>NC_090437.1:580732459-586484959 GCF_031143425.1 Pleurodeles waltl
TGACTGGTTGCAGGGTATCACCCTTCATCAGCCAGGCTAGCTTGAATCCAGTGGCACAGTGAGCAAGGGACCCATGTCTACGCATACCCTTCCCACTTAGGGCAACTTTAGCAACACAAAAGGATGATGGATGGAGTGCTGAACAATGGAAACACTCACCCCCAGTACCAGATCTGAGTTTAATCCATTGTTCTTTTGCTCACCATGCCACCCCAGTTTGGACCCAGCCATATGCAAATCAGTCTTGACCCTGTTCCTCATGGGAACAGTCCAGTCAAAATTGCCCAGCCAGGTCCTCCCTGGACCGGATTTAAGCATCCTGGGACCAGTTTCAGGGTATCACCCTTCATCAGCCAGGCTAGCATAAATCCAGTGGCACAGTGAGCAAGGAGCCCATGTCTGGGCATACCCTTCCCACTTGGGGCAACTTTAGCAACACAAAAGGATGATAGCCCGAGCGCTGAACAATGCAAACACTCAACCCCAGTCACAAAAAAAACACAAAAAAACTGATGGATTAAACCCAGACCTGTGACTGGGGGTGAATGTTTGATTTGTTCTGTATTCCGTCCATAAACTGTTCTTTTTGCATTTGTTGGGCAAGCAGCCACAGATTTTTTGTTTATCTACTTCAGGAAATCATGGACTTCCTTATGGCCTGCTCAAAACCTTCATTTGCCATCAGAAAGTGGTAGGTGTTCTGTTCGATTAACGTGCATTACATCCCTCATACTGCACATACTAGTGGAAAGAACATATGTCACATTGTCATGGAGTAGCCTGTGTGGCAAAATGTTAAAGGTGTGACTGAATTCAGAAGTGCTTGTTCGGAAACTTATGTATGCTACACAAGGTCCACCCTGATTGCCAACGAGGACCAGAGTAAGTGTAATAAGTCAAACAAGTGTCATGTGGGACATATTCTCTAACATTTCTACTTGTTTGAAGGCATGCAAACTCAATTTGTAGCTTCACTTTCAAAGCAAAAGTAGAAGTGTTGGTGAATGAGTCCCACAGGCTATTTGTTTGGCTCTTTACTTTAGAGACCTTAGGTGGTATTCACCATCATGTCTCCCTTAGTTTCAACTGTAGATATGCTGGCTCAGGTCGATGAATAAGCCTTTCAAGGCATACTCGGACATCCCCAAGTTGCATCCACAAACTGGAAGTAGTTGGATCTAGCACAGTACATGCTCTAATGGCACATGATAGACTTGTTTTTTTGAGCTTCAAGTAGGTCATTGCAGGAGGGATTTGTATAGGTTCACTTGGCAATTATGCAGGGTTAGTCAGGACTCTGATGAGGTCAGAGACATGAACGGGTAAGAAAAGCTAGGTGTGTTTTCCTCAGGGTATTGCACAGGTAGATGGCAGAGAGTAAAGGTAGTACAGATGCACATCATCTACACCTATGGATTCAAACCCATTTGTGCCAGGCTGGCACTGAAGGAGAATGATAAATATGAGTCAGTGTTTGACCTTTTTGCCATGTTCATCCTCCTTCAGAGCTTAGTAGATGCTCGATTTGCTGATGATACGTATATCACAGTCACATCACTGCACATAACGGTGGCTGGGATACGTGCTACATTCTCATGGACTCCCCTGTGTGCTAAGCCCTTCTTCATAGTTTTGGACATTCTCTTTATGAAATTTCAAAAAATTCCCCAGCATGTCTGCCTCAGTTTCAAAAGACAATATGCTCACTTTTTTCAAAGCATATGCCTCACAAGGCTTACTCAGAAACCTCCTACTTGCATCCACAAACTAGAAGGAGTTGGATTTAGCACAGTGAGTGCGCTAAAGGCACATGAAGTGTCTTCCTTAGCCTCATGTGGCTGTCATTATTAAAGGCTCCTTACGCATGCCTTCAGAAAGAAGGAGGCTGTTACTTGACAGGTGATAAAATGTAGTCAAACTTATTCCATCCTGTGGCGTATGAATGTGATGGGCCCTTCTCTGGTGGCGATAAATTGATGCGAGTGCAATGACTAGTTGGATTGGGCACATGGCCATCTGTATGAAAGTGCTGTGTGTTGTGCGTGAATGGGGTGTGAATGTGCCATGAAGCGGTTGGTGCTGTGAAGTGGCTTTATGGCTCACCTTGAAAAGACTTGGTTTCAATATTCAGATACTTTGATAATTATTCATGCTTTGAAACCATAATTTCTGGAGGTACTAAAAACAACTAGTGTGAGTGGTGGATTAACTTTAACATACTAGTACCAGGGGAGTCCAAGGTTGCAGGACTTGCTTGGCTCTCATCAGTTTTTCTGCACCCAGAATCCCAATGCAAATCACTAACTTTGCTTACAAAACAAATTTTTTGTGCACTTCCATGAGGGAAAGTCCTGGAATCTGCAGGAAGCCACAAATGTCCTCTCAGACAGCATTTCCCTATGCCTCCAAAGAACAATGTTGCCTCACTTATGTGGGTGGCCGAGTGACTGCGACAGGGAACAGCCCAAAACATATTGTGGAGACATCAAAATTACCTCTCACAAAACAGGGTAGTTTTGTAAGACCCTCACATGTGTCTTTGGCCCTGGGCTCGGCGATCATATAGGGAAACCTACCAAACTCAGACATTTCTGAAAACTAGCGTGTGTGGATTCCACAAAGTTTTCATACTAAGAATATCCTACAAAGGGGAAACATTGATTAAAACACTATTTTTCCTTGCTTTTCTGTCACATGTGCAGGGATCTACCAACCAGTGTTTCCCCACTTGTCCTGATAAAAGCATTACCTCGCTTGGGTGACTGTAACTAAGGCCAGCAACAGGTTTGGTTCACTCCAGGGTTAACAGTAGCTCTCATTCATGGACTGCCATTGAACCTTGTGTGATCCATTCCTGTCACGGGCATTAGGCCCAGGCACACCAGTGGGGTAGCACTTCTATCGGGAAAGGTTGGGGAACGATAGGTGGTAAGATGTTTCTGGATCCATGCATATTCCTGTATTTTACTTCACAGAAATGCAAGGAAATATATGCCCTCATTACAACCCTGGCGGATGGTGGAGAAATGGCGGTAATACCGCCAATAGGCCGGCAGAAAAAAAATGAATTATGACCATGGCGGTTACCACCATGGTCATCCGCCACTTCTCCATTCTGACCGCCAGGGCGGTGACGACCGCTGGGCTGGAGACTTCGGTCTCCAGCCCGGCGGCCGCCAACGGACCGCCGGCGGTATCACGACCCTGCAGACCGCCATGGGTTTTGGGTGGTTTGGAACCGCCATGAAATTCATGGCGGTAGGCACTATCAGTGCCAGGGAATTCCTTCCCTGGCACCGATAGGGGTCTCCCCCACCCCCACCCCGAGTCCTCCCCACACGCCCCCACCCCCCAAAGGTGGCAGGACTCCCCTCCCCACCCCTACCCCCAACATTGGAACACACCCCCACCCTACACGCATACAGACACCACCAATACACATACCCGCACTCTTACCAACAAACATACCAACAGACACACACACAGTCATACACGCACACATACATACAGACATACACGCACACATACTCATAGACATACAAACAGACAGACATGCATACATTTTCAAACACACAACACCCCTGCATGCATACACGCACTCACACACCCCCTCTACATACTCACACGCACACCCCCATGCACGCACACAACACACAATATCCCCCCACCCCCTCCCCTAACGGACAATCAACTTACCTCATCTGTTGATCCTCCGGGAGGGGACGGGATCCATGGGGGCTGCTCCGCCGCCAGCTCCCCTTCACCAGAACACCGCCACACTGAATCATGGGATGCGATTTGGTGGGCGGTGTTCTGATGACGGGCGGTGGAGGTGGAGCAACTTCCACTTCCCCGCCGACCGCCAGTATGGCTGCTGGCTGCTCTCCGTCCGAAAAAGGACGGAGGGCTGCCAGCAGTCATAATTCACCGAACGGAAAACCGCCTGCACTGGCGGTCTTTAACACGGCGGTTCCCGGTCGTAATGACCCCCATAGTGTTTTTATTCAATGTTTCATCTTAGCAGGCTATTCTGTGTAACAAAACATTGGGGAATCTTCACAAGCCACACCTCTGTGACCCCTGGGTGTCTAGATGTCAAAAATGTCTGGCTTTGGTAGGTTTCCTTAAAAGAATTCACATCCCAGTGTTGTAATTTAGTAGAGATTAGATTAAGCATTAGCAGAAGACATCTTGTATTTAGCAACTATTGTGAACATTTCGCGGAATCCATTTGCATTCATGGCAGCCATTTTCTCTGCCACATGCTGCCATGTGCTCACCATGTTCTCTGTCTTACCTTCCTGTTAACTACTCTTGAAAATCTGTCTAGTGACAAGTTATATTTAGCATCTCCCACTTTGCACATGCCCAGTAAGGTCTGCAGCTGTTAGTAATTAGTAACCAACAGTAATGTGTCTACTAGTCCTTGAAAACTGTTAGACCCTCCTACCTGTCGACTGTGCATTTCCATATGACCTTACATGTATATAAGACTTGCTTCTATAAATGTACCACCTTCTTTTAGCCCCTGCATGGGTATAAAAGGACCATGCTCTCTTAGTTCAGTGTGATACTTCAAACATTACCAAAGGGTGCTGTTTGAACTGTAGTACCACCTCACGAGGTTTAATAAACTTTGTCTTTTATTTCAGTTTCTGTGCCAACTTCTTCCTATATTGTCTGAGGACTTTGTGCAGAGAAGGGCGGACCCCTTGCACTAGTAGGCCTTGCAGAGGCTTACTTCCACAAATTGGCGCCCGAACAGGGACTCATTGGCGACTCAGACGCCCGACGGATTGGTCGCGACGAAGGATTGGGATCTCGCTGAGGAGACCCGAGTCTTGGCAACCATGGCGTTTTTCCCTTCTTTCTCATTTGACCATCCAGGTGGCGCCGGTCCTCAACTGAGATCCTTTTTGTTCATTCGTCGTGCAGTGACCATTTGGTTGATTTTAGAACTTGCCAGTTGGAACCTGGACACCCTGTGATTGTTAAGAACCGTTTTACGGCACTTGCTGTGGGTTTTGATGCCTTTGTTTGGTAATGAAGTTTAACACCACTTACTGTGGCTCTCGTGTTTTGGGTGACTAGTCAATTTGTGTCCTTTGAATTGATATATAAATTGCAATTTATATAGGTAGGTAATGAGGAGAATTTTCTCCAATTTAATTTTGATTTGAACAGCACATTGTACTAGAGGTACTTTAAGTGCTACTTTGATTATAATACTGCATATTCTGCACTATTTTTGGCATGCCTGTTTTTAGCGCACTTCGTAGGATGTGTTGCTTTTGTAATGGTACCAATTTGAGACTGGAAGAATCGTAACCGGCACCCCCAGAGGGGACGCCCAATAGAGATATGTATGTTAAACATGGTCTTTCTTCTATAATGTACAACACATTATGGAATAAATACACTCGTGCGGATCCTGAGTTATGTTGGTCTATGCATAGGTCATTTGATTTGCGAAAGATTGTGTATGTGGAACAATGTATGTGTAAGCGAAGGTATAGGAAAGATATGTTTGACTGTGTACGAATGTGGGAGAAAGAAGTGCGTGGGCGAGTGAAGAGTGAGTAAGCCTTGCTTGAGAAAGAGCAGCGGAAGAATGTATATGTGAAAGCATTGGAAATGAGAAAGAAAGAAATAAACGATTTAAAGGAGATAGAAGAGAAAGAACGTAAATTATAGGGAACTGTCCAATACACTGTTCGGCAACCCCTCTATCCTATCCCTAATCAACTGCACAGTGAGTTTTTGTTACTAGATTGTCCTCCACCTCCATATGTCGTTCCTTCTACCCCTCATGAGTTAGCTGAGGTCTCCGGTTTGGAGCAACAGAAGATACGAGACAGTCACTCTATGTTGCCTGCTGACTGTGCGTCTGAGCTTAGATCTATTGCTCGTAAAGCAATTCGTAGCGGGGTCTCTGCTTCGGAACTTTTAGACAACATGAATGGTTGGACGGAAAAGGAGCAGCTATATTTTACTGAGGCATTTGGCACAGAAGTTATTGAACTATTTTGGAAATATTCTGATGAGTTAGAGCTTGATGATGTAGCAGCTGATCGGAAGCAAATGCGTGATGGTCTTTTTGTTTTCTCCCAGGTTGCTGATGCAATCAGGCGTTTGGTGAAATTATTTGTTGCGGCAGTCCGTTTGCAAGACGAGAAAAGGGCCGTGGATGTAGTTGCACGGACATCTCAGACCGGCGGGGTGCAAGATTCCATCTTCGGAACAGATAAGACTATGATAGTTCACGCGAAACCAATGCGGGAGGCCGCGCCTTTGTATGTTCCTCCTAAAGGATCGGGTGCAAGTGATGATAAAACTTCTGTTGATGCTAAGGGTTACTTTATTTATAATTGGGTGTATACTCCTTGGAATAGGGCAGCTGTAATGGCACTTAAAACAGCATTACCTGACCCGCGGAAAAATCCAGCCGCCTTTTATGAGGAAGTTGAGGGAGCAATTAGTTCTTGTACTATGACTTTGGCTGACATTGATTTATTTTTCGGATTGATATTACCGCCAGATATGTGGAGAACTGTTTGTAAAGTTGATGATCGTGTAGTTTTTGGGGCATCATGGAAAGAATTCGAACAGATGGAAGGGGATAGGGGACCTGTGAAAAAGCCATATCAGTTGATTCTAGATCTTCCCGCAGCCATATTAGTTAAGTTAAAAACGATTATTCCCCCTAAACAGATAGATTGGACTGTTTTAGCATCTTGTAAGCAAAAGGCAGATGAATCGGTCTCTGATTTCTTTACACGCTTTGAAGAAGCATTTCATGATTTTTAGCGGGCAGTTATTGTCAGATGATACGGGCAGACATTTGTTCGTAGATAAATATGTCGCAAATCTGTTACCAGCAATGGCTAGGCATCTAAAAGCTAGTGAAAGTTCATGGACTACCTCTACTCCGGTTTCTCTTTTGACTATGGCTCAGTATTATGAACGTCAGAAATTAGAAGCAAAAGGTAGCGAGGATGAAAAGATTAAAGAATTAAAGACGAAGGTTATGTTGGCTCAAGTTTAAGTCCTCCTTTTAGAGGTAGTGTTAGAGGTGGACGTGGATCTTATGGTTCTTCTTACAGTCGTTCGAATTTGTCTGTTGATCAGTGTGCGTATTGTAAGAAATTTGTGCATGGGGCTACCGACTGTCCAGCACTACGTGTTCAGCAGTGTTCACGTGGTCGGGGACAAATGAGAAATCGCTCAGGATATTCAGGGCCTAGAAGAAGCATGAATGATCATGCTAGGTTTGATGCTGATGTACGAAGGCAGGATGGGTTTAACACTTTTGATAGACGGAACCAATAACAGATGTCTAACTATGTGCAGCCTGATTTCCAAGATTCTGCTTATGCATAGGATTGCCAAGGATGGGGTAAGGATTCAGTTGAAGTTCCAGTAGATCAGAGGGGTCCCTATGTTACAGCACATGTTTTGGGTTCTACTGATCAGTTTCTGGTTGATACAGGAGCTACTCGTAGCGCCTTGTCTAAACAATTGGTTCCAAGGGCTCCCCTGTCTGGCTTTACCATTACATCAATAGGTTTCGATGGAACACCTTCCATTAGCCCATTGTCACAACCACTTTCATTCCATGTTGATAAATTTACTGTTCCATGTCCGTTTTTGCTTTCTCCGAATACACCAGACAATATTGTGGGTCTTGATATGCTCAAGTATTTCAGGGCTACAATACGATGCTCTCCTGAAGGGGTGCGTGTTATTTTGAATGATAATCATCCTGTGATGGAAAGAGTTTGTCTTGTTAAAGAGGATATTGCATTAGCTTCACTCCCTAGTACTTTGTGGGCTACTTCAGATACTGATGTGGGAGAAAATGATTATTCCACTGCTACATATTAGTGTCAAGGAGGGAGCTGTATTGCCACGTTTGCCTCAATACAAAATTTCACAGGAGGGCAAAGAAGCACTCACACGAATTGTGCATGATCTTATTGCAGTTGGAGTTGTTGAGGAAGTTCCGTATAATGTTTGTAACAGTCCGATTATTCCTATTCTGAAAAAGGATACTGATACTAGGATTTACCGATTCATTATTGATTTACAAGAAGTGAATAAGATTGTGGTACCCCAATATCCTGTGGTATCTGACATCATGACACTTCTTATTTTGATTCCCCCGACAGCAACTACGTTCTCTGTGATAGACTTGAAGAATGCTTTCTTTTCGATCCCTATTCATCTTGACAGCCGATATTTGTTTGGTTTTACTTTGAATAAATGATCATATAGATTTTGCAGAGTTCCTCAAGGTTATACTGAGATTCCTAGTATTTATAGTCAAGAGTTAAAATGACAACTTGATTCTTTTGTTTTGCCTGAAACACCTTCAGGCAAAACAAAAGAATACAATATGTCGATGATATTTTGTTGGCAGCTGATACCCCTGAGCAATATGAAAAGTGCACTTTGTCCTTACTTTCTTTTCTTGCTTCACACCATCATAAAGTGTCATGAAAGAAATTGCAATATTGTAGACCAAAGGTAACCTATTTAGGTCACCTTTTGTCTAAGGTGGGCCGTGCACTAACATCAGATCGTATTCAAGCAATTTTAGACACACCAGTACCCTCGACTCAGAAAGATGTTCGTGCATTTCTTGGTCTTACTTCTTTTTGTAGGCAACAGATATTAGGATTTTCACACATTGTCAAACCTTTGCTAGCACTTTTGACTAAAGATACTTCAATGCCCCTCCCATGGACAGATGAATGTGAGATTGCTTTCCGGCAGCTACGAAAAGCTCTTTGTTCAGCACCAGTATTAGGTACTCCAGATTACACAAAGCCTTTTGCACTTTACGTACATGAGAAAGATGGATGTGCATTGTCAGTTTTAGTACAGACACATGGCGATAAGCAGCATCCCTGTGCATATTTTTCAGCAGTACTTGATCCTGTCGCTCGAGCGTTGCCTGGGTGTTTTCATTCAGTTGGGGCAACAGCTGTGTCAATACGTCAGAGTGAAGGGATAGTTTTGTCACATAAGCTGTTGGTGTTAGTACCACATGCAGTTGATGCTCTTTTAAATCAAACAAAGACACAACATTTAACTAGCGTTCACCTGACAAGATATGAATTGACATTGCTGGCTCCTCACATTACACTGAAGAGATGTGCAACACTAAATCCAGCCACTTTGTTGCCATATCCGGTGACTCAGCCTCAGTCACAAGAAACACATGATTGTATATTCCTTACCGAAGAACAGACAAAGGGTTGTATTGATTTGCAAGATACGCCCTTTCCAGATGTAGACGGGGAATTGTGGGTTGATGGGTCTTGTTTGAAGTTGCCAGACGGTATGAACTCAGCTGCATATGCAGTCACCACAATTCCCACGGTAGTGGAGACAGCTCGTGTACCACAGAAGTCAGCCCAAGCAGCTGAACTAATAGCTTTGACACAAGCATGTGAGCTTAGTACTGACTTATGTGTGAACATTTATACAGACAGCCGCTATGCTTTTGGAGGGGCTCATGATTTTGGTTTGCCTTGGAAGGAGAGAGGCTTTCTCACATCCCACGGGATGCAGATAATGCACGGAAAATTAGTGCATAACCTCTTGACTGCATTGACATATCCAAAGAAAATAGCTATTGTGAAATGAAGTGCACACAAGAAAGTGACCGATAAGATAGGGCAAGGTAATGCCCTTGCGGACCGCGTAGCACGTGAGACTGCGATGCAGCGAAGTACTACTTCTATGTATGTAGTGAAGTCACAAGCTGAACGTTGGCATAATGCTAGGCAAGACATATTAGATATACAGAAATATGCTTCTGTGAAAGCACATGAGCAATGGTCTGAAGAAGGAGAATTGGATGATGAGGGCTGTTGGCGGAATAAGCAGATGGTTAAATGGAAATTGCCTATAGCTTTTATACAACCTATGGTTCAGATGGCACATGGTCTGGCACATGTTGGAGCTTCAACAATAACGAAGTTGCTTACGCAAGTTTGGGAGCATCCAGAATTTTCCAGTACAGCTAAGAGAGTAGTACAGTCTTGTTTGATCTGTTTACAATACAATCCTGGAAAAGGGACACGAACTCCTGCGGAAGGGTTTGCTACACCAACTGCACCTTTCGAAGTTCTACACCTGGATTATATTCAGCTTGAACGCTGCAACAATTTAAAGTATGTCTTGGTGGTGGTATGTGCCTTTAGTAAATGGATAGATGCGTACCCCACAAAGGATAATACTGCCATTACCACAGCAAAGGTGCTTTTGAAATAATTTTTCCCTAGGTTTGGTGTTTGCAGACTTTTATGGAATGATAACGGACCTCATTTTGTTGGGGAAGTTATTAAGTATGTCCTTAAAGAATTACGGATCAAACAGAAATTCCATGCGGTTTTCCACCCACAATCAGTAGGGTCGGTGGAAAGGTATAATGCTACTTTGAAGCTGAAGTTAGCAAAGATACAGGCTTCCACATCTTTAACTTTGCTGGATGCATTACCGCAACTTTATTCTTTTTAACCTACAATTATCCTGATAAATATTATATATTTTTCTAAACACTGTGTTGTGTATTTTTGTGGTGCTATATGGTGGTATTGTATGATTTATTGCACAAATACTTTACACATTGCCTTCTAAGTTAAGCCTGACTGCTCGTGCCAAGCTACCAGAGGGTGGGCACAGGATAATCTTGGATTGTGTGTGACTAGAGTGAGGGCTTTTGCTTGGACAGGGGGTAACCTGACTGCCAACCAAAAACCCCATTTCTAACATTGGTGATCAGCGGTGAGGATAGGACTTGTATTTGTGCAGTGACATACAGTAGCTAGGTATTTCACTACCTACCCACAGTTGAAGGTCAACTTGGTTTTTATCTCTTTTTGAAAACCCTATTTTTTTCCTGACAATTTTCAAAAACTAAATCCTCACTCAACATGTCTCTGACTGGGTCTCAGACAGGGGACTTTGACCTAGTCCAGTTGGATGCATATACGGTCAAACAACTAAGAGGATTCTGCAGGGCATTGAGGGTACCCACCCAAGGGGCCTCCAGAAAGGAGGACTTTCAAGTGGCGCTGAGGGCCTGGGCAGAAGCCCATTTAGAGGATGATGAGGAAGAGGAGCCAGAACATGGCCCCTCAGAGGAATTTTCACTATCGGTGGATGGTGTTACCACTGCAATTGTGCCCCCTTCCAGACCAGGGAGCAGTGTCTCTATGCAAAGCCTGACCACAGAGGAAAGGAGAGAGGAAAGGGAGTTCCAATTGCAAATGGCAAAACTGAAAATTGAGGCTCAACAGGAGGAGAGGAGGGCAGAGAGAGAAGCCAAACAAGCTGAGGCTGAAAGAGCAGCCAAACAGATTGAAGCTGAAAGAACAGCCAAACAGATTCAAGCAGAAGCTGAAAGGGCAGCCAAACAAGCGGAAGCTGAAAGACCAGCCAAACAGGTGGAAGCTGAAAGAGCTTTGGCTGAAAAGAAACTATTGTTGGCTCATGAACTGAGTCTCAAGGAGCTGGAGATCAAGGCAAGACAGTCTGAATCCAGCAATAATTGTGGCAGCATACAGACAGGACCTGCTGGAGAAAAGAAGGTTCGTATACCCAAAAATGTGGTGCCCAGTTTTGTGGTGGGAGATGACATAGATAAATGGTTAGCTGCTTATGAAGTTGCACTAAGGGCTCATGAGGTTCCTGAAGGGCAATGGGGGGTAGCTATGTGGGGTTATGTGCCGCCATTGGGGAGGGACACACTTCTCACATTGGATCAACCTGATCAAAACACATACCCACTTCAGAAAGCCACTTTACTTGCCAAGTTTGGGCTGACCCCTGAGGGATACAGTCAGAGTTTCAGGGACAGCACCAAACAAACCACACAAACATGGGTAGATTTCTTTGATTTCTCCAGTAAGGCACTGAATGGATGGGTGTGGGGCAACAAAGTAGCAGATTATAAAGGTTTATATCACTTGATTCTGAGAGAGCATATGCTTAATACTACTTATACAGAGTTGCGCCAGCACCTAGTGGATAGTAAGCTGACTGATCCCAGGAAGCTTGCTGAGGAGGCGGACCTCTGGGTTAGCACCAGAGTGTCCAAGAAGGTACCTGGGGGGGACTCCCACAAAGGTGGTCAGGGTTCCCAACAGAAGAAAGAGGGGGGAGATAAACTTGCAGATAAGGAACTCTCCAAAGGCCCCCAAAAGAATTCCCAGGGAGGGGGTGGCAACCCTTCCTTTTCCAAATTTGGGAAAAAGCCAGGGACATATGACAAGTCAGGGAGATCTAGCCCCAAATGCATGGAGTGTTACCAGTATGGTCACTACAAAGGCGATCCACAGTGCCCCAAGAGGGCACCGTCCACTACCGGACAGGCACCTGGGTTGACTAGTGTAGCGCTCGGGGGGGAGATGGACCCAAGTAGCTTTGGGGAGCAGGTAGAGATTTCCCTAGTGTCCCTGGGAGAAGGAGAAATGGTGCCCAAGGCCCACATGCCCAAAAATACTTCCAAGTACCGGCAGTGGGTCACCATTGATGGGCAGAAGGTGGAGGCTCTGCGTGACACAGGAGCCAGTATAACTACTATCAAGAGTCAGCTGGTGTCAACAGAGCAGATAGTCCCTAATACATTCCACCAGGTCATAGTCGCTGACAATCGCGAGAGTCACCTACCGGTGGCTCTGGTTCCCTTTTAGTGGGGGGGGGTCTCTGTTACTCTGAAAGTAGCTGTGAGTCCTGCCATGCCTGTAGATTGTCTGTCAAGCAATGATCTTGAGCACACTGCATGGAAAGAAGTGGAGCTCAGGTCTCACCTGGAGATGTTAGGGTTACCTGAGTGGGTCTGCATGACCACACAGTCCATGGCTGACCGAGAGGGAAGTCAAGGGCATCTGGAGCCTGGAACGATGGCCCAGAGAGCTGCCAGGAGGAGGGACCAGGGGCGCGGGAAACCGGCCCCAGAAGTTCCCGCAGTGGCTGACGGGGCTCCTGAGGAGGAGGCTCCCGAGCCAACTGGGGAAGACATTGCCACCCTAGGTGACTTACCTGAGCTTGCTGGCTGGCAAGTTGAGGGGGGACCCACCAGGGAGGAATTCTGCAAGGCGCAGAAAGAATGTCCCACTCTGGAAGGTTTGAGGAAACAAGCCTCAAACCAGGCAGCAGGTGACGCCTCTGGCAATCACCACCTATATTGGGAGAATGATCTCCTCTACAGTGAGCCTAAGGTTCCGGCCTTTGGGGCAGCACGTATGCTGGTGGTCCCCCAATGTTACCGAACCTTCCTACTGGGTCTGGCTCACGACATTCCCCTGGCACACATTTGGGGCAGGGCAAGACCTTTAACAGGCTTGTCACCCACTTTTATTGGCCCAAAATGAGGACACACTCAGATAAGTTCTGCAGATCTTGTCCTACCTGCCAGGCCAGTGGTAAAGCAGGAAAAAGGGTTAAACCCCCCCTGATTCCACTTCCTGTCATTGGCACCCCCTTTGAAAGGGTGGGCATCGACATTGTTGGTCCCTTGGACCCCAAAACTGCCTTAGGCAACAGGTTCATCCTGGTTTTGGTGGACCATGCCACCCGTTACCCAGAGGCAATCCCTCTGAGGACCGTAACCGCACCGGTGGTGACCAGAACTCTGATGGGGATATTTACCCGTGTGGGGTTCCCCAAGGAGATTGTGTCTGACAGAGGCACTAACTTCATGTCTGCATACATGAAGTCTCTATGGGATGCGTGTGGTGTAACCTACAAGTTCACCACCCCCTATCACCCCCAGTCTAATGGTCTTGTGGAGAGATTCAACAAGACCATGAAAGGCATGATTGGTGGCCTCCCTGAGGCCATGAGGCGTAGGTGGGACATCCTCTTACCATGCCTTCTCTTTGCCTACAGAGAGGTCCCCCAGAGGTGGGTAGGGTTCAGTCCCTTTGAGCTTCTCTACAGGTACCCTGTCAGGGGACCCTTAAGCATTGTCAAGGAGGGATTGGAGAAAGCTCCAAAGACACCCCCTCAGGATGTGGTCAGCTACATGTTGGCCCTCCGCAATCAGATGACCCGCTTCTGGAAAGAGGCCCAAAGTAACCTTGAGGCCAGTCAAGAGGTAATGAAACACTGGTATGACCTGAAGGCCACCCTGGTAGAGTTTCAACCTGGAGACAAAGTGTGGGTAATGGAGCCAGTAGAGCCCAGAGCTCTCCAGGACCGCTGGTCTGGCCCATTTGAAATAAAGGAGCGGAAAGGGGAGGCCACTTACCTAGTGGACCTCCAAACCCCTAGGAATCCCCTAAGGGTGCTCCATGTGAACCGACTAAAAGCTCATTTTGAGAGGTCGGAGATCAACATGCTTCTGGTCACAGATGAAGGAATGGAAGAGGAGAGTGAACCTCTCCCCGACCTCCTCTATGCCCAAGAAGGTGATGGGTCAGTAAGCGGGGTCATTCTGTCTGACTCCCTGACTCTAAACCAGAAAGGAGACTGCTATGAGCTGTTGGAGCAGTTCTCCCCCCTGTTCTCCCTTACTCCTGGACTGACCCACCTCTGTGTTCATGATATTGACACTGGTGACAGTCTCCCTGTGAAGAACAAAATGTACAGGTTGTCGGATAAGGTGAAGGCCAGCATCAAGGAGGAGGTCTCCAAGATGTTGACTCTAGGGGTTATCGAGAAATCCAGTAGTCCCTGGGCCAGCCCAGTGGTGTTGGTCCCTAAGGCTACTGCCCCAGGTGCGAAGCCAGAACTCCGGTTCTATGTGGACTACCGGGGTCTCAACTCAGTCACACGGACTGATGCTCACCCCATCCCCCGAGCTGATGAGCTCGTGGACAGGCTAGGCGCTGCCAAGTTCCTGAGTACGTTTGATCTTACTTCAGGGTACTGGCAGATCGCCCTGACTGAGGGGGCTAAGGAAAGATCCGCATTTTCAACCCCTGATGGCCATTACCAGTTCCGGGTGATGCCGTTTGGGTTGAAACATGCCCCCGCTACCTTCCAACGGTTGGTTAACGGGGTCCTAGCTGGCAAGGATGCCTTCTGTGCAGCCTACCTGGATGACATAGCTGTCTACAGTTCCAGCTGGGAGGAACACCTGCTTCACCTCAAGGAGGTGCTTCAGGCCCTGCAACAGGCAGGCCTGACCATCAAGGCTAGTAAGTGCCAGATTGGGCAGGGTTCCGTGGTGTACTTGGGACACCTAGTGGGTGGTGGCAAGGTGCAGCCACTCCAGGCCAAGATTGAAACTATCAAGGCCTGGCAGCCACCGCGAACGCAGACTGAGGTGAGAGCCTTTCTAGGCCTCACAGGATACTACCGCAGATTTGTCAAGGGCTATGGTACCATTGTAACACCCTTGACAGAACTCACTTCCAAGAAACAACCTAGGTTGGTGAATTGGACAGAGGCTTGTCAGAAAGCCTTTGACGCCATGAAGGAAGCCATGTGCACGGCCCCCGTGCTCATGGCCCCTGACTACTCCCAGGAATTTATCGTGCAGACAGACGCTTCAGAGCATGGCATAGGGGCAGTCCTAGCACAGCTGAATGAGGAGGGCAGAGATCAACCGGTAGTCTTTATTAGCAGAAGGCTATTACCACGGGAACAGAGGTGGAGTGCTATTGAGATAGAAGTTTTTGCTGTGGTCTGGGCACTGAAGAAGCTAAGACCCTACCTGTTTGGGACTCGCTTCCGGGTTCAGACAGACCACAGGCCCCTCAGATGGCTCATGCAGATGAGGGGTGAGAATCCAAAACTCTTGAGGTGGTCCATTTCCCTACAGGGGATGGACTTTACGGTGGAACATCGCCCAGGGGTTGACCACGCCAATGCTGATGGTCTCTCCAGGTACTTCCGCCTTAGCGATGAGAGCTCCCAGGAGGTCGGGTAGCTCTCCCCACTTTCAGCTGGGGGGGGACACATGTTAGACCTGACAGCCTTAGGGTAGTCACCCCTAACTTTTTGCCTGCCTCCCTCCACTTTTTGGACACTGTTTTTGCTGGTTTATAGACTCTGCGCACTTTACCCCTGCTAACCAGGGCTAAAGTGCATATGCTCTCTCCCCTAAAACATGGTAACCTGGAATCATACCTGATTGGACTATTAATTTACTTATAAGACCCTAGTAAGGTGCACTTTATGTGCATAGGGCTGGTAAATTAAATGCTACTAGTGGGCCAGCAGCACTGGTTGTGCCACCCACTTAAGTAGCCCCTTTTCCTTGTCTCAGGCCTGCCATTGCAAGGCCTGTGTGTGCAGTTTCACTGCCACATCGACTTGGCATTTAAAAGTTCTTGCCAAGCCTAGAACTCCCCTTTTTCGACATATAAGTCACCCTTAAGGTGTGCCCTAGGTAACCCCTAAGGCAGGGTGCTGTGTAGGTAAAAGGCAGGACATGTACCTGTGTAGTTATATGTCCTGGTAGTGTAAAACTCCTAAATTCGTTTTCACACTACTGTGAGGCCTGCTCCCTTCATAGGCTAACATTGGGGCTGCCCTCATACACTGGTGAAGTGGCAGCTGCTGATCTGAAAGGAGCAGGAAGGTCATATTTAGTATGGCCAGAATGGTAATACAAAATCCTACTGACTGGTGAAGTCGGATTTAATATTACTATTCTAGAAATGCCACTTTTAGAAAGTGAGCATTTCTTTGCACTTAAATCCTTCTGTGCCTTACAATCCACGTCTGGCTGGGCTTGGTTGACAGCCCCTTGTGCATTCACTCAGACACACCCCAAACACAGGGTACTCAGCCAAACTTGCATACATCTGCATTTTGAATGGGTCTTCCTGGGCTGGGAGGGTGGAGGGCCTGCCCTCACACAAAGGACTGCCACACCCCCTACTGGGACCCTGGCAGACAGGATTGAACTGAAAGGGGACCTGGTGCACTTCTTAGCCACTCTTTGAAGTCTCCCCCACTTCCAAGGCACATTTGGGTATAAAACAGGGCCTCTGCCCTACCTCATCAGACACTTGCTGGAGAAGAAACCTGAACCAGAAACTACATCCTGCCAAGAAGAACTGCCTGGCTGCTCAAAGGACTCACCTGTCTGCTTTCTACAAAGGACTGCTGCCTTGCTGTTGCCCTGCTGCCTTGCTGAACTCTTGTCTGGCTGTGAAAGTGCTCTCCAAGGGCTTGGATAGAGCTTGCCTCCTGTTCCTTGAAGTCTCAGGACCAAAAAGACTTCTCTCTTTTACTTGGACGCTCCGTGCGCCGAAAATTTCGACGCACAGCTTGTTTCGCGGCGAGACGCTGATCGACGCGACACTCTTGGGACGATCGAAGATCCGACGCACGGCCTCGCAAGGACAACGCCGCCCGACCTCTAGAGGAGAAATCGACGCGACGCCTGCCGTGAGATCGTAATTTCAAAGCGCAGCCCCGCAGATCGAAGTCTAGAGGAGAAATCGACGCGACGCCTGCCATGATATCGTAATTTCGACGCGCAGCCCCGCAGACCGACGCACAGCCGGAGAACAAGCCGGAAAATCCACGCACAGACCCGGGACATCTGGTAATCGCCGCGATCCACAGAAAGAGACTGTCCGCGCGCCGGAAAACGACGCCCGACTTCCCCGTGTGGAAAATATCGACGCAAGTCCGGGTGTTCTGGGGAGAAATCGACGCACACACCCTTTTTCCATGCACCTCTTCTCTTGTGGCCCTCTGAGGAGATTTTTCCACTCCCAACCAGGTACTTGTGCTTGAAAGAGACTTTGTTTATATTCTAAAGACTTTAAGACACTTTGGTGGTCATTCCGACCTAGGCGGGCGGCGGTTGCCGCCCGCCCGTCGGAAGCCGCCTGAATACCGCCCTGCGGTCAATAGACCGCGAGGGGTATTCTGACTTTCCCGCTGGGCCGGCGGGCGATCTGATTCAGATCGCCCGCCGGCCCAGCGGGAAAGCGCCTTCCACAAGGAAGCCGGCTCGGAATCGAGCCGGCGGAGTGGAAGGCGTGCGACGGGTGCAGCAGCACCCGTCGCGCTTTTCAGTGTCTGCATCGCAGACACTGAAAAGCCTAGTTGGGCCCTGTTAGGGGGCCCCTGCAGTGCCCATGCCATGGGCACTGCAGGGGCCCCCAGGGGCCCCAAGACGCCCGTTCCCGCCGGTCAGGTTCTGGCGGTAAGAACCGCCAGAGCCAGGCCGGCGGGAAGGGGGTCGGAATCCCCATGGCGGCGCAGCATGCTGCGCCGCCATGGAGGATTCCCCAGGGCAGCGGGAAACTGGCGGGAGACCGCCAGTTTTCCCTGTCTGACCGCGGCGTTAGCGCCGCGGTCAGAATGCCCTTAGGGGCACCGCCGGCCTGTCGGCGGTGCTCCCGCGCCCGTTGGCCCTGGCGGATTGTATCCGCCAGGGTCAGAATGAGGGCCTTTGTATCACTTTTCCGTGATATTTCTACAATTTTCCATTGCAACTTTATTCTTTTTGACCTACAATTATCCTGATAAATATTATATATTTTTCTAAACACTGTGTGGTGTATTTTTGTGGTGCTATATGCTGGTATTGTATGATTTATTGCACAAATACTTTACACATTGCCTTCTAAGTTAAGCCTGACTGCTCGTGCCAAGCTACCAGAGGGTGGGCACAGGATAATATTGGATTGTGTGTGACTTACCCTGACTAGAGTGAGGGCTTTTGCTTGGACATGGGGTAACCTGACTGCCAACCAAAAACCCCATTTCTAACACGTTGGCATTATTGTCTATTAGGTCAGTGCCACACTCTCGAACAGGCCTTACCCCCTATGAAATAGTATTTGGAAGGCCAATGAATATTTGGGGAGTTCCTAAGCCAAATTCTGTATGTGATGTACCTTGTGTCCTGATGAATTATTATCTGGCACAATTAACCGACAATGCGGTTTCTATTCATCAACAGGTTCGAGAAGCACTTCCTGACAGATCTACAGGTGAAGGCCTTGAACTCCGACCTGGTGACCAGGTGATGATTTAGGGCCAGATGTAGCATGCCGTTTGCATGGCGCAAACTGCGAAAAACACAGTTTGCGCCATGCAAACGGCCTCACGCGATGCACATTCCCAAATTGCGAGTCGGTACCGACTCGCAATTTGGGAATGCGACTTGCAAATAGGAAAGGGTGTTCCCTTCCCATTTGCGACTTGCATCGCAAACCAACTCGCAGTTACCACCAGTGTCACACTGGTGGTAACACATTCGCAAAAGGGAAGTGGTCTCCATGGGACCCCTTCCCCTTTGTGAATGTCGATAATTATATTTTTTCAGAGCAGGCAGTGGTCCTATGGACCACTGCCTACTCTGAAAAAAACGAAACCAAATGGTTTCGGTTTATTTTTCATTTTGCAACTCGTTTTCCTTTAAGGAAAACGGGCTGCAAAATGAAAAAAAAAAACTGCTTTATTTATAAACAGTCACAGACATGGAGGTCTGCTGACTACAGCAGGCCACCATCCCTGTGAGTGCAGGGACTCACTATGGGGTCGCAAAATGCGACCCACCTCATGAATATTGATGAGGTGGGTCTTTGCGACCCCATAGCGAGTCGCAGACGGTGTCTGAGACACCGTTCTGCATCCTAAATTGCAACTCGCAAATTGCGAGTCTCACTGACTCGCAATTTGCGAGTCGCAATTCATGGATTTCTTACATCTGGCCCTAAGTCCTATGAAAGATCAAGCAGCTTGGAACCAAGGTGGCGAGGCCCAGAGAAGGTGCTCCTTCCGACAAGGACAGCAGTTCGAGTGACGAACCGAAATAATTGGGTCCATAGTACTCATTGCAAGAGAGTGCTACCTACCTTGTTCGAACCTGCTGTGCTGACCAATCATCGAGAGATCTTGACTACGGAGAAAGGCTGTGCTATATCACCTGACGAATCTGCAGAGTTCTTCCCGGACCATACAATTTCTGGAGTATTGCGATATAATTTGAGACTGAGGAAAGAATCTATAGTGCTGGAGAAAACTGGTTGAGCTACCGCCCTGGGTTAGTGAAACGGAGGGCCAATGTGGCAAGGAGGGGGGATCAGCCATGCATTAGAGTAGTGACACCCGTCTTGGCCCATGGTGAAGAAATCAGTGGCTGCCCAGGGATAAGAGCTCCAACGATTGTTTTTCATTAATTTCTGGAAGGGTCGATTATCACTGTTGCTAAAATGAATAACGAAGTGATCATTAGTACTATGGGGTTTGTTGTTGTTTTGGTGGTTATGGCAATAATCACCTGGTTTGTTGAAAAGATGGCTCCTGCTCGTGAATTTTTTGTTGCCACTACTCCAGTACCTGAGGATCACTATTACTTCACGCTTCCCTATCATGAGCAGAAGCACCGTCAATCGTACTTCAATAATACTTTCATTTAGATGTTGCGTCATACTCATAATGCTACAAATACTACTAACTGTTAGATATGTGGAATGATACCTGCGCATCAAAAGAAAGGAGGAACACCTTTCATTCCTCTTCCTTTTTCACACAATGGTTCTTGTCAAGCTTGGTATACGCTTTTGTTTGCATCTGGAAAACATACAGAGGGCGGACTTCTTTTTCGCCTTAATAAAGTATGCTACCAAGACAAAGATGGGTATCCCCAAGCCAAAGGAACTAAATGGGAATGGGAAGAGTATCAACCGGACAATGTTTCAATACCATATGTCTTCACAAATATAAGAGACTCTGACAAGAAAGAACAATTTGTGATTTCTGTTACAAAAACTAAAGCAGATTTATGTATACGCAGCATTGGGCGAATTCCAGTGGGGGTAAGCAATTTACATTGATTTTAACTATTGAGGGGGTAAATAATACTAGTTTTACAGCTTCACATAATACAAAATTTGTTTGTGGTAACTATGGATATTACCAACTACCTATTGGGTGGTCAGGTGTGTGGTATGTATCTTTTCTATTACCCCCTGTGTTTTTGGCACCTGCATCATATCACCGAGATTTTAAACTGTTCAATGACATCATTAAAAATAGAAATAAAAGGACAATAAGTACAAATGAGGTAGACCAAATCGGACACTAGCCTGCAACAATATGTTGATTTTAATTTAGGGTTGTTCTCCTTTGTGGGTGCTGCGTTAAACAGTAGGAAAGTGAGACGATTGACTAGGGTTGTGGAAGCTCTTACCAATCAGGCAGCTCTGGCACTTGGGAATATTACAGAGGAGCTCCAAATTGCGAGGATTGTAGCGCTCCAAAATCGTATGGTACTAGATGTGATATTAGCTGATCGAGGTGGTGCATGTTGCATCATCGGTAGTAGTTGCTGCGTTTTCATTCCAGATCACTCACCTTCAGTATATGATGCAATATCTAAATTGCATAAAATTCCTGCAGAAATTCACACAGAGACTGGTACTTGGACTTTTTCTGGATTAGTTTGGGCTCTTGTTTCCGCTTTGGCTGGAAACTACTGACTATCCTGTGTGTAATGATTTCAATATTTTTCTCATGCTGTATCTGTATTCAGTGTGATCCATTGGTCTGCTCCATGTGTATTACTGCTTGTATGCCTACCAAAAGAAATATTACAGAAATGAAAGCACAACACATGTTAGATAAGGAAATAGCTGAAATGATGTGCATAAATATACAAGATGAATATTTAGATTATCCCAGAAAGACGAATGTCTTCAGCTAATGCTGAAAGGGTCGTCTGTTGTAATTTAGTAGCGATTAGATTAAGCATTAGCAGAAGACATCTTGTATTTAGCAACTATTGTGAACATTTCGCGGAATCCATTTGTATTCATGGCAGCCATTTTCTCTGCCACATGCTGCCATGTGCTCACCATGTGCTCTGTCCTACCTTCCTGTTAACTACTCTTGAAAATCTGTCTAGTGACAAGTTATATTTAGCATCTCCCACTTTGCACATGCCCACTAAGGTCTGCAGCTGTTAGTAATTAGTAACCAACAGTAATGTGTCTACTAGTCCTTGAAAACTGTTAGCCCCTCCTACCTGTCGACTGTGCATTTCCATATGACCTTATATGTATATAAGTCTTGCTTCTATAATTGTACCACCTTCTTTTGGCCCATGCGTGGGTATAAAAGGACCATGCTCTCTTAGTTCAGTGTGCTACTTCAAACATTACCAAAGGGTGCTGTTTGAACTGTAGTACCACCTCATGAGGTTTAATAAACGTTGTCTTTTATTTCAGTTTCTGTGCCAACTTCTTCCTATATGGTCTGAGCACTTGGGGCAGAGAAGGGCGAACCCCTTGCACTAGTAGGCCTTGCTGAGGCTTTCTTCGACACCAGGGCTAATTAGTACACTCACCTCAGTAATTATTATCGCCACAGTACATTTTGGGCCCTTCCTTTTGCAGGCATTTGGTGCCATTTTTATTGTGAGACTTGGGGGAATGCTGGGTAGAAAGAAGTTTGTGGCTCCCTTCACATTCCAGAATTAGATGTGTCCATGTCGTGTTTTGGGTGTGCTTCCTGCCACAGGCACTAGGCCTACCCACACAAGTGAAGTACCATTTTTATCAAGAGATTTGGGAGAATGCTGAGTGGAAGGAAGTTTGTAGCTCCCCTCAGATTCCTGAACTTTACAATGCTGAAATGTGAAGAAAATCTATTTTTTTAACCAAATGTTGAGGTTTGCAAGGATTCTGGGTGACAGAACCTGGTAGGAGCCCCACTAGTCACCCCATTCTGGATTTCCCTAGGTGTTACGTTTTTAAAAATATCAGATTTCTAGGTTTTGCTAGGTTCCAGCTGAGCAAGAGGCCAAAATCCACAGGTAGGTACTTTGCAAAAAAATCGTCAATTTTCTTTGAAAAAATTAGATGTGTCCATGTTTGGTTTTGGGGTGTTCCTGTCACAGGCACTAGGGTTACCCACACAAGTGAGGTACCATTTTTATCAAGTGATTTGGTGAAATGCTCAGTGGAAGGAAGGATGTGGCTCCCCTCAGATTCCAGACCTTTGCATTGCTGAAATGTGAGGAAAATGTATTTTGTAACCAAATGTTGAGGTTTGAAAAGGATTCTGGGTTACAGAACCTGGTGGTAGCCCTATTAGTCACCCCATTCTGGATTTCCATAGGTGTCTAGTTTATAAAAATGTATAGGTTTGCTAGGTTTTCCTAGGTGCCGGCTGAGCTAGAGGCCAAAATCCACAGATAGGCACTTTGCAAAAAACACATCCATTTTCAGTGGAAAATGTGATGTGTCCATGTAGTGTTTTGGGGCATTACCCACAAAGTGAAGTACCATTTTTATCGGAAGAACGTTTGTGGCTCCCTTCAGATTCCAGAACTTTGCGTTCGTTGAAATGTGTGGAAAAGGTGTTTGTTTAGCCACACTTTGAGGTTTGCAAAGGATTCTGGGTGAGCTAACTTGGTCAGATCCCCACAAGTCACCCCATTCTGGATTTTCCCAGGTGTCTAATTTGAAGAAATGTATAGGTTTGCTAGGTTTCCCTAGGTGCCGGCTGAGCTAGAAGCCAAAATCCACAGCTAGACTCTTTCAGCCTTATTATGACCCTGTCGGACGGCGGTAAGCTGGCGGTAACACCGCCAACAGGCTGGGGTTCCGCCAGCAGGTATGACCGGGGCACAATAGCCATGGCCATACCACCGGCCCCTCCAGTACACACCACTGCCCTAGGAATTATGAGTCCTCGACCGCCAGCCTGGCCACAGCGGTAAACACTGCCATGGAAAGGCTGGCAGTAAGGGGGACTTGGGGTGCTCCTGGAGGCCCCGGCACTGCCCATGCACTTGGCATGGGCAGTGCAGGGGCCCCCAGGCATAGCCCCATTGCGCATTTCACTGCCCGAATTTCGGGCAATGAAATGCACAACAGGTGCTACTGCACCTGCTGCAGATCAGCATTGCCGCCGGGCTCTATTACAAGGCGGCAGCAATTTTGATGTGACTTTTCCGCTGGGCCAGCGGACGGTAACACTGTTACCGCCCGCTGGGCCAGCGGAAAAGTCATAATAGGGAGCCATAAATACTGCCAGCACTGGAGGTATTCTGGTTCCCACAGCCTCGGTGGTCTTTTGTAAAGACCACTGAGGTTGCAATGAGGGCCTTTGTAAACAATGTGTCAGTTTTCATTGGAAAAATGTGATGTGTCCATGTTGTGTTTTGGGGCACCTCCTGTCGCAGGCACTAAGCCTACCCACACAAGTGAGGTACCATTTTTAGCAAGAGATTCAGGGGAATGCTGGGTGGAAGGAAGTTTGTGTCTCCCCTCAAATTCCAAAACTTTGCATCACTGTAATGTGAGGACAATGTTTTTTAGCCAAATGTCAAGGTTTGCAAAGGATTCTGGGTGACAGAACTTGGTTAGCACCTCACAAGTAACCCCATTCTGGATTTCCCTAGGTGTAAAGTTTTAAAACATGTATAGGTTTCTGGCTGAGCTAGAGGTCAAAATCCATAGAGAGGCACTTTGCAAAAATGCATTGTTTTCATTGGAAAAATGTGATGTGTCCATGTTGTGTTTTGGGGTGCTTTGTGTCCCAGGCACTAGTTCTACCCACACAAAGTGAGGTACCATTTTTATTGAGAGACTTGGGGGAATGCGGAGAGGAAGGAAGTTTGTGGCTACAACTTTGCCTCACTGAAATCAGAACAAAATGTGTTTTTTAGCCAAATTCTGAGTTTTCCAAAGGATTCTGGGTGACAGAACCTGGTGGGAGCCCCACAAGTCACTGTATTGTGGATTCCCATAGCTGTCTGGTTTAAAAAAATGCATAGGTTTGCCTCGGTGCCGACTGAGCTAGAGGCCAAAACCCACAGCTAGGCACTTTCCCAAAAAACACATCTGTTTTCATTGGAAAAATGTTTTGTGTCCACGTTGTGCTTTGGGACACTTCCTGTCATGGGCACAAGGACTACTCACACAAGTGAGGTACCATTTTTATCGGGTGACTTGGGGGAATGCTTGGTGGAAGCAAAGTTCTGGCTTCTTTCAGATTCCAGAACTTTGCATCACTGAAATGTGTGGAAAATGTGTTTTTCTAATGAATTTTAAGGATTGCAATGGATTCTGAGTGATAGAACCGGGGTAGGAGCCCTACAAGTTACCCCATTCTGGATTTCCCAGGTATCTAATTTTAAAAAAATGTATAGGTTTGCTATGTTTCCCTAGGTGCCTGTTGATCTAGAGGCCGAAATCCACAGCTAGGAACTTTGCAAAAATATGTTTGTTTTCATGTTGTGTTTTGGGGTACTTTGTGTCACTGGCACTAGGCCTACCCACACAAGTGAGGTACCATTTTTACTGAGAGACTTGGGGGAATGCTGCGTGGAAGGAAGTTTGTGGCTCCCCTCAGATTCCAGAACTTTGCATTGTTGAAATTTGAGGAAAATGTGTTTTTTAGCCAAATGTTGAGGTTTGCAAAGGATCCTGGGAGACAGAACCTGGCGAGAGCCCCACAAGTCACCTCATTCTGGATTTCCCTTGGTGTCTATACATCAAATGAGAGGGAGAATAGTGAGTAATAGGCGCTTCCTACTCTAATTCTGTAATATTGTACTTCACTATATCACACGGTGCAAATGACTGGGGTCAAACCTCTACATCCCCTAAAAAGACAACATCATGTTATCTAAATTGAAAATAGATACACTTGCACACGTGATAGTAACACAAAAACAATTCTAGTATCAATGATGTATTCAGATTCTATTATATATATAGTATAGACAAAAACAAAAATCAAAGTAGTACAGTTCAATCAACAATCAAACTTTTGCCCAAATATAGGTTCCACAAAAATCAGTCCAAAGTGTATTTATATCTTCTCCACAGTCCAAAAATAGTATCCACCAGTCCAAATAGTATATCCTATGTGGTTAGTTCCAGAGTTACCAATTCAGTCCAGCAACTTCCTCCTTTGTCCCTTTGTCCTCCTTTGTCCTTTTGTCAACACGTGTTTCATCCGGGGAGTACCCCTGGATTTCATCAGGACTTCCTTCACAGTGTGCTTGATTGTTATAAATGCTCCATAGTATCCTTTATAGCTGTTCCGTTTATTCCTTATGTCCTAGTACGTCTATATCTCCCTTGTAGCTCCAATTGTTGTTACAATATTCTATATTTCCCAATTAGTTATATTCCTGCGAGCGAGTACGCTGCGAGTTTTATCGTCTTGTTCGGCTCCGATAATTGATGTCTAATTTAAAAAAAATTATAGGTTTGCTAAGTTTCCCTGGGAGCCGGCTGAGCCATAGGCCAAAATGCACAGCTAGGCACTTTTCAAAAAATGCTTCAGTTTTGATTGGAAAAATGTGATGTGTCCATGTTGTGTTTTGGGGCACTTCCTGTCGCGGGCACTAGGCCTACCCATAAAGTGAAGTACCATTTTTATTGAGAGATTCCAAGGAATACATAACAGAAGAACAAGTGCTATTGCCTATTTTGTTTCTATATATTTGTGCCTTCCAAATGTAAGATAGTGTAGAAGAAATAAGTCATTTCGAGAAATGCCCTGTCATTCACTTGCTAGTATGGTTATCCCCGAATTCAGAGATGTGCAAATAACCACTGCTTCTAAACTCAACATCTTGTGCCCATTTCAGAAATACTTAAGTTTTCTTGATACCTATTTTTCACTCTTTACATTTTACCAAGTAAAATGCTGTATACCCGGTATACAATGAAAACTCATTGCAAGATGCACCTCATTTTTGGCTCCACGTACCTTAGGTTCTTGATGATTCTACAGCCCTATATATCCCTACGACCAGAAGGTTCCAGCAGATGTTACGGAATATTGCTTTAAAACATCTGACATAGTTTGAAAAAGTTACACAAGAAAATGTAGATAGAAATTGCTATTTTCAACACAATTTCAATATTTTTTCATTTCAACTGTAACTTTGAATAGGAAAATGTTGGAGGATCTACACAAATGACCTCTTGCTGTATTCAGAATTTTGTCTACCTTTTAGAAATGTTTAGCTGTCTTGGATCCACCATTGGTTTCATACCCATTTCTGTCACTAACTGAAAGGAGGCTGAAAGTACAAATAAATAGTGAAAATCGGGCATGTGCCAGTAAAATGCCAAAACTGTGTTAAAAAAATTGTTTTTCTGATTCAAGTCTGCCTGTTCCTGTAATCTGGGAAGAGGGTGATTTTGGAACTGCAAACCCTGCATTGATCCCATTTGCAGGTAAAAAAAAAAAAAACAGCTGCTTTCTTCTTCAGCACTTTTTTCCCTTTGTGCCTAAAAAAAACTACATTTTAGCTGTATTTTGGTAAATATCTCAGTCTCCTCTAGGGGATCCTACAAACTCTGGATAGCTTCAGAATCCTCAGGATGTTGGGAAAAAAAGGAAGCAAATTTGATGTGGATTGCTTATGTGGACAAAAAGTTATAGGGGCCTAAGGGTGAACTACCCCAAATGGCCAAAAAAAGGGCTTAGCACGGGGGAGGCTGAGAAGCTAAGGGGTTAATGGAGGCATGCTAGCCAGTGCTTTGGATACTTTGCTGCAGTCTGCAGCAGGGACAGCTGTAGTTGTCAATTAGCTATTTATAATTCCAATTGCTCTGCTCTTCTCCAAATACCTTTCACTTTCTCTCCTGACTTTAAAAAGACAGGGGAAGAATAATAAGGTACTACTTCACACAGGTCAGGTATAAAATGTGGATATTATTATTTCTGCTTCAAGTAGACGGTGGGGAAAACGAGGCTCTGCACTACAGGGAAAGAAACAGCCTATATAGATTTAATTTGGCACGTTCATCACAGGCACTTAGTTCGACTTTACTTAATGGCGTCACCTACTACCACACATTTTTTCCAAACAAATTAATCTGCTGGGCAGTACGGAAAGTAAATTTGACTTACTCTACTGCAGGGTAAGGAAGAGGGATTAGGTGGGTAGGTAAATCTTTTGTTATAGAACAGAGGCGTGTCACTGATCATTGATCCGTCATGTGCCTAAGCTGTGGTCCATTCAGTCACTGTAATAGATGCAACTCTAAAGGGAAATATCAGAATAGGCGTAAAATAAATCTTTTATGGGAAGCTATGTAATATATGTTGGAATTACTTCACTTTGCAATAGAAATGTGACACATGCACATTTTTTGGTAGGTTGAGATGGAAGGACTTAGGGAAGAATAAAGGAGTGTACTTAGAGGTGATTGAGTGGTGTAAAGGAAACACACCTTGTATTGTTTGGTCTGCAATGCATTGAAAACCATACTGCTATGGGCAGGGTGGGGTTGATGAATGATGATGGATGGGATACATATCTGCCTTGCTTAACAAACACAATTATTTAAGGGATTAGAACACAATAAAAATACCCCCTACTTTGAACCAGAGCTCTTATAAAGTAAGCAAAGGAGATGGCAAGCAGCATGTTCCTTTACAGTAGAATTCCCTTCTTTATTCATCCAAGCAATCATTCTGTCATTTTTTCATTCTTCCTACTATATTGACCCACAGCCACCATGATTTAAGATTTGCTTTCTCTCATCCAGTCATTCACCACAATTTCCAATCCATTATTCATCCATTCAGTATCCACCCTTTTGTTCGACCATCCTTTCACACTATTTTCCCAATACTGACCCACACATCCTTTCACTCACCCACACAAACTTTCCTTTTATTAATTTCACCCATTTTAACTTTCAGTTCTTTCCCGTTTCTATCAAGCCATCATTGTTACCATACATTATGTGGGCGTTCACTGAGTTGCAGATAGAAGAGGCCATAACTCAACCATTGCTGTAGCTGGTAAAGCGAGCCGGGGCTCCACGATCACGAGTTACAATGGCACCCTTGTAACTAGTGAGTATAATAGTAATTGTCAATAAGCAAGCAATGTGATTTACCACCACAGTCCCTGCCACCACTTCTCCCATCTTCAACTGACACTCTGCCTGCAGTGCAACTTGATCTGGCAGGACTGGTGGTCAATGTGGCTAGAAAAAAAATTATATATTTTTCAAATGTCAGATACGCTTCTCCTTCATTTAAAAAAATAATAATAATAAAATCACAATACATCAATACTGATAGAGGCTGGGTATTAGTAGTGGTAAGTACACACCTACCACTAGCAATACACCCCCAACACAGAGTTGTGCCCAGTCAAGGTCTCACAAAGTTCCCCTGGCTCAACCCCTTGTAGCTTGACATTGAGCAGTAAGGATTACCTCAAGAGAAAGATGTACTAAGCACTTCAATACACCAATACAGTAAATAAGTAAGACCCAAAACAAACAATAAAAATTCCATACCAATTTTTGTAAATAGTAAATATTTGTAACCTTAAAATGACATAAAAATGACAAATATCCAATATAGGGAACCAGAGATATGAATTTTTAAAGTTTTATGGTACTCTACCCCTTGTGTATCTAGCAGAGACCTTGGGCTTGACCTATATGCAAAAATAAGGTAGGTTGTTACTTTGGAAGTACTTACAATTCCAAAGGCAAATTTGCATATTACCGTCACCAGGTTGTTTAGCCCGTTCTGTGCCCAGGACGTAATGGTTACGTCCTGGGGCACAGTGCTGCTGTGCCCAGGACGTAACCATTACGTCCTGGTCACAGAGCACAGAGGGAGCGCTAGCGCTCCCTCTGTGGGGTTTTCCCCCACCCCCCAAGTCAGGGATGGAAGAGGAAGCCCTTCCCATTCCACCCCCGACCCCCCCACCCCCCGTGACGTCAGTGCACGAGTGCGCGCTGATTAGTCACAGGGTCTCCTCCAGCATTTCTCTTTCAATCCCATGGGGGAGGCCCGGAGAGGCTTCAAAGGGAAGGAAATGTATTTCCTTCCCTTTGAAGTCTCTCCCAGGGTTTCAAAAGCCGGATTGCTTGCAATCCGGCTTTTGAAACCCCACTAGACACCAGGGATTTTTTTTTTTCTTCTGAAACTGACAAAAGGGAGCGACCCCTTGGGCAAGGGTCGCTCCCAGGGGGGGCATTTTTTGGGAAGGCCTTTTCTGCCCCCCCTGGGGGCAGATCGGCCTATTATTAGGCCGTTCTGCCCCCAGGGGGGGCAGAAACCTCTAGACACCAGGGATCATTTTATTTTATTTTTCTCTATTTGTTATGTTTTCTTTTTTTTTTTAGGAGGGGAGCGACCCCTTAGGCAAGGGCGCTCCCCTAGGGGGCAAACTATATTTAGACCATTTCTGCCCCCCTTGGGGGCAGATTGGCCTATTTTGATGAGGCCAATCTGCCCCCATGGGGGGCAGAAACCACTAGAAACCAGTGAGTTTGTTTATTTTGAGTGAATTTCACGCAAGGGGAGCGACCCCTTATGCAAGGGTCGCTACCTGGGGGGGGGATTATTTTAGGCCATTTCTGCCCCCCTGGGGGGTAGATCAGCCTATTTTGATTAGGCTGATCTGCCCCCAAGGGGGGCAGAAACCACTAGGCACCAGGGATTTTTTGTTTTTTTTGTTTTACAGATGGGGAGCGACCCCTTGGACAAGGGTCGCTCCCCTGGGGGCAGAAACCACTAGGCACCAGGGATCTTTTTTTTGCGCCATCACGCAAGGGGAGCGACCCATTAGGCAAGGGTCGCTTCCCTAGGGGGCAAACTATATTTAGGCCATTTCTGCCCCCCTTGGGGGCAGATTGGCCTATTTTGTTGAGGCCAATCTGCCCCCAAGGGGGGCAGAAACCACTAGAAACCAGTGAGTTTGTTTATTTTGAGTGAATTTCACGCAAGGGGAGCGACCCCTTAGGCAAGGGTCGCTCCCCTGGGGGGCAAATTGTATTTAGACCATTTCTGCCCCCCTTGGGGGCAGATTGGCCGATTTTAGGTCAATCTGGCCCCAATGGGGCAGAAACCACTAGGCACCGGGTATTTTTTTTTTGGCGCCAATGTCACGCAGGTGGAGCGACCCAGTAGGCAAGGGTCGCTCCCGGGGCAGGTTGGGGGAGTGGAGGGGAGTTCGGGGGTGGGGGGGGAATTTATTTAAGGCCATTTCTGCCCCCCCGGGGGCAGATCGGTCTATTGTTATTAGGCCGATCTGCCCCCGGGTGGGAAGAAACCTCTAGGCGCCAGGGCAAATTGTTTTTTTGTGTTTTTATTTTTGTTTGTTTGTTTTTTTAGAGATGGGGAGCGACCCATTAGGCAGGGGTCGCTCCCCAGGGGGCAAATTGTATTTAGACAATTTCTGCCCCCCTTGGGGGCAGATTGGCCGATTGTGGGTCAATCTGCCCCCAAGGGGGCAGAAACCACTAGGCACCGGGGATTTTTTTTGGGCGCCAATGTCACACAGGGGGAGCGACCCCGTAGGCAAGGGTCGCTCCCGGGGGGCGTTGGAGTGTGGGGGGGCAAATTTATTTTAGGACATTTCTCCCCCCCCTGGGGGCAGATCGGCCTATTGGTATTAGGCCGATCTGCCCCCGGGGGGGCAGAAACCTCTAGGCACCAGGGCAAAATTTTTTTGGGTGTTTTTTTTGTTTTCATTTTTTTAGAGATGGGGAGCGACCCATTAGGCAAGGGTCGCTCCCCTGGGGGGCAAATTGTATTCATACCATTTCTGCCCCCCTTGGGGGCAGATTGGCCGATTTTAGGTAAATCTGCCCCCAAGGGGGCAGAAACCACTAGGCACCGAGGATTTTTTTTTTGGTGCCAATGTCACGCAGGGGGAGCGACCCCGTAGGCAAGGGTCACTCCCGGGGGGGGGGTGGGGGACAGATGTATTTTAGGCCATTTCTGCCCCCCCTGGGGCCGGCTGAGCTAGAGGCCAAAATCCACAGGTAGGCACTGTTTTCTATGAAAAAATGTGATGTGTCCACGTTGTGTTTTGGGCCATTTCCTGTTGCGGGCGCTAGGCCTAACCACACAAGTGAGGTATCATTTTTATCAGCAGACTTGGGGGAACGCTGGGTCGAAGGAAATTTGTGGCTCCTCTCAGATTCCAGAACTTTCTGTCACCGAAATGTGAGGAAAATGTGTTTTTTTAGCCAAATTATGAGGTTTGCAAAGGATTCTGGGTAACAGAACCCGGTCAGAGCCCCACAAGTCACCCCATCTTGGATTCCCCTAGGTCTCTAGTTTTCAAAAATGCACAGGTTTGGTAGGTTTCCCTAGGTGCCGGCTGAGCTAGAGGCCAAAATCTACAGGTAGGCACTTTGCAAAAAACAGCTCTGTTTTCTGTGATGTTTTCACGTTGTGTTTTGGGGCATATCCTGTCGCGGGCGCTAGGCCTACCCACACAAGTGAGCTACCATTTTTATCGGGAGACTTGGGGGAACACTGTGTGGAAGGAAATTTGTGGCTCCTCTCAGGATCCAGAACTTTCTGTCACCGAAATGTGAGGAAAATGTGTTTTTTTTGCCAAATTTTGAGGTTTGCAAAGGATTCTGGGTAACAGAACCTGGTCAGAGCCCCACAAGTCACCCCATCTTGGATTCCCCTAGGTCTCTAGTTTTCAAAAATGCACAGATTTGGTAGGTTTCCCTAGGTGCCGGCTGAGCTAGAGGCCACAATCTACAGGTAGGCACTTTGCAAAAAACAGCTCTGTTTTCTGTCAAAAAATGGGATGTGCCCACTTTGTGTTTTGGGACATTTCCTGTCGCGGGCGCTAGGACTACCCACACAAGTGAGGTATCATTTTTATCGGGAGACTTGGGGGAACGCTGGGTGGAAGGAAATTTGTGGCTCCTCTCAGATTCCAGAACTTTCTGTCACCGAAATGTGAGGAAAATGTGTTTTTTTTGCCAAATTTTGAGGTTTGCAAAGGATTCTGGGTAACAGAACCTGGTCAGAGCCCCACAAGTCACCCCATCTTGGATTCCCCTAGGTCTCTAGTTTTCAAAAATGCACAGGTTGGGTAGGTTTCCCTAGGTGCGGGCTGAGCTAGAGGCCAAAATCTACAGGTAGGCACTTTGCAAAAAACAGCTATGTTTTCTGTGATGTGTCCACGTTGTGTTTTGGGGCATACCCTGTCGCGGGCGCTAGGCCTACCCACACAAGTGAGCTACCATTTTTATCAGGAGACTTGGGGAACGCTGGGTCAAAGGAAATTTGTGGCTCCTCTCAGATGGCAGAACTTTCTGTCACCGAAATGTGTGGAAAACTTGTTTTTTTAGCCAAATTTTTAGGTTTGCAAAGGATTCTGGGTAACAGAACCTGGTCAGAGCCCCACAAGTCACCCCATCTTGGATTCCCCTGTGTTTCTAGTTTTCAAAAATGTGCTGGTTTGCTAGGTTTCCCCAGGTGCCGGCTGAGCTAGAGGCCAAAATCCAAGGTAGGCACAGTTTTCTATGAAAAAATGTGATGTGTCCACGTTGTGTTTTGGGCAATTTCTGTCACGGGCGCTAGGCCTACCCACACAAGTGAGGTATCATTTTTATCGGGAGACTTGGGGGAACGCTGGGTGGAAGGAAATTTGTGGCTCCTCTCAGATTCCAGAACTTTCTGTCACCGAAATGTGAGGAAAATGTGTTTTTTTAGCCAAATTTTGAGGTTTGCAAAGGATTCTGGGTAACAGAACCGGGTCAGAGCCCCACAAGTCGCCCCATCTTGGATTCCCCTAGGTCTCTAGTTTTAAAAAATCCACAGGTTTGGTAGGTTTCCCTAGGTGCCGGCTGAGCTAGAGGCCAAAATCTACAGGTAGGAACTTTGCAAAAAAACAGCTCTGTTTTCTGTGATGTGTCCACGTTGTGTTTTGGGGCATATCCTGTTGCGGGCGCTAGGCCTACCCACACAAGTGAGCTACCATTTTAATCGGGAGACTTGGGGGAACGCTGGGTGGAAGGACATTTGTGGCTCCTCTCAGGATCCATAACTTTCTGTCACCGAAATGTGAGGAAAATGTGTTTTTTTAGCCAAATTTTGAGGTTTGCAAAGGATTCTGGGTAACAGAACCTGGTCAGAGCCCCACAAGTCACCCCATCTTGGATTCCCCTAGGTCTCTAGTTTTAAAAAATGCACAGGTTTGGTAGGTTTCCCTAGGTGCCGGCTGAGCTAGAGGCCACATTCTACAGGTAGGCACTTTGCAAAAAACAGCTCTGTTTTCTGTAAAAAAATGGGATGTGCGCACTTTGTGTTTTGGGACATTTCCTGTCGCGGGTCCTAGGACTACCCACAAAAGTGAGGTATCATTTTTATCGGTAGACTTGGGGGAACGCTGGGTGAAGGAAATTTGTGGCTCCTCTCAGATTCCAGAACTTCCTGTCACCGAAATGTGAGGAAAATGTGTTTTTTTAGCCAAATTTTGAGGTTTGCAAAGGATTCTGGATTACAGAACCTGGTCAGAGCCCCACAAGTCACCCCATCTTGGATTCCCCTAGGTCTCTAGTTTTAAAAAATGCACAGGTTTGGTAGGTTTCCCTAGGTGCCGGCTGAGCTAGAGGCCAAAATCTACAGGTAGGCACTTTGCAAAAAAACAGCTCTGTTTTCTGTGATGTGTCCATGTTGTGTTTTGGGGCATATCCTGTCGCGGGCGCTAGGCCTACCCACACAAGTGAGCTACCATTTTTATCGGGAGATTGGGGGAACGCTGGGTGGAAGGAAATTTGTGGCTCCTCTCAGGATCCAGAACTTTCTGTCACCGAAATGTGAGGAAAATATGTTTTTTTAGCCAAAGTTTGAGGTTTGCAAATGATTCTGGTAACAGAACCTGGTCAGAGCCCCACAAGTCACCCCATCTTGGATTCCCCTAGGTCTCTAGTTTTAAAAAATGCACAGTCTTGGTAGGTTTCCCTAGGTGCCGGCTGAGCTAGAGGCCACAATCTACAGGAAGGCACTTTGCAAAAAACAGCTCTGTTTTCTGTCAAAAAATGGGATGTGCCCACTTTGTGTTTTGGGACATTTCCTGTCACGGGCGCTAGGACTACCCACACAATGTGATGTGTCATTTTTATTGGGAGACTTGGGGGAACGCTGGGTGGAAGGAAATTTGTGGCTCCTCTCAGATTCCAGAACTTTCTGTCACCGAAATGTGAGGAAAATGTGTTTTTTTAGCCACATTTTGAGGTTTGAAAAGGATTCTGGGTAACAGAACCTGGTCAGAGCCCCACAAATCACCCCATCTTGGATTCCCCTAGGTCTCTAGTTTTCAAAAATGCACAGGTTTGGTAGGTTTCCCTAGGTGCCGGCTGAGCTAGAGGCCAAATTCTACAGGAAGGCACTTTACAAAAAACAGCTCTGTTTTCTGTGATGTGTCCACGTTGTGTTTTGGGGCATATCCTGTCGCGGGTGCTAGGCCTACCCACTCAAGTGAGCTACCATTTTTATTGGGAGACTTGGGGGAATGCTGGGTGGAAGGAAATTTGTGGCTCCTCTCAGGATCCAGAACTTTCTGTCGCCGAAATGTGAGGAAAATGTGTTTTTTTAGCCAAATTTTGAGGTTTGCAAATGATTCTGGGTAACAAAACCTGGGCAGAGCCCCACAAATCACCCCATCTTGGATTCCCCTAGGTCTCTAGTTTTCAAAAATGCACAGGTTTGGTAGGTTTCCCTAGGTGCCGGCTGAGCTAGAGGCCAAATTCTACAGGTAGGCACTTTGCAAAAAACAGCTCTGTTTTCTGTGATGTGTCCATGTTGTGTTTTGGGGCATATCCTGTCGCGGGCGCTAGGCCTACCCACACAAGTGAGGTACCATTTTTATCGGGAGAGTTGGGGGAACGCTGGGGAGAAGGAAATTTGTGGCTCCTCTCAGGATCCAGAACTTTCTGTCACCGAAATGTGAGGAAACTGTGTTTTTTTTGCCAAATTTTGAGGTTTGCAAAGGATTCTGGGTAACAGAACCTGGTCAGAGCCCCACAAGTCACCCCATCTTGGATTCCCCTAGGTCTCTAGTTTTCAAAAATGCACAGGTTTGGTAGGTTTCCCTCGGTGCCGGCTGAGCTAGAGGCCACAATCTACAGGTAGGCACTTTGCAAAAAACAGCTCTGTTTTCTGTCAAAAAATGGGATGTGCCCACTTTGTGTTTTGGGACATTTCCTGTCGCGGGCGCTAGGACTACCCACACAAGTGAGGTATAATTTTTATCGGGAGACTTGGGGGAACGCTGGGTGGAAGGACATTTGTGGCTCCTCTCAGATTCCAGAACTTTCTGTCACCGAAATGTGAGGAAAATGTGTTTTTTTTGCCAAATTTTGAGGTTTGCAAAGGATTCTGGGTAACAGAACCTGGTCAGAGCCCCACAAGTCACCCCATCCTGGATTCCCCTAGGTCTCTAGTTTTCAAAAATGCACAGGTTGGGTAGGTTTCCCTAGGTGCGGGCTGAGGTAGAGGCCAAAATCTACAGGTAGGCACTTTGTAAAAAACAGCTATGTTTTCTGTGATGTGTCCACGTTGTGTTTTGGGGCATACCCTGTCGCGGGCGCTAGGCCTACCCACACAAGTGAGCTACCATTTTTATCAGGAGACTTGGGGAACGCTGGGTCAAAGGAAATTTGTGGCTCCTCTCAGATGGCAGAACTTTCTGTCACCGAAATGTGTGGAAAACTTGTTTTTTTAGCCAAATTTTTAGGTTTGCAAAGGATTCTGGGTAACAGAACCTGGTCAGAGCCCCACAAGTCACCCCATCTTGGATTCCCCTGTGTTTCTAGTTTTCAAAAATGTGCTGGTTTGCTAGGTTTCCCCAGGTGCCGGCTGAGCTAGAGGCCAAAATCCAAGGTAGGCACAGTTTTCTATGAAAAAATGTGATGTGTCCACGTTGTGTTTTGGGCAATTTCTGTCACGGGCGCTAGGCCTACCCACACAAGTGAGGTATCATTTTTATCGGGAGACTTGGGGGAACGCTGGGTGGAAGGAAATTTGTGGCTCCTCTCAGATTCCAGAACTTTCTGTCACCGAAATGTGAGGAAAATGTGTTTTTTTAGCCAAATATTGAGGTTTGCAAAGGATTCTGGGTAACAGAACCGGGTCAGAGCCCCACAAGTCACCCCATCTTGGATTCCCCTAGGTCTCTAGTTTTAAAAAATCCACAGGTTTGGTAGGTTTCCCTAGGTGCCGGCTGAGCTAGAGGCCAAAATCTACAGGTAGGCACTTTGCAAAAAAACAGCTCTGTTTTCTGTGATGTGTCCACGTTGTGTTTTGGGGCATAACCTGTTGCGGGCGCTAGGCCTACCCACACAAGTGAGCTACCATTTTTATCGGGAAACTTGGGGGAACGCTGGGTGGAAGGAAATTAGTGGCTCCTCTCAGGATCCATAACTTTCTGTCACCGAAATATGAGGAAAATGTGTTTTTTTAGCCAAATTTTGAGGTTTGCAAAGGATTCTGGGTAACAGAACCTGGTCAGAGCCCCACAAGTCACCCCATCTTGGATTCCCCTAGGTCTCTAGTTTAAAAAAATGCACAGGTTTGGTAGGTTTCCCTAGGTGCCGGCTGAGCTAGAGGCCAAATTCTACAGGTAGGCACTTTGCAAAAAACAGCTCTGTTTTCTGTCAAAAAATGGGATGTGCCCACTTTGTGTTTTGGGACATTTCCTGTCGCGGGTGCTAGGACTACCCACAAAAGTGAGGTATCATTTTTATCGGTAGACTTGGGGGAACGCTGGGTGAAGGAAATTTGTGGCTCCTCTCAGATTCCAGAACTTCCTGTCACCGAAATGTGAGGAAAATTTGTTTTTTTAGCCAAATTTTGAGGTTTGCAAAGGATTCTGGGTTACAGAACCTGGTCAGAGCCCACAAGTCACCCCATCTTGGATTCCCATAGGTCTCTAGTTTTAAAAAATGCACAGGTTTGGTAGGTTTCCCTAGGTGCCGGCTGAGCTAGAGGCCAAAATCTACAGGTAGGCACTTTGCAAAAAAACAGCTCTGTTTTCTGTGATGTGTCCATGTTGTGTTTTGGGGCATATCCTGTTGCGGGCGCTAGGCCTACCCACACAAGTGAGCTACCATTTTTATCGGGAGACTTGGGGGAACGCTGTGCTGAAGGAAATTTGTGGCTCCTCTCAGGATCCAGAACTTTCTGTCACCGAAATGTGAGGAAAATATGTTTTTTTAGCCAAAGTTTGAGGTTTGCAAATGATTCTGGTAACAGAACCTGGTCAGAGCACCACAAGTCACCCCATCTTGGATTCCCCTAGGTCTCTAGTTTTAAAAAATGCACAGGCTTGGTAGGTTTCCCTAGGTGCCGGCTGAGCTAGAGGCCACAATCTACAGGAAGGCACTTTGCAAAAAACAGCTCTGTTTTCTGTCAAAAAATGGGATGTGCCCACTTTGTGTTTTGGGACATTTCCTGTCACGGGCGCTAGGACTACCCACACAATGTGATGTGTCATTTTTATTGGGAGACTTGGGGGAACGCTGGGTGGAAGGAAATTTGTGGCTCCTCTCAGATTCCAGAACTTTCTGTCACCGAAATGTGAGGAAAATGTGTTTTTTTAGCCACATTTTGAGGTTTGAAAAGGATTCTGGGTAACAGAACCTGGTCAGAGCCCCACAAATCACCCCATCTTGGATTCCCCTAGGTCTCTAGTTTTCAAAAATGCACAGGTTTGGTAGGTTTCCCTAGGTGCCGGCTGAGCTAGAGGCCAAATTCTACAGGTAGGCACTTTGCAAAAAACAGCTCTGTTTTCTGTCAAAAAATGGGATGTGCCCACTTTGTGTTTTGGGACATTTCCTGTCGCGGGTGCTAGAACTACCCACACAAGTGAGGTATCATTTTTATCGGGAGACTTGGGGGAACGCTGGGTGGAAGGAAATTTGTGGCTCCTCTCAGGATCCAGAACTTTCTGTCACCGAAATGTGAGGAAAATATGTTTTTTTAGCCAAAGTTTGAGGTTTGCAAATGATTCTGGTAACAGAACCTGGTCAGAGCCCCACAAGTCACCCCATCTTGGATTCCCCTAGGTCTCTAGTTTTAAAAAATGCACAGGCTTGGTAGGTTTCCCTAGGTGCCGGCTGAGCTAGAGGCCACAATCTACAGGAAGGCACTTTGCAAAAAACAGCTCTGTTTTCTGTCAAAAAATGGGATGTGCCCACTTTGTGTTTTGGGACATTTCCTGTCACGGGCGCTAGGACTACCCACACAATGTGATGTGTCATTTTTATTGGGAGACTTGGGGGAACGCTGGGTGGAAGGAAATTTGTGGCTCCTCTCAGATTCCAGAACTTTCTGTCACCGAAATGTGAGGAAAATGTGTTTTTTTAGCCAAATTTTGAGGTTTGCAAAGGATTCTGGGTAACAGAACCTGGTCAGAGCCCCACAAGTCAACCCATCGTGGATTCCCGTAGGTCTCTAGTTTTCAAAAATGCACAGGTTTGGTAGGTTTCCCTAGGTGCCGGCTGAGCTAGAGGCCAAAATCTACAGGTAGGCACTTTACAAAAAACAGCTCTGTTTTCTGTGATGTGTCCACGTTGTGTTTTGGGGCATATCCTGTCGCGGGTGCTAGGCCTACCCACACAAGTGAGCTACCATTTTTATTGGGAGACTTGGGGGAATGCTGGGTGGAAGGAAATTTGTGGCTCCTCTCAGGATCCAGAACTTTCTGTCGCCGAAATGTGAGGAAAATGTGTTTTTTTAGCCAAATTTTGAGGTTTGCAAATGATTCTGGGTAACAGAACCTGGTCAGAGCCCCACAAATCACCCCATCTTGGATTCCCCTAGGTCTCTAGTTTAAAAAAATGCACATGTTTGGTAGGTTTCCCTAGGTGCCGTCTGAGCTAGAGGCCAAATTCTACAGGTAGGCACTTTGCAAAAAACAGCTCTGTTTTCTGTCAAAAAATGGGATGTGCCCACTTTGTGTTTTGGGACATTTCCTGTCGCGGGTGATAGGACTACCCACACAAGTGAGGTATCATTTTTATCGGTAGACTTGGGGGAACGCTGGGTGAAGGAAATTTGTGGCTCCTCTCAGATTCCAGAACTTTCTGTCACCGAAATGTGAGGAAAATGTGTTTTTTTAGCCAAATTTTGAGGTTTGCAAAGGATTCTGGGTAACAGAACCTGGTCAGAGCCCCACACGTCACCCAATCTTGGATTCCCCTAGGTCTCTAGTTTAAAAAAATGCATAGGTTTGGTTGGTTTCCCTAGGTGCCGGCTGACCTAGAGGCCAAAATCTACAGGTAGGCACTTTGCAAAAAACAGCTCTGTTTTCTGTGATGTGTCCATGTTGTGTTTTGGGGCATATCCTGTCGCGGGCGCTAGGCCTACCCACACAAGTGAGGTACCATTTTTATCGGGAGAGTTGGGGGAACGCTGGGGAGAAGGAAATTTGTGGCTCCTCTCAGGATCCAGAACTTTCTGTCACCGAAATGTGAGGAAACTGTGTTTTTTTAGCCAAATTTTGAGGTTTGCAAAGGATTCTGGGTAACAGAACCTGGTCAGAGCCCCACAAGTCAACCCATCTTGGATTCCCCTAGGTCTCTAGTTTTCACAAATGCACAGGTTTGGTAGGTTTCCCTAGGTGCCGGCTGAGCTAGAGGCCAAATTCTACAGGTAGGCACTTTTCAAAAAACAGCTCTGTTTTCTGTCAAAAAATGGGATGTGCCCACTTTGTGTTTTGGGACATTTCCTGTCGCGGGTGCTAGGACTACCCACACAAGTGAGTTATCATTTTTATCGGTAGACTTGGGGGAACGCTGGGTGAAGGAAATTTGTGGCTCCTCTCAGATTCCAGAACTTTCTGTCACCGAAATGTGAGGAAAATGTGTTTTTTTAGCCAAATTTTGAGGTTTGCAAAGGATTCTGGGTAACAGAACCTGGTCAGAGCCCCACACGTCACCCAATCTTGGATTCCCCTAGGTCTCTAGTTTTAAAAAATGCATAGGTTTGGTTGGTTTCCCTAGGTGCCGGCTGACCTAGAGGCCAAAATCTACAGGTAGGCACTTTGCAAAAAACAGCTCTGTTTTCTGTGATGTGTCCATGTTGTGTTTTGGGGCATATCCTGTCGCGGGCGCTAGGCCTACCCACACAAGTGAGGTACCATTTTTATCGGGAGAGTTGGGGGAACGCTGGGGAGAAGGAAATTTGTGGCTCCTCTCAGGATCCAGAACTTTCTGTCACCGAAATGTGAGGAAACTGTGTTTTTTTAGCCAAATTTTGAGGTTTGCAAAGGATTCTGGGTAACAGAACCTGGTCAGAGCCCCACAAGTCACCCCATCTTGGATTCCCCTACGTCTCTAGTTTTCACAAATGCACAGGTTTGGTAGGTTTCCCTAGGTGCCGGCTGAGCTAGATGCCAAAATCTACAGGTAGGCACTTTGCAAAAAAACAGCTCTGTTTTCTGTGATGTGTCCATGTTGTGTTTTGGGGCATATCCTGTCGCGGGCGCTAGGCCTACCCACACAAGTGAGCTACCATTTTTATCGGGAGACTTGGGGGAACGCTGGGTGGAAGGAAATTTGTGGCTCCTCTCAGGATCCAGAACTCTCTGTCACCGAAATGTGAGGAAAATATGTTTTTTTAGCCAAAGTTTGAGGTTTGCAAAGGATTCTGGTTAACAGAACGTGGTCAGAGTCCCACAAGTCACCCCATCTTGGATTCCCCTAGGTCTCTAGTTTTCAAAAATGCACAGTTTTGGTAGGTTTCCCTAGGTGCCGGCTGAGCTAGAGGCCACAATCTACAGGTAGGCACTTTGTAAAAAACAGCTCTGTTTTCTGTCAAAAAATGGGATGTGCCCACTTTGTGTTTTGAGACATTTCCTGTCACGGGCGCTAGGACTACCCACACAATGTGATGTGTCATTTTTATCGGGAGACTTGGGGGAACGCTGGGTGGAAGGAAATTTGTGGCTCCTCTCAGATTCCAGAACTTTCTGTCACCGAAATGTGAGGAAAATGTGTTTTTTTAGCCACATTTTGAGGTTTGCAAAGGATTCTGGGTAACAGAACCTGGTCAGAGCCCCACAAATCACCCCATCTTGGATTCCCCAAGGTCTCTAGTTTTTAAAAATGCACAGGTTTGGTATGTTTCCCTAGGTGCCGGCTGAGCTAGAGGCCAAATTCTACAGGTAGGCACTTTGCAAAAAAACAGCTCTGTTTTCTGTCAAAAAATGGGATGTGCCCACTTTGTGTTTTGGGACATTTCCTGTCGCGGGTGCTAGAACTACCCACACAAGTGAGGTATCATTTTTATCGGGAGACTTGGGGGAACGCTGGGTGAAGGAAATTTGTGGCTCCTCTCAGATTCCAGAACTTTCTGTCACCGAAATGTGAGGAAAATGTGTTTTTTTAGCCAAATTTTGAGGTTTGCAAAGGATTCTGGGTAACAGAACCGGGTCAGAGCCCCACAAGTCACCCCATCTTGGATTCCTCTAGGTCTCTAGTTTTAAAAAATCCACAGGTTTGGTAGGTTTCCCTAGGTGCCGGCTGAGCTAGAGGCCAAAATCTACAGGTAGGCACTTTGCAAAAAAACAGCTCTGTTTTCTGTGATGTGTCCACGTTGTGTTTTGGGGCATATCCTGTTGCGGGCGCTAGGCCTACCCACACAAGTGAGCTACCATTTTTATCGGGAGACTTGGGGGAACGCTGGGTGGAAGGAAATTTGTGGCTCCTCTCAGGATCCATAACTTTCTGTCACCGAAATGTGAGGAAAATGTGTTTTTTTAGCCAAATTTTGAGGTTTGCAAAGGATTCTGGGTAACAGAACCTGGTCAGAGCCCCACAAGTCACCCCATCTTGGATTCCCCTAGGTCTCTAGTTTTAAAAAATGCACAGGTTTGGTAGGTTTCCCTAGGTGCCGGCTGAGCTAGAGGCCAAAATCTACAGGTAGGCACTTTGCAAAAAAACAGCTCTGTTTTCTGTCATGTGTCCATGTTGTGTTTTGGGACATATCCTGTCGCGGGGGCTAGGCCTACCCACACAAGTGAGCTACCATTTTTATCGGGAGACTTGGGGGAACGCTGGGTGGAAGGAAATTTGTGGCTCCTCTCAGGATCCAGAACTTTCTGTCACCGAAATGTGAGGAAAATATGTTTTTTTAGCCAAAGTTTGAGGTTTGCAAATGATTCTGGTAACAGAACCTGGTCAGAGCCCCACAAGTCACCCCATCTTGGATTCCCCTAGGTCTCTAGTTTTAAAAAATGCACAGGCTTGGTAGGTTTCCCTAGGTGCCGGCTGAGCTAGAGGCCACAATCTACAGGAAGGCACTTTGCAAAAAACAGCTCTGTTTTCTGTCAAAAAATGGGATGTGCCCACTTTGTGTTTTGGGACATTTCCTGTCACGGGCGCTAGGACTACCCACACAATGTGATGTGTCATTTTTATTGGGAGACTTGGGGGAACGCTGGGTGGAAGGAAATTTGTGGCTCCTCTCAGATTCCAGAACTTTCTGTCACCGAAATGTGAGGAAAATGTGTTTTTTTAGCCAAATTTTGAGGTTTGCAAAGGATTCTGGGTAACAGAACCTGGTCAGAGCCCCACAAGTCACCCCATCGTGGATTCCCGTAGGTCTCTAGTTTTCAAAAATGCACAGGTTTGGTAGGTTTCCCTAGGTGCCGGCTGAGCTAGAGGCCAAAATCTACAGGTAGGCACTTTACAAAAAACAGCTCTGTTTTCTGTGATGTGTCCACGTTGTGTTTTGGGGCATATCCTGTCGCGGGTGCTAGGCCTACCCACACAAGTGAGCTACCATTTTTATTGGGAGACTTGGGGGAATGCTGGGTGGAAGGAAATTTGTGGCTCCTCTCAGGATCCAGAACTTTCTGTCGCCGAAATGTGAGGAAAATGTGTTTTTTTAGCCAAATTTTGAGGTTTGCAAATGATTCTGGGTAACAGAACCTGGTCAGAGCCCCACAAATCACCCCATCTTGGATTCCCCTAGGTCTCTAGTTTAAAAAAATGCACATGTTTGGTAGGTTTCCCTAGGTGCCGTCTGAGCTAGAGGCCAAATTCTACAGGTAGGCACTTTGCAAAAAACAGCTCTGTTTTCTGTCAAAAAATGGGATGTGCCCACTTTGTGTTTTGGGACATTTCCTGTCGCGGGTGATAGGACTACCCACACAAGTGAGGTATCATTTTTATCGGTAGACTTGGGGGAACGCTGGGTGAAGGAAATTTGTGGCTCCTCTCAGATTCCAGAACTTTCTGTCACCGAAATGTGAGGAAAATGTGTTTTTTTAGCCAAATTTTGAGGTTTGCAAAGGATTCTGGGTAACAGAACCTGGTCAGAGCCCCACACGTCACCCAATCTTGGATTCCCCTAGGTCTCTAGTTTAAAAAAATGCATAGGTTTGGTTGGTTTCCCTAGGTGCCGGCTGACCTAGAGGCCAAAATCTACAGGTAGGCACTTTGCAAAAAACAGCTCTGTTTTCTGTGATGTGTCCATGTTGTGTTTTGGGGCATATCCTGTCGCGGGCGCTAGGCCTACCCACACAAGTGAGGTACCATTTTTATCGGGAGAGTTGGGGGAACGCTGGGGAGAAGGAAATTTGTGGCTCCTCTCAGGATCCAGAACTTTCTGTCACCGAAATGTGAGGAAACTGTGTTTTTTTAGCCAAATTTTGAGGTTTGCAAAGGATTCTGGGTAACAGAACCTGGTCAGAGCCCCACAAGTCAACCCATCTTGGATTCCCCTAGGTCTCTAGTTTTCACAAATGCACAGGTTTGGTAGGTTTCCCTAGGTGCCGGCTGAGCTAGAGGCCAAATTCTACAGGTAGGCACTTTGCAAAAAACAGCTCTGTTTTCTGTCAAAAAATGGGATGTGCCCACTTTGTGTTTTGGGACATTTCCTGTCGCGGGTGCTAGGACTACCCACACAAGTGAGTTATCATTTTTATCGGTAGACTTGGGGGAACGCTGGGTGAAGGAAATTTGTGGCTCCTCTCAGATTCCAGAACTTTCTGTCACCGAAATGTGAGGAAAATGTGTTTTTTTAGCCAAATTTTGAGGTTTGCAAAGGATTCTGGGTAACAGAACCTGGTCAGAGCCCCACACGTCACCCAATCTTGGATTCCCCTAGGTCTCTAGTTTTAAAAAATGCATAGGTTTGGTTGGTTTCCCTAGGTGCCGGCTGACCTAGAGGCCAAAATCTACAGGTAGGCACTTTGCAAAAAACAGCTCTGTTTTCTGTGATGTGTCCATGTTGTGTTTTGGGGCATATCCTGTCGCGGGCGCTAGGCCTACCCACACAAGTGAGGTACCATTTTTATCGGGAGAGTTGGGGGAACGCTGGGGAGAAGGAAATTTGTGGCTCCTCTCAGGATCCAGAACTTTCTGTCACCGAAATGTGAGGAAACTGTGTTTTTTTAGCCAAATTTTGAGGTTTGCAAAGGATTCTGGGTAACAGAACCTGGTCAGAGCCCCACAAGTCACCCCATCTTGGATTCCCCTACGTCTCTAGTTTTCACAAATGCACAGGTTTGGTAGGTTTCCCTAGGTGCCGGCTGAGCTAGATGCCAAAATCTACAGGTAGGCACTTTGCAAAAAAACAGCTCTGTTTTCTGTGATGTGTCCATGTTGTGTTTTGGGGCATATCCTGTCGCGGGCGCTAGGCCTACCCACACAAGTGAGCTACCATTTTTATCGGGAGACTTGGGGGAACGCTGGGTGGAAGGAAATTTGTGGCTCCTCTCAGGATCCAGAACTCTCTGTCACCGAAATGTGAGGAAAATATGTTTTTTTAGCCAAAGTTTGAGGTTTGCAAAGGATTCTGGTTAACAGAACGTGGTCAGAGTCCCACAAGTCACCCCATCTTGGATTCCCCTAGGTCTCTAGTTTTCAAAAATGCACAGTTTTGGTAGGTTTCCCTAGGTGCCGGCTGAGCTAGAGGCCACAATCTACAGGTAGGCACTTTGTAAAAAACAGCTCTGTTTTCTGTCAAAAAATGGGATGTGCCCACTTTGTGTTTTGAGACATTTCCTGTCACGGGCGCTAGGACTACCCACACAATGTGATGTGTCATTTTTATCGGGAGACTTGGGGGAACGCTGGGTGGAAGGAAATTTGTGGCTCCTCTCAGATTCCAGAACTTTCTGTCACCGAAATGTGAGGAAAATGTGTTTTTTTAGCCACATTTTGAGGTTTGCAAAGGATTCTGGGTAACAGAACCTGGTCAGAGCCCCACAAATCACCCCATCTTGGATTCCCCAAGGTCTCTAGTTTTTAAAAATGCACAGGTTTGGTAGGTTTCCCTAGGTGCCGGCTGAGCTAGAGGCCAAAATCTACAGGTAGGCACTTTGCAAAAAAACAGCTCTGTTTTCTGTCAAAAAATGGGATGTGCCCACTTTGTGTTTTGGGACATTTCCTGTCGCGGGTGCTAGAACTACCCACACAAGTGAGGTATCATTTTTATCGGGAGACTTGGGGGAACGCTGGGTGAAGGAAATTTGTGGCTCCTCTCAGATTCCAGAACTTTCTGTCACCGAAATGTGAGGAAAATGTGTTTTTTTAGCCAAATTTTGAGGTTTGCAAAGGATTCTGGGTAACAGAACCGGGTCAGAGCCCCACAAGTCACCCCATCTTGGATTCCTCTAGGTCTCTAGTTTTAAAAAATCCACAGGTTTGGTAGGTTTCCCTAGGTGCCGGCTGAGCTAGAGGCCAAAATCTACAGGTAGGCACTTTGCAAAAAAACAGCTCTGTTTTCTGTGATGTGTCCACGTTGTGTTTTGGGGCATATCCTGTTGCGGGCGCTAGGCCTACCCACACAAGTGAGCTACCATTTTTATCGGGAGACTTGGGGGAACGCTGGGTGGAAGGAAATTTGTGGCTCCTCTCAGGATCCATAACTTTCTGTCACCGAAATGTGAGGAAAATGTGTTTTTTTAGCCAAATTTTGAGGTTTGCAAAGGATTCTGGGTAACAGAACCTGGTCAGAGCCCCACAAGTCACCCCATCTTGGATTCCCCTAGGTCTCTAGTTTTAAAAAATGCACAGGTTTGGTAGGTTTCCCTAGGTGCCGGCTGAGCTAGAGGCCAAAATCTACAGGTAGGCACTTTGCAAAAAAACAGCTCTGTTTTCTGTCATGTGTCCATGTTGTGTTTTGGGACATATCCTGTCGCGGGGGCTAGGCCTACCCACACAAGTGAGCTACCATTTTTATCGGGAGACTTGGGGGAACGCTGGGTGGAAGGAAATTTGTGGCTCCTCTCAGGATCCAGAACTTTCTGTCACCGAAATGTGAGGAAAATATGTTTTTGTAGCCAAAGTTTGAGGTTTGCAAATGATTCTGGTAACAGAACCTGGTCAGAGCCCCACAAGTCACCCCATCTTGGATTCCCCTAGGTCTCTAGTTTTAAAAAATGCACAGGCTTGGTAGGTTTCCCTAGGTGCCGGCTGAGCTAGAGGCCACAATCTACAGGAAGGCACTTTGCAAAAAACAGCTCTGTTTTCTGTCAAAAAATGGGATGTGCCCACTTTGTGTTTTGGGACATTTCCTGTCACGGGCGCTAGGACTACCCACACAATGTGATGTGTCATTTTTATTGGGAGACTTGGGGGAACGCTGGGTGGAAGGAAATTTGTGGCTCCTCTCAGGATCCAGAACTTTCTGTCACCGAAATGTGAGGAAAATATGTTTTTAGCCAAATTTTGAGGTTTGCAAAGGATTCTGGGTAACAGAACCTGGTCAGAGCCCCACAAGTCACCCCATCGTGGATTCCCGTAGGTCTCTAGTTTTCAAAAATGCACAGGTTTGGTAGGTTTCCCTAGGTGCCGGCTGAGCTAGAGGCCAAAATCTACAGGTAGGCACTTTACAAAAAACAGCTCTGTTTTCTGTGATGTGTCCACGTTGTGTTTTGGGGCATATCCTGTTGCGGGTGCTAGGCCTACCCACACAAGTGAGCTACCATTTTTATTGGGAGACTTGGGGGAATGCTGGGTGGAAGGAAATTTGTGGCTCCTCCCAGGATCCAGAACTTTCTGTCACCGAAATGTGAGGAAAATGTGTTTTTTTTGCCACATTTTGAGGTTTGCAAATGATTCTGGGTAACAGAACCTGGTCAGAGCCCCACAAATCACCCCATCTTGGATTCCCCTATGTCTCTAGTTTTCAAAAATGCACAGGTTTGGTAGGTTTCCCTAGGTGCCGGCTGAGCTAGAGGCCAAATTCTACAGGTAGGCACTTTGCAAAAAACAGCTCTGTTTTCTGTCAAAAAATGGGATGTGCCCACTTTGTGTTTTGGGACATTTCCTGTCGCGGGTGCTAGGACTACCCACACAAGTGAGGTATCATTTTTATCGGTAGACTTGGGGGAACGCTGGGTGAAGGAAATTTGTGGCTCCTCTCAGATTCCAGAACTTTCTGTCACCGAAATGTGAGGAAAATGTGTTTTTTTAGCCAAATTTTGAGGTTTGCAAAGGATTCTGGTTAACAGAACCTGGTCAGAGCCCCACACGTCACCCAGTCTTGGATTCCCCTAGGTCTCTAGTTTAAAAAAATGCATAGGTTTGGTTGGTTTCCCTAGGTGCCGGCTGACCTAGAGGCCAAAATCTACAGGTAGGCACTTTGCAAAAAACAGCTCTGTTTTCTGTGATGTGTCCATGTTGTGTTTTGGGGCATATCCTGTCGCGGGCGCTAGGCCTACCCACACAAGTGAGGTACCATTTTTATCGGGAGAGTTGGGGGAACGCTGGGGAGAAGGAAATTTGTGGCTCCTCTCAGGATCCAGAACTTTCTGTCACCGAAATGTGAGGAAACTGTGTTTTTTTAGCCAAATTTTTAGGTTTGCAAAGGATTCTGGGTAACAGAACCTGGTCAGAGCCCCACAAGTCACCCCATCTTGGATTCCCCTAGGTCTCTAGTTTTCACAAATGCACAGGTTTGGTAGGTTTCCCTAGGTGCCGGCTGAGCTAGAGGCCAAATTCTACAGGTAGGCACTTTGCAAAAAACAGCTCAGTTTTCTGTCAAAAAATGGGATGTGCCCACTTTGTGTTTTGGGACATTTCCTGTCGCGGGTGCTAGGACTACCCACACAAGTGAGGTATCATTTTTATTGGTAGACTTGGGGGAACGCTGGGTGTAGGAAATTTGTGGCTCCTCTCAGATTCCAGAACTTTCTGTCACCGAAATGTGAGGAAAATGTGTTTTTTTAGCCAAATTTTGAGGTTTGCAAAGGATTCTGGGTAACAGAACCTGGTCAGAGCCCCACAAGTCACCCCATCTTGGATTCCCCTAGGTCTCTAGTTTTCAAAAATCCACAGGTTTGGTAGGTTTCCCTAGGTGCAGGCTGAGCTAGAGGCCAAAATCTACAGGTAGGCACTTTGCAAAAAAACAGCTCTGTTTTCTGTGATGTGTCCATGTTGTGTTTTGGGGCATATCCTGTCGCGGGCGCTAGGCCTACCCACACATGTGAGCTACCATTTTTATCGGGAGACTTGGGGGAACGCTGGGTGGAAGGAAATTTGTGGCTCCTCTCAGGATCCAGAACTTTCTGTCACCGAAATGTGAGGAAAATATGTTTTTTTAGCCAAAGTTTGAGGTTTACAAAGGATTCTGGTTAACAGAACGTGGTCAGAGTCCCACAAGTCACCCCATCTTGGATTCCCCTAGGTCTCTAGTTTTCACAAATGCACAGGTTTGGTAGGTTTCCGTAGGTGCCGGCTGAGCTAGAGGCCACAATCTACAGGTAGGCACTTTGCAAAAAAACAGCTCTGTTTTCTGTCAAAAAATGGGATGTGCCCACTTTGTGTTTTGAGACATTTCCTGTCACGGGCGCTAGGACTACCCACACAATGTGATGTGTCATTTTTATCGGGAGACTTGGGGGAACGCTGGGTGGAAGGAAATTTGTGGCTCCTCTCAGATTCCAGAACTTTCTGTCACCGAAATGTGAGGAAAATGTGTTTTTTTAGCCACATTTTGAGGTTTGCAAAGGATTCTGGGTAACAGAACCTGGTCAGAGCCCCACAAATCACCCCTTCTTGGATTCCCCTAGGTCTCTAGTTTTCAAAAATGCACAGGTTTGGTATGTTTCCCTAGGTGCCGGCTGAGCTAGAGGCCAAATTCTACAGGTAGGCACTTTGCATAAAAACAGCTCTGTTTTCTGTCAAAAAATGGGATGTGCCCACTTTGTGTTTTGGGACATTTCCTGTCGCGGGTGCTAGAACTACCCACACAAGTGAGGTATCATTTTTATCGGGAGACTTGGGGGAACGCTGGGTGAAGGAATTTTGTGGCTTCTCTCAGATTCCAGAACTTTCTGTCACCGAAATGTGAGGAAAATGTGTTTTTTTAGCCAAATTTTGAGGTTTGCAAAGGATTCTGGGTAACAGAACCTGGTCAGAGCCCCACAAGTCACCCCATCTTGGATTCCCGTAGGTCTCTAGTTTTCAAAAATGCACAGGTTTGGTAGGTTCCCCTAGGTGCCGGCTGAGCTAGAGGCCAAAATCTACAGGTAGGCACTTTACAAAAAACAGCTCTGTTTTCTGTGATGTGTCCACGTTGTGTTTTGGGGCATATCCTGTCGCGGGTGCTAGGCCTACCCACACAAGTGAGCTACCATTTTTATTGGGAGACTTGGGGGAATGCTGGGTGGAAGGAAATTTGTGTCTCCTCTCAGGATCCAGAACTTTCTGTCACCGAAATGTGAGGAAAATGTGTTTTTTTAGCCAAATTTTGAGGTTTGCAAAAGATTCTGGGTAACAGAACCTGGTCAGAGCCCCACAAATCACCCCATCTTGGATTCCCCTAGGTCTCTAGTTTTCAAAAATGCACAGGTTTGGTATGTTTCCCTAGATGCCGGCTGAGCTAGAGGCCAAATTCTACAGGTAGGCACTTTGCAAAAAAACAGCTCTGTTTTCTGTCAAAAAATGGGATGTGCCCACTTTGTGTTTTGGGACATTTCCTGTCGCGGGTGCTAGAACTACCCACACAAGTGAGGTATCATTTTTATCGGGAGACTTGGGGGAACGCTGGGTGAAGGAAATTTGTGGCTCCTCTCAGATTCCAGAACTTTCTGTCACCGAAATGTGAGGAAAATGTGTTTTTTTAGCCAAATTTTGAGGATTGCAAAGGATTCTGGGTAACAGAACCTGGTCAGAGCCCCACAAGTCACCCAATCTTGGATTCCCCTAGGTCTCTAGTTTTAAAAAATGCATAGGTTTGGGAGGTTTCCCTAGGTGCCGGCTGAGCTAGAGGCCAAAATCTACAGGTAGGCACTTTGCAAAAAACAGCTCTGTTTTCTCTGATGTGTCCATGTTGTGTTTTGGGGCATATCCTGTCGCGGGCGCTAGGCCTACCCACACAAGTGAGGTACCATTTTTATCGGGAGACTTGGGGGAACGCTGGGGAGAAGGACATTTGTGGCTCCTATCAGGATCCAGAACTTTCTGTCACCGAAATGTGAGGAAACTGTGTTTTTTTAGCCAAATTTTGAGGTTTGCAAAGGATTCTGGGTAACAGAACGTGGTCAGAGCCCCACAAGTCACCCCATCTTGGATTCCCCTAGGTCTCTAGTTTTCACAAATGCACAGGTTTGGTAGGTTTCCCTAGGTGCCGGCTGAGCTAGAGGCCAAATTCTACAGGTAGGCACTTTGCAAAAAACAGCTCTGTTTTCTGTCAAAAAATGGGATGTGCCCACTTTGTGTTTTGGGACATTTCCTGTCGCGGGTGCTAGGACTACCCACACAAGTGAGGTATCATTTTTATTGGTAGACTTGGGGGAACGCTGGGTGTAGGAAATTTGTGGCTCCTCTCAGATTCCAGAACTTTCTGTCACCGAAATGTGAGGAAAATGTGTTTTTTTAGCCAAATGTTGAGGTTTGCAAAGGATTCTGGGTAACAGAACCTGGTCAGAGCCCCACAAGTCACCCCATCTTGGATTCCCCTAGGTCTCTAGTTTTCAAAAATCCACAGGTTTGGTAGGTTTCCCTAGGTGCCGGCTGAGCTAGAGGCCAAAATCTACAGGTAGGCACTTTGCAAAAAAACAGCTCTGTTTTCTGTGATGTGTCCATGTTGTGTTTTGGGGCATATCCTGTCGCGGGCGCTAGGCCTACCCACACAAGTGAGGTACCATTTTTATCGGGAGAGTTGGGGGAACGCTGGGGAGAAGGAAATTTGTGGCTCCTCTCAGGATCCAGAACTTTCTGTCACCGAAATGTGAGGAAAATATGTTTTTTTAGCCAAAGTTTGAGGTTTACAAAGGATTCTGGTTAACAGAACGTGGTCAGAGTCCCACAAGTCACCCCATCTTGGATTCCCCTAGGTCTCTAGTTTTCACAAATGCACAGGTTTGGTAGGTTTCCCTAGGTGCCGGCTGAGCTAGAGGCCAAAATCTACAGGTAGGCACTTTGCAAAAAAACAGCTCTGTTTTCTGTGATGTGTCCATGTTGTGTTTTGGGGCATATCCTGTCGCGGGCGCTAGGCCTACCCACACAAGTGAGCTACCATTTTTATCGGGAGACTTGGGGGAACGCTGGGTGGAAGGAAATTTGTGGCTCCTCTCAGGATCCAGAACTTTCTGTCACCGAAATGTGAGGAAAATATGTTTTTTTAGCCAAAGTTTGAGGTTTGCAAAGGATTCTGGTTAACAGAACGTGGTCAGAGTCCCACAAGTCACCCCATCTTGGATTCCCCTAGGTCTCTAGTTTTCAAAAATGCACAGTTTTGGTAGGTTTCCCTAGGTGCCGGCTGAGCTAGAGGCCACAATCTACAGGTAGGCACTTTGCAAAAAACAGCTCTGTTTTCTGTCAAAAAATGGGATGTGCCCACTTTGTGTTTTGAGACATTTCCTGTCACGGGCGCTAGGACTACCCACACAATGTGATGTGTCATTTTTATCGGGAGACTTGGGGGAACGCTGGGTGGAAGGAAATTTGTGGCTCCTCTCAGATTCCAGAACTTTCTGTCACCGAAATGTGAGGAAAATGTGTTTTTTTAGCCACATTTTGAGGTTTGCAAAGGATTCTGGGTAACAGAACCTGGTCAGAGCCCCACAAATCACCCCATCTTGGATTCCCCAAGGTCTCTAGTTTTTAAAAATGCACAGGTTTGGTATGTTTCCCTAGGTGCCGGCTGAGCTAGAGGCCAAATTCTACAGGTAGGCACTTTGCAAAAAAACAGCTCTGTTTTCTGTCAAAAAATGGGATGTGCCCACTTTGTGTTTTGGGACATTTCCTGTCGCGGGTGCTAGAACTACCCACACAAGTGAGGTATCATTTTTATCGGGAGACTTGGGGGAACGCTGGGTGAAGGAAATTTGTGGCTCCTCTCAGATTCCAGAACTTTCTGTCACCGAAATGTGAGGAAAATGTGTTTTTTTAGCCAAATTTTGAGGTTTGCAAAGGATTCTGGGTAACAGAACCGGGTCAGAGCCCCACAAGTCACCCCATCTTGGATTCCTCTAGGTCTCTAGTTTTAAAAAATCCACAGGTTTGGTAGGTTTCCCTAGGTGCCGGCTGAGCTAGAGGCCAAAATCTACAGGTAGGCACTTTGCAAAAAAACAGCTCTGTTTTCTGTGATGTGTCCACGTTGTGTTTTGGGGCATATCCTGTTGCGGGCGCTAGGCCTACCCACACAAGTGAGCTACCATTTTTATCGGGAGACTTGGGGGAACGCTGGGTGGAAGGAAATTTGTGGCTCCTCTCAGGATCCATAACTTTCTGTCACCGAAATGTGAGGAAAATGTGTTTTTTTAGCCAAATTTTGAGGTTTGCAAAGGATTCTGGGTAACAGAACCTGGTCAGAGCCCCACAAGTCACCCCATCTTGGATTCCCCTAGGTCTCTAGTTTTAAAAAATGCACAGGTTTGGTAGGTTTCCCTAGGTGCCGGCTGAGCTAGAGGCCAAAATCTACAGGTAGGCACTTTGCAAAAAAACAGCTCTGTTTTCTGTCATGTGTCCATGTTGTGTTTTGGGACATATCCTGTCGCGGGGGCTAGGCCTACCCACACAAGTGAGCTACCATTTTTATCGGGAGACTTGGGGGAACGCTGGGTGGAAGGAAATTTGTGGCTCCTCTCAGGATCCAGAACTTTCTGTCACCGAAATGTGAGGAAAATATGTTTTTTTAGCCAAAGTTTGAGGTTTGCAAATGATTCTGGTAACAGAACCTGGTCAGAGCCCCACAAGTCACCCCATCTTGGATTCCCCTAGGTCTCTAGTTTTAAAAAATGCACAGGCTTGGTAGGTTTCCCTAGGTGCCGGCTGAGCTAGAGGCCACAATCTACAGGAAGGCACTTTGCAAAAAACAGCTCTGTTTTCTGTCAAAAAATGGGATGTGCCCACTTTGTGTTTTGGGACATTTCCTGTCACGGGCGCTAGGACTACCCACACAATGTGATGTGTCATTTTTATTGGGAGACTTGGGGGAACGCTGGGTGGAAGGAAATTTGTGGCTCCTCTCAGGATCCAGAACTTTCTGTCACCGAAATGTGAGGAAAATATGTTTTTAGCCAAATTTTGAGGTTTGCAAAGGATTCTGGGTAACAGAACCTGGTCAGAGCCCCACAAGTCACCCCATCGTGGATTCCCGTAGGTCTCTAGTTTTCAAAAATGCACAGGTTTGGTAGGTTTCCCTAGGTGCCGGCTGAGCTAGAGGCCAAAATCTACAGGTAGGCACTTTACAAAAAACAGCTCTGTTTTCTGTGATGTGTCCACGTTGTGTTTTGGGGCATATCCTGTTGCGGGTGCTAGGCCTACCCACACAAGTGAGCTACCATTTTTATTGGGAGACTTGGGGGAATGCTGGGTGGAAGGAAATTTGTGGCTCCTCCCAGGATCCAGAACTTTCTGTCACCGAAATGTGAGGAAAATGTGTTTTTTTTGCCACATTTTGAGGTTTGCAAATGATTCTGGGTAACAGAACCTGGTCAGAGCCCCACAAATCACCCCATCTTGGATTCTCCTATGTCTCTAGTTTTTAAAAATGCACAGGTTTGGTAGGTTTCCCTAGGTGCCGGCTGAGCTAGAGGCCAAATTCTACAGGTAGGCACTTTGCAAAAAACAGCTCTGTTTTCTGTCAAAAAATGGGATGTGCCCACTTTGTGTTTTGGGACATTTCCTGTCGCGGGTGCTAGGACTACCCACACAAGTGAGGTATCATTTTTATCGGTAGACTTGGGGGAACGCTGGGTGAAGGAAATTTGTGGCTCCTCTCAGATTCCAGAACTTTCTGTCACCGAAATGTGAGGAAAATGTGTTTTTTTAGCCAAATTTTGAGGTTTGCAAAGGATTCTGGTTAACAGAACCTGGTCAGAGCCCCACACGTCACCCAATCTTGGATTCCCCTAGGTCTCTAGTTTAAAAAAATGCATAGGTTTGGTTGGTTTCCCTAGGTGCCGGCTGACCTAGAGGCCAAAATCTACAGGTAGGCACTTTGCAAAAAACAGCTCTGTTTTCTGTGATGTGTCCATGTTGTGTTTTGGGGCATATCCTGTCGCGGGCGCTAGGCCTACCCACACAAGTGAGGTACCATTTTTATCGGGAGAGTTGGGGGAACGCTGGGGAGAAGGAAATTTGTGGCTCCTCTCAGGATCCAGAACTTTCTGTCACCGAAATGTGAGGAAACTGTGTTTTTTTAGCCAAATTTTTAGGTTTGCAAAGGATTCTGGGTAACAGAACCTGGTCAGAGCCCCACAAGTCACCCCATCTTGGATTCCCCTAGGTCTCTAGTTTTCACAAATGCACAGGTTTGGTAGGTTTCCCTAGGTGGCGGCTGAGCTAGAGGCCAAAATCTACAGGTAGGCACTTTGCAAAAAACACCTCTGCTTTCTTTCAAAAATTTGGATGTGTCCACACTGCGCTTTGGGGCGTTTCCTGTCGCGGGCGCTAGGCCTACCCACACAAGTGAGGTATCATTTTTATCGGGAGACATGGGGGAACGCTGGGTGGAAGGAAATTTGTGGCTCCTCTCAGATTCCAGAACTTTCTGTCACCGAAATGTGAGGAAAATGTGTTTTTTTAGCCAAATTTTGAGGTTTGCAAAGGATTCTGGGTAACAGAACCTGGTCAGAGCCCCACAAGTCACCCCATCTTGGATTCCCCTAGGTCTCTAGTTTTCAAAAATCCACAGGATTGGTAGGTTTCCCTAGGTGCAGGCTGAGCTAGAGGCCAAAATCTACAGGTAGGCACTTTGCAAAAAAACAGCTCTGTTTTCTGTGATGTGTCTATGTTGTGTTTTGGGGCATATCCTGTCGCGGGCGCTAGGCCTACCCACACATGTGAGCTACCATTTTTATCGGGAGACTTGGGGGAACGCTGGGTGGAAGGAAATTTGTGGCTCCTCTCAGGATCCAGAACTTTCTGTCACCGAAATGTGAGGAAAATATGTTTTTTTAGCCAAAGTTTGAGGTTTACAAAGGATTCTGGTTAACAGAACGTGGTCAGAGTCCCACAAGTCACCCCATCTTGGATTCCCCTAGGTCTCTAGTTTTCACAAATGCACAGGTTTGGTAGGTTTCCGTAGGTGCCGGCTGAGCTAGAGGCCACAATCTACAGGTAGGCACTTTGCAAAAAAACAGCTCTGTTTTCTGTCAAAAAATGGGATGTGCCCACTTTGTGTTTTGAGACATTTCCTGTCACGGGCGCTAGGACTACCCACACAATGTGATGTGTCATTTTTATCGGGAGACTTGGGGGAACGCTGGGTGGAAGGAAATTTGTGGCTCCTCTCAGATTCCAGAACTTTCTGTCACCGAAATGTGAGGAAAATGTGTTTTTTTAGCCACATTTTGAGGTTTGCAAAGGATTCTGGGTAACAGAACCTGGTCAGAGCCCCACAAATCACCCCTTCTTGGATTCCCCTAGGTCTCTAGTTTTCAAAAATGCACAGGTTTGGTATGTTTCCCTAGGTGCCGGCTGAGCTAGAGGCCAAATTCTACAGGTAGGCACTTTGCATAAAAACAGCTCTGTTTTCTGTCAAAAAATGGGATGTGCCCACTTTGTGTTTTGGGACATTTCCTGTCGCGGGTGCTAGAACTACCCACACAAGTGAGGTATCATTTTTATCGGGAGACTTGGGGGAACGCTGGGTGAAGGAATTTTGTGGCTTCTCTCAGATTCCAGAACTTTCTGTCACCGAAATGTGAGGAAAATGTGTTTTTTTAGCCAAATTTTGAGGTTTGCAAAGGATTCTGGGTAACAGAACCTGGTCAGAGCCCCACAAGTCACCCCATCTTGGATTCCCGTAGGTCTCTAGTTTTCAAAAATGCACAGGTTTGGTAGGTTCCCCTAGGTGCCGGCTGAGCTAGAGGCCAAAATCTACAGGTAGGCACTTTACAAAAAACAGCTCTGTTTTCTGTGATGTGTCCACGTTGTGTTTTGGGGCATATCCTGTCGCGGGTGCTAGGCCTACCCACACAAGTGAGCTACCATTTTTATTGGGAGACTTGGGGGAATGCTGGGTGGAAGGAAATTTGTGTCTCCTCTCAGGATCCAGAACTTTCTGTCACCGAAATGTGAGGAAAATGTGTTTTTTTAGCCAAATTTTGAGGTTTGCAAAGGATTCTGGGTAACAGAACCTGGTCAGAGCCCCACAAATCACCCCATCTTGGATTCCCCTAGGTCTCTAGTTTTCAAAAATGCACAGGTTTGGTATGTTTCCCTAGGTGCCGGCTGAGCTAGAGGCCAAATTCTACAGGTAGGCACTTTGCAAAAAAACAGCTCTGTTTTCTGTCAAAAAATGGGATGTGCCCACTTTGTGTTTTGGGACATTTCCTGTCGCGGGTGCTAGAACTACCCACACAAGTGAGGTATCATTTTTATCGGGAGACTTGGGGGAACGCTGGGTGAAGGAAATTTGTGGCTCCTCTCAGATTCCAGAACTTTCTGTCACCGAAATGTGAGGAAAATGTGTTTTTTTAGCCAAATTTTGAGGATTGCAAAGGATTCTGGGTAACAGAACCTGGTCAGAGCCCCACAAGTCACCCAATCTTGGATTCCCCTAAGTCTCTAGTTTTAAAAAATGCATAGGTTTGGGAGGTTTCCCTAGGTGCCGGCTGAGCTAGAGGCCAAAATCTACAGGTAGGCACTTTGCAAAAAACAGCTCTGTTTTCTGTGATGTGTCCATGTTGTGTTTTGGGGCATATCCTGTCGCGGGCGCTAGGCCTACCCACACAAGTGAGGTACCATTTTTATCGGGAGACTTGGGGGAACGCTGGGGAGAAGGACATTTGTGGCTCCTATCAGGATCCAGAACTTTCTGTCACCGAAATGTGAGGAAACTGTGTTTTTTAGCCAAATTTTGAGGTTTGCAAAGGATTCTGGGTAACAGAACGTGGTCAGAGCCCCACAAGTCACCCCATCTTGGATTCCCCTAGGTCTCTAGTTTTCACAAATGCACAGGTTTGGTAGGTTTCCCTAGGTGCCGGCTGAGCTAGAGGCCAAATTCTACAGGTAGGCACTTTGCAAAAAACAGCTCTGTTTTCTGTCAAAAAATGGGATGTGCCCACTTTGTGTTTTGGGACATTTCCTGTCGCGGGTGCTAGGACTACCCACACAAGTGAGGTATCATTTTTATTGGTAGACTTGGGGGAACGCTGGGTGTAGGAAATTTGTGGCTCCTCTCAGATTCCAGAACTTTCTGTCACCGAAATGTGAGGAAAATGTGTTTTTTTAGCCAAATGTTGAGGTTTGCAAAGGATTCTGGGTAACAGAACCTGGTCAGAGCCCCACAAGTCACCCCATCTTGGATTCCCCTAGGTCTCTAGTTTTCAAAAATCCACAGGTTTGGTAGGTTTCCCTAGGTGCCGGCTGAGCTAGAGGCCAAAATCTACAGGTAGGCACTTTGCAAAAAAACAGCTCTGTTTTCTGTGATGTGTCCATGTTGTGTTTTGGGGCATATCCTGTCGCGGGCGCTAGGCCTACCCACACAAGTGAGGTACCATTTTTATCGGGAGAGTTGGGGGAACGCTGGGGAGAAGGAAATTTGTGGCTCCTCTCAGGATCCAGAACTTTCTGTCACCGAAATGTGAGGAAAATATGTTTTTTTAGCCAAAGTTTGAGGTTTACAAAGGATTCTGGTTAACAGAACGTGGTCAGAGTCCCACAAGTCACCCCATCTTGGATTCCCCTAGGTCTCTAGTTTTCACAAATGCACAGGTTTGGTAGGTTTCCCTAGGTGCCGGCTGAGCTAGAGGCCAAAATCTACAGGTAGGCACTTTGCAAAAAAACAGCTCTGTTTTCTGTGATGTGTCCATGTTGTGTTTTGGGGCATATCCTGTCGCGGGCGCTAGGCCTACCCACACAAGTGAGCTACCATTTTTATCGGGAGACTTGGGGGAACGCTGGGTGGAAGGAAATTTGTGGCTCCTCTCAGGATCCAGAACTTTCTGTCACCGAAATGTGAGGAAAATATGTTTTTTTAGCCAAAGTTTGAGGTTTGCAAAGGATTCTGGTTAACAGAACGTGGTCAGAGTCCCACAAGTCACCCCATCTTGGATTCCCCTAGGTCTCTAGTTTTCAAAAATGCACAGTTTTGGTAGGTTTCCCTAGGTGCCGGCTGAGCTAGAGGCCACAATCTACAGGTAGGCACTTTGCAAAAAACAGCTCTGTTTTCTGTCAAAAAATGGGATGTGCCCACTTTGTGTTTTGAGACATTTCCTGTCACGGGCGCTAGGACTACCCACACAATGTGATGTGTCATTTTTATCGGGAGACTTGGGGGAACGCTGGGTGGAAGGAAATTTGTGGCTCCTCTCAGATTCCAGAACTTTCTGTCACCGAAATGTGAGGAAAATGTGTTTTTTTAGCCACATTTTGAGGTTTGCAAAGGATTCTGGGTAACAGAACCTGGTCAGAGCCCCACAAATCACCCCATCTTGGATTCCCCAAGGTCTCTAGTTTTTAAAAATGCACAGGTTTGGTATGTTTCCCTAGGTGCCGGCTGAGCTAGAGGCCAAATTCTACAGGTAGGCACTTTGCAAAAAAACAGCTCTGTTTTCTGTCAAAAAATGGGATGTGCCCACTTTGTGTTTTGGGACATTTCCTGTCGCTGGTGCTAGAACTACCCACACATGTGAGGTATCATTTTTATCGGGAGACTTGGGGGAACGCTGGGTGAAGGAAATTTGTGGCTCCTCTCAGATTCCAGAACTTTCTGTCACCGAAATGTGAGGAAAATGTGTTTTTTTAGCCAAATTTTGAGGTTTGCAAAGGATTCTGGGTAACAGAACCGGGTCAGAGCCCCACAAGTCACCCCATCTTGGATTCCTCTAGGTCTCTAGTTTTAAAAAATCCACAGGTTTGGTAGGTTTCCCTAGGTGCCGGCTGAGCTAGAGGCCAAAATCTACAGGTAGGCACTTTGCAAAAAAACAGCTCTGTTTTCTGTGATGTGTCCACGTTGTGCTTTGGGGCATATCCTGTTGCGGGCGCTAGGCCTACCCACACAAGTGAGCTACCATTTTTTTCGGGAGACTTGGGGGAACGCTGGGTGGAAGGAAATTTGTGGTTCCTCTCAGGATCCATAACTTTCTGTCACCGAAATGTGAGGAAAATGTGTTTTTTTAGCCAAATTTTGAGGTTTGCAAAGGATTCTGGGTAACAGAACCTGGTCAGAGCCCCACAAGACACCCCATCTTGGATTCCCCTAGGTCTCTAGTTTTAAAAAATGCACAGGTTTGGTAGGTTTCCCTAGGTGCCGGCTGAGCTAGAGGCCAAAATCTACAGGTAGGCACTTTGCAAAAAAACAGCTCTGTTTTCTGTCATGTGTCCATGTTGTGTTTTGGGGCATATCCTGTCGCGGGCGCTAGGCCTACACACACAAGTGAGCTACCATTTTTATCGGGAGACTTGGGGGAACGCTGGGTGGAAGGAAATTTGTGGCTTCTCTCAGATTCCAGAACTTTCTGTCACCGAAATTTGAGGAAAATGTGTTTTTTTAGCCAAATTTTGAGGTTTGCAAAGGATTCTGGTAACAGAACCTGGTCAGAGCCCCACAAGTCACCCCATCTTGGATTCCCGTAGGTCTCTAGTTTTCAAAAATGCACAGGTTTGGTAGGTTCCCCTAGGTGCCGGCTGAGCTAGAGGCCAAAATCTACAGGTAGGCACTTTACAAAAAACAGCTCTGTTTTCTGTGATGTGTCCACGTTGTGTTTTGGGGCATATCCTGTCGCGGGTGCTAGGCCTACCCACACAAGTGAGCTACCATTTTTATCGGGAGAGTTGGGGGAACGCTGGGGAGAAGGAAATTTGTGGCTCCTCTCAGGATCCAGAACTTTCTGTCACCGAAATGTGAGGAAACTGTGTTTTTTTAGCCAAATTTTTAGGTTTGCAAAGGATTCTGGGTAACAGAACCTGGTCAGAGCCCCACAAGTCACCCCATCTTGGATTCCCCTAGGTCTCTAGTTTTCATAAATGCACAGGTTTGGTAGGTTTCCCTAGGTGCCGGCTGAGCTAGAGGCCAAATTCTACAGGTAGGCACTTTGCAAAAAACAGCTCAGTTTTCTGTCAAAAAATGGGATGTGCCCACTTTGTGTTTTGGGACATTTCCTGTCGCGGGTGCTAGGACTACCCACACAAGTGAGGTATCATTTTTATTGGTAGACTTGGGGGAACGCTGGGTGTAGGAAATTTGTGGCTCCTCTCAGATTCCAGAACTTTCTGTCACCGAAATGTGAGGAAAATGTGTTTTTTTAGCCAAATTTTGAGGTTTGCAAAGGATTCTGGGTAACAGAACCTGGTCAGAGCCCCACAAGTCACCCCATCTTGGATTCCCCTAGGTCTCTAGTTTTCAAAAATCCACAGGTTTGGTAGGTTTCCCTAGGTGCCGGCTGAGCTAGAGGCCAAAATCTACAGGTAGGCACTTTGCAAAAAAACAGCTCTGTTTTCTGTGATGTGTCCATGTTGTGTTTTGGGGCATATCCTGTCGCGGGCGCTAGGCCTACCCACACAAGTGATCTACCATTTTTATCGGGAGACGTGGGGGAACGCTGGGTGGAAGGAAATTTGTGGCTCCTCTCAGGATCCAGAACTTACTGTCACCGAAATGTGAGGAAAATATGTTTTTTTAGCCAAAGTTTGAGGTTTACAAAGGATTCTGGTTAACAGAACGTGGTCAGAGTCCCACAAGTCACCCCATCTTGGATTCCCCTAGGTCTCTAGTTTTCACAAATGCACAGGTTTGGTAGGTTTTCCTAGGTGCCGGCTGAGCTAGAGGCCACAATCTACAGGTAGGCACTTTGCAAAAAACAGCTCTGTTTTCTGTCAAAAAATGGGATGTGCCCACTTTGTGTTTTGAGACATTTCCTGTCACGGGCGCTAGGACTACCCACACAATGTGATGTGTCATTTTTATCGGGAGACTTGGGGGAACGCTGGGTGGAAGGAAATTTGTGGCTCCTCTCAGATTCCAGAACTTTCTGTCACCGAAATGTGAGGAAAATGTGTTTTTTTAGCCACATTTTGAGGTTTGCAAAGGATTCTGGGTAACAGAACCTGGTCAGAGCCCCACAAATCACCCCTTCTTGGATTCCCCTAGGTCTCTAGTTTTCAAAAATGCACAGGTTTGGTATGTTTCCCTAGGTGCCGGCTGAGCTAGAGGCCAAATTCTACAGGTAGGCACTTTGCATAAAAACAGCTCTGTTTTCTGTCAAAAAATGGGATGTGCCCACTTTGTGTTTTGGGACATTTCCTGTCGCGGGTGCTAGAACTACCCACACAAGTGAGGTATCATTTTTATCGGGAGACTTGGGGGAACGCTGGGTGAAGGAAATTTGTGGCTCCTCTCAGATTCCAGAACTTTCTGTCACCGAAATGTGAGGAAAATGTGTTTTTTTAGCCAAATTTTGAGGTTTGCAAAGGATTCTGGGTAACAGAACCTGGTCAGAGCCCCACAAGTCACCCAATCTTGGATTCCCCTAGGTCTCTAGTTTAAAAAAATGCATAGGTTTGGGAGGTTTCCCTAGGTGCCGGCTGAGCTAGAGGCCAAAATCTACAGGTAGGCACTTTGCAAAAAACAGCTCTGTTTTCTGTGATGTGTCCATGTTGTGTTTTGGGGCATATCCTGTCGCGGGCGCTAGGCCTACCCACACAAGTGAGGTACCATTTTTATCGGGAGACTTGGGGGAACGCTGGGGAGAAGGACATTTGTGGCTCCTATCAGGATCCAGAACTTTCTGTCACCGAAATGTGAGGAAACTGTGTTTTTTTAGCCAAAGTTTGAGGTTTGCAAAGGATTCTGGGTAACAGAACGTGGTCAGAGCCCCACTAGTCACCCCATCTTGGATTCCCCTAGGTCTCTAGTTTTCAAAAATGCACAGGTTTGGTAGGTTTCCCTAGGTGCCGGCTGAGCTAGAGGCCACAATCTACAGGTAGGCACTTTGCAAAAAACAGCTCTGTTTTCTGTCAAAAAATGGGATGTGCCCACTTTGTGTTTTGGGACATTTCCTGTCACGGGCGCTAGGACTACCCACACAATGTGATGTGTCATTTTTATCGGGAGACTTGCGGGAACGCTGGGTGGAAGGAAATTTGTGGCTCCTCTCAGATTCCAGAACTTTCTGTCACCGAAATGTGAGGAAAATGTGTTTTTTTAGCCACATTTTGAGGTTTGCAAAGGATTCTGGGTAACAGAACCTGGTCAGAGCCCCACAAATCACCCCATCTTGGATTCCCCTAGGTCTCTAGTTTTCAAAAATGCACAGGTTTGGTATGTTTCCCTAGGTGCCGGCTGAGCTAGAGGCCAAATTCTACAGGTAGGCACTTTGCAAAAAAACAGCTCTGTTTTCTGTCAAAAAATGGGATGTGCCCACTTTGTGTTTTGGGACATTTCCTGTCGCGGGTGCTAGAACTACCCACACAAGTGAGGTATCATTTTTATCGGGAGACTTGGGGGAACGCTGGGTGAAGGAAATTTGTGGCTCCTCTCAGATTCCAGAACTTTCTGTCACCGAAATGTGAGGAAAATGTGTTTTTTTAGCCAAATTTTGAGGTTTGCAAAGGATTCTGGGTAACAGAACCTGGTCAGAGCCCCACAAGTCACCCCTTCTTGGATTCCCCTAGGTCTCTAGTTTTCAAAAATGCACAGGTTTGGTAGGTTTCCCTAGGTGCCGGCTGAGCTAGAGGCCAAATTCTACAGGTAGGCACTTTGCAAAAAACAGCTCTGTTTTCTGTCAAAAAATGGGATGTGGCCACTTTGTGTTTTGGAACATTTCCTGTCGCGGGTGCTAGGACTACCCACAAAAGTGAGGTATCATTTTTATCGGTAGACTTGGGGGAACGCTGGGTGAAGGAAATTTGTGGCTCCTCTCAGATTCCAGAACTTCCTGTCACCGAAATGTGAGGAAAATGTGTTTTTTTAGCCAAATTTTGAGGTTTGCAAAGGATTCTGGGTTACAGAACCTGGTCAGAGCCCCACAAGTCACCCCATCTTGGATTCCCCTAGGTCTCTAGTTTTAAAAAATGCACAGGTTTGGTAGGTTTCCCTAGGTGCCGGCTGAGCTAGAGGCCAAAATCTACAGGTAGGCACTTTGCAAAAAAAACAGCTCTGTTTTCTGTGATGTGTCCATGTTGTGTTTTGGGGCATATCCTGTCGCTGGCGCTAGGCCTACCCATACAAGTGAGCTACCATTTTTATTGGGAGACTTGGGGGAATGCTGGGTGGAAGGAAATTTGTGGCTCCTCTCAGGATCCAGAACTTTCTGTCACCGAAATGTGAGGAAAATGTGTTTTTTTAGCCAAATTTTGAGGTTTGCAAATGATTCTGGGTAACAGAACCTGGTCAGAGCCCCACAAATCACCCCATCTTGGATTCCCCTAGGTCTCTAGTTTTCAAAAATGCACAGGTTTGGTAGGTTTCCCTAGGTGCCGGCTGAGCTAGAGGCCAAATTCTACAGGTAGGCACTTTGCAAAAAACAGCTCTGTTTTCTGTTAAAAAATGGGATGTGCCCACTTTGTGTTTTGGGACATTTCCTGTCGCGGGTGCTAGAACTACCCACTCAAGTGAGGTATCATTTTTATCGGGAGACTTGGGGGAACGCTGGGTGAAGGAAATTTGTGGCTCCTCTCAGATTCCAGAACTTTCTGTCACCGAAATGTGAGGAAAATGTGTTTTTTTAGCCAAATTTTGAGGTTTGCAAAGGATTCTGGGTAACAGAACCTGGTCAGAGCCCCACAAGTCACCCAATCTTGGATTCCCCTAGGTCTCTAGTTTAAAAAAATGCATAGGTTTGGGAGGTTTCCCTAGGTGCCGGCTGAGCTAGAGGCCAAAATCTACAGGTAGGCACTTTGCAAAAAACAGCTCTGTTTTCTGTGATGTGTCCATGTTGTGTTTTGGGGCATATCCTGTCGCGGGCGCTAGGCCTACCCACACAAGTGAGGTACCATTTTTATCGGGAGACTTGGGGGAACGCTGGGGAGAAGGACATTTGTGGCTCCTATCAGGATCCAGAACTTTCTGTCACCGAAATGTGAGGAAACTGTGTTTTTTTAGCCAAATTTTGAGGTTTGCAAAGGATTCTGGGTAACAGAACGTGGTCAGAGCCCCACAAGTCACCCCATCTTGGATTCCCCTAGGTCTCTAGTTTTCAAAAATGCACAGGTTTGGTAGGTTTCCCTAGGTGCCGGCTGAGCTAGAGGCCACAATCTACAGGTAGGCACTTTGCAAAAATCAGCTCTGTTTTCTGTCAAAAAATGGGATGTGCCCACTTTGTGTTTTGGGACATTTCCTGTCACGGGCGCTAGGACTACCCACACAATGTGATGTGTCATTTTTATCGGGAGACTTGCGGGAACGCTGGGTGGAAGGAAATTTGTGGCTCCTCTCAGATTCCAGAACTTTCTGTCACCGAAATGTGAGGAAAATGTGTTTTTTTAGCCACATTTTGAGGTTTGCAAAGGATTCTGGGTAACAGAACCTGGTCAGAGCCCCACAAATCACCCCATCTTGGATTCCCCTAGGTCTCTAGTTTTAAAAAATGCACAGGTTTGGTATGTTTCCCTAGGTGCCGGCTGAGCTAGAGGCCAAATTCTACAGGTAGGCACTTTGCAAAAAAACAGCTCTGTTTTCTGTCAAAAAATGGGATGTGCCCACTTTGTGTTTTGGGACATTTCCTGTCGCGGGTGCTAGAACTACCCACACAAGTGAGGTATCATTTTTATCGGGAGACTTGGGGGAACGCTGGGTGAAGGAAATTTGTGGCTCCTCTCAGATTCCAGAACTTTCTGTCACCGAAATGTGAGGAAAATGTGTTTTTTTAGCCAAATTTTGAGGTTTGCAAAGGATTCTGGGTAACAGAACCTGGTCAGAGCCCCACAAGTCACCCCTTCTTGGATTCCCCTAGGTCTCTAGTTTTCAAAAATGCACAGGTTTGGTAGGTTTCCCTAGGTGCCGGCTGAGCTAGAGGCCAAATTCTACAGGTAGGCACTTTACAAAAAACAGCTCTGTTTTCTGTCAAAAAATGGGATGTGGCCACTTTGTGTTTTGGAACATTTCCTGTCGCGGGTGCTAGGACTACCCACAAAAGTGAGGTATCATTTTTATCGGTAGACTTGGGGGAACGCTGGGTGAAGGAAATTTGTGGCTCCTCTCAGATTCCAGAACTTCCTGTCACCGAAATGTGAGGAAAATGTGTTTTTTTAGCCAAATTTTGAGGTTTGCAAAGGATTCTGGGTTACAGAACCTGGTCAGAGCCCCACAAGTCACCCCATCTTGGATTCCCCTAGGTCTCTAGTTTTAAAAAATGCACAGGTTTGGTAGGTTTCCCTAGGTGCCGGCTGAGCTAGAGGCCAAAATCTACAGGTAGGCACTTTGCAAAAAAAACAGCTCTGTTTTCTGTGATGTGTCCATGTTGTGTTTTGGGGCATATCCTGTCGCTGGCGCTAGGCCTACCCACACAAGTGAGCTACCATTTTTATTGGGAGACTTGGGGGAATGCTGGGTGGAAGGAAATTTGTGGCTCCTCTCAGGATCCTGAACTTTCTGTCACCGAAATGTGAGGAAAATGTGTTTTTTTAGCCAAATTTTGAGGTTTGCAAATGATTCTGGGTAACAGAACCTGGTCAGAGCCCCACAAATCACCCCATCTTGGATTCCCCTAGGTCTCTAGTTTTCAAAAATGCACAGGTTTGGTAGGTTTCCCTAGGTGCCGGCTGAGCTAGAGGCCAAATTCTACAGGTAGGCACTTTGCAAAAAACAGCTCTGTTTTCTGTCAAAAAATGGGATGTGCCCACTTTGTGTTTTGGGACATTTCCTGTCGCGGGTGCTAGGACTACCCACAAAAGTGAGGTATCATTTTTATCGGTAGACTTGGGGGAACGCTGGGTGAAGGAAATTTGTGGCTCCTCTCAGATTCCAGAACTTCCTGTCACCGAAATGTGAGGAAAATTTGTTTTTTTAGCCAAATTTTGAGGTTTGCAAAGGATTCTGGGTTACAGAACCTGGTCAGAGCCCCACAAGTCACCCCATCTTGGATTCCCCTAGGTCTCTAGTTTTAAAAAATGCACAGGTTTGTTAGGTTTCCCTAGGTGCCGGTTGAGCTAGAGGCCAAAATCTACAGGTAGGCACTTTGCAAAAAAACAGCTCTGTTTTCTGTGATGTGTCCATGTTGTGTTTTGGGGCATATCCTGTCGCGGGCGCTAGGCCTACCCACACAAGTGAGCTACCATTTTTATCGGGAGACTTGGGGGAACGCTGGGTGGAAGGAAATTTGTGGCTCCTCTCAGGATCCAGAACTTTCTGTCACCGAAATGTGAGGAAAATATGTTTTTTTAGCCAAAGTTTGAGGTTTGCAAATGATTCTGGTAACAGAACCTGGTCAGAGCCCCACAAGTCACCCCATCTTGGATTCCCCTAGGTCTCTAGTTTTCAAAAATGCACAGGCTTGGTAGGATTCCCTAGGTGCCGGCTGAGCTAGAGGCCACAATCTACAGGAAGGCACTTTGCAAAAAACAGCTCTGTTTTCTGTCAAGAAATGGGATGTGCCCACTTTGTGTTTTGGGACATTTCCTGTCGCGGGTGCTAGAACTACCCACACAAGTGAGGTATCATTTTTATCGGTAGACTTGGGGGAACGCTGGGTGAAGGAAATTTGTGGCTCCTCTCAGATTCCAGAACTTTCTGTCACCGAAATGAGAGGAAAATGTGTTTGTTTAGCCAAATTTTGAGGTTTGCAAAGGATTCTGGGTAACAGAACCTGGTCAGAGCCACACAAGTCACCCCATCTTGGATTCCCCTAGGTCTCTAGTTTTCAGAAATGCACAGGTTTGGTAGGTTTCCCTAGGTGCCGGCTGAGCTAGAGGCCAAAATCTACAGGTAGGCACTTTGCAAAAAAACAGCTCTGTTTTCTGTGATGTGTCCACGTTGTGTTTTGGGGCATATCCTGTCGCGGGCGCTAGGCCTACCCACACAAGTGAGCTACCATTTTTATCGGGAGACTTGGGGGAACGCTGGGTGGAAGGAAATTTGTGGCTCCTCTAAGGATCCATAACTTTCTGTCACCGAAATGTGAGGAAAATGTGTTTTTTTAGCCAAATTTTGAGGTTTGCAAAGGATTCTGGGTAACAGAACCTGGTCAGAGCCCCACAAGTCACCCCATCTTGGATTCCCCTAGGTCTCTAGTTTTAAAAAATGCACAGGTTTGGTAGGTTTCCCTAGGTGCCGGCTGAGCTAGAGGCCACATTCTACAGGTAGGCACTTTGCAAAAAACAGCTCTGTTTTCTGTCAAAAAATGGGATGTGCCCACTTTGTGTTTTGGGACATTTCCTGTCGCGGGTGCTAGGACTACCCACACAAGTGAGGTATCATTTTTATCGGTAGACTTGGGGGAACGCTGGGTGAAGGAAATTTGTGGCTCCTCTCAGATTCCAGAACTTTCTGTCACCGAAATGTGAGGAAAATGTGTTTTTTTAGCCAAATTTTGAGGTTTGCAAAGGATTCTGGGTAGCAGAACCTGATCAGAGCCCCACAAGTCACCCCATCTTCGATTCCCGTAGGTCTCTAGTTTTAAAAAATGCACAGGTTTGGTACGTTTCCCTAGGTGCCGACTGAGCTAGAGGCCAAATTCTACAGGTAGGCACTTTGCAAAAAACAGCTCTGTTTTCTGTCAAAAAATGGGATGTGCCCACTTTGTGTTTTGGGACATTTCCTGTCGCTGGTGCTAAAACTACCCACACAAGTGAGGTATCATTTTTATCGGTAGACTTGGGGGAACGCTGGGTGAAGGAAATTTGTGGCTCCTCTCAGATTCCAGAACTTTCTGTCACCGAAATGTGAGGAAAATGTGTTTTTTTAGCCAAATTTTGAGGTTTGCAAAGGATTCTGGGTAACAGAACCTGGTCAGAGCCCCACAAGTCACCCCATCTTGGATTCCCCTAGGTCTCTAGTTTTCAAAAATGCACAGGTTTGGTAGGTTTCCCTAGGTGCCGGCTGAGCTAGAGGCCAAAATCTACAGGTAGGCACTTTACAAAAAACAGCTCTGTTTTCTGTGATGTGTCCACGTTGTGTTTTGGGGCATATCCTGTCGCGGGCGCTAGGTCTACCCACACAAGTGAGCTACTATTTTTATTGGGAGACTTGGGGGAATGCTGGGTGGAAGGAAATTTGTGGCTCCTCTCAGGATACAGAACTTTCTGTCACCGAAATGTGAGGAAAATGTATTTTTTAGCCAAATTTTGAGGTTTGCAAAGGATTCTGGGTAACAGAACCTGGTCAGAGCCCCACAAATCACCCCATCTTGGATTCCCCTAGGTCTCTAGTTTTCAAAAATGCACAGGTTTGGTAGGTTTCCCTAGGTGCCGGCTGAGCTAGAGGCCACATTCTACAGGTAGGCACTTTGCAAAAAAACAGCTCTGTTTTCTGTCAAAAAATGGGATGTGCCCACTTTGTGTTTTGGGACATTTCCTGTCGCGGGTGCTAGAACTACCCACACATGTGAGGTATCATTTTTATCGGGAGACTTGGGGGAACGCTGGGTGAAGGAAATTTGTGGCTCCTCTCAGATTCCAGAACTTTCTGTCACCGAAATGTGAGGAAAATGTGTTTTTTTAGCCAAATTTTGAGGTTTGCAAAGGATTCTGGGTAACAGAACCGGGTCAGAGCCCCACAAGTCACCCCATCTTGGATTCCTCTAGGTCTCTAGTTTTAAAAAATCCACAGGTTTGGTAGGTTTCCCTAGGTGCCGGCTGAGCTAGAGGCCAAAATCTACAGGTAGGCACTTTGCAAAAAAACAGCTCTGTTTTCTGTGATGTGTCCACGTTGTGTTTTGGGGCATATCCTGTTGCGGGCGCTAGGCCTACCCACACAAGTGAGCTACCATTTTTTTCGGGAGACTTGGGGGAACGCTGGGTGGAAGGAAATTTGTGGCTCCTCTCAGGATCCATAACTTTCTGTCACCGAAATGTGAGGAAAATGTGTTTTTTTAGCCAAATTTTGAGGTTTGCAAAGGATTCTGGGTAACAGAACCTGGTCAGAGCCCCACAAGACACCCCATCTTGGATTCCCCTAGGTCTCTAGTTTTAAAAAATGCACAGGTTTGGTAGGTTTCCCTAGGTGCCGGCTGAGCTAGAGGCCAAAATCTACAGGTAGGCACTTTGCAAAAAAACAGCTCTGTTTTCTGTCATGTGTCCATGTTGTGTTTTGGGGCATATCCTGTCGCGGGCGCTAGGCCTACACACACAAGTGAGCTACCATTTTTATCGGGAGACTTGGGGGAACGCTGGGTGGAAGGAAATTTGTGGCTTCTCTCAGATTCCAGAACTTTCTGTCACCGAAATTTGAGGAAAATGTGTTTTTTTAGCCAAATTTTGAGGTTTGCAAAGGATTCTGGTAACAGAACCTGGTCAGAGCCCCACAAGTCACCCCATCTTGGATTCCCGTAGGTCTCTAGTTTTCAAAAATGCACAGGTTTGGTAGGTTCCCCTAGGTGCCGGCTGAGCTAGAGGCCAAAATCTACAGGTAGGCACTTTATAAAAAACAGCTCTGTTTTCTGTGATGTGTCCACGTTGTGTTTTGGGGCATATCCTGTCGCGGGTGCTAGGCCTACCCACACAAGTGAGCTACCATTTTTATCGGGAGAGTTGGGGGAACGCTGGGGAGAAGGAAATTTGTGGCTCCTCTCAGGATCCAGAACTTTCTGTCACCGAAATGTGAGGAAACTGTGTTTTTTTAGCCAAATTTTTAGGTTTGCAAAGGATTCTGGGTAACAGAACCTGGTCAGAGCCCCACAAGTCACCCCATCTTGGATTCCCCTAGGTCTCTAGTTTTCACAAATGCACAGGTTTGGTAGGTTTCCCTAGGTGCCGGCTGAGCTAGAGGCCAAATTCTACAGGTAGGCACTTTGCAAAAAACAGCTCAGTTTTCTGTCAAAAAATGGGATGTGCCCACTTTGTGTTTTGGGACATTTCCTGTCGCGGGTGCTAGGACTACCCACACAAGTGAGGTATCATTTTTATTGGTAGACTTGGGGGAACGCTGGGTGTAGGAAATTTGTGGCTCCTCTCAGATTCCAGAACTTTCTGTCACCGAAATGTGAGGAAAATGTGTTTTTTTAGCCAAATTTTGAGGTTTGCAAAGGATTCTGGGTAACAGAACCTGGTCAGAGCCCCACAAGTCACCCCATCTTGGATTCCCCTAGGTCTCTAGTTTTCAAAAATGCACAGGTTTGGTAGGTTTCCCTAGGTGCCGGCTGAGCTAGAGGCCAAAATCTACAGGTAGGCACTTTACAAAAAACAGCTCTGTTTTCTGTGATGTGTCCACGTTGTGTTTTGGGGCATATCCTGTCGCGGGCGCTAGGTCTACCCACACAAGTGAGCTACTATTTTTATTGGGAGACTTGGGGGAATGCTGGGTGGAAGGAAATTTGTGGCTCCTCTCAGGATACAGAACTTTCTGTCACCGAAATGTGAGGAAAATGTATTTTTTAGCCAAATTTTGAGGTTTGCAAAGGATTCTGGGTAACAGAACCTGGTCAGAGCCCCACAAATCACCCCATCTTGGATTCCCCTAGGTCTCTAGTTTTCAAAAATGCACAGGTTTGGTAGGTTTCCCTAGGTGCCGGCTGAGCTAGAGGCCACATTCTACAGGTAGGCACTTTGCAAAAAAACAGCTCTGTTTTCTGTCAAAAAATGGGATGTGCCCACTTTGTGTTTTGGGACATTTCCTGTCGCGGGTGCTAGAACTACCCACACATGTGAGGTATCATTTTTATCGGGAGACTTGGGGGAACGCTGGGTGAAGGAAATTTGTGGCTCCTCTCAGATTCCAGAACTTTCTGTCACCGAAATGTGAGGAAAATGTGTTTTTTTAGCCAAATTTTGAGGTTTGCAAAGGATTCTGGGTAACAGAACCGGGTCAGAGCCCCACAAGTCACCCCATCTTGGATTCCTCTAGGTCTCTAGTTTTAAAAAATCCACAGGTTTGGTAGGTTTCCCTAGGTGCCGGCTGAGCTAGAGGCCAAAATCTACAGGTAGGCACTTTGCAAAAAAACAGCTCTGTTTTCTGTGATGTGTCCACGTTGTGTTTTGGGGCATATCCTGTTGCGGGCGCTAGGCCTACCCACACAAGTGAGCTACCATTTTTTTCGGGAGACTTGGGGGAACGCTGGGTGGAAGGAAATTTGTGGCTCCTCTCAGGATCCATAACTTTCTGTCACCGAAATGTGAGGAAAATGTGTTTTTTTAGCCAAATTTTGAGGTTTGCAAAGGATTCTGGGTAACAGAACCTGGTCAGAGCCCCACAAGACACCCCATCTTGGATTCCCCTAGGTCTCTAGTTTTAAAAAATGCACAGGTTTGGTAGGTTTCCCTAGGTGCCGGCTGAGCTAGAGGCCAAAATCTACAGGTAGGCACTTTGCAAAAAAACAGCTCTGTTTTCTGTCATGTGTCCATGTTGTGTTTTGGGGCATATCCTGTCGCGGGCGCTAGGCCTACACACACAAGTGAGCTACCATTTTTATCGGGAGACTTGGGGGAACGCTGGGTGGAAGGAAATTTGTGGCTTCTCTCAGATTCCAGAACTTTCTGTCACCGAAATTTGAGGAAAATGTGTTTTTTTAGCCAAATTTTGAGGTTTGCAAAGGATTCTGGTAACAGAACCTGGTCAGAGCCCCACAAGTCACCCCATCTTGGATTCCCGTAGGTCTCTAGTTTTCAAAAATGCACAGGTTTGGTAGGTTCCCCTAGGTGCCGGCTGAGCTAGAGGCCAAAATCTACAGGTAGGCACTTTATAAAAAACAGCTCTGTTTTCTGTGATGTGTCCACGTTGTGTTTTGGGGCATATCCTGTCGCGGGTGCTAGGCCTACCCACACAAGTGAGCTACCATTTTTATCGGGAGAGTTGGGGGAACGCTGGGGAGAAGGAAATTTGTGGCTCCTCTCAGGATCCAGAACTTTCTGTCACCGAAATGTGAGGAAACTGTGTTTTTTTAGCCAAATTTTTAGGTTTGCAAAGGATTCTGGGTAACAGAACCTGGTCAGAGCCCCACAAGTCACCCCATCTTGGATTCCCCTAGGTCTCTAGTTTTCACAAATGCACAGGTTTGGTAGGTTTCCCTAGGTGCCGGCTGAGCTAGAGGCCAAATTCTACAGGTAGGCACTTTGCAAAAAACAGCTCAGTTTTCTGTCAAAAAATGGGATGTGCCCACTTTGTGTTTTGGGACATTTCCTGTCGCGGGTGCTAGGACTACCCACACAAGTGAGGTATCATTTTTATTGGTAGACTTGGGGGAACGCTGGGTGTAGGAAATTTGTGGCTCCTCTCAGATTCCAGAACTTTCTGTCACCGAAATGTGAGGAAAATGTGTTTTTTTAGCCAAATTTTGAGGTTTGCAAAGGATTCTGGGTAACAGAACCTGGTCAGAGCCCCACAAGTCACCCCATCTTGGATTCCCCTAGGTCTCTAGTTTTCAAAAATCCACAGGTTTGGTAGGTTTCCCTAGGTGCCGGCTGAGCTAGAGGCCAAAATCTACAGGTAGGCACTTTGCAAAAAAACAGCTCTGTTTTCTGTGATGTGTCCATGTTGTGTTTTGGGGCATATCCTGTCGCGGGCGCTAGGCCTACCCACACAAGTGATCTACCATTTTTATCGGGAGACGTGGGGGAACGCTGGGTGGAAGGAAATTTGTGGCTCCTCTCAGGATCCAGAACTTACTGTCACCGAAATGTGAGGAAAATATGTTTTTTTAGCCAAAGTTTGAGGTTTACAAAGGATTCTGGTTAACAGAACGTGGTCAGAGTCCCACAAGTCACCCCATCTTGGATTCCCCTAGGTCTCTAGTTTTCACAAATGCACAGGTTTGGTAGGTTTCCCTAGGTGCCGGCTGAGCTAGAGGCCACAATCTACAGGTAGGCACTTTGCAAAAAACAGCTCTGTTTTCTGTCAAAAAATGGGATGTGCCCACTTTGTGTTTTGAGACATTTCCTGTCACGGGCGCTAGGACTACCCACACAATGTGATGTGTCATTTTTATCGGGAGACTTGGGGGAACGCTGGGTGGAAGGAAATTTGTGGCTCCTCTCAGATTCCAGAACTTTCTGTCACCGAAATGTGAGGAAAATGTGTTTTTTTAGCCACATTTTGAGGTTTGCAAAGGATTCTGGGTAACAGAACCTGGTCAGAGCCCCACAAATCACCCCTTCTTGGATTCCCCTAGGTCTCTAGTTTTCAAAAATGCACAGGTTTGGTATGTTTCACTAGGTGCCGGCTGAGCTAGAGGCCAAATTCTACAGGTAGGCACTTTGCATAAAAACAGCTCTGTTTTCTGTCAAAAAATGGGATGTGCCCACTTTGTGTTTTGGGACATTTCCTGTCGCGGGTGCTAGAACTACCCACACAAGTGAGGTATCATTTTTATCGGGAGACTTGGGGGAACGCTGGGTGAAGGAAATTTGTGGCTTCTCTCAGATTCCAGAACTTTCTGTCACCGAAATGTGAGGAAAATGTGTTTTTTTAGCCAAATTTTGAGGTTTGCAAAGGATTCTGGGTAACAGAACCTGGTCAGAGCCCCACAAGTCACCCCATCTTGGATTCCCGTAGGTCTCTAGTTTTCAAAAATGCACAGGTTTGGTAGGTTCCCCTAGGTGCCGGCTGAGCTAGAGGTCAAAATCTACAGGTAGGCACTTTACAAAAAACAGCTCTGTTTTCTGTGATGTGTCCACGTTGTGTTTTGGGGCATATCCTGTCGCGGGTGCTAGGCCTACCCACACAAGTGAGCTACCATTTTTATTGGGAGACTTGGGGGAATGCTGGGTGGAAGGAAATTTGTGTCTCCTCTCAGGATCCAGAACTTTCTGTCACCGAAATGTGAGGAAAATGTGTTTTTTTAGCCAAATTTTGAGGTTTGCAAAGGATTCTGGGTAACAGAACCTGGTCAGAGCCCCACAAATCACCCCATCTTGGATTCCCCTAGGTCTCTAGTTTTAAAAAATGCACAGGTTTGGTATGTTTCCCTAGGTGCCGGCTGAGCTGGAGGCCAAATTCTACAGGTAGGCACTTTGCAAAAAAACAGCTCTGTTTTCTGTCAAAAAATGGGATGTGCCCACTTTGTGTTTTGGGACATTTCCTGTCGCGGGTGCTAGAACTACCCACTCAAGTGAGGTATCATTTTTATCGGGAGACTTGGGGGAACGCTGGGTGAAGGAAATTTGTGGCTCCTCTCAGATTCCAGAACTTTCTGTCACCGAAATGTGAGGAAAATGTGTTTTTTTAGCCAAATTTTGAGGTTTGCAAAGGATTCTGGGTAACAGAACCTGGTCAGAGCCCCACAAGTCACCCAATCTTGGATTCCCCTAGGTCTCTAGTTTAAAAAAATGCATAGGTTTGGGAGGTTTCCCTAGGTGCCGGCTGAGCTAGAGGCCAAAATCTACAGGTAGGCACTTTGCAAAAAACAGCTCTGTTTTCTGTGATGTGTCCATGTTGTGTTTTGGGGCATATCCTGTCGCGGGCGCTAGGCCTACCCACACAAGTGAGGTACCATTTTTATCGGGAGACTTGGGGGAACGCTGAGGAGAAGGACATTTGTGGCTCCTATCAGGATCCAGAACTTTCTGTCACCGAAATGTGAGGAAACTGTGTTTTTTTAGCCAAATTTTGAGGTTTGCAAAGGATTCTGGGTAACAGAACGTGGTCAGAGCCCCACAAGTCACCCCATCTTGGATTCCCCTAGGTCTCTAGTTTTCAAAAATGCACAGGTTTGGTAGGTTTCCCTAGGTGCCGGCTGAGCTAGAGGCCACAATCTACAGGTAGGCACTTTGCAAAAAACAGCTCTGTTTTCTGTCAAAAAATGGGATGTGCCCACTTTGTGTTTTGGGACATTTCCTGTCACGGGCGCTAGGACTACCCACACAATGTGATGTGTCATTTTTATCGGGAGACTTGCGGGAACGCTGGGTGGAAGGACATTTGTGGCTCCTCTCAGATTCCAGAACTTTCTGTCACCGAAATGTGAGGAAAATGTGTTTTTTTAGCCACATTTTGAGGTTTGCAAAGGATTCTGGGTAACAGAACCTGGTCAGAGCCCCACAAATCACCCCATCTTGGATTCCCCTAGGTCTCTAGTTTTCAAAAATGCACAGGTTTGGTATGTTTCCCTAGGTGCCGGCTGAGCTAGAGGCCAAATTCTACAGGTAGGCACTTTGCAAAAAAACAGCTCTGTTTTCTGTCAAAAAATGGGATGTGCCCACTTTGTGTTTTGGGACATTTCCTGTCGCGGGTGCTAGAACTACCCACACAAGTGAGGTATCATTTTTATCGGGAGACTTGGGGGAACGCTGGGTGAAGGAAATTTGTGGCTCCTCTCAGATTCCAGAACTTTCTGTCACCGAAATGTGAGGAAAATGTGTTTTTTTAGCCAAATTTTGAGGTTTGCAAAGGATTCTGGGTAACAGAACCTGGTCAGAGCCCCACAAGTCACCCCTTCTTGGATTCCCCTAGGTCTCTAGTTTTCAAAAATGCACAGGTTTGGTAGGTTTCCCTAGGTGCCGGCTGAGCTAGAGGCCAAATTCTACAGGTAGGCACTTTGCAAAAAACAGCTCTGTTTTCTGTCAAAAAATGGGATGTGGCCACTTTGTGTTTTGGAACATTTCCTGTCGCGGGTGCTAGGACTACCCACAAAAGTGAGGTATCATTTTTATCGGTAGACTTGGGGGAACGCTGGGTGAAGGAAATTTGTGGCTCCTCTCAGATTCCAGAACTTCCTGTCACCGAAATGTGAGGAAAATGTGTTTTTTTAGCCAAATTTTGAGGTTTGCAAAGGATTCTGGGTTACAGAACCTGGTCAGAGCCCCACAAGTCACCCCATCTTGGATTCCCCTAGGTCTCTAGTTTTAAAAAATGCACAGGTTTGGTAGGTTTCCCTAGGTGCCGGCTGAGCTAGAGGCCAAAATCTACAGGTAGGCACTTTGCAAAAAAAACAGCTCTGTTTTCTGTGATGTGTCCATGTTGTGTTTTGGGGCATATCCTGTCGCTGGCGCTAGGCCTACCCACACAAGTGAGCTACCATTTTTATTGGGAGACTTGGGGGAATGCTGGGTGGAAGGAAATTTGTGGCTCCTCTCAGGATCCAGAACTTTCTGTCACCGAAATGTGAGGAAAATGTGTTTTTTTAGCCAAATTTTGAGGTTTGCAAATGATTCTGGGTAACAGAACCTGGTCAGAGCCCCACAAATCACCCCATCTTGGATTCCCCTAGGTCTCTAGTTTTCAAAAATGCACAGGTTTGGTAGGTTTCCCTAGGTGCCGGCTGAGCTAGAGGCCAAATTCTACAGGTAGGCACTTTGCAAAAAACAGCTCTGTTTTCTGTCAAAAAATGGGATGTGCCCACTTTGTGTTTTGGGACATTTCCTGTCGCGGGTGCTAGGACTACCCACAAAAGTGAGGTATCATTTTTATCGGTAGACTTGGGGGAACGCTGGGTGAAGGAAATTTGTGGCTCCTCTCAGATTCCAGAACTTCCTGTCACCGAAATGTGAGGAAAATGTGTTTTTTTAGCCAAATTTTTAGGTTTGCAAAGGATTCTGGGTTACAGAACCTGGTCAGAGCCCCACAAGTCACCCCATCTTGGATTCCCCTAGGTCTCTAGTTTTAAAAAATGCACAGGTTTGTTAGGTTTCCCTAGGTGCCGGTTGAGCTAGAGGCCAAAATCTACAGGTAGGCACTTTGCAAAAAAACAGCTCTGTTTTCTGTGATGTGTCCATGTTGTGTTTTGGGGCATATCCTGTCGCGGGCGCTAGGCCTACCCACACAAGTGAGCTACCATTTTTATCGGGAGACTTGGGGGAACGCTGGGTGGAAGGAAATTTGTGGCTCCTCTCAGGATCCAGAACTTTCTGTCACCGAAATGTGAGGAAAATATGTTTTTTTAGCCAAAGTTTGAGGTTTGCAAATGATTCTGGTAACAGAACCTGGTCAGAGCCCCACAAGTCACCCCATCTTGGATTCCCCTAGGTCTCTAGTTTTCAAAAATGCACAGGCTTGGTAGGTTTCCCTAGGTGCCGGCTGAGCTAGAGGCCACAATCTACAGGAAGGCACTTTGCAAAAAACAGCTCTGTTTTCTGTCAAGAAATGGGATGTGCCCACTTTGTGTTTTGGGACATTTCCTGTCGCGGGTGCTAGAACTACCCACACAAGTGAGGTATCATTTTTATCGGTAGACTTGGGGGAACGCTGGGTGAAGGACATTTGTGGCTCCTCTCAGATTCCAGAACTTTCTGTCACCGAAATGAGAGGAAAATGTGTTTGTTTAGCCAAATTTTGAGGTTTGCAAAGGATTCTGGGTAACAGAACCTGGTCAGAGCCACACAAGTCACCCCATCTTGGATTCCCCTAGGTCTCTAGTTTTCAGAAATGCACAGGTTTGGTAGGTTTCCCTAGGTGCCGGCTGAGCTAGAGGCCAAAATCTACAGGTAGGCACTTTGCAAAAAAACAGCTCTGTTTTCTGTGATGTGTCCACGTTGTGTTTTGGGGCATATCCTGTCGCGGGCGCTAGGCCTACCCACACAAGTGAGCTACCATTTTTATCGGGAGACTTGGGGGAACGCTGGGTGGAAGGAAATTTGTGGCTCCTCTAAGGATCCATAACTTTCTGTCACCAAAATGTGAGGAAAATGTGTTTTTTTAGCCAAATTTTGAGGTTTGCAAAGGATTCTGGGTAACAGAACCTGGTCAGAGCCCCACAAGTCACCCCATCTTGGATTCCCCTAGGTCTCTAGTTTTAAAAAATGCACAGGTTTGGTAGGTTTCCCTAGGTGCCGGCTGAGCTAGAGGCCACATTCTACAGGTAGGCACTTTGCAAAAAACAGCTCTGTTTTCTGTCAAAAAATGGGATGTGCCCACTTTGTGTTTTGGGACATTTCCTGTCGCGGGTGCTAGGACTACCCACACAAGTGAGGTATCATTTTTATCGGTAGACTTGGGGGAACGCTGGGTGAAGGAAATTTGTGGCTCCTCTCAGATTCCAGAACTTTCTGTCACCGAAATGTGAGGAAAATGTGTTTTTTTAGCCAAATTTTGAGGTTTGCAAAGGATTCTGGATAGCAGAACCTGATCAGAGCCCCACAAGTCACCCCATCTTCGATTCCCGTAGGTCTCTAGTTTTAAAAAATGCACAGGTTTGGTACGTTTCCCTAGGTGCCGACTGAGCTAGAGGCCAAATTCTACAGGTAGGCACTTTGCAAAAAACAGCTCTGTTTTCTGTCAAAAAATGGGATGTGCCCACTTTGTGTTTTGGGACATTTCCTGTCGCTGGTGCTAAAACTACCCACACAAGTGAGGTATCATTTTTATCGGTAGACTTGGGGGAACGCTGGGTGAAGGAAATTTGTGGCTCCTCTCAGATTCCAGAACTTTCTGTCACCGAAATGTGAGGAAAATGTGTTTTTTTAGCCAAATTTTGAGGTTTGCAAAGGATTCTGGGTAACAGAACCTGGTCAGAGCCCCACAAGTCACCCCATCTTGGATTCCCCTAGGTCTCTAGTTTTCAAAAATGCACAGGTTTGGTAGGTTTCCCTAGGTGCCGGCTGAGCTAGAGGCCAAAATCTACAGGTAGGCACTTTACAAAAAACAGCTCTGTTTTCTGTGATGTGTCCACGTTGTGTTTTGGGGCATATCCTGTCGCGGGCGCTAGGTCTACCCACACAAGTGAGCTACTATTTTTATTGGGAGACTTGGGGGAATGCTGGGTGGAAGGAAATTTGTGGCTCCTCTCAGGATACAGAACTTTCTGTCACCGAAATGTGAGGAAAATGTATTTTTTAGCCAAATTTTGAGGTTTGCAAAGGATTCTGGGTAACAGAACCTGGTCAGAGCCCCACAAATCACCCCATCTTGGATTCCCCTAGGTCTCTAGTTTTCAAAAATGCACAGGTTTGGTAGGTTTCCCTAGGTGCCGGCTGAGCTAGAGGCCACATTCTACAGGTAGGCACTTTGCAAAAAACAGCTCTGTTTTCTGTCAAAAAATGGGATGTGCCCACTTTGTGTTTTGGGACATTTCCTGTCGCGGGTGCTAGGACTACCCACACAAGTGAGGTATCATTTTTATCGGTAGACTTGGGGGAACGCTGGGTGAAGGAAATTTGTGGCTCCTCTCAGATTCCAGAACTTTCTGTCACCGAAATGTGAGGAAAATGTGTTTTTTTAGCCAAATGTTGAGGTTTAAAAAGGATTCTGGGTAACAGAACCTGGTCAGAGCCCCACAAGTCACCCCATCTTGGATTCCCCTAGGTCTCTAGTTTTAAAAAATCCACAGGTTTGGTAGGTTTCCCTAGGTGCCGGCTGAGCTAGAGGCCAAAATCTACAGGTAGGCACTTTACAAAAAACAGCTCTGTTTTCTGTGATGTGTCCACGTTGTGTTTTGGGGCATATCCTGTCGCGGGTGCTAGGCCTACCCACACAAGTGAGCTACCATTTTTATTGGGAGACTTGGGGGAATGCTGGGTGGAAGGAAATTTGTGGCTTCTCTCAGATTCCAGAACTTTCTGTCACCGAAATGTGAGGAAAATGTGTTTTTTTAGCCAAATTTTGAGGTTTGCAAAGGATTCTGGGTAACAGAACCTGGTCAGAGCCCCACAAGTCACCCCATCTTGGATTCCCGTAGGTCTCTAGTTTTCAAAAATGCACAGGTTTGGTAGGTTCCCCTAGGTGCCGGCTGAGCTAGAGGCCAAAATCTACAGGTAGGCACTTTACAAAAAACAGCTCTGTTTTCTGTGATGTGTCCACGTTGTGTTTTGGGGCATATCCTGTCGCGGGTGCTAGGCCTACCCACACAAGTGAGGTATCATTTTTATCGGGAGACTTGGGGGAACGCTGGGTGAAGGAAATTTGTGGCTCCTCTCAGATTCCAGAACTTTCTGTCACCGAAATGTGAGGAAAATGTGTTTTTTTAGCCAAATTTTGAGGTTTGCAAAGGATTCTGGGTAACAGAACCTGGTCAGAGCCCCACAAGTCACCCAATCTTGGATTCCCCTAGGTCTCTAGTTTAAAAAAATGCATAGGTTTGGGAGGTTTCCCTAGGTGCCGGCTGAGCTAGAGGCCAAAATCTACAGGTAGGCACTTTGCATAAAAACAGCTCTGTTTTCTGGCAAAAAATGGGATGTGCCCACTTTGTGTTTTGGGACATTTCCTGTCGCGGGTGCTAGAACTACCCACACAAGTGAGGTATCATTTTTATCGGGAGACTTGGGGGAACGCTGGGTGAAGGAAATTTGTGGCTTCTCTCAGATTCCAGAACTTTCTGTCACCGAAATGTGAGGAAAATGTGTTTTTTTAGCCAAATTTTGAGGTTTGCAAAGGATTCTGGGTAACAGAACCTGGTCAGAGCCCCACAAGTCACCCCATCTTGGATTCCCGTAGGTCTCTAGTTTTCAAAAATGCACAGGTTTGGTAGGTTCCCCTAGGTGCCGGCTGAGCTAGAGGCCAAAATCTACAGGTAGGCACTTTACAAAAAACAGCTCTGTTTTCTGTGATGTGTCCACGTTGTGTTTTGGGGCATATCCTGTCGCGGGTGCTAGGCCTACCCACACAAGTGAGCTACCATTTTTATTGGGAGACTTGGGGGAATGCTGGGTGGAAGGAAATTTGTGGCTCCTCTCAGGATCCAGAACTTTCTGTCACCGAAATGTGAGGAAAATGTGTTTTTTTAGCCAAATTTTGAGGTTTGCAAATGATTCTGGGTAACAGAACCTGGTCAGAGCCCCACAAATCACCCCATCTTGGATTCCCCTAGGTCTCTAGTTTTCAAAAATGCACAGGTTTGGTAGGTTTCCCTAGGTGCCGGCTCAGCTAGAGGCCAAATTCTACAGGTAGGCACTTTGCAAAAAACAGCTCTGTTTTCTGTCAAAAAATGCGATGTGCCCACTTTGTGTTTTGGGACATTTCCTGTCGCGGGTGCTAGAACTACCCACACAAGTGAGGTATCATTTTTATCGGGAGACTTGGGGGAACGCTGGGTGAAGGAAATTTGTGGCTCCTCTCAGATTCCAGAACTTTCTGTCACCGAAATGTGAGGAAAATGTGTTTTTTTAGCCAAATTTTGAGGTTTGCAAAGGATTCTGGGTAACAGAACCTGGTCAGAGCCCCACACGTCACCCAATCTTGGATTCCCCTAGGTCTCTAGTTTAAAAAAATGCATAGGTTTGGTTGGTTTCCCTAGGTGCCGGCTGACCTAGAGGCCAAAATCTACAGGTAGGCACTTTGCAAAAAACAGCTCTGTTTTCTGTGATGTGTCCATGTTGTGTTTTGGGGCATATCCTGTCGCGGGAGCTAGGCCTACCCACACAAGTGAGGTACCATTTTTATCGGGAGACTTGGGGGAACGCTGGGGAGAAGGAAATTTGTGGCTCCTCTCAGGATCCAGAACTTTCTGTCACCGAAATGTGAGGAAACTGTGTTTTTTTAGCCAAATTTTGAGGTTTGCAAAGGATTCTGGGTAACAGAACCTGGTCAGAGCCCCACAAGTCACCCCATCTTGGATTCCCCTAGGTCTCTAGTTTAAAAAAATGCACAGGTTTGGTAGGTTTCCCTAGGTGCCGGCTGAGCTAGAGGCCAAATTCTACAGGTAGGCACTTTGCAAAAAACAGCTCTGTTTTCTGTCAAAAAATGGGATGTGCCCACTTTGTGTTTTGGGACATTTCCTGTCGCGGGTGCTAGGACTACCCACACAAGTGAGGTATCATTTTTATCGGTAGACTTGGGGGAACGCTGGGTGTAGGAAATTTGTGGCTCCTCTCAGATTCCAGAACTTTCTGTCACCGAAATGTGAGGAAAATGTGTTTTTTTAGCCAAATTTTGAGGTTTGCAAAATATTCTGGGTAACAGAACCTGGTCAGAGCCCCACAAGTCACCCCATCTTGGATTCCCCTAGGTCTCTAGTTTTAAAAAATCCACAGGTTTGGTAGGTTTCCCTAGGTGCCGGCTGAGCTAGAGGCCAAAATCTACAGGTAGGCACGTTGCAAAAAAACAGCTCTGTTTTCTGTGATGTGTCCATGTTGTGTTTTGGGGCATACCCTGTCGCGGGCGCTAGGCCTACCCACACAAGTGAGCTACCATTTTTATCGGGAGACTTGGGGGAACGCTAGGTGGAAGGAAATTTGTGGCTCCTCTCAGGATCCAGAACTTTCTGTCACCGAAATGTGAGTAAAATATGTTTTTTTAGCCAAAGTTTGAGGTTTGCAAAGGATTCTGGTTAACAGAACGTGGTCAGAGCCCCACAAGTCACCCCATCTTGGATTCCCCTAGGTCTCTAGTTTTCAAAAATGCACAGGTTTGGTAGGTTTCCCTAGGTGCCGGCTGAGCTAGAGGCCACAATCTACAGGTAGGCACTTTGCAAAAAACAGCTCTGTTTTCTGTCAAAAAATGGGATGTGCCCACTTTGTGTTTTGAGACATTTCCTGTCACGGGCGCTAGGACTACCCACACAATGTGATGTGTCATTTTTATCGGGAGACTTGGGGGAACGCTGGGTGGAAGGAAATTTGTGGCTCCTCTCAGATTCCAGAACTTTCTGTCACCGAAATGTGAGGAAAATGTGTTTTTTTAGCCACATTTTGAGGTTTGCAAAGGATTCTGGGTAACAGAACCTGGTCAGAGCCCCACAAATCACCCCATCTTGGATTCCCCTAGGTCTCTAGTTTTCAAAAATGCACAGGTTTGGTATGTTTCCCTAGGTGCCGGCTGAGCTAGAGGCCAAATTCTACAGGTAGGCACTTTGCAAAAACCAGCTCTGTTTTCTGTGATGTGTCCATGTTGTGTTTTGGGGCATATCCTGTCGCGGGCGCTAGGCCTACCCACACAAGTGAGGTACCATTTTTATCGGGAGACTTGGGGGAACGCTGGGGAGAAGGAAATTTGTGGCTCCTCTCAGGATCCAGAACTTTCTGTCACCGAAATGTGAGGAAACTGTGTTTTTTTAGCCAAATTTTGAGGTTTGCAAATGATTCTGGGTAACAGAACCTGGTCAGAGCCCCACAAATCACCCCATCTTGGATTCCCCTAGGTCTCTAGTTTTCAAAAATGCACAGGTTTGGTAGGTTTCCCTAGGTGCCGGCTGAGCTAGAGGCCAAATTCTACAGGTAGGCACTTTGCAAAAAACAGCTCTGTTTTCTGTCAAAAAATGGGATGTGCCCACTTTGTGTTTTGGGACATTTCCTGTCGCGGGTGCTAGGACTACCCACACAAGTGAGGTATCATTTTTATCGGTAGACTTGGGGGAACGCTGGGTGAAGGAAATTTGTGGCTCCTCTCAGATTCCAGAACTTTCTGTCACCGAAATGTGAGGAAAATGTGTTTTTTTAGCCAAATTTTGAGGTTTGCAAAGGATTCTGGGTAACAGAACCTGGTCAGAGCCCCACACGTCACCCAATCTTGGATTCCCCTAGGTCTCTAGTTTAAAAAAATGCATAGGTTTGGTTGGTTTCCCTAGGTGCCGGCTGACCTAGAGGCCAAAATCTACAGGTAGGCACTTTGCAAAAAACAGCTCTGTTTTCTGTGATGTGTCCATGTTGTGTTTTGGGGCATATCCTGTCGCAGGAGCTAGGCCTACCCACACAAGTGAGGTACCATTTTTATCGGGAGACTTGGGGGAACGCTGGGGAGAAGGAAATTTGTGGCTCCTCTCAGGATCCAGAACTTTCTGTCACCGAAATGTGAGGAAACTGTGTTTTTTTAGCCAAATTTTGAGGTTTGCAAAGGATTCTGGGTAACAGAACCTGGTCAGAGCCCCACAAGTCACCCCATCTTGGATTCCCCTAGGTCTCTAGTTTAAAAAAATGCACAGGTTTGGTAGGTTTCCCTAGGTGCCGGCTGAGCTAGAGGCCAAATTCTACAGGTAGGCACTTTTCAAAAAACAGCTCTGTTTTCTGTCAAAAAATGGGATGTGCCCACTTTGTGTTTTGGGACATTTCCTGTCGCGGGTGCTAGGACTACCCACACAAGTGAGGTATCATTTTTATCGGTAGACTTGGGGGAACGCTGGGTGTAGGAAATTTGTGGCTCCTCTCAGATTCCAGAACTTTCTGTCACCGAAATGTGAGGAAAATGTGTTTTTTTAGCCAAATTTTGAGGTTTGCAAAATATTCTGGGTAACAGAACCTGGTCAGAGCCCCACAAGTCACCCCATCTTGGATTCCCCTAGGTCTCTAGTTTTAAAAAATCCACAGGTTTGGTAGGTTTCCCTAGGTGCCGGCTGAGCTAGAGGCCAAAATCTACAGGTAGGCACTTTGCAAAAAAACAGCTCTGTTTTCTGTGATGTGTCCATGTTGTGTTTTGGGGCATATCCTGTCGCGGGCGCTAGGCCTACCCACACAAGTGAGCTACCATTTTTATCGGGAGACTTGGGGGAACGCTAGGTGGAAGGAAATTTGTGGCTCCTCTCAGGATCCAGAACTTTCTGTCACCGAAATGTGAGGAAAATATGTTTTTTTAGCCAAAGTTTGAGGTTTGCAAAGGATTCTGGTTAACAGAACGTGGTCAGAGCCCCACAAGTCACCCCATCTTGGATTCCCCTAGGTCTCTAGTTTTCAAAAATGCACAGGTTTGGTAGGTTTCCCTAGGTGCCGGCTGAGCTAGAGGCCACAATCTACAGGTAGGCACTTTGCAAAAAACAGCTCTGTTTTCTGTCAAAAAATGGGATGTGCCCACTTTGTGTTTTGAGACATTTCCTGTCACGGGCGCTAGGACTACCCACACAATGTGATGTGTCATTTTTATCGGTAGACTTGGGGGAACGCTGGGTGGAAGGAAATTTGTGGCTCCTCTCAGATTCCAGAACTTTCTGTCACCGAAATGTGAGGAAAATGTGTTTTTTTAGCCACATTTTGAGGTTTGCAAAGGATTCTGGGTAACAGAACCTGGTCAGAGCCCCACAAATCACCCCATCGTGGATTCCCCTAGGTCTCTAGTTTTCAAAAATGCACAGGTTTGGTATGTTTCCCTAGGTGCCGGCTGAGCTAGAGGCCAAATTCTACAGGTAGGCACTTTGCAAAAAACAGCTCTGTTTTCTGTGATGTGTCCATGTTGTGTTTTGGGGCATATCCTGTCGCGGGCGCTAGGCCTACCCACACAAGTGAGCTACCATTTTTATCGGGAGACTTGGGGGAACGCTAGGTGGAAGGAAATTTGTGGCTCCTCTCAGGATCCAGAACTTTCTGTCACCGAAATGTGAGGAAAATATGTTTTTTTAGCCAAAGTTTGAGGTTTGCAAAGGATTCTGGTTAACAGAACGTGGTCAGAGCCCCACAAGTCACCCCATCTTGGATTCCCCTAGGTCTCTAGTTTTCAAAAATGCACAGGTTTGGTAGGTTTCCCTAGGTGCCGGCTGAGCTAGAGGCCACAATCTACAGGTAGGCACTTTGCAAAAAACAGCTCTGTTTTCTGTCAAAAAATGGGATGTGCCCACTTTGTGTTTTGAGACATTTCCTGTCACGGGCGCTAGGACTACCCACACAATGTGATGTGTCATTTTTATCGGTAGACTTGGGGGAACGCTGGGTGGAAGGAAATTTGTGGCTCCTCTCAGATTCCAGAACTTTCTGTCACCGAAATGTGAGGAAAATGTGTTTTTTTAGCCACATTTTGAGGTTTGCAAAGGATTCTGGGTAACAGAACGTGGTCAGAGCCCCACAAGTCACCCCATCTTGGATTCCCCTAGGTCTCTAGTTTTAAAAAATGCACAGGTTTGGTAGGTTTCCCTAGGTGCCGGCTGAGCTAGAGGCCACAATCTACAGGTAGGCACTTTGCAAAAAACAGCTCTGTTTTCTGTCAAAAAATGGGATGTGCCCACTTTGTGTTTTGAGACATTTCATGTCACGGGCGCTAGGACTACCCACACAATGTGATGTGTCATTTTTATCAGGAGACTTGGGGGAACGCTGGGTGGAAGGAAATTTGTGGCTCCTCTCAGATTCCAGAACTTTCTGTCACCGAAATGTGAGGAAAATGTGTTTTTTTAGCCACATTTTGAGGTTTGAAAAGGATTCTGGGTAACAGAACCTGGTCAGAGCCCCACAAATCACCCCATCTTGGATTCCCCTAGGTCTCTAGTTTTCAAAAATGCACAGGTTTGGTAGGTTTCCCTAGGTGCCGGCTGAGCTAGAGGCCAAATTCTACAGGTAGGCACTTTGCAAAAAACAGCTCTGTTTTCTGTCAAGAAATGGGATGTGCCCACTTTGTGTTTTGGGACATTTCCTGTCGCGGGTGCTAGAACTACCCACACAAGTGAGGTATCATTTTTATCGGTAGACTTGGGGGAACGCTGGGTGAAGGAAATTTGTGGCTCCTCTCAGATTCCAGAACTTTCTGTCACCGAAATGTGAGGAAAATGTGTTTGTTTAGCCAAATTTTGAGGTTTGCAAAGGATTCTGGGTAACAGAACCTGGTCAGAGCCCCACAAGTCACCCCATCTTGGATTCCCCTAGGTCTCTAGTTTTCAGAAATGCACAGGTTTGGTAGGTTTCCCTAGGTGCCGGCTGAGCTAGAGGCCAAAATCTACAGGTAGGCACTTTGCAAAAAAACAGCTCTGTTTTCTGTGATGTGTCCACGTTGTGTTTTGGGGCATATCCTGTCGCGGGCGCTAGGCCTACCCACACAAGTGAGCTACCATTTTTATCGGAAGACTTGGGGGAACGCTGGGTGGAAGGAAATTTGTGGCTCCTCTAAGGATCCATAACTTTCTGTCACCGAAATGTGAGGAAAATGTGTTTTTTTAGCCAAATTTTGAGGTTTGCAAAGGATTCTGGGTAACAGAACCTGGTCAGAGCCCCACAAGTCACCCCATCTTGGATTCCCCTAGGTCTCTAGTTTTAAAAAATGCACAGGTTTGGTAGGTTTCCCTAGGTGCCGGCTGAGCTAGAGGCCACATTCTACAGGTAGGCACTTTGCAAAAAACAGCTCTGTTTTCTGTCAAAAAATGGGATGTGCCCACTTTGTGTTTTGGGACATTTCCTGTCGCGGGTGCTAGGACTACCCACACAAGTGAGGTATCATTTTTATCGGTAGACTTGGGGGAACGCTGGGTGAAGGAAATTTGTGGCTCCTCTCAGATTCCAGAACTTTCTGTCACCGAAATGTGAGGAAAATGTGTTTTTTTAGCCAAATTTTGAGGTTTGCAAAGGATTCTGGGTAACAGAACCTGATCAGAGCCCCACAAGTCACCCCATCTTCGATTCCCGTAGGTCTCTAGTTTTAAAAAATGCACAGGTTTGGTACGTTTCCCTAGGTGCCGACTGAGCTAGAGGCCAAATTCTACAGGTAGGCACTTTGCAAAAAACAGCTCTGTTTTCTGTCAAAGAATGCGATGTGCCCACTTTGTGTTTTGGGACATTTCCTGTCGCGGGTGCTAAAACTACCCACACAAGTGAGGTATCATTTTTATCGGTAGACTTGGGGGAACGCTGGGTGAAGGAAATTTGTGGCTCCTCTCAGATTCCAGAACTTTCTGTCACCGAAATGTGAGGAAAATGTGTTTTTTTAGCCAAATTTTGAGGTTTGCAAAGGATTCTGGGTAACAGAACCTGGTCAGAGCCCCACAAGTCACCCCATCTTGGATTCCCCTAGGTCTCTAGTTTTCAAAAATGCACAGGTTTGGTAGGTTTCCCTAGGTGCCGGCTGAGCTAGAGGCCAAAATCTACAGGTAGGCACTTTACAAAAAACAGCTCTGTTTTCTGTGATGTGTCCACGTTGTGTTTTGGGGCATATCCTGTCGCGGGCGCTAGGTCTACCCACACAAGTGAGCTACTATTTTTATTGGGAGACTTGGGGGAATGCTGGGTGGAAGGAAATTTGTGGCTCCTCTCAGGATTCAGAACTTTCTGTCACCGAAATGTGAGGAAAATGTATTTTTTAGCCAAATTTTGAGGTTTGCAAAGGATTCTGGGTAACAGAACCTGGTCAGAGCCCCACAAATCACCCCATCTTGGATTCCCCTAGGTCTCTAGTTTTCAAAAATGCACAGGTTTGGTATGTTTCCCTAGGTGCCGGCTGAGCTAGAGGCCACATTCTACAGGTAGGCACTTTGCAAAAAACAGCTCTGTTTTCTGTCAAAAAATGGGATGTGCCCACTTTGTGTTTTGGGACATTTCCTGTCGCGGGTGCTAGGACTACCCACACAAGTGAGGTATCATTTTTATCGGTAGACTTGGGGGAACGCTGGGTGAAGGAAATTTGTGGCTCCTCTCAGATTCCAGAACTTTCTGTCACCGAAATGTGAGGAAAGTGTGTTTTTTTAGCCAAATGTTGAGGTTTAAAAAGGATTCTGGGTAACAGAACCTGGTCAGAGCCCCACAAGTCACCCCATCTTGGATTCCCCTAGGTCTCTAGTTTTAAAAAATCCACAGGTTTGGTAGGTTTCCCTAGGTGCCGGCTGAGCTAGAGGCCAAAATCTACAGGTAGGCACTTTGCAAAAAAACAGCTCTGTTTTCTGTGATGTGTCCATGTTGTGTTTTGGGGCATATCCTGTCGCGGGCGCTAGGCCTACCCACACAAGTGAGCTACCATTTTTATCGGGAGACTTGGGGGAACGCTGGGTGGAAGGAAATTTGTGACTCCTCTCAGGATCCAGAACTTTCTGTCACCGAAATGTGAGGAAAATATGTTTTTTTAGCCAAAGTTTGAGGTTTGCAAAGGATTCTGGTTAACAGAACGTAGTCAGAGCCCCACAAGTCACCCCATCTTGGATTCCCCTAGGTCTCTAGTTTAAAAAAATGCACAGGTTTGGTAGGTTTCCCTAGGTGCCGGCTGAGCTAGAGGCCACAATCTACAGGTAGGCACTTTGCAAAAAACAGCTCTGTTTTCTGTCAAAAAATGGGATGTGCCCACTTTGTGTTTTGGGACATTTCCTGTCACGGGCGCTAGGACTACCCACACAATGTGATGTGTCATTTTTATCGGGAGACTTGCGGGAACGCTGGGTGGAAGGAAATTTGTGGCTCCTCTCAGATTCCAGAACTTTCAGTCACCGAAATGTGAGGAAAATGTGTTTTTTTAGCCAAATTTTGAGGTTTGCAAAGGATTCTGGGTAACAGAACCTGGTCAGAGCCCCACAAATCACCCCATCTTGGATTCCCCTAGGACTCTAGTTTTCAAAAATGCACAGGTTTGGTATGTTTCCCTAGGTGCCGGCTGAGCTAGAGGCCAAATTCTACAGGTAGGCACTTTGCAAAAAAACAGCTCTGTTTTCTGTCAAAAAATGGGATGTGCCCACTTTGTGTTTTGGGACATTTCCTGTCGCGGGTGCTAGAACTACCCACACAAGTGAGGTATCATTTTTATCGGGAGACTTGGGGGAACGCTGGGTGAAGGAAATTTGTGGCTCCTCTCAGATTCCAGAACTTTCTGTCACCGAAATGTGAGGAAAATGTTTTTTTTATAGCCAAATTTTGAGGTTTGCAAAGGATTCTGGGTAACAGAACCTGGTCAGAGCCCCACAAGTCACCCCATCGTGGATTCCCGTAGGTCTCTAGTTTTCAAAAATGTACAGGTTTGGTAGGTTTCCCTAGGTGCCGGCTGAGCTAGAGGCCAAAATCTACAGGTAGGCACTTTACAAAAAACAGCTCTGTTTTCTGTGATGTGTCCACGTTGTGTTTTGGGGCATATCCTGTCGCGGGTGCTAGGCCTACCCACACAAGTGAGCTACCATTTATATTGGGAGACATGGGGGAATGCTGGGTGGAAGGAAATTGGTGGCTCCTCTCAGGATCCAGAACTTTCTGTCACCGAAATGTGAGGAAAATGTGTTTTTTTAGCCAAATTTTGAGGTTTGCAAATGATTCTGGGTAACAGAACCTGGTCAGAGCCCCACAAATCACCCCATCTTGGATTCCCCTAGGTCTCTAGTTTTCAAAAATGCACAGGTTTGGTAGGTTTCCCTAGGTGCCGGCTGAGCTAGAGGCCAAATTCTACAGGTAGGCACTTTGCAAAAAACAGCTCTGTTTTCTGTCAAAAAATGGGATGTGCCCACTTTGTCTTTTGGGACATTTCCTGTCGCGGGTGCTAGGACTACCCACACAAGTGAGGTATCATTTTTATCGGTAGACTTGGGGGAACGCTGGGTGAAGGAAATTTGTGGCTCCTCTCAGATTCCAGAACTTTCTGTCACCGAAATGTGAGGAAAATGTGTTTTTTTAGCCAAATTTTGAGGTTTGCAAAGGATTCTGGGTAACAGAACCTGGTCAGAGCCCCACACGTCACCCAATCTTGGATTCCCCTAGGTCTCTAGTTTAAAAAAATGCATAGGTTTGGTTGGTTTCCCTAGGTGCCGGCTGACCTAGAGGCCAAAATCTACAGGTAGGCACTTTGCAAAAAACAGCTCTGTTTTCTGTGATGTGTCCATGTTGTGTTTTGGGGCATATCCTGTCGCGGGAGCTAGGCCTACCCACACAAGTGAGGTACCATTTTTATCGGGAGACTTGGGGGAACGCTGGGGAGAAGGAAATTTGTGGCTCCTCTCAGGTTCCAGAACTTTCTGTCACCGAAATGTGAGGAAACTGTGTTTTTTTAGCCAAATTTTGAGGTTTGCAAAGGATTCTGGGTAACAGAACCTGGTCAGAGCCCCACAAGTCACCCCATCTTGGATTCCCCTAGGTCTCTAGTTTAAAAAAATGCACAGGTTTGGTAGGTTTCCCTAGGTGCCGGCTGAGCTAGAGGCCAAATTCTACAGGTAGGCACTTTTCAAAAAACAGCTCTGTTTTCTGTCAAAAAATGGGATGTGCCCACTTTGTGTTTTGGGACATTTCCTGTCGCGGGTGCTAGGACTACCCACACAAGTGAGGTATCATTTTTATCGGTAGACTTGGGGGAACGCTGGGTGTAGGAAATTTGTGGCTCCTCTCAGATTCCAGAACTTTCTGTCACCGAAATGTGAGGAAAATGTGTTTTTTTAGCCAAATTTTGAGGTTTGCAAAATATTCTGGGTAACAGAACCTGGTCAGAGCCCCACAAGTCACCCCATCTTGGATTCCCCTAGGTCTCTAGTTTTAAAAAATCCACAGGTTTGGTAGGTTTCCCTAGGTGCCGGCTGAGCTAGAGGCCAAAATCTACAGGTAGGCACTTTGCAAAAAAACAGCTCTGTTTTCTGTGATGTGTCCATGTTGTGTTTTGGGGCATATCCTGTCGCGGGCGCTAGGCCTACCCACACAAGTGAGCTACCATTTTTATCGGGAGACTTGGGGGAACGCTAGGTGGAAGGAAATTTGTGGCTCCTCTCAGGATCCAGAACTTTCTGTCACCGAAATGTGAGGAAAATATGTTTTTTTAGCCAAAGTTTGAGGTTTGCAAAGGATTCTGGTTAACAGAACGTGGTCAGAGCCCCACAAGTCACCCCATCTTGGATTCCCCTAGGTCTCTAGTTTTCAAAAATGCACAGGTTTGGTAGGTTTCCCTAGGTGCCGGCTGAGCTAGAGGCCACAATCTACAGGTAGGCACTTTGCAAAAAACAGCTCTGTTTTCTGTCAAAAAATGGGATGTGCCCACTTTGTGTTTTGAGACATTTCCTGTCACGGGCGCTAGGACTACCCACACAATGTGATGTGTCATTTTTATTGGGAGACTTGGGGTAACGCTGGGTGGAAGGAAATTTGTGGCTCCTCTCAGATTCCAGAACTTTCTGTCACCGAAATGTGAGGAAAATGTGTTTTTTTAGCCACATTTTGAGGTTTGCAAAGGATTCTGGGTAACAGAACCTGGTCAGAGCCCCACAAATCACCCCATCTTGGATTCCCCTAGGTCTCTAGTTTTCAAAAATGCACAGGTTTGGTATGTTTCCCTAGGTGCCGGCTGAGCTAGAGGCCAAATTCTACAGGTAGGCACTTTGCAAAAAACAGCTCTGTTTTCTGTGATGTGTCCATGTTGTGTTTTGGGGCATATCCTGTCGCGGGCGCTAGGCCTACCCACACAAGTGAGGTACCATTTTTATCGGGAGACTTGGGGGAACGCTGGGGAGAAGGAAATTTGTGGCTCCTCTCAGGATCCAGAACTTTCTGTCACCGAAATGTGAGGAAACTGTGTTTTTTTAGCCAAATTTTGAGGTTTGCAAATGATTCTGGGTAACAGAACCTGGTCAGAGCCCCACAAATCACCCCATCTTGGATTCCCCTAGGTCTCTAGTTTTCAAAAATGCACAGGTTTGGTAGGTTTCCCTAGGTGCCGGCTGAGCTAGAGGCCAAATTCTACAGGTAGGCACTTTGCAAAAAACAGCTCTGTTTTCTGTCAAAAAATGGGATGTGCCCACTTTGTGTTTTGGGACATTTCCTGTCGCGGGTGCTAGGACTACCCACACAAGTGAGGTATCATTTTTATCGGTAGACTTGGGGGAACGCTGGGTGAAGGAAATTTGTGGCTCCTCTCAGATTCCAGAACTTTCTGTCACCGAAATGTGAGGAAAATGTGTTTTTTTAGCCAAATTTTGAGGTTTGCAAAGGATTCTGGGTAACAGAATCTGGTCAGAGCCCCACACGTCACCCAATCTTGGATTCCCCTAGGTCTCTAGTTTAAAAAAATGCATAGGTTTGGTTGGTTTCCCTAGGTGCCGGCTGACCTAGAGGCCAAAATCTACAGGTAGGCACTTTGCAAAAAACAGCTCTGTTTTCTGTGATGTGTCCATGTTGTGTTTTGGGGCATATCCTGTCGCGGGAGCTAGGCCTACCCACACAAGTGTGGTACCATTTTTATCGGGAGACTTGGGGGAACGCTGGGGAGAAGGAAATTTGTGGCTCCTCTCAGGATCCAGAACTTTCTGTCACCGAAATGTGAGGAAACTGTGTTTTTTTAGCCAAATTTTGAGGTTTGCAAAGGATTCTGGGTAACAGAACCTGGTCAGAGCCCCACAAGTCACCCCATCTTGGATTCCCCTAGGTCTCTAGTTTTAAAAAATGCACAGGTTTGGTAGGTTTCCCTAGGTGCCGGCTGAGCTAGAGGCCAAATTCTACAGGTAGGCACTTTTCAAAAAACAGCTCTGTTTTCTGTCAAAAAATGGGATGTGCCCACTTTGTGTTTTGGGACATTTCCTGTCGCGGGTGCTAGGACTACCCACACAAGTGAGGTATCATTTTTATCGGTAGACTTGGGGGAACGCTGGGTGTAGGAAATTTGTGGCTCCTCTCAGATTCCAGAACTTTCTGTCACCGAAATGTGAGGAAAATGTGTTTTTTTAGCCAAATTTTGAGGTTTGCAAAATATTCTGGGTAACAGAACCTGGTCAGAGCCCCACAAGTCACCCCATCTTGGATTCCCCTAGGTCTCTAGTTTTAAAAAATCCACAGGTTTGGTAGGTTTCCCTAGGTGCCGGCTGAGCTAGAGGCCAAAATCTACAGGTAGGCACTTTGCAAAAAAACAGCTCTGTTTTCTGTGATGTGTCCATGTTGTGTTTTGGGGCATATCCTGTCGCGGGCGCTAGGCCTACCCACACAAGTGAGCTACCATTTTTATCGGGAGACTTGGGGGAACGCTAGGTGGAAGGAAATTTGTGGCTCCTCTCAGGATCCAGAACTTTCTGTCACCGAAATGTGAGGAAAATATGTTTTTTTAGCCAAAGTTTGAGGTTTGCAAAGGATTCTGGTTAACAGAATGTGGTCAGAGCCCCACAAGTCACCCCATCTTGGATTCCCCTAGGTCTCTAGTTTTCAAAAATGCACAGGTTTGGTAGGTTTCCCTAGGTGCCGGCTGAGCTAGAGGCCACAATCTACAGGTAGGCACTTTGCAAAAAACAGCTCTGTTTTCTGTCAAAAAATGGGATGTGCCCACTTTGTGTTTTGAGACATTTCCTGTCACGGGCGCTAGGACTACCCACACAATGTGATGTGTCATTTTTATCGGTAGACTTGGTGGAACGCTGGGTGGAAGGAAATTTGTGGCTCCTCTCAGATTCCAGAACTTTCTGTCACCGAAATGTGAGGAAAATGTGTTTTTTTAGCCACATTTTGAGGTTTGCAAAGGATTCTGGGTAACAGAACCTGGTCAGAGCCCCACAAATCACCCCATCTTGGATTCCCCTAGGTCTCTAGTTTTCAAAAATGCACAGGTTTGGTATGTTTCCCTAGGTGCCGGCTGAGCTAGAGGCCAAATTCTACAGGTAGGCACTTTGCAAAAAACAGCTCTGTTTTCTGTGATGTGTCCATGTTGTGTTTTGGGGCATATCCTGTCGCGGGCGCTAGGCCTACCCACACAAGTGAGGTATCATTTTTATCGGGAGACTTGGGGGAACGCTGGGTGAAGGAAATTTGTGGCTCCTCTCAGATTCCAGAACTTTCTGTCACCGAAATGTGAGGAAAATGTGTTTTTTTAGCCAAATTTTGAGGTTTGCAAAGGATTCTGGGTAACAGAACCTGGTCAGAGCCCCACAAGTCACCCCATCGTGGATTCCCGTAGGTCTCTAGTTTTAAAAAATGCACAGGTTTGGTAGGTTTCCCTAGGTGCCGGCTGAGCTAGAGGCCAAAATCTACAGGTAGGCCCTTTACAAAAAACAGCTCTGTTTTCTGTGATGTGTCCACGTTGTGTTTTGGGACATTTCCTGTCGCGGGTGCTAGGCCTACCCACACAAGTGAGGTACCATTTTTATCGGGAGACTTGGGGGAACGCTGGGGAGAAGGAAATTTGTGGCTCCTCTCAGGATCCAGAACTTTCTGTCACCGAAATGTGAGGAAACTGTGTTTTTTTAGCCAAATTTTGAGGTTTGCAAAGGATTCTGGGTAACAGAACCTGGTCAGAGCCCCACACGTCACCCAATCTTGTATTCCCCTAGGTCTCTAGTTTTAAAAAATGCATAGGTTTGGTTGGTTTCCCTAGGTGCCGGCTGAGCTAGAGGCCAAATTCTACAGGTAGGCACTTTGCAAAAAAACAGCTCTGTTTTCTGTCAAAAAATGGGATGTGCCCACTTTGTGTTTTGGGACATTTCCTGTCGCGGGTGCTAGGACTACCCACACAAGTGAGGTATCATTTTTATCGGTAGACTTGGGGGAACGCTGGGTGAAGGAAATTTGTGGCTCCTCTCAGATTCCAGAACTTTCTGTCACCGAAATGTGAGGAAAATGTGTTTTTTTAGCCAAATTTTGAGGTTTGCAAAGGATTCTGGGTAACAGAATCTGGTCAGAGCCCCACACGTCACCCAATCTTGGATTCCCCTAGGTCTCTAGTTTAAAAAAATGCATAGGTTTGGTTGGTTTCCCTAGGTGCCGGCTGACCTAGAGGCCAAAATCTACAGGTAGGCACTTTGCAAAAAACAGCTCTGTTTTCTGTGATGTGTCCATGTTGTGTTTTGGGGCATATCCTGTCGCGGGAGCTAGGCCTACCCACACAAGTGTGGTACCATTTTTATCGGGAGACTTGGAGGAACGCTGGGGAGAAGGAAATTTGTGGCTCCTCTCAGGATCCAGAACTTTCTGTCACCGAAATGTGAGGAAACTGTGTTTTTTTAGCCAAATTTTGAGGTTTGCAAAGGATTCTGGGTAACAGAACCTGGTCAGAGCCCCACAAGTCACCCCATCTTGGATTCCCCTAGGTCTCTAGTTTTAAAAAATGCACAGGTTTGGTAGGTTTCCCTAGGTGCCGGCTGAGCTAGAGGCCAAATTCTACAGGTAGGCACTTTTCAAAAAACAGCTCTGTTTTCTGTAAAAAAATGGGATGTGCCCACTTTGTGTTTTGGGACATTTCCTGTCGCGGGTGCTAGGACTACCCACACAAGTGAGGTATCATTTTTATCGGTAGACTTGGGGGAACGCTGGGTGTAGGAAATTTGTGGCTCCTCTCAGATTCCAGAACTTTCTGTCACCGAAATGTGAGGAAAATGTGTTTTTTTAGCCAAATGTTGAGGTTTGCAAAATATTCTGGGTAACAGAACCTGGTCAGAGCCCCACAAGTCACCCCATCTTGGATTCCCCTAGGTCTCTAGTTTTAAAAAATCCACAGGTTTGGTAGGTTTCCCTAGGTGCCGGCTGAGCTAGAGGCCAAAATCTACAGGTAGGCACTTTGCAAAAAAACAGCTCTGTTTTCTGTGATGTGTCCATGTTGTGTTTTGGGGCATATCCTGTCGCGGGCGCTAGGCCTACCCACACAAGTGAGCTACCATTTTTATCGGGAGACTTGGGGGAACGCTAGGTGGAAGGAAATTTGTGGCTCCTCTCAGGATCCAGAACTTTCTGTCACCAAAATGTGAGGAAAATATGTTTTTTTAGCCAAAGTTTGAGGTTTGCAAAGGATTCTGGTTAACAGAACGTGGTCAGAGCCCCACAAGTCACCCCATCTTGGATTCCCCTAGGTCTCTAGTTTTCAAAAATGCACAGGTTTGGTAGGTTTCCCTAGGTGCCGGCTGAGCTAGAGGCCACAATCTACAGGTAGGCACTTTGCAAAAAACAGCTCTGTTTTCTGTCAAAAAATGGGATGTGCCCACTTTGTGTTTTGAGACATTTCCTGTCACGGGCGCTAGGACTACCCACACAATGTGATGTGTCATTTTTATCGGTAGACTTGGGGGAACGCTGGGTGGAAGGAAATTTGTGGCTCCTCTCAGATTCCAGAACTTTCTGTCACCGAAATGTGAGGAAAATGTGTTTTTTTAGCCACATTTTGAGGTTTGCAAAGGATTCTGGGTAACAGAACCTGGTCAGAGCCCCACAAATCACCCCATCTTGGATTCCCCTAGGTCTCTAGTTTTCAAAAATGCACAGGTTTGGTATGTTTCCCTAGGTGCCGGCTGAGCTAGAGGCCAAATTCTACAGGTAGGCACTTTGCAAAAAACAGCTCTGTTTTCTGTGATGTGTCCATGTTGTGTTTTGGGGCATATCCTGTCGCGGGCGCTAGGCCTACCCACACAAGTGAGGTATCATTTTTATCGGGAGACTTGGGGGAACGCTGGGTGAAGGAAATTTGTGGCTCCTCTCAGATTCCAGAACTTTCTGTCACCGAAATGTGAGGAAAATGTGTTTTTTTAGCCAAATTTTGAGGTTTGCAAAGGATTCTGGGTAACAGAACCTGGTCAGAGCCCCACAAGTCACCCCATCGTGGATTCCCGTAGGTCTCTAGTTTTAAAAAATGCACAGGTTTGGTAGGTTTCCCTAGGTGCCGGCTGAGCTAGAGGCCAAAATCTACAGGTAGGCCCTTTACAAAAAACAGCTCTGTTTTCTGTGATGTGTCCACGTTGTGTTTTGGGACATTTCCTGTCGCGGGTGCTAGGCCTACCCACACAAGTGAGGTACCATTTTTATCGGGAGACTTGGGGGAACGCTGGGGAGAAGGAAATTTGTGGCTCCTCTCAGGATCCAGAACTTTCTGTCACCGAAATGTGAGGAAACTGTGTTTTTTTAGCCAAATTTTGAGGTTTGCAAAGGATTCTGGGTAACAGAACCTGGTCAGAGCCCCACACGTCACCCAATCTTGTATTCCCCTAGGTCTCTAGTTTTAAAAAATGCATAGGTTTGGTTGGTTTCCCTAGGTGCCGGCTGAGCTAGAGGCCAAATTCTACAGGTAGGCACTTTGCAAAAAAACAGCTCTGTTTTCTGTCAAAAAATGGGATGTGCCCACTTTGTGTTTTGGGACATTTCCTGTTGCGGGTGCTAGAACTACCCACACAAGTGAGGTATCATTTTTATCGGGAGACTTGGGGGAACGCTGGGTGAAGGAAATTTGTGGCTCCTCTCAGATTCCAGAACTTTCTGTCACCGAAATGTGAGGAAAAAGTGTTTTTTTTAGCCAAATTTTGAGGTTTGCAAAGGATTCTGGGTAACAGAACCTGGTCAGAGCCCCACAAGTCACCCCATCGTGGATTCCCGTAGGTCTCTAGTTTTAAAAAATGCACAGGTTTGGTAGGTTTCCCTAGGTGCCGGCTGAGCTAGAGGCCAAAATCTACAGGTAGGCCCTTTACAAAAAACAGCTCTGTTTTCTGTGATGTGTCCACGTTGTGTTTTGGGACATTTCCTGTCGCGGGTGCTAGGACTACCCACACAAGTGAAGTATCATTTTTATCGGTAGACTTGGGGGAACGCTGGGTGAAGGAAATTTGTGGCTCCTCTCACATTCCAGAACTTTCTGTCACCGAAATGTGAGGAAAATGTGTTTTTTTAGCCAAATTTTGAGGTTTGCAAAGGATTCTGGGTAACAGAACCTGATCAGAGCCCCACAAGTCACCCCATCTTCGATTCCCGTAGGTCTCTAGTTTTAAAAAATGCACAGGTTTGGTAGGTTTCCCTAGGTGCCGACTGAGCTAGAGGCCAAATTCTACAGGTAGGCACTTTGCAAAAAACAGCTCTGTTTTCTGTCAAAAAATGGGATGTGCCTCTTTGTGTTTTGGGACATTTCCTGTCGCGGGTGCTAGAACTACCCACACAAGTGAGGTATCATTTTTATCGGTAGACTTGGGGGAACGCTGGGTGAAGGAAATTTGTGGCTCCTCTCAGATTCCAGAACTTTCTGTCACCGAAATGTGAGGAAAATGTGTTTTTTTAGCCAAATTTTGAGGTTTGCAAAGGATTCTGGGTAACAGAACCTGGTCAGAGCCCCACTAGTCACCCCATCTTGGATTCCCCTAGGTCTCTAGTTTTCAAAAATGCACAGGTTTGGTAGGTTTCCCTAGGTGCCGGCTGAGCTAGAGGCCAAAATCTACAGGTAGGCACTTTACAAAAAACAGCTCTGTTTTCTGTGATGTGTCCACGTTGTGTTTTGGGGCATATCCTGTCGCGGGCGCTAGGTCTACCCACACAAGTGAGCTACTATTTTTATTGGGAGACTTGGGGGAATGCTGGGTGGAAGGAAATTTGTGGCTCCTCTCAGGATACAGAACTTTCTGTCACCGAAATGTGAGGAAAATGTATTTTTTAGCCAAATTTTGAGGTTTGCAATGGATTCTGGGTAACAGAACCTGGTCAGAGCCCCACAAATCACCCCATCTTGGATTCCCCTAGGTCTCTAGTTTTCAAAAATGCACAGGTTTGGTAGGTTTCCCTAGGTGCCGGCTGAGCTAGAGGCCACATTCTACAGGTAGGCACTTTGCAAAAAACAGCTCTGTTTTCTGTCAAAAAATGGGATGTGCCCACTTTGTGTTTTGGGACATTTCCTGTCGCGGGTGCTAGGACTACCCACACAAGTGAGGTATCATTTTTATCGGTAGACTTGGGGGAACGCTGGGTGAAGGAAATTTGTGGCTCCTCTCAGATTCCAGAACTTTCTGTCACCGAAATGTGAGGAAAATTTGTTTTTTTAGCCAAATGTTGAGGTTTGAAAAGGATTCTGGGTAACAGAACCTGGTCAGAGCCCCACAAGTCACCCCATCTTGGATTCCCCTAGGTCTCTAGTTTTAAAAAATCCACAGGTTTGGTAGGTTTCCCTAGGTGCCGGCTGAGCTAGAGGCCAAAATCTACAGGTAGGCACGTTGCAAAAAAACAGCTCTGTTTTCTGTGATGTGTCCATGTTGTGTTTTGGGGCATATCCTGTCGCGGGCGCTAGGCCTACCCACACAAGTGAGCTACCATTTTTATCGGGAGACTTGGGGGAACGCTGGGTGGAAGGAAATTTGTGACTCCTCTCAGGATCCAGAACTTTCTGTCACCGAAATGTGAGGAAAATATGTTTTTTTAGCCAAAGTTTGAGGTTTGCAAAGGATTCTGGTTAACAGAACGTAGTCAGAGCCCCACAAGTCACCCCATCTTGGATTCCCCTAGGTCTCTAGTTTTAAAAAATGCACAGGTTTGGTAGGTTTCCCTAGGTGCCGGCTGAGCTAGAGGCCACAATCTACAGGTAGGCACTTTGCAAAAAACAGCTCTGTTTTCTGTCAAAAAATGGGATGTGCCCACTTTGTGTTTTGGGACATTTCCTGTCACGGGCGCTAGGACTACCCACACAATGTGATGTGTCATTTTTATCGGGAGACTTGCGGGAACGCTGGGTGGAAGGAAATTTGTGGCTCCTCTCAGATTCCAGAACTTTCAGTCACCGAAATGTGAGGAAAATTTGTTTTTTTAGCCACATTTTGAGGTTTGCAAAGGATTCTGGGTAACAGAACCTGGTCAGAGCCCCACAAATCACCCCATCTTGGATTCCCCTAGGACTCTAGTTTTCAAAAATGCACAGGTTTGGTATGTTTCACTAGGTGCCGGCTGAGCTAGAGGCCAAATTCTACAGGTAGGCACTTTGCAAAAAAACAGCTCTGTTTTCTGTCAAAAAATGGGATGTGCCCACTTTGTGTTTTGGGACATTTCCTGTCGCGTGTGCTAGAACTACCCACACAAGTGAGGTATCATTTTTATCGGGAGACTTGGGGGAACGCTGGGTGGAAGGAAATTTGTGGCTCCTCTCAGATTCCAGAACTTTCTGTCACCGAAATGTGAGGAAAATGTTTTTTTTTAGCCAAATTTTGAGGTTTGCAAAGGATTCTGGGTAACAGAACCTGGTCAGAGCCCCACAAGTCACCCCATCGTGGATTCCCGTAGGTCTCTAGTTTTAAAAAATGCACAGGTTTTGTAGGTTTCCCTAGGTGCCGGCTGAGCTAGAGGCCAAAATCTACAGGTAGGCACTTTACAAAAAACAGCTCTGTTTTCTGTGATGTGTCCACGTTGTGTTTTGGGGCATATCCTGTCGCGGGTGCTAGGCCTACCCACACAAGTGAGCTACCATTTTTATTGGGAGACTTGGGGGAATGCTGGGTGGAAGGAAATTTGTGGCTCCTCTCAGGATCCAGAACTTTCTGTCACCGAAATGTGAGGAAAATGTGTTTTTTTAGCCAAATTTTGAGGTTTGCAAATGATTCTGGGTAACAGAACCTGGTCAGAGCCCCACAAATCACCCCATCTTGGATTCCCCTAGGTCTCTAGTTTTCAAAAATGCACAGGTTTGGTAGGTTTCCCTAGGTGCCGGCTGAGCTAGAGGCCAAATTCTACAGGTAGGCACTTTGCAAAAAACAGCTCTGTTTTCTGTCAAAAAATGGGATGTGCCCACTTTGTGTTTTGGGACATTTCCTGTCGCGGGTGCTAGGACTACCCACACAAGTGAGGTATCATTTTTATCGGTAGACTTGGGGGAACGCTGGGTGAAGGAAATTTGTGGCTCCTCTCAGATTCCAGAACTTTCTGTCACCGAAATGTGAGGAAAATGTGTTTTTTTAGCCAAATTTTGAGGTTTGCAAAGGATTCTGGGTAACAGAACCTGGTCAGAGCCCCACACGTCACCCAATCTTGGATTCCCCTAGGTCTCAAGTTTAAAAAAATGCATAGGTTTGGTTGGTTTCCCTAGGTGCCGGCTGACCTAGAGGCCAAAATCTACAGGTAGGCACTTTGCAAAAAACAGCTCTGTTTTCTGTGATGTGTCCATGTTGTGTTTTGGGGCATATCCTGTCGCGGGCGCCAGGCCTACCCACACAAGTGAGGTACCATTTTTATCGGGAGACTTGGGGGAACGCTGGGGAGAAGGAAATTTGTGGCTCCTCTCAGGATCCAGAACTTTCTGTCACCGAAATGTGAGGAAACTGTGTTTTTTTAGCCAAATTTTGAGGTTTGCAAAGGATTCTGGTTAACAGAACCTGGTCAGAGCCCCACAAGTCACCCCATCTTGGATTCCCCTAGGTCTCTAGTTTTAAAAAATGCACATGTTTGGTAGGTTTCCCTAGGTGCCGGCTGAGCTAGAGGCCAAATTCTACAGGTAGGCACTTTGCAAAAAACAGCTCTGTTTTCTGTCAAAAAATGGGATGTGCCCACTTTGTGTTTTGGGACATTTCCTGTCGCGGGTGCTAGGACTACCCACACAAGTGAGGTATCATTTTTATCGGTAGACTTGGGGGAACGCTGGGTGTAGGAAATTTGTGGCTCCTCTCAGATTCCAGAACTTTCTGTCACCGAAATGTGAGGAAAATGTGTTTTTTTAGCCAAATTTTGAGGTTTGCAAAGGATTCTGGGTAACAGAACCTGGTCAGAGCCCCACAAGTCACCCCATCTTGGATTCCCCTAGGTCTCTAGTTTTAAAAAATCCACAGGTTTGGTAGGTTTCCATAGGTGCCGGCTGAGCTAGAGGCCACAATCTACAGGTAGGCACTTTGCAAAAAACAGCTCTGTTTTCTGTCAAAAAATGGGATGTGCCCACTTTGTGTTTTGAGACATTTCCTGTCACGGGCGCTAGGACTACCCACACAATGTGATGTGTCATTTTTATCGGGAGACTTGGGGTAACGCTGGGTGGAAGGAAATTTGTGGCTCCTCTCAGATTCCAGAACTTTCTGTCACCGAAATGTGAGGAAAATGTGTTTTTTTAGCCACATTTTGAGGTTTGCAAAGGATTCTGGGTAACAGAACCTGGTCAGAGCCCCACAAATCACCCCATCTTGGATTCCCCTAGGTCTCTAGTTTTCAAAAATGCACAGGTTTGGTATGTTTCCCTAGGTGCCGGCTGAGCTAGAGGCCAAATTCTACAGGTAGGCACTTTGCAAAAAACAGCTCTGTTTTCTGTGATGTGTCCATGTTGTGTTTTGGGGCATATCCTGTCGCGGGCGCTAGGCCTACCCACACAAGTGAGGTACCATTTTTATCGGGAGACTTGGGGGAACGCTGGGGAGAAGGAAATTTGTGGCTCCTCTCAGGATCCAGAACTTTCTGTCACCGAAATGTGAGGAAACTGTGTTTTTTAGCCAAATTTTGAGGTTTGCAAAGGATTCTGGGTAACAGAACCTGGTCAGAGCCCCACACGTCACCCAATCTTGGATTCCCCTTGGTCTCTAGTTTTAAAAAATGCATAGGTTTGGTTGGTTTCCCTAGGTGCCGGCTGAGCTAGAGGCCAAATTCTACAGGTAGGCACTTTGCAAAAAAACAGCTCTGTTTTCTGTCAAAAAATGGGATGTGCCCACTTTGTGTTTTGGGACATTTCCTGTCGCGGGTGCTAGAACTACCCACACAAGTGAGGTATCATTTTTATCGGGAGACTTGGGGGAACGCTGGGTGAAGGAAATTTGTGGCTCCTCTCAGATTCCAGAACTTTCTGTCACCGAAATGTGAGGAAAATGTGTTTTTTTAGCCAAATTTTGAGGTTTGCAAAGGATTCTGGGTAACAGAACCTGGTCAGAGCCCCACAAGTCACCCCATTGTGGATTCCCGTAGGTCTCTAGTTTGAAAAAATGCACAGGTTTGGTAGGTTTCCCTAGGTGCCGGCTGAGCTAGAGGCCAAAATCTACAGGTAGGCCCTTTACAAAAAACAGCTCTGTTTTCTGTGATGTGTCCACGTTGTGTTTTGGGGCATATCATGTCGCGGGTGCTAGGCCTACCCACACAAGTGAGCTACCATTTTTATTGGGAGACTTGGGGGAATGCTGGGTGGAAGGAAATTTGTGGCTCCTCTCAGGATCCAGAACTTTCTGTCACCGAAATGTGAGGAAAATATGTTTTATTAGCCAAAGTTTGAGGTTTGCAAAGGATTCTGGTTAACAGAACGTGGTCAGAGCCCCACAAGTCACCCCATCTTGGATTCCCCTAGGTCTCTAGTTTTCAAAAATGCACAGGTTTGGTAGGTTTCCCTAGGTGCCGGCTGAGCTAGAGGCCACAATCTACAGGTAGGCACTTTGCAAAAAACAGCTCTGTTTTCTGTCAAAAAATGGGATGTGCCCACTTTGTGTTTTGAGACATTTCCTGTCACGGGCGCTAGGACTACCCACACAATGTGATGTGCCATTTTTATCGGGAGACTTGGGGGAACGCTGGGTGGAAGGAAATTTGTGGCTCCTCTCAGATTCCAGAACTTTCTGTCACCGAAATGTGAGGAAAATGTGTTTTTTTAGCCACATTTTGAGGTTTGCAAATGATTCTGGGTAACAGAACCTGGTCAGAGCCCCACAAATCACCCCATCTTGGATTCCCCTAGGTCTTTAGTTTTCAAAAATGCACAGGTTTGGTAGGTTTCCCTAGGTGCCGGCTGAGCTAGAGGCCAAATTCTACAGGTAGGCACTTTGCAAAAAACAGCTCTGTTTTCTGTCAAAAAATGGGATGTGCCCACTTTGTGTTTTGGGACATTTCCTGTCGCGGGCGCTAGGCCTACCCACACAAGTGAGGTACCATTTTTATCGGGAGACTTGGGGGAACGCTGGGGAGAAGGAAATTTGTGGCTCCTATCAGGATCCAGAACTTTCTGTCACCGAAATGTGAGGAAACTGTGTTTTTTTAGCCAAATTTTGAGGTTTGCAAAGGATTCTGGATAACAGAACCTGGTCAGAGCCCCACAAGTCACCCCATCTTGGATTCCCCTAGGTCTCTAGTTTTAAAAAATGCACATGTTTGGTAGGTTTCCCTAGGTGCCGGCTGAGCTAGAGGCCAAATTCTACAGGTAGGCACTTTGCAAAAAACAGCTCTGTTTTCTGTCAAAAAATGGGATGTGCCCACTTTGTGTTTTGGGACATTTCCTGTCGCGGGTGCTAGGACTACCCACACAAGTGAGGTATCATTTTTATCGGTAGACTTGGGGGAACGCTGGGTGTAGGAAATTTGTGGCTCCTCTCAGATTCCAGAACTTTCTGTCACCGAAATGTGAGGAAAATGTGTTTTTTTAGCCAAATTTTGAGGTTTGCAAAGGATTCTGGGTAACAGAACCTGGTCAGAGCCCCACAAGTCACCCCATCTTGGATTCCCCTAGGTCTCTAGTTTTTAAAAATGCACAGGTTTGGTAGGTTTCCCTAGGTGCCGGCTGAGCTAGAGGCCAAAATCTACAGGTAGGCACTTTACAAAAAACAGCTCTGTTTTCTGTGATGTGTCCACGTTGTGTTTTGGGGCATATCCTGTCGCGGGCGCTAGGTCTACCCACACAAGTGAGCTACTATTTTTATTGGGAGACTTGGGGGAATGCTGGGTGGAAGGAAATTTGTGGCTCCTCTCAGGATACAGAACTTTCTGTCACCGAAATGTGAGGAAAATGTATTTTTTAGCCAAATTTTGAGGTTTGCAATGGATTCTGGGTAACAGAACCTGGTCAGAGCCCCACAAATCACCCCATCTTGGATTCCCCTAGGTCTCTAGTTTTCAAAAATGCACAGGTTTGGTAGGTTTCCCTAGGTGCCGGCTGAGCTAGAGGCCACATTCTACAGGTAGGCACTTTGCAAAAAACAGCTCTGTTTTCTGTCAAAAAATGGGATGTGCCCACTTTGTGTTTTGGGACATTTCCTGTCGCGGGTGCTAGGACTACCCACACAAGTGAGGTATAATTTTTATCGGTAGACTTGGGGGAACGCTGGGTGAAGGAAATTTGTGGCTCCTCTCAGATTCCAGAACTTTCTGTCACCGAAATGTGAGGAAAATTTGTTTTTTTAGCCAAATGTTGAGGTTTGAAAAGGATTCTGGGTAACAGAACCTGGTCAGAGCCCCACAAGTCACCCCATCTTGGATTCCCCTAGGTCTCTAGTTTTAAAAAATCCACAGGTTTGGTAGGTTTCCCTAGGTGCCGGCTGAGCTAGAGGCCAAAATCTACAGGTAGGCACGTTGCAAAAAAACAGCTCTGTTTTCTGTGATGTGTCCATGTTGTGTTTTGGGGCATATCCTGTCGCGGGCGCTAGGCCTACCCACACAAGTGAGCTACCATTTTTATCGGGAGACTTGGGGGAACGCTGGGTGGAAGGAAATTTGTGACTCCTCTCAGGATCCAGAACTTTCTGTCACCGAAATGTGAGGAAAATATGTTTTTTTAGCCAAAGTTTGAGGTTTGCAAAGGATTCTGGTTAACAGAACGTAGTCAGAGCCCCACAAGTCACCCCATCTTGGATTCCCCTAGGTCTCTAGTTTTAAAAAATGCACAGGTTTGGTAGGTTTCCCTAGGTGCCGGCTGAGCTAGAGGCCACAATCTACAGGTAGGCACTTTGCAAAAAACAGCTCTGTTTTCTGTCAAAAAATGGGATGTGCCCACTTTGTGTTTTGGGACATTTCCTGTCACGGGCGCTAGGACTACCCACACAATGTGAGGTATCATTTTTATCGGGAGACTTGGGGGAACGCTGGGTGGAAGGAAATTTGTGGCTCCTCTCAGATTCCAGAACTTTCTGTCACCGAAATGTGAGGAAAATGTTTTTTTTTAGCCAAATTTTGAGGTTTGCAAAGGATTCTGGGTAACAGAACCTGGTCAGAGCCCCACAAGTCACCCCATCGTGGATTCCCGTAGGTCTCTAGTTTTAAAAAATGCACAGGTTTTGTAGGTTTCCCTAGGTGCCGGCTGAGCTAGAGGCCAAAATCTACAGGTAGGCACTTTACAAAAAACAGCTCTGTTTTCTGTGATGTGTCCACGTTGTGTTTTGGGGCATATCCTGTCGCGGGTGCTAGGCCTACCCACACAAGTGAGCTACCATTTTTATTGGGAGACTTGGGGGAATGCTGGGTGGAAGGAAATTTGTGGCTCCTCTCAGGATCCAGAACTTTCTGTCACCGAAATGTGAGGAAAATGTGTTTTTTTAGCCAAATTTTGAGGTTTGCAAATGATTCTGGGTAACAGAACCTGGTCAGAGCCCCACAAATCACCCCATCTTGGATTCCCCTAGGTCTCTAGTTTTCAAAAATGCACAGGTTTGGTAGGTTTCCCTAGGTGCCGGCTGAGCTAGAGGCCAAATTCTACAGGTAGGCACTTTGCAAAAAACAGCTCTGTTTTCTGTCAAAAAATGGGATGTGCCCACTTTGTGTTTTGGGACATTTCCTGTCGCGGGTGCTAGGACTACCCACACAAGTGAGGTATCATTTTTATCGGTAGACTTGGGGGAACGCTGGGTGAAGGAAATTTGTGGCTCCTCTCAGATTCCAGAACTTTCTGTCACCGAAATGTGAGGAAAATGTGTTTTTTTAGCCAAATTTTGAGGTTTGCAAAGGATTCTGGGTAACAGAACCTGGTCAGAGCCCCACACGTCACCCAATCTTGGATTCCCCTAGGTCTCAAGTTTAAAAAAATGCATAGGTTTGGTTGGTTTCCCTAGGTGCCGGCTGACCTAGAGGCCAAAATCTACAGGTAGGCACTTTGCAAAAAACAGCTCTGTTTTCTGTGATGTGTCCATGTTGTGTTTTGGGGCATATCCTGTCGCGGGCGCCAGGCCTACCCACACAAGTGAGGTACCATTTTTATCGGGAGACTTGGGGGAACGCTGGGGAGAAGGAAATTTGTGGCTCCTCTCAGGATCCAGAACTTTCTGTCACCGAAATGTGAGGAAACTGTGTTTTTTTAGCCAAATTTTGAGGTTTGCAAAGGATTCTGGTTAACAGAACCTGGTCAGAGCCCCACAAGTCACCCCATCTTGGATTCCCCTAGGTCTCTAGTTTTAAAAAATGCACATGTTTGGTAGGTTTCCCTAGGTGCCGGCTGAGCTAGAGGCCAAATTCTACAGGTAGGCACTTTGCAAAAAACAGCTCTGTTTTCTGTCAAAAAATGGGATGTGCCCACTTTGTGTTTTGGGACATTTCCTGTCGCGGGTGCTAGGACTACCCACACAAGTGAGGTATCATTTTTATCGGTAGACTTGGGGGAACGCTGGGTGTAGGAAATTTGTGGCTCCTCTCAGATTCCAGAACTTTCTGTCACCGAAATGTGAGGAAAATGTGTTTTTTTAGCCAAATTTTGAGGTTTGCAAAGGATTCTGGGTAACAGAACCTGGTCAGAGCCCCACAAGTCACCCCATCTTGGATTCCCCTAGGTCTCTAGTTTTAAAAAATCCACAGGTTTGGTAGGTTTCCATAGGTGCCGGCTGAGCTAGAGGCCACAATCTACAGGTAGGCACTTTGCAAAAAACAGCTCTGTTTTCTGTCAAAAAATGGGATGTGCCCACTTTGTGTTTTGAGACATTTCCTGTCACGGGCGCTAGGACTACCCACACAATGTGATGTGTCATTTTTATCGGGAGACTTGGGGTAACGCTGGGTGGAAGGAAATTTGTGGCTCCTCTCAGATTCCAGAACTTTCTGTCACCGAAATGTGAGGAAAATGTGTTTTTTTAGCCACATTTTGAGGTTTGCAAAGGATTCTGGGTAACAGAACCTGGTCAGAGCCCCACAAATCACCCCATCTTGGATTCCCCTAGGTCTCTAGTTTTCAAAAATGCACAGGTTTGGTATGTTTCCCTAGGTGCCGGCTGAGCTAGAGGCCAAATTCTACAGGTAGGCACTTTGCAAAAAACAGCTCTGTTTTCTGTGATGTGTCCATGTTGTGTTTTGGGGCATATCCTGTCGCGGGCGCTAGGCCTACCCACACAAGTGAGGTACCATTTTTATCGGGAGACTTGGGGGAACGCTGGGGAGAAGGAAATTTGTGGCTCCTCTCAGGATCCAGAACTTTCTGTCACCGAAATGTGAGGAAACTGTGTTTTTTAGCCAAATTTTGAGGTTTGCAAAGGATTCTGGGTAACAGAACCTGGTCAGAGCCCCACACGTCACCCAATCTTGGATTCCCCTTGGTCTCTAGTTTTAAAAAATGCATAGGTTTGGTTGGTTTCCCTAGGTGCCGGCTGAGCTAGAGGCCAAATTCTACAGGTAGGCACTTTGCAAAAAAACAGCTCTGTTTTCTGTCAAAAAATGGGATGTGCCCACTTTGTGTTTTGGGACATTTCCTGTCGCGGGTGCTAGAACTACCCACACAAGTGAGGTATCATTTTTATCGGGAGACTTGGGGGAACGCTGGGTGAAGGAAATTTGTGGCTCCTCTCAGATTCCAGAACTTTCTGTCACCGAAATGTGAGGAAAATGTGTTTTTTTAGCCAAATTTTGAGGTTTGCAAAGGATTCTGGGTAACAGAACCTGGTCAGAGCCCCACAAGTCACCCCATTGTGGATTCCCGTAGGTCTCTAGTTTGAAAAAATGCACAGGTTTGGTAGGTTTCCCTAGGTGCCGGCTGAGCTAGAGGCCAAAATCTACAGGTAGGCCCTTTACAAAAAACAGCTCTGTTTTCTGTGATGTGTCCACGTTGTGTTTTGGGGCATATCATGTCGCGGGTGCTAGGCCTACCCACACAAGTGAGCTACCATTTTTATTGGGAGACTTGGGGGAATGCTGGGTGGAAGGAAATTTGTGGCTCCTCTCAGGATCCAGAACTTTCTGTCACCGAAATGTGAGGAAAATATGTTTTATTAGCCAAAGTTTGAGGTTTGCAAAGGATTCTGGTTAACAGAACGTGGTCAGAGCCCCACAAGTCACCCCATCTTGGATTCCCCTAGGTCTCTAGTTTTCAAAAATGCACAGGTTTGGTAGGTTTCCCTAGGTGCCGGCTGAGCTAGAGGCCACAATCTACAGGTAGGCACTTTGCAAAAAACAGCTCTGTTTTCTGTCAAAAAATGGGATGTGCCCACTTTGTGTTTTGAGACATTTCCTGTCACGGGCGCTAGGACTACCCACACAATGTGATGTGCCATTTTTATCGGGAGACTTGGGGGAACGCTGGGTGGAAGGAAATTTGTGGCTCCTCTCAGATTCCAGAACTTTCTGTCACCGAAATGTGAGGAAAATGTGTTTTTTTAGCCACATTTTGAGGTTTGCAAATGATTCTGGGTAACAGAACCTGGTCAGAGCCCCACAAATCACCCCATCTTGGATTCCCCTAGGTCTTTAGTTTTCAAAAATGCACAGGTTTGGTAGGTTTCCCTAGGTGCCGGCTGAGCTAGAGGCCAAATTCTACAGGTAGGCACTTTGCAAAAAACAGCTCTGTTTTCTGTCAAAAAATGGGATGTGCCCACTTTGTGTTTTGGGACATTTCCTGTCGCGGGCGCTAGGCCTACCCACACAAGTGAGGTACCATTTTTATCGGGAGACTTGGGGGAACGCTGGGGAGAAGGAAATTTGTGGCTCCTATCAGGATCCAGAACTTTCTGTCACCGAAATGTGAGGAAACTGTGTTTTTTTAGCCAAATTTTGAGGTTTGCAAAGGATTCTGGATAACAGAACCTGGTCAGAGCCCCACAAGTCACCCCATCTTGGATTCCCCTAGGTCTCTAGTTTTAAAAAATGCACATGTTTGGTAGGTTTCCCTAGGTGCCGGCTGAGCTAGAGGCCAAATTCTACAGGTAGGCACTTTGCAAAAAACAGCTCTGTTTTCTGTCAAAAAATGGGATGTGCCCACTTTGTGTTTTGGGACATTTCCTGTCGCGGGTGCTAGGACTACCCACACAAGTGAGGTATCATTTTTATCGGTAGACTTGGGGGAACGCTGGGTGTAGGAAATTTGTGGCTCCTCTCAGATTCCAGAACTTTCTGTCACCGAAATGTGAGGAAAATGTGTTTTTTTAGCCAAATTTTGAGGTTTGCAAAGGATTCTGGGTAACAGAACCTGGTCAGAGCCCCACAAGTCACCCCATCTTGGATTCCCCTAGGTCTCTAGTTTTTAAAAATGCACAGGTTTGGTAGGTTTCCCTAGGTGCCGGCTGAGCTAGAGGCCAAAATCTACAGGTAGGCACTTTACAAAAAACAGCTCTGTTTTCTGTGATGTGTCCACGTTGTGTTTTGGGGCATATCCTGTCGCGGGCGCTAGGTCTACCCACACAAGTGAGCTACTATTTTTATTGGGAGACTTGGGGGAATGCTGGGTGGAAGGAAATTTGTGGCTCCTCTCAGGATACAGAACTTTCTGTCACCGAAATGTGAGGAAAATGTATTTTTTAGCCAAATTTTGAGGTTTGCAATGGATTCTGGGTAACAGAACCTGGTCAGAGCCCCACAAATCACCCCATCTTGGATTCCCCTAGGTCTCTAGTTTTCAAAAATGCACAGGTTTGGTAGGTTTCCCTAGGTGCCGGCTGAGCTAGAGGCCACATTCTACAGGTAGGCACTTTGCAAAAAACAGCTCTGTTTTCTGTCAAAAAATGGGATGTGCCCACTTTGTGTTTTGGGACATTTCCTGTCGCGGGTGCTAGGACTACCCACACAAGTGAGGTATAATTTTTATCGGTAGACTTGGGGGAACGCTGGGTGAAGGAAATTTGTGGCTCCTCTCAGATTCCAGAACTTTCTGTCACCGAAATGTGAGGAAAATTTGTTTTTTTAGCCAAATGTTGAGGTTTGAAAAGGATTCTGGGTAACAGAACCTGGTCAGAGCCCCACAAGTCACCCCATCTTGGATTCCCCTAGGTCTCTAGTTTTAAAAAATCCACAGGTTTGGTAGGTTTCCCTAGGTGCCGGCTGAGCTAGAGGCCAAAATCTACAGGTAGGCACGTTGCAAAAAAACAGCTCTGTTTTCTGTGATGTGTCCATGTTGTGTTTTGGGGCATATCCTGTCGCGGGCGCTAGGCCTACCCACACAAGTGAGCTACCATTTTTATCGGGAGACTTGGGGGAACGCTGGGTGGAAGGAAATTTGTGACTCCTCTCAGGATCCAGAACTTTCTGTCACCGAAATGTGAGGAAAATATGTTTTTTTAGCCAAAGTTTGAGGTTTGCAAAGGATTCTGGTTAACAGAACGTAGTCAGAGCCCCACAAGTCACCCCATCTTGGATTCCCCTAGGTCTCTAGTTTTAAAAAATGCACAGGTTTGGTAGGTTTCCCTAGGTGCCGGCTGAGCTAGAGGCCACAATCTACAGGTAGGCACTTTGCAAAAAACAGCTCTGTTTTCTGTCAAAAAATGGGATGTGCCCACTTTGTGTTTTGGGACATTTCCTGTCACGGGCGCTAGGACTACCCACACAATGTGAGGTATCATTTTTATCGGGAGACTTGGGGGAACGCTGGGTGGAAGGAAATTTGTGGCTCCTCTCAGATTCCAGAACTTTCTGTCACCGAAATGTGAGGAAAATGTTTTTTTTTAGCCAAATTTTGAGGTTTGCAAAGGATTCTGGGTAACAGAACCTGGTCAGAGCCCCACAAGTCACCCCATCGTGGATTCCCGTAGGTCTCTAGTTTTAAAAAATGCACAGGTTTTGTAGGTTTCCCTAGGTGCCGGCTGAGCTAGAGGCCAAAATCTACAGGTAGGCACTTTACAAAAAACAGCTCTGTTTTCTGTGATGTGTCCACGTTGTGTTTTGGGGCATATCCTGTCGCGGGTGCTAGGCCTACCCACACAAGTGAGCTACCATTTTTATTGGGAGACTTGGGGGAATGCTGGGTGGAAGGAAATTTGTGGCTCCTCTCAGGATCCAGAACTTTCTGTCACCGAAATGTGAGGAAAATGTGTTTTTTTAGCCAAATTTTGAGGTTTGCAAATGATTCTGGGTAACAGAACCTGGTCAGAGCCCCACAAATCACCCCATCTTGGATTCCCCTAGGTCTCTAGTTTTCAAAAATGCACAGGTTTGGTAGGTTTCCCTAGGTGCCGGCTGAGCTAGAGGCCAAATTCTACAGGTAGGCACTTTGCAAAAAACAGCTCTGTTTTCTGTCAAAAAATGGGATGTGCCCACTTTGTGTTTTGGGACATTTCCTGTCGCGGGTGCTAGGACTACCCACACAAGTGAGGTATCATTTTTATCGGTAGACTTGGGGGAACGCTGGGTGAAGGAAATTTGTGGCTCCTCTCAGATTCCAGAACTTTCTGTCACCGAAATGTGAGGAAAATGTGTTTTTTTAGCCAAATTTTGAGGTTTGCAAAGGATTCTGGGTAACAGAACCTGGTCAGAGCCCCACACGTCACCCAATCTTGGATTCCCCTAGGTCTCAAGTTTAAAAAAATGCATAGGTTTGGTTGGTTTCCCTAGGTGCCGGCTGACCTAGAGGCCAAAATCTACAGGTAGGCACTTTGCAAAAAACAGCTCTGTTTTCTGTGATGTGTCCATGTTGTGTTTTGGGGCATATCCTGTCGCGGGCGCCAGGCCTACCCACACAAGTGAGGTACCATTTTTATCGGGAGACTTGGGGGAACGCTGGGGAGAAGGAAATTTGTGGCTCCTCTCAGGATCCAGAACTTTCTGTCACCGAAATGTGAGGAAACTGTGTTTTTTTAGCCAAATTTTGAGGTTTGCAAAGGATTCTGGTTAACAGAACCTGGTCAGAGCCCCACAAGTCACCCCATCTTGGATTCCCCTAGGTCTCTAGTTTTAAAAAATGCACATGTTTGGTAGGTTTCCCTAGGTGCCGGCTGAGCTAGAGGCCAAATTCTACAGGTAGGCACTTTGCAAAAAACAGCTCTGTTTTCTGTCAAAAAATGGGATGTGCCCACTTTGTGTTTTGGGACATTTCCTGTCGCGGGTGCTAGGACTACCCACACAAGTGAGGTATCATTTTTATCGGTAGACTTGGGGGAACGCTGGGTGTAGGAAATTTGTGGCTCCTCTCAGATTCCAGAACTTTCTGTCACCGAAATGTGAGGAAAATGTGTTTTTTTAGCCAAATTTTGAGGTTTGCAAAGGATTCTGGGTAACAGAACCTGGTCAGAGCCCCACAAGTCACCCCATCTTGGATTCCCCTAGGTCTCTAGTTTTAAAAAATCCACAGGTTTGGTAGGTTTCCATAGGTGCCGGCTGAGCTAGAGGCCACAATCTACAGGTAGGCACTTTGCAAAAAACAGCTCTGTTTTCTGTCAAAAAATGGGATGTGCCCACTTTGTGTTTTGAGACATTTCCTGTCACGGGCGCTAGGACTACCCACACAATGTGATGTGTCATTTTTATCGGGAGACTTGGGGTAACGCTGGGTGGAAGGAAATTTGTGGCTCCTCTCAGATTCCAGAACTTTCTGTCACCGAAATGTGAGGAAAATGTGTTTTTTTAGCCACATTTTGAGGTTTGCAAAGGATTCTGGGTAACAGAACCTGGTCAGAGCCCCACAAATCACCCCATCTTGGATTCCCCTAGGTCTCTAGTTTTCAAAAATGCACAGGTTTGGTATGTTTCCCTAGGTGCCGGCTGAGCTAGAGGCCAAATTCTACAGGTAGGCACTTTGCAAAAAACAGCTCTGTTTTCTGTGATGTGTCCATGTTGTGTTTTGGGGCATATCCTGTCGCGGGCGCTAGGCCTACCCACACAAGTGAGGTACCATTTTTATCGGGAGACTTGGGGGAACGCTGGGGAGAAGGAAATTTGTGGCTCCTCTCAGGATCCAGAACTTTCTGTCACCGAAATGTGAGGAAACTGTGTTTTTTAGCCAAATTTTGAGGTTTGCAAAGGATTCTGGGTAACAGAACCTGGTCAGAGCCCCACACGTCACCCAATCTTGGATTCCCCTTGGTCTCTAGTTTTAAAAAATGCATAGGTTTGGTTGGTTTCCCTAGGTGCCGGCTGAGCTAGAGGCCAAATTCTACAGGTAGGCACTTTGCAAAAAAACAGCTCTGTTTTCTGTCAAAAAATGGGATGTGCCCACTTTGTGTTTTGGGACATTTCCTGTCGCGGGTGCTAGAACTACCCACACAAGTGAGGTATCATTTTTATCGGGAGACTTGGGGGAACGCTGGGTGAAGGAAATTTGTGGCTCCTCTCAGATTCCAGAACTTTCTGTCACCGAAATGTGAGGAAAATGTGTTTTTTTAGCCAAATTTTGAGGTTTGCAAAGGATTCTGGGTAACAGAACCTGGTCAGAGCCCCACAAGTCACCCCATTGTGGATTCCCGTAGGTCTCTAGTTTGAAAAAATGCACAGGTTTGGTAGGTTTCCCTAGGTGCCGGCTGAGCTAGAGGCCAAAATCTACAGGTAGGCCCTTTACAAAAAACAGCTCTGTTTTCTGTGATGTGTCCACGTTGTGTTTTGGGGCATATCATGTCGCGGGTGCTAGGCCTACCCACACAAGTGAGCTACCATTTTTATTGGGAGACTTGGGGGAATGCTGGGTGGAAGGAAATTTGTGGCTCCTCTCAGGATCCAGAACTTTCTGTCACCGAAATGTGAGGAAAATATGTTTTATTAGCCAAAGTTTGAGGTTTGCAAAGGATTCTGGTTAACAGAACGTGGTCAGAGCCCCACAAGTCACCCCATCTTGGATTCCCCTAGGTCTCTAGTTTTCAAAAATGCACAGGTTTGGTAGGTTTCCCTAGGTGCCGGCTGAGCTAGAGGCCACAATCTACAGGTAGGCACTTTGCAAAAAACAGCTCTGTTTTCTGTCAAAAAATGGGATGTGCCCACTTTGTGTTTTGAGACATTTCCTGTCACGGGCGCTAGGACTACCCACACAATGTGATGTGCCATTTTTATCGGGAGACTTGGGGGAACGCTGGGTGGAAGGAAATTTGTGGCTCCTCTCAGATTCCAGAACTTTCTGTCACCGAAATGTGAGGAAAATGTGTTTTTTTAGCCACATTTTGAGGTTTGCAAATGATTCTGGGTAACAGAACCTGGTCAGAGCCCCACAAATCACCCCATCTTGGATTCCCCTAGGTCTTTAGTTTTCAAAAATGCACAGGTTTGGTAGGTTTCCCTAGGTGCCGGCTGAGCTAGAGGCCAAATTCTACAGGTAGGCACTTTGCAAAAAACAGCTCTGTTTTCTGTCAAAAAATGGGATGTGCCCACTTTGTGTTTTGGGACATTTCCTGTCGCGGGCGCTAGGCCTACCCACACAAGTGAGGTACCATTTTTATCGGGAGACTTGGGGGAACGCTGGGGAGAAGGAAATTTGTGGCTCCTATCAGGATCCAGAACTTTCTGTCACCGAAATGTGAGGAAACTGTGTTTTTTTAGCCAAATTTTGAGGTTTGCAAAGGATTCTGGATAACAGAACCTGGTCAGAGCCCCACAAGTCACCCCATCTTGGATTCCCCTAGGTCTCTAGTTTTAAAAAATGCACATGTTTGGTAGGTTTCCCTAGGTGCCGGCTGAGCTAGAGGCCAAATTCTACAGGTAGGCACTTTGCAAAAAACAGCTCTGTTTTCTGTCAAAAAATGGGATGTGCCCACTTTGTGTTTTGGGACATTTCCTGTCGCGGGTGCTAGGACTACCCACACAAGTGAGGTATCATTTTTATCGGTAGACTTGGGGGAACGCTGGGTGTAGGAAATTTGTGGCTCCTCTCAGATTCCAGAACTTTCTGTCACCGAAATGTGAGGAAAATGTGTTTTTTTAGCCAAATTTTGAGGTTTGCAAAGGATTCTGGGTAACAGAACCTGGTCAGAGCCCCACAAGTCACCCCATCTTGGATTCCCCTAGGTCTCTAGTTTTTAAAAATGCACAGGTTTGGTAGGTTTCCCTAGGTGCCGGCTGAGCTAGAGGCCAAAATCTACAGGTAGGCACTTTACAAAAAACAGCTCTGTTTTCTGTGATGTGTCCACGTTGTGTTTTGGGGCATATCCTGTCGCGGGCGCTAGGTCTACCCACACAAGTGAGCTACTATTTTTATTGGGAGACTTGGGGGAATGCTGGGTGGAAGGAAATTTGTGGCTCCTCTCAGGATACAGAACTTTCTGTCACCGAAATGTGAGGAAAATGTATTTTTTAGCCAAATTTTGAGGTTTGCAATGGATTCTGGGTAACAGAACCTGGTCAGAGCCCCACAAATCACCCCATCTTGGATTCCCCTAGGTCTCTAGTTTTCAAAAATGCACAGGTTTGGTAGGTTTCCCTAGGTGCCGGCTGAGCTAGAGGCCACATTCTACAGGTAGGCACTTTGCAAAAAACAGCTCTGTTTTCTGTCAAAAAATGGGATGTGCCCACTTTGTGTTTTGGGACATTTCCTGTCGCGGGTGCTAGGACTACCCACACAAGTGAGGTATAATTTTTATCGGTAGACTTGGGGGAACGCTGGGTGAAGGAAATTTGTGGCTCCTCTCAGATTCCAGAACTTTCTGTCACCGAAATGTGAGGAAAATTTGTTTTTTTAGCCAAATGTTGAGGTTTGAAAAGGATTCTGGGTAACAGAACCTGGTCAGAGCCCCACAAGTCACCCCATCTTGGATTCCCCTAGGTCTCTAGTTTTAAAAAATCCACAGGTTTGGTAGGTTTCCCTAGGTGCCGGCTGAGCTAGAGGCCAAAATCTACAGGTAGGCACGTTGCAAAAAAACAGCTCTGTTTTCTGTGATGTGTCCATGTTGTGTTTTGGGGCATATCCTGTCGCGGGCGCTAGGCCTACCCACACAAGTGAGCTACCATTTTTATCGGGAGACTTGGGGGAACGCTGGGTGGAAGGAAATTTGTGACTCCTCTCAGGATCCAGAACTTTCTGTCACCGAAATGTGAGGAAAATATGTTTTTTTAGCCAAAGTTTGAGGTTTGCAAAGGATTCTGGTTAACAGAACGTAGTCAGAGCCCCACAAGTCACCCCATCTTGGATTCCCCTAGGTCTCTAGTTTTAAAAAATGCACAGGTTTGGTAGGTTTCCCTAGGTGCCGGCTGAGCTAGAGGCCACAATCTACAGGTAGGCACTTTGCAAAAAACAGCTCTGTTTTCTGTCAAAAAATGGGATGTGCCCACTTTGTGTTTTGGGACATTTCCTGTCACGGGCGCTAGGACTACCCACACAATGTGAGGTATCATTTTTATCGGGAGACTTGGGGGAACGCTGGGTGGAAGGAAATTTGTGGCTCCTCTCAGATTCCAGAACTTTCTGTCACCGAAATGTGAGGAAAATGTTTTTTTTTAGCCAAATTTTGAGGTTTGCAAAGGATTCTGGGTAACAGAACCTGGTCAGAGCCCCACAAGTCACCCCATCGTGGATTCCCGTAGGTCTCTAGTTTTAAAAAATGCACAGGTTTTGTAGGTTTCCCTAGGTGCCGGCTGAGCTAGAGGCCAAAATCTACAGGTAGGCACTTTACAAAAAACAGCTCTGTTTTCTGTGATGTGTCCACGTTGTGTTTTGGGGCATATCCTGTCGCGGGTGCTAGGCCTACCCACACAAGTGAGCTACCATTTTTATTGGGAGACTTGGGGGAATGCTGGGTGGAAGGAAATTTGTGGCTCCTCTCAGGATCCAGAACTTTCTGTCACCGAAATGTGAGGAAAATGTGTTTTTTTAGCCAAATTTTGAGGTTTGCAAATGATTCTGGGTAACAGAACCTGGTCAGAGCCCCACAAATCACCCCATCTTGGATTCCCCTAGGTCTCTAGTTTTCAAAAATGCACAGGTTTGGTAGGTTTCCCTAGGTGCCGGCTGAGCTAGAGGCCAAATTCTACAGGTAGGCACTTTGCAAAAAACAGCTCTGTTTTCTGTCAAAAAATGGGATGTGCCCACTTTGTGTTTTGGGACATTTCCTGTCGCGGGTGCTAGGACTACCCACACAAGTGAGGTATCATTTTTATCGGTAGACTTGGGGGAACGCTGGGTGAAGGAAATTTGTGGCTCCTCTCAGATTCCAGAACTTTCTGTCACCGAAATGTGAGGAAAATGTGTTTTTTTAGCCAAATTTTGAGGTTTGCAAAGGATTCTGGGTAACAGAACCTGGTCAGAGCCCCACACGTCACCCAATCTTGGATTCCCCTATGTCTCAAGTTTAAAAAAATGCATAGGTTTGGTTGGTTTCCCTAGGTGCCGGCTGACCTAGAGGCCAAAATCTACAGGTAGGCACTTTGCAAAAAACAGCTCTGTTTTCTGTGATGTGTCCATGTTGTGTTTTGGGGCATATCCTGTCGCGGGCGCCAGGCCTACCCACACAAGTGAGGTACCATTTTTATCGGGAGACTTGGGGGAACGCTGGGGAGAAGGAAATTTGTGGCTCCTCTCAGGATCCAGAACTTTCTGTCACCGAAATGTGAGGAAACTGTGTTTTTTTAGCCAAATTTTGAGGTTTGCAAAGGATTCTGGTTAACAGAACCTGGTCAGAGCCCCACAAGTCACCCCATCTTGGATTCCCCTAGGTCTCTAGTTTTAAAAAATGCACATGTTTGGTAGGTTTCCCTAGGTGCCGGCTGAGCTAGAGGCCAAATTCTACAGGTAGGCACTTTGCAAAAAACAGCTCTGTTTTCTGTCAAAAAATGGGATGTGCCCACTTTGTGTTTTGGGACATTTCCTGTCGCGGGTGCTAGGACTACCCACACAAGTGAGGTATCATTTTTATCGGTAGACTTGGGGGAACGCTGGGTGTAGGAAATTTGTGGCTCCTCTCAGATTCCAGAACTTTCTGTCACCGAAATGTGAGGAAAATGTGTTTTTTTAGCCAAATTTTGAGGTTTGCAAAGGATTCTGGGTAACAGAACCTGGTCAGAGCCCCACAAGTCACCCCATCTTGGATTCCCCTAGGTCTCTAGTTTTAAAAAATCCACAGGTTTGGTAGGTTTCCATAGGTGCCGGCTGAGCTAGAGGCCACAATCTACAGGTAGGCACTTTGCAAAAAACAGCTCTGTTTTCTGTCAAAAAATGGGATGTGCCCACTTTGTGTTTTGAGACATTTCCTGTCACGGGCGCTAGGACTACCCACACAATGTGATGTGTCATTTTTATCGGGAGACTTGGGGTAACGCTGGGTGGAAGGAAATTTGTGGCTCCTCTCAGATTCCAGAACTTTCTGTCACCGAAATGTGAGGAAAATGTGTTTTTTTAGCCACATTTTGAGGTTTGCAAAGGATTCTGGGTAACAGAACCTGGTCAGAGCCCCACAAATCACCCCATCTTGGATTCCCCTAGGTCTCTAGTTTTCAAAAATGCACAGGTTTGGTATGTTTCCCTAGGTGCCGGCTGAGCTAGAGGCCAAATTCTACAGGTAGGCACTTTGCAAAAAACAGCTCTGTTTTCTGTGATGTGTCCATGTTGTGTTTTGGGGCATATCCTGTCGCGGGCGCTAGGCCTACCCACACAAGTGAGGTACCATTTTTATCGGGAGACTTGGGGGAACGCTGGGGAGAAGGAAATTTGTGGCTCCTCTCAGGATCCAGAACTTTCTGTCACCGAAATGTGAGGAAACTGTGTTTTTTAGCCAAATTTTGAGGTTTGCAAAGGATTCTGGGTAACAGAACCTGGTCAGAGCCCCACACGTCACCCAATCTTGGATTCCCCTTGGTCTCTAGTTTTAAAAAATGCATAGGTTTGGTTGGTTTCCCTAGGTGCCGGCTGAGCTAGAGGCCAAATTCTACAGGTAGGCACTTTGCAAAAAAACAGCTCTGTTTTCTGTCAAAAAATGGGATGTGCCCACTTTGTGTTTTGGGACATTTCCTGTCGCGGGTGCTAGAACTACCCACACAAGTGAGGTATCATTTTTATCGGGAGACTTGGGGGAACGCTGGGTGAAGGAAATTTGTGGCTCCTCTCAGATTCCAGAACTTTCTGTCACCGAAATGTGAGGAAAATGTGTTTTTTTAGCCAAATTTTGAGGTTTGCAAAGGATTCTGGGTAACAGAACCTGGTCAGAGCCCCACAAGTCACCCCATTGTGGATTCCCGTAGGTCTCTAGTTTTAAAAAATGCACAGGTTTGGTAGGTTTCCCTAGGTGCCGGCTGAGCTAGAGGCCAAAATCTACAGGTAGGCCCTTTACAAAAAACAGCTCTGTTTTCTGTGATGTGTCCACGTTGTGTTTTGGGGCATATCATGTCGCGGGTGCTAGGCCTACCCACACAAGTGAGCTATCATTTTTATTGGGAGACTTGGGGGAATGCTGGGTGGAAGGAAATTTGTGGCTCCTCTCAGGATCCAGAACTTTCTGTCACCGAAATGTGAGGAAAATATGTTTTATTAGCCAAAGTTTGAGGTTTGCAAAGGATTCTGGTTAACAGAACGTGGTCAGAGCCCCACAAGTCACCCCATCTTGGATTCCCCTAGGTCTCTAGTTTTCAAAAATGCACAGGTTTGGTAGGTTTCCCTAGGTGCCGGCTGAGCTAGAGGCCACAATCTACAGGTAGGCACTTTGCAAAAAACAGCTCTGTTTTCTGTCAAAAAATGGGATGTGCCCACTTTGTGTTTTGAGACATTTCCTGTCACGGGCGCTAGGACTACCCACACAATGTGATGTGCCATTTTTATCGGGAGACTTGGGGGAACGCTGGGTGGAAGGAAATTTGTGGCTCCTCTCAGATTCCAGAACTTTCTGTCACCGAAATGTGAGGAAAATGTGTTTTTTTAGCCACATTTTGAGGTTTGCAAATGATTCTGGGTAACAGAACCTGGTCAGAGCCCCACAAATCACCCCATCTTGGATTCCCCTAGGTCTTTAGTTTTCAAAAATGCACAGGTTTGGTAGGTTTCCCTAGGTGCCGGCTGAGCTAGAGGCCAAATTCTACAGGTAGGCACTTTGCAAAAAACAGCTCTGTTTTCTGTCAAAAAATGGGATGTGCCCACTTTGTGTTTTGGGACATTTCCTGTCGCGGGCGCTAGGCCTACCCACACAAGTGAGGTACCATTTTTATCGGGAGACTTGGGGGAACGCTGGGGAGAAGGAAATTTGTGGCTCCTATCAGGATCCAGAACTTTCTGTCACCGAAATGTGAGGAAACTGTGTTTTTTTAGCCAAATTTTGAGGTTTGCAAAGGATTCTGGGTAACAGAACGTGGTCAGAGCCCCACAAGTCACCCCATCTTGGATTCCCCTAAGTCTCTAGTTTTCAAAAATGCACAGGTTTGGTAGGTTTCCCTAGGTGCCATGTGAGCTAGAGGCCACAATCTACAGGTAGGCACTTTGCAAAAAACAGCTCTGTTTTCTGTCAAAAAATGGGATGTGCCCACTTTGTGTTTTGGGACATTTCCTGTCACGGGCGCTAGGACTACCCACACAATGTGATGTGTCATTTTTATCGGGAGACTTGGGGGAACGCTGGGGAGAAGGAAATTTGTGGCTCCTCTCAGGATCCAGAACTTTCTGTCACCGAAATGTGAAGAAACTGTGTTTTTTTAGCCAAATTTTGAGGTTTGCAAAGGATTCTGGGTAACAGAACCTGGTCAGAGCCCCACAAGTCACCCCATCTTGGATTCCCCTAGGTCTCTAGTTTTAAAAAATCCACAGGTTTGGTAGGTTTCCCTAGGTGCCGGCTGAGGTAGAGGCCAAAATCTACAGATAGGCACTTTGCAAAAAAACAGCTCTGTTTTCTGTGATGTGTCCATGTTGTGTTTTGGGGCATATCCTGTCGCGGGCGCTAGGCCTACCCACACAAGTGAGCTACCATTTTTATCAGGAGACTTGGGGGAACGCTGGGTGGAAGGAAATTTGTGGCTCCTCTCAGGATCCAGAACTTTCTGTCACCGAAATGTGAGGAAAATGTGTTTTTTTAGCCAAATTTTGAGGTTTGCAAATGATTCTGGGTAACAGAACCTGGTCAGAGCCCCACAAGTCACCCAATCTTGGATTCCCCTAGGTCTCTAGTTTTAAAAAATGCATAGGTTTGGTAGGTTTCCCTAGGTGCCGGCTGAGCTAGAGGCCAAAATCTACAGGTAGGCACTTTGCAAAAAACAGCTCTGTTTTCTGTGATGTGTCCATGTTGTGTTTTGGGGCATATCCTGTCGCGGACGCTAGGCCTACCCACACAAGTGAGGTACCATTTTTATCGGGAGACTTGGGGGAACGCTGGGGAGAAGGAAATTTGTGGCTCCTCTCAGGATCCAGAACTTTCTGTCACCGAAATGTGAAGAAACTGTGTTTTTTTAGCCAAATTTTGAGGTTTGCAAAGGATTCGGGGTAACAGAACCTGGTCAGAGCCCCACAAGTCACCCCATCTTGGATTCCCGTAGGTCTCTAGTTTTAAAAAATGCATAGGTTTGGTAGGTTTCCCTAGGTGCCGGCTGAGCTAGAGGCCAAAATCTACAGGTAGGCACTTTGCAAAAAACAGCTCTGTTTTCTGTGATGTGTCCATGTTGTGTTTTGGGGCATATCCTGTCCCGGGCGCTAGGCCTACCCACATAAGTGAGGTACCATTTTTATCGGGAGACTTGGGGGAACGCTGGGGAGAAGGAAATTTGTGGCTCCTCTCAGGATCCAGAACTTTCTGTCACCGAAATGTGAAGAAACTGTGTTTTTTTAGCCAAATTTTGAGGTTTGCAAAGGATTCTGGGTAACAGAACCTGGTCAGAGCCCCACAAGTCACCCCATCTTGGATTCCCCTAGGTCTCTAGTTTTCAAAAATTCACAGGTTTGGTAGGTTTCCCTAGGTGCCGGATGAGCTAAAGGCCAAATTCTAGAGGTAGGCACTTTGCAAAAAAACAGCTCTGTTTTCTGTCAAAAAATGGGATGTGCCCACTTTGTGTTTTGGGGCATATCCTGTCGCGGGTGCTAGGCCTACCCACACAAGTGAGCTACCATTTTTATTGGGAGACTTGGGGGAATGCTGGGTGGAAGGAAATTTGTGGCTCCTCTCAGGATCCAGAACTTTCTGTCACCGAAATGTGAGGAAAATGTGTTTTTTTAGCCAAATTTTGAGGTTTGCAAATGATTCTGGGTAACAGAACCTGGTCAGAGCCCCACAAATCACCCCATCTTGGATTCCCCTAGGTCTCTAGTTTTCAAAAATGCACAGGTTTGGTAGGTTTCCCTAGGTGCCGGCTGAGCTAGAGGCCAAATTCTACAGGTAGGCACTTTGCAAAAAACAGCTCTGTTTTCTGTCAAAAAATGGGATGTGCCCACTTTGTGTTTTGGGACATTTCCTGTCGCGGGTGCTAGGACTACCCACACAAGTGAGGTATCCTTTTTATCCGTAGACTTGGGGGAACGCGGGGTGAAGGAAATTTGTGGCTCCTCTCAGATTCCAGAACTTTCTGTCACCGAAATGTGAGGAAAATGTGTTTTTTTAGCCAAATTTTGAGGTTTGCAAAGGATTCTGGGTAACAGAACCTGGTCAGAGCCCCACAAGTCACCCAATCTTGGATTCCCCTAGGTCTCTAGTTTTAAAAAATGCATAGGTTTGGTAGGTTTCCCTAGGTGCCGGCTGAGCTAGAGGCCAAAATCTACAGGTAGGCACTTTACAAAAAACAGCTCTGTTTTCTGTGATGTGTCCATGTTGTGTTTTGGGGCATATCCTGTCGCGGGCGCTAGGCCTATCCACACAAGTGAGGTACCATTTTTATCGGGAGACTTGGGGGAACGCTGGGGAGAAGGAAATTTGTGGCTCCTCTCAGGATCCAGAACTTTCTGTCACCGAAATATGAGGAAACTGTGTTTTTTTAGCTAAATTTTGAGGTTTGCAAAGGATTCTGGGTAACAGAACCTGGTCAGAGCCCCACAAGTCACCCCATCTTGGATTCCCCTAGGTCTCTAGTTTTAAAAAATGCACAGGTTTGGTAGGTTTCCCTAGGTGCCGGCTGAGCTAGAGGCCAAATTCTACAGGTAGGCACTTTGCAAAAAACAGCTCTGTTTTCTGTCAAAAAATGGGATGTGCCCACTTTGTGTTTTGGGACATTTCCTGTCGCGGGTGCTAGGACTACCCACACAAGTGAGGTATCATTTTTATCGGTAGACTTGGGGGAACGCTGGGTGTAGGAAATTTGTGGCTCCTCTCAGGATCCAGAACTTTCTGTCAACTAAATGTGAGGAAAATGTTTTTTTTAGCCAAATTTTGAGGTTTGCAAAGGATTCTGGGTAACAGAACCTGGTCAGAGCCCCACAAGTCACCCCATCTTGGATTCCCCTAGGTCTCTAGTTTTGAAAAATGCACAGGTTTGGTAGGTTTCCCTAGGTGCCGGCTGAGCTAGAGGCCAAAATCTACAGGTAGGCACTTTGCAAAAAACAGCTCTTTTCTGTGATGTGTCCATGTTGTGTTTTGGGGCATATCCTGTCGCGGGCGCTAGGCCTACCCACACAAGTGAGGTACCATTTTTATCGGGAGACTTGGGGGAACGCTGGGTGGAAGGAAATTTGTGGCTCCTCTCAGGATCCAGAATTTTCTGTCACCGAAATGTGAGGAAAATATGTTTTTTTAGCCACAGTTTGAGGTTTGCAAATGATTCTGGGTAACAGAACCTGGTCAGAGCCCCACAAGTCACCCCATCTTGGATTCCCCTAGGTCTCTAGTTTTAAAAAATGCACAGGTTTGGTAGGTTTCCCTAGGTGCCGGCTGAGCTAGAGGCCAAAATCTACAGGTAGGCACTTTGCAAAAAACAGCTCTGTTTTCTGTCAAAAAATGGGATGTGCCCACTTTGTGTTTTGGGACATTTCCTGTTGCGGGTGCTAGGACTACCCACACAAGTGAGGTATCATTTTTATCGGTAGACTTGGGGGAACGCTGGGTGAAGAAAATTTGTGGCTCCTCTCAGATTCCAGAACTTTCTGTCACCGAAATGTGAGGAAAATGTGTTTTTTTAGCCAAATTTTGAGGTTTGCAAAGGATTCTGGGTAACAGAACCTGGTCAGAGCCCCACAAGTCACCCCATCTTGGATTCCCCTAGGTCTCTAGTTTTGAAAAATGCACAGGTTTGGTAGGTTTCCCTAGGTGCCGGCTGAGCTAGAGGCCAAAATCTACAGGTAGGCACTTTACAAAAAACAGCTCTGTTTTCTGTGATGTGTCCACGTTGTGTTTTGGGGCATATCCTGTCGCGGGCGCTAGGCCTACCCACACAAGTGAGGTACCATTTTTATCGGGAGACTTGGGGGAACGCTGCGTGGAAGGAAATTTGTGGCTCCTCTTAGGATCCAGAACTTTCTGTCACCGAAATGTGAGGAAAATGTTTTTTTTAGCCAAATTTTGAGGTTTGCAAATGATTCTGGGTAACAGAACCTGGTCAGAGCCCCACAAGTCACCCCATCTTGGATTCCCCTAGGTCTCTAGTTTTCAGAAATGCACAGGTTTGGTAGGTTTCCCTAGGTACCGGCTGAGCTAGAGGCCAAATTCTACAGGTAGGCACTTTGCAAAAAACAGCTGTTTTCTGTCAAAAAATGGGATGTGCCCACTTTGTGTTTTGGGACAATTCCTGTCGCGGGTGCTAGGACTACCCACACAAGTGAGGTATCATTTTTATCGGTAGACTTGGGGGAACGCTGGGTGAAGGAAATTTGTGGCTCCTCTCAGATTCCAGAACTTTCTGTCACCGAAATGTGAGGAAACTGTGTTTTTTTAGCCAAATTTTGAGGTTTGCAAAGGATTCTGGGTAACAGAACCTGGTCAGAGCCCCACAAGTCACCCCATCTTGGATTCCCCTAGGTCTCTAGTTTTCAAAAATGCACAGGTTTGGTAGGTTTCCCTAGGTACCGGCTGAGCTAGAGGCCAAATTCTACAGGTAGGCACTTTGCAAAAAACAGCTGTTTTCTGTCAAAAAATGGGATGTGCCCACTTTGTGTTTTGGGACAATTCCTGTCGCGGGTGCTAGGACTACCCACACAAGTGAGGTATCATTTTTATCGGTAGACTTGGGGGAACGCTGGGTGAAGGAAATTTGTGGCTCCTCTCAGATTCCAGAACTTTCTGTCACCGAAATGTGAGGAAAATGTGTTTTTTTAGCCAAATTTTGAGGTTTGCAAAGGATTCTGGGTAACAGAACCTGGTCAGAGCCCCACAAGTCACCCCATCTTGGATTCCCCTAGGTCTCTAGTTTTAAAAAATGCACAGGTTTGGTAGGTTTCCCTAGTTGCCGGCTGAGCTAGAGGCCAAAATCTACAGGTAGGTACTTTGCAAAAAACAGCTCTGTTTTCTGTGATGTGTCCATGTTGTGTTTTGGGGCATATCCTGTCGCTGGCGCTAGGCCTAACCACACAAGTGAGGTACCATTTTTATCGGGAGACTTGGGGGAACGCTGGGTGGAAGGAAATTTGTGGCTCCTCTCAGGATCCAGAATTTTCTGTCACCAAAATGTGAGGAAAATATGTTTTTTTAGCCACAGTTTGAGGTTTGCAAATGATTCTGGGTAACAGAACCTGGTCAGAGCCCCACAAGTCACCCCATCTTGGATTCCCCTTGGTCTCTACTTTTCAAAAAGGCACAGGTTTGGTAGGTTTCCCTAGGTGCTGGCTGAGCTAGAGGCCAAAATCTACAGGTAGGCACTTTACAAAAAACAGCTCTGTTTTCTATGATGTGTCCACGTTGTGTTTTGGGGCATATCCTGTCGCGGGCGCTAGGCCTACCCACACAAGTGAGGTACCATTTTTATCGGGAGACTTGGGGGAACGCTGGGTGGAAGGAAATTTGTGGCTCCTCTCAGGATCCAGAACTTTCTGTCACCGAAATGTGAGGAAAATGTGTTTTTTTTAGCCAAATTTTGAGGTTTGCAAAGGATTCTGGGTAACAGAACCTGGTCAGAGCCCCACAAGTCACCCCATCTTGGATTCCCCTAGGTCTCTAGTTTTCAAAAATGCACAGGTTTGGTAGGTTTCCCTAGGTGCCGGCTGAGCTATAGGCCAAAATCTACAGGTAGGCACTTTGCAAAAATCAGCTCTGTTTTCTGTGATGTGTCCATGTTGTGTTTTGGGGCATATCCTGTCGCGGGCGCTAGGCCTACCCACACAAGTGAGGTACCATTTTTATCGGGAGACTTGGGGGAACCCTGGGTGGAAGGAAATTTGTGGCTCTTCTCAGGATCCAGAATTTTCTGTCACCGAAATGTGAGGAAAATATGTTTTTTTAGCCACAGTTTGAGGTTTGCAAATGATTCTGGGTAACAGAACCTGGTCAGAGCCCCACAAGTCACCCCATCTTGGATTCCCCTAGGTCTCTAGTTTTAAAAAATGCACAGGTTTGGTAGGTTTCCCTAGGTGCCGGCTGAGCTAGAGGCCAAAATCTACAGGTAGGCACTTTGCAAAAAACAGCTCTGTTTTCTGTGATGTGTCCATGTTGTGTTTTGGGGCATATCCTGTCACGGGCGCTAGGCCTACCCACACAAGTGAGGTACCATTTTTATCGGGAGACTTGGAGGAACGCTGGGGAGAAGGAAATTTGTGGCTCCTCTCAGGATCCAGAACTTTCTGTCACCGAAATGTGAGGAAACTGTGTTTTTTTAGCCAAATTTTGAGGTTTGCAAAGGATTCTGGGTAACAGAACCTGGTCAGAGCCCCACAAGTCACCCCATCTTGGATTCCCCTAGGTCTCTAGTTTTAAAAAATGCACAGGTTTGGTAGGTTTCCCTAGGTGCCGGCTGAGCTAGAGGCCAAATTCTACAGGTAGGCACTTTTCAAAAAACAGCTCTGTTTTCTGTCAAAAAATGGGATGTGCCCACTTTGTGTTTTGGGACATTTCCTGTCGCGGGTGCTAGGACTACCCACACAAGTGAGGTATCATTTTTATCGGTAGACTTGGGGGAACGCTGGGTGTAGGAAATTTGTGGCTCCTCTCAGATTCCAGAACTTTCTGTCACCGAAATGTGAGGAAAATGTGTTTTTTTAGCCAAATGTTGAGGTTTGCAAAATATTCTGGGTAACAGAACCTGGTCAGAGCCCCACAAGTCACCCCATCTTGGATTCCCCTAGGTCTCTAGTTTTAAAAAATCCACAGGTTTGGTAGGTTTCCCTAGGTGCCGGCTGAGCTAGAGGCCAAAATCTACAGGTAGGCACTTTGCAAAAAAACAGCTCTGTTTTCTGTGATGTGTCCATGTTGTGTTTTGGGGCATATCCTGTCGCGGGCGCTAGGCCTACCCACACAAGTGAGCTACCATTTTTATCGGGAGACTTGGGGGAACGCTAGGTGGAAGGAAATTTGTGGCTCCTCTCAGGATCCAGAACTTTCTGTCACCGAAATGTGAGGAAAATATGTTTTTTTAGCCAAAGTTTGAGGTTTGCAAAGGATTCTGGTTAACAGAACGTGGTCAGAGCCCCACAAGTCACCCCATCTTGGATTCCCCTAGGTCTCTAGTTTTCAAAAATGCACAGGTTTGGTAGGTTTCCCTAGGTGCCGGCTGAGCTAGAGGCCACAATCTACAGGTAGGCACTTTGCAAAAAACAGCTCTGTTTTCTGTCAAAAAATGGGATGTGCCCACTTTGTGTTTTGAGACATTTCCTGTCACGGGCGCTAGGACTACCCACACAATGTGATGTGTCATTTTTATCGGTAGACTTGGGGGAACGCTGGGTGGAAGGAAATTTGTGGCTCCTCTCAGATTCCAGAACTTTCTGTCACCGAAATGTGAGGAAAATGTGTTTTTTTAGCCACATTTTAAGGGTTTGCAAAGGATTCTGGGTAACAGAACCTGGTCAGAGCCCCACAAATCACCCCATCTTGGATTCCCCTAGGTCTCTAGTTTTAAAAAATGCACAGGTTTGGTATGTTTCCCTAGGTGCCGGCTGAGCTAGAGGCCATATTCTACAGGTAGGCACTTTGCAAAAAACAGCTCTGTTTTCTGTGATGTGTCCATGTTGTGTTTTGGGGCATATCCTGTCGCGGGCGCTAGGCCTACCCACACAAGTGAGGTATCATTTTTATCGGGAGACTTGGGGGAACGCTGGGTGAAGGAAATTTGTGGCTCCTCTCAGATTCCAGAACTTTCTGTCACCGAAATGTGAGGAAAATGTGTTTTTTTAGCCAAATTTTGAGGTTTGCAAAGGATTCTGGGTAACAGAACCTGGTCAGAGCCCCACAAGTCACCCCATCGTGGATTCCCGTAGGTCTCTAGTTTTAAAAAATGCACAGGTTTGGTAGGTTTCCCTAGGTGCCGGCTGAGCTAGAGGCCAAAATCTACAGGTAGGCCCTTTACAAAAAACAGCTCTGTTTTCTGTGATGTGTCCACGTTGTGTTTTGGGACATTTCCTGTCGCGGGTGCTAGGCCTACCCACACAAGTGAGGTACCATTTTTATCGGGAGACTTGGGGGAACGCTGGGGAGAAGGAAATTTGTGGCTCCTCTCAGGATCCAGAACTTTCTGTCACCGAAATGTGAGGAAACTGTGTTTTTTTAGCCAAATTTTGAGGTTTGCAAAGGATTCTGGGTAACAGAACCTGGTCAGAGCCCCACACGTCACCCAATCTTGTATTCCCCTAGGTCTCTAGTTTTAAAAAATGCATAGGTTTGGTTGGTTTCCCTAGGTGCCGGCTGAGCTAGAGGCCAAATTCTACAGGTAGGCAGTTTGCAAAAAAACAGCTCTGTTTTCTGTCAAAAAATGGGATGTGCCCACTTTGTGTTTTGGGACATTTCCTGTTGCGGGTGCTAGAACTACCCACACAAGTGAGGTATCATTTTTATCGGGAGACTTGGGGGAACGCTGGGTGAAGGAAATTTGTGGCTCCTCTCAGATTCCAGAACTTTCTGTCACCGAAATGTGAGGAAAATGTGTTTTTTTTAGCCAAATTTTGAGGTTTGCAAAGGATTCTGGGTAACAGAACCTGGTCAGAGCCCCACAAGTCACCCCATCGTGGATTCCCGTAGGTCTCTAGTTTTAAAAAATGCACAGGTTTGGTAGGTTTCCCTAGGTGCCGGCTGAGCTAGAGGCCAAAATCTACAGGTAGGCCCTTTACAAAAAACAGCTCTGTTTTCTGTGATGTGTCCACGTTGTGTTTTGGGACATTTCCTGTCGCGGGTGCTAGGACTACCCACACAAGTGAAGTATCATTTTTATCGGTAGACTTGGGGGAACGCTGGGTGAAGGAAATTTGTGGCTCCTCTCACATTCCAGAACTTTCTGTCACCGAAATGTGAGGAAAATGTGTTTTTTTAGCCAAATTTTGAGGTTTGCAAAGGATTCTGGGTAACAGAACCTGATCAGAGCCCCACAAGTCACCCCATCTTCGATTCCCGTAGGTCTCTAGTTTTAAAAAATGCACAGGTTTGGTAGGTTTCCCTAGGTGCCGACTGAGCTAGAGGCCAAATTCTACAGGTAGGCACTTTGCAAAAAACAGCTCTGTTTTCTGTCAAAAAATGGGATGTGCCTCTTTGTGTTTTGGGACATTTCCTGTCGCGGGTGCTAGAACTACCCACACAAGTGAGGTATCATTTTTATCGGTAGACTTGGGGGAACGCTGGGTGAAGGAAATTTGTGGCTCCTCTCAGATTCCAGAACTTTCTGTCACCGAAATGTGAGGAAAATGTGTTTTTTTAGCCAAATTTTGAGGTTTGCAAAGGATTCTGGGTAACAGAACCTGGTCAGAGCCCCACAAGTCACCCCATCTTGGATTCCCCTAGGTCTCTAGTTTTCAAAAATGCACAGGTTTGGTAGGTTTCCCTAGGTGCCGGCTGAGCTAGAGGCCAAAATCTACAGGTAGGCACTTTACAAAAAACAGCTCTGTTTTCTGTGATGTGTCCACGTTGTGTTTTGGGGCATATCCTGTCGCGGGCGCTAGGTCTACCCACACAAGTGAGCTACTATTTTTATTGGGAGACTTGGGGGAATGCTGGGTGGAAGGAAATTTGTGGCTCCTCTCAGGATACAGAACTTTCTGTCACCGAAATGTGAGGAAAATGTATTTTTTAGCCAAATTTTGAGGTTTGCAATGGATTCTGGGTAACAGAACCTGGTCAGAGCCCCACAAATCACCCCATCTTGGATTCCCCTAGGTCTCTAGTTTTCAAAAATGCACAGGTTTGGTAGGTTTCCCTAGGTGCCGGCTGAGCTAGAGGCCACATTCTACAGGTAGGCACTTTGCAAAAAACAGCTCTGTTTTCTGTCAAAAAATGGGATGTGCCCACTTTGTGTTTTGGGACATTTCCTGTCGCGGGTGCTAGGACTACCCACACAAGTGAGGTATAATTTTTATCGGTAGACTTGGGGGAACGCTGGGTGAAGGAAATTTGTGGCTCCTCTCAGATTCCAGAACTTTCTGTCACCGAAATGTGAGGAAAATTTGTTTTTTTAGCCAAATGTTGAGGTTTGAAAAGGATTCTGGGTAACAGAACCTGGTCAGAGCCCCACAAGTCACCCCATCTTGGATTCCCCTAGGTCTCTAGTTTTAAAAAATCCACAGGTTTGGTAGGTTTCCCTAGGTGCCGGCTGAGCTAGAGGCCAAAATCTACAGGTAGGCACGTTGCAAAAAAACAGCTCTGTTTTCTGTGATGTGTCCATGTTGTGTTTTGGGGCATATCCTGTCGCGGGCGCTAGGCCTACCCACACAAGTGAGCTACCATTTTTATCGGGAGACTTGGGGGAACGCTGGGTGGAAGGACATTTGTGACTCCTCTCAGGATCCAGAACTTTCTGTCACCGAAATGTGAGGAAAATATGTTTTTTTAGCCAAAGTTTGAGGTTTGCAAAGGATTCTGGTTAACAGAACGTAGTCAGAGCCCCACAAGTCACCCCATCTTGGATTCCCCTAGGTCTCTAGTTTTAAAAAATGCACAGGTTTGGTAGGTTTCCCTAGGTGCCGGCTGAGCTAGAGGCCACAATCTACAGGTAGGCACTTTGCAAAAAACAGCTCTGTTTTCTGTCAAAAAATGGGATGTGCCCACTTTGTGTTTTGGGACATTTCCTGTCACGGGCGCTAGGACTACCCACACAATGTGATGTGTCATTTTTATCGGGAGACTTGCGGGAACGCTGGGTGGAAGGAAATTTGTGGCTCCTCTCAGATTCCAGAACTTTCAGTCACCGAAATGTGAGGAAAATTTGTTTTTTTAGCCACATTTTGAGGTTTGCAAAGGATTCTGGGTAACAGAACCTGGTCAGAGCCCCACAAATCACCCCATCTTGGATTCCCCTAGGACTCTAGTTTTCAAAAATGCACAGGTTTGGTATGTTTCCCTAGGTGCCGGCTGAGCTAGAGGCCAAATTCTACAGGTAGGCACTTTGCAAAAAAACAGCTCTGTTTTCTGTCAAAAAATGGGATGTGCCCACTTTGTGTTTTGGGACATTTCCTGTCGCGTGTGCTAGAACTACCCACACAAGTGAGGTATCATTTTTATCGGGAGACTTGGGGGAACGCTGGGTGGAAGGAAATTTGTGGCTCCTCTCAGATTCCAGAACTTTCTGTCACCGAAATGTGAGGAAAATGTTTTTTTTTAGCCAAATTTTGAGGTTTGCAAAGGATTCTGGGTAACAGAACCTGGTCAGAGCCCCACAAGTCACCCCATCGTGGATTCCCGTAGGTCTCTAGTTTTAAAAAATGCACAGGTTTTGTAGGTTTCCCTAGGTGCCGGCTGAGCTAGAGGCCAAAATCTACAGGTAGGCACTTTACAAAAAACAGCTCTGTTTTCTGTGATGTGTCCACGTTGTGTTTTGGGGCATATCCTGTCGCGGGTGCTAGGCCTACCCACACAAGTGAGCTACCATTTTTATTGGGAGACTTGGGGGAATGCTGGGTGGAAGGAAATTTGTGGCTCCTCTCAGGATCCAGAACTTTCTGTCACCGAAATGTGAGGAAAATGTGTTTTTTTAGCCAAATTTTGAGGTTTGCAAATGATTCTGGGTAACAGAACCTGGTCAGAGCCCCACAAATCACCCCATCTTGGATTCCCCTAGGTCTCTAGTTTTCAAAAATGCACAGGTTTGGTAGGTTTCCCTAGGTGCCGGCTGAGCTAGAGGCCAAATTCTACAGGTAGGCACTTTGCAAAAAACAGCTCTGTTTTCTGTCAAAAAATGGGATGTGCCCACTTTGTGTTTTGGGACATTTCCTGTCGCGGGTGCTAGGACTACCCACACAAGTGAGGTATCATTTTTATCGGTAGACTTGGGGGAACGCTGGGTGAAGGAAATTTGTGGCTCCTCTCAGATTCCAGAACTTTCTGTCACCGAAATGTGAGGAAAATGTGTTTTTTTAGCCAAATTTTGAGGTTTGCAAAGGATTCTGGGTAACAGAACCTGGTCAGAGCCCCACACGTCACCCAATCTTGGATTCCCCTAGGTCTCAAGTTTAAAAAAATGCATAGGTTTGGTTGGTTTCCCTAGGTGCCGGCTGACCTAGAGGCCAAAATCTACAGGTAGGCACTTTGCAAAAAACAGCTCTGTTTTCTGTGATGTGTCCATGTTGTGTTTTGGGGCATATCCTGTCGCGGGCGCCAGGCCTACCCACACAAGTGAGGTACCATTTTTATCGGGAGACTTGGGGGAACGCTGGGGAGAAGGAAATTTGTGGCTCCTCTCAGGATCCAGAACTTTCTGTCACCGAAATGTGAGGAAACTGTGTTTTTTTAGCCAAATTTTGAGGTTTGCAAAGGATTCTGGTTAACAGAACCTGGTCAGAGCCCCACAAGTCACCCCATCTTGGATTCCCCTAGGTCTCTAGTTTTAAAAAATGCACATGTTTGGTAGGTTTCCCTAGGTGCCGGCTGAGCTAGAGGCCAAATTCTACAGGTAGGCACTTTGCAAAAAACAGCTCTGTTTTCTGTCAAAAAATGGGATGTGCCCACTTTGTGTTTTGGGACATTTCCTGTCGCGGGTGCTAGGACTACCCACACAAGTGAGGTATCATTTTTATCGGTAGACTTGGGGGAACGCTGGGTGTAGGAAATTTGTGGCTCCTCTCAGATTCCAGAACTTTCTGTCACCGAAATGTGAGGAAAATGTGTTTTTTTAGCCAAATTTTGAGGTTTGCAAAGGATTCTGGGTAACAGAACCTGGTCAGAGCCCCACAAGTCACCCCATCTTGGATTCCCCTAGGTCTCTAGTTTTAAAAAATCCACAGGTTTGGTAGGTTTCCATAGGTGCCGGCTGAGCTAGAGGCCACAATCTACAGGTAGGCACTTTGCAAAAAACAGCTCTGTTTTCTGTCAAAAAATGGGATGTGCCCACTTTGTGTTTTGAGACATTTCCTGTCACGGGCGCTAGGACTACCCACACAATGTGATGTGTCATTTTTATCGGGAGACTTGGGGTAACGCTGGGTGGAAGGAAATTTGTGGCTCCTCTCAGATTCCAGAACTTTCTGTCACCGAAATGTGAGGAAAATGTGTTTTTTTAGCCACATTTTGAGGTTTGCAAAGGATTCTGGGTAACAGAACCTGGTCAGAGCCCCACAAATCACCCCATCTTGGATTCCCCTAGGTCTCTAGTTTTCAAAAATGCACAGGTTTGGTATGTTTCCCTAGGTGCCGGCTGAGCTAGAGGCCAAATTCTACAGGTAGGCACTTTGCAAAAAACAGCTCTGTTTTCTGTGATGTGTCCATGTTGTGTTTTGGGGCATATCCTGTCGCGGGCGCTAGGCCTACCCACACAAGTGAGGTACCATTTTTATCGGGAGACTTGGGGGAACGCTGGGGAGAAGGAAATTTGTGGCTCCTCTCAGGATCCAGAACTTTCTGTCACCGAAATGTGAGGAAACTGTGTTTTTTAGCCAAATTTTGAGGTTTGCAAAGGATTCTGGGTAACAGAACCTGGTCAGAGCCCCACACGTCACCCAATCTTGGATTCCCCTTGGTCTCTAGTTTTAAAAAATGCATAGGTTTGGTTGGTTTCCCTAGGTGCCGGCTGAGCTAGAGGCCAAATTCTACAGGTAGGCACTTTGCAAAAAAACAGCTCTGTTTTCTGTCAAAAAATGGGATGTGCCCACTTTGTGTTTTGGGACATTTCCTGTCGCGGGTGCTAGAACTACCCACACAAGTGAGGTATCATTTTTATCGGGAGACTTGGGGGAACGCTGGGTGAAGGAAATTTGTGGCTCCTCTCAGATTCCAGAACTTTCTGTCACCGAAATGTGAGGAAAATGTGTTTTTTTAGCCAAATTTTGAGGTTTGCAAAGGATTCTGGGTAACAGAACCTGGTCAGAGCCCCACAAGTCACCCCATTGTGGATTCCCGTAGGTCTCTAGTTTTAAAAAATGCACAGGTTTGGTAGGTTTCCCTAGGTGCCGGCTGAGCTAGAGGCCAAAATCTACAGGTAGGCCCTTTACAAAAAACAGCTCTGTTTTCTGTGATGTGTCCACGTTGTGTTTTGGGGCATATCATGTCGCGGGTGCTAGGCCTACCCACACAAGTGAGCTACCATTTTTATTGGGAGACTTGGGGGAATGCTGGGTGGAAGGAAATTTGTGGCTCCTCTCAGGATCCAGAACTTTCTGTCACCGAAATGTGAGGAAAATATGTTTTATTAGCCAAAGTTTGAGGTTTGCAAAGGATTCTGGTTAACAGAACGTGGTCAGAGCCCCACAAGTCACCCCATCTTGGATTCCCCTAGGTCTCTAGTTTTCAAAAATGCACAGGTTTGGTAGGTTTCCCTAGGTGCCGGCTGAGCTAGAGGCCACAATCTACAGGTAGGCACTTTGCAAAAAACAGCTCTGTTTTCTGTCAAAAAATGGGATGTGCCCACTTTGTGTTTTGAGACATTTCCTGTCACGGGCGCTAGGACTACCCACACAATGTGATGTGCCATTTTTATCGGGAGACTTGGGGGAACGCTGGGTGGAAGGAAATTTGTGGCTCCTCTCAGATTCCAAAACTTTCTGTCACCGAAATGTGAGGAAAATGTGTTTTTTTAGCCACATTTTGAGGTTTGCAAATGATTCTGGGTAACAGAACCTGGTCAGAGCCCCACAAATCACCCCATCTTGGATTCCCCTAGGTCTTTAGTTTTCAAAAATGCACAGGTTTGGTAGGTTTCCCTAGGTGCCGGCTGAGCTAGAGGCCAAATTCTACAGGTAGGCACTTTGCAAAAAACAGCTCTGTTTTCTGTCAAAAAATGGGATGTGCCCACTTTGTGTTTTGGGACATTTCCTGTCGCGGGCGCTAGGCCTACCCACACAAGTGAGGTACCATTTTTATCGGGAGACTTGGGGGAACGCTGGGGAGAAGGACATTTGTGGCTCCTATCAGGATCCAGAACTTTCTGTCACCGAAATGTGAGGAAACTGTGTTTTTTTAGCCAAATTTTGAGGTTTGCAAAGGATTCTGGTTAACAGAACCTGGTCAGAGCCCCACAAGTCACCCCATCTTGGATTCCCCTAGGTCTCTAGTTTTAAAAAATGCACATGTTTGGTAGGTTTCCCTAGGTGCCGGCTGAGCTAGAGGCCAAATTCTACAGGTAGGCACTTTGCAAAAAACAGCTCTGTTTTCTGTCAAAAAATGGGATGTGCCCACTTTGTGTTTTGGGACATTTCCTGTCGCGGGTGCTAGGACTACCCACACAAGTGAGGTATCATTTTTATCGGTAGACTTGGGGGAACGCTGGGTGTAGGAAATTTGTGGCTCCTCTCAGATTCCAGAACTTTCTGTCACCGAAATGTGAGGAAAATGTGTTTTTTTAGCCAAATTTTGAGGTTTGCAAAGGATTCTGGGTAACAGAACCTGGTCAGAGCCCCACAAGTCACCCCATCTTGGATTCCCCTAGGTCTCTAGTTTTTAAAAATGCACAGGTTTGGTAGGTTTCCCTAGGTGCCGGCTGAGCTAGAGGCCAAAATCTACAGGTAGGCACTTTACAAAAAACAGCTCTGTTTTCTGTGATGTGTCCACGTTGTGTTTTGGGGCATATCCTGTCGCGGGCGCTAGGTCTACCCACACAAGTGAGCTACTATTTTTATTGGGAGACTTGGGGGAATGCTGGGTGGAAGGAAATTTGTGGCTCCTCTCAGGATACAGAACTTTCTGTCACCGAAATGTGAGGAAAATGTATTTTTTAGCCAAATTTTGAGGTTTGCAATGGATTCTGGGTAACAGAACCTGGTCAGAGCCCCACAAATCACCCCATCTTGGATTCCCCTAGGTCTCTAGTTTTCAAAAATGCACAGGTTTGGTAGGTTTCCCTAGGTGCCGGCTGAGCTAGAGGCCACATTCTACAGGTAGGCACTTTGCAAAAAACAGCTCTGTTTTCTGTCAAAAAATGGGATGTGCCCACTTTGTGTTTTGGGACATTTCCTGTCGCGGGTGCTAGGACTACCCACACAAGTGAGGTATAATTTTTATCGGTAGACTTGGGGGAACGCTGGGTGAAGGAAATTTGTGGCTCCTCTCAGATTCCAGAACTTTCTGTCACCGAAATGTGAGGAAAATTTGTTTTTTTAGCCAAATGTTGAGGTTTGAAAAGGATTCTGGGTAACAGAACCTGGTCAGAGCCCCACAAGTCACCCCATCTTGGATTCCCCTAGGTCTCTAGTTTTAAAAAATCCACAGGTTTGGTAGGTTTCCCTAGGTGCCGGCTGAGCTAGAGGCCAAAATCTACAGGTAGGCACGTTGCAAAAAAACAGCTCTGTTTTCTGTGATGTGTCCATGTTGTGTTTTGGGGCATATCCTGTCGCGGGCGCTAGGCCTACCCACACAAGTGAGCTACCATTTTTATCGGGAGACTTGGGGGAACGCTGGGTGGAAGGAAATTTGTGACTCCTCTCAGGATCCAGAACTTTCTGTCACCGAAATGTGAGGAAAATATGTTTTTTTAGCCAAAGTTTGAGGTTTGCAAAGGATTCTGGTTAACAGAACGTAGTCAGAGCCCCACAAGTCACCCCATCTTGGATTCCCCTAGGTCTCTAGTTTTAAAAAATGCACAGGTTTGGTAGGTTTCCCTAGGTGCCGGCTGAGCTAGAGGCCACAATCTACAGGTAGGCACTTTGCAAAAAACAGCTCTGTTTTCTGTCAAAAAATGGGATGTGCCCACTTTGTGTTTTGGGACATTTCCTGTCACGGGCGCTAGGACTACCCACACAATGTGAGGTATCATTTTTATCGGGAGACTTGGGGGAACGCTGGGTGGAAGGAAATTTGTGGCTCCTCTCAGATTCCAGAACTTTCTGTCACCGAAATGTGAGGAAAATGTTTTTTTTTAGCCAAATTTTGAGGTTTGCAAAGGATTCTGGGTAACAGAACCTGGTCAGAGCCCCACAAGTCACCCCATCGTGGATTCCCGTAGGTCTCTAGTTTTAAAAAATGCACAGGTTTTGTAGGTTTCCCTAGGTGCCGGCTGAGCTAGAGGCCAAAATCTACAGGTAGGCACTTTACAAAAAACAGCTCTGTTTTCTGTGATGTGTCCACGTTGTGTTTTGGGGCATATCCTGTCGCGGGTGCTAGGCCTACCCACACAAGTGAGCTACCATTTTTATTGGGAGACTTGGGGGAATGCTGGGTGGAAGGAAATTTGTGGCTCCTCTCAGGATCCAGAACTTTCTGTCACCGAAATGTGAGGAAAATGTGTTTTTTTAGCCAAATTTTGAGGTTTGCAAATGATTCTGGGTAACAGAACCTGGTCAGAGCCCCACAAATCACCCCATCTTGGATTCCCCTAGGTCTCTAGTTTTCAAAAATGCACAGGTTTGGTAGGTTTCCCTAGGTGCCGGCTGAGCTAGAGGCCAAATTCTACAGGTAGGCACTTTGCAAAAAACAGCTCTGTTTTCTGTCAAAAAATGGGATGTGCCCACTTTGTGTTTTGGGACATTTCCTGTCGCGGGTGCTAGGACTACCCACACAAGTGAGGTATCATTTTTATCGGTAGACTTGGGGGAACGCTGGGTGAAGGAAATTTGTGGCTCCTCTCAGATTCCAGAACTTTCTGTCACCGAAATGTGAGGAAAATGTGTTTTTTTAGCCAAATTTTGAGGTTTGCAAAGGATTCTGGGTAACAGAACCTGGTCAGAGCCCCACACGTCACCCAATCTTGGATTCCCCTAGGTCTCAAGTTTAAAAAAATGCATAGGTTTGGTTGGTTTCCCTAGGTGCCGGCTGACCTAGAGGCCAAAATCTACAGGTAGGCACTTTGCAAAAAACAGCTCTGTTTTCTGTGATGTGTCCATGTTGTGTTTTGGGGCATATCCTGTCGCGGGCGCCAGGCCTACCCACACAAGTGAGGTACCATTTTTATCGGGAGACTTGGGGGAACGCTGGGGAGAAGGAAATTTGTGGCTCCTCTCAGGATCCAGAACTTTCTGTCACCGAAATGTGAGGAAACTGTGTTTTTTTAGCCAAATTTTGAGGTTTGCAAAGGATTCTGGTTAACAGAACCTGGTCAGAGCCCCACAAGTCACCCCATCTTGGATTCCCCTAGGTCTCTAGTTTTAAAAAATGCACATGTTTGGTAGGTTTCCCTAGGTGCCGGCTGAGCTAGAGGCCAAATTCTACAGGTAGGCACTTTGCAAAAAACAGCTCTGTTTTCTGTCAAAAAATGGGATGTGCCCACTTTGTGTTTTGGGACATTTCCTGTCGCGGGTGCTAGGACTACCCACACAAGTGAGGTATCATTTTTATCGGTAGACTTGGGGGAACGCTGGGTGTAGGAAATTTGTGGCTCCTCTCAGATTCCAGAACTTTCTGTCACCGAAATGTGAGGAAAATGTGTTTTTTTAGCCAAATTTTGAGGTTTGCAAAGGATTCTGGGTAACAGAACCTGGTCAGAGCCCCACAAGTCACCCCATCTTGGATTCCCCTAGGTCTCTAGTTTTAAAAAATCCACAGGTTTGGTAGGTTTCCATAGGTGCCGGCTGAGCTAGAGGCCACAATCTACAGGTAGGCACTTTGCAAAAAACAGCTCTGTTTTCTGTCAAAAAATGGGATGTGCCCACTTTGTGTTTTGAGACATTTCCTGTCACGGGCGCTAGGACTACCCACACAATGTGATGTGTCATTTTTATCGGGAGACTTGGGGTAACGCTGGGTGGAAGGAAATTTGTGGCTCCTCTCAGATTCCAGAACTTTCTGTCACCGAAATGTGAGGAAAATGTGTTTTTTTAGCCACATTTTGAGGTTTGCAAAGGATTCTGGGTAACAGAACCTGGTCAGAGCCCCACAAATCACCCCATCTTGGATTCCCCTAGGTCTCTAGTTTTCAAAAATGCACAGGTTTGGTATGTTTCCCTAGGTGCCGGCTGAGCTAGAGGCCAAATTCTACAGGTAGGCACTTTGCAAAAAACAGCTCTGTTTTCTGTGATGTGTCCATGTTGTGTTTTGGGGCATATCCTGTCGCGGGCGCTAGGCCTACCCACACAAGTGAGGTACCATTTTTATCGGGAGACTTGGGGGAACGCTGGGGAGAAGGAAATTTGTGGCTCCTCTCAGGATCCAGAACTTTCTGTCACCGAAATGTGAGGAAACTGTGTTTTTTAGCCAAATTTTGAGGTTTGCAAAGGATTCTGGGTAACAGAACCTGGTCAGAGCCCCACACGTCACCCAATCTTGGATTCCCCTTGGTCTCTAGTTTTAAAAAATGCATAGGTTTGGTTGGTTTCCCTAGGTGCCGGCTGAGCTAGAGGCCAAATTCTACAGGTAGGCACTTTGCAAAAAAACAGCTCTGTTTTCTGTCAAAAAATGGGATGTGCCCACTTTGTGTTTTGGGACATTTCCTGTCGCGGGTGCTAGAACTACCCACACAAGTGAGGTATCATTTTTATCGGGAGACTTGGGGGAACGCTGGGTGAAGGAAATTTGTGGCTCCTCTCAGATTCCAGAACTTTCTGTCACCGAAATGTGAGGAAAATGTGTTTTTTTAGCCAAATTTTGAGGTTTGCAAAGGATTCTGGGTAACAGAACCTGGTCAGAGCCCCACAAGTCACCCCATTGTGGATTCCCGTAGGTCTCTAGTTTTAAAAAATGCACAGGTTTGGTAGGTTTCCCTAGGTGCCGGCTGAGCTAGAGGCCAAAATCTACAGGTAGGCCCTTTACAAAAAACAGCTCTGTTTTCTGTGATGTGTCCACGTTGTGTTTTGGGGCATATCATGTCGCGGGTGCTAGGCCTACCCACACAAGTGAGCTACCATTTTTATTGGGAGACTTGGGGGAATGCTGGGTGGAAGGAAATTTGTGGCTCCTCTCAGGATCCAGAACTTTCTGTCACCGAAATGTGAGGAAAATATGTTTTATTAGCCAAAGTTTGAGGTTTGCAAAGGATTCTGGTTAACAGAACGTGGTCAGAGCCCCACAAGTCACCCCATCTTGGATTCCCCTAGGTCTCTAGTTTTCAAAAATGCACAGGTTTGGTAGGTTTCCCTAGGTGCCGGCTGAGCTAGAGGCCACAATCTACAGGTAGGCACTTTGCAAAAAACAGCTCTGTTTTCTGTCAAAAAATGGGATGTGCCCACTTTGTGTTTTGAGACATTTCCTGTCACGGGCGCTAGGACTACCCACACAATGTGATGTGCCATTTTTATCGGGAGACTTGGGGGAACGCTGGGTGGAAGGAAATTTGTGGCTCCTCTCAGATTCCAGAACTTTCTGTCACCGAAATGTGAGGAAAATGTGTTTTTTTAGCCACATTTTGAGGTTTGCAAATGATTCTGGGTAACAGAACCTGGTCAGAGCCCCACAAATCACCCCATCTTGGATTCCCCTAGGTCTTTAGTTTTCAAAAATGCACAGGTTTGGTAGGTTTCCCTAGGTGCCGGCTGAGCTAGAGGCCAAATTCTACAGGTAGGCACTTTGCAAAAAACAGCTCTGTTTTCTGTCAAAAAATGGGATGTGCCCACTTTGTGTTTTGGGACATTTCCTGTCGCGGGCGCTAGGCCTACCCACACAAGTGAGGTACCATTTTTATCGGGAGACTTGGGGGAACGCTGGGGAGAAGGAAATTTGTGGCTCCTATCAGGATCCAGAACTTTCTGTCACCGAAATGTGAGGAAACTGTGTTTTTTTAGCCAAATTTTGAGGTTTGCAAAGGATTCTGGGTAACAGAACGTGGTCAGAGCCCCACAAGTCACCCCATCTTGGATTCCCCTAAGTCTCTAGTTTTCAAAAATGCACAGGTTTGGTAGGTTTCCCTAGGTGCCATGTGAGCTAGAGGCCACAATCTACAGGTAGGCACTTTGCAAAAAACAGCTCTGTTTTCTGTCAAAAAATGGGATGTGCCCACTTTGTGTTTTGGGACATTTCCTGTCACGGGCGCTAGGACTACCCACACAATGTGATGTGTCATTTTTATCGGGAGACTTGGGGGAACGCTGGGGAGAAGGAAATTTGTGGCTCCTCTCAGGATCCAGAACTTTCTGTCACCGAAATGTGAAGAAACTGTGTTTTTTTAGCCAAATTTTGAGGTTTGCAAAGGATTCTGGGTAACAGAACCTGGTCAGAGCCCCACAAGTCACCCCATCTTGGATTCCCCTAGGTCTCTAGTTTTAAAAAATCCACAGGTTTGGTAGGTTTCCCTAGGTGCCGGCTGAGGTAGAGGCCAAAATCTACAGATAGGCACTTTGCAAAAAAACAGCTCTGTTTTCTGTGATGTGTCCATGTTGTGTTTTGGGGCATATCCTGTCGCGGGCGCTAGGCCTACCCACACAAGTGAGCTACCATTTTTATCAGGAGACTTGGGGGAACGCTGGGTGGAAGGAAATTTGTGGCTCCTCTCAGGATCCAGAACTTTCTGTCACCGAAATGTGAGGAAAATGTGTTTTTTTAGCCAAATTTTGAGGTTTGCAAAGGATTCTGGGTAACAGAACCTGGTCAGAGCCCCACAAGTCACCCCATCTTGGATTCCCGTAGGTCTCTAGTTTTCAAAAATGCACAGGTTTGGTAGGTTTCCCTAGGTGCCGGCTGAGCTAGAGGCCAAAATCTACAGGTAGGCACTTTACAAAAAACAGCTCTGTTTTCTGTGATGGGTCCACGTTGAGTTTTGGGGCATATCCTGTCGCGGGTGCTAGGCCTACCCACACAAGTGAGCTACCATTTTTATTGGGAGACTTGGGGGAATGCTGGGTGGAAGGAAATTTGTGGCTCCTCTCAGGATCCAGAACTTTCTGTCACCGAAATGTGAGGAAAATGTGTTTTTTTAGCCAAATTTTGAGGTTTGCAAATGATTCTGGGTAACAGAACCTGGTCAGAGCCCCACAAGTCACCCAATCTTGGATTCCCCTAGGTCTCTAGTTTTAAAAAATGCATAGGTTTGGTAGGTTTCCCTAGGTGCCGGCTGAGCTAGAGGCCAAAATCTACAGGTAGGCACTTTGCAAAAAACAGCTCTGTTTTCTGTGATGTGTCCATGTTGTGTTTTGGGGCATATCCTGTCGCGGACGCTAGGCCTACCCACACAAGTGAGGTACCATTTTTATCGGGAGACTTGGGGGAACGCTGGGGAGAAGGAAATTTGTGGCTCCTCTCAGGATCCAGAACTTTCTGTCACCGAAATGTGAAGAAACTGTGTTTTTTTAGCCAAATTTTGAGGTTTGCAAAGGATTCGGGGTAACAGAACCTGGTCAGAGCCCCACAAGTCACCCCATCTTGGATTCCCGTAGGTCTCTAGTTTTAAAAAATGCATAGGTTTGGTAGGTTTCCCTAGGTGCCGGCTGAGCTAGAGGCCAAAATCTACAGGTAGGCACTTTGCAAAAAACAGCTCTGTTTTCTGTGATGTGTCCATGTTGTGTTTTGGGGCATATCCTGTCCCGGGCGCTAGGCCTACCCACACAAGTGAGGTACCATTTTTATCGGGAGACTTGGGGGAACGCTGGGGAGAAGGAAATTTGTGGCTCCTCTCAGGATCCAGAACTTTCTGTCACCGAAATGTGAAGAAACTGTGTTTTTTTAGCCAAATTTTGAGGTTTGCAAAGGATTCTGGGTAACAGAACCTGGTCAGAGCCCCACAAGTCACCCCATCTTGGATTCCCCTAGGTCTCTAGTTTTCAAAAATTCACAGGTTTGGTAGGTTTCCCTAGGTGCCGGCTGAGCTAAAGGCCAAATTCTAGAGGTAGGCACTTTGCAAAAAAACAGCTCTGTTTTCTGTCAAAAAATGGGATGTGCCCACTTTGTGTTTTGGGGCATATCCTGTCGCGGGTGCTAGGCCTACCCACACAAGTGAGCTACCATTTTTATTGGGAGACTTGGGGGAATGCTGGGTGGAAGGAAATTTGTGGCTCCTCTCAGGATCCAGAACTTTCTGTCACCGAAATGTGAGGAAAATGTGTTTTTTTAGCCAAATTTTGAGGTTTGCAAATGATTCTGGGTAACAGAACCTGGTCAGAGCCCCACAAATCACCCCATCTTGGATTCCCCTAGGTCTCTAGTTTTCAAAAATGCACAGGTTTGGTAGGTTTCCCTAGGTGCCGGCTGAGCTAGAGGCCAAATTCTACAGGTAGGCACTTTGCAAAAAACAGCTCTGTTTTCTGTCAAAAAATGGGATGTGCCCACTTTGTGTTTTGGGACATTTCCTGTCGCGGGTGCTAGGACTACCCACACAAGTGAGGTATCCTTTTTATCCGTAGACTTGGGGGAACGCGGGGTGAAGGAAATTTGTGGCTCCTCTCAGATTCCAGAACTTTCTGTCACCGAAATGTGAGGAAAATGTGTTTTTTTAGCCAAATTTTGAGGTTTGCAAAGGATTCTGGGTAACAGAACCTGGTCAGAGCCCCACAAGTCACCCCATCTTGGATTCCCCTAGGTCTCTAGTTTTAAAAAATGCACAGGTTTGGTAGGTTTCCCTAGGTGCCGGCTGAGCTAGAGGCCAAATTCTACAGGTAGGCACTTTGCAAAAAACAGCTCTGTTTTCTGTCAAAAAATGGGATGTGCCCACTTTGTGTTTTGGGACATTTCCTGTCGCGGGTGCTAGGACTACCCACACAAGTGAGGTATCCTTTTTATCCGTAGACTTGGGGGAACGCGGGGTGAAGGAAATTTGTGGCTCCTCTCAGATTCCAGAACTTTCTGTCACCGAAATGTGAGGAAAATGTGTTTTTTTAGCCAAATTTTGAGGTTTGCAAAGGATTCTGGGTAACAGAACCTGGTCAGAGCCCCACAAGTCACCCAATCTTGGATTCCCCTAGGTCTCTAGTTTTAAAAAATGCATAGGTTTGGTAGGTTTCCCTAGGTGCCGGCTGAGCTAGAGGCCAAAATCTACAGGTAGGCACTTTACAAAAAACAGCTCTGTTTTCTGTGATGTGTCCATGTTGTGTTTTGGGGCATATCCTGTCGCGGGCGCTAGGCCTATCCACACAAGTGAGGTACCATTTTTATCGGGAGACTTGGGGGAACGCTGGGGAGAAGGAAATTTGTGGCTCCTCTCAGGATCCAGAACTTTCTGTCACCGAAATATGAGGAAACTGTGTTTTTTTAGCTAAATTTTGAGGTTTGCAAAGGATTCTGGGTAACAGAACCTGGTCAGAGCCCCACAAGTCACCCCATCTTGGATTCCCCTAGGTCTCTAGTTTTAAAAAATGCACAGGTTTGGTAGGTTTCCCTAGGTGCCGGCTGAGCTAGAGGCCAAATTCTACAGGTAGGCACTTTGCAAAAAACAGCTCTGTTTTCTGTCAAAAAATGGGATGTGCCCACTTTGTGTTTTGGGACATTTCCTGTCGCGGGTGCTAGGACTACCCACACAAGTGAGGTATCATTTTTATCGGTAGACTTGGGGGAACGCTGGGTGTAGGAAATTTGTGGCTCCTCTCAGATTCCAGAACTTTCTGTCAACTAAATGTGAGGAAAATGTTTTTTTTAGCCAAATTTTGAGGTTTGCAAAGGATTCTGGGTAACAGAACCTGGTCAGAGCCCCACAAGTCACCCCATCTTGGATTCCCCTAGGTCTCTAGTTTTGAAAAATGCACAGGTTTGGTAGGTTTCCCTAGGTGCCGGCTGAGCTAGAGGCCAAAATCTACAGGTAGGCACTTTGCAAAAAACAGCTCTTTTCTGTGATGTGTCCATGTTGTGTTTTGGGGCATATCCTGTCGCGGGCGCTAGGCCTACCCACACAAGTGAGGTACCATTTTTATCGGGAGACTTGGGGGAACGCTGGGTGGAAGGAAATTTGTGGCTCCTCTCAGGATCCAGAATTTTCTGTCACCGAAATGTGAGGAAAATATGTTTTTTTAGCCACAGTTTGAGGTTTGCAAATGATTCTGGGTAACAGAACCTGGTCAGAGCCCCACAAGTCACCCCATCTTGGATTCCCCTAGGTCTCTAGTTTTAAAAAATGCACAGGTTTGGTAGGTTTCCCTAGGTGCCGGCTGAGCTAGAGGCCAAAATCTACAGGTAGGCACTTTGCAAAAAACAGCTCTGTTTTCTGTCAAAAAATGGGATGTGCCCACTTTGTGTTTTGGGACATTTCCTGTTGCGGGTGCTAGGACTACCCACACAAGTGAGGTATCATTTTTATCGGTAGACTTGGGGGAACGCTGGGTGAAGGAAATTTGTGGCTCCTCTCAGATTCCAGAACTTTCTGTCACCGAAATGTGAGGAAAATGTGTTTTTTTAGCCAAATTTTGAGGTTTGCAAAGGATTCTGGGTAACAGAACCTGGTCAGAGCCCCACAAGTCACCCCATCTTGGATTCCCCTAGGTCTCTAGTTTTGAAAAATGCACAGGTTTGGTAGGTTTCCCTAGGTGCCGGCTGAGCTAGAGGCCAAAATCTACAGGTAGGCACTTTACAAAAAACAGCTCTGTTTTCTGTGATGTGTCCACGTTGTGTTTTGGGGCATATCCTGTCGCGGGCGCTAGGCCTACCCACACAAGTGAGGTACCATTTTTATCGGGAGACTTGGGGGAACGCTGCGTGGAAGGAAATTTGTGGCTCCTCTTAGGATCCAGAACTTTCTGTCACCGAAATGTGAGGAAAATGTTTTTTTTAGCCAAATTTTGAGGTTTGCAAATGATTCTGGGTAACAGAACCTGGTCAGAGCCCCACAAGTCACCCCATCTTGGATTCCCCTAGGTCTCTAGTTTTCAGAAATGCACAGGTTTGGTAGGTTTCCCTAGGTACCGGCTGAGCTAGAGGCCAAATTCTACAGGTAGGCACTTTGCAAAAAACAGCTGTTTTCTGTCAAAAAATGGGATGTGCCCACTTTGTGTTTTGGGACAATTCCTGTCGCGGGTGCTAGGACTACCCACACAAGTGAGGTATCATTTTTATCGGTAGACTTGGGGGAACGCTGGGTGAAGGAAATTTGTGGCTCCTCTCAGATTCCAGAACTTTCTGTCACCGAAATGTGAGGAAACTGTGTTTTTTTAGCCAAATTTTGAGGTTTGCAAAGGATTCTGGGTAACAGAACCTGGTCAGAGCCCCACAAGTCACCCCATCTTGGATTCCCCTAGGTCTCTAGTTTTCAAAAATGCACAGGTTTGGTAGGTTTCCCTAGGTACCGGCTGAGCTAGAGGCCAAATTCTACAGGTAGGCACTTTGCAAAAAACAGCTGTTTTCTGTCAAAAAATGGGATGTGCCCACTTTGTGTTTTGGGACAATTCCTGTCGCGGGTGCTAGGACTACCCACACAAGTGAGGTATCATTTTTATCGGTAGACTTGGGGGAACGCTGGGTGAAGGAAATTTGTGGCTCCTCTCAGATTCCAGAACTTTCTGTCACCGAAATGTGAGGAAAATGTGTTTTTTTAGCCAAATTTTGAGGTTTGCAAAGGATTCTGGGTAACAGAACCTGGTCAGAGCCCCACAAGTCACCCCATCTTGGATTCCCCTAGGTCTCTAGTTTTAAAAAATGCACAGGTTTGGTAGGTTTCCCTAGGTGCCGGCTGAGCTAGAGGCCAAAATCTACAGGTAGGTACTTTGCAAAAAACAGCTCTGTTTTCTGTGATGTGTCCATGTTGTGTTTTGGGGCATATCCTGTCGCTGGCGCTAGGCCTAACCACACAAGTGAGGTACCATTTTTATCGGGAGACTTGGGGGAACGCTGGGTGGAAGGAAATTTGTGGCTCCTCTCAGGATCCAGAATTTTCTGTCACCAAAATGTGAGGAAAATATGTTTTTTTAGCCACAGTTTGAGGTTTGCAAATGATTCTGGGTAACAGAACCTGGTCAGAGCCCCACAAGTCACCCCATCTTGGATTCCCCTTGGTCTCTACTTTTCAAAAAGGCACAGGTTTGGTAGGTTTCCCTAGGTGCTGGCTGAGCTAGAGGCCAAAATCTACAGGTAGGCACTTTACAAAAAACAGCTCTGTTTTCTATGATGTGTCCACGTTGTGTTTTGGGGCATATCCTGTCGCGGGCGCTAGGCCTACCCACACAAGTGAGGTACCATTTTTATCGGGAGACTTGGGGGAACGCTGGGTGGAAGGAAATTTGTGGCTCCTCTCAGGATCCAGAACTTTCTGTCACCGAAATGTGAGGAAAATGTGTTTTTTTTAGCCAAATTTTGAGGTTTGCAAAGGATTCTGGGTAACAGAACCTGGTCAGAGCCCCACAAGTCACCCCATCTTGGATTCCCCTAGGTCTCTAGTTTTCAAAAATGCACAGGTTTGGTAGGTTTCCCTAGGTGCCGGCTGAGCTATAGGCCAAAATCTACAGGTAGGCACTTTGCAAAAATCAGCTCTGTTTTCTGTGATGTGTCCATGTTGTGTTTTGGGGCATATCCTGTCGCGGGCGCTAGGCCTACCCACACAAGTGAGGTACCATTTTTATCGGGAGACTTGGGGGAACCCTGGGTGGAAGGAAATTTGTGGCTCCTCTCAGGATCCAGAATTTTCTGTCACCGAAATGTGAGGAAAATATGTTTTTTTAGCCACAGTTTGAGGTTTGCAAATGATTCTGGGTAACAGAACCTGGTCAGAGCCCCACAAGTCACCCCATCTTGGATTCCCCTAGGTCTCTAGTTTTAAAAAATGCACAGGTTTGGTAGGTTTCCCTAGGTGCCGGCTGAGCTAGAGGCCAAAATCTACAGGTAGGCACTTTGCAAAAAACAGCTCTGTTTTCTGTGATGTGTCCATGTTGTGTTTTGGGGCATATCCTGTCACGGGCGCTAGGCCTACCCACACAAGTGAGGTACCATTTTTATCGGGAGACTTGGAGGAACGCTGGGGAGAAGGAAATTTGTGGCTCCTCTCAGGATCCAGAACTTTCTGTCACCGAAATGTGAGGAAAATGTGTTTTTTTAGCCAAATTTTGAGGTTTGCAAAGGATTCTGTTTAACAGAACCTGGTCAGAGCCCCACAAGTCACCCCATCTTGGATTCCCCTAGGTCTCTAGTTTTAAAAAATCCACAGGTTTGGTAGGTTTCCCTAGGTGCCGGCTGAGCTAGAGGCCAAAATCTACAGGTAGGCACTTTGCAAAAAAACAGCTCTGTTTTCTGTGATGTGTCCATGTTGTGTTTTGGGGCATATCCTGTCGCGGGCGCTAGGCCTACCCACACAAGTGAGCTACCATTTTTATCGGGAGACTTGGGGGAACACTAGGTAGAAGGAAATTTGTGGCTCCTCTCAGGATCCAGAACTTTCTGTCACCGAAATGTGAGGAAAATATGTTTTTTTAGCCAAAGTTTGAGGTTTGCAAAGGATTCTGGTTAACAGAACGTGGTCACAGCCCCACAAGTCACCCCGTCTTGGATTCCCCTAGGTCTCTAGTTTTCAAAAATGCACAGGTTTGGTAGGTTTCCCTAGGTGCCGGCTGAGCTAGAGGCCACAATCTACAGGTAGGCACTTTGCAAAAAACAGCTCTGTTTTCTGTCAAAAAATGGGATGTGCCCACTTTGTGTTTTGAGACATTTCCTGTCACGGGCGCTAGGACTACCCACACAATGTGATGTGTCATTTTTATCGGGAGACTTGGGGGAACGCTGGGTGGAAGGAAATTTGAGGCTCCTCTCAGATTCCAGAACTTTCTGTCACCGAAATGTGAGGAAAATGTGTTTTTTTAGCCACATTTTGAGGTTTGCAAAGGATTCTGGGTAACAGAACCTGGTCAGAGCCCCACAAATCACCCCATCTTGGATTCCCCTAGGTCTCTAGTTTTAAAAAATGCACAGGTTTGGTATGTTTCCCTAGGTGCCGGCTGAGCTAGAGGCCAAATTCTACAGGTAGGCACTTTGCAAAAAACAGCTCTGTTTTCTGTGATGTGTCCATGTTGTGTTTTGGGGCATATCCTGTCGCGGGCGCTAGGCCTACCCACACAAGTGAGGTACCATTTTTATCGGGAGACTTGGGGGAACGCTGGGGAGAAGGAAATTTGTGGCTCCTCTCAGGATCCAGAACTTTCTGTCACCGAAATGAGAGGAAACTGTGTTTTTTTAGCCAAATTTTGAGGTTTGCAAATGATTCTGGGTAACAAAACCTGGTCAGAGCCCCACACGTCACCCAATCTTGGATTCCCCTAGGTCTCTAGTTTTAAAAAATGCATAGGTTTGGTTGGTTTCCCTAGGTGCCGGCTGAGCTAGAGGCCAAATTCCACAGGTAGGCACTTTGCAAAAAAACAGCTCTGTTTTCTGTCAAAAAATGGGATGTGCCCACTTTGTGTTTTGGGACATTTCCTGTCGCGGGTGCTAGAACTACCCACACAAGTGAGGTATCATTTTTATCGGGAGACTTGGGGGAACGCTGGGTGAAGGAAATTTGTGGCTCCTCTCAGATTCCAGAACTTTCTGTCACCGAAATGTGAGGAAAATGTGTTTTTTTAGCCAAATTTTGAGGTTTGCAAAGGATTCTGGGTAACAGAACCTGGTCAGAGCCCCACAAGTCACCCCATCGTGGATTCCCGTAGGTCTCTAGTTTTAAAAAATGCACAGGTTTGGTAGGTTTCCCTAGGTGCCGGCTGAGCTAGAGGCCAAAATCTACAGGTAGGCCCTTTACAAAAAACAGCTCTGTTTTCTGTGATGTGTCCACGTTGTGTTTTGGGGCATATCCTGTCGCGGGTGCTAGGCCTACCCACACAAGTGAGCTACCATTTTTATTGGGAGACTTGGGGGAATGCTGGGTGGAAGGAAATTTGTGGCTCCTCTCAGGATCCAGAACTTTCTGTCACCGAAATGTGAGGAAAATGTGTTTTTTTAGCCAAATTTTGAGGTTTGCAAATGATTCTGGGTAACAGAACCTGGTCAGAGCCCCACAAATCACCCCATCTTGGATTCCCCTAGGTCTCTAGTTTTCAAAAATGCACAGGTTTGGTAGGTTTCCCTAGGTGCCGGCTGAGCTAGAGGCCAAATTCAACAGGTAGGCACTTTGCAAAAAACAGCTCTGTTTTCTGTCAAAAAATGGGATGTGCCCACTTTGTGTTTTGGGATATTTCCTGTCGCGGGCGCTAGGCCTACCCACACAAGTGAGGTACCATTTTTATCGGGAGACTTGGGGGAACGCTGGGGAGAAGGACATTTGTGGCTCCTATCAGGATCCAGAACTTTCTGTCACCGAAATGTGAGGAAACTGTGTTTTTTTAGCCAAATTTTGAGGTTTGCAAAGGATTCTGGGTAACAGAACGTGGTCAGAGCCCCACAAGTCACCCCATCTTGGATTCCCCTAAGTCTCTAGTTTTCAAAAATGCACAGGTTTGGTAGGTTTCCCTAGGTGCCATGTGAGCTTGTGGCCACAATCTACAGGTAGGCACTTTGCAAAAAACAGCTCTGTTTTCTGTCAAAAAATGGGATGTGCCCACTTTGTGTTTTGGGACATTTCCTGTCACAGGCGCTAGGACTACCCACACAATGTGATGTGTCATTTTTATCGGGAGACTTGCGGGAACGCTGGGTGGAAGGAAATTTGTGGCTCCTCTCAGATTCCAGAACTTTCTGTCACCGAAATGTGAGGAAAATGTGTTTTTTTAGCCACATTTTGAGGTTTGCAAAGGATTCTGGGTAACAGAACCTGGTCAGAGCCCCACAAATCACCCCATCTTGGATTCCCCTAGGTCTCTAGTTTTCAAAAATGCACAGGTTTGGTATGTTTCCCTAGGTGCCGGCTGAGCTAGAGGCCAAATTCTACAGGTAGGCACTTTGCAAAAAAACAGCTCTGTTTTCTGTCAAAAAATGGGATGTGCCCACTTTGTGTTTTGGGACATTTCCTGTCGCGGGTGCTAGAACTACCCACACAAGTGAGGTATCATTTTTATCGAGAGACTTGGGGGAGCGCTGGGTGAAGGAAATTTGTGGCTCCTCTCAGATTCCAGAACTTTCTGTCACCGAAATGTGAGGAAAATGTGTTTTTTTAGCCAAATTTTGAGGTTTGCAAAGGATTCTGGGTAACAGAACCTGGTCAGAGCCCCACAAGTCACCCCATCTTGGATTCCCGTAGGTCTCTAGTTTTAAAAAATCCACAGGTTTGGTAAGTTTCCCTAGGTGCCGGCTGAGCTAGAGGCCAAAATCTACAGGTAGGCACTTTACAAAAAACAGCTCTGTTTTCTGTGATGGGTCCACGTTGTGTTTTGGGGCATATCCTGTCGCGGGTGCTAGGCCTACCCACACAAGTGAGCTACCATTTTTATCAGGAGACTTGGGGGAACGCTGGGTGGAAGGAAATTTGTGGCTCCTCTCAGGATCCAGAACTTTCTGTCACCGAAATGTGAGGAAAATGTGTTTTTTAGTCAAATTTTGAGGTTTGCAAAGGATTCTGGGTAACAGAACCTGGTCAGAGCCCCACAAGTCACCCCATCTTGGATTCCCGTAGGTCTCTAGTTTTAAAAAATGCACAGGTTTGGTAGGTTTCCCTAGGTGCCGGCTGAGCTAGAGGCCAAAATCTACAGGTAGGCACTTTACAAAAAACAGCTCTGTTTTCTGTGATGGGTCCACGTTGTGTTTTGGGGCATATCCTGTCGCGGGTGCTAGGCCTACCCACACAAGTGAGCTACCATTTTTATTGGGAGACTTGGGGGAATGCTGGGTGGAAGGAAATTTGTGGCTCCTCTCAGGATCCAGAACTTTCTGTCACCGAAATGTGAGGAAAATGTGTTTTTTTAGCCAAATTTTGAGGTTTGCAAATGATTCTGGGTAACAGAACCTGGTCAGAGCCCCACAAGTCACCCAATCTTGGATTCCCCTAGGTCTCTAGTTTTAAAAAATGCATAGGTTTGGTAGGTTTCCCTAGGTGCCGGCTGAGCTAGAGGCCAAAATCTACAGATAGGCACTTTGCAAAAAACAGCTCTGTTTTCTGTGATGTGTCCATGTTGTGTTTTGGGGCATATCCTGTCGCGGGCGCTAGGCCTACCCACACAAGTGAGGTACCATTTTTATCGGGAGACTTGGGGGAACGCTGGGGAGAAGGAAATTTGTGGCTCCTCTCAGGATCCAGAACTTTCTGTCACCGAAATGTGAAGAAACTGTGTTTTTTTAGCCAAATTTTGAGGTTTGCAAAGGATTCTGGGTAACAGAACCTGGTCAGAGCCCCACAAGTCACCCCATTTTGGATTCCCCTAGGTCTCTAGTTTTCAAAAATGCACAGGTTTGGTAGGTTTCCCTAGGTGCCGGCTGAGCTAGAGGCCAAATTCTACAGGTAGGCACTTTGCAAAAAACAGCTCTGTTTTCTGTCAAAAAATGGGATGTGCCCACTTTGTGTTTTGGGACATTTCCTGTTGCGGGTGCTAGGACTACCCACACAAGTGAGGTATCATTTTTATCGGTAGACTTGGGGGTACGCTGGGTGTAGGAAATTTGGGGCTCCTCTCAGATTCCAGACCTTTCTGTCACCGAAATGTAAGGAAAATGTGTTTTTTTAGCCAAATTTTGAGGTTTGCAAAGGATTCTGGGTAACAGAACCTGGTCAGAGCCCCACAAGTCACCCCATCTTGGATTCCCCTAGGTCTCTAGTTTTAAAAAATCCACAGGTTTGGTAGGTTTCCCTAGGTGCCGGCTGAGCTAGAGGCCAAAATCTACAGGTAGGCACTTTGCAAAAAAACAGCTCTGTTTTCTGTGATGTGTCCATGTTGTGTTTTGGGGCATATCCTGTCGCGGGCGCTAGGCCTACCCACACAAGTGAGCTACCATTTTTATCAGGAGACTTGGGGGAACGCTGGGTGGAAGGAAATTTGTGGCTCCTCTCAGGATCCAGAACTTTCTGTCACCGAAATGTGAGGAAAATATGTTTTTTAGCCAAAGTTTGAGGTTTGCAAAGGATTCTGGTTCACAGAACGTGGTCAGAGCCCCACAAGTCACCCCATCTTGGATTCCCCTAGGTCTCTAGTTTTAAAAAATGCACGGGTTTGGTAGGTTTCCCTAGGTGCCGGCTGAGCTAGAGGCCACAATCTACAGGTAGGCACTTTGCAAAAAACAGCTCTGTTTTCTGTCAAAAAATGGGATGTGCCCACTTTGTGTTTGAGACATTTCCTGTCACGGGCGCTAGGACTACCCACACAATGTGATGTGTCATTTTTATCGGGAGACTTGGGGGAACGCTAGGTGGAAGGAAATTTGTGGCTCCTCTCAGATTCAAGAACTTTCTGTCACCGAAATGTGAGGAAAATGTGTTTTTTTAGCCACATTTTGAGGTTTGCAAAGGATTCTGGGTAACAGAACCTGGTCAGAGCCCCACAAATCACCCCATCTTGGATTCCCCTAGGTCTCTAGTTTTCAAAAATGCAAAGGTTTGGCATGTTTCCCTAGGTGCCGGCTGAGCTAGAGGCCAAATTCTACAGGTAGGCACTTTGCAAAAAAACAGCTCTGTTTTCTGTCAAAAAATGGGATGTGCCCACTTTGTGTTTTGGGACATTTCCTGTCGCGGGTGCTAGAACTACCCACACAAGTGAGGTATCATTTTTATCGGGAGACTTGGGGGAACGCTGGGTGAAGGAAATGTGTGGCTCCTCTCAGATTCCAGAACTTTCTGTCACCGAAATGTGAGGAAAATGTGTTTTTTTAGCCAAATTTTGAGGTTTGCAAAGGATTCTGGGTAACAGAACCTGGTCAGAGCCCCACAAGTCACCCCATCGTGGATTCCCGTAGGTCTCTAGTTTTAAAAAATGCACAGGTTTGGTAGGTTTCCCTAGGTGCCGGCTGAGCTAGAGGACAAAATCTACAGGTAGGCCCTTTACAAAAAACAGCTCTGTTTTCTGTGATGTGTCCACGTTGTGTTTTGGGGCATATCCTGTCGCAGGTGCTAGGCCTACCCACACAAGTGAGCTACCATTTTTATTGGGAGACTTGGGGGAATGCTGGGTGGAAGGAAATTTGTGGCTCCTCTCAGGATCCAGAACTTTCTGTCACCGAAATGTGAGGAAAATGTGTTTTTTTAGCCAAATTTTGAGGTTTGCAAAGGATTCTGGGTAACAGAACCTGGTCAGAGCCCCACAAGTCACCCCATCTTGGATTCCCCTAGGTCTCTAGTTTTAAAAAATCCACAGGTTTGGTAGGTTTCCCTAGGTGCCGGCTGAGCTAGAGGCCAAAATCTACAGGTAGGCACTTTGCAAAAAAACAGCTCTGTTTTCTGTGATGTGTCCATGTTGTGTTTTGGGGCATATCCTGTCGCGGGCGCTAGGCCTACCCACACAAGTGAGCTACCATTTTTATCGGGAGACTTGGGGGAACACTAGGTGGAAGGAAATTTGTGGCTCCTCTCAGGATCCAGAACTTTCTGTCACCAAAATGTGAGGAAAATATGTTTTTTTAGCCAAAGTTTGAGGTTTGCAAAGGATTCTGGTTAACAGAACGTGGTCACAGCCCCACAAGTCACCCCGTCTTGGATTCCCCTAGGTCTCTAGTTTTCAAAAATGCACAGGTTTGGTAGGTTTCCCTAGGTGCCGGCTGAGCTAGAGGCCACAATCTACAGGTAGGCACTTTGCAAAAAACAGCTCTGTTTTCTGTCAAAAAATGGGATGTGCCCACTTTGTGTTTTGAGACATTTCCTGTCACGGGCGCTAGGACTACCCACACAATGTGATGTGTCATTTTTATCGGGAGACTTGGGGGAACGCTGGGTGGAAGGAAATTTGTGGCTCCTCTCAGATTCCAGAACTTTCTGTCACCGAAATGTGAGGAAAATGTGTTTTTTTAGCCACATTTTGAGGTTTGCAAAGGATTCTGGGTAACAGAACCTGGTCAGAGCCCCACAAATCACCCCATCTTGGATTCCCCTAGGTCTCTAGTTTTAAAAAATGCACAGGTTTGGTATGTTTCCCCAGGTGCCGGCTGAGCTAGATGCCAAATTCTACAGGTAGGCACTTTGCAAAAAACAGCTCTGTTTTCTGTGATGTGTCCATGTTGTGTTTTGGGGCATATCCTGTCGCGGGCGCTAGGCCTACCCACACAAGTGAGGTACCATTTTTATCGGGAGACTTGGGGGAACGCTGGGGAGAAGGAAATTTGTGGCTCCTCTCAGGATCCAGAACTTTCTGTCACCGAAATGTGAGGAAAATATGTTTTTTAGCCAAAGTTTGAGGTTTGCAAAGGATTCTGGTTCACAGAACGTGGTCAGAGCCCCACAAGTCACCCCATCTTGGATTCCCCTAGGTCTCTAGTTTTAAAAAATGCACGGGTTTGGTAGGTTTCCCTAGGTGCCGGCTGAGCTAGAGGCCACAATCTACAGGTAGGCACTTTGCAAAAAACAGCTCTGTTTTCTGTCAAAAAATGGGATGTGCCCACTTTGTGTTTGAGACATTTCCTGTCACGGGCGCTAGGACTACCCACACAATGTGATGTGTCATTTTTATCGGGAGACTTGGGGGAACGCTAGGTGGAAGGAAATTTGTGGCTCCTCTCAGATTCAAGAACTTTCTGTCACCGAAATGTGAGGAAAATGTGTTTTTTTAGCCACATTTTGAGGTTTGCAAAGGATTCTGGGTAACAGAACCTGGTCAGAGCCCCACAAATCACCCCATCTTGGATTCCCCTAGGTCTCTAGTTTTCAAAAATGCACAGGTTTGGTAGGTTTCCCTAGGTGCCGGCTGAGCTAGAGGCCAAATTCTACAGGTAGGCACTTTGCAAAAAACAGCTCTGTTTTCTGTCAAAAAATGGGATGTGCCCACTTTGTGTTTTGGGACATTTCCTGTTGCGGGTGCTAGGACTACCCACACAAGTGAGGTATCATTTTTATCGGTAGACTTGGGGGTACGCTGGGTGTAGGAAATTTGGGGCTCCTCTCAGATTCCAGACCTTTCTGTCACCGAAATGTAAGGAAAATGTGTTTTTTTAGCCAAATTTTGAGGTTTGCAAAGGATTCTGGGTAACAGAACCTGGTCAGAGCCCCACAAGTCACCCCATCTTGGATTCCCCTAGGTCTCTAGTTTTAAAAAATCCACAGGTTTGGTAGGTTTCCCTAGGTGCCGGCTGAGCTAGAGGCCAAAATCTACAGGTAGGCACTTTGCAAAAAAACAGCTCTGTTTTCTGTGATGTGTCCATGTTGTGTTTTGGGGCATATCCTGTCGCGGGCGCTAGGCCTACCCACACAAGTGAGCTACCATTTTTATCAGGAGACTTGGGGGAACGCTGGGTGGAAGGAAATTTGTGGCTCCTCTCAGGATCCAGAACTTTCTGTCACCAAAATGTGAGGAAAATATGTTTTTTAGCCAAAGTTTGAGGTTTGCAAAGGATTCTGGTTCACAGAACGTGGTCAGAGCCCCACAAGTCACCCCATCTTGGATTCCCCTAGGTCTCTAGTTTTAAAAAATGCACGGGTTTGGTAGGTTTCCCTAGGTGCCGGCTGAGCTAGAGGCCACAATCTACAGGTAGGCACTTTGCAAAAAACAGCTCTGTTTTCTGTCAAAAAATGGGATGTGCCCACTTTGTGTTTGAGACATTTCCTGTCACGGGCGCTAGGACTACCCACACAATGTGATGTGTCATTTTTATCGGGAGACTTGGGGGAACGCTAGGTGGAAGGAAATTTGTGGCTCCTCTCAGATTCAAGAACTTTCTGTCACCGAAATGTGAGGAAAATGTGTTTTTTTAGCCACATTTTGAGGTTTGCAAAGGATTCTGGGTAACAGAACCTGGTCAGAGCCCCACAAATCACCCCATCTTGGATTCCCCTAGGTCTCTAGTTTTCAAAAATGCAAAGGTTTGGCATGTTTCCCTAGGTGCCGGCTGAGCTAGAGGCCAAATTCTACAGGTAGGCACTTTGCAAAAAAACAGCTCTGTTTTCTGTCAAAAAATGGGATGTGCCCACTTTGTGTTTTGGGACATTTCCTGTCGCGGGTGCTAGAACTACCCACACAAGTGAGGTATCATTTTTATCGGGAGACTTGGGGGAACGCTGGGTGAAGGAAATGTGTGGCTCCTCTCAGATTCCAGAACTTTCTGTCACCGAAATGTGAGGAAAATGTGTTTTTTTAGCCAAATTTTGAGGTTTGCAAAGGATTCTGGGTAACAGAACCTGGTCAGAGCCCCACAAGTCACCCCATCGTGGATTCCCGTAGGTCTCTAGTTTTAAAAAATGCACAGGTTTGGTAGGTTTCCCTAGGTGCCGGCTGAGCTAGAGGCCAAAATCTACAGGTAGGCCCTTTACAAAAAACAGCTCTGTTTTCTGTGATGTGTCCACGTTGTGTTTTGGGGCATATCCTGTCGCGGGTGCTAGGCCTACCCACACAAGTGAGCTACCATTTTTATTGGGAGACTTGGGGGAATGCTGGGTGGAAGGAAATTTGTGGCTCCTCTCAGGATCCAGAACTTTCTGTCACCGAAATGTGAGGAAAATGTGTTTTTTTAGCCAAATTTTGAGGTTTGCAAATGATTCTGGGTAACAGAACCTGGTCAGAGCCCCACAAATCACCCCATCTTGGATTCCCCTAGGTCTCTAGTTTTAAAAAATGCACAGGTTTGGTAGGTTTCCCTAGGTGCCGGCTGAGCTAGAGGCCAAAATCTACAGGTAGGCACTTTGCAAAAAACAGCTCTGTTTTCTGTGATGTGTCCATGTTGTGTTTTGGGGCATATCCTGTCACGGGCGCTAGGCCTACCCACACAAGTGAGGTACCATTTTTATCGGGAGACTTGGAGGAACGCTGGGGAGAAGGAAATTTGTGGCTCCTCTCAGGATCCAGAACTTTCTGTCACCGAAATGTGAGGAAAATGTGTTTTTTTAGCCAAATTTTGAGGTTTGCAAAGGATTCTGGGTAACAGAACCTGGTCAGAGCCCCACAAGTCACCCCATCTTGGATTCCCCTAGGTCTCTAGTTTTCAAAAATGCACAGGTTTGGTAGGTTTCCCTAGGTGCCGGCTGAGCTAGAGGCCACAATCTACAGGTAGGCACTTTGCAAAAAACAGCTCTGTTTTCTGTCAAAAAATGGGATGTGCCCACTTTGTGTTTTGAGACATTTCCTGTCACGGGCGCTAGGACTACCCACACAATGTGATGTGTCATTTTTATCGGGAGACTTGGGGGAACGCTGGGTGGAAGGAAATTTGTGGCTCCTCTCAGATTCCAGAACTTTCTGTCACCGAAATGTGAGGAAAATGTGTTTTTTTAGCCACATTTTGAGGTTTGCAAAGGATTCTGGGTAACAGAACCTGGTCAGAGCCCCACAAATCACCCCATCTTGGATTCCCCTAGGTCTCTAGTTTTAAAAAATGCACAGGTTTGGTATGTTTCCCTAGGTGCCGGCTGAGCTAGAGGCCAAATTCTACAGGTAGGCACTTTACAAAAAACAGCTCTGTTTTCTGTGATGGGTCCACGTTGTGTTTTGGGGCATATCCTGTCGCGGGTGCTAGGCCTACCCACACAAGTGAGCTACCATTTTTATTGGGAGACTTGGGGGAATGCTGGGTGGAAGGAAATTTGTGGCTCCTCTCAGGATCCAGAACTTTCTGTCACCGAAATGTGAGGAAAATGTGTTTTTTTAGCCAAATTTTGAGGTTTGCAAATGATTCTGGGTAACAGAACCTGGTCAGAGCCCCACAAGTCACCCAATCTTGGATTCCCCTAGGTCTCTAGTTTTAAAAAATGCATAGGTTTGGTAGGTTTCCCTAGGTGCCGGCTGAGCTAGAGGCCAAAATCTACAGATAGGCACTTTGCAAAAAACAGCTCTGTTTTCTGTGATGTGTCCATGTTGTGTTTTGGGGCATATCCTGTCGCGGGCGCTAGGCCTACCCACACAAGTGAGGTACCATTTTTATCGGGAGACTTGGGGGAACGCTGGGGAGAAGGAAATTTGTGGCTCCTCTCAGGATCCAGAACTTTCTGTCACCGAAATGTGAAGAAACTGTGTTTTTTTAGCCAAATTTTGAGGTTTGCAAAGGATTCTGGGTAACAGAACCTGGTCAGAGCCCCACAAGTCACCCCATTTTGGATTCCCCTAGGTCTCTAGTTTTCAAAAATGCACAGGTTTGGTAGGTTTCCCTAGGTGCCGGCTGAGCTAGAGGCCAAATTCTACAGGTAGGCACTTTGCAAAAAACAGCTCTGTTTTCTGTCAAAAAATGGGATGTGCCCACTTTGTGTTTTGGGACATTTCCTGTTGCGGGTGCTAGGACTACCCACACAAGTGAGGTATCATTTTTATCGGTAGACTTGGGGGTACGCTGGGTGTAGGAAATTTGGGGCTCCTCTCAGATTCCAGACCTTTCTGTCACCGAAATGTAAGGAAAATGTGTTTTTTTAGCCAAATTTTGAGGTTTGCAAAGGATTCTGGGTAACAGAACCTGGTCAGAGCCCCACAAGTCACCCCATCTTGGATTCCCCTAGGTCTCTAGTTTTAAAAAATCCACAGGTTTGGTAGGTTTCCCTAGGTGCCGGCTGAGCTAGAGGCCAAAATCTACAGGTAGGCACTTTGCAAAAAAACAGCTCTGTTTTCTGTGATGTGTCCATGTTGTGTTTTGGGGCATATCCTGTCGCGGGCGCTAGGCCTACCCACACAAGTGAGCTACCATTTTTATCAGGAGACTTGGGGGAACGCTGGGTGGAAGGAAATTTGTGGCTCCTCTCAGGATCCAGAACTTTCTGTCACCGAAATGTGAGGAAAATATGTTTTTTAGCCAAAGTTTGAGGTTTGCAAAGGATTCTGGTTCACAGAACGTGGTCAGAGCCCCACAAGTCACCCCATCTTGGATTCCCCTAGGTCTCTAGTTTTAAAAAATGCACGGGTTTGGTAGGTTTCCCTAGGTGCCGGCTGAGCTAGAGGCCACAATCTACAGGTAGGCACTTTGCAAAAAACAGCTCTGTTTTCTGTCAAAAAATGGGATGTGCCCACTTTGTGTTTGAGACATTTCCTGTCACGGGCGCTAGGACTACCCACACAATGTGATGTGTCATTTTTATCGGGAGACTTGGGGGAACGCTAGGTGGAAGGAAATTTGTGGCTCCTCTCAGATTCAAGAACTTTCTGTCACCGAAATGTGAGGAAAATGTGTTTTTTTAGCCACATTTTGAGGTTTGCAAAGGATTCTGGGTAACAGAACCTGGTCAGAGCCCCACAAATCACCCCATCTTGGATTCCCCTAGGTCTCTAGTTTTCAAAAATGCAAAGGTTTGGCATGTTTCCCTAGGTGCCGGCTGAGCTAGAGGCCAAATTCTACAGGTAGGCACTTTGCAAAAAAACAGCTCTGTTTTCTGTCAAAAAATGGGATGTGCCCACTTTGTGTTTTGGGACATTTCCTGTCGCGGGTGCTAGAACTACCCACACAAGTGAGGTATCATTTTTATCGGGAGACTTGGGGGAACGCTGGGTGAAGAAAATTTGTGGCTCCTCTCAGATTCCAGAACTTTCTGTCACCGAAATGTGAGGAAAATGTGTTTTTTTAGCCAAATTTTGAGGTTTGCAAAGGATTCTGGGTAACAGAACCTGGTCAGAGCCCCACAAGTCACCCCATCTTGGATTCCCGTAGGTCTCTAGTTTTCAAAAATGCACAGGTTTGGTAGATTTCCCTAGGTGCCGGCTGAGCTAGAGGCCAAAATCTACAGGTAGGCACTTTACAAAAAACAGCTCTGTTTTCTGTGATGTGTCCACGTTGTGTTTTGGGGCATATCCTGTCGCGGGTGCTAGGCCTACCCACACAAGTGAGCTACCATTTTTATTGGGAGACTTGGGGGAATGCTGGGTGGAAGGAAATGTGTGGCTCCTCTCAGGATCCAGAACTTTCTGTCACCGAAATGTAAGGAAAATGTGTTTTTTTAGCCAAATTTTGAGGTTTGCAAATGATTCTGGGTAACAGAACCTGGTCAGAGCCCCACAAATCACCCCATCTTGGATTCCCCTAGGTCTCTAGTTTTAAAAAATGCACAGGTTTGGTAGGTTTCCCTAGGTGCCGGCTGAGCTAGAGGGCAAATTCTACAGGTAGGCACTTTGCAAAAAACAGCTCTGTTTTCTGTCAAAAAATGGGATGTGCCCACTTTGTGTTTTGGGACATTTCCTGTCGCGGGTGCTAGGACTACCCACACAAGTGAGGTATCATTTTTATCGGTAGACTTGGAAGAACGCTGGGTGTAGGAAATTTGGGGCTTCTCTCAGATTCCAGACCTTTCTGTCACCGAAATGTGAGGAAAATGTGTTTTTTTAGCCAAATTTTGAGGTTTGCAAAGGATTCTGGGTAACAGAACCTGGTCAGAGCCCCACAAGTCACCCCATCTTGGATTCCCCTAGGTCTCTAGTTTTAAAAAATCCACAGGTTTGGTAGGTTTCCCTAGGTGCCGGCTGAGCTAGAGGCCAAAATCTACAGGTAGGCACTTTGCAAAAAAACAGCTCTGTTTTCTGTGATGTATCCATGTTGTGTTTTGGGGCATATCCTGTCGCGGGCGCTAGGCCTACCCACACAAGTGAGCTACCATTTTTATCAGGAGACTTGGGGGAACGCTGGGTGGAAGGAAATTTGTGGCTCCTCTCAGGATCCAGAACTTTCTGTCACCGAAATGTGAGGAAAATATGTTTTTTTAGCCAAAGTTTGAGGTTTGCAAAGGATTCTGGTTCACAGAACGTGGTCAGAGCCCCACAAGTCACCCCATCTTGGATTCCCCTAGGTCTCTAGTTTTAAAAAATGCACGGGTTTGGTAGGTTTCCCTAGGTGCCGGCTGAGCTAGAGGCCACAATCTACAGGTAGGCACTTTGCAAAAAACAGCTCTGTTTTCTGTCAAAAAATGGGATGTGCCCACTTTGTGTTTGAGACATTTCCTGTCACGGGCGCTAGGACTACCCACACAATGTGATGTGTCATTTTTATCGGGAGACTTGGGGGAACGCTAGGTGGAAGGAAATTTGTGGCTCCTCTCAGATTCAAGAACTTTCTGTCACCGAAATGTGAGGAAAATGTGTTTTTTTAGCCACATTTTGAGGTTTGCAAAGGATTCTGGGTGACAGAACCTGGTCAGAGCCCCACAAATCACCCCATCTTGGATTCCCCTAGGTCTCTAGTTTTAAAAAATGCAAAGGTTTGGTATGTTTCCCTAGGTGCCGGCTGAGCTAGAGGCCAAATTCTACAGGTAGGCACTTTGCAAAAAAACAGCTCTGTTTTCTGTCAAAAAATGGGATGTGCCCACTTTGTGTTTTGGGACATTTCCTGTCGCGGGTGCTAGAACTACCCACACAAGTGAGGTATCATTTTTATCGGGAGACTTGGGGGAACGCTGGGTGAAGGAAATTTGTGGCTCCTCTCAGATTCCAGAACTTTCTGTCACCGAAATGTGAGGAAAATGTGTTTTTTTAGCCAAATTTTGAGGTTTGCAAAGGATTCTGGGTAACAGAACCTGGTCAGAGCCCCACAAGTCACCCCATCTTGGATTCCCGTAGGTCTCTAGTTTTAAAAAATGCACAGGTTTGGTAGATTTCCCTAGGTGCCGGCTGAGCTAGAGGCCAAAATCTACAGGTAGGCACTTTACAAAAAACAGCTCTGTTTTCTGTGATGTGTCCACGTTGTGTTTTGGGGCATATCCTGTCGCGGGTGCTAGGTCTACCCACACAAGTGAGCTACCATTTTTATTGGGAGACTTGGGGGAATGCTGGGTGGAAGGAAATGTGTGGCTCCCCTCAGGATCCAGAACTTTCTGTCACCGAAATGTGAGGAAAATGTGTTTTTTTAGCCACATTTTGAGGTTTGCAAATGATTCTGGGTAACAGAACCTGGTCAGAGCCCCACAAATCACCCCATCTTGGATTCCCCTAGGTCTCTAGTTTTAAAAAATGCACAGGTTTGGTAGGTTTCCCTAGGTGCCGGCTGAGCTAGAGGGCAAATTCTACAGGTAGGCACTTTGCAAAAAACAGCTCTGTTTTCTGTCAAAAAATGGGATGTGCCCACTTTGTGTTTTGGGACATTTCCTGTCGCGGGTGCTAGGACTACCCACACAAGTGAGGTATCATTTTTATCGGTAGACTTGGGGGAACGCTGGGTGTAGGAAATTTGGGGCTCCTCTCAGATTCCAGACCTTTCTGTCACCGAAATGTGAGGAAAATGTGTTTTTTTAGCCAAATTTTGAGGTTTGCAAAGGATTCTGGGTAACAGAACCTGGTCAGAGCCCCACAAGTCACCCCATCTTGGATTCCCCTAGGTCTCTAGTTTTAAAAAATCCACAGGTTTGGTAGGTTTCCCTAGGTGCCGGCTGAGCTAGAGGCCAAAATCTACAGGTAGGCACTTTGCAAAAAAACAGCTCTGTTTTCTGTGATGTGTCCATGTTGTGTTTTGGGGCATATCCTGTCGCGGGCGCTAGGCCTACCCACACAAGTGAGCTACCATTTTTATCAGGAGACTTGGGGGAACGCTGGGTGGAAGGAAATTTGTGGCTCCTCTCAGGATCCAGAACTTTCTGTCACCGAAATGTGAGGAAAATATGTTTTTTTAGCCAAAGTTTGAGGTTTGCAAAGGATTCTGGTTCACAGAACGTGGTCAGAGCCCCACAAGTCACCCCATCTTGGATTCCCCTAGGTCTCTAGTTTTAAAAAATGCACGGGTTTGGTAGGTTTCCCTAGGTGCCGGCTGAGCTAGAGGCCACAATCTACAGGTAGACACTTTGCAAAAAACAGCTCTGTTTTCTGTGATGTGTCCACGTTGTGTTTTGGGGCATATCCTGTCGCGGGTGCTAGGCCTACCCACACAAGTGAGCTACCATTTTTATTGGGAGACTTGGGGGAATGCTGGGTGGAAGGAAATGTGTGGCTCCTCTCAGGATCCAGAACTTTCTGTCACCGAAATGTGAGGAAAATGTGTTTTTTTAGCCAAATTTTGAGGTTTGCAAATGATTCTGGGTAACAGAACCTGGTCAGAGCCCCACAAATCACCCCATCTTGGATTCCCCTAGGTCTCTAGTTTTCAAAAATGCACAGGTTTGGTAGGTTTCCCTAGGTGCCGGCTGAGCTAGAGGCCAAATTCTACAGGTAGGCACTTTGCAAAAAACAGCTCTGTTTTCTGTCAAAAAATGGGATGTGCCCACTTTGTGTTTTGGGACATTTCCTGTCGCGGGTGCTAGGACTACCCACACAAGTGAGGTATCCTTTTTATCCGTAGACTTGGGGGAACGCTGGGTGAAGGAAATTTGTGGCTCCTCTCAGATTCCAGAACTTTCTGTCACCGAAATGTGAGGAAAATGTGTTTTTTTAGCCAAATTTTGAGGTTTGCAAAGGATTCTGGGTAACAGAACCTGGTCAGAGCCCCACAAGTCACCCCATCTTGGATTCCCCTAGGTCTCTAGTTTTCAAAAATGCACAGGTTTGGTAGGTTTCCCTAGGTGCCGGCTGAGCTAGAGGCCAAATTCTACAGGTAGGCACTTTGCAAAAAACAGCTGTTTTCTGTCAGAAAATGGGATGTGCCCACTTTGTGTTTTGGGATATTTCCTGTCGCGGGCGCTAGGCCTACCCACACAAGTGAGGTACCATTTTTATCGGGAGACTTGGGGGAACGCTGGGGAGAAGGAAATTTGTGGCTCCTATCAGGATCCAGAACTTTCTGTCACCGAAATGTGAGGAAACTGTGTTTTTTTAGCCAAATTTTGAGGTTTGCAAAGGATTCTGGGTAACAGAACGTGGTCAGAGCCCCACAAGTCACCCCATCTTGGATTCCCCTAAGTCTCTAGTTTTCAAAAATGCACAGGTTTGGTAGGTTTCCCTAGGTGCCATGTGAGCTTGTGGCCACAATCTACAGGTAGGCACTTTGCAAAAAACAGCTCTGTTTTCTGTCAAAAAATGGGATGTGCCCACTTTGTGTTTTGGGACATTTCCTGTCACGGGCGCTAGGACTACCCACACAATGTGATGTGTCATTTTTATCGGGAGACTTGCGGGAACGCTGGGTGGAAGGAAATTTGTGGCTCCTCTCAGATTCCAGAACTTTCTGTCACCGAAATGTGAGGAAAATGTGTTTTTTTAGCCACATTTTGAGGTTTGCAAAGGATTCTGGGTAACAGAACCTGGTCAGAGCCCCACAAATCACCCCATCTTGGATTCCCCTAGGTCTCTAGTTTTCAAAAATGCACAGGTTTGGTATGTTTCCCTAGGTGCCGGCTGAGCTAGAGGCCAAATTCTACAGGTAGGCACTTTGCAAAAAACAGCTCTGTTTTCTGTGATGTGTCCATGTTGTGTTTTGGGGCATATGCTGTCGCGGGCGCTAGGCCTACCCACACAAGTGAGGTACCATTTTTATCGGGAGACTTGGGGGAACGCTGGGGAGAAGGAAATTTGTGGCTCCTCTAGGATCCAGAACTTTCTGTCACCGAAATGTGAGGAAAATATGTTTTTTTAGCCAAATTTTGAGGTTTGCAAAGGATTCTGGGTAACAGAACCTGGTCAGAGCCCCACACGTCACCCAATCTTGGATTCCCCTAGGTCTCTAGTTTTAAAAAATGCATAGGTTTGGTTGGTTTCCCTAGGTGCCGGCTGAGCTAGAGGCCAAATTCTACAGGTAGGCACTTTGCAAAAAAACAGCTCTGTTTTCTGTCAAAAAATGGGATATGCCCACTTTGTGTTTTGGGACATTTCCTGTCGCGGGTGCTAGAACTACCCACACAAGTGAGGTATCATTTTTATCGGGAGACTTGGGGGAACGCTGGGTGAAGGAAATTTGTGGCTCCTCTCAGATTCCAGAACTTTCTGTCACCGAAATGTGAGGAAAATGTGTTTTTTTAGCCAAATTTTGAGGTTTGCAAAGGATTCTGGGTAACAGAACCTGGTCAGAGCCCCACAGGTCACCCCATCGTGGATTCCCGTAGGTCTCTAGTTTTAAAAAATGCACAGGTTTGGTAGGTTTCCCTAGGTGCCGGCTGAGCTAGAGGCCAAAATCTACAGGTAGGCCCTTTACAAAAAACAGCTCTGTTTTCTGTGATGTGTCCACGTTGTGTTTTGGGGCATATCCTGTCGCGGGTGCTAGGCCTACCCACACAAGTGAGCTACCATTTTTATTGGGAGACTTGGGGGAATGCTGGGTGGAAGGAAATTTGTGGCTCCTCTCAGGATCCAGAACTTTCTGTCACCGAAATGTGAGGAAAATGTGTTTTTTTAACCAAATTTTGAGGTTTGCAAATGATTCTGGGTAACAGAACCTGGTCAGAGCCCCACAAATCACCCCATCTTGGATTCCCCTAGGTCTCTAGTTTTCAAAAATGCACAGGTTTGGTAGGTTTCCTTAGGTGCCGGCTGAGCTAGAGGCCAAATTCAACAGGTAGGCACTTTGCAAAAAACAGCTCTGTTTTCTGTCAAAAAATGGGATGTGCCCACTTTGTGTTTTGGGATATTTCCTGTCGCGGGCGCTAGGCCTACCCACACAAGTGAGGTACCATTTTTATCGGGAGACTTGGGGGAACGCTGGGGAGAAGGAAATTTGTGGCTCCTATCAGGATCCAGAACTTTCTGTCACCGAAATGTGAGGAAACTGTGTTTTTTTAGCCAAATTTTGAGGTTTGCAAAGGATTCTGGGTAACAGAACCTGGTCAGAGCCCCACAAGTCACCCCATCTTGGATTCCCCTAAGTCTCTAGTTTTCAAAAATGCACAGGTTTGGTAGGTTTCCCTAGGTGCCATGTGAGCTTGTGGCCACAATCTACAGGTAGGCACTTTGCAAAAAACAGCTCTGTTTTCTGTCAAAAAATGGGATGTGCCCACTTTGTGTTTTGGGACATTTCCTGTCACGGGCGCTAGGACTAACCACACAATGTGATGTGTCATTTTTATCGGGAGACTTGCGGGAACGCTGGGTGGAAGGAAATTTGTGGCTCCTCTCAGATTCCAGAACTTTCTGTCACCGAAATGTGAGGAAAATGTGTTTTTTTAGCCACATTTTGAGGTTTGCAAAGGATTCTGGGTAACAGAACCTGGTCAGAGCCCCACAAATCACCCCATCTTGGATGCCCCTAGGTCTCTAGTTTTCAAAAATGCACAGGTTTGGTATGTTTCCCTAGGTGCCGGCTGAGCTAGAGGCCAAATTCTACAGGTAGGCACTTTGCAAAAAAACAGCTCTGTTTTCTGTCAAAAAATGGGATGTGCCCACTTTGTGTTTTGGGACATTTCCTGTCGCGGGTGCTAGAACTACCCACACAAGTGAGGTATCATTTTTATCGAGAGACTTGGGGGAGCGCTGGGTGAAGGAAATTTGTGGCTCCTCTCAGATTCCAGAACTTTCTGTCACCGAAATGTGAGGAAAATGTGTTTTTTTAGCCACATTTTGAGGTTTGCAAAGGATTCTGGGTAACAGAACCTGGTCAGAGCCCCACAAGTCACCCCATCTTGGATTCCCGTAGGTCTCTAGTTTTAAAAAATGCACAGGTTTGGTAGGTTTCCCTAGGTGCCGGCTGAGCTAGAGGCCAAAATCTACAGGTAGGCACTTTACAAAAAACAGCTCTGTTTTCAGTGATGGGTCCACGTTGTGTTTTGGGGTATATCCTGTCGCGGGTGCTAGGCCTACCCACACAAGTGAGCTACCATTTTTATCAGGAGACTTGGGGGAACGCTGGGTGGAAGGAAATTTGTGGCTCCTCTCAGGATCCAGAACTTTCTGTCACCGAAATGTGAGGAAAATGTGTTTTTTTAGTCAAATTTTGAGGTTTGCAAAGGATTCTGGGTAACAGAACCTGGTCAGAGCCCCACAAGTCACCCCATCTTGGATTCCCGTAGGTCTCTAGTTTAAAAAATGCACAGGTTTGGTAGGTTTCCCTAGGTGCCGGCTGAGCTAGAGGCCAAAATCTACAGGTAGGCACTTTACAAAAAACAGCTCTGTTTTCTGTGATGGGTCCACGTTGTGTTTTGGGGCATATCCTGTCGCGGGTGCTAGGCCTACCCACACAAGTGAGCTACCATTTTTATTGGGAGACTTGGGGGAATGCTGGGTGGAAGGAAATTTGTGGCTCCTCTCAGGATCCAGAACTTTCTGTCACCGAAATGTGAGGAAAATGTGTTTTTTTAGCCAAATTTTGAGGTTTGCAAATGATTCTGGGTAACAGAACCTGGTCAGAGCCCCACAAGTCACCCAATCTTGGATTCCCCTAGGTCTCTAGTTTTAAAAAATGCATAGGTTTGGTAGGTTTCCCTAGGTGCCGGCTGAGCTAGAGGCCAAAATCTACAGATAGGCACTTTGCAAAAAACGTCTCTGTTTTCTGTGATGTGTCCATGTTGTGTTTTGGGGCATATCCTGTCGCGGGCGCTAGGCCTACCCACACAAGTGAGGTACCATTTTTATCGGGAGACTTGGGGGAACGCTGGGGAGAAGGAAATTAGTGGCTCCTCTCAGGATCCAGAACTTTCTGTCACCGAAATGTGAAGAAACTGTGTTTTTTTAGCCAAATTTTGAGGTTTGCAAAGGATTCTGGGTAACAGAACCTGGTCAGAGCCCCACAAGTCACCCCATCTTGGATTCCCCTAGGTCTCTAGTTTTCAAAAATGCACAGGTTTGGTAGGTTTCCCTAGGTGCCGGCTGAGCTAAAGGCCAAATTCAACAGGTAGGCACTTTGCAAAAAACAGCTCTGTTTTCTGTCAAAAAATGGGATGTGCCCACTTTGTGTTTTGGGACATTTCCTGTTGCGGGTGCTAGGACTACCCACACAAGTGAGGTATCATTTTTATCGGTAGACTTGGGGGTACGCTGGGTGTAGGAAATTTGGGGCTCCTGTCAGATTCCAGACCTTTCTGTCACCGAAATGTGAGGAAAATGTGTTTTTTTAGCCAAATTTTGAGGTTTGCAAAGGATTCTGGGTAACAGAACCTGGTCAGAGCCCCACAAGTCACCCCATCTTGGATTCCCCTAGGTCTCTAGTTTTAAAAAATCCACAGGTTTGGTAGGTTTCCCTAGGTGCCGGCTGAGCTAGAGGCCAAAATCTACAGGTAGGCACTTTGCAAAAAAACAGCTCTGTTTTCTGTGATGTGTCCATGTTGTGTTTTGGGGCATATCCTGTCGCAGGCCCTAGGCCTACCCACACAAGTGAGCTACCATTTTTATCAGGAGACTTGGGGGAACGCTGGGTGGAAGGAAATTTGTGGCTCCTCTCAGGATCCAGAACTTTCTGTCACCGAAATGTGAGGAAAATATGTTTTTTTAGCCAAAGTTTGAGGTTTGCAAAGGATTCTGGTTCACAGAACGTGGTCAGAGCCCCACAAGTCACCCCATCATGGATTCCCCTAGGTCCCTAGTTTTAAAAAATGCACGGGTTTGGTAGGTTTCCCTAGGTGCCGGCTGAGCTAGAGGCCACAATCTACAGGTAGGCACTATGCAAAAAACAGCTCTGTTTTCTGTCAAAAAATGGGATGTGCCCACTTTGTGTTTGAGACATTTCCTGTCACGGGCGCTAGGACTACCCACACAATGTGATGTGTCATTTTTATCGGGAGACTTGGGGGAACGCTGGGTGGAAGGAAATTTGTGGCTCCTCTCAGATTCCAGAACTTTCTGTCACCGAAATGTGAGGAAAATGTGTTTTTTTAGCCACATTTTGAGGTTTGCAAAGGATTCTGGGTAACAGAACCTGGTCAGAGCCCCACAAATCACCCCATCTTGGATTCCCCTAGGTCTCTAGTTTTCAAAAATGCAAAGGTTTGGTATGTTTCCCTAGGTGCCGGCTGAGCTAGAGGCCAAATTCTACAGGTAGGCACTTTGCAAAAAAACAGCTCTGTTTTCTGTCAAAAAATGGGATGTGCACACTTTGTGTTTTGGGACATTTCCTGTCGCGGGTGCTAGAACTACCCACACAAGTGAGGTATCATTTTTATCGGGAGACTTGGGGGAACGCTGGGTGAAGGAAATTTGTGGCTCCTCTCAGATTCCAGAACTTTCTGTCACCGAAATGTGAGGAAAATGTGTTTTTTTAGCCACATTTTGAGGTTTGCAAAGGATTCTGGGTAACAGAACCTGGTCAGAGCCCCACAAGTCACCCCATCTTGGATTCCCGTAGGTCTCTAGTTTTCAAAAATGCACAGGTTTGGTAGATTTCCCTAGGTGCCGGCTGAGCTAGAGGCCAAAATCTACAGATAGGCACTTAACAAAAAACAGCTCTGTTTTCTGTGATGTGTCCACGTTGTGTTTTGGGGCATATCCTGTCGCGGGTGCTAGGCCTACCCACACAAGTGAGCTACCATTTTTATTGGGAGACTTGGGGGAATGCTGGGTGGAAGGAAATGTGTGGCTCCTCTCAGGATCCAGAACTTTCTGTCACCGAAATGTGAGGAAAATGTGTTTTTTTAGCCAAATTTTGAGGTTTGCAAATGATTCTGGGTAACAGAACCTGGTCAGAGCCCCACAAATCACCCCATCTTGGATTCCCCTAGGTCTCTACTGTAGTTTTAAAAAATGCACAGGTTTGGTAGGTTTCCCTAGGTGCCGGCTGAGCTAGAGGCCAAATTCTACAGGTAGGCACTTTGCAAAAAACAGCTCTGTTTTCTGTCAAAAAATGGGATGTGCCCACTTTGTGTTTTGGGACATTTCCTGTCGCGGGTGCTAGGACTACCCACACAAGTGAGGTATAATTTTTATCGGTAGACTTGGGGGAACGCTGGGTGTAGGAAATTTGGGGCTCCTCTCAGATTCCAGACCTTTCAGTCACCGAAATGTGAGGAAAATGTGTTTTTTTAGCCAAATTTTGAGGTTTGCAAAGGATTCTGGGTAACAGAACCTGGTCAGAGCCCCACAAGTCACCCCATCTTGGATTCCCCTAGGTCTCTAGTTTTAAAAAATCCACAGGTTTGGTAGGTTTCCCTAGGTGCCGGCTGAGCTAGAGGCCAAAATCTACAGGTAGGCACTTTGCAAAAAAACAGCTCTGTTTTCTTTGATGTGTCCATGTTGTGTTTTGGGGCATATCCTGTCGCGGGCGCTAGGCCTACCCACACAAGTGAGCTACCATTTTTATCAGGAGACTTGGGGGAACGCTGGGTGGAAGGAAATTTGTGGCTCCTCTCAAGATCCAGAACCTTCTGTCACCGAAATGTGAGGAAAATATGTTTTTTTAGCCAAAGTTTGAGGTTTGCAAAGGATTCTGGTTCACAGAACGTGGTCAGAGCCCCACAAGTCACCCCATCTTGGATTCCCCTAGGTCTCTAGTTTTAAAAAATGCACGGGTTTGGTAGGTTTCCCTAGGTGCCGGCTGAGCTAGAGGCCACAATCTACAGGTAGACACTTTGCAAAAAACAGCTCTGTTTTCTGTCAAAAAATGGGATGTGCCCACTTTGTGTTTGAGACATTTCCTGTCACGGGCGCTAGGACTACCCACAAAATGTGATGTGTCATTTTTATCGGGAGACTTGGGGGAACGCTGGGTGGAAGGAAATTTGTGGCTCCTCTCAGATTCCAGAACTTTCTGTCACCGAAATGTGAGGAAAATGTGTTTTTTAAGCCACATTTTGAGGTTTGCAAAGGATTCTGGGTAACAGAACCTGGTCAGAGCCCCACAAATCACCCCATCTTGGATTCCCCTAGGTCTCTAGTTTTCAAAAATGCAAAGGTTTGGTATGTTTCCCTAGGTGCCGGCTGAGCTAGAGGCCAAATTCTACAGGTAGGCACTTTGCAAAAAAACAGCTCTGTTTTCTGTCAAAAAATGGGATGTGCCCACTTTGTGTTTTGGGACATTTCCTGTTGCAGGTGCTAGAACTACCCACACAAGTGAGGTATAATTTTTATCGGGAGACTTGGGGGAACGCTGGGTGAAGGAAATTTGTGGCTCCTCTCAGATTCCAGAACTTTCTGTCACCGAAATATGAGGAAAATGTGTTTTTTTAGCCAAATTTTGAGGTTTGCAAAGGATTCTGGGTAACAGAACCTGGTCAGAGCCCCACAAGTCACCCCATCTTGGATTCCCGTAGGTCTCTAGTTTTCAAAAATGCACAGGTTTGGTAGATTTCCCTAGGTGCCGGCTGAGCTAGAGGCCAAAATCTACAGGTAGGCACTTTACAAAAAACAGCTCTGTTTTCTGTGATGTGTCCACGTTGTGTTTTGGGGCATATCCTGTCGCGGGTGCTAGGCCTACCCACACAAGTGAGGTACCATTTTTATTGGGAGACTTGGGGGAATGCTGGGTGGAAGGAAATGTGTGGCTCCTCTCAGGATCCAGAACTTTCTGTCACCGAAATGTGAGGAAAATGTGTTTTTTTAGCCAAATTTTGAGGTTTGCAAATGATTCTGGGTAACAGAACCTGGTCAGAGCCCCACAAATCACCCCATCTTGGATTCCCCTAGGTCTCTAGTTTTCAAAAATGCACAGGTTTGGTAGGTTTCCCTAGGTGCCGGCTGAGCTAGAGGCCAAATTCTACAGGTAGGCACTTTGCAAAAAACAGCTCTGTTTTCTGTCAAAAAATGGGATGTGCCCACTTTGTGTTTTGGGACATTTCCTGTCGCGGGTGCTAGGACTACCCACACAAGTGAGGCATCCTTTTTATCCGTAGACTTAGGGGAACGCTGGGTGAAGGAAATTTGTGGCTCCTCTCAGATTCCAGAACATTCTGTCACCGAAATGTGAGGAAAAAGTGTTTTTTTAGCCAACTTTTAAGGTTTGCAAAGGATTCTGGGTAACAGAACCTGGTCAGAGCCCCACAAGTCACCCAATCTTGGATTCCCCTAGGTCTCTAGTTTTAAAAAATGCATAGGTTTGGTAGGTTTCCCTAGGTGCCGGCTGAGCTAGAGGCCAAAATCTACAGGTAGGCACTTTACAAAAAACAGCTCTGTTTTCTGTGATGTGTCCATGTTGTGTTTTGGGGCATATCCTGTCGCGGGCGGCAGGCCTACCCACACAAGTGAGGTACCATTTTTATCGGGAGACTTGGGGGAACGCTGGGGAGAAGGAAATTTGTGGCTCCTCTCAGGATCCAGAACTTTCTGTCACCGAAATGTGAGGAAACTGTGTTTTTTTAGCCAAATTTTGAGGTTTGCAAAGGATTCTGGGTAACAGAACCTGGTCAGAGCCCCACAAGTCACCCCATCTTGGATTCCCCTAGGTCTCTAGTTTTCAAAAATGCACAGGTTTGGTAGGTTTCCCTAGGTGTCGGCTGAGCTAGAGGCCAAATTCTACAGGTAGGCACTTTGCAAAAAACAGCTCTGTTTTTTGTCAAAAAATGGGATGTGCCCACTTTGTGTTTTGGGACATTTCCTGTCGCGGGTGCTAGGACTACCCACACAAGTGAGGTATCATTTTTATCGGTAGACTTGGGGGAACGCTGGGTGTAGGAAATTTGTGGCTCCTCTCAGATTCCAGAACTTTCTGTCAACGAAATGTGAGGAAAATGTGTTTTTTTAGCCACATTTTGAGGTTTGCAAAGGATTCTGGGAAACAGAACCTGGTCAGAGCCCCACAAGTCACCCCATCTTGGATTCCCCTAGGTCTCTAGTTTTCAAAAATGCACAGGTTTGGTAGGTTTCCATAGGTGCCGGCTGAGCTAGAGGCCAAAATCTACAGGTAGGCACTTTGCAAAAAACAGCTCTTTTCTGTGATGTGTCCATGTTGTGTTTTGGGGCATATCCTGTCGCGGGCGCTAGGCCTACCCACACAAGTGAGGTACCATTTTTATCGGGAGACTTGGGGGAATGCTGGGTGGAAGGAAATTTGTGGCTCCTCTCAGGATCCAGAATTTTCTGTCACCGAAATGTGAGGAAAATATGTTTTTTTAGCCACAGTTTGAGGTTTGCAAATGATTCTGGGTAACAGAACCTGGTCAGAGCCCCACAAGTCACCCCATCTTGGATTCCCCTAGGTCTCTAGTTTTAAAAAATGCACAGGTTTGGTAGGTTTCCCTAGGTGCCGGCTGAGCTAGAGGCCAAAATCTACAGGTAGGCACTTTGCCAAAAACAGCTCTGTTTTCTGTGATGTGTCCATGTTGTGTTTTGTGGCATATGCTGTCGCGGGCGCTAGGCCTACCCACACAAGTGAGGTACCATTTTTATCGGGAGACTTGGGGGAACGCTGGGGAGAAGGAAATTTGTGGCTCCTCTCAGGATCCAGAACTTTCTGTCACCGAAATGTGAGGAAACTGTGTTTTTTTAGCCAAATTTTGAGGTTTGCAAATGATTCTGGGTAACAGAACCTGGTCAGAGCCCCACAAGTCACCCCATCTTGGATTCCCCTAGGTCTCTAGTTTTAAAAAATGCACAGGTTTGGTAGGTTTCCCTAGGTGCCGGCTGAGCTAGAGGCCAAATTCTACAGGTAGGCACTTTGCAAAAAACAGCTCTGTTTTCTGTCAAAAAATGGGATGTGCCCACTTTGTGTTTTGGGACATTTCCTGTTGCGGGTGCTAGGACTACCCACACAAGTGAGGTATCATTTTTATCGGTAGACTTGGGGGAACGCTGGGTGAAGGAAATTTGTGGCTCCTCTCAGATTCCAGAACTTTCTGTCACCGAAATGTGAGGAAAATATGTTTTTTTAGCCAAATTTTGAGGTTTGCAAATGATTCTGGGTAACAGAACCTGGTCAGAGCCCCACAAGTCAACCCATCTTGGATTCCCCTAGGTCTCTAGTTTTGAAAAATGCACAGGTTTGGTAGGTTTCCCTAGGTGCCGGCTGAGCTAGAGGCCAAAATCTACAGGTAGGCACTTTACAAAAAACAGCTCTGTTTTCTGTGATGTGTCCACGTTGTGTTTTGGGGCATATCCTGTCGCGGGCGCTAGGCCTACCCACACAAGTGAGGTACCATTTTTATCGGGAGACTTGGGGGAACGCTGGGTGGAAGGAAATTTGTGGCTCCTCTTAGGATCCAGAACTTTCTGTCACCGAAATCTGAGGAAAATGTTTTTTTTAGCCAAATTTTGAGGTTTGCAAATGATTCTGGGTAACAGAACCTGGTCAGAGCCCCACAAGTCACCCCATCTTGGATTCCCCTAGGTCTCTAGTTTTAAAAAATGCACAGGTTTGGTAGGTTTCCCTTGGTTCCGGCTGAGCTAGAGGCCAAAATCTACAGGTAGGCACTTTGCAAATAACAACTCTGTTTTTTGTGATGTGTCCATGTTGTGTTTTGGGGCATATCCTGTCGCGGGCACTAGGCCTACCCACACAAGTGAGGTACCATTTTTATCGGGAGACTTGGGGGAACGCTGGGGAGAAGGAAATTTGTGGCTCCTCTCAGGATCCAGAACTTTCTGTCACCGAAATGTGAGGAAACTGTGTTTTTTTAGCCAAATTTTGAGGTTTGCAAAGGATTCTGGGTAACAGAACGTGGTCAGAGCCCCACAAGTCACCCCATCTTGGATTCCCCTAGGTCTCTAGTTTTCAAAAATGCACAGGTTTGGTAGGTTTCCCTAGGTGCCGGCTGAGCTAGAGGCCAAATTCTACAGGTAGGCACTTTGCAAAAAACAGCTGTTTTCTGTCAAAAAATGGGATGTGCCCACTTTGTGTTTTGGGACAATTCCTGTCGCGGGTGCTAGGACTACCCACACAAGTGAGGTATCATTTTTATCGGTAGACTTGGGGGAACGCTGGGTGAAGGAAATTTGTGGCTCCTCTCAGATTCCAGAACTTTCTGTCACCGAAATGTGAGGAAAATGTGTTTTTTTAGCCAAATTTTGAGGTTTGCAAATGATTCTGGGTAACAGAACCTGGTCAGAGCCCCACAAGTCAACCCATCTTGGATTCCCCTAGGTCTCTAGTTTTGAAAAATGCACAGGTTTGGTAGGTTTCCCTAGGTGCCGGCTGAGCTAGAGGCCAAAATCTACAGGTAGGCACTTTACAAAAAACAGCTCTGTTTTCTGTGATGTGTCCACGTTGTGTTTTGGGGCATATCCTGTCGCGGGCGCTAGGCCTACCCACACAAGTGAGGTACCATTTTTATCGGGAGACTTGGGGGAACGCTGGGTGGAAGGAAATTTGTGGCTCCTCTTAGGATCCAGAACTTTCTGTCACCGAAATGTGAGGAAAATGTTTTTTTTAGCCAAATTTTGAGGTTTGCAAATGATTCTGGGTAACAGAACCTGGTCAGAGCCCCACAAGTCACCCCATCTTGGATTCCCCTAGGTCTCTAGTTTTAAAAAATGCACAGGTTTGGTAGGTTTCCCTTGGTTCCGGCTGAGCTAGAGGCCAAAATCTACAGGTAGGCACTTTGCAAATAACAACTCTGTTTTCTGTGATGTGTCCATGTTGTGTTTTGGGGCATATCCTGTCGCGGGCACTAGGCCTACCCACACAAGTGAGGTACCATTTTTATCGGGAGACTTGGGGGAACGCTGGGGAGAAGGAAATTTGTGGCTCCTCTCAGGATCAAGAACTTTCTATCACCGAAATGTGAGGAAACTGTGTTTTTTTAGCCAAATTTTGAGGTTTGCAAAGGATTCTGGGTAACAGAACGTGGTCAGAGCCCCACAAGTCACCCCATCTTGGATTCCCCTAGGTCTCTAGTTTTCAAAAATGCACAGGTTTGGTAGGTTTCCCTAGGTGCCGGCTGAGCTAGAGGCCAAATTCTACAGGTAGGCACTTTGCAAAAAACAGCTGTTTTCTGTCAAAAAATGGGATGTGCCCACTTTGTGTTTTGGGACAATTCCTGTCGCGGGTGCTAGGACTACCCACACAAGTGAGGTATCATTTTTATCGGTAGACTTGGGGGAACGCTGGGTGAAGGAAATTTGTGGCTCCTCTCAGATTCCAGAACTTTCTGTCACCGAAATGTGAGGAAAATGTGTTTTTTTAGCCAAATTTTGAGGTTTGCAAAGGATTCTGGGTAACAGAACCTGGTCAGAGCCCCACAAGTCACCCCATCTTGGATTCCCCTAGGTCTCTAGTTTTAAAAAATGCACAGGTTTGGTAGGTTTCCCTAGGTGCCGGCTGAGCTAGAGGCCAAAATCTACAGGTAGGTACTTTGCAAAAAACAGCTCTGTTTTCTGTGATGTGTCCATGTTGTGTTTTGGGGCATATCCTGTCGCCGGCGCTAGGCCTAACCACACAAGTGAGGTACCATTTTTATCGGGAGACTTGGGGGAACGCTGGGTGGAAGAAAATTTGTGGCTCCTCTCAGGATCCAGAATTTTCTGTCACCGAAATGTGAGGAAAATATGTTTTTTTAGCCACAGTTTGAGGTTTGCAAATGATTCTGGGTAACAGAACCTGGTCAGAGCCCCACAAGTCACCCCATCTTGGATTCCCCTTGGTCTCTACTTTTCAAAAATGCACAGGTTTGGTAAGTTTCCCTAGGTGCTGGCTGAGCTAGAGGCCAAAATCTACAGGTAGGCACTTTACAAAAAACAGCTCTGTTTTCTGTGATGTGTCCATGTTGTGTTTTGGGGCATATCCTGTCGCGGGCGCTAGGCCTACCCACACAAGTGAGGTACCATTTTTATCGGGAGACTTGGGGGAACCCTGGGTGGAAGGAAATTTGTGGCTCCTCTCAGGATCCAGAATTTTCTGTCACCGAAATGTGAGGAAAATATGTTTTTTTAGCCACAGTTTGAGGTTTGCAAATGATTCTGGGTAACAGAACCTGGTCAGAGCCCCACAAGTCACCCCATCTTGGATTCCCCTAGGTCTCTAGTTTTAAAAAATGCACAGGTTTGGTAGGTTTCCCTAGGTGCCGGCTGAGCTAGAGGCCAAAATCTACAGGTAGGCACTTTGCAAAAAACAGCTCTGTTTTCTGTGATGTGTCCATGTTGTGTTTTGGGGCATATCCTGTCACGGGCGCTAGGCCTACCCACACAAGTGAGGTACCATTTTTATCGGGAGACTTGGAGGAACGCTGGGGAGAAGGAAATTTGTGGCTCCTCTCAGGATCCAGAACTTTCTGTCACCGAAATGTGAGGAAACTGTGTTTTTTTAGCCAAATTTTGAGGTTTGCAAAGGATTCTGGGTAACAGAACGTGGTCAGAGCCCCACAAGTCACCCCATCTTGGATTCCCCTAGGTCTCTAGTTTTCAAAAATGCACAGGTTTGGTAGGTTTCCCTAGGTGCCGGCTGAGCTAGAGGCCAAATTCTACAGGTAGGCACTTTGCAAAAAACAGCTCTGTTTTCTGTCAAAAAATGGGATGTGCCCACTTTGTGTTTTGGGACATTTCCTGTTGCGGGTGCTAGGACTACCCACACAAGTGAGGTATCATTTTTATCGGTAGACTTGGGGGAACGCTGGGTGAAGGAAATTTGTGGCTCCTCTCAGATTTCAGAACTTTCTGTCACCGAAATGTGAGGAAAATGTGTTTTTTTAGCCAAATTTTGAGGTTTGCAAAGGATTCTGGGTAACAGAACCTGGTCAGAGCCCCACAAGTCACCCCATCTTGGATTCCCCTAGGTCTCTAGTTTTGAAAAATGCACAGGTTTGGTAGGTTTCCCTAGGTGCCGGCTGAGCTAGAGGCCAAAATCTACAGGTAGGCACTTTACAAAAAACAGCTCTGTTTTCTGTGATGTGTCCACGTTGTGTTTTGGGGCATATCCTGTCGCGGGCGCTAGGCCTACCCACACAAGTGAGGTACCATTTTTATCGGGAGACTTGGGGGAACGCTGGGTGAAAGGAAATTTGTGGCTCCTCTTAGGATCCAGAACTTTCTGTCACCGAAATGTGAGGAAAATGTTTTTTTTAGCCAAATTTTGAGGTTTGCAAATGATTCTGGGTAACAGAACCTGGTCAGAGCCCCACAAGTCACCCCATCTTGGATTCCCCTAGGTCTCTAGTTTTAAAAAATGCACAGGTTTGGTAGGTTTCCCTTGGTTCCGGCTGAGCTAGAGGCCAAAATCTACAGGTAGGCACTTTGCAAAAAACAGCTCCGTTTTCTGTGATGTGTCCATGTTGTGTTTTGGGGCATATCCTGTCGCGGGCACTAGGCCTACCCACACAAGTGAGGTACCATTTTTATCGGGAGACTTGGGGGAACGCTGGGGAGAAGGAAATTTGTGGCTCCTCTCAGGATCCAGAACTTTCTGTCACCGAAATGTGAGGAAACTGTGTTTTTTTAGCCAAATTTTGAGGTTTGCAAAGGATTCTGGGTAACAGAACCTGGTCAGAGCCCCACAAGTCACCCCATCTTGGATTCCCCTAGGTCTCTAGTTTTCAAAAATACACAGGTTTGGTAGGTTTCCCTAGGTGCCGGCTGAGCTAGAGGCCAAATTCTACCGGTAGGCACTTTGCAAAAAACAGCTGTTTTCTGTCAAAAAATGGGATGTGCCCACTTTGTGTTTTGGGACAATTCCTGTCGCGGGTGCTAGGACTACCCACACAAGTGAGGTATCATTTTTATCGGTAGACTTGGGGGAACGCTGGGTGAAGGAAATTTGTGGCTCCTCTCAGATTCCAGAACTTTCTGTCACCGAAATGTGAGGAAAATGTGTTTTTTTAGCCAAATTTTGAGGTTTGCAAAGGATTCTGGGTAACAGAACCTGGTCAGAGCCCCACAAGTCACCCCATCTTGGATTCCCCTAGGTCTCTAGTTTTAAAAAATGCACAGGTTTGGTAGGTTTCCCTAGGAGCCGGCTGAGCTAGAGGCCAAAATCTACAGGTAGGTACTTTGCAGAAAACAGCTCTGTTTTCTGTGATGTGTCCATGTTGTGTTTTGGGGCATATCCTGTCGCCGGCGCTAGGCCTAACCACACAAGTGAGGTACCATTTTTATCGGGAGACTTGGGGGAACGCTGGGTGGAAGGAAATTTGTGGCTCCTCTCAGGATCCAGAATTTTCTGTCACCGAAATGTGAGGAAAATATGTTTTTTTAGCCACAGTTTGAGGTTTGCAAATGATTCTGGGTAACAGAACCTGGTCAGAGCCCCACAAGTCACCCCATCTTGGATTCCCCTTGGTCTCTACTTTTCAGAAATGCACAGGTTTGGTAGGTTTCCCTAGGTGCTGGCTGAGCTAGAGGCCAAAATCTACAGGTAGGCACTTTACAAAAAACAGCTCTGTTTTCTGTGATGTGTCCACGTTGTGTTTTGGGGCATATCCTGTCGCGGGCGCTAGGCCTACCCACACAAGTGAGGTACCATTTTTATCGGGAGACTTGGAGGAACGCTGGGGAGAAGGAAATTTGTGGCTCCTCTCAGGATCCAGAACTTTCTGTCACCGAAATGTGCGGAAACTGTGTTTTTTTAGCCAAATTTTGAGGTTTGCAAAGGATTCTGGGTAACAGAACGTGGTCAGAGCCCCACAAGTCACCCCATCTTGGATTCCCCTAGGTCTCTAGTTTTCAAAAATGCACAGGTTTGGTAGGTTTCCCTAGGTGCCGGCTGAGCTAGAGGCCAAATTCTACAGGTAGGCACTTTGCAAAAAACAGCTCTGTTTTCTTTCAAAAAATGGGATGTGCCCTCTTTGTGTTTTGGGACATTTTCTGTCGCGGGTGCTAGGACTACCCACACAAGTGAGGTATTATTTTTATCGGTAGACTTGGGCGAACGCTGGGTGAAGGAAATTTGTGGCTCCTCTCAGGATCCAGAACTTTCTGTCACCGAAATGTGAGGAAACTGTGTTTTTTTAGCCAAATTTTGAGGTTTGCAAAGGATTCTGGGTAACAGAACCTGGTCAGAGCCCCACAAGTCACCCCATCTTGGATTCCCCTAGGTCTCTAGTTTTCACAAATGCACAGGTTTGGTAGGTTTCCCTAGGTTCCGGCTGAGCTAGAGGCCAAATTCTACAGGTAGGCACTTTGCAAAAAACAGTTGTTTTCTGTCAAAAAATGGGATGTGCCCACTTTGTGTTTTGGGACAATTCCTGTCGCGGGTGCTAGGACTACCCACACAAGTGAGGTATCATTTTTATCGGTAGACTTGGGGGAACGCTGGGTGAAGGAAATTTGTGGCTCCTCTCAGATTCCAGAACTTTCTGTCACCGAAATGTGAGGAAAATATGTTTTTTTAGCCAAATTTTGAGGTTTGCAAAGGATTCTGGGTAACAGAACCTGGTCAGAGCCCCACAAGTCACCCCATCTTGGATTCCCCTAGGTCTCTAGTTTTAAAAAATGCACAGGTTTGGTAGGTTTCCCTACTTGCCGGCTGAGCTAGAGGCCAAAATCTACAGGTAGGTACTTTGCAAAAAACAGCTCTGTTTTCTGTGATGTGTCCATGTTGTGTTTTGTGGCATATCCTGTCGCCGGCGCTAGGCCTAACCACACAAGTGAGGTACCATTTTTATCGGGAGACTTGGGGGAACGCTGGGTGGAAGAAAATTTGTGGCTCCTCTCAGGATCCAGAATTTTCTGTCACCGAAATGTGAGGAAAATATGTTTTTTTAGCCACAGTTTGAGGTTTGCAAATGATTCTGGGTAACAGAACCTGGTCAGAGCCCCACAAGTCACCCCATCTTGGATTCCCCTTGGTCTCTACTTTTCAAAAATGCACAGGTTTGGTAGGTTTCCCTAGGTGCTGGCTGAGCTAGAGGCCAAAATCTACAGGTAGGCACTTTACAAAAAACAGCTCTGTTTTCTGTGATGTGTCCACGTTGTGTTTTGGGGCATATCCTGTCGCGGGCGCTAGGCCTACCCACACAAGTGAGGTACCATTTTTATCGGGAGACTTGGGGGAACGCTGGGTGGAAGGAAATTTGTGGCTCCTCTCAGGATCCAGAACTTTCTGTCACCAAAATTTGAGGAAAATGTGTTTTTTTTAGCCAAATTTTGAGGTTTGCAAAGGATTCTGGGTAACAGAACCTGGTCAGAGCCCCACAAGTCACCCCATCTTGGATTCCCCTAGGTCTCTAGTTTTCAAAAATGCACAGGTTTGGTAGGTTTCCCTAGGTGCCGGCTGAGCTATAGGCCAAAATCTACAGGTAGGCACTTTGCAAAAATCAGCTCTGTTTTCTGTGATGTGTCCATGTTGTGTTTTGGGGCATATCCTGTCGCGGGCGCTAGGCCTACCCACACAAGTGAGGTACCATTTTTATCGGGAGACTTGGGGGAACCCTGGGTGGAAGGAAATTTGTGGCTCCTCTCAGGATCCATAATTTTCTGTCACCGAAATGTGAGGAAAATATGTTTTTTTAGCCACAGTTTGAGGTTTGCAAATGATTCTGGGTAACAGAACCTGGTCAGAGCCCCACAAGTCACCCCATCTTGGATTCCCCTAGGTCTCTAGTTTTAAAAAATGCACAGGTTTGGTAGGTTTCCCTAGGTGCCGGCTGAGCTAGAGGCCAAAATCTACAGGTAGGCACTTTGCAAAAAACAGCTCTGTTTTCTGTGATGTGTCCATGTTGTGTTTTGGGGCATATCCTGTCACGGGCGCTAGGCCTACCCACACAAGTGAGGTACCATTTTTATCGGGAGACTTGGAGGAACGCTGGGGAGAAGGAAATTTGTGGCTCCTCTCAGGATCCAGAACTTTCTGTCACCGAAATGTGAGGAAACTGTGTTTTTTTATCCAAATTTTGAGGTTTGCAAAGGATTCTGGGTAACAGAACGTGGTCAGAGCCCCACAAGTCACCCCATCTTGGATTCCCCTAGGTCTCTAGTTTTAAAAAATGCACAGGTTTGGTAGGTTTCCCTAGGTGCCGGCTGAGCTAGAGGCCAAATTCTACAGGTAGGCACTTTGCAAAAAACAGCTCTGTTTTCTTTCAAAAAATGGGATGTGCCCTCTTTGTGTTTTGGGACATTTTCTGTCGCGGGTGCTAGGACTACCCAAACAAGTGAGGTATTATTTTTATCGGTAGACTTGGGCGAACGCTGGGTGAAGGAAATTTGTGGCTCCTCTCAGGATCCAGAACTTTCTGTCACCGAAATGTGAGGAAACTGTGTTTTTTTAGCCAAATTTTGAGGTTTGCAAAGGATTCTGGGTAACAGAACCTGGTCAGAGCCCCACAAGTCACCCCATCTTGGATTCCCCTAGGTCTCTAGTTTTCACAAATGCACAGGTTTGGTAGGTTTCCCTAGGTGCCGGCTGAGCTAGAGGCCATATTCTACAGGTAGGCACTTTGCAAAAAACAGCTGCTTTCTGTCAAAAAATGGGATGTGCCCACTTTGTGTTTTGGGACAATTCCTGTCGCGGGTGCTAGGACTACCCACACAAGTGAGGTATCATTTTTATCGGTAGACTTGGGGGAACGCTGGGTGAAGGAAATTTGTGGCTCCTCTCAGATTCCAGAACTTTCTGTCACCGAAATGTGAGGAAAATGTGTTTTTTTAGCCAAATTATGAGGTTTGCAAAGGATTCTGGGTAACAGAACCTGGTCAGAGCCCCACAAGTCACCCCATCTTGGATTCCCCTAGGTCTCTAGTTTTAAAAAATGCACAGGTTTGGTAGGTTTCCCTAGGTGCCGGCTGAGCTAGAGGCCAAAATCTACAGGTAGGTACTTTGCAAAAAACAGCTCTGTTTTCTGTGATGTGTCCATGTTGTGTTTTGGGGCATATCCTGTCGCCGGCGCTAGGCCTAACCACACAAGTGAGGTACCATTTTTATTGGGAGACTTGGGGGAACGCTGGGTGGAAGGAAATTTGTGGCTCCTCTCAGGATCCATAATTTTCTGTCACCGAAATGTGAGGAAAATATGTTTTTTTAGCCACAGTTTGAGGTTTGCAAATGATTCTGGGTAACAGAACCTGGTCAGAGCCCCACAAGTCACCCCATCTTGGATTCCCCTAGGTCTCTAGTTTTAACAAATGCACAGGTTTGGTAGGTTTCCCTAGGTGCCGGCAGAGCTAGAGGCCAAAATCTACAGGTAGGCACTTTGCAAAAAACAGCTCTGTTTTCTGTGATGTGTCCATGTTGTGATTTGGGGCATATCCTGTCACGGGCGCTAGGCCTACCCACACAAGTGAGGTACCATTTTTATCAGGAGACTTGGGGGAACGCTGGGGAGAAGGAAATTTGTGGCTCCTCTCAGGATCCAGAACTTTCTGTCACCGAAATGTGAGGAAACTGTGTTTTTTTAGCCAAATTTTGAGGTTTGCAAAGGATTCTGGGTAACAGAACGTGGTCAGAGCCCCACAAGTCACCCCATCTTGGATTCCCCTAGGTCTCTAGTTTTAAAAAATGCACAGGTTTGGTAGGTTTCCCTAGGTTCCGGCTGAGCTAGAGGCCAAATTCTACAGGTAGGCACTTTGCAAAAAACAGCTGTTTTCTGTCAAAAAATGGGATGTGCCCACTTTGTGTTTTGGGACAATTCCTGTCGCGGGTGCTAGGACTACCCACACAAGTGAGGTATCATTTTTATCGGTAGACTTGGGGGAACGCTGGGTGAAGGAAATTTGTGGCTCCTCTCAGATTCCAGAACTTTCTGTCACCGAAATGTGAGGAAAATATGTTTTTTTAGCCAAATTTTGAGGTTTGCAAAGGATTCTGGGTAACAGAACCTGGTCAGAGCCCCAGAAGTCACCCCATCTTGGATTCCCCTAGGTCTCTAGTTTTAAAAAATGCACAGGTTTGGTAGGTTTCCCTAGGTGCCGGCTGAGCTAGAGGCCAAAATCTACAGGTAGGTACTTTGCAAAAAACAGCTCTGTTTTCTGTGATGTGTCCATGTTGTGTTTTGGGGCATATCCTGTCGCCGGCGCTAGGCCTAACCACACAAGTGAGGTACCATTTTTATCGGGAGACTTGGGGGAACGCTGGGTGGAAGAAAATTTGTGGCTCCTCTCAGGATCCAGAATTTTCTGTCACCGAAATGTGAGGAAAATATGTTTTTTTAGCCACAGTTTGAGGTTTGCAAATGATTCTGGGTAACAGAACCTGGTCAGAGCCCCACAAGTCACCCCATATTGGATTCCCCTTGGTCTCTACTTTTCAAAAATGCACAGGTTTGGTAGGTTTCCCTAGGTGCCGGCTGAGCTATAGGCCAAAATCTACAGGTAGGCACTTTGCAAAAATCAGCTCTGTTTTCTGTGATGTGTCCATGTTGTGTTTTGGGGCATATCCTGTCGCAGGCGCTAGGCCTACCCACACAAGTGAGGTACCATTTTTATCGGGAGACTTGGGGGAACCCTGGGTGGAAGGAAATTTGTGGCTCCTCTCAGGATCCATAATTTTCTGTCACCGAAATGTGAGGAAAATATGTTTTTTTAGCCACAGTTTGAGTTTTGCAAATGATTCTGGGTAACAGAACCTGGTCAGTGCCCCACAAGTCACCCCATCTTGGATTCCCCTAGGTCTCTAGTTTTAAAAAATGCACAGGTTTGGTAGGTTTCCCTAGGTGCCGGCTGAGCTAGAGGCCAAAATCTACAGGTAGGCACTTTACAAAAAACAGCTCTGTTTTCTGTGATGTGTCCATGTTGTGTTTTGGGGCATATCCTGTCACGGGCGCTAGGCCTACCCACACAAGTGAGGTACCATTTTTATCGGGAGACTTGGAGGAACGCTGGGGAGAAGGAAATTTGTGGCTCCTCTCAGGATCCAGAACTTTCTGTCACCGAAATGTGAGGAAACTGTGTTTTTTTAGCCAAATTTTGAGGTTTGCAAAGGATTCTGGGTAACAGAACCTGGTCAGAGCCCCACAAGTCACCCCATCTTGGATTCCCCTAGGTCTCTAGTTTTCAAAAATGCACAGGTTTGGTAGGTTTCCCTAGGTGCCGGCTGAGCTAGAGGCCAAAATCTACAGGTAGGCACTTTGCAAAAATCAGCTCTGTTTTCTGTGATGTGTCCATGTTGTGTTTTGGGGCATATCCTGTCGCGGGCGCTAGGCCTACCCACACAAGTGAGGTACCATTTTTATCGGGAGACTTGGGGGAACCCTGGGTGGAAGGAAATTTGTGGCTCCTCTCAGGATCCATAATTTTCTGTCACCGAAATGTGAGGAAAATATGTTTTTTTAGCCACAGTTTGAGGTTTGCAAATGATTCTGGGTAACAGAACCTGGTCAGAGCCCCACAAGTCACCCCATCTTGGATTCCCCTAGGTCTCTAGTTTTAAAAAATGCACAGGTTTGGTAGGTTTCCCTAGGTGCCGGCAGAGCTAGAGGCCAAAATCTACAGGTAGGCACTTTGCAAAAAACAGCTCTGTTTTCTGTGATGTGTCCATGTTGTGATTTGGGGCATATCCTGTCACGGGCGCTAGGCCTACCCACACAAGTGAGGTACCATTTTTATCAGGAGACTTGGGGGAACGCTGGGGAGAAGGAAATTTGTGGCTCCTCTCAGGATCCAGAACTTTCTGTCACCGAAATGTGAGGAAACTGTGTTTTTTTAGCCAAATTTTGAGGTTTGCAAAGGATTCTGGGTAACAGAACGTGGTCAGAGCCCCACAAGTCACCCCATCTTGGATTCCCCTAGGTCTCTAGTTTTAAAAAATGCACAGGTTTGGTAGGTTTCCCTAGGTGCCGGCTGAGCTAGAGGCCAAATTCTACAGGTAGGCACTTTGCAAAAAACAGCTCTGTTTTCTGTCAAAAAATGGGATGTGCCCACTTTGTGTTTTGGGACATTTTCTGTTGCGGGTGCTAGGACTACCCACACAAGTGAGGTATTATTTTTATCGGTAGACTTGGGGGAACGCTGGGTGAAGGAAATTTGTGGCTCCTCTCAGATTCCAGAAATTTCTGTCACTGAAATGTGAGGAAAATGTGTTTTTTTAGCCAAATTTTGAGGTTTGCAAAGGATTCTGGGTAACAGAACCTGGTCAGAGCCCCAAAACTCACCCCATCTTGGATTCCCCTAGGTCTCTAGTTTTCAAAAATGCACAGGTTTGGTAGGCTTCCCTAGGTGCCGGCGGAGCTAGAGGCCAAAATCTACAGGTAGGCACTTTGCAAAAAACAGCTCTGTTTTCTGTGATGTGTCCATGTTGTGTTTTGGGGCATATCCTGTCGCGGGCGCTAGGCCTACCCACACAAGTGAGGTACCATTTGTATCGGGAGACTTGGGGGAACGCTGGGTGGAAGGAAATTTGTGGCTCCTCTCAGGATCCAGAATTTTCTGTCACCGAAATGTGAGGAAAATATGTTTTTTTAGCCAAATTTTGAGGTTTGCAAATGATTCTGGGTAACAGAACCTGGTCAGAGCCCCACAAGTCACCCCATCTTGGATTCCCCTAGGTCTCTAGTTTTAAAAAATGCACAGGTTTGGTAGGTTTCCCTAGGTGCCGGCTGAGCTAGAGGCCAAAATCTACAGGTAGGCACTTTGCAAAAAACAGCTCTGTTTTCTGTGATGTGTCCATGTTGTGTTTTGGGGCATATCCTGTCATGGGCGCTAGGCCTACCCACACAAGTGAGGTACCATTTTTATCAGGAGACTTGGGGGAACGCTGGGGAGAAGGAAATTTGTGGCTCTTCTCAGGATCCAGAACTTTCTGTCACCGAAATGTGAGGAAACTGTGTTTTTTTAGCCAAATTTTGAGGTTTGCAAAGGATTCTGGGTAACAGAACGTGGTCAGAGCCCCACAAGTCACCCCATCTTGGATTCCCCTAGGTCTCTAGTTTTAAAAAATGCACAGGTTTGGTAGGTTTCCCTAGGTGCCGGCTGAGCTAGAGGCCAAATTCTACAGGTAGGCACTTTGCAAAAAACAGCTCTGTTTTCTGTCAAAAAATGGGATGTGCCCACTTTGTGTTTTGGGACATTTTCTGTTGCGGGTGCTAGGACTACCCACACAAGTGAGGTATTATTTTTATCGGTAGACTTGGGGGAACGCTGGGTGAAGGAAATTTGTGGCTCCTCTCAGATTCCAGAAATTTCTGTCACTGAAATGTGAGGAAAATGTGTTTTTTTAGCCAAATTTTGAGGTTTGCAAAGGATTCTGGGTAACAGAACCTGGTCAGAGCCCCAAAACTCACCCCATCTTGGATTCCCCTAGGTCTCTAGTTTTCAAAAATGCACAGGTTTGGTAGGCTTCCCTAGGTGCCGGCGGAGCTAGAGGCCAAAATCTACAGGTAGGCACTTTGCAAAAAACAGCTCTGTTTTCTGTGATGTGTCCATGTTGTGTTTTGGGGCATATCCTGTCGCGGGCGCTAGGCCTACCCACACAAGTGAGGTACCATTTGTATCGGGAGACTTGGGGGAACGCTGGGTGGAAGGAAATTTGTGGCTCCTCTCAGGATCCAGAATTTTCTGTCACCGAAATGTGAGGAAAATATGTTTTTTTAGCCAAATTTTGAGGTTTGCAAATGATTCTGGGTAACAGAACCTGGTCAGAGCCCCACAAGTCACCCCATCTTGGATTCCCCTAGGTCTCTAGTTTTAAAAAATGCACAGGTTTGGTAGGTTTCCCTAGGTGCCGGCTGAGCTAGAGGCCAAAATCTACAGGTAGGCACTTTGCAAAAAACAGCTCTGTTTTCTGTGATGTGTCCATGTTGTGTTTTGGGGCATATCCTGTCATGGGCGCTAGGCCTACCCACACAAGTGAGGTACCATTTTTATCAGGAGACTTGGGGGAACGCTGGGGAGAAGGAAATTTGTGGCTCTTCTCAGGATCCAGAACTTTCTGTCACCGAAATGTGAGGAAACTGTGTTTTTTTAGCCAAATTTTGAGGTTTGCAAAGGATTCTGGGTAACAGAACCTGGTCAGAGCCCCACAAGTCACCCCATCTTGGATTCCCCTAGGTCTCTAGTTTTCAAAAATGCACAGGTTTGGTAGGTTTCCCTAGGTGCCGGCTGAGCTAGAGGCCAAAATCTACAGGTAGGCACTTTGCAAAAAACAGCTCTGTTTTCTGTCAAAAAATGGGATGTGCCCACTTTGTGTTTTGGGACATTTTCTGTCGCGGGTGCTAGGACTACCCACACAAGTGAGGTATCATTTTTATCGGTAGACTTGGGGGAACGCTGGGTGAAGGACATTTGTGGCTCCTCTCAGATTCCAGAACTTTCTGTCACCGAAATGTGATGAAAATGTGTTTTTTTAGCCAAATTTTCAGGTTTGCAAAGAATTCTGGGTAACAGAACCTGGTCAGAGCCCCACAAGTCACCCCATCTTGGATTCCCCTAGGTCTCTAGTTTCAAAAATGCACAGGTTTGGTAGGTTTCCCTAGGTGCCGGCTGAGCTAGAGGCCAAAATCTACAGGTAGGCACTTTGCAAAAAACAACTCTGTTTTCTGTGATGTGTCCATGTTGTGTTTTGGGGCATATCCTGTCGCGGGCGCTAGGCCTACCCACACAAGTGAGGTTCCATTTTTATCGGGAGACTTGGGGGAACGCTGGGTGGAAGGAAATTTGTGGCTCCTCTCAGGATCCAGAATTTTCTGTCACCGAAATGTGAGGAAACTGTGTTTTTTTAGCCAAATTTTGAGGTTTGCAAAGGATTCTGGGTAACAGAACGTGGTCAGAGCCCCACAAGTCACCCCATCTTGGATTCCCCTAGGTCTCTAGTTTTAAAAAATGCACAGGTTTGGTAGGTTTCCCTAGGTGCCGGCTGAGCTAGAGGCCAAATTCTACAGGTAGGCACTTTGCAAAAAACAGCTCTGTTTTCTGTCAAAAAATGGGATGTGCCCACTTTGTGTTTTGGGACATTTTCTGTTGCGGGTGCTAGGACTACCCACACAAGTGAGGTATTATTTTTATCGGTAGACTTGGGGGAACGCTGGGTGAAGGAAATTTGTGGCTCCTCTCAGATTCCAGAAATTTCTGTCACTGAAATGTGAGGAAAATGTGTTTTTTTAGCCAAATTTTGAGGTTTGCAAAGGATTCTGGGTAACAGAACCTGGTCAGAGCCCCAAAACTCACCCCATCTTGGATTCCCCTAGGTCTCTAGTTTTCAAAAATGCACAGGTTTGGTAGGCTTCCCTAGGTGCCGGCGGAGCTAGAGGCCAAAATCTACAGGTAGGCACTTTGCAAAAAACAGCTCTGTTTTCTGTGATGTGTCCATGTTGTGTTTTGGGGCATATCCTGTCGCGGGCGCTAGGCCTACCCACACAAGTGAGGTACCATTTGTATCGGGAGACTTGGGGGAACGCTGGGTGGAAGGAAATTTGTGGCTCCTCTCAGGATCCAGAATTTTCTGTCACCGAAATGTGAGGAAAATATGTTTTTTTAGCCAAATTTTGAGGTTTGCAAATGATTCTGGGTAACAGAACCTGGTCAGAGCCCCACAAGTCACCCCATCTTGGATTCCCCTAGGTCTCTAGTTTTAAAAAATGCACAGGTTTGGTAGGTTTCCCTAGGTGCCGGCTGAGCTAGAGGCCAAAATCTACAGGTAGGCACTTTGCAAAAAACAGCTCTGTTTTCTGTGATGTGTCCATGTTGTGTTTTGGGGCATATCCTGTCATGGGCGCTAGGCCTACCCACACAAGTGAGGTACCATTTTTATCAGGAGACTTGGGGGAACGCTGGGGAGAAGGAAATTTGTGGCTCTTCTCAGGATCCAGAACTTTCTGTCACCGAAATGTGAGGAAACTGTGTTTTTTTAGCCAAATTTTGAGGTTTGCAAAGGATTCTGGGTAACAGAACCTGGTCAGAGCCCCACAAGTCACCCCATCTTGGATTCCCCTAGGTCTCTAGTTTTCAAAAATGCACAGGTTTGGTAGGTTTCCCTAGGTGCCGGCTGAGCTAGAGGCCAAAATCTACAGGTAGGCACTTTGCAAAAAACAGCTCTGTTTTCTGTCAAAAAATGGGATGTGCCCACTTTGTGTTTTGGGACATTTTCTGTCGCGGGTGCTAGGACTACCCACACAAGTGAGGTATCATTTTTATCGGTAGACTTGGGGGAACGCTGGGTGAAGGACATTTGTGGCTCCTCTCAGATTCCAGAACTTTCTGTCACCGAAATGTGATGAAAATGTGTTTTTTTAGCCAAATTTTCAGGTTTGCAAAGAATTCTGGGTAACAGAACCTGGTCAGAGCCCCACAAGTCACCCCATCTTGGATTCCCCTAGGTCTCTAGTTTCAAAAATGCACAGGTTTGGTAGGTTTCCCTAGGTGCCGGCTGAGCTAGAGGCCAAAATCTACAGGTAGGCACTTTGCAAAAAACAACTCTGTTTTCTGTGATGTGTCCATGTTGTGTTTTGGGGCATATCCTGTCGCGGGCGCTAGGCCTACCCACACAAGTGAGGTTCCATTTTTATCGGGAGACTTGGGGGAACGCTGGGTGGAAGGAAATTTGTGGCTCCTCTCAGGATCCAGAATTTTCTGTCACCGAAATGTGAGGAAAATATGTTTTTTTTAGCCACAGTTTGAGGTTTGCAAATGATTCTGGGTAACAGAACCTGGTCAGAGCCCCACAAGTCACCCCATCTTGGATTCCCCTTTTTGAAAAATGCACAGGTTTGGTAGGTTTCCCTAGGTGCCGGCTGAGCTAGAGGCCAAAATCTAAAGGTAGGCACTTTACAAAAAACAGCTCTGTTTTCTGTGATGTGTCCACGTTGTGTTTTGGGGCATATCCTGTCGCGGGCGCTAGGCCTACCCACACAAGTGAGGTACCATTTTTATCGGGCGAACGCTGGGTGAAGGAAATTTGTGGCTCCTCTCAGGATCCAGAACTTTTTGTCACCGAAATGTGAGGAAAATATGTTTTTTTAGCCACAGTTTGAGGTTTGCAAATGATTCTGGGTAACAGAACCTGGTCAGAGCCCCACAAGTCACCCCATCTTGGATTCCCCTAGGTCTCTAGTTTTCAAAAATGCACAGGTTTGGTAGGTTTCCCTAGGTGCCGGCTGAGCTAGAGGCCAAAATCTACAGGTAGGCACTTTACAAAAAACCGCTCTGTTTTCTGTGATGTGTCCACGTTGTGTTTTGGGGCATATCCTGTCGCGGGCGCTAGGCCTACCCACACAAGTGAGGTACCATTTTTATCGGGAGACTTAGGGGAACGCTGGGTGGAAGGAAATTTGTGGCTCCTCTCAGGATCTAGAAATTTCTGTCACCGAAATGTGAGGACAATTGTTTTTTTTTAGCCAAATGTTGAGGTTTGCAAAGGATTCTGGGTAACAGAACCTGGTCAGAGCCCCACAAGTCACCCCATCTTGGATTCCCCTAGGTCTCTAGTTTTAAAAAATGCACAGGTTTGGTAAGTTTCCCTAGGTGCCGGCAGAGCTAGAGGCCAAAATCTACAGGTAGGCACTTTACAAAAAACAGCTCTGTTTTCTGTCAAAAAATGGGATGTGCCCACTTTGTGTTTTGGGACATTTCCTGTCGCGGGTGCTAGGACTACCCACACAAGTGAGGCATCATTTTTATCGGTAGACTTGGGGGAACGCTGGGTGAAGGAAATTTGTGGCTCCTCTCAGATTCCAGAACTTTCTGTCACCGAAATGTGAGGAAACTGTGTTTTTTTAGCCAAATTTTGAGGTTTGCAAAGGATTCTGGGTAACAGAACGTGGTCAGAGCCCCACAAGTCACCCCATCTTGGATTCCCCTAGGTCTCTAGTTTTCAAAAATGCACAGGTTTGGTAGGTTTCCCTAGGTGCCGGCTGAGCTAGAGGCCAAATTCTACAGGTAGGCACTTTGCAAAAAACAGCTCTGTTTTCTGTCAAAAAATGGGATGTGCCCACTTTGTGTTTTGGGACATTTTCTGTTGCTGGTGCTAGGACTACCCACACAAGTGAGGTATCATTTTTATCGGTAGACTTGGGGGATCGCTGGGTGAAGGAAATTTGTGGCTCCTCTCAGATTCCAAAAATTTCTGTCACCGAAATGTGAGGAAAATGTGTTTTTTTAGCCAAATTTTGAGGTTTGCAAAGGATTCTGGGTAACAGAACCTGGTCAGAGGCCCACAACTCACCCCATCTTGGATTCCCCTAGGTCTCTAGTTTTCAAAAATGCACAGGTTTGGTAGGCTTCCCTAGGTGCCGGCTGAGCTAGAGGCCAAAATCTACAGGTAGGCACTTTGCAAAAAACAGCTCTGTTTTCTGTGATGTGTCCATGTTGTGTTTTGGGGCATATCCTGTCGCGGGCGCTAGGCCTACCCACACAAGTGAGGTACCATTTTTATCGGGAGACTTGGGGGAACGCTGGGTGGAAGGAAATTTGTGGCTCCTCTCAGGATCCAGAATTTTCTGTCACCAAAATGTGAGGAAAATATGTTTTTTTAGCCACAGTTTGAGGTTTGCAAATGATTCTGGGTAACAGAACCTGGTCAGAGCCCCACAAGTCACCCCATCTTGGATTCCCCTAGGTCTCTAGTTTTAAAAAATGCACAGGTTTGGTAGGTTTCCCTAGGTGCCGGCTGAGCTAGAGGCCAAAATCTACAGGTAGGCACTTTGCAAAAAACAGCTCTGTTTTCTGTGATGTGTCCATGTTGTGTTTTGGGGCATATCCTGTCACGGGCGCTAGGCCTACCCACACAAGTGAGGTACCATTTTTATCAGGAGACTTGGAGGAACGCTGGGGAGAAGTAAATTTGTGGCTCCTCTCAGGATCCAGAACTTTCTGTCACCGAAATGTGAGGAAACTGTGTTTTTTTAGCCAAATTCTGAGGTTTGCAAAGGATTCTGGGTAACAGAACCTGGTCAGAGCCCCACAAGTCACCCCATCTTGGATTCCCCTAGGTCTCTAGTTTTAAAAAATGCACAGGTTTGCTAGGTTTCCCTAGGTGCAGACTGAGCTAGAGGCCAAATTCTACAGGTAGGCACTTTGCAAAAAACAGCTCTGTTTTCTGTCAAAAAATGGGATGTGCCCACTTTGTGTTTTGGGACATTTTCTGTCGCGGGTGCTAGGACTACCCACACAAGTGACGTATCATTTTTATCGGTAGACTTGGGGGAATGCTGGGTGAAGGAAATTTGTGGCTCCTCTCAGATTCCAGAACTTTCTGTCACCGAAATGTGAGGAAAATATGTTTTTTTAGCCAAATTTTGAGGTTTGCAAAGGATTCTGGGTAACAGAACCTGGTCAGAGCCCCACAAGTCACCCCATCTTGGATTCCCGTAGGTCTCTACTTTTAAAAAATGCACAGGTTTGGTAGGTTTCCCTAGGTTCCGGCTGAGCTAGAGGCCAAAATCTACAGGTAGGCACTTTACAAAAAACAGCTCTGTTTTCTGTGATGTGTCCACGTTGTGTTTTGGGGCATATCCTGTCGCGGGCGCTAGGCCTACTCACACAAGTGAGGTACCATTTTTATCGGGAGACTTGGGGGAACGCTGGGTGGAAGGAAATTTGTGGCTCCTCTCAGGATCCAGAACTTTCTGTCATCGAAATGTGAGGACAATTTGTTTTTTTAGCCAAATTTTGAGGTTTGCAAAGGATTCTGGGTAACAGAACCTGATCAGAGCCCCACAAGTCACCCCATCTTGGATTCCCCTAGGTCTCTAGTTTTAAAAAATGCACAGGTTTGGTAGGTTTCCCTAGGTGCCGGCTGAGCTAGAGTCCAAAATCTACAGGTAGGCACTTTGCAAAAAACAGCTCTGTTTTCTGTGATGTGTCCATGTTGTGTTTTGGGGCATATCCTGTCGCGGGCGCTAGGCCTACCCACACAAGTGAGGTACCATTTTTATCGGGAGACTTGGGGGAACGCTGGGGAGAAGGAAATTTGTGGCTCCTCTCAGGATCCAGAACTTTCTGTCACCGAAATGTGAGGAAACTGTGTTTTTTTAGCTAAATTTTGAGGTTTGCAAAGGATTCTGGGTAACAGAACCTGGTCAGAGCCCCACAAGTCACCCCATCTTGGATTCCCCTAGGTCTCTAGTTTTAAACAATGCACAGGTTTGGTAGGTTTCCATAGGTGCCGGCTGAGCTAGAGGTCAAAATCTACAGGTAGGCACTTTGCAAAAAACAGCTCTGTTTTTTGTGATGTGTCCATGTTGTGTTTTGGGGCATATCCTGTCGCGGGCGCTAGGCCTACCCACACAAGTGAGGTACCATTTTTATCGGGAGACTTGGGGGAACGCTGGGTGGAAGGACATTTGTGGCTCCTCTCAGGATCCAGAACTTTCTGTCACCGAAATGTGAGGACAAATTTTTTTTTTAGCCAAATGTTGAGGTTTGCAAAGGATTCTGGGTAACAGAACCTGGTCAGAGCCCCACAAGTCACCCCATCTTGGATTCCCCTAGGTCTCTAGTTTTAAAAAATGCACAGGTTTGGTAGGTTTCCCTAGGTGGAGACTGAGCTAGAGGCCATATTCTACAGGTAGGCACTTTGCAAAAAACAGCTCTGCTTTCTGTCAAAAAATGGGATGTGCCCACTTTGTGTTTTGGGACATTTTCTGTCGCGGGTGCTAGGACTACCCACACAAGTGAGGTATCATTTTTATCGGTAGACTTGGGGGAACGCTGGGTGAAGGACATTTGTGGCTCCTCTCAGATTCCAGAACTTTCTGTCACCGAAATGTGAGGAAAATGTGTTTTTTTAGCCAAATTTTGAGGTTTGCAAAGGATTCTGGGTAACAGAACCTGGTCAGAGCCCCACAAGTCACGCTATCTTGGATTCCCGTAGGTCTCTACTTTTCAAAAATGCACAGGTTTGGTAGGTTTCCCTAGGTTCCGGCTGAGCTAGAGGCCAAAATCTACAGGTAGGCACTTTACAAAAAACAGCTCTGTTTTCTGTGATGTGTCCACGTTGTGTTTTGGGGCATATCCTGTCGCGGGCGCTAGGCCTACCCACACAAGTGAGGTACCATTTTTATCGGGAGACTTGGGGGAACGCTGGGTGGAAGGAAATTTGTGGCTCCTCCCAGGATCCAGAACTTTCTGTCATCGAAATGTGAGGAAAATTTGTTTTTTTAGCCAAATTTTGAGGTTTGCAAAGGATTCTGGGTAACAGAACCTGATCAGAGCCCCACAAGTCACCCCATCTTGGATTCCCCTAGGTCCCTGGTTTTAAAAAATGCACAGGTTTGGTAGGTTTCCCTAGGTGCTGGCTGAGCTAGAGGCCAAAATCTACAGGTAGGCACTTTGCAAAAAACCAGCTCTGTTTTCTTTCAAAAAATTGGATGTGTCCACATTGCGCTTTGGGGCGTTTCCTGTCGCGGGCGCTAGGCCTACCCACACAAGTTAGGTACCATTTTTATCGGGAGACTTGGGGGAACGCTGGGTGGAAGGAAATTTGTGGCTCCTCCCAGGATCCAGAACTTTCTGTCATCGAAATGTGAGGAAAATTTGTTTTTTTAGCCAAATTTTGAGGTTTGCAAAGGATTCTGGGTAACAGAACCTGATCAGAGCCCCACAAGTCACCCCATCTTGGATTCCCCTAGGTCCCTGGTTTTAAAAAATGCACAGGTTTGGTAGGTTTCCCTAGGTGCTGGCTGAGCTAGAGGCCAAAATCTACAGGTAGGCACTTTGCAAAAAACCAGCTCTGTTTTCTTTCAAAAAATTGGATGTGTCCACATTGCGCTTTGGGGCGTTTCCTGTCGCGGGCGCTAGGCCTACCCACACAAGTGAGGTATCATTTTTATCGGGAGACTTGGGGGAACGCTGGGTGGAAGGAAATTTGTGGCTCCTCTCAGATTCCAGAACTGTCTGCCACAGAAATGTGAGGAACATGTGTTTTTTTAGCCAAATTTTGAGGTTTGCAAAGGATTCTGGGTAACAGAACCTGGTCAGAGCCCCGCAAGTCACCCCATCTTGGATTCCCCTGGGTTTCTAGTTTTAAAAAATGCTCTGGTTTGCTACGTTTCCACAGGTGCCGGCTGAGCTACAGGCCAAAAGCCACAGGTAGGCACTGTTTTCTATGACAAAAATGTGATGTGTCCACGTTGTGTTTTGGGCCATTTCCTTTCGTGGGCGCTAGTCCTACCCACGCAAGTGAGGTATCATTTTTATCGGTAGACTTGGGGGAACGCTGGGTGGAAGCAAATTTGTGGCTCCTCTCAGAATTCAGAACTTTCTGCCACAGAAATGTGAGGAACATGTGTTTTTTTAGCCAAATTTTGAGGTTTGCAAAGGATTCTTGGTAACAGAACCTGGTCCGAGCCCCACAAGTCACCCCATCTTGGATTCCCCTAGGTCTCTAGTTTTCAGAAATGCACAGGTTTCGTAGGTTTCCCTAGGTGCCGGCTGAGCTAGAGGCCAAAATCTACAGGTAGGCACTTTGCAAAAAACACCCCTGTTTTCTTTCAAAAAATTGGATGTGTCCACGTTGCGCTTTGGGGCATTTCCTGTCGCAGGCGCTAGGCCTACCCACACAAGTGAGGTATCATTTTTATCGGGAGACTTGGGGGAAGGCTGGGTGGAAGGAAATTTGTGGCTCCTCTCAGATTCCAGAACTGTCTGCCACAGAAATGTGAGGAACATGTGTTTTTTTAGCCAAATTTTGAGGTTTGCAAAGGATTCTGGGTAACAGAACCTGGTCCGAGCCCCACAAGTCACCCCATCTTGGATTCCCCTAGGTCTCTAGTTTTCAGAAATGGACAGGTTTGGTAGGTTTCCCTAGGTGCCGGCTGAGCTAGAGGCCAAAATCTACAGGTAGGCACTTTGCAAAAAACACCCCTGTTTTCTTTAAAAAAATTGGATGTGTCCACGTTGCGCTTTGGGGCGTTTCCTGTCGCGGGCGCTAGGCCTACCCACACAAGTGAGGTATCATTTTTATCGGGAGACTTAGGGGAACGCTGGGTGGAAGGAAATTTGTGGCTCCTCTCAGGATCCAGAACTTTCTGTCACCGAAATGTGAGGATACTGTGTTTTTTTAGCCACATTTTGAGGTTTGCAAAGGATTCTGGGTAACAGAACCTGGTCAGAGCCCCACAAGTCACCCCATCTTGGATTCCCCTAGGTCTCTAGTTTTCAAAAATGCACAGGTTTGGTAGGTTTCCCTAGGTGCCGGCTGAGCTAGAGGCCAAATTCTACAGGGAGGCACTTTGCAAAAAACAGCTCTGTTTTCTGTCAAAAAATGGGATGTGCCCACTTTGTGTTTTGGGACATTTCCTGTCGCGGGTGCTAGGACTACCCACACAAGTGAGGTATTATTTTTATCGGTAGACTTGGGGGAACGCTGGGTGAAGGAAATTTGTGGCTCCTCTCAGATTCCAGAACTTTCTGTCACCGAAATGTGAGGAAAATGTGTTTTTTTAGCCAAATTTTGAGGTTTGCAAAGGATTCTGGGTAACAGAACCTGGTCAGAGCCCCACAAGTCACCCCATCTTGGATTCCCCTAGGTCTCTAGTTTTCAAAAATGCACAGGTTTGGTAGGTTTCCCTAGGTGCCGGCTGAGCTAGAGGCAAAAATCTACAGGTAGGCACTTTGCAAAAAAACAGCTCTGTTTTCTTTCAAAAAATTGGATGTGTCCACGTTGCGCTTTGGGGCGTTTCCTGTCGCGGGCGCTAGGCCTACCCACACAAGTGAGGTATCATTTTTATTGGGAGACTTGGGGGAACGCTGGGTGGAAGGAAATTTGTGGCTCCTCTCAGATTCCAGAACTTTCTGCCACAGAAATGTGAGGAACATGTGTTTTTTTAGCCAAATTTTGAGGTTTGCAAAGGATTCTGGGTAACAGAACCTGGTCCGAGCCCCACAAGTCACCCCATCTTGGATTCCCCTCGGTCTCTAGTTTTCAGAAATGCACAGGTTTGGTAGGTTTCCCTAGGTGCCGGCTGAGCTAGAGGCCAAAATCTACAGGTAGGCACTTTGCAAAAAACACCCCTGTTTTCTTTCAAAAAATTGGATGTGTCCACGTTGCGCTTTGGGGCGTTTCCTGTCGCGGGCGCTAGGCCTACCCACACAAGTGAGGTATCATTTTTATCGGGAGACTTGGGGGAACGCTGGGTGGAAGGAAATTTGTGGCTCCTCTCAGATTCCAGAACTGTCTGCCACAGAAATGTGAGGAACATGTGTTTTTTTAGCCAAATTTTGAGGTTTGCAAAGGATTCTGGGTAACAGAACCTGGTCCGAGCCCCACAAGTCACCCCATCTTGGATTCCCCTATGTCTTTAGTTTTCAGAAATGCACAGGTTTGGTAGGTTTCCCTAGGTGCCGGCTGAGCTAGAGGCCAAAATCTACAGGTAGGCACTTTGCAAAAAACACCCCTGTTTTCTTTCAAAAAATTGGATGTGTCCACGTTGCGCTTTGGGGCGTTTCCTGTCGCAGGCGCTAGGCCTACCCACACAAGTGAGGTATCATTTTTATCGGGAGACTTGGGGGAACATAGATTAGCGAAACAAGTGTTATCACCCCTTGTCTTTCTCCACATTTTTTCCTTCCAAATATAGGAGAGTGTGTAAAAAAGACATCTATTTGCGAAATGCCCTGTAATTCACATGCTAGTATGGTCACCCCGGAATTCAGAGATGTGCAAATAACCACTGCTCCTCAACACCTTATCTTGTGCCCTTTTTGGAAAAACAAAGGTTTTCTTGATAGCTATTTTTTACTCTTTATATTTCAGCAAATGAATTGCTGTATATCCGGTATAGAATGAAAACACACTGAAGGGTGCAGCTCATTTATTGGCTCTGAGTTCCTCAGGTTCTTGATGAACCTACAAGCCCTATATATCCCCGCAACCAGAGGAGTCCAGCCGACGTAACAGTATATTGCTTTTGATAATCTGACATTGCAGGGAAAAGTTTCAGAGTAAAACGTAGAGAAAAATTGATGTTTTTTTCACCTCAATTTCAATATTTTTCTTTTTCAGTTGTTATTTTCTGTAGGAAACCCTTGTAGGATCTACACAAATGACCCCTTGCTGAATTCAGAATTGTGTGTACTTTTCAGAAATGTCTAGGTTTCTGGGATCCAGCATTGGTTTCATGTCCATTTCTGTCACTGACTAGAAGGAGGCTGAAAGCACAACAAATTGCAAAAATGGGGTATGTCCCAGTAAAATGCCAAAATTGTGTTGACAAATTGGGGTTTCTGATTCAAGTCTGCCTGTTCCTGAAAGGTGGGAAGCTGCTGAGTTTAGCACCGGAAACCCTTTGTTGATGCCATTTTCAGGAGAAAAACCACAAGCCTTATTCTGCAGCCACTTTTTCCAATTTTTTTGAAAAAATGAATTTTTCACTGTATTTTGGCTAATTTCTTGGCCTCCTTCAGGGGAACCCACAAAGTCTGGGTACCTCTAGAATCCCTAGGATGTTGGAAAAAAAGGACGTAAATTTGGCTTGGTTAGCTTATGTGGACAAAAGGTTATGAGGACCTAAGCGCGAACTGCCCCAAATAGGCAAAAAAAGGCCTGGCACAGGAGGGGGAAAAGGCCTGGCAGCGAAGGGGTTAAAGACTGTCTGCATGGCAGGGGTGCCTATAAAAATGACAACAGACACAAGGCAGTGCACACTCCATTGCAGAACCCCCTGGCCCTATTATCTACTAGGGGCTTACAGGGTCTGTCATTACCAATTGGAATTGTAACATTGGGTCATTTGACCATATGCCTTTTATAAAGTGCACTGGCCCTGGGCCCGTTAAGCAGAGCCCAGGGTACAGTCATGGTCAGTTATCATCAGTATCACTCAGAAATATTTGGATAACCATGCTAAATGGGTAACTTTCTCACAACTACAGTTCAGTTAGCACTGCATAATCTTCTATTAAAAATATAACTCTTGGCAATTTGTTGGTTCACAATGTTAGAAAAGCCGGGTAGTCAGGCGAACAAAAAACTATTCATAATTGAGGGGGAGAACTATAGCCTACGATGATGATGATGATGACCCTGAATCATTGAACTATTGAATAAAAGTGATCATTGTAAGACATATGGGCTCTCATTATGACATTGGCGGTAAATCCCACTTACCGACATGACAACTACCGCCAACATACAGCCGTCGCCACGGGTATCCACCAACCATATTATGACACACACATACCAATCCGTCGCTATACAGCCACACACACAAGTCTGCCAGCCCAAAGGTCAGTAGTAAACTGGTGGTATCCAAACCCACACAGTTACACCAACAGAACAAGGGCCACAAAAATATGGCCCACGAATCACTGCGGCGGACATTCAATGGTTGTAAACCATTGGCAGTACATACTACTGCGCTCAAAATATACACAACCTAACAAAACAACACTACATTGGTCAATTCAAACAACACACACCTGACAACTATACACACACCACACCCACACAACTATAAAACACCCCCCCACAACCCTTTACGACTAGTACCCATTTCCAACAGAGAGAGGGACAGCAAGAGCACCCACACAACCAGAGCCACATACCACCATCACCTATACACCACCCACGCACCTCACAACACACACCCCAACACATCACCCTACACACCCTCACCCACACCACTCACACTGCACTCATGGCACCACACCGACACCCCAGGTTCTCCGAGGAGGAGCTAAGGGTCATGGTGGAGGAAATCATCCCGGTAGAGCCATAGCTATTTGGATCACAGGTGCAGCAGATATCCATTGCTAGGAAGATGGAGCTATTACAGAGGATCGTGGGCATGGTCAATGGCGTGGGACAGCACCCAGAACAAGGGATAACATCAGGAAGAGGTAGAACAACCTATGGGGGAAGGTACATTCCATTGCAGCAAGACACCAACTAGTTGTACAGAGGACTGGTGGTGGACCCCCACCTCCTCCCCCACAACTAACTACATAGGAGGAACAAGTTTTGGCAATCATGCATCCTAAAAGCCTGGCAGAAGTAACAGGAGGACTGGACTCTGGTAAGTCAACTCTCTATTACTATCACCCCACTACCTGCATGCCATCACATACCCCACCCTCACCCTCACATCCATCACTCCATCACTTCCCAGACACCTCACCATCACAACCCACTCATCCCAATCCCAAGCCCTGCATGCAACACCAATGCATGGACACCCCTCACAGACCTGCATGGACACCTATCACCACTGCATGCACCCTAGAGAGAATCACCTAGCCCACCAAATAACAACTCACACAAGGCAAAGCTGCCAGGGCAAATGCAACCAAATAGGGCAACACACCCATGCACAATAAGTCACACACAGAAACAATAACACTGCATTTACGTCCCCACAGGTAACCCAGCCAATGTCACCAGCGAAGAAGTGCCAGCAACATCCATTCCCCCCCGCAGAAGAGGCCTTGTTAGAAATGTTTTTTTTTGGTTGGCAGTCAGGTTACCCCCTGTCCAAGCAAGGACCCTCACTCTAGTCAGGGTAAAAGAGAATCACCCTCAGCTACCCCCTGCTAACCTCATTGGTAGCTTGGCACGAGCAGTAGGCTTAACTTCAGAGTGCTAGGTGTAAAGTATTTGTACCAACACACACAATAACTTAATGAAAACACTACACTACCAAACACTACAGAATATTTATCTAAACAAAAAAACAAAAAAATCCACAATACACAAGTCAAGTTATCAATAAAAATGCAAAAAGAGTCTTCATGTAATGTTAAACACACACTAACACTGTGAACATGAAAATGTACTTTGGGTGCGTCAAAAATAACCCTGCAGTGGTGAGTGTGCATCAAAAAGGGCTTGCGATGCATCGATTTCACTCATGAATGAGACCTTGCGTCGTTTCTACTTTTGTTGGGTCTGGAGCATCATTTCTTCTCTCCGCAGGAGAGCGATGCGTATATCCTGTCAGTACTCTCGGGTCCGGGCAGACCTTGCGTTTTTACACACCCAGCGGTACTTGCGTCGGAAATCCAGCAGCACGATGATCCAAAAACCATGCAACGCGGGTTGTGATCTCACCAGCCTCTGGTAGCCCCCATGTTAAGCTATGAGAGGGACAGGCCTTGCAACAGTGACAAACAAATTTAGGACTATTTCAATGTTGGGACACATAAAACACATTACTATGGGGGTCATTCTGACCCTGGCGGTCATCGACCGCCAGTGCCAATGACTGCGGAAGCACCGCCAACAGGCTGGCGGTGCTTCCTGGCCAATTCTGACAGGCGGTAAAGCCGCGGTCAGAAAAGAGAAACCGGCGGTTTCCCGCCGGTTTTCCCCTGGCCATAGGAATCCTCCATGGCGGCGCTGCAAGCAGCGCCGCCATGGGGATTCCGACCCCCTTCCCGCCATCCTGTTCCTGGCGGTTCTTACCGCCAGGAACAGGATGGCGGGAACGGGTGTCGTGGGGGCCCCTGCACTGCCCATGCCACTGGCATGGGCAGTGCAGGGGCCCCCTAACAGGGCCCCACAAAGATTTTCAGTGTCTGCTGTGCAGACACTGAAAATCGCGACGGGTGCCACTGCACCCGTCGCACCCCTTCAACTCCGCCGGCTCCATTCGGAGCTGGCTTCATTGTTGAAGGGGCTTTCCCGCTGGGCCGGCGGGCGGCCTTCTGGCGGTCGCCCCCCGGCCCAGCGGTAAAGTCAGAATGACCGCCGCGGTCATTTGACCGCGGTACGGTCTTCTGCCGGTTCCCGCCAGGCGGGTGGCTTCCGCCGCCCGCCGGGGTCGGAATGACCCCCTATATGTCCTACTTTAACCATACACTGCACCCTGCCCTTGGGGCTACCTAGGGCCTACCTTAGGGGTGCCTTACATGTAAGAAAAGGGAAGATTTAGGCGTGGCAAGTGGGTACACTTGCCAAGTTGAATTTCCAGTGTAAACTGCACACACAGACACTGCAGTGGCAGGTCTGAGACATGATTACCCAGCTACTTATGTGGGTGGCACAATAGTGGCATTTGATTTACAAGCCCTGGCACCTCTAGTTCACTTTACTAGGGACTTACTAGTAAATCAAATATGCCAATCCTGGATATACCAATCAACCATACCATTTACACAGAGAGCATGTGCACTTTAGCACTGGTTAGCAGTGGTAAAGTGCTCAGAGTTCAAAAGCCATCAGCAACAGGTCAGAAAAAATAGGAGGCAGGAGGCAAAAAGATAGGGATGACTCTGCGAAAACTCAAAAGTCTAACAGGCCCACAGTTATGACAGCAGCTCTTGTCACCTGGATCTGGATGACCAACCTGGCCCATCTGTGACCTCCAAACAGTCGGTTACCCAGGCACACTCTCACATCTCCACATGGCCTCCCCCCTCAGGAAACACCACCACAGCACTGCAGTAAAATAGGTGTTTTTGACCAATGACTTTGTGTTACACTACTTTGCATTTGGATTAGTTGTTCAGTGTTCACCAGTTGCAGATTACATTTTGTATTCAGTTTAGTTGCCTATTGACTTCGTGGTGTTAGACATTGCAGTTGAGACATCGCAGTTGAGCTGTTTTTTCACATGGTAAACTGAGTTTGTTTTTCGTATTTCTTTCTCACTGAACGCGAAGAGTTAGTCAGTCAGCATGATAAGAAAGTACTTTTTTGGGGGGAGTGCAGGGAACGGTGCGGCCTTGGGAGGAGAGCCTTGAGAATTTGGCCAGTTTTCAAAATTTTTCTTCCATCTCTGACCTACAGTAGCCAGCATGTTTGAATATTTCTTTTTCATGGTAAGGATTTTTTCCAGAAAGCCCTTTCGGTTCTTTAAAGGTATAAAAAAGGTGGCCCTGCTCAGTAGCGAGGGAATTTCCAAGGCCTCGGTCAGCATTGGACGTCAAATGCCTGACACATATCTTTCCCATGAGTGTGGAATTCTCCTTCTCACAGATAATCGGGGTCATCTTCTTGCTGGCATGAGAAAGATGAAGAGCTTGGCAGGGCCTACGGTGATTAATTGTTACTTTATTATTTGCTTTGCAATTATGCTATTATATAATCCCATATATTTGCTGTGTACATTGCAGTTGAGAATCATTCTGATATATTTTCCTTTCATTGCTGTGACTATTTTTAAAGGTGTGCTTTCGACCTACTAATCTCCTTATTTTTTAGGAACCTCATGGTGAAATAATAATAAATGTCTTCTTTGAACTGAGAAGTGCATTCTAGAGATTTTAGTCAGCTCGGTCAATAGTGAAAGCAAAACAAGCACCCACCCAGCAGGCCCATACCTCTGTCCCCCTCCACTAACACAGGACAATCAAGGACCTGGGGTCAGTGGCAGTGGGCACACGGTTCAGGGGACAGAGGCACAGGACAACAGGGAACCTGGGAGGACTGCGGTGCACCGGGGGAGGACAGGTTCAGGGAACTGACCCTCTAGGAGGCACTCACTGCGAACCTGGGAGCATACCAACATTCCCAGGTTACGCAGGGCCAGATTATGGACAAGTTGCAGGAGAACATGCGGATGCAGGAGGGGCAGTACCTGGGGATCAGGGAGGACTTGAAGGACATCAATACCACCCTGGTCTCCATTGCAGGAGTGCTGGAAGACATGGCTAACAGTATGTGGCACACCACCGAGCCCCTGACACTAGCCAAACCACTGACCAGCCCTCCACCTCCGCTGCAGCTAGTGGACAGGAGGCCCCGCCACTGGACCAACAGGCCACCAGCACCCCTCCCCCAGAAGGAGAACCACCCGCAAACATTCCCTGCAATCCAGGCAGAAGCCAGAGACTATTGCCAAGACCCCACCAGGAAATAAGACTCTCCTGATTATCACCCTTGTGTCCCACTCTGTCACCCAGTCCACCTTGAACTGCCATTGCTCCCCTTCCTATGCCCTCTTGTACAATGCACCTGTGCTACAAATAGACCAGACTCTACCATGGATTTTCCTCCATCATCAACCCAGCCCATTGCACTACCCCCTCTTCTTCAGAGCACTGTAATAAACACACTTTGATAAAAAAAAAACAATTATGGTGTATGTCAAATGTTTTGAAAATGTATTTGTTTAACCAGGATCAAACATTGCAATTCAACTGTACAATAATGTTTACATTGGAAAGAACTGTAGTTGGCTGCACTGACCACACAAGGAGCAATAGTGGGGCACCATCATCTGCAAAAAGAGAGGCCAAAGAGTACAGTGAGCGGGCATAGAAGTAGGAATACACAGCCTGCCAGTGACAATGTCACACATAAAACTGTCAAATGTATGTGTATTAACATTGGACGTACTGACGAATAATTGAACTTTTGTTGTCCTCATACTCCACCTCCTCATCTTCACTGTCCACAGGATCCACTGCTGCCACATGGCCATCTCCAGCCTCCTCCTCCTGCAGAAAAGGCACCTGGTGACGCAAGGCAAGGTTGTGCAACAAACAGCATGCTACGATGATCTGGCAGATATTCATGGGTGAGTAGCACAGGGATACACCTGATAGATGGAGGCAAAGAAACTTGGCCTTCAGGAGGCTGAAGGTCCTCGCTATAATCCTTCTTGTTCACCCATGTGCCTCATTGTAATGTTCCTCTGCCCTTGTCCTGGCATTCCTCACAGGGGTCATTAGCCATGAGAGGTTGGGGTAACCAGAGTCACCTGCAAATATTGAGGGACAACTGATAGCCACACACTCACCCTTAGGGCCCACACCATACCCATACACCAACATCCACTGGATGGGAACCAGGGCTTACCCTGTGCCTCTGGAGTTGGGCCATCACATTTGGAATGCTGCTATTCCTCAGCATAAAGGCATCTTGCATACAACCAGGATAATTTTCACTGACGTGGGAGATGGACTGGTCCGCCAGGCACACCATCTGGACATTCATGGAGTGAAAACTCTTTTGATTTCTGAACACCTGTTAATTCCACCAGAGGGGACAAAACCAATATGTGTACCATCAATTGCCCCAATAATTTTGGGGATATGTTCCATTGCATAGAAATCAGCTTTCACTGTGGCCAAATCCTCCAACTGGGAGATAACGATATAGCTGTGCATGTGTTTAATCAGGGCAGACAACACTCTGGTCAGTACTATTGAGAACATTGGCTGAGACATTCCAGCTGCCAAGCCCACTGTCCTCCAGACCGACAGGTGAGTACACCGTGAGTATAATGCAAAGGGCATGAATGCATGGAGTGCTGTGTGTCAAGGCCTCATGTAGGGGAGGTTGCTGGATGGGCCCTGGGCAAGGTAGAGCATGTATGGTGGTCCATGTCTGTGCTAATGGGGATGGGAAGGGGCATGGTGGGCCTTGAGTGTAACAGGCAGAACGGTCGGACTAATACCTTTCCCTGTGTCTATTACCCTGCAGGTCAGCGTCCATCAAAAGAAGGGTATATGGCGTGCCATTGCCAAGGACATGCGGACCCTGGGGGTCTATGGGAGGCGGAGCACCCACTGTCGAAAACGGTGGGAGTACCTGAGATGCTGGGCACGAAGACAGCAGAGGCCCTGCTGGGGATGGCCTCCCAATGAGGAAGGGGTGCCCATCGAACCCTGACCCCCCTGATGGCCCGCATACTGGCGGTGGCCTATCCGGAGCTAGGTGGGCGCTTGGGGCATCACAGCAGCCACAAGGGGGGTGAGTAGAGTACCCTAATTTACAACTTATGCCTGGTGGGGTGGTATCCAGGTGGGGAGTGTGGGCCCTGTGGGTGCCCCTAGACCAGGCCTGGTATTGCAGAGTAGATCCCATGTTGTGCAGGATTCTGACGTAAAAGTCCTCCAACCAAGCTAGCAGGCATCCACTACTGGGCAGGGGTCTGTGGGTCTCAGGTATGCTGCAATTTGCGTTAGATTTCCCTATCCATGGGCTGGTGACTAGCATTGTGACTGGTAGCGCATTGCCTAATGCGTAGGGTTGTTCCCTATATGTGTGTGTTGTGCACATCAACTGTGGTGTCGGTGCTGCCATTGACCAAGTGTATCCTTTGTCTCTTCCCCCCTTTTTGTTTTGTCACCCTGTCCTTATGTGCATTAGCATCATCTGGCGGAGGTGCAGAGGCACCGGCGACGGAGGGAGCTGCATCCCACAGGACCCAGGAGGCCAAATCCACCGACGGTGAGGGCACCAGTGGGATGGAGGGCGAGGGGAGCACCACGGCGGAGACTGTAGGGGATATTTCGGACACGGATTCCTCATCTGATGGAAGCTCCCTGGTGGTGGCGGAGAACTCTGTGACCACCCCAGACACACCCCCCTACCAGCACCGCCCTCTCAGCAGCCCCTCAGCGAGTTACCCGTGCCCACTCACCCAGGAGGGTGGGCATCCCCTTTGCCTCAGGCACCTCAGGTCCTGCCCCAGTTAGCCCTGTTGCCCTGAGTGAGGAGGCTATTGACCTCCTGTGATCCATCTCTGTGGGGCAGTCAACCATTGTGAATGCCATCCAGGGGCTGGCAGCCCAAATGCAGCAGTCCAATGCATTTCTGGAGGGCATTCACACTTGCTTGGTGGCCCAACACAGATCAATCCAGGCTCTGGTCTCCTCTCTGATGGCAGCCATTGTCCCTGTTTCCACCCTCCCTCCTCCAACTTCCTCCACCCAATCCCATTCCCCTCAACCCCAACCTATCCCAAGCACACAGGCAGATGAGCAGGCACCCAGGACAACACACAAGCGTGGACATGGCAAACACAATCACCACACTTCATCCCACAGGCACTCTCACAAACAACATCCAGAATCAGAGACAACAACATCCACAATTTCCACTGTGTCCCCTCCTCCTCCTCCTCCACCTCCCTCCCAGTTGCTTCTACACTCACACCTGCATGCACCACATCCTCATCCATTACCACCATCACCAGCACACCTATCAGTACACACCCCTCACTGGCAGTCACCACCCCCACATCCATGCACACGTCCCCTGTGTCCTCTCTCGCTGTGTCTGTGCCTCCTCCTCCCAAAGTACACAAACGCAAGCACTCAGACACCCAACAGCCTTCCACCTCACAAAAGCATCCAGCCCATACACCTGCACCCAAACACAGCCGACTGACACCTCCTACCACCACTCCCTCTTCCTCCACTCCCAAACCATTTCCCTTTTCGCGCCCCAATGTCCCTAAGAAGATTTTCCTCGACAACATTGAACTCTTTCCTAGCCCTCCCCCGTCCCTCACATCAGGCCAGGGTGGTCAAAACACAGGCAAGCACCTCAGCCACCTAGTCCACGGGCACAGTAGTGTCCCCAGCTACTCCAGGTGGGAAAGGAGCCTGGCCACCAGCCAGACAGACAGAAAGGGTGCCTGCCACAAGTGCGTGAAGGAAGGGCAAGGAGTCAGCCCCAGCTGCAGGAAGAAGGGGAAGGAGGCAGCCGCAGCTGCAGGAAGAAATTGCAAGGAGGCATCCCCAGCTGCAGGAAGGAAGGGCAAGGAGGCATCTCCAGCTGCAGGAAGGAAGGGCAAGAAGGCAGCCCCCGCTGCAGGAAGGAAGGGCAAGGGGCCTGCAACAGCAGGCAGTAGAGACAAGGGGCCTGGTGCTGGGACTTAGTCGGAGACCCCACTACCAAACATGGTGGTGCAGCCGTCCAAGGCTGCAGGAGATGGGCTGGAGCCTCCCCCCACCACTGCCAGCACCACCACCAGCACTGCCACCAGCAGCAACAGCCCAAGTGGGCAGCCATCCAAGGCTGCAGGGGATGGGCTGGAGCCTCCCCCCACCACTGCCAGCACCGCCACCAGCAGCCCCAGTGGGGATCCATCCGAGACTGCAGGGGATGGGCTGGAGCCTGCCCCCAACACTGCCAGCTCCACCAGCAGCACCACCACAGCCACCACTGAGCAGCCGTCACCGCCGGTGGACAGTGAGTAGGCCTGCATCCATGGGCTGTTTTGCGACCAGGCCCCTGCAAATCCTGTGGGTATGACACCCAGGTGAGAGACTGTGACCTTGTACTCCCCAAGATCTGCATCACAGGGCCCAATGCCCCCTCCAGAACCAGTGGAGAAGCCATCCACTCACCCTATCCTCCCCAGGATGAAGCTCACAGGCACAATGCCCCCTCCAGAACCAGTGGAGAAGCCATTCACTCACCCCATCCTCCCCAGGATGAAGCTCACATGGAACAATGTCCCCTCCAGAACCAGTGGAGAAGCCATCTACCCCCCATCCTCCCCAGGATGAAGCTCACTGGGCACAATGCCCACTTGAGCAACTGTGGCCTTGCACTCCCCAGGACCAAGCACAGGGCATGTTACCCCTTCCAGAGACAGTGGGCAAGTCACCCACTTGAGAGACTGTGGCCTTGCACTCCCCAGGCCCAAGCACAGGGCATGTTGCGCCCTCCAGAGCATGTGGGCAAGTCACCCACTTGAGAGACTGTGGCCTTGCACTCCCCAGGACCAAGCACAGGGAATGTTGCCCCCTGGGGCACGTTGCCTCCTCCAGGACCAGTGGCCTTGTACCATCTTCTGACTGAGGTGCCCCCCCATTCCCCGTCCCCTGAGGTGCCTAACTATTTTTGACCTGATGCCCCTGCAGTGTTCTCTCCGTGTTGTTGCAGGAGTGAGATGGGGCCTTGGATTTTGTGATGTGGCTCTGTGGCCCACGAACATTGAGGACTGGGCAGTGACCCTTGATTTGTGAATATGTATATACTTTTTGATTTGGTTGCACATAATCTTATTACACTCTTTTTACTCTAATTTAGTTGTCCTTGCATTATTCCTGAGAGGTACGGGATGAATATGTAATGTTACTGCATCCCCTTGTGTGTATGGTGTTGGGGTGGCGCATGTTGCGTGTGTGTGTGTCACTCTCTTTTTCCTTCCCCCTCCCCTCTGTGCTAGGTGGCAGTACTCACTGTGGTCGTCTTCACCAGCATTGGTGTTTGTAGAGGAGCAGAACGTAGAAGAGCATGGGAACACATGCAACTCGGGCTCCATGGAGGTGTGGTTTTCCCTTGAGTCTCCAGAGGTGAGTCGTTTCTCTTCTGTGCAGTGTTTCTGCCAGGCTTTTGATGTCGTTGGTACCACCCCGGGAAAGGTGGAAGATTGGTGTGTCATTATATAGTGGCCAGAACATTGTCTTTCGCCTGGTTGTAGGCGGTTACCGCCGTGGTGCCTGTTCATTTCGCCCTGGCGGTCGGTATGTTAAAGTGGCTGTCGGTCTTAGAGGTTTCTGTTGTGGTCATAATTTCATATTAATTACTGCTGGCCTGTTGGCGGTATTACCGCCACTATATCACCTACCGCCAGAGTTGTAACGAGGGCCTTGGTGTTGGCTGGAAAATGCAATGGGGCCTCGTATTTTGCAGCCATGCTGCACTGTCATGGTAACTGCTGGTAAACTGTATAAATGAATTTCACAGCACAACTTTGGGGGTGGACAGTGGTCCATGAATATGGCCACTCTCTTGTTAACAGTTAGAGCATGAGCAAGAAACAGAATGCGTTCTCAACAAACCTACATGATGAATATTATTTATAATTTTTGCTTACTTGGGCCTGCAGTCATCACAGTGGACAATAGAGTACCGAAAATAGTTTCTTAGTCTTACAGTACCACAAGATATATTGGGGTAGGTAAAGATTACCAGCAAAGCAGAAATCTACTTACTAGTACAGACTGGAATAAGTCATCTACCAAAAACAACATGAAACAAGGGAAAAAAAGATAATGCAGGGATAACAGGAATTACAAAAAAAAATAGGTTGGTGAGTTGGAAAAAAGGAGACAATAGAAAAAATAAAGAAGGCAAAATTAAAAGTAGTATAATAGTGGGCAGGGGTAAAAGTTAGGGAAATACTAATAAATAATGGGGCTTACTGGGATGAGCAGAGCCCTCAGCATTGACACTGGTGGTTGGTCACCTCCCCAGCTCTTGCCAGATGCACCTCTGTGTTGTGTCTCTTCTTCTAAAGAAGATACAAATATTGATTGATGGTACAATCAATCTACATAAAATTATTATAACAGGCAATAACATAATACTTATCTAAATCAGACCTCCCATGGTAAAAGTATTAACTATTGTTGAGTTGACTATACTCCTAAATTCCCTATTCCAAATTTCCTCAACAAAAACTACATTTGAAACTAATGAATTGGAAAGCATAGTCTTTGATTTTATTTTCAATTCTCAAGTCTGTTGTTAGACCAACTCAGTCTTCCTTTTTTGGAATGCATAGATGCATACTAGTACAACACAGTGTGAAGTTGCTTGGGACTGTACTATATAAAGATAGTCACAGAGAAATCAAAATCACTGATATCACTAATTCACAGAGGACAGAGGAGTCTGCATTGCAACGTCTTCTTAAATAATCAGCCAAAGCGTGCACCGACAAGTACAATGAGGAAGCACCCAGCACCTGACAAGCTCAAACAGGATCACATAATGATATTCCTGCTGTAACTAAACACAGCTTACCTCTGAATGCAAACAGCATGATTTGGAGAAAAAAGTTAAGATTGTATAACACAAGCACAACAAATAATATAGATAATGTGCCTAGCAGGTTGAGCAGGTCCTGCTAAAAGTCAAGGATATCCATCCAGCAGGGTGTCAGCTGCTGGGTGGTGCACTGAACCTGGCTGGTACCCCACACACACCTGCACATCCTCCCCCAAAGCAGCTGATGCTCCTGCAGGGTGTACCCGCTTCCAGTCTGGTGCCTGCTACCAGCATGGAGGGGAGGTGGCGCTCCATGTAAAATTCCAGTGCTGCCACCACCACCTCTCAAAAGATGGGCTGGGGCTGCACCTCTTGGCGGCTCCACCACCCACAAGATAAGCAGCTGCTATTGACTGTTCAGGAGAGGCATGGAACCACCACTCCCCTGTTCTGCCATGGTGCTGGGTGCGGTGACGAAAAGAAACAGAAGATGGAAGGAAGGAAGGAAGAAATAAGGAAGTAAATGTAAAAATTCACAAATATACAAAAGGTCACGATAATCACAAAAATAATTTGAAAAATTAAAAATACACATAGACAGAAACACACACTAATACACTAGATAAAAATGAGGGATTGGTTAATTAGAAGGGTGGAGGGTTAAAAAGAAAAGAAAGAGATTTGAAAAATCCAAAAAACAGGCGTAGCACCATGAAGAGTAAAAAATCAAGATGGCAATGTCCATGCAAACCACATGGTTCAATTTGCTGGTGATTTTGAATGCGAGGAAATACTCTGTGTTGCATTTGATATAAAACTCAAAGCGACTGGACACAACAGGGAAACTCCACCCACATGCAGAACTTCATGTAGTGCAGCAGAGTTGTTTTAACTACTCTGCGGAGTTCTGCGCAGTGCGACTGAGTGAACTCCACGCAGGCCTGGCAAAAACAAGAACAGCAAAAAAGGAGGTGTGAAAGCAAAAAGTGAGGCGGGCATGGCTGACAGGTCCAACAGTGAGCATCAACAGCTCTGCAGCTCAGTAAAGCAGTTTCCTGTTTTTGAAAGACCTGCACATTGTATAACCCCAGAATTTGGCACCATAGGAGCTTGTTGCCAATGCTTTCATTTTATAAGCAGATATTGCTGACTTAATCAGCCAATTTGTACACATATTTTCAAAGCTTGATAATGCACCAGACTGTTGGGCCATTATTATTTTGGATTTCACTACTTGAGCTCTCCAACAGAGGTGCCCAGAAAGTCATAGATTTTCAACTCACATAATAGTTTCACCATAAATCTTAAAAGTTGATATTAGCTTGGATTTAGGTGTTATTAAATTTTTTAATCAGTTTGAATGTGGTAGTATTGTAATCCCAGAACAGTGTGAAATGACTATAACCCTAAAAGTTATTGCACAGTCGTTCCAAATGTCCCCCAAAAGCCCTCCCTATGGTCATGCAGGGATGTCAGCAAGCAAGTCATTTGATCTGATTAGTGGGTGCCCCTGCAAATTATGCATGTAGGTCTAAGAGGCAGGTAGGGCACAAGAGCAGTGAGGTCCAAATGGTGATTGGCTGAGACTTCCTTTTAGCATATCAGAGACACAAAGAATATGTCCTGCAAGAGGGGGGCGAAAAGGAAGTGGCAGCAGGGCAGATGTACAGATGAAGTGGAGAGAAACAAAATCAACGTTAGGTCGAAGGCTCAAATTCAAAAAGAGGTGCATGGAATGAAAAAAGGTAATCAAAATACAAAAGAAACAAAACTAAAAAAATACATATTAATGCAAGTGATGAACATGTAAGTGCAGGTGACACAACACAAGGCAAAACACTTTAAAACAATCATGGAACACTTTACCAGAAACTTCTTTCAGAAGCCATCATGAGTATAAGGCACAAAATATCACCTAGATGTGAGTACAACAACCATTTGAGCAGCCAACACAGTATATACTGGGCCTTAAATAGCACTATCATCATATATTGTCTTTACCTTTGCACTGACACTGTCTCTCAAGTAACGGGAAAAATGTTGATCTCGAATTGACACAGGCGGCACAAATTTATTTTAAAGTGTTTCATAACAGTAACTTGGTAGGTATCCCAGCTTCTAACAGCTGCAACCGTGATTTTCAGTAGTACTAAGGGCCAGATTTATTAAGGTTTTGTACCACACTTGCGTCATGCAAGGGGGTGCGAGAGTGACTCAAAACCTGAGTGAGATTTATCAAGCCACCCAAGACCAATTTGCATTATGACAATGCCACAGAGGTCATGATCAGCCCCTTTCTCTTTATGGCTCTCTGTTTGCAGCAAGAACGGTAGGACAAAAAATTTGTACACAAGCAAATCGTAGGTAAAACACATAAAAAGATGGTACGAAGATTTAGAAGGAGAGGAGGCAAGCAGCGAATTATAAATGGGAAGTCATTCTTTGAAGTAATTTTATGTCTATTTAAACATGGTAACTGATAAATGTAGAGGTGTTATTAAATTTATCTGAGCACATGGTAATTTTCTTACGATTTATTCATCAGTAAGTACTAAAACAACACAATAAGGGTCCCATTTCTTTAGAAAAACATGGTGATCCTACTGCCTCCACATTGCCAATTATCATGTTCGGTTAATTTTGATGGAGCCATAGACGTTGCTGATGCAGATTCTCTGAAGTAAATGTGCATGGCCCCCCATAGTGCTCACCAGATTGCTAGTAGAGAGGTGAACTTACTCCAGGTAGTCCCAGGCTTGCTAGAAGAGAGGCAGACAAGGACTCTTGTAGATTGATGGTAACAGATTTGTTAGAAGGTAGTTGGAAATGGATATCTACTGATTGGAGGTAATGGGCAGGATAGAAAATGGTGGGAAAGATCCTGTAACACATGGGGAAAAGGGGCTTATCGTAGGTAGGTGGTCATGTCCTATTGCAGCTTGATTGTAACAGGATTGCCAAAACGGGCAGTTGACATGCCCATTGCATATTGATAATCACAGGCTGGTCAGAAGACAGTTGCACATGACACATTTGCATCGATTGGTATTATAGCTCAGAAGTTCAAGTCGCTGTTTTTGGATTTTAACATGTTTTGTTCATGTCACTTATGTTAAAATAGACATGCAGGTTTTTTGATGTGCCTTTAAAACGGGAGACATTATTATCATCACTGTATATTTGTGCTAAGATAAAATGTTCTCTTCAGGTTTAATATCTATTAAATGTGCTACATTTTTTTCGATTCAGTTCACTAGCAATGCAAATTAAAAAATAGTACATTTTTGAGAATGAGTACATGTGGGTGAGTGTAACATAGTAAGTGTGCATACATGACTGGGTAAAGTTGGGTGTGTCTGTGCAGTTTTGTCGCCGAATGTGTTTGTGTGTGCTGGCCAATCTTGGTGAGTAAAAGTGTGTGTGGATCATTGTGCATATATAATTATGCTTGTGAATGTTCCTTATGTTCTTTTGTATGTATATTTAATTTGGTTTGTGGATTTTTTGTGCTTTGTTAAGCAAACAAGTGTTTTGGGTGTGCCAGGGTTTATCCGTGTTGTAGAAAGTTTGAGAATCTATGCGTTGAAGAGTGTTTGGGATAAGTCTGTTTCATGAGTGTACTTCCAATTGCAGAAGATTATTTTGTTTTCAACAGTGCTTTTGTGTCTAGCCTCAAAGGAATATATAAAGCAGTGTTTTAGTGTCCAGTTATGTGTTATTTAATCTTAATGTACTAGGACTGCTTAATAGTTATACACTTTTCCAGAAAACAGTCATGCCATGAAAAGGTGAGTTTTTATGAGTACATGAGTTAGTGTGTGAAGGTGACTATGTGAGGGTGCATGTCTATGGGTGAGTGTCTGATGGTAAGTGTTTGTGGATCAGTGCATTCTGCAGCTTTTTATAAATAAGCAATACAAAACAAGGTAACATGTGCCAACTACATTTTGATGACTATACATCTGTTATCTAACCTAAATACACATCTGTGTTGTTTTTGCCTTGTTTAACCTGGTCATTTCTGGTGCCTGCAACCAAAAAGACCATACAGAGAGCTATGTCCACCCGCAGCTCAGCCCTTTCACTCACAAACACTGCATCATCACAATAGGGCTTACCAATGTGCCTACTTCAGTCCCATCAGATGGCGACCTCTAGACCTACATAGAGCTTCCTCGGGAACTAGGCGCAGATGCCAGAAAAAAATAGGGTCCAAAAAATTGACTTCCCATGTTAGGAGAGAGGACTCACTATATAACAACAATGAAACAATAGGTGATAAAAGGATTGAACAGGACCCAGAGTATAGATTTATCATAAAATAGAATAAGAATTACCAGGATTTAAAAAAAAATATCTCTGCAAACATTAGACTTTGTTAAGTGACGAACATCTAAAAGAATAGATAGGATCAGGGTCATGCATATCCATCAAAACAGCAGAATTAGATCTGTTTAAACAGTTCTAAATATTGCTTCTGCTCTCAAGGAGCAACATTATTAGTTGCTCTCTGTGAGTAGAAGCAATGCTGGTTCCTTCTGGATATGGGAGCCGACTGGGGAAGCCAGGGTTCTGGGGCTTCCCTTGCTGCCTCCAGTGAGGATATGATGGATGTTCTGGGTGACCACCATGGCACCTACAATTTGTTGATTCATGCTCCAGGGGACAGGGTCTCTGTGTACAAAATGGGCCTGGGAAGAGGGACTGCATACCCTCTCCTCCTTTAAAAGCTGGTTCCTGTATGATGAACTTCCTAGGGCTGAAATCAGCATGGGGCATGGGCCCCCATCCCTCTTTAAAATATGGTGTGGCCCAGGGAGATTTATTCCCCAGGGCTGAAATCGGCCTTATGAGGGTGGCTGCGTACCCCTCTCATCCTTGATCAACCTGCTGGACCATGGTAAATGGGGTCCTTGAGGCTGAAATTGGTCTGGGGAGAGCATGCCCCCCCCTTCAAATGCAGCAAGGTCCCAAGAGATAATGACCCTGGGGCCAAAATCGGCCTGTGGAGGGGAGTTGCCTGCTCTCATCCCCCTTGACCATACTGTTGGGCCCTGGGGGCTGTAGTCCCCAGGTCCAAAATCATCCTGGAGAGGGGGGCTGCATGTACAGAAGAAAAACAAAGGTTAAAGTAATGTTATAGTTAAGTGAATTTGTCAATGTCAATATTAATGTTTTTAAACTGAAAAAAACAGAAATTCATCAGCCATATTTAGCAGGGCTAGCTATAGCTTACGCCTACACCATGCACTGCTTATGACCTCATATATGACATCACTCATGACATGTTCTATGACATTATTTATCACTGATGACATCTCTAGTGACATAATTGATTACATCATATGGTCTAGAAAAAAAGGCAAAAAATAAGGGGTATGGAAACGTGGGCATTTTCTCCGCTTTCTTACATATGTCTTAATTACTTATCTCCTTCCTAAATATATTTAACATTTCTCTGAGGGAATGCTTGAAATCTATCTTATTTTTCATTTAATTAATGTTATTTTTGTGATATGTAAAGTGTTTGTGGATGTTTAGCATAAAAGTGATATTCCAGCGATCAGCATCTTTGAATATTTAGTGAATAATATACTCTGAAAGACACATTAAAGGCAGTATGACAGTATCCTACACTGTTGTCCAAATTCACTTTTTGTTAGTAAAAAAAAAAAAATCCAAACATATCTTGGTTAGTTTACCATCTATTGTAAGTGATTCATAAATATAGAGTAGGATTTTATGTTAAATTTCCCATGAAGACAGATTGGCATATTATAAATATGTAGTACTCAAGACTGTTCAACATATTAGGTGTAAATTCCCTCATATGATGTCTGAAAGGGTGCCCATAGTTACAACTAATTTACACAAGCTCATCTGTGTTTGAATGGCCTTAGTTATTAAAAAACACCTTTTCTGCAACATAGCAGAATTATCACAATTTGAAAAGCTTCATGTTAAAAAAGGTAGACACCACAGCATAAGCCTCCTAATGGTAATTATCTCCCACTAGTATTCGCCACTGAAGACGTTCAGATGCTCCTTTTGGTAGACACAAACCCTGAGCTAACTATAAATCATATTCCTAAACGTAGAGGTTCATAAAACATCAAAAACAATTATTGTATCGCACATTTACTGCAGGCCTTCATTCGAGAAAGGCAGGACGATGCATAGCTTGCATCTGCCTGTCAACTCCATCTCAAACATCCTTCGTACAATATGTCCCTACTGTTTCATTAGAAACATTGTGCCACGTTACTGTCATTTGTTTTACGCTAATGTGGCCCAACGAGGCCAAAATCCTCACGCCGCATTTACAAAGTGGTGCAATGCCTGCATTGCGCCACTTTGTAACCCTTTGTGCTACATTATGCCTGCACCATGCATGATGTATGCAATGGGGGGTGCTCCCCCGTTAGGGGGGGAGGCGAAAAAATGTTGCAAGGAAATCCAACAGATTTCCTTGCATCATTTTGTATGGCACTTTTAATACCTGCTCAGAGCATGCGTTAAAAAAGGGGGCTTCCATCATTTATAATGGGCCCCTATGTACTCTGCAGGTGTAGTGTCAAAATGTTGGTGCTACTCCTGCAGAGTACATCAATAACATCATGAAAAATTATGCTATTGCCCCCTACCCTGCACAATGGCGCATTGTTTTTTAAATATGACGTACACATTGTGGCGGTAGGGGGCGGTAAAGGACGCAAGAAAAGTGGCGTTGCACACAGTGCAGCAACACTTTTCTTAAATATGCCCCATTGTTTGTTATTTATCAGCTCCAATATGCAAACGTGACTAATTGAGTCTGCTCAGTGGAGTTGTATACCAATGACGATTGAAAATACGATTTTCCCCATCACATTACCTCTCGAATGCGATTTGTCCTATGCTGCGTGCGAGCTATACCTTGTGAGATAATCTCTTTCAAATTAGTTTAGCCCTCCTGTGTCAGTGGTAGCTGTCACAAAAATCCCTTCTAATAATTTATCTGCTTGCAATAAATATAACATGCATTAATGAAAATAAAAACACTGTGTTTTCTTTAAGGTATTCTACTACGGAGATAGCCATGGTGTAGTTGTACATCCAAATTATCCAGTACAACCCAAATTCATTTTATTTATTTTGTGATCATTAAAAAGCCTTTTCAGTGTTAAAACCTGTGGTCTTCTATTGTCATAGATATATCTACAGAAAGTGCATTAGCATCCTGAGCTGTGGCACTGGTCTAAAAACTGCAAATGTATCACACTACACATGTATTTTTCTAATTTATCTTCGTTTCTCTTTGCATCAGCTCCACCGATTAATTTCAGTACGGACGAGTGGTGTGTTTCAAGCCAAGGCTAAATTGCAGAGAACTTTTAATTATGATAGTGAAACCCTTAAAAGACAATACATTTATAGAAATTACCAGTCAGTTCAAGTGCATTTTAAAGCACTGCCCTTGAGCAACACTTGGATACATACACAAGTTGTAAGCTGAGAACTGTAACATTTGGAAAACACTGTATATCTAGTTTTCATTATTATAAAAACAGGATACTTGGAGAGGCAAAACCAATAATGGTTCAAAGAAGGGTGACAGAAAACATTACAAGCACATTGGCATACGCATTATATTTTACCTTTTACATGCCCCTCTCCGGTTTTAGCATTAGGTAACATCTAATGCTCCCCTCGTGGCAAAAGCACTACTTTAACTCATTTTAAATTTATTGGCATAATGAATTCTTATTAACAGTATAATGAACACAAGCTTATCTATCCTCTGAACACCGCCACCTACAAATTCTGCTAATAGTAACTTTGCGGCAAGGTTTTTATAGATAAATAACTCGTATACTGAAATTAATGTACCTATCGATCTCACTACTATGAGTCCAAAGCGATGAAGCAGGTGCTTAAACCCACGGCTTTGCCTATTGTATTTGAAATCCGTCCTCGACAATCTGCGGAAGACTTCATTTTATGTTTCTACTGTAGGTGGCCAACCCCCAGGATATCCAGCAGTAAGATTACACACACACACAAATATGCGCTCTGACATTTTCTGAAGGAGAGAACTGCAGTTCCTTTCTCTAATTTTATCTGTCCTTTTATCTGCTCTGCTGTTCTCTTCTATCTTGGCAGCTGCTCTGATTGAGATATGGTCTGTTTCTGACAGAGTTCTGAATGTGAACGCCGCTGATAGGAAAATTCATTCTTAAGCAGCCAAAAGGAGATGTGTGGATTCCTATCAAATCTACGGTATAAAATTAGAATCGGAAAGACACATTTGCCAACTGTATCTAAGTCTTTACGGCTCTGTTTCTGAAGCAAGAATGGTGGGACAAAGCATATTGTACACCAGCAAATCGTAGACAAAAAGCATAAAAAGAAGATGATACAAAGATTTGGAAGGAGAGGAAGCACGCAGAGAATTATACATGGGAAATCATTCCTTTTAAAGTAATTTTATATCTGTTCAAAAATAGTAACAGATAAATATAGATGCGTTGTCAAATTTGTGTGAGCGCATGGTAAGTTTCCCAACAGTAAGTGCTAAAACATCACAAGAAGGATCCCATTTGAAAATAAGAAAAATGTGGAAAAACAAAGGGCCTGATTATGACCTTGGCGGATGGGACAGTCTGTTACAAACGTCCTATGGAACTTGTAAAACGGCGGGCTGGATATATCCCATCCACCAAGGTCGTAATCAGGCCTATAGTGAACCTACTGCCTCTGCATTGCCAATTATCATGTGAAAGCAAATTTGATGGAGCCATCGAATTTGCTGAAACAGATTCATTGAAGTTTTTTCGCCTGGCCCCAACAGTGGTTAACGTCTTGCTGGAAGAGAGGTGAACTTGGCCCAGGTAGTCACAGGCTTGTTAGAAGAGAGGCGGACAAGGACTCTTGCAGATTGGTGGTAAAAGGCTTGTTAGAGTAGATGGAAATGGACATCTACAGATTGAGGTGAGGGGCATGATGGAAGATAGTGGTGAAGAGCCCCTGTTAGATGGGAAGTTAAGGGCTTATCGTAGATAGATGGACATGTCCTAATGCAGATTGATTGTCAAAGGATTGCCAAAAGAGAGGTCGGCATGCCCATTGCGGATTGATGGTGACAGGCTTGCCAGGAGACAGTTGCAAATGACACATTCACAGCTATTGGTGTTATAGCTCAGATGTACAAATTACTGTTCTTGGACTTTAACATGTCTTTCCATGTCACTTATGTTGAAATAGTCATGCATGTTTTTTGATGTTCCTTTAAAACGAAAGACATCATTATCATCACTGTATATTTGAGCTGAAAACACATTTTCTGTTAAGGTTTAGTGAAATTTCAATGTGCTACATTCTTTTCTGATTCAGTTTACTAGAAATGCATTTTAAAAAATGGTGAGTTTTTGGGAATGAGTACATGTGGGTGAGTGTAACATAATAACTGCATTTGTTAGTGTGTAAAGTTGGGTGTGTCTATGCAGCTTTGTCCCTTAGTGTGTTTGTGTTTGCTGGTCAATCTTTGTGAGTGAATTTGTGTGATGATCATTGTGTATCTGTAAGTATATGAATGTGAAGGTACTTGTCTAAGTATATTAATTTTGGTTGTGGATTTTTTTCGTGTTTTGTTAAGCAAACAGGCTCATGTTTTGGGTGTTTTCCGTGTTGTATAATGTTTGGAAATAAGTGCGTGTTGAGTGTTTGGGCTGAACATTTTTCATGAGCGTACTTCCTATTGCATAACATTATTTGATTTTCAACAGTGCTTTTGTATTTACAGTCAATGGAATATATTAAGCAAAGTGTTAGTGCTCAACTATGTTTTTTAATCTTAATGAACTTGGACTGCTTGGTAGTCATACACTATTCCAGAAAACAGACATGGGTGTGAATAGGTGAGTTTTTATGAGTACATGAGTTAGCGTGTGAAGGTGATTATGTGAGGGTGCATATCCATGGGTGAGTGTGTGAAGTTGAGCGTTTGTGGATCCGTGCAATCTGTAACTTTTCATAACTTAGCAAGAATACAAAGGAAGGTGCCATGTGCCAACTGCATTTTGATGAATATTTGACTGTTATCAAACTCAAAAACACATCTGAGTGGTATTTGCCTTGTTTACCCTGACTATTTCTGGTGTCTGCAACTAAATAACCCTTGTACAGAGCTATCTCCACCCGCAGCTCAGCCCCTGCACCATCACAATAGGGCTCACCAATGTTATCAACAATCTATTGCCTCCTTCAGTCCCATCAGATGTCCACCTCCAGGGCTACACAGAGTTCCCTCTGGTACTAGAAGGAGATGCTAGGAAAAAGTGGGGTTCAAAAAATCGACTTCCCAGGTTAGGAGGGAGGACTTACTATGTAACAACAATGAAACAATAGGTGATAAAAGGTTTGGACGGGACCCTGAGTATCGATGTATCATGAAATAGAATAAGAATTAGCAGGAAATTAAAAAATATCTCTACACACATTGGAATTTAAGTCACAAAGAATAGTCAAAAGAATAGATAGGATAAAGGTCATGCATATCCTTCAAGACAGTGGAATTCCTTAATGAACCTTTTACAAGAAGTATCTAACCAACTACTAAGCAATAAAATGAATGGCTGACAACAGACTACAATGGCTTCTGGAAATGCGGACACCGCAAAGCCAGTTGGTTTAATGGGAAGGACTACACAACTTTGAAGGCAAGAAAGTTCAAACAAAAGAAAAAATTAACATAACACTGGATTTGTGGTATGTCTGAAAATATAAAAGTAAAATATTATAAAATATTATATTATATTAATTATAGTAAATCAGAAAATGAGGAGGGGCAGTGCAGTCCCCCTCTCCCAGCCTGTAAAGGCTTTCAGGAGCTGACCCACAGGGCTGATTCCTTTAAGGGAGAGGATGCATGGCCATTAATGTCCCAGAGGAGCCCATCCATGGCTCCAGCTCAGTAGCTATGTCCTGGGGTGCCCATCCTTGGATTTTCCTGCCTACAGCAGCATGGGCAGTGAAAACTATTTTTGCTTTTGCTTGGCTGAAATGTACATAAATCTCCCGCCAAAAGGGGGCAAACACCAACTCGGGTCACACCTGATGAGTGCTTAAAAAATGCTTCCACCCTCTGGGAGCAGACTTTAGATCTGTTTAAACAGATCTAAATATTGGTTCTGCCCACAAGGAGCAACATTATTAGCTGCTTTCTGCAAGTAGGAGCAATGTTGGCTCCTGCTGGATACGGAATCTGACTGAGGCTGCAAGGGCCAAGGAGGATGTGGTCGGTGTCCTGGGTGGGCACCCACCATTTGTTGAGCCGGGCCACTGGGGTGGGGTCTCTGGGGACACAATTGGCCTTGGGGGTTCTGAATGCGCTCTCTGTTAGAAATGGGGTTTCTGATTGGCTAGGGTATGCACCTAAGCCAGGCAGAACCCACACTCTTTAGTCAGGGTGAGGGAGTTACACACCCAAGATAACCCCTGCTCACCCCCTTGGTAGCTTGGCACAACCAGTCAGGCTTATCCCAGAGGCAATGTGTAAAGTTTGCACAACACACATAACACATGTGACACACTATACCCACCAGAAAGGAAACAGAACACCAAGTTATATAAACATAACCTGTATTGTACACAACATTATTAGACCAAACACAACATGTCAGTAATAACCTGCTTCCCAAGCAGTCGTCAGAACGTTAAGCAAGACTGTTACTCTGCAGAAATCAGCATTAGTCACATACCACACACAGGTTACTCATTATTCTGCAACATAAGCAGTAGTCAGGAAAAACATTACTATAGAAATACATTTGTCATAAAAGTTATGACATACCAGGAACATTAGAAAACACATGGCAAGTTATAGAAACATATTAACATAGAATGCCCATAAAAGGAAAATTAGCATGCATGTGGCACTTCATATGACAAATTAGACAAAAACAGGTTAGCATTACATTCTCCTAATCCCCAAAACGGCACGTTGCCAATCAAATTGTACATGTCTTTGTCTAGTGAGGGCACCTCGAGTACCACAAAGTAGGAAAGGGGGCATCTGGTGCTCCTCTTTGCCAGAATGGGGGCCACTTGGTGATTGGGGGAGGAGGGTTGCTCGCACCCCCTCTGTTTTTACACAGGTGCCCCTCCCGGGGCCCGCGCCCCTAACCGGGCACCTATAATTCCTGTAGCCCCCCCGAGCCTCCAAAGGGAGGGGCAGAGCCCAAAAAACTGAACAAGGGGGCTAAACAGTGCGGGGGGGCTCTGATGAGGCCTCCCACCCGCCCGTGACCTCCTAGCAAAATGCAGGCTCATTGGGGTGGGGGAAGATCCGATGAGGCCTCCTGCCGCCCATCCACACAATGCTCAATGGGCGCCTGGTGAGACGGGAAGCCTCTCACGAGGCTTCCTCCCTACCTGGGACCCGACAGGGACTCGCCCGCACCCGATCTGGTGCATTTTGTCAATCGCGATTAGCCCAGGCTGCGGCGGTGAACAGGCACCAAAGTGGATGCCTGCCTGTGCCTTGGGGGCTCCTCCCTCAGTGCTCCTCGCCGGGGGGCACTACCAGGAGCTCGGTGGCTCCACTCCACGGCTCCCAGGTTCCTTGGGGCGCATAACACAGCACGCCTTCGGACGTGCTTCGATTACCAAGATGCCCAGGTCACGACGGTGATTTCCATTCAGCGGGCCCACGATGAACCGCGCTCAGGGCGCCTTCAGGCCAATAAAATAGAAACTGCTTTTCAGGCACCTAGCAATAAAACAGGAAGTGCTCTCTAGGTGCTTCAGTAGGTTTGAAGAAGGCACTCTCAGGGCGCTATATACATCGAAAGAAAGCACTCCTCATGTGCTGCAGCAGGCAGTTGCAGGGGGCAGGGGCCACAGCATCCAGCCCCTGAGGGAAACAAAAGATGGAGCACAGGGCGGCAGGGCCCAGCAGCAGGCCAGTACAAAGGGGATGCAGACATTGGCAGTTCATCCAAGTGACCCAGCAGCAGTAGTCCAAGGCAGATCCTGGTGAGTCCCTCCAGCAGCATTTTGTGTCCAGTTACAAGCATGTTTAAAGTCCATAGTGTCTCTCAATTGTGGGGAAAAATCCCCTGTACTTATACCCAGTTTTGCAAAGGTTTAACAAAGAGGGGGAGTGGAGGTTCCAACCTGTTACAACTGGTTCTGGGAGTGTACCTTCTCTCCTCCAGCACAGGCTCCAAACATCAGTTAGGGGAAACAAGCCCTTTGTGTGAGGCCAGGGCACAGCCTCCACAGATGGAAGTGTGCCCGCCTCTCCTTCTCTCAGCCCAGGAACACCATTCAATATATAGATGCTCCTCTGTGACACGGCCACCCTCCCTGTGTACAGGCTGTCTGGGAAGTATGCACAAAGTCCAACTGTCACTCTGCCCAGGCGTGGATTGGAGTCAAGCTGCAAAACACTAGAGTCATAAGCACAGAAAAATGCTCACTTTCTAGAAGTGGCATTTCTGTAATGATAACAACAAATCCACCTACAGCAGCAAGCAGCATTTCTCACCACCATTACAACCATACCAAACACGCCTACGCTACCCCCCATAAATCAGACAATACCCTGTAGACATCAGGCAGGGCATTGCCAATGCAATCCTATGAGAAGACAGCACTCATAGCAGCAAAAAAACAGATAAGCTGTTTGTCACTACCAGGAGAGGCCAAGCAACCAGGCACAATTTCTGCCTTCTACAGGCATAGCACCCTGCCCACAAGGCTCGCTAGGGCCTACCTTGGGGGTGACTTACATGTAGTAAAAGGGAAGTTCCGGGTCGAGCAAGTAAATTTAGATGCCAGGTCCCTGCGGCAGTAAACTATGCATGCAGGCCCTGTGCTAACAGGCCTGAGACAGGTTTGAAAGGCTACTTCAGTGGTTGGCGCAAGCAGCGCCGCAGGCCTACTAGTAGCATTTAATTTACAGGCCCTGGATATAGGGATATCACTGTACAAGGGACTTACAGGTAAATTAAATGTGTCAATTAGGTATAAGCCAATCATACCAACTTTAAAGCACCTGCACTGTAGCACTAATCAGCAGTGGTAAAGGGCTCGGAGTCCTAAAGCCAACAGAAAGAGGCCAGAAAAAATAGGAGGAAGGAGGCAAAAAGTCTGAGACTGAAACCGCAAAAAGGGCCAGGTCCAACACTCTCCCCCTTTAAAATGCAGCTGGGACCCAGGTGCTGAATTTCCTGGAGCCAAAATTGGCCTGGGGATGGGAGCATGGGCCCTCATCCCCCTTTCAAGTGTGATGAGGCCCAGAGAGATGGGTTCTCCACGGCTGAAATTGGCCCAAGGAGAATTGCTGCATGCCACTCTCCCCCTTAACCAACCTGCTGGGCCATGGGGAATGAGGTTCCTGAGTCAAAAATTTGCCTAGGGAGATGGGCTGCATGCCTTCTCCTCCTTCAATATGCACCTGGACCCCGGATGATGGGGTCCCCGGGGATAAAATCAGCCCATTGAGAGGGGCAGCATGCTCTCCTTCCCCTTGGCCATATTGCTGGGCCCTGGGGGATGGGGTACCTGGGGCTAAAATCATCCTGGAGAGGAGGGATATATGCCCCCTCCTGTTTCAAAATGGTGGCGGGTCCCGGGGAGTTGACTTCCCAGGGATAATATCAGCCCATAGAGGTGGCTCTCTTCCCCTCTCCCCTTTAAAATTACACCATTCCCCAGGGGATGGGGTCCCCTTGGGTGGAATTCTGACCGGGGGTGGGGGGGCTTTAGAAATTCACTGAAAAAAACCAAAGGTTAAAGTAATGTTATAGTTAGGTGAATTTTTCAGTGTCAACATTAATATTTTAAACTAAAAAGCAAAACAGATATTAATCAGTTCTGACCTCACATATAACATCACTCATGACGTGTTCTATGATATTATTTATGACATCACTGATGACATCTCAAATTACCTCATTGATGAGAACATATCATCTCGAAAAAAGGCAAAAGATCAGAGGTGTGGAAAAGAAAGCATTTCCTACACTTTCTTACATATTTCTTAATCACTTTTCTCCTTCCCAAATATGTATAACATTTCTCTGAGGGAAAGCATATAATCTACGTTATTTTTTATTTAATTAAGGTTATTTTTGTGATATGTAAAGTGTTGGTGGATGTTAGAATGAAAGTGATGTTCCAGCGATAACCATCTGCTAATATTTAGTGAATAATATACTCTGAAAGACTGACATTAAAGGGAGTATGACAGTATCTTGCACTGTTGTCCAAAGTCAGTTTTTGTTTCTTAAAAAAAAAAAAAAAAAATGTGGAGCATCTAAAACATGTCTTGGTTAGTTTACTATCTATTATAAGTGATTTATAAGTATAGAGTTGAATTTTATGTGAAGTTTCCCAGTCGAGACAGATGATTAGATATTCCTACATATCATAAATATGTTATACTTATACTCAGGACTGTTCAACATATTAGTTGTAAATTCCCTCATAGGATGCTTGAAAGGGTTTCCATAATGACGACTGAGATGCACAAGGTCATTTTCTGCAGCACAGAATTAATTATCACAATTTGAAAAACTTCATGTAAGAATATGTAGACACCCCAGCATAAGCCTCCTAATGGCAATTATCTCCCATGCAGGACTCGTGAAAGGACTGAAGATAGTCAGATCCTCATTTTGATAGACTCAAACCCTGTGCTAATCGTAAATCATATTCCTAAACGTAGAGGTTCATAAAACTGAAAAACAATCATTTTATCTCACATTTATTGCAGCCCATCATTCGAGAAAGGCAGGAGACGCATAGCTTGCATCTACCTGTTAACTCCATCTCAAACATCCTGCCTACGTTTCCGTGCTGTTTCATAAGAAACACTGGACCAGATTTACAAGGCCCTAACGCCGCTTAGCACCACACTAGTGTAATTTTTTTTAAGGTCATGTGGTGTTAATGGGTGCATTCTCCTTCACTTTATTTACAAAGTGGTGCAATGCTTGCAATGCGCCACTTTGTAAACTCTTGGGCCACATTATGCTTTACCATTTCATGCCTGTACAAATGCAGTGAAATTTACAACATTCCACTGCACTATTTTTAGTGTAATTTGTAATGCCGGCTCAGAGCAGGCGTTAAAAAGATGTGCCCAATACTTTCAATGGGCCTCCCTTTACTGTGCACACTTATCGCCAGAATTTATGGAGCTAATCCTGCAAATGGTGCGCCGTATTGTAAATACAGCACACACATGGTGTCCTTAAGAGGCGTACAGGGGGCGCAAGAAAAGTGGTGCATCACAGCTGATGCGCCACTTTCTTGTAAATAGGGTTCTTTGTTTATTGTCTATCAGCTCCAATATGCAATTGTGAATAATTGAGTCTGCTCAGTGGCGTTGGATACAAATGACAATTAAAAATACGATTTTCTCCATCACTTTACCTCTCGAATGCAATGTGTCCTTTGCTGCGTGCGAGTTATACCCTGTAAAGAGATCATTTCTGTCAAATTAGTTTAGCCCTCTTTTGTCAGTGGTAGCTGTCACACATTTCCCTTCTATAATATTGTATCTGCTTGTCAATAAATATAAGATGCTCTCATGACTATAAAAACAGAGCGTTTTCTTTAAGGCATGCTACTGCAGATTTAGCCTTTGTGTAGTTGTACAATCCCAAATTACCCAGTACAACCCAAATTAATTGCATTTATTTTGTGAACATCATTAAAGTGGTTTATCAGTTTTAAAACATGTGCTCTTCTATTGTCATGGATATATCCGCAGGTGTATTACCATCCTGAGCTAGTGTTCTGGTTTACAACCTGCTCTGCTAATATATCACAAGACACATTTAAACAGTTTACGAATTTGCTCTTCGACCACATTCTCCAAAGACCATCGAGACAGATTTGACGGCAGTTTTGGCATTTACTGTAGCAGAAATCCTTACTGAATAAAGCACTACTGAAAACAATTAAAATCTACAAGCTGTACACATTGGCCTCGTGTCTGTAAATTAAGCTTACATGACAAAAGCATTGGCAAAGCCAGTAGGTCTTGACTTTGGGACGTACTGCCTTTCCAATGACTTATTACGATGTTAAAAAATATCTTCAGTATGCTGTGCAGCATATTGAAAAGTATAAAAAGACAAAAAAGTGAAAAAAAGTAGCACCTGACAAGACTGCTATGGACAAGTCATTTTTTGTGTGCACGCATGCACAATGACGTGCGTGCATGCTTCAGTGTGATTGTGGCTCCAAAATGAAGTGGATGCTTTTTTTAAATTTAGCAATCTGAGAAGGATTGGATAATTAAAATAAAGGAAAAAGAGGAAAGAATTTGCTGCTTGTCCCCCCACAAAAAAATATAAAGTAGAATATATTTTTTTTAAATAGTGGGTGTGAGGGAAACTCATCAATGTGTGGGGGAAACAGGAGGGAATAAGCAGGGGAGGGAAAAAGCAGCACACTAGGAAAAACAACATGAGTGGATAAGCATATGAGTGAGAAAGCAACATGGGGAGGGAGCACACGTGGGTGAGAACTGAATACATGTGTATTCTCAGAGCAACAGAAAAGAGGCTGTGCTCCAGTTAAGGGACACACACAAGATGGGCAAACTGGGACAAGGAAAGCCATTGAATAAGAAGCAAGAAAATGCAAGTGCCAATAAAGCCAAGTAATGGAAACTAGTGGGTGGAATGGAGGCTCCTGTAAGTTCTTAGTAAGTCCACACTGGATCATTTGCAACCAGCCAACGAGTGGTGGCTGTTAGGATCCCCCTAAAGAAGAAGAAAGGAAGTGAGCAAAATTTCGATTGAGGGTCAGATTATAATGGGAGAGCAAAACTGAATGGTCAATTTCTGCATTTTCATTCAATTTCGATACTTTACTGTTTCTGGAGGAAAACCTTGCTTTCATATCGCCATGAATCCCAATCAGTTCTAATAGTTCTGTTCCAATTGTCATGCACAGAATCAGCACACTAACTCGTATTGCTGTTGAACCTGCCTGCTTTGCAACAACATTTCAGTAGGATCTATCAGCAATTATAATGTGTTGGTTTAGAGGAAAACTCGTCTAGATCATTGACGTCACTTGGAATGCTTTGTGATGGACTTCAGAACATTATGGCCCGTATTTATACTCCGTTTGCGCCGAATTAGCGTCGTTTTTTTCGACGCAAATTCGGCGCAAAACTAACGTCATATTTATACTTTGGCGTTAGACGCGTCTAGCGCCAAAGTATGGGCAAATAGCGTCATTTTTTTGCGTGAACGCCTTCCTTGCGTTAATGAGATGCAAGGAAGGCGTTCCTGTCTAAAAAAATGATGGCGACGCAAATGCGTCGTATTTATACTCCCGGGCAAAAATCACGCCCGGGAGGTGGCGGGTCAAAAAACCCCGCATTTGCGCCACTATTTAACGCCTGGGTCAGGGTAGGCGTTAAGGGGCCTGTGGGCTCAAAATGAGCCCACAGGTGCCCTCCCCTGCCCCCAGGGATCCCCCCTGCCACCCCTGCCCACCCCAGGAGGACACCCAAGGATGGAGGGACCCACCCCAGGGACATTCAGGTAAGTATAATTTTTTAAATTTTTTATTTTTTTTTGGGTGGCATAGGGGGGCCTTATTTGTGCCCCCCTACATGCCACTATGCCCAATGACCATGCCCAGGGGACATAAGTCCCCTGGGCATGGCCATTGGGCAAGGGGGCATGACTCCTGTCTTTACTAAGACAGGAGTCATTTAAATGGCGTCTGGGCGTCGAAAATAATGGCGCAAATCGGGTTGAGGCGATTTTTTTGCCTCAACCTGACTTGCCCCATTTTAAGACGCCCTAACGCCATTTTCCCCCTACGCCGGCGCTGCCTGGTCTACGTGTTTTTTTTCCACGCACACCAGGCAGCGCCGGTCTGCTAGCGCCGGCTAACGCCATTCCATAAATACGGCGCCCGCATGGCGCTTCAGAATGGCGTTAGACGGCGCTAAATTTTTTGACGCTAAAATGCGTTAGCGCAGTTTAGCGTCAAAAAGTATAAATATGGGCCTATATATTTGAGTTTATAACTTTGCAGCAATTAAAATGGGGAATCATATTTTTGATTTCATGATTCTGATGGGAATTATATTTTTGAGAATTGATCTGTGAAGTGCCATCACAAAATGTCCTGGGCCTAAAATCAGAGAAATTTGCAGTAGCGAAATGGCACATTTACAACATGGCTCTGTATTGATGACAACTGAAGTAGCAATCTACAAGAAAGCAGCAAATGGCTCTAACAAATGGAATGCAATGTAAGCATTGACAGACTTACAGTCCAAGAATTTACAGCATGTCAGTATGATTTTTGTCATGTTTAAAGAACAGGCACTGTAGGCTTGGGGGCCACTTCATAAAAGTAAATTTAGATCTCTGGTCTAAGAGCCTGATTCACAAAGGTAAACTTATACTTTTGTGTACATTTACGATTGTTTGGTATTTACAGAGGGATTTACTTGTATTATCTTTACAAGTGCGTAGTCTTTGCACATAAAAAGATAGTACAGTCCTTTCTTTTTATGTCCGGTGATTCCTACCCTTAAAGTTATAACTAGTAAATCCCCTTGTGAACTGTTTTTTTAATTGCATAAATATATACTGTTTCTCCTGAAAGGTTGCATTAATATTATTATTAGTATTATTGTTATTATTATTAGTAGTAGTAGTATTGCTATTATTATTATTATTATTATTATTATTATTATTATTATTATTATTATTATTACCATTGTTATTATTTTTATTTTTATTTTCTTTTTTTATAATAATAATGAGCTTTATTCGGACATTGAGGCCATCAAAGCATAAAAAAATACATTAATTAAAAATTTTAGAATTTTAAATTTTAGAATTTAAAAACAAGCGACAAAAGGATAAAAACTAACTTAATAACTCAATGTGCATATACATAAATTAAAGCATAGCAGGAGGAATACAACCCTTTTCTTCATACCTCCTGAATCCCAAATCCTAAATAAATAAAAATAAAAATGTATTTCAGGGAGCGATGTCGTATGCGCCAAGCTGTCGCAAGGAACTTGCTGACAGCAAGGATAACATTTTTGGAAGTATCGCTCTTTAAAATCCTAATAGCTGTAAAACACTGCCTCAGACCCAGATCTCGACAGGTTGCACGGATCCATTTTGATCGGGGAGTCCTATGAGCAGGACAAAAGAACATAAAGGGGGTCATTACAACATTGGTGGTAAAAGCCGCTTACCACCGTGCAGAAGACCGCCAACACACTGCCGCGGCCGCGGAAATCCGCCACAGCTATTATGACCCACAGCTCGGAATCCGCCAAAACTCAGACACCCACACAAGTCTGCCACACCAAAGGTCAGTGATAAACTGGTGAAAACAAAACCTCCACCGTCACGCCAACAGAAATACGCCCACACTATCACGACCCACGAATCCACGCGGCGGTCTTTCAACCGTGGTATTCCATTGCCGATACACACTGCTGCGTTGAAAATACACACACATATACATAACACAGCCACACTGGACAATTCGAAATACATACACCTGATACACATACACACACCACTCCCACACACCCAATCCAATATAAAACACACACCCACATCACCCACAAACCCTTACGACCAGAATTGCGATAGAAGGCCAGAGAGAGACACCACAATCTATAACCAGGCATCCACAGGCACACAACACCATCACCCACATAACATCCACGCACCCCACACAACACACCTCTAAATATCACCCCACATATTATAACACACACCACCCCACAGATCACCCACACCACCCCATGGCACGGCAAAGACACCCCAGGTTGTCTGAGGAGGAGCTCAGGCACATGGTGGAGGAAATCATCCGGGTAGAGCCACAGCTATTCGGATCACAGGTGCAGCACACCTCCATAGCTAGGAAGATGGAGCTATGGCGCAGAATAGTGGGACAGCACCCAAGAAATAGGGATGACATCAGGAAGAGGTGGAACGCCCTACGGGGTAAAGGTGCGTTCTGTGGTATCCAGACACCTCCTTGCGGTACAGATGACTGGCGGCGGACCCCCACCTCCTCCCCCACAACACCTCCTCCCCCACAACTAACAACATGGGAGAAGCAAGTCTTGGCGATTCTGCATCCTGAGGGCCTCGACGGAGTAGCTGGAGGAATGGACTCTGGTAAGTCAAACCTTAACTATTACAACCCCCACCCTACCTGCATGTCATCACATACCCCCACCCTCGCCATCACCCCATCACTCCAACTCCTCACACATGTCCCACTATCATAAACCACACATCCCAACACCAAGCCCTGCATGCAACACCAAAGCATTGACACCCATCACCAATGCATGGCCACGGGACATACCCATACACCCCCCTAAGCCATCATCACACAAGGTCCCACACAGGAATGCAAGCACTGGGGTACACGGTCACCCACCCATTGCACACCATGGTACACACAGATGTAATAATCATGCTTTTACACCCCTGCAGGACCCCTACCCAACATCACCGTACAGGAGGGTCCACACATGTCCACACCACCAACAGAAGAGGCCCACAGTGATGACAGCAGCTCTGTCCAACTGGATCTAGACGACCAGCCTGGCCCATCTGGCACCGCAGGACAGTCGGTTCCCATCACACAGACACAGGCCACCACAGAGCTTCCCCCATCTGGAAACACCAGCACAGCACCCACCCAGCGGGCCCATACCTCTGTCCCCAGGACACGTCAAGCAGCAGTGTGTCTACCACTACAGGGAACCCAGGCTAACCCACCACCCCAACAACAACAGGGACCTGGGGGCAGTGGAAGTGGGCACACCGTTCAGGGGACAGAGGCCCAGGAACACAGGGGAACTGGGAGGGCTGCTGTGCGACAGGGGGAGGACAGGCCCAGGGAACCCACTCTCCACGAGGCCCTCTCCAACATCATGGGAGCGTACCATCATTCCCAGGAGATGATGGCAACGGTACTGGCCAAGTTTCAGGAGACCCAGCGGCTGCAGGAGGAACAGTATTTGGGCTTCAGGGAGGAACTCAGATCCATCAAATCCACCCTGGGCACCATCGTAGGGGTGCTGAAGGAAGTCCTCAACACCAGGAGGGACACTGTGGCACAACAAGGGGCCCCTGACACTAGCCTTGACGATGAACTGCCCACCACCTCCTCCGGCGCTAGTGGACAGGAGGCACCGCCACAGGACCAACACACCAGCACCCCACCCCTGCAGATAAAGAACTACCCCGCAAACGTTCCCTGAGATCCAGGACAAAGACAGAGAATGATGCCAAGACCCCTGCCAAGAAATGAGACTGCCCTGAATGTTATCCTTTTGTCCCACCTTGTCACCCTTTCCATCCTCAAACTGCCCCAGCTCCACTTCCTATGCCCCTTTGGACAATGCACCTGTGAGACCGATAGACTGGACTCTGCCATGGACATTCCTCCACCATCACCCCTCCCCATTTTACAGCACCCTCCAATATTGAGCACTTAAATAAACACCCTTAAGGCACAAAACAATCTGGAGTCTGTCTGTGATTTCAAAATAGTGTATTAGCAATTACAGTGACAAAATGCTCTTACAATTGTAATGTCAACTTACCTATGTCACACAGCTCTAGTCCATGAGGAAACAAAGCAGATGTCACACGGTGGGACCCACATCTGTGAAATCGTAAGGGAAAGTGAAAACTCAGTGACCATACACTGGGTGAAAAGGACAGACAGTAGAGGGGTAGTAGTGTTACATTACATGTAGTTGGAAGGTTTGTCTTCTTACCTGTGTCTCACTGAAAGTATTGCAGGATAACCGAGTTCCTGTTGTCGATGTCCTCTACTTCTGCTTCCTCGTCTTCACTGTCCACAGGCTCCACAGCTGCCACAACACCTCCATCTGGACCATCCTCCTGCAGAAAAGGCACCTGTCGTCGCAAAGCTAAGTTGTGAAGCATACAGCAGGCCACGATAATCTGGCACACCTTCTTTGGTGAGTAGAATAGGGAACCACCTGTCATTCAGGGGACAGAGGCCCAGGAACACAGGGGAACTGGGAGGGCTGCTGTGCGACAGGGGGAGGACAGGCCCAGGGAACCCACTCTCCACGAGGCCCTCTCCAACATCATGGGAGCGTACCATCATTCCCAGGAGACGATGGCAACGGTACTGGCCAAGTTTCAGGAGACCCAGCGGCTGCAGGAGGAACAGTATTTGGGCTTCAGCGAGGAACTCAGATCCATCAAATCCACCCTGGGCACCATCGTAGGGGTGCTGAAGGAAGTCCTCAACACCAGGAGGGACACTGTGGCACAACAAGGGGCCCCTGACACTAGCCTTGACGATGAACTGCCCACCACCTCCTCCGACGCTAGAGGACAGGAGGCACCGCCACAGGACCACCACACCAGCACCCCACCCCTGCAGATAAAGAACTACCCCGCAAATGTTCCCTGAGATCCAGGACAAAGACAGAGAATGATGCCAAGACCCCTGCCAAGAAATGAGACTGCCCTGAATGTTATCCTTTTCTTCCACCTTGTCACCCTGTCCATCCTCAAACTGCCCCAGCTCCACTTCCTATGCCCCTTTGGACAATGAACCTGTGAGACTGATAGACTGGACTCTGCCATGGACATTCCTCCACCATCACCCCTCCCCATTTTACAGCACCCTCCAATATTGAGCACTTAAATAAACACCCTTAAGGCACAAAACAATCTGGAGTCTGTCTGTGATTTCAAAATAGTGTATTAGCAATTACAGTGACAAAATGCTCTTACAATTGTAATGTCAACTTACCTATGTCACACAGCTCTAGTCCATGAGGAAACAAAACAGATGTCACACGGTGGGACCCACATCTGTGAAATCGTAAGGGAAAGTGAAAACTCAGTGACCATACACTGGGTGAAAAGGACAGACAGTAGAGGGGTAGTAGTGTTACATTACATGTAGTTGGAAGGTTTGTCTTCTTACCTGTGTCTCACTGGAAGTATTGCAGGATAACCGAGTTCCTGTTGTCGATGTCCTCTTCTTCTGCTTCCTCGTCTTCACTGTCCACAGGCTCCACAGCTGCCACAACACCTCCATCTGGACCATCCTCCTGCAGAAAAGGCACCTGTCGTCGCAAAGCTAAGTTGTGAAGCATACAGGAGGCCACGATGATCTGGCACACCTTCTTTGGTGAGTAGAATAGGGAACCACCTGTCATATGGAGGCACCTGAACCTGGCCATCAGGAGGCCGAAGGTCCGCTCTATAATCCTCCTAGTTCGCCCATGGGCCTCATTGTAGCGTTCCTCTGCCCTTGTCCTGGGTTTCCTCACTGGGGTCAGTAGCCATGACAGGTTGGGGTAACCAGAGTCACCTGAAAAAGGCGAGGGACAACTGTTAGACACACACTAACCTGTACGGATATCCCAAGACCCAGACAACTATTCCCACTGATTTGGTTCCAGGTGCTCACCTTATAGCCACACCCGGTGCCTCTGGAGTTGCCCCATCACATAAGGGATGCTGCTATTCCTCAGGAAGTAAGCGTTGTGCACTGAGCCAGGGAATTTGGCAATCACAATGGAGATGTACTGGTCTGCCAAACACACCATCAGCACATTCATTGAATGATAACTCTTCCGCTTTCTGTACACCTGTTCACTCCTGCGGGGGGGACCAAAGCCACATGTGTCCCATCAATGGCACCTATGATGTTGGGGATATGTCCCAGGGCATAGAAGTCACCTTTCACTGTAGGCAAATCCTCCACGTGAGGGAAAACAATGTAGCTGCGCATGTGTTTCAGCAGGGCAGACAACACTCTGGACAACACGTTGGAAAACATAGGCTGGGACTGATGCTATGGCCACTGTTGTTTGAAATGACCCACTTGCAAGGAAATGGAGTACTGACAGCACCTGCACTTGAAGGGGGATTCCTGTGGGATGGCGGATAGCTGACATCAGGTCTGGCTCCAACTGGGCACACAGTTCCAGGATTGTGGCACGATCTAGCCTGTGTGTGATGATTACATGTCTTTCCTCCATTGTCGACAGGTCCACCAGCGGTCTGTACACCGGAGGATGCCGCCATCTCCCCACATGTCCCAGCGGACGGTGCCTATGAAGGACAACAGCGAGCACAGAGTCAACCAACTCAGAGGTACGTACACACAGCTTACACAGAACATGATTCTTAATCTGAAATAAGCATGCATGAGTGTTGAGGAAAGGCCTAGGTATGTGTGATGCAGTTAAAAATGGAGCCATGTGGGCCCCTGATATGGTTGCTGCCTGATCTGTAAAGTGGGACAATGGGATATGAGGTAACTGCGCTGGCGTTGTACACCGTTGCGGTAGGCGGTCGAAGACCACGGCACAATTCTGCATTGGTTAACATTGGACCCTATGGGTCACAGGAGCCAACGACGATATACGCCGGCGGTGACGGTACGCACCGCTGTGGACACGACCGCCATTTTCTATCTGTTCAATCACTCGATACCTGATCTTCGACAGGAGAGGACCTACACTGCAAGTGCTGCTGTGACCTCAGTCTGGAAGAGACAATGGCTCGTGTGTCTGGGGAAAGGGCCCCTGCCTTCACATCGGAGGAGTTGGAGAAACTCGTGGATGGGGTCTTCCCCCAGTGCATGCTACTCTACTGTCCTCCAGACAAACAGTTAAGTACACTGGAGCATGCTGTATGGGCTGTGCCTGTGTGGAGTGGGGTGGATGAAAGATGGGGGGGAGAATGAGGCGTGCATTAAACGACGGTGAGTGCATGTGCCACATGACAAGGGTAGGGATGCGGGCCAATGACTGTGACGGTGCAGTTGGAAATAACTTCTCTTTTTCCCCTGTACAATTCCTGTAGGTCAGCACCCACCAGAAGAAGGATATTTGGCGTGCCATCGCCAAGGACGTCAGGACCCTGGGGGTCTATCACAGATGGAGCACCCACTGCCGTAAGAGACGGGAGGACATTCGCCGCTGGAGCAAGAAGACGGCGGAGGCCCAGCTTGGGATGGCCTCCCAACGTGGGAGGGGTGCCCGTCGCACCATGACCCCCCCTGATGTTCAGGATCCTGGCGGTGGCGTACCCGGAGTTGGATGGGCGCTTGAGGGCATCACAGCAGCAACAAGGGAGTGAGTACACTCTCATTCTGCTGATTCAGCGCGCAGTGGATGTGTCTGGGTGGGGGAGGTGGGCTGTGGGTTCCCCTAGGCCAGGGCGAGTGTGCAAGTTAGGTCTCCTTTTTCAGGCAGGCTCTGTGGCACTCCACCCCACCTGGGTACAGTGCCAACTACACCTAGTCAGGCTCCCGTGACATCCATGTGTGCAGATGTCGGCCATAGCCTTGTAGGCCATGTCCCAGGGATTGAATAGTGGACCCCATGTGCGCGGTGCAGTGCAGGGGGCTTCTGTGTCTGTCGTGTCCGCCAACGGTAGCGGTAATGCATGCACTCAACATGTCTTTCTTCTTTCGTCCCCCCATTTTTGTGTTCTCCCTGTTCTTGTGTGCATTAGCATCATCAGGCGGAGGAGCAGTGGCACCGGAGCAGGAGGGAGCCGCATCCCACATGGCCCTGGAGGGCGACACTACGGAGTCGGATTTCACCGGTGGGGCGGAGGGCGAGGGGAGCTCCACGGCGGGGACAGGAGCTGAGACCAGTGATACGGACTCGTCCTCTGATGGGAGACCAGTGATACGGACTCGTCCTCTGATGGGAGCTCCCTACAGCCCCCAACCCCCCTTCCAGCACCACCCTCCCAGCAGCCCCTCAGCCTTTGCCCCGTGCCCGCTCAACCAGTAGGGTGGGCATCACCTTCGCCCTAGGCACCTCAGGCTTGCCCCAGTCACCCCTGCTGTCCTCAGTGAGGAGGCCATTGACCTCCTCAGGTCTCTCACTGTTGGGCAGTCTACCATTTTGAATGCCATCCAGGGTGTAGAGAGGCAGTTGCAACAGACAAATGTATTCCTGGAGGGCATTCATTCTGGTCAGGCAGCCCTTCAGTGAGCTTTTCAGACTCTGGCCTCAGCACTGATGGCAGCCATTGTCCCTGTCTCTAGCCTCCCCCCTCCAATTTCCTCTACCCAGACCCACACCCCTGTTCCTCAGCTTACCACAAGCACACCATCAGACCAGCATGCACACACCCCAACACACACAGGAAGCTCAGGCAAACATAAGCACCACACATCCCACAGGCACTCACGCAAACATCACACACATGCAGACATAGCAACATCAACTGCCTCCACTGTGTCCCCTACTCCTAGTCTCCCTCCTCCCTCCCAGTCTTGTCTCCATTCACACCTGCATGCACTACATCTACAGCCACTACTTCCATCACCACCACACCCCGCTCACGTGCAGTCACCACCCCCACTACAATTCACACATCCCCTGTGTCCTCTCCCAGTGTGTCTGTGACGCCACCTCCCAAGGTACACAAACGCAGGCACACACCCACCCAGCAGCCATCCACCTCAAGACAGTCTCCGGCACATGCACCTTCACCCAAAGTCACCAAACGTACACCTTCTACAACCACAACCTCTTCCTCCACCCCCAAACCCTCTCCAGCTACCCGTCCCAGTGGTCCCAAGAAACTTTTCCTGCCCACTCTAGACCTCTTTCCCTCACCTCCCCCACCCCGTCAATCCCCTAGGGCCCAACTCTCCAGGTCCCAACCTAGCACCTCAGCCACGACATTGGCGGGATCAGTGGTGCCAGTAGTCACTGGATTCTGGAGTGCACCAGGCAGCAGGGCAGCCAGTGTTGCAAGGATCCACAGCACGGACAGTCCCCCACCTGTCAAGCATCAAAAGTTGGCCAGTGCCCGGCGGGAGAGGGGGAAGACACCAGACACCAAAGCCGCTCCCAGGGGTACAGGTGGGAGTGTGGAGTCAGCTGCGACACCTTCCAAGGTGTGGAAGGCGCACAAGAAACCCAGCAAGTCTGGGAAGATCGGCACGGCGGAGAAGACCGCCATCAGCCCCGCTGCCCAGGAGGCGACCACCATCAGCCCTGCTGCCCAGGAGGCCACCGCCAGCACCAGCCCGCTGCAAAGGAGACGACCCCCATCAGCCCCGCTGCCCAGGAGGCGACCGCCATCAGCCCCGCTGCCCAGGAGACCACTGCCAGCACCAGCCCCGCTGTCCAGGAGGCGACCGCCATCAGCCCCGCTTACCAGGAGGACACTGCCATCAGCCCCGCTGCCCAGGATGCGACCACCAGCAGCAGCCCCGCTGGCCCAGACAGGACCGCCAGCACCAGCTCCGCTGGCCAGGATGCGACCGCCAGCACCAGCCCCACTGGCCCAGACAGGACCGCCAGCACCAGCCCCGCAGGCCCAGACAGGACCGCCAGCACAAGCCCCGCTGGCCCAGACAGGACCACCAGCACCAGCGCCGCTGGCCCAGACAGGACCGCCAGCAGCAGCCCCGCAGGCCCAGACATGACCGCCAGCTGCAGCCCCGCAGGCCCAGACAGGACCACCAGCAGCTGAGTCGCAGGCCCAGACAGGACCGCCAGCAGCTGAGTCGCTGCCAAGGAGACTGCCGCCACAAGCACCGCTGCAATGGACACCGCCGCCACAAGCACCGCTGCCAAGCGCACCGCCACCACAAGCGCCGCTGCAATGGACACCGCCGCCACAAGCACCGCTGGCCCATGAGCGCCAAGAGCACTTACGCTACTGAGTCCACCACGAGCAGGATGAAGCACTCTGGGCACAAAGCCCCCTCCAGAACCAGTGGAGATTTACATCCACTACCTCTGTCCTTGGCAGGATGAAGCACTCTGGGCACAAAGCCCCCCCCAGAACCAGTGGAGACTGTTATCCACTTGAGAGACTGTGGCTTTGCACTCCCCAGGATTGAACAGTGGGCAAACCACCCACTGTATAGACTTGAGAGACTGTGGCTTTGCACTCTCCAGGATTGAACAGTAGGCAACCCACCCACTGTAGAGACTTGAGAGACTGTGGCTTTGCACTCCCCAGGATTGAACAGTGGGCAACCCACCCACTGTAGAGACTTGAGAGACTGTGGCTTTGCACTCCCCAGGATTGAACAGTGGGCAAATCACCCACTGTAGAGACTTGAGAGACTGTGGCTTTGCACTCCCCAGGATTGAACAGTGGGCATGTGGCCCCCTCATGGATTTGGCATTGTGCACTCATCCGGGTGAGGTGCCACCCCTTAACTTTCCCCCTGAGGTGCATGTTTTATTTCTATCTGATGCCCCTGCAGTGTTCTCTCCTTCATGTTCGGGTACCTTGTGTGGGTCTCGCCCATGCAGTGTGAGCCCAGTGTTCCATGGACTTAAATGGAGCAATACCTGGACTTCTATTCTTGGTGTATATATTTGTTAATAGTGTATATATATTTTTGTGTGCTGGATTTTAATAGATTACAATGGTTGCACTCATTTCCTTTTTTCTTTGCATTCTTCCGGGGGGGTTAGGGGGTGTAACTGTGATGTATCAATATGCATTAGTGTGTGTGTTGTCGTGGGTGAGGGTGGGGGTGGGGGTGTTGCGTGTGTGTGTCCCTGTTTTTTCCCTCCCCGTGTCGTAGGTGCAGTACTCACCGTGGTCTTCGCCGCCGGTGTTCGATGCTCCTGGTAGAGGAGCAAAAAGATGAAAGCTGGGAAAATGTGAAGCTCTGGTTCCATGGCATCCTGGTTCCTTGTGGGGTGTGTTGAGGTGAGTGTTTTCCCTTCGAAGTCCTGTTTCCGCCGTGTTTTTGTTCACGGTGAATCCGCCCCGGAAAAGGTGGCGGATTGGTAGGTTGTGATACTGTGGGCGGTACATTGTCTTCCGCCTGTCTATTGGCGGTGACTGCCACGCTGTTTGTTTGTACCGCCGTAGCGGTCGGAGTGTTAAAGTGGCAGTCTATGTTGGCGGTTTCCACCACGGTCGTAATTCCATTTTTTTTACCGCCGGCCTGTTGGCGGTCTTACCGCCGATTTAACACCGACCGCCAGGGTTGTAATGACCACCAAAGTCTTCAATGGTTTCTGTGCAGACAAGACAAGCTGGGCAAAGATCAGTAGATGAGTACCCGCCACAATTCTTAGTTAGAGATAACAGCGGGAGGCTTCCAAACCAGAAGCGTGCGTAAAGACCCTTCCCCAGTGTTGGACCTGGCTTTTTGGACAGGGTCATCCCCAAACTTTTTGCCTCCTTCCTCCTATTTTTTTCTGACCTGTTGTTGTTGGCTTTTGACCTCTGGGCACTTTACCACTGCTAACCAGTGCTAAAGTGCATATGCTCTCTGTGTAAATTGTACTATTGATTGGTGTATCCATGATTGACTATTTAATTTACTTGTAAGTCCCTGGTAGAGTGCACCACATGTGCCTAGGGCCTGTAGATTAAATGCTGCTAGTGGGCCTGCAGCACTGGTTGTGCCACCCACTTCAGTAGCCCCTTAACCTTGTCTCAGGCCTGCCATTGCAAGGCCTGTGTGTGCAGTTCCACTGTCACTTCGACTTGGCATTTAAAAGTACTTGCCAAGCTTAGAACTCCCCTTTTTCTACATATAAGTCACCCCTAATGTGTGCCCTAGGTAACCCCTAGAGCAGGGTGCTGTGTAGGTAAAAGGTAGGACATGTACCTGTGTAGTTATATGTCCTGGTAGTGTAAAACTCCTAAATTCGTTTTTGCACTACTGTGAGGCCTGCTCCCTTCATAGGCTAACATTGGGGCTGCCCTCATACATTGTTGAAGTGGCAGCTGCTGATCTGAAAGGAGCAGGAAGGTCATATTTAGTATGGCCAGAATGGTAATATAAAATCCTGCTGACTGGTGAAGTCGGATTTAATATTACTATTCTCGAAATGCCACTTTTAGAAAGTGAGCATTTCTTTGCACTAAAAACTGGTTGTGCCCTTCAATCCACGTCTGGCTAGGTTTAGTTGACAGCTCCTTGTGCATTCACTCAGACACACCCCAAACACAGGGTACTCAGCCTCACTTGCATACATCTGCATTTTGAATGGGTCTTCCTGGGCTGGGAGGGTGGAGGGCCTGCCCTCACACAAAGGACTGCCACACCCCCTACTGGGACTCTGGCAGACAGGATTGAGCTGAAAGGGGGCCTGGTGCATTTCTTAGAGACTCTTTGAAGTCACCCCCACTTCAAAGGCACAACTTAGTATAAAACAGGGCCTCTGCCCTACCTCATGAGACACTTGCTGGAGAAGAAACCTGAACCAGAAACTACATCCTGCCAAGAAGAACTGCCTGGCTGCTCAAAGGACTCACCTGTCTGCTTTCTCCAAAGGACTGCTGCCTTGCTGTTGCCCTGCTGCCTTGCTGAACTCTTGTCTGGCTGTGAAAGTGCTCTCCAAGGGCTTGGATAGAGCTTGCCTCCTGTTCCCTGAAGTCTCAGGACCAAAAAGACTTCTCTCTTTCACTTGGACGCTCCGTGCGTTGAAAATTTCGACGCACAGCTTGTGCAGCGGCGAGAAAAACGCCGCACACCGACGCTGATCGACGCGATGCTCTGGGGAGATCGTAATTTCGACGCGCAGCCCCGCAGATCGACATCCCGAGGAGAAATCGACGCGCCGCCTGCCGCGAGATCGTAATTCCGACGCGCAGCCCCGCAGATCGACATCCAGAGGAGAAATCGACGCGACGCCTGCCGCGAGATCGTAATTCCGACGCGCAGCCCCGCAGATCGACATCCAGAGGAGAAATCGACGCGACGCCTGCCGCGAGCTCGTAATTCCGACGCGCAGCCCCGCAGATCGACATCCAGAGGAGAAATCGACGCGACGCCTGCCGCGAGATCGTAATTCCGACGCACAGCCCCGCAGATCGACGCGCAGCCGGAGAACAAGCAGGAAAATCCACGCACAGACCCGGGATATCTGGTAATCCCTGCGATCCACAAAGAGAGACTCTTCGCGCGCCGGGAAAACGACGCACGATTTCCCCGCGTGGAAAATAACGACGCGAGTCTGTGTGTGTTGAGGAGAAATCGACGCACACACCCTTTTTTCACGCACCTCTTCCTTTGTGGCCCTCTGAGGAGATTTTTCCACGCTAAACCAGGTACTTGTGCTTGAAAGAGACTTTGTTTATATTCTAAAGACTTAAGACACTTTATATCACCTTTCAGTGATATCTTTACAAATTCATATTGCAACTTTGATCGTTTTGACCTGAAGATACCCAGATAAATATTATATATTTTTCTAAACACTGTGTGGTGTATTTTTGTGGTGTTATGCTATGGTGTTGTATGGTTTATTGCACAAATACTTTACACATTGCCTTCTAAGTTAAGCCTGACTGCTCGTGCCAAGCTACCGGAGGGTGAGCACAGGCTGATTTTGGATTGTGTGTGACTTACCCTGACTAGAGTGAGGGTTCTTGCTTGGACAGAGGGCAACCTGACTGCCAACCAAAAACCCCATTTCTAACATTGGTGATCAGCGGTGAGGATAGGACTTGTGTTTGTGCAGTGACATACAGTAGCTAAGTATTTCACTACCTACCCACAGTTGAAGGTCAACTTGATTTTTCATCTCTTTTGACTTTTGGTCTCTGATGTCCTCCTGGATATACTATTGATATTTTGGACTTTGGATTTTGGTTTTTGCTGGTAAGATCCTATCAGAATGGGATCGCTTACCTACTTATTCTTTTTGCCTACTGACCACCTCACTAAGGCTGACCTAAGGAAGCTTTGCAGAGAATGTGGCCTTCCTGTAGCAAAGAGATCTACTAAAGCAGAGATGCTACATGCCTACATAGTCTGGGAGGAAGACAGATGGGCAGAGAGAGAGGCAGCAAGAAACCAAATGACTAAGTACCCCTCAGAGGAGGAGGAGGACTACTCACATGAGGAGGAAGACGACTCAGATGAGGAAAGAGACCCAGTGAGAAAAGAATGGCTCATGGCTCAAGCACGGTGGATGGAAGAGCTAGATGAGTTTCTTGAAAGGGCTGAGGCAGCAAGTCTCTTAGCCCTGGAAGAAGAAAAGATTGCAGCTCAAGAGCTGAGCTGTAAAGAGCTGAAACTGGAGGCCGGAAGGGCTGAGTCCAGTTCAGATGGTGGCAGCAAAAATCTTGCATCTAGTAATGCTGAAGAAGGGCACAAGCCCAGAGATGTGGTGCCCAACTTGAAGAAGGGAGTTGACACACCCCGGGTGGTTCAAGGGTATGAGGTACTTCCCGTTATGCACAGGGTCCCTGAGGAGGGTTGGGGAACTGGCAAAGGGAGTCATATTCCTACTGGGGGGAGGGACACTTTACTGACTCTAGCAGAGAGTGACAGAGAAAAGGGTTCCCCCCTGGTGGACGTCCTGGATATAGAGTGTAGAGACATCCCAGAAGAGTATGGGTTGAGTGTCAGGGACAGACAGAAACTGTCTCACCAGTCTCAAGAGGGTGATGTAGAGTGCTTTTCCAAGGCTGAGTTACTAGGTGGTTGGGTGAAGGGTACTGTGGTTAATACATGTGAAGGGCAGAGTGATGTAATTGCTGGAGAGCATATGTCTGGTCCTTATTTTCCAGAGCTACGCCAACACCAGGTGGAGTGTGAGTTCTCTGACCCCAGGGAACTTACAATGGAGGCATACTTCTGGGTGAGTACCAGAGAGTCTGAAGAGGCATTTGGGGGTGCTCCTGAAGGGAGTGGTCTAGGTGGTTCCCAACCGAGTAAGGTGGGAAAGGATTGTAGTGTCCCAGGTAGGTCCCAGGTCCTGGAGGGTTCCATGAGGGAACACCAGGAGGGAAGCCTAGTCTGTACCGTAGGGCCACCTTTTGAGGGAAGTCCCGCAGTGTCAGAAGAACTTGGGGGGGTGACTGTAACCAGCATCCCAACAGTTCTGGTGTCTGGCAGTACCCCTCCTAGTGAGGGGGTGCAGAAGTCCAGACATAGGGTTGAGAGGGGGTGGCAGACCCCAGTGGAGGACCTTGAGAGTCAGGGGTCAGCTCTGAGAGCAGAGCCCCCCAGGAATGACCCAGGTGAAACCGTTTCTGGTTTGGGGGAAACCCAGACTCTGCCGGATGGGCAGAGGTCGGGAGACCTGCGCCAACCAGACTCTTGTGTGGCCCTTGGGGACGGTGTGTCCCTTGTGGGGGGTGAGAGTGCCCCCCAGGAAGTCCTGGCATGCCAGGCAAAGATTCAATCTCAGGGTGGTGACTCTGGGTTGGATTGCCAGGTTCAGAGGTTAAACTCTGACCTGGTGGGGGGTAGGTGTGCCCCCCAGAAAGTCCTGGCGTGCCAGGCAATTGCCCAACCTCAGGGTGGTGACCCTGGGTTGGGGAACCAGGCTCAGAGGTTAAAATCTGACCTGGTGGGAGGTAGGTGTGCCTCCCTGGAAGTCCTGGCCTGCCAGGCAATGGTTCAACCTCAGGGTGGTGACTCTGGGTTGGATACCCAGGTTCAGAGGTTAACCTCTGACCTGGTGGGAGGTAGGTGTGCCTCCCAGAAAGTCCTGGTGTACCAGGCAGTTGTCCAACCTCAGGGTGCTGACTCTGGGTTGGATAACCGGGTTCAGAGGTTAAACTCTGACCTGGTGGGGGGTAGGTGTGCCCCCCAGAAAGTCCTGGCATGCCAGGCAATTGTTCAACCTCAGGGTGGTGACCCTAGGTTGGAGAACCAGGTTCAGCGGTTAAACTCTGACCTGGTGGGGGGTAGGTGTGCCCCCCAGAAAGTCCTGGCGTGCTAGGCAATTGTTCAACCTCAGGGTGGTGACCCTGGGTTGGAAAACCAGGTTCAGAGGTTAACCACTGACCTGGTGGGATGTAGGTGTGCCTCCCACGAAGTCCTGGCGTGCCAGGCAATTGTTCAACTTCAGGGTGGGGACTCTGAGTTGAATGGTCAGGTGCAGAGGTTAAACTCTGACCTGGTGGAGGGTCAGTGTGCCCTCCAGGAAGTCCTGGCGTGCCAGGCAATTGTTCAACTTCAGGGTGGTGACTCTGAGTTGAATGGTCCGGTGCAGAGGTTAAACTCTGACCTGGTGGGGGGTAGGAATGCCTCCCAGAAAGTCCTGGTTTACCAGGCAGTGATCCAGTCTGAGGGTACATACCCTGGGCTGGAAGACCAGGTTCAGGGTGTCCCCCCGGACCTGGAGGGAGGGGCTACTAATAACAGTGCCCCTACCATGTTGTCTTCTGAGGAGGCCACTCCTAGTTGGGGGGTGCTGGACCCCAGAAGAGAGGGCAGGGGGAGGGAAGCCTCACCCCGGGCCCTAGTCCAACCTGAAGGTACAGACCCCAGGTTGGAGGGCCAGTTGCAGGTTAACAGCCCTGCACTGGTGGAGGAATGGTACAGGGCGACTTCTATAAGCACCCTGACCATGTTGGACTCTGGGGGTACCGCTCCAGGAGGGAGGGTACAGAGCCCCAGAGGGGAGGACCAGGTTCAGGCTGTCATCCCTGACCTGGTGGAAGGGAGAGTGGTTAAAGGGTGCCCAGCACCTGGGGCTACCGCCCCCCACTCTCCACAGCCACAGTGGTGGGAGAGCTTTGAGAGGCCTGAGGCCTGGCTCTCATCCCTGACAGCTGTCAGTAACCACTGTGGCTTGCTGTCCGGGCGGACAGAGTTATCCCTGGGGAGGGGACAAGTGTCACACCCCGGGGGTAGAGTGGGCAACACCACTGTGTTGGTCATGGTGGTACTATCCTGCTCCTGGGATACATCTGTGAGCAAAGGAAGGTTAGGTGCTGCACAGATGGGATCCGCAGGTAAGGAGAAAGGTTCCCCATGGGTTGACTTAGTGGGCCCTGAGAGTATGAACAGAGGGATCCAATTGGAGTCAGGAAGGCGAAGAACTGGAACATGCCCCTGCTGTTGTGGGCCTGGGTCCTTGTTCTGTCGCCTCAAACAGGGAAGTACATCAGGATAGTGATTGTTCTCCCCTGGCTTTAGGCTGGTAGGGGGTCATGTTGGACCTGGCTTTTTGGACAGGGTCATCCCCAAACTTTTTGCCTCCTTCCTCCTATTTTTTTCTGACCTGTTGTTGTTGGCTTTTGACCTCTGGGCACTTTACCACTGCTAACCAGTGCTAAAGTGCATATGCTCTCTGTGTAAATTGTACTATTGATTAGTGTATCCATGATTGACTATTTAATTTACTTGTAAGTCCCTGGTAGAGTGCACCACATGTGCCTAGGGCCTGTAGATTAAATGCTGCTAGTGGGCCTGCAGCACTGGTTGTGCCACCCACTTCAGTAGCCCCTTAACCTTGTCTCAGGCCTGCCATTGCAAGGCCTGTGTGTGCAGTTCCACTGTCACTTCGACTTGGCATTTAAAAGTACTTGCCAAGCTTAGAACTCCCCTTTTTCTACATATAAGTCACCCCTAATGTGTGCCCTAGGTAACCCCTAGAGCAGGGTGCTGTGTAGGTAAAAGGTAGGACATGTACCTGTGTAGTTATATGTCCTGGTAGTGTAAAACTCCTAAATTCGTTTTTGCACTACTGTGAGGCCTGCTCCCTTCATAGGCTAACATTGGGGCTGCCCTCATACATTGTTGAAGTGGCAGCTGCTGATCTGAAGGGAGCAGGAAGGTCATATTTAGTATGGCCAGAATGGTAATATAAAATCCTGCTGACTGGTGAAGTCGGATTTAATATTACTATTCTCGAAATGCCACTTTTAGAAAGTGAGCATTTCTTTGCACTAAAAACTGGTTGTGCCCTTCAATCCACGTCTGGCTAGGTTTAGTTGACAGCTCCTTGTGCATTCACTCAGACACACCCCAAACACAGGGTACTCAGCCTCACTTGCATACATCTGCATTTTGAATGGGTCTTCCTGGGCTGGGAGGGTGGAGGGCCTGCCCTCACACAAAGGACTGCCACACCCCCTACTGGGACTCTGGCAGACAGGATTGAGCTGAAAGGGGGCCTGGTGCATTTCTTAGAGACTCTTTGAAGTCACCCCCACTTCAAAGGCACAACTTAGTATAAAACAGGGCCTCTGCCCTACCTCATGAGACACTTGCTGGAGAAGAAACCTGAACCAGAAACTACATCCTGCCAAGAAGAACTGCCTGGCTGCTCAAAGGACTCACCTGTCTGCTTTCTCCAAAGGACTGCTGCCTTGCTGTTGCCCTGCTGCCTTGCTGAACTCTTGTCTGGCTGTGAAAGTGCTCTCCAAGGGCTTGGATAGAGCTTGCCTCCTGTTCCCTGAAGTCTCAGGACCAAAAAGACTTCTCTCTTTCACTTGGACGCTCCGTGCGTTGAAAATTTCGACGCACAGCTTGTGCAGCGGCGAGAAAAACGGCGCACACCGACGCTGATCGACGCAACGCTCTGGGGAGATCGTAATTTCGACGCGCAGCCCCGCAGATCGACATCCCGAGGAGAAATCGACGCGACGCCTGCCGCGAGATCGTAATTCCGACGCGCAGCCCCGCAGATCGACATCCAGAGGAGAAATCGACGTGACGCCTGCCGCGAGATCGTAATTCCGACGCGCAGCCCCGCAGATCGACATCCAGAGGAGAAATCGACGTGACGCCTGCCGCGAGCTCGTAATTCCGACGCGCAGCCCCGCAGATCGACATCCAGAGGAGAAATCGACGCGACGCCTGCCGCGAGATCGTAATTCCGACGCACAGCCCCGCAGATCGACGCGCAGCGGGAGAACAAGCAGGAAAATCCACGCACAGACCCGGGATATCTGGTAATCCCTGCGATCCACAAAGAGAGACTCTTCGCGCGCCGGGAAAACGACGCACGATTTCCCCGCGTGGAAAATAACGACGCGAGTCCGTGTGTGTTGAGGAGAAATCGACGCACACACCCTTTTTTCACGCACCTCTTCCTTTGTGGCCCTCTGAGGAGATTTTTCCACGCTAAACCAGGTACTTGTGCTTGAAAGAGACTTTGTTTATATTCTAAAGACTTAAGACACTTTATATCACCTTTCAGTGATATCTTTACAAATTCATATTGCAACTTTGATCGTTTTGACCTGAAGATACCCAGATAAATATTATATATTTTTCTAAACACTGTGTGGTGTATTTTTGTGGTGTTATGCTATGGTGTTGTATGGTTTATTGCACAAATACTTTACACATTGCCTTCTAAGTTAAGCCTGACTGCTCGTGCCAAGCTACCGGAGGGTGAGCACAGGCTGATTTTGGATTGTGTGTGACTTACCCTGACTAGAGTGAGGGTTCTTGCTTGGACAGAGGGCAACCTGACTGCCAACCAAAAACCCCATTTCTAACACCCAGTAAGTCAGGAATCAAATCAAGATATTGTTCAAACTTGGGATACCACTTGAAGTCGATGAATAAGTTGGTCAATCTGCCATGGGATGTTCAAAGGACCAGTTCACTTTTTATATGGGACCAATATACTGACTTCAGGAGGGTCTTGTCAGCTCTCTTCAAGTTTTGTGGCACCTCCCAAAACCTTCATAGACTCAGGGCAGAACACCAATTAGATACATGCATCACCAAGGATATGGTAGCCGCTCCTGGCCTCCTTAAAATGTCAAGTACTGAATCTCTGTATACAATAGGTTCCGGAACAGTCCAAATCCTTACCCGGTATAACAAAGGTCTTAGGGCTATCAAATTGGTTATACGATTAAAACCTAAGTTCAAGAACACAGGGATCAGAGGAGTACGCTGGGGGCACGCAAGTAGGGCCCTGGCAAAATTATTTTCTCCTACTGCTAATCTTTTGCTCTCAGAGAATCCCCATAGTTCAGCGCCATTGGTGGCTGCACCCTGTGCCTTTGCCAAGTAAATTTTGATGGCTGGGGATACGGCTTTAGAAACAGAATTCTTATAGAAGCGCAGGATAGCAGCCGCTCTATGCTGAAGAAGCCCCACACTTTTGCCAATTTGTTCCTCCCAGTGCAAATTATTTGAGAGCCTCACACCCAAGTAGTCTATGGTCTTAACTCTACTTAGTAGGGCCCCATCCAAATTGATGGTGCATCTTCGGCTACTGCCAGGGGTGAACACCATCAATTTTGTTTTGTTAACATTCAATTGCAAACCATGGACATCACAGAAGGACTTGAATCGATCCACAAGGATTTGGAGGCCCATAGGACTCTTGGAGGTAAGAAGAGAATCATCAGCAAACAAAAGTATCGGGATCTTCTGCTCGTTTAGAGTAGGAGCGTCATTGGTGCATGATGAAAGGATTTGTACCACTTTATTAATAAATAGCGTAAATAGTGTGGGAGCCAAAACGCAGCCCTGGCGAACTCCCCTCCATATAGGGATCTTATCAGTCAATTCTCCTTGGTCGCCCCACCTCACTTGTGCATAAGTATCATCATTTAGCCGTTGTAGCAGAAGAACTAGATTGGTGGGGACGCCCATCTGGAGTAGTGCTTCCCAGAGCTTTTCTCTGCAAACCAAATCAAAGGCAGATCTGAGGTCCACGAAGACAACAAAAATAAGTTGTTTTGCGAGGACCACATATTTCCAATACAGAAGGGTCAATCTAAAAACCTGGTCTATCGTGCTAGTTTTAGAACAAAAGCACACTTGCAGCGTGGAAAGGACCTGGTGTTATTGGACCCAACTAGTTAACCTCTCTAGCAGTTGTTTGGCAAAATAATTCTGCAAATTGTCAATTAAGCTAATGGGTCTATAGTTGGGAGGGGAATTTGCATTACCCTTTTTAAAAATAGGGATTATCTCAGCACCCTTCCAAGTGCTTGGAATTGAACCACTAGCAGCAATTCTATTTGAAATCAAATTAATATACCAGGACCAGATAGTTATTTCTGATTTATATAGGTCACCTGGTATCTTGTCAGGCCCCGGTGCTTTTCCTGATTTTAATTAATTGATTGCGATTTTAGTTTCCTCTAGGGAGAAGATGAGTGGTTCAGAGCAGTCACCCCGACTGCCCAGCCATGAGATAGTTGAATCATGTGCTGGGGGATATCCAACTAAAGGGTTTTGAAGGTCAGCAGAGAGATGGGTAACATGGTCTACCCACATCTCAGGTTGAATATGATTCCTTGTACGCCTCCTGCCCCCTCCTTGCCCTCTGGACAGTAGTTCCTAAAACATCACATTATTATTATTTTCAGAGGCAAAAATCAAACCCTGCCAAATCGAATCTTCCCATAACTTTTTTGCCAATATTTGGGCCTTCTTGTCTGATCGCCTAGCTGATTGAATCTCTACAAGGAAGCTTGACTTAATAGCACCATTTAATTCAGATTTGGTCCTACTGCAGTCCTCATTATACCATCCTCTATCACCATTGCAAAGAACATCACCCACTTTGGCTCTAGACATTTTGTAAAAGAACCTCTGCAAACCCTCAAGCATTCCTTGGTGAATGTCTAGGATGGGGATATTATCAGTTTCATGTTCCTCATAAATTGCCAGCTCATCCACAAACAATTTGTAAATCCCAGCCAACGAATGAGAACTAGACAAAACCTTAGGCCATGAGACTTTAGTGTAATTATTGTTCAGCAATGGAGAGGGAACCTCTGCGCGTTGTAAATTTGAGGTTCTCCTAAAAACATCCCCATCCACAGATAATAACAAAGGGTTATGATCACTTTCACATCGGGGTTCTACTTTCATGTCCTTTAATAGAGGCCATAAGCTAATATCAAGTAAAAAATAGTCTATTACGCTTGTGGACATCCCTCGTTTAAAGGTAGGTGCCAAATTTAAATCTGAGGGTGTTCGTCCATTGCACACCCTGAGGCCATACTTTAAACATAGCATGGCTAGCTGGAGGGCTACACGGGAGCAAGTGCGTGGGTAGTTGTTCATTCACTGTGGGATTCCCCACATCTCATCTTCCTCGTCTGTTAAACCAGTGATCAAGTGAGAGGGTTCAAAAGCACAGCTAAAATCTCCTGCTAATATTAAATAAAATGGAGGATTTAGGGAGTCAAGAAATTCGGTCAAATGTTGAGTTTTAGACTCAAGTCCTCTAGGAGCAGATCTCGCAAATACATTAATAACAATAATTTTGAATTCCCGATGCAAGGTAAATTGAACTCCCATTAGATCCACAGAATCTATTTTTAACCAACAATGTTCACATTGCAAATCCTTGTTGATAAGCATTAGTAAGACCCCTTTAAGACGGCCTTGAGCCTTCCCCGATAGCTGGGCAGGGATATTATATGAAAAAAAAACATTATTATTATTACTACTAGTATTACTACTACTGTTGTTTTTGTTGCTGTCGGTGGTGGTAGTAATGGTGTTGCTCTTACTTAACAGGATGCTCCACCTACCTCCCATCAGATTAGAGCTGAGCCTCAAACGGTCTCTTCACAAAAACAATATCTACCTTCATCAACCTGTCTCTAGAGTCTTCTTGACTTGGGCACCCTCACCAGGCTGACCTCACAGGAGGCTGATATTCCACTCTCCTGCAATCAGTGTTGAAAAACTGATAATATATTAAATTTATGTCCCACCTTCATGAGGAGATGACATGTCATAAACAGTATCTTTGAGATATTGGGTTGTTAGTTGAGGGAATTTCAGCCCTTCTCAAGCAACAGCCACAATCCTTGTTAGGGTGAACAACAAAAAGTTACTAAATTAACCTGTGCTTAACTCTCGGGTACCTTGGCACAAAAGCAGTCAAGCTTAACCTAGAGCCAATATGTAAAGTATTTACGTAGCACTTAAACAATAATAAAGTGAAAGAACAACACAAGAAAAATCTGTCACCAATTTTGAAAAATAGGGTACAATTTAATAAATTATTAGACACCAAATCAACAAAAATCCAATCAGTAGAACAGCGTTCTGAATTTTTAATGGTCAGAAAAGACAGGGGAAAAGTCAAAAGCTGTGGCCAACCATGATGATCCAAATGCAAGAAGTGGATTGGACCCAATATCGGCATACCTATCTACTCTCTGTTTGCCTTCGGACTTAGAAAACATTTCAAAGATAAATGTCTGAGAAGGTAAATTTCAATGGGGCAAGGCGGCTTGCAGTATCAGGGGAGGAGGGGCCTGTGTCTGGGAGCCACTGGACTAAGTGAAGATTTCTATTTTCGGACCTTCTCTTCTGAGAGTTTGGCAGAGGGGTTACTCTGTCACAAACGTGACAGATATCCTGTCCACTGTAATACGATTTATGTAGGCCATAATGGAATCATAATGCAGAGGATTTGATACTTGTCATGTTTGTGTTGGAGTAACCCCCAACGCCAAACTGTAAATCAGGCCCTGAGTCTTTTTTGGAAGTGCAAAAGCTCCAGCAAGACGAAACTGCAGGATAAATCCAATGAGAACTCCCAGAGGCCTGATACCCTACAAGAGAGGAGCTGCTGAACAGAATTTGCTGCTGAACGTAGCATGAGCTGCCCCCAAGTCTTGCCAACCGGTGATGCACCTTGGCTGAATCATCAAGCAGGTAGGTCCTTGACTCCTTTCGGTTCTCAGAGCACTTTTCGACAGAAATGTTTTTAAGTCTCAAGTTATGGATTTGGCTGGTTGGGCAACTTTAGCACCACTTCCAATGCTCCAAGACTAGGAAGTAGCACTTGGAGGGTCAGAACCCCCTAGTTCATTGTACACTTTTAACTTGTAGGAGCTTTTTCTGTGCCTGTAGCTTTGAACAGGAGGCTAATAAACTAGCCATTTGAGTCAATCTGGTGGTACTGGATCCACGCAGGATAGCTGGTCTTAATCAGCAAGACACTCCTCTGTGGACACAGTTCAGACTTCAGGTAGCAGACCAGTCTTCTTGGAGCCACAGCTCAGTCATCTGAGAGTCCGACAGAGGTTCAGAAGTGAACTAAAGAGTACGTCTGAGAGTCCTGTTTTTGTAACTAGTGCCAGCTATGAAGTGGTACAAACTTTCAGAATTTTATCCCCTACAGATGGTCCTGCCTCTGCCCAGGCTCTACTGGATCTGGGGTTGCAAAAGGCTAGTCTAATGTTCTTTGTGTGTGTGCTGAGGCAGCTGCTTTAAAATGTAAGTGGGCCAGTGAACAGCTCCATCCTCCTAATCTTATCAGAGTGGCCCATTCTGCCAACATCTAGTGCCTGGCACTAGTTCTCACGACTGGCTTGGGATGGACTGCACTGCCACAGCTGAAAGGTTTGTGCATAAATCAAGGGGGTGCCCAGTAAAACAATGTACGGTATGGGGAGAATTATTCACTTATTCAAAAACCTATCACTGGGGGACTAGCTCCTGCCCAGCAATCTTTTGTTGACTTTTTTAAAGGTTGAAGTGGTGTTTGTGGTCAGTGCAGCATGGTTACCTTTATTGTTGTTGTTTTCCTGTACCTTGTAACCTGAAAACTAAGAAAGAGAGTTATTAAAATAGGATGGGAGGAGTACACAGAGGCTAACTGCCAACTACTTCTAGACATGTGACTCAGGATACAGGTTTCAGGCACCAAAGGGTTTAGAACACAAAATGTCAACTTTCTTAATGGTATAATTTTCAGAATTCTGTCTTAAAATCTGTCTTTATCATTAAAGAGGTTTTCAAATAATAATTCCTTAAACACCAAACATTACATTTCTACCTGTGCCCAAATAAATGTTATCACTTATCAAATATAATAGGTGACCTAATGCTATCCTGTGGGGGAGGATGGAAAACACTAACATGTAACACTTAAAGTACATGTCCAACTATTTAAATAAATTGCATTCTGCCCTATAGCTGTTCAGGGCCTACCCTCATAATGATATATGTATTATAAAGGGAGTTTTAGGGTTGGCTCAAGGTTTATTTTGCCAAGTCAGCTTGGCAGTTCATAACTAAAAGTAGCCAGTGTGACGGGCCTGCCTTTAAAGTGACACTGAGCACCTCAGCAGTGCACCTATAGGTGTACTAACTATGTTTAGGTCCCTAAACCTACATGCCCTAACATATTTCTAGATAGATTGTACTGTCAAATTGTAATTAGCCTAATTTTCATATCCACTTTAAACCGAGCACTGGCCCAGGGACTGTTTAGCACTACCCAGGGCATATCCAAGAGTCAGCAACCACCAGTATCTGCCCAAAAAGTTTGGGGGTGACCAGGGCAAAACGGAAGTCTTTTCTACATGGATCTACACCTGCTTCAGCTTGGAGAACCAAGAAGACCCCCACAGCCATCACCATAAACACCACCTCCACCATAAACTACCATAAACAGCTCCACCTACACCACAGAGGCAGCACATGAGAAGATTAGTGCAGATATTAGCAGCATACCTCATTGAATGGACTCAAGGAGGAAGAGTTAATCACCTATTGCTCTCAGACTGCAGGCAGCGATTAACAGGGCCAGCAATATTCCACCACAGACCAAGCACCTGGCTGTGCTATAAATGCTGGCTTAAGGGTCCTTCCAGACCATTGCAGCATGAGTAGCTGGTGTTTCACAGCTATCCTTTTCAGCATTTTTCCTCTCTGTCCTGGGTGCCATCATCAGGCTCACACCGAGCCACATCCTCTTCCCTAACACGCAGCAACTGCAGCAGGAAATCAAACAAGGTTTCCACACCATTGCTGACTTGCCACATATGCAGGTGCTATGGACTGCACACATGTGCAACTCGTCCCTTCTGCTGCTACTGCCGATTTATACTGCAACAGGAATATACCAACTCCATCAATGTACAGGCCTTGGTTGACCATCCTGGTTTGAGCCTAAATGTGGTGGTAAAATACCCTGCAGTGTCCATGATGCCTTCATATTCCAGCAGTCCATCATCAAACAACGATTCCAAGATGGACAATATGTAAATGGCCTTCTTGTGGCTAAGCAAACAGGAACTATATAACAGACACAATAAAAAGAAGATATGGGGGGCACAATACACAGATCACTGTCTGCACAGATATGTACTGCAGGATGAGGGCTGTTCCGCATGCATGCACCATGCTTCAGTTAACATGTGCAATACAAATCACCCTGACATACATGTGAATATAGCTCAAGCCGATTTTGCACACATTATGGGGGTCATTACGACCTTAGCGGGCGGCATCAGCCGCCCACCAAGATCTGACCGCAGTGCGGCCGCCAATGCGGCCGCACCCCCACCACAGCCATTTGGAGATCCCCGCTGGGCCGGCGGGCGGAAACCTGGTTTCCGGCCACCGGGCCAGCAGGGATCATGGCCGCAACATAGGAGCCGGCTCCAAATGGAGCCGGCAGTGTTGCGGCCATGCGACGGGTGCAGTTGCACCCGTCGCGCTTTTCACTGTCTGCATAGCAGACAATGAAAAGCTGCATGGGGCCCTGTCAGAGGGCCCCTGCACTGCCCATGCCAGTGGCATGGGCAGTGCAGGGGGCCCCATGGGCCCCACGACTCCCCGTTCTGCCAGCCTTTTCCTGGCGGTGCAAACCCCCAGAAAAAGGCTGGCGGTCGGGGACTCGTAATCCACTGGGCAGCGCTGCAAGCAGCGCTGCCCTGGCGGATTATCACCGCCGGGTCAAAAGTGGTGGAATACCGCCGGCCCCGGCGGTGCAACCGCGGCGCTTCCGCCGCGGTCGTAATCTGCCTGGAAGCACCGCCAGCCTGTTGGCCCCCTATATTTTGTAAATGCACTCAGCCATACATGGCAGGCAGGAAATCTGCCCAACATCACTGTGTGAAAAGGGAATTGTATCATGTACACTGGGGGTGTTCACATGCAACACACATGGGCATCAGCCGTTTTATGGCTCACACATCAAGGACTAGGTGTAAGCCAACAAACTACAGCCCGTGAGCAGGTGACATGTAACTATACAAATGTATAATGCTATGCAAAATAACTCACATCTCAGATGTGTAGTGTGTAATGCTACACACATGCATCACCCACCATGCCTCTGAGGCAGCAGCCTTGAGTGGAACTTTCTACACACACGCAAATACCATACTGAAAGCAAAGACCCCGGATGTAAGTGTGACCATCTACTCACTAGGCACCTTGTGTGCAAGTCGAGTCAGAAGGAATCAGAAAGTGCAGGAGGCCCCAAGTGTTGAGTATCAGTTTCAGTTTCCCTTTTTACACACATTGTACAGTGCAGGAAAGTGTGTAGCTGGACTGCAGAGGACCACTCACAAATCTTCAGGATACATGTTCTGTGTGCACAAACTGGGCACAATACAGTCATGTAAACAATGTTCTCCCACCGGGACATGCAAATATGGTTTGGGAAATGGCAGTTGTGACATGATGTTACTCATTTGGGATGTGTGAGAGCATACTGTGTGGGTGGCATAAATATTATACATTCAAATATCTGTGCCAATGTAATGAAGGCCAACTCCATCATCAGGGGATGTCCATGGACCCATGCACGTGTCTGTGTCAGCCATCTCTGATATGCTATCACCCACTTAGGCTGGTCCTACAAAGAAGATTCACATCCACAATCTGTGTCTCCACACATATAGTGTGAACATATAGGCCGCCAGGGCTGTTTTTGAGTTTGTACCTTCAATAGGCTGGCGGTACAAACTTGGCGATTACGACCGCAGCAGAAGCGTCGCGCGTGACCGGTGGTTTCCCGCCACATTGGTCCCGGCGGTTTCCCGCCACATTGGTCCCGGCGGTTGTAATCCCCCAGGGTAGCGCTGCTTGCAGCGCTGCCCTGGGGATTCCGAGTCCCCCTCCCACCAGCCTTTTCATGAAAAGGCTGGCGGAAATGGGAGTCGCGGGCCCCCTGCCACAGCCCCATGGAGCATAGCAGATAGTGAAAAGCGCAACGGGTGCAACTGCACCCGTCGCACCACCGCAATACCGCCGGCCCCATTTGGAGCCGGCTCCAGTGTTGCAGCCGAGATCCCTGCTGGGACGGCCCAGCGGGGATCTCCAAATGGCCACGGCGGGAGTGCGGCCGCATTGGTGGCCACGCAGCTGTTTCAACTTGGCGGGCGGCCAGTCAGGATGTAGAATTTCATGATGTATCTGCTCATGCACTACATTTGACTTCACATAGAGTGAGTGAACAGGCCCCTGTAAGTGGTAGTAGACTGGCATTATTGACACATCATGTGATTATAATTGGGAGAAGGGCATGACAATAACGTTACACATGGGCAGGACTGTTGCAAATACAGTAACCCAAAATAATGACCCTGTTTTCCTGTCATAGATTTCAGCTGACCAAGGATATGGCTTTCAGCATTGGTTGATAACATAATTTGCCAACCCACAGACAGAGAAGGAAAAGGCCTATAACCATGCTCAGATCTGCACACAGAACATTGTTGAGCGGTTTCACTGCCTGGACGCTTCTGGGGGTATTCCCCACCCCTCGTCTGCAAAATCCTTTTGGCATGTACTATAGTGCACATTATATGTGTGCCAACAAATGATCCCTGGAATGAAGGACTGAGAACCCAAGGGAAGAGGAGGAGGATGAGCCACCACATGATTGGGACACACAAAACATTGCTGCAGTGCTGCAGGCGCACGTAGACATGCCCACATTGTCCAGAATTTCTTTCCATGAGCGCATGTGGTTGAAGGTATGATAATTTCAAATATGTAAATAAAAGATTTCACTTAACATATGTCTTGGAGTTTATGTCACAATCACAGTTAAAAACAACTCACCCACAGCCAGGAAACCATAAGTAGGCCACAATATGCGTCAATCAAGTGTGAACATTGGCAACATCCTCCAGAACCAGACACAAAGCACTGATCTGTGAAAAGTGTGGTGAGGAATGTTTGCATTGGATGTCGAGCAAACATGTTGAACTGAAAACACTCATAACCACCAAATAACTGTTGGTACAAAAGAAAACAGACAGATCTAAATCACTATGTGATGCATTAGGCCCAAATGGTATGCTGAGATCTGTAAAAAGTAGTCATAAACTTCAACAGTAGACCAGTGTGAGATATGTGACAACTCAATGGGCAAAAGATTAATTTCACTGGTAACAACTCACCACATCCACATCATTTGCCCTCACATGTATGACGAATAGCAGGTGTATCACAGAGGACAGTACACCTGTATGTGTAGCACAGTGTTGGTCAAATCACTGATCATCTTGCATGTTTGCCAAACAATGTCATAGCATGTCTCGTACCTTTGGCAATGTGTGTGAGTCAATCAGGACACAGAATAAATTGTATATGGATGTGGGGCCATTAGCTGGTATGACCATTCAGCCAATCCTCCCCTAATCACTGTGCAACTATCAAAGGATATAGGTGGTCATTACAACCCTGGCTGATGGTGTTAAAGTGGAGGTAAGACCGCCAACAGGCCGGCGGTAAAATAATTGGAATTATGACCATGGTGGAAACCGCCAACAAAGACAGCCACTTTAAAATTCCGCCTGCCACGGCGGTACAGACAAACAGCTTGGCGGTCACCATCAACAGACAGGCAGAAGACAAAGTACCGTCCATAGTATCACAACCTACCAATCCGCCACCTTTTCCGGGGCGGATTCACCTCGGACAAAATCACGGCGGGAACAGGATCTCGAAAGGAAAACGCTCACCTCTACACACCCCACGAGGAATCCGGACACCAAGGAACCAGAGCTGCACATCCTGCCAGCCCTTATCTTCTTGCTCCTCTACCAGGAGCACGAATGCCGGCGGCAAAGACAACGTTGAGTACTGCACCTATGACACAGGGGAGGGAAAAAACAGGGACACACACACGCAACACCCCCACCCCCACCCACGACAACACACACACAAATGCAGCATGATACATTACAGTTACACCCCTCAACCCCCCCGGAAGAATGCAAAGACAAAAGGAAATGAGTGTAACCATTGTAATATATTGAAATCAAGTACGCAAAAATATATATATACACCATAAACAAAATATACACCAAGCTTAGTAGTCCAGGTAGTGCTCCAATGAAGTCTGTGGAACACTGGGCCCACATTGTATGTGCAAGACCCACACAAGATCCCGGACCATGACGGAGAGAACACTGCAGGGGCATCAGAGAGCAAGAAAACAGGCACTTCAGGGGGAGGGAAAGGGGGGGCACCTCAGCCGGTTGAGTGCACAACGCCAAATCAACGAAAGGGCCACATGCCCACTGTTCCATCCTGGGGAGTGCAAAGCCACAGTTTCTCAAGTCTATACAGTGGGTGGGTTGCCCACTATTCCATCCTGGGGAGTGCAAAGCCACAGTCTCTCAAGTCTACACAGTGGGTGGGTTGCCCTCTGTTCAATCCTGGGGAGTGCAAAGCCACAGTCTCTCAGGTGGATAACAGTCTCCACTGGTTCTGGAGGGGGCATGGTGCCCCGAGTGCTTCATCCTGCTAAGGACGGAGGTAGTGGATGACAGTCTCCACTGGTTGTGGAGGGGGCATGGTGCGCAGAGTGCTTCATCCTGCTAAGGACAGAGGTAGTGGATGACAGTCTCCACTGGTTCTGGAGGGGGCATGGTGCCCAGAGTGCTTCATCCTGCTAAGGACAGAGGTAGTGGATGGCAGTCTCCACTGGTCCTGGAGGGGCTCTGTGCCCAGAGTGCTTCATCCTGCTCGTGACGGACTCAGTAGCATCACTGCCCTTGCTGCTCATGGGCCAGCGGTGCTGGTAGTGGCGGTACCCTGTTCAGCGGTGCTTGAGGCGGCGGTGCCCCGTTCAGCGGTGCTTGAGGCGGTGGTGCCCTGTTCAGCGGTGCTTGTGGCGGCGCTGCCCTGTTCAGCGGTGCTTGAGGCGGCGGTGCCCTGTTCAGCGGTGCTTGTGACGGCGGTGCCCTGTTCAGCGCTGCTTGTGGCGGCGGTGCCCTGTTCAGCGGAGCTTGAGGTGGCGGTGCCCTGTTCAGCGGTGCCCTGTTCAGCGGTGCTTGTAGCGACGGTGCCCTGTTCAGCGGTGCTTGAGGCCGCAGGCTCCTTTGCAGTGACTCAGCTGCTGGCGCTCTTCTCTAGCCCAGCAGGGCTTGTGCTGGCAGTCCTCTCTAGCCCAGCAGGGCTTGTGCTGGCTGTCCTCTCTAGCCCAGTGGGGCTTGTGCTGGCGGTGGCCTCCTGGGCATCGGGGATGATGGCGGTGGCCTCCCAGGCAGCGGGGATGATGGCAGTGGCCTCTTTGGCAGCAGGGCAGGTGCTGGCAGTGGCCTCCTGGGCAGCGGGGATGATGGCGGTGGCCTCCTGGGCAGCAGGGCAGGTGCTGGCGGTGGCCTCCTGGGCAGCGGGGATGATGGCTGTCTTCTCAGCCGTGCTGCTCTTCCCAGACTTGCCGGGTTTCTTGTGGCCCTTCCCCACCTTGGAAGGTGTCGCAGCTGACTCCACACTCCCACCGGGACCCCTGGGAGTGGTTTTGGTGGCTGGAGTCTTCCACCCTCTCCCGCCGGGCACTAGCCAACTTTTGATGCTTGACAGGTGGGGGACTGTCCAGGCTGTGGCTCCGTGCCACACTGACTGCCCTGGTGGCCGGTGCACTCCAGATTCCGGTGACTACAGGCACCACTGGTCCCGGAGATGTTGTGGTTGAGGTGCTAGGTTGGGACCTGGAGAGTCGGGCCCTAGGAGACGGACGGGTTGGGGGAGGTGTGGGAAAGAGGTCAAGGTTGGACAGGAAAAGTTTTTGGGAGACACTGGGATGGGTAGCTGGAGGGGGTTTGGGAGTGGAGGAAGAGGTTGTGGTTGTAGGAGGTGTTCATTTGGTGACTTTTGGTGAAGGTTCATGCTCTGGAGGCTGTCGTGAGGTGGATAGCTGTTGGGCGGGTGTGTGCCTGCGTTTGTGCATCTTCGGAGGGGGCGTCACAGACACACTGGGAGAGGACACAGGGGATGTGTGAATAGTAGTGGGGGTGGTGACTGTACGTGAGCGGGGTGTGGTGGTGTGTGTGCTGGTGATGGCAGTAGTGGCTGTAGATGTAGTGCATGCAGGTGTGAGTGTAGACGAGACTGGGAGGGAGGAGGGAGACGAGGAGGAGGGGGACACAGTGGAGGCAGTGGATGTTGGTGTGTCTGCATGTGTGTGATGTTTGCGTGAGTGCCTGTGGGTTGTGTGGTGCTTATGTTTGTCTGAGCTTCCCTTGTGTGTTGACATGTGTGCATGCTGGTCTGAAGGTGTGCTTGGGATAGGCTGGGCTACAGGGGATTGGGTCTGGGTGGAGGAAGTTGGAGGGGGGAGGCTAGAAACGGGGACAACGGCTGCCATCAGTGCTGAGGCCACAGTCTTAGAAGCTCGCTGAAGGGCCGCCTAACCAGAATGAATGCCCTCCAGGAATGCATTTGTTTGTTGCAACTGCCTTTCTACACCCAGGATGGCATTCAAAATGGTAGACTGCCCAACAGTGAGGGACCTGAGGAGGTCAATGGCCTCCTCACTGAGGGCAGCAGGGGTGACTGGGGCAGGGCCTGAGGTGCCTGGGGCGAAGGTGATGCCCACCCTCCTGGGTGAGCGGGCACAGGGCAAAGGCTGAGGGGCTGCTGGGAGGGCGGTGCTGGTAGGGGGGGCGGCTGTACCTGTAGATGCGGGGGGCACAGATGCTGCCGCCACCACAAGGAAGCTCCCATCAGAGGACGTGTCTGTGTCACTGGTGTCAGCTCCTGTCCCCGCCGTGGAGCTCCCCTCACCCTCTGTCCCACTGGTGAACTTCGAGTCCGTAGTGTCGCCCTCCAGGGCCATGTGGGATGCGGCTCCCTCGTGCTCCGGAGCCACTGCTCCTCCGCCTGATGATGCTAATGCACACAAGAACAGGGAGACCACAAAAAGGGGGGGACGACAGAAGAAAGACATGTTGAGTGCATGCATTACCGCTACTGTTGGCGGACATGACAGACACAGAAGCCCCCTGCACTACACCACGCTCTTGGGCTCCACTGTTCAATCCCTGGGAAATGGCCTACAAGGCTATGGATGACATCTGCACACATGGATGACACAGGGGCATGACTAGGTGTACTTGGCACTCTACAGAGGTGGGGTGGGGTACCACATGGCCTGCCTTACGGAGGGACCTTGCCTATTAAACTCGCCCTGGCCTAAGGAAATCCACAGCCCACCTCCCCCACCCAGACACCTCCACTGCGCGCAAAATCAGCAGGATGAGAGTGTACTCACCCCCTTGTGGCTGCTGTGATGCCCTCAAGCGCCCATCCAACTCCGGGTACGCCACCACCAGGATCCTGAACATCAGGGGGGTCATGGTGCGACGGGCACCCCTCCCACGTTGGGAGGCCATCCCCAGCGGAGGCTCCGCTGTCTTCTTGCTCCTGCGGCAAATGTCCTCCCATCTTTTCCGGCAGTGGGTGCTCCGTCTGTGGTAGACCCCCAGGTTCCGGACGTCCTTGGCGATGGCACGCCAAATATCTTTTTTCTGGTGGGCACTGACCTACATGAAGGGGGAAGAGAAACTTTATTACCAACTGCACCATCACAGTCATTGGCCCCCATCACTACCCTTGCCATGTAGCACATGCATTCATCGTCGTTTCATGCACATCTCAATCCCCCCCATCTTTCATCCACCCGACTCCACTCAGACATAGCCCATACAGCATGCTCCCAGTGTACTTACCTGTTTGTCTGGAGGACCGTAGAGTAGCGTGTACTGGGGGAGGACCCCATCCAAGAGTTTCGATGTGAAGGCAGGGGCCCTTTCCCCAGATGCAAGAGCCATTGTCTCTTCCAGACCGAGGTCACAGCAGCACTTTCAGTGTAGGTCCTCTCCTGTCGAAGATCAGGTATCGAGTGATTGAACAGATAGAAAATGGCGGTCACGTCCGCGACGGTGCGTACCATCACAGCCGGCGTACATCGTCATTGGCTCCTGGGACCCATAGGGTCCAATATTAACCAATGCAGCATTGCGCCGCGGTCTTCGACCGGCTACCGCGACGGTGTACAACGCCAGCGCAGTTCCCTCACATCCCATTGTCCCACTTTAGAGGTCAGGCAGCCGCCATTTCAGGGGCCCACATGGCTTAATCTTTAACTGCGTCACACATACCTAGGCCTAGACTCAACACACATACAGGCCACTTTTAGGATTAGGATCCGTGTTCTGTGTAAGCTGTGGGTACGTACCTCTGAGTTGGCCGACTCTGTGTTCGCTTTTGTCCTTCATAGGCACCGTCCGCTGGGACATGTGAGGAGATGGCGGCATCCTCCGGTGTACAGACCGCTGGCGGACCTGTCGACAATGGAGGAAAGACATGTGAACATCACCTACAGGCTTGACCGTGCAACAATCCATGAACTGTGTACCCAGCTGGAGCCAGAGCTGATGTCAGATATCCGCCATCCCACAGGAATCCCCCTGTCAGTGCTCCATTTCCTTGCAAGTGGGTCATTTCAAACAACAGTGGCCATAGCATCAGGGATGTCCCAGCCTATGTTTTCCAACGTGTTGTCCAGAGTGTTGTCTGCCTTGCTGAAACACATGCGGAGCTACATTGTTTTCCCTCAGGTGGAGGATTTGCCTACAGTGAAAGTTGATTTCTATGCCCTGGGACATATCCCCAACATCATAGGTGCCATTGATGGGACACATGTGGCTTTGGTCCCCCCGCAGGAGTGAACAGGTGTACAGAAACCAGAAGAGTTATCATTCCATAAATGTGCAGATGGTGTGTTTGGCAGACCAGTACATCTCCCATGTGAATGCCAAGTTCCCTGGCTCAGCGTATGACGCCTACATCCTGCATAATAGCAGCATCCCTTATGTGATGGGGCAACTCCAGAGACACTGTGTGTGGCTATTAGGTGAGCACCTGGAAGCAAGACAGTGGGAATGGTTGTCTGGGCCTGGGGATATCCCTACAGGTTAGTGTGTGTCTAATAGTTGTCCCTCGCCATTTGCAGGTGACTGGTTACCCCAACCTGTCATGGCTACTGACCCCAGTGAGGAATCCCAGGACAAGGGCAGAGGAACGCTATAATGAAGCCCATGGGCGAACACAGCAGATAATAGAGTGCACCTTCGGCCTCCTGAAGGCCAGGTTCAGGTGCCTCCATATGACAGGTGGATCCCTATTCTACTCACCAAAGGTGGTGTGCCAGATCATCGTGGCCTGCTGTATGCTTCACAACTTAGCTTTGTGATGACAGGTGTCTTTTCTGCAGGAGGATGGTCCAAATGGCGGTGTTGTTGCAGCTGTGGAGCCTGTGGACAGTGAAGACGAGGAAGTAGAAGAAGAGGACATGGACAACAGGAACTTAGTGATCCTGCAATATTTCTAGTGAGACACAGGTAAGGGTACAGACCTGCCTACTACATGTACTTTAACACTACTACCTCTCTACTGTCTGTCGTTTTCTCCCAGTGTGTGGTCACTGAGTTGTCACTTTCCCTTTCAATTTCACAGATGTGGGTCACACTGTGTGACATCTGCTTTGTTTCCTCATGGACTAGAGCTGTGTGACATAGGTATGTTGACATTACAATTGTAACAGCATTTGTCACTGTAATTGCTAATACACTATTTCGAAATCACAGACAGACTCCAGATTGTTTTGTGCATCAAGGGTGTTTATTTAAGTGCTAAATATAGGAGGGGGTTGTAAAATGGTCAGGGGTGATGGTGGAGGAATGTCCATGGCAGAGTCCAGTCTATTAGTTTCACAGGTGCATTGCCCAAATGGGCAGAGGAAGTGGAGCTGGGGCAGTTTGAGGATGGAAAGGGTGACAAAGTGGGACAGAAGATGACATTCAGGGTGGTCTCATTTCTTGGCAGGGGTCTTGGCATCGTTCTCTGTCTTAGTCCTGGACCTCAGGGACCGTTTGCGGGGTGGTTCTCCCTCTGCAGGGGGTGGGGTGCTCGTGTGGTGGTCCTGTGGCGGGGCATCCTGTCCACTAGCGCCGGCGGAGGTGGTGGGCAGTTCATCGTCCATGCTAGTGTCAGGGGCCCCTTGTTGTGCCACAGTGTCCCTCCTGGTGTTGAGTACTTCCTTCAGCACCCCTACGAAGGTGCCCAGGGTGGAATTCATGGTTCTGAGTTCCTCCCTGAAGCGCAAATACTGTTCCTCCTGCAGGCGCTGGGTCTCCTGAAACTTGGCCTGTACCGTTGCCATCGTCTCCTGGGAGCGGTGGTAGGCTCCCATGATGGAGAAGAGGGCCTCGTTCCCTTGGCCTGTCCTCCCCCTGTTGTACAGCAGCCCTCCCACTTCCCCTGTGTTCCTGGGCCTCCGTCCCCTGGACCGTGTGCCCACTACCACTGCTCCCAGTTCCCTGTTGTTGTTGGGGTGGTGGGTTAGCCTGGGTTCCCTATAGTGGTGGACACACTGCTGCTTGACGTGTCCTGGGGACAGAGGTATGGGCCCGCTGGGTGGGTGCTGTGCTGGTGTTTCCAGAGGGTGGAAGCTCTGTTGTGGCCTGTAACTTTGTGATGGGAACCGATGGGCTGGGCTGGTCATCTAGATCCAGTTGGACAGAGCTTGCAGGTAGGGTGGGGGATGTAATAGTTAAGATTTGACTTACCAGAGTCCATTCCTCCGTCTACTCCTGCGAGGCCCTCAGGATGCGGAATCGGCAAGACCTGCTCTTCCCATGTTGTTAGTTGTGGGGGAGGAGGTGGGGGTCCGCCGCCAGTCCGCTGAACCGCAAGGCGGTGTCTTGAAACCACGGAACGCATCTTCCCCCATAGGTCATTCCACCTCTTCCTGATGTCATCCCGATTTCTTGGGTGCTGTCCCACTGCGTTGACCCTGTCCACTATTCTTTGCCATAGCCCCATCTTCCTAGCTATGGAGGTGTGCGGCACCTGTGCTCCGAATAGCTGTGGTTCTACCCAGACGATTTCCTCCACCATGACCCTGAGCTCCTCCTCCGAGAACCTGGGGTGTCTTTGCCGTGCCATGGGGTGGTGTGGGTGATGTGTGGGGTGGTGTGTGTGGTGATAAGTGTGCTGATATGTAGTGGTGTGTTGTGTGAGGTGCGTGGAAGTTATGTGGGTGATGGTCTGGTGTGCCTGTGGATGCATGGTAGTAGTTTGTAGTGTCCCTCTCTGGCCTTCTTTCTGTATTTTTGTCATAGGGGTTTGTGGGTGATGTGGGTGTGTGTTTTATATTGTATTGGGTGTGTGGGAGTGATGTGTGTATGTGTATCAGGTGTGTGTATTTTTAATTGTCCAATGTGGCTGTGTTTTTTATATGTGTGTGTATTTTGAGCGCAGCGGTGTGTACTGCCAATGGAATACCGCGGTTGAAAGGCCGCCGCATGGATTCGTGTGTCGTGATAGTGTGGGCGTATTTCTGTTGGCGTGACGGTGGAGGATTTGTTTTCGCCAGTTTATCACTGACCTTTGGTGTGGGTGTCTGAATTTTGGCGGATTCCGTGCTGTGGGTCATAATAGCTGTGGCGGATTTCTGCGGCTGCGGCGGTGTGTTGGCGGTCTTCTGCACAGCGGTAAGCTGCTTTTACCGCCAATGTTGTAATGAGGGTCATAGTCTGCAGCTGTAGGTGAGTCAAGCAGAGTCACGTGCAGTTCCTAAAAAGGACTTTGCTATATTGTGGAGGGGACTTTCAGAGTACAGAATATGTTTGTCAAATATTCTACTCACCCCCAATGGCAACTGAACAAATCCTAGTGAGCTGCATAGTGCAGAATGCATGTGCAGGGCATAATCTTCCATGGCCCAATGACAATGAGGAGCAGGAAGAATTGGACGATGAATATGGGGAAGATAAGGAGCAAGCATAAAATGTGCCTCAATAGCAGCAAAATTGCTGATGTACGATATTATAGTCATATGTGTGATACATGCATGAATGACTCTCACAATGTCAGAAGAGCATGACAACAAGAATCATTGTACCTATGTAAAACAACACATAGAATCACAACCAGTGTGTGGGCAAATTACCTGCCCAGTCACAGTGTTGAGGAAGGCATCCTTTTAGCATGTTAACCCAAATCATTTATGACTGATACTGGTGATGACTGACCCTGGCAGTACCCTGGGTCTGCTTGTCAGGCCCAGGGCCACTCCGCTGAATAGAAGGTATATGGTAAAGTGGTAAATCACAATTGCTAATGACAGACTCCTGTGAGTCCCTAGCAGATAATAGGGAAAGTGGAAATCAAACTACCTAAAAGTCCCTAGTGTATAATGAGGCAGTTAAGTTTAGAGGCCCAGTAGATTTCTTATACTGGAGTGTCGCTGCTATGTTGCCTGCTTTCATTTTCAAAGGCAGCCCTGACTTTGACTTTGGAAGAAAATGTACTTCCAAGGAGTATGTCACTTCAGCCTTACATACAGTTCACACATAAGGTCTGCCCTAGGTGTCCCAGGGATGGGGTGCCATGTAACTGTAATCATGGATATTTCAAAAGATGTGTGATATGCCCTCGTGAGGGAAACACTGCACATCAAAGTTTATTTACATTCTAGCAACTTAGCTCCACTGGCCAACATGGAAATATATGACTTAAGGCCAAATATTGCTAGGAAGGACATACATGTGTCATGATAGACTGGCAATGAGAAATCCAACACCCTGCAACTGTTAACTTCATTCTAACTAAAACCAGGAAGAAGTAAGTCTACCTGTCCTGAAAGAAAAATCCAAGATGCTAGTGGGCTCTCCCAGGATGGCATGTCATACAGATATGAGCTTAGGTACCACAGGCTGATGGCGCTGGCATCACCTCTCCCATGGACCATCTGATGGCACAAGCCTCACAACAATATCCATGAGGCCATACAAAGTCCAGCTGTGTGGCACATCATGGACTCATACCTAAGGAGTGAAAGAATGCACCCCAATAAGCTCACAAATGTCACTATTGTCATGGGTGTATTGGAGGGGCATTGTTGGTGCATCAGTCCTAGACACCCCACATGTCTTACCTGGATGATCAATGGAAACATGTAGATGTCAGCATGCAACAATAGAAGAGGCTCACATATCTACCCAATCTGCTGTTTGGCATCACAGTTCACTCACCACTGTCATGCACATGTACCATCGATGCATGGCCCAGTCCAACATGGCCGATGTGAACTACAAATGCAGGACACATTAAAGCAGATGGGCCAAGGTCACATCAATTGATACATCCTTATCTGTGCTCTTCAGGGGATATCTAACAAGTTTGGGACTGAACCTGGTCCACATGAGTCCTATTGTCTATCACAAAGTTGAAATACTTGGGGATTGTATGTGTACACCCAGTGGGATGCACAAGCAACTCCACCTTGATGCAGAGTGCAGTAATGATTTCAGGTATGTTGTCTTGCTGTCCGTAATACATCTCAGGCCATGCAAAGGCATGCACGGTGTGATAAAATTGTACCCTCGGCATGAGTGAAAACCATGTACAACACAAATCATGTGAAATGAACTAGTAAGGGCACCTTCACATTCCAGTCCATTTGGAAATGGCACCTTAAGTGCAACAGCATCCTCACCAAGTTCTGCATGATTTAGGTAGTGTAGGTGCACATTGGCCCTTTGCACACAGTAAGTTGTACCCCTGTGTCCCTGCAAAGGCCTGAAGATGCTGAACATGTATGTACTTGAAGTCATAATAAAGCTGTAGATTATGGGCACTCTTAATGGCTGTGGCAGCAACCTAGGGTGCAGCCTTTTGTGAAGAGGAGCATGGGCCCCTGCTATTGTGATAACCACCTAATTTGGACTGTCTGCTGTCTATAAGATGAGAGGCCAGGTCCCAAGACAATCTCTGGAGGTGAACTGACATTTTGTCTCCTGATGGGAGGCCCCTGGAAGGGGGGAAGTGGTCAAATTGCACCATTCATACATCCCTTTACATGTGTGTCCAGATGACAAAACACTTGGCTGCAAGGGAGACTGTAACACCCCCATGTTGCCTGACAGCCTGCTGTCTGCACCTTGGGACACAGCACAGATTGGCAGATGCCTGCACTGTCATAGATGTAGGTGTGCTGACCACATTCCAGTGGAAGTCCAGAGGATCCCTGGGTTGTAATCTAAGCAATGGAATTAGGTGCCAATACATAGTTGTCACATGGGGCAGCCATTCTATGGTGTGCTTTTAACCAAACATAGGAATTGTGCCCTATATGAAGTCTGATCCCAATAATGCATGTACTTTCACCTATGTATGCTCAAAAAACACACATTTGACACATGGAAAGACAGGAATGTTGTAAACACAACTATCTACAAGCAAAACAGCAATCCATATGACTCTTTACAAGCATTCCACATCAAACCATATAGAACTCCACATCCATCAGTCATTGCATTAAAAAATCGACTCATTGCCCCAATGCGTGTTTTCATTGCCATCGCATCAGCCAAAAATTATGCTTCATATCTGATGCATCAGAATGTCCAATGTCCTCATGCTGCTTTGTCACGATGTGTCATGTCAGATACATGCATTGATGTGAAGCATTAAAAAAATGATGCATTGGCTGAAATATGCTGCATCTGCCGAGGGAGTGATGCAATAGATCAGCCATGCTGCAAACCAGGAAATTTGAAGTTACTTTCACTTTCTTTTCCACTCACAGTCTTTGGCGGTCATTATGAACTTGGCGGTAAGCACCGCCGACCGCCATGGCAGCGGTGAACAGAAGACCGCCGTTGGTGGTGAATACAAACCCACCATATAATGAACCAAAATCCCTACCCCGCCAAATATCACCAGACCACCAGTCACCGCCAGGACCCTGTCGGCGGAAATGCTAGACCTTCCACCCTGCCACCGCCGAGCACACCCACATCCCGCCCTCCAAATAATGATGCACAAATCACCTTGGCGGTCAGTGGAAGCCGAACGACTATTGATGGTGCCGACCGCCACGGGCGGCAAGTGGACCCAACAGCAAGAAGTGCACACATTGGATAAGCTTAAAACCCACACAGCTGACACAGATCCAAAAACCCATAAAACACTCACAGATCAACCCCACAATCATTTGCAATGAAACTAGGCCACGAAGACAGAGAGCACCAGAAGCAGACACCGAACACCACTATACACGAGACGCACAACGACCCACAGAAGAGCACCCTCTGTGCGTTTCCAGCCCCAACACCATTCACCACACTCACCATGTCACCCCCCAAACATCCATGCTTCACAGAAAGGGAGCTAAGGACCATTGTGGACGAGATCCTGAAGGTGGAGCCACAAATATTTGGGGCTCAGGTGCAGCACACACCCTTCACAAGGAAGATGGAGCTATGGCAGACCATTGTCAACAGGGTCAATGCATTGGAACACCATCCTCGCACCAGGGATGACATCCGCAAGAGATGGAACGACCTGCAGGGGAAGGTCAGGGCCATGGCATCCAGGCACCACATTGCAGTCCAGAAGACTGGGGGAGGACCTTCACCAACCACTCCCGACTACACCGACTGGGAGGAACAGGTATTGGCCATCCTGCACCCTGAGGAACTCACTGGACTCACTGGAGGAATGGATTTGGGTAAGTCGTCTACATTTATTCCACATACATCATACCTGTAATGCATACAAAACCCCACACCTCCCACACCCACCAGGACCAATACCCCACCCAGCCTATAGCCACTAAAGTCACCCCCCCCTCCACGACCACAAACCCACTAAAAGGCCCACATCCCTCGCTCTGTGCACAGTCACCTACCCCTGCAAGGATTCACAATGGCACTACACCACTCACAATGCAACTCCACACCCTAAGCAAAATGCAGTGAAAACCTCACAAAGGCACCCTGCATGGCCCTAAAAGTTACACCTGCACAAAACTGCCCAGCCCTGTGCACCCCATCTGATCATGCATTTGTAACACACATGTCTATGTCCTCCAACAGGCACCACCACACATGCCGTCCTCACGGACAGGACAAGGAGTGCCAGTGCCCCCATAGAGAAAGAGGCATCTCACAGGAGACTGGGGAAGGATCCCTGGACTCTGATGAGCAGGCAGGCCCCTCACACAGTCCTGGACTGTCACCATCCAGCAGCCCCACCCACGATCCCACTGACACCCCTACCACCCAGGCAAGAAGAGCAGCCCAGGGCAAGCATACCCACACCAGTGTATCCAAGCCACAGACTAGTGGAACACAGGTACAGAGGCCACAGTCACCCCCTACAACAGGCAAGAAGACGATGGCCCCAGTACAAGTGGTGCCGCCAGACCTGGGCAGGGGACACAGGCATGGGGGGCTAGGGCACGTGGTAGGGCCTCAGTCAATGGCCCAGGGGGGAGGCCACAGGATGGATGCAACAGCCCAGGACGTGATATCTGAGGTCTTGGGGGCGTACCAGCATACCCATGACAGGTTGGCACAGACAGTATCCACCCTGGAACACAGTCAGAGGATTCAGGAACACCACCTATAGGCCAATGAGCAGTGGAAACAGCACAACACCACAATGACCAGCATAGCAGGAGCACTGCTGCAGCTGTTACAAACCCAGTCTGAGACCCACACTGGACAGGAGGCCCCCACTACAGCACAGGACACAGACCGGACAATGGCACCATCAGCAGCAACATCCAGGAACTACCCTCAGAGGAAACACAAGGGCCAACCATGTCATCCCTGCAAGGTCAACAGCAGGCACCCAAACGGACCCTCAGGCCAAGATATGGGACTGGAACCCCTGCCAAAAACAAGGCCCCCTTCAAGAAGTAACTCTGCATCAATCTGCACAGCAACCATCCCACACAATCAACCACCAAACAGGGCCAAGAAGCAATAATAACTAATGTAAGCATTGATGGACCCATCAATACTATCAACAAGGCTGCCAGCATGTTGGCCTTGAGGACAACCACCCATGACCAACTGCCATCACTGTAAATTGCACTATACAACCCATGCCACCAATAAAACACATGTCACACCTTTAACACTGTCCCCTGTCATAATATGTGAACAAAGTGAAGTATGGATGCGATTGGCTGATAACAACTTTATTGGTAATGGGTTGCATGAAAGGACTCCTGTCTGCCTAAATGTGGGCCCAAAATATATGCACCAAATTGTATTCTGTACCATGCAGACCTGGACCCAGTTGCAAACAGAAGATTCAAACCCCCCCCTAGATGACAAACCACACTGACAGTATGTGTCACAAACCCCAATGTCATCCCTCAGTCCCACATAGTTACTGGAAGTAGAGCTGTGTCAGTCGGGTCCTGGAACTGACATCTTCCCCTTCCTCATCATCACCATCACTCTCCTCTCCTCTCTGAGGAAGCTGGTCAGGACATACAGTACCCTCCACCTCCAAGAGGGGAATAGAATTTCTCACTGCCACATTGTGCAGCATGCCATCACTATTTTAAACACCTTTTCGGGCTCATAGGCCAGGGAACCCCAGAGATATGTAGACAACGAAATCTAACTTTCAGGAGACCTATTGTGCGCTCTATCACCCTCCTATTACATCCATGGGCCTCATTGTAATTCCTCTCTGCATCCGTCCTAGGATTCCTCACTGGTGTCAGGAGCCACCGCAAGTTAGGATAGCCAGAATCCCCTAGAAAAAGGTGCAACACAGAGTAGTCATGGTCAAGCCTCTGAGTCAGGCAGCCTGGCTGTCTGCCAGGTGGCAGATAGTGACAGAAACACTTACCTATGATCCACCCTCTGTCCTCTTGTAGTTGTTCCATCTTCTGTGGCCCACTACTGTTCCTCAGCACAAAGGAATCATGGACTGAACCGGGGAACATGGCATTCACATGTGAGATGTACTGGTCTGTAGTGCATACCAATTGAATGTTCATGGAATGAAAGTTCTTTCTTTTTCTGTACACCTGTTCACTGACTCTTGGGGATATGATAGGTATGGGTGCCATCTATGGCACCGATCACATGGGGTATGTTTGCAAACACATAGAAGTCTGACTTGATGGCAGGGAGGTCAGTACTTTGGGGAAACCTCAAATGGAACTGCAGGTGTTTGTTAGAAATGGGGTTTTTGGTTGGCAGTCAGGTTACCCTCTGTCCAAGCAAGAACCCTCACTCTAGTCAGGGTAAGTCACACACAATCCAAAATTACCCTATGCCCACCATCTGGTAGCTTGGCACGAGCAGTCAGGCTTAACTTAGAAGGCAATGTGTAAAGTATTTGTGCAATAAATCATACAATAACACAATATAGCACCACAAAAATACACCACACAGTGTTTAGAAAAAGATATAAAATTTATCAGGATAATTGTAGTTCAAAATAAATAAAGATACAATGTGAATTTGTAGAAATATCACTGAAAAGTGATATAAAGTGTCTTAAGTCTTTAAAAAGCAAACAAAGTCTCTTTCAAGCACAAAGTACCTCGTTTAAAGTGGCAAATCTCCGCAAAGGGCCGCAGAAGAAGAGATACGTGGAAAAATGGTGTGTGTGTCGATTTCTCCCCTGCACACACGGACTTGCGTCGTTATTTTTCACGCGGGGAAGTCGTGCGTCGTTTTCCGGCGCGCGGACAGTCTCTTTCTGTGGTTCGTGGGATTACCAGATGTCCCGGGGTCTGTGCGTGGATTCTTCGGCTTGTTTTCCAGCTGCGCGTCGTTCCGGGAGGCTGAGCGTGGAATTCTCGTTCTCACGGCAGGCGTTGCGTCGATTTCCCCTCTGGAAGTCGGGCGGCGTTGTCCTTGCGAGGCCGTGCGTCGAAGTTCCGGTCGCCCCGAAGGTGTCGCGTCGATCAGCATCGGTGTGCGGCAATTTTCTCACCGCGGAGCAAGCTGTGCGTCGAAATTTTCTCCGCACAAAGAGTCCAAATGAAAAAGAGAAATCTTTTTGGTCCTGAGACTTCAGGGAACAGGAGGCAAGCTTTATCCAAGCCCTTGGAGAGCACTTTTACAGCCAGACAAGAGTTCAGCAAGGCAGCAGGGCAACAGCAAGGCAGCAGTCCTTTGTAGAAAGCAGTCAGGTGAGTCCTTAGGCAGCAAGGCAGTTCTTCTTGGCAGGATGCAGGTTCTGGTTCAGGTTTCTTCTCCAGCAAGTGTCTGATGAGGTAGGGCAGAGGCCCTGTTTTGTACCCAAATGTTCCTTTGAAGTGGGGGAGACTTCAAAGAGTGGCTAAGAAGTGCACCAGGTCCCCTTTCAGTTCAATCCTGTCTGCCAGGGTCCAAGTAGGGTGTGTGGCAGTCCTTTGTGTGGGAGCAGGCTCTCCACCCTCCCAACCCAGGAAGACCCATTCAAAATGCAGATGTATGCAAGTGAGGCTGAGTACCCTGTGTTTGGGGTGTGACTGAGTGAATGCACAAGGAGCTGTCAGCTAAGCCCAGCCAGACGTGGATTGTAAGGCACAGAAAGATTAAAGTGCATAGAAATGCTCACTTTCTAAAGGTGGCATTTCTAGAATAGTAATATTAAATCCAACTTCACCAGTCAGCAGGATTTGGTATTACCGTTCTGGACATACTAAATAGGACCTTCCTACTCCTTCCAGATCAGCAGCTACCACTTCAATACTGTATGAGGGCAGCCCCAATGTTAGCCTATGAAGGGAGCAGGCCTCACAGTAGTGTAAAAACGAATTTTAGGAGTTTTACACTACCAGGACATGTAAACTACACAGGTACATGTCCTGCCTTTCACTCACACAGCACCCTGCTCTAGGGGCTACCTAGGGCACACATTAGAGGGGACTTATATGTGGAGAAAGGGGAGGTGTAGGCTTGGCAAGTACTTCTAAATGCCAAGTCGAGGTGACAGTGAAACTGCACACATAGGCCTTGCAATGGCAGGCCTGAGACAAGGTAAAGGGGCTACTTAAGTGGGTGGCACAACCAGTGCTGCAGGCCCACTAGTAGCATTTAATCTACAGGCCCTAGGCACCTATAGGACACATAACTAGGGACTTATAAGTAAATTAAATAGTCCAATCAGGTATGATCCAAAGTTACCATGTTTAAAGGGAGACAGCATATGCACTTTAGCACTGGTTAGCAGTGGTAAAGTGCGCAGAGCCTAAAAGCCAGCAAAAACAGTGTCCAAAAAGTGGAGGGAGGCAGGCAAAAAGTTAGGGGTGACCACCCTAAGGCTTTCAGGTCTAACAGTGTTGTACTAATGCATTTAGAAATCTTGTCAGTACCATGCTGAACATTGGCTGTGAAAATCCCGCACCCATGCCCACTGTCACTTGAAATGAGCCCGTGGCCAGGAAATGGAGTGCAGAGAGCACCTGCACTTCAGTAGGGATGGCATGCTGATTCCGATTTCCCGGAGTTAGTGCAGGTCTAGAATAGTTGCACGTGTGAGTCTGTAATTGATTATGATGTGACGCTCCAACATGATCCGCATATCCACAAGTGCTCTGTACAACGACGGGGCCCATACCTCACCACAAGGGTCGGTACCAAGGAGTGATTTGAAATACATGTGAGGAACACACATACATAAGCACACATTGACATTCATTGTGCACTGCATACTTGATTGTAAGGACTCATAAGTTAAATGTTCGTGACAGATCTTCAGCTACACCTTAATGAGTGAACAATGTTTGTCATGTGTGGTACTGTTAATGGTCACAGGCATAGATGCTTTATGTGAAAACTAGGGCCTGCATTGTGCACATTTCGTCATTATAGATGCGTAGTTTTGGCCAAAATGTCTGCCCCCTGTAATCCAGAGCTGTCATTGTGGAAGTGACCTCATACCGCTAGCGGTTGACGTAACAGAGTAAGGCGGTGTTTACCGCCGTTCGCACCGTCATTGGTTAAAATGGATGCTAATGGGGAATCCTGGCATATCATGATCGCCGCCGGCAGTGACGGTGCACACCGCTGCGGTACGTACGCAAATTCGTCATCCCAACTTCATTTGACTCCCTGATCTCGTGCGAACAGGTACTCCACTGTGTGTACTGCTGTATCCTGCCCCTGGTCCTGGAAGTGTCTCGTGTTGTTTGGGAAAGGGCCCCGGCCTTCACCCAGGAGGAATTGGAGAGGCTAGTGGATGAGGTCCTGCCACTGTACACAAAGCTCTACGGACAGCCAGAGGTACAGGTGAGTCTGGGGTTTGGGGGCCACTGTTTGTGTGTAATGGATGTTGTTGTAAGTACATATGTGTGCACTTCTGAGCCTGCATGGGCCATGGTTCATGCCATGCTGTGTGGGTATGTCCTGTAAGTCTGCCAGTACTGTCCGTCCCATAGTGGACGTGTAGCCAGCTGTACATATTTAGCAAGTGCCTGACCTTTGTGTTACATTTCTGTGTCTCCCTTTTAGGTCAGTGCCCACCAGAAGAGGGCACTTTGGCATGCCATCGCCAAGGACGTGCAGACCTTGGGGGTCTACAACCGGCGGAGCACCCACTGCAGGAAGAGGTGGGAGGACCTGAGGCGCTGGGCACGAAAAAAATCTGTGAGGCCCAGCTGGGGAAGTCCTCCCAAGTGGAAGGGGTGCCCATCAGGCACTGATCCCCCTCATCCTACACATCCTGGCGGTGGTGTACCCAGACCTGGATAGGCGTTTGAAGGCTGCACAGCAGTCACATGGGGGTGAGTACTCATGTCACAATCTTAACCCTTGATGGATGTCTGTGTATGCATTAGCGTTCATGCTGCTTAGTTGCAGGGACTCTGACTGTTGTCCATCTACATGATGGCCCCGTAGGGTGTAGGGGTGTATTGGCCAGGTCTCCTACACGTCGGGTCCTTAGGTAGTTCAGGGGATGGGTGTAGAGCAGGGTTCTGGTCACTAGTCAGGAGCATGGCCATGGGCATAGTGAACAGAGCAGCCTGTTGGAGGTGTCTTCTGGGTGGGTGTATATCTGGCCACTTTGTTCACTCCTTTCAGCTATTTACAAGTGTCTCTCTTGTTTTGTCTCCCCATCCCTGTTCTCTTGTGTTGGTTTTATGCATCAGCAACATCTGGCGAGGGAACTGAGGCACCGGCAAGTGGAGATGCAGCCGCCCACGGATCCTCGGAGGCAGGGGAGTACCACATGGGAGGCAACTACCACTGGAGGTAGTGACTCTGATACCTCCTCCGATGGGGGCTCCCCGGCAGTGGTGGACCCTAGTGGGCACACCACTACAGTAACATCTTCCGCCAACCCCCATGCCATCACCGCCCTTCCTTTTGCTCCCCACCGAGTTGCCCGTGCCCGCTCACCTAGAAAGGTGGGCATGTCCTTCGCCCCAGGCACCTCCTCCCCTGCCCCAGTCAGCCCTGCTGCCCTCACAGAGGAGGCTATTGACCTCCTGAGAACCATCTCTGTAGGGCAGACAACCATTGTCAATGCCATCCAGGGACTAGCATCAGAGATGCAGCAGACAAATGCCTATCTGGATGGCATTCACGGTGCCGTATCTGGCCTACAGAGATCTTTTCAGGCTCTGGCATCCTCTTTAATGGCAGCCAGTTTCCCTGGTCATTCAGTCCCCCCTCCAACCTCATCTCCCCCTTCTAGCACCCCACTCCCTTCACCCGTTCTAAAGCACAAAATCTGACACGCAGTCAGGCACCTCAATAAACAAGAAGCACACATCTAAACACAAGCACCACTCCTCCCACCACAAGCATTCACACAGCCAACATACACATGCACACGCAGCAACATTCATTTTCCCTAGTGTGCCCACCTCTTCCGCCTCCCTGTCTGTCCCCTCTACATGCACACCCTCATGCACTGCACCTTCATTTACTATTGCTGATCCTCTTACTGCAGTCACCACAATAGCAGGCATCCATACATGCACTCCAGACACCACACCTGCACTCACCACAAGTACTGTAGTTGGCACATGCAGCACACTCACCAGACTTGCAGACACCCACACAACATACATCCACACTGGCAGCCTGTCTTGTCCCACTGTGTCCACCACCCTCCTCCAAAAACACACAAACACACCAAGACACCCACCCATCACACATCCACCACACCTCAGCATCCAGTCCAGTTACCTGCACCCACAACACGCACCCCTACCCCACATACATCCAGACCCTCTGCCTCCACTCCCACACCCTCCTCCAGGCCCAACCCAATTGCTCCCAAAAAACCTTTCCTCTCCCATGCTGACCTTTTCTAACTGGTCACCCCGTCTTGTTCCTAAGCGTGCGCACTTCCTTGCCCTTTCCACTCCTTCCACTTCACAGCCCGGCCCTGTCTGCCCTTCACATTCCCGTGCCCCTCCCCCAGAGAAGAAGAAGCCCTGTGTAGAGCCCAGTCCATCTGGCTCCACCCGCTCAAAACACACACCCCCACCTTCCAAAGCCAAACCCAAATCCCCTCCACCTTCCGAGCGCAAGTCCAAGCCCCACCCCGTCGCATGATTCTTAGAGTGCACTTGCATTTAGATGTCTGCTGGCCATAGGGCCTCTGTTACTAAGTTAGGACTGAGGACAGGGCTGCAATTCATGTAGCTACTCCAACCTACATCCATAAGAAGTGCAGTAATGTGCTGTAACTATGACATATGGCACATTCCTGTCCTTGTCCCTGGTGCTGGAACAGTTTTTGCTGACCAGAACCAATGCAGCCACCCTTGTGCCATGGTGCAAGGGTACATGCTTGACAGGAATGAGTGTTCATGTGCAGGTAGGGACTCATATACATCCTGCCCGTACACAATCAACTATGGTATTTTCTTTTGTTTATGTGGGCTGTAGAAAGCAGTACACATAGGAAGATGAAAAATGTGGAGAAATCATGTATGTCATTCCCATTGGGCCACTGCAATGCTACCCCTCAGGTGTCATTTGAAAATGATGAATTTTCAGCCTTGTGATCATGGCCTTGCAAACTGTGCCACAGCAACTTCACAGAAATGTTGCTCTGGTGATGTAGGATGATACTTGGGCTTGGAAATGGGGCCCATAGTGTCAGTGGTTCTAATATGTCAGGGCAAAAATTCCATCACTCCCCAAAACCGGCATTTCAGTGACAAAGCATGACACAAACGAGTCCGAATACAGGGCTGTCATGCACCCACACTGAGCAGTGTCTCTAGCATACCTGTTGGACGCTTTCTCTGTTAGCACCATGGTGAACATATCAACAGATGTGCTGTGGTCAACCTGAGGAAGTGTGCACATTTACAATAAAAGGAATGTTGCCAGAGCATACGTCAATATGTGCCAGCCTGAGGGATGTGCTTTAGTCTGTGAGGCTTTGTCTCTGATCCAATCCACACATATCCCTTCAGCAAGTACTCAGTGTATTTGCCTCACACAATGCAACATGTTCATATTGGTCCAGTTTCAGACACACATACAACACAAAGGTTGTAGTTAGTGATTTTGTTCACATGTGCAAATTTATGAGATACACTGATGTATATTTCATAAGACAACAACCCCCAGTGGTGGGTGCAGTGAAAAAAAGTGGTGGGGCAGCGCGGGGGAACGGATGGAAGTGCGGGGAAAGAAAAGAAAAACACTTACCTGCCGGCCCCCTCGGTGCTTTTCTGAACCTCTGCTCTCAACTCCAGGCAGTCCAAAACAAGACTCCCAGCCCCCAAACCCAATCCACATGCTGCTCTGATGCTGGTAATACTAGCATAACAGCAGTGCTCTGATTGGCCTGAGCTATCTGGTTTGATGCTCAGGCTGGCCCTGGGAGCCTGTGTTTTGTCTCCACCCAGCGGTGCACCACAGCTCGGGTGGAGACATCCAAGTGCGCTTGTCTGTTTGGCTGTCCTAAGACAGCCGGCCAAACCATCACACGCACTTGCAGCAGTGCCCACCACTCCTTCTGCTGTAGCTGCTGTCATCACGATGGCCTAGCCTGGCTCTACCCCTCCCTGCACTTAACTCAACTCAGCAGAAAAAATAAAATGATAATATCTTGTGTTGTTATCATTTTATTTTTCATATTTTCATTGCTGAGAGAGCAGTGGGACGGCACACCTCTGCCTTAACAGAGGAGCCATGACTGACAACCCCAAGAGATATATCAAGCCATTGGATGTCCAGACAGCGTCCGTGGGGGTGAACATGTCATGGGACATGTTTCTGAGAGGGGTGCTTCAGTGAGGAGTTAGACTACATTGCCATTAGTGTAGATTGGCCACAATGACAGTCCACATATGTGAAAGGTCAACAGTGGGAGATTCAAATTGAGGACATTGCCAGTTTTTTGGACACTGGCATGATCTTTATCACATTTCAAAGGAGAAAGTGGGCATGTGCCACAAAGAAATGCGACTGGATAGATTTCCTGGTGAAAGATGTTCCTATCACATCTTCATCTTCTGATGTATTTGGTGCCTTTCATGACAGGGGGTGTTGTAGGTGTTGAAGTAGAGGGAGGCACACACAGCAGCATCTGAAGATGTGTATCCCAGGTCCTGTGACAACACATAAGGCAGAACGGCAGCAGGGAGGGTCTGCAGGGTCTGCAACAAATTAGCAATGTCTCAATGGTAGGCACCCATGCTGGCAATGAGGTAGTCCTGCTTCTGCTCCATGGACTCCAATATGTTTTGTATTGCCCCCAGCCTGTTGACAACCTCAGTGGTGCCACTTTGGCTGGGCATTTGCTCATGCCTTTGCCTCAGGACACCAGCGATGTCAGCCAGGTACTGCTGGAGGTGGCGAGTAGGTGTCTCGTATGTCAGCCCAGATAGGGTACCCGCTAGGGTACCCACCATGGCCTCCATCCCCACCTGCACCTGATCTGCCAGATCCTGCTGGACTCCTACTGATATTTGTTGGAATGTAAGTACTAGTTCTTGGGAGTCGACGGCTCTCAGTGGTCTGGCAGGTGGTGCATGTTGGATTTTGGGCATATCATCTGGAGACTCACTGTCTAGCCTCCCTACGACCGGAGATGGTGTCTGTATGGCATCCAGAATTTTCTGGAATGTATCCGGATATATGTTTTCAGCTGGTCATCGACATCATTGGAAAAGTTAGGCCTAAAGCAGAGATATGGGGTAGCAAGGGTGAAAGGTGCCGCACATCTAGGGAGTAAAACCAGTACAGTTAGCGAATGCAAATACAGCCAGAGTCTGGTGCCAAATGATCAGGTGCCTTACTACCCAGTAGGCACAAAAATGAGTACCAATGTACACAGAAACAACAGAAGCAATGTGACCACAGCACACAGAGATAGATAGTCCAATCACGTAGCAAGGATATGTATCCCTGGTAGAATAGTTGAGGTTGGAGCGAAAATACGTGAAGATCCCAGATTCATTAAAGAAAGTGTCTTTAATTGTGGGCACAGTTTGCCTCAGGATTGCGCATTCTTCAAGATACAGCCAACACGTGTTTCGTCACTCAGGTGACTTCATCAAGGCTGCAAGACAATGATAAAAGCAAACTTGTATGTAATAATACCTAAACTTTAGTGAGACCTAAAATGTGTCCGATGGTAATTTCATACCAGTGCTTACAAGAGGAAAGCAGTAGGAAACGTGCAAATCCAAGTGAGTGAAGAGAGAGAGAGATGATGGGCATGGTAACATAAGTGGTAGGAAGGAACCCTGGTTAGTAGTACAGATGGAAAGACACCTCACTGTGGAAACGTGAAAAGTGCATTGGTGGAAAAACCACAATCTAAGTGCCAAGCAAGTGAAGAGAGTGTTCCAAATAGTCAATGATGGGCCCGCATAAAAATATGAAGAACAAAGTTAGAAAGTAAAAATAAAAATAAAGTAGAGCTTGTGGAAAGAACAGAGTATTAAAGTCATACCTAGACCGTCCGGCCAGATAAGAAAACTTAAAAAATCTACGTTAAGGCAGGTGGGCATTAGGCGGTGGGTAGAGATCTGAAAAAATTGGACCAATGGCAATGAGTGGCCACCGTGAAGAATCAGAAACATGACAATAAGAAAAATAAAAGTGAAAACATGACAGCCTCTGTGTTACAATACCTTGTAAAGTAGAATGGAAGTACGAGGTAATAGCTTCAGAGCATCAGGTGCTAGGGGTCTCAGTAGTGACCAAGTAAGGTGGGGGAAGGCCCTGATAAGCCTTGAGTCAAAAACCCTGCATAAAGATGGGAAGGGTGGAGACGGAAAAAGAGGGTATGTTAACATTAAAAGAAACAATTGAGAATGGAATGTTTCTTACTAGAATGATATTTAGCTTAGAAAGGTAAAAGAGTGCAAAGCACTCATAGGCAAACGATCCAAGTAAGCCCCTAAATTTCGAAGGCAACCTATTTATAATAAGCAGGTAAACGCTGTGACTATAGGTAGTTAGATATAAAGAGTAGGGGAAGGAGTCCCAAGTTAAAGTAACCGACACGAGCCAAAAGAACAGACGTTTAATACTGTGTCATAATATCAAAAGATAACGTAAAACGAGCACTTAGCATTATTGAGGAAAAGGCAGCATGTTAAAGAAGCCAAATACCTAGAATGTGTAAAAAATAGTTATGAGGGATCCCAAGTTGGAATATAAAATGCTTGACGTGGCATGGGACAGGTACGGGATGAAAACGGGTAAAAGCTTTAGCGTACCTGAGAGCAGGGCCGGAGCAGTTAGGCAGTCAGTAAACAGCGCGTCTTTGAGTCCCGAGGCCCGGCGCTTGCTGTTCTATATAAATTTCCAGTATCAGAAATAAACAAAGGACTACGCGTTGGTCAGAATTGGTAAGAAAATGCGGCGGCCATCTTGGAGTGGCAGAATGAAAGAAAAATGTTCATAGGGAAATAGGGAGGGAAGTATAGCTACTTGGGGGTGGGAGCGAGGAGCTAAACATATCTAGGAGTAATTCCGGATTGGGGGTAAGTACGGAAGAGAAAACATGTAATAGAGAAAGATAAAGCGGTGCTTAGGGCTAGTTGTAAATGTAAATGTAAAAAGTAAACAATGAATAAATGGAAGCCAATCAGGAAAGGTTCCCTGTTTGTTGAAGTGTAATGACGGCCATCATGGAAATGTGGGGCGAAACGCAAAGTGTAAAGAAAAGATGTATGAGTGAGGTAGGCATGCCAGTGAGTCAAAAAGGGCCCCAAGTCAGAGAAAAGTACACTCGCAACAGTAATTCACTCCGTATCTCAATAGTGTGGGAAAGACAGTAATAGGGCCAAAGACAAGCAGAAGGGTAAGTTTAGTAACTAATTGAATGCAAGGTGTAGAGAGGAGTGATATCAGAAAATAAACATCAAAATAAGATATTATAAATACAAGAATGGTACATAGTCATAAGCAACAGTGAATAAATGGTTGTAACTCAAGGAATAATCAGTAGAAATACACGATTGGTCAACATGGGTGGACACGGCCAATATGGCCAAAGTTGTGCAACCTTCATTTGGGGCACATACATGAGTCCAGGGAAACGTCATTCAATATCCAATACAGAGTAGTGATGAACTACGACAGTTAGAAACAGTGTGGATCAAACTTAAATAGATAAAAAGAAACAGAATAAATTGACAAAAAGCGACACGACCAATGTAACTAAGTCATGCATCCTCCATTGAGGGCACACTTATGAGTACAGTGAAGCGCTGGTTAATGCATAATACAGAGTAATAGTCTAAGAATGAATTCAGATGGGGGACGACATAGAGGAAAACAATCCCCTGATACAAAAGAGCTGTAAGACCCACATTAAGCATTACACATGTACGTATAGAAAGTTGTTAGTTGTTCACTCGTACATAGACAAGACAGAAAGTTGTGACTTTAAAGTACTGGTGTAAGAACCCAAGACCTAGTAGTTGTAACAGTATTACATTCACGTAAGGAAAACATGTAATTCGCGATCAGTATTAAGTCCTTGTCCGACTGCGCAAAGTTTCAGAATCCATTTCGCCTCCCATTTGCGAAGGTCTTTTGTTCTGTCACCCCATCTGGGTGAGTTGGATACCTGAGTAATACCATCAAATCAAATGTTTAAAAGATCTTTTTCCCCATGTAGAGTGTTGAAGTGAACAGCAAGGGGATAGGTTGTGTTGAAATTCCTGATGACTCTAACGTGTTCCTGGATACGTTCTTTCAGTGGACGTATTGTACTTCCCACATAGATCAAACCACATGCACAAATAACACAATAAACTGTATATCTAGTGTTGCAATTAATAAACTCTTTGATGTGGTAAATAATCTTAGTGTTGTAGGAGAAGGATACAGTTTTGTTGAGGGCTAGTTGGCAAGATATGCAGCAGCCACATTTAAAAAAGCCTTTAGGTTTATCAGGAATCCAAGATGGTGGATGTATCTGTGGGTGAGGAGCAAGAAAGCTCGGGCACAGAATGTTCCTAAGAGTGCGGCCCCTACTGTGTATAATGGTTGGCGAACCGCAAATAGAGTCTTTCAGACAAGAGTCCAACAGCAACAAGTGCCAATGCTTTTTGAGAATACGAAGCACCGTCTTGCTGGCAGAGCTATATTGGGTGATAAAGGAGACAGGCCTCTTTTTAGACCCATCGGCGCGAGGTTTTTTGGGGCCTCTAATCAATAGAGAATGTTGGTCCTTGGAGGATATACGTCTACTAGCCGCCGAGATGAGTTGATCCGTGTAACCCCTAACTCGGAAGCAGTGTGCCAGGTTTTCAAGTTCCTGTTTGAAAATACCAGTGTCAGTGCAGTTGTGCCGTACGCTTACCATTTCCCCATAGGGAATGGCCCTGATTTGTGTGAAGGGATGAGCGCTCAGCGCATGAAGAATAGAGTTACAGGCCGTCGGTTTCCTGTACAATCTGGAGGTGATCTTATTGCCAGTAATGTACAGAAGCAAATACAAAAACTTGATTTGGGCACAATCCACCTTGTGAGTGAACACTAGATTAAATTCATTAGTGTTTAAATGGTGTATGAGTGCGTTGAGTTCCAAGAAATTGCCAGTCCAGATTGCCAAAATATCGTCGATATACCTCCCCCAATACAAAATATGTTGGGTGAAATGTGTAGGGCAATTGGCCCACAGGTGTAATTTCTCAAATTGACCCATATAGAGATTAGCATATGAGGGAGAAAATTTGGCTCCCATAGCTACTCCCTGGCACTGTCGGTACCAGCTCCCTTCGTGTAGGAATACGTTGTTCTCTAGTACTAGACGTGTAAAGTCAAGAAGCATGAGAGTGTGTTCGTATAGTGTAGCATCACAATCAATGAGAGTTGCTGAGAGCATCTCTAGACCCATCTCTAGGGGAATGGAAGTGTAGAGAGAGCTTACATCAAGGCTGACAAACATACACTCATCCGTCCATTCAATGTCTTCTAGTTGACATAACTAAATCCCTGGTGCCCTGTATATATGAGGGTAGGTTGTGTACCAAAGGTTGAAGGAAAGAGTCAATGTATTCTGAGATATGTTCTGTCGGTGAACCAATACCCGAAATGATGGGTCTCCCTGGTGGATAGCTCCCTGGTTTGTGAACCTTAGGTAGAATGTATATGCAGGGTACCCGGGGTGCCACAATACTGTTTAGGTATTATTACATACAAGTTTGCTTTTATCATTGTCTTGCAGCCTTGATGAAGTCACCTGAGTAACGAAACACTTGTTGGCTGTATCTTGAAGAATGCGCAATCCGGAGGCAAACTGCGCCTATAATTAAAGACACTTTCTTTAACGAATCTGGGACCGTCACGTATTTTCGCTCCAACCTCAACTATTCTACCAGGGATACATATCCTTGCTACGTGATTGGACTATCTATCTCTGTGTGCTGTGGTCATCATTGGAAAAGTCCAGAACAGTCAGCTGGCCAGGAGGTATGTGTTAATCCTCTGCAATGAAATGGAGATATGTTAATGTTGATCTCTGCTAGATGTTGGCATGAGTAATCAGGTTAATAATCAAGGTTTTCAAAGGACCACTTTTTGCGCCTCATTTACAAGGCCCTTGTAGCACACTGCACAATGGGAGCGTCATGGTTTTTGATCCTCCGGTGGCACAGTGTGTAGGCCCCATATTTCCAAACCACACCAAACTACCTTGTGGAGCTTGTCATGGCCCTGTATATATGTACCCCTTTCATGCATTACACTGCCCATTACACTTCCAACACAACACCCATGGAATCCAAAGGAATCTGATGCATTCTCAGATTTAGATGTCTGGAAATGCGTCAGATTCATACACCACCTCAGTGGTGGCAGTGAAGTGATGCAACAGAGAGAAATTACATTTTTCTCCCCATGTTTTTCCTCTTTCAAAGTGTGCTGCATTCTGCAAATGGGCAATCATCCTTAGAATGCAGGCACCTCTACACCATGGTGCAAAAGTGCCTTTGTTGGCGCTAGGCAGCAGTTTGTGCACCATCGCTGAGGAAAGCACAGGGATAAGTGGTAAATACGCATCACTGCACTTTCAAAAATATGCAGCACGGCAAAGCAAGCTGGCTTGCAGCACCAGGTTGTGTCATTTCTTCATATATAGGGCCCTGAATCGAATAGTGATGTGTCGCACACCTGTTGGATATGGGTATTGATGCACAGTTTCCCAATATCTATGTTACAAATGAGTTGTTCTCACAACCTCTGTGTACCTGCTCTGAGGGTATGGGAAGTTTAGCTCAGTTGCATTCCCCCGTAACATCCTGATGTGAGTTGCTTATCAGCAGAGTTTCACACATCATGTGACTCAGGTCCACATCATTGTATGTGTACAGACCTCCTCCAATTACCCACTTTTGGATCCTACTGCACAGTTAAGTGGCACACAGTGACCCTACCCAGATCATACATTAATTCTCACATGCCTTGTCAATCATGCATGACCATATCCAGTGGTATTACATGTTGGTTTGATATGGACAGCAATTGTTAGGGCCTCACCTCTCATTGTAGTTGTGGTGTGATCAGTGTCAAGTCCCTACATCTGAATCCCATATCAGAAGCCCACCCACTTCAGCCTAATTTCTTCCTAGGGTCCATTATTTGTATTGGCTAGGGGTTTCTTGGTATCCCTTGTCAAGTCCCTGTTTGACATCCTTCAATTGTACATGATGCACTGTGAGACAATGTTGCATCATACTCCTTCCTGGCATGTGCCACATGCTACCCCAGTCCACATGACATGTATGTTGCAGTCCCCCAATGGGCTTTTCTCTGCCATACTTCCCAGGTGTGCCACTAGCGTTGCACTGGCAGACCCAGTGGCACATAAATATTTATGTAGGTACCATGCAGTATAGGTGCACATTTCCACCACCCCCCAGTATGCACAGTCTCCCCAATCATACCAAATGTCATTTCAACATGCACAGTCAGCACCTACCATGCAGAGCACTAGCAGTGTCCATCCATGCCCACACATAATAATTAGTTTGTACACACATGGTCCAGAGGTATGCATTTCTTAAATTATCCCCCCATTGATATTATCCCTGCCCTTTCTCAGGAACTTGGCAGCACCTAGCCTGTCAACGAGCTCATCAGCTCGGGGGATGGAGTGAGCGTCAGTCCGTGTTACTGAGTTGAGCCCCCGGTAGTCCACACAGAACCAGAGTTCTGGCTTTCAATCAACCAATCAATCAATCAAAAATTTTTATTAAGTGTGCTACTCACCCGGAAGGGTCTCAAGGCGCTGTGAGGGAGGGAGGCGGATGCCGTTCTACTGCTCCAAAAGACATGTCTTTAGGTGCCTTCTGAAAGTCGGGAGGTCCTGGGTCTTGCGTATGTTGTTGGGAGGGAGTTCCAGGTCTTGGGGCGAGGTAGGAGAAGAATCTGCCTCAGGATGTGGTGCGTTGAAAGCGGGGGACTGTGGCGAGGGCGAGGTGAGCAGAGCGGAGGAGTCGAGTGGGTGCGTGGACATTCACTTGAGGTAGGCTGGTCCAGTGTTGTGGAGGGATTTGTGGGCGTGAATGAGGATCTTGAAGACGAGCCTTTCTCTGATGGGCAGCCAGTGAAGGGTTCTGAGGTGAGCGGAGATGTGTTTGTGGCGTGGGAGGTTGAGGATGAGGCATGCGGATGCGTTCTGGATACAATGGAGTTTCTGCTGAAGCTTGACTGTGGTACCAGCGTAGAGGGCATTTCCGTAGTCTAATCTGCTGCTGATGAGTGCATGGGTGACAGTTTTTATGGTTTCTATGGAAATCCATTTGAAGGTCTTCCGTAGCATGGAAAGGGTGTTGAAACAGGAAGGTGATATGGTGTTGATTTGCTGGGCAATGGAGAGAGATGAGTCTAAGATGATACCGAGGTTGCGTGCGTGGGTGGAGGGTGTTGGGGGTGGTCCGAGGGCGATGGGCCACCAGGAGTCGTCCGATACTGTCTTGTTGGGGCTGAAGGTGATGATTTCTGTTTTGTTGGAGTTGAGTTTGAGGTGGCTTGCAGTCATCCAATTGGTAGTGCTGAGGAGTCCGGTGTGGAGGTTTGGCTTGGCAGTGGAAGGGTTTCTTGTGAGGGAGATGACAAGCTGTGTGTCGTCTGCGTACGAGATGATGGTGATTCCATGGGGGCGAAGGATGTTGGTGAGCGGGGCCATGTAAATGTTGAACAGGGTAGGGCTGAGGGAGGACCCTTGGGGGACCCTGCAGATGATCTTGGTTCCTGGGGACTGGAAGGGAGGGAGGCAGACTTTCTGGGTTCTTTTGGCGAGGAAGGAGGTGAGCCAGTCTAGGGCCTTGTGCCGGATTCCTGCATCGAAAAGGAGTGCACGGAGGGTTTGGTGGCAAATAGTGTCGAAGGCTGCGGAGAGGTCCAGGAGGAAGAGTGTGACGGTCTCACCCTTGTCGACTCTGGTCCTGATGTCATCAGTGCAGGCGATGAGGGCGGTCTCAGTGCTGTGGTTCTTGTGAAATCCAGACTGGGAGGCGTTGAGTGTGTTGTTTTACTCTAGGAAGTGAGACAGTTGGGCGTTCACTACCTTCTCAACGACCTTGGTGGGGAAGTGGAGAAGAGAGATTAGGCAGTAGTTGGTGAGGTCTTCCTGGTCTGCTTTGGGTTTTTTGAGGAGTGCAGTAACTTCGGCGTGCTTCCAGGTGTCGAAGGAGCTGTTGATTATGGCGCAGAGCTGGGAGCGATGATTGGGCTGACCTTGTTGATGATGTGGTGGGGGCAGGGGTCTGTGGGGAGCCTGAGTGGATGAAGTTCACGTTTTTTTCGGTTTCTTCGTAGTTGGTAGGGGTCCAGGTGTGAAGTTGGTTGGGGTGGGGGGGTGTTGTGTTGTTGGTCATACATGTGTCATGATAGACTGGCAATGAGAAATCCAACACCCTGCAACTGTTGACTTCATTCTAACTAAAACCAGGAAGTCTACCTGTCCTGAAAGAATCCAAGATGCTAGTGGGCTCTCCCAGGATTGCATGTCATACAGATATGAGCTTAGGTACCACAGGCTGACGGCGCTGGTATCACCTTTCCCATGGACCATCTGATGGCACAAGCCTCTCAACAATATCCATGAGGCCATGCAAAGTCCAGCTGTGTGGCACATCATGGACTCATACCTATGGAGTGACAGAATGCACCCCAATAAACTCACAAATGTCACTATTGTCATGGGTGTATTGGAGGGGCATTGTTGGTGCATCAGTCCTAGACACCCCACATGTATTACCTGGATGATCAATGGAAACATGTAGATGCCAGCTTGACAGTGCCGGTTCTGTGTCGAGCAGGGCTTCATGAAGCACTCGGGCACCATGCCTCCTCCAATAACAGTGGAGTCGGTAATCCATCTGATGGACTGTGGCTTTGCACCCCCCAGGATCGGACAGTGGGCATGGAGGCCCCTCGTGGATCTGGCGTCGTGGACTCATGTGGCTGAGGTGCCCCCACCTTCCCTTCCCCCTGAGGTGCCTGTAGTTTTATCATCTGATGCCCCTGCAGTGTTCTCTCCAATGGTATCTGGTCTCCTGTGTGGGCTTTGCCCATGTGTTTGTGCACATTGGCCCACGGACTATGGAACTTTGACGGAATGTGCCGGACTTTTTGCCTATAGATATCTTGTTGACTATGTTTATTCCTTATTTTTGTATCTTTTATATGGCATATTTGCCATTCCTTCAATGGAGCTATTTATACATATATTTTATCGAACATTTCAATTGTGTCTTTGCATTATTCCGGGGGGTTTGTGTGGTGTCACTCTGACTTGTTGCTCGGCATTGGGGTGTAGGTATTTGTGGTGGGGGGGGGGTGTATGGCGCATGTGTGTGCCCGTAAGCTTTTCTCCTCCCCCCTCCCCTGTGTCGTAGGTGCAGTACTCACCGTTGTCGTCTGCGCCAGCGTTCGTACTCCTGGTAGATGAGCAGGTAGACAATAGCTGGTAGGATGTGTAATTCGGGCTCCATGCTCTCCTCCTTCCTCGTGGAGTGTGTATAGGTGAGCGTTTTCCCGTTCGTAGTCTGTTTCTGCCGTGTTTTTATCGGCGGGGCTCCCGCCCCGGAAAAGGTGGCGGATTGGTGAGTTGTGATAGGGTGGGCGGTACATTGTCTGCCGCCTGCCTGTTGGCGGTGACCGCCGCGCTGTTTGTCGGTCCCGCCATGGCGGTCGGAGTGTTAATGTGGCGGCCTGTGTTGGCGGTTCCCGCCAGAGTTAGAATACCATTTTTTTGACCGCCGGCCTGTTTGCGGGTTGGCCGCCGCTTTATCACGGACCGCCAGGGTCAGAATGACCGCCAAAGTCTCTTTCAAGCACAAAGTACCTGGTTTAAAGTGGAAAATCTCCGCAAAGGGCCGCAGAAGAAGAGATACGTGGAAAAATGGTGTGTGCGTCGATTTCTCCCCTGCACACACAGACTTGCGTCGTAAATTTTCACGCTGGGAAGTCGTGCGTCGTTTTCTGGCGCGCGGACAGTCTCTTTCTGTGGTTCGCGGGATTACCAGATGTCCCGGGGTCTGTGCGTGGATTCTTCAGCTTGTTTTCCGGCTGCGCGTTGTTCCGGGAGGCTGTGCGTGGAATTCTCGTTCTCACGGCAGGCGTTGCGTCGATTTCCCCTCTGGAAGTCGGGCGGCGTTGTCCTTGTGAGGCTGTGCGTCAAAGTTCCGGTCGCCCCGAAGGTGTTGCGTCAATCAGCGTCAGTGTGCGGCAATTTTCTCGCCGCGGAGCAAGCTGTGCGTCGAAATTTTCGGCGCACGAAGGGTCCAAATGAAAAAGAGAAGTCTTTTTGGTCCTGAGACTTCAGGGAACAGGAGGCAAGCTCTTTCCAAGCCCTTGGAGAGCACTTTTACAGCCAGACAAGAGTTCAGCAAGGCAGCAGGGCAACAGCAAGGCAGCAGTCCTTTGTAGAAAGCAGTCAGGTGAGTCCTTAGGCAGCCAGGCAGTTCTTCTTGGCAGGATGCAGATTCTGGTTCAGGTTTCTTCTCCAGCAAGTGTCTGATGAGGTAGGGCAGAGGCCCTGTTTTATACCCAAATGTGCCTTTGAAGTGGGGGAGACTTCAAAGAGTGGCTAAGAAGTGCACCATGTCCCCTTTCAGTTCAATCCTGTCTGCCAGGGTCCCAGTAGGGGGTGTGGCAGTCCTTTGTGTGGGAGCAGGCCCTCCACCCTCCCAGCCCAGGAAGACCCATTCAAAATGCAGATGTATGCAAGTGAGGCTGAGTACCCTGTGTTTGGGGTGTGTCTGAGTGAATACACAAGGAGCTGTCAGCTAAGCCAAGCCAGACGTGGATTGTAAGGCACAGAAAGTTTAAAGTGCAAAGAAATGCTCACTTTCTAAAGGTGGCATTTCTAGAATAGTAATATTAAATCCAACTTCACCAGTCAGCAGGATTTGGTATTACCATTCTGGACATACTAAATAGGACCTTCCTACTCCTTTCAGATCAGCAGCTACAACTTCAATACTGTATGAGGGCAGCCCCAATGTTAGCCTATGAAGGGAGCAGGCCTCACAGTAGTGTAAAAACGAATTTTAGGAGTTTTACACTACCAGGACATGTAAACTACACAGGTACATGTCCTGCCTTTCACCCACACAGCACCCTGCTCTAGGGGCTACCTAGGGCACACATTAGAGGGGACTTATATGTGGAGAAAGGGGAGGTGTAGGCTTGGCAAGTACTTCTAAATGCCAAGTCGAGGTGACAGTGAAACTGCACACATAGGCCTTGCAATGGCAGGCCTGAGACAAGGTAAAGGGGCTACTTAAGTGGGTGGCACAACCAGTGCTGCAGGCCCACTAGTAGCATTTAATCTACAGGCCCTAGGCACCTATAGGACACATTACTAGGGACTTATAAGTAAATTAAATAGTCCAATCAGGTATGATCCAAGGCTACCATGTTTAAAGGGAGAGAGCATATGCACTTTAGCACTGGTTAGCAGTGGTAAAGTGCGCAGAGTCTAAAAGCCAGCAAAAACAGTGTCCAAAAAGTGGAGGGAGGCAGGAAAAAAGTTAGGGGTGACCACCCTAAGGCTTTCAGGTCTAACAGTGTTGTACTAATGCATTTAGAAATCTTGTCAGTACCATGCTGAACATTGGCTGTGAAAATCCCGCACCCACCCCCACTGTCACTTGAAATGAGCCCGTGGCCAGGAAATGGAGTGCAGAGAGCACCTTCACTTCATTAGGGATGGCATGCTGATTCCGATTTCCCGGAGTTAGTGCAGGTCTAGAATAGTTGCATGTGTGAGTCTGTAATTGATTATGATGTGACGCTCCAACATGATCCGCATATCCACAAGTGCTCTGTACACCGACGGGGCCCATACCTCACCACAAGGGTCGGTACCAAGGAGGGATTTGAAATACGTGTGAGGAACACACATACATAAGCACACATTGACATTCATTGTGAACTGCATACTTGATTGTAGGGACTCATAAGTTAAATGTTCGTGACAGATCTTCAGCTACACCTTAATGAGTGAACAATGTTTGTCATGTGTGGTACTGTTAATGGTCACAGGCATAGATGCTTTATGTGAAAAATAGGGCCTGCATTGTGCACATTTCGTCATTATAGATGCGTAGTTTTGGCCAAAATGTCTGCCTCCTGTAATCCAGAGCTGTCATTGTGGAAGTGACCTCATACCGCTAGCGGTTGACATAACAGAGTAAGGCGGTGATTACCGCCGTTCGCACCGTCATTGGTTAAAATGGATGCTAATGGGGAATCCTGGCATATCATGATCGCCGCCGGCGGTGACGGTGCACACCGCTGCGGTACATACGCAAATTCGTCATCCCAACTTCATTTGACTCCCTGATCTTGTGCGAACAGGTACTCCACTGTGTGTACTGCTGTGTCCTGCCCCTGGTCATGGAAGTGGCTCGTGTTGTTTGGTAAAGGGCCCCGGCCTTCACCCAGGAGGAATTGGAGAGGCTAGTGGATGAGGTCCTGCCACTGTACGCCAAGCTCTACGGACGGCCAGAGGTACCGGTGAGTCTGGGGTTTGGAGGTCACTGTTTGTGTGTAATGGATGTTGTTGTAAGTACATATGTGTGCACTTCTGAGCCTGCATGGGCCATGGTTCATGCCTTTATGCGTGGGTATGTCCTATAAGTCTGCCAGTACTGTCCGTCCCATAGTGGACGTGTAGCCAGCTGTACATATTTAGCAAGTGCCTGACCTTTGTGTTACATTTCTGTGTCTCCCTTTTAGGTCAGTGCCCACCAGAAAAGGGCACTTTGGCATGCCATCGCCTAGGACGTGCAGACCCTGGGGGTCTACAACCGGCAGAGCACCCACTGCAGGAAGAGGTGGGAGGACATGAGGCGCTGGGCATGAAAAAAATCTGTGAGGCCCAGCTGGGGAAGTCCTCCCAAGTGGAAGGGGTGCCCATCGGGCACTGATCCTCCTCATCCTACACATCCTGGCGGTGGTGTACCCAGACCTGGAGGGGCGTTTGAAGGCTGCACAGCAGTCACAAGGGGGTGAGTACTCATGTCACAATCTTAACCCTTGATGGATGTCTGTGTGTGCATTAGCGTTCATGCTGCTTAGTAGCAGGGACTCTGACTGTTGTCCATCTACATGATGGCCCCGTAGGGTGTAGGGGTGTATTGGTCAGGTCTCCTACACGTCGGGTCCTTAGGTAGTTCAGGGGATGGGTGTAGAGCAGGGTTCTGGTCACTAGTCAGGAGCATGGCCATGGGCATAGTGAACAGAGCAGCCTGTTGGAGGTGTCTTCTGGGTGGGTGTATATCTGGCCACTTTGTTCACTCCTTTCAGCTATTTACAAGTGTCTCTCTTGTTTTGTCTCCCCATCCCTGTTCTCTTGTGTTGGTTTTGTGCATCAGCAACATCTGGCGAGGGAACTGAGGCACCGGCAAGTGGAGATGCAGCGGCCCACGGATCCTCGGAGGCAGGGGAGTACCACATGGGAGGCAACTACCACTGGAGGTAGTGACTCTGATACCTCCTCCGATGGGGGCTCCCCGGCAGTGGTGGACCCTAGTGGGCACACCACTACAGTAACATCTTCCGCCAACCCCCATGCCATCACCGCCCTTCCTTTTGCTCCCCACCGAGTTGCCCGTGCCCGCTCACCTAGAAAGGTGGGCATGTCCTTCGCCCCAGGCACCTCCTCCCCTGCCCCAGTCAGCCCTGCTGCCCTCACAGAGGAGGCTATTGACCTCGTGAAAACCATCTCTGTAGGGCAGACAACCATTGTCAATGCCATCCAGGGACTAGCATCAGAGATGCAGCAGACAAATGCCTATCTGGATGGCATCCACGGTGCTGTATCTGGCCTACAGAGATCTTTTCAGGCTCTGGCCTCCTCTTTGATGGCAGCCAGTTTCCCTGGTCATTCAGTCCCCCCTCCAAACTCCTCTCCCCCTTCTAGCACCCCACTCCCTTCACCCGTTCTAAAGCACACAATCTGACACGCAGTCAGGCACCTCAATAAACAAGAAGCACACATCTAAAAACAAGCACCACTCCTCCCACCACAAGCATTCACACAGCCAACATACACATGCACACGCAGCAACATTCATTTTCCCTAGTGTGCCCACCTCTTCCGCCTCCCTGTCTGTCCCCTCTACATGCACACCCTCATGCACTGCACCTTCATTTACTACTGCTGATCCTCTTACTGCAGTCACCACAATAGCAGGCACCCATACATGCACTCCAGACACCACACCTGCACTCACCACAAGTACTGTAGTTGGCACATGCAGCACACTCACCAGACTTGCAGACACCCACACAACATACATCCACACTGGCAGACTGTCTTGTCCCACTGTGTCCACCACCCTCCTCCAAAAACACACAAAAACACCAAGACACCCACCCATCACACATCCACCACACCTCAGCATCCAGTCCAGTTACCTGCACCCACAACATGCACCCCTACCCCACATACATCCACACCCTCTGCCTCCACTACCACACCCTCCTCCAGGCCCAACCCAATTGCTCCCAAAAAACCTTTCCTCTCCCATGCTGACCTTTTCTAACTGGCCCACCCCGTCTTGTCCCTAAGCGTGCGCACCTCCTTGCCCTTTCCACTCCTTCCACTTCACAGCCCGCCCCTGTTCGCCCTTCACATTCCCGTGCCCCTCCCCAGAAAAGAAGAAGCCCTGTGTAGAGCCCAGTCCATCTGGCTCCACCCGTTCAAAACACACACCCCCACCTTCCAAAGCCAAACCCAAATCCCCTCCACCTTCCGAGTGCAAGTCCAAGCCCCACCCCGTCGCATGATTCTTAGATTGCACTTGCATTTAGATGTCTGCTGGCCATAGGGCCTCTGTTACTAAGTTAGGACTGAGGACAGGGCTGTAATTCATGTAGCTACTTCAATCTACATCCATAAGAAGTGCAGTAATGTGCTGTAACTATGACATATGGCACATTCATGTCCTTGTTCCTGGTGCCGGCACAGATTTTGCTGACCAAAACCAATGCAGCCACCCTTGTGCCATGGTGCAAGGGTACATGCTTGACAGGAATGAGTGTTCATGTGCAGGTAGGGACACCTTCCTCCTCATATACATCCTGCCCATACACAATCAACTATGGTATTTTCTTTTGTTTATGTGGGCTGTGGAAAGCAGTACACATAGGAAGATGAAAAATGTGGAGAAATCATGTATGTCATTCCCATTGGGCCACTGCAATGCTACCCCGCAGGTGTCATTAGAAAATGATGAATTTTCAGCCTTGTGATCATGGCCTTGCAAACTGTGCCACAGCAACTTCACAGAAATGTTGCTCTGGTGGTGCAGGATGATACTTGGGCTTGGAAATGAGGCCCATAGTGTCAGTGGTTCTAATATGTCAGGGCAAAAATTCCATCACTCCCCAAAACCGGCATTTCAGTGACAAAGCATGACACAAACGAGTCCGAATACAGGACTGTCATGCACCCACACTGAGCAGTGTCTCTAGCATACCTGTTGGACGCTTTCTCTGTTAGCATCATGGTGAACATATCAACAGATGTGCTGTGGTCAACCTGAGAAAGTGTGCACATTTACAATAAAAGGAATGTTGCCAGAGCATACGTCAATATGTGCCAGTCTGAGGGATGTGCTTTAGTCTGTGAGGCTTTGTCTCTGATCCAATCCACACATATCCCTTCGGCAAGTACTCAGGGGCATATTTATACTCCGTTTGCGCCGGAATTGCGTTTTTTTTTGGACGCAATTTCGACGCAAAACTAACTCCATATTTATACTTTGGCTTTAGACGCGTCTAGCGCCAAAGTCCATGGAGTTAGCGTCATTTTTTAGCGTGGACACCTACTTTGCGTTAATTATATGCAAGGTAGGCGTTCCCGTCTAAAAAATCGACTCCGAGGCATGTACGTCGGATTTATACTCCCAGGCAAAATTCACGCCCGGGAGTGGGTGGGTCAAAAAAAATTACGTACAGCCGCTTTTGCGCCGTTTTTTAGCACCTGCAAAAGGCAGGTGTTAAGGGACCTGTGGGCTCTGAAGGAGCCCAGAGGTGCCCTCCCATGCCCCCAGGGACACCCCCTGTCACCCTTGCCCACCCCAGGAGGACACCCACGGCTGGAGGGACCCATCCCAGGGACATTAAGGTAAGTTCAGGTAAGTGTTTTATTTAATTTTTTTTTGTGGCATAGTGGGGCCTGATTTGTGCCCCCCTACATGCCACTATGCCCAATGACCATGCCCAGGGGACAGAAGTCCCCTGGGCATGGCCATTGGGCAAGGGGGCATGACTCCTGTCTTTGCTAAGACAGGAGTCATTTCTATGGGGGTTGGGAGTGGGAAAAAAATGGCGCAAATCGGGTTGAGGCTAAAAAATTGCCTCAACCTGACTTGCCTCATTTCTTGACGCCCAAGCCCCATATCCCCCTACGCCGGCGTGCCTGGTGTACGTCGTTTTTTTAGACGCACACCAGACGGCGCCGGCGGCTAACGCCAGCTAACGTCATTCAATAAATACGGCGCCCGCATGGCGCTTCAGAATGGTGTTAACCGGCGCTAATTTTTTGGACGCAAAACTGCGTTAGCGCAGTTTTGCGTCAAAAAGTATAAATATGGGCCTCAGTGTATTTGCCTCACACAATGCAACATGTTCATATTGGTCCAGTTTCAGACACACATACAACACAAAGGTTGTAGTGATTTTGTTCACATGTGCAAATTTATGAGATACACTGATGTATATTTCATAAGACAACAACCCCCAGTGGTGGGTGCAGTGAAAAAAAGTGGTGGGGCAGCGCGGGGGAACAGATGGAAGTGCAGGGAAAGAAAAGAAAAACACTTACCTGCCGGCCCCCTCGGTGCTTTTCTGAACCTCTTCTCTCAACTCCAGGCAGTCTAAAACAAGACTCCCAGCCCCCAAACCCAATCCACATGCTGCTCTGATGCTGGTAATACTAGCATAACAGCAGTGCTCTGATTGGCCTGAGCTATCTGGTTTGATGCTCAGGCTGGCCCTGGGAGCCTGTGTTTTGTCTCCACCCAGCGGTGCACCACAGCTCGGGTGGAGACATCCAAGTGCGCTTGTCTGTTTGGCTGTCCTAAGACAGCCGGCCAAACCATCACACGCACTTGCAGCAGTGCCCACCACTCCTTCTGCTGTAGCTGCTGTCATCACGATGGCCTAGCCTGGCTCTACCCCTCCCTGCACTTAACTCAACTCAGCAGAAAAAATAAAATGATAATATCTTGTGTTGTTATCATTTTATTTTTCATATTTTCATTGCTGAGAGAGCAGTGGGACGGCACACCTCTGCCTTAACAGAGGAGCCATGACTGACAACCCCAAGAGATATATCAAGCCATTGGATGTCCAGACAGCGTCCGTGGGGGTGAACATGTCATGGGACATGTTTCTGAGAGGGGTGATTCAGTGAGGAGTTAGAATACATTGCCATTAGTGTAGATTGGCCACAATGACAGTCCACATTTGTGAAAGGTCAACAGTGGGAGATTCAAATTGAGGACATTGCCAGTTTTTTGGACACTGGCATGATCTTTAGCTCATTTCAAAGGAGAAAGTGGGCATGTGCCACAGAGAAATGCGACTGGATAGATTTCCTGGTAAAAGATGTTCCTATCACATCTTCATCTTCTGATGTATTTGGTTCCTTTCATAACAGGGGGTGTTGTAGGTGTTGAAGTAGAGGGAGGCACACACAGCAGGATCTGAAGATGTGTATCCCAGGTCCTTTGACAACACATAAGGCAGAACGGCAGCAGGGAGGGTCTGCAGGGTCTGCAACACATTAGCAATGTCTCAATGGTAGGCACCCATGCTGGCAATGAGGCAGTCCTGCTTCTGCTCCATGGACTCCAATATGTTTTGTATTGCCCCCAGCCTGTTGACAACCTCAGTGGTGCCACTTTGGCTGGGCATTTGCTCATGCCTCTGCCTCAGGACACCAGCGATGTCAGCCAGGTACTGCTGGAGGTGGCGAGTAGGTGTCTCGTATGTCAGCCCAGATAGGGTACCCGCTAGGGTACCCACCATGGCCTCCATCCCCACCTGCACCTGATCTGCCAGATCCTGCTGGACTCCTACTGATATTTGTTGGAATGTAAGTACTAGTTCTTGGGAGTCCACGGCTCTCAGTGGGCTGGCAGGTGGTGTATGTTGGATGTTGGGCAGATCATCTGGAGACTCACTGTCTAGCCTCCCTACGACCGGAGATAGTGTCTGTATGGCATCCAGAATTTTCTGGAATGTATCCAGATATATGTTTTCAGCTGGTCATCAACATCATTGGAAAAGTTAGGCCTAAAGCAGAGATATGGGGTAGTAAGGGTGAAAGGTGCCGCACATCTAGGGAGTAAAACCAGTACAGTTAGCGAATGCAAATACAGTCAGAGTCTGGTGCCAAATGATCAGGTGCCTTACTACCCAGTAGGCACAAAAATGAGTACCAATGTACACAGAAACAACAGAAGCAATGTGACCACAGCACACAGAGATAGATAGTCCAATCACTTAGCAAGGATATGAATCCCTGGTAGAATAGTTGAGGTTGGAGCGAAAATACGTGAAGATCTTAGTGTCTGGAAATGCGTCATATTCATACACCACCTCAGTGGTGACATTGAAGTGATGCAACAGAGAGAAATTAAATTTTTCTCCCCATGTTTTTCCTCTTTCAAAGTGTGCTGCATTCTGCAAATGGGCAATCATCCTTAGAATGCAGGCACCTCTACACCATGGTGCAAAAGTGCCTTTGTTGGCGCTAGGCAGCAGTTTGTGCACTATCGCTGAGGAAAGCACAGGGATAAGTGGTAAATACGCATCACTGCACTTTCAAAAATATGCAGCACAGCAAAGCAAGCTGGCTTGCAGCACCAGGTTGTGTCATTTCTTCATATATAGGGCCCTGAATCGAATAGTGATGTGTCGCACACCTGTTGGGTATGGGTATTGATGAACAGTTTCCCATTATCTATGTTACAAATGAGTTGTTCTCACTACCACTGTGTACCTGCTCTGAGGGTATGGGAAGTTTAGCTCAGTTGCATTCCCCCGTAACATCCTGATGTGAGTTGCTTATCTGCAGAGTTTCACACATCATGTGACTCAGGTCCACATCATTGTATGTGTACAGACCTCCTCCAATTACCCACTTTTGGATCCTACTGCACAGTTAAGTGGCACACAGTGACCCTACCCAGATCATACATTAATTCTCACATGCCTTGTCAATCATGCATGACCATATCCAGTGGTATTACATGTTGGTTTGATATGGACAGCAATTGTTAGGGCCTCACCTCTCATTGTAGTTGTGGTGTGATCAGTGTCAAGTCCCTACATCTGAATCCCATATCAGAAGCCCACCCACTTCAGCCTAATTTCTTCCTAGGGTCCATTATTTGTATTGGCTAGGGGTTTCTTGGTATCCCTTGTCAAGTCCCTGTTTGACATCCTTCAATTGTACATGATGCACTGTGAGACAATGTTGCATCATACTCCTTCCTGGCATGTGCCACATGCTACCCCAGTCCACATGACATGTATGTTGCAGTCCCCCAATGGGCTTTTCTCTGCCATACTTCCCAGGTGTGCCACTTGCGTTGCACTGGCAGACCCAGTGGCACATGTATATTTATGTAGGTACCATGCAGTATACATGCACATTTCCACCCCCCCCCTAGTATGCACAGTCTCCCCATTCATACCAAATGTCATTTCATCATGCACAGTCAGCACCTACCATGCAGAGCACTAGCAGTGTCCATCCATGCCCACACATAATAATTAGTTTGTACACACATGGTCCAGAGGTATGCATTTCTAAAATTATCCCCCCATTGATATTATTCCTGCCCTTTCTCAGGAACTTGGCAGCACCTAGCCTGTCAATGAGCTCATCAGCTCGGGGGATGGAGTGAGCGTCAGTCCATGTTACTGAGTTGAGACCCCGGTAGTCCACACAGAACCAAAGTTCTGGCTTTCAGTCAACCAATCAATCAATCAAAAAAATGTATTTAGCGCGCTACTCACCCGGAAGGGTCTCAAGGTGCTGTGAGGGGGGGGGATGCCGTTCTACTGCTCCAAAAGACATGTCTTTAGGTGCCTTCTGAAAGTCGGGAGGTCCTGGGTCTTGCGTATGTTGTTGGGAGGGAGTTCCAGGTCTTGGGGGCGAGGTAGGAGAAGAATCTGCCTCAGGAGGTGGTGCGTTGAAAGCGGGGGACTGTGGCGAGGGCGAGGTGAGCAGAGCGGAGGAGTCGAGTGGATGCGTGGACATTCACTTGAGGTAGGCTGGTCCAGTGTTGTGGAGGGATTTGTGGGCGTGGATGAGGATCTTGAAGACAAGACTTTCTCTGATGGGCAGCCAATGAAGGGTTCTGAGGTGAGCGGAGACGTGTTTGTGGCGTGGGAGGTTGAGGATGAGGCATGCGGATGCGTTCTGGATAAGCTGGAGTTTCTGCTGAAGCTTGACTGTGGTACCAGCATATGGGTGACAGTTTTTATGGTTTCTATGGGAATCCATTTGAAGGTCTTCCGTAGCATGGAAAGGGTGTTGAAACAGGAGGATGATATGGTGTTGATTTGCTGGGCCATGGAGAGAGATGAGTCTAAGATGATACCGAGGTTGCGTGCGTGGGTGGAGGGTGTTGGGGGTGGTCCGAGGGCGATGGGCCACCAGGAGTCGTCCTATACTGTCTTGTTGGGGCTGAAGGTGATGATTTCTGTTTTGATGGAGTTGAGTTTGAGGTGGCTTGAAGTCATCCATTTGGTAGTGCTGAGGAGTCGGGCGTGGAGGTTTGTCTTGGCAGTGGAAGGGTTCCTTGTGAGGGAGATGACAAGCTGTGTGTCGTCTGCGTACGAGATGATGGTGATTCCATGGGGCGAAGGATGTTGGTGAGTGGGGCTATGTAAATGTTGAACAGGGTAGGGCTGAGGGAGGACCCTTGGGGGACGCCGCAGATGATCTTGGTTGCTGGGGACTGGAAGGGAGGGAGGTGGACTTTCTGGGTTCTTTCGGCGAGGAAGGAGGTGAGCTAGTCTAGGGCCTTGTGCCGGATTCCTGCATCGAAAAGGCGTGCACGGAGGGTTTGGTGGCAAATAGTGTCGAAGGCTGCGGAGAGGTCCAGGAGGAAGAGTGTGACGGTCTTGCCCTTGTCGACTCTGGTCCTGATGTCATCAGTGCAGGCGATGAGGGCGGTCTCAGTGCTGTGGTTCTTGTGAAATCCAGACTGGGAGGCGTTGAGTGTGTTGTTTTCCTCTAGGAAGTGAGACAGTTCACTATCTTCTCAGTGACCTTGGTGGGGAAGTGGAGAAGAGAGATTGGGCAGTAGTTGGTGAGGTCTTCCTGGTCTGCTTTGGGTTTTTTGAGGAGTGCAGTAACTTCGGCGTGCTTCCAGGTGTCGAAGGAGCTGTTGATTATGGCGCGGAGCTGTGAGCGATGACTGGGCTGACCTTGTTGACGATGTGGTGGGGGCCGGGGTCTGTGGGGAGCCTGAGTGGATGAAGTTCATGGTTTTTTCGGTTTCTTCGTCGTTGGTAGGGGTCCAGGTGTGAAGTTGGTTGGAGTGGGGGGGGTGTTGTGTTGTTCGTCATTTCGTTGGTGTCAGTGGTGGTGATGGTGGGTGCGGGTGGTGTGAAACTGTTGTGTATGTCTAAGATTTTGAGGTGGAAGTAGTTGGAGAGGGAGTTGCAGAGGTTTTGTGTGTGAGGGGTTCGATGGCGCAGGAGTTGGGTTTGGTGAGCTCTTTGATGATGGTGAAGAGTTCCTTGCTGTTATGTGAGTTACTATCTATGCGTTCTTTGTAGTAAGTCCATTTAGTGGTCCGGATGAGTTGGTGGTGTTTGCGTATGGTAGTTTTGAGGGTGGAGAAGTTGTTCACGGAGGACTCTTGGCACCATGCTTTCTCAGTTTTGCGGCATTCACGCTTGGAGGCTTGGAGTTCAGTGGTGAACCAGGAGGTGGTCTTGATGTTGCGGGTGTTGTTGTTACTTTTCAGTGGGGCGAGGGAGTCTGCGCAGGTAGTTAGCCAGTGCGTGAGGTTGTGAGCAGCAATGTTAGGGTCGTTGGTGAAGGGGGTGGAGTTTGTGTGAGCTTGGCGTTCAGGTGTTCTATGGGGATCTTGTCCCACATTTAATAGGGTGTGGTGTGTTGTCGGTGGTGGATGGGGGGTTTTGTGAAGGAGAAGTGGACGCAGTGGTGGTCGGTCCAGTGGAGTTCGGTGGTGTGTGTGAATGTGATGTGGTTGCTGGAGGTGAAGATTGCGTGCAGTGTGTGTTCTGCTGAGTGAGTGGGTGCGATGACCAGTTGTTTGAGTCCTAGGTTAGTGAGGTTGTCTAGCAGGGTTGTGGAGTTGTGGTCGCAAGTGTTTTCCAGGTGAACGTTGAGGTCACCAAGGAGAATATAGTCTGTGGAGGTGAGGGCGTGGGAGCTGATGGTATCAGTGATGACGTCACAGAAAGGGGGGCGGGGCCTGGTGGGCGGTAAATGAGGGTTCCTCTGAGGGTGGTGTTGGCGTTTATGTGAATTAGGAAGTGTAGGTGTTCTGCGTTGTCTAGGGTGTTGAGGGTGTTGGTGGTGATGTTGATGGTCCTTTTGTGTATGATATCGATGACTCCTCCTGGTTTGTTTATGTGGTCTCTACGAGAGATTTTGTAACATCCTGGGACGGCTATGGCTATGTCGGGTTCTGATGAGGGGCTCATCCAAGTTTCCGTGAGGAAGGCGATCTCAGGGGAGTGTGTTTTGATCAAATCCTAGAGCTCGATGGCGTGTTTGTGGACGGAGGGGGTGTTTAGAAGTATGCAGTTAAGGTGGTTGCGGGGGCTGTTGTAGTTGTGGTGTGTGTTGGTGTTGTTGTGGTGCATGGTAGTGTTGTTGTGGTGCGTGTTAGTGTTGTTGTGGTGCGTGTTGGTGCTGTTGGTGTTTGTATGAGTGAAGGAAAAACGGCATGAGTGGCATGTGAAAGGACCGTGTGTGTGCTTGGGGTTGGCCTGTGTGCAGGCGGGGTGCTCGCCTGGGTTGAGGGCATGGAGTTCTGTTGAGGAGTAGTGCTGCTTTGGGGGGTCGGAGAGGCGTGGTCCAGGGGGATGGGCGCTGGGTGCAGTTCAGGCGCAGTCCAGGCACAGACGGGCGCAGACAGGCTTGCATCTGGTGCGCCAGCGGCGCGCCCGCTGCGCACAGCCGCCATTAAGAAGGGGAAGTGGGAGGGAGGAGCAGCTGGGAGGCGGGAGGTGGTGGCCAGTGGGGGCGCAATGGAGCCGGGGCCGCAGGGGGCGCAGCGGCAGGGACGGGGAAAATCGGCAAGAGCCTGAAAGAGAACTGGACAGCAAACACAGTGGCAAAAACGAAGTGGGGCAGAAAAAGGGCACAAATACAGTTAAAAACACAGCAGAGAGGGAAATTCGATATGAAAAAAACTAAATACAATACAATTGTAGAACACACTAGATACTCCTACCACTGGCACCGGGGTTGAGGCAGCAAGGGCAGTAAAGGCGGGGTCAGGGACACAAGGGTAGAATGGGGGATCTGCTCATTGTGAAGAGTCGTGCCTGGACTATGGGCAGGTCAGTGGTCACTCTTTGAGTCGTGCAGCGGCCACCATTATAAAGGGGAGGTGGGAGGGAGGAGCAGGTGGGAGGCGGGAGGTGGTGGCCAATGGGGGCGCGAGGAGGGCAGGGCCGCAGGGGCCGCAGCGACAGGGACGGGTAAAACCGGCAAGAGCCGGAAAGAGAACTGGGCAGAAAACACAGTGGCAAAAACAAAGTGGGGCAGAAAAAGGGCACAAATACAGTTAAAAACACAGCAGAGAATGAAATTCGATATGAAAAAAACAAAATACAATACAATTGTAGAACACGCTAGATACTCCTACCACTGGCACAGGGGATGAGGCAGCAAGTGCAGCAAAGGCGGGGTCAGGGACACGAGGGCAGAATGGGGGATCTGCTCGTCGTGAAGAGTTGTGCCTGGCCTACGGGCAGGTCAGGCTTTGCACCGGGGACAGCAACCTTAGGAACCAGCACCACAGGGCTGGCCCAGGGACTGCTGGATTTCTCAATAACCCCTAGGGCCAACATCTTGGGGACCTCCTCCTTAATGTTGGCCTTCACCTTATCCGACAACCTGTAAATGTTGTTCTTTACAGGAGGACTGTCTCCTGTGTCAATGTCATGGACACAAAGATGGGTGAGTCCAGGAGTAAGGTAAAACAGGGAAGAGAACTGCTCCAACAACTCACAACAGTCTCCTCTCTGATCTAGGGTCAGGGAGTCAGAGAGATTGACACCCTCCCATGACCCATCTCCTTCTTTGGCAGAGAGGAGGTCAGGGAGAGGTTCACTCTCCTCTTCCATGCCCTCATCTGTAACAAGGGGCATATTGACCTCAGACCTCTCAAAATGAGCTTTGATTCTGTTATGATGGAGGACCCTTAGGGGGTGCCTAGGGGTCTTGAGGTCCACTAGGTAAGTGGCCTCTCCCTTCTGCTCTTTGATTTCAAATGGGCCAGACCAGTGGTCCTGGAGAGCCCTAGGCTCTACTGGTTCCATCACCCAAACCTTGTTTCTAGGTGAGAACTCAACCAGAGTGGCCTTCTGGTCATACCACTCCTTCATCACCTCTTGACTGGCCTCAAGGTTACTGTTGGCCTGCTTCCAAAGGCTTTGGGTTTGGTTGCGGAGGGCCAGCATGTAGTCTAGCAGATCCTGGGGAGGTGTCTTGGAAGCTTTCTCCCAGCCCTCCTTGACTATGGTTAGCGGTCCCCTGAAAGGGTGACCATAGAGAAGCTCAAAGGGGCTGAACCCTACCCCTTTCTGGGGCACCTCTCTGTAAGCAAACAACAGGCATGGCAAGAGGATGTCCCACTTACGCCTCATGGCCATAGGTAAGCCAGTGATCATGCCCTTAAGCGTCTTGTTGAATCTCTCAACAAGCCCATTGGACTGAGGATGAGAAGGGGTGGTAAACCGGTAGGTCACCCCGCACTCATCCCACATAGACTTCATGTACGCAGACATGATGTTTGTGCCTCTGTCAGACACAACTTCCTTAGGGAATCTCACACAGGTAAATATTCCTATCAGTGCTCTGATCACCACCGGTGCAGTCACTGTTCTCAGAGGGATCGCCTCTGGATAGTGGGTGGCATGGTCCACCAAAACCAGGATAAACCTGTTGCCCAAGGCAGTTTTGGGGTCCAAGGGACCAATGATGTTGATGCCCACCCTTTCAAAGGGGGTGCCAAAGACGGGGAGTAGGATCAGGGGAGATTTAACCCTTTTTCCTTTCTTCCCACTAGCCTGGCAGGTGGGGCAGGCCCTGCAGAAATTATCTGAGGCTACCCACATTCTAGGCCAAAGGAAGTGGGTGACAAACCTGGCAAAGGTCTTGTCTTGGCCCAAATGTCCTGCCAGGGGGATGTTGTGAGCCAGACCCAGTAGGAAGGCCCGGTAGCACTGGGGGACCACCAGCACACGTGCTGCCCCAGTGGCCGGAAACTGAGGCTCACTGTAAAGGTGATCATTCTCCCAGTAGATGTGGGGATCGCCAGAGGCTTCACCAACTGCTTTGGCTGTTGCCTGTCACCTCAGACCCTTAAATGTGGGGATTCTTTCTGCGCCTTGCAGAATTCTGCCCTGGTTGGCCCACCCTCTACATGCCAACCTGGAAGTTCGGGCAGGTTGCCCAGGTCAGCTATGTCCTCTCCAGTAGGCTCAGGGGCCTCCTCCTGCTCAGGGGCCTCATCCACCACAGTGGGAACATTTGAGGTGGGTTTCCCGTGCCTCTTGGCCTTCCTCTTTGCATCTGTCTGGGTCACTGTACCAGGCTCCAGACACTCTTGAATCCCTTCCCAGACAGTCATGGACCTTGTGGTCATGCAGACCAACTCAGGCAAACCTAACATCTCCAGGTCAGATCTGAGCTCTACCTCCTTCCAGGCAGTAAGCTCAAGACCATTGCCTAACAGACAATCTATAGGCATAGCAGGACTCACAGCTACTTTCAGAGTACCACTGGTGTCACTGGTGGTGACTCTCACGATTGTCAGCGACTATGACCTGGTGAAATGTATTAGGGACTATCTGCTCTGCTGACACCAGCTGACTCTTGACTGCAGTCATGCTGGCTCCTGTGTCACACAGAGCCTCCATCCTTTGCCCATCAATGTGACCCACTGCCTATACTTTAAAGTGTTTGCAGACATGTGGGCTTTAGGCACCATCTCTCTATCTCCCAGTGATACTAGGGAAACCTCTGTCTGCCCCCCCCAAAGCTAACCCAGGTGTTTGTCCAGTGGTGGACTGTGCTCTCTTGGAACACTGGGAGTCGGCCCTAGAGTGTCTATGCTGGTAGCACTTTAAGCATTTGGGGATGAACTTCCCTAACTTCTTCTCAAAGAACCCTGGTTTCTTCCCAAATCTGAAAAAGGAAAGGTTACCACACCCCACCCCACTTGGGAATTGTTTTGGGGGGCTTTTGAGAGTTCTTATATCTTTAAGTTTATCTTCCCCCTCTTTCTTCTGTTCGGAACCCTCCCAGATGCCTTCTTGGACACACTGGTGCTAACCAAGAGGTCCACCTCCTCAGCAAGCTTCCTGAGATCAGTCAGCTTACTATCTACCAAATGCTGGCACAACTCTGTAAAAGAAATACTGAGCATATGCTCTCTCAGAATCAAGTCATCTAACCCTTTGTAATCATCTACTTTGCTGCCCCACACACATCCATCCAGTGCCTTATTGGAGAAATCTTAACAATCTACCCAAGTTTGTATGTGGAGTTTGGTGCTGTCCCTAAACCTTTGATGGTATTTCTCAGGGGTCAGCCCAAACTTGGCCAGTAAAGCGGCTTTTATGTCTGCATAGATATTCCGATCAGGTGGAGCTAGTGTAAGAAATGTGAACCTCCCCACTGCTGGTACTTAAAACCACATGGCTGCCCCCCAGTGCTCCTCAGAGGTCCCATGGGCCTTTAGTGCAACTTCATAGGTAGCCAACCACTTGTCAATGTAATCTCCAACCACAAAACTTGGCACCACATTCTTGGGTATGCAAACTTTCTTCTTCCCAACAGGTCCTGCATGTATGCTGCCACCATCACTGCTGGACTCAGACTGTCTCACCTTGATCTCCAGCTCCTTGATACTCAGTTACTGAGTCAACAAATGTTTCTTCTCAGCCAAGGCTCTCTCAGCTGCAGCCTGAGTGGCTGCTCTCTCCGCTTCAGCCTGTTTGGCTTCTCTCTCTGCCCTCCTTTCCTCCTGTTGAGCTTCAATTTTCAGCCTTGCCATTTGCAATTGAAATTCCCTCTCCTCTCCTTTCCTCTGCGGTCAGGCCCAGATCAGAGACACCGCTCCCTGGTTTGGCAGGGGGCACAATTACAGTGGTAACTTCATCCACTGATGGCAAAAAATAATTTGAGGGACCATCCTCTCGACCCCTCTCCTCAACATTCGTCATCTAAATGGGCTTCTGTCCAAGCCCTCAGCGCCATTTGGAATTCCTCCTTCCTGGAGGCTTTCTGGGTAGGTACACCCATATCCCTGCAGAACGCCCTCAGCATGTCTCCAGCATGGGCAGATACAAATCTTCATCTCCTGCTTGAGACCCAGCCAGAGACATGTTGAATGAGGATTTTAGTCAAAACATTGTCAGGAAATAACGAAATTGCAAAAAGAGATAAAAATCCTTCAACTGTGGGTAGGTAGTGAAATACTTAGCTACCGTATGTCACTGCACAAATACAAGTCCTATCCTCACCGCTGATCACCAATGTTAGAAATGGGGTCTTTGGTTGGCAGTCAGGTTACCCCCTGTCCAAGCAAGGATCCTTACCTTAGTCAGGGTAAGTCACACACAATCCAAATTATCCTGTGCCCACTCTATGGTGGCTTGGCCATGAGCAGTCAGGCTTAACTTAGAAGGCAATGTGTAAAGTATTTGTGGAATAAATCATACAATAACATAATATAGCACCACAAAAATACACCACACAGTGTTTAGAAAAATATATAATATTTATCTGAATAAATGCAGGTCAAAATGATTAAAGATGCAATAAGTAAATGTTGAGCTATCACTAAAAAGTGATATAAAGTGTCTTAAGTCTTTTAAAAGCAAACAACGTCTCTTTCAAGAACAAAGTAGCTGGTCCGTGTGAAAAATCTCCGCAAAGAATCCCAGAGGAGGAGATGCGTGGAAACAAAGGGGTGTGTGTCGATTTCTCAGGCCGCAAATGGCGATGCGTTGTTTAGTTTTTACGCAGGGACGGCTGTGCGTCGATTTCCGTGCCTTGGTCATGGATCCTCTTTGGGTTGTGGGGTTTTCAGACGCCCCGGGGACGATGCGTGGATTTCCTGCACTGGCAGGATGAAGTCACAAGAGCTGCGTAGATCCGGTGGGTGTTGCATCCAATTTTCTACCACGTCGATTCCTCTCTGGAAGTCGGGCTGCGTCGTTCCGGCTCGGCTGTGCGTCGATCTAGTGGGCCATGTATCGAATCTCCGGTCACTATGCTGACACTGTGTTGATCTTCTCATTGCGAAGTCAGGCTGTGTCGTTTCGGTTCGGCGTGTGGTGAAATTTTCACAGTGGTGCAGGCTGTGCATTGTTTCTGGCAGGCTGTGCATCGAATTTCACTGCACAACGAGTCCTTCCTGTAGAGATGAAGTCTTTTTGGCCCTGAGACTTCAGGGAACAGGAGGCAAGCTCTAGCCAAGCCCTTGGAGAGCACTTCTTCTCCTCAGCCAGAGATCAGCAAGGCAGCAGGGCAACAACAAGGCAGCAGTCCTTCACAGAAAGCAGACAGGTTAGCCCTTTGGGCACCCAGGCAGTTCTTCTTGTTCTGGTTCAAGTTTCTTCTCCAAGAAGTGTCTGAGTTGGTAGGGGCAGAGGCCATGTTTAAATACTCAAATGTCTCTTTAAAGCAGGGGAGTCTTCAAAGAGTGGCTTAGAAGTGCACAAGGTCCCCTTTCAGTTCAATCCTGTCTGCCGAGGTCCCAGTAGGGGTGTGGCAGTCATTTGTGTGAGGGAAGGCTACTGTCCTTTGACATGCCCTCCACCCTCCCAGCCCAGGAAGACCCATTCCAAATGCAGATGTATGCAAGGGAGGCTGAGTATCCTGTGTTTGGGGTGTGTCTGAGTGAATGCACAAGGAGCTGTCAACGAAACCCAGCCAGACGTGGATTGTAAGGCACAGAAAGATTTAAGTGCAGAGAAATGCTCACTTTCTAAAAGTGGCATTTCTAAAATAGTAATATTAAATCCAACTTCACCAGTCAGCAGGATTTTGTATCACGATTCTGGCCATACTAAATATGACCTTCCTACTCCTTTCAGATCAGCAGCTACCACTCAAGCAATGTATGAGGGCAGCCCCAATGTTAGCTTCTGAAGGGAGAAGGCCTCACAGCAGTGTAAAATCGAATTTAGGAGTTTTACATTACCAGAACATGGAAACTACACAGGTACATGACCTGCCTTTTGCCTACACAGCACCCTGCCCTATGGGTTGCCTAGGGCATACCTTAGGGATGTCTTTTATGTCGCAAAAGGGGAGTTTTAGGCCTGGCAAGTATTTTTAAATGCCAAGTCGAATTGGCAGTGATACTGCACATACAGGCCTTGCAATGCAGGCCTGAGACAAGGTTAAGGGGCTACTTAAGTGGGTGGCACAATCAGTGCTGCAGGCCCATTAGTAGCATTTAATCTACAGGCCCTGGGGACATATAGTGCAATCTACTAGGGACTTATAAGTAAATTAAATAGTCCAATTGGTTATGATCCAATGTTACCATGTTTAAAAGGAGAGAGCATATGCACGTTAGCACTGGTTAGCAGGGGGAAGAGTCTTAAAACCAGTAAAAACGATATCTAAAAAGTGGAGGGATGCATGCAAAAAGTTAGGGGTGGCCACCCTAAGGCAGTCAGGTCTAACAGGGTTGTCCTAGGGTCTCTAGTCACCTAGGTTCTCAGTTTCTGCTTGTGCAGTATCTCTTTTTTTTTTTTTTAAATGCAATGTTTTTAGGGGCAAAAGTGATGCTAGGACAGCTTGCATCAGAATACGTGTCACAAATCAGGCTAGCTTCACTTTTGCAGCACATGTGCCACTTTTGTTTCAATGTGGCCCAAAGGCTAGCAGCAGTTTTTTGACGCAGCCTAGATCCTAACGACATGGTTCGCCATTTTGTAAATTTGGCGCAAGCATAGCATTAGCACTGCATTAACATTTTTGATGCACTGCAGCAGCAATGCGTCATTTCTTGGATATGAGGACCCCTTTCTGCTGCTGCCTGAAGGCAGCCTTGTAAATTATCTATAGTAAAGTTGTCTAGGTCACTAAAGGCAAATATCAGTTTGATGTTGTCAGCGTACAACACCACATTAAAATCCCAGGCCTATGACACTACTGCTGGAGGTTCATTTAGACATTCAATAACATGGGGCTGAGGGCTGAATCCTGCGGTACCCCACATTTCACTTTTTCAAATTCTGAAATGTTAGAAATGGGGTCTCCCAAGCAGGGACCACACTCCTAGTCAGAGTAAGTCACACACAATCCAAAATATCCTGTGCCCACACTCTTCTAGCTTGGCACTGAGCAGTCAGGCATAACTTAGAAGGAAATGTGTAAAGTATTTGTGGAATAAATCATATAGCAACACAGTGAAAACACCACAAAAATACACCACACAGGTTTAGAAAAGTAGATAATGTTTATCTGAATAAATAAGGTCAACATTACAAAGATCCAATAAGCACAAGTTGAAATATCACTTTTAAAAGGTTTAAAAGAGACTTAAGTATTAATGCTTAGAAACAAACAGTTGTCTCTTTCTTACACACAGTACCTGGTATGCATCAAAACTAAAAATGCACAGAGACTGCAGAGGAGGAGATGCGTGGAAAAATAGGGTGTTGCATCTAATCTTCTGGTGCAACACAGATGATGCATTGTCTCATTCCACACTGCAAGAGGCTTGCATAATTTTTCGGTGCACAGTTTTGGTTCCTCACTGTGATGAGGGGATATTTTGACACCAAGGGATGATGCGTGAAAATCCTTGATGTGCTGGAAGAAATCATGGGTGCTGCATTGATCCGATATGACCTGTGTCAAATTTGTCTGTCGCAAGGCAGGTGCTGCATCGAATTTCCACTCAGGAAGTCAAGGTGCTTCCTTTGTCACAAGGCAGGCTTTGCTTTGTTTTTGGCAGGCGCTGCATTGATTTTCGATGCACAATGAAATTCCTGAAGAGATGAAGTCTTTTTGGACCTGAGACTTCAGAAAACAGGAGGCAAGTTCAATCCAAGCCCTTGGAGAGCACGTTTGGGGAAGGCAGAGTCCTTTTCAGCAAAGTCAAATGCCAGCAGGGCAGCAGGGCAACAGCAGAGCAGCAGTCCTTCTCTGCAAGCAGTCCAGATGAGTCCTTTGGGCAGTCAGGCAGTTCCTCTTGACAGGATGCAGGCATAGATCCAGAAGTGTCTGAGTTGGTGGGGTCAGAGACCCAGTTTATATACCAAAAAATGCCTTGGGAAGTGGGGGAGACTTTAAAGAGTGATTTTGAGGTGCACAAGTTCCCCCTTTAGTCCAGACCTGTCTGCCAGGGTTCCAGTGGGGGGTTATCAGTCATTGTGTGAGGCCAGGCCACTGGCCTTTGAAATGCAAGTTTCAGGGCCTCCACCCTTCTAGCCCAGGAAGACCCATTCAATATGCACATGAGTGCAGGTGCGACTGAGTGTCCTGTGTTTGTGGTTGTCTGAGTGAAATGCACAAGGGAGCTGTCAACAAGCCCAGTCCAGATGTTGATTGGAGACAGGCTATAAGGCGCAGATGGTTTTGAGTGCGGAGAGAAATGCTCACTTTCTAAAAGTGGCATTTCTAAAATAGAAATACTTAAATCCAATGAGCAGGATTTTCTATTATCATTCTGACCATCCTAACATGACCTGGTTACCCCTTTCAGATCAGAATCTACAGCTCAAAACGTATATGAGGGCAGTCCTAATGCTAGTCTATGAAAGGAGCAGGCCTCATAGTAGTGATAAATGAATATAGGAGTTTTCCACTACCAGGACATATAAAACACATATGTACATGTCCTGCCTTTTACCTACATAGCATCCTGCCCTATGGGTTACCTACTTTTAAATGCCAAGTGTATCTGAAACTGCACACACAGGCCTTGTAATGGCAGGCCTGAGACGTGGTTAAGGGGCTACTTATGTGGGTGTCACAATCAGTGCTGCAGGCCCACTCATAGCATCAGCCCTGGCCAGATATAGTGCACTTTACTAGGGACTAGCAAGTAAATCAAATATGCCAATTGGATATGAGCCAATGTTATCATGTTTTTCGGGAGAGAGCACATGCACTTTGGCACTGATTAGCAGTAGTAAAGTGTCCAGAGACCTAAAGCCAGCAAAATGAATTCAGAAAAAGAAGTGGTAGGAAAGCAAACAGTTTTGGGGTGACCCTTCAGAGAGGAAATTTGCAACATGAAGTATAAGGCGGTATGTACAGTGCTTATTGTCTGCCCTTAAACAAGGACTTTAAAGACTCCCAGACAGTGCCTGTCATGCTTATTGTTTCCAGACGCAGCAGCAGGATCTCATAAGAGACCTATCAAATGTGACTGACAAGTCAAGTAGGACTAATATTACATTTTTTGCAGAGTCAATCTGAGTTTTAATGTAGTCTGTTGCTTCTAGGTTTACTGATTCTGTACTGAAACCGTCTTGAAAGCCAGACGGAGAAGGGTGTACATAGGTATTTTCAACTATAAACTTGGATATTTGTCCATTTACTGAAGTTTATGAAATTTCGCTCATTTCCAAGTGTAGAGAGATTGGCCTATAGTTGTTAGGGTTTAGCAAACTCAAGTTTGCCTTTTTCAGCAAAGGGAATACCATTGTTTTTTTCTGGATTTTCGTTGAAAGATTGAACAAGACATTAATCTGGGGATTGAGATCATTCATTGCTCACTTGATTATGTATGGAGGACAGACATCTAATCCAGAGCCAGTCGTATGGTCCTTTCCGAGACCTCCAATGACATTCTATCAAAGATGCTTAACAGTAGCCTGATATTTTGAGGTATTTGTGAGGGCCTTGAGGAGACATTGATTTAACTGTATTTGACATGAAAATAAAGCTTGAGTACTTTTTCATGATAAAACAAGACTACTATCAACCAGTTTTTGGGAAGTAGGTGTGGATTGGATACTTATTCTCGAGTTTAGGACGAAGTCTACAATTTCAAATGGTCATCGGGACATTCTGTGTTGCTTCAATTTGGTAAAGCGGTTTAACTTGGCTTTTCTAATGCTGTTTCAATTAATATTTATAACTCCGTTTATCCTCCTTTGAACAGTTGTGTTGCACTTCCTTTCAAGTTTGTTGCACTTATGTTTTTCCTCTTTTAGCTAAGCAGAGAACTATGGAGCGGAAGTCAAGGCTTGTTTTCTATTTCTAGTTTTTAAGATGCAATATTGTCGAAGAGTGATTCTATGTCTGACTCAAAAGTTCAATTGGCTATATCACTGGAAGAATCAACCTTAACTGAGCAGCATGTTCAGTACTGTGTCTTGAAGAGCTTCCCGTTTCACACAACATGTCTGGCTGCTTGGCAGATGACAAATTTCGGCGTCTTAACCTCCCATTCTTATAGTCCTTTTCCAGACACCAAATGTGATTTAGGGTCTAAATCTTTAAAGCTTTATGTTGGGGTTCTGCTTCCTTTGAAGTATATTTTTTCTGTGTTTGCTTTCCACTTGAAAGTCTGAATGCCATAATAGGAAATAATCCAAAGTTGATAGATCTCTAACAGTTCTTTGGAGTGTGTATCAAAAGGTTAATCCTTGACTCACAGCCCTACTCCTCTTTATTATTCACTTCTCAACCCCTTTTCCTTCCTGAGGTGTGTCCTGCCCCCATCCTTGTGATCTGTCACTAAATTACATAGCAACCGCTGAAGTGTAAAGGGGGAGTATCTGCTCCCTTTCATCCAATGTGTGTTCCACCCAGCTCACAGAAATGCAGAAATACACAAATCTGTCTGGGATGATTCTTCTACTCCTCATGTCTTCACCAGACAGGCCAGGAGTTTCCGAAACGGAAAGGGTTTTACATGTAATGTTCCATTACAGGCACAAGTACTCTCAGTAATTACTGTTAAGCAGTTTTCCAGCCATAATAATAGCAATGCAATGTATGCCATTATGTGCCCAAGTAATTTACTAAGCATTAGGCAAACCACACAAAATGTTCATGTTAGAATATGGCTCAGGTGTAAGGTCATGACTGCCCCATTAGTAGAACACTTTGTGCAGCATAACGATGAACTATGCTGGCATGTAATTACTATTGTGAACCAGCTAATGAGGTGGGGGAATATCTCGACTATTCTGAACAAGGAAGAACTGACATAGATTCTTCGTACAAAAAGTCTACACATTGGACTGAATAGACTGAAACACTGGAACACTTGTGATGACGCAGAAAAAGAAGGACAAACATATATTCATATATCATGTAACAAAATCGTATAATGTAGTGTGATTTTAGTAAAGGAAATAATGTACGTGGGAAATTGTGCCCACGGAATAGTTCACCATTATTATAAACAAGCCTAATTAATCATGAAGAATTGACAAATGTAGTAATCCGTCATAATTGCAAATGTGTTATATGATTTTCTTGATTGAAACTGTTTTATTCTTAGCTTAAATTTATCAGAAGCTTTGGCCTAGTCGGCTGGTCTCAAGTTCAGCTGCATAGTTTTCACTTGCACTAACCAAACATATTATTTCATTTAAAAGGTTGTATTTTTCCAGTAGAAATGACTAATACACTTATCTCAAGGTTCCGTGCTAGGATGGTTGCATCCCTTTAGATGCAAGGTCAGTTTCTGCAGGTGTGGACAATGAAAGTACAGATATCGAAATATTGGCAAACCTTGTTGCAACTTGTGTTCCAAGGCTCCAAGGACAATGGATGCATAAAAGAGTACTAGGAGAAAGACACTATTCATTGGTCAAATTGAAGCCACCCTATGAAACCTCCAATGGAAGACCCTGAAGGATTTGGAATGTTTCTTACTTAAACCCACCGGACAAAGAGAAGTCAGCCATTTTTTTCCTTGATGCCATCTTTGAAGCCAAATGCCAGACATCATCTTGGACGACATCTTGATGCCCTTTAAGAATTCTCATCCTAGAGACTTTAACTTTAATTTGCCCCGTCTTGCCCATGCAGTAACTTTGCCCCTTTCTCCTTGCTGCTGCAAGGAAACTTGCCCTTAACTCTGCCCCTTTGAAATCTGCCCCATGCTGATCGAACCGGTATCTGAAGGACGAAGACTTTCTTGAATGCTGATAGTATTTGGTAATTATGAAAGGATAATTGTATTATGCATTGTGTTTTTTTTCCTTTTTGGTACCAACTGCTATTTTGATAGGGCCCAATCTAGAAGTTTTCTAAATTTGTGTTGACTAAGTTCGTTTTGCATGAAGCCCCACATGCCAATGCTAATTAGAGGTTAGTCGAGGTATTCACTTGACGCACCATGTTGAATTGAAATCTTGTTATGCTGACCGATGTATGAAATTAGTCAAATTCAGTTGCTTATATTAGTGATTTGTATTGCTATAACTGAAGGCATTATAATTCAGATTTTGCGTAGATTGCGTTTCTTCCGCCGCTATGGACAGCTAGTAATGTTCGTATAAATATACCATTTGGTTTTGAGACTTATATACATTGTGCTAGCTCTGTTAATATAGGGAAATAAATTCACTAACTTTTAATAAACTGGTGTGGTTTTTCATGACTGAAAGGTCATGGCGTGTCGAAATACCAACTGTTATTGATTCCTAATGTGTTATTTAGATCTATTAATTGAGTATTGGCTATTAATTACAATAGTCATTGATTATTGATTTGAGAGATCCGACTATTCTAGGATGAGGAGAGCCCAACTCGGCTAAAAGGTTCACCGACCTCCTACGTGTCCAGGTACAGTTAATTTAATAGGGCTGGATGCGTTATCAGTAGATGGTAGCAGAGATTGATGGTTACGCCCTTTGGGACCCCATCCGAACAATAGACGGAGTCAAGTTAGAATTTTCTTTGATAAAACAAGTTGGAGAGATGATGATGCCCTAAATCCCCAATGACTCTCCCGGAATCTCGGAGCTTGCGAATGGAAGAAATGGAGGCGTGAGAAGGTTTTCTGGCGTTTCTAGTGACGGTATGAGAGAAGTTAGGGTTTTGCGCTTGCACATCTTATTGCTGCAGATTCATTGAGAAGTTTGTGAGGATTTTAGGGGGTTACGAACTCCAGTTAGGAGATTTTAGAGGAGTGTTACTCCAAAGTGTGAGAGTAGGGAAGTCGTCGAACTTCACATGTGTGTAGCGCTTTGTGCAGGAAAATTGTCCACGTGGTTGTTGATGTTGAGACGGGCCCTGCGAGGTCAAGAGACTCCGGAGTATGAGACACTTGATTGATGTTGTAATCTGTTCGGTTTAATAGGTTGATCGGGTGTGGTCAACGAGTCAGTATGAATATTGACGAATGAAAGAAAATTTTCGACTTTGAGATCTGACGAATTCTAAGGTGCACTAGAATAGTTCATTGATCAGTTGAGAGTAAAGTTTGCGGGTCAAATTTTGCTTGCGAGAGAGGGAAACCGAGAAAGATGGAATAACTGCTGAGGCTAGTGAAAAATTCCTCAGGTTTCTGAAGCGATTGTATTACCCCTTCCTGTAGGAAACCGACAGATTTGTTTTCTTCTTTTTGGTTAGTGCTCGCGATATATTGCTGAAATTAGTTTTTGAGTGAAGTTGAATGAAAAAGGACAAGCCGCGGGACTGTGTGAGTGTGACGTCACTAGGAGCCGCGCTAGGATAGGTTGGTTGGTGAGAAGGGTCGCGCACGGATTGGACGCAGTCCGTGAAGCGCAATCGTTGGGGAAAGGCAAGCAAAGAGTATTCCGGGAATTAAAGTCACTTATTGATTACACATTTTAGAAAAATAAAAGACGGAAAGATGAAATTTTTCAAAGCATTTAAGAGTGCCATGAAGGGAGATGTATATATTAAATCAAATGTAGGAGAAGAAACACCGCCTGAGGGTACACCAGCTTACATCGTGATTGAAGAAAAGGGTGTTGCACCATGTCTTTGGCTAAAGCAATGGTGCAAATTAACAGAGAAGCATGGAAGTGTAGCGTTCCCTATCCATGGGTCGTTTAATCTAAGAGTTTTGGAGAATCTAAGATTCGCGCTATACAACATGAAAGTACCTCCAAGACCAGCACAGTTTGAGGCATTGGCAATTTGGGAGCTAATAGCTAGAAACCAACAACAAAAGAAATTTGAGACGAGAATAAGAAAAGTAGAAAAGACACTAGCGGATGCTAGATGGGATAGCACACAAAAGGTTTGGAGATCAGACGTATTGCAGGGAATTAAATTGTTCCCAGCAATTACTGATGAAGCAGAGACGGAAGGAAGGAAAGCTACATATAAAACAAACAGGAGTCAGTCCAGAGATAGAGAAAACAACAGAAATTCGAAAAGATCAGACGAGTCAGACGATGAGGAGTTCATTATACAATTGCTAAATGATCGCCCGCCACCATATGTGGAAAGCGAAAAAGGCTCAAGCATTAGTACTGCCCCTCCAGAACCAATACAAGGTAATGTGACACCGAATTTGAGAATATCACAAAGGCAGAGCAGTTCCGATATGCCCTTTTCACCACAAATACTGCAAATTCAGAGGATATATCCTGACGTGCCTAAATTGAAATCTGTCGATAATTATCAGCTGCAGGTTCAAAGGCGCTGCTGTGATGAGCATAATATGGGAATGACTTCTGATTTAATGGCGCAAGGAGGACAGAACTATCAAAGACTAACATTGATTCAAGCTGAATCAACACAAATTTTGATGCCTCAAAAGCAGGTACAAGAAGTGCTGAGGTACACTCGAGTAACAGAGAGCCAGTTGGGTATGCCAGCAATGATGAACCATAATGTGGGGATTAACATGCCACAGAATTCGGGGAACAGACAGAATCCAGATGCAATATCTCTGCCTATCACTGTAGGTCCACCAGTGCCATTGTATATACAGGCAAACCCAAACGTATGCGATCAAGGGGTAATGACACAAAATGAGACAGGGAGGAGATGCATAGAAAACACTCCAGAAACGACTCCGGTAGGAACACTGCTAAATGGATCTGGGTCTTTGTCAGAATTTAGCCCAATTCCAATTTGTGCCCCGTCAACTGTGGTAAGGTAGAATCCACCACTAATAGTACCGCTAACTTCAAAAACTGAAACGTTACTGCAACCATCAGTAGCAGTTGATGTAAGTGCTACATTGATGGGACTGAATGCACAACAGCTAACACAAAGGTTCAACAGTTTGAACTCCCCACAGAGTACATCCAGCAGGAAGGGAGAAGAATACCTGAATAAAATAAGATTGGGCATGGAAGCAGATGAACTAGTAGAGGGAACGATGGGTCTAAACAGGTTAGAATCATACACAGAAGAAGAGCTGAGGTACATGTGCCCTAGGATTACAAGAGAAGTGAGCAACATACACAAGAAGTTTCAAGAGATTGCAGACAGAAACGGGATCGATATAGGTAAGACTAAACACTTGACCAGAAGTTACAGGCTAGACTTTGAGACAAAAGACTTTGAGCACATGAGATCTGCAGGGATGAAAACACATCTTAAGGAGATACTGCAGAGTGCGCAGGTCTGGAGATGTTTAGAAAAGTGGGAAAGTAGATGGGTTAAGAAAAAGGAAAAAAAGAAAGAAAGTACCCCAGATCGGAATGAAAAAGCACAACAGAATGACAACCTGATAACCATGTTGCCAATGAGAGAAACAGCAGGGGGAAAACTTGTACATGTACCGTGGCACAGGTGCGATATTCAATCCTTTACGGATGACTTCCCCAAATTAAGAGAGAAACCGATTGAATGGTATCAACAAACAGATAGATTTGTAAAACTCGCAAAATGTCTTTGGGAAGACCTGAATACCTTATTCGAAATTGTGGTTCCGGCAGATATGTGGGAAGATTGTAAGAGGGCTGTAGGTTGGCCAACAAGCGAACCAGAAAGGGACAGGGACACAGGTGCACCATCACCTACGGTAATGAGTTTATACCATAAGGTGATTGAGCACTTGAAAACAAAGGTCGCGTCAAAAAATGTGGATTGGCAGAGGATTGACAGGACAGCACAAGAGGTTAAAGAGTCGATACATGCGTACTATGAGAGATTGTTGAAAGCGTTTAAAAATTACAGTGGCACGGAAACGATTGAGGCAAAGGACATGCTCCACTTTGTGTTCAGATTTGTGGAAGGATTGAGACCCGAGATTAGTCAGATGATTAAAATGCATTTGATTTGTTGGTAGTCAAAATGTTTTGACGAAGTGTTGAACTATGCAAAATACTGTAGTGATGAGATTGAGATGAAGCAGAAAAGGTTGAAGGAAAAGGTGATGCAGCTTAGAGCAGCTCAGACAGGTTTGCACGGTTTACAAGGTTTCCAACAACAGTTGCCGCAGCAGCAACAGCAGGGAAATGCTATGTTTCAGCCACAAATGAGAGGCAGAGGCCGAGGAGGTTTTGTGAATAATGGTCCTGATATAAATACTGTTATGATTCCGAATGGTATACTGGCAATGAAGAAGGTGATGCCATGTCACACGTGCGGAATCGTCGGGCATTGGAAACAGGAGTGCCCAATGATGGTGCAGGAAGGTGTAGGTCAGCAAAACAATGATGTCAATGCATTTCAGAATATGAGAGGACCGAAATTGAGAGGTCCAAATCCAAATTTTCAAAATAATGTAAATCAAATGCAGGGTTTACAACCCATACAACCGCAGCAGGTGCAAATGCCCGTGCACAAATGGAACAGTTGCAGCCAATGCAACAGCAGTTTCCTATGGTACCTAATCGGCAAATGCAAATACCCTTAGCACCAATGAATCAGCAACAGGTAATGCTTCCTCAACAGGTAGCAGGTCAAGGGATGAACCAAAATGACACAGTACACCAATTCCCGTTACACAGGGAGAATGGAATAAACGATGCGTGGGAGAGTGAAAGTTCAGATGAGGAGGGAAATTGTATGCTTGCAGCATCCTTGGAAGTTGATCAAAAGGGTCCGTATGTGGAAGGAAGAGTTATGGGTCACCGTGTTTCATTCTTGGTTGACACCGGAGCTACACGCTCTACAGTTAGAAGCATTGAAGTACCAAATTTGCCACTTTCAGGGAGAACAGTTCAAGTAGTGGGAGTAGCAAATAGGTACCTGACAAACCCAATCACAGATCCAGTGCAAGTCAGAATTGGTAACTATCAAGGGTCACATAAATTTGTGGTGTGTGACTCAAGCTCGATATCGCTATTAGGGAGAGATTTATTGTGTAAATTGGGATGCTCGATTAAGTGTTCAAATGATGGAATTAAAATTCAGACAAACAGTGATGAGGAAGAAGAGGACAGTTTAGGAGGAAACGAAGTGGAAACTGTTGATGAAGCGTATCCCCTGATTACTCTTTATCCAATGCTCACTGAAGCAGATATTCCTGCTGAGTTACAGGAAACAGTTGGAAAGGAAGTGTGGGCTATGACAGGAAAAGAAGTAGGATTAGTCAAAGGAGTAGAGCCAGTGAAAGTGACAGTAAAACCCAATGTAAATTTTCCCCAGACCCCACAATACCATATGGCACAAGACACCCTCATGAAAGTCGCCCAACTCATTGACGAGTTTGTGAAACAGGGAGTACTGAAAGAAGTGTTAAGTAGTCCATGTAATTCACCAATCATGGGAATAATAAAACCGAGTGGAAGGGTCCCGATTGTTCAGGATTTGAGGAAAATAAATGACATAATAGTCAAGTGTTGTCCCGTAGTACCAAATCCAGCTGTGATAATGTTTCAAGTTCCCTGTGACGCTGAGTGGTTCTCAGTCATCGACTTGTCACAAGCATTATTTTCTGTGCCCCTTCATGAGGACAGCCAATTTCTCTTTTGTTTCAAATTTTTGAACAGGGTCTACAGTTGGTGTCGAATTCCTCAAGGGTTTTCGGAGTCACCATCAATTTTCAATCAGATCCTAAAGAAAGATTTGGAATCATTGGAATTACCCTTTGAGTCAGCCTTGGTGCAGTATATTGACGATTTGCTGATCGCGTCCAAGACAGAAAGTGACTGTACAGCTGACACCATTGCCCTATTGAATCATTTGGGAAGGAAAGGACACAAAGTGTCCCCTTCAAAATTACAGTTCTGTCAGAAGAAAGTGAAATATTTGGGTCACCAAATAGAGAAAGGGTCGAGATGAATTATGAAAGAGAGAATAACAAGTGTACTTCAAATGAGTCCACCCAAAATGAGGAGGGACGTGAGAACGTTTTTGGGAATGGTGAGCTACTGTCGCCAATGGATTCCCAATTTCTCGGCTCTAGCCAAACCTTTGTTGAAACTGACCCAGAAAGAAGCGCTGGATGAAATAGAGCTGAAAAGAGATGAGATGGATGCTTTCATTGAATTAAAGGAATGCATGTGCAGGGCTCCAGCTTTAGGTATGCCTGATTACACAAAGCCTTTTACATTGTTTTGTCATGAATGTGATGCATGTTCCTTGTCTGTCTTGACTCAAGCCCATGGTGGCGTAAACAGACCAGTAGCATATTTTTCAGCTACTTTGGATCCGGTCGCAGCAGCACTGCCAGGGTGCTTCCATGCCGTAGCAGCAGTTGGTATCAGCCTAAATCAAAGCGAAGGAATAGTGATGGGACATCCTTTAACAGTCATGGTCCCTCACTCAGTCGAGATACTTTTGACACGTTCTCGAACACAGCACATGACTGGTGCTAGGCTTACAAGGTATGAGACGATAATTTTGGGTTCACCTAACGTGCAGCTGAAAAGGTGCACTACGTTGAATCCAGCAACCTTGTTTCCCAGTGAAAATGACGAAATTTAGAACGCTGAAGACATCGAGCACGACTGTCTTCAGGTGACTGAATTTTGTACAAAACCAAGGCCTGACATCAAAGACACCCGATTGGAAGAAAACGATCAAGTTTTTTTTGTTGATGGTTCATGTTTAAGAGATGCACAGGATATGCTGTATGTACAATAACAGGTGTTCTGGAAGCATCCTGGCTTCATGGAGTTTACTCTGCACAAGTAGCGGAACTGGTAGCACTTACTAGGGCTTGCAAACTTTCCGCATTAGTGAAAGTTACCATTTACACTGACAGTCAGTACGGATTTGGAATAGTGCATGATTTTGGACAGTTGTGGTCACAAAGAGGCTTCATGACCACTTCAGGATCACCAGTGAAAAATGGTGAGAGAATAAGAGAATTGTTACATGCCATCCAGTTACCAGGAGAAGTAGCAGTTGTAAAATGCAGTGCACATTAAAAATCACAAGATTATGTTTCTTTGGGAAATGGGTATGCAGATCAAGTCGCAAGGTTTTGCGCATTGAACTGTATATTGCTCAGAGATGAATGGAATTTGATAAATGAGCCAGAACTTGAACCAAGTGAAGCTTTTGCTCTAAAGGTTGTAGATACAATCGATGAATTGAAATCCCTACAGAACGATGTTAGTGAAGATGAGAAACTCTCATGGAGCAAATTACAATGTGTAAAGAAACCAGATGATTTGTGGGTTTCAAGTGAAGGGAGATTGGTTCTACCAAACAGTCTTTTGATGCAGTTGGCCAGATTGCACCATGGACAAGCCCATCTTGGAAGGGATGCCATGGTTAGGCTATTCAAAATTGATTGGTTTAATCCCAAATTCCGTCAAGTTGCTGAAGCAGTTTGCCATTGTTGCGTCCTTTGGCAACAAATGAACGCAGGGAAGGGAACAGTAGTAACTTTGAGCCACATTGAAAGAGCAGGTGGGCCGTTCAGCAGGATGCAAATGGATTTTTATTGAGATGCCTGTGCATGGAGGCTTGAAGTATGTGTTGGTGATTGTGTGTATTTTTTGTCACTGGATTGAAGCATACCCTACACACAGAAATGACAGTTTCACAGTTGCAAAACTACTCTTGAGAGAACTTATACCACGTTTCGGATTCCTGATCTCCTTAGAATCAGATAGGAAAAGTCACTTCAATAACGAAGTAATAAAATTACTGTGTGCCGCGCTGAACTTTGAGCAAAAATTGCATTGTAGCTACCGCCCTGAAGCATCAGGACTAGTGGAGCAAATGAATGGCACATTGAAATCGAGGATGGCGAAAATATGTGCATCAACAAATTTTAAATGGCCTGACGCATTGCCCTTGGTGTTAATGTCAATGAGAAACACCCCTGATAGGAAAACTGGACTGTCCCCGCACGAGATCCTCATGGGCAGAGCCATGAGACTTCCCGCAGTTCCTGCAAATGCTCTTTTGAATATTACAGATGATATGGTGTTGGACTACTGCAAAGGTCTAGCTGATGTGGTGCGCTCTTTCTCTCACCAGGTGGAGGCAACCACCTTGCCACTGATCCAAGGTCCAGGACACGCCCTGAAAGCAGGTGACTGGGTCGTGATAAAGAAGCACGTGAGGAAGTCGTGTCTGGAACCCCGTTGGAAAGGACCTTTCCAAGTGATTCTGACAACTACCACTGCTGTGAAGTGTGCGGGAGTTCCCAACTGGATTCACGCCAGTCACACGAAAAGGGTGACGTGCCCCACAGAAGAGGAAGTTGAAGCGCTGAAATCACCAGTGACTGACAAAAGAGTACCAGGCGCCGAGGCAGAACAAAGAGAACCTGGAGGTGAACAAGCAGAAATAGAAGAAGGAGAAATATTTTCGGAAGAAGAAGCAGCTGACCCATTTGGGGAGGTCGGAGGAGAAACATCAGAAAGTGACAAATATCCTGAAGGTGACGAAGAGCCTGTGACAGGTGAAGAAGCAGGAGAGCCTGATCAGAGGAGGGCTTTCCCAGAAGCAGACGATACAGGAAAAGAAAAGGAAAACCTGATTGACCTCCTAGGGGGAGAAGACAAGGCAGGACAGAGTGAAACTGTTCAAACTCTTCCAGAACCGGTTGCAGGTCCATCAGGTGAAAGCAGTGCGAAACGGAGACAAAGCATATCGCCAGTGAAATTAAGAACTAGGGAAATATTAAACGAAAGTGAAGGGCCAAAGTTGAAAGAGAAAAGAAAAGAAGTGTCTGTCGCAATAACAACACCGAGTGAAGAGAAAGACCCGGCCAAGGAAGAAAGCACCAGCAAGAGAGAATCAAAAGGAGAGGCAAAATTGAAAAGGAAAAGGATACCGCGCAGAAGCTGGTCCGGAGTGGGCATACATAGCCACTAACGATTGGTCAGATGAATTCCTATCTCTCAGTCTTGAGAACGAAGAAGCAGAACTTCACTTCGGCACTTGAAAAGTGAAATCCCATGAACATTACCGAACAAGACATTGACAACCTGATTGACTTTTGAACCGGCTAAGACATTGCTAACTTGATTGACTTTGAAACCGATTTTGAGACAAAGCTGATAACCGATAAGAGACTAAGCTGCCAAAAGGAACGGTGTGAACATTGAACTCGTTCAGCTTTATATATATATCTGCAAATCTGATTTGATAAAGTGTCTTCAGCTTTCTGATTCTATATAGATCATGACAGGCTACACTACACAGGGACAGAAAATGAAGTGTTGTAAATACGTGTGTATAGGTCTAATAACTGCATGTGTACTAACAGTTGTGGCAATAATTCTTGGAATGCATGGAAAGAATGAGAGGGACGCGAATGATGCTTCTACTTCTAAACCTATTACTGAACTAACTCCTTTGAAGAAACTCGAACAAGACGAAAGACATTTGCATGATAAGAAGGAACTTTCGTCCAACTTTTCTATCGCTTGTTGAGTGAATATGTTGAGACAATGGATGCGAAAGATTGTTATGTATGCACACAAATACCTACCTCAGTAGTGGAAGGGGTGACATATCATAGCATGCCTCTTACGTATGGAATTACATGTAGTTTGATAATGACCAGATTTTATGGCCAGGAGTATATGAACTACTTCCATTCCAATCAGGATGTTACATTTGCATATATCCCCATAATAGAGTATTTGAGTAAGGTAGCAAGAGATTATTATATAAAATTAATGAGGGGTTTCTTTGAGCCATTGTCACCTTTCCACACAGCTCACGCCCACAGAGAAAACCTTACATGTTTGCTTTCACCGATGGAGATAAGCTTCTTAGACCGCACTGACGATAGGAGGAAAGAGGTGAAGGAGAAATTAGAAAGGGAATTACACAAGAGGACATCTTTAGATAATTATGCTTTTGCCGCGATAAAGACACAAGGGAAAATAGCTTTAGATACATTACACGTAGGGAGATTCTGTGTACATAGACATAAATCATATTATGACACAGTCTTTGTGGGAACGAGTGAATGTAAACATACGTTTTTGATTCAACCTAAATGGACGTTCATGCTGAGTGGACAAGACCCAGTTATTCCAGGGGTATATTATATTTGTGGACTTAATGCCTATTATCGTCTTCCTAAAGGATGGTATGGGAGATGTTATTTGGGAATAGTGTTCCCAAAGGTTTATCAACTGGACGACTTAAAGACATTTCCGAAGCTGTCTGAATCACATCATGTTCAGAAAAGGGAGACAGCTTCTGGTGTGGTAGGAGATATATTTGGAGCAATGATTCCTTCGGTGGGAGTCATATTGAATTTAATCAAGATACGAAAGTTGTCTACTATTGTGGATAACATGCTGACAAAATTCTCAGGAGCTATAATCCTGATGGATGCTGAACTTGCTGCAGAAAGAGCTATGAATCTTCAAAATCGGCTTGCCTTAGACATTCTTTTAGCAAAGGATGGCGCGTTTGCAAAATGCTTGGTACACGTCACTGTTGTACTTATATTCCGGACAACAGCGGGCAAATTAGAAAAATGCTTACAAATTTAACTAACAAAAGTACGGATTTGAAAGAACTGAAAGAACCAGGAGTATGGGAGAAGGTTGGAAAAGGATTTGCTTCTGTGGGAAATTGGCTCAGCAACATTTGGAACGGATTATTACTGAAAATCGTAAAAGGAATATTAATAGTATTAATTTGTTTATTAGGTATTTGGGGAATATGGAAAGCTATTAAAATATTGAAAACAAGAAACAAAAGAAGAAGAGAAGAGAAAATAGAAAATAAAATGGTAGAAATATACAGAGAAAAATCAAAGGAAACCAAAAGAAAGAGGGAATTGACTGAAGTGCCGAATTACTAAAACAGAATTTTAATGGAATAAAATTTGTGGGTAGATTTGATGTGATGACATAATTAGTCATCAGAGGAGGGATTGATGATGCAGAAAAAGAAGGACTAACATATATTCATATATCATGTAACAAAATCGTATAATGTAGTGTGATTTTAGTAAAGGAAATAATGTACGTGGGAAATTGTGCCCACGGAGTGGTTCGCCATTTTTATAAACAAGCCTAATTAATCATGAAGAATTCACAAATGTAGTAATCCGTCATAATTGCAAATGTGTTTTATGATTTTCTTGATTGAAACTGTTTTATGCTTAGCTTAAATTTAGCAGAGGCTTTGGCCTAGTCGCCTGGTCTTAAGTTCAGCTGCGTGGTTTTCACTTGCACTAACCAAATATATTATTTCATTTAAAAGGTTGTATTTTTCCAGTAGAAATTACTAATACACTTATCTCAAGGTTTCGTGCTAGGAAGGTTGCATCCCTTTAGATGCAAGGTCAGTTTCTGCAGGTGCGGACAATGAAAGTACAGATATCGAAATATTTGGCAAACCTTGTTGCAACTTGTGTTCCAAGGCTCCAAGGACAATGTATGCATAAAAGAGTACTAGGAGAAAGACACTATTCATTGGTCAAAATGAAGCCACCCTATGAACCCTCCAATGGAAGACCCTGAAGGATTTGGAATGTTTCTTACTTAAACCCACCGGACAAAGAGAAGTCAGACATTTTTTCCTTGATGCCATCTTTGAAGCCAAATGCCAGACGTCATCTTGGACGACATCTTGATGCCCTTTTCTCTATTCCAGAGAAAGAGACTTTAAGAATTCTCACCCTAGAGACTTTAACTTTAATTTGCCCTGTCTTGCCCAAGCAGTAACTTTGCCCCTTTCTCCTTGCTGCTGCAAGGAAACTTGCCCTTAACTCTGCACCTTTGAAATCTGCCCCATGCTGATCGAACCGGTACCTGAAGGACGAAGACTTTCTTGAATGCTGATAGTATTTGGTAATTATGAAAGGATAATTGTATTATGCATTGTGTTTTTTTTTCTTTTAGGTACCAACTGCTATTTTGATAGGGCCCAATCTAGAAGTTTTCTAAATTTGTGTTGACTAAATTCGTTTTGCATGAAGCCCCACATGCCAATGCTAATTAGAGGTTAGTCGAGGTATTCACTTGACGCACCATGTTGAATTAAAATCTTGTTATGCTGACCGATGTATGAAATTAGTCAAATTCAGTTGCTTATATTAGTGATTTGTATTGCTATAACTGAAGGCATTATAATTCAGATTTTGCGTAGATTGCGTTTCTTCCGCCGCTATGGACATCTAGTAATGTTCGTATACATATACCATTTGGTTTTGAGACTTATATACATTGTGCTAGCTCTGTTAATATAGGGAAATAAATTCACTAACTTTTAATAAACTGGTGTGGTTATTCATGACTGAAAGGTCATGGCGCATCGAAATACCAACTGTTATTGATTCCTAATGTGTTATCTAGATCTATTAATTGAGTATTGGCTATTAATTACAATAGTCATTGATTATTGATTTGAGAGATCCGACTATTCTAGGATGAGGAGAGCCCAACTCAGCTAAAGGTTCACCGACCGCCTACGTGTCCAGGTGCAGGTAATTTATAGGGCTGAACGCGTTTTCACTTGCTATGAGCCATGTCCTTTGTGAAATGATTTTTTCCATCACATGGAACTGATCATATACACATTACACAACTTAATATCAAGGTTAGGTTCATCTCAAAATCTGGTCAATAATTACAAATGTGTTTCTTTTTTATGTTTTTTCATTACTATATATTGCATATCTGATTTGCTTGAACCATGGCCAACCTCTTTATTATGGAATGTGGAATATGACAAAACAGATGTCTACATTTTGATTGATTTGATTTTCCCCTTAGTTAGCTATTATTTTATTTCAACCAGGGACTGCTTCTTTCTCATGCAAAGTGAAGTACAACTAAGCAATTGGCTACATTGTGATTGGTTTGGTTATTCACGGTTGGCTATTATTTGCATTTATTTTACATTTACATTTTTGCCCTTGTGTGCCTAATTTGACTTTTAATCTGTATGGGTTATTTCACTATTTTGGTTTCCACTTTTTACTAGCTCATATTTCAGTAGTGTATTGTTTCCACAGTTGATGTAATGTGCGTTACATTTTTAAGCAGGAGGCCCCAAACTTCGCCCTTTTTTCACTTCCTTGTTATTGTTGATTACCTCCCACCCCATTGTTGTACTGCACTGGGTCACTCTCAGTGCGGCCTATCCTTTCTCCATTCTATTTGACCCTGTGACCCCGCCGGCAGAGGAGCAACTCATAATTAGACATGATTAGGAAGCTTTTTGGCCCACAACGTGATCCTGATGAGGAGCGATATCAAGCATGCACCTTTTCCTTTGGCAGTTGTTACTCAGACATGACCCTTGCAGACGCTCCTACTATAGCCCACATTATAGTGGATGCTAAGAAGGCATGATGGCCTTTATCACCCTGCAGTTTTGACCCACTGTACCTTGCCTCGCGGTAGGCAACCATTTTTGCAGCATACACGTATACCCCTCACTAGAATGCTGCAGTGTCATAATGGATTTATTTACCTACAGGGTCAGGCTTAATTGTTCCCTGTAAAGACAAGAAAGGATGTCTCCTGCGACACATATGTTTTGAGAGACACGGATAGCAGTCCCCAGGTGCCCCTGTTTTCAGACATAGTGAGACAAATGATATACACTGCATGAGGTATGTCTTGGGCATTGTCATATTCTTAATCACAATATTGTGTTCTTGGCTTTTTACTTCAAGATTATGTAATGTTATTTTTCAGATTGACATATCATTTACAGGCTTCTGTTGCTCATTGCCACCTTCCATACAAGCATTACATGTTTATCTGTTCATCTCTTTCAAATAATATATGTTGTTGGGACCTGTGAGGCTGTTTAATGTTACCTTTACTTCCTTATGATATGTTTTATTGTGCTTGATTTGAGTATGCCTTGTGGTTGATTCACATATGATTACATGCTCAGTGTGTAATGTATACCATTACCACAATGTTATATTAGGTGCTTCAGATGTTTACAAAAACTAGTGGTATTGTGTGTTTCATGTTTCTTTCCTATGATACCAACTAATCATTTGTCTTCTTTCTCACTTTCCTTTGTTTTGTTTAAGGTTGTTATATCAGTTATGTCCCATGCGTTTAAATCGAAATGTCCTGATGATGATCTTTACATTGAAAGAGGATTGAAACATCGTAGACCCCGCACACAGACCCTTCATTGTATATGTAACTTTATAGGGCTGGTGTGTGGTTTTGTGCATTGCGATTTATATGCAATATTGTTTACAAATGTCACTGGGAAATTGCCCGATAAAGTTTTTTTTTTTTAACGTTTACAACTGGTCTTGGCACCACCCACTATTCTAGATTATTAATAAATGTGCTTTTTTAAATGAGATTTTTACATTGTGTCAGAAAAATGCATTGGTGGGATTCGTGATTTTAGCATGCTTTTTGTTGAGACCATTGTTCCGTAACATAGCATGTGCCATTGTTCCCTATGTACTCTTGGGTTTCCTTTGTTTTTTGTGGAAGTCAAATAATTTTTAGGCAGCATGACTAGTTCATCTCATGTGATTTAAATCTCATATCTACCAAACATATATCAAGTACTTAACAGTACATTATGGGGGTTATTCCAACTTTGGAGGAGGTGGTAAACCATCCCAAATGTGACGGATTTACCACCAGCCGTATTACGAGTTCCATAGGATATAATGGACTCGTAATACGGCTGGTGGTATATCCGTCACTTTACCGTCACTTTTGGGACGGATTACCACTTCCTCCAAAGTTGGAATAACCCCCTATATGTATGTGTATTACCCATTGATCACATTCTCGTAAATTAACATTGATTTTCTAAATAAAAAATGTGTCTGAATAAATTGAAACATTACATCACACAACATTTATATATTGTCCAGTGTGAAAAGAACTTTGGTCCCACTTTTCAGTTTGGGGGGATCGTCAACTGTATCACAAATCTGACTCTAATCCCATCTGCCTTATCAGAAGTACCATGTGATATAAGGCACTTGTAATAAGGTCAACTATATATGTGTGAGCTTTAAGATGGAGTACCCATCTAACCCATTCTACATTAGCCCTACATATTTTTTTACGCATAGCAGACCATAATTTTAATTTATTCATTTATTCAGTCCTACAAATGTAAAACAAGTTAATGTGTGTTGAAAAAAGTGGTAATGTTGTGATGAGTGCCTAGCATCCGTGGCATTCAGGTGATATTCAGAGTGGTAGTGTGTGACTCCATTTAACAAAAATAGATTTTACTTGTGAATATAGTAATATAATAGGATTCAGTGGTTCACATATAGTCCATGCCATATATTATGCATGTTGACACATATATTAAGGATATGAGTGTAATGTTTTGCATGTCTGTGTCTGGGTGTGTATGTTTCAGGTCATTGATGTAATGTATTATAGTTTGACACATACTGTATTTGGGACTAGGTATTATAAATCTGCACTTGGGACACATTGTTAATTATTTTGCTTGTGTAATGTGTGATGGGTGTGTATATTGGGTTGTAGATTATCAATAGCGTAGTATCAGCTAAACTGCCAAAATATGAATGCAGATTAATTCTCTTTACATTCTGACCAAGTTTAAAACAGCTTAGTTCTAGAGTGCTAGTGTTTCATGTTTGTGTAAATATGTAGACTTTTTTTTTAATTAAAAAAGATGCTTCCTTAGATATGTAGTCAAACAACCGAAACAGTTGGTGAATTTGTGCTAGATATTGTTTGGGGATCATAAAATTTACTTTATTGGTATTGAATTTAACATAGTGTATTTAAAACAGATTTTTGTACGTTTTTTCCTTACCTTCTACTTTGTGGTGGATTGTGTTATCCCTCATTTAGGACTGGCAGATAGAAGTTCAAGCCTTGCAGCAAGAGTGCCATGGTGTTGGAGTGGATTTAAGAGCAGGGTTGGACTGTATATGCTCATTTTCATCCAATACAGGTGTGGAGGATGAACCACAGTGTATCCAGCAACGGAAGTTACGCTCTCAATCGGGCGGATGTAGAAGTCTGTTTCTGTTAGTCTAATGGTCATGTTCTGGATGTAATCAGTGGCATAACAAACGCCCCCGCAGACCACTGACATCCGGGGAGGGGTGGGGGGACTCAGCACAGTACACTGTGCTTTAGTGACAGCTCCCTGACTGGGTCCAAGTGGAAGGGGGCATTCCTCAAGGGACTTTGCAGGGGGCCCCCTCAAGTCTCGTTACGCCACAGGATGTAATGCCAGCGACGTAGGAACTAAAGTGCTGTGGAGATGGTAGATGGTTGACAGTCTGACTTGAATCCGGTGGACCGATCTCCAAGGCTGCAAATGGGGACTAGATAACCTGTCTGCATCTCCCAAACTCTAAATTAGGCCCTTAATTTCCTGTTTGTTAAATCTTTCTTGTGAGGATAATCATGTGGATTATTTACCAATAATGGTATGTAAACATTTTGTGGGGGGAGCCATGCTAAATATATAATTGTACTCATTTACGCGATATGGGAGACAGTTAAAGGATAACTTTAGTGTCGGCTTCAAAATAAGAAACACAAGCAAGTTCCTTTGAAATGGATAACTTTAAAGTATGCAAACCGAGTGAGTGTTCACCGTTGTTCACATTTGCCCTGAATACAGAACTCGCTTCCATGTCCCATCAATTTATATTTTGATTTTTGCAGATCCCATGTATTATTTTTCTTTTCGTCACATAAGCAAAAATGAAGTTTTAGTTTTTGTGACCAGTTTGCGTGATCTTTAATCCAAACAGTGCCAATCCAATTCTTCTATTCCACACTGGAAACCAATTTAAAAGAATGACAGCCATTCCTTCTACTGTAGGTAATTGGGGCACACTCTCTGAAAAATAGAATAATCCAGCGGTGAATCATTCCCAACCATACAGTATCGTTTTATTTTTGCAGCTCTCAAATTCATAATTCTGGTGTGAGAAGTTTGAGGCTTTGATGGCGTTAGGCTCCCTTTCTTGCATAACATTGAATTGTCTTTTCCAAGTTTAATTGCACCATACAACGTTATTCATGATTTTGTGCATATTGCAATGACCACAGACAGATGATGCTTGTGGAAAGCTCATTAAACTGATTCAATAATACACGCTGCCAAATTACACGTTTTCAATGTTTTACTTGGCCAAAGACGCAGGACAGCATTTAAAGTGGTACGTTCTCAAAAAAGTATTCATTGGTTTATGCTCAAATTACTGAAATGTATATAGTTGTGAAGGTGCATTTTTACAATACATTTTCATAAAACTATTCCCATGCTGTAGGTACAAACAATTTGATAGTTACACATTTGCCTATCGCACCACCTTGTAAGATGTGACGTGGTAAACTGGATGTACATTGAGAGACCACAACAGCATATCAAATCCTTAAAATGTGTTTTGCAATGATTAGAAAATGCTAAGTATTTGCTCATGATGTTGTACATTTCCCCAGAAATCACATATTAAGGAAATTCCTCGCCAATGTAGATCAGCAAAGTTAGATACCAAAGGGGTGAATAAAAAACCCTGCAGGGAGCACCATCATAAGACAAGCATGTTCCTGCCAAGAAGAGAAAGAGGGTAAACATAGAAAACTAACAGAAAATATTTACTAAGGAACATATGTTCGAGAGTGACAAGTTTTTTGGGAAAACTTCTCAAATAATACCAAAAGTCAATAGAAACAGAAAATATGGTCATGCATGCAGCAGAGAACAAATGATGTTGATGTCCCAAACAGTGCCATGGCCCTAGTCTGCAAAAAGTAGTGTGCCCTACGCTCATAGATACCAGAGGTGATAGTGAGTACTTTGTAGGGGGATGATGCAACAGTCTGTGGACAGACAAATCAACTATCTCCCCATCAACAACTCACCTAAAGAGATCGTGAGAATACTTTCAGATGGGAGTCATTTGCAGGAGTGAGCAATACTGAAGCATCCACTTGGAGCAGTGTTGGCAGATGAGTGCCTACTCCCTTGAAGCAAAAATAAAGTAAAATAAATGACATCTCTCTGAAGCATGCTCCACAGAGTTTTGCTATAAAGTGAGTTCACATCTACTTATAATAGCATCCCAGTCCATGGATGAAATACACACACTGACTCTTTGTCCCTGCTTCTCGCCGACCTCCCCTATCAATCTTCCTTCCATACCTAATCTAATACACAAAGTGGAAGTGGTCAGTTTATGCTTCCTTGTGTGTCAAAATTTGTATCCCAAGGTATGAACTGTACTCGTAAAACTAGCACAGGACATAATACTGCCACCATCTTTGGCAGCACAAGCAGGGGTGCTATTACTTGCACCCCTGAAGTAGAAACAGATATATTACATGATCATTGAGAGTACACATTAGTCAGGAGAAGCAGGATAACTATTTGGAGACAACAGATATGTGCATGCTGCATCCCTCAACTTTTGTGCAGGTAGAAAAATGCAAGTAGACTAAAGTACCTGTTGAAGGAATGACTTGTTGACCTCGTAGTAAAAGTCTTGAATCTTGTTAGGTGCACTCAACTGTTCATGCATCATTGAGTTGGGTACATTGCTCCCTAGGGTAAACCTGGGCTTAATAACTCACTTTTTGTAATCTATTTAAAAATCCCAAACATATGCTCCAAACCTGATCTTGTTTATGTCCCACATTATATATTCATTCATCTGCAGTCCTTCATTACACCACTCATGACATAAGTAAAATTGGTAAGAAAATAAAATGTGTCTTCTGTATCCAGCAATTCTGCTGGTGTGGTAGGAAAACACATTTGTATATTATTCTTAACATTGCGTTAAGAATGTACTTAATTCCCTTGGATTCCCTTGGATAAGTGTCTCTAGGATGTGTGTCAAGCAACTGCTAGTAAGTATAGGTTTACTCCCAAAGGCACTTAGATGACTTGAGCACAAGATAAGAATCTGTGTGGGAACTGTGTAACTTTTTTGTTCTCCTTCTTGGTGTTGGTTGGAGCTCATCAATTTGGTGTAACAACGCTTGTCTGCTCATCATGCAATTCCCTTATTCTTCTGCCTCAATTTGGCTTAGACGAGTTCCTGTTACCCTACTTGTGATTTACCTTCTCCATTTTCTCTTCTGGGCTCATATCAGTCAAAACACCACATAGATCATTTCCATTGTGAAGATTTACAACTTGTTGCCACCTGCTCATACTTCATGATAATTAACAACTGCTATTTCTTCATGTTGCATATATTCTCCATTAACAAATGATTTATATTTTCTTTTTTTGGTGTTTGTCACTGATTTGCATTTCATTAATACTTCATACATTTGGTTATACATCTCTAGTTTAATTGAGCTAGTTATTGCACACCATGTAATACATCAAACACACATACACATATGTATTGAGCATCTATCCTACCAATACCAATGGATGTATCAAGAGACCCTTTTATGGACACTGACCAGCGCAAACGCACAACACTAGACATAAGTGTACTGATACACAGGGTACAAAAAGAATATTTGCACCAAAGGATATGGACTTACAAATCTAGAGGTACCTATGAACATAGACCTACAGGTACCCATATATAGCAACCAGCACAAGTTAACAAACACAGGTAACATACATAAAGACCCAAATACAGCTCAGCACAGGGCTCATAGCCAGATACCAGACACTAAGGAGAACATGGACACACATTGGTTATACAGATGGACACAAGAAGGAACATCTGAGCAAGGATGGATGGATGCTTAGTTAAGGATTTGAGGCAAAGGATCCAGGTTCACTTAATAGGTATATTTAAGGTGCTGAAAGTCTTATTTGAGGTTGAGAAAGCAGTTGGGTGTCAAAACCTATTTCTCCTGAAAAGATTGATCTTTGAGTCAGAGCAAAGTTCAGCTGTTATGTTATGCTATTTGAGCTTGTAAAGCGACAGACTACCCGGAGGCCTTGCAGCGCTACAGGATAACAACAGGAGCCAGAGACGGGAACTAGAGTTTAAAAAGCCAGGTTTTGATTGATTTTAGAAAATTCAGTTTGTGACTAATTAGTCAAATATAAAGGGGGAGGGAGTTCCATAATTTGGCTTCCCGATATTCCATTGTAGCGCAACCCCATCTAGCTTTCTTGACTTTGGGAAGTACGGCTAAGGCTGTAGATGCAGATCTGAAGGCTCTGGCGGGTTTGTAAAAAATCGCCAAAGTTTTTAACAAATGCGGTCCTCTATTATGTAATGATCTATGATTGTTGCAAAGGGTCTTAAAATTCACACGCTGTTCCACCAGAAGCTAGTGCAGTGCAGACAGAGCCCGTTTAACTGAAGTGTGCCTTGGAATGTCAAGCAGAAGACGCGCTGCCGCATTCTGAGTTTCCTGCAATTTGTTGACCACATATTTAGGAGAGCCAAGAAATAAACTATTGCCATAGTCAAGTCAAGACAGAATGATTCCTTGTACAGTGAGTCTTTTTGCCAAAGGGGGGAGTATTCCCAATATCTTTCTCAAAAGTCTTAATGACCCAAAACAGGCAGCAGCAATTTTCTTGGAATGATGTTCCAGGGTAAATTGGGGGTCTAGCCAGATTCCCAAACTGTTAATATAATTCTTAGGAAGAGGCAGAAACTCCAGTGGGGAAATAGCCAAAGAATTATTGCCAGGATTAGAATAGTGGCCGAGGATCATTATTTCTGTTTTGTCCCCATTAAGTTGGAGCATACTGTTGGTCATCCAACTAGATATTGCCTGTAAACATGAAGGCAATACAGATCCATCTGACCCTTCCATCGTGGAGAAAGAGATTACCAGCTGAATATCATCAGCATAGGAGACCAATGACAATCCAATGGACTCCACTGGTTCTGCCAAGGGGGTCATATATATATTGAATTGGATGGGACTAAGCGATGAGCCCTGTGGGACCCCACAGCTCAGTTTATACTGATCAGAGAGATGAGAACGGTCCAAGACCTGAAATGATCTATCCTCAAGAAATGAGATGAGCCAGTTGAGTGTGGGACCTTTGATTCCCGTTGCCTTTATCCTTTGAATCAGAAGATGATGATCTACTGTATCTAAGGCAGCACTCAGGTCAAGAAGTATGACAGCTGTCATATGGCCCTGATCCATTCGCTTTCTGGCCTCCTCCGTGACCGCCATCAATGCTGATTCTGTACTATGAAGAGGCCTAAATCCCATCTGGGTGGGATGTAAAATATTATTCTCTTCCAAAAAAGTGGATATTTGGGAGTTAATATATTTGTCCAATATTTTAGACATGAAATGAAGTAGAGATATGGGCCGATCATTTTTAAGATCCCTGGCCTTTAGATTTGTTTTTTTTCACAGGGGCTTAACTATTGCATGGTTCCATTGATCCGGAACACAGCCTCTTAGCAGGGAGGAGTTCAACAATTCAGATAGAACAGGGACAGTAACTGGAGCTCCAAGAGCTAACACATGAGGAGGAGCAGGAGCAGTCTGTTACTGAGAAAGGGGGGAAAAATGTGATAGAGTGGCTGTACTTTTTTGGCGGATTGTATCTTGGCCTACCAACTTGGCCTTGTCCTTTGGGAAATTTAAATAGATGGTGTTGATCTTCTGTTGAAAGAACCTGGCTAGATTATTGCTATGTTCTTCTGAGGCTTTAATTGGGTCAGACGCTTTGGGGGAATGTAGAATTTCTTTAAGCACCTGGAAAACCTCTTTAGGGGAGCCTGAGGCCTGTTCAATTCTACCAGAGTAACATGAACCTTGTGCTAGTCTTATTTCTGCGTGGTAGTGCCTGATAGATTACCTACATTCTTCCCTCGCAGCCAGGTTTAAAGATTTTCTCCAGGCATCTACACTTCCTTTTAAGTGTTGACAGATGAGGGGTGAACCCCTGGGCATAAACTCTCTGCTGGAGCCCAGTTATGGTCTTGTAGGGAAGAAGAGTGTCAAGACAGTTGGTGATCCAATCATTAAAAGGTACAATTTCTATCTGTTTGGCTTTGAAATAAGTACATTTCCGGCTGTCTAGGAGCTTAATCCATTCATTAGGATTAAGACTGTGCCGCCGCCTAACTCGCCGAGCTGTGGGCTGGGCGGGGCCTTTTCCCAAAGAGATACCTAATTTTAGCGGGATTAGTAGATGATCGGACCAAGCCAGAGGAAGAGCGGGCATGGAGCAAAGCACTGTCAAGTTACTGAAAACTAGGTCAATAGTATGCCCCTTGTGCATTGGGCCTTTAACTAGTTGTCTTAGACCGAGAATTTCCTAGTCCGCCAAAAGGCGTCTTGTCACTATCAAGTCCGAATTATCTCTTTGAATATTGAAGTCACCTAGAATCGTTAGATTAGGTTTATTACATATTAAATCGGCTAGTTGGTCAGGGAAGGTGTTTAAAAAATTATCGGAAGAACCCGGAGGACGATAGAGCAGCACTCCTGTGAGAGTAAAAGTGGGGTTCAGAATCAGAGAAAAGAACATACTTTCGCAGCCCGTTAACTGTAGGGAGCAAGAGCTAAGCTTAAATTCATGCTTCAATATGATCGCAAATCCTCCTCCTCTTGAGGTGGTTCTATCAGTCCTTGCTATCAGGTACCCTGGGGGTAGGGCCAGAGCTATATCGGATCCAGACCCATCATGTAGCCATGTCTCAGTAAGGAACAGGGCAGCAGGAAGAATATCGCTCAGCAAAAGTTTAATGTCCAACTTCTTTGCTGGTAATGAGTGGCAGTTTACAAGCACAAAAGTCATATGAGAGTTAATATCAGTGGGAACTGTGGATCCCATGTACTGAGGGTCCCATTTACAGGAGGGGCAAGACCACGTATTGTCCCTTAAGTCAGGGCACACCTGGCAGGTATCAGGCAAACATGGTCTAAAGTTCCTAAGAGTCTCTGAAGTATACGTACAGCCCATGCTCCTGGACGGACTAAGGGGGCTCAATCTGGTGCGGACGGGCGCAGGCAAGCCTTCGGCGCTACATAAGTGCAACCGCAACATCAGGCGTTTTATCAGGGTCTAGTATGAACAACTAGACCGCTGACTCTCCAAAGATGGCAGCTGTGAAACGTGCCACCAACTCTGGAGGAAAAATGGTGGCCGCGTCTGAGACGGTGGCCGAAAAATGCCTCAAAGAAATGCTACGGAGCACCCCAGGTAACTAGGAGGGGGAGTAATCAGGGGGGAAGAATGAGGGAAAGGGGGGAGCCCCAAGTAAGGAGGTAATACCCCCAAGCTGAGCTGACTGGCCACTGAACATGGGCCAAGTCAGCTATATAGAATTAAAATTTCAACAGACAGCTTGCCATAAAATTTGCACACAGACTAAAACATATGTCACACCTAATAAAAAACAAGTAAAAATTCTTAAAATTTAGCCGAGCCTGGTCCTGTAAAATCCGCTGCGCGACTGCAGCATCAGGCATTTTATCAGGTTCTAGTATAAACAACTAGACTGCTGACTATCCAAAGATGTCGGCTGTGAAACGTGCCACCAATTCCAGAGGAAAAATGGCCGCCGCATCTGAGGCGGCGGCCAAAAAATGCCCCAAAGAAATGCTATGGAGCACCCCAGGTAATTAGGAGGGGGAGGAATCAGGGAGGAAGAATGAGGGTAAAGGGGGGAGCCCCAAGTAAGGAGGTAATCCCGCCCAAGTTGAGCTGACTGGCCACTGAACACGGGCCGAGTCAGCTATAAAGAACTAAAATTTCAACAGAGAGCTTGCCATAAAATTTGCACACAGACTAAAACATATGTCACACCCAAAAAAAACAAGTACAAATTCTTAAAATTTAGCTGAGCCTGGTCCAGCTTCCTGTGTAATAAACTTTAGAACCATGTCAAGTTGTAAGGAACTGGCATACAAATGGATTGTGCACCTGTTTTTAATTAAATTATGCTGTTTACAATACATTGACTAACAAGATGAATATGAGGTCTCTGCACATATGAGTGATTTTTTTAGGAATTAGGGGAGTGTCTGGAAGTACTACTAAATGGAAGTGGTAAATACGAACACACAGCCCCAATAGACTAAGGGGCATATTTATTCTCTGTTTGCGCCGAATGTGCCTCAAAAATTTTGATGCATATTCAGCGCAATCACTGCCCCATATTTAAACTTTGATGCCCGACCCCGCGGACGTCAAAATTCCACCATGTGAGTCATTTCTTGGAAGCGGGAAACTGCCTTGCGTTAATGATGTGCAAAGTAGGGGTTCCCTTCCAAAAAATGACTTTAAGGCCTGTGCGCCTTATTTATACCCCAGTGTCATTTGGACGCACAGGAGGGGGTGGGCCAGGGCAGGCATTAAGGGATCTGTGGGCTCGGAAGGAGTCCAGAGGTGCCCTCCCCTGCCCCCAGGGCACCCCTTGCCACCCTCGCCCACGCCTGGAGGACACCCATGGAAGGGAGGACCCATCCCAGGGAACTAAAGGTAAGTTCAGGTACGTACATTTTAACGTTTTTTTTTAAGTGGCATAGGGGGGCCTGATTTGGGCCCCCCTACATGCCACTATGCCCAATGGCCATGTCCAGGGGACATAAGTCCCCTGGGCATGGCCATTGGGCAAGGGGGCATGACTCCTGTCTTTGCTCTGACAGGAGTCATGTCAATGGGGATTGTGCGTCAGAAAAAAATGGCCCAAGTCCGGTTTGAGGCCTGATTTTTGCCTCAGACCTGACTTGCACCATTTTTTTATGCACAACCCCGATTCTCGCATACGCCGGTAATTCCATAAATAAAGCGCCTGCATGGCGCGTTGGAATGGCGTTAGCCGGCAGTGAAATTTTTGACGCACAACTGCGTTGGCACAGTTGTGCGTGAAAAAGTATAAATGTGCCCCTTAACCTATTACCATTCTAGAAACTCCATTGCTAAATCTACTAAAGCTAAATAGGTCTCACAACAGTAGCAAATATACTCCAGCTCCAGCTCAGACATGAAGTAACTCTAGCATGATACATGTCTACCCACAGGTACTGCAATGCCCTCCTGGAAAATAATGTAGACAGGACTTCAAATTAAACCTAATAGGAAATAATGTTAGATATATAAAAAACATTTTGACCTAAAATATGTATAGGTTTAGTTTAATGTTACAAATATAATAACCGATTTAAAAAGTAATATTTTGAACATATAAAATGTATTTATTCACTTTCCAAGTTTACAAATATATTTATTTTATCATGTATGCTGAAAAAGTGAAAAAATTGTTCTATACATGACTTTTATTAACTTTATATACATAGTTTTATAAAATGGAATTTCTGGTCGACAGGGGTATGTGCCCTGTCCAAACAGAAACCACAGTCTTAGTCATGGTAAGTCAGATACACATCATAAATTAACCTGTGCACACACTCTTGTAGCTTGGCACAGAGCAGGCGGGCTTAACTTAAGAGCCAATATGTAAAAGTATTTGAGCAAAACTTAAAATGGTAAAACATGCAAACATAATCCAAAAGTTTAGAAAAATAAAGCTTAATTTAATGAACAAAACAAGGGCCAAACAAAAAAAAATCCAATAATTAGAAGTTGAGATATGACTTTTTTAAGAATGTCTGCAAATGTAGTGCCTAAAAGCATAAAGCTCTAACCAGGACTAATGATTGTGCTATGCTAGACCTGGTGAAATTTAAAAAGTCAGGCTGATTAAAACCGGGAGCAGGTCGGATACAGTCCCACTGAAAAAATACCTTAGATAGAGTGTTGCGTCATTATTGAAGGGCGATGTGAGGAGCAGTGGTGTTGATGCATCATCGTCGATCCCGATGGTGTAGGCAATGCATCGGGTCAGAGCCACTCCGTTGGAGATGCTTCATTGTCAAGCCCCTTTGATGCAGGTAATGCATCCTCATCAAGCCACACAGCCAGCAGTGCAATGTCTCCTGCAGCATCCATGAGTTCAAGGGCCCAGGACTGAATTGGCCAACCCCTAGCAGGGCAGGACTCACAGATGACAGATTCCAGAAGCTGCACAGCATTGTTGGAAGTCTTTGATATATCTGAGACTTCAGAACAGCAGGCAAGCAGGAAGCCCAAGGAGTCACTTTGTTCCTGGGGATGTAAAGATACAGGTCCAGTCCCTCTCACTCCTAGGCAAGGAGGGCAGCAGGGCAGGCACAGCAAGGCAGGAATCTAGGAATGTCCAGCAGAGTGACAGTCCCTTGCAGAGCACAACAGTCCTTCTTCCTGGTGGAATTTCCTCCAATCCAGAAACATTCTGATTTGGTGGCGTCTGAGGTCCAGATGTACCTTTGAAGTGGGGGAGACTTCAAAGAGATGCCTTTGAAGTGCACCATGTCCCTAACCTTTCCTCTAACTTCAGTCTCACTACAGGGGAGTATGCAGCTCTTTGTGTGGGGACAGGCACATCCCATTCAGGGGCAAGTGTCTGACCTTCCCTCCCATCCTGCCAAGGATGTGAATGGTCCATCAGACAGACCTAAGTTCCCTTTGTGTGTGGCATTCTAGAGGGAATGTACAGCAGAGGTGGACACCAGCACAGGCTCCACACACAATTCAGATTTGTCTGTGCGGCTTGGTCTTCCCCTCAGACAGTGCACTAGGGTCTCTGCAGTTTCTAAAACCCAGCTGTGCAACACAGCCAGGTTGGAGAAACCTAGTGTGCATGTTAGTTTGGTCAGCCTATGGTGGCTTCAAATAACTGTGAGAAAACAGGGCTTATTGCAGAGGCCCCCTAACTTTTTGCCCCCATTTTCCACTTTTTGCTGGTGTTTTCCTGACTCTGATGGTGCCCTGGGTATTGCTAACCAGTCCCAGGGCCTATGCTCTGTGTAAAATCAGTATGCAAATTAGGCCAATTATAATTGGCTAAGTCAACCTACCTATAAGTCCCTAGTATATGGTAGGGCATGTAGGTTTAGGGACCACAGCATAGGTAGTGCACCCATAGGTGCACTGCTGAGGTGCCCAGTGTCATTTTAAAGGCAGGCCTGCCTTGCTCGCTGCTTTCAAATTAAAGTTATATGCAAATTCGACTTTGGAATTAAAAGTAGTTCCAAAGTCTTAAACAACCTTATTTTTACATATAAGTCACCCCTAAGGTGTGCCCTATGTGCCCCTAGGGCTGGGTGCCATGTAGCTATAAGCAGGGACCGTATAAAAATAGTTTTATAAGCCCCGGTGAGGTAAAAACAGCCAAATTCGTTTTTCCCTCATTGTAGTGAATGGCCTTCATAGGCTAGAATGGGGAGACTTTATTTTCATTTTAAAAGTCCCCTTAAGTGACAGATACAAAGAGTTTGGCCAGCCTCTGGCAGCCTGGCCAGGCTGTCTTGATGAGGTGTGAAGTGGCCTGGCTTAACACAAAGAGATGTGCCTGTGGGAGGGAATTTCCCCTCAGCAGATGGTGAGGCAGGAAGGGGGAGGGCTGCCAAACTGGTCTTCAAAGGCAAAGAAGGACATTTGGAGCAACCCAGCAACATCCTCACATCCTATAACCCCAGACAACTAGGTGCCCCCTTGATTAGATTAGGAGAGGGCAGGAGAGGGGTGTGTTTATGATTTTTTGCCACAACAGTGGGGGGGCTCAGCCAGATGTAACCTCCAAAAATCATTTTCAGCCATGATGAATTTTTGAAGAATGTTGCCTCCTGGGATTGATTTTTGCCACACTTCCCAGGAAGTGGTCATCACAGGGGGAAGGACCCTGCACCTGATTGGAGAATCAGGACCCCCTGTTTTTCACCCAGGAGCAAGGATAAAACTGGCAGACCTGCACCCACACCTCAGTTCCCTACCACATCCATACCAGGAGAACTACAGAAGAAGAAGGACTGCCCTGCTGGACCCCTGGCCTGCACCTGGGACCTGCACTCAGAAGGACTGCACCAGCTGCACACTTGGGCTTCATCACAAGAAGGACTTTGTCTGGCTTCAACTGGTTCAAGGAGGGACTACCTGTTTGCTACAGGTGAAAAATTGCTAACCAGAGTCCCCTGCACCAACTCCTGAAGAAATCAACCAGCTGACCACTGCCCAGTGGCCAAAAAGGAGTGTGCGCCAGTTGCATTCTGGGAGTTGTAGTCCACACCCCCAAGGATCATCTCAGAGCTTCTGGACCCTTGGGGTGAGCTGTGGACCTAAAAGAACCTTAAAAGAACATCTGGGAGAAGACCCAGAAGTTTGGAGAAGTTTGGAGAACTTTTGAAAAAAAGCTCCATAGAGGGACCGACCCGCTGTGGCAACTCTAGCTGGCTTGCCTCAACCACGACCCGGCCTGATTTGCGGGTTCGTCCCGGTAAAGAAAATCTCCAAAAAAGAGACTAAGTCCGAACGTACAAAGTTGACTGGGACCTCCCAGCCAGCGTATCCGAGGAGGGCTCCAAGGACGTCAGATCAAGATCCAGGTTTACCCTGGTCGAAGGATTTTCACCTCGAAAAAACTACTAAGTCCGAAGGTAATAATCTCCAACGAGGATTCCCGCGACGTGTATCTGGAGAAGGGTTCCAGGAGGTCGGATTGGACTGGCAGGTTCATTCGCTGAAGAAAATCTTCAGAAAAACGGCTAGGTGCGAAGGTAAACTTTTTGACCAAGGCCTCCCGCGGCCTGTAGCCAAGCCGGGCTCCATCGCGGTCAGCCTTAAACTTTGACTGTGCCCTTGGTCGAGGTGCAACCAGATGACCCGATTGGCGCTTTTTGTTTCTAGGCGCTAAAAAAACAATAATTCTTTAAAAATTCATATCTGCGGTTCCCCTTATCTGATTTTGTTAGTTTTTGTGTCATTTTAAAGATAAAAATCTAATCTATTTTTATAAATTGGTTTGATTTTTAAACTGCTTCCTGTGTTTTATTTCATTACTTATTTGTGATATTTGAATGCTTTACACTCTGTCTCCTAAGTTAAGCCTTGTTGCTCGTTGCCAAGCTATCAAGGATTGAGCTGGTTTTAATTTACTGAGACCTAACTGTACCTAAGTGGAGGTTAGTGGCCTATTACTAAGTGTAGGTACCTACCTGCCCTTACCAATAACCATTTTCCAACAATAACCAAGCTGTCACCCAACCCAGACGTGCATTCAGAGACAGGCAGAGGCGCAGAATGGTTAAAGTAAGAACATGTGAACCTTCTAAAATTGTCATTTTCAGACTTGCAGCTTAAAATCCAACTTCACCATAAATTGTGATTTTAAATTGTTAATCCAGAGACACCAAACTCGAAATACCTATCTTTTCCCAATTTGAAATTACACTTATAAATGTAATGAAGCAATCCCAATGGTAAAGTACGCGAGAGATAGGCCTTGCAGTACAGAAAAATGAAGTTTTTTATACTTGGACATGTAAAAATTAAAACTACATGTCCAACTTTTTACATACACTGCATCCTGCTCTTGGGGCTGTATAGGGCATCCTTAAGGGGTGACATATGTATTAAACAGGAAGGATTGGGCCTGGCAAGAGGTTTAACTTGCCAGGTTGACATGGCAGTTTAAAATTGCAGGTCTGAGTCATGTTTAAGGGGCTACTGAACAGGGCAGCACAATCAATGCTTAATGCCCACTACTAACATATCATTTATAGGCCCTGGCCAAAGGTAGCACACTTTACAAGGGACTTATAAGTACATAAAATATGCCAATTGTGGATAAGTCAATGTTACTTTGTTTTAGGCAGAGAGCACATACACTTTAGCACTGGTTCTGAGTGGTAAAGTGCCCAGACTGCTAAAGCAAGCAAAATGTGATCTGGAAAACAGGTGGTCGGATGGCAAAAAGGTTAGGGGAAACCATGTCAAGGATGTCAGGTCCAACACATAGTAAAAAAATTACACATTTTGGCGGTCATTCTGACCGCGGCGGGCGGCGGTCGCCGCCCGCCATGCGGTCACTGCCGAATGACCGCCCCGCGGTCAAAAGACCGCGGCGGCCATTCCAACTTTTCCGGCCCAGCGGGAAAGCCCATGCAACGAGGAAACCGGCTCCGAATGGAGCCGGCGGAGTTGCAGGGGTGCGACGGGTGCAGTGGCACCCGTCGCGATTTTCACTGTCTGCAAAGCAGACAGTGAAAATCTGTATGGGGCCCTGTTAGGGGGCCCCTGCACTGCCCATGCCAGTGGCATGGGCAGTGCAGGGGCCCCCAGGGGCCCCACGACACCCGTTCCCGCCATCCTGGTTCTGGCGGTGAAAACCGCCAGAAACAGGCTGGCGGGAAGGGGGTCGGAATCCCCATGGTGGCGCTGCAAGCAGCGCCGCCATGGAGGATTCCCTGGGCCAGGGGAAAACCGGCGGGAAACCGCTGGTTCCCCTTTTCTGACCGCGGCTTTACCGCCGCGGTCAGAATAGCCCAGGAAGCACCGCCAGACCGCCAGGGTTGGAATGAGGGCCTTTATTTTAGATAGAAGACTAATACATAAATATGTTTTTTTTAAATTCATTGGATATATTCAAAATTATTAGTCGTTGAATCTATAATTAGGTTAAACAAAGTATAATATTTTAGTTACTTCTTTCTACATTTAACATTCATGTATGAACTCATTTTACAGCAATAGTTCACATGAAACGGGACATAGCTAGGATGCGTCTAAAGATGGCCACCAAGTTACGGGTCTCCGTGCTGCACTGGAACCGCCCGGATTTTAATTGTGGTTTCCACTCGCTCGTGAAGCAGAAACGGCATCTATCATGCAGCAGAACATCTCCTGAACACGTTTATCCTTGTCTGATGGCTTTATGTGGATTTATGCCACATTTCGAGTGGATGGCGTCATTGGGATGTTGCAGGCACCATCTTGTTTTTTACTACATAAGGCAGCTTCTTTGCAACGTGCTTCCGCCAGCCCTGAAGTACTTTTAATGATTTAATTGCTGTGACTCTCCAGTGATGTCCTGCATTTTTTACCACAAATGCTGCTTCTTCCTTCCTTCATTTTAAACTTTTTTGCCACATACGTTTCTCACAGTCTTTTTTAGGGCTGCATATTAATGACTCATTATTTAAGCCTTCTGAGGCTATGTATTCTTTACATTTAGACCCTGAAGGAGATGTTGGGTCTACTTTTTGGATTATTCAGTAGACAGTATTTATTATTTTTATGTATGTGTACCAATTTTATATGGGCAGAATAATGAAATAAATATATTCAACCAAAGGTCAACCTATCATTATATGTGATCCAGGACTTTCTTCTACAGTACCACTAATGGATGATCTAAATCCTTCTCTTGAGATGGCTCCATATGGCACTTCTAACTCAACAGTTTCAGATATTACCTCATCAAAATCGAACTCTCTCACCTCTACCAATAAAAGGTTCAAAAAGTACCCTCCTTCCCCAGAAAAGGTAGTGTCTCCTACCTCTCTAGAAACTGTATTAGAGGCAATTCGTGCCTGAAGATCATTTATTGAAGAAGCAGACATCCATATCCAAACTCTTGATGATGAATGGTCCAACATGATGTTGATAATAACATTAGTTGAGCAACGTATCAGCGATATTCAGGGTGAATCTACTAAAATCACAGTTCTGAAGAGGGAGGCCTTATTGTTGACGAGACACACAGCCTAGAAAACAGACATACACATAATAACTTGCATTTGTATGGCCTTCCTAAATGCATTGATGTTGAGGATCCTGTTTCTTTCTTTACTTATTTTCTGCAAAAACTATGGGATTCACCTTCATCTACCAATTTAAACATTCAGGGGTTCATTTACAAGCCCTTTGTGCCGCCATAGCTTAATTGGTTATGACGCTATGGCAGTGCAGAACAGTCCTCCATTCTGTACCATATTTACAAACTGGTGCAATGGGACCATTGAACCACTTTGTAAAGCCTTGCACCACATTATACTTGTGCCATGTATAATGTATGCAAAGGAGGCATTACCCTACAAGGAGGCTCTTAGGAATGGCGCAGTGAAATCTACAAGGTTTCACTTCGTCGTTCTAGCATCATTTCTCAATGCCTGCTCAGTGCGGGTGCTAAAGTGATGTTGTGATTTGTTCTATGGGCCTCCCTGCACTTTGCTGTACTAGCGTCAACATTATTGATGCTAGTCCAGCATGGTGCCAGAACTGCATCAGAAATTCTGACACAGCTGTGCTAACGAGCACCATTTTGTGCTGTATTGTAAATGCGTTAGGGGGGCACAAGCCAGCGCAAGTACAAACTTGTGCATCATGAGCGATGCACCAGTTTCCTGTAAATGAGGCTCTTAGTGTACTCACAGACTGTGTACTCATTTGTCTTCTATAAATGCTCCAACCAAAGACTGTAGAGTGATCATTCTCTTCCTGGAATTCACAAACCTCTTGAAGTTTCTACATGCAGCTACATCTAAAAAACAAATTATGTGGTCTGGTGCAAAAATCTTTCTTTCACCGGAAGTCTCCACAGCCGTGACCAAGCGACATAAAGACTTCCTTTGTCGTTGTCCTGCATTACGATCTTTAACTGCTTGCTATGGTTTTTTCATCTGTGCACATTCAAAGTTGCATTTCAGAAAAACACTACTTCATTTTGTTGAAGTAAGCCTCAGCAAGGCCTACTAGTGCAAGGGGTTCTGTCAACATCAGAGCGGTACGCGCTCTATTGGCGACAAAAATGCAAAAACCCAGCACTCTCAAAACAAAGTAATTTATGCATTGTGCTGATATGTTGTGGTTTAACCTTTTTTCATTGCAGAGTTCAATCCTGAAAACTTATTTTTAATATGCTTACAAATACTGTTCCTTTGCAATGTATTGCTGCAGGTTTTCAGAGTGTGTTAGGGTGTGGTCCCTTTCCAGGGCCTTCCAGAGACTTTCCCTGCAACATGCCTGGGCGTGGTTCTGGGCTGGGCCAAGACTCTATAAAAGAGAGCCAGCCCAACTCCCAGTGCTCACTATTCAGAGGTCCCGGTGCAGAGCAGCACCTTCTTCCTGAGCTCCTGTCCCGGCGGCCTATTTGGCTCTTCCAGTCTTCTGCCCTTCATCCTTCATTGGTGATCATTGTTCCAGGCGGTAAGACGGTGGTTGGACTATCCCGACACCGTTATTTACAATTTTCATATTCTTGGTTTAATTCTTAAATAAATGAGTAAAAGATTAATTGCGCGCTGCCATTTCTTGACATTTATATGATAGTTTACAAATAGGCAAGACGCGCAATTTGTTTCATAAAGGTCTGACTTTGTTATTCATTGCGTGCTACCATTTCTTGAAATTGGCATGGTGGCTTAAGAATCGGCAAGACGCGCAATTCGTTTTATGGTGTTTAAACATTGCTGTCTATTGCGCACTACTATTTCTTGACATTTACATGATGTTTTACGAATTGGCAAGACGCGCAACTCGTTTCATGAGGATTTAACTTTGTTGTTTATTGCGCGCTACCATTTCTTGACATTTACATGGTGGCTTAAGAATCGGCAAAAGAAGCGCGATTCGTTTCATTGTACTTTGATCTTGTTATTTATTGTGAGCTGTTATTTCTTGACATTTACATCGTGTTTTACGAATCGGCAAGACGCGCGATTCGATTAATGATGATTTGACTTTGATATTCATTGCGTGCTTTTTCTTGAATGACGTTCTTAGAGAGTACCTCAACATATTTGCCATAGTCTACATCGATGACATTTTGATCTACTCAGACAATGAAAACGAACATGTCCAACATGTCAAGAAAATTCTTGCAGCCCTTCGAAAACACCATTTATACTGCAAACTAACCAAGTGTGTGTTTCATGTTACCACAGTTGAGTTTTTAGGGGTTATTCTTACCCCTCAAGGTATGGTGATGGCAGAAAAGAAAGTAAAAGCCGTATCTGATTGGCCCACCCCAAAGACTGTTCGTGATGTACAATGTTTCCTGGGATTTGCAAAGTTTTACCGGAGGTTCATAAATCATTTCTCCCAGACAGTGGCTCCAATCACTAAGCTACTAAGAAAGAAAGAAAAGTTTGTATGGTCCCCAGAAGCTGATCAAGCCTTCTCGACTTTGAAGGAAGCTTTCTCCACTGCCTCAGTCTTGACTCATCCTGATGGAAATCAACTTTTCATAGCGGAAGCTGATGCTTCAGATGTAGCAATAGGAGCCATCTTATCACAATGAAATAAAGACACTGGTCAACTTCATCCTGTAGTTTATATGTCTCGGAAGTTGAACGAAGCCGAACAGAACTATGTCATTGTTGAAAAAGAACTTCTGGCGATTCGTGACGCCTTTAAAGAATGGAGACATCATTTGTTGGGTGCCAAATACACTGTCACAGTATATACTGATCATCGTAATCTTCAATTCATGAGTTCCGCCAGACTTTTGACCCCTCGGCAATTACGATGGGTGCTTTTTTTTGCCGAATTTGATTTTGTAGTAACCTTCCGGCCTGGTAAAGATAATCGCAAGGCTGACGCCTTGTCTCGTCAAGAGTCTATCACGTTGCCTGCATTTCAAGCCTCCAGAGCTATCATTGCTCCTGACAAGGTTCTATGTATCATAAAAAACTGAAGATTTCTTTGAAGAAATTCGCAACTCTTTCACTGTTGAAAAATGGCAAACATGGGCCCAAGCAGATCCCAAAAGGTCAATCAAGCAAGGTTTACCCTTTCATGACGCTCGTTTGTTTATACCCACTACCAAACTTCGCAAGATAGTGTTTCATTGGTTGCATGTTATACCTACGCCAGGTCACCCAGGTACTCCTAAAACTCTTGAACTGATCCAACGCTATTTTTGGTGGCCTACCCTACAAAAGATGTTAAAACAAGTCATTCAAAACCAAAAAGGTTGTTACATCCACTTCCATCCCCAAGTCTTCCATGGGAGCACATTTCTTTAGACTTTATTACCGGTCTGCCAGTGGTTCTACAGCATTCAGTAATTCTGGTGGTAGTAGATAGTCTCACGAAATATGGACATTTCATCGCCTGTAAAAAATTGCCCACTTCTAGTGAATTGGCAACTATTTTACTGAACAGAGTGGTTCGTTATCATGGACTGCCAAAGGTTATCCTCTCCGATTGGGGGTCACAATTTTCCTCCAATTTCTGGAAGACATGGTGTAAAACACTCCAAGTGACATCTACGCTATCTACTAGTCACCATCCTCAAACAGATGGTCAAACGGAGAGACTAAATCAGACTTTGAAACAATACCTACGTGCCTATGCTGAAAAGGTACTTCATTCTTGGACATCTACGCTCTGGTTAGCTGAGTTAGCTTACAATAACTCATTCCACACTTCTATTGGTGTTACACCCTTTTTTGGTTTATTTGGCTATCATCCTGACACCTTGCCCATCACAATTCCTCAAGAAAGTTCTCTTACTCCAGCTGTGTCAGAAACCATTCAGCATTTATATCAAACCCAGAAACTGATTCAACAACATTTAGAAAAAGCCAAACAAAAATATAAAAGTCATTATGACAAGAAACATTGTGAGGGACCGCAATATCAATCAGGTGACAAAGTGACATATAAGGGGTTATTTTGACCCTGGCGGTCCGAGACCGCCAGGGCTAAAATGACGGAAGCACCGCCAACAGGCTGGCGGTGCTTCCTGGCCTATTACGACCGCGGCGGAAGCGCCACGGTCGCACCGCTGGGGACGGCGGTATTCCGCGACTTTTGCCCCGGCGGTGATAATCCGCCTGGGCAGCGCTGCTTGCAGCTCTGCCCAGGGGATTACGAGTCCCCGACCGCCAGCTTTTTCTGGTGGTATGAACCGCCAGGAAAAGGCTGGCGGTACGGGGAGTCGTGGGGCCCCGTGACAGGGCCCCGTGTAGCTTTTCACTGTCTGCATAGCAGACAGTGAAAAGCGCGACGGGTGCAACTGCACCCGTCGCACAGCCGCAACACCGCCGGCTCCATTTGGAGCCGGCTTCCATGTTGCGGCCCAGATCCCCGCCGGGCCAGCGGGGATGTCCAAATGGGCACTGCGGGAGTGCGGCCGCCCGGCGGTTACAGCTTGGCTGGCGGCAGTAGCCGCCCGTCAAAGTTGTAATGACCCCCATAGACTTCAAGAAGAAGCACATGTTTAACCCCAAATTCATAGGTCCTTATACTGTCCTTCAGCAAATCAATCCGGTGACCTATAAACAACAATTTCCCATATCCTTACGGATTCATCCAGTGTTTCACACTTCCCTCTTGAAAAAGCAGTCTAAAAGGTCCACCCTCATACAGCTCCTGTTCTAGTAAAAGGGGAGGAAGAATACAAAGACAAGAAAGTGTTGGATTCTAAACTGAGAGGGCATAATCTATGGTACTTAATCTCATGGAAAGGTTATGGTCCTGAAAGTAGCTCATGGGTTTCAGCATCCGATGTTCATGCTCCAGTACTTGTGAGACGCTTTCATTGTCTTAATCCAAGCAAACCAGGCCCTAGAGCGCATCTGGGAGTACTGTCAACGCCAGAGAGACACGCGCTCTATTGGCAACAAAAATGCAAAAACCCAGCACTCTCAAAACAACGTAATTTATGCATTGTGCTGATATGTTGTGGTTTAACCTTTTGCATTGCAGAGTTCAATCCTGAAAACTTATTTTTAATATGCTTACAAATACTGTTCCTTTGCAATGTATTGCTGCAGGTTTTCAGAGTGTGTTAGGGTGTGGTCCCTTTCCAGGGCCTTCCAGAGACTTTCCCTGCAACATGTCTGGGCGTGGTTCTGGGCTGGGCCAAGACTCTATAAAAGAGAGCCAGCCCAACTCCCAATGCTCACTATTCAGAGGTCCCGGTGCAGAGCAGCAGCTTCTTCCTGAGCTCCTGTCCCGGAGGCCTATTTGGATCTTCCAGTCTTCTGCCCTTCATCCTTCATTGGTGATCATTGTTCCAGGCAGTAAGACGGTGGTTGGACTATCCCGACACCGTTATTTAGAATTTTCATATTCTTGGTTTAATTCTTAAATGAGTAACAGATTACTTGCACGCTACCATTTCTTGACATTTATATGGTAGTTTACAAATAGGCAAGACGCGCGATTTGTTTCATAAAGGTCTGACTTTGTTATTCATTGCGTGCTACCATTTCTTGACATTGGCATGGTGGCTTAAGAATCGGCAAGACGCGCGATTCGTTTTATGGTGTTTAAACATTGTTGTCCATTGCGCGCTACTATTTCTTGACATTTACATGATGTTTTACAAATTGGCAAGACACGCAACTCGTTTCGTGAGGATTTAACTTTGTTGTTTATTGCGCGCTACCATTTCTTGACATTTACATGGTGGCTTAAGAATCGCCAAAAGAAGCGCGATTCGTTTCATTGTACTTTGATCTTGTTATTTATTGTGAGCTGTTATTTCTTGACATTTACATTGTGTTTTACGAATCGGCAAGACACGTGATTCGATTAATGATGATTTGACTTTGATATTCATTGCGTGCTACCATTTCTTGGTATTTTACATGGTGACACTCGAATCGGCAAGACGCACGATTCTCTCCTCAAGTTTAATTCATGTTGCTTATTGTATGCCACTATTCTAAGATATTTATTATATAATATTCGAGTTGACAAGTTATGTGATTTGTTTCCTGAATCCATATTGTGTTATTCATGATGCACAATCCTTTTATGGTGTTTACTATATATATATATATATATATATATATATATATATATATATATATATATATATATATCTTCAATATGCGCAATTTGTGTTGAAACATTTTAAGAGTACACAGAAGGCCAGAGTTTCTAGATGCAATATTGTATGGTCCTAGTATACATTCTCAAAACCGGATTTATATGACTGGTTTAAAATTTAGTCAGAATGTTTTTCTGATTCTCATGTAAAGGAAAGTACTTCTACTGCTGCACGTTCGTTTTTTTGATTAAGCTACCATGCGGACTTTGGTGATATTAATTTTGTTGACATACATAATTCGAACGTGAGACTAACCTGGTGACTTTTTATTTCAAGCAAATTACTCCCATGAGTAAAATTAAGGAAATGGCGTTGTAACAGCAATCCCCTTGTAAACGTTTCAGCTGCAGCCAAAAGGGAGAACTATAAGTACCAGCATGCCGCCTGTTACTCTTGATGGCAGAAACCACTTGATAAAGACGGATGTCGAAACGCGTTGTGGTGCCAAAATGCTTTACTGATTGGAATAAATATTCAGCTGATGCAATCTCTGGGAGTGCAGCGTTTCTCTTTCAATTTTATATATATATATATATATATATATATATATATATATGCAATATGCGCAATCTGTGTTGAAACATTTTAAGAGTACACAGAAGGCCAGAGTTTCTAGATGCAATATTGTATGGTCCTAGTATACATTCTCAAAACAGGATTTATATGACTGGTTTAAAATTGAGTCAGAATGTTTTTCTGATTCTCATGTAAAGGAAAGTACTTGAATAAGAAAGTTTTCATTTAATTCATCTTGATTCCCCTACAGGTATCCGGCCATCTTGAAACTTAGTCATTTTAAACTTAACTCTTAGATTGTTCATGTTTTCAGAGTGACTAGACTTAGAATCATAGTCTAGTATTGATTTCAGGAGATATAATTTTCTTATTGTGTGTTCTAACCTTTTTCTTACTACAGGTCTCCTTCCCCGCTGTTCCCTTCCTAATCCCCTCTTCCCCTCTTGAACTCTCTCAGTCTCTCTGATTTATCTATCAGAGTCTTGGAGCTGTTCAGTGGTGGACGTGTTGGGAACGTGCACAGACCCCGTGGATCTGGTGACTCTGACAGGTTCGCCCTTCTCTGCACAAAGTCCTCAGACCATATAGGAAGAAGTTGGCACAGAAATTGAAATAAAAGACAAAGTTTATTAAACCTCACAAGGTGGTACTACAGTTCAAACAGCACCCTTCGGTAATGTTTGAAGTAGCACACTGAACTAAGAGAGCATGGTCCTTTTATACCCACGCAGGGGCTAAAAGAAGGTGGTACAATTATAGAAGCAAGACTTACATACATGTAAGGTCATATGGAAATGCACAGTGGACAGGTAGGAGGGGCTAACAGTTTCAAGGACTAGTTGACACATTACTGTCTGTTACTGATTACTAACAGATCTTACTGGGCATGTGCGAAAGTGGGAGATGCTAAATATAACTTGTCACTAGACAGATTTTCAGGAGTAGTTAACAGAAAGGTAGGACAGAGCACATGGCGAGCACATGGCAGAGAAAATGGCTGCCATGAATACAAAATGGATTCCGCCAAATGTTCACAATAGTTGCTAAATACAAGATGTCTTCTGCTAATGCTTAATCTGATCGCTATTAAATTACAACACTTTGGAGATCCAGCTGAGCTTATAAAATTCACTAACTCTCACTCAACTGTTTCAATGGTCACTGCTGGTTCCTCCTCCTTACATAGAATTATGTGCAATGATTTATTGTGTCATTATTTTTTTATTGATTTCTTCACAGGTTGTTAATTGATTGTGTTTTTTTTTTATTTTGTGTTCAATTACCCTCTTCTATATTTCGCATGCAGGTAATCAAGTGCCCTTACATGCCTGCATCCTACTCGTTCTATATATTGTTTTGGTGTGATGTGTTGTCCCTTGTTGGTAGTGACATCTTCGTCTGTGTGTCTCCACCCCAATATCCTTCTTGTCCTTGCCTAAGGTATGTTTCCTCAGTCTTCAGTTTCTGACATGTACTGTCCTCTTTTGATATAAATGTTCCTTTTTCCTTTTGTTCCTATCCTTCTCACGTTATCCTCTTCATTTATTTTGCTCATTATCTCATACTCCTAGTATCCTCCTACATCTTTTATCTCCTCCACTTCATATCCTATAATTATTATTGACTGTATACTTTTATATGTATTTGTTGTTTGTTATATTCAGAGTTGTATCTTGTAATGTGAAATGTTTTATTAACCCTCTAGAATGGCAGAGAATAGTATCCCACCTAGCCAACTATAATCCAGACTTGAGCCCATATTTATACTTTTTTAGTGCCACATTTGCATTATTTGTTGATGCAAAAGCATGGCAAACTTGCAAAATACAATTATATTTTGTAAGTTTGTGCCACTTTTGCATAAAAAAATGACACAAATGTAGCGCTAACGAAGTATAAATATGGGCCTTAGTTCTTCTACAAGAAACTCACCTTGCAAAAGCTTCAAAGCTTAAACATAACTGTGTGGGTTCAGTTTTTGTATCTCAAAGATAAATGGGGTAATTATTTTATGTGACAAAAAATGTAAATGCTCCATTATTACTCAAGAAAATGACACTGAAGGTAGAGGGTTGATTGTTAAATAACTCATTAATTGTATTCCGCAAACAGCCTTCAAAGTTTATGGTCCCACCCAGCCTGATTATTTATTGTGGCCTAATATAACTAAGAAATGCCTTCAATATAGAAATTATTTTTTAATTATAGGTGGTTATGGCAACTAAATTATAGACCCTTTTATAGATCATCAATCACAGATTAGATTCATTCCCCATAAAGCTCATAAACAATTTCACTCCACCATTTCCCAGAATCACCTAGCGGATGCATGGAGATTGTGTAATCCTACTACAAGAGAGTTTTCTTTTTATCCCCCTCATGTGATATCCTCACACTCTTCTATCATATTTTTCTCAGTAAACCACTGGCAAAAAATATTCTTAATTCCACTATTGAACCTATTGTTATTTCTGACCAAGCCACAGTTATTGCATATCTAGATCTACTTCCAGCACATCCTAAATCTAAAAGATGGTGATTTAATAACTCTTTTTTACCGGATCCTGTTTTTGCTACATCTTTTGCCTCTTTTGCTGATGAGTTGTTTATGCTTAATAAAAACTCAGATACAACCCCCAATTACTATGGGATACCTTTAAAGCTGCTGCCCGAGGTTTTATCATTGACACAGGGGAAAGGACAGGAATGCACCATGTCTTGTAGATACGATGCATTCCTGCCCTTTTCTTTTGATGTATGGCAGTGTAGCAAGAAGGTTTGTGGTGCTGCTCTGTGTCAAAAGACTGTAAATGTGACTCCAATTCTACACTTCAGCCTTAGATTCTAATCAACAGAGCTTGTGCAAGTTAAATTGCGCTTTAGTAAAATTACTGCAGATAACGCTTCATCTATATTATTAGGTAGCAGTGCCCTTTATTATGGAAGACATCATAAAGTAGGAAAACTCCTAGATAATTGTCTAAAAATTCAGAAACGACACACTACTATTGACTACATTCAGTCATCCGATGGGAAACATTTATTCAAAAATCAAGATATTTCAGACCAATGTAAGCAATTATATCAAAACATGTACACTTGTGAATCTTTTGGATACTTTTTCTCATTGAGGCTATCTGAAAGATATTACCCCACCGACACATTATAATCTTACTTTCACGCCCCTGAAAGCTGACCTATTGCTCTAAAAAATGCTCAAAGTTGTCACCTCCCTTAGAAAAGGAAAAACCCCAGGCCCAGATAGTTTTACTGTGGAGTTCTATTTGCACATTTCAAATATACTATTCCCTAAACATTTCCAACTTTTAAAAATTTTCTACAATACTGGTAGTGCTGGGGGTACTTTTCTAGAAGCAACAATTTTTCTTATCCACAAAGATGATCTTTCACAGTGCAAAAACTATCGACCTATCTCTCTTGTGTATGTAGATTACAAAATGTTCGCTAAATTACTAGCTTTGTGGCTTAATGCATTTTTACCCAAATTGATCAGTAGGAAATAATCTAGATTTGTTAAAGGTCGACTTGCCTCAGATAACTCAATATTATTTTTTAATGTATTAAAGCTTCTTTTTCCTCTTATTCCTTAGATGCTGTTTCTATAGATGTGGAAAAGGCTTTTGACAGTATCAATTGGACCTTTTTGATTAAACCTCTTGATTACCATAGCTTTAGTCCCAATATTATTTAGCTTATATCTTTACTGTAAAAAGCTGCAATGGTCTCTGTGTTGGTTAATGGACGAGTTTCCAAATATTTTCCACTAAGACGAGGGCTTCATTAAAGGTGTCCTTTATCTTCTCTCTTACTTGTTTTAGTTCTTGAACCCTTTTTATCTTCAATTCCTAACAATAATTATATATGAGGTTTACATTATGGGGATAATCATTTGAAACTATCTGATGGTACAATTCCTGCTTTTCTTCCAAGAAATAACTGAGTTTGCTTAAGTATCAGGTTACAATATAAATTTGGTTAAAACTGTTTTGCTCATTACCAAATTCTGCAGCCTTTTGACCCCACTGGCTTTCATTTGAAATAATTCTAAAACTAATTATTAAGTTGTGTGGTTTAGACATTCTTTTACAGAATCAGTTGCAATAAATATAAAAGAAGGATTAAACAGATTTGAGGAACTTCTATCTGCTTGCAATCCTCTCACCATCAAAATGATGGCTACACCTATTGTGTTATATATTTTGTCTGTGATTCTTGTACATATACCTCTTCCATATTTTGAAAAATAGATTCTCACTTAGTCAAATTAATTTGGAATAATAAAGGACTGCAAATTTCCCTGTCACAGCTTAAAAAGTCTAAAACAGTAGTTGGTGCTATTTTCTGGACTTTCAGATTCATCATAAAGGCTTCTTTCTGAGGCAAGCCTCTAGATGGCTCCTCCCATTATCCTTCCCATTTATGCCTCTATGGCTTGATATTGAACACTCCTTGATGGCACCATTTTCTCCATAAGTAGTTTTCTCTTTCTCTTCAAAGAACATCACTACCTCCTTACCATTTTTTAAACATACCTGTTCACTAATGAAACCATATTATCAGCCTCAGACATTATCTAGAGATTCATTTCTTTACTTTGGTTTACTCATCTTATTACTTTATACAATATACCTCCCTATTGGAAATCTTGCAGACAAAGAGGTGTAATATGATTCTGTGACCTATTTGAAGGTCTTAATTCTTGCTCTTTCCATCATTTCTAAACCATATTTAATTGTCCACATTCATTTTGGCATGAATTTTCTATCCTTATAGAAATAATTTCAAACATTATTTATTCACTCCCATTAACTTCTACAATCCTTTCATCTGATGTATCTCTCTTAAAAATACTCAAACTTACTCCCATGGCCTATTTATAAATATTTTTCCATCCCAGTACCTTCTCGAACAAAACCAAGATAAAGCTCAGCTGGGTATCAAATTTAGGATTTGCCTGGCCTATCTCCTTCTGGAATAACATCTGGTCTAAAATATTCAAAATTTCCAGTACAGCCACATCCACGCAATCGATCTTCTTTTTATGCCATAGATTATACCGGTTCCATTGCCAATTTCTCCAAGACAAATAACAGAGCCTGTTGGGCATGCAGTCCTCCTTATGGTGATTTGATGCACCTTCTTTTCTTATGCCCCTCCAATGCTTCCTGTTGGAGAAGAGTCTAGCCCCAATTGACCAGAATCTTTAATTTACACTGCTCCATATCACCACTGTTACTTTTTCTAGGAAGTATATCAGATGTTGTCACATTAGGCTCACATAATGAATGATTGGTTGACCTCATGTTGGCCTTAACTTTTCAAAAAATTACAGTTAACTGGAAATGTTCTTCTAATATTTCATGTAAAGCTTGATTGTTCAATTTGTGTCTTTATCATAGAGTAGATGTAATCTTTACCTGTTCTTTTATGCCACATGTTAATAGAGATCTGTATGGTTGTCTTTAATAAATTTCTTTGATATTGCTTCTAAATAACATGCTAATTATATGCTATCGGATCATTTCAAAGCTCTATACAATATATCTTTCTCTGCTTTCTTTCAATTATATCTTATATTTTCAATTAGATATTCTAATTGTTCAGATTGTTAATAATTATTTCTTGTTACTCTTCTGTCTTCAAGTGTTGGTTTATATATTTCCTCCCCTTTTCTCTCCCTACTCCTACTTCCAATGTAATATTAAAAATTGTAAACAGCTATACTTTCTTCTACATTGCTAACACTCTTATGGATTTTATGTCTGCTCTGTTACATTAGTTGCTTATTTTTATGCAACTTTATTGTCGATAAAACTGATTGAACACCAATATTTTACATGAACAAGTGTTTTTATACTTTTTTCAATATTAAAATCTGTTTGTACTTTTCCATATAGTTTACTGTTATAAATTGAGTTTCAGGTTGGCAGAGGTAACCAAAATCCCAGTCAGGGTAAGTCAGATACACACCATAAATTAACCTGTGCTCACCCTCAGGTAGCTTCACACAGAGCAGGAGGCAATCTGTAAATTAATTTAGCAATGCTTAAAACAGGAAAACAATGAAAGAACCACAGACAAATAATCCATACCAGGTTAGACAAATGGAATTTAATTTAATTACCAAAACAAGATCAAAACAACAAAAGGCTGATAAGCATAAGTCAAGATATGAATTTTTAAAGAATATCTGCAATTGTAGTGGTTAAAATCCTAAAGCATCAACTGGGACTATTTGGTGACGCTAGGCCGGGGTAAATCCAAAAGTTCTGACGGACCACAATGAAGCACAGGCTGGCTACAGGATCCAACCTTGTCTCACTGAAACAGTACATCGTGTAGAGAGTTGTGTTAAGGTTGAAGATCCATTACAGGGATCAGAGGAGACAATGCGAAGGTGATGCACCTGTTCCATTCCACCTAGTCAGGGATGCATTGTTGATGAGCTACGAAGTTATTGATGCAATGTCTTCATCCTCAGCAGCAGTGCGTTGTCTTCAAGGAGGGAAGCAGTAGTTCTGATCAGCGCAGTGACAATGTTGCATGGATTTCTAAAGAAGATAGCTGCAGAACCCACTTCCAAGGGGAAAGATCTAGATTTGCAACACTCTGCAGAGTAGGACTCATAGTTGGTAGAGCCCAGAAGCTGGAGAAAAGTTGAGTGAAGTCTTTGATGCCCCTGAGACTTCAGAAGAGGAGGCAAACCAGTTAGCCCTTGGACTCACTTTGGTTCTGGGGAAATAGTGATCCAGATCCAGTCCTTCTCACTCCCAGGTACGTTCCAGGAGAGTGACAGTCCTTTCAGCAGCACAGCAGTCCTTCATCCCTACCAGAATGCCCTCAGGTCCAAAAATGTACTGGTTTGGTGTTGTCTGAGGTCCAGTACTTGTACCCAGTTGTGCCTTCGAAGTGGGGGAGACTTCTAAGATAGGCCTTTGAAGTGCAGAAAGTCTCCCCCAGTTCTTCCCTGGCTCCAGGCATACTACAGGGGGTTATGTAGCCCTTTCTAAGGGCTCAGGACCCAGCCCATTCAGGTGTGTCAGCTCCTCCCTCCCACCTTGCCCAGAATAACCCATCAATATGTTAAAGCCCCATCAGGATGTAGATGGTGCATCATGCACACGTAGTTTCCTTTGTGTGTGGCTGTCTAGAGGGAATGCACAACAGCCCAGCTGTTACCAACCCAGACGTGTCTTCAGTGACACACAAAGGCACAGAATGGTTAAAGTAAGAAAATGCCATTTTTCTAAAAATGCAAAAAGAACAGGTGATGGATGGAATGTAGACCAAATCAAGCATTCACCCCAGTCACAGATCTGGGTTTAATCCATCAGTTTTTTTGCTCACCATGCCATTCAAGTTTGGACCCAGCCATATGCAAAACAGTCTTTACCCTGTTCTCCATCGGAACAGTCCAACCCAAACCACCAGGCTAGGTCCTCCCTAGACCAGAAAGAAGCATCCTGGGACCGGTTTTAGGGTATCACCCCTCTTCAGCCAGGCTAGCTTGAATCTGGTGGCATGGTGAGCACAGGACCCACGTCAGGGCATACCCTTCCTACTTGGGGTGACAAATTCAAAAAGAATAGTTGATGGACAGAATGTAGACCAAATCAAACATTCACCCCCAGTCACAGATATGGGTTTAATCCATCAGTTTTCTAAAAGTGGCATTTTCAGACTTGCAACTCAAAATCCAACTTTACCCTGAGTTGTGATTTTAAATTGTGAGTCCATAGACACCAAACTAGAAATATCTTTGCGGTCCCACTTGGAAATTACACCTATAAAATGTAATAAGGCTATCCTAGCTTGTGGGAGATTTGGGCCTTGCAGTGGTGAAAAACAAATTTAAGATTTCTTCACTCCCTGGAAATGTAAAACATAAAAGGTCATGACCAACTTTTTATATACACTGAACCTTGGCCTTGAACAATCCAGGGCCTACCTTAGGGGTGACCTATATGTACTAAGAAGGTAGATTTGGGCCTGGCAAGAGAGTTAGCTGCTTTGTCAACATGGCAGTTTAAAGCTGCACATATAAACTCTGCAATGGCAGGCCAGAGTCATGTTTAAAGGGCTTCTGGAGTGGGCGGTACATCAGGTGCTGCAGAGTGGGTACGGGTAGTGTACTTTACTAGGGACTTATAAATAAATTATACTAATTGTGGATAAGACAATAGAAACAGGTTTTAGGGAAAGAGCACATACACTTTAGTGTTTGTCAGTCATAGTAAAGTCCCCAGAGTCTTAAAGCCAGCCAAAAGAAAGTCAGCAGAACAGGAAGCCAGAAGGCAAAACGTCAGGGGGAAACCAAAGGATTCCATGTCTAACATTTACCATAGGGAGATTGCCATACCGGTGGTGGAGAGCGCCACCTCGGTGGCAGAAATCTAAACCCCTGTGCAGAATCATAAAATACTGATGTAAAGTTACTAGTGGTAACTTTAGGGTTGTAAATTAGGCTGCAACTCCTGTTTTCTGAGGCTGGAGACACGTAAATCTTGCAGATAAGCAGGCCAAGCTTTATGTGGCCATTCCCATCTTTTGTGATCTAGTGATAATGAAAAAATCGTATATGGGAGGGGCATGCAGGAACTCTAGATCCAGCCTGCAACTGCCTTGTCAGGAGACTTGGCCGTATCTCACCAAATCACCAGAACCGCAGCACAGGATGCACACACAGGGACTCCAGATCCCAGCCTGCAGATGCCTTGTCAGGAAGTGGAGCTTATCTCACAATTCCAAAGGGTGCTTAAAATCAGCTTATCAGGACCTTACCACAGGATGTGCGCACAGGTACTCTGGCCCCCAGCCTACAGTTGCCTTGTCGAGGTTTGGGGCTTTATCTCACTATACCATCAGGCACGTCATTTCAGCTCACCAGGACTCCAGCACGGGACGCATGCACAGGGACTCCAGATCCCAGCCTGCATTTGCCTTGTCAGGAGGTGGCACTTTATCTCACCTCACCATCAGGTGTTTAACATCTGCTCACCAAGACCACAGCCTGAGACACGTAGGGGACGCACCCAGGCCAAGGGTGCACATGTCCTGCATCCATCAGCACCAGGAAAAAGCATGGCAGGACCACCCCCCTTGGTTTTGGTTTTCTGGAACTCTCTCGCTGATATGCACCCGGGATTTAACCCCTAGGGTGCCTGGGGCGAGCTGGTCTCATCCTGGCACATGGTTTCCGTCCTGCACCTGGCCCAAGTGCTCCCCCGATGGACCTCCCACCCACCCCCCAGGGCAGGGATGGAAGGGGAATCGCTTCCCCTTCCACCTCGACACCCCGTGACGTCTGATGGTGTCAGTGTGCAAATCACGGGCTGACCACATCAGAGGTCACCTCTGATCACGCTGGAAGCATGCTTCCAGCTGGTTCCTGTAAGACAAAAACATTTGTCTTCCGATCGGAAGGTGGGGCAGGAGAGGCATGAAAGGAAAGGAAAGACCTTTCCTTTCCTTTCATGTCTCTCTCAGCATTTCTGCTGCCTGATCGCGATGCGATCGGGCAATGCCCACTAGACACCAGGGATTTTTTTTTTTACATAGTTCAATAAGGGGATCGGCCCCTTGGGCAAGGTTTGTTCCGTAGGAGGCCATATTATTTTAGGCCATTTCTGCCTCCCTTGGGTAATATAATTAGGCCGATCTTTTAATATGTGGGGAGCAACCCCTTAGGCAAGGGTCGCTCCTCGGGGGCAAAATTATTTTAAGGTCATTTATGTCCCCTGGGAGCAGATCGGCCTAATATAATTAGGACAATCTGCCCCCATTGGGGGCAGAAACCACTAGACACCAGGGTTTTTTTTATATATATATTTACACATAAGGGAAGCAGCCCCTTGGGCAAGGGCCGCTCCCCTTGGGTGGGGGGGCAAAATATTTTTAGGCCTAATATGATTAGGCCGATAACCAGAGATATTTTTTTTTTGGTTTGTTTTTATTTTTTATATGTGGGGAGTGACCCCCTTAGGCAAGGGTTGCTCCCCAGGGGGGCAAATTATTTTTAGGTCATTTCTGCCCCCAGGTGGAGCAGAAAACACTAGACACCAGGGATTGTTTTTTAAATATACTTGTGCATAAGGGGAGCAGCCCCTTAGGCAAGGGCCACTCCACAGGGGGGCAAAATATTTTTAGGCCATTTCTGCCCCCCCGGAGGGGGTGCAGAAGCCCTCAAGACACCAGAGATAATTTTATTTTTTATATGTGGGGAGCGACCCCATAGTCAAGGGTCATTCCCCAAGGGGGGCAATTTACTTCAGCCCATTTATGCTCCCCTTGGGGGCAGATTGGCCGATCTGCCCCGGGGGACAGAAACCACTTAGGCACCAGGGATTGGTGTGTGTGTGTTTTGTTTGGGGGGGCAGCCCCTTGGGCAAGGGTCGCTCCCCATTGCCTATCCACACAAGTGAGGTACCATTTTTATTGGAAGACTTGGGGGAACGCTGGGTGGAAGGAAATTTGTGACTCCTCTCAGATTCCAGAACTTTCTGTCACCGAAATGTGAGGAAAAAGTGTTTTTCTGGCCACATTTTGAGGTTTGCAAAGGATCCTAGGTAACAGAACCTGGTCAGAGCCCCAAAAGTCACCCCATATTGGATTCCCTCTCGGTATCTAGTTTAAAAAAATGTGCAGGTTTGGTAGGTTTCCCTAGGTGCCGGCTGAGCTAGAGGCCAAAATCCACAGCTAGGCACTTTGCAAAAAACAGCTCTGTTTTCTTTGGGAAAATGTGATGTGTCCATGTTGTGTTTTGGGACGTTTGCTGTCGAAGGTGCTAGGTCTACCCACACAAGTGAGGTACCATTTTTATAGGAAGACTTGGCGAAATGCTGGGTGGAAGGAAATTTGTGGTTCCTCTCAGATTCCAGAACTTTCTGTCACCGAAATGAGAGGAAAAAGTGTTTTTTTGGCCAAATTTTGAGGTTTGCAAAAGATTCTGGGTAACAGAACCTGGTGAGAGCCCCACACTTCACCCCATCTTGGATTCCCCTAGTTGTCTAGTTTCCAAAAATGCACCTTTGTGGTAGGTTTCCCTAGGTTCCGACTGAGTTAGAGGCCAAAATCCACAGCTAGGTACTTTGCAAAAAACACATCAGATTTCAATGTAAAAATGTGTTATGTCCATGTTGCGTTTCCTGTCGCGAGCATTAGGCCTACCCACGCAAGTGAGGTACCACTTTTATCAGGAGACGTCGGGGAACACAGTATAGAAAAACAAGTGTTATTGTCCCTTCTCTTTCTCTAAATTTTTTCCTTCCAAATGTAAGACAGTGTGTAAAAAAGATGTCTATTTGAGAAAAGCCCTGTAATTCACATGCTAGTATGGGCACCCCAGAATTCTAATATGTGCAAATAACCACTGACTCTCAACACCTTAGCTTGTGCCTATTTTGGAAATACAAAGGTTTCCTTGATGCCTATTTTTCAGTCTTTTTATTTCACTAAATGAATTGCAGTATACCCTGTATAGAATGAAAACCCATTGCAAGGTGCAGCTCATTTATTGGCTCTGGGTACCTAGGGTTCTTGATGAACCTACAAGCCCTATATATCTCGGCAACCAGAAGAGTCCAGAAGACATAACGTTATATTGTTTAGAAAAATCTAACATTGCAGGAAAAAGTTACAGAGTAAAACATTGAGAAAAATGGCTGTTTGTTCAGCTCAATTTCAATATTTGTTTATATTTCAGCTGTTTTTTTCTGTAGGAAAACCTTGTAGGATCTACACAAATGACCCCTTGCTGAATTCAGAATTGAGTCTACATTTCAGAAATGTTTAGCTTTCTAGGATCCAGTATTGTTTTCACACCCATTTCTGTCACTAAGTGGAAGGAGGCTGAAAGCACAAAAAATTGTAAAGATGGAATATGTCCCATTAAAATCCCAAAATTGTGTTGAAACATTGTGTTTCCTGATTCAAGTCTGCCTGTTTCTGAAAGCTGGGAAAATGGTGATTTTAGAACCGCAAAACCTTTGTTGATGCCATTTTCATGGAAAAAGCTATCAGCTTCTTCTGCAGCCATTTTTCCCCATTTATTTTTTAGAAAAAAGATTTTTTTGCTGTATTTTGGCTAAATTCTTGGTCTCCTTAAGGTGAATACACAAACTCTGGGTACCTCTGGAATCCCTAGGATGTTGGAAAAAAAGGACGCCAATTTGGCATGGGTAGCTTATGTGGACAAAAAAGTTATGAGGGCGTAAACGCAACCTGCCCCAAATAGCCAAAAAAAGACCTGGCACCTGAGGAGGGAAAAGGTCTGGCAGAGAAGGGGTTAAAGGTACTGTAATTCCCTTTCCCCTCTTTTTGTATCATTGTAGTGATTGAGGGATGGGAAAACAAAAGGCATCTAACAGCCACACAGGTGCCCCTGTCCAATTAAAACCCCCAAAATATTACAAATGTGTGAATATGAATTGTGTGGAGAATGAGATTTATAATTTAATTGAAGAGGTGAAGACTTTTTTTGAAAATTAATGCTTCAGGCAAAAAAAAGACCTGCTAAAACAACAAAAGGGAAAAAGGTTTCTGAAATATTTAAGATGATAGCAAAGGTCTCTAATAGTATAACACCAGCTAACTTATCACACTGTAAGAAGCAATCCTCCACTCTGGATCCACAAATAAATACCATTCTTTCTATAGAAGGGGAAACCCAGGCATTGATTAATGTTGCCTGTTCTAACAGATACGAAACTTTACAAGAGAATGAGGGCTTATTTTATGGACTAAAGTACCTCTTGACTGTTTGATCCAGATAATCAATACTGATTCCCCTGATCTGCTTGTGTTAAGTTTATCCCTAAGAATGGGATCCCAAACCTGTTGATAAATATTTACAACAGATCTTCCCCTTTTGACAGAACATTTCAGGCCATAATAACTTTGTACACTTTTTTAGCAGATTTTAGGTTGAGCCACTATGCGGGAATAGCAGGGGACTTTAACACCAGTTTTGAGCCATATGGGCCTCTAGTGGAATTGACTAGGGGAGAAGTTACATACTGGGGAATCCTTGCTTATTCTGGATTAAGGAAAGCCCCAAAATGAGTTTATCTGCTGCCCAAATAGTAGATTTAGTGGTGTCATCTGGTTTAGGAGCATGTAATGGTCGATTAATCCTGGACAGCAGAGCAAAACCTACTTTTGAAGGGGGTACCTGCAAAAGTAATATTGACTGCATATTAATGGATGTACAGATCTGCCATAAAATGGCAGATACAAGGGTTATTGACCACCATGATAGTGATCACTTTCCCATTAACCTGGAATGGAAGGGGTCTTGAATAAGGAATTTAACACGTCAAGAGTTTTCCACAGCTTTTCTATTGTATTGACAAACAACAAATAAAATGTGAGGTGGGAAGGGTATATCAAAATCCGATGAGGAAATAAAAGTGATTTATATAATTGTCTCAGAGGAACTGCTTACCTTTGCAGAAAAACCCTTTTCTCCCTCACAGATTTTGATGCTCCATGCTCCATGAAGGATAGGGAAGGTATTTGTAAAAGATGCCAGTAACCAGAAACAACATCTAAAAATAAAAGTTAATGAATGATTTAAGAAACCTGTATAAATGCAAAAAAGGGTCTGATGAAAGCTTCAACACACGAGCCGAGAGCAGAGATCCTTGAAGCTAGGGAAAATTATGTTAGCATTGTTAAGATTAGCAAAGTTCAGTGGAAGGCTAGATATGGGAAAGATCTACTAGCTGTGACAGAAGGAAAGGATACCAGGCTCCTTTGGCAATTAGTTACTTAGGATGGACATAGAAACCATGCATGTCCTGAATGTCATATTGCAACAAGGGACTGGGAGGAACATTTTTAAACCTTTTATGCAGATTTACCTGCCAGTAAATGCAAAACAGATATCAACCAGAAACGTAAATTGTATAAAGGAAAACCTGTTTCATTAGCACTAAAGGAATTCATAGCTGGAATACAAGCTCAGGAGATAGGGAAAGCCCCAGGGCTCGACAGAATTTCTGTAGATTTGTTCAGATACAAACCTTGGATTTGGGGACTGTATATTAACTGTATATCCAATGCCATAGCAACTGGGACTCGGATTCCAAGTACTTAGAAAGTTACGGAAATTATTCCAATCTTTAGAAAGCAGGTCAAATCAAGTCTGGTAAAATACCATCCCATTTAGCCTATAAGATAATGTTCCAAAGGCCTACAGTATGCAAATCTTAACAAGGTTGTAGGACTGGATATCTTCAGATTAAGGGGGTTATTACAACTTTGGAGGAGGTGTTAATCCGTCCCAAATGTGATGGATATACCACCAGCCGTATTACGAGTTCCATAGGATATAATGGACTCGTAAGACGGCTGGTGGTATATCCGTCACTTTACCGTCACTTTTGGTACGGATTAACACCTCCTCCAAAGCTGTAATAACCCCCTAAGTGTTTACACACTTCCAGCTGGGATTTAGACCTAATATAAGTGCAATTTGATCAGGTTTTATAATTTGTGTCCATTAAATGGAAAACAGTAGATCAAGGGTTGTTATTTGTACCATTTGTTGACTTATGTGCTGCATTTGACCTTGTCCCAAGAGAGAAACTTTGAGGGGTTCTGGGGAATCTTGGGGTCTCAGCTTCTCTCTAATTCAGGCCCGGTATGCTGAAAAGTTTGCAGGTGTCAGGTTTGGGGCCAGGAGGGTAATTGATGGAGGACATCCCCATTAGAATGGTCATCCGCCAAGAATGTGTGGTTGCCCCTATTCTTTTCTTATTTTATCGAAAGGGATGTATCCAGTATCTCTTAAAATGTGAAAATGGTTTACCTAAAATGTCTGGACAAAAAATACTGTGTCTGCTCTGCAGATAATACTTTGCTGCTCTCTAAACAGCTAGGGAAATATCTATCCTTCTAGGAAAAATAGAATTTATTTTGCAGAGACCATGGCCTAGAGATTAATAGTAACAGAACATAATATATGATATTCAGTACCCATAAAAAGATCAATGGGTAGATCCTTTTAGAAAAGGAGACACCAGGGAGAGTCTTTGAATTTGATTACCTAGGAGTGAGGATTACCCCAATTAGAAAGAAAGCACATTGCCTTTAGATAATAGAGCAAGGACCATTATAAGATTTGTAAAAATAGTGTTTTCTTTTGCCATCTTACCTGCTGTAGAGATATATAGGATCCAAGTATCTGGGGCTTCTTTGTATGGGGTGGATCTATGGGGTTATTTAGATAATAGAGCAAGGACCATAATAAGAACTGTAAAAAGGTGTTTCTTTTGTTATCTTGCCTGCTGTAGAGATATATAAGATCCAAGCATGTGGGGCATCATTGTATGAGGTGGATCTATGGGGTTATTGTAATCTCGCCACACCTGTTTTAAAAATCACTTTTAAGATTTCCCACAAGTGTCCCAACACTTCCACTATGATTTGATCTTAATTTCAGGTACATTTCTGATGTTGCTGCTTTAAGACCTATTTTATGATGAATCAGGCTTTGGACCACTGAAGATTTGGCCTCATATAGAGTCTGTCTTTTCCAATTATATACTGGGAAAGCAGCTAGTATAATTTTCTGGCTCTCCCACATACACAACCTGGTTATTTAAGCTAGGTCTGAGTGATTGCTGGTGTCATCCCAAAGGAATACCCTGTGGTGTTCATTTTAGGAACTACATTTCAGGAGCTAAAGAATCTACTGCAATTTCAGGTATTTTAACAATCTTTTATTTATCTTTTAAATGTGCACCAAGTTTTGAGCCTTTTATGAGTTACTTTAGCAAAACACTTTGCATAAGCCCTTAATAGAAAATTTAGACAAGGTATCTAACCACTGGTCTCCTTCACCTGTTCCTGGTCTAAAGAATCTGACCGATCCAAACTGTGTCCAGTGGGTGGCCAGGTAGTTGAAAATGATGAACATATATTATTTTTCTGTAGAGTTTTTAGGAAGCAGTGTTCCTATTGGATCATTCTGCTCTGTCGTCACCTTGACCTTTTCAGTTACCACAATGCCCTAAGGGTATGTAAGACCGATACAAGAAAATATATTGTTTACTCAATTGCAAGCTGTCTGCTTTCAATATGGTTTATTAGGATGAAGGCTAATGAGCTGAAGAAAACCAAGTGTTAATGGCAATTTTGTTATAAGATTACACCGCCCTGCTTTGGTAATTAACTGGCCTTTGGTGTCTTTTTAAAACATACTTTTTATAGTTTTAGTCTACAATCTACCCATACAAGTGCCCTTTTAATTATGATTATTGTGATTTTATTTCAATGTCACCCAGTAACTACCTAGACCATATCTGTGCACAATAGGCTGCCTAGCTCCAACTCAGGCACGGTTGCACCTTGGTGCAAGGGTGCCTGCATTGTGAGGATGATTGTTTTTTTTGCAGGAAGGGACACCTTGCTTCACAAAAACAATCACAATAGGTGTTTTCCTCTCTTTGTGAGTGCTGCAGAAATAAAGAATTTCCCCCCTATTGTGTCACTCCTATGCCACCCTTGTGGTGGCATAGGAATCTGATGCATTCCCAGACTTGAAAATCTGAGAATGCGTAGAATTCATTCAGGTTCCCTGGGTGTTGCTTGGGAACACCCAAAGCAACATCCATGAAATGCCCCTTTCACACATTGTTACATGTGAAAGGTGTTCATATTTACAAGGCCATGAAAAGCCACCCAAGGTGGCTTTGCATGGCTTGTAAATAGGGCTGGCACTGTGTGCCACTGAAGCATCAGAAAATGATGCTCCAGTAGTGCAGTCTGCCTCTAGAGCCTCACAAATGAGGCCCTGTGACTCTTCGTGGGCCAGGGGAGGTAACCTTATACTTTCATTGTTTATACCCCATGGCTATAGTCTATGCTAAGCAAAGATACATCATTCTCCTACTGAAGGCTCCTCACATGGTCCAGATTACATAGAGATTGGCCCACATCTTGAAGCCAGATAGTGGAAAGCCTTCTGTCTTCCACAAGCAAAGTCTAAATATGTAGCTCTCTCTCAGCGATGATGAACAACATGCTGATTTTGTTTCTTACAGTACTAAAATCTGCATGGAACTATGAATACTGTACATTGTTCCTCCATTAAGTTTCCACAGGTTTACCCTGCCAATATTCAGTGAAGGGTGAGATATGTAATGCACCCAGTAATTACCAGATACAATAAACACCACCCAACTTGTAATTTCAAACCCCTGTGAAAACAGGGTTTTACATAGACATCAGAAAATATAGCTCCTTTGTAATCAGGGCCATAATGTGCAATGTTACATATGCTTTACACTAGGCATGGGTGGTGAGCTCCCCTCAACTGGCAGAGCAAACAGAGTTTTTGGCACTCTGCTCTCCGCTTTGAGGGCAGAGTTCATCCAAAACCTCTGCATGCCCCACCAGCAGAGCGGAGCTCACCGCATGGGCACTGCAGTCCAGTTATTGGCCATGCAGCGCAAGTGCAGACAGTCTGCGCTTGTGCTGTGTGGCCCATAACTGGGCTGAAGTGTGCACTCCTGGCCACCATGGAGCTGCTGCCCCTGCTAGCTCCGGATCCAGGCCTCCCCTGCCAGCAGCTCAGGAGCAGGGCCAAAGGGAAGGCAGAGAGACAGGTCGTTAGGAAAGAGGACCCCCAGGAGGACCCAGGCAAGTCCTCATTTTTTTTTCTTTTCTTCACACTGGTGCACAAGGGCCCTGAAATGGCATCTTCGCTGCTTATAGCCCGGGCCTGAATTCAGGTCAGGGCCATAGACAGTGAAAGCTGCCGTTCCAGGCCTCTTGTGCACCGGCCTGCCCAGGCCTCTTATGCACTGGTGTGCCCCGTGTGCACTGCACACGGTGCAGGCCAGTGCTCAAGAGGCCTGAAACAGCAGCTTTTACTGTCTACAGCCCTTTCCTGAATGCACCTGATCTCGGAAGTGCCAAGCATTGTGGGCCTGGCTAACTAAGCCTGACCCTGCTTAACGCTTCCGAGATCGGGCACATTCAGGACAGCGTGCCACTAGGGCAGGTGGCAGTGGCACTCTGCCACTCATGGAACTCCGCCTCAATGGAATTCCATGGAGTTGTAAATCAACTCCACTGAATTCCGTGGAGTAGAACTCTGTCTAGGCCTATTTTATATTCATTCACTTAAAGTCAATAATCCCAAAAACCAGGGAAAAGCACTTCAGGAACCAATGGTAAGTCAAACTGAAAGTCTGTTATTCTGAAACAGATTTACCTCAGTCTCATCAATGGCACCAGTATATGTACTGTGAAATGCAGCCATCTAGTGAGTTACATGAACAAAACGCACCTGGGAAAAACTATTTCCATCGCTGAATCCTGCAACCATTAACCCTATCTATGTTAGTTGCTATCAATTTCAAATCAAATCAGTGTTGTCGCTTACACTATACTGTCTCTGATTATACTGTCCATCAATGAAAGTGTGTTCCAGTGAATGGACCCCATAGTAGCAAAATAATTAAAATGCTAAATTGCGTGGGTGGTCGCCACCAGCTATCTGTATTCATAACATGTGACATACACCCAATTGAAAATTAGCTGTAGACATTGATCATGCCATTATTTACGTAGGTTAACAACTTTCACCACCTGCTGCACAATGACCCACAGTTTTAGTCACGATACCTTAATAATTAGGCAGTCTAATGTATGTCCTAAATCACTGCATTATTTGTGCCTCTTTAAAGGAGGAAGGACAAATATCTTCTTATGAAAGCATACCATATCATCACATTTTCTCTCTCTACAGGCCAGTGTTAAAACAGTATTTTGGGTATATATATATATATATATCACCTACTGGCAGCTACCAGTAAGTTGTTATAGGAAATATCTAATTTCAATAGGAATAGTGTTTTTTGTTTTGCCAATAACTTTGGCACCTCTACCCAAATCTTCACAAAATTTCTAAAGGATATACTTCAGTGGGTTCAGCTGCAGTGGTGAAAGTTTCAGGGTGATCTGTTAAGTGGGGGGTTGAGAAAAAGGGGCAGTCCCAAAAACACTTTTTCCCTATGCATTTTCCCTTTGGGATATTCCAACATGGCTGCAGTCTGAACCACTGGACGGAATTGTAGATATCAAGGGACGTGGATCCTCCGTGGATCCAACTATCCCTCTGCTGATATCTGATTGACTACCAGCACTTCAACAAGGAAGTGTTGGCAGCCATCCATTTTGGGACTCAACTTCAGTTGAGTCCTACACAAAAAGTAGAAAAAAGAAAAGGGGCCAAGGTAGGGTTACCCTGAGTCCATAGCCTTGGTCTAGGGATTATTCACTGACCTCACCAGGTCTAATTTCATTCTCCTGCTTTTTTCTTTTATTTTTCCCCAGGCTGAGCTAGGTCCCAGGGGCATTAGGGGCTTAGAAAAAGGAAGGGGTACACAGGGCCCCCTTCCTATGGCTTCTTTTAGCCCCGTGGATGACCTCCTCCACTTGGCAATGATATGAAGGTATGAGGAGGGCCATGTGGCACTCCTGTGTCCCAGGGACCACCACCTCCCCGGGGCAAAGCAATAATTTCTAATGGGGAAGCCTGTACAGCCTCCCCACAGCCCCGGGGACTGCCACATTCTCTGGGTCTAAAAAGGAAATTCATGCATTTTTCCATGCATGGCCCCCTCCCTCCTGGGGACTGTCACAACCCGTGCAACTTTAGGTACAGAGGTGCCCACCTCCTCCATCCCTAAATTTGCTAACGCAACACCTAGCAAACCCATAGAGGATACATAGCACTTGAGTAACCCCACATGACCAACAGGGTCAGTGTGCCCTCTTTGCTTTTGGCTATGGGGTCTACCTCCCATGCCAAGTGTAGTGCTGCCATTAAGGCCAGCACCCAGAAGAGGTGACTGTCAGCTGTCAGAATCCAGAGCCGTGCAGGGGTGACACCCTGCAGCTGCACAGTTGTCTGAATACTCAGTACTTCCTGGGGATAAGATGAAGCCTTACCAGCGCCAATTCTGGGCATCCCCTTACTGGTCAGGAGGCCCTTGGCTCACTTAACCTCTCTTTAAGAGTTGCCTACCTTTCCTCTTCTTTTTTCCCTTCCTTGGGGACACCTGTCTCCTAACTGTAGGGACTGGCCCTCCAGGATATTTATTTGGGGGGGTAGGGCTCCCTGGGTGAACACCACATCTGGGATCAGACCAATCTCCGGGAGGTCATTGCCCAGGAGACAGTCCAAGGGTAGGCCAGCACTGACCACCATCTTATACCAGCTGATGGTACCCTCCATCTCTAGGGGCACTATGGTTATGGGTTTGGTTGTGACCCCACCTGTGGCTACCTTTACCGTCCTGGTTTATTCTGGCACATACATGTTTAGAGACACCAGCCTGTCACTCAATATGGTGTCACTGGCACATGTGTATCTCAGGCCAGTGGTAGGGATCCAATTCACCTGAAAGGAGTGAAAGTGCCTACTCTCATTCTCAGAGATTACCAGCTTACCATCTGGACCCGTCTCCCAGCACAATGCTGTGAGGAGTCCTCCTCTATGGCTACACTGGACAGCCCCGTGCTAACCACATTCTTGGAACAGGCTTCATCACCTTTAAAGTGACCTGTCTGCTGACAGTCAAAGCAGGCCCTGTTATCCAAGATCTTTTTTTAACCCTGGATCTCCCTGCCTCTGCTGGTCAGAGTGTGTTCTACTCTACTGTTTTTTAACATTCTGGGGTACTGAGGGGTTTGCTGTGGAAGGCGCATCACCCCTCTCTTTAGTTTTTTGTGGACCTGACCCCCCTACTTACAGTCTCCCCACTGGGACTTCGTAAAGACTCTGGTTCTCAACTACTCACCAGCTGCCTCTCCCAGGTCCTGAGGCTAGACAGCTTAGAGTCCACTAGATTGTGGCATAAATTCACTCAAAAATAATTACTCAAGATGTGCTCCATCATGATCAAATTGTATAACCCCTCATAAGTATTTACTTTGTTACCTTGCATCCAGCCCTATAGTGTCTTAACTAAGGTGTCTACAAAGTCCACCCAGGAGAGGGTGCTGACCTTCTGGGTGTCCCTAAACTAAATCCTATACTGCTCTGGGGTGAGACCAAATTTCTGGATGAGACATGTCTTCATACTGGGACTAGGACTCAGTTTCATCCTCTCCTAGGGTCAGAACCCTATCCCTCCCAGATACTGGGATAATTTCCCATAAAAGTGAACGCCAGTAGTGAGGTCTAACTCAAAGGCTGTCAGCCACTTGTCAGTGTCATCACCTTCTTGGTAGTTAGGGACAATCCTTTTGGGTAGTCTGTGGCAAAGCCTACCACCCCTGGACACCTCAAGCTCTACTTCACTGTACCATCCCTCTGATCTCCTCTTGACCACTTCTTGTTTTACAGGGCCAACTTATCTGCCTCTAAAGCTTTGTAGGCTAACTGGACCTCAAGGTTTCTCTTCCTGAGGACCAGTTCCGCTTCATCTTAGGTGGATACAACAGACCTTCCTCTCCCACTAACTTGGGACTGGGCCCTGATCCCTGAAGAAAGGGACAGGTGATCATCATCCTACTCCTGAGGTTAGTGGAGGTTGAAGAGGGCCTCCTTCCCCTCCCCTTCTACCTCTGGGGCTTTATTTGTTTTTACTAGCACTGCCCAGGTTTCAAGGGACATAACCATCTCATCTTTCCTAAGGTTGTTAGCAGCAAGCAAGCCCCTCTTTTTGCACGATACTATAAGTTCAGCTGAAGTGAGCGTGGGTAGGCTAGCCAGATCAAGCTCCATGGTATCCCCAGTTTTGACTCACACAGAAAAACTTTGGTACCAATTGATCCGTACAATTTAGAAAAATCAAAAATGAAGTAATTAAAAAATAATTCATCAAAATTTGAAATCAGAAACAATTTTGCTCTAAGTCAATTTGGAGGTTTTTTCTTTGCTTCACTTAAACATGATATTAAACACAAGTACTGGATCCCACCACTGCGCACCAAAAAAGTTGGAATGTTAATTATTGGAAAGGGTCCAGTTAAGGTCTCAGTAAATTAATCCTTTCTCAACCCTTGGAAGCTTGTCCCATGTGCAGATAGGCCTAACTTAGGAGACAGGTGTGTAAAGCATTTAATGTCAGGACAACAAAATATATGTAAAATACACTACACAATAAAAATCTGACACTAATTTATAAAAATAGGAAATGCTTTTTTCTTTAACATGACACCAAAGTGACAAAAATCCAATGTAGGGAACCAGAGCTAAGATTTTTTTAAAGATTAAAAGTAAAACTAGCTTTTTGAAGCAAATATCACTCAAAGGGTTGAAAAAAGGACACACTGGACAGGGTCAAACTCCTGAATTCAGGCCACCCACGATTTAACACTGTTACAGTTATTTTCAGAACTGTTTCTTGATTCAGGAAAGCGGTCCACATCACCAACCAAGGGTTTGGAGGCTCTGGTTTGCTATTTCGGATGTGGGACTACAACGTCCACAGTGCAACTCTTTAGCTTATGGAGCTTTTTACATCAGTTGCTCCAAACTTCTCCAAACTTCTGGATCTTCTTCCAGAAGTCCTGTTGGATCCTTGAAGTATCCATAAACTCGATCCAAGGTTCCAGAAGCTCTAAGCTCCTTGGGAGCTAGGACTTCAATTCCCTGAATGCACCTATACAGAAGCAAGGCAAAGTTATTTTATTGTTAAAGCCCAAAGTCTGCAACTGGGGCAGTCCTTGGGAGTGCAGTTCTTCAGGTGTAGACCAGGGGTTAGGCAAGGCAGACCTTCTTCTCCAGCATATTGTGTTACAGTGGTCTGAATTGAGGGTCAGCTCTGCCATATTTATTCATGCTCCTGGGTTGATGAGAAGGGGAGTGCCACTGATCAATGGGGTACAGGCCACCACTATCTTGGATGACCACTTCCTGATGGGAAGAATTTTAGAGAAACAACATTCTCAGAAATTCCAACATGAGGAAAATGCCACCTTGGAGGTTAGATCTGGCTAAGTCTACCCACTGGTGTGGCTAAGTCTTCCCAACACACACATTTCAGTCCCTTTCCTGTTCTAATCATTGGGGCTTTCATCTGTCTGGGGAGAAGGAAATGGAGGGGTTCTAGTTTCTGTTCAAAGTGGCTTTCCCTTTTTTGAAGACCAGTTGGCTACTCGTACCCTATCCTGCTCTTCCATCGGCCGCAGCAGTTCTCCTCCCACCAGATGCTTCCTTTGTCTTAGCCCATGCCACTTTGCACCTCACTAAGATAGCTTGACTCAGGCTGCCAGAGGCTGACCAATCAGGAAAGGGCACTACAGGGCTGAATTTGTTAACTTTCAAAAAGAATGCTAGTTATAATTAATTCAACCATGGCAAGTTGTTGGATTTATTACAACATTTAATTTGATACCAAAATTATTATATTTAGCTTCTCCCTGTGAGAACTACAATTTTATTATTTTAAAATAAAGTCTCCGAACGTTAGCCTAGGAAGTCCATTGCCTACAATAGGGAAACATGAATTTGACTGTTTGTCCCTCACCAGGTCTTACAAAACATATTTTACAAAGTCCCTGCTTATATTTACACAGTGCCCAACTCTTGGGCCACCCAGGGCAGACCTTAGGGGTGACCTACATGCAAAAATAAGGTAGGTTGAGGCTTTGGCAGTACTTTTAATTCCAAAGTCGAATTAGGTGATAATTTTAATTTACAATTAGCCAGCAGGGCAGGCCTGACTTTACAGTCATACTGGACACCACAGCAGTGTACTTATGGGTGCACTAGCTATACTGGGGTCCCTAAACCTACATGCCATACCATGTACTAGGGACTTATAGGTAGATTGTCAGAGCCAATTTTATTTAAACCTAATTTGCATATATAATTTTAAACAGAGCATTGCCCCTGGGACTGGTTATCAGTGCCCATGGCACAGAAAGAGTCAGAAAACATCAGTATCAACTAAAAATGGGACAGAAAGTGAGGGGGCTTCTGCAATCAGCCCAATTTTACCATAACTAACTTCTAATAGGGGAGGGGGCCCGTGTGGGCTACCCCACATCCCTGGGGACTGCCACCTCCCGAGAGCAATTTTTTCCAAATAAGGGGTGCGGGCGCATGTCTCCACCACAGCGCCGGGGAACGCCATGTCCCACCGGCTGAAACAAAATACAGAAACAGGGCTGTCGGGGAACCCTGGCCATAGAGACCACCACCTCACTGGGTCTACATTAAACATAGGAGCCAATAATGGCTACTCCCCAGGGCTAGCACATGCTATGTCTGGGGATGCCCACCCCTGGAACATAGCTGTTTGCTTTGTCGGTACCTGCCAAGTCAGAGCAAACACTCCGGTTCCAGTCAGAGCGAGCTGTCAAAGTGCTCTTGCCCAATGGACGCATAGGCTTCATATCTTTTCCTGCCCACATATATGCGGGCAGGGAAACAGATCAAAACCAACTGCTCTTGCACACAGGAAGCTGCATGTTCAGCACCTCCCTGTGTGCAGTAGCAATTCCAACCCTTGCAGGAGGTGGGGTGCCTGCTGCGACTGAAGGGGCGTTGAGGCTTTCCTTGTGGTCCTATTGTACACTGGGTGCCCTGGGGGACACCCAGAAGAAATGGCAGGGCCCAGGGGGATGAGGTCCGTGTGGCCAAAATCAGCCTGGGTAGTGGACCGCATGGCCCCCCTCTCCTAGAGTCCATGGTTCTCCCTTTAAATTGCTACGAGTATGCAAATGTGCCAATCACCTGGAAGCTGTGCACCTGCTTGGCCCTGCATTGTCCACCTTAATAGTATGCAATCGCTTCCCCCATTTTTCCAGAATTCTGGACAGCTTACCAAAGGGCCCCCCCACAAGTGTCATTCCCCCCAATTTTGGTGGCACATTTTTTACGTTGAGGAATATGAGGACATCTCTATAAAACAAAGAAGCACTTTCTTCATATAGATAAGAGGAAGGGATTTTGGGAAACTAAGACTGGAAGAGGCCAGCTTGAGGCAGCAGCAACAACAGCTATCCCTAGATAGGGTGGCCATAGCAGTTGAGAGGGAAAGGCAGAGATTGGGGCTAACACCCCATGGAGGCAGCAGCTCAGGTTTCAGGGAGCACAGGGTCAGGGAGGGCTCTTTTGAATTTAGAAACCTGCACAAAACTGTTTCCTCCTACAGGGTAGGAAATTATATTTATGAGTGGTGTACTGCACTTCAGAGTGCCTGTAAAGTTCAGAGGGTCCCTAAAAGGCAGTGGGCTGCTATCCTCTGGTTTTTCTTCTCTGACAAGGGGAGTAATATACTTCTCACTGTCAGAGAAGAGGATGCAGACAACTACAATATCCTTAAGTCTACACTCTTAGATGGGTTTGGTCTCACCACTGAGCAATATAGAATAAAGTTCAGGGGATCTAGAAAAGAGTCCTCACAAGATTGGATTGACTTTGTGGACTGTTCTGTTAAAGCTTTGGAAGGCTGGTTACATGACAGCAAAGTGTCTGATTATGAGGGCCTATGTAACTTGATTCTGAGTGAGCATATACTGAATTATCGTGTCTGATCTGTTGCACCACTATCTAGTGGACTCAGATCTGACCTCTCCCCAAGAAATGGGTGAGAAGGCAGACAAATGGGTCAGGACTAGGGTGACCAGAAACGCTCCTACAGGGGGTGACAAAGACAAGAAAAAGAAGCAGGTAAGTCACATGACAAAGGTGGAGACAAAGATAAAAAAGAGTCTTCATCAGGCCCACAAAACCCCTCTGGGGGTGGGTCTAAAACCTCTTCCTCTAACAATCAGGTGAACACGCCTTGGTGTTATATGTGTTAGAACAAAGGCCATAGGCTGGGAGATAGCTCCTGCCCTAAGAAAAAAAACAAGCCACCCACTAATACAACCCCCACTCCTACCTCTAGTGCCCCTAGCAATAGCAGTAGTGGTGGGAATAATCATAATAGCCAATCCAAGGGTGTAGCAGGGCTATCTCTGGGAAGTGTAGCAGGGACTAGTTTAGTTAGGGAAACAACTGAGGCTGTTTTAGTCTCTGATGGGTGCATTGACTTTGCCACCCTGGCTGCTTGTCCCCTTAACATGGATATGTATAAGCAGCAAACCTTGATAAATGGTGGTCAGGCAGAGGCCTACAGGAAAACAGGTGCCAGTGTCACCATGGCGACTGAAAAACTGGTGTCCCCTGAGCAACACCTACTTGTTCATCAGTACCAAGTGACAACGCCCACAACAACACTGTGAGCCACCCAATGCAGTTGTTGATCTCAACTGGGGAGGGTTTACAGGTCCTAAAAAAGTTGTAGTGGCCACAGACCTACCTGTATAGTGTTTACTAGAGAATGACTTGGAGACTTCAGCTTGGGCTGAGGTAGAGTTGGAAGCCCGTGCAGAAACGCTTGGAATTCCAGGGCACAGCTTTGCTTTGACAAGGGCTTAGGCCTAAAATCAAAGGGAACTGGGAAACCTGGATCCTGAAACCATGGACCAAAAACTTCCTAAAAACAAGGGTAGAAAAGGTAAGAAATTATCCCCTGATACCTATTTGGTACTCACGTCATTGTTCACACAGACCGCACACCTCTCTTGTGACTAAAATAAATGAAAGGAGAAAACCCAAAATTGTTAAGGTGGCCAATTTCCTTACAGGGAATGGAACACAGACCTGGCCCTAACAACTCCAATGCAGATGGATTCTTCAGATATTTCCACTTAGACAATGAAGACTCATCTGGGCAAGGTTAGCCTTCTTGTCCTTCATTTGAAGGGGGAGGGGTTGTGTAGGAAAGTACCCTCTTTCTTGGCATGGTTATCCCTTTTTTCTATCTGGTGTCAGTGTGTTTGACTGTGTTCACTGGGATCCTGTTAGCCAGGACCTCAGTGGTTTACTCTCTCTCCCAAAACTCTGTATTTCATCCCACAATTGGCATACTGGTGCCCCCATGTAAGCCCCTTGTATATGGTGTCCAGGTACTTAGGGCATTGGGGTTCCAGGGGATCCCTATGGGCTACAGCAGTTATTCTGCCGCCCATATGGAGCCCATGCAAGGGGTTTTGCAGGCCTGCTATTGCAGTCTGCGTAAACAGAGTGCATGCAGCTGTTTTCACTACAGGTCACTGCACCAGGTAAGTCACTCCTATGGTAGGCCTTCTCAACCTAGAGGGCAGGGTGCAGGTACCTGTTTCCGAGGGCACCCCTGCACTAGCAAAGGTGCTCCCACAAACTTCAGATCCATTTTTCTGGACTTTGTGAGTGCTGAGACACCATTTTATGCGTGTACTGGGCATAAGTCACTACCTGTGTCCATCTACATAATGGTAACTTCGAAACCAGACATGTTTTATATTAAACATGTTGGAATCATACCCCAATAGTTTTGCAAGTATTGGTTGTATGATTTCATGCACTCTGGGGGCTCCTTAGAGGATCCCCTGCATTGCTCCTACAGCTTTCTGAGGTTTTCCAGGCAGCCCAAGGTTTCTGCTCTCCTGATGCTTGAGTAGCTCAAGCCCAGGAAGGCAGAACAAAGGATTTCCTTTCAGAAAGGCGTGTTACACCCTCTCCCTTTGGAAATAGATGTTATTGGACTTGGGAGGGGTAGCTCCCCAGGCCACTGGTATGCTTTGAAGGGCACATTTGGTGCCCTCCATGCATAAACCAGTCCACACCGTTTCAGGCACCTCCAGTCCCTGCTCCGGCATGAAACTGGACAATGGAAAGGGGAGTGACCACTCCCCTGTCCATCACCAGCCCAGTGGTGGTGCTCAGAGCTCCTCCAGATGGTCCCTGGGTTTTGCCATCTTGAATCCAAGGTTGGCAGGGTACTCTGAGAGCATCGGAGTGGCAAGGTCAGGCCGATGATGTCGGAGTCCCCTCCTGATTGGTGGTCACCCAGCTAGGTGACTAATCCCACTTTCAGGGATATTTAGGGTCTCTCTTTTGGGTGGTTCCTCAGATTCAGTTTGCAAGATTCCAGCAGGATTCCTATGCAACCTCCACTTCAACTTCTGACCAAAGAAACTGCATCTGGACTCTCCAGGACCCAACAATTTGCAACAAAACAATAAAGACAAAGACTTTGGTTACAACATTGTTTCCATGGCACCTTCCAGCATCTGCAACATTTTCCCGGTTGTGCATCCTCTGAGGACAACCTGTCTTCAGTCCACACAGGAAAGAAGAAGGTTTCTCCCTTGGAGTGAAGGAGTCACTTCTCTGCATTGTAGGCACCAACAGCAATGACAACCAACTGCGTCGGTACCTTCTCCTGCTGAGCTGCATCGATCCTGCATCAGGGTGGTGGTCAGAAGTGGTCCTGTTGGTCACCTCTACCTGCTGTCCCACTTGGGTGGAGGGAAGACCTTGCCTTCCCACGCAGGTCAGTGCCCCTGTGCACCACGTCTCTAGCATCTGCCAAGGCTTGTTGGCACTCCTTCCAAGGGGTCTTTAGGCATTGTTTAGCTCCAGACCCCAGCACTCCTTCCTGTGATGCATAGCTCCCTAAGTGGCTCCTCTCCAGGAATCCACTGTTGGTTTCTTGCAGTTGCCTCTGGGATTAGCATTTCTCTTCTTTACTTCTTTGTGGGAGTTTTGAGGAAATTCTAGTGATTTATTCCTGCTTTCCTGGATGCTGGGCACTTACCTTTGTGCTTTCCTGATACCCCCCAACACCCCTCTACACACTCCACTTACCTAGGTGGGGGTCCAACTCTCACATTTCATTTTGTTTAGTATATGGTTTATGCTCCTCCTAGATTCACTATACTCTATTGTGTTTTACACAGTTTTGCATTGTTTTCTAACTGTTCTTATTCCTATTTCTGACTACTAGTGTATATATCTTCTGTATTACTTACCTCTTAAGGGAGTATTGCCTCTATCGTATTTTTGGTGCTGTGTTACCATATTAAAGTGCCTTTATTTTTGTAACACTGAGTATTTTCTTTCATGTGTGTAAGTGCTGTGTGACTACAGTGGTATAGCATGAGCTTTGCATGTCTCCTAGAAAATCCTTGGCTGCTTATCAACAGATACCTCCAGAGATCCTGGCTTCTAGACACTGCCTACACAACAATAATAGGGGATATCTGAACCCACCACACACCAGTCCAGCTTCCTACACTTTAGGTAGAACAGTTAGTTAATAATGTGTAGTGGGTGTGACGCATAGTAATGTTCAATTAAAATAATGTACTATCCCCTTATGGTTTATTTTACGGTCTAATGTGATTGTTTTCTTCCCCACACTTTTTAATGATAAGTATCTATCCAACACCTTATGGTGTAAAAAGGTGTGGACAATGAGAAACATGAAGATAGGAAAATTAGATGCTTACATAATATGTATAATTCCAATACAATTATATAAATGTCTTCTGTTTCAGTATTAACAATGTTTTTGTTTATTTCAGATCATAAAATTTGAATAGGCAAAAATATAATATGACATTTTAACCTCTGTTTATGTTTTCTTTCTTTTACACAGCTTAATGAATCTATGTATTGCAGTAATGTGGGTAACTAATTACATCTTTCACATACATAAAGTATCCATAAACATTTCCAACAAAACATAGGAAATTGTACTGATTCACACTAATGAAACACTGATATATTGTATATGCCCTAACTTACCAAGGCGTACGCTCATCCATAAACTGAGACACCCAGCCCCAATCTGATGCATAGACTGAGACATCCAGGCATTCAATGGTGGAAACACTGAGATACTCAATCACACACTGATGCTTACAATAACACACCAGGCACACACTGATGCATACACTGACACACCCAACCACAGACTAATCCATGCAGTGCCATAACCAGGAACACACTCATGCGTACAGTGACACAACCAGGTACACACTAATGCATATGTTGACACACCCAGGCACAAATTGACCAATATGCTGACACACTTAAACATACTGATCCAAACACTGAGACTCTCAGGCCCACACATATGAATACACTGAGACACCAGGTACAAACTGATGCATACACTCACACCCCCAGGCACACTCTGAAGCATACATTGACACTCCCTGCCAGACACTGATAAATACACTGTCAAACCCAGGCACACAATAATGTACATCCTGACAGACCCAGGCATATGCTGACACACGCAGCACATGCTAATGCATACAATGCATACAATGAGACACACAAGCACACACTCATCTATACATTTACACATGCAGGCACACACTTATTCATACATTGGCATACCCAGGCACACACTGACACATATGCTGGGGCACCCAGGTACACACTCATCCAAACACTAACATATCCAACCACACACTGGTGCATATACTAAAACACCCATGCAGACAGAGTTACATACACTGACACACTCAGGCACAGACTAATGCATACACTGACACATTCAGGCAAACACTCATGCATACACTGACACACCCGCACACTATAATACATACAGTGTCTCACCCAGGTACACTAAATTCATCCACTAATACACAGGCACACATTGACGCATATGCTATGACAACCAGCTACACAATGATGCATACATTGACACACTGAGGCATACACTGACATATGCTGGCACACCCAGACACACGCTGATGCATATGCTGTCACACCCAGGCACACACTAATCCATACATTGAGAGACTCCGGCCCACAATTATAAATACTTTTGCACATGCAGGTACCAACTGATGCATACACTTATATCCCAGGCACACTCTGATGCATACAGTGGCACACTCAGCCAGACAACAATACATACACTGTCATACCCAGGCATACACTGACACATATCCTGACACACCCAGGCATACTCTGATGCATACACTAACAGACCCATTGTTCTGCCACTGCCTTCCCGTCTGCCCTGAACAGTTAGCTTACTGTCCCATCCACTCTACCATTGGTTGTACATGCACCAGCCCTCTTCCTCCTGCCCTGCATTGATCGATGTGCTGCCACTGTCCTCCACTTAACGTGATGTCCCTGCCCACTCCTCCTCTCCTCTGCTACCCAAGTCTATGTCCCATCATTACCCTCCTGCTTAGCCTCTGTGCTTAGCTTGCATGAACCTGCCCTCCTATCTGTTCTGAGTGTTCTGTTGAGCTGCCACTGCCCCTCCCATCCGCCTACATGATCAGATGACTGCTGTCTGGCCCTGCCACCTCCACCCTGCCTGTCCAAGTTTCATGCCACTATTCCCTCCCTATTGCCCTCCATGGTCCATTACGCGCCACTCCCTTCTTCCCTCCATGCTCTTTTGTACTGCAACTGCTCCTCCTGCCTATCCCTAGTGGTCGGTTGTGAAGGCCCTTTCCTTGTTTCTGTCCAGCCCCACCCATCTCCTCCCTATCCCTTCTGACCGTCATTTTCCTTTATGCATGCCCTTGCCCCCACCCTCTCACCCACCATGGCCACTAACCCTCCCGCTTGCCAGGCATGGGCTTCTGTGCTACCACAACCTCTCCTACCTACCCTGTGTGATCAGCATCCTGTCCCTGACCCCTTCCCACCATCCCTCTGTTGTCTATGTCTATGCCATTGTAGTCTCACTGTTGCCCTCCATGGTGTGTTGTACTTCCAGTGCCCATCATGCCTGCCTTGTAGTCTCACTGTTGCCCTCCATGGTGTGTTGTACTTCCAGTGCCCATCATGCCTGCCTTCCATGGTCAGATTGCTGCCCCATCCCTGCACCTTTGCCCCCTGCCCTCTTTTTTCCAAATTTCAGGCCTCCATCCCCTCCCACCTGCCTTGTCTGGTCCCACTGTCATGTCCCTGCCCCCTCCCTCCTGCACTTCATGGTCTATTTTGCTACAACTTCCCTTTCTGTCTACCTGGTATGGTCAGCTTGATGCCCTTGCCCCTTTCCCCTCTGCTTTCTGTTGTCCATGAGCATGGCCCTGTCACCTCCCTACTGCTTTCCTTGTTCTGTTGTGCTGCACTGCAGTCCTGCTTGCCCTATGTGGTTTATTGTGCTGCTGCAACCCCTGACGCCAGCCCTATAAGGCCAGTTTGGTGCCCCTGCCAACCTCCCTCCTGCCCTCAAGTATCCAAGTCCATGTCCCTAAACCATTCCTCATGCCCACCCTGATACAATGCACCATACTTGCCAACATTTTGAGCTTCGTAAGAGGAAGATTTTGAAACAAAACCTGGGGAATTGATTTTTCCCATTGACTTATATTGGAAAAGAGGAGATTTTAGTCAGTAGACAGATAAAAACAAGCCCTTTTGGGCCTAAAATCATTGGGAGTCTCCTGCCTGAACGGGCCTTTTGACATGTATGGTTGTACTGCCACTGCCTCTTCCTTCTGCCCTCAGTGGTCTGTTATTTTGTCACAGCCTCTCTTGCCTGTCCTGCATAATTGATTTGGTGCTCAGCCCCTTTTTCCCTGCATTGTTCATTGTGCTGCCACTGCCCCTCCAGCCTGCCAAGCAGGGTCAACTTGTTGCTTCTGTACCCTCCCCTCTGCCCTCAAATATTCAAGTTCATGCCCATAACATCTGCCCCCCAACTGTATTCTGATGAACAACTAGATTGGTAACATTCTACATTTATTGCAAAAGTGTGGCACACCAGACATCATATTGATATGTTCAAAACTGTGATAACTAAACTATTTCCTTTCTAAAAATGAGAGGGTCTTGTACCCATAAAAAATGCTTAGTGCTCTAAAATACTAAACTGAGGGCATATTTTCTGGATTTTCAAATAGCGACTTTTAAATTAATTGCTATCTTGATGTTTCTTTATCTGGTTGATCACTTGTTTAAATGTTACAATTAGAGGAGAGAATGTGGTTTTACAACCAGAGCTGCAGACTTTGCAACTGGGGAAGCAGGTTTGAGTTTTGGCATCAGCTCAACATCTGGTGATTCTGGGCAAAACACTTAGGCCCTCATTATGAACTTGGCAGCAAACACCGCCGACTGCTGTGCTAATAGCCAACAAAAGACCGCCAGTAGCAGTGGATGGCACACTGCCGTATAATGATGCCAAAAATGGAAATTGCCCAAAAATTGTCAACCTCCACCCACTGCCAGGGCCAATGACAGCAGAAACGCAGGACACATCACCCCACCACCTCCACGCAGTCAAAACCACGCCCACCAAATAATGATGCACAAATCAGCTCTGCGGTCAGTGAAAGTAGAATGACCATTGGAGGTACCGACTGCCGCGGGCAGCAATGGGAACCGCCAACAACAAATGCACAAATTGGCTGATTTGAAGAGCACACACCTGGCACACATCCACACCACTATAAAACACACACATACACACCCCACAATCCTCTTCTACCCCAATAGCATGGCACATATTGACACCCCAATATGCATAAACGGAACAAACTATCACACAAGTCACACACAGAAAATCACCACTAAAACACTGCACACTGCACACCCATCATCACAAACCACACAACAGCACCATCAACAACTCACCCACAACACACACCATGGCACCCCCTAAGCACCCACGCTTCACCGACAGGGAGCTAAGACCTTGGTGGATGAGATACTCAAGGTCGAGCCACAGCTATTCAGGACACAGGTGCAGCAGATGCCCTTGGCCAGGAAGATGCACAAGGGATGACATCCGGAAGAGATGGAATGACCTGTGGGGCAAGGTGCGTTCCATGGCATCACAACATAACATTGCGGTACAGAAGACTGGCAGTCGTCCCCCATCTCCTCCCCCCAAATACACAGACTGGGAGGCAAAAGTCTTGGCTATCCTGCACCCAGAGGGCCTCACTGGACTACCTGGAGGACTGGACTCGGGTAAGTCAACGACAATACCCTGAGAGTCACAACACCTGTAATGCATGTATTACCCTACACCTCTCACTACCACCATGCCCCAATCCCCTATCCAGCCCACAACATCCAGAAACTCCAATCCATGTTTCCAGCATGCCCACAACGCCCCCTCCAAATCACTATCCAGCCCCCAGTGCACAGTCACCAACCGTTACAAGTAATGTCAGGAGCACTACGACACCCAGAATGCACCACCTCCTCTCACTAAATGCATCACAAAGAACACAAATGGACCCTGCATGCTACTACATGGGAATGTAACCACCAATTACTGCTGAGCACTGCTGCAAGGGACAAGAAGGTGCAGGACACCCACATCTCTATTTTCTCACACACAGTGAACACTACCCATGCCCCCCGGGATGGAGACGTCAAGGATTGCCAGTCCTCCACCTGAAGACAAAGGCCCCACTCAGGAGAGTGCAGAGGGATGTCTGGACACAGAGGAATTCCTTGGCTAATCCCACAGTCCTGGACAGTCACCTCCCAGAAGCCCCACCCAGGACACCAGTGACACCCTACCACTCAGCCATCACCATCAGATCTGGCTCAACACCCCCACATCAGTGTCTACAGGCCACAGACTGGCTGCTCACATGTACAGAGGCCCGAGTCTCCACCCACCACCAGGCAGGATGATGAAGGGCCCAGTGCAAGTGGGACTGCCAGACCTGTGCAGGGGACATAGGCACAGGGGCTTAGGGCCAGTGGCCCGGGGGGGGGGGGCAGGGAGAGAGGCTGCTGCCCAGGAAGTCATTGCTGAGGTCCTGGGAGCATACCACCATTCCCAAGACAGGATGGGCCAGATCCTGGCCAGGTTGGAGTAGAATTAGAGGCTACAGGTAGCACACCACCAGGAGCTATGGAGCAATGGAAACAGCTCAATGCCACCATGGCCTCCATTGCAGGGGTGCTGCAGCACCAGACTAACATCCAGCCTGAGTCCTCCACCCACCTGTAGGCCCCTTTCACTAGCAAGGACACTGCCCTGCCATCAGCATCTGCAGCAGCTATTGGAGTGGTGGCACTGCCAGAGGACTCACAGGACACTAGCACCCCTTCCCATGCAGCACAGGTACCTCCTTGCAAACGTGGCCTCAGACCACGACATCCCAGTCAAACACCAGCCAAGATAAAGTCCACTGCCAGGAATTGACTGTGCCCTGAACTGTCTCCTTTGTGTGCCACTGACCTACCTTGTTGGCATGCCACTGCCATTTCACCATCTTCCATTGGCCCCATGGACTTTGCCCTTGTGCTACCAACAGCTGTTGAAATGTACCTGAAGATACTGTCCCCCATGTGCCCACTCCCTTCCACTGTCTCATCACTCATGTATGTTTTATCTTCAAATAAATACAGTTGTACACACACAAAATCTGTCCTCATTTAATGTCAGCAAGCAAATGTCAATGTGTATGTATTAGCCAGTTTCCATCATAGTGCCGCTTAAATTGCAGGAGGGGGGTTTAACAGACTTTTGTGTTTGAAGTATGTCACACTTTACATTCCATTGCTGTAACACACATCTGTTTCTTCATTCATACAGTAGCAATATTACTGGTAAGGGACACCACAGCACTTTGTGCATAAGTCTCCCAGAAACAATGCAGGAAACCCATTTGCAGAAGAGGAAATGTACCTCAGAGGCACTGGAAGTATAGCTTGATTAGCTGGGTTCTCGAGTTTCTTCTTCATCACTCTCATCCATCCTTTGAGGTGTCAGGGTTGGTTGGATAGCATCCTCCTCTTCCAGAAGTGGGATAGCTTTCCTCTCAGCCAGGTTATGTAGCATGCAACAGGCCACCACTATCTGACACACCTTGTCAGGGCCATAGCACAGGGATCCTCCAGAGATATGCAGGCAACAAAATATTTCCTTCTGGAGTCCTACAGTCCACACGATCACCCTCCTAGTGCGACCATGTGCTTCATTATAATGTAGTTCAGCAGCTGTCCTGGGAAAGTGGGTGAAAGAGGGTTAATACACACACTTACTACTTGCATGCAGCCTGCCTGTCAGGTATGTCATTAGTACAGTATCATACACACTCACCTATGAGCCAAGCTCTCTCCCCCTGTAGTTGTCCCATCATGTGCGGCAAACTGCAGAACACACCAATTGGATGGTCATGGAGTAAGAATGTTTTTGATTTCTGAATACCTGTTCATTTACTCTTGGGGGGTACGAGGGCTATCTGGGTACCATCAATGGCACCTATCACATGGGGGATATTTGTAAAAGCATAGAATCCTGATTTTATGGTGGTGAGATCAGTCCTTTGGGGGAACTGGACATAACTTTGCAGGTGTTGCACAAATGCATTCAAAACTTTTGACAGGATGTGGCTGAACATTGGCTGAGAAACACAGGCTGCCATGCCCACTGTAACTTGGAATGAGCCTGTGGCTAGAACATGTAGCACAGATAGTACCTGCACAGTTGTAGGTATGGCATGGGGATTCCTATTCACTGGCATCAGAACAGGCTCCATTTGTGCACAGAGTTCAGTGACTGTGGCTCTATTCAGGCGGTAAGTGATGATGATGTGACATTCCTCCATGGTGGCCAGATCTACCAGGGGTCTTTAAACAGATGGGGCCCTCCATCACCACATTGGTCTGTACCTATAGGGGAGGAAGAGAGACACATTGAGTTGGGACATACACTTCCATAACAAGGTTCCCATATTCATGTTGTACATGCGACCCAATTGCCACACAATTATCCCTCACAGAGACACAAATAACGTGTTAATCCTGTCAGTGCAATGTGTGGTGAGGTGTTTATGTTTTATTGCATCACAATGTAGGCACATTTCCCAATATGATTCTAGGATGAGGACCAGTAATCATCACAGTACTCGTTGAAGGGGAGATGGAATGGAGCCATGGACTAGGACTCTGCCTAGACTATGAAGTTGTGGTGGATGAAAAATGGCAGCCCGTGCCCTACAGGTAGTGTAGTATAGGAAATGACCTCATTCCACTGGCATTGGTCGTCAAGGCGGTAGGTGGTGTACACGGCCGTGCACCTGATCATTGGATAACATTGTTGTCAATGGGGAAGCAGGGCCAATCATGATTACCACCGGCGGTGACTTTGCACACTGCCACAATATATATCGGCATTTTGCCATGCCCTTGCCACTTTACTCCTGCACCTCGAGTAGGGAAGAATTCCACTGCATGTGCTGCTGTGTCCTGACTCTGTTCCTTGAGAAGGCACATGCTACAGGGGAATGGGTCCCAGCCTTCATCACAGTAGGAGCTGGAGAAGCTGGTGGATGGGGTTCCACCCCATATGCAAAGCTGTATGGGTGACCAGAGGAAAAGGTGAGTTACCATTTGTCCTCCTTGAATGTGTGTGAAGGTGGTGGATGCTTGTAGGCATTTTTGTTGTCTGTGTGAATGCTTACCCATTGTGCATCCGGCAGTTTTGGGCTTGGCTATTGCCTATATGTATGTCTCCATGTCCTATGTCAGGTTGGACTGGCATGGCATTTGTGTATGGGGCACCCACACTGACATCTGTTTCTTTACTCTGTGTGTCCCATGCAGGTCAGCACCCATCAGAAGAAAGGATTGTTGGCAAGCCATCGCCAAGGAAGTGCAGACCCTGGAGGTACCCACTGCAGGAAGAGGTGGGAGGGCCTGCGACGCTGGGCCCAGAAGACCGGAGAGGCCCAGCTGGGGCAGCCTCCCAACATGGGCGAGGTGTACGCGGACCCTGACCCCGTCTAATGGCCCACATACTGGTGGAGGACTATCTGGATTTGGATGGGTGCTTGAAGGCAGCACAGCAGCCACAAGGGGGTGAGTACCAACACTGTTGTAATGCTACTATGATGAGTGTAGTTAGGTGCTATGGGGTGCATGCATTGTAGTGCCAGGCCCATAGACAGGTGTGTCCCTGCAGTCCTGCCCCCTTCTACATCCATGGGATAGTGTCCTTAGATAGATATGGCTGGGAATGTAGGCCTGTGAGGGGTCCCCTGTTTGGACTATTGGTTTAATGTGGCCTCGTGAATTTGCTGATTTGTTGTCTTGCGATTGTCTCTCATTGTTTCCCGTTGCAAAGTGTAGCAGATTAGATGGCCAGGATGGCAATGTAATGTACTGTGGGATCATGCCTACCAGTCAGGGGCACATTCGTATCATATATTGTGTCTGCTGAGGGTTGGTGCCTGAGATGGGGGGGGTGGAGTGTTCCAACATGAATATTTTTCTTGGAATTGACATACTTCTTTCTTCTTCTGTCCCCCTCAATGTGCTCTTGTATCCTTGTATGCTTTAGCATCATCTGGTGAGGAAGCTGAGGCACCGGCGAGTGGGGATGCTGCAGCCCATGGGACCCAGGAGGCAGAATCCACTGACGCTAAGGGGATCAGTGGGTTGGAGGGGAGTCCCACGGGAGAGGCGACTACCACTGAAGGTAATGGCTCCAACACCTCCTCCGATGGCAGCTCCCAGGTGGTGGCAGACCCTGCTGGGTCCACCCATTCTTTAACATCTTTCCTCACCCCATACCTTTACCGCCCTCCCAGTAGCTCCCCGCCGAGTTCCCACTGCCCGCTCACCCAGGAGCGCGGGCATCTCCATCACCCCGGTCACCTCTCCTCCTGCCCCAGTCAGACTTGCTGCCCTCACTGAGGAGACGATTGACCTCCTGCGAACGATGTCTGTAGGGCAGACAATCATCGTGAATGCAATCCAGGGGCTGGCATTCCAGATGCAGCAATACAATGTATTCCTGGAAGGCATTCATGGTGCCATGTCTGAGCTACAAAGATCCTTTCAGGCTCTGGCCTCCTCTTTGACAGCAGCCAGTGTCCCTGGTCTTTCCATCCCACCTCCCACCACCTCTACCCCTTCCAGCATCCCACTCCCTTCACCCATCCCAAGCACACATACAGACAGCCATACACCCAAATCAACACACATGAAGCACAAAGAGAAACTCAAGCACCACACGCCCCACCACATGCAGGCACACACCCAACATACCAAAGCAGACACACCAACATCCACCTCCCCCACTGTGTCCACCCACCCTCCTTCCAAAAAACACAAACGTTCATACTCATCCACTTCACATCTGCCCTTCCCATTCCCGTGCCCCTTCCCCAGGGAGGAAGAAGCCCTGTATTGTCCCTGGTCCCTCTGCCATCCCCTGGTCCAAGCCCCCTTCTCCCCATCCAATTGCAAGCTAAAACCCTCCCCACCTCCAGACCTTATGCCCAAGACCCCCACTTCGAATCCTGAGTCCCGACCCCCACCACCCCTGATCCCTGAGGTGCCTGGCTGCCCCATTGATGCCCCTTTCTCAGTACAATACATTTTAGTGCCCAACAGACCTGTTGGTACAATAGTGTCCCGTTGTGCAGCGTTTCACTGTGGGGAAATGGTGTACACAGGTGTGTGCACTGGTTCTGATATATGTTTGCATGTGTCTGGTAAGTACATTTTGGTAGGATATGTGTGGCTTGGGGCGGTGGGAGGGGGTGGGAGTGGGTGGGGTGGGTGTGTGTGTAATTGTGCCCTTCCTCCCATGTGTGCTAGGCTGCGGTACTTACTGTCGTAAGTCACGGTCCTGAAGAAATATGGCAAGGAGTAGCACTGGCATTATTTCCAACTCTCGCTCCATGTCGGCGCCTGCATGTTCTGTGGGCCTCCGGTGAGTGTTTCCCTTTATAAGGGTCATTTCCACCAGACTTTGCGTGGCGGTAGTTCCGGCCCCGTAACTGATGGCGGTGTGGCTGTTCATAATATGGTGGCCATGTAGGACCTTCCGCTGGCCTGAAGATGGCATCCGCCATCATCGACGGTGATCCCAAAATGGCGGTGAGTGGATGGCCCGCTGGCTGTTTCTCATGTGCTTCATTGTGTGGCAGTCTGGATCGCCAGCCTGTTGGCTGTACTTACCGCGACCGTTGGCGGTGCCGTTTTTACCGCCAGGTTCAAAATTACCACCTTAATCTCCACATACCTAAAGTCCGAAAGTGTATGTTCTTATGTGACTGATGCTCACGTAAAGCACTCCCATACCTTTGGTTTAGTCTGCGCTAAAGAAAACTGAAAAAAAACAGAAAAATTAAGTGTTTTGCACACTTCTGTCATTGGGTTATACTTGGGCTACATATGGGTGATATTTGTGTTACATTTGGGCTCTTTGTTCTCTGGTGGTCATCTTGGGAGCATTTATTGAGATATCCTCAGTAAAAAATGCTTTCAGTTTCTGCTGCTATTTCATAAAGATGGCGTTCAGATGTGCCACACTTTGGCATAGTCTCAAAATGTTAGCACTGTAGTTGCTCATTAGAATACTGTGGTAAACTGCTGATCACAAGGCATTTAACTGACAGTATGCTGCTGGGATGGAAAGTGCATGTTTCAGTCTACATGTTAGAGTGGTAGAATATGTTAATGAAATAAAAGACCAAGATATTTGAGAACTCACTTAAAAAGTGTCCTAATTTTTCTTTCTACAGCACTAACCATAATTTATATGATTAAAGAAACCCCTCATTTTGTACCTTTCTAAATGTTTTAAGTTTAACCACTATGATTCAATAAAGATGACTTCAGGTCTGCACAATTTTGTCATAAGTGAGGTTGTTAGCGCTCTAATTATTCTTTAGAACGCTCTGTGTGACTTCAGCAGAACACAAGGGAATTCTGCTGTTCCTGGTGGAATTGCATGTTTCATTGAGAATATAAGACTTCATTCTCATATGGCTGAGAATGATAACACAAATTTACAGAAAATATGCTCTCATTTTAGCTTCTGGGGAACCTTCAATATCCTCTATGAGAAGATCATGAGATAACAGTTTTCCCACATTCATTATTCATGAAATCCCAGCAGAAGGATTTTGCTTCTTAGCAACAAATGATTTATATTGTAGCTGCAATCTGTTATTACTAGTTATACGTTCTCCTTTTAGTGACCCGCAAACCCTGCCATTCACTACAATGCATTTCAATGGGGTGCTATCATGTAAATTGATCTCAAGGTGGATCCATCACTTTCTGGTTGAAGGGCTGACAATCAGATCTCACCATGAGATCTGTGCTTAGGATCCGCCCAGATATACACATTTCATTTTCCTTCAGTAGCTCAAAAATTACTGAACGGATTTACACCAAATAACAAAAGGGCCACTTTCTGGACCAAGAGCTACCTTCCTACCACATTTTGTGTAATTCTATTCAGCAGGTCAGGCTGCAAACATGTCTAAAATATCTGTGGGAGTTAACATGGGAAAAGCACTTTTTTTGATGCCCCCTTTTTCTCGGCCCGCTTGTCGGATCACCCTGAAACTTTCCATGCACAGCAAGGACCAAACAAGACAATTTGTTTGGGAAATTTCATGAAGAAAAAAAAGAATGTAACAAGAGCGAGAAGAGGTAGAGCTGATCTTTGATGATGCATATAAATTGGCCTAAAAAAAGTCCTGAAAAAATATCAGTATACCGATCATAGAGCCCAGCCTAATTATCAGGCTGAACATATTACTCAGTCTTCTTACTACTCAGAAGAAACTTGCCCTATTGTAATTCCTCAAACCTGATATATTAGGAGCAGGTCCCTCTCTATCCAAAGCAAGCTGTGAGCTGCTTGCCAAGTATTTTCTTGTAAAATAAAGTTCATACACCAAGCCCTATCAGGTTTGGAAGGTCTGGACAAAGAAGAGGAGTGTTTTATAAATAGTAAAACTAAAGCTGTACTCTGCACCTTCCCACATAAAGATAAAGAACAAGTTATGGCTGTACCAAAGGCAGTCACGTCAGACTCTCCACTTGATCCTGACCGACTAGACATTCTACTGAAAGGAGAGGATGTGATGCTTTTTGCCTTGACTCAGCTTTTTAACTCTTCTCTATGCAACAGTAGTGTCCTGACACATTGAAGCAAGCCATTGTGCGCCCCCTGTTCAAGAAATCTAACATGGACCCTAAGGTTGCAGGAAACTATAGACCTATTATGCTGATTTCGGGGGTCACTAAATTGTAGAGAAGATTATAAACAGGCACCTGGTGGAATATCTGGAAGTGAACAACATCCTGCACCTTGAACAAACAGGTTCTCATACATGATGTAGCACTAAAACCGTGCTTCTGTTAGCTACCAAAAATCTTAAAAACGTTTTGGACCAGGGCGAATCAGCAGCACTGATTCTGCTTGATTTAAGTGGTGCTTTTGGTACAGTATCTTATTCCCTCCCTTTTCACTATTTGGAGAAAGCAGGTATTATGGACAGCGCCCTAAATTGGCTCAGGTCATTCCTTGAGAACCAGAGCTTTCAGGTCAGCGAGGGCCCATTTTCTTCCACAAAATACCTGCTGCAATGTGAAGTCTCACAAGGACCTTATTTGAACCCCACGCTTTTCAATATTTATGTTCTTTCCCTTTCAGATATCATTTGGTTTTTCTGTGGTCTCTTATGCAGATTAAACCCAGATCATCATCTCGCTATCCCCAGAGGAAAATGTCACTTCTCTAAGACTGAGTAGCTGCCTTGTCTAGCTAGATGGCAGCTAGCTGTCTCAAACTAAATGGGGAAAAAACAGAGGATTTGATAGTTGGCAATAACCCAATACTCTGGGAGAAAATCAACTGACCTTTGTCCCTTGGGGAGCGTCCCCCAACCCTAGAAGTAAAAAGCCTAGCGGTCATATTGGACGATCAGCTTACCATGCTACTACAGGCAAAGAAGGAAGTGGCATGCTGTTCTGGCCTCCTTAGAGCTCTAAGGAAGATATTAAAATGGCTTCATTGGAGGCCTGTACCTTCATTATTCAAGGTCTTCTTTTATCCCATTTGGACTATGGCAATTTACTTTACCTGGACAGGCCAAAGGCTGTCATCAGTAAGCTACAAATTAGCCCGAATACCACAGCCTATAGTCCCTATACTCTGTTGGGTATTCCAAAAATACAGTCTGTTGTGCAGCACTCAAGACTGCATTGGTTGCCAATCAGTTCAAGAATACAGTTCATTGTGCGTGACACACCAATCTTAACATAAGAGGGGCCCTAATATCCTCCATCATCTGGTCACCTTGTATCAGCCCAATAGAGATCTCAGATCTAATAATTCAGATCTCCTGGGTTTTTCCAGGAACAAGGGAGCCAGTGGAGGAGGTCGCTCTTTCACTTCTCTTGCCCCTAAACTCTGGAACTCTTTACAGTCTAGTCTGAGATTTAACACGAAGTTTTCCAATTTTGGGAAACATTCAAAAACTCATCTTAATCCTCAAACTCTTGTAACTCTTCTCTCCATCGAGGACTGCTAGCGCTGGGAAGCCTACTTGGGTGTCAATGCACTTTACACTTTCTGTGAAGAGACTAGAATAAAGATTTGTCAAATGATACCAAAGATATAGCCAAGTCAAAAAATGTTTTTCCTATGGAAACTAGGTCCTAACTATAACTATCTACTGGCTACTGCCATCCTCCATTTATTTATGACTGGGCCAGGGGGGATAGGCCACCTCTAGAGTCCATTCTTCCCTTTTTAAATTGCTACGAGTATGCAAATGTACAAATCACCTGGCAGCTCTGCCTCTTGACCCCGCACCATCCACCTTAGTAATATGCAAAGTAACTCCTGCATTTTACCAGGGTGATGGAGAGCTTCCAAAAGGGGCCCCCCAGTGCATGTCCAGTGGATTTTGGTGGCGTGTTCTTGATGCCAAGGAATAGGAGGACATCTTCACAAAACAAAGAAGCCCTTACTTCATATAGATGAGCAGAAGGATCCTGGTTTAATGGAGATTTACATCTTTGTAGTCTTTTTGGCCTCTTGATAGGAGGATTCATGTTATCATAGAAATCTAGAGAAAGAAGCAAGAGGAACAATCATTTTGCCAAAACAGACACAAAGTCACTGGTGACATTTCCTTGTGCTCCATTACACAGCTGTAGTGTAGAATATATACTGGACATTTGCCCTAGGAAGCAGAAAGAACTCCACTTGGTGGATATTTCGTACAATGCCCTGGACTCTTGTTGGATAAAAGGGCAGGTGAGGTTCCTTTGTGGCCGAGTCACTCACACAGCCACTGTCACACCTACACAGACACTCTCACACTCAATCACAGACGCACTCAGACACTCACTCCATCACTCCTGCACCCACTCACAGATCCCCTCAGAGACCCACACACCCACTCACAGACCTAGGCACTCATGCACATACGCACAGACCTACTTACATACTCATGCACCCATTCACAGATCCAGTCAGACATTTACGCACCCACTCACAGACCCTCTCACACATTCATGCTCCCACTCACAAACCCACTCAGAGAATCATTCACTCACTCACTGACCCACTGAGAAACTCATGCACTCACTCAAAGATGCACTCAGAGACTCATATACCCACTCACAATCCAACTCAAACAGTCACGCACACACTCACAAACCCACTTAGACACTCATGGACCCTCTCAGAGACTCAGGCACCCACACACAGGCCCATTAAAAGACTTGTGTACTCACACACAGACCCACGCAGAGGCTCATGCACCCACTCACAGACCTTTTCAGAGACTCACGTACTCACTTACAGACCCTCTTAGACACTCATGCACCCAATTACAGACCCATTCAGACTCTCTCACAAACTCACAGACCCACACAGACACTCACATGCCCACTCACAGAGACACTCTGACACCCACTCTCACACCCAGAGACATCCTCTCAAACCCACTCTCACACCAAGACAGACACCCTCATACCCACCCTCACACCAAGAGACATCCTTTCAACCCTATTCTCACACCCAGAGAGGCAGCCCCTGTGGACAACTACCACTAAGTGCAGCCTAAGGCCATGTGCACGTGGAGTTAAGTGGTCATGGGAGTTGACCACAGGGCCTGGCTGCAGGTTGTGCGAGGTGGTGGTTTGATCAATGTCATGTATTGAAAATTACTTTACGTTAAAAAAAACATATAAAGGTTACAGTGACGTTAAAGTTAAGAAATGGACTTTAGAAAAAAAACAGAGAAATTCACTAAATAAAACACGCTATGGTTAGGTTCTGAATTTACTTGCACGAAACCAGAGACATTTAGCAGTTAAAGTTAGTTATTTCAAGTAACTATAACTTGCAACCTAAGGCAACTATAACTCACACACTTTCTATGCACTGCTAATTACCCCAGATATCACAGCACTCATGACAACGTTTATAACGTCATTAATAATATCAATGAAACATTAGCAGTCAAATTATTGAGAAAAAAAAGTGCAAGGCTGGGCCGCGAGTTATAGTAACTTGAAATAACTATAATTAATAATAATACATAACCATCAACAATAGCAGTCAAATTATTGAAACAAAAAAGTGCAAGACGGGGCCGCGAGTTATAGTAACTTGAAATAACTATAATTAATAATAATACATAACCATCAACTAATAACTACCTCTGGATGTACAGTAGTAAATATGGTAAAGAAACTTTACTATGCAGACTATAAAAAATAAATTGGAAATTGAACTGTGGCCGTAACCTGTAGCAGGTTTCAGTGTAATGTTACATCCTAACTAGTCCCCCTATTTAGAATTCGTCCTTTAGACACTCAACACGGATTTTAAAAGAGAAAATCCATTGCTGTGCCCTTTCTTTAAAGCAAATATTAATTATTATTGACCTCATAGACCTGCCTAGACGAGCCTCGTTGCATTTGCTGGATTATGTTTTTGCTGTGAAAAATATGTAACTAATTTTATGGAAAGCTTTCTTTATCTGATCGTGTTTCTACCTTCATGAATCCTCATTCTGACTATTCTAGAAGTCGTGTCAATGTACCATAAGTCTTAGGGACATACAATGATGCATATGATATTTTTAGATTTGCAAATGGTGTGTTGTCTGGTGTCCTCCAATCTTTCATTATCTGAGACTCTCGAGGCATGTTTTCACTTTTTTTTAATGATGTACATTGAATGCGTGAGCAAGGGTCATGAGTAAAATTGTGCCCTGTGAGTGGCAGTTACAAGAATAATGAAAGACTCATCATGTCAGTGTGGAAACTGAGGGGCATAATTATACTCTGTTTGCGCCAAATGTGCGTCAAAATTTTTGACGCACATTCGGCGCAAACACTGCCCCATATTTATACTTTGACGTCCGACCCCGCGGGGGTCAAAGTTCCACCATGTGCGTCATTTTTTAGAAGGGGGAACCAGCCTTGCGTTAATTATATGCAAGGTAGGCGTTCCCTTCCAAAAAATGACTTTAAGGCCTGTGCCCCATATTTATACTGTGACGTCATTTTGATGCACAGGAGGGGGCAGGCCTTAAAAAACGGCGCCCAGCCTGATGGGCGCCGTTTTTTAATGCCTGGGTCAGGGCAGGCGTTAAGGGACCTGTGGGCTCAGAAGGAGCCCAGAGGTGCCCTCCCATGCCCCCAAGGAAATCCCCTGCCACCCTTGCCCACCCCAACAGGACACCCAAGGATGGAGGGACCCATCCCAGGGAAGTTAAGGTAAGTTCAGGTAAGTATTTTTTTTCGTATTTGTTTTGTGGGATAGGGGGGCCTGATTTGTGCCCCCCTACATGCCACTATGCCCAATGGCCATGCCCAGGGGACATATGTCCCCTGGGCATGGCCATTGGGCAAGGGGGCATGACTCCTGTATTTGCTAAGACAGGAGTCATTTCAATGGGGGTTGGGCGTAAAAAAAAATGGCGCAAATCGGGTTGAGGCCAAAATTTTGCCTCAGACCTGACTTGCCCCATTTTTTGACGCCCAAGCTCCATTTTCCCCTACGCCGGAGCTGACTGGTGTGAGTCATTTTTTTTTACGCACACCAGTCCGCAGCACCGGCTAACGTCATCCAATAAATAAGGCGCCCGCATGGCGCTTTGGAATGGCGTTAGCCGGCGTTAACATTTTTGACGCACAACTGCGTTGGCGCAGTTGTGCGTCAAAAAGTATAAATATGGGCCTGAGATCTTAACATTAGACTGGGCCACTTTAGTTTCTATCATCTTCCCTGACGCCATGTTTGCCTGTAAACTCCTTATTACAGATGATAATTCTAAACACCTACTGACAGGGAGTTCAAATGTGCCCAGACATGGTCAGCAGAGAACAGATAATGCTCGCTAGTGAAAGAAAGGGAACGTTCAAGGGACGGTCGAGGTCGTGGCAGGAAGACAGATACTTTTTTTTATATTTGAGTGTTGGTGGCAAGAAATTAAAGAGTAGGTAGTGTGGCATCCTGGTAACGCACTAAACTTTCACATTCAGGCAGGGTGTCAAGCTCAATCCTGAAGTGGTTGTAGAATGTTGCCATGATTCCAAGTGCAGTTATTAAAATTGGGTGGCAGATGGATGGCTAGAGGATGGTGTTGTGTGGTGAGGTGAGGGGGACAGATTAAGGTGAGGGCTTCTTATGTTGCTCCCCCACGACCCTCTGCCACTTCTTAGCTGAAGAGGAGAGTGGCAATGAAATGGTGGACCCATGCATAAGATAAAATTGCAGATGTGTACTAGTGAGTCAAGGGGATGTTTTCATCTCACTGTTTTGAGTGACATCATAGAAAACTTGCACTTTTCTATTGTCTATTTCATAGCACTCAGAACAACTCTGTGAACACTCGTGTATAATTCCACACGATCTGGTTCATCACAATGCTCTGAAACGTAAACATAAACGCCCCCTTGTTTCTCACCACGGGAAGGCGTGCTCTGCTAGTCTCATTCTGTGAAGGTTACTTGAGATGGCGAAAACACAAGCACATGGTGCACTCCAATTAATATTCATTGGTTTAGAGGTTAGTAGTGTAGAGACCATGGGTAGTTTTAGCTCACCGTGTGATTAGAAATGGAGAGTGATGAATTGCTTTCTTGAATTGAGAACTATGAGCCTGATTTACTAGAGTGTTTTTTAATGATGCCTGTTCGTAATTCATGCATGTGAGGCATTTACTAAAAGTCCCTTTCCAAATTGGCGCAATTTATGATTGTCGTAAAGAACAGTCTCAAGTTTATGGGAGCTTTACACATTTTTAATTAACTGTATAATCCCTTTCTTCTCTCAGTTACACTCTGCTTTCCTAAAAAGTGATTTATTTATTCAAATTATTATACAAGAAAATGGGACTGTGTTGTGCCTTCCAATACTTTCCCAAAAAGTTAAGTTTGATCATTGAGTTTTAATTTAAATGTACAGATAACTGAAAAACATTTATGTAAAAAAATATGTGTACCTACCGACAAATTGACAACTTGGTAAGTATTGACATGATATCACTGATCACTCCTCTGATGCACTCCTGAGAACACGCACAAATGAAACCTAACAGAAAGCATACAAACCATATGCAAGACACTTCTGCAGTGTTACTGATTACATCAGTTCTTGGTCTTTTTGCATAAAAAGTATAATTTACTTAGATGTACGTTTCTCCTAGGTTCCAACGCATGAAAACCAAAAGGGTGGTAATCCCAGTGGCAAATCAGCTCTGTTTGTTTTAGGCTTCAGGCCATGCAAGTTGTTTGGATGGAAAACGCAGCTGGAGATGAGAGAAATGCAACGAATATTTTAATGCATTAGTTCCTAATTGTGGCCCAATTGTACGTAACTCATGACATTGTCTATTAAAACACGACCCATGGTGCATAGATTATTCTCAAAACTGTACTTCATATGAAATAATATGTTTCCAGGACATCATACAAGAACATTTGCTTTGGGGGAACATGGCGGCCAGTTAGAGAGCTGGTCCGCGAGCTCTCTGATGGGCGTTAGGCGTGCACTGTGACGCTGTGACGCTGTGACGCCAGTGTTAGACGCAGAACCCCCGGATCGAAGGCACTGGAGCGCAGAGGAGCAGAGTTTTGGACACGCGTATCTCCGGCTCTGGACGGTCCAGACAAAAAGACGGCGGGTGAGGTGGTTGAGCTGGGGAAGGCGCGCGCCCCGGCAAAGGCGGCTGAGGAGCGGTGCTGGAAGCGCGCGTCAGACTCTAGTGTGTGGGCAGAGGCTGTGAGGGGTGTGCGTCGTGGGAGACGCTACACCTCTCGTTGTTCCCTTCGTGGAGCACTGTCAGGAAGTCCTGGGCTTCCTCTGAGGAAGGAACTAAATAGAAGCCGGAGGAGAGGAGTTGGCGACTGCACAAGTGCTTGACAGTGCATGTCGCCGGTTAAATGCCGCCCCAGGGGCGCTCGGGCTGAGGTTGGTGAGACAGGGAGCACAAGGAGAGGTAAGCCTGGCCCCCTGGGGTCAAACATTATTTCTTTTTCACCTGCAACGGCTACAAACAAGAGTAGGGGTGAAAGTGGAGCTAAGATCTGTAGCGGGGCGGTGAGAGGAGGAAGGCTGAATCCAAAGTTTTACCCCTAGAGGGGCCTGGTAGGTCCTTCGGTGAAAAACATTAGAGAGCTCCCGATTACCAGATACTTCCAGGATACGACCCTTCCCCCCTCAGGGCGCAGCAGACACTCGATCTTCTCTAGGTGGTCTGGGGTCAATACAACAGCTCGCGGGTCCTGATAGCGAGCGGGTCCTGATAGTAACATGCTAGATCAAACAATTGAGGACTCGGTGGGACAAATGGAGGCCCCTTCTGCCATATCAACTTTGGCGGTAGCTGAGTCTACCCCTTCAGTCTCCCCTGTGACTCACAGCCCAGATGTACAGGAGTTGCTAATCTCTCTCACTAAAGAGATTAGGGAGAAGTTTGAAATCTCAGAAAACAATCAAGCCAAAATTCGGGAAGCTTGCGAGGTATTGGAGGGTAAAATTAACTTGTTGGCTGACAGACTGGGCAAGCTGGAAGCTGTGGTGGAGGACCAGGAGGAGCGGCTGTCAGTGCACACTAAGGATATCTCACAGCTAAAACTGTTAGATTTAGGATTGGTAGATATTTGGCATTGGAAACGTGGTGAAGGATTCAGATATACATTTTATAATAAGAAATATGGTTATAAATCTAGAATAGATTTTTTTTAAATACATGGCGATGTGATAAGGGTAGCTCATGCCCCAGCACACCTTTCGGATCATTCAGCTTTAAAGTTACATCTGAGTATTAGGGTGCAGGGTCCCGGTCCTAGGTGTACAATAAATCGTTCTTTACTTCTAGATGATTCAATAGTGGAGGTGCTAAAGAAAGATACAAGAGAGTATTTTGCTTTAAATTATGGATTAGCTAGTTTAAGGTGTGTATGGGATGCTTACAAGGCATATATTAGAGGGAGACTTATTAGTTTGGCGGCCTACAGGCTTCGAGAAGAGAAAGAGAAGTTGAGAAGTATTGAAACATCTATAAATGCCCTACAGGTATTAATGTATAATGCACGAAGGGAAGGGAAGGAAGGGCAATTAGAGAAATTGCTGCGTCAAGAGGAAAAAGCGCGGTTGGAGTTAGACTTTCTTCTGGAGAACCATAATAGGTTAAAATGGGAAAGTAGCAGGTATGCGCATTACGAATATGGGGAAGGGTGCAGTAAATTGCTAGCTTGGAAGGTTAAGTCAGACTACTCAAAAAGGTACATCTCATCGATTAAATTGGACACTGCTAGTCAGCCCTGTATGGAGCAGTCAGAAATAGAGAAGGCCTTTGTGTCCTTCTTTCAAGCAATATATATAGAGAATCTTGAGAATTCAGAGGAGCAGATTAGAGTATTTTTTAAAGAAGTTCATCTCCCTGTTTTGGATGACTCGGCGAGGCAGTTGCTAGGTAGTGAGATAAGGGGGTAAGAGCTAGCCGAAGTTATAAAGGCTCTGAAGAAAGGGAAGGCATTCGGGCCCGATAGCCTACCAAATGAGTTATATAAGGTACTGGGGGAGGAACTTACACCAATTTTATTGGAATTATATAATTCTATTCTTTTAGAGGGGGTACAAGTACCTAAATTATGGAATGAAGCTATAATTTGTTTATTGTTAAAACCAGGCAAGGACCCAATGTTATGTTCATCGTATAGACCCATTTCCCTACTAAATTCAGATTACAAGCTGTATACAGGGAGCCTTTCCAGAAGATTGGGGAAAGTTATAGGTAATTTGGTTCATCCAGATCAGAAGGGTTTTATAAAAGGTAGACAACTCTATGAGTTAACTCACGATTTACTTGCCGCTGTTGATTTGGATTTACAAGAGAAGGCTCCCTTGGCAGTTTTGACTTTTGATGCAGCTAAAGCTTTTGATAGTGTTAATTGGCTCTTTTTGAAGGTTGTGATGGAATTAGGTGGACTGGGAAATTATTTTATTAGAACTATCAGGGAATTGTATAGATACCCGACTGGGAGGATCCAGGTTAATGGTTTGCTGTCTCAAGAATTCAGGATTGGTCGGGGTAGTCGACAGGGCTGTCCTTTGTCACCTTTGCTTTTCAACTTATATATTGAGCCTTTGGCAATTTTGCTACGGGCTTGCAGGGATATTCTCCCTTTTCGGAGTGGGGGTTGGGAAAAGAAAGTAGCATTATTTGCAGATGACCTGATGCTTTCTACTAGTGATGTGGTGGGTTCCCTACCTATCATTAATACATTGATGGAGCAGTTTGGTGGAATGTCAGGTTACAGTATAAATACTGAGAAAACGGAAATCATGTGTTACAATATGGCCTATGTTTCTCCATTAGTTAAACGGGAGATTAAATACTTGGGAATCCAGTTTACAGCTAATCTCAGTGATGTGGCAATGGTTAATTTTGACAGGGCCTATATGGAAACTAAAAAACTTCTTAAGGCATAGGCCATTCTCCCTCTTTCCATAATCGGCAGATCTAATATTTTAAAGATGTGTATTCCTCCAAAGTTTACTTTCCTATTTAATACTATCCCTTTGGAGTTTAAGTCATGCTGGTTTCAAAAACTACAGGGTGACTTATCTACATTTCTTTGGACATCCAAGGGAGTAAGGATAGCATGGAAGAAGCTATGTAGAAAGAAGGAGTGGGGGGGCATGGTATCCCCAGATTTTTATAGGTACTATCTGGCATTCCAACTAAAGAATATTAGAGTTTTACTGAATAAGAAGTTAGATTACTCTCCGGTTTGGAAAGCTTTGAAGGCGCATCTTGCGGAAGGAGCTGATAATTTTCTGTATAAATTTGGGCACCCGAAGTTCTTTAAGAAGGTTCGTTTGAAGATTCCCAGACATGCTTGTAAGATCTGGATGCAATTTCATAAGATGTTAGGGATAGCTTATTATTGTAGCTCTGCCCCCATTTGGGATTCACCAGGTACTCCTGAATGTCTTACGGATAAGCTACCTATTCCACTGAAAGTTAACGGCGTGGTAAGATGGGGGCAGATTATAGAAGACTCCAAATGAATATCTTGGTCTGCATTTCAGGAGTGTATAGGTGAGACAATTTCCAAGTTTAAGTATTACCAGTTATCTAGCTGGGTCAAGTCCCGTCAAGTAGGAGAAATTGGGAGGAGTTCTTGGGAGGGAAATCTAAATCAGACATCCATTAATAAGGAGGTTGCTTTTTGGTATCATGCGCAGCTAGATGCAGCAGAAGATGTTTTGTCTCTCCCGGTGTTGAAATGGGGGAAGATTTTTCCTACTTTAGATATTATCTCCCTATGGCAAAAGTCATGTTCTAGGTTGTGGTTTACTATTAAATCGGCGGCAATGAGGAAAAACCATTTGTTTACTTTGCATGGGGTATATTGGTCACCAGCTAGATTAACGGCCATTGGGAAATCCAACAAAAATTGCCCATGATGTGGGGATGTCAATGCGGTTGATATCCATATGTTTTGGCGATGTCCAAGTCTGAGTAAGTACTGGGAGGATATAGGAAGTATCCTTAAGGCAATTTTTGGTGACAATTTAAGAATAAATCTTTTAGTGGTAATGTTTAGGGTATGTGATCCAGAATTTATGGGTCTGAAAGTGTCTGTGCAGCAAGAGCACTTGTTGTTCGTATTAATGCTTTTGGATAGATGGGAAATATGTTGTAAATGGGTGAACTCACTACCTCCCATCGCTCAGGACTGGCAATCATCAGTAATACGGTTATGCAATATGGAACAATCTGGTCCTCTTAGTAGAAGAGATGATTTTTGGGTGGTTTGGGAAAATGTTTACCAGTGTTAAATAGGGTTGGAGTGTGTTACATGTTGATTTTTCGTCTTTTTTTATTTTTTATTTTCTTTCTCTCCAAAATTAAGTCCAATGATTAAAACTCCCTCTACCTAATGGGTGTCGCTTTGGTATGACCACAGCCTGAGTAAAATGGTAAGGTGTGGCCAATGGCACATATGGGAAAACTTGGTACGTGCAAGACAGGTGGTGTGGTCCATTGGTATTGTGGGGTCTACTCTTGGATGCATAGACCAAAGGTTTAATCTAATATCAAGTAGGACATAATCAACTTGACTTTGGTGTCACCCACACCTGAAAGTTGGAGCAAGATGTATAATCAGAGGGTGAACATCCAATACATGCACGCTGCCCATGCTCCAAGGTAATAACTATCGCCTGCAAAGCTGCTCTTGATAAACAAGACCTAGGGGATGTCCTATGTTCTGGGATACTGCAAACATGGTCTTCCTCGAAGGTTATATCCTGAGCAACAAGATTAGTCCTCAAACCTGGGATTAAAATCCTAATGATTATCATATAATGGGATCCTGTAAAGCCTGTGAGAAAGTTGTCCAATGTATGCAATATAGCTGATTCACTATGCTTGGACACACTTTTATTGTACATGTTGATTTGCAATATGGAACCCCCACCAACCACTGAACATCTATCCTAGACTAAGTTCGGATACAGTGCAATAGAGTGTCAAACTTATCCATATGATTAGATCGCCTGAAGGTTGCCCCATGAGAAACCCACATTCTGTGATCCAGAATCTCTTGTGTCCATTTCTTTAGGTTGATAGCTTGGGTCCAATGCCTAGGTTTCCTATAATAGGCATATTTGGTGCTGATCAATAAATGCCCCCTATGATGGGTTATTTAGTTTGGACCCAATCCCTGCAATGTTTCAACTCAGGATACCCACCATAAGCTGGTGGTGGGAGACCTCCTAGTATAGAAGGATTAATTTGCACAATATTGGGGGAACTATAATCTTCATTTTCTGTCCATATTGTGTCAACATCTAACTCGGATAGCTCTCTCACAGCGGCACATGCCTGTCCAGTGTCAAGAGACTGTTCATGGATATGATACATTGCTGTGGCCTTCTTTTTGCACAATGGATTGGGAGTATTTAACCCACTCCCACTCTCCCTAACGCCTAGACAAGTATAGGGAAAGTCCAGGGTTAGTCAGTCAACCTCATCCAGTGTTTCAAAGCAGTTGTGACCAGATACATTATAAAACCCATTGTGACCAGTTGAGTAAGGATTTACACTAAAATGAGACCTTGTAATGGCAAATAATTAATTTTTCTAGGGGGACAGGCAGATTTATAGAATAACTCAGAGGCAAACTGAGAATTTCTGGTGCCCTGTCCTGAACCTGTACCCCATCGCTCAGCAGCTTTTGTACCTAGCATGAATCTTTGAAATTAGCAATTACACAGTCTCTAAAATGATCTACCTGGCTTGGCCCAATCCACCCTACCCTATATGTAACCAGTATACTGTGCGCCATTTTGGTAGAGAAATTCTTATTTCTTACAAACTAATGCAAACATTTGTTGGCAAGGTCCTCAAGTGTTTCTTTCTGTCCTTCGCCCAGCTTTGGAACTACCAATAGGACAACATAAGGGAATGGCACAGGGGACAGATCAATAACCGGACGATTTTTGCTTTGGGCAATACCAATGATCTTGCTCTGTACATTGTCACTTCTTGTAGGGAAAATAGGCCTTAGTGGTGGTAAAGATACAGCAAGAGGGGGGTCTCTGTTTGTACAGTTTCAATCAGTGCATTTAGGAGGGAAAGTAGAAGTACTTTCCAACTCCTGGTCAGAATGCAACAGCGGGGCACACACCCTGCTGGGGTTGTGGACACATTGTTCAGGACATCTTTATGCATTTGCTCAATTATGGCAAGTCACACCAGTATTGAAGAAAGTTTGACAATTAGAATGCCCTTAATTCTTTCAATCACCTCCTCCACCAAGTTGTGACGACCAACCCAGTTTGCCAATGGTCAGCACGATCATTGAGGAAATTGTCAAAGTCATAGCTTGGGCCGTGGGCTTCTGATAATTGGACCCCATTGTCTTCCTAGGTCTTTTTCTTTTTTGTTGGCACTCTGGATGGCATACATCAGGAGAAAGTGCCACATTTGAACCATTAAGCATTTGATCAGGAGCCAGGTGGACACATTTAATGCTGCCTCAGAAACATCCTTACTCTGGTTTTCCAGAGGACATGCATTCCATGAAGGTGGCACGTTTACAGCACTGGACGGTTGTTCACCGGCCCCATTAATCACACTCAGGATGATAGGGGCAACCTCAGGTCAACCAAGAGTAACAGTGGAGTCAGATAAGTTAGCAAGCAGGTGCTGCTGCAAGGTTGATCTGGTATCCAAGGACAACCTCATCTCAGTAAGTTGATTTCCATCAATACAACCCCTATTACTCTCTTCAGCATCTAATCTACGGATGTAGGTTTCAGAGATGAAGTAGGTGGAGTAGGCAGCTGTAGCCCACCAGCACATTTCCGTTTGCCTATTGCTCCCATTCTTTATACCGCACCACATGTGGAAATCTGTACAAGAAGGAAACCAATACCAGATAGTGTGTTAGGAAATATATAACTTGATGAGCACACTCACCCTTAACCCAAAAACATTAATGTACTTGTCCAGCTCAGCCTCAGTTAGACGCAGGCGGGTGCAGATGGGTCAGTTTTGGCCCCGTCTTTGCCCGGTTGCGTCCCACATGCATCCCATGCTGTGGGAGGTGAGCAGGCGTATAAGTGCTTGCAGGGCAGGCAGCACCAGGCGCAAGTGATGCTGGGAGATGAAGTTTGGGCTCCTGCCAATCCTGCAAGGCTTGTCAGGTGAGTCCCACAATGCTGTAGGTAAGCGCACTTATAAGCACTGGCAGGATGGGCAGCAAAAGCAGAAAGTGCCTCCAGGTGAAAGTGATGCTTGGAGATGAGGTCCAGGCTCTGGGTGGACTCACAAGGCGTGACTAGTGAGTCCCACACCGCCGGAGTTGAGTGCAGTTATAAGCGCTGGCAGGACGGGCAGCAAAAACAGTAAATGCCTCCAGGTGCAAGTGATGCTGGGAGATAAAGTTAAGGCTCCCGCTGGTCCTACAAGGCTTGTCAGGTGAGTCCCACATTGCAGGAGGTAAGCACACTTATAAGCAATGGCAAGGTGGGCAGCAAGAGCAGAAACTGCCTCCAGGTGCAAGTGCCTCCAGTGCCCCCGCCAGATGCAACTGGTATTTTACACAGGGAAAGATCTCTCCTGAGAACCAGGAGGCCTTGTCTCACCAGTGAAACCATGTATGCATTAGCACTTCATTTTGTTCTGTGATCTTCTGAGAATGGTTTCTGTTCTTCTGCTAAGCCTGACAGTGTGCTAGTACTTCAGTATGATACATTTTAGGAATTTCGGACTCTGGAGGTTGAAGGGCCCCTGCCAGGAGCTTTCACAATGGGAGAGGTAGTCGGAAATAAGTCTATTGAGAGACTTCCTCTATTGCAGAAACTTGGGTGAGTAGGCTAAACTTCACCAAAGCAACTCAAACTGTCTCTGACTCCTAAAATTAGAAGTTATAATGTAATTTACATCCTTGTGGGTGGGCTGCCAAGCCACTGGGACACCTACATTATTGAAAGTTGCATGTTGCATTTCTGCTGACAGGGCTGTTGTAAATAACATGCATTCTTATATTTGTTTCCCTTTCCCTTTCTACCTGTACCTTTTCTTCTTCTTTCATTGCTCCCTTCCCCCTTCTGCAGGCCAGTAGAGGAACATTCCACCCTGAAGTCTGACTTAGAATGTTGTGAAGGAAATGTTAACCATTATAAGTTGACAGTTGGATGTACGGTGAGAACGGATTCAGAAGCACATGAATAAACCTGCTTCCAATCTTACATATGCGTGGCATTTCTTTACAGACTTTGGTGATGCAGAGCTAGCTGAGTGGGGGACAGCAAGAAGTGTCTCCGCGCAATAAGCTAGAAGAACCTGACATGAAACCTGGGGGCTACAATAGAGATCCCTTACTTTTGGTATGCATGCTAAGAATGCACATAACATTCAAAGAGAGAACCACAGTTTGGACAGTTTATTCAGCCAAGCAAGGATCTGAGTTGGAAACATCAGACGAATTTGGGAATCAAATGCGGTGTGAATGGAGGGGAACAGGTAATGTTTATTGACAGATCAATCACAAGGAAGTAAAGTTGTGAGGAGTTTCCAGATGTGTGTAATGACAAATTAGGTTTACTCAAGGATTTTATGCACAAAATCAAACTAATATCTGGGGTTGTTTCTGTGATTCATTAATCGCGTATTGTCCCTCTGATATTAGAAGAAATCCTAATAATAGAATGAGATAAGGTAGAGTCACATGGGATCATAGAAAAGATTGAAGTTCTGAATGGTGGGCCCTGATAGTGGTAACAGCCAAGGATGGGGGCAAGAACATAGGTCTTTGCGTAGATTTGAGAGAATTACATACTTGCATGTGAGCCTTATTCATGATGCTAGGATATTTAGTGTTCATGATCAGTCTCCTGCCTATTGCCTAACTGCTCTACATTTAAGGTCCAACCCATTAACCCATTAACATAATTTGTAACTCCTTTTGAAGCTTATATGTTTTGCTGTATGCCTTCTGTACTAGCTTTGACTGTGGCTGTGTTCCAAAGGGTCATGAATCAAATTGTAAGGCATGTAAATAATTGCTTGTGTCTCCAGGATGACATTTTAATCTATGCAGCCTCTGAGGATCAACACAATATGTTATTAAGGGACGTTTTAAGTGTTCTTAAAAAAGCAGGGCACACAGTAAGAATAAACAAATGTACAATAGTGGTCATATCTGTAGAACATTTGAGTCAACCATATTGAGAGTGGGAATGAAACCAAAGTACAATCTAGTTGATGTTGTCAAACTAGCCCCAGATCCCACAAATAACAAAAAGAATTGAAGTCATATCCTGTCTGCCATATTGTGATGCCATTATATCATATGGACATGTTGCTGACTGGATGAAAGTCAGCTGCCTCAGCTCAACTTGAAAAAGACAGAGATTCTCATCCTGTGCCCCACCCCTACTGCCTGGGATGATTCCTGGTGGCCCACTGCCCTTGGAACTGCCCCATCTCCTACTGACCACTCATGCAGCCTCGGCATCTATCTCAACTCCTCGCTCTCTATGGCCTGCCAAGTCAACACCATATCATCCTCATGCTTCCACACACTCCATCTGCTCTGCAAGATTCTTAAGTGGATCATCATTGACGCAAGAAGAAAAGTTACCCATGCACTTATCAGCAGTAAACTCAGCTGAGTATTGGTTTCTGTATATGGACACCATGGTTGAGGGGAAAGTAAGAGATTGCTATGCTGGTAGCGCTAGTGACAAAACCAAATATATTCACAGAACTCCCCTTTCTGTCTATGGAAGATCCATCTAAACTATGGGACAAGTTAGGGTTAGATAGCATTGGCCCTCTCAACTTTCCTAAAATGGCAAAAAATATCATGTTCATTTTGGAAGACTCGCATTGGATGGTTACTCACACGGCGAATAACATTAACACACAATCTAAGATTGGTTTTTTGACAGACACATTTACAAGGGAAGGGATCCCTAACACCATTGTGATGGTCAACAGGGGGCAATTGATTTCATGGGAAATGTCTGATTATCTCCAAATATAGTCTACAATTCACATAAAACTCCTTTGTATTGCCCCAAAGCCAAAGTCTTAGTAGAAAGAGTTAAGAGGATTTTGAAGAAAGCTCTGAAACTGCCAAGTACAGAAGGTAGTTCTGTTGAAGAATATGTGAGAGAAATTCTGTGGTCTTATCATATCACAACTAATTTGATTACTGGCATTTCACCACTTGTTGCCATAAAATGTAGGAAACCAGGGTTGAGGTTAACTCCTAATTCACTTAATGGGGAAAGCCTGTTTTGGTAAACAGAGGAGAAGTTGTCACAAGAGTGAAGCATTGACAAGAACGATACACAAATTGGTATGCCAACAAATCGGGAGCAGTGCACAGGAATTGGAAGATAGTACAATGAGTAGTTGTGAAAAGGCCTACAAACTCTAGAAATAAATACAATTCCTATTCTGAGGCTTTAAGAATAAAGTATGTAGAGAGAAATGTGGACGTCATGGAGGATAATTGTACATGGAGTATGGACACAATTGCAAATTGTCCAGAAATTCTCAAACCAATGAGGGATCAGTGCACTTTCGAGGACAAGACAAATACTAATTAAATCAACCTCACACCTACAAAAAAAATGTGTCCTCCACTGTGGCAATCAGATTACTGTATGAGATAATTTTTGTATGCATGTTCTGTTTTGTCGTTTTTTTAAGAATGAGATAATGCTTTAGCAGATCATTGGTATTAGTTTCCTGTTTTACATGAGGAGGGATATATAGTATAAATAGCATGCATTCTTCTCTCAATTTCTCCTTTCCCCTTGCACCTCCACCTTTCCTTTCCGCTTCTTTCCTTGTCTTCTCTCCTCTCCTATAGGCCAGTTGTGGAACATTCAACCCTAATTGTTGTCTTAGAATACTGTGAAGGAAATGTTAACCATTGTATGTTGACAGTTAGACTTAAGGTGAAGAATGGAGATGGAGGCACTTGAATAAATCTGCTTTCAATCTTCCATATGTGAGTCGTTCCTTTACAAGTGCACTGCCCAAAAACAAATTCAACCTAAAAAAAAAACACATTAGACAGCATTTTATTAACTCTGTGAATGGGGAATCCATGCAACGCAGACAAACTGTCCCCACTTCTGTGCACGTTTCAACATCTGGACCAGGGCCATTTAAAAAATATGCTATTTAATCATTCAATTACACCTTGTGTGGGCCTTTACCTGAAAAAACATTCTTTCTTAAAAAAGCCACAAAAAACCTAAACATAGCATTTAGCAATTAGCTAATTTAGCAATATTTCACTGTCAAGACATATAAAACACATTACTATATGTCCTCCCTTAACCATACATTGCACCCTACCCTTGGTAATACATAAGGCCTACCTTAGGGGTGTCTTACATGTAAGAAAAGGGAAGGTTTAGGCCTGGCAAATGGGAACACTTGCCAAGTCGAATTTACAGTTAAAAACTGCACATACAGACACTGCAGTGGCAGGTCTGAGACATGATTACAGAGCTACTTATATGGGTGGCACAACCAGTGCTCCAGGCCCAATAGTAGCATTTGATTTACAGGCCCTGGCACCTCTAGTGCACTTTACTAGGGACTTACTACTAAATCAAAAATGCCAATCATGGATAAGCCAATTACACTCACATTTTGTAAAGGAGCACTTGCACTTTAGCACTGGTTAGCAGTGGTAAAGTGCCCAGAGTAACAAAAACAGCAAAATCAGAGTCCAGCACACATCAACAACCTGGGAAACAGAGGCAAAATGTTAAGGGAGACCACGCCAAGGATGAAAAGTCTAACACGTGTCCCCCCCAGCTGAAAGTGGGGAGCAACTACCCATCCTAATAGGAGATCTCATCATTAAGGCTGAAGAACCTGGACAGCCCATCAGCATTGGCGTGCTCTGTACCAGGACAATGTTCCACTGTAAAGACTATCCCGTGTAGAGAAATGGACCACCTCAACAGTTTTGGATTCTCACCACTCATCTGCATTAACCATCTGAGGGGCCTGTAGTTGCTCTGAACTCGGAAGAGAGTCCCAAACAAGTAGGGTCTTAGCTTCTTCAGTGCCCAGACCACAGCAAACGCTTCACGTTCTATAGCACTCCACCTACGTTCCCTGGGTAGTAACCCCCTGCTAATGAAGGCTAAGGGTTGATCTAGGCCCTCTTCATTAAGCAGTGAGAGTACTGCTCCAATACCCTGCTCTGAGGTGCCTGCACAACAAACTCCTTTGAATAGTCAAGTGCCTTCAGCACAGGTGTTGTGCACATGGCACCCTTCAGGGTATCAAAAGCGTTCTGGCAAGCCTCTGTCCAGATCACTTTCCTGGGTTGCTTCTTCGAAGTCAACTCAGTTAAGGGGGTAACAATGGTACTATGGGGGTCATTCCGACCCTGGCGGTTGACTAACGCCAGGGCCGGGGACCGCGGATGCACCGCCAACAGGCTGGCGGTGCATCCATGGGCATTCTGACCGCGGCGGTACAGCCGCGGTCAGAAACGGAAAACCGGCGGTGTCCCGCCGGTTTCCCGCTGCCCTAGGGAATCCTCCACGGCGGCGCTGCTTGCAGCGCCGCCATGGGGATTCCGACCCCCTTACCGCCATCCTGTTCCTTGCGGGTTTCCCCGCCAGGAACAGGATGGCGGTAACGGGTTTCGTGGGGCCCCCTGCAGTGCCCATGCCAATGGCATAGGCACTGCAGGGGCCCCCTAACAGGGCCCCACTAAGATTTTCAATGTCTGCCAAGCAGACACTGAAAATCGCGACGGGTGCCACTGCACCCGTCGCACGCCTTCAACTCCGCCGGCTCCATTCGGAGCCGGCTTCCTCGTTGAAGGCGCTTTCCCGCTGGGCTGGCGGGCGGCCTTCTGGCGGCCGCCCGCCAGCCCTGCGGGAAAGCCAGAATGGCCGCTGCGGTCATTTGACTGCGGTGCGGTCATTCGGCGGCTCCCGTCGGCCCTGCGGTTACCGCGGCCGGCGGGAGTCAGAATGACCCCCTATATCCCTTAACAAACCTCCTGTAGTATCCTGTGAGACCTAAAAAGGCTCTCACTTCAGTCTGGGTCTTGGGAGGCTCCCAAGCCAGAATTGTGTCAATGTTAGGCTGTAGGGGTGCCACCTGGCCACTCCCCACCTGGTGTCCTTAGTACACCACAGAACCCTGCCCTATTTGGCACTTGCTCGCCTTAAAAGTGAAGCCTGCCTTCTGCAGGGCCTCTAACACTCTCCAGAGGTGTTGCAGATGTTCCTCCCATGTTGAACTAAACATAGCAATGTCATCCAGATAGGCAGCACTGAACTCATCCAGCCCAGCCAACACCTGGTTGACCAACCTCTGAAAGGTGGCAGGGGCATTCTTCATCCCAAATGGCATCACTTTAAATTGAAAGTGTCCATCTTGGGTAGAAAATGCTGACCTCTCCTTGCACCCCTCAGTTAAGGCAGTCTGTCAGTACCCAGATGTTAAATCAAACATACTGAGGTACTTGACAGCTCCCAACCGGTCAATGAGTTCATCAGCTCGGGGGATGGGGTGTACGTCAGTCTTGCTGACCGCAATGAGTCCCAGGTAGTCCACACAGAACCTGAATTCTGGAGTTGCACCAGGTGCAGCAGCCTTTGAGACCAATACCACTGGGCTGGCCCAAGGACTGATGGAGTGCTCAATAACCCCTAGGGTAAGCATTTTGGATACGTCATCCTTAATGCATGCCCTGACCCTATCAGTCACACTGTAAACTTTCAGTTTAAGAGGTGTACTGTCCCAAGTGTCCACATCATGTGTGCACAAGTGTGTGACTCCTGGGATCAGGGAAAACAGTGAGGAAAGCTGTCCCAACACGTGACGACAGTCACCTTGATGCTCCTCAGTCAGGGAGGGGGAGATGGTCACTCCCTCCACTGACCCATCTTTTTGTCCTGCAGACAGGAGGTCAGGAAGAGGCTCACTCTCCTCCTCTACCCCATCATCTGTCACTCTCCTCCTCTACCCCATCATCTGTCGCAAGGAGCATGGAGAGTTCAGTCCGCTCAAAGTGAGGTTTGAGGCAGTTGACATGCAGAACCCTTAAAGGGTTCCTTGGAGACCGCAAGTCTACTAGGTAGTTGACTTCGCTCTTGTGCTCCACTACCTCAAATGGCCCAGTCCACTTATCTTGGAGCGCCATAGGCTCCACTGGAGCCATCACCCATACTTTTTGTCCAGGTTGAAACTCGACCAGAGTGGCATTCTGGTCATACTAGTTTTTCATGTGCTTCTAGCTTGCTTCCAGGTTCTCCTGAGCGAGACTCCTGAAGTGGGCAGTCTGGTTTCTCATAGCCAGCATGTAGCTGAATACATCCTGGGGGGTTTACTAGGAGCTTTCTCCAAAGCTTCCTTAACCAGACTTAAAGGTCTGATCACAGGGTGGCCTTAAATCAGCTCAAAGGAACTAAACCCAAGTCCCTTTTGAGGCACCTTCCTATAGGCGAACAAAAGGCATGGCATTTGATAGATGATGGGGTGGAGGAGGAGAGTGAGCCTCTTCCTGACCTCCTGTCTGCAGGAGAAAAAGATGGGTCTGTGGAGGGATTGATCCTTTCCCCCTCCCTGACTGAGGAGCAGCAGGGTGACTGTCGCCACGTGTTGGGACAGTTTGCCTCACTGTTTGTCCTGATCCCAGGAGTCACACAAATGTGCACACATGATGTGAATACTGGGGACAGTACACCTATTAAACAGAAAGTCTACAGGATGATTGACAGGGTCAGGGCTTGCATTAAGGATGAAGTATCCAAAATGTTAACCCTAGGGGTTATTGAGCACTCCAGCAGTTCTTGGGCTAGCCCAGTGGTATTTTCCCAAAGGCTGCTGCACCTGGTGCCACGCCTGAACTCAGGTTCTGAGTGGACTACCGGGGACTTAATGCAGTCAGCAAGACTGACGCACACCCCATCCCCCGAGCTGATGAGCTCATTGACCGGAGCTGCCCAGTACCTCAGTACGTTTGACTTAACATTTGGGTACTGGCAGATTGCCTTAACTGAGGGGGCCAAGGAGAGGTCAGCATTCTCTATTCCATATGGACACTTTCAATTTAAAGTGATGCCATTTGGAATGAAGAATGCCCCTGCCACCTTTCAGAGGTTGGTCAACCAGGTGTTGGCTGGGCTGGATGAGTTTAGAGCCGCCTACCTGGATGACATTGCTGTGTTTAGTTCCACATGGGAGGAACATCTGCAACACCTCTGGAGAGTGCTGGAGGCCCTGCAGAAGGCAGGCCTCACTATTACGGCAAGCAAGTGCCAAATAGGGCAGGGTGTACTTGGGACACCAGGTGGGTAGTGGCCAGGTGGCACCCCTAGACCCTAAGATCAATACCATTCTGAGTTGGGAGCCTCCCGAAACCCAGACTGAAGTGAGAGCCTTCTTAGGTCTCACAGGATACTACAGGAGGTTTGTCAAGGGGTTTGTTACCACTGTTATCCCCTTGACTGAGTTGACTTCTAAAAAGCAACCCAGGAAAGTGACCTGGACAGAGGCTTGCCAGAACGCTTTTGATGCCTTGAAGGCTGCCATGTGCACAGCACCTGTGCTGAGACACCTGACTACTCCAAGGAGTTTGCTGTGCAAACAGACGCCTCAGAGCATGGTGTTGGAGAAGTACTCTCATAGCTTAATGAAGAGGGCCTAGATAAACCCGTAGCCTTCATTAGCAGGAGGTTAATTCCCAGGGAACGTAGGTGGAGTGCCATAGAATGTGAAGCGTTTGCTGTGGTCTGGGCGCTGAAGAACCTAAGACCCTACTTGTTTGGGACTCACTTCCGGGTTTAGACCGACCACAGGCGCCTCGGATGGTTAATGCAGATGAGGGGTGAGAATCCAAAACTATTGTGGTGGTCCATTTCCCTACAGGGGATGAACTTTACGGTGGAACACCATCCTGGTACAGAACATTCCAATGCTGATGGTCTGTCCAGGTTCTTCAGCCTTAGTGATGAGAACTCCCATGAGGTTGGGTAGTTGCTCCCCACTTTCAGCTGGGGGGGACACGTGTTAGACTTTTCATCTTTGGCGTGGTCTCCCTTAACTTTTTGCCTCTGTTTCCCAGATTGTTGATGTGTGCTGGACTCTGTTTTTGCTGTTTTTGTTACTCTGGGAACTCTACCACTGCTATCCAGTGCTAAAATGCAAGTGCTCCTATACAAATTGTGTATGTAATTGGTTCATCCATGATTGTCATATTTGATTTACTGGTAATTCCCTAGTAAAGTGCACGAGAAGTACCCAGAGGCTGTAAATCAAATGCTACTAGTTGGCCTGCAGCACTGGTTGCGCCACCCATATAAGAAGCTCTGTAATCATGTCTCAGACCTGCCACTGCAGTGTCTGTGTGTGCAGTTTTAACTGTAAATTCGACTTGGCAAGTGTACCCACTTGCCAGGCTAAACCTTTCCTTTTCTTACATGTAAGGCACACCTAATGTAGGCCATAGGTAACCCTAAGGGAAGGGTGCAGTGTATGGTTAAGGTAGGACAAATAGTAATGTGTTTTTTAATGTCCTGATAGTGAAATTTTGCTAAATTCACTTTTCACTGTTGCAAGGCCTGTCCCTCTCATAAGTTAACATGGGGGCTTCTTTAAATATGATTAAGGTGCAGATTCCCGTTGGGAGCAGATAGACATTTGGAGTTTGGGGTCTCTGAGCTATTTGAAAAATACATCTTTTAGTAAAGTTGATTTTAAGAGTGTTGTGTTTGAAAATGCCACTTTTAGAAAGTGAGCATTTTCTTGCTTAAACTATTTCTGTGACTCTGCCTGTTTGTGGATTCCCTGTCTGGGTCAGTTTGACAGTTCGGCTGGTTGCACCTCTCACTAAACAGTGACACAAAGGGAGCTGGGTTGTATCCAGCATCTCCTGATGAGCCATCTGTGCTAGGAGGGAGTGGAGGAGTGGTCACTCACACCTGAAAGGGCTGTGCCTGCCCTCACACAATGCAGTCTCCACCTCCCTGATGTGTGTCTGGGGCCTGGCCTGGGCAAGACTGGATTTCACAATCAAGAGAATCTTTCCTTTGAATTAAGCCTACTTCAAACAGCAAAATGGATTTAAGAAGGGAACCCAAAACCACAGACTTTAGAACACTTCTGGAAACGAAGGGGAACCTCTGCCTGGAGAAGAGCTGAAGAGCTGAGGAAGAAGAGCTACCCTGTCTGTGACTGTGCTTTGTGGAGCGATCCTGCAGTTGCTGCTTCTGCCTGTGCTAGAGGACAAAGACTGGACTTTGTTTTGCCTTCCTTCTTGTGAAGATCTCCAAGGGCTTGATTTTGAGCTTTTTTAAGTCTCAGGGACAGCAAAAACTTCTCTCTGCCAGCACCTGGAGTCTCTTAAAAGACTCCTTCTCTGCCAAGTGGTGCCCATCCAGTTACTGGGACCCTGAAAGGAGAAGCTGGCAGTCCAAGAGTGAGAAATCCTCTAACAGACCGCCGTGCTGGGAAAAGATAGACGCGAATCAGATCTGCGGCTGAAAAAACGATGCGCCACTGGCTTTGCGGCTGAAAATCGACGCTCTCCTGCAATGCGACCCGAAGATCGGGGAAGCAACACGCAGCATCGCTGACGGAGTGTGGTGAGATCGCTACCCACGCTGCGTGGTTTTCGGATCATTGTGCGCTGGATTTCTGACGCAAACACTGCTGGGCGTTTAAAAACAACGCAAGGCCTGCCTGGACCCAAGAGTGCTGACCGGATCAACACATCGCTCTTCTGCGGAGAGAAGAAATTACACATGCCGACCCGACTAAAGGAGAAACGACGCAAGGTCTCGCTCGTGAGTGAAATTGATGCTATGCAAGCCCTTTTTGATGCACACTCGCCCGTGCGGGGTTAATTTTTGACGCACCCAAGGTATATTTTCATGCTAACAGCGTTAGTATGTGTTTGAATTACATGAAGCCCTTTTTGCATTTTTAGTGATAACTTACCTTGAGTATTGTGGATTTTTGATGTTTTGGTCTTGTTTTGTTTAGATAAATATTTTCTATTTTTCTAAACCTGTGTTGTGTCATTTTGTGGTGTTTTCATTCAATTACTGTGTGTGTTGGTACAAATAGTTTACACCTAGCACTCTGAAGTTAAGCCTACTGCTCGTGCCAAGGTACCAAGGGTGTCAGAGGGAGTTAGCTGAAGGTGATTCTCTTTTACCCTGACTAGAGAGAGAGTCGTTGCTTGGACAGGGGGTAACCTGACTGCCAACCAAAGGCCCCATTTCTAACAATTTCCAACAACCTTGCTGACAAATGTATAACATTTGCAGTCTGCATAGAAGTTTGAACTTGATAAAGCCTACCAGACCCCATCACATGGAGGAGCTCTGTGATCTAAACTGAGGCAAGTCATCTTACAGGTAAATCATCATTATTATCTTGTCATGAGTAGAAAAGTGATTTGTGAACTGCCTTATCCGATAATGGAGGGAAACTCATTTTATACATACCACGATTTTGTTAAGAAAAAAATGCTGCACTAATTAGTTTTCTACTTTGAGACCTAGACTGAAAGATGTATTGTTCCTTTGACCCATTGATGATGAGGAATGCAAAGAATGATAAACCTAAATCCTTCAATTCTCCTGCACTATTATTCAATGTCTTGGTTTTCATGATCTGTCTGCAATGGACTCACAAGATTCAGTTGCATTATGAAAGTTCCATGACTGTAATAAGTCGTCCTATTACATCCATTAGCTTAAGCAGTGATTTATAGACGTGGCTTGTTCCTTCGATTGTCACTTGCTTATTTATGTGATTTTTTTATTGCAGCCAATTAATGCTGCTTATCTTGCTTGTCAGTTTTATTTGAGCTGCAAATTAACACTAATGCCCAGTTGTCCATTTTATTATTTTATTCCCTATCGTTTTCTTTGTTTTTCATTAGTTAAATGTGTTTCTTACAGTATCAAAATGATGACTCTGAAAATGAATGTATTATGACATCAAGTCAAAAGAAAAAAGATTATTGAGCATATGGCTAGTCATAAAGATGACATGTGCTTTCTTCCAGAAACTCCTATACATGAGAACAATGTATTGAATAAAGAATAAAAATTAGATTGCATCACCAGCTACAGGCTGGAATATTGATTTACAGAATTTTGTTCTAAAACATTAAAGGTATTCAATGTAATGATTCAGGTGGGAGATTTGCCTATGTCAAAGTTAAAAATGATAATTTAATCAATATATATTTGGTCCAACTGCCCAGTGCTCCTCTTTTCCGAAGAGACATTTTATTGGGAATTATTGGATTAGGAAATATGCCACTTATATTTGGTGAAGATATTAAAATAATACACTATCCATTAGTAGATAGATTGTCGCTTTTAAAATTTAGGCTGTCAACATCATTTGCACTTTTGGAAAATGTATTTAAAAGAAAAAAAAACTTTTGATGTCTTCACATTCCTGACCCATAAAGATTTTTTTTCTTTAACACACATTCACTTAATCTCTACTTGATTATCTTTTAGCCTTGAGAAATGCATATAACAGTTAAATTGAATTATTTCCCAGTAGCTGCTTTTGGAGGGTGAATACTGATAAGATTCTTAATGTGAACAATAGACATAAGCTATTGCCTGCTGTTAATGAATGTCACTCAACATTCTCCTACATAAACCTGCAGAATAACCCATTGGGATGATTATAATCATGTGTTAGAGGAGCAGATATTGATATTATGGTTAATTAAAATACATAATTCAAATCTATAATTGCAATTTATGAAACATTAATTGCTAAATTAGAAGTTGGAAATATTTTTCATTTCTTCTACTAAAACTGATTACAAAGTTAAATTACAGAAACTTCACTATGAATAAAATGCTATGCATTGCACGATTGCAGGTATAATATCACTGATGAATACACTAAAATCCAATTCTATTACTAGGAGAGCTGAAAACCTCTTGGCAAATCATCTGCATGTTAAGACTCCATATTAAATAAAACAAATAGCAAATTCATGCTTTTAGAAAATCAAGTGATAATCTTTTCCTTTCTGCTAAAAATGTAAATGACTTTCTGTAGTATTACCCCACACCACAAACTAATAATTCTGATGATATTGATGTATCCCTCTTTTTGAATGACCACCCATTCTTTACTATCTAGCCTTGCATGTTTTTGAACTCTGTACACAGGGGTACTGGTGTCCAGCCCTAAGGCTACATGCTTGACTGCTAGAACATGATAAGATGGGCTAATCCCCAGTTGGCATATTCAACCTTACAATTAGGCTACAGCATACGAGGCACAAAAATACACCAATGGTTAATAAGGAAAAACATGACTTCAGGCCTACATATGAATCCTGACTCCTGCATCTTTTTAGCCTACAGGCACACCTGTCTAACTAGCCATTTTTGAGAGAAAGTAACTTTCTAAATATGGAACAAGGCAATCCTAAATAGAACTTGTAGACTATAAAGTAGGGTGCTTAGTAAGTAAAGAAGAAGCATATAAGAATGTGATGTTAGTATGTTCCTACACATACTAGTCCCCAAAAGCTACTTTTTTGTAAGGAACTGTGGCTGATCCTAATGGCAAATTTAAGCCACCAGTAAAATCCTAATTTGCTAACTTTAGTTTGGTTTGATTTGGAAACCGCTGCAAAAGACATTCTGCAACTGAATGATGAAGGTGGAGTTTTGATAAGGATACATGAAAAGTATCTTTTAAAAAGTTAGACCTTGCCTGTCTGAAGCTTTAATAGCTTAATAATCACTAGGCTGCCAGATGCTACCCCAAATAAGTGCTTTTCCCTTAATGCAGCATGGAAACTGATCCAAGAGCGGAAACAATGGTTTAGGCCGTTTGACAGAATGACATAGGTGGGAATTACATGGCTCCTCTCAGGTCAGAAAGGTAGTTGAGGAGGGTCCAGGAATATCAGTAACATGAAAGGGGTCAGGGTGAGGCTTGCTATGCATATATATGTGTAAAGGGGACCTAAGGAATAAAACCCTTTGTTCCCAAGCTTGGCACTAGCCTAGTAGAAGGAGAGACCTGTTTTCAGGATCAGTTTTGTGTTTTAAGCAAGAGGGGCTTGCTCATTTCCCTAGACACACCCCTGTCTGAGAGGGCCTCCTCCTCAAAGGGCAGAAAGGTTCTACAATGATGGATTTTACAGAGAATAGTACAGTGTATGATAGTTTGAAATAAGGCAAACAGAATGTGCTGCAAAATTGGGAAGACTTGCTCTGGGAAACGTTTTCTCAATTCGTTAGAGAGGGTCCAAAAATCAGCCCACCCACTGGCTAGTGAATTCTACAAATGTGGCACCCTATTTTCACCTCATCAAAACACTTACTGGGCCTGGAGAAGAGCAGAAAAATACTGTACCTGCTATTAGTGATCTGCATGGAGTACCGACATGTTGGACCTGCTCCCACATGCCCTTAGGACTCCATGAGTCACTTGCCTGACCTCCTGTGTCGCTACAGGGAAACAACGAGCTGCAAGAGGCATTTTCCTGGAATGAGCAGCTGTCAAGAAGCACCAGGACCATTCTGGAGGCCTCTTTTGGAGTGAAGTCTGGTCCCTAAGTCTTGTCCCTAACCAAGAGGAACTGCTCCAGAAAGTATGAAAACGTGGGACTTTCAAGACCTCCTGAGCTTCAGTGTGACCTTGAAGTAATGATGTCTGATGTCAAATTGGCTTTTCGTGTATACAGGCTTCTGGCTGGCCACACCAGACAATTTTAATCTCTGAAAAGATGCTAATGGCCACATGTAAAAAGTATTTTTGTGATTGCAGATTCTCTGATTCACAGTTTGAGACTGCAAAAATGCTCTTTCCATTGTACTAATTCCATTTTAGAAATCAGAAACGTTTTTGCGACCACTAAAATGGGATTTTGAATGAATTCCAATTTGGTACTTGGTAGGGGCATTTTGTAGGCACCCTTTACAAATTCCAAGTCAGTATTTTATGCATCAATGTTTTGCGACTGAAATCCAATTACAAAAAATTGAAAAGTTACTAATACCTCCAAAGAGCTGGTAACCCATTCACGAAAGAGAAGTGGTCTCATAGTTTCCCTTTACCCATTATGAATGGCAATAAAAGTTAGGGAGAAAGCAGTGGTCTTGGGGATCACTTGTGGAATCTCAAAAAATTTAGTTTTTAAACACTTTAAAACTTTTTTTTCCAAATTAAACTCAGCTCTGTGTCCTATAGGTAAAACAATCTGCATTTAAAAACAAAGCGTAAAAATCAATCTCACATACAGTAGTCTGCTGACCTCAGTAGGCCACCATCCTTCTGATGGTCAGAAATCATACTGAAGCACAATTTGCCACAAACATCATGAATAGTCTTAATATAAGTTTGATTGTAAACTACCATGAATATAAATTTTGTCTTTTAATACTTAGGTCACAACGCAATAATACCACACTGGCCAAAAATTATTTGTTGCAATTTGTGACCAGTGTTTCATACATCTAGCCTTCTGGCAGCAAGTAAAAATATTCACAGGACGTAAGAGGAAAAAGTATCAGACTGAAAAGAGGTTTACACTGGAGATGAAATTTTCATTTTCCTGCTTGTAGCTTTTCCTGCCAAAACCAACAAATTCAGTGGGATCTTGTCCAATTGCTATTTGAATTTTAGAGGTCTTTGCGGAACAGAGCTTGCAGCCTTTCCCCACTACAGGTTTTTGACTTCCATTTCCGAGATAAGGCCCAGGTTTAGTAACACTTTGCTTCGGGTATCTGTTCCAAAAGGTACACAAATCCGAAGTAAAGTATTGGGTTATAATTTACTATGCAAAACAAACCAGGATTCGCGTTTGAAATTTCCATGAATCAACACAAAGCTGTGCTATAAGCTACTTTGCACTACTTTGTGCAAATGGACATTCCATGGGTGGAACGTGGGCATTCGTCAGCAACAATCCATGGGTTTTGCTTATGTCAGTTTTTAATAATAGTTGTTGCCTGTTATACTTGTCATCCTTGGCGTGGTCTCCCCTAACTTTTTGCCTCTGTTTCCCAGGTTGTTGATGTGTGCTGGACTCTGATTTTGCTGTTTTTGTTACTTTGGACACTTTACCACTGCTAACCAGTGCTGAAGTGCAAGTGTTCTTATACAAAATGCGTATGGAATTGGTTAATCCATGATTGGCATATTTGATTTACTAGTGAGTCCCTAGTAAAGTGCACTACAAGTGCCCAGGGCCTGTAAATCAAATGCTACTAGTGGGCCTGCAGCACTGGTTGTGCAACCCACATAAGTAGCTCTGTAATCATGTCTCAGACCTGCCACTCCAGTGTCTGTATTTGCAGTTTTGAACTGTAAATTCGACTTGGCAAGTGTACCCACTTGTCAGGCCTAAACCGTCCCTTTTCTTACATGTAAGGCACCCATAAGGTAGGCCCTAGGTAGCCCCAAGGTAGTTAAGGTAGGACATATAGTAATGTGTTTTATATGTCCTGACAGTGAAAAACTGCTAAGTTTGTTTTTCACTGTTGCAAGGCCTGTCCCTCTCATAGGTTAACATGGGGTTAACTTTAAATATGATTAAACTGTGAATTCCCTTTCGGAGCGGATAGACATGTGGAGTTTGGGGTCTCTGAGCTCACAATTTAAAAATAGGATTGTGTGTTTGAAAATGCCACTTTTTGAAAGTGAGCATTTTCTTGCGTATACCATTTCTGTGACTCTGCCTGTTTGTGGATTCCCTGTCTGGGTCAGTTTGACAGTTGGGCTGGTTGCACCTCTCACTAGACAGTGACACAAAGGGAGCTGGGGTGTAGTCTGCATTTCCTGATGAGCCATCTGTGCTAGGAGGGAGGGGAGGAGTGGTCACTCACACCTGAAAGGGCTGTGCCTGCCCTCACACAATGCAGTCTCCAACCCCTGTTGGGTAGCCATTTTAGTTATAGCTCCATGCACGTTAGTTTAACACACTAGGCCAATGTGCACTTAGACCTAGATATATTTTATTCAGCTTCGCATTGCTATTTTTACAATAACCAGTTTTACGGTCTTGTTTTATTTTCATCTATCTAACTGTTTTTGCTTAGCCCAGCACTGTGTTCTCAAACAAGACATTCTTGATCACTTTGTGCTTCAGTCAAGGCTACAGTTTGGTACATTGCCGGTGAATGTGGTAGAAGTTTAGTCTCCAACATTCATAGAAAAAACACATCCTTACGTAGAGAAAGTTTCTTAGAACATCAGCTGTGTTATTATAAAAACACTTCCTAGTCCCATTACACGTTTTAGAGGGAGATTCCAGCCAGGGAACCACAACTGTATGCTGATTGATGAATGCTTCACTGCAGATGCTAAGGCAGACTACAGGCCTTTGCTCAGGTATGAGGGTTAATGTCCTCCAGGGGGAACCTGAAAGGCAGAATTAGAGATTAACATGCTGTGCTCAAATTATGACTTAGTTAGGAAATAGTCCATAGATTCTAGTGACAATATGATAACGTTATTCTTATGCTTCACTCTCCTCGTCACCATTTTAATATTGTCATGTTGTGTCGCCCTGGTTATTGCAGCTCTTTAAAACTCATACTGCTTCTTATTGTCATTTATATATGAGACCGAATTGTGAATGAGAGAACTGGATGCGACCTGAGTGACCATGACTTCCCTGTGAAGTGTAATATGCCATGCGCTCGGCTGCCCAATCATCTCTATCTCTTGGTGGAGATGAGGCACTGCTAGTTAGCCGGAGCAAAACCCAGATTTAGAGCGACAGGTGTCATCCGCAGTGGGTCAGACTCAGTCTCCCACACCGTGGGTGATCTTGCTGCTCCAAATCCAGTAGTCTCATTAGAATAATGAGAGCCTACACGACACCCCATGGTGTGTGCCTGGGGCTTGGCCTGGGCAAGGCAAGATTTCACAATCAAGAGAGACTTTCCTTTTAAGTAATCCTACTTCAAAGGGCAACCTGGGTATTAGAAGGGCACCCAAAATCACAGACTTTAGAACACTTCTGGAAACCAAGAGGAACCACTGCCTGTAGAAGTGCTGAGGAAGAAGAGCTGCCCTGCCTGTGACTTTGCTTTGTGGAGCTATCCTGAAGTTGCTGCTTCTGCCTGTGCTAGAGGATAAAGACTGGACTTGCCTTCTTTCTTGTGAAGATCTCCAAGGGCTTGATTTAGAGCTTGCCCCCTGTTGTTTGAAGTCTCAGGGACAGCAAAGACTTCTCTCTGCCAGCACCTGGAATCTCTGGAGAGACTCATATTCTGCCAAGTGGTGCCCATCCAGTTCCTGGGACCCCGAAAGGAGAAGCTGGCAGCCCAAGAATGAGAAATCCACGCACAGACCGCGTGCGGGGAAAAGATCGATGCAACTCCGATCTGCGGCTGAAAAATCAACATGCTGCTGGTTTTGCGGCTAAAAATCGATGCTCGCCTGCAATGCGACCTGAAGATTGATGCCCGGGGCTGGAGAACCGATGTACAGCATCGCTGACGGAGGCTGGTGAGATCGCAACCCGCGCTGCATGGTTTTCGGATCATCATGCGACTGGATTTCTGACGCAAACACTGCTGGGCGTGTAAAAACGACACAAGACCTGCCCAGACCCACCCGGACCCGAGAGTGCTGACCGGATTGACACATCACTCTCCTGCAGTGAGATGAAACAACGCAAGCCGACCCGACTAAAGGAGAAATGATGCAAGGGCTCGCTCGTGAGTGATATTGACACATCGCAAGCCCTTTTTGATGCACACTTGTCTGTGCGGGGTTATTTTTGACGCACCCAAGGTACATTTTCATGCTAACAGCTTTAGTGTGTGTGTAATAGTATGTGAAGACTCTTTTTGCATTTTTATTGATAACTTGACTTGTGTATTGTGGATTTTTGTTGTTTTGGTCTTATTTTGTTGAGATAAATATTTTCTATTTTTCTAAACCTGTATTGTGTCATTTTGTAGTGTTTTCGTTAAGTTACTGTGTGTGTTGGTACAAATACTTTTCACCTAGCAGTCTGAAGTTAAGCCTACTGCTCGTGCCAAGCTACCAAAAGGGTAAGCAGGGGTTAGCTGAGGGTGATTCTCTTTTACCCTGACTAAAGTGAGTGTCCTTGCTTGGACAGGGGGTAACCTAACTGCCAACCAAAGACCCCATTTCTAACATTGCCTATTAATTTGCACCAAAACACCAGGCCTTCTCGAGGAAGGTGCAGCAAGGAATAATGAGTTATTTTTCCAATTTTGCATGTTTGCTGCATTGTACAAGGAACATAGAAAGTGGCAAAACTAATACTGTAGAGAAGACATACACCCTTGCAATGTGCCACAAGGATGTATAAGTTGGGGTATGACAACCATTTGTGTACCAGTACTGAAAGGGAGGAAAATGGGCCATCCCTTAGTAGATATGGTGCATTTTTTCTCTCTCCTTTTTACACAAGGCAGCGCAGCTGCTTCCATTGCTGCACTTCTTTGCTTCAGATATTAATTAATTTGCAACTGAGAGAGAAGTTAAAATGTTTGACGAGGATGATCCGGGTTGTGTATACAACACCAGCTCCATCAGCGTCAGTCTGAAAATGTGCCTGGGTCCTGGTCACCCGTGAACCTGTGTTAATGCTTTAATTTTTTCTTGAATTTTCTAGACTCAAAATTTAAAAAAATCATACATCTTGGTCTTCTTAATGGATTTTATTCATGTTTGTGTAATTTTCTATTTAAACGTTTTCTAGTTTTGGTATAAATTGTGATTTTTTTTTTCTTGTGTTGTGTTTTGACTTTTTAGATGATGTGCTGTGTATGGTTAAGCCTGTCTGTTCGATGCCACAGCTACAAATCGTCGAGCCCAGGCTTATTTATTGAAGGTGTACGTTGGTCCTGACAAGATATTGGACATATTACTTGGAAAGGATTCTCATCATCCACAGGAAACTACCATTTCTTCAGTAAATACAGGCATGCTTGACGTCTCACTAGCATTGAATGAAATATCTCACAGCGCTTTCAAATATTTTCACAGCAACTACTTCATATAGTTTGCAGTAAATGTAAGAATTTGAAAATAATATATCTGTTGCAGGATCATTGTTTTGCTAAAACTAAAGAAAGACCATGCTTTACTATTTAGGTATTGATGTACCTTGTTAATCAATTAGGATCTTAAAATGAATGCTAACATTCTAGCAACTAGATTAACCAAAGAACTGGATTCTATTATTTACCATATTCAAACTTGGATCTTGAAATGGAAATTATCTTCATAGAACACCGGGGTATGTATTTACTCATATGTGACACAAGGCAGCAGAGCAAGGAAGAGAGAAAAAATGGCACAGCTTCCGCTGTATGCAAGTTAAGTCAATGACGCAGCCATGGCTGGCTTGCTTGCCCGTGCATGGCAGGTGGTCTAGTCTTTGGCCGCATCCTATGCCTCAGCACGCCACGTCAAGAACCTGCATAAGTCACTTCATGATTCTCGGATGCCACTAAAGTCCAAAAGCCGTGTCCGAGACACGTTTGTTTCCTGCTATTTAAAAGAGGGATTTTACTTCTCTTCCAGGGGATACTCATCAATAGTCATAAACATTGAATATTCCCGCCCCCGTGCGGGGATCCCGGAGCATATATAAAAACACACATGTATAAGTATGAAATATATATGAAAAAATAAAAAATTTTGTAGATAATTTCCATACCAGAATCATGTATACATGTGTATAATAGCAATGCAGACTATGTTGATGAACAGGCTAAAATTCTTTATTTCTATGGAGTTTTTTTTTTTTTTTTTTTTTTAATACATCAACACTCTCCCTTATAATTACAAAAAAACTTTCTGAAGCCCAATTGGAGGGCACAGAAAAAATAACAGCATCACATGTGAAAAGAGAAAAAACTACATGGAAAACAACAGAGCATTATTAGCCAATAGGCTGCATGCAAGTCAATACAGCAGAACCACAAAATTTGGCACTGTGCCTTTAAGACCCTGAGCACCTCCAGTATCCCACCATGCCTCAGGGGTGAAGGAGAGGTGACAGTTGGTTCACAGTTAGGTCAGTTCTTTCTTCCGGCTTTTTCTGAGAGGATCCTGGAGCATTGAGCTCTCAGTTTTTCTGAGTTTTTCACAGAAAAATATTCAAAAACCTTGTTTTTTCTACCTTCACTCGATGTTTTTCACCTTTTTCTGAGTGAGGGGATTTTTTCCTGTCTGGAAAATGCCTTCTCTTTTTGTGAAGTGCCCTTCCTGTGGGAAGAAGAAGGCCCAGTCTGATCCACACTCTCTCTGCATTGTGTGTTTGCCTCAGAGCCACTGCCCTGACACATGCAGACACTGTAAAAATATGTCTAAAAGGACTCTGAAGGACAGAGAGAAAATACGACTTCATGGGCTTCATGAGAGGCAGAAAACGTCATCCTCTTCTCTTCCCAGACAGTCAACAAGCCATTCTCATGAGCGACAGGCTAGATCGACGTCAGCTGGTAAGAAAATACCTGATTGTTCTCCGTCGATGTCATCGCTGCCACCGTCGCATCATCGGACCTTATCGCCGTCGACGGCGACCCGACTGGCGTCGAAGGATACGACGTTGAAAGCTCATCTCCCTCATCGGGACAGATCTCCGTCGACGGCAACCCACCAATCGGCGTCGAGCCAGCACCGGAGAGCTCATACGCCGTCGAAGGCGTTACAACCCTCGACGGCACGGAAGACGACGTTAAGGTCGCCGCATCGTGCAGAGCAGAGACCTCCGTCGTCAGTGGCCCATCACTCGACGGTGAAGCATACGACGTCGAGTCGTACACATGGAAAGGACCATCAGTTGCCGTTGAGGCGCTCGACACGAGACCTGAGCAGCCCACAACACATTCTGGGCTTCCTTCGACGTCGGTACACCGATCGACGTTGAGACAGCTACCGCCTGTCTCTCAAGGAGAAGAGAGTCAGCAACCACCGGCCGACAAGAATCTCACTCCACCAAGTCCAGTGGTCTCCATAAGGAGTGGATCGTCCAGACAGTCAAGGGCCTCCTCGTCAGGGCACATTTCGCCCATAAACCTATCGCCTAGGTGGTTGGAGAGCCTTAACAAGGCGCCGGCTTCTCCAGACTCTCAGTACTCACGGATGTACTCACCATCAGCGTCGCTTCCGAGGACACCAACGTCTCATACAGAGCGGGCTCGCTCTAAGTCTCGCCAATCTATCACTAGGCCTCAACGCACTCCCACAAGATCTCGAATAAGGCCACGCTCCCAGAGGAGGTCTAGGCCAAGGTCGCGCCATCACAGAAGGACCCCTTCTTGGTCCACATCGTCGAGGTCTTCCATAAGAGGTTACTCCCCGACTCTGGCAGACTCTCCACCAGCTAGAGTTTCCCCGGTGGATGATATAACAACTTTCAATGAGGTGCTGCTCAGGGGAGCACAAAAGCTTAACATTGATGTCCCAGAACCTTCAACTTCCTCATAAGTGATCTTCGAAACCCTGCAGCACAGAACAGCTTCAAGGAAGTTGTTACCACTCGTGCCTGGTCTTCTCCAGCCGACCATGGAGACTTTTTTGACACCAGCAAGCCTCCATTCAGCTCCTGCTAGGATCTTGAAAAAGTACAAGGCCCCGGATCAGGATCCTTTGTTTATCAGGGCTGATCCACCACCAGACTCAGTCATATTAGCCGCAGCCCGCAAGACGCCTTCGGTGGCGTCATCCTCAATGGTACCGCCAGACAAGGAGAGCAGACATCTGGACTCTCTGGGTAGGAATATGTGTGGCACGGCGGCATCGATGATGAAGGTCTCAAGTGCCTGAGCACTCCTAGGCAGATATGATCAATCCCTCTGGGACTCGCTAAACAGATTTGCGGAAAAGCTGCCTAGGGAGGACAGGCAGGACTTCCAGGAAATCCTTCAGGAGGGAAGTTTGGTGTCCAATCAAATCATCAGCGCAGCTGCAGACGGTGCGGACTTGGCGGCACATGGACACGCTCCTGGGGTTTGCGCAAGAAGATCTTCCTGACTGAGTCTCACAGGGTTAAAGCAAGAGGCGCAACAGCATATCATGAATCTTCCGTTTAACGGAAAAACGTTATTTGGTGCCCACACAGATGATGAAATGGCACGTATGAAGGCGGAGGTCAACACAATGAGGGCAGTTGGTCTGGAAAGAAGGAAAGACTTCAGAAGGAGGTATAGACCTTACGACATGTGCCCGTTCCAAACAGAGGGTTCAAACCCCTCATTAGTCCCAGAGATTGCAACAGAAGCAAGGGCGTCCCCTCTTCCAGTCCCGCAAGGCCACAAGAGACCGAGGATCAAGCAGACCTCAGCAGTCTACCCTCAAAGCCCCCGCAAAACAATGAGGGTTCACTTCCCTAAATACTGTCCACCACTCCGGTTGGGGGAAGTATCACAGAGTTCGCTCACGAGTGGCATGGCATAACAAGAGACAAATGGGTGCTGAACATTGTAGAGAATGGATACTCTCTTATTTTCCGACAACCTCCACCTCATTTGCCACCAACCAAGTCGAGGCCTGCTCACATGAACTTACTACGCAAAGAAGTTCGCATCCTGTTAGAGAAAAGAGCGATAGAAAAGGTGCCAGCCTCCCAAAGAGGAAAAGGAGTATACTCCCGATATTTTCTAGTAGCAAAAAAGGGTCGGAAGGAGTCTTCAGACCTATTCTAGACTTGAGGCTGCTCAACAAGTTCATACAGAAACAAAAATTCAGAATGCTGGCTCTTCATCAGATTTTCCCTCAGCTGCATCGAGGAGACTGGGTGTGCTCCATAGATCTGCAGGATGCGTATTTTCATATTCCGATTGTACCCAAACATCGAAAATTCCTTCAGTTTGTGATAGCCTCTCAACACTATCAGTTCAAGGTGCTGCCTTTCAGCCTCAAATCTGCCCCTCGCGCATTCTCCAAGTGTGTAGCAACGGTAGCGGCACATTTAAGGAAGCAGAAAATCTTAATTTATCCATACCTAGACGATTGGCTGCTGAAAGGCTCCCCTCCGGAACAGGCGGAAAAACATCTAAACATGGTTCCCAGTGTTTTCCGCTCTCTAGGTCTGCAAGTCAACTTCCAAAAGTCCACTCTCATCCCAACTCAAACCCTCCACTACCTGAGGGCAATACTGAATACAGAGCTAGAAAAAGTGTATCCTTCGGAGGAACGACTATTATCAATAAGGAGGAAGTGTCACGATCTTCTTGGTTCCCCCACGCCTACAGCCCGTCAAGTGACATCTCTGTTGGGCTCCATGGCCTCTTGCCTTTTGCATTGTCCCTAATGCCAGACTGCATATGAGACCTCTTCAAGAGACTCTAGAAGAACAGTGGAATCAACACACAAGCCAATGGGAGGACAGGATATTTCTTCCTATCAGAGCGCGGCAATCATTGCAATGGTGGACGCGCAGACATCACCTGTCAGTAGGGGTTCCATTTCACCAACCAATTCCTTCCGACACTCTGGTAACGGATGCATCGCTACAGGGCTGGGGAGCTCATCTGGGTTACCTTCAAGCTCAGGGCTTGTGGTCCAGCAAAGAGAAGACTTATCATATCAACCTGCTGGAACTCAGAGCGGTTCATCTGGCTCTCAAATCATTTGCACCATTGATTCAGGGAAAGTCTCTGCTGGTGCAGACGAACAATACAATGACAATGTATTATCTGAACAAACAGCAGGGTACGAGATCCCGCCCCCTGTCTCGGGAGTCTCAAACAATTTGGCACTGGCTCATAGCGAGGGGAATCTCTTACAGCGATCCATCTCCCAGGGCAGCAAAACGTGGAGGCAGATTTCCAAAGCAGAACTCTTGCGGACGCCCATGAGTGGGTTCTTCATGTTGAGGTCATCGCAGACATCTTCTTTCAATGGGGTCAGCCTCAGTTAGATCTGTTTGCGGACGAAGTAAACAAAAAATGCCCAGACTTTGCGTCAAGGTTCTACCGTCCGGGGACTCGAGGGAATGCCCTGTTGATAGACTGGTCAGGGATATTTCTCTACGCTTTTCCACCGATCCCCCTGATATCAGCGGTGATAAACAAACTCTACAGATCCAACACCAGAATGATACTCATAGCCCCGCAATGGCCTCGACAATTCTGGCACACGGATCTTCTCAAGTTGTCAGAGCAACCGCACAAGAGGCTGCCGTGCAGACCGGATCTCCTTTGCAGGCTGGGAGGCAAGATTCTTCACCCCAACCTTCCCTCTCTGAGCTTGACATCTAGGGCTCTCGCAGGAATGCATGAACATTTTAAAGGAGTCCTGAAGGCCATCCACGCGACACTCCTACGCGTTCAAGTGGAAGAGATTCTACATGTGGTATCGACAACAGGGTCAGAATCCTATTCTATCTCAGGAGGAGGTCATATTGTCTTACCTGCTCCATCTCGCGAAATCAGGTCTGCAGTTGCCATCTATTAAGGTACGTCTATCTGCCAGTACAGCTTATCGTAAGTCACCTTCTCAGAAATCCTTCTTTACCATGCCAGTAGTCAATCTTCAATCAATTCTTAGAAGGTTTGAAGAAGGTTTTTCCTCCCATTCGAAAACCCTCGCCTCCATGGGAGCTGAACATAGTGTTATCTAAACTCATGGGCCTTCCTTCCGAGCCTATTCACAGAGCTTCTTTGCAACACCTTACGTGGAAGACAGCTTTTCTCGTAGCCATTACTTCGGCTAGGAGGGTCAGTGAGATTCAGGCTTTATCCTCCAGGGAACCGTATACGGTTTTCCATGATAATAGAGTTGTTCTGAGAACTCATCCATCATTCCTACCGAAGGTGGTGTCGGATTTTCACATCAATCAGACTATACCACTCCCAACTTTTTTCCCTAATCCGGATACTCTGACGGAGAAAGGATTGCACTCCCTGGATCTTAAAAGAGTTCTAAAATTTTACCTGGATACGACCAAATTGATTAAACGATCTCACCACCTGTTTGTAAACTATGGACATATGAGGACAGGCGATGCTGCCTCAAAACAAACTATTTCTAGGTGGATAGTCTCATGTATTGTAACTGTATATCAATTGGCTAACAAACAGTTATTGGCTAGGCCTAAGGTTCATTCGACAAGAGGAAAAGAGGCTACTGCTGCCCTCCTTAACAATGTTCCAATCTCGGAGATCTGTAAGGCCGCTACATGGAGATCTGTACATACGTTTACTAGGCATTACTGTTTAGATTCAGATGCCAAAGCAGACGCATAAGTTGGTCAAGCGTCTCTGAGAAATTTATTTGCATAGTGTATGTCTTTTCCTGCACTTCTATTAGACAGTCCACAGAGATAAGGGATGGGCTTGCTAATCTATTCAATGTTTATGACTATTGATGAGGATCCCCTGGAAGAGAAGGATAAGTTACTTACCTGTAAATCCTAGTTCTCTTCCAGGGGTATCCTCATCAAAGCCATAAACAACCCACCCTCCTCCCCGGACGCAAGTGTCCTAGAAGTGCAGTACAGACCATCTATCTAATCCATAGGATTCTTTGTCACCGTAAAAAAGTACTGACCTAACTGTGAACCAACTGTCACCTCTCCTTCACCCCTGAGGCATGGTGGGATACTGGAGGTGCTCAGGGTCTTAAAGGCACGGTGCCAAATTTTGTGGTTCTGCTGTATTGACTTGCATGCAGCCTATTGGATAATAATGCTCTGTTGTTTTCCATGTAGCTTTTTCTCTTTTCACATGTGTTGCTGGTATTTTTTCTGTGCCCTCCAATTGGGCTTCAGAAAGTTTTTTTGTAATTATAAGGGAGAGTGTTGATGTATTAAAAAAAAAAAAAAAACTCCATAGAAATAAAGCATTTTAGCCTGTTTATCAACATAGTCTGCATTGCTATTATAAACATGTATACATGATTCTGGTATGGAAACTATCTACTAAACATGTTATTTTTTCATATATATTTCATACTTATACATATGTGTTTTTATATATGCTCCGGGATCCCCGCACGGGGGTGGGAATAGTCAATGTTTATGACTTTGATGAGGATACCCCTGGAAGAGAACTAGGATTTACAGGTAAGTAACTCATCCTTACATGCTACTCGCCGTTCACATCCCAACACTTCCTGGTGGTTCTTTTCCATGCTGCTACCACCACATCTCCTGCTGCCCCCTTACCCACATCATTGGTTTCTGTAAGTGCACTTTGAAAATATGTGGAAACAAGAAAAGAGAAAACCCTTACCAAGAGTGAACTGCTTCCTTTAAGGTATATTATAAAAGTACTGTTGGTGATCTATACTTACCACAATGGATATCCTTTGCGTGCTGCTAGAATCTGGATAGCAAAAAGTCTTGAAGAAAGAGGCAATATTCAGCTTTTGGTAGGAAAAGTGCAACTTTAACTCCTTAATGACCTGCACTTGTCACTTGTTTTTTCTTAGATGTTTGTTATTCTAGCTGGTCTTGCAGAAACTATTGATTGCCTTATTATTTAGGGCTTACTTTGTAATTCCCGCTGTCTGATTGTTTAAAAGGGCCTTTCTGGATGTCAGGTCAGGTAAAGAAGAGATTACTTAAAAGGTGTACCTTTTCTCAATTACGTATTTCCTTTTTAAGAGCATATTTAATTTACTTAGGGCCAGATGTATCATGCACTTCCGTGATTGCAAAAATGCATTTTGGGATGTTTGAATTCCAATTTGCTATTCAGTAACTTGTTACCGAATCGCAAATTGGAATTACCGATTCGGTATTAGGAAAGGGCGGGTCAAGGGCATCCATTCCTAATACCGAATCGTAGCAGGATGTAGGAATGTTTTGTGAACCAAAATGCAGTAGCAAAACATTTGCTTTTACCACCTACTTTAAGTAATTGGTAACCCAATTGCAAATTGGAAGGGACCCCTTTCCCTTTATCAATGTACGCGAAAACATTTTTTAATGGCATGCAGACGACTGCCTACTCTTAAAAAATGAAAAGAAACCTTTTCATTTTTCTTTTTTGAATGCATCACATTTTCCCTTAAGAAAAATGGGCTGCATTTAAAAAAAAAACGATTGCTTTATTTAAAAGCAATCACAGACATGGCGGTCTGCTGAGCCCAGCAGGCCACCATCCCTGTGATTATCGTCATTCACAATGGGTCGCAAATTGCGACCTACCTCATGAATGTTAATGAGGTGGGTCGATTTGCGAGCCATTTGGAATTGCTAAATGAAACTCCTGGAGTTTCATACATTCAAATAGCGATTACATAATAGCGATTCACAGATAATCACAATTAGGTCATCAGTATTTGAAAAAATTATACATCTGGCCCTTAGTTTCTTGTTCAGGAATTAGTAAAAGTTCATGTTATTCTTCCACCACATTACAAAATTGAAAATGGAAAAGAGGGAAGTTATATGTAAGCAAAGTAAAAAGAGAAATGTCAGTTTAGTATAAACATTGTAGCAGGGTTTTCTTGAAGTTTGCACACTGTTCTTTATGTTTAGATAAACTATAATCTATTGCCATTATCGCCTAAAGATGAACTTAATAGAACAGTAGGTTGATTTACCTATGTTGAGACGGACTAGTCTGAATAGAAGACACTGTGGGGGTCATTCTGACCCTGGCGGTAAAATCCGCCAGGGCCAATGACCGCGGGAGCACCGCCAACAGGCTGGCGGTGCTCCCTTGGGCATTCTGTACCGCCGCGGTCAGAAACGGAAAACCAGCGGTGTACCGCCGGTTTTCCGCTGCCCTGGGGAATCCTCCATGGCGGCGCAGCTTGCTGCGCCGCCATGGGGATTCCGACCCCCATACCGCCATCCTGTTCCTGGCGGTTTTGGCCGCCAGGCACAGGATGGCGGTATGGGGTGTCGTGGGGCCCCTGGGGGCCCCTGCAGTGCCCATGCAGTGCCCATGCCAATGGCACTGCAGGGGCCCCCGTAACAGGGCCCCACCAAGATTTTCAGTGTGTGCAATGCAGACACTGAAAATCGCGACGGGTGCAACTGCACCCGTCGCACCCCTTCCACTCCGCCTGCTCCATTCGGAGCCGGCATCCTCATGGAAGGGTGTTTCCCGCTGGGCTGGCGGGCGGCCTTCTGGCGGTCGCCCGCCAGCCCAGCGGGAAACCCAGAATACCCGCGGCGGTCTTTTGACCGCACAGCGGTATTCTGGCGGTCCCAGCCAGGCCGGCAGCTTCCGCCGCCGGCCGGGGTCAGAATGACTCCCTGTGTTTTTTATCATCCATTTCCCCTTTCCACCAATGATTACCTTCACTTGTATCTGCCATGAAATGCTGGTGGAGAACAAGGCTGTAACCTGCAGGGCAGCGCTGCATGCACCTAACATGCTAGTGGCAGAAATATCCATTTATGCAACCCATATACCACAAGACACCTCTATGTCACAAATCACTTCAGTATTTCAGGGCCAGCATTTTGTCATGGTTGCCCCCTCCCATATGTCAGGCTGTCCTCTATTATTCAAATAACTACCTTTAATGTGTTAGTACCAGTGCTTTCCCACAGGTGTCACATATGCCAAGTATTGCCCTTAGTATGCCTTTATCACTATTTTATCATGGGTGTCCATTTTGTCAAGAATTACTTCTAGGATGCCAGTGCCAATATTTTGTCACAGGTGTCTGTAATGCTAAGACTTGCCTCAAATATGCCAGCACCAGTATTTTACCATGGAATTTTCTATAAGAAAAGAATTACCTTCAGTATGCTAGGGCCAATAACAGACTCCCAGGCAAAACACTGCACTCTCACTCACACTCATTCATTCTCACTCACACTGATTCTCACTCATACTCCCCACATTTATTCTTACTCATTCTCACTAACCTGCAGTCACTGTTGTGATACTTATTGACACTCAATCTCGAACTTTTTCACTCACTACCTTCCCTGACTTTCACACATACAAGCTTACGCATACTGCTACACTTGCTCACACATACCCATGCTCGCTCATTAACCACACTCTCGCCCACAAACATGCACACAACATACATTTGAAATATGTTTTTACTTACCTTAGCTACCACCAAAATTCCTATTTCAGCCAATTTTGCTTCATTTTGCATCATACAAATAGTGAATAATACAATATTATTAATTATTATTATTACTAAAAATAGTCAGACAAAAAGAAGTGTGGAGTACCACCTATGTTTTGGCACTGATTCTAAAGCTTATAAGGGCAGGGGTTACAAACCCAGTGCCAGAGGTTGCCAGGGATCACAACTGCAACACCTGGCAACCTCTAAATTACATACATAAGAAAGTCACATATTTCCAAGGGTCTGGGGTCCAGAAGCACATGAAAACAGGGACAACAGTTGATAGCATCCCCAGTAGCTCCGTCTCAATGCTGCCCAGTCCTCCTAACGCCTGAGGGTGAAGTATGTTCCTGTCTGGTGGAGGTTTTGACTTGAAAGGCCTTATTCATTAACAGTATAACTAAAAATAGTCAGACAAAAAGAAGTGTGGAGTATCACCTATGGTTTTGGCACTCATTCTAAAGCTTTTAAGGGCAGAGGTCGCAAACCCAGTGCCAGAGGTTGCCAGGGATCACAACTGCAACACCTGGCAACCCCTAAATTACATACATAAGAAAGTCACACATTTCTAAGGGTCTGGGGTCCAACAGCAAATGAAAACAGGGACAACAGTTGATAGCATCCCCAGTAGCTCCGTCTCAATGCTGCCCAGTCCTCCTAACGCCTGAGGGTGAAGTATGTTCCTGCCTGGTGGAGGTTTTGACTTGAAAGGCCTTGAAGTGTGTATTGCTATGCAACACCTTAAGCAAACCCTTATCTGATGAGACAAATTGAAAAAGTTGCAAGTTACAAAAGTTATAATTCCCCAGTGACAGCAGCCTGGAAATCCCAAAGCTGCTCATATTTTCAGATGAAAATGTCCTTTTTCCTCTGTTCCTTCTGCTGCCATTCGCAGTCTGAGCTCAGGGGTCACAAGGATATTGCCAGGGATTACAGGGTCGACCCCTGGTGACCTCTTAATGACGTCATCAGGTGTCATTGAGCATCATGATGAGTCTTGACGCTCTTGAGCACATTCTTCGAGATTTTCTGGAGGAAGCAGGTTTGTCAATCTGTGCGCATACTGTTTGAGAGCTAAAGCTTTCCTGCTTGTTGCCAAGAAAATTACACTTTGTACAATTGGCATATGCTGGACGTTGGGAAGTCACTCCGGCCTTGATATGAAGAAACATTAATAAAATCATATTTATTGACTGTTAAATCAAGCCATGTCAATTATCTGCATTAAAAGTGAAACAGCCAGTAGGACTTAAAAACGGATGGTTACATATTAAAACTCAATCTATTCAACATATGTCAGTATTTTAGCTTTCCTTGAAAGCTTTACAGAAAAGTTATGTGGTTATTCCATTTGCGTGTTTATGGTGTAATGCAGGAAGCCCACAGATAAACATCATGTCTTCATGTTTTTCTAGGGCTATTCCGATGATAAAGTCCTCATAACATTTTGTGAAGTTGCTTAAAAGACCTCCATAACTGTTCTTAAACACTGACAGATTGTTTTTCTGCAAGATCAGAGACCAAAGGCCAGATGTACGACCATTTTGTTTTGCAACTCCCAATTTGCCATTTTTTGCAAATTTCGAGTCACAAGACAAAATGTACAACAGTGTTTACCACACTGTTTATTAATATTAATATTCATAAGGCAGGTCGCAATTTGCAACCCATTTGGGAATGGCTGCACTCACCATGATAGTAACTGCAATTGTTTTGCGACCACATTTACGGTCACAAAACAATCATACATGAGCCTGCAAGTGACTATTAGGAAGGATGCCCTTGAAACACCCCTTCCTAATAGGAAGTCATAATCCTTATTTTGCAAGTGGGTAACAGGTTACCGAATCGCAAAAAAGGGTACATGCTACAAGGCCCATTTGCGATCGCAAAAGGCTAATTTTGCCGTTTGCGACTGCAAAATAGCTTAGTACATCTGCCCCCAGGTCTAGAAATTAAGCAGCAGGAAATCAAGTGTCAAGTTTCAATTTTGTAGCTGAAAAATCGTCATTTAGGCTCTTAACTAAAACGTTTCCAGAAAGGGGAAATTCCTTCTATATTAAATAGACTAAAACGCAGCTGAAGATGTTGCATTTTAATATACTGAGTTTGAATAACTCCGTAGCTAAAGTTTATTAAACTGCTATGGTCTCTCTTTTTGAACAGTTAGAGGCAGGCCATTAAACTGAGAAAGAATTTTCAGTGTCTTCATTAGGATGTTCTTAAAACATTCATATATACAACCTTGCTCATAAAGCGGGGACATAATCAGTTGCTTGGGCATGTCAGTTGCTGCAAGAGAGAAGTGTTAGCTTTCAGTTGCTGGGTTGTGTTACCGAGTGTTAGAGAGTCCAATTCTTGTCTAAGTATTCCTTCAAACGACCCTTCATTTGTTCATTGTAATCTGGACCAAAGACTGCTATTGGCCATTTTCTGTGTAAATGGTTGATGTGGCTGATGTAATTGACCAGGGTCTACACTAGTTGGAAAAAGCTGACGAACAAAGAATGAAGTACTGCACATCTAAGGATTGTGTATATCATCTTCATTGAACATTAACAGTGTGGCAAATCACCATCACTTTAGCACTGTTGATTTTCGTGCACTGTTTTTGGACTGACACCTTGAGTAATATACAACTAGGCCCCTAATTATTGTTTTCTGGTGCAGGGCAGCGCAGAGTCACCTTAGTGTGCTGCCCTGCATCAAGGTGAACGGGCAGGAATGCACCATATCTATGACATATGGCGCATTCATGTCCTTCCTCCCTGTGCGGGTGCTGTTTTGGCAACCTAGCACCAATGCAGGCAAACAAGAGTGCCTGCATTGCATGCAGAATTATTTTTGTGTAGGAAGGGGTATCCTGGGAGGCTTTACATAGAAAATGGAATAGACAAGGAAATATAAAGATATTTCTCCTCGTTGTGCCTCCCCTGGGCAGGCATGAGGTTTTGCACATCTCCAGGTTCACAAGGTCTTGTGAATCTGGGGTGCATCCAAATCCATGGGTGCTGTGTGGGAGCATCCACTGAAACATCCATGAAATGCCTCCCTAACACAGAGTAAGGCAATGCAGTAATTTTTGCTTGATGCTTCACTTCATATCTATGAGGCTATTCAAAGCCACACAAATGCCTTTGTGTGGCCTCATAGATATGATTTCAAGGTTTGCACCGCTGTTGTATCACAAGAAGTGACACAACAGCGTTGCAAGTGCATCATAAGTATGTCCCTTAATGAGCTGTTCACTTGTTTCTTACTGCTACTTCAAGACATGTGTGTGTGTGATCTGTCTGTTAAAGCAATGACAAGTTGTTGGTACGAGAAAAAGGAAACCTGCTTGCACATAAAAATCGATTACATTTATCAGCTAGCCAAAGGGGCAGCCTACATGTTTGAGATTCTGATATAGACATGTTTAGGGCATGAACCAGGATATTTTCTTTGCAGAGTGTTATTCAATCCAATTGCAGTGAAAAATGCCAGAAGGAGGTTGTAATATCTAATAGTTGTCACTGCTTTGCATCATAAAAGTCACATTGTCAGCCCTTCATGCCTTTGGAATATAGAGCTGTTCTTTACTTTAAGTTGCACTTGCATAATAAGTAGCTAAAACAAATTCTAGTGGTTGCTAGTCACCGAAATATGATAGATTCTTGATATTGATTCAAAAATCTACTTATGAAAATAGTAAAAATTGTTAGACACATACATCCACTGCCTGTCTTGCCCTGATAATGACCATGGAAGCAGTCCAGAGGTGCCCTTCCATGCCCCCAGGGACACTCCCTGCCACCCTCTCCCACCCCTGGAGGACACCCATGGACGGGGGAACCCATCCCTGGTAAGTACAGGTAAGTAGAGGTAAGTATAATTTTTTAATTTTTTTAAGTGGCATAGGGGGGCCTGACTTGGGCCCCACTACATGCCACTGTGTTCAATGGCCATGGCCAGGGGACAGAAGTCATTTCAATGGGGGTTGTGCATCAAAAAATGGTGCAAGTCCGGTTAGAGCCATGATTTTTTACTCTAACCTGACTTGCACCATTTTTTGACTCACAACCCCTATTTTTCCCTACACTGGCGTTGCCTGGTTAGAGTCATTTTTTTTTTACTAATGTCAATCCTTAAATAAGGCTCACGCATGACGCACAAGAATGGCGTTAGCCAGCGGTAAATCTTTTGACGCAAACCAGCGCTGGCTTGCATCAAAAAGTATAAATATGGGCCAAAATGCTTTCATTAGCAGGGCAAGATAGGCAGTGGATGTATGTGTCTAACAATTGCCCCGTGCTATATTCAGTAATGGGTTGAAGTAAAATGTGCCAGTACATGAAGAGGGCTGACCAAAAGGGCTTCTTTTTATACATGTGTACATTTTTATTTCTGCTATTTTTAATACATGATGCTGACATGATCCCAAATAAAATCTATATAGAAGTTCCAAAAAGGATCCTGTAAGTCTTTCAGATCTGTTGTGTTACAGGTTCAGTGTGTTATTGCAGGTTAGATGGTAACAGATCTTTTTCTGATAGATACACAGAGTACAATCCTCCAGCCTAATTTATAACCCCATAGGGATAGTGTTGTAAAGTGAACTTCCTTTTCCTAAGTTAACACATCCAACTCTAAATCAGGCACTAGGTTGTGATTTGGATGCACATTTCACTTAATTGATTACACTGACATTTTCTGATTTTCCCTCTTCTTTCACTCCCCAGCTATTCACTCCTCCTTTTTCTGATTTGCCCTTTCATGCCCCGATTCATATTAAAATATATGAATATTGTTAGCACTAATAAAATGTTATTTATTGGTAGAAGGGTCAATGCGACCTTAGAGATCCTTTCTGTGAGAAGAAAGTCATGGTCAGGTTGTGTCAGAGGTGTTTTTAATTCAGTTGTGGCTCTTGTGTTGATCTTGGAAACTCGTGTGTGTATGATTTCTGCTCAACTGTGGAAGAGAGAGTGAAATTACGTTTACGAGTATGCAGCATAGAATAGATTGTGTCATGCCAAAAATGATTGTTTAGGTCCACCTAGACTAGTGTGCATAATCTAAAAATGTTAACTGATTGGCCATTACATTCTGCTCACCACTCTAGTAAGAAGCCCTCACTTTTGACTTGCAACCCCTTAACGTAGCGGACAATTAACCATGATAGTAGTCACTCACCGCTTAATTGACCTTATATGACATTATATGAAACAAATGTTCATCATGGTAAAAATAATACAAAGAAGACTGTGGTATTACTGGATCTGTATTAACTCTCCTAACTGGGTGAAATACTTAATGCAATAGTAATAGTAATGCAGACTTAATATTTCAAAATATAAATGTTACCTCCTGTTTTTTCATTTTGTTGCCACTGGGTTATGCCTAGTGGTAACACATAATGGACTTTTCATGAGCTGATGCACAACGACCAGCACTTAATTAGAGATAGTTGTTGCTGATAGGGCCAATCAGCACTCATCGTTGGGGACCGGAGCTTATTTTTAACCATCAGAGTGGGTCACGGAGCAAGACAGGCAAATAAAGCAGAAGAGAAATATAGTAAAAAACTTACAAAAGACGAAAGAAGGAACGAGAAAGAACCTATAGTGGGATAAAGGGGCAAGAGTGTACAGTGGTGGCGAGAAGAGGTATGTTGTTGAACCAGGACTAGACTGCTTTGGTATTTAGTAGCCATGACAATCGGCAGAACCAGCATCAGGCACCTGAAACAAAATATGGGCACCCATTCTTTTACAAAATGAGTACTGAGCATGACAGCACAGTTTTGTGAAATCGATGCAGGCCTTATTTAGAGTTTGGAAGATAGGATGATCTGTAAAACGTACAGATATTGGGGGTCATTTTAACCCTGGTGGTCGGAGACCGCCAGGGCTAAAGTGGCATCCGTACCGCCAACAGGCTGGCGGTACGGAGACCCATATTACGACCGCGGCGGTAGCGCCGCAGTCGCACCACCGGGGCCGGCGGTTTCCTGCCGTTTTAGCCCTGGCGGTGATAATCCGCCAGGGCAGCGCTGCTTGCAGCGCTGCCCTGGGGATTATGACTCCCCTACCACCAGCCTGTTTCTGGCGGTTTGCACGGTACCGCGGATGCCGGTAAGGGGAGTCCTGGGGCCCCTGGGAGCCCCTGCACTGCCCATGCCACTGGCATGGGCAGTGCAGGGGTCCCCTAACAGGGCCCCGTGCAGCTTTTCACTGTCTGCATAGCCGGCTCCTATGTTGCGGCCGCATCCCCGCTGGGCCGGCGGGCGTAAACTAGGTTTGCGCCCTTTGGCCCAGCGGGGACGTTGTAATGGGGACCGCGGGAGTGCGGCCGCATTGTCGGCCGCACGGCGGTTACAGCTTGGCGGGCAGCGGAAGCCGTCCGCCAAGCTTGTAATGACCCCCATTGTTTTTGCCGTATTAAAATGTAATAGGCAATAATGGACTTGTAATATGGAGGACAGAACATCGGCATGTTGGTGACGGTGTATAGTGTTCAGGAAACTCTGAATGAGGCCCTAAATCTGTTTTAATGTCAGAAATGTGATCATCTTTCTCACGGTTTTTGCAGTGTAATCAAAGGTAGGAAATATGTTCTTTGAGCTCCAGCAGAAGTGAAATTCCAGTAAACTTCAAATTCATTTAAATTCAAAGACAGCACAAACTAATATTTTCACAAAACTTTTGACTTCGATTGAAAGAAAGAAGAGTTAACTTTTGAAAGAATCTTAGTCATGCCATATTAGAAGAGGCAGGAGGCACAGCCTTGCCTCGCAGAACACATCCTGCTAATATAATGAACTTTCCTCGTTGCAAATCACTTTTATTATTGCACTGGTTTTGACTCTAATCAACCTGCTGTTCTCCTATCTCTACGGCAAGTGCGACTTCTGCAGAATAATGCTGTCCTAATGAGCCTGACTTTTAGCTCCAAGGCTGGCGTCGTTGTCCTTCACAGGACTGAACCCCTGAATAACCGGATACTTATCATGTCTGCCTTTTCAGTATAGCACAAGTTTGACTTTTTAACTAGCACTTGTGACACATTTCAGATTTTCGAAATTGGTTACTTGAAACAAAGCACTCAATATGTAGAGATGTGCAAGAAGGTGTGTTAGTATTAACATATGAAAACAATAACCTATTTAAACGTAACCAGTGCATTAAATGGGCCGGTACTCTCCGGTACTGAGTACCAGCACTTTTTTATTTTGAGAGGGAGAGTACCGGCTTATCTCAAGAAAAACGTAATACTTTTAATTGGAGAGTACCGGCACTTCTCGGAAACAAGCAGGTACTCTATTACAGAGTACCTGCACTTCTATTTTTCCATTTAAAGCACTGAACGTAACACGTTGCAACATAATAACCTGCCAGATGAAACGGTGAAATCATATTAGTAATGGAAATAGAAGAAGGGCTATTGAAAGGCTTTGAGCATTGACGATAAAGCTGACATTAATATCAGTTATAAATTAATATAATCAAATTACGTATTCAAAAATAAAGAAAGAAGTGCTTGAGTGGAACAAGCTTTATTCACCACTCTTGACTGTGGAACCGAAACAGTTTGAACAGAGAAGGTATTTTTAAAACCGTATTATGTGTATTCGTAAAGATGTTGATTTTACGGCAAACATGATTAATGTGGTTGTAATATGGCAAGCTCTCGGTGCGCATTAATTTTGTGTCATTAACAACAGTCACAAAACACCATCCTGAGTCTCACTTGAACATGCAAAAAATCTACATAGGCACATTGCAAATGCTCATCTAATCCCAGCAGAGTTGTATGCATTTCATGGGACGACTCCTGGTGGCCCACTTCGCTGGGAGCCCCGCCAACGCCAGCCAACCACGCACACAACCTGGGTTTCGTCCTCGACTCTGCCCTCACCATGTCCAAACAGGTCAACGCAGTTTCCTCCTCCTGCTACAACACCCTCCGCATGCTCCGTAGAATCTACAAATGGATCCCGACGGAAACCAGAAGAATGGTGACCCAAGGCCCTCTTCAGCAGCAGACTAGACTACGGCAACGCACTCTACACAGGCCTCCCAGAAAAAGACATCCAACGCTTCCAACGCATCCAAAACGCCTCCGCCCGACTGGTCCTCGACGTACCCCGCCGCTGCCACATCTCCCACCACCTGAGAGACCTCCACTGGCTCCCCGTGGACAAGAGGATCACCTTCAAGCTCCTCACCCACGCTCACAAGGCACTCCACAACGCCGGACCAACCTACCTGAACTACAGACTCAACTTCTACGCCCCCACCCGCCAACTCCGCTCTGCCAACCTCGTCCTCGCCATCGTTCCCCACATCCAGCGTAAGACCTCCGGCGGCAGATCCTTCTCCTACCTTGCTGCCAAGACCTGGAACACCCTCCTGACCTCCCTGCGACAGACCCAGGACCTTCTCACCTTCAGGAGACTTCTTAAGACCTGGCTCTTTGACCAGTAGCAGCAGCCCCCCCCCTTTTTCAGCGCCTTGAAACCCTAACGAGTACGTAGTGCGCTTTGCAAATGTTGTGATTGATTGATTGATTGATTGATAATTACAGTTCATGCAGAAACATACAACCCACCAACGTTATTGTTTGAAAATGCAGCAACATGCAGAGAAGGTCACATTTTAAGTGAGCTCAAACGTAATTACAGGAGAAACGAGCTTTTGGGTCTATATCCTTAACATGATGCTGACATGCAACTGGCTGTTTTATCAGAACACCAGTGTATATCCTACAGGAAAATACTACTATACACGAGGCGACATTATCAACAATATGCTGCCCATAGCAATGGAAAAAAATATTATCTGACACCGTGCATTAGACAATACTGTAAGCACGATTTGTGTTTGATTTTAGTGAAATCGGTGTTAGATGTTTTTGGGCCAGATGTAGCAAAAATAAAAATTGCGACTCGCATTTTGCGAGTTGATGCGACTCGCAAAATGCGAGTCGCAAAGTGGAATGACAGAAAAAAAAGCGATCCGATTTTGCGACTCGCAGCCGGACTCGCACCGCTGTGTGCGAGTCCGCAGTTTGCGAGGTCGCTGTTTGCGAGTGTGCAAAAACGAACTCGCAATTAGCGAGTGGGTGTCGCAAATTGCGAATACCTTCAAAATTGCTTGCAGATGCAGCAGAACACTCCAGAAAGCATACCAGAACACCCTGGAAACACTTCCTGGCACATGATGATGACATCACAGCCAGGAAGTTAACAAATACACCTGGGAGGAGGGCTCAACAGTGAGCAGTGTCTCTGCCACTCACAGTAGCGTGCTGAGGAGTGGTAGGCACAGCACCATGGACGCAGCAGGGACCAGCCAGGCTGGCAGGAGGGGCAGGAGATCATAGATAACAGCCAGGACAGGTTCATGTGGCACATGGCGTTAATGTGCCACATGACTGGTTGGCATTTTCCTGCCCATGGACAATTTCAACTTGTATATAGTTTCTTCATGACATTAATAAAACAGTTATTTTTGTTCCACTTAACAAATGGTTAATAGGTGAGTATGGTGGGAGTTGACACGTACCGTCCAGAATATTGCGTTGCAATGTGGTCCCATCTCAGTCTGCCTTGATTAGCTAGACTCCTATCCCCATGATGGCGATGTGGTTGTTCTTGCTCTTCATCATCAGGATCTGGGTCTGCAGGGGTGAGAGGTAGCCCACGTCGGGTGGCTATGTTGTGGAGGATGGCGCATGCGACCACAATTTTGAAAGCGGTAATGGGGGTGTATTGGAGGGCGCCTCCGCTGCGGTGGAGGCATCGGAATCTTGCCTTCAGGAGTCCGAAGGTGCGCTCTATGAGGTTCCTGGTCCTCTTATGCGCACTGTTGTATTGCCTCTCTGAATCATTGCTGGGTGTTAAAAATGGAGTCATGATCCATGGCCTTAGAGCATATGCACTGTCACCTGTTGGGCACAAAAGTACACTGTTAGGAAGTCCAGATAGTCGTGCACAGTGACCTGTGTGTATGTCTGCAAGGTGTATGCAGCTCTACCTAGGAGGTATCCGTCGCCAAACTCCCCACGTTCCAGGCGTTGATGTATCCCACTATGTCTAAAAATGTATGAGTCATGGGTACTGCCTGGAAACTTAGCTACGATGTCCGTGATGACGTAATGGGCATCACAAACAACCTGTATGTTGAGTGAGTGGGTACACTTTCTGTTGCGGAAAATATGTTCCAGATTAGCGGGGGGGCATATTTGAATGTGTGTCCCATCTACACATCCAATTACATGGGGGAAGTGAGCAATGCGGTAAAAGTCCAGCTTCGTGCTGTTAATTTCTGCCTCATTCCTTGGTAAGTATATGAACTGAGACCTGTGCGCTACTAAGGCATCTAGGAATGCCCTGAGGAACCTTGACACTGCACTTTGGGATACCACACCTGCCACGGCAATGACCCCCTGATAGCTCCCTGAGGCCAAGAGGTGCAGTGCGCATAGTACTTGCACATGCGTAGGGATGGCGCAGCCACGCAGAGTCTTGTGTTCTAGCTTTGGTTTTAGTAAATCTATTAATTCTAGAATGGCAGCGCTGCTAAGGCGGTATTTATCATAGATCTCCTCTTCAGTTTGCTGGAAAAGGGTCTGCCTTGTTCTATATATCTTCTCCTGTCTGTGGCCCCTCCTCCTCCTCTGCTGGGCTGCGTAGACTCTCCTCCTCACTGCTATCAGGTATATGTCCGCCATCTTGAGTGACCCAGATGCCTTCTGGGTCTCCTTTTATACTTTGGTAATGGTTACCACCTGCTCTGAGTTAGTGGTAAATGCGACTTGCAAACTGGGCTTTTTGCAACTAGTCGCAATTTGCGAGTTGCAATTGCATAAGGTTTGCGACTCGCAAATTGCGACTTGCAATTTGCGGGTCGCAAAATGGGGTCGCAACGGATGCGACTCGCAAACGGGTCCCTTCGCTTTTTGCGAGTCGGAAATGGGCTTTTTGCATCCCATTTCAGATTTTGCACTGTCGCAAATTGCGAATCGGCCCGTTTGCGAGTCGCAAACGTTTGCTACATCTGGCCCTTAGTCTCTTAGAAATAAAAGGTATTATTTTACCTGTGATCCTTTATCAACCACGAATTATGAATGTTTGTGTTAAAATACATTTTTCTTCCTTGTCCTTTGTTTGTCCTTTGTTTAAAGTTGAGCTGTTGGCACAATTGGGATAAGGCATTTAATTTAGTTTTTACAACGATTTTGAGAAGTTATGTAATTGAGTTTAATTTGCGATTTCTAATGTATTTCAGTATTGTTTATGAGAGCATACTGTATTTAACTATTGTTGAAACCCTTTCTTCTCAAAATCTGAGATTGTACTGAAGAAAGCAGCCTTGGCCCATTGGCATGATGAAAACTTGGGTGGGAAATCAATACCATGAAAGATTTTGTTCATAAATGTATATTTGTATACTTTCTATTATATTGTACTGTCCTATGTCTAAGATGGCAAATCATTTTTTTTTTGTATTTCATGTTTGACATTTAATAATGCACATCTATACAACACAACAGCACAAACGTTATGGACACGTTCAAATAAAGAACACTTTATTGATTGACCTTTCATATTCAAGTTTTCTCGTCATCACTCGTTAGCTTTAGTGTCAGTAGGGGAAAGTGTTAGAATAGTGCGTTTTTAGAAATTGACCAATTTACAGAAAGTAGCAGGAGCTATCACATATTCTTTCTTTTTTGAATGAGTATTTGCGTTTCTTTGTACGGTTGATTAAGTATACATTCTATGTAAAAATGGCCTCGTAAATATCACAGACTTCCCCATCAGTAAATGAAAGCAGTTGCTTTTTGGGCTGAGTGTAGACAAAACTGTTCCTGAGTTCAACCATAATGTTATGAAGTACTTTTAATTGTGCCAAATCAGACAATGGTTTACTGAGACGAAGGCAGCAATTTTCACATGCTCGCATACATTATGCCCTCCCCATTCTGTTGTGAGCTTGAATGTGGCCCTCAAGCTGATGTGACCATCAGATAAGTATGTGTTGCATCAACAATAATAAAGTGCATTACCACCAGATCTTCAGAAGGAAGACAAGGGCGACAATTCCGACATTAGTGGGATCATTTTTTGAAAAGAAGATGAGGGAGAATCCGAAGATTTCTTTGGAGATCACACTATTTCATTGCTTTGAAAGCCCAAATAAAGGCCAGGTTTAAGGGGAAATGACGGTGTGCGTCTATGTGCCAAATTTGGCAGCTTCTCGCATTATCATTTTCCCAACACAGGGATGCGCCGTATTTAATAGAATACTGCGCACCCCTGTTTCCCCCAGCGCCAGTGCTGAGTTTGCTGCCATGTGCCAATGCAGCAACCATTACACCATTGTGAAAGGATGGCTGCATTGAGAGGGAGATTGTTTTTGTGCAGGAAGGAACACCTTCCTGCACAAAACAATCTTAATTAGCGATTTGCTCTTTCTATGTGTGCTGCAGAATGCAAGAGCAATAAACTAAAGCATTTCTCCTTGTTGCGCCCTGCTAACGCCAGCCCTGGGGTGGCATTAGATTGTGGCACTGCCTCAGATTTACAAAAGTCGTAAATCTAGGACAGTGTCAAAATGCAAAAGGTGTTGCTGTGGCACGCCCACAACAACACCCATTGACCCCTTCTCCACGCAAAGTGCTGCGTGTGAAGGGGCCGTATTTACAGGGTGGCGTTAAATCACAAAAAATGGCTTAACACCATCTTGTAAATATCATGCAGTGCATAGCACCACCTGAATTTCTGTCAGTGAAACTGCCTGGAAGAATAGCATGTTAGCAAAAACAAGGGTTTCCTTTCGTAATGACAATACAATAAAAGCGCTGGTTCACCCAAATACTGGGGGACATTATGACTAGGGATACTTCATTCATTATTTGTATGCATTATGTCATTCTAATTCTTGATATGTCTTGTTGGAAATGGCCTTTTTTGCAGGGTCATCCCCAGTCTTTTTGCCTCCTGCCTCCTATTTTTTCTTACCTGTTGCTGTTGGCTTTTGAACTCTGAGCACTTTTCCACAGCTAACCAGTGCTAAAGTGCATATGCTCTCTGTGTAAATTGTATGGTTGATTGGTTTATCCACGATTGGCATATTTGATTTACTATTAAGTCCCTAGTAAAGTGCACTAGAGGTGCCAGGGCCTGTAAATCAAATGCTACTAGTGGGCCTGCAGCACTGGTTGTGCCACCCACATTGGTAGCTCTGTAATCATGTCTCAGACCTGCCATTTCAGTGTTTGTGTGTGCAGTTTTAACTGTAAATTCGACTTGGCAAGTGTACCCACTTGCCAGGCCCAAACCTTCCCTTTTCTTACATGTAAGGCACCCCTAAGGTAGTCCATAGGTAGCCCCAAGGGCAGGGTGCAGTGTATGGTTATGGTGGGACATATAGTAATGTGTTTTATATGTCCTGACAGTGAAATATTGCTAAATTCGTTTTTCACTGTTGCAAGGCCTGTCCCTCTCATAGGTTAACACGGGGGCTACCTTTAAATCTAATTAAAGTCTAGATTGCCTTTGGAAGCAGGTGGACATGTGGAGTTTGGGGTCTCTGAGCTCACAATTTAAAAATACATCTTTTAGTAAAGTTGATTTTAAGATTGTGCGTTTAAAAATGCAACTTTTAGGAAGTGAGCATTTTCTTCCTTATACCATTTCTGTGATTCTGCCTGTTTGTGGATTCCCTGTCTGGGTCAGTTTGACAGTTGGGCTGGTTGCACCTCACACTAGACAGTGGCACCAAGGGAGCTGGCGTGTAGTCTGCATTTCCTGATGAGCCATCTGTGCTAGGAGAGAGGGAAGGAGGGGTCACTTACACCTGAAAGGGCTGTGCCTGTCCTCACAAAATGCAGTCTCCGACCCCCTGGTGAGTGTCTGGGGCCTGGCCTGGGAAAGGCAGATTTCACATTCAAAAGAGACTTTACTTTGAAGTAGGCGTACTTCAAAGGAGAAATTGGGTATAAGAAGGGCACCCAAAACCACAGACTTTAGAACACTTCTGGAAACAAGAGGAACCCCTGCCTGGAGAAGAGCTGAAGAGCTGAGGAGAAGTGCTGCCCTGCCTGTGACTGTGCTTTGTGGAGCTATCCTGCAGTTGCTGCTTCGTCCAGAGTAAGAGGGCAAAGACTGGACTTTGTGTGCCTTCCATCTTGTGAAGAAATCTCCAAGGGCTTGATTTAGAGCTTGCCTCCTGTTGTTTGAAGTCTCAAGGACAGCAAAGACTTCTCTCTGCCAGCACCCGGAGTCTCTGGAGAAACTCCTGCCCTGACAAGTGGTGCCCTATTCAATTCCTGGGCCCCTGGAAGGAAAGCTGGTGGAAATCTAAGGAAATCGACTTCGGACGACTTCGGACCGATGCAGCTTCTGGATCCGGTGATGCCGCATGTACCCGAGTCCGTGATCTTCGCTGGAACGCGACAGCCTTCGCAGGCCTGACGCTGCTGCAATTCCACTGAAGTCCACGACTCTGTGGAAGTCGCCGCACCACGTCGTGACCGACGTGGTTCAAAGAGTGCGGATTCAACTTTTCGCACAGACACCGCGATCCCCGACTTTGCGCATCGACTTCTTTTCACTCTTCACCAAAGGCACTGTATTTGGGGGTCTACGCGACTACGTGTCCGGCGCCGCTGGTGTCGGCTTGTTGGGAACGACTCCGTTACGACGCTGTGTTAACACCTCATCTAAACATTTTGGTGGTCATTACAACCCTGGCGGTCGGTGTTAAAGCGGCGGTAAAACCGACAACAGGCCGGCGGAAAAAAAATTGGAATTATGACCGTGGCGGAAACCACCAACAAAGACAGCCACTTTAACACTCCGACCGCCACGGCGGTACAGACAAACAGCGCATCGGTCACCGCCAACAGACAGGCGGAGGACAATGTACCGCCCACAGTATCACAACCTACCAATCCACCACCTTTTCCGGGGCGGAATCACCGTAGATAAAAACACGGCGGAAACAGCCATTTCAAAGGGAAAACGCTCACCTCTACACACCCCACGAGGAATCCGGACGCCATGGAGCCGGAACTCCATATTCTCCCTGCGATAGTCTTCCTGCTCCTATACGAGGATCAACAACGCCGTCGGTGAAGACCACGGTGAGTACTGCACCTACGACATAGGGGAGGGGGAGGGAAAAACACAGGGACACACACAACCAACATCACAACCCCAACCCCGACCCTCACCCACTACAACACACACACCAATGCATAGCCAAACATTACAGTAACAACCCCCAACCCCCCCGGAAGAATGCAAAGACAAAAGGAAATAAGTTGAACCATTGTAAGATATCAAAATACAGTAACCAAATATATACATATATATATATATACACATTAAACAAAATATACACCACAATTAGTAGTGCAGGTAATGCACCATTCATTGTCCGTGGACCACTGGGCCCAAAATGCATGGGCGAGGCCCACACTAGATACCTGATCAAAACGGAGAGAACACTGCAAGGGCATCAGATAGAAATACAACAGGCACCTCAGAGGGAAGGGAAGGGGGGGCACCTCAGCGGGATGAGTGCACCATGCTAGATCCACGAGGGGGCTCCATGCCCATTGATGTATCCTGGGGAGTGCAAAGCCACAGTCTCTCAAGTCTCTACAGTGGGTGGCTTGCCCACTGAACCATCCTGGGGAGTGCAAAGCCACAGTCTCTCAAGTCTCTACAGTGGGTGGGTTGCCCACTGTACCATCCTGGGGAGTGCAAAGCCACAGTCTCTCAAGTCTCTACAGTGGGTGGGTTGCCCACTGCCATATCCTGGGGAGTGCAAAGCCACAGTCTCTCAAGTCTCTACAGTGGGTGGCTTGCCCACTGTACCATCCTGGGGAGTGCAAAGCCACAATCTCCCAAGTCTCTACAGTGGGTGGGTTGCCCACTGTACCATCCTGGGGAGTGCAAAGACACAGTCTCTCAAGTCTCTACAGTGGGTGGGTTGTCCACTGTACCATCCTGGGGAGTGCAAAGTCACAGTCTCTCAAGTGGATTACAGGCTCCACTGGTTCTGGAGGGGGACTGGTGCCCAGAGTGCTTCATCCTGTGCAGGACAGACTGAGTGGATGCATGTCTCCACTGGTTCTGGAGGGGGACTGGTGCCCAGAGTGCTTCATCCTGTGCAGGACAGACGGAGTGGATGCATGTCTCCACTGGTTCTGGAAGGGGACTGGTGCCCAAAGTGCAGCACTCAACCCGTGACGGTCCCTGTTGCGTCACTGCCCCTGCCGCTAATGGGCTAGCGGTGTTTTCCATGGTGGTCTTTGCCCTGTTCAGCGGTGTTTGAGTTGGCAGTCTCTGACCTGTTCAGCGGTGCTTGCCCTGTTCAGCGGTGCTTTCCATGGCGGTCTTTGCCTTGTTCAGCGGTTCTTGAGTTGGCTGTTTCTGACCTGTTCAGCGGTGCTTGCCCTGTTCAGCGGTGCTTTCCATGGCGGTCTTTGCCTTGTTCAGCGGTGCTTGAGTTGGCAGTTTCTGACCTGTTCAGCAGTGCTTGCCCTGTTCAGCGGTGCTTTCCATGGCGGTCTTTGCCCTGTTCAGCGGTGCTTGAGTTGGTAGTTTCTGACCTGTTCAGCAGTGCATTCCATGGCAGTTTTTGCCTTGTTCAGCGGTGCTTGAGTTGGCAGTTTCTGACCTGTTCAGCGGAGCCTGCCCTGTTCAGCGGTGCTTTCCATGGCGGTCTTTGCCCTGTTCAGCAGTGCTTGAGTTGGCAGTTTCTGACCTGTTCAGCTGTGCTTTCCATGGCGGTCTTTGCCTTGTTCAGCGGTGCTTGAGTTTGCAGTTTCTGACCTGTTCAGCGGTGCATTCCATGGCGGTCTTTGCCTTGTTCAACGGTGCTTGAGTTGGCAGTTTCTGACCTGTTCAGCGGTGCTTTCCATGGCGGTCTTTGCCCTGTTCAGCAGTGCTTGAGTTGGCAGTTTCTGACCTGTTCAGCGGTGCTTGCCCTGTTCAGCGGTGCTTTCCATGGCGGTCTTTGCCCTGTTCAGCAGTGCTTGAGTTGGCAGTTTCTGACCTGTTCAGCGGTGCATTCCATGGCGGTCTTTGCCTTGTTCAGCGGTGCTTGAGTTGGCAGTTTCTGATCTGTTCAGCGGTGCTTGCCAAGGCTGTCCTTCATTGCCCAGCAGGCCTGTGGCTGGCTGTCCTTGATGGGTCAGCTGGGCTGTGGCTTGCGGGGCCCTCCTGCCCAGTGACGATTGGGCTGGCCTCCTGGGCAGTGACTCTGGCGGTGGCCTCTTGGCCAGTGACTCCGGCGGTGGCCTCCTGGCCAGTGACGATTAGGCTGCCCTCCTGGGCAGTGACTCCGGCGGTGGCCTCCTGGCCAGTGACGATTGGGCTGGCCTCATGGGCAGTGACTCCGTCGGTGGCCTCCTGGCCAGTGACGATTGGGCTGGCATCCTGGGCAGTGACTCCGGCGGTGGCCTCCTGGCCAGTGACGATTGGGCAGGCCTCCTGGGCAGTGACTCCGGTGGTGGCCTCCTGGCCAGTGACGATGGGTCTGGCGGTGGCCTCCTGGGCAGCGGGGATGATGGTGGTCATCTCCGCCGTGCTGCCCCTCCCAGACTTTGGAGATTTCTTCTGCCCCTTCCCCACCTTGGGAGGAGTCACAGCTGAGTCGACACTACCCCCGGGACCCTTGTGAGCGGCTTTGCTGGCTGGAGTCTTCCCCCTTTCCCGCTGGGCACCGTCCAACTTCTGGTGCTTCACAGGGGGGGGACTGGCTGTGCTGGTGCTGCGTGCCACACTGGCTGGCATGGTGGCCGGTGCACTCCACATACCTGTAACAGGCACCACTGGTCTCGCCGATTTTTTGCCTCAGGTGCTAGTACGGGACCTATGAGTTGGAGGGGGGGGAAGAGGTCAAGGTTGGCCAGGAAAAGTTTCTTAGGAACACTGGAACGGGTAGCTGGAGGGGGATTGGGAGTGGAGGAAGAGGTAGTGGTTGTAGGAGGTGTACGTTTGGTGATTTTGGGTGAAGGTGGATGCGCTGGAGGCTGTCGTGAGGTGGATGGCTGTTGGGTGGGTGTGTGTCTGCGTTTGTGTATCTTCGGAGGGGGCGTCACACACACACTGGGAGAGGACACAGGGGACGTATAAACGGGAGTGAGGGTGGTGAATGCACGTGAGCGGGGTGTGCTGGTGGGTGTGCTGGTGCGGGATGTAGTGGCTGTAGAGGTAGTGCATGCAGGTGAGAGTGTAGACGAGACTGGGATGGAGGAGGGAGACGACGAGGAGGGGGACACAGTGGAGGCAGTGGATGTTGGTGTGTCTGTATGTGTGTGATGCTTGCATGAGTGCATGTGGGATGTGTGGTGCTTATGTTTGCCTGAGCTTCCCTTGTGTGGTGAGGTGTGTGCAGGCTGGTCTTATGGTGTGCTTGGGATAGACTGGGGTACAGGGGATTGGGTCTGGGTGGAGGAAGTTGGAGGGGGGAGGCTAGACACAGGGACAAAGGCTGCCATCAGTGCTGAGGCCAGAGTTTGCAGGGTTCGATGAAGGGCAGCCTGACCAGAATGAATGCCCTCCAGGAATGCATTTGTGTGTTGCAATTCCCTTTCTACACCCTGGATGGCATTCAAAATGGTAGACTGCCCAACAGTGAGAGACCTGAGGAGGTCAATGGCCTCCTCACTGAGGGCAGCAGAGATGACAGGGGCAGGGGCTGAGGTGCCTGGGGCGAAGGTGATGCCCACCCTCGTGGGTGAGCGGGCACGGGGCGAAGGCTGAGGGGCTGCTGGGAGGGCGGTGCTGGTAGGGGGGTCGGCTGTACCTGTAGAAGTGGGGGGCACAGATTTTGCCACCACCACAAGGGAGTTCCCATCGGAGGATGAGCCTGTGTCGCTGGTTGCTGATCCTGTCCCCGCCGTGAAGCTCCCCTCGCCCTCCGTCCCACTGGTGTATTTCGAGTCCGTGGTGTGGCCCTCCATGGCCATGTGGGATGCAGCTCCCTCGTGCTCCGGTGCCACTGTACCTCCGTCTGAAGATGCTGATACACACAAGAACACGGAGACCACAAAAAGGGGGTGCACGACAGAAGAAAGACAAGTTGAGTGCATGGCTTACCGCTACAGTTGGCGGACAAGACTGACACAGCAGCCCCCTGCACTACGTCGCGCTGTTGGGCTCTACAGATGCAATTCCTGGGATATTTCCTACATGGCTATGGTAGACATCTGCACACATAGATGACACAGGGGCATGTACACCTGTACTTGGCACTCTACAGAGGTGGGGTGGGGTGCCACATGGCCTGCATTACGGAGGGGCCTAGCCTACGGAACTCGCCCTGGCCTAAGGAAACCCACAGCCCTCCTCTCCCACCCAGACACCTTCACTGTGCGCAAAGTCCGCTGAATGATGTTGTACTTACCCCCTTGTGTCTGCTGTGATGCCCTCAAGCGCCCATCCAACTCAGGGTAGGCCACCGCCAGGATCCGGATCATCAGGGGGGACATGGTTCGATGGGCATCCCTCCCACGTTGGGAGGCCATCCCCAGCTGATCCTCTGCCGTCTTCTTGCTCCAGCGGCGAATGTCCTCCCATCTTTTACGGCAGTGGGTGCTCCGTCTGTGGTGGTCCCCCAGGGACCGGACGTCCTTGGCGATGGCACGCCAAATATCCTTCTTCTGGTGGGCGCTGACCTACATGACATGTACAGGGGAAGAAGAGATGTCATTAACAACTGCACCGTTGAAGTGAGTGGCCCACATCCCTACCCTTGCCATGTGGCACATGCATTCACAGCCCTTCACGCACGCAGATCTGTGCCCCCTTCATTCTTACAACCAGCCCTCTCCACACAGGCATAGCCCATACAACGTGCTCCCTGTGTACTTACCTGTTGGTCTGGAGGACCATAGAGTAGCGTGTACTGGGGGAGGACCCCGTCCACAAGCTTCTCCAACTCCTCTGCAGTGAAGGCAGGGGCCCTTTCCCCAGACAGACGACGCGTGGATTCGTGGGTCGTGATAGCATGGGCGTATTTCTGTTGGCGTGACGGTGGAGGTTTTGTTTTTGTCAGTTTATCACTGGCCTATGGGTCCCAGGAGCCAATGACGATGTACGCCGGCGGTGATGTTACACACCGCCGCGGACGTGACGGCAGCGGACGTGACCGCCATTTTCTATCTGTTGAATCACTCGATACCTGATCTTCGACAGGTGAGGGCCTACACTGCAAGTGCTGCTGTTACCTCGGTCTGGAAGAGACAATGGCTCGTGCGTCTGGGGAAAGGGCCCCTGCCTTCACTGCAGAGGAGTTGGAGAAGCTCGTGGACGGGGTCCTCCCCCAGTACACGCTACTTCACGGTCCTCCAGACCAACAGGTAAGTACACAGGGAGCACGTTGTATGGGCTATGCATGTGTGGAGAGGGCTGGTTGTAAGAATGAAGGGGGCCCAGTTCTGCGTGCATGAAGGGCTGTGAATGCATGTGCCACATGGCAAGGGTAGAGATGTGGGCCACTCACTTCGACGGCGCAGTTGGTAATGACTTCTCTTCTTCCCCTGTACATGTCATGTAGGTCAGCGCCCACCAGAAGAAGGATATTTGGCATGCCATCGCCAAGGACGTCCGGACCCTGGGGATCCACCACAGACGGAGCACCCACTGCTGTAAAAGATGGGAGGACATTCGCCGCTGGAGCAAGAAGATGGCGGAGGCTCAGCTGGGGATGGCCTCCCAACGTGGGAGGGGTGCCCGTCGAACCATGACCACCCTGATGTTCCGGATCCTGGTGGTGGCCTACCCTGAGTTGGATGGGCGCTTGAGGGCATCACAGCAGACACAAGGGGGTGAGTACAACATCATTCAGCGGACTTTGCGCGCAGTGAAAGTGTCTGGGTGGGGGAGGAGGGCTGTGGGTTTCCCTAGGCCAGGGCGAGTTCCATAGGCTAGGCCCCTCCGTAATGCAGGCCATGTGGCACCCCACCCCACCTCTGTAGAGTGCCAAGTACAGGTATACATGCCCCTGTGTCATCTATGTGTGCAGATGTCGACCATAGCCTTTTAGGACATATCCCAGGAAATGCATCTGTAGAGCCCAACAGCGCGACGTAGTGCAGGGGGCTGCTGTGTCTGTCTTGTCCGCCAACGGTATCGGTAAGCCATGCACTCAACCTGTCTTTCTTCTGTCATCCCCCCCCTTTTTGTGGTCTCCCTGTTCTTGTGTGCATCAGCATCATCAGGCGGAGGTACAGTGGCACTGGAGCACGAGGGAGCTGCATCCCACATGGCCATGGAGGGCCACACCACGGAGTCGGAATACACCAGTGGGACGGAGGGCGAGGGGAGCTTCACAGCGGGGACAGGATCAGCAACCAGCGACACAGACTCGTCCTCCGATGGGAGCTCCCTTGTGGTGGCGGCAAAATCTGTGCCCCTCACTTCTACAGGTACAGCCGCCACCCCCCCTACCAGCACCGCCCTCCTAGCAGCCCCTCAGCCTTCATCCCGTGCCCACTCACCCAGGAGGGTGGGCATCACCTTCGCCCCAGGCACCTCAGCCCCTGCCCATGTCACCTCTGCTGCCCTCAGTAAGGAGGCCATTGAACTCCTCAGGTCCCTCACTGTTGGGCAGTCTACCATTTTGAATGCCATCCAGGGTGTAGAAAGGGAATTGCAACACACAAATGCATTCCTGGAGGGCATTCATTCTGGTCAGGCTGCCCTTCATCGAACCCTGCAAACTCTGGCCTCAGGACTGATGGCAGCCATTGTCCCTGTGTCTAGCCTCCCACCTCCAACTTCCTCCACCCAGACCCAATCCCCTGTACCCCAGCCTATCCCAAGCACACCATCAGACCAGCCTGCACACACCTCACCACACAAGGGAAGCTCAGGCAAACATAAGCACCACACATCCCACAGGCACTCACGCAAGCATCACACACATACAGACACACCAACATCCACTGCCTCCACTGTGTCCCCCTCCTCATCGTCTCCCTCCCACTCTCGTCTACACTCTCACCTGCATGCACTACCTCTACAGCCACTACGTCCCGCACCAGCACACCCACCAGCACACCCATCTCACGTGCACTCACCACCCCCACTCCCATTTACACGTCCCCTGTGTCCTCTCCCAGTGTGTGTGTGACACCCCCTCCGAAGATACACAAACGCAGGCACACACCCACCCAACAGCCATCCACCTCACGACAGCCTCCAGTGCATGCACCTTCACCCAAAATCACCAAACGTACACCTCCTACAACCACTACCTCTTCCTCCACTCCCAATCCCCCTCCAGCTACCCGTTCCAGTGTTCCTAAGAAACTTTTCCTGGCCAACCTTGACCTCTTCCCCCCCCCCCTCCAACTCATAGGTCCCGTACTAGCACCTCAGCCAAAAAATCGGCGGGACCAGTGGTGCATGTTACAGGTATGTGGAGTGCACCGGCCACCAGGCCAGCCAGTGTGGCACAGAGCCACAGCACAGCCAGTCCATCCCCTGTGAAGCACCAGAAGTTGGACAGTGCCCGGCGGGAGAGGGGGAAGACTCCAGCCAGCAAAGATGCTCACAAGGGTCCCGGGGGTAGTGTCGACTCAGCTGCGACTCCTCCCAAGGTGGGGAAGGGGCAGAAGAAATCTTCAAAGTCTGGGAGGGGCAGCACCGCGGAGAAGACCGCCATCATCCCCGCTGCCCAGGGGGCCACCGCCAGCCCAATCGTCACTGGCCAGGAGGCCACCGCCGGAGTCACTGCCCAGGAAGCCAGCCTAATCGTCACTGGCCAGGAGGCCACCGCCGGAGTCACTGCCCAGGAGGCTAGCCCAATCGTCACTGGCCAGGAGGCCAGCCCAATCGACACTGGCCAGGAGGGCCCCGCAAGCCACAGCCCAGCTGACCCATGAAGGACCGCCAGCCACAGGCCTGCTGGGCAATGAAGGACCGCCTTGGCAAGCACCGCTGAACAGGTCAGAAACTACCAACTCAAGCACCGCTGAGCAAGGCAAAGACCGCCATGGAATGCACCGCTGAACAGGGCAAGCACCGCTGAACAGGTCAGAAACTGCCAACTCAAGCACCGCTGAACAAGGCAAAGACCGCCATGGAATGCACCGCTGAACAGGGCAAGCACTGCTGAAAAGTTCAGAAACTGCCAACTCAAGCACCGCTGAACAAGGCAAAGACCGCCATGGAATGCACCGCTGAACAGGGCAAGCACCGCTGAACAGGTCAGAAACTGCCAACTCAAGCACCGCTGAAGAAGGCAAAGACCGCCATGGAATGCACCGCTGAACAGGGCAAGCATCGCTGAACAGGTCAGAAACTGCCAACTCAAGCACCGCTGAACAAGGCAAAGAGCGCCATGGAATGCAGCGCTGAACAGGGCAAGCACAGCTGAACAGGTCAGAAACTGCCAACTCAAGCACCGCTGAACAAGGCAAAGACCGCCATGGAATGCACCGCTGAACAGGGCAAGCACCGCTGAACAGGTCAGAAACTGCCAACTCAAGCACCGCTGAACAAGGCAAAGACCGCCATGGAATGCACCGCTGAACAGGGCAAGCACCGCTAAATAGGTCAGAAACTGCCAACTCAAACACCGCTGAACAGGGCAAAGACTGCCATGGAAAACACCGCTAGCCCATTAGCGGCAGGGGCAGTGACGCAACAGGGACCGTCACGGGGTGAGTGCTACACTCTGGGCACCAGTCCCCCTCCAGAACCAGTGGAGACATGCATCCACTCCGTCTGTCCCGCACAGGATGAAGCACTCTGAGCACCAGTCCCCCTCCAGAACCAGTGGAGACATGCATCCACTCTGACTGTCCTGCACAGGATGAAGCACTCTCGGCACCAGTCCCCCTCCAGAACCAGTGGAGCCTGTAATCCACTTGAGAGACTGTGGCTTTACACTCCCCAGGATATGGCAGTGGGCAACCCACCCACTGTAGAGACTTGAGAGACTGTGGCTTTGCACTCCCCAGGATGGTACAGTGGGCAACCCACCCACTGTAGAGACTTGAGAGACTGTGGCTTTGCACTCCCCAGGATGGTACAGTGGGCAAGCCACCCACTGTAGAGACTTGAGAGACTGTGGCTTTGCACTCCCCAGGATATGGCAGTGGGCAACCCACCCACTGTAGAGACTTGAGAGACTGTGACTTTGCACTCCCCAGGATATGGCAGTGGGCAACCCACCCACTGTAGAGACTTGAGAGACTGTGGCTTTGCATTCCCCAGGATATGGCAGTGGGCAACCCACCCACTGTAGAGACTTGAGAGACTGTGGCTTTGCACTCCCCAGGATGGTACAGTGGGCAACCCACCCACTGTAGAGACTTGAGAGACTGTGGCTTTGCACTCCCCAGGATACATCAATGGGCATGGAGCCCCCTCGTGGATCTAGAGTGGTGCACTCATCCCGCTGAGGTGCCCCCCCTACCATTCCCCCTGAGGTGCCTGTTGTATTTCTATCTGATGCCCCTGCAGTGTTCTCTCCGTTTTGATCAGGTATCTAGTGTGGGCCTCGCCCATGCATTTTGGGCCCAGTGGTCCACGGACAATGAATGGTGCATTACCTGCACTACTAATCGTGGTGTATATTTTGTTTAATGTGTATATATATATGTATATATTTGGTTACTGTATTTTGATATATTACAATGGTTCAACTCATTTCCTTTTGTCTTCGCATTCTTCCGGGGGGGTTGGGGGTTGTTACTGTAATGTTTGGTTATGCATTGGTGTGTGTGTTGTAGTGGGTGAGGGTCGGGATGGGGGTTGTGATGTTGGTTGTGTGTGTCCCTGTGTTTTTCCCTCTCCCTCCCCTATGTCGTAGGTGCAGTACTCACCGTGGTCTTCGCCAATGGCGTTGTTGATCCTCGTATAGAAGCAGGAAGACTATCGCAGGGAGAATATGGAGTTCCGGCTCCATGGCGTCCGGATTCCTCGTGGGGTGTGTAGAGGTGAGCGTTTTCCCTTTGAAATGGCTGTTTCCGCTGTGTATTTATTTGCGGTGAATCCACCCCGGAAAAGGTGGTGGATTGGTAGGTTGTGATACTGTGGGCAGTACATTGTCCTCCGCCTGTCTGTTGGCGGTGACCGCCGCGCTGTTTGTCTGTACCGCCATGGCGGTCGGAGTGTTAAAGTGGCTGTCTTTGTTGGCGGTTTCCGCCATGGTCATAATTCCAATTTGTTTTCCGCCGGCCTGTTGGCGGTTTTACCGCCGCTTTAACACCGACCGCCAGGGTTGTAATGACCACCTATATTTTTTTTACATTGTTCCTATCTTCTAAATAGACAAAGACTAGTTGTCAATAGTTAAACAATGAAAATCTTTATAATGATTGTTAGAATTAGCAGTAGAATTGTTCAATCCTCTCCAATGCAATATAATCATTAAACATTGAACTGTGACACAATGCTGGAAATTTGCTTGTGTATTGAGAATAACAAAGTGAGGTGGCATGCAGTCTTATTTCGCAGTGACAAAAATACACTATTTACAAAGGGCCAGAAATCAAATGGTGTCAGTAACACAAGTTAATGTCACCATAGCCCCAGCAGCTCATTTGTTGTTGTGTTGATGACATTTCGACCCTAGTGGCTGCATCCATGGGTCAATATGCCATGTCAGAGTAATCATCTGAGGAAAACTAAAGGATTACATTTATAATGTTGAAATCAACAACATCATTGGGAACCTCAAATTCACTTGGAATTCAAAAAGGGATTTGTGGGAGGCAAAAGTCCACTTATAAGGAAGAGACCTCAACCACAGGTGGAGAGTTACATAGGGCCGGGAAAATGGGCTGTTTAAAACATGGCTTGCTTTGAAAAATTGGAAACATCCACAAACAGGTTACTTTATCGTCATTTCCAAACAAAAATCCAACCCCTTATTACCCTGGAAATAATCAGAGATTTACTTCAGCAAAGGGCTAGTGTGACTCTGCTTCCAAGTCGGGAAGGAGAAAAGATCACCATCAGGCATAATGGTGTTGGAGGTGAGGGGCTTTATCTAGGGGGATTTGTTCCTGCAAGGAAATTCTTTTAACAAAAAGTAAACATGCAAGAGGGAATTGATTGGCACAAATTGGGTTCTCCACCACAGAGTACTCTGTATAGAGGTAATAAAAACTAAAGTTAGGAACTACATGGTTCCCGATGGAATCAGACAGAAACCTGCTGTTGGAAAATGAGTTATTGGCAAGGGCATGTAAGTACCTCCACTTAGTAATAGGTCACTAACCTCCACTTAGGTCCAGTCAGGTCTCAGTAAATTAAACCCAGCTCAACCCTTGGTAGCTTGGCAACGAGAGACAAGGCTTAACTTAGGAGACAAAGCATAAAGCATTCAAATATAACAAGACAGTAATTAAATAAAACACAAGAAACAGTTTAAAAATCCAATCTTTAAAATGATACCAAAACAAATAAAATCGTATAAGGGGAACCGGAGATATGAATTTTTAAAGAATTATTGTTTTCTAGCACATAGAAACACAAAGCGCCAATCTGGTCATCTGGTCGCACCTCGACTGGGGCAAAGTCAAAGTTTAAGGCCGGCTGCGATGGAGCCCAGCTCAGCTACAGCCCGGGGGAGGCCTCGGTCAAAAGTTTACCTTACGACTTAGTCGTTTTTCTGAAGATTTTCTTCAGCGGGACGAACCTGCCAGTCCAATCCGACCTCCTGGAACTCTTCCTCGGATACGCGTTGCGAGAGCCCTCGTGGAGATTTTTACTTTCGGACTTAGTAGTTTTTTCGAGGTGAAAATCCTTCGACCGGGGCAAACCTGAATCTTGATCCGACGTCCTTGGAGCCCTTCTCGGATACGCTGGCTGAGAGGTCCCGGTCAATTTCCTACATTTGGACTTAGTCTCTTTTTGGGAGATTTTCATCACCGGGGCGAACCAGCAAGTCAGGACGGGTCGCGGTTGAGGCAAGCCGGCTAGAGTTACCACGGCGGGTCGGTCCCTCTATGGAGCTTTTATCCAAAAGTTCTCCAAAGTTCTCCAAACTTCTCGATCTTCTTCCAGATGTTCTTTTAAGGTCCTATTGAGGTCCACAGTTCACCCCAAGGTTCCAGAAGCTCTGAGATGCTCCTTGGGGGTGCAGACTACAACTCCCAGAATGCACCTGGCACAAACTCCTTTTTGGCCACTGGGCAGTGGTCAGCTGGTTGGTTTCTTCAGGAGCTGGTGCAGGGGACTCTGGCTAGCAAGTTTTTACCTGTAGCAAACAGGGAGTCCCTCCTTGAACCAGTTGAAGCCAGGCAAAGTCCTTCTTGTGGTGAAGCCCAAGTATGCAGCTGGTGCAGTCCTCCAGAGTGCAGTGTCCAGGTGCAGGCCAGGGGTCCAGCAGGGCAGTCCTTCTTCTCCTGTAGTTCTTCCTTGTTGGAATCTGATGGGGATCTGAGTTGTGGGTGCAGGTCTGCCAGTTTTATCCCTGCTCCTGGGTGAAAAACAGGGGAGTCATGGTTCTCCAATCAGGGGCAGGGTCCTTCCCCCTGTGATGACCACTTCCTGGGTGTGGCAAAAATCAATCCCAGGGAGCAACATTCCTCAAAAATCCATCATGGCTGAAAGTGATTTTTGGAGATTACATCTGGCTGAGCCCACCCACTGGTGTGGCTTAAAATCCTAAACACACCCCTGTCCTGCCCTCTCCTAATCTAATCAAGGGGGCACCTAATTGTCTGGGTTTGCAGGATGTGAGGGTGTTGCTGGATTGCTCCAAATGTCCTTCTCTGCCTTTGAAGACCGGTTTGGCAGCCCTCCCTCTTCCTGCTTCCCCATCTGCTGAGGGGAGATCTCCTCCCCCAGGCATATTTCTTTGTGCTGAGCCAGGCCACTTCACACCTCATCAAGGCAGCCTGGCCAGGGTGCCAGAGGCTGGCCAATCAGACAACAGCAGCAACAACACTGCAGGACTGGAGTTGGCAACTTTTCAGGTAAAGTTTAAAACTCTTTACCTCACAAGTTATGTTAAATCCCACAACTGGAAGTTGTGGGATTTATTATAACAATTAATTTGATACCAAACTTCTGGTATCTGTTACTTAAGGGGATTTTTAAAATTAAAATAAAGTCTCCCCATTCTAGCCTACGGAAGCCATTCACTACAACAAGGGAAAAACAAATTTGGCTGTTTTACCTCACCAGGGCTTATAAAACTATTTTTATAAGGTCCCTTCTTATAGTTACATGGCACCCAGCCCTAGGAGCAACTAGGTCACACCTTAGGGGTGACATATATGTAAAAATAAGGTAGTTTAAGACTTTGGAACTACTTTTAATTCCAAAGTTGAATTTGCATGTAACTTTAATTTAAACTCAGCCAGCAAGGCAAGCCTGCCTTTGAAATGACACTGGGCACCTGAGCAGTGCACCTATGGGGGCACTACCTATGCTGGGGTTCGTAAACCTCCATGCCCTACCATATACTAGGGACTTATAGGTAGGTTAATTTTGCCAATTATAATTGGCCTAATTTGCATATCCACTTTACACAGAGCACTGGCCCTGGGACTGGTAAGCAGTACCCAGTGCACAGCCAAGAGTCAGTAACCACTTTCCTACACCTGTACCAAGAGCAGGTAATCATGCTGAGTCCTATGACAATTGTTGAACTCCCAGAAGAAGTAAATCTGCATCTGCTCATAGAACTAAATCTGGGGGTGCAGATTTAATACTGTTTTTCATTAAGAGGGCCCATTATCTTTTTGTCCCTTATGGTATATATTTATTGATGTCATCATGAAACCTTACAACATAAAAAAAAATACATTTCATTCAATACAAGTTTAAAATGTCCAGTAAAGTGCTACATTAGGTGGCAAAAAACAATAACAGATGTACAACAAACAACACTATGCATGGATTAATACAACTAGTAGTTATTTCTGAGTAGTGCATCAATCTGCTAAAGAACCACAAGGAAGTAGAGCCTGTGCATACATAATCATAAGTTGGTAGGGAAAATCCCCAGTCTTGACCTTATGTAAAGGGAATAATTCAGCTCCTGATCTAACTCATCTAAATACTTATCAAAGTCAGGGGTCAATTTATGGATGAGATATTGTGTTGTTAGGTCACCTACTCATGCATTTTATTCAATTCCCCTTGTATGGTTAACTAATACTGCCTCCTGACAAGTTTGATTGAATCTGGACCAATATCGTTTGGGTACTTCCACTAATGTTCTAGAAGTATCAGAATGTTCAAAGTATAGCCAGTTGCTATCACCCCTACCCAGTTGAGCGGTCTTCAGAAAATTGATGTTCAAGTGTTTCTGTGCACCCAATATAATACAGGTTTAAATTTACCTGGGCTGTTATAGTGGAAAAGCCTATTTCAACGTATAAAGGTGCACCAATTGAGTTCTGGGCCCAAAGCCAGAAGCAGCCTGAACAAATTATTTTCTGAAGCTTGAACCTTTTGCAAGCTACCAAATCCCCATAGTTCAGCCCCATACAAGCCTGCAGCCATGGCATTCTGCTGGTAGATCTGCAGGATTATTCTCATACTTGTCACATGTGAATAAGTCTATGTATCACATCATTTGTTTTTCTTGTCACTTTTTGAGTACGGCACTGTAATTCCATTGTTTGTTAATATAATGCCTTGAAAATGGATTTATTGATATCAGTACTCATTCTAACAATCTTTTCTTGAAAACTAGTTCTTGAATTTTCATGTAGTAACAATCTGTCTTGAACTTTTCAATAGCTAAGCTTGTTGTTGATATAATTAGAATAATGTTGTACACAAACTACCCATGAAGCATCCCTAATCCTAAATGATTTTCCAAACAATTTTTGATAAAGCATTTCTTTTGTTGCATGTAATTATACCATAAGGGGTTAAGTTAGTTGCCTAATTGTTTCAAAGCATCACATATTACTTAGCCTGCATTCACAGATTTTGAAATGCACAGATTTTCTCAATAAGTGTGGCAGCTTGCAATCAAAAGGGATTAGTCAATAGTCTGCAACATTTTGGTAATATGGCTTGACTGCGGAGCAGGCAAAAAAAAATACTTCCCATTTCAGGTTGCTAATTTCCCACATATTTGGGCAACTGTGTGTCCTTTAAATAGCGATGTAACTAACATTCATACTGCAAGCCCCGATTTAAGGAAGGGCGAGTCACTGCATTGCCTTACTTTGCATCAGGGAGGCGTTTCCAAAGGTGATGCATGGGTGTTCCCAAACAACATCAATAGATTTTGACACATTCCCAGATTTACAATGCTTTGTAAACCTAGAATGTGTCAAAAACATACACAACCCAAGGGGTGGGGTAAGAGATATGCAACAGAGAGAACTATCTTTATCTCTCTCTGGTTTTTCTTTTTTCTGTGTGTGCTGCATTCTGCAGCTCTTATAGAAGGATGAAATCACCTCCATTGATTGATTTTGTGCAGGAAGGTGTCCCTTCCTGTACAAAAACAATCATCCCCACAACACAAGCACCCTTGCAACATGGTGAAAGGGCGCCTGCATTGGCACATGCAATTTGTGTAACAGCGCAGGGAGGGAGAACAGAAATGTGCCATACCTTGTAGCTATGGCGTATTTTTCCCTTTCCGGGTGGTACAGGGTGGTGCAGCCAGGCACTTTCTGTGCCACCCTCCGCCACAGGCCTTGTAAATATGGCCCTTAGTTCTTCAGTCAAATAATTGCTGTTATGTAAATATCACTGTCTGGTCTGCACAACAACAATCTGATAGGCATGGGCATTCTTTACAGTTAACACTGCCTTATCGTGTGAACAATGTGAACAGGGAGCTGTCACTGTTTTCAGGTGATTACAAATTCACCTTAGAATTCTTATTCGTTTTCTTTTCAGTTTGAATCGGTCTGAGCTTTGCAATTCTTACTGTGTGGAACATCTGGCATCTTCAAGTGATTCTGAATGGCGGGAAGCAACACAGCTGCATGCTGATTTTTGCTACTGATGCATGAACACCTGCTGCACTTTTCTACTTATCACGTAAGTAGCATAACTACCAACTTGAAAAGCATCATTATAAACTCGTTAATAAAACACGTAATAATAATGATCGGTTATGACTGAAAGATGAGCTGATCTTATATGGAAAGCGAGACGGATATTATATTCTTATCAATATCTGAGGAGCTGTCGTTCTACTAACATTTTTTTCTATAAATAGCTTCAGAATGAAGCTCTGGGGCTAGAGAAAATGTCATGGTCTAACCATCTTGTTATAATTTATTCAGCTGGAAAATTGGCGCACGAAACAGCAGATAAAAACAATGTTTGCTTCTAAAGATTACGTTGCATCTCAGAAGTCTTTTGTTGCTGGAATCCAGTTCGAAACGACAGTCATTTGAAAGAAATCAATACATAAGATTAAAAAGTAGATAAATAATTGAGAGAATGAATGAGCTAAAATGATTTCACAAAGTTAATGACCAAAACCTAATATTATAAACAAAATATTTTGCTCAGACATAATCCGGAAAATATGTTTTATGTATTTAGCCCTATAGTTTCAAAGTGCTGGCTAATATCTACATCTGGACTGTTTGAGGGAGAAAGTCCACCCTGTTGATTAGACGATTAACAAACAAAATGAAAATGTTTTTTGTTTGTTTAGGCCATAAGGAAGACCGTCCTCGTCAAAACGAGTTGTCAATAAAAGTCATTTCATCTCTCCCGCGAGGTGCGGACTCTTTGCGCCCTTATTGATTGGGCATTTGCCTTTTAACTTAGTATACAGTAAAGAGTAATTTATGTTCTGTTTTTGTGGACATATTGACAGTCATCACTATCCAGTGACTCTTGAGTGGGGGGGATATCAGGTTCCTTGAGGGTGGCTATGAGTCCGTAAATGTCTTTTCATTATCCAATTGGCAGCAGCCTGAAGCACAGCATCTGGATGGAGGTGGAGTTTGTTAACGCAGAAGTTTTAATTAAATCATTAATGATTATTCATGTATCCTGAGTATTGAAATTTGCATAGAAAATGTAATGACAGAGAGAAAAATAAAGCACGCATTTGGAGGTGCGCCTGCCAGTGTTCACGAAGTGTACTTATTAATGGCTTATTAATATGAAATGATGAGCTTTTCCTTGATTACTGTAGCAGTACGTCATATTGAAGGTTATGCATTATGTATTAGCTTCAGTTATGGTAAGGTCTTAACTTAGCGAGATCTTGGCCTAGTTGCAAGGTCTCATGTCAAGCTGTATTTCTTAATGGACTTACGAAATGGATGAACTAAATTGTGATTTTCCACTGTGCTGACCAAATGCTCGTAGCTAAAAGTCTTTCTCAGGAGAACTGCTTTCTAGGAGATGATGCATTTGCTAGTGCAACAATGTTTAATGTAATGTGTGTGAGACTCACTTTCAGGAGAGGACAATGACCATACTGACTGCAGTATATGCCGCAGCAATATTGTTACCTGATGAGAACAATGACGAGAACGGAAGAGATCAGAGCCAATCATCCACATGTGAACCATGTACTATACGAATTGTAGATTAGAGGGTTTACTTTTATAGGATTAAATGTAAACATGCAATTTTTTATCCAATAGGGACTTGGGAAGTAATTTTAGGAAATCTATCTGCACTGAGAAGAAGACACCATTTGTCCATTTTCTATCTTGCTTAAAGGCCATTATTTTCTTGACCGTCTTGAGAAGTGACTTGCTTAACTTTCTTGCTTAAAGAGAATTTGCCTTTTCTGAACTTTGATGCTGAAACCAGATGTCTAGCTGACCGACTGATGTTCTGAGGACGAAGACTGTCACAGCTTGCCGATCCAAACTGAGGATAGGTATGCTGACTATGATACTGTTTGCTCCTTCTATTTGCTTTTGTTTCCAGGTACCAACCACTATTTTGTTAGAGCCATAAGTAGATGTTTTTCCAAATTTGTGTTGACTAAATTGTTTATCATGAAGTCCAAAATGCTATTCTAGTCTGATGTTTGTTAGGGTCCTCACTAATAAAGTTTAATACATGTAGTAACATTTGATGTATTTTCGTTGCTGAATCTAAATGTATGTAATGTCGTTTGCACAATTATTCTTGTTATTAATTTGTACTGTAACCTTAGAATGTGTGGTAGCTCAAGCTCTTATTAGATTGCAATGTTTTCACCGCTTTGGTCAGCCAATGTTGTTTCGGTAGGTTTATCATTTGATTTTGAGAATGAGATACGTGACATTAGCAATGTAATATAGGGAAATAAACTTTCAAATTTTTACCTAAAGGTGTGGTTATTCATGACTATTGATTTGTGCATGTACGGGATATTAGTGGGAAAAGCTTGAAGCGAGTCAAAAGGTTCATTGACCTATTCTCATCTCTTTGTAAGTTTACTTATTAAGGTCTGACACGCTAACAAATTCAGTTCCCAATTTTAGATTGTCAGGATTGCCTAAGTGAGTATGCCTGACCACCTAGGAAGGCCTACCTGGATGTCGTCAGCTACCTGCTGGCACTCTGTGGCCAGATGAAGTGCTTCTGGAAGCAAGTGTAGGAAAATCTGGAAATCAGCCGGAAGGACATGAAACAGCGTTATGGCTAGAGCACTGAGGTTGAGTTTCAGCATCGCCAAATATTGTCTGTTGTGAAGGCAGTGGAGCCCAGGACTCTGCAAGACTATTGGTCTGGGCCTTAAGAGGTGAAGAAGCACAAGAGTGATGTCACCTACATGGTGGACCTCAAGACGCCCTGTAACCTTTAAGGATCTTGCATGTCAATCACCTCGGGCCCCATCTTTCAAAATCCTCATCCACGCCCACAGATCCCTCCACAACACTGGACCAGTCTACCGCAGCGAAAGAGTGAAGTTCCACACACTCACTCGTCTCCTCCGATCGGCTGACCTCGCCCTCGCCACAGTCCGAAGCATCCTTTGCACCACCTCCGAAGGTAGATCCTTCTCCTACCTTACCTCCAAGACCTGGAACTCCGTCCCCACCAACCTACGCAAAACCCAGTACCTCCTGACCTTCAGAAAACACCTAAAAACATGGCTTTTTGAACAGTAACTTGGCACCCCCTCCTCCTTTCCCGTCCACCCCCACAGCGGGTGAGTAGCGCGCTTAACTAATCTGTTGATTGATTGATTGATTGATTGAGGGGTCTGAGTCAACCATGATCCTAGTCACGGATGATGGGGTAGAACAGGAGAGTAGACCTGTCCCTGATCTCCTTTCTTACAAGGAGGTTGGATGGGTCAGTGGAGGGTGTCAGCCCCACCCTTATCTTGACCCTTGAACAGAGAGAATGCCGCCAGTTGTTGGGGTAGTTTTCCTCACTCTTCTTCCTTACCCTAGGACTCACTGTGTGGTGTACCCATGAAATTGACACTGCAGCCAGTGTGGCTATGAAGAATAAAATCTACAGACTGTCTGATAAGGAGAGAGCCAGCATTCAGGAGGAGGTCTCCAATATGCTGGAGTTAGGAGTTACTGAACCCTCAAACAGCCCTTTGTCCAGCTGAGTGGTGTTGGTCCCCAAGGCTGAATCTCCAGGTGTCACTCCAGACCTTAGGTTCTGTGAGGACTACATGGGTTCAATGTAGTCACCAAGACTGATGCACATCCAATCCCCAGAGCTCATGAGCTCATAGATCCTCAGGGTGTTTGATATACTATTTGAGCACTGGCAGACTGCCTTGACTGAGGGGGTCAAAGAGAGGTCTACATTCTCTACCCCAGAAGGGCACTACGGTTCTAGATAAAGCCCTCTGGGTTGACACACACCTTTGGTACCTTCCAGGGGTTGGTCAAATAGGTCCTACTTGGGTTGGAGAACTTCAGTGCTGACTATGTGGATGGCATTGCAGTCTTCTCCTGTGCCACCTCAAAGATGTGCTTCAGGCTCTGCAGGGGGCAGGTCAGACTATCACATAAGTGCCAGATAGGGCAGGGGTCAATGGTCTACTTGGCTCACCAATGAGGCAAGGTGCAGCCCCTCCAGCCCAAGATTGAAGCCATTAAGGCTTCAGAACCCCTGAAGACCCAGACAGAGGTGAGCCTTCTCAGGCACTGGTTGTTCCACTCACTTCAGCATCACTGTAACCATATCTCAGGCCTTCCATTGTGGAACCTGTGTGTGTAGTATAAACTGTTGTTGAGATCTGGCAAAGTAAACCTTTTGCCAAGTCCAAACCTTCTTTTTTAATTCATATGTCACTCTTAATGTAGGTATTGGATAGCCCAGAGGGCCAGGTGCAATGTATTTAAAAGTTAGGATATGTCTAAGTTTTAAATGTCCTGGTAGTGAACAACACAATCTGTCCCATAGAACAACTTTGGAGTTGCCTTTTAACATTTTATAAGTGCAACTTCCAAATTTGAAGGGATAACGTGTTCTTGTTTGTTGCCTCGGGAATCCTAATTTAAAATCCTAACTCACGGCAATGTCTGATTTTAAATTAAAATTCTGAAAATGCCACTTTTAGAAAGTTGCCATCTTTTTTGTTTTAGACATTTGGGCCCATATTTATACTCCATTTGCGCTGGATTATCATAATTTTTTTAAACGCTAATACGGTGCAAACTTAACACCATATTTATATTTTGATGCTAGACCCGTCTAATGTCAACATATCAGAGTGTGCGTCATTTTCTGGATGTGTGAAACCGCATTGCATCAATGAGATGCAAGGTAGGCGATCCCTTACAAAAAATGACTCCAACACCCATGCGCCATATTTATCCAACAAGGCAAAAATGGTGCACGGCTGGGAGGCGGAGCTGGAAAATTACATAAATCCCGATTTGAGTCAAATATTAAAGCCTGGGTCAGGGCAGGCATTAAAATGGGGCAAACACACCACTACTTAATGAAAACTCACACAATCAACATCATTGCTCAAGAAGGACGACATGGAGGTGCTACTCATGAAGCATTCCAGAAGACGCAGAGCACAGGACCAACAGCAGCAGCTACCACCACACCAACATGGACCCCAAAGGCATTGCAGAAGGCAGGAGAGGCTATTGAGGGCCAGGACAACCCTTCTGGGACTCAGGAAACATGATATCATCCAGAGGTACAGCCTCAACTGGCAAGCCATACAGCAGCTGCTGCACCACATTAACCCACAGTTAGCAGCTGGCTTGCAGACACCCCACATCATTCCACCGGAGACCAAGCTGCCAGCTGTCCTGCACATGTTGGCAAGTGGCTCATTTCAAAGTACTGGTGCCCTGGTTGCCGATATCTCATAGCCCTCATTCTCCACCTTCCTTCCCACAGTACTTGATGCCATCATCTCCCTCACACCCTGCCACATCAGCTTCCCCAACACACAGCAGAAGCAGCAGGAGATCAAATAGGGGTTTTATCAAATTAATGGCTTCCTGCACGTGCTTGGTGCCTTTGACTGCACACATGTCCGGATTGTGTCACCTGCTGCAACCGAGTACCTATACCGCAACAGGAAGAACACACACTCAATCAATGTGCAGGCCATTGTGGATCACCAGGGATTGTTTACCAACATCATGACAAAGTTTCCTGGGAGTGTACATGATTCCTTCATCTTCCGCCACAGCACCATCAATCGACACTTCCAGGATGGACGATATGGCAATGGCCTTCTTGTTGGTAAGTACAGAAACCTAGTAATTTACACACAGCACAGCAACCTTGTAGGACACACAAGACATACACCACTACATTGACACGAGGCCAGGAAGACAGTGAGGTGTGACACTGGTAGTCATGTTTGATATCCTGACCCAATGGGATACACACCTATGGACAAATGACGGCTGCAAATAACAATAGATGCCACTCTACAGCCACACGGGACCAATTTAAAACCACACAGTGACAATGACATGGCCTTATCTGGCAGTACAACTTGTAAGATGAACCTTTCAATATCACATAAGGTTACAGTCAATCCCACACAAGCAATACGTCCTGTGTAAAGGGTATGTAATGTGTGTTGCTGCAGGTCAAACACCATGAGACACATAGCATGATGATGCTGACTCAAAGAAGGTGACATGGAATTATTGAGGCAGTACCAACATCTCACATTGCCAAATTGCCAGCTAGCAGTAAGGAAGAGGACTGTGCTATGAAAACATTTGGATGTGACACTAATGCAAAGTGCACACTGCTACACATACTGAATAAGACAATTCCCCACATACATAACAGATGTACAGGGAGATGGACCTTCCTACACTAAAACCTCCACCCCCACAACCAAGGTAGCAAGCTCAGCTTGCCTGGAGCAAGTTCAGTAGTGTAGGTGCACGGTTGCATATGAGCCAACTGGGTGAGGGAACAAAAATAGGTTTGCGTAGAACTTGTCACACATGGGATAATTGTGCATTGTCAATAGTGAACACTTCAGTGCTGCCAACATATGGAGATGTGCTGTGCATTGTCACCTAGCCAAATCAAAGGGCCTCACTGTTGCATTTCACCTGCAATTACCTATCTCTAATTGGATGGGATGTCGAGGTCATATAGTGCAACCATGTTACCACCACAGTGGAATCTATTATGTGTGTGGAAGTATCATGTCACCTCCAGTGAATGCACACGGACACATCTTTCTCATTACATAACGCATGGGAGGTACACACTGAACTACAAGTTTCTAAATATACCACAGATATCAGGTCAATCAGCCAAACACCAGCTTTGCTAGTCAAACAACCCAATGCAGAAACAACATCACAGAAGCCTAGGATCCCACACAATACCACAAACACATATGAGTCACAGACAACACAAGATAACAACTGCCATGCAAAGTGACAATCACGGTGCAACCAACAACAAAATACTTACCCCCATTTTCTCTTTCAGCTAATCAGGGTTACGGGGTCCAGCCATGGATCATGACCCCATTTGCCAACCCAAGCACAGGAGCAGAGAGTGCTTATAATGAGGCACATTTTAGGACATGCACCATAGTTGAGCGGACTTTTGGCATCCTGAAGACCAGATTCAGGTGCCTGGACATCACCGGAGGCAGCCTCCTATATTCCCCTGAAATGGTCTGCAAGATCATTTTGACCTGTGCCATCCTGCAAAACATTTGTGTGAGGAGCAACATTCCCCTGTATGAAACAGAACAACAAATGCTGGAAGAGGAGGAGGATGCTGTCCAGGAAAATGAGGGGGAACATCCTAACATAGCTGTAGGATTGTGTCGCAGACTACAGATCTTAAAAATCTTTTTCTAACTATAGTCACTATCACCACTTTGTTATGATATGGAATTAAACACCTCACTTCATCACTCAAATATGGTCTGTGTAATTACTTATGCATCACATGATCTGTAGGAATCATAATCAGAGTATTGCCTCATGAAGTATTGCAGAAATACAAATTTGCATACTTCAGATGCCACATCACATTTGCTGGGTATGAATGTACAGCAATCTTCACACACAGTTTTTATGAAACACATCCTGTCTATTTCACATTTGAAGGGCAAAATCCCTCTTCCCTATTCAGGATGGCATGCCATAGTTCTAGTTCATTAGTCTGCATGGACTTCAGGTCCGATAATGTACTGCCTGGTAGTCAGTAAGACCTGTAATCTGCTGTCCATTGCTTCCTATGTGAAAGGTCTGGTTGGCCCTTTGAACTGGATTCCCAACTCCAGGACTTGTGAGAGACTGAAGCTGCACATACCTGTGAGCACTTTCATGCAGCCCAGCCATTTGACTCTGCCCTGCCCTTGCTGCTGCCTGGAACTGCTTAGAAGCTGCCATTTCCTGAATCTCCTTTTGTGCATTGGTGTACAAATCATTTGTGTACCAGAGCCCTTGGGGAATTGTGTAACAGTGCAGAGTACACCAGAAACTGATCTTTGTTCCCACAGTGTTGTTCCTGCTTGTCCCAGTCACATTATGCTCACTGTGTATTTGCCTTGTTCATGTGTGTTCCTGACAGAGCCTGCATCCTGTTAGCCAGACTGGTTCCAGTCTTTGCGTTTACCAGAGACGTTCCCTGTGGCTACATTTGCCTCATAGTTGGTTTCCATGCCCTGTTTCCTCTTGAAGTATTGTGTCTGTTAGGGCTACGATCAGTCCTCAAATGTATAGTATAGTTTCATTTGTTTTCTTATTGTATTTTGTTCTGGGACATGTATTCAAATGGGCAAATCCAGCCCCCATCCCTTGTCTGCTTTTGCATGTATTCATTAGTGCCAAACAGTGACAGTGTGCTATGGCTGTATGCATGGATTTGGTACTGTGCCTCCAGCCCAACAAACAAGGGCTGCTAATGTGTATGTAAAGACAAAACATGTTTGTGCCCTGACGGACCAGACACAGATTCACTTCTGCCACCACCTTTTGATGGGGATTGCGTGGTGACTAGCTGTGAGATTAATCAGGACAGAGGCACTGATGTTCCCTTTTGCAGTGGGAATTTTAGAGCCCATCCTGTGTACAAATGTAATGATTAAGCCTGCCTGTTTTTCTATTACTGATCCATAACATATTTGAGCACACCAAGGCTGCTCTGTTGTCAGCCTTCTGAAATTTCTGCTGTGCCATAGCTGCCCTATACCGTTGTATGCTGTTAGGTGATCTTTGGCTCTTGGTCAAATCTGCTTTGAAGGATACTCTATTAATTCAAGGGTTGGCTCCACAGTCTCATGACTAGACCTGCACGTAACTGTTACACCATGGAGGCCAATACTGACACAGGGTACACATGGCCACACACTTGAACTGGACACCTTTGTGCAATGAACCACTGGAAATATGTGAACACATGCAGCATAGTCTGCTGGTCCACCACCATCAAATGCCTGACTCATGGGTAGTATACATACAAGTGACCATGAACTGATAGCCAACATTTCATGACATGTGAGGGGAAACATATCTGACATAGCCCTCATCAGCCGTCCTTGATCTTTCCTGTGTATAGTTAGTCATGGAAAATGTATTGTCCCCAATGTCAAGCAAGTACACACAGCATAAGAGGCAACAGATATTACAAACGCATATCATGACTGATGAACCTCATTGAATGGCATCTGATGTTTATACCAATTTGCATCACATTCATACATGCACATTACACAAAATGTTTTGCATGCCGTTCCCACAGAGGCACACAAATAATTTGAACAGACAATTCACACACATAAACACGCAGGCCATGATTCTTTTTTTAGTAAGGTAGTCTTGCTGTCCTCTATTAATGCAAGAACTGCTTGAACTTGAAAACTCCTATTTTATTTCCAAAGTTTGTGCTGCTGTTGCTTCAGTTAAGAGAGCTAATCCTACACAACAACATGAGTATTATGGGCCTCTGTAGTATGGTCTGCGCATGTGCCCAAACACTAGAACACACACTGCAGGTCATACCATCCTATCTTTGTATAGTTTAAGGCTTCATGCATGTTAAAATTTGAAAAATCACTCAAAGACAGTTTCAGACAGAATTTTCGATGCAATGCGTCTAAAAATGACGCATATGCATTAAAAATTATGCTTACGCATTAAAAATGACACTCACGCACATTATACATCAATTGGTCCCTAGCGTTAATTCCACCAATGCACCCCAGGCATGCGGTTATCCATTGGAAATGTATTGATCCTTGAATGTGTGGGAATTTTTACGCATATGTGTCAAAAAATATTGACGCAAACCCCGTAAGTGTCAAATATTTACACGCAAGACAAAAAACGGCCTGCAAATGAGACAGGAAGTGATGTAATAGGATATCCTGTTTGCAAAAATGGTACAGTGGGTGTACTTTTACTTTCACTTTGCAGTCTGTGATTGTTCTAGACTGTGTGGCTGTGTTTTGACTTATCTCTCTGTGAATATTGTGAATTTAGCTCCTGTGTGCTCTTTACATTGTCTTTTGCTGTTTGGTAAGTGTCTTTGGTATCCTGTGTAAGTGTATTTTTGTCGTTTATTGTATTTAGATTTGTCTTTGTACTGTTGGGAGTCTGTTTGAGGTTAGTATTAGTAGGGGTAGTTGGGCTGTCTGTGGGTTAGATACGTTTCCTTTTCCTACCTCCTTTCCCTGTTTTTCCCTCTTTACCTTTTTTATTTCTTATTTTGTTGAGATGTTGGGAAGGCCACGGCTGGGGCAAATGGGTGAGGAGGAGCTAGGGGCATTTGTGTGGCTGGTGTGCCACTTCCTCCCCCTGATGTTGGAGGCTGGGGCCGTGTGGTAGAGGGGTATCACACGGAGGCATGAAGGCTGAGGTGGGCAAAGGTGCTGTTCCACCTGAGGTGCATATTCAACAGCCAGCGCAACGACCACCTCTGAAGCATCGCTGGGCTGGCCTGGTGGCCTGAGAGCAGGACCTGCTGGACCACCTGGGTGTGGTGATTGGTGGCCCTGTTGGTGAGTACCAAATTGGCTAATGTGTACAGTACAATGCTCTGGAGGGACAGTAGCAGATGTTGTGACATGTTGCATGCAATGTTTGTAGACATGTGGAATGCAAGTAGAACAAACTGTGGCACTGATTTATACTATTTTTGCATCGCATTACCATCATTTGTTGACGCAAAACCGCACAAACTTACAAAATAGAATTGTATTTTGTAATTTTGTTCCACTTTTGCGTCAATAGATGATGGTAATGCGTGCAAAAAAAGTATAAATCAGGGCCTCTGAGTGTACCAGGAATGGGATGTATTTCACATGGTAATACATGGAAACAATGTAGTCCCCAGTTATGTGGATCCATGTCCGAACAGTGTTCAGGGCCATACGTACCAAGCTCTTCATAACCTTCGCAATTATCTTAGGCCCATATTTCTACTTTGTTTGTGCTGCATTTGCGTAATGTCCGGATGCAAAAGTAGCGCACACTTGCTCCATTCAAATATATTTTGCTAATTTCCATAGCTGTAGCGTCAACAAATGAAGCAAATGCAACACAAAATAAATTACACATCTGGCCCTAAGTTCACTGTTTCTGTGTGTTTAAGTATGGACAGATAATCATTCAAATGGCCAAACTCAAATGGGCCATTATGTTACCAGATTGCATTAGCACAAAACAGGTTCATCTCGTTGCTTTTCAGAGTAGGCGTTGAAATCCTATCATTGAGTAGCAGGGTCCAACAACATTTTTGGCTTGGGTGCAATTGCTGGGACTGAGCTAGTGCAGTTACCATCTGTGTCACTTTGATGCCAACCCATTTTCTAAAGTGAAAGGGTCAGCATGGGATCCCTGCTGTTTGTGAATACATGGTCACAAACTATTTTTGAGCATGATGTTGTGCAAGGGACCACTGACTGCTTCCATGATACTATTTTAGTGAAGAAATAGGTTGTTATTTTACTTTTGGTACACTCCTGCTGAAATATTGCAGCATGTCTTGAAATGTTACTTTCTCAGTTTAAGGCAGTCACAGACATGGTGGTCTGCTAAGATCAGCAGACCAGCATTCCTGTAAGTGCTGCCATTCCCATGGTGCTTTCAAATAGAGACCTACCTCATCATGATTGTAGAAGAAGGATATTTGCTGCCCCATTTTTTTATTAGTGGACAGTGTCAGATCGGTTGTACTACCACTGATCACCCAACTTGGCAATTCTAAGTTGCTGATTCTGGAAATGTGTGATTTACAATACCTGATATAGGTACACAGGGCCCAGAGTAGCACATTTCAGGTGCAATGACTACACCTGTGCCCATGCATTCTGTCAACGATGATCAACTAAGACACTGTCAGCATACATCATTTTGCTGTTTTGAATCAGAAAGGTGGCCAATCCATGCTTAGCGTAACATTGTCATCAAGTAACACACTGGAACCCTGCCATCATGTTGTCATAGGGGGCATATACGGCTTAGGGTACACTGCCAATGTGGCATATGTAACCTACAAACAACACTGGCACACCTATTATGGACCACTGAAAGCACAATAATTCCAGAGATGCAAATCAACCCACATGACCATCATATTGTCCCTTGAAGCATAAGCCACAATAACTGAGTCACTGGTATTGCAGTGCACCAGGAATGTGGCATTGCATGTGTCTCCCAATTACAAAAGAGGAAATGGAGTACCCTCTGGAATGTATTAAGCACAACATTGAGTAATCATGTTTGACACCACGTGATAGTTAGTGCCCGTGCATGTGTGCATATGTGTGTCTATCACTCACTGGAGTGACAGTGTCAATGCATGTTTGCAGTGCTATGTCTCTATCATATAAAATGTCACACACAGTGATTTGTTGTTCCAACTTTTGTACAGTGAGCAGACATTGAGCACATATCACTCTTCCATGTTTTACAGGCGGACGAGCCCCCTACACAATAGGTGAAGTGGCTCGATTAGAGGACCCAGCCATATCCAGTAAGTGTTAATTTGTTTGTCCTTTGTTGTGTTTGCAGCTGTTGTGTGATTAACTCCTGTGTGTTGGACTCATTGCAAGATATGATGAGCTGGCACGTGATCTGATATGTGACTTGACTGGAGGTTGACACAGTGTGCCATGGAAGAGTTAGACATTCACTGGCAGAGAGTCATATATTGGGAGTCGAGTCCTGCACAATAGGCATGGGCAGGTGAACAAGATGATTTCTTGCCACATGTATGCCAAAAATGTATTTGGAGGTGGGCAGTGTCATACTTTAGTCAGCAAGTCATACCCTAATTCACACAGAACAGTGATGCGTCAGTTTTACACACCAATTTGCGCATCCCTGTTAAGTAATGAACATGTAGGACTTTATGGGTGACTGTCCCCCAGCATCCAGCTCCACATGTTGTACTCCATTTACGTGACACTTGAGTGAAATGTCATAGGCGTGCATGCAGGTCAAGGCCAGATGGGTGCTTGCATCAATGTGGTTGATTTTGGAAATGTGTCAGTGAGATCTGATGTTGATGGCTGCACGCAAATAGAAACATGAATGTAGATGTGATTGTCCAATGGTTGACTCAATCCTAGTTGGCAGGCCTCCTTACCTGTGGTGGACTGACTTAACCCATGTACAGCTGGACAAAGCTTTGTGGTTGTCCTTGATGGTTGAAAATATGTGTTGCATGTCCATCCGCCCTGAGGCACAGGGTTAGGGGTAGAAAATATGTGTAGCTAGGTGTGATGGTCACAGTGTAGATGACAGACATGTAATTCAAGCATTCATGTGTGCCAAACCACAATGCCCTCTTATGATTACCACTTGCATACCGTCCTGGCAGTTCCATATACAAATCATAGGTCTTGTGTGCCTTGAATTTGATCCAGAAGATAGGGATTAGTCAACCTGGCACATGTTGATTACTGACAGCATTTGTTATGTGCCTAATAGCACTACAAACATGCACAGATCATTTAATTAAGTACACACCTTGTTCTGCATTGCTGTACTGTTAGATAGTTGATGGGTAGGCTGTGTTGGCATGTCATTCCTCAGGGACATTCTATCATCTGTCCTGTGATTTGGACAGCATGTGCTATTTTTGAGGAAGTGTTAGATTATCATCTGTACATGTACCAGACAATGATGTCACTAATGTTTGCCTGTCTACATTTTTACAGCTGCCAACATGAATGCCCAGGAAATATGTGAATTTCAGAGGCAGGCAGTGCGGTACCACCACATCCTCAATGTGAAGGCTGGGTTCCGTTGGATGGCTAGGGGATATCGTCATGAGAGAGCCACGGGGCCATGGAGGGCATTTAGCCAAGGAGGGCCGGCATTGGCCACAACTGCCACCACCACAACAGCTCAAAGCACAGTGGACACTGGGATGACAGCAACTCCAGCTGGTCCCTCAACTTCATCAGCCCAAGGCCCACAAGCAGCACCTTCTGCACCTCCACCTCCAACCACAGCACCAGCACCTGCTACAACAAGTGCTACCCAGACGACCCTAGCTGCAGTAATGTTCATGGCAGAGTTCAGAACACTACAACGTGACATGCAATGAATGTTATGCTGCATGGACCCTCTGCAGCAGGAGGGGGCCCGCAATAGCAGGAGACTGTGAGGGATTAGGAAAACCCTGAGGAGGACCAATCTGTGTACTTATTGATCCTCACCGCTAATTTCATCTCCTCCCTCTTCTTTCCTCATACTTTTCTTAAGTGGGTTTAGGGGGCTTAGTGTTAGGTTAGAGTAGGCTGTTGGTTTAGTTAGGATAAGTGGGTTGGGGCTGTGGGAGTTATATTATTACATGTTTGTTTGTGGGTGGGTGGGTTTGTTATGATGTTGGGATTTATGTGTATTAAAAAATAAAATACATTAAAAAAATAAAAAAATATATATGTTTGTTTAGGATAAGTTAGTATGTGTTTAGGTTGGTATATGTTGTCCTACACGTGTCCCGTCATATATGGGGGGTGGGAGGTTGATGTTTAGAGTGTTTAGTTCAATGTGGTAGGAACGTTTAGCTTAGGGTAGTTAGGGCCAGTTGTGGGTAATGTATAGTTAGGATAGGTTAGGTTAGTTTAGGTGTATCCCATAGTTTACGGTTATGGGGTTCAGGGCCTTTGCATGAGTGTACAGTGTCACATTTGTATTTGCCTGTGTGTTCCATCCTGCATCCACATCCCATTCTTGACATGGTTATTCACACTTCCAAATGAGCTGTCACATTGGCAGCTACAACAAAGCCACTTCTCTATGCATCTGCCATCCATTGCACCCACCACTCAAGGTAACTATGATTCTATGTGTTGTAAAGGATGGTGTGATTTTCAAACTGTCATCGTTTGAGTCCTGTGTTGGAATTTTGGGCACTGTGGGATGTCTGCCTGCAGCCTGATGTTCATGTGAACTCTGAGAAACTGAGTAGTGTCATAATCTTATGAAGTTCAGTATACATAAATCACACCTATGATTTCTTACATTATACTCCCAGGTCACGTTATTGTCCACACACTCATACACATCCATTCCTGCTGTATAGTGTGGGTGTGGGATTAAAGTTTAGAGTCATATGTCACATACATAATGATTGTCTTGAAGGGAATGTGGGCCACATTGAGTTTCATCTTGCATATACTTTGGACCTGACATATTCATTTCTACACAGCATTATACTGTTTGTGATCCTTTAACTTCAGAAATAAGCCAAAGGCAGCACAGATGATGATAAAATCCAGACCCTTGTGCATAATTATCAGCCCACATTCTTTCTACACTATTGTATTGACATTCTGTGGCCATTGACATGTTACATGCATCACAAATCTCCTACACAGTTGACGTGTCACATTCACAGAGACAAAGTGGTTGTGTAAGTGCTATTTATTTTAAAGTGCTTTAGTTTAATATTTACATAGTCCAGGATTGTAAGTCCATTAGTGTGATGCCTTCAATTGTGACGCAACACAAGTGCAATGGTGAGGGACATGTCATTGGACATGCTGTGATGGAGCGTCATTCAGTGCAGAAGAACATTAATTGCCAATTAGGTAGTGACAGACAAATGCAGTGCATAGTGGTAAGGTAAACGGTGTGCTGGAGAACAGTGCAGGTTACCAACTGTAGCAAGACTGGCAGGTTAACAAGCACAGGACATAGGAAATCAGTGCCCATGTGGCATGGACTGGTGCTACCTGGTACCCCTACGGCTGAAGGTTATCTGTTCCACGTCTTCATCTTCTGATGTGTGTGTCGTCTCCTCTGCCCTTGGTGGTGGTGGGTTTGAGGGGGCAACACACACTTCAGTGTTTGAAGAAGTGGACTCAGAATTCCCGGTAGCTGCCAACTGTGGGGCTATTAAGGGCATTACTGCACCAAGGAGGAGCTGCTGGTTATTGAGTATAGCAGCTACATTGCTGTGGTAGGAAGCCACGTCAGCCCTGAGGGGCTCATGACTGCAGTCGTGCGCGCAGTGAAATGTTTTGGATGTCAGGTGTTGTGGCAACTCCCTAACTGCTGTGGTGAAATCCCTCACACACTGTTGTAGTCCTTGGAGTAGGGATTGTTGGACTTGTATGGCTGCTGACTATTCTGTGGATGATATAATGCACATGTGCATCCGCTCAAGGCTGGCTGCAATATTTTGCATCCCCACCCTCACCTCCTTGGCCAGCTCCCGCTGTACTCCCACTACTGTCCTCTCAAAGGTGGTACCAGTGTCATCAGAGTCCTCAGCTGTGTTTGAGCTGGCAGGTCATACTATTGGGGTGGTAGGTGGGTCCTCTGTGATGGCTGCTTCATCTGTGCTCCTCCTGGTGAGTGAAGGTGGGGTCTTGGGGGTTCCAAGAACATCTTGGAGGGTTTGCTGGCTAATGGTTGTCAGCTCATCATCCATGTCATCAGGGAAGTCCAGGACAGGCATCTCCACAGGAGAGCCATCGTTCTCTGCAATGAGATGTTGTGCAATTTGTGTGTCTGTGTTGTGGTAGTTGTAATGTGATGTCACTGACTTTCTATTAGTGGGACATTGCAATCTTGGTTCCTGTTCATTGTTCCTGTCATTAATATTAGCATTCTCACAGGAATATGCCCCACCTGCATGTCACATGTAGTGTGGGCAGTTTTGGGAATTGTCTGTGTCACATCCTCTAGGTGTAGGTTCTGTCCAAATTTGTTTGTTGCCACCTTCTTGTCCTACCTTCTCTCTACTTCCATTAGCATGGTGAGGCCTTGCAATGGCTGTGGGTGTTCTGATGCCACTTGCACCACACTTAACAATATAGGACTGACCCAGTCTCTAATATTTCACATACACCTATATGTTGCTGAGACATAGCACATACTATGTATAGCATTGGCATGGCACAATACAGGTGTCAGTATTGGTAGTGCATAATGTTGATGTTTGCCAATGTGTGCTACATTGGATTGCACTGATGTGCCTAGAAGTGTTCCAATTCCTCTTATGACTGTGCGGGTGTGTTTCACTAGATAGACACATATGTCCTCCACCTCAGTGCTGTTGTCTTAGCAGTATGACAGTTGAGATGTTGCAAGGCGGCATTGCAGCTATTGTAACACAGGCACGGGGTAGACCCTGGAATGGGCAGCATGGGTATGACATTACTGCTGTATACTCCATAATGTAAGTAACAATACATGATGTTTATTGCGCCGATAGACATGAGCATTTGACAGGATTTACACTTTGTTAGGAATTGAAGAGGATTGATCATGTCGTCATCCTGAACCCTCTATTTTAGGTGTGTTGGTTCCTTGGGCACCTAACTACCATTTGCTACTTGACCAGCACACACAGCACAGGTGGTAGTGGCAACTGTTGTCAATGGTAAATGCCACTTGCAGAAATGGCCAGAGACTGGAAATTGTCCCCTAGTTAAGGTTGTGACAATACCATCTGTCCTGTGACAGCAGCCCAGTTTTACATTCTACCCTACCCTTCTGGACTGGCTTTGCCTTTCCAACAGCCTTGGGATGACAGAGTACCCCCATGCATATTTTGTTGGTGTAGTGTTGTGCTGTGCCCCTGGTTTCCCCTGCACAGCCCATGCACCCGTCCCGTGCCCCTTTGCCCTTTCCACTGCCTGATTTCCATGGCTGACATGCATTGCGTAGTAGGTTGGTACCTTCCCCTGCTTGTAGTTAACATTTAGGTATCTTTGTCCCCCATGCAACTTACCCTGCATATGTGTTGTTTCCTGGTAGTCTGCACTGTCCTGTCCTGCGATTCCTGTGAAGATCTTCTCTGGGATGACGGCTGCCACCATCTCCTCCATGTCGTCCAGGGCCTCCTGCTGTGCTGGACTCCCACCTTCAGTCTGCAGTGCTGCCTTCCTGTTCCATTACATTTTTTCCTTCATTCGCACTTGCAGTCATGCCAGCATTTCTTGCACTCCGTGACTGTTGTTCGGACCTCTGCCACACTGTTGATCTTGTCGACAATTTGTTGCCAAATTGCCTCTCTCCTCCCAATTGGCAATTTTGAGGTGACAAAAAGTTGATACTGGTGTTCCATCACCTCTCTGACCAGTATTTCATGCTTCTTTGCACTGAAACAACACTTCCTTTTCTTCTTCTCCCTCTCCTGCGTCGTGTCTGCGTCCTCTTGGCTGATTCCTGGTCGTTTGGGGTCTCCCTGGGGTCTCTCCTGGCTTCTGGGATCCATTTTGGGGCTCCTTAGCACTGTTTGCTGCATTTGCGCTGCTTTTTTATGCTAATGCAGTGGAAAATGGCGCCTATCCGGTTTGCGACGTCGAAAACTAGGTTAGAGTCATTTTCGCCTTGTTAACGTGGTTTTGCTTTACGATGCAAAGCAATGGTTAAAGTAAAAAAAAATTACTTTAACCCGTGCTTTGTGCCACCAAAATTTATACTTTGACGCACAGGTGGCGCAATGAAATGGCGTTAGCCCGCATTAAAGTTTTTGATACAAAACTGCGTTCACGCAGTTTTGCGTCAAAAAGTATAAATATGGCCCTGGGTGCCTGCAGCCTAGCTCAGTTCATGTGACTTGGTCTGGTAGGTTGATGGGCTTTGTGTATTCCTCCTCCAGATCCACCCACAATGAGTTCTTAGATGCGACTGGATGGGCCATCACTGTCTAGATAGGAGGGAGGAGCTGGGATAGCCCTACTTACATTTAGATAGGCTGTGTCCTGTCTTCACACAGAGGGCTGCATATACCCTGTAGCTAGTCTGGAGCAAGGGCAGGGAAGGCACCACATCTGTACACTTCAAAGGAGTGCCTCTAAAAGCTTCTCCCCTCTTCAAAGGCACAATTTGTACGCTTCTGAACTTATGAATACTCTACCAAAAAGATGACATGCTGTGCTGCTACAAGGATGGCCACTCTGCTGGGTTTCTGCTCTAAAGGAACTGCTGTCCTGATGCCCTGCTGCCATGCGGCCCTCTTCCCTGGGGAAGGAAAACTGAACCTGTAACTTTGTCTTGAACCCAGGACCCCATAGTGACTAAAAGGGCTAGTCTACTGGCCTCCTGAGCAGCACCTCAGGGACATAACAGGTTCTCTAACTTCTCCTAGACCTGTCTTCAGTGTGTTCCTGTCCCCCAAATGGTGGCTTTCGTGTCCTGGACCATTGGTGTGTTTCCCAGGCTCTTTAAATTAAGCTTTTGGACTTTTTGTGACCTTCAACAGGCCTGTTCACACTGGAACCACTCCGCTTACATAGAAATTCAGTGCAAGCCGCTGTCAGCCCATTCATTCACAGCATTGACAATCCATGGGGCTACTAATCAAAGTGCTTGTGCTCTCCCCCTTAAACATAGTAACAATGGCTTACTCTCAATTGTCATATTTCATTTATTTGTTATTCCCTAGTAAAGTGGTACTACCCGTACCCTGGACCTGTAAGTTAAATGCTACTAGTTGGCCAGCAGCAGTCAATGTGCTAGCCACTTAAGTAGTCCTTCTAAAGGTGTCTGAGGCCTTCCATTGCAGCTTGTGTATGCAGTTTTAAACTGTCCTTTGAAACTGCAAAAAATAAATCTTGTTCTAGGCCCAAACTTTCCTTTTTGTTACATTTAAGTCACCCATAGGTTGGGTTCTTAATAGCCCATATAGTAGGGTGCACTGTATTTAAAATGCTGGACAAGCACTTTTAACTTTTACATGTTCTGGTAGTGAAAAAATCATACATAAATTTTTCATTACTTCAAGGCCTTCCTGCCCCATAGAATGACATTGGGTTTCCATATGTTAATGTTCATTTTTGTGAAGGATGCAAATGCCATAAGGCATCATGGTACTGCAGAGGCAAAGGACTTTCAGTGCTGAGATTAATTGTAAAAGGCCACTTTTTTAGGTCTTTCCTAAACCAAGGCAGGCTGGTCTGTATTTTTAGATACAGTGGAAGTCTATTCCATAGCTTAGCAGTACAGCCAATGAAACTCCTCCCTCCTTATTTGGCTAGTTTAAACTGGGGAATCCTAAATTTTTTGGGGAAACAGACAGAAGAGTTCTAGCAGGGATATACTATTGAAGGTTCTTTCTCAAATATTCAGGAACTGAGTCATGTAGCACCTTATGGGCAATACAGAGAGCTTTGAAAGTGATTCATTTTGTGGCAGCCAGCCAGTGAAATTGATGTAGGGCTGGGAGGCTGACTGAAATGTTGGGATCCCAAATAGCATACGAGCTGCTGCTTTCTGCAGGGTTTAAAGCCTGTTCGTCAGACATTGTTGCATGCAAAGATACAGGGCCTTGCAGTACTCAATTTTTGACAGGACCAGAGGAACTATCATTTTTTTCTGGAATATGTGGGGAATAATTATCCTTAAAGTAATGAAGGAGTATGAGGTGAGAACATTTACCTGGGCTCTGAACATCAGTCTCTCATCAAACAATACTCCTAGGTATCTGACCTTCTTGACACGGGTGAGAAGTGTCCCCAGATTCTGTGACCACTATATAGGAGACCAGAAGGAAGGGTTGTTACCGAAAAGGAGAACCTCAGACTTGCTCAAGTTTAATTTCAGGCAGTTTTGCTTCATACATTTCCCCACTTCTTCCATTCAGTTGTGGAATCTGATGGCTGCTTCACAAAAATCACTATAGATTGAAACAATGATCTGCGTGCCATAGATATATGACATCAAGGAGAAATCAAAGGATCTAAGGTTGGCAAATGGTGTAACATACACATTAAAGAGTGTTAAGCTTAATGATGATCCTTGTGGGACACAACAAAAAAAGGAGAGGGGGGAAATGATGAATCTTTTAAGAGACAGAGACTGTTCTCAGCCTGAAAGGAATGTGGCCAATGCAGTTTCCTTTATACCTATGCTGTTTAGGTGGTTTAGTAAAACCTTGTGGTTGACTGCATTCAAGACTGTTGATAACTCAAGAAGAATCAGGGCTGCTTTCACCCTTGATCAGTATTTGTTTCGATTTGCTAAGTGGCAACAATCAGGGCTGTTTCCATACTATGCCCACTCCTGAAACCAAATTGAGTATGGTCTAGAAGAAAGTTACTGTTGGGGGCTGGTTGATAGTAGAGGCAAGTTCGCACCTACCACTAGCAATAGTACCACCAATGTTAGGATCTGTCAATGTCTCAAAACTGGCTCAAACCCCTGATAGCTTGCCAATGAGCAGCAGGCTTAAGTTAGGAGACAGGTATGTAAAGGATTTGACACACCAATACAGTAAAGTAAAACACAACACACAATAAAACCACAAACTACTTTATAAAAATTGTAAATATTTTTAACTTTAAAATGACACCAAAACAAAAAACATCCAATATAGCGAATCAGAGTTAATAATTACTAAATTATAAATAAAAAAATCTGCTTACTAGTGTTTAGAAATCAATAGTGTCAACCAGGGACATCTGGTTGCGCAAGACCGGGACAAAGCCAAAGCTTGAGGCTGACAGTGATGAAGCCCTGCTTGGATACACTGAGCGAGAGTCCTGGGTCAAAATTTTACCTTTGCACTTTTTAAACGTTTCTGGAGCTTTTTCTCTGTTGATGTCATGCAATCCTCCTCAGCAAGCCAGTTTTGATGGAAGTCATCTGACTCCTTTTCCAGAGGGCTCGGTCAAATCCTGGAAGTTTGAGCTCCAGAGCTTCCAGGGGGATGAAAATGAAATCGTAGCGGGGTCACGGTTGAAGGTAGTCGGCCTGACACATGAGAGCGAGTCTGTCTACTTACGATGTTTTTTGTAATGTTGCTCCAAACTTATGTAACTTCTTCCTGAAGTTCCTCTTGTGGGTTCAAAGTGTTTAAAATGTACATCTAAGGGTCTAGAAACTCCGAAATGGTCCTTGGAAGTTTAGAACCGCAATTCCCACACTGCACCAGGACAAATCCTTGAAAGTCCACTGGATGCACTCCAGGTTGGGAACTTTTGCGATAGTTGGAGCAAGCACACTCCGTTAACCTGTTGCTTTTAGGGAATCCACTACGGAGTCCTTTTTGAGGCAAAGCAAAATCCTCTGGGCTATTGTTTCCATGTGAAACAGAAGCAGTAGTTCAGTGTGCAGTCGTCGGGGTTGCAGACCATGGTTCCAGGAGGGCAGGGTTCCAGTAGGGTTCAGTGGTTTCAGGCAGCAGAACTGAGTTGCAATGCAGAGCAGCCACTTTTATCTAATCAGTTTGGACAAGCAGGTGGGCAGCATAGTCCACTGAGCTGCAGGGTGCCACCCAAAAGCACAACAGCTTCCACCATAGTGTGGCATTTTCTTATCTCATAAAGGACTATGCCTTAACATTCCAAAATGGAAGATTTTCTTCCAAAGGAGCAAGACCTGGTTAAACACACCTACTGGTGATGCTCATTTCCATTAACCCCCCATAAATTACTTTCCTGGGCCTGCTGTCTATATGTGGGACACAGGGTGAGGGGGTGGTATAGCTGCCATTACTTTCTGTCCTGCTTCCTTTGAAACTCAGATTGATTTACCCAGCCCCTTTCTGACCTGACCTCAGCATCTGCCAACCTTCCCCATCAAACAACCTCTGCTCAGTGCAGGCCACACATCACCTCATTCAAGAAGCCTGGCTAATCCTGGTATGGCTGACCAATCAGAAGTGGTCACTAGCAGACTGTAATTTGGCATACAGAAAAGAAAGTCTTATAAATGATTTAGGGCCTGATTACAACTTTGGAGGAGGTGTTAATCCGTTCCAAATGTGACGGATATACCACCAGCCATATTGCGAGTTCCATAGGATATAATGGACTCGTAATACGTCTGGTGGTATATCCGTCACATTTGGGACGGATTAACACCTTCCTCCAAAGTTGTAATCAGGCCCTTAGACTAGTTATGATAAATTCAACACTGACAAGTTGTTAGATTTATCATTATCATTCTTTTGAGTCCTTTCATGACACATTTAGCTCCCTTCTAACCATACTCATACGTTTGGGAAATATTCTGATGTTATCCTATGGAGCTAAGTATCAACAATGAAGAAAAATGAAAAGTCCAGTTTTACTTTCATCAGGGCATATACAACATATTTTATAATGTCCATGCTTATAATTACATGGCACCCCACTCCTGGGGCATCTAGGGGAGTCCTAGTATGTGACATATGTGTACAAATAAGGTATTTTATCACTTAAATTCTAAAGTCGAATTTGCACACATTTTACTTTTTATAAGACAGTCTGCAAGGCCTGCCTTTAAAAATGACAGCAGGCAACACAGCAGTGCACACTCCAGTGCAGGGAATCTACTGGGCCTCTAAAATGCCTGCCATAATATATACTAGGGACTTATAGGTAGTTTGAATCCCCCTTGTCCTATTATCTACTAGGGACTTGAAGGAGTCTGTAGTTGCCAATTATAATTGTGCCACTTTACCATATTACCTGTTTAGCAGAGCCTGTGGCACAGTCAGGGTCAGTTAACACCACTATCATTTAGAAAAATGTAGGTGAATATCCTAAAAGTATGACTTTCTCATTGTTACTCTCCAAACAAGAGATATGTTTTATATTTATCTCTTTTTCCATCACTATGGCTGAAATTAGGAGGTGAGATAATGGATGATAACTGTTGGTTTCAAGGGGGTTAAGTGTAGATTTTGTTTTGGAGCGGTAGGATAGGTGCTGTTTTCCAAGCTTTGGGAAAGTATCCCACCCTGAACATCTCACTGAAGATCTTCATAAACTGATGCACTGCAGTCTTGGAAGCCATCTTTAGTGTTACTGGGGGGACAGATTGGGATTACTCAAATTGGTTAGGGGGTTCATAGTTTGGGGGAGAGTTCTAGCGGAATTTTTAGCAGATATAATTTATAAAAAGTAAGAGATTTTTCTACCTGAATTATATGTTTGTAGTCCCGGACACATTGTTTATATTTTTGTCTCTTGTTGGGATCATACTTCTCCCCATATGTGTTCATGTTTCCGACAGATTTGCAGTTGCTGCCTGAGTCTTTTTCTAAAAAACAGAGGGGGGTGATGGTTTATTTCTGTGGCATTTTAACAGTTTTTCAGGCTTATCACTTTTAATAAGTGATAATGTTTGGTTTGGAGCTGATAGGAATGTTATGTTAGGTGTCTGAGAAATCGTAATTAACAATCTTCTTTAATTGTAAAGTTAGATTTTAAGTTGCAATTTTGAAAATGTCACTTCCAGAAAGTTGGCTTCTTTCCTGCCCCAAATATCTGGTGCCTGCAGCCTTTTCCTGGGTCACAGGACTCAGTGTAGTTGGCAGCTGGATCTGTTTATTCCTCCCAGACAGCCACAAAATAGAGGGATTAGGTGCACTCGGATGGGACATCAACTGGAAGAATGGTGAAGGAGCTGAACATGGCCCCTTGCAACTGAATAGGCTGTGCTCTGACTTCACACAAGGGACTTGTCACCACTAAATTTTTCAAGCAGCCAGCTAGGAGCCAGGGCAGGGGAGGGAGGAAAATTGAAGGACTTCTCTAAAAACTTCTCCTACTTCAATTAAGCACCACGTATAAATAGTGGACCCACAGGCCCAACTTTTCAGTATATTGCTGGACCTGTAAATGCCACAGATAAATGACTGCTGTGCTGCTGTGCTGCTTTGCTGCCAGAGGGGCTGCCAATCTGCTATCCTGCTACCCTGCTGCTCTGTTGCCTGTGGCCCTGCTTTCTGTGTAAATGGAAACTGAACCTCAACCCCATATCCGAGGTTGAGGTGAATCCAAGGGTGAGCTGAATGACCTCCTGTTTTGAGCTGCATGGTCATAACAAGCTCCAGTGGCTCATGTAACTGCACAGCTGATCTGTTGCATGGACCTGCAACTAGACCTTAAACTGGACTTTCCTGAGCCATGATAGCGAATGCTGGATTGAGTTTGTGGCCCCTAAAATAGTGTTCCTTAGGTCCTGGACCCTTGGTATAACCTCAGTTAAGCTACTCTCCAAGGAAAAGAAGAAATCCTGAAATGTTGGGCACTTTGCAAATGTAAACAGTACTTTGGCACCAAGAACTTGCTGTCCACAATGCCCACCAATGCGAAGTTCTGGTGAACCAGACTCTTTGCTGCATAGTGACGGTCAACTATATCCGGCAGCATGTGATCTGCACTTTGCACTACAGTACTGACAGCTCATGGTGACTGCCAATGTGAAGCTACGGCAGTGACCATCTGTGATATCTGACAGGATCTTCGTGCTACAGCGCCGACTATTGCTAATGCCCAGCCTGCACTTCAAGCTACAACAATGACTATCTGCGATGCTCACCCTTTTCGTCACTGTCCCTTCCACTGTGAACAGAACTCTTCACGCTGGACTTTGAAGGTAACTCTCAGCGGGACTAACCTGGTCCCTGTATCTGTACTATGGTTGTTCCTAAGATACACAGTTCAGTGGATGGTTCAATGTGGCTTCAATCAGATTGTATCGGACACTCCTTTTATTTTGAAAAATTGTTTTCAATATAGAAATTGAAAGACACACCAACAATGGCATGTAAACAATGTGACATGAATTATTTAATTTATTATTTATTATTAAGACTTGAGTCTATATTTGATAACTTTTCCAAAACTGAAACACAAGGAGCAAAGAGTGTCTTATATAATTCACTATAGTATGTCTGCTAGCATTTGTGAATAAACTAATCAGACTGAGATTTTGTCACATGTTGTACATTCAACAGATATTCATCATGATCCACCTATAATTGCCCCTACAGTGACTAGTGCTAATGGCTTGAATATTTGGAGAGCTTAGAAGGGCCATACACCAAGACACCTTCAAAGTTAGCATCTGAAAACTAGCAGTTCAGGACATGCTTTATACCAATCCATATATTCCCTAGCTGTAGATCAATATATAAGATTTAAGTGCACGCTTCGTCCCTAGAGTTTGATATAGAACAATTCCTGAAAAGTGGTATAGGGTGATTAACCCCCACCTAATTCTTTTGATCCCCTCTCCTGACACTTTTATCTAAGCATCCAAAAGAGCCTCCAGTTGTCTCATCTAAGAGACCACCAGGAACACACGACTTCACAGAAGAGATCTCTTCACCTCTACTTCCATCCAACAGCCCCTTCTCACCTTCCTAGGAAAACTTAAGTCTGCCCAGTGACTCCAGCATTAAAACCATGAAGGAATCCATCTAGTCTGTAATCAACACTTTCTCTCAGAGGCTCACCACAATGCTGGACTGGATCATTGATCCAGCTGATCCAGCAGTTCCCTTCACCATCACTCATGCTGTGTTTTACAATAAAAGGCAGAATAATGAGAAATGTATTTTCTGCTCACTTAGGGACATCCCTCTGGAAGAACTCCAAGACGAACTACTCAATCTACTCAAACACACACAGCACTCAATAGACATCAAATCCATTCTCATCATCTACAATGCCACTATTAAATATCATCAAGAATGCTACGATCCTCGGAAAACTAGGCCTAAGCAGTTAGTACCTTACTACACCAAACAACTTTCTAAAAACAAGCATGCTATATGAAGAAAGGAAAAGAAAGGCAAAAAGACACAAATTTCAGGAGCACTTTGCTCCAAATGTTGTTCCATCATCACTACAGCTAAATGCAAAGAGCCATGTCAATGGAGCAATGTACGAAAGTAAAACCCATTTTACGGCTCACATGCAGTATGCTAACATCATCCCAGAACCTGCAAACCCACCATCAGTCAATACGTACATCGATATCAAGTTATTTTTCATGGAGATAATCATTCAAAATCAGGTGAAACCTATTCACCACCATTATTCATACAGTCACCTAAACCCAACCATCACACCACGAGTTGGTCCTCCCGCGACACTATTAACCTCACAGACTTCTCAAACTCACTTAAATCTACCTCCAACAAAAATGATGTACTTCCCTCCTCCAACACCAAGCCTCTACAAGGGGAACACATTGCACCTCTTTTAAACATTGTCTAAGTCTTCCTAAGCTAGCTCCCCTTTCTTGACAGCCTCAAGACCAGACAGATCCTGTTCTTCTGAAAAGGACAAAACTAGATCTAACCAACCTTACCAATTTGTATTCTATAACCGAATTCCCTTTTGTTAGAAAAATCAAGATCAGAAGGCAATCACCACCCAGCTATAGGAACCCATTAGTAAGAATAACCTACTTCATGTCTACTGAACAAAATGTAGAATATGCTCCAGTATTCAAACTACCAGGCTTGATGTATTTGAGACATCCTTTTCCTCAGTGACAAAAATTACCCTTCATCTTGGTGATGATCAACCTTTATGCAGCTTTGAATAACATGTCCATTCAGCAGTAAGACACACCATGGAATCTCACCTGGGATTTACTGGCACAATCCTACAGTGATTCACATAATTCCTCCCCAACTGACAACATCTCAGCCAGATAGGAACTACCAGATCTAGACTCTCTGGCATCCGCAATCCCCCCCCAGGGCTCCATCCTGTCACTCATCATGTTCAAAGTTTATATGAAACAACTGAGAGCAGCCTCAAGGGGTCAGATGTGGCAATATTCTGAATTGCAACCCGCAAATTGCGAGTCAGAGCGACTCGCAATTTGTGAGTCTCAATTCGGAATGTTGAATGGTGTCCCTGACACCATCCGCGACTCACAAGGGGGTCGCAAAGGCCCACCTCATGAATAATCATGAGGTGGGTCGCAATCTGCGACCCCCTTGCGAATAGCGGCCCTCACAGGGATGGTGGCCTGCTGCAGACAGCAGACCACCATGTCTGTGACTGCTTGTCAATAAAGCAGTTTTTTTTTGTAATGCAGACCGTTTTCCTTAAAGGAAAACGAGATGCATTACAAAAACAAAAAATGAAACGTTTTAGTTTCATTTCTTCAGAGCAGGTAGTGGTCCACAGGACTACTGCCTGCTCTGAAAAAATGTTTGCAGTGCCATTTTCAACGGGGAAGGGGTCCCATGGGGAACCCTTCCCTTTTGCGAATGGGTTACCACCCATTACAAAAGGGTGGAAACTGCGATTGGTTTCCAGCCTCTTTCGCGGTCACAAAGCAATCCTGCATTGCACTGTGACTCGCAATTAGGAAGGGAACACCTATTCTTAATTGCGACTCGCAAACCCATTTTGCGATTCGGTAACCAGGATACCGAATCGCAAAACTAGGTCTTTGCATTGCAAAGTGCATTTTGCACATGCGACGTGCAAACTGCTTAGTACATCTGGCCCAAGATCAGTTGGTAAGTTATTGCCACCCAATTCATCTCAAAATCTCCTCAGCCAACAAAATGTAGAGACTCAAAGCCTGCCTCAAAGGTATCCCAAATGTAATGCCAGCAAACTCCCTAATGTTGATCCCCATGAAGATCAAATTCATCCTGTTTTCCAACAGTCAATAATTTTCATATTCATATTCATAACTCCTCAACTTAAACTTCGTAGACTTCATACCACAATAGGCAGAGCAATCTGAAGTCCTAGAGTTCACACTCAAAATAAACCTATTCCTCAAATGACACATTACCAGAACGATTAAAGCATCCTGGTTCCAACACCCTCTTCTCATTTCTCCCAGAAGGAGACTTCAGAACCACAGTTCAACCTCTGGTGTTCTGTCATCTAGATGTATGTATTGCCTTGATCAATTGCATCCGAGAAAAGTAGCTTCATTCCCCTGAAAGGCAGTTAGGGACATCAGGAGCTGAAAAAATCTGACAACATCATCCTTGCACTAAAGGATCTACACTGGTTCTGCCTGCAAGTCTGAATACTCTTCAAAACGTGATACATCATTTGCAAGGCATTATGCACTCAAGCCTGTATCTTCTATATTTGCTAATGAACTACAATATAGGGGCCCATTTCATAATCAGGAGCATTGGCCTGGGTGTAGAGTCAAACGTGCTTTTATACATCTGAGCTGTCTAAATTTAATATACATAGCACATCATTTTTCGGAGTTAATGTAAGAAATGTAGACAGAAGAAACTGGAAATGGTGAGCAGAGTTTGCCTTTCTTTTTTGCTGACACGGTCTGTCTAAATCTCATGTATAAACTCTGATAAATTGAGAGTTGTGCACATGAGCTTTAAACGCCCCAGATGCAATAAAATACTGCACTGAGCCACTGCATCTCATCATGTTACACCTCCTGAAACTCAGCACCTGAGGAGGAGCTCCATCTTCCCAGACTAAACACCGCAGTCCATTCCCAAGGATCTGCAATAACATCCTTTATGACATCACAATAGCACATTCTCTCCTACAATTCAGGAAGAAACTGGAAACTCACCTCTTCAAGGAACACACCTCATTTAGGCTAACTGTTCGCCCCATCCACTAGCTTTAGGGCCTCCCCCCTTCCCCTCTTAACCCCCACATCACCCCTGTGCATCACCCCATTGCTAACCATCTATGTTCAAGATTTAGAAATATCAAAATACACAAACATGCATAGGTACCAATTTACAAGCTGTATAACATGAACTGTAGCTCCTAAAAGAGATAACCCTGCTGTTGCACACATTGCATACGGGAAGATCATCGTGGGAATGAACGATTAGACAAGATAAACTACCTACCTAGTGCTCCAATGCAGAAAGATTTCCTTGTCTTTTATTGCAATATATGTGATTGTTTACCATTGGCAGATGAGATGTCGGAATAAGGATCCTATCATGCTTTATACTGGTTTAGTAATATTAATATTTCCAAACAAGGAACACAGCACACATCTGTACTCTCCTGGTAATCAATGGATATATGTTTTTTGAAGCACACAAAATCTAATTTTGGTTGTTAGACATTCAGGGCCAGATTTATCAACAGTTTGTGAGGTTAAGTGTTGTAAAAAGTATTGCAAACTATTGTAAAATCTTGAATTATAAGTAACTAATTTTAATAAATTGCATAGTTAGTTCAAACCTTTGCAATAAAACAAGAGGGTAAAACATGACTTACAAATCAATTTAAAACCATGTAATAGCCACAAGATAAAAAGCTGATTAAAACCTCGAGTTTTAAGCATCCAGGCCCCCATAGTCATTGTTGAGCCGGTAGTGCCCATGACCGAACTCAGATCCCAGTGTTATTTTAAAATTAAATAGGATGATGGAAATTAAAACATTCAGTAAGAATCTGCTGCACTATTATAATACGCTGTGAAGACCACAAAAGCAAAATGAATCGGAGTGAGAAGCTAGCGTGAGGCACTGCCTCCCTGAAGTCACCCCGGTGGTAGGGTGCGAAATGTAAAAATGCAAAAAGAGCAAAAGAGGCACTTTCCTTATGATAGCAAGGCGTGAGGGGGAGGTGGACCTGGAAAGACCACCCTCCCACAGTGGCCATGGGCCGGGCATACAGTGCAAGGTGCAAAGGAGAACCCTAAGCCAAAAGACAATTCATCGGGGGACACTGTCCTCATTCCTTCATCCTGTCCGGTACCTGTATGACAAGGCCAGCCAAAGTGAGCCACGACAGAATTTCCCCTGCTTTCAAACGAAATTTAACAAAGCAGCAGTTCAACTGAGGGTACTCTGGGTCAAAGCACACCAACACCGCCTGCCTTTGTGTGTGAATAACCCTCTGATTGAAAGGCCTTTTTAGCGGCGGTCTGCTTTCCTCCGTCAGAGCAGCACAGGAGCATTCCAGATGGAACAAATCGCCTTCTCTCAGATCGGACAGTTCGCAGTTGCTTAAAAGGCCCTCACATAGCCATGGTGGAGGATGCGATGCTGTGGGAAGCAGCCACAGCCGGTACCATAGGAACTGCTCCATGACAACAAACAGAATACCAGGCACTAAAGCATTTCAACAGCACAAGGGTTTTGTAGGTATTTAGCGTCATCCTACGATGGGCTCTACACGCAAGTAGAGACTTGTCGTCAACAAGCGAAGAGATTTTTATAGATTTCCAGACAAGCTTTTTGAATGGCTGGTGGCTTGTGCGTGACTCCCAAATCTGCGTGAGCCCAATAGAAGCCAGTGATTCCCAGAGATACACCCTTGCCAAAGACATATAGGAGATAGTTCGATGTGTTAGGCTCCGCATCTCTGAACCTCTTCTAGCAAATAATTTAGGTTCCCTGTCTGGCCAAGGACTATTTAAGCAGCCCAAACTCTAAGCGAACTTATGCTGGTGAGGTAAAGCACAGAAGTGAAAAAGTAATCCCTTAACAGTGAGCCGTTAAGTTATCTAAAACTCTGGCATCACCCCCCTAAACAGCTTGCTCCCATAGGTAATAATTTGGATCAGCTTTGCTTGCACAATGCAAAGGAAGGGAGTCACAGATGGCCCTGCCATTTTCCTTTTTAAGCTCTTTAATGTGAGAGCCAGACCAAGGGCCTTCCTCCGACTTGCTTCTTTTTAGGGGGACAAGGAACCTTTTTTGTCAATTATGACCCCTAGGTATTTGTACCTGCTCACATTTTCGATCCAATTAACTCCCAAAAATCATGTTGGGGCTCTATTTTTCCTACAGTTAAACATCATGGTTTTGGTTTTCCCAAGATTGATGGTCAGAGAATAAGTTATAGTGGTGTTCAGAAGCCTATTTAGCCTCACCTGAGTCTGGCTGACTAATACCACATCGTCAGCATAGAGGAGGCTGGAGATTGAGGAGTACCCTAATTTTGGGCATTACAAGATTGCAGCTGTTGCAGTAAATCTGCCAAGAAAAGATTACAAAGGGTTTGTTCCAAAATGCACCCCTGCTTCAAGCCATGATTGCTTAGAATGTTGACTGATTAGTGTATTCAAGAACCCAGCTTGATCCACACCCACGTGTCCCTATGGAGCAGGATCAGCATGTCAAGCAGCGACTTCAGAACGTTCCAGCTTGCCAGCTTGCTCCAAACCTTCCCCTGGGAAACATGATCAAAGGAGACCTTATAGGCAATAAAGCAAAAGTATAGTGGCATTTTAATGTTTTTGCAGCATCCATTAAAAGAGAAAGTGACAGAATGTTTGTTACTGTGCCTGACTTTCTAAAGGAGCCAGTCTGGTTCGATGGAATAATAGAATCAGAAGAAGACCGTGAAATCAGTTCTTAGAGCAGGGTCGCAGCAAAGTATTTTACTTCATTGTCAATAAGTGCTACTAAGTGATAGTTTGCATGCAAAGCTTTGTCACTACCTTTGAAAATAGGGAGAATTATGGAACCTCTACATGATGCCAGCAGGATGCCCAGGCTTCTAACCTGGGAAAAGACCGTTGGTAGGTTTCTGGACCAGAAGTTGTCATCCTGTTTGAAGACTGCTGGAGGAATGCCATTTGGTTCTGGGTCACCTTCCCTTCGCTCTTTTGTGATCTGCCGTTTGACTGATGCCTCATCGACCATAGTTGGACCTGTGGGGAAAACTGAGTATGCAGCTTCTTGAGGCTACCGTGATGCACCGCCAATGTCCTTGTGATTAAAATGATCTGCTAGGAAGTGGGCTCAAAGATATTACAGGTAATACCTCAATGTTCAGGTCAGAGGAGCTTGTTAATAGAAAACCAAAACCGGGTGCTGTTGTTGGTTTTCAAATCAAAATAGAGCTTATCCAAGATCTCATCATCCTGTGCCCTTTTAATAGCCCATTTCTGCTTCCTTAGCTGGGTCTTCTGATGCTTTAAGGTAGCTCGCAGCCCTTCCTCCCCTGGACTATTCCGCAAGAGCCTCAGTGTTCTATTTGTTGCTTTTTAAAGCAGCATGCATTCTGCCACCTGTGCTTTTTGCTACTTCCTACGGTCACCTGGATGGAAAGGTCTTCTCCTAACTGGGGTGGCAAAAGTCTCCCAGAAGTTTGCGATTACATTTTCCCACATACCCAAGACATCACTAGACAATCCAACTGATTTTGGCAGCCTGGTGCTTTCAGCCAGAGGCAAATCCCTTCCCATAGCCAGTGAGGCTTTGATCCTCTTATAGTTGATGGTGTAAATGTGAGGTGACCAATGCCTCCCATATTTGACTTGAAAGAGCTAGCCAGGGTGAGAAAGTCACCTCTTGAGGGAGGTTATCACTCTCAGGTCTAATGTTTATCCGCTATGCACTTACATGCTTGAATAACGGGAGAGCAACAAAGGTGTAATCCAATGTTGAGCTAAATCTCGAGGAACGGTATGCTCCAGCTGATGGATCATCACCCACAAACCTACTGTTTGGTGCTCTGAAGTCTAAATACTCAAGGTCCTCAGCAGGCACCTGTCTATGTTATTCAAATCCCCTGGTAGCTTCCTGTCTTGCTCCGGGACCTCCTAGTGTGTTGACTTGCTCAATACAGGGTCACTCAAGGAAAAGCCTATTAAATTCAGACGTCGGAGACGTCGAGGTCTATGGTGTCCTCCTCTATCACCTTCAGTAGGTCTTGTACCAACTGCTTTGAGGCCTTTGACTTCCTTTTCGGATAGACATAGGTCCTAATGAGCACCATTTCCACATTGTTGTGGTCCGCTGAGATGACGAGCTTGATCGCAATAAGATCAGAAGACTTAACACTCAAGGCTGAGGAGGAGTTCATTGTTGCAGTAGAGACATCAGTAGCTAGTTCTCCTGAGAGATGTCCGTGTTTGGCCTTTTTCACTGTGATGTAGAAAAGTTCATAAAGCCAAGTATGTGGGCAGGGTCAGCAAGCCAGGTCTTCTGTAGGAGGATAACGTCAACTTCCCGAACCTAATCTAAGAAAACTGGATCATTTAACTTAGTGGCCAGATCATTAATGTTCCAGGAGCACAAATGCACTGGTGGCCCTTGCAAGAGCACCTGGTCCTTAGTAAGTAAACTTACAAGGGGACGCATATAGGTCGATGAACCTTTTGGATCGCATGAAGTATCCTAGCTATGCAGTAATCGATGAACATCAATTATCAATGTCATCAATCAACAACCACTTGGAGAATCATTAAGCATGAGACAATAAATCAACATTTCATAAATAACCACAACTCAATTATACAATTTATGAATTTTATTTCCCTATTAGTTACAATACTAAGTCATCAGGTTAGATCAAACTTTATTCAATCAACTCAGAATTAATAAATTAATGACCACCATAATCTAATCAGAACTTGAGAAAACATATACTTGAATGCTTCAGCATAAGCCAACAAAGATGAATATAACAGCATTAATAGCAGAGTTCAGCAATCAGTCCATCAATCATTTGTCACTGTCAATCATCACCCAAAGGAAACTTACCTAACCCAGATTAGCATCAGCATGTGGGACTTCATGCAAAAACTATTTAGAAAACATGAATTTGGAAAACATCTAACTAAGGGAAAAACTATAAAACAGCGCAGTTGGTACCTAGAAAGAAAGGTATAAAAGTTAATCAGTAACATTGTCATAGCTACCTATTCACGAAATAGATCAGCAACAAAGTCAGTCTTTGTCCTCAGGTCATCAATCGATCAGCAATGCATCAGGCTCTCAAGAGCATGAGCCCAATGACAAAATCTCAAACTGCGTCTCTTGACGTCATCAATTCAATTCTCCCCTTGCATCTAGAATTTGCCCTCGCATCCGAAGTTTTATCCACTTGTCATGACTTTTTATTAGAGTTTTTCAGTCCATACCCCTAATTCCTAATTGTTCAATCAGTTCTCCATACGTGACGTTACCCAATACATTTTATTCTACATATCTATGAGTTCTATTATTTCGTCTTTCTCAGTTCATGGATTGGTCCAATGTACGATGTCTTCATCATCCAGCTCTCCAGGTATCGAAAATGTTGCGTGTTCCTCTTCATGCAGTGCCTCTATTGTTCAAGTCCTGGGAAAGTACATTCAGCCTACTCAACACATAATTGTATCAAATTGACTTCATCATCTCCTGTCCATCGGTACATTGGAGAAAATTCTAGCTAAGCACACAGTTCATGGTCGGTTCATAGGCATTAGCAACTTCTACATCGTGTGTTTATTAATTCTGCTTCTGCATGAGGCTTGGCAAGTAGGCCACGACTTTGGCTAAGTTAGCTTCTACGATATAATGCAAATCATAGGTTCTACATCTCATTATGGCACATTACTACATCATTATTACACATTTTCATTATTTCATGCATTTTTACTTCTTTTAGTACCAGTTCGTATAGGTGGCTCACATACCCCGTGGGCGCATTTTAAAACATGCACAATAATTTTCTCTACAATGAATTTCGCTATGAACTTTTATAAATCATAACATGCATGCATTTATTAATAATTTCTAATTAGCATATCTGCGTCAATACTCTTTAAATCCTCCTGGTGTCCCTGGGGCCGGGCGCTGTCATCTTCTCAAAGGGGACCAGGCGATTGTTCTCACTGCCCAGCTCTCACCTCTCCTGAGTGCCTCAAGGCCATCTTCAACTGATTCCTGATAGGCGATGGAAATAACCAATGTCCTTGAGGCGAGGCCCATGCTCCTCTATGCACCAAAAAGGTTGTTTTTTGCCTCTGGGCCATCCCTCTTGGTGGATCAGGAGAGAGGAAGGGTGAGGGGTATCCTAGGTTATAATGTGGCAGGATCTTTATGCCCAATCTCAAAGGTGGGTCACACCGTGAATACTCTTTGGGCTATTTCGGTCAAAGACTAGGTGACTTTTGTTTTTTCTCTCCAGGCGTTATGTCCGAGTGCACAAATTTGATTTTCTTGCTATTCCCTGACCGCAGGTCGCTGAGTTTTTAAACTGTTGATAGAAGCTTAAGGATATCGCCCCTGTTTAGAATATTGTGGGTTCCACTAGAGTTGTATTCCTGCAGGTTTAGCATTCCTGTGTGTTCTCTTGAGAAGCTTGAAGGGCCCGACCCTGTCTATATTTAGCATTGTTCCTTGTTGTCACCGGCTGGTTCATACAAGGGGGTGAGTCAGTTGTGCCTGCCATGCCCTCGGATGAGGCTTGGACCTGATCACTCCCAAAGGTGCTGGTACTCACTTCATCAGGATTTCCAGAGCAGAACCTCTCGTTCTTGGTAGCTGTCTCCTACCCAGTGCAGCCTTCAGCAATTGGGAGTGGGCATGTGTGCCTTTGACAAGCTGGTAGTTCAACTGATGTTGTTTCCCTCCCCTAATTGATGAAACCCTTAGTGAGTTCAGGTGATGCTTAAAGTCCGTCATACAGTCTTTCAGCATCGTGGAGAGTGTTGACAGTTTGTCTATAATACTGACACAGAAGCAGTTTGGTTGCCAGATAGTGGGATTGGCCTGCATGTGCTTTATAAGGAAATTAAGTTCACCCAATTTGTTGTCAATGCCAGCCACAAATACAACCAGCATGTTGAGTAGTGATTGGTGATTGGTGTTTGGTTGGTACTACAGAGCCTCCGCAGATAACTGAACTGTGTTTAGGAGAGACTCCCAAATGGTTTCTGAAGGAGGTGAAGTTTCTTGTTTTATATCTGCTGCTTCACTTTTTTCTAAAAAGGTGTAGCCCAGCAGCCCTAGGTGGCTGTTGAGAGGTCTGTGAGTAGGCTGTCAGCATGTCCTCCCATTCGGGCATTTTTAAATACGAGTCCCCTGTGATCCTTTTCCTCCTTCTCTCTGTGAGCTATGGGGTCCTGGTCCCCAAAGGCCCTAGGTTTACAGGGGTACTTTGTTTGCTGTGAAAATTGACGTCACTTGTAGGATCAGCTAGGAGAGGCACCCCCTATGGGAACACGCTGGGCCGAGAGTGGGGCTCCTGAATTTTAAAAGATTTGTCCACTTTGCTATACACTTGAGTGCAGGGAATACTTCCATTGCTAGAGTTCTTGCTGTCATTCCCTGAAGCTGTCGGCTAAAGACATTGAGATGGCTAGATGTGGTGAACACGTGAGCTGCAACAGAGCCCCATCTGGCATGTTGTTGTTGTTTTAGGCTTGAAGGGAGATTTTTGAGATGGTGCGTGGCTCAAAGGCAGATGGAGCTGCCCTTGGGTTGCAACAGTGGTGCTAATTGGCCCCACTGGTGGCATTGGTAGTAAGGGAGCTTGTTAACCCACAAGACCTTCATTACTTGAAAAAAGGGTGGACCCCGCATCCTTCAAGAAGCTGAACTAAGTATATATTTTCAGCTGCTTTGTATGTAGAGCGGAATTGTTGCAGACCGTCCCCATGAGGTTTGACCTTGATGAAGAGGGACTGCTCCCTGGCACCTCTTGCTTAGCCTCAACCCATAAGACCATTGAGGTTTATTAAGGGCTGCTCTGTAGATGAGATGGCGGGCATGGTTTTTGCCCTCGCTCGTTTCTTCTTCTAATCTTTTGCATTATTACCTCAGGCTTACTTCTTTATTGTCATGGCTGGGGGAGCCCCCCCTGACTTTCACAGACCTCATAAGGGACTTTCAGAAGTGGGGTTAGCAGGAAGCCCAGATTTGTCCTTATGGTAATTTTCAATAGGGCTGTTTAAAGTGCCCTTATGTGGATACCTTCTGTAGTTGCCAATGTTTCAGTGTTCCGATGTTCTGGTCCACTCTGATGCCGCTCGCTGGTTTCCTAACACCTCCACATCCCTTCCTTATCCACTTCTTAGGGTGTGATGGGGGCACAAGCACACCGCAGGTCCACCCACAAGAGAGTCAGGGCCAAATCAGGACTGAGAGCTACCACAAGCCTAAACAAGCGCCACCACACAGCTTTTATAATTTCTCTTCTGTCGGTTGACTTAGTGCCACTGAAGGATGAAAAGAAAAAAGTGAAAGGGTTGAGCGAGCACACTAATGGCTGGGCCAGGCAATGGCAGCTAGCTCCCCCTGCACAGCTCGGCAGCAACTTCTAGCAGGTAAGCAGCAACAGCACAGAAGGAATCGCCCCAGACCCTGCACACAGCAAGCCACAAGCAACAACAAGTGGGGTGGCATCAGAAACAACAACAGACAGGAGAAGAATGTGACTCCAGAAGCTGATGCCGGTGCTGGTGCAGACCAATGCAGGTAGCAGTAAAAAGTAGATGGTGGATGTGGCAAAGACTACCTGGTCTTGAGGCACCTGTGGCTATTTTTTATCAGGCAATTTTGTCCATCGACAGCTTCTGCTTTTTAAGTCTAGCTCAGTCTAAGGGTGGCAAAGGTGTAGGCCATGACCAGCAAGGGCAGCGGGCAGCACACCACAACCAGGGAGCAGGTAGCGTGCAACAACCTGTTCATCTGCGGCAGCCTTTCTCAGCCCCGCCGCGCTCTATGCACCAGACTCTGTGCAGTGCCTTGCACCTTGGGTACCCCGCTCCCTCCGCCTCTGTCGCCAAAGCTTGGCTCCAATCCACTCTGTGCTGCCTTCACCTCCGGTCACACTCCCACTACGCTACTTCAGCTTCCCAGTCACACTACAGTGAACTAATGTAAAATCTTGAATTGGAATTTATTTTCCAGTGCAAATGGACAAGGAGTACATAGTCGTTCTCATGCAATCACCCAATGATTTTGACACAAAGACCTATCTACTAATAAAGGTAAACAGGGCTTTGTGCCAAAAACGTACTCCGCCCGGGGGCAGGCATACCATATGAGAAAAGTTTTTTTTTTTTTCTTAAAACGTTTTTAAGTTTCCATAATATGTGCTGAAATGTACATACAAAGGTAAAAAAATGTTAAACTATGTCTAAGCCTAGTCTTTTGTACTGCAAGGTTACCTTTGTAGGCCACATCGTTTGCTAAACATTCAGCAGACACCCTGGTGCAAGCCGTGTGAGTGGTGCAAGGAAGCCTAAAGTGTGCCAACCACAGGGTCTGATGGCAGCAGCGCTCTGTCTTTGCAGCTATACCTCTGCCCTGCTGTCTCCTTTTCAAGCAAGACACTGCAGCAACTTTGGTTGCTGCGCCATGTCAGTAAATGTAGCTCTGTCTATTGCAAATTTCAGAGTTATAGTTGGAAATAATTTCGAGGTGCAGAATTGCTGTTCACTGCCATTCAATTGAAGTATTCTAATGAGCAATGTTTCCTACAGTGGCAGCTCCTGTAGTTCAAAAGCTTTATTCATACTGTACAGTGCAATGGAATATTTCAGAAGCTTAGAATCCCATCAGTAATTTTTGAAATTGTAGGCACAGCCGTCTTAAACTCATTTACAATTTCATAGCACATTGTTATTTAAAATGAAAGTACATTCATCACTGTACAAAACCCATCTTATCAACTTTTATTTCTCTTTCTGTATTCATGACAGCTTGTCTCTTTCTTTGTGATTCATCAGGACTCTCGAACACTAGTAAGTGTTCAGGTCTGTCTGGCATTGTGTGTCAAAACAAGTTTTGAACAGGGGTTTTCTATTTTTATGTTCAATTCATGTTTCTTTTTGAAGAAAGTTATACAAATATGACTTTTGGACAGCGATTATGAAACTTTATTTTTGGCAAACTCAACCACAGTTCCTGCTCACATAGTTCTTCATCCTTACTAAACTATAATAGTCTACTTTTAGAAAAAATGCACATGTAAATAATAATTTAGTAGTCCGCGTGAATTTTTATTCAGCAGAATTTCAGTCAAGGAGATGTATCACATGAACAGTAAATGGGCAATCTATGAAATACAACAATATTCTTTACTGGCTCCACACGGAAATGGAGCGAGTTAGACATTTTTCCCTTCCTGAAATCGCTAAATAGGATTTATCCAACACCTATGTTATGAAATTAAGGTACTTTGTTAAGTTTGCGCTGTGCAATCCCAAAATTCGCGTTTTGCTAAAAGAGCCTACTTAAACGCTTAGCATAATTATGTACTTAAGCGATGGTTTTTATTTCACTCTGAAAAGCTCTTCTATCATATTTGATCCATTACCGATTGCAGGAAAATTCACAATGCCAAGCTTCAGCATTCTATAATGGTAATTTGTAATTGATTGGACTGAATAATTTTGACTTTGCTGACCTGATTTAGTCATGTATCATGACAACTATGACTACCCCCTTTTTTGACAAGCTATAACACAGCAAGTTGGGAGGATATGATCTTTATGTCCTATGAGCTTCCTTGAAGTTCAAGTCCACGCACTGAGGGAAATGAAATGCTTTGGTACTTGTGTAGTCTTTTTTGGGTTACGTAGATTCGGATTTTTTGCGAATCTTCACGCCACACTGATGTCCTGTCTGTTAACGTTTGTCCTTACACATCAGGCCACATCAGTCTCTAGACAGTATTTCTGGGAAATAGATTGGGGATTCTAAATGGCATCTGCCCATTGGAGCAGCAGGGGTGATGGAGGCAGGGCACAACATCCACTAGGCTACCAGGACAAAAATTGTAAAATCAAGGTATCAGATGGGAGCCATCCTTTCCTGGCATCAGGTGCCCTCCCCAAATTGGCGGCCAAAAAAGGAAAGGATGTAGGGCTATTCCTTGTGCCTTTAAGCTGCATACCCACCTCAATCTTCAAAAAGTATTTCTACCCCTCTGGTCCTCACCTTTCGGCATTTACTGACAATATGGCTGCTGGGGGGAGAAAGCCCACTAGGACCAAGGCTCAGCGTCAAAAAAGAAGGCAGTGGAGAGAATGCCTCATCTAGAAATGGGGTGCACCCTCATGTCCAGCTCTCAGTCTGGCAGTCACTCTAGTGGTCAGATTTTGGAGCAAATGTATAATTTCTGACACAACTCTGTGCATTGCACAGCGTTGCATCAAAATGAATTGCGCCGGTTTGCGGAAGAAACCTGTGCTATGGATATGCAGTACCATATGGAGCACCATGGTGCTGGACCCAAAGAAGCGCCATGCATTGAGACTCAAAGAAGTTGATTAGGGTTCAAAATGCCATAAGATAACTACTACCTATGTGATGCAAAGTGGATGTGCATGTCATGAAACATCTTTACATGCCACAAATCAGCGCTGTCTCATGTAGGAGTGCATTCCATTGCAGAAACACATAAAAACAGTAAACAGAGCACACGATTCTCACTATCAACCCCCGCGCCATCCCAGTCTATACAATCATGGAAAGAGGCTCAGGAATCCAGGAGGGCAACACGCCTAACGCACAAGACCTGCAAAGAACCAAGGATAAAAGGAAGAAGAAGTCTAATTTCTCACAGTAAGAAAACTAAATACTTGACAATGAGGTGACCAAGAATGAACATCTATTATCCGCCATCTCCAAATTTCCATTATCAAAGAAGGATGCCATATGACAATCGTAAGATGAGCTAGCATGACTATAAGTGTAGGGCAAAAGAAAAACTATCCAGGAACCTATAGGCAGCCACGAGGACCGGAAGAGAATCTCACATCCAGGATGATAAAGGCCCACTGGAAGTTCAGATGCAAACCCACATTTCAACAGAGTTGCTAGCAAGAGTGGAAATTCAGGGCAGTGCTGACAGAGGACAAGCAGGAAGTACAGGGTGAGTAAAAACAAGAGGTGTAATGTTACAGAAAAGTGTACACGGACAGAATAAGGGACAGATAAATGGAATTGCCAATTGATTGCTGGGACAACAACCTTGGGGCACATTAATCAATCTTTTGCATTGCCCTTGTGCCATGTTAGGGGATTCAAGTGGGAGGCAATATAAAAATCTGTTATATCAAGCCAAGCAGGGACACCTTGCATGGCCCGAGTCACTTTTAAATCTAGAGTAACTCAAATATGAGGAAATTGCTGCTTTGCTTTACTGTGCAGCAGGAAGGTGTGCCTTGGGTGGAGCATTGATCGTCTTATGCAATCACTCATAGATTGTTACACATATCCAGATTTTCCTAAATAGGTAGTCATGGAAATGTATCAGAATTAGATGTCACCCAACCAGAGGTGCTATGATGAGAAATTCCAATATGTTTCCTTGTTGTTTCCTTTTTTAAAGTGTGCAGCATTCTGCAGCACACACAGAAAGAAGACGTGTTCCTTTGGGTAGTTTTTGTGCAAGAAGATGCAGAAACACAATCCTGTTAACAACACAGGCTCCCTTGCACCATGACGCAAGGGGGTCTGCATTGGGTCTAGCCAGGCAAAAGTGCATTAGGAAAGGACAGGATTGCCCTGTATAATGGGAAGCATGGCACATACATATCCTTTCCCTTTCATGCAGTGCAGCAAGGTGGCTAACTTTGTAGTGTAGTGTGCATGTTTGATAAATAGGTAGTATTCACAAATAGAATGCAAGACAGTGCAGCAATGCAGTTTGGTGTGTTCTACTGTGTGAAAGGTAAAGGGGTAGGAATGTGTGCTCTTTAACAATATATGGTACAATACAGCTCTTGGCTAGTTCTAGGGCTCAAACCTAGAGCAAATGTAGGCACCCTTGCAAGATGGTGCACAGAAACCTGCATTGGTACTAGGCAGCACATTTTCCATAAGTGCAGACAGATAGCAGGATTGTACCATATAATGTTAAATATATTCCATTCCTGCCTTCACCCTTTCACGACGAGCAGCGCAGTGAGGTTGCTTGCTGCATTATGTCAACATTTCTGAAATATGATCCGTAGTGAATGAGGTTATGACATCCATGTACATGTATTAACATGTGAAAAGTGATAACAGTACAACAAGGACATATACAAGGACATATTACTTGTAGAAACATATGTTTCTTATATCCCTTTGTACTTAAAAGTGAAAGAAAATAATGCCAAAATGAAAGAGATCAGTTATGTCATATTCTATCTTGGAATATTTGTAACCTATCCCTATTTACCTCCAGAAGGACAAACAACATCTCCTGAAGATCAGCCTGTCTTGATGGTTAACCTGTTGATGACACCCTCCTGCCCCTGTGGATTAAGACACATTCTAACAACTCCTGAACACAATTGAAGCATCTCCTCTTGTTTCGACAAGGGAAGACAACATTTTTGGGTTTCCAAATGAACCAGCCCAGAGTGGACATGAACCATCAAAATATCAGGACACTGGGGACCCCAAGTCCCATTTCAATGGCGCGTGGTAGGAGTCCAGCAGTAAAAGGTTGATGACATCAGATTAGGGATGGAGACTATCGCGGGCACTCTCGAATGAGTCTGTAGGTGTCTCAGACCCAAAAAGGGCTATCAAAGTCTATTTTTAGACACCTATGTTTGGCTCCATAGGATTGATGTCTTGTTAGCTGACATTGCTGGTGTCATGATGCAAGAGGACCAACAAGACCAGCCTTCAACATCTGACAGTAGTGATGTTGTTAGCTAGCTGGAAGTCAGCAATTCCTACATCCAGTCTTTAGAAAGACGACTGGAGGCTTTAGGTAATGATTTGGCATCAACAAGTGCCCTCAATAGTAACATTGTAGCCGTGTCATCCAACCAACAACATCTTGCCAACCACTACTGTGAGAAAACAGGAGAGGCCCCATAACTTTTTGCCCCCATTTTCCTCTTTTTGCTGGTGTTTTCCTGACTTTGATGGTGCCCTGGGTACTGCTAACCAGTCCCAGGGCCTGTGCTCTGTGTAAAATGGATATGCAAATTAGGCTAATTATAATTGGCTAAGTTAACCTACCTATAAGTCCCTAGTATATGGTAGGGCATGTAGGTTTAGGGACCACAGCATAGGTGGTGCACACCTAGGTGCACTGCTGAGGTGCCAAGTGTCATTTTAAAAGCAAGCCTGCCTTGCTGGCTGCTTTTAAATTAAAGTTATATGCAAATTCGACTTTGGAATTAAAGGTACTTCCAAAGTCTTAAACTACCTTATTTTTACATATAAGTCACCCCTAAGGTGTGCCCTATGTGCCCCTAGGGCTGGGTGCCATGTAACTATAAGCAGGGACTTTATAAAAATAGATTTATAAGCCCTGGTGAGGTAAAAACAGCCAAATTTGTTTTTCCCTCATTGAAGTAAATGGCCTTCATAGGCTAGAATGGGCAGACTTTATTTTAAATTTTAAAGTCTCCTTAAATGTTACATACCAAGAATTTGGTATCAAATTAATTGTTGTAATAAATCCCACAACTTCCAGTTGTGGGATTTAATATAACTTGTTCAGGTAAAAAGTTTAGACTTTACCTAAAAAGTTGCCAATTTCAGCTCTGCATTGTTTTTGCTGCTGTGCTCTGATTGGCCAGCCTGCAGCAGCTTCTGCCAGGCTGCCTTGATGAGGTGTGAAGTGGCCAGGCTTCACACAAAGGAATGTGCTTGGGGGAGAGAATCTCCCCTCAGCAGATGGTGAGGCAGGAAGGGGGAGGGCTGCCAAACTGGTCTTCAAAGGCAGAGAAGGACATTTGGAGCACCCAGCAACACCCCCACATCCTGCAACCCCAGACAATTAGGTGCCCCCTTGATTAGATTAGGAGAGGGCAGGAGAGGGGTGTGTTTATGATTTTTAGCCACACCAGTGGTGGGCTCAGCCAGATGTAACCTCCAAAAATCAGATTTCCATGTTGGATTTTTAGAGACTGTTGCCTTCTGGGATGGATTTTTGCCACACTTCCCAGGAAGTGGTCATCACAGGGGGACGACCCTGTCCCTGATTGGAGAACCAGGGCCCCCCTGCTTTTCACCCAGGAGCAAGGATAAAACTGGCAGACCTGCCCCCACACCTCAGATCCCCTCCAGAATTCAACAAGAAAGGAACTAAAGAAGAAGAAGGACTGCCCTGCTGGACCCCTGGCCTGCACCTGGAACCTGCACTCAGAAGGACTGCACCAGCTGCACACTTGGGCTTCACCACAAGAAGGACTTTGCCTGGCTTCAACTGGTTCAAGGAGGGACTCCCTGTTTGCTACAGGTGAAAAATTGCTAACCAGAGTCCCCTGCACCAACTCCTGAAGAAAGCGACCAGCTGACCACTGTCCAGTGGCCAAAAAGGAGTTTGCGCCAGGTGCATTCTGGGAGTTGAAGTCCGCACCCCCAAAGGACCATCACAGAACTTCTGGACCCTTGGGGTGAGCTGTGGACCCCAAAAGAACCTTAAAAGAACATCTGGGTGAAGCCCCAGAAGTTTGGAAAAGATTTGAGAATTTTTGGAAAAAAGCTCCAGAGAGGGACCGACCCGCCGCGGAAATTCTAGCCGGCTTGCCTCAACCGCGACCCGGCCTGACTTCGTGGTTCGTCCCGGTAAAGAAAAACATCCAAAAAAGAGACTAAGTCCGAAGGTAAAAAGTTGACCGGGACCTCCCAGCCATCGTATCCGAGAAGGGCTCCATGGACGTCGGATCAAGATCCAGGTTTACCCCGGTCGAAGGATTTTAATCTCGAAAAAACGACTAAGTCCGAAGGTAAAAGTCTCCACCGAGGAAACCCACATCGCGTATCCGGACAAGGGCTCCAGGAGGTCGGATTCAACTGGCAGGTTCGTCCGGGTGAAGAATAAAGACTAAGTCAGAAGGTAACTTTTTAACCGAGGCCTCCCGCGACCTGTAGCCGAGCAGGGCTCCATCGCGGTCGGCCTGAAAGTTTGACTTTGCCCCGGTCGAGGTGCAACCAGATGACCCGATTGGCGCTTTTTGTTTCTAAGCGCTAGAAAAGTAATAATTCTTTAAAAATTCATATCTCCGGTTCCCCTGAACCGATTTTAATCGTTTTTGTGTCATTTTAAAGATAAAAATATAAACTATTTTTATAAATTGGTTTTGGATTTTTAAACTGTTTCCTGTGTTTTATTTAATTACTGTTTTGTGATATTTGAATGCTTTACACTTTGTCTCCTAAGTTAAGCCTTGACGCTCGTTGCCAAGCTACCAAGGGTTGAGCTGGGATTAATTTACTGAGACCTAACTGTACCTAGGTGGAGGTTAGTGGCTTGTTGCTAGGTGTAGGTACCTACCTGCCCTACCAATAACCCATTTTCCAACAACTACCAAGCTGCCTTTTTGACATTCGTAAATGTAATTGGCAAATTGAAAATAACAACTACTACCTCTGATGTATGTGTTTCATAAGCAAGTATCATCACTCATCTGCCTCCTATCCAAACACCACAACATCTGGTGGTTTCATAACACTCATCAGAGGAAGGAGATATACAGTTCCCAAGTTTCAGCACCGGAAATTCCCTATAAGCATTTGTTAACGCCACCTGGCCAGTTATATGATATGTCCTCTGTAGGACATCATGGCACCTTCTTTGAAACCCACTACAGTACTGTGCAGTATTTGATCATGTCCAACTGTTCTTATGAAATAGCATCAGTATCTGCTAATGACAATTTATTCTTTGCCACTTCTCAATCACTACACATTATTATTTGACAGCAGGTGACGATTTACAGAAAGCACAGTTATCATATAATGAAATGTGAGAATCTGATCAAGGTTTTTAATAAACAATTTTGAAATCTCATAACCAGATTTGTATTAGCTAATCTCCAAAGTCTTCATGTGTACCTTACAAACACAGGACCAAATATTTTTTAATCTAAAGCAGAGTCATAAAGTAAATATCACATGAAACTTCTATAATGACACCCATTGCAATGGAAGAATGAACATTGTGTAATACCTCAATGGAATGTCAGAGGAAATCAACAAGCAACCTTACCTAGATGGACAGAGAGAGAGATGATTCAAAAGTACATGAAGACTTACCACCTCTAAAAAGGATGTGTGAGGTATGTGAACCCAACAAACTGTTCCATTGATTCAAATTACTTACTTAAACATAATTATATAAGTTGTATACCTTGCTGCTCCCGCAAACGTTTTTCATTAATACATGACTCAGGATGGTTGAACCAATATTAGCCAGATACGAATGTCCATATTTATCATGGCTTTGCATTGTACTTTCACCACACAAGAGGGCACAAGGGCAATGCAATACTTTGAAAGACAGTTGCCAAGCAGTGAATCGCCAACTTGTGTAGGCCTGTTTGTCTTTGTAAATGTGGCGTAACACAAGACAAGACAAAATAGTATCCTTGTGTTACTCTGCCGTACAGAGGCAATACATGTGTTGAGCACGGGTGTTCCCCAGCATCCACACTTTAATTTAGTTGCATTCACAAAATTTAGCATTAGTGGTAGACCAGGGAAATTGTAAAAATGCAACACCTTCTCTGGGAGGGCTAACGATGAGATATATGTTTAAATCTTATTGTTGTGTCCTCTTTCAAAGTATCGGGCATTGTGCAGCACACATAGAAAGAGGTAAATGCCACTGAGGATTGGTTTTGGCCAGGAAGAATGTCCCTTTGTGTACAAAAATAATTCCAGCCTACAATGCAGGCCTCCTTGCACAATGGTGCAAGGATATCTGCATTTGTGCTAGGCCACAGTTTGTGTGCCAGCTCAGGCAGAGAACAGTACTCTGTTGTCTCATTGAAAATACGGCTCAGTACCTTCTTGTACATTTCAAGCAGTGCACTGCAAAAAGATGACTGCCTGTGTTGTGGTGTGTGTAAAATGGAAAACCTAGCCCCATGGTCAGTGTTACCACAATGGATATGGGTACATTCATATCTGCGATTTGAGGAAGACCTTCCGTTGTCAAGAACTGTCTGATGCTGCAACACATCAGTTCGATATACTCTGGACTCTTTGAACATCATGTGCTCTGCTAACTCAATAATATCAAATTAAAGCCAAGAAATAAAAAAAAATAACTTTGAGAACTATGTAAAATTAAAAGACATAGGCCCTCATTCCGACATTGGCGGGCGGCGGGCACCGCCCGCCAAGCGGAAACCACCATTTGGCCGCTCCGCGGTCAAAAGACCGCAGAAGGTATTCTGGCTTTCCCGCTGGGCCGGCGGGCGCCCGCCAAAGGAGCGTCCGCCGGCCCAGCGGGAAAGGCCCTGCAACAATGAAGCCGGCTCCGAATGGAGCCGGCGGAGTTGCAGGGGTGCGACGGGTGCAGTTGCACCCGTCGCGATTTTCACTGTCTGCAATGCAGACAGTGAAAATCTTTATGGGGCCCTGTTAGGGGGCCCCACAACACCCGTTCCCGCCATCCTGTTCCTGGCGGTAAAAACCACCAGGAACAGGATGGCGGGAAGGGGGTCGGAATCTCCATGGCGGCGCTGCTTGCAGCGCCGCCATGGAGATTCAGCCCAAGCAGGGGAAATCCGGCGGGAAACCGCCGGATTCCCTTTTCTGACCGCGGCTTTAACGCCGCGGTCAGAATGGGCATTGAAGCACCACCAGCCTGTTGGCGGTGCTTCCGTGGGCCCCGACCCTGGCGGTCTTGGACCGCCAGGGTCGGAATGACCCCCATAATATAAAAACACTACCTAATCTTACCCAACCTACACTGCCAATTATTAAAAGTATCTTATCTACCACTTAACCTATTTTAACCAAAGTGAACCCATGACAAGATAAACATTAACCCTCAACCCCATAATGCACATACATCACTAGAAGACAAACATGAATAATATCCTATACATACACTATCTAGACATATAAGCCTACAGAAATATATTTTTTCTAGATTTGTCAATGATTTTTTATGTTTTTTTACACAAAACAAAAGTCTCTTCCGACCCACTAAAAACCTTAACCATTCTAAAATTCATATACTAAAATCTACCTGGAATGCTCTTACTAAACTATGTCTAACCAACACTCTCCCTAAACCTACAGTGTACACTGCTAAACTATTAACACTCAAAATACAAATCAAACAGGCAAAAATACAGGAAAGTAGATTGTGTGAGGAAGATTGCAGGGTTAGATTTGTGCAGAAATGTTCACCAATTCCTCCTGGTATTGTTGCAAACTTTTTGTTTGCTTTTTTCCCCCTTGCCATATTGCCCAGTCTCCTACCCATCCTATCCAAAGATTTCTCCAGTTTCTGTATAAGGTTGAAAACTGCACGTCCTTCCTTTGTGTGCACTGCTTTGGCTGCTGTGAATTTGATGGTCCAGTATGTACAGCTCTGTGCCTGACTGGTCAATTCAGTGATGGTGGCTGCTGTCTTGTGTTTGGCTTGGGACCTTATTAAGGTAGCCCATGTCCCTGCTGGTCTTTCACATTTGTAAATCTGCTCCATTTTTCTGAATCCTAGGCCTATTTTCTTGATGATCTGCCCATATCATGCTTTACTCAAGGCAACTGTCTTTCCCGCAGCAGCAGGCAAGTGAGATAGGGAAGAAAATGTACTTCATTTTAGGCCAAGTTTTGTATGACATGTCTTATTTATGGAAATTGCTCACATTGGGTAGTCCATACATAAACCTAATAGTGGTATAGATATATGTTCAAAATACCCTCATTACAATATAATTTCCTATTAAACTATGCCAAGCTTACAAGATGAATGTCAGTGTAGGGTGACCTAAATTCTTTAGCCACATTATACAACCAAACATTTCACTCATATCCTTGAGTCCAACTCATACAGATGTCTGATTGCAAAAAAACATGGGCCCATATATAAAGTTTTTGTGTTGGCCTTGCACCACATAAGCGGGGGGCAAGGTCAAGCCAAAACCTAAGTGAGACTTGTTAAGCTATGCAAGGCCACCTTGCATAGCTCTGCCTGACTTGAGTAATCTAGAGTAACACAGGACAGAGCAAATAATTGCCTTGCTTATTCTGCAGCAAAGACACATTCCATGGGTAGACGGTGGGTGTTCCCATTCGTCAACACATGGATTTTCACAGATTTAGCATTAGTGGTAGACCTGGAAATGCATCACAATGCTGCAACTCCCCAGGTGAGGCATAGCAAGGAAAATTATCCTTATTGTCCTGTTTTTACTTCTTTCTATCTGTGCTGCATTCAGCTGCACACAAAGAAAAGTCTCCCTTCCTGCACAGATTTTTTTTTTCCTACAATGCAGGGCCCCTTGCACCATGATCCAAGGGTGACTGCATTGTCGCTAGGCAGTCACAAGTGCACCACCACTAGGAAAGGACAGGAATGCACCGTAGAAGGGAAATTAAGGTACATTCCTGCACTTTTCAAGCAGAGCAGCAAGGTGGCTTGCTGCATTGTGCTGCATGAAAGATTGACAAATATGCCCCATAGTTAGGAAACTTCCCATGAGGATGGGACTGAGTTGTCAAACTATGGACATTCTAGTGCTTATGCCCTGCAAATCAAACTTAGGTCAATGCATTTGTATCTGTTGTGTTTGGCTCTGATTGTCCTAAAGGAGACTGCTGGATTTGGGTGGCACCACCACCATGCTGTGGGAACTGAGTCCAATTCCACTCCATGTGACAGCTGTCAACCTAACCCTTCTTTCCAGCTACCAGTACTTCACCAATATCTAAAAGTGGTAGTGATTTGTGGCAGCCATGATCATGACATTCTGATTTCTCAGGAAAATCATGGTGCAACAAATCTCATCCTTTTCTCTCATTAACATTCATCTCACACATGCAAAGACAAACAGAAGCAGAAATCGGTTCAATATACTTTATTGTATCAACTACCTTATAGATAAAATAGCATGTACTGCAAGGATGAGGGTGATAAAACAGAATAATATGAATGCAGCGACAAGGAAAGTGAAACACAAGAAAAGTCTCACCATAGTGTCAGAGTGATAAGTGTCAGGATTCCTACCTAAGCCACTAGGGTACTAGTAGAGCACAGCAGTGTTAACCCTAATCCTCCCTTTAGGTCCCTTAGGAAGATACCATCCACAATACCTGAATATGATAGTAGTGAAGAGGGCTGTTGGTCTACTGAGAGTCCTCACTCATTTAAATGGAAAGACGCCAAGTCTCGGCAGACAGTTGCAGTGAAGCAATAGCATGCAGTGATAATTTTCTGGCTGAAACTCTCCCTCTAGTGAATAGGGGTAGAAGGATGTTTTATAATAAGACTGCTGGTGTTCTGAGAAACCAGCCCAACATAGATTTCTTCTGAAGTGACAAAAACTGCGGTGTTTCACTTTGTACTGACAGCATATTGGAGACAGCCTTGAGTAAAGCACAAAACAAGAATGTCAGAGTAAAAGGAATGAAAACAGTTTCTGTGCTAAAAGCGTATGAGATAAAAAAAAAAAGAAACATCACCACAGGAGAGAGTTTCTGCCCATAAAATAAAATTAATTGTTACTAGGCTAAAGGGCACAAGCTGAAGGGCTATGGCTAAAATAGTGTGACCATAAAAGCTACTAAAATAGCCTCACCATACCCTCTCCTTGTCAGTTCAAAGTGTTAGAGGAAAACCCAATCTAAACTACATTAAAATGAGTTAAACAAAATCTATCTCCCTCTCTCTCTCTCTCTCTATATATATATATATATATATATGTATATATAGAGAGAGAGAGATGCCCAAGTTAACAGTTGACAAGCAAGCATACTCAAAGCAGGCCATATTTAAAAAGCAGTCAATTTAAAATATAATAATCTTATTGTTAAAAGCTGAATCTCATCTTTAAAAGTAATTGTGAGTTTGAATAGAGCAAACTATATCCAGGACAATTGAGTGAAGGAATGATTCCACTTTGGCAGATGTTAATGTGACAAAATCAGTGCCAAAGAATGCCAAAAATCACTTGTGTTTCAAAACATCAGCTCCAGCCAAGGCAGCAGTAGTCCATGCAGTGCCAGATGTTGAAGTGTCCTGACGCCATGATCCACAAAGGGCAGCTCATAGGAGGCTTCCCGTAGCAAATGCACCCTCAACATGCATGTCTGGAGCCCTCATCAGGAACATCAACAGATCAGCACCCAGTAAAAGTAAGCACCACGTAGAAAGACACAGTTGTAGTGCACATTCAAAATGGCACCAAAAGGCAACAAAACATGGGCAACACACAGTACAGTACAGTATTGGTCTAAATAATAGAGACCAGCTGCACTCCAGTTCCTCAAGGAGTGGTGCTCCAAAACACTGCATCATATGTTCATGACACAGTTGTGCTGGTGGAAGCGCCATACGTCCTCCTTGTTGAGATGGGGCAGCCATTGTGAATGAAAAACAGCAACATTAATTAAGCCCAAAGAATTTGGGAATCCCCCCCAAAATGCACAAAATATTGAGTGTATGGCTGAAGGTATTACACATCAAATATTCATCCCAGGAGGTGACTAAAGTGTCTTAGAAAGTTTGTATTTAAAAGGGACTCTATTTCCGCAGATGAACGTGGTACTTGGAGCACGTCGGTTTTGAGTGCAGATGCCAGTGCTACATGTTTCTGTAATAATAGAGCTTTTATTCTGCTCAGCTTATCAAAATGTACATTAGCAGTAGCAATATGAGGCCAGATGTCTGCTACTTTCTTCTGTTGCATAGGGGGAAAAAGGATCTCACCGCAACAAGTTGGGAGACCAAAACTAAATAAGCAATTCTGATTCACATTCCACAACAGGTCTTGCTGTTTAGAAGTACATAACTTCCATTTAAGACCACTTGGAATGCTGGTCAAATCAAGGGGATGATAACTCCCTTCAAATAACAGGCTAAATTTGCTGCTGAAGCATTGCATGCTCCGTGCAAGGACAACTGTTTGCAAACCATAGAATGGCTCACAGAAGTCTTGTGCTGCTACTGCTAAGTAAGACCACTTTCATGCAGCTCCCATACCTCATGAATGTAACTATCTCCCAGTCTTTGATATCTGTCTACAGGAATGGGTTTCAAGCAAGATGTGAACTGAAGTGGTGAAATAGGCAGATTAATAACCCCATTAATTAGCCAGACAGCAGATGGTAATTCGGCCACAGTCAGAGCAATTTTTCAAATTTTTCAATGTTCAGCAAAATATAAGTAACCTCTTTCTTAGCCATTATTTGTTGTTGGCACGTCAAATTAAATGTGGCAAACAGGTCCTTATCCTCAACATAATGTAACAGAATTCAACCATTTTTAAATGTCTGTAGTGTCCAACCTAAGTTAACTCTGTCCATGTTCTGAAGATGACATGTCAGTTTGCATAAAGTCAATTGCAGAGTAAATGATGCAATTGGATGAGGTGTTAATCCTATTATACAAAATGGCTAATGCTTCCTGTAAGTTTTTTTGACCTATTTGCTTTAAGCGGGGTTTGGCTTCCTGTTGTAAAAGTTTTCAAATCTAATTGTAAATTGAATATAAAAAGCGCTTTTTTACATTGTCTTCTGGAGCCTAACAGAAAGTCTTTTAAGTCGATGTTATTAGACAGGAGACTGAGGAATTCTTTTGCAGCATCTAGTGAGGCATTTTTTAAACATTGCTGACATAATTTTTCACACTGTATGTTGTCACAATACCAGAATGTTCAGATGACACATAGAGAGTGTCTGGTCTTTTCGCTCTAAAACTTCCTGTGGCATTTACAAAACAAGCATTATGACCATTTGTGTCCACTGGCCACAATAACCACCCTCCAGTTGAAAGTTCCATTTTGGACCTACACATCAAGCTGTTCTTCTGTTGCATTAAAGACATTTTGCCATTTGTAAAATTGTGCAGGAGTGAGGATACTGGGTGCATTTGATTCCTTAATTTTCACCAAACCTAAACAACTTATCTTACCTTAACTGTCTGATGCACTGTGTCATTTAAAAATATCATTCCCATAGGTATCAGGCATGCTCCAAATATAGCTTCCCTTTCCTGCATTTGCCAATGCTTAGTTCGCCAAACACTCTTTAAGACACTCAACTTTTTACAATATTCAAAGCCTCCCATCGCCAACTGGGAAACAAAGGAATCAGAATCAATATATTTTGTATCAGTCAGCAATAAATTGTGCATTTCCATTGAGGATAATTAAAAGTAACAGGATGCAGCATCTCAAACATTATGCCAAGAAAAATATGTAAATGTATCCATATATATTTTAGAAATCCCCATTGGCGGGGTAGGACAATGTTCCCATTGTGTATAATTAAAAAAAGTCATTCTGCTACTTGCTCTATGAATGAAACAATGTTCATAATAATTGTAGTAGAACATATTGCTGTTGTTTTATTTTGTTTGGTAAATGTCTTCACTTTTAATTACAGTAAAGTACTCTAATTGAGATAACATAGAATCAACAGTTTTTACATCTCAGTTATCAGAAACAATTCCAGGTATTATTACATCATTTAAAGAAAGTTTAAAAACATATGGTATTTGCAGAACTTCAGTCGGACTGAATATATCTAAAGATACTTTGGGGGTCATTCTAACTTCGGCGGGCGGCGGAGGCCGCCTGCCAAAGTTCCCCCGCCAGAATACCGCAGCGCGGTCAAATGACCGTCGCGGTAATTCTGACTTTCCCGCTGGGCGGGCGGGCGACCGCCAAAAGGCCGCCCGCCCGCCCAGCGGGAAAGCACCAGCAACGAGGAAGCCGGCTCCGAATGGAGCCGGCGGAGTTGCTGGTGTGCGACGGGTGCAGTTGCACCCGTCGCGATTTTCAGTGTCTGCCAAGCAGACACTGAAAATCAATGTGGGGCCCTGTTAGGGGGCCCCTGCAGTGCCCATGCCAGTGGCATGGGCACTGCAGGGGCCCCCTAACAGGGCCCCACGACACCCGTTCCCGCCAGCCTGGTTCTGGCAGTGAAAACCAGGCTGGCGGGAAGGGGGTCGGAATCCCCATGGCAGCGCTGCTTGCCCGTGGAGGATTCCCTGGGGCAGCGGGAAACCGGCGGGAAACTGCCGGCTTCCCTTTTCTGACCGCGGCGGTAGAATAGCCCCAGAAGCACCGCCAGCCTGTTGGCGGTGCTTCCTCCGTCCCCTACCCTGGCGGTCTCGGACCGCCAGGGTAGGAATGACCCCCTTTATCCCAAACAACCCCATCAGGAACTGGTATAGCCGAAATGTTCACTAGGTACAAGTCAAAATGGACCTTATGAGAAGAAAAATGTGGTTTTATGACCTCATCCACTTGTTTTACTGCAGAGCGTTCAGAGAGGTAATGACCATGTATCGGTAAGAAAAAGATGATGACAAACCCGTTCCAAATAAGAAAGGCACGTACAGTTAATGAAAGCCACAGATATTTCCGTAGATTAATGAAATAGCTAACATTATGCCAATTTATCAGCTTATGTGCTCTTGAGGAGGGTGTCGCAGAAGAAGTGGATGAGGCAAAGGAGGAATCATCTTGATCAGCAAATATCCAGAAGCATTTAGTGCAAAAGCTGGAGCCGTGTTAGAAAGTAGAGAATTAACAGAAGTCTCCTACAGTGGTTCAGAGTAGACAATGCCATCTGTTTGAGTTGTATTTGAGTAGTAATGCTCATTATCTCAGTTGTTTCTTGTCAGAAATGAAGATAGTGGTACTAATGAAAGATCATTTTCCACCCTCCCTAAGCTCAGGGAAGTGTCAGCATTGCTGCTCAAAACCTTTGGAGGAAGGTCCTGGTGTGCATTGAGAGTGATTCAGGAATTACCCAGAAGTCCTCTAGGTCTGCTGTGGGGGATCAGCGATATGGTGTAGCTTGACATTATCAATGGGAACAAAGAAATTTTCTTTTGATCCAGGCAGCAGTGGTAGAATAACAATTCTAGTACTGTGCATTCCCAGGACTGGAATTGGTGCGCTATATGATTGACCAAACTCTTTTTTTACAGCAATCTTCTCCCATACTAGATCCCCCAACTATTAGAATCCAGCCGGTAGATGCTATTGGTGCATCTCTTAGTCCTACGGAGGTAGCACAGGCAGATGAGTTTTCATCACAGAACTGTTGTATTTCCTGCAAGATAGTGACGCGTTCATTTATATCAAAGGGTGTGTCTGCTACCTACGCAGCAGATGCATCAAGATCTGGATCATACATGTGTGTCCCAAATGGCACCTCATATGAGGTGCACCCTCCCAAGGGCCTTTTGGACAGATTATTAATTGTTCTCTGGATTCCACATAGGTGACTAAGCCAATTACGACTCGTGCCTAATGTGCTCACTGTTAAGGATTGCTTCAAGTCTGGATTCTTCTGCTCTACTACACTGGCACCCTTGGGATGGCAGGGGGATGAAAAATGTAGTTGGACCCCTAATGAAGCAACGGTGTCCTGAAATGCACTTAAGGCAAAAGCAGGGCCTTGTTCTGAGTGGAAAGCCACAACTGCATATGTACTGATAAAGACTTGCAAATTGTTAATGACAATTTAAGCATCAGCTGATCATTGTGGCCAGACCCATTGAAATCTGGAGCATGAGTTAACAGCAACTGGAATATATTTGTATGCATCATCAGGCGTCAGGTGATCACAATGGTCCAGATACACACATTGTAACGGTTTGTTTGAAATCAGAAAGAGTGTCTTCGGTAGGCGTTTAACAGTGGACCCTTTTATTTGCTAACAAATGTCACAGCGAAGGACACATTGGTTTGTTAGTATAGACCTGACCACCAATAGTGTTTCTGCAGTAAATAAATAATAGCCACCACACCTGCATGGGCAGAAGCAACTCCCTCATGTGCTGCTTTCATTAACTCAAATATTTGATTCTGTTTGGGGATCACACAATCACCCACCCCTGGTATTGTTACTAAGGTGGTATTTAGGCTAGTTATTCAGTAGGAATATTTGTCTGTTGCTGATGGCTTGCAGTGAGCCAAAGTTTTCACAGCACCGAGTTTTTCATCATTCAACCTCGTTCATGAACGAGTTCTTACAGAAACAGAAGTCATAGCTACTTCTAATAAGGCCATTTCATTAGCCTATGTCTTGCCTGCATTGTGTACTCATCCACATTGATGTCCCAATATATGCACTACATGGACATTGGGTAGCATTTCCCTCAGGTACTCTACTTTCCCCCACAATAACCTGTGTTTTATGGTGTTGCCCTTTGAATCTCTGGACCCATTCTGATGTCAGTAATGCAGCTATTCATTAAAGAAGTGGATACAGTAATATGAATCACAAACTAGCAGCGTTAGCTGTTCTGGATCTTTGTGTTCCAGTGCCATGGCCAGAGCCTTTACCTCTGCTAGTTGTGCAGTGCAGTCCCCTAAGGTCTGCATGTAAGTATTTTGTGGATGGAACTCACCATCTTTCATGTAGCCAATAACAGCCACTCAAACAACGTACTATTGATGTTTTCTATCTATTGCTTGCTGAGCTGATCCATCAGTGTAAATAATTGTTTGATACTGGTCAATTGGCAAAGTGTATGCTGGTATTTGATATTCCATTTCGTATTGAAGAAGTTCTTGAGTTTGTAATTTTGGATTGAAGATGTAGTCTGCATCAATGGTCAGAGATGTCAGTTGATCATTGTGACCGGACCCATTGAAATCTAGAGCATGAGTCGACAGTGTCTAGAATATATTTGTATGCACCATCAGGTGTCAGGGTACCACATGTTCCAGGGACAAACATTGTAATTGTTTGTTTGAAATTAGAAGGGGGGTGTCTGCAGTGGGCATTTAACAGTGGCCCCTTTTTTTTGGATGCCTGTTGAATCCAATGTGGATGTAATGCTTTTGCGTTAGAAGCACTAGCCGTTGTGACAGCCTCAAGGCCTGGGATCTGAGAGATGATAGTAATGTGTTTTCCCTTAGCCAGAGGCCTTTCTTTAATGGCAGCCATCTGAATAGCATTCAGAATCTTTTCTGTGAGGGTGAAATGTTGTTCAGCTGTGAAGTACACATGTGATTTGTATGTAATACGGATACTATCACCCTCATTAATTGTTACATAGGTGAAACCAATGGCACCAGCAATTACTCTGATGACCAAATGTGTCTTGTTGTCCCTTCTATGTAAATGTTTTGCTGCAAGCATGTCTTGTTGTCATGCTCTGAAAATGCATGCATGTTTAACTGCCCAATATTTGCTTGAAAAGACGAGGCAAATTAAGTCATATATTGGTTTAATTGGTTGAGTAGAGTCTGGAATATAAGTTCTGCCAAAGGTTAAAAAACCCAACAAAGACTGGAACTTTTTTATGGTGTTTGGTGGCTGCAATTGTGCACACTCTTCTAGAAAGTGGGGCGCTAGGCTCTTGCCTTCATGTGACAACTCATATCTCAAAAATAGGACACTGAGAATGGCAATTTTTGTTTTCTAAAAATTAAATTTGTAGCCTCAGTCTGAAAATCCCACAACAATGTTGGCAACCCATTTCAGGTAGTGAACATGATCATCATCCATTAGGTGGATGTCATCAACATAGGACAACAACTCAGGGTCAATATTGTGTAAAATGGAAGTCACATGAGCTGAAAACAGCCCAGCACTATTTTTATATCCCGGTGGAAGCCTTTAATTTTTTTCTGCAAGCCTAAAGCACTAAGGGGGTCATTACAACATTGGCAGTAAAAGCCGCTTACCGCCGTGCAGAAGACCGCCAACACACCACCGTGGCTGAGGAATTCTGCCACGGCCATTATGACCCACAGCACGGAATCCGCCAAAATTTAGACACCCACACAAGTCCGCCACACCAAAGGTCAGTGATAAACTGGCGATAACAAAACCTCCACCATCACACCAACAGGAATACGCCCACACTATCACGACCCACGAATCCACCCAGCGGTCTTTCAACCGCAGTATTCCATTGGCGGTACACACCACTGCGCTCAAAATACACACACTCTTACAAAACACATCCACTTTGGACTATTCCAATTACACACACCTGATACACATACACACACCACTCCCACACACCCAAAACAATATAAAACACACACCCACATCACCCACAAACCCACGACCAAAACCTCGAAAGAAGGCCACAGAGAGAGACTACAATCTACAAACAAGCATCCACAGGCACACAACACCATCACCCACATAACATCCACGCACCCCACACAACACACCAATAAATATCACCCCACATATCACAACACACACCACCCCACACATCACCCACACCACCACATGGCACGGAAGAGACACCCCAGGTTCTCTGAGGAGGAGCTCAGGGTCAAGGTGGAGGAAATCATCCGGGTAGATCCACAGCTATTCGGATCACAGGTGCAGCACACCTCCATAGCTAGGAAGATGGAGCTATGGCTCAGAATAGTGGACAGGGTCAACGCAGTGGGACAGCACCCAAGAAATAGGGATGACATCAGGAAGAGGTGGAACGACCTACGCGGAAGGTGCATTCCGTGGCATCCAGACACCACCTTGAGGTACAGAGGACTGCCGGCAGACCCCCACCTCCTCCCCCACAACTAACAACATGGGAGGGGCAAGTCTTGGCGATTCTGCATCCTGAGGGCCTCGAATGAGTAGCTGGAGGAATGGACTCTGGTAAGTCAAACCTTGACTACTATAACCCCCACCCTACCTGCATGCCATCACATACCTCCACCCTCGCCCTCACCCCCATCACTCCTACTCCTCATAAATGTCCCAATATCACAAACCACACATCCCAACACCAAGCCCTGCATGCAACACCAAAGCATGGACACACATCACCAATGCATGGCCACTGCACATACCCATACACCCCCCTAAACCTTCATCACACAAGGTCCCACACAGGAATGCAAGCACGGGGGTACACGGTCACCCACCCATTGCACACCATGGCACATACAGATGCAATAATCATGCTTTTACACCCAGGCAGGACCCCTACCTAACGTCACCGGACAGGAGGGTCCGTACATGTCCACACCACCAACAGAAGAGGCCCACAGTGATGACAGCAGCTCTGTCCAACTGGATCTAGACGACCAGCCCGGCCCGTCTGGGACCTCGGGACAGTCGGTTCCCCTCACACTGGTACAGGCCACCACAGAGCTTGCCCCCTCTGGAAACACCAGCGCAGCACCCACCCTGCAGGCCCATACCTCTGTCCCCAGGACACGTCAATCAGCAGTGTGTCCATCACTACAGGGAACCCATGCTAACCCACAACCCCTACAACAACAGGGACCTAGGGCAGTGGCAGTGGGCACACCGTTCAGGGGACAGAGGCCCAGGGAAACAGGGGAACTGGGAGGGCTGCTGTGCGACAGGGGGAGGACAGGCCCAGGGAACCCACTCTCCACAAGGCCCTCTCCAACATCATGGGAGTGTACCATCATTCCCAGGAGACAATGGCAACAGTACTGGCCAAGTTTTAGGAGACCCAGCGGCTGCAGGAGGAACAGTATTTGGGCTTCAGGGAGGAACTCAGATCCATCAATTGCATGCTGGGCACCATCGTAGGGGCACTGAAGGAAGTCCTCAACACCAGGAGGGACACTGTGTCACAACAAGGGGCCCCTGACACTAGCCTGGACGATGAACTGCCCACCATCTCCGCCGGCGCTAGTGGACAGGAGGCACCGCCACAGGACCACCACACCAGCACCCCACCCCCTGCAGTTGGAGAACCACCCTGCAAATGGTCCCTGAGATCCAGGACAAAGACAGAGAACGATGCCACAACCCCTGCCAAGAAATGAGACCGCCCTGAATGTCATCATTTTGTCCCACCTTGTCACCCTGTCCACCCTCAAACTGCCCCAGCTCCACTTCCTATGCCCCTTTGGACAATACACCTGTGAGACTAATGGCTTGGACAGACAGTAGAGAGGTAGTAGTGTTAAAGTACATGTAGTAGGCAGGTTTGTCTTCTTACCTGTGTCTCACTGGAAATATTGCAGGATCACAGAGTTCCTGTCGTCGATGTCCTCTTCTTCTGCTTCCTCGTCTTCACTGTCCACAGGCTCCACAGCTGCCACAACACTGCCATCTGGACCATCCTCCTGCAGAAAAGGCACCTGTCGTCGCAAAGCTAAGTTGTGAAGCATACAGCTGGCCACGATGATCTGGCACACCTTCTTTGGTGAGCAGAATAGGGAACAACCTGTCATATGGAGGCACTGGAACCTGGCCTTCAGGAGGCCGAAGGTCCGCTCTATAATCCTCCTAGTTCGCCCATGGGCCTCATTGTAGCATTCCTCTGCCTTTGTCCTGGAATTCCTCACTGGGGTCAGTAGCCATGACAGGTTGTGGTAACCAGAGTCACCTGAAAATGTCGATGGACAACTGTTAGACACACACTAAACTGTAGGGATATCCCCAGACCCAGACAACTATACCCACTGACTTGCTTCCAGGTGCTCACCTAATAGCCAAACACGGTGCCTCTGGAGTTGACCCATCACATAAGGGATGCTGCTATTCCGCAGGATGTAAGCGTCATGCACTGAGCCAGGGAATTTAGCATTAACATGGGAGATGTGCTGGTCGGCCAAACACACCATCTGCACATTCATCGAATGATAACTCTTCCGGTTTCTGTACACCTGTTCACTCCTGCGTGGGGGTACCAAGGCCACATGTGTCCCATCAATGGCACCTATGATGTTGGGGATATGTCCCAGGGCATATAAATCACCTTTCACTGTAGGCAAATCCTCCACCTGAGGGAAAACGATGTAGCTCTGCATGTGTTTCACCAGGGCAGACAATTCTCTGGACAACACGTTGGAAAACATAGGCTGGGACATCCCTGATGCTATGGCCACTGTAGTTTGAAAAGACCCACTTGCAAGGAAATGGAGTACTGACAGCACCTGTACTTAAGGGGGGATTCCTGTGGGATAGCGGATAGCTGACATCAGGTCTGACTCCAACTGGGCACACAGTTCCAGGATTGTGGCACTATCAAACCTGTAGGTGATGATCACATGTCTTTCCTCCATTGTCGACAGGTCCACCAGCAGTCTGTACACCGGAGGATGCCGCCATCTCCTCACATGTCCCTGCGGATGGTGCCTATGTAGGACAACAGCGAGCACAGAGTCAACCAACTCAGAGGTACGTAAACACAGCTTACTCAGAAAACCATTTATAACACGAATATTGCCTGTATGAGTTTTGAGGCAAGACCTAGGTATGTGTGACGCAGTTAAAATTAAGCCATGTGGGCCCCTGAAATGGTGGCTGCCTGACCTGTAAAGTGGGACAATGGGATGTGTGGTAACTGCGCTGGCGTTGTACATTGTCGCAGTAGGCGGTCGAAGACCGCAGCGCAATTCTGCATTGGTTAATATTGGACCCTATGGGTCCCAGGAGCCAATGACGGTGTACAACGCCGGTGACGGTACGCACCGCCGCAGACGTGACCGACATTTTCTATCTGTTCAATCACTCAATACCTGATCTTCGACAGGAGAGGACCTACACTGCAAGTGCTGCTGTGACCTCAGTCTGGAAGAGCCAATGGCTAGTGTGTCTGGGGAAAGGGCCCCTGCCTTCACTTCGGAGGAGTTCGAGAAACTCGTGGATGGGGTCCTTCCCCAGTACACGCTACTCTACGGTCCTCCAGATAAACAGGTACGTACACTGGGAGCATGCTGTATGGGCAATGCCTGTGTGGAGTGGTGTGGATGAAAGAAAGGGGTGGGGAGAATGAGGCGTGCATGAAACGACGGAGAGTGCATGTGCCACATGGCAAGGATAGGGATGCCGGCCAATGACTGTGACGGTGCAGTTGATAATACCTTCTCTTTTTCCCCTGTACAATCAATGTAGGTCAGTGCCCACCAGAAGAAGGATATTTGGCGTGCCATCGCAAACGACGTCCGGACCCTTGGGGTCTATCACAGACGGAGCACCCACTGCCGGAAGAGATAGGAGGACATTCGCCGCTGGAGCAGGAAGATGGCGGAGGCCCAGCTGGGGATGGCCTCCCAACATGGGAGGGGTGCCCGTCGCACCATGACCCCCCTGATGTTCAGGATCCTGGCGGTGGCGTACCTGGAGTTGGATGGGAGCTTGAGGGCATCACAGCAGCAGCAAGGGGATGAGTACACACTCATTCTGCTGATTCTCCTGTGACATCCATGTGTGCAGATATCGGCCATACCCTTGTAGGCCATGTCCCAGGGATTGTATAGTGGAACCCAAGTGCGCAGCGTAGTGCATGGGGCTTCTGTGTCTGTCGTGTCCGCCAATGGTAGAGATAATGCATGCACTGAACATGTCTTTCTTCTGTCTCCCCCCCTTTTTGTGGTCTCCCTGTACATGTGTGCATTAGCATCATCAGGCGGAGGAACAGTGGCACCGGAGCAGGAGGGAGCTGCATCCCACATGGCCCTGGGGGGCGAGACAACGGAGTCTGAAGTCACCAGTGGGAGGGAGGGCGAGGGGAGCTCCACGGTGGGGACAGGAGCTGACACCAGTGATACGGACTCGTCCTATGAATGGGAGCTCCCTTGTGGTGGCAGTCCCATCTGTGCCCCCTGCATCTACAGGTACAGCTGCCACCCCCCCTCCAGCACTGCCCTCCCAGCAGCCCCTCAGCCTTTGCCCCGTTCCCGCTTACCCAGGAGGGTGGGCATCTCCTTCGCCCCAGGCACCTCAGGCCCTGCCCCAGTCACCCCTGCTGCCCTCAGTGAGGAGGCCATTGACCACCTCAGGTCCCTCACTGTTGGGCAGTCTACCATTTTGAATGCCATCCAGGGTGTAGAGAGGCAGTTGCAACAAACCAATGCATTCCTGGAGGGCATTCATTCTGGTCAGGGAGCTCTTCAGCGAGCTTTTCAGACTCTGGCCTCAGCACTGATGGCAGCCATTGTCCATATTTCTAGCCTCCCCACTCCAACTTCCTCCACCCAGACCCAATCCCCTGTACCACAGCCTATCCCAAGCATACCATCATACCAGCATGCACACACCTCAACACACAAAGGAAGCTCAGGCAAACATAAGCCCCACACATACCACACGCACTCCCAAGCATCACCCACATGCAGACATAGCAACATCCACTGCCTCCACTGTGTCCCCCTCCTCCTCGTCTCCCTCATCCCTCCCAGTCTCGTCTCCACTTACACCTGCGTTTACTACATCTACAGCCACTACTTCCATCACCATCACACCCACCACCACAACCCGCTTCCGTGCACTCACCACCCCCACTACCATTCACACATCCTGTGTCCTCTCCTAGTGTATCTGTGACGCCACCTCCCAAGGTACACAAACGCAGGAACACATCCACCCAACACCCATCCACCTCACGACAGCCTCCAGCGCATGCACCTTCACCCAAAGTCACCAAACGGACACCTCCTACAACCACAACCTCTTCCTCCATTCCCAAACCCCCTCCAGCTACCCGTCCCAGTGTCCCTAAGAAACTTTTCCTATCCACCCTTGACCTCTTTCCCTCACCTCCCCCACCCCGTCAGTCTCTTAGGGCCCAACTCCTCAGGTCCCAACCTAGCACCTCAGCCACAACAGCGGTGGGACCAGTGGTGCCAGTAGTCACTGGATTCTGGAGTGCACCAGGGCAGCCAGTGTGGCAAGGAGCCACAGCACGGACAGTCCCCCACCTGCCAAGCATCAAAAGTTGGCCCGTGCCCGGTGGGAGGGGGGGAAGACACCAGCCACCAAAGCTGCTCCCAGGAGTACAGGTGGGAGTGTGGAGTCAGCTGCGACACCTTCGAAGGTGAGGAAGGGGCACAAGAAACCCCGCAAGTCCGGGAAGAGCAGCACGGCGGAGAAGACTGCCATCAGCCCCGCTGCCCAGGATCTGGCCAGCACCAGCCCCACAGGCCCAGACAGGACCGCCAGCACCAGCCCCGCTGGCCCAGACAGGACCGCCAGCACCAGCCCCGCAGGCCAGGAGGCGACTGCCAGGACCAGCCCTGCTGGCCCAGACAGGACCGCCAGCACCAGCCCCACTGGCCCAGACAGGACCGCCAGCACCAGCCCCGCTGGCCCAGACAGGACCGCCAGCACCAGCCCTGCTGGCCCAGACAGCACCGCCAGCACCAGCTCTCCGCTGACCAGGAGGCGACTGCCAGCACCAGCCCGCTGGCCCAGACAGGACCGCCAGCAGCTCAGTCGCTGCCAAGGACACCTGCCGCCACATGCACCGCTGAACAGGATACTGCCGCCACCAGCACCGCTGCCAAGGACACCTGCCGCCACAAGCACCGCTGAAAAGGAAACCGCCGCCACAAGCACCCCTGAAAAGGAAACCGCCGCCACAAGCACCGCTGCCAAGACACCTAATGCCACCAGCACCGCTGGCCCATGAGCGCCAATAGCACTGACGCTACTGAGTCCGCCACGAGCAGGATGAAGCACTCTGGGCACCAAGCCCCTCCAGAACCAGTGGAGATTCACATCCACTACCTCTGTCCTTGGCAGGATGAAGCACTCTGGGCACAAAGTCACCTCCAGAACCAGTGGAGATTCACATCCACTACCTCTGTCCTTGGCAGGATGGAGCACTCTAGGAACCAAGCCCCCTCCAGAATCAGTGGAGACTGTTATCCACTTGAGAGACTGTGGCTTTGCACTCCCCAGGATTGTACAGTGGGCAAACCACCCACTGTAGAGACTTGTGAGACTGTGGCTTTGCACTTCCCAGGATTGTACAGTGGGAAATCCACCCACTGTAGAGACTTGTGAGACTGTGGCTTTGCACTCCCCAGGATTGTACAGTGGGCAAACCACCCACTTGAGAGACTTGTGAGAGTGTGGCTTTGCACTCCCCAGGATTGTACAGTGGGCAACCCACCCACTATAGAGACTTGTGAGACTGTGGCTTTGCACTCCCCAGGATTGTACAGTGGGAAAACCACCCACTGTAGAGACTTGTGAGACTGTGGCTTTGCACTCCCCAGGATTGTACAGTGGGCAAACCACCCACTTGAGAGACTTGTGAGAGTGTGGCTTTGCACTCCCCAGGATTGTACAGTGGGCAACCCACACACTGTAGAGACTTGTGGGACTGTGGCTATGCACTCCCCAGGATTGAACATTGGGCATGGGGCCCCTTCGTGGATTTGGCGATGTGCACTAAACCGGCTGAGGTGCCCCCCTTTCCCTTCCCCCTGAGGTGCCTGTTTTATTTCTATCTGATGCCCCAGCAATGTTCTCTCCATCATGTTGGGGTATCTTGCGTGGGCCTCGCCCATGCAGTGTCGGCCCATTGTTCCACGGACTTAAATGGTGCAATACCTGGACTTCTATTCTTGGAGTATATATTTGTTTATAGTGTAAATATAATTTTGTGTACTGGATTTTAATATATTACAATCGTTCACCTCATTTCCTTTTGTCTTTGCATGCTTCTGGGGGGGCTTGGGGGTGTAACTGTAATGTATCATGCTGTATTAGTGTGTGTGTTGTTGTGGGTGAGGGTGGGGGTGTTGCGTGTTGTGTGTGTGTGTCCCTGTTTTTTCCCTCCCCCTTCCCGTGTGTTGTTGGTGCAGTAGTCACCGTGGTCTTCGCCGCCAGCCTTCATGCTCCGGGTAGAGGAGCAAGAAGATGAAGGCTGGAAAAATGTGAAGCTCTGGTTCCATGGCGTCCTGGTTCCTCGTGGGGTGTGTAGAGGTGAGCGTTTTCCCTTCGAAGTCCAGTTTTCGCTGTGTTTTTGTTCGCAGTGAATCCGCCGCAGAAAAGGTGGTCGATTGGTAGGTTGTGATACTGTGGGCGGTACATTGTCCTCCGCCTGTCTGTTGGGGGTGACCACCCAGCTGTTTGTTTGTACCGCCGTGGCGGTCGGAGTGTTAAAGTGGCTGTCTATGTTGGCGGTTTCCGCCACGGTTGTAATCCAATTTTTTTTACTGCCGGCCTGTTGACGGTTTTACCGCCACTTTAACACCGACTGCCAGGGTTGTAATGAGGGCCTAAATGCTGTTAGAGCCCTGCTTTCAGGTATATTTTGGCAGAAAAATCCAATAGAAATGTCCAATGTTTTGTATTTTTTGCTCTTGAGCGTTGTGCTATGTCAGTTTTGAACAGCAAATGTGCATGTATGACTCTTTAAATGTCTATAATCTAAGACTAATTTGTATGGATGGTCCTGTTTGGCAACAGGAAATAAAGGATTATTCTTTGGTGAGACACTGGGCTCATTTTCTCCCTGGTACTCTAGCTGTGCAAGAATCTCTCTCACATGAGCTTTAGCCTCAAGCTTTATAGGATATTGATGTTCAGCCTGTGGTTGGGGCCTTATTGGTATTATGGGTAGGGAGAATCTTTATCCCACCCAACATGATTGTGATACAGCACAGGGGACTGTGCCGATGCCCAACTGAATGATTATGAATCAACTAATTTCATAGGAACTAGGGGCGAGAAGGAAAGCTTAATGATCTGTTCCCCCTGCCAGACTTCATGGACAAATTCCAGCGGCCAATCCTTTTTAGCCAACAAAATTTCATAAAGGCCAGTTAATTGTTTCCTAAATATTATTTCCATGGAACACTCAATGTCTCTCTCTAATTGTATTTTCATTTGATATGGCCTATTAGGTGGGGAATACGCATTTCCATAGTCTCAACTTCTTTGAAGTCATCAGTTGCTTTCACCTCCAGATACTTTAGAAGATTCCAGAAACTATTGTGACCTCTGCTGCACTGTCTAGCAGAACCAGTGGCCAGTTCCTGTTCTTCAATAAAACTCTCAACGTGCGTGGAATTTCATGCAGAAATAGCTGCCACTTTCTTTTTGAATTGAGGTGTTTTGTGTGGACGTATCTCTTCTTTTTTGACTGGAACTTCTGCTGAGAGTTGTGATTCTATTTCTGGTATCACATACTCTCCCACTACATATATCCAGTGATCCTTGAAAGGAAAAAGTTTGGCATGTATCAGTATTTGATATTGATCAGGAGTTTTTATATTACCTCTATCTCTTAAATTGTAACATCTCTCAGAGGTCTCCAACTGCAGAGATTCTCCCGTGTCTTTTATAAATGTTTGTTTTTGTTTATCACAGAGTTTTTTAGAACCCTCAGCTTCTTCCTTGGTAGGATCCTTATTGGATTTATCTTGTAGTTGTGGTGTACTTGGTCTGGCTCCCAAACTATCCCGACCTATACTCAAATAAGTTTCTTCAATAAGTTTAGGCAGTTTGCGTTCTTAAAGCAACATCACAGAGCAGCATGCACACTGCCAGTGCTACTGCTTCCCCTTTAAGGTTACTTAATGTTATTGAGGACACTGTAGCAAACGTGCCCATTAATTGCATTCCCATATCCAGGGCTGGGTCAGCACCATATTTATCTTGAATTTGTTTTAGCACTTCCTAAAGATTGGCAAGTGTTGGTGTACCATGTGTGGCAGTGTAGAGCATGGCAAATACAGTGCCCCAAGTGTTGTAGTTATCGACTGCAGACATTGTTTCTGAATGACAGGCACATAGTGAGAATTATGTGTTTATCTTGAGGTCCTCTATGAGGAAACACAGCTTCCAGAGTGTTTATTTTTTAACTGCATGTGGTTGTGCTTGAGCAGCACGTGCTAGGTTAGTATTTAATGTTTGCATTACAAACTGCACTGATAGAGTATATATTCTTACAAGCTGAATGTATAAGCGGCGAACCTCGGCTACCACCAAGCTGCCTGCTTCAGGATGCAGTGTGGATGTGGCCAATTAAGGCCAGGTAGGACCATCATTACTCAGAGAACCTAGCTTAACATGCAGTGTTTTATGGGTTAGGGTGCCATCAAGCCAGTTTTGGTGGTCTTGAAAAGATAGAGGTATCTCTATGTATGCATATGCTCTGTATTGTGCAGGTGCATTAGCATGTGTATAATGATTAAATGTATTAGTGTTCCCTTCAACTGCTGGAACATTTACCCAAGACTAAAAAAAAACACTGTTCTATAACCTGGATGAGCATCATCCACAAATGTGACAGCACCCCCTGGGATTTAAAGACATTATTTAATAAATGATTAGTGAGGCGGGCTTCACGTTTACTGCAACTAACACCCGTTGCGGGGTTGACAGGGTAAATATACTGGTTCAGAGAGAAACACACTAATTTGGAATTAGTCCGTTTAAGGTTCAAGTTTAAACAACCTTCAGTTTAAAATAGGTGCAACCTAATCTAGCTGAGGAGAAAATCCTCAATACCACAGATGTCTCTATATATATAGTATTGGCATGCATTGAGCATGTAGTGAGACATTGATTCTCAGGGAGAGCCATAATTCAGTGCCTGCCCAACGCTGGTGGTGCCATGTCATGTTTGGCTCTCATTGTACTAAATGAAACTGCTGGATTTGAGTGGCAGCACCACCAGGCTGTGTGGAACTGAGTCCAAATTCACTCCGTGTAGCAACTGTCGGCCTAACCCTTCCGGCCAGTTATCAGTACCTCACCTAAAGTGAAGGTGATTTTTGGCAGCCGTGTGCATGACATTCTGATTTCTCAGGGAAATCGTGGTGCCACAGATCTCATCCTTTTCTCTCAGTTACATTAATCTCACACATGTAGAGACAAACAGAAGCAGAACTTGGTTTCATATATTTTATTGAATCAACTGCAATCTACATGCTGTACTGCAATGATTAGGATAATATAACAGAATAATAGCAATGCGGTGACAAGGAAAGTGAAACCCTAAGAAGACACCATCCCCATATCTGAATATGGTAGTAAAAAGGGATGTTTGTCTACTGAGAGTTCTCTTTCATGTACTAGGAAAGACGCCAAGTCTCAGCAGACAGATGCAGTAAAGCGACAGCATGCCATGGCAATTTTCTAGCTGGACCTCTCCCTCTAACGTATAAGGGGCAGTGGGATGTTTTATAATAACACAGCTTGTGTTCTGATTCAAATCATTAGCTGCCCTTTATCCATTCAGCCTCTAGGGCATCAGGCTTAGGGTCCACTGTCACTCCATTCTACATAGATCTGACATGGACACCTCTGATGGAGGGTCAGGCACCCCTCGGAAAGGATATTAATATCTATACAGGTAATTATGAATAGTGAGGGAATGGCTTGATGATAGAGAAGTGTCTAACCCCCCTGCACCACCATATGGTGGGATGTGAATTGTGTCTTTTTTAGGTTGTAGTCAAGATACACCTAAAGTTGGGATGTTACTGAGACATTTCCTGCATCAATCGGTTGTGCAGTGATTGCAATGTGATAGCTTACCTGGTGAGACTATGCTTAATGTCTATGCAAAGTGTACTTTGGTATGACACTGAGGTTATGACACGGAGGTTCTGTTCAAGTTATACCACCCCCATGTTTCAAATGGTGTAAATCTGAAATAATGACAACACCTATATTTACTCTTTATTTACATAAGCACAGCTCCTTGTTTGTACACAATATGCCTAAATATACTTGCTTTCAAATTCAGAGTGATATTTTTCAAGGTGGAGAATACCTTACCATACACATTACACTGTGAATCTCACACATTTGTTATAGCCTTGTTGTCATGACACTTACTTTACACATTAGGATCCTTGAAACACTCTTATTCACTTCTTGAAAAAGATTCATGTCCACCTGAACAACAAGTACAATATAATGGTATTAAAATGGAGCATAGACACGCAGCTCAAAGTCTATACTAAGCAATATGATATTCCAGGTTAATTGTAGATTTTGACACCCATAGACACATATTTAAACATTTTCATACAACGGAACAAAGTTACTCACCTTGCAGAGCAGAGCTGAATGAAGGGGAAAGGACAGATATGTGTAACATTGTGTCGCAAATCCCTGCTCACTGTGTGTGCTGTTGTAAAACTGCTTCCTAGCTTCAACACAGGCACCCTTGCACCATGAGGCAAGGGTGACTGACCTGTAGGTGTTATAGATTTGTATGCAGGAAAGGGATACCTTCCAGCAAAAAAATATCCTCTGAGTCATTTTGCTCCTTCTAGGTGTGCTGCAGAATGTCACACTTTTAGTAAGAGGAACCAATGAGTAGCAATGAAAGTACTTTATCTTGTATTCCACTGTTGGGGAGGCATACTAATCAGTTGCAGTCCCAAGTCTACCATTGAATGTAACTCTGGCAATGTGTCTGAATACCAGGATAGATGGTTGGGAACAGCCATACTACACCCATGGTATACATCTCTGCTGCGTAGCAATGCAAGTCAGCCTTTTGCATTCACTTGTGTTATTCTTGATGTATTAATTTAGTTAGTACCCCGCAACTTAGCCTTGGAAAATCATATAAAGGGTTTACACCACTCTTGCATTCCCCTGCATGGTGCATGGGAGAGGCAAAACTGTGGAATCATTATGCCCAACATTATCTCCTTATGCACACATATGTTGCATACACCCAAAAATATACTGTATTTTCGATGTACATTGAGATGCAGATTTAAGTGCATTGTATCATTGACCAGTGCCATAAAGGCAACAGTGAAATATGTTGGACATACATATTAACCTTCCCACACAAACATACCTTTTACAGTGTAGATAATGTTTCGTAATGACATCCTAGGCTTAATGGAAGATTAACCAACATGTTGTGCTTTGTTTGCATCACAAAAGTGAGGCAAAGTAGCAAAAGGTGGGTTTTTTCATGATTTCCGTTCTAGTGCAATTGTTTTAGCACTGGAAATTGCCTATAAGTAGCTCAAAGTAGCGCATAGCATTGCAGTGTGTTACTTTTCAGCAAGGGAGTATTACATATACATTCAAATGAACTGAGACATGATTTTGTATAAAAAATTGTAGCCTTTTGAAACCAGACGTTCAAAGCAGAAATGTTTTTATTTCTCCTTGCTTATTTGACTTTGCATGTGTTCTGCACTGTACACCACACATACAAAGTAGTAATGTTTTGAAACTTGTCTAGGCATAGTATTTTCTACTGGAAGAGAATCCTTACAGTACAAATCTTATGCCAGGCTCTTGCACATACCCTTGCACTATGGTGCAAAGGTGTGTGTTTGTGTGGTACATGGCAGCTACATTCTGTACCAGCTATGGGGAGAATAGAGGAGAGTACATATCTCTGTAGATATGGCACTCTATTTCAACATGTCTCCCATCTGTTTTGCCTGCAGCCAGCTCGCTGTACACTGCCCCTTGCCACCTGGCCTCCTGTTTCCCCCAGATTGCCTCATTTCTGCTCTTTCCGCATCTCCTGGCCTCTGCTTTCTCCGTATGTTTGTTTGCTTGTATTTTTGCCGTATTTCTGCTCCTTTTGCATTTTAGTGACCTCTGCTTTACCTACATGTTCTTCTGCCCCTGTTTTTGCCTTATTTCAGTTTTTGTCTTCATTTCCTTGACTTCTGCTTTGCCTGTACACTCTTTTGCTCCTGTTTTTGTCTTAGTTCTGCTCTTCTTGCATTTTCTTGAGCTCTGCTTTGCCTGCATGCTCTTCTCATCTGATTTTGCCTTATTCTCCCCTCTGTTCACTTTTGGCTTGCAGTGTGCTCCCTCCCTGCTTTCCACGACTTCCTCCCTTCCACCTCCCACCACCCAACACCCATCCCTACCCACAGGACCTACTTATTGGAGGCCACAAGATGTCCCCGCACTGGAAGCATTCTGTGGGTGCAGTGCTGCTGCACCGAAGTGTCATAGTTTGGACTCTTGCCTGCAGCCAAAGCTATACCGGCTATCAATATTTCATTATCCATTCTCGTTTGTGAACGAATCACTGCAGCCACAGAAGCTGTAGCTACTGCTGTTTTTGCAGCTTCATCTTCCAGTGTATTACCAGTAACGCGTACTCCTACACGTTGGTGTCCCAATGTATGGACTACATGGACACACAGTAGCTTATCCTTAAGATCAGCCACCCTCCCCCACAATGTCTTGTGTTTAATGATGTTCCCTTTAGAATCTCTAAACCTGTTCAGTTTCCAATGATTGAGATATTCATTGTATGACTGGACGCAGTAATATGAGTCACAGACTATCAAAGTCTGGCATCCTGGCTCAGTATGATCGAGCGCTAGAATAAGAGGTTTAAGCTCAGCCAACTGGGCTGTGCAGTCCCCTAAGGTCTGCGTGTAGATATTGTGTGGGTGGAAAACTCCATCTTCCATCACTCCGCTCACGGCTGCGCAAGCAGCCGAGTATTGATGTTTAGTACCTACAGCCGGTTGTGCCGAACCATCAGTGTATACGACAGTATGGTAACTGTCTAGTGCCAAGATATTTAGAGGAGCGGGGTACTCTTGTTCATACTGGAGAAATTCTTGTGTCTGAAGTTTTGGGTCGAATATATAATCGACATCAGCGGTGGTCAGAGACGTTGCCCATTGAATCCAACGCGGATGTAATGCTTTTGCGTTTGGAACACTTGCTTTGGTGACAGCCTCTGAGGCCGGTACCGGGGAGACAACAATTATACGTTTCCCCTGGGCAAGTGGCCTCTCTTTTACGACAGCCATCTGAACAGCCATCAGAATCTTTTCTGTAGGTGCAAAACGTTGTTCAGCATTTTAGTATAAATGTGATTTATCTGCTATGGGTACTGTGTCATCCTCATTAAAGGTGACATGAGTAAATCCAATGGCACCAGCAATTATTCTGATGACCAAATTAGTTTTATTGTCATGTGTGTGTAAGTCTCTAGCTTCTAGCATGTCCTGTTGCATTTCCCTAAGGATGTGTGTGTGTTCAATTGTCCAGTGTCTGCTAGAAAAGTTGGGCTGAACTAAGTCATAAAGTGGCTTGATGAGTTCTGCATAATCTGGAATTAATATTCTGCCAAAATTGAAGAAACCCAGCAATGACTGCAATTTCTTAAGTGTGTTTGGAGGCTGTAGTTGAGCACACTTCTCTAAAAAGTGCAGGGCCAGGCTCTTCCCCTCGCTTGACAGCTCATATCCCAGGAATAATACGCTAAGAAAGGCTATCTTGCTCTTCTTAAAATTGAATTTATAACTGAGGTCTGCAAATTCCAAGATTATCCGATCGACCCTCGCAAGATGAATGTCGAGCACGTCGTCAGTGAGATATATATCATCCACATAGGACAATGCCTCGGAATCAATAGCATGGAACATCGATGTTACACGGGCTGAAAATAGTTCTGGGCTATTTTTATAGCCTTGAGGTAAACGACAAAAGCGTTTTTGAGAGCCAAATGAGAATGCACTCAAGTCCCGACTTTCATGAGCCAAATTCTGGCAGAAGAACCCATTAGATATATCTAATGTAGTTTTATATTTTTTTACGCACTATATTGTTTATCAGTGCTGTGCTGTGTGAATTTTGTATAGCACATGTCCGTGTATGACTATTTAAGTGTCTATAATCAACAACTATTCTATATGAATGGTCTGGCTTTGCAACGGGGAATAATGGATTATTCATTGCAGATGTACAGGGCTCAATTACTCCCTGGTACTCAAGTTGGGTGAGGATTTCCTTCACCTGAGCTTTTGCTTCATGTTTGACAGGATATTGTGTCTGCAGTTGGGGCGTAGACCTAACGGAATAATATGACAAGGATACTCCTTGGCCCAACCTACATGATTGCAGTATAGCGCAGGTGCCTGCTCTAAAGCCCATTCAGCAGCATATGCTTCTTTTGCTGCTTCCGGAACAAGAACGGAGAAAGAAGGCAAAATGACATCTTCCCCATGCGGGAGCTTTCGGACGTGTTCAAGTGGCCTGACTCTTTCAGCCAATAGGATATCACTAGTAAGTTCATCCCAAAATATTACACTTATAGTGCGCTCCACGTCTCCCTCTATGTGAATTTTTAATTCATAAACCCTATCGGGTGGAGAATGCGGCCATCCGCCGTTTCAACTGCGACGTAATCGCTAGTTGCAGTCGCAGCCAGATGATCTTTCAGACTCTGGTGACATATCGTGACTTCTGCTGCGCTGTCTAACAGAGTCACTGCCCACTTCTTGTTCCTCAACAGTGTTCTCAATTTTACTGGCATTTTTAACTGTCAGTGCTGCCACTTTCTTCTTTTTAAACTGCGGCTTCTTTTTTAATGGTAGACTGTTGTGAGTCTTTCTTCTTTATCACGTATTCCGGACGTCGATCTTGAAGGCCCCCTCTCTCGCTACATCTATCTGGTGCATCCTGAAAGGAATGAGAGGGACGTGAATCAGTATATTTGTCCGGAGTTTTAATGTTCTCCCTATTTCTGAGATTAAATCTCCTTTCGGAGTTCTCCGGGTGTGGAGAATCAGCTCTCTTATTTCTTCTTTCTTTTAAATCTTTTTGTTTGTCCCAGCGCTTCTTAGAGCCCTCTTGTGCCTGCTTTGTACCCTCCTTATGGGCGGTATCTTTTAACTCCAATTTTTTACGTTTAGCTCCCAAACTATCCCGTCCTATACTAGTATAGGTATCGAAAATAATTTTCGGTAGCTGTCTCTCTTGTTCCTGGTGTGGAGTTTCCAGGAGACGCTGGCGAATTGCCTGTGCTACCGCTTCCCCTTAATATTACTCAGTATTATTGAGGATACAGCGTCAAAGTTACGCATTAATTTCATCCCCAAATCCAGGGCTGATGCAGCCCCATGCTCATTTTGTTTTTGTTTTAACACTTCCGGTAAATTGGCAAGTGTCGGGCTACCATGTGTGGTAGTATATACTGTATAGCAGCGAAGACTGTACCCTCTGTGGCACAGTCATCCACAGAGGGAACCATTCCAAAAGGCAAGCACATAGTGAGCAACCTATGTTTTTCCTGTGGTCCTGTGTGGGGAAACACAGCTTCCAGTTGATTTGTTTTCTGGGTAATCCAGACGGTATTTTTTCCGGGTCCGTGGGCACTTTACCCATAATAGTATTTGCGGCTTAATCCCAGTAGCCAATTGATAACCACCAGCTACTAGCGGTGATGGACGCGCTGGTGTTGTGTTCAATGTTCGCATTACGAACTGGACCAATCGTCTATATAATGCCACTAATTCATTATATAAAATTTGTAAATCTGCTATCTGCATATTCTGTATGCCTGGGTGAGGTGTGTATGTGGCAAACATAGGCCATGTAGGTCCATCATAACTTAAGGGACCTAACCTCACTCTTTGTAATACACGTAGAAGGGCGCCTTTGAACCAGTTCTGATGCTCCTGGTATGTGAGCGAAATATCATGATACTGGTATGCTTGGTACCGTAAAGGTACATTTGCAACTTCATATGTGTGGAATGTTCTTTGTTCTTTGGTCAACCTCATGAAAGGTGACACAACAGTAAAATGTTTTTGTTTGGTATGCTTCAGTAGCTTCTATTGTCAGATTAACATCCCCGCCCTCATCTGTAAGGCCATGCGTTAATAAATGTTGTGTTAGTGCTTGTCTAGCATTTTCAGGAATGTCAATGGCGTCAGCCATATTTGTTTAGAAAAACGGAACACCAAAAATGGGTAGTAAAGTCCTTTTATGAGTTCAAGCTCTAACAACCTACAGCTTAATCAAGTGTTACCTTTTCAGCTAAGGAGGATTTTCCCAAAGACCACAGACGTCTCTGTATAATGGTACTTAGGGTACCTGTTGTCTCTGAGACAGTGATAGTCGGGGTATCCGTAAATTAGTGCCTAAACACCATCGTTGGTGGCGCCATGTCGTAGTTTGGACTCTAGCTCTGAGCAAGACTGCTGGTTTAAGGATGACAGTACTTTTGTTTGTAAGCGACTACGCCTTTCCTACAACAAATCGCAACTGTCGTCTCAACCTTACCGGCTCACTAGCAGAATCAGGGAGTGTTGTGGTTAAATGGAGATTACCCCTTTCTCACATGTATATCATGTCTCATACAAACACAGGCAATGACAAAGATGTAGTAGAATTTAAATAGTTTTGATTTAACATAACTGCAATTTGCGATAAATTGCATGGGCTGCAATGATTAGGATAATGAATAATGCAAGAAACAGAATTGTGAAGACGAGAGTCATTATTACAAAGACCCCCACCATCTTGCAATACGTAGGAAAGATATATGAGATGTAATATGCCCTAATACCCTAATGTGAAAGGCCTAACCTCCTGCCTAAAGGATGGGTTTGTTAATCCTAATCTGCCAAGGCCATGCCCATGAAAGGAGCCCCCAACCCTCGTTACCTTGGAATGAGGTCTCTATCTCAGACTCCGCAGGGACACGAAGACTGGGTCAGCGTCAAGACGACTGCAGCATCGATATCAGCGATGGTGGCGATGCCCTCTGGTCAGAGTCCCTCTGATTATCTGTCTAAAGTGTGATGTATTTATACAGATCTACAAGGACCCCTGACGTAGGTGTGTTCCTAAACAATAGATAACAGACGTGCTTGGAGCGGCAATTAATATAAACAATCCCTCGAAAGTATAGAGAGGGAAAATCCCTAAGTGTGATCACCTACTGTTTGTTTGTCTTTGGTGCTTGATCTTGATGCCTTGGCGCGGTGACACTGATAATGTTACCCATAATAAGTGGCCTAACTATAAACAAGACAGCCATCTTAGAAGAAATAAATAATTCAATGGGTTACGACAGAGCAAGCAAAGTAGGATAAAAGTCACTAGGTGACGGGGGCACGAGTCTGCAAGCCAGAGGCTAAGCTAACTCCTGTTATCCCATTAAAACGAACTAGGATTCACTACAGAAGGTGTCCTAAATGCAAACCTGTCTATGCCCGTCTGTGCCTAGACGACGCCCAGTGCCAGAAAACATGGCCCTCCAGGCACCTATTGCTACACCGTCAAGGAGCTTCTGGCCCTAGACACAGCAACACCAACTGCTGCACTTTCTCTCCTCGAGAAACGAAAGGACCTCTCACCTACCTACAGTTCTGCTTCTCCAGCAACACAGGGTCACCAGTCCACAAACAAACCCACTCCACTCCTGCTGGGAAGACCTCAAACAACCCAGAACTGCTCCACTGCATCCTGATCAATGACTGATCCTTCTGCAAACACAACATGAAAGTCGGGGACACCATTACTACCCTTGCCCCTGACATAACCTTCATCATTGAAATCTGGCTCAGCCCTTCCTCAAACCCCAACATTGCCACAGCAATACCATATCCCACAACACCCTCATCAACAGACTCCACAGCATCAGCATACAGAACAATGCCCTCAAGTGGATTGCCTCCTTCCTCACAGGATGCACGCAGAGCATCCATGTGCTTCTTTTCACCTCCTAACCAAAGAACATCATCTGCGGTGTACCCCAAGGATCATCCCTCAGTCTTGTGCTGTTCAATGCCTACAGGACCCCCTACACGGACATAATCCGATCCCACAGGCTCATTGTCACATCCTACACAGAGACAACACATAACTTGTCTTCTTGCTCACCGAAGATCCCCCTTCTTCATCAGAACAAACTTCAGCGATGCCATGACCAATGTAGCCAACTGGATGAGTGTCAATTGCCTCAAACCCAACACTGACAAGACAGAAGTACTGATGTTCTGGAAAAACACTTCCATTTGGGACTACAGCTGGTGGCCAGCAGAACTTGGACTCACACCCGCACTGACAGACCATACAACCAACCTCAATAGTAAACTGACATGAAGCAACAGCTCAACACAGTCACCTCCTCCTGCTTCCACACCCTCTGCATGCTCCGCAGAATTTTCAGATGGATCTCTGTCAGCACTGGGAAAACCATCACCCAGATCCTAGTCTCCACCCGCCTCGACTATGACAATGCACTCTACTCTAGCCTCTTCACCAAACTCCTCAAAAGACTCCAGGCAATACAGAATATTGCAGCCAGATCCATCTTGGACCTCCCCAAATGGACCCACATCACCTCACATCAGAAACCTCCACTGGCTCACTATCCAAAAGAGATGTCAGCTCAAGATCCTCACACACACTTGCAAGACCAACACAATCAAGGGCCAGATTATAGCAGCCCAGCAGTGGATACGCCTTCTGCTACATCATCGCCAAGACCTGGAAGGACCTCCAATTCCAAATAGCACCCTCCCTTGCGGAATTCCGAAAGAAATTCAAGACCTGGCTTTTAGATGGAGACACTGTACCCCAGGGCCCAGATACCCACAGGCGGACAGTGCTGCACGCTACAAATTTTGATTGATTGATTCCTTGTCAGTGGCCTTTATAGCGCTACACATATAGTGCCGTGGCTCATATGGAGTAATGCAAAGGGCCACACAGTAGTTAATCTACAGCACCACAAAGGACCTTGGAACTCACATGTTTTCCACACAGTGGACTGTATAGCCCTAAACAAATTGCTGAGCAGTGGCACATCTAGGACAATGCGAAGGGATACTCAATTCACACGTTAATGGTGCCTATTAACCTTCACAAGGAATAAGTAAAAAATATGATTGGGGCTTTCAATAATATAGCTCAGCAGTAATGTAACTCATGTCAACATATATGTGAAGCAATACGTAGTGCAGACCTACATGTGACCCATTACAGTAATGCACACAAAGAGCAAATAAAATCATGCAATACAACAAAGCAAGCAACCTTGCTGGCCTGCACTGTGTGAAAAGGGAAAAGGCTTGAATGCTCCATATTGATCTTATATGTAGAATTTCTGTACTTTCCTAGCACTGGAAAACCTGTTGCTGCTTAGCACCAACACAGGCACCCTTCCATCATATTACAATGGTGCCTTTCTTGCAGGTAGGTTTGTTGTTGTGCAGGAAGGTGCACCTTCCAGCATATACATAATCTTCTGAGGCATTTTACCATTTAAAAGAGTGCTGCTAAATGCAGCACACTTTGAGAGAGGAAACAAAGAGGTGGCAATGCACGATTTTGCCTCCTTGCAGCTCTGGTGAGGAGTCATAAAACTATTACACATTCCAAGATCTATCAATATATGTAGATCTCTTAATAGGTCCGAATCCATGGGTGGATATGTGGAAATAGCCACACTCCACCCATGACATGCCTCTCTACCACAGAGTAACACAAGCCAGTGTTTTGTGCAGCCTTGGGCTACACAAGATTCATCAAGCCACTCAGGGTACGGAAGGTGGCTTTCCATGGCTTGACAAGCCTCATTTAGTTTTGGAATTGCCCTTGTGTCCCCTTGCCTGGAGCAAGTGTCACCCCAAAACGTAATAAATATGTCCCAAAGTGTTGCCAAACTTTGGGCACACATGTATCAAACATTCACAGGTATGCATGTAGCTGAACATTACCTGCTTTTGATAAAAACGCCATTCTAACAACGTGTGGATATGTGCTATACTGTTAACACTTTGCATGGGCTTTATAATACAGGTGCTAAAGGTATTGACAAATGTGCATGTTCACTCTTTCACTACCCTTGCACACTCGCACATTGTTTTTTTTAGTGTATACTTTATTCTCACTGTAAGGTTGGCATCTGCTTCCATCACCTTGTGTGGCACAAGAGGACATCACAACATTCACAAAGACCAGGCTTATTATGTTGAGGACTCATAGATTAGTTCCTTGGCTTTTGTGCAGTGTCCTAGTACTACATATAAATTAAAACACAAAAATGTGTGACATTGACATGTCTCAATGAATTTTTAAACGCAGGCCTATGGCATGAGACAATAGAGAATTTATGAGCCATTTCATTGGATATGAATATGTGGGGATTGTTATGATTGACTTAGATAGCTTCATCCATTAAAAATCAAACTCCTTTTTGCATGGACATCGTTCTGGATCTTTTTTCCTGATTTGAGGTCATATTGGTGATGATGTACCTAGATGGTAGTATATGTAAGTTCCTCAAAATTGACTTGTTGGCAGACCAAATGAAATTATGCTGTCGCGCAGGCTCTCATTATCCCAATGAGGCTACTGGATTTGGGTGGCAGAATCACCTGGACTGTGGGGAACTAAGTCCAATCCCACACTATGTGACAACTGTCAGCCTAAATCTGGATTTTAGGGCTGACTAGCAGCACCTCATCTCTGCCCAAGAGCAGGGATGCCTGTGGCAACTGGGCGCATGATAGAAATGACTCCTCAGGGAAATCGTGGTCGATCAGATCTCATCCTTTTCTCTCAGTTACATTATTCTCACATATGCAAAGACAAAAAGAGGCAGAGAATGGTTCAATAAGGTTTATAGAATTAACTGCATCTTAGATAAAATGGCATGAATTGCAATAACTGGGATGATAAAACATGCTGGAAGCAAAATGGTGACAAGAAGAGTGAAACACAAAACGGTCCCATCATGCTGTCACTATGCATAATATATATGGTTCCTGCCTAAGCTATTTTAGAGCACAGCATGATAAGTGAATGCAATCAGCAATCAGCATGCATTAGTGTTCATCTGGCTGGAATATACCTCTAACGTCTATGGGACAGAGAAGTGTTTTTATAATAAAACAGCTGATGTTCTGAGGAAATGTCCCCACATAAGAATGTGTATGTTTCTTTGAATGTTGGAGACACAACATACCAGTTTGCCGGCAACTTCATCTGGTTGCTGTCTTGAGGAATGTGCAAAGTAAAAAGAATGCCCTGCTAGAAATGCAATGCTTTCCTGGGTGAAAGCACAACTAGATAATGCCATGCCATTGAAATATTTGTACCAAAGGGGAAGCTCCCACCTCGTATATGTAACTATCGTGCTGCCTTTCATATCTTCTTACTGGAATATGTCTCACGCAGGATGTGTGTTGAAGTGTTGAAATAGGCAGATTAATAACCCCATGTATTAACCATTCAGCAGATGGAATTTCATCCACAGTAAAATGCAACTTTTTAATTGTTCTTTGTTTACCATGACATTAGTTGCTGCCTTCTTTGCCATTATTTGTTGTTGCCTCGTTAATCTAAATGTTGAAAATATATCCCTGCTCTCATGTGTAGCCAGGGAATGCGACCTGCTTTCTATGTTTGTGGTGTCCAACCTAACTGCATAATGGACCTTAACTGGCTCTGTCCATGTTGCAAGGATGACATGTTGCTTTGCACTATGTATATTGCTGAAGAATCTATGTTGTTTAAAGTGTGTATGAGGTTGGACAAGGTCTTAATCCCATTATCTAAGAGGGCTAATGCTTTCTGTAAGTTTTCCTGATCTATTTGCCTTAACTGGGCAGCAGCTTCTTGTTGGGAAAGTTTAGAAATGTCATTATATACTGCATATAAGAAGCATCTTCTACGTTGTCTTCTGAGGCCTAATGGGGAATCCTGCAAATCTATGTCATTGGACAGGAGACTGAGGTGTTCTTTAAAAGCATCTAGTGAGGAATTTTAATCATTACTGGCATAATTTCCCTACACTGTATGTTGTTTTTGTTGTTGTTTTTTTTGTCCTCATTCACCCTAGGCAATGTACGAAACCTCCTTTGCTTATCAACCAAACATGGGAGATTTACTCGGCCAGGGATTACCCTCTCTTCTCGAACAATCCTTAGACTGTCTCAATTCCCTAAGGATTTCAGAGCAGGGTGTATTATCATTGGACCAAAAATATGAAACAGTTTCAATTCCAACAATCAGTGCAGTAAAATTATATACATCAATGATCAGATTTCAAATCCAACAATGGTACCCAAAAATTCCCTTGCACCCTATCCCTTCCCCTTATTGATTGATCCAAATCTGTTGTGCTGAGAACATCCCTAAGCCATTCTGGATGGTCTGGAGGGTCCTTTGACATACATTTTCTACAAATTTCTCGCCTCCCCAGCACTATTGAATAAAATATTAACTTCTTGTCAATCGATTTATCCCGACCAGGCCACCCCTGCCGATCCTGGGATTGACCGAAGATTATCAACTGTAAGGAGGGCTCGATTTCCTGCTTCAATATACTCAAGATTGTTCCACATACTCCTTCCCAAAAATGTCGAACGTCCAAACATTCCCAAAACATATAAATATCTGTTGCTTGAACCAAACCACATTTTGGACATTTCACCTCCTGCCCACTTTTCATTTTAGATAACTTCTCAGGAGAGATATAAACTCTATGTATCGTGTAGTAGTGTTTTTTCTTCAACACAGCAGGTTTCACAATACCATAAAGCAATGCTAACGACTTCTTCCACCACTTCTTAACCGAATCTTCCGGGAAGAAATCTCCCCACAACTTCATGGGAAGATCAAACTCGCCGTCTACTCCTTCTAGGATCCCCCAATACCAAGCTGACACTTTGTGGGGACCTACTAATGGGCTCGGGATGATCTCATCCAAGGGGTTATGCATCCCAACACCTTCCTTAATCCCCTTAGCCGATTCTCTTATTTTGCACCTAGACAGAGAACCCCCCGTTTTCAGCCCCAATTCTTCCCAGGAAAGAAGATCCCCTTCAGGAAACAGCTCTCCCCAGTGCTCTATTCCAGCCTGTTTTATCGGTAACGCTAAAATGTCTTGAAAACATTCTGGAGTACCCGGGGAATCCCAAATAGGTGCATTAAGATTATCATAGGTAAGTTTTGCCAATCGTCTGATCTGATACCAGCATTCTGCTAAACCCCGCATAATTTTCAGCCTTATCTTTTTGAAGAATTTAGGGTCCCCGAATTTAAAAATGAAATTAGTTGACGCATCCTTGATATTAGAAGCCATAATCTTAAACATTAAACCCGTGGTTGTGGAATCCGAAGTGACAAAAGCTCTAAAGTTTTTCAAAAGAAAAGCCCAAGCATAATATTGCAGTTCAGGTAATGCCAAACCACCCTTTTGCTTACACCGACTCAACTTTCTCCTGGAAATTCTAACCCCCTTAGAATTCCAGATGAAGTCGTTTATCAAACACTGCATTTTTTCTATATATTTTTTCTGCATAGGGAGTGGAGAGGTAGAAAACAGAAAATTCCACTTTGGAAGGATAGACATTTTTACCAGATTAACCCTGTCAATAATTGATAAAGGGAGATGGATCCAGCCTTTTAATAGGCCCTTACATTCCAGCAGCAATTTTAACTGGTTCCTCTCTGCTAATTGATTAATACTTTGAGGTATCAAAATTCCCAAATATCTAATTTCCTTCTTACAATAAACAGATTTATAATCCATATTCCAATCCATAATCTCAGTTTTTTCCACATTCACTTGGTACCCAGAAACCTTACCGAACTCTTCAGCTAGCCAAAGAGTCTCAGGAAATGCAGTTGATAAATTATCTGTAAAAAGCAAAAGATCGTCCGCATACAAGGCTAATTTTTTCTCCCAATCCTGACAACAGAAGGGGAGATCACCATATTCCGCTGAATCTTCCTTGCAAAGGGCTCCATATATAAATTGAATAATACAGGAGATAACTGACAGCCCTGTTTAGTGCCCCTAGCAATAGCAATTGGACCGGTAAGATTCCCATTCACAAGTATTCTATCAGTTGGGGCTCTATAAATTTGATTTACTACCCGCACAAATTACTTCCCAAATTAGCTTTCCTTAACAAAAGCTTTAAATACCCCCAGCTTACTTGATCAAAAGCTTTAGCTGCATCAATTGTAATAATCCCCAAAGAGGAGTCAAACGATACCACCATATCTATAGCCCCAATCAATTCATACGTCAGCTCGTGGAGGTATCTGCCCTTCGAAAAGCCCTTCTGATCCAGATGTATTAAGTTGTTTACGACTCTATTTAATCTATCCGCGACGATTTTGGAGAACAGCTTGTAGTCACTATTCAGCAGTGAGATAGGTCTATAGGATGTACGATTAGTCGGGTTTTGACCAGGTTTCAAGATCAACGTAATAACTGCCTCATTCCATGAGGAAGGCATATCTATCTCATTAAAAAAAACCTTACCAAATAGTTCAAGCAAAATCGGACTTATTAAATTGCCTAAGACTTTATACACCTCCACCGGGATACCATCGGGGCTGGGAGCCTTCCCTTCTTTGCCCCCCACTAGGGCCGCCCATACTTCCCCAGTCGTAATAGGACCATTCAACAATTCCTGAGTTTGTTGCGAAATGTCTGGTAAGATATCTTGAGCTAGCCAATCTTCCACCCACTTTTCTTGCCCGTTCACTTGTTCCGTATACAAAGATGAATAAAAATCCTGAAACCCACGTTCAATATCCTCACTACGTATTAATTTTTCACCTGTATCCTCAATCACTATTTCCTTAATCTGATTTCTGACCTGATCTGATTTAGCTTTCCAGGCTAGCAATTTCCCTGAACTTTCTCCATATTCAAAATGTTTTAATTTGCTGACCTCCCATCTTTTTGCAATGCGTGCCTGTAGAATATTAGCCAATTGTGTTCTTAGCTCTGCCAGTTCTGCTCTTCCTGCCTCCTCCTCCTGAGACCCACCCCCTTTACCAACCAACATTTCGGTTTTCCTCAACATTTCCAGTTCTAGAGCTCTTATTTTGTCTCTGAGCACTTTGCGTTTATAACATGAAATACGTGTAAGCACCCCCACGTATTACCGCCTTAAAAGAGTCCCAAACCACTGATAGCGTTGCCGATCCTATATTGATATTGAAAAAAGACTCAGTTTCCCTACGTAATTGCAACAAGACATCTTCATCTAATAATAATGCACGCTCCAGTGTCCACCTCTTAAACAGCCTTCTCTGGGGGGAAATCAAGTGCAATACTACCGCCGCATGATCTGAAGGATGTGAAGGCAAGTATTCAACCCCATCAACACTTTCCAACAACCTTTCATCCACTAAGAAATAATCGATACGTGACGCTCGACTATATTTCTTGTTAAAAAAGGAGAAGACTCTAGCCTCCCCTTCATTCCTTCACCAAATATCACACAAGCCATGGTCTTTCATCATTCTCTTTAAAAAATATTGCGATTTAGGTGTACCTAATGATCTGCAAGAGTCAGCTCGATCCAGTCTATTATCCAACACCACATTAAAGTCTCCCGCCATAATAACCGAATCTGAGAATTCAATTAGCTGAGAGAATGCCTTCTTCAGAGGCTCGCTATCATCGCAATTCGGGCCATAGAAACCGACCAAGACCAAGGGTACTTCATTAACCTGTAATTTTACTATAATCCAACGGCCTGCTTGATCTGCCCTTATTTCGAAAATTTCTGGTCTGGCTTGAAGCCCTTGTTTAACCAAGATAACTACTCCCCTAGTATGAAAATTATGGGAGGTGCAAAAACACATTTGCACCCATTTTTGGGTCCTAAATAGCTCTTTACACTCGTCTGCCGCCAAATGAGTCTCCTGCAAAATTAAAATTTGCGCCGGCGAATCCTTTAAATATTGTAGAATTTTGTTTCGTCTTGACTTAGTCCTCAAACCATTAATATTCCAGGAGAGGAGTTTTGTCGTAAGCCTCCCCTCCCCCTGGCCCTTACCAATTCTAGCCATTTAAAACTAACCCGCCACCCCACCACCTAGGTGCATGAGGAACTATTTTCGTGCATGTCCCAAAAAAACAGCCCCCTTGTACCCATCCCTCCCTACCCCCTCCCATGGAGAACCCCCCCACTATGTCAGCCGCCATGAGCCTAATTTTAGAGTGCCCTGCCTACCTGGGGGGCTCAAAATTCCAAAACTTATAACAATTATTACACATGATCGGCCTGTTCTTCCCTTATAACGTCTAACAATTAATCCGCCCTATCTATCTCCCTTGTATTATACATTTTATTATTGTACATTATACGCAGGAATGCCGGAAATTTAAACTGTGCCGTAACTCCAAGTTTTTTAAATTCATCCAGCCTTTTTCCCAGCTCCCATTGTCTATTCATTGTAATTTTAGATAGGTCAGATCTAATCTCCAAAGTAACATTTTCCATCCTTAATGATTTCTGCTTTAGCGCGTAAGTCAAAAAAAATTCTTTTAGATGATAGGTTAAGAAATTAACCAAAATTCTTCTTGCTCTTGTACTGTTCGGCCGCCTCATAAAGGGATCACGATGAACTCTCTGAATGTCTCTTTCAATCTCTTCATTGCTCTCTTCCAGCTCACAGACGGAATTAATTAGGGAGACGACATATGACTTAAGATTTGCGCCTTCTACTCCTTCCGGGACTTTTAACAACTTTATATTGTTCCTACGTGAATAGTTCTCCAGATGTTCAATCCTAACTTGTAATCCTTGCTCTTTTTCACTCAAGCCTCGGATTTAATCTTTATGGAGTTTCAATTCCTCCTTCATTCCCCCTACCGTCTCCTCCAATGTCTGAATCCTCTCCATCAAGTTGTCAATTTTTTTTTCCAGTACCTCACAGGCTTCTCGGATTTCCCCTTGGTTACACTCCGAACTTGCAAACCCCTTTTTTATATCCTCCGAGATGGAGAGGATCACTTCCTCCATGGAGGGGGTATACCTCAAGTCTGGGGCCACAGATTGGTCTAGGGGAGGACTGGCGACTAATTCTACCAGCCCTTCTTCCTCCTGCCGTGGGGTGGACAAATTGCCACCTTGGCACGCCATAGAGGCATCAGATCCAACCTGTATACTCTCACGACAAGTCAAATTATCGACTAAGGAGGGGGAACCCTCCTCAACCCCCTTGCCAGAGTCTATGCCGTTTCCAATATTCTTGACCACAGGGGTATCCATTTTTCCTTGCCCTGGCACCAGCACAATATCCTCTGGCCTAGCCCTGAAATAGGATCTTAAAGAAGGTGCAAGTCTAGGCTTTATTTTAGATCTCCCTTCAATTCTTTCTTTCTTTTTTTTCTTTTGTGAGTAATTTGCCTGGTCCAAAGTTTTTCCATTCAGCTTCAGTTGATTATCGCTGACCGCCCGATCCCTTTTATCCCCCTTTACCCCCAACCCCTGCCCCCCTACCTGCCATAAGCTGACGGAGGACTGGGGTGGGGAGGGGCTCTTTTCTTCCTCTTGAGTCCTGGTTGCGGCCCCAGCACTAGTTACTGCCTTACTTGCTTTTTTGAAACTTTCTGAAAAAGCACGCGTAACCGAGCTACCAGGCTCCCGGGACGCCTTCCCGGGAACCTTGCTGGTGCTGGCGCTGCCCGGGTTCCCCCGAAGGGGAATCCTTGCAGAGGCTCTTCGCACCCGGCGGAGCTCCAGCGCTGCACGTCCCCAGTGCCGGAGTCTCCCACCGTGTGCCTCGTCTGGATTCCAACGCGGCCGGTTCTCGAGAATTAGCGCGTCCGGCTGACACATTCAGCCGACAGCCGATCGCTACGTGTAAGTGCCACACCCACCTGGAACGGCAGAAGGCGCGTCTAACAAGCTACGGCCGTAACGTAGCCCGCCATGTCCTCCCCTACACTGTATGTTGTTACTATACCTAAATGTTCTGATGACACATAGAGAAGCCTATTCATTCTGAAACCTCCTGTGAAGTTTACAAAATGTGCATGACAACTGTTGGTGTCTACTGGCCACAATAACCACCCATCAGGATGTGAAAGTGATGTGTTGAATGTTCATTTTTTGGACCCAGTCATTGAGCTGATCCTTAGATGCATCAGTGTATTTTTGCCATTTGTAAAAAAAATCTGGAGCAGTGATACTGGGCGCATTCAAATCCTTAATTTTTGCCAAGCCCAAACAACTTGTCTGTTTTAGAGTTTCATTTAAAAATATCATTTGAGCAGGTATCAGCCAAATTCCTTTCTCCTTATATGCCAATTCTTAGATCCCCACACACTTTTTAAGTCAATCAACTTCAGCCAATATTCATAGCCTTCTATAGCCAACTGGGAAACAAAGGAATCAGAGTAAATCAATTTTGTATCAGTTAATAAAATATGTAGACTCTCCATCACTGGCAATTTAAAATAATACGACTCAGCATTTTTAACATTGTGCCCAGAAAAATATCCAAACTTTTCAGAATTCGTTTTGGAACTCCCAACTGCCAGAATCAGACAGTGTTCCTATTGTGTATAATTAAAAATAATCTTTGGGGTATTTGCACTGTGAATGAAATGATGTCCATAATAATTATAACCAAAAATATATCCATCATTTTCTCTTAAATGATAAAAATCCTCTCTTTTAAATACAGTGAAATATTGTAAATCAGACATTATAGAATCAACTGTTTTACATCCCAATAATCAGAATCAACTCCAGGTGTTATAACATCGTTCATGGAAAGTTTAAACATGAGGAATTTGGATGACATCTGTCGGCCCATATATATATATCAAATGATACTTTATCCCAAACAATTGGTATAGGTGAAATGTTCACTAGGGACATGCCTCTGTTAACTTTATGGGAGCGTTCAGGAAGGTAATGACCATGTACTAGTAAAAAGGAGATAATGAAACCCAATCAAAAGAAGGAAGGCAAGTACAGTTAACAGAAGCCACAGATAGTTCCATGGAAGAATAAAACTGTTAATTTTGAGCCAAATTATCAGCTTACGTGCTACTGACAGTTCTGTTGCAGAAGAGGCCAATGAGTCAGTGAGATTATAATTGATGTCGGCAAAATATCGAAGCAGTTTGTGCAAAAACTGGAGCCACGTTTGGAAAGGGAGAGCTTGCAGAAGTCTCCCTTGTTGGTTCAAAGTAGACTATACCATCCCTTTGTGCTGAATTTAGGTAGAATTGCTTAAGGCTATTGACATTACTTGTCGTAGAGGAAGTTATTGGTACTAGTGAAAAATCATTTACCACTCTTCCCAAGCTCGGAGAGGTGTCAGTGTTGCTGCTTAAAACCTGTAGAGGAACATCCTGGTCTGTAGTGAGAGGGATTCGGGTACTACCCTGGAGTCCTTTAGGTCTGCTATGCAGGATCGGCCATATGGTGTAGCTTGACACTGTCGATGAAGACCAAACGATTTTCTTTAGAACTTGGCAGCAGTGGTCGAATGAGAGTTCTGTTGCCGTGTGTTCCCAGAACAGGAACCAGTGCACGATAGGAAGGATCAAACTCCTTTTTCACAGCAATCTTTTCATGCACTATATCCCCAACTTTAGGAATCCAGCTAGTAGGTGTTATTGGTACATCCCTTATTCCCAAGGAGGCAGAACTAGCAGATGTGTTGTCATCACGGATCTGTTGTAAGTCCTGTAAGACGGTGACACGTTCATTTATGTCAAAAGCTGTATCTTCCACATCTGCGCCAGGTCCATCAAGATCTGGAACATATATTAGTATTCTGAACAGGCATTCATATGACATACGCCCCCCCAGTGACCTTCTGGGCAGAATATTAAGTGCTCTCTGGACTCCATCCATGTAATTAAGTCAGTTATAACCCATGCCTAATATTCTAGCTGTTAAGAATTGCTTTGAATCCTGGTTTTTTCATAGTCTAATTCAGCAAATCCCACAACAATGTGGGCAACCCTTCTTATATGTTGTATAAGATCATCATCCGTAAGGTAGATGTCATCTACGCAGGACAACGCCTCAGGGTAAATGTTGTGTAAAATAGAAGTAACAGAAGCTGAAAACAACCCTAGAATGTTCTTGTACCCTTGAGGGAGATGGCAACAATTTTTCCTGGAGCCTATAGTGCATAAGTCTCTACTTTCAGGCTCTACATGTTGGCAGAAAAAAAGTAAGAAAAAAACAAGTTTTTTTGTATTTTTTGTGCATTATATTGTCAATAAGTGCTGCGCTGTGTGCTTTTTGTATGGCAAATGTGTGCATCTGGGTATTTAAATATCTGTAGTCTAAGTCTATTCTACATGAATGGTCCGGTTTAGGTACGGGGAACGATGGATTGTTCATTGGTGAGACACAGGGTTCGAATACACCCTGGTACTCTAGATGTGTGAGGAATTTCCTCACAGGTGCTTTAGCTTCATGCTTTAATGGGTATTGAGGTTGAGTTTAGGGTTAGGATCCAATTGGTATTATTTGTTAGGGGGGAATCTTTATCCTACCCTACAAGATCATGATATAACACAGGTGCTTGCGCCTTAGCCTAATCAATAGCGTAAGCCTCCCTGAGCTGTCTGGGAGCAAGGGGCGAGGAAGAGGCTTCAATTACCTTTCCCCCATGAGTGAGATTACATACAAATTCTGGTGGCAAATCCTTTTCTGGCAGAAAATTATCATTAATGGTAATGACGCGATCCCAAAAGATGGCATCTATTTTGCGCTCAATGTCTCCTTCTAATTATATAGTTACTGTTGGACTTTTTTGCTTATGCAGGGTCATCCTCAATCTTTTTTCCTCCTGCCTCCTATTTATTCTGACCTGTTGCTGTTGGCTTTTGAACTCTGAGCACTTTACCACTGCTAACCAGTGTAAAGTGCATATGCTCTCTGTTTAAAATGTGTACGTAATTGGTTCTCCATGATTGGCATATTTGTTTTACTGTTAAGTCCCTAGTAAAGTGCACTAGAGGTGCCCAGGGCCTGTAAATCAAATGTTACTAGTGGGCCTGCAGCACTGGTAGTGCCACCCGCACAAGTAACCCTGTAATCATGTCTCAGACCTGTCACTGCAGTGTCTGTGTGTGTATTTTTATACTGTAAATTCGACTTGGCAAGTGTACCCACTTGCCAGGCCTAAACCTTCCCTTCACTTACATGTAAGGCACCCCTAAGGTAGACCCTAGGTAGCCCCAAGGGCAGGGTGCAGTGTATGGATAAGGTAGGACATATAGTAATGTGGTTTATTTGTCCTGAAAGTGAAATACTGCCAACTTCGTTTTTCACTGTTGCAAGGTCTGTCTCTCTCATAGGATAACATGGGGGCTACCTTTAAATGTGATTAAAGTGTAGATTCCCCTAGAGAGTGGATGGACATGTGGAGTTTGGGGTCCCTGAACTCACAATTTAAGAATACATCTCATAGTAAAGTTTATTTTAAGATTGTGCGTTTGAAAATGCCACTTTTAGAAAGTGAGCATTTTCTTGCTTAAACCATTCTGTGACTCTGCCGTATTTGTGGATTCCCTGTCTGGGTCAGTTGACAGTTGGGTTGGTTTTCACCTCACACTAGACAGTGACACAAAGAGAGCTGGGGTGTAACCTGCCTTTCCTGATTAGCCATCTCTGCTAGGAGGGAGGGGTGGAGTGGTCACTCTCATCTGAAAGGACTGTGCCTGCCTCTGACAATGCAGACTCCAACCCCCTGGTGTGTGTCTGAGGCCTTGCCTGGGCAAGGCAGGATTTCACAAGTAGGTGTGAGTCCCCTTTGAAGAAAGGTGACTTCAAAGACTAAAATGGGTATAAGAAGGGCACCCACATCTACAGACTTTAGAAACACTTCTGGAACCAAGAGGGACCTCTGCCTGGAGAAGAGCTGATAGCTGAGGAAGAAGTGCTGCCCTGCCTGTGACTGTGCTTTGTGGAGCTTTCCTGCAGTGCTGCTTCTGCCAGAGTAAGAGGGCAAAGACTGGACTTTGTGTGCCTTCCATCTTGTGAAGAAATCTCCATGGGCTTGATGTAGAACTTGCCTCCTGTTGTTTGAAGTATCAGGGACAGCAAAGACTTCTCTCTGCCAGCACTTGGAGTCTCTGGAGAGACTCCTGCTCTGACAAGTGGTGCCCTATCCAGTCCCTGGGCCCTTGAAAAGAAAGCTGGTGGAAATCCAAGGAAATCGACTTCGGACAACTCCGGATCGACGCCACTGCCGAATCCGGTAACGCCGCCTGCACCCGACGCGTGACCCTCGCTGGAACGCGCCGCACTTCGCAGGCCCGACGCCGCTGCAGCCCCACTGAAGTCCGCAACTCCATGGAAGTCGCCGCACCACATCGTGACCGACGCCGCTCTAAGTGCACGGATTCAACGTTTCGCACAGACGCCGTGATCCCCGACTTCGCGCATCGGCTTGTTTTCACTCTTCACCAAAGGTACTGTACTTGGAGGTCTACACGACTCCGCGTCCGGCGCCGCTGGTGTCGGCTTGTTGGGAACGACTCCATCATGACGCCGTGTTAACATCTCATCGAAGCATTTTTGTTTCTAAACACTATTTTTGAGTTTAATCTTTAAAAATTCATAACTTGACTTGTGTATGTCGGATTTTTGTCGTTTTGGTCTTGTTTTGTTTAGATACATATTTCCTATTTTTCTAAACTGGTGTTGTGTCATTTTGTAGTGTTTTCATTGAGTTACTCTGTGTGCTGGTACAAATACTTTCCACCTAGCGCTCTGAATTTAAGCCTGCTGCTCTGCCAAGCTACCAAGGGGGTAAGCAGGGGTTAGCTGAGGGTGATTCTCTTTTACCCTGACTAGAGTGAGGGACCTTGCTTGAACAGTGGGTAACCTGACTGTCAACCAAAGACCCCATTTCTAACAGTTACTTTATAGACCCTGTTGGTGTGGAGATGCGCATGTCCGCATTCTCAACTTGTAAGAAGTCATCAGTTGCTTTCACCTCTGGATGCTCTTGAAGATTTCAGCTAACTATTGTGACCTCTGTCACGCTGTCTGTCAGTGCCCACTTCCTGTTCTTCAGTAAAGCTATCTCCCTCTAATGTGTATGAGGACAGAGACGTGTTTTTATAATAAAACAGCTGATGCTATGGGAAAATCTTTGCATGAAAGGATTTGTATGCTTCTGTGAATGCTGAAGACACAGCGCACCACTTTGCTGACAACTTTTTCTGGCTGAGAAAAGCACAAAGTGAAAAGAATGTCCTGCTAGAACGTAATGTTTTCCTAGGCGAAAGAACAGCTAGATAAAGAAAATAAAACAGCACTGCAAATCTGGCCTATGCTTGAAAAATAAAATTAAGCTTCGTAGTCCTGACAGTCTTAGGGTGGTCACTCCTAAATTTTGCCTGCCTCACTCCACTTTTTGACACTGTTTTTGCTGGTTTTAGGACTCTGCACACTTTACCACTGCTAACCAGTGCTAAAGTCCATAAGCTCTCTTCCTTATAACATGATAACTTTGGTTCATACCCAACTGGCATAGCTGATCCACTTGTAAGTCCCTAGTAAAGTGCACTACATGTGCCCAGGGCCTGTAGATTGAATGCTACTAGTGGTCCTGCAGCACTGGTTGTGCCACCCATATAAGTAGCCCCTTAACCATGTCTCAGGTCTGCCATTGTAAGGCCTGTGTGTGCAGTTTCACTGCCACTTCGACTTGGCATTTAAAAGTACTTGTCAAGTCTTAAACTCCCTTTTTTCTACCTTCAGTCACCCATAAGGTAGGCCCTCAGGAACACAGAGGGCACTGTGTTGTGTAGGTAAAAGGCAGGACATATATATTTGTGTTTTATGTGCCCTGGTAGTGGAAAACTCCTAAATTTGTTTTCTACTGCTGTGAGGCCTGTGCCTTTCATAGGCTACCCTCATAAACTGTTTGAGTGGTAGATTCTGATTAGAATGGGGTAAACAGGTCATATTTAGTATGGCCAGCATGGTAATACAAAATCCTGCTGACTGGTGAGGTTGGTTTTAATATTACTATTTTAGAAATGCCACTTTTCGAAAGTGAGCATTTGTCTACACTTAAAATCCTACTGTGCCTTACAGCCTGTCTCCAATTCACGTCTGGGCTGGGGTGGTTGTGAAACTCTGCCGCATAAGCCACTGGATCAACGCAACAGCTGTGACCACATCCCACACGCCCAGGATCTCACATGCATCGTCCCTGGGCGTCAAAAGACCCAGCATCGCAAAAAGGATTCAAGCCTGCCTGACAGAAATTGAAGCAAAGCCCTTGCCGGCTGGAAAAGAATCAACACATTGTCTGTGTGCACCCGGAATACTGACGCACACCTACCTTTTTCTACCCATCTCCTCTTCTGCGGTCCTTGTGCGTGTAAGTTTGACGTAAACTAGGTACTTTGTGCCTGCAAGTGACAATTGTTATTTTTAGGAACTTAAGGGACATATTTCTGCTTGTTTTGCACCAAATTTGCATAATTTTTTTGATGCAAATTCGGTGCAAAACGAACTCCAAATGTATACTTTGGCTCAAGACCCATCAAGTGCCAAAGTTCTGGAGTTAAAGTCATTATTTAGATGTGAAAACCTACCTTGTGTCAATGAGATGCAAGGTAGGCATTCCCGTGCAAAAAATGACTCTATGGCCTTAGCGCCATATTTATTCCCCTGTGCTAAAATCACGCATGGTGGGAGGAGGGGCCAACTAATGGTGCAAAGCTTACTTTGCACCCTTTTTAACGCCTGGGTTAGGGCAGGCGTTAGGGGACCTCTGGGCCTATTTTCATGGTGGAACACCATGGAATAAGCACACAGGTACCCTCCCCAGGCTCCAGGGACACCCCCCCTACACCAGAGGGACATCAGAGGATGGGAGACCCCATCCTAGGTAAGTATAGGTAAGTACAGGTAAGTGTTTCTTTTCAAAGTGCCATTTGGGGTGCTGAAATGGGCCTCGCTCCATGGCACTGGGTGCAATGGCCATGCCGAGGGGACACTGGCCTACCCTTTGCGCCGGCTTGCACCACTCCATAAATATGGTGCCTGGCTGGCACTAAAGAATGGTGTAAGCCGGTGCAAAACATTTTGATAAAAAAACTGTGTTAGTGCAGGTTTGCACCAAAAAGTATAAAAATGCCCCTACGACTCTTGTTATCATTACAAAAGTGATACATCAACTTGTGATTATCAGATCTTGATTGTTTTGACCTTAATTTAATCAGATACATATATTTTTTCTATATTTTTCTAGACCTGTGTGGTATCTTTTTGTGCTGTTCTCACGGTGTTATTAAATGATTTATTGCACAAATACTTTACACATTGCCTTCTAAGTTAAGCCTGACTGCACAGTGCAAAGGTACCAGAGGGTGGACACATGATAATTTGGATTGTGTGTGACTTATTCTGACTAGGATTGTGGTCCCTACTTGGACAAGGGTATATACCTCTGCCAACTAGAGACGCCATTTCTAACAAAGCTGAATAAAACATAACTGGGCTAAAGTGCACACTTCACTGATTAGTATTTTATGTGAATGCTATAGTTATAGTAGCAATTTTTGTTTGTCTGTAAAGGAGATGAGTGTTCACTAATAGTTTTAACATTGCATAATATTTTGCCGTCATTTATTACTGTCCACTCCATAACATGTATATGTATGGATGGCTCCAATTGCATATACATTACTAATTGGTTGATTGGCCTTCTCATCTAGCATCTTTATGATAATCACCAACCTGCAGACTTCATATCAACACATCACACATGTCACCCTTCGACAAAGTATTAGACATTGCAAAGTCATTTTTTGAGTGTTACTAAAAATCATGGAAATGCTACTTGTATGATAAAGGTTTGACAGATTATTAGTTGTGGTGCTGTGATGGGATTATAGTTTGTGTACATAAAGTAGTTTTACAGTGATCAACATTGAGGCACAAGTATTTTTGTGGGCTCATAAATATTGCCATTACCAAAAGATTTTGTTGATAGTGAATCCGCTGTCACACATACCTAATTCAAAAGTTCACATATTTGTCTGCACAAAAGATTGGTATGTCACCTTTCTGTGTAATATATCTTTGAATCTTTTTGATAACTTCACAGTGATTATGTCCACAGTGTTTCAAAAGCATAAATAGTACAAACCTCAATATACTTAGTTGTGTGAAAGCTTATCTAATGTTACAGATCACAAATCCAAAAAGGTGACATTGATCTAACAACTATTCAGTTAAAAAAAGTACACCAGTTTAGTCATGTATTACACTATCTACCATTGAATGCAACATTTCTGCTTCTGATTCATCATCCTCCCCATATTCAGGTGAGATTGCACAGTCATATTCCTATGAAATGTTTGTCTTCAGACATATGTTGTGCACTATTGCACAGACTAATATTATCTGCACACCATTGGTTTTGAGTATAGTAGTACCACTAGATGTATCCAGATATCTGAAACAGGACTGTACAATACCAAATATGTGGTCAACAACATTTCTTGCTTTGGTCAGAGCAGAATTATATTTTTTCTGTCCATCCGTCTGTAAATTTTGATAGTGGCTCCTAATCCATGCCTGCAATCCATATCCTTCGACACCTGAAATGAGAAAAAAGTCTTGCAAATTCCTCCACATTTTTAAATTAAATCTGATAAATGCTTTACTCATGAATGTTCCAAATGTATGGTTCATTTCTGATATTGTACAGAGTGTAGGGCTTGTAACACATCATTATTTTAATACTGATGTTTCTACAGCAGATTAGTATTGTAAGTTAGAATATTTGTATCAGCTATGCATTAAATATACTGCCACTTTGTGACTCACACATCCAATTGGCCTTTTTCCACCTAATATGTACTTGCTTCTGTACGTATCTTTTGTATGACCTTAAATTAGTTAATAAAAGTCTGTATGGATAGTTGCTTATTAAAATTAGCCATTATTCAAAACGGTACTTGGAAAGGTTGTTTGGGATTTTTAATACATTACCCAAAGCTTTTTGTACTCTATCTTGCTTGATTAACTAGGAATGATATGTAGGTACTGCAATGTAGCCCTTTTTCGTATGAGGTGAATGATGTTGAAATACGTAACATTCACCTAAAGACATGTTCACAATAATTTGTATATATACATGTGTGTATGTGAATTTGCCTTGATTGAGAATATGTACTTTTATGCCTTGCTTCTTACACCATTTCTTTAGCATGAGAAGGTTCTTATTTTAGTTGTAAATACACTGTGATGTCTTACCTTGGTCAATTATCTACCTAGATTATTACCCCATGTCTTGCATCTTTGTAAGCCAATATATTAACTGTGTCACTATGACTTTAGTAAACTGAGAAACAGCAGCTTGGGCAAAGATCTTAGTTATCAAGCCCATTACTGAACAATGTTAATATGGTGTATTATTATCTACATGTGTATTTTGACTTTGAATGTTGTAATACCTGGAAGTCTGCTGTTCTTCTCTCTTGTTCTATCACATATGTACCTACAGTTCATATTTATTTCCCCATTTGATACTACACTTTCAGCACATGACTGAGGCATACTATCATTTTGTTCTCCTAGTACTTTCATCAGCCTACATATACTGCAGTATGCAACAGTATGCTCAGGATAATAAGGTTTGATAAACAACATTGCTTTTTTTTTAACATTTCAACTATTTGTGACTTTCCCCACCATTGCACATGTCTCCAACATTCATTTGATTTATCTGTTATTCTTAGATTATAAATATTTGTTGACATTATTTGGCAGTTGAGGTTTATGACATTTCAGCTATTGTGATTATGTCCTCTCACACAGTGAGACATGACACAGTACTTCTCACTGTGGACATTTTTCTACTTATATTGTGTAATCAGTGAAGTAGTCTCACAATTGTACAGCTGTAGCTATATGCTTGAGTGAAACACTACCACTATGTACACATGCCTCCAAGATCCAAACACAAACATAGAGATACTTTTCAATTTACTTGAATACTCTTCTTTCCTTGCCAATGAGTAAACCAGTCCCATATCTGGCTTCTCAAACTGTTCATTGATAGTACTGTGCAGAAATATGTAGGCATCATGGGCACATATGGGATACCTGACAAGGACATTGATGAATAGTCCATTATGATCTACTATTGCCTGGACATTGGTCAAGTAACTATGTTCGTGGATTCTGAAAAGGTGTGAGGTGGCTGCAGGGGGCACAAAATGTACATGTATACAATCAATGGCACCAAGCACATGAGAAAGTCCGGCAATATTGTAGAATCCTTTTAGTTAATTGTTGTTAGCTGTTTTTTGGGGAGAGAAGATACTGGGGTGTAGGTGTTATGATGGCATCCAACATAGACCAAAGAAATGCTTACAATGCTTCTTGAGAAATGACAGCCAGTATTAAAGATGTGGTTTGAAAAGATCCATAGGCCAACATGTGTAGAATAAACATCAATTTCAGATGTGCTGGGATGGTATTGGTATTTGCAGCTGCTGGCTGAAGACTTGGCAATATCTTCTCCAACAACTGCATGAAACTCTCCCTCTTCAGTCTGTATAACTGAATTACCTGGATGACCTCGCCCTCCCTGAGGTCAACGAGGGATATAATCTGATTTGAGACATATTCCTTACTCCTTCGCTTCCTATGTGGTTGTCTCCTACTTACTCCCATTTGCAATATGACAACCTCCATGAAGTAGTTGAGATTTCCAAAGTGTACTGTAATGGTGATATTTTTATACTATAGTTACTGAGTCATTTCTTACATCTGTGCTGGAAATGCGCAGAATTCTAATGTCTTTCTACTGTTGCCTTAGACTGCACCACAATGTGTGACACAGAGATATGATGATAGATAGCTCTGTGTTACACTTGTGATGAACTTTACAAATAAAAGCCTACAATCCACAAATTATCTCCTGTGTGACACAGCTAGTTTCAGTGCAGCAGTTGCACCATGCGATAGCCTGAAAATGACATACTTGTGCTCCTGTGTCACTTGATAAATTTGGCTTACTGTGTGTGTTGCCTTTGCATCACACTGTATGACACAAGGTCTAAGCAAGCCTTTGATACATTTTCCCCTTGGTGTTTCCCGTACAAAATGTCCACACTTGGAAGCCCATTAGACTCTAGGGATTAGTGGCAAAAAGAATAGAGTGGTTGGCTGGTTCATCCTTGTATTGCAGTATACCCTCTCTCAGCTCTGGGCATTAGACACTTTTCCCATTCCTCTGGTTTGGCAGATCGCTACGTTTACCCCAAATGTGCTCTTCCCAAAGGTACAGACTGCTCACTAGAACAACAGGGAAAACATGGAAAAAGGACTACAGTGGTGGGCGAGCCCATTCCTGGTATTGGACTGTGTCACTCCATCCCTAGCCACTAGTCATTCTGCCCCTCTGCAGAGGCAGACTTGGAAGATTACAGTTTCTCTGCCAGAACACACAGCAAAACTACGATCAAAACAATCTCAATTTGCTTTCATTGTCCATTGGAGACAACTACAGTACATGAGATAGGGGTCCACCTGCACCCTGGAAATCGTGCCTACCTTGGACATTTCTGACAGGAAGATCCACTATAGTATGACTTACCTGTTTCCCTGAACATTTTCTTCCTCAGAATTCTCTAAAAACTTCAAAATGATTTCTTTAAACAACTAATCTCCTTTCACATTCCAGTAATAATGTCAATACACGAGTCTTGATTCGGCTGCAAGATAAAGGAACACTGCAAACATTGGACATTTCTGAAAACTAACTACCTAGGGGAAATGAGAAAACATGCCAGTGCAGCTTGTGTGGAATGCAGCATATTTACTTCTAAGAATCCTCCGAAAACTTCAATTCTATGCCTACAAACACCCAGGGGCAGATTTATTACAAGTGGGACTGCAACCAGTGCTGCACCATTTTTCATGCACCCCTTAGCGCCCCCCTAACACCACCATGTGCGCACCATATTTAAAATATGGCACACCATGGCAGTAGTCAGGGGTACTAGTGTCATCATTGTTTACGCTATTCCGGTGCTTTTCTGGATTAGCGTAAAAATGTTTGATGCTAATCCAGAAAAGCACCCAGAGGCCCACTGAAGAATGGGAGCCTCTCTTTAACGCCTGTTCTTAGCAGACATTAAAAATGCCATCTAAAATGATGTATAGAAATCTCTCAAATTTATTTGAGCCATTTTCTCACCACCTCTGGCGCAGGCATAAAGTGGCGCAAGGGATTACAAAGTGGCACAATGCAAGCATTGCGCTACTTTGTATATATGGTGCAGCGTTTGTGGCCTTCCAACGCCACATTAGCATTAAACAAATTATGCTAATGTGGCGTTGGAATGGCGTAAGGCCCCCTTAAATCTGGGCACTAATTTCCCTTAATTTCTAATGGGGATAACCACAGTATTGAGGCCCATTGATTGCTGTCACACAGGGAAGCTTACCATGCCTGGGGAGTTCTGAAATTTAGAGGTGCAGAGGAACCTAGGGTGTGGTGTGTCTTAAGTAGATCCTAGCAGGTTTCCTTTAAGGGAAAGAAATCGTTGTGAATATTAAAACTACACCTAAAAAAGCACAATTCACCTCATTTTTGTATACGGATTGAGTCCAGCATTCGGACTTTGGACCAGCAGAACCCTACCAACTCTCGTCATTTTTTAATACTAGAGACTTTAAGAAATCAGAGAGGTAGGTCTTGCATTTTTGTGCCATTCCTTGCTGGGTAATGGTTCCACCCACGTCATTTTTATCAAAAGAAGTGATGTAATGCTGGGTGGTAGGATCCTTGCTGTTCCTTCGGATTTAAGAACTTCTAGTCATAGCAACATGAGTATATTTTATAATTCCGGACCAAGGTTTGACATTTGGAGTACACCTGAGTAGGAAAAATACTATGCTGGGATCCACACAAGTCATGTGCCCTTAAACTCCATAAGGGTTAATTTTCAGAAATGTGTATGGTTAATAGGTTTCCTGGGAGCTACCCTATGGTATGCCTAAATACCACAGTTACCCATATTGCAACAACATTACAGAAGTGCTTATGGTTTATTTCCTTTCCCCGCCTACATGCCAACAAACACAAGAGGGGCATTTTTACTGGTATAAATGTGGGAATGCATAATGATAGTACATTTTCAATTGTGAGTCCGTGCACAAGATCACACTTCGAAAAACCACCTTCAGGATAATCTTGAATAATGTGTAACTAAAATTAGGGGAGTTAGGAAAAACCCGATCTCCAAACTCACATAGTTAGGTACATTGCAAAACGGCATAGATTTCCTTCATACCGATCATTTCTTAAATGTTTGCATATGGAGTGATGCATTGAAAATATACAATGAAAAATGATTGCAAGACAGCCATTTTTGCAGCTCTCGGTTTCATGGGCTTTCAGACAACCATACAAAAACTCTCTACATCTATGATTGCAAGTGACTGATAGATGTTAGTGTATAGTATTTTCAAAGACAAGACTTGAGAGCAAGGCCTCTAGCTAAATTCATAATTTTGGCTAGTTTTGGGAAATGTAAAGCTTTCTGGGTTCACTCATGCGTTGCATATTCAGTATCACCACAATTTGCAAGTGGATTTGAACAGCTAAAAATGAAATATTGATTCTTGCAAAAACTGTAGTGAAAAGACAATCTTCTCTATTCTCCAAGTGCCTGAAATGTGGACCCTTAGTAGGCTTAGCACAGCAAATCCCTGGTGATGTCTTGTTTACAAAAAGCCACATTTTTTCGCAATTTCTTTTTCCCATATATTGTTTTAACATTTCCAGGCCCCGCAGAGAGTATCAAGTAAAGGAAATCAGATTGGAACTGAATATCTTTTGAAGAAAAAAAGTTTTGCTCTAACAGCAAACTGCCCAAAATGTCAAAACAATGGCTTAGCACTTGGAGTTGGGGGTATGAGGCTCTCAACACTTAAGGGGAAGGTCATATAATTAGAAAATGGAACTGGAACAGGTGATCAGCCTAAGGACAGTGTTCAGAAAGAGGACAAGGCCACGTGGGAAGTAGGTTTTTAGGCAAAGCCACAGAATTAATAAAGTGCCAATGACTTTGCATTGTGTAGAAAGTGTTTTTGTGACTTGGTTCCCTTAGGGAAAAGGAAAAGTCTGGAGTCGGAGAACACCTCCATATTTTTTTACTTTTGGTTCTGGTGGGGGACCTGGTTCCTATGGTGAAATGTTTGAGGCCTGTTAATTCTTCCACAAAACATTAGCTTTGATCCCTGTTTTAATAAAAATCCAAGTTAAAGTGCTTAGTTAGCACCCTTTTGTAGAAATTTGAGAGGCAGTGGTCTAATTGCAAAGTGTTTAGGTCCCTTCTGTTTTTCAACTTTAGGATGCACTTAGGCCCGTATTTATACTTTTTTTTAGTGCCGCTTTTTGACGCAAAACGGCGCAAACCTACAAAATACAATGGTATTTTTCAAGTTTGCGCCGTTTTTGCGTCAAAAAACGACGCAAATGAGGCGCAAAAAAAGTATAAATACGGGCCTTAGTACCCCATGTATAGTTGCAGCAGATGAAGTTAAAATACATAATGAAAGCCAGTAGTGGGCTAATATAGGCAATTAAGATTAGTTCTGGGGTACATGGAGGTACTGAAACGATTTAAATGTTTTAATGTAAATCACGTGCACTCTTTCAGTGAAGAAAGACAGATATCCATTTAGTCTTGGTAGTAGGAGAGGTGGTGGGCTTTGCTGCAAGCTGTAGATTGGTCCAAGAGAACAAATGTGGCAACTCTAATTCCATAGACTGAACTGTTCAGGTTTCTTCAGAGAGAAATAATGGGATTGTATGGCTTTTCATACATTAAATCCTGCTTGATTTTCTTGAAATTAATGTATTTTTGTTCATGGAGTAGCAAACTTGAATGAAGGTGGCTCTTTTAATCAGGTTTGCTAAGAATGGGGAATTATGAATGAAATATAGCAGGGAGCAACTCATAAATCATGGTTTTTCATTTTGATGTGGGGGTCTGATGTAGGATGTCTTCAGAAAGTACATAAGTTTGTTAACCCCTCTGTGATAAGCCTTTTTTTGGCTATTTGGGGTAGTAAATGCTTGGGCCCCCATATTTTTTGTCCACATAAGGTATCCAAGCAAACTTTGCATTCTTTTTTCCAACATCCTGGGGATTCTAGAGTTACTCAGGGTTTGTGGATTCCCCTAGAGGGGATAGAGAAATTACCTAAAATACAGCTGCATTGTGGATTTTGGAGGGGAAATGGGAAAAAGGTGCTGCAGATGAAAAGCATGTTTTTCCCCCGTATATGGCATCAACCAATGGTTTGCAGTGCTAAAATCACCATCTTTCCAGCTTTCAGGAACAGACAGACCTGAATCAGAACACCGACATTTTCAACACAGTTTTGACATTTTACTGGGACATAGCCCATTTTTCCTATTGTGTGTGCGTTCAACCTCCTTCCAGTTAGTGGCAGATATGGGTGTAAAACCAATGCTGGATCCTGGAATACTACATATTTCTGGAAAGTAAATATAATTCAGATTTCAACTAGGGATCATTTGTGTAGATCGTTCAAGGTTTTCCTATAGAAAGTAACAGTTAAAATAAAAAAAATGAAAATGAGCTAAAAAAACAGCAATTTGTGTCTACGTTTTCATCTGAAACTTCTTCTATTGTAGATTTTCGAAAGCAATATACTGCTACATCTGCTGGACCCTTCTGATTGTGGGCGTAAAAAAGGCTTTTAGGTTCAAAAAGAACCTTAGGTCCCAGACCCAATAACTGAGCTGCACCTTGTAATGTTTTTTCATTATGTACTGGGTGCACAGAAACTCATTTAGTAAAATATAAAGAGCAACAAGTGGGTATCAAGGAAATCTATGTATTTCTGAAATAGGCACAAAATAAGGAGTTTAGAAGCAGTAGTTATTCTCACACCTTTACATTTGTGGGTACCCATACTAGCATGTAAACCAGAGGGAATTTCTCAGAATGACTTTTTTCTTACACACTGTCTTACATTTGGAAGGCGAAAATGCAGAGAAAGACATTCGGTAATAACACGTGTTATACTAGTCTTTGTTCACCGTAGTCTCCTGATAAAAATGGATGGTACCTCACTTGTGTGGGTAGGCATAGTGCCTTTGACAGGAAAAGGCAACGTGGACACAGCACATTTTTCCACCCAAAACTGAACAAAATGTTTTTGCAATGTGCTTAGCTGTGAATTTTGGGTCCTAGCTCAGCCAGCACCTAGGGAAACCTAGCAAACCTGCACATTTCAGAACACTAGACACCCAGGGTAATCCAGAATGGGGTGACTTATGCGGCTTTCACCAGGTTATGTTACCCAGAATCTCTTGCAAACCTCAAAATGTGTCTAAATAAACATATTTTCTTCATAATTCTGTGATGGAACCTTCTGGAATCTGAAGGGAGAAAAACACTTCCCTTCACCCAGCATTCCCTCAAGACTGCTGGTAAAAATGGTACCTCACTTATGTGGGTAGATCTAGTGCCACTAAGAGGTAACATTGCAAAACAAAAAATGGATGCAGCACATTTTCCACCCCAAAACTGCAATTTTTTTGCAATGTGCCTAGCTGTGGGTTGTTGGTCCTAGCACAGCCAGCACCTAGGGAAACCTAGCACAGCAGTACATGGGGTGACTTGTGTGGCTCTCACCAGGTTCTGTTTCTCAGATTACCATGCAAACCATCAAAACGTGTCTAAAAAGTACATTTACTTCACATTTCTGTGATGGAATGTTCTGGAATCTGAGGGAAGACACAAATTTCTTACCACCCAGCAGTCCCCTCAGTTTCCTGATAAAAATATCTCACTTGTGTAGGTGGGCCACTGGAGGGCAGAATGGGGGTAATAACCCCTCCTGGGGGGCAGAAAGACTGTGCCTACTTTGGGGGGTTTGGGCATTGCTGTGCCCATTCTGGGCAACCCCAACCTTCTCTAATTGAACAAATAATCCCTGGTGCCTAGTGGGCTTTGTGTCCCCCCCCACGGAGCAGATCTGTGGCTACTGATCCGATCTGTCCCGGGGGGGAGGGCAGAAAGACTGAATATGCCCAAAAATAAAGGTGGGAGCAAATGTCCGGGCCCAAGGGACTGTTCCCTCTTCCCCGGTGTCTAGTGGGTGGATCTACTCTGGAGATCACCATCTTGTGGTGATCCCCAAGCAGGGATTCATTAGGGATGGATATCTCCCCTTGTCAATCATATCCCTCCCTTCTCCCTTGGTGCTCAGGGGGCCTTTATACCCCCCTGAGAACCGAGGCAGTGAAAGTGAAATGAACTAATTGACTAATTTCACTTTCTTTTTCCTTGAAATTACATCAGTGTGCTGTGCTCCCTGAGCGTCATTTCAGTGAAAACTAAAAACAGCCTCTGGAGCTGCAAAATCTCTTTCCCAGCACGAGATGCTGTTTCTAGAAAAAGCAAATACCTCTGTGGTAAACAAAGAGGGATTTGGTGGTTGTGCGCAGAGAATGTAACGATTACGTCCTTAGCACACGACCACCATGGCTAAAGACATAACTGTTGCATCCTCAGCACCGAATGGGCCAATGAGGTATTTGCCTCAACCAATTTTTTAACTGGCTGACCAAGGTACAAATGTACAAAACTTCAGGCAAAGCACGTCTGAGTGATAAGCTGTTGCACTGTACTGTACAAAGAGGATTTATTTGCACTGTGTCAAACTTATCTTACATTATGAAGCAAAGACATCACCAATGCAAATGATGAAAAGATAGAAAACTGTGCAAATACCAAACAGAAGTTACATGATGATGGCATACATTAGAAAGCCATACAAAGTAGCACAAAAGGTGTAGGACAAGTGCTTTATGGGGAAGATATTATGAAGACATCGCACACATAGCATAATGCAAGAGACAGGAGTAATAGGAGAGCCCAGAGATCAAGGAAATATAGAGCACTGATGAGAGGAAGAAAAATATGAAATTTCCAAAGGAGGAGGTAGAAATCCCATCAGCTGAATTACTAAGCAACAAGAACACCTTTTGTTTTAACCTGACCTAATTCCAAGCAAAAAAACACTATGGAATGACATCCCGGGGAAAACACTATACTGTTGACTAAATGGAAGACTGTGGAACAAATAAAAAAGATCTACTATGATATAAAACATGCATCAATTAAAAGGTCATACAAAACTGAAAAGCAGCACCGGCTATAGGTAATGGGCTGGAAAAACTCTGATACCTATCTGAGCTTTCTGGGTCAGAGGAAAACAGCAGAAATGAGACTAAGAGTCCAGACAGCCCTTCTCGGCTCTAAACATGCAAGTGCTGGAACCCCTTGGCATGCACTATGAGGGGTTTCTGATTTTTTTATGTCACAGTTTTTTGTCCTTTAATTAAGAAATGTGATTTGCCCCTTCATCTTGCAATGGATTTTAAATATTATGGCATACCTCTAACTAAGTGTGTTTGGCCTGGGTATTGTTTAAGGCAGGTCAGGCAAGCTGGCTACTATCACTGTCAGAACTTGCATGGCATTGTGGGTGCCTCATAGAACACTACTAGTGGAGACAGGACAGTCATTGCAGAAATAGTCTGGTGGACACCTCAACTTTTGAGTTTGAGTTTCTGGTGTTGCTCAGGGAAATTCTGGAGACAGCCAACCCTGACGGGCTGGTTGAACTGCTCTTAGCGGCCCTAGAGCTTCAGGGGTGATAGCAGCGGTATAATAAAAAAAAACATAGGGGAACTGACCGCCATTGCAGTGAGTCAAGGTGTTTGTCAATTGTGGTGCTTTACCATCCAGACCTAGCTCAGGAACACCTTCAAGTCAACACAGTTTCTCCAGTGGAGTTTCTCAGGATTTTCAAGATAGAGAAACATAGGATGACTGTCAAGCATTAGTAGATACTTTTGAGGATGTGAGGGTTGTCTAGAAGGACTCACAGAAATTAAACCCTAAAACCTTAAATATCTTGAAGGCAGACACTGATCAAAAGGATAAATCCCAGAGTGAACACACTAGCTCATCCAAGCTGTTATCACAGTTGGCATCAAAATTGACCACTCTTCACCAATACATCCTGAGTTGCTAAAAATGGAAAGGACACAAAGAAATGCAGAGGTTCTTTGCATTGCCAATGGTACAGCAGCATCCTTAGAGGATTGGCAGAATAGCAAATGTAGCATAAAATATAACCAGAAAGCAAGAAGTAAAAGTAGTGGGTGATCTTTCTTAACAAATACACAGTTAATTCAGTCATTTCTTAGAGTTACTAAAAGTCTCCATTGGGAAGCCTCTGCACACACAGATTAGGTAGCCTGGGGCAACTCATTACTTCTGAGAATGATGCTTCATATGTTATTACACCTAAGTGTATATGCAGATTCTTGACATAGGGCACTGTAGATCGTCAGGAGGAATACACCACAGGTAATCCAAGCAATTTGCAATTTTTTTTAGCTAAAGCCCTTATGGTCCTGACTAAACGTAACATTGTCTCCACGTGCTCTTGTATAACCTCCCACATGTAGGACCCATAACTCAACATGTAAGGATAAACTTCAATATAGCCATATATCACAATAAAGTAACATTTGCTTAGATTAGGTGATATTACACTCACCCAGACCATATGTTTTACTTCAGTGTGAAATATGGCTCAACTGAGTATGCTACCAGTTTCCTGATATGTATATTTCAAAGTCAGAACTAAATGCCCAAAGTAAAGTGAATTGACTAACTTTTGTCATACTGGTTCAAACCAGTTATGTCTTGAACTGTCATGAGTTCATATTGGCTAGATCTGCAACTAGGTGGAAAGTCTCCAATGTAGGATAAATGTCAGTGGTCAAACCTATAAAAATCTCATGGAGTGAGCACATATTGAGAGAGAGGGCTTCACCTCATGTTATCACAAGGGTTCCTACCAGCCTGCTGCAGCACCAGAGAAGCAATCCCTGTGCCAAGAACTGATAAAGAGCCATGTTATCAAAAGATTACCCATTAAATCAAACTTTCACAGGAGCAGATGCCTTTTACCCAACTCCCTCGAACAGATGCGTGCTGAGACTTTAAATGATTATCTGAACCCTGAATCCACTAAGGGAAAAGGGGAATGGGACTGGAAAAAGAGAGACTGCCTCCAGATCCAGTTCCAGCCTGTGTTTCCCACTTGAAGATAGGATATTCAGTGTGTGTCTCTGAAAACCTGCACCTTTCTTCTTATTGGGATTTCTTTAAAGGAAGGACCTACAGTCGGGTGATAAGAACATAGATAAGTACATTCCTACTGCACATTCAGCTGTTCAGCCATTTACATTCACCCAATTCTATCGTCCTCCTAACCTGGATCTTCTGAGAGACTAGCCTCTCTCTAAGAGAACTTTAACTTAATATCTTCTTTTCTCCAGGAGTCAGAGGTTTCCAAAGTTCTCTGGAGAATAGTTCAAAAGTTCACAAATATACAAACTAATAATGTATTTTACTGGAAATGAAAACTCCTTCTCAAAGTTCAGTTTTCTCAATCACAGTCTCTAGGAATTAGTCTGAACATTGAGGTTTGCCTCTCAGACTAACAAGTCTGTAAAGTAAAGAGTTCCTGAATATATATGTACAGATATACATATATTGGCAAGTCTGGAAATCATACAAAAGAATTCCTTATTGCAGTTGCTTGAAGTTCTTTGAAGCCAAAACAAACTCTCCTCAGAAACCCGATAGCCAGTTGTTGGAAGAAGGAATCCATTCAGCTTCTTCAAAACTGAAAATGTAGTTGGTGTGCACACTGTAGCAAGAAAAATAATTAATTACTCAGAACTGGAGGAATTCTCTATGAAACGAAGTGCCTAAGGAACACTGCTCATTCTCCTCAGGATGACAGTTGAAGTGCAGGGTTCCCAGAGAGAAACACGTGGAGGGAAGCATCAGCACGAGACTAAGGTAGAAACACTAGAGCGCTGACCTCACACGGATTTGCGACCACCATCTTGAGTGGCAGTTAAACCTGAGGAAGCTAGTTCTAAGAACAGCCTCCGCAAGAGCCACCGGGAGTGAGGACGCCACTGCAACCAACGCGGGTACAAGGAAAAGGGGAATTGTTTTTGCTGAGGGAAGAACTTAACAACGCTGGCAATAGTTTTCCTGACACATTTTCTGGAGTAGAGGAAGTGAGCCCAGCTGCTCTCTGTCTTTCTTTCACATGAACACTCTTACTTGACTAAAAACTGATAGTTACAGATTTGTTACAGTGCATGACGTTTTTAGGGTGTTAGGTTGCTAAAGACATTACAACCATGTTAGAAATGTTTATACAGTATTCTTCTTGATGTTAGTAGCATGCATTAGAAGTGTTTTAATTAAATTCTGTGTGGTGATTATTCATGAGCTAAGCAACAGGATGAGACTGTTGAAATAAACACTTTTGAATATATTGGGGTATATTTACCAAGTGCCTCATTACCAGGCTGGCTGTTCTGAGACCGCCAGCCTCACAGTGGAGGTCGGACCGCTGCACTCCCGGCAGACCAACTGCCATATTACAACTCTGGTGTTCAGATCACCTCAAGCCCTCTGTCCCCACCGGGAACACTGTTCCCGATGGGCTGACAGCAGCTGCATTCATGGTCAGCCACGGTGGCGCTGAACTCAGCACCGCGGTGCTGATCACAACTGCACTTTCTGCCAGCCTTTTCATGGAAGTCTCACCGCCATGGAAAGGGTGGTGAAAATCCAGTGATGGGGTCCATAGGGGGGGCCTGCACTGGCGATGACCATGTTATGGGCAGTGCAGGGGACCCCCTGCCCAGCACCCTCAGACAGTGTGCATTCCGAGGCTGCTCGTGTAATACAGTAGTGGTCTCAGCTCCCTTAAGGGAACCAAGCCCAATACCTTCATATTATTCCAGCAGTTCAACCCAGCAGCAATGTCGTGATACAGTGTTCCTGACGGTCAGCCCAGCTGGAACATTGTAATACGATGGGGGGGGGCACACCGCCGGCATGATAGCAGCATCCTCCCCACGACCTTGAAAGAACAGATCTTGTGGGTAAGGTAAGAAAGCACTCATCTTTGAGTGCTTGGGGAGACCCCGAAGGAGGGTTCATGGTTGTAGAGTTACAAGGAGCACCAGACCCACTTAGGCAGCATCCTCAAAGGCAGGCACCACTTCGGCAAAGTGGCACAGGGCTGCGAGGAAGCACTTCACTTGCTGGAGGCAGTCCTCAAAGACAGGCACGACTTTGGTCAGAGAGGCTCAGGGTCTGTGAGGGAGCCCCACACTCACTGGAGAGAATATTCAAAGGCAGGCATTACTTCAGCAGGGTGGCGCAGAGCTGCAAGGAAGCACCATGCTTGCTGGAGGGAATCTCCAAACAAAGCTTTACTTAGGCAAACCGGAGCTGGGCTGTGCTGAGCCACCGCTCTCAAGGTCTTTGATGTTTTTGAGACCTCAGAAAAAAGAGGGGGCAATTTTCAAGCCCTTGCAGTCACCCTGTGGTAGTTTTTGGTTCCTGCGGCAGTGCAAAGATCAGCAGGTAATAGGATAGCTCAGTCAGGCAGAGTAGCAGTCCCTTGGAACAGTCAAAACTCAGCAAGATGACAGTCCTTTTGCACAGCAGCCTTTACTGCAGCATAGTTTCTTCCAGATCCAGAGAGTCTGTTTTAGGGGTTTAGAAACCCAGTACTTATACCCTAAATTTCCTTTGATGTAAGGGGTGACTTGAAATGATCTTTCTGGAGTGCACAGGTACAGACTATCAGTGGGAGGTAATCAGCCCCTTGTGTGGGCTCAGGCCAATACCCTTTGAAGTGTAAGTGTGAGCCTTAACTAACCTCTTCCCCAGGAAGACCCATCAGTATGCAGATAATTGCGGATGCAGTTGAGTATCCTATGTTGTGAGTGTCTGATAGGAATGCACAAATGTAGCTATCAATCAGCCCATGCCAGAAGTGTTTTAGAGACAGGCTGTAGGCACAAAAGGCAAGGAGAGCAGAGAAATGGTCAATTTCTAAAAGTGACGTTTCTTAAATAGTACTATTAAATCTGATTTTACCAGTAAAAAGTAATTATCATTACCATTCCAATGATATCAAACATGATGTATATCATCTTTCCTGATCAGGAATTACAGCATAAAGGTATTTTAAAAAAATCCCAATGCTTGCATAAGAGAAGAGCAGGCCGCATAGCAATAAATAACATCTTTGGGAGATTTTCATTACCATAACATATAAAACTTAAAAGTAAATGTCCTGCCTTTTACTTACATGGTACCCTACCCTAAGGACCACTTAGGGCCTACTCTAGGGGTGATGTATATGTAATGAAAGGGGAGTTTAAGGCTTGGCAAGAGATATTAAATGCCATGTTGAATTGGTAGGAAACTGCACACACAAGCTCTGCATTGACAGGACTGAGACATGTTTATAGGGCTACTTAAGTGGGTGCACAATCAGTGCTGCGGGCACACTAGTACTATTTACAGGCCCTGAGTGTAAGGTATAACACTTTACAAAATACTTACAAGTAAATTAAATAAGCCAATTGTCGATGCACCATTGCTACCCTGTTTAAGGGGAGAAGCTCACGCTCTTTAGCACTGGTTAGCAGTGGTAAAGTGCTAAGAGTCCCAAAGGCCAACAAAAAGCTAAAAAGCTAAAAACAAGGCATGAAACACAAAAGAATTGGGGGTAAGGCCACCCTAAAGACGCCATGTCTAAAACCCTGAGACTCCAAAACATTCCCACACACCTATTATTGTTTCCCCCACATACACTAAACCCTAAAATATGTACTGCACAAATTCCTTACACACGATTGGTCAGATATAAAGCTAAATTCATTTACACAAAGCCTCTCTGATGGTTTGCTTTACAACTTCCAACTGACTCTACTCCTTCAAGTAAAACTAAATTTCCAAAGTTTCAGTTACAGTATTTGAGGTACTTTAGAATAAGTTCTGCCCCCCCACAATGTTGCCCCCCTAAAGGTCTGAGTCTTCCTTCACCAACGGGGTGGCAGGGACGTATCTTTGACAAAGGTAGCCACCATTGTGAAGGCTAGAGACCAGTGCTTAATCTGTTTCCAGTGCATAGCACTGGCACTTTTTATTTTTTTAGGGGCGGCACTTATTTTTCTGCCTCCAGCATTTACTGCCAGCAAAAGACACATATGAGACAGACAGAGCAAGAGAAAAAATAAAAAGGTGTCACAATGGGAGAAAGCAGAAAGCTGCAAGAGTGTGCTGAAGGGGCAGGGATAGACTGTAAATGGATTGAAGAGGCCCGAGATGGCTTCAAGATCACGCTGCCTCAGTGTTCCGTGCTCGAACATTTAATTGCACAAGCCGCGTGTCACGTTTTTATTGATAATTTAAGCACTACTAGATATCCCAACCTGCCTCAGTGGTGAATTCCCACTTCCAGACTCGGATTCCATATCAGACCAACCTAATTAAGTTTTTACTGTGTTCTGGGGCCTTTCTCAGTGCTATGAAAGTGTGACAAGTGATCTCTCTCTTTACTTTTAAAAGCTAGGCAGGATGCATATATGGTGGGAAATTAGAGACACTATTTATGCTGCCACTTTTCCACATCCCTTAGCATGAACTCCTCTGGTCACAACCCCTTTTCCATTCGGTCAATCACAGACAGTTAACGTCTCAAACAATGTCGCTGCGCCTCCATGCATAGTTACTTTTTACTGTTTTTTAAGTAATTTTTTCAAAGCAATTTGTATTGTATTCCAATATGCTTGGCTTTGTTCACCGTAAATACATATATGTAAGTAAGTAATTTATTATGGAGTCATTTTCCTTCATATCCAGCAGGGTACCCATAGGAGATGTGTGGTAAAGTGTACGGTATTTACTGCATCTGGTAAGTATCAATACTACGGAGCAAGATATTACCAGTTACATTAAATACTTCGGGCATATTTAAACTTTTTGACGCAAAACTGCACCGGCGCAGTTTTGCGTGAAAAATATTACCGTCGGCTAATGCCATTTTGGTGCGCCGTGCGGGCGTCAAATTTATACTTTGACACACGGCGGCGCAAACCACAGGGGGGAGTCATTTATTTTGACGCACACCGCAGCGTCAAGTCGTAAAGCAAAATGACGTTAACACGGCGGAAATGACTGTGGGTCGATTTACGACCCCGCAAACCAGATATGCGCTGTTTTTTTGGCGCAATAGCGTAAAAAAGAAACGCAATCACTGCCATTTCACCAGAGGAGAGCCAAAATGGATCCCAGATGCCACTACAGACCCCAGGAAGATGACAATAGACCAGGAATCAGCCAGGAGGACCCACACAAGAACCAGGACACTTATAAGAAGAAAACGAAAGTGTCGCTTCAGTGCAGAGGTGCAGGAAATTCTGGTTAAAGAGATGACGGAACACCAGCACCAACTGTTTATCACCTCAAAGTTGCCAATCAGTAGGAGAGAGGCAATATGGCAACAAATTGTTGACAAGATTAACAGTGTGGCAGAAGTACGCAGAACAGTCATTGAGTGCAAGAAACGCTGGCATGACTGCAAGCGCAGGACCAAGGAAAAGATGGCCAGGAACAGGAAGGCAGCACTGCAGACTGGAGGTGGGAGTCCAGCACACCAGGAGGCCCTGGACCACATGGAGGAGATGGTCGCAGCCGTCATCCCTGAGGAGATCGTCACAGGGATTCAAAGACAGGACAGCGCAGACTACCAGGAGACAACGCACATGCAGGGTCGCATGGGGAATTGAAATGCACTAATGTCAACTGCAACCGGGGGGGAATATCTACTACACATTCCATGTAAGTCATCATATACATGGAGTGGCATGGGTAAAGGGGCACGGCATGGGGGCATGGCCTGCACAGACAGAAGCTGGGGCACACCATTACACTACACCAACAACAGTTCCATCGGGGCATGCTGCCATGCCAACGATGGAGCAAAGGGAAAGCCACGCCAGGAGGGAAGGGCACAACGTCAAACTGACATCCCAGCACATGTCAGCCACCATACCCCCCACATTAACTAGGGCCCTTTTAACAACCTCTAGCCATACTGACAAATGGAATATAACTGCAACAACAGTTGCCACTACCACCTCAGCTCTGTGTGCAGCTCAAGTAGCCAATGGCAGTAACCTCCCCATGGATCATACACACCTAAATTAGAGGGTTGAGGATGACAACTTCAACAATCCCCTGAAAAAAGACAAAGGCCCCAGTACTGTCAAATGTCAATGCCCATAGTTGTTGCCAACATCAGCCAATGTAAACAACAATAGGAGCTACACAGCACTAAGGACATAACCATGCTGCATATGGCAGGGTCCATCCTGTGCTTGGGTCACAGTGTAACATCCCAAATGTCATACTGCTCAGACAACAGCATTGAGTGGGGGACACATGTAACTTGTCACTGAAATACACCTGCACAGTCAGAGGAGGAAATAGGACACTGGTACGATTATCAGGGCAATCCAATGTACCACACATTCCCAACATCAGCTGTACACATTACCAATGCCAACATCCATATCGTGTCATAACACTGCTATGCATAGGATATGCTACATGTCAAATACATTTAAGTGGATGTGAAAGATCAGAGACTGGGGCAGGTCCAGATGGTTAATTGTGCTGCCAGTGCCATCAGAACACCCACAGCCAGTGAAAGGTCTCACAATGAGAATGGATGTAGACAGAGGGTTGAGTAGGACAAGAAGGTGGCAATTCACTATTTGGCCAAAACCAACAACTAGAAGAGATGATGCAGACAAGTCTAATAACTTAATAACATACATGTGACATGCAGGTGGGCCATAGGCCTGGGAGAATGGCCATCTAGAAGACTGGAGCAATAAACACGAAACAAGATCACAATGTGAATTCATCACAAGGCAGGCATGCCACAACACAGACACACTAATTGTACCCTGTTTCATTGCAGAGGAATATGGAACTCCTGCAGATATGTCTGTCCCAGATTACCCTGATGACATGGATGACGAGCTGATAAACATTCCCCAGGAGACTGTCCAAAAGGTCCTTGAAACCCTCCAGACCCCACCTTCAGTCACAAGGAGGAGCACAGAACAAGCAGCCATCCCAGAGGATCCACCCCCCACCCTAATTGTACAACCTGCCAGTTCCAATACAGCTGAGGACTCTGGCGACACTGGCACCAGCTTTGAGAAAAACTGTAGTCGGAGTACAGCGGGAGCTGGCCAAGGAGGTGCGGGTGGGGATGCAAACTATGGCAGCCAGCCTAGAGGGGGTGCGTTCATGCATGATGTCATCTGCAGATCAGCCAGCAGCTATGCAAGCCCTAACAACTATCTTGCAGGAACCCAGAAGGAAATCAGCACAGCTGTAATACAGTTGACCCAACACCTACAACAGCAATCCTGTCAACGCATGCACAAATGCAACAGTGAACCCCTCTGGGCCGACCTGGCTGCCTACCATCGTGATGTGGCTGCTATTCTTTAGAACCAGCAGATCCTCCTTGCTGCAGTACTGCCCTTAAGACCTTCACAGGTAGCAGCGACTGGAATGTCTGACTCCACATCTTCTAACACTGAGGTGTGTGTTGCCCCTTCACAACCACCACCACTAAGAACAGAGGAGGCAACACACACATCAGAAGAAGACATGGAACAGATCACCTTCACATGGAAAAGTTACCGGAAGCACTAGTCCCTGCCACATGGCCAACTATTACCACGGTCCTGTGCTTTGTAACATGCCAGTCTTGCAACAACTCTACTTAATGACTGTTCTGCTTGCCACTGTATATCCTGTCAGCCTGCCCAGTGATTGTCTCACTCCTACTCATTGGCAAATCCTGTCCCTCTGCACTGTCTGAAACATCACCCCAGCATGTCAAAATCATTTCCGTAACCCCTTGTGTCGGATCACAATGTAAGATGTCACTCTAATGGACTCAAAATCATGGACAATGTACATATAGCACTACAGCACTTTTCAATAAATATCACTTACACAACAAATCTGTATCTGGCTAATGTGACATATCAACTGTGCAGTAGATAACTGAAATGTGCCTACTGTCAAATTACGTAGCTTGTTAATACAACTGTCCTGATATTATGTAGCCAGATAAATCTGCACAGTGGCCATGATTGCATCATACTCTGCCCTTCCTGAGGGTAATATCTGATGAAGTGAGAAACCATACACCATCATGCTGTGTTGGACAGAATAATGCTTCCTCAAGGGATATCTAAGTCACCAAATAGTGGCAGCAAAATGTTGTCACCATGCAATACTAACACATATAACAATGCACACAAATCTAAGCAAACACTACAAAAACTGCATGAATAAAGCTGTCTGAGTTTACATCCAAATAGGTAATCATGCTGAACTGTGTCACAAATGATCAACGTGAGTCATGATAGTTAGAGATGAAGGTGTGCAAAAATGAATAGCCAAACAATGATATGGTGATTATTATATGTGTTTATTTAAATTAGTTCATAAAGTGGTGATGGTGATTATATTTAAAAGAAATTGTTCACAATATGTTGCCTCCTGCATATACCAGCGGCCGAGTTCTGTAGTTCCCCCTCATGTTGCAGGCCAGCATCCTCCTCTTCCTCCTCTTCAGGCATGTGTGGCTCTGGCTCCAGGAGGGGAATGTTCCGTTTGATGCAAATGTTGTGCAGAATAGCACGTTAGGATGATCTTACAGACCATCTCCGGGGAATATAGGAGGCAACCACCAGTGATGTCGAAGCACCGGAACCTTGACTTGAGGATGCCGAAGGTCCTCTCGACTAGGGTGCGTGTCCTCCTATGTGCGTCATTGTAGGCACGCTCTGCTGCAGTACTCGGGTTGCCAATAGGTGTCATTATCCATGGCTGGATGCCATACCCCTGATCAGCTGAAAGAGAAAATGAATGAGATCATGTTGATGTAGCTAGCCCTATTGAAATCACCTTTCATGGCTGTAGTTGTCTTGTGTTGTCTGTGACTCTTTTGTGTTATTATGTTGCATCCTAGGCTTGTAGGATGTACCATCTGCATTGTGTTGTTTCCTTGGCTGAGAGAGTGTTTGGCTGCTAACCGGTTGTCAGCAGTATGTTTTGGGATTTGCAGTACAGTGTGCCCTCCCTAGCATTGTGACTTGTGATACAGGTGTCCCTGTGTCTTCACTGGGGGTGAGATGATAGTTACATACACAGATTCATTTTGACAGTGTTGTTAACACATTCATATCAATGTACCCTGGACATCCCATACATTTAGACTTATGCAATGGATTAATGTAAACGTTATTGGGACACATACAATTTGCAAGGTGACATTTAGGCAACCCACTCCACACGTTGTGATCTTTGATGTCTTAACATTAGACTGTACACTAATTTCCGATGTGTGACAGGTTCAATGGTGACCTAAGATACATGGCTAGCGATGTCACGACCTCAGTATGTTCCTGTTCACATGTTGCTGTTGTGGTGTATGTGTTGTGTGTCCTAGACGGTTGCTGTTCAGTGTGTATATAAGTAGGTTTTTGTACTTATCAACAAGTAGTCCATTGCCATACCGTCCATCCTGGAAGTGTTCATTGATGGTGCAGTGACGGAAGATGAATGAGTCATGGACACTCCCAGGATATTTAGGCCACGATGTTGGTGATCAATCCTTGGTGATCGACAATGGCCTACACATTGATGGAATGTGTTTGCTTCCTGTTGCGGTAGAGGTGTTCAGTTGCAGCAGGTGGCACAAGGCATACATGTGTGCAGTTGATTGCACCAAGGACGTGTGGGAATCCACTAATGAGGTAGAACCCCCCGTTTTGACTCCTGCTTCTGCAGTGTGTTAGGGAAGCAGATGGGGCGTGGTGTAAGTCCAATGATGGCATCCAGTACTTTGGGCAAAAAGGCAGAGAATGACGGCTGTGATATTCCGGCAACCTGCACACCAGTTGTTTGAAAAGAGCCACTTGCCAGCATGTGAAGTACGGCAAGCAGCTTGGTTTCTGTTGGGATGGTGCGGGGTGTCAGCAAAGTGGGTGCCAACAGCGGCTCAATGTTTCACAGCAGCTGCTGAATGGCCTGCCAGTTCAACCTGTACCTCTGGATGATGTTGTGTTCCCTGAGGCCATGAAGGGTTGTTCCGGGGCGGAATATCCTCTCCTGCCTTCTGCGCTGCCTTTGGGGTCCTTGCTGGTGTTGTGGTAGCTGCTGTTGTAGCTGCTGGGCTCTGCGTCCGTGTGCACGCTGGATAAGAATCACCTCCATGTCTCCCTTTTGCTGCTCTGCTGTTGCTTCTGTGTGTTCTGATTAGATACAAGTGTGTTTGCCCCATTTTAACGCCTGCCCTGACACAGGCGTTACATTTTGACGCAAATCGGGCTGTGCATCATTTTCCGGCTCCGCCTCCCAGCCGTGTGTAATTTTTGCCCGAAAGCATAAATACGACCCACGACCGTTTAAGTCATTTTTGGGACAGGAACGCCTACCTTGCATATCATTAACGCAAGGGGGGTTGCCGCATCCAAAAAATGACGCACAAGGCGGACTTTTGTCGTCTGCGGGCTCGGGCGTCAATGTTTAAATATGGGGCAACGTTTGCGCTGAATGTGCGTCAAAACGTTTGACGCACATTCGGCACAGACGGAGTATAAATATGCCCCTTCGTATTCTGGATGTATCTGAGATAAAAAAGGAATTACATGCGAAACGTTTTCTACATAAATTACTACACTCGCGTGAATGCATCCTGTTATTTTTTGACTGGTTGACCTGTCGAAGTTTCTTAGTGAAAGTTGTGAGTACTGCATTTCTCAGAGGTCTGTTTCCTGCGAAATTCCTGTTTGTGCAGACATCAGAGTCCACTTACACCTTGTATGTTAAATGACGAACCTGGTGATCACAGAATAACTTCCAAGCACATTTGCTGTGCAAGTTGAGCATTTCACAGTCTCTTTGATGTATGCACTAGATATATAAAATCAAAGGGGTCAAAAAAATTATTGCTATTCATTTTTTTTAAAGTCAATTTCAAACTTTCGTTGACAAACTTTAATGGAAGCAAAACAATAGAGTAAAAACTCTTTGCGAAAAACAAAAGTATACTTTGAAAAAGATATCGGCATACGACATGCTTTCATGTGTTAAACATTGAACTGCACTGTCAAATGATTTGCCAATATATTTTCCAGTAAAGAAAAAAATCGGCATATTATTCATAACTGACACTGGCAAATCTAGACACCTACTTCTAATCGTGCGAACATAAGCACCTATTAGCACATCATCCAGACCCTCTTCAGCCCCCCTCATAGCTGAAAACATGTTGTGTGAAAAGTATCCAATAACTTGTAAATATATTCCTCATTTTCATTCAAGGCCTACCTCATCTGCTGCACACTGCATTTTTCATTCAAAACCTATTACTCCTCTTGCCTGTAGGTTTGTAAGAACTAAACGTTAATTAAATTGGTTCAAAATTAAATTACCTGCTAATTTCAGGTTTAAATTCGTGTCGGTGCTCATTTTAGTGAAACTGCTGTAATTAGAGTGTAGACAGATGCTTTATGATCATTACAGTGAAAGATGCTTGGCTTCCATTGACTTGCATTTTGATAGATATGCAAAACAACTACATGATGCTTCATGAGGGATTATGACATAAAGGTCATAAGAAAAATGTTTAGAGTTCCTGCAGGATGCATGCCATGAAGAACAATATACATCATTGTTACCGAACACTGAACTTTACGGCCCATATTTGTAAAAAGTGACGCAAAACTGCACTAGCTCAGTTTTGCATAATTTTATTTAGTGCAAGCTAGTGCCATTCCATAGCACCAGTCAGGCACCATATTTAAGGTATGACGCACGACAGCGTTAAGGAATGGTGAGCATAAAACAAATGACAGTAACCATTGTGTCTTGTCATAATGAAAAATGGTGTAATGCTGCAAAAGTGGCACAAAACTGTTTTGCGGCATGTAAACATGTTGTAAAAGGTTTACCGCCATTTTTAGCCGGAATTAGCGACAAATTTAAACACACAAGCAGGAATGAGAGCAATTGCAACCAAAAATCGAAGTATCAGGCCGGGAGAGATCCCAGGGAGACCCCATTCACCAAAGCACCAGCCAGGAGGATCCACAGAAGTCCCTGGAGAAGGAAAAGAAAAAGTGCAAGTGTTGCTTTAGTGAGGAGAAGCACGACATCCTTGTAAGAGAGATGAATGAGCACCAACACCAGCTCTTTCTCACCTCCAAATTGCCAATTGGTAAGTGAGAGGCTATATGGCAGCAACCAGTCGACAAAATAAACAGCGTAGCAGGGGTGAAGAGAGCTGTCACTCAGCTCAAGAAGCACTGGAATGATTGCAAGTGCAGAACTAAGGAGAAATTGGCCAACAACAGAAAGGCAGCACTGCGGACTGGAGGTGGAAGTTGTGCATCACAGGAGGACCTGGATGAGCTGGAGGAGATGGTTGCAGCAGTCATTCTGGAAGAGCTGGTCACAGGAATCCAAGAAAAGGACAGCACAGACTACCAGCCACCACCTCAAATGCAGGGTAAGTTGCATGGGGGAATTAACTGAAATCTTACAAATGCCAGTAGGGGGAGGTAAATAGGACACACTGAATGCATGCTAAAGGTGATGCGTCTATTCTTCTTGCAGGAAATCAGGCTACGTTGTTCCAGCTCAGCAATGCGTTGATCTGGTGGGCTGTGCGTCGAAGTTCCAGTTGCAACGCTGGTGCTGCATCGATCTCCACTTGGGGAGCCGGGCTGCGTCATTCCAGTTTGGAGATGCAGTGATTTTCTCACCGCAGTGCAGGCTGTGTGTTGATTCTGGCAGGCTGTGCACTGATTTTAGCCCCACAAGGAATTCCTTGCAGAGATAAAGGCGGTCATTACAACATTGGCGGTAAAAGCCGCTTACCGCGTGCAGAAGACAGCCAACACACCGCCGCGGAATCCACCAAAATTCAGACACCCACAGAAGTCCGCCACAGCAAAGGTCAGTGACAAACTGGCGAAAACAGAACCTCCACCGTCACGCCAACAGAAATACACCCACACTATCACGACCCACAAATCCACATGGCGGTCTTTCAACCGCGGTATTCCATTAGCGGTACACACCGCTGCGCTCAAAATACACACACATCTCCAAAACACAACCACATTGGACAATTCGAAATACACACACCTGATACACATACACACACCACTCCCACACACTCAATACAATATAAAACACACACCCACATCACCCACCAACCCTTACAACAACAAATCACGACCGAAGGCCAGAGAGAGACACCACCATCAACAACACTGGCATCCACAGGCACAGGCACACAACACCATCACCCACATAACTTCCACGCACCGCACACGACACACCACTAAATATCATTACACTTATCACCACACACACCACCCCACACATTACCTACACCACCCCATGGCACGGCAAAGACACCCCAGGTTCTCGGAGGAGGAGCTCAGGGTCATGGTGGAGGAAATCGTCCGGGTAGAGCCACAGCTATTCGGATCACAGGTGCAGCACACCTCAATTGCAAGGAAGATGGAGCTATGGCGAAGAATAGTGGACAGGGTCAACGCAGTGGGACAGCACCCAAGAAATCGGAATGACATCAGGAAGAGGTGGAACGACCTACCGGGGAAGGTGCGTTCTGTGGTCTCAAGACACCACCTGGCGGTTCAGCGGACTGGCAGCAGACCCCCAGCTCCTCCCCCACAACTAACAACATGGGAGGAGCAGGTCTTGGCGATTCTGCATCCTGAGGGCCTCGCAGGAGTAGGTGGAGGAATGGACTCTGGTAAGTCAAATCTTAACTATTACATCCCCCACCCTACCTGCATGCCAGCACATACCCCCACCCTCACCCCCATCACTCTAACTCCTCACAAATGTCCCAACATCACAAACCACACATCCTAACACCAAGCCCTGCATGCAACAACAAAGCATGGACACTCATCACTAAAGCATGCCCACTGCACATACCCATACACCCCTCTAAACCAACATCACACAACGTCCCACACAGGAATGCAAGCACTGAGGTACACGGTCACCCACCCATTGCACACCATGACACACACAGATGTAATAACCATCATTTTATACCCCTGCAGGACCCCTACCCAATGTCACCGGACAGGAGGGTCCAGACATGTCCACACCACCAACAGAAGAGGCCCACAGTGATGACAGCACCTCTGCCCATCTGGATCTAGATGACCTGCCTGGCCCATCGGGGACCTCAGCACAGTCTGTTCCCCTCACCCAGTCACAGGCCACCACAGACCTTCCACCCTCTGGAAACACCAGCACATCACCCACCCAGTGGGCCCATACCTCTGTCCCGAGGACACGTCAATCAGCTGTGTGTCCACCTCTACAGGGAACCCAGGCTAACCCACCACCCCAACAACAACAGGGACCTGGGGGCAGTGGCAGTGGGCACACGGTCCAGGGGACGGAGGCCCAGGAACACAGGGGAACTGGGAGGGCTGCTGTGTGACAGGGGGCAGACAGGCCCAGGGAACCCACTCTCCACGAGGCCCTCTCCTCCATCATGGGAGCCTACCACCACTCCCAGGAGACGATGGCAACGGTACTGGCCAAGTTTCAGGAGACCCAGCGCCTGCAGGAGGAACAGTATATGGGCTTCAGGGAGGAACTAAGAACCAGCAATTCCACCCTGGGCACCATCGTAGGGGTGCTGAAGGAAGTACTCAACACCAGGAGGGACACTGTGGCACTACAAGGGGCCCCTGACACTAGCCTGGATGATGAACTGCCCACCACCTCCCCCAGCGCTAGTGGACAGGAGGCACGGCCACAGGACCACCACACCAGCACCCCACCCCCTGCAGAGGGAGAACCACCTCGCAAATGGTCCCTGAGATCCAGGAACAAGACAGAGAACGATGCCAAGACCCTGCCAAGAAATGAGACCACCCTGATTGTCATCCTTCCGTCCCACTTTGTCACCCTGTCCATCTTTAAACTGCCCCAGCTCCACTTACTATGCCCATATGGGCAATGCACCTGTGAGACTTATAGACTGGACTCTGCCATGGACATTCCTCCACCATTACCCTTCACCATTTTACAACCCCCACCAATATTGAGCACTTAAAAAAACACCCTTAAAGTACAAAACAATCGGGAGTCTGTCTGTGACTTCGGAATACTGTATTAGCAATAACTGTGGCAAAAAGCTTTTTCATTGGTAATGTCAACATACCTATGTCACACAGCTCTAGTCCATGAGGAATCAAAGCAGATGTCAGACAGTGGGACCCACATCTGTAAAATCGTAAGGGAAAGTGACAACTCAGTGACCATACACTGGGTGAAAACGATAAACAGTAGAGAGGCAGTAGTGTTTAAGTACATGTAGTAGGCAGGTCTGTATTCTTACCTGTGTGTCACTGGAAGCATTGCTGGATCACTGAGTCCCTGTTGTCCATGTCTTCTTCTTCTGATTCCTCGTCTTCACTGTCCACAGGCTCCACAGCTGCCACAACACCGCCATCTGGACCATCCTGCTGCAGAAAAGGCACCTGTTGTTGCAAAGCCAAGTTGTAAAGCATACAGCAGGCCACGATGATCTGGCATACCTTCTTTGGTGAGTAGAATAGGGATCCACCTGTCATATGAAGGCACCTGAACCTGGCCTTCAGGAGGCCAAAGGTCTGCTCGATCAACCTCCTAGTTCGCCCATGGGCCTCATTGTAGCGTTCCTCTGCCCTTGTCCTGGGATTCCTCACTAGGGTCAGTATTCATGACAGGTTGGGGTAACCAGAGTCACCTGCAAATGGCGAGGGACAACTGTTAGACACACACTAACCTGGAGGGATATCCCCAGACCCAGACAACCATTCCCACTGACTAGCTTCCAGGTGCTCACCTAATAGCCACACACGGTGCCTCTGGAGTTGACCCATCACATAAGGGATGCTGCTATTCCGCAGGATGTAGGGGTCATGCACTGAGCCAGGGAACATGGCATTCACATGGGAGATGTACTGGTCTGCCAAACATACCATCTGTACATTCATCAAATGATAACTCTTCCGGTTTCTGTACACCTGTTCACTCCTGGGGGGGATCAAAGCCACATGTGTGCCATCAATGGCACCTATGATGTTGGGGATATGTCCCAGGGCATAGAAGTCACCTTTCACTGTAGGCAAATCCTCCACCTGAGGGAAAACGATGTAGCTCCGCATGTGTTTCAGCAGGGCAGACAACACTCTGGACAACACATTGGAAAACATAGGCTGGGACATTGCTGATGCTATGGCCACTGTTGTTTGAAATGACCCACTTGCAAGGAAATGGAATACTGACAGCTCATGCACTTGAGGGGGGATTCCTGTGGGATGGCGGATAGCTGATATCAGGTCTGGCTCCAACTGGGTACACAGTTCCTGGATTGTGGCACGGTCAAGCCTGTATGTGATTATCACATGTCTTTCCTCCATTGTCGACAGGTCCACCAACGGTCGGTACACCGGAGGATGCCGCCATCTCCTCACATGTCCCAGCGGACGGTGCCTATGAAGGACAACAGCGAGCACAGAGTCAAACAACTCAGACGTACGTACCCACAGCATACACATAACACCATTCATAATCTAAAAAGTGGCCTGTATGTGTGTTGAGTCTAGGCCTAGGGATGTGTGATGCAGTTGAAAATTAAGCCATGTGGGCCCCTGAAATGGCGGCTGCCTGACCACTAAAGTGGGACAATGGGATGTGAAGTAACTGCGCTGGCGTTGTACACCGTCGCGGTAGGCGGACGAAGACCGCTGCTCAATGCTGCATTGGTTAACATTGGACCCTATGGGTCCCAGGAGCCAATGACGATGTACACCGGCGGTGACGGTACGCACCGCTGCGGACGTGACCGCCATTTTCTATCTGTTCAATCACTCGATACCTGATCTTCGACAGGAGAGGACCTACACTGCAAGTGTTGCTGTGACCTCGGTCTGGAAGAGACAATGGCTCGAGTGTCTGTGGAAAGGGCCCCTGCTTTCACATCGGAGGAGTTGGAGAAACTTGTGGACGGGGTCCTCCCCTAGTACACGCTACTCTACGGTCCTCCAGACAAACAGGTAAGTACACTGGGAGCATGCTGTGTGGGCTATGCCTGTGTGGAGAGGGGTGGATGTAAGAAGGAAGGGGGGAGAGTGCGGCGTGCATGAAACGACGGTGAGTGCATGTGCCACATGGCAAGGGTAGGGATGGGGGCCAATCACTTTGATGGTGCAGTTGGTAATAACTTTCTCTTCCCCCTGTACAACTCATGTAGGTCAGCGCCCACCAGAAAAAACATATTTGGCATGCCATCGCCAAGGACGTCTGGACCCTGGGGGTCTACCACAGACAGACCACCGACTGCCGGAAAAGATGGGAGGACATTCGCCGCTGGAGCAAGAAGACGGTGGAGGCTCAGCTGGGGATGGCCTTCCAATGTGGGAGGGGTGCCCGTTGCTCCATGACCCCCCTGATGTTCAGGATCCTGGCAGTGGCGTACCCGGAGTTGGATGGGTGCTTGAGGGCATCCCAGCAGCCACAAGGGGGTGAGTACACTCACATTCTGCTGATTTTGCGTGCAGTGGAGGTGTCTGGGTGGGAGAGGTGGGCTGTGGGTAACCCTAGGCCAGGGCGAGTTCCGTAGGCAAGGTCCCTCCGTAAGGCAGGCCATGTGGCACTCCACCGCACCTCTATAGAGTGCCAAGTACACCTATCATGCTCCTGTGTCATCTATGTGTGCAGATGTCGTCCATAGCCTAGTAGGCCATTTCCCAGGAATTGAACAGTGGAGCCAAAGAGCCGGCGTAGTGCAGGGGGCTTCTGTGTCTGTTGTGTCCGCCAACAGTAGCGGTAATGCATGCACTCAACATGTCTTTCTTCTATCGTCCCCCCGCCTTTTGTGGCTCCCTGTTCTTTTGTGCATTAGCATCATCAGGCAGAGGAGCAGTTGCACCGGAGCACGAGGGGGCTGTATCCCACATGGCCATGGAGGGCCACACTACGGAATCGGACTTCACCAGTGGGATGGAGGGCGAGGGGAGCTCCACGGGGACAGGAGCTGAGACCAGAGACATGGACTCTTCCTCTGATGGGAGCTCCCTTGTGGTGGCGGCAACATCTGTGCCCCCCCATCTACAGGTACAGCCGCCACCCCCCCCTTCCAGCACCGCCCTACCAGCAGCCCCTCGGCCTTCGCCCCGTGCCTGCTCACCCGAGAGGGTGGGCATCACCTTCACCACAGGCACCTCAGGCCCTGCCCCAGTCACCCCTGCTGCCCTCAGTGAGGAGGCCATTGACCTCCTCAGGTCCCTCAATGTTGGGCAGTCTACCATTTTGAACGCCATCGAGGGTATCGAAAGGCAGTTGCAACAAACAAATGCATTCCTGGAGGGCATTCATTCTGGTCAGGCGGCCCTTCAGCGAGCTTTTCAGACTCTGGCCTCAGCACTGATGGCAGCCCTTGTCCCTGTGTCTAGCCTACCCCCTCCAACTTCCTCCACCCAGACCCAATTCCCTGTACCTCAGCTTATCCTAAGCACACCTACAGACCAGCATGCACACACGTCAACACACAAGGGAAGCTCTGGCAAACATAAGCACCACACATCCCACAGGCACTCACGCAAGCATCACACACATGCAGACACACCATCATCCACTTCTTCCACTGTGTCGCCCTCCTCCTCGTCTCCCTCTCTGTCTCATATACACTCACACCTGTATGCACTTCCTCTGCAGCCTCTACTACCATCACCAGCACACCCACCACCACACCCCGCTCACGTGCAGTCACCACCCCACTACCATTCACACGTCCTCTGTGTCCTCTCCCAGTGTGTCTCTGACGCCCCCTCCCAAGATACACAAACGCAGGCACACACCCACCCAAAAGCCATCTACCTCACAACAGCCTCCAGCGCATGCACCTTCACCCAAAGTCACCAAACACCTCCTACAACCACAACCTCTTCCTCCACTCCCAAACCCCCTCCAGCTACCCGTCCCAGTGTGTCAAAAATAAATTTCTTGTCCAACTTTGACCTCTTTCCCACACCTCCCACACCCCGTCTGTCTCATAGGTCCTGAACTAGCACCTCAGCCACAACATCTCCGGGACCAGTGGTGCCTGTAGTCACCGGAATCTGGAGTGCACCGGTCACCAGGGCAGCCAGTGTGGCACGGAGCCACACTCACACAGTCCCCCACCTGTGAAGCATCAGAAGTTGGCCAGTGCCCGGTGGGAGAGGGGGAAGACTCCAGCCACCAAAGCCGCTCCCAGGGGTATGGGTAGGAGTGTGGAGACAGCTGCGACACCTTCCAAGGTGGGGAAGGGGCACAAGAAAGTCACCAAGTCTCGGAAGAGCAGCATGGCGGAGAAGACCGCCATCATCCCAGCTGCCCAGGAGGCCACTGCCAGCACAAGCCCAGCTGCCATGGAGGCCCCCGCCGGCACCAGCCCAGCTGCCCAGGAGGCCACCACCGGCACCAACCCAGCTGCCCAGGAGGACACAGCCGGCACCAGACAAGCTGCCCAGGAGGCCACCGCCAGCACAAGCCCACCTGCACAGGAGGCCACCACCAGCACAAGCCCCACTGGCCCATGAAAGACTGCAAGCAGAAGCCCTGCTGGGCCATGAAGGACCGCCAGCCAAAGCCCTGCTGGGCCATGAAGGACCACCAGCAGAAGCCCCGCTGGGCCATGAAGGTCTGCCAGCACAAGCCCCGCTGGGCCATGAGGGACCGCCAGCAGCTGAGTCACTGCAATGGAGACCGCCGCTCCAACCACCGCTGAACAGGGCACCACTGTCTCAAGCACCGCTGAACAGGGCACCGCTGTCTCAAGCACCGCTGAACAGGGCACCGCCGTCTCAAGCAACGCTGAACAGGGCACCGCCGTCTCAAGCAACGCTGAACAGGGCACTGCCGCCCAAGCACCGCTGAACAGGGCACCGCCGTCTCAAGCACCGCTGAACAGGGCACAGCCGCCTCAAGAATGGCTGAACAGGGCACCGCTGTCTCAAGCACCGCTGAACAGGGCACCGCTGTCTCAAGCAATGCTGAACAGGGAACTGCCGTCTCAAGCAACGCTGAACAGGGCACCGCCGCCTCAAGAACCGCTGAACAGGGCACTGCCGTCTCAAGCACCGCTGAACAGGGCACTGCCGTCTCAAGCACCACTGAACAGGGCACCGCCGCCTCAAAAACCGCTGAACAGGGCACCGCCTTCTCAAGCACCGCTGAACAGGACACCGCCGCCTCAAGCACCGCTGGCCCATGAGCGCCAAGGGCACTGACACTATTGAGTCCGTCACAGCCAGAATGAAGCCCTCTGGGCACAAGGCCCCTTCCAAAACCAGTGGGACTGTCATCCACTACCTCTGTCCTTAACAGGATGAAGCATTCTGGGCACAAAGCCCCCTCCAGAGCCAGTGGAGATTTACATCCACTACCTCTGTCCTTGGTAGGATGAAGCATCTGGGCACCAAGCCCCCTCCAGAACCAGTGGAGAGATCCATCCACTACCTCTGTCCTTAGCAGGATGAAGCACTCTGGGCACCAAGCCCCCTCCAGAACCAATGGAGATTTACATCCACTACCTCTGTCCTTGGCAGGATGAAGCACTCTGGGCACAAAGCCCCCTCCAGAACCAGAGGATGGATCCATCCACTACCTCTTTCCTTAGCAGGATGAAGCACTCTGGGCACCATGCCCCCTCCAGAACCAGTGGAGATTTACATCCACTACCTCTGTCCTTGGCAGGATGAAGCACTCTGGGCACAAAGCCCCTTCCAGAACCAGTGGAGAGATCCATCCACTACCTCTGTCCTTAGCAGGATGAAGCGTTTTCCCTTCGAAGTGCTGTTTCCGCTGTGTTTTTATCAACGTTGAATCCGCCCCGGAAAAGGTGGCAGATTGGTGGGTTACAATAGTGTGGGTGGTACATTGTCTCCCTCCTGTCTGTTGGCGGTGACCGCCGCGCTGTTTGTTTGTACCGCCGTGTCGGTTGGAGTGTTAAAATGGCTGTTTTTGTTGGCGGTTTCCGCCACGGTCATAATTGCAAAACTTTTACCACCGGCCTGTTGGCGGTCTTACCGCCGCTTTAACACCGTCCGCCAGGGTTGTAATGACCACCAAAGTCTTTTTGGCCCTGCGACTTCAGGAAACAGGAGGCAAGCTCAATCCAAGCCCTCGAAGAGCACTTCTTAGCAGATCCAGAGGGCAGCAAGGCAGCAGGGCAACAGCAAGGCAGCAGTCCTTTACAGCAAAGCAGTCATGTGAGTCCTTTGGGCATCCAGGCACCTTCTCTTAGTAGGTTGCAGGTTCTGGTTCAGAATTCCTTTCTCAGTAGGTATCTTGTCAAGAAGTGTCTGAGTTGGTTGGGTCTGAGACCCGGTTTAAATACCTAAATGTGCCTTTGAAGTGGGGGGAGATTTCAAAGAGTGTCTTCGAAGTGCACAAGGTCCCCTTTCAGTTACATCCTGTCTGCCACTGTCCCAGTAGGGGGTTTGGCAGTCCATTGGGTGAGGGCAGGCCACTGTCCTTTGACATGTGAGTGTCAGGCCCTCCACCCTTCCAGCCCAGGAAGATCCATTCATTATGCAGATGTGTGCAGATGTGAATGAGTATCCTGTGTTTGGAGCTGTCTGAGTAAAATACCCAAGGGTGCTGTCAACTAACCTGGCCGGATGTGGATGTTAAGGCACAGAAGGATTTAAGTGCATAGAAATGCTCACTTTCTAAAAGTGGCATTTCTAAAATAGTAATATTAAATCCAACTTCACCAGTCAGCAGGATTTTGTATCACCATTCTGGCTATACTAAATATGACCTTGTTATTCCTTTCAGATCTGAATCTACCACTTAAACAGTATATGAGGGTAACCCTAATGCTAGCCTATGAAAGGAGCAGGCCTCACAGCAGTGTAAAACAAATTTAGGAGTTTTACACTACCAGGACATGTAAACTACACAGGTACACGTTCTGCCTTTTGTTTACACAGCACCCTGCCCCACGGGTTACCTAAGGCCTACCTTAGGGGTGACATATATGTAGAAAAAGGGGAGTTTAAGGCTTGGCAAGTACATTTAAATATCAAGTCGAATTGGCAGTGAAACTGCAAACACAGGCCTTGCAATGGCAGGCCTGTGACATGGTTAATGGGCTACTTATGTGGGTGGCAGAATCTGTGCTGCAGGGCCACTAGTAGAATTTAATCTACAGGCCCTGGGCACATGTAGTGCACTTTACTAAGGACTTATAAGTAAATGAAATAGGCCAATTGGGTATGAGACAATGTCAGCATGTTTTAAGGGAGAGAGCATATACACTTTAGCACTGGTTAGCAGAAACAGTGTCACAAAGTGGAGGGAGGCAGGCAAAACGTTAGGGGTGACGACCCTAAGGCTGTCAGGTCTGACAATGGCTTATAATAAATCTAGCGCCAATGTTGGGGTGTGCTTATCACTGCCAGTAAATTGGGCAGTGGAAAGCACAAAGGAGCTGCCCATGGGCCTCTGCACTGCTCATGTCAAGTGCATGGGCAGTGCAGGGGCACCCAGGGGCACACCACGCAGGACCGATTGCAGTGCTGGCCTGGAGTATAAAGACTGGCAGCACCATCGCCCATAGGCTGCCGGCAACCTGGCAGCGCCAGGCCATTTGACCGTGGCACTGTCACCATGGTCCGTATGCAGCAGTTAGACCACTGCTGCTGGTGGTTGTCCGAGGGCCACTACAAGTCTGGTGGTCATAGGACTGCCAGACTCATTATATGGGTCCATGTGTTCAGTAGTACAAGTAGCTGCAAACTCATATCAAACAAGATAAAAGCCCTAATCAAACTGGAAATGAAGGTGGGTGCCTCTGTACCAAATTAGGCTGCATCATGCACCTACATTTAGAAAACGCAGCCCTAACCAAAAATCATAAGCCTACGGGCCATCCCTGTGTCCACCCCTGTGCCAGTGGTAAATTAGCTGTCCAGCCCCAGCGCTGCATCACTGGCACCAAAGTGCAAGGTTGGCTGCTTTGAGGGGGAGAATATTGTTGTGTAGGAAGAAGCACCTGATATGGCAATCTGCATGGTCCATGTGTGCGGTGGAATGCAGCTCACATAGGCATAGGAAAACATGAGGAGGAATGAAAGTATACGCCAACATTGCACTCTCCCAAATTCAAAATTTATTTTAAACGATCTAATTGCAGAGGATGATGGCTTTCCTCCTGCCGGCCTACATTACAATGATGACCAGCTGACAACCATCAATGAACCGACTCTCCAGGATGTCCCAGGATCCCTCCAGACACCACCTCCATTTGCATGGAGGACGCACAGCATTGCGGGGTCTCCACATGAACCATCCAATAACCAAAATATATCACCTGCCAGTACTGACACAGTCCTGGACTCCGAGTAACCAGAGACCAGCTTTCAGAGGACAGTGCAGGTGCGGGTGGGGAGGGAGACCATGGCAGGCAGCCTAGAAGGGGTGCTGACGTGTCCCATATCACATAAAGAAAACACAGCTGCCATCCGAGGCACACACTCCCCACTGCAGGGACTCCAGCAATCCCTGGCAAACATAGGGGCTGCCATGAGGGAGAGGCCACAACAATTGCCCTCCCAAACTGGCAGCAGAATAGCAGACAACAGGCTGGAGTCCATTCAGCAGCAAGTGGCCTCGCTCACGGAAGACATGGCTGTTTACTACCGCAGTGTTGCAACTATATTGAAAATTCAGCAGTTCCTCCTTGCTGCAGTGATTATGTATTACCACAAATGGCAGCTGCTGGGAACTTTGACTCCACATCTCTATCCACTGAAGTGTGTGCGGCCACCTCTACCTCTACAACAGCACCACCAAAGTCACAAGAGGCACCACACACATTAGAGGATGAAGATGTGGAAGAAATAACTTTCAGAAGGAAAAGTACCCTGTAGCACCAGTCTCTACCACATGGACAATTCTCCTTAGTTCTGGCCTTAAGATCATGCCAGTGTTGTGACAGTAGGAAATGGGGTCTCTTGACCCACCCACTGTTGACTTGTCTGGTATATACTGTCATTGTCTCTGACATACGAATTGTCACATTTTGTTCCTCCTCACTAATGGACACGACTTCTAAGCATGTCTCATGACATGTCCCTAAATCCTGGACTCTTTTTGTGTCACATATCCATGAATTTCACTAATAGGGCCTCAGACCTGGACATTGGAAATAATTCACTTCCACACTTCCACCTGTACATATAACACCTTGTACACATTTAGCATGGCTACCTTTTCTGTGATCCATCTACTAAGATAAATGATTTTATTGTGTGAATCCATGTCTATGATTACAAAAAAGCAGTGTATGACGTCATGTCTGTGGGACACAAAGCTACACACAAGGATCCTAACATGAGAAAGGTGTATGATGGTGCCGTCTGATACAACCATTCACTAAGTTTAAAAATAAAAATGTATGCATATATAATTTCCTTTTGATTTATGGCAGATATGTCTGAGAACCAAGTCAATGACAATATAGCCAGCTGGGAGTCCCAGAACAACTAATGTGTGTGGGCACCTGTTAGTGTTTCAGGGTACAGTTCCAATTGTTCCTGTTGTCAGAAGTGTCACAGTTCCCAAAGAAGTACCAGGCTTACATTTCCAAGACAAAGTATACATAGACTTTGTGAATGGTGGGTACACTGGATGGCAAATACATGGACCAGTAGACATGATGTTACAGCCAATGTGACAGATCCTTCATCAATAGTGGACACACATGGTAAGTCAGGGATATCAAGAAAGTAAGGATTTCATTGGCCACTGCCCCAGTTTTCCCAGTGTACTAATGAGAAGACCCAGAGACTCAGCCAACTTACACAAAGTGTATGCTATTATGAAGAGTATTTATTATAAAACCATTAACCTATATATTAACTAAATCCAACCCTATCCTAAACTATTCTATACTTCTACACTCATCAAACAACTACAGCTATCTAACCAAATCTAAACGTATCTTACACATGGAACACCATACTCTTAACATTGGCCCCCATCCCCCTTAAGAAACAAGATAACTACACATGAACTAACTTATCCTATGGCCTAAACAAATATATATAGTTTTGTTAAATTTATTATGTGTTTCTATATATATTTTTATAAACACATATACCCCAACATGACCCTCCAAGCCCCCACCAATAAAAACATAATAAGAACCCCCCCCACTATACTTAACCTAACATGTCAACCCTACAGTGAACTAATACTAACTATCTAAGACCCAACCAAAAACTAATCAAAACGTTAAGAGGGAGGGAAAGGAACTGGGAGATGGTCCACAAGTCCAAATGTTGATTTCTTCCCCTTTTTTATTTATTTAATGAACTTCAACCTCCTCCTGTTGTCTGCTGATTCCTCCTCCAATTTGTCCAGTCTCTTGAGGATTTTAGTCAGGTCCCTTCTGAGGTCTAGCTCAAACTGAGTTGGTACACCGGTTGCTGGGGGTAGTAACTATATCTGTGTTGAAAAACAGGTGGAGCTGATGCGGAGAGCATAGGTCCAGCTCTGACCGCTACATCCCTTGAGAGCTTGCTCCTGAGTCCTTTGGTGCCTGCTATGTCGGTGTACGATGTGCAAAGGCACGCCATTTCCCCGAAGCTTTCTCATGACACAATCGCTTGGCCATCTTGCGATATCCTGCTTCCACTTGAAGGATTTGGCGATAACGTTCTGCCCTCTTCATAAAATTCTGCCTCTGTTCATGAGTCATGTTGGCTGCTGAAATATGAGGACAAGCAAGCAACAGTATCGCATTGTGTAGAGTTTGAATAGAAATGTAAATTACACTGCAACAACAAAAAACACATACAGTCTAACACACATTCTACAACAATGAATTTCTCCTCATCCATGTCTATTTCCAACCAGACATCACGAGTATCATGTATATGTCAGTGAGATGACGGCAATCCATTATAAATCAAAAGGGCCCAGAGCTGATAGGAACAAATAATACCCTGATCAACATTTGTGTTATCTAACTTGTGAGGATCACATGCCTCTACTGGTCTGAATTAACTGTCTCCCTGGGTATAAGGGGGCTCGGCATGCTATCCATCTCCTCAACACACCTGATGATATTTCGATGCCTGACCTCTCATTATAGAGTCAAGATGCCCATATTATAGTGGGGCTGCTAACTACCAACCTACTATTCTGAGGTTTAGTAATTCTACACTTATGTGTCCTTGTGTAAGACCTGGCCTGAGTATACGTTACAAGGGGCTGCACCATTTCCCATGACGTGCCCAAATGTACAACTGATGCAATGTTGGCAGAGAAAAGGTTGGGCAAAGCTAGAGATGTACATCACAGTTGTCAACACATTACAGAACCGAAGCCCCCTATCCTGTGCTATGTAGTCCTACATGTGTTAAACGGCACACACAAGGTGGCTGGATGGATGCCCATAAGCCCACAGTGATTGTGGCACTGCATTGGGTGTGGCAACTGTGTCCTGAAATGTGTTACATACATTAGCACATTCGTCAGACATCATCAAAGTACCAGGTACACACACACAATTCACATCATATGCATATGTGATGTGACCTCCATCAGTCACAACTATCATGGTGGCAGGACCATGTTGTGAAAACTGCAGACATCTGGTGTGGGAGGATCACAGACTATTCCCACAACCATCTGGAGTGGAGTTGTCTACAAATTGTGTACACTACTGACTGTTGTGCAGCACATTGTGGCTCCTTGCAGTCCTAAAAACTCATTATTAGATTGGCATCCTTGGCGTGGTCTCCCCTAACTTTTTGCATCTGTTTACCAGGTTGCTGATGTGTTCTGGACTCTGTTTTTGCTGTTTTTGTTACTCTGGGCACTTTATCACTGCTATCCAGTGCTAAAGTGCAAGTGCTCCTACACAAAATGTGCATGTAATTGGTTTATCCATGATTGGCATATTTGATTTACTGGTAAGTCCCTAGTACAGTGCACTGGAGGTGCCCAGGGACTGTAAATCAAATGCGACTACTGGACGTGCAGCACTGGTTGTGCCACCTACAACAGTAGCTCTGTAAACATGGCTCAGACCTGACACTGCAGTGTATGTTTGTGCAGTTTTAAACTGCCAATTCGACTTGGCAAGTGTACCCACTTGCCAGAGATAAACCTTCCCTTTTCTTACATGTAAGACACCCCTAAGGTAGGCTTTAGGTAGCCCCATGGGCACGGTGTAGTGTATTCTTAAGGAAGGACATATACTAATGTGTTTTACATGTCCTAACAGTGAAATACTGCTAAACTTGCTTTTCACGGTTACAAGGCCTATCTCTCTCATAGGTTAACATGGAGGCGGCCTTTAAATATGATTAAAGCGTAGATTCCCTTTGGGAGCGGATAGATGTGTAGTTTGGGGTATCTGATCTCTCAATTCAGAAATACATATTTTAGTAAAGTTGATTTTGTAATTGTGTGTTTGAAAATGGCACTTTTAGAAAGTGAGCATTTTCTTGCTTAAACCATTCTGTGACTCTGCCTGTTTGTGGATTCTATGTATGGGTCAGTTTGACAGTTGGGCTGTTTCCACCTCTCTCTAGACAGTGACACAAAGGGAGCTGGGGTGTAGCCTGTATATCCTGATGAGCCATCTGTGCTAGGAGGGAGTGGAGGAGTGGTCACTCACACCTAAAAGGGCTCTGGTGTGTGTCTGGGGCCTGGCCTGGGCAAGGCGGGATTTCAGAAACAAGAAAGACTTTCCTTTGAAGTAAGCCTACTTCAAATGCTAAAATGGGTACAAGAAGGGCACCCAAAACCACAGATTTTAGATCACTTCTGGACATCAAGAGGAACCTCTGCCTTTGAGCAGAGCTGAAGAACTGAGGAGAAGTTCTGCCCTGCCTGTGACTGTGCTTTGTGGAGCTATCCTGCAGTTGATGCTTCTGCCTGGTGAAAGAGGGCAAAGACTGGACTTTGTTGTGCATTACTGCTTGTGAATAAATCTCCAACGGCTTGTCCTGAACTTGCCTCCTGTTGTTGAAGTCTCAGTGCCATCACAGACTTCCCCTGCCCGCAACTGGACTCCTTGCTGAGACTTCTGTCCTGCAAAGTTGTGCCCTATCCAGTTCCTGGGACATTGACAGGTGAAGCTGGCAGACCAAGATTGAAAATCTACGCACCGACCGCTGTGCGGGGAAATTTCCGATGCAGCCTTCGAGATGCGGCTGAAGAAACGACGCGCCACCGACTCTGTGGCTGAAATCAACGCACCACCTGCAGTACGGCTGGAAGATTGATGCAGGCGGCAGGAGAAACGATGGGCCACAGTGCTAACGGAGGCTGGTACACAGTGCGGTTTTGCTAATACTGTGCAGCAGAATTTTTGACACAAGCCTTGCTGGGCGCGGAAAAATGATACAAAGCATGTCCGGACCCGAGTGCTGCCCGATCAGATGCATAGGTCTCCTGCGGAGAGGAAAAACAATGCACTCCAACCCGACCGGAGAAGGAAAAATTACACACGGTCTCGCTTGTGGGTGAGAAATGGACGCACCGCTTACCTTTTTTGACGCACACTCACCAGTGCGTGTTATTTTGACGTTACCCAGATGCTTTTCAACGCTATCAGTGTTTTACCTGTTTACAAAAGGATTTAAGATTCTATTAAATGCATATCTTGACTCTGGAGGTAAGCCTGCCTGCTTATCCCAAACTACCAAAGGGGTGAGCGGGGGTTAACTGAGGGTGATTATCCTTTACCCTGACTACAGTGAGGGTCCTTGCTTGGACAGGGGGTAACCTGACTGCCAACCAAAGACCCCATTTCTAACTTTCATTATATCTGAAGGTTACTGAGACACCTGTGGTATGTGTGTCTCTTACATAATCACCTCATGATTTCTGCAGATAAAGCCCACATCTGTAACATCATGTCAATATGTGTATACTATGTGTGGCACACAGTGCTGACAATGGTGCTGTGAAGCACCCCTACATATCCTTGGCTAATTACACAAACTACAGTGGTGTAGCACCAATTGCACCTATACTCTCCTTGTTGCCCTCATTGCACCACTTACTCACTTCCATGTGTGTGTGTGTAGTCAGAAATAAGTCCCAGCATGATGCAGGTGTCATCCAACATCATCTATTCATGTGAAGGTCAATGGTGCACTCAGCATGAGATGCAACTGATCATCACAAATACTGCTAAGTACGTGGGGACCCTTCTCATACATTTACATGCCCACATTACACACCTTCTGTCAGCAGCCGTTCTAAGTGCTTGAAAATTATACATAGGGAATTACCTTCTGACTCAGAGGATAATACTTTGGGATCTCAACAGTGTTTTCGGACCCCCTTTCATCCATGTTGCATGGTGCAGGCCTCATTTGTAGCAGCTCATTACCAAGTTACACTATGCATGCATCACAGCACTTTTTGATGGTTGTGAAGGGTAAATGATACATCTGTCCTGCATTTGCTTCCTTGTTGTACATTTGATATGCATCCCTAAAGAGGGGCATGGACTCTTCATACAGGTCGCATCTGACATGTCCACACCCGTTGCATGCAGCACTCAAACTTACCAGCAACTGTCAGGCAAATGCAAATAAAATGAGTTTGTATGGCAATGGGAGACTTACCAACTGTTCCACAAAACTCAATTCCCAAAGGGTCAAGTAGATCCTGCTCCCTTAACACCAGATCTGCCCAGTGATGCTTAATTTGGTGGTCATTCCTTCCAGTTGCAAATATCCGGGGAAGGTGGTGGACCACCGTGCCCCACTACAGCCACCTTGCCTCCGTGGGGTAGCCAAGTATCACCCAGCCACCCAGTTGCAGAATCATGGGGCGGTAGTGTGCCACAAGCCAGACAAACCCTCCCAGCTCATCTGCAGACATCCGGCTCATCCTCCCTTTGCCAGACATTACCTGTGGTGAATGGAGTTCACCCCAAAAAATAAAATGAAACTTAACCCTTACACCTAACCCAAATACCCAAACTATCCCATCAACTAAACTACCTGAGATAAACACCTGACAATACAGTGACAAAATCAGAACACTCACTAGACAAAATACAAGTTATGAGACAATTAACATACAAAATAATACAGGACACAGCACAATGTACACTACAAACACATCACACACTCGACAAATCCACCAGTACCTAAGCCACCCAACCACAGACAGTCACAGAGAAAAAGACTGTGAAGTGAAAGTGAAACTACACTCACTGTAGCATGTTTTCATGCAGGATGTCCAGGTACATCACTCACTGGGCATGTGTGTCAAGTTTTTCAGTCATGCATAGCTTTTTTGACACATGACGGTTATGCATCGTATTGTGTGGATTTTTGCATTGTGTGCATTGAGTGAACCCTGAGTGACTTCACATGTTAAATGAGGTGTGCAACAATGGTGTATATGTGGTATGGCAACATGTGGGTGAATGCCCAGTACTGTCATTACGGTGACAATGGTATGTTGGACCTACGGGTTCCTTTTTGAGTCTGCTGCATGGGATTACTCAGTATCTCATGTATATGTGTAGCTGCACTGTGTCCACAGACATGTTGGCACATATGTGCTATGTGTGTATACATGTGTACATAAACTAATTTTGGGTGAACTACATTGTTATTTCTAAGATACAGATTTACACATACCTTCAACACCAGACATGTTTGCTGGCTTATGTCCAACACATGGTAATGCATGTGACAACCATGAACTTTTAAACACCATACTCAGTGGACTTGGAATGCATTGACATCACACAAAGCCTGCCAATTTGACTGTGTATATGTGTTCACTCTGTGGTGTATCGCTGGATTTCCCTTCATGTTGCTCTGCTACACGTGTGCCATTTGTGCCCCCAAGCACTGTAGTTGCAGGAGATGTCATGTACACATGTGCTGTGGATGATTGGTAGCTGCGGTTTGTGTGTCACCTGTGTTTTGTGATTTCTGTCACATATGAAAAAAGTGGTGGATGTTCATGGGATGTGAAACCTCATGGACACATATTGCCAATTGACAAATCCATGTGTTGTCACATCAGTGACACCCATGTTTCCATATGTTGGAACACATGTGTAGATCATTCTGACAGTCACTAATCTTGTGATAACTGTTCCCTTTTGTGCTAGGTTGCCTTTTACTCTCAATCCTTACCCATTTACATGACTGTGCCAATACAGTAGGGCATGTGTGCTGACATATGTGGCATATGTGTGCCTGCCATCAACTAGGCACCCATATTTGTCCACATCATGTTTGTATTGACTGTCACAAACAATGGCATACCACTGTGTCACAGTGTTGCACTCTGTCATAGCTGCCAGCCTACTCATCATCACAACAGTGTGAGTTTCTATAGCAACGTAGACTCATTGTTGCATGTGAAGAGGAAGGTCAATGGAGCCTCAGTTTAATCACCCCCTGTGCACGTGCATCTGGCCCCAGACAATGTGATATGTTCATGTAGCTGGAGCACTGGTGTGTAGGTTTATTGAGCATGGACCTAGTCTCTTCGTGTTTGATACTCAGCAGCACTATGCACACTTCCCAGCAGACAGACACATGCACAATTGTGGTAAAAAAAAGTCCAGGATCTCACATTTACCTCTGCCGTACTTGATGTCAGCTTTCCCGTCTCATAAACAACACTCAGGTCTTGAGCATTTTGCACAAGTGACATGTTTTGATGTCCTTAGCAGTTTTCTTGGGCATCTTTTTGGGCTTGTATCTCTGTTATGACTTCAATATTGGAAACATGCCAGGGTAAAGATGGTGTTATCTGTCACAGCCTGCATGAGATGGGCAAGTACCATGGTATCCAAGTGTACAACATGACTGGGTAATGTACTGACCTGCCCACTCCCTCTATACATATGTGAAATATTGATACGTAGACATTGATGTGTTGTACAGTCAATGTTGGTCTATGTGTGTCCCTTCTCCATGTAGTCCTGCACTACTGGTGAGGCATGTTTTGTCACCTACTTTGCTCCCATTCTTTAGCCTATTTGCACTTTCTCCACATCTCCTACTGCAACATTGTCTGTTCATACATGGACATAATGCAACATGTGACTTTGGTTCATGAAAGATGTTTATATCTCCTTCTCCTGCGAACTTGATAGGTTCGGTTCCATTGTCAGTATTCATGAGTTGTCATGAGTTCCACACACAGATGACATCAATCCTGCCACACCACTTGTGTTGTCTCCATTTGACCTCCTGTGTTGTATTTGCAAGTATATGTGGGTGTCTGGAAGCAGTCCATCCAGAATAACCATTGTATATGTGTTTGCCTTTCTTCCAGTATGGCACAACCTGGGTAACTCTTACCATGACTGACTGATACTGATGTGTGACATCATCTCAGTGCTGGAGAGTTCATTAGCCAATTGTAACATATATGGGTAGGTCTACTCCCACTCTTGCGTTGTCTCTCAGACATAATTTAACAATGCTGGACAGAGTAGCACATCCCACACCTGATTGCGATGTTGGAGGACACAACATGTATGGGACTATGGCCCTCATTATGATCTCGGCAGTTCTGCTCTGGTGGTCAATAGATGACCGCCAGCGCGACTACCCCCCGCTGGAGGTATAATGTTTTCCCGCTAGGCCGGCGGGCAGTGGGCAACATGAATGGGTGATGTGCTGACCTGGCCACCCTTTCTATACATATGAGAAATGTTGACTTGTAGACATTAATGTGTTTTACAGTCAGTGTTGGTCTATATGTGTCCCTTACCCATGTGGTCCTGCACTACTGGTGAGGCATGTATTGTCACCTACCTTGCTCCCATTATTTAGCCTGTTTGCACTTTCTGCACATCTCATACTGCAACATTGTACATGGACATAATGCAACATGTGAGTTATGTTCCTAGAAGATGTTTATATCTTCTTCTCCTGCCAACTTGATAGTTACGGTTCCATTGTCGGTACTCATGAGTTGTCATGAGTTCCACACACAGAGGACATCACTCCTGCCACACACTTGTGTTGTCACCATTTGAGCTCCTGGGTTGTATTTGCAAGTATATGTGGGTGTCTGGAAGCAGTCCATCCAGAATCTCTATTGTACATGTGTTTGCATTTCTTCAAGCATGCCCAACCTGGGTAACTCTTACCATGACTGACTGATACTGAGGTGTGACATCATCTCAGTACTGGAGAGTTCAAGAGGCTATTGTAACATATATGGGTAGGTCTACTCCCAATCTGGCGTTGTGTCTCAGACATATTTCAACAATGCTGGACAGAGTAGCACATCACACACCTGATTGCGATGTTGGAGGCCACAACATGTATGTGACTATGGGGGTCATTTCAACCCTGGCGGTACAGGACCGCCAGGGCTGAAATGACGGAAGCACCGCCAACCTGCTGGCGGTGCTTCCCTGGACATTACGACCGCGGCGAAAGCGCCGTGGTCGCACCGCCGGGGCTGGCGGTTTCCCGCCACAATGGCCCCGGCGGCAATAATCCACCAGGGCAGCGCTGCTAGTAGCGCTGCCCAGGGGATTACGAGTCCCCCTACCGCCAGCCTGTTCCTGGTGGTTTAAATGGCCAGGAAAATGCTGGCGGTACGGGGAGTTGCGGGGCCCCTGGGGGCCCCATGGAGCTTTTCACAGTCTGCTATGCAGACAGTGAAAAGCACGATGGGTGCAACTGCACCCGTCACACGGCCGCAACACCGCCGGCTCCATTTGGAGCCTGCTCCTATGTTGCGGCCGAGATCCCCGCCGGCCCAGCGGGGATCTCCTATTGACCGCGGTGGCGGTGCGGCCGCATTGGCGGCCGCACAGCGGTCAGATCTTGGCGGGTGGCTGTAGCCGCCCGCCAAGGTCATAATGAGGGCCTATGTGGTAATGTTTCTATCATACATTTGTTCTGTCATGTGGGTGACAACGTGTGGTGTGTATTGCTTTGTTCTGTGTGATGTAGTTGTACACAGCATACTAGATATACATGCAATCACATTAAGCATTGTTGATCTTGGCAAACCCCTTGCTACCTAGAACATACACCAACACATCAGTCCACACATGTTTGCCTAGATTTGGTCTAGCCATGTGTCATGACAGCAGATTTGCATGACATGTGTGTACCTTATGTACATAGTGAATAATTGCTACTCTGCCTCCGTTCAACCCAGTTGAATATCTGGTGGTACATTGTCCCATGCACCAATAACTGCTTATGTAGTCAAGGCAACCCATTGCACACTCCACAAACAACGTGTGTGTGCCATACGTAAGATACAGTCCGCCATGTGCCAGGGTTGTGCACATTTGCAGTGCCGGGACACAATCCCATGGATACACTGTGCACGGTCAGCATCGGACATTGGTTACAATCCCTAAACATTTACTCAGGGATCACAGTTCACAACGGTGTTACACCCTTGTCACACATGTGCCATGCAGGCAATGATGCTGTCACCATGAGTTGTGACAGTGTTCTGTTCCTACATAACTTGATATCCATTTGTTGACAGCCCATACCTCATGTGTGCCCCCCTTGCATGCATCCTGTTATGCATGATGTTGTTGTAGTTGATGGGCTAGTTATTGACACCTTGCCCACTTGACAGGACAATATATGTGGTGGTGCATAGATCTAGACCTTCAGGAGTCACATGCCCCCAAATTATGTGTCACTAATATTTGAGATGGTGGCAGTAGACCCACTCATGTCACAAACATTGTTGCTGCCATACCACATTGTTGGTTTTCCTGTGTCCCTCATTGTAGGCCCACTGTTCCACCGTTGTGGGATTGGCAAAAAGGGTAATCTCCCACATCTGTATGTCATACTATTGGTCGGGTGCAAAGAATAGAGAGGAGATGTGTTGGTAAGTGTTGATAGTGGTTTGGAACACCCCTTGGCAGTTTACTTTTTAGTTGGCGCAGTGACGCAGAGTTGCTTGTGGTGAAGAGTATGTTACTGTTCTTGCAAAATGGTTTCTTTAGACTGTGTTGATGGACATGACAAACTTGGATAGTGGCTCAAGGACCTGGAAAGTTTTTATGTTGTTCCCAAAAGTGATGGTTATGATTTAGGTACATGTGCTGTGTAGTTCATATTTGAAGCAGTGTTCTATTCTTACATGGCACATACCACTTCCTAGCAGCACAATGGTGTCAGATGTTGAAACAGCATAGTTGCCCTACAGGGCCAGACTCTGGCATCCATCTTACCATGTTGCACTATACATGCAGTGTGATACTTTGTGGCATATTTAAGAGTCCCTAGCCCCACTTTTATTGAAGCTTCTGTGGCACTATTCCCTGCCCCATATTTAAAAGTTGGTAATTGTCCATTTTTTGTAGGTTGACACCACCTTGTAAATACAGCCCCTTCACATGCAGCCCTTTGTGTGGAAGGGGCATGCAATGGATGGTGCTGTGGGCGTACCATTGCATTTTGATGCTGCCTCAGATTTACCTGCTTTCGTAAACCTGTGGCAGAGCCAAAATCGAACCCCCACCCCAGGCATGGTGTTAGCAAGGCGCAAAGAGGAGGAATACTTTTAAACCTCCTTGTTTTTTGCTATTTGTATGTGTGCTGCATTCTGCAGCACGAATAGAAAGAACAAAATTACAGATACTGTGGTTTATGTGCGTGAAGGTTCCCCTTCCCGCACATAAACAATCACACCCCTCAACGCAGACATCCTTGCATGACAGTGCAGGGATGCCTGCGTTGTTGCTGGTAGCTAAATTTAGCACCAGCACAGGGACAACACACGGGTGCGCCATATTCAATTAAATATGGCGCATCACTGCATTGTGAAAATGATGGAGCACAGTGCTGCCAATTTTGGCACTCCATATCCCTCAATCATTTGCAGTTAATTATGGGCCCTAGTGACCCTTTGTGGCAGATGATGGTTGTTCCAGCCATTAAGGGGGTCATTACAACATTGGCGGTAAAAGGCGCTTACCGCCGTGCAGAAGAACACCAATACACAGCTGCGGCCGCGGAATTCCGCCACAGCTATTATGACACACATCTCGGAAACCGCCGAAATTCAGACACCCACACAAGTCCGCCACACCAAAGGTCAGTGGAAAACTGGCGAAAACAAAACCTCCACCGTCACGCCAACAGAAACACGCCCATGCTATTACGACCCACGAATCCACGCGGCGGTCTTTCAAACGCGGTATTCCATTGGCGGTACACACCGCCACGGTCAAAATACACACACATCTCCAAAACACCGCCACATTGGACAATTCAAAATACACACACCTGATACACATACATACACCACTCCCACACACCGAACACAATATAAAACACACACCCACATCACCCACAAACCCCTACGACCAAAATCCTGAACGAAGCCCAGAGAGAGACACTACAAACAACTACAAAGCATCCACAGGCACTCAACACCATCACCCACATGTATGTATGAATGTAATGTGAAAAAAAGTATTTCTCACCTGTGTGTCACTGGAAATATTGCTGTATGGCTGACTCCCTGTTGTCTATGTCTTCCTCCTCAGCGTCCTCCTCATCACTGTCCACAGGTTCCACAGGCTCCACAGCTGCCACAACACCGCCATCTGGACCATCCTCCTGCAGAAAAGGCACCTGGCGTCGCAAAGCAAGATGGTGAAGCATCGAGCAGGCGATGATGATCTGGCACACCTTCTTCGGTGAGTAGAACAATGAACCACCTGTCATATGGAGGCACCTGAACCTGGCCTCCAGGAGGCCGAAGGTGCGTTCGATCACCCTCCTAGTCCACCCATGGGCCTCATTGTAGCGTTCCTCTGCCCTGGTCCTGTGATTCCTCACTGGGGTCAATAGCCGTGAGAGGTTGGGGTAACCAGAGTCCCCTAATAGCCACACACGGTGCCTCTGTAGTTGACCCATCATATAAGGGATGCTGCTATTTTGCAGGATGTAGGCATCATGCACTGAGCCAGGGAGCATAGCATTTACCTGGGAGATGTACTGGTCTGCCAAACAGACCATCCGTACATTCATCGAGTGATAACTCTTCCGGTTCCTGTACACCTGTTCACTCCTGTGGGGGGGGACCAGAGCTACATGGGTCCCATCAATAGCACCTATGACGTTGGGGATATGTCCAAGGGCATAGAAGTCACCTTTCACTGTGGGCAAATCCTCCACCTCAGAGAAAATGATGTATCTCCTTATGTGTTTCAGCAGGGCAGACAACACTCTGGACAACACGTTGGAAAAATAGGCTGAGATATCCCTGATGCCATGGCCACTGTTGTCTGAAAAGACCCACTAGCAAGGAAATGGAGCACTGACAGCACCTGCACGTCAGGGGGGATTCCAGTGGGATGGCGGATTGGTGAGATCAGGTCTGGCTCCAACTGGGTACATAGTTCCTGGATAGTGGCACGGTCAAACCTGTAGGTGACAATTAACTGTCGCTCCTCCATTGTCAACAGGTCCACCAGCAGTCGGTACACCGGAGGATTTCGCCATCTTCTCAATTGTCCCAGCTGACGGTGCCTAGGAAGGACAAAAGCGACCACAGAGTCAACAAGTTCCCAGGTATGTACCCACAGATACACAGAACACAACACCAAACACAAAACCCTTCCTGTATGTGTGTTGAGTGTAGGCCTATCTATGTGTGACGCAGTAGTAAATGAAGCCATGTGGGCCCCTAAACTGGGACAATGGGAATGTGAGGTCACTGCGCTGGCGTTGTACCCGTTGCGGTAGGCGGTGGTAGACTGCGGCGCAATGCTGCATTGGTTAACATTGGACCCTATGGGTCCCAGGAGCCAATGACGAAGTGCGCTGGTGGTGATGATACGCACCGCCGCGGATGTCACCGCGCGGATGTGCCGCCATTTTCTATCTGTTCAATCACTCGATACCTGATCTTCGACAGGAGAGGACCTACACTGCAAGTGCTGCTCTGACCTCGGTCTGGAAGGGACAATGGCTGCTGCGCCTGGGGAAAGTGCCCCTGCCTTCACTGCTCAGGAGTTGGAGAAGCTAGTAGATGGGGTCCTCCCCCAGTACACGCTACTCTACGGTCCTCCAGACCAACAGGTAAGTACACAGGGAGCACGTTGTATGGGCTATGCCTGGGTGGAGAGGGCTGGTTGTAAGAGGGAAGGGGGCAGAGTTCAGGGAAGATGCATGCATGTGCCACATGGCAAGGGTAGGGATGGGGGCTACTCACATCGACTGTGCAGTTGGTAATGACTTCTCTTCTTCCCCTGTCCATGTCATGTAGGTCAGCGTCCACCAGAAGAAGGACATTTGGCGTGCCATCGCCAGGAAGTCTGGACCCTGGGGGTCCACCAGAGACGGGGCACCCACTGCCGGAAAAGATGGGAGGACATTCACCGCTGGAGCAAAAGACGGCAGAGGCTCAGCTGGGGATGGCCTCCCAATGTGGGAGGGGTGCCCGTCACACCATGACCCCTCTGATGTTCCGGATACTGGTGGGGGCCTACCCGGAGTTGGATGGGTGCTTGAGGGCATCACAGCAGACACAAGGGGGTGAGTACACTCTCATTCTGGGGACTAGGGAGTTGCAACACACTAATGCATTCCTGGAGGACATTCATTCTGGTCAGGCTGCCCATCATCGAACCCTACAATCTCTGGCCTCAGCACTGATGGCAGCCATTGTCCCTGCGTCTAGCCTCCCTCTTCCAACTTCCTCTACCCAGACCCAATCCCCTGTGCCCCAGCCTGTCCCAAGTACACTATCAGACAAGCATGCATACACCTCAACACCCAAAAGTAGCTCAGGCAAACATAGGCACCACACAACCCACAGGCACTCACACCTAAACTGACACCTCCTACAACCACCTCCTCTTCCTCCACTCCCAGACCCCCTCCAGCTACCCATCCCAGTGTTCGTCAGAAACTGTCCCTCTGCAATGTTGACCTCTTTGCCCCCACCCCCACCCCTCCAATTCATCAGTCCCGTCGTAGCGCCTCAGCCAAAAAGACTCCAGTACCAGTGTTGCGTGTAACAGGTGTGTGGAGTGCACCGGCCACCTGGCAGGCAGTGTGACACGGAGCCAAGGCACTGCCAGTCCACCCCCTGTAAAGCATCTAAAGTTGGAAAGTGGCCGACGGGACCGGGTGAAGACTCCTGGAGGCAGAACTACTCACAAGGGTCCCAGGGAGATTGCAGAGTCAGCTGTGACTCCTCCAAAGGTGGGGAAGGGCCCGAAGAAGTCTGCACAGCCCGGTGTGAGCAGCACGGTGGAGAAGGGCGGCCTCCTTCCCGGCAGCCGGGACGCCACCGCCAGCACCGTCGTCACTGGTCAGGAGACCACCGCCACTGCCGGAGTCATTGCCCAGGAGTGCACAAGTATCGTCACTGGTCAGGAGACCACCGCCACCGCCGGAGTCATTGCCCAGGAGGGCACAAGGGAGACCACCGCCAGAGTAATTGCCCAGGATGGCACAAGTATCGTCACTGGTCAGGAGACCACTGCCACCGCCGGAGTCATTGCCCAGGAGGGCACAAGTATCGTCACTGGTCAGGAGACCACCGCCCCCACCGGAGTAAGTGCCCAGGAGGGCCCCGGCTGCCACAGCCCCTCTGGGCAATGAGGGACCGTCATGCCACACACCAATGCACAGGTCAGAGACCGCCATGGCAAAGCACCGCTGAACAGCCCAGAGCACCGCCATGGCAAAGCACCGCTGAACAGCCCAGAGCTCCGCCATAGCAAAGCACTGCTGAACAGGGCAGAGCACCGCTGAACAGGCCAGAGACCGCCATGGCAAAGCACCGCTGAACAGCCCAGAGCACCGCCATGGCAAAGCACCGCTGAACAGGGCAGAGCACGGCTGAACAGGCCAGAGCCCGCCATGGCAAAGCACTGCTGAACAGCCCAGGGCACCGCCATGGCAAAGCACTGCTGAACAGGGCAGAGCACCGCTGCAGAAGGAAAAGACCGTCACATCAAGCATCGTTATCCCATGTACAGCTGGGACAGTGACGGGACAGGAACTGTCACGGGGAGCCTAATCCAGTCTAGGCACCATTCCCCCTCCAGAACCAGTGGAGACATGCATCCACTCTGTCTGTCCTTAACAGGATGAAGCACTCTGGGCACCAGTCCCCCTCCAGAACCAGTGGAGTCCAGCATCCACTATCTGAATCCTTAACAGGATGAAGCACTCTGGGCACCAGTCCCCCTCCAAAACCAGTGGAGACATGCATCCACTCTGTCTGTCCTAAACAGGATGAAGCACTATGGGCACCAGTACCCCTCCAGAACCAGTGGAGTCCAGAATCCACTATCTGAATCCTTAACAGGATGAAGCACTCTGGGCACCAATCCCCCTCCAGAACCAGTGGAGACATGCATCCACTATCTGAATCATTTACAGGATGAAGCACTCTGGGCACCAGTCCCCCTCCAGAACCAGTGGAGTCCAGCATCCACTATCTGAATCCTTAAAAGGATGAAGCACTCTGGGCACCAGTCCACCTCCAGAACCAGTGGAGACATGCATCCACTCTGTCTGTCCTTAACAGGATGAAGCACTCTGGGCACCAGTCCCCCTCCAGAACCAGTGGAGTCCAGCATCCACTATCTGAATCCTTAACAGGATGAAGCACTCTGGGCACCAAGCCCCCTCCAGAACCAGTGGAGACTGTTATCCACTTGCGAGACTGTGGCTTTGCACTCCCCAGGATGGTACAGTGGGCAAACCACCCACTGTAGAGACTTGAGAGACTGTGGCTTTGCACTCCCCAGGATGGTACAGTGGGCAAGCCACCCACTGTAGAGACTTGAGAGACTGTGGCTTTGCACTCCCCAGGAAACATCAATGGGCATGGAGCCACTTTGTGGATGTGGCGTGGTGCTGTAATCCGTCTGAGGTGCCCCCCTTCTCTTCCCCCTGAGGTGCCTGTTGTATTTCTCTCTGATGCCCCGGCAGTGTTCTCTCCGTTTGTGGACAGGTATCTTGTGTGGGCGTCGCCCATGCATTTTTGGCCCAGTGGTGCACGGACATTGAGATGTGCATATCTGCACTACTTCTTGTGATGTATGTACTTTTGAATGAGTTTATATATATCTGTATATATTTGAAACATGTGTTTTGATACATTACAATGTTTGAACTGATTTTGTTTTGTCTTAGCATTCTTCCGGGGGGGTTGTGGGTTGTTACTGTGCTGTTTGGAAATGCATTGGTATGTGTGTTGTAATGTGTGAGGGTCGGGGTGGGGGTGGGAGTGTTGCATGTGTGTCCCCCTGACTTTTGCCTCCTCCCTCCCCTATGTCGTAGGTGCAGTACTCACCATTGTCTTGGCTGCCGCAGGCGCTGGTGTTCATAGATGAGTAGGAAGACAAGGGCAGGTAGGATTTGTAATTCTGGCTCAATGGTGTCCTCCTTCCTCGTGGGATGTGTTAAAGTGAGCGTTTTCCCATAGCAAAAGCTGTTTCCGCCGTGTTTTTATCCACGGTGAATCCGCCGCGGAAAAGGTGGTGGATTGGCGGGTTGTGATACTGTGGCCGGTACATTGTCTGCCGCCTGTCTGTTGGCGGTAACCGCCGCGCTGCTTGTCTGTACCACTGTGGCGGTTGGAGTGTTAAAGTGGCTGTCTTTGTTGGCGGTTTCTGCCACGGTCATAATTCCCTTTTTTTGTCTGCCGGCCTGTTGGTGGTCTTACCGCTGCTTTAACACCGACCGCCAGGGTTGTAATGACCCCCTAAGTGTACAGAAGTGTGTCTCACATTGTTAGGATGATGGTATTTGGTGCAGAAGTATCTCCTAGCTGCTTTACATGATTTCTGACAGACTCCTTCTACACATGCTCAGTACAGGCTTTGGGAAGGGGCACAGCTATTTTTCACATGGGTCCCTTAGTACAATGCATATAAGTTCTGGTATTTCCAATATACTCCTACTGCATCCTACTATGTCATCCATTATTGTTAATGTTTTTTCACAGACACAAAACCATGGTGGACCATTTCTGGTAGTTGGAAGAGACATGGGGGTCATTCTGACCCTGGCGGTCTCAGACCGCCAGGGCGCAGAACGACGGAAGCACCGCCAACAGTCTGGCGGTGCTTCAATGCCCATTCCGACCGTGGCAGTAAAGCCGCGGTCGGAAAACCGGGGCCGGCGGTTTCCCGCCGTTTTTGCCCCAGCTGGGCGAATCCGCCAGGGCAGCGCTGCCCTGGGGATTCCGACCCCCTTCCCGCCAGCCTGTTTCTGGCGGTGTACACCGCCAGGAAGAGGCCGGCGGGAATGGGTGTCCTGGGGCACCTGGGGGCCCCTGCATTGCCCATGCCACTGGCCACTGGCATGGGCAGTGCAGGGGCCCCCTAACAGGGCCCCAGCCTGCTTTTCACTGTCTGCCTAGCAGACAGTGAAAAGCGCGTCGGGTGCAACTGCACCCGTCGCACACCTGCAACACCGCCGGCTCCATTCTGAGCCAGCTTCAGTGTTGCAGGCCGCCTTCCCGCCGGCCCAGCGGGAAGGTCAAAATGGCCCCAGCGGTCTTTTGACCGCGGAGAGGCCAAATGGCAGTTCCCGCCTGGCGGGCGGCGACCGCCGCCCGCCAGAGTAGGAATGAGGGCCATGGTGTTCTTAGGAGGACTAGGGGCGCATTTGAGGTGGCACTTGAGTAGGTGCTGCCCCATTTCTCATGATTTATCCCCATAGTCTTCAATGGCAAATATGGTTGTATATTTATGTGTGGGATACACTGCTGCAGACAGGTGTATGTGCACACTACAGGTATGTCAGGTATGTGTCGCTGATGTATACTTGGTTATGCACCACTTGGGTGGCATTGCATTTAGGTTCTGCCTGAGGCTTGCACACATGGTTTACGTGAAACTGTGCCTATGCGTGACTTCCTCAACATGACCATAGCCTATACAATTGACATGCCTGTGCTCTTCTTTGTTTAGTGTAATGTGTGTGTGTGTGTGTGTGATCTGCATTTAGTTAGCACCCTGTGGACTCTTGTAGTGGTTTGTGAGCATTTTCTGTATGTAAAGGAGACTTGGCTTGACCTGTTCACACGTGGTTTGCCAGTCAGGGTGTTGCTCTATTCTGCAGATTTGGGTGTATGTGTTTATGGCATGCAATGTGTGCATTGTAATGTGGCATGTGGCTTATGTTCTGTTGCCTGTGCATCTCTGTGGACCTGCCCATGTGTATTTATTGTTGTGTTTGTCTTGCTTGTCCTTGCTGGTTGGCATGCTGTGTGCTATGATTGGTATGGTGTATTACCTATGAGTAGCCCATTGCCATATCGCCATCCTGGAACCGCTGGTTGATGGTGCAATAGCGAAAGATGTATGCATCATGTATGCTGGCAGGACATTTCACCAGGATGTTGTTGAAGAGCCCACGGTTGTCCACTATGACCTGCACATTGATGGAATGTGTGTGCTTGTGGTTCCTGTAGAGGTGTTCTGTTGCTGCAGGTGGCACCAGTTGGACCTGGGTACAGTCCATTGCACCCAGCACATGTGGAAACCCAGCAATCTGAAATAAACCTTGCTTGGTCTCCTGCTGCAGCTGCTGGGTGTTTGGGAAGCAGATGTGTTGGGGCATGAGGCATAGGTTTGCGTCCAGGACCTTTGGTAGTCAGACAGAGAAGGAAGACTTGGCGATACCAACCACTAGAGCACCCGTTTTCTGGAATGATCCAGGCACCATCATGTGGAGGACAGAGAATAGTGTCCTTCTGCACTGCCTCTGTGGCTGTTGTGGTGGGGTTTGACGTTACTGCAGTGATGGTGGTTGGATCGCCTGTCTTCGCAGACATCTGCCGCTTATGCCAAACTGAAGCAGTAGCACTTCCATGTTGGGCTGGCTGTTTTCAAGGCTACTTCTTTGTTTTTTCCTTGCGTGGTGGTGTGTGAGCCTCTTTTTAGCGCCTGGTCTGACCATGCATTACATTTTGGCTCTAATCGGGAATTGTGTCGTTTTTTGAGTCTGCTTCCTTCATTAGCGTTGTTTTTGCTTCAAGGGGTAAATATGGCGCTAGGGGGTTAGCATTATGTTTAGGACGGGAACACCTACCTTGCATCTCATTGATGCAAGTTGGTTTTGTGCCTCCCAAACATGGCAATAACTGCAATATTTTGGTGCTAGATGGGTCTAGCGTCAAAATATAACTATAGAGTTAGCTATGCGCCATTTCAGCGTCAACATTTTTTACACTAAAAGGGCGCTAGCCAAGTATAAATATGCACCTATGTTTAAGTACCGATTCACATTCAAATATGTAGTCAAGGAGATGGCTAAGATAAGGGGCCTCATTGAGACCCTAGCCGACGCCCACTAGGCTGTAATGTTGGTGGCGTCCCTTGGCTCCACTCCTTCGAGGAGTTCCACCTGCCAAATTTTGAGATCTTTTCTTGTGAGGAGCATGTCACTGCCTACAGTGCATCTGCCAGTGCCCAATGGCTTCCATGTGTTTTTGGACTTGTTGGAAATGACCTTCCTGCAGGGTCACACCCAAACTTTTTGCCTTCCTCCTTCTCTTTTTCTGACTTCATTAATGCTTACTTTAGGACTCTGCACACTTTGCCACTGCTAATCAGTGCTAAAGTGCATATGCTCTCTCCTTAAAACATGGTGACATTGGCTAATACCCAATTGGCTTACTTAATTTACTAGTAAGTTCCTAGTCAAGTGCACTGCATGTGCTCAGCGCCTGTAAATTAAATGCTACTAGTGGGCTGCAGCTCTGGTTCTGCCACCAACGTAAGTAGACCCATAACCATGTCGGTGGCCTGCCTCTGCAGTGCCTGTGAGTGCAGTTTCACAGCCACTTTGACTTGGCATTTAAAAGTACTTGCCCAGCCTTAAACTCCCCTTTTTCTATATATACACGTCACTCCTAAGGTAGGCCCTAGGTAGCCCATAAGGCAGGGCATGATGTAGGTAAAAGGCAGGGCATGAACATGTGTGTTCTATATGTCCTGGTAGTGTAAAACTCCTAAATTCCTTTTTACACTGCAGTGAGGCCTGCTCCTTTCATAGGATAGCATTAGGACTATCCTCATATACTGGTTGAATGTTAGATCCTGATCTGAAAGGAGTAGCCAGATCATATTTAGTATGACCAGAATGATGATACGAAATCCTGCTTAATGGTGAAGTTGAATTTTATATTACTATTGTAAAAATGTTACTTTTAGAGAGTGAGCATTTTTCTACACTCAAATCCTTCTGTGCCTTCCAATCCATGTCTGTGCCTTCCAATCCACGTCTGTCTAGGTTTAGTTGACAGCTTCCTTGTGCATTTACTGAGACAACCCAGAACACAGGACGCTCAGTCACACTTTCATACATCTGCATATTGAATGGGTCTTCCTGGGCTGGGAGGGTGGAGGGCCTGACACTTACATGTCAAGGGACTGGAGCCTACCCTCACACAAAGGAATGCCACACCCCCTACTGGGACCCTAGCAGACAGGATGGAACTAAAAGGGGACCTTGTACACTTCTAAGCCACTCTTTGAGGTCTCTCCACTTCAAAGGCACATTTAGGTATTTAAACAGGGCCTCTGACCCTACCAACTCGGAAACTTCTACATCACAAGACACTTCTGAGGTAGACACTTCCACGTCATCAGACACTTCCTGGAGAAGAAATCCTGAACCAGAACCTGCAACCTGCCAAGAAGAACTGCCTGGCTGCCCAAAGGACTCACCTGGACTGCTTTTCTGAGAAGGACTGCTGCATTGCTGTTGCCCTGCTGCTTTACTGCTCTCTGGCTGTGCTGAGAAGTGCTCTCCAAGGGCTTGGATAGAGCTTGCCTCCTATTCCCTGAAGTCTCAGGACCAAAAAGACTTCATTCCTGCAAAAGAACTCCCTGTGCTGCGAAAATTGATGCACAGCCTGCAAGAAATGACACACAGCTTGCATTGCTGTGAGAATATCACTTCAGGCCAAACCGTAATGACGCAGCCTGACTTTGCAAGGAGAAGATCGACGCAGCGCCAGCGTAGCGAGTGGAAATTTGACACACAGCCCACTGGATCAATGCAAAGCCAAGCGGGAATGACGCAGCTCGACTTCCTGAGAGAAATAGATGCAGCGCCTGTTGTGCAGTCGAAATTTCCACGCAACGTCCACCAGATCAACACAGCCCCCGTGACTTCGTCCTGGAAGCACCGGATTTCAATGCATCATCCCTGGGGCGGCTGCAACCCCCGCAACCTGAAGAGGATCCCAGTCTATGCACCAAACAATTACGCAAAGCCTGCCCTGAGTGAAATCTCAATGACGCATCGCCTCTGTGCGCCTTAAAAATTGAAGCACACCTCCCTGTTTTCCACACATCTCCTCCTCTGCGGTCCCTTGCGGAGAATTTGAACGCAATCCAGGTACTTTGTGCTTGCAAGAGACACTTGTTGCTTTTTAAGAGACTAAAGACACTTTATATTAATTTTACAGTGATATTTCAACATATACTTATTGCATCTTAATCATTTTGACCTGCATCTTATGAGATAAATGTTATATATTTTTCTAAACACTGTGTGGTGTATTTTTGTGGTGCTCTATTGTGTTATTGCATGATTTATTGCACAAATACTTTACACATTGCCTTCTAAGTTAAGCCTGACTGTTCAGTGCCAAGCTACCAGAAGGTGGGCACAGGATAATTTTGATTGTGTGCGACTTACTCTGATTAGAGTGAGGGTCCTTGCTTGGACATGGGGTAACCTGACTGCCAACCAAACACCCCATTTCTAACAGGACTAATTCTTCATACTTTTTTCTTTTACTCAAACTACCTCCAGACTTGACAGTTGGTTGCCGTGGAATAAAAAGCAATTTCCTTGATGAACAGATTTTCACCACAATTGCTTGTGGGACTCCAGAGAACTGTACATTTTGAAAACTCACTATGCTCATTACACCAAGCTGTCATTGTGATAGATTTTACATGATTTTCAGAAGCAAACTCTTAGACCTGCCAGACCTAGGGTGGTCACCCCTAACTTTCTGCTGCCTCGCTCCACTTTGTTGACACTGTTTTTGCTGGTTTTAGTACTCTGCACACGCTACCACTGCTAACCAGTGCTAAGGTGCATATGCTGTCTCCTTTGCAACATGGTAACACTGGCTCATACCCAATTGGCAAATTTAATTTACAAGCATCTGAGAGTCTGCAGAGCCACTAAGGGGGATATTTATGAGCCTCTAGCACCACTGGAGTGTCACTTTATGTGACACTCCAGTGGTGCTAACCTCTGCTTCATATTTACAAGGATGTGTAATGCCACTTTTTGTAGTGGTATGTCTCTTTGCAAATATGGGCCCTCTGACGCAATTTTCTGCATCAGAAGGGCATGCAATGGGTGTTGCTGTGGGCGTGCTACAGGAACACAAATTGCATTTTGATGCTGCCTCGGAATTGCGAGATTTCGTAAACATGAGGCAGTGCCAAAATCTAACACCACCTCAGAGTTGGTTTAACCCCTTCGCTGCCAGGCCTTTTCCCCCTCCTGTGCCGAGCCTTTTTTTGGCTATTTGGAGCAGTTCGCACTTAGGCCCTAATAACTTTTTGTTCACATAAGCTACCCACGCCAAATATGCGTCCTTTTTTTTCAACATCCTAGGGATTCTAGAGGTACCCAGACTTTGTGGGTTCCTCAGAAGGAGGCCAAGAAATTAGCCAAAATACAGTGAAAATTTCGTTTTTTTCAAAAAAATGGGAAAAAGGGGCTGCAGAAGAAGGCTTGTGGTTTTTTCCCTGAAAAGGGCATCAACAAAGGGTTTGCAGTGCTAAAATCACCTGCTTCCCAGCTTTCAGGAACAGGCAGACTTGAATCAGAAAAAACCAATTTTTCAACACAATTTTGGCATTTTACGATTTTTTGTGCTTTCAGCCTCCTTCCAGTCAGAGACAGAAATGGGCATGAAATCAACGCTGGATCCCAGAAACCACAACATTTCTGTAAAGTAGACAAAATTATTAATTCAGCAAGGGGTAATTTGTGTAGATCCTACAAGGGTTTCCTACAGAAAATAACAACTGAAAAAAAAAATATTGAAATTGAGATGAAAAAAAACATCAATTTTTCTCTACGTTTTACTCTGTAACTTTTTCCTAAAATGTCAGATTTTCGAAAGCAATATACTGTTACGTCTGCTGGACGCTTCTGGTTGCGGGGATATATAGGGTTTGTAGGTTCATCAAGAACTCTAGGTACCCAGATCCAATAAATGACCTGCACCCTGCAGTGGGTTTTCATTCTATGCCGGGTATACAGGAATTAATTTGCTGAAATATAAAGAGTAAAAAATAGCTATCAAGAAAACCTTTGTATTTCCAAAATGGGCACAAAATAAGGTGTTGAGAAGCAGTGCTTATTTGCACATCTCTGAATTCCGGGGTGCCCATACTAGCATGTGAATTACAGGGCATTTCTCAAATAGACACCTATTTTACACACTGTCTCACATTTGGAAGGGAAAAATGTAGAGAAAGACAAGGGGCAAAAACACTTGTTTTGCTATTCTATGTTCCCCCAAGTCTCCCGATAAAAATGATACCTCACTTGTGTGGGTAGGCCTAGCGCCCGCGACAGGATATGCCCCAAAACACAACGTGGACACATCACAGAAAACAGAGCTGTTTTTAGCAAAGTGCCTACCTGTAGATTTTGGCATCTAGCTCAGCCGCCACCTAGGGAAACCTACCAAACCTGTGCATTTCTGAAAACTAGAGACCTAGGGGAATCCAAGATGGGGTGACTTGTGTGGCTTGGACCAGGTTCTGTTACCCAGAATCCTCTGCAAACCTCAAAATGTGGCTAAAAAAACACATGTTCCTCACATTTCTGTGGCAGAAAGTTCTGGAATCTGAGAGGAGCCACAAATTTCCTTCCACCCAGCGTTCCCCCATGTCTCCCGATAAAAATGATCCCTCACTTGTGTGGGTAGGCCTAGCGCCCGAGACAGAAAACGCCCCAAAGCGCAACGTGGACACAGCCCAATTTTTGAAGGAAAACTGAGGTGTTTTTTGAAAAGTGCCTACCTGTAGATTTTGGCCTCTAGCTCAGCCGCCACCTAGGGAAACCTACCAAACCTGTGCATTTTTGAAAACTAGAGACCTAGGGGAATCCAAGATGGGGTGACTTGTGGGGCTCTGACCAGGTTCTGTTACCCAGAATCCTTTGCAAACCTCAAAATTTGGCTAAAAAAACACATTTTCCTCACATTTCGGTGACAGAAAGTTCTGGAATCTGAGAGGAGCCACACATTTCCTTCCACCCAGTGTTCCCCCAAGTCTCCCGATAAAAATGATACCTCACTTGTGTGGGTAGGCCTAGCGCCCACGACAGGATATGCCCCAAAACACAACCTGGACACATCAAGAAAACAGAGCTGTTTTTAGCAAAGTGCCTACCTATAGATTTTGGCCTCTAGCTCAGCCGGCACCTAGGGAAACCTACCAAACCTGTGCATTTCTGAAAACTAGAGACCTAGGGAAATCCAAGATGGGGTGACTTGTGTGGCTCGGACCAGGTTATGTTACCCAGAATCCTTTGCAAACCTCAAAATTTGGCTAAAAAAACACATGTTCCTCACATTTCTGTGGCAGAAAGTTCTGGAATCTGAGAGGAGCCACAAATTTCCTTCCACCCAGCGTTCCCCCAAGACTCCCGATAAAAATGATACCTCACTTGTGTGGGTAGGCCTAGCGCCCGCGACAGGAAATGCCCCAAAGTGCAACGTGGACACATCAATTTGTTTGAAAGAAAACAGAGGTGTTTTTTGCAAAGTGCCTACCTGTAGATTTTGGCCTGTAGCTCAGCCGCCACCTAGAGAAACCTACAAAACCTGTGCATTTCTGAAAACTAGAGACCTAGGGAATCCAAGATGGGGTGACTTGTGTGGCTCGGACCAGGTTCTGTTACCGAGAATCCATTTCAAACCTCAAAATTTGGCTAAAAAAACACGTTCCTCACATTTCTGTGGCAGAAAGTTCTGAAATCTGAGAGGAGCCACAAATTTCATTCCACCCAGCGTTCCCCCAAGTGTCCCGATAAAAATTATACCTCACTTGTGTGGGTAGGCCTAACGCCCGCAACAGGATATGCCCCAAAACATAACGTGGACACATCAAAGAAAACAGAGCTGTTTTTAGCAAAGTGCCTACCTGTAGATTTTGGCTTCTAGCTCAGCCGGCACCTAGGGAAACCTACCAAACCTGTGCATTTCTGAAAACTAGAGACCTAGGGGAATCCAAGATGGGGTGACTTGTGTGGCTCGGACCAGGTTCTGTTACCCAGAATCCTTTGCAAACCTCAAAATTTGGCTAAAAAAACACGTTCCTCACATTTCAGTGGCAGAAAGTTCTGGAATCTGAGAGGAGCCACAAATTTCCATCCAACCAGCGTTCCCCCAAGTCTCACGATAAAAATGATACCTCACTTGTGTGGGTAGGCCTAGCGCCCGCGACAGGATATGCCCCAAAACACAACGTGGACACATCAAAGAAAACAGAGCTGTTTTTAGCAAAGTGCCTACCTGTAGATTTTGGCCTCTAGCTCAGCCGGCACCTAGGGAAACCTACCAAACCTGTGCATTTCTGAAAACTAGAGACCTAGGGGAATCCAAGATGGGGTGACATGTGTGGCTCGGACCAGGTTCTGTTACCCAGAATCCTTTGCAAACCTCAAAATTTGGCCAAAAAAACACATGTTCCTCACATTTCTGTGGCAGAAAGTTCTGGAATATGAGAGGAGCCACAAATTTCCTTCCACCCAGCGTTCCCCCACGTCTCCCGATAAAAATGATGCATCACTTGTGTGGGTAGGCCTAGCGCCCGCGACAGGAAACGCCCCAAAGCGCAACGTGGACACATCAAAAGTTTTGAAAGAAAGCAGATGTGTTTTTTGCAAAGTGCCTACCTGTAGATTTTGGTCTGTAGCTCAGCCGCCACCTAGGGAAACCTACAAAACCTGTGCATTTCTTAAAACTAGAGACCTAGGGGAATCCAAGATGGGGTGACTTGTGTGGCTCGGACCAGGTTCTGTTACCCAGAATCCATCTCAAACCTCAAAATTTGGCTAAAAAAACATGTTCCTCACATTTCTGTGGCAGAAAGTTCTGAAATCTGAGAGGAGCCACAAATTTCGTTCCACCCAGCGTTCCCCCAAGTGTCCCGATAAAAATTATACCTCACTTGTGTGGGTAGGCCTAGCGCCCGAGACAGAAAACGCCCCAAAGCGCAACGTGGACACAGCCCAATTTTTGAAGGAAAACTGAGGTGTTTTTTGCAAAGTGCCTACCTGTAGATTTTGGCCTCTAGCTCAGCCGCCACCTAGGGAAACCTACCAAACCTGTGCATTTTTGAAAACTAGAGACCTAGGGGAATCCAAGATGGGGTGACTTGTGGGGCTCTGACCAGGTTCTGTTACCCAGAATCCTTTGCAAACCTCAAAATTTGGCTAAAAAAACACATTTTCCTCACATTTCGGTGACAGAAAGTTCTGGAATCTGAGAGGAGCCACACATTTCCTTCCACCCAGTGTTCCCCCAAGTCTCCCGATAAAAATGATACCTCACTTGTGTGGGTAGGCCTAGCGCCCACGACTGGATATGCCCCAAAACACAACCTGGACACATCAAGAAAACAGAGCTGTTTTTCGCAAAGTGCCTACCTATAGATTTTGGCCTCTAGCTCAGCCGGCACCTAGGGAAACCTACCAAACCTGTGCATTTCTGAAAACTAGAGACCTAGGGGAATCCAAGATGGGGTGACTTGTGTGGCTCGGACCAGGTTATGTTACCCAGAATCCTTTGCAAACCTCAAAATTTGGCTAAAAAAACACATGTTCCTCACATTTCTGTGGCAGAAAGTTCTGGAATCTGAGAGGAGCCACAAATTTCCTTCCACCCAGCGTTCCCCCGAGACTCCCGATAAAAATGATACCTCACTTGTGTGGGTAGGCCTAGCGCCCGCGACAGGAAATGCCCCAAAGCGCAACGTGGACACATCAATTTGTTTGAAAGAAAACAGAGGTGTTTTTTGCAAAGTGCCTACCTGTAGATTTTGGCCTGTAGCTCAGCCGCCACCTAGAGAAACCTACAAAACCTGTGCATTTCTGAAAACTAGAGACCTAGGGAATCCAAGATGGGGTGACTTGTGTGGCTCGGACCAGGTTCTGTTACCGAGAATCCATTTCAAACCTCAAAATTTGGCTAAAAAAACACGTTCCTCACATTTCTGTGGCAGAAAGTTCTGAAATCTGAGAGGAGCCACAAATTTCATTCCACCCAGCGTTCCCCCAAGTGTCCCGATAAAAATTATACCTCACTTGTGTGGGTAGGCCTAACGACCGCAACAGGATATGCCCCAAAACATAACGTGGACACATCAAAGAAAACAGAGCTGTTTTTAGCAAAGTGCCTACCTGTTGATTTTGGCCTCTAGCTCAGCCGGCACCTAGGGAAACCTACCAAACCTGTGCATTTCTGAAAACTAGAGACCTAGGGGAATCCAGGATGGGGTGACTTGTGTGGCTCGGACCAGGTTCTGTTACCCAGAATCCTTTGCAAACCTCAAAATTTGGCTAAAAAAACACGTTCCTCACATTTCAGTGGCAGAAAGTTCTGGAATCTGAGAGGAGCCACAAATTTCCATCCAACCAGCGTTCCCCCAAGTCTCACGATAAAAATTATACCTCACTTGTGTGGGTAGGCCTAGCGCCCGCGACAGGATATGCCCCAAAACACAACGTGGACACATCAAAGAAAACAGAGCTGTTTTTAGCAAAGTGCCTACCTGTAGATTTTGGCCTCTAGCTCAGCCGGCACCTAGGGAAACCTACCAAACCTGTGCATTTCTGAAAACTAGAGACCTAGGGGAATCCAAGATGGGGTGACATGTGTGGCTCGGACCAGGTTCTGTTACCCAGAATCCTTTGCAAACCTCAAAATTTGGCCAAAAAAACACATGTTCCTCACATTTCTGTGGCAGAAAGTTCTGGAATATGAGAGGAGCCACAAATTTCCTTCCACCCAGCGTTCCCCCACGTCTCCCGATAAAAATGATACATCACTTGTGTGGGTAGGCCTAGCGCCCGCGACAGGAAACGCCCCAAAGCGCAACGTGGACACATCAAAATTTTTGAAAGAAAGCAGAGGTGTTTTTTGCAAAGTGCCTACCTGTAGATTTTGGTCTGTAGCTCAGCCGCCACCTAGGGAAACCTACCAAAACTGTGCATTTCTGAAAACTAGAGACCTAGGGGAATCCAAGATGGGGTGACTTGTGTGGCTCGGACCAGGTTCTGTTACCCAGAATCCTTTTCAAACCTCAAAATTTGGCTAAAAAAACACATGTTCCTCAAATTTCTGTGGCAGAAAGTTCTGGAATCTGAGAGGAGCCACAAATTTCCTTCCACCCAGCGTTCCCCCAAGACTCCCGATAAAAATGATACCTCACTTGTGTGGGTAGGCCTAGCGCCCGCGACAGGAAATGCCCCAAAGCGCAACGTGGACACATCAATTTGTTTGAAAGAAAACAGAGGTGTTTTTTGCAAAGTGCCTACCTGTAGATTTTGGCCTGTAGCTCAGCCGCCACCTAGAGAAACCTACAAAACCTGTGCATTTCTTAAAACTAGAGACCTAGGGGAATCCAAGATGGGGTGACTTGTGTGGCTCGGACCAGGTTCTGTTACCCAGAATCCATCTCAAACCTCAAAATTTGGCTAAAAAAACACGTTCCTCACATTTCTGTGGCAGAAAGTTCTGAAATCTGAGAGGAGCCACAAATTTCATTCCACCCAGCGTTCCCCCAAGTGTCCCGATAAAAATTATACCTCACTTGTGTGGGTAGGCCTAACGCCCGCAACAGGATATGCCCCAAAACAAAACGTGGACACATCAAAGAAAACAGAGCTGTTTTTAGGAAAGTGCCTACCTGTAGATTTTGGCCTCTAGCTAAGCCGGCACCTAGGGAAACCTACCAAACCTGTGCATTTCTGAAAACTAGAGACCTAGGGGAATCCAAGATGGGGTGACTTGTGTGGCTCGGACCAGGTTCTGTTACCCAGAATCCTTTTCAAACCTCAAAATTTGGCTAAAAAAACACATTCCTCACATTTCTGTGGCAGAAAGTTCTGGAATCTGAGAGGAGCCACAAATTTCCATCCACCCAGCGTTCCCACAAGTCTCACGATAAAAATGATACCTCACTTGTGTGGGTAGGCCTAGCGCCCGCGACAGGATATGCCCCAAAACACAACGTGGACACATCAAAGAAAACAGAGCTGTTTTTAGCAAAGTGCCTACCTGTAGATTTTGGCCTCTAGCTCAGCCGGCACCTGGGGAAACCTACCAAACCTGTGCATTTCTGAAAACTAGAGACCTAGGGGAATCCAAGATGGGGTGACTTGTGTGGCTCGGACCAGGTTCTGTTACCCAGAATCCTTTGCAAACCTCAAAATTTGGCTAAAAAAACACATGTTCCTCACATTTCTGTGGCAGAAAGTTCTGGAATATGAGAGGAGCCACAAATTTCCTTCCACCCAGCGTTCCCCCACGTCTCCCGATAAAAATGATACATCACTTGTGTGGGTAGGCCTAGCACCCGCGACAGGAAACGCCCCAAAGTGCAACGTGGACACATCCAAATTTTTGAAAGAAAGCAGAGGTGTTTTTTGCAAAGTGACTACCTGTAGATTTTGGTCTGTAGCTCAGCCGCCACCTAGGGAAACCTACCAAAACTGTGCATTTCTGAAAACTAGAGACCTAGGGGAATCCAAGATGGGGTGACTTGTGTGGCTCGGACCAGGTTCTGTTACCCAGAATCCTTTTCAAACCTCAAAATTTGGCTAAAAAAAACGTTCCTCACATTTCTGTGGCAGAAAGTTCTGGAATCTGAGAGGAGCCACAAATTTCCTTCCACCCAGCGTTCCCCCAAGTCTCCTGATAAAAATGATACCTCACTTGTGTGAGTAGGCCTAGCGCCCGCGACAGGAAACACCCCAAAGCGCAACGTGGACACATCCAAATTTTTGAAAGAAAACTGAGGTGTTTTTTGCAAAGTGCCTACCTATAGATTTTGGCCTGTAGCTCAGCCGGCACCCAGGGAAACCTACCAAACCTGTGTATTTCTGAAAACTAGAGACCTAGGGGAATCCAAGATGGGGTGACTTGTGTGGCTCGGGCCAGGTTCTGTTACCCAGAATCCTTTGCAAACCTCAAAATGTGGCTAAAAAAACACATGTTCCCCACATTTCTGTGACAGAAAGTTCTGGAATCTGAGAGGAGCCACAAATTTCCTTCCACCAAGCGTTCCCCCACGTCTCCCGATAAAAATGATACCTCACTTGTATGGGTAGGCCTAGCGTCCGCGACAGGAAACGCCCCAAAGCGCAAAGTGGACACATCCAACTTTTAGAAAGAAAACAGAGGTGTTTTTTGCAAAGTTCCTACCTGTAGATTTTGGCCTCTAGCTCAGCCGCCACCTAGGGAAACCTACCAAACCTGTGCATTTCTGAAAACTAGAGACCTAGTGGAATCCAAGATGGGGTGACTTGTGTGGCTCGGACCAGGTTCTGTTACCCAGAATCCTTTGCAAACCTCAAAATTGTGTTCCTCACATTTCTGTGGCAGAAAGTTCTGGAATCTGAGAGGAGCCACAAATTTCCTTCCACCCAGCGTTCCCCCACGTCTCCCGATAAAAATGATACCTCACTTGTGTGGGTAGGCCTAGCGCCCACGACAGGAAATGACCCAAAGCGCAACGTGGACACATCCAAATTTTTGAAAGAAAACTGAGGTGTTTTTCGCAAAGTGCCTACCTGTAGATTTTGGCCCCTAACTCAGCCGGCACCCAGGGAAACCTACCAAACCTGTGCATTTCTGAAAACTAGAGACCTAGGGGAATCCAAGATGGGGTGACTTGTGTGGCTCGAACCAGGTTCTGTTACCCAGAATCCTTTGCAAACCTCAAAATTGTGTTCCTCACATTTCTGTGGCAGAAAGTTCTGGAATCTGAGAGGAGCCACAAATTTCCTTCCACCCAGCGTTCCTCCAAGTCTCCCGATAAAAATGATACCTCACTTGTGTGGGTAGGTCTAGCGCCCGCGACAGGAAACACCCCAAAGCGCAAAGTGGACACATCCAATTTTTGAAAGAAAACAGAGGTGTTTTTTGCAAAGTGCCTACCTGTAGATTTTGGCCTCTAGCTCAGCCACCACCTAGGGAAACCTACCAAACCTGTGCATTTCTGAAAACTAGAGACCTAGGGGAATCCAAGATGGGGTGACTTGTGTGGCTCGGACCAGGTTCTGTTACCCAGAATCCTTTGCAAACCTCAAAATATGGCTAAAAAACACATGTTCCTCACATTTCTGTGGCAGAAAGTTCTGGCATCTGAGAGGAGCCACAAATTTCCTTCCACCCAGCGTTCCCCCATGTCTCCCGATACAAATTATACCTCACTTGTGTGGGTAGGCCTAGCGCCCGCGACAGGAAACGCCCCAAAGCGCAATGTGGACACATCCAAATTTTTGAAAGAAAGCAGAGGTGTTTTTTGCAAAGTGCCTACCTGTCGATTTTGGCCTCTAGCTCAGCCACCACCTAGGGAAACCTACCAAACCTGTGCATTTCTGAAAACTAGAGACCCAGGGGAATCCAAGATGGGGTGACTTGTGTGGCTCGGACCAGGTTCTGTTACCCAGAATCCTTTTCAAACCTCAAAATTTGGCTAAAAAAAACGTTCCTCACATTTCTGTGGCAGAAAGTTCTGGAATCTGAGAGGAGCCACAAATTTCCTTCCACCCAGCGTTCCCCCAAGTCTCCTGATAAAAATGATACCTCACTTGTGTGAGTAGGCCTAGCGCCCGCGACAGGAAACACCCCAAAGCGCAACGTGGACACATCCAAATTTTTGAAAGAAAACTGAGGTGTTTTTTGCAAAGTGCCTACCTATAGATTTTGGCCTGTAGCTCAGCCGGCACCCAGGGAAACCTACCAAACCTGTGTATTTCTGAAAACTAGAGACCTAGGGGAATCCAAGATGGGGTGACTTGTGTGGCTCGGACCAGGTTCTGTTACCCAGAATCCTTTGCAAACCTCAAAATGTGGCTAAAAAAACACATGTTCCCCACATTTCTGTGACAGAAAGTTCTGGAATCTGAGAGGAGCCACAAATTTCCTTCCACCAAGCGTTCCCCCACGTCTCCCGATAAAAATGATACCTCACTTGTATGGGTAGGCCTAGCGTCCGCGACAGGAAACGCCCCAAAGCGCAAAGTGGACACATCCAACTTTTAGAAAGAAAACAGAGGTGTTTTTTGCAAAGTTCCTACCTGTAGATTTTGGCCTCTAGCTCAGCCGCCACCTAGGGAAACCTACCAAACCTGTGCATTTCTGAAAACTAGAGACCTAGTGGAATCCAAGATGGGGTGACTTGTGTGGCTCGGGCCAGGTTCTGTTACCCAGAATCCTTTGCAAACCTCAAAATTGTGTTCCTCACATTTCTGTGGCAGAAAGTTCTGGAATCTGAGAGGAGCCACAAATTTCCTTCCACCCAGCGTTCCCCCACGTCTCCCGATAAAAATGATACCTCACTTGTGTGGGTAGGCCTAGCGCCCACGACAGGAAATGACCCAAAGCGCAACGTGGACACATCCAAATTTTTGAAAGAAAACTGAGGTGTTTTTCGCAAAGTGCCTACCTGTAGATTTTGGCCCCTAACTCAGCCGGCACCCAGGGAAACCTACCAAACCTGTGCATTTCTGAAAACTAGAGACCTAGGGGAATCCAAGATGGGGTGACTTGTGTGGCTCGAACCAGGTTCTGTTACCCAGAATCCTTTGCAAACCTCAAAATTGTGTTCCTCACATTTCTGTGGCAGAAAGTTCTGGAATCTGAGAGGAGCCACAAATTTCCTTCCACCCAGCGTTCCTCCAAGTCTCCCGATAAAAATGATACCTCTCTTGTGTGGGTAGGCCTAGCGCCCGCGACAGGAAACACCCCAAAGCGCAAAGTGGACACATCCAATTTTTGAAAGAAAACAGAGGTGTTTTTTGCAAAGTGCCTACCTGTAGATTTTGGCCTCTAGCTCAGCCACCACCTAGGGAAACCTACCACACCTGTGCATTTCTGAAAACTAGAGACCTAGGGGAATCCAAGATGGGGTGACATGTGTGGCTCGGACCAGGTTCTGTTACCCAGAATCCTTTGCAAACCTCAAAATATGGCTAAAAAACACATGTTCCTCACATTTCTGTGGCAGAAAGTTCTGACATCTGAGAGGAGCCACAAATTTCCTTCCACCCAGCGTTCCCCCATGTCTCCCGATACAAATTATACCTCACTTGTGTGGGTAGGCCTAGCGCCCGCGACAGGAAACGCCCCAAAGCGCAATGTGAACACATCCACATTTTTGAAAGAAAGCAGAGGTGTTTTTTGCAAAGTGCCTGCCTGTAGGTTTTGGCCTCTAGCTCAGCCACCACCTAGGGAAACCTACCAAACCTGTGCATTTCTGAAAACTAGAGACCCAGGGGAATCCAAGATGGGGTGACTTGTGTGGCTCGGACTAGGTTCTATTACCCAGAATCCTTTGCAAACCTCAAAATTTGGCTATAAAAACACACGTTCCTCACATTTCTGTTGCAGAAAGTTCTGGAATCTGAGAGGAGCCTCAAATTTCCTACCACCCAGCGTTCCCCCACGTCTCCTGATAAAAATGATACCTCACTTGTGTGGGTAGGCCTAGCGCCCACGACAGGAAATGACCCAAAGCGTAACGTGGACACATCCAAATTTTTGAAAGAAAACTGAGGTGTTTTTTACAAAGTGCCTACCTGTAGATTTTGGCCTGTAGCTCAGCTGGCACCTAGGGAAACCTACCAAAACTGTTCATTTCTGAACACTAGAGACCTAGGGGAATCCAAGATGGGGTGACTTGTGTGGCTCGGACCAGGTTCTGTTACCCAGAATCCTTTTCAAACCTCAAAATGTGGCTAAAAAAACACATGTTCCCCACATTTCTGTGGCAGAAAGTTCTGGAATCTGAGAGGAGCCACAAATTTCCTTCCACCCAGCGTTCCCCCACGTCTCCCGATAAAAATGATACCTCACTTGTATGGGTAGGCCTAGCGTCCGCGACAGGAAACGCCCCAAAGCGCAAAGTGGACACATCCAACTTTTAGAAAGAAAACAGAGGTGTTTTTTGCAAAGTTCCTACCAGTAGATTTTGGCCTCTAGCTCAGCCGCCACCTAGGGAAACCTACCAAACCTGTGCATTTCTGAAAACTAGAGACCTAGTGGAATCCAAGATGGGGTGACTTGTGTGGCTCGGACAATGTTCTGTTACCCAGAATCCTTAGCAAACCTCAAAATTGTGTTCCTCACATTTCTGTGGCAGAAAGTTCTGGAATCTGAGAGGAGCCACAAATTTCCTTCCACCCAGCGTTCCCCCACGTCTCCCGATAAAAATGATACCTCACTTGTGTGGGTATGCCTAGCGCCCACGACAGGAAATGACCCAAAGCGCAACGTGGACACATCCACATTTTTTAAAGAAAACTGAGGTGTTTTTCGCAAAGTGCCTACCTGTAGATTTTGGCCCCTAACTCAGCCGGCACCCAGGGAAACCTACCAAACCTGTGCATTTCTGAAAACTAGAGACCTAGGGGAATCCAAGATGGGGTGACTTGTGTGGCTCGAACCAGGTTCTGTTACCCAGAATCCTTTGCAAACCTCAAAATTGTGTTCCTCACATTTGTGTGGCAGAAAGTTCTGGAATCTGAGAGGAGCCACAAATTTCCTTCCACCCAGCGTTCCTCCAAGTCTCCCGATAAAAATGATACCTCACTTGTGTGGGTAGGCCTAGCGCCCGCGACAGGAAACACCCCAAAGCGCAAAGTGGACACATCCAATTTTTGAAAGAAAACAGAGGTGTTTTTTGCAAAGTGCCTACCTGTAGATTTTGGCCTCTAGCTTAGCCACCACCTAGGGAAACCTACCAAACCTGTGCATTTCTGAAAAATAGAGACCTATGGGAATCCAAGATGGGGTGACTTGTGTGGCTCGGACCAGGTTCTGTTACCCAGAATCCTTTGCAAACCTCAAAATATGGCTAAAAAACACATGTTCCTCACATTTCTGTGGCAGAAAGTTCTGGCATCTGAGAGGAGCCACAAATTTCCTTCCACCCAGCGTTCCCCCATGTCTCCCGATACAAATTATACCTCACTTGTGTGGGTAGGCCTAGCGCCCGCGACAGGAAACGCCCCAAAGCGCAATGTGGACACATCCAAATTTTTTAAAGAAAGCAGAGGTGTTTTTTGCAAAGTGCCTACCTGTAGATTTTGGCCTCTAGCTCAGCCACCACCTAGGGAAACCTACCAAACCTGTGCATTTCTGAAAACTAGAGACCCAGGGGAATCCAAGATGGGGTGACTTGTGTGGCTCGGACTAGGTTCTATTACCCAGAATCCTTTGCAAACCTCAAAATTTGGCTATAAAAACACACGTTCCTCACATTTCTGTTGCAGAAAGTTCTGGAATCTGAGAGGAGCCTCAAATTTCCTACCACCCAGCGTTCCCCCACGTCTCCTGATAAAAATGATACCTCACTTGTGTGGGTAGGCCTAGGGCCCACGACAGGAAATGACCCAAAGCGTATCGTGGACACATCCAAATTTTTGAAAGAAAACTGAGGTGTTTTTTTAAAAGTGCCTACCTGTAGATTTTGGCCTGTAGCTCAGCCGGCACCTAGGGAAACCTACCAAACCTGTGCATTTCTGAAAACTAGAGACCTAGGGGAATCCAAGATGGGGTGACTTGTGAGGCTCGGACCAGGTTCTGTTACCCAGAGTCCTTTGCAAACCTCAAAATTTGGCTAAAAAACACATGTTCCTTACATTTCTGTGGCAGAAAGTTCTGGAATCTGAGAGGAGCCACAAATTTCCTTCCACTCAGCGTTCTCCCATGTCTCCCGATAAAAATTATACCTCACTTGTGTGGGTAGGCCTAGCGCCCGCGACAGGAAACGCCCAAAGCGCAATGCGGACACATCCAAATTTTTGAAAGAAAGCAGAGGTGTTTTTTGCAAAGTGCCTACCTGGAGATTTTGGCCTCTAGCTCAGCCACCACCTAGGGAAACCTACCAAACCTGTGCATTTCTGAAAACTAGAGCCAGGGGAATCCAAGATGGGGTGACTGTGTGGCTCGGACTAGGTTCTGTTACCCAGAATCCTTTGCAAACCTCAAAATTTGGCTAAAAAAACACATGTTCCTCACATTTCTGTGGCAGAAAGTTCTGGAATCTGAGAGGAGCCACAAATTTCCTTCCACCCAGCGTTCTCCCATGTCTCCCGATAAAAATTATACCTCTCTTGTGTGGGTAGGCCTAGCGCCCGCGACAGGAAACGCCTAAAGCGCAATGTGGATACATCCAAATTTTTTAAAGAAAGCAGAGGTGTTTTTTGCAAAGTGCCTACCTGTAGATTTTGGCCTCTAGCTCAGCCACCACCTAGGGAAACCTGCCACACCAGTGCATTTCTGAAAACTAGAGACCCAGGGGAACCCAAGATGGGTGACTTGTGTGGCTCGGACCAGGATCTGTTAATCCGGAATCCTTTGCAAACCTCAAAATTTGGCTAAAAAAACACATTCCTCACATTTCTGTGGCAGAAAGTTCTGGAATCTGAGAGGAGCCACTAATTTCCTTCCACCCAGCGTTCCCCCAAGTCTCCAGATAAAAATGATACCTCACTTGTGTGGGTAGGCCTAGCGCCCGCGACAGGAAACACCCCAAAGCTCAACGTGGACACATCCAATTTTTGAAAGAAAACAGAGGTGTTTTTTGCAAAGTGCCTACCTGTAGATTTTGGCCTCTAGCTCATCCGCCACCTAGGGAAACCAACCAAACCTGTGCATTTCTGAAAACTAGAGACCTTGGGGAAACCAAGATGGGGTGACTTGTGTGGCTCGGACCAGGTTCGGTTACCCAGAATCCTTTTAAAACTTCAAAATTTGGCTAAAAAAACACGTTCCTCACATTTCTGTGGCAGAAATTTCTGGAATCTGAGAGGAGCCACAAATTTCCTTCCACCCAGCGTTCCCCCAAGTCTCCCGATAAAAATGATACCTCACTTGTGTGGGTAGGCCTAGCGCCCGCGACAGGAAATGACCCAAAGCGCAACGTGGACACATCAATTTGTTTGAAAGAAAACAGAGGTGTTTTTTGCAAAGTGCCTACCTGTAGATTTTGGCCCCTAGCTCAGCCTGCACCCAGGGAAACCTACCAAGCCTGTGCATTTCTGAAAACTAGAGATCTAGGGGAATCCAAGATGGGGTGACTTGAGTGGCTCGGAACAGGTTCTGTTACCCAGAATCCTTTGCAAACCTCAAAATTTGGCTAAAAAAACACACGTTCCTCACATTTCTGTGGCAGAAAGTTCTGGAATCTGAGAGGAGACTCAAATTTCCTTCCACCCAGTCTTCCCCCATGTCTCCCGATAAAAATGATACCTCCCTTGTGTGGGTAGGCCTAGCACCCGCGACAGGAAACGCCCCAAAGCGCAACGTGGACACATCCACATTTTTTAAAGAAAACAGAGGTGTTTTTTGCAAAGTGCCTACCTGTAGATTTTGGCCTGTAGGTCAGCCGCCACATAGGGAAACCTACCAAACCTGTGCATTTCTGAAAACTAGAGACCTAGGGGAATCCAAGATGGGGTGACTTGTGTGGCTCGGACCAGGTTCTGTTACCCAGAATCCTTTGCAAACCTCAAAATTTGGCTAAAAAACACGTTCCTCACATTTCTGTGGCAGAAAGTTCTGGAATCTGAGAGGAGCCACAAATTTCCTTCCACCCAGCGTTCTCCCATGTCTCCCGATAAAAATTATACCTCACTTGTGTGGGTAGGCCTAGCGCCGGCGACAGGAAACGCGCCAAAGCGCAATGTGGACACATCCACATTTTTGAAAGAAAGCAGAGGTGTTTTTTGCAAAGTGCCTACCTGTAGATTTTGGCCTCTTGCTCAGCCACCACCTAGAGAAACCTACCAAACCTGTGCATTTCTGAAAACTAGAGACCCAGGGGAATCCAAGATGGTGTGACTTGTGTGGCTGGGACTAGGTTCTGTTACCCAGAATCCTTTGCAGACCTCAAAATTTGGCTAAAAAAACACATGTTCCTCACATTTCTGTGGCAGAAAGTTCTGGAATCTGAGAGGAGCCTCAAATTTCCTTCCACCCAGCGTTCCCCCATGTCTCCCGATAAAAATGATACCTCCCTTGTGTGGGTAGGCCTAGCACCCGCGATAGGAAATGCCCCAAAGCGCAACATGGACACATCCAAATTTTTTAAAGAAAACAGAGGTGTTTTTTGCAAAGTGCCTTCCTGTAGATTTTGGCCTGTAGCTCAGCCGCCACCTAGGGAAACCTACCAAACCTGTGCATTTCTGAAAACTAGAGACCTAGGGGAATCCAAGATGGGGTGACTTGTGTGGCTCGGACCAGGATCTGTTAACCCGGAATCCTTTGCAAACCTCAAAATTTGGCTAAAAAAACACGTTCCTCACATTTCTGTGGCAGAAAGTTCTGGAATCTGAGAGGAGCCACAAATTTCCTTCCACCCAGCGTTCCCCCAAGTCTCCCGATAAAAATTATACCTCACTTGTGTGGGTAGGCCTAGCGCCCGCGACAGGAAACACCCCAAAGCGCAACGTGGACACATCCAAATTTTTGAAAGAAAACTGAGGTGTTTTTTGCAAAGTGCCTACCTGTAGATTTTGGCCTGTAGCTCAGCCGGCACCCAGAGAAAACTACCAAACCTGTGCACTTCTGAAAACTAGAGACCTAGGGGAATCCAAGATGGGGTGACTTGTGTGGCTCAGACCAGGTTCTGTTACCCAGAATCCTTTGCAAACCTCAAAATTGTGTTCCTCACATTTCTGTGGCAGAAAGTTCTGGAATCTGAGAGGAGCCACAAATTTCCTTCCACCCAGCGTTCCCCCAAGTCTCCCAATAAAAATGATACCTCACTTGTGTGAGTAGGCCTAGCGCCCGCGACAGGAAACACCCCAAAGCGCAAAGTAGACACATCCACATTTTTGAAAGAAAACTGAGGTGTTTTTTGCAAAGTGCCTACCTGTAGATTTTGGCCTGTAGCTCAGCTGGCACACAGGGAAACATACCAAACCTGTGCATTTCTGAAAACTAGAGACCTAGGGGAATCCAAGATGGGGTGACTTGTGTGGCTCGGACCAGGTTCTGTTACCCAGAATCCTTTGCAAACCTCAAAATTTGGCTAAAAAAACACATGTTCCTCAAATTTCTGTGGCAGAAAGTTCTGGAATCTGAGAGGAGCCACAAATTTCCTTTCACCCAGCGTTCCCCCACGTCTCCCGATAAAAATGATACCTCACTTGTGTGGGTAGGCCTAGCGTCCGCGGCAGGAAACACCCCAAAGCGCAACGTGGACACATCCCAATTTTTGGAAGAAAACAGAGGTGTTTTTTGAAAAGTGCCTACCTGTAGATTTTGGCCTCTAGCTCAGCCGCCACCTAGGGAAATCTACCAAACCTGTGCATTTCTGAAAACTAGAGACCTAGGGGAATACAAGATGGGGTGACTTGTGTGGCTCGGACCAGGTTCTGTTACCCAGAATCCTTTTCAAACCTCAAAATTTGGCTAAAAAAACACGTTCCTCACATTTCTGGGGCAGAAAGTTCTGGAATCTGAGAGGAGCCACAAATTTTCTTCCACCCAGCGTTCCCCCAAGTCTCACGATAAAAATGATACATCACTTGTGTGGGTAGGCCTAGCGCCCGCGACAGGATATGCCCCAAAGCGCAAAGTGGACACATCCAACTTTTTGAAAGAAAACAGAGGTGTTTTTTGCAAAGTTCCTACCTGTAGATTTTGGCCTCTAGCTCAGCCGCCACCTAGGGAAACCAACCAAACCTGTGCATTTCTGAAAACTAGAGACCTAGTGGAATCCAAGATGGGGTGACTTGTGTGGCTTGGACTAGGTTCTGTTACCCAGAATCCTTTGCAAACCTCAAAATTTGGCTAAAAAAACACATGTTCCTCACATTTCTGTGGCAGAAAGTTCTGGAATCTGAGAGGAGCCTCAAATTTCCTTCCACCCAGCGTTCCCCCATGTCTCCCGATAAAAATTATACCTCCCTTGTGTGGGTAGGCCTAGCACCCGCGACAGGAAACGCCCCAAAGCGCAACGTGGAGACATCCAAATTTTTTAAAGAAAACAGAGGTGTTTTTTGCAAAGTGCCTACCTGTATATTTTGGCCTGTAGCTCAGCCGCCACCTAGGGAAACCTACCAAACCTGTGCATTTCTGAAAACTAGAGACCTAGGGGAATCCAAGATGGGGTGACTTGTGTGGCTCGGACCAGGATCTGTTAACCCGGAATCCTTTGCAAACCTCAAAATTTGGCTAAAAAAACACGTTCCTCACATTTCTGTGGCAGAAAGTTCTGGAATCTGAGAGGAGCCACAAATTTCCTTCCAGCCAGCGTTCTCCCATGTCTCCCGATAAAAATTATACCTCACTTGTGTGGGTAGGCCTAGCGCCCGTGACAGGAAACGCCCCAAAGCGCAATGTGGGCACATCCAAATTTTTGAAAGAAAGCAGAGGTGTTTTTTGCAAAGTGCCTACCTGTAGATTTTGGCCTCTTGCTCAGCCACCACCTAGAGAAACCTACCAAACCTGTGCATTTCTGAAAACTAGAGACCCAGGGGAATCCAAGATGGTGTGACTTGTGTGGCTGGGACTAGGTTCTGTTACCCAGAATCCTTTGCAGACCTCAAAATTTGGCTAAAAAAACACATGTTCCTCACATTTCTGTGGCAGAAAGTTCTGGAATCTGAGAGGAGCCTCAAATTTCCTTCCACCCAGCGTTCCCCCATGTCTCCCGATAAAAATGATACCTCCCTTGTGTGGGTAGGCCTAGCACCCGCGATAGGAAATGCCCCAAAGCGCAACGTGGACACATCCAAATTTTTTAAAGAAAACAGAGGTGTTTTTTGCAAAGTGCCTACCTGTAGATTTTGGCCTGTAGCTCAGCCGCCACCTAGGGAAACCTACCAAACCTGTGCATTTCTGAAAACTAGAGACCTAGGGGAATCCAAGATGGGGTGACTTGTGTGGCTCGGACCAGGATCTGTTAACCCGGAATCCTTTGCAAACCTCAAAATTTGGCTAAAAAAACACGTTCCTCACATTTCTGTGGCAGAAAGTTCTGGAATCTGAGAGGAGCCACAAATTTCCTTCCACCCAGCGTTCCCCCAAGTCTCCCGATAAAAATGATACCTCACTTGTGTGGGTAGGCCTAGCGCCCGCGACAGGAAACACCCCAAAGCGCAACGTGGACACATCCACATTTTTGAAAGAAAACTGAGGTGTTTTTTGCAAAGTGCCTACCTGTAGATTTTGGCCTGTAGCTCAGCCGGCACCCAGAGAAAACTACCAAACCTGTGCACTTCTGAAAACTAGAGACCTAGGGGAATCCAAGATGGGGTGACTTGTGTGGTTCGGACCAGGTTCTGTTACCCAGAATCCTTTGCAAACCTCAAAATTGTGTTCCTCACATTTCTGTGGCAGAAAGTTCTGGAATCTGAGAGGAGCCACAAATTTCCTTCCACCCAGCGTTCCCCCAAGTCTCCCGATAAAAATGATACCTCACTTGTGTGAGTAGGCCTAGCGCCCGCGACAGGAAACAACCCAAAGCGCAAAGTAGACACATCCACATTTTTGAAAGAAATCTGAGGTGTTTTTTGCAAAGTGCCTACCTGTAGATTTTGGCCTGTAGCTCAGCTGGCACCCAGGGAAACCTACCAAACCTGTGCATTTCTGAAAACTAGAGACCTAGGGGAATCCAAGATGGGGTGACTTGTGTGGCTCGGACCAGGTTCTGTTACCCAGAATCCTTTGCAAACCTCAAAATTTGGCTAAAAAAACACATGTTCCTCAAATTTCTGTGGCAGAAAGTTCTGGAATCTGAGAGGAGCCACAAATTTCCTTTCACCCAGCGTTCCCCCACGTCTCCCGATAAAAATGATACCTCACTTGTGTGGGTAGGCCTAGCGTCCGCGACAGGAAACGCCCCAAAGCGCAACGTGGACACATCCAAATTTTTGGAAGAAAACAGAGGTGTTTTTTTAAAAGTGCCTACCTGTAGATTTTGGCCTCTAGCTCAGCCGCCACCTAGGGAAATCTACCAAACCTGTGCATTTCTGAAAACTAGAGACCTAGGGGAATACAAGATGGGGTGACTTGTGTGGCTCGGACCAGGTTCTGTTACCCAGAATCCTTTTCAAAACTCAAAATTTGGCTAAAAAAACACGTTCCTCACATTTCTGGGGCAGAAAGTTCTGGAATCTGAGAGGAGCCACAAATTTTCTTCCACCCAGCGTTCCCCCAAGTCTCACGATAAAAATGATACATCACTTGTGTGGGTAGGCCTAGCGCCCGCGACAGGATATGCCCCAAAGCGCAAAGTGGACACATCCAACTTTTTGAAAGAAAACAGAGGTGTTTTTTGCAAAGTTCCTACCTGTAGATTTTGGCCTCTAGCTCGGCCGCCACCTAGGGAAACCTACCAAACCTGTGCATTTCTGAAAACTAGAGACCTAGTGGAATCCAAGATGGGGTGACTTGTGTGGCTCGGACTAGGTTCTGTTACCCAGAATCCTTTGCAAACCTCAAAATTTGGCTAAAAAAACACATGTTCCTCACATTTCTGTGGCAGAAAGTTCTGGAATCTGAGAGGAGCCTCAAATTTCCTTCCACCCAGCGTTCCCCCATGTCTCCCGATAAAAATTATACCTCCCTTGTGTGGGTAGGCCTAGCACCCGCGACAGGAAACGCCCCAAAGCGCAACGTGGACACATCCAAATTTTTTAAAGAAAACAGAGGTGTTTTTTGCAAAGTGCCTACCTGTATATTTTGGCCTGTAGCTCAGCCGCCACCTAGGGAAACCTACCAAACCTGTGCATTTCTGAAAACTAGAGACCTAGGGGAATCCAAGTTAGGGTGACTTGTGTGGCTCGGACCAGGATCTGTTACCCAGAATCCTTTGCAAACCTCAAAATTGTGTTCCTCACATTTCTGTGGCAGAAAGTTCTGGAATCTGAGAGGAGCCACAAATTTCCTTCCACCCAGCGTTCCCCCAAGTCTCCCGATAAAAATGATACCTCACTTGTGTGGGTAGGCCTATCGCCCGCGACAGGAAACACCCCAAAGCGCAACGTGGACACATCCAATTTTTGAAAGAAAACAGAGGTATTTTTTGCAAAGTGCCTACCTGTAGATTTTGGCCTCTATCTCAGCCGCCACCCAGGGAAACCTACCAAACCTGTGCATTTCAGAAAACTAGAGACCTAGGGGAATCCAAGATGGGGTGACTTGTGTGGCTCGGACCAGGTTCTGTTACCCAGAATCCTTTGCAAACCTCAAAATTTGGCCAAAAAAACACATGTTCCTCACATTTCTGTGGCAGAAAGTTCTCGAATCTGATAGGAGCCACATATTTCCTTCCACCCAGCATTCCCCCACGTCTCCCGATAAAAATGATACCTCACTTGTGTGGGTAGGCCTAGCGTCCGCGACAGGAAACGCCCCAAAGCGCAACGTGGACACATCCAAATTTTTGAAAAAAAACAGAGGTGTTTTTTGAAAAGTGCCTACCTGTAGATTTTGGCCTCTAGCTCAGCCGCCACCTAGGGAAACCTACCAAACCTGTGCATTTCTGAAAACTAGAGACCTACGGGAATACAAGATGGGGTGACTTGTGTGGCTCGGACCAGGTTCTGTTACCCAGAATCCTTTTCAAACCTCAAAATTTGGCTAAAAAAACACGTTCCTCACATTTCTGGGGCAGAAAGTTCTGGAATCTGAGAGGAGCCACAAATTTCCTTCCACCCAGCGTTCCCGCAAGTCTCACGATAAAAATGATACATCACTTGTGTGGGTAGGCCTAGCGCCCGCGACAGTATATGCCCCAAAACACAACGTGGACACATCAGAGAAAACAGAGCTGTTTTTAGCAAAGTGCCTACCTGTAGATTTTGGCCTCTAGCTCAGCCGGCACCTAGGGAAACCTACCAAACCTAAGCTTTTCTGAAAACTAGAGACCTAGGGGAATCCAAGATGGGGTGCCTTGTGTGGCTCGGTCCAGGTTCTGTTACCCAGAATCCTTTGCAAACCTCAAAATTTGGCTAAAAAAACACATGTTCCTCACATTTCTGTGGCAGAAAGTTCTGGAATCTGACAGGAGCCACAAATTTCCTTCCACCCAGCATTCCCCCACGTCTCCCGATAAAAATGATACCTCACTTGTGTGGGTAGGCCTAGCGCCCGCGAAAGGAAACGCCCCAAAGCGCAAAGTGGACACATCCAACTTTTTGAAAGAAAACAGAGGTGTTTTTTGCAAAGTTCCTACCTGTAGATTTTGGCCTCTAGCTCAGCCGCCACCTAGGGAAACCTACCAAACCTGTGCATTTCTGAAAACTAGAGACCTAGTGGAATCCAAGATGGGGTGACTTGTGTGGCTCGGACTAGGTTCTGTTACCCAGAATCCTTTGCAAACCTCAAAATTGTGTTCCTCACATTTCTGTGGCAGAAAGTTCTGGAATCTGAGAGGAGCCACAAATTTCCTTCCACCCAGCGTTCCCCCACATCTCCCGATAAAAATGATACCTCACTTGTGTGGGTAGGCCTAGCGCCCACGTCAGGAAATGACCCAAAGCGCAACGTGGACACATCCAAATTTTTGAAAGAAAACTGAGGTGTGTTTCTCAAAGTGCCTACCTGTAGATTTTGGCCTGTAGCTCAGCCGGCACCTAGGGAAACCTACCAAACCTGTGCATTTCTGAAAACTAGAGACCTAGGGGAATCCAAGATGGGGTGACTTGTGTGGCTCGGACCAGGTTCTGTTACCCAGAATCCTTTGCAAACCTCAAAATTTGGCTAAAAAACACATGTTCCTCACATTTCTGTGGCAGAAAGTTCTGGAATCTGAGAGGAGCCACAAATTTCTTTCCACCCAGCGTTCTCCCATGTCTCCCGATAAAAATTATACCTCACTTGTGTGGGTAGGCCTAGCGCCCGCGACAGGAAACGCCCTAAAGCGCAATGTGGACACATCCAAATTTTTTAAAGAAAGCAGAGGTGTTTTTTGCAAAGTGCCTACCTGTAGATTTTGGCCTCTAGCTCAGCCACCACCTAGGGAAACCTACCAAACCTGTGCATTTCTGAAAACCAGAAACCCAGGGGAATCCATGATGGGGTGACTTCTGTGGCTCGGACTAGGTTCTGTTACCCTGTATCCTTTCCTTTGCAAACCTCAAAATTTGGCTAAAAAAACACATGTTCCTCACATTTCTGTGTCAGAAAGTTCTGGAATCTGAGAGGAGCCTCAAATTTCCTTTCACCCAGCGTTCCCCCATGTCTCCAGATAAAAATGATACCTCCCTTGTGTGGGTAGGCCTAGCACCCGCGACAGGAAACGCCCCAAAGCGCAACATGGACACATCCACATTTTTTAAAGAAAACAGAGGTGATTTTTGCAAAGTGCCTACCTGTATATTTTGGCCTGTAGCTCAGCGGCCACCTAGGGAAACCTACCAAACCTGTGCATTTCTGAAAACTAGAGACCTAGGGGAATACAAGATGGGGTGACTTGTGTGGCTCGGACCAGGTTCTGTTACCCAGAATCCTTTTCAAACCTCAAAATTTGGCTAAAAAAACACGTTCCTCACATTTCTGGGGCAGAAAGTTCTGGAATCTGAGAGGAGCCACAAATTTCCTTCCACCCAGCGTTCCCCCAAGGCTCACGATAAAAATGATACATCACTTGTGTGGGTAGGCCTAGCGCCCGCGACAGGATATGCCCCAAAACACAACGTGGACACATCAAAGAAAACAGAGCTGTTTTTAGCAAAGTGCCTACCTGTAGATTTTGGCCTCTAGCTCAGCCGGCACAAAGGGAAACCTACCAAACCTGTGCATTTCTGAAAACTAGAGACCTAGGGGAATCCAAGATGGGGTGTCTTGTGTGGCTCGGTCCAGGTTCTGTTACCCAGAATCCTTTGCAAACCTCAAAATTTGGCTAAAAAAACACATGTTCCTCACATTTCTGTGGCAGAAAGTTCTGGAATCTGAGAGGAGCCACAAATTTCCTTCCACCCAGCGTTCCCCCACGTCTCCCGATAAAAATGATACCTCACTTGTGTGGGTAGGCCTAGCGCCCGCGACAGGAAACGCCCCAAAGCGCAAAGTGGACACATCCAACTTTTTGAAAGAAAACAGAGGTGTTTTTTGCAAAGTTCCTACCTGTAGATTTTGGCCTCTAGCTCTGCCGCCACCTAGGGAAACCTACCAAACCTGTGCATTTCTGAAAACTAGAGACCTAGTGGAATCCAAGATGGGGTGACTTGTGTGGCTCGGACTAGGTTCTGTTACCCAGAATCCTTTGCAAACCTCAAAATTGTGTTCCTCACATTTCTGTGGCAGAAAGTTCTGCAATCTGAGAGGAGCCACAAATTTCCTTCCACCCAGCGTTCCCCCACGTCTCCCGATAAAAATGATACCTCACTTGTGTGGGTAGGCCTAGCGCCCACGTCAGGAAATGACCCAAAGCGCAACGTGGACACATCCAAATTTTTGAAAGAAAACTGAGGTGTGTTTCTCAAAGTGCCTACCTGTAGATTTTGGCCTGTAGCTCAGCCGGCACCTAGGGAAACCTACCAAACCTGTGCATTTCTGAAAACTAGAGACCTAGGGGAATCCAAGATGGGGTGACTTGTGTGGCTCGGACCAGGTTCTGTTACCCAGAATCCTTTGCAAACCTCAAAATTTGGCTAAAAAACACATGTTCCTCACATTTCTGTGGCAGAAAGTTCTGGAATCTGAGAGGAGCCACAAATTTCTTTCCACCCAGCGTTCTCCCATGTCTCCCGATAAAAATTATACCTCACTTGTGTGGGTAGGCCTAGCGCCCGCGACAGGAAACGCCCTAAAGCGCAATGTGGACACATCCAAATTTTTGAAAGAAAGCAGAGGTGTTTTTTGCAAAGTGCCTACCTGTAGATTTTGGCCTCTAGCTCAGCCACCACCTAGGGAAACATACCAAACCTGGGCATTTCTGAAAACCAGAAACCCAGGGGAATCCAAGATGGGGTGACTTGTGTGGCTCGGACTAGGTTCTGTTACCCAGAATCCTTTGCAAACCTCAAAATTTGGCTAAAAAAACACATGTTCCTCACATTTCTGTGGCAGAAAGTTCTGGAATCTGAGAGGAGCCTCAAATTTCCTTTCACCCAGCGTTCCCCCATGTCTCCCGATAAAAATGATACCTCCCTTGTGTGGGTAGGCCTAGCACCCGCGACAGGAAACGCCCCAAAGCGCAACATGGACACATCCACATTTTTTAAAGAAAACAGAGGTGTTTTTTGCAAAGTGCCTACCTGTATATTTTGGCCTGTAACTCAGCCGCCACCTAGGGAAACCTACCAAACCTGTGCATTTCTGAAAACTAGAGACCTAGGGGAATCCAAGATGGGGTGACTTGTGTGGCTCGGACCAGGATCTGTTAACCCGGAATCCTTTGCAAACCTCAAAATTTGGCTAAAAAAACACGTTCCTCACATTTCTGTGGCAGAAAGTTCTGGAATCTGAGAGGAGCCACAAATTTCCTTCCACCCAGCGTTCCCCCAAGTCTCCCGATAAAAATGATACCTCACTTGTGTGGGTAGGTCTAGCGCCCGCGACAGGAAACACCCCAAAGCGCAACGTGGACACATCTAAATTTTTGAAAGAAAACTGAGGTGTTTTTTGCAAAGTGCCTACCTGTAGATTTTGGCCTGTAGCTCAGCCGGCACCCAGGGAAAACTACCAAACCTGTGCATTTCTGAAAACTAGAGACCTAGGGGAATCCAAGATGGGGTGACTTGTGTGGCTCGGACCAGGTTCTGTTACCCAGAATCCTTTGCAAACCTCAAAATTGTGTTCCTCACATTTCTGTGGCAGAAAGTTCTGGAATCTGAGAGGAGCCACAAATTTCCTTCCACCCAGCGTTCCCCCAAGTCTCCCGATAAAAATGATACCTCACTTGTGTGGGTAGGCCTATCGCCCGCGACAGGAAACACCCCAAAGCGCAACGTGGACACATCCAATTTTTGAAAGAAAACAGAGGTGTTTTTTGCAAAGTGCCTACCTGTAGATTTTGGCCTTTAGCTCAGCCGCCACCCAGGGAAACCTACCAAACCTGTGCATTTCTGAAAACTAGAGACCTAGGGGAATCCAAGATGGGGTGACTTGTGTGGCTCGGACCAGGTTCTGTTACCCAGAATCCTTTGCAAACCTCAAAATTTGGCAAAAAAAACACATGTTCCTCACATTTCTGTGGCAGAAAGTTCTGGAATCTGAGAGCAGCCACAAATTTCCTTCCACCCAGCATTCCCCCACGTCTCCCGATAAAAATGATACCTCACTTGTGTGGGTAGGCCTAGCGTCCGCGACAGGAAACGCCCCAAAGCGCAACGTGGACACATCCAAATTTTTGAAAGAAAACAGAGGTGTTTTTTGAAAAGTGCCTACCTGTAGATTTTGGCCTCTGGCTCAGCCGCCACCTAGGGAAACCTACCAAACCTGTGCATTTCTGAAAACTAGAGACCTAGGGGAATACAAGATGGGGTGACTTGTGTGGCTCGGACCAGGTTCTGTTACCCAGAATCCTTTTCAAACCTCAAAATTTGGCTAAAAAAACACGTTCCTCACATTTCTGGGGCAGAAAGTTCTGGAATCTGAGAGGAGCCACAAATTTCGTTCCACCCAGCGTTCCCCCAAGTCTCACGATAAAAATGATACCTCACTTGTGTGGGTAGGCCTAGCGCCCGCGACAGGATATGCCCCAAAACACAACGTTGACACATCAAAGAAAACAGAGCTGTTTTTAGCAAAGTGCCTACCTGTAGATTTTGGCCTCTAGCTCAGCCGGCACCTAGGGAAACCTACCAAACCTGTGCATTTCTGAAAACTAGAGACCTAGGGGAATCCAAGATGGGGTGCCTTGTGTGGCTCGGACCAGGTTCTGTTACCCAGAATCCTTTGCAAACCTTAAAATTTGGCTAAAAAAACACATGTTCCTCACATTTCTGTGGCAGAAAGTTCTGGAATCTGAGAGGAGCCACAAATTTCCTTCCACCCAGCGTTCCCCCAAGACTCCCGATAAAAATGATACCTCACTTGTGTGGGTAGGCCTAGCGCCCGCGACAGGAAACGCCCCAAAGCGCAACGTGGACACATCAATTTGTTTGAAAGAAAACAGAGGTGTTTTTTGCAAAGTGCCTACCTGTAGATTTTGGCCTGTAGCTCAGCAGCCACCTAGGGAAACCTACAAAACCTGTGCATTTCTGAAAACTAGAGACCTAGGGGAATCCAAGATGGGGTGACTTGTGTGGCTCGGACCAGGTTCTGTTACCCAGAATCCTTTTCAAACCTCAAAATTTGTCTAAAAAAATACGTTCCTCACATTTCTGTGGCAGAAAGTTCTGGAATCTGAGAGGAGCCACAAATTTCGTTCCACCCAGCGTTCCCCCAAGTGTCCCGATAAAAATGATACCTCACTTGTGTGGGTAGGCCTAACGCCCGCAGCAGGATATGCCCCAAAACACAACGTGGACACATCAAAGAAAACAGAGCTGTTTTTAGCAAAGTGCCTACCTGTAGATTTTGGCCTCTAGCTCAGCCGCCACCTAGGGAAACCTACCAAACCTGTGCATTTCTGAAAACTAGAGACCTAGGGGAATCCAAGATGGGGTGACTTGTGTGGGTCGGACCAGGTTCTGTTACCCAGAATCCTTTTCAAACCTCAAAATTTGGCTAAAAAAACACGTTCTCACATTTCTGTGGCAGAAATTTCTGGAATCTGAGAGGAGCCACAAATTTCCTTCCACCCAGCGTTCCCCCAAGTCTCCCGATAAAAATGATACCTCACTTGTGTGGGTAGGCCTAGCGCCCGCAACAGAAAACACCCCAAAGCACAATGTGGACACATCCAAATTTTTGAAAGAAAACTGAGGTGTTTTTTGCAAAGTGCCTACCTGTAGATTTTGGCCCCTAGCTCAGCCGGCACCCAGGGAAACCTACAAAACCTGTGCATTTCTGAAAACTAGAGACCTAGGGGAATCCAAGATGGGGTGACTTGTGTGGCTCGGACCAGGGTCTGTTACCCAGAATCCTTTGCAAACCTCAAAATTGTGTTCCTCACAATTTCTGTGGCAGAACGTTCTGGAATATGAGAGGAGCCACAAATTGCCTTCCACCCAGCGTTCCCCCAAGTCTCCCGATAAAAATGATACCTCACTTGTGTGGGTAGGCCTAGCGCCCGCGAAAGGAAACACCCCAAAGCGCAATGTGGAGAAATCCAATTTTTGAAAGAAAACAGAGGTGTTTTTTGCAAAGTGCCTACCTGTAGATTTTGGCCTCTAGCTCAGCCGCCACCTAGGGAAACCTACCAAACCTGTGCATTTCTGAAAACTAGAGACCTAGGGGAATCCAAGATGGGGTGACTTGTGTGGCTCGGACCAGGTTCTGTTACCCAGAATCCTTTGCAAACCTCAAAATTTGGCTAAAAAACACATGTTCCTCACATTTCTGTGGCAGAAAGTTCTGGAATCTGAGAGGAGCCACAAATTTCCTTCCACCCAGCGTTCTCCCATGTCTCCCGATAAAAATTATACCTCACTTGTGTGGGTAGGCCTAGCGCCCGTGACAGGAAACGCCCCAAAGCGCAATGTGGACACATCCAAATTTTTGAAAGAAAGCAGAGGTTTTTATTGCAAAGTGCTTACCTGTAGATTTTGGCCTCTAGCTCAGCCACCACCTAGGGAAACCTATCAAACCTGTGCATTTCTGAAAACTAGAGACCAAGGGGAATCCAAGATGGGGTGACTTGTGTGGCTCGGACTAGGTTCTGTTACCCAGAATCCTTTGCAAACCTCAAAATTTGGCTAAAAAAACACACGTTCCTCACATTTCTGTGGCAGAAAGTTCTGGAGTCTGAGAGGAGTCTCAAATTTCCTTCCACCCAGCGTTCCCCCACGTCTCCCGATAAAAATGATACCTCACTTGTGTGGGTAGGCCTAGCGCCCACAACAGGAAATGACCCAAAGCGCAATGTGGACACATCCACATTTTTGAAAGAAAACTGAGGTGTTTTTCGCAAAGTGCCTACCTGTAGATTTTGGCCTGTAGCTCAGCCGCCACCTAGGGAAACCTACCAAACCTGTGCATTTCTGAAAACTAGAGACCTAGGGGAATCCAAGATGGGGTGACTTGTGTGGCTCGGACCAGGATCTGTTAACCCGGAATCCTTTGCAAACCTAAAAATTTGGCAAAAAAAACACATTCCTCACATTTCTGTTGCAGAAAGTTCTGGAATCTGAGAGGAGCCACAAATTTCCTTCCACCCAGCGTTCCCCCAAGTCTCCTGATAAAAATGATACCTCACTTGTGTGGGTAGGCCTAGCGCCCGCGACAGGAAACACCCCAAAGCGCAATGTGGACACATCCAATTTTTGAAAGAAAACAGGTTTTTTTTCAAAGTGCCTACCTGTAGATTTTGGCCTCTAGCTCAGCCGCCACCTAGGGAAACCTACCAAACCTGTGCATTTCTGAAAACTAGAGACCTAGGGGAATCCAAGATGGGGTGACTTGTGTGGGTCGGACCAGGTTCTGTTACCCAGAATCCTTTTCAAACCTCAAAATTTGGCTAAAAAAACACGTTCTCACATTTCTGTGGCAGAAATTTCTGGAATCTGAGAGGAGCCACAAATTTCCTTCCACCCAGCGTTCCCCCAAGTCTCCCGATAAAAATGATACCTCACTTGTGTGGGTAGGCCTAGCGCCCGCGACAGAAAACACCCCAAAGCACAATGTGGACACATCCAAATTTTTGAAAGAAAACTGAGGTGTTTTTTGCAAAGTGCCTACCTGTAGATTTTGGCCCCTAGCTCAGCCGGCACCCAGGGAAACCTACAAAACCTGTGCATTTCTGAAAACTAGAGACCTAGGGGAATCCAAAATGGGGTGACTTGTGTGGCTCGGACCAGGTTATGTTACCCAGAATCCTTTGCAAACCTCAAAATTGTGTTCCTCACATTTCTGTGGCAGAACGTTCTGGAATATGAGAGGAGCCACAAATTGCCTTCCACCCAGCGTTCCCCCAAGTCTCCCGATAAAAATGATACCTCACTTGTGTGGGTAGGCCTAGCGCCCGCGAAAGGAAACACCCCAAAGCGCAATGTGGAGAAATCCAATTTTTGAAAGAAAACAGAGGTGTTTTTTGCAAAGTGCCTACCTGTAGATTTTGGCCTCTAGCTCAGCCGCCACCTAGGGAAACCTACCAAACCTGTGCATTTCTGAAAACTAGAGACCTAGGGGAATCCAAGATGGGGTGACTTGTGTGGCTCGGACCAGGTTCTGTTACCCAGAATCCTTTGCAAACCTCAAAATTTGGCTAAAAAACACATGTTCCTCACATTTCTGTGGCAGAAAGTTCTGGAATCTGAGAGGAGCCACAAATTTCCTTCCACCCAGCGTTCTCCCATGTCTCCCGATAAAAATTATACCTCACTTGTGTGGGTAGGCCTAGCGCCCGTGACAGGAAACGCCCCAAAGCGCAATGTGGACACATCCAAATTTTTGAAAGAAAGCAGAGGTTTTTATTGCAAAGTGCCTACCTGTAGATTTTGGCCTCTAGCTCAGCCACCACCTAGGGAAACCTATCAAACCTGTGCATTTCTGAAAACTAGAGACCAAGGGGAATCCAAGATGGGGTGACTTGTGTGGCTCGGACTAGGTTCTGTTACCCAGAATCCTTTGCAAACATCAAAATTTGGCTAAAAAAACACACATTCCTCACATTTCTGTGGCAGAAAGTTCTGGAGTCTGAGAGGAGTCTCAAATTTCCTTCCACCCAGCGTTCCCCCACGTCTCCCGATAAAAATGATACCTCACTTGTGTGGGTAGGCCTAGCGCCCACAACAGGAAATGACCCAAAGCGCAATGTGGACACATCCAAATTTTTGAAAGAAAACTGAGGTGTTTTTCGCAAAGTGCCTACCTGTAGATTTTGGCCTGTAGCTCAGCCGGCACCTAGGGAAACCTATCAAACCTGTGCATTTCTGAAAACTAGAGACCTAGGGGAATCCAAGATGGGGTGACTTGTGAAGCTCGGACCAGGTTCTGTTACCCAGAATCCTTTGCAAACCTCAAAATTTGGCTAAAAAACACATGTTCCTCACATTTCTGTGGCAGAAAGTTCTGGAATCTGAGAGGAGCCACAAATTTCCTTCCACCCAGCGTTCTCCCATGTCTCCCGATAAAAATTATACCTCACTTGTGTGGGTAGGCCTAGCGCCCGCGACAGGAAACGCCCCAAAGCGCAGTGTGGACACATCCAAATTTTTGAAAGAAAGCAGAGGTGTTTTTTGCAAAGGGCCTACCTGTAGATTTTGGCCTCTAGCTCAGCCACCACCCTAGGGAAACCTACCAAACCTGTGCATTTCTGAAAACTAGAGACCCAGGGGAATCCAAGATGGGGTGACTTGGGTGGCTCGGACTAGGTTCTGTTACCCAGAATCCTTTGCAAACCTCAAAATTTGGCTAAAAAAACACATGTTCCTCACATTTCTGTGGCAGAAAGTTCTGGAATCTGAGAGGAGCCACAAATTTCCTTCCACCCAGCATTCCCCCATGTCTCCCGATAAAAATGATACCTCACTTGTGTGGGTAGGCCTAGCACCCGCGACAGGAAACGCCCCAAAGCGCAACGTGGACACAACTAAATTTTTTTAAGAAAACAGAGGTGTTTTTTGCAAAGTGCCTACCTGTAGATTTTGGCCTGTAGCTCAGCCGCCACCTAGGGAAACCTACCAAACCTGTGCATTTCTGAAAACTAGAGACCTAGGGGAATCCAAGATGGGGTGACTTGTGTGGCTCGGACCAGGATCTGTTAACCCGGAATCCTTCGCAAACCTCAAAATTTGGCTAAAAAAACACATTCCTCATATTTCTGTGGCAGAAAGTTCTGGAATCTGAGAGGAGACACAAATTTCCTTCCACCCAGCGTTCCCCCAAGTCTCCCTATAAAAATGATACCTCACTTGTGTGGGTAGGCCTAGCGCCCGCGACAGGAAACACCCCAAAGCGCAATGTGGACACATCCAATTTTTGAAAGAAAACAGGGGTTTTTTGCAAAGTGCCTACCTGTAGATTTTGATCTCTAGCTCAGCCGCCACCTAGGGAAACCTATCAAACCTGTGCATTTCTGAAAACTAGAGACCTAGGGGAATCCAAGATGGGGTGACTTGTGTGGGTCGGACCATGTTCTGTTACCCAGAATCCTTTGAAAACCTCAAAATTTGGCTAAAAAACACATGTTCCTCACATTTCTGTGGCAGAAAATTCTGGAATCTGAGAGGAGCCACAAATTTCCTTCCACCCAGCGTTCCCCCAAGTCTCCCGATAAAAATGATACCTCACTTGTGTGGGTAGGCCTAGCGCCCGCGACAGAAAACACCCCAAAGCACAATGTGGACACGTCCACATTTTTGAAAGAAAGCAGAGGTGTTTTTTGCAAAGTGCCTACCTGTAGATTTTGGCCTGTAGCTCAGCCGCCACCTAGGGAAACCTTCCAAACCTGTGCATTTCTGAAAACTAGAGACCTAGGGGAATCCAAGATGGGGAGACTTGTGCGGCTCGGACCAGGATCTGTTTACCCAGAATCCTTTTCAAACCTCAAAATTTGGCTAAAAAAACACGTTCCTCAAATTTCTGTGGCAGAAAGTTCTGGAATCTGAGAGGAGCCACAAATTTCCTTCCACCCAGCGTTCCCCCAAGTCTCCAGATAAAAATGATACATCACTTGTGTGGGTAGGCCTAGTGCCCGCGACAAGAAACACCCCAAAGCACAACGTGGACACATCCAAATTTTTGAAAGAATACTGAGGTGTTTTTTGCAAAGTGCCTACCTGTAGATTTTGGCCCCTAGCTCAGCCGGCACCCAGGGAAACCTACCAAACCTGTGCATTTCTGATAACTAGAGACCTAGGGGAATCCAAGATGGGGTGACTTGTGTGGCTCGGACCAGGTTCTGTTACCCAGAATCCGTTGCAAACCTCAAAATTGTGTTCCTCACATTTATGTGGCAGAAAGTTCTGGAATCTGAGAGGAGCCACAAATTTCCTTCCACCCAGCGTTCTCCCATGTCTCCCGATAAAAATGATACCTCACTTGTGTGGGTAGGCCTAGCGCCCGCGACAGGATACACCCCAAAGCGCAATGTGGACACATCCAATTTTTGAAAGAAAACAGAGGTGTTTTTTGCAAAGTGCCTACCTGTAGATTTTGGCCTCTAGCTCAGCCGCCACCTAGGGAAACCTACCAAACCTGTGCATTTCTGAAAACTAGAGACCTAGGGGAATCCAAGATGGGGTGACTTGTGTCACTCGGACCAGGTTCTGTTACCCAGAATTCTTTGCAAATATCAAAATTTGGCTAAAAAACACATGTTCCTCACATTTCTGTGGCAGAAAGTTCTGGAATCTGAGAGGAGCCACAAATTTTCTTCCACCCAGCGTTCTCCCATGTCTCCCGATAACAATTATACCTCACTTGTGTGGGTAGGCCTAGCGCCCGCGACAGGAAACGGCCCAAAGCGCAATGTGGACACATCCAAATTTTTGAAAGAAAGCAGAGGTGTTTTTTGCAAAGTGCCTACCTGTAGATTTTGGCCTCTAGGTCAGCCACCACCAAGGGAAACCTACCAAACCTGTGCATTTCTGAAAACTAGAGACCCAGGGGAATCCAAGATGGGGTGACTTGTGTGGCTCGGACTAGGTTCTGTTACCCGGAATCCTTTGCAAACCTCAAAATTTGGCTAAAAAAACACATTCCTCACATTTCTGTGGCAGAAAGTTCTGGAATCTGAGAGGAGCCACAAATTTCCTTCCACCCAGCGTTCCCCCATGTCTCCCGATAAAAATGATACCTCACTTGTGTGGGTAGGCCTAGCGCCCGCGACAGGAAACACCCCAAAGAGCAACGTGGACACATCCAAATTTTTTAAAGAAAACAGAGGTGTTTTTTGCAAAGTGCCTACCTGTAGATTTTGGCCTGTAGCTCAGTCGCCACCTAGGGAAACCTACCAAACCTGTGCATTTCTGAAAACTAGAGACCTAGGGGAATCCAAGATGGGGTGACTTGTGTCGCTCGGACCAGGTTCTGTTACCCAGAATTCTTTGCAAACCTCAAAATTTGGCTAAAAAACACATGTTCCTCACATTTCTGTGGCAGAAAGTTCTGGAATCTGAGAGGAGCCACAAATTTCCTTCCACCCAGCGTTCTCCCATGTCTCCCGATAACAATTATACCTCACTTGTGTGGGTAGGCCTAGCGCCCGCGACAGGAAACGGCCCAAAGCGCAATGTGGACACATCCAAATTTTTGAAAGAAAGCAGAGGTGTTTTTTGCAAAGTGCCTACCTGTAGATTTTGGTCTCTAGCTCAGCCGCCACCTAGGGAAATCTACCAAACCTGTGCATTTCTGAAAACTAGAGACCTAGGGGAATCCAAGATGGGGTGACTTGTGTGGCTCGGACCAGGTTCTGTTACCCAGAATCCTTTGCAAACCTCAAAATTGTGTTCCTCACATTTCTGTGGCAGAAAGTTCTGGAATCTGAGAGGAGCCACAAATTTCCTTCCACCCAGCGTTCCCCCAAGTCTCCCGATAAAAATGATACCTCACTTGTGTGGGTAGGCCTAGCGCCCGGACAGGAAACACCCCAAAGCGCAACGTGGACACATCCAATTTTTGAAAGAAAACAGAGGTGTTTTTTGCAAAGTGCCTACCTGTAGATTTTGGCCTCTAGCTCAGCCGCCACCTAGGGAAACCTACCAAACCTGTGCATTTCTGAAAACTAGAGACCTAGGGGAATCCAAGATGGGGTGACTTGTGTGGCTCGGACCAGGTTCTGTTACCCAGAATCCTTTGCAAACCTCAAAATTTGGCTAAAAAACACATGTTCCTCACATTTCTGTGGCAGAAAGTTCTGGAATCAGAGAGGAGCCACAAATTTCCTTCCACCCAGCGTTCCCCCATGTCTCCTGATAAAAATTATACCTCACTTGTGTGGGTAGGCCTAGCGCCCGTGACAGGAAACGGCCAAAAGCGCAATGTGGACACATCCAAATTTTTTAAAGAAAGCAGAGGTGTTTTTTGCAAAGTGCCTACCTGTAGATTTTGGCCTCTAGCTCAGCCACCACCTAGGGAAACCTACCAAACCTGTGCATTTCTGAAAACTAGAGACCCAGGGAAATCCAAGATGGGGTGAGTTGTGTGGCTCGGACTAGGTTCTGTTACCCAGAATACTTTGCAGACCTCAAAATTTGGCTAAAAAAACACATGTTCCTCAAGTTTCTGTGGCAGAAAGTTCTGGAATCTGAGAGGAGCCTCCAATTTCCTTCTACCCAGCGTTCCCACATGTTTCCCGATAAAAATGATACCTCCCTTGTGTGGGTAGGGGTAGCGTCCGCGACAGGAAACGCCCCAAAGCGCAACGTGGACACATCCAAATTTTTTAAAGAAAACAGAGGTGTTTTTTGCAAAGTGCCTACCTGTAGATTTTGGCCTGTAGCTCAGCCGCCACCTAGGGAAACCTACCAAACCTGTGCATTTCTGAAAACTAGAGAACTAGGGGAATACAAGATGGGGTGACTTGTGTGGGTCGGACCAGGTTCTGTTACCCAGAATCCTTTGCAAACCTCAAAATGTGGCAAAAAAAACACATGTTCCTCACATTTCTGTGGCAGAAAGTTCTGGAATCTGAGAGGAGCCACAAATTTCCTTCCACCCAGCATTCCCCCAGTCTCCCGATAAAAATGATACCTCCCTTGTGTGGGTAGGGGTAGCGTCCGCGACAGGAAACGCCCCAAAGCGCAACGTGGACACATCCAAATTGTTTACAGAAAACAGAGGTGTTTTTTGCAAAGTGCCTACCTGTAGATTTTGGCCTGTAGCTCAGCCGCCACCTGGGGAAACCTACCAAACCTGTACATTTCTGAAAGATAGAGACCTAGGGGAATCCAAGATGGGGTGACTTGTGTGGCTCGGACCAGGTTCTATTACCCAGAATCCTTTGCAAACCTCAAAATTGTGTTCCTCACATTTCTGTGGCAGAAAGTTCTGGAATCTGAGAGGAGCCACAAATTTCCTTCCACTCAGCGTTCCCCCAAGTCTCCCGATAAAAATGATATCTCACTTGTGTGGGTAGGCCTAGCGCCCGCGACAGGAAACACCCCAAAGAGCATCGTGGACACATCCAATTTTTGAAAGAAAACAGAGGTGTTTTTTGCAAAGTGCCTACCTGTAGATTTTGGCCTCTAGCTCAGCCGCCACCTAGGGAAACCTACCAAACCTGTGCATTTCTGAAAACTAGAGACCTAGGGGAATCCAAGATGGGGTGATTGGTGTGGCTCGGACCAGGTTCTGTTACCCAGAATCCTTTGCAAACCTCAAAATTTGGCAAAAAAAACACATGTTCCTCACATTTCTGTGGCAGAAAGTTCTGGAATCTGAGAGGAGCCACAAATTTCCTTCCACCCAGCATTCCCCCACGTCTCCCGATAAAAATGATACCTCACTTGTGTGGGTAGGGGTAGCGTCCGCGACAGGAAACGCCCCAAAGCGCAACGTGGACACATCCAAATTTTTTAAAGAAAACAGAGGTGTTTTTTGCAAAGTGCCTACCTGTAGATTTTGGCCTGTAGCTCAGCCGCCACCTAGGGAAACCTACCAAACCTGTGCATTTCTGAAAACTAGAGAACTAGGGGAATACAAGATGGGGTGACTTGTGTGGGTCGGACCAGGTTCTGTTACCCAGAATCCTTTGCAAACCTCAAAATGTGGAAAAAAAAACACATGTTCCTCACATTTCTGTGGCAGAAAGTTCTGGAATCTGAGAGGAGCCACAAATTTCCTTCCACCCAGCGTTCCCCCAAGTCTCCTGATAAAAATGATACCTCACTTGTTTGAGTAGGCCTAGCGCCCGCGACAGGAAACACCCCAAAGCGCAACGTAGACACATCCAAATTTTTGAAAGAAAACTGAGGTGTTTTTTGCAAAGTGCCTACCTGTAGATTTTGGCCTGTAGCTCAGCTGGCACCCAGGGAAACCTACCAAACCTGTGCATTTCTGAAAACTAGAGACCTAGGGGAATCCAAGATGGGGTGACTTGTGTGGCTCGGACCAGGTTCTGTTACCCAGAATCCTTTTCAAACCTCAAAATTTGGCTAAAAAACACATGTTCCTCACATTTCTGTGGCAGAAAGTTCTGGAATCTGAGAGGAGCCACAAATTTCTTTCCACCCAGCGTTCTCCCATGTCTCCCGATAAAAATTATACCTCACTTGTGTGGGTAGGCCTAGCGCCCGCGACAGGAAACACCCCAAAGCGCAATATGGACACATCCAATTTTTGAAAGAAAACAGGGTTTTTTTGCAAAGTGCCTACCTGTAGATTTTGGCCTCTAGCTCAGCCGCCACCTAGAGAAACCTACCAAACCTCTGCATTTCTGAAAACTAGAGACCTAGGGGAATCCAAGATGGGGTGACTTGTGTGGGTCGGACCAGGTTCTGTTACCCAGAATCCTTTTCAAACCTCAAAATTTGGCTAAAAAAACACGTTCCTCACATTTCTGTGGCAGAAATTTCTGGAATCTGAGAGGAGCCACAAATTTCCTTCCACCCAGCGTTCCCCCAAGTCTCCCGATAAAAATGATACCTCACTTGTGTGGGTAGGCCTCGCGCCCGCGACAGAAAACACCCCAAAGCACAACGTGGACACATCCAAATTTTTGAAAGAAAACTGAGGTGTTTTTTGCAAAGTGCCTACCTGTATATTTTGGCCCCTAGCTCAGCCGGCACCCAGGGAAACCTACAAAACCTGTGCATTTCTGAAAACTAGAGACCTAGGGGAATCCAAGATGGGGTGACTTGTGTGGCTCGGACCAGGTTCTGTTACCCAGAATCCTTTGCAAACCTCAAAATTGTGTTCCTCACATATCTGTGGCAGAACGTTCTGGAATCTGAGAGGAGCCACAAATTTCCTTCCACCCAGCGTTCTCCCATGTCTCCCGATAAAAATTATACCTCACTTGTGTGGGTAGGCCTAGCGCCCGTGACAGGAAACGCCCCAAAGCGCAATGTGGACACATCCAAATTTTTGAAAGAAAGCAGAGGTTTTTATTGCAAAGTGCCTACCTGTAGATTTTGGCCTCTAGCTCAGCCACCACCTATGGAAACCTATCAAACCTGTGCATTTCTGAAAACTAGAGACCAAGGGGAATCCAAGATGGGGTGACTTGTGTGGCTCGGACTAGGTTCTGTTACCCAGAATCCTTTGCAAACCTCAAAATTTGGCTAAAAAAACACACGTTCCTCACATTTCTGTGGCAGAAAGTTCTGGAATCTGAGAGGAGCCTCAAATTTCCTTCCACCCAGCGTTCCCCCACGTCTCCCGATAAAAATGATACCTCACTTGTGTGGGTAGGCCTAGCGCCCACAACAGGAAATGACCCAAAGCGCAATGTGGACACATCCAAATTTTGGAAAGAAAACTGAGGTGTTTTTCGCAAAGTGCCTACCTGTAGATTTTGGCCTGTAGCTCAGCCGGCACCTAGGGAAACCTATCAAACCTGTGCATTTCTGAAAACTAGAGACCTAGGGGAATCCAAGATGGGGGGACTTGTGTGGCTCGGACCAGGTTCTGTTACCCAGAATCCTTTGCAAACCTCAAAATTTGGCTAAAAAAACACATGTTCCTCACATTTCTGTGGCAGAAAGTTCTGGAATCTGAGAGGAGCCACAAATTTCCTTCCACCCAGCGTTCCCCCATGTCTCCCGATAAAAATGATACCTCACTTGTGTGGGTAGGCCTAGCGCCCGCGACAGGAAACGCCCCAAAGCGCAGTGTGGGCACATCCAAATTTTTGAAAGAAAACAGAGGTGTTTTTTGCAAAGTGCCTACCTGTAGATTTTGGCCTCTAGCTCAGCCACCACCTAGGGAAACCTACCAAACCTGTGCATTTCTGAAAACTAGAGACCCAGGGGAATCCAAGATGGGGTGACTTGGGTGGCTCGGACTAGGTTCTGTTACCCAGAATCCTTTGCAAACTTCAAAATTTGGCTAAAAAAACACATGTTCCTCACATTTCTGTGGCAGAAAGTTCTGGAATCTGAGAGGAGCCACAAATTTCCTTCCACCCAGCGTTCCCCCATGTCTCCCGATAAAAATGATACCTCACTTGTGTGGGTAGGCCTAGCACCCGCGACAGGAAACGCCCCAAAGCGCAACGTGGACACAACTAAATTTTTTAAAGAAAACAGAGGTGTTTTTTGCAAAGTGCCTACCTGTAGATTTTGGCCTGTAGCTCAGCCGCCACCTAGGGAAACCTACCAAACCTGTGCATTTCTGAAAACTAGAGACCTAGGGAAATCCAAGATGGGGTGACTTGTGTGGCTCGGACCAGGATCTGTTAACCCGGAATCCTTTGCAAACCTCAAAATTTGGCTAAAAAAAACACATTCCTCACATTACTGTGGCAGAAAGTTCTGGAACCTGAGAGGAGCCACAAATTTCCTTCCACCCAGCGTTCCCCCATGTCTCCCGATAAAAATGATACCTCACTTGTGTGGGTAGGCCTAGCACCCGCGACAGGAAACGCCCCAAAGCGCAACGTGGACACAACTAAATTTTTTAAAGAAAACAGAGGTGTTTTTTGCAAAGTGCCTACCTGTAGATTTTGGCCTGTAGCTCAGCCGCCACCTAGGGAAACCTACCAAACCTGTGCATTTCTGAAAACTAGAGACCTAGGGAAATCCAAGATGGGGTGACTTGTGTGGCTCGGACCAGGATCTGTTAACCCGGAATCCTTTGCAAACCTCAAAATTTGGCTAAAAAAAACACATTCCTCACATTACTGTGGCAGAAAGTTCTGGAACCTGAGAGGAGCCACAAATTTCCTTCCACCCAGCGTTCCCCAAAGTCTCCCGATAAAAATGATACCTCACTTGTGTGGGTAGGCCTAGCGCCCGCGACAGGAAACACCCCAAAGCGCAATGTGGACACATCCAATTTTTGAAAGAAAACAGGGGTTTTTTGCAAAGTGCCTACCTGTAGATTTTGGCCTCTAGCTCAGCCGCCACCTAGGGAAACCTACCAAACCTGTGCATTTCTAAAAACTAGAGACCTAGGGGAATCCAAGATGGGGTGACTTGTGTGGGTCGGACCAGGTTCTGTTACCCAGAATCCTTTTCAAACCTGAAAATTTGGCTAAAAAAACACGTTCCTCACATTTCTGTGGCAGAAATTTCTGGAATCTGAGAGGAGCCACAAATTTCCTTCCACCCAGCGTTCCCCCAAGTCTCCCGATAAAAATGATACCTCACTTGTGTGGGTAGGCCTAGCGCCCGCGACAGAAAACACCCCAAAGCACAACGTGGACACATCCAAATTTTTGAAAGAAAACTGAGGTGTTTTTTGCAAAGTGCCTACCTGTAGATTTTGGCCCCTAGCTCAGCCGGCACCCAGGGAAACCTACAAAACCTGTGCATTTCTGAAAACTAGAGACCTAGGGGAATCCAAGATGGGGTGACTTGTGTGGCTCGGACCAGGTTCTGTTACCCAGAATCCTTTGCAAACCTCAAAATTGTATTCCTCACATTTCTGTGGCAGAACGTTCTGGAATCTGAGAGGAGCCACAAATTGCCTTCCACCCAGCGTTCCCCCATGTCTCCCGATAAAAATGATACCTCACTTGTGTGGGTAGGCCTAGCGCCCGCGACAGGAAACACCCCAAAGCGCAACGTGGACAAATCCAATTTTTGAAAGAAAGCAGAGGTGTTTTTCGCAAAGTGCCTACCTGTAGATTTTGGCCTCTAGCTCAGCCGCCACCTAGGGAAACCTACCAAACCTGTGCATTTCTGAAAACTAGAGACCTAGGGGAATCCAAGATGGGGTGACTTGTGTGGTTCGGACCAGGTTCTGTTACCCAGAATCCTTTGCAAACCTCAAAATTTGGCTAAAAAACACATGTTCCTCACATTTCTGTGGCAGAAAGTTCTGGAATCTGAGAGGAGCCACAAATTTCCTTCCACCCAGCAATCTCCCATGTCTCTCGATAAAAATTATACCTCACTTTTGTGGGTAGGCCTAGTGCCCGTGACAGGAAACGCCCCAAAGCGCAATGTGGACACATCCAAATTTTTGAAAGAAAGCAGAGGTTTTTATTGCAAAGTGCCTACCTGTAGATTTTGGCCTCTAGCTCAGCCACCACCTAGGGAAACCTATCAAACCTGTGCATTTCTGAAAACTAGAGACCAAGGGGAATCCAAGATGGGGTGACTTGTGTGGGTCGGACTAGGTTCTGTTACCCAGAATTCTTTCCAAACCTCAAAATTTGGCTAAAAAAACACACGTTCCTCACATTTCTGTGGCAGAAAGTTCTGGAATCTGAGAGGAGTCTCAAATTTCCTTCCACCCAGCGTTCCCCCACGTCTCCCGATAAAAATGATACCTCACTTGTGTGGGTAGGCCTAGCGCCCACAACAGGAAATGACCCAAAGCGCAATGTGGACACATCCACATTTTTAAAAGAAAACTGAGGTGTTTTTCGCAAAGTGCCTACCTGTAGATTTTGGCCTGTAGCTCAGCCGGCACCTAGGGAAACCTATCAAACCTGTGCATTTCTGAAAACTAGAGACCTAGGGGAATCCAAGATGGGGTGACTTGTGAAGCTCGGACCAGGTTCTGTTACCCAGAATCCTTTGCAAACCTCAAAATTTGGCTAAAAAACACATGTTCCTCACATTTCTGTGGCAGAAAGTTCTGGAATCTGAGAGGAGCCACAAATTTCCTTCCACCCAGCGTTCTCCCATGTCTCCCGATAAAAATTATACCTCACTTGTGTGGGTAGGCCTAGCGCCCGCGACAGGAAACGCCCCAAAGCGCAGTGTGGACACATCCAAATTTTTGAAAGAAAGCAGAGGTGTTTTATGCAAAGTGCCTACCTGTAGATTTTGGCCTCTAGCTCAGCCACCACCCTAGGGAAACCTACCAAACCTGTGCATTTCTGAAAACTAGAGACCCAGGGGAATCCAAGATGGGGTGACTTGGGTGGCTCGGACTAGGTTCTGTTACCCAGAATCCTTTGCAAACCTCAAAATTTGGCTAAAAAAACACATGTTCCTCACATTTCTGTGGCAGAAAGTTCTGGAATCTGAGAGGAGCCACAAATTTCCTTCCACCCAGCGTTCCCCCATGTCTCCCGATAAAAATGATACCTCACTTGTGTGGGTAGGCCTAGCGCCCGCGACAGGAAACACCCCAAAGAGCAACGTGGACACATCCAAATTTTTTAAAGAAAACAGAGGTGTTTTTTGCAAAGTGCCTACCTGTAGATTTTGGCCTGTAGCTCAGTCGCCACCTAGGGAAACCTACCAAACCTGTGCATTTCTGAAAACTAGAGACCTAGGGGAATCCAAGATGGGGTGACTTGTGTCGCTCGGACCAGGTTCTGTTACCCAGAATTCTTTGCAAACCTCAAAATTTGGCTAAAAAACACATGTTCCTCACATTTCTGTGGCAGAAAGTTCTGGAATCTGAGAGGAGCCACAAATTTCCTTCCACCCAGCGTTCTCCCATGTCTCCCGATAACAATTATACCTCACTTGTGTGGGTAGGCCTAGCGCCCGCGACAGGAAACGGCCCAAAGCGCAATGTGGACACATCCAAATTTTTGAAAGAAAGCAGAGGTGTTTTTTGCAAAGTGCCTACCTGTAGATTTTGGTCTCTAGCTCAGCCGCCACCTAGGGAAATCTACCAAACCTGTGCATTTCTGAAAACTAGAGACCTAGGGGAATCCAAGATGGGGTGACTTGTGTGGCTCGGACCAGGTTCTGTTACCCAGAATCCTTTGCAAACCTCAAAATTGTGTTCCTCACATTTCTGTGGCAGAAAGTTCTGGAATCTGAGAGGAGCCACAAATTTCCTTCCACCCAGCGTTCCCCCAAGTCTCCCGATAAAAATGATACCTCACTTGTGTGGGTAGGCCTAGCGCCCGGACAGGAAACACCCCAAAGCGCAACGTGGACACATCCAATTTTTGAAAGAAAACAGAGGTGTTTTTTGCAAAGTGCCTACCTGTAGATTTTGGCCTCTAGCTCAGCCGCCACCTAGGGAAACCTACCAAACCTGTGCATTTCTGAAAACTAGAGACCTAGGGGAATCCAAGATGGGGTGACTTGTGTGGCTCGGACCAGGTTCTGTTACCCAGAATCCTTTGCAAACCTCAAAATTTGGCTAAAAAACACATGTTCCTCACATTTCTGTGGCAGAAAGTTCTGGAATCAGAGAGGAGCCACAAATTTCCTTCCACCCAGCGTTCCCCCATGTCTCCTGATAAAAATTATACCTCACTTGTGTGGGTAGGCCTAGCGCCCGTGACAGGAAACGGCCAAAAGCGCAATGTGGACACATCCAAATTTTTTAAAGAAAGCAGAGGTGTTTTTTGCAAAGTGCCTACCTGTAGATTTTGGCCTCTAGCTCAGCCACCACCTAGGGAAACCTACCAAACCTGTGCATTTCTGAAAACTAGAGACCCAGGGAAATCCAAGATGGGGTGAGTTGTGTGGCTCGGACTAGGTTCTGTTACCCAGAATACTTTGCAGACCTCAAAATTTGGCTAAAAAAACACATGTTCCTCAAGTTTCTGTGGCAGAAAGTTCTGGAATCTGAGAGGAGCCTCCAATTTCCTTCTACCCAGCGTTCCCACATGTTTCCCGATAAAAATGATACCTCCCTTGTGTGGGTAGGGGTAGCGTCCGCGACAGGAAACGCCCCAAAGCGCAACGTGGACACATCCAAATTTTTTAAAGAAAACAGAGGTGTTTTTTGCAAAGTGCCTACCTGTAGATTTTGGCCTGTAGCTCAGCCGCCACCTAGGGAAACCTACCAAACCTGTGCATTTCTGAAAACTAGAGAACTAGGGGAATACAAGATGGGGTGACTTGTGTGGGTCGGACCAGGTTCTGTTACCCAGAATCCTTTGCAAACCTCAAAATGTGGCAAAAAAAACACATGTTCCTCACATTTCTGTGGCAGAAAGTTCTGGAATCTGAGAGGAGCCACAAATTTCCTTCCACCCAGCATTCCCCCAGTCTCCCGATAAAAATGATACCTCCCTTGTGTGGGTAGGGGTAGCGTCCGCGACAGGAAACGCCCCAAAGCGCAACGTGGACACATCCAAATTGTTTACAGAAAACAGAGGTGTTTTTTGCAAAGTGCCTACCTGTAGATTTTGGCCTGTAGCTCAGCCGCCACCTGGGGAAACCTACCAAACCTGTACATTTCTGAAAGATAGAGACCTAGGGGAATCCAAGATGGGGTGACTTGTGTGGCTCGGACCAGGTTCTATTACCCAGAATCCTTTGCAAACCTCAAAATTGTGTTCCTCACATTTCTGTGGCAGAAAGTTCTGGAATCTGAGAGGAGCCACAAATTTCCTTCCACTCAGCGTTCCCCCAAGTCTCCCGATAAAAATGATATCTCACTTGTGTGGGTAGGCCTAGCGCCCGCGACAGGAAACACCCCAAAGAGCATCGTGGACACATCCAATTTTTGAAAGAAAACAGAGGTGTTTTTTGCAAAGTGCCTACCTGTAGATTTTGGCCTCTAGCTCAGCCGCCACCTAGGGAAACCTACCAAACCTGTGCATTTCTGAAAACTAGAGACCTAGGGGAATCCAAGATGGGGTGATTGGTGTGGCTCGGACCAGGTTCTGTTACCCAGAATCCTTTGCAAACCTCAAAATTTGGCAAAAAAAACACATGTTCCTCACATTTCTGTGGCAGAAAGTTCTGGAATCTGAGAGGAGCCACAAATTTCCTTCCACCCAGCATTCCCCCACGTCTCCCGATAAAAATGATACCTCACTTGTGTGGGTAGGGGTAGCGTCCGCGACAGGAAACGCCCCAAAGCGCAACGTGGACACATCCAAATTTTTTAAAGAAAACAGAGGTGTTTTTTGCAAAGTGCCTACCTGTAGATTTTGGCCTGTAGCTCAGCCGCCACCTAGGGAAACCTACCAAACCTGTGCATTTCTGAAAACTAGAGAACTAGGGGAATACAAGATGGGGTGACTTGTGTGGGTCGGACCAGGTTCTGTTACCCAGAATCCTTTGCAAACCTCAAAATGTGGAAAAAAAAACACATGTTCCTCACATTTCTGTGGCAGAAAGTTCTGGAATCTGAGAGGAGCCACAAATTTCCTTCCACCCAGCGTTCCCCCAAGTCTCCTGATAAAAATGATACCTCACTTGTTTGAGTAGGCCTAGCGCCCGCGACAGGAAACACCCCAAAGCGCAACGTAGACACATCCAAATTTTTGAAAGAAAACTGAGGTGTTTTTTGCAAAGTGCCTACCTGTAGATTTTGGCCTGTAGCTCAGCTGGCACCCAGGGAAACCTACCAAACCTGTGCATTTCTGAAAACTAGAGACCTAGGGGAATCCAAGATGGGGTGACTTGTGTGGCTCGGACCAGGTTCTGTTACCCAGAATCCTTTTCAAACCTCAAAATTTGGCTAAAAAACACATGTTCCTCACATTTCTGTGGCAGAAAGTTCTGGAATCTGAGAGGAGCCACAAATTTCTTTCCACCCAGCGTTCTCCCATGTCTCCCGATAAAAATTATACCTCACTTGTGTGGGTAGGCCTAGCGCCCGCGACAGGAAACACCCCAAAGCGCAATATGGACACATCCAATTTTTGAAAGAAAACAGGGTTTTTTTGCAAAGTGCCTACCTGTAGATTTTGGCCTCTAGCTCAGCCGCCACCTAGAGAAACCTACCAAACCTCTGCATTTCTGAAAACTAGAGACCTAGGGGAATCCAAGATGGGGTGACTTGTGTGGGTCGGACCAGGTTCTGTTACCCAGAATCCTTTTCAAACCTCAAAATTTGGCTAAAAAAACACGTTCCTCACATTTCTGTGGCAGAAATTTCTGGAATCTGAGAGGAGCCACAAATTTCCTTCCACCCAGCGTTCCCCCAAGTCTCCCGATAAAAATGATACCTCACTTGTGTGGGTAGGCCTCGCGCCCGCGACAGAAAACACCCCAAAGCACAACGTGGACACATCCAAATTTTTGAAAGAAAACTGAGGTGTTTTTTGCAAAGTGCCTACCTGTATATTTTGGCCCCTAGCTCAGCCGGCACCCAGGGAAACCTACAAAACCTGTGCATTTCTGAAAACTAGAGACCTAGGGGAATCCAAGATGGGGTGACTTGTGTGGCTCGGACCAGGTTCTGTTACCCAGAATCCTTTGCAAACCTCAAAATTGTGTTCCTCACATATCTGTGGCAGAACGTTCTGGAATCTGAGAGGAGCCACAAATTTCCTTCCACCCAGCGTTCTCCCATGTCTCCCGATAAAAATTATACCTCACTTGTGTGGGTAGGCCTAGCGCCCGTGACAGGAAACGCCCCAAAGCGCAATGTGGACACATCCAAATTTTTGAAAGAAAGCAGAGGTTTTTATTGCAAAGTGCCTACCTGTAGATTTTGGCCTCTAGCTCAGCCACCACCTATGGAAACCTATCAAACCTGTGCATTTCTGAAAACTAGAGACCAAGGGGAATCCAAGATGGGGTGACTTGTGTGGCTCGGACTAGGTTCTGTTACCCAGAATCCTTTGCAAACCTCAAAATTTGGCTAAAAAAACACACGTTCCTCACATTTCTGTGGCAGAAAGTTCTGGAATCTGAGAGGAGCCTCAAATTTCCTTCCACCCAGCGTTCCCCCACGTCTCCCGATAAAAATGATACCTCACTTGTGTGGGTAGGCCTAGCGCCCACAACAGGAAATGACCCAAAGCGCAATGTGGACACATCCAAATTTTGGAAAGAAAACTGAGGTGTTTTTCGCAAAGTGCCTACCTGTAGATTTTGGCCTGTAGCTCAGCCGGCACCTAGGGAAACCTATCAAACCTGTGCATTTCTGAAAACTAGAGACCTAGGGGAATCCAAGATGGGGGGACTTGTGTGGCTCGGACCAGGTTCTGTTACCCAGAATCCTTTGCAAACCTCAAAATTTGGCTAAAAAAACACATGTTCCTCACATTTCTGTGGCAGAAAGTTCTGGAATCTGAGAGGAGCCACAAATTTCCTTCCACCCAGCGTTCCCCCATGTCTCCCGATAAAAATGATACCTCACTTGTGTGGGTAGGCCTAGCGCCCGCGACAGGAAACGCCCCAAAGCGCAGTGTGGGCACATCCAAATTTTTGAAAGAAAACAGAGGTGTTTTTTGCAAAGTGCCTACCTGTAGATTTTGGCCTCTAGCTCAGCCACCACCTAGGGAAACCTACCAAACCTGTGCATTTCTGAAAACTAGAGACCCAGGGGAATCCAAGATGGGGTGACTTGGGTGGCTCGGACTAGGTTCTGTTACCCAGAATCCTTTGCAAACTTCAAAATTTGGCTAAAAAAACACATGTTCCTCACATTTCTGTGGCAGAAAGTTCTGGAATCTGAGAGGAGCCACAAATTTCCTTCCACCCAGCGTTCCCCCATGTCTCCCGATAAAAATGATACCTCACTTGTGTGGGTAGGCCTAGCACCCGCGACAGGAAACGCCCCAAAGCGCAACGTGGACACAACTAAATTTTTTAAAGAAAACAGAGGTGTTTTTTGCAAAGTGCCTACCTGTAGATTTTGGCCTGTAGCTCAGCCGCCACCTAGGGAAACCTACCAAACCTGTGCATTTCTGAAAACTAGAGACCTAGGGAAATCCAAGATGGGGTGACTTGTGTGGCTCGGACCAGGATCTGTTAACCCGGAATCCTTTGCAAACCTCAAAATTTGGCTAAAAAAAACACATTCCTCACATTACTGTGGCAGAAAGTTCTGGAACCTGAGAGGAGCCACAAATTTCCTTCCACCCAGCGTTCCCCCATGTCTCCCGATAAAAATGATACCTCACTTGTGTGGGTAGGCCTAGCACCCGCGACAGGAAACGCCCCAAAGCGCAACGTGGACACAACTAAATTTTTTAAAGAAAACAGAGGTGTTTTTTGCAAAGTGCCTACCTGTAGATTTTGGCCTGTAGCTCAGCCGCCACCTAGGGAAACCTACCAAACCTGTGCATTTCTGAAAACTAGAGACCTAGGGAAATCCAAGATGGGGTGACTTGTGTGGCTCGGACCAGGATCTGTTAACCCGGAATCCTTTGCAAACCTCAAAATTTGGCTAAAAAAAACACATTCCTCACATTACTGTGGCAGAAAGTTCTGGAACCTGAGAGGAGCCACAAATTTCCTTCCACCCAGCGTTCCCCAAAGTCTCCCGATAAAAATGATACCTCACTTGTGTGGGTAGGCCTAGCGCCCGCGACAGGAAACACCCCAAAGCGCAATGTGGACACATCCAATTTTTGAAAGAAAACAGGGGTTTTTTGCAAAGTGCCTACCTGTAGATTTTGGCCTCTAGCTCAGCCGCCACCTAGGGAAACCTACCAAACCTGTGCATTTCTAAAAACTAGAGACCTAGGGGAATCCAAGATGGGGTGACTTGTGTGGGTCGGACCAGGTTCTGTTACCCAGAATCCTTTTCAAACCTGAAAATTTGGCTAAAAAAACACGTTCCTCACATTTCTGTGGCAGAAATTTCTGGAATCTGAGAGGAGCCACAAATTTCCTTCCACCCAGCGTTCCCCCAAGTCTCCCGATAAAAATGATACCTCACTTGTGTGGGTAGGCCTAGCGCCCGCGACAGAAAACACCCCAAAGCACAACGTGGACACATCCAAATTTTTGAAAGAAAACTGAGGTGTTTTTTGCAAAGTGCCTACCTGTAGATTTTGGCCCCTAGCTCAGCCGGCACCCAGGGAAACCTACAAAACCTGTGCATTTCTGAAAACTAGAGACCTAGGGGAATCCAAGATGGGGTGACTTGTGTGGCTCGGACCAGGTTCTGTTACCCAGAATCCTTTGCAAACCTCAAAATTGTATTCCTCACATTTCTGTGGCAGAACGTTCTGGAATCTGAGAGGAGCCACAAATTGCCTTCCACCCAGCGTTCCCCCATGTCTCCCGATAAAAATGATACCTCACTTGTGTGGGTAGGCCTAGCGCCCGCGACAGGAAACACCCCAAAGCGCAACGTGGACAAATCCAATTTTTGAAAGAAAGCAGAGGTGTTTTTCGCAAAGTGCCTACCTGTAGATTTTGGCCTCTAGCTCAGCCGCCACCTAGGGAAACCTACCAAACCTGTGCATTTCTGAAAACTAGAGACCTAGGGGAATCCAAGATGGGGTGACTTGTGTGGTTCGGACCAGGTTCTGTTACCCAGAATCCTTTGCAAACCTCAAAATTTGGCTAAAAAACACATGTTCCTCACATTTCTGTGGCAGAAAGTTCTGGAATCTGAGAGGAGCCACAAATTTCCTTCCACCCAGCAATCTCCCATGTCTCTCGATAAAAATTATACCTCACTTTTGTGGGTAGGCCTAGTGCCCGTGACAGGAAACGCCCCAAAGCGCAATGTGGACACATCCAAATTTTTGAAAGAAAGCAGAGGTTTTTATTGCAAAGTGCCTACCTGTAGATTTTGGCCTCTAGCTCAGCCACCACCTAGGGAAACCTATCAAACCTGTGCATTTCTGAAAACTAGAGACCAAGGGGAATCCAAGATGGGGTGACTTGTGTGGGTCGGACTAGGTTCTGTTACCCAGAATTCTTTCCAAACCTCAAAATTTGGCTAAAAAAACACACGTTCCTCACATTTCTGTGGCAGAAAGTTCTGGAATCTGAGAGGAGTCTCAAATTTCCTTCCACCCAGCGTTCCCCCACGTCTCCCGATAAAAATGATACCTCACTTGTGTGGGTAGGCCTAGCGCCCACAACAGGAAATGACCCAAAGCGCAATGTGGACACATCCACATTTTTAAAAGAAAACTGAGGTGTTTTTCGCAAAGTGCCTACCTGTAGATTTTGGCCTGTAGCTCAGCCGGCACCTAGGGAAACCTATCAAACCTGTGCATTTCTGAAAACTAGAGACCTAGGGGAATCCAAGATGGGGTGACTTGTGAAGCTCGGACCAGGTTCTGTTACCCAGAATCCTTTGCAAACCTCAAAATTTGGCTAAAAAACACATGTTCCTCACATTTCTGTGGCAGAAAGTTCTGGAATCTGAGAGGAGCCACAAATTTCCTTCCACCCAGCGTTCTCCCATGTCTCCCGATAAAAATTATACCTCACTTGTGTGGGTAGGCCTAGCGCCCGCGACAGGAAACGCCCCAAAGCGCAGTGTGGACACATCCAAATTTTTGAAAGAAAGCAGAGGTGTTTTATGCAAAGTGCCTACCTGTAGATTTTGGCCTCTAGCTCAGCCACCACCCTAGGGAAACCTACCAAACCTGTGCATTTCTGAAAACTAGAGACCCAGGGGAATCCAAGATGGGGTGACTTGGGTGGCTCGGACTAGGTTCTGTTACCCAGAATCCTTTGCAAACCTCAAAATTTGGCTAAAAAAACACATGTTCCTCATATTTCTGTGGCAGAAAGTTCTGGAATCTGAGAGGAGCCACAAATTTCCTTCCACCCAGCGTTCCCCCATGTCTCCCGATAAAAATGATACCTCACTTGTGTGGGTAGGCCTAGCGCCCGCGACAGGAAACGCCCCAAAGCGCAGTGTGGACACATCCAAATTTTTGAAAGAAAGCAGAGGTGTTTTTTGCAAAGTGCCTACCTGTAGATTTTGGCCTCTAGCTCAGCCGCCACCTAGGGAAACCTACCAAACCTGTGCATTTCTGAAAACTAGAGAACTAGGGGAATACAAGATGGGGTGACTTGTGTGGCTCGGACCAGGTTCTGTTACCCAGAATCCTTTGCAAACCTCAAAATGTGGCAAAAAAAACACATGTTCCTCACATTTCTGTGGCAGAAAGTTCTGGAATCTGAGAGGAGCCACAAATTTCCTTCCACCCAGCGTTCCCCCAAGTCTCCCGATAAAAATGATACCTCACTTGTGTGGGTAGGCCTAGCGTCCGCGACATGAAACGCCCCAAAGCGCAACGTGGAAACATACAAATTTTTGAAAGAAAACAGAGGTGTTTTTTGCAAAGTGCCTACCTGTAGATTTTGGCCTGTAGCTCAGCCGCCACGTAGGGAAACCTACAAAACCTGTGCATTTCTGAAAACTAGAGACCTAGGGGAATCCAAGATGGGGTGAGTTGTGTGGCTCGGACCAGGTTCTGTTACCCAGAATCCTTTGCAAACCTCAAAATTTGGCAAAAAAAACACATGTTCCTCACATTTCTGTGGCAGAAAGTTCTGGAATCTGAGAGGAGCCACAAATTTCCTTCCACCCAGCATTCCCCCACGTCTCTCGATAAAAATGATACCTCACTTGTGTGGGTAGGGGTAGCGTCCGCGACAGGAAACGCCCCAAAGCGCAACGTGGACACATCCAAATTTTTTAAAGAAAACAGAGGTGTTTTTTGCAAAGTGCCTACCTGTAGATTTTGGCCTGTAGCTCAGCCGCCACCTAGGGAAACCTACCAAACCTGTGCATTTCTGAAAACTAGAGAACTAGGGGAATACAAGATGGGGTGACTTGTGTGGCTCGGACCAGGTTCTGTTACCCAGAATCCTTTGCAAACCTCAAAATGTGGCAAAAAAAACACATGTTCCTCACATTTCTGTGGCAGAAAGTTCTGGAATCTGAGAGGAGCCACAAATTTCCTTCCACCCAGCGTTCCCCCAAGTCTCCCGATAAAAATGATACCTCACTTGTGTGGGTAGGCCTAGCGTCCGCGACATGAAACGCCCCAAAGCGCAACGTGGAAACATACAAATTTTTGAAAGAAAACAGAGGTGTTTTTTGCAAAGTGCCTACCTGTAGATTTTGGCCTGTAGCTCAGCCGCCACGTAGGGAAACCTACAAAACCTGTGCATTTCTGAAAACTAGAGACCTAGGGGAATCCAAGATGGGGTGACTTGTGTGGCTCGGACCAGGTTCTGTTACCCAGAATCCTTTTCAAACCTCAAAATTTGTCTAAAAAAATACGTTCCTCACATTTCTGTGGTAGAAAGTTCTGGAATCTGAGAGGAGCCACAAATTTCCTTCCACCCAGCATTCCCCCACGTCTCCCGATAAAAATGATACCTCACTTGTGTGGGTAGGGGTAGCGTCCGCGACAGGAAACGCCCCAAAGCGCAACGTGGACACATCCAAATTTTTTAAAGAAAACAGAGGTGTTTTTTGCAAAGTGCCTACCTGTAGATTTTGGCCTGTAGCTCAGCCGCCACCTAGGGAAACCTACCAAACCTGTGCATTTCTGAAAACTAGAGAACTAGGGGAATACAAGATGGGGTGACTTGTGTGGCTCGGACCAGGTTCTGTTACCCAGAATCCTTTGCAAACCTCAAAATGTGGCAAAAAAAACACATGTTACTCACATTTCTGTGGCAGAAAGTTCTGGAATCTGAGAGGAGCCACAAATTTCCTTCCACCCAGCGTTCCCCCAAGTCTCCCGATAAAAATGATACCTCACTTGTGTGGGTAGGCCTAGCGTCCGCGACATGAAACGCCCCAAAGCGCAACGTGGAAACATACAAATTTTTGAAAGAAAACAGAGGTGTTTTTTGCCAAGTGCCTACCTGTAGATTTTGGCCTGTAGCTCAGCCGCCACGTAGGGAAACCTACAAAACCTGTGCATTTCTGAAAACTAGAGACCTAGGGGAATCCAAGATGGGGTGACTTGTGTGGCTCGGACCAGGTTCTGTTACCCAGAATCCTTTTCAAACCTCAAAATTTGTCTAAAAAGATACGTTCCTCACATTTCTGTGGTAGAAAGTTCTGGAATCTGAGAGGAGCCACAAATTACGTTCCACCCAGCGTTCCCCCAAGTGTCCCGATAAAAATGATACCTCACTTGTGTGGGTAGGCCTAACGCCCGCAGCAGGATATGCCCCAAAACACAACGTGGACACATCAAAGAAAACAGAGCTGTTTTTAGCAAAGTGCCTACCTGTAGATTTTGGCCTCTAGCTCAGCCGGCACCTAGGGAAACCTACCAAACCTGTGCATTTCTGAAAACTAGAGACCTATGGGAATCCAAGATGGGGTGACTTGTGTGGCTCGGACCAGGTTCTGTTACCCAGAATCCTTTGCAAACCTCAAAATTTGGCTAAAAAAACACATGTTCCTCACATTTCTGTGGCAGAAAGTTCTGGAATATGAGAGGAGCCACAAATATCCTACCACCCAGCGTTCCCCCACGTCTCCCGATAAAAATGATACATCACTTGTGTGGGTAGGCCTAGAGCCCGCGACAGGAAACGCCCCAAAGCGCAACGTGGACACATCCAAATTTTTTAAAGAAAGCAGAGGTGTTTTTTGCAAAGTGCCTACCTGTAGATTTTGGTCTGTAGCTCAGCCGCCACCTAGGGACACCTACCAAACCTGTGTATTTCTGAAAACTAGAGACCTAGGGGAATCCAAGATGGGGTGACTTGTGTGGCTCGGACCAGGTTCTGTTACCCAGAATCCTTTTCAAACCTCAAAATTTGGCTAAAAAAACACGTTCCTCACATTTCTGTGGCAGAAAGTTCTGGAATCTGAGAGGAGCCACAAATTTCCTTCCACCCAGCGTTCCCCCAAGTCTCCTGATAAAAATGATACCTCACTTGTTTGAGTAGGCCTAGCGCCCGCTACAGGAAACACCCCAAAGCGCAACGTAGACACATCCAAATTTTTGAAAGAAAACTGAGGTGTTTTTTGCAAAGTGCCTACCTGTAGATTTTGGCCTGTAGCTCAGCTGGCACCCAGGGAAACCTACCAAACCTGTGCATTTCTGAAAACTAGAGACCTAGGGGAATCTAAGATGGGGAGACTTGTGTGGCTCGGACCATGTTCTGTTACCCAGAATCCTTTGCAAGCCTCAGAATTTGGCTAAAAAACACATGTTCCTCACATTTCTGTGGCAGAAAGTTCTGGAATCTGAGAGGAGCCACAAATTTCTTTCCACCCAGCGTTCTCCCATGTCTCCCGATAAAAATTATACCTCACTTGTGTGGGTAGGCCTAGCGCCCGCGACTGGAAACGCCCTAAAGCGCAATGTGGACACATCCAACTTTTTGAAAGAAAACAGAGGTGTTTTTTGCAAAGTTCCTACCTGTAGATTTTGGCCTCAAGCTCAGCCGCCACCTAGAGAAACCTACCAAACCTGTGCATTTCTGAAAACTAGAGACCTAGTGGAATCCAAGATGGGGTGACTTGTGTGGCTCGGACCAGGTTCTGTTACCCAGAATCCTTTGCAAACCTCAAAATTGTGTTCCTCACATTTCTGTGGCAGAAAGTTCTAGAATCTGAGAGGAGCCACAAATTTCCTTCCACCCAGCGTTCCCCCACGTCTCCCAATAAAAATGATACCTCACTTGTGTGGGTAGGCCTAGCGCCCACGACAGGAAATGACCCAAAGCGCAACGTGGACACATCCAAATTTTTGAAAGAAAACTGAGGTGTTTTTCTCAAAGTGCCTACCTGTAGATTTTGGCCTGTAGCTCAGCCGGCACCTAGGGAAACCTACCAAACCTGTGCATTTCTGAAAACTAGAGACCTAGGGGAAGCCAAGATAGGGTGACTTGTGTGGCTCGGACCAGGTTCTGTTACCCAGAATCCTTTGCAAACCTCAAAATTTGGCTAAAAAACACATGTTCCTCACATTTCTGTGGCAGAAAGTTCTGGAATCTGAGAGGAGCCACAAATTTCTTTCCACTCAGCATTCTCCCATGTCTCCCGATAAAAATTATACCTCACTTTTGTGGGTAGGCCTAGCGCCCGCGACAGGAAACGCCCTAAAGCGCAATGTGGACACATCCAAATTTTTGAAAGAAAGCAGAGGTGTTTTTTGCAAAGTGCCTACCTGTAGATTTTGGCCTCTAGCTCAGCCACCACCTAGGAAAACCTACCAAACCTGTACATTTCTGAAAAACAGAGACCCCGGGGAATCCAAGATGGGGTGACTTGGGTGGCTCAGACTAGGTTCTGTTACCCAGAATCCTTTGCAAACCTCAAAATTTGGCTAAAAAAACACATGTTCCTCACATTTCTGTGGCAGAAAGTTCTGGAATCTGAGAGGAGCCACAAATTTCCTTCCACCCAGCGTTCCCACATGTCTCCCGATAAAAATGATACCTCACTTGTGTGGGTAGGCCTAGCACCCGCGACAGGAAACGCCCCAAAGCGCAACGTGGACACAACTAAATTTTTTAAAGAAAACAGAGGTGTTTTTTGCAAAGTGCCTACCTGTAGATTTTGGCCTGTAGCTCAGCCGCCACCTAGGGAAACCTACCAAACCTGTGCATTTCTGAAAACTAGAGACCTAGGGGAATCCAAGATGGGGTGACTTGTGTGGCTCGGACCAGGATCTGTTAACCCGGAATCCTTTGCAAACCTCAAAATTTGGCTAAAAAAACACATTCCTCACATTTCTGTGGCAGAAAGTTCTGGAATCTGAGAGGAGCCACAAATTTCCTTCCACCCAGCGTTCCCTCAAGTCTCCCGATAAAAATGATACCTCACTTGTGTGGGTAGGCCTAGCGCCCGCGACAGGAAACACCCCAAAGCGCAATATGGACACATCCAATTTTTGAAAGAAAACAGGGGTTTTTTGCAAAGTGCCTACCTGTAGATTTTGGCCTCTAGCTCAGCCGCCACCTAGGGAAACCTACCAAACCTGTGCATTTCTGAAAACTAGAGACCTAGGGGAATCCAAGATGGGGTGACTTGGGTGGCTCGGACTAGGTTCTGTTACCCAGAATCCTTTGCAAACCTCAAAATTTGGCTAAAAAAACACATGTTCCTCATATTTCTGTGGCAGAAAGTTCTGGAATCTGAGAGGAGCCACAAATTTCCTTCCACCCAGCATTCCCCCATGTCTCCCGATAAAAATGATACCTCACTTGTGTGGGTAGGCCTAGCACCCGCGACAGGAAACGCCCCAAAGCGCAACGTGGACACAACTACATTTTTTAAAGAAAACAGAGGTGTTTTTTGCAAAGTGCCTACCTGTAGATTTTGGCCTGTAGCTCAGCCGCCACCTAGGGAAACCTACCAAACCTGTGCATTTCTGAAAACTAGAGACCTAGGGGAATCCAAGATGGGGTGACTTGTGTGGCTCGGACCAGGATCTGTTACCCAGAATCCTTTGCAAACCTCAAAATTTGGCTAAAAAACACATGTTCCTCACATTTCTGTGGCAGAAAGTTCTGGAATCAGAGAGGAGCCACAAATTTCCTTCCACCCAGCGTTCCCCCATGTCTCCTGATAAAAATTATATCTCACTTGTGTGGGTAGGCCTAGCGCCCGTGACAGGAAACGGCCAAAAGCGCAATGTGGACACATCCAAATTTTTTAAAGAAAGCAGAGGTGTTTTTTGCAAAGTGCCTACCTGTAGATTTTGGCCTCTAGCTCAGCCACCACCTAGGGAAACCTACCAAACCTGTGCATTTCTGAAAACTAGAGACCCAGGGAAATCCAAGATGGGGTGAGTTGTGTGGCTCGGACTAGGTTCTGTTACCCAGAATACTTTGCAGACCTCAAAATTTGGCTAAAAAAACACATGTTCCTCACGTTTCTGTGGCAGAAAGTTCTGGAATCTGAGAGGAGCCTCCAATTTCCTTCCACCCAGCGTTCCCACATGTCTCCCGATAAAAATGATACCTCCCTTGTGTGGGTAGGCCTAGCACCCGCGACAGGAAACGCCCCAAAGCGCAACATGGACACATCCAAATTGTTTACAGAAAACAGAGGTGTTTTTTGGAAAGTGCCTACCTGTAGAGTTTGGCCTGTAGCTCAGCCGCCACCTGGGGAAACCTAACAAACCTGTACATTTCTGAAAGGTAGAGACCTAGGGGAATCCAAGATGGGGTGACTTGTGTGGCTCGGACCAGGTTCTATTACCCAGAATCCTTTGCAAACCTCAAAATTGTGTTCCTCACATTTCTGTGGCAGAAAGTTCTGGAATCTGAGAGGAGCCACTAATTTACTTCCACTCAGCGTTCCCCCAAGTCTCCCAATAAAAATGATACCTCACTTGTGTGGGTAGGCCTAGCACCCGCGACAGGAAACGCCCCAAAGCGCAACGTGGACACAACTAAATTTTTTAAAGAAAACAGAGGTGTTTTTTGCAAAGTGCCTACCTGTAGATTTTGGCCTGTAGCTCAGCCGCCACCTAGGGAAACCTACCAAACCTGTGCATTTCTGAAAACTAGAGACCTAGGGGAATCCAAGATGGGGTGACTTGTGTGGCTCGGACCAGGATCTGTTAACCCGGAATCCTTTGCAAACCTCAAAATTTGGCTAAAAAAACACATTCCTCACATTTCTGTGGCAGAAAGTTCTGGAATCTGAGAGGAGCCACAAATTTCCTTCCACCCAGCGTTCCCTCAAGTCTCCCGATAAAAATGATACCTCACTTGTGTGGGTAGGCCTAGCGCCCGCGACAGGAAACACCCCAAAGCGCAATATGGACACATCCAATTTTTGAAAGAAAACAGGGTTTTTTTGCAAAGTGCCTACCTGTAGATTTTGGCCTCTAGCTCAGCCGCCACCTAGGGAAACCTACCAAACCTGTGCATTTCTGAAAACTAGAGACCTAGGGGAATCCAAGATGGGGTGACTTGGGTGGCTCGGACTAGGTTCTGTTACCCAGAATCCTTTGCAAACCTCAAAATTTGGCTAAAAAAACACATGTTCCTCATATTTCTGTGGCAGAAAGTTCTGGAATCTGAGAGGAGCCACAAATTTCCTTCCACCCAGCGTTCCCCCATGTCTCCCGATAAAAATGATACCTCACTTGTGTGGGTAGGCATAGCACCCGCGACAGGAAACGCCCCAAAACGCAACGTGGACACAACTAAATTTTTTAAAGAAAACAGAGGTGTTTTTTGCAAAGTGCCTACCTGTAGATTTTGGCCTGTAGCTCAGCCGCCACCTAGGGAAACCTACCAAACCTGTGCATTTCTGAAAACTAGAGACCTAGGGGAATCCAAGATGGGGTGACTTGTGTGGCTCGGACCAGGATCTGTTACCCAGAATCCTTTGCAAACCTCAAAATTTGGCTAAAAAACACATGTTCCTCACATTTCTGTGGCAGAAAGTTCTGGAATCAGAGAGGAGCCACAAATTTCCTTCCACCCAGCATTCCCCCATGTCTCCTGATAAAAATTATATCTCACTTGTGTGGGTAGGCCTAGCGCCCGTGACAGGAAACGGCCAAAAGCGCAATGTGGACACATCCAAATTTTTTAAAGAAAGCAGAGGTGTTTTTTGCAAAGTGCCTACCTGTAGATTTTGGCCTCTAGCTCAGCCACCACCTAGGGAAACCTACCAAACCTGTGCATTTCTGAAAACTAGAGACCCAGGGAAATCCAAGATGGGGTGAGTTGTGTGGCTCGGACTAGGTTCTGTTACCCAGAATACTTTGCAGACCTCAAAATTTGGCTAAAAAAACACATGTTCCTCACGTTTCTGTGGCAGAAAGTTCTGGAATCTGAGAGGAGCCTCCAATTTCCTTCCACCCAGCGTTCCCACATGTCTCCCGATAAAAATGATACCTCCCTTGTGTGGGTAGGCCTAGCACCCGCGACAGGAAACGCCCCAAAGCGCAACATGGACACATCCAAATTGTTTACAGAAAACAGAGGTGTTTTTTGCAAAGTGCCTACCTGTAGAGTTTGGCCTGTAGCTCAGCCGCCACCTGGGGAAACCTAACAAACCTGTACATTTCTGAAAGGTAGAGACCTAGGGGAATCCAAGATGGGGTGACTTGTGTGGCTCGGACCAGGTTCTATTACCCAGAATCCTTTGCAAACCTCAAAATTGTGTTCCTCACATTTCTGTGGCAGAAAGTTCTGGAATCTGAGAGGAGCCACTAATTTCCTTCCACTCAGCGTTCCCCCAAGTCTCCCGATAAAAATGATACCTCACTTGTGTGGGTAGGCCTAGCGCCCGCGACAGGAAACACCCCAAAGAGCATCGTGGACACATCCAATTTTTGAAAGAAAACAGAGGTGTTTTTTGCAAAGTGCCTACCTGTAGATTTTGGCCTCTAGCTCAGCCGCCACCTAGGGAAACCTACCAAACCTGTGCATTTCTGAAAACTAGAGACCTAGGGGAATCCAAGATGGGGTGATTTGTGTGGCTCGGACCAGGTTCTGTTACCCAGAATCCTTTGCAAACCTCAAAATTTGGCAAAAAAAACACATGTTCCTCACATTTCTGTGGCAGAAAGTTCTGGAATCTGAGAGGAGCCACAAATTTCCTTCCACCCAGCATTCCCCCACGTCTCCCGATAAAAATGATACCTCACTTGTGTGGGTAGGGGTAGCGTCCGCGACAGGAAACGCCCCAAAGCGCAACGTGGACACATCCAAATTTTTTAAAGAAAACAGAGGTGTTTTTTGCAAAGTGCCTACCTGTAGATTTTGGCCTGTAGCTCAGCCGCCACCTAGGGAAACCTACCAAACCTGTGCATTTCTGAAAACTAGAGAACTAGGGGAATACAAGATGGGGTGACTTGTGTGGCTCGGACCAGGTTCTGTTACCCAGAATCTTTTGCAAACCTCAAAATGTGGCAAAAAAAACACATGTTCCTCACATTTCTGTGGCAGAAAGTTCTGGAATCTGAGAGGAGCCACAAATTTCCTTCCACACAGCGTTCCCCCAAGTCTCCCGATAAAAATGATACCTCACTTGTGTGGGTAGGCCTAGCGTCCGCGACATGAAACGCCCCAAAGCGCAACGTGGAAACATACAAATTTTTGAAAGAAAACAGAGGTGTTTTTTGCAAAGTGCCTACCTGTAGATTTTGGCCTGTAGCTCAGCCGCCACGTAGGGAAACCTACAAAACCTGTGCATTTCTGAAAACTAGAGACCTAGGGGAATCCAAGATGTGGTGACTTGTGTGGCTCGGACCAGGATCTGTTACCCAGAATCCTTTGCAAACCTCAAAATTTGGCTAAAAAACACATGTTCCTCACATTTCTGTGGCAGAAAGTTCTGGAATCAGAGAGGAGCCACAAATTTCCTTCCACCCAGCGTTCCCCCATGTCTCCTGATAAAAATTATATCTCACTTGTGTGGGTAGGCCTAGCGCCCGTGACAGGAAACGGCCAAAAGCGCAATGTGGACACATCCAAATTTTTTAAAGAAAGCAGAGGTGTTTTTTGCAAAGTGCCTACCTGTAGATTTTGGCCTCTAGCTCAGCCACCACCTAGGGAAACCTACCAAACCTGTGCATTTCTGAAAACTAGAGACCCAGGGAAATCCAAGATGGGGTGAGTTGTGTGGCTCGGACTAGGTTCTGTTACCCAGAATACTTTGCAGACCTCAAAATTTGGCTAAAAAAACACATGTTCCTCACGTTTCTGTGGCAGAAAGTTCTGGAATCTGAGAGGAGCCTCCAATTTCCTTCCACCCAGCGTTCCCACATGTCTCCCGATAAAAATGATACCTCCCTTGTGTGGGTAGGCCTAGCACCCGCGACAGGAAACGCCCCAAAGCGCAACATGGACACATCCAAATTGTTTACAGAAAACAGAGGTGTTTTTTGGAAAGTGCCTACCTGTAGAGTTTGGCCTGTAGCTCAGCCGCCACCTGGGGAAACCTAACAAACCTGTACATTTCTGAAAGGTAGAGACCTAGGGGAATCCAAGATGGGGTGACTTGTGTGGCTCGGACCAGGTTCTATTACCCAGAATCCTTTGCAAACCTCAAAATTGTGTTCCTCACATTTCTGTGGCAGAAAGTTCTGGAATCTGAGAGGAGCCACTAATTTACTTCCACTCAGCGTTCCCCCAAGTCTCCCAATAAAAATGATACCTCACTTGTGTGGGTAGGCCTAGCACCCGCGACAGGAAACGCCCCAAAGCGCAACGTGGACACAACTAAATTTTTTAAAGAAAACAGAGGTGTTTTTTGCAAAGTGCCTACCTGTAGATTTTGGCCTGTAGCTCAGCCGCCACCTAGGGAAACCTACCAAACCTGTGCATTTCTGAAAACTAGAGACCTAGGGGAATCCAAGATGGGGTGACTTGTGTGGCTCGGACCAGGATCTGTTAACCCGGAATCCTTTGCAAACCTCAAAATTTGGCTAAAAAAACACATTCCTCACATTTCTGTGGCAGAAAGTTCTGGAATCTGAGAGGAGCCACAAATTTCCTTCCACCCAGCGTTCCCTCAAGTCTCCCGATAAAAATGATACCTCACTTGTGTGGGTAGGCCTAGCGCCCGCGACAGGAAACACCCCAAAGCGCAATATGGACACATCCAATTTTTGAAAGAAAACAGGGTTTTTTTGCAAAGTGCCTACCTGTAGATTTTGGCCTCTAGCTCAGCCGCCACCTAGGGAAACCTACCAAACCTGTGCATTTCTGAAAACTAGAGACCTAGGGGAATCCAAGATGGGGTGACTTGGGTGGCTCGGACTAGGTTCTGTTACCCAGAATCCTTTGCAAACCTCAAAATTTGGCTAAAAAAACACATGTTCCTCATATTTCTGTGGCAGAAAGTTCTGGAATCTGAGAGGAGCCACAAATTTCCTTCCACCCAGCGTTCCCCCATGTCTCCCGATAAAAATGATACCTCACTTGTGTGGGTAGGCATAGCACCCGCGACAGGAAACGCCCCAAAACGCAACGTGGACACAACTAAATTTTTTAAAGAAAACAGAGGTGTTTTTTGCAAAGTGCCTACCTGTAGATTTTGGCCTGTAGCTCAGCCGCCACCTAGGGAAACCTACCAAACCTGTGCATTTCTGAAAACTAGAGACCTAGGGGAATCCAAGATGGGGTGACTTGTGTGGCTCGGACCAGGATCTGTTACCCAGAATCCTTTGCAAACCTCAAAATTTGGCTAAAAAACACATGTTCCTCACATTTCTGTGGCAGAAAGTTCTGGAATCAGAGAGGAGCCACAAATTTCCTTCCACCCAGCATTCCCCCATGTCTCCTGATAAAAATTATATCTCACTTGTGTGGGTAGGCCTAGCGCCCGTGACAGGAAACGGCCAAAAGCGCAATGTGGACACATCCAAATTTTTTAAAGAAAGCAGAGGTGTTTTTTGCAAAGTGCCTACCTGTAGATTTTGGCCTCTAGCTCAGCCACCACCTAGGGAAACCTACCAAACCTGTGCATTTCTGAAAACTAGAGACCCAGGGAAATTCAAGATGGGGTGAGTTGTGTGGCTCGGACTAGGTTCTGTTACCCAGAATACTTTGCAGACCTCAAAATTTGGCTAAAAAAACACATGTTCCTCACGTTTCTGTGGCAGAAAGTTCTGGAATCTGAGAGGAGCCTCCAATTTCCTTCCACCCAGCGTTCCCACATGTCTCCCGATAAAAATGATACCTCCCTTGTGTGGGTAGGCCTAGCACCCGCGACAGGAAACGCCCCAAAGCGCAACATGGACACATCCAAATTGTTTACAGAAAACAGAGGTGTTTTTTGCAAAGTGCCTACCTGTAGAGTTTGGCCTGTAGCTCAGCCGCCACCTGGGGAAACCTAACAAACCTGTACATTTCTGAAAGGTAGAGACCTAGGGGAATCCAAGATGGGGTGACTTGTGTGGCTCGGACCAGGTTCTATTACCCAGAATCCTTTGCAAACCTCAAAATTGTGTTCCTCACATTTCTGTGGCAGAAAGTTCTGGAATCTGAGAGGAGCCACTAATTTCCTTCCACTCAGCGTTCCCCCAAGTCTCCCGATAAAAATGATACCTCACTTGTGTGGGTAGGCCTAGCGCCCGCGACAGGAAACACCCCAAAGAGCATCGTGGACACATCCAATTTTTGAAAGAAAACAGAGGTGTTTTTTGCAAAGTGCCTACCTGTAGATTTTGGCCTCTAGCTCAGCCGCCACCTAGGGAAACCTACCAAACCTGTGCATTTCTGAAAACTAGAGACCTAGGGGAATCCAAGATGGGGTGATTTGTGTGGCTCGGACCAGGTTCTGTTACCCAGAATCCTTTGCAAACCTCAAAATTTGGCAAAAAAAACACATGTTCCTCACATTTCTGTGGCAGAAAGTTCTGGAATCTGAGAGGAGCCACAAATTTCCTTCCACCCAGCATTCCCCCACGTCTCCCGATAAAAATGATACCTCACTTGTGTGGGTAGGGGTAGCGTCCGCGACAGGAAACGCCCCAAAGCGCAACGTGGACACATCCAAATTTTTTAAAGAAAACAGAGGTGTTTTTTGCAAAGTGCCTACCTGTAGATTTTGGCCTGTAGCTCAGCCGCCACCTAGGGAAACCTACCAAACCTGTGCTTTTCTGAAAACTAGAGAACTAGGGGAATACAAGATGGGGTGACTTGTGTGGCTCGGACCAGGTTCTGTTACCCAGAATCTTTTGCAAACCTCAAAATGTGGCAAAAAAAACACATGTTCCTCACATTTCTGTGGCAGAAAGTTCTGGAATCTGAGAGGAGCCACAAATTTCCTTCCACCCAGCGTTCCCCCAAGTCTCCCGATAAAAATGATACCTCACTTGTGTGGGTAGGCCTAGCGTCCGCGACATGAAACGCCCCAAAGCGCAACGTGGAAACATACAAATTTTTGAAAGAAAACAGAGGTGTTTTTTGCAAAGTGCCTACCTGTAGATTTTGGCCTGTAGCTCAGCCGCCACGTAGGGAAACCTACAAAACCTGTGCATTTCTGAAAACTAGAGACCTAGGGGAATCCAAGATGGGGTGACTTGTGTGGCTCGGACCAGGTTCTGTTACCCAGAATCCTTTGCAAACCTCAAAATTTGGCAAAAAAAACACATGTTCCTCACATTTCTGTGGCAGAAAGTTCTGGAATCTGAGAGGAGCCACAAATTTCCTTCCACCCAGCGTTCCCCCACGGCTCCCGATAAAAATGATACCTCACTTGTGTGGGTAGGGGTAGCGTCCGCGACAGGAAACGCCCCAAAGCGCAACGTGGACACATCCAAATTTTTTAAAGAAAACAGAGGTGTTTTTTGCAAAGTGCCTACCTGTAGATTTTGGCCTGTAGCTCAGCCGCCACCTAGGGAAACCTACCAAGCCTGTGCATTTCTGAAAACTAGAGAACTAGGGGAATCCAAGATGGGGTGACTTGTGTGGCTCGGACCAGGTTCTGTTACCCAGAATCCTTTTCAAACCTCAAAATTTGACTAAAAAAATACGTTCCTCACATTTCTGTGGTAGAAAGTTCTGGAATCTGAGAGGAGCCACAAATTTCATTCCACCCAGCGTTCCCCCAAGTGTCCCGATAAAAATGATACCTCACTTGTGTGGGTAGGCCTAACGCCCGCAGCAGGATATGCCCCAAAACACAACGTGGACACATCAAAGAAAACAGAGCTGTTTTTAGCAAAGTGCCTACCTGTAGATTTTGGTCTCTAGCTCAGCCGGCACCTAGGGAAACCTACCAAACCTGTGCATTTCTGAAAACTAGAGACCTAGGGGAATCCAAGATGGGGTGACTTGTGTGGCTCGGACCAGGATCTGTTAACCCGGAATCCTTTGCAAACCTCAAAATTTGGCTAAAAAAACACATTCCTCACATTTCTGTGGCAGAAAGTTCTGGAATCTGAGAGGAGCCACAAATTTTCTTCCTCCCAGCGTTCCCCCAAGTCTCCTGATAAAAATGATACCCAACTTGTTTGAGTAGGCCTAGCGCCCGCGACAGGAAACACCCCAAAGCGCAACGTAGACACATCCACATTTTTGAAAGAAAACAGAGGTGTTTTTTGCAAAGTTCCTACCTGTAGATTTTGGCCTCAAGCTCAGCCGCCACCTAGAGAAACCTACCAAACCTGTGCATTTCTGAAAACTAGAGACCTAGTGGAATCCAAGATGGGGTGACTTGTGTGGCTCGGACCAGGTTCTGTTACCCAGAATCCTTTGCAAACCTCAAAATTGTGTTCCTCACATTTCTGTGGCAGAAAGTTCTAGAATCTGAGAGGAGCCACAAATTTCCTTCCACCCAGCGTTCCCCCACGTCTCCCAATAAAAATGATACCTCACTTGTGTGGGTAGGCCTAGCGCCCACGACAGGAAATGACCCAAAGCGCAACGTGGACACATCCAAATTTTTGAAAGAAAACTGAGGTGTTTTTCTCAAAGTTCCTACCTGTAGATTTTGGCCTGTAGCTCAGCCGGCACCTAGGGAAACCTACCAAACCTGTGCATTTCTGAAAACTAGAGACCTAGGGGAAGCCAAGATAGGGTGACTTGTGTGGCTCGGACCAGTTTCTGTTACCCAGAATCCTTTGCAAACCTCAAAATTTGGCTAAAAAACACATGTTCCTCACATTTCTGTGGCAGAAAGTTCTGGAATCTGAGAGGAGCCACAAATTTCTTTCCACTCAGCATTCTCCCATGTCTCCCGATAAAAATTATACCTCACTTTTGTGGGTAGGCCTAGCGCCCGCGACAGGAAACGCCCTAAAGCGCAATGTGGACACATCCAAATTTTTGAAAGAAAGCAGAGGTGTTTTTTGCAAAGTGCCTACCTGTAGATTTTGGCCTCTAGCTCAGCCACCACCTAGGGAAACCTACCAAACCTGTGCATTTCTGAAAACCAGAGATCCCGGGGAATCCAAGATGGGGTGACTTGGGTGGCTCGGACTAGGTTCTGTTACCCAGAATCCTTTGCAAACCTCAAAATTTGGCTAAAAAAACACATGTTCCTCACATTTCTGTGGCAGAAATTTCTGGAATCTGAGAGGAGCCACAAATTTCCTTCCACCCAGCGTTCCCCCAAGTCTCCCGATAAAAATGATACCTCACTTGTGTGGGTAGGCCTAGCGCCCGCGACAGAAAACACCCCAAAGCACAACGTGGACACATCCAAATTTTTGAAAGAAAACTGAGGTGTTTTTTGCAAAGTACCTACCTGTATATTTTGGCCCCTAGCTCAGCCGGCACCCAGGGAAACCTACAAAACCTGTGCATTTCTGAAAACTAGAGACCTAGGGGAATCCAAGATGGGGTGACTTGTGTGGCTCGGACCAGGTTCTGTTACCCAGAATCCTTTGCAAACCTCAAAATTGTGTTCCTCACATTTCTGTGGCAGAACGTTCTGGAATCTGAGAGGAGCCACAAATTTCCTTCCACCCAGCGTTCTCCCATGTCTCCCGATAAAAATTATACCTCACTTGTGTGGGTAGGCCTAGCGCCCGTGACAGGAAACGCCCCAAAGCGCAATGTGGACACATCCACATTTTTTAAAGAAAGCAGAGGTTTTTATTGCAAAGTGCCTACCTGTAGATTTTGGCCTCTAGCTCAGCCACCACCTAGGGAAACCTATCAAACCTGTGCATTTCTGAAAACTAGAGACCAAGGGGAATCCAAGATGGGGTGACTTGTGTGGCTCGGACTAGGTTCTGTTACCCAGAATCCTTTGCAAACCTCAAAATTTGGCTAAAAAAACACACGTTCCTCACATTTCTGTGGCAGAAAGTTCTGGAATCTGAGAGGAGCCTCAAATTTCCTTCCACCCAGCGTTCCCCCACGTCTCCTGATAAAAATGATACCTCACTTGTGTGGGTAGGCCTAGCGCCCACAACAGGAAATGACCCAAAGCGCAATGTGGACACATCCAAATTTTTGAAAGAAAACTGAGGTGTTTTTCGCAAAGTGCCTACCTGTAGATTTTGGCCTGTAGCTCAGCCGGCACCTAGGGAAACCTATCAAACCTGTGCATTTCTGAAAACTAGAGACCTAGGGGAATCCAAGATGGGGTGACTTGTGAAGCTCGGACCAGGTTCTGTTACCCAGAATCCTTTGCAAACCTCAAAATTTGGCTAAAAAACACATGTTCCTCACATTTCTGTGGCAGAAAGTTCTGGAATCTGAGAGGAGCCACAAATTTCCTTCCACCCAGCGTTCTCCCATGTCTCCCGATAAAAATTATACCTCACTTGTGTGGGTAGGCCTAGCGCCCGCGACAGGAAACGCCCCAAAGCGCAGTGTGGGCACATCCAAATTTTTGAAAGAAAGCAGAGGTGTTTTTTGCAAAGTGCCTACCTGTAGATTTTGGCCTCTAGCTCAGCCACCACCTAGGGAAACCTACCAAACCTGTGCATTTATGAAAACTAGAGACCCAGGGGAATCCAAGATGGGGTGACTTGGGTGGCTCGGACTAGGTTCTGTTTCCCAGAATCCTTTGCAAACCTCAAAATTTGGCTAAAAAAACACATGTTCCTCACATTTCTGTGGCAGAAAGTTCTGGAATCTGAGAGGAGCCACAAATTTCCTTCCACCCAGCGTTCCCCCATGTCTCCCGATAAAAATGATACCTCACTTGTGTGGGTAGGCCTAGCACCCGCGACAGGAAACGCCCCAAAGCGCAACGTGGACACAACTAAATTTTTTAAAGAAAACAGAGGTGTTTTTTGCAAAGTGCCTACCTGTAGATTTTGGCCTGTAGCTCAGCCGCCACCTAGGGAAACCTACCAAACCTGTGCATTTCTGAAAACTAGAGACCTAGGGAAATCCAAGATGGGGTGACTTGTGTGGCTCGGACCAGGATCTGTTAACCCGGAATCCTTTGCAAACCTCAAAATTTGGCTAAAAAAACCACATTCCTCACATTACTGTGGCAGAAAGTTCTGGAAGCTGAGAGGAGCCACAAATTTCCTTCCACCCAGCGTTCCCCCAAGTCTCCCGATAAAAATGATACCTCACTTGTGTGGGTAGGCCTAGCGCCCGCGACAGGAAACACCCCAAAGCGCAATGTGGACACATCCAATTTTTGAAAGAAAACAGGGGTTTTTTGCAAAGTGCCTACCTGTAGATTTTGGCCTCTAGCTCAGCCGCCACCTAGGGAAACCTACCAAACCTGTGCATTTCTAAAAACTAGAGACCTAGGGGAATCCAAGATGGGGTGACTTGTGTGGGTCGGACCAGGTTCTGTTACCCAGAATCCTTTTCAAACCTCAAAATTTGGCTAAAAAAACACGTTCCTCACATTTCTGTGGCAGAAATTTCTGGAATCTGAGAGGAGCCACAAATTTCCTTCCACCCAGCATTCCCCCAAGTCTCCCGATAAAAATGATACCTCACTTGTGTGGGTAGGCCTAGCGCCTGCGACAGAAAACACCCCAAAGCACAACGTGGACACATCCAAATTTTTGAAAGAAAACTGAGGTGTTTTTTGCAAAGTGCCTACCTGTAGATTTTGGCCCCTAGCTCAGCCGGCACCCAGGGAAACCTACAAAACCTGTGCATTTCTGAAAACTAGAGACCTAGGGGAATCCAAGATGGGGTGACTTGTGTGGCTCGGACCAGGTTCTGTTACCCAGAATCCTTTGCAAACCTCAAAATTGTGTTCCTCACATTTCTGTGGCAGAACGTTCTGGAATCTGAGAGGAGCCACAAATTGCCTTCCACCCAGCGTTCCCCCAAGTCTCCCGATAAAAATGATACCTCACTTGTGTGGGTAGGCCTAGCGCCCGCGACAGGAAACACCCCAAAGCGCAAGGTGGACAAATCCAATTTTTGAAAGAAAGCAGAGGTGTTTTTTGCAAAGTGCCTACCTGTAGATTTTGGCCTCTAGCTCAGCCGCCACCTAGGGAAACCTACCAAACCTGTGCATTTCTGAAAACTAGAGACCAAGGGGAATCAAAGATGGGGTGACTTGTGTGGCTCGGACTAGGTTCTGTTACCCAGAATTCTTTGCAAACCTCAAAATTTGGCTAAAAAAACACACGTTCCTCACATTTCTGTGGGAGAAAGTTCTGGAATCTGAGAGGAGTCTCAAATTTCCTTCCACCCAGCGTTCCCCCACGTCTCCCGATAAAAATGATACCTCACTTGTGTGGGTAGGCCTAGCGCCCACAACAGGAAATGACCCAAAGCGCAATGTGGACACATCCAAATTTTTAAAAGAAAACTGAGGTGTTTTTCGCAAAGTGCCTACCTGTAGATTTTGGCCTGTAGCTCAGCCGGCACCTAGGGAAACCTATCAAACCTGTGCATTTCTGAAAACTAGAGACCTAGGGAAATCCAAGATGGGGTGACTTGTGAAGCTCGGACCAGGTTCTGTTACCCAGAATCCTTTGCAAACCTCAATATTTGGCTAAAAAACACATGTTCCTCACATTTCTGTTGCAGAAAGTTCTGGAATCTGAGAGGAGCCACAAATTTCCTTCCACCCAGCGTTCTCCCATGTCTCCCGATAAAAATTATACCTCACTTGTGTGGGTAGGCCTAGCGCCCGCGACAGGAAACGCCCCAAAGCGCAGTGTGGACACATCCAAATTTTTGAAAGAAAGCAGAGGTGTTTTTTGCAAAGTGCCTACCTGTAGATTTTGGCCTCTAGCTCAGCCACCACCCTAGGGAAACCTACCAAACCTGTGCATTTCTGAAAACTAGAGACCTAGGGGAATCCAAGATGGGGTGACTTGTGTGGCTCGGACCAGGATCTGTTAACCCGGAATCCTTTGCAAACCTCAAAATTTGGCTAAAAAAACACATTCCTCACATTTCTGTGGCAGAAAGTTCTGGAATCTGAGAGGAGCCACAAATTTCCTTCCACCCAGCGTTCCCCCAAGTCTCCCGATAAAAATGATACCTGACTTGTGTGGGTAGGCCTAGCGCCCGCGACAGGAAACACCACAAAGCGCAATGTGGACACATCCAATTTTTGAAAGAAAACAGGGTTTTTTTGCAAAGTGCCTACCTGTAGATTTTGGCCTCTAGCTCAGCCGCCACCTAGGGAAACCTACCAAACCTGTGCATTTCTGAAAACTAGAGACCTAGGGGAATCCAAGATGGGGTGACTTGTGTGGGTCGGACCAGGTTCTGTTACCCAGAATCCTTTTCAAACCTCAAAATTTGGCTAAAAAAACACGTTCCTCACATTTCTGTGGCAGAAATTTCTGGAATCTGAGAGGAGCCACAAATTTCCTTCCACCCAGCGTTCCCCCAAGTCTCCCGATAAAAATGATACCTCACTTGTGTGGGTAGGCCTAGCGCCCGTGACAGGAAACGCCCCAAAGTGCAATGTGGACACATCCAAATTTTTTAAAGAAAGCAGAGGTTTTTATTGCAAAGTGCCTACCTGTAGATTTTGGCCTGTAGCTCAGCCGGCACCTAGGGAAACCTATCAAACCTGTGCATTTCTGAACACTAGAGACCTAGGGGAGTCCAAGATGGGGTGACTTGTGAAGCTCGGACCAGGTTCTGTTACCCAGAATCCTTTGCAAACCTCAAAATTTGGCTAAAAAACACATGTTCCTCACATTTCTGTGGCAGAAAGTTCTGGAATCTGTGAGGAGCCACAAATTTCCTTCCACCCAGCGTTCTCCCATGTCTCCCGATAAAAATTATACCTCACTTGTGTGGGTAGGCCTAGCGCCCGCGACAGTAAACGCCCCAAAGCGCAGTGTGGACACATCCACATTTTTTAAAGAAAGCAGAGGTGTTTTTTGCAAAGTGCCTACCTGTAGATTTTGGCCTGTAGCTCAGCCGCCACCTAGGGAAACCTTCCAAACCTGTGCATTTCTGAAAACTAGAGACGTAGGGGAATCCAAGATGGGGTGACTTGTGCGGCTCGGACCAGGATCTGTTAACCCAGAATCCTTTGCAAACCTCAAAATTTGGCTAAAAAAACACGTTCCTCACATTTCTGTGGCAGAAAGTTCTGGAATCTGAGAGGAGCCACAAATTTCCTTCCACCCAGCGTTCCCCCAAGTCTCCAGATAAAAATCATACATCACTTGTGTGGGTAGGCCTAGTGCCCGCGACAAGAAACACCCCAAAGCACAACGTGGACACATCCAAATTTTTGAAAGAATACTGAGGTGTTTTTTGCAAAGTGCCTACCTGTAGATTTTGGCCCCTAGCTCAGCCGGCACCCAGGGAAACTTACCAAACCTGTGCATTTCTGATAACTAGAGACCTAGGGGAATCCAAGATGGGGTGACTTGTGTGGCTCGGACCAGGTTCTGTTACCCAGAATCCGTTGCAAACCTCAAAATTGTTTTCCTTCCATTTCTGTGGCAGAACGTTCTGGAATCTGAGAGGAGCCACAAATTGCCTTCCACCCAGCGTTCCCCCAAGTCTCCCGATAAAAATGATACCTCACTTGTGTGGGTAGGCCTAGCGCCCGCGACAGGAAACACCCCAAAGCGCAACGTGGACACATACAATTTTTGAAAGAAACAGAGGTGTTTTTTGAAAAGTGCCTACCTGTAAATTTTGGCCTCTAGCTTAGCCGCCACCCAGGGAAACCTACCAAACCTGTGCATTTCTGAAAACTAGAGACCTAGGGGAATCCAAGATGGGGTGACTTGTGTGTCTCGGACCAGGATCTGTTAACCCGGAATCCTTTGCAAACCTCAAAATTTGGCTAAAAAAACACGTTCCTCACATTTCTGTGGCAGAAAGTTCTCGAATCTGAGAGGAGCCACAAATTTCCTTCCACCCAGCATTCCCCCACGTCTCCCGATAAAAATGATACCTCACTTGTGTGGGTAGGCCTAGCACCCACGACAGGAAATGACCCAAAGCGCAACGTGGACACATCCAAATTTTTGAAAGAAAACTGAGGTGTTTTTCGTAGAGTTCCTACCTGTAGATTTTGGCCTGTAGCTCAGCCGGCACCTAGGGAAACCTACCAAACCTGTGCATTTCTGAAAACTAGAGAGCTAGGGGAATCCAAGATGGGGTGACTTGTGAGGCTCGGACCAGGTTCTGTTACCCAGAATCCTTTTCAAACCTCAAAATTTGGCTAAAAAACACATGTTCCTCACATTTCTGTGGCAGAAAGTTCTGGAATCTGAGAGGAGCCACAAATGTCCTTCCACCCAGCGTTCTCCCATGTCTCCAGATAAAAATGATACCTCACTTGTGTGGGTAGGCCTAGCGCCCGCGACAGGAGACACCCCAAAGCGCAACGTGGACACATCCAATTTTTTAAAGAAAACAGAGGTGTTTTTTGCAAAGTGCCTACCTTTAGATTTTGGCCTCTAGCTCAGCCGCCACCTAGGAAAACCTACCAAACCTGTGCATTTCTGAAAACTAGAGACCTAGGGGAATCCAAGATGGGGTGACTTGTGTGGCTCGGACCAGGTTCTGTTACCCAGAATCCTTTTCAAACCTCAAAATTTGGCTAAAAAAACACGTTCCTCACATTTCTGTGGCAGAAATTTCTGTAATCTGAGAGGAGCCACAAATTTCCTTCCACCCAGCGTTCCCCCAAGTCTCCCGATAAAAATGATACCTCACTTGTGAGGGTAGGCCTAGTGCCCGCGACAAGAAACACCCCAAAGCACAACGTGGACACATCCAAATTTTTGAAAGAAAACTGAGGTGTTTTTTGCAAAGTGCCTACCTGTAGATTTTGGCCCCTATCTCAGGCGGCACCCAGGGAAACCTACCAAACCTGTGCATTTCTGAAAACTAGAGACCTAGGGGAATCCAAGATGGGGTGACTTGTGTGGCTCGGACCAGGTTCTGTTACCCAGAGTCCGTTGCAAACCTCAAAATTGTGTTCCTCACATTTCTGTGGCAGAAAGTTCTGGAATCTGAGAGGAGCCACAAATTTCCTTCCACCCAGCGTTCCCCCAAGTCTCCCGATAAAAATGATACCTCACTTGTGTGGGTAGGCCTAGCGCCAGCGACAGGATACACCCCAAAGCGCAATGTGGACACATCCAATTTTTGAAAGAAAACAGAGGTGTTTTTTGCAAAGTGCCTATCTGTAGATTTTGGCCTCTAGCTCAGCCGCCACCTAGGGAAACCTACTAAACCTGTGCATTTCTGAAAACTAGAGACCTAGGGGAATCCAAGATGGGGTGACTTGTGTGGCTCGGACTAGGTTCTCTTACCCGGAATCCTTTGCAAACCTCAAAATTTGGCTAAAAAAACACGTTCCTCACATTTCTGTGGCAGAAAGTTCTGAAATCGGAGAGGAGCCACAAATTTCCTTCCACCCAGCGTTCCCCCATGTCTCCCGATAAAAATGATACCTCCCTTGTGTGGGTAGGCCTAGCACCCGCGACAGGAAACGCCCCAAAGCGCAACGTGGACACATCCTCATTTTTTAAAGAAAACAGAGGTGTTTTTTGCAAAGTGCCTACCTGTAGATTTTGGCCTGTAGCTCAGCCGCCACCTAGGGAAACCTCCAAAACCTGTGCATTTCTGAAAACTAAAGACCTAGGGGAATCCAAGATGGGGTGACTTGTGTGGCTCGGACCAGGATCTGTTAACCCGGAATCCTTTGCAAACCTCAAAATTTGGCTAAAAAAACACGTTCCTCACATTTCTGTGGCAGAAAGTTCTGGAATCTGAGAGGAGCCACATATTTCCTTCCACCCAGCGTTCCCCCAAGTCTTCCAATAAAAATGATACCTCACTTGTGTGGGTAGGCCTAGCGCCCGCGACAGGAAACACCCCAAAGAGCAATGTGGACACATCCAAATTTTTTAAAGAAAACAGAGGTGTTTTTTGCAAAGTGCCTACCTGTAGATTTTGGCCTGTAGCTCAGCCGCCACCTAGGGAAACCTACCAAACCTGTGCATTTCTGAAAACTAAAGACCTAGGGGAATCCAAGATGGGGTGACTTGTGTGGCTCGGACCAGGATCTTTTAACCCGGAATCCTTTGCAAACCTCAAAATTTGGCTAAAAAAACACGTTCCTCACATTTCTGTGGCAGAAAGTTCTGGAATCTGAGAGGAGCCACAAATTTCCTTCCACCCAGCGTTCCCCCATGTCTCCCGATAAAAATGATTCCTCCCTTGTGTGGGTAGGCCTAGCACCCGCGACAGGAAACGCCCCAAAGCGCAACGTGGACACATCCAATTTTTTTAAAGAAAACAGAGGTGTTTTTTGCAAAGTGCCTACCTGTAGATTTTGGCCTGTAGCTCAGCCACCACCTAGGGAAACCTACCAAACCTGTGCATTTCTGAAAACTAAAGACCTAGGGGAATCCAAGATGGGGTGACTTGTGTGGCTCGGACCAGGATCTGTTAACCCGGAATCCTTTGCAAACCTCAAAATTTGGCTAAAAAAACACGTTCCTCACATTTCTGTGGCAGAAAGTTCTGGAATCTGAGAGGAGCCACATATTTCCTTCCACCCAGCGTTCCCCCAAGTCTTCCAATAAAAATGATACCTCACTTGTGTGGGTAGGCCTAGCGCCCGCGACAGGAAACACCCCAAAGAGCAATGTGGACACATCCAATTTTTGAAAGAAAACAGAGGTGTTTTTTGCAAAGTGCCTACATGTAGATTTTGGTCTCTAGCTCTGCCGCCACCTAGGGAACCCTACCAAACCTGTGCATTTCTGAAAACTAGAGACCTAGAGGAATCCAAGATGGGGTGACTTGTGTGGCTCGGACCAGGTTCTGTTACCCAGAATCCTTTTCAAACCTCAAAATTTGGCAAAAAAAACACGTTCCTCACATTTCTGTGGCAGAAAGTTCTGGAATCTGAGAGGAGCCACAAATTTCCTCACACCCAGCGTTCCCCCAAGTCTCCCGATAAAAATGATACCTCACTTATGTGGGTAGGCCTAGCGCCCGCGACAGGAAACACCCCAAAGCGCAATGTGGACACATCCAAATTTTGAAAGAAAACTGAGGTGTTTTTTGCAAAGTGCCTACCTGTAGATTTTGGCCCCCAGCTCAGCCGGCACCCAGGGAAACCTACCAAACCTGTGCATTTCTGAAAACTAAAGACCTAGGGGAATCCAAGATGGGGTGACTTGTGTGGCTCGGACCAGGTTCTGTTACACAGAATCCTTTGCAAACCTCAAAATTGTGTTCCTCACATTTCTGTGGCAGAAAGTTCTGGAATCTGAGAGGAGCCACAAATTTCCTTCCACCCAGCGTTCCCCCAAGTCTCCCGATAAAAATGATACCTCACTTGTGTGGGTAGGCCTAGCGCCCGCGACAGGAAACACCCCAAAGCGCAACGCGGACAAATTCAATTTTTGAAAGAAAACAGAGGTGTTTTTTGCAAAGTGCCTACCTGTAGATTTTGGCCTCTAGCTCAGCCGCCACCTAGGGAAACCTACCAAACCTGTGCATTTCTGAAAACTAGAGACCTAGGGTAATCCAAGATGGGGTGACTTGTGTTGCTCGGACCAGGTTCTGTTACCCAGAATCCTTTGCAAACCTCAAAATTTGGCTAAAAAACACATGTTCCTCACATTTCTGTGGCAGAAAGTTCTGGAATCATAGAGGAGCCACAAATTTCCTTCCACCCAGCGTTCCCCCATGTCTCCTGATAAAAATTATACCTCACTTGTGTGGGTAGGCCTAGCGCCCACGACAGGAAACGGCCAAAAGCGCAATGTGGACACATCCACATTTTTTAAAGAAAGCAGAGGTGTTTTTTGCAAAGTGCCTACCTGTAGATTTTGGCCTCTAGCTCAGCCACCACCTAGGGAAACCTACCAAACCTGTGCATTTCTGAAAACTAGAGACCCAGGGGAATCCAAGATGGGGTGACTTGTGTGGCTCGGACTAGTTTCTGTTACCCAGAATACTTTGCAGACCTCAAAATGTGGCTAAAAAAACACATGTTCCTCACGTTTCTGTGGCAGAAAGTTCTGGAATCTGAGAGGAGCCTCAAATTTCCTTCCACCCAGCGTTCCCACATGTCTCCCGATAAAAATGATACCTCCCTTGTGTGGGTAGGCCTAGCACCCGCGACAGGAAACGCCCCAAAGCGCAACGTGGACACATCCAAATTTTTTAAAGAAAACAGAGGTGTTTTTTGCAAAGTGCCTACCTGTAGATTTTGGCCTGTAGCTCAGCCGCCACCTGGGGAAACCTACCAAACCTGTGCATTTCTGAAAGCTAGAGACCTAGGGGAATCCAAGATGGGGTGACTTGTGTGGCTCGGACCAGGATCTGTTAACCCGGAATCCTTTGCAAACCTCAAAATTTGGCTAAAAAAACACGTTCCTCACATTTCTGTGGCAGAAAGTTCTGGAATCTGAGAGGAGCCACAAATTTCTTTCCACCCAGCGTTCCCCCAAGTCTCCCGATAAAAATGATACCTCACTTGTGTGGGTAGGCCTAGCGCCCGCGACAGGAAACACCCCAAAGAGCATCGTCGACACATCCAATTTTTGAAAGAAAACAGAGGTGTTTTTTGCAAAGTGCCTACCTGTAGATTTTGGCCTCGAGCTCAGCCGCCACCTAGGGAAACCTACCAAACCTGTGCATTTCTGAAAACTAGAGACCTAGAGGAATCCAAGATGGGGTGACTTGTGTGGCTCGGACCAGGTTCTGTTACCCAGAATCCTTTTCAAACCTCAAAATTTGGCAAAAAAAACACGTTCCTCACATTTCTGTGGCAGAAAGTTCTGGAATCTGAGAGGAGCCACAAATTTCCTCACACCCAGCGTTCCCCCAAGTCTCCCGATAAAAATGATACCTCACTTATGTGGGTAGGCCTAGCGCCCGCGACAGGAAACACCCCAAAGCGCAATGTGGACACATCCAAATTTTGAAAGAAAACTGAGGTGTTTTTTGCAAAGTGCCTACCTGTAGATTTTGGCCCCCAGCTCAGCCGGCACCCAGGGAAACCTACCAAACCTGTGCATTTCTGAAAACTAAAGACCTAGGGGAATCCAAGATGGGGTGACTTGTGTGGCTCGGACCAGGTTCTGTTACACAGAATCCTTTGCAAACCTCAAAATTGTGTTCCTCACATTTCTGTGGCAGAAAGTTCTGGAATCTGAGAGGAGCCACAAATTTCCTTCCACCCAGCGTTCCCCCAAGTCTCCCGATAAAAATGATACCTCACTTGTGTGGGTAGGCCTAGCGCCCGCGACAGGAAACACCCCAAAGCGCAACGCGGACAAATTCAATTTTTGAAAGAAAACAGAGGTGTTTTTTGCAAAGTGCCTACCTGTAGATTTTGGCCTCTAGCTCAGCCGCCACCTAGGGAAACCTACCAAACCTGTGCATTTCTGAAAACTAGAGACCTAGGGGAATCCAAGATGGGGTGACTTGTGTTGCTCGGACCAGGTTCTGTTACCCAGAATCCTTTGCAAACCTCAAAATTTGGCTAAAAAACACATGTTCCTCACATTTCTGTGGCAGAAAGTTCTGGAATCATAGAGGAGCCACAAATTTCCTTCCACCCAGCGTTCCCCCATGTCTCCTGATAAAAATTATACCTCACTTGTGTGGGTAGGCCTAGCGCCCACGACAGGAAACGGCCAAAAGCGCAATGTGGACACATCCACATTTTTTAAAGAAAGCAGAGGTGTTTTTTGCAAAGTGCCTACCTGTAGATTTTGGCCTCTAGCTCAGCCACCACCTAGGGAAACCTACCAAACCTGTGCATTTCTGAAAACTAGAGACCCAGGGGAATCCAAGATGGGGTGACTTGTGTGGCTCGGACTAGTTTCTGTTACCCAGAATACTTTGCAGACCTCAAAATGTGGCTAAAAAAACACATGTTCCTCACGTTTCTGTGGCAGAAAGTTCTGGAATCTGAGAGGAGCCTCAAATTTCCTTCCACCCAGCGTTCCCACATGTCTCCCGATAAAAATGATACCTCCCTTGTGTGGGTAGGCCTAGCACCCGCGACAGGAAACGCCCCAAAGCGCAACGTGGACACATCCAAATTTATTAAAGAAAACAGAGGTGTTTTTTGCAAAGTGCCTACCTGTAGATTTTGGCCTGTAGCTCAGCCGCCACCTGGGGAAACCTACCAAACCTGTGCATTTCTGAAAGCTAGAGACCTAGGGGAATCCAAGATGGGGTGACTTGTGTGGCTCGGACCAGGATCTGTTAACCCGGAATCCTTTGCAAACCTCAAAATTTGGCTAAAAAAACACGTTCCTCACATTTCTGTGGCAGAAAGTTCTGGAATCTGAGAGGAGCCACAAATTTCTTTCCACCCAGCGTTCCCCCAAGTCTCCCGATAAAAATGATACCTCACTTGTGTGGGTAGGCCTAGCGCCCGCGACAGGAAACACCCCAAAGAGCATCGTCGACACATCCAATTTTTGAAAGAAAACAGAGGTGTTTTTTGCAAAGTGCCTACCTGTAGATTTTGGCCTCGAGCTCAGCCGCCACCTAGGGAAACCTACCAAACCTGTGCATTTCTGAAAACTAGAGACCTAGGGGAATCCAAGATGGGGTGATTTGTGTGGCTCGGACCAGGTTCTGTTACCCAGAATCCTTTGCAAACCTCAAAATTTGGCAAAAAAAACACATGTTCCTCACATTTCTGTGGCAGAAAGTTCTGGAATCTGAGAGGAGCCACAAATTTCCTTCCACCCAGCATTCCCCCACGTCTCCCGATAAAAATGATACCTCACTTGTGTGGGTAGGGGTAGCGTCCGCGACAGGAAACGCCCCAAAGCACAACGTGGACACATCCACATTTTTGAAAGAAAACAGAGGTGTTTTTTGCAAAGTGCCTACCTGTAGATTTTGGCCTGTAGCTCAGCCGCCACCTAGGGAAACCTACCAAACCTGTGCATTTCTGAAAACTAGAGAACTAGGGGAATACAAGATGGGGTGACTTGTGTGGCTCGGACCAGGTTCTGTTACCCAGAATCCTTTGCAAACCTCAAAATGTGGCAAAAAAAAACACATGTTCCTCACATTTCTGTGGCAGAAAGTTCTGGAATCTGAGAGGAGCCACAAATTTCCTTCCACCCAGCGTTCCCCCACGTCTCCCGATAAAAATGATACATCACTTGTGTGGGTAGGCCTAGCGCCCGCGACTGGAAACGCCCCAAAGCGCAACGTGGACACATCCAAATTTTTGACAGAAAGCAGGGGTGTTTTTTGAAAAGTGCCTACCTGTAGATTTTGGTCTGTAGCTCAGCCGCCACCTAGGGAAACCTACCAAACCTGTGCATTTCTTAAAGCTAGAGACCTAGGTGAATCCAAGATGGGGTGACTTGTGTGGCTCGGACCAGGATCTGTTAACCCGGAATCCTTTGCAAACCTCAATATTTGGCTAAAAAAACATGTTCCTCACATTTCTGTGGCAGAAAGTTCTGGAATCTGAGAGGAGCCACAAATTTCCTTCCACACAGCATTCCCCCAAGTCTCACGATAAAAATGATACCTCACTTGTGTGGGTAGGCCTAGCGCCCGCGACAGGATATGCCCTAAATCACAAAGTGGACACATCAAAGAAAACAGAGCTGTTTTTAGCAAAGTGCCTACCTGTAGATTTTGGCCTCTAGCTCAGCCGCCACCTATGGAAACCTACCAACCCTGTGCATTTCTGAAAGCTAGAGACCTAGGGGAATCCAAGATGGGGTGACTTGTGAGGCTCGGAACAGGTTCTGTTACCCAGAATCCTTTTCAAACCTCAAAATTTGGCTAAAAAAACACGTTCCTCACATTTCTGTGGCAGAAAGTTCTGGAATCTGAGAGGAGCCACAAATTTCCTTCCACCCAGAGTTCCCCCAAGTCTCCTGATAAGAATGATACCTCACTTGTGTGAGTAGGCCTAGCGCTCGCGACAGGAAACACCCCAAAGCGCAACGTGGACACATCCAAATTTTTGAAAGAAAACAGAGGTGTTTTTTGCAAAGTTCCTACCTGTAGATTTTGGCCTCTAGCCCAGCCGCCACCTAGGGAAACCTACCAAACCTGTGCATTTCTGAAAACTAGAGACCTAGTGGAATCCAAGATGGGGTGACTTGTGTGGCTCGGACCAGGTTCTGTTACCCAGAATCCTTTGCAAACCTCAAAATTGTGTTCCTCACATTTCTGTGGTAGAAAGTTCTGGAATCTGAGAGGAGCCACAAATTTCCTTCCACCCAGCGTTCCCCCACGTCTCCCGATAAAAATGATACCTCACTTGTGTGGGTAGGCCTAGCGCCCACGACAGGAAATGACCCAAAGCGCAACGTGGACACATCCAAATTTTTGAAAGAAAACTGAGGTGTTTTTCGCAAAGTGCCTACCTGTAGATTTTGGCCTGTAGCTCAGCCGGCACCTAGGGAAACCTACCAAACCTGTGCATTTCTGAAAACTAGAGAGCTAGGGGAATCCAAGACGGGGTGACTTGTGTGGCTCGGACCAGGTTCTGTTACCCAGAATCCTCTGCAAACCTCAACATTTGGCTAAAAAACACATGTTCCTCACATTTCTGTGGCAGAAAGTTCTGGAATCTGAGAGGAGCCACAAATTTCCTTCCACCCAGCGTTCTCCCATGTCTCCCGATAAAAATTATACCTCACTTGTGTGGTTAGGCCTAGCGCCCGCGACAGGAAACGCCCCAAAGCGCAAAGTGGACACATCTAAATTTTTCAAAGAAAGCAGAGGTGTTTTTTGCAAAGTGCCTACCTGTAGATTTTGGCCACTAGCTCAGCCACCACCTAGGGAAACCTACCAAACCAGTGCATTTCTGAAAACTAGAGACCCAGGGGAATCCAAGATGGGGTGACTTGTGTGGCTCGGACTAGGTTCTGTTACCCAGAATCCTTTGCAAACCTCAAAATTGTGTTCCTCACATTTCTGTGGCAGAACGTTCTGGAATCTGAGAGGAGCCACAAATTGCCTTCCACCCAGCGTTACCCCAAGTCTCCCGATAAAAATGATACCTCACTTGTGTGGGTAGGCCTAGCACCCGCGAAAGAAAACGCCCCAAAGAGCAACGTGGACACATCCACATTTTTTAAAGAAAACAGAGGTGTTTTTTGCAAAGTGCCTACCTGTAGATTTTGGTCTGTAGCTCAGCCGCCACCTAGGGAAACCTACCAAACCTGTGCATTTCTGAAAACTAGAGACCTAGGGGAATCCAAGATGGGATGACTTGTGTGGCTCGGACCAGGATCTGTTAAGCCGGAATCCTTTGCAAACCTCAAAATTTGGCTAAAAAAACACGTTCCTCACATTTCTGTGGCAGAAAGTTCTGGAATCTGAGAGGAGCCATAAATTTCCTTCCACCCAGCATTCCCCCAAGTCTCCTGATAAAAATGATACCTCACTTGTGTGGGTAGGCCTAGCGCCCGCGACAGGAAACACCCCAAAGCGCAACGTGGACACATCCAAATTTTTTGAAAGAAAACTGAGGTGTTTTTTGCAAAGTGCCTACCTGTAGATTTTGGCCTGTAGCTCAACCGGCACCCAGGGAAAACTACCAAACCTGTGCATTTCTGAAATCTAGAGACCTAGGGGAATCCAAGATGGGGTGACTTGTGTGGCTCGGACCAGGTTCTGTTACCCAGAATCCTTTGCAAACCTCAAAATTGTGTTCCTCACATTTCTGTGGCAGAAAGTTATGGAATCTGAGAGGAGCAACAAATTTCCATCCACCCAGCGTTCCCCCACGTCTCCTGATAAAAATGATACCTCACTTGTGTGGGTAGGCCTAGCGTCCGCGACAGGAAACACCCCAAAGCGCAAAGTGGACACATCCAAATTTTTGAAAGAAAACAGAGGTGTTTTTTACAAAGTTCCTACCTGTAGATTTTGCCCTCTAGCTCAGCCGCCACCTAGGGAAACCTACCAAACCTGTGCATTTCTGAAAATTAGAGACCTAGTGGAATCCAAGATGGGGTGACTTGTGTGGCTCGGACCAGGTTCTGTTACCCAGAATCCTTTGCAAACCTCAAAATTGTGTTCCTCACATTTCTATGGCAGAAAGTTCTGGAATCTGAGAGGAGCCACAAATTTCCTTCCACCCAGCGTTCCCCAAAGTCTCCCGATAAAAATGATACCTCACTTGTGTGGGTAGGCCTAGCGCCCGCGACAGGAAACACCCCAAAGCGCAACGTGGACACATCCAATTTTTGAAAGAAAGCCGAGGTGTTTTTTGCAAAGTGCCTACCTGTAGATTTTGGCCTCTAGCTCAGCCACCACCTAGGGAAACCTACCAAACCTGTGCATTTCTGAAAACTAGAGACCCAGGGGAATCCAAGATGGGGTGACTTGTGTGGCTCGGACCAGGTTCTGTTACCCAGAATCATTTGCAAACCTCAAAATTTGGCCAAAAAAACACATGTTCCTCACATTTCTGTGGCAGAAAATTCTGGAATCTGAGAGGAGCCACAAATTTCCTTCCACCCAGCGTTCTCCCATGTCTCCCGATAAAAATTATACCTCACTTGTGTGGGTAGGCCTAGCGCCCGCGACAGGAAACGCCCCAAAGCGCAATGTGGACACATCCAAATTTTTTAAAGAAAGCCGAGGTGTTTTTTGCAAAGTGCCTACCTGTAGATTTTGGCCTCTAGCTCAGTCACCACCTAGGGAAACCTACCAAACCTGTGCATTTCTGAAAACTAGAGACCCAGGGGAATCCAAGATGGGGTGACTTGTGTTGCTCGGACCAGGTTCTGTTACCCAGAATCCTTTGCAAACCTCAAAATTTGGCCAAAAAAACACATGTTCCTCACATTTCTGTGGCAGAAAATTCTGGAATCTGAGAGGAGCCACAAATTTCCTTCCACCCAGCGTTCCCCCACGTCTCCCGATAAAAATGATACCTCAATTGTGTGGGTAGGCCTAGCGTCCGCGACAGGAAACGCCCCAAAGCGCAAAGTGGACACATCCAAATTTTTGAAAGAAAACAGAGGTGTTTTTTGCAAAGTTCCTACCTGTAGATTTTGGCCTCTAGCTCAGCCGCCACCTAGGGAAACCTACCAAACCTGTGCATTTCTGAAAATTAGAGACCTAGTGGAATCCAAGATGGGGTGACTTGTGTGGCTCGGACCAGGTTCTGTTACCCAGAATCCTTTGCAAACCTCAAAATTGTGTTCCTCACATTTCTGTGGCAGAAAGTTCTGGAATCTGAGAGGAGCCACAAATGTCCTTCCACCCAGCGTTCCGCCATGTCTCCAGATAAAAATGATACCTCACTTGTGTGGGTAGGCCTAGCGCCCACGACAGGAAATGACCGAAAGCGCAACTTGGACACATCCAAATTTTTGAAAGATAACAGAGGTGTTTTTTGCAAAGTTCCTACCTGTAGATTTTGGCCTCTAGCTCAGCCGCCACCTAGGGAAACCTACCAAACCTGTGCATTTCTGAAAGTTAGAGACCTAGTGGAATCCAAGATGGGGTGACTTGTGTGGCTCGGACCAGGTTCTGTTACCCAGAATCCTTTGCAAACCTCAAAATTGTGTTCCTCACATTTCTGTGGCAGAAAGTTCTGGAATCTGAGAGGAGCCACAAATTTTCTTCCACCCAGCGTTCCCCCATGTCTCCCGATAAAAATGATACCTCACTTGTGTGGGTAGGCCTAGCGCCCACGACTGGAAATGACCGAAAGCGCAACGTGGACACATCCACATTTTTTTAAGAAAACTGAGGTGTTTTTCGCAAAGTGCCTACCTGTAGATTTTGGCCTGTAGCTCAGCCGGCACCTAGGGAAACCTACCAAACCTGTGCATTTCTGAAAACTAGAGACCTAGGGGAATCCAAGATGGGGTGACTTGTGTGGCTCGGACCAGGTTCTGTTTGCCCAGAATCCTTTGCAAACCTCAAAATTGTGTTCCTCACATTTCTGTGGCAGAAAGTTCTGGAATCTGAGAGGAGCCACAAATTTACTTCCACCCAGCGTTCCCCAAAGTCTCCCGATAAAAATGATACCTCACTTGTGTGGGTAGGCCTAGCGCCCGCGACAGGAAACACCCCAAAGCGCAACGTGGACACATCCAATTTTTCAAAGAAAACAGAGGTGTTTTTTGCAAAGTGCCTACCTGTAGATTTTGGCCTCTACCTCAGCCGCCACCTAGGGAAACCTACCAAACCTGTGCATTTCTGAAAACTAGAGACGTAGTGGAATCCAAGATGGGGTGACTTGTGTGGCTCGGACAAGGTTCTGTTACCCAGAATCCTTTGCACACCTCAAAATTTGGCTAAAAAACACATGTTCCTCACATTTCTGTGGCAGAAAGTTCTGGAATCTGAGAGGAGCCACAAATTTCCTTCCACCCAGCGTTCTCCCATGTCTCCCGATAAAAATTATACCTCACTTATGTGGGTAGGCCTAGCGCCCGCGACAGGAAACGCCCCAAAGCGCAATGTGGACACATCCAAATTTTTTAAAGAAAGCAGAGGTGTTTTTTGTAAAGTGCCTACCTGTAGATTTTGGCCTCTAGCTCAGCCACCACCTAGGAAAACATACCAAGCCAGAGCATTTCTGAAAACTAGAGACCCAGGGGAATCCAAGATGGGGTGACTTGTGTGGCTCGGACTAGTTTCTGTTACCCAGAATCCTTTGCAAACCTCAAAATTTGGCTAAAAAAACACATGTTCCTCACATTTCTGTGGCAGAAAGTTCTGGAATCTGAGAGGAGCCTCAAATTTCCTTCCACCCAGCGTTCCCCCATGTCTCCCGATAAAAATGATACCTCACTTGTGTGGGTAGGCCTAGCACCCGCGAAAGAAAACGCCCCAAAGCGCAACGTGGACACATCCAAATTTTTGAAAGTAAACTGAGGTGTTTTATGCAAATTGCCTACCTGTAGATTTTGGCCTGTAGCTCAGCCGCCACCTAGGGAAACCTACCAAACCTGTGCATTTCTGAAAACTAGAGACCTAGGGGAATCCAAGATGGGGTGACTTGTGTGGCTCGGACCAGGATCTGTTAACCCGGAATCCTTTGCAAACCTCAAAATTTGGCTAAAAAAACACGTTCCTCACATTTCTGTGGCAGAAAGTTCTGGAATCTGAGAGGAGCCACAAATTGCCTTCCACCCAGCGTTCCCCCAAGGCTCCCGATAAAAATGATACCTCACTTGTGTGGGTAGGCCTAGCGCCCGCGACAGGAAACCCCCCAAAGCGCAACATGGACACATCCACATTTTTGAAAGAAAACTGAGGTGTTTTTTGCAAAGTGCCTACCTGTAGATTTTGGCCTCTCCTCAGCCGCCACCTAGGGAAACCTACCAAACCTGTGCATTTCTGAAAACTAGAGACCTAGTGGAATCCAAGATGGGGTGACTTGTGTGGCTCGGACTAGGTTATGTTACCCAGAATCGTTTGCAAACCTCAAAATTGTGTTCCTCACATTTCTGTGGCAGAAAGTTCTGGAATCTGAGAGGAGCCACAAATTTCCTTCCACCCAGCGTTCCCCCACGTCTCCCGATAAAAATGATACCTCACTTGTGTGGGTAGGCCTAGCGCCCACGACAGGAAATGACCCAAAGCGCAACGTGGACACATCCAAATTTTTGAAAGAAAACTGAGGTGTTTTTCGCAAAGTGCCTACCTGTAGATTGTGGCCTGTAGCTCAGCCGGCACCTAGGGAAACCTACCAAACCTGTGCATTTCTGAAAACCAGTGACCTAGGGGAATCCAAGATGGAGGGACTTGTGTGGCTCGGACCAGGTTCTGTTACCCAGAATCCTTTGCAAACCTCAAAATTTGGCTAAAAAACACATGTTCCTCACATTTCTGTGGCAGAAAGTTCTGGAATCTGAGAGGAGCCACAAATTTCCTTCCACCCAGCGTTCTCCTATGTCTCCCGATAAAAATTATGCCTCACTTGTGTGGGTAGGCCTAGCGCCCGCGACAGGAAACGCCCCAAAGCGCAATGTGGGAACATCCAAATTTTTTAAAGAAAACTGAGGTGTTTTTTGCAAAGTGCCTACCTGTAGATTTTGGCCTGTAGCTCAGCCACCACCTAGGGAAACCTACCAAACCTGTGCATTTCTGAAAACTAGAGACCTAGGGGAATCCAAGATGGGGTGACTTGTGTGGCTCGGACCAGGTTCTGTTACCCAGAATCCTTTGCAAACCTCAAAATTTGGCTAAAAAACACATGTTCCTCACATTTCTGTGGCAGAAAGTTCTGGAATCTGAGAGGAGCCACGAATTTCCTTCCACCCAGCGTTCCCCCAAGTCTCCCGATAAAAATGATACCTCACTTGTGTGGGTAGGCCTAGCGCCCGCGATAGAAAACACCCCAAAGCGCAACGTGGACACCTCCAAATTTTTGAAAGAAAACTGAGGTGTTTTTTGCAAAGTGCCTACCTGTAGATTTTGGCCTGTAGGTCAGCCGGCACCCAGGGAAAACTACCAAACCGGTGCATTTCTGAAAACTAGAGACCTAGGGGAATACAAGATGGGGTGACTTGTGTGGCTCGGACCAGGTTCTGTTACCCAGAATCCTTTGCAAACCTCAAAATTGTGTTCCTCACATTTCTGTGGCAGAAAGTTCTGGAATCTGAGAGGAGCCTCAAATTTCCTTCCACCCAGCGTTCCCCCAAGTCTCCCGATAAAAATAATACCTCAGTTGTGTGGGTAGGCCTAGCGTCGGGCGACAGGAAACACCCCAAAGCGCAACGTGGACACATCCAATTTTTGAAAGAAAACAGAGGTGTTTTTTGCAAAGTGCCTACCTGTAGATTTTGGCCTGTAGCTCAGCCGTCACCCAGGGAAACTTACCAAACCTGTGCTTTTCTGAAAACTAGAGACCTAGGCGAATCCAAGATGGGGTGACTTGTGTGGCTCGGACCAGGTTCTGTTACCCAGAATACTTTGCAAACCTCAAAATTTGGCAAAAAAACACATGTTCCTCACATTTCTGTGGCAGAAAGTTCTGGAATCTGAGAGGAGCCACAAATTTCCTTCCACCCAGCATTCCCCCACGTCTCCCGATAAAAATGAGACCTCACTTGTGTGGGTAGGCCTAGCGTCCGCGACAGGAAACGCCCCAAAGCGCAACGTGGACACATCCAAATTTTTGAAAGAAAACAGAGGTGTTTTTTGAAAAGTGCCTACCTGTAGATTTTGGCCTCTAGCTCAGCCGCCACCTAGGAAACCTACCAATCCTGTGCATTTCTGAAAACTAGAGACCCAGGGGAATCCAAGATGGGGTGACTTGTGTGTCTCGGACCAGGTTCTGTTACCCAGAATCCTTTTCAAACCTCAAAATTTGGCTAAAAAAACACGTTCCTCACATTTCTGTGGCAGAAAGTTCTGGAATCTGAGAGGAGCCACAAATTTCCTTCCACCCAGCGTTCCCCCAAGTCTCACGATAAAAATGATACCTCACTTGTGTGGGTAGGCCTAGCGCCCGCGTCAGGATATGCCCCAAAACACAACGTGGACACATCAAAGAAAACAGAGCTGTTTTTAGCAAAGTGCCTACCTGTAGATTTTGGCCTCTAGCTCAGCCGGCACCTAGGGAAACCTACCAAACCTGTGCATTTCTGAAAACTAGAGACCTAGGGGAATCCATGATGGGGTGACTTGTGTGGCTCGGACCAGGTTCTGTTACCCAGAACCCTTTGCAAACCTCAAAATTTGGCAAAAAAAACACATGTTCCTCACATTTCTGTGGCAGAAAGTTCTGGAATCTGAGAGGAGCCCCAAATTTCCTTCCACCCAGCGTTCCCCCAAGTCTCCAGATAAAAATGATACCTCACTTGTGTGGGTAGGCCTAGCGTCCGCGACAGGAAACGCCCCAAAGCGCAAAGTGGACACTTCCAAATTTTTTAAAGAAAACAGAGTTGTTTTTTGCAAAGTTCCTACCTGTAGATTTTGGCCTCTAGCTCAGCCGCCACCTAGGGAAACCTACCAAACCTGTGCATTTCTGAAAACTAGAGACCTAGTGGAATCCAAGATGGGGTGACTTGTGTGGCTCGGACCAGGTTCTGTTACCCAGAATCCTTTGCAAACCTCAAAATTGTGTTCCTCACATTTCTGTGGCAGAAAGTTCTGGAATCTGAGAGGAACCACAAATTTCCTTCCACCCAGTGTTCCCCCACGTCTCCCGATAAAAATGATACCTCACTTGTGTGGGTAGGCCTAGCGCCCACGACAGGAAATGACCCAAAGCACAACGTGGACACATCCAAATTTTGGAAAGAAAACTGAGGTGTTTTTCGCAAAGTGCCTACCTGTAGATTTTGGCCTGTAGCTCAGCCGGCACCTAGGGAAACCTACCAAACCTGTGCATTTCTGAAAACTAGAGACCTAGTGGAATCCAAGATGGGGTGACTTGTGTGGCTCGGACCAGGTTCTGTTACCCAGAATCCTTTGCAAACCTCAAAATTTGGCTAAAAAACACATGTTCCTCACATTTCTGTGGCAGAAAGTTCTGGAATCTGAGAGGAGCCACAAATTTCCTTCCACCCAGCGTTCTCCCATGTCTCCCGATAAAAATTATACCTCACTTGTGTCGGTAGGCCTAGCGCCCGCGACAGGAAACGCCCCAAAGCGCAATGTGGACACATCCAAATTTTTGAAAGAAAGCAGAGGTGTTTTTTGAAAAGTGCCTACCTGTAGATTTTGGCATCTAGCTCAGCCACCACCTAGGGAAACCTGCCAAACCAGTGCATTTCTGAAAACTAGAGACCCAGGGGAACCCAAGATGGGTGACTTGTGTGGCTCGGACTAGGTTCTGTTACCCAGAATCCTTTGCAAACCTCAAAATTTGGCTAAAAAACACATGTTCCTCACATTTCTGTGGCAGAAAGTTCTGGAATCTGAGAGGAGCCTCAAATTTCCTTCCACCCAGCGTTCCCCCATGTCTCCCGATAAAAATGATACCTCACTTGTGTGGGTAGGCCTAGCACCCGCGAAAGAAAACGCCCCAAAGAGCAACGTGGACACATCCACATTTTTTAAAGAAAACAGAGGTGTTTTTTGCAAAGTGCCTACCTGTAGATTTTGGCCTGTAGCTCAGCCGCCACCTAGGGAAACCTACCAAACCTGAGCATTTCTGAAAACTAGAGACCTAGGGGAATCCAAGATGGGATGACTTGTGTGGCTCGGACCAGGTTCTGTTAACCCGGAATCCTTTACAAACCTCAAAATTTGGCAAAAAAAACACATGTTCCTCACATTTCTGTGGCAGAAAGTTCTGGAATCTGAGAGGAGCCCCAAATTTCCTTCCACCCAGCGTTCCCCCACGTCTCCCGATAAAAATGATACCTCACTTGTGTGGGTAGGCCTAGCGTCCGCGACAGGAAACGCCCCAAAGCGCAAAGTGGACACTTCCAAATTTTTTAAAGAAAACAGAGTTGTTTTTTGCAAAGTTCCTACCTGTAGATTTTGGCCTCTAGCTCAGCCGCCACCTAGGGAAACCTACCAAACCTGTGCATTTCTGAAAACTAGAGACCTAGTGGAATCCAAGATGGGGTGACTTGTGTGGCTCGGACCAGGTTCTGTTACCCAGAATCCTTTGCAAACCTCAAAATTGTGTTCCTCACATTTCTGTGGCAGAAAGTTCTGGAATCTGAGAGGAGCCACAAATTTCCTTCCACCCAGTGTTCCCCCACGTCTCCCGATAAAAATGATACCTCACTTGTGTGGGTAGGCCTAGCGCCCATGACAGGAAATGACCCAAAGCACAACGTGGACACATCCAAATTTTGGAAAGAAAACTGAGGTGTTTTTCGCAAAGTGCCTACCTGTAGATTTTGGCCTGTAGCTCAGCCGGCACCTAGGGAAACCTACCAAACCTGTGCATTTCTGAAAACTAGAGACCTAGTGGAATCGAAGATGGGGTGACTTGTGTGGCTCGGACCAGGTTCTGTTACCCAGAATCCTTTGCAAACCTCAAAATTTGGCTAAAAAACACATGTTCCTCACATTTCTGTGGCAGAAAGTTCTGGAATCTGAGAGGAGCCACAAATTTCCTTCCACCCAGCGTTCTCCCATGTCTCCCGATAAAAATTATACCTCACTTGTGTGGGTAGGCCTAGCACCCACGAAAGAAAACGCCCCAAAGAGCAACGTGGACACATCCACATTTTTTAAAGAAAACAGAGGTGTTTTTTGCAAAGCGCCTACCTGTAGATTTTGGCCTGTAGCTCAGCCGCCACCTAGGGAAACCTACCAAACCTGTGCATTTTTGAAAACTAGAGACCTAGGGGAATCCAAGATGGGATGACTTGTGTGGCTCGGACCAGGTTCTGTTAACCCGGAATCCTTTGCAAACCTCAAAATTTGGCTAAAAAAACACGTTCCTCACATTTCTGTGGCAGAAAGTTCTAGAATCTGAGAGGAGCCATAAATTTCCTTCCACCCAGCGTTCCCCCAAGTCTCCCGATAAAAATGATACCTCACTTGTGTGGGTAGGCCTAGCGCCCGCGACAGAAAACACCCCAAAGCCCAACGTGGACACATCCAAATTTTTTTAAAGAAAACTGAGGTGTTTTTTGCAAAGTGCCTACCTGTAGATTTTGGCCTGTAGCTCAGCCGGCACCCAGGGAAAACTACCAAGCCTGTGCATTTCTGAAATCTAGAGACCTAGGGGAATCCAAGATGGGGTGACTTGTGTGGCTGGGACCAGGTTCTGTTACCCAGAATCCTTTGCAAACCTCAAAATTGTGTTCCTCACATTTCTGTGGCAGAAAGTTCTGGAATCTGAGAGGAGCCACAAATTTCCTTCCACCCAGCGTTCCCCCATGTCTCCCGATAAAAATTATACCTCACTTGTGTGGGTAGGCCTAGCGCCCGCGACAGGAAACACCCCAAAGCGCAACGTGGACACATCCAAATTTCTGAAAGAAAACTGAGGTGTTTTTTGCAAAGTGCCTACCTGTAGATTTTGGCCTGTAGCTCAGCCGGCACAAAGGGAAACCTACCAAACCTGTGCATTTCTGAAAACTAGAGACCTAGGGGAATCCAATATGGGGTGACTTGTGTGGCTCGGACCAGGTTCTGTTACCCAGAATCCTTTGCAAACCTCAAAATTTGGCTAAAAAAACACATGTTCCTCACATTTCTGTGGCAGAAAATTCTGGAATCTGAGAGGAGCCACAAATTTCCTTCCACCCAGCGTTCCCCCACGTCTCCCGATAAAAATGATACCTCACTTGTGTGGGTAGGCCTAGGATCCGCGACAGGAAACGCCCCAAAGCGCAAAGTGGACACATCCAAATTTTTGAAAGAAAACAGAGGTGTTTTTTGCAAAGTTCCTACCTGTATATTTTGGCCTCTAGCTCAGCCGCCACCTAGGGAAACCTACCAAACCTGTGCATTTCTGAAAATTAGAGACCTAGTGGAATCCAAGATGGGGTAACTTGTGTGGCTCGGACCAGGTTCTGTTACCCAGAATCCTTTGCAAACCTCAAAATTGTGTTCCTCACATTTCTGTTGCAGAAAGTTCTGGAATCTGAGAGGAGCCACAAATTTCCTTCCACCCAGCGTTCCTCCATGTCTCCCGATAAAAATTATACCTCACTTGTGTGGGTAGGCTTAGCGCCCACGACAGGAAATGACCGAAAGCGCAACGTGGACACATCCAAATTTTTGAAAGAAAACTGAGGTGTTTTTCGCAAAGTGCCTACCTGTAGATTTTGGCCTGTAGCTCAGCCGGCACCTAGGGAAACCTACCAAACCTGTGCATTTCTGAAAACTAGAGACCTAGGGGAATCCAAGATGGGGTGACTTGTGTGTCTCGGACCAGGTTCTGTTACCCAGAATCCTTTGCAAACCTCAAAATTCGGCTTAAAAACACATGTTCCTCACATTTCTGTGGCAGAAAGTTCTGGAATCCGAGAGGAGCCACAAATTTCCTTCCACCCAGCGTTCCCCCACGTCTCCCGATAAAAATGATACCTCACTTGTGTGGGTAGGCCTAGCGTCCGCGACAGGAAACGCCCCAAAGCGCAAAGTGGACACATCCAAATTTTTGAAAGAAAACAGAGGTGTTTTTTGCAAAGTTCCTACCTGTAGATTTTGGCCTCTAGCTCAGCCGCCACATAGGGAAACCTACCAAACCAGTGCATTTCTGAAAACTAGAGACCCAGGGGAATCCAAGATGGGGGGACTTGTGTGGCTCGGACCAGGTTCTGTTACCCAGAATCCTTTGCAAACCTCAAAATTTGGCTAAAAAACACATGTTCCTCACATTTCTGTGGCAGAAAGTTCTGGAATCTGAGAGGAGCCACAAATTTCCTTCCACCCAGCGTTCTCCTATGTCTCCCGATAAAAATTATACCTCACTTGTGTGGGTAGGCCTAGCGCCCGCGACAGGAAACGCCCCAAAGCGCAATGTGGACACATCCAAATTTTTGAAAGAAAGCAGAGGTGTTTTTTGCAAAGTGCCTACCTGTAGATTTTGGCCTCTAGCTCAGCCACCACCTAGGGAAACCTACCAAACCAGAGCATTTCTGAAAACTAGAGACCCAGGGGAATCCAAGATGGGGTGACTTGTGTGGCTCGGACTAAGTTCTATTACCCAGAATCCTTTGCAAACCTCAAAATGTGGCTAAAAAAACACATGTTCCTCACATTTCTGTGGCAGAAAGTTCTGGAATCTGAGAGGAGCATCAAATTTCCTTCCACCCAGCGATCCCCCATGTCTCCCGATAAAAATGATACCTCACTTGTGTGGGTAGGCCTAGCACCCGCGAAAGAAAACGCCCCAAAGCGCAACGTGGAAACATCCAAATTTTTGAAAGAAAACTGAGGTGTTTTATGCAACGTGCCTACCTGTAGATTTTGGCTTGTAGCTCAGCCGCCACCTAGGGAAACCTACCAAACCTGTGCATTTCTGAAAACTAGAGACCTAGGGGAATCCAAGATGGGATGACTTGTGTGGCTCGGACCAGGATCTGTTAACCCGGAATCCTTTGCAAACCTCAAAATTTGGCTAAAAAAACACGTTCCTCACATTTCTGTGGCAGAAAGTTCTGGAATCTGAGAGGAGCCATAAATTTCCTTCCACCCAGCGTTCCCCCAAGTCTCCCGATAAAAATGATACCTCACTTGTGTGGGTAGGCCTAGCGCCCGCGACAGGAAACACCCCAAAGCGCAACGTGGACACATCCAAATTTTTTTGAAAGAAAACTGAGGTGTTTTTTGCAAAGTGCCTACCTGTAGATTTTGGCCTGTAGCTCAGCCGGCACCCAGGGAAAACTACCAAACCTGTGCATTTCTGAAATCTAGAGACCTAGGGGAATCCAAGATGGGGTGACTTGTGTGGCTCGGACCAGGTTCTGTTACCCAGAATCCTTTGCAAACCTCAAAATTGTGTTCCTCACATTTCTGTGGCAGATGGTTATGGAATCTGAGAGGAGCCACAAATTTCCTTCCACCCAGCGTTCCCCCACGTCTCCCGATAAAAATGATACCTCACTTGTGTGGGTAGGCCTTGCGTCCGCGACAGGAAACACCCCAAAGCGCAAAGTGGACACATCCAAATTTTTTAAAGAAAACAGAGGTGTTTTTTACAAAGTTCCTACCTGTAGATTTTGCCCTCTAGCTCAGCCGCCACCTAGGGAAACCTACCAAACCTGTGCATTTCTGAAAATTAGAGACCTAGTGGAATCCAAGATGGGGTGACTTGTGTGGCTCGGACCAGGTTCTGTTACCCAGAATCCTTTGCAAACCTCAAAATTGTGTTCCTCACATTTCTGTGGCAGAAAGTTCTGGAATCTGAGAGGAGCCACAAATTTCCTTCCACCCAGCGTTCCCCCATGTCTCCCGATAAAAATGATACCTCACTTGTGTGGGTAGGCCTAGCGCCCACGACAGGAAATGACCGAAAGCGCAACGTGGACACATCCAAATTTTTTTAAGAAAACAGAGGTGTTTTTTGCAAAGTGCCTAACTGTAGATTTTGGCCTCTACCTCAGCCGCCACCTAGGGAAACCTACCAAACCAGTGCATTTCTGAAAACTAGAGACCCAGGGGAACCCAAGATGGGTGACTTGTGTGGCTCGGACTAGGTTCTGTTACCCAGAATCCTTTGCAAACCTCAAAATTTGGCTAAAAAACACATGTTCCTCACATTTCTGTGGCAGAAAGTTCTGGAATCTGAGAGGAGCCTCAAATTTCCTTCCACCCAGCGTTCCCCCATGTCTCCCGATAAAAATGATACCTCACTTGTGTGGGTAGGCCTAGCACCCGCGAAAGAAAACGCCCCAAAGAGCAACGTGGACACATCCACATTTTTTAAAGAAAACAGAGGTGTTTTTTGCAAAGTGCCTACCTGTAGATTTTGGCCTGTAGCTCAGCCGCCACCTAGGGAAACCTACCAAACCTGAGCATTTCTGAAAACTAGAGACCTAGGGGAATCCAAGATGGGATGACTTGTGTGGCTCGGACCAGGTTCTGTTAACCCGGAATCCTTTGCAAACCTCAAAATTTGGCAAAAAAAACACATGTTCCTCACATTTCTGTGGCAGAAAGTTCTGGAATCTGAGAGGAGCCCCAAATTTCCTTCCACCCAGCGTTCCCCCACGTCTCCCGATAAAAATGATACCTCACTTGTGTGGGTAGGCCTAGCGTCCGCGTCAGGAAACGCCCCAAAGCGCAAAGTGGACACTTCCAAATTTTTTAAAGAAAACAGAGTTGTTTTTTGCAAAGTTCCTACCTGTAGATTTTGGCCTCTAGCTCAGCCGCCACCTAGGGAAACCTACCAAACCTGTGCATTTCTGAAAACTAGAGACCTAGTGGAATCCAAGATGGGGTGACTTGTGTGGCTCGGACCAGGTTCTGTTACCCAGAATCCTTTGCAAACCTCAAAATTGTGTTCCTCACATTTCTGTGGCAGAAAGTTCTGGAATCTGAGAGGAGCCACAAATTTCCTTCCACCCAGTGTTCCCCCACGTCTCCCGATAAAAATGATACCTCACTTGTGTGGGTAGGCCTAGCGCCCATGACAGGAAATGACCCAAAGCACAACGTGGACACATCCAAATTTTGGAAAGAAAACTGAGGTGTTTTTCGCAAAGTGCCTACCTGTAGATTTTGGCCTGTAGCTCAGCCGGCACCTAGGGAAACCTACCAAACCTGTGCATTTCTGAAAACTAGAGACCTAGTGGAATCCAAGATGGGGTGACTTGTGTGGCTCGGACCAGGTTCTGTTACCCAGAATCCTTTGCAAACCTCAAAATTTGGCTAAAAAACACATGTTCCTCACATTTCTGTGGCAGAAAGTTCTGGAATCTGAGAGGAGCCACAAATTTCCTTCCACCCAGCGTTCTCCCATGTCTCCCGATAAAAATTATACCTCACTTGTGTGGGTAGGCCTAGCACCCGCGAAAGAAAACGCCCCAAAGAGCAACGTGGACACATCCACATTTTTTAAAGAAAACAGAGGTGTTTTTTGCAAAGCGCCTACCTGTAGATTTTGGCCTGTAGCTCAGCCGCCACCTAGGGAAACCTACCAAACCTGTGCATTTTTGAAAACTAGAGACCTAGGGGAATCCAAGATGGGATGACTTGTGTGGCTCGGACCAGGTTCTGTTAACCCGGAATCCTTTGCAAACCTCAAAATTTGGCTAAAAAAACACGTTCCTCACATTTCTGTGGCAGAAAGTTCTAGAATCTGAGAGGAGCCATAAATTTCCTTCCACCCAGCGTTCCCCCAAGTCTCCCGATAAAAATGATACCTCACTTGTGTGGGTAGGCCTAGCGCCCGCGACAGAAAACACCCCAAAGCCCAACGTGGACACATCCAAATTTTTTTAAAGAAAACTGAGGTGTTTTTTGCAAAGTGCCTACCTGTAGATTTTGGCCTGTAGCTCAGCCGGCACCCAGGGAAAACTACCAAGCCTGTGCATTTCTGAAATCTAGAGACCTAGGGGAATCCAAGATGGGGTGACTTGTGTGGCTCGGACCAGGTTCTGTTACCCAGAATCCTTTGCAAACCTCAAAATTGTGTTCCTCACATTTCTGTGGCAGAAAGTTCTGGAATCTGAGAGGAGCCACAAATTTCCTTCCACCCAGCGTTCCCCCATGTCTCCCGATAAAAATTATACCTCACTTGTGTGGGTAGGCCTAGCGCCCGCGACAGGAAACACCCCAAAGCGCAACGTGGACACATCCAAATTTCTGAAAGAAAACTGAGGTGTTTTTTGCAAAGTGCCTACCTGTAGATTTTGGCCTGTAGCTCAGCCGGCACAAAGGGAAACCTACCAAACCTGTGCATTTCTGAAAACTAGAGACCTAGGGGAATCCAATATGGGGTGACTTGTGTGGCTCGGACCAGGTTCTGTTACCCAGAATCCTTTGCAAACCTCAAAATTTGGCTAAAAAAACACATGTTCCTCACATTTCTGTGGCAGAAAATTCTGGAATCTGAGAGGAGCCACAAATTTCCTTCCACCCAGCGTTCCCCCACGTCTCCCGATAAAAATGATACCTCACTTGTGTGGGTAGGCCTAGGATCCGCGACAGGAAACGCCCCAAAGCGCAAAGTGGACACATCCAAATTTTTGAAAGAAAACAGAGGTGTTTTTTGCAAAGTTCCTACCTGTATATTTTGGCCTCTAGCTCAGCCGCCACCTAGGGAAACCTACCAAACCTGTGCATTTCTGAAAATTAGAGACCTAGTGGAATCCAAGATGGGGTAACTTGTGTGGCTCGGACCAGGTTCTGTTACCCAGAATCCTTTGCAAACCTCAAAATTGTGTTCCTCACATTTCTGTTGCAGAAAGTTCTGGAATCTGAGAGGAGCCACAAATTTCCTTCCACCCAGCGTTCCTCCATGTCTCCCGATAAAAATTATACCTCACTTGTGTGGGTAGGCTTAGCGCCCACGACAGGAAATGACCGAAAGCGCAACGTGGACACATCCAAATTTTTGAAAGAAAACTGAGGTGTTTTTCGCAAAGTGCCTACCTGTAGATTTTGGCCTGTAGCTCAGCCGGCACCTAGGGAAACCTACCAAACCTGTGCATTTCTGAAAACTAGAGACCTAGGGGAATCCAAGATGGGGTGACTTGTGTGTCTCGGACCAGGTTCTGTTACCCAGAATCCTTTGCAAACCTCAAAATTCGGCTTAAAAACACATGTTCCTCACATTTCTGTGGCAGAAAGTTCTGGAATCCGAGAGGAGCCACAAATTTCCTTCCACCCAGCGTTCCCCCACGTCTCCCGATAAAAATGATACCTCACTTGTGTGGGTAGGCCTAGCGTCCGCGACAGGAAACGCCCCAAAGCGCAAAGTGGACACATCCAAATTTTTGAAAGAAAACAGAGGTGTTTTTTGCAAAGTTCCTACCTGTAGATTTTGGCCTCTAGCTCAGCCGCCACATAGGGAAACCTACCAAACCAGTGCATTTCTGAAAACTAGAGACCCAGGGGAATCCAAGATGGGGGGACTTGTGTGGCTCGGACCAGGTTCTGTTACCCAGAATCCTTTGCAAACCTCAAAATTTGGCTAAAAAACACATGTTCCTCACATTTCTGTGGCAGAAAGTTCTGGAATCTGAGAGGAGCCACAAATTTCCTTCCACCCAGCGTTCTCCTATGTCTCCCGATAAAAATTATACCTCACTTGTGTGGGTAGGCCTAGCGCCCGCGACAGGAAACGCCCCAAAGCGCAATGTGGACACATCCAAATTTTTGAAAGAAAGCAGAGGTGTTTTTTGCAAAGTGCCTACCTGTAGATTTTGGCCTCTAGCTCAGCCACCACCTAGGGAAACCTACCAAACCAGAGCATTTCTGAAAACTAGAGACCCAGGGGAATCCAAGATGGGGTGACTTGTGTGGCTCGGACTAAGTTCTATTACCCAGAATCCTTTGCAAACCTCAAAATGTGGCTAAAAAAACACATGTTCCTCACATTTCTGTGGCAGAAAGTTCTGGAATCTGAGAGGAGCATCAAATTTCCTTCCACCCAGCGATCCCCCATGTCTCCCGATAAAAATGATACCTCACTTGTGTGGGTAGGCCTAGCACCCGCGAAAGAAAACGCCCCAAAGCGCAACGTGGACACATCCAAATTTTTGAAAGAAAACTGAGGTGTTTTATGCAACGTGCCTACCTGTAGATTTTGGCTTGTAGCTCAGCCGCCACCTAGGGAAACCTACCAAACCTGTGCATTTCTGAAAACTAGAGACCTAGGGGAATCCAAGATGGGATGACTTGTGTGGCTCGGACCAGGATCTGTTAACCCGGAATCCTTTGCAAACCTCAAAATTTGGCTAAAAAAACACGTTCCTCACATTTCTGTGGCAGAAAGTTCTGGAATCTGAGAGGAGCCATAAATTTCCTTCCACCCAGCGTTCCCCCAAGTCTCCCGATAAAAATGATACCTCACTTGTGTGGGTAGGCCTAGCGCCCGCGACAGGAAACACCCCAAAGCGCAACGTGGACACATCCAAATTTTTTTGAAAGAAAACTGAGGTGTTTTTTGCAAAGTGCCTACCTGTAGATTTTGGCCTGTAGCTCAGCCGGCACCCAGGGAAAACTACCAAACCTGTGCATTTCTGAAATCTAGAGACCTAGGGGAATCCAAGATGGGGTGACTTGTGTGGCTCGGACCAGGTTCTGTTACCCAGAATCCTTTGCAAACCTCAAAATTGTGTTCCTCACATTTCTGTGGCAGATGGTTATGGAATCTGAGAGGAGCCACAAATTTCCTTCCACCCAGCGTTCCCCCACGTCTCCCGATAAAAATGATACCTCACTTGTGTGGGTAGGCCTTGCGTCCGCGACAGGAAACACCCCAAAGCGCAAAGTGGACACATCCAAATTTTTTAAAGAAAACAGAGGTGTTTTTTACAAAGTTCCTACCTGTAGATTTTGCCCTCTAGCTCAGCCGCCACCTAGGGAAACCTACCAAACCTGTGCATTTCTGAAAATTAGAGACCTAGTGGAATCCAAGATGGGGTGACTTGTGTGGCTCGGACCAGGTTCTGTTACCCAGAATCCTTTGCAAACCTCAAAATTGTGTTCCTCACATTTCTGTGGCAGAAAGTTCTGGAATCTGAGAGGAGCCACAAATTTCCTTCCACCCAGCGTTCCCCCATGTCTCCCGATAAAAATGATACCTCACTTGTGTGGGTAGGCCTAGCGCCCACGACAGGAAATGACCGAAAGCGCAACGTGGACACATCCAAATTTTTTTAAGAAAACAGAGGTGTTTTTTGCAAAGTGCCTACCTGTAGATTTTGGCCTCTACCTCAGCCGCCACCTAGGGAAACCTACCAAACCTGTGCATTTCTGAAAACTAGAGACGTAGTGGAATCCAAGATGGGGTGACTTGTGTGGCTCGGACAAGGTTCTGTTACCCAGAATCCTTTGCACACCTCAAAATTTGGCTTAAAAACACATGTTCCTCACATTTCTGTGGCAGAAAGTTCTGGAATCTGAGAGGAGCCTCAAATTTCCTTCCACCCAGCGTTCCCCCATGTCTCCCGATAAAAATGATACCTCACTTGTGTGGGTAGGCCTAGCACCCGCGAAAGAAAACGCCCCAAAGCGCAACGTGGACACATCCAAATTTTTGAAAGTAAACTGAGGTGTTTTATGCAAAGTGCCTACCTGTAGATTTTGGCCTGTAGCTCAGCCGCCACCTAGGGAAACCTACCAAACCTGTGCATTTCTGAAAACTAGAGACCTAGGGGAATCCAAGATGGGGTGACTTGTGTGGCTCGGACCAGGATCTGTTAACCCGGAATCCTTTGCAAACCTCAAAATTTGGCTAAAAAAACACGTTCCTCACATTTCTGTGGCAGAAAGTTCTGGAATCTGAGAGGAGCCACAAATTGCCTTCCACCCAGCGTTCCCCCAAGGCTCCCGATAAAAATGATACCTCACTTGTGTGGGTAGGCCTAGCGCCCGCGACAGGAAACACCCCAAAGCGCAACGTGGACACATCCAAATTTTTGAAAGAAAACTGAGGTGTTTTTTGCAAAGTGCCTACCTGTAGATTTTGCCCCTACCTCAGCCGCCACCTAGGGAAACCTACCAAACCTGTGCATTTCTGAAAACTAGAGACCTAGTGGAATCCAAGATGGGGTGACTTGTGTGGCTCGGACCAGGTTATGTTACCCAGAATCGTTTGCAAACCTCAAAATTGTGTTCCTCACATTTCTGTGGCAGAAAGTTCTGGAATCTGAGAGGAGCCACAAATTTCCTTCCACCCAGCGTTCCCCCACGTCTCCCGATAAAAATGATACCTCACTTGTGTTGGTAGGCCTAGCGCCCACGACAGGAAATGACCCAAAGCGCAACGTGGACACATCCACATTTTTGAAACAAAACTGAGGTGTTTTTCGCAAAGTGCCTACCTGTAGATTTTGGCCTGTAGCTCTTCCGGCACCTAGGGAAACCTACCAAAGCTGTGCATTTCTGAAAACTAGAGACCTAGGGGAATCCAAGATGGGGTGTCTTGTGTGGCTCGGACCAGGTTCTGTTACCCAGAATCCTTTGCAAACCTCAAAATTTGGCTAAAAAACACATGTTCCTCACATTTCTGTGGCAGAAAGTTCTGGAATCTGAGAGGAGCCACAAATTTCCTTCCACCCAGCGTTCCCCCACGTCTCCCGATAAAAATGATACCTCACTTGTGTGGGTAGGCCTAGCGCCCACGACAGGAAATGACCCAAAGCGCAACGCCGACACATCCAAATTTTTGAAAGAAAACTGAGGTGTTTTTCGCAAAGTGCCTACCTGTAGATTGTGGCCTGTAGCTCAGCCGGCACCTAGGGAAACCTACCAAACCTGTGCATTTCTGAAAACCAGAGACCTAGGGGAATCCAAGATGGAGAGACTTGTGTGGCTCGGACCAGGTTCTGTTACCCAGAATCCTTTGCAAACCTCAAAATTTGGCTAAAAAACACATGTTCCTCACATTTCTGTGGCAGAAAGTTCTGGAATCTGAGAGGAGCCACAAATTTCCTTCCACCCAGCGTTCTCCCATGTCTCCCGATAAAAATTATACCTCACTTGTGTGGGTAGGCCTAGCGCCCGCAACAGGAAACGCCCCAAAGCGCAATGTGGACACATCCAAATTTTTGAAAGAAAACTGAGGTGTTTTTTGCAAAGTGCCTACCTGTAGATTTTGGCCTCTAGCTCAGCCACCACCTAGGGAAACCTACCAAACCTGTGCATTTCTGAAAACTAGAGACCCAGGGGAATCCAAGATGGGATGACTTGTGTGGCTCGGACCAGGATCTGTTAACCCGGAATCCTTTGCAAACCTCAAAATTTGGCTAAAAAAACACGTTCCTCACATTTCTGTGGCAGAAAGTTCTGGAATCTGAGAGGAGCCACGAATTTCCTTCCACCCAGCGTTCCCCCAAGTCTCCCGATAAAAATGATACCTCACTTGTGTGGGTAGGCCTAGCGCCCGCGACAGGAAACACCCCAAAGCGCAACGTGGACACCTCCAAATTTTTGAAAGAAAACTGAGGTGTTTTTTGCAAAGTGCCTACCTGTAGATTTTGGCCTGTAGGTCAGCCGGCACCCAGGGAAAACTTCCAAACCGGTGCATTTCTGAAAACTAGAGACCTAGGGGAATGCAGGATGGGGTGACTTGTGTGGCTCGGACCAGGTTCTGTTACCCAGAATCCTTTGCAAACCTCAAAATTGTGTTCCTCACATTTCTGTGGCAGAAAGTTCTGGAATCTGAGAGGAGCCACAAATTTCCTTCCACCCAGCGTTCCCCCAAGTCTCCCGATAAAAATAATACCTCAGTTGTGTGGGTAGGCCTAGCGTCGGGCGACAGGAAACACCCCAAAGCGCAACGTGGACACATTCAATTTTTGAAAGAAAACAGAGGTGTTTTTTGCAAAGTGCCTACCTGTAGATTTTGGCCTGTAGCTCAGCCGTCACCCAGGGAAACTTACCAAACCTGTGCTTTTCTGAAAACTAGAGACCTAGGGGAATCCAAGATGGGGTGACTTGTGTGGCTCGGACCAGGTTCTGTTACCCAGAATACTTTGCAAACCTCAAAATTTGGCAAAAAAACACATGTTCCTCACATTTCTGTGGCAGAAAGTTCTGGAATCTGAGAGGAGCCACAAATTTCCTTCCACCCAGCATTCCCCCACGTCTCCCGATAAAAATGATACCTCACTTGTGTGGGTAGGCATAGCGTCCGCGACAGGAAACGCCCCAAAGCGCAACGTGGACACATCCAAATTTTTGAGAGAAAACAGAGGTGTTTTTTGAAAAGTGCCTACCTGTAGATTTTGGCCTCTAGCTCAGCCGCCACCTAGGGAAACCTACCAAACCTGTGCATTTCTGAAAATTAGAGACCTAGTGGAATCCAAGATGGGGTGACTTGTGTGGCTCGGACCAGGTTCTGTTACCCAGAATCCTTTGCAAACCTCAAAATTGTGTTCCTCACATTTCTGTGGCAGAAAGTTCTGGAATCTGAGAGGAGCCACAAATTTCCTTCCACCCAGCGTTCCCCCATGTCTCCCGATAAAAATGATACCTCACTTGTGTGGGTAGGCCTAGCGCCCACGACAGGAAATGACCGAAAGCGCAACGTGGACACATCCAAATTTTTTTAAGAAAACAGAGGTGTTTTTTGCAAAGTGCCTACCTGTAGATTTTGGCCTCTACCTCAGCCGCAACCTAGGGAAACCTACCAAACCTGTGCATTTCTGAAAACTAGAGACGTAGTGGAATCCAAGATGGGGTGACTTGTGTGGCTCGGACAAGGTTCTGTTACCCAGAATCCTTTGCACACCTCAAAATTTGGCTTAAAAACACATGTTCCTCACATTTCTGTGGCAGAAAGTTCTGGAATCTGAGAGGAGCCTCAAATTTCCTTCCACCCAGCGTTCCCCCATGTCTCCCGATAAAAATGATACCTCACTTGTGTGGGTAGGCCTAGCACCCGCGAAAGAAAACGCCCCAAAGCGCAACGTGGACACATCCAAATTTTTGAAAGTAAACTGAGGTGTTTTATGCAAAGCGCCTACCTGTAGATTTTGGCCTGTAGCTCAGCCGCCACCTAGGGAAACCTACCAAACCTGTGCATTTCTGAAAACTAGAGACCTAGGGGAATCCAAGATGGGGTGACTTGTGTGGCTCGGACCAGGATCTGTTAACCCGGAATCCTTTGCAAACCTCAAAATTTGGCTAAAAAAACACGTTCCTCACATTTCTGTGGCAGAAAGTTCTGGAATCTGAGAGGAGCCACAAATTGCCTTCCACCCAGCGTTCCCCCAAGGCTCCCGATAAAAATGATACCTCACTTGTGTGGGTAGGCCTAGCGCCCGCGACAGGAAACACCCCAAAGCGCAACGTGGACACATCCAAATTTTTGAAAGAAAACTGAGGTGTTTTTTGCAAAGTGCCTACCTGTAGATTTTGGCCTCTACCTCAGCCGCCACCTAGGGAAACCTACCAAACCTGTGCATTTCTGAAAACTAGAGACCTAGTGGAATCCAAGATGGGGTGACTTGTGTGGCTCGGACTAGGTTATGTTACCCAGAATCGTTTGCAAACCTCAAAATTGTGTTCCTCACATTTCTGTGGCAGAAAGTTCTGGAATCTGAGAGGAGCCACAAATTTCCTTCCACCCAGCGTTCCCCCACGTCTCCCGATAAAAATGATACCTCACTTGTGTTGGTAGGCCTAGCGCCCACGACAGGAAATGACCCAAAGCGCAACGTGGACACATCCACATTTTTGAAACAAAACTGAGGTGTTTTTCGCAAAGTGCCTACCTGTAGATTTTGGCCTGTAGCTCTTCCGGCACCTAGGGAAACCTACCAAAGCTGTGCATTTCTGAAAACTAGAGACCTAGGGGAATCCAAGATGGGGTGTCTTGTGTGGCTCGGACCAGGTTCTGTTACCCAGAATCCTTTGCAAACCTCAAAATTTGGCTAAAAAACACATGTTCCTCACATTTCTGTGGCAGAAAGTTCTGGAATCTGAGAGGAGCCACAAATTTCCTTCCACCCAGCGTTCCCCCACGTCTCCCGATAAAAATGATACCTCACTTGTGTGGGTAGGCCTAGCGCCCACGACAGGAAATGACCCAAAGCGCAACGCGGACACATCCAAATTTTTGAAAGAAAACTGAGGTGTTTTTCGCAAAGTGCCTACCTGTAGATTGTGGCCTGTAGCTCAGCCGGCACCTAGGGAAACCTACCAAACCTGTGCATTTCTGAAAACCAGAGACCTAGGGGAATCCAAGATGGAGAGACTTGTGTGGCTCGGACCAGGTTCTGTTACCCAGAATCCTTTGCAAACCTCAAAATTTGGCTAAAAAACACATGTTCCTCACATTTCTGTGGCAGAAAGTTCTGGAATCTGAGAGGAGCCACAAATTTCCTTCCACCCAGCGTTCTCCCATGTCTCCCGATAAAAATTATACCTCACTTGTGTGGGTAGGCCTAGCGCCCGCAACAGGAAACGCCCCAAAGCGCAATGTGGACACATCCAAATTTTTGAAAGAAAACTGAGGTGTTTTTTGCAAAGTGCCTACCTGTAGATTTTGGCCTCTAGCTCAGCCACCACCTAGGGAAACCTACCAAACCTGTGCATTTCTGAAAACTAGAGACCCAGGGGAATCCAAGATGGGATGACTTGTGTGGCTCGGACCAGGATCTGTTAACCCGGAATCCTTTGCAAACCTCAAAATTTGGCTAAAAAAACACGTTCCTCACATTTCTGTGGCAGAAAGTTCTGGAATCTGAGAGGAGCCACGAATTTCCTTCCACCCAGCGTTCCCCCAAGTCTCCCGATAAAAATGATACCTCACTTGTGTGGGTAGGCCTAGCGCCCGCGACAGGAAACACCCCAAAGCGCAACGTGGACACCTCCAAATTTTTGAAAGAAAACTGAGGTGTTTTTTGCAAAGTGCCTACCTGTAGATTTTGGCCTGTAGGTCAGCCGGCACCCAGGGAAAACTTCCAAACCGGTGCATTTCTGAAAACTAGAGACCTAGGGGAATGCAGGATGGGGTGACTTGTGTGGCTCGGACCAGGTTCTGTTACCCAGAATCCTTTGCAAACCTCAAAATTGTGTTCCTCACATTTCTGTGGCAGAAAGTTCTGGAATCTGAGAGGAGCCACAAATTTCCTTCCACCCAGCGTTCCCCCAAGTCTCCCGATAAAAATAATACCTCAGTTGTGTGGGTAGGCCTAGCGTCGGGCGACAGGAAACACCCCAAAGCGCAACGTGGACACATTCAATTTTTGAAAGAAAACAGAGGTGTTTTTTGCAAAGTGCCTACCTGTAGATTTTGGCCTGTAGCTCAGCCGTCACCCAGGGAAACTTACCAAACCTGTGCTTTTCTGAAAACTAGAGACCTAGGGGAATCCAAGATGGGGTGACTTGTGTGGCTCGGACCAGGTTCTGTTACCCAGAATACTTTGCAAACCTCAAAATTTGGCAAAAAAACACATGTTCCTCACATTTCTGTGGCAGAAAGTTCTGGAATCTGAGAGGAGCCACAAATTTCCTTCCACCCAGCATTCCCCCACGTCTCCCGATAAAAATGATACCTCACTTGTGTGGGTAGGCATAGCGTCCGCGACAGGAAACGCCCCAAAGCGCAACGTGGACACATCCAAATTTTTGAGAGAAAACAGAGGTGTTTTTTGAAAAGTGCCTACCTGTAGATTTTGGCCTCTAGCTCAGCCGGCACCTAGGGAAACCTACCAAACCTGTGCATTTCTGAAAACTAGAGACCTAGGGGAATCCATGATGGGGTGACTTGTGTGGCTCGGACCAGGTTCTGTTACCCAGAATCCTTTGCAAACCTCAAAATTTGGCAAAAAAAACACATGTTCCTCACATTTCTGTGGCAGAAAGTTCTGGAATCTGAGAGGAGCCCCAAATTTCCTTCCACCCAGCGTTCCCCCACGTCTCCCAATAAAAATGATACCTCACTTGTGTGGGTAGGCCTAGCGTCCGCGACAGGAAACGCCCCAAAGCGCAAAGTGGACACTTCCAAATTTTTGAAAGAAAACAGAGTTGTTTTTTGCAAAGTTCCTACCTGTAGATTTTGGCCTCTAGCTCAGCCGCCACCTAGGGAAACCTACCAAACCTGTGCATTTCTGAAAACTAGAGACCTAGTGGAATCCAAGATGGGGTGACTTGTGTGGCTCGGACCAGGTTCTGTTACCCAGAATCCTTTGCAAACCTCAAAATTGTGTTCCTCACATTTCTGTGGCAGAAAGTTCTGGAATCTGAGAGGAGCCACAAATTTCCTTCCACCCAGTGTTCCCCCACGTCTCCCGATAAAAATGATACCTCACTTGTGTGGGTAGGCCTAGCGCCCACGACAGGAAATGACCCAAAGCACAACGTGGACACATCCAAATTTTGGAAAGAAAACTGAGGTGTTTTTCGCAAAGTGCCTACCTGTAGATTTTGGTCTGTAGCTCAGCCGGCACCTAGGGAAACCTACCAAACCTGTGCATTTCTGAAAACTAGAGACCTAGTGGAATCCAAGATGGGGTGACTTGTGTGGCTCGGACCAGGTTCTGTTACCCAGAATCCTTTGCAAACCTCAAAATTTGGCTAAAAAACACATGTTCCTCACATTTCTGTGGCAGAAAGTTCTGGAATCTGAGAGGCGCCACAAATTTCCTTCCACCCAGCGTTCTCCCATGTCTCCCGATGAAAATTATACCTCACTTGTGTCGGTAGGCCTAGCGCCCGCGACAGGAAACGCCCCAAAGCGCAATGTGGACACATCCAAATTTTTGAAAGAAAGCAGAGGTGTTTTTTGAAAAGTGCCTACCTGTAGATTTTGGCCTCTAGCTCAGCCACCACCTAGGGAAACCTGCCAAACCAGTGCATTTCTGAAAACTAGAGACCCAGGGGAACCCAAGATGGGTGACTTGTGTGGCTCGGACTAGGTTCTGTTACCCAGAATCCTTTGCAAACCTCAAAATTTGGCTAAAAAACACATGTTCCTCACATTTCTGTGGCAGAAAGTTCTGGAATCTGAGAGGAGCCTCAAATTTCCTTCCACCCAGCGTTCCCCCATGTCTCCCGATAAAAATGATACCTCACTTGTGTGGGTAGGCCTAGCACCCGTGAAAGAAAACGCCCCAAAGAGCAACGTGGACACATCCACATTTTTTAAAGAAAACAGAGGTGTTTTTTGCAAAGTGCCTACCTGTAGATTTTGGCCTGTAGCTCAGCCGCCACCTAGGGAAACCTACCAAACCTGTGCATTTCTGAAAACTAGAGACCTAGGGGAATCCAAGATGGGATGACTTGTGTGGCTCGGACCAGGTTCTGTTAACCCGGAATCCTTTGCAAACCTCAAAATTTGGCTAAAAAAACACGTTCCTCACATTTCTGTGGCAGAAAGTTCTGGAATCTGAGAGGAGCCATAAATTTCCTTCCACCCAGCGTTCCCCCAAGTCTCCCGATAAAAATGATACCTCACTTGTGTGGGTAGGCCTAGCGCCCGCGACAGAAAACACCCCAAAGCCCAACGTGGACACATCCAAATTTTTTGAAAGAAAACTGAGGTGTTTTTTGCAAAGTGCCTACCTGTAGATTTTGGCCTGTAGCTCAGCCGGCACCCAGGGAAAACTACCAAACCTGTGCATTTCTGAAATCTAGAGACCTAGGGGAATCCAAGATGGGGTGACTTGTGTGGCTCGGACCAGGTTCTGTTACCCAGAATCCTTTGCAAACCTCAAAATTGTGTTCCTCACATTTCTGTGGCAAAAAGTTCTGGAATCTGAGAGGAGCCACAAATTTCCTTCCACCCAGCGTTCCCCCAGGTCTCCCGATAAAAATGATACCTCACTTGTGTGGGTAGGCCTAGCGCCCGCGACAGGAAACACCCCAAAGCGCAACGTGGACACATCCAAATTTCTGAAAGAAAACTGAGGTGTTTTTTGCAAAGTGCCTACCTGTAGATTTTGGCCTGTAGCTCAGCCGGCACCCAGGGAAACCTACCAAACCTGTGCATTTCTGAAAACTAGAGACCTAGGGGAATCCAAGATGGGGTGACTTGTGTGGCTCGGACCAGGTTCTGTTACCCAGAATCCTTTGCAAACCTCAAAATTTGGCTAAAAAAACACATGTTCCTCACATTTCTGTGGCAGAAAATTCTGGAATCTGAGAGGAGCCACAAATTTCCTTCCACCCAGCATTCCCCCACGTCTCCCGATAAAAATGATACCTCACTTGTGTGGGTAGGCCTAGGATCCGCGACAGGAAACGCCCCAAAGCGCAAAGTGGACACATCCAAATTTTTGAAAGAAAACAGAGGTGTTTTTTGCAAAGTTCCTACCTGTATATTTTGGCCTCTAGCTCAGCCGCCACCTAGGGAAACCTACCAAACCTGTGCATTTCTGAAAATTAGAGACCTAGTGGAATCCAAGATGGGGTAACTTGTGTGGCTCGGACCAGGTTCTGTTACCCAGAATCCTTTGCAAATCTCAAAATTGTGTTCCTCACATTTCTGTTGCAGAAAGTTCTGGAATCTGAGAGGAGCCACAAATTTCCTTCCACCCAGCGTTCCCCCATGTCTCCCGATAAAAATTATACCTCACTTGTGTGGGTAGGCCTAGCGCCCACGACAGGAAATGACCGAAAGCGCAACGTGGACACATCCAAATTTTTGAAAGAAAACTGAGGTGTTTTTCGCAAAGTGCCTACCTGTAGATTTTGGCCTGTAGCTCAGCCGGCACCTAGGGAAACCTACCAAACCTGTGCATTTCTGAAAACTAGAGACCTAGGGGAATCCAAGATGGGGTGACTTGTGTGTCTCGGACCAGGTTCTGTTACCCAGAATCCTTTGCAAACCTCAAAATTCGGCTAAAAAACACATGTTCCTCACATTTCTGTGGCAGAAAGTTCTGGAATCCGAGAGGATCCACAAATTTCCTTCCACCCAGCGTTCCCCCACGTCTCCCGATAAAAATTATACCTCACTTGTGTGGGTAGGCCTAGCGTCCGCGACAGGAAACGCCCCAAAGCGCAAAGTGGACACATCCAAATTTTTGAAAGAAAACAGAGGTGTTTTTTGCAAAGTTCCTACCTGTAGATTTTGGCCTCTAGCTCAGCCGCCACCTAGGGAAACCTACCAAACCAGTGCATTTCTGAAAACTAGAGACCCAGGGGAATCCAAGATGGGGGGACTTGTGTGGCTCGGACCAGGTTCTGTTACACAGAATCCTTTGCAAACCTCAAAATTTGGCTAAAAAACACATGTTCCTCACATTTCTGTGGCAGAAAGTTCTGGAATCTGAGAGGAGCCACAAATTTCCTTCCACCCAGCGTTCTCCTATGTCTCCCGATAAAAATTATACCTCACTTGTGTGGGTAGGCCTAGCGCCCGCGACAGGAAACGCCCCAAAGCGCAATGTGGACACATCCACATTTTTGAAAGAAAGCAGAGGTGTTTTTTGCAAAGTGCCTACCTGTAGATTTTGGCCTCTAGCTCAGCCACCACCTAGGGAAACCTACCAAACCAGAGCATTTCTGAAAACTAGAGACGCAGGGGAATCCAAGATGGGGTGACTTGTGTGGCTCGGACTAGGTTCTATTACCCAGAATCCTTTGCAAACCTCAAAATGTGGCTAAAAAAACACATGTTCCTCACATTTCTGTGGCAGAAAGTTCTGGAATCTGAGAGGAGCATCAAATTTCCTTCCACCCAGCGTTCCCCCATGTCTCCCGATAAAAATGATACCTCACTTGTGTGGGTAGGCCTAGCACCCGCGAAAGAAAACACCCCAAAGCGCAACGTGGACACATCTAAATTTTTGAAAGAAAACTGAGGTGTTTTATGCAACGTGCCTACCTGTAGATTTTGGCTTGTAGCTCAGCCGCCACCTAGGGAAACCTACCAAACCTGTGCATTTCTGAAAACTAGAGACCTAGGGGAATCCAAGATGGGATGACTTGTGTGGCTCGGACCAGGATCTGTTAACCCGGAATCCTTTGCAAACCTCAAAATTTGGCTAAAAAAACACGTTCCTCACATTTCTGTGGCAGAAAGTTCTGGAATCTGAGAGGAGCCATACATTTCCTTCCACCCAGCGTTCCCCCAAGTCTCCCGATAAAAATGATACCTCACTTGTGTGGTTAGGCCTAGCGCCCGCGACAGGAAACACCCCAAAGCGCAACGTGGACACATCCAAATTTTTTGAAAGAAAACTGAGGTGTTTTTTGCAAAGTGCCTACCTGTAGATTTTGGCCTGTAGCTCAGCCGGCACCCAGGGAAAACTACCAAACCTGTGCATTTCTGAAATCTAGAGACCTAGGGGAATCCAAGATGGGGTGACTTGTGTGGCTCGGACCAGGTTCTGTTACCCAGAATCCTTTGCAAACCTCAAAATTGTGTTCCTCACATTTCTGTGGCAGAAAGTTATGGAATCTGAGAGGAGCCACAAATTTCCTTCCACCCAGCGTTCCCCCACGTCTCCCGATAAAAATGATACCTCACTTGTGTGGGTAGGCCTTGCGTCCGCGACAGGAAACACCCCAAAGCGCAAAGTGGACACATCCACATTTTTGAAAGAAAACAGAGGTGTTTTTTACAAAGTTCCTACCTGTAGATTTTGCCCTCTAGCTCAGCCGCCACCTAGGGAAACCTACCAAACCTGTGCATTTCTGAAAATTAGAGACCTAGTGGAATCCAAGATGGGGTGACTTGTGTGGCTCGGACCAGGTTCTGTTACCCAGAATCCTTTGCAAACCTCAAAATTGTGTTCCTCACATTTCTATGGCAGAAAGTTCTGGAATCTGAGAGGAGCCACAAATTTCCTTCCACCCAGCGTTCTCCCATGTCTCCCGATAAAAATTATACCTCACTTGTGAGGGTAGGCCTAGCGCCCGCGACAGGAAACGCCCCAAAGCGCAATGTGGACACATCCAAATTTTTTAAAGAAAGCCGAGGTGTTTTTTGCAAAGTGCCTACCTGTAGATTTTGGCCTCTAGCTCAGCCGGCACCCAGGGAAAACTACCAAACCTGTGCATTTCTGAAAACTAGAGACCCAGGGGAATCCAAGATGGGGTGACTTGTGTGGCTCGGACCAGGTTCTGTTACCCAGAATCCTTTGCAAACCTCAAAATTTGGCCAAAAAAACACATGTTCCTCACATTTCTGTGGCAGAAAATTCTGGAATCTGAGAGGAGCCACAAATTTCCTTCCACCCAGCGTTCCCCCACGTCTCCCGATAAAAATGATACCTCAATTGTGTGGGTAGGCCTAGCGTCCACGACAGGAAACGCCCCAAAGCGCAAAGTGGACACATCCAAATTTTTGAAAGAAAACAGAGGTGTTTTTTGCAAAGTTCCTACCTGTAGATTTTGGCCTCTAGCTCAGCCGCCACCTAGGGAAACCTACCAAACCTGTGCATTTCTGAAAATTAGAGACCTAGTGGAATCCAAGATGGGGTGACTTGTGTGGCTCGGACCAGGTTCTGTTACCCAGAATCCTTTGCAAACCTCAAAATTGTGTTCCTCATATTTCTGTGGCAGAAAGTTCTGGAATCTGAGAGGAGCCACAAATGTCCTTCCACCCAGCGTTCCCCCATGTCTCCAGATAAAAATTATACCTCACTTGTGTGGGTAGGCCTAGCGCCCGCGACAGGAAACGCCCCAAAGCGCAATGTGGACACATCCACATTTTTGAAAGAAAGCAGAGGTGTTTTTTGCAAAGTGCCTACCTGTAGATTTTGGCCTCTAGCTCAGCCACCACCTAGGGAAACCTACCAAACCAGAGCATTTCTGAAAACTAGAGACCCAGGGGAATCCAAGATGGGGTGACTTGTGTGGCTCGGACTAGGTTCTATTACCCAGAATCCTTTGCAAACCTCAAAATGTGGCTAAAAAAACACATGTTCCTCACATTTCTGTGGCAGAAAGTTCTGGAATCTGAGAGGAGCATCAAATTTCCTTCCACCCAGCGTTCCCCCATGTCTCCCGATAAAAATGATACCTCACTTGTGTGGGTAGGCCTAGCACCCGCGAAAGAAAACACCCCAAAGCGCAACGTGGACACATCTAAATTTTTGAAAGAAAACTGAGGTGTTTTATGCAACGTGCCTACCTGTAGATTTTGGCTTGTAGCTCAGCCGCCACCTAGGGAAACCTACCAAACCTGTGCATTTCTGAAAACTAGAGACCTAGGGGAATCCAAGATGGGATGACTTGTGTGGCTCGGACCAGGATCTGTTAACCCGGAATCCTTTGCAAACCTCAAAATTTGGCTAAAAAAACACGTTCCTCACATTTCTGTGGCAGAAAGTTCTGGAATCTGAGAGGAGCCATAAATTTCCTTCCACCCAGCGTTCCCCCAAGTCTCCCGATAAAAATGATACCTCACTTGTGTGGTTAGGCCTAGCGCCCGCGACAGGAAACACCCCAAAGCGCAACGTGGACACATCCAAATTTTTTGAAAGAAAACTGAGGTGTTTTTTGCAAAGTGCCTACCTGTAGATTTTGGCCTGTAGCTCAGCCGGCACCCAGGGAAAACTACCAAACCTGTGCATTTCTGAAATCTAGAGACCTAGGGGAATCCAAGATGGGGTGACTTGTGTGGCTCGGACCAGGTTCTGTTACCCAGAATCCTTTGCAAACCTCAAAATTGTGTTCCTCACATTTCTGTGGCAGAAAGTTATGGAATCTGAGAGGAGCCACAAATTTCCTTCCACCCAGCGTTCCCCCACGTCTCCCGATAAAAATGATACCTCACTTGTGTGGGTAGGCCTTGCGTCCGCGACAGGAAACACCCCAAAGCGCAAAGTGGACACATCCACATTTTTGAAAGAAAACAGAGGTGTTTTTTACAAAGTTCCTACCTGTAGATTTTGCCCTCTAGCTCAGCCGCCACCTAGGGAAACCTACCAAACCTGTGCATTTCTGAAAATTAGAGACCTAGTGGAATCCAAGATGGGGTGACTTGTGTGGCTCGGACCAGGTTCTGTTACCCAGAATCCTTTGCAAACCTCAAAATTGTGTTCCTCACATTTCTATGGCAGAAAGTTCTGGAATCTGAGAGGAGCCACAAATTTCCTTCCACCCAGCGTTCTCCCATGTCTCCCGATAAAAATTATACCTCACTTGTGAGGGTAGGCCTAGCGCCCGCGACAGGAAACGCCCCAAAGCGCAATGTGGACACATCCAAATTTTTTAAAGAAAGCCGAGGTGTTTTTTGCAAAGTGCCTACCTGTAGATTTTGGCCTCTAGCTCAGCCACCACCTAGGGAAACCTACCAAACCTGTGCATTTCTGAAAACTAGAGACCCAGGGGAATCCAAGATGGGGTGACTTGTGTGGCTCGGACCAGGTTCTGTTACCCAGAATCCTTTGCAAACCTCAAAATTTGGCCAAAAAAACACATGTTCCTCACATTTCTGTGGCAGAAAATTCTGGAATCTGAGAGGAGCCACAAATTTCCTTCCACCCAGCGTTCCCCCACGTCTCCCGATAAAAATGATACCTCAATTGTGTGGGTAGGCCTAGCGTCCACGACAGGAAACGCCCCAAAGCGCAAAGTGGACACATCCAAATTTTTGAAAGAAAACAGAGGTGTTTTTTGCAAAGTTCCTACCTGTAGATTTTGGCCTCTAGCTCAGCCGCCACCTAGGGAAACCTACCAAACCTGTGCATTTCTGAAAATTAGAGACCTAGTGGAATCCAAGATGGGGTGACTTGTGTGGCTCGGACCAGGTTCTGTTACCCAGAATCCTTTGCAAACCTCAAAATTGTGTTCCTCATATTTCTGTGGCAGAAAGTTCTGGAATCTGAGAGGAGCCACAAATGTCCTTCCACCCAGCGTTCCCCCATGTCTCCAGATAAAAATTATACCTCACTTGTGTGGGTAGGCCTAGCGCCCACGACAGGAAATGACCGAAAGCGCAACGTGGACACATCAAAATTTTTGAAAGAAAACAGAGGTGTTTTTTGCAAAGTTCCTACCTGTAGATTTTGGCCTCTAGCTCAGCCGCCACCTAGGGAAACCTACCAAACCTGTGCATTTCTGTAAATTAGAGACCTAGTGGAATCCAAGATGGGGTGACTTGTGTGGCTCAGACCAGGTTCTGTTACCCAGAATCCTTTGCAAACCTCAAAATTGTGTTCCTCACATTTCTGTGGCAGAAAGTTCTGGAATCTGAGAGGAGCCACAAATTTCCTTCCACCCAGCGTTCCCCCATGTCTCCCGATAAAAATGATACCTCACTTGTGTGGGTAGGCCTAGCGCCCACGACAGGAAATGACCGAAAGCGCAACGTGGACACATCCACATTTTTGAAAGAAAACTGAGGTGTTTTTCGCAAAGTGCCTACCTGTAGATTTTGGCCTGTAGCTCATCCGGCACCTAGGGAAACCTACCAAACCTGTGCATTTCTGAAAACTAGAGACCTAGGGGAATCCAAGATGGGGTGACTTGTGTGGCTCGGACCAGGTTCTGTTTGCCCAGAATCCTTTGCAAACCTCAAAATTGTGTTCCTCACATTTCTGTGGCAGAATGTTCTGGAATCTGAGAGGAGCCACAAATTTACTTCCACCCAGCGTTCCCCAAAGTCTCCCGATAAAAATGATACCTCACTTGTGTGGGTAGGCCTAGCGCCCGCGACAGGAAACACCCCAAAGCGCAACGTGGACACATCCAATTTTTCAAAGAAAACAGAGGTGTTTTTTGCAAAGTGCCTACCTGTAGATTTTGGCCTCTACCTCAGCCGCCACCTAGGGAAACCTACCAAACCTGTGCATTTCTGAAAACTAGAGACGTAGTGGAATCCAAGATGGGGTGACTTGTGTGGCTCGGACAAGGTTCTGTTACCCAGAATCCTTTGCACACCTCAAAATTTGGCTAAAAAACACATGTTCCTCACATTTCTGTGGCAGAAAGTTCTGGAATCTGAGAGGAGCCACAAATTTCCTTCCACCCAGCGTTCTCCCATGTCTCCCGATAAAAATTATACCTCACTTATGTGGGTAGGCCTAGCGCCCGCGACAGGAAACGCCCCAAAGCGCAATGTGGACACATCCAAATTTTTTAAAGAAAGCAGAGGTGTTTTTTGTAAAGTGCCTACCTGTAGATTTTGGCCTCTAGCTCAGCCACCACCTAGGGAAACCTACCAAACCAGAGCATTTCTGAAAACTAGAGACCCAGGGGAATCCAAGATGGGGTGACTTGTGTGGCTCGGACTAGGTTCTGTTACCCAGAATCCTTTGCAAACCTCAAAATTTGGCTAAAAAAACACATGTTCCTAACATTTCTGTGGCAGAAAGTTCTGGAATCTGAGAGGAGCCTCAAATTTCCTTCCACCCAGCGTTCCCCCATGTCTCCCGATAAAAATGATACCTCACTTGTGTGGGTAGGCCTAGCGCCCGCGACAGGAAACACCCCAAAGCGCAACGTGGACACATCCAAATTTTTGAAAGAAAACTGAGGTGTTTTTTGCAAAGTGCCTACCTGTAGATTTTGGCCTCTACCTCAGCCGCCACCTAGGGAAACCTACCAAACCTGTGCATTTCTGAAAACTAGAGACCTAGTGGAATCCAAGATGGGGTGACTTGTGTGGCTCGGACCAGGTTATGTTACCCAGAATCGTTTGCAAACCTCAAAATTGTGTTCCTCACATTTCTGTGGCAGAAAGTTCTGGAATCTGAGAGTAGCCACAAATTTCCTTCCACCCAGCGTTCCCCCACGTCTCCCGATAAAAATGATACCTCACTTGTGTGGGTAGGCCTAGCGCCCACGACAGGAAATGACCCAAAGCGCAACGTGGACACATCCACATTTTTGAAACAAAACTGAGGTGTTTTTCGCAAAGTGCCTACCTGTAGATTTTGGCCTGTAGCTCTTCCGGCACCTAGGGAAACCTACCAAAGCTGTGCATTTCTGAAAACTAGAGACCTAGGGGAATCCAAGATGGGGTGACTTGTGTGGCTCGGACCAGGTTCTGTTACCCAGAATCCTTTGCAAACCTCAAAATTTGGCTATAAAACACATGTTCCTCACATTTCTGTGGCAGAAAGTTCTGGAATCTGAGAGGAGCCACAAATTTCCTTCCACCCAGCGTTCCCCCACGTCTCCCGATAAAAATGATACCTCACTTGTGTGGGTAGGCCTAGCGCCCACGACAGGAAATGACCCAAAGCGCAACGTGGACACATCCAAATTTTTGAAAGAAAACTGAGGTGTTTTTCGCAAAGTGCCTACCTGTAGATTGTGGCCTGTAGCTCAGCCGGCACCTAGGGAAACCTACCAAACCTGTGCATTTCTGAAAACCAGAGACCTAGGGGAATCCAAGATGGAGGGACTTGTGTGGCTCGGACCAGGTTCTGTTACCCAGAATCCTATGCAAACCTCAAAATTTGGCTAAAAAACACATGTTCCTCACATTTCTGTGGCAGAAAGTTCTGGAATCTGAGAGGAGCCACAAATTTCCTTCCACCCAGCGTTCCCCCAAGTCTCCCGATAAAAATTATACCTCACTTGTGTGGGTAGGCCTAGCGCCCGCGACAGGAAACGCCCCAAAGCGCAACGTGGACACCTCCAAATTTTTGAAAGAAAACTGAGGTGTTTTTTGCAAAGTGCCTACCTGTAGATTTTGGCCTGTAGGTCAGCCGGCACCCAGGGAAAACTACCAAACCGGTGCATTTCTGAAAACTAGAGACCTAGGGGAATACAAGATGGGGTGACTTGTGTGGCTCGGACCAGGTTCTGTTACCCAGAATCCTTTGCAAACCTCAAAATTGTGTTCCTCACATTTCTGTGGCAGAAAGTTCTGGAATCTGAGAGGAGCCACAAATTTCCTTCCACCCAGCGTTCCCCCAAGTCTCCCGATAAAAATAATACCTCAGTTGTGTGGGTAGGCCTAGCGCCGGGCGACAGGAAACACCCCAAAGCGCAACGTGGACACATCCAATTTTTGAAAGAAAACAGAGGTGTTTTTTGCAAAGTGCCTACCTGTAGATTTTGGCCTGTAGCTCAGCCGTCACCCAGGGAAACTTACCAAACCTGTGCTTTTCTGAAAACTAGAGACCTAGGGGAATCCAAGATGGGGTGACTTGTGTGGCTCGGACCAGGTTCTGTTACCCAGAATACTTTGCAAACCTCAAAATTTGGCAAAAAAACACATGTTCCTCACATTTCTGTGGCAGAAAGTTCTGGAATCTGAGAGGAGCCACAAATTTCCTTCCACCCAGCATTCCCCCACGTCTCCCGATAAAAATGATACCTCACTTGTATGGGTAGGCCTAGCGTCCGCGACAGGAAACGCCCCAAAGCGCAACGTGGACACATCCAAATTTTTGAAAGAAAACAGAGGTGTTTTTTGAAAAGTGCCTACCTGTAGATTTTGGCCTCTAGCTCAGCCGCCACCTAGGAAACCTACCAATCCTGTGCATTTCTGAAAACTAGAGACCTAGGGAAATCCAAGATGGGGTGACTTGTGTGTCTCGGACCAGGTTCTGTTACCCAGAATCCTTTTCAAACCTCAAAATTTGGCTAAAAAAACACGTTCCTCACATTTCTGTGGCTGAAAGTTCTGGAATCTGAGAGGAGCCACAAATTTCCTTCCACCCAGCGTTCCCCCAAGTCTCACGATAAAAATGATACCTCACTTGTGTGGGTAGGCCTAGCGCCCGCGTCAGGATATGCCCCAAAACACAACGTGGACACATCAAAGAAAACAGAGCTGTTTTTAGCAAAGTGCCTACCTGTAGATTTTGGCCTCTAGCTCAGCCGGCACCTAGGGAAACCTACCAAACCTGTGCATTTCTGAAAACTAGAGACCTAGGGGAATCCATGATGGGGTGACTTGTGTGGCTCGGACCAGGTTCTGTTACCCAGAATCCTTTGCAAACCTCAAAATTTGGCAAAAAAAACACATGTTCCTCACATTTCTGTGGCAGAAAGTTCTGGAATCTGAGAGGAGCCCCAAATTTCCTTCCACCCAGCGTTCCCCCACGTCTCCCGATAAAAATGATACCTCACTTGTGTGGGTAGGCCTAGCGTCCGCGACAGGAAACGCCCCAAAGCGCAAAGTGGACACTTCCAAATTTTTGAAAGAAAACAGAGTTGTTTTTTGCAAAGTTCCTACCTGTAGATTTTGGCCTCTAGCTCAGCCGCCACCTAGGGAAACCTACCAAACCTGTGCATTTCTGAAAACTAGAGACCTAGTGGAATCCAAGATGGGGAGACTTGTGTGGCTCGGACCAGGTTCTGTTACCCAGAATCCTTTGCAAACCTCAAAATTGTGTTCCTCACATTTCTGTGGCAGAAAGTTCTGGAATCTGAGAGGAGCCACAAATTTCCTTCCACCTAGTGTTCCCCCACGTCTCCCGATATAAATGATACCTCACTTGTGTGGGTAGGCCTAGCGCCCACGACAGGAAATGACCCAATGCACAACGTGGACACATCCAAATTTTGGAAAGAAAACTGAGGTGTTTTTCGCAAAGTGCCTACCTGTAGATTTTGGCCTGTAGCTCAGCCGGCACCTAGGGAAACCTACCAAACCTGTGCATTTCTGAAAACTAGAGACCTAGTGGAATCCAAGATGGGGTGACTTGTGTGGCTCGGACCAGGTTCTGTTACCCAGAATCCTTTGCAAACCTCAAAATTTGGCTAAAAAACACATGTTCCTCACATTTCTGTGGCAGAAAGTTCTGGAATCTGAGAGGAGCCACAAATTTCCTTCCACCCAGCGTTCTCCCATGTCTCCCGATAAAAATTATACCTCACTTGTGTCGGTAGGCCTAACGCCCGCGACAGGAAACGCCCCAAAGCGCAATGTGGACACATCCAAATTTTTGAAAGAAAGCAGAGGTGTTTTTTGAAAAGTGCCTACCTGTAGATTTTGGCCTCTAGCTCAGCCACCACCTAGGGAAACCTGCCAAACCAGTGCATTTCTGAAAACTAGAGACCCAGGGGAACCCAAGATGGGTGACTTGTGTGGCTCGGACTAGGTTCTGTTACCCAGAATCCTTTGCAAACCTCAAAATTTGGCTAAAAAACACATGTTCCTCACATTTCTGTGGCAGAAAGTTCTGTAATCTGAGAGGAGCCTCAAATTTCCTTCCACCCAGCGTTCCCCCATGTCTCCCGATAAAAATAATACCTCACTTGTGTGGGTAGGCCTAGCACCCGCGAAAGAAAACGCCCCAAAGAGCAACGTGGACACATCCACATTTTTTAAAGAAAACAGAGGTGTTTTTTGCAAAGTGCCTACCTGTAGATTTTGGCCTGTAGCTCAGCCGCCACCTAGGGAAACCTACCAAACCTGTGCATTTCTGAAAACTAGAGACCTAGGGGAATCCAAGATGGGATGACTTGTGTGGCTCGGACCAGGTTCTGTTAACCCGGAATCCTTTGCAAACCTCAAAATTTGGCTAAAAAAACACGTTCCTCACATTTCTGTGGCAGAAAGTTCTGGAATCTGAGAGGAGCCATAAATTTCCTTCCACCCAGCGTTCCCCCAAGTCTCCCGATAAAAATGATACCTCACTTGTGTGGGTAGGCCTAGCGCCCGCGACAGAAAACACCCCAAAGCCCAACGTGGACACATCCAATTTTTTTTAAAGAAAACTGAGGTGTTTTTTGCAAAGTGCCTACCTGTAGATTTTGGCCTGTAGCTCAGCCGGCACCCAGGGAAAACTACCAAACCTGTGCATTTCTGAAATCTAGAGACCTAGGGGAATCCAAGATGGGGTGACTTGTGTGGCTCGGACCAGGTTCTGTTACCCAGAATCCTTTGCAAACCTCAAAATTGTGTTCCTCACATTTCTGTGGCAGAAAGTTCTGGAATCTGAGAGGAGCCACAAATTTCCTTCCACCCAGCGTTCCCCCAGGTCTCCCGATAAAAATGATACCTCACTTGTGTGGGTAGGCCTAGCGCCCGCGACAGGAAACACCCCAAAGCGCAACGTGGACACATCCAAATTTCTGAAAGAAAACTGAGTCGTTTTTTGCAAAGTGCCTACCTGTAGATTTTGGCCTGTAGCTCAGCCGGCACCCAGGGAAACCTACCAAACCTGTGCATTTCTGAAAACTAGAGACCTAGCGGAATCCAAGATGGGGTGACTTGTGTGGCTCGGACCAGGTTCTGTTACCCAGAATCCTTTGCAAACCTCAAAATTTGGCTAAAAAAACACATGTTCCTCACATTTCTGTGGCAGAAAATTCTGGAATCTGAGAGGAGCCACAAATTTCCTTCCACCCAGCGTTCCCCCACGTCTCCCGATAAAAATGATACCTCACTTGTGTGGGTAGGCCTAGGATCCGCGACAGGAAACGCCCCAAAGCGCAAAGTGGACACATCCAAATTTTTGAAAGAAAACAGAGGTGTTTTTTGCAAAGTTCCTACCTGTATATTTTGGCCTCTAGCTCAGCTGCCACCTAGGGAAACCTACCAAACCTGTGCATTTCTGAAAATTAGAGACCTAGTGGAATCCAAGATGGGGTAACTTGTGTGGCTCGGACCAGGTTCTGTTACCCAGAATCCTTTGCAAACCTCAAAATTGTGTTCCTCACATTTCTGTTGCAGAAAGTTCTGGAATCTGAGAGGAGCCACAAATTTCCTTCCACCCAGTGTTCCCCCACGTCTCCCGATAAAAATTATACCTCACTTGTGTGGGTAGGCCTAGCGCCCACGACAGGAAATGACCCAAAGCACAACGTGGACACATCCAAATTTTGGAAAGAAAACTGAGGTGTTTTTCGCAAAGTGCCTACCTGTAGATTTTGGCCTGTAGCTCAGCCGGCACCTAGGGAAACCTACCAAACCTGTGCATTTCTGAAAACTAGAGACCTAGTGGAATCCAAGATGGGGTGACTTGTGTGGCTCGGACCAGGTTCTGTTACCCAGAATCCTTTGCAAACCTCAAAATTTGGCTAAAAAACACATGTTCCTCACATTTCTGTGGCAGAAAGTTCTGGAATCTGAGAGGAGCCACAAATTTCCTTCCACCCAGCGTTCTCCCATGTCTCCCGATAAAAATTATTCCTCACTTGTGTCGGTAGGCCTAGCGCCCGCGACAGGAAACGCCCCAAAGCGCAATGTGGACACATCCAAATTTTTGAAAGAAAGCAGAGGTGTTTTTTGAAAAGTGCCTACCTGTAGATTTTGGCCTCTAGCTCAGCCACCACCTAGGGAAACCTGCCAAACCAGTGCATTTCTGAAAACTAGAGACCCAGGAGAACCCAAGATGGGTGACTTGTGTGGCTCGGACTAGGTTCTGTTACCCAGAATCCTTTGCAAACCTCAAAATTTGGCTAAAAAACACATGTTCCTCACATTTCTGTGGCAGAAAGTTCTGGAATCTGAGAGGAGCCTCAAATTTCCTTCCACCCAGCGTTCCCCCATGTCTCCCGATAAAAATGATACCTCACTTGTGTGGGTAGGCCTAGCACCCGCGAAAGAAAACGCCCCAAAGAGCAACGTGGACACATCCACATTTTTTAAAGAAAACAGAGGTGTTTTTTGCAAAGTGCCTACCTGTAGATTTTGGCCTGTAGCTCAGCCGCCACCTAGGGAAACCTACCAAACCTGTGCATTTCTGAAAACTAGAGACCTAGGGGAATCCAAGATGGGATGACTTGTGTGGCTCGGACCAGGTTCTGTTAACCCGGAATCCTTTGCAAACCTCAAAATTTGGCTAAAAAAACACGTTCCTCACATTTCTGTGGCAGAAAGTTCTGGAATCTGAGAGGAGCCATAAATTTCCTTCCACCCAGCGTTCCCCCAAGTCTCCCGATAAAAATGATACCTCACTTGTGTGGGTAGGCCTAGCGCCCGCGACAGAAAACACCCCAAAGCCCAACGTGGACACATCCAAATTTTTTGAAAGAAAACTGAGGTGTTTTTTGCAAAGTGCCTACCTGTAGATTTTGGCCTGTAGCTCAGCCGGCACCCAGGGAAAACTACCAAACCTGTGCATTTCTGAAATCTAGAGACCTAGGGGAATCCAAGATGGGGTGACTTGTGTGGCTCGGACCAGGTTCTGTTACCCAGAATCCTTTGCAAACCTCAAAATTGTGTTCCTCACATTTCTGTGGCAGAAAGTTCTGGAATCTGAGAGGAGCCACAAATTTCCTTCCACCCAGCGTTCCCCCAGGTCTCCCGATAAAAATGATACCTCACTTGTGTGGGTAGGCCTAGCGCCCATGACAGGAAATGACCGAAAGCGCAACGTGGACACATCCAAATTTTTGAAAGAAAACTGAGGTGTTTTTCGCAAATGCCTACCTGTAGATTTTGGCCTGTAGCTCAGCCGGCACCTAGGGAAACCTACCAAACCTGTGCATTTCTGAAAACTAGAGACCTAGTGGAATCCAAGATGGGGTGACTTGTGTGGCTCGGACCAGGTTCTGTTACCCAGAATCCTTTGCAAACCTCAAAATTTGGCTAAAAAACACATGTTCCTCACATTTCTGTGGCAGAAAGTTCTGGAATCTGAGAGGAGCCACAAATTTCCTTCCACCCAGCGTTCTCCCATGTCTCCCGATAAAAATTATACCTCACTTGTGTCGGTAGGCCTAGCGCCCGCGACAGGAAACGCCCCAAAGCGCAATGTGGACACATCCAAATTTTTGAAAGAAAGCAGAGGTGTTTTTTGAAAAGTGCCTACCTGTAGATTTTGGCCTCTAGCTCAGCCACCACCTAGGGAAACCTGCCAAACCAGTGCATTTCTGAAAACTAGAGACCCAGGGGAACCCAAGATGGGTGACTTGTGTGGCTCGGACTAGGTTCTGTTACCCAGAATCCTTTGCAAACCTCAAAATTTGGCTAAAAAACACATGTTCCTCACATTTCTGTGGCAGAAAGTTCTGGAATCTGAGAGGAGCCTCAAATTTCCTTCCACCCAGCGTTCCCCCATGTCTCCCGATAAAAATGATACCTCACTTGTGTGGGTAGGCCTAGGATCCGCGACAGGAAACGCCCCAAAGCGCAAAGTGGACACATCCAAATTTTTGAAAGAAAACAGAGGTGTTTTTTGCAAAGTTCCTACCTGTATATTTTGGCCTCTAGCTCAGCTGCCACCTAGGGAAACCTACCAAACCTGTGCATTTCTGAAAATTAGAGACCTAGTGGAATCCAAGATGGGGTAACTTGTGTGGCTCGGACCAGGTTCTGTTACCCAGAATCCTTTGCAAACCTCAAAATTGTGTTCCTCACATTTCTGTTGCAGAAAGTTCTGGAATCTGAGAGGAGCCACAAATTTCCTTCCACCCAGCGTTCCCCCATGTCTCCCGATAAAAATTATACCTCACTTGTGTGGGTAGGCCTAGCGCCCACGACAGGAAATGACCGAAAGCGCAACGTGGACACATCCAAATTTTTGAAAGAAAACTGAGGTGTTTTTCGCAAAGTGCCTACCTGTAGATTTTGGCCTGTAGCTCAGCCGGCACCTAGGGAAACCTACCAAACCTGTGCATTTCTGAAAACTAGAGACCTAGTGGAATCCAAGAAGGGGTGACTTGTGTGGCTCGGACCAGGTTCTGTTACCCAGAATCCTTTGCAAACCTCAAAATTTGGCTAAAAAACACATGTTCCTCATATTTCTGTGGCAGAAAGTTCTGGAATCTGAGAGGAGCCACAAATTTCCTTCCACCCAGCGTTCTCCCATGTCTCCCGATAAAAATTATACCTCACTTGTGTCGGTAGGCCTAGCGCCCGCGACAGGAAACGCCCCAAAGCGCAATGTGGACACATCCAAATTTTTGAAAGAAAGCAGAGGTGTTTTTTGAAAAGTGCCTACCTGTAGATTTTGGCCTCTAGCTCAGCCACCACCTAGGGAAACCTGCCAAACCAGTGCATTTCTGAAAACTAGAGACCTAGGGGAACCCAAGATGGGTGACTTGTGTGGCTCGGACTAGGTTCTGTTACCCAGAATCCTTTGCAAACCTCAAAATTTGGCTAAAAAACACATGTTCCTCACATTTCTGTGGCAGAAAGTTCTGGAATCTGAGAGGAGCCTCAAATTTCCTTCCACCCAGCGTTCCCCCATGTCTCCCGATAAAAATGATACCTCACTTGTGTGGGTAGGCCTAGCACCCGCGAAAGAAAACGCCCCAAAGAGCAACGTGGACACATCCACATTTTTTAAAGAAAACAGAGGTATTTTTTGCAAAGTGCCTACCTGTAGATTTTGGCCTGTAGCTCAGCCGCCACCTAGGGAAACCTACCAAACCTGTGCATTTCTGAAAACTAGAGACCTAGGGGAATCCAAGATGGGATGACTTGTGTGGCTCGGACCAGGTTCTGTTAACCCGGAATCCTTTGCAAACCTCAAAATTTGGCTAAAAAAACACGTTCCTCACATTTCTGTGGCAGAAAGTTCTGGAATCTGAGAGGAGCCATAAATTTCCTTCCACCCAGCGTTCCCCCAAGTCTCCCGATAAAAATGATACCTCACTTGTGTGGGTATGCCTAGCGCCCGTGACAGAAAACACCCCAAAGCCCAACATGGACACATCCACATTTTTTGAAAGAAAACTGAGGTGTTTTTTGCAAAGTGCCAACCTGTAGATTTTGGCCTGTAGCTCAGCCGGCACCCAGGGAAAACTACCAAACCTGTGCATTTCTGAAATCTAGAGACCTAGGGGAATCCAAGATGGGGTGACTTGTGTGGCTCGGACCAGGTTCTGTTACCCAGAATCCTTTGCAAACCTCAAAATTGTGTTCCTCACATTTCTGTGTCAGAAAGTTCTGGAATCTGAGAGGAGCCACAAATTTCCTTCCACCCAGCGTTCCCCCAGGTCTCCCGATAAAAATGATACCTCACTTGTGTGGGTAGGCCTAGCGCCCGCGACAGGAAACACCCCAAAGCGCAACGTGGACACATCCAAATTTCTGAAAGAAAACTGAGGTGTTTTTTGCAAAGTGCCTACCTGTAGATTTTGGCCTGTAGCTCAGCCGGCACCCAGGGAAACCTAACAAACCTGTGCATTTCTGAAAACTAGAGACCTAGGGGAATCCAAGATGGGGTGACTTGTGTGGCTCGGACCAGGTTCTGTTACCCAGAATCCTTTGCAAACCTCAAAATTTGGCTAAAAAAACACATGTTCCTCACATTTCTGTGGCAGAAAATTCTGGAATCTGAGAGGAGCCACAAATTTCCTTCCACCCAGCGTTCCCCCACGTCTCCCGATAAAAATGATACCTCACTTGTGTGGGTAGGCCTAGGATCCGCGACAGGAAACGCCCCAAAGCGCAAAGTGGACACATCCAAATTTTTGAAAGAAAACAGAGGTGTTTTTTGCAAAGTTCCTACCTGTATATTTTGGCCTCTAGCTCAGCTGCCACCTAGGGAAACCTACCAAACCTGTGCATTTCTGAAAATTAGAGACCTAGTGGAATCCAAGATGGGGTAACTTGTGTGGCTCGGACCAGGTTCTGTTACCCAGAATCCTTTGCAAACCTCAAAATTGTGTTCCTCACATTTCTGTTGCAGAAAGTTCTGGAATCTGAGAGGAGCCACAAATTTCCTTCCACCCAGTGTTCCCCCACGTCTCCCGATAAAAATTATACCTCACTTGTGTGGGTAGGCCTAGCGCCCACGACAGGAAATGACCCAAAGCACAACGTGGACACATCCAAATTTTGGAAAGAAAACTGAGGTGTTTTTCGCAAAGTGCCTACCTGTAGATTTTGGCCTGTAGCTCAGCCGGCACCTAGGGAAACCTACCAAACCTGTGCATTTCTGAAAACTAGAGACCTAGTGGAATCCAAGATGGGGTGACTTGTGTGGCTCGGACCAGGTTCTGTTACCCAGAATCCTTTGCAAACCTCAAAATTGTGTTCCTCATATTTCTGTGGCTGAAAGTTCTGGAATCTGAGAGGAGCCACAAATGTCCTTCCACCCAGCGTTCCCCCATGTCTCCAGATAAAAATTATACCTCACTTGTGTGGGTAGGCCTAGCGCCCGCGACAGGAAACGCCCCAAAGCGCAATGTGGACACATCCACATTTTTGAAAAAAGCAGAGGTGTTTTTTGCAAAGTGCCTACCTGTAGATTTTGGCCTCTAGCTCAGCCACCACCTAGGGAAACCTACCAAACCAGAGCATTTCTGAAAACTAGAGACCCAGGGGAATCCAAGATGGGGTGACTTGTGTGGCTCGGACTAGGTTCTATTACCCAGAATCCTTTGCAAACCTCAAAATGTGGCTAAAAAAACACATGTTCCTCACATTTCTGTGGCAGAAAGTTCTGGAATCTGAGAGGAGCATCAAATTTCCTTCCACCCAGCGTTCCCCCATGTCTCCCGATAAAAATGATACCTCACTTGTGTGGGTAGGCCTAGCACCCGCGAAAGAAAACACCCCAAAGCGCAACGTGGACACATCTAAATTTTTGAAAGAAAACTGAGGTGTTTTATGCAACGTGCCTACCTGTAGATTTTGGCTTGTAGCTCAGCCGCCACCTAGGGAAACCTACCAAACCTGTGCATTTCTGAAAACTAGAGACCTAGGGGAATCCAAGATGGGATGACTTGTGTGGCTCGGACCAGGATCTGTTAACCCGGAATCCTTTGCAAACCTCAAAATTTGGCTAAAAAAACACGTTCCTCACATTTCTGTGGCAGAAAGTTCTGGAATCTGAGAGGAGCCATAAATTTCCTTCCACCCAGCGTTCCCCCAAGTCTCCCGATAAAAATGATACCTCACTTGTGTGGTTAGGCCTAGCGCCCGCGACAGGAAACACCCCAAAGCGCAACGTGGACACATCCAAATTTTTTGAAAGAAAACTGAGGTGTTTTTTGCAAAGTGCCTACCTGTAGATTTTGGCCTGTAGCTCAGCCGGCACCCAGGGAAAACTACCAAACCTGTGCATTTCTGAAATCTAGAGACCTAGGGGAATCCAAGATGGGGTGACTTGTGTGGCTCGGACCAGGTTCTGTTACCCAGAATCCTTTGCAAACCTCAAAATTGTGTTCCTCACATTTCTGTGGCAGAAAGTTATGGAATCTGAGAGGAGCCACAAATTTCCTTCCACCCAGCGTTCCCCCACGTCTCCCGATAAAAATGATACCTCACTTGTGTGGGTAGGCCTTGCGTCCGCGACAGGAAACACCCCAAAGCGCAAAGTGGACACATCCACATTTTTGAAAGAAAACAGAGGTGTTTTTTACAAAGTTCCTACCTGTAGATTTTGCCCTCTAGCTCAGCCGCCACCTAGGGAAACCTACCAAACCTGTGCATTTCTGAAAATTAGAGACCTAGTGGAATCCAAGATGGGGTGACTTGTGTGGCTCGGACCAGGTTCTGTTACCCAGAATCCTTTGCAAACCTCAAAATTGTGTTCCTCACATTTCTATGGCAGAAAGTTCTGGAATCTGAGAGGAGCCACAAATTTCCTTCCACCCAGCGTTCTCCCATGTCTCCCGATAAAAATTATACCTCACTTGTGAGGGTAGGCCTAGCGCCCGCGACAGGAAACGCCCCAAAGCGCAATGTGGACACATCCAAATTTTTTAAAGAAAGCCGAGGTGTTTTTTGCAAAGTGCCTACCTGTAGATTTTGGCCTCTAGCTCAGCCACCACCTAGGGAAACCTACCAAACCTGTGCATTTCTGAAAACTAGAGACCCAGGGGAATCCAAGATGGGGTGACTTGTGTGGCTCGGACCAGGTTCTGTTACCCAGAATCCTTTGCAAACCTCAAAATTTGGCCAAAAAAACACATGTTCCTCACATTTCTGTGGCAGAAAATTCTGGAATCTGAGAGGAGCCACAAATTTCCTTCCACCCAGCGTTCCCCCACGTCTCCCGATAAAAATGATACCTCAATTGTGTGGGTAGGCCTAGCGTCCACGACAGGAAACGCCCCAAAGCGCAAAGTGGACACATCCAAATTTTTGAAAGAAAACAGAGGTGTTTTTTGCAAAGTTCCTACCTGTAGATTTTGGCCTCTAGCTCAGCCGCCACCTAGGGAAACCTACCAAACCTGTGCATTTCTGAAAATTAGAGACCTAGTGGAATCCAAGATGGGGTGACTTGTGTGGCTCGGACCAGGTTCTGTTACCCAGAATCCTTTGCAAACCTCAAAATTGTGTTCCTCATATTTCTGTGGCAGAAAGTTCTGGAATCTGAGAGGAGCCACAAATGTCCTTCCACCCAGCGTTCCCCCATGTCTCCAGATAAAAATTATACCTCACTTGTGTGGGTAGGCCTAGCGCCCACGACAGGAAATGACCGAAAGCGCAACGTGGACACATCAAAATTTTTGAAAGAAAACAGAGGTGTTTTTTGCAAAGTTCCTACCTGTAGATTTTGGCCTCTAGCTCAGCCGCCACCTAGGGAAACCTACCAAACCTGTGCATTTCTGTAAATTAGAGACCTAGTGGAATCCAAGATGGGGTGACTTGTGTGGCTCAGACCAGGTTCTGTTACCCAGAATCCTTTGCAAACCTCAAAATTGTGTTCCTCACATTTCTGTGGCAGAAAGTTCTGGAATCTGAGAGGAGCCACAAATTTCCTTCCACCCAGCGTTCCCCCATGTCTCCCGATAAAAATGATACCTCACTTGTGTGGGTAGGCCTAGCGCCCACGACAGGAAATGACCGAAAGCGCAACGTGGACACATCCACATTTTTGAAAGAAAACTGAGGTGTTTTTCGCAAAGTGCCTACCTGTAGATTTTGGCCTGTAGCTCATCCGGCACCTAGGGAAACCTACCAAACCTGTGCATTTCTGAAAACTAGAGACCTAGGGGAATCCAAGATGGGGTGACTTGTGTGGCTCGGACCAGGTTCTGTTTGCCCAGAATCCTTTGCAAACCTCAAAATTGTGTTCCTCACATTTCTGTGGCAGAAAGTTCTGGAATCTGAGAGGAGCCACAAATTTACTTCCACCCAGCGTTCCCCAAAGTCTCCCGATAAAAATGATACCTCACTTGTGTGGGTAGGCCTAGCGCCCGCGACAGGAAACACCCCAAAGCGCAACGTGGACACATCCAATTTTTCAAAGAAAACAGAGGTGTTTTTTGCAAAGTGCCTACCTGTAGATTTTGGCCTCTACCTCAGCCGCCACCTAGGGAAACCTACCAAACCTGTGCATTTCTGAAAACTAGAGACGTAGTGGAATCCAAGATGGGGTGACTTGTGTGGCTCGGACAAGGTTCTGTTACCCAGAATCCTTTGCACACCTCAAAATTTGGCTAAAAAACACATGTTCCTCACATTTCTGTGGCAGAAAGTTCTGGAATCTGAGAGGAGCCACAAATTTCCTTCCACCCAGCGTTCTCCCATGTCTCCCGATAAAAATTATACCTCACTTATGTGGGTAGGCCTAGCGCCCGCGACAGGAAACGCCCCAAAGCGCAATGTGGACACATCCAAATTTTTTAAAGAAAGCAGAGGTGTTTTTTGTAAAGTGCCTACCTGTAGATTTTGGCCTCTAGCTCAGCCACCACCTAGGGAAACCTACCAAACCAGAGCATTTCTGAAAACTAGAGACCCAGGGGAATCCAAGATGGGGTGACTTGTGTGGCTCGGACTAGGTTCTGTTACCCAGAATCCTTTGCAAACCTCAAAATTTGGCTAAAAAAACACATGTTCCTCACATTTCTGTGGCAGAAAGTTCTGGAATCTGAGAGGAGCCTCAAATTTCCTTCCACCCAGCGTTCCCCCATGTCTCCCGATAAAAATGATACCTCACTTGTGTGGGTAGGCCTAGCGCCCGCGACAGGAAACACCCCAAAGCGCAACGTGGACACATCCAAATTTTTGAAAGAAAACTGAGGTGTTTTTTGCAAAGTGCCTACCTGTAGATTTTGGCCTCTACCTCAGCCGACACCTAGGGAAACCTACCAAACCTGTGCATTTCTGAAAACTAGAGACCTAGTGGAATCCAAGATGGGGTGACTTGTGTGGCTCGGACCAGGTTATGTTACCCAGAATCGTTTGCAAACCTCAAAATTGTGTTCCTCACATTTCTGTGGCAGAAAGTTCTGGAATCTGAGAGGAGCCACAAATTTCCTTCCACCCAGCGTTCCCCCACGTCTCCCGATAAAAATGATACCTCACTTGTGTGGGTAGGCCTAGCGCCCACGACAGGAAATGACCCAAAGCGCAACGTGGACACATCCACATTTTTGAAACAAAACTGAGGTGTTTTTCGCAAAGTGCCTACCTGTAGATTTTGGCCTGTAGCTCTTCCGGCACCTAGGGAAACCTACCAAAGCTGTGCATTTCTGAAAACTAGAGACCTAGGGGAATCCAAGATGGGGTGACTTGTGTGGCTCGGACCAGGTTCTGTTACCCAGAATCCTTTGCAAACCTCAAAATTTGGCTATAAAACACATGTTCCTCACATTTCTGTGGCAGAAAGTTCTGGAATCTGAGAGGAGCCACAAATTTCCTTCCACCCAGCGTTCCCCCACGTCTCCCGATAAAAATGATACCTCACTTGTGTGGGTAGGCCTAGCGCCCACGACAGGAAATGACCCAAAGCGCAACGTGGACACATCCAAATTTTTGAAAGAAAACTGAGGTGTTTTTCGCAAAGTGCCTACCTGTAGATTGTGGCCTGTAGCTCAGCCGGCACCTAGGGAAACCTACCAAACCTGTGCATTTCTGAAAACCAGAGACCTAGGGGAATCCAAGATGGAGGGACTTGTGTGGCTCGGACCAGGTTCTGTTACCCAGAATCCTTTGCAAACCTCAAAATTTGGCTAAAAAACACATGTTCCTCACATTTCTGTGGCAGAAAGTTCTGGAATCTGAGAGGAGCCACAAATTTCCTTCCACCCAGCGTTCCCCCAAGTCTCCCGATAAAAATTATACCTCACTTGTGTGGGTAGGCCTAGCGCCCGCGACAGGAAACGCCCCAAAGCGCAACGTGGACACCTCCAAATTTTTGAAAGAAAACTGAGGTGTTTTTTGCAAAGTGCCTACCTGTAGATTTTGGCCTGTAGGTCAGCCGGCACCCAGGGAAAACTACCAAACCGGTGCATTTCTGAAAACTAGAGACCTAGGGGAATACAAGATGGGGTGACTTGTGTGGCTCGGACCAGGTTCTGTTACCCAGAATCCTTTGCAAACCTCAAAATTGTGTTCCTCACATTTCTGTGGCAGAAAGTTCTGGAATCTGAGAGGAGCCACAAATTTCCTTCCACCCAGCGTTCCCCCAAGTCTCCCGATAAAAATAATACCTCAGTTGTGTGGGTAGGCCTAGCGCCGGGCGACAGGAAACACCCCAAAGCGCAACGTGGACACATCCAATTTTTGAAAGAAAACAGAGGTGTTTTTTGCAAAGTGCCTACCTGTAGATTTTGGCCTGTAGCTCAGCCGTCACCCAGGGAAACTTACCAAACCTGTGCTTTTCTGAAAACTAGAGACCTAGGGGAATCCAAGATGGGGTGACTTGTGTGGCTCGGACCAGGTTCTGTTACCCAGAATACTTTGCAAACCTCAAAATTTGGCAAAAAAACACATGTTCCTCACATTTCTGTGGCAGAAAGTTCTGGAATCTGAGAGGAGCCACGAATTTCCTTCCACCCAGCATTCCCCCACGTCTCCCGATAAAAATGATACCTCACTTGTATGGGTAGGCCTAGCGTCCGCGACAGGAAACGCCCCAAAGCGCAACGTGGACACATCCAAATTTTTGAAAGAAAACAGAGGTGTTTTTTGAAAAGTGCCTACCTGTAGATTTTGGCCTCTAGCTCAGCCGCCACCTAGGAAACCTACCAATCCTGTGCATTTCTGAAAACTAGAGACCTAGGGAAATCCAAGATGGGGTGACTTGTGTGTCTCGGACCAGGTTCTGTTACCCAGAATCCTTTTCAAACCTCAAAATTTGGCTAAAAAAACACGTTCCTCACATTTCTGTGGCTGAAAGTTCTGGAATCTGAGAGGAGCCACAAATTTCCTTCCACCCAGCGTTCCCCCAAGTCTCACGATAAAAATGATACCTCACTTGTGTGGGTAGGCCTAGCGCCCGCGTCAGGATATGCCCCAAAACACAACGTGGACACATCAAAGAAAACAGAGCTGTTTTTAGCAAAGTGCCTACCTGTAGATTTTGGCCTCTAGCTCAGCCGGCACCTAGGGAAACCTACCAAACCTGTGCATTTCTGAAAACTAGAGACCTAGGGGAATCCATGATGGGGTGACTTGTGTGGCTCGGACCAGGTTCTGTTACCCAGAATCCTTTGCAAACCTCAAAATTTGGCAAAAAAAACACATGTTCCTCACATTTCTGTGGCAGAAAGTTCTGGAATCTGAGAGGAGCCCCAAATTTCCTTCCACCCAGCGTTCCCCCACGTCTCCCGATAAAAATGATACCTCACTTGTGTGGGTAGGCCTAGCGTCCGCGACAGGAAACGCCCCAAAGCGCAAAGTGGACACTTCCAAATTTTTGAAAGAAAACAGAGTTGTTTTTTGCAAAGTTCCTACCTGTAGATTTTGGCCTCTAGCTCAGCCGCCACCTAGGGAAACCTACCAAACCTGTGCATTTCTGAAAACTAGAGACCTAGTGGAATCCAAGATGGGGAGACTTGTGTGGCTCGGACCAGGTTCTGTTACCCAGAATCCTTTGCAAACCTCAAAATTGTGTTCCTCACATTTCTGTGGCAGAAAGTTCTGGAATCTGAGAGGAGCCACAAATTTCCTTCCACCTAGTGTTCCCCCACGTCTCCCGATATAAATGATACCTCACTTGTGTGGGTAGGCCTAGCGCCCACGACAGGAAATGACCCAATGCACAACGTGGACACATCCAAATTTTGGAAAGAAAACTGAGGTGTTTTTCGCAAAGTGCCTACCTGTAGATTTTGGCCTGTAGCTCAGCCGGCACCTAGGGAAACCTACCAAACCTGTGCATTTCTGAAAACTAGAGACCTAGTGGAATCCAAGATGGGGTGACTTGTGTGGCTCGGACCAGGTTCTGTTACCCAGAATCCTTTGCAAACCTCAAAATTTGGCTAAAAAACACATGTTCCTCACATTTCTGTGGCAGAAAGTTCTGGAATCTGAGAGGAGCCACAAATTTCCTTCCACCCAGCGTTCTCCCATGTCTCCCGATAAAAATTATACCTCACTTGTGTCGGTAGGCCTAGCGCCCGCGACAGGAAACGCCCCAAAGCGCAATGTGGACACATCCAAATTTTTGAAAGAAAGCAGAGGTGTTTTTTGAAAAGTGCCTACCTGTAGATTTTGGCCTCTAGCTCAGCCACCACCTAGGGAAACCTGCCAAACCAGTGCATTTCTGAAAACTAGAGACCCAGGGGAACCCAAGATGGGTGACTTGTGTGGCTCGGACTAGGTTCTGTTACCCAGAATCCTTTGCAAACCTCAAAATTTGGCTAAAAAACACATGTTCCTCACATTTCTGTGGCAGAAAGTTCTGTAATCTGAGAGGAGCCTCAAATTTCCTTCCACCCAGCGTTCCCCCATGTCTCCCGTTAAAAATAATACCTCACTTGTGTGGGTAGGCCTAGCACCCGCGAAAGAAAACGCCCCAAAGAGCAACGTGGACACATCCACATTTTTTAAAGAAAACAGAGGTGTTTTTTGCAAAGTGCCTACCTGTAGATTTTGGCCTGTAGCTCAGCCGCCACCTAGGGAAACCTACCAAACCTGTGCATTTCTGAAAACTAGAGACCTAGGGGAATCCAAGATGGGATGACTTGTGTGGCTCGGACCAGGTTCTGTTAACCCGGAATCCTTTGCAAACCTCAAAATTTGGCTAAAAAAACACGTTCCTCACATTTCTGTGGCAGAAAGTTCTGGAATCTGAGAGGAGCCATAAATTTCCTTCCACCCAGCGTTCCCCCAAGTCTCCCGATAAAAATGATACCTCACTTGTGTGGGTAGGCCTAGCGCCCGCGACAGAAAACACCCCAAAGCCCAACGTGGACACATCCAAATTTTTTGAAAGAAAACTGAGGTGTTTTTTGCAAAGTGCCTACCTGTAGATTTTGGCCTGTAGCTCAGCCGGCACCCAGGGAAAACTACCAAACCTGTGCATTTCTGAAATCTAGAGACCTAGGGGAATCCAAGATGGGGTGACTTGTGTGGCTCGGACCAGGTTCTGTTACCCAGAATCCTTTGCAAACCTCAAAATTGTGTTCCTCACATTTCTGTGGCAGAAAGTTCTGGAATCTGAGAGGAGCCACAAATTTCCTTCCACCCAGCGTTCCCCCAGGTCTCCCGATAAAAATGATACCTCACTTGTGTGGGTAGGCCTAGCGCCCGCGACAGGAAACACCCCATAGCGCAACGTGGACACATCCAAATTTCTGAAAGAAAACTGAGTCGTTTTTTGCAAAGTGCCTACCTGTAGATTTTGGCCTGTAGCTCAGCCGGCACCCAGGGAAACCTACCAAACCTGTGCATTTCTGAAAACTAGAGACCTAGCGGAATCCAAGATGGGGTGACTTGTGTGGCTCGGACCAGGTTCTGTTACCCAGAATCCTTTGCAAACCTCAAAATTTGGCTAAAAAAACACATGTTCCTCACATTTCTGTGGCAGAAAATTCTGGAATCTGAGAGGAGCCACAAATTTCCTTCCACCCAGCGTTCCCCCACGTCTCCCGATAAAAATGATACCTCACTTGTGTGGGTAGGCCTAGGATCCGCGACAGGAAACGCCCCAAAGCGCAAAGTGGACACATCCAAATTTTTGAAAGAAAACAGAGGTGTTTTTTGCAAAGTTCCTACCTGTATATTTTGGCCTCTAGCTCAGCTGCCACCTAGGGAAACCTACCAAACCTGTGCATTTCTGAAAATTAGAGACCTAGTGGAATCCAAGATGGGGTAACTTGTGTGGCTCGGACCAGGTTCTGTTACCCAGAATCCTTTGCAAACCTCAAAATTGTGTTCCTCACATTTCTGTTGCAGAAAGTTCTGGAATCTGAGAGGAGCCACAAATTTCCTTCCACCCAGTGTTCCCCCACGTCTCCCGATAAAAATTATACATCACTTGTGTGGGTAGGCCTAGCGCCCACGACAGGAAATGACCCAAAGCACAACGTGGACACATCCAAATTTTGGAAAGAAAACTGAGGTGTTTTTCGCAAAGTGCCTACCTGTAGATTTTGGCCTGTAGCTCAGCCGGCACCTAGGGAAACCTACCAAACCTGTGCATTTCTGAAAACTAGAGACCTAGTGGAATCCAAGATGGGGTGACTTGTGTGGCTCGGACCAGGTTCTGTTACCCAGAATCCTTTGCAAACCTCAAAATTTGGCTAAAAAACACATGTTCCTCACATTTCTGTGGCAGAAAGTTCTGGAATCTGAGAGGAGCCACAAATTTCCTTCCACCCAGCGTTCTCCCATGTCTCCCGATAAAAATTATTCCTCACTTGTGTCGGTAGGCCTAGCGCCCGCGACAGGAAACGCCCCAAAGCGCAATGTGGACACATCCAAATTTTTGAAAGAAAGCAGAGGTGTTTTTTGAAAAGTGCCTACCTGTAGATTTTGGCCTCTAGCTCAGCCACCACCTAGGGAAACCTGCCAAACCAGTGCATTTCTGAAAACTAGAGACCCAGGAGAACCCAAGATGGGTGACTTGTGTGGCTCGGACTAGGTTCTGTTACCCAGAATCCTTTGCAAACCTCAAAATTTGGCTAAAAAACACATGTTCCTCACATTTCTGTGGCAGAAAGTTCTGGAATCTGAGAGGAGCCTCAAATTTCCTTCCACCCAGCGTTCCCCCATGTCTCCCGATAAAAATGATACCTCACTTGTGTGGGTAGGCCTAGCACCCGCGAAAGAAAACGCCCCAAAGAGCAACGTGGACACATCCACATTTTTTAAAGAAAACAGAGGTGTTTTTTGCAAAGTGCCTACCTGTAGATTTTGGCCTGTAGCTCAGCCGCCACCTAGGGAAACCTACCAAACCTGTGCATTTCTGAAAACTAGAGACCTAGGGGAATCCAAGATGGGATGACTTGTGTGGCTCGGACCAGGTTCTGTTAACCCGGAATCCTTTGCAAACCTCAAAATTTGGCTAAAAAAACACGTTCCTCACATTTCTGTGGCAGAAAGTTCTGGAATCTGAGAGGAGCCATAAATTTCCTTCCACCCAGCGTTCCCCCAAGTCTCCCGATAAAAATGATACCTCACTTGTGTGGGTAGGCCTAGCGCCCGCGACAGAAAACACCCCAAAGCCCAACGTGGACACATCCAAATTTTTTGAAAGAAAACTGAGGTGTTTTTTGCAAAGTGCCTACCTGTAGATTTTGGCCTGTAGCTCAGCCGGCACCCAGGGAAAACTACCAAACCTGTGCATTTCTGAAATCTAGAGACCTAGGGGAATCCAAGATGGGGTGACTTGTGTGGCTCGGACCAGGTTCTGTTACCCAGAATCCTTTGCAAACCTCAAAATTGTGTTCCTCACATTTCTGTGGCAGAAAGTTCTGGAATCTGAGAGGAGCCACAAATTTCCTTCCACCCAACGTTCCCCCAGGTCTCCCGATAAAAATGATACCTCACTTGTGTGGGTAGGCCTAGCGCCCATGACAGGAAATGACCGAAAGCGCAACGTGGACACATCCAAATTTTTGAAAGAAAACTGAGGTGTTTTTCGCAAAGTGCCTACCTGTAGATTTTGGCCTGTAGCTCAGCCGGCACCTAGGGAAACCTACCAAACCTGTGCATTTCTGAAAACTAGAGACCTAGTGGAATCCAAGATGGGGTGACTTGTGTGGCTCGGACCAGGTTCTGTTACCCAGAATCCTTTGCAAACCTCAAAATTTGGCTAAAAAACACATGTTCCTCACATTTCTGTGGCAGAAAGTTCTGGAATCTGAGAGGAGCCACAAATTTCCTTCCACCCAGCGTTCTCCCATGTCTCCCGATAAAAATTATACCTCACTTGTGTCGGTAGGCCTAGCGCCCGCGACAGGAAACGCCCCAAAGCGCAATGTGGACACATCCAAATTTTTGAAAGAAAGCAGAGGTGTTTTTTGAAAAGTGCCTACCTGTAGATTTTGGCCTCTAGCTCAGCCACCACCTAGGGAAACCTGCCAAACCAGTGCATTTCTGAAAACTAGAGACCCAGGGGAACCCAAGATGAGTGACTTGTGTGGCTCGGACTAGGTTCTGTTACCCAGAATCCTTTGCAAACCTCAAAATTTGGCTAAAAAACACATGTTCCTCACATTTCTGTGGCAGAAAGTTCTGGAATCTGAGAGGAGCCTCAAATTTCCTTCCACCCAGCGTTCCCCCATGTCTCCCGATAAAAATGATACCTCACTTGTGTGGGTAGGCCTAGGATCCGCGACAGGAAACGCCCCAAAGCGCAAAGTGGACACATCCAAATTTTTGAAAGAAAACAGAGGTGTTTTTTGCAAAGTTCCTACCTGTATATTTTGGCCTCTAGCTCAGCTGCCACCTAGGGAAACCTACCAAACCTGTGCATTTCTGAAAATTAGAGACCTAGTGGAATCCAAGATGGGGTAACTTGTGTGGCTCGGACCAGGTTCTGTTACCCAGAATCCTTTGCAAACCTCAAAATTGTGTTCCTCACATTTCTGTGGCAGAAAGTTCTGGAATCTGAGAGGAGCCACAAATTTCCTTCCAACCAGCGTTCCCCCACGTCTCCCGATAAACATGATACCTCACTTGTGTGGGTAGGCCTAGAGCCCACGACAGGAAATGACCCAAAGCGCAACGTGGACACATCCAAATTTTTGAAAGAAAACTGAGGTGTTTTTCGCAAAGTACCTACCTGTAGATTTTGGCCTGTAGCTCAGCCGGCACCTAGGGAAACCCACCAAACCTGTGCACTTCTAAAAACTAGAGACCTAGGGGAATCCAAGATGGAGGGACCTGTGTGGCTCGGACCAGGTTCTGTTACCCAGAATCCTTTGCAAACCTCAAAATTTGGCTAAAAAACACATGTTCCTCACATTTCTGTGGCAGAAAGTTCTGGAATCTGAGAGGAGCCCCAAATTTCCTTCCACCCAGCGTTCCCCCAAGTCTCCCGATAAAAATGATACCTCACTTGTGTGGGTAGGCCTAGCGCCCGCGACAGGAAATACCCCAAAGCGCAACGTGGACACATCCACATTTTTGAAAGAAAACTGAGGTGTTTTTTGCAAAGTGCCTACCTGTAGATTTTGGCCTGTAGCTCAGCTGGCACCCAGGGAAAACTACCAAACCGGTGCATTTCTGAAAACTAGAGACCGAGGGGAATCCAAGATGGGGTGACTTGTGTGGCTCGGACCAGGTTCTGTTACCCAGAATCCTTTGCAAACCTCAAAATTTGGCAAAAAAACACATGTTCCTCACATTTCTGTGGCAGAAAGTTCTGGAATCTGAGAGGAGCCACAAATTTCCTTCCACCCAGCATTCCCCCACGTCTCCCGATAAAAATGATACCTCACTTGTGTGGGTAGGCCTAGCGTCCGCGACAGGAAACGCCCCAAAGCGCAACGTGGACACATCCAAATTTTTGAAAGAAAACAGAGGTGTTTTTTGAAAAGTGCCTACCTGTAGATTTTGGCCTCTAGCTCAGCCGCCACCTAGGGAAACCTACCAATCCTGTGCATTTCTGAAAACTAGAGACCTAGGGGAATCCAAGATGGGGTGACTTGTGTGTCTCGGACTACGTTCTGTTACCCAGAATCGTTTGCAAACCTCAAAATTGCGTTCCTCACATTTCTGTGGCAGAAAGTTCTGGAATCTGAGAGGAGCCACAAATTTCCTTCCACCCAGCGTTCCCCCATGTCTCCCGATAAAAATGATACCTCACTTGTGTGGGTGGGCCTAGCGCCCACGACAGGAAATGACCCAAAGCGCAACGTGGACACATCCAAATTTTTGAAACAAAACTGAGGTGTTTTTCGCAAAGTGCCTACCTGTAGATTTTGGCCTGTAGCTCTTCCGGCACCTAGGGAAACCTACCAAACCTGTGCATTTCTGAAAACTAGAGATCTAGGGGAATCCAAGATGGGGTGACTTGTGTGGCTCGGACCAGGTTCTGTTACCCAGAATCCTTTGCAAACCTCAAAATTTGGCTAAAAAACATATGTTCCTCAAATTTCAGTGGCAGAAAGTTCTGGAATCTGAGAGGAGCCACAAATTTCCATCCACCCAGCGTTCCCCCACGTCTCCCGATAAAAATGATACCTCACTTGTGTGGGTAGGCCTAGCGTCCGCGACAGGAAACGCTCCAAAGTGCAAAGTGGACACATCCAAATTTTTGAAAGAAAACAGAGGTGTTTTTTGCAAAGTTCCTACCTGTAGATTTTGGCCTCTAGCTCAGCCGCCACGTAGGGAAACCTACCAAACCTGTGCATTTCTGAAAACTAGAGACCTAGTGGAATCCAAGAAGGGGTGACTTGTGTGGCTCGGACCAGGTTCTGTTACCCAGAATCCTTTGCAAACCTCAAAATTGTGTTCCTCACATTTCTGTGGCAGAAAGTTCTGGAATCTGAGAGGAGCCACAAATTTCCTTCCAACCAGCGTTCCCCCACGTCTCCCGATAAACATGATACCTCACTTGTGTGGGTAGGCCTAGAGCCCACGACAGGAAATGACCCAAAGCGCAACGTGGACACATCCAAATTTTTGAAAGAAAACTGAGGTGTTTTTCGCAAAGTACCTACCTGTAGATTTTGGCCTGTAGCTCAGCCGGCACCTAGGGAAACCCACCAAACCTGTGCACTTCTGAAAACTAGAGACCTAGGGGAATCCAAGATGGAGAGACTTGAGTGGCTCGGACCAGGTTCTGTTACCCAGAATCCTTTGTAAACCTCAAAATTTGGCTAAAAAATACATGTTCCTCACATTTCTGTGGCAGAAAGTTCTGGAATCTGAGAGGAGCCCCAAATTTCCTCCACCCAGCGTTCCCCCAAGTCTCCCGATAAAAATGATACCTCACTTGTGTGGGTAGACCTAGCGCCCGCGACAGGAAACACCCCAAAGCGCAACGTGGACACATCCACATTTTTGAAAGAAAACAGAGGTGTTTTTTGCAAAGTTCCTACCTGTAGATTTTGGCCTCTAGCTCAGCCGCCACCTAGGGAAACCTACCAAACCTGTGCATTTCTGAAAACTAGAGACCTATTGGAATCCAAGATGGGGTGACTTGTGTGGCTCGGACCAGGTTCTGTTACCCAGAATCCTTTGCAAACCTCAAAATTGTGTTCCTCACATTTCTGTGGCAGAAAGTTCTGGAATCTGAGAGGAGCCACAAATTTCCTTCCACCCAGCGTTCCCCCAAGTCTCCCGATAAAAATGATACCTCACTTGTGTGGGTAGACCTAGCGCCCGTGACAGGAAACACCCCAAAGCGCAACGTGGACACATCCAATTTTTGAAAGAAAACAGAGGTGTTTTTTGCAAAGTGTCTACCTGTAGATTTTGGCCTCTAGCTCAGCCGTCACCCAGGGAAACCTACCAAACCTGTGCTTTTCTGAAAACTAGAGACCTAGGGGAATCCAAGATGGGGTGACTTGTGTGGCTCGGACCAGGTTCTGTTACCCAGAATCCTTTGCAAACCTCAAAATTTGGCTAAAAAAACACGTTCCTCACATTTCTGTGGCAGAAAGTTCTGGAATCTGAGAGGAGCCACAAATTTCCTTCCACCCAGCGTTCCCCCAAGTCTCACGAAAAAAATGATACCTCACTTGTGTGGGTAGGCCTAGCGCCCGCGTCAGGATATGCCCCAAAACACAACGTGGACACATCAAAGAAAACAGAGCTGTTTTTAGCAAAGTGCCTACCAGTAGATTTTGGCTTCTAGCTCAGCCGGCACCTAGGGAAACCTACCAAACCTGTGCATTTCTGAAAACTAGAGATCTAGGGGAATCCAAGATCGGGTGACTTGTGTGGCTCGGACCAGGTTCTGTTACCCAGAATCCTTTGCAAACCTCAAAATTTGGCAAAAAAACACATGTTCCTCACATTTCTGTGGCAGAAAGTTCTGGAATCTGAGAGGATCCCCAAATTTCCTTCCACCCAGCATTCCCCCACGTCTCCCGATAAAAATGTTACCTCACTTGTTTGGGTAGGCCTAGCGTCCGCGACAGGAAACGCCCCAAAGCGCAAAGTGGACACTTCCAAATTTTTGAAAGAAAACAGAGGTGTTTTTTGCAAAGTTCCTACCTGTAGATTTTGGCCTCTAGCTCAGCCGCCACCTAGGGAAACCTACCAAACCTGTGCATTTCTGAAAACTAGAGAGCTAGTGGAATCCAAGATGGGGTGACTTGTGTGGCTCGGACCAGGTTCTGTTACCCAGAATCCTTTGCAAACCTCAAAATTGTGTTCCTCACATTTCTGTGCCAGAAAGTTCTGGAATCTGAGAGGAGCCACAAATTTGCTTCCACCCAGCGTTCCCCCACGTCTCCCGATAAAAATGATACCTCACTTGTGTGGGTAGGCCTAGCGCCCGCAACAGGAAACGCCCCAAAGCGCAACGTGGACACATCCAAATTTTTGACAGAAAGCAGAGGTGTTTTTTGAAAAGTGCCCACCTGTAGATTTTGGTCTGTAGCTCAGCCGCCACCTAGGGAAACCTACCAAACCTGTGCATTTCTGAAAGCTAGAGACCTAGGGGAATCCAAGATGGGGTGACTTGTGTGGCTCGGACCAGGTTCTGTTACCCAGAATTCTTTTCAAACCTCAAAATTTGGCTAAAAAAACACTTTCACCACATTTCTGTGGCAGAAAGTTCTGGAATCTGAGAGGAGCCACAAATTTCCTTCCACCCAGCGTTCCCCCAAGTCTCCTGATAAAAACGATACCTCACTTGTGTGAGTAGGCCTAGCGCCCGCGACTGGAAACACCCCAAAGCGCAACGTGGACACATCCAAATTTTTTAAAGAAAACAGAGGTGTTTTTTGCAAAGTTCCTACCTGTAGATTTTGGCCTCTAGCTCAGCCGCCACCTAGGGAAACCTACCAAACCTGTGCATTTCTGAAAACTAGAGACCTAGTGGAATCCAAGATGGGGTGACTTGTGTGGCTCGGACCAGGTTCTGTTACCCAGAATCCTTTGCAAACCTCAAAATGTGGCTAAAAACACATGTTCCTCACATTTCTGTGGCAGAAAGTTCTGGAATCTGAGAGGAGCCACAAATTTCCTTTCACCCAGCGTTCTCCCATGTCCCTCGATAAAAATTATACCTCACTTGTGTGGGTAGGCCTAGCGCCCGTGACAGGAAACGCCCCAAAGCGCAATGTGGACACATCCAAATTTTTTAAAGAAAGCAGAGGTGTTTTTTGCAAAGTGCCTACCTGTAGATTTTGGCCTGTAGCTCAGCCGGCACCCAGGGAAAACTACCAAACCTGTGCATTTCTGAAATCTAGAGACCTAGGGGAATCCAAGATGGGGTGACTTGTGTGGCTCGGACCAGGTTCTGTTACCCAGAATCCTTTGCAAACCTCAAAATTTGGCTAAAAAAACACATGTTCCTCACATTTCTGTGGCAGAAAATTCTGGAATCTGAGAGGAGCCACAAATTTCCTTCCACCCAGCGTTCCCCCACGTCTCCCGATAAAAATGATACCTCACTTGTGTGGGTAGGCGTAGCGTCCGTGACAGGAAACGCCCCAAAGCGCAAAGTGGACACATCCAAATTTTTTAAAGAAAGCCGAGGTGTTTTTTGCAAAGTGCCTACCTGTAGATTTTGGCCTCTAGCTCAGCCACCACCTAGGGAAACCTACCAAACCAGTGCATTTCTGAAAACTAGAGACCCAGGGGAATCCAAGATGGGATGACTTGTGTGGCTCGGACCAGGATCTGTTAACCCGGAATCCTTTGCAAACCTCAAAATTTGGCTAAAAAAACACATTCCTCACATTTCTGTGGCAGAAAATTCTGGAATCTGAGAGGAGCCACAAATTTCCTTCCACACAGCGTACCCCCAAGTCTCCCGATAAAAATGATACCTCACTTGTGTGGGTAGGCCTAGCGCCCACGACAGGAAACACCCCAAAGCGCAACGTGGACACATCCAAATTTTTGAAAGAAAACTGAGGTGTTTTTTGCAAAGTGCCTACCTGTAGATTTTGGCCTGTAGCTCAGCCGGCACCCAGGGAAAACTACCAAACCTGTGCATTTCTGAAAACTAGAGACCTAGTGGAATCCAAGATGGGGTGACTTGTGTGACTCGGACCAGGTTCTGTTACCCAGAATCCTTTGCAAACCTCAAAATTGTGTTCCTCACATTTCTGTGGCAGAAAGTTCTGGAATCTGAGAGGAGCCACAAATTTCCTTCCACCCAGCGTTCCCCCACGTCTCCCGATAAAAATGATACCTCACTTGTGTGGGTAGGCCTAGCGCCCACGACAGGAAATGACCCAAAGCGCAACGTGGACACATCCAAATTTTTGAAAGAAAACTGAGGTGTTTTTCGCAAAGTGCCTACGTGTAGATTTTGGCCTGTAGCTCTTCCGGCACCTAGGGAAACCTACCAATCCTGTGCATTTCTGAAAACTAGAGACCTAGGGGAATCCAAGATGGGGTGACTTGTGTGGCTCGGACCAGGTTCTGTTACCCAGAATCCTTTGCAAACCTCAAAATTGTGTTCCTCACATTTCTGTGGCAGAAAGTTCTGGAATCTGAGAGGAGCCACAAATTTCCTTCCAACCAGCGTTCCCCCAAGTATCCCGATAAAAATGATACCTCACTTGTGTGGGTAGGCCTAGCGCCCGCGACAGGAAACACCCCAAAGCGCAACGTGGACACATCCAATTTTTGAAAGAAAACAGAGGTGTTTTTTGCAAAGTGCCTACCTGTAGATTTTGGCCTCTACCTCAGCCGCCACCTAGGGAAACCTACCAAACCTGTGCATTTCTGAAAACTAGAGACCTAGTGGAATCCAAGATGGGGTGACTTGTGTGACTCGGACCAGGTTCTGTTACCCAGAATCCTTTGCAAACCTCAAAATTGTGTTCCTCACATTTCTGTGGCAGAAAGTTCTGGAATCTGAGAGGAGCCACAAATTTCCTTCCACCCAGCGTTCCCCCACGTCTCCCGATAAAAATGATACCTCACTTGTGTGGGTAGGCCTAGCGCCCACGACAGGAAATGACCCAAAGCGCAACGTGGACACATCCAAATTTTTGAAAGAAAACTGAGGTGTTTTTCGCAAAGTGCCTACGTGTAGATTTTGGCCTGTAGCTCTTCCGGCACCTAGGGAAACCTACAAAACCTGTGCATTTCTGAAAACTAGAGACCTAGGGGAATCCAAGATGGGGTGACTTGTGTGGCTCGGACCAGGATCTGTTAACCCGGAATCCTTTGCAAACCTCAAAATTTGGCTAAAAAAACACGTTCCTCACATTTCTGTGGCAGAAAGTTCTGGAATCTGAGAGTAGCCACAAATTTCCTTCCACACAGCGTACCCCCAAGTCTCCCGATAAAAATGATACCTCACTTGTGTGGGTAGGCCTAGCGCCCGCGACAGGAAACACCCCAAAGCGCAACGTGGACACATCCAAATTTTTGAAAGAAAACTGAGGTGTTTTTTGCAAAGTGCCTACCTGTAGATTTTGGCCTGTAGCTCAGCCGGCACCCAGGGAAAACTACCAAACCTGTGCATTTCTGAAAACTAGAGACCTAGGGGAATCCAAGATGGGGTGACTTGTGTGGCTCGGACCAGGTTCTGTTACCCAGAATCCTTTGCAAACCTCAAAATTGTGTTCCTCACATTTCTGTGGCAGAAAGTTCTGGAATCTGAGAGGAGCCACAAATTTCCTTCCACCCAGCGTTCCTCCACGTCTCCCGATAAAAATGATACCTCACTTGAGTGGGTAGGCCTAGCGCCCACGACAGGAAATGACCCAAAGCGCAACGTGGACACATCCAAATTTTTGAAAGAAAACTGAGGTGTTTTTCGCAAAGTGCCTACGTGTAGATTTTGGCCTGTAGGTCTTCCGGCACCTAGGGAAACCTACCAAACCTGTGCATTTCTGAAAACTAGAGACCTAGGGGAATCCAAGATGGGGTGACTTGTGTGGCTCGGACCAGGTTCTGTTACCCAGAATCCTTTGCAATCCTCAAAATGTGGCTATAAAACACATGTTCCTCACATTTCTGTGGCAGAAAGTTCTGGAATCTGAGAGGAGCCACAAATTTCCTTCCACCCAGCATTCTCCCATATCTCCCGATAAAAATTATACCTCACTTGTGTGGGTAGGCCTAGCGCCCGCGACAGGAAACGCCCCTAAGAGCAAAGTGGACACATCCACATTTTTGAAAGAAAACAGAGGTGTTTTTTGCAAAGTGCCTACCTGTAGATTTTGGGCTCTAGCTCAGCCGCCACCTAGGGAAACCTACCAAACCTGTGCATTTCTGAAAACTAGAGACCTAGGGGAATCCAAGATGGGGCGACTTGTGTGGCTCGGACCAGGTTCTATTACCCAGAATCCTTTGCAAACCTCAAAATTGTGTTCCTCATATTTCTGTGGCAGAAAGTTCTGGAATCTGAGAGGAGCCACAAATTTCCTTCCACTCAGCGTTCCCCCAAGTCTCCCGATAAAAATGATACCTCACTTTTGTGGGTAGGCCTAGCGCCCGCGAGAGGAAACACCCCAAAGCGCAACGTGGACACATCTAATTTTTGAAAGAAAACTGAGGTGTTTTTTGCAAAGTGCCTACCTGTAGATTTTGGCCTCTTGCTCAGCCGCCACCCAGGGAAAACTACCAAACCTGTGCATTTCTGAAAACTAGAGACCTAGGGGAATCCAAGAAGGGGTGACTTGTGTGGCTCGGACCAGGTTCTGTTACCCAGAATCCTTTGGAAACCTCAAAATTTGGCAAAAAAACACATGTTCCTCACATTTCTGTGGCAGAAAGTTCTGGAATCTGAGAGGAGCCACAAATTTCCTTCCACCCAGCGTTCCCCCACGTCTCCCGATAAAAATGATATATCACTTGTGTGGGTAGGCCTAGCGTCCGCGACAGGAAACGCCCCAAAGCGCAACGTGGACACATCCAAATTTTTGAAAGAAAGCAGAGGTGTTTTTTGCAAAGTGCCTACCTGTAGATTTTGGTCTCTAGCTCAGACTCCACCTCGGGAAACCTACCAAACCTGTGCATTTCTCAAAGCTAGAGACCTAGGAGAATCCAAGATGGGGTGACGTGTGTGGCTCGGACCAGGTTCTGTTACCCAGAATCCTTTTCAAACCTCAATATTTGGCTAAAAAAACAAGTTCCTCATATTTCTGTGGCAGAAATTTCTGGAATCTGGGAGGAGCCACAAATTTCCTTCCACCCAGCGTTCCCCCAAGTCTCCTGATAAAAACGATACCTCACTTGTGTGAGTAGGCCTAGCGCCTGCGACAGGAAACACCCCAAAGCACAACGTGGACACATACAAATTTTTGAAAGAAAACAGAGGTGATTTTTTGCAAAGTTCCTACCTGTAGATTTTGGCCTCTAGGTCAGCCGTCACCTAGGGAAACCTACCAAACCTGTGCATTTCTGAAAACTAGAGATCTAGTGGAATCCAAGATGGGGTGACTTGTGTGGCTCGGACCAGCTTCTGTTACCCAGAATCCTTTGCAAACCTCAAAATTTGGCTAAAAAACACATGTTCCTCACGTTTCTGTGGCAGAAAGTTCTGGAATCCGAGAAGAGCCACAAATGTCCTTCCACCCAGCGTTCCCCCACGTCTCCCGATAAAAATGATACCTCACTTGTGTGGGTAGGCCTAGCGTCCGCGACAGGAAACGCCCCAAAGCGCAAAGTGGACACATCCTAATTTTTTAAAGAAAACAGAGGTGTTTTTTGCAAAGTTCCTACCTGTAGATTTTGGCCTCTAGCTCAGCCGCCACCTAGGGAAACCTACCAAACCAGTGCATTTCTGAAAACTAGAGACCCAGGGGAATCCAAGATGGGGTGACTTGTGTGGCTCGGACCAGGTTCTGTTACACAGAATCCTTTGCAAACCTCAAAATTTGGCTAAAAAACACATGTTCCTCACATTTCTGTGGCAGAAAGTTCTGGAATCTGAGAGGAACAACAAATTTCCTTCCACCCAGCGTTCTCCCATGTCTCCCGATAAAAATGATACCTCACTTGTGTGGGTAGGCCTAGCGCCCGCGACAGGAAACGCCCCAAAGCGCAATGTGGACACATCCAAATTTTTGAAAGAAAGCAGAGGTGTTTTTTGCAAAGTGCCTACCTGTAGATTTTGGCCTCTAGCTCAGCCCCCACCTAGGGAAACCTACCAAACCAGTGCATTTCTGAAAACTAGAGACCCAGGGGAATCCAAGATGGGGTGACTTGTGTGGCTCGGACTAGGTTCTGTTACCCAGAATCCTTTGCAAACCTCAAAATGTGGCTAAAAAAACACATGTTCCTCACATTTCTCTGGCAGAAAGTTCTGGAATCTGAGAGGAGCCACAAATTTCCTTCCACCCAGCGTTCTCCCATGTCTCCCGATAAAAATGATACCTCACTTGTGTGGGTAGGCCTAGCGCCCGTGACAGGAAACGTCCCAAAGCGCAATGTGGACACATCCAAATTTTTGAAAGAAAGCAGAGGTGTTTTTTGCAAAGTGCCTACCTGTAGATTTTGGCCTCTAGCTCAGCCACCACCTAGGGAAACCTACCAAACCAGTGCATTTCTGAACACTAGAGACCCAGGGTAATCCAAGATGGGGTGACTTGTGTGGCTCGGACTAGGTTCTGTTACCCAGAATCCTTTGCAAACCTCAAAATTTGGCAAAAAAAAAACACATGTTCCTCACATTTCTGTGGCAGAAAGTTCTGGAATCTGAGAGGAGCCTCAAATTTCCTTCCACCCAGCGTTCCCCCATGTCTCCCGATAAAAATTATACCTCACTTGTGTGGGTAGGCCTAGCACCCGTGAAAGAAAATGCCCCAAAGAGCAACGTGGACACATCCAAATTTTTTAAAGAAAACAGAGGTGTTTTTTGCAAAGTGCCTACCTGTAGATTTTGGCCTGTAGCTCAGCCGCCACCTAGGGAAACCTACCAAACCTGTGCATTTCTGAAAACTAGAGACCTAGGGGAATCCACAATGGGATGACTTGTGTGGCTCGGATCAGGATCTGTTAACCCGGAATCCTTTGCAAACCTCAAAATGTGGCTAAAAAAACACGTTCCTCACATTTCTGTGGCAGAAAGTTCTGGAATCTGAGAGGAGCCACAAATTTCCTTCCACCCAGTGTTCCCCCAAGTCTCCCGATAAAAATGATACCTCACTTGTGTGGGTAGGCCTAGCACCCGCAACAGGAAACACCCCAAAGCGCAACGTGGACACATCCAAATTTTTTGAAAGAAAACAGAGGTGTTTTTTGCAAAGTGCCTACCTGTAGATTTTGGCCTGTAGCTCAGCCGGCACCCAGGGAAAACTACCAAACCTGTGCATTTCTGAAAACTAGAGACCTAGGGGAATCCAAGATGGGGTGACTTGTGTGGCTCGGACCAGGTTCTGTTACCCAGAATCCTTTGCAAACCTCAAAATTGTGTTCCTCAAATTTCTGTGGCAGAAAGTTCTGGAATCTGAGAGGATCCACAAATTTCCTTCCAACCAGCGTTCCCCCAAGTCTCCCGATAAAAATGATACCTCACTTGTGTGGGTAGGCCTAGCGCCCGCGACAGGAAACACCCCAAAGCGCAAAGTGGACACATCCAATTTTTGAAAGAAAACAGAGGTGTTTTTGGCAAAGTGCCTACCTGTAGATTTTGGCCTCTACCTCAGCCGCCACCTAGGGAAACCTACCAAACCTGTGCATTTCTGAAAACTAGAGACCTAGTGGAATCCAAGAAGGGGTGACTTGTGTGGCTCGGACCAGGTTCTGTTACCCAGAATCCTTTGCAAACCTCAAAATTGTGTTCCTCACATTTCTGTGGCAGAAAGTTCTGGAATCTGAGAGGAGCCACAAATTTCCTTCCACCCAGCGTTCCCCCACGTCTCCCGATAAAAATGATACCTCACTTGTGTGGGTAGGCCTAGCGCCCACGACAGGAAATGACCCAAAGCGCAACGTGGACACATCCAAATTTTTGAAAGAAAACTGAGGTGTTTTTCGCAAAGTGCCTACGTGTAGATTTTGGCCTGTAGCTCTTCCGGCACTTAGGGAAACCTACCAAACCTGTGCATTTCTGAAAACTAGAGACCTAGGGGAATCCAAGATGGGGTGACTTGTGTGGCTCGGACCAGGTTCTGTTACCCAGAATCCTTTGCAATCCTCAAAATTTGGCTATAAAACACATGTTCCTCACATTTCTGTGGCAGAAAGTTCTGGAATCTGAGAGGAGCCACAAATTTCCTTCCACCCAGCGTTCCCCCACGTCTCCCGATAAAAATGATACCTCACTTGTGTGGGTAGGCCTAGCGCCCACGACAGGAAATGACCCAAAGCGCAACGTGGACACATCCACATTTTTGAAAGAAAACTGAGGTGTTTTTCGCAAAGTGCCTACGTGTAGATTTTGGCCTGTAGCTCTTCCGGCACCTAGGGAAACCTACCAAACCTGTGCATTTCTGAAAACTAGAGACCTAGGGGAATCCAAGATGGGGTGACTTGTGTGGCTCGGACCAGGTTCTGTTACCCAGAATCCTTTGCAATCCTCAAAATTTGGCTATAAAACACATGTTCCTCACATTTCTGTGGCAGAAAGTTCTGGAATCTGAGAGGAGCCACAAATTTCCTTCCACCCAGCGTTCCCCCACGTCTCCCGATAAAAATGATACCTCACTTGTGTGGGTAGGCCTAGCGTCCGCGACAGGAAACGCCCCAAAGAGCAAAGTGGACACATCCAAATTTTTGAAAGAAAACAGAGGTGTTTTTTGCAAAGTTCCTACCTGTAGATTTTGGCCTGTAGCTCAGCCGGCACCCAGGGAAAACTACCAAACCTGTGCATTTCTGAAAACTAGAGACCTAGGGGAATCCAAGATGATGTGACTTGTGTGGCTCGGACCAGGTTCTGTTACCCAGAATCCTTTGCAAACCTCAAAATTGTGTTCCTCACATTTCTGTGGCAGAAAGTTCTGGAATCTGAGAGGAGCCACAAATTTCCTTCCAACCAGCGTTCCCCCAAGTCTCCCGATAAAAATGATACCTCACTTGTGTGGGTAGGCCTAGCGCCCGCGACAGGAAACACCCCAAAGCGCAACGTGGACACATCCAATTTTTGAAAGAAAACAGAGGTGTTTTTGGCAAAGTGCCTACCTGTAGATTTTGGCCTCTATCTCAGCCGCCACCTAGGGAAACCTACCAAACCTGTGCATTTCTGAAAACTAGAGACCTAGTGGAATCCAAGAAGGGGTGACTTGTGTGGCTCGGACCAGGTTCTGTTACCCAGAATCCTTTGCAAACCTCAAAATTGTGTTCCTCACATTTCTGTGGCAGAAAGTTCTGGAATCTGAGAGGAGCCACAAATTTCCTTCCACCCAGCATTCCCCCACGTCTCCCGATAAAAATGATACCTCAATTGTGTGGGTAGGCCTAGCGCCCACGACAGGAAATGACCCAAAGCGCAACGTGGACACATCCAAATTTTTGAAAGAAAACTGAGGTGTTTTTCGCAAAGTGCCTATGCGTAGATTTTGGCCTGTAGCTCTTCCGGCACCTAGGGAAACCTACCAAACCTGTGCATTTCTGAAAACTAGAGACCTAGGGGAATCCAAGATGGGGTGACTTGTGTGGCTCGGACCCGGTTCTGTTACCCAGAATCCTTTGCAATCCTCAAAATTTGGCTATAAAACACATGTTCCTCACATTTCTGTGGCAGAAAGTTCTGGAATCTGAGAGGAGCCACAAATTTCCTTCCACCCAGCGTTCCCCCACGTCTCCCGATAAAAATGATACCTCACTTGTGTGGGTAGGCCTAGCGTCCGCGACAGGAAACGCCCCAAAGAGCAAAGTGGACACATCCAAATTTTTGAAAGAAAACAGAGGTGTTTTTTGCAAAGTTCCTACCTGTAGGTTTTGGGCTCTAGCTCAGCCGCCACCTAGGGAAACCTACCAAACCTGTGCATTTCTGAAAACTAGAGACCTAGGGGAATCCAAGATGGGGGGACTTGTGTGGCTCGGACCAGGTTCTGTTACCCAGAATCCTTTGCAAACCTCAAAATTTGGCTAAAAAACACATGTTCCTCACATTTCTGTGGCAGAAAGTTCTGGAATCTGAGAGGAGCCACAAATTTCCTTCCACCCAGCATTCTCCCATGTCTCCCGATAAAAATGATACCTCACTTGTGTGGGTAGGCCTAGCGCCCGCGACAGGAAACACCCCAAAGCGCAACGTGGACACATCCAATTTTTGAAAGAAAACAGAGGTGTTTTTGGCAAAGTGCCTACCTGTAGATTTTGGCCTCTACCTCAGCCGCCACCTAGGGAAACCTACCAAACCTGTGCATTTCTGAAAACTAGAGACCTAGTGGAATCCAAGAAGGGGTGACTTGTGTGGCTCGGACCAGGTTCTGTTACCCAGAATCCTTTGCAAACCTCAAAATTGTGTTCCTCACATTTCTGTGGCAGAAAGTTTTGGAATCTGAGAGGAGCCACAAATTTCCTTCCACCCAGCGTTCCCCCACGTCTCCCGATAAAAATGATTCCTCACTTGTGTGGGTAGGCCTAGCGCCCACGACAGGAAATGACCCAAAGCGCAACGTGGACACATCCAAATTTTTGAAAGAAAACTGAGGTGTTTTTCGCAAAGTGCCTACGTGTAGATTTTGGCCTGTAGCTCTTCCGGCACCTAGGGAAACCTACCAAACCTGTGCATTTCTGAAAACTAGAGACCTAGGGGAATCCAAGATGGGGTGACTTGTGTGGCTCGGACCAGGTTCTGTTACCCAGAATCCTTTGCAATCCTCAAAATTTGGCTATAAAACACATGTTCCTCACATTTCTGTGGCAGAAAGTTCTGGAATCTGAGAGGAGCCACAAATTTCCTTCCACCCAGCGTTCCCCCACGTCTCCCGATAAAAATGATACCTCACTTGTGTGGGTAGGCCTAGCGTCCGCGACAGGAAACGCCCCAAAGAGCAAAGTGGACACATCCAAATTTTTGAAAGAAAACAGAGGTGTTTTTTGCAAAGTTCCTACCTGTAGATTTTGGCCTGTAGCTCAGCCGGCACCCAGGGAAAACTACCAAACCTGTGCATTTCTGAAAACTAGAGACCTAGGGGAATCCAAGATGATGTGACTTGTGTGGCTCGGACCAGGTTCTGTTACCCAGAATCCTTTGCAAACCTCAAAATTGTGTTCCTCACATTTCTGTGGCAGAAAGTTCTGGAATCTGAGAGGAGCCACAAATTTCCTTCCAACCAGCGTTCCCCCAAGTCTCCCGATAAAAATGATACCTCACTTGTGTGGGTAGGCCTAGCGCCCGCGACAGGAAACACCCCAAAGCGCAACGTGGACACATCCAATTTTTGAAAGAAAACAGAGGTGTTTTTGGCAAAGTGCCTACCTGTAGATTTTGGCCTCTACCTCAGCCGTCACCTAGGGAAACCTACCAAACCTGTGCATTTCTGAAAACTAGAGACCTAGTGGAATCCAAGAAGGGGTGACTTGTGTGGCTCGGACCAGGTTCTGTTACCCAGAATCCTTTGCAAACCTCAAAATTGTGTTCCTCACATTTCTGTGGCAGAAAGTTCTGGAATCTGAGAGGAGCCACAAATTTCCTTCCACCCAGCATTCCCCCACGTCTCCCGATAAAAATGATACCTCAATTGTGTGGGTAGGCCTAGCGCCCACGACAGGAAATGACCCAAAGCGCAACGTGGACACATCCAAATTTTTGAAAGAAAACTGAGGTGTTTTTCGCAAATTGCCTATGCGTAGATTTTGGCCTGTAGCTCTTCCGGCACCTAGGGAAACCTACCAAACCTGTGCATTTCTGAAAACTAGAGACCTAGGGGAATCCAAGATGGGGTGACTTGTGTGGCTCGGACCCGGTTCTGTTACCCAGAATCCTTTGCAATCCTCAAAATTTGGCTATAAAACACATGTTCCTCACATTTCTGTGGCAGAAAGTTCTGGAATCTGAGAGGAGCCACAAATTTCTTTCCACCCAGCGTTCCCCCACGTCTCCCGATAAAAATGATACCTCACTTGTGTGGGTAGGCCTAGCGTCCGCGACAGGAAACGCACCAAAGAGCAAAGTGGACACATCCAAATTTTTGAAAGAAAACAGAGGTGTTTTTTGCAAAGTTCCTACCTGTAGGTTTTGGGCTCTAGCTCAGCCGCCACCTAGGGAAACCTACCAAACCTGTGCATTTCTGAAAACTAGAGACCTAGGGGAATCCAAGATGATGTGACTTGTGTGGCTCGGACCAGGTTCTGTTACCCAGAATCCTTTGCAAACCTCAAAATTGTGTTCCTCACATTTCTGTGGCAGAAAGTTCTGGAATCTGAGAGGAGCCACAAATTTCCTTCCAACCAGCGTTCCCCCAAGTCTCCCGATAAAAATGATACCTCACTTGTGTGGGTAGGCCTAGCGCCCGCGACAGGAAACACCCCAAAGCGCAACGTGGACACATCCAATTTTTGAAAGAAAACAGAGGTGTTTTTGGCAAAGTGCCTACCTGTAGATTTTGGCCTCTACCTCAGCCGCCACCTAGGGAAACCTACCAAACCTGTGCATTTCTGAAAACTAGAGACCTAGTGGAATCCAAGAAGGGGTGACTTGTGTGGCTCGGACCAGGTTCTGTTACCCAGAATCCTTTGCAAACCTCAAAATTGTGTTCCTCACATTTCTGTGGCAGAAAGTTCTCGAATCTGAGAGGAGCCACAAATTTCCTTCCACCCAGCATTCCCCCACGTCTCCCGATAAAAATGATACCTCAATTGTGTGGGTAGGCCTAGCGCCCACGACAGGAAATGACCCAAAGCGCAACGTGGACACATCCACATTTTTGAAAGAAAACTGAGGTGTTTTTCGCAAAGTGCCTATGCGTAGATTTTGGCCTGTAGCTCTTCCGGCACCTAGGGAAACCTACCAAACCTGTGCATTTCTGAAAACTAGAGACCTAGGGGAATCCAAGATGGGGTGACTTGTGTGGCTCGGACCCGGTTCTGTTACCCAGAATCCTTTGCAATCCTCAAAATTTGGCTATAAAACACATGTTCCTCACATTTCTGTGGCAGAAAGTTCTGGAATCTGAGAGGAGCCACAAATTTCTTTCCACCCAGCGTTCCCCCACGTCTCCCGATAAAAATGATACCTCACTTGTGTGGGTAGGCCTAGCGTCAGCGACAGGAAACGCCCCAAAGAGCAAAGTGGACACATCCAAATTTTTGAAAGAAAACAGAGGTGTTTTTTGCAAAGTTCCTACCTGTAGGTTTTGGGCTCTAGCTCAGCCGCCACCTAGGGAAACCTACCAAACCTGTGCATTTCTGAAAACTAGAGACCTAGGGGAATCCAAGATGGGGGGACTTGTGTGGCTTGGACCAGGTTCTGTTACCCAGAATCCTTTGCAAACCTCAAAATTTGGCTAAAAAACACATGTTCCTCACATTTCTGTGGCAGAAAGTTCTGGAATCTGAGAGGAGCCACAAATTTCCTTCCACCCAGCATTCTCCCATGTCTCCCGATAAAAATTATACCTCACTTGTGTGGGTAGGCCTAGCGCCCGCGACAGGAAACGCCCCAAAGCGCAATGTGGACACATCCAAATTTTTTAAAGATAGCAGAGTTGTTTTTTGCAAGGTGCCTACCTGTAGATTTTGGCCTCTAGCTCAGCCACCACCTAGGGAAACCTACCAAACCAGTACGTTTCTGAAAACTAGAGACCCAGGGGAATCCAAGATGGGAAGACTTGTGTGGCTCGGACCAGGATCTGTTCACCCGGAATCCTTTGCAAACCTCAAAATTTGGCAAAAAAAACACGTTCCTCACATTTCTGTGGCAGAAAGTTCTGGAATCTGAGAGGACCCACAAATTTCCTTCCACACAGCGTTCCCCCAAGTCTCCCGATAAAAATGATACCTCACTTGTGTGGGTAGGCCTAGCGCCCGCGACAGGAAACACCCCAAAGCGCAACGTGGACACATCCAAATTTTTTGAAAGAAAACAGAGGTGTTTTTTGCAAAGTGCCTACCTGTAGATTTTGGCCTGTAGCTCAGCCGGCACCCAGGGAAAACTACCAAACCTGTGCATTTCTGAAAACTAGAGACCTAGGGGAATCCAAGATGGGGTGACTTGTGTGGCTCGGACCAGGTTCTGTTACCCAGAATCCTTTGCAAACCTCAATATTGTGTTCCTCACATTTCTGTGGCAGAAAGTTCTGGAATCTGAGAGGAGCCACAAATTTCCTTCCAACCAGCGTTCCCCCAAGTCTCCCGATAAAAATGATACCTCACTTGTGTGGGTAGGCCTAGCGCCCGCGACAGGAAACACCCCAAAGCGCAACATGGACACATCCAATTTTTGAAAGAAAACAGAGGTGTTTTTGGCAAAGTGCCTACCTGTAGATTTTGGCCTCTACCTCAGCCGCCACCTAGGGAAACCTACCAAACCTGTGCATTTCTGAAAACTAGAGACCTAGTGGAATCCAAGAAGGGGTGACTTGTGTGGCTCGGACCAGGTTCTGTTACCCAGAATCCTTTGCAAACCTCAAAATTGTGTTCCTCACATTTCTGTGGCAGAAAGTTCTGGAATCTGAGAGGAGCCACAAATTTCCTTCCACCCAGCGTTCCCCCACGTCTCCCGATAAAAATGATACCTCACTTGTGTGGGTAGGCCTAGCGCCCACGACAGGAAATGACCCAAAGCGCAACGTGGACACATCCAAATTTTTGAAAGAAAACTGAGGTGTTTTTCGCAAAGTGCCTACGTGTAGATTTTGGCCTGTAGCTCTTCCGGCACCTAGGGAAACCTACCAAACCTGTGCATTTCTGAAAACTAGAGACCTAGGGGAATCCAAGATGGGGTGACTTGTGTGGCTCGGACCAGGTTCTGTTACCCAGAATCCTTTGCAATCCTCAAAATTTGGCTATAAAACACATGTTCCTCACATTTCTGTGGCAGAAAGTTCTGGAATCTGAGAGGAGCCACAAATTTCCTTCCACCCAGCGTTCCCCCACGTCTCCCGATAAAAATGATACCTCACTTGTGTGGGTAGGCCTAGCGTCCGCGACAGGAAACGCCCCAAAGAGCAAAGTGGACACATCCAACGTTTTGAAAGAAAACAGAGGTGTTTTTTGCAAAGTTCCTACCTGTAGATTTTGGCCTGTAGCTCAGCCGGCACCCAGGGAAAACTACCAAACCTGTGCATTTCTGAAAACTAGAGACCTAGGGGAATCCAAGAAGGGGTGACTTGTGTGGCTCGGACCAGGTTCTGTTACCCAGAATCCTTTGCAAACCTCAAAATTTGGCAAAAAAACACATGTTCCTCACATTTCTGTGGCAGAAAGTTCTGGAATCTGAGAGGAGCCACAAATTTCCTTCCACCCAGCGTTCCCCCACGTCTCCCGATAAAAATGATATATCACTTGTGTGGGTAGGCCCAGCGTCCGCGACAGGAAACGCCCCAAAGCGCAACGTGGACACATCCACATTTTTGAAAGAAAGCAGAGGTGTTTTTTGCAAAGTGCCTACCTGTAGATTTTGGTCTGTAGCTCAGCCGCCACCTAGGGAAACCTACCAAACCTGTGCATTTCTGAAAGCTAGAGACCTAGGAGAATCCAAGATGGGGTGACTTGTGTGGCTCGGACCAGGTTCTGTTACCCAGAATCCTTTTCAAACCTCAAAATTTGGCTAAAAAAACAAGTTCCTCACTTTTCTGTGGCAGAAAGTTCTGGAATCTGGGAGGAGCCACAAATTTCCTTCCACCCAGCGTTCCCCCAAGTCTCCTGATAAAAACGATACCTCACTTGTGTGAGTAGGCCTAGCGCCTGCGACAGGAAACACCCCAAAGCACAACGTGGACACATACAAATTTTTGAAAGAAAACAGAGGTGTTTTTTGCAAAGTTCCTACCTGTAGATTTTGGCCTCTAGGTCAGCCGTCACCTAGGGAAACCTACCAAACCTGTGCATTTCTGAAAACTAGAGACCTAGTGGAATCCAAGATGGGGTGACTTGTGTGGCTCGGACCAGGTTCTGTTACCCAGAATCCTTTGCAAACCTCAAAATCTGGCTAAAAAACACATGTTCCTCACGTTTCTGTAGCAGAAAGTTCTGGAATCCGAGAGGAGCCACAAATTTCCTTCCACCCAGCGTTCCCCCACGTCTCCCGATAAAAATGATACCTCACTTGTGTGGGTAGGCCTAGCGTCCGCGACAGGAAACGCCCCAAAGCGCAAAGTGGACACATCCTAATTTTTGAAAGAAAACAGAGGTGTTTTTTGCAAAGTTCCTACCTGTAGATTTTGGCCTCTAGCTCAGCCGCCACCTAGGGAAACCTACCAAACCAGTGCATTTCTGAAAACTAGAGACCCAGGGGAATCCAAGATGGGGTGACTTGTGTGGCTCGGACCAGGTTCTGTTACACAGAATCCTTTGCAAACCTCAAAATTTGGCTAAAAAACACATGTTCCTCACATTTCTGTGGCAGAAAGTTCTGGAATCTGAGAGGAGCAACAAATTTCCTTCCACCCAGCGTTCTCCCATGTCTCCCGATAAAAATTATACCTCACTTGTGTGGGTAGGCCTAGCGCCCGCGACAGGAAACGCCCCAAAGCGCAATGTGGACACATCCACATTTTTGAAAGAAAGCAGAGGTGTTTTTTGCAAAGTGCCTACCTGTAGATTTTGGCCTCTAGCTCAGCCACCACCTAGGGAAACCTACCAAACCAGTGCATTTCTGAAAACTAGAGACCCAGGGGAATCCAAGATGGGGTGACTTGTGTTGCTCGGACTAGGTTCTGTTACCCAGAATCCTTTGCAAACCTCAAAATGTGGCTAAAAAAACACATGTTCCTCACATTTCTCTGGCAGAAAGTTCTGGAATCTGAGAGGAGCCACAAATTTCCTTCCACCCAGCGTTCTCCCATGTCTCCCGATAAAAATGATACCTCACTTGTGTGGGTAGGACTAGCGCCCGCGACAGGAAACGACCCAAAGCGCAATGTGGACACATCCAAATTTTTGAAAGAAAGCAGAGGTGTTTTTTGCAAAGTGCCTACCTGTAGATTTTGGCCTGTAGCTCAGCCGGCACCCAGGGAAAACTACCAAACCTGTGCATTTCTGAAATCTAGAGACCTAGGGGAATCCAAGATGGGGTGACTTGTGTGGCTCGGACCAGGTTCTGTTACCCAGAATCCTTTGCAAACCTCAAAATTGTGTTCCTCACATTTCTGTGGCAGAAAGTTCTGGAATCTGAGAGGAGCCACAAATTTCCTTCCACTCAGCGTCCTCCAGGTCTCCCGATAAAAATGATACCTCACTTGTGTGGGTAGGCCTAGCGCCCGCGACAGGAAACACCCCAAAGCGCAACGTGGACACATCCAATTTTTGAAAGAAAACAGAGGTGTTTTTGGCAAAGTGCCTACCTGTAGATTTTGGCCTCTACCTCAGCCGCCACCTAGGGAAACCTACCAAACCTGTGCATTTCTGAAAACTAGAGACCTAGTGGAATCCAAGAAGGGGTGACTTGTGTGGCTCGGACCAGGTTCTGTTACCCAGAATCCTTTGCAAACCTCAAAATTGTGTTCCTCACATTTCTGTGGCAGAAAGTTCTGGAATCTGAGAGGAGCCACAAATTTCCTTCCACCCAGCGTTCCCCCACGTCTCCCGATAAAAATGATACCTCAATTGTGTGGGTAGGCCTAGCGCCCACGACAGGAAATGACCCAAAGCGCAACGTGGACACATCCAAATTTTTGAAAGAAAACTGAGGTGTTTTTCGCAAAGTGCCTATGCGTAGATTTTGGCCTGTAGCTCTTCCGGCACCTAGGGAAACCTACCAAACCTGTGCATTTCTGAAAACTAGAGACCTAGGGGAATCCAAGATGGGGTGACTTGTGTGGCTCGGACCAGGTTCTGTTACCCAGAATCCTTTGCAATCCTCAAAATTTGGCTATAAAACACATGTTCCTCACATTTCTGTGGCAGAAAGTTCTGGAATCTGAGAGGAGCCACAAATTTCCTTCCACCCAGCGTTCCCCCACGTCTCCCGATAAAAATGATACCTCACTTGTGTGGGTAGGCCTAGCGTCCGCGACAGGAAAAGCCCCAAAGAGCAAAGTGGACACATCCAAATTTTTGAAAGAAAACAGAGGTGTTTTTTGCAAAGTTCCTACCTGTAGATTTTGGGCTCTAGCTCAGCCGCCACCTATGGAAACTTACCAAACCTGTGCATTTCTGAAAACTAGAGACCTAGGGGAATCCAAGATGGGGGGACTTGTGTGGCTCGGACCAGGTTCTGTTACCCAGAATCCTTTGCAAACCTCAAAATTTGGCTAAAAAACATATGTTCCTCACATTTCTGTGGCAGAAAGTTCTGGAATCTAAGAGGAGCCACAAATTTCCTTCCACCCAGCATTCTCCCATGTCTCCCGATAAAAATTATACCTCACTTGTGTGGGTAGGCCTAGCGCCCGCGACAGGAAACGCCCCAAAGCGCAATGTGGACACATCCAAATTTTTTAAAGATAGCAGAGTTGTTTTTTGCAAAGTGCCTACCTGTAGATTTTGGCCTCTAGCTCAGCCACCACCTAGGGAAACCTACCAAACCAGTACGTTTCTGAAAACTAGAGACCCAGGGGAATCCAAGATGGGAAGACTTGTGTGGCTCAGACCAGGATCTGTTCACCCGGAATCCTTTGCAAACCTCAAAATTTGGCTAAAAAAACACATGTTCCTCACATTTCTGTGGCAGAAAGTTCTGGAATCTGAGAGGACCCACAAATTTCCTTCCACACAGCGTTCCCCCAAGTCTCCCGATAAAAATGATACCTCACTTGTGTGGGTAGGCCTAGCGCCCGCGACAGGAAACACCCCAAAGCGCAACGTGGACACATCCAAATTTTTGAAAGAAAACTGAGGTGTTTTTTCCAAAGTGCCTACCTGTAGATTTTGGCCTGTAGCTCAGCCGGCACCCAGGGAAAACTACCAAACCTGTGCATTTCTGAAAACTAGAGACCTAGGGGAATCCAAGATGGGGTGACTTGTGTGGCTCGGACCAGGTTCTATCACCCAGAATCCTTTGCAAACCTCAAAATTGTGTTCCTCACATTTCTGTGGCAGAAAGTTCTGGAATCTGAGAGGAGCCACAAATTTCCTTCCACTCAGCGTTCCCCCAAGTCTCCCGATAAAAATGATACCTCACTTGTGTGGGTAGGCCTAGCGCCCGCGAGAGGAAACACTCCAAAGCGCAACGTGGACACATCTAATTTTTGAAAGAAAACTGAGGTGTTTTTTGCAAAGTGCCTACCTGTAGATTTTGGCCTCTTGCTCAGCCGCCACCCAGGGAAAACTACCAAACCTGTGCATTTCTGAAAACTAGAGACCTAGGGGAATCCAAGAAGGGGTGACTTGTGTGGCTCGGACCAGGTTCTGTTACCCAGAATCCTTTGCAAACCTCAAAATTTGGCAAAAAAACACATGTTCCTCACATTTCTGTGGCAGAAAGTTCTGGAATCTGAGAGGAGCCACAAATTTCCTTCCACCCAGCGTTCCCCCACGTCTCCCGATAAAAATGATATATCACTTGTGTGGGTAGGCCCAGCGTCCGCGACAGGAAACGCCCCAAAGCGCAACGTGGACACATCCACATTTTTGAAAGAAAGCAGAGGTGTTTTTTGCAAAGTGCCTACCTGTAGATTTTGGTCTGTAGCTCAGCCGCCACCTAGGGAAACCTACCAAACCTGTGCATTTCTGAAAGCTAGAGACCTAGGAGAATCCAAGATGGGGTGACTTGTGTGGCTCGGACCAGGTTCTGTTACCCAGAATCCTTTTCAAACCTCAAAATTTGGCTAAAAAAACAAGTTCCTCACATTTCTGTGGCAGAAAGTTCTGGAATCTGGGAGGAGCCACACATTTCCTTCCACCCAGCGTTCCCCCAAGTCTCCTGATAAAAACGATACCTCACTTGTGTGAGTAGGCCTAGCGCCTGCGACAGGAAACACCCCAAAGCACAACGTGGACACATACAAATTTTTGAAAGAAAACAGAGGTGTTTTTTGCAAAGTTCCTACCTGTAGATTTTGGCCTCTAGGTCAGCCGTCACCTAGGGAAACCTACCAAACCTGTGCATTTCTGAAAACTACAGACCTAGTGGAATCCAAGATGGGGTGACTTGTGTGGCTCGGACCAGGTTCTGTTACCCAGAATCCTTTGCAAACCTCAAAATTTGGCTAAAAAACACATGTTCCTCACGTTTCTGTGGCAGAAAGTTCTGGAATCCGAGAGGAGCCACAAATTTCCTTCCACCCAGCGTTCCCCCACGTCTCCCGATAAAAATGATACCTCACTTGTGTGGGTAGGCCTAGCGTCCGCGACAGGAAACGCCCCAAAGCGCAAAGTGGACACATCCTAATTTTTGAAAGAAAACAGAGGTGTTTTTTGCAAAGTTCCTACCTGTAGATTTTGGCCTCTAGCTCAGCCGCCACCTAGGGAAACCTACCAAACCAGTGCATTTCTGAAAACTAGAGACCCAGGGGAATCCAAGATGGGGTGACTTGTGTGGCTCGGACCAGGTTCTGTTACACAGAATCCTTTGCAAACCTCAAAATTTGGCTAAAAAACACATGTTCCTCACATTTCTGTGGCAGAAAGTTCTGGAATCTGAGAGGAGCAACAAATTTCCTTCCACCCAGCGTTCTCCCATGTCTCCCGATAAAAATGATACCTCACTTGTGTGGGTAGGACTAGCGCCCGCGACAGGAAACGCCCCAAAGCGCAATGTGGACACATCCAAATTTTTTAAAGAAAGCAGAGGTGTTTTTTGCAAAGTGCCTACCTGTAGATTTTGGCCTCTAGCTCAGCCGCCACCTAGGGAAACCTACCAAACCAGTGCATTTCTGAAAACTAGAGACCCAGGGTAATCCAAGATGGGGTGACTTGTGTGGCTCGGACTAGGTTCTGTTACCCAGAATCCTTTGCAAACCTCAAAATTTGGCAAAAAAAAAACACATGTTCCTCAAATTTCTGTGGCAGAAAGTTCTGGAATCTGAGAGGAGCCTCAAATTTCCTTCCAACCAGCGTTCCCCCATGTCTCCCGATAAAAATGATACCTCACTTGTGTGGGTAGGCCTAGCACCCGCAAAAGAAAATGCCCCAAAGAGCAACGTGGACACATCCAAATTTTTTAAAGAAAACAGAGGTGTTTTTTGCAAAGTGCCTACCTGTAGATTTTGGCCTGTAGCTCAGCCGCCACCTAGAGAAACCTACCAAACCTGTTCATTTCTGAAAACTAGAGACCTAGGGGAATCCACGATGGGATGACTTGTGTGGCTCGGATCAGGATCTGTTAACCCGGAATCCTTTGCAAACCTCAAAATTTGGCTAAAAAAACACGTTCCTCACATTTCTGTGGCAGAAAGTTCTGGAATCTGAGAGGAGCCACAAATTTCCTTCCACCCAGTGTTCCCCCAAGTCTCCCGATAAAAATGATACCTCACTTGTGTGGGTAGGCCTAGCACCTGCGACAGGAAACACCCCAAAGCGCAACGTGGACACATCCACATTTTTTGAAAGAAAACTGAGGTGTTTTTTGCAAAGTGCCTACCTGTAGATTTTGGCCTGTAGCTCAGCCGCCACCCAGGGAAAACTACCAAACCTGTGTATTTCTGAAATCTAGAGACCTAGGGGAATCCAAGATGGGGTGACTTGTGTGGCTCGGACCAGGTTCTGTTACCCAGAATCCTTTGCAAACCTCAAAATTGTGTTCCTCACATTTCTGTGACAGAAAGTTCTGGTATCTGAGAGGAGCCACAAATTTCCTTCCACCTAGCGTTCTCCCATGTCTCCCGATAAAAATTATACCTCACTTCTGTGGGTAGGCCTAGCGCCCGCGACAGGAAACGCCCCAAAGCGCAATGTGGACACATCCAAATTTTTTAAAGAAAGCCGAGGTGTTTTTTGCAAAGTGCCTACCTGTAGATTTTGGCCTCTAGCTCAGCCACCACCTAAGGAAACCTACCAAACCAGTGCATTTCTGAAAACTAGAGACCCAGGGGAATCCAAGATGGGATGACTTGTGTGGCTCGGACCAGGATCTGTTAACCCAGAATCCTTTGCAAACCTCAAAATTTGGCTAAAAAAACACGTTCCTCACATTTCTGTGGCAGAAAGTTCTGGAATCTGAGAGGAGCCACAAATTTCCTTCCACCCAGCGTTCCCCCAAGTCTCCCGATAAAAATGATACCTCACTTGTGTGGGTAGGCCTAGCGCCCGCGACAGGAAACACCCCAAAGCGCAACGTGGACTCATCCAAATTTTTGAAAGAAAACTGAGCTGTTTTTTGCAAAGTGCCTACCTGTAGATTTTGGCCTGTAGCTCAGCCGGCACCCAGGGAAAACTACCAAACCGGTGCATTTCTGAAAACTAGAGACCTAGGGGAATCCAAGATGGGGTGACTTGTGTGGCTCGGACCAGGTTCTGTTACCCAGAATTCTTTGCAAACCTCAAAATTGTGTTCCTCACATTTCTGTGGCAGAAAGTTCTGGAATCCGAGAGGAGCCACAAATTTCCTTCCACCCAGCGTTCCCCCAAGTCTCCCGATAAAAATGATACCTCACTTGTGTGGGTAGGCCTAGCGCCCGCGACAGGAAACACCCCAAAGCGCAACGTGGACACATCCAATTTTTGAAAGAAAACAGAGGTGTTTTTTTGGAAGGTGCCTACCTGTAGATTTTGGCTTCTAGCTCAGCCGTCACCCAGGGAAACCTACCAAACCTGTGCTTTTCTGAAAACTAGAGACCTAGGGGAATCCAAGATGGGGTGACTTGTGTGGCTCGGACCAGGTTCTGTTACCCAGAATCCTTTGCAAACCTCAAAATTTGGCTAAAAAACACATGTTCCTCACATTTCTGTGGCAGAAAGTTCTGGAATCTAAGAGGAGCCACAAATTTCCTTCCACCCAGCGTTCTCCCATGTCTCCCGATAAAAATTATACCTCACTTCTGTGGGTAGGCCTAGCGCCCGCGACAGGAAACGCACCAAAGCGCAACGTGGACACATCCACATTTTTGAAAGAAAGCAGAGGTGTTTTTTGCAAAGTGCCTACCTGTAGATTTTGGCCTCTAGCTCAGCCACCACCTAGGGAAACCTACCAAACCAGTGCATTTCTGAAAACTAGAGACCCAGGGGAACCCAAGATGGGTGACTTGTGTGTCTCGGACTAGGTTCTGTTACGCAGAATCCTTTGCAAACCTAAAAATTTGGCTAAAAAAACACATGTTCCTCACATTTCTGTGGCAGAAAGTTCTGGAATCTGAGAGGAGCCTCAAATTTCCTTCCACCCAGCGTTCCCCCATGTCTCCCGATAAAAATGATACCTCACTTGTGTGGGTAGGCCTAGCACCCGCGAAAGAAAACGCCCCAAAGAGCAACGTGGACACATCCAAATTTTTTAAAGAAAACAGAGGTGTTTTTTGAAAAGTGCCTACCTGTAGATTTTGGCCTGTAGCTCAGCCGCCACCTAGGGAAACCTACCAAACCTGTGCATTTCTGAAAACTAGAGACCTAGTGGAATCCAAGATGGGTTGACTTGTGTGGCTCGGACCAGGATCTGTTAACCCGGAATCCTTTGCAAACCTTAAAATTTGGCTAAAAAAACACGTTCCTCACATTTCTGTGGCAGAAAGTTCTGGAATCTGAGAGGAGCCACAAATTTCCTTCCACCCAGCGTTCCCCCAAGTCTCCTGATAAAAATGATACCTCACTTGTGTGGGTAGGCCTAGCGCCCGCGACAGGAAACACCCTAAAGCGCAACGTGGAAACATCCAAATTTTTGAAATAAAACTGAGGTGTTTTTTGCAAAGTGCCTACCTGTAGATTTTGGCATCTACCTCAGCCGCCACCTAGGGAAACCTACCAAACCTGTGCATTTCTGAAAACTAGAGACCTAGTGGAATCCAAGATGGGGTGACTTGTGTGGCTCGGAACAGGTTCTGTTACCCAGAATCCTTTGCAAACCTCAAAATTGTGTTCCTCACATTTCTGTGGCAGAAAGTTCTGGAATCTGAGGGGAGCCACAAATTTCCTTCCACCCAGCGTTCCCCCAAGTCTCCCGAAAAAAATGATACCTCACTTGTGTGGGTAGGCCTAGCGCCCGCGACAGGAAACACCCCAAAGCGCAACGTGGACACATCCAATTTTTGAAAGAAAACAGAGGTGTTTTTTTGCAAGGTGCCTACCTGTAGATTTTGGCTTCTAGCTCAGCCGTCACCCAGGGAAACCTACCAAACCTGTGCTTTTCTGAAAACTAGAGACCTAGGGGAATCCAAGATGGGGTGACTTGTGTGGCTCGGACCAGGTTCTGTTACCCAGAATCCTTTGCAAACCTCAAAATTTGGCTAAAAAACACATGTTCCTCACATTTCTGTGGCAGAAAGTTCTGGAATCTAAGAGGAGCCACAAATTTCCTTCCACCCAGCGTTCTCCCATGTCTCCCGATAAAAATTATACCTCACTTCTGTGGGTAGGCCTAGCGCCCGCGACAGGAAACGCACCAAAGCGCAACGTGGACACATCCAAATTTTTGAAAGAAAGCAGAGGTGTTTTTTGCAAAGTGCCTACCTGTAGATTTTGGCCTCTAGCTCAGCCACCACCTAGGGAAACCTACCAAACCAGTGCATTTCTGAAAACTAGAGACCCAGGGGAACCCAAGATGGGTGACTTGTGTGTCTCGGACTAGGTTCTGTTACGCAGAATCCTTTGCAAACCTCAAAATTTGGCTAAAAAAACACATGTTCCTCACATTTCTGTGGCAGAAAGTTCTGGAATCTGAGAGGAGCCTCAAATTTCCTTCCACCCAGCGTTCCCCCATGTCTCCCGATAAAAATGATACCTCACTTGTGTGGGTAGGCCTAGCACCCGCGAAAGAAAACGCCCCAAAGAGCAACGTGGACACATCCAAATTTTTTAAAGAAAACAGAGGTGTTTTTTGAAAAGTGCCTACCTGTAGATTTTGGCCTGTGGCTCAGCCGCCACCTAGGGAAACCTACCAAACCTGTGCATTTCTGAAAACTAGAGACCTAGTGGAATCCAAGATGGGTTGACTTGTGTGGCTCGGACCAGGATCTGTTAACCCGGAATCCTTTGCAAACCTCAAAATTTGGCTAAAAAAACACGTTCCTCACATTTCTGTGGCAGAAAGTTCTGGAATCTGAGAGGAGCCACAAATTTCCTTCCACCCAGCGTTCCCCCAAGTCTCCTGATAAAAATGATACCTCACTTGTGTGGGTAGGCCTAGCGCCCGCGACAGGAAACACCCTAAAGCGCAACGTGGAAACATCCAAATTTTTGAAATAAAACTGAGGTGTTTTTTGCAAAGTGCCTACCTGTAGATTTTGGCATCTACCTCAGCCGCCACCTAGGGAAACCTACCAAACCTGTGCATTTCTGAAAACTAGAGACCTAGTGGAATCCAAGATGGGGTGACTTGTGTGGCTCGGAACAGGTTCTGTTACCCAGAATCCTTTGCAAACCTCAAAATTGTGTTCCTCACATTTCTGTGGCAGAAAGTTCTGGAATCTGAGGGGAGCCACAAATTTCCTTCCACCCAGCGTTCCCCCAAGTCTCCCGATAAAAATGATACCTCACTTGTGTGGGTAGGCCTAGCGCCCGCGACAGGAAACACCCCAAAGCGCAACGTGGACACATCCAATTTTTGAAAGAAAACAGAGGTGTTTTTTTGCAAGGTGCCTACCTGTAGATTTTGGCTTCTAGCTCAGCCGTCACCCAGGGAAACCTACCAAACCTGTGCTTTTCTGAAAACTAGAGACCTAGGGGAATCCAAGATGGGGTGACTTGTGTGGCTCGGACCAGGTTCTGTTACCCAGAATCCTTTGCAAACCTCAAAATTTGGCAAAAAAACACATGTTCCTCACATTTCTGTGGCAGAAAGTTCTGGAATCTGAGAGGAGCCACAAATTTCCTTCCACCCAGCATTCCCCCACGTCTCCCGATAAAAATGATACCTCACTTGTGTGGGTAGGCCAAGCGTCCGCGACAGGAAACGCCCCAAAGCGCAACGTGGACACATCCAAATTTTTGAAAGAAAACAGAGGTGTTTTTTGAAAAGTGCCTACCTGTAGATTTTGGCCTCTAGCTCAGCTGCCACCTAGGGAAACCTACCAAACCCGTGCATTTCTGAAAACTAGAGACCTAGGGGAATCCAAGATGGGGTGACTTGTGTGGCTCGGACCAGGTTCTGTTACCCAGAATCCGTTGCAAACCTCAAAATTTAGCAAAAAAACACATGTTCCTCACATTTCTGTGGCAGAAAGTTCGGGAATCTGAGAGGAGCCCCAAATTTCCTTCCACCCAGCGTTCCCCCATGTCTCCCGATAAAAATGATACCTCACTTGTGTGGGTAGGCCTAGCGTCCGCGACAGGAAACGCCCCAAAGCGCAAAGTGGACACTTCCAAATTTTTTAAAGAAAACAGAGGTGTTTTTTGCAAAGTTCCTACCTGTAGATTTTGGCCTCTAGCTCAGCCGCCACCTAGGGAAACCTACCAAACCTGTGCATTTCTGAAAACTAGAGACCTAGTGGAATCCAAGATTGGGTGACTTGTGTGGCTCGGACCAGGTTCTGTTACCCAGAATCCTTTGCAAACCTCAAAATTGTGTTCCTCACATTTCTGTGGCAGAAAGTTCTGGAATCTGAGAGGAGCCACAAATTTCCTTCCACCCAGCGTTCCCCCACGTCTCCCGATAAAAATGATACCTCACTTGTGTGGGTAGGCCTAGCGCCCACGACAGGAAATGACCCAAAGCACAACGTGGACACATCCAAATTTTTGAAAGAAAACTGAGGTGTTTTTTGCAAAGTGCCTACCTGTAGATTTTGGCCTGTAGCTCAGCCGGCACCTAGGGAAACCTACCAAACCTGTGCATTTCTGAAAACTAGAGACCTAGGGGAATCCAAGATGGGGTGACTTGTGTGGCTCGGACCAGGTTCTGTTACCCAGAATCCTTTGCAAACCTCAAAATGTGGCAAAAAAACACATGTTCCTCATATTTCTGTGGCAGAAAGTTCTGGAATCTGAGAGGAGCCACAAATTTCCTTCCACCCAGCGTTCCCCCACGTCTACTGATAAAAATGATACATCACTTGTGTGGGTAGGCCTAGCGCCCGCGACAGGAAACGCCCCAAAGCGCAACGTGGACACATCTACATTTTTGAAAGAAAGCAGAGGTGTTTTTTGCAAAGTGCCTACCTGTAGATTTTGGCCTCTAGCTCAGCCACCACCTAGGGAAACCTACCAAACCAGTGCATTTCTGAAAACTAGAGACCCAGGGGAATCCAAGATGGGATGACTTGTGTGGCTCGGACCAGGATCTGTTAACCCAGAATCCTTTGCAAACCTCAAAATTTGGCTAAAAAAACACGTTCCTCACATTTCTGTGGCAGAAAGTTCTGGAATCTGAGAGGAGCCACAAATTTCCTTCCACCCAGCGTTCCCCCAAGTCTCCCGATAAAAATGATACCTCACTTGTGTGGGTAGGCCTAGCGCCCGCGACAGGAAACACCCCAAAGCGCAACGTGGACACATCCAAATTTTTGAAAGAAAACTGAGCTGTTTTTTGCAAAGTGCCTACCTGTAGATTTTGGCCTGTAGCTCAGCCGGCACCCAGGGAAAACTACCAAACCGGTGCATTTCTGAAAACTAGAGACCTAGGGGAATCCAAGATGGGGTGACTTGTGTGGCTCGGACCAGGTTCTGTTACCCAGAATTCTTTGCAAACCTCAAAATTGTGTTCCTCACATTTCTGTGGCAGAAAGTTCTGGAATACGAGAGGAGCCACAAATTTCCTTCCACCCAGCGTTCCCCCAAGTCTCCCGATAAAAATGATACCTCACTTGTGTGGGTAGGCCTAGCGCCCGCGACAGGAAACACCCCAAAGCGCAACGTGGACACATCCAATTTTTGAAAGAAAACAGAGGTGTTTTTTTGCAAGGTGCCTACCTGTAGATTTTGGCTTCTAGCTCAGCCGTCACCCAGGGAAACCTACCAAACCTGTGCTTTTCTGAAAACTAGAGACCTAGGGGAATCCAAGATGGGGTGACTTGTGTGGCTCGGACCAGGTTCTGTTACCCAGAATCCTTTGCAAACCTCAAAATTTGGCTAAAAAACACATGTTCCTCACATTTCTGTGGCAGAAAGTTCTGGAATCTAAGAGGAGCCACAAATTTCCTTCCACCCAGCGTTCTCCCATGTCTCCCGATAAAAATTATACCTCACTTCTGTGGGTAGGCCTAGCGCCCGCGACAGGAAACGCACCAAAGCGCAACGTGGACACATCCAAATTTTTGAAAGAAAGCAGAGGTGTTTTTTGCAAAGTGCCTACCTGTAGATTTTGGCCTCTAGCTCAGCCACCACCTAGGGAAACCTACCAAACCAGTGCATTTCTGAAAACTAGAGACCCAGGGGAACCCAAGATGGGTGACTTGTGTGTCTCGGACTAGGTTCTGTTACGCAGAATCCTTTGCAAACCTCAAAATTTGGCTAAAAAAACACATGTTCCTCACATTTCTGTGGCAGAAAGTTCTGGAATCTGAGAGGAGCCTCAAATTTCCTTCCACCCAGCGTTCCCCCATGTCTCCCGATAAAAATGATACCTCACTTGTGTGGGTAGGCCTAGCACCCGCGAAAGAAAACGCCCCAAAGAGCAACGTGGACATATCCAAATTTTTTAAAGAAAACAGAGGTGTTTTTTGAAAAGTGCCAACCTGTAGATTTTGGCCTGTAGCTCAGCCGCCACCTAGGGAAACCTACCAAACCTGTGCATTTCTGAAAACTAGAGACCTAGTGGAATCCAAGATGGGGTGACTTGTGTGGCTCGGACCAGGATCTGTTAACCCGGAATCCTTTGCAAACCTCAAAATTTGGCTAAAAAAACACGTTCCTCACATTTCTGTGGCAGAAAGTTCTGGAATCTAAGAGGAGTCACAAATTTCCTTCCACCCAGCGTTCCCCCACGTCTCCCGATAAAAATGATACCTCACTTGTGTGGGTAGGCCTAGCGTCCGCGACAGGAAACGCCCCAAAGCGCAAAGTGGACACTTCCAAATTTTTTAAAGAAAACAGAGGTGTTTTTTGCAAAGTTCCTACCTGTAGATTTTGGCCTCTAGCTCAGCCGCCACCTAGGGAAACCTACCAAACCTGTGCATTTCTGAAAACTAGAGACCTAGTGGAATCCAAGATTGGGTGACTTGTGTGGCTCGGACCAGGTTCTGTTACCCAGAATCCTTTGCAAACCTCAAAATTGTGTTCCTCACATTTCTGTGGCAGAAAGTTCTGGAATCTGAGAGGAGCCACAAATTTCCTTCCACCCAGCGTTCCCCCACGTCTCCCGATAAAAATGATACCTCACTTGTGTGGGTAGGCCTAGCGCCCACGACAGGAAATGACCCAAAGCACAACGTGGACACATCCAAATTTTTGAAAGAAAACTGAGGTGTTTTTCGCAAAGTGCCTACCTGTAGATTTTGGCCTGTAGCTCAGCCGGCACCTAGGGAAACCTACCAAACCTGTGCATTTCTGAAAACTAGAGACCTAGGGGAATCCAAGATGGGGTGACTTGTGTGGCTCGGACCAGGTTCTGTTACCCAGAATCCTTTGCAAACCTCAAAATGTGGCAAAAAAACACATGTTCCTCATATTTCTGTGGCAGAAAGTTCTGGAATCTGAGAGGAGCCACAAATTTCCTTCCACCCAGCGTTCCCCCACGTCTACTGATAAAAATGATACATCACTTGTGTGGGTAGGCCTAGCGCCCGCGACAGGAAACGCCCCAAAGCGCAACGTGGACACATCTACATTTTTGAAAGAAAGCAGAGGTGTTTTTTGCAAAGTGCCTACCTGTAGATTTTGGTCTGTAACTCAGCCGCCACCTAGGGAAACCTACCAAACCTGTGCATTTCTGAAAGCTAGAGACCTAGGGGAATCCAAGATGGGGTGACTTGTGTGGCTCGGACTAGGTTCTGTTACCCAGAATTCTTTTCAAACCTCAAAATTTGCCTAAAAAAACACTTTCCTCACATTTCTGTGACAGAAAGTTCTGGAATCTGAGAGGAGCCACAAATTTCCTTCCACCCAGCGTTCCCCCAAGTCTCCTGATAAAAACGATACCTCACTTGTGTGAGTAGGCCTAGCGCCCGCGACAGGAAACACCCCAAAGCGCAACGTGGACACATCCACATTTTTGAAAGAAAACAGAGGTGTTTTTTGCAAAGTTCCTACCTGTAGATTTTGGCCTCTAGCTCAGCCGCCACCTTGGGAAACCTACCAAACCTGTGCATTTCTGAAAACTAGAGACCTAGTGGAATCCAAGATGGGGTGAGTTGTGTGGCTCGGACCAGGTTCTGTTACGCAGAATCCTTTGCAAACCTCAAAATTTGGCTAAAAAACACATGTTCCTCACATTTCTGTGGCAGAAAGTTCTGGAATCTGAGAGGAGCCACAAATTTCCTTCCACCCAGCGTTCTCCCATGTCTCCCGATAAAAATTATACCTCACTTGTGTGGGTAGGCCTAGCGCCCGCGACAGGAAACGCCCCAAAGCGCAATGTGGACACATCCAAATTTTTGAAAGAAAGCAGAGGTGTTTTTTGCAAAGTGCCTAAATGTAGATTTTGGCCTCTAGCTCAGCCACCACCTAGGGAAACCTACCAAACCAGTGCATTTCTGAAAACTAGAGACCCAGGGGAATCCAAGATGGGGTGACTTGTGTGGCTCGGACTAGGTTCTGTTACCCAGAATCCTTTGCAAACCTCAAAATTTGGCTAAAAAAACACATGTTCCTCACATTTCTGTGGCAGAAAGTTCTGGAATCTGAGAGGAGCCTCAAATTTCCTTCCACCCAGCGTTCCCCCATGTCTCCCGATAAAAATGATACTTCACTTGTGTGGGTAGGCCTAGCACCCGCGAAAGAAAACGCACCAAAGCGCAGCGTGGACACATCCAAATTTTTTAAAGAAAACAGAGGTGTTTTTTGCAAAGTGCCTACCTGTAGATTTTGGCCTGTAGCTCAGCCGCCACCTAGGGAAACCTACCAAACCTGTGCATTTCTGAAAACTAGAGACCTAGGGGAATCCAAGATGGGATGACTTGTGTGGCTCTGAACAGGATCTGTTAACCCGGAATCCTTTGCAAACCTCAAAATTTGGCTAAAAAAACACGTTCCTCACATTTCTGTGGCAGAAAGTTCTGGAATCTGAGAGGAGCCACAAATTTCCTTCCACCCAGCGTTCCCCCAAGTCTCCTGATAAAAATGATACCTCACTTGTGTGGGTAGGCCTAGCGCCCGCGACAGGAAACACCCTAAAGCGCAACGTGGAAACATCCAAATTTTTTAAAGAAAACTGAGGTGTTTTTTGCAAAGTGCCTACCTGTAGATTTTGGCCTCTACCTCAGCCGCCACCTAGGGAAACCTACCAAACCTGTGCATTTCTGAAAACTAGAGACCTAGTGGAATCCAAGATGGGGTGACTTGTGTGGCTCGGAACATGTTCTGTTACCCAGAATCCTTTGCAAACCTCAAAATTGTGTTCCTCACATTTCTGTGGCAGAAAGTTCTGGAATCTGAGGGGAGCCACAAATTTCCTTCCACCCAGCGTTCCCCCAAGTCTCCCGATAAAAATGATACCTCACTTGTGTGGGTAGGCCTAGCGCCCGCGACAGGAAACACCCAAAGCGCAACGTGGACACATCCAATTTTTGAAAGAAAACAGAGGTGTTTTTTTGCAAGGTGCCTACCTGTAGATTTTGGCTTCTAGCTCAGCCGTCACCCAGGGAAACCTACCAAACCTGTGCTTTTCTGAAAACTAGAGACCTAGGGGAATCCAAGATGGGGTGACTTGTGTGGCTCGGACCAGGTTCTGTTACCCAGAATCCTTTGCAAACCTCAAAATTTGGCAAAAAAACACATGTTCCTCACATTTCTGTGGCAGAAAGTTCTGGAATCTGAGAGGAGCCACAAATTTCCTTCCACCCAGCATTCCCCCACGTCTCCCGATAAAAATGATACCTCACTTGTGTGGGTAGGCCTAGCGTCCGCGACAGGAAACGCCCCAAAGCGCAACGTGGACACATCCAAATTTTTGAAAGAAAACAGAGGTGTTTTTTGAAAAGTGCCTACCTGTAGATTTTGGCCTCTAGCTCAGCCGCCACCTAGGGAAACCTACCAATCCTGTGCATTTCTGAAAACTAGAGACCTAGTGGAATCCAAGATGGGGTGCCTTGTGTGTCTCGGACCAGGTTCTGTTACCCAGAATCCTTTTCAAACCTCAAAATTTGGCTAAAAAAACACGTTCCTCATATTTCTGTGGCATGAAGTTCTGGAATCTGAGAGGAGCCACAAATTTCCTTCCACCCAGCGTTCCCCCAAGTCTCACGATAAAAATGATACCTCACTTGTATGGGTAGGCCTAGCGCCCGCGTCAGGATATGCCCCAAAACACAACGTGGACACATCAAAGAAAACAGAGCTGTTTTTAGCAAAGTGCCTACCTGTAGATTTTGGCCTCTAGCTCAGCCGGCACCTAGGGAAACCTACCAAACCTGTGCATTTCTGAAAACTAGAGACCTAGGGGAATCCAAGATGGGGTGACTTGTGTGGCTCGGACCAGGTTCTGTTACCCAGAATCCTTTGCAAACCTCAAAATTGTGTTCCTCACATTTCTGTGGCAGAAAGTTCTGGAATCTGAGAGGAGCCACAAATTTCCTTCCACCCAGCGTTCCCCCACGTCTCCCGATAAAAATGATACCTCACTTGTGTGGGTAGGCGTAGCGCCCACGACAGGAAATGACCCAAAGCACAACGTGGACACATCCAAATTTTTGAAAGAAAACTGAGGTGTTTTTCGCAAAGTGCCTACCTGTAGATTTTGGCCTGTAGCTCAGCCGGCACCTAGGGAAACCTACCAAACCTGTGCATTTCTGAAAACTAGAGACCTAGGGGAATCCAAGATGGGGTGACTTGTGTGGCTCGGACCAGGTTCTGTTACCCAGAATCCTTTGCAAACCTCAAAATGTGGCAAAAAAACAAATGTTCCTCATATTTCTGTGGCAGAAAGTTCTGGAATCTGAGAGGAGCCACAAATTTCCTTCCACCCAGCGTTCCCCCACGTCTACTGATAAAAATGATACATCACTTGTGTGGGTAGGCCTAGCGCCCGCGACAGGAAACGCCCCAAAGCGCAACATGGACACATCTAAATTTTTGAAAGAAAGCAGAGGTGTTTTTTGCAAAGTGCCTACCTGTAGATTTTGGTCTGTAACTCAGCCGCCACCTAGGGAAACCTACCAAACCTGTGCATTTCTGAAAGCTAGAGACCTAGGGGAATCCAAGATGGGGTGACTTGTGTGGCTCGGACCAGGTTCTGTTACCCAGAATTCTTTTCAAACCTCAAAATTTGGCTAAAAAAACACTTTCCTCACATTTCTGTGACAGAAAGTTCTGGAATCTGAGAGGAGCCACAAATTTCCTTCCACCCAGCGTTCCCCCAAGTCTCCTGATAAAAACGATACCTCACTTGTGTGAGTAGGCCTAGCACCCGCGACAGGAAACACCCCAAAGCGCAACGTGGACACATCCACATTTTTGAAAGAAAACAGAGGTGTTTTTTGCAAAGTTCCTACCTGTAGATTTTGGCCTCTAGCTCAGCCGCCACCTTGGGAAACCTACCAATTCTGTGCATTTCTGAAAACTAGAGACCTAGTGGAATCCAAGATGGGGTGACTTGTGTGGCTCGGACCAGGTTCTGTTACCCAGAATCCTTTGCAAACCTCAAAATTTGGCTAAAAAACACATGTTCCTCACATTTCTGTGGCAGAAAGTTCTGGAATCTAAGAGGAGCCACAAATTTCCTTCCACCCAGCGTTCTCCCATGTCTCCCGATAAAAATTATACCTCACTTCTGTGGGTAGGCCTAGCGCCCGCGACAGGAAACGCCCCAAAGCGCAACGTGGACACATCCAAATTTTTGAAAGAAAGCAGAGGTGTTTTTTGCAAAGTGCCTACCTGTAGATTTTGGCCTCTAGCTCAGCCACCACCTAGGGAAACCTACCAAACCAGTGCATTTCTGAAAACTAGAGACGCAGGGGAACCCAAGATGGGTGACTTGTGTGGCTCGGACTAGGTTCTGTTACCCAGAATCCTTTGCAAACCTCAAAATTTGGCTAAAAAAACACATGTTCCTCACATTTCTGTGGCAGAAAGTTCTGGAATCTGAGAGGAGCCTCAAATTTCCTTCCACCCAGCGTTCCCCCATGTCTCCTGATAAAAATGATACCTCACTTGTGTGGGTAGGCCTAGCACCCGCGAAAGAAAACGCCCCAAAGAGCAATGTGGACACATCCAAATTTGTTTAAGAAAACAGAGGTGTTTTTTGAAAAGTGCCTACCTGTAGATTTTGGCCTGTAGCTCAGCCGCCACCTAGGGAAACCTACCAAACCTGTGCATTTCTGAAAACTAGAGACCTAGGGGAATCCAAGATGGGATGACTTGTGTGGCTCAGACCAGGATCTGTTAACCCGGAATCCTTTGCAAACCTCAAAATTTGGCTAAAAAAACACGTTCCTCACATTTCTGTGGCAGAAAGTTCTGGAATCTGAGAGGAGCCACAAATTTCCTTCCACCCAGTGTTCCCCCAAGTCTCCCGATAAAAATGATACCTCACTTGTGTGGGTAGGCCCAGCGCCCGCAACAGGAGACACCCCAAAGCGCAACGTGGACACATCCACATTTTTTTAAGGAAAACTGAGGAGTTTTTTGCAAAGTGCCTACCTGTAGATTTTGGCCTGTAGCTCAGCCGGCACCCAGGGAAAGCTACCATACCTGTGCATTTCTGAAATCTAGAGACCTAGGGGAATCCAAGATGGGGTGACTTGTGTGGCTCGGACCAGGTTCTGTTACCCAGAATCCTTTGCAAACCTCAAAATTGTGTTCCTCACATTTCTGTGGCAGAAAGTTCTGGAATCTGAGAGGAGCCACAAATTTCCTCCCACCCAGCGTTCCCCCAAGTCTCCCGATAAAAATGATACCTCACTTGTGTGGGTAGGCCTAGCGCCCGCGACAGGAAACACCCCAAAGCGCAACGTGGACACATCCAAATTTCTGAAAGAAAACTGAGGTGTTTTTTGGAAAGTGCCTACCTGTAGATTTTGGCCTGTAGCTCAGCCGGCACCCAGGGAAACCTACCAAACCTGTGCATTTCTGAAAACTAGAGACCTAGGGGAACCTAAAATGGGGTGACTTGTGTGGCTCGGACCAGGTTCTGTTACCCAGAATCCTTTGCAAACCTCAAAATTTGGCTAACAAAACACATGTTCCTCACATTTCTGTGGCAGAAAATTCTGGAATCTGAGAGGAGCCACAAATTTCCTTCCACCCAGCGTTCCCCCACGTCTCCCGATAAAAATGATACCTCACTTGTGTGGGTAGGCGTAGCGTCCGTGACAGGAAACGCCCCAAAGCGCAAAGTGGACACATCCAAATTTTTGAAAGAAAACAGAGGTGTTTTTTGCAAAGTTCCTACCTGTAGATTTTGGCCTCTAGCTCAGCCGCCACCTAGGTAAACCTACTAAACCTGTGCATTTCTGAAAACTAGAGACCTAGTGGAATCCAAGATGGGGTGACTTGTGTGGCTCGGACCAGGTTCTGTTACCCAGAATCCTTTGCAAACCTCAAAATTTGGCTAAAAAACACATGTTCCTATCGTTTCTGTGGCAGAAAGTTCTGGAATCCGAGAGGAGCCACAAATTTCCTTCCACCCAGCGTTCCCCCACGTCTCCCGATAAAAATGATACCTCACTTGTGTGGGTAGGCCTAGCGTCCGCGACAGGAAACGCCCCAAAGCGCAAAGTGGACACATCCAAATTTTTGAAAGAAAACAGAGGTGTTTTTGGAAAGTTCCTACCTGTAGATTTTGGCCTCTAGCTCAGCCGCCACCTAGGGAAACCTACCGAACCATTGCATTTCTGAAAACTAGAGACCCAGGGGAATCCAAGATGGGGTGACTTGTGTGGCTCGGACCAGGTTCTGTTACACAGAATCCTTTGCAAACCTCAAAATTTGGCTAAAAAACACATGTTCCTCACATTTCTGTGGCAGAAAGTTCTGGAATCTAAGAGGAGCCACAAATTTCCTTCCACCCAGCGTTCTCCCATGTCTCCCGATAAAAATTATACCTCACTTCTGTGGGTAGGCCTAGCGCCCGCGACAGGAAACGCCCCAAAGCGCAACGTGGACACATCCAAATTTTTGAAAGAAAGCAGAGGTGTTTTTTGCAAAGTGCCTACCTGTAGATTTTGGCCTCTAGCTCAGCCACCACCTAGGGAAACCTACCAAACCAGTGCATTTCTGAAAACTAGAGACGCAGGGGAACCCAAGATGGGTGACTTGTGTGGCTCGGACTAGGTTCTGTTACCCAGAATCCTTTGCAAACCTCAAAATTTGGCTAAAAAAACACATGTTCCTCACATTTCTGTGGCAGAAAGTTCTGGAATCTGAGAGGAGCCTCAAATTTCCTTCCACCCAGCGTTCCCCCATGTCTCCTGATAAAAATGATACCTCACTTGTGTGGGTAGGCCTAGCACCCGCGAAAGAAAACGCCCCAAAGAGCAATGTGGACACATCCAAATTTTTTAAAGAAAACAGAGGTGTTTTTTGAAAAGTGCCTACCTGTAGATTTTGGCCTGTAGCTCAGCCGCCACCTAGGGAAACCTACCAAACCTGTGCATTTCTGAAAACTAGAGACCTAGGGGAATCCAAGATGGGATGACTTGTGTGGCTCAGAACAGGATCTGTTAACCCGGAATCCTTTGCAAACCTCAAAATTTGGCTAAAAAAACACGTTCCTCACATTTCTGTGGCAGAAAGTTCTGGAATCTGAGAGGAGCCACAAATTTCCTTCCACCCAGTGTTCCCCCAAGTCTCCCGATAAAAATGATACCTCACTTGTGTGGGTAGGCCCATCGCCCGCAACAGGAGACACCCCAAAGCGCAACGTGGACACATCCAAATTTTTTTAAGGAAAACTGAGGAGTTTTTTGCAAAGTGCCTACCTGTAGATTTTGGCCTGTAGCTCAGCCGGCACCCAGGGAAAGCTACCATACCTGTGCATTTCTGAAATCTAGAGACCTAGGGGAATCCAAGATGGGGTGACTTGTGTGGCTCGGACCAGGTTCTGTTACCCAGAATCCTTTGCAAACCTCAAAATTGTGTTCCTCACATTTCTGTGGCAGAAAGTTCTGGAATCTGAGAGGAGCCACAAATTTCCTCCCACCCAGCGTTCCCCCAAGTCTCCCGATAGAAATGATACCTCACTTGTGTGGGTAGGCCTAGCGCCCGCGACAGGAAACACCCCAAAGCGCAACGTGGACACATCCAAATTTCGGAAAGAAAACTGAGGTGTTTTTTGGAAAGTGCCTACCTGTAGATTTTGGCCTGTAGCTCAGCCGGCACCCAGGGAAACCTACCAAACCTGGGCATTTCTGAAAACTAGAGACCTAGGGGAACCTAAAATGGGGTGACTTGTGTGGCTCGACCAGGTTCTGTTACCCAGAATCCTTTGCAAACCTCAAAATTTGGCTAAAAAAACACATGTTCCTCACATTTCTGTGGCAGAAAATTCTGGAATCTGAGAGGAGCCACAAATTTCCTTCCACCCAGCTTTCCCCCACGTCTCCCGATAAAAATGATACCTCACTTGTGTGGGTAGGCGTAGCGTCCGTGACAGCAAACGCCCCAAAGCGCAAAGTGGACACATCCAAATTTTTGAAAGAAAACAGAGGTGTTTTTTGCAAAGTTCCTACCTGTAGATTTTGGCCTCTAGCTCAGCCGCCACCTAGGGAAACCTACTAAACCTGTGCATTTCTGAAAACTAGAGACCTAGTGGAATCCAAGATGGGGTGACTTGTGTGGCTCGGACCAGGTTCTGTTACCCAGAATCCTTTGCAAACCTCAAAATTTGGCTAAAAAACACATGTTCCTCACGTTTCTGTGGCAGAAAGTTCTGGAATCCGAGAGGAACCACAAATTTCCTTCCACCCAGCGTTCCCCCACGTCTCCCGATAAAAATGATACCTCACTTGTGTGGGTAGGCCTAGCGTCCGCGACAGGAAACGCCCCAAAGCGCAAAGTGGACACATCCAAATTTTTGAAAGAAAACAGAGGTGTTTTTGGAAAGTTCCTACCTGTAGATTTTGGCCTCTAGCTCAGCCGCCACCAAGGGAAACCTACCGAACCATTGCATTTCTGAAAACTAGAGACCCAGGGGAATCCAAGATGGGGTGACTTGTGTGGCTCGGACCAGGTTCTGTTACACAGAATCCTTTGCAAACCTCAAAATTTGGCTAAAAAACACATGTTCCTCACATTTCTGTGGCAGAAAGTTCTGGAATCTGAGAGGAGCCACAAATTTCCTTCCACCCAGCGTTCTCCCATGTCTCCCGATAAAAATTATACCTCACTTGTGTGGGTAGGCCTAGCGCCCGCGACAGGAAACGCCCCAAAGCGCAATGTGGACACATCCAAATTTTTTCAAGAAAGCAGAGGTGTTTTTTGCAAAGTGCCTACCTGTAGATTTTGGCCTCTAGCTCAGCCACCACCTAGGGAAACCTACCAAACCAGTGCATTTCTGAAAACTAGAGACCCAGGGGAATCCAAGAAGGGGTGACTTGTGTGGCTCGGACTAGGTTCTGTTACCCAGAATCCTTTGCGAACCTCAAAATTTGGCTAAAAAAACACATGTTCCTCACATTTCTGTGGCAGAAAGTTCTGGAATCTGAGAGGAGCCTCAAATTTCCTTCCACCCAGCGTTCCCCCAAGTCTCCTGATAAAAATGATACCTCACTTGTGTGGGTAGGCCGAGCGCCCGTGACAGGAAACACCCTAAAGCGCAACGTGTAAACATCCAAATTTTTGAAAGAAAACTGAGGTGTTTTTTGCAAAGTGCCTACATGTAGATTTTGGCCTCTACCTCAGCCGCCACCTAGGGAAACCTACCAAACCAGTGCATTTCTGAAAACTAGAGACCCAGGGGAATCCAAGATGGGATGACTTGTGTGGCTCTGAACAGGATCTGTTAACCCGGAATCCTTTGCAAACCTCAAACTTTGGCTAAAAAAACACGTTCCTCACATTTCTGTGGCAGAAAGTTCTGGAATCTGAGAGGAGCCACAAACTTCCTTCCACCCAGCGTTCTCCCATGTCTCACGATAAAAATGATACCTCACTTGTGTGGGTAGGCCTAGCGCCCGTGACAGGAAACACCCTAAAGCGCAACGTGGAAACATCCAAATTTTTGAAAGAAAACTGAGGTGTTTTTTGCAAAGTGCCTACCTGTAGATTTTGGCCTCTACCTCAGCCGCCACCTAGGGAAACCTACCAAACCTGTGCATTTCTGAAAACTAGAGACCTAGTGGAATCCAAGATGGGGTGACTTGTGTGGCTCAGAACAGGTTCTGTTACCCAGAATCCTTTGCAAACCTCAAAATTGTGTTCCTCACATTTCTGTGGTAGAAAGTTCTGGAATCTGAGGGGAGCCAAACATTTCCTTCCACCCAGCGTTCCCCCAAGTCTCCCGATAAAAATGATACCTCACTTGTGTGGGTAGGCCTAGCGCCCGCGACAGGAAACACCCCAAAGCGCAACGTGGACACATCCAATTTTTGAATGAAAACAGAGGTGTTTTTTGCAAAGTGCCTACCTGTAGATTTTGGCCTGTAGCTCAGCCGCCACCTAGGGAAACCTACCAAACCTGTGCATTTCTGAAAACTAGAGACCTAGGGGAATCCAAGATGGGATGACTTGTGTGGCTCTGAACAGGATCTGTTAACCCGGAATCCTTTGCAAACCTCAAAATTTGGCTAAAAAAAACACGTTCCTCACATTTCTGTGGCAGAAAGTTCTGGAATCTGAGAGGAGCCACAAATTTCCTTCCACCCAGCGTTCCCCCAAGTCTCCTGATAAAAATGATACTTCACTTGTGTGGGTAGGCCTAGCGCCCGTGACAGGAAACACCCTAAAGCGCAACGTGGAAACATCCAAATTTTTGAAAGAAAACTGAGGTGTTTTTTGCAAAGTGCCTACCTGTAGATTTTGGCCTCTACCTCAGCCGCCACCTAGGGAAACCTACCAAACCTGTGCATTTCTGAAAACTAGAGACCTAGTGGAATCCAAGATGGGGTGACTTGTGTGGCTCAGAACAGGTTCTGTTACCCAGAATCCTTTGCAAACCTCAAAATTGTGTTCCTCACATTTCTGTGGCAGAAAGTTCTGGAATCTGAGGGGAGCCACACATTTCCTTCCACCCAGCGTTCCCCCAAGTCTCCCTATAAAAATGATACCTCACTTGTGTGGGTAGGCCTAGCGCCCGCGACAGGAAACACCCCAAAGCGCAACGTGGACACATCCAATTTTTGAATGTAAACAGAGGTGTTTTTTGCAAAGTGCCTACCTGTAGATTTTGGCCTCTACCTCAGCCGCCACCTAGGGAAACCTACCAAACCTGTGCATTTCTGAAAGCTAGAGACCTAGTGGAATCCAAGATGGGGTGACTTGTGTGGCTCGGTCCAGGTTCTGTTACTCAGAATCCTTTGCAAACCTCAAAATTGTGTTCCTCACATTTCTGTGGCAGAAAGTTCTGGAATCTGAGAGGAGCCACAAATTTCCTTCCACCCAGTGTTCCCCCAGGTCTCCCGATAAAAATGATACCTCACTTGTGTGGGTAGGCCTAGCGCCCACGACAGGAAATGACCCAAAGCGCAACGTGGACACATCCAAATTTTTGAAAGAAAACTGAGGTGTTTTTTGCAAAGTGCCTACGTGTAGATTTTGGCCTGTAGCTCTTCCGGCACCTAGGGAAACCTACCAAACCTGTGCATTTCTGAAAACTAGAGACCTAGTGGAATCCAAGATGGGGTGACTTGTGTGGCTCGGACCAGGTTCTGTTACCCAGAATCCTTTGCAAACCTCAAAATTGTGTTCCTCACATTTCTGTGGCAGAAAATTCTGGAATCTGAGAGGAGCCACAAATTTCCATCCACCCAGCGTTCCCCCATGTCTCCCGATAAAAATGATACCTCACTTGTGTGGGTAGGCCTAGCGTCCACGACAGGAAATGACCCAAAGCGCAACGTGGACACATCCACATTTTTGAAAGAAAACTGAGGTGTTTTTCGCAAAGTGCCTACCTGTAGATTTTGGCCTGTAGCTCAGCCGCCACCTAGGGAAACCTACCAAACCTGTGCATTTCTGAAAACTAGAGACCTAGGGGAATCCAAGATGGGGTGACTTGTGTGGCTCGGACTAGGTTCTGTTACCCAGAATCATTTGCAAACCTCAAAATTTGGCTAAAAAAACACATGTTCCTCACATTTCTGTGGCAGAAAGTTCTGGAATCTGAGAGGAGCCTCAAATTTCCTCCCACCCAGCGTTCCCCCATGTCTCCCGATAAAAATGATACCTCACTTGTGTGGGTAGGCCTAGCACCCGCGAAAGAAAAAGCCCCAAAGCGCAATGTGGACGCATCCAAATTTTTTCAAGAAAACAGAGGTGTTTTTTGCAAAGTGCCTACCTGTAGATTTTAGCCTGTAGCTCAGCCGCCACCTAGGGAAACCTACCAAACCTGTGCATTTCTGAAAACTAGAGACCTAGGGGAATCCAAGATGGGATGACTTGTGTGGCTCGAACCAGGATCTGTTAACCCGGAATCCTTTGCAAACCTCAAAATTTGGCTAAAAAAACACGTTCCTCACATTTCTGTGGCAGAAAGTTTTGGAATCTGAGAGGAGCCACAAATTTCCTTCCACCCAGCGTTCCCCCAATTCTCCCTATAAAAATGATACCTCACTTGTGTGGGTAGGCCTAGCGCCCGCGACAGAAAACACCCCAAAGCGCAACGTGGAAACATCCAAATTTTTCAAAGAAAACTGAGGTGTTTTTTGCAAAGTGCCTACCTGTAGATTTTGGCCTGTAGCTCAGCCGGCACCTAGGGAAACCTACCAAACCTGTGTATTTCTGAAAACTAGAGACCTAGGGGAATCCAAGATGGGGTGACTTGTGTGGCTCGGACCAGGTTCTGTTACCCAGAATCCTTTGCAAACCTCAAAATTTGGCTAAAAAACACATGTTCCTCACATTTCTGTGCAGAAAGTTCTGGAATCTGAGAGGAGCCACAAATTTCCTTCCGCCCAGCGTTCCCCCACGTCTCCCGATAAAAATGATACCTCACTTCTGTGGGAAGGCCTAGCGTCCGCGACAGGAAACGCCCCAAAGAGCAAAGTGGACACATCTAAATTTTTTAAAGAAAACAGAGGTGTTTTTTGCAAAGTTCCTACCTGTAGATTTTGGCCTCTAGCTCTGCCGCCACCTAGGGAAACCTACCAAACCTGTGCATTTCTGAAAACTAGAGACCTAGTGGAATCCAAGATGGGGTGACTTGTGTGGCTCGGACCAGGTTCTGTTACCAGAATCCTTTGCAAACCTCAAAATTGTGTTCCTCACATTCTGGTTCCTCACATTCTAGTTCTGGAATCTGAGAGGAGCCACAAATTTCCTTCCACCCAGCGTTCCCCCATGTCTCCCGATAAAAATGATACCTCACTTGTGTGGGTAGGCCTAGCGCCCACGACAGGAAATGACCCAAAGCGCAACGTGGACACATCCAAATTTTTGAAAGAAAACTGAGGTGTTTTTCGCAAAGTGCCTATCTGTAGATTTTAGCCTGTAGCTCAGCCGGCACCTAGGGAAACCTACCAAACCTGTGCATTTCTGAAAACTAGAGACCTAGGGGAAACCAAGATGGGGGGACTTGTGTGGCTCGGACCAGGTTCTGTTACCCAGAATCCTTTGCAAACCTCAAAATTTGGCTAAAAAACACATATTCCTCACATTTCTGTGGCAGAAAGTTCTGGAATCTGAGAGGAGCCACAAATTTCCTTCCACCCAGCGTTCTCCCATGTCTCCCGATAAGAATTACACCTCACTTGTGTGGGTAGGCCTAGCGCCCGCGACAGGAAATGACCCAAAGTGCAACGTGGACACATCCAAATTTTTGAAAGAAAACTGAGGTGTTTTTCGCAAAGTGCCTACCTGTAGATTTTGGCCTGTAGCTCAGCCGGCACCTAGGGAAACCTACCTACCTGTGTATTTCTGAAAACTAGAGACCTAGGGGAATCCAAGATGGGGTGACTTGTGTGGCTCTGACCAGGTTCTGTTACCCAGAATCCTTTGCAAACCTCAAAATTTGGCTAAAAAACACATGTTCCTCACATTTCTGTGGCAGAAAGTTCTGGAATCTGAGAGGAGCCACAAATTTCCTTCCACCCAGCGTTCCCCCACGTCTCCCGATAAAAATGATACCTCACTTCTGTGGGTAGGCCTAGCGTCCGCGACAGGAAACGCCCCAAAGAGCAAAGTGGACACATCTAAATTTTTGAAAGAAAACAGAGGTGTTTTTTGCAAAGTTCCTACCTGTAGATTTTGGCCTCTAGCTCAGCCGCCACCTAGGGAAACCTACCAAACCTGTGCATTTCTGAAAACTAGAGACCTAGTGGAATCCAAGATGGGGTGACTTGTGTGGCTCGGACCAGGTTCTGTTACCAGAATCCTTTGCAAACCTCAAAATTGTGTTCCTCACATTTCTGTGGCAGAAAGTTCTGGAATCTGAGAGGAGCCACAAATTTCCTTCCACCCAGCGTTCCCCCATGTCTCCCGATAAAAATGATACCTCACTTGTGTGGGTAGGCCTAGCGCCCACGACAGGAAATGACCCAAAGCGCAACGTGGACACATCCAAATTTTTGAAAGAAAACTGAGGTGTTTTTCGCAAAGTGCCTACCTGTAGATTTTGGCCTGTAGCTCAGCCGGCACCTAGGGAAACCTACCAAACCTGTGCATTTCTGAAAACTAGAGACCTAGGGGAATCCAAGATGGGGGGACTTGTGTGGCTCGGACCAGGTTCTGTTACCCAGAATCCTTTGCACACCTCAAAATTTGGCTAAAAAACACATATTCCTCACATTTCTGTGGCAGAAAGTTCTGGAATCTGAGAGGAGCCACAAATTTCCTTCCACCCAGCGTTCTCCCATGTCTCCCGATAAGAATTATACCTCACTTGTGTGGGTAGGCCTAGCGCCCGCGACAGGAAATGACCCAAAGTGCAACGTGGACACAACCAAATTTTTGAAAGAAAACTGAGGTGTTTTTCGCAAAGTGCCTACCTGTAGATTTTGGCCTGTAGCTCAGCCGGCACCTAGGGAAACCTACCAAACCTGTGTATTTCTGAAAACTAGAGACCTAGGGGAATCCAAGATGGGGTGACTTGTGTGGCTCGGACCAGGTTCTGTTACCCAGAATCCTTTGCAAACCTCAAAATTTGGCTAAAAAACACATGTTCCTCACATTTCTGTGGCAGAAAGTTCTGGAATCTGAGAGGAGCCACAAATTTCCTTCCACCCAGCGTTCCCCCACGTCTCCCGATAAAAATGATACCTCACTTCTGTGGGTAGGCCTAGCGTCCGCGACAGGAAACGCCCCAAAGAGCAAAGTGGACACATCTACATTTTTGAAAGAAAACAGAGGTGTTTTTTGCAAAGTTCCTACCTGTAGATTTTGGCCTCTAGCTCAGCCGCCACCTAGGGAAACCTACCAAACCTGTGCATTTCTGAAAACTAGAGACCTAGTGGAATCCAAGATGGGGTGACTTGTGTGGCTCGGACCAGGTTCTGTTACCAGAATCCTTTGCAAACCTCAAAATTGTGTTCCTCACATTTCTGTGGCAGAAAGTTCTGGAATCTGAGAGGAGCCACAAATTTCCTTCCACCCAGCGTTCCCCCACGTCTCCCGATAAAAATGATACCTCACTTCTGTGGGTAGGCCTAGCGTCCGCGACAGGAAACGCCCCAAAGAGCAAAGTGGACACATCCAAATTTTTGAAAGAAAACTGAGGTGTTTTTCGCAAAGTGCCTACCTGTAGATTTTGGCCTGTAGCTCAGCCGGCACCTAGGGAAACCTACCAAACCTGTGCATTTCTGAAAACTAGAGACCTAGGGGAATCCAAGATGGGGGGACTTGTGTGGCTCGGACCAGGTTCTGTTACCCAGAATCCTTTGCACACCTCAAAATTTGGCTAAAAAACACATATTCCTCACATTTCTGTGGCAGAAAGTTCTGGAATCTGAGAGGAGCCACAAATTTCCTTCCACCCAGCGTTCTCCCATGTCTCCCGATAAGAATTATACCTCACTTGTGTGGGTAGGCCTAGCGCCCGCGACAGGAAATGACCCAAAGTGCAACGTGGACACAACCACATTTTTGAAAGAAAACTGAGGTGTTTTTCGCAAAGTGCCTACCTGTAGATTTTGGCCTGTAGCTCAGCCGGCACCTAGGGAAACCTACCAAACCTGTGTATTTCTGAAAACTAGAGACCTAGGGGAATCCAAGATGGGGTGACTTGTGTGGCTCGGACCAGGTTCTGTTACCCAGAATCCTTTGCAAACCTCAAAATTTGGCTAAAAAACACATGTTCCTCACATTTCTGTGGCAGAAAGTTCTGGAATCTGAGAGGAGCCACAAATTTCCTTCCACCCAGCGTTCCCCCACGTCTCCCGATAAAAATGATACCTCACTTCTGTGGGTAGGCCTAGCGTCCGCGACAGGAAACGCCCCAAAGAGCAAAGTGGACACATCTACATTTTTGAAAGAAAACAGAGGTGTTTTTTGCAAAGTTCCTACCTGTAGATTTTGGCCTCTAGCTCAGCCGCCACCTAGGGAAACCTACCAAACCTGTGCATTTCTGAAAACTAGAGACCTAGTGGAATCCAAGATGGGGTGACTTGTGTGGCTCGGACCAGGTTCTGTTACCAGAATCCTTTGCAAACCTCAAAATTGTGTTCCTCACATTTCTGTGGCAGAAAGTTCTGGAATCTGAGAGGAGCCACAAATTTCCTTCCACCCAGCGTTCCCCCATGTCTCCCGATAAGAATGATACCTCACTTGTGTGGGTAGGCCTAGCGCCCACGACAGGAAATGACCCAAAGCGCAACGTGGACACATCCAAATTTTTGAAAGAAAACTGAGGTGTTTTTCGCAAAGTGCCTACCTGTAGATTTTGGCCTGTAGCTCAGCCGGCACCTAGGGAAACCTACCAAACCTGTGCATTTCTGAAAACTAGAGACCTAGGGGAATCCAAGATGGGGTGACTTGTGTGGCTCGGACCAGGTTCTGTTACCCAGAATCCTTTTCAAACCTCAAAATTTGGCTAAAAAACACAGGTTCCTAACATTTCTGTGGCAGAAAGTTCTGGAATCTGAGAGGAGCCACAAATTTCCTTCCACCCAGCGTTCCCCCAAGTCTCCCGATAAACATGATACCTCACTTCTGTGGGTAGGCCTAGCGTCCGCGACAGGAAACGCCCCAAAGAGCAAAGTGGACACATCTAAATTTTTGAAAGAAAACAGAGGTGTTTTTTGCAAAGTTCCTACCTGTAGATTTTGGCCTCTAGCTCAGCCGCCACCTAGGGAAACCTACCAAACCTGTGCATTTCGGAAAACTAGAGACCTAGTGGAATCCAAGATGGGGTGACTTGTGTGGCTCGGACCAGGTTCTGTTACCAGAATCCTTTGCAAACCTCAAAATTGTGTTCCTCACATTTGTGTGGCAGAAAGTTCTGGAATCTGAGAGGAGCCACAAATTTCCTTCCACCCAGCGTTCCCCCATGTCTCCCGATAAAAATGATACCTCACTTCTGTGGGTAGGCCTAGCGCCCACGACAGGAAACGCCCCAAAGAGCAAAGTGGACACATACAAATTTTTGAAAGAAAACTGAGGTGTTTTTGGCAAAGTGCCTACCTGTAGATTTTGGCCTGTAGCTCAGCCGGCACCTAGGGAAACCTACCAAACCTGTGCATTTCTGAAAACTAGAGACCTAGGGGAATCCAAGATGGGGGGACTTGTGTGGCTCGGACCAGGTTCTGTTACCCAGAATCCTTTGCACACCTCAAAATTTGGCTAAAAAACACATATTCCTCACATTTCTGTGGCAGAAAGTTCTGGAATCTGAGAGGAGCCACAAATTTCCTTCCACCCAGCGTTCTCCCATGTCTCCCGATAAGAATTATACCTCACTTGTGTGGGTAGGCCTAGCGCCCGCGACAGGAAATGACCCAAAGTGCAACGTGGACACAACCAAATTTTTGAAAGAAAACTGAGGTGTTTTTCGCAAAGTGCCTACCTGTAGATTTTGGCCTGTAGCTCAGCCGGCACCTAGGGAAAACTACCAAACCGGTGCATTTCTGAAAACTAGAGACCTAGGGGAATCCAAGATGGGGTGACTTGTGTGGCTCGGACCAGGTTCTGTTACCCAGAATCCTTTGCAAACCTCAAAATTTGGCTAAAAAACACATGTTCCTCACATTTCTGTGGCAGAAAGTTCTGGAATCTGAGAGGAGCCACAAATTTCCTTCCACCCAGCGTTCCCCCACGTCTCCCCATAAAAATGATACCTCACTTCTGTGGGTAGGCCTAGCGTCCGCGACAGGAAACGCCCCAAAGAGCAAAGTGGACACATCTACATTTTTGAAAGAAAACAGAGGTGTTTTTTGCAAAGTTCCTACCTGTAGATTTTGGCCTCTAGCTCAGCCGCCACCTAGGGAAACCTACCAAACCTGTGCATTTCTGAAAACTAGAGACCTAGTGGAATCCAAGATGGGGTGACTTGTGTGGCTCGGACCAGGTTCTGTTACCAGAATCCTTTGCAAACCTCAAAATTGTGTTCCTCACATTTCTGTGGCAGAAAGTTCTGGAATCTGAGAGGAGCCACAAATTTCCTTCCACCCAGCGTTCCCCCATGTCTCCCGATAAGAATGATACCTCACTTGTGTGGGTAGGCCTAGCGCCCACGACAGGAAATGACCCAAAGCGCAACGTGGACACATCCAAATTTTTGAAAGAAAACTGAGGTGTTTTTCGCAAAGTGCCTACCTGTAGATTTTGGCCTGTAGCTCAGCGGGCACCTAGGGAAACCTACCAAACCTGTGCATTTCTGAAAACTAGAGACCTAGGGGAATCCAAGATGGGGGGACTTGTGTGGCTTGGACCAGGTTCTGTTACCCAGAATCCTTTGCAAACCTCAAAATTTGGCTAAAAAACAGATATTCCTCACATTTCTGTGGCAGAAAGTTCTGGAATCTGAGAGGAGCCACAAATTTCCTTCCACCCAGCGTTCCCCCATGTCTCCCGATAAAAATGATACCTCACTTGTGTGGGTAGGCCTAGCGCCCACGACAGGAAATGACCCAAAGCGCAACGTGGACACATCCAAATTTTTGAAAGAAAACTGAGGTATTTTTTGCAAAGTGCCTACCTGTAGATTTTGGCCTGTAGCTCAGCCGGCACCCAGGGAAAACTACCAAACCGGTGCATTTCTGAAAACTAGAGACCTAGTGGAATCCAAGATGGGGTGACTTGTGTGGCTCGGACCAGGTTCTGTTACCCAGAATCCTTTGCAAACCTCAAAATTGTGTTCCTCACATTTCTGTGGCAGAAAATTCTGGAATCTGAGAGGAGCCACAAATTTCCATCCACCCAGCGTTCCCCCATGTCTCCCGATAAAAATGATACCTCACTTGTGTGGGTAGGCCTAGCGTCCACGACAGGAAATGACCCAAAGCGCAACGTGGACACATCCACATTTTTGAAAGAAAACTGAGGTGTTTTTCGCAAAGTGCCTACCTGTAGATTTTTGCCTGTAGCTCTTCCGACACCTAGGGAAACCTACCAAACCTGTGTATTTCTGAAAACTAGAGACCTAGGGGAATCCAAGATGGGGTGACTTGTGTGGCTCGGACCAGGTTCTGTTACCCAGAATCATTTGCAAACCTCAAAATTGTGTTCCTCACATTTCTGTGGCAGAAAGTTCTGGAATCTGAGAGGAGCCACAAATTTCCATCCACCCAGCGTTCCCCCATGTCTCCCGATAAAAATGATACCTCACTTGTGTGGGTAGGCCTAGCGTCCACGACAGGAAATGACCCAAAGCGCAACGTGGACACATCCACATTTTTGAAAGAGAACTGAGGTGTTTTTTGCAAAGTGCCTACCTGTAGATTTTGGCCTCTAGCTCAGCCGCCACCCAGGGAAACCTACCAAACCTGTGCATTTCTGAAAACAAGAGACCTAGGGGAATCCAAGATGGGGTGACTTGTGTGGCTCGGACCAGGTTCTGTTACCCAGAATCATTTGCAAACCTCAAAATTGTGTTCCTCACATTTCTGTGGCAGAAAGTTCTGGAATCTGAGAGGAGCCACAAATTTCCTTCCACCCAGCGTTCCCCCACATCTCCCGATAAAAATGATACCTCACTTGTGTGGGTAGGCCTAGCGCCCACGACAGGAAATGACCCAAAGCGCAACGTGGACACATCCACATTTTTGAAAGAAAACTGAGGTGTTTTTCGCAAAGTGCCTACCTGTAGATTTTGGCCTGTAGCTTAGCCGGCACCTAGGGAAACCTACCAAACCTGTGCATTTCTGAAAACTAGAGACCTAGGGGAATCCAAGATGGGGGGACTTGTGTGGCTCGGACCAGGTTCTGTTACCCAGAATCCTTTGCAAACCATAAAATTTGGCTAAAAAAACACATGTTACTCACATTTCTGCGGCAGAAAGTTCTGGAATCTGAGAGGAGCCTCAAATTTCCTTCCAGCCAGCGTTCCCCCATGTCTCCCGATAAAAATTATACCTCACTTGTGTGGGTAGGCCTAGAACCCGCGAAAGAAAACGCCCCAAAGAGCAACGTGGACACATCCAAATTTTTTAAAGAAAACAGAGGTGTTTTTTGCAAAGTGCCTACCTGTAGATTTTGGCCTGTAGCTCAGCCGCCACCTAGGGAAACCTACCAAACCTGTGCATTTCTGAAAACTAGAGACCTAGGGAAATCCAAGATGGGATGACTTGTGTGGCTCGGACCAGGATCTGTTAACCCGGAATCCGTTGCAAACCTCAAAATTTGGCTTAAAAAAACACGTTCCTCACATTTCTGAGGCAGAAAGTTCTGGAATCTGAGAGGAGCCACAAATTTCCTTCCACCCAGCGTTCCCCAAGTCTTCCGATAAAAATGATACCTCACTTGTGTGGGTAGGCCTAGCACCCGCGAAAGAAAAAGCCCCAAAGCGCAACGTGGACGCATCCAAATTTTTTCAAGAAAACAGAGGTGTTTTTTGCAAAGTGCCTACCTGTAGATTTTGGCCTGTAGCTCAGCCGCCACCTAGGGAAACCTACCAAACCTCTGCATTTCTGAAAACTAGAGACCTAGGGGAATCCAAGATGGGATGACTTGTGAGGCTCGAACCAGGATCTGTTAACCCGGAATCCTTTGCAAACCTCAAAATTTGGCTAAAAAAACACATTCCTCACATTTCTGTGGCAGAAAGTTTTGGAATCTGAGAGGAGCCACAAATTTCCTTCCACCCAGCGTTCCCCAAGTCTCCCGATAAAAATGATACCTCACTTGTGTGGGTAGCCTAGCACCCGCGAAAGAAAAAGCCCCAAAGCGCAACGTGGACGCATCCAAATTTTTTCAAGAAAACAGAGGTGTTTTTTGCAAAGTGCCTACCTGTAGATTTTGGCCTGTAGCTCAGCCGCCACCTAGGGAAACCTACCAAACCTGTGCATTTCTGAAAACTAAAGACCTAGGGAAATCCAAGATGGGATGACTTGTGTGGCTCGGACCAGGATCTGTTAACCCGGAATCCGTTGCAAACCTCAAAATTTGGCTTAAAAAAACACGTTCCTCACATTTCTGTGGCAGAAAGTTCTGGAATCTGAGAGGAGCCACAAATTTCCTTCCACCCAGCGTTTCCCCACGTCTCCCCATAAAAATGAAACCTCACTTGTGTGGGTTGGCCTAGCGCCCACAACAGGAAATGACCCAAAGCGCAACGTGGACACATCCACATTTTTTAAAGAAAACTGAGGTGTTTTTCGCAAAGTGCCTACCTGTAGATTTTTGCCTGTAGCTCTTCCGACACCTAGGGAAACCTACCAAACCTGTGTATTTCTGAAAACTAGAGACCTAGGGGAATCCAAGATGGGGTGACTTGTGTGGCTCGGACCAGGTTCTGTTACCCAGAATCCTTTGCAAACCTCAAAATTTGGCTAAAAAACACATGTTCCTCACATTTCTGTGGCAGAAAGTTCTGGAATCTGAGAGGAGCCACAAATTTCCTTCCACCCAGCGTTCCCCCACGTCTCCCGATAAAAATGATACCTCACTTGTGTGGGTAGGCCTAGCGTCCGCGACAGGAAACGCCCCAAAGAGCAAAGTGGACACATCTAAATTTTTGAAAGAAAACAGAGGTGTTTTTTGCAAAGTTCCTACCTGTAGATTTTGGCCTCTAGCTCAGCCGCCACCTAGGGAAACCTACCAAACCTGTACATTTCTGAAAACTAGAGACATAGGGGAATCCAAGATGGGGTGACTTGTGTGGCTCGGACCAGGTTCTGTTACCCAGAATCCTTTTCAAACCTCAAAATTTGGCTAAAAAAACACGTTCCTCACATTTCTGTGGCAGAAAGTTCTGGAATCTGAGAGGAGCCACAAATTTCCTCCCACTCAGCTTTCCCCCAAGTCTCCCGATAAAAATGATACCTCACTTGTGTGGGTAGGCCTAGCGCCCGCAACAGGAAACACCCCAAACCGCAACGTGGACACATCCAATTTTTGAAAGAAAACTGAGGTGTTTTTTGCAAAGTGCCTACCTGTAGATTTTGGCCTCTAGCTCAGCCGCCACCTAGGGAAACCTACCAAACCTGTACATTTCTGAAAACTAGAGACATAGGGGAATCCAAGATGGGGTGACTTGTGTGGCTCGGACCAGGTTCTGTTACCCAGAATCCTTTGCAAACCTCAAAATTTGGCAAAAAAACACATGTTCCTCACATTTCTGTGGCAGAAAGTTCTGGAATCTGAGAGGAGCCATAAATTTCCTTCCACACAGCGTTCCCCCACGTCTCCCGATAAAAATGATACATCACTTGTGTGGGTAGGCCTAGCGTCCGCGACCGGACACGCCCCAAAGCGCAACGTGGACACATCCAAATTTTTGAAAGAAAGCAGAGGTGTTTTTTGCAAAGTGCCTACCTGTAGATTTTGGTCTGTAGCTCAGCCGCCACCTAGGGAAACCTACCAAACCTGTGCATTTCTGAAAACTAGAGACCTAGGGGAATCCAAGATGGGGTGACTTGTGTGGCTCGGACCAGGTTCTGTTACCCAGAATCCTTTGCAAACCTCAAAATTTGGATAAAAACCACATGTTCCTCAGATTTCTGTGGCAGAAAGTTCTGGAATCTGAAAGGAGCCACAAATTTCCTTCCACCCAGCGTTCCCCCAAGTCTCCTGATAAAAACGATACCTCACTTGTGTGAGTAGGCCTAGCGCCCGCGACAGGAAACAACCCAAAGCGCAACGTGGACACATCCAAACTTTTGAAAGAAAACAGAGGTGTTTTTTGCAAAGTTCCTACCTGTAGATTTTGGCCTCTAGCTCAGCCGCCACCTAGGGAAACCTACCAAACCTGTGCATTTCTGAAAACTAGAGACCTAGTGGAATCCAAGATGGGGTGACTTGTGTGGCTCGGACCAGGTTCTGTTACCCAGAATCCTTTGCAAACCTCAAAATTTGGCTAAAAAACACATGTTCCTCACATTTCTGTGGCAGAAAGTTCTGGAATCTGAGAGGAGCCACAAATTTCCTTCCACCCAGCGTTCCCCCACGTCTCCCGATAAAAATGATACCTCACTTGTGTGGGTAGGCCTAGCGTCCGCGACAGGAAACGCCCCAAAGAGCAAAGTGGACACATCTAAATTTTTGAAAGAAAACTGAGGTGTTTTTTGCAAAGTTCCTACCTGTAGATTTTGGCCTCTAGCTCAGCCGCCACCTAGGGAAACCTACCAAACCTGTGCATTTCTGAAAACTAGAGACCTAGTGGAATCCAAGATGGGGTGACTTGTGTGGCTCGGACCAGGTTCTGTTACCCAGAATCCTTTGCAAACCTCAAAATTGTGTTCCTCACATTTCTGTGGCAGAAAGTTCTGGAATCTGAGAGGAGCCACAAATTTCCTTCCACCCAGCGTTCCCCCACATCTCCCGATAAAAATGATACCTCACTTGTGTGGGTAGGCCTAGCGCCCACGACAGGAAATGACCCAAAGCGCAACGTGGACACATCCACATTTTTGAAAGAAAACTGAGGTGTTTTTCGCAAAGTGCCTACCTGTAGATTTTGGCCTGTAGCTTAGCCGGCACCTAGGGAAACCTACCAAACCTGTGCATTTCTGAAAACTAGAGACCTAGGGGAATCCAAGATGGGGGGACTTGTGTGGCTCGGACCAGGTTCTGTTACCCAGAATCCTTTGCAGACCATAAAATTTGGCTAAAAAAACACATGTTACTCACATTTCTGCGGCAGAAAGTTCTGGAATCTGAGAGGAGCCTCAAATTTCCTTCCAGCCAGCGTTCCCCCATGTCTCCCGATAAAAATTATACCTCACTTGTGTGGGTAGGCCTAGAACCCGCGAAAGAAAACGCCCCAAAGAGCAACGTGGACACATCCAAATTTTTTAAAGAAAACAGAGGTGTTTTTTGCAAAGTGCCTACCTGTAGATTTTGGCCTGTAGCTCAGCCGCCACCTAGGGAAACCTACCAAACCTGTGCATTTCTGAAAACTAGAGACCTAGGGAAATCCAAGATGGGATGACTTGTGTGGCTCGGACCAGGATCTGTTAACCCGGAATCCGTTGCAAACCTCAAAATTTGGCTTAAAAAAACACGTTCCTCACATTTCTGTGCCAGAAAGTTCTGGAATCTGAGAGGAGCCACAAATTTCCTTCCACCCAGCGTTCCCCAAGTCTTCCGATAAAAATGATACCTCACTTGTGTGGGTAGGCCTAGCACCCGCGAAAGAAAAAGCCCCAAAGCGCAACGTGGACGCATCTACATTTTTTCAAGAAAACAGAGGTGTTTTTTGCAAAGTGCCTACCTGTAGATTTTGGCCTGTAGCTCAGCCGCCACCTAGGGAAACCTACCAAACCTCTGCATTTCTGAAAACTAGAGACCTAGGGGAATCCAAGATGGGATGACTTGTGTGGCTCGAACCAGGATCTGTTAACCCGGAATCCTTTGCAAACCTCAAAATTTGGCTAAAAAAACACATTCCTCACATTTCTGTGGCAGAAAGTTTTGGAATCTGAGAGGAGCCACAAATTTCCTTCCACCCAGCGTTCCCCAAGTCTCCCGATAAAAATGATACCTCACTTGTGTGGGTAGCCTAGCACCCGCGAAAGAAAAAGCCCCAAAGCGCAACGTGGACGCATCCAAATTTTTTCAAGAAAACAGAGGTGTTTTTTGCAAAGTGCCTACCTGTAGATTTTGGCCTGTAGCTCAGCCGCCACCTAGGGAAACCTACCAAACCTGTGCATTTCTGAAAACTAGAGACCTAGGGAAATCCAAGATGGGATGACTTGTGTGGCTCGGACCAGGATCTGTTAACCCGGAATCCGTTGCAAACCTCAAAATTTGGCTTAAAAAAACACGTTCCTCACATTTCTGTGGCAGAAAGTTCTGGAATCTGAGAGGAGCCACAAATTTCCTTCCACCCAGCGTTTCCCCACGTCTCCCCATAAAAATGAAACCTCACTTGTGTGGGTTGGCCTAGCGCCCACAACAGGAAATGACCCAAAGCGCAACGTGGACACATCCACATTTTTTAAAGAAAACTGAGGTGTTTTTCGCAAAGTGCCTACCTGTAGATTTTTGCCTGTAGCTCTTCCGACACCTAGGGAAACCTACCAAACCTGTGTATTTCTGAAAACTAGAGACCTAGGGGAATCCAAGATGGGGTGACTTGTGTGGCTCGGACCAGGTTCTGTTACCCAGAATCCTTTGCAAACCTCAAAATTTGGCTAAAAAACACATGTTCCTCACATTTCTGTGGCAGAAAGTTCTGGAATCTGAGAGGAGCCACAAATTTCCTTCCACCCAGCGTTCCCCCACGTCTCCCGATAAAAATGATACCTCACTTGTGTGGGTAGGCCTAGCGTCCGCGACAGGAAACGCCCCAAAGAGCAAAGTGGACACATCTAAATTTTTGAAAGAAAACAGAGGTGTTTTTTGCAAAGTTCCTACCTGTAGATTTTGGCCTCTAGCTCAGCCGCCACCTAGGGAAACCTACCAAACCTGTACATTTCTGAAAACTAGAGACATAGGGGAATCCAAGATGGGGTGACTTGTGTGGCTCGGACCAGGTTCTGTTACCCAGAATCCTTTTCAAACCTCAAAATTTGGCTAAAAAAACACGTTCCTCACATTTCTGTGGCAGAAAGTTCTGGAATCTGAGAGGAGCCACAAATTTCCTCCCACTCAGCTTTCCCCCAAGTCTCCCGATAAAAATGATACCTCACTTGTGTGGGTAGGCCTAGCGCCCGCAACAGGAAACACCCCAAACCGCAACGTGGACACATCCAATTTTTGAAAGAAAACTGAGGTGTTTTTTGCAAAGTGCCTACCTGTAGATTTTGGCCTCTAGCTCAGCCGCCACCTAGGGAAACCTACCAAACCTGTACATTTCTGAAAACTAGAGACATAGGGGAATCCAAGATGGGGTGACTTGTGTGGCTCGGACCAGGTTCTGTTACCCAGAATCCTTTGCAAACCTCAAAATTTGGCAAAAAAACACATGTTCCTCACATTTCTGTGGCAGAAAGTTCTGGAATCTGAGAGGAGCCATAAATTTCCTTCCACACAGCGTTCCCCCACGTCTCCCGATAAAAATGATACATCACTTGTGTGGGTAGGCCTAGCGTCCGCGACCGGACACGCCCCAAAGCGCAACGTGGACACATCCAAATTTTTGAAAGAAAGCAGAGGTGTTTTTTGCAAAGTGCCTACCTGTAGATTTTGGTCTGTAGCTCAGCCGCCACCTAGGGAAACCTACCAAACCTGTGCATTTCTGAAAACTAGAGACCTAGGGGAATCCAAGATGGGGTGACTTGTGTGGCTCGGACCAGGTTCTGTTACCCAGAATCCTTTGCAAACCTCAAAATTTGGATAAAAACCACATGTTCCTCAGATTTCTGTGGCAGAAAGTTCTGGAATCTGAGAGGAGCCACAAATTTCCTTCCACCCAGCGTTCCCCCAAGTCTCCTGATAAAAACGATACCTCACTTGTGTGAGTAGGCCTAGCGCCCGCGACAGGAAACAACCCAAAGCGCAACGTGGACACATCCAAACTTTTGAAAGAAAACAGAGGTGTTTTTTGCAAAGTTCCTACCTGTAGATTTTGGCCTCTAGCTCAGCCGCCACCTAGGGAAACCTACCAAACCTGTGCATTTCTGAAAACTAGAGACCTAGTGGAATCCAAGATGGGGTGACTTGTGTGGCTCGGACCAGGTTCTGTTACCCAGAATCCTTTGCAAACCTCAAAATTTGGCTAAAAAACACATGTTCCTCACATTTCTGTGGCAGAAAGTTCTGGAATCTGAGAGGAGCCACAAATTTCCTTCCACCCAGCGTTCCCCCACGTCTCCCGATAAAAATGATACCTCACTTGTGTGGGTAGGCCTAGCGTCCGCGACAGGAAACGCCCCAAAGAGCAAAGTGGACACATCTAAATTTTTGAAAGAAAACTGAGGTGTTTTTTGCAAAGTTCCTACCTGTAGATTTTGGCCTCTAGCTCAGCCGCCACCTAGGGAAACCTACCAAACCTGTGCATTTCTGAAAACTAGAGACCTAGTGGAATCCAAGATGGGGTGACTTGTGTGGCTCGGACCAGGTTCTGTTACCCAGAATCCTTTGCAAACCTCAAAATTGTGTTCCTCACATTTCTGTGGCAGAAAGTTCTGGAATCTGAGAGGAGCCACAAATTTCCTTCCACCCAGCGTTCCCCCACATCTCCCGATAAAAATGATACCTCACTTGTGTGGGTAGGCCTAGCGCCCACGACAGGAAATGACCCAAAGCGCAACGTGGACACATCCACATTTTTGAAAGAAAACTGAGGTGTTTTTCGCAAAGTGCCTACCTGTAGATTTTGGCCTGTAGCTTAGCCGGCACCTAGGGAAACCTACCAAACCTGTGCATTTCTGAAAACTAGAGACCTAGGGGAATCCAAGATGGGGGGACTTGTGTGGCTCGGACCAGGTTCTGTTACCCAGAATCCTTTGCAGACCATAAAATTTGGCTAAAAAAACACATGTTACTCACATTTCTGCGGCAGAAAGTTCTGGAATCTGAGAGGAGCCTCAAATTTCCTTCCAGCCAGCGTTCCCCCATGTCTCCCGATAAAAATTATACCTCACTTGTGTGGGTAGGCCTAGAACCCGCGAAAGAAAACGCCCCAAAGAGCAACGTGGACACATCCAAATTTTTTAAAGAAAACAGAGGTGTTTTTTGCAAAGTGCCTACCTGTAGATTTTGGCCTGTAGCTCAGCCGCCACCTAGGGAAACCTACCAAACCTGTGCATTTCTGAAAACTAGAGACCTAGGGAAATCCAAGATGGGATGACTTGTGTGGCTCGGACCAGGATCTGTTAACCCGGAATCCGTTGCAAACCTCAAAATTTGGCTTAAAAAAACACGTTCCTCACATTTCTGTGGCAGAAAGTTCTGGAATCTGAGAGGAGCCACAAATTTCCTTCCACCCAGCGTTCCCCAAGTCTTCCGATAAAAATGATACCTCACTTGTGTGGGTAGGCCTAGCACCCGCGAAAGAAAAAGCCCCAAAGCGCAACGTGGACGCATCTACATTTTTTCAAGAAAACAGAGGTGTTTTTTGCAAAGTGCCTACCTGTAGATTTTGGCCTGTAGCTCAGCCGCCACCTAGGGAAACCTACCAAACCTCTGCATTTCTGAAAACTAGAGACCTAGGGGAATCCAAGATGGGATGACTTGTGTGGCTCGAACCAGGATCTGTTAACCCGGAATCCTTTGCAAACCTCAAAATTTGGCTAAAAAAACACATTCCTCACATTTCTGTGGCAGAAAGTTTTGGAATCTGAGAGGAGCCACAAATTTCCTTCCACCCAGCGTTCCCCAAGTCTCCCGATAAAAATGATACCTCACTTGTGTGGGTAGCCTAGCACCCGCGAAAGAAAAAGCCCCAAAGCGCAACGTGGACGCATCCAAATTTTTTCAAGAAAACAGAGGTGTTTTTTGCAAAGTGCCTACCTGTAGATTTTGGCCTGTAGCTCAGCCGCCACCTAGGGAAACCTACCAAACCTGTGCATTTCTGAAAACTAGAGACATAGGGGAATCCAAGATGGGGTGACTTGTGTGGCTCGGACCAGGTTCTGTTACCCAGAATCCTTTGCAAACCTCAAAATTTGGCAAAAAAACACATGTTCCTCACATTTCTGTGGCAGAAAGTTCTGGAATCTGAGAGGAGCCATAAATTTCCTTCCACCCAGCGTTCCCCCACGTCTCCCGATAAAAATGATACATCACTTGTGTGGGTAGGCCTAGCGTCCGCGACCGGACACGCCCCAAAGCGCAACGTGGACACATCCAAATTTTTGAAAGAAAGCAGAGGTGTTTTTTGCAAAGTGCCTACCTGTAGATTTTGGTCTGTAGCTCAGCCGCCACCTAGGGAAACCTACCAAACCTGTGCATTTCTGAAAACTAGAGACCTAGGGGAATCCAAGATGGGGTGACTTGTGTGGCTCGGACCAGGTTCTGTTACCCAGAATCCTTTGCAAACCTCAAAATTTGGATAAAAACCACATGTTCCTCAGATTTCTGTGGCAGAAAGTTCTGGAATCTGAGAGGAGCCACAAATTTCCTTCCACCCAGCGTTCCCCCAAGTCTCCTGATAAAAACGATACCTCACTTGTGTGAGTAGGCCTAGCGCCCGCGACAGGAAACAACCCAAAGCGCAACGTGGACACATCCAAATTTTTGAAAGAAAACAGAGGTGTTTTTTGCAAAGTTCCTACCTGTAGATTTTGGCCTCTAGCTCAGCCGCCACCTAGGGAAACCTACCAAACCTGTGCATTTCTGAAAACTAGAGACCTAGTGGAATCCAAGATGGGGTGACTTGTGTGGCTCGGACCAGGTTCTGTTACCCAGAATCCTTTGCAAACCTCAAAATTTGGCTAAAAAACACATGTTCCTCACATTTCTGTAGCAGAAAGTTCTGGAATCTGAGAGGAGCCACAAATTTCCTTCCACCCAGCGTTCCCCCACGTCTCCCGATAAAAATGATACCTCACTTGTGTGGGTAGGCCTAGCGTCCGCGACAGGAAACGCCCCAAAGAGCAAAGTGGACACATCTAAATTTTTGAAAGAAAACTGAGGTGTTTTTTGCAAAGTTCCTACCTGTAGATTTTGGCCTCTAGCTCAGCCGCCACCTAGGGAAACCTACCAAACCTGTGCATTTCTGAAAACTAGAGACCTAGTGGAATCCAAGATGGGGTGACTTGTGTGGCTCGGACCAGGTTCTGTTACCCAGAATCCTTTGCAAACCTCAAAATTGTGTTCCTCACATTTCTGTGGCAGAAAGTTCTGGAATCTGAGAGGAGCCACAAATTTCCTTCCACCCAGCGTTCCCCCACATCTCCCGATAAAAATGATACCTCACTTGTGTGGGTAGGCCTAGCGCCCACGACAGGAAATGACCCAAAGCGCAACGTGGACACATCCACATTTTTGAAAGAAAACTGAGGTGTTTTTCGCAAAGTGCCTACCTGTAGATTTTGGCCTGTAGCTTAGCCGGCACCTAGGGAAACCTACCAAACCTGTGCATTTCTGAAAACTAGAGACCTAGGGGAATCCAAGATGGGGGGACTTGTGTGGCTCGGACCAGGTTCTGTTACCCAGAATCCTTTGCAGACCATAAAATTTGGCTAAAAAAACACATGTTACTCACATTTCTGCGGCAGAAAGTTCTGGAATCTGAGAGGAGCCTCAAATTTCCTTCCAGCCAGCGTTCCCCCATGTCTCCCGATAAAAATTATACCTCACTTGTGTGGGTAGGCCTAGAACCCGCGAAAGAAAACGCCCCAAAGAGCAACGTGGACACATCCAAATTTTTTAAAGAAAACAGAGGTGTTTTTTGCAAAGTGCCTACCTGTAGATTTTGGCCTGTAGCTCAGCCGCCACCTAGGGAAACCTACCAAACCTGTGCATTTCTGAAAACTAGAGACCTAGGGAAATCCAAGATGGGATGACTTGTGTGGCTCGGACCAGGATCTGTTAACCCGGAATCCGTTGCAAACCTCAAAATTTGGCTTAAAAAAACACGTTCCTCACATTTCTGTGGCAGAAAGTTCTGGAATCTGAGAGGAGCCACAAATTTCCTTCCACCCAGCGTTCCCCAAGTCTTCCGATAAAAATGATACCTCACTTGTGTGGGTAGGCCTAGCACCCGCGAAAGAAAAAGCCCCAAAGCGCAACGTGGACGCATCCACATTTTTTCAAGAAAACAGAGGTGTTTTTTGCAAAGTGCCTACCTGTAGATTTTGGCCTGTAGCTCAGCCGCCACCTAGGGAAACCTACCAAACCTCTGCATTTCTGAAAACTAGAGACCTAGGGGAATCCAAGATGGGATGACTTGTGTGGCTCGAACCAGGATCTGTTAACCCGGAATCCTTTGCAAACCTCAAAATTTGGCTAAAAAAACACATTCCTCACATTTCTGTGGCAGAAAGTTTTGGAATCTGAGAGGAGCCACAAATTTCCTTCCACCCAGCGTTCCCCAAGTCTCCCGATAAAAATGATACCTCACTTGTGTGGGTAGCCTAGCACCCGCGAAAGAAAAAGCCCCAAAGCGCAACGTGGACGCATCCAAATTTTTTCAAGAAAACAGAGGTGTTTTTTGCAAAGTGCCTACCTGTAGATTTTGGCCTGTAGCTCAGCCGCCACCTAGGGAAACCTACCAAACCTGTGCATTTCTGAAAACTAGAGACATAGGGGAATCCAAGATGGGGTGACTTGTGTGGCTCGGACCAGGTTCTGTTACCCAGAATCCTTTTCAAACCTCAAAATTTGGCTAAAAAAACACGTTCCTCACATTTCTGTGGCAGAAAGTTCTGGAATCTGAGAGGAGCCACAAATTTCCTTCCACTCAGCGTTCCCCCAAGTCTCCCGATAAAAATGATACCTCACTTGTGTGGGTAGGCCTAGCGCCCGCGACAGGAAACACCCCAATGCGCAACGTGGACACATCCAATTTTTGAAAGAAAACTGAGGTGTATTTTGCAAAGTGCCTACCTGTAGATTTTGGCCTCTAGCTCAGCCGCCACCTAGGGAAACCTACCAAACCTGTGCATTTCTGAAAACTAGAGACCTAGTGGAATCCAAGATGGGGTGACTTGTGTGGCTCGGACCAGGTTCTGTTACCCAGAATCCTTTGCAAACCTCAAAATTTGGACATTTCTGTGGCAGAAAGTTCTGGAATCTGAGAGGAGCCACAAATTTCCTTCCACGCAGCGTTCCCCCACGTCTCCCGATAAAAATGATACCTCACTTGTGTGGGTAGGCCTAGCGTCCGCGACAGGAAACGCCCCAAAGAGCAAAGTGGACACATCTAAATTTTTGAAAGAAAACTGAGGTGTTTTTTGCAAAGTTCCTACCTGTAGATTTTGGCCTCTAGCTCAGCCGCCACCTAGGGAAACCTACCAAACCTGTGCATTTCTGAAAACTAGAGACCTAGTGGAATCCAAGATGGGGTGACTTGTGTGGCTCGGACCAGGTTCTGTTACCCAGAATCCTTTGCAAACCTCAAAATTGTGTTCCTCACATTTCTGTGGCAGAAAGTTCTGGAATCTGAGAGGAGCCACAAATTTCCTTCCACCCAGCGTTCCCCCATGTCTCCCGATAAAAATGATACCTCACTTGTGTGGGTAGGCCTAGCGCCCACGACAGGAAATGACCCAAAGCGCAACGTGGACACATCCAAATTTTTGAAAGAAAACAGGTGTTTTTTGCAAAGTGCCTACCTGTAGATTTTGGCATGTAGCTCAGCCACCACCTTGGGAAACCTACCAAACCAGTGCGTTTCTGAAAACTAGAGACCCAGGGGAATCCAAGATGGGATGACTTGTGTGGCTCGGACCAGGATCTGTTCAACCGGAATCCTTTGCAAACCTCAAAATTTGGCTAAAAAAACATGTTCCTCACATTTCTGTGGCAGAAAGTTCTGGAATCTGAGAGGAGCCTCAAATTTCCTTCCACCCAGCGTTCCCCCAAGTCTCCAGATAAAAATGATACCTCACTTGTGTGGGTAGGCCTAGCGCCCGAGGAAGGAAACACCCCAAGGCGCAACGTGGACACATCCAAATTTTTGAAAGAAAACTGAGGTATTTTTTGCAAAGTGCCTACCTGTAGATTTTGGCCTGTAGCTCAGCCGGCACCCAGGGAAAACTACCAAACCGGTGCATTTCTGAAAACTAGAGACCTAGGGGAATCCAAGATGGGGTGACTTGTGTGGCTCGGACCAGGTTCTGTTACCCAGAATCCTTTGCAAACCTCAAAATTGTGTTCCTCACATTTCTGTGGCAGAAAGTTCTGGAATCTGAGAGGAGCCACAAATTTCCTTCCACCCAGCGTTCCCCCAAGTCTCCTGATAAAAATGATACCTCACTTGTGTGGGTAGGCCTAGCGCCCGCGACAGGAAACACCCCAAAGCGCAACGTGGACACATCCAATTTTTGAAAGAAAACAGAGGTGTTTTTTGCAAAGTGCCTACCTGTAGATTTTGGCCTCTAGCTCAGCCGCCACCCAGGGAAACCTACCAAACCTGTGCATTTCTGAAAAAAAGAGACCTAGGGGAATCCAAGATGGGGTGACTTGTGTGGGTCGGACCAGGTTCTGTTACCCAGAATCCTTTGCAAACCTCAAAATTTGGATAAAAAACACATGTTCCTCAGATTTCTGTGGCAGAAAGTTCTGGAATCTGAGAGGAGCCACAAATTTCCTTCCACCCAGCGTTCCCCCACGTCTCCCCATAAAAATGAAACCTCACTTGTGTGGGTTGGCCTAGCGCCCACAACAGGAAATGACCCAAAGCGCAACGTGGACACATCCAAATTTTTTAAAGAAAACTGAGGTGTTTTTCGCAAAGTGCCTACCTGTAGATTTTAGCCACTAGCTCAGCCGCCACCTAGGGAAACCTACCAATCCTGTGCATTTCTGAAAACTAGAGACCTAGGGGAATCCAAGATGGGGTGACTTGTGTGTCTCGGACCAGGTTCTGTTACCCAGAATATTTTTCAAACCTCAATATTTGGCTAAAAAAACACGTTCCACACATTTCTGTGGCAGAAAGTTCTGGAATCTGAGAGGAGCCACAAATTTCCTTCCACCCAGCGTTCCCCCACGTCTCCCGATAAAAATGATAACTCACTTGTGTGGGTAGGCCTAGCGTCCACGACAGGAAACGCCCCAAAGCGCAACGTGGACACATCCAAATTTTTGAAAGAAAACTGAGGTATTTTTTGCAAAGTTCCTACCTGTAGATTGTGGCCTCTAGCTCAGCCGCCACGTAGGGAAACCTACCAAACCTGTGCATTTCTGAAAACTAGAGACCTAGTGGAATCCAAGATGGGGTGACTTGTGTGGCTCGGACAAGGTTCTGTTACCCAGAATCCTTTGCATACCTCAAAATTGTGTTCCTCACATTTCTGTGGCAGAAAGTTCTGGAATCTGAGAGGAGCCACAAATTTCCTTCCACCCAGCGTTTCCCCACGTCTCCATATAAAAATGATACCTCACTTGTGTGGGTAGGCCTAGTGCCCACGACAGGAAATGACCCAAAGCACAACGTGGACACATCCAAATTTTTGAAAGAAAACTGAGGTGTTTTTCGCAAAGTGCCTACCTGTAGATTGTGGCCTGTAGCTCAGCCGGCACCTAGGGAAACCTACCAAACCTGTGCATTTCTGAAAAAAAGAGACCTAGGGGAATCCAAGATGGGGTGACTTGTGTGGCTCGGACCAGGTTCTGTTACCCAGAATCCTTTGCAAACCTCAAAATTGTGTTCCTCACATTTCTGTGGCAGAAAGTTCTGGAATCTGAGAGGAGCCACAAATGTCCTTCCACCCAGCGTTCTCCGATGTCTCCCATTAAAAATTATACCTCACTTGTGTGGGTAGGCCTAGCGCACGCGACAGGAAACGCCCCAAAGCGCAATGTGGAAACATCCACATTTTTGAAAGAAAGCAGAGGTGTTTTTTGCAAAGAACCTACCTGTAGATTTTGGCCTCTAGCTCAGCCACCACCTTGGGAAACCTATCAAACCAGTGCATTTCTGAAAACTAGAGACCCAGGGGAATCCAAGATGGGGTGACTTGTGTGGCTCGGACTAGGTTCTGTTACCCAGAATCCTTTGCAAACCATAAAATTTGGCTAAAAAAACACATGTTACTCACATTTCTGTGGCAGAAAGTTCTGGAATCTGAGAGGAGCCTCAAATTTCCTTCCAGCCAGCGTTCCCCCATGTCTCCCGATAAAAATGATACCTCACTTGTGTGGGTAGGCCTAGAACCCGCGAAAGAAAACGCCCCAAAGAGCAACGTGGACACATCCAAATTTTTTAAAGAAAACAGAGGTGTTTTTTGCAAAGTGCCTACCTGTAGATTTTGGCCTGTAGCTCAGCTGCCACCTAGGGAAACCTACCAAACCTGTGCATTTCTGAAAACTAGAGACCTAGGGAAATCCAAGATGGGATGACTTGTGTGGCTCGGACCAGGATCTGTTGACCCGGAATCCGTTGCAAACCTCAAAATTTTGCTTAAAAAAACACGTTCCTCACATTTCTGTGGCAGAAAGTTCTGGAATCTGAGAGGAGCCACAAATTTCCTTCCACCCAGCGTTCCCCAAGTCTTCCGATAAAAATGATACCTCACTTGTGTGGGTAGGCCTAGCACCCGCGAAAGAAAAAGCCCCAAAGCGCAACGTGGACGCAATCAAATTTTTTCAAGAAAACAGAGGTGTTTTTTGCAAAGTGCCTACCTGTAGATTTTGGCCTGTAGCTCAGCCGCCACCTAGGGAAACCTACCAAACCTCTGCATTTCTGAAAACTAGAGACCTAGGGGAATCCAAGATGGAATGACTTGTGTGGCTCGAACCAGGATCTGTTAACCCGGAATTCTTTGCAAACCTCAAAATTTGGCTAGAAAACCACATTCCTCACATTTCTGTGGCAGAAAGTTTTGGAATCTGAGAGGAGCCACAAATTTCCTTCCACCCAGCGTTCCCCAAGTCTCCCGATAAAAATGATACCTCACTTGTGTGGGTAGGCCTAGCACCCGCGAAAGAAAAAGCCCCAAAGCGCAACGTGGACGCATCCACATTTTTTCAAGAAAACAGAGGTGTTTTTTGCAAAGTGCCTACCTGTAGATTTTGGCCTGTAGCTCAGCCGCCACCTAGGGAAACCTACCAAACCTGTGCATTTCTGAAAACTAGAGACCTAGGGAAATCCAAGATGGGATGACTTGTGTGGCTCGGACCAGGTTCTGTTACCCAGAATCCTTTTCAAACCTCAAAATTTGGCTAAAAAAACACGTTCCTCACATTTCTGTGGCAGAAAGTTCTGGAATCTGAGAGGAGCCACAAATTTCCTTCCACTCAGCGTTCCCCCAAGTCTCCCGATAAAAATGATACCTCACTTGTGTGGGTAGGCCTAGCGCCCGCGACAGGAAACACCCCAATGCGCAACGTGGACACATCCAATTTTTGAAAGAAAACTGAGGTGTATTTTGCAAAGTGCCTACCTGTAGATTTTGGCCTCTAGCTCAGCCGCCACCTAGGGAAACCTACCAAACCTGTGCATTTCTGAAAACTAGAGACCTAGTGGAATCCAAGATGGGGTGACTTGTGTGGCTCGGACCAGGTTCTGTTACCCAGAATCCTTTGCAAACCTCAAAATTTGGCTAAAAAACACATGTTCCTCACATTTCTGTAGCAGAAAGTTCTGGAATCTGAGAGGAGCCACAAATTTCCTTCCACCCAGCGTTCCCCCACGTCTCCCGATAAAAATGATAACTCACTTGTGTGGGTAGGCCTAGCGTCCACGACAGGAAACGCCCCAAAGCGCAACGTGGACACATCCAAATTTTTGAAAGAAAACTGAGGTATTTTTTGCAAAGTTCCTACCTGTAGATTGTGGCCTCTAGCTCAGCCGCCACGTAGGGAAACCTACCAAACCTGTGCATTTCTGAAAACTAGAGACCTAGTGGAATCCAAGATGGGGTGACTTGTGTGGCTCGGACAAGGTTCTGTTACCCAGAATCCTTTGCATACCTCAAAATTGTGTTCCTCACATTTCTGTGGCAGAAAGTTCTGGAATCTGAGAGGAGCCACAAATTTCCTTCCACCCAGCGTTCCCCCACATCTCCCGATAAAAATGATACCTCACTTGTGTGGGTAGGCCTAGCGCCCACGACAGGAAATGACCCAAAGCGCAACGTGGACACATCCACATTTTTGAAAGAAAACTGAGGTGTTTTTCGCAAAGTGCCTACCTGTAGATTTTGGCCTGTAGCTTAGCCGGCACCTAGGGAAACCTACCAAACCTATGCATTTCTGAAAACTAGAGACCTAGGGGAATCCAAGATGGGGTGACTTGTGTGGCTCGGACCAGGTTCTGTTACCCAGAATCCTTTGCAAACCTCAAAATTTGGCAAAAAAACACATGTTCCTCACATTTCTGTGGCAGAAAGTTCTGGAATCTGAGAGGAGCCATAAATTTCCTTCCACCCAGAGTTCCCCCACGTCTCTCGATAAAAATGATACATCACTTGTGTGGGTAGGCCTAGCGTCCGCGACAGGACACGCCCCAAAGCGCAACGTGGACACATCCACATTTTTGAAAGAAAGCAGAGGTGTTTTTTGCAAAGTGCCTACCTGTAGATTTTGGTCTGTAGCTCAGCCGCCACCTAGGGAAACCTACCAAACCTGTGCATTTCTGAAAGCTAGAGACCTAGGGGAATCCAAGATGGGGTGACTTGTGTGGCTCGGACCAGGTTCTGTTACCCAGAATCCTTTTCAAACCTCAAAATTTGGCTAAAAAAACACGTTCCTCACATTTCTGTGGCAGAAAGTTCTGGAATCTGAGAGGAGCCACAAATTTCCTTCCACCCAGCGTTCCCCCAAGTCTCCTGATAAAAACGATACCTCACTTGTGTGAGTAGGCTTAGCGCCCGTGACAGGAAACACCCCAAAGCGCAACGTAGACACATCCAAATTTTTGAAAGAAAACAGAGGTGTTTTTTGCAAAGTTCCTACCTGTAGATTTTGGCCTCTAGCTCAGCCGCCACCTAGGGAAACCTACCAAACCTGTATATTTCTGAAAACTAGAGACCTAGTGGAATCCAAGATGTGGTGACTTGTGTGGCTCGGACCAGGTTCTGTTACCCAGAATCCTTTGCAAACCTCAAAATTTGGATAAAAAACACATGTTCCTCACATTTCTGTGGCAGAAAGTTCTGGAATCTGAGAGGAGCCACAAATTTCCTTCCACCCAGCGTTCTCCCATGTCTCCCGATAAAAATTATACCTCACTTGTGTGGGTAGGCCTAGCGCCCGCGACAGGAAACGCCCCAAAGCGCAATGTGGACACATCCAAATTTTTGAAAGAAAGCAGAGGTGTTTTTTGCAAAGTGCCTACCTGTAGATTTTGGCCTCTAGCTCAGCCAACACCTAGGGAAACCTACCAAACCAGTGCATTTCTGAAAACTAGAGACCTAGTGGAATCCAAGATGGGGTGACTTGTGTGGCTCGGACCAGGTTCTGTTACCCAGAATCCTTTGCAAACCTCAAAATTGTGTTCCTCACATTTCTGTGGCAGAAAGTTCTGGAATCTGAGAGGAGCCACAAATTTCCTTCCACCCAGCGTTCCCCCACGTCTCCCGATAAAAATGATACCTCACTTGTGTGGGTAGGCGTAGCGCCCATGACAGGAAATGACCCAAAGCGCAACGTGGACACATCTAAATTTTTGAAAGAAAACTGAGGTGTTTTTCGCAAAGTGCCTACCTGTAGATTTTGGACTGTAGCTCTTCCGGCACCTAGTGAAACCTACCAAACCTGTGTATTTCTGAAAACTAGAAACCTAGTGGAATCCAAGATGGGGTGACTTGTGTGGCTCGGACAAGGTTCTGTTACCCAGAATCCTTTGCATACCTCAAAATTGTGTTCCTCACATTTCTGTGGCAGAAAGTTCTGGAATCTGAGAGGAGCCACAAATTTCCTTCCACCCAGCGTTTCCCCACGTCTCCAGATAAAAATGATACCTCACTTGTGTGGGTAGGCCTAGCGCCCACGACAGGAAATGACCCAAAGCACAACGTGGACACATCCAAATTTTTGAAAGAAAACTGAGGTGTTTTTCGCAAAGTGCCTACCTGTAGATTTTGGCCTCTAGCTCAGCCGCCACCTAGGGAAACCTACCAAACCTGTGCATTTCTGAAAACTAGAGACCTAGTGGAATCCAAGATGGGGTGACTTGTGTGGCTCGGACCAGGTTCTGTTACCCAGAATCCTTTGCAAACCTCAAAATTGTGTTCCTCACATTTCTGTGGCAGAAAGTTCTGGAATCTGAGAGGAGCCACAAATGTCCTTCCACCCAGCGTTCTCCGATGTCTACCATTAAAAATTATACCTCACTTGTGTGGGTAGGCCTAGCGCACGCGACAGGAAACGCCCCAAAGCGCAATGTGGACACATCCACATTTTTGAAAGAAAGCAGAGGTGTTTTTTGCAAAGAACCTACCTGTAGATTTTGGCCTCTAGCTCAGCCACCACCTTGGGAAACCTATCAAACCAGTGCATTTCTGAAAACTAGAGACACAGGGGAATCCAAGATGGGGTGACTTGTGTGGCTCGGACTAGGTTCTGTTACCCAGAATCCTTTGCAAACCATAAAATTTGGCTAAAAAAACACATGTTACTCACATTTCTGTGGCAGAAAGTTCTGGAATCTGAGAGGAGCCTCAAATTTCCTTCCAGCCAGCGTTCCCCCATGTCTCCCGATAAAAAATGATACCTCACTTGTGTGGGTAGGCCTAGAACCCGCGAAAGAAAACGCCCCAAAGAGCAACGTGGACACATCCAAATTTTTTAAAGAAAACAGAGGTGTTTTTTGCAAAGTGCCTACCTGTAGATTTTGGCCTGTAGCTCAGCTGCCACCTAGGGAAACCTACCAAACCTGTGCATTTCTGAAAACTAGAGACCTAGGGAAATCCAAGATGGGATGACTTGTGTGGCTCGGACCAGGATCTGTTAACCCGAAATCCGTTGCAAACCTCAAAATTTGGCTTAAAAAAACACGTTCCTCACATTTCTGTGGCAGAAAGTTCTGGAATCTGAGAGGAGCCACAAATTTCCTTCCACCCAGCGTTCCCCAAGTCTTCCGATAAAAATGATACCTCACTTGTGTGGGTAGGCCTAGCACCCGCGAAAGAAAAAGCCCCAAAGCGCAACGTGGACGCATCCAAATTTTTTCAAGAAAACAGAGGTGTTTTTTGCAAAGTGCCTTCCTGTAGATTTTGGCCTGTAGCTCAGCCGCCACCTAGGGAAACCTACCAAACCTCTGCATTTCTGAAAACTAGAGACCTAGGGGAATCCAAGATGGGATGACTTGTGTGGCTCGAACCAGGATCTGTTAACCCGGAATTCTTTGCAAACCTCAAAATTTGGCTAAAAAACCACATTCCTCACATTTCTGTGGCAGAAAGTTTTGGAATCTGAGAGGAGCCACAAATTTCCTTCCACCCAGCGTTCCCCAAGTCTCCCGATAAAAATGATACCTCACTTGTGTGGGTAGGCCTAGCACCCGCGAAAGAAAAATCCCCAAAGCGCAACGTGGACGCATCCACATTTTTTCAAGAAAACAGAGGTGTTTTTTGCAAAGTGCCTACCTGTAGATTTTGGCCTGTAGCTCAGCCGCCACCTAGGGAAACCTACCAAACCTGTGCATTTCTGAAAACTAGAGACCTAGGGAAATCCAAGATGGGATGACTTGTGTGGCTCGGACCAGGATCTGTTAACCCGGAATCCGTTGCAAACCTCAAAATTTGGCTTAAAAAAACACGTTCCTCACATTTCTGTGGCAGAAAGTTCTGGAATCTGAGAGGGGCCACAAATTTCCTTCCACCCAGCGTTTCCCCACGTCTCCCCATAAAAATGAAACCTCACTTGTGTGGGTTGGCCTAGCGCCCACAACATGAAATGACCCAAAGCGCAACGTGGACACATCCAAATTTTTTAAAGAAAACTGAGGTGTTTTTCGCAAAGTGCCTACCTGTAGATTTTTGCCTGTAGCTCTTCCGACACCTAGGGAAACCTACCAAACCTGTGTATTTCTGAAAACTAGAGACCTAGGGGAATCCAAGATGGGGTGACTTGTGTGGCTCGGACCAGGTTCTGTTACCCAGAATCCTTTGCAAACCTCAAAATTTGGCTAAAAAACACATGTTCCTCACATTTCTGTGGCAGAAAGTTCTGGAATCTGAGAGGAGCCACAAATTTCTTTCCACCCAGCGTTCCCCCACGTCTCCCGATAAAAATGATACCTCACTTGTGTGGGTAGGCCTAGCGTCCGCGACAGGAAACGCCCCAAAGAGCAAAGTGGACACATCTAAATTTTTGAAAGAAAACAGAGGTGTTTTTTGCAAAGTTCCTACCTGTAGATTTTGGCCTCTAGCTCAGCCGCCACCTAGGGAAACCTACCAAACCTGTGCATTTCTGAAAACTAGAGACATAGGGGAATCCAAGATGGGGTGACTTGTGTGGCTCGGACCAGGTTCTGTTACCCAGAATCCTTTTCAAACCTCAAAATTTGGCTAAAAAAACACGTTCCTCACATTTCTGTGGCAGAAAGTTCTGGAATCTGAGAGGAGCCACAAATTTCCTTCCACTCAGCGTTCCCCCAAGTCTCCCGATAAAAATGATACCTCACTTGTGCGGGTAGGCCTAGCGCCCGCGACAGGAAACACCCCAATGCTCAACGTGGACACATCCAATTTTTGAAAGAAAACTGAGGTGTATTTTGCAAAGTGCCTACCTGTAGATTTTGGCCTCTAGCTCAGCCGCCACCCAGGGAAACCTACCAAACCAATGCATTTCTGAAAACTAGAGACCTAGGGGAATCCAAGATGGGGTGACTTGTGTGGCTCGGACCAGGTTCTGTTACCCAGAATCCTTTGCAAACCTCAAAATTTGGCAAAAAAACACATGTTCCTCACATTTCTGTGGCAGAAAGTTCTGGAATCTGAGAGGAGCCATAAATTTCCTTCCACCCAGAGTTCCCCCACGTCTCCCGATAAAAATGATACATCACTTGTGTGGGTAGGCCTAGCGTCCGCGACAGGACACGCCCCAAAGCGCAACGTGGACACATCCAAATTTTTGAAAGAAAGCAGAGGTGTTTTTTGCAAAGTGCCTACCTGTAGATTTTGGTCTGTAGCTCAGCCGCCACCTAGGGAAACCTACCAAACCTGTGCATTTCTGAAAGCTAGAGACCTAGGGGAATCCAAGATGGGGTGACTTGTGTGGCTCGGACCAGGTTCTGTTACCCAGAATCCTTTTCAAACCTCAAAATTTGGCTAAAAAAACACGTTCCTCACATTTCTGTGGCAGAAAGTTCTGGAATCTGAGAGGAGCCACAAATTTCCTTCCACCCAGCGTTCCCCCAAGTCTCCTGATAAAAACGATACCTCACTTGTGTGAGTAGGCTTAGCGCCCGCGACAGGAAACACCCCAAAGCGCAACGTAGACACATCCAAATTTTTGAAAGAAAACAGAGGTGTTTTTTGCAAAGTTCCTACCTGTAGATTTTGGCCTCTAGCTCAGCCGCCACCTAGGGAAACCTACCAAACCTGTATATTTCTGAAAACTAGAGACCTAGTGGAATCCAAGATGTGGTGACTTGTGTGGCTCGGACCAGGTTCTGTTACCCAGAATCCTTTGCAAACCTCAAAATTTGGCTAAAAAACACATGTTCCTCACATTTCTGTGGCAGAAAGTTCTGGAATCTGAGAGGAGCCACAAATTTCCTTCCACACAGCGTTCTCCCATGTCTCCCGATAAAAATTATACCTCACTTGTGTGGGTAGGCCTAGCGCCCGCGACAGGAAACGCCCCAAAGCGCAATGTGGACACATCCAAATTTTTGAAAGAAAGCAGAGGTGTTTTTTGCAAAGTGCCTACCTGTAGATTTTGGCCTCTAGCTCAGCCAACACCTAGGGAAACCTACCAAACCAGTGCATTTCTGAAAACTAGAGACCTAGTGGAATCCAAGATGGGGTGACTTGTGTGGCTCGGACCAGGTTCTGTTACCCAGAATCCTTTGCAAACCTCAAAATTGTGTTCCTCACATTTCTGTGGCAGAAAGTTCTGGAATCTGAGAGGAGCCACAAATTTCCTTCCACCCAGCGTTCCCCCACGTCTCCCGATAAAAATGATACCTCACTTGTGTGGGTAGGCGTAGCGCCCATGACAGGAAATGACCCAAAGCGCAACGTGGACACATCTAAATTTTTGAAAGAAAACTGAGGTGTTTTTCGCAAAGTGCCTACCTGTAGATTTTGGCCTGTAGCTCTTCCGGCACCTAGTGAAACCTACCAAACCTGTGTATTTCTGAAAACTAGAGACCTAGGGGAATCCAAGATGGGGTGACTTGTGTGGCTCGGAACAGGTTCTGTTACCCAGAATCCTTAGCAAACCTCAAAATTTGGCTAAAAAACACATGTTCCTCACATTTCTGTGCCAGAAAGTTCTGGAATCTGAGAGGAGCCACAAATTTCCTTCCACCCAGCGTTCCCCCACGTCTCCCGATAAAAATGATACCTCACTTGTGTCGGTAGGCCTAGCGTCCGCGACAGGAAACGCCCCAAAGCGCAATGTGGACACATCCAAATTTTTGAAAGAAAGCAGAGGTGTTTTTTGCAATGTGCCTACCTGTAGATTTTGGCCTCTAGCTCAGCCACCACCTAGGGAAACCTACCAAACCAGTACATTTCTGAAAACTAGAGACCCAGGGGAATCCAAGATGGGGTGACTTGTGTGGCTCGGACTAGGTTCTGTTACCCAGAATCCTTTGCAAACCTCAAAATTTGGCTAAAAAAACACATGTTCCTCTCATTTCTGTGGCAGAAAGTTCTGGAATCTGAGAGGAGCCTCAAATTTCCTTTCACCCAGCGTTCCCCCATGTCTCCCGATAAAAATGATACCTCACTTGTGTGGGTAGGCCTAGCACCCGCAAAAGAAAACGCCCCAAAGAGCAACGTGGACACATCCAATTTTTTAAAGAAAACAGAGGTGTTTTTTGCAAAGTGCCTACCTGTAGATTTTGGCCTGTAGCTCAGCCGCCACCTAGGGACACCTACCAAACCTGTGCATTTATGAAAACTAGAGACCTAGGGGAATCCAAGATGGGATGACTTGTGTTGCTTGGATCAGGATCTGTTAACCCGGAATCCTTTGCAAACCTCAAAATTTGGCTAAAAAAACACGTTCCTCACATTTCTGTGGCAGAAAGTTCTGGAATCTGAGAGGAGACACAAATTTCCTTTCACCCAGTGTTTCCCCAAGTCTCCCGATAAAAATGACACCTCACTTGTGTGGGTAGGCCTTGCGCCCGCGACAGGAAACACCCCAAAGCGCAACGTGGACACATCCACATTTTTTTAAAGAAAACTGAGGTGTTTTTTGCAAAGTGCCTACCTGTAGATTTTGGCCTGTAGCTCAGCCGGCACCCATCGAAAACTACCAAACCTGTGCATTTCTGAAATCTAGAGACCTAGGGGAATCCAAGATGGGGTGACTTGTGTGGCTCGGACCAGGTTCTGTTACCCAGAATCCTTTGCAAACCTCAAAATTGTGTTCCTCACATTCCTGTGGCAGAAAGTTCTGGAATCTGAGAGGAGCCACAAATTTTCTTCCACCCAGCGTTCCCTCAAGCCTCCCGATAAAAATGATACCTCACTTGTGTGGGTAGGCCTAGCGCACGCGACAGGAAACACCCCAAAGCGCAACGTGGACACATCCAAATTTCTGAAAGAAAACTGAGGTGTTTTTTGGAAAGTGCCTACCTGTAGATTTTGGCCTGTAGCTCAGCCGGCACCTAGGGAAACCTACCAAACCTGTGCATTTCTGAAAACTAGAGACCTAGTGGAATCCAAGATGGGGTGACTTGTGTGGCTCAGACCAGGTTCTGTTACCCAGAATCCTTTGCAAACCTCAAAATTGTGTTCCTCACATTTCTGTGGCAGAAAGTTCTGGAATCTGAGAGGAGCCACAAATTTCCTTCCACCCAGCGTTCCCCCACGTCTCCAGATAAAAATGATACCTCACTTGTGTGGGTAGGCTTAGCGCCCACGACAGGAAATGACCCAAAGCGCAACGTGGAGACATCCAAATTTTTGAAAGAAAACTGAGGTGTTTTTCGCAAAGTGCCTACCTGTAGATTTTGGCCTGTAGCTTAGCCGGCACCTAGGGAAACCTACCAAACCTGTGCATTTCTGAAAACTAGAGACCTAGGGGAATACAAGATGGGGTGACTTGTGTGGCTTGGACCAGGTTCTGTTACCCAGAATCCTTTGCAAACCTCAACATTTGGCTAAAAAACTCATGTTCCTCACATTTCTGTGGCAGAAAGTTCTGGAATCTGAGAGGAGCCACAAATTTCCTTGCACCCAGCGTTCTCCCATGTCTCCCGATAAAAATTATACCTCACTTGTGTGGGTAGGCCTAGCGCCCGCGACAGGAAACGCCCCAAAGCGCAATGTGGACACATCCACATTTTTGAAAGAAAGCAGAGGTGTTTTTTGCAAAGTGCCTACCTGTAGATTCTGGCCTCTAGCTCAGCCACCACCTAGGGAAACCTACCAAACCAGTGCATTTCTGAAAACTAGAGACCCAGGGGAATCCAAGATGGGGTGACTTGTGTGGCTCGGACTAGGTTCTGTTACCCTGAATCCTTTGCAAACCTCAAAATTTGGCTAAAAAAACACATGTTCCTCACATTTCTGTGGCAGAAAGTTCTGGAATCTGAGAGGAGCCTCAAATTTCCTTCCACCCAGCGTTCCCCCATGTCTCCCGATAAAAATGATACTTCACTTGTGTGGGTAGGCCTAGCACCCGCGAAAGAAAACGCCCCAAAGCGCAACGTGGACACATCCAAATTTTTTCAAGAAAACAGAGGTGTTTTTTGCAAAGTGCCTACCTGTAGATTTTGGCCTGTAGCTCAGCCGGCACCCAGGGAAAACTACCAAACCTGCGCATTTCTGAAATCTAGAGACCTAGGGGAATCCAAGATGGGGTGACTTGTGTGGCTCGGACCAGGTTCTGTTACCCAGAATCCTTTGCAAACCTCAAAATTGTGTTCCTCACATTCCTGTGCAGAAAGTTCTGGAATCTGAGAGGAGCCACAAATTTCCTTCCACCCAGCGTTCCCCCAAGCCTCCCGATAAAAATGATACCTCACTTGTGTGGGTAGGCCTAGCGCCCGCGATAGGAAACACCCCAAGGCGCAACGTGGACACATCCAAATTTTTGAAAGAAAACTGAGGTGTTTTTTGCAAAGTGCCTACTTGTAGATTTTGGCCTGTAGCTCAGCCGGCACCCAGGGAAAACTACCAAACCAGTGCATTTCTGAAAACTAGAGACCCAGGGGAATCCAAGATGGGGTGACTTGTGTGGCTCGGACTAGGTTCTGTTACCCTGAATCCTTTGCAAACCTCAAAATTTGGCTAAAAAAACACATGTTCCTCACATTTCTGTGGCAGAAAGTTCTGGAATCTGAGAGGAGCCTCAAATTTCCTTCCACCCAGCGTTCCCCCATGTCTCCCGATAAAAATGATACTTCACTTGTGTGGGTAGGCCTAGCACCCGCGAAAGAAAACGCCCCAAAGCGCAACGTGGACACATCCAAATTTTTTCAAGAAAACAGAGGTGTTTTTTGCAAAGTGCCTACCTGTAGATTTTGGCCTGTAGCTCAGCCGGCACCCAGGGAAAACTACCAACCCTGCGCATTTCTGAAATCTAGAGACCTAGGGGAATCCAAGATGGGGTGACTTGTGTGGCTCGGACCAGGTTCTGTTACCCAGAATCCTTTGCAAACCTCAAAATTGTGTTCCTCACATTCCTGTGCAGAAAGTTCTGGAATCTGAGAGGAGCCACAAATTTCCTTCCACCCAGCGTTCCCCCAAGCTTCCCGATAAAAATGATACCTCACTTGTGTGGGTAGGCCTAGCGCCCGCGATAGGAAACACCCCAAGGCGCAACGTGGACACATCCAAATTTTTGAAAGAAAACTGAGGTGTTTTTTGCAAAGTGCCTACCTGTAGATTTTGGCCTGTAGCTCAGCCGGCACCCAGGGAAAACTACCAAACCGGTGCATTTCTGAAAACTAGAGACCTAGGGTAATCCAAGATGGGGTGACTTGTGTGGCTCGGACCAGGTTCTGTTACCCAGAATCCTTTGCAAACCTCAAAATTTGGCAAAAAAACACATGTTCCTCACATTTCTGTGGCAGAAAGTTCTGGAATCTGATAGGAGCCACAAATTTCCTTCCGCTGAGCATTCCCCCACGTCTCCCGATAAAAATGATACCTCACTTGTGTGGGTAGGCCTAGCGTCCGCGACAGGAAACGCCCCAAAGCGCAACGTGGACACATCCACATTTTTGAAAGAAAACAGAGGTGTTTTTTGAAAAGTGCCTACCTGTAGATTTTGGCCTGTAGCTCAGCCGCCACCTAGGGAAACCTACCAATCCTGTGCATTTCTGAAAACTAGAGACCTAGGGGAATCCAAGATGGGGTGACTTGTGTGTCTCGGACCAGGTTCTGTTACCCAGAATCCTTTTCAAACCTCAATATTTGGCTAAAAAAACACGTTCCACACATTTCTGTGGCAGAAAGTTCTGGAATCTGAGAGGAGCCACAAATTTCCTTCCACCCAGCGTTTCCCCAAGTCTCACAATAAAAATGATACCTCACTTGTGTGGGTAGGCCTAGCGCCCGCGTCAGGATATGCCCCAAAACACAACGTGGACACATCAAAGAAAACAGAGCTGTTTTTAGCAAAGTGCCTAGCTGTCGATTTTGGCCTCTAGTTTAGCCGGCACCTACGGAAACCTACCATACCTGTGCATTTCTGAATACTAGAGACCTAGGGGAATCCAAGATGGGGTGACTTGTGTGGCTCGGACCAGGTTCTGTTACCCATAATCCTTTGCAAACCTCAAAATTTGGCTAAAAAAACACATGTTCCTCACATTTCTGTGGCAGAAAGTTCTGGAATCTGAGAGGAGCCCCAAATTTCCTTCCATCCAGCGTTCCCCCACGTCTCCCGATAAAAATGATACCTCACTTGTGTGGGTAGGCCTAGCGTCCGCGACAGGAAACGCCCCAAAGCGCAAAGTGGACACTTCCAAATTTTTGAAAGAAAACAGAGGTGTTTTTTGCAAAGTTCCTACCTGTAGATTTTGGCCTCTAGCTCAGCCGCCACGTAGGGAAACCTACCAAACCTGTGCATTTCTGAAAACTAGAGACCTAGTGGAATCCAAGATGGGGTGACTTGTGTGGCTCGGACCAGGTTCTGTTACCCAGAATCCTTTGCAAACCTCAAAATTGTGTTCCTCACATTTCTGTGGCAGAAAGTTCTGGAATCTGAGAGGAGCCACAAATTTCCTTCCACCCAGCGTTTCCCCACGTCTCCAGATAAAAATTATACCTCACTTGTGTGGGTAGGCCTAGCGCCCACGACAGGAAATGACCCAAAGCACAACGTGGACACATCCAAATTTTTGAAAGAAAACAGAGGTGTTTTTCGCAAAGTGCCTACCTGTAGATTTTGGCCTGTAGCTCAGCCGACACCTAGGGAAACCTACCAAACCCGTGCATTTCTGAAAACTAGAGACCTAGGGGAATCCAAGATGGGGTGACTTGTGTGGCTCGGACCAGGTTCTGTTACCCAGAATCCTTTGCAAACCTCAAAATTTGGCTAAAAAACACATGTTCCTCAGATTTCTGTGGCAGAAAGTTCTGGAATCTGAGAGGAGCCACAAATTTCCTTCCCCCCAGCGTTCCCCCACGTCTCCTGATAAAAATGATACCTCACTTGAGTGGGTAGGCCTAGCGTCCGCGACCGGAAATGCCCCAAAGAGCAAAGTGGACACATCCAAATTTTTGAAAGAAAACAGAGGTGTTTTTTGCAAAGTTCCTACCTGTAGATTTTGGCCTCTAGCTCAGCCGCCACCTAGGGAAACCTTCCAAACCTGTGCATTTCTGAAAATTAGAGACCTAGTGGAATCCAAGATGGGGTGACTTGTGTGGCTCGGACCAGGTTCTGTTACCCAGAATCCTTTGCAAACCTCAAAATTGTGTTCCTCACATTTCTGTGGCAGAAAGTTCTGGAATCTGAGAGGAGCCACAAATTTCTTTCCACCCAGCGTTCCCCCACATCTCCCGATAAAAATGATACCTCACTTGTGTGGGTAGGCCTAGCGCCCACGACAGGAAATGACCCAAAGCGCAACGTGGACACATCCAAATTTTTGAAAGAAAACTGAGGTGTTTTTCGCAAAGTGCCTACCTGTAGATTTTGGCCTGTAGCTCAGCCGGCACCTAGGGAAACCTACCAAACCTGTGCATTTCTGAAAACTATAGACCTAGGGGAATCCAAGATGGGGTGACTTGTGTGGCTCGGACCAGGTTCTGTTACCCAGAATCCTTTGCAAACCTCAAAATTTGGCTAAAAAAACACATGTTCCTCACATTTCTGTGGCAGAAAGTTCTGGAATCTGAGAGGAGTCACAAATTATCTTCCACCCAGCGTTCCCCCACGTCTCCCGATAAAAATGATACCTCACTTGTGTGGGTAGGCCTAGCGTCCGCGACAGGAAACGCCCCAAAGCGCTACGTGGACACATCCACATTTTTGAAAGAAAACAGAGGTGTTTTTTGAAAAGTGCCTACCTGTAGATTTTGGCCACTAGCTCAGCCGCCACCTAGGGAAACCTACCAATCCTGTGCATTTCTGAAAACTAGAGACCTAGGGGAATCCAAGATGGGGTGACTTGTGTGTCTCGGACCAGGTTCTGTTACCCAGAATCCTTTTCAAACCTCAATATTTGGCTAAAAAAACACGTTCCACACATTTCTGTGGCCGAAAGTTCTGGAATCTGAGAGGAGCCACAAATTTCCTTCCACCCAGCGTTTCCCCAAGTCTCACAATAAAAATGATACCTCACTTGTGTGGGTAGGCCTAGCGCCCGCGTCAGGATATGCCCCAAAACACAACGTGGACACATCAAAGAAAACAGAGCTGTTTTTAGCAAAGTGCCTACCTGTCGATTTTGGCCTCTAGTTTAGCCGGCACCTGGGAAACCTACCATACCTGTGCATTTCTGAATACTAGAGACCTAGGGGAATCCAAGATGGGGTGACTTGTGTGGCTCGGACCAGGTTCTGTTACCCATAATCCTTTGCAAACCTCAAAATTTGGCTAAAAAAACACATGTTCCTCACATTTCTGTGGCAGAAAGTTCTGGAATCTGAGAGGAGCCCCAAATTTCCTTCCATCCAGCGTTCCCCCACGTCTCCCGATAAAAATGATACCTCACTTGTGTGGGTAGGCCTAGCGTCCGCGACAGGAAACGCCCCAAAGCGCAAAGTGGACACTTCCAAATTTTTGAAAGAAAACTGAGGTGTTTTTTGCAAAGTTCCTACCTGTAGATTTTGGCCTCTAGCTCAGCCGCCACGTAGGGAAACCTACCAAACCTGTGCATTTCTGAAAACTAGAGACCTAGTGGAATCCAAGATGGGGTGACTTGTGTGGCTCGGACCAGGTTCTGTTACCCAGAATCCTTTGCAAACCTCAAAATTGTGTTCCTCACATTTCTGTGGCAGAAAGTTCTGGAATCTGAGAGGAGCCACAAATTTCCTTCCACCCAGCGTTTCCCCACGTCTCCAGATAAAAATGATACCTCACTTGTGTGGGTAGGCCTAGCGCCCACGACTGGAAATGACCCAAAGCACAACGTGGACACATCCAAATTTTTGAAAGAAAACAGAGGTGTTTTTCGCAAAGTGCCTACCTGTAGATTTTGGCCTGTAGCTCAGCCGGCACCTAGGGAAACCTACCAAACCCGTGCATTTCTGAAAACTAGAGACCTAGCGGAATCCAAGATGGGGTGACTTGTGTGGCTCGGACCAGGTTCTGTTACCCAGAATCCTTTGCAAACCTCAAAATTTGGCTAAAAAACACATGTTCCTCAGATTTCTGTGGCAGAAAGTTCTGGAATCTGAGAGGAGCCACAAATTTCCTTCCACCCAGCGTTCCCCCACGTCTCCAGATAAAAATGATACCTCACTTGTGTGGGTAGGCCTAGCGCCCGCGTCAGGATATGCCCCAAAACACAACATGGACACATCAAAGAAAACAGAGCTGTTTTTAGCAAAGTGCCTACCTGTAGATTTTGGCCTCTAGTTCAGCCGGCACCTAGGGAAACCTACCATACCTGTGCATTTCTGAATACTAGAGACCTAGGGGAATCCAAGATGGGGTGACTTGTGTGGCTCGGACCAGGTTCTGTTACCCATAATCCTTTGCAAACCTCAAAATTTGGCTAAAAAAACACATGTTCCTCACATTTCTGTGGCAGAAAGTTCTGTAATCTGAGAGGAGCCACAAATTTCCTTCCCCCCAGCGTTCCCCCACGTCTCCTGATAAAAATGATACCTCACTTGAGTGGGTAGGCCTAGCGTCCGCGACCGGAAACGCCCCAAAGAGCAAAGTGGACACATCCAAATTTTTGAAAGAAAACAGAGGTGTTTTTTGCAAAGTTCCTACCTGTAGATTTTGGCCTCTAGCTCAGCCGCCACCTAGGGAAACCTTCCAAACCTGTGCATTTCTGAAAATTAGAGACCTAGTGGAATCCAAGATGGGGTGACTTGTGTGGCTCGGACCAGGTTCTGTTACCCAGAATCCTTTGCAAACCTCAAAATTGTGTTCCTCACATTCCTGTGCAGAAAGTTCTGGAATCTGAGAGGAGCCACAAATTTCCTTCCACCCAGCGTTCCCCCAAGCCTCCCGATAAAAATGATACCTCACTTGTGTGGGTAGGCCTAGCGCCCGCGATAGGAAACACCCCAAGGCGCAACGTGGACACATCCAAATTTTTGAAAGAAAACTGAGGTGTTTTTTGCAAAGTGCCTACTTGTAGATTTTGGCCTGTAGCTCAGCCGGCACCCAGGGAAAACTACCAAACCAGTGCATTTCTGAAAACTAGAGACCCAGGGGAATCCAAGATGGGGTGACTTGTGTGGCTCGGACTAGGTTCTGTTACCCTGAATCCTTTGCAAACCTCAAAATTTGGCTAAAAAAACACATGTTCCTCACATTTCTGTGGCAGAAAGTTCTGGAATCTGAGAGGAGCCTCAAATTTCCTTCCACCCAGCGTTCCCCCATGTCTCCCGATAAAAATGATACTTCACTTGTGTGGGTAGGCCTAGCACCCGCGAAAGAAAACGCCCCAAAGCGCAACGTGGACACATCCAAATTTTTTCAAGAAAACAGAGGTGTTTTTTGCAAAGTGCCTACCTGTAGATTTTGGCCTGTAGCTCAGCCGGCACCCAGGGAAAACTACCAACCCTGCGCATTTCTGAAATCTAGAGACCTAGGGGAATCCAAGATGGGGTGACTTGTGTGGCTCGGACCAGGTTCTGTTACCCAGAATCCTTTGCAAACCTCAAAATTGTGTTCCTCACATTCCTGTGCAGAAAGTTCTGGAATCTGAGAGGAGCCACAAATTTCCTTCCACCCAGCGTTCCCCCAAGCCTCCCGATAAAAATGATACCTCACTTGTGTGGGTAGGCCTAGCGCCCGCGATAGGAAACACCCCAAGGCGCAACGTGGACACATCCAAATTTTTGAAAGAAAACTGAGGTGTTTTTTGCAAAGTGCCTACCTGTAGATTTTGGCCTGTAGCTCAGCCGGCACCCAGGGAAAACTACCAAACCGGTGCATTTCTGAAAACTAGAGACCTAGGGTAATCCAAGATGGGGTGACTTGTGTGGCTCGGACCAGGTTCTGTTACCCAGAATCCTTTGCAAACCTCAAAATTTGGCAAAAAAACACATGTTCCTCACATTTCTGTGGCAGAAAGTTCTGGAATCTGATAGGAGCCACAAATTTCCTTCCGCTGAGCATTCCCCCACGTCTCCCGATAAAAATGATACCTCACTTGTGTGGGTAGGCCTAGCGTCCGCGACAGGAAACGCCCCAAAGCGCAACGTGGACACATCCACATTTTTGAAAGAAAACAGAGGTGTTTTTTGAAAAGTGCCTACCTGTAGATTTTGGCCTGTAGCTCAGCCGCCACCTAGGGAAACCTACCAATCCTGTGCATTTCTGAAAACTAGAGACCTAGGGGAATCCAAGATGGGGTGACTTGTGTGTCTCGGACCAGGTTCTGTTACCCAGAATCCTTTTCAAACCTCAATATTTGGCTAAAAAAACACGTTCCACACATTTCTGTGGCAGAAAGTTCTGGAATCTGAGAGGAGCCACAAATTTCCTTCCACCCAGCGTTTCCCCAAGTCTCACAATAAAAATGATACCTCACTTGTGTGGGTAGGCCTAGCGCCCGCGTCAGGATATGCCCCAAAACACAACGTGGACACATCAAAGAAAACAGAGCTGTTTTTAGCAAAGTGCCTAGCTGTCGATTTTGGCCTCTAGTTTAGCCGGCACCTACGGAAACCTACCATACCTGTGCATTTCTGAATACTAGAGACCTAGGGGAATCCAAGATGGGGTGACTTGTGTGGCTCGGACCAGGTTCTGTTACCCATAATCCTTTGCAAACCTCAAAATGTGGCTAAAAAAACACATGTTCCTCACATTTCTGTGGCAGAAAGTTCTGGAATCTGAGAGGAGCCCCAAATTTCCTTCCATCCAGCGTTCCCCCACGTCTCCCGATAAAAATGATACCTCACTTGTGTGGGTAGGCCTAGCGTCCGCGACAGGAAACGCCCCAAAGCGCAAAGTGGACACTTCCAAATTTTTGAAAGAAAACAGAGGTGTTTTTTGCAAAGTTCCTACCTGTAGATTTTGGCCTCTAGCTCAGCCGCCACGTAGGGAAACCTACCAAACCTGTGCATTTCTGAAAACTAGAGACCTAGTGGAATCCAAGATGGGGTGACTTGTGTGGCTCGGACCAGGTTCTGTTACCCAGAATCCTTTGCAAACCTCAAAATTGTGTTCCTCACATTTCTGTGGCAGAAAGTTCTGGAATCTGAGAGGAGCCACAAATTTCCTTCCACCCAGCGTTTCCCCACGTCTCCAGATAAAAATTATACCTCACTTGTGTGGGTAGGCCTAGCGCCCACGACAGGAAATGACCCAAAGCACAACGTGGACACATCCAAATTTTTGAAAGAAAACAGAGGTGTTTTTCGCAAAGTGCCTACCTGTAGATTTTGGCCTGTAGCTCAGCCGACACCTAGGGAAACCTACCAAACCCGTGCATTTCTGAAAACTAGAGACCTAGGGGAATCCAAGATGGGGTGACTTGTGTGGCTCGGACCAGGTTCTGTTACCCAGAATCCTTTGCAAACCTCAAAATTTGGCTAAAAAACACATGTTCCTCAGATTTCTGTGGCAGAAAGTTCTGGAATCTGAGAGGAGCCACAAATTTCCTTCCCCCCAGCGTTCCCCCACGTCTCCTGATAAAAATGATACCTCACTTGAGTGGGTAGGCCTAGCGTCCGCGACCGGAAACGCCCCAAAGAGCAAAGTGGACACATCCAAATTTTTGAAAGAAAACAGAGGTGTTTTTTGCAAAGTTCCTACCTGTAGATTTTGGCCTCTAGCTCAGCCGCCACCTAGGGAAACCTTCCAAACCTGTGCATTTCTGAAAATTAGAGACCTAGTGGAATCCAAGATGGGGTGACTTGTGTGGCTCGGACCAGGTTCTGTTACCCAGAATCCTTTGCAAACCTCAAAATTGTGTTCCTCACATTTCTGTGGCAGAAAGTTCTGGAATCTGAGAGGAGCCACAAATTTCTTTCCACCCAGCGTTCCCCCACATCTCCCGATAAAAATGATACCTCACTTGTGTGGGTAGGCCTAGCGCCCACGACAGGAAATGACCCAAAGCGCAACGTGGACACATCCAAATTTTTGAAAGAAAACTGAGGTGTTTTTCGCAAAGTGCCTACCTGTAGATTTTGGCCTGTAGCTCAGCCGGCACCTAGGGAAACCTACCAAACCTGTGCATTTCTGAAAACTATAGACCTAGGGGAATCCAAGATGGGGTGACTTGTGTGGCTCGGACCAGGTTCTGTTACCCAGAATCCTTTGCAAACCTCAAAATTTGGCTAAAAAAACACATGTTCCTCACATTTCTGTGGCAGAAAGTTCTGGAATCTGAGAGGAGTCACAAATTATCTTCCACCCAGCGTTCCCCCACGTCTCCCGATAAAAATGATACCTCACTTGTGTGGGTAGGCCTAGCGTCCGCGACAGGAAACGCCCCAAAGCGCTACGTGGACACATCCACATTTTTGAAAGAAAACAGAGGTGTTTTTTGAAAAGTGCCTACCTGTAGATTTTGGCCACTAGCTCAGCCGCCACCTAGGGAAACCTACCAATCCTGTGCATTTCTGAAAACTAGAGACCTAGGGGAATCCAAGATGGGGTGACTTGTGTGTCTCGGACCAGGTTCTGTTACCCAGAATCCTTTTCAAACCTCAATATTTGGCTAAAAAAACACGTTCCACACATTTCTGTGGCCGAAAGTTCTGGAATCTGAGAGGAGCCACAAATTTCCTTCCACCCAGCGTTTCCCCAAGTCTCACAATAAAAATGATACCTCACTTGTGTGGGTAGGCCTAGCGCCCGCGTCAGGATATGCCCCAAAACACAACGTGGACACATCAAAGAAAACAGAGCTGTTTTTAGCAAAGTGCCTACCTGTCGATTTTGGCCTCTAGTTTAGCCGGCACCTGGGAAACCTACCATACCTGTGCATTTCTGAATACTAGAGACCTAGGGGAATCCAAGATGGGGTGACTTGTGTGGCTCGGACCAGGTTCTGTTACCCATAATCCTTTGCAAACCTCAAAATTTGGCTAAAAAAACACATGTTCCTCACATTTCTGTGGCAGAAAGTTCTGGAATCTGAGAGGAGCCCCAAATTTCCTTCCATCCAGCGTTCCCCCACGTCTCCCGATAAAAATGATACCTCACTTGTGTGGGTAGGCCTAGCGTCCGCGACAGGAAACGCCCCAAAGCGCAAAGTGGACACTTCCAAATTTTTGAAAGAAAACTGAGGTGTTTTTTGCAAAGTTCCTACCTGTAGATTTTGGCCTCTAGCTCAGCCGCCACGTAGGGAAACCTACCAAACCTGTGCATTTCTGAAAACTAGAGACCTAGTGGAATCCAAGATGGGGTGACTTGTGTGGCTCGGACCAGGTTCTGTTACCCAGAATCCTTTGCAAACCTCAAAATTGTGTTCCTCACATTTCTGTGGCAGAAAGTTCTGGAATCTGAGAGGAGCCACAAATTTCCTTCCACCCAGCGTTTCCCCACGTCTCCAGATAAAAATGATACCTCACTTGTGTGGGTAGGCCTAGCGCCCACGACTGGAAATGACCCAAAGCACAACGTGGACACATCCAAATTTTTGAAAGAAAACAGAGGTGTTTTTCGCAAAGTGCCTACCTGTAGATTTTGGCCTGTAGCTCAGCCGGCACCTAGGGAAACCTACCAAACCCGTGCATTTCTGAAAACTAGAGACCTAGCGGAATCCAAGATGGGGTGACTTGTGTGGCTCGGACCAGGTTCTGTTACCCAGAATCCTTTGCAAACCTCAAAATTTGGCTAAAAAACACATGTTCCTCAGATTTCTGTGGCAGAAAGTTCTGGAATCTGAGAGGAGCCACAAATTTCCTTCCACCCGGCGTTCCCCCACGTCTCCAGATAAAAATGATACCTCACTTGTGTGGGTAGGCCTAGCGCCCGCGTCAGGATATGCCCCAAAACACAACATGGACACATCAAAGAAAACAGAGCTGTTTTTAGCAAAGTGCCTACCTGTAGATTTTGGCCTCTAGTTCAGCCGGCACCTAGGGAAACCTACCATACCTGTGCATTTCTGAATACTAGAGACCTAGGGGAATCCAAGATGGGGTGACTTGTGTGGCTCGGACCAGGTTCTGTTACCCATAATCCTTTGCAAACCTCAAAATTTGGCTAAAAAAACACATGTTCCTCACATTTCTGTGGCAGAAAGTTCTGTAATCTGAGAGGAGCCACAAATTTCCTTCCCCCCAGCGTTCCCCCACGTCTCCTGATAAAAATGATACCTCACTTGAGTGGGTAGGCCTAGCGTCCGCGACCGGAAACGCCCCAAAGAGCAAAGTGGACACATCCAAATTTTTGAAAGAAAACAGAGGTGTTTTTTGCAAAGTTCCTACCTGTAGATTTTGGCCTCTAGCTCAGCCGCCACCTAGGGAAACCTTCCAAACCTGTGCATTTCTGAAAATTAGAGACCTAGTGGAATCCAAGATGGGGTGACTTGTGTGGCTCGGACCAGGTTCTGTTACCCAGAATCCTTTGCAAACCTCAAAATTGTGTTCCTCACATTTCTGTGGCAAAAAGTTCTGGAATCTGAGAGGAGCCACAAATTTCTTTCCACCCAGCGTTCCCCCACATCTCCCGATAAAAATGATACCTCACTTGTGTGGGTAGGCCTAGCGCCCACGACAGGAAATGACCCAAAGCGCAACGTGGACACATCCACATTTTTGAAAGAAAACTGAGGTGTTTTTCGCAAAGTGCCTACCTGTAGATTTTGGCCTGTAGCTCAGCCGGCACCTAGGGAAACATACCAAACCTGTGCATTTCTGAAAACTATAGACCTAGGGGAATCCAAGATGGGGTGACTTGTGTGGCTCGGACCAGGTTCTGTTACCCAGAATCCTTTGCAAACCTCAAAATTTGGCTAAAAAAACACATGTTCCTCACATTTCTGTGGCAGAAAGTTCTGGAATCTGAGAGGAGTCACAAATTATCTTCCACCCAGCGTTCCCCCACGTCTCCCGATAAAAATTATACCTCACTTGTGTGGGTAGGCCTAGCGCCCACGCCAGGAAATGACCCAAAGCACAACGTGGACACATCCAAATTTTTGAAAGAAAACTGAGGTGTTTTTTGTAAAGTGCCTACCTGTAGATTTTGGCCTGTAGCTCAGCCGGCACCTAGGGAAACCTACCAAACCTGTGCATTTCTGAAAACTAGAGACCTAGGGGAATCCAAGATGTGGGGACTTGTGTGGCTCGGACCAAGTTCTGTTACCCAGAATCCTTTGCAAACCTCAAAATTTGGCTAAAAAACACATGTTCCTCACATTTCTGTGGCAGAAAGTTCTGGAATCTGAGAGGAGCCACAAATTTCCTTCCACCCAGCGTTCTCCCATGTCTCCCGATAAAAATTATACCTCACTTGTGTGGGTAGGCCTAGCGCCCGCGACAGGAAACGCCCCAAAGCGCAATGTGGACACATCCAAATTTTTGAAATAAAGCAGAGGTGCTTTTTGTAAAGTGCCTACCTGTAGATTTTGGCCTCTAGCTCAGCCACCACCTAGGGAAACCTACCAAACCAGTGCATTTCTGAAAACTAGAGACCCAGGGGAATCCAAGATGGGATGACTTGTGAGGCTCGGACCAGGATCTGTTAACCCGGAATCCTTTGCAAACCTCAAAATTTGGCTAAAAAAACACGTTCCTCACATTTCTGTGGCAGAAGGTTCTGGAATCTGAGAGGAGCCACAAATTTCCTTCTACCCAGGGTTCCCCCAAGTCTCCCGATAAAAATGATACCTCACTTGTGTGGTTAGGCCTAGCGCCCGCGACAGGAAACACCCCAAAGCGCAACGTGGACACATCCAAATGTTTGAAAGAAAACTGAGGTGTTTTTTGCAAAGTGCCTACCTATAGATTTTGGCCTGTAGCTCAGCCGGCACCTAGGGAAAACTACCAAACCGGTGCATTTCTGAAAACTAGAGACCTAGGGGAATCCAAGATGGGGTGACTTGTGTGGCTCGGACCAGGTTCTGTTACCCAGAATCCTTTGCAAACCTCAAAATTGTGTTCCTCACATTTCTGTGGCAGAAAGTTCTGGAATCTGAGAGGAGCCACAAATTTCCTTCCACCCAGCGTTCCCCCAAGTCTCCCGATAAAAATGATACCTCACTTGTGTGGGTAGGCCTAGCGTCCGCGACAGGAAACACCCCAAAGCGCAACGTGGACACATCCAAATTTTTGAAAGAAAACAGAGCTGTTTTTAGCAAAGTGCCTACCTGCAGATTTTGGCCTCTAGCTCAGCCGGCACCTAGAGAAACCTACCAAACCTGTGCATTTCTGAAAACTAGAGACCTAGGGGAATCCAAGATGGGGTGACGTGTGTCTCGGACCAGGTTCTGTTACCCAGAATCCTTTTCAAACCTCAAAATTTGGCTAAAAAAACACGTTCCTCATATTTCTGTGGCAGAAAGTTCTGGAATCTGAGAGGAGCCCCAAATTTCCTTCCACCCAGCGTTCCCCCACGTCTCCCGATAAAAATGACACCTCACTTGTGTGTGTAGGTCTAGCGTCCGCGACAGGAAACGCCCCAAAGCGCAAAGTGGACACTTCCACATTTTTTAAAGAAAACAGAGGTGTTTTTTGCAAAGTGCCTACCTGTAGATTTTGGCCTCTAGCTCAGCCGGCACCTAGGGAAACCTACCAAACCTGTGCATTTCTGAAAACTAGAGACCTAGGGGAATCCAAGATGGGGTGACTTGTGTGGCTCGGACCAGGTTCTGTTACCCAGAATCCTTTGCAAACCTCAAAATGTGGCAAAAAAACACATGTTCCTCATATTTCTGTGGCAGAAAGTTCTGGAATCTGAGAGGAGCCACAAATTTCCTTCCACCCAGCGTTCCCCCACGTCTACTGATAAAAATGATACATCACTTGTGTGGGTAGGCCTAGCGCCCGCGACAGGAAACGCCCCAAAGCGCAACGTGGACACATCTACATTTTTGAAAGAAAGCAGAGGTGTTTTTTGCAAAGTGCCTACCTGTAGATTTTGGTCTGTAACTCAGCCGCCACCTAGGGAAACCTACCAAACCTGTGCATTTCTGAAAGCTAGAGACCTAGGGGAATCCAAGATGGGGTGACTTGTGTGGCTCGGACCAGGTTCTGTTACCCAGAATTCTTTTCAAACCTCAAAATTTGGCTAAAAAAACATTTTCCTCACATTTCTGTGACAGAAAGTTCTGGAATCTGAGAGGAGCCACAAATTTCCTTCCACCCAGCGTTCCCCCAAGTCTCCTGATAAAAACGATACCTCACTTGTGTGAGTAGGCCTAGCGCCCGCGACAGGAAACACCCCAAAGCGCAACGTGGACACATCCAAATTTTTGAAAGAAAACAGAGGTGTTTTTTGCAAAGTTCCTACCTGTAGATTTTGGCCTCTAGCTCAGCCGCCACCTTGGGAAACCTACCAAACCTGTGCATTTCTGAAAACTAGAGACCTAGTGGAATCCAAGATGGGGTGACTTGTGTGGCTCGGACCAGGTTCTGTTACGCAGAATCCTTTGCAAACCTCAAATTTGGCTAAAAAACACATGTTCCTCACATTTCTGTGGCAGAAAGTTCTGGAATCTGAGAGGAGCCACAAATTTCCTTCCACCCAGCGTTCTCCCATGTCTCCTGATAAAAATTATACCTCACTTGTGTGGGTAGGCCTAGCGCCCGCGACAGGAAACGCCCCAAAGCGCAATGTGGACACATCCAAATTTTTGAAAGAAAGCAGAGGTGTTTTTTGCAAAGTGCCTAAATGTAGATTTTGGCCTCTAGCTCAGCCACCACCTAGGGAAACCTACCAAACCAGTGCATTTCTGAAAACTAGAGACCCAGGGGAATCCAAGATGGGGTGACATGTGTGGCTCGGACCAGGTTCTGTTACCCAGAATCCTTTGCAAACCTCAAAATTGTGTTCCTCACATTTCTGTGGCAAAAAGTTCTGGAATCTGAGAGGAGCCACAAATTTCTTTCCACCCAGCGTTCCCCCACATCTCCCGATAAAAATGATACCTCACTTGTGTGGGTAGGCCTAGCGCCCACGACAGGAAATGACCCAAAGCGCAACGTGGACACATCCACATTTTTGAAAGAAAACTGAGATGTTTTTCGCAAAGTGCCTACCTGTAGATTTTGGCCTGTAGCTCAGCCGGCACCTAGGGAAACATACCAAACCTGTGCATTTCTGAAAACTAGAGACCTAGGGGAATCCAAGATGGGGTGACGTGTGTCTCGGACCAGGTTCTGTTACCCAGAATCCTTTTCAAACCTCAAAATTTGGCTAAAAAAACACGTTCCTCATATTTCTGTGGCAGAAAGTTCTGGAATCTGAGAGGAGCCCCAAATTTCCTTCCACCCAGCGTTCCCCCACGTCTCCCGATAAAAATGACACCTCACTTGTGTGTGTAGGTCTAGCGTCCGCGACAGGAAACGCCCCAAAGCGCAAAGTGGACACTTCCACATTTTTTAAAGAAAACAGAGGTGTTTTTTGCAAAGTGCCTACCTGTAGATTTTGGCCTCTAGCTCAGCCGGCACCTAGGGAAACCTACCAAACCTGTGCATTTCTGAAAACTAGAGACCTAGGGGAATCCAAGATGGGGTGACTTGTGTGGCTCGGACCAGGTTCTGTTACCCAGAATCCTTTGCAAACCTCAAAATGTGGCAAAAAAACACATGTTCCTCATATTTCTGTGGCAGAAAGTTCTGGAATCTGAGAGGAGCCACAAATTTCCTTCCACCCAGCGTTCCCCCACGTCTACTGATAAAAATGATACATCACTTGTGTGGGTAGGCCTAGCGCCCGCGACAGGAAACGCCCCAAAGCGCAACGTGGACACATCTACATTTTTGAAAGAAAGCAGAGGTGTTTTTTGCAAAGTGCCTACCTGTAGATTTTGGTCTGTAACTCAGCCGCCACCTAGGGAAACCTACCAAACCTGTGCATTTCTGAAAGCTAGAGACCTAGGGGAATCCAAGATGGGGTGACTTGTGTGGCTCGGACCAGGTTCTGTTACCCAGAATTCTTTTCAAACCTCAAAATTTGGCTAAAAAAACATTTTCCTCACATTTCTGTGACAGAAAGTTCTGGAATCTGAGAGGAGCCACAAATTTCCTTCCACCCAGCGTTCCCCCAAGTCTCCTGATAAAAACGATACCTCACTTGTGTGAGTAGGCCTAGCGCCCGCGACAGGAAACACCCCAAAGCGCAACGTGGACACATCCAAATTTTTGAAAGAAAACAGAGGTGTTTTTTGCAAAGTTCCTACCTGTAGATTTTGGCCTCTAGCTCAGCCGCCACCTTGGGAAACCTACCAAACCTGTGCATTTCTGAAAACTAGAGACCTAGTGGAATCCAAGATGGGGTGACTTGTGTGGCTCGGACCAGGTTCTGTTACGCAGAATCCTTTGCAAACCTCAAATTTGGCTAAAAAACACATGTTCCTCACATTTCTGTGGCAGAAAGTTCTGGAATCTGAGAGGAGCCACAAATTTCCTTCCACCCAGCGTTCTCCCATGTCTCCTGATAAAAATTATACCTCACTTGTGTGGGTAGGCCTAGCGCCCGCGACAGGAAACGCCCCAAAGCGCAATGTGGACACATCCAAATTTTTGAAAGAAAGCAGAGGTGTTTTTTGCAAAGTGCCTAAATGTAGATTTTGGCCTCTAGCTCAGCCACCACCTAGGGAAACCTACCAAACCAGTGCATTTCTGAAAACTAGAGACCCAGGGGAATCCAAGATGGGGTGACATGTGTGGCTCGGACCAGGTTCTGTTACCCAGAATCCTTTGCAAACCTCAAAATTGTGTTCCTCACATTTCTGTGGCAAAAAGTTCTGGAATCTGAGAGGAGCCACAAATTTCTTTCCACCCAGCGTTCCCCCACATCTCCCGATAAAAATGATACCTCACTTGTGTGGGTAGGCCTAGCGCCCACGACAGGAAATGACCCAAAGCGCAACGTGGACACATCCACATTTTTGAAAGAAAACTGAGATGTTTTTCGCAAAGTGCCTACCTGTAGATTTTGGCCTGTAGCTCAGCCGGCACCTAGGGAAACATACCAAACCTGTGCATTTCTGAAAACTATAGACCTAGGGGAATCCAAGATGGGGTGACTTGTGTGGCTCGGACCAGGTTCTGTTACCCAGAATCCTTTGCAAACCTCAAAATTTGGCTAAAAAAACACATGTTCCTCACATTTCTGTGGCAGAAAGTTCTGGAATCTGAGAGGAGTCACAAATTATCTTCCACCCAGCGTTCCCCCACGTCTCCCGATAAAAAATTATACCTCACTTGTGTGGGTAGGCCTAGCGCCCACGACAGGAAATGACCCAAAGCACAACGTGGACACATCCAAATTTTTGAAAGAAAACTGAGGTGTTTTTTGTAAAGTGCCTACCTGTAGATTTTGGCCTGTAGCTCAGCCGGCACCTAGGGAAACCTACCAAACCTGTGCATTTCTGAAAACTAGAGACCTAGGGGAATCCAAGATGTGGGGACTTGTGTGGCTCGGACCAGGTTCTGTTACCCAGAATCCTTTGCAAACCTCAAAATTTGGCTAAAAAACACATGTTCCTCACATTTCTGTGGCAGAAAGTTCTGGAATCTGAGAGGAGCCACAAATTTCCTTCCACCCAGCGTTCTCCCATGTCTCCCGATAAAAATTATACCTCACTTGTGTGGGTAGGCCTAGCGCCCGCGACAGGAAACGCCCCAAAGCGCAATGTGGACACATCCAAATTTTTGAAATAAAGCAGAGGTGCTTTTTGTAAAGTGCCTACCTGTAGATTTTGGCCTCTAGCTCAGCCACCACCTAGGGAAACCTACCAAACCAGTGCATTTCTGAAAACTAGAGACCCAGGGGAATCCAAGATGGGATGACTTGTGAGGCTCGGACCAGGATCTGTTAACCCGGAATCCTTTGCAAACCTCAAAATTTGGCTAAAAAAACACGTTCCTCACATTTCTGTGGCAGAAGGTTCTGGAATCTGAGAGGAGCCACAAATTTCCTTCTACACAGGGTTCCCCCAAGTCTCCCGATAAAAATGATACCTCACTTGTGTGGGTAGGCCTAGCGCCCAATCCAGGAAACACCCCAAAGCGCAACGTGGACACATCCAAATGTTTGAAAGAAAACTGAGGTGTTTTTTGCAAAGTGCCTACCTATAGATTTTGGCCTGTAGCTCAGCCGGCACCCAGGGAAAACTACCAAACTGGTGCATTTCTGAAAACTAGAGACCTAGGGGAATCGAAGATGGGGTGACTTGTGTGGCTCGGACCAGGTTCTGTTACCCAGAATCCTTTGCAAACCTCAAAATTTGTCAAAAAAACACATGTTCCTCACATTTCTGTGGCAGAAAGTTCTGGAATCTGAGAGGAGCCACAAATTTCCTTCCACCCAGCATTGCCCCACGTCTCCCGATAAAAATGATACCTCACTTGTGTGGGTAGGCCTAGCGTCCGCGACAGGAAACACCCCAAAGCGCAACGTGGACACATCCAAATTTTTGAAAGAAAACAGAGCTGTTTTTAGCAAAGTGCCTACCTGCAGATTTTGGCCTCTAGCTCAGCCGGCACCTAGAGAAACCTACCAAACCTGTGCATTTCTGAAAACTAGAGACCTAGGGGAATCCAAGATGGGGTGACTTGTGTGTCTCGGACCAGGTTCTGTTACCCAGAATCCTTTTCAAACCTCAAAATTTGGCTAAAAAAACACGTTCCTCATATTTCTGTGGCAGAAAGTTCTGGAATCTGAGAGGAGCCACAAATTTCCTTCCACCCAGCGTTCCCCCAAGTCTCACGATAAAAATGATACCTCACTTGTGTGGGTAGGCCTAGCGCCCGTGTCAGGATATGCCCCAAAAAACTACGTGGACACATCTAAGAAAACAGAGCTGTTTTTAGCAAAGTGCCTACCTGTAGATTTTGGCCTCTAGCTCAGCCGGCACCTAGAGAAACCTTCCAAACCTGTGCATTTCTGAAAACTAGAGACCTAGGGGAATCCAAGATGGGGTGACTTGTGTGTCTCGGACCAGGTTCTGTTACCCAGAATCCTTTTCAAACCTCAAAATTTGGCTAAAAAAACACATGTTCCTCACATTTCTGTGGCAGAAAGTTCTGGAATCTGAGAGGAGCCCCAAATTTCCTTCCACCCAGCGTTCCCCCACGTCTCCCGATAAAAATGACACCTCACTTGTGTGGGTAGGCCTAGCGTCCGCGACAGGAAACGCCCCAAAGCGCAAAGTGGACACTTCCAAATTTTTTAAAGAAAACAGAGGTGTTTTTTGCAAAGTTCCTACCTGTAGATTTTGGCCTCTAGCTCAGCCGCCACCTAGGGAAACCTACCAAACCTGTGCATTTCTGAAAACTAGAGACCGAGTGGAATCCAAGATTGGGTGACTTGTGTGGCTCGGACCAGGTTCTGTTACCCAGAATCCTTTGCAAACCTCAAAATTGTGTTCCTCACATTTCTGTGGCAGAAAGTTCTGGAATCTGAGAGGAGCCACAAATTTCCTTCCACCCAGCGTTCCCCCACGTCTCCCGATAAAAATGATACCTCATTTGTGTGGGTAGGCCTAGCGCCCACGACAGGAAATGACCCAAAGCACAACGTGGACACATCCAAATTTTTGAAAGAAAACTGAGGTGTTTTTCGCAAAGTGCCTACCTGTAGATTTTGGCCTGTAGCTCAGCCGGCACCTAGGGAAACCTACCAAACCTGTGCATTTCTGAAAACTAGAGACCTAGGGGAATCCAAGATGGGGTGACTTGTGTGGCTCGGACCAGGTTCTGTTACCCAGAATCCTTTGCAAACCTCAAAATGTGGCAAAAAAACACATGTTCCTCATATTTCTGTGGCAGAAAGTTCTGGAATCTGAGAGGAGCCACAAATTTCCTTCCACCCAGCGTTCCCCCACGTCTACTGATAAAAATGATACATCACTTGTGTGGGTAGGCCTAGCGCCCGCGACAGGAAACGCCCCAAAGCGCAACGTGGACACATCTACATTTTTGAAAGTAAGCAGAGGTGTTTTTTGCAAAGTGCCTACCTGTAGATTTTGGTCTGTAACTCAGCCGCCACCTAGGGAAACCTACCAAACCTGTGCATTTCTGAAAGCTAGAGACCTAGGGGAATCCAAGATGGGGTGACTTGTGTGGCTCGGACCAGGTTCTGTTACCCAGAATTCTTTTCAAACCTCAAAATTTGGCTAAAAAAACACTTTCCTCACATTTCTGTGACAGAAAGTTCTGGAATCTGAGAGGAGCCACAAATTTCCTTCCACCCAGCGTTCCCCCACGTCTCCCGATAAAAATGATACCTCATTTGTGTGGGTAGGCCTAGCGCCCACGACAGGAAATGACCCAAAGCACAACGTGGACACATAAAATTTTTTGAAAGAAAACAGAGGTGTTTTTCGCAAAGTGCCTACCTGTAGATTTTGGCCTCTAGCTCAGCCGCCACCTAGGGAAACCTTCCAAACCTGTGCATTTCTGAAAATTAGAGACCTAGTGGAATCCAAGATGGGGTGACTTGTGTGGCTCGGACCAGGTTCTGTTACCCAGAATCCTTTGCAAACCTCAAAATTGTGTTCCTCACATTTCTGTGGCAGAAAGTTCTGGAATCTGAGAGGAGCCACAAATTTCTTTCCACCCAGCGTTCCCCCACATCTCCCGATAAAAATGATACCTCACTTGTGTGGGTAGGCCTAGCGCCCACGACAGGAAATGACCCAAAGCGCAACGTGGACACATCCAAATTTTTGAAAGAAAACTGAGGTGTTTTTCGCAAAGTGCCTACCTGTAGATTTTGGCCTGTAGCTCAGCCGGCACCTAGGGAAACCTACCAAACCTGTGCATTTCTGAAAACTATAGACCTAGGGGAATCCAAGATGGGGTGACTTGTGTGGCTCGGACCAGGTTCTGTTACCCAGAATCCTTTGCAAACCTCAAAATTTGGCTAAAAAAACACATGTTCCTCACATTTCTTTGGCAGAAAGTTCTGGAATCTGAGAGGAGTCACAAATTATCTTCCACCCAGCGTTCCCCCACGTCTCCCGATAAAAATGATACCTCACTTGTGTGGGTAGGCCTAGCGTCCGCGACAGGAAACGCCCCAAAGCGCTACGTGGACACATCCACATTTTTGAAAGAAAACAGAGGTGTTTTTTGAAAAGTGCCTACCTGTAGATTTTGGCCACTAGCTCAGCCGCCACCTAGGGAAACCTACCAATCCTGTGCATTTCTGAAAACTAGAGACCTAGGGGAATCCAAGATGGGGTGACTTGTGTGTCTCGGACCAGGTTCTGTTACCCAGAATCCTTTTCAAACCTCAATATTTGGCTAAAAAAACACGTTCCACACATTTCTGTGGCCGAAAGTTCTGGAATCTGAGAGGAGCCACAAATTTCCTTCCACCCAGCGTTTCCCCAAGTCTCACAATAAAAATGATACCTCACTTGTGTGGGTAGGCCTAGCGCCCGCGTCAGGATATGCCCCAAAACACAACGTGGACACATCAAAGAAAACAGAGCTGTTTTTAGCAAAGTGCCTACCTGTCGATTTTGGCCTCTAGTTTAGCCGGCACCTGGGAAACCTACCATACCTGTGCATTTCTGAATACTAGAGACCTAGGGGAATCCAAGATGGGGTGACTTGTGTGGCTCGGACCAGGTTCTGTTACCCATAATCCTTTGCAAACCTCAAAATTTGGCTAAAAAAACACATGTTCCTCACATTTCTGTGGCAGAAAGTTCTGGAATCTGAGAGGAGCCCCAAATTTCCTTCCATCCAGCGTTCCCCCACGTCTCCCGATAAAAATGATACCTCACTTGTGTGGGTAGGCCTAGCGTCCGCGACAGGAAACGCCCCAAAGCGCAAAGTGGACACTTCCAAATTTTTGAAAGAAAACTGAGGTGTTTTTTGCAAAGTTCCTACCTGTAGATTTTGGCCTCTAGCTCAGCCGCCACGTAGGGAAACCTACCAAACCTGTGCATTTCTGAAAACTAGAGACCTAGTGGAATCCAAGATGGGGTGACTTGTGTGGCTCGGACCAGGTTCTGTTACCCAGAATCCTTTGCAAACCTCAAAATTGTGTTCCTCACATTTCTGTGGCAGAAAGTTCTGGAATCTGAGAGGAGCCACAAATTTCCTTCCACCCAGCGTTTCCCCACGTCTCCAGATAAAAATGATACCTCACTTGTGTGGGTAGGCCTAGCGCCCACGACTGGAAATGACCCAAAGCACAACGTGGACACATCCAAATTTTTGAAAGAAAACAGAGGTGTTTTTCGCAAAGTGCCTACCTGTAGATTTTGGCCTGTAGCTCAGCCGGCACCTAGGGAAACCTACCAAACCCGTGCATTTCTGAAAACTAGAGACCTAGCGGAATCCAAGATGGGGTGACTTGTGTGGCTCGGACCAGGTTCTGTTACCCAGAATCCTTTGCAAACCTCAAAATTTGGCTAAAAAACACATGTTCCTCAGATTTCTGTGGCAGAAAGTTCTGGAATCTGAGAGGAGCCACAAATTTCCTTCCACCCGGCGTTCCCCCACGTCTCCAGATAAAAATGATACCTCACTTGTGTGGGTAGGCCTAGCGCCCGCGTCAGGATATGCCCCAAAACACAACATGGACACATCAAAGAAAACAGAGCTGTTTTTAGCAAAGTGCCTACCTGTAGATTTTGGCCTCTAGTTCAGCCGGCACCTAGGGAAACCTACCATACCTGTGCATTTCTGAATACTAGAGACCTAGGGGAATCCAAGATGGGGTGACTTGTGTGGCTCGGACCAGGTTCTGTTACCCATAATCCTTTGCAAACCTCAAAATTTGGCTAAAAAAACACATGTTCCTCACATTTCTGTGGCAGAAAGTTCTGTAATCTGAGAGGAGCCACAAATTTCCTTCCCCCCAGCGTTCCCCCACGTCTCCTGATAAAAATGATACCTCACTTGAGTGGGTAGGCCTAGCGTCCGCGACCGGAAACGCCCCAAAGAGCAAAGTGGACACATCCAAATTTTTGAAAGAAAACAGAGGTGTTTTTTGCAAAGTTCCTACCTGTAGATTTTGGCCTCTAGCTCAGCCGCCACCTAGGGAAACCTTCCAAACCTGTGCATTTCTGAAAATTAGAGACCTAGTGGAATCCAAGATGGGGTGACTTGTGTGGCTCGGACCAGGTTCTGTTACCCAGAATCCTTTGCAAACCTCAAAATTGTGTTCCTCACATTTCTGTGGCAAAAAGTTCTGGAATCTGAGAGGAGCCACAAATTTCTTTCCACCCAGCGTTCCCCCACATCTCCCGATAAAAATGATACCTCACTTGTGTGGGTAGGCCTAGCGCCCACGACAGGAAATGACCCAAAGCGCAACGTGGACACATCCACATTTTTGAAAGAAAACTGAGGTGTTTTTCGCAAAGTGCCTACCTGTAGATTTTGGCCTGTAGCTCAGCCGGCACCTAGGGAAACATACCAAACCTGTGCATTTCTGAAAACTATAGACCTAGGGGAATCCAAGATGGGGTGACTTGTGTGGCTCGGACCAGGTTCTGTTACCCAGAATCCTTTGCAAACCTCAAAATTTGGCTAAAAAAACACATGTTCCTCACATTTCTGTGGCAGAAAGTTCTGGAATCTGAGAGGAGTCACAAATTATCTTCCACCCAGCGTTCCCCCACGTCTCCCGATAAAAATTATACCTCACTTGTGTGGGTAGGCCTAGCGCCCACGCCAGGAAATGACCCAAAGCACAACGTGGACACATCCAAATTTTTGAAAGAAAACTGAGGTGTTTTTTGTAAAGTGCCTACCTGTAGATTTTGGCCTGTAGCTCAGCCGGCACCTAGGGAAACCTACCAAACCTGTGCATTTCTGAAAACTAGAGACCTAGGGGAATCCAAGATGTGGGGACTTGTGTGGCTCGGACCAAGTTCTGTTACCCAGAATCCTTTGCAAACCTCAAAATTTGGCTAAAAAACACATGTTCCTCACATTTCTGTGGCAGAAAGTTCTGGAATCTGAGAGGAGCCACAAATTTCCTTCCACCCAGCGTTCTCCCATGTCTCCCGATAAAAATTATACCTCACTTGTGTGGGTAGGCCTAGCGCCCGCGACAGGAAACGCCCCAAAGCGCAATGTGGACACATCCAAATTTTTGAAATAAAGCAGAGGTGCTTTTTGTAAAGTGCCTACCTGTAGATTTTGGCCTCTAGCTCAGCCACCACCTAGGGAAACCTACCAAACCAGTGCATTTCTGAAAACTAGAGACCCAGGGGAATCCAAGATGGGATGACTTGTGAGGCTCGGACCAGGATCTGTTAACCCGGAATCCTTTGCAAACCTCAAAATTTGGCTAAAAAAACACGTTCCTCACATTTCTGTGGCAGAAGGTTCTGGAATCTGAGAGGAGCCACAAATTTCCTTCTACCCAGGGTTCCCCCAAGTCTCCCGATAAAAATGATACCTCACTTGTGTGGTTAGGCCTAGCGCCCGCGACAGGAAACACCCCAAAGCGCAACGTGGACACATCCAAATGTTTGAAAGAAAACTGAGGTGTTTTTTGCAAAGTGCCTACCTATAGATTTTGGCCTGTAGCTCAGCCGGCACCTAGGGAAAACTACCAAACCGGTGCATTTCTGAAAACTAGAGACCTAGGGGAATCCAAGATGGGGTGACTTGTGTGGCTCGGACCAGGTTCTGTTACCCAGAATCCTTTGCAAACCTCAAAATTGTGTTCCTCACATTTCTGTGGCAGAAAGTTCTGGAATCTGAGAGGAGCCACAAATTTCCTTCCACCCAGCGTTCCCCCAAGTCTCCCGATAAAAATGATACCTCACTTGTGTGGGTAGGCCTAGCGTCCGCGACAGGAAACACCCCAAAGCGCAACGTGGACACATCCAAATTTTTGAAAGAAAACAGAGCTGTTTTTAGCAAAGTGCCTACCTGCAGATTTTGGCCTCTAGCTCAGCCGGCACCTAGAGAAACCTACCAAACCTGTGCATTTCTGAAAACTAGAGACCTAGGGGAATCCAAGATGGGGTGACGTGTGTCTCGGACCAGGTTCTGTTACCCAGAATCCTTTTCAAACCTCAAAATTTGGCTAAAAAAACACGTTCCTCATATTTCTGTGGCAGAAAGTTCTGGAATCTGAGAGGAGCCCCAAATTTCCTTCCACCCAGCGTTCCCCCACGTCTCCCGATAAAAATGACACCTCACTTGTGTGTGTAGGTCTAGCGTCCGCGACAGGAAACGCCCCAAAGCGCAAAGTGGACACTTCCACATTTTTTAAAGAAAACAGAGGTGTTTTTTGCAAAGTGCCTACCTGTAGATTTTGGCCTCTAGCTCAGCCGGCACCTAGGGAAACCTACCAAACCTGTGCATTTCTGAAAACTAGAGACCTAGGGGAATCCAAGATGGGGTGACTTGTGTGGCTCGGACCAGGTTCTGTTACCCAGAATCCTTTGCAAACCTCAAAATGTGGCAAAAAAACACATGTTCCTCATATTTCTGTGGCAGAAAGTTCTGGAATCTGAGAGGAGCCACAAATTTCCTTCCACCCAGCGTTCCCCCACGTCTACTGATAAAAATGATACATCACTTGTGTGGGTAGGCCTAGCGCCCGCGACAGGAAACGCCCCAAAGCGCAACGTGGACACATCTACATTTTTGAAAGAAAGCAGAGGTGTTTTTTGCAAAGTGCCTACCTGTAGATTTTGGTCTGTAACTCAGCCGCCACCTAGGGAAACCTACCAAACCTGTGCATTTCTGAAAGCTAGAGACCTAGGGGAATCCAAGATGGGGTGACTTGTGTGGCTCGGACCAGGTTCTGTTACCCAGAATTCTTTTCAAACCTCAAAATTTGGCTAAAAAAACATTTTCCTCACATTTCTGTGACAGAAAGTTCTGGAATCTGAGAGGAGCCACAAATTTCCTTCCACCCAGCGTTCCCCCAAGTCTCCTGATAAAAACGATACCTCACTTGTGTGAGTAGGCCTAGCGCCCGCGACAGGAAACACCCCAAAGCGCAACGTGGACACATCCAAATTTTTGAAAGAAAACAGAGGTGTTTTTTGCAAAGTTCCTACCTGTAGATTTTGGCCTCTAGCTCAGCCGCCACCTTGGGAAACCTACCAAACCTGTGCATTTCTGAAAACTAGAGACCTAGTGGAATCCAAGATGGGGTGACTTGTGTGGCTCGGACCAGGTTCTGTTACGCAGAATCCTTTGCAAACCTCAAATTTGGCTAAAAAACACATGTTCCTCACATTTCTGTGGCAGAAAGTTCTGGAATCTGAGAGGAGCCACAAATTTCCTTCCACCCAGCGTTCTCCCATGTCTCCTGATAAAAATTATACCTCACTTGTGTGGGTAGGCCTAGCGCCCGCGACAGGAAACGCCCCAAAGCGCAATGTGGACACATCCAAATTTTTGAAAGAAAGCAGAGGTGTTTTTTGCAAAGTGCCTAAATGTAGATTTTGGCCTCTAGCTCAGCCACCACCTAGGGAAACCTACCAAACCAGTGCATTTCTGAAAACTAGAGACCCAGGGGAATCCAAGATGGGGTGACATGTGTGGCTCGGACCAGGTTCTGTTACCCAGAATCCTTTGCAAACCTCAAAATTGTGTTCCTCACATTTCTGTGGCAAAAAGTTCTGGAATCTGAGAGGAGCCACAAATTTCTTTCCACCCAGCGTTCCCCCACATCTCCCGATAAAAATGATACCTCACTTGTGTGGGTAGGCCTAGCGCCCACGACAGGAAATGACCCAAAGCGCAACGTGGACACATCCACATTTTTGAAAGAAAACTGAGATGTTTTTCGCAAAGTGCCTACCTGTAGATTTTGGCCTGTAGCTCAGCCGGCACCTAGGGAAACATACCAAACCTGTGCATTTCTGAAAACTAGAGACCTAGGGGAATCCAAGATGGGGTGACGTGTGTCTCGGACCAGGTTCTGTTACCCAGAATCCTTTTCAAACCTCAAAATTTGGCTAAAAAAACACGTTCCTCATATTTCTGTGGCAGAAAGTTCTGGAATCTGAGAGGAGCCCCAAATTTCCTTCCACCCAGCGTTCCCCCACGTCTCCCGATAAAAATGACACCTCACTTGTGTGTGTAGGTCTAGCGTCCGCGACAGGAAACGCCCCAAAGCGCAAAGTGGACACTTCCACATTTTTTAAAGAAAACAGAGGTGTTTTTTGCAAAGTGCCTACCTGTAGATTTTGGCCTCTAGCTCAGCCGGCACCTAGGGAAACCTACCAAACCTGTGCATTTCTGAAAACTAGAGACCTAGGGGAATCCAAGATGGGGTGACTTGTGTGGCTCGGACCAGGTTCTGTTACCCAGAATCCTTTGCAAACCTCAAAATGTGGCAAAAAAACACATGTTCCTCATATTTCTGTGGCAGAAAGTTCTGGAATCTGAGAGGAGCCACAAATTTCCTTCCACCCAGCGTTCCCCCACGTCTACTGATAAAAATGATACATCACTTGTGTGGGTAGGCCTAGCGCCCGCGACAGGAAACGCCCCAAAGCGCAACGTGGACACATCTACATTTTTGAAAGAAAGCAGAGGTGTTTTTTGCAAAGTGCCTACCTGTAGATTTTGGTCTGTAACTCAGCCGCCACCTAGGGAAACCTACCAAACCTGTGCATTTCTGAAAGCTAGAGACCTAGGGGAATCCAAGATGGGGTGACTTGTGTGGCTCGGACCAGGTTCTGTTACCCAGAATTCTTTTCAAACCTCAAAATTTGGCTAAAAAAACATTTTCCTCACATTTCTGTGACAGAAAGTTCTGGAATCTGAGAGGAGCCACAAATTTCCTTCCACCCAGCGTTCCCCCAAGTCTCCTGATAAAAACGATACCTCACTTGTGTGAGTAGGCCTAGCGCCCGCGACAGGAAACACCCCAAAGCGCAACGTGGACACATCCAAATTTTTGAAAGAAAACAGAGGTGTTTTTTGCAAAGTTCCTACCTGTAGATTTTGGCCTCTAGCTCAGCCGCCACCTTGGGAAACCTACCAAACCTGTGCATTTCTGAAAACTAGAGACCTAGTGGAATCCAAGATGGGGTGACTTGTGTGGCTCGGACCAGGTTCTGTTACGCAGAATCCTTTGCAAACCTCAAATTTGGCTAAAAAACACATGTTCCTCACATTTCTGTGGCAGAAAGTTCTGGAATCTGAGAGGAGCCACAAATTTCCTTCCACCCAGCGTTCTCCCATGTCTCCTGATAAAAATTATACCTCACTTGTGTGGGTAGGCCTAGCGCCCGCGACAGGAAACGCCCCAAAGCGCAATGTGGACACATCCAAATTTTTGAAAGAAAGCAGAGGTGTTTTTTGCAAAGTGCCTAAATGTAGATTTTGGCCTCTAGCTCAGCCACCACCTAGGGAAACCTACCAAACCAGTGCATTTCTGAAAACTAGAGACCCAGGGGAATCCAAGATGGGGTGACATGTGTGGCTCGGACCAGGTTCTGTTACCCAGAATCCTTTGCAAACCTCAAAATTGTGTTCCTCACATTTCTGTGGCAAAAAGTTCTGGAATCTGAGAGGAGCCACAAATTTCTTTCCACCCAGCGTTCCCCCACATCTCCCGATAAAAATGATACCTCACTTGTGTGGGTAGGCCTAGCGCCCACGACAGGAAATGACCCAAAGCGCAACGTGGACACATCCACATTTTTGAAAGAAAACTGAGATGTTTTTCGCAAAGTGCCTACCTGTAGATTTTGGCCTGTAGCTCAGCCGGCACCTAGGGAAACATACCAAACCTGTGCATTTCTGAAAACTATAGACCTAGGGGAATCCAAGATGGGGTGACTTGTGTGGCTCGGACCAGGTTCTGTTACCCAGAATCCTTTGCAAACCTCAAAATTTGGCTAAAAAAACACATGTTCCTCACATTTCTGTGGCAGAAAGTTCTGGAATCTGAGAGGAGTCACAAATTATCTTCCACCCAGCGTTCCCCCACGTCTCCCGATAAAAAATTATACCTCACTTGTGTGGGTAGGCCTAGCGCCCACGACAGGAAATGACCCAAAGCACAACGTGGACACATCCAAATTTTTGAAAGAAAACTGAGGTGTTTTTTGTAAAGTGCCTACCTGTAGATTTTGGCCTGTAGCTCAGCCGGCACCTAGGGAAACCTACCAAACCTGTGCATTTCTGAAAACTAGAGACCTAGGGGAATCCAAGATGTGGGGACTTGTGTGGCTCGGACCAGGTTCTGTTACCCAGAATCCTTTGCAAACCTCAAAATTTGGCTAAAAAACACATGTTCCTCACATTTCTGTGGCAGAAAGTTCTGGAATCTGAGAGGAGCCACAAATTTCCTTCCACCCAGCGTTCTCCCATGTCTCCCGATAAAAATTATACCTCACTTGTGTGGGTAGGCCTAGCGCCCGCGACAGGAAACGCCCCAAAGCGCAATGTGGACACATCCAAATTTTTGAAATAAAGCAGAGGTGCTTTTTGTAAAGTGCCTACCTGTAGATTTTGGCCTCTAGCTCAGCCACCACCTAGGGAAACCTACCAAACCAGTGCATTTCTGAAAACTAGAGACCCAGGGGAATCCAAGATGGGATGACTTGTGAGGCTCGGACCAGGATCTGTTAACCCGGAATCCTTTGCAAACCTCAAAATTTGGCTAAAAAAACACGTTCCTCACATTTCTGTGGCAGAAGGTTCTGGAATCTGAGAGGAGCCACAAATTTCCTTCTACACAGGGTTCCCCCAAGTCTCCCGATAAAAATGATACCTCACTTGTGTGGGTAGGCCTAGCGCCCAATCCAGGAAACACCCCAAAGCGCAACGTGGACACATCCAAATGTTTGAAAGAAAACTGAGGTGTTTTTTGCAAAGTGCCTACCTATAGATTTTGGCCTGTAGCTCAGCCGGCACCCAGGGAAAACTACCAAACTGGTGCATTTCTGAAAACTAGAGACCTAGGGGAATCGAAGATGGGGTGACTTGTGTGGCTCGGACCAGGTTCTGTTACCCAGAATCCTTTGCAAACCTCAAAATTTGTCAAAAAAACACATGTTCCTCACATTTCTGTGGCAGAAAGTTCTGGAATCTGAGAGGAGCCACAAATTTCCTTCCACCCAGCATTGCCCCACGTCTCCCGATAAAAATGATACCTCACTTGTGTGGGTAGGCCTAGCGTCCGCGACAGGAAACACCCCAAAGCGCAACGTGGACACATCCAAATTTTTGAAAGAAAACAGAGCTGTTTTTAGCAAAGTGCCTACCTGCAGATTTTGGCCTCTAGCTCAGCCGGCACCTAGAGAAACCTACCAAACCTGTGCATTTCTGAAAACTAGAGACCTAGGGGAATCCAAGATGGGGTGACTTGTGTGTCTCGGACCAGGTTCTGTTACCCAGAATCCTTTTCAAACCTCAAAATTTGGCTAAAAAAACACGTTCCTCATATTTCTGTGGCAGAAAGTTCTGGAATCTGAGAGGAGCCACAAATTTCCTTCCACCCAGCGTTCCCCCAAGTCTCACGATAAAAATGATACCTCACTTGTGTGGGTAGGCCTAGCGCCCGTGTCAGGATATGCCCCAAAAAACTACGTGGACACATCTAAGAAAACAGAGCTGTTTTTAGCAAAGTGCCTACCTGTAGATTTTGGCCTCTAGCTCAGCCGGCACCTAGAGAAACCTTCCAAACCTGTGCATTTCTGAAAACTAGAGACCTAGGGGAATCCAAGATGGGGTGACTTGTGTGTCTCGGACCAGGTTCTGTTACCCAGAATCCTTTTCAAACCTCAAAATTTGGCTAAAAAAACACATGTTCCTCACATTTCTGTGGCAGAAAGTTCTGGAATCTGAGAGGAGCCCCAAATTTCCTTCCACCCAGCGTTCCCCCACGTCTCCCGATAAAAATGACACCTCACTTGTGTGGGTAGGCCTAGCGTCCGCGACAGGAAACGCCCCAAAGCGCAAAGTGGACACTTCCAAATTTTTTAAAGAAAACAGAGGTGTTTTTTGCAAAGTTCCTACCTGTAGATTTTGGCCTCTAGCTCAGCCGCCACCTAGGGAAACCTACCAAACCTGTGCATTTCTGAAAACTAGAGACCGAGTGGAATCCAAGATTGGGTGACTTGTGTGGCTCGGACCAGGTTCTGTTACCCAGAATCCTTTGCAAACCTCAAAATTGTGTTCCTCACATTTCTGTGGCAGAAAGTTCTGGAATCTGAGAGGAGCCACAAATTTCCTTCCACCCAGCGTTCCCCCACGTCTCCCGATAAAAATGATACCTCATTTGTGTGGGTAGGCCTAGCGCCCACGACAGGAAATGACCCAAAGCACAACGTGGACACATCCAAATTTTTGAAAGAAAACTGAGGTGTTTTTCGCAAAGTGCCTACCTGTAGATTTTGGCCTGTAGCTCAGCCGGCACCTAGGGAAACCTACCAAACCTGTGCATTTCTGAAAACTAGAGACCTAGGGGAATCCAAGATGGGGTGACTTGTGTGGCTCGGACCAGGTTCTGTTACCCAGAATCCTTTGCAAACCTCAAAATGTGGCAAAAAAACACATGTTCCTCATATTTCTGTGGCAGAAAGTTCTGGAATCTGAGAGGAGCCACAAATTTCCTTCCACCCAGCGTTCCCCCACGTCTACTGATAAAAATGATACATCACTTGTGTGGGTAGGCCTAGCGCCCGCGACAGGAAACGCCCCAAAGCGCAACGTGGACACATCTACATTTTTGAAAGTAAGCAGAGGTGTTTTTTGCAAAGTGCCTACCTGTAGATTTTGGTCTGTAACTCAGCCGCCACCTAGGGAAACCTACCAAACCTGTGCATTTCTGAAAGCTAGAGACCTAGGGGAATCCAAGATGGGGTGACTTGTGTGGCTCGGACCAGGTTCTGTTACCCAGAATTCTTTTCAAACCTCAAAATTTGGCTAAAAAAACACTTTCCTCACATTTCTGTGACAGAAAGTTCTGGAATCTGAGAGGAGCCACAAATTTCCTTCCACCCAGCGTTCCCCCACGTCTCCCGATAAAAATGATACCTCATTTGTGTGGGTAGGCCTAGCGCCCACGACAGGAAATGACCCAAAGCACAACGTGGACACATAAAATTTTTTGAAAGAAAACAGAGGTGTTTTTCGCAAAGTGCCTACCTGTAGATTTTGGCCTGTAGCTCAGCCGGCACCTAGGGAAACCTACCAAACCTGTGCATTTCTGAAAACTAGAGACCTAGGGGAATCCAAGATGGGGTGACTTGTGTGGCTCGGACCAGGTTCTGTTACCCAGAATCGTTTGCAAACCTCAAAATGTGGCAAAAAAACACATGTTCCTCATATTTCTGTGGCAGAAAGTTCTGGAATCTGAGAGGAGCCACAAATTTCCTTCCACCCAGCGTTCCCCCACGTCTACTGATAAAAATGATACATCACTTGTGTGGGTAGGCCTAGCGCCCGCGACAGGAAACGCCCCAAAGCGCAACGTGGACACATCTACATTTTTGAAAGAAAGCAGAGGTGTTTTTTGCAAAGTGCCTACCTGTAGATTTTTGTCTGTAACTCAGCCGCCACCTAGGGAAACCTACCAAACCTGTGCATTTCTGAAAGCTAGAGACCTAGGGGAATCCAAGATGGGGTGACTTGTGTGGCTCGGACCAGGTTCTGTTACCCAGAATTCTTTTCAAACCTCAAAATTTGGCTAAAAAAACACTTTCCTCACATTTCTGTGACAGAAAGTTCTGGAATCTGAGAGGAGCCAAAATTTCCTTCCACCCAGCGTTCCCCCAAGTCTCCTGATAAAAACGATACCTCACTTGTGTGAGTAGGCCTAGCGCCCGCGACAGGAAACACCCCAAAGCGCAACGTGGACACATCCACATTTTTGAAAGAAAACAGAGGTGTTTTTTGCAAAGTTCCTACCTGTAGATTTTGGCCTCTAGCTCAGCCGCCACCTTGGGAAACCTACCAAACCTGTGCATTTCTGAAAACTAGAGACCTAGTGGAATCCAAGATGGGGTGACTTGTGTGGCTCGGACCAGGTTCTGTTACGCAGAATCCTTTGCAAACCTCAAAATTTGGCTAAAAAACACATGTTCCTCACATTTCTGTGGCAGAAAGTTCTGGAATCTGAGAGGAGCCACAAATTTCCTTCCACCCAGCGTTCTCCCATGTCTCCCGATAAAAATTATACCTCACTTGTGTGGGTAGGCCTAGCGCCCGCGACAGGAAACGCCCCAAAGCGCAATGTGGACACATCCAAATTTTTGAAAGAAAGCAGAGGTGTTTTTTGCAAAGTGCCAAAATGTAGATTTTGGCCTCTAGCTCAGCCACCACCTAGGTAAACCTACCAAACCAGTGCATTTCTGAAAACTAGAGACCCAGGGGAATCCAAGATGGGATGACTTGTGAGGCTCGGACCAGGATCTGTTAACCCGGAATCCTTTGCAAACCTCAAAATTTGGCTAAAAAAACACGTTCCTCACATTTCTGTGGCAGAAGGTTCTGGAATCTGAGAGGAGCCACAAATTTCCTTCTACCCAGGGTTCCCCCAAGTCTCCCGATAAAAATGATACCTCACTTGTGTGGTTAGGCCTAGCGCCCGCGACAGGAAACACCCCAAAGCGCAACGTGGACACATCCAAATGTTTGAAAGAAAACTGAGGTGTTTTTTGCAAAGTGCCTACCTATAGATTTTGGCCTGTAGCTCAGCCGGCACCTAGGGAAAACTACCAAACCGGTGCATTTCTGAAAACTAGAGACCTAGGGGAATCCAAGATGGGGTGACTTGTGTGGCTCGGACCAGGTTCTGTTACCCAGAATCCTTTGCAAACCTCAAAATTGTGTTCCTCACATTTCTGTGGCAGAAAGTTCTGGAATCTGAGAGGAGCCACAAATTTCCTTCCACCCAGCGTTCCCCCAAGTCTCCCGATAAAAATGATACCTCACTTGTGTGGGTAGGCCTAGCGCCCGCGACAGGAAACACCCCAAAGCGCAACGTGGACACATCCAAATTTTTGAAAGAAAACAGAGGTGTTTTTTGCAAAGTGTCTACCTGTAGATTTTGGCCTCTAGCTCAGCCGCCACACAGGGAAACCTACCAAACCTGTGCATTTCTGAAAACTAGAGACCTAGGGGAATCCAAGATGGGGTGACTTGTGTGGCTCGGACCAGGTTCTGTTACCCAGAATCCTTTGCAAACCTCAAAATTTGTCAAAAAAACACATGTTCCTCACATTTCTGTGGCAGAAAGTTCTGGAATCTGAGAGGAGCCACAAATTTCCTTCCACCCAGCATTGCCCCACGTCTCCCGATAAAAATGATACCTCACTTGTGTGGGTAGGCCTAGCGTCCGCGACAGGAAACACCCCAAAGCGCAACGTGGACACATCCAAATTTTTGAAAGAAAACAGAGCTGTTTTTAGCAAAGTGCCTACCTGCAGATTTTGGCCTCTAGCTCAGCCGGCACCTAGAGAAACCTACCAAACCTGTGCATTTCTGAAAACTAGAGACCTAGGGGAATCCAAGATGGGGTGACTTGTGTGTCTCGGACCAGGTTCTGTTACCCAGAATCCTTTTCAAACCTCAAAATTTGGCTAAAAAAACACGTTCCTCATATTTCTGTGGCAGAAAGTTCTGGAATCTGAGAGGAGCGCCAAATTTCCTTCCACCCAGCGTTCCCCCACGTCTCCCGATAAAAATGACACCTCACTTGTGTGGGTAGGCCTAGCGTCCGCGACAGGAAACGCCCCAAAGCGCAAAGTGGACACTTCCACATTTTTTAAAGAAAACAGAGGTGTTTTTTGCAAAGTGCCTACCTGTAGATTTTGGCCTGTAGCTCAGCCGGCACCTAGGGAAACCTACCAAACCTGTGCATTTCTGAAAACTAGAGACCTAGGGGAATCCAAGATGGGGTGACTTGTGTGGCTCGGACCAGGTTCTGTTACCCAGAATCCTTTGCAAACCTCAAAATGTGGCAAAAAAACACATGTTCCTCATATTTCTGTGGCAGAAAGTTCTGGAATCTGAGAGGAGCCACAAATTTCCTTCCACCCAGCGTTCCCCCACGTCTACTGATAAAAATGATACATCACTTGTGTGGGTAGGCCTAGCGCCCGCGACAGGAAACGCCCCAAAGCGCAACGTGGACACATCTACATTTTTGAAAGAAAGCAGAGGTGTTTTTTGCAAAGTGCCTACCTGTAGATTTTGGTCTGTAACTCAGCCGCCACCTAGGGAAACCTACCAAACCTGTGCATTTCTGAAAGCTAGAGACCTAGGGGAATCCAAGATGGGGTGACTTGTGTGGCTCGGACCAGGTTCTGTTACGCAGAATCCTTTGCAAACCTCAAATTTGGCTAAAAAACACATGTTCCTCACATTTCTGTGGCAGAAAGTTCTGGAATCTGAGAGGAGCCACAGATTTCCTTCCACCCAGCGTTCTCCCATGTCTCCTGATAAAAATTATACCTCACTTGTGTGGGTAGGCCTAGCGACCGCGACAGGAAACGCCCCAAAGCGCAATGTGGACACATCCAAATTTTTGAAAGAAAGCAGAGGTGTTTTTTGCAAAGTGCCTAAATGTAGATTTTGGCCTCTAGCTCAGCCACCACCTAGGGAAACCTACCAAACCAGTGCATTTCTGAAAACTAGAGACCCAGGGGAATCCAAGATGGGGTGACTTGTGTGGCTCGGACTAGGTTCTGTTACCCAGAATCCTTTGCAAACCTCAAAATTTGGCTAAAAAAACACATGTTCCTCACATTTCTGTGGCAGAAAGTTCTGGAATCTGAGAGGAGCCTCAAATTTCCTTCCACCCAGCGTTCCCCCATGTCTCCCGATAAAAATGATACCTCACTTGTGTGGGTAGGCCTAGCACCCGCGAAAGAAAACGCACCAAAGTGCAACGTGGACACATCCACATTTTTTAAAGAAAACAGAGGTGTTTTTTGCAAAGTGCCTACCTGTAGATTTTGGCCTGTAGCTCAGCCGCCACCTAGGGAAACCTACCAAACCTGTGCATTTCTGAAAACTAGAGACCTAGGGGAATCCAAGATGGGATGACTTGTGTGGCTCTGAACACGATCTGTTAACCCGGAATCCTTTGCAAACCTCAAAATTTGGCTAAAAAAACACGTTCCTCACATTTCTGTGGCAGAAAGTTCTGGAATCTGAGAGGAGCCACAAATTTCCTTCCACCCAGCGTTCCCCCAAGTCTCCTGATAAAAATGATACCTCACTTGTGTGGGTAGGTCTAGCGCCCGCGACAGTAAACACCCTAAAGCGCAACGTGGAAACATCCAAATTTTTGAAAGAAAACTGAGGTGTTTTTTGCAAAGTGCCTACCTGTAGATTTTGGCCTCTACCTCAGCCGCCACCTAGGGAAACCTACCAAACCTGTGCATTTCTGAAAACTAGAGACCTAGTGGAATCCAAGATGGGGTGACTTGTGTGGCTCGGAACATGTTCCGTTACCCAGAATCCTTTGCAAACCTCAAAATTGTGTTCCTCACATTTCTGTGGCAGAAAGTTCTGGAATCTGAGGGGAGCCACAAATTTCCTTCCACCCAGCGTTCCCCCAAGTCTCCCGATAAAAATGATACCTCATTTGTGTGGGTAGGCCTAGCGCCCGCGACAGGAAACACCCCAAAGCGCAACGTGGACACATCCAATTTTTGAAAGAAAACAGAGGTGTTTTTTTGCAAGGTGCCTACCTGTAGATTTTGGCTTCTAGCTCAGCCGTCACCCAGGGAAACCTACCAAACCTGTGCTTTTCTGAAAACTAGAGACCTAGGGGAATCCAAGATGGGGTGACTTGTGTGGCTCGGACCAGGTTCTGTTACCCAGAATCCTTTGCAAACCTCAAAATTTGGCAAAAAAACACATGTTCCTCACATTTCTGTGGCAGAAAGTTCTGGAATCTGAGAGGAGCCACAAATTTCCTTCCACCCAGCATTCCCCCCTCGTCTCCCGATAAAAATGATACCTCACTTGTGTGGGTAGGCATAGCGTCCGCGACAGGAAACGCCCCAAAGCGCAACGTGGACACATCCAAATTTTTGAAAGAAAACAGAGGTGTTTTTTGAAAAGTGCCTACCTGTAGATTTTGGCCTCTAGCTCAGCCGCCACCTAGGGAAACCTACCAATCCTGTGCATTTCTGAAAACTAGAGACCTAGTGGAATCCAAGATGGGGTGCCTTGTGTGTCTCGGACCAGGTTCTGTTACCCAGAATCCTTTTCAAACCTCAAAATTTGGCTAAAAAAACACGTTCCTCATATTTCTGTGGCATGAAGTTCTGGAATCTGAGAGGAGCCACAAATTTCCTTCCACCCAGCGTTCCCCCAAGTCTCACGATAAAAATGATACCTCACTTGTATGGGTAGGCCTAGCGCACGCGTCAGGATATGCCCCAAAACACAACGTGGACACATCAAAGAAAACAGAGCTGTTTTTAGCAAAGTGCCTACCTGTAGATTTTGGCCTGTAGCTCAGCCGGCACCCAGGGAAAGCTACCATACCTGTGCATTTCTGAAATCTAGAGACCTAGGGGAATCCAAGATGGGGTGACTTGTGTGGCTCGGACCAGGTTCTGTTACCCAGAATCCTTTGCAAACCTCAAAATTGTGTTCCTAACATTTCTGTGGCAGAAAGTTCTGGAATCTGAGAGGAGCCACAAATTTCCTCCCACCCCGTGTTCCCCCAAGTCTCCCGATAGAAATGATACCTCACTTGTGTGGGTAGGCATAGCGCCCGCGACAGGAAACACCCCAAAGCGCAACGTGGACACATCCAAATTTCTGAAAGAAAACTGAGGTTTTTTTTGGAAAGTGCCTACCTGTAGATTTTGGCCTGTAGCTCAGCCGGCACCCAGGGAAACCTACCAAACCTGTGCATTTCTGAAAACTAGAGACCTAGGGGAACCTAAAATGGGGTGACTTGTGTGGCTCGGACCAGGTTCTGTTACCCAGAATCCTTTGCAAACCTCAAAATTTGGCTAAAAAAACACATGTTCCTCACATTTCTGTGGCAGAAAATTCTGGAATCTGAGACGAGCCACAAATTTCCTTCCACCCAGCGTTCCCCCACGTCTCCCGATAAAAATGATACCTCACTTGTGTGGGTAGGCGTAGCGTCCGTGACAGGAAACGCCCCAAAGCGCAAAGTGGACACATCCAAATTTTTGAAAGAAAACAGAGGTGTTTTTTGCAAAGTTCCTACCTGTAGATTTTGGCCTCTAGCTCAGCCGCCACCTAGGGAAACCTACTAAACCTGTGCATTTCTGAAAACTAGAGACCTAGTGGAATCCAAGATGGGGTGACTTGTGTGGCTCGGACCAGGTTCTGTTACCCAGAATCCTTTTCAAACCTCAAAATTTGGCTAAAAAACACATGTTCCTATCGTTTCTGTGGCAGAAAGTTCTGGAATCCGAGAGGAGCCACAAATTTCCTTCCACCCAGCGTTCCCCCACGTCTCCCGATAAAAATGATACCTCACTTGTGTGGGTAGGCCTAGCGTCCGCGACAGGAAACGCCCCAAAGCGCAAAGTGGACACATCCAAATTTTTGAAAGAAAACAGAGGTGTTTTTGGAAAGTTCCTACCTGTAGATTTTGGCCTCTAGCTCAGCCGCCACCTAGGGAAACCTACCGAACCATTGCATTTCTGAAAACTAGAGACCCAGGGGAATCCAAGATGGGGTGACTTGTGTGGCTCGGACCAGGTTCTGTTACCCAGAATCCTTTGCAAACCTCAAAATTTGGCTAAAAAACACATGTTCCTCACATTTCTGTGGCAGAAAGTTCTGGAATCTAAGAGGAGCCACAAATTTCCTTCCACCCAGCGTTCTCCCATGTCTCCCGATAAAAATTATACCTCACTTCTGTGGGTAGGCCTAGCGCCCGCGACAGGAAACGCCCCAAAGCGCAACGTGGACACATCCAAATTTTTGAAAGAAAGCAGAGGTGTTTTTTGCAAAGTGCCTACCTGTAGATTTTGGCCTCTAGCTCAGCCACCACCTAGGGAAACCTACCAAACCAGTGCATTTCTGAAAACTAGAGACGCAGGGGAACCCAAGATGGGTGACTTGTGTGGCTCGGACTAGGTTCTGTTACCCAGAATCCTTTGCAAACCTCAAAATTTGGCTAAAAAAACACATGTTCCTCACATTTCTGTGGCAGAAAGTTCTGGAATCTGAGAGGAGCCTCAAATTTCCTTCCACCCAGCGTTCCCCCATGTCTCCTGATAAAAATGATACCTCACTTGTGTGGGTAGGCCTAGCGTCCACGACAGGAAATGACCCAAAGCGCAACGTGGACACATCCAAATTTTTGAAAGAAAACAGAGGTGTTTTTTGCAAAGTGCCTACCTGTAGATTTTGGCCTGTAGCTCAGCCGCCACCTAGGGAAACCTACCAAACCTGTGCATTTCTGAAAACTAGAGACCTAGGGGAATCCAAGATGGGGTGACTTGTGTGGCTCGGACCAGGTTCTGTTACCCAGAATCCTTTGCAAACCTCAAAATTGTGTTCCTCACATTTCTGTGGCAGAAAGTTCTGGAATCTGAGAGGAGCCACAAATTTCCATCCACCCAGCGTTCCCCCATGTCTCCCGATAAAAATGATACCTCACTTGTGTGGGTAGGCCTAGCGTCCACGACAGGAAATGACCCAAAGCGCAACGTGGACACATCCAAATTTTTGAAAGAAAACTGAGGTGTTTTTCGCAAAGTGCCTACCTGTAGATTTTGGCCTGTAGCTCAGCCGGCACCTAGGGAAACCTACCAAACCTGTGCATTTCTGAAAACTAGAGACCTAGGGGAATCCAAGATGGGGTGACTTGTGTGGCTCGGACTAGGTTCTGTTACCCAGAATCCTTTGCAAACCTCAAAATTTGGCTAAAAAAACACATGTTCCTTACATTTCTGTGGCAGAAAGTTCTGGAATCTGAGAGGAGCCTCAAATTTCCTCCCACCCAGCGTTCCCCCATGTCTCCCGATAAAAATGATACCTCACTTGTGTGGGTAGGCCTAGCACCCGCGAAAGAAAAAGCCCCAAAGCGCAACGTGGACGCATCCAAATTTTTTCAAGAAAACAGAGGTGTTTTTTGCAAAGTGCCTACCTGTAGATTTTGGCCTGTAGCTCAGCCGCCACCTAGGGAAACCTACCAAACCTGTGCATTTCTGAAAACTAGAGACCTAGGGGAATCCAAGATGGGATGACTTGTGTGGCTCGAACCAGGATCTGTTAACCCGGAATCCTTTGCAAACCTCAAAATTTGGCTAAAAAAACACGTTCCTCACATTTCTGTGGCAGAAAGTTTTGGAATCTGAGAGGAGCCACAAATTTCCTTCCACCCAGCGTTCCCCCAAGTCTCCCTATAAAAATGATACCTCACTTGTGTGGGTAGGCCTTGCGCCCGCGACAGAAAACACCCCAAAGCGCAACGTGGAAACATCCAAATTTTTCAAAGAAAACTGAGGTGTTTTTTGCAAAGTGCCTACCTGTAGATTTTGGCCTGTAGCTCAGCCGGCACCTAGGGAAACCTACCAAACCTGTGTATTTCTGAAAACTAGAGACCTAGGGGAATCCAAGATGGGGTGACTTGTGTGGCTCGGACCAGGTTCTGTTACCCAGAATCCTTTGCAAACCTCAAAATTTGGCTAAAAAACACATGTTCCTCACATTTCTGTGGCAGAAAGTTCTGGAATCTGAGAGGAGCCACCAATTTCCTTCCGCCCAGCGTTCCCCCACCTCTCCCGATAAAAATGATAACTCACTTCTGTGGGAAGGCCTAGCGTCCGCGACACGAAACGCCCCAAAGAGCAAAGTGGACACATCTAAATTTTTGAAAGAAAACAGAGGTGTTTTTTGCAAAGTTCCTACCTGTAGATTTTGGCCTCTAGCTCAGCCGCCACCTAGGGAAACCTACCAAACCTGTGCATTTCTGAAAACTAGAGACCTAGTGGAATCCAAGATGGGGTGACTTGTGTGGCTCGGACCAGGTTCTGTTACCAGAATCCTTTGCAAACCTCAAAATTGTGTTCCTCACATTCTGGTTCCTCACATTCTAGTTCTGGAATCTGAGAGGAGCCACAAATTTCCTTCCACCCAGCGTTCCCCCATGTCTCCCGATAAAAATGATACCTCACTTGTGTGGGTAGGCCTAGCGCCCACGACAGGAAATGACCCAAAGCGCAACGTGGACACATCCAAATTTTTGAAAGAAAACTGAGGTGTTTTTCGCAAAGTGCCTACCTGTAGATTTTGGCCTGTAGCTCAGCCGGCACCTAGGGAAACCTACCAAACCTGTGCATTTCTGAAAACTAGAGACCTAGGGGAAACCAAGATGGGGGGGACTTGTGTGGCTCGGACCAGGTTCTGTTACCCAGAATCCTTTGCAAACCTCAAAATTTGGCTAAAAAACACATATTCCTCACATTTCTGTGGCAGAAAGTTCTGGAATCTGAGAGGAGCCACAAATTTCCTTCCACCCAGCGTTCTCCCATGTCTCCCGATAAGAATTATACCTCACTTGTGTGGGTAGGCCTAGCGCCCGCGACAGGAAATGACCCAAAGTGCAACGTGGACACATCCAAATTTTTGAAAGAAAACTGAGGTGTTTTTCGCAAAGTGCCTACCTGTAGATTTTGGCCTGTAGCTCAGCCGGCACCTAGGGAAACCTACCAAACCTGTGCATTTCTGAAAACTAGAGACCTAGGGGAATCCAAGATGGGGTGACTTGTGTGGCTCGGACTAGGTTCTGTTACCCAGAATCCTTTGCAAACCTCAAAATTTGGCTAAAAAAACACATGTTCCTTACATTTCTGTGGCAGAAAGTTCTGGAATCTGAGAGGAGCCTCAAATTTCCTCCCACCCAGCGTTCCCCCATGTCTCCCGATAAAAATGATACCTCACTTGTGTGGGTAGGCCTAGCACCCGCGAAAGAAAAAGCCCCAAAGCGCAACGTGGACGCATCCAAATTTTTTCAAGAAAACAGAGGTGTTTTTTGCAAAGTGCCTACCTGTAGATTTTGGCCTGTAGCTCAGCCGCCACCTAGGGAAACCTACCAAACCTGTGCATTTCTGAAAACTAGAGACCTAGGGGAATCCAAGATGGGATGACTTGTGTGGCTCGAACCAGGATCTGTTAACCCGGAATCCTTTGCAAACCTCAAAATTTGGCTAAAAAAACACGTTCCTCACATTTCTGTGGCAGAAAGTTTTGGAATCTGAGAGGAGCCACAAATTTCCTTCCACCCAGCGTTCCCCCAAGTCTCCCTATAAAAATGATACCTCACTTGTGTGGGTAGGCCTTGCGCCCGCGACAGAAAACACCCCAAAGCGCAACGTGGAAACATCCAAATTTTTCAAAGAAAACTGAGGTGTTTTTTGCAAAGTGCCTACCTGTAGATTTTGGCCTGTAGCTCAGCCGGCACCTAGGGAAACCTACCAAACCTGTGTATTTCTGAAAACTAGAGACCTAGGGGAATCCAAGATGGGGTGACTTGTGTGGCTCGGACCAGGTTCTGTTACCCAGAATCCTTTGCAAACCTCAAAATTTGGCTAAAAAACACATGTTCCTCACATTTCTGTGGCAGAAAGTTCTGGAATCTGAGAGGAGCCACCAATTTCCTTCCGCCCAGCGTTCCCCCACCTCTCCCGATAAAAATGATAACTCACTTCTGTGGGAAGGCCTAGCGTCCGCGACACGAAACGCCCCAAAGAGCAAAGTGGACACATCTAAATTTTTGAAAGAAAACAGAGGTGTTTTTTGCAAAGTTCCTACCTGTAGATTTTGGCCTCTAGCTCAGCCGCCACCTAGGGAAACCTACCAAACCTGTGCATTTCTGAAAACTAGAGACCTAGTGGAATCCAAGATGGGGTGACTTGTGTGGCTCGGACCAGGTTCTGTTACCAGAATCCTTTGCAAACCTCAAAATTGTGTTCCTCACATTTCTGTGGCAGAAAGTTCTGGAATCTGAGAGGAGCCACAAATTTCCTTCCACCCAGCGTTTCCCCATGTCTCCAGATAAAAATGATACCTCACTTGTGTGGGTAGGCCTTGCGCCCACGACAGGAAATGACCCAAAGCACAACGTGGACACATCCAAATTTTTTAAAGAAAACGGAGGTGTTTTTATCGCAAAGTGCCTACCCGTAGATTTTGGCCTGTAGCTCAGCCGGCACCTAGGGAAACCTACCAAACCCGTGCATTTCTGAAAACTAGAGACCTAGGGGAATCCATGATGGGGTGACTTGTGTGGCTCGGACCAGGTTCTGTTACCCAGAATCCTTTGCAAACCTCAAAATTTGGCTAAAAAACACATGTTCCTCAGATTTCTGTGGCAGAAAGTTCTGGAATCTGAGAGGAGCCTCAAATTTCCTTCCACCCAGCGTTCCCCCAAGTCTCCTGATAAAAACGATACCTCACTTGTGTGAGTAGGCCTAGCGCCCGCGACAGGAAACACCTCAAAGCGCAACGTGGACACATCCAAATTTTTGAAAGAAAACAGAGGTGTTTTTTGCAAAGTTCCTACCTGTAGATTTTGGCCTCTAGCTCAGCCGCCACCTAGGGAAACCTACCAAACCTGTGCATTTCTGAGAAATAGAGACCTAGTGGAATCCAAGATGGGGTGACTTGTGTGGCTCGGACCAGGTTCTGTTACCCAGAATCCTTTCCAAACCTCAAAATTGTGTTCCTCACATTTCTGTGGCAGAAAGTTCTGGAATCTGAGAGGAGCCACAAATTTCCTTCCACCCAGCGTTCCCCCACATCTCCCGATAAAAATGATACCTCACTTGTGTGGGTAGGCCTAGCGCCCACGACAGGAAATGACCCAAAGCGCAACGTTGACACATCCACATTTTTTAAAGAAAACTGAGGTGTTTTTCGCAAAGTGCCTACCTGTAGATTTTGGCCTCTAGTTCAGCCGGCACCTAGGGAAACCTACCATACCTGTGCATTTCTGAATACTAGAGACCTAGGGGAATCCAAGATGGGGTGACTTGTGTGGCTCGGACCAGGTTCTGTTACCCATAATCCTTTGCAAACCTCAAAATTTGGCTAAAAAAACACATGTTCCTCACATTTCTGTGGCAGAAAGTTCTGGAATCCTAGAGGAGCCCCAAATTTCCTTCCATCCAGCGTTCCCCCACGTCTCCCGATAAAAATGATACCTCACTTGTGTGGGTAGGCCTAGCGTCCGCAACAGGAAACGCCCCAAAGCGCAAAGTGGACACTTCCAAATTTTTGAAAGAAAACAGAGGTGTTTTTTGCAAAGTTCCTACCTGTAGATTTTGGCCTCTAGCTCAGCCGCCACATAGGGAAACCTACCAAACCTGTGCATTTCTGAAAACTAGAGACCTAGTGGAATCCAAGATGGGGTGACTTGTGTGGCTCGGACCAGGTTCTGTTACCCAGAATCCTTTGCAAACCTCAAAATTGTGTTCCTCACATTTCGGTGGCAGAAAGTTCTGGAATCTGAGAGGAGCCACAAATTTCCTTCCACCCAGCGTTTCCCCACGTCTCCAGATAAAAATGATACCTCACTTGTGTGGGTAGGCCTAGCGCCCACGACAGGAAATGACCCAAAGCACAACGTGGACACATCCAAATTTTTGAAAGAAAACAGATGTGTTTTTCGCAAAGTGCCTACCTGTAGATTTTGGCCTGTAGCTCAGCCGGCACCAAGGGAAACCTACCAAACCCGTGCATTTCTGAAAACTAGAGACCTAGGGGAATCCAAGATGGGGTGACTTGTGTGGCTCGGACCAGGTTCTGTTACCCATAATCCTTTGCAAACCTCAAAATTTGGCTAAAAAAACACATGTTCCTCACATTTCTGTGGCAGAAAGTTCTGGAATCCTAGAGGAGCCCCAAATTTCCTTCCATCCAGCGTTCCCCCACGTCTCCCGATAAAAATGATACCTCACTTGTGTGGGTAGGCCTAGCATCCGCAACAGGAAACGCCCCAAAGCGCAAAGTGGACACTTCCAAATTTTTGAAAGAAAACAGAGGTGTTTTTTGCAAAGTTCCTACCTGTAGATTTTGGCCTCTAGCTCAGCCGCCACGTAGGGAAACCTACCAAACCTGTGCATTTCTGAAAACTAGAGACCTAGTGGAATCCAAGATGGGGTGACTTGTGTGGCTCGGACCAGGTTCTGTTACCCAGAATCCTTTGCAAACCTCAAAATTGTGTTCCTCACATTTCGGTGGCAGAAAGTTCTGGAATCTGAGAGGAGCCACAAATTTCCTTCCACCCAGCGTTTCCCCACGTCTCCAGATAAAAATGATACCTCACTTGTGTGGGTAGGCCTAGCGCCCACGACAGGAAATGACCCAAAGCACAACGTGGACACATCCAAATTTTTGAAAGAAAACAGAGGTGTTTTTCGCAAAGTGCCTACCTGTAGATTTTGGCCTGTAGCTCAGCCGGCACCTAGGGAAACCTATCAAACCTGTGCATTTCTGAAAACTAGAGACCTAGGGGAATCCAAGATGGGGTGACTGGTGTGGCTCGGACCAGGTTCTGTTACCCAGAATCCTTTGCAAACCTCAAAATTTGGCTAAAAAACACATGTTCCTCAGATTTCTGTGGCAGAAAGTTCTGGAATCTGAGAGGAGCCACAAATTTCCTTCCACCCAGCGTTCCCCCACGTCTCCAGATAAAAATGATACCTCACTTGTGTGGGTAGGCCTAGCGCCCGCGTCAGGATATGCCCCAAAACACAACATGGACACATCAAAGAAAACAGAGCTGTTTTTAGCAAAGTGCCTACCTGTAGATTTTGGCCTCTAGTTCAGCCGGCACCTAGGGAAACCTACCATACCTGTGCATTTCTGAATACTAGAGACCTAGGGGAATCCAAGATGGGGTGACTTGTGTGGCTCGGACCAGGTTCTGTTACCCATAATCCTTTGCAAACCTCAAAATTTGGCTAAAAAAACACATGTTCCTCACATTTCTGTGGCAGAAAGTTCTGGAATCTGAGAGGAGCCCCAAATTTCCTTCCATCCAGCGTTCCCCCACGTCTCCCGATAAAAATGATACCTCACTTGTGTGGGTAGGCCTAGCGTCCGCAACAGGAAACGCCCCAAAGCGCAAAGTGGACACTTCCACATTTTTGAAAGAAAACAGAGGTGTTTTTTGCAAAGTTCCTACCTGTAGATTTTGGCCTCTAGCTCAGCCGCCACGTAGGGAAACCTACCAAACCTGTGCATTTCTGAAAACTAGAGACCTAGTGGAATCCAAGATGGGGTGACTTGTGTGGCTCGGACCAGGTTCTGTTACCCAGAATCCTTTGCAAAACTCAAAATTGTGTTCCTCACATTTCTGTGGCAGAAAGTTCTGGAATCTGAGAGGAGCCACAAATTTCCTTCCACCCAGCGTTTCCCCACATCTCCAGATAAAAATGATACCTCACTTGTGTGGGTAGGCCTAGCGCCCACGACAGGAAATGACCCAAAGCACAACGTGGACACATCCAAATTTTTTAAAGAAAACGGAGGTGTTTTTATCGCAAAGTGCCTACCCGTAGATTTTGGCCTGTAGCTCAGCCGGCACCTAGGGAAACCTACCAAACCCGTGCATTTCTGAAAACTAGAGACCTAGGGGAATCCATGATGGGGTGACGTGTGTGGCTCGGACCAGGTTCTGTTACCCAGAATCCTTTGCAAACCTCAAAATTTGGCTAAAAAACACATGTTCCTCAGATTTCTGTGGCAGAAAGTTCTGGAATCTGAGAGGAGCCTCAAATTTCCTTCCACCCAGCGTTCCCCCAAGTCTCCTGATAAAAACGATACCTCACTTGTGTGAGTAGGCCTAGCGCCCGCGACAGGAAACACCTCAAAGCGCAACGTGGACACATCCAAATTTTTGAAAGAAAACAGAGGTGTTTTTTGCAAAGTTCCTACCTGTAGATTTTGGCCTCTAGCTCAGCCGCCACCTAGGGAAACCTACCAAACCTGTGCATTTCTGAAAACTAGAGACCTAGTGGAATCCAAGATGGGGTGACTTGTGTGGCTCGGACCAGGTTCTGTTACCCAGAATCCTTTCCAAACCTCAAAATTGTGTTCCTCATATTTCTGTGGCAGAAAGTTCTGGAATCTGAGAGGAGCCACAAATTTCCTTCCACCCAGCGTTCCCCCACATCTCCCGATAAAAATGATACCTCACTTGTGTGGGTAGGCCTAGCGCCCACGACAGGAAATGACCCAAAGCGCAACGTTGACACATCCACATTTTTGAAAGAAAACTGAGGTGTTTTTCGCAAAGTGCCTACCTGTAGATTTTGGCCTGTAGCTCAGCCGGCACCTAGGGAAACCTACCAAACCTGTGCATTTCTGAAAACTAGAGACCTAGGGGAATCCAAGCTGGGGGGACTTGTGTGGCTCGGACCAGGTTCTGTTACCCAGAATCCATTGCAAACCTCAAAATTTGGCTAAAAAACACATGTTCCTCACATTTCTGTGGCAGAAAGTTCTGGAATCTGAGAGGAGCCACAAATTTCCTTCCACCCAGCGTTCTCCGATGTCTCCCGATAAAAATTATACCTCACTTGTGTGGGTAGGCCTAGCGCACGCGACAGGAAACGCCCCAAAGCACAACGTGGACACATCCAAATTTTTGAAAGAAAACAGAGGTGTTTTTCGCAAAGTGCCTACCTGTAGATTTTGGCCTGTAGCTCAGCCGGCACCAAGGGAAACCTACCAAACCCGTGCATTTCTGAAAACTAGAGACCTAGGGGAATCCAAGATGGGGTGACTTGTGTGGCTCGGACCAGGTTCTGTTACCCATAATCCTTTGCAAACCTCAAAATTTGGCTAAAAAAACACATGTTCCTCACATTTCTGTGGCAGAAAGTTCTGGAATCTGAGAGGAGCCCCAAATTTCCTTCCATCCAGCGTTCCCCCACGTCTCCCGATAAAAATGATACCTCACTTGTGTGGGTAGGCCTAGCGTCCGCAACAGGAAACGCCCCAAAGCGCAAAGTGGACACTTCCACATTTTTGAAAGAAAACAGAGGTGTTTTTTGCAAAGTTCCTACCTGTAGATTTTGGCCTCTAGCTCAGCCGCCACGTAGGGAAACCTACCAAACCTGTGCATTTCTGAAAACTAGAGACCTAGTGGAATCCAAGATGGGGTGACTTGTGTGGCTCGGACCAGGTTCTGTTACCCAGAATCCTTTGCAAAACTCAAAATTGTGTTCCTCACATTTCTGTGGCAGAAAGTTCTGGAATCTGAGAGGAGCCACAAATTTCCTTCCACCCAGCGTTTCCCCACATCTCCAGATAAAAATGATACCTCACTTGTGTGGGTAGGCCTAGCGCCCACGACAGGAAATGACCCAAAGCACAACGTGGACACATCCAAATTTTTTAAAGAAAACGGAGGTGTTTTTATCGCAAAGTGCCTACCCGTAGATTTTGGCCTGTAGCTCAGCCGGCACCTAGGGAAACCTACCAAACCCGTGCATTTCTGAAAACTAGAGACCTAGGGGAATCCATGATGGGGTGACGTGTGTGGCTCGGACCAGGTTCTGTTACCCAGAATCCTTTGCAAACCTCAAAATTTGGCTAAAAAACACATGTTCCTCAGATTTCTGTGGCAGAAAGTTCTGGAATCTGAGAGGAGCCTCAAATTTCCTTCCACCCAGCGTTCCCCAAGTCTCCTGATAAAAACGATACCTCACTTGTGTGAGTAGGCCTAGCGCCCGCGACAGGAAACACCTCAAAGCGCAACGTGGACACATCCAAATTTTTGAAAGAAAACAGAGGTGTTTTTTGCAAAGTTCCTACCTGTAGATTTTGGCCTCTAGCTCAGCCGCCACCTAGGGAAACCTACCAAACCTGTGCATTTCTGAAAACTAGAGACCTAGTGGAATCCAAGATGGGGTGACTTGTGTGGCTCGGACCAGGTTCTGTTACCCAGAATCCTTTCCAAACCTCAAAATTGTGTTCCTCATATTTCTGTGGCAGAAAGTTCTGGAATCTGAGAGGAGCCACAAATTTCCTTCCACCCAGCGTTCCCCCACATCTCCCGATAAAAATGATACCTCACTTGTGTGGGTAGGCCTAGCGCCCACGACAGGAAGTGACCCAAAGCGCAACGTTGACACATCCACATTTTTGAAAGAAAACTGAGGTGTTTTTCGCAAAGTGCCTACCTGTAGATTTTGGCCTGTAGCTCAGCCGGCACCTAGGGAAACCTACCAAACCTGTGCATTTCTGAAAACTAGAGACCTAGGGGAATCCAAGCTGGGGGGACTTGTGTGGCTCGGACCAGGTTCTGTTACCCAGAATCCATTGCAAACCTCAAAATTTGGCTAAAAAACACATGTTCCTCACATTTCTGTGGCAGAAAGTTCTGGAATCTGAGAGGAGCCACAAATTTCCTTCCACCCAGCGTTCTCCGATGTCTCCCGATAAAAATTATACCTCACTTGTGTGGGTAGGCCTAGCGCACGCGACAGGAAACGCCCCAAAGCGCAATGTGGACACATCCACATTTTTTAAAGAAAGCAGAGGTGTTTTTTGCAAAGAACCTACCTGTAGATTTTGGCCTCTAGCTCAGCCGCCACCTAGGGAAACCTACCAAACCTGTGCATTTCTGAAAACTAGAGACCTAGTGGAATCCAAGATGGGGTGACTTGTGTGGCTCGGACTAGGTTCTGTTACCCAGAATCCTTTGCAAACCATATAATTTGGCTAAAAAAACACATGTTCCTCACATTTCTGTGGCAGAAAGTTCTGGAATCTGAGAGGAGCCTCAAATTTCTTTCCACCCAGCGTTCCCCCATGTCTCCCGATAAAAATGATACCTCACTTGTGTGGGTAGGCCTAGAACCCACGAAAGAAAACGCCCCAAAGAGCAACGTGGACACATCCACATTTTTTAAAGAAAACAGAGGTGTTTTTTGCAAAGTGCCTACCTGTAGATTTTGGCCTGTAGCTCAGCCGCCACCTAGGGAAACCTACCAAACCTGTGCATTTCTGAAAACTAGAGACCTAGGGGAATCCAAGATGGGATGACTTGTGTGGCTCGGACCAGGATCTGTTAACCCGGAATCCTTTGCAAACCTCAAAATTTGGCTTAAAAAAACACGTTTCTCACATTTCTGTGGCAGAAAGTTCTGGAATCTGAGAGGAGCCACAAATTTCCTTCCACCCAGCATTCCCCAAGTCTCCCGATAAAAATGATACCTCACTTGTGTGGGTAGGCCTAGCGCCCGCGACAAGAAACACCCCAAAGCCCAACGTGGACACATCCAAATTTTTTGAAAGAAAACTGAGGTGTTTTTTGCAAAGTGCCTACCTGTAGATTTTGGCCTGTAGCTCAGCCGGCACCCAGGGAAAACTACCAAACCTGTGCATTTCTGAAATCTAGAGACCTAGGGGAATCCAAGATGGGGTGACTTGTGTGGCTCGGACCAGGTTCTGTTACCCAGAATCCTTTGCAAACCTCAAAATTGTGTTCCTCACATTTCTGTGGCAGAAAGTTCTGGAATCTGAGAGGAGCCACAAATTTCCTTCGACCCAGCGTTCCCCCAAGTCTCCCGATAAAAATGATACCTCACTTGTGTGGGTAGGCCAAGCGCCCGCGACAGGAAACACCCCAAAGCGCAACGTGGACACATCCAAATTTCTGAAAGAAAACTGAGGTGTTTTTTGGAAAGTGCCTACGTGTAGATTTTGGCCTGTAGCTCAGCCGGCACCCAGGGAAACCTACCAAACCTGTGCATTTCTGAAAACTAGAGACCGAGGGGAATCCAAGATGGGGTGACTTGTGTGGCTCGGACCAGGTTCTGTTACCCAGAATCCTTTGCAAACCTCAAAATTTGGCTAAAGAAACACATGTTCCTCACATTTCTGTGGCAGAAAGTTCTGGATTCTGAGAGGAGCCACAAATTTCCTTCCACCCAGCGTTCCCCCAAGTCTCCCGATAAAAATGATACCTCACTTGTGTGGGTAGGCCTAGCGTCCGCGACAGGAAACGCCCCAAAGCTCAAAGTGGACACATCCAAATTTTTTAAAGAAAACAGAGGTGTTTTTTGCAAAGTTCCTACCTGTAGATTTTGGCCTCTAGCTCAGCAGCCACCTAGGGAAAACTACCAAACCTGTGCATTTCTGAAAACTAGAGACCTAGTGGAATCCAAGATGGGGTGACTTGTGTGGCTCGGACCAGGTTCTGTTACCCAGAATCCTTTGCAAACCTCAAAATTGTGTTCCTCACATTTCTGTGGCAGAAAGTTCTGGAATCTGAGAGGAGCCACAAATTTCCTTCCACCCAGCGTTCCCGCAAGTCTCCCGATAAAAATGATACCTCACTTGTGTGGGTAGGCCTAGCGCCCGCGACAGGAAACACCCCAAAGCGCAACGTGGACACATCCAATTTTTGAAAGAAAACAGAGGTGTTTTTTGCAAAGTGCCTACCTGTAGATTTTGGCCTCTAGCTCAGCCTCCACCTAGGGAAACCTACCAAACCTGTGCATTTCTGAAAACAAGAGACCTAGGGGAATCCAAGATGGGGTGACTTGTGTGGCTCGGACCAGGTTCTGGTACCCAGAATCCTTTGCAAACCTCAAAATTTGGCAAAAAAACACATGTTCCTCACATTTCTGTGGCAGAAAGTTCTGGAATCTGAGGGGAGCCACAAATTTCCTTCCACCCAGCATTCCCCCACGTCTCCCGATAAAAATGATACCTCACTTGTGTGGGTAGGCCTAGCGTCCGCGACAGGAAACGCCCCAAAGCGCAACGTGGACACATCCAAATTTTTGAAAGAAAACAGAGGTGTTTTTTTAAAAGTGCCTACCTGTAGATTTTGGCCTCTAGCTCAGCCGCCACCTAGGGAAACCTACCAATCCTGTGCATTTCTGAAAACTAGAGACCTAGGGGAATCCAAGATGGGGTGACTTGTGTGTCTCGGACCAGGTTCTGTTACCCAGAATCCTTTTCAAACCTCAATATTTGGCTAAAAAAACACGTTCCTCACATTTCTGTGGCAGAAAGTTCTGGAATCTGAGAGGAGCCACAAATTTCCTTCCACCCAGCGTTTCCCCAAGTCTCACAATAAAAATGATACCTCACTTGTGTGGGTAGGCCTAGCGCCCGCGTCAGGATATGCCCCAAAACACAACGTGGACACATCAAAGAAAACAGAGCTGTTTTTAGCAAAGTGCCTACCTGTAGATTTTGGCCTCTAGCTCAGCCTCCACCTAGGGAAACCTACCAAACCTGTGCATTTCTGAAAACAAGAGACCTAGGGGAATCCAAGATGGGGTGACTTGTGTGGCTCGGACCAGGTTCTGTTACCCAGAATCCTTTGCAAACCTCAAAATTTGGCTAAAAAACACATGTTCCTCACATTTCTGTAGCAGAAAATTCTGGAATCTGAGAGGAGCCACGAATTTCCTTCCACCCAGCGTTCCCCCACGTATCCCGATACAAACGATACCTCACTTGTGTGGGTAGGCCTAGCGTCCGCGACAGGAAACGCCCCAAAGCTCAAAGTGGACACATCCAAATTTTTGAAAGAAAACAGAGGTGTTTTTTGCAAAGTTCCTACCTGTAGATTTTGGCCTCTAGCTCAGCCGCCACCTAGTGAAACCTACCAAACCTGTGCATTTCTGAAAACTAGAGACCTAGTGGAATCCAAGATGGGGTGACTTGTGTGGCTCGGACCAGGTTCTGTTACCCAGAATCCTTTGCAAACCTCAAAATTGTGTTCCTCACATTTCTGTGGCAGAAAGTTCTGGAATCTGAGAGGAGCCACAAATTTCCTTCCACCCAGCGTTCCCCCACGTCTCCCGGTAAAAATGATACCTCACTTTTGTGGGTAGGCCTAGCGCCCACGACAGGAAATGACCCAAAGCGCAACGTGGACACATCCAAATGTTTGAAAGAAAACTGAGGTGTTTTTCGCAAAGTGCCTACCTGTAGATTTTGGCCTGTAGCTCAGCCGGCACCTACCGAAACCTACCAAACCTGTGCATTTCTGAAAACTATAGACCTAGGGGAATCCAAGATGGGGTGACTTGTGTGGCTCGGACCAGGTTCTGTTACCCAGAATCCTTTGCAAACCTCAAAATTTGGCTAAAAAAACACATGTTCCTCACATTTCTGTGGCAGAAAGTTCTGGCATCTGAGAAGAGTCACAAATTACCTTCCACCCAGCGTTCCGCCACGTCTCCCGATAAAAATGATACCTCACTTGTGTGGGTAGGCCTAGCGTCCGCGACAGGAAATGCCCCAAAGCGCAAAGTGGACACATCCAAATTTTTGAAAGAAAACAGAGGTGTTTTTTGCAAAGTTCCTACCTGTAGATTTTGGCCTCTAGCTCAGCCGCCACCTAGGGAAACCTACCAAACCAGTGCATTTCTGAAAACTAGAGACCCAGGGGAAACCAAGATGGGGTGACTTGTGTGGCTCGGACCAGGTTCTGTTACCCAGAATCCTTTGCAAACCTCAAAATTTGGCTAAAAAACACATGTTCCTCACATTTCTGTGGTAGAAAGTTCTGGAATCTGAGAGGAGCCACAAATTTCCTTCCACCAAGCGTTCTCCCATGTCTCCCGATAAAAATTATACCTCACTTGTGTGGGTAGGCCTAGCGCCCGCGACAGGAAACGCCCCAAAGGGCAACGTGGACACATCCACATTTTTTAAATAAAACTGAGGTGTTTTTTGCAAAGTGCCTACCTGTAGATTTTGGCCTGTAGCTCAGCCGGCACCCAGGGAAAACTACCAAACCTGTGCATTTCTGAAAACTAGAGACCTAGGGGAATCCAAGATGGGGTGACTTGTGTGGCTCGGACCAGGTTCTGTTACCCAGAATCCTTTGCAAACCTCAAAATTGTGTTCCTCACATTTCTGTGGCAGAAAGTTCTGGAATCTGAGAGGAGCCACAAATTTCCTTCCACCCAGCGTTCCCCCAAGTCTCCCGATAAAAATGATACCTCACTTGTGTGGGTAGGCCTAGCGCCCGCGACAGGAAACACCCCAAGGCGCAACGTGGACACATCCAATTTTTGAAAGAAAACAGAGGTGTTTTTGGCAAAGTGCCTACCTGTAGATTTTGGCCTCTACCTCAGCCGCCACCTAGGGAAACCTACCAAACCTGTGCATTTCTGAAAACTAGAGACCTAGTGGAATCCAAGATGGGGTGACTTGTGTGGCTCGGACCAGGTTCTGTTACCCAGAATCCTTTGCAAACCTCAAAATTGTGTTCCTCACATTTCTGTGGCAGAAAGTTCTGGAATATGAGAGGAGCCACAAATTTCCTTCCACCCAGCGTTCCCCCACGTCTCCCGATAAAAATGATACCTCACTTGTGAGGGTAGGCCTAGCGCCCACGACAGGAAATGACCCAAAGCGCAACGTGGACACATCCAAATTTTTGAAAGAAAACTGAGGTGTTTTTCGCTAAGTGCCTAAACAGTAGATTTTGGCCAGTAGCTCTTCCGGCACCTAGGGAAACCTACCAAACCTGTGCATTTCTGAAAACTAGAGACCTAGGGGAATCCAAGATGGGGTGACTTGTGTGGCTTGGACCAGGTTCTGTTACCCAGAATCCTTTGCAAACCTCAAAATTTGGCTAAAAAACACATGTTCCTCAAATTTCTGTGGCAGAAAGTTCTGGAATCTGAGAGGAGCCACAAATTACCTTCCACCCAGCGTTCTCCCATGTCTCCCGATAAAAATGATACCTCACTTGTGTGGGTAGGCCTAGCGCCCGCGACAGGAAACGCCCCAAAGCGCAATGTGGACACATCCAAATTTTTGAAAGAAAGCAGAGGTGTTTTTTGTAAAGTGCCTACCTGTAGATTTTGGCCTCTAGCTCAGCCACCACCTAGGGAAACCTACCAAACCAGTGCATTTCTGAAAACTAGAGACCCAGGGGAATCCAAGATGGGATGACTTGTGAGGCTCGGACCAGGATCTGTTAACCCGGAATCCTTTGCAAACCTCAAAATTTGGCTAAAAAAACACGTTCCTCACATTTCTGTGGCAGAAAGTTCTGGAATCTGAGAGGAGCCACAAATTTCCTTCCACACAGCGTTCCCCCAAGTCTCCCGATAAAAATGATACCTCACTTGTGTGGGTAGGCCTAGCGCACGCGACAGGAAACACCCCAAAGCGCAACGTGGACACATCCAAATTTAAGAAAGAAAACTGAGGTGTTTTTTGCAAAGTGCCTACCTGTAGATTTTGGCCTGTAGCTCAGCCGGCACCCAGGGAAAACTACCAAACCTGTGCATTTCTGAAAACTAGAGACCTAGGGGAATCCAAGATGGGGTGACTTGTGTGGCTCGGACCAGGTTCTGTTACCCAGAATCCTTTGCAAACCTCAAAATTGTGTTCCTCACATTTCTGTGGCAGAAAGTTCTGGAATCTGAGAGGAGCCACAAATTTCCTTCCACCCAGCGTTCCCCCACATCTCCCGATAAAAATGATACCTCACTTGTGTGGGTAGGCCTAGCGCCCACGACAGGAAATGACCCAAAGCGCAACGTTGACACATCCACATTTTTGAAAGAAAACTGAGGTGTTTTTCGCAAAGTGCCTACCTGTAGATTTTGGCCTGTAGCTCAGCCGGCACCTAGGGAAACCTACCAAACCTGTGCATTTCTGAAAACTAGAGACCTAGGGGAATCCAAGCTGGGGGGACTTGTGTGGCTCGGACCAGGTTCTGTTACCCAGAATCCATTGCAAACCTCAAAATTTGGCTAAAAAACACATGTTCCTCACATTTCTGTGGCAGAAAGTTCTGGAATCTGAGAGGAGCCACAAATTTCCTTCCACCCAGCGTTCTCCGATGTCTCCCGATAAAAATTATACCTCACTTGTGTGGGTAGGCCTAGCGCACGCGACAGGAAACGCCCCAAAGCGCAATGTGGACACATCCACATTTTTTAAAGAAAGCAGAGGTGTTTTTTGCAAAGAACCTACCTGTAGATTTTGGCCTCTAGCTCAGCCGCCACCTAGGGAAACCTACCAAACCTGTGCATTTCTGAAAACTAGAGACCTAGTGGAATCCAAGATGGGGTGACTTGTGTGGCTCGGACTAGGTTCTGTTACCCAGAATCCTTTGCAAACCATAAAATTTGGCTAAAAAAACACATGTTCCTCACATTTCTGTGGCAGAAAGTTCTGGAATCTGAGAGGAGCCTCAAATTTCTTTCCACCCAGCGTTCCCCCATGTCTCCCGATAAAAATGATACCTCACTTGTGTGGGTAGGCCTAGAACCCACGAAAGAAAACGCCCCAAAGAGCAACGTGGACACATCCACATTTTTTAAAGAAAACAGAGGTGTTTTTTGCAAAGTGCCTACCTGTAGATTTTGGCCTGTAGCTCAGCCGCCACCTAGGGAAAACTACCAAACCTGTGCATTTCTGAAAACTAGAGACCTAGGGGAATCCAAGATGGGATGACTTGTGTGGCTCGGACCAGGATCTGTTAACCCGGAATCCTTTGCAAACCTCAAAATTTGGCTTAAAAAAACACGTTCCTCACATTTCTGTGGCAGAAAGTTCTGGAATCTGAGAGGAGCCACAAATTTCCTTCCACCCAGCATTCCCCAAGTCTCCCGATAAAAATGATACCTCACTTGTGTGGGTAGGCCTAGCGCCCGCGACAAGAAACACCCCAAAGCGCAACGTGGACACATCCAAATTTTTTGAAAGAAAACTGAGGTGTTTTTTGCAAAGTGCCTACCTGTAGATTTTGGCCTGTAGCTCAGCCGGCACCCAGGGAAAACTACCAAACCTGTGCATTTCTGAAATCTAGAGACCTAGGGGAATCCAAGATGGGGTGACTTGTGTGGCTCGGACCAGGTTCTGTTACCCAGAATCCTTTGCAAACCTCAAAATTGTGTTCCTCACATTTCTGTGGCAGAAAGTTCTGGAATCTGAGAGGAGCCACAAATTTCCTTCCACCCAGCGTTCCCCCAAGTCTCCCGATAAAAATGATACCTCACTTGTGTGGGTAGGCCAAGCGCCCGCAACAGGAAACACCCCAAAGCGCAACGTGGACACATCCAAATTTCTGAAAGAAAACTGAGGTGTTTTTTGGAAAGTGCCTACGTGTAGATTTTGGCCTGTAGCTCAGCCGGCACCCAGGGAAACCTACCAAACCTGTGCATTTCTGAAAACTAGAGACCGAGGGGAATCCAAGATGGGGTGACTTGTGTGGCTCGGACCAGGTTCTGTTACCCAGAATCCTTTTCAAACCTCAAAATTTGGCTAAAAAAACACGTTCCTCACATTTCTGTGGCAGAAAGTTCTGGAATCTGAGAGGAGCCACAAATTTCTTTCCACCCAGCGTTCCCCCATGTCTCCCGATAAAAATGATACCTCACTTGTGTGGGTAGGCCTAGAACCCACGAAAGAAAACGCCCCAAAGAGCAACGTGGACACATCCACATTTTTTAAAGAAAACAGAGGTGTTTTTTGCAAAGTGCCTACCTGTAGATTTTGGCCTGTAGCTCAGCCGCCACCTAGGGAAAACTACCAAACCTGTGCATTTCTGAAAACTAGAGACCTAGGGGAATCCAAGATGGGATGACTTGTGTGGCTCGGACCAGGATCTGTTAACCCGGAATCCTTTGCAAACCTCAAAATTTGGCTTAAAAAAACACGTTCCTCACATTTCTGTGGCAGAAAGTTCTGGAATCTGAGAGGAGCCACAAATTTCCTTCCACCCAGCATTCCCCAAGTCTCCCGATAAAAATGATACCTCACTTGTGTGGGTAGGCCTAGCGCCCGCGACAAGAAACACCCCAAAGCGCAACGTGGACACATCCAAATTTTTTGAAAGAAAACTGAGGTGTTTTTTTGCAAAGTGCCTACCTGTAGATTTTGGCCTGTAGCTCAGCCGGCACCCAGGGAAAACTACCAAACCTGTGCATTTCTGAAATCTAGAGACCTAGGGGAATCCAAGATGGGGTGACTTGTGTGGCTCGGACCAGGTTCTGTTACCCAGAATCCTTTGCAAACCTCAAAATTGTGTTCCTCACATTTCTGTGGCAGAAAGTTCTGGAATCTGAGAGGAGCCACAAATTTCCTTCCACCCAGCGTTCCCCCAAGTCTCCCGATAAAAATGATACCTCACTTGTGTGGGTAGGCCAAGCGCCCGCAACAGGAAACACCCCAAAGCGCAACGTGGACACATCCAAATTTCTGAAAGAAAACTGAGGTGTTTTTTGGAAAGTGCCTACGTGTAGATTTTGGCCTGTAGCTCAGCCGGCACCCAGGGAAACCTACCAAACCTGTGCATTTCTGAAAACTAGAGACCGAGGGGAATCCAAGATGGGGTGACTTGTGTGGCTCGGACCAGGTTCTGTTACCCAGAATCCTTTTCAAACCTCAAAATTTGGCTAAAAAAACACGTTCCTCACATTTCTGTGGCAGAAAGTTCTGGAATCTGAGAGGAGCCACAAATTTCCTTCCACCCAGCGTTCCCCCAAGTCTCCCGATAAAAATGATACCTCACTTGTGTGGGTAGGCCTAGCGTCCGCGACAGGAAACGCCCCAAAGCTCAAAGTGGACACATCCAAATTTTTTAAAGAAAACAGAGGTGTTTTTTGCAAAGTTCCTACCTGTAGATTTTGGCCTCTAGCTCAGCAGCCACCTAGGGAAAACTACCAAACCTGTGCATTTCTGAAAACTAGAGACCTAGTGGAATCCAAGATGGGGTGACTTGTGTGGCTCGGACCAGGTTCTGTTACCCAGAATCCTTTGCAAACCTCAAAATTGTGTTCCTCACATTTCTGTGGCAGAAAGTTCTGGAATCTGAGAGGAGCCACAAATTTCCTTCCACCCAGCGTTCCCGCAAGTCTCCCGATAAAAATGATACCTCACTTGTGTGGGTAGGCCTAGCGCCCGCGACAGGAAACACCCCAAAGCGCAACGTGGACACATCCAATTTTTGAAAGAAAACAGAGGTGTTTTTTGCAAAGTGCCTACCTGTAGATTTTGGCCTCTAGCTCAGCCTCCACCTAGGGAAACCTACCAAACCTGTGCATTTCTGAAAACAAGAGACCTAGGGGAATCCAAGATGGGGTGACTTGTGTGGCTCGGACCAGGTTCTGTTACCCAGAATCCTTTGCAAACCTCAAAATTTGGCAAAAAAACACATGTTCCTCACATTTCTGTGGCAGAAAGTTCTGGAATCTGAGGGGAGCCACAAATTTCCTTCCACCCAGCATTCCCCCACGTCTCCCGATAAAAATGATACCTCACTTGTGTGGGTAGGCCTAGCGTCCGCGACAGGAAACGCCCCAAAGCGCAACGTGGACACATCCAAATTTTTGAAAGAAAACATAGGTGTTTTTTTAAAAGTGCCTACCTGTAGATTTTGGCCTCTAGCTCAGCCGCCACCTAGGGAAACCTACCAATCCTGTGCATTTCTGAAAACTAGAGACCTAGGGGAATCCAAGATGGGGTGACTTGTGTGTCTCGGACCAGGTTCTGTTACCCAGAATCCTTTTCAAACCTCAATATTTGGCTAAAAAAACACGTTCCTCACATTTCTGTGGCAGAAAGTTCTGGAATCTGAGAGGAGCCACAAATTTCCTTCCACCCAGCGTTTCCCCAAGTCTCACAATAAAAATGATACCTCACTTGTGTGGGTAGGCCTAGCGCCCGCGTCAGGATATGCCCCAAAACACAACGTGGACACATCAAAGAAAACAGAGCTGTTTTTAGCAAAGTGACTACCTGTAGATTTTGGCCTCTAGCTCAGCCTCCACCTAGGGAAACCTACCAAACCTGTGCATTTCTGAAAACAAGAGACCTAGGGGAATCCAAGATGGGGTGACTTGTGTGGCTCGGACCAGGTTCTGTTACCCAGAATCCTTTGCAAACCTCAAAATTTGGCTAAAAAACACATGTTCCTCACATTTCTGTAGCAGAAAATTCTGGAATCTGAGAGGAGCCACGAATTTCCTTCCACCCAGCGTTCCCCCACGTATCCCGATACAAACGATACCTCACTTGTGTGGGTAGGCCTAGCGTCCGCGACAGGAAACGCCCCAAAGCTCAAAGTGGACACATCCAAATTTTTGAAAGAAAACAGAGGTGTTTTTTGCAAAGTTCCTACCTGTAGATTTTGGCCTCTAGCTCAGCCGCCACCTAGTGAAACCTACCAAACCTGTGCATTTCTGAAAACTAGAGACCTAGTGGAATCCAAGATGGGGTGACTTGTGTGGCTCGGACCAGGTTCTGTTACCCAGAATCCTTTGCAAACCTCAAAATTGTGTTCCTCACATTTCTGTGGCAGAAAGTTCTGGAATCTGAGAGGAGCCACAAATTTCCTTCCACCCAGCGTTCCCCCACGTCTCCCGGTAAAAATGATACCTCACTTTTGTGGGTAGGCCTAGCGCCCACGACAGGAAATGACCCAAAGCGCAACGTGGACACATCCAAATGTTTGAAAGAAAACTGAGGTGTTTTTCGCAAAGTGCCTACCTGTAGATTTTGGCCTGTAGCTCAGCCGGCACCTACCGAAACCTACCAAACCTGTGCATTTCTGAAAACTATAGACCTAGGGGAATCCAAGATGGGGTGACTTGTGTGGCTCGGACCAGGTTCTGTTACCCAGAATCCTTTGCAAACCTCAAAATTTGGCTAAAAAAACACATGTTCCTCACATTTCTGTGGCAGAAAGTTCTGGCATCTGAGAAGAGTCACAAATTACCTTCCACCCAGCGTTCCCCCACGTCTCCCGATAAAAATGATACCTCACTTGTGTGGGTAGGCCTAGCGTCCGCGACAGGAAATGCCCCAAAGCGCAAAGTGGACACATCCAAATTTTTGAAAGAAAACAGAGGTGTTTTTTGCAAAGTTCCTACCTGTAGATTTTGGCCTCTAGCTCAGCCGCCACCTAGGGAAACCTACCAAACCAGTGCATTTCTGAAAACTAGAGACCCAGGGGAAACCAAGATGGGGTGACTTGTGTGGCTCGGACCAGGTTCTGTTACCCAGAATCCTTTGCAAACCTCAAAATTTGGCTAAAAAACACATGTTCCTCACATTTCTGTGGTAGAAAGTTCTGGAATCTGAGAGGAGCCACAAATTTCCTTCCACCAAGCGTTCTCCCATGTCTCCCGATAAAAATTATACCTCACTTGTGTGGGTAGGCCTAGCGCCCGCGACAGGAAACGCCCCAAAGGGCAACGTGGACACATCCACATTTTTTAAATAAAACTGAGGTGTTTTTTGCAAAGTGCCTACCTGTAGATTTTGGCCTGTAGCTCAGCCGGCACCCAGGGAAAACTACCAAACCTGTGCATTTCTGAAAACTAGAGACCTAGGGGAATCCAAGATGGGGTGACTTGTGTGGCTCGGACCAGGTTCTGTTACCCAGAATCCTTTGCAAACCTCAAAATTGTGTTCCTCACATTTCTGTGGCAGAAAGTTCTGGAATCTGAGAGGAGCCACAAATTTCCTTCCACCCAGCGTTCCCCCAAGTCTCCCGATAAAAATGATACCTCACTTGTGTGGGTAGGCCTAGCGCCCGCGACAGGAAACACCCCAAGGCGCAACGTGGACACATCCAATTTTTGAAAGAAAACAGAGGTGTTTTTGGCAAAGTGCCTACCTGTAGATTTTGGCCTCTACCTCAGCCGCCACCTAGGGAAACCTACCAAACCTGTGCATTTCTGAAAACTAGAGACCTAGTGGAATCCAAGATGGGGTGACTTGTGTGGCTCGGACCAGGTTCTGTTACCCAGAATCCTTTGCAAACCTCAAAATTGTGTTCCTCACATTTCTGTGGCAGAAAGTTCTGGAATATGAGAGGAGCCACAAATTTCCTTCCACCCAGCGTTCCCCCACGTCTCCCGATAAAAATGATACCTCACTTGTGAGGGTAGGCCTAGCGCCCACGACAGGAAATGACCCAAAGCGCAACGTGGACACATCCAAATTTTTGAAAGAAAACTGAGGTGTTTTTCGCAAAGTGCCTAAACAGTAGATTTTGGCCAGTAGCTCTTCCGGCACCTAGGGAAACCTACCAAACCTGTGCATTTCTGAAAACTAGAGACCTAGGGGAATCCAAGATGGGGTGACTTGTGTGGCTTGGACCAGGTTCTGTTACCCAGAATCCTTTGCAAACCTCAAAATTTGGCTAAAAAACACATGTTCCTCAAATTTCTGTGGCAGAAAGTTCTGGAATCTGAGAGGAGCCACAAATTACCTTCCACCCAGCGTTCTCCCATGTCTCCCGATAAAAATGATACCTCACTTGTGTGGGTAGGCCTAGCGCCCGCGACAGGAAACGCCCCAAAGCGCAATGTGGACACATCCAAATTTTTGAAAGAAAGCAGAGGTGTTTTTTGTAAAGTGCCTACCTGTAGATTTTGGCCTCTAGCTCAGCCACCACCTAGGGAAACCTACCAAACCAGTGCATTTCTGAAAACTAGAGACCCAGGGGAATCCAAGATGGGATGACTTGTGAGGCTTGGACCAGGATCTGTTAACCCGGAATCCTTTGCAAACCTCAAAATTTGGCTAAAAAAACACGTTCCTCACATTTCTGTGGCAGAAAGTTCTGGAATCTGAGAGGAGCCACAAATTTCCTTCCACACAGCGTTCCCCCAAGTCTCCCGATAAAAATGATACCTCACTTGTGTGGGTAGGCCTAGCGCACGCGACAGGAAACACCCCAAAGCGCAACGTGGACACATCCAAATTTAAGAAAGAAAACTGAGGTGTTTTTTGCAAAGTGCCTACCTGTAGATTTTGGCCTGTAGCTCAGCCGGCACCCAGGGAAAACTACCAAACCTGTGCATTTCTGAAAACTAGAGACCTAGGGGAATCCAAGATGGGGTGACTTGTGTGGCTCGGACCAGGTTCTGTTACCCAGAATCCTTTGCAAACCTCAAAATTGTGTTCCTCACATTTCTGTGGCAGAAAGTTCTGGAATCTGAGAGGAGCCACAAATTTCCTTCCACCCAGCGTTCCCCCACATCTCCCGATAAAAATGATACCTCACTTGTGTGGGTAGGCCTAGCGCCCACGACAGGAAATGACCCAAAGCGCAACGTTGACACATCCACATTTTTGAAAGAAAACTGAGGTGTTTTTCGCAAAGTGCCTACCTGTAGATTTTGGCCTGTAGCTCAGCCGGCACCTAGGGAAACCTACCAAACCTGTGCATTTCTGAAAACTAGAGACCTAGGGGAATCCAAGCTGGGGGGACTTGTGTGGCTCGGACCAGGTTCTGTTACCCAGAATCCTTTTCAAACCTCAAAATTTGGCTAAAAAAACACATGTTCCTCACATTTCTGTGGCAGAAAGTTCTGGAATCTGAGAGGAGCCACAAATTTCTTTCCACCCAGCGTTCCCCCATGTCTCCCGATAAAAATGATACCTCACTTGTGTGGGTAGGCCTAGAACCCACGAAAGAAAACGCCCCAAAGAGCAACGTGGACACATCCACATTTTTTAAAGAAAACAGAGGTGTTTTTTGCAAAGTGCCTACCTGTAGATTTTGGCCTGTAGCTCAGCCGCCACCTAGGGAAAACTACCAAACCTGTGCATTTCTGAAAACTAGAGACCTAGGGGAATCCAAGATGGGATGACTTGTGTGGCTCGGACCAGGATCTGTTAACCCGGAATCCTTTGCAAACCTCAAAATTTGGCTTAAAAAAACACGTTCCTCACATTTCTGTGGCAGAAAGTTCTGGAATCTGAGAGGAGCCACAAATTTCCTTCCACCCAGCATTCCCCAAGTCTCCCGATAAAAATGATACCTCACTTGTGTGGGTAGGCCTAGCGCCCGCGACAAGAAACACCCCAAAGCGCAACGCGGACACATCCAAATTTTTTGAAAGAAAACTGAGGTGTTTTTTGCAAAGTGCCTACCTGTAGATTTTGGCCTGTAGCTCAGCCGGCACCCAGGGAAAACTACCAAACCTGTGCATTTCTGAAATCTAGAGACCTAGGGGAATCCAAGATGGGGTGACTTGTGTGGCTCGGACCAGGTTCTGTTACCCAGAATCCTTTGCAAACCTCAAAATTGTGTTCCTCACATTTCTGTGGCAGAAAGTTCTGGAATCTGAGAGGAGCCACAAATTTCCTTCCACCCAGCGTTCCCCCAAGTCTCCCGATAAAAATGATACCTCACTTGTGTGGGTAGGCCAAGCGCCCGCAACAGGAAACACCCCAAAGCGCAACGTGGACACATCCAAATTTCTGAAAGAAAACTGAGGTGTTTTTTGGAAAGTGCCTACGTGTAGATTTTGGCCTGTAGCTCAGCCGGCACCCAGGGAAACCTACCAAACCTGTGCATTTCTGAAAACTAGAGACCGAGGGGAATCCAAGATGGGGTGACTTGTGTGGCTCGGACCAGGTTCTGTTACCCAGAATCCTTTTCAAACCTCAAAATTTGGCTAAAAAAACACGTTCCTCACATTTCTGTGGCAGAAAGTTCTGGAATCTGAGAGGAGCCACAAATTTCCTTCCACCCAGCGTTCCCCCAAGTCTCCCGATAAAAATGATACCTCACTTGTGTGGGTAGGCCTAGCGTCCGCGACAGGAAACGCCCCAAAGCTCAAAGTGGACACATCCAAATTTTTTAAAGAAAACAGAGGTGTTTTTTGCAAAGTTCCTACCTGTAGATTTTGGCCTCTAGCTCAGCAGCCACCTAGGGAAAATTACCAAACCTGTGCATTTCTGAAAACTAGAGACCTAGTGGAATCCAAGATGGGGTGACTTGTGTGGCTCGGACCAGGTTCTGTTACCCAGAATCCTTTGCAAACCTCAAAATTGTGTTCCTCACATTTCTGTGGCAGAAAGTTCTGGAATCTGAGAGGAGCCACAAATTTCCTTCCACCCAGCGTTCCCGCAAGTCTCCCGATAAAAATGATACCTCACTTGTGTGGGTAGGCCTAGCGCCCGCGACAGGAAACACCCCAAAGCGCAACGTGGACACATCCAATTTTTGAAAGAAAACAGAGGTGTTTTTTGCAAAGTGCCTACCTGTAGATTTTGGCCTCTAGCTCAGCCTCCACCTAGGGAAACCTACCAAACCTGTGCATTTCTGAAAACAAGAGACCTAGGGGAATCCAAGATGGGGTGACTTGTGTGGCTCGGACCAGGTTCTGTTACCCAGAATCCTTTGCAAACCTCAAAATTTGGCAAAAAAACACATGTTCCTCACATTTCTGTGGCAGAAAGTTCTGGAATCTGAGGGGAGCCACAAATTTCCTTCCACCCAGCATTCCCCCACGTCTCCCGATAAAAATGATACCTCACTTGTGTGGGTAGGCCTAGCGTCCGCGACAGGAAACGCCCCAAAGCGCAACGTGGACACATCCAAATTTTTGAAAGAAAACATAGGTGTTTTTTTAAAAGTGCCTACCTGTAGATTTTGGCCTCTAGCTCAGCCGCCACCTAGGGAAACCTACCAATCCTGTGCATTTCTGAAAACTAGAGACCTAGGGGAATCCAAGATGGGGTGACTTGTGTGTCTCGGACCAGGTTCTGTTACCCAGAATCCTTTTCAAACCTCAATATTTGGCTAAAAAAACACGTTCCTCACATTTCTGTGGCAGAAAGTTCTGGAATCTGAGAGGAGCCACAAATTTCCTTCCACCCAGCGTTTCCCCAAGTCTCACAATAAAAATGATACCTCACTTGTGTGGGTAGGCCTAGCGCCCGCGTCAGGATATGCCCCAAAACACAACGTGGACACATCAAAGAAAACAGAGCTGTTTTTAGCAAAGTGACTACCTGTAGATTTTGGCCTCTAGCTCAGCCTCCACCTAGGGAAACCTACCAAACCTGTGCATTTCTGAAAACAAGAGACCTAGGGGAATCCAAGATGGGGTGACTTGTGTGGCTCGGACCAGGTTCTGTTACCCAGAATCCTTTGCAAACCTCAAAATTTGGCTAAAAAACACATGTTCCTCACATTTCTGTAGCAGAAAATTCTGGAATCTGAGAGGAGCCACAAATTTCCTTCCACCCAGCGTTCCCCCACGTATCCCGATACAAACGATACCTCACTTGTGTGGGTAGGCCTAGCGTCCGCGACAGGAAACGCCCCAAAGCTCAAAGTGGACACATCCAAATTTTTGAAAGAAAACAGAGGTGTTTTTTGCAAAGTTCCTACCTGTAGATTTTGGCCTCTAGCTCAGCCGCCACCTAGTGAAACCTACCAAACCTGTGCATTTCTGAAAACTAGAGACCTAGTGGAATCCAAGATGGGGTGACTTGTGTGGCTCGGACCAGGTTCTGTTACCCAGAATCCTTTGCAAACCTCAAAATTGTGTTCCTCACATTTCTGTGGCAGAAAGTTCTGGAATCTGAGAGGAGCCACAAATTTCCTTCCACCCAGCGTTCCCCCACGTCTCCCGATAAAAATGATACCTCACTTTTGTGGGTAGGCCTAGCGCCCACGACAGGAAATGACCCAAAGCGCAACGTGGACACATCCAAATGTTTGAAAGAAAACTGAGGTGTTTTTCGCAAAGTGCCTACCTGTAGATTTTGGCCTGTAGCTCAGCCAGCACCTACCGAAACCTACCAAACATGTGCATTTCTGAAAACTATAGACCTAGGGGAATCCAAGATGGGGTGACTTGTGTGGCTCGGACCAGGTTCTGTTACCCAGAATCCTTTGCAAACCTCAAAATTTGGCTAAAAAAACACATGTTCCTCACATTTCTGTGGCAGAAAGTTCTGGCATCTGAGAAGAGTCACAAATTACCTTCCACCCAGCGTTCCCCCACGTCTCCCGATAAAAATGATACCTCACTTGTGTGGGTAGGCCTAGCGTCCGCGACAGGAAACGTCCCAAAGCGCAAAGTGGACACATCCAAATTTTTGAAAGAAAACAGAGGTGTTTTTTGCAAAGTTCCTACCTGTAGATTTTGGCCTCTAGCTCAGCCGCCACCTAGGGAAACCTACCAAACCAGTGCATTTCTGAAAACTAGAGACCCAGGGGAAACCAAGATGGGGTGACTTGTGTCGCTCGGACCAGGTTCTGTTACCCAGAATCCTTTGCAAACCTCAAAATTTGGCTAAAAAACACATGTTCCTCACATTTCTGTGGTAGAAAGTTCTGGAATCTGAGAGGAGCCACAAATTTCCTTCCACCAAGCGTTCTCCCATGTCTCCCGATAAAAATTATACCTCACTTGTGTGGGTAGGCCTAGCGCCCGCGACAGGAAACGCCCCAAAGGGCAACGTGGACACATCCACATTTTTTAAATAAAACTGAGGTGTTTTTTGCAAAGTGCCTACCTGTAGATTTTGGCCTGTAGCTCAGCCGGCACCCAGGGAAAACTACCAAACCTGTGCATTTCTGAAAACTAGAGACCTAGGGGAATCCAAGATGGGGTGACTTGTGTGGCTCGGACCAGGTTCTGTTACCCAGAATCCTTTGCAAACCTCAAAATTGTGTTCCTCACATTTCTGTGGCAGAAAGTTCTGGAATCTGAGAGGAGCCACAAATTTCCTTCCACCCAGCGTTCCCCCAAGTCTCCCGATAAAAATGATACCTCACTTGTGTGGGTAGGCCTAGCGCCCGCGACAGGAAATACCCCAAGGCGCAACGTGGACACATCCAATTTTTGAAAGAAAACAGAGGTGTTTTTTGCAAAGTGCCTACCTGTAGATTTTGGCCTCTACCTCAGCCGCCACCTAGGGAAACCTACCAAACCTGTGCATTTCTGAAAACTAGAGACCTAGTGGAATCCAAGATGGGGTGACTTGTGTGGCTCGGACCAGGTTCTGTTACCCAGAATCCTTTGCAAACCTCAAAATTGTGTTCCTCACATTTCTGTGGCAGAAAGTTCTGGAATATGAGAGGAGCCACAAATTTCCTTCCACCCAGCGTTCCCCCACGTCTCCCGATAAAAATGATACCTCACTTGTGAGGGTAGGCCTAGCGCCCACGACAGGAAATGACCCAAAGCGCAACGTGGACACATCCAAATTTTTGAAAGAAAACTGAGGTGTTTTTCGCAAAGTGCCTAAACTGTAGATTTTGGCCTGTAGCTCTTCCGGCACCTAGGGAAACCTACCAAACCTGTGCATTTCTGAAAACTAGAGACCTAGGGGAATCCAAGATGGGGTGACTTGTGTGGCTTGGACCAGGTTCTGTTACCCAGAATCCTTTGCAAACCTCAAAATTTGGCTAAAAAACACATGTTCCTCACATTTCTGTGGCAGAAAGTTCTGGAATCTGAGAGGAGCCACAAATTACCTTCCACCCAGCGTTCTCCCATGTCTCCCGATAAAAATGATACCTCACTTGTGTGGGTAGGCCTAGCGCCCGCGACAGGAAACGCCCCAAAGCGCAATGTGGACACATCCAAATTTTTGAAAGAAAGCAGAGGTGTTTTTTGTAAAGTGCCTACCTGTAGATTTTGGCCTCTAGCTCAGCCACCACCTAGGGAAACCTACCAAACCAGTGCATTTCTGAAAACTAGAGACCCAGGGGAATCCAAGATGGGATGACTTGTGAGGCTCGGACCAGGATCTGTTAACCCGGAATCCTTTGCAAACCTCAAAATTTGGCTAAAAAAACACGTTCCTCACATTTCTGTGGCAGAAAGTTCTGGAATCTGAGAGGAGCCACAAATTTCCTTCCACACAGCGTTCCCCCAAGTCTCCCGATAAAAATGATACATCACTTGTGTGGGTAGGCCTAGCGCACGCGACAGGAAACACCCCAAAGCGCAACGTGGACACATCCAAATTTAAGAAAGAAAACTGAGGTGTTTTTTGCAAAGTGCCTACCTGTAGATTTTGGCCTGTAGCTCAGCCGGCACCCAGGGAAAACTACCAAACCGGTGCATTTCTGAAAACTAGAGACCTAGGGGAATCCAAGATGGGGTGACTTGTGTGGCTCGGACCAGGTTCTGTTACCCAGAATCCTTTGCAAACCTCAAAATTGTGTTCCTCACATTTCTGTGGCAGAAAGTTCTGGAATCTGAGAGGAGCCACAAATTTCCTTCCAACCAGCGTTCCCCCAAGTCTCCCGATAAAAATGATACCTCACTTGTGTGGGTAGGCCTAGCGCCCGCGACAGGAAACACCCCAAAGCGCAACGTGGACAAATCCAAATTTTTGAAAGAAAACAGATGTGTTTTTTGAAAAGTGCCTGCCTGTAGATTTTGGCCTTTAGCTCAGCCGCCACCTAGGGAAACCTACCAATCCTGTGCATGTCTGAAAACTAGAGACCTAGGGGAATCCAAGATGGGGTGACTTGTGTGTCTCGGACCAGGTTCTGTTACCCAGAATCCTTTTCAAACCTCAAAATTTGGCAAAAAAACACATGTTCCTCACATTTCTGTGGCAGAAAGTTCTGGAATCTGAGAGGAGCCACAAATTTCCTTCCACCCAGCATTGCCCCACGTCTCCCGATAAAAATGATACCTCACTTGTGTGGGTAGGCCTAGCATCCGTGACAGGAAACGCCCCAAAGCGCAACGTGGACACATCCAAATTTTTGAAAGAAAAGAGATGTGTTTTTTGAAAAGTGCCTGCCTGTAGGTTTTGGCCTCTAGCTCAGCCGCCACCTAGGGAAACCTACCAATCCTGTGCATGTCTGAAAACTAGAGACCTAGGGGAATCCAAGATGGGGTGACTTGTGTGTCTCGGACCAGGTTCTGTTACCCAGAATCCTTTTCAAACCTCAAAATTTGGCTAAAAAAACACGTTCCTCACATTTCTGTGGCAGAAAGTTCTGGAATCTGAGAGGAGCCACAAATTTCCTTCCACCCAGCGTTCCCCGAAGTCTCCCGATAAAAATGATACCTCACTTGTGTGGGTAGGCCTAGCGCCCGCGACAGGAAACACCCCAAGGCGCAACGTGGACACATCCAATTTTTGAAAGAAAACAGAGGTGTTTTTTGCAAAGTGCCTACCTGTAGATTTTGGCCTCTACCTCAGCCGCCACCTAGGGAAACCTACCAAACCTGTGCATTTCTGAAAACTAGAGACCTAGTGGAATCCAAGATGAGGTGACTTGTGTGGCTCGGACCAGGTTCTGTTACCCAGAATCCTTTGCAAACCTCAAAATTTGGCAAAAAAACACATGTTCCTCACATTTCTGTGGCAGAAAGTTCTGGAATCTGAGAGGAGCCACAAATTTCCTTCCACCCAGCATTGCCCCACGTCTCCCGATAAAAATGATACCTCACTTGTGTGGGTAGGCCTAGCATCCGCGACAGGAAACGCCCCAAAGCGCAACGTGGACACATCAAAATTTTTGAAAGAAAACAGATGTGTTTTTTGAAAAGTGCCTGCCTGTAGATTTTGGCCTCTAGCTCAGCCGCCACCTAGGGAAACCTACCAATCCTGTGCATGGCTGAAAACTAGAGACTTAGGGGAATCCAAGATGGGGTGACTTGTGTGTCTCGGACCAGGTTCTGTTACCCAGAATCCTTTTCAAACCTCAAAATTTGGCTAAAAAAACACGTTCCTCACATTTCTGTGGCAGAAAGTTCTGGAATCTGAGAGGAGCCACAAATTTCCTTCCACCCAGCATTCCCCCAAGTCTCACGATAAAAATGATACCTCACTTGTGTGGGTAGGCCTAGCGCTTGCGTCAGGATATGCCCCAAAAAACAACGTGGACACATCAAAGAAAACAGAGCTGTTTTTAGCAAAGTGCCTACCTGTAGATTTTGGCCTCTAGCTCAGCCGGCACCTAGAGAAACCTACCAAACCTGTGCATTTCTGAAAACTAGAGACCTAGGGGAATCCAAGATGGGGTGACTTGTGTGTCTCGGACCAGGTTCTGTTACCCAGAATCCTTTTCAAACCTCAAAATTTGGCTAAAAAAACACATGTTCCTCACATTTCTGTGGCAGAACGTTCTGGAATCTGAGAGGAGCCCCAAATTTCCTTCCACCCAGCGTTCCCCCATGTCTCCCGATAAAAATGATACCTCACTTGTGTGGGTAGGCCTAACGTCCGCGACAGGAAACGACCCAAAGCGCAAAGTGGACACTTCCAAATTTTTGAAAGAAAACAGAGGTGTTTTTTGCAAAGTTCCTACCTGTAGATTTTGGCCTATAGCTCAGCCGCCACCTAGGGAAACCTACCAAACCTGTGCGTTTCTGAAAACTAGAGACCTAGTGGAATCGAAGATGGGGTGACTTGTGTGGCTCGGACCAGGTTCTGTTACCCAGAATCCTTTGCAAACCTCAAAATTGTGTTCCTCACATTTCTGTGGCAGAAAGTTCTGGAATCTGAGAGGAGCCACAAATTTCCTTCCACCCAGCGTTCCCCCACGTCTCCAGATAAAAATGATACCTCACTTGTGTGGGTAGGCCTAGCGCCCACGACAGGAAATGACCCAAAGTACAACTTGTACACATCCAAATTTTTGAAAGAAAACTGAGGTGTTTTTCGCAAAGTGCCTACCTGTAGATTTTGGCCTGTAGCTCAGCCGGCACCTAGGGAAACCTACCAAACCGCTGCATTTCTGAAAACTAGAGACCTAGGGGAATCCAAGATGGGGTAACTTGTGTGGCTCGGACCAGGTTCTGTTACCCAGAATCCTTTGCAAACCTCAAAATTTGGCTAAAAAACACATGTTCCTCACATTTCTGTGGCAGAAAGTTCTGGAATCTGAGAGGAGCCACAAATTTCCTTCCACCCAGCGTTCTCCCATGTCTCCTGATAAAAATTATACCACACTTGTGTGGGTAGGCATAGCGCCCGCAACAGGAAATGCCACAAAGCGCAATGTGGACACATCCAAATTTTTGAAAGAAAGCAGAGGTGTTTTTTGCAAAGTGCCTACCTGTAGATTTTGGCCTCTAGCTCAGGCACCACCTAGGGAAACCTACCAAACCAGTGCATTTCTGAAAACTAGAGACTCAGGGGAATCCAAGATGGGGTGACTTGTGTGGCTCGGACTAGGTTCTGTTACCCAGAATCCTTTGCAAACCTCAAAATTTGGCAAAAAAACACATGTTCCTCACATTTCTGTGGCAGAAAGTTCTGGAATCTGAGAGGAGCCTCAAATTTCCATCCACCCAGCGTTCCCCCACGTCTCCAGATAAAAATGATACCTCACTTGTGTGGGTAGGCCTAGCGCACGCGACAGGAAACACCCCAAAGCGCAACGTGGACAGATCCAAATTTTTGAAAGAAAACTGAGGTGTTTTTTGCAAAGTGCCTACCTGTAGATTTTGGCCTGTAGCTCAGCCGGCACCAAGGGAAAACTACCAAACCGGTGCATTTCTGAAAACTAGAGACCTAGGGGAATCCAAGATGGGGTGACTTGTGTGGCTCGGACCAGGTTCTGATACCCAGAATCCTTTGCAAACCTCAAAATTGTGTTCCTCACATTTCTGTGGCAGAAAGTTCTGGGATCTGAGAGGAGCCACAAATTTCCTTCCACCCAGCGTTCCCCCAAGTCTCCCGATAAAAATGATACCTCACTTGTGTGGGTAGGCCTAGCGCCCGCGACAGGAAACACCCCAAAGCGCAACGTGGACACATCCAATTTTGGAAAGAAAACAGAGCTGTTTTTTGCAAAGTGCCTACCTGTAGATTTTGGCCTCTAGCTTAGCCGCCACCCAGGGAAACCTACCAAACCTGTGCATTTCTGAAAACTAGAGACCTAGTGGAATCCAAGATGAGGTGACTTGTGTGGCTCGGACCAGGTTCTGTTACCCAGAATCCTTTGCAAACCTCAAAATTTGGCAAAAAAACACATGTTCCTCACATTTCTGTGGCAGAAAGTTCTGGAATCTGAGAGGAGCCACAAATTTCCTTCCACCCAGCATTGCCCCACGTCTCCCGATAAAAATGATACCTCACTTGTGTGGGTAGGCCTAGCATCCGCGACAGGAAACGCCCCAAAGCGCAACGTGGACACATCAAAATTTTTGAAAGAAAACAGATGTGTTTTTTGAAAAGTGCCTGCCTGTAGATTTTGGCCTCTAGCTCAGCCGCCACCTAGGGAAACCTACCAATCCTGTGCATGGCTGAAAACTAGAGACTTAGGGGAATCCAAGATGGGGTGACTTGTGTGTCTCGGACCAGGTTCTGTTACCCAGAATCCTTTTCAAACCTCAAAATTTGGCTAAAAAAACACGTTCCTCACATTTCTGTGGCAGAAAGTTCTGGAATCTGAGAGGAGCCACAAATTTCCTTCCACCCAGCATTCCCCCAAGTCTCACGATAAAAATGATACCTCACTTGTGTGGGTAGGCCTAGCGCTTGCGTCAGGATATGCCCCAAAAAACAACGTGGACACATCAAAGAAAACAGAGCTGTTTTTAGCAAAGTGCCTACCTGTAGATTTTGGCCTCTAGCTCAGCCGGCACCTAGAGAAACCTACCAAACCTGTGCATTTCTGAAAACTAGAGACCTAGGGGAATCCAAGATGGGGTGACTTGTGTGTCTCGGACCAGGTTCTGTTACCCAGAATCCTTTTCAAACCTCAAAATTTGGCTAAAAAAACACATGTTCCTCACATTTCTGTGGCAGAACGTTCTGGAATCTGAGAGGAGCCCCAAATTTCCTTCCACCCAGCGTTCCCCCATGTCTCCCGATAAAAATGATACCTCACTTGTGTGGGTAGGCCTAACGTCCGCGACAGGAAACGACCCAAAGCGCAAAGTGGACACTTCCAAATTTTTGAAAGAAAACAGAGGTGTTTTTTGCAAAGTTCCTACCTGTAGATTTTGGCCTATAGCTCAGCCGCCACCTAGGGAAACCTACCAAACCTGTGCGTTTCTGAAAACTAGAGACCTAGTGGAATCGAAGATGGGGTGACTTGTGTGGCTCGGACCAGGTTCTATTACCCAGAATCCTTTGCAAACCTCAAAATTGTGTTCCTCACATTTCTGTGGCAGAAAGTTCTGGAATCTGAGAGGAGCCACAAATTTCCTTCCACCCAGCGTTCCCCCACGTCTCCAGATAAAAATGATACCTCACTTGTGTGGGTAGGCCTAGCGCCCACGACAGGAAATGACCCAAAGTACAACTTGTACACATCCAAATTTTTGAAAGAAAACTGAGGTGTTTTTCGCAAAGTGCCTACCTGTAGATTTTGGCCTGTAGCTCAGCCGGCACCTAGGGAAACCTACCAAACCGCTGCATTTCTGAAAACTAGAGACCTAGGGGAATCCAAGATGGGGTAACTTGTGTGGCTCGGACCAGGTTCTGTTACCCAGAATCCTTTGCAAACCTCAAAATTTGGCTAAAAAACACATGTTCCTCACATTTCTGTGGCAGAAAGTTCTGGAATCTGAGAGGAGCCACAAATTTCCTTCCACCCAGCGTTCTCCCATGTCTCCTGATAAAAATTATACCACACTTGTGTGGGTAGGCATAGCGCCCGCAACAGGAAATGCCACAAAGCGCAATGTGGACACATCCAAATTTTTGAAAGAAAGCAGAGGTGTTTTTTGCAAAGTGCCTACCTGTAGATTTTGGCCTCTAGCTCAGGCACCACCTAGGGAAACCTACCAAACCAGTGCATTTCTGAAAACTAGAGACTCAGGGGAATCCAAGATGGGGTGACTTGTGTGGCTCGGACTAGGTTCTGTTACCCAGAATCCTTTGCAAACCTCAAAATTTGGCAAAAAAACACATGTTCCTCACATTTCTGTGGCAGAAAGTTCTGGAATCTGAGAGGAGCCTCAAATTTCCATCCACCCAGCGTTCCCCCACGTCTCCAGATAAAAATGATACCTCACTTGTGTGGGTAGGCCTAGCGCACGCGACAGGAAACACCCCAAAGCGCAACGTGGACAGATCCAAATTTTTGAAAGAAAACTGAGGTGTTTTTTGCAAAGTGCCTACCTGTAGATTTTGGCCTGTAGCTCAGCCGGCACCAAGGGAAAACTACCAAACCGGTGCATTTCTGAAAACTAGAGACCTAGGGGAATCCAAGATGGGGTGACTTGTGTGGCTCGGACCAGGTTCTGATACCCAGAATCCTTTGCAAACCTCAAAATTGTGTTCCTCACATTTCTGTGGCAGAAAGTTCTGGGATCTGAGAGGAGCCACAAATTTCCTTCCACCCAGCGTTCCCCCAAGTCTCCCGATAAAAATGATACCTCACTTGTGTGGGTAGGCCTAGCGCCCGCGACAGGAAACACCCCAAAGCGCAACGTGGACACATCCAATTTTGGAAAGAAAACAGAGCTGTTTTTTGCAAAGTGCCTACCTGTAGATTTTGGCCTCTAGCTTAGCCGCCACCCAGGGAAACCTACCAAACCTGTGCATTTCTGAAAACTAGAGACCTAGGGGAATCCAAGATGGGATGACTTGTGTGGCTCAGACCAGGATCTGTTAACCCGGAATCCTTTGCAAACCTCAAAATTTGGCTAAAAAAACACGTACCTCACATTTCTGTGGCAGAAAGTTCTGGAATCTGAGAGGAGCCACAAATTTCCCTCCACCCAGCGTTCCCCCAAGTCTCCCGATAAAAATGATACCTCACTTGTGTGGGTAGGCCTAGCGCCTGCGACAGGAAACACCCCAAAGCGCAACGTGGACTCATCCAAATTTTTGAAAGAAAACTGAGGTGTTTTTTGCACATCTCCTACCTGTAGATTTTGGCCTGTAGCTCAGCCGGCACCCAGGGAAAACTACCAAACCTGTGCATTTCTGAAAACTAGAGACCTAGGGGAATCCAAGATGGGGTGACTTGTGTGGCTCGGACCAGGTTCTGTTACCCAGAATCCTTTGCAAACTTCAAATTTGTGTTCCTCACATTTCTGTGGCAGAAAGTTCTGGAATCTGAGAGGAGCCACAAATTTCCTTCCACCCAGCGTTCCCCCAAGTCTCCCGATAAAAATGATACCTCACTTGTGTGGGTAGGCCTAGCGCCCGCGACAAGAAACACCCCAAAGCGCAACGTGGACACATCCAATTTTTGAAAGAAAACAGAGGTGTTTTTTGCCAAGTGCCTACCTGTAGATTTTGGCCTCTAGCTCACTCGCCACCCAGGGAAACCTACCAAACCTGTGCATTTCTGAAAACTAGAGACCTAGGGGAATCCAAGATGGGGTGAATTGTGTGGCTCGGACCAGGTTCTGTTACCCAGAATCCTTTGCAAACCTCAAAATTTGGCAAAAAAAACACATGTTCCTCACATTTCTGTGGCAGAAAGTTCTGGAATCTGAGAGGAGCCACAAATTTCCTTCCACCCAACATTCTTCCACGTCTCCCGATAAAAATAATACCTCACTTGTGTGGGTAGGCCTAGCGTCCGCGACAGGAAACGCCCCAAAGCGCAACGTGGACACATCCACATTTTTGAAAGAAAACAGAGGTGTTTTTTGAAAAGTGCCTACCTGTAGATTTTGGCCTCTAGCTCAGCCGCCACCTAGGGAAACCTACCAAACCTGTGCATTTCTGAAAACTAGAGACCTAGGGGAATCCAAGATGGGGTGACTTGTGTGGCTCGGACCAGGTTCTGTTACCCAGAATCCTTTTCAATCCTCAAAATTTGGCTAAAAAAACACATTCCGCACATTTCTGTGGCAGAAAGTTCTGGAATCTGAGAGGAGCCACAAATTTCCTTCCACCCAGCGTTCCCCCAAGTCTCACGATAAAAATGATACCTCACTTGTGTGGGTAGGCCTAGCGTCCGCGACAGGAAACGCCCCAAAGCGCAACGTGGACTCATCCAAATTTTTGAAAGAAAACTGAGGTGTTTTTTGCAAAGTGCCTACCTGTAGATTTTGGCCTCTAGCTCAATCGCCACCCAGGGAAACCTACCAAACCTGTGCATTTCTGAAAACTAGAGACCTAGGGGAATCCAAGATGGGGTGAATTGTGTGGCTCGGACTAGGTTCTGTTACCCAGAATCCTTTGCAAACCTCAAAATTTGGCAAAAAAAACACATGTTCCTCACATTTCTGTGGCAGAAAGTTCTGGAATCTGAGAGGAGCCACAAATTTCCTTCCACCCAACATTCTTCCACGTCTCCCGATAAAAATAATACCTCACTTGTGTGGGTAGGCCTAGCGTCCGCGACAGGAAACGCCCCAAAGCGCAACGTGGACACATCCACATTTTTTAAAGAAAACAGAGGTGTTTTTTTAAAAGTGCCTACATGTAGATTTTGGCTTGTAGCTCAGCCGGCACCCAGGGAAACCTACCAAACCTGTGCATTTCTTAAAACTAGAGACCTAGGGGAATCCAAGATGGGGTGACTTGTGTGGCTCGGACCAGGTTCTGTTACCCAGAATCATTTGCAAACCTCACAATTTGGCTAAAAAAACACATGTTCCTCACATTTCTGTGGCAGAAAGTTCTGGAATCTGAGAGGAGCCCCAAATTTCCTTCCACCCAGCGTTCCCCCACGTCTCCCGATAAAAATGATACCTCACATGTGTGGGTAGGCCTAGCGTCCGCGACAGGAAACGCCCCAAAGCACAAAGTGGACACATCCAAATTTTTGAAAGAAAACAGAGGTGTTTTTTGCAAAGTTCCTACCTGTAGATTTTGGCCTCTAGCTCAGCCGCCACCTAGGGAAACCTACCAAACCTGTGCATTTCTGAAAACTAGAGACCTAGGGGAATCCAAGATGGGGTGACTTGTGATGCTCGGACCAGGTTCTGATACCCAGAATCCTTTGCAAACCTCAAAATTGTGTTCCTCACATTTCTGTGGCAGAAAGTTCTGGAATCTGAGAGGAGCCACAAATTTCCTTCCACCCAGCGTTCCCCCAAGTCTCCCGAAAAAATGATACCTCACTTGTGTGGGTAGGCCTAGCGCCCGCGACAGGAAACCCCCCAGAGCGCAACGTGGACACATCAAATTTTGGAAAGAAAACTGAGGTGTTTTTTGCAAAGTGCCTACCTGTAGATTTTGGCCTGTAGCTCAGCCGGCACCCAGGGAAAACTACCAAACCTGTGCATTTCTGAAAACTAGAGACCTAGGGGAATCCAAGATGGGGTGACTTGTGTGGCTCGGACCAGGTTCTGTTACCCAGAATCCTTTGCAAACTTCAAATTTGTGTTCCTCACATTTCTGTGGCAGAAAGTTCTGGAATCTGAGAGGAGCCACAAATTTCCTTCCACCCAGCGTTCCCCCAAGTCTCCCGATAAAAATGATACCTCACTTGTGTGGGTAGGCCTAGCGCCCGCGACAAGAAACACCCCAAAGCGCAACGTGGACACATCCAATTTTTGAAAGAAAACAGAGGTGTTTTTTGCAAAGTGCCTACCTGTAGATTTTGGCCTCTAGCTCACTCGCCACCCAGGGAAACCTACCAAACCTGTGCATTTCTGAAAACTAGAGACCTAGGGGAATCCAAGATGGGGTGAATTGTGTGGCTCGGACCAGGTTCTGTTACCCAGAATCCTTTGCAAACATCAAAATTTGGCAAAAAAAACACATGTTCCTCACATTTCTGTGGCAGAAAGTTCTGGAATCCGAGAGGAGCCACAAATTTCCTTCCACCCAACATTCTTCCACGTCTCCCGATAAAAATAATACCTCACTTGTGTGGGTAGGCCTAGCGTCCGCGACAGGAAACGCCCCAAAGCGCAACGTGGACACATCCACATTTTTGAAAGAAAACAGAGGTGTTTTTTGAAAAGTGCCTACCTGTAGATTTTGGCCTCTAGCTCAGCCGCCACCTAGGGAAACCTACCAAACCTGTGCATTTCTGAAAACTAGAGACCTAGGGGAATCCAAGATGGGGTGACTTGTGTGGCTCGGACCAGGTTCTGTTACCCAGAATCCTTTTCAATCCTCAAAATTTGGCTAAAAAAACACATTCCTCACATTTCTGTGGCAGAAAGTTCTGGAATCTGAGAGGAGCCACAAATTTCCTTCCACCCAGCGTTCCCCCAAGTCTCACGATAAAAATGATACCTCACTTGTGTGGGTAGGCCTAGCGTCCGCGACAGGAAACGCCCCAAAGCGCAACGTGGACACATCCACATTTTTGAAAGAAAACTGAGGTGTTTTTTGCAAAGTGCCTACCTGTAGATTTTGGATTGTAGCTCAGCCGGCACCCAGGGAAAACTACCAAACCTGTGCATTTCTGAAATCTAGAGACCTAGGGGAATCCAAGATGGGGTGACTTGTGTGGCTCGGACCAGGTTCTGTTACCCAGAATCCTTTGCAAACCTCAAAATTGTGTTCCTCACATTTCTGTGGCAGAAAGTTCTGGAATCTGAGAGGAGCCACAAATTTCCTTCCACCCAGCGTTCCCCCAAGTCTCCCGATAAAAATGATACCTCACTTGTGTGGGTAGGCCAAGCGCCCGCGACAGGAAACACCCCAAAGCGCAACGTGGACACATCCAAATTTCTGAAAGAAAACTGAGGTGTTTTTTGGAAAGTGCCTACGTGTAGATTTTGGCCTGTAGCTCAGCCGGCACCCAGGGAAACCTACCAAACCTGTGCATTTCTGAAAACTAGAGACCGAGGGGAATCCAAGATGGGGTGACTTGTGTGGCTCGGACCAGGTTCTGTTACCCAGAATCCTTTGCAAACCTCAAAATTTGGCTAAAGAAACACATGTTCCTCACATTTCTGTGGCAGAAAGTTCTGGAATCTGAGAGGAGCCACAAATTTCCTTCCACCCAGCGTTCCCCCAAGTCTCCCGATAAAAATGATACCTCACTTGTGTGGGTAGGCCTAGCGTCCGCGACAGGAAACGCCCCAAAGCTCAAAGTGGACACATCCAAATTTTTTAAAGAAAACAGAGGTGTTTTTTGCAAAGTTCCTACCTGTAGATTTTGGCCTCTAGCTCAGCAGCCACCTAGGGAAAACTACCAAACCTGTGCATTTCTGAAAACTAGAGACCTAGTGGAATCCAAGATGGGGTGACTTGTGTGGCTCGGACCAGGTTCTGTTACCCAGAATCCTTTGCAAACCTCAAAATTGTGTTCCTCACATTTCTGTGGCAGAAAGTTCTGGAATCTGAGAGGAGCCACAAATTTCCTTCCACCCAGCGTTCCCGCAAGTCTCCCGATAAAAATGATACCTCACTTGTGTGGGTAGGCCTAGCGCCCGCCACAGGAAACACCCCAAAGCGCAACGTGGACACATCCAATTTTTGAAAGAAAACAGAGGTGTTTTTTGCAAAGTGCCTACCTGTAGATTTTGGCCTCTAGCTCAGCCTCCACCTAGGGAAACCTACCAAACCTGTGCATTTCTGAAAACAAGAGACCTAGGGGAATCCAAGATGGGGTGACTTGTGTGGCTCGGACCAGGTTCTGTTACCCAGAATCCTTTGCAAACCTCAAAATTTGGCAAAAAAACACATGTTCCTCACATTTCTGTGGCAGAAAGTTCTGGAATCTGAGGGGAGCCACAAATTTCCTTCCACCCAGCATTCCCCCACATCTCCCGATAAAAATGATACCTCACTTGTGTGGGTAGGCCTAGCGTCCGCGACAGGAAACGCCCCAAAGCGCAACGTGGACACATCCAAATTTTTGAAAGAAAACAGAGGTGTTTTTTTAAAAGTGCCTACCTGTAGATTTTGGCCTCTAGCTCAGCCGCCACCTAGGGAAACCTACCAATCCTGTGCATTTCTGAAAACTAGAGACCTAGGGGAATCCAAGATGGGGTGACTTGTGTGTCTCGGACCAGGTTCTGTTACCCAGAATCCTTTTCAAACCTCAATATTTGGCTAAAAAAACACGTTCCTCACATTTCTGTGGCAGAAAGTTCTGGAATCTGAGAGGAGCCACAAATTTCCTTCCACCCAGCGTTTCCCCAAGTCTCACAATAAAAATGATACCTCACTTGTGTGGGTAGGCCTAGCGCCCGCGTCAGGATATGCCCCAAAACACAACGTGGACACATCAAAGAAAACAGAGCTGTTTTTAGCAAAGTGCCTACCTGTAGATTTTGGCCTCTAGCTCAGCCTCCACCTAGGGAAACCTACCAAACCTGTGCATTTCTGAAAACAAGAGACCTAGGGGAATCCAAGATGGGGTGACTTGTGTGGCTCGGACCAGGTTCTGTTACCCAGAATCCTTTGCAAACCTCAAAATTTGGCTAAAAAACACATGTTCCTCACATTTCTGTAGCAGAAAATTCTGGAATCTGAGAGGAGCCACAAATTTCCTTCCACGCAGCGTTCCCCCACGTATCCCGATACAAACGATACCTCACTTGTGTGGGGAGGCCTAGCGTCCGCGACAGGAAACGCCCCAAAGCTCAAAGTGGACACATCCAAATTTTTGAAAGAAAACAGAGGTGTTTTTTGCAAAGTTCCTACCTGTAGATTTTGGCCTCTAGCTCAGCCGCCACCTAGTGAAACCTACCAAACCTGTGCATTTCTGAAAACTAGAGACCTAGTGGAATCCAAGATGGGGTGACTTGTGTGGCTCGGACCAGGTTCTGTTACCCAGAATCCTTTGCAAACCTCAAAATTGTGTTCCTCACATTTCTGTGGCAGAAAGTTCTGGAATCTGAGAGGAGCCACAAATTTCCTTCCACCCAGCGTTCCCCCAAGTCTCCCGATAAAAATGATACCTCACTTGTGTGGGTAGGCCTAGCGCCCGCGACAGGAAACCCCCCAGAGCGCAACGTGGACACATCAAATTTTGGAAAGAAAACTGAGGTGTTTTTTGCAAAGTGCCTACCTGTAGATTTTGGCCTGTAGCTCAGCCGGCACCCAGGGAAAACTACCAAACCTGTGCATTTCTGAAAACTAGAGACCTAGGGGAATCCAAGATGGGGTGACTTGTGTGGCTCGGACCAGGTTCTGTTACCCAGAATCCTTTGCAAACTTCAAATTTGTGTTCCTCACATTTCTGTGGCAGAAAGTTCTGGAATCTGAGAGGAGCCACAAATTTCCTTCCACCCAGCGTTCCCCCAAGTCTCCCGATAAAAATGATACCTCACTTGTGTGGGTAGGCCTAGCGCCCGCGACAAGAAACACCCCAAAGCGCAACGTGGACACATCCAATTTTTGAAAGAAAACAGAGGTGTTTTTTGCAAAGTGCCTACCTGTAGATTTTGGCCTCTAGCTCACTCGCCACCCAGGGAAACCTACCAAACCTGTGCATTTCTGAAAACTAGAGACCTAGGGGAATCCAAGATGGGGTGAATTGTGTGGCTCGGACCAGGTTCTGTTACCCAGAATCCTTTGCAAACATCAAAATTTGGCAAAAAAAACACATGTTCCTCACATTTCTGTGGCAGAAAGTTCTGGAATCCGAGAGGAGCCACAAATTTCCTTCCACCCAACATTCTTCCACGTCTCCCGATAAAAATAATACCTCACTTGTGTGGGTAGGCCTAGCGTCCGCGACAGGAAACGCCCCAAAGCGCAACGTGGACACATCCACATTTTTGAAAGAAAACAGAGGTGTTTTTTGAAAAGTGCCTACCTGTAGATTTTGGCCTCTAGCTCAGCCGCCACCTAGGGAAACCTACCAAACCTGTGCATTTCTGAAAACTAGAGACCTAGGGGAATCCAAGATGGGGTGACTTGTGTGGCTCGGACCAGGTTCTGTTACCCAGAATCCTTTTCAATCCTCAAAATTTGGCTAAAAAAACACATTCCTCACATTTCTGTGGCAGAAAGTTCTGGAATCTGAGAGGAGCCACAAATTTCCTTCCACCCAGCGTTCCCCCAAGTCTCACGATAAAAATGATACCTCACTTGTGTGGGTAGGCCTAGCGTCCGCGACAGGAAACGCCCCAAAGCGCAACGTGGACACATCCACATTTTTGAAAGAAAACTGAGGTGTTTTTTGCAAAGTGCCTACCTGTAGATTTTGGATTGTAGCTCAGCCGGCACCCAGGGAAAACTACCAAACCTGTGCATTTCTGAAATCTAGAGACCTAGGGGAATCCAAGATGGGGTGACTTGTGTGGCTCGGACCAGGTTCTGTTACCCAGAATCCTTTGCAAACCTCAAAATTGTGTTCCTCACATTTCTGTGGCAGAAAGTTCTGGAATCTGAGAGGAGCCACAAATTTCCTTCCACCCAGCGTTCCCCCAAGTCTCCCGATAAAAATGATACCTCACTTGTGTGGGTAGGCCAAGCGCCCGCGACAGGAAACACCCCAAAGCGCAACGTGGACACATCCAAATTTCTGAAAGAAAACTGAGGTGTTTTTTTAAAAGTGCCTACCTGTAGATTTTGGCCTCTAGCTCAGCCGCCACCTAGGGAAACCTACCAATCCTGTGCATTTCTGAAAACTAGAGACCTAGGGGAATCCAAGATGGGGTGACTTGTGTGTCTCGGACCAGGTTCTGTTACCCAGAATCCTTTTCAAACCTCAATATTTGGCTAAAAAAACACGTTCCTCACATTTCTGTGGCAGAAAGTTCTGGAATCTGAGAGGAGCCACAAATTTCCTTCCACCCAGCGTTTCCCCAAGTCTCACAATAAAAATGATACCTCACTTGTGTGGGTAGGCCTAGCGCCCGCGTCAGGATATGCCCCAAAACACAACGTGGACACATCAAAGAAAACAGAGCTGTTTTTAGCAAAGTGCCTACCTGTAGATTTTGGCCTCTAGCTCAGCCTCCACCTAGGGAAACCTACCAAACCTGTGCATTTCTGAAAACAAGAGACCTAGGGGAATCCAAGATGGGGTGACTTGTGTGGCTCGGACCAGGTTCTGTTACCCAGAATCCTTTGCAAACCTCAAAATTTGGCTAAAAAAACACATGTTCCTCACATTTCTGTGGCAGAAAGTTCTGGCATCTGAGAAGAGTCACAAATTACCTTCCAACCAGCGTTCCCCCACGTATCCCGATACAAACGATACCTCACTTGTGTGGGGAGGCCTAGCGTCCGCGACAGGAAACGCCCCAAAGCTCAAAGTGGACACATCCAAATTTTTGAAAGAAAACAGAGGTGTTTTTTGCAAAGTTCCTACCTGTAGATTTTGGCCTCTAGCTCAGCCGCCACCTAGGGAAACCTACCAAACCAGTGCATTTCTGAAAACTAGAGACCCAGGGGAAACCAAGATGGGGTGACTTGTGTCGCTCGGACCAGGTTCTGTTACCCAGAATCCTTTGCAAACCTCAAAATTTGGCTAAAAAACACATGTTCCTCACATTTCTGTGGTAGAAAGTTCTGGAATCTGAGAGGAGCCACAAATTTCCTTCCACCAAGCGTTCTCCCATGTCTCCCGATAAAAATTATACCTCACTTGTGTGGGTAGGCCTAGCGCCCGCGACAGGAAACGCCCCAAAGGGCAACGTGGACACATCCACATTTTTTAAATAAAACTGAGGTGTTTTTTGCAAAGTGCCTACCTGTAGATTTTGGCCTGTAGCTCAGCCGGCACCCAGGGAAAACTACCAAACCTGTGCATTTCTGAAAACTAGAGACCTAGGGGAATCCAAGATGGGGTGACTTGTGTGGCTCGGACCAGGTTCTGTTACCCAGAATCCTTTGCAAACCTCAAAATTGTGTTCTTCACATTTCTGTGGCAGAAAGTTCTGGAATCTGAGAGGAGCCACAAATTTCCTTCCACCCAGCGTTCCCCCAAGTCTCCCGATAAAAATGATACCTCACTTGTGTGGGTAGGCCTAGCGCCCGCGACAGGAAACACCCCAAGGCGCAACGTGGACACATCCAATTTTTGAAAGAAAACAGAGGTGTTTTTTGCAAAGTGCCTACCTGTAGATTTTGGCCTCTACCTCAGCCGCCACCTAGGGAAACCTACCAAACCTGTGCATTTCTGAAAACTAGAGACCTAGTGGAATCCAAGATGGGGTGACTTGTGTGGCTCGGACCAGGTTCTGTTACCCAGAATCCTTTGCAAACCTCAAAATTGTGTTCCTCACATTTCTGTGGCAGAAAGTTCTGGAATATGAGAGGAGCCACAAATTTCCTTCCACCCAGCGTTCCCCCACGTCTCCCGATAAAAATGATACCTCACTTGTGAGGGTAGGCCTAGCGCCCACGACAGGAAATGACCCAAAGCGCAACGTGGACACATCCAAATTTTTGAAAGAAAACTGAGGTGTTTTTCGCAAAGTGCCTAAACTGTAGATTTTGGCCTGTAGCTCTTCCGGCACCTAGGGAAACCTACCAAACCTGTGCATTTCTGAAAACTAGAGACCTAGGGGAATCCAAGATGGGGTGACTTGTGTGGCTTGGACCAGGTTCTGTTACCCAGAATCCTTTGCAAACCTCAAAATTTGGCTAAAAAACACATGTTCCTCACATTTCTGTGGCAGAAAGTTCTGGAATCTGAGAGGAGCCACAAATTACCTTCCACCCAGCGTTCTCCCATGTCTCCCGATAAAAATGATACCTCACTTGTGTGGGTAGGCCTAGCGCCCACGACAGGAAACGCCCCAAAGCGCAATGTGGACACATCCAAATTTTTGAAAGAAAGCAGAGGTGTTTTTTGTAAAGTGCCTACCTGTAGATTTTGGCCTCTAGCTCAGCCACCACCTAGGGAAACCTACCAAACCAGTGCATTTCTGAAAACTAGAGACCCAGTGGAATCCAAGATGGGATGACTTGTGAGGCTCGGTCCAGGATCTGTTAACCCGGAATCCTTTGCAAACCTCAAAATTTGGCTAAAAAAACACGTTCCTCACATTTCTGTGGCAGAAAGTTCTGGAATCTGAGAGGAGCCACAAATTTCCTTCCACACAGCGTTCCCCCAAGTCTCCCGATAAAAATGATACATCACTTGTGTGGGTAGGCCTAGCGCACGCGACAGGAAACACCCCAAAGCGCAACGTGGACACATCCAAATTTAAGAAAGAAAACTAAGGTGTTTTTTGCAAAGTGCCTACCTGTAGATTTTGGCCTGTAGCTCAGCCGGCACCCAGGGAAAACTACCAAACCGGTGCATTTCTGAAAACTAGAGACCTAGGGGAATCCAAGATGGGGTGACTTGTGTGGCTCGGACCAGGTTCTGTTACCCAGAATCCTTTGCAAACCTCAAAATTGTGTTCCTCACATTTCTGTGGCAGAAAGTTCTGGAATCTGAGAGGAGCCACAAATTTCCTTCCAACCAGCGTTCCCCCAAGTCTCCCGATAAAAATGATACCTCACTTGTGTGGGTAGGCCTAGCGCCCGCGACAGGAAACACCCCAAAGCGCAACGTGGACAAATCCAAATTTTTGAAAGAAAACAGATGTGTTTTTTGAAAAGTGCCTGCCTGTAGATTTTGGCCTTTAGCTCAGCCGCCACCTAGGGAAACCTACCAATCCTGTGCATGTCTGAAAACTAGAGACCTAGGGGAATCCAAGATGGGGTTACTTGTGTGTCTCGGACTAGGTTCTGTTACCCAGAATCCTTTTCAAACCTCAAAATTTGGCAAAAAAACACATGTTCCTCACATTTCTGTGGCAGAAAGTTCTGGAATCTGAGAGGAGCCACAAATTTCCTTCCACCCAGCATTGCCCCACGTCTCCCGATAAAAATGATACTTCACTTGTGTGGGTAGGCCTAGCATCCGTGACAGGAAACGCCCCAAAGCGCAACGTGGACACATCCAAATTTTTGAAAGAAAAGAGATGTGTTTTTTGAAAAGTGCCTGCCTGTAGATTTTGGCCTCTAGCTCAGCCGCCACCTAGGGAAACCTACCAATCCTGTGCATGTCTGAAAACTAGAGACCTAGGGGAATCCAAGATGGGGTGACTTGTGTGTCTCGGACCAGGTTCTGTTACCCAGAATCCTTTTCAAACCTCAAAATTTGGCTAAAAAAACACGTTCCTCACATTTCTGTGGCAGAAAGTTCTGGAATCTGAGAGGAGCCACAAATTTCCTTCCACCCAGCGTTCCCCGAAGTCTCCCGATAAAAATGATACCTCACTTGTGTGGGTAGGCCTAGCGCCCGCGACAGGAAACACCCCAAGGCGCAACGTGGACACATCCAATTTTTGAAAGAAAACAGAGGTGTTTTTTGCAAAGTGCCTACCTGTAGATTTTGGCCTCTACCTCAGCCGCCACCTAGGGAAACCTACCAAACCTGTGCATTTCTGAAAACTAGAGACCTAGTGGAATCCAAGATGAGGTGACTTGTGTGGCTCGGACCAGGTTCTGTTACCCAGAATCCTTTGCAAACCTCAAAATTTGGCAAAAAAACACATGTTCCTCACATTTCTGTGGCAGAAAGTTCTGGAATCTGAGAGGAGCCACAAATTTCCTTCCACCCAGCATTGCCCCACGTCTCCCGATAAAAATGATACCTCACTTGTGTGGGTAGGCCTAGCATCCGCGACAGGAAACGCCCCAAAGCGCAACGTGGACACATCCAAATTTTTGAAAGAAAACAGATGTGTTTTTTGAAAAGTGCCTGCCTGTAGATTTTGGCCTCTAGCTCAGCCGCCACCTAGGGAAACCTACCAATCCTGTGCATGGCTGAAAACTAGAGACTTAGGGGAATCCAAGATGGGGTGACTTGTGTGTCTCGGACCAGGTTCTGTTACCCAGAATCCTTTTCAAACCTCAAAATTTGGCTAAAAAAACACGTTCCTCACATTTCTGTGGCAGAAAGTTCTGGAATCTGAGAGGAGCCACAAATTTCCTTCCACCCAGCATTCCCCCAAGTCTCACGATAAAAATGATACCTCACTTGCGTGGGTAGGCCTAGCGCTTGCGTCAGGATATGCCCCAAAAAACAACGTGGACACATCAAAGAAAACAGAGCTGTTTTTAGCAAAGTGCCTACCTGTAGATTTTGGCCTCTAGCTCAGCCGGCACCTAGAGAAACCTACCAAACCTGTGCATTTCTGAAAACTAGAGACCTAGGGGAATCCAAGATGGGGTGACTTGTGTGTCTCGGACCAGGTTCTGTTACCCAGAATCCTTTTCAAACCTCAAAATTTGGCTAAAAAAACACATGTTCCTCACATTTCTGTGGCAGAACTTTCTGGAATCTGAGAGGAGCCCCAAATTTCCTTCCACCCAGCGTTCCCCCATGTCTCCCGATAAAAATGATACCTCACTTGTGTGGGTAGGCCTAGCGTCCGCGACAGGAAACGACCCAAAGCGCAAAGTGGACACTTCCAAATTTTTGAAAGAAAACAGAGGTGTTTTTTGCAAAGTTCCTACCTGTAGATTTTGGCCTATAGCTCAGCCGCCACCTAGGGAAACCTACCAAACCTGTGCGTTTCTGAAAACTAGAGACCTAGTGGAATCGAAGATGGGGTGACTTGTGTGGCTCGGACCAGGTTCTGTTACCCAGAATCCTTTGCAAACCTCAAAATTGTGTTCCTCACATTTCTGTGGCAGAAAGTTCTGGAATCTGAGAGGAGCCACAAATTTCCTTCCACCCAGCGTTCCCCCACGTCTCCCGATAAAAATGATACCTCACTTGTGTGGGTAGGCCTAGCGCCCACGACAGGAAATGACCCAAAGTACAACTTGTACACATCCAAATTTTTGAAAGAAAACTGAGGTGTTTTTTGCAAAGTGCCTACCTGTAGATTTTGGCCTGTAGCTCAGCCGGCACCTAGGGAAACCTACCAAACCGCTGCATTTCTGAAAACTAGAGACCTAGGGGAATCCAAGATGGGTTAACTTGTGTGGCTCGGACCAGGTTCTGTTACCCAGAATCCTTTGCAAACCTCAAAATTTGGCTAAAAAACACATGTTCCTCACATTTCTGTGGCAGAAAGTTCTGGAATCTGAGAGGAGCCACAAATTTCCTTCCACCCAGCGTTCTCCCATGTCTCCCGATAAAAATTATACCACACTTGTGTGGGTAGGCATAGCGCCCGCAACAGGAAACGCCCCAAAGCGCAATGTGGACACATCCAAATTTTTGAAAGAAAGCAGAGGTGTTTTTTGCAAAGTGCCTACCTGTAGATTTTGGCCTCTAGCTCAGGCACCACCTAGGGAAACCTACCAAACCAGTGCATTTCTGAAAACTAGAGACTCAGGGGAATCCAAGATGGGGTGACTTGTGTGGCTCGGACTAGGTTCTGTTACCCAGAATCCTTTGCAAACCTCAAAATTTGGCAAAAAAACACATGTTCCTCACATTTCTGTGGCAGAAAGTTCTGGAATCTGAGAGGAGCCTCAAATTTCCATCCACCCAGCGTTCCCCCACGTCTCCAGATAAAAATGATACCTCACTTGTGTGGGTAGGCCTAGCGTCCGCGACAGGAAACGCCCCAAAGCGCAAAGTGGACACTTCCAAATTTTTGAAAGAAAACAGAGGTGTTTTTTGCTAAGTTCCTACCTGTAGATTTTGGACTACAGCTCAGCCGCCACCTAGGGAAACCTACCAAACCTCTGCATTTCTGAAAACTAGAGACCTAGTGGAATCCAAGACGGGGTGACTTGTGTGGCTCGGACCAGGTTCCGTTACCCAGAATCCTTTGCAAACCTCAAAATTGTGTTCCTCACATTTCTGTGGCAGAAAGTTCTGGAATCTGAGAGGAGCCACAAATTTCCTTCCACCCAGCGTTCCCCCACGTCTCCCGATAAAAATGATACCTCACTTGTGTGGGTAGGCCTAGCGCCCACGACAGGAAATGACCCAAAGTACAACGTGGACACATCCAAATTTTTTCAAAAAAACTGAGGTGTTTTTCGCAAAGTGCCTACCTGTAGATTTTGGCCTGTAGCTCAGCCGGCACCTAGGGAAACCTACCAAACCGCTGCATTTCTGAAAACTAGAGACCTAGGGGAATCCAAGATGGGGTGACTTGTGTGGCTCGGACCAGGTTCTGTTACCCAGAATCCTTTGCAAACCTCAAAATTTGGCTAAAAAACACATGTTCCTCACATTTCTGTGGCAGAAAGTTCTGGAATCTGAGAGGAGCCACAAATTTCCTTCCACCCAGCGTTCTCCCATGTCTCCCGATAAAAATTATACCTCACTTGTGTGGGTAGGCATAGCGCCCGCGACAGGAAACGCCCCAAAGCGCAATGTGGACACATGCAAATTTTTGAAAGAAAGCAGAGGTGTTTTTTGTAAAGTGCCTACCTGTAGATTTTGGCCTCTAGCTCAGCCACCACCTATGGAAACCTACCAAACCAGTGCATTTCTGAAAACTAGAGACCCAGGGGAATCCAAGATGGGATGACTTGTGAGGCTCGGACCAGGATCTGTTAACCCGGAATCCTTTGCAAACCTCAAAATTTTGATAAAAAAACAAGTTCCTCACATTTCTGTGGCAGAAAGTTCTGGAATATGAGAGGAGCCACAAATTTCCTTCCACACAGCGTTCCCCCAAGTCTCCCGATAAAAATGATACCTCACTTGTGTGGGTAGGCCTAGCGCACGCGACAGGAAACACCCCAAAGCGCAACGTGGACAGATCCAAATTTTTGAAAGAAAACTGAGGTGTTTTTTGCAAAGTGCCTACCTGTAGATTTTGGCCTGTAGCTCAGCCGGCACCCAGGGAAAACTACCAAACCGGTGCATTTCTGAAAACTAGAGACCTAGGGGAATCCAAGATGGGGTGACTTGTGTGGCTCGGACCAGGTTCTGATACCCAGAATCCTTTGCAAACCTCAAAATTGTGTTCCTCACATTTCTGTGGCAGAAAGTTCTGGGATCTGAGAGGAGCCACAAATTTCCTTCCACCCAGCGTTCCCCCAAGTCTCCCGATAAAAATGATACCTCACTTGTGTGGGTAGGCCTAGCGCCCGCGAGAGGAAACACCCCAAAGCGCAACGTGGACACATCCAATTTTGGAAAGAAAACAGAGCTGTTTTTTGCAAGGTGCCTACCTGTAGATTTTGGCCTCTAGCTTAGCCGCCACCCAGGGAAACCTACCAAACCTGTGCATTTCTGAAAACTAGAGACCTAGGGGAATCCAAGATGGGATGACTTGTGTGGCTCGGACCAGGATCTGTTAACCCGGAATCCTTTGCAAACCTCAAAATTTGGCTAAAAAAACACGTACCTCACATTTCTGTGGCAGAAAGTTCTGGAATCTGAGAGGAGCCACAAATTTCCTTCCACCCAGCGTTCCCCCAAGTCTCCCGATAAAAATGATACCTCACTTGTGTGGGTAGGCCTAGCGCCTGCGACAGGAAACACCCCAAAGCGCAACGTGGACTCATCCAAATTTTTGAAAGAAAAGTGATGTGTTTTTTGCACATCTCCTCCCTGTAGATTTTGGCCTGTAGCTCAGCCGGCACCCAGGGAAAACTACCAAACCTGTGCATTTCTGAAAACTAGAGACCTAGGGGAATCCAAGATGGGGTGACTTGTGTGGCTCGGACCAGGTTCTGTTACCCAGAATCCTTTGCAAACTTCAAATTTGTGTTCCTCACATTTCTGTGGCAGAAAGTTCTGGAATCTGAGAGGAGCCACAAATTTCCTTCCACCCAGCGTTCCCCCAAGTCTCCCGATAAAAATGATACCTCACTTGTGTGGGTAGGCCTAGCGCCCGCGACAAGAAACACCCCAAAGCGCAACGTGGACACATCCAATTTTTGAAAGAAAACAGAGGTGTTTTTTGCAAAGTGCCTACCTGTAGATTTTGGCCTCTAGCTCACTCGCCACCCAGGGAAACCTACCAAACCTGTGCATTTCTGAAAACTAGAGACCTAGGGGAATCCAAGATGGGGTGACTTGTGTGGCTCGGACCAGGTTCTGTTACCCAGAATCCTTTTCAATCCTCAAAATTTGGCTAAAAAAACACATTCCTCACATTTCTGTGGCAGAAAGTTCTGGAATCTGAGAGGAGCCACAAATTTCCTTCCACCCAGCGTTCCCCCAAGTCTCACGATAAAAATGATACCTCACTTGTGTGGGTAGGCCTAGCGTCCGCGACAGGAAACGCCCCAAAGCGCAACGTGGACTCATCCAAATTTTTGAAAGAAAACTGAGGTGTTTTTTGCAAAGTGCCTACCTGTAGATTTTGGCCTCTAGCTCACTCGCCACCCAGGGAAACCTACCAAACCTGTGCATTTCTGAAAACTAGAGACCTAGGGGAATCCAAGATGGGGTGAATTGTGTGGCTCGGACCAGGTTCTGTTACCCAGAATCCTTTGCAAACCTCAAAATTTGGCAAAAAAAACACATGTTCCTCACATTTCTGTGGCAGAAAGTTCTGGAATCTGAGAGGAGCCACAAATTTCCTTCCACCCAACATTCTTCCACGTCTCCCGATAAAAATAATACCTCACTTGTGTGGGTAGGCCTAGCGCCCGCGACAGGAAACACCCCAAAGCGCAACGTGGACACATCCAATTTTTGAAAGAAAACAGAGGTGTTTTTTGCAAAGTGCCTGCCTGTAGATTTTGGCCTCTAGCTCACTCGCCACCCAGGGAAACCTACCAAACCTGTGCATTTCTGAAAACTAGAGACCTAGGGGAATCCAAGATGGGGTGAATTGTGTGGCTCGGACCAGGTTCTGTTACCCAGAATCCTTTGCAAACCTCAAAATTTGGCAAAAAAAACACATGTTCCTCACATTTCTGTGGCAGAAAGTTCTGGAATCTGAGAGGAGCCACGAATTTCCTTCCACCCAACATTCTTCCACGTCTCCCGATAAAAATAATACCTCACTTGTGTGGGTAGGCCTAGCGTCCGCGACAGGAAATGCCCCAAAGCGCAACGTGGACACATCCACATTTTTGAAAGAAAACAGAGGTGTTTTTTGAAAAGTGCCTACCTGTAGATTTTGGCCTCTAGCTCAGCCGCCACCTAGAGAAACCTACCAAACCTGTGCATTTCTGAAAACTAGAGACCTAGGGGAATCCAAGATGGGGTGACTTGTGTGGCTCGGACCAGGTTCTGTTACCCAGAATCCTTTTCAATCCTCAAAATTTGGCTAAAAAAACACATTCCTCACATTTCTGTGGCAGAAAGTTCTGGAATCTGAGAGGAGCCACGAATTTCCTTCCACCCAGCGTTCCCCCAAGTCTCACGATAAAAATGATACCTCACTTGTGTGGGTAGGCCTAGCGTCCGCGACAGGAAACGCCCCAAAGCGCAACGTGGACACATCCACATTTTTGAAAGAAAACTGAGGTGTTTTTTGCAAAGTGCCTACCTGTAGATTTTGGCTTGTAGCTCAGCCGGCACCCAGGGAAACCTACCAAACCTGTGCATTTCTTAAAACTAGAGACCTAGGGGAATCCAAGATGGGGTGACTTGTGTGGCTCGGACCAGGTTCTGTTACCCAGAATCATTTGCAAACCTCACAATTTTGCTAAAAAAACACATGTTCCTCACATTTCTGTGGCAGAAAGTTCTGGAATCTGAGAGGAGCCCCAAATTTCCTTCCACCCAGCGTTCCCCCACGTCTCCCGATAAAAATGATACCTCACTTGTGTGGGTAGGCCTAGCGTCCGCGACAGGAAACGCCCCAAAGCGCAAAGTGGACACATCCAAATTTTTGAAAGAAAACAGAGGTGTTTTTTGCAAAGTTCCTACCTGTAGATTTTGGCCTCTAGCTCAGCCGCCACCTAGGGAAACCTACCAAACCTGTGCATTTCTGAAAACTAGAGACCTAGGGGAATCCAAGATGGGGTGACTTGTGTGTCTCGGACCAGGTTCTGTTACCCAGAATCCTTTGCAAACCTCAAAATTTGGCAAAAAAAACACATGTTCCTCTCATTTCTGTGGCAGAAAGTTCTGGAATCTGAGAGGAGCCACAAATTTCCTTCCACCCAACATTCTTCCACGTCTCCCGATAAAAATAATACCTCACTTGTGTGGGTAGGCCTAGCGTCCGCGACAGGAAACGCCCCAAAGCGCAACGTGGACACATCCACATTTTTGAAAGAAAACAGAGGTGTTTTTTGAAAAGTGCCTACATGTAGATTTTGGCTTGTAGCTCAGCCGGCACCCAGGGAAACCTACCAAACCTGTGCATTTCTTAAAACTAGAGACCTAGGGGAATCCAAGATGGGGTGACTTGTGTGGCTCGGACCAGGTTCTGTTACCCAGAATCATTTGCAAACCTCACAATTTGGCTAAAAAAACACATGTTCCTCACATTTCTGTGGCAGAAAGTTCTGGAATCTGAGAGGAGCCCCAAATTTCCTTCCACCCAGCGTTCCCCCACGTCTCCCGATAAAAATGATACCTCACATGTGTGGGTAGGCCTAGCGTCCGCGACAGGAAACGCCCCAAAGCACAAAGTGGACACATCCAAATTTTTGAAAGAAAACAGAGGTGTTTTTTGCAAAGTTCCTACCTGTAGATTTTGGCCTCTAGCTCAGCCGCCACCTAGGGAAACCTACCAAACCTGTGCATTTCTGAAAACTAGAGACCTAGGGGAATCCAAGATGGGGTGACTTGTGATGCTCGGACCAGGTTCTGATACCCAGAATCCTTTGCAAACCTCAAAATTGTGTTCCTCACATTTCTGTGGCAGAAAGTTCTGGAATCTGAGAGGAGCCACAAATTTCCTTCCACCCAGCGTTCCCCCAAGTCTCCCGATAAAAATGATACCTCACTTGTGTGGGTAGGCCTAGCGCCCGCGACAGGAAACCCCCCAGAGCGCAACGTGGACACATCAAATTTTGGAAAGAAAACTGAGGTGTTTTTTGCAAAGTGCCTACCTGTAGATTTTGGCCTGTAGCTCAGCCGGCACCCAGGGAAAACTACCAAACCTGTGCATTTCTGAAAACTAGAGACCTAGGGGAATCCAAGATGGGGTGACTTGTGTGGCTCGGACCAGGTTCTGTTACCCAGAATCCTTTGCAAACTTCAAATTTGTGTTCCTCACATTTCTGTGGCAGAAAGTTCTGGAATCTGAGAGGAGCCACAAATTTCCTTCCACCCAGCGTTCCCCCAAGTCTCCCGATAAAAATGATACCTCACTTGTGTGGGTAGGCCTAGCGCCCGCGACAAGAAACACCCCAAAGCGCAACGTGGACACATCCAATTTTTGAAAGAAAACAGAGGTGTTTTTTGCAAAGTGCCTACCTGTAGATTTTGGCCTCTAGCTCACTCGCCACCCAGGGAAACCTACCAAACCTGTGCATTTCTGAAAACTAGAGACCTAGGGGAATCCAAGATGGGGTGAATTGTGTGGCTCGGACCAGGTTCTGTTACCCAGAATCCTTTGCAAACATCAAAATTTGGCAAAAAAAACACATGTTCCTCACATTTCTGTGGCAGAAAGTTCTGGAATCCGAGAGGAGCCACAAATTTCCTTCCACCCAACATTCTTCCACGTCTCCCGATAAAAATAATACCTCACTTGTGTGGGTAGGCCTAGCGTCCGCGACAGGAAACGCCCCAAAGCGCAACGTGGACACATCCACATTTTTGAAAGAAAACAGAGGTGTTTTTTGAAAAGTGCCTACCTGTAGATTTTGGCCTCTAGCTCAGCCGCCACCTAGGGAAACCTACCAAACCTGTGCATTTCTGAAAACTAGAGACCTAGGGGAATCCAAGATGGGGTGACTTGTGTGGCTCGGACCAGGTTCTGTTACCCAGAATCCTTTTCAATCCTCAAAATTTGGCTAAAAAAACACATTCCTCACATTTCTGTGGCAGAAAGTTCTGGAATCTGAGAGGAGCCACAAATTTCCTTCCACCCAGCGTTCCCCCAAGTCTCACGATAAAAATGATACCTCACTTGTGTGGGTAGGCCTAGCGTCCGCGACAGGAAACGCCCCAAAGCGCAACGTGGACACATCCACATTTTTGAAAGAAAACTGAGGTGTTTTTTGCAAAGTGCCTACCTGTAGATTTTGGATTGTAGCTCAGCCGGCACCCAGGGAAAACTACCAAACCTGTGCATTTCTGAAATCTAGAGACCTAGGGGAATCCAAGATGGGGTGACTTGTGTGGCTCGGACCAGGTTCTGTTACCCAGAATCCTTTGCAAACCTCAAAATTGTGTTCCTCACATTTCTGTGGCAGAAAGTTCTGGAATCTGAGAGGAGCCACAAATTTCCTTCCACCCAGCGTTCCCCCAAGTCTCCCGATAAAAATGATACCTCACTTGTGTGGGTAGGCCAAGCGCCCGCGACAGGAAACACCCCAAAGCGCAACGTGGACACATCCAAATTTCTGAAAGAAAACTGAGGTGTTTTTTGGAAAGTGCCTACGTGTAGATTTTGGCCTGTAGCTCAGCCGGCACCCAGGGAAACCTACCAAACCTGTGCATTTCTGAAAACTAGAGACCGAGGGGAATCCAAGATGGGGTGACTTGTGTGGCTCGGACCAGGTTCTGTTACCCAGAATCCTTTGCAAACCTCAAAATTTGGCTAAAGAAACACATGTTCCTCACATTTCTGTGGCAGAAAGTTCTGGAATCTGAGAGGAGCCACAAATTTCCTTCCACCCAGCGTTCCCCCAAGTCTCCCGATAAAAATGATACCTCACTTGTGTGGGTAGGCCTAGCGTCCGCGACAGGAAACGCCCCAAAGCTCAAAGTGGACACATCCAAATTTTTTAAAGAAAACAGAGGTGTTTTTTGCAAAGTTCCTACCTGTAGATTTTGGCCTCTAGCTCAGCAGCCACCTAGGGAAAACTACCAAACCTGTGCATTTCTGAAAACTAGAGACCTAGTGGAATCCAAGATGGGGTGACTTGTGTGGCTCGGACCAGGTTCTGTTACCCAGAATCCTTTGCAAACCTCAAAATTGTGTTCCTCACATTTCTGTGGCAGAAAGTTCTGGAATCTGAGAGGAGCCACAAATTTCCTTCCACCCAGCGTTCCCGCAAGTCTCCCGATAAAAATGATACCTCACTTGTGTGGGTAGGCCTAGCGCCCGCCACAGGAAACACCCCAAAGCGCAACGTGGACACATCCAATTTTTGAAAGAAAACAGAGGTGTTTTTTGCAAAGTGCCTACCTGTAGATTTTGGCCTCTAGCTCAGCCTCCACCTAGGGAAACCTACCAAACCTGTGCATTTCTGAAAACAAGAGACCTAGGGGAATCCAAGATGGGGTGACTTGTGTGGCTCGGACCAGGTTCTGTTACCCAGAATCCTTTGCAAACCTCAAAATTTGGCAAAAAAACACATGTTCCTCACATTTCTGTGGCAGAAAGTTCTGGAATCTGAGGGGAGCCACAAATTTCCTTCCACCCAGCATTCCCCCACATCTCCCGATAAAAATGATACCTCACTTGTGTGGGTAGGCCTAGCGTCCGCGACAGGAAACGCCCCAAAGCGCAACGTGGACACATCCAAATTTTTGAAAGAAAACAGAGGTGTTTTTTTAAAAGTGCCTACCTGTAGATTTTGGCCTCTAGCTCAGCCGCCACCTAGGGAAACCTACCAATCCTGTGCATTTCTGAAAACTAGAGACCTAGGGGAATCCAAGATGGGGTGACTTGTGTGTCTCGGACCAGGTTCTGTTACCCAGAATCCTTTTCAAACCTCAATATTTGGCTAAAAAAACACGTTCCTCACATTTCTGTGGCAGAAAGTTCTGGAATCTGAGAGGAGCCACAAATTTCCTTCCACCCAGCGTTTCCCCAAGTCTCACAATAAAAATGATACCTCACTTGTGTGGGTAGGCCTAGCGCCCGCGTCAGGATATGCCCCAAAACACAACGTGGACACATCAAAGAAAACAGAGCTGTTTTTAGCAAAGTGCCTACCTGTAGATTTTGGCCTCTAGCTCAGCCTCCACCTAGGGAAACCTACCAAACCTGTGCATTTCTGAAAACAAGAGACCTAGGGGAATCCAAGATGGGGTGACTTGTGTGGCTCGGACCAGGTTCTGTTACCCAGAATCCTTTGCAAACCTCAAAATTTGGCTAAAAAACACATGTTCCTCACATTTCTGTAGCAGAAAATTCTGGAATCTGAGAGGAGCCACAAATTTCCTTCCACGCAGCGTTCCCCCACGTATCCCGATACAAACGATACCTCACTTGTGTGGGGAGGCCTAGCGTCCGCGACAGGAAACGCCCCAAAGCTCAAAGTGGACACATCCAAATTTTTGAAAGAAAACAGAGGTGTTTTTTGCAAAGTTCCTACCTGTAGATTTTGGCCTCTAGCTCAGCCGCCACCTAGTGAAACCTACCAAACCTGTGCATTTCTGAAAACTAGAGACCTAGTGGAATCCAAGATGGGGTGACTTGTGTGGCTCGGACCAGGTTCTGTTACCCAGAATCCTTTGCAAACCTCAAAATTGTGTTCCTCACATTTCTGTGGCAGAAAGTTCTGGAATCTGAGAGGAGCCACAAATTTCCTTCCACCCAGCGTTCCCCCAAGTCTCCCGATAAAAATGATACCTCACTTGTGTGGGTAGGCCTAGCGCCCGCGACAGGAAACCCCCCAGAGCGCAACGTGGACACATCAAATTTTGGAAAGAAAACTGAGGTGTTTTTTGCAAAGTGCCTACCTGTAGATTTTGGCCTGTAGCTCAGCCGGCACCCAGGGAAAACTACCAAACCTGTGCATTTCTGAAAACTAGAGACCTAGGGGAATCCAAGATGGGGTGACTTGTGTGGCTCGGACCAGGTTCTGTTACCCAGAATCCTTTGCAAACTTCAAATTTGTGTTCCTCACATTTCTGTGGCAGAAAGTTCTGGAATCTGAGAGGAGCCACAAATTTCCTTCCACCCAGCGTTCCCCCAAGTCTCCCGATAAAAATGATACCTCACTTGTGTGGGTAGGCCTAGCGCCCGCGACAAGAAACACCCCAAAGCGCAACGTGGACACATCCAATTTTTGAAAGAAAACAGAGGTGTTTTTTGCAAAGTGCCTACCTGTAGATTTTGGCCTCTAGCTCACTCGCCACCCAGGGAAACCTACCAAACCTGTGCATTTCTGAAAACTAGAGACCTAGGGGAATCCAAGATGGGGTGAATTGTGTGGCTCGGACCAGGTTCTGTTACCCAGAATCCTTTGCAAACATCAAAATTTGGCAAAAAAAACACATGTTCCTCACATTTCTGTGGCAGAAAGTTCTGGAATCCGAGAGGAGCCACAAATTTCCTTCCACCCAACATTCTTCCACGTCTCCCGATAAAAATAATACCTCACTTGTGTGGGTAGGCCTAGCGTCCGCGACAGGAAACGCCCCAAAGCGCAACGTGGACACATCCACATTTTTGAAAGAAAACAGAGGTGTTTTTTGAAAAGTGCCTACCTGTAGATTTTGGCCTCTAGCTCAGCCGCCACCTAGGGAAACCTACCAAACCTGTGCATTTCTGAAAACTAGAGACCTAGGGGAATCCAAGATGGGGTGACTTGTGTGGCTCGGACCAGGTTCTGTTACCCAGAATCCTTTTCAATCCTCAAAATTTGGCTAAAAAAACACATTCCTCACATTTCTGTGGCAGAAAGTTCTGGAATCTGAGAGGAGCCACAAATTTCCTTCCACCCAGCGTTCCCCCAAGTCTCACGATAAAAATGATACCTCACTTGTGTGGGTAGGCCTAGCGTCCGCGACAGGAAACGCCCCAAAGCGCAACGTGGACACATCCACATTTTTGAAAGAAAACTGAGGTGTTTTTTGCAAAGTGCCTACCTGTAGATTTTGGATTGTAGCTCAGCCGGCACCCAGGGAAAACTACCAAACCTGTGCATTTCTGAAATCTAGAGACCTAGGGGAATCCAAGATGGGGTGACTTGTGTGGCTCGGACCAGGTTCTGTTACCCAGAATCCTTTGCAAACCTCAAAATTGTGTTCCTCACATTTCTGTGGCAGAAAGTTCTGGAATCTGAGAGGAGCCACAAATTTCCTTCCACCCAGCGTTCCCCCAAGTCTCCCGATAAAAATGATACCTCACTTGTGTGGGTAGGCCAAGCGCCCGCGACAGGAAACACCCCAAAGCGCAACGTGGACACATCCAAATTTCTGAAAGAAAACTGAGGTGTTTTTTTAAAAGTGCCTACCTGTAGATTTTGGCCTCTAGCTCAGCCGCCACCTAGGGAAACCTACCAATCCTGTGCATTTCTGAAAACTAGAGACCTAGGGGAATCCAAGATGGGGTGACTTGTGTGTCTCGGACCAGGTTCTGTTACCCAGAATCCTTTTCAAACCTCAATATTTGGCTAAAAAAACACGTTCCTCACATTTCTGTGGCAGAAAGTTCTGGAATCTGAGAGGAGCCACAAATTTCCTTCCACCCAGCGTTTCCCCAAGTCTCACAATAAAAATGATACCTCACTTGTGTGGGTAGGCCTAGCGCCCGCGTCAGGATATGCCCCAAAACACAACGTGGACACATCAAAGAAAACAGAGCTGTTTTTAGCAAAGTGCCTACCTGTAGATTTTGGCCTCTAGCTCAGCCTCCACCTAGGGAAACCTACCAAACCTGTGCATTTCTGAAAACAAGAGACCTAGGGGAATCCAAGATGGGGTGACTTGTGTGGCTCGGACCAGGTTCTGTTACCCAGAATCCTTTGCAAACCTCAAAATTTGGCTAAAAAAACACATGTTCCTCACATTTCTGTGGCAGAAAGTTCTGGCATCTGAGAAGAGTCACAAATTACCTTCCAACCAGCGTTCCCCCACGTATCCCGATACAAACGATACCTCACTTGTGTGGGGAGGCCTAGCGTCCGCGACAGGAAACGCCCCAAAGCTCAAAGTGGACACATCCAAATTTTTGAAAGAAAACAGAGGTGTTTTTTGCAAAGTTCCTACCTGTAGATTTTGGCCTCTAGCTCAGCCGCCACCTAGGGAAACCTACCAAACCAGTGCATTTCTGAAAACTAGAGACCCAGGGGAAACCAAGATGGGGTGACTTGTGTCGCTCGGACCAGGTTCTGTTACCCAGAATCCTTTGCAAACCTCAAAATTTGGCTAAAAAACACATGTTCCTCACATTTCTGTGGTAGAAAGTTCTGGAATCTGAGAGGAGCCACAAATTTCCTTCCACCAAGCGTTCTCCCATGTCTCCCGATAAAAATTATACCTCACTTGTGTGGGTAGGCCTAGCGCCCGCGACAGGAAACGCCCCAAAGGGCAACGTGGACACATCCACATTTTTTAAATAAAACTGAGGTGTTTTTTGCAAAGTGCCTACCTGTAGATTTTGGCCTGTAGCTCAGCCGGCACCCAGGGAAAACTACCAAACCTGTGCATTTCTGAAAACTAGAGACCTAGGGGAATCCAAGATGGGGTGACTTGTGTGGCTCGGACCAGGTTCTGTTACCCAGAATCCTTTGCAAACCTCAAAATTGTGTTCTTCACATTTCTGTGGCAGAAAGTTCTGGAATCTGAGAGGAGCCACAAATTTCCTTCCACCCAGCGTTCCCCCAAGTCTCCCGATAAAAATGATACCTCACTTGTGTGGGTAGGCCTAGCGCCCGCGACAGGAAACACCCCAAGGCGCAACGTGGACACATCCAATTTTTGAAAGAAAACAGAGGTGTTTTTTGCAAAGTGCCTACCTGTAGATTTTGGCCTCTACCTCAGCCGCCACCTAGGGAAACCTACCAAACCTGTGCATTTCTGAAAACTAGAGACCTAGTGGAATCCAAGATGGGGTGACTTGTGTGGCTCGGACCAGGTTCTGTTACCCAGAATCCTTTGCAAACCTCAAAATTGTGTTCCTCACATTTCTGTGGCAGAAAGTTCTGGAATATGAGAGGAGCCACAAATTTCCTTCCACCCAGCGTTCCCCCACGTCTCCCGATAAAAATGATACCTCACTTGTGAGGGTAGGCCTAGCGCCCACGACAGGAAATGACCCAAAGCGCAACGTGGACACATCCAAATTTTTGAAAGAAAACTGAGGTGTTTTTCGCAAAGTGCCTAAACTGTAGATTTTGGCCTGTAGCTCTTCCGGCACCTAGGGAAACCTACCAAACCTGTGCATTTCTGAAAACTAGAGACCTAGGGGAATCCAAGATGGGGTGACTTGTGTGGCTTGGACCAGGTTCTGTTACCCAGAATCCTTTGCAAACCTCAAAATTTGGCTAAAAAACACATGTTCCTCACATTTCTGTGGCAGAAAGTTCTGGAATCTGAGAGGAGCCACAAATTACCTTCCACCCAGCGTTCTCCCATGTCTCCCGATAAAAATGATACCTCACTTGTGTGGGTAGGCCTAGCGCCCACGACAGGAAACGCCCCAAAGCGCAATGTGGACACATCCAAATTTTTGAAAGAAAGCAGAGGTGTTTTTTGTAAAGTGCCTACCTGTAGATTTTGGCCTCTAGCTCAGCCACCACCTAGGGAAACCTACCAAACCAGTGCATTTCTGAAAACTAGAGACCCAGTGGAATCCAAGATGGGATGACTTGTGAGGCTCGGACCAGGATCTGTTAACCCGGAATCCTTTGCAAACCTCAAAATTTGGCTAAAAAAACACGTTCCTCACATTTCTGTGGCAGAAAGTTCTGGAATCTGAGAGGAGCCACAAATTTTCTTCCACACAGCGTTCCCCCAAGTCTCCCGATAAAAATGATACATCACTTGTGTGGGTAGGCCTAGCGCACACGACAGGAAACACCCCAAAGCGCAACGTGGACACATCCAAATTTAAGAAAGAAAACTAAGGTGTTTTTTGCAAAGTGCCTACCTGTAGATTTTGGCCTGTAGCTCAGCCGGCACCCAGGGAAAACTACCAAACCGGTGCATTTCTGAAAACTAGAGACCTAGGGGAATCCAAGATGGGGTGACTTGTGTGGCTCGGACCAGGTTCTGTTACCCAGAATCCTTTGCAAACCTCAAAATTGTGTTCCTCACATTTCTGTGGCAGAAAGTTCTGGAATCTGAGAGGAGCCACAAATTTCCTTCCAACCAGCGTTCCCCCAAGTCTCCCGATAAAAATGATACCTCACTTGTGTGGGTAGGCCTAGCGCCCGCGACAGGAAACACCCCAAAGCGCAACGTGGACAAATCCAAATTTTTGAAAGAAAACAGATGTGTTTTTTGAAAAGTGCCTGCCTGTAGATTTTGGCCTTTAGCTCAGCCGCCACCTAGGGAAACCTACCAATCCTGTGCATGTCTGAAAACTAGAGACCTAGGGGAATCCAAGATGGGGTGACTTGTGTGTCTCGGACCAGGTTCTGTTACCCAGAATCCTTTTCAAACCTCAAAATTTGGCAAAAAAACACATGTTCCTCACATTTCTGTGGCAGAAAGTTCTGGAATCTGAGAGGAGCCACAAATTTCCTTCCACCCAGCATTGCCCCACGTCTCCCGATAAAAATGATACTTCACTTGTGTGGGTAGGCCTAGCATCCGTGACAGGAAACGCCCCAAAGCGCAACGTGGACACATCCAAATTTTTGAAAGAAAAGAGATGTGTTTTTTGAAAAGTGCCTGCCTGTAGATTTTGGCCTCTAGCTCAGCCGCCACCTAGGGAAACCTACCAATCCTGTGCATGTCTGAAAACTAGAGACCTAGGGGAATCCAAGATGGGGTGACTTGTGTGTCTCGGACCAGGTTCTGTTACCCAGAATCCTTTTCAAACCTCAAAATTTGGCTAAAAAAACACGTTCCTCACATTTCTGTGGCAGAAAGTTCTGGAATCTGAGAGGAGCCACAAATTTCCTTCCACCCAGCGTTCCCCGAAGTCTCCCGATAAAAATGATACCTCACTTGTGTGGGTAGGCCTAGCGCCCGCGACAGGAAACACCCCAAGGCGCAACGTGGACACATCCAATTTTTGAAAGAAAACAGAGGTGTTTTTTGCAAAGTGCCTACCTGTAGATTTTGGCCTCTACCTCAGCCGCCACCTAGGGAAACCTACCAAACCTGTGCATTTCTGAAAACTAGAGACCTAGTGGAATCCAAGATGAGGTGACTTGTGTGGCTCGGACCAGGTTCTGTTACCCAGAATCCTTTGCAAACCTCAAAATTTGGCAAAAAAACACATGTTCCTCACATTTCTGTGGCAGAAAGTTCTGGAATCTGAGAGGAGCCACAAATTTCCTTCCACCCAGCATTGCCCCACGTCTCCCGATAAAAATGATACCTCACTTGTGTGGGTAGGCCTAGCATCCGCGACAGGAAACGCCCCAAAGCGCAACGTGGACACATCCAAATTTTTGAAAGAAAACAGATGTGTTTTTTGAAAAGTGCCTGCCTGTAGATTTTGGCCTCTAGCTCAGCCGCCACCTAGGGAAACCTACCAATCCTGTGCATGGCTGAAAACTAGAGACTTAGGGGAATCCAAGATGGGGTGACTTGTGTGTCTCGGACCAGGTTCTGTTACCCAGAATCCTTTTCAAACCTCAAAATTTGGCTAAAAAAACACGTTCCTCACATTTCTGTGGCAGAAAGTTCTGGAATCTGAGAGGAGCCACAAATTTCCTTCCACCCAGCATTCCCCCAAGTCTCACGATAAAAATGATACCTCACTTGCGTGGGTAGACCTAGCGCTTGCGTCAGGATATGCCCCAAAAAACAACGTGGACACATCAAAGAAAACAGAGCTGTTTTTAGCAAAGTGCCTACCTGTAGATTTTGGCCTCTAGCTCAGCCGGCACCTAGAGAAACCTACCAAACCTGTGCATTTCTGAAAACTAGAGACCTAGGGGAATCCAAGATGGGGTGACTTGTGTGTCTCGGACCAGGTTCTGTTACCCAGAATCCTTTTCAAACCTCAAAATTTGGCTAAAAAAACACATGTTCCTCACATTTCTGTGGCAGAACTTTCTGGAATCTGAGAGGAGCCCCAAATTTCCTTCCACCCAGCGTTCCCCCATGTCTCCCGATAAAAATGATACCTCACTTGTGTGGGTAGGCCTAGCGTCCGCGACAGGAAACGACCCAAAGCGCAAAGTGGACACTTCCAAATTTTTGAAAGAAAACAGAGGTGTTTTTTGCAAAGTTCCTACCTGTAGATTTTGGCCTATAGCTCAGCCGCCACCTAGGGAAACCTACCAAACCTGTGCGTTTCTGAAAACTAGAGACCTAGTGGAATCGAAGATGGGGTGACTTGTGTGGCTCGGACCAGGTTCTGTTACCCAGAATCCTTTGCAAACCTCAAAATTGTGTTCCTCACATTTCTGTGGCAGAAAGTTCTGGAATCTGAGAGGAGCCACAAATTTCCTTCCACCCAGCGTTCCCCCACGTCTCCCGATAAAAATGATACCTCACTTGTGTGGGTAGGCCTAGCGCCCACGACAGGAAATGACCCAAAGTACAACTTGTACACATCCAAATTTTTGAAAGAAAACTGAGGTGTTTTTTGCAAAGTGCCTACCTGTAGATTTTGGCCTGTAGCTCAGCCGGCACCTAGGGAAACCTACCAAACCGCTGCATTTCTGAAAACTAGAGACCTAGGGGAATCCAAGATGGGTTAACTTGTGTGGCTCGGACCAGGTTCTGTTACCCAGAATCCTTTGCAAACCTCAAAATTTGGCTAAAAAACACATGTTCCTCACATTTCTGTGGCAGAAAGTTCTGGAATCTGAGAGGAGCCACAAATTTCCTTCCACCCAGCGTTCTCCCATGTCTCCCGATAAAAATTATACCACACTTGTGTGGGTAGGCATAGCGCCCGCAACAGGAAACGCCCCAAAGCGCAATGTGGACACATCCAAATTTTTGAAAGAAAGCAGAGGTGTTTTTTGCAAAGTGCCTACCTGTAGATTTTGGCCTCTAGCTCAGGCACCACCTAGGGAAACCTACCAAACCAGTGCATTTCTGAAAACTAGAGACTCAGGGGAATCCAAGATGGGGTGACTTGTGTGGCTCGGACTAGGTTCTGTTACCCAGAATCCTTTGCAAACCTCAAAATTTGGCAAAAAAACACATGTTCCTCACATTTCTGTGGCAGAAAGTTCTGGAATCTGAGAGGAGCCTCAAATTTCCATCCACCCAGCGTTCCCCCACGTCTCCAGATAAAAATGATACCTCACTTGTGTGGGTAGGCCTAGCGTCCGCGACAGGAAACGCCCCAAAGCGCAAAGTGGACACTTCCAAATTTTTGAAAGAAAACAGAGGTGTTTTTTGCTAAGTTCCTACCTGTAGATTTTGGACTACAGCTCAGCCGCCACCTAGGGAAACCTACCAAACCTCTGCATTTCTGAAAACTAGAGACCTAGTGGAATCCAAGACGGGGTGACTTGTGTGGCTCGGACCAGGTTCCGTTACCCAGAATCCTTTGCAAACCTCAAAATTGTGTTCCTCACATTTCTGTGGCAGAAAGTTCTGGAATCTGAGAGGAGCCACAAATTTCCTTCCACCCAGCGTTCCCCCACGTCTCCCGATAAAAATGATACCTCACTTGTGTGGGTAGGCCTAGCGCCCACGACAGGAAATGACCCAAAGTACAACGTGGACACATCCAAATTTTTTCAAAAAAACTGAGGTGTTTTTCGCAAAGTGCCTACCTGTAGATTTTGGCCTGTAGCTCAGCCGGCACCTAGGGAAACCTACCAAACCGCTGCATTTCTGAAAACTAGAGACCTAGGGGAATCCAAGATGGGGTGACTTGTGTGGCTCGGACCAGGTTCTGTTACCCAGAATCCTTTGCAAACCTCAAAATTTGGCTAAAAAACACATGTTCCTCACATTTCTGTGGCAGAAAGTTCTGGAATCTGAGAGGAGCCACAAATTTCCTTCCACCCAGCGTTCTCCCATGTCTCCCGATAAAAATTATACCTCACTTGTGTGGGTAGGCATAGCGCCCGCGACAGGAAACGCCCCAAAGCGCAATGTGGACACATGCAAATTTTTGAAAGAAAGCAGAGGTGTTTTTTGTAAAGTGCCTACCTGTAGATTTTGGCCTCTAGCTCAGCCACCACCTATGGAAACCTACCAAACCAGTGCATTTCTGAAAACTAGAGACCCAGGGGAATCCAAGATGGGATGACTTGTGAGGCTCGGACCAGGATCTGTTAACCCGGAATCCTTTGCAAACCTCAAAATTTTGATAAAAAAACAAGTTCCTCACATTTCTGTGGCAGAAAGTTCTGGAATATGAGAGGAGCCACAAATTTCCTTCCACACAGCGTTCCCCCAAGTCTCCCGATAAAAATGATACCTCACTTGTGTGGGTAGGCCTAGCGCACGCGACAGGAAACACCCCAAAGCGCAACGTGGACAGATCCAAATTTTTGAAAGAAAACTGAGGTGTTTTTTGCAAAGTGCCTACCTGTAGATTTTGGCCTGTAGCTCAGCCGGCACCCAGGGAAAACTACCAAACCGGTGCATTTCTGAAAACTAGAGACCTAGGGGAATCCAAGATGGGGTGACTTGTGTGGCTCGGACCAGGTTCTGATACCCAGAATCCTTTGCAAACCTCAAAATTGTGTTCCTCACATTTCTGTGGCAGAAAGTTCTGGGATCTGAGAGGAGCCACAAATTTCCTTCCACCCAGCGTTCCCCCAAGTCTCCCGATAAAAATGATACCTCACTTGTGTGGGTAGGCCTAGCGCCCGCGAGAGGAAACACCCCAAAGCGCAACGTGGACACATCCAATTTTGGAAAGAAAACAGAGCTGTTTTTTGCAAAGTGCCTACCTGTAGATTTTGGCCTCTAGCTTAGCCGCCACCCAGGGAAACCTACCAAACCTGTGCATTTCTGAAAACTAGAGACCTAGGGGAATCCAAGATGGGATGACTTGTGTGGCTCGGACCAGGATCTGTTAACCCGGAATCCTTTGCAAACCTCAAAATTTGGCTAAAAAAACACGTACCTCACATTTCTGTGGCAGAAAGTTCTGGAATCTGAGAGGAGCCACAAATTTCCTTCCACCCAGCGTTCCCCCAAGTCTCCCGATAAAAATGATACCTCACTTGTGTGGGTAGGCCTAGCGCCCGCGACAGGAAACACCCCAAAGCGCAACGTGGACTCATCCAAATTTTTGAAAGAAAACTGATGTGTTTTTTGCACATCTCCTCCCTGTAGATTTTGGCCTGTAGCTCAGCCGGCACCCAGGGAAAACTACCAAACCTGTGCATTTCTGAAAACTAGAGACCTAGGGGAATCCAAGATGGGGTGACTTGTGTGGCTCGGACCAGGTTCTGTTACCCAGAATCCTTTGCAAACTTCAAATTTGTGTTCCTCACATTTCTGTGGCAGAAAGTTCTGGAATCTGAGAGGAGCCACAAATTTCCTTCCACCCAGCGTTCCCCCAAGTCTCCCGATAAAAATGATACCTCACTTGTGTGGGTAGGCCTAGCGCCCGCGACAAGAAACACCCCAAAGCGCAACGTGGACACATCCAATTTTTGAAAGAAAACAGAGGTGTTTTTTGCAAAGTGCCTACCTGTAGATTTTGGCCTCTAGCTCACTCGCCACCCAGGGAAACCTACCAAACCTGTGCATTTCTGAAAACTAGAGACCTAGGGGAATCCAAGATGGGGTGACTTGTGTGGCTCGGACCAGGTTCTGTTACCCAGAATCCTTTTCAATCCTCAAAATTTGGCTAAAAAAACACATTCCTCACATTTCTGTGGCAGAAAGTTCTGGAATCTGAGAGGAGCCACAAATTTCCTTCCACCCAGCGTTCCCCCAAGTCTCACGATAAAAATGATACCTCACTTGTGTGGGTAGGCCTAGCGTCCGCGACAGGAAACGCCCCAAAGCGCAACGTGGACTCATCCAAATTTTTGAAAGAAAACTGAGGTGTTTTTTGCAAAGTGCCTACCTGTAGATTTTGGCCTCTAGCTCACTCGCCACCCAGGGAAACCTACCAAACCTGTGCATTTCTGAAAACTAGAGACCTAGGGGAATCCAAGATGGGGTGAATTGTGTGGCTCGGACCAGGTTCTGTTACCCAGAATCCTTTGCAAACCTCAAAATTTGGCAAAAAAAACACATGTTCCTCACATTTCTGTGGCAGAAAGTTCTGGAATCTGAGAGGAGCCACAAATTTCCTTCCACCCAACATTCTTCCACGTCTCCCGATAAAAATAATACCTCACTTGTGTGGGTAGGCCTAGCGCCCGCGACAGAAAACACCCCAAAGCGCAACGTGGACACATCCAATTTTTGAAAGAAAACAGAGGTGTTTTTTGCAAAGTGCCTGCCTGTAGATTTTGGCCTCTAGCTCACTCGCCACCCAGGGAAACCTACCAAACCTGTGCATTTCTGAAAACTAGAGACCTAGGGGAATCCAAGATGGGGTGAATTGTGTGGCTCGGACCAGGTTCTGTTACCCAGAATCCTTTGCAAACCTCAAAATTTGGCAAAAAAAACACATGTTCCTCACATTTCTGTGGCAGAAAGTTCTGGAATCTGAGAGGAGCCACGAATTTCCTTCCACCCAACATTCTTCCACGTCTCCCGATAAAAATAATACCTCACTTGTGTGGGTAGGCCTAGCGTCCGCGACAGGAAATGCCCCAAAGCGCAACGTGGACACATCCACATTTTTGAAAGAAAACAGAGGTGTTTTTTGAAAAGTGCCTACCTGTAGATTTTGGCCTCTAGCTCAGCCGCCACCTAGAGAAACCTACCAAACCTGTGCATTTCTGAAAACTAGAGACCTAGGGGAATCCAAGATGGGGTGACTTGTGTGGCTCGGACCAGGTTCTGTTACCCAGAATCCTTTTCAATCCTCAAAATTTGGCTAAAAAAACACATTCCTCACATTTCTGTGGCAGAAAGTTCTGGAATCTGAGAGGAGCCACGAATTTCCTTCCACCCAGCGTTCCCCCAAGTCTCACGATAAAAATGATACCTCACTTGTGTGGGTAGGCCTAGCGTCCGCGACAGGAAACGCCCCAAAGCGCAACGTGGACACATCCACATTTTTGAAAGAAAACTGAGGTGTTTTTTGCAAAGTGCCTACCTGTAGATTTTGGCTTGTAGCTCAGCCGGCACCCAGGGAAACCTACCAAACCTGTGCATTTCTTAAAACTAGAGACCTAGGGGAATCCAAGATGGGGTGACTTGTGTGGCTCGGACCAGGTTCTGTTACCCAGAATCATTTGCAAACCTCACAATTTTGCTAAAAAAACACATGTTCCTCACATTTCTGTGGCAGAAAGTTCTGGAATCTGAGAGGAGCCCCAAATTTCCTTCCACCCAGCGTTCCCCCACGTCTCCCGATAAAAATGATACCTCACTTGTGTGGGTAGGCCTAGCGTCCGCGACAGGAAACGCCCCAAAGCGCAAAGTGGACACATCCAAATTTTTGAAAGAAAACAGAGGTGTTTTTTGCAAAGTTCCTACCTGTAGATTTTGGCCTCTAGCTCAGCCGCCACCTAGGGAAACCTACCAAACCTGTGCATTTCTGAAAACTAGAGACCTAGGGGAATCCAAGATGGGGTGACTTGTGTGGCTCAGACCAGGTTCTGATACCCAGAATCCTTTGCAAACCTCAAAATTGTGTTCCTCACATTTCTGTGGCAGAAAGTTCTGGAATCTGAGAGGAGCCACAAATTTCCTTCCACCCAGCGTTCCCCCAAGTCTCCCGATAAAAATGATACCTCACTTGTGTGGGTAGGCCTAGCGCCCGCGACAGGAAACCCCCCAGAGCGCAACGTGGACACATCAAATTTTGGAAAGAAAACAGAGCTGTTTTTTGCAAAGTGCCTACCTGTAGATTTTGGCCTCTAGCTTAGCCGCCACCCAGGGAAACCTACCAAACCTGTGCATTTCTGAAAACTAGAGACCTAGGGGAATCCAAGATGGGATGACTTGTGTGGCTCGGACCAGGATCTGTTAACCCGGAATCCTTTGCAAACCTCAAAATTTGGCTAAAAAAACACGTACCTCACATTTCTGTGGCAGAAAGTTCTGGAATCTGAGAGGAGCCACAAATTTCCTTCCACCCAGCGTTCCCCCAAGTCTCCCGATAAAAATGATACCTCACTTGTGTGGGTAGGCCTAGCGCCTGCGACAGGAAACACCCCAAAGCGCAACGTGGACTCATCCAAATTTTTGAAAGAAAACTGAGGTGTTTTTTGCAAAGTGCCTACCTGTAGATTTTGGCCTGTAGCTCAGCCGGCACCCAGGGAAAACTACCAAACCTGTGCATTTCTGAAAACTAGAGACCTAGGGGAATCCAAGATGGGGTGACTTGTGTGGCTCGGACCAGGTTCTGTTACCCAGAATCCTTTGCAAACTTCAAATTTGTGTTCCTCACATTTCTGTGGCAGAAAGTTCTGGAATCTGAGAGGAGCCACAAATTTCCTTCCACCCAGCGTTCCCCCAAGTCTCCCGATAAAAATGATACCTCACTTGTGTGGGTAGGCCTAGCGCCCGCGACAAGAAACACCCCAAAGCGCAACGTGGACACATCCAATTTTTGAAAGAAAACAGAGGTGTTTTTTGCAAAGTGCCTACCTGTAGATTTTGGCCTCTAGCTCACTCGCCACCCAGGGAAACCTACCAAACCTGTGCATTTCTGAAAACTAGAGACCTAGGGGAATCCAAGATGGGGTGAATTGTGTGGCTCGGACCAGGTTCTGTTACCCAGAATCCTTTGCAAACATCAAAATTTGGCAAAAAAAACACATGTTCCTCACATTTCTGTGGCAGAAAGTTCTGGAATCTGAGAGGAGCCACAAATTTCCTTCCACCCAACATTCTTCCACGTCTCCCGATAAAAATAATACCTCACTTGTGTGGGTAGGCCTAGCGTCCGCGACAGGAAACGCCCCAAAGCGCAACGTGGACACATCCACATTTTTGAAAGAAAACAGAGGTGTTTTTTGAAAAGTGCCTACCTGTAGATTTTGGCCTCTAGCTCAGCCGCCACCTAGGGAAACCTACCAAACCTGTGCATTTCTGAACACTAGAGACCTAGGGGAATCCAAGATGGGGTGACTTGTGTGGCTCGGACCAGGTTCTGTTACCCAGAATCCTTTTCAATCCTCAAAATTTGGCTAAAAAAACACATTCCTCACATTTCTGTGGCAGAAAGTTCTGGAATCTGAGAGGAGCCACAAATTTCCTTCCACCCAGCGTTCCCCCAAGTCTCACGATAAAAATGATACCTCACTTGTGTGGGTAGGCCTAGCGTCCGCGACAGGAAACGCCCCAAAGCGCAACGTGGACACATCCACATTTTTGAAAGAAAACTGAGGTGTTTTTTGCAAAGTGCCTACCTGTAGATTTTGGATTGTAGCTCAGCCGGCACCCAGGGAAACCTACCAAACCTGTGCATTTCTTAAAACTAGAGACCTAGGGGAATCCAAGATGGGGTGACTTGTGTGGCTCGGACCAGGTTCTGTTACCCAGAATCATTTGCAAACCTCACAATTTGGCTAAAAAAACACATGTTCCTCACATTTCTGTGGCAGAAAGTTCTGGAATCTGAGAGGAGCCCCAAATTTCCTTCCACCCAGCGTTCCCCCACGTCTCCCGATAAAAATGATACCTCACTTGTGTGGGTAGGCCTAGCGTCCGCGATAGGAAACGCCCCAAAGCGCAAAGTGGACACATCCAAATTTTTGAAAGAAAACAGAGGTGTTTTTTGCAAAGTTCCTACCTGTAGATTTTGGCCTCTAGCTCAGCCGGCACCTAGGGAAACCTACCAAACCTGTGCATTTCTGAAAACTAGAGACCTAGTGGAATCCAAGATGGGGTGACTTGTGTGGCTCGGACCAGGTTCTGTTACCCAGAATCCTTTGCAAACCTCAAAATTGTGTTCCTCACATTTCTGTGGCAGAAAGTTCTGGAATCTGAGAGGAGCCACAAATTTCCTTCCACCCAGCGTTCCCCCACGTCTCCCGATAAAAATGATACATCACTTGTGTGGGTAGGCCTAGCACTCACGACAGGAAATGACCCAAAGCGCAACGTGGACACATCCACATTTTTGAAAGAAAACTGAGGTGTTTTTCGCAAAGTGCCTACCTGTAGATTTTGGCCTGTAGCTCAGCCGGCACATAGTGAAACCTACCAAACCTGTGCATTTCTGAAAACTAGAGACCTAGGGGAATCCAAGATGGGGTGACTTGTGTGGCTCGGACCAGGTTCTGTTACCCAGAATCCTTTGCAAACCTCAAAATTTGGCTAAAAAACACATGTTCCTCACATTTCTGTGGCAGAAAGTTTTGGAATCTGAGAGGAGCCACAAATTTCCTTCCACCCAGCGTTCTCCCATGTCTCCTGATAAAAATGATACCTCACTTGTGTGGGTAGGCCTAGCGCCCGTGACAGGAAACGCCCCAAAACACAACATGGACACATCACATTTTTTTAAAGAAAACAGAGGTGTTTTTTGCAAAGTGCCTACCTGTAGATTTTGGCCTCTAGCTCAGGCGCCACCCATGGAAACCTACCAAACCTGTGCATTTCTGAAAACTAGAGACCTAGGGGAATCCAAGATGGGGTGAATTGTGTGGCTCGGACCAGGTTCTGTTACCCAGAATCCTTTGCAAACCTCAAATTTGGCAAAAAAAACACATGTTCCTCACATTTCTGTGGCAGAAAGTTCTGGAATCTGAGAGGAGCCACAAATTTCCTTCCACCCAACATTCCCCCATGTCTCCCGATAAAAATAATACCTCACTTGTGTGGGTAGGCCTAGCGTCCGCGACAGGAAACGCCCCAAAGCGCAACGTGGACACATCCACATTTTTGAAAGAAAACAGAGGTGTTTTTTGCAAAGTGCCTACCTGTAGATTTTGGCCTCTAGCTCAGGCGCCACCCATGGAAACCTACCAAACCTGTGCATTTCTGAAAACTAGAGACCTAGGGGAATCCAAGATGGGGTGACTTGTGTGGCTCGGACCAGGTTCTGTTACCCAGAATCCTTTGCAAACCTCAAAATTGTGTTCCTCACATTTCTGTGGCAGAAAGTTCTGGAATCTGAGAGGATCCACAAATTTCCTTCCACCCAGCGTTCCCCCAAGTCTCCAGATAAAAATGATACCTCACTTGTGTGGGTAGGCCTAGCGCCCGCGACAGGAAACAACCCAAAGCGCAACGTGGACACATCCAATTTTTGAAAGAAAACAGAGGTGTTTTTTGCAAAGTGCCTACCTGTAGATTTTGGCCTCTAGCTCACTCGCCACCCCGGGAAACCTACCAAACCTGTGCATTTCTGAAAACTAGAGACCTAGGGGAATCCAAGATGGGGTGAATTGTGTGGCTCGGACCAGGTTCTGTTACCCAGAATCCTTTGCAAACCTCAAAATTTGGCAAAAAAAACACATGTTCCTCACATTTCTGTGGCAGAAAGTTCTGGAAACTGGGAGGAGCCACAAATTTCCTTCCACCCAACATTCCCCCACGTCTCCCGATAAAAATAATACCTCACTTGTGTGGGTAGGCCTAGCGTCCGCGACAGGAAACGCCCCAAAGCGCAACGTGGACACATCCACATTTTTGAAAGAAAACAGAGGTGTTTTTTGAAAAGTGCCTACCTGTAGATTTTGGCCTCTAGCTCAGCCGCCACCTAGGGAAACCTACCAAACCTGTGCATTTCTGAAAACTAAAGACCTAGGGGAATCCAAGATGACGTGACTTGTGTGGCTCGGACCAGGTTCTGTTACCCAGAATCCTTTTCAATCCTCAAAATTTGGCTAAAAAAACACGTTCCTCACATTTCTGTGGCAGAAAGTTCTGGAATCTGAGAGGAGCCACAAATTTCCTTCCACCCAGCGTTCCCTCAAGTCTCACGATAAAAATGATACCTCACTTGAGTGGGTAGGCCTAGCGTCCGCGACAGGAAACGCCCCAAAGTGCAACGTGGACACATCCAAATTTTTGAAAGAAAACAGAGGTGTTTTTTTAAAAGTGCCTACCTGTAGATTTTGGCCTCTAGCTCAGACGCCACCTAGGGAAACCTACCAAACCTGTGCATTTCTGAAAACTAGAGACCTAGGGGAATCCAAGATGGGGTGACTTGTGTGGCTCGGACCAGGTTCTGTTACCCAGAATCCTTTGCAAACCTCAAAATTTGGCTAAAAAAACACATGTTCCTCATATTTCTGTGGCAGAAAGTTCTGGAATATGAGAGAAGCCACAAATTTCCTTCCACCCAGCGTTCCCCCACGTCTCCCACTAAAAATGATACATCACTTGTGTGGGTAGGCCTAGCGCCCGTGACAGGAAACGCCCCAAAGCGCAACGTGGACACATCCACATTTTTTAAATAAAGCAGAGGTGTTTTTTGCAAAGTGCCTACCTGTAGATTTTGGTCTGTAGCTCAGCCGCCACCTAGGGAAACCTACCAAACCTGTGCATTTCTGAAAACTAGAGACCTAGGGGAATCCAAGATGGGGTGACTTGTGTGGCTCGGACCAGGTTCTGTTACCCAGAATCCTTATCAAACCTCAAAATTTGGCTAAAAAAACACATTTCTCACATTTCTGTGGCAGAAAGTTCTGGAATCTGAGAGGAGCCACAAATTTCCTTCCACCCAGCGTTCCCCCAAGTCTCCTGATAAAAATGATACCTCACTTGTGTGAGTAGGCCTAGCGCCCGCGACAGGAAACACCCCAAAGCGCAACGTGGACACATCCAAATTTTTGAAAGAAAACTGAGGTGTTTTTTGCAAAGTGCCTACCTGTAGATTTTGGCCTGTAGCTCAGCCGGCACCCAGGGAAACCTACCAAACCTGTGCATTTCTGAAAACTAGAGACCTAGGGGAATCCAAGATGGGTTGACTTGTGTGGCTCGGACCAGGTTCTGTTACCCAGAATCCTTTGCAAACCTCAAAATTTGGCTAAAAAAACACATGTTCCTCACATTTCTGTGGCAGAAAGTTCTGGAATCTGAGAGGAGCCCCAAATTTCCTTCCACCCAGCGTTCCCCCACGTCTTCCGATAAAAATGATACCTCACTTGTGTGGGTAGGCCTAGCGTCCGCGACAGGAAACGCCCCAAAGCGCAAAGTGGACACATCCAAATTTTTGAAAGAAAACAGAGGTGTTTTTTGCAAATTTCCTACCTGTAGATTTTGGCCTCTAGCTCAGCCGCCACCCAGGGAAACCTACCAAACCTGTGAATTTCTGAAAATTAGAGACCTAGTGGAATCGAAGATGGGGTGACTTGTGTGGCTCGGACCAGGTTCTGTTACCCAGAATCCTTTGCAAACCTCAAAATTGTGTTCCTCACATTTCTGTGGCAGAAAGTTCTGGAATCTGAGAGGAGCCACAAATTTCCTTCCACCCAGCGTTCTCCCATGTCTCCTGATAAAAATTATACCTCACTTGTGTGGGTAGGCATAGCGCCCGCGACAGGAAACGCCCCAAAGCGCAATGTGGACACATGCAAATTTTTGAAAGAAAGCAGAGGTGTTTTTTGTAAAGTGCCTACCTGTAGATTTTGGCCTCTAGCTCAGCCACCACCTAGGGAAGCCTACCAAACCAGTGCATTTCTGAAAACTAGAGACCCAGGGGAATCCAAGATGGGGTGACTTGTGTGGCTCTGACTAGGTTCTGTTACCCAGAATCCTTTGCAAACCTCAAAATTTGGCTAAAAAAACACATGTTCCTCAGATTTCTGCGGCAGAAAGTTCTGGAATCTGAGAGGAGCCACAAATTTCCTTCCACCCAGCGTTCTCCCATGTCTCCCGATAAAAATGATACCTCACTTGTGTGGGTAGGCCTAGCGCCCGCGACAGGAAACGCCCAAAGCGCAATGTGGACACATCCAAATTTTTAAAGAAAGCAGAGGTGTTTTTTGCAAAGTGCCTACCTGTAGATTTTGGCCTCTAGCTCAGGCACCACCTAGGGAAACCTTCCAAACCAGTGCATTTCTGAAAACTAGAGACCCAGGGGAATCCAAGATGGGGTGACTTGTGTGGCTCGGACCAGGTTCTGTTACCCAGAATCCTTTGCAAACCTCAAAATTGTGTTCCTCACATTTCTGTGGCAGAAAGTTCTGGAATCTGAGAGGAGCCACAAATTTCCTTCCACCCAGCGTTCCCCCACGTCTCCCGATAAAAATGATACATCACTTGTGTGGGTAGGCCTAGCGCTCACGACAGGAAATGACCCAAAGCGCAACGTGGACACATCCACATTTTTGAAAGAAAACAGAGGTGTTTTTCGCAAAGTGCCTACCTGTAGATTTTGGCCTGTAGCTCAGCCGGCACATAGTGAAACCTACCAAACCTGTGCATTTCTGAAAACTAGAGACCTAGGGGAATCCAAGATGGGGTGACTTGTGTGGCTCGGACCAGGTTCTGTTACCCAGAATCCTTTGCAAACCTCAAAATTTGGCTAAAAAACACATGTTCCTCACATTTCTGTGGCAGAAAGTTCTGGAATCTGAGAGGAGCCACAAATTTCCTTCCACCCAGTGTTCTCCCATGTCTCCCGATAAAAATGATACCTCACTTGTGTGGGTAGGCCTAGTGCCCGCGACAGAAAAACGCCCAAAGCGCAATGTGGACACATCCAAATTTTTTAAAGAAAGGAGAGGTGTTTTTTGCAAAGTGCCTACCTTTAGATTTTGGCCTCTAGCTCAGCCACCACCTAGGGAAACCTACCAAACAAGTGCATTTCTGAAAACTAGAGACCCAGGGGAATCCAAAATGGGGTGACTTGTGTGGCTCGGACCAGGTTCTGTTACCCAGAATCCTTTGCAAACCTCAAAATTTGGCTAAAAAACACATGTTCCTCACATTTCTGTGGCAGAAAGTTTTGGAATCTGAGAGGAGCCACAAATTTCCTTCCACCCAGCGTTCTCCCATGTCTCCTGATAAAAATGATACCTCACTTGTGTGGGTAGGCCTAGCGCCCGTGACAGGAAACGCCCCAAAACACAACATTGACACATCACATTTTTTTAAAGAAAACAGAGGTGTTTTTTGCAAAGTGCCTACCTGTAGATTTTGGCCTCTAGCTCAGGCGCCACCCATGGAAACCTACCAAACCTGTGCATTTCTGAAAACTAGAGACCTAGGGGAATCCAAGATGGGGTGAATTGTGTGGCTCGGACCAGGTTCTGTTACCCAGAATCCTTTGCAAACCTCAAATTTGGCAAAAAAAACACATGTTCCTCACATTTCTGTGGCAGAATGTTCTGGAATCTGAGAGGAGCCACAAATTTACTTCCACCCAACATTCCCCCACGTCTCCCGATAAAAATGATACCTCACTTGTGTGGGTAGGCCTAGCGTCCGCGACAGGAAACGCCCCAAAGCGCAACGTGGACACATCCACATTTTTGAAAGAAAACAGAGGTGTTTTTTGAAAAGTGCCTACCTGTAGATTTTGGCTTCTAGCTCAGCCGCCACCTAGGGACACCTACCAAACCTGTGCATTTCTGAAAACTAGAGACCTAGGGGAATCCAAGATGGGGTGACATGTGTGGCTCGGACCAGGTTCTGTTACCCAGAATCCTTTTCAATCCTCAAAATTTGGCTAAAAAAACACGTTCCTCACATTTCTGTGGCAGAAAGTTCTGGAATCTGAGAGGAGCCACAAATTTCCTTCCACCCAGCGTTCCCCCAAGTCTCCCTATAAAAATGATACCTCACTTGTGTGGGTAGGCCTAGCGCCCGCGACAGGAAACACCCCAAAGCGCAACGTGGACTCATCCAAATTTTTTAAAGAAAACAGAGGTGTTTTTTGCAAAGTGCCTACCTGTAGATTTTGGCCTGTAGCTCAGCTGGCACCAAGGGAAAACTACCAAACCTGTGCATTTCTGAAAACTAGAGACCTAGGGGAATCCAAGATGGGGTGACTTGTGTGGCTTGGACCAGGTTCTGTTACCCAGAATCCTTTGCAAACCTCAAAATTGTGTTCCTCACATTTCTGTGGCAGAAAGTTCTGGAATCTGAGAGGAGCCACAAATTTCCTTCCACCCAGCGTTCCCCCAAGTCTCCAGATAAAAATGATACCTCACTTGTGTGGGTAGGCCTAGCGCCCGCGACAGGAAACACCACAAAGCGCAACGTGGACACATCCAATTTTTGAAAGAAAACAGAGGTGTTTTTTGCAAAGTGCCTACCTGTAGATTTTGGCCTCTAGCTCACTCGCCACCCCGGGAAACCTACCAAACCTGTGCATTTCTGAAAACTAGAGACCTAGGGGAATCCAAGATGGGGTGAATTGTGTGGCTCGGACCAGGTTCTGTTACCCAGAATCCTTTGCAAACCTCAAAATTTGGCAAAAAAAACACATGTTCCTCACATTTCTGTGGCAGAAAGTTCTGGAAACTGGGAGGAGCCACAAATTTCCTTCCACCCAACATTCCCCCACGTCTCCCGATAAAAATAATACCTCACTTGTGTGGGTAGGCCTAGCGTCCGCGACAGGAAACGCCCCAAAGCGCAACGTGGACACATCCACATTTTTGAAAGAAAACAGAGGTGTTTTTTGAAAAGTGCCTACCTTTAGATTTTGGCCTCTAGCTCAGCCGCCACCTAGGGAAACCTACCAAACCTGTGCATTTCTGAAAACTAAAGACCTAAGGGAATCCAAGATGACGTGACTTGTGTGGCTCGGACCAGGTTCTGTTACCCAGAATCCTTTTCAATCCTCAAAATTTGGCTAAAAAAACACGTTCCTCACATTTCTGTGGCAGAAAGTTCTGGAATCTGAGAGGAGCCACAAATTTCCTTCCACCCAGCGTTCCCTCAAGTCTCACGATAAAAATGATACCTCACTTGAGTGGGTAGGCCCAGCGTCCGCGACAGGAAACGCCCCAAAGTGCAACGTGGACACATTCAAATTTTTGAAAGAAAACAGAGGTGTTTTTTGAAAAGTGCCTACCTGTAGATTTTGGCCTCTAGCTCAGCCGCCACCTAGGGAAACCTACCAAACCTGTGCATTTCTGAAAACTAGAGACCTAGGGGAATCCAAGATGGGGTGACTTGTGTGGCTCGGACCAGGTTCTGTTACCCAGAATCCTTTGCAAACCTCAAAATTTGGCTAAAAAAACACATGTTCCTCATATTTCTGTGGCAGAAAGTTCTGGAATATGAGAGAAGCCACAAATTTCCTTCCACCCAGCGTTCCCCCACGTCTCCCACTAAAAATGATACATCACTTGTGTGGGTAGGCCTAGCGCCCGTGACAGGAAACGCCCCAAAGCGCAACGTGGACACATCCACATTTTTTAAATAAAGCAGAGGTGTTTTTTGCAAAGTGCCTACCTGTAGATTTTGGTCTGTAGCTCAGCCGCCACCTAGGGAAACCTACCAAACCTGTGCATTTCTGAAAACTAGAGACCTAGGGGAATCCAAGATGGGGTGACTTGTGTGGCTCGGACCAGGTTCTGTTACCCAGAATCCTTATCAAACCTCAAAATTTGGCTAAAAAAACACATTCCTCACATTTCTGTGGCAGAAAGTTCTGGAATCTGAGAGGAGCCACAAATTTCCTTCCACCCAGCGTTCCCCCAAGTCTCCTGATAAAAATGATACCTCACTTGTGTGAGTAGGCCTAGCGCCCGCAACAGGAAACATCCCAAAGCGCAACGTGGACACATCCAAATTTTTGAAAGAAAACTGAGGTGTTTTTTGCAAAGTGCCTACCTGTAGATTTTGGCCTGTAGCTCAGCCGGCACCCAGGGAAACCTACCAAACCTGTGCATTTCTGAAAACTAGAGACCTAGGGGAATCCAAGATGGGTTGACTTGTGTGGCTCGGACCAGGTTCTGTTACCCAGAATCCTTTGCAAACCTCAAAATTTGGCTAAAAAAACACATGTTCCTCACATTTCTGTGGCAGAAAGTTCTGGAATCTGAGAGGAGCCCCAAATTTCCTTCCACCCAGCGTTCCCCCACGTCTTCCGATAAAAATGATACCTCACTTGTGTGGGTAGGCCTAGCGTCCGCGACAGGAAACGCCCCAAAGCGCAAAGTGGACACATCCAAATTTTTGAAAGAAAACAGAGGTGTTTTTTGCAAAGTTCCTACCTGTAGATTTTGGCCTCTAGCTCAGCCGCCACCCAGGGAAACCTACCAAACCTGTGAATTTCTGAAAATTAGAGACCTAGTGGAATCGAAGATGGGGTGACTTGTGTGGCTCGGACCAGGTTCTGTTACCCAGAATCCTTTGCAAACCTCAAAATTGTGTTCCTCACATTTCTGTGGCAGAAAGTTCTGGAATCTGAGTGGAGCCACAAATTTCCTTCCACCCAGCGTTCTCCCATGTCTCCTGATAAAAATTATACCTCACTTGTGTGGGTAGGCATAGCGCCCGCGACAGGAAACGCCCCAAAGCGCAATGTGGACACATGCAAATTTTTTAAAGAAAGCAGAGGTGTTTTTTGTAAAGTGCCTACCTGTAGATTTTGGCCTCTAGCTCAGCCACCACCAAGGGAAACCTACCAAACCAGTGCATTTCTGAAAACTAGAGACCCAGGGGAATCCAAGATGGGGTGACTTGTGTGGCTCTGACTAGGTTCTGTTACCCAGAATCCTTTGCAAACCTCAAAATTTGGCTAAAAAAACACATGTTCCTCAGATTTCTGCGGCAGAAAGTTCTGGAATCTGAGAGGAGCCACAAATTTCCTTCCACCCAGCGTTCTCCCATGTCTCCCGATAAAAATGATACCTCACTTGTGTGGGTAGGCCTAGCGCCCGCGACAGGAAACGCCCAAAGCGCAATGTGGACACATCCAAATTTTTTAAAGAAAGCAGAGGTGTTTTTTGCAAAGTGCCTACCTGTAGATTTTGGCCTCTAGCTCAGGCACCACCTAGGGAAACCTTCCAAACCAGTGCATTTCTGAAAACTAGAGACCCAGGGGAATCCAAGATGGGGTGACTTGTGTGGCTCGGACCAGGTTCTGTTACCCAGAATTCTTTGCAAACCTCAAAATTTGGCTAAAAAAACACATGCTCCTCACATTTCTGTGGCAGAAAGTTCTGGAATCTGAGAGGAGCCTCAAATTTCCTTCCACCCAGCGTTCCCCCATGTCTCCCGATAAAAATGATACCTCACTTGTGTGGGTAGGCCTAGCACCCGTGACAGGAAACGCCCCAAAGCGCAACGTGGACACATCCAAATTTTTTAAAGAAAACAGAGGTGTTTTTTGCAAAGTGCCTACCTGTAGATTTTGGCCTGTAGCTCAGCCGGCACCTAGGGAAACCTACCAAACCTGTGCATTTCTGAAAACTAGAGACCTAGGGGAATCCAAGATGGGGTTACTTGTGTGGCTCGGACCAGGTTCTGTTACCCAGAATCCTTTGCAAACCTCAAAATTGTGTTCCTCACATTTCTGTGGCAGAAAGTTCTGGAATCTGAGAGGAGCCACAAATTTCCTTCCACCCAGCGTTCTCCCATGTCTCCCGATAAAAATTATACCTCACTTGTGTGGGTAGGCCTAGCGCCCGCGACTGGAAGCGCCCCAAAGTGCAATGTGGACACATCCACATTTTTGAAAGAAAGCAGAGGTGTTTTTTGCAAAGTGCCTACCTGTAGATTTTGGCCTGTAGCTCAGCCGGCACCCAGGGAAACCTACCAAACCTGTGCATTTCTGACAACTAGAGACCTAGGGGAATCCAAGATGGGGTGACTTGTGTGTCTCGGACCAGGTTCTGTTACCCAGAATCCTTTTCAAACCTCAAAATTTGGCTAAAAAAACACATGTTCCTCACATTTCTGTGGCAGAAAGTTCTGGAATCTGAGAGGAGCCCCAAATTTCCTTCCACCCAGCGTTCCCCCATGTCTCCCGATAAAAATGATACCTCACTTGTGTGGGTAGGCATAGCGTCCGCAACAGGAAACGACCCAAAGCGCAAAGTGGACACTTCCAAATTTTTGAAAGAAAACAGAGGTGTTTTTTGCAAAGTTCCTACCTGTAGATTTTGGCCTATAGCTCAGCCGCCACCTAGGGAAACCTACCAAACCTGTGCATTTCTGAAAACTAGAGACCTAGTGGAATCGAAGATGGGGTGACTTGTGTGGCTCGGACCAGGTTCTGTTACCCAGAATCCTTTGCAAACCTCAAAATTGTGTTCCTCACATTTCTGTGGCAAAAAGTTCTGGAATCTGAGAGGAGCCACAAATTTCCTTCCACCCAGCGTTCCCCCACGTCTCCCGATAAAAATGATACCTCACTTGTGTGGGTAGGCCTAGCGCCCACGACAGGAAATGACCCAAAGTACAACGTGTACACATCCAAATTTTTGAAAGAAAACTGAGGTGTTTTTCGCAAAGTGCCTACCTGTAGATTTTGGCCTGTAGCTCAGCCGGCATCTAGGGAAACCTACCAAACCGCTGCATTTCTGAAAACTAGAGAACTAGGGGAATCCAAGATGGGGTGACTTGTGTGGCTCGGAGCAGGTTCTGTTACCCAGAATCCTTTGCAAACCTCAAAATTTGGCTAAAAAACACATGTTCCTCACATTTCTGTGGCAGAAAGTTCTGGAATCTGAGAGGAGCCACAAATTTCCTTCCACCCAGCGTTCTCCCATGTCTCCCGATAAAAATTATACCACACTTGTGTGGGTAGGCATAGCGCCCGCGACAGGAAACGCCCCAAAGCGCAATGTGGACACATCCAAATTTTTGAAAGAAAGCAGAGGTGTTTTTTGCAAAGTGCCTACCTGTAGATTTTGGCCTGTAGCTCAGGCACCACCCATGGAAACCTACCAAACCTGTGCATTTCTGAAAACTAGAGACCTAGGGGAATCCAAGATGGGGTGAATTGTGTGGCTCGGACCAGGTTCTGTTACCCAGAATCCTTTGCAAACCTCAAATTTGGCAAAAAAAACACATGTTCCTCACATTTCTGTGGCAGAAAGTTCTGGAATCTGAGAGGAGCCACAAATTTCCTTCCAACCAACATTCCCCCACGTCTCCCGATAAAAATAATACCTCACTTGTGTGGGTAGGCCTAGCGTCCGCGACAGGAAACGCCCCAAAGCGCAACATGGACACATCCACATTTTTGAAAGAAAACAGAGGTGTTTTTTGAAAAGTGCCTACCTGTAGATTTTGGCCTCTAGCTCAGCCGCCACCTAGTGAAACCTACCAAACCTGTGCATTTCTGAAAACTAGAGACCTAGGGGAATCCAAGATGGGGTGACATGTGTGGCTCGGACCAGGTTCTGTTACCCAGAATCCTTTTCAATCCTCAAAATGTGGCTAAAAAAACACGTTCCTCACATTTCTGTGGCAGAAAGTTCTGGAATCTGAGAGGAGCCACAAATTTCCTTCCACCCAGCATTCCCCCAAGTCTCCCTATAAAAATGATACCTCACTTGTGTGGGTAGGCCTAGCGCCCGCGACAGGAAACACCCCAAAGCGCAACGTGGACTCATCCAAATTTTTTAAAGAAAACAGAGGTGTTTTTTGCAAAGTGCCTACCTGTAGATTTTGGCCTGTAGCTCAGCCGGCACCAAGGGAAAACTACCAAACCTGTGCATTTCTGAAAACTAGAGACCTAGGGGAATCCAAGATGGGGTGACTTGTGTGGCTCGGACCAGGTTTTGTTACCCAGAATCCTTTGCAAACTTCAAAATTGTGTTCCTCACATTTCTGTGGCAGAAAGTTCTGGAATCTGAGAGGAGCCACAAATTTCCTTCCACCCAGCGTTCCCCCAAGTCTCCAGATAAAAATGATACCTCACTTGTGTGGGTAGGCCTAGCGCCCGCGACAGGAAACACCCCAAAGCGCAACGTGGACACATCCAATTTTTGAAAGAAAACAGAGGTGTTTTTTGCAAAGTGCCTACCTGTAGATTTTGTCCTCTAGCTCACTCGCCACCCCGGGAAACCTACCAAACCTGTGCATTTCTGAAAACTAGAGACCTAGGGGAATCCAAGATGGGGTGAATTGTGTGGCTCGGACCAGGTTCTGTTACCCAGAATCCTTTGCAAACCTCAAAATTTGGCAAAAAAAACACATGTTCCTCACATTTCTGTGGCAGAAAGTTCTGGAATCTGGGAGGAGCCACAAATTTCCTTCCACCCAACATTCCCCCACGTCTCCCGATAAAAATAATACCTCACTTGTGTGGGTAGGCCTAGCGTCCGCGACAGGAAACGCCCCAAAGCGCAACGTGGACACATCCACATTTTTGAAAGAAAACAGAGGTGTTTTTTGAAAAGTGCCTACCTGTAGATTTTGGCCTCTAGCTCAGCCGCCACCTAGGGAAACCTACCAAACCTGTGCATTTCTGAAAACTAAAGACCTAGGGGAATCCAAGATGACGTGACTTGTGTGGCTCGGACCAGGTTCTGTTACCCAGAATCCTTTTCAATCCTCAAAATTTGGCTAAAAAAACACGTTCCTCACATTTCTGTGGCAGAAAGTTCTGGAATCTGAGAGGAGCCACAAATTTCCTTCCACCCAGCGTTCCCTCAAGTCTCACGATAAAAATGATACCTCACTTGAGTGGGTAGGCCTAGCGTCCGCGACAGGAAACGCCCCAAAGTGCAACGTGGACACATCCAAATTTTTGAAAGAAAACAGAGGTGTTTTTTGAAAAGTGCCTACCTGTAGATTTTGGCCTCTAGCTCAGCCGCCACCTAGGGAAACCTACCAAACCTGTGCATTTCTGAAAACTAGAGACCTAGGGGAATCCAAGATGGGGTGACATGTGTGGCTCGGACCAGGTTCTGTTACCCAGAATCCTTTTCAATCCTCAAAATGTGGCTAAAAAAACACGTTCCTCACATTTCTGTGGCAGAAAGTTCTGGAATCTGAGAGGAGCCACAAATTTCCTTCCACCCAGCGTTCCCCCAAGTCTCCCGATAAAAATGATACCTCACTTGTGTGGGTAGGCCTAGCGCCCGCGACAGGAAACACCCCAAAGCGCAACGTGGACACATCCAATTTTTGAAAGAAAACAGAGGTGTTTTTTGCAAAGTGCCTACCTGTAGATTTTGGCCTCTAGCTCACTCGCCACCCAGGGAAACCTACCAAACCTGTGCATTTCTGAAAACTAGAGACATAGGGGAATCCAAGATGGGGTGAATTGTGTGGCTCGGACCAGGTTCTGTTACCCAGAATCCTTTGCAAACCTCAAAATGTGGCAAAAAAAACACATGTTCCTCACATTTCTGTGGCAGAAAGTTCTGGAATCTGAGAGGAGCCACAAATTTCCTTCCACCCAACATTCTTCCACGTCTTCCGATAAAAATAATACCTCACTTGTGTGGGTAGGCCTAGCGTCCGCGACAGGAAACGCCCCAAAGCGCAACGTGGACACATCCACATTTTTGAAAGAAAACAGAGGTGTTTTTTTAAAAGTGCCTACCTGTAGATTTTGGCCTCTAGCTCAGCCGCCACCTAGGGAAACCTACCAAACCTGTGCATTTCTGAAAATTAAAGACCTAGGGGAATCCAAGATGACGTGACTTGTGTGGCTCTGACCAGGTTCTGTTACCCAGAATCCTTTTCAATCCTCAAAATTTGGCTAAAAAAACACGTTCCTCACATTTCTGTGGCAGAAAGTTCTGGAATCTGAGAGGAGCCACAAATTTCCTTCCACCCAGCGTTCCCTCAAGTCTCACGATAAAAATGATACCTCACTTGAGTGGGTAGGCCTAGCGTCCGCGACAGGAAACGCCCCAAAGCGCAACGTGGACACATCCACATTTTTGAAAGAAAACAGAGGTGTTTTTTGAAAAGTGCCTACCTGTAGATTTTGGCCTCTAGCTCAGCCGCCACCTAGGGAAACCTACCAAACCTGTGCATTTCTGAAAACTAGAGACCTAGGGGAATCCAAGATGGGGTGACTTGTGTGGCTCGGACCAGGTTCTGTTACCCAGAATCCTTTGCAAACCTCAAAATTTGGCTAAAAAAACACATGTTCCTCACATTTCTGTGGCAGAAAGTTCTGGAATCTGAGAGGAGCCCCAAATTTCCTTCCACCCAGCGTTCCCCCACGTCTCCCGATAAAAATGATACCTCACTTGTGTGGGTAGGCCTAGCGTCCGCGACAGGAAACGCCCCAAAGCGCAAAGTGGACACATCCAAATTTTTGAAAGAAAACAGAGGTGTTTTTTGCAAAGTTCCTACCTGTAGATTTTGGCCTCTAGCTCAGCCGCCACCCAGGGAAACCTACCAAACCTGTGAATTTCTGAAAATTAGAGACCGAGTGGAATCGAAGATGGGGTGACTTGTGTGGCTCGGACCAGGTTCTTTTACCCAGAATCCTTTGCAAACCTCAAAATTGTGTTCCTCACATTTCTGTGGCAGAAAGTTCTGGAATCTGAGAGGAGCCACAAATTTCCTTCCACCCAGCGTTCTCCCATGTCTCCTGATAAAAATTATACCTCACTTGTGTGGGTAGGCATAGCGCCCGCGACAGGAAACGCCCCAAAGCGCAATGTGGACACATGCAAATTTTTGAAAGAAAGCACAGGTGTTTTTTGTAAAGTGCCTACCTGTAGATTTTGGCCTCTAGCTCACCCACCACCTAGGGAAACCTTCCAAACCAGTGCATTTCTGAAAACTAGAGACCCAGGGGAATCCAAGATGGGATGACTTGTGTGGCTCGGACCAGGTTCTGTTACCCAGAATTCTTTGCAAACCTCAAAATTTGGCTAAAAAAACACATGCTCCTCACATTTCTGTGGCAGAAAGTTCTGGAATCTGAGAGGAGCCTCAAATTTCCTTCCACCCAGCGTTCCCCCATGTCTCCCGATAAAAATGATACCTCACTTGTGTGGGTAGGCCTAGCACCCGTGACAGGAAACGCCCCAAAGCGCAACGTGGACACATCCAAATTTTTTAAAGAAAACAGAGGTGTTTTTTGCAAAGTGCCTACCTGTAGATTTTGGCCTGTAGCTCAGCCGGCACCTAGGGAAACCTACCAAACCTGTGCATTTCTGAAAACTAGAGACCTAGGGGAATCCAAGATGGGGTTACTTGTGTTGCTCGGACCAGGTTCTGTTACCCAGAATCCTTTGCAAACCTCAAAATTGTGTTCCTCACATTTCTGTGGCAGAAAGTTCTGGAATCTGAGAGGAGCCACAAATTTCCTTCCACCCAGCGTTCTCCCATGTCTCCCGATAAAAATTATACCTCACTTGTGTGGGTAGGCCTAGCGCCCGCGACTGGAAGCGCCCCAAAGTGCAATGTGGACACATCCACATTTTTGAAAGAAAGCAGAGGTGTTTTTTGCAAAGTGCCTACCTGTAGATTTTGGCCTGTAGCTCAGGCACCACCTAGGGAAACCTACCAAACCAGTGCATTTCTGAAAACTAGAGACCCAGGGGAATCCAAGATGGGATGACTTGTGTGGCTCGGACCAGGTTCTGATACCCAGAATCCTTTGCAAACCTCAAAATTGTGTTCCTCACATTTCTGTGGCAGAAAGTTCTGGAATCTGAGAGGAGCCACAAATTTCCTTCCACCCAGCGTTCCCCCAAGTCTCCATATAAAAATGATACCTCACTTGTGTGGGTAGGCCTAGCGCCTGCGACAGGAAACACCCCAAAGCGCAACGTGGACTCATCCAAATTTTTGAAAGAAAACTGAGGTGTTTTTTGCAAAGTGCCTACCTGTAGATTTTGGCCTGTAGCTCAGCCGGCACCCAGGGAAAACTACCAAACCTGTGCATTTCTGAAAACTAGAGACCTAGGGGAATCCAAGATGGGGTGACTTGTGTGGCTCGGACCAGGTTCTGTTACCCAGAATCCTTTTCAATCCTCAAAATGTGGCTAAAAAAACACGTTCCTCACATTTCTGTGGCAGAAAGTTCTGGAATCTGAGAGGAGCCACAAATTTCCTTCCACCCAGCGTTCCCCCAAGTCTCCCTATAAAAATGATACCTCACTTGTGTGGGTAGGCCTAGCGCCCGCGACAGGAAACACCCCAAAGCGCAACGTGGACTCATCCAAATTTTTGAAAGAAAACAGAGGTGTTTTTTGCAAAGTGCCTACCTGTAGATTTTGGCCTGTAGCTCAGCCGGCACCAAGGGAAAACTACCAAACCTGTGCATTTCTGAAAACTAGAGACCTAGGGGAATCCAAGATGGGTGACTTGTGTGGCTCGGACCAGGTTCTGTTACCCAGAATCCTTTGCAAACCTCAAAATTGTGTTCCTCACATTTCTGTGGCAGAAAGTTCTGGAATCTGAGAGGAGCCACACATTTCCTTCCACCCAGCGTTCCCCCAAGTCTCCAGATAAAAATGATACCTCACTTGTGTGGGTAGGCCTAGCGCCCGCGACAGGAAACACCCCAAAGCGCAACGTGGACACATCCAATTTTTGAAAGAAAACAGAGGTGTTTTTTGCAAAGTGCCTACCTGTAGATTTTGGCCTCTAGCTCACTCGCCACCCCGGGAAACCTACCAAACCTGTGCATTTCTGAAAACTAGAGACCTAGGGGAATCCAAGATGGGGTGAATTGTGTGGCTCGGACCAGGTTCTGTTACCCAGAATCCTTTGCAAACATCAAAATTAGGCAAAAAAAACACATGTTCCTCACATTTCTGTGGCAGAAAGTTCTGGAATCTGGGAGGAGCCACAAATTTCCTTCCACCTAACATTCCCCCACGTCTCCCGATAAAAATAATACCTCACTTGTGTGGGTAGGCCTAGCGTCCGCGACAGGAAACGCCCCAAAGCGCAACGTGGACACATCCACATTTTTGAAAGAAAACAGAGGTGTTTTTTGAAAAGTGCCTACCTGTAGATTTTGGCCTCTAGCTCAGCCGCCACCTAGGGAAACCTACCAAACCTGTGCATTTCTGAAAACTAAAGACCTAGGGGAATCCAAGATGATGTGACTTGTGTGGCTCGGACCAGGTTCTGTTACCCAGAATCCTTTTCAATCCTCAAAATTTGGCTAAAAAAACACGTTCCTCACATTTCTGTGGCAGAAAGTTCTGGAATCTGAGAGGAGCCACAAATTTCCTTCCACCCAGCGTTCCCTCAAGTCTCACGATAAAAATGATACCTCACTTGAGTGGGTAGGCCTAGCGTCCGCGACAGGAAACGCCCCAAAGTGCAACGTGGACACATCCAAATTTTTGAAAGAAAACAGAGGTGTTTTTTGAAAAGTGCCTACCTGTAGATTTTGGCCTCTAGCTCAGCCGCCACCTAGGGAAACCTACCAAACCTGTGCATTTCTGAAAACTAGAGACCTAGGGGAATCCAAGATGGGGTGACTTGTGTGGCTCGGACCAGGTTCTGTTACCCAGAATCCTTTGCAAACCTCAAAATTTGGCTAAAAAAACACATTCCTCACATTTCTGTGGCAGAAAGTTCTGGAATCTGAGAGGAGCCACAAATTTCCTTCCACCCAGCGTTCCCCCAAGTCTCCTGATAAAAATGATACCTCACTTGTGTGAGTAGGCCTAGCGCCCGCGACAGGAAACACCCCAAAGCGCAACGTGGACACATCCAAATTTTTGAAAGAAAACTGAGGTGTTTTTTGCAAAGTGCCTACCTGTAGATTTTGGCCTGTAGCTCAGCCGGCACCCAGGGAAACCTACCAAACCTGTGCATTTCTGAAAACTAGAGACCTAGGGGAATCCAAGATGGGGTGACTTGTGTGGCTCGGACCAGGTTCTGTTACCCAGAATCCTTTGCAAACCTCAAAATTTGGCTAAAAAAACACATGTTCCTCACATTTCTGTGGCAGAAAGTTCTGGAATCTGAGAGGAGCCCCAAATTTCCTTCCACCCAGCGTTCCCCCACGTCTCCCGATAAAAATGATACCTCACTTGTGTGGGTAGGCCTAGCGTCCGCGACAGGAAACGCCCCAAAGCGCAAAGTGGACACATCCAAATTTTTGAAAGAAAACAGAGGTGTTTTTTGCAAAGTTCCTACCTGTAGATTTTGGCCTCTAGCTCAGCCGCCACCCAGGGAAACCTACCAAACCTGTGAATTTCTGAAAATTAGAGACCTAGTGGAATCGAAGATGGGGTGACTTGTGTGGCTCGGACCAGGTTCTGTTACCCAGAATCCTTTGCAAACCTCAAAATTGTGTTCCTCACATTTCTGTGGCAGAAAGTTCTGGAATCTGAGAGGAGCCACAAATTTCCTTCCACCCAGCGTTCTCCCATGTCTCCTGATAAAAATTATACCTCACTTGTGTGGGTAGGCATAGCGCCCGCGACAGGAAACGCCCCAAAGCGCAATGTGGACACATGCAAATTTTTGAAAGAAAGCACAGGTGTTTTTTGTAAAGTGCCTACCTGTAGATTTTGGCCTCTAGCTCACCCACCACCTAGGGAAACCTTCCAAACCAGTGCATTTCTGAAAACTAGAGACCCAGGGGAATCCAAGATGGGGTGACTTGTGTGGCTCGGACCAGGTTCTGTTACCCAGAATTCTTTGCAAACCTCAAAATTTGGCTAAAAAAACACATGCTCCTCACATTTCTGTGGCAGAAAGTTCTGGAATCTGAGAGGAGCCTCAAATTTCCTTCCACCCAGCGTTCCCCCATGTCTCCCGATAAAAATGATACCTCACTTGTGTGGGTAGGCCTAGCACCCGTGACAGGAAACGCCCCAAAGCGCAACGTGGACACATCCAAATTTTTTAAAGAAAACAGAGGTGTTTTTTGCAAAGTGCCTACCTGTAGATTTTGGCCTGTAGCTCAGCCGGCACCTAGGGAAACCTACCAAACCTGTGCATTTCTGAAAACTAGAGACCTAGGGGAATCCAAGATGGGGTTACTTGTGTGGCTCGGACCAGGTTCTGTTACCCAGAATCCTTTGCAAACCTCAAAATTGTGCTCCTCACATTTCTGTGGCAGAAAGTTCTGGAATCTGAGAGGAGCCACAAATTTCCTTCCACCCAGCGTTCTCCCATGTCTCCCGATAAAAATTATACCTCACTTGTGTGGGTAGGCCTAGCGCCCACGACTGGAAGCGCCCCAAAGTGCAATGTGGACACATCCACATTTTTTAAAGAAAGCAGAGGTGTTTTTTGCAAAGTGCCTACCTGTAGATTTTGGCCTGTAGCTCAGCCGGCACCCAGGGAAACCTACCAAACCTGTGCATTTCTGAAAACTAGAGACCTAGGGGAATCCAAGATGGGGTGACTTGTGTGTCTCGGACCAGGTTCTGTTACCCAGAATCCTTTTCAAACCTCAAAATTTGGCTAAAAAAACACATGTTCCTCACATTTCTGTGGCAGAAAGTTCTGGAATCTGAGAGGAGCCCCAAATTTCCTTCCACCCAGCGTTCCCCCATGTCTCCCGATAAAAATGATACCTCACTTGTGTGGGTAGGCATAGCGTCCGCAACAGGAAACGACCCAAAGCGCAAAGTGGACACTTCCAAATTTTTGAAAGAAAACAGAGGTGTTTTTTGCAAAGTTCCTACCTGTAGATTTTGGCCTATAGCTCAGCCGCCACCTAGGGAAACCTACCAAACCTGTGCATTTCTGAAAACTAGAGACCTAGTGGAATCGAAGATGGGGTGACTTGTGTGGCTCGGACCAGGTTCTGTTACCCAGAATCCTTTGCAAACCTCAAAATTGTGTTCCTCACATTTCTGTGGCAAAAAGTTCTGGAATCTGAGAGGAGCCACAAATTTCCTTCCACCCAGCGTTCCCCCACGTCTCCCGATAAAAATGATACCTCACTTGTGTGGGTAGGCCTAGCGCCCACGACAGGAAATGACCCAAAGTACAACGTGTACACATCCAAATTTTTGAAAGAAAACTGAGGTGTTTTTCGCAAAGTGCCTACCTGTAGATTTTGGCCTGTAGCTCAGCCGGCATCTAGGGAAACCTACCAAACCGCTGCATTTCTGAAAACTAGAGACCTAGGGGAATCCAAGATGGGGTGACTTGTGTGGCTCGGACCAGGTTCTGTTACCCAGAATCCTTTGCAAACCTCAAAATTTGGCTAAAAAACACATGTTCCTCACATTTCTGTGGCAGAAAGTTCTGGAATCTGAGAGGAGCCACAAATTTCCTTCCACCCAGCGTTCTCCCATGTCTCCCGATAAAAATTATACCACACTTGTGTGGGTAGGCATAGCGCCCACGACAGGAAACGCCCCAAAGCGCAATGTGGACACATCCAAATTTTTGAAAGAAAGCAGAGGTGTTTTTTGCAAAGTGCCTACCTGTAGATTTTGGCCTGTAGCTCAGGCACCACCTAGGGAAACCTACCAAACCAGTGCATTTCTGAAAACTAGAGACCCAGGGGAATCCAAGATGGGATGACTTGTGTGGCTCGGACCAGGTTCTGATACCCAGAATCCTTTGCAAACCTCAAAATTGTGTTCCTCACATTTCTGTGGCAGAAAGTTCTGGAATCTGAGAGGAGCCACAAATTTCCTTCCACCCAGCGTTCCCCCAAGTATCCATATAAAAATGATACCTCACTTGTGTGGGTAGGCCTAGCGCCTGCGACAGGAACCACCCCAAAGCGCAACGTGGACTCATCCACATTTTTGAAAGAAAACTGAGGTGTTTTTTGCAAAGTGCCTACCTGTAGATTTTGGCCTGTAGCTCAGCCGGCACCCAGGGAAAACTACCAAACCTGTGCATTTCTGAAAACTAGAGACCTAGGGGAATCCAAGATGGGGTGACTTGTGTGGCTCGGACCAGGTTCTGTTACCCAGAATCCTTTGCAAACTTCAAATTTGTGTTCTTCACATTTCTGTGGCAGAAAGTTCTGGAATCTGAGAGGAGCCACAAATTTCCTTCCACCCAGCGTTCCCCCAAGTCTCCCGATAAAAATGATACCTCACTTGTGTGGGTAGGCCTAGCGCCCGCGACAGGAAACACCCCAAAGCGCAACGTGGACACATCCAATTTTTGAAAGAAAACAGAGGTGTTTTTTGCAAAGTGCCTACCTGTAGATTTTGGCCTCTAGCTCACTCGCCACCCAGGGAAACCTACCAAACCTGTGCATTTCTGAAAACTAGAGACCTAGGGGAATCCAAGATGGGGTGAATTGTGTGGCTCGGACCAGGTTCTGTTACCCAGAATCCTTTGCAAACCTCAAAATGTGGCAAAAAAAACACATGTTCCTCACATTTCTGTGGCAGAAAGTTCTGGAATCTGAGAGGAGCCACAAATTTCCTTCCACCCAACATTCTTCCACGTCTTCCGATAAAAATAATACCTCACTTGTGTGGGTAGGCCTAGCGTCCGCGACAGGAAACGCCCCAAAGCGCAACGTGGACACATCCACATTTTTGAAAGAAAACAGAGGTGTTTTTTTAAAAGTGCCTACCTGTAGATTTTGGCCTCTAGCTCAGCCGCCACCTAGGGAAACCTACCAAACCTGTGCATTTCTGAAAACTAAAGACCTAGGGGAATCCAAGATGACGTGACTTGTGTGGCTCGGACCAGGTTCTGTTACCCAGAATCCTTTTCAATCCTCAAAATTTGGCTAAAAAAACACGTTCCTCACATTTCTGTGGCAGAAAGTTCTGGAATCTGAGAGGAGCCACAAATTTCCTTCCACCCAGCGTTCCCTCAAGTCTCACGATAAAAATGATACCTCACTTGAGTGGGTAGGCCTAGCGTCCGCGACAGGAAACGCCCCAAAGCGCAACGTGGACACATCCACATTTTTGAAAGAAAACAGAGGTGTTTTTTGAAAAGTGCCTACCTGTAGATTTTGGCCTCTAGCTCAGCCGCCACCTAGGGAAACCTACCAAACCTGTGCATTTCTGAAAACTAGAGACCTAGGGGAATCCAAGATGGGGTGACTTGTGTGGCTCGGACCAGGTTCTGTTACCCAGAATCCTTTGCAAACCTCAAAATTTGGCTAAAAAAACACATGTTCCTCACATTTCTGTGGCAGAAAGTTCTGGAATCTGAGAGGAGCCCCAAATTTCCTTCCACCCAGCGTTCCCCCACGTCTCCCGATAAAAATGATACCTCACTTGTGTGGGTAGGCCTAGCGTCCGCGACAGGAAACGCCCCAAAGCGCAAAGTGGACACATCCAAATTTTTGAAAGAAAACAGAGGTGTTTTTTGCAAAGTTCCTACCTGTAGATTTTGGCCTCTAGCTCAGCCGCCACCCAGGGAAACCTACCAAACCTGTGAATTTCTGAAAATTAGAGACCGAGTGGAATCGAAGATGGGGTGACTTGTGTGGCTCGGACCAGGTTCTGTTACCCAGAATCCTTTGCAAACCTCAAAATTGTGTTCCTCACATTTCTGTGGCAGAAAGTTCTGGAATCTGAGAGGAGCCACAAATTTCCTTCCACCCAGCGTTCTCCCATGTCTCCTGATAAAAATTATACCTCACTTGTGTGGGTAGGCATAGCGCCCGCGACAGGAAACGCCCCAAAGCGCAATGTGGACACATGCAAATTTTTGAAAGAAAGCACAGGTGTTTTTTGTAAAGTGCCTACCTGTAGATTTTGACCTCTAGCTCACCCACCACCTAGGGAAACCTTCCAAACCAGTGCATTTCTGAAAACTAGAGACCCAGGGGAATCCAAGATGGGATGACTTGTGTGGCTCGGACCAGGTTCTGTTACCCAGAATTCTTTGCAAACCTCAAAATTTGGCTAAAAAAACACATGCTCCTCACATTTCTGTGGCAGAAAGTTCTGGAATCTGAGAGGAGCCTCAAATTTCCTTCCACCCAGCGTTCCCCCATGTCTCCCGATAAAAATGATACCTCACTTGTGTGGGTAGGCCTAGCACCCGTGACAGGAAACGCCCCAAAGCGCAACGTGGACACATCCAAATTTTTTAAAGAAAACAGAGGTGTTTTTTGCAAAGTGCCTACCTGTAGATTTTGGCCTGTAGCTCAGCCGGCACCTAGGGAAACCTACCAAACCTGTGCATTTCTGAAAACTAGAGACCTAGGGGAATCCAAGATGGGGTTACTTGTGTTGCTCGGACCACGTTCTGTTACCCAGAATCCTTTGCAAACCTCAAAATTGTGTTCCTCACATTTCTGTGGCAGAAAGTTCTGGAATCTGAGAGGAGCCACAAATTTCCTTCCACCCAGCGTTCTCCCATGTCTCCCGATAAAAATTATACCTCACTTGTGTGGGTAGGCCTAGCGCCCGCGACTGGAAGCGCCCCAAAGTGCAATGTGGACACATCCACATTTTTGAAAGAAAGCAGAGGTGTTTTTTGCAAAGTGCCTACCTGTAGATTTTGGCCTGTAGCTCAGGCACCACCTAGGGAAACCTACCAAACCAGTGCATTTCTGAAAACTAGAGACCCAGGGGAATCCAAGATGGGATGACTTGTGTGGCTCGGACCAGGTTCTGATACCCAGAATCCTTTGCAAACCTCAAAATTGTGTTCCTCACATTTCTGTGGCAGAAAGTTCTGGAATCTGAGAGGAGCCACAAATTTCCTTCCACCCAGCGTTCCCCCAAGTCTCCATATAAAAATGATACCTCACTTGTGTGGGTAGGCCTAGCGCCTGCGACAGGAACCACCCCAAAGCGCAACGTGGACTCATCCAAATTTTTGAAAGAAAACTGAGGTGTTTTTTGCAAAGTGCCTACCTGTAGATTTTGGCCTGTAGCTCAGCCGGCACCCAGGGAAAACTACCAAACCTGTGCATTTCTGAAAACTAGAGACCTAGGGGAATCCAAGATGGGGTGACTTGTGTGGCTCGGACCAGGTTCTGTTACCCAGAATCCTTTGCAAACTTCAAATTTGTGTTCTTCACATTTCTGTGGCAGAAAGTTCTGGAATCTGAGAGGAGCCACAAATTTCCTTCCACCCAGCGTTCCCCCAAGTCTCCCGATAAAAATGATACCTCACTTGTGTGGGTAGGCCTAGCGCCCGCGACAGGAAACACCCCAAAGCGCAACGTGGACACATCCAATTTTTGAAAGAAAACAGAGGTGTTTTTTGCAAAGTGCCTACCTGTAGATTTTGGCCTCTAGCTCACTCGCCACCCAGGGAAACCTACCAAACCTGTGCATTTCTGAAAACTAGAGACCTAGGGGAATCCAAGATGGGGTGAATTGTGTGGCTCGGACCAGGTTCTGTTACCCAGAATCCTTTGCAAACCTCAAAATGTGGCAAAAAAAACACATGTTCCTCACATTTCTGTGGCAGAAAGTTCTAAAATCTGAGAGGAGCCACAAATTTCCTTCCACCCAACATTCTTCCACGTCTCCCGATAAAAATAATACCTCACTTGTGTTGGTAGGCCTAGCGTCCGCGACAGGAAACGCCCCAAAGCGCAACGTGGACACATCCACATTTTTTAAAGAAAACAGAGGTGTTTTTTGAAAAGTGCCTACCTGTAGATTTTGGCCTCTAGCTCAGCCGCCACCTAGGGAAACCTACCAAACCTGTGCATTTCTGAAAACTAAAGACCTAGGGGAATCCAAGATGACGTGACTTGTGTGGCTCGGACCAGGTTCTGTTACCCAGAATCCTTTTCAATCCTCAAAATTTGGCTAAAAAAACACGTTCCTCACATTTCTGTGGCAGAAAGTTCTGGAATCTGAGAGGAGCCACAAATTTCCTTCCACCCAGCGTTCCCTCAAGTCTCACGATAAAAATGATACCTCACTTGAGTGGGTAGGCCTAGCGTCCGCGACAGGAAACGCCCCAAAGCGCAACGTGGACACATCCACATTTTTTAAAGAAAACAGAGGTGTTTTTTGAAAAGTGCCTACCTGTAGATTTTGGCCTCTAGCTCAGCCGCCACCTAGGGAAACCTACCAAACCTGTGCATTTCTGAAAACTAGAGACCTAGGGGAATCCAAGATGGGGTGACTTGTGTGGCTCGGACCAGGTTCTGTTACCCAGAATCCTTTGCAAACCTCAAAATTTGGCTAAAAAAACACATGTTCCTCACATTTCTGTGGCAAAAAGTTCTGGAATATGAGAGGAGCCACAAATTTCCTTCCACCCAGCGTTCCCCCACGTCTCCTGATAAAAATGATACCTCACTTGTGTGAGTAGGCCTAGCGCCCGCGACAGGAAAACACCCCAAAGCGCAACGTGGACACATCCAAATTTTTGAAAGAAAACAGAGGTGTTTTTTGCAAAGTTCCTACCTGTAGATTTTGGCCTCTAGCTCAGCCGCCACCCAGGGAAACCTACCAAACCTGTGAATTTCTGAAAATTAGAGACCTAGTGGAATCGAAGATGGGGTGACTTGTGTGGCTCGGACCAGGTTCTGTTACCCAGAATCCTTTGCAAACCTCAAAATTGTGTTCCTCACATTTCTGTTGCAGAAAGTTCTGGAATCTGAGAGGAGCCACAAATTTCATTCCACCCAGCGTTTTCCCACGTCTCCCGATAAAAATGATACCTCACTTGTGTGGGTAGGCCTAGCGCCCACGAGAGGAAATGAACCAAAGCGCAACGTGGACACATCCACATTTTTTAAAGAAAACAGAGGTGTTTTTTGCAAAGTGCCTACCTGTAGATTTTGGCCTGTAGCTCAGCCGCCACCTAGGGAAACCCACCAAACCTGTGCATTTCTGAAAACTAGAGACCCAGGGGAATCCAAGATGGGGTGACTTGTGTGGCTCGGACTAGGTTCTGTTACCCAGAATCCTTTGCAAACCTCAAACTTTGGCTAAAAAACACATGTTCCTCACATTTCTGTGGCAGAAAGTTCTGGAATCTGAGAGGAGCCTCAAATTTCCTTCCACCCAGAGTTCCCCCATGTCTCCCGATAAAAATGATACCTCACTTGTGTGGGTAGGCCTAGCACCCGCGACAGGAAACGCCCCAAAGCGCAACGTGGACACATCCAAATTTTTTAAAGAAAACAGAGGTGTTTTTTGCAAAGTGCCTACCTGTAGATTTTTGCCTGTAGCTCAGCCGCCACCTAGGGAAACCTACCAAACCTGTGCATTTCTGAAAACTAGAGACCTATGGGAATCCAAGATGGGATGACTTGTGTGGCTCGGACCGGGATCTGTTAACCCGGAATCCTTTGCAAACCTCAAAATTTGGCTAAAAAAACAAGTTCCTCACATTTCTGTGGCAGAAAGTTCTAGAATCTGAGACGAGACACAAATTTCCTTCCACCCAGCGTTCCCCCAAGTCTCCCGATAAAAATGATACCTCACTTGTGTGGGTAGGCCTAGCGCCCGTGACAGGAAACACCCCAAAGCGCAACGTGGACACATCCAATTTTTGAAAGAAAACAGAGGTGTTTTTTGCAAAGTGCCTAACTGTAGATTTTGGCCTCTAGCTCAGCCGACACCTAGGTAAACCTTCCAAACCTGTGCATTTCTGAAAACTAGAGACGTAGGGGAATCCAAGATGGGGTGACTTGTGTGGCTCGGACCAGGTTCTGTTACCCAGAATCCTTTGCAAACCTCAAAATTGTGTTCCTCACATTTCTGTTGCAGAAAGTTCTGGAATCTGAGAGGAGCAACAAATTTCATTCCACCCAGCGTTTCCCCACGTCTCCCGATAAAAATTATACCTCACTTGTGTGGGTAGGCCTAGCGCCCACGAGAGGAAATGAACCAAAGCGCAACGTGGACACATCCACATTTTTTAAAGAAAACAGAGGTGTTTTTTGCAAAGTGCCTACCTGTAGATTTTGGCCTGTAGCTCAGCCGCCACCTAGGGAAACCTACTAAACCTGTGCATTTCTGAAAACTAGAGACCCAGGGGAATCCAAGATGGGGTGACTTGTGTGGCTCGGACTAGGTTCTGTTACCCAGAATCCTTTGCAAACCTCAAACTTTGGCTAAAAAACACATGTTCATCACATTTCTGTGGCAGAAAGTTCTGGAATCTGAGAGGAGCCTCAAATTTCCTTCCACCCAGAGTTCCCCCATGTCTCCCGATAAAAATGATACCTCACTTGTGTGGGTAGGCCTAGCACCCGCGACAGGAAACGCCCCAAAGCGCAACGTGGACACATCCAAATTTTTTAAAGAAAACAGAGGTGTTTTTTGCAAAGTGCCTACCTGTAGATTTTGGCCTGTAGCTCAGCCGCCACCTAGGGAAACCTACCAAACCTGTGCATTTCTGAAAACTAGAGACCTATGGGAATCCAAGATGGGATGACTTGTGTGGCTCGGACCGGGATCTGTTAACCCGGAATCCTTTGCAAACCTCAAAATTTGGCTAAAAAAACAAGTTCCTCACATTTCTGTGGCAGAAAGTTCTGGAATCTGAGAGGAGACACAAATTTCCTTCCACCCAGCGTTCCCCCAAGTCTCCCGATAAAAATGATACCTCACTTGTGTGGGTAGGCCTAGCGCCCGTGACAGGAAACACCCCAAAGCGCAACGTGGACACATCCAATTTTTGAAAGAAAACAGAGGTGTTTTTTGCAAAGTGCCTACCTGTAGATTTTGGCCTCTAGCTCAGCCGACACCTAGGTAAACCTTCCAAACCTGTGCATTTCTGAAAACTAGAGACATAGGGGAATCCAAGATGGGGTGACTTGTGTGGCTCGGACCAGGTTCTGTTACCCAGAATCCTTTTCAAACCTCAAAATTTGGCTAAAAAAACACGTTCCTCACATTTCTTTGGCAGAAATTTCTGGAATCTGAGAGGAGCCACAAATTTCCTTCCACCCAGCGTTCCCTCAAGTCTCACAATAAAAATGATACCTCACTTGAGTGGGTAGGCCTAGCGTCCGCGACAGGAAACGCCCCAAAGTGCAACGTGGACACATCCAAATTTTTGAAAGAAAACAGAGGTGTTTTTTGAAAAGTGCCTACCTGTAGATTTTGGCCTCTAGCTCAGCCGCCACCTAGGGAAACCTACCAAACCTGTGCATTTCTGAAAACTAGAGTCCTAGGGGAATCCAAGATGGGGTGACTTGTGTGGCTCGGACCAGGTTCTGTTACCCAGAATCCTTTGCAAACCTCAAAATTTGGCTAAAAAAACACATGTTCCTCATATTTCTGTGGCAGAAAGTTCTGGAATATGAGAGAAGCCACAAATTTCCTTCCACCCAGCGTTCCCCCACGTCTCCCACTAAAAATTATACATCACTTGTGTGGGTAGGCCTAGCGTCCGCGACAGGAAACGCCCCAAAGTGCAACGTGGACACATCCAAATTTTTGAAAGAAAACAGAGGTGTTTTTTGAAAAGTGCCTACCTGTAGATTTTGGCCTCTAGCTCAGCCGCCACCTAGGGAAACCTACCAAACCTGTGCATTTCTGAAAACTAGAGTCCTAGGGGAATCCAAGATGGGGTGACTTGTGTGGCTCGGACCAGGTTCTGTTACCCAGAATCCTTATCAAACCTCAAAATTTGGCTAAAAAAACACATTCCTCACATTTCTGTGGCAGAAAGTTCTGGAATCTGAGAGGAGCCACAAATTTCCTTCCACCCAGCGTTCCCCCAAGTCTCCTGATAAAAATGATACCTCACTTGTGTGAGTAGGCCTAGCGCCCGCGACAGGAAACACCCCAAAGCGCAACGTGGACACATCCAAATTTTTGAAAGAAAACGGAGGTGTTTTTTGCAAAGTGCCTACCTGTAGATTTTGGCCTGTAGCTCAGCCGGCACCCAGGGAAACCTACCAAACCTGTGCATTTCTGAAAACTAGAGACCTAGGGGAATCCAAGATGGGGTGACTTGTGTGGCTCGGACCAGGTTCTGTTACCCAGAATCCTTTGCAAACCTCAAAATTTGGCTAAAAAAACACATGTTCCTCACATTTCTGTGGCAGAAAGTTCTGGAATCTGAGAGGAGCCCCAAATTTCCTTCCACCCAGCGTTCCCCCACGTCTCCCGATAAAAATGATACCTCACTTGTGTGGGTAGGCCTAGCGTCCGCGACAGGAAACGCCCCAAAGCGCAAAGTGGACACATCCAAATTTTTGAAAGAAAACAGAGGTGTTTTTTGCAAAGTTCCTACCTGTAGATTTTGGCCTCTAGCTCAGCCGCCACCCAGGGAAACCTACCAAACCTGTGAATTTCTGAAAATTAGAGACCTAGTGGAATCGAAGATGGGGTGACTTGTGTGGCTCGGACCAGGTTCTGTTACCCAGAATCCTTTGCAAACCTCAAAATTGTGTTCCTCACATTTCTGTGGCAGAAAGTTCTGGAATCTGAGAGGAGCCACAAATTTCCTTCCACCCAGCGTTCTCCCATGTCTCCTGATAAAAATTATACCTCACTTGTGTGGGTAGGCATAGCGCCCGCGACAGGAAACGCCCCAAAGCGCAATGTGGACACATGCAAATTTTTGAAAGAAAGCACAGGTGTTTTTTGTAAAGTGCCTACCTGTAGATTTTGGCCTCTAGCTCACCCACCACCTAGGGAAACCTTCCAAACCAGTGCATTTCTGAACACTAGAGACCCAGGGGAATCCAAGATGGGGTGACTTGTGTGGCTCGGACCAGGTTCTGTTACCCAGAATTCTTTGCAAACCTCAAAATTTGGCTAAAAAAACACATGCTCCTCACATTTCTGTGGCAGAAAGTTCTGGAATCTGAGAGGAGCCTCAAATTTCCTTCCACCCAGCGTTCCCCCATGTCTCCCGATAAAAATGATACCTCACTTGTGTGGGTAGGCCTAGCACCCGTGACAGGAAACGCCCCAAAGTGCAACGTGGACACATCCAAATTTTTGAAAGAAAACAGAGGTGTTTTTTGCAAAGTGCCTACCTGTAGATTTTGGCCTGTAGCTCAGCCGGCACCTAGGGAAACCTACCAAACCTGTGCATTTCTGAAAACTAGAGACCTAGGGGAATCCAAGATGGGGTTACTTGTGTGGCTCGGACCAGGTTCTGTTACCCAGAATCCTTTGCAAACCTCAAAATTGTGTTCCTCACATTTCTGTGGCAGAAAGTTCTGGAATCTGAGAGGAGCCACAAATTTCCTTCCACCCAGCGTTCTCCCATGTCTCCCGATAAAAATTATACCTCACTTGTGTGGGTAGGCCTAGCGCCCGCGACTGGAAGCGCCCCAAAGTGCAATGTGGACACATCCACATTTTTGAAAGAAAGCAGAGGTGTTTTTTGCAAAGTGCCTACCTGTAGATTTTGGCCTGTAGCTCAGCCGGCACCCAGGGAAACCTACCAAACCTGTGCATTTCTGAAAACTAGAGACCTAGGGGAATCCAAGATGGGGTGACTTGTGTGTCTCGGACCAGGTTCTGTTACCCAGAATCCTTTTCAAACCTCAAAATTTGGCTAAAAAAACACATGTTCCTCACATTTCTGTGGCAGAAAGTTCTGGAATCTGAGAGGAGCCCCAAATTTCCTTCCACCTAACGTTCCCCCATGTCTCCCGATAAAAATGATACCTCACTTGTGTGGGTAGGCATAGCGTCCGCAACAGGAAACGACCCAAAGCGCAAAGTGGACACTTCCAAATTTTTGAAAGAAAACAGAGGTGTTTTTTGCAAAGTTCCTACCTGTAGATTTTGGCCTATAGCTCAGCCGCCACCTAGGGAAACCTACCAAACCTGTGCATTTCTGAAAACTAGAGACCTAGTGGAATCGAAGATGGGGTGACTTGTGTGGCTCGGACCAGGTTCTGTTACCCAGAATCCTTTGCAAACCTCAAAATTGTGTTCCTCACATTTCTGTGGCAAAAAGTTCTGGAATCTGAGAGGAGCCACAAATTTCCTTCCACCAAGCGTTCCCCAACGTCTCCCGATAAAAATGATACCTCACTTGTGTGGGTAGGCCTAGCGCCCACGACAGGAAATGACCCAAAGTACAACGTGTACACATCCAAATTTTTGAAAGAAAACTGAGGTGTTTTTCGCAAAGTGCCTACCTGTAGATTTTGGCCTGTAGCTCAGCCGGCATCTAGGGAAACCTACCAAACCGCTGCATTTCTGAAAACTAGAGACCTAGGGGAATCCAAGATGGGGTGACTTGTGTGGCTCGGACCAGGTTCTGTTACCCAGAATCCTTTGCAAACCTCAAAATTTGGCTAAAAAACACATGTTCCTCACATTTCTGTGGCAGAAAGTTCTGGAATCTGAGAGGAGCCACAAATTTCCTTCCACCCAGCGTTCTCCCATGTCTCCCGATAAAAATTATACCACACTTGTGTGGGTAGGCATAGCGCCCGCGACAGGAAACGCCCCAAAGCGCAATGTGGAAACATCCAAATTTTTGAAAGAAAGCAGAGGTGTTTTTTGCAAAGTGCCTACCTGTAGATTTTGGCCTGTAGCTCAGGCACCACCTAGGGAAACCTACCAAACCAGTGCATTTCTGAAAACTAGAGACCCAGGGGAATCCAAGATGGGATGACTTGTGAGGCTCGGACCAGGATCTGTTAACCGGGAATCCTTTGCAAACCTCAAAATTTGGCTAAAAAAACAAGTTCCTCACATTTCTGTGGCAGAAAGTTCTGGAATCTGAGAGGAGCCACAAATTTCCTTCCACACAGCGTTCCCCCAAGTCTCCCGATAAAAATGATACCTCACTTGTGTGGGTAGGCCTAGCGCACGCGACAGGAAACACCCCAAAGCGCAACGTGGACACATCCAAATTTTTGAAAGAAAACTGAGGTGTTTTTTGCAAAGTGCCTACCTGTAGATTTTGGCCTGTAGCTCAGCCGGCACCCAGGGAAAACTACCAAACCGGTGCATTTCTGAAAACTAGAGACCTAGGGGAATCCAAGATGGGGTGACTTGTGTGGCTCGGACCAGGTTCTGATACCCAGAATCCTTTGCAAACCTCAAAATTGTGTTCCTCACATTTCTGTGGCAGAAAGTTCTGGAATCTGAGAGGAGCCACAAATTTCCTTCCACCCAGCGTTCCCCCAAGTCTCCCGATAAAAATGATACCTCACTTGTGTGGGTAGGCCTAGCGCCCGCGACAGGAAACACCCCAAAGCGCAACGTGTGCACATCCAATTTTGGAAAGAAAACAGAGGTGTTTTTTGCAAAGTGCCTACCTGTAGATTTTGGCCTCTAGCTTAGCCGCCACCCAGGGAAACCTACCAAACCTGTGCATTTCTGAAAACTAGAGACCTAGGGGAATCCAAAATGGGATGACTTGTGTGGCTCGGACCAGGATCTGTTAACCCGGAATCCTTTGCAAACCTCAAAATTTGGCTAAAAAAACACGTACCTCACATTTCTGTGGCAGAAAGTTCTGGAATCTGAGAGGAGCCACAAATTTCCTTCCACCCAGCGTTCCCCCAAGTCTCCAGATAAAAATGATACCTCACTTGTGTGGGTAGGCCTAGCGCCTGCGACAGGAAACACCCCAAAGCGCAACGTGGACTCATCCAAATTTTTGAAAGAAAACTGAGGTGTTTTTTGCAAAGTGCCTACCTGTAGATTTTGGCCTGTAGCTCAGCCGGCACCCAGGGAAAACTACCAAACCTGTGCATTTCTGAAAACTAGAGACCTAGGGGAATCCAAGATGGGGTGACTTGTGTGGCTCGGACCAGGTTCTGTTACCCAGAATCCTTTGCAAACTTCAAATTTGTGTTCCTCACATTTCTGTGGCAGAAAGTTCTGGAATCTGAGAGGAGCCACAAATTTCCTTCCACCCAGCGTTCCCCCAAGTCTCCCGATAAAAATGATACCTCACTTGTGTGGGTAGGCCTAGCGCCCGCGACAGGAAACACCCCAAAGCGCAACGTGGACACATCCAATTTTTGAAAGAAAACAGAGGTGTTTTTTGCAAAGTGCCTACCTGTAGATTTTGGCCTCTAGCTCACTCGCCACCCAGGGAAACCTACCAAACCTGTGCATTTCTGAAAACTAGAGACCTAGGGGAATCCAAGATGGGGTGAATTGTGTGGCTCGGACCAGGTTCTGTTACCCAGAATCCTTTGCAAACCTCAAAATGTGGCAAAAAAAACACATGTTCCTCACATTTCTGTGGCAGAAAGTACTGGAATCTGAGAGGAGCCACAAATTTCCTTCCACCCAACATTCTTCCACGTCTCCCGATAAAAATAATACCTCACTTGTGTGGGTAGGCCTAGCGTCCGCGACAGGAAACGCCCCAAAGCGCAACGTGGACACATCCACATTTTTGAAAGAAAACAGAGGTGTTTTTTGAAAAGTGCCTACCTGTAGATTTTGGCCTCTAGCTCAGCCGCCACCTAGGGAAACCTACCAAACCTGTGCATTTCTGAAAACTAGAGACCTAGAGGAATCGAAGATGGGGTGACTTGTGTGGCTCGGACCAGGTTCTGTTACCCAGAATCCTTTGCAAACCTCAAAATTGTGTTCCTCACATTTCTGTGGCAAAAAGTTCTGGAATCTGAGAGGAGCCACAAATTTCCTTCCACCCAGCGTTCCCCAACGTCTCCCGATAAAAATGATACCTCACTTGTGTGGGTAGGCCTAGCGCCCACGACAGGAAATGACCCAAAGTACAACGTGTACACATCCAAATTTTTGAAAGAAAACTGAGGTGTTTTTCGCAAAGTGCCTACCTGTAGATTTTGGCCTGTAGCTCAGCCGGCATCTAGGGAAACCTACCAAACCGCTGCATTTCTGAAAACTAGAGACCTAGGGGAATCCAAGATGGGGTGACTTGTGTGGCTCGGACCAGGTTCTGTTACCCAGAATCCTTTGCAAACCTCAAAATTTGGCTAAAAAACACATGTTCCTCACATTTCTGTGGCAGAAAGTTCTGGAATCTGAGAGGAGCCACAAATTTCCTTCCACCCAGCGTTCTCCCATGTCTCCCGATAAAAATTATACCACACTTGTGTGGGTAGGCTTAGCGCCCGCGACAGGAAACGCCCCAAAGCGCAATGTGGAAACATCCAAATTTTTGAAAGAAAGCAGAGGTGTTTTTTGCAAAGTGCCTACCTGTAGATTTTGGCCTGTAGCTCAGGCACCACCTAGGGAAACCTACCAAACCAGTGCATTTCTGAAAACTAGAGACCCAGGGGAATCCAAGATGGGATGACTTGTGAGGCTCGGACCAGGATCTGTTAACCGGGAATCCTTTGCAAACCTCAAAATTTGGCTAAAAAAACAAGTTCCTCACATTTCTGTGGCAGAAAGTTCTGGAATCTGAGAGGAGCCACAAATTTCCTTCCACACAGCGTTCCCCCAAGTCTCCCGATAAAAATGATACCTCACTTGTGTGGGTAGGCCTAGCGCACGCGACAGGAAACACTCCAAAGCGCAACGTGGACACATCCAAATTTTTGAAAGAAAACTGAGGTGTTTTTTGCAAAGTGCCTACCTGTAGATTTTGGCCTGTAGCTCAGCCGGCACCCAGGGAAAACTACCAAACCGGTGCATTTCTGAAAACTAGAGACCTAGGGGAATCCAAGATGGGGTGACTTGTGTGGCTCGGACCAGGTTCTGATACCCAGAATCCTTTGCAAACCTCAAAATTGTGTTCCTCACATTTCTGTGGCAGAAAGTTCTGGAATCTGAGAGGAGCCACAAATTTCCTTCCACCCAGCGTTCCCCCAAGTCTCCCGATAAAAATGATACCTCACTTGTGTGGGTAGGCCTAGCGCCCGCGACAGGAAACACCCCAAAGCGCAACGTGTGCACATCCAATTTTGGAAAGAAAACAGAGGTGTTTTTTGCAAAGTGCCTACCTGTAGATTTTGGCCTCTAGCTTAGCCGCCACCCAGGGAAACCTACCAAACCTGTGCATTTCTGAAAACTAGAGACCTAGGGGAATCCAAAATGGGATGACTTGTGTGGCTCGGACCAGGATCTGTTAACCCGGAATCCTTTGCAAACCTCAAAATTTGGCTAAAAAAACACATACCTCACATTTCTGTGGCAGAAAGTTCTGGAATCTGAGAGGAGCCACAAATTTCCTTCCACCCAGCGTTCCCCCAAGTCTCCAGATAAAAATGATACCTCACTTGTGTGGGTAGGCCTAGCGCCTGCGACAGGAAACACCCCAAAGCGCAACGTGGACTCATCCAAATTTTTGAAAGAAAACTGAGGTGTTTTTTGCAAAGTGCCTACCTGTAGATTTTGGCCTGTAGCTCAGCCGGCACCCAGGGAAAACTACCAAACCTGTGCATTTCTGAAAACTAGAGACCTAGGGGAATCCAAGATGGGGTGACTTGTGTGGCTCGGACCAGGTTCTGTTACCCAGAATCCTTTGCAAACTTCAAATTTGTGTTCCTCACATTTCTGTGGCAGAAAGTTCTGGAATCTGAGAGGAGCCACAAATTTCCTTCCACCCAGCGTTCCCCCAAGTCTCCCGATAAAAATGATACCTCACTTGTGTGGGTAGGCCTAGCGCCCGCGACAGGAAACACCCCAAAGCGCAACGTGGACACATCCAATTTTTGAAAGAAAACAGAGGTGTTTTTTGCAAAGTGCCTACCTGTAGATTTTGGCCTCTAGCTCACTCGCCACCCAGGGAAACCTACCAAACCTGTGCATTTCTGAAAACTAGAGACCTAGGGGAATCCAAGATGGGGTGAATTGTGTGGCTCGGACCAGGTTCTGTTACCCAGAATCCTTTGCAAACCTCAAAATGTGGCAAAAAAAACACATGTTCCTCACATTTCTGTGGCAGAAAGTTCTGGAATCTGAGAGGAGCCACAAATTTCCTTCCACCCAACATTCTTCCACGTCTCCCGATAAAAATAATACCTCACTTGTGTGGGTAGGCCTAGCGTCCGCGACAGGAAACGCCCCAAAGCGCAACGTGGACACATCCACATTTTTGAAAGAAAACAGAGGTGTTTTTTGAAAAGTGCCTACCTGTAGATTTTGGCCTCTAGCTCAGCCGCCACCTAGGGAAACCTACCAAACCTGTGCATTTCTGAAAACTAGAGACCTAGGGGAATCCAAGATGGGGTGACTTGTGTGGCTCGGACCAGGTTCTGTTACCCAGAATCCTTTTCAATCCTCAAAATTTGGCTAAAAAAACACATTCCTCACATTTCTGTGGCAGAAAGTTCTGGAATCTGAGAGGAGCCACAAATTTCCTTACACCCAGCGTTCCCCCAAGTCTCACGATAAAAATGATACCTCACTTGTGTGGGTAGGCCTAGCATCCGCGACAGGAAACGCCCCAAAGCGCAAAGTGGACACATCCACATTTTTTAAAGAAAACAGAGGTGTTTTTTGCAAAGTTCCTACCTGTAGATTTTGCCCTCTAGCTCAGCCGCCACCTAGGGAAACCTACCAAACCTGTGCATTTCTGAAAACTAGAGACCTAGTGGAATCCAAGATGGGGTGACTTGTGTGGCTCAGACCAGGTTCTGTTACCCAGAATCCTTTGCAAACCTCAAAATTGTGTTCCTCACATTTCTGTGGCAGAAAGTTCTGGAATCTGAGAGGAGCCACAAATTTCCTTCCACCCAGCCTTCCCCCACGTCTCCCGATAAAAATGATACATCACTTGTGTGGGTAGGCCTAGCGCTCACGACAGGAAATGACCCAAAGCGCAACATGGACACATCCACATTTTTGAAAGAAAACTGAGGTGTTTTTCGCAAAGTGCCTACCTGTAGATTTTGGCCTGTAGCTCAGCCGGCACATAGTGAAACCTAGCAAACCTGTGCATTTCTGAAAACTAGAGACCTAGGGGAATCCAAGATGTGGTGACTTGTGTGGCTCGGACCAGGTTCTGTTACCCAGAATCCTTTGCAAACCTCAAAATTTGGCTAAAAAACACATGTTCCTCACATTTCTGTGGCAGAAAGTTCTGGAATCTGAGAGGAGCCACAAATTTCCTTCCACCCAGCGTTCTCACATGTCTTCCGATAAAAATGATACCTCACTTGTGTGGGTCGGCCTAGCGCCCGCGACAGGAAACGCCCAAAGCGCAATGTGGACACATCCAAATTTTTTAAAGAAAGGAGAGGTGTTTTTTGCAAAGTGCCTACCTGTAGATTTTGGCCTCTAGCTCAGCCACCACCTAGGGAATCCTACCAAACAAGTGCATTTCTGAAAACTAGAGACCTAGGGGAATCCAAAATGGGGTGACTTGTGTGGCTCGGACCAGGTTCTGTTACCCAGAATCCTTTGCAAACCTCAAAATTTGGCTAAAAAACACATGTTCCTCACATTTCTGTGGCAGAAAGTTTTGGAATCTGAGAGGAGCCACAAATTTCCTTCCACCCAGCGTTCTCCCATGTCTCCTGATAAAAATGATACCTCACTTGTGTGGGTAGGCCTAGCGCCCACGAGAGGAAATGAACCAAAGCGCAACGTGGACACATCCACATTTTTTAAAGAAAACAGAGGTGTTTTTTGCAAAGTGCCTAACTGTAGATTTTGGCCTGTAGCTCAGCCGCCACCTAGGTAAACCTTCCAAACCTGTGCATTTCTGAAAACTAGAGACATAGGGGAATCCAAGATGGGGTGACTTGTGTGGCTCGGACCAGGTTCTGTTACCCAGAATCCTTTTCAAACCTCAAAATTTGGCTAAATAAACACGTTCCTCACATTTCTTTGGCAGAAATTTCTGGAATCTGAGAGGAGCCACAAATTTCCTTCCACCTAGCGTTCCCCTAAGTCTCCCGATAAAAATGATACCTCACTTGTGTGGGTAGGCCTAGCGCCCGCAACAGGAAACACCCCAAAGCACAACGTGGACACATCCAAATTTTTCAAAGAAAACTGAGGTGTTTTTTGCAAAGTGCCTACCTGTAGATTTTGGACTGTAGCTCAGCCGGCACCCAGGGAAACCTACCAAACCTGTGCATTTCTTAAAACTAGAGACCTAGGGGAATCCAAGATGGGGTGACTTGTGTGGCTCGGACCAGGTTCTGTTACCCAGAATCATTTGCAAACCTCACAATTTGGCTAAAAAAACACATGTTCCTCACATTTCTGTGGCAGAAAGTTCTGGAATCTGAGAGGAGCCCCAAATTTCCTTCCACCCAGCGTTCCCCCACGTCTCCCGATAAAAATGATACCTCACATGTGTGGGTAGGCCTAGCGTCCGCGACAGGAAACGCCCCAAAGCGCAAAGTGGACACATCCAAATTTTTGAAAGAAAACAGAGGTGTTTTTTGCAAAGTTCCTACCTGTAGATTTTGGCATCTAGCTCAGCCGCCACCTAGGGAAACCTACCAAACCTGTGCATTTCTGAAAACTAGAGACCTAGTGGAATCCAAGATGGGGTGACTTGTGTGGCTCGGACCAGGTTCTGTTACCCAGAATCCTTTGCAAACCTCAAAATTGTGTTCCTCACATTTCTGTGGCAGAAAGTTCTGGAATCTGAGAGGAGCCACGAATTTCCTTCCACCCAGCGTTCCCCCACGTCTCCGGATAAAAATGATACATCACTTGTGTGGGTAGGCCTAGCCCTCACGACAGGAAATGACCCAAAGCGCAACTTGGACACATCCACATTTTTGAAAGAAAACTGGGGTGTTTTTCGCAAAGTGCCTACCTGTAGATTTTGGCCTGTAGCTCAGCCGGCACATAGGGAAACCTACCAAACCTGTGCATTTCTGAAAACTAGAGACCTAGGGGAATCCAAGATGGGGTGACTTGTGTGGCTCGGACCAGGTTCTGTTACCCAGAATCCTTTTCAAACCTCAAAATTTGGCTAAAAAACACATGTTCCTCACATTTCTGCGGCAGAAAGTTCTGGAATCTGAGAGGAGCCACAAATTTCCTTCCACCCAGCGTTCTCCCATGTCTCCCGATAAAAATGATACCTCACTTGAGTGGGTAGGCCTAGCGCCCGCGACAGGAAACGCCCAAAGCGCAATGTGGACACATCCAAATTTTTTAAAGAAAGCAGAGGTGTTTTTTGCAAAGTGCCTACCTGTAGATTTTGGCCTCTAGCTCAGCCACCACCTAGGGAAACCTTCCAAACCAGTGCATTTCTGAAAACTAGAGACCCAGGGGAATCCAAGATGGGGTGACTTGTGTGGCTCGGACCAGGTTCTGTTACCCAGAATTCTTTGCAAACCTCAAAATTTGGCTAAAAAAACACATGCTCCTCACATTTCTGTGGCAGAAAGTTCTGGAATCTGAGAGGAGCCTCAAATTTCCTTCCACCCAGCGTTCCCCCATGTCTCCCGATAAAAATGATACCTCACTTGTGTGGGTAGGCCTAGCACCCGTGACAGGAAACACCCCAAAGCGCAACGTGGACACATCCAATTTTTGAAAGAAAACAGAGGTGTTTTTTGCAAAGTGCCTACCTGTAGATTTTGGCCTCTAGCTCACTCGCCACCCAGGGAAACCTACCAAACCTGTGCATTTCTGAAAACTAGAGACCTAGGGGAATCCAAGATGGGGTGAATTGTGTGGCTCGGACCAGGTTCTGTTACCCAGAATCCTTTGCAAACCTCAAAATGTGGCAAAAAAAACACATGTTCCTCACATTTCTGTGGCAGAAAGTTCTGGAATCTGAGAGGAGCCACAAATTTCCTTCCACCCAACATTCTTCCACGTCTCCCGATAAAAATAATACCTCACTTGTGTGGGTAGGCCTAGCGTCCGCGACAGGATACGACCCAAAGCGCAACGTGGACACATCCACATTTTTGAAAGAAAACAGAGGTGTTTTTTTAAAAGTGCCTACCTGTAGATTTTGGCCTCTAGCTCAGCCGCCACCTAGGGAAACCTACCAAACCTGTGCATTTCTGAAAACTAGAGACCTAGGGGAATCCAAGATGGGGTGACTTGTGTGGCTCGGACCAGGTTCTGTTACCCAGAATCCTTTTCAATCCTCAAAATTTGGCTAAAAAAACACATTCCTCACATTTCTGTGGCAGAAAGTTCTGGAATCTGAGAGGAGCCACAAATTTCCTTCCACCCAGCGTTCCCCCAAGTCTCACGATAAAAATGATACCTCACTTGTGTGGGTAGGCCTAGCATCCGCGACAGGAAACGCCCCAAAGCGCAAAGTGGACACATCCAAATTTTTGAAAGAAAACAGAGGTGTTTTTTGCAAAGTTCCTACCTGTAGATTTTGCCCTCTAGCTCAGCCGCCACCTAGGGAAACCTACCAAACCTGTGCATTTCTGAAAACTAGAGACCTAGTGGAATCCAAGATGGGGTGACTTGTGTGGCTCAGACCAGGTTCTGTTACCCAGAATCCTTTGCAAACCTCAAAATTGTGTTCCTCACATTTCTGTGGCAGAAAGTTCTGGAATCTGAGAGGAGACACAAATTTCCTTCCACCCAGCGTTCCCCCAAGTCTCCCGATAAAAATGATACCTCACTTGTGTGGGTAGGCCTAGCGCCCGTGACAGGAAACACCCCAAAGCGCAACGTGGACACATCCAATTTTTGAAAGAAAACAGAGGGGTTTTTTGCAAAGTGCCTACCTGTAGATTTTGGCCTCTAGCTCAGCCGACACCTAGGTAAACCTTCCAAACCTGTGCATTTCTGAAAACTAGAGACATAGGGGAATCCAAGATGGGGTGACTTGTGTGGCTCGGACCAGGTTCTGTTACCCAGAATCCTTTTCAAACCTCAAAATTTGGCTAAAAAAACACGTTCCTCACATTTCTTTGGCAGAAATTTCTGGAATCTGAGAGGAGCCACAAATTTCCTTCCACCTAGCGTTCCCCCAAGTCTCCCGATAAAAATGATACCTCACTTGTGTGGGTAGGCCTAGCGCCCGCGACAGGAAACACCCCAAAGCACAACGTGGACACATCCACATTTTTCAAAGAAAACTGAGGTGTTTTTTGCAAAGTGCCTACCTGTAGATTTTGGCCTGTAGCTCAGCCGGCACCCAGGGAAACCTACCAAACCTGTGCATTTCTTAAAACTAGAGACCTAGGGGAATCCAAGATGGGGTGACTTGTGTGGCTCGGACCAGGTTCTGTTACCCAGAATCATTTGCAAACCTCACAATTTGGCTAAAAAAACACATGTTCCTCACATTTCTGTGGCAGAAAGTTCTGGAATCTGAAAGGAGCCCCAAATTTCCTTCCACCCAGCGTTCCCCCACGTCTCCCGATAAAAATGATACCTCACTTGTGTGGGTAGGCCTAGCGTCCGCGACAGGAAACGCCCCAAAGCGCAAAGTGGACACATCCAAATTTTTGAAAGAAAACAGAGGTGTTTTTTGCAAAGTTCCTACCTGTAGATTTTGACCTCTAGCTCAGCCGCCACCTAGGGAAACCTACCAAACCTGTGCATTTCTGAAAACTAGAGACCTAGTGGAATCCAAGATGGGGTGACTTGTGTGGCTCGGACCAGGTTCTGTTACCCAGAATCCTTTGCAAACCTCAAAATTGTGTTCCTCACATTTCTGTGGCAGAAAGTTCTGGAATCTGAGAGGAGGCACGAATTTCCTTCCACCCAGCGTTCCCCCACGTCTCCGGATAAAAATGATACATCACTTGTGTGGGTAGGCCTAGCGCTCACGACAGGAAATGACCCAAAGCGCAACTTGGACACATCCACATTTTTGAAAGAAAACTGGGGTGTTTTTCGCAAAGTGCCTACCTGTAGATTTTGGCCTGTAGCTCAGCCGGCACATAGGGAAACCTACCAAACCTGTGCATTTCTGAAAACTAGAGACCTAGGGGAATCCAAGATGGGGTGACTTGTGTGGCTCGGACCAGGTTCTGTTACCCAGAATCCTTTTCAAACCTCAAAATTTGGCTAAAAAACACATGTTCCTCACATTTCTGCGGCAGAAAGTTCTGGAATCTGAGAGGAGCCACAAATTTCCTTCCACCCAGCGTTCTCCCATGTCTCCCGATAAAAATGATACCTCACTTGAGTGGGTAGGCCTAGCGCCCGCGACAGGAAACGCCCAAAGCGCAATGTGGACACATCCAAATTTTTTAAAGAAAGCAGAGGTGTTTTTTGCAAAGTGCCTACCTGTAGATTTTGGCCTCTAGCTCAGCCACCACCTAGGGAAACCTTCCAAACCAGTGCATTTCTGAAAACTAGAGACCCAGGGGAATCCAAGATGGGGTGACTTGTGTGGCTCGGACCAGGTTCTGTTACCCAGAATTCTTTGCAAACCTCAAAATTTGGCTAAAAAAACACATGCTCCTCACATTTCTGTGGCAGAAAGTTCTGGAATCTGAGAGGAGCCTCAAATTTCCTTCCACCCAGCGTTCCCCCATGTCTCCCGATAAACATAATACCTCACTTGTGTGGGTAGGCCTAGCACCCGTGACAGGAAACACCCCAAAGCGCAACGTGGACACATCCAATTTTTGAAAGAAAACAGAGGTGTTTTTTGCAAAGTGCCTACCTGTAGATTTTGGCCTCTAGCTCACTCGCCACCCAGGGAAACCTACCAAACCTGTGCATTTCTGAAAACTAGAGACCTAGGGGAATCCAAGATGGGGTGAATTGTGTGGCTCGGACCAGGTTCTGTTACCCAGAATCCTTTGCAAACCTCAAAATGTGGCAACAAAAACACATGTTCCTCACATTTCTGTGGCAGAAAGTTCTGGAATCTGAGAGGAGCCACAAATTTCCTTCCACCCAACATTCTTCCACGTCTCCCGATAAAAATAATACCTCACTTGTGTGGGTAGGCCTAGCGTCCGCGACAGGAAACGACCCAAAGCGCAACGTGGACACATCCACATTTTTGAAAGAAAACAGAGGTGTTTTTTGAAAAGTGCCTACCTGTAGATTTTGGCCTCTAGCTCAGCCGCCACCTAGGGAAACCTACCAAACCTGTGCATTTCTGAAAACTAGAGACCTAGGGGAATCCAAGATGGGGTGACTTGTGTGGCTCGGACCAGGTTCTGTTACCCAGAATCCTTTTCAATCCTCAAAATTTGGCTAAAAAAACACATTCCTCACATTTCTGTGGCAGAAAGTTCTGGAATCTGAGAGGAGCCACAAATTTCCTTCCACCCAGCGTTCCCCCAAGTCTCACGATAAAAATGATACCTCACTTGTGTGGGTAGGCCTAGCATCCGCGACAGGAAACGCCCCAAAGCGCAAAGTGGACACATCCAAATTTTTGAAAGAAAACAGAGGTGTTTTTTGCAAAGTTCCTACCTGTAGATTTTGCCCTCTAGCTCAGCCGCCACCTAGGGAAACCTACCAAACCTGTGCATTTCTGAAAACTAGAGACCTAGTGGAATCCAAGATGGGGTGACTTGTGTGGCTCAGACCAGGTTCTGTTACCCAGAATCCTTTGCAAACCTCAAAATTGTGTTCCTCACATTTCTGTGGCAGAAAGTTCTGGAATCTGAGAGGAGCCACAAATTTCCTTCCACCCAGCGTTCCCCCACGTCTCCCGATAAAAATGATACATCACTTGTGTGGGTAGGCCTAGCGCTCACGACAGGAAATGACCCAAAGCGCAACGTGGACACATCCACATTTTTGAAAGAAAACTGAGGTGTTTTTCGCAAAGTGCCTACCTGTAGATTTTGGCCTGTAGCTCAGCCGGCACATAGTGAAACCTACCAAACCTGTGCATTTCTGAAAACTAGAGACCCAGGGGAATCCAAAATGGGGTGACTTGTGTGGCTCGGACCAGGTTATGTTACCCAGAATCCTTTGCAAACCTCAAAATTTGGCTAAAAAACACATGTTCCTCACATTTCTGTGGCAGAAAGTTTTGGAATCTGAGAGGAGCCACAAATTTCCTTCCACCCAGCGTTCTCCCATGTCTCCTGATAAAAATGATACCTCACTTGTGTGGGTAGGCCTAGCGCCCGTGACAGGAAACGCCCCAAAACACAACATGGACACATCACATTTTTTTAAAGAAAACAGAGGTGTTTTTTGCAAAGTGCCTACCTGTAGATTTTGGCCTCTAGCTCAGGCGCCACCCATGGAAACCTACCAAACCTGTGCATTTCTGAAAACTAGAGACCTAGGGGAATCCAAGATGGGGTGAATTGTGTGGCTCGGACCAGGTTCTGTTACCCAGAATCCTTTGCAAACCTCAAATTTGGCAAAAAAAACACATGTTCCTCACATTTCTGTGGCAGAAAGTTCTGGAATCTGAGAGGAGCCACAAATTTCCTTCCACCCAACATTCCCCCACGTCTCCCGATAAAAATAATACCTCACTTGTGTGGGTAGGCCTAGCGTCCGCGACAGGAAACGCCCCAAAGCGCAACGTGGACACATCCACATTTTTGAAAGAAAACAGAGGTGTTTTTTGAAAAGTGCCTACCTGTAGATTTTGGCCTCTAGCTCAGCCGCCACCTAGGGAAACCTACCAAACCTGTGCATTTCTGAAAACTAGAGACCTAGGGGAATCCAAGATGGGGTGACTTGTGTGGCTCGGACCAGGTTCTGTTACCCAGAATCCTTTTCAATCCTCAAAATGTGGCTAAAAAAACACGTTCCTCACATTTCTGTGGCAGAAAGTTCTGGAATCTGAGAGGAGCCACAAATTTCCTTCCACCCAGCGTTCCCCCAAGTCTCCCTATAAAAATGATACCTCACTTGTGTGGGTAGGCCTAGCGCCCGCGACAGGAAACACCCCAAAGCGCAACGTGGACTCATCCAAATTTTTTAAAGAAAACAGAGGTGTTTTTTGCAAAGTGCCTACCTGTAGATTTTGGCCTGTAGCTCAGCCGGCACCAAGGGAAAACTACCAAACCTGTGCATTTCTGAAAACTAGAGACCTAGGGGAATCCAAGATGGGGTGACTTGTGTGGCTCGGACCAGGATCTGTTACCCAGAATCCTTTGTAAACCTCAAAATTGTGTTCCTCACATTTCTGTGGCAGAAAGTTCTGGAATCTGAGAGGAGCCACAAATTTCCTTCCACCCAGCGTTCCCCCAAGTCTCCCGATAAAAATGATACCTCACTTGTGTGGGTAGGCCTAGCGCCCGCGACAGGAAACACCCCAAAGCGCAACGTGGACACATTGAATTTTTGAAAGAAAGCAGAGGTGTTTTTTGAAAAGTGCCTACCTGTAGATTTTGGCCTCTAGCTCAGCCGCCACCTAGGGAAACCTACCAAACCTGTGCATTTCTGAAAACTAAAGACCTAGGGGAATCCAAGATGACGTGACTTGTGTGGCTCGGACCAGGTTCTGTTACCCAGAATCCTTTTCAATCCTCAAAATTTGGCTAAAAAAACACGTTCCTCACATTTCTGTGGCAGAAAGTTCTGGAATCTGAGAGGAGCCACAAATTTCCTTCCACCCAGCGTTCCCTCAAGTCTCACGATAAAAATGATACCTCACTTGAGTGGGTAGGCCTAGCGTCCGCGACAGGAAACGCCCCAAAGCGCAACGTGGACACATCCACATTTTTGAAAGAAAACAGAGGTGTTTTTTGAAAAGTGCCTACCTGTAGATTCTGGCCTCTAGCTCAGCCGCCACCTAGGGAAACCTACCAAACCTGTGCATTTCTGAAAACTAGAGACCTAGGGGAATCCAAGATGGGGTGACTTGTGTGGCTCGGACCAGGTTCTGTTACCCAGAATCCTTTGCAAACCTCAAAATTTGGCTAAAAAAACACATGTTCCTCACATTTCTGTGGCAGAAAGTTCTGGAATATGAGAGGAGCCACAAATTTCCTTCCACCCAGCGTTCCCCCACGTCTCCTGATAAAAATGATACCTCACTTGTGTGAGTAGGCCTAGCGCCCGCGACAGGAAACACCCCAAAGCGCAACGTGGACACATCCAAATTTTTGAAAGAAAACAGAGGTGTTTTTTGCAAAGTTCCTACCTGTAGATTTTGGCCTCTAGCTCAGCCGTCACCCAGGGAAACCTACCAAACCTGTGAATTTCTGAAAATTAGAGACCTAGTGGAATCGAAGATGGGGTGACTTGTGTGGCTCGGACCAGGTTCTGTTACCCAGAATCCTTTGCAAACCTCAAAATTGTGTTCCTCACATTTCTGTTGCAGAAAGTTCTGGAATCTGAGAGGAGCCACAAATTTCATTCCACCCAGCGTTTCCCCACGTCTCCCGATAAAAATGATACCTCACTTGTGTGGGTAGGCCTAGCGCCCACGAGAGGAAATGAACCAAAGCGCAACGTGGACACATCCACATTTTTTAAAGAAAACAGAGGTGTTTTTTGCAAAGTGCCTACCTGTAGATTTTGGCCTGTAGCTCAGCCGCCACCTAGGGAAACCTACCAAACCTGTGCATTTCTGAAAACTAGAGACCCAGGGGAATCCAAGATGGGGTGACTTGTGTGGCTCGGACTAGGTTCTGTTACCCAGAATCCTTTGCAAACCTCAAACTTTGGCTAAAAAACACATGTTCCTCACATTTCTGTGGCAGAAAGTTCTGGAATCTGAGAGGAGCCTCAAATTTCCTTCCACCCAGAGTTCCCCCATGTCTCCCGATAAAAATGATACCTCACTTGTGTGGGTAGGCCTAGCACCCGCGACAGGAAACGCCCCAAAGCGCAACGTGGACACATCCAAATTTTTTAAAGAAAACAGAGGTGTTTTTTGCAAAGTGCCTACCTGTAGATTTTGGCCTGTAGCTCAGCCGCCACCTAGGGAAACCTACCAAACCTGTGCATTTCTGAAAACTAGAGACCTATGGGAATCCAAGATGGGATGACTTGTGTGGCTCGGACCGGGATCTGTTAACCCGGAATCCTTTGCAAACCTCAAAATTTGGCTAAAAAAACAAGTTCCTCACATTTCTGTGGCAGAAAGTTCTAGAATCTGAGAGGAGACACAAATTTCCTTCCACCCAGCGTTCCCCCAAGTCTCCCGATAAAAATGATACCTCACTTGTGTGGGTAGGCGTAGCGCCCGTGACAGGAAACACCCCAAAGCGCAACGTGGACACATCCAATTTTTGAAAGAAAACAGAGGTGTTTTTTGCAAAGTGCCTACCTGTAGATTTTGGCCTCTAGCTCAGCCGTCACCCAGGGAAACCTACCAAACCTGTGAATTTCTGAAAATTAGAGACCTAGTGGAATCGAAGATGGGGTGACTTGTGTGGCTCGGACCAGGTTCTGTTACCCAGAATCCTTTGCAAACCTCAAAATTGTGTTCCTCACATTTCTGTTGCAGAAAGTTCTGGAATCTGAGAGGAGCCACAAATTTCATTCCACCCAGCGTTTCCCCACGTCTCCCGATAAAAATGATACCTCACTTGTGTGGGTAGGCCTAGCGCCCACGAGAGGAAATGAACCAAAGCGCAACGTGGACACATCCACATTTTTTAAAGAAAACAGAGGTGTTTTTTGCAAAGTGCCTACCTGTAGATTTTGGCCTGTAGCTCAGCCGCCACCTAGGGAAACCTACCAAACCTGTGCATTTCTGAAAACTAGAGACCCAGGGGAATCCAAGATGGGGTGACTTGTGTGGCTCGGACTAGGTTCTGTTACCCAGAATCCTTTGCAAACCTCAAACTTTAGCTAAAAAACACATGTTCCTCACATTTCTTTTTCAGAAAGTTCTGGAATCTGAGAGGAGCCTCAAATTTCCTTCCACCTAGAGTTCCCCCATGTCTCCCGATAAAAATGATACCTCACTTGTGTGGGTAGGCCTAGCACCCGCGACAGGAAACGCCCCAAAGCGCAACGTGGACACATCCAAATTTTTTAAAGAAAACAGAGGTGTTTTTTGCAAAGTGCCTACCTGTAGATTTTGGCCTGTAGCTCAGCCGCCACCTAGGGAAACCTACCAAACCTGTGCATTTCTGAAAACTAGAGACCTATGGGAATCCAAGATGGGATGACTTGTGTGGCTCGGACCGGGATCTGTTAACCCGGAATCCTTTGCAAACCTCAAAATTTGGCTAAAAAAACAAGTTCCTCACATTTCTGTGGCAGAAAGTTCTAGAATCTGAGAGGAGACACAAATTTCCTTCCACCCAGCGTTCCCCCAAGTCTCCCGATAAAAATGATACCTCACTTGTGTGGGTAGGCCTAGCGCCCGTGACAGGAAACACCCCAAAGCGCAACGTGGACACATCCAATTTTTGAAAGAAAACAGAGGTGTTTTTTGCAAAGTGCCTACCTGTAGATTTTGGCCTCTAGCTCAGCCGACAACTAGGTAAACCTTCCAAACCTGTGCATTTCTGAAAACTAGAGACGTAGGGGAATCCAAGATGGGGTGACTTGTGTGGCTCGGACCAGGTTCTGTTACCCAGAATCCTTTGCAAACCTCAAAATTGTGTTACTCACATTTCTGTTGCAGAAAGTTCTGGAATCTGAGAGGAGCCACAAATTTCATTCCACCCAGCGTTTCCCCACGTCTCCCGATAAAAATGATACCTCACTTGTGTGGGTAGGCCTAGCGCCCACGAGAGGAAATGAACCAAAGCGCAACGTGGACACATCCACATTTTTTAAAGAAAACAGAGGTGTTTTTTGCAAAGTGCCTACCTGTAGATTTTGGCCTGTAGCTCAGCCGCCACCTAGGGAAACCTACCAAACCTGTGCATTTCTGAAAACTAGAGACCCAGGGGAATCCAAGATGGGGTGACTTGTGTGGCTCGGACTAGGTTCTGTTACCCAGAATCCTTTGCAAACCTCAAACTTTGGCTAAAAAACACATGTTCCTCACATTTCTGTGGCAGAAAGTTCTGGAATCTGAGAGGAGCCTCAAATTTCCTTCCACCCAGAGTTCCCCCATGTCTCCCGATAAAAATGATACCTCACTTGTGTGGGTAGGCCTAGCACCCGCGACAGGAAACGCCCCAAAGCGCAACGTGGACACATCCAAATTTTTTAAAGAAAACAGAGGTGTTTTTTGCAAAGTTCCTACCTGTAGATTTTGGCCTCTAGCTCAGCCGACACCTAGGTAAACCTTCCAAACCTGTGCATTTCTGAAAACTAGAGACCTAGGGGAATCCAAGATGGGGTGACTTGTGTGGCTCGGACCAGGTTCTGTTACCCAGAATCCTTTTCAAACCTCAAAATTTGGCTAAAAAAACACGTTCCTCACATTTCTTTGGCAGAAATTTCTGGAATCTGAGAGGAGACACAAATTTCCTTCCACCTAGCGTTCCCCCAAGTCTCCCGATAAAAATGATACCTCACTTGTGTGGGTAGGCCTAGCGCCCGCGACAGGAAACACCCCAAAGCACAACGTGGACACATCCAAATTTTTCAAAGAAAACTGAGGTGTTTTTTGCAAAGTGCCTACCTGTAGATTTTGGCCTGTAGCTCAGCCGGCACCCAGGGAAACCTACCAAACCTGTGCATTTCTTAAAACTAGAGACCTAGGGGAATCCAAGATGGGGTGACTTGTGTGGCTCGGACCAGGTTCTGTTACCCAGAATCATTTGCAAACCTCACAATTTGGCTAAAAAAACACATGTTCCTCACATTTCTGTGGCAGAAAGTTCTGGAATCTGAGAGGAGCCCCAAATTTCCTTCCACCCAGCGTTCCCCCACGTCTCCCGATAAAAATGATACCTCACATGTGTGGGTAGGCCTAGCGTCCGCGACAGGAAACGCCCCAAAGCGCAAAGTGGACACATCCAAATTTTTGAATGAAAACAGAGGTGTTTTTTGCAAAGTTCCTACCTGTAGATTTTGGCCTCTAGCTCAGCCGCCACCTAGGGAAACCTACCAAACCTGTGCATTTCTGAAAACTAGAGACCTAGTGGAATCCAAGATGGGGTGACTTGTGTGGCTCGGACCAGGTTCTGTTACCCAGAATCCTTTGCAAACCTCAAAATTGTGTTCCTCACATTTCTGTGGCAGAAAGTTCTGGAATCTGAGAGGAGCCACGAATTTCCTTCCACCCAGCGTTCCCCCACGTCTCCGGATAAAAATGATACATCACTTGTGTGGGTAGGCCTAGCGCTCACGACAGGAAATGACCCAAAGCGCAACTTGGACACATCCACATTTTTTAAAGAAAACTGGGGTGTTTTTCGCAAAGTGCCTACCTGTAGATTTTGGCCTGTAGCTCAGCCGGCACATAGGGAAACCTACCAAACCTGTGCATTTCTGAAAACTAGAGACCTAGGGGAATCCAAGATGGGGTGACTTGTGTGGCTCGGACCAGGTTCTGTTACCCAGAATCCTTTTCAAACCTCAAAATTTGGCTAAAAAACACATGTTCCTCACATTTTTGCGGCAGAAAGTTCTGGAATCTGAGAGGAGCCACAAATTTCCTTCCACCCAGCGTTCTCCCATGTCTCCCGATAAAAATGATACCTCACTTGAGTGGGTAGGCCTAGCGCCCGCGACAGGAAACGCCCAAAGCGCAATGTGGACACATCCAAATTTTTTAAAGAAAGCAGAGGTGTTTTTTGCAAAGTGCCTACCTGTAGATTTTGGCCTCTAGCTCAGCCACCACCTAGGGAAACCTTCCAAACCAGTGCATTTCTGAAAACTAGAGACCCAGGGGAATCCAAGATGGGGTGACTTGTGTGGCTCGGACCAGGTTCTGTTACCCAGAATTCTTTGCAAACCTCAAAATTTGGCTAAAAAAACACATGCTCCTCACATTTCTGTGGCAGAAAGTTCTGGAATCTGAGAGGAGCCTCAAATTTCCTTCCACCCAGCGTTCCCCCATGTCTCCCGATAAAAATGATACCTCACTTGTGTGGGTAGGCCTAGCACCCGTGACAGGAAACACCCCAAAGCGCAACGTGGACACATCCAATTTTTGAAAGAAAACAGAGGTGTTTTTTGCAAAGTGCCTACCTGTAGATTTTGGCCTCTAGCTCACTCGCCACCCAGGGAAACCTACCAAACCTGTGCATTTCTGAAAACTAGAGACCTAGGGGAATCCAAGATGGGGTGAATTGTGTGGCTCGGACCAGGTTCTGTTACCCAGAATCCTTTGCAAACCTCAAAATGTGGCAAAAAAAACACATGTTCCTCACATTTCTGTGGCAGAAAGTTCTGGAATCTGAGAGGAGCCACAAATTTCCTTCCACCCAACATTCTTCCACGTCTCCCGATAAAAATAATACCTCACTTGTGTGGGTAGGCCTAGCATCCGCGACAGGATACGACCCAAAGCGCAACGTGGACACATCCACATTTTTGAAAGAAAACAGAGGTGTTTTTTGCAAAGTGCCTACCTGTAGATTTTGGTCTGTAGCTCAGCCGCCACCTAGGGAAACCTACCAAACCTGTGCATTTCTGAAAACTAGAGACCTAGGGGAATCCAAGATGGGGTGACTTGTGTGGCTCGGACCAGGTTCTGTTACCCAGAATCCTTTTCAAACCTCAAAATTTGGCTAAAAAAACACGTTCCTCACATTTCTTTGGCAGAAATTTCTGGAATCTGAGAGGAGACACAAATTTCCTTCCACCTAGCGTTCCCCCAAGTCTCCCGATAAAAATGATACCTCACTTGTGTGGGTAGGCCTAGCGCCCGCGACAGGAAACACCCCAAAGCACAACGTGGACACATCCAAATTTTTCAAAGAAAACTGAGGTGTTTTTTGCAAAGTGCCTACCTGTAGATTTTGGCCTGTAGCTCAGCCGGCACCCAGGGAAACCTACCAAACCTGTGCATTTCTTAAAACTAGAGACCTAGGGGAATCCAAGATGGGGTGACTTGTGTGGCTCGGACCAGGTTCTGTTACCCAGAATCATTTGCAAACCTCACAATTTGGCTAAAAAAACACATGTTCCTCACATTTCTGTGGCAGAAAGTTCTGGAATCTGGGAGGAGCCCCAAATTTCCTTCCACCCAGCGTTCCCCCACGTCTCCCGATAAAAATGATACCTCACATGTGTGGGTAGGCCTAGCGTCCGCGACAGGAAACGCCCCAAAGCGCAAAGTGGACACATCCAAATTTTTGAAAGAAAACAGAGGTGTTTTTTGCAAAGTTCCTACCTGTAGATTTTGGCCTCTAGCTCAGCCGCCACCTAGGGAAACCTACCAAACCTGTGCATTTCTGAAAACTAGAGACCTAGTGGAATCCAAGATGGGGTGACTTGTGTGGCTCGGACCAGGTTCTGTTACCCAGAATCCTTTGCAAACCTCAAAATTGTGTTCCTCACATTTCTGTGGCAGAAACTTCTGGAATCTGAGAGGAGCCACGAATTTCCTTCCACCCAGCGTTCCCCCACGTCTCCGGATAAAAATGATACATCACTTGTGTGGGTAGGCCTAGCGCTCACGACAGGAAATGACCCAAAGCGCAACTTGGACACATCCACATTTTTGAAAGAAAACTGGGGTGTTTTTCGCAAAGTGCCTACCTGTAGATTTTGGCCTGTAGCTCAGCCGGCACATAGGGAAACCTACCAAACCTGTGCATTTCTGAAAACTAGAGACCTAGGGGAATCCAAGATGGGGTGACTTGTGTGGCTCGGACCAGGTTCTGTTACCCAGAATCCTTTTCAAACCTCAAAATTTGGCTAAAAAACACATGTTCCTCACATTTCTGCGGCAGAAAGTTCTGGAATCTGAGAGGAGCCACAAATTTCCTTCCACCCAGCGTTCTCCCATGTCTCCCGATAAAAATGATACCTCACTTGAGTGGGTAGGCCTAGCGCCCGCGACAGGAAACGCCCAAAGCGCAATGTGGACACATCCAAATTTTTTAAAGAAAGCAGAGGTGTTTTTTGCAAAGTGCCTACCTGTAGATTTTGGCCTCTAGCTCACTCGCCACCCAGGGAAACCTACCAAACCTGTGCATTTCTGAAAACTAGAGACCTAGGGGAATCCAAGATGGGGTGAATTGTGTGGCTCGGACCAGGTTCTGTTACCCAGAATCCTTTGCAAACCTCAAAATGTGGCAAAAAAAACACATGTTCCTCACATTTCTGTGGCAGAAAGTTCTGGAATCTGAGAGGAGCCACAAATTTCCTTCCACCCAACATTCTTCCACGTCTCCCGATAAAAATAATACCTCACTTGTGTGGGTAGGCCTAGCGTCCGCGACAGGATACGACCCAAAGCGCAACGTGGACACATCCACATTTTTGAAAGAAAACAGAGGTGTTTTTTGAAAAGTGCCTACCTGTAGATTTTGGCCTCTAGCTCAGCCGCCACCTAGGGAAACCTACCAAACCTGTGCATTTCTGAAAACTAGAGACCTAGGGGAATCCAAGATGGGGTGACTTGTGTGGCTTGGACCAGGTTCTGTTACCCAGAATCCTTTTCAATCATCAAAATTTGGCTAAAAAAACACATTCCTCACATTTCTGTGGCAGAAAGTTCTGGAATCTGAGAGGAGCCACAAATTTCCTTCCACCCAGCGTTCCCCCAAGTCTCACGATAAAAATGATACCTCACTTGTGTGGGTAGGCCTAGCATCCGCGACAGGAAACGCCCCAAAGCGCAAAGTGGACACATCCAAATTTTTGAAAGAAAACAGAGGTGTTTTTTGCAAAGTTCCTACCTGTAGATTTTGCCCTCTAGCTCAGCCGCCACCTAGGGAAACCTACCAAACCTGTGCATTTCTGAAAACTAGAGACCTAGTGGAATCCAAGATGGGGTGACTTGTGTGGCTCAGACCAGGTTCTGTTACCCAGAATCCTTTGCAAACCTCAAAATTGTGTTCCTCACATTTCTGTGGCAGAAAGTTCTGGAATCTGAGAGGAGACACAAATTTCCTTCCACCCAGCGTTCCCCCAAGTCTCCCGATAAAAATGATACCTCACTTGTGTGGGTAGGCCTAGCGCCCGTGACAGGAAACACCCCAAAGCGCAACGTGGACACATCCAATTTTTGAAAGAAAACAGAGGGTTTTTTTGCAAAGTGCCTACCTGTAGATTTTGGCCTCTAGCTCAGCCGACACCTAGGTAAACCTTCCAAACCTGTGCATTTCTGAAAACTAGAGACATAGGGGAATCCAAGATGGGGTGACTTGTGTGGCTCGGACCAGGTTCTGTTACCCAGAATCCTTTTCAAACCTCAAAATTTGGCTAAAAAAACACATGTTCCTCACATTTCTGTGGCAGAAAGTTCTGGAATCTGAGAGGAGCCCCAAATTTCCTTCCACCCAGCGTTCCCCCACGTCTCCCGATAAAAATGATACCTCACATGTGTGGGTAGGCCTAGCGTCCGCGACAGGAAACGCCCCAAAGCGCAACGTGGACACATCCACATTTTTGAAAGAAAACAGAGGTGTTTTTTGCAAAGTGCCTACCTGTAGATTTTGGTCTGTAGCTCAGCCGCCACCTAGGGAAACCTACCAAACCTGTGCATTTCTGAAAACTAGAGACCTAGGGGAATCCAAGATGGGGTGACTTGTGTGGCTCGGACCAGGTTCTGTTACCCAGAATCCTTTTCAAACCTCAAAATTTGGCTAAAAAAACACGTTCCTCACATTTCTTTGGCAGAAATTTCTGGAATCTGAGAGGAGACACAAATTTCCTTCCACCTAGCGTTCCCCCAAGTCTCCCGATAAAAATGATACCTCACTTGTGTGGGTAGGCCTAGCGCCCGCGACAGGAAACACCCCAAAGCACAACGTGGACACATCCAAATTTTTCAAAGAAAACTGAGGTGTTTTTTGCAAAGTGCCTACCTGTAGATTTTGGCCTGTAGCTCAGCCGGCACCCAGGGAAACCTACCAAACCTGTGCATTTCTTAAAACTAGAGACCTAGGGGAATCCAAGATGGGGTGACTTGTGTGGCTCGGACCAGGTTCTGTTACCCAGAATCATTTGCAAACCTCACAATTTGGCTAAAAAAACACATGTTCCTCACATTTCTGTGGCAGAAAGTTCTGGAATCTGGGAGGAGCCCCAAATTTCCTTCCACCCAGCGTTCCCCCACGTCTCCCGATAAAAATGATACCTCACATGTGTGGGTAGGCCTAGCGTCCGCGACAGGAAACGCCCCAAAGCGCAAAGTGGACACATCCAAATTTTTGAAAGAAAACAGAGGTGTTTTTTGCAAAGTTCCTACCTGTAGATTTTGGCCTCTAGCTCAGCCGCCACCTAGGGAAACCTACCAAACCTGTGCATTTCTGAAAACTAGAGACCTAGTGGAATCCAAGATGGGGTGACTTGTGTGGCTCGGACCAGGTTCTGTTACCCAGAATCCTTTGCAAACCTCAAAATTGTGTTCCTCACATTTCTGTGGCAGAAACTTCTGGAATCTGAGAGGAGCCACGAATTTCCTTCCACCCAGCGTTCCCCCACGTCTCCGGATAAAAATGATACATCACTTGTGTGGGTAGGCCTAGCGCTCACGACAGGAAATGACCCAAAGCGCAACTTGGACACATCCACATTTTTGAAAGAAAACTGGGGTGTTTTTCGCAAAGTGCCTACCTGTAGATTTTGGCCTGTAGCTCAGCCGGCACATAGGGAAACCTACCAAACCTGTGCATTTCTGAAAACTAGAGACCTAGGGGAATCCAAGATGGGGTGACTTGTGTGGCTCGGACCAGGTTCTGTTACCCAGAATCCTTTTCAAACCTCAAAATTTGGCTAAAAAACACATGTTCCTCACATTTCTGCGGCAGAAAGTTCTGGAATCTGAGAGGAGCCACAAATTTCCTTCCACCCAGCGTTCTCCCATGTCTCCCGATAAAAATGATACCTCACTTGAGTGGGTAGGCCTAGCGCCCGCGACAGGAAACGCCCAAAGCGCAATGTGGACACATCCAAATTTTTTAAAGAAAGCAGAGGTGTTTTTTGCAAAGTGCCTACCTGTAGATTTTGGCCTCTAGCTCACTCGCCACCCAGGGAAACCTACCAAACCTGTGCATTTCTGAAAACTAGAGACCTAGGGGAATCCAAGATGGGGTGAATTGTGTGGCTCGGACCAGGTTCTGTTACCCAGAATCCTTTGCAAACCTCAAAATGTGGCAAAAAAAACACATGTTCCTCACATTTCTGTGGCAGAAAGTTCTGGAATCTGAGAGGAGCCACAAATTTCCTTCCACCCAACATTCTTCCACGTCTCCCGATAAAAATAATACCTCACTTGTGTGGGTAGGCCTAGCGTCCGCGACAGGATACGACCCAAAGCGCAACGTGGACACATCCACATTTTTGAAAGAAAACAGAGGTGTTTTTTGAAAAGTGCCTACCTGTAGATTTTGGCCTCTAGCTCAGCCGCCACCTAGGGAAACCTACCAAACCTGTGCATTTCTGAAAACTAGAGACCTAGGGGAATCCAAGATGGGGTGACTTGTGTGGCTTGGACCAGGTTCTGTTACCCAGAATCCTTTTCAATCATCAAAATTTGGCTAAAAAAACACATTCCTCACATTTCTGTGGCAGAAAGTTCTGGAATCTGAGAGGAGCCACAAATTTCCTTCCACCCAGCGTTCCCCCAAGTCTCACGATAAAAATGATACCTCACTTGTGTGGGTAGGCCTAGCATCCGCGACAGGAAACGCCCCAAAGCGCAAAGTGGACACATCCAAATTTTTGAAAGAAAACAGAGGTGTTTTTTGCAAAGTTCCTACCTGTAGATTTTGCCCTCTAGCTCAGCCGCCACCTAGGGAAACCTACCAAACCTGTGCATTTCTGAAAACTAGAGACCTAGTGGAATCCAAGATGGGGTGACTTGTGTGGCTCAGACCAGGTTCTGTTACCCAGAATCCTTTGCAAACCTCAAAATTGTGTTCCTCACATTTCTGTGGCAGAAAGTTCTGGAATCTGAGAGGAGACACAAATTTCCTTCCACCCAGCGTTCCCCCAAGTCTCCCGATAAAAATGATACCTCACTTGTGTGGGTAGGCCTAGCGCCCGTGACAGGAAACACCCCAAAGCGCAACGTGGACACATCCAATTTTTGAAAGAAAACAGAGGGTTTTTTTGCAAAGTGCCTACCTGTAGATTTTGGCCTCTAGCTCAGCCGACACCTAGGTAAACCTTCCAAACCTGTGCATTTCTGAAAACTAGAGACATAGGGGAATCCAAGATGGGGTGACTTGTGTGGCTCGGACCAGGTTCTGTTACCCAGAATCCTTTTCAAACCTCAAAATTTGGCTAAAAAAACACATGTTCCTCACATTTCTGTGGCAGAAAGTTCTGGAATCTGAGAGGAGCCCCAAATTTCCTTCCACCCAGCGTTCCCCCACGTCTCCCGATAAAAATGATACCTCACATGTGTGGGTAGGCCTAGCGTCCGCGACAGGAAACGCCCCAAAGCGCAAAGTGGACACATCCAAATTTTTGAAAGAAAACAGAGGTGTTTTTTGCAAAGTTCCTACCTGTAGATTTTGGCCTCTAGCTCAGCCGCCACCTAGGGAAACCTACCAAACCTGTGCATTTCTGAAAACTAGAGACCTAGTGGAATCCAAGATGGGGTGACTTGTGTGGCTCGGACCAGGTTCTGTTACCCAGAATCCTTTGCAAACCTCAAAATTGTGTTCCTCACATTTCTGTGGCAGAAAGTTCTGGAATCTGAGAGGAGCCACGAATTTCCTTCCACCCAGCGTTCCCCCACGTCTCCGGATAAAAATGATACATCACTTGTGTGGGTAGGCCTAGCGCTCACGACAGGAAATGACCCAAAGCGCAACTTGGACACATCCACATTTTTTAAAGAAAACTGGGGTGTTTTTCGCAAAGTGCCTACCTGTAGATTTTGGCCTGTAGCTCAGCCGGCACATAGGGAAACCTACCAAACCTGTGCATTTCTGAAAACTAGAGACCTAGGGGAATCCAAGATGGGGTGACTTGTGTGGCTCGGACCAGGTTCTGTTACCCAGAATCCTTTTCAAACCTCAAAATTTGGCTAAAAAACACATGTTCCTCACATTTTTGCGGCAGAAAGTTCTGGAATCTGAGAGGAGCCACAAATTTCCTTCCACCCAGCGTTCTCCCATGTCTCCCGATAAAAATGATACCTCACTTGAGTGGGTAGGCCTAGCGCCCGCGACAGGAAACGCCCAAAGCGCAATGTGGACACATCCAAATTTTTTAAAGAAAGCAGAGGTGTTTTTTGCAAAGTGCCTACCTGTAGATTTTGGCCTCTAGCTCAGCCACCACCTAGGGAAACCTTCCAAACCAGTGCATTTCTGAAAACTAGAGACCCAGGGGAATCCAAGATGGGGTGACTTGTGTGGCTCGGACCAGGTTCTGTTACCCAGAATTCTTTGCAAACCTCAAAATTTGGCTAAAAAAACACATGCTCCTCACATTTCTGTGGCAGAAAGTTCTGGAATCTGAGAGGAGCCTCAAATTTCCTTCCACCCAGCGTTCCCCCATGTCTCCCGATAAAAATGATACCTCACTTGTGTGGGTAGGCCTAGCACCCGTGACAGGAAACACCCCAAAGCGCAACGTGGACACATCCAATTTTTGAAAGAAAACAGAGGTGTTTTTTGCAAAGTGCCTACCTGTAGATTTTGGCCTCTAGCTCACTCGCCACCCAGGGAAACCTACCAAACCTGTGCATTTCTGAAAACTAGAGACCTAGGGGAATCCAAGATGGGGTGAATTGTGTGGCTCGGACCAGGTTCTGTTACCCAGAATCCTTTGCAAACCTCAAAATGTGGCAAAAAAAACACATGTTCCTCACATTTCTGTGGCAGAAAGTTCTGGAATCTGAGAGGAGCCACAAATTTCCTTCCACCCAACATTCTTCCACGTCTCCCGATAAAAATAATACCTCACTTGTGTGGGTAGGCCTAGCATCCGCGACAGGATACGACCCAAAGCGCAACGTGGACACATCCACATTTTTGAAAGAAAACAGAGGTGTTTTTTGCAAAGTGCCTACCTGTAGATTTTGGTCTGTAGCTCAGCCGCCACCTAGGGAAACCTACCAAACCTGTGCATTTCTGAAAACTAGAGACCTAGGGGAATCCAAGATGGGGTGACTTGTGTGGCTCGGACCAGGTTCTGTTACCCAGAATCCTTTTCAAACCTCAAAATTTGGCTAAAAAAACACGTTCCTCACATTTCTTTGGCAGAAATTTCTGGAATCTGAGAGGAGACACAAATTTCCTTCCACCTAGCGTTCCCCCAAGTCTCCCGATAAAAATGATACCTCACTTGTGTGGGTAGGCCTAGCGCCCGCGACAGGAAACACCCCAAAGCACAACGTGGACACATCCAAATTTTTCAAAGAAAACTGAGGTGTTTTTTGCAAAGTGCCTATCTGTAGATTTTGGCCTGTAGCTCAGCCGGCACCCAGGGAAACCTACCAAACCTGTGCATTTCTTAAAACTAGAGACCTAGGGGAATCCAAGATGGGGTGACTTGTGTGGCTCGGACCAGGTTCTGTTACCCAGAATCATTTGCAAACCTCACAATTTGGCTAAAAAAACACATGTTCCTCACATTTCTGTGGCAGAAAGTTCTGGAATCTGGGAGGAGCCCCAAATTTCCTTCCACCCAGCGTTCCCCCACGTCTCCCGATAAAAATGATACCTCACATGTGTGGGTAGGCCTAGCGTCCGCGACAGGAAACGCCCCAAAGCGCAAAGTGGACACATCCAAATTTTTGAAAGAAAACAGAGGTGTTTTTTGCAAAGTTCCTACCTGTAGATTTTGGCCTCTAGCTCAGCCGCCACCTAGGGAAACCTACCAAACCTGTGCATTTCTGAAAACTAGAGACCTAGTGGAATCCAAGATGGGGTGACTTGTGTGGCTCGGACCAGGTTCTGTTACCCAGAATCCTTTGCAAACCTCAAAATTGTGTTCCTCACATTTCTGTGGCAGAAACTTCTGGAATCTGAGAGGAGCCACGAATTTCCTTCCACCCAGCGTTCCCCCACGTCTCCGGATAAAAATGATACATCACTTGTGTGGGTAGGCCTAGCGCTCACGACAGGAAATGACCCAAAGCGCAACTTGGACACATCCACATTTTTGAAAGAAAACTGGGGTGTTTTTCGCAAAGTGCCTACCTGTAGATTTTGGCCTGTAGCTCAGCCGGCACATAGGGAAACCTACCAAACCTGTGCATTTCTGAAAACTAGAGACCTAGGGGAATCCAAGATGGGGTGACTTGTGTGGCTCGGACCAGGTTCTGTTACCCAGAATCCTTTTCAAACCTCAAAATTTGGCTAAAAAACACATGTTCCTCACATTTCTGCGGCAGAAAGTTCTGGAATCTGAGAGGAGCCACAAATTTCCTTCCACCCAGCGTTCTCCCATGTCTCCCGATAAAAATGATACCTCACTTGAGTGGGTAGGCCTAGCGCCCGCGACAGGAAACGCCCAAAGCGCAATGTGGACACATCCAAATTTTTTAAAGAAAGCAGAGGTGTTTTTTGCAAAGTGCCTACCTGTAGATTTTGGCCTCTAGCTCACTCGCCACCCAGGGAAACCTACCAAACCTGTGCATTTCTGAAAACTAGAGACCTAGGGGAATCCAAGATGGGGTGAATTGTGTGGCTCGGACCAGGTTCTGTTACCCAGAATCCTTTGCAAACCTCAAAATGTGGCAAAAAAAACACATGTTCCTCACATTTCTGTGGCAGAAAGTTCTGGAATCTGAGAGGAGCCACAAATTTCCTTCCACCCAACATTCTTCCACGTCTCCCGATAAAAATAATACCTCACTTGTGTGGGTAGGCCTAGCGTCCGCGACAGGATACGACCCAAAGCGCAACGTGGACACATCCACATTTTTGAAAGAAAACAGAGGTGTTTTTTGAAAAGTGCCTACCTGTAGATTTTGGCCTCTAGCTCAGCCGCCACCTAGGGAAACCTACCAAACCTGTGCATTTCTGAAAACTAGAGACCTAGGGGAATCCAAGATGGGGTGACTTGTGTGGCTTGGACCAGGTTCTGTTACCCAGAATCCTTTTCAATCATCAAAATTTGGCTAAAAAAACACATTCCTCACATTTCTGTGGCAGAAAGTTCTGGAATCTGAGAGGAGCCACAAATTTCCTTCCACCCAGCGTTCCCCCAAGTCTCACGATAAAAATGATACCTCACTTGTGTGGGTAGGCCTAGCATCCGCGACAGGAAACGCCCCAAAGCGCAAAGTGGACACATCCAAATTTTTGAAAGAAAACAGAGGTGTTTTTTGCAAAGTTCCTACCTGTAGATTTTGCCCTCTAGCTCAGCCGCCACCTAGGGAAACCTACCAAACCTGTGCATTTCTGAAAACTAGAGACCTAGTGGAATCCAAGATGGGGTGACTTGTGTGGCTCAGACCAGGTTCTGTTACCCAGAATCCTTTGCAAACCTCAAAATTGTGTTCCTCACATTTCTGTGGCAGAAAGTTCTGGAATCTGAGAGGAGACACAAATTTCCTTCCACCCAGCGTTCCCCCAAGTCTCCCGATAAAAATGATACCTCACTTGTGTGGGTAGGCCTAGCGCCCGTGACAGGAAACACCCCAAAGCGCAACGTGGACACATCCAATTTTTGAAAGAAAACAGAGGGTTTTTTTGCAAAGTGCCTACCTGTAGATTTTGGCCTCTAGCTCAGCCGACACCTAGGTAAACCTTCCAAACCTGTGCATTTCTGAAAACTAGAGACATAGGGGAATCCAAGATGGGGTGACTTGTGTGGCTCGGACCAGGTTCTGTTACCCAGAATCCTTTTCAAACCTCAAAATTTGGCTAAAAAAACACGTTCCTCACATTTCTTTGGCAGAAATTTCTGGAATCTGAGAGGAGCCACAAATTTCCTTCCACCTAGCGTTCCCCCAAGTCTCCCGATAAAAATGATACCTCACTTGTGTGGGTAGGCCTAGCGCCCGCGACAGGAAACACCCCAAAGCACAACGTGGACACATCCAAATTTTTCAAAGAAAACTGAGGTGTTTTTTGCAAAGTGCCTACCTGTAGATTTTGGCCTGTAGCTCAGCCGGCACCCAGGGAAACCTACCAAACCTGTGCATTTCTTAAAACTAGAGACCTAGGGGAATCCAAGATGGGGTGACTTGTGTGGCTCGGACCAGGTTCTGTTACCCAGAATCATTTGCAAACCTCACAATTTGGCTAAAAAAACACATGTTCCTCACATTTCTGTGGCAGAAAGTTCTGGAATCTGAGAGGAGCCCCAAATTTCCTTCCACCCAGCGTTCCCCCACGTCTCCCGATAAAAATGATACCTCACTTGAGTGGGTAGGCCTAGCGCCCGCGACAGGAAACGCCCCAAAACACAACATGGACACATCACATTTTTTTAAAGAAAACAGAGGTGTTTTTTGCAAAGTGCCTACCTGTAGATTTTGGCCTCTAGCTCAGGCGCCACCCATGGAAACCTACCAAACCTGTGCATTTCTGAAAACTAGAGACCTAGGGGAATCCAAGATGGGGTGACTTGTGTGGCTCGGACCAGGTTCTGTTACCCAGAATCCTTTGCAAACCTCAAAATTGTGTTCCTCACATTTCTGTGGCAGAAATTTCTGGAATCTGAGAGGAGCCACGAATTTCCTTCCACCCAGCGTTCTCCCATGTCTCCCGATAAAAATGATACCTCACTTGAGTGGGTAGGCCTAGCGCCCGCGACAGGAAACGCCCCAAAACACAACATGGACACATCACATTTTTTTAAAGAAAACAGAGGTGTTTTTTGCAAAGTGCCTACCTGTAGATTTTGGCCTCTAGCTCAGGCGCCACCCATGGAAACCTACCAAACCTGTGCATTTCTGAAAACTAGAGACCTAGGGGAATCCAAGATGGGGTGAATTGTGTGGCTCGGACCAGGTTCTATTACCCAGAATTCTTTGCAAACCTCAAAATTTGGCTAAAAAAACACATGCTCCTCACATTTCTGTGGCAGAAAGTTCTGGAATCTGAGAGGAGCCTCAAATTTCCTTCCACCCAGCGTTCCCCCATGTCTCCCGATAAAAATGATACCTCACTTGTGTGGGTAGGCCTAGCACCCGTGACAGGAAACACCCCAAAGCGCAACGTGGACACATCCAATTTTTGAAAGAAAACAGAGGTGTTTTTTGCAAAGTGCCTACCTGTAGATTTTGGCCTCTAGCTCACTCGCCACCCAGGGAAACCTACCAAACCTGTGCATTTCTGAAAACTAGAGACCTAGGGGAATCCAAGATGGGGTGAATTGTGTGGCTCGGACCAGGTTCTGTTACCCAGAATCCTTTGCAAACCTCAAAATGTGGCAAAAAAAACACATGTTCCTCACATTTCTGTGGCAGAAAGTTCTGGAATCTGAGAGGAGCCACAAATTTCCTTCCACCCAACATTCTTCCACGTCTCCCGATAAAAATAATACCTCACTTGTGTGGGTAGGCCTAGCGTCCGCGACAGGAAACGACCCAAAGCGCAACGTGGACACATCCACATTTTTGAAAGAAAACAGAGGTGTTTTTTGAAAAGTGCCTACCTGTAGATTTTGGCCTCTAGCTCAGCCGCCACCTAGGGAAACCTACCAAACCTGTGCATTTCTGAAAACTAGAGACCTAGGGGAATCCAAGATGGGGTGACTTGTGTGGCTCGGACCAGGTTCTGTTACCCAGAATCCTTTTCAATCCTCAAAATTTGGCTAAAAAAACACATTCCTCACATTTCTGTGGCAGAAAGTTCTGGAATCTGAGAGGAGCCACAAATTTCCTTCCACCCAGCGTTCCCCCAAGTCTCACGATAAAAATGATACCTCACTTGTGTGGGTAGGCCTAGCATCCGCGACAGGAAACGCCCCAAAGCGCAAAGTGGACACATCCAAATTTTTGAAAGAAAACAGAGGTGTTTTTTGCAAAGTTCCTACCTGTAGATTTTGCCCTCTAGCTCAGCCGCCACCTAGGGAAACCTACCAAACCTGTGCATTTCTGAAAACTAGAGACCTAGTGGAATCCAAGATGGGGTGACTTGTGTGGCTCAGACCAGGTTCTGTTACCCAGAATCCTTTGCAAACCTCAAAATTGTGTTCCTCACATTTCTGTGGCAGAAAGTTCTGGAATCTGAGAGGAGCCACAAATTTCCTTCCACCCAGCGTTCCCCCACGTCTCCCGATAAAAATGATACATCACTTGTGTGGGTAGGCCTAGCGCTCACGACAGGAAATGACCCAAAGCGCAACGTGGACACATCCACATTTTTGAAAGAAAACTGAGGTGTTTTTCGCAAAGTGCCTACCTGTAGATTTTGGCCTGTAGCTCAGCCGGCACATAGTGAAACCTACCAAACCTGTGCATTTCTGAAAACTAGAGACCCAGGGAAATCCAAAATGGGGTGACTTGTGTGGCTCGGACCAGGTTCTGTTACCCAGAATCCTTTGCAAACCTCAAAATTTGGCTAAAAAACACATGTTCCTCACATTTCTGTGGCAGAAAGTTTTGGAATCTGAGAGGAGCCACAAATTTCCTTCCACCCAACATTCCCCCACGTCTCCCGATAAAAATAATACCTCACTTGTGTGGGTAGGCCTAGCGTCCGCGACAGGAAACGCCCCAAAGCGCAACGTGGGCACATCCACATTTTTTAAAGAAAACAGAGGTGTTTTTTGAAAAGTGCCTACCTGTAGATTTTGGCCTCTAGCTCAGCCGCCAACTAGGGAAACCTACCAAACCTGTGCATTTCTGAAAACTAGAGACCTAGGGGAATCCAAGATGGGGTGACTTGTGTGGCTCGGACCAGGTTCTGTTACCCAGAATCCTTTTCAATCCTCAAAATGTGGCTAAAAAAACACGTTCCTCACATTTCTGTGGCAGAAAGTTCTGGAATCTGAGAGGAGCCACAAATTTCCTTCCACCCAGCGTTCCCCCAAGTCTCCCTATAAAAATGATACCTCACTTGTGTGGGTAGGCCTAGCGCCCGCGACAGGAAACACCCCAAAGCGCAACGTGGACTCATCCAAATTTTTTAAAGAAAACAGAGGTGTTTTTTGCAAAGTGCCTACCTGTAGATTTTGGCCTGTAGCTCAGCCGGCACCAAGGAAAACTACCAAACGTGTGCATTTCTGAAAACTAGAGACCTAGGGGAATCCAAGATGGGGTGACTTGTGTGGCTCGGACCAGGTTCTGTTACCCAGAATCCTTTGCAAACCTCAAAATTTGGCTAAAAAACACATGTTCCTCACATTTCTGTGGCAGAAAGTTTTGGAATCTGAGAGGAGCCACAAAATTCCTTCCACCCAGCGTTCTCCCATGTCTCCTGATAAAAATGATACCTCACTTGTGTGGGTAGGCCTAGCGCCCGTGACAGGAAACGCCCCAAAACACAACATGGACACATCACATTTTTTTAAAGAAAACAGAGGTGTTTTTTACAAAGTGCCTACCTGTAGATTTTGGCCTGTAGCTCAGCCGGCACCAAGGGAAAACTACCAAACCTGTGCATTTCTGAAAACTAGAGACCTAGGGGAATCCAAGATGGGGTGACTTGTGTGGCTCGGACCAGGATCTGTTACCCAGAATCCTTTGCAAACCTCAAAATTGTGTTCCTCACATTTCTGTGGCAGAAAGTTCTGGAATCTGAGAGGAGACACAAATTTCCTTCCACCCAGCGTTCCCCCAAGTCTCCCGATAAAAATGATACCTCACTTGTGTGGGTAGGCCTAGCGCCCGTGACAGGAAACACCCCAAAGCGCAACGTGGACACATCCAATTTTTGAAAGAAAACAGAGGTTTTTTTTGCAAAGTGCCTACCTGTAGATTTTGGCCTCTAGCTCAGCCGACACCTAGGTAAACCTTCCAAACCTGTGCATTTCTGAAAACTAGAGACATAGGGGAATCCAAGATGGGGTGACTTGTGTGGCTCGGACCAGGTTCTGTTACCCAGAATCCTTTTCAAACCTCAAAATTTGGCTAAAAAAACACGTTCCTCACATTTCTTTGGCAGAAATTTCTGGAATCTGAGAGGAGCCACAAATTTCCTTCCACCTAGCGTTCCCCCAAGTCTCCCGATAAAAATGATACCTCACTTGTGTGGGTAGGCCTAGCGCCCGCGACAGGAAACACCCCAAAGCACAACGTTGACACATCCAAATTTTTCAAAGAAAACTGAGGTGTTTTTTGCAAAGTGCCTACCTGTAGATTTTGGCCTGTAGCTCAGCCGGCACCCAGGGAAACCTACCAAACCTGTGCATTTCTTAAAACTAGAGACCTAGGGGAATCCAAGATGGGGTGACTTGTGTGGCTCGGACCAGGTTCTGTTACCCAGAATCATTTGCAAACCTCACAATTTGGCTAAAAAAACACATGTTCCTCACATTTCTGTGGCAGAAAGTTCTGGAATCTGAGAGGAGCCCCAAATTTCCTTCCACCCAGCGTTCCCCCACGTCTCCCGATAAAAATGATACCTCACTTGTGTGGGTAGGCCTAGCGTCCGCAACAGGAAACGCCCCAAAGGGCAAAGTGGACACATCCAAATTTTTGAAAGAAAACAGAGGTGTTTTTTGCAAAGTTCCTACCTGTAGATTTTGGCCTCTAGCTCAGCCGCCACCTAGGGAAACCTATCAAACCTGTGCATTTCTGAAAACTAGAGACCTAGTGGAATCCAAGATGGGGTGACTTGTGTGGCTCGGACCAGGTTCTGTTACCCAGAATCCTTTGCAAACCTCAAAATTGTGTTCCTCACATTTCTGTGGCAGAAAGTTCTGGAATCTGAGAGGAGCCACAAATTTCCTTCCACCCAGCGTTCCCCCACGTCTCCCGATAAAAATGATACATCACTTGTGTGGGTAGGCCTAGCGCTCACGACAGGAAATGACCCAAAGCGCAACGTGGACACATCCACATTTTTGAAAGAAAACTGAGGTGTTTTTCGCAAAGTGCCTACCTGTAGATTTTGGCCTGTAGCTCAGCCGGCACATAGTGAAACCTACCAAACCTGTGCATTTCTGAAAACTAGAGACCCAGGGGAATCCAAAATGGGGTGACTTGTGTGGCTCGGACCAGGTTCTGTTACCCAGAATCCTTTGCAAACCTCAAAATTTGGCTAAAAAACACATGTTCCTCACATTTCTGTGGCAGAAAGTTTTGGAATCTGAGAGGAGCCACAAATTTCCTTCCACCCAACATTCCCCCACGTCTCCCGATAAAAATAATACCTCACTTGTGTGGGTAGGCCTAGCGTCCGCGACAGGAAACGCCCCAAAGCGCAACGTGGGCACATCCACATTTTTGAAAGAAAACAGAGGTGTTTTTTGAAAAGTGCCTACCTGTAGATTTTGGCCTCTAGCTCAGCCGCCAACTAGGGAAACCTACCAAACCTGTGCATTTCTGAAAACTAGAGACCTAGGGGAATCCAAGATGGGGTGACTTGTGTGGCTCGGACCAGGTTCTGTTACCCAGAATCCTTTTCAATCCTCAAAATGTGGCTAAAAAAACACGTTCCTCACATTTCTGTGGCAGAAAGTTCTGGAATCTGAGAGGAGCCACAAATTTCCTTCCACCCAGCGTTCCCCCAAGTCTCCCTATAAAAATGATACCTCACTTGTGTGGGTAGGCCTAGCGCCCGCGACAGGAAACACCCCAAAGCGCAACGTGGACTCATCCAAATTTTTTTAAGAAAACAGAGGTGTTTTTTGCAAAGTGCCTACCTGTAGATTTTGGCCTGTAGCTCAGCCGGCACCAAGGAAAACTACCAAACGTGTGCATTTCTGAAAACTAGAGACCTAGGGGAATCCAAGATGGGGTGACTTGTGTGGCTCGGACCAGGTTCTGTTACCCAGAATCCTTTGCAAACCTCAAAATTTGGCTAAAAAACACATGTTCCTCACATTTCTGTGGCAGAAAGTTTTGGAATCTGAGAGGAGCCACAAAATTCCTTCCACCCAGCGTTCTCCCATGTCTCCTGATAAAAATGATACCTCACTTGTGTGGGTAGGCCTAGCGCCCGTGACAGGAAACGCCCCAAAACACAACATGGACACATCACATTTTTTTAAAGAAAACAGAGGTGTTTTTTACAAAGTGCCTACCTGTAGATTTTGGCCTGTAGCTCAGCCGGCACCAAGGGAAAACTACCAAACCTGTGCATTTCTGAAAACTAGAGACCTAGGGGAATCCAAGATGGGGTGACTTGTGTGGCTCGGACCAGGATCTGTTACCCAGAATCCTTTGCAAACCTCAAAATTGTGTTCCTCACATTTCTGTGGCAGAAAGTTCTGGAATCTGAGAGGAGACACAAATTTCCTTCCACCCAGCGTTCCCCCAAGTCTCCCGATAAAAATGATACCTCACTTGTGTGGGTAGGCCTAGCGCCCGTGACAGGAAACACCCCAAAGCGCAACGTGGACACATCCAATTTTTGAAAGAAAACAGAGGTTTTTTTTGCAAAGTGCCTACCTGTAGATTTTGGCCTCTTGCTCAGCCGACACCTAGGTAAACCTTCCAAACCTGTGCATTTCTGAAAACTAGAGACATAGGGGAATCCAAGATGGGGTGACTTGTGTGGCTCGGACCAGGTTCTGTTACCCAGAATCCTTTTCAAACCTCAAAATTTGGCTAAAAAAACACGTTCCTCACATTTCTTTGGCAGAAATTTCTGGAATCTGAGAGGAGCCACAAATTTCCTTCCACCTAGCGTTCCCCCAAGTCTCCCGATAAAAATGATACCTCACTTGTGTGGGTAGGCCTAGCGCCCGCGACAGGAAACACCCCAAAGCACAACGTGGACACATCCAAATTTTTCAAAGAAAACTGAGGTGTTTTTTGCAAAGTGCCTACCTGTAGATTTTGGCCTGTAGCTCAGCCGGCACCCAGGGAAACCTACCAAACCTGTGCATTTCTTAAAACTAGAGACCTAGGGGAATCCAAGATGGGGTGACTTGTGTGGCTCGGACCAGGTTCTGTTACCCAGAATCATTTGCAAACCTCACAATTTGGCTAAAAAAACACATGTTCCTCACATTTCTGTGGCAGAAAGTTCTGGAATCTGAGAGGAGCCCCAAATTTCCTTCCACCCAGCGTTCCCCCACGTCTCCCGATAAAAATGATACCTCACTTGTGTGGGTAGGCCTAGCGTCCGCGACAGGAAACGCCCCAAAGGGCAAAGTGGACACATCCAAATTTTTGAAAGAAAACAGAGGTGTTTTTTGCAAAGTTCCTACCTGTAGATTTTGGCCTCTAGCTCAGCCGCCACCTAGGGAAACCTATCAAACCTGTGCATTTCTGAAAACTAGAGACCTAGTGGAATCCAAGATGGGGTGACTTGTGTGGCTCGGACCAGGTTCTGTTACCCAGAATCCTTTGCAAACCTCAAAATTGTGTTCCTCACATTTCTGTGGCAGAAAGTTCTGGAATCTGAGAGGAGCCACAAATTTCCTTCCACCCAGCGTTCCCCCACGTCTCCCGATAAAAATGATACATCACTTGTGTGGGTAGGCCTAGCGCTCACGACAGGAAATGACCCAAAGCGCAACGTGGACACATCCACATTTTTGAAAGAAAACTGAGGTGTTTTTCGCAAAGTGCCTACCTGTAGATTTTGGCCTGTAGCTCAGCCGGCACATAGTGAAACCTACCAAACCTGTGCATTTCTGAAAACTAGAGACCCAGGGGAATCCAAAATGGGGTGACTTGTGTGGCTCGGACCAGGTTCTGTTACCCAGAATCCTTTGCAAACCTCAAAATTTGGCTAAAAAACACATGTTCCTCACATTTCTGTGGCAGAAAGTTTTGGAATCTGAGAGGAGCCACAAATTTCCTTCCACCCAACATTCCCCCACGTCTCCCGATAAAAATAATACCTCACTTGTGTGGGTAGGCCTAGCGTCCGCGACAGGAAACGCCCCAAAGCGCAACGTGGGCACATCCACATTTTTGAAAGAAAACAGAGGTGTTTTTTGAAAAGTGCCTACCTGTAGATTTTGGCCTCTAGCTCAGCCGCCAACTAGGGAAACCTACCAAACCTGTGCATTTCTGAAAACTAGAGACCTAGGGGAATCCAAGATGGGGTGACTTGTGTGGCTCGGACCAGGTTCTGTTACCCAGAATCCTTTTCAATCCTCAAAATGTGGCTAAAAAAACACGTTCCTCACATTTCTGTGGCAGAAAGTTCTGGAATCTGAGAGGAGCCACAAATTTCCTTCCACCCAGCGTTCCCCCAAGTCTCCCTATAAAAATGATACCTCACTTGTGTGGGTAGGCCTAGCGCCCGCGACAGGAAACACCCCAAAGCGCAACGTGGACTCATCCAAATTTTTTAAAGAAAACAGAGGTGTTTTTTGCAAAGTGCCTACCTGTAGATTTTGGTCTGTAGCTCAGCCGGCACCAAGGAAAACTACCAAACGTGTGCATTTCTGAAAACTAGAGACCTAGGGGAATCCAAGATGGGGTGACTTGTGTGGCTCGGACCAGGTTCTGTTACCCAGAATCCTTTGCAAACCTCAAAATTTGGCTAAAAAACACATGTTCCTCACATTTCTGTGGCAGAAAGTTTTGGAATCTGAGAGGAGCCACAAAATTCCTTCCACCCAGCGTTCTCCCATGTCTCCTGATAAAAATGATACCTCACTTGTGTGGGTAGGCCTAGCGCCCGTGACAGGAAACGCCCCAAAACACAACATGGACACATCACATTTTTTTAAAGAAAACAGAGGTGTTTTTTACAAAGTGCCTACCTGTAGATTTTGGCCTGTAGCTCAGCCGGCACCAAGGGAAAACTACCAAACCTGTGCATTTCTGAAAACTAGAGACCTAGGGGAATCCAAGATGGGGTGACTTGTGTGGCTCGGACCAGGATCTGTTACCCAGAATCCTTTGCAAACCTCAAAATTGTGTTCCTCACATTTCTGTGGCAGAAAGTTCTGGAATCTGAGAGGAGACACAAATTTCCTTCCACCCAGCGTTCCCCCAAGTCTCCCGATAAAAATGATACCTCACTTGTGTGGGTAGGCCTAGCGCCCGTGACAGGAAACACCCCAAAGCGCAACGTGGACACATCCAATTTTTGAAAGAAAACAGAGGTTTTTTTTGCAAAGTGCCTACCTGTAGATTTTGGCCTCTAGCTCAGCCGACACCTAGGTAAACCTTCCAAACCTGTGCATTTCTGAAAACTAGAGACATAGGGGAATCCAAGATGGGGTGACTTGTGTGGCTCGGACCAGGTTCTGTTACCCAGAATCCTTTTCAAACCTCAAAATTTGGCTAAAAAAACACGTTCCTCACATTTCTTTGGCAGAAATTTCTGGAATCTGAGAGGAGCCACAAATTTCCTTCCACCTAGCGTTCCCCCAAGTCTCCCGATAAAAATGATACCTCACTTGTGTGGGTAGGCCTAGCGCCCGCGACAGGAAACACCCCAAAGCACAACGTGGACACATCCAAATTTTTCAAAGAAAACTGAGGTGTTTTTTGCAAAGTGCCTACCTGTAGATTTTGGCCTGTAGCTCAGCCGGCACCCAGGGAAACCTACCAAACCTGTGCATTTCTTAAAACTAGAGACCTAGGGGAATCCAAGATGGGGTGACTTGTGTGGCTCGGACCAGGTTCTGTTACCCAGAATCATTTGCAAACCTCACAATTTGGCTAAAAAAACACATGTTCCTCACATTTCTGTGGCAGAAAGTTCTGGAATCTGAGAGGAGCCCCAAATTTCCTTCCACCCAGCGTTCCCCCACGTCTCCCGATAAAAATGATACCTCACTTGTGTGGGTAGGCCTAGCGTCCGCGACAGGAAACGCCCCAAAGGGCAAAGTGGACACATCCAAATTTTTGAAAGAAAACAGAGGTGTTTTTTGCAAAGTTCCTACCTGTAGATTTTGGCCTCTAGCTCAGCCGCCACCTAGGGAAACCTATCAAACCTGTGCATTTCTGAAAACTAGAGACCTAGTGGAATCCAAGATGGGGTGACTTGTGTGGCTCGGACCAGGTTCTGTTACCCAGAATCCTTTGCAAACCTCAAAATTGTGTTCCTCACATTTCTGTGGCAGAAAGTTCTGGAATCTGAGAGGAGCCACGAATTTCCTTCCACCCAGCGTTCTCCCATGTCTCCCGATAAAAATGATACCTCACTTGAGTGGGTAGGCCTAGCGCCCGCGACAGGAAACGCCCAAAGCGCAATGTGGACACATCCAAATTTTTTAAAGAAAGCAGAGGTGTTTTTTGCAAAGTGCCTACCTGTAGATTTTGGCCTCTAGCTCAGCCACCACCTAGGGAAACCTTCCAAACCAGTGCATTTCTGAAAACTAGAGACCCAGGGGAATCCAAGATGGGGTGACTTGTGTGGCTCGGACCAGGTTCTATTACCCAGAATTCTTTGCAAACCTCAAAATGTGGCTAAAAAAACACATGCTCCTCACATTTCTGTGGCAGAAAGTTCTGGAATCTGAGAGGAGCCTCAAATTTCCTTCCACCCAGCGTTCCCCCATGTCTCCCGATAAAAATGATACCTCACTTGTGTGGGTAGGCCTAGCACCCGTGACAGGAAACACCCCAAAGCGCAACGTGGACACATCCAATTTTTGAAAGAAAACAGAGGTGTTTTTTGCAAAGTGCCTACCTGTAGATTTTGGCCTCTAGCTCACTCGCCACCAAGGGAAACCTACCAAACCTGTGCATTTCTGAAAACTAGAGACCTAGGGGAATCCAAGATGGGGTGAATTGTGTGGCTCGGACCAGGTTCTGTTACCCAGAATCCTTTGCAAACCTCAAAATGTGGCAAAAAAAACACATGTTCCTCACATTTCTGTGGCAGAAAGTTCTGGAATCTGAGAGGAGCCACAAATTTCCTTCCACCCAACATTCTTCCACGTCTCCCGATAAAAATAATACCTCACTTGTGTGGGTAGGCCTAGCGTCCGCGACAGGAAACGACCCAAAGCGCAACGTGGACACATCCACATTTTTGAAAGAAAACAGAGGTGTTTTTTGAAAAGTGCCTACCTGTAGATTTTGGCCTCTAGCTCAGCCACCACCTAGGGAAACCTACCAAACCTGTGCATTTCTGAAAACTAGAGACCTAGGGGAATCCAAGATGGGGTGACTTGTGTGGCTCGGACCAGGTTCTGTTACCCAGAATCCTTTTCAATCCTCAAAATTTGGCTAAAAAAACACATTCCTCACATTTCTGTGGCAGAAAGTTCTGGAATCTGAGAGGAGCCACAAATTTCCTTCCACCCAGCGTTCCCCCAAGTCTCACGATAAAAATGATACCTCACTTGTGTGGGTAGGCCTAGCATCCGCGACAGGAAACGCCCCAAAGCGCAAAGTGGACACATCCAAATTTTTGAAAGAAAACAGAGGTGTTTTTTGCAAAGTTCCTACCTGTAGATTTTGCCCTCTAGCTCAGCCGCCACCTAGGGAAACCTACCAAACCTGTGCATTTCTGAAAACTAGAGACCTAGTGGAATCCAAGATGGGGTGACTTGTGTGGCTCAGACCAGGTTCTGTTACCCAGAATCCTTTGCAAACCTCAAAATTGTGTTCCTCACATTTCTGTGGCAGAAAGTTCTGGAATCTGAGAGGAGCCACAAATTTCCTTCCACCCAGCGTTCCCCCATGTCTCCCGATAAAAATGATACATCACTTGTGTGGGTAGGCCTAGCGCTCACGACAGGAAATGACCCAAAGCGCAACGTGGACACATCCACATTTTTGAAAGAAAACTGAGGTGTTTTTCGCAAAGTGCCTACCTGTAGATTTTGGCCTGTAGCTCAGCCGGCACATAGTGAAACCTACCAAACCTGTGCATTTCTGAAAACTAGAGACCCAGGGGAATCCAAAATGGGGTGACTTGTGTGGCTCGGACCAGGTTCTGTTACCCAGAATCCTTTGCAAACCTCAAAATTTGGCTAAAAAACACATGTTCCTCACATTTCTGTGGCAGAAAGTTTTGGAATCTGAGAGGAGCCACAAATTTCCTTCCACCCAACATTCCCCCACGTCTCCCGATAAAAATAATACCTCACTTGTGTGGGTAGGCCTAGCGTCCGCGACAGGAAACGCCCCAAAGCGCAACGTGGGCACATCCACATTTTTGAAAGAAAACAGAGGTGTTTTTTTAAAAGTGCCTACCTGTAGATTTTGGCCTCTAGCTCAGCCGCCAACTAGGGAAACCTACCAAACCTGTGCATTTCTGAAAACTAGAGACCTAGGGGAATCCAAGATGGGGTGACTTGTGTGGCTCGGACCAGGTTCTGTTACCCAGAATCCTTTTCAATCCTCAAAATGTGGCTAAAAAAACACGTTCCTCACATTTCTGTGGCAGAAAGTTCTGGAATCTGAGAGGAGCCACAAATTTCCTTCCATCCAGCGTTCCCCCAAGTCTCCCTATAAAAATGATACCTCACTTGTGTGGGTAGGCCTAGCGCCCGCGACAGGAAACACCCCAAAGCGCAACGTGGACTCATCCAAATTTTTTAAAGAAAACAGAGGTGTTTTTTGCAAAGTGCCTACCTGTAGATTTTGGCCTGTAGCTCAGCCGGCACCAAGGGAAAACTACCAAACGTGTGCATTTCTGAAAACTAGAGACCTAGGGGAATCCAAGATGGGGTGACTTGTGTGGCTCGGACCAGGTTCTGTTACCCAGAATCCTTTGCAAACCTCAAAATTTGGCTAAAAAACACATGTTCCTCACATTTCTGTGGCAGAAAGTTTTGGAATCTGAGAGGAGCCACAAAATTCCTTCCACCCAGCGTTCTCCCATGTCTCCTGATAAAAATGATACCTCACTTGTGTGGGTAGGCCTAGCGCCCGTGACAGGAAACGCCCCAAAACACAACATGGACACATCCACATTTTTGAAAGAAAACAGAGGTGTTTTTTGAAAAGTGCCTACCTGTAGATTTTGGCCTCTAGCTCAGCCGCCACCTAGGGAAACCTACCAAACCTGTGCATTTCTGAAAACTAGAGACCTAGGGGAATCCAAGATGGGGTGACTTGTGTGGCTCGGACCAGGTTCTGTTACCCAGAATCCTTTTCAATCCTCAAAATGTGGCTAAAAAAACACGTTCCTCACATTTCTGTGGCAGAAAGTTCTGGAATCTGAGAGGAGCCACAAATTTCCTTCCACCCAGCGTTCCCCCAAGTCTCCCTATAAAAATGATACCTCACTTGTGTGGGTAGGCCTAGCGCCCGCGACAGGAAACACCCCAAAGCGCAACGTGGACTCATCCAAATTTTTAAAAGAAAACAGAGGTGTTTTTTACAAAGTGCCTACCTGTAGATTTTGGCCTGTAGCTCAGCCGGCACCAAGGGAAAACTACCAAACCTGTGCATTTCTGAAAACTAGAGACCTAGGGGAATCCAAGATGGGGTGACTTGTGTGGCTCGGACCAGGATCTGTTACCCAGAATCCTTTGCAAACCTCAAAATTGTGTTCCTCACATTTCTGTGGCAGAAAGTTCTGGAATCTGAGAGGAGCCACAAATTTCCTTCCACCCAGCGTTCCCCCAAGTCTCCCGATAAAAATGATACCTCACTTGTGTGGGTAGGCCTAGCGCCCGCGACAGGAAACACCCCAAAGCGCAACGTGGACACATCCAATTTTTGAAAGAAAGCAGAGGTGTTTTTTGAAAAGTGCCTACCTGTAGATTTTGGCCTCTAGCTCAGCCGCCACCTAGGGAAACCTACCAAACCTGTGCATTTCTGAAAACTAAAGACCTAGGGGAATCCAAGATGACGTGACTTGTGTGGCTCGGACCAGGTTCTGTTACCCAGAATCCTTTTCAATCCTCAAAATTTGGCTAAAAAAACACGTTCCTCACATTTCTGTGGCAGAAAGTTCTGGAATCTGAGAGGAGCCACAAATTTCCTTCCACCCAGCGTTCCCTCAAGTCTCACGATAAAAATGATACCTCACTTGAGTGGGTAGGCCTAGCGTCCGCGACAGGAAACGCCCCAAAGCGCAACGTGGACACATCCACATTTTTGAAAGAAAACAGAGGTGTTTTTTGAAAAGTGCCTACCTGTAGATTTTGGCCTCTAGCTCAGCCGCCACCTAGGGAAACCTACCAAACCTGTGCATTTCTGAAAACTAGAGACCTAGGGGAATCCAAGATGGGGTGACTTGTGTGGCTCGGACCAGGTTCTGTTACCCAGAATCCTTTGCAAACCTCAAAATTTGGCTAAAAAAACACATGTTCCTCACATTTCTGTGGCAGAAAGTTCTGGAATATGAGAGGAGCCACAAATTTCCTTCCACCCAGCGTTCCCCCACGTCTCCCACTAAAAATGATACATCACTTGTGTGGGTAGGCCTAGCGCCCGCGACAGGAAACGCCCCAAAGCGCAACGTGGACACATCCAAATTTTTGAAAGAAAGCAGAGGTGTTTTTTGCAAAGTGCCTACCTGTAGATTTTGGTCTGTAGCTCAGCCGCCACCTAGGGAAACCTACCAAACCTGTGCATTTCTGAAAACTAGAGACCTAGGGGAATCCAAGATGGGGTGACTTGTGTGGCTCGGACCAGGTTCTGTTACCCAGAATCCTTATCAAACCTCAAAATTTGGCTAAAAAACACATTCCTCACATTTCTGTGGCAGAAAGTTCTGGAATCTGAGAGGAGCCACAAATTTCCTTCCACCCAGCGTTCCCCCAAGTCTCCTGATAAAAATGATACCTCACTTGTGTGAGTAGGCCTAGCGCCCGCGACAGGAAACACCCCAAAGCGCAACGTGGACACATCCAAATTTTTGAAAGAAAACTGAGGTGTTTTTTGCAAAGTGCCTACCTGTAGATTTTGGCCTGTAGCTCAGCCGGCACCCAGGGAAACCTACCAAACCTGTGCATTTCTGAAAACTAGAGACCTAGGGGAATCCAAGATGGGGTGACTTGTGTGGCTCGGACCAGGTTCTGTTACCCAGAATCCTTTGCAAACCTCAAAATTTGGCTAAAAAAACACATGTTCCTCACATTTCTGTGGCAGAAAGTTATGGAATATGAGAGGAGCCACAAATTTCCTTCCACCCAGCTTCCCCCACGTCTCCCACTAAAAATGATACATCACTTGTGTGGGTAGGCCTAGCGCCCGCGACAGGAAACGCCCCAAAGCGCAACGTGGACACATCCAAATTTTTGAAAGAAAGCAGAGGTGTTTTTTGCAAAGTGCCTACCTGTAGATTTTGGTCTGTAGCTCAGCCGCCACCTAGGGAAACCTACCAAACCTGTGCATTTCTGAAAACTAGAGACCTAGGGGAATCCAAGATGGGGTGACTTGTGTGGCTCGGACCAGGTTCTGTTACCCAGAATCCTTATCAAACCTCAAAATTGTGTTCCTCACATTTCTGTTGCAGAAAGTTCTGGAATCAGAGAGGAGCCACAAATTTCATTCCACCCAGCGTTTCCCCACGTCTCCCGATAAAAATGATACCTCACTTGTGTGGGTAGGCCTAGCGCCCACGAGAGGAAATGAACCAAAGCGCAACGTGGACACATCCACATTTTTTAAAGAAAACAGAGGTGTTTTTTGCAAAGTGCCTACCTGTAGATTTTGGCCTGTAGCTCAGCCGCCACCTAGGGAAACCTACCAAACCTGTGCATTTCTGAAAACTAGAGACCCAGGGGAATCCAAGATGGGGTGACTTGTGTGGCTCGGACTAGGTTCTGTTACCCAGAATCCTTTGCAAACCTCAAACTTTGGCTAAAAAACACATGTTCCTCAGATTTCTGTGGCAGAAAGTTCTGGAATCTGAGAGGAGCCACAAATTTCCTTCCACCCAGCGTTCTCCCATGTCTCCCGATAAAAATTATACCTCACTTGTTTGGGTAGGCCTAGCGCCCGCGACAGAAAACGCCCCAACGCGCAATGTGGACACATCCAAATTTTTGAAAGAAAGCAGAGGTGTTTTTTGCAAAGTGCCTACCTGTAGATTTTGGCCTCTAGCTCAGCCATTACCTATGGAAACCTACAACACCAGTGCATTTCTGAAAACTAGAGACCCAGGGGAATCCAAGATGGGGTGACTTGTGTGGCTCTGACTAGGTTCTGTTACCCAGAATCCTTTGCAAACCTCAAAATTTGGCTAAAAAAACACATGTTCCTCACATTTCTGTGGCAGAAAGTTCTGGAATCTGAGAGGAGCCTCAAATTTCCTTCCACCCAGAGTTCCCCCATGTCTCCCGATAAAAATGATACCTCACTTGTGTGGGTAGGCCTAGCACCCGCGACAGGAAACGCCCCAAAGCGCAACGTGGACACATCCAAATTTTTTAAAGAAAACAGAGGTGTTTTTTGCAAAGTGCCTACCTGTAGATTTTGGTCTGTAGCTCAGCCGCCACCTAGGGAAACCTACCAAACCTGTGCATTTCTGAAAACTAGAGACCTAGGGGAATCCAAGATGGGGTGACTTGTGTGGCTCGGACCAGGTTCTGTTACCCAGAATCCTTATCAAACCTCAAAATTGTGTTCCTCACATTTCTGTTGCAGAAAGTTCTGGAATCAGAGAGGAGCCACAAATTTCATTCCACCCAGCGTTTCCCCACGTCTCCCGATAAAAATGATACCTCACTTGTGTGGGTAGGCCTAGCACCCACGAGAGGAAATGAACCAAAGCGCAACGTGGACACATCCACATTTTTTAAAGAAAACAGAGGTGTTTTTTGCAAAGTGCCTACCTGTAGATTTTGGCCTGTAGCTCAGCCGCCACCTAGGGAAACCTACCAAACCTGTGCATTTCTGAAAACTAGAGACCTAGGGGAATCCAAGATGGGGTGACTTGTGTGGCTCGGACCAGGTTCTGTTACCCAGAATCCTTTGCAAACCTCAAAATTTGGCTAAAAAAACACATGTTCCTCACATTTCTGTGGCAGAAAGTTCTGGAATATGAGAGGAGCCACAAATTTCCTTCCACCCAGCGTTCCCCCACGTCTCCCACTAAAAATGATACATCACTTGTGTGGGTAGGCCTAGCGCCCGCGACAGGAAACGCCCCAAAGCGCAACGTGGACACATCCAAATTTTTTAAAGAAAGCAGAGGTGTTTTTTGCAAAGTGCCTACCTGTAGATTTTGGTCTGTAGCTCAGCCGCCACCTAGGGAAACCTACCAAACCTGTGCATTTCTGAAAACTAGAGACCTAGGGGAATCCAAGATGGGGTGACTTGTGTGGCTCGGACCAGGTTCTGTTACCCAGAATCCTTATCAAACCTCAAAATTTGGCTAAAAAAACACATTCCTCACATTTCTGTAGCAGAAAGTTCTGGAATCTGAGAGGAGCCACAAATTTCCTTCCACCCAGCGTTCCCCCAAGTCTCCTGATAAAAATGATACCTCACTTGTGTGAGTAGGCCTAGCGCCCGCGACAGGAAACACCCCAAAGCGCAACGTGGACACATCCAAATTTTTGAAAGAAAACTGAGGTGTTTTTTGCAAAGTGCCTACCTGTAGATTTTGGCCTGTAGCTCAGCCGGCACCCAGGGAAACCTACCAAACCTGTGCATTTCTGAAAACTAGAGACCTAGGGGAATCCAAGATGGGGTGACTTGTGTGGCTCGGACCAGGTTCTGTTACCCAGAATCCTTTGCAAACCTCAAAATTTGGCTAAAAAAACACATGTTCCTCACATTTCTGTGGCAGAAAGTTCTGGAATATGAGAGGAGCCACAAATTTCCTTCCACCCAGCGTTCCCCCACGTCTCCCACTAAAAATGATACATCACTTGTGTGGGTAGGCCTAGCGCCCGCGACAGGAAACGCCCCAAAGCGCAACGTGGACACATCCAAATTTTTGAAAGAAAGCAGAGGTGTTTTTTGCAAAGTGCCTACCTGTAGATTTTGGTCTGTAGCTCAGCCGCCACCTAGGGAAACCTACCAAACCTGTGCATTTCTGAAAACTAGAGACCTAGGGGAATCCAAGATGGGGTGACTTGTGTGGCTCGGACCAGGTTCTGTTACCCAGAATCCTTATCAAACCTCAAAATTGTGTTCCTCACATTTCTGTTGCAGAAAGTTCTGGAATCAGAGAGGAGCCACAAATTTCATTCCACCCAGCGTTTCCCCACGTCTCCCGATAAAAATGATACCTCACTTGTGTGGGTAGGCCTAGCGCCCACGAGAGGAAATGAACCAAAGTGCAATGTGGACACATCCACATTTTTTAAAGAAAGCAGAGGTGTTTTTTGAAAAGTGCCTACCTGTAGATTTTGGCCTCTAGCTCAGCCGCCACCTAGGGAAACCTACCAAACCTGTGCATTTCTGAAAACTAGAGACCTAGGGGAATCCAAGATGGGGTGACATGTGTGGCTCGGACCAGGTTCTGTTACCCAGAATCCTTTTCAATCCTCAAAATGTGGCTAAAAAAACACGTTCCTCACATTTCTGTGGCAGAAAGTTCTGGAATCTGAGAGGAGCCACAAATTTCCTTCCACCCAGCGTTCCCCCAAGTCTCCCTATAAAAATGATACCTCACTTGTGTGGGTAGGCCTAGCGCCCGCGACAGGAAACACCCCAAAGCGCAACGTGGACTCATCCAAATTTTTTAAAGAAAACAGAGGTGTTTTTTGCAAAGTGCCTACCTGTAGATTTTGGCCTGTAGCTCAGCCGGCACCAAGGGAAAACTACCAAACCTGTGCATTTCTGAAAACTAGAGACCTAGGGGAATCCAAGATGGGGTGACTTGTGTGGCTCGGACCAGGTTCTGTTACCCAGAATCCTTTGCAAACCTCAAAATTTGGCTAAAAAACACATGTTCCTCACATTTCTGTGGCAGAAAGTTTTGGAATCTGAGAGGAGCCACAAATTTCCTTCCACCCAGCGTTCTCCCATGTCTCCTGATAAAAATGATACCTCACTTGTGTGGGTAGGCCTAGCGCCCGTGACAGGAAACGCCCCAAAACACAACATGGACACATCACATTTTTTTAAAGAAAACAGAGGTGTTTTTTGCAAAGTGCCTACCTGTAGATTTTGGCCTGTAGCTCAGCCGCCACCTAGGGAAACCTACCAAACCTGTGCATTTCTGAAAACTAGAGACGTAGGGGAATCCAAGATGGGGTGACTTGTGTGGCTCGGACCAGGTTCTGTTACCCAGAATCCTTTGCAAACCTCAAAATTTGGCTAAAAAAACACATGTTCCTCACATTTCTGTGGCAGAAAGTTCTGGAATATGAGAGTAGCCACAAATTTCCTTCCACCCAGCGTTCCCCCACGTCTCCCACTAAAAATGATACATCACTTGTGTGGGTAGGCCTAGCGCCCGCGACAGGAAACGCCCCAAAGGGCAACGTGGACACATCCAAATTTTTGAAAGAAAGCAGAGGTGTTTTTTGCAAAGTGCCTACCTGTAGATTTTGGTCTGTAGCTCAGCCGCCACCTAGGGAAACCTACCAAACCTGTGCATTTCTGAAAACTAGAGACCTAGGGGAATCCAAGATGGGGTGACTTGTGTGGCTCGGACCAGGTTCTGTTACCCAGAATCCTTATCAAACCTCAAAATTTGGCTAAAAAAACACATTCCTCACATTTCTGTGGCAGAAAGTTCTGGAATCTGAGAGGAGCCACAAATTTCCTTCCACCCAGCGTTCCCCCAAGTCTCCTGATAAAAATGATACCTCACTTGTGTGAGTAGGCCTAGCGCCCGCGACAGGAAACACCCCAAAGCGCAACGTGGACACATCCAAATTTTTGAAAGAAAACTGAGGTGTTTTTTGCAAAGTGCCTACCTGTAGATTTTGGCCTGTAGCTCAGCCGGCACCCAGGGAAACCTACCAAACCTGTGCATTTCTGAAAACTAGAGACCTAGGGGAATCCAAGATGGGGTGACTTGTGTGGCTCGGACCAGGTTCTGTTACCCAGAATCCTTTGCAAACCTCAAAATTTGGCTAAAAAAACACATGTTCCTCACATTTCTGTGGCAGAAAGTTCTGGAATATGAGAGGAGCCACAAATTTCCTTCCACCCAGCGTTCCCCCACGTCTCCCACTAAAAATGATACATCACTTGTGTGGGTAGGCCTAGCGCCCGCGACAGGAAACGCCCCAAAGCGCAACGTGGACACATCCAAATTTTTGAAAGAAAGCAGAGGTGTTTTTTGCAAAGTGCCTACCTGTAGATTTTGGTCTGTAGCTCAGCCGCCACCTAGGGAAACCTACCAAACCTGTGCATTTCTGAAAACTAGAGACCTAGGGGAATCCAAGATGGGGTGACTTGTGTGGCTCGGACCAGGTTCTGTTACCCAGAATCCTTATCAAACCTCAAAATTGTGTTCCTCACATTTCTGTTGCAGAAAGTTCTGGAATCAGAGAGGAGCCACAAATTTCATTCCACCCAGCGTTTCCCCACGTCTCCCGATAAAAATGATACCTCACTTGTGTGGGTAGGCCTAGCGCCCACGAGAGGAAATGAACCAAAGTGCAATGTGGACACATCCACATTTTTTAAAGAAAGCAGAGGTGTTTTTTGAAAAGTGCCTACCTGTAGATTTTGGCCTCTAGCTCAGCCGCCACCTAGGGAAACCTACCAAACCTGTGCATTTCTGAAAACTAGAGACCTAGGGGAATCCAAGATGGGGTGACTTGTGTGGCTCGGACCAGGTTCTGTTACCCAGAATCCTTTTCAATCCTCAAAATGTGGCTAAAAAAACACGTTCCTCACATTTCTGTGGCAGAAAGTTCTGGAATCTGAGAGGAGCCACAAATTTCCTTCCACCCAGCGTTCCCCCAAGTCTCCCTATAAAAATGATACCTCACTTGTGTGGGTAGGCCTAGCGCCCGCGACAGGAAACACCCCAAAGCGCAACGTGGACTCATCCAAATTTTTTAAAGAAAACAGAGGTGTTTTTTGCAAAGTGCCTACCTGTAGATTTTGGCCTGTAGCTCAGCCGGCACCAAGGGAAAACTACCAAACCTGTGCATTTCTGAAAACTAGAGACCTAGGGGAATCCAAGATGGGGTGACTTGTGTGGCTCGGACCAGGTTCTGTTACCCAGAATCCTTTGCAAACCTCAAAATTTGGCTAAAAAACACATGTTCCTCACATTTCTGTGGCAGAAAGTTTTGGAATCTGAGAGGAGCCACAAATTTCCTTCCACCCAGCGTTCTCCCATGTCTCCTGATAAAAATGATACCTCACTTGTGTGGGTAGGCCTAGCGCCCGTGACAGGAAACGCCCCAAAACACAACATGGACACATCACATTTTTTTAAAGAAAACAGAGGTGTTTTTTGCAAAGTGCCTACCTGTAGATTTTGGCCTCTAGCTCAGGCGCCACCCATGGAAACCTACCAAACCTGTGCATTTCTGAAAACTAGAGACCTAGGGGAATCCAAGATGGGGTGAATTGTGTGGCTCGGACCAGGTTCTGTTACCCAGAATCCTTTGCAAACCTCAAATTTGGCTAAAAAACACATGTTCCTCACATTTCTGTGGCAGAAAGTTCTGGAATCTGAGAGGAGCCACAAATTTCCTTCCACCCAACATTCCCCCACGTCTCCCGATAAAAATAATACCTCACTTGTGTGGGTAGGCCTAGCGTCCGCAACAGGAAACGCCCCAAAGCGCAACGTGGACACATCCACATTTTTGAAAGAAAACAGAGGTGTTTTTTGAAAAGTGCCTACCTGTAGATTTTGGCCTCTAGCTCAGCCGCCACCTAGGGAAACCTACCAAACCTGTGCATTTCTGAAAACTAGAGACCTAGGGGAATCCAAGATGGGGTGACTTGTGTGGCTCGGACCAGGTTCTGTTACCCAGAATCCTTTTCAATCCTCAAAATGTGGCTAAAAAAACACGTTCCTCACATTTCTGTGGCAGAAAGTTCTGGAATCTGAGAGGAGCCACAAATTTCCTTCCACCCAGCGTTCCCCCAAGTCTCCCTATAAAAATGATACCTCACTTGTGTGGGTAGGCCTAGCGCCCGCGACAGGAAACACCCCAAAGCGCAACGTGGACTCATCCAAATTTTTTAAAGAAAACAGAGGTGTTTTTTGCAAAGTGCCTACCTGTAGATTTTGGCCTGTAGCTCAGCCGGCACCAAGGGAAAACTACCAAACCTGTGCATTTCTGAAAACTAGAGACCTAGTGGAATCCAAGATGGGGTGACTTGTGTGGCTCGGACCAGGATCTGTTACCCAGAATCCTTTGCAAACCTCAAAATTGTGTTCCTCACATTTCTGTGGCAGAAAGTTCTGGAATCTGAGAGGAGCCACAAATTTCCTTCCACCCAGCATTCCCCCAAGTCTCCCGATAAAAATGATACCTCACTTGTGTGGGTAGGCCTAGCGCCCGCGACAGGAAACACCCCAAAGCGCAACGTGGACACATCCAATTTTTGAAAGAAAGCAGAGGTGTTTTTTGAAAAGTGCCTACCTGTAGATTTTGGCCTCTAGCTCAGCCGCCACCTAGGGAAACCTACCAAACCTGTGCATTTCTGAAAACTAAAGACCTAGGGGAATCCAAGATGACGTGACTTGTGTGGCTCGGACCAGGTTCTGTTACCCAGAATCCTTTTCAATCCTCAAAATTTGGCTAAAAAAACACGTTCCTCACATTTCTGTGGCAGAAAGTTCTGGAATCTGAGAGGAGCCACAAATTTCCTTCCACCCAGCGTTCCCTCAAGTCTCACGATAAAAATGATACCTCACTTGAGTGGGTAGGCCTAGCGTCCGCGACAGGAAACGCCCCAAAGCGCAACGTGGACACATCCACATTTTTGAAAGAAAACAGAGGTGTTTTTTGCAAAGTGCCTACCTGTAGATTTTGGCCTCTAGCTCAGCCGCCACCTAGGGAAACCTACCAAACCTGTGCATTTCTGAAAACTAGAGACCTAGGGGAATCCAAGATGGGGTGACTTGTGTGGCTCGGACCAGGTTCTGTTACCCAGAATCCTTTGCAAACCTCAAAATTTGGCTAAAAAAACACATGTTCCTCACATTTCTGTGGCAGAAAGTTCTGGAATATGAGAGGAGCCACAAATTTCCTTCCACCCAGCGTTCCCCCACGTCTCCCACTAAAAATGATACATCACTTGTGTGGGTAGGCCTAGCGCCCGCGACAGGAAACGCCCCAAAGCGCAACGTGGACACATCCAAATTTTTGAAAGAAAGCAGAGGTGTTTTTTGCAAAGTGCCTACCTGTAGATTTTGGTCTGTAGCTCAGCCGCCACCTAGGGAAACCTACCAAACCTGTGCATTTCTGAAAACTAGAGACCTAGGGGAATCCAAGATGGGGTGACTTGTGTGGCTCGGACCAGGTTCTGTTACCCAGAATCCTTATCAAACCTCAAAATTTGGCTAAAAAAACACATTCCTCACATTTCTGTGGCAGAAAGTTCTGGAATCTGAGAGGAGCCACAAATTTCCTTCCACACAGCGTTCCCCCAAGTCTCCTGATAAAAATGATACCTCACTTGTGTGAGTAGGCCTAGCGCCCGCGACAGGAAACACCCCAAAGCGCAACGTGGACACATCCAAATTTTTGAAAGAAAACTGAGGTGTTTTTTACAAAGTGCCTACCTGTAGATTTTGGCCTGTAGCTCAGCCGGCACCCAGGGAAACCTACCAAACCTGTGCATTTCTGAAAACTAGAGACCTAGGGGAATCCAAGATGGGGTGACTTGTGTGGCTCGGACCAGGTTCTGTTACCCAGAATCCTTTGCAAACCTCAAAATTTGGCTAAAAAAACACATGTTCCTCACATTTCTGTGGCAGAAAGTTCTGGAATATGAGAGGAGCCACAAATTTCCTTCCACCCAGCGTTCCCCCACGTCTCCCACTAAAAATGATACATCACTTGTGTGGGTAGGCCTAGCGCCCGCGACAGGAAACGCCCCAAAGCGCAACGTGGACACATCCAAATTTTTTAAAGAAAGCAGAGGTGTTTTTTGCAAAGTGCCTACCTGTAGATTTTGGTCTGTAGCTCAGCCGCCACCTAGGGAAACCTACCAAACCTGTGCATTTCTGAAAACTAGAGACCTAGGGGAATCCAAGATGGGGTGACTTGTGTGGCTCGGACCAGGTTCTGTTACCCAGAATCCTTATCAAACCTCAAAATTGTGTTCCTCACATTTCTGTTGCAGAAAGTTCTGGAATCAGAGAGGAGCCACAAATTTCATTCCACCCAGCGTTTCCCCACGTCTCCCGATAAAAATGATACCTCACTTGTGTGGGTAGGCCTAGCGCCCACGAGAGGAAATGAACCAAAGCGCAACGTGGACACATCCACATTTTTTAAAGAAAACAGAGGTGTTTTTTGCAAAGTGCCTACCTGTAGATTTTGGTCTGTAGCTCAGCCGCCACCTAGGGAAACCTACCAAACCTGTGCATTTCTGAAAACTAGAGACCTAGGGGAATCCAAGATGGGGTGACTTGTGTGGCTCGGACCAGGTTCTGTTACCCAGAATCCTTATCAAACCTCAAAATTTGGCTAAAAAAACACATTCCTCACATTTCTGTAGCAGAAAGTTCTGGAATCTGAGAGGAGCCACAAATTTCCTTCCACCCAGCGTTCCCCCAAGTCTCCTGATAAAAATGATACCTCACTTGTGTGAGTAGGCCTAGCGCCCGCGACAGGAAACACCCCAAAGCGCAACGTGGACACATCCAAATTTTTGAAAGAAAACTGAGGTGTTTTTTGCAAAGTGCCTACCTGTAGATTTTGGCCTGTAGCTCAGCCGGCACCCAGGGAAACCTACCAAACCTGTGCATTTCTGAAAACTAGAGACCTAGGGGAATCCAAGATGGGGTGACTTGTGTGGCTCGGACCAGGTTCTGTTACCCAGAATCCTTTGCAAACCTCAAAATTTGGCTAAAAAAACACATGTTCCTCACATTTCTGTGGCAGAAAGTTCTGGAATATGAGAGGAGCCACAAATTTCCTTCCACCCAGCGTTCCCCCACGTCTCCCACTAAAAATGATACATCACTTGTGTGGGTAGGCCTAGCGCCCGCGACAGGAAACGCCCCAAAGCGCAACGTGGACACATCCAAATTTTTGAAAGAAAGCAGAGGTGTTTTTTGCAAAGTGCCTACCTGTAGATTTTGGTCTGTAGCTCAGCCGCCACCTAGGGAAACCTACCAAACCTGTGCATTTCTGAAAACTAGAGACCTAGGGGAATCCAAGATGGGGTGACTTGTGTGGCTCGGACCAGGTTCTGTTACCCAGAATCCTTATCAAACCTCAAAATTGTGTTCCTCACATTTCTGTTGCAGAAAGTTCTGGAATCAGAGAGGAGCCACAAATTTCATTCCACCCAGCGTTTCCCCACGTCTCCCGATAAAAATGATACCTCACTTGTGTGGGTAGGCCTAGCGCCCACGAGAGGAAATGAACCAAAGTGCAATGTGGACACATCCACATTTTTTAAAGAAAGCAGAGGTGTTTTTTGAAAAGTGCCTACCTGTAGATTTTGGCCTCTAGCTCAGCCGCCACCTAGGGAAACCTACCAAACCTGTGCATTTCTGAAAACTAGAGACCTAGGGGAATCCAAGATGGGGTGACATGTGTGGCTCGGACCAGGTTCTGTTACCCAGAATCCTTTTCAATCCTCAAAATGTGGCTAAAAAAACACGTTCCTCACATTTCTGTGGCAGAAAGTTCTGGAATCTGAGAGGAGCCACAAATTTCCTTCCACCCAGCGTTCCCCCAAGTCTCCCTATAAAAATGATACCTCACTTGTGTGGGTAGGCCTAGCGCCCGCGACAGGAAACACCCCAAAGCGCAACGTGGACTCATCCAAATTTTTTAAAGAAAACAGAGGTGTTTTTTGCAAAGTGCCTACCTGTAGATTTTGGCCTGTAGCTCAGCCGGCACCAAGGGAAAACTACCAAACCTGTGCATTTCTGAAAACTAGAGACCTAGGGGAATCCAAGATGGGGTGACTTGTGTGGCTCGGACCAGGTTCTGTTACCCAGAATCCTTTGCAAACCTCAAAATTTGGCTAAAAAACACATGTTCCTCACATTTCTGTGGCAGAAAGTTTTGGAATCTGAGAGGAGCCACAAATTTCCTTCCACCCAGCGTTCTCCCATGTCTCCTGATAAAAATGATACCTCACTTGTGTGGGTAGGCCTAGCGCCCGTGACAGGAAACGCCCCAAAACACAACATGGACACATCACATTTTTTTAAAGAAAACAGAGGTGTTTTTTGCAAAGTGCCTACCTGTAGATTTTGGCCTGTAGCTCAGCCGCCACCTAGGGAAACCTACCAAACCTGTGCATTTCTGAAAACTAGAGACGTAGGGGAATCCAAGATGGGGTGACTTGTGTGGCTCGGACCAGGTTCTGTTACCCAGAATCCTTTGCAAACCTCAAAATTTGGCTAAAAAAACACATGTTCCTCACATTTCTGTGGCAGAAAGTTCTGGAATATGAGAGGAGCCACAAATTTCCTTCCACCCAGCGTTCCCCCACGTCTCCCACTAAAAATGATACATCACTTGTGTGGGTAGGCCTAGCGCCCGCGACAGGAAACGCCCCAAAGGGCAACGTGGACACATCCAAATTTTTGAAAGAAAGCAGAGGTGTTTTTTGCAAAGTGCCTACCTGTAGATTTTGGTCTGTAGCTCAGCCGCCACCTAGGGAAACCTACCAAACCTGTGCATTTCTGAAAACTAGAGACCTAGGGGAATCCAAGATGGGGTGACTTGTGTGGCTCGGACCAGGTTCTGTTACCCAGAATCCTTATCAAACCTCAAAATTTGGCTAAAAAAACACATTCCTCACATTTCTGTGGCAGAAAGTTCTGGAATCTGAGAGGAGCCACAAATTTCCTTCCACCCAGCGTTCCCCCAAGTCTCCTGATAAAAATGATACCTCACTTGTGTGAGTAGGCCTAGCGCCCGCGACAGGAAACACCCCAAAGCGCAACGTGGACACATCCAAATTTTTGAAAGAAAACTGAGGTGTTTTTTGCAAAGTGCCTACCTGTAGATTTTGGCCTGTAGCTCAGCCGGCACCCAGGGAAACCTACCAAACCTGTGCATTTCTGAAAACTAGAGACCTAGGGGAATCCAAGATGGGGTGACTTGTGTGGCTCGGACCAGGTTCTGTTACCCAGAATCCTTTGCAAACCTCAAAATTTGGCTAAAAAAACACATGTTCCTCACATTTCTGTGGCAGAAAGTTCTGGAATATGAGAGGAGCCACAAATTTCCTTCCACCCAGCGTTCCCCCACGTCTCCCACTAAAAATGATACATCACTTGTGTGGGTAGGCCTAGCGCCCGCGACAGGAAACGCCCCAAAGCGCAACGTGGACACATCCAAATTTTTGAAAGAAAGCAGAGGTGTTTTTTGCAAAGTGCCTACCTGTAGATTTTGGTCTGTAGCTCAGCCGCCACCTAGGGAAACCTACCAAACCTGTGCATTTCTGAAAACTAGAGACCTAGGGGAATCCAAGATGGGGTGACTTGTGTGGCTCGGACCAGGTTCTGTTACCCAGAATCCTTATCAAACCTCAAAATTGTGTTCCTCACATTTCTGTTGCAGAAAGTTCTGGAATCAGAGAGGAGCCACAAATTTCATTCCACCCAGCGTTTCCCCACGTCTCCCGATAAAAATGATACCTCACTTGTGTGGGTAGGCCTAGCGCCCACGAGAGGAAATGAACCAAAGTGCAATGTGGACACATCCACATTTTTTAAAGAAAGCAGAGGTGTTTTTTGAAAAGTGCCTACCTGTAGATTTTGGCCTCTAGCTCAGCCGCCACCTAGGGAAACCTACCAAACCTGTGCATTTCTGAAAACTAGAGACCTAGGGGAATCCAAGATGGGGTGACTTGTGTGGCTCGGACCAGGTTCTGTTACCCAGAATCCTTTTCAATCCTCAAAATGTGGCTAAAAAAACACGTTCCTCACATTTCTGTGGCAGAAAGTTCTGGAATCTGAGAGGAGCCACAAATTTCCTTCCACCCAGCGTTCCCCCAAGTCTCCCTATAAAAATGATACCTCACTTGTGTGGGTAGGCCTAGCGCCCGCGACAGGAAACACCCCAAAGCGCAACGTGGACTCATCCAAATTTTTTAAAGAAAACAGAGGTGTTTTTTGCAAAGTGCCTACCTGTAGATTTTGGCCTGTAGCTCAGCCGGCACCAAGGGAAAACTACCAAACCTGTGCATTTCTGAAAACTAGAGACCTAGGGGAATCCAAGATGGGGTGACTTGTGTGGCTCGGACCAGGTTCTGTTACCCAGAATCCTTTGCAAACCTCAAAATTTGGCTAAAAAACACATGTTCCTCACATTTCTGTGGCAGAAAGTTTTGGAATCTGAGAGGAGCCACAAATTTCCTTCCACCCAGCGTTCTCCCATGTCTCCTGATAAAAATGATACTTCACTTGTGTGGGTAGGCCTAGCGCCCGTGACAGGAAACGCCCCAAAACACAACATGGACACATCACATTTTTTTAAAGAAAACAGAGGTGTTTTTTGCAAAGTGCCTACCTGTAGATTTTGGCCTCTAGCTCAGGCGCCACCCATGGAAACCTACCAAACCTGTGCATTTCTGAAAACTAGAGACCTAGGGGAATCCAAGATGGGGTGAATTGTGTGGCTCGGACCAGGTTCTGTTACCCAGAATCCTTTGCAAACCTCAAATTTGGCTAAAAAACACATGTTCCTCACATTTCTGTGGCAGAAAGTTCTGGAATCTGAGAGGAGCCACAAATTTCCTTCCACCCAACATTCCCCCACGTCTCCCGATAAAAATAATACCTCACTTGTGTGGGTAGGCCTAGCGTCCGCAACAGGAAACGCCCCAAAGCGCAACGTGGACACATCCACATTTTTGAAAGAAAACAGAGGTGTTTTTTGAAAAGTGCCTACCTGTAGATTTTGGCCTCTAGCTCAGCCGCCACCTAGGGAAACCTACCAAACCTGTGCATTTCTGAAAACTAGAGACCTAGGGGAATCCAAGATGGGGTGACTTGTGTGGCTCGGACCAGGTTCTGTTACCCAGAATCCTTTTCAATCCTCAAAATGTGGCTAAAAAAACACGTTCCTCACATTTCTGTGGCAGAAAGTTCTGGAATCTGAGAGGAGCCACAAATTTCCTTCCACCCAGCGTTCCCCCAAGTCTCCCTATAAAAATGATACCTCACTTGTGTGGGTAGGCCTAGCGCCCGCGACAGGAAACACCCCAAAGCGCAACGTGGACTCATCCAAATTTTTTAAAGAAAACAGAGGTGTTTTTTGCAAAGTGCCTACCTGTAGATTTTGGCCTGTAGCTCAGCCGGCACCAAGGGAAAACTACCAAACCTGTGCATTTCTGAAAACTAGAGACCTAGTGGAATCCAAGATGGGGTGACTTGTGTGGCTCGGACCAGGATCTGTTACCCAGAATCCTTTGCAAACCTCAAAATTGTGTTCCTCACATTTCTGTGGCAGAAAGTTCTGGAATCTGAGAGGAGCCACAAATTTCCTTCCACCCAGCGTTCCCCCAAGTCTCCCGATAAAAATGATACCTCACTTGTGTGGGTAGGCCTAGCGCCCGCGACAGGAAACACCCCAAAGCGCAACGTGGACACATCCAATTTTTGAAAGAAAGCAGAGGTGTTTTTTGAAAAGTGCCTACCTGTAGATTTTGGCCTCTAGCTCAGCCGCCACCTAGGGAAACCTACCAAACCTGTGCATTTCTGAAAACTAAAGACCTAGGGGAATCCAAGATGACGTGACTTGTGTGGCTCGGACCAGGTTCTGTTACCCAGAATCCTTTTCAATCCTCAAAATTTGGCTAAAAAAACACGTTCCTCACATTTCTGTGGCAGAAAGTTCTGGAATCTGAGAGGAGCCACAAATTTCCTTCCACCCAGCGTTCCCTCAAGTCTCACGATAAAAATGATACCTCACTTGAGTGGGTAGGCCTAGCGTCCGCGACAGGAAACGCCCCAAAGCGCAACGTGGACACATCCACATTTTTGAAAGAAAACAGAGGTGTTTTTTGCAAAGTGCCTACCTGTAGATTTTGGCCTCTAGCTCAGCCGCCACCTAGGGAAACCTACCAAACCTGTGCATTTCTGAAAACTAGAGACCTAGGGGAATCCAAGATGGGGTGACTTGTGTGGCTCGGACCAGGTTCTGTTACCCAGAATCCTTTGCAAACCTCAAAATTTGGCTAAAAAAACACATGTTCCTCACATTTCTGTGGCAGAAAGTTCTGGAATATGAGAGGAGCCACAAATTTCCTTCCACCCAGCGTTCCCCCACGTCTCCCACTAAAAATGATACATCACTTGTGTGGGTAGGCCTAGCGCCCGCGACAGGAAACGCCCCAAAGCGCAACGTGGACACATCCAAATTTTTGAAAGAAAGCAGAGGTGTTTTTTGCAAAGTGCCTACCTGTAGATTTTGGTCTGTAGCTCAGCCGCCACCTAGGGAAACCTACCAAACCTGTGCATTTCTGAAAACTAGAGACCTAGGGGAATCCAAGATGGGGTGACTTGTGTGGCTCGGACCAGGTTCTGTTACCCAGAATCCTTATCAAACCTCAAAATTTGGCTAAAAAAACACATTCCTCACATTTCTGTGGCAGAAAGTTCTGGAATCTGAGAGGAGCCACAAATTTCCTTCCACACAGCGTTCCCCCAAGTCTCCTGATAAAAATGATACCTCACTTGTGTGAGTAGGCCTAGCGCCCGCGACAGGAAACACCCCAAAGCGCAACGTGGACACATCCAAATTTTTGAAAGAAAACTGAGGTGTTTTTTACAAAGTGCCTACCTGTAGATTTTGGCCTGTAGCTCAGCCGGCACCCAGGGAAACCTACCAAACCTGTGCATTTCTGAAAACTAGAGACCTAGGGGAATCCAAGATGGGGTGACTTGTGTGGCTCGGACCAGGTTCTGTTACCCAGAATCCTTTGCAAACCTCAAAATTTGGCTAAAAAAACACATGTTCCTCACATTTCTGTGGCAGAAAGTTCTGGAATATGAGAGGAGCCACAAATTTCCTTCCACCCAGCGTTCCCCCACGTCTCCCACTAAAAATGATACATCACTTGTGTGGGTAGGCCTAGCGCCCGCGACAGGAAACGCCCCAAAGCGCAACGTGGACACATCCAAATTTTTTAAAGAAAGCAGAGGTGTTTTTTGCAAAGTGCCTACCTGTAGATTTTGGTCTGTAGCTCAGCCGCCACCTAGGGAAACCTACCAAACCTGTGCATTTCTGAAAACTAGAGACCTAGGGGAATCCAAGATGGGGTGACTTGTGTGGCTCGGACCAGGTTCTGTTACCCAGAATCCTTATCAAACCTCAAAATTGTGTTCCTCACATTTCTGTTGCAGAAAGTTCTGGAATCAGAGAGGAGCCACAAATTTCATTCCACCCAGCGTTTCCCCACGTCTCCCGATAAAAATGATACCTCACTTGTGTGGGTAGGCCTAGCGCCCACGAGAGGAAATGAACCAAAGCGCAACGTGGACACATCCACATTTTTTAAAGAAAACAGAGGTGTTTTTTGCAAAGTGCCTACCTGTAGATTTTGGCCTGTAGCTCAGCCGCCACCTAGGGAAACCTACCAAACCTGTGCATTTCTGAAAACTAGAGACCCAGGGGAATCCAAGATGGGGTGACTTGTGCGGCTCGGACTAGGTTCTGTTACCCAGAATCCTTTGCAAACCTCAAACTTTGGCTAAAAAACACATGTTCCTCAGATTTCTGTGGCAAAAAGTTCTGGAATCTGAGAGGAGCCACAAATTTCCTTCCACCCAGCGTTCTCCCATGTCTCCCGATAAAAATTATACCTCACTTGTTTGGGTAGGCCTAGCGCCCGCGACAGAAAACGCCCCAACGCGCAATGTGGACACATCCAAATTTTTTAAAGAAAGCAGAGGTGTTTTTTGCAAAGTGCCTACCTGTAGATTTTGGCCTCTAGCTCAGCCACCAAGTAGGGAAACCTACAACACCAGTGCATTTCTGAAAACTAGAGACCCAGGGGAATCCAAGATGGGGTGACTTGTGTGGCTCTGACTAGGTTCTGTTACCCAGAATCCTTTGCAAACCTCAAAATTTGGCTAAAAAAACACATGTTCCTCACATTTCTGTGGCAGAAAGTTCTGGAATCTGAGAGGAGCCTCAAATTTCCTTCCACCCAGAGTTCCCCCATGTCTCCCGATAAAAATGATACCTCACTTGTGTGGGTAGGCCTAGCACCCGCGACAGGAAACGCCCCAAAGCGCAACGTGGACACATCCAAATTTTTTAAAGAAAACAGAGGTGTTTTTTGCAAAGTGCCTACCTGTAGATTTTGGTCTGTAGCTCAGCCGCCACCTAGGGAAACCTACCAAACCTCTGCATTTCTGAAAACTAGAGACCTAGGGGAATCCAAGATGGGGTGACTTGTGTGGCTCGGACCAGGTTCTGTTACCCAGAATCCTTATCAAACCTCAAAATTGTGTTCCTCACATTTCTGTTGCAGAAAGTTCTGGAATCAGAGAGGAGCCACAAATTTCATTCCACCCAGCGTTTCCCCACGTCTCCCGATAAAAATGATACCTCACTTGTGTGGGTAGGCCTAGCGCCCACGAGAGGAAATGAACCAAAGCGCAACGTGGACACATCCACATTTTTTAAAGAAAACAGAGGTGTTTTTTGCAAAGTGCCTACCTGTAGATTTTGGCCTTTAGCTCAGCCGCCACCTAGGGAAACCTACCAAACCTGTGCATTTCTGAAAACTAGAGACCTAGGGGAATCCAAGATGGGGTGACTTGTGTGGCTCGGACCAGGTTCTGTTACCCAGAATCCTTTGCAAACCTCAAAATTTGGCTAAAAAAACACATGTTCCTCACATTTCTGTGGCAGAAAGTTCTGGAATATGAGAGGAGCCACAAATTTCCTTCCACCCAGCGTTCCCCCACGCCTCCCACTAAAAATGATACATCACTTGTGTGGGTAGGCCTAGCGCCCGCGACAGGAAACGCCCCAAAGCGCAACGTGGACACATCCAAATTTTTGAAAGAAAGCAGAGGTGTTTTTTGCAAAGTGCCTACCTGTAGATTTTGGTCTGTAGCTCAGCCGCCACCTAGGGAAACCTACCAAACCTGTGCATTTCTGAAAACTAGAGACCTAGGGGAATCCAAGATGGGGTGACTTGTGTGGCTCGGACCAGGTTCTGTTACCCAGAATCCTTATCAAACCTCAAAATTGTGTTCCTCACATTTCTGTTGCAGAAAGTTCTGGAATCAGAGAGGAGCCACAAATTTCATTCCACCCAGCGTTTCCCCACGTCTCCCGATAAAAATGATACCTCACTTGTGTGGGCAGGCCTAGCGCCCACGAGAGGAAATGAACCAAAGCGCAACGTGGACACATCCACATTTTTTAAAGAAAACAGAGGTGTTTTTTGCAAAGTGCCTACCTGTAGATTTTGGCCTGTAGCTCAGCCGCCACCTAGGGAAACCTACCAAACCTGTGCATTTCTGAAAACTAGAGACCCAGGGGAATCCAAGATGGGGTGACTTGTGTGGCTCGGACTAGGTTCTGTTACCCAGAATCCTTTGCAAACCTCAAACTTTGGCTAAAAAACACATGTTCCTCAGATTTCTGTGGCAGAAAGTTCTGGAATCTGAGAGGAGCCACAAATTTCCTTCCACCCAGCGTTCTCCCATGTCTCCCGATAAAAATTATACCTCACTTGTTTGGGTAGGCCTAGCGCCCGCGACAGAAAACGCCCCAACGCGCAATGTGGACACATCCAAATTTTTGAAAGAAAGCAGAGGTGTTTTTTGCAAAGTGCCTACCTGTAGATTTTGGCCTCTAGCTCAGCCACCACCTAGGGAAACCTACAACACCAGTGCATTTCTGAAAACTAGAGACCCAGGGGAATCCAAGATGGGGTGACTTGTGTGGCTCTGACTAGGTTCTGTTACCCAGAATCCTTTGCAAACCTCAAAATTTGGCTAAAAAAACACATGTTCCTCACATTTCTGTGGCAGAAAGTTCTGGAATCTGAGAGGAGCCTCAAATTTCCTTCCACCCAGAGTTCCCCCATGTCTCCCGATAAAAATGATACCTCACTTGTGTGGGTAGGCCTAGCACCCGCGACAGGAAACGCCCCAAAGCGCAACGTGGACACATCCAAATTTTTTAAAGAAAACAGAGGTGTTTTTTGCAAAGTGCCTACCTGTAGATTTTGGTCTGTAGCTCAGCCGCCACCTAGGGAAACCTACCAAACCTGTGCATTTCTGAAAACTAGAGACCTAGGGGAATCCAAGATGGGGTGACTTGTGTGGCTCGGACCAGGTTCTGTTACCCAGAATCCTTATCAAACCTCAAAATTGTGTTCCTCACATTTCTGTTGCAGAAAGTTCTGGAATCAGAGAGGAGCCACAAATTTCATTCCACCCAGCGTTTCCCCACGTCTCCCGATAAAAATGATACCTCACTTGTGTGGGTAGGCCTAGCGCCCACGAGAGGAAATGAACCAAAGCGCAACGTGGACACATCCACATTTTTTAAAGAAAACAGAGGTGTTTTTTGCAAAGTGCCTACCTGTAGATTTTGGCCTGTAGCTCAGCCGCCACCTAGGGAAACCTACCAAACCTGTGCATTTCTGAAAACTAGAGACCCAGGGGAATCCAAGATGGGATGACTTGTGTGGCTCGGACTAGGTTCTGTTACCCAGAATCCTTTGCAAACCTCAAACTTTGGCTAAAAAACACATGTTCCTCAGATTTCTGTGGCAGAAAGTTCTGGAATCTGAGAGGAGCCACAAATTTCCTTCCACCCAGCGTTCTCCCATGTCTCCCGATAAAAATTATACCTCACTTGTTTGGGTAGGCCTAGCGCCCGCGACAGAAAACGCCCCAACGCGCAATGTGGACACATCCAAATTTTTGAAAGAAAGCAGAGGTGTTTTTTGCAAAGTGCCTACCTGTAGATTTTGGCCTCTAGCTCAGCCACCACCTAGGGAAACCTACAACACCAGTGCATTTCTGAAAACTAGAGACCCAGGGGAATCCAAGATGGGGTGACTTGTGTGGCTCTGACTAGGTTCTGTTACCCAGAATCCTTTGCAAACCTCAAAATTTGGCTAAAAAAACACATGTTCCTCACATTTCTGTGGCAGAAAGTTCTGGAATCTGAGAGGAGCCTCAAATTTCCTTCCACCCAGAGTTCCCCCATGTCTCCCGATAAAAATGATACCTCACTTGTGTGGGTAGGCCTAGCACCCGCGACAGGAAACGCCCCAAAGCGCAACGTGGACACATCCAAATTTTTTAAAGAAAACAGAGGTGTTTTTTGCAAAGTGCCTACCTGTAGATTTTGGTCTGTAGCTCAGCCGCCACCTAGGGAAACCTACCAAACCTGTGCATTTCTGAAAACTAGAGACCTAGGGGAATCCAAGATGGGGTGACTTGTGTGGCTCGGACCAGGTTCTGTTACCCAGAATCCTTATCAAACCTCAAAATTGTGTTCCTCACATTTCTGTTGCAGAAAGTTCTGGAATCAGAGAGGAGCCACAAATTTCATTCCACCCAGCGTTTCCCCACGTCTCCCGATAAAAATGATACCTCACTTGTGTGGGTAGGCCTAGCGCCCACGAGAGGAAATGAACCAAAGCGCAACGTGGACACATCCACATTTTTTAAAGAAAACAGAGGTGTTTTTTGCAAAGTGCCTACCTGTAGATTTTGGCCTGTAGCTCAGCCGCCACCTAGGGAAACCTACCAAACCTGTGCATTTCTGAAAACTAGAGACCTAGGGGAATCCAAGATGGGGTGACTTGTGTGGCTCGGACCAGGTTCTGTTACCCAGAATCCTTTGCAAACCTCAAAATTTGGCTAAAAAAACACATGTTCCTCACATCTCTGTGGCAGAAAGTTCTGGAATATGAGAGGAGCCACAAATTTCCTTCCACCCAGCGTTCCCCCACGTCTCCCACTAAAAATGATACATCACTTGTGTGGGTAGGCCTAGCGCCCGCGACAGGAAACGCCCCAAAGCGCAACGTGGACACATCCAAATTTTTGAAAGAAAGCAGAGGTGTTTTTTGCAAAGTGCCTACCTGTAGATTTTGGCCTGTAGCTCAGCCGCCACCTAGGGAAACCTACCAAACCTGTGCATTTCTGAAAACTAGAGACCCAGGGGAATCCAAGATGGGGTGACTTGTGTGGCTCGGACTAGGTTCTGTTACCCAGAATCCTTTGCAAACCTCAAACTTTGGATAAAAAACACATGTTCCTCAGATTTCTGTGGCAGAAAGTTCTGGAATCTGAGAGGAGCCACAAATTTCCTTCCACCCAGCGTTCTCCCATGTCTCCCGATAAAAATTATACCTCACTTGTTTTGGTAGGCCTAGCGCCCGCGACAGAAAACGCCCCAACGCGCAATGTGGACACATCCAAATTTTTGAAAGAAAGCAGAGGTGTTTTTTGCAAAGTGCCTACCTGTAGATTTTGGCCTCTAGCTCAGCCACCACCTAGGGAAACCTACAACACCAGTGCATTTCTGAAAACTAGAGACCCAGGGGAATCCAAGATGGGGTGACTTGTGTGGCTCTGACTAGGTTCTGTTACCCAGAATCCTTTGCAAACCTCAAAATTTGGCTAAAAAAACACATGTTCCTCACATTTCTGTGGCAGAAAGTTCTGGAATCTGAGAGGAGCCTCAAATTTCCTTCCACCCAGAGTTCCCCCATGTCTCCCGATAAAAATGATACCTCACTTGTGTGGGTAGGCCTAGCACCCGCGACAGGAAACGCCCCAAAGCGCAACGTGGACACATCCAAATTTTTTAAAGAAAACAGAGGTGTTTTTTGCAAAGTGCCTACCTGTAGATTTTGGTCTGTAGCTCAGCCGCCACCTAGGGAAACCTACCAAACCTGTGCATTTCTGAAAACTAGAGACCTAGGGGAATCCAAGATGGGGTGACTTGTGTGGCTCGGACCAGGTTCTGTTACCCAGAATCCTTATCAAACCTCAAAATTGTGTTCCTCACATTTCTGTTGCAGAAAGTTCTGGAATCAGAGAGGAGCCACAAATTTCATTCCACCCAGCGTTTCCCCACGTCTCCCGATAAAAATGATACCTCACTTGTGTGGGTAGGCCTAGCGCCCACGAGAGGAAATGAACCAAAGCGCAACGTGGACACATCCACATTTTTTAAAGAAAACAGAGGTGTTTTTTGCAAAGTGCCTACCTGTAGATTTTGGCCTGTAGCTCAGCCGCCACCTAGGGAAACCTACCAAACCTGTGCATTTCTGAAAACTAGAGACCCAGGGGAATCCAAGATGTGGTGACTTGTGTGGCTCGGACTAGGTTCTGTTACCCAGAATCCTTTGCAAACCTCAAACTTTGGCTAAAAAACACATGTTCCTCAGATTTCTGTGGCAGAAAGTTCTGGAATCTGAGAGGAGCCACAAATTTCCTTCCACCCAGCGTTCTCCCATGTCTCCCGATAAAAATTATACCTCACTTGTTTGGGTAGGCCTAGCGACCGCGACAGAAAACGCCCCAACGCGCAATGTGGACACATCCAAATTTTTGAAAGAAAGCAGAGGTGTTTTTTGCAAAGTGCCTACCTGTAGATTTTGGCCTCTAGCTCAGCCACCACCTAGGGAAACCTACAACACCAGTGCATTTCTGAAAACTAGAGACCCAGGGGAATCCAAGATGGGGTGACTTGTGTGGCTCTGACTAGGTTCTGTTACCCAGAATCCTTTGCAAACCTCAAAATTTGGCTAAAAAAACACATGTTCCTCACATTTCTGTGGCAGAAAGTTCTGGAATCTGAGAGGAGCCTCAAATTTCCTTCCACCCAGAGTTCCCCCATGTCTCCCGATAAAAATGATACCTCACTTGTGTGGGTAGGCCTAGCACCCGCGACAGGAAACGCCCCAAAGCGCAACGTGGACACATCCAAATTTTTTAAAGAAAACAGAGGAGTTTTTTGCAAAGTGCCTACCTGTAGATTTTGGTCTGTAGCTCAGCCGCCACCTAGGGAAACCTACCAAACCTGTGCATTTCTGAAAACTAGAGACCTAGGGGAATCCAAGATGGGGTGACTTGTGTGGCTCGGACCAGGTTCTGTTACCCAGAATCCTTATCAAATCTCAAAATTGTGTTCCTCACATTTCTGTTGCAGAAAGTTCTGGAATCAGAGAGGAGCCACAAATTTCATTCCACCCAGCGTTTCCCCACGTCTCCCGATAAAAATGATACCTAACTTGTGTGGGTAGGCCTAGCGCCCACGAGAGGAAATGAACCAAAGCGCAACGTGGACACATCCACATTTTTTAAAGAAAACAGAGGTGTTTTTTGCAAAGTGCCTACCTGTAGATTTTGGCCTGTAGCTCAGCCGCCACCTAGGGAAACCTACCAAACCTGTGCATTTCTGAAAACTAGAGACCTAGGGGAATCCAAGATGGGGTGACTTGTGTGGCTCGGACCAGGTTCTGTTACCCAGAATCCTTTGCAAACCTCAAAATTTGGCTAAAAAAACACATGTTCCTCACATTTCTGTGGCAGAAAGTTCTGGAATATGAGAGGAGCCACAAATTTCCTTCCACCCAGCGTTCCCCCACGTCTCCCACTAAAAATGATACATCACTTGTGTGGGTAGGCCTAGCGCCCGCGACAGGAAACGCCCCAAAGCGCAACGTGGACACATCCAAATTTTTGAAAGAAAGCAGAGGTGTTTTTTGCAAAGTGCCTACCTGTAGATTTTGGTCTGTAGCTCAGCCGCCACCTAGGGAAACCTACCAAACCTGTGCATTTCTGAAAACTAGAGACCTAGGGGAATCCAAGATGGGGTGACTTGTGTGGCTCGGACCAGGTTCTGTTACCCAGAATCCTTATCAAACCTCAAAATTTGGCTAAAAAAACACATTCCTCACATTTCTGTGGCAGAAAGTTCTGGAATCTGAGAGGAGCCACAAATTTCCTTCCACCCAGCGTTCCCCCAAGTCTCCTGATAAAAATGATACCTCACTTGTGTGAGTAGGCCTAGCGCCCGCGACAGGAAACACCCCAAAGCGCAACGTGGACACATCCAAATTTTTGAAAGAAAACTGAGGTGTTTTTTGCAAAGTGCCTACCTGTAGATTTTGGCCTGTAGCTCAGCCGGCACCCAGGGAAACCTACCAAACCTGTGCATTTCTGAAAACTAGAGACCTAGGGGAATCCAAGATGGGGTGACTTATGTGGCTCGGACCAGGTTCTGTTACCCAGAATCCTTTGCAAACCTCAAAATTTGGCTAAAAAAACACATGTTCCTCACATCTCTGTGGCAGAAAGTTCTGGAATATGAGAGGAGCCACAAATTTCCTTCCACCCAGCGTTCCCCCACGTCTCCCACTAAAAATGATACATCACTTGTGTGGGTAGGCCTAGCGCCCGCGACAGGAAACGCCCCAAAGCGCAACGTGGACACATCCAAATTTTTGAAAGAAAGCAGAGGTGTTTTTTGCAAAGTGCCTACCTGTAGATTTTGGCCTGTAGCTCAGCCGCCACCTAGGGAAACCTACCAAACCTGTGCATTTCTGAAAACTAGAGACCCAGGGGAATCCAAGATGGGGTGACTTGTGTGGCTCGGACTAGGTTCTGTTACCCAGAATCCTTTGCAAACCTCAAACTTTGGATAAAAAACACATGTTCCTCAGATTTCTGTGGCAGAAAGTTCTGGAATCTGAGAGGAGCCACAAATTTCCTTCCACCCAGCGTTCTCCCATGTCTCCCGATAAAAATTATACCTCACTTGTTTTGGTAGGCCTAGCGCCCGCGACAGAAAACGCCCCAACGCGCAATGTGGACACATCCAAATTTTTGAAAGAAAGCAGAGGTGTTTTTTGCAAAGTGCCTACCTGTAGATTTTGGCCTCTAGCTCAGCCACCACCTAGGGAAACCTACAACACCAGTGCATTTCTGAAAACTAGAGACCCAGGGGAATCCAAGATGGGGTGACTTGTGTGGCTCTGACTAGGTTCTGTTACCCAGAATCCTTTGCAAACCTCAAAATTTGGCTAAAAAAACACATGTTCCTCACATTTCTGTGGCAGAAAGTTCTGGAATCTGAGAGGAGCCTCAAATTTCCTTCCACCCAGAGTTCCCCCATGTCTCCCGATAAAAATGATACCTCACTTGTGTGGGTAGGCCTAGCACCCGCGACAGGAAACGCCCCAAAGCGCAACGTGGACACATCCAAATTTTTTAAAGAAAACAGAGGTGTTTTTTGCAAAGTGCCTACCTGTAGATTTTGGCCTGTAGCTCAGCCGGCACCTAGGGAAACCTACCAAACCTGTGCATTTCTGAAAACTAGAGACCTAGGGGAATCCAAGATGGGGTGACTTGTGTGGCTCGGACCAGGTTCTGTTACCCAGAATCCTTATCAAACCTCAAAATTGTGTTCCTCACATTTCTGTTGCAGAAAGTTCTGGAATCAGAGAGGAGCCACAAATTTCATTCCACCCAGCGTTTCCCCACGTCTCCCGATAAAAATGATACCTCACTTGTGTGGGTAGGCCTAGCGCCCACGAGAGGAAATGAACCAAAGCGCAACGTGGACACATCCACATTTTTTAAAGAAAACAGAGGTGTTTTTTGCAAAGTGCCTACCTGTAGATTTTGGCCTGTAGCTCAGCCGCCACCTAAGGAAACCTTCCAAACCTGTGCATTTCTGAAAACTAGAGACCCAGGGGAATCCAAGATGGGGTGACTTGTGTGGCTCGGACTAGGTTATGTTACCCAGAATCCTTTGCAAACCTCAAACTTTGGCTAAAAAACACATGTTCCTCAGATTTCTGTGGCAGAAAGTTCTGGAATCTGAGAGGAGCCACAAATTTCCTTCCACCCAGCGTTCTCCCATGTCTCCCGATAAAAATTATACCTCACTTGTTTGGGTAGGCCTAGCGCCCGCGACAGAAAACGCCCCAACGCGCAATGTGGACACATCCAAATTTTTGAAAGAAAGCAGAGGTGTTTTTTGCAAAGTGCCTACCTGTAGATTTTGGCCTCTAGCTCAGCCACCACCTAGGGAAACCTACAACACCAGTGCATTTCTGAAAACTAGAGACCCAGGGGAATCCAAGATGGGGTGACTTGTGTGGCTCTGACTAGGTTCTGTTACCCAGAATCCTTTGCAAACCTCAAAATTTGGCTAAAAAAACACATGTTCCTCACATTTCTGTGGCAGAAAGTTCTGGAATCTGAGAGGAGCCTCAAATTTCCTTCCACCCAGAGTTCCCCCATGTCTCCCGATAAAAATGATACCTCACTTGTGTGGGTAGGCCTAGCACCCGCGACAGGAAGCGCCCCAAAGCGCAACGTGGACACATCCAAATTTTTTAAAGAAAACAGAGGTGTTTTTTGCAAAGTGCCTACCTGTAGATTTTGGCCTGTAGCTCAGCCGCCACCTAGGGAAACCTACCAAACCTGTGCATTTCTGAAAACTAGAGACCTAGGGGAATCCAAGATGGGATGACTTGTGTGGCTCAGACCGGGATCTGTTAACCCGGAATCCTTTGCAAACCTCAAAATTTGGCTAAAAAAACAAGTTCCTCACATTTCTGTGGCAAAAAGTTCTGGAATCTGAGAGGAGACACAAATTTCCTTCCACCCAGCGTTCCCCCAAGTCTCCCGATAAAAATGATACCTCACTTGTGTGGGTAGGCCTAGCGCCCGTGACAGGAAACACCCCAAAGCGCAACGTGGACACATCCAATTTTTGAAAGAAAACAGAGGTGTTTTTTGCAAAGTGCCTACCTGTAGATTTTGGCCTCTAGCTCAGCCGACACCTAGGTAAACCTTCCAAACCTGTGCATTTCTGAAAACTAGAGACGTAGGGGAATCCAAGATGGGGTGACTTGTGTGGCTCGGACCAGGTTCTGTTACCCAGAATCCTTTTCAAACCTCAAAATTTGGCTAAAAAAACACGTTCCTCACATTTCTTTGGCAGAAATTTCTGGAATCTGAGAGGAGCCACAAATTTCCTTCCACCTAGCGTTCCCCCAAGTCTCCCGATAAAAATGATACCTCACTTGTGTGGGTAGGCCTAGCGCCCGCGACAGGAAACACCCCAAAGTACAACGTGGACACATCCAAATTTTTCAACGAAAACTGAGGTGTTTTTTGCAAAGTGCCTACCTGTAGATTTTGGCCTGTAGCTCAGCCGGCACCCAGGGAAACCTACCAAACCTGTGCATTTCTTAAAACTAGAGACCTAGGGAAATCCAAGATGGGGTGACTTGTGTGGCTCGGACCAGGTTCTGTTACCCAGAATCATTTGCAAACCTCACAATTTGGCTAAAAAAACACATGTTCCTCACATTTCTGTGGCAGAAAGTTCTGGAATCTGAGAGGAGCCCCAAATTTCCTTCCACCCAGCGTTCCCCCACGTCTCCCGATAAAAATGATACCTCACTTGTGTGGGTAGGCCTAGCGTCCGCGACAGGAAACGCCCCAAAGCGCAAAGTGGACACATCAAAATTTTTGAAAGAAAACAGAGGTGTTTTTTGCAAAGTTCCTACCTGTAGATTTTGGCCTCTAGCTCAGCCGCCACCTAGGGAAACCTACCAAACCTGTGCATTTCTGAAAACTAGAGACCTAGTGGAATCCAAGATGGGGTGACTTGTGTGGCTCGGACCAGGTTCTGTTACCCAGAATCCTTTGCAAACCTCAAAATTGTGTTCCTCACATTTCTGTGGCAGAAAGTTCTGGAATCTGAGAGGAGCCACGAATTTCCTTCCACCCAGCGTTCCCCCACGTCTCCGGATAAAAATGATACATCACTTGTGTGGGTAGGCCTAGCGCTCACGACAGGAAATGACCCAAAGCGCAACTTGGACACATCCACATTTTTGAAAGAAAACTGGGGTGTTTTTCGCAAAGTGCCTACCTGTAGATTTTGGCCTGTAGCTCAGCCGGCACATAGGGAAACCCACCAAACCTGTGCATTTCTGAAAACTAGAGACCTAGGGGAATCCAAGATGGGGTGACTTGTGTGGCTCGGACTAGGTTCTGTTACCCAGAATCCTTTTCAAACCTCAAAATTTGGCTAAAAAACACATGTTCCTCACATTTCTGCGGCAGAAAGTTCTGGAATCTGAGAGGAGCCACAAATTTCCTTCCACCCAGCGTTCTCCCATGTCTCCCGATAAAAATGATACCTCACTTGAGTGGGTAGGCCTAGCGCCCGCGACAAGAAACGCCCAAAGCGCAATGTGGAGACATCCAAATTTTTTAAAGAAAGCAGAGGTGTTTTTTGCAAAGTGCCTACCTGTAGATTTTGGCCTCCAGCTCATCCACCACCTAGGGAAACCTTCCAAACCAGTGCATTTCTGAAAACTAGAGACCCAGGGGAATCCAAGATGGGGTGACTTGTGTGGCTCGGACCAGGTTCTGTTACCCAGAATTCTTTGCAAACCTCAAAATTTGGCTAAAAAAACACATGTTCCTCACATTTCTGTGGCAGAAAGTTCTGGAATATGAGAGGAGCCACAAATTTCCATCCACCCAGCGTTCCCCCACGTCTCCCACTGAAAATGATACATCACTTGTGTGGGTAGGCCTAGCGCCCGCAACAGAAAACGCCCCAAAGCGCAACGTGGACACATCCAAATTTTTGAAAGAAAGCAGAGGTGTTTTTTGCAAAGTGCCTACCTGTAGATTTTGGTCTGTAGCTCAGCCGCCACCCAGGGAAACCTACCAAACCTGTGCATTTCTGAAAACTAGAGACCTAGGGGAATCCAAGATGGGGTGACTTGTGTGGCTCGGACCAGGTTCTGTTACCCAGAATCCTTTGCAAACCTCAAAATTTGGCTAAAAAAACACATGTTCCTCACATTTCTGTGGCAGAAAGTTCTGGAATATGAGAGGAGCCACAAATTTCCTTCCACCCAGCGTTCCCCCACGTCTCCCACTAAAAATGATACATCACTTGTGTGGGTAGGCCTAGCGCCCGCGACAGGAAACGCCCCAAAGCGCAACGTGGACACATCCACATTTTTGAAAGAAAGCAGAGGTGTTTTTTGCAAAGTGCCTACCTGTAGATTTTGGTCTGTAGCTCAGCCGCCACCTAGGGAAACCTACCAAACCTGTGCATTTCTGAAAACTAGAGACCTAGGGGAATCCAAGATGGGGTGACTTGTGTGGCTCGGACCAGGTTCTGTTACCCAGAATCCTTATCAAACCTCAAAATTGTGTTCCTCACATTTCTGTTGCAGAAAGTTCTGGAATCAGAGAGGAGCCACAAATTTCATTCCACCCAGCGTTTCCCCACGTCTCCCGATAAAAATGATACCTCACTTGTGTGGGTAGGCCTAGCGCCCACGAGAGGAAATGAACCAAAGCGCAACGTGGACACATCCACATTTTTTAAAGAAAACAGAGGTGTTTTTTCCAAAGTGCCTACCTGTAGATTTTGGCCTGTAGCTCAGCCGCCACCTAGGGAAACCTACCAAACCTGTGCATTTCTGAAAACTAGAGACCCAGGGGAATCCAAGATGGGGTGACTTGTGTGGCTCGGACTAGGTTCTGTTACCCAGAATCCTTTGCAAACCTCAAACTTTGGCTAAAAAACACATGTTCCTCAGATTTCTGTGGCAGAAAGTTCTGGAATCTGAGAGGAGCCACAAATTTCCTTCCACCCAGCGTTCTCCCATGTCTCCCGATAAAAATTATACCTCACTTGTTTGGGTAGGCCTAGCGCCCGCGACAGAAAACGCCCCAACGCGCAATGTGGACACATCCAAATTTTTGAAAGAAAACAGAGGTGTTTTTTGCAAAGTTCCTACCTGTAGATTTTGCCCTCTAGCTCAGCCGCCACCTAGGGAAACCTACCAAACCTGTGCATTTCTGAAAACTAGAGACCTAGTGGAATCCAAGATGGGGTGACTTGTGTGGCTCAGACCAGGTTCTGTTACCCAGAATCCTTTGCAAACCTCAAAATTGTGTTCCTCACATTTCTGTGGCAGAAAGTTCTGGAATCTGAGAGGAGCCACAAATTTCCTTCCACCCAGCGTTCCCCCACGTCTCCCGATAAAAATGATACATCACTTGTGTGGGTAGGCCTAGCGCTCACGACAGGAAATGACCCAAAGCGCAACGTGGACACATCCACATTTTTGAAAGAAAACTGAGGTGTTTTTCGCAAAGTGCCTACCTGTAGATTTTGGCCTGTAGCTCAGCCGGCACATAGTGAAACCTACCAAACCTGTGCATTTCTGAAAACTAGAGACCCAGGGGAATCCAAAATGGGGTGACTTGTGTGGCTCGGACCAGGTTCTGTTACCCAGAATCCTTTGCAAACCTCAAAATTTGGCTAAAAAACACATGTTCCTCACATTTCTGTGGCAGAAAGTTTTGGAATCTGAGAGGAGCCACAAATTTCCTTCCACCCAGCGTTCTCCCATGTCTCCTGATAAAAATGATACCTCACTTGTGTGGGTAGGCCTAGCGCCCGTGACAGGAAACGCCCCAAAACACAACATGGACACATCACATTTTTTTAAAGAAAACAGAGGTGTTTTTTGCAAAGTGCCTACCTGTAGATTTTGGCCTCTAGCTCAGGCGCCACCCATGGAAACCTACCAAACCTGTGCATTTCTGAAAACTAGAGACCTAGGGGAATCCAAGATGGGGTGAATTGTGTGGCTCGGACCAGGTTCTGTTACCCAGAATCCTTTGCAAACCTCAAATTTAGCAAAAAAAAGACATGTTCCTCACATTTCTGTGGCAGAAAGTTCTGGAATCTGAGGGGAGCCACAAATTTCCTTCCACCCAACATTCCCCCACGTCTCCCGATAAAAATAATACCTCACTTGTGTGGGTAGGCCTAGCGTCCGCGACAGGAAACGCCCCAAAGCGCAACGTGGACACATCCACATTTTTGAAAGAAAACAGAGGTGTTTTTTGAAAAGTGCCTACCTGTAGATTTTGGCCTCTAGCTCAGCCGCCACCTAGGGAAACTTACCAAACCTGTGCATTTCTGAAAACTAGAGACCTAGGGGAATCCAAGATGGGGTGACTTGTGTGGCTCGGACCAGGTTCTGTTACCCAGAATCCTTTTCAATCCTCAAAATGTGGCTAAAAAAACACGTTCCTCACATTTCTGTGGCAGAAAGTTCTGGAATCTGAGAGGAGCCACAAATTTCCTTCCACCCAGCGTTCCCCCAAGTCTCCCTATAAAAATGATTCCTCACTTGTGTGGGTAGGCCTAGCGCCCGCGACAGGAAACACCCCAAAGCGCAACGTGGACTCATCCAAATTTTTTAAAGAAAACAGAGGTGTTTTTTGCAAAGTGCCTACCTGTAGATTTTGGCCTGTAGCTCGGCCGGCACCAAGGGAAAACTACCAAACCTGTGCATTTCTGAAAACTAGAGACCTAGGGGAATCCAAGATGGGGTGACTTGTGTGGCTCGGACCAGGATCTGTTACCCAGAATCCTTTGCAAACCTCAAAATTGTGTTCCTCACATTTCTGTGGCAGAAAGTTCTGGAATCTGAGAGGAGCCACAAATTTCCTTCCACCCAGCGTTCCCCCAAGTCTCCCGATAAAAATGATACCTCACTTGTGTGGGTAGGCCTAGCGCCCGCGACAGGAAACACCCCAAAGCGCAACGTGGACACATCCAATTTTTGAAAGAAAGCAGAGGTGTTTTTTGAAAAGTGCCTACCTGTAGATTTTGGCCTCTAGCTCAGCCGCCACCTAGGGAAACCTACCAAACCTGTGCATTTCTGAAAACTAAAGACCTAGGGGAATCCAAGATGACGTGACTTGTGTGGCTCGGACCAGGTTCTGTTACCCAGAATCCTTTTCAATCCTCAAAATTAGGCTAAAAAAACACGTTCCTCACATTTCTGTGGCAGAAAGTTCTGGAATCTGAGAGGAGCCACAAATTTCCTTCCACCCAGCGTTCCCTCAAGTCTCACGATAAAAATGATACCTCACTTGAGTGGGTAGGCCTAGCGTCCGCGACAGGAAACGCCCCAAAGCGCAACGTGGACACATCCACATTTTTGAAAGAAAACAGAGGTGTTTTTTGAAAAGTGCCTACCTGTAGATTTTGGCCTCTAGCTCAGCCGCCACCTAGGGAAACCTACCAAACCTGTGCATTTCTGAAAACTAGAGACATAGGGGAATCCAAGATGGGGTGACTTGTGTGGCTCGGACCAGGTTCTGTTACCCAGAATCCTTTGCAAACCTCAAAATTTGGCTAAAAAAACACATGTTCCTCACATTTCTGTGGCAGAAAGTTCTGGAATATGAGAGGAGCCACAAATTTCCTTCCACCCAGCGTTCCCCCACGTCTCCCACTAAAAATGATACATCACTTGTGTGGGTAGGCCTAGCGCCCGCGACAGGAAACGCCCCAAAGCGCAACGTGGACACATCCAAATTTTTGAAAGAAAGCAGAGGTGTTTTTTGCAAAGTGCCTACCTGTAGATTTTGGTCTGCAGCTCAGCCGCCACCTAGGGAAACCCACCAAACCTGTGCATTTCTGAAAACTAGAGACCTAGGGGAATCCAAGATGGGGTGACTTGTGTGGCTCGGACCAGGTTCTGTTACCCAGAATCCTTATCAAACCTCAAAATTTGGCTAAAAAAACACATTCCTCACATTTCTGTGGCAGAAAGTTCTGGAATCTGAGAGGAGCCACAAATTTCATTCCACCCAGCGTTTCCCCACGTCTCCCGATAAAAATGATACCTCACTTGTGTGGGTAGGCCTAGCACCCACGAGAGGAAATGAACCAAAGCGCAACGTGGACACATCCACATTTTTTAAAGAAAACAGAGGTGTTTTTAGCAAAGTGCCTACCTGTAGATTTTGGCCTGTAGCTCAGCCGCCACCTAGGGAAACCTACCAAACCTGTGCATTTCTGAAAACTAGAGACCCAGGGGAATCCAAGATGGGGTGACTTGTGTGGCTCGGACTAGGTTCTGTTACCCAGAATCCTTTGCAAACCTCAAACTTTGGCTAAAAAACACATGTTCCTCAGATTTCTGTGGCAGAAAGTTCTGGAATCTGAGAGGAGCCACAAATTTCCTTCCACCCAGCGTTCTCCCATGTCTCCCGATAAAAATTATACCTCACTTGTTTGGGTAGGCCTAGCGCCCGCGACAGAAAACGCCCCAACGCGCAATGTGGACACATCCAAATTTTTGAAAGAAAACAGAGGTGTTTTTTGCAAAGTTCCTACCTGTAGATTTTGCCCTCTAGCTCAGCCGCCACCTAGGGAAACCTTCCAAACCTGTGCATTTCTGAAAACTAGAGACCTAGTGGAATCCAAGATGGGGTGACTTGTGTGGCTCAGACCAGGTTCTGTTACCCAGAATCCTTTGCAAACCTCAAAATTGTGTTCCTCACATTTCTGTGGCAGAAAGTTCTGGAATCTGAGAGGAGCCACAAATTTTCTTTCCACCCAGCATTCCCCCACGTCTCCCGATAAAAATGATACATCACTTGTGTGGGTAGGCCTAGCGCTCACGACAGGAAATGACCCAAAGCGCAACGTGGACACATCCACATTTTTGAAAGAAAACTGAGGTGTTTTTCGCAAAGTGCCTACCTGTAGATTTTGGCCTGTAGCTCAGCCGGAACATAGTGAAACCTACCAAACCTGTGCATTCCTGAAAACTAGAGACCCAGGGGAATCCAAAATGGGGTGACTTGTGTGGCTCGGACCAGGTTCTGTTACCCAGAATCCTTTGCAAACCTCAAAATTTGGCTAAAAAACACATGTTCCTCACATTTCTGTGGCAGAAAGTTTTGGAATCTGAGAGGAGCCACAAATTTCCTTCCACCCAGCGTTCTCCCATGTCTCCTGATAAAAATGATACCTCACTTGTGTGGGTAGGCCTAGCGCCCGTGACAGGAAACGCCCCAAAACACAACATGAACACATCACATTTTTTTAAAGAAAACAGAGGTGTTTTTTGCAAAGTGCCTACCTGTAGATTTTGGCCTCTAGCTCAGGCGCCACCCATGGAAACCTACCAAACCTGTGCATTTCTGAAAACTAGAGACCTAGGGGAATCCAAGATGGGGTGAATTGTGTGGCTCGGACCAGGTTCTGTTACCCAGAATCCTTTGCAAACCTCAAATTTGGCAAAAAAAACACATGTTCCTCACATTTCTGTGGCAGAAAGTTCTGGAATCTGAGAGGAGCCACAAATTTCCTTCCACCCAACATTCCCCCACATCTCCTGATAAAAATAATACCTCACTTGTGTGGGTAGGCCTAGCGTCCGCGACAGGAAATGCCCCAAAGCGCAACGTGGACACATCCACATTTTTGAAAGAAAACAGAGGTGTTTTTTGAAAAGTGCCTACCTGTAGATTTTGGCCTCTAGCTCAGCCGCCACCTAGGGAAACTTACCAAACCTGTGCATTTCTGAAAACTAGAGACCTAGGGGAATCTAAGATGGGGTGACTTGTGTGGCTCGGACCAGGTTCTGTTACCCAGAATCCTTTTCAATCCTCAAAATGTGGCTAAAAAAACACGTTCCTCACATTTCTGTGGCAGAAAGTTCTGGAATCTGAGAGGAGCCACAAATTTCCTTCCACCCAGCGTTCCCCCAAGTCTCCCTATAAAAATTATACCTCACTTGTGTGGGTAGGCCTAGCGCCCGCGACAGGAAACACCCCAAAGCGCAACGTGGACTCATCCAAATTTTTTAAAGAAAACAGAGGTGTTTTTTGCAAAGTGCCTACCTGTAGATTTTGGTCTGTAGCTCAGCCGCCACCTAGGGAAACCCACCAAACCTGTGCATTTCTGAAAACTAGAGACCTAGGGGAATCCAAGATGGGGTGACTTGTGTGGCTCGGACCAGGTTCTGTTACCCAGAATCCTTATCAAACCTCAAAATTTGGCTAAAAAAACACATTCCTCACATTTCTGTGGCAGAAAGTTCTGGAATCTGAGAGGAGCCACAAATTTCCTTCCACCCAGCGTTCCCCCAAGTCTCCCGATAAAAATGATACCTCACTTGTGTGGGTAGGCCTAGCGCCCGTGACAGGAAACACCCCAAAGCGCAACGTGGACACATCCAATTATTGAATGAAAGCAGAGGTGTTTTTTGAAAAGTGCCTACCTGTAGATTTTGGCCTCTAGCTCAGCCGCCACCTAGGGAAACCTACCAAACCTGTGCATTTCTGAAAACTAAAGACCTAGGGGAATCCAAGATGACGTGACTTGTGTGGCTCGGACCAGGTTCTGTTACCCAGAATCCTTTTCAATCCTCAAAATTAGGCTAAAAAAACACGTTCCTCACATTTCTGTGGCAGAAAGTTCTGGAATCTGAGAGGAGCCACAAATTTCCTTCCACCCAGCGTTCCCTCAAGTCTCACGATAAAAATGATACCTCACTTGAGTGGGTAGGCCTAGCGTCCGCGACAGGAAACGCCCCAAAGCGCAACGTGGACACATCCACATTTTTGAAAGAAAACAGAGGTGTTTTTTGAAAAGTGCCTACCTGTAGATTTTGGCCTCTAGCTCAGCCGCCACCTAGGGAAACCTACCAAACCTGTGCATTTCTGAAAACTAGAGACCTAGGGGAATCCAAGATGGGGTGACTTGTGTGGCTCGGACCAGGTTCTGTTACCCAGAATCCTTTGCAAACCTCAAAATTTGGCTAAAAAAACACATGTTCCTCACATTTCTGTGGCAGAAAGTTCTGGAATATGAGAGGAGCCACAAATTTCCTTCCACCCAGCGTTCCCCCACGTCTCCCACTAAAAATGATACATCACTTGTGTGGGTAGGCCTAGCGCCCGCGACAGGAAACGCCCCAAAGCGCAACGTGGACACATCCAAATTTTTGAAAGAAAGCAGAGGTGTTTTTTGCAAAGTGCCTACCTGTAGATTTTGGTCTGTAGCTCAGCCGCCACCTAGGGAAACCCACCAAACCTGTGCATTTCTGAAAACTAGAGACCTAGGGGAATCCAAGATGGGGTGACTTGTGTGGCTCGGACCAGGTTCTGTTACCCAGAATCCTTATCAAACCTCAAAATTTGGCTAAAAAAACACATTCCTCACATTTCTGTGGCAGAAAGTTCTGGAATCTGAGAGGAGCCACAAATTTCCTTCCACCCAGCGTTCCCCCAAGTCTCCTGATAAAAATGATACCTCACTTGTGTGAGTAGGCCTAGCGCCCGCGACAGGAAACACCCCAAAGCGCAACGTGGACACATCCAAATTTTTGAAAGAAAACTGAGGTGTTTTTTGCAAAGTGCCTACCTGTAGATTTTGGCCTGTAGCTCAGCCGGCACCCAGGGAAACCTACCAAACCTGTGCATTTCTGAAAACTAGAGACCTAGGGGAATCCAAGATGGGGTGACTTGTGTGGCTCGGACAAGGTTCTGTTACCCAGAATCCTTTGCAAACCTCAAAATTTGGCTAAAAAAACACATGTTCCTCACATTTCTGTGGCAGAAAGTTCTGGAATATGAGAGGAGCCACAAATTTCCTTCCACCCAGCGTTCCCCCACGTCTCCCACTAAAAATGATACATCACTTGTGTGGGTAGGCCTAGCGCCCGCGACAGGAAACGCCCCAAAGCGCAACGTGGACACATCCAAATTTTTGAAAGAAAGCAGAGGTGTTTTTTGCAAAGTGCCTACCTGTAGATTTTGGTCTGTAGCTCAGCCGCCACCTAGGGAAACCTACCAAACCTGTGCATTTCTGAAAACTAGAGACCTAGGGGAATCCAAGATGGGGTGACTTGTGTGGCTCGGACCAGGTTCTGTTACCCAGAATCCTTATCAAACCTCAAAATTGTGTTCCTCACATTTCTGTTGCAGAAAGTTCTGGAATCAGAGAGGAGCCACAAATTTCATTCCACCCAGCGTTTCCCCACGTCTCCCGATAAAAATGATACCTCACTTGTGTGGGTAGGCCTAGCGCCCACGAGAGGAAATGAACCAAAGCGCAACGTGGACACATCCACATTTTTTAAAGAAAACAGAGGTGTTTTTTGCAAAGTGCCTACCTGTAGATTTTGGCCTGTAGCTCAGCCGCCACCTAGGGAAACCTACCAAACCTGTGCATTTCTGAAAACTAGAGACCCAGGGGAATCCAAGATGGGGTGACTTGTGTGGCTCGGACTAGGTTCTGTTACCCAGAATCCTTTGCAAACCTCAAACTTTGGCTAAAAAACACATGTTCCTCAGATTTCTGTGGCAGAAAGTTCTGGAATCTGAGAGGAGCCACAAATTTCCTTCCACCCAGCGTTCTCCCATGTCTCCCGATAAAAATTATACCTCACTTGTTTGGGTAGGCCTAGCGCCCGCGACAGAAAACGCCCCAACGCGCAATGTGGACACATCCAAATTTTTGAAAGAAAGCAGAGGTGTTTTTTGCAAAGTGCCTACCTGTAGATTTTGGCCTCTAGCTCAGCCACCACCTAGGGAAACCTACAACACCAGTGCATTTCTGAAAACTAGAGACCCAGGGGAATCCAAGATGGGGTGACTTGTGTGGCTCTGACTAGGTTCTGTTATCCAGAATCCTTTGCAAACCTCAAAATTTGGCTAAAAAAACACATGTTCCTCACATTTCTGTGGCAGAAAGTTCTGGAATCTGAGAGGAGCCTCAAATTTCCTTCCACCCAGAGTTCCCCCATGTCTCCCGATAAAAATGATACCTCACTTGTGTGGGTAGGCCTAGCACCCGCGACAGGAAACGCCCCAAAGCGCAACGTGGACACATCCAATTTTTTTAAAGAAAACAGAGGTGTTTTTTGCAAAGTGCCTACCTGTAGATTTTGGTCTGTAGCTCAGCCGCCACCTAGGGAAACCTACCAAACCTGTGCATTTCTGAAAACTAGAGACCTAGGGGAATCCAAGATGGGGTGACTTGTGTGGCTCGGACCAGGTTCTGTTACCCAGAATCCTTATCAAACCTCAAAATTGTGTTCCTCACATTTCTGTGGCAGAAAGTTCTGGAATCTGAGAGGAGCCACAAATTTCCTTCCACCCAGCGTTCTCCCATGTCTCCCGATAAAAATTATACCTCACTTGTTTGGGTAGGCCTAGCGCCCGCGACAGAAAACGCCCCAACGCGCAATGTGGACACATCCAAATTTTTGAAAGAAAACAGAGGTGTTTTTTGCAAAGTTCCTACCTGTAGATTTTGCCCTCTAGCTCAGCCGCCACCTAGGGAAACCTTCCAAACCTGTGCATTTCTGAAAACTAGAGACCTAGTGGAATCCAAGATGGGGTGACTTGTGTGGCTCAGACCAGGTTCTGTTACCCAGAATCCTTTGCAAACCTCAAAATTGTGTTCCTCACATTTCTGTGGCAGAAAGTTCTGGAATCTGAGAGGAGCCACAAATTTCCTTCCACCCAGCGTTCTCCCATGTCTCCCGATAAAAATTATACCTCACTTGTTTGGGTAGGCCTAGCGCCCGCGACAGAAAACGCCCCAACGCGCAATGTGGACACATCCAAATTTTTGAAAGAAAACAGAGGTGTTTTTTGCAAAGTTCCTACCTGTAGATTTTGCCCTCTAGCTCAGCCGCCACCTAGGGAAACCTTCCAAACCTGTGCATTTCTGAAAACTAGAGACCTAGTGGAATCCAAGATGGGGTGACTTGTGTGGCTCAGACCAGGTTCTGTTACCCAGAATCCTTTGCAAACCTCAAAATTGTGTTCCTCACATTTCTGTGGCAGAAAGTTCTGGAATCTGAGAGGAGCCACAAATTTTCTTTCCACCCAGCATTCCCCCACGTCTCCCGATAAAAATGATACATCACTTGTGTGGGTAGGCCTAGCGCTCACGACAGGAAATGACCCAAAGCGCAACGTGGACACATCCACATTTTTGAAAGAAAACTGAGGTGTTTTTCGCAAAGTGCCTACCTGTAGATTTTGGCCTGTAGCTCAGCCGGAACATAGTGAAACCTACCAAACCTGTGCATTTCTGAAAACTAGAGACCCAGGGGAATCCAAAATGGGGTGACTTGTGTGGCTCGGACCAGGTTCTGTTAACCAGAATCCTTTGCAAACCTCAAAATTTGGCTAAAAAACACATGTTCCTCACATTTCTGTGGCAGAAAGTTTTGGAATCTGAGAGGAGCCACAAATTTCCTTCCACCCAGCGTTCTCCCATGTCTCCTGATAAAAATGATACCTCACTTGTGTGGGTAGGCCTAGCGCCCGTGACAGGAAACGCCCCAAAACACAACATGAACACATCACATTTTTTTTAAAGAAAACAGAGGTGTTTTTTGCAAAGTGCCTACCTGTAGATTTTGGCCTCTAGCTCAGGCGCCACCCATGGAAACCTACCAAACCTGTGCATTTCTGAAAACTAGAGACCTAGGGGAATCCAAGATGGGGTGAATTGTGTGGCTCGGACCAGGTTCTGTTACCCAGAATCCTTTGCAAACCTCAAATTTGGCAAAAAAAACACATGTTCCTCACATTTCTGTGGCAGAAAGTTCTGGAATCTGAGAGGAGCCACAAATTTCCTTCCACCCAACATTCCCCCACATCTCCCGATAAAAATAATACCTCACTTGTGTGGGTAGGCCTAGCATCCGCGACAGGAAATGCCCCAAAGCGCAACGTGGACACATCCACATTTTTGAAAGAAAACAGAGGTGTTTTTTGAAAAGTGCCTACCTGTAGATTTTGGCCTCTAGCTCAGCCGCCACCTAGGGAAACTTACCAAACCTGTGCATTTCTGAAAACTAGAGACCTAGGGGAATCTAAGATGGGGTGACTTGTGTGGCTCGGACCAGGTTCTGTTACCCAGAATCCTTTTCAATCCTCAAAATGTGGCTAAAAAAACACGTTCCTCACATTTCTGTGGCAGAAAGTTCTGGAATCTGAGAGGAGCCACAAATTTCCTTCCACCCAGCGTTCCCCCAAGTCTCCCTATAAAAATTATACCTCACTTGTGTGGGTAGGCCTAGCGCCCGCGACAGGAAACACCCCAAAGCGCAACGTGGACTCATCCAAATTTTTTAAAGAAAACAGAGGTGTTTTTTGCAAAGTGCCTACCTGTAGATTTTGGCCTGTAGCTCAGCCGGCACCAAGGGAAAACTACCAAACCTGTGCATTTCTGAAAACTAGAGACCTAGGGGAATCCAAGATGGGGTGACTTGTGTGGCTCGGACCAGGATCTGTTACCCAGAATCCTTTGCAAACCTCAAAATTGTGTTCCTCACATTTCTGTGGCAGAAAGTTCTGGAATCTGAGAGGAGCCACAAATTTCCTTCCACCCAGCGTTCCCCCAAGTCTCCCGATAAAAATGATACCTCACTTGTGTGGGTAGGCCTAGCGCCCGTGACAGGAAACACCCCAAAGCGCAACGTGGACACATCCAATTATTGAAAGAAAGCAGAGGTGTTTTTTGAAAAGTGCCTACCTGTAGATTTTGGCCTCTAGCTCAGCCGCCACCTAGGGAAACCTACCAAACCTGTGCATTTCTGAAAACTAAAGACCTAGGGGAATCCAAGATGACGTGACTTGTGTGGCTCGGACCAGGTTCTGTTACCCAGAATCCTTTTCAATCCTCAAAATTAGGCTAAAAAAACACGTTCCTCACATTTCTGTGGCAGAAAGTTCTGGAATCTGAGAGGAGCCACAAATTTCCTTCCACCCAGCGTTCCCTCAAGTCTCACGATAAAAATGATACCTCACTTGAGTGGGTAGGCCTAGCGTCCGCGACAGGAAACGCCCCAAAGCGCAACGTGGACACATCCACATTTTTGAAAGAAAACAGAGGTGTTTTTTGAAAAGTGCCTACCTGTAGATTTTGGCCTCTAGCTCAGCCGCCACCTAGGGAAACCTACCAAACCTGTGCATTTCTGAAAACTAGAGACCTAGGGGAATCCAAGATGGGGTGACTTGTGTGGCTCGGACCAGGTTCTGTTACCCAGAATCCTTTGCAAACCTCAAAATTTGGCTAAAAAAACACATGTTCCTCACATTTCTGTGGCAGAAAGTTCTGGAATATGAGAGGAGCCACAAATTTCCTTCCACCCAGCGTTCCCCCACGTCTCCCACTAAAAATGATACATCACTTGTGTGGGTAGGCCTAGCGCCCGCGACAGGAAACGCCCCAAAGCGCAACGTGGACACATCCAAATTTTTGAAAGAAAGCAGAGGTGTTTTTTGCAAAGTGCCTACCTGTAGATTTTGGTCTGTAGCTCAGCCGCCACCTAGGGAAACCCACCAAACCTGTGCATTTCTGAAAACTAGAGACCTAGGGGAATCCAAGATGGGGTGACTTGTGTGGCTCGGACCAGGTTCTGTTACCCAGAATCCTTATCAAACCTCAAAATTTGGCTAAAAAAACACATTCCTCACATTTCTGTGGCAGAAAGTTCTGGAATCTGAGAGGAGCCACAAATTTCCTTCCACCCAGCGTTCCCCCAAGTCTCCTGATAAAAATGATACCTCACTTGTGTGAGTAGGCCTAGCGCCCGCGACAGGAAACACCCCAAAGCGCAACGTGGACACATCCAAATTTTTGAAAGAAAACTGAGGTGTTTTTTGCAAAGTGCCTACCTGTAGATTTTGGCCTGTAGCTCAGCCGGCACCCAGGGAAACCTACCAAACCTGTGCATTTCTGAAAACTAGAGACCTAGGGGAATCCAAGATGGGGTGACTTGTGTGGCTCGGACAAGGTTCTGTTACCCAGAATCCTTTGCAAACCTCAAAATTTGGCTAAAAAAACACATGTTCCTCACATTTCTGTGGCAGAAAGTTCTGGAATATGAGAGGAGCCACAAATTTCCTTCCACCCAGCGTTCCCCCACGTCTCCCACTAAAAATGATACATCACTTGTGTGGGTAGGCCTAGCGCCCGCGACAGGAAACGCCCCAAAGCGCAACGTGGACACATCCAAATTTTTGAAAGAAAGCAGAGGTGTTTTTTGCAAAGTGCCTACCTGTAGATTTTGGTCTGTAGCTCAGCCGCCACCTAGGGAAACCTACCAAACCTGTGCATTTCTGAAAACTAGAGACCTAGGGGAATCCAAGATGGGGTGACTTGTGTGGCTCGGACCAGGTTCTGTTACCCAGAATCCTTATCAAACCTCAAAATTGTGTTCCTCACATTTCTGTTGCAGAAAGTTCTGGAATCAGAGAGGAGCCACAAATTTCATTCCACCCAGCGTTTCCCCACGTCTCCCGATAAAAATGATACCTCACTTGTGTGGGTAGGCCTAGCGCCCACGAGAGGAAATGAACCAAAGCGCAACGTGGACACATCCACATTTTTTAAAGAAAACAGAGGTGTTTTTTGCAAAGTGCCTACCTGTAGATTTTGGCCTGTAGCTCAGCCGCCACCTAGGGAAACCTACCAAACCTGTGCATTTCTGAAAACTAGAGACCCAGGGGAATCCAAGATGGGGTGACTTGTGTGGCTCGGACTAGGTTCTGTTACCCAGAATCCTTTCCAAACCTCAAACTTTGGCTAAAAAACACATGTTCCTCAGATTTCTGTGGCAGAAAGTTCTGGAATCTCAGAGGAGCCACAAATTTCCTTCCACCCAGCGTTCTCCCATGTCTCCCGATAAAAATTATACCTCACTTGTTTGGGTAGGCCTAGCGCCCGCGACAGAAAACGCCCCAACGCGCAATGTGGACACATCCAAATTTTTGAAAGAAAGCAGAGGTGTTTTTTGCAAAGTGCCTACCTGTAGATTTTGGCCTCTAGCTCAGCCACCACCTAGGGAAACCTACAACACCAGTGCATTTCTGAAAACTAGAGACCCAGGGGAATCCAAGATGGGGTGACTTGTGTGGCTCTGACTAGGTTCTGTTACCCAGAATCCTTTGCAAACCTCAAAATTTGGCTAAAAAAACACATGTTCCTCACATTTCTGTGGCAGAAAGTTCTGGAATCTGAGAGGAGCCTCAAATTTCCTTCCACCCAGAGTTCCCCCATGTCTCCCGATAAAAATGATACCTCACTTGTGTGGGTAGGCCTAGCACCCGCGACAGGAAACGCCCCAAAGCGCAACGTGGACACATCCAATTTTTTTAAAGAAAACAGAGGTGTTTTTTGCTAAGTGCCTACCTGTAGATTTTGGTCTGTAGCTCAGCCGCCACCTAGGGAAACCTACCAAACCTGTGCATTTCTGAAAACTAGAGACCTAGGGGAATCCAAGATGGGGTGACTTGTGTGGCTCGGACCAGGTTCTGTTACCCAGAATCCTTATCAAACCTCAAAATTGTGTTCTTCACATTTCTGTTGCAGAAAGTTCTGGAATCAGAGAGGAGCCACAAATTTCATTCCACCCAGCGTTTCCCCATGTCTCCCGATAAAAATGATACCTCACTTGTGTGGGTAGGCCTAGCGCCCACGAGAGGAAATGAACCAAAGCGCAACGTGGACACATCCACATTTTTTAAAGAAAACAGAGGTGTTTTTTGCAAAGTGCCTACCTGTAGATTTTGGCCTGTAGCTCAGCCGCCACCTAGGGAAACCTACCAAACCTGTGCATTTCTGAAAACTAGAGACCCAGGGGAATCCAAGATGGGGTGACTTGTGTGGCTCGGACTAGGTTCTGTTACCCAGAATCCTTTGCAAACCTCAAACTTTGGCTAAAAAACACATGTTCCTCAGATTTCTGTGGCAGAAAGTTCTGGAATCTGAGAGGAGCCACAAATTTCCTTCCACCCAGCGTTCTCCCATGTCTCCCGATAAAAATTATACCTCACTTGTTTGGGTAGGCCTAGCGCCCGCGACAGAAAACGCCCCAACGCGCAATGTGGACACATCCAAATTTTTGAAAGAAAGCAGAGGTGTTTTTTGCAAAGTGCCTACCTGTAGATTTTGGCCTCTAGCTCAGCCACCACCTAGGGAAACCTACAACACCAGTGCATTTCTGAAAACTAGAGACCCAGGGGAATCCAAGATGGGGTGACTTGTGTGGCTCTGACTAGGTTCTGTTACCCAGAATCCTTTGCAAACCTCAAAATTTGGCTAAAAAAACACATGTTCCTCACATTTCTGTGGCAGAAAGTTCTGGAATCTGAGAGGAGCCTCAAATTTCCTTCCACCCAGAGTTCCCCCATGTCTCCCGATAAAAATGATACCTCACTTGTGTGGGTAGGCCTAGCACCCGCGACAGGAAACGCCCCAAAGCGCAACGTGGACACATCCAAATTTTTTAAAGAAAACAGAGGTGTTTTTTGCAAAGTGCCTACCTGTAGATTTTGGCCTGTAGCTCAGCCGGCACCTAGGGAAACCTTCCAAACCTGTGCATTTCTGAAAACTAGAGACCTAGGGGAATCCAAGATGGGGTGACTTGTGTGGCTCGGATCAGGTTCTGTTACCCAGAATCCTTATCAAACCTCAAAATTGTTTTCCTCACATTTCTGTTGCAGAAAGTTCTGGAATCAGAGAGGAGCCACAAATTTCATTGCACCCAGCGTTTCCCCACGTCTCCCGATAAAAATGATACCTCACTTGTGTGGGTAGGCCTAGCGCCCACGAGAGGAAATGAACCAAAGCGCAACGTGGACACATCCACATTTTTTAAAGAAAACAGAGGTGTTTTTTGCAAAGTGCCTACCTGTAGATTTTGGCCTGTAGCTCAGCCGCCACCTAGGGAAACCTACCAAACCTGTGCATTTCTGAAAACTAGAGACCCAGGGGAATCCAAGATGGGGTGACTTGTGTGGCTCGGACTAGGTTCTGTTACCCAGAATCCTTTGCAAACCTCAAACTTTGGCTAAAAAACACATGTTCCTCAGATTTCTGTGGCAGAAAGTTCTGGAATCTGAGAGGAGCCACAAATTTCCTTCCACCCAGCGTTCTCCCATGTCTCCCGATAAAAATTATACCTCACTTGTTTGGGTAGGCCTAGCGCCCGCGACAGAAAACGCCCCAACGCGCAATGTGGACACATCCAAATTTTTGGAAGAAAGCAGAGGTGTTTTTTGCAAAGTGCCTACCTGTAGATTTTGGCCTCTAGCTCAGCCACCACCTAGGGAAACCTACAACACCAGTGCATTTCTGAAAACTAGAGACCCAGGGGAATCCAAGATGGGGTGACTTGTGTGGCTCTGACTAGGTTCTGTTACCCAGAATCCTTTGCAAACCTCAAAATTTGGCTAAAAAAACACATGTTCCTCACATTTCTGTGGCAGAAAGTTCTGGAATCTGAGAGGAGCCTCAAATTTCCTTCCACCCAGAGTTCCCCCATGTCTCCCGATAAAAATGATACCTCACTTGTGTGGGTAGGCCTAGCACCCGCGACAGGAAGCGCCCCAAAGCGCAACGTGGACACATCCAAATTTTTTAAAGAAAACAGAGGTGTTTTTTGCAAAGTGCCTACCTGTAGATTTTGGCCTGTAGCTCAGCCGCCACCTAGGGAAACCTACCAAACCTGTGCATTTCTGAAAACTAGAGACCTAGGGGAATCCAAGATGGGATGACTTGTGTGGCTCAGACCGGGATCTGTTAACCCGGAATCCTTTGCAAACCTCAAAATTTGGCTAAAAAAACAAGTTCCTCACATTTCTGTGGCAGAAAGTTCTGGAATCTGAGAGGAGACACAAATTTCCTTCCACCCAGCGTTCCCCCAAGTCTCCCGATAAAAATGATACCTCACTTGTGTGGGTAGGCCTAGCGCCCGTGACAGGAAACACCCCAAAGCGCAACGTGGACACATCCAATTTTTGAAAGAAAACAGAGGTGTTTTTTGCAAAGTGCCTACCTGTAGATTTTGGCCTCTAGCTCAGCCGACACCTAGGTAAACCTTCCAAACCTGTGCATTTCTGAAAACTAGAGACGTAGGGGAATCCAAGATGGGGTGACTTGTGTGGCTCGGACCAGGTTCTGTTACCCAGAATCCTTTTCAAACCTCAAAATTTGGCTAAAAAAACACGTTCCTCACATTTCTTTGGCAGAAATTTCTGGAATCTGAGAGGAGCCACAAATTTCCTTCCACCTAGCGTTCCCCCAAGTCTCCCGATAAAAATGATACCTCACTTGTGTGGGTAGGCCTAGCGCCCGCGACAGGAAACACCCCAAAGCACAACGTGGACACATCCAAATTTTTCAACGAAAACTGAGGTGTTTTTTGCAAAGTGCCTACCTGTAGATTTTGGCCTGTAGCTCAGCCGGCAACCAGGGAAACCTACCAAACCTGTGCATTTCTGAAAACTAGAGACCTAGGGGAATCCAAGATGGGGTGACTTGTGTGGCTCGGACCAGGTTCTGTTACCCAGAATCATTTGCAAACCTCACAATTTGGCTAAAAAAACACATGTTCCTCACATTTCTGTGGCAGAAAGTTCTGGAATCTGAGAGGAGCCCCAAATTTCCTTCCACCCAGCGTTCCCCCACGTCTCCCGATAAAAATGATACCTCACTTGTGTGGGTAGGCCTAGCGTCCGCGACAGGAAACGCCCCAAAGCGCAAAGTGGACACATCCAAATTTTTGAAAGAAAACAGAGGTGTTTTTTGCAAAGTTCCTACCTGTAGATTTTGGCCTCTAGCTCAGCCGCCACCTAGGGAAACCTACCAAACCTGTGCATTTCTGAAAACTAGAGACCTAGTGGAATCCAAGATGGGGTGACTTGTGTGGCTCGGACCAGGTTCTGTTACCCAGAATCCTTTGCAAACCTCAAAATTGTGTTCCTCACATTTCTGTGGCAGAAAGTTCTGGAATCTGAGAGGAGCCACGAATTTCCTTCCACCCAGCGTTCCCCCACGTCTCCGGATAAAAATGATACATCACTTGTGTGGGTAGGCCTACAGCTCACGACAGGAAATGACCCAAAGCGCAACTTGGACACATCCACATTTTTGAAAGAAAACTGGGGTGTTTTTCGCAAAGTGCCTACCTGTAGATTTTGGCCTGTAGCTCAGCCGGCACATAGGGAAACCTACCAAACCTGTGCATTTCTGAAAACTAGAGACCTAGGGGAATCCAAGATGGGGTGACTTGTGTGGCTCGGACCAGGTTCTGTTACCCAGAATCCTTTTCAAACCTCAAAATTTGGCTAAAAAACACATGTTCCTCACATTTCTGCGGCAGAAAGTTCTGGAATCTGAGAGGAGCCACAAATTTCCTTCCACCCAGCGTTCTCCCATGTCTCCCGATAAAAATGATACCTCACTTGAGTGGGTAGGCCTAGCGCCCGCGACAGGAAACGCCCAAAGCGCAATGTGGACACATCCAAATTTTTTAAAGAAAGCAGAGGTGTTTTTTGCAAAGTGCCTACCTGTAGATTTTGGCCTCTAGCTCAGCCACCACCTAGGGAAACCTTCCAAACCAGTGCATTTCTGAAAACTAGAGACCCAGGGGAATCCAAGATGGGGTGACTTGTGTGGCTCGGACCAGGTTCTGTTACCCAGAATTCTTTGCAAACCTCAAAATTTGGCTAAAAAAACACATGCTCCTCACATTTCTGTGGCAGAAAGTTCTGGAATCTGAGAGGAGCCTCAAATTTCCTTCCACCCAGCGTTCCCCCATGTCTCCTGATAAAAATGATACCTCACTTGTGTGGGTAGGCCTAGCACCCGTGACAGGAAACGCCCCAAAGAGCAACGTGGACACATCCAAATTTTTTAAAGAAAACAGAGGTGTTTTTTGCAAAGTGCCTACCTGTAGATTTTGGCCTGTAGCTCAGCCGGCACCTAGGGAAACCTACCAAACCTGTGCATTTCTGAAAACTAGAGACCTAGGGGAATCCAAGATGGGGTTACTTGTGTGGCTCGGACCAGGTTCTGTTACCCAGAATCCTTTGCAAACCTCAAAATTGTGTTCCTCACATTTCTGTGGCAGAAAGTTCTGGAATCTGAGAGGAGCCACAAATTTCCTTCCACCCAGCGTTCTCCCATGTCTCCCGATAAAAATTATACCTCACTTGTGTGGGTAGGCCTAGCGCCCACGACTGGAAGCGCCCCAAAGTGCAATGTGGACACATCCACATTTTTGAATGAAAGCAGAGGTGCTTTTTACAAAGTGCCTACCTGTAGATTTTGGCCTCTAGCTCAGCCACCACCTAGGGAAACCTACCAAACCTGTGCATTTCCGAAAACTAGAATCCCAGGGGAATCCAAGATAGGGTGACTTGTGTGGCTCGAACTAGGTTCTGTTACCCAGAATCCTTTGCAAACCTCAAAATTTGGCTAATAAAAAACACATGTTCCTCACATTTCTGTGGCAGAAAGTTCTGGAATCCGAGAGGAGCCTCAAATTTCCTTCCACCCAGCGTTCCCCCATGTCTCCCGATAAAAATGATACCTCCCTTGTGTGGGTAGGCCTAGCACCCGCGACAGGAAACGCCCCAAAGCGCAACGTGGACACATCCAAATTTTTTAAAGAAAACAGAGGTGTTTTTTGCAAAGTGCCTACCTGTAGATTTTGGCCTGTAGCTCAGCCGCCACCTAGGGAAACCTACCAAACCTGTGCATTTCTGAAAACTAGAGACCTAGGGGAATCCAAGATGGGGTGACTTGTGTGGCTCGGACCAGGATCTGTTAACCCGGAATCCTTTGCAAACCTCAAAATTTGGCTAAAAAAATACGTTCCTCACATTTCTGTGGCAGAAAGTTCTGGAATCTGAGAGGAGCCACAAATTTCCTTCCACCCAGCGTTCCCTCAAGTCTCCAGATAAAAATGATACCTCACTTGTGTGGGTAGGCCTAGCGCCCGCGACAGGAAACACCCCAAAGCGCAACGTGGACACATCCAATTTTTGAAAGAAAACAAAGGTGTTTTTTGCAAAGTGCCTACCTGTAGATTTTGGCCTCTAGCTCAGCCGCCATCTAGGGAAATCTTCCAAAACCTGTGCATTTCTGAAAACTATAGACCTAGGGAAATCCAAGATGGGGTGACTTGTGTGGCTCGGACCAGGTTCTGTTACCCAGAATACTTTTCAAACCTCAAAATTTGGCTAAAAAAACACATGTTCCTCACATTTCTGTGGCAGAAAGTTCTGGAATATGAGAGGAGCCACAAATTTACTTCCACCCAGCTTTCCCCCAAGTCTCCTAATAAAAATGATACCTCACTTGTGTGGGTAGGCCTAGCGCCCGCGACAGGAAACACCCCAAAGCGCAACGTGGACACATCCAAATTTTTGAAAGAAAACTGAGGTGTTTTTTGCAAAGTGCCTACCTGTAGATTTTGGCCACTAGTTCAGCCGGCACCCAGGGAAACCTACCAAACCTGTGCATTTCTGAAAACTAGAGACCTAGGGGAATCCAAGATGGGGTGACTTGTGTGGCTCTGACCAGGTTCTGTTACCCAGAATCCTTTGCAAACCTCAAAATTGTGTTCCTCAGATTTCTGTGGCAGAAAGTTCTGGAATCTGAGAGGAGCCACAAATTTCCTTCCACCCAGCGTTCCCCCAAGTCTCCCGATAAAAATGATACCTCACTTGTGTGGGTAGGCCTAGCGCCCGCGACAGGAGACACCCCAAAGCGCAAAGTGGACACATCCAATTTTTGAAAGAAAACAGAGGTATTTTTTGCAAAGTGCGTACCTGTAGATTTTGGCCTCTAGCTCAGCCGCCACCTAGGGAAACCTACCAAACCTGTGCATTTCTGAAAACTAGAGACCTAGGGAAATCCAAGATGGGGTGACTTGTGTGGCTCGGACCAGGTTCTGTTACCCAGAATCCTTTGCAAACCTCAAAATTTGGCTAAAAAACACATGTTCCTCACTTTTCTGTGGCAAAAAGTTCTGGAATCTGAGAGGAGCCACAAATTTCCTTCCACCCAGCGTTCTCCCATGTCTCACGATAAAAATTATACCTCACTTGTGTGGGTAGGCCTAGCACCCGCGACAGGAAACGCCCCAAAGCGCAATGTGGACACATCCAAATTTTTGAAAGAAAGCAGAGGTGTTTTTTGCAAAGTGCCTACCTGTAGATTTTGGCCTCTAGCTCAGCCACCACCTAAGGAAACCTACCAAACCTGTGCATTTCTGAAAACTAGAGACCCAGGGGAATCCAAGATGGGGTGACTTGTGTGGCTCGGACTAGGTTCTGTTACCCAGAATCCTTTGCAAACCTCAAAATTTGGCTAAAAAAACACATGTTCCTCATATTTCTGTGGCAGAAAGTTCTGGAATCTGAGAGGAGCCTCAAATTTCCTTCCACCCAGCGTTCCCCCATGTCTCCCGATAAAAATGATATCTCCCTTGTGCGGGTAGGCCTAGCACCCGGGACAGGAAATGCCCCAAAGCGCAACATGGACACATCCAAATTTTTTAAAGAAAATAGAGGTGTTTTTTGCAAAGTGTCTACCTGTAGATTTTGGCCTGTAGCTCAGCCGACACCAAGGGAAACCTACCAAACCTGTGCATTTCTGAAAACTAGAGACCTAGGGGAATCCAAGATGTGGTGACTTGTGTGGCTCGGACCAGGATCTGTTAACCCGAAATCCTTTGCAAACCTCAAAATTTGGCTAAAAAAAACACGTTTCTCACATTTCTTTGGCAGAAATTTCTGGAATCTGAGAGGAGCCACAAATTTCCTTCCACCTAGCGTTCCCCCAAGTCTCCCGATAAAAATGATACCTCACTTGTGTGGGTAGGCCTAGCGCCTGCGACAGGAAACACCCCAAAGAACAACGTGGACACATCCAAATTTTTCAAAGAAAACAGAGGTGTTTTTTGCAAAGTTCCTACCTGTAGATTTTGGCCTCTAGCTCAGCCGCCACCTAGGGAAACCTACCAAACCTGTGCATTTCTGAAAACTAGAGACCTAGTGGAATCCAAGATGGGGTGACTTGTGTGGCTCGGACCAGGTTCTGTTACCCAGAATCATTTGCAAACCTCACAATTTGGCTAAAAAAACACATGTTCCTCACATTTCTGTAGCAGAAAGTTCTGGAATCTGAGAGGAGCCCCAAATTTCCTTCCACCCAGCGTTCCCCCACGTCTCCCAATAAAAATGATACCTCACTTGTGTGGGTAGGCCTAGCGTCCGCGACAGGAAACGCACCAAAGCGCAAAGTGGACACATCCAAATTTTTGAAAGAAAACAGAGGTGTTTTTTGCAAAGTTCCTACCTGTAGATTTTGGCCTCTAGCTCAGCCCCCACCTAGGGAAACCTACCAAACCTGTGCATTTCTGAAAACTAGAGACCTAGTGGAATCCAAGATGGGGTGACTTGTGTGGCTCGGACCAGGTTCTGTTACCCAGAATCCTTTGCAAACCTCAAAATTGTGTTCCTCACATTTCTGTGGCAGAAAGTTCTGGAATCTGAGAGGAGCCACAAATTTCCTTCCACCCAGCGTTCCCCCACGTCTCCGGATAAAAATGATACATCACTTGTGTGGGTAGGCCTAGCGCTCACAACAGGAAATGACCCAAAGCGCAACGTGGACACATCCACATTTTTGAAAGAAAACTGGTTTTTTTTTTGCAAAGTGCCTACCTGTAGATTTTGGCCTGTAGCTCAGCTGGCACATAGGGAAACCTACCAAACCTGTGCATTTCTGAAAACTAGAGACCTAGGGGAATTCAAGATGGGGTGACTTGTGTGGCTCGGACCAGTTTCTGTTACCCAGAATCCTTTTCAAACCTCAAAATTTGGCTAAAAAACACATGTTCCTCACATTTCTGCGGCAGAAAGTTCTGGAATCTGAGAGGAGCCACAAATTTCCTTCCACCCAGCGTTCTCCCATGTCTCCCGATAAAAATGATACCTCACTTGTGTGGGTAGGCCTAGCGCCCGCGACAGGAAACGCCCAAAGCGCAATGTGGACACATCCAAATTTTTTAAAGAAAGCAGAGGTGTTTTTTGCAAAGTGCCTACCTGTAGATTTTGGCCTCTAGCTCAGCCACCACCTAAGGAAACCTACCAAACCTGTGCATTTCTGAAAACTAGAGACCCAGGGGAATCCAAGATGGGGTGACTTGTGTGGCTCGGACTAGGTTCTGTTACCCAGAATCCTTTGCAAACCTCAAAATTTGGCTAAAAAAACACATGTTCCTCATATTTCTGTTCCAGAAAGTTCTGGAATCTGAGAGGAGCCTCAAATTTCCTTCCACCCAGCGTTCCCCCATGTCTCCCGATAAAAATGATATCTCCCTTGTGTGGGTAGGCCTAGCACCCGGGACAGGAAACGCCCCAAAGCGCAACATGGACACATCCAAATTTTTTAAAGAAAATAGAGGTGTTTTTTGCAAAGTGCCTACCTGTAGATTTTGGCCTGTAGCTCAGCCGGCACCCAGGGAAACCTACCAAACCTGTGCATTTCTGAAAACTAGAGACCAGGGGAATCCAAGATGTGGTGACTTGTGTGGCTCGGACCAGGATCTGTTAACCCGGAATCCTTTGCAAACCTCAAAATTTGGCTAAAAAAACACGTTCCTCACATTTCTTTGGCAGAAATTTCTGGAATCTGAGAGGAGCCACAAATTTCCTTCCACCTAGCGTTCCCCCAAGTCTCCCGATAAAAATGATACCTCACTTGTGTGGGTAGGCCTAGCGCCCGCGACAGGAAACACCCCAAAGAACAACGTGGACACATCCAAATTTTTCAAAGAAAACAGAGGTGTTTTTTGCAAAGTTCCTACCTATAGATTTTGGCCTCTAGCTCAGCCGCCACCTAGGGAAACCTACCAAACCTGTGCATTTCTGAAAACTAGAGACCTAGTGGAATCCAAGATGGGGTGACTTGTGTGGCTCGGACCAGGTTCTGTTACCCAGAATCCTTTGCAAACCTCAAAATTGTGTTCCTCACATTTCTGTGGCAGAAAGTTCTGGAATCTGAGAGGAGCCACAAATTTCCTTTCACCCAGCGTTCCCCCAGGTCTCCGGATAAAAATGATACATCACTTGTGTGGGTAGGCCTAGCGATCACAACAGGAAATGACCCAAAGTGCAATGTGGACACATCCACATTTTTGAAAGAAAGCAGAGGTGTTTTTTACAAAGTGCCTACCTGTAGATTTTGGCCTCTAGCTCAGCCACCACCTAGGGAAACCTACCAAACCTGTGTATTTCTGAAAACTAGAAACCCAGGGGAATCCAAGATAGGGTGACTTGTGTGGCTCGGTCTAGGTTCTGTTACCCAGAATCCTTTGCAAACCTCAAAATTTGGCTAATAAAAAACACATGTTCCTCACATTTCTGTGGCAGAAAGTTCTGGAATCTGAGAGGAGCCTCAAATTTCCTTCCACCCAGCGTTCCCCCATGTCTCCCGATAAAAATGATACCTCCCTTGTGTGGGTAGGCCTAGCACCCGCGACATGAAACGCCCCAAAGCGCAACGTGGACACATCCAAATTTTTGAAAGAAAACAGAGGTGTTTTTTGCAAAGTGCCTACCTGTAGATTTTGGCCTGTAGCTCAGCCGCCACCTAGGGAAACCTACCAAACCTGTGCATTTCTGAAAACTAGAGACCTAGGGAAATCCAAGATGGGGTGACTTGTGTGGCTCGGACCAGGTTCTGTTACCCAGAATCCTTTGCAAACCTCAAAATTTGGCTAAAAAACACATGTTCCTCACATTTCTGTGGCAAAAAGTTCTGGAATCTGAGAGGAGCCACAAATTTCCTTCCACCCAGCGTTCTCCCATGTCTCACGATAAAAATTATACCTCACTTGTGTGGGTAGGCCTAGCGCCCGCGACAGGAAACGCCCCAAAGCGCAATGTGGACACATCCAAATTTTTGAAAGAAAGCAGAGGTGTTTTTTGCAAAGTGCCTACCTGTAGATTTTGGCCTCTAGCTCAGCCACCACCTAAGGAAACCTACCAAACCTGTGCATTTCTGAAAACTAGAGACCCAGGGGAATCCAAGATGGGGTGACTTGTGTGGCTCGGACTAGGTTCTGTTACCCAGAATCCTTTGCAAACCTCAAAATTTGGCTAAAAAAACACATGTTCCTCATATTTCTGTGGCCGAAAGTTCTGGAATCTGAGAGGAGCCTCAAATTTCCTTCCACCCAGCGTTCCCCCATGTCTCCCGATAAAAATGATATCTCTCTTGTGTGGGTAGGCCTAGCACCCGGGACAGGAAATGCCCCAAAGCGCAACATGGACACATCCAAATTTTTTAAAGAAAATAGAGGTGTTTTTTGCAAAGTGCCTACCTGTAGATTTTGGCCTGTAGCTCAGCCGACACCAAGGGAAACCTACCAAACCTGTGCATTTCTGAAAACTAGAGACCTAGGGGAATCCAAGATGTGGTTACTTGTGTGGCTCGGACCAGGATCTGTTAACCCGGAATCCTTTGCAAACCTCAAAATTTGGCTAAAAAAACACGTTCCTCACATTTCTGTGACAGAAAGTTCTGGAATCTGAGAGGAGCCACAAATTTCCTTCCACCCAGCGTTCCCCCAAGTCTCCCGATAAAAATGATACCTCACTTGTGTGGGTAAGCCTAGCGCCAGCGACAGGAAACACCCCAAAGCGCAACGTGGACACATCCAATTTTTGAAAGAAAACAGAGGTGTTTTTTGCAAAGTGCCTACCTGTAGATTTTGGCCTCTAGCTCAGCCGCCACTTAGGGAAACCTACCAAACCTGTGCATTTCTGAAAACTAGAGAGCTAGGGAAATCCAAGATGTGGTGACTTGTGTGGCTCGGACCAGGTTCTGTTACCCAGAATCCTTTTCAAACCTGAAAATTTGGCTAAAAAAACAAGTTCCTCACATTTCTGTAGCAGAAAGTTCTGGAATCTGAGAGGAGCCACAAATTTCCTTCCACCCAGCATTCCCCCACGTCTCCCGATAAAAATGATACCTCACTTGTGTGGGTAGGCCTAGCGTCCGCGACAGGAAACGCCCCAAAGCGCAACGTGGACACATCCACATTTTTGAAAGAAAACAGAGGTGTTTTTTGCAAAGTGCCTACCTGTAGATTTTGGCCTGTAGCTCAGCCGCCACCTAGGGAAACCTACCAAACCTGTGCATTTCTGAAAACTAGAGACCTAGGGAAATCCAAGATGGGGTGACTTGTGTGGCTCGGACCAGGTTCTGTTACCCAGAATCCTTTGCAAACCTCAAAATTTGGCTAAAAAACACATGTTCCTCACATTTCTGTGGCAAAAAGTTCTGGAATCTGAGAGGAGCCACAAATTTCCTTCCACCCAGCGTTCTCCCATGTCTCACGATAAAAATTATACCTCACTTGTGTGGGTAGGCCTAGCGCCCGCGACAGGAAACGCCCCAAAGCGCAATGTGGACACATCCAAATTTTTGAAAGAAAGCAGAGGTGTTTTTTGCAAAGTGCCTACCTGTAGATTTTGGCCTCTAGCTCAGCCACCACCTAAGGAAACCTACCAAACCTGTGCATTTCTGAAAACTAGAGACCCAGGGGAATCCAAGATGGGGTGACTTGTGTGGCTCGGACTAGGTTCTGTTACCCAGAATCCTTTGCAAACCTCAAAATTTGGCTAAAAAAACACATGTTCCTCATATTTCTGTGGCCGAAAGTTCTGGAATCTGAGAGGAGCCTCAAATTTCCTTCCACCCAGCGTTCCCCCATGTCTCCCGATAAAAATGATATCTCTCTTGTGTGGGTAGGCCTAGCACCCGGGACAGGAAATGCCCCAAAGCGCAACATGGACACATCCAAATTTTTTAAAGAAAATAGAGGTGTTTTTTGCAAAGTGCCTACCTGTAGATTTTGGCCTGTAGCTCAGCCGACACCAAGGGAAACCTACCAAACCTGTGCATTTCTGAAAACTAGAGACCTAGGGGAATCCAAGATGTGGTTACTTGTGTGGCTCGGACCAGGATCTGTTAACCCGGAATCCTTTGCAAACCTCAAAATTTGGCTAAAAAAACACGTTCCTCACATTTCTGTGACAGAAAGTTCTGGAATCTGAGAGGAGCCACAAATTTCCTTCCACCCAGCGTTCCCCCAAGTCTCCCGATAAAAATGATACCTCACTTGTGTGGGTAAGCCTAGCGCCAGCGACAGGAAACACCCCAAAGCGCAACGTGGACACATCCAATTTTTGAAAGAAAACAGAGGTGTTTTTTGCAAAGTGCCTACCTGTAGATTTTGGCCTCTAGCTCAGCCGCCACTTAGGGAAACCTACCAAACCTGTGCATTTCTGAAAACTAGAGAGCTAGGGAAATCCAAGATGTGGTGACTTGTGTGGCTCGGACCAGGTTCTGTTACCCAGAATCCTTTTCAAACCTGAAAATTTGGCTAAAAAAACAAGTTCCTCACATTTCTGTAGCAGAAAGTTCTGGAATCTGAGAGGAGCCACAAATTTCCTTCCACCCAGCATTCCCCCACGTCTCCCGATAAAAATGATACCTCACTTGTGTGGGTAGGCCTAGCGTCCGCGACAGGAAACGCCCCAAAGCGCAACGTGGACACATCCACATTTTTGAAAGAAAACAGAGGTGTTTTTTGCAAAGTGCCTACCTGTAGATTTTGGCCTGTAGCTCAGCCGCCACCTAGGGAAACCTACCAAACCTGTGCATTTCTGAAATTAGAGACCTAGGGGAATCCAAGATGGGGTGACTTGTGTGGCTCGGACCAGGTTCTGTAACCCAGAATCCTTTGCAAACCTCAAAATTTGGCTAAAAAAACACATGTTCCTCACATTTCTGTAGCAGAAAGTTCTGGATTCTGAGAGGAGCCCCAAATTTCCTTCCACCCAGCGATCCACCACGTCTCACTATAAAAATGATACCTCACTTGTGTGGGTAGGCCTAGCGTCCGTGACAGGAAACGCCCCAAAGCACAAAGTGGACACATCCAAATTTTTGAAAGAAAAAAGAGGTGTTTTTTGCAAAGTTCCTACCTGTAGATTTTGGCCTCTAGCTCAGCCGCCACCCAGGGAAACCAACCAAACCTGTGCATTTCTGAAAACTAGAGACCTAGTGGAATCGAAGATGGGGTGACTTGTGTGGCTCGGACCAGGTTCTGTTACCCAGAATCCTTTGCAAACCTCAAAATTGTGTTCCTCACATTTCTGTGGCAGAAAGTTCTGGAATCTGAGAGGAGCCACAAATTTCCTTCCACCCAGCGTTCCCCCACGTCTCCCGATAAAAATGATACCTCACTTGTGTGGGTAGGCCTAGCGCCCACGAGAGGAAATGAACCAAAGCGCAACGTGGACACATCCAAATTTTTGAAAGAAAACTGAGGTGTTTTTCGCAAAGTGCCTACCTGTAGATTTTGGCCTGTAGCTCAGCCGTCACCTAGGGAAACCTACCAAACCTGTGCATTTCTGAAAACTAGAGACCTATGGAAATCCAAAATGGGGTGACTTGTGTGGCTCGGACGAGGTTCTGTTACCCAGAATCCTTTGCAAACCTCAAAATTTGGCTAAAAAACACATGTTCCTCAGATTTCTGTGGCAGAAAGTTCTGGAATCTGAGAGGAGCCACAAATTTCCTTCCACCCAGCGTTCTCCCATGTCTCCCGATAAAAATTATACCTCACTTGTGTGGGTAGGCCTAGCGCCCGCGACAGGAAACGCCCCAAAGCGCAATGTGGACACATCCAAATTTTTGAAAGAAAGCAGAGATGTTTTTTGCAAAGTGCCTACCTGTAGATTTTGGCCTCTAGCTCTGCCACCACCTAGGGAAACCTACCAAACCAGTGCATTTCTGAAAACTAGAGACCCAGGGGAATCCAAGATGGGGTGACTTGTGTGGCTCTGACTAGGTTCTGTTACCCAGAATACTTTGCAAACCTCAAAATTTGGCTAAAAAAACACATGTTCCTCAGATTTCTGTGGCAGAAAGTTCTGGAATCTGAGAGGAGACTCAAATTTACTTCCACCCAGCGTTCCCCCATGTCTCCCGATAAAAAAGATACCTCACTTGTGTGGGTAGGCCTAGCACCCGTGACAGGAAACGCCCCAAAGCGCAACGTGGACACATCCAAATTTTTGAAAGAAAACAGAGGTGTTTTTTGCAAAGTGCCTACCTGTAGATTTTGGCCTGTAGCTCAGCCGCCACCTAGGGAAACCTACCAAACCTGTGCATTTCTGAAAACTAGAGACCCAGGGGAATCCAAGATGGGGTGACTTGTGTGGCTCTGACTAGGTTCTGTTACCCAGAATACTTTGCAAACCTCAAAATTTGGCTAAAAAAACACATGTTCCTCAGATTTCTGTGGCAGAAAGTTCTGGAATCTGAGAGGAGACTCAAATTTACTTCCACCCAGCGTTCCCCCATGTCTCCCGATAAAAATGATACCTCACTTGTGTGGGTAGGCCTAGCGCCCGCGACAGGAAACGCCCCAAAGCGCAATGTGGACACATCCACATTTTTGAAAGAAAGCAGAGGTGTTTTTTGCAAAGTGCCTACCTGTAGATTTTGGCCTCTAGCTCAGCCACCACCTAGGGAAACCTACCAAACCAGTGCATTTCTGAAAACTAGAGACCTAGGGAAATCCAAGATGGGGTGACTTGTGTGGCTTGGACCAGGTTCTGTTACCCAGAATCCTTTGCAAACCTCAAATTTGGCTAAAAAACACATGTTCCTCACATTTCTGTGTCAAAAAGTTCTGGAATCTGAGAGGAGCCACAAATTTCCTTCCACCCAGCGTTCTCCCATATCTCACGATAAAAATTATACCTCACTTGTGTGGGTAGGCCTAGCGCCCGCGACAGGAAACGCCCCAAAGCGCAATGTGGACACATCCAAATTTTTGAAAGAAAGCAGAGGTGTTTTTTGCAAAGTGCCTACCTGTAGATTTTGGCCTCTAGCTCAGCCACCACCTAAGGAAACCTACCAAACCTGTGCATTTCTGAAAACTAGAGACCCAGGGGAATCCAAGATGGGGTGATTTGTGTGGCTCGGACTAGGTTCTGTTACCCAGAATCCTTTGCAAACCTCAAAATTTGGCTAAAAAAACACATGTTCCTCATATTTCTGTGGCAGAAAGTTCTGGAATCTGAGAGGAGCCTCAAATTTCCTTCCACCCAGCGTTCCCCCATGTCTCCCGTTAAAAATGATGTCTCCCTTGTGTGGGTAGGCCTAGCACCCGGGACAGGAAATGCCTCAAAGCGCAACATGGACACATCCAAATTTTTAAAAGAAAATAGAGGTGTTTTTTGCAAAGTGCCTACCTGTAGATTTTGACCTGTAGCTCAGCCGACACCAAGGGAAACCTACCAAACCTGTGCATTTCTGAAAACTAGAGACCTAGGGGAATCCAAGATGTGGTGACTTGTGGGGCTCGGACCAGGATCTGTTAACCCGGAATCCTTTGCAAACCTCAAAATTTGGCTAAAAAAACACGTTCCTCACATTTCTTGGGCAGAAAGTTCTGGAATCTGAGAGGAGCCACAAATTTCCTTCCACCCAGCGTTCCCCCAAGTCTCTCGATAAAAATGATACCTCACTTGTGTGGGTAGGCCTAGCGCCAGCGACAGGAAACACCCCAAAGCGCAACGTGGACACATCCAATTTTTGAAAGAAAACAGAGGTGTTTTTTGCAAAGTGCCTACCTGTAGATTTTGGCCTCTAGCTCAGCCGACACCTAGGGAAACCTACCAAACCTGTGCATTTCTGAAATTAGAGACCTAGGGGAATCGAAGATGGGGTGACTTGTGTGGCTCGGACCAGGTTCTGTAACCCAGAATCCTTTGCAAACCTCAAAATTTGGCTAAAAAAACACATGTTCCTCACATTTCTGTAGCAGAAAGTTCTGGAATCTGAGAGGAGCCCCAAATTTCCTTCCACCCAGCGATCCCCCACGTCTCCCGATAAAAATGATACCTCACTTGTGTGGGTAGGCCTAGCGTCCATGACAGGAAACGCCCCAAAGCGCAAAGTGGACACATCCAAATTTTTGAAAGAAAACAGAGGTGTTTTTTGCAAAGTTCCTACCTGTAGATTTTGGCCTCTAGCTCAGCCGCCACCCAGGGAAACCAACCAAACCTGTGCATTTCTGAAAACTAGAGACCTAGTGGAATCGAAGATGGGGTGACTTGTGTGGCTCGGACCAGGTTCTGTTACTCAGAATCCTTTGCAAACCTCAAAATTGTGTTCCTCACATTTCTGTGGCAGAAAGTTCTGGAATCTGAGAGGAGCCACAAATTTCCTTCCACCCAGCGTTCCCCCACGTCTCCCGATAAAAATGATACCTCACTTGTGTGGGTAGGCCTAGCGCCCACGAGAGGAAATGAACCAAAGCGCAACGTGGACACATCCAAATTTTTGAAAGAAAACTGAGGTGTTTTTCGCAAAGTGCCTACCTGTAGATTTTGGCCTGTAGCTCAGCCGGCACCTAGGGAAACCTACCAAACCTGTGCATTTCTGAAAACTAGAGACCTATGGAAATCCAAAATGGGGTGACTTGTGTGGCTCGGACCAGGTTCTGTTACCCAGAATCCTTTGCAAACCTCAAAATTTGGCTAAAAAACACATGTTCCTCAGATTTCTGTGGCAGAAAGTTCTGGAATCTGAGAGGAGCCACAAATTTCCTTCCACCCAGCGTTCTCCCATGTCTCCCGATAAAAATTATACCTCACTTGTGTGGGTAGGCCTAGCGACCGCGACAGGAAACGCCCCAAAGCGCAATGTGGACACATCCAAATTTTTGAAAGAAAGCAGAGGTGTTTTTTGCAAAGTGCCTACCTGTAGATTTTGGCCTCTAGCTCAGCCACCACCTAGGGAAACCTACCAAAACAGTGCATTTCTGAATACTAGAGACCCAGGGGAATCCAAGATGGGGTGACTTGTGTGGCTCTGACTAGGTTCTGTTACCCAGAATACTTTGCAAACCTCAAAATTTGGCTAAAAAAACACATGTTCCTCAGATTTCTGTGGCAGAAAGTTCTGGAATCTGAGAGGAGACTCAAATTTACTTCCACCCAGCGTTCCCCCATGTCTCCCGATAAAAAAGATACCTCACTTGTGTGGGTAGGCCTAGCACCCGTGACAGGAAACGCCCCAAAGCGCAACGTGGACACATCCAAATTTTTGAAAGAAAACAGAGGTGTTTTTTGCAAAGTGCCTACCTGTAGATTTTGGCCTGTAGCTCAGCCGCCACCTAGGGAAACCTACCAAACCTGTGCATTTCTGAAAACTAGATAACTAGGGGAATCCAAGATGGGATGACTTGTGTGGCTCGGACCAGGATCTGTTAACCCGGAATCCTTTGCAAACCTCAAAATTTGGCTAAAAAACACATGTTTCTCAGATTTCTGTGGCAGAAAGTTCTGGAATATGAGAGGAGCCACAAATTTCCTTCCACCCAGCGTTCTCCCATGTCTCCCGATAAAAATTATACCTCACTTGTGTGGGTAGGCCTAGCGCCCGCGACAGGAAACGCCCCAAAGCGCAATGTGGACACATCCACATTTTTGAAAGAAAGCAGAGGTGTTTTTTGCAAAGTGCCTACCTGTAGATTTTGGCCTCTAGCTCAGCCACCACCTAGGGAAACCTACCAAACCAGTGCATTTCTGAAAACTAGAGACATAGGGAAATCCAAGATGGGGTGACTTGTGTGGCTCGGACCAGGTTCTGTTACCCAGAATCCTTTGCAAACCTCAAAATTTGGCTAAAAAACACATGTTCCTCACATTTCTGTGGCAAAAAGTTCTGGAATCTGAGAGGAGCCACAAATTTCCTTCCACCCAGCGTTCTCCCATGTCTCACGATAAAAATGATACCTCACTTGTGTGGGTAGGCCTAGCGCCTGCGACAGGAAACGCCCCAAAGCGCAATGTGGACACATCCAAATTTTTGAAAGAAAGCAGAGGTGTTTTTTGCAAAGTGCCTACCTGTAGATTTTGGCCTCTAGCTCAGCCACCACCTAAGGAAACCTACCAAACCTGTGAATTTCTGAAAACTAGAGACCCAGGGGAATCCAAGATGGGGTGACTTGTGTGGCTCGGACTAGGTTCTGTTACCCAGAATCCTTTGCAAACCTCAAAATTTGGCTAAAAAAACACATGTTCCTCATATTTCTGTGGCAGAAAGTTCTGGAATCTGAGAGGAGCCTCAAATTTCCTTCCACCCAGCGTTCCCTCATGTCTCCCGTTAAAAATGATAACTCCCTTGTGTGGGTAGGCCTAGCACCCGGGACAGGAAATGCCCCAAAGCGCAACATGGACACATCCAAATTTTTTAAAGAAAATAGAGGTGTTTTTTGCAAAGTGCCTACCTGTAGATTTTGGCCTGTAGCTCAGCCGACACCAAGGGAAACCTACCAAACCTGTGCATTTCTGAAAACTAGAGACCTAGGGGAATCCAAGATGTGGTGACTTGTGTGGCTCGGACCAGGATCTGTTAACCCGGAATCCTTTGCAAACCTCAAAATTTGGCTAAAAAAACACGTTCCTCACATTTCTGTGGCAGAAAGTTCTGGAATCTGAGAGGAGCCACAAATTTCCTTCCACCCAGCGTTCCCCCAAGTCTCCCGATAAAAATGATACCTCACTTGTGTGGGTAGGCCTAGCGCCAGCGACAGGAAACACCCCAAAGCGCAACGTGGACACATCCAATTTTTGAAAGAAAACAGAGGTGTTTTTTGCAAAGTGCCTACCTGTAGATTTTGGCCTCTAGCTCAGCCGCCACCTAGGGAAACCTACCAAACCTGTGCATTTCTGAAAACTATAGAGCTAGGGAAATCCAAGATGTGGTGACTTGTGTGGCTCGGACCAGGTTCTGTTACCCATAATCGTTTTCAAACCTGAAAATGTGGTTAAAAAAACAAGTTCCTCACATTTCTGTAGCAGAAAGTTCTGGAATCTGAGAGGAGCCACAAATTTCCTTCCACCCAGCATTCCCCCACGTCTCCCGATAAAAATGATACCTCACTTGTGTGGGTAGGCCTAGCGTCCGCGACAGGAAACGGCCCAAAGCGCAACGTGGACACATCCAAATTTTTGAAAGAAAACAGAGGTGTTTTTTGCAAAGTTCCTACCTGTAGATTTTGGCCTCTAGCTCAGCCGCCACCTAGGGAAACCTACCAAACCTGTGCATTTCTGAAATTAGAGACCTAGGGGAATCCAAGATGGGGTGACTTGTGTGGCTCGGACCAGGTTCTGTAACCCAGAATCCTTTGCAAACCTCAAAATTTGGCTAAAAAAACACATGTTCCTCACATTTCTGTAGCAGAAAGTTCTGGAATCTGAGAGGAGCCCCAAATTTCCTTCCACCCAGCGATCTCCCACGTCTCCCGATAAAAATGATACCTCACTTGTGTGGGTAGGCCTAGCGTCCGCGACAGGAAACGCCCCAAAGCGCAAAGTGGACACATCCAAATTTTTTAAAGAAAACAGAGGTGTTTTTTGCAAAGTTCCTACCTGTAGATTTTGGCCTCTAGCTCAGCCGCCACCCAGGGAAACCAACCAAACCTGTGCATTTCTGAAAACTAGAGACCTACTGGAATCGAAGATGGGGTGACTTGTGTGGCTCGGACCAGGTTCTGTTACCCAGAATCCTTTGCAAACCTCAAAATTGTGTTCCTCACATTTCTGTGGCAGAAAGTTCTCGAATCTGAGAGGAGCCCCAAATTTCCTTCCACCCAGCGTTCCCCCACGACTCCCGATAAAAATGATACCTCACTTGTGTGGGTAGGCCTAGCGCCCACGAGAGGAAATGAACCAAAGTGCAACGTGGACACATCCAAATTTTTGAAAGAAAACTGAGGTGTTTTTCGCAAAGTGCCTACCTGTAGATTTTGGCCTGTAGCTCAGCCGGCACCTAGGGAAACCTACCAAACCTGTGCATTTCTGAAAACTAGAGACCGATGGAAATCCAAAATGGGGTGACTTGTGTGGCTCGGACCAGGTTCTGTTACCCAGAATCCTTTGCAAACCTCAAAATTTGGCTAAAAAACACATGTTCCTCAGATTTCTGTGGCAGAAAGTTCTGGAACCTGAGAGGAGCCACAAATTTCCTTCCACCCAGCGTTCTCCCATGTCTCCCGATAAAAATTATACCTCACTTGTGTGGGTAGGGCTAGCGCCCGCGACAGGAAACGCCCCAAAGCACAATGTGGACACATCCAAATTTTTGAAAGAAAGCAGAGGTGTTTTTTGCAAAGTGCCTACCTGTAGATTTTGGCCTCTAGCTCAGCCACCACCCAGGGAAACCTACCAAACCAGTGCATTTCTGAAAACTAGAGACCCAGGGGAATCCAAGATGGGGAGACTTGTGTGGCTCTGACTAGGTTCTGTTACCCAGAATCCTTTGCAAACCTCAAAATTTGGCTAAAAAAACACATGTTCCTCAGATTTCTGTGGCAGAAAGTTCTGGAATCTGAGAGGAGCCCCAAATTTCCGTCCACCCAGCGATCCCCCACGTCTCCCGATAAAAATGATACCTCACTTGTGTGGGTAGGCCTAGCGTCCGCGACAGGAAACGCCCCAAAGCGCAAAGTGGACACATCCAAATTTTTGAAAGAAAACAGAGGTGTTTTTTGCAAAGTTCCTACCTGTAGATTTTGGCCTCTAGCTCAGCCGCCACCCAGGGAAACCAACCAAACCTGTGCATTTCTCAAAAATAGAGACCTAGTGGAATCGAAGATGGGGTGACTTGTGTGGCTCTGACTAGGTTCTGTTACCCAGAATCCTTTGCAAACCTCAAAATTTGGCTAAAAAAACACATGTTCCTCAGATTTCTGTGGCAGAAAGTTCTGGAATCTGAGAGGAGCCCCAAATTTCCTTCCACCCAGCGATCCCCCACGTCTCCCGATAAAAATTATACCTCACTTGTGTGGGTAGGCCTAGCGTCCGCGACAGGAAACGCCCCAAAGCGCAAAGTGGACACATCCAAATTTTTGAAAGAAAACAGAGGTGTTTTTTGCAAAGTTCCTACCTGTAGATTTTGGCCTCTAGCTCAGCCGCCACCCAGGGAAACCAACCAAATCTGTGCATTTCTCAAAAATAGAGACCTAGTGGAATCGAAGATGGGGTGACTTGTGTGGCTCGGACCAGGTTCTGTTACCCAGAATCCTTTGCAAACCTCAAAATTGTGTTCCTCACATTTCTGTGGCAGAAAGTTCTGGAATCTGAGAGGAGCCTCAAATTTCCTTCCACCCAGCGTTCCCCCATGTCTCCCGTTAAAAATGATAACTCCCTTGTGTGGGTAGGCCTAGCACCCGGGACAGGAAATGCCCCAAAGCGCAACATGGACACATCCAAATTTTTTAAAGAAAATAGAGGTGTTTTTTGCAAAGTGCCTACCTGTAGATTTTGGCCTGTAGCTCAGCCGACACCAAGGGAAACCTACCAAACCTGTGCATTTCTGAAAACTAGAGAGCTAGGGGAATCCAAGATGTGGTGACTTGTGTGGCTCGGACCAGGATCTGTTAACCCGGAATCCTTTGCAAACCTCAAAGTTTAGCTAAAAAAACACGTTCCTCACATTTCTGTGGCAGAAAGTTCTGGAATCTGAGAGGAGCCACAAATTTCCTTCCACCCAGTGTTCCCCCAAGTCTCCCGATAAAAATGATACCTCACTTGTGTGGGTAGGCCTAGCGCCAGCGACAGGAAACACCCCAAAGCGCAACGTGGACACATCCAATTTTTGAAAGAAAACAGAGGTGTTTTTTGCAAAGTGCCTACCTGTAGATTTTGGCCTCTAGCTCAGCCGCCACCTAGGGAAACCTACCAAACCTGTGCATTTCTGAAAACTATAGAGCTAGGGAAATCCAAGATGTGGTGACTTGTGTGGCTCGGACCAGGTTCTGTTACCCATAATCGTTTTCAAACCTGAAAATTTGGTTAAAAAAACAAGTTCCTCACATTTCTGTAGCAGAAAGTTCTGGAATCTGAGAGGAGCCACAAATTTCCTTCCACCCAGCATTCCCCCACGTCTCCCGATAAAAATGATACCTCACTTGTGTGGGTAGGCCTATCGTCCGCGACAGGAAACGCCCCAAAGCGCACGTGGACACATCCAAATTTTTTAAAGAAAACAGAGGTGTTTTTTGCATAGTTCCTACCTGTAGATTTTGGCCTCTAGCTCAGCCGCCACCTAGGGAAACCTACCAAACCTGTGCATTTCTGAAATTAGAGACCTAGGGGAATCCAAGATGGGGTGACTTGTGTGGCTCGGACCAGGTTCTGTAACCCAGAATCCTTTGCAAACCTCAAAATTTGGCTAAAAAAACACATGTTCCTCACATTTCTGTAGCAGAAAGTTCTGGAATCTGAGAGGAGCCCCAAATTTCCTTCCACCCAGCGATCTCCCACGTCTCCCGATAAAAATGATACCTCACTTGTGTGGGTAGGCCTAGCGTCCGCGACAGGAAACGCCCCAAAGCGCAAAGTGGACACATCCAAATTTTTTTAAGAAAACAGAGGTGTTTTTTGCAAAGTTCCTACCTGTAGATTTTGGCCTCTAGCTCAGCCGCCACCCAGGGAAACCAACCAAACCTGTGCATTTCTGAAAACTAGAGACCTAGTGGAATCGAAGATGGGGTGACTTGTGTGGCTCGGACCAGGTTCTGTTACCCAGAATCCTTTGCAAACCTCAAAATTGTGTTCCTCACATTTCTGTGGCAGAAAGTTCTCGAATCTGAGAGGAGCCCCAAATTTCCTTCCACCCAGCGTTCCCCCACGTCTCCCGATAAAAATGATACCTCACTTGTGTGGGTAGGCCTAGCGCCCACGAGAGGAAATGAACCAAAGTGCAACGTGGACACATCCAAATTTTTGAAAGAAAACTGAGGTGTTTTTCGCAAAGTGCCTACCTGTAGATTTTGGCCTGTAGCTCAGCCGGCACCTAGGGAAACCTACCAAACCTGTGCATTTCTGAAAACTAGAGACCGATGGAAATCCAAAATGGGGTGACTTGTGTGGCTCGGACCAGGTTCTGTTACCCAGAATCCTTTGCAAACCTCAAAATTTGGCTAAAAAACACATGTTCCTCAGATTTCTGTGGCAGAAAGTTCTGGAATCTGAGAGGAGCCACAAATTTCCTTCCACCCAGCGTTCTCCCATGTCTCCCGATAAAAATTATACCTCACTTGTGTGGGTAGGGCTAGCGCCCGCGACAGGAAATGCCCCAAAGCGCAATGTGGACACATCCAAATTTTTGAAAGAAAGCAGAGGTGTTTTTTGCAAAGTGCCTACCTGTAGATTTTGGCCTCTAGCTCAGCCACCACCTAGGGAAACCTACCAAACCAGTGCATTTCTGAAAACTAGAGACCCAGGGGAATCCAAGATGGGGTGACTTGTGTGGCTCTGACTAGGTTCTGTTACCCAGAATCCTTTGCAAACCTCAAAATTTGGCTAAAAAAACACATGTTCCTCCGATTTCTGTGGCAGAAAGTTCTGGAATCTGAGAGGAGCCCCAAATTTCCTTCCACCCAGCGATCCCCCACGTCTCCCGATAAAAATGATACCTCACTTGTGTGGGTAGGCCTAGCGTCCGCGACAGGAAACGCCCCAAAGCGCAAAGTGGACACATCCAAATTTTTGAAAGAAAACAGAGGTGTTTTTTGCAAAGTTCGTACCTGTAGATTTTGGCCTCTAGCTCAGCCGCCACCCAGGGAAACCAACCAAACCTGTGCATTTCTGAAAACTAGAGACCTAGTGGAATCGAAGATGGGGTGACTTGTGTGGCTCGGACCAGGTTCTCTTACCCAGAATCCTTTGCAAACCTCAAAATTGTGTTCCTCACATTTCTGTGGCAGAAAGTTCTGGAATCTGAGAGGAGCCACAAATTTCCTTCCACCCAGCGTTCCACCACGTCTCCCGATAAAAATGATACCTCACTTGTGTGGGTAGGCCTAGCGACCACGAGAGGAAATGAACCAAAGCGCAACGTGGACACATCCAAATTTTTGAAAGAAAACTGAGGTGTTTTTCGCAAAGTGCCTACCTGTAGATTTTGGCCTGTAGCTCAGCCGGCACCTAGGGAAACCTACAAAACCTGTGCATTTCTGAAAACTAGAGACCTATGGAAATCCAAAATGGGGTGACTTGTGTGGCTCGGACCAGGTTCTGTTACCCAGAATCCTTTGCAAACCTCAAAATTTGGCTAAAAAACACATGTTCCTCAGAATTCTGTGGCAGAAAGTTCTGGAATCTGAGAGGAGCCACAAATTTCCTTCCACCCAGCGTTCTCCCATGTCTCCCGATAAAAATTATACCTCACTTGTGTGGGTAGGCCTAGCGCCCGCGACAGGAAACGCCCCAAAGCGCAATGTGGACACATCCAAATTTTTGAAAGAAAGCAGAGGTATTTTTTGCAAAGTACCTACCTGTAGATTTTGGCCTCTAGCTCAGCCACCACCTAGGGAAACCTACCAAACCAGTGCATTTCTGAAAACTAGAGACCCAGGGGAATCCAAGATGGGGTGACTTGTGTGGCTCTGACTAGGTTCTGTTACCCAGAATCCTTTGCAAACCTCAAAATTTGGCTAAAAAAACACATGTTCCTCATATTTCTGTGGCAGAAAGTTCTGGAATCTGAGAGGAGACTCAAATTTACTTCCACCCAGCGTTCCCCCATGTCTCCCGATAAAAAAGATACCTCACTTGTGTGGGTAGGCCTAGCACCCGTGACAGGAAACGCCCCAAAGCGCAACGTGGACACATCCAAATTTTTGAAAGAAAACAGAGGTGTTTTTTGCAAAGTGCCTACCTGTAGATTTTGGCCTGTAGCTCAGCCGCCACCTAGGGAAACCTACCAAACCTGTGCATTTCTGAAAACTAGATACCTAGGGGAATCCAAGATGGGATGACTTGTGTGGCTCGGACCAGGATCTGTTAACCCGGAATCATTTGCAAACCTCAAAATTTGGCTAAAAAACACATGTTCCTCAGATTTCTGTGGCAGAAAGTTCTGGAATATGAGAGGAGCCACAAATTTCCTTCCACCCAGCGTTCTCCCATGTCTCCCGATAAAAATTATACCTCACTTGTGTGGGTAGGCCTAGCCCCCGCGACAGGAAACGCCCCAAAGCGCAATGTGGACACATCCACATTTTTGAAAGAAAGCAGAGGTGTTTTTTGCAAAGTGCCTACCTGTAGATTTTGGCCTCTAGCTCAGCCACCACCTAGGGAAACCTACCAAACCTGTGCATTTCTGAAAACTAGATACCTAGGGGAATCCAAGATGGGATGACTTGTGTGGCTCGGACCAGGATCTGTTAACCCGGAATCCTTTGCAAACCTCAAAATTTGGCTAAAAAACACATGTTCCTCAGATTTCTGTGGCAGAAAGTTCTGGAATATGAGAGGAGCCACAAATTTCCTTCCACCCAGCATTCCCCCACGTCTCCCGATAAAAATGATACCTCACTTGTGTGGGTAGGCCTGGCGCCCGCGACAGGAAACGCCCCAAAGCGCACGTGGACACATCCAAATTTTTGAAAGAAAACAGAGGTGTTTTTTGCATAGTTCCTACCTGTAGATTTAGGCCTCTAGCTCAGCCGCCACCTAGGGAAACCTAACAAACCTGTGCATTTCTGAAATTAGAGACCTAGGGGAATCCAAGATGGGGTGACTTGTGTGGCTCGGACCAGGTTCTGTAACCCAGAATCCTTTGCAAACCTCAAAATTTGGCTAAAAAAAAACATGTTCCTCACATTTCTGTAGCAGAAAGTTCTGGAATCTGAGAGGAGCCCCAAATTTCCTTCCACCCAGCGATCTCCCACGTCTCCCGATAAAAATGATACCTCACTTGTGTGGGTAGGCCTAGCGTCCGCGACTGGAAACGCCCCAAAGTCCAAAGTGGACACATCCAAAATTTTTTAAGAAAACAGAGGTGTTTTTTGCAAAGTTCCTACCTGTAGATTTTGGCCTCTAGCTCAGCCGCCACCCAGGGAAACCAACCAAACCTGTGCATTTCTGAAAACTAGAGACCTAGTGGAATCGAAGATGGGGTGACTTGTGTGGCTCGGACCAGGTTCTGTTACCCAGAATCCTTTGCAAACCTCAAAATTGTGTTCCTCACATTTCTGTGGCAGAAAGTTCTGGAATCTGAGAGGAGCCCCAAATTTCCTTCCACCCAGCGTTCCCCCACGTCTCCCGATAAAAATGATACCTCACTTGTGTGGGTAGGCCTAGCGCCCACGAGAGGAAATGAACCAAAGTGCAACGTGGACACATCCAAATTTTTGAAAGAAAACTGAGGTGTTTTTCGCAAAGTGCCTACCTGTAGATTTTGGCCTGTAGCTCAGCCGGCACCTAGGGAAACCTACCAAACCTGTGCATTTCTGAAAACTAGAGACCGATGGAAATCCAAAATGGGGTGACTTGTGTGGCTCGGACCAGGTTCTGTTACCCAGAATCCTTTGCAAACCTCAAAATTTGGCTAAAAAACACATGTTCCTCAGATTTCTGTGGCAGAAAGTTCTGGAATCTGAGAGGAGCCACAAATTTCCTTCCACCCAGCGTTCTCCCATGTCTCCCGATAAAAATTATACCTCACTTGTGTGGGTAGGGCTAGCGCCCGCGACAGGAAACGCCCCAAAGCGCAATGTGGACACATCCACATTTTTGAAAGAAAGCAGAGGTGTTTTTTGCAAAGTGCCTACCTGTAGATTTTGGCCTCTAGCTCAGCCACCACCTAGGGAAACCTACCAAACCAGTGCATTTCTGAAAACTAGAGACCCAGGGGAATCCAAGATGGGGTGACTTGTGTGGCTCTGACTAGGTTCTGTTACCCAGAATCCTTTGCAAACCTCAAAATTTGGCTAAAAAAACACATGTTCCTCCGATTTCTGTGGCAGAAAGTTCTGGAATCTGAGAGGAGCCCCAAATTTCCTTCCACCCAGCGATCCCCCACGTCTCCCGATAAAAATGATACCTCACTTGTGTGGGTAGGCCTAGCGTCCGCGACAGGAAACGCCCCAAAGCGCAAAGTGGACACATCCAAATTTTTGAAAGAAAACAGAGGTGTTTTTTGCAAAGTTCCTACCTGTAGATTTTGGCCTCTAGCTCAGCCGCCACCCAGGGAAACCAACCAAACCTGTGCATTTCTGAAAACTAGAGACCTAGTGGAATCGAAGATGGGGTGACTTGTGTGGCTCGGACCAGGTTCTGTTACCCAGAATCCTTTGCAAACCTCAAAATTGTGTTCCTCACATTTCTGTGGCAGAAAGTTCTGGAATCTGAGAGGAGCCACAAATTTCCTTCCACCCAGCGTTCCCCCACGTCTCCAGATAAAAATGATACCTCACTTGTGTGGGTAGGCCTAGCGCCCACGAGAGGAAATGAACCAAAGCGCAACGTGGACACATCCACATTTTTGAAAGAAAACTGAGGTGTTTTTCGCAAAGTGCCTACCTGTAGATTTTGGCCTGTAGCTCAGCCGGCACCTAGGGAAACCTACAAAACCTGTGCATTTCTGAAAACTAGAGACCTATGGAAATCCAAAATGGGGTGACTTGTGTGGCTCGGACCAGGTTCTGTTACCCAGAATCCTTTGCAAACCTCAAAATTTGGCTAAAAAACACATGTTCCTCAGAATTCTGTGGCAGAAAGTTCTGGAATCTGAGAGGAGCCACAAATTTCCTTCCACCCAGCGTTCTCCCATGTCTCCCGATAAAAATTATACCTCACTTGTGTGGGTAGGCCTAGCGCCCGCGACAGGAAACGCCCCAAAGCGCAATGTGGACACATCCAAATTTTTGAAAGAAAGCAGAGGTATTTTTTGCAAAGTGCCTACCTTAAGATTTTGGCATCTAGCTCAGCCACCACCTAGGGAAACCTACCAAACCAGTGCATTTCTGAAAACTAGAGACCCAGGGGAATCCAAGATGGGGTGACTTGTGTGGCTCTGACTAGGTTCTGTTACCCAGAATCCTTTGCAAACCTCAAAATTTGGCTAAAAAAACACATGTTCCTCAGATTTCTGTGGCAGAAAGTTCTGGAATCTGAGAGGAGACTCAAATTTACTTCCACCCAGCGTTCCCCCATGTCTCCCGATAAAAAAGATACCTCACTTGTGTGGGTAGGCCTAGCACCCGTGACAGGAAACGCCCCAAAGCGCAACGTGGACACATCCAAATTTTTGAAAGAAAACAGAGGTGTTTTTTGCAAAGTGCCTACCTGTAGATTTTGGCCTGTAGCTCAGCCGCCACCTAGGGAAACCTACCAAACCTGTGCATTTCTGAAAACTAGATACCTAGGGGAATCCAAGATGGGATGACTTGTGTGGCTCGGACCAGGATCTGTTAACCCGGAATCCTTTGCAAACCTCAAAATTTGGCTAAAAAACACATGTTCCTCAGATTTCTGTGGCAGAAAGTTCTGGAATATGAGAGGAGCCACAAATTTCCTTCCACCCAGCGTTCTCCCATGTCTCCCGATAAAAATTATACCTCACTTGTGTGGGTAGGCCTAGCGCCCGCGACAGGAAACGCCCCAAAGCGCAATGTGGACACATCCACATTTTTGAAAGAAAGCAGAGGTGTTTTTTGCAAAGTGCCTACCTGTAGATTTTGGCCTCTAGCTCAGCCACCACCTAGGGAAACCTACCAAACCAGTGCATTTCTGAAAACTAGAGACCTAGGGAAATCCAAGATGGGGTTACTTGTGTGGCTCGGACCAGGTTCTGTTACCCAGAATCCTTTGCAAACCTCAAAATTTGGCTAAAAAACACACGTTCCTCACATTTCTGTGGCAAAAAGTTCTGGAATCTGAGAGGAGCCACAAATTTCCTTCCACCCAGCGTTCTCCCATGTCTCACGATAAAAATTATACCTCACTTGTGTGGGTAGGCCTAGCGCCCGCGACAGGAAACGCCCCAAAGCGCAATGTGGACACATCCAAATTTTTGAAAGAAAGCAGAGGTGTTTTTTGCAAAGTGCCTACCTGTAGATTTTGGCCTCTAGCTCAGCCACCACCTAGGGAAACCTACCAAACCTGTGCATTTCTGAAAACTAGAGACCCAGGGGAATCCAAGATGGGGTGACTTGTGTGGCTCGGACTAGGTTCTGTTACCCAGAATCCTTTCCAAACCTCAAAATTTGGCTAAAAAAACACATGTTCCTCATATTTCTGTGGCAGAAAGTTCTGGAATCTGAGAGGAGCCTCAAATTTCCTTCCACCCAGCGTTCCCCCATGTCTCCCGTTAAAAATGATATCTCCCTTGTGTGGGTAGGCCTAGCACCCGGGACAGGAAATGGCCCAAAGCGCAACATGGACACATCCAAATTTTTTAAAGAAAATAGAGGTGTTTTTTGCAAAGTGCCTACCTGTAGATTTTGGCCTGTAGCTCAGCCGACACCAAGGGAAACCTACCAAACCTGTGCATTTCTGAAAACTAGAGACCTAGGGGAATCCAAGATGTGGTGACTTGTGTGGCTCGGACCAGGATCTGTTAACCCGGAATCCTTTGCAAACCTCAAAATTTGGCTAAAAAAACACGTTCCTCACATTTCTGTGGCAGAAAGTTCTGGAATCTGAGAGGAGCCACAAATTTCCTTCCACCCAGCGTTCCCCCAAGTCTCCCGATAAAAATGATACCTCACTTGTGTGGGTAGGCCTAGCGCCAGCGACAGGAAACACTCCAAAGCGCAACGTGGACACATCCAATTTTTGAAAGAAAACAGAGGTGTTTTTTGCAAAGTGCCTACCTGTAGATTTTGGCCTCTAGCTCAGCCGCCACCTAGGGAAACCTACCAAACCTGTGCATTTCTGAAAACTATAGAGCTAGGGAAATCCAAGATGTGGTGACTTGTGTGGCTCGGACCAGGTTCTGTTACCCAGAATCCTTTTCAAACCTGAAAATTTGGTTAAAAAAACAAGTTCCTCACATTTCTGTAGCAGAAAGTTCTGGAATCTGAGAGGAGCCACAAATTTCCTTCCACCCAGCGATCCCCCACGTCTCCCGATAAAAATTATACCTCACTTGTGTGGGTAGGGCTAGCGCCCGCGACAGGAAACGCCCCAAAGCGCAATGTGGACACATCCAAATTTTTGAAAGAAAGCAGAGGTGTTTTTTGCAAAGTGCCTACCTGTAGATTTTGGCCTCTAGCTCAGCCACCACCTAGGGAAACCTACCAAACCAGTGCATTTCTGAAAACTAGAGACCCAGGGGAATCCAAGATGGAGTGACTTGTGTGGCTCTGACTAGGTTCTGTTACCCAGAATCCTTTGCAAACCTCAAAATTTGGCTAAAAAAACACATGTTCCTCAGATTTCTGTGGCAGAAAGTTCTGGAATCTGAGAGGAGCCCCAAATTTCCTTCCACCCAGCGATCCTCCACGTCTCCCGATAAAAATGATACCTCACTTGTGTGGGTAGGCCTAGCGTCCGCGACAGGAAACGCCCCAAAGCGCAAAGTGGACACATCCAAATTTTTGAAAGAAAACAGAGGTGTTTTTTGCAAAGTTCCTACCTGTAGATTTTGGCCTCTAGCTCAGCCGCCACCCAGGGAAACCAACCAAACCTGTGCATTTCTGAAAACTAGAGACCTAGTGGAATCGAAGATGGGGTGACTTGTGTGGCTCGGACCAGGTTCTGTTACCCAGAATCCTTTGCAAACCTCAAAATTGTGTTCCTCACATTTCTGTGGCAGAAAGTTCTGGAATCTGAGAGGAGCCACAAATTTCCTTCCACCCAGCGTTCCCCCACGTCTCCCGATAAAAATGATACCTCACTTGTGTGGGTAGGCCTAGCGCCCACGAGAGGAAATGAACCAAAGCGCAACGTGGACACATCCAAATTTTTGAAAGAAAACTGAGGTGTTTTTCGCAAAGTGCCTACCTGTAGATTTTGGCCTGTAGCTCAGCCGGCACCTAGGGAAACCTACCAAACCTGTGCATTTCTGAAAACTAGAGACCTATGGAAATCCAAAATGGGGTGACTTGTGTGGCTCGGACCAGGTTCTGTTACCCAGAATCCTTTGCAAACCTCAAAATTTGGCTAAAAAACACATGTTCCTCAGATTTCTGTGGCACAAAGTTCTGGAATCTGAGAGGAGCCACAAATTTCCTTCCACCCAGCGTTCTCCCATGTCTCCCGATAAAAATTATACCTCACTTGTGTGGGTAGGCCTAGCGCCCGCGACAGGAAACGCCCCAAAGCGCAATGTGGACACATCCAAATTTTTGAAAGAAAGCAGAGGTGTTTTTTGCAAAGTGCCTACCTGTAGATTTTGGCCTCTAGCTCAGCCACCACCTAGGGAAACCTACCAAACCAGTGCATTTCTGAAAACTAGAGACCCAGGGGAATCCAAGATGGGGTGACTTGTGTGGCTCTGACTAGGTTCTGTTACCCAGAATCCTTTGCAAACCTCAAAATTTGGCTAAAAAAACACATGTTCCTCAGATTTCTGTGGCAGAAAGTTCTGGAATCTGAGAGGAGACTCAAATTTACTTCCACCCAGCGTTCCCCCATGTCTCCCGATAAAAAAGATACCTCACTTGTGTGGGTAGGCCTAGCACCCGTGACAGGAAACGCCCCAAAGCGCAACGTGGACACATCCAAATTTTTGAAAGAAAACAGAGGTGTTTTTTGCAAAGTGCCTACCTGTAGATTTTGGCCTGTAGCTCAGCCGCCACCTAGGGAAACCTACCAAACCTGTGCATTATTGAAAACTAGATACCTAGGGGAATCCAAGATGGGATGACTTGTGTGGCTCGGACCAGGATCTGTTAACCCGGAATCCTTTGCAAACCTCAAAATTTGGCTAAAAAACACATGTTCCTCAGATTTCTGTGGCAGAAAGTTCTGGAATATGAGAGGAGCCACAAATTTCCTTCCACCCAGCGTTCTCCCATGTCTCCCGATAAAAATTATACCTCACTTGTGTGGGTAGGCCTAGCGCCCGCGACAGGAAACGCCCCAAAGCGCAATGTGGACACATCCACATTTTTGAAAGAAAGCAGAGGTGTTTTTTGCAAAGTGCCTACCTGTAGATTTTGGCCTCTAGCTCAGCCACCACCTAGGGAAACCTACCAAACCAGTGCATTTCTGAAAACTAGAGACCTAGGGAAATCCAAGATGGGGTGACTTGTGTGGCTCAGACCAGGTTCTGTTACCCAGAATCCTTTGCAAACCTCAAAATTTGGCTAAAAAACACACGTTCCTCACATTTCTGTGGCAAAAAGTTCTGGAATCTGAGAGGAGCCACAAATTTCCTTCCACCCAGCATTCTCCCATGTCTCACGATAAAAATGATACCTCACTTGTGTGGGTAGGCCTAGCGCCCGTGACAGGAAACGCCCCAAAGCGCAATGTGGACACATCCAAATTTTTGAAAGAAAGCAGAGGTGTTTTTTGCAAAGTGCCTACCTGTAGATTTTGGCCTCTAGCTCAGCCACCACCTAAGGAAACCTACCAAAGCTGTGCATTTCTGAAAACTAGAGACCCAGGGGAATCCAAGATGGGGTGACTTGTGTGGCTCGGACTAAGTTCTGTTACCCAGAATCCTTTCCAAACCTCAAAATTTGGCTAAAAAAACACATGTTCCTCATATTTCTGTGGCAGAAAGTTCTGGAATCTGAGAGGAGCCTCAAATTTCCTTCCACCCAGCGTTCCCCCATGTCTCCCGTTAAAAATGATATCTCCCTTGTGTGGGTAGGCCTAGCACCCGGGACAGGAAATGGCCCAAAGCGCAACATGGACACATCCAAATTTTTTAAAGAAAATAGAGGTGTTTTTTGCAAAGTGCCTACCTGTAGATTTTGGCCTGTAGCTCAGCCGACACCAAGGGAAACCTACCAAACCTGTGCATTTCTGAAAACTAGAGACCTAGGGGAATCCAAGATGTGGTGACTTGTGTGGCTCGGACCAGGATCTGTTAACCCGGAATCCTTTGCAAACCTCAAAATTTGGCTAAAAAAACACGTTCCTCACATTTCTGTGGCAGAAAGTTCTGGAATCTGAGAGGAGCCACAAATTTCCTTCCACCCAGCGTTCCCCCAAGTCTCCCGATAAAAATGATACCTCACTTGTGTGGGTAGGCCTAGCGCCAGCGACAGGAAACACTCCAAAGCGCAACGTGGACACATCCAATTTTTGAAAGAAAACAGAGGTGTTTTTTGCAAAGTGCCTACCTGTAGATTTTGGCCTCTAGCTCAGCCGCCACCTAGGGAAACCTACCAAACCTGTGCATTTCTGAAAACTATAGAGCTAGGGAAATCCAAGATGTGGTGACTTGTGTGGCTCGGACCAGGTTCTGTTACCCAGAATCCTTTTCAAACCTGAAAATTTGGTTAAAAAAACAAGTTCCTCACATTTCTGTAGCAGAAAGTTCTGGAATCTGAGAGGAGCCACAAATTTCCTTCCACCCAGCGATCCCCCACGTCTCCCGATAAAAATTATACCTCACTTGTGTGGGTAGGGCTAGCGCCCGCGACAGGAAACGCCCCAAAGCGCAATGTGGACACATCCAAATTTTTGAAAGAAAGCAGAGGTGTTTTTTGCAAAGTGCCTACCTGTAGATTTTGGCCTCTAGCTCAGCCACCACCTAGGGAAACCTACCAAACCAGTGCATTTCTGAAAACTAGAGACCCAGGGGAATCCAAGATGGAGTGACTTGTGTGGCTCTGACTAGGTTCTGTTACCCAGAATCCTTTGCAAACCTCAAAATTTGGCTAAAAAAACACATGTTCCTCAGATTTCTGTGGCAGAAAGTTCTGGAATCTGAGAGGAGCCCCAAATTTCCTTCCACCCAGCGATCCTCCACGTCTCCCGATAAAAATGATACCTCACTTGTGTGGGTAGGCCTAGCGTCCGCGACAGGAAACGCCCCAAAGCGCAAAGTGGACACATCCAAATTTTTGAAAGAAAACAGAGGTGTTTTTTGCAAAGTTCCTACCTGTAGATTTTGGCCTCTAGCTCAGCCGCCACCCAGGGAAACCAACCAAACCTGTGCATTTCTGAAAACTAGAGACCTAGTGGAATCGAAGATGGGGTGACTTGTGTGGCTCGGACCAGGTTCTGTTACCCAGAATCCTTTGCAAACCTCAAAATTGTGTTCCTCACATTTCTGTGGCAGAAAGTTCTGGAATCTGAGAGGAGCCACAAATTTCCTTCCACCCAGCGTTCCCCCACGTCTCCCGATAAAAATGATACCTCACTTGTGTGGGTAGGCCTAGCGCCCACGAGAGGAAATGAACCAAAGCGCAACGTGGACACATCCAAATTTTTGAAAGAAAACTGAGGTGTTTTTCGCAAAGTGCCTACCTGTAGATTTTGGCCTGTAGCTCAGCCGGCACCTAGGGAAACCTACCAAACCTGTGCATTTCTGAAAACTAGAGACCTATGGAAATCCAAAATGGGGTGACTTGTGTGGCTCGGACCAGGTTCTGTTACCCAGAATCCTTTGCAAACCTCAAAATTTGGCTAAAAAACACATGTTCCTCAGATTTCTGTGGCACAAAGTTCTGGAATCTGAGAGGAGCCACAAATTTCCTTCCACCCAGCGTTCTCCCATGTCTCCCGATAAAAATTATACCTCACTTGTGTGGGTAGGCCTAGCGCCCGCGACAGAAAAAGCCCCAAAGCGCAATGTGGACACATCCAAATTTTTGAAAGAAAGCAGAGGTGTTTTTTGCAAAGTGCCTACCTGTAGATTTTGGCCTCTAGCTCAGCCACCACCTAGGGAAACCTACCAAACCAGTGCATTTCTGAAAACTAGAGACCCAGGGGAATCCAAGATGGGGTGACTTGTGTGGCTCTGACTAGGTTCTGTTACCCAGAATCCTTTGCAAACCTCAAAATTTGGCTAAAAAAACACATGTTCCTCAGATTTCTGTGGCAGAAAGTTCTGGAATCTGAGAGGAGACTCAAATTTACTTCCACCCAGCGTTCCCCCATGTCTCCCGATAAAAAAGATACCTCACTTGTGTGGGTAGGCCTAGCACCCGTGACAGGAAACGCCCCAAAGCGCAACGTGGACACATCCAAATTTTTGAAAGAAAACAGAGGTGTTTTTTGCAAAGTGCCTACCTGTAGATTTTGGCCTGTAGCTCAGCCGCCACCTAGGGAAACCTACCAAACCTGTGCATTATTGAAAACTAGATACCTAGGGGAATCCAAGATGGGATGACTTGTGTGGCTCGGACCAGGATCTGTTAACCCGGAATCCTTTGCAAACCTCAAAATTTGGCTAAAAAACACATGTTCCTCAGATTTCTGTGGCAGAAAGTTCTGGAATATGAGAGGAGCCACAAATTTCCTTCCACCCAGCGTTCTCCCATGTCTCCCGATAAAAATTATACCTCACTTGTGTGGGTAGGCCTAGCGCCCGCGACAGGAAACGCCCCAAAGCGCAATGTGGACACATCCACATTTTTGAAAGAAAGCAGAGGTGTTTTTTGCAAAGTGCCTACCTGTAGATTTTGGCCTCTAGCTCAGCCACCACCTAGGGAAACCTACCAAACCAGTGCATTTCTGAAAACTAGAGACCTAGGGAAATCCAAGATGGGGTGACTTGTGTGGCTCAGACCAGGTTCTGTTACCCAGAATCCTTTGCAAACCTCAAAATTTGGCTAAAAAACACACGTTCCTCACATTTCTGTGGCAAAAAGTTCTGGAATCTGAGAGGAGCCACAAATTTCCTTCCACCCAGCATTCTCCCATGTCTCACGATAAAAATTATACCTCACTTGTGTGGGTAGGCCTAGCGCCCGTGACAGGAAACGCCCCAAAGCGCAATGTGGACACATCCAAATTTTTGAAAGAAAGCAGAGGTGTTTTTTGCAAAGTGCCTACCTGTAGATTTTGGCCTCTAGCTCAGCCACCACCTAAGGAAACCTACCAAAGCTGTGCATTTCTGAAAACTAGAGACCCAGGGGAATCCAAGATGGGGTGACTTGTGTGGCTCGGACTAAGTTGTGTTACCCAGAATCCTTTCCAAACCTCAAAATTTGGCTAAAAAAACACATGTTCCTCATATTTCTGTGGCAGAAAGTTCTGGAATCTGAGAGGAGCCTCAAATTTCCTTCCACCCAGCGTTCCCCCATGTCTCCCGTTAAAAATGATATCTCCCTTGTGTGGGCAGGCCTAGCACCCGGGACAGGAAATGCCCCAAAGCGCAACATGGACACATCCAAATTTTTTAACGAAAATAGAGGTGTTTTTTGCAAAGTGCCTACCTGTAGATTTTGGCCTGTAGCTCAGCCGACACCAAGGGAAACCTACCAAACCTGTGCATTTCTGAAAACTAGAGACCTAGGGGAATCCAAGATGTGGTGACTTGTGTGGCTCGGACCAGGATCTGTTAACCCGGAATCCTTTGCAAACCTCAAAATTTGGCTAAAAAAACACGTTCCTCACATTTCTGTGGCAGAAAGTTCTGGAATCTGAGAGGAGCCACAAATTTCCTTCCACCCAGCGTTCCCCCAAGTCTCCCGATAAAAATGATACCTCACTTGTGTGGGTAGGCCTAGCGCCAGCGACAGGAAACACTCCAAAGCGCAACATGGACACATCCAATTTTTGAAAGAAAACAGAGGTGTTTTTTGCAAAGTGCCTACCTGTAGATTTTGGCCTCTAGCTCAGCCGCCACCTAGGGAAACCTACCAAACCTGTGCATTTCTGAAATTAGAGACCTAGGGGAATCCAAGATGGGGTGACTTGTGTGGCTCGGACCAGGTTCTGTAACCCAGAATCCTTTGCAAACCTCAAAGTTTGGCTAAAAAAACACATGTTCCTCACATTTCTGTAGCAGAAAGTTCTGGAATCTGAGAGGAGCCCCAAATTTCCTTCCACCCAGCGATCCCCCACGTCTCCCGATAAAAATTATACCTCACTTGTGTGGGTAGGGCTAGCGCCCGCGACAGGAAACGCCCCAAAGCGCAATGTGGACACATCCAAATTTTTGAAAGAAAGCAGAGGTGTTTTTTGCAAAGTGCCTACCTGTAGATTTTGGCCTCTAGCTCAGCCACCACCTAGGGAAACCTACCAAACCAGTGCATTTCTGAAAACTAGAGACCCAGGGGAATCCAAGATGGAGTGACTTGTGTGGCTCTGACTAGGTTCTGTTACCCAGAATCCTTTGCAAACCTCAAAATTTGGCTAAAAAAACACATGTTCCTCAGATTTCTGTAGCAGAAAGTTCTGGAATCTGAGAGGAGCCCCAAATTTCCTTCTACCCAGCGATCCTCCACGTCTCCCGATAAAAATGATACCTCACTTGTGTGGGTAGGCCTAGCGTCCGCGACAGGAAACGCCCCAAAGCGCAAAGTGGACACATCCAAATTTTTGAAAGAAAACAGAGGTGTTTTTTGCAAAGTTCCTACCTGTAGATTTTGGCCTCTAGCTCAGCCGCCACCCAGGGAAACCAACCAAACCTGCGCATTTCTGAAAACTAGAGACCTAGTGGAATCGAAGATGGGGTGACTTGTGTGGCTCGGACCAGGTTCTGTTACCCAGAATCCTTTGCAAACCTCAAAATTGTGTTCCTCACATTTCTGTGGCAGAAAGTTCTGGAATCTGAGAGGAGCCACAAATTTCCTTCCACCCAGCGTTCCCCCACGTCTCCCGATAAAAATGATACCTCACTTGTGTGGGTAGGCCTAGCGCCCACGAGAGGAAATGAACCAAAGCGCAACGTGGACACATCCAAATTTTTGAAAGAAAACTGAGGTGTTTTTCGCAAAGTGCCTACCTGTAGATTTTGGCCTGTAGCTCAGCCGGCACCTAGGGAAACCTACCAAACCTGTGCATTTCTGAAAACTAGAGACCTATGGAAATCCAAAATGGGGTGACTTGTGTGGCTCGGACCAGGTTCTGTTACCCAGAATCCTTTGCAAACCTCAAAATTTGGCTAAAAAACACATGTTCCTCAGATTTCTGTGGCACAAAGTTCTGGAATCTGAGAGGAGCCACAAATTTCCTTCCACCCAGCGTTCTCCCATGTCTCCCGATAAAAATTATACCTCACTTGTGTGGGTAGGCCTAGCGCCCGCGACAGGAAACGCCCCAAAGCGCAATGTGGACACATCCAAATTTTTGAAAGAAAGCAGAGGTGTTTTTTGCAAAGTGCCTACCTGTAGATTTTGGCCTCTAGCTCAGCCACCACCTAGGGAAACCTACCAAACCAGTGCATTTCTGAAAACTAGAGACCCAGGGGAATCCAAGATGGGGTGACTTGTGTGGCTCTGACTAGGTTCTGTTACCCAGAATCCTTTGCAAACCTCAAAATTTGGCTAAAAAAACACATGTTCCTCAGATTTCTGTGGCAGAAAGTTCTGGAATCTGAGAGGAGACTCAAATTTACTTCCACCCAGCGTTCCCCCATGTCTCCCGATAAAAAAGATACCTCACTTGTGTGGGTAGGCCTAGCACCCGTGACAGGAAACGCCCCAAAGCGCAACGTGGACACATCCAAATTTTTGAAAGAAAACAGAGGTGTTTTTTGCAAAGTGCCTACCTGTAGATTTTGGCCTGTAGCTCAGCCGCCACCTAGGGAAACCTACCAAACCTGTGCATTATTGAAAACTAGATACCTAGGGGAATCCAAGATGGGATGACTTGTGTGGCTCGGACCAGGATCTGTTAACCCGGAATCCTTTGCAAACCTCAAAATTTGGCTAAAAAACACATGTTCCTCAGATTTCTGTGGCAGAAAGTTCTGGAATATGAGAGGAGCCACAAATTTCCTTCCACCCAGCGTTCTCCCATGTCTCCCGATAAAAATTATACCTCACTTGTGTGGGTAGGCCTAGCGCCTGCGACAGGAAACGCCCCAAAGTGCAATGTGGACACATCCACATTTTTGAAAGAAAGCAGAGGTGTTTTTTGCAAAGTGCCTACCTGTAGATTTTGGCCTCTAGCTCAGCCACCACCTAGGGAAACCTACCAAACCAGTGCATTTCTGAAAACTAGAGACCTAGGGAAATCCAAGATGGGGTGACTTGTGTGGCTCAGACCAGGTTCTGTTACCCAGAATCCTTTGCAAACCTCAAAATTTGGCTAAAAAACACACGTTCCTCACATTTCTGTGGCAAAAAGTTCTGGAATCTGAGAGGAGCCACAAATTTCCTTCCACCCAGCATTCTCCCATGTCTCACGATAAAAATTATACCTCACTTGTGTGGGTAGGCCTAGCGCCCGTGACAGGAAACGCCCAAAAGCGCAATGTGGACACATCCAAATTTTTGAAAGAAAGCAGAGGTGTTTTTTGCAAAGTGCCTACCTGTAGATTTTGGCCTCTAGCTCAGCCACCACCTAAGGAAACCTACCAAAGCTGTGCATTTCTGAAAACTAGAGACCCAGGGGAATCCAAGATGGGGTGACTTGTGTGGCTCGGACTAAGTTCTGTTACCCAAAATCCTTTCCAAACCTCAAAATTTGGCTAAAAAAACACATGTTCCTCATATTTCTGTGGCAGAAAGTTCTGGAATCTGAGAGGAGCCTCAAATTTCCTTCCACCCAGCGTTCCCCCATGTCTCCCGTTAAAAATGATATCTCCCTTGTGTGGGCAGGCCTAGCACCCGGGACAGGAAATGCCCCAAAGCGCAACATGGACACATCCAAATTTTTTAAAGAAAATAGAGGTGTTTTTTGCAAAGTGCCTACCTGTAGATTTTGGCCTGTAGCTCAGCCGACACCAAGGGAAACCTACCAAACCTGTGCATTTCTGAAAACTAGAGACCTAGGGGAATCCAAGATGTGGTGACTTGTGAGGCTCGGACCAGGATCTGTTAACCCGGAATCCTTTGCAAACCTCAAAATTTGGCTAAAAAAACACGTTCCTCACATTTCTGTGGCAGAAAGTTCTGGAATCTGAGAGGAGCCACAAATTTCCTTCCACCCAGCGTTCCCCCAAGTCTCCCGATAAAAATGATACCTCACTTGTGTGGGTAGGCCTAGCGCCAGCGACAGGAAACACTCCAAAGCGCAACGTGGACACATCCAATTTTTGAAAGAAAACAGAGGTGTTTTTTGCAAAGTGCCTACCTGTAGATTTTGGCCTCTAGCTCAGCCGCCACCTAGGGAAACCTACCAAACCTGTGCATTTCTGAAAACTAGAGACCTATGGAAATCCAAAATGGGGTGACTTGTGTGGCTCGGACCAGGTTCTGTTACCCAGAATCCTTTGCAAACCTCAAAATTTGGCTAAAAAACACATGTTCCTCAGATTTCTGTGGCACAAAGTTCTGGAATCTGAGAGGAGCCACAAATTTCCTTCCACCCAGCGTTCTCCCATGTCTCCCGATAAAAATTATACCTCACTTGTGTGGGTAGGCCTAGCGCCCGCGACAGGAAACGCCCCAAAGCGCAATGTGGACACATCCAAATTTTTGAAAGAAAGCAGAGGTGTTTTTTGCAAAGTGCCTACCTGTAGATTTTGGCCTCTAGCTCAGCCACCACCTAGGGAAACCTACCAAACCAGTGCATTTCTGAAAACTAGAGACCCAGGGGAATCCAAGATGGGGTGACTTGTGTGGCTCTGACTAGGTTCTGTTACCCAGAATCCTTTGCAAACCTCAAAATTTGGCTAAAAAAACACATGTTCCTCAGATTTCTGTGGCAGAAAGTTCTGGAATCTGAGAGGAGACTCAAATTTACTTCCACCCAGCGTTCCCCCATGTCTCCCGATAAAAAAGATACCTCACTTGTGTGGGTAGGCCTAGCACCCGTGACAGGAAACGCCCCAAAGCGCAACGTGGACACATCCAAATTTTTGAAAGAAAACAGAGGTGTTTTTTGCAAAGTGCCTACCTGTAGATTTTGGCCTGTAGCTCAGCCGCCACCTAGGGAAACCTACCAAACCTGTGCATTATTGAAAACTAGATACCTAGGGGAATCCAAGATGGGATGACTTGTGTGGCTCGGACCAGGATCTGTTAACCCGGAATCCTTTGCAAACCTCAAAATTTGGCTAAAAAACACATGTTCCTCAGATTTCTGTGGCAGAAAGTTCTGGAATATGAGAGGAGCCACAAATTTCCTTCCACCCAGCGTTCTCCCATGTCTCCCGATAAAAATTATACCTCACTTGTATGGGTAGGCCTAGCGCCCGCGACAGGAAACGCCCCAAAGCGCAATGTGGACACATCCACATTTTTGAAAGAAAGCAGAGGTGTTTTTTGCAAAGTGCCTACCTGTAGATTTTGGCCTCTAGCTCAGCCACCACCTAGGGAAACCTACCAAACCAGTGCATTTCTGAAAACTAGAGACCTAGGGAAATCCAAGATGGGGTGACTTGTGTGGCTCAGACCAGGTTCTGTTACCCAGAATCCTTTGCAAACCTCAAAATTTGGCTAAAAAACACACGTTCCTCACATTTCTGTGGCAAAAAGTTCTGGAATCTGAGAGGAGCCACAAATTTCCTTCCACCCAGCATTCTCCCATGTCTCACGATAAAAATTATACCTCACTTGTGTGGGTAGGCCTAGCGCCCGTGACAGGAAACGCCCCAAAGCGCAATGTGGACACATCCAAATTTTTGAAAGAAAGCAGAGGTGTTTTTTGCAAAGTGCCTACCTGTAGATTTTGGCCTCTAGCTCAGCCACCACCTAAGGAAACCTACCAAAGCTGTGCATTTCTGAAAACTAGAGACCCAGGGGAATCCAAGATGGGGTGACTTGTGTGGCTCGGACTAAGTTCTGTTACCCAGAATCCTTTCCAAACCTCAAAATTTGGCTAAAAAAACACATGTTCCTCATATTTCTGTGGCAGAAAGTTCTGGAATCTGAGAGGAGCCTCAAATTTCCTTCCACCCAGCGTTCCCCCACGTCTCCCGTTAAAAATGAAATCTCCCTTGTGTGGGCAGGCCTAGCACCCGGGACAGGAAATGCCCCAAAGCGCAACATGGACACATCCAAATTTTTTAAAGAAAATAGAGGTGTTTTTTGCAAAGTGCCTACCTGTAGATTTTGGCCTGTAGCTCAGCCGACACCAAGGGAAACCTACCAAACCTGTGCATTTCTGAAAACTAGAGACCTAGGGGAATCCAAGATGTGGTGACTTGTGTGGCTCGGACCAGGATCTGTTAACCCGGAATCCTTTGCAAACCTCAAAATTTGGCTAAAAAACACATGTTCCTCAGATTTCTGTGGCACAAAGTTCTGGAATCTGAGAGGAGCCACAAATTTCCTTCCACCCAGCGTTCTCCCATGTCTCCCGATAAAAATTATACCTCACTTGTGTGGGTAGGCCTAGCGCCCGCGACAGGAAACGCCCCAAAGCGCAATGTGGACACATCCAAATTTTTGAAAGAAAGCAGAGGTGTTTTTTGCAAAGTGCCTACCTGTAGATTTTGGCCTCTAGCTCAGCCACCACCTAGGGAAACCTACCAAACCAGTGCATTTCTGAAAACTAGAGACCCAGGGGAATCCAAGATGGGGTGACTTGTGTGGCTCTGACTAGGTTCTGTTACCCAGAATCCTTTGCAAACCTCAAAATTTGGCTAAAAAAACACATGTTCCTCAGATTTCTGTGGCAGAAAGTTCTGGAATCTGAGAGGAGACTCACATTTACTTCCACCCAGCGTTCCCCCATGTCTCCCGATAAAAAAGATACCTCACTTGTGTGGGTAGGCCTAGCACCCGTGACAGGAAACGCCCCAAAGCGCAACGTGGACACATCCAAATTTTTGAAAGAAAACAGAGGTGTTTTTTCCAAAGTGCCTACCTGTAGATTTTGGCCTGTAGCTCAGCCGCCACCTAGGGAAACCTACCAAACCTGTGCATTATTGAAAACTAGATACCTAGGGGAATCCAAGATGGGATGACTTGTGTGGCTCGGACCAGGATCTGTTAACCCGGAATCCTTTGCAAACCTCAAAATTTGGCTAAAAAACACATGTTCCTCAGATTTCTGTGGCAGAAAGTTCTGGAATATGAGAGGAGCCACAAATTTCCTTCCACCCAGCGTTCTCCCATGTCTCCCGATAAAAATTATACCTCACTTGTGTGGGTAGGCCTAGCGCCCGCGACAGGAAACGCCCCAAAGCGCAATGTGGACACATCCACATTTTTGAAAGAAAGCAGAGGTGTTTTTTGCAAAGTGCCTACCTGTAGATTTTGGCCTCTAGCTCAGCCACCACCTAGGGAAACCTACCAAACCAGTGCATTTCTGAAAACTAGAGACCTAGGGAAATCCAAGATGGGGTGACTTGTGTGGCTCAGACCAGGTTCTGTTACCCAGAATCCTTTGCAAACCTCAAAATTTGGCTAAAAAACACACGTTCCTCACATTTCTGTGGCAAAAAGTTCTGGAATCTGAGAGGAGCCACAAATTTCCTTCCACCCAGCATTCTCCCATGTCTCACGATAAAAATTATACCTCACTTGTGTGGGTAGGCCTAGCGCCCGTGACAGGAAACGCCCCAAAGCGCAATGTGGACACATCCAAATTTTTGAAAGAAAGCAGAGGTGTTTTTTGCAAAGTGCCTACCTGTAGATTTTGGCCTCTAGCTCAGCCACCACCTAAGGAAACCTACCAAAGCTGTGCATTTCTGAAAACTAGAGACCCAGGGGAATCCAAGATGGGGTGACTTGTGTGGCTCGGACTAAGTTCTGTTACCCAGAATCCTTTCCAAACCTCAAAATTTGGCTAAAAAAACACATGTTCCTCATATTTCTGTGGCAGAAAGTTCTGGAATCTGAGAGGAGCCTCAAATTTCCTTCCACCCAGCGTTCCCCCACGTCTCCCGTTAAAAATGATATCTCCCTTGTGTGGGCAGGCCTAGCACCCGGGACAGGAAATGCCCCAAAGCGCAACATGGACACATCCAAATTTTTTAAAGAAAATAGAGGTGTTTTTTGCAAAGTGCCTACCTGTAGATTTTGGCCTGTAGCTCAGCCGACACCAAGGGAAACCTACCAAACCTGTGCATTTCTGAAAACTAGAGACCTAGGGGAATCCAAGATGTGGTGACTTGTGTGGCTCGGACCAGGATCTGTTAACCCGGAATCCTTGGCAAACCTCAAAATTTGGCTAAAAAAACACGTTCCTCACATTTCTGTGGCAGAAAGTTCTGGAATCTGAGAGGAGCCACAAATTTCCTTCCACCCAGCGTTCCCCCAAGTCTCCCGATAAAAATGATACCTCACTTGTGTGGGTAGGCCTAGCGCCAGCGACAGGAAACACTCCAAAGCGCAACGTGGACACATCCAATTTTTGAAAGAAAACAGAGGTGTTTTTTGCAAAGTGCCTACCTGTAGATTTTGGCCTCTAGCTCAGCCGCCACCTAGGGAAACCTACCAAACCTGTGCATTTCTGAAAACTATAGAGCTAGGGAAATCCAAGATGTGGTGACTTGTGTGGCTCGGACCAGGTTCTGTTACCCAGAATCCTTTTCAAACCTGAAAATTTGGTTAAAAAAACAAGTTCCTCACATTTCTGTAGCAGAAAGTTCTGGAATCTGAGAGGAGCCACAAATTTCCTTCCACCCAGCATTCCTCCACGTCTCCCGATAAAAATGATACCTCACTTGTGTGGGTAGGCCTAGCGTCCGCGACAGGAAAAGCCCCAAAGCGCAACGTGGACACATCCAAATTTTTGAAAGAAAACAGAGGTGTTTTTTGCAAAGTGCCTACCTGTAGATTTTGGCCTCTAGCTCAGCCGCCACCTAGGGAAACCTACCAAACCTGTGCATTTCTGAAATTAGAGACCTAGGGGAATCCAAGATGGGGTGACTTGTGTGGCTCGGACCAGGTTCTGTAACCCAGAATCCTTTGCAAACCTCAAAATTTGGCTAAAAAAACACATGTTCCTCACATTTCTGTAGCAGAAAGTTCTGGAATCTGAGAGGAGCCCCAAATTTCCTTCCACCCAGCGATCCCCCACGTCTCCCGATAAAAATGATACCTCACTTGTGTGGGTAGGCCTAGCGTCCGCGACAGGAAACGCCCCAAAGCGCAAAGTGGACACATCCAAATTTTTGAAAGAAAACAGAGGTGTTTTTTGCAAAGTTCCTACCTGTAGATTTTGGCCTCTAGCTCAGCCGCCACCCAGGGAAACCAACCAAACCTGTGCATTTCTGAAAACTAGAGACCTAGTGGAATCGAAGATGGGGTGACTTGTGTGGCTCGGACCAGGTTCTGTTACCCAGAATCCTTTGCAAACCTCAAAATTGTGTTCCTCACATTTCTGTGGCAGAAAGTTCTGGAATCTGAGAGGAGCCACAAATTTCCTTCCACCCAGCGTTCCCCCACGTCTCCCGATAAAAATGATACCTCACTTGTGTGGGTAGGCCTAGCGCCCACGAGAGGAAATGAACCAAAGCGCAACGTGGACACATCCAAATTTTTGAAAGAAAACTGAGGTGTTTTTCGCAAAGTGCCTACCTGTAGATTTTGGCCTGTAGCTCAGCCGGCACCTAGGGAAACCTACCAAACCTGTGCATTTCTGAAAACTAGAGACCTATGGAAATCCAAAATGGGGTGACTTGTGTGGCTCGGACCAGGTTCTGTTACCCAGAATCCTTTGCAAACCTCAAAATTTGGCTAAAAAACACATGTTCCTCAGATTTCTGTGGCAGAAAGTTCTGGAATCTGAGAGGAGCCACAAATTTCCTTCCACCCAGCGTTCTCCCATGTCTCCCGATAAAAATTATACCTCACTTGTGTGGGTAGGGCTAGCGCCCGCGACAGGAAACGCCCCAAAGCGCAATGTGGACACATCCAAATTTTTTAAAGAAAGCAGAGGTGTTTTTTGCAAAGTGCCTACCTGTAGATTTTGGCCTCTAGCTCAGCCACCACCTAGGGAAACCTACCAAACCAGTGCATTTCTGAAAACTAGAGACCCAGGGGAATCCAAGATGGGGTGACTTGTGTGGCTCTGACTAGGTTCTGTTACCCAGAATCCTTTGCAAACCTCAAAATTTGGCTAAAAAAACACATGTTCCTCAGATTTCTGTGGCAGAAAGTTCTGGAATCTGAGAGGAGCCCCAAATTTCCTTCCACCCAGCGATCCCCCACGTCTCCCGATATAAATGATACCTCACTTGTGTGGGTAGGCCTAGCGTCCGCGACAGGAAACGCCCCAAAGCGCAAAGTGGACACATGCAAATTTTTGAAAGAAAACAGAGGTGTTTTTTGCAAAGTTCCTACCTGTAGATTTTGGCCTCTAGCTCAGCCGCCACCCAGGGAAACCAACCAAACCTGTGCATTTCTGAAAACTAGAGACCTAGTGGAATCGAAGATGGGGTGACTTGTGTGGCTCGGACCAGGTTCTGTTACCCAGAATCCTTTGCAAACCTCAAAATTGTGTTCCTCACATTTCTGTAGCAGAAAGTTCTGGAATCTGAGAGGAGCCACAAATTTCCTTCCACCCAGCGTTCCCCCACGTCTCCCGATAAAAATGATACCTCACTTGTGTGGGTAGGCCTAGCGCCCACGAGAGGAAATGAACCAAAGCGCAACGTGGACACATCCAAATTTTTGAAAGAAAACTGAGGTGTTTTTCGCAAAGTGCCTACCTGTAGATTTTGGCCTGTAGCTCAGCCGGCACCTAGGTAAACCTACCAAACCTGTGCATTTCTGAAAACTAGAGACCTATGGAAATCCAAAATGGGGTGACTTGTGTGGCTCGGACCAGGTTCTGTTACCCAGAATCCTTTGCAAACCTCAAAATTTGGCTAAAAAACACATGTTCCTCAGATTTCTGTGGCAGAAAGTTCTGGAATCTGAGAGGAGCCACAAATTTCCTTCCACCCAGCGTTCTCCCATGTCTCCCGATAAAAATTATACCTCACTTGTGTGCGTAGGCCTAGCGCCCGCGACTGGAAACGCCCCAAAGTGCAATGTGGACACATCCACATTTTTGAAAGAAAGCAGAGGTGTTTTTTAGAAAGTGCCTACCTGTAGATTTTGGCCTCTAGCTCAGCCACCACCTAGGGAAACCTACCAAACCTGTGCATTTCTGAAAACTAGAGACCCAGGGTAATCCAAGATGGGGTGACTTGTGTGGCTCGGACTAGGTTCTGTTACCCAGAATCCTTTGCAAACCTCAAAATTTGGCTAATAAAAAACACATGTTCCTCACATTTCTGTGGCAGAAAGTTCTGGAATCTGAGAGGAGCCTCAAATTTCCTTCCACCCAGCATTCCCCCATGTCTCCCAATAAAAATGATACCTCCCTTATGTGGGTTGGCCTAGCACCCGTGACAGGAAACGCCCCAAAGCGCAATGTGGACACATCCAAATTTTTGAAAGAAAACCGAGGTGTTTTTTGCAAAGTGCCTACCTGTAGATTTTGGCCTCTAGCTCAGCCGCCACCCAGGGAAACCAACCAAACCTGTGCATTTCTGAAAACTAGAGACTTAGTGGAATCGAAGATGGGGTGACTTGTGTGGCTCGGACCAGGTTCTGTTACCCAGAATCCTTTGCAAACCTCAAAATTGTGTTCCTCACATTTCTGTGGCAGAAAGTTCTGGAATCTGAGAGGAGCCACAAATTTCCTTCCACCCAGCGTTCCCCCACTTCTCCCGATAAAAATGATACCTCACTTGTGTGGGTAGGCCTAGCGCCCACGAGAGGAAATGAACCAAAGCGCAACGTGGACACATCCAAATTTTTGAAAGAAAACTGAGGTGTTTTTCGCAAAGTGCCTACCTGTAGATTTTGGCCTGTAGCTCAGCCGGCACCTAGGGAAACCTACCAAACCTGTGCATTTCTGAAAACTAGAGACCTATGGAAATCCAAAATGGGGTGACTTGTGTGGCTCGGACCAGGTTCTGTTACCCAGAATCCTTTGCAAACCTCAAAATTTGGCTAAAAAACACATGTTCCTCAGATTTCTGTGGCAGAAAGTTCTGGAATCTGAGAGGAGCCACAAATTTCCTTCCACCCAGCGTTCCCCCATGTCTCCCGATAAAAAAGATACCTCACTTGTGTGGGTAGGCCTAGCACCCGTGACAGGAAACGCCCCAAAGCGCAACGTGGACACATCCAAATTTTTTCAAGAAAACAGAGGTGTTTTTTGCAAAGTGCCTACCTGTAGATTTTGGCCTGTAGCTCAGCCGCCACCTAGGGAAACCTACCAAACCTGTGCATTTCTGAAAACTAGAGACCTAGGGGAATCCAAGATGGGATGACTTGTGTGGCTCGGACCAGGATCTGTTAACTCGGAAACCTTTGCAAACCTCAAAATTTGGCTAAAAAACACATGTTCCTCAGATTTCTGTGGCAGAAAGTTCTGGAATATGAGAGGAGCCACAAATTTCCTTCCACCCAGCGTTCTCCCATGTCTCCCGATAAAAATTATACCTCACTTGTGTGGGTAGGCCTAGCGCCCGCGACAGGAAACGCCCCAAAGCGCAATGTGGACACATCCACATTTTTTAAAGAAAGCAGAGGTGTTTTTTGCAAAGTGCCTACCTGTAGATTTAGGCCTCTAGCTCAGCCACCACCAAGGGAAACCTACCAAACCAGTGCATTTCTGAAAACTAGAGACCCAGGGGAATCCAAGATGGGGTGACTTGTGTGGCTCTGACTAGGTTCTGTTACCCAGAATCCTTTGCAAACCTCAAAATTTGGCTAAAAAAACACATGTTCCTCACATTTCTGTGGCAGAAAGTTCTGGAATCTGAGAGGAGCCTCAAATTTCCTTCCACCCAGCGTTCCCCCATGTCTCCTGATAAAAAAGATACCTCACTTGTGTGGGTAGGCCTACCACCCGCGACAGGAAACGCCCCAAAGTGCAACGTGGACACATCCACATTTTTTAAAGAAAACAGAGGTGTTTTTTGCAAAGTGCCTACCTGTAGATTTTGGCCTGTAGCTCAGCCGCCACCTAGGGAAACCTAGCAAACCTTTGCATTTCTGAAAACTAGAGACCTAGGGGAATCCAAGATGGGATGACTTGTGTGGCTCGGACCAGGATCTGTTAACCCGGAATCCTTTGCAAACCTCAAAATTTGGCAAAAAAAACAAGTTCCTCACATTTCTGTGGCAGAAAGTTCTGGAATCTGAGAGGAGCCACAAATGTCCTTCCACCCAGCGTTCCCCCACGTCTCCCGATAAAAATGATCCATCACTTGTGTGGGTAGGCCTAGCGCTCACGACAGGAAATGACCCAAAGAGCAACGTGGACACATCCACATTTTTGAAAGAAAACTGAGGTGTTTTTCGCAAAGTGCCTACCTGTAGATTTTGGCCTGTAGCTCAGCCGGCACATAGGGAAACCTACCAAACCTGTGCATTTCTGAAAACTAGAGACCTAGGGGAATCCAAGATGGGGTGACTTGTGTGGGTCAGACCAGGTTCTGTTACCCAGAATCCTTTGCAAACCTCAAAATTTGGCTAAAAAACACATGTTCCTCACATTTCTGTGGCAGAAAGTTCTGGAATCTGAGAGGAGCCTCAAATTTCCTTCCACCCAGCGTTCCCCCATGTCTCCCGATAAAAATGATACCTCACTTGTGTGGGTAGGCCTAGCACCCGTGACAGGAAACGCCTCAAAGCGCAACGTGGACACATCCAAATTTTTTAAAGAAAACAGAGGTGTTTTTTGCAAAGTGCCTACCTGTAGATTTTGGCCTGTAGCTCAGCCGCCACCAAGGGAAACCTACCAAACCTGTGCATTTCTGAAAACTAGAGACCTAGGGGAATCCAAGATGGGATGACTTGTGTGGCTCGGACCAGGATCTGTTAACCCAGAATCCTTTGCAAACCTCAAAATCTGGCTAAAAAAACACGTTCCTCACATTTCTGTGGCAGAAAGTTCTGGAATCTGAGAGGAGCCACAAATTTCCTTCCACCCAGCGTTCCCCCAAGTCTCCCGATAAAAATGATACCTCACTTGTGTGGGTAGGCCTAGCGCCCACGACAGGAAACCCCCCAAAGCGCAACGTGGACACATCAAATTTTTGAAAGAAAACAGAGGTGTTTTTTGCAAAGTGCCTACCTGTAGATTTTGGCCTCTAGCTCAGCCGCCACCTAGGGAAACCTACCAAACCTGTGCATTTCTGAAAACTAGAGACGTAGGGGAATCCAAGATGGGGTGACTTGTGTGGCTCGGACCAGGTTCTGTTACCCAGAATCCTTTTCAAACATCAAAATTTGGCTTAAAAAACACGTTCCTCACATTTCTGTGGCAGAAATTTCTAGAATCTGAGAGGAGCCACAAATTTCCTTCTACCCAGCGTTCCCCCACGTCTCCCGATAAAAATGATACCTCACTTGTGTGGGTAGGCCTAGCGCCCGCGACAGGAAACACCCCAAAGCACAACGTGGACACATCCAAATTTTTGAAAGAAAACTGAGGTGTTTTTTGCAAAGTGCCAACCTGTAGATTTTGGCCTGTAGCTCAGCCGGCACCTAGGGAAACCTACCAAACCTGTGCATTTCTGAAAACTAGAGACCTAGGGGAATCCAAGATGGGGTTACTTGTGTGGCTCGGACCAGGTTCTGTTACCCAGAATCCTTTGCAAACCTCAAAATTGTGTTCCTCACATTTCTGTGGCAGACAGTTCTGGAATCTGAGAGGAGACACAAATTTCCTTCCACCCAGCGTTCTCCCATGTCTCCCGATAAAAATTATACCTCACTTGTGTGGGTAGGCCTAGCGCCCGCGACTGGAAACGCCCCAAAGTGCAATGTGGACACATCCACATTTTTGAAAGAAAGCAGAGGTGTTTTTTACAAAGTGCCTACCTGTAGATTTTGGCCTCTAGCTCAGCCATCACCTAGGGAAACCTACCAAACCTGTGCATTTCTGAAAACTAGAGACCCAGGGTAATCCAAGATGGGGTGACTTGTGTGGCTTGGACTAGGTTCTGTTACCCAGAATCCTTTGCAAACCTCAAAATTTGGCTAATAAAAAACACATGTTCCTCACATTTCTCTGGCAGAAAGTTCTGGAATCTGAGAGGAGCCTCAAATTTCCTTCCACCCAGCATTCCCCCATGTCTCCCGATAAAAATGATACCTCCCTTATGTGGGTAGGCCTAGCACCCGCGACAGGAAACGCCCCAAAGCGCAACATGGACACATCCACATTTTTGAAAGAAAACAGAGGTGTTTTTTGTAAAGTGCCTACCTGTAGATTTTGGCCTCTAGCTCAGCCACCACCTAGGGAAACCTACCAAACCAGTGCATTTCTGAAAACTAGAGACCCAGGGGAATCCAAGATGGGGTGACTTGTGTGGCTCTGACTAGGTTCTGTTACCCAGAATCCTTTGCAAACCTCGAAATTTGGCTAAAAAAACACATGTTCCTCAGATTTCTGTGGCAGAAAGTTCTGGAATCTGAGAGGAGCCCCAAATTTCCTTCCACCCAGCGATCCCCCACGTCTCCCGATATAAATGATACCTCACTTGTGTGGGTAGGCCTAGCGTCCGCGACAGGAAACGCCCCAAAGCGCAAAGTGGACACATGCAAATTTTTGAAAGAAAACAGAGGTGTTTTTTGCAAAGTTCCTACCTGTAGATTTTGGCCTCTAGCTCAGCCGCCACCCAGGGAAACCAACCAAACCTGTGCATTTCTGAAAACTAGAGACCTAGTGGAATCGAAGATGGGGTGACTTGTGTGGCTCGGACCAGGTTCTGTTACCCAGAATCCTTTGCAAACCTCAAAATTGTGTTCCTCACATTTCTGTAGCAGAAAGTTCTGGAATCTGAGAGGAGCCACAAATTTCCTTCCACCCAGCGTTCCCCCACGTCTCCCGATAAAAATGATACCTCACTTGTGTGGGTAGGCCTAGCGCCCACGAGAGGAAATGAACCAAAGCGCAACGTGGACACATCCAAATTTTTGAAAGAAAACTGAGGTGTTTTTCGCAAAGTGCCTACCTGTAGATTTTGGCCTGTAGCTCAGCCGGCACCTAGGTAAACCTACCAAACCTGTGCATTTCTGAAAACTAGAGACCTATGGAAATCCAAAATGGGGTGACTTGTGTGGCTCGGACCAGGTTCTGTTACCCAGAATCCTTTGCAAACCTCAAAATTTGGCTAAAAAACACATGTTCCTCAGATTTCTGTGGCAGAAAGTTCTGGAATCTGAGAGGAGCCACAAATTTCCTTCCACCCAGCGTTCTCCCATGTCTCCCGATAAAAATTATACCTCACTTGTGTGCGTAGGCCTAGCGCCCGCGACTGGAAACGCCCCAAAGTGCAATGTGGACACATCCACATTTTTGAAAGAAAGCAGAGGTGTTTTTTAGAAAGTGCCTACCTGTAGATTTTGGCCTCTAGCTCAGCCACCACCTAGGGAAACCTACCAAACCTGTGCATTTCTGAAAACTAGAGACCCAGGGTAATCCAAGATGGGGTGACTTGTGTGGCTCGGACTAGGTTCTGTTACCCAGAATCCTTTGCAAACCTCAAAATTTGGCTAATAAAAAACACATGTTCCTCACATTTCTGTGGCAGAAAGTTCTGGAATCTGAGAGGAGCCTCAAATTTCCTTCCACCCAGCATTCCCCCATGTCTCCCAATAAAAATGATACCTCCCTTATGTGGGTTGGCCTAGCACCCGTGACAGGAAACGCCCCAAAGCGCAATGTGGACACATCCAAATTTTTGAAAGAAAACAGAGGTGTTTTTTGCAAAGTGCCTACCTGTAGATTTTGGCCTCTAGCTCAGCCGCCACCCAGGGAAACCAACCAAACCTGTGCATTTCTGAAAACTAGAGACTTAGTGGAATCGAAGATGGGGTGACTTGTGTGGCTCGGACCAGGTTCTGTTACCCAGAATCCTTTGCAAACCTCAAAATTGTGTTCCTCACATTTCTGTGGCAGAAAGTTCTGGAATCTGAGAGGAGCCACAAATTTCCTTCCACCCAGCGTTCCCCCACTTCTCCCGATAAAAATGATACCTCACTTGTGTGGGTAGGCCTAGCGCCCACGAGAGGAAATGAACCAAAGCGCAACGTGGACACATCCAAATTTTTGAAAGAAAACTGAGGTGTTTTTCGCAAAGTGCCTACCTGTAGATTTTGGCCTGTAGCTCAGCCGGCACCTAGGGAAACCTACCAAACCTGTGCATTTCTGAAAACTAGAGACCTATGGAAATCCAAAATGGGGTGACTTGTGTGGCTCGGACCAGGTTCTGTTACCCAGAATCCTTTGCAAACCTCAAAATTTGGCTAAAAAACACATGTTCCTCAGATTTCTGTGGCAGAAAGTTCTGGAATCTGAGAGGAGCCACAAATTTCCTTCCACCCAGCGTTCCCCCATGTCTCCCGATAAAAAAGATACCTCACTTGTGTGGGTAGGCCTAGCACCCGTGACAGGAAACGCCCCAAAGCGCAACGTGGACACATCCAAATTTTTTCAAGAAAACAGAGGTGTTTTTTGCAAAGTGCCTACCTGTAGATTTTGGCCTGTAGCTCAGCCGCCACCTAGGGAAACCTACCAAACCTGTGCATTTCTGAAAACTAGAGACCTAGGGGAATCCAAGATGGGATGACTTGTGTGGCTCGGACCAGGATCTGTTAACTCGGAAACCTTTGCAAACCTCAAAATTTGGCTAAAAAACACATGTTCCTCAGATTTCTGTGGCAGAAAGTTCTGGAATATGAGAGGAGCCACAAATTTCCTTCCACCCAGCGTTCTCCCATGTCTCCCGATAAAAATTATACCTCACTTGTGTGGGTAGGCCTAGCGCCCGCGACAGGAAACGCCCCAAAGCGCAATGTGGACACATCCACATTTTTTAAAGAAAGCAGAGGTGTTTTTTGCAAAGTGCCTACCTGTAGATTTAGGCCTCTAGCTCAGCCACCACCAAGGGAAACCTACCAAACCAGTGCATTTCTGAAAACTAGAGACCCAGGGGAATCCAAGATGGGGTGACTTGTGTGGCTCTGACTAGGTTCTGTTACCCAGAATCCTTTGCAAACCTCAAAATTTGGCTAAAAAAACACATGTTCCTCACATTTCTGTGGCAGAAAGTTCTGGAATCTGAGAGGAGCCTCAAATTTCCTTCCACCCAGCGTTCCCCCATGTCTCCTGATAAAAAAGATACCTCACTTGTGTGGGTAGGCCTACCACCCGCGACAGGAAACGCCCCAAAGTGCAACGTGGACACATCCACATTTTTTAAAGAAAACAGAGGTGTTTTTTGCAAAGTGCCTACCTGTAGATTTTGGCCTGTAGCTCAGCCGCCACCTAGGGAAACCTAGCAAACCTTTGCATTTCTGAAAACTAGAGACCTAGGGGAATCCAAGATGGGATGACTTGTGTGGCTCGGACCAGGATCTGTTAACCCGGAATCCTTTGCAAACCTCAAAATTTGGCAAAAGAAACAAGTTCCTCACATTTCTGTGGCAGAAAGTTCTGGAATCTGAGAGGAGCCACAAATGTCCTTCCACCCAGCGTTCCCCCACGTCTCCCGATAAAAATGATCCATCACTTGTGTGGGTAGGCCTAGCGCTCACGACAGGAAATGACCCAAAGAGCAACGTGGACACATCCACATTTTTGAAAGAAAACTGAGGTGTTTTTCGCAAAGTGCCTACCTGTAGATTTTGGCCTGTAGCTCAGCCGGCACATAGGGAAACCTACCAAACCTGTGCATTTCTGAAAACTAGAGACCTAGGGGAATCCAAGATGGGGTGACTTGTGTGGGTCAGACCAGGTTCTGTTACCCAGAATCCTTTGCAAACCTCAAAATTTGGCTAAAAAACACATGTTCCTCACATTTCTGTGGCAGAAAGTTCTGGAATCTGAGAGGAGCCTCAAATTTCCTTCCACCCAGCGTTCCCCCATGTCTCCCGATAAAAATGATACCTCACTTGTGTGGGTAGGCCTAGCACCCGTGACAGGAAACGCCTCAAAGCGCAACGTGGACACATCCAAATTTTTTAAAGAAAACAGAGGTGTTTTTTGCAAAGTGCCTACCTGTAGATTTTGGCCTGTAGCTCAGCCGCCACCAAGGGAAACCTACCAAACCTGTGCATTTCTGAAAACTAGAGACCTAGGGGAATCCAAGATGGGATGACTTGTGTGGCTCGGACCAGGATCTGTTAACCCAGAATCCTTTGCAAACCTCAAAATCTGGCTAAAAAAACACGTTCCTCACATTTCTGTGGCAGAAAGTTCTGGAATCTGAGAGGAGCCACAAATTTCCTTCCACCCAGCGTTCCCCCAAGTCTCCCGATAAAAATGATACCTCACTTGTGTGGGTAGGCCTAGCGCCCACGACAGGAAACCCCCCAAAGCGCAACGTGGACACATCAAATTTTTGAAAGAAAACAGAGGTGTTTTTTGCAAAGTGCCTACCTGTAGATTTTGGCCTCTAGCTCAGCCGCCACCTAGGGAAACCTACCAAACCTGTGCATTTCTGAAAACTAGAGACGTAGGGGAATCCAAGATGGGGTGACTTGTGTGGCTCGGACCAGGTTCTGTTACCCAGAATCCTTTTCAAACATCAAAATTTGGCTTAAAAAACACGTTCCTCACATTTCTGTGGCAGAAATTTCTAGAATCTGAGAGGAGCCACAAATTTCCTTCTACCCAGCGTTCCCCCACGTCTCCCGATAAAAATGATACCTCACTTGTGTGGGTAGGCCTAGCGCCCGCGACAGGAAACACCCCAAAGCACAACGTGGACACATCCAAATTTTTGAAAGAAAACTGAGGTGTTTTTTGCAAAGTGCCAACCTGTAGATTTTGGCCTGTAGCTCAGCCGGCACCTAGGGAAACCTACCAAACCTGTGCATTTCTGAAAACTAGAGACCTAGGGGAATCCAAGATGGGGTTACTTGTGTGGCTCGGACCAGGTTCTGTTACCCAGAATCCTTTGCAAACCTCAAAATTGTGTTCCTCACATTTCTGTGGCAGACAGTTCTGGAATCTGAGAGGAGACACAAATTTCCTTCCACCCAGCGTTCTCCCATGTCTCCCGATAAAAATTATACCTCACTTGTGTGGGTAGGCCTAGCGCCCGCGACTGGAAACGCCCCAAAGTGCAATGTGGACACATCCACATTTTTGAAAGAAAGCAGAGGTGTTTTTTACAAAGTGCCTACCTGTAGATTTTGGCCTCTAGCTCAGCCATCACCTAGGGAAACCTACCAAACCTGTGCATTTCTGAAAACTAGAGACCCAGGGTAATCCAAGATGGGGTGACTTGTGTGGCTTGGACTAGGTTCTGTTACCCAGAATCCTTTGCAAACCTCAAAATTTGGCTAATAAAAAACACATGTTCCTCACATTTCTCTGGCAGAAAGTTCTGGAATCTGAGAGGAGCCTCAAATTTCCTTCCACCCAGCATTCCCCCATGTCTCCCGATAAAAATGATACCTCCCTTATGTGGGTAGGCCTAGCACCCGCGACAGGAAACGCCCCAAAGCGCAACATGGACACATCCACATTTTTGAAAGAAAACAGAGGTGTTTTTTGTAAAGTGCCTACATGTAGATTTTGGCCTCTAGCTCAGCCGCCACCCAGGGAAACCAACCAAACCTGTGCATTTCTGTAAACTAGAGACCTAGTGGAATCGAAGATGGGGTGACTTGTGTGGCTCGGACCAGGTTCTGTTACCCAGAATCCTTTGCAAACCTCAAAATTGTGTTCCTCACATTTCTGTGGCAGAAAGCTCTGGAATCTGAGAGGAGCCACAAATTTCCTTCCACCCAGTGTTCCCCCACGTCTCCCGATAAAAATGATACCTCACTTGTGTGGGTAGGCCTAGCGCCCACGAGAGGAAATGAACCAAAGCGCAACGTGGACACATCCACATTTTTGAAAGAAAACTGAGGTGTTTTTCGCAAAGTGCCTACCTGTAGATTTTGGCCTGCAGCTCAGCCGGCACCTAGGGAAACCTACCAAACCTGTGCATTTCTGAAAACGAGAGACCTATGGAAATCCAAAATGGGGTGACTTGTGTGGCTCGGACCAGGTTCTGTTACCCAGAATCCTTTGCAAACCTCAAAATTTGGCTAAAAAACACATGTTCCTCAGATTTCTGTGGCAGAAAGTTCTGGAATCTGAGAGGAGCCACAAATTTCCTTCCACCCAGCGTTCCCCCATGTCTCCCGATAAAAAAGATACCTCACTTGTGTGGGTAGGCCTAGCACCCGTGACAGGAAACGCCCCAAAGCACAACGTGGACACATCCACATTTTTTAAAGAAAACAGAGGTGTTTTTTGCAAAGTGCCTACCTGTAGATTTTGGCCTGTAGCTCAGCCGCCACCTAGGGAAACCTACCAAACCTGTGCATTTCTGAAAACTAGAGACCTAGTGGAATCCAAGATGGGATGACTTGTGTGGCTCGGACCAGGATCTGTTAACCCGGAATCCTTTGCAAACCTCAAAATTTGGCTAAAAAACACATGTTCCTCAGATTTCTGTGGCAGAAAGTTCTGGAATATGAGAGGAGCCACAAATTTCCTTCCACCCAGCGTTCTCCCATGTCTCCCGATAAAAATTATACCTCACTTGTGTGGGTAGGCCTAGCGCCCGCGACAGGAAACGCCCCAAAGCGCAACGTGGACACATCCACATTTTTTAAAGAAAGCAGAGGTGTTTTTTGCAAAGTGCCTACCTGTAGATTTTGGCCTCTAGCTCAGCCACCACCAAGGGAAACCTACCAAACCATTGCATTTCTGAAAACTAGAGACCCAGGGGAATCCAAGATGGGGTGACTTGTGTGGCTCTGACTAGGTTCTGTTACCCAGAATCCTTTGCAAACCTCAAAATTTGGCTAAAAAAACACATGTTCCTCACATTTCTGTGGCAGAAAGTTCTGGAATCTGAGAGGAGCCTCAAATTTCCTTCCACCCAGCGTTCCCCCATGTCTCCCGATAAAAAAGATACCTCACTTGTGTGGGTAGGCCTAGCACCCGCGACAGGAAACGCCCCAAAGCGCAACGTGGACACATCCACATTTTTTAAAGAAAACAGAGGTGTTTTTTGCAAAGTGCCTACCTGTAGATTTTGGCCTGTAGCTCAGCCGCCACCTAGGGAAACCTAGCAAACCTGTGCATTTCTGAAAACTAGAGACCTAGGGGAATCCAAGATGGGATGATTTGTGTGGCTCGGACCAGGATCTGTTAACCCGGAATCCTTTGCAAACCTCAAAATTTGGCAAAAAAAACAAGTTCCTCACATTTCTGTGGCAGAAAGTTCTGGAATCTGAGAGGAGCCACAAATTTCCTTCCACCCAGCGTTCCCCCAAGTCTCCCGATAAAAATGATACCTCACTTGTGTGGGTAGGCCTAGCGCCCATGACAGGAAACACCCCAAAGCGCAACGTGGACACATCCAATTTTTGAAAGAAAACAGAGGTGTTTTCTGCAAAGTGCCTACCTGTAGATTTTGGTCTCTAGCTCAGCCGACACCTAGGTAAACCTACCAAACCTGTGCATATCTGAAAACTAGAGACGTAGGGGAATCCAAGATGGGGTGACTTGTGTGGCTCGGACCAGGTTCTGTTACCCAGAATCCTTTTCAAACCTCAACATTTGGCTAAAAAAACACGTTCCTCAAATTTCTTTGGCAGAAATTTCTGGAATCTGAGAGGAGACACAAATTTCCTTCCACCCAGCGTTCCCCCAAGTCTCCTGATAAAAATGATACCTCACTTGTGTGGGTAGGCCTAGCGCCCGCGACAGGAAACACCCCAAAGCACAATGTGGACACATCCAAATTTTTCAAAGAGAACTGAGGTGTTTTTTGCAAAGTGCCTACCTGTAGATTTTGGCCTGTAGCTCAGCCGGCACCCAGGGAAACCTACCAAACCTGTGCATTTCTTAAAACTAGAGACCTAGGGGAATCCAAGATGGGGTGACTTGTGTGGCTCGGACCAGGTTCTGTTACCCAGAATCATTTGCAAACCTCACAATTTGGCTAAAAAAACACATGTCCCTCACATTTCTGTGACAGAAAGTTCTGGAATCTGAGAGGAGCCCCAAATTTCCTTCCACCCAGCGTTCCCCCACGTCTCCCGATAAAAATGATACCTCACTTGTGTGGGTAGGCCTAGCGTCCGCGACTGGAAACACTCCAAAGCGCAAAGTGGACACATCCAAATTTTGGAAAGAAAACAGAGGTGTTTTTTGCAAAGTTCCTACCTGTAGATTTTGGCCTGTAGCTCAGCCGCCACCCAGGGAAACCTACCAAACCTGTGCATTTCTGAAAACTAGAGACCTAGTGGAATCCAAGATGGGGTGACTTGTGTGGCTTGGACCAGGTTCTGTTACCCAGAATCCTTTGCAAACCTCAAAATTGTGTTCCTCACATTTCTGTGGCAGAAAGTTTTGGAATCTGAGAGGAGCCACAAATGTCCTTCCACCCAGCGTTCCCCCACGTCTCCCGATAAAAATGATACATCACTTGTGTGGGTAGGCCTAGCGCTCACGACAGGAAATGACCCAAAGAGCAACGTGGACACATCCACATTTTTGAAAGAAAACTGAGGTGTTTTTCGCAAAGTGCCTACCTGTAGATTTTGGCCTGTAGCTCAGCCGGCACATAGGGAAACCTACCAAACCTGTGCATTTCTGAAAACTAGAGACCTAGGGGAATCCACGATGGGGTGACTTGTGTGGCTCGGACTAGGTTCTGTTACCCAGAATCCTTTGCAAACCTCAAAATTTGGCTAATAAAAAACACATGTTCCTCACATTTCTGTGGCAGAAAGTTCTGGAATCTGAGAGGAGCCTCAAATTTCCTTCCACCCAGCGTTCCCCCAAGTCTCCCAATAAAAATGATACCTCACTTGTGTGGGTTGGCCTAGCGCCCGTGACAGGAAACACCCCAAAGCGCAACGTGGACACATCCAATTTTTGAAAGAAAACAGAGGTGTTTTCTGCAAAGTGCCTACCTGTAGATTTTGGCCTGTAGCTCAGCCGACACCTAGGTAAACCTACCAAACCTGTGCATTTCTGAAAACTAGAGACGTAGGGGAATCCAAGATGGGTGACTTGTGTGGCTCGGACCAGGTTCTGTTACCCAGAATCCTTTTCAAACCTCAAAATTTGGCTAAAAAACCACGTTCCTCACATTTCTTTGGCAGAAATTTCTGGAATCTGAGAGGAGACACAAATTTCCTTCCACCCAGCGTTCCCCCAAGTCTCCCGATAAAAATGATACCTCACTTGTGTGGGTAGGCCTAGCGCCCGCGACAGGAAACACCCCAAAGCACAACGTGGACACATCCAAATTTTTGAAAGAAAACTGAGGTGTTTTTTGCAAAGTGCCAACCTGTAGATTTTGGCCTGTAGCTCAGCCGGCACCTAGGGAAACCTACCAAACCTGTGCATTTCTGAAAACTAGAGACCTAGGGGAATCCAAGATGGGGTTACTTGTGTGGCTCGGACCAGGTTCTGTTACCCAGAATCCTTTGCAAACCTCAAAATTGTGTTCCTCACATTTCTGTGGCAGACAGTTCTGGAATCTGAGAGGAGACACAAATTTCCTTCCACCCAGCGTTCTCCCATGTCTCCCGATAAAAATTATACCTCACTTGTGTGGGTAGGCCTAGCGCCCGCGACTGGAAACACCCCAAAGTGCAATGTGGACACATCCACATTTTTGAAAGAAAGCAGAGGTGTTTTTTACAAAGTGCCTACCTGTAGATTTTGGCCTCTAGCTCAGCCATCACCTAGGGAAACCTACCAAACCTGTGCATTTCTGAAAACTAGAGACCCAGGGTAATCCAAGATGGGGTGACTTGTGTGGCTTGGACTAGGTTCTGTTACCCAGAATCCTTTGCAAACCTCAAAATTTGGCTAATAAAAAACACATGTTCCTCACATTTCTCTGGCAGAAAGTTCTGGAATCTGAGAGGAGCCTCAAATTTCCTTCCACCCAGCATTCCCCCATGTCTCCCGATAAAAATGATACCTCCCTTATGTGGGTAGGCCTAGCACCCGCGACAGGAAACGCCCCAAAGCGCAACATGGACACATCCAAATTTTTGAAAGAAAACAGAGGTGTTTTTTGCAAAGTGCCTACATGTAGATTTTGGCCTCTAGCTCAGCCGCCACCCAGGGAAACCAACCAAACCTGTGCATTTCTGTAAACTAGAGACCTAGTGGAATCGAAGATGGGGTGACTTGTGTGGCTCGGACCAGGTTCTGTTACCCAGAATCCTTTGCAAACCTCAAAATTGTGTTCCTCACATTTCTGTGGCAGAAAGTTCTGGAATCTGAGAGGAGCCTCAAATTTCCTTCCACCCAGCGTTCCCCCAAGTCTCCCAATAAAAATGATACCTCACTTGTGTGGGTTGGCCTAGCGCCCGTGACAGGAAACACCCCAAAGCGCAACGTGGACACATCCAATTTTTGAAAGAAAACAGAGGTGTTTTCTGCAAAGTGCCTACCTGTAGATTTTGGCCTGTAGCTCAGCCGACACCTAGGTAAACCTACCAAACCTGTGCATTTCTGAAAACTAGAGACGTAGGGGAATCCAAGATGGGTGACTTGTGTGGCTCGGACCAGGTTCTGTTACCCAGAATCCTTTGCAAACCTCAAAATTGCGTTCCTCACATTTCTGTGGCAGAAAGTTTTGGAATCTGAGAGGAGCCACAAATTTCCTTCCACCCAGCATTCCCCCACGTCTCCCGATAAAAATGATACATCACTTGTGTGGGTAGGCCTAGCGCTCACGACAGGAAATGACCCAAAGCGCAACGTGGACACATCCACATTTTTTAAAGAAAACTGAGGTGTTTTTCGCAAAGTGCCTACCTGTAGATTTTGGCCTGTAGCTCAGCCGGCACATAGGGAAACCTACCAAACCTGTGCATTTCTGAAAACTAGAGACCTAGGGGAATCCAAGATGGGGTGACTTGTGTGGCTCAGACCAGGTTCTGTTACCCAGAATCCTTTGCAAACCTCAAAATTTGGCTAAAAAAACACATGTTCCTCACATTTCTGTGGCAGAAAGTTCTGGAATCTGAGAGGAGCTTCAAATTTCCTTCCACCCAGCGTTCCCCCATGTCTCCCGATAAAAATGATACCTCACTTGTGTGGGAAGGCCTAGCACCCGTGACAGGAAACGCCCCAAAGTGCAACGTGGACACATCCAAATTTTTGAAAGAAAACAGAGGTGTTTTTTGCAAAGTGCCTACCTGTAGATTTTGGCCTGTAGCTCAGCCGCCACCTAGGGAAACCTACCAAACCTGTGCATTTCTGAAAATTAGAGACCTAGGGGAATCCATGATGGGATGACTTGTGTGGCTCGGACCAGGATCTGTTAACCCGGAATCCTTTGCAAACCTCAAAATCTGGCTAAAAAAACACGTTCCTCACATTTCTGTGGCAGAAAGTTCTGGAATCTGAGAGGAGCCACAAATTTCCTTCCACCCAGCGTTCCCCCGAGTCTCCCCATAAAAATGATACCTCACTTGTGTGGGTAGGCCTAGCGCCCGCGACAGGAAACTCCCCAAAGCGCAACGTGGACACATCCAATTTTTGAAAGAAAACAGAGGTGTTTTTTGCAAAGTGCCTACCTGTAGATTTTGGCCTCTAGCTCAGCCGCCACCTAGGGAAACCTACCAAACCTGTGCATTTCTGAAATTAGAGACCTAGGGGAATCCAAGATGGGGTGACTTGTGTGGCTCGGACCAGGTTCTGTAACCCAGAATCCTTTGCAAACCTCAAAATTTGGCTAAAAAAACACATGTTCCTCACATTTCTGTGGCAGAAAGTTCTGGAATCTGAGAGGAGCCCCAAATTTCCTTCCACCCAGCGTTCCCCCACGTCTCCCGATAAAAATGATACCTCCCTTGTGTGGGTAGGCCTAGCACCCGCGACAGGAAACGCCCCAAAGCGCAACGTGGACACATCCAAATTTTTGAAAGAAAACAGAGGTGTTTTTTGCAAAGTGCCTACCTGTAGATTTTGGCCTGTAGCTCAGCCGCCACCTAGGGAAACCTACCAAACCTGTGTATTTCTGAAAACTAGAGACCTAGGGGAATCCTAGATGGGGTGACTTGTGTGGCTCGGACCAGGATCTGTTAATCCGGAATCCTTTGCAAACCTCAAAATTTGGCTAAAGAAACACGTTCCTCACATTTCTGTGGCAGAAAGTTCTGGAATATGAGAGGAGCCACAAATTTCCTTCCACCCAGCGTTCCCCCAAGTCTCCCGATAAAAATGATACCTCACTTGTGTGGGTAGGCCTAGCGCCCGCGACAGGAAACACCCCAAAGCGCAACGTGGACACATCCAAATTTTTGAAAGAAAACTGAGGTGTTTTTTGCAAAGTGCCTACCTGTAGATTTTGGCCTGTCGCTCAGCCGGCACCCAGGGAAACCTACCAAACCTGTGCATTTCTGAAAACTATAGACCTAGGGAAATCCAAGATGGGGTTACTTGTGTGGCTCGGACCAGGTTCTGTTACCCAGAATCCTTTGCAAACCTCAAAATTGTGTTCCTCAGTTTTCTGTGGCAGAAAGTTCTGGAATCTGAGAGGAGTCACAAATTTCCTTCCACCCAGCGTTCTCCCATGTCTCCCGATAAAAATTATACCTCACTTGTGTGGGTAGGCCTAGCGCCCGCGACTGGAAACGCCCCAAAGTGAATGTGGACACATCCACATTTTTGAAAGAAAGCAGAGGTGTTTTTTACAAAGTGCCTACCTGTAGATTTTGGCCTCTAGCTCAGCCACCACCTAGGGAAACCTACCAAACCTGTGCATTTCTGAAAACTAGAGACCCAGGGGAATCCAAGATGGGGTGACTTGTGTGGCTCGGACCAGGTTCTGTTACCCAGAATCCTTTGCAAACCTCAAAATTTGGCTAATAAAAAACACATGTTCCTCACATTTCTGTGGTAGAATGTTCTGGAATCTGAGAGGAGCTTCAAATTTCCTTCCACCCAGCGTTCCCCCATGTCTCCCGATAAAAATGATACCTCCCTTGTGTGGGTAGGCCTGGCACCCGCGACAGGAAACGCCCCAAAGCGCAACGTGGACACATCCAAATTTTTTAAAGAAAACAGAGGTGTTTTTTGCAAAGTGCCTACCTGTAGATTTTGGCCTGTAGCTCAGCCGCCACTTAGGGAAACCTACCAAAACTGTGCATTTCTGAAAACTAGAGACCTAGGGGAATCCAAGATGGGGTGACTTGTGTGGCTCGGACCAGGATCTGTTAACCCGGAATCCTTTGCAAACCTCAAAATTTGGCTAAAAAAACACGTTCCTCACATTTCTGTGGCAGAAAGTTCTGGAATCTGAGAGGAGCCACAAATTTCCTTCCACCCAGCGTTCCCCCAAGTCTCCCGATAAAAATGATACCTCACTTGTGTGGGTAGGCCTAGCGCCCGTGACAGGAAACACCCCAAAGCGCAACGTGGACACATCCAAATTTTTGAAAGAAAACTGAGGTGTTTTTTGCAAAGTGCCTACCTGTAGATTTTGGCCTCTAGCTCAGCCGCCACCTAGGGAAATCTACCAAACCTGTGCATTTCTGAAAACTAGAGACCTAGGGGAATCCAAGATGTGGTGACTTGTGTGGCTCGGACCAGGTTCTGTTACCCAGAATCCTTTTCAAACCTCAAAATTTGGCTAAAAAAACACGTTCCTCACATTTCTGTGGCAGAAAGTTCTGGAATATGAGAGGAGCCACAAATTTCCTTCCACTCAGCGTTCCGCCAAGTCTCCCGATAAAAATGATACCTCACTTGTGTGGGTAGGCCTAGCGCCCGCGACAGGAAACACCCCAAAGCGCAACGTGGACACATCCACATTTTTGAAAGAAAACTGAGGTGTTTTTTGCAAAGTGCCTACCTGTAGATTTTGGCCTGTCGCTCAGCCGGCACCCAGGGAAACCTACCAAACCTGTGCATTTTTGAAAACTAGAGACCTAGGGGAATCCAAGATGGGGTTACTTGTGTGGCTCGGACCAGGTTCTGTTACCTAGAATCCTTTGCAAACCTCAAAATTCTGTTACTCAGATTTCTGTGGCAGAAAGTTCTGGAATCTGAGAGGAGCCACAAATTTCCTTCCACCCAGCGTTCTCCCATGTCTCCCGATAAAAATGATACCTCACTTGTGTGGGTAGGCCTAGCGCCCGCGACTGGAAACGCCCCAAAGTGCAATGTGGACACATCCACATTTTTGAAAGAAAGCAGAGGTGTTTTTTACAAAGTGCCTACCTGTAGATTTTGGCCTCTAGCTCAGCCGCCACCTAGGGAAACCTACCAAACCTGTGCATTTCTGAAAACTAGAGACCCAGGGGAATCCAAGATGGGGTGACTTGTGTGGCTCGGACTAGGTTCTGTTACCCAGAATCCTATGCAAACCTCAAAATTTGGCTAATAAAAAACACATGTTCCTCACATTTCTGTGGCAGGAAGTTCTGGAATCTGAGAGGCGCTTCAAATTTCCTTCCACCCAGCGTTCCCCCATGTCTCCCGATAAAAATGATACCTCCCTTGTGTGGGTAGGCCTAGCACCCGCGACAGGAAACGCCCCAAAGCGCAACGTGGACACATCCAAATTTTTTAAAGAAAACAGAGGTGTTTTTTGCAAAGTGCCTACCTGTAGATTTTGGCCTGTAGCTCAGCCGCCACCTAGGGAAACCTACCAAACCTTTGCATTTCTGAAAACTAGAGACCTAGGGGAATCCAAGATGGGTTGACTTGTGTGGCTCGGACCAGGATCTGTTAACCCGGAATCCTTTGCAAACCTCAAAATTTGGCTAAAAAAACACGTTCCTCACATTTCTGTGGCAGAAAGTTCTGGAATCTGAGAGGAGCCACAAATTTCCTTCCTCCCGGCGTTCCCCCAAGTCTCCCGATAAAAATGATACCTCACTTGTGTGGGTAGGACTAGCGCCCGCGACAGGAAACACCCCAAAGCGCAACGTGGACACATCCAAATTTTTGAAAGAAAACTGAGGTGTTTTTTGCAAAGTGCCTACCTGTAGATTTTGGCCTGTCGCTCAGCCGGCACCAAGGGAAACCTACCAAACCTGTGCATTTCTGAAAACTAGAGACCTAGGGGAATCCAAGATGGGGTTACTTGTGTGGCTCGGACCAGGTTCTGTTACCCAGAATCCTTTGCAAACCTCAAAATTGTGTTCCTCAGATTTCTGTGGCAGAAAGTTCTGGAATCTGAGAGGAGCCACAAATTTCCTTCCACCCAGCGTTCCCCAAAGTCTCCCGATAAAAATGATACCTCACTTGTGTGGGTAGGCCTAGCGCCTGTGATAGGAGACACCCCAAAGCGCAACGTGGACACATCCAATTTTTGAAAGAAAACAGAGGTGTTTTTTGCAAAGTGCCTACCTGTAGATTTTGGCCTCTAGCTCAGCCGCCACCTAGGGAAACTTACCAAACCTGTGCATTTCTGAAAACTAGAGACCTAAGGATATCCAAGATGGGGTGACTTGTGTGGCTCGGACCAGGTTCTGTTACCCGGAATCCTTTGCAAACCTCAAAATTTGGCTAAAAAAACACGTTCCTCACATTTCTGTGGCAGAAAGTTCTGGAATCTGAGAGGAGCCACAAATGTCCTTCCACCCAGCGTTCCCCCAAGTCTCCCGATAAAAATGATACCTCACTTGTGTGGGTAGGCCTAGCGCCCGCGACAGGAAACACCCCAAAGCGCAACGTGGACACATCCAATTTTTGAAAGAAAACAGAGGTGTTTTTTGCAAAGTGCCTACTTGTAGATTTTGGCCTCTAGCTCAGCCGTCACCTAGGGAAATCTACCAAACCTGTGCATTTCTGAAAACTAGATACCTAGGGGAATCCAAGATGTGGTGACTTGTGTGGCTCAGACCAGGTTCTGTTACCCAGAATCCTTTTCAAACCTCAAAATGTGGCTAAAAAAACACGTTCCTCACATTTCTGTGGCAGAAAGTTCTGGAATATGAGAGGAGCCACAAATTTCCTTCCACCCAGCGTTCCCCCAAGTCTCCCGATAAAAATGATACCTCACTTGTGTGGGTAGGCCTAGCGCCCGCGACAGGAAACACCCCAAAGCGCAACGTGGACACATCCAAATTTTTGAAAGAAAACTGAGGTGTTTTTTGCAAAGTGCCTACCTGTAGATTTTGGCCTGTCGCTCAGCCGGCACACAGGGAAACCTACCAAACCTGTGCATTTCTGAAAACTAGAGACCTAGGGAAATCCAAGATGGGGTTACTTGTGTGGCTCGGACCAGGTTCTGTTACCCAGAATCCTTTGCAAACCTCAAAATTGTGTTCCTCAGATTTCTGTGGCAGAAAGTTCTGGAATCTGAGAGGAGCCACAAATTTCCTTCCACCCAGCGTTCTCCCATGTCTCCCAATAAAAATTATACCTCACTTGTGTGGGTAGGCCAAGCGCCCGCGACTGGAAACGCCCCAAAGTGCAATGTGGACACATCCACATTTTTTAAAGAAAGCAGAGGTGTTTTTTACAAAGTGCCTACCTGTAGATTTTGGCCTCTAGCTCAGCCACCACCTAGGGAAACCTACCAAACCTGTGCATTTCTGAAAACTAGAGACCCAGGGGAATCCATGATGGGGTGACTTGTGTGGCTCGGACTAGGTTCTGTTACCCAGAATCCTTTGCAAACCTCAAAATTTGGCTAATAAAAAACACATGTTCCTCACATTTCTGTGGCAGAAAGTTCTGGAATCTGAGAGGAGCCTCAAATTTCCTTCCACCCAGCGTTCCCCCATGTCTCCCGATAAAAATGATACCTCCCTTGTGTGGGTAGGCCTAGCACCCGCGACAGGAAACGCTCCAAAGCGCAACGTGGACACATCCAAATTTTTTAAAGAAAACAGAGGTGTTTTTTGCAAAGTGCCTACCTGTAGATTTTGGCCTGTAGCTCAGCCGCCACCTAGGGAAACCTACCAAACCTGTGCATTTCTGAAAACTAGAGACCTAGGGGAATCCAAGATGGGGTGACTTGTGTGGCTCGGACCAGGTTCTGTTACCCAGAATCCTTTTCAAACCTCAAAATTTGGCTAAAAAAACACGTTCCTCACATTTCTGTGGCAGAAAGTTCTGGAATATGAGAGGAACCATAAATTTCCTTCCACCCAGCGTTCCCCCAAGTCTCCCAATAAAAATGATACCTCACTTGTGTGGGTAGGCCTAGCGCCCGCGACAGGAAACACCCCAAAGCGCAACGTGGACACATCCAAATTTTTGAAAGAAAACTGAGGTGTTTTTTGCAAAGTGCCTACCTGTAGATTTTGGCCTGTCGCTCAGCCGGCACCCAGGGAAACCTACCAAACCTGTGCATTTCTGAAAACTATAGACCTAGGGAAATCCAAGATGGGGTTACTTGTGTGGCTCGGACCAGGTTCTGTTACCCAGAATCCTTTGCAAACCTCAAAATTGTGTTCCTCAGTTTTCTGTGGCAGAAAGTTCTGGAATCTGAGAGGAGTCACAAATTTCCTTCCACCCAGCGTTCTCCCATGTCTCCCGATAAAAATTATACCTCACTTGTGTGGGTAGGCCTAGCGCCCGCGACTGGAAACGCCCCAAAGTGAATGTGGACACATCCACATTTTTGAAAGAAAGCAGAGGTGTTTTTTACAAAGTGCCTACCTGTAGATTTTGGCCTCTAGCTCAGCCACCACCTAGGGAAACCTACCAAACCTGTGCATTTCTGAAAACTAGAGACCCAGGGGAATCCAAGATGGGGTGACTTGTGTGGCTCGGACCAGGTTCTGTTACCCAGAATCCTTTGCAAACCTCAAAATTTGGCTAATAAAAAACACATGTTCCTCACATTTCTGTGGTAGAATGTTCTGGAATCTGAGAGGAGCTTCAAATTTCCTTCCACCCAGCGTTCCCCCATGTCTCCCGATAAAAATGATACCTCCCTTGTGTGGGTAGGCCTGGCACCCGCGACAGGAAACGCCCCAAAGCGCAACGTGGACACATCCAAATTTTTTAAAGAAAACAGAGGTGTTTTTTGCAAAGTGCCTACCTGTAGATTTTGGCCTGTAGCTCAGCCGCCACTTAGGGAAACCTACCAAAACTGTGCATTTCTGAAAACTAGAGACCTAGGGGAATCCAAGATGGGGTGACTTGTGTGGCTCGGACCAGGATCTGTTAACCCGGAATCCTTTGCAAACCTCAAAATTTGGCTAAAAAAACACGTTCCTCACATTTCTGTGGCAGAAAGTTCTGGAATCTGAGAGGAGCCACAAATTTCCTTCCACCCAGCGTTCCCCCAAGTCTCCCGATAAAAATGATACCTCACTTGTGTGGGTAGGCCTAGCGCCCGTGACAGGAAACACCCCAAAGCGCAACGTGGACACATCCAAATTTTTGAAAGAAAACTGAGGTGTTTTTTGCAAAGTGCCTACCTGTAGATTTTGGCCTCTAGCTCAGCCGCCACCTAGGGAAATCTACCAAACCTGTGCATTTCTGAAAACTAGAGACCTAGGGGAATCCAAGATGTGGTGACTTGTGTGGCTCGGACCAGGTTCTGTTACCCAGAATCCTTTTCAAACCTCAAAATTTGGCTAAAAAAACACGTTCCTCACATTTCTGTGGCAGAAAGTTCTGGAATATGAGAGGAGCCACAAATTTCCTTCCACTCAGCGTTCCGCCAAGTCTCCCGATAAAAATGATACCTCACTTGTGTGGGTAGGCCTAGCGCCCGCGACAGGAAACACCCCAAAGCGCAACGTGGACACATCCACATTTTTGAAAGAAAACTGAGGTGTTTTTTGCAAAGTGCCTACCTGTAGATTTTGGCCTGTCGCTCAGCCGGCACACAGGGAAACCTACCAAACCTGTGCATTTTTGAAAACTAGAGACCTAGGGGAATCCAAGATGGGGTTACTTGTGTGGCTCGGACCAGGTTCTGTTACCTAGAATCCTTTGCAAACCTCAAAATTCTGTTACTCAGATTTCTGTGGCAGAAAGTTCTGGAATCTGAGAGGAGCCACAAATTTCCTTCCACCCAGCGTTCTCCCATGTCTCCCGATAAAAATGATACCTCACTTGTGTGGGTAGGCCTAGCGCCCGCGACTGGAAACGCCCCAAAGTGCAATGTGGACACATCCACATTTTTGAAAGAAAGCAGAGGTGTTTTTTACAAAGTGCCTACCTGTAGATTTTGGCCTCTAGCTCAGCCACCACCTAGGGAAACCTACCAAACCTGTGCATTTCTGAAAACTAGAGACCCAGGGGAATCCAAGATGGGGTGACTTGTGTGGCTCGGACTAGGTTCTGTTACCCAGAATCCTATGCAAACCTCAAAATTTGGCTAATAAAAAACACATGTTCCTCACATTTCTGTGGCAGGAAGTTCTGGAATCTGAGAGGCGCTTCAAATTTCCTTCCACCCAGCGTTCCCCCATGTCTCCCGATAAAAATGATACCTCCCTTGTGTGGGTAGGCCTAGCACCCGCGACAGGAAACGCCCCAAAGCGCAACGTGGACACATCCAAATTTTTTAAAGAAAACAGAGGTGTTTTTTGCAAAGTGCCTACCTGTAGATTTTGGCCTGTAGCTCAGCCGCCACCTAGGGAAACCTACCAAACCTTTGCATTTCTGAAAACTAGAGACCTAGGGGAATCCAAGATGGGTTGACTTGTGTGGCTCGGACCAGGATCTGTTAACCCGGAATCCTTTGCAAACCTCAAAATTTGGCTAAAAAAACACGTTCCTCACATTTCTGTGGCAGAAAGTTCTGGAATCTGAGAGGAGCCACAAATTTCCTTCCTCCCGGCGTTCCCCCAAGTCTCCCGATAAAAATGATACCTCACTTGTGTGGGTAGGACTAGCGCCCGCGACAGGAAACACCCCAAAGCGCAACGTGGACACATCCAAATTTTTGAAAGAAAACTGAGGTGTTTTTTGCAAAGTGCCTACCTGTAGATTTTGGCCTGTCGCTCAGCCGGCACCAAGGGAAACCTACCAAACCTGTGCATTTCTGAAAACTAGAGACCTAGGGGAATCCAAGATGGGGTTACTTGTGTGGCTCGGACCAGGTTCTGTTACCCAGAATCCTTTGCAAACCTCAAAATTGTGTTCCTCAGATTTCTGTGGCAGAAAGTTCTGGAATCTGAGAGGAGCCTCAAATTTCCTTCCACCCAGCGTTCCCCAAAGTCTCCCGATAAAAATGATACCTCACTTGTGTGGGTAGGCCTAGCGCCTGTGATAGGAGACACCCCAAAGCGCAACGTGGACACATCCAATTTTTGAAAGAAAACAGAGGTGTTTTTTGCAAAGTGCCTACCTGTAGATTTTGGCCTCTAGCTCAGCCGCCACCTAGGGAAACTTACCAAACCTGTGCATTTCTGAAAACTAGAGACCTAAGGATATCCAAGATGGGGTGACTTGTGTGGCTCGGACCAGGTTCTGTTACCCGGAATCCTTTGCAAACCTCAAAATTTGGCTAAAAAAACACGTTCCTCACATTTCTGTGGCAGAAAGTTCTGGAATCTGAGAGGAGCCACAAATTTCCTTCCACCCAGCGTTCCCCCAAGTCTCCCGATAAAAATGATACCTCACTTGTGTGGGTAGGCCTAGCGCCCGCGACAGGAAACACCCCAAAGCGCAACGTGGACACATCCAATTTTTGAAAGAAAACAGAGGTGTTTTTTGCAAAGTGCCTACTTGTAGATTTTGGCCTCTAGCTCAGCCGCCACCTAGGGAAATCTACCAAACCTGTGCATTTCTGAAAACTAGATACCTAGGGGAATCCAAGATGTGGTGACTTGTGTGGCTCAGACCAGGTTCTGTTACCCAGAATCCTTTTCAAACCTCAAAATGTGGCTAAAAAAACACGTTCCTCACATTTCTGTGGCAGAAAGTTCTGGAATATGAGAGGAGCCACAAATTTCCTTCCACCCAGCGTTCCCCCAAGTCTCCCGATAAAAATGATACCTCACTTGTGTGGGTAGGCCTAGCGCCCGCGACAGGAAACACCCCAAAGCGCAACGTGGACACATCCAAATTTTTGAAAGAAAACTGAGGTGTTTTTTGCAAAGTGCCTACCTGTAGATTTTGGCCTGTCGCTCAGCCGGCACACAGGGAAACCTACCAAACCTGTGCATTTCTGAAAACTAGAGACCTAGGGAAATCCAAGATGGGGTTACTTGTGTGGCTCGGACCAGGTTCTGTTACCCAGAATCCTTTGCAAACCTCAAAATTGTGTTCCTCAGATTTCTGTGGAAGAAAGTTCTGGAATCTGAGAGGAGCCACAAATTTCCTTCCACCCAGCGTTCTCCCATGTCTCCCAATAAAAATTATACCTCACTTGTGTGGGTAGGCCAAGCGCCCGCGACTGGAAACGCCCCAAAGTGCAATGTGGACACATCCACATTTTTTAAAGAAAGCAGAGGTGTTTTTTACAAAGTGCCTACCTGTAGATTTTGGCCTCTAGCTCAGCCACCACCTAGGGAAACCTACCAAACCTGTGCATTTCTGAAAACTAGAGACCCAGGGGAATCCATGATGGGGTGACTTGTGTGGCTCGGACTAGGTTCTGTTACCCAGAATCCTTTGCAAACCTCAAAATTTGGCTAATAAAAAACACATGTTCCTCACATTTCTGTGGCAGAAAGTTCTGGAATCTGAGAGGAGCCTCAAATTTCCTTCCACCCAGCGTTCCCCCATGTCTCCCGATAAAAATGATACCTCCCTTGTGTGGGTAGGCCTAGCACCCGCGACAGGAAACGCTCCAAAGCGCAACGTGGACACATCCAAATTTTTTAAAGAAAACAGAGGTGTTTTTTGCAAAGTGCCTACCTGTAGATTTTGGCCTGTAGCTCAGCCGCCACCTAGGGAAACCTACCAAACCTGTGCATTTCTGAAAACTAGAGACCTAGGGGAATCCAAGATGGGGTGACTTGTGTGGCTCGGACCAGGTTCTGTTACCCAGAATCCTTTTCAAACCTCAAAATTTGGCTAAAAAAACACGTTCCTCACATTTCTGTGGCAGAAAGTTCTGGAATATGAGAGGAACCATAAATTTCCTTCCACCCAGCGTTCCCCCAAGTCTCCCAATAAAAATGATACCTCACTTGTGTGGGTAGGCCTAGCGCCCGCGACAGGAAACACCCCAAAGCGCAACGTGGACACATCCAAATTTTTGAAAGAAAACTGAGGTGTTTTTTGCAAAGTGCCTACCTGTAGATTTTGGCCTGTCGCTCAGCCGGCACCCAGGGAAACCTACCAAACCTGTGCATTTCTGAAAACTAGAGACCTAGGGGAATCCAAGATGGGGTGACTTGTGTGGCTCGGACCAGGTTCTGTTACCCAGAATCCTTTGCAAACCTCAAAATTGTGTTCCTCAGATTTCTGTGGCAGAAAGTTCTGGAATCTGAGAGGAGCCACAAATTTCCTTCCACCCAGCGTTCCCCCAAGTCTCCTGATAAAAATGATACCTCACTTGTGTGGGTAGGCCTAGCGCCCGTGACAGGAGACACCCCAAAGCGCAACGTGGACACATCCAATTTTTGAAAGAAAACAGAGGTGTTTTTTGCAAAGTGCCTACCTGTAGATTTTGGCCTCTAGCTCAGCCGCCACCAAGGGAAACCTACCAAACCTGTGCATTTCTGAAAACTAGAGACCTAGGGGAATCCAAGATGGGATGACTTGTGTGGCTCGGACCAGGATCTGTTAACCCAGAATCCTTTGCAAACCTCAAAATCTGGCTAAAAAAACACGTTCCTCACATTTCTGTGGCAGAAAGTTCTGGAATCTGAGAGGAGCCACAAATTTCCTTCCACCCAGCGTTCCCCCAAGTCTCCCGATAAAAATGATACCTCACTTGTGTGGGTAGGCCTAGCGCCCACGACAGGAAACCCCCCAAAGCGCAACGTGGACACATCCAATTTTTGAAAGAAAACAGAGGTGTTTTTTGCAAAGTGCCTACCTGTAGATTTTGGCCTCTAGCTCAGCCGCCACCTAGGGAAACCTACCAAACCTGTGCATTTCTGAAAACTAGAGACGTAGGGGAATCCAAGATGGGGTGACTTGTGTGGCTCGGACCAGGTTCTGTTACCCAGAATCCTTTTCAAACATCAAAATTTGGCTTAAAAAACACGTTCCTCACATTTCTGTGGCAGAAATTTCTAGAATCTGAGAGGAGCCACAAATTTCCTTCTACCCAGCGTTCCCCCACGTCTCCCGATAAAAATGATACCTCACTTGTGTGGGTAGGCCTAGCGCCCGCGACAGGAAACACCCCAAAGCACAACGTGGACACATCCAAATTTTTGAAAGAAAACTGAGGTGTTTTTTGCAAAGTGCCAACCTGTAGATTTTGGCCTGTAGCTCAGCCGGCACCTAGGGAAACCTACCAAACCTGTGCATTTCTGAAAACTAGAGACCTAGGGGAATCCAAGATGGGGTTACTTGTGTGGCTCGGACCAGGTTCTGTTACCCAGAATCCTTTGCAAACCTCAAAATTGTGTTCCTCACATTTCTGTGGCAGACAGTTCTGGAATCTGAGAGGAGACACAAATTTCCTTCCACCCAGCGTTCTCCCATGTCTCCCGATAAAAATTATACCTCACTTGTGTGGGTAGGCCTAGCGCCCGCGACTGGAAACGCCCCAAAGTGCAATGTGGACACATCCACATTTTTGAAAGAAAGCAGAGGTGTTTTTTACAAAGTGCCTACCTGTAGATTTTGGCCTCTAGCTCAGCCATCACCTAGGGAAACCTACCAAACCTGTGCATTTCTGAAAGCTAGAGACCCAGGGTAATCCAAGATGGGGTGACTTGTGTGGCTTGGACTAGGTTCTGTTACCCAGAATCCTTTGCAAACCTCAAAATTTGGTTAATAAAAAACACATGTTCCTCACATTTCTCTGGCAGAAAGTTCTGGAATCTGAGAGGAGCCTCAAATTTCCTTCCACCCAGCATTCCCCCATGTCTCCCGATAAAAATGATACCTCCCTTATGTGGGTAGGCCTAGCACCCGCTACAGGAAACGCCCCAAAGCGCAACATGGACACATCCACATTTTTGAAAGAAAACAGAGGTGTTTTTTGTAAAGTGCCTACATGTAGATTTTGGCCTCTAGCTCAGCCGCCACCCAGGGAAACCAACCAAACCTGTGCATTTCTGTAAACTAGAGACCTAGTGGAATCGAAGATGGGGTGACTTGTGTGGCTCGGACCAGGTTCTGTTACCCAGAATCCTTTGCAAACCTCAAAATTGTGTTCCTCACATTTCTGTGGCAGAAAGCTCTGGAATCTGAGAGGAGCCACAAATTTCCTTCCACCCAGTGTTCCCCCACGTCTCCCGATAAAAATGATACCTCACTTGTGTGGGTAGGCCTAGCGCCCACGAGAGGAAATGAACCAAAGCGCAACGTGGACACATCCACATTTTTGAAAGAAAACTGAGGTGTTTTTCGCAAAGTGCCTACCTGTAGATTTTGGCCTGTAGCTCAGCCGGCACCTAGGGAAACCTACCAAACCTGTGCATTTCTGAAAACGAGAGACCTATGGAAATCCAAAATGGGGTGACTTGTGTGGCTCGGACCAGGTTCTGTTACCCAGAATCCTTTGCAAACCTCAAAATTTGGCTAAAAAACACATGTTCCTCAGATTTCTGTGGCAGAAAGTTCTGGAATCTGAGAGGAGCCACAAATTTCCTTCCACCCAGCGTTCCCCCATGTCTCCCGATAAAAAAGATACCTCACTTGTGTGGGTAGGCCTAGCACCCGTGACAGGAAACGCCCCAAAGCACAACGTGGACACATCCACATTTTTTAAAGAAAACAGAGGTGTTTTTTGCAAAGTGCCTATCTGTAGATTTTGGCCTGTAGCTCAGCCGCCACCTAGGGAAACCTACCAAACCTGTGCATTTCTGAAAACTAGAGACCTAGTGGAATCCAAGATGGGATGACTTGTGTGGCTCGGACCAGGATCTGTTAACCCGGAATCCTTTGCAAACCTCAAAATTTGGCTAAAAAACACATGTTCCTCAGATTTCTGTGGCAGAAAGTTCTGGAATATGAGAGGAGCCACAAATTTCCTTCCACCCAGCGTTCTCCCATGTCTCCCGATAAAAATTATACCTCACTTGTGTGGGTAGGCCTAGCGCCCGCGACAGGGAACGCCCCAAAGCGCAACGTGGACACATCCACATTTTTGAAAGAAAGCAGAGGTGTTTTTTGCAAAGTGCCTACCTGTAGATTTTGGCCTCTAGCTCAGCCACCACCAAGGGAAACCTACCAAACCATTGCATTTCTGAAAACTAGAGACCCAGGGGAATCCAAGATGGGGTGACTTGTGTGGCTCTGACTAGGTTCTGTTACCCAGAATCCTTTGCAAACCTCAAAATTTGGCTAAAAAAACACATGTTCCTCACATTTCTGTGGCAGAAAGTTCTGGAATCTGAGAGGAGCCTCAAATTTCCTTCCACCCAGCGTTCCCCCATGTCTCCCGATAAAAAAGATACCTCACTTGTGTGGGTAGGCCTAGCACCCGCGACAGGAAACGCCCCAAAGCGCAACGTGGACACATCCACATTTTTTAAAGAAAACAGAGGTGTTTTTTGCAAAGTGCCTACCTGTAGATTTTGGCCTGTAGCTCAGCCGCCACCTAGGGAAACCTAGCAAACCTGTGCATTTCTGAAAACTAGAGACCTAGGGGAATCCAAGATGGGATGACTTGTGTGGCTCGGACCAGGATCTGTTAACCCGGAATCCTTTGCAAACCTCAAAATTTGGCAAAAAAAACAAGTTCCTCACATTTCTGTGGCAGAAAGTTCTGGAATCTGAGAGGAGCCACAAATTTCCTTCCACCCAGCGTTCCCCCAAGTCTCCCGATAAAAATGATACCTCACTTGTGTGGGTAGGCCTAGCGCCCATGACAGGAAACACCCCAAAGCGCAACGTGGACACATCCAATTTTTGAAAGAAAACAGAGGTGTTTTCTGCAAAGTGCCTACCTGTAGATTTTGGTCTCTAGCTCAGCCGACACCTAGGTAAACCTACCAAACCTGTGCATATCTGAAAACTAGAGACGTAGGGGAATCCAAGATGGGGTGACTTGTGTGGCTCGGACCAGGTTCTGTTACCCAGAATCCTTTTCAAACCTCAAAATTTGGCTAAAAAAACACGTTCCTCAAATTTCTTTGGCAGAAATTTCTGGAATCTGAGAGGAGACACAAATTTCCTTCCACCCAGCGTTCCCCCAAGTCTCCCGATAAAAATGATACCTCACTTGTGTGGGTAGGCCTAGCGCCCGCGACAGGAAACACCCCAAAGCACAATGTGGACACATCCAAATTTTTCAAAGAGAACTGAGGTGTTTTTTGCAAAGTGCCTACCTGTAGATTTTGGCCTGTAGCTCAGCCGGCACCCAGGGAAACCTACCAAACCTGTGCATTTCTTAAAACTAGAGACCTAGGGGAATCCAAGATGGGGTGACTTGTGTGGCTCGGACCAGGTTCTGTTACCCAGAATCATTTGCAAACCTCACAATTTGGCTAAAAAAACACATGTCCCTCACATTTCTGTGACAGAAAGTTCTGGAATCTGAGAGGAGCCCCAAATTTCCTTCCACCCAGCGTTCCCCCACGTCTCCCGATAAAAATGATACCTCACTTGTGTGGGTAGGCCTAGCGTCCGCGACTGGAAACGCTCCAAAGCGCAAAGTGGACACATCCAAATTTTGGAAAGAAAACTGAGGTGTTTTTCGCAAAGTGCCTACCTGTAGATTTTGGCCTGTAGCTCAGCCGGCACATAGGGAAACCTACCAAACCTGTGCATTTCTGAAAACTAGAGACCTAGGGGAATCCAAGATGGGGTGACTTGTGTGGCTCGGACTAGGTTCTGTTACCCAGAATCCTTTGCAAACCTCAAAATTTGGCTAATAAAAAACACATGTTCCTCACATTTCTGTGGCAGAAAGTTCTGGAATCTGAGAGGAGCCTCAAATTTCCTTCCACCCAGCGTTCCCCCAAGTCTCCCAATAAAAATGATACCTCACTTGTGTGGGTTGGCCTAGCGCCCGTGACAGGAAACACCCCAAAGCGCAACGTGGACACATCCAATTTTTGAAAGAAAACAGAGGTGTTTTCTGCAAAGTGCCTACCTGTAGATTTTGGCCTGTAGCTCAGCCGACACCTAGGTAAACCTACCAAACCTGTGCATTTCTGAAAACTAGAGACGTAGGGGAATCCAAGATGGGTGACTTGTGTGGCTCGGACCAGGTTCTGTTACCCAGAATCCTTTTCAAACCTCAAAATTTGGCTAAAAAACCACGTTCCTCACATTTCTTTGGCAGAAATTTCTGGAATCTGAGAGGAGACACAAATTTCCTTCCACCCAGCGTTCCCCCAAGTCTCCCGATAAAAATGATACCTCACTTGTGTGGGTAGGCCTAGCGCCCGCGACAGGAAACACCCCAAAGCACAACGTGGACACATCCAAATTTTTGAAAGAAAACTGAGGTGTTTTTTGCAAAGTGCCAACCTGTAGATTTTGGCCTGTAGCTCAGCCGGCACCTAGGGAAACCTACCAAACCTGTGCATTTCTGAAAACTAGAGACCTAGGGGAATCCAAGATGGGGTTACTTGTGTGGCTCGGAACAGGTTCTGTTACCCAGAATCCTTTGCAAACCTCAAAATTGTGTTCCTCACATTTCTGTGGCAGACAGTTCTGGAATCTGAGAGGAGACACAAATTTCCTTCCACCCAGCGTTCTCCCATGTCTCCCGATAAAAATTATACCTCACTTGTGTGGGTAGGCCTAGCGCCCGCGACTGGAAACGCCCCAAAGTGCAATGTGGACACATCCACATTTTTGAAAGAAAGCAGAGGTGTTTTTTACAAAGTGCCTACCTGTAGATTTTGGCCTCTAGCTCAGCCATCACCTAGGGAAACCTACCAAACCTGTGCATTTCTGAAAACTAGAGACCCAGGGTAATCCAAGATGGGGTGACTTGTGTGGCTTGGACTAGGTTCTGTTACCCAGAATCCTTTGCAAACCTCAAAATTTGGCTAATAAAAAACACATGTTCCTCACATTTCTCTGGCAGAAAGTTCTGGAATCTGAGAGGAGCCTCAAATTTCCTTCCACCCAGCATTCCCCCATGTCTCCCGATAAAAATGATACCTCCCTTATGTGGGTAGGCCTAGCACCCGCGACAGGAAACGCCCCAAAGCGCAACATGGACACATCCAAATTTTTGAAAGAAAACAGAGGTGTTTTTTGCAAAGTGCCTACATGTAGATTTTGGCCTCTAGCTCAGCCGCCACCCAGGGAAACCAACCAAACCTGTGCATTTCTGTAAACTAGAGACCTAGTGGAATCGAAGATGGGGTGACTTGTGTGGCTCTGACCAGGTTCTGTTACCCAGAATCCTTTGCAAACCTCAAAATTGTGTTCCTCACATTTCTGTGGCAGAAAGTTCTGGAATCTGAGAGGAGCCTCAAATTTCCTTCCACCCAGCGTTCCCCCAAGTCTCCCAATAAAAATGATACCTCACTTGTGTGGGTTGGCCTAGCGCCCGTGACAGGAAACACCCCAAAGCGCAACGTGGACACATCCAATTTTTGAAAGAAAACAGAGGTGTTTTCTGCAAAGTGCCTACCTGTAGATTTTGGCCTGTAGCTCAGCCGACACCTAGGTAAACCTACCAAACCTGTGCATTTCTGAAAACTAGAGACGTAGGGGAATCCAAGATGGGTGACTTGTGTGGCTCGGACCAGGTTCTGTTACCCAGAATCCTTTGCAAACCTCAAAATTGCGTTCCTCACATTTCTGTGGCAGAAAGTTTTGGAATCTGAGAGGAGCCACAAATTTCCTTCCACCCAGCATTCCCCCACGTCTCCCGATAAAAATGATACATCACTTGTGTGGGTAGGCCTAGCGCTCACGACAGGAAATGACCCAAAGCGCAACGTGGACACATCCACATTTTTTAAAGAAAACTGAGGTGTTTTTCGCAAAGTGCCTACCTGTAGATTTTGGCCTGTAGCTCAGCCGGCACATAGGGAAACCTACCAAACCTGTGCATTTCTGAAAACTAGAGACCTAGGGGAATCCAAGATGGGGTGACTTGTGTGGCTCAGACCAGGTTCTGTTACCCAGAATCCTTTGCAAACCTCAAAATTTGGCTAAAAAAACACATGTTCCTCACATTTCTGTGGCAGAAAGTTCTGGAATCTGAGAGGAGCTTCAAATTTCCTTCCACCCAGCGTTCCCCCATGTCTCCCGATAAAAATGATACCTCACTTGTGTGGGAAGGCCTAGCACCCGTGACAGGAAACGCCCCAAAGTGCAACGTGGACACATCCAAATTTTTGAAAGAAAACAGAGGTGTTTTTTGCAAAGTGCCTACCTGTAGATTTTGGCCTGTAGCTCAGCCGCCACCTAGGGAAACCTACCAAACCTGTGCATTTCTGAAAACTAGAGACCTAGGGGAATCCATGATGGGATGACTTGTGTGGCTCGGACCAGGATCTGTTAACCCGGAATCCTTTGCAAACCTCAAAATCTGGCTAAAAAAACACGTTCCTCACATTTCTGTGGCAGAAAGTTCTGGAATCTGAGAGGAGCCACAAATTTCCTTCCACCCAGCGTTCCCCCGAGTCTCCCCATAAAAATGATACCTCACTTGTGTGGGTAGGCCTAGCGCCCGTGACAGGAAACTCCCCAAAGCGCAACGTGGACACATCCAATTTTTGAAAGAAAACAGAGGTGTTTTTTGCAAAGTGCCTACCTGTAGATTTTGGCCTCTAGCTCAGCCGCCACCTAGGGAAACCTACCAAACCTGTGCATTTCTGAAATTAGAGACCTAGGGGAATCCAAGATGGGGTGACTTGTGTGGCTCGGACCAGGTTCTGTAACCCAGAATCCTTTGCAAACCTCAAAATTTGGCTAAAAAAACACATGTTCCTCACATTTCTGTGGCAGAAAGTTCTGGAATCTGAGAGGAGCCCCAAATTTCCTTCCACCCAGCGTTCCCCCACGTCTCCCGATAAAAATGATACCTCCCTTGTGTGGGTAGGCCTAGCACCCGCGACAGGAAACGCCCCAAAGCGCAACGTGGACACATCCAAATTTTTGAAAGAAAACAGAGGTGTTTTTTGCAAAGTGCCTACCTGTAGATTTTGGCCTGTAGCTCAGCCGCCACCTAGGGAAACCTACCAAACCTGTGTATTTCTGAAAACTAGAGACCTAGGGGAATCCTAGATGGGGTGACTTGTGTGGCTCGGACCAGGATCTGTTAATCCGGAATCCTTTGCAAACCTCAAAATTTGGCTAAAGAAACACGTTCCTCACATTTCTGTGGCAGAAAGTTCTGGAATATGAGAGGAGCCACAAATTTCCTTCCACCCAGCGTTCCCCCAAGTCTCCCGATAAAAATGATACCTCACTTGTGTGGGTAGGCCTAGCGCCCGCGACAGGAAACACCCCAAAGCGCAACGTGGACACATCCAAATTTTTGAAAGAAAACTGAGGTGTTTTTTGCAAAGTGCCTACCTGTAGATTTTGGCCTGTCGCTCAGCCGGCACCCAGGGAAACCTACCAAACCTGTGCATTTCTGAAAACTATAGACCTAGGGAAATCCAAGATGGGGTTACTTGTGTGGCTCGGACCAGGTTCTGTTACCCAGAATCCTTTGCAAACCTCAAAATTGTGTTCCTCAGTTTTCTGTGGCAGAAAGTTCTGGAATCTGAGAGGAGCCACAAATTTCCTTCCACCCAGCGTTCCCCCATGTCTCCCGATAAAAATTATACCTCACTTGTGTGGGTAGGCCTAGCGCCCGCGACTGGAAACGCCCCAAAGTGAATGTGGACACATCCACATTTTTGAAAGAAAGCAGAGGTGTTTTTTACAAAGTGCCTACCTGTAGATTTTGGCCTCTAGCTCAGCCACCACCTAGGGAAACCTACCAAACCTGTGCATTTCTGAAAACTAGAGACCCAGGGGAATCCAAGATGGGGTGACTTGTGTGGCTCGGACCAGGTTCTGTTACCCAGAATCCTTTGCAAACCTCAAAATTTGGCTAATAAAAAACACATGTTCCTCACATTTCTGTGGTAGAATGTTCTGGAATCTGAGAGGAGCTTCAAATTTCCTTCCACCCAGCGTTCCCCCATGTCTCCCGATAAAAATGATACCTCCCTTGTGTGGGTAGGCCTAGCACCCGCGACAGGAAACGCCCCAAAGCGCAACGTGGACACATCCAAATTTTTTAAAGAAAACAGAGGTGTTTTTTGCAAAGTGCCTACCTGTAGATTTTGGCCTGTAGCTCAGCCGCCACCTAGGGAAACCTACCAAAACTGTGCATTTCTGAAAACTAGAGACCTAGGGGAATCCAAGATGGGGTGACTTGTGTGGCTCGGACCAGGATCTGTTAACCCGGAATCCTTTGCAAACCTCAAAATTTGGCTAAAAAAACACGTTCCTCACATTTCTGTGGCAGAAAGTTCTCGAATCTGAGAGGAGCCACAAATTTCCTTCCACCCAGCGTTCCCCCAAGTCTCCCGATAAAAATGATACCTCACTTGTGTGGGTAGGCCTAGCGCCCGTGACAGGAAACACCCCAAAGCGCAACGTGGACACATCCAAATTTTTGAAAGAAAACTGAGGTGTTTTTTGCAAAGTGCCTACCTGTAGATTTTGGCCTCTAGCTCAGCCGCCACCTAGGGAAATCTACCAAACCTGTGCATTTCTGAAAACTAGAGACCTAGGGGAATCCAAGATGTGGTGACTTGTGTGGCTCGGACCAGGTTCTGTTACCCAGAATCCTTTTCAAACCTCAAAATTTGGCTAAAAAAACACGTTCCTCACATTTCTGTGGCAGAAAGTTCTGGAATATGAGAGGAGCCACAAATTTCCTTCCACTCAGCGTTCCGCCAAGTCTCCCGATAAAAATGATACCTCACTTGTGTGGGTAGGCCTAGCGCCCGCGACAGGAAACACCCCAAAGCGCAACGTGGACACATCCACATTTTTGAAAGAAAACTGAGGTGTTTTTTGCAAAGTGCCTACCTGTAGATTTTGGCCTCTCGCTCAGCCGGCACCCAGGGAAACCTACCAAACCTGTGCATTTTTGAAAACTAGAGACCTAGGGGAATCCAAGATGGGGTTACTTGTGTGGCTCGGACCAGGTTCTGTTACCTAGAATCCTTTGCAAACCTCAAAATTGTGTTACTCAGATTTCTGTGGCAGAAAGTTCTGGAATCTGAGAGGAGCCACAAATTTCCTTCCACCCAGCGTTCTCCCATGTCTCCCGATAAAAATGATACCTCACTTGTGTGGGTAGGCCTAGCGCCCGCGACTGGAAACGCCCCAAAGTGCAATGTGGACACATCCACATTTTTGAAAGAAAGCAGAGGTGTTTTTTACAAAGTGCCTACCTGTAGATTTTGGCCTCTAGCTCAGCCACCACCTAGGGAAACCTACCAAACCTGTGCATTTCTGAAAACTAGAGACCCAGGGGAATCCAAGATGGGGTGACTTGTGTGGCTCGGACTAGGTTCTGTTACCCAGAATCCTATGCAAACCTCAAAATTTGGCTAATAAAAAACACATGTTCCTCACATTTCTGTGGCAGGAAGTTCTGGAATCTGAGAGGCGCTTCAAATTTCCTTCCACCCAGCGTTCCCCCATGTCTCCCGATAAAAATGATACCTCCCTTGTGTGGGTAGGCCTAGCACCCGCGACAGGAAACGCCCCAAAGCGCAACGTGGACACATCCAAATTTTTTAAAGAAAACAGAGGTGTTTTTTGCAAAGTGCCTACCTGTAGATTTTGGCCTGTAGCTCAGCCGCCACCTAGGGAAACATACCAAACCTTTGCATTTCTGAAAACTAGAGACCTAGGGGAATCCAAGATGGGTTGACTTGTGTGGCTCGGACCAGGATCTGTTAACCCGGAATCCTTTGCAAACCTCAAAATTTGGCTAAAAAAACACGTTCCTCACATTTCTGTGGCAGAAAGTTCTGGAATCTGAGAGGAGCCACAAATTTCCTTCCTCCCGGCGTTCCCCCAAGTCTCCCGATAAAAATGATACCTCACTTGTGTGGGTAGGACTAGCGCCCGCGACAGGAAACACCCCAAAGCGCAACGTGGACACATCCAAATTTTTGAAAGAAAACTGAGGTGTTTTTTGCAAAGTGCCTACCTGTAGATTTTGGCCTGTCGCTCAGCCGGCACCAAGGGAAACCTACCAAACCTGTGCATTTCTGAAAACTAGAGACCTAGGGGAATCCAAGATGGGGTTACTTGTGTGGCTCGGACCAGGTTCTGTTACCCAGAATCCTTTGCAAACCTCAAAATTGTGTTCCTCAGATTTCTGTGGCAGAAAGTTCTGGAATCTGAGAGGAGCCACAAATTTCCTTCCACCCAGCGTTCCCCAAAGTCTCCCGATAAAAATGATACCTCACTTGTGTGGGTAGGCCTAGCGCCTGTGATAGGAGACACCCCAAAGCGCAACGTGGACACATCCAATTTTTGAAAGAAAACAGAGGTGTTTTTTGCAAAGTGCCTACCTGTAGATTTTGGCCTCTAGCTCAGCCGCCACCTAGGGAAACTTACCAAACCTGTGCATTTCTGAAAACTAGAGACCTAAGGATATCCAAGATGGGGTGACTTGTGTGGCTCGGACCAGGTTCTGTTACCCGGAATCCTTTGCAAACCTCAAAATTTGGCTAAAAAAACACGTTCCTCACATTTCTGTGGCAGAAAGTTCTGGAATCTGAGAGGAGCCACAAATTTCCTTCCACCCAGCGTTCCCCCAAGTCTCCCGATAAAAATGATACCTCACTTGTGTGGGTAGGCCTAGCGCCCGCGACAGGAAACACCCCAAAGCGCAACGTGGACACATCCAATTTTTGAAAGAAAACAGAGGTGTTTTTTGCAAAGTGCCTACTTGTAGATTTTGGCCTCTAGCTCAGCCGCCACCTAGGGAAATCTACCAAACCTGTGCATTTCTGAAAACTAGATACCTAGGGGAATCCAAGATGTGGTGACTTGTGTGGCTCAGACCAGGTTCTGTTACCCAGAATCCTTTTCAAACCTCAAAATGTGGCTAAAAAAACACGTTCCTCACATTTCTGTGGCAGAAAGTTCTGGAATATGAGAGGAGCCACAAATTTCCTTCCACCCAGCGTTCCCCCAAGTCTCCCGATAAAAATGATACCTCACTTGTGTGGGTAGGCCTAGCGCCCGCGACAGGAAACACCCCAAAGCGCAACGTGGACACATCCAAATTTTTGAAAGAAAACTGAGGTGTTTTTTGCAAAGTGCCTACCTGTAGATTTTGGCCTGTCGCTCAGCCGGCACACAGGGAAACCTACCAAACCTGTGCATTTCTGAAAACTAGAGACCTAGGGAAATCCAAGATGGGGTTACTTGTGTGGCTCGGACCAGGTTCTGTTACCCAGAATCCTTTGCAAACCTCAAAATTGTGTTCCTCAGATTTCTGTGGCAGAAAGTTCTGGAATCTGAGAGGAGCCACAAATTTCCTTCCACCCAGCGTTCTCCCATGTCTCCCAATAAAAATTATACCTCACTTGTGTGGGTAGGCCAAGCGCCCGCGACTGGAAACGCCCCAAAGTGCAATGTGGACACATCCACATTTTTTAAAGAAAGCAGAGGTGTTTTTTACAAAGTGCCTACCTGTAGATTTTGGCCTCTAGCTCAGCCACCACCTAGGGAAACCTACCAAACCTGTGCATTTCTGAAAACTAGAGACCCAGGGGAATCCATGATGGGGTGACTTGTGTGGCTCGGACTAGGTTCTGTTACCCAGAATCCTTTGCAAACCTCAAAATTTGGCTAATAAAAAACACATGTTCCTCACATTTCTGTGGCAGAAAGTTCTGGAATCTGAGAGGAGCCTCAAATTTCCTTCCACCCAGCGTTCCCCCATGTCTCCCGATAAAAATGATACCTCCCTTGTGTGGGTAGGCCTAGCACCCGCGACAGGAAACGCTCCAAAGCGCAACGTGGACACATCCAAATTTTTTAAAGAAAACAGAGGTGTTTTTTGCAAAGTGCCTACCTGTAGATTTTGGCCTGTAGCTCAGCCGCCACCTAGGGAAACCTACCAAACCTGTGCATTTCTGAAAACTAGAGACCTAGGGGAATCCAAGATGGGGTGACTTGTGTGGCTCGGACCAGGTTCTGTTACCCAGAATCCTTTTCAAACCTCAAAATTTGGCTAAAAAAACACGTTCCTCACATTTCTGTGGCAGAAAGTTCTGGAATATGAGAGGAACCATAAATTTCCTTCCACCCAGCGTTCCCCCAAGTCTCCCAATAAAAATGATACCTCACTTGTGTGGGTAGGCCTAGCGCCCGCGACAGGAAACACCCCAAAGCGCAACGTGGACACATCCAAATTTTTGAAAGAAAACTGAGGTGTTTTTTGCAAAGTGCCTACCTGTAGATTTTGGCCTGTCGCTCAGCCGGCACCCAGGGAAACCTACCAAACCTGTGCATTTCTGAAAACTAGAGACCTAGGGGAATCCAAGATGGGGTGACTTGTGTGGCTCGGACCAGGTTCTGTTACCCAGAATCCTTTGCAAACCTCAAAATTGTGTTCCTCAGATTTCTGTGGCAGAAAGTTCTGGAATCTGAGAGGAGCCACAAATTTCCTTCCACCCAGCGTTCCCCCAAGTCTCCTGATAAAAATGATACCTCACTTGTGTGGGTAGGCCTAGCGCCCGTGACAGGAGACACCCCAAAGCGCAACGTGGACACATCCAATTTTTGAAAGAAAACAGAGGTGTTTTTTGCAAAGTGCCTACCTGTAGATTTTGGCCTCTAGCTCAGCCGCCACCTGGGGAAACTTACCAAACCTGTGCATTTCTGAAAACTAGAGACCTAGGGAAATCCAAGATGGGGTGACTTGTGTGGCTCGGACCAGGTTCTGTTACCCAGAATCCTTTGCAAACCTCAAAATTTGGCTAAAAAACACATGTTCCTCACATTTCTGTGGCAGAAAGTTCTGGAATCTGAGAGGAGCCACAAATTTCCTTCCACCCAGCGTTCCCCCAAGTCTCCCGATAAAAATGATACCTCACTTGTGTGGGTAGGCCTAGCGCCCGCGACAGGAAACGCCCCAAAGCGAAATGTGGACACATCCATATTTTTGAAAGAAAGCAGAGGTGTTTTTTGCAAAGTGCCTACCTGTAGATTTTGGCCTCTAGCTCAGCCACCACCTAAGGAAACCTACCAAACCTGTGCATTTCTGAAAACTAGAGACCTAGGGGAATCCAAGATGTGGTGACTTGTGTGGCTCGGACCAGGTTCTGTTACCCAGAATCCTTTGCAAACCACAAAATTGTGTTCCTCAAATTTCTGTGGCAGAAAGTTCTGGAATCTGAGAGGAGCCACAAAAAAAGATCTGTTAACCCGGAATCCTTTGCAAACCTCAAAATTTGGCTAAAAAAACACATTCCTCACATTTCTGTGGCAGAAAGTTCTGGAATCTGAGAGGAGCCACAAATTTCCTTCCACCCAGCGTTCCCCCACGTCTCCCGATAAAAATGATACCTCACTTGTGTGGGTAGGCCTAGCGCCCACAACAGGAAATGACCCAAAGCTCAACGTGGACACATCCAAATTTTTGAAAGAAAACTGAGGTGTTTTTTGCAAAGTGCCTACCTGTAGATTTTGGCCTGTAACTCAGTCGGCACCTAGGGAAACCTACAAAACCTGTGCATTTCTGAAAACTAGAGACCTAGGGGAATCCAAGATGGGGTGACTTGTGTGGCTCGGACCAGGATCTGTTAACCCGGAATCCTTTGCAAACCTCAAAATTTGGCTAAAAAAACACGTTCCTCACATTTCTGTGGCAGAAAGTTCCGGAATCTGGGAGGAGCCACAAATTTCCTTCCACCCAGCGTTCCCCCAAGTCTCCCGATAAAAATGATACCTCACTTGTGTGGGTAGGCCTAGCGCCCGCGAAAGGAAACACCCCAAAGCGCAACGTGGACACATCCAATTTTTGAAAGAAAACAGAGGTGTTTTTTGCAAAGTGCCTACCTGTAGATTTTGGCCTCTAGCTCAGCCGCCACCTAGGGAAATCTACCAAATCTGTGCATTTCTGAAAACTAGAGACCTAGGGGAATCCAAGATGGGGTGACTTGTGTGGCTCGGACCAGGTTCTGTTACCCAGAATCCTTTTCAAACCTCAAAATTTGGCTAAAAAAACACGTTCCTCACATTTCTGTGGCAGAAAGTTCTGGAATATGAGAGGAGCCACAAATTTCCTTCCACCCAGCGTTCCCCCAAGTCTCCCAATAAAAATGATACCTCACTTGTGTGGGTAGGCCTAGCGCCCGCGACAGGAAACACCCCAAAGCGCAACGTGGACACATCCACATTTTTGAAAGAAAACTGAGGTGTTTTTTGCAAAGTGCCTACCTGTAGATTTTGGCCTGTCGCTCAGCCGGCACCCAGGGAAACCTACCAAACCTGTGCATTTCTGAAAACTAGAGACCTAGGGGAATCCAAGATGGGGTGACTTGTGTGGCTCGGACCAGGTTCTGTTACCCAGAATCCTTTGCAAACCTCAAAATTGTGTTCCTCAGATTTCTGTGGCAGAAAGTTCTGGAATCTGAGAAGAGCCACAAATTTCCTTCCACACAGCGTTCCCCCAAGTCTCCCGATAAAAATGATACCTCACTTGTGTGGGTAGGCCTAGCGCCCGTGACAGGAGACACCCCAAAGCGCAACGTGGACACATCCAATTTTTGAAAGAAAACAGAGGTGTTTTTTGCAAAGTGCCTACCTGTAGACTTTGGCCTCTAGCTCAGCCGCCACCTAGGGAAACTTACCAAACCTGTGCATTTCTGAAAACTAGAGACCTAGGGAAATCCAAGATGGGGTGACTTGTGTGGCTCGGACCAGGTTCTGTTACCCAGAATCCTTTGCAAACCTCAAAATTTGGCTAAAAAACACATGTTCCTCACATTTCTGTGGCAGAAAGTTCTGGAATCTGAGAGGAGCCACAAATTTCCTTCCACCCAGCGTTCTCCCATGTCTCACGATAAAAATGATACCTCACTTGTGTGGGTAGGCCTAGCGCCCGCGACAGGAAACGCCCCAAAGCGCAATGTGGACACATCCAAATTTTTGAAAGAAAGCAGAGGTGTTTTTTGCAAAGTGCCTACCTGTAGATTTTGGCCTCTAGCTCAGCCACCACCTAAGGAAACCTACCAAACCTGTGCATTTCTGAAAACTAGAGACCTAGGGGAATCCAAGATGTGGTGACTTGTGTGGCTCGGACCAGGTTCTGTTACCCAGAATCCTTTGCAAACCTCAAAATTGTGTTCCTCAAATTTCTGTGGCAGAAAGTTCTGGAATCTGAGAGGAGCCACAAAAAAAGATCTGTTAACCCGGAATCCTTTGCAAACCTCAAAATTTGGCTTAAAAAACACATTCCTCACATTTCTGTGGCAGAAAGTTCTGGAATCTGAGAGGAGCCACAAATTTCCTTCCACCCAGCGTTCCCCCACGTCTCCCGATAAAAATGATACCTCACTTGTGTGGGTAGGCCTAGCGCCCACAACAGGAAATGACCCAAAGCGCAACGTGGACACATCCAAATTTTTGAAAGAAAACTGAGGTGTTTTTTGCAAAGTGCCTACCTGTAGATTTTGGCCTGTAACTCAGTCGGCACCTAGGGAAACCTACAAAACCTGTGCATTTCTGAAAACTAGAGACCTAGGGGAATCAAAGATGGGGTGACTTGTGTGGTTCGGACCTGGTTCTGTTACCCAGGATCCTTTGCAAACCTCAAAATTTGGCTAAAAAACACATGTTCCTCACATTTCTGTGGCAGAAAGTTCCGGAATCTGAGAGGAGCCACAAATTTCCTTCCACCCAGCGTTCTCCCTTGTCTCCCGATAAAAATGATACCTCACTTGTTTGGGTTGGCCTAGCGCCCGCGACAGGAAATGCCCCAAAGATCAATGTGGACACATCCAAATTGTTGAAAGAAAACAGAGGTGTTTTTTGCAAAGTGCCTACCTGTAGATTTTGGCCTGTAGCTCAGCCGCCACCTAGGGAAACCTACCAAACCTGTGCATTTCTGAAAACTAGAGACCTAGGGGAATCCAAGATGTGGTGACTTGTGTGGCTCTGACCAGGTTCTGTTACCCAGAATCCTTTGCAAACCTCAAAATTTGGCTAAAAAAACACGTTCCTCATATTTCTGTGGCAGAAAGTTCTGGAATCTGAGAGGAGCCACAAATTTCCTTCCACCCAGCGTTCCCCCAAGTCTCCCGATAAAAATGATACCTCACTTGTGTGGGTAGGCCTAGCGCCTGCGACAGGAAACACCCCAAAGCACAACGTGGACACATCCAAATTTTTGAAAGAAAACGGAGGTGTTTTTTGCAAAGTGCCTACCTGTAGATTTTGGCCTGTAGCTCAGCCGGCACCTAGGGAAACCTGCCAAACCTGTGCATTTCTGAAAACTAGAGACCTTGTGGAATCCAAGATGGGGTTACTTGTGTGGCTCGGACCAGGTTCTGTTACCCAGAATCTTTGCAAACCTCAAAATTGTGTTCCTCACATTTCTGTGGCAGAAAGTTCTGGAATCTGAGAGGAGCCACAAATTTCCTTCCACCCAGCGTTCTCCCATGTCTCCCGATAAAAATTATACCTCACTTGTGTGGGTAGGCCTAGCGCCCGCGACTGGAAACGCCCCAAAGTGCAATGTGGACACATCCACATTTTTTAAAGAAAGCAGAGGTGTTTTTTACAAAGTGCCTACCTGTAGATTTTGGCCTCTAGCTCAGCCACCACCTAGGGAAACCTACCAAACCTGTGCATTTCTGAAAACTAGAGACCCAGGGTAATCCAAGATGGGGTGACTTGTGTGGCTCGGACTAGGTTCTGTTACCCAGAATCCTTTGCAAACCTCAAAATTTGGCTAATAAAATACACATGTTCCTCACATTTCTGTGGCAGAAAGTTCTGGAATCTGAGAGGAGCCTCAAATTTCCTTCCACCCAGCGTTTCTCCATGTCTCCCGATAAAAATGATACCTCCCTTGTGTGGGTAGGCCTAGCACCCGCGACAGGAAACGCCCCAAAGCGCAACGTGGACACATCCAAATTTTTTAAAGAAAACAGAGGTGTTTTTTGCAAAGTGCCTACCTGTAGATTTTGGCCTGTAGCTCAGCCGCCACCTAGGGAAACCTACCAAACCTGTGCATTTCTGAAAACTAGAGACCTAGGGGAATCCAAGATGGGGTGACTTGTGTGGCTCGGACCAGGATCTGTTAACCCGGAATCCTTTGCAAACCTCAAAATTTGGCTAAAAAAACACGTTCCTCACATTTCTGTGGCAGAAAGTTCCGGAATCTTCGAGGAGCCACAAATTTCCTTCCACCCAGCGTTCCCCCAAGTCTCCCGATAAAAATGATACCTCACTTGTGTGGGTAGGCCTAGCGCCCGCGAAAGGAAACACCCCAAAGCGCAACGTGGACACATCCAATTTTTGAAAGAAAACAGAGGTGTTTTTTGCAAAGTGCCAACCTGTAGATTTTGGCCTCTAGCTCAGCCGCCACCTAGGGAAATCTACCAAACCTGTGCATTTCTGAAAACTAGAGACCTAGGGGAATCCAAGATGGGGTGACTTGTGTGGCTCGGACCAGGTTCTGTTACCCAGAATCCTTTTCAAACCTCAAAATTTGGCTAAAAAAACACGTTCCTCACATTTCTGTGGCAGAAAGTTCTGGAATATGAGAGGAGCCACAAATTTCCTTCCACCCAGCGTTCCCCCAAGTCTCCCAATAAAAATGATACCTCACTTGTGTGGGTAGGCCTAGCGCCCGCGACAGGAAACACCCCAAAGCGCAACGTGGACACATCCACATTTTTGAAAGAAAACTGAGGTGTTTTTTGCAAAGTGCCTACCTGTAGATTTTGGCCTGTCGCTCAGCCGGCACCCAGGGAAACCTACCAAACCTGTGCATTTCTGAAAACTAGAGACCTAGGGGAATCCAAGATGGGGTGACTTGTGTGGCTCGGACCAGGTTCTGTTACCCAGAATCCTTTGCAAACCTCAAAATTGTGTTCCTCAGATTTCTGTGGCAGAAAGTTCTGGAATCTGAGAGGAGCAACAAATTTCCTTCCACACAGCGTTCCCCCAAGTCTCCCGATAAAAATGATACCTCACTTGTGTGGGTAGGCCTAGCGCCCGTGACAGGAGACACCCCAAAGTGCAATGTGGACACATCCACATTTTTTAAAGAAAGCAGAGGTGTTTTTTACAAAGTGCCTACCTGTAGATTTTGGCCTCTAGCTCAGCCACCACCTAGGGAAACCTACCAAACCTGTGCATTTCTGAAAACTAGAGACCCAGGGTAATCCAAGATGGGGTGACTTGTGTGGCTCGGACTAGGTTCTGTTACCCAGAATCCTTTGCAAACCTCAAAATTTGGCTAATAAAATACACATGTTCCTCACATTTCTGTGGCAGAAAGTTCTGGAATCTGAGAGGAGCCTCAAATTTCCTTCCACCCAGCGTTTCTCCATGTCTCCCGATAAAAATGATACCTCCCTTGTGTGGGTAGGCCTAGCACCCGCGACAGGAAACGCCCCAAAGCGCAACGTGGACACATCCAAATGTTTTAAAGAAAACAGAGGTGTTTTTTGCAAAGTGCCTACCTGTAGATTTTGGCCTGTAGCTCAGCCGCCACCTAGGGAAACCTACCAAACCTGTGCATTTCTGAAAACTAGAGACCTAGGGGAATCCAAGATGGGGTGACTTGTGTGGCTCGGACCAGGATCTGTTAACCCGGAATCCTTTGCAAACCTCAAAATTTGGCTAAAAAAACACGTTCCTCACATTTCTGTGGCAGAAAGTTCCGGAATCTTCGAGGAGCCACAAATTTCCTTCCACCCAGCGTTCCCCCAAGTCTCCCGATAAAAATGATACCTCACTTGTGTGGGTAGGCCTAGCGCCCGCGAAAGGAAACACCCCAAAGCGCAACGTGGACACATCCAATTTTTGAAAGAAAACAGAGGTGTTTTTTGCAAAGTGCCTACCTGTAGATTTTGGCCTCTAGCTCAGCCGCCACCTAGGGAAATCTACCAAACCTGTGCATTTCTGAAAACTAGAGACCTAGGGGAATCCAAGATGGGGTGACTTGTGTGGCTCGGACCAGGTTCTGTTACCCAGAATCCTTTTCAAACCTCAAAATTTGGCTAAAAAAACACGTTCCTCACATTTCTGTGGCAGAAAGTTCTGGAATATGAGAGGAGCCACAAATTTCCTTCCACCCAGCGTTCCCCCAAGTCTCCCAATAAAAATGATACCTCACTTGTGTGGGTAGGCCTAGCGCCCGCGACAGGAAACACCCCAAAGCGCAACGTGGACACATCCACATTTTTGAAAGAAAACTGAGGTGTTTTTTGCAAAGTGCCTACCTGTAGATTTTGGCCTGTCGCTCAGCCGGCACCCAGGGAAACCTACCAAACCTGTGCATTTCTGAAAACTAGAGACCTAGGGGAATCCAAGATGGGGTGACTTGTGTGGCTCGGACCAGGTTCTGTTACCCAGAATCCTTTGCAAACCTCAAAATTGTGTTCCTCAGATTTCTGTGGCAGAAAGTTCTGGAATCTGAGAGGAGCCACAAATTTCCTTCCCCACAGCGTTCCCCCAAGTCTCCCGATAAAAATGATACCTCACTTGTGTGGGTAGGCCTAGCGCCCGTGACAGGAGACACCCCAAAGCGCAACGTGGACACATCCAATTTTTGAAAGAAAACAGAGGTGTTTTTTGCAAAGTGCCTACCTGTAGACTTTGGCCTCTAGCTCAGCCGCCACCTAGGGAAACTTACCAAACCTGTGCATTTCTGAAAACTAGAGACCTAGGGAAATCCAAGATGGGGTGACTTGTGTGGCTCGGACCAGGTTCTGTTACCCAGAATCCTTTGCAAACCTCAAAATTTGGCTAAAAAACACATGTTCCTCACATTTCTGTGGCAGAAAGTTCTGGAATCTGAGAGGAGCCACAAATTTCCTTCCACCCAGCGTTCTCCCATGTCTCACGATAAAAATTATACCTCACTTGTGTGGGTAGGCCTAGCGCCCGCGACAGGAAACGCCCCAAAGCGCAATGTGGACACATCCAAATTTTTGAAAGAAAGCAGAGGTGTTTTTTGCAAAGTACCTACCTGTAGATTTTGGCCTCTAGCTCAGCCACCACCTAAGGAAACCTACCAAACCTGTGCATTTCTGAAAACTAGAGACCTAGGGGAATCCAAGATGTGGTGACTTGTGTGGCTCGGACCAGGTTCTGTTACCCAGAATCCTTTGCAAACCTCAAAATTGTGTTCCTCAAATTTCTGTGGCAGAAAGTTCTGGAATCTGAGAGGAGCCACAAAAAAAGATCTGTTAACCCGGAATCCTTTGCAAACCTCAAAGTTTGGCTTAAAAAACACATTCCTCACATTTCTGTGGCAGAAAGTTCTGGAATCTGAGAGGAGCCACAAATTTCCTTCCACCCAGCGTTCCCCCACGTCTCCCGATAAAAATGATACCTCACTTGTGTGGGTAGGCGTAGCGCCCACAACAGGAAATGACCCAAAGCGCAACGTGGACACATCCAAATTTTTGAAAGAAAACTGAGGTGTTTTTTGCAAAGTGCCTACCTGTAGATTTTGGCCTGTAACTCAGTCGGCACCTAGGGAAACCTACAAAACCTGTGCATTTCTGAAAACTAGAGACCTAGGGGAATCAAAGATGGGGTGACTTGTGTGGTTCGGACCTGGTTCTGTTACCCAGGATCCTTTGCAAACCTCAAAATTTGGCTAAAAAACACATGTTCCTCACATTTCTGTGGCAGAAAGTTCCGGAATCTGAGAGGAGCCACAAATTTCCTTCCACCCAGCGTTCTCGCTTGTCTCCCGATAAAAATGATACCTCACTTGTTTGGGTTGACCTAGCGCCCGCGACAGGAAATGCCCCAAAGCTCAATGTGGACACATCCAAATTGTTGAAAGAAAACAGAGGTGTTTTTTGCAAAGTGCCTACCTGTAGATTTTGGCCTGTAGCTCAGCCGCCACCTAGGGAAACCTACCAAACCTGTGCATTTCTGAAAACTAGAGACCTAGGGGAATCCAAGATGTGGTGACTTGTGTGGCTCTGACCAGGTTCTGTTACCCAGAATCCTTTGCAAACCTCAAAATTTGGCTAAAAAAACACGTTCCTCATATTTCTGTGGCAGAAAGTTCTGGAATCTGAGAGGAGCCACAAATTTCCTTCCACCCAGCGTTCCCCCAAGTCTCCCGATAAAAATGATACCTCACTTGTGTGGGTAGGCCTAGCGCCCGCGACAGGAAACACCCCAAAGCACAACGTGGACACATCCAAATTTTTTAAAGAAAACGGAGGTGTTTTTTGCAAAGTGCCTACCTGTAGATTTTGGCCTGTAGCTCAGCCGGCACCCAGGGAAACCTGCCAAACCTGTGCATTTCTGAAAACTAGAGACCTAGGGGAATCCAAGATGGGGTTACTTGTGTGGCTCGGACCAGGTTCTGTTACCCAGAATCTTTGCAAACCTCAAAATTGTGTTCCTCACATTTCTGTGGCAGAAAGTTCTGGAATCTGAGAGGAGCCACAAATTTCCTTCCACCCAGCGTTCTCCCATGTCTCCCGATAAAAATTATACCTCACTTGTGTGGGTAGGCCTAGCGCCCGCGACTGGAAACGCCCCAAAGTGCAATGTGGACACATCCACATTTTTTAAAGAAAGCAGAGGTGTTTTTTACAAAGTGCCTACCTGTAGATTTTGGCCTCTAGCTCAGCCACCACCTAGGGAAACCTACCAAACCTGTGCATTTCTGAAAACTAGAGACCCAGGGTAATCCAAGATGGGGTGACTTGTGTGGCTCGGACTAGGTTCTGTTACCCAGAATCCTTTGCAAACCTCAAAATTTGGCTAATAAAATACACATGTTCCTCACATTTCTGTGGCAGAAAGTTCTGGAATCTGAGAGGAGCCTCAAATCTCCTTCCACCCAGCGTTTCTCCATGTCTCCCGATAATAATGATACCTCACTTGTGTGGGTAGGCCTAGCGCCCGCGAAAGGAAACATCCCAAAGCGCAACGTGGACACATCCAATTTTTGAAAGAAAACAGAGGTGTTTTTTGCAAAGTGCCTACCTGTAGATTTTGGCCTCTAGCTCAGCCGCCACCTAGGGAAATCTACCAAACCTGTGCATTTCTGAAAACTAGAGACCTAGGGGAATCCAAGATGGGGTGACTTGTGTGGCTCGGACCAGGATCTGTTAACCCGGAATCCTTTGCAAACCTCAAAATTTGGCTAAAAAAACACGTTCCTCACATTTCTGTGGCAGAAAGTTCCGGAATCTTCGAGGAGCCACAAATTTCCTTCCACCCAGCGTTCCCCCAAGTCTCCCGATAAAAATGATACCTCACTTGTGTGGGTAGGCCTAGCGCCCGCGAAAGGAAACATCCCAAAGCGCAACGTGGACACATCCAATTTTTGAAAGAAAACAGAGGTGTTTTTTGCAAAGTGCCTACCTGTAGATTTTGGCCTCTAGCTCAGCCGCCACCTAGGGAAATCTACCAAACCTGTGCATTTCTGAAAACTAGAGACCTAGGGGAATCCAAGATGGGGTGACTTGTGTGGCTCGGACCAGGTTCTGTTACCCAGAATCTTTGCAAACCTCAAAATTGTGTTCCTCACATTTCTGTGGCAGAAAGTTCTGGAATATGAGAGGAGCCACAAATTTCCTTCCACCCAGCGTTCCCCCAAGTCTCCCAATAAAAATGATACCTCACTTGTGTGGGTAGGCCTAGCGCCCGCGACAGGAAACACCCCAAAGCGCAACGTGGACACATCCACATTTTTGAAAGAAAACTGAGGTGTTTTTTGCAAAGTGCCTACCTGTAGATTTTGGCCTGTCGCTCAGCCGGCACCCAGGGAAACCTACCAAACCTGTGCATTTCTGAAAACTAGAGACCTAGGGGAATCCAAGATGGGGTGACTTGTGTGGCTCGGACCAGGTTCTGTTACCCAGAATCCTTTGCAAACCTCAAAATTGTGTTCCTCAGATTTCTGTGGCAGAAAGTTCTGGAATCTGAGAAGAGCCACAAATTTCCTTCCACACAGCGTTCCCCCAAGTCTCCCGATAAAAATGATACCTCACTTGTGTGGGTAGGCCTAGCGCCCGTGACAGGAGACACCCCAAAGCGCAACGTGGACACATCCAATTTTTGAAAGAAAACAGAGGTGTTTTTTGCAAAGTGCCTACCTGTAGACTTTGGCCTCTAGCTCAGCCGCCACCTAGGGAAACTTACCAAACCTGTGCATTTCTGAAAACTAGAGACCTAGGGAAATCCAAGATGGGGTGACTTGTGTGGCTCGGACCAGGTTCTGTTACCCAGAATCCTTTGCAAACCTCAAAATTTGGCTAAAAAACACATGTTCCTCACATTTCTGTGGCAGAAAGTTCTGGAATCTGAGAGGAGCCACAAATTTCCTTCCACCCAGCGTTCTCCCATGTCTCACGATAAAAATTATACCTCACTTGTGTGGGTAGGCCTAGCGCCCGCGACAGGAAACGCCCCAAAGCGCAATGTGGACACATCCAAATTTTTGAAAGAAAGCAGAGGTGTTTTTTGCAAAGTGCCTACCTGTAGATTTTGGCCTCTAGCTCAGCCACCACCTAAGGAAACCTACCAAACCTGTGCATTTCTGAAAACTAGAGACCTAGGGGAATCCAAGATGTGGTGACTTGTGTGGCTCGGACCAGGTTCTGTTACCCAGAATCCTTTGCAAACCTCAAAATTGTGTTCCTCAAATTTCTGTGGCAGAAAGTTCTGGAATCTGAGAGGAGCCACAAAAAAAGATCTGTTAACCCGGAATCCTTTGCAAACCTCAAAATTTGGCTTAAAAAACACATTCCTCACATTTCTGTGGCAGAAAGTTCTGGAATCTGAGAGGAGCCACAAATTTCCTTCCACCCAGCGTTCCCCCACGTCTCCCGATAAAAATGATACCTCACTTGTGTGGGTAGGCCTAGCGCCCACAACAGGAAATGACCCAAAGCGCAACGTGGACACATCCAAATTTTTGAAAGAAAACTGAGGTGTTTTTTGCAAAGTGCCTACCTGTAGATTTTGGCCTGTAACTCAGTCGGCACCTAGGGAAACCTACAAAACCTGTGCATTTCTGAAAACTAGAGACCTAGGGGATTCAAAGATGGGGTGACTTGTGTGGTTCGGACCTGGTTCTGTTACCCAGGATCCTTTGCAAACCTCAAAATTTGGCTAAAAAACACATGTTCCTCACATTTCTGTGGCAGAAAGTTCCGGAATCTGAGAGGAGCCACAAATTTCCTTCCACCCAGCGTTCTCCCTTGTCTCCCGATAAAAATGATACCTCACTTGTTTGGGTTGGCCTAGCGCCCGCGACAGGAAATGCCCCAAAGATCAATGTGGACACATCCAAATTGTTGAAAGAAAACAGAGGTGTTTTTTGCAAAGTGCCTACCTGTAGATTTTGGCCTGTAGCTCAGCCGCCACCTAGGGAAACCTACCAAACCTGTGCATTTCTGAAAACTAGAGACCTAGGGGAATCCAAGATGTGGTGACTTGTGTGGCTCTGACCAGGTTCTGTTACCCATAATCCTTTGCAAACCTCAAAATTTGGCTAAAAAAACACGTTCCTCATATTTCTGTGGCAGAAAGTTCTGGAATCTGAGAGGAGCCACAAATTTCCTTCCACCCAGCGTTCCCCCAAGTCTCCCGATAAAAATGATACCTCACTTGTGTGGGTAGGCCTAGCGCCCGCGACAGGAAACACCCCAAAGCACAACGTGGACACATCCAAATTTTTGAAAGAAAACTGAGGTGTTTTTTGCAAAGTGCCTACCTGTAGATTTTGGCCTGTAGCTCAGCCGGCACCTAGGGAAACCTGCCAAACCTGTGCATTTCTGAAAACTAGAGACCTAGGGGAATCCAAGATGGGGTTACTTGTGTGGCTCGGACCAGGTTCTGTTACCCAGAATCTTTGCAAACCTCAAAATTGTGTTCCTCACATTTCTGTGGCAGAAAGTTCTGGAATCTGAGAGGAGCCACAAATTTCCTTCCACCCAGCGTTCTCCCATGTCTCCCGATAAAAATTATACCTCACTTGTGTGGGTAGGCCTAGCGCCCGCGACTGGAAACGCCCCAAAGTGCAATGTGGACACATCCACATTTTTTAAAGAAAGCAGAGGTGTTTTTTACAAAGTGCCTACCTGTAGATTTTGGCCTCTAGCTCAGCCACCACCTAGGGAAACCTACCAAACCTGTGCATTTCTGAAAACTAGAGACCCAGGGTAATCCAAGATGGGGTGACTTGTGTGGCTCGGACTAGGTTCTGTTACCCAGAATCCTTTGCAAACCTCAAAATTTGGCTAATAAAAAACACATGTTCCTCACATTTCTGTGGCAGAAAGTTCTGGAATCTGACAGGAGCCTCAAATTTCCTTCCACCCAGCGTTTCTCCATGTCTCCCGATAAAAATGATACCTCCCTTGTGTGGGTAGGCCTAGCACCCGCGACAGGAAACGCCACAAAGCGTAACGTGGACACATCCAAATTTTTTAAAGAAAACAGAGGTGTTTTTTGCAAAGTGCCTACCTGTAGATTTTGGCCTGTAGCTCAGCCGCCACCTAGGGAAACCTACCAAACCTGTGCATTTCTGAAAACTAGAGACCTAGGGGAATCCAAGATGGGGTGACTTGTGTGGCTCGGACCAGGATCTGTTAACCCGGAATCCTTTGCAAACCTCAAAATTTGGCTAAAAAAACACGTTCCTCAGATTTCTGTGGCAGAAAGTTCTGGAATCTGAGAGGAGCCACAAATTTCCTTCTACCCAGCGTTCTCCCATGTCTCCCAATAAAAATTATACCTCACTTGTGTGGGTAGGCCTAGCGCCCGCGACTGGAAACGCCCCAAAGTGCAATGTGGACACATCCACATTTTTGAAAGAAAGCAGAGGTGTTTTTTACAAAGTGCCTACCTGTAGATTCTGGCCTCTAGCTCAGCCACCACCTAGGGAAACCTACCAAACCTGTGCATTTCTGAAAACTAGAGACCCAGGGGAATCCATGATGGGGTGACTTGTGTGGCTCGGACTAGGTTCTGTTACCCAGAATCCTTTGCAAACCTCAAAATTTGGCTAATAAAAAACACATGTTCCTCACATTTCTGTGGCAGAAAGTTCTGGAATCTGAGAGGAGCCTCAAATTTCCTTCCACCCAGCGTTCCCCCATGTCTCCCGATAAAAATGATACCTCCCTTGTGTGGGTAGGCCTAGCACCCGCGACAGGAAACGCCCCAAAGCGCAACGTGGACACATCCAAATTTTTTAAAGAAAACAGAGGTGTTTTTTGCAAAGTGCCTACCTGTAGATTTTGGCCTGTAGCTCAGCCGCCACCTAGGGAAACCTACCAAACCTGTGCATTTCTGAAAACTAGAGACCTAGGGGAATCCAAGATGGGGTGACTTGTGTGGCTCGGACCAGGATCTGTTAACCCGGAATCCTTTGCAAACCTCAAAATTTGGCTAAAAAAACACGTTCCTCACATTTCTGTGGCAGAAAGTTCCGGAATCTTCGAGGAGCCACAAATTTCCTTCCACCCAGCGTTCCCCCAAGTCTCCCGATAAAAATGATACCTCACTTGTGTGGGTAGGCCTAGCGCCCGCGAAAGGAAACACCCCAAAGCGCAACGTGGACACATCCAATTTTTGAAAGAAAACAGAGGTGTTTTTTGCAAAGTGCCTACCTGTAGATTTTGGCCTCTAGCTCAGCCGCCACCTAGGGAAATCTACCAAACCTGTGCATTTCTGAAAACTAGAGACCTAGGGGAATCCAAGATGGGGTGACTTGTGTGGCTCGGACCAGGTTCTGTTACCCAGAATCCTTTTCAAACCTCAAAATTTGGCTAAAAAAACACGTTCCTCACATTTCTGTGGCAGAAAGTTCTGGAATATGAGAGGAGCCACAAATTTCCTTCCACCCAGCGTTCCCCCAAGTCTCCCAATAAAAATGATACCTCACTTGTGTGGGTAGGCCTAGCGCCCGCGACAGGAAACACCCCAAAGCGCAACGTGGACACATCCACATTTTTGAAAGAAAACTGAGGTGTTTTTTGCAAAGTGCCTACCTGTAGATTTTGGCCTGTCGCTCAGCCGGCACCCAGGGAAACCTACCAAACCTGTGCATTTCTGAAAACTAGAGACCTAGGGGAATCCAAGATGGGGTGACTTGTGTGGCTCGGACCAGGTTCTGTTACCCAGAATCCTTTGCAAACCTCAAAATTGTGTTCCTCAGATTTCTGTGGCAGAAAGTTCTGGAATCTGAGAGGAGCCACAAATTTCCTTCCACACAGCGTTTCCCCAAGTCTCCCGATAAAAATGATACCTCACTTGTGTGGGTAGGCCTAGCGCCCGTGACAGGAGACACCCCAAAGCGCAACGTGGACACATCCAATTTTTGAAAGAAAACAGAGGTGTTTTTTGCAAAGTGCCTACCTGTAGACTTTGGCCTCTAGCTCAGCCGCCACCTAGGGAAACTTACCAAACCTGTGCATTTCTGAAAACTAGAGACCTAGGGAAATCCAAGATGGGGTGACTTGTGTGGCTCGGACCAGGTTCTGTTACCCAGAATCCTTTGCAAACCTCAAAGTTTGGCTTAAAAAACACATTCCTCACATTTCTGTGGCAGAAAGTTCTGGAATCTGAGAGGAGCCACAAATTTCCTTCCACCCAGCGTTCCCCCATGTCTCCCGATAAAAATGATACCTCACTTGTGTGGGTAGGCCTAGCGCCCACAACAGGAAATGACCCAAAGCGCAACGTGGACACATCCAAATTTTTGAAAGAAAACTGAGGTGTTTTTTGCAAAGTGCCTACCTGTAGATTTTGGCCTGTAACTCAGTCGGCACCTAGGGAAACCTACAAAACCTGTGCATTTCTGAAAACTAGAGACCTAGGGGAATCAAAGATGGGGTGACTTGTGTGGTTCGGACCTGGTTCTGTTACCCAGGATCCTTTGCAAACCTCAAAATTTGGCTAAAAAACACATGTTCCTCACATTTCTGTGGCAGAAAGTTCCGGAATCTGAGAGGAGCCACAAATTTCCTTCCACCCAGCGTTCTCCCTTGTCTCCCGATAAAAATGATACCTCACTTGTTTGGGTTGGCCTAGCGCCCGCGACAGGAAATGCCCCAAAGCTCAATGTGGACACATCCAAATTGTTGAAAGAAAACAGAGGTGTTTTTTGCAAAGAGCCTACCAGTAGATTTTGGCCTGTAGCTCAGCCGCCACCTAGGGAAACCTACCAAACCTGTGCATTTCTGAAAACTAGAGACCTAGGGGAATCCAAGATGTGGTGACTTGTGTGGCTCTGACCAGGTTCTGTTACCCAGAATCCTTTGCAAACCTCAAAATTTGGCTAAAAAAACACGTTCCTCATATTTCTGTGGCAGAAAGTTCTGGAATCTGAGAGGAGCCACAAATTTCCTTCCACCCAGCGTTCCCCCAAGTCTCCCGATAAAAATGATACCTCACTTGTGTGGGTAGGCCTAGCGCCCGCGACAGGAAACACCCCAAAGCACAACGTGGACACATCCAAATTTTTGAAAGAAAACGGAGGTGTTTTTTGCAAAGTGCCTACCTGTAGATTTTGGCCTGTAGCTCAGCCGGCACCTAGGGAAACCTGCCAAACCTGTGCATTTCTGAAAACTAGAGACCTAGGGGAATCCAAGATGGGGTTACTTGTGTGGCTCGGACCAGGTTCTGTTACCCAGAATCTTTGCAAACCTCAAAATTGTGTTCCTCACATTTCTGTGGCAGAAAGTTCTGGAATCTGAGAGGAGCCACAAATTTCCTTCCACCCAGCGTTCTCCCATGTCTCACGATAAAAATGATACCTCACTTGTGTGGGTAGGCCTAGCGCCCGCGACAGGAAATGCCCCAAAGCGCAATGTGGACACATCCAAATTTTTGAAAGAAAGCAGAGGTGTTTTTTGCAAAGTGCCTACCTGTAGATTTTGGCCTCTAGCTCAGCCACCACCTAAGGAAACCTACCAAACCTGTGCATTTCTGAAAACTAGAGACCTAGGGGAATCCAAGATGTGGTGACTTGTGTGGCTCGGACCAGGTTCTGTTACCCAGAATCCTTTGCAAACCTCAAAATTGTGTTCCTCAAATTTCTGTGGCAGAAAGTTCTGGAATCTGAGAGGAGCCACAAAAAAAGATCTGTTAACCCGGAATCCTTTGCAAACCTCAAAGTTTGGCTTAAAAAACACATTCCTCACATTTCTGTGGCAGAAAGTTCTGGAATCTGAGAGGAGCCACAAATTTCCTTCCACCCAGCGTTCCCCCACGTCTCCCGATAAAAATGATACCTCACTTGTGTGGGTAGGCCTAGCGCCCACAACAGGAAATGACCCAAAGCGCAACGTGGACACATCCAAATTTTTGAAAGAAAACTGAGGTGTTTTTTGCAAAGTGCCTACCTGTAGATTTTGGCCTGTAACTCAGTCGGCACCTAGGGAAACCTACAAAACCTGTGCATTTCTGAAAACTAGAGACCTAGGGGAATCAAAGATGGGGTGACTTGTGTGGTTCGGACCTGGTTCTGTTACCCAGGATCCTTTGCAAACCTCAAAATTTGGCTAAAAAACACATGTTCCTCACATTTCTGTGGCAGAAAGTTCCGGAATCTGAGAGGAGCCACAAATTTCCTTCCACCCAGCGTTCTCGCTTGTCTCCCGATAAAAATGATACCTCACTTGTTTGGGTTGGCCTAGCGCCCGCGACAGGAAATGCCCCAAAGCTCAATGTGGACACATCCAAATTGTTGAAAGAAAACAGAGGTGTTTTTTGCAAAGTGACTACCTGTAGATTTTGGCCTGTAGCTCAGCCGCCACCTAGGGAAACCTACCAAACCTGTGCATTTCTGAAAACTAGAGACCTAGGGGAATCCAAGATGTTGTGACTTGTGTGGCTCTGACCAGGTTCTGTTACCCAGAATCCTTTGCAAACCTCAAAATTTGGCTAAAAAAACACGTTCCTCATATTTCTGTGCAGAAAGTTCTGGAATCTGAGAGGAGCCACAAATTTCCTTCCACCCAGCGTTCCCCCAAGTCTCCCGATAAAAATGATACCTCACTTGTGTGGGTAGGCCTAGCGCCCGCGACAGGAAACACCCCAAAGCGCAACGTGGACACATCCAAATTTTTGAAAGAAAACGGAGGTGTTTTTTGCAAAGTGCCTACCTGTAGATTTTGGCCTGTAGCTCAGCCGGCACCTAGGGAAACCTGCCAAACCTGTGCATTTCTGAAAACTAGAGACCTAGGGGAATCCAAGATGGGGTTACTTGTGTGGCTCGGACCAGGTTCTGTTACCCAGAATCTTTGCAAACCTCAAAATTGTGTTCCTCACATTTCTGTGGCAGAAAGTTCTGGAATCTGAGAGGAGCCACAAATTTCCTTCCAACCAGCGTTCTCCCATGTCTCCCGATAAAAATTATACCTCACTTGTGTGGGTAGGCCTAGCGCCCGCGACTGGAAACGCCCCAAAGTGCAATGTGGACACATCCACATTTTTTAAAGAAAGCAGAGGTGTTTTTTACAAAGTGCCTACCTGTAGATTTTGGCCTCTAGCTCAGCCACCACCTAGGGAAACCTACCAAACCTGTGCATTTCTGAAAACTAGAGACCCAGGGTAATCCAAGATGGGGTGACTTGTGTGGCTCGGACTAGGTTCTGTTACCCAGAATCCTTTGCAAACCTCAAAATTTGGCTAATAAAATACACATGTTCCTCACATTTCTGTGGCAGAAAGTTCTGGAATCTGAGAGGAGCCTCAAATCTCCTTCCACCCAGCGTTTCTCCATGTCTCCCGATAAAAATGATACCTCCCTTGTGTGGGTAGGCCTAGCACCCGCGACAGGAAACGCCCCAAAGCGCAACGTGGACACATCCAAATTTTTTAAAGAAAACAGAGGTGTTTTTTGCAAAGTGCCTACCTGTAGATTTTGGCCTGTAGCTCAGTCGCCACCTAGGGAAACCTACCAAACCTGTGCATTTCTGAAAACTAGAGACCTAGGGGAATCCAAGATGGGGTGACTTGTGTGGCTCGGACCAGGATCTGTTAACCCGGAATCCTTTGCAAACCTCAAAATTTGGCTAAAAAAACACGTTCCTCACATTTCTGTGGCAGAAAGTTCCGGAATCTTCGAGGAGCCACAAATTTCCTTCCACCCAGCGTTCCCCCAAGTCTCCCGATAAAAATGATACCTCACTTGTGTGGGTAGGCCTAGCGCCCTCGAAAGGAAACACCCCAAAGCGCAACGTGGACACATCCAATTTTTGAAAGAAAACAGAGGTGTTTTTTGCAAAGTGCCTACTTGTAGATTTTGGCCTCTAGCTCAGCCGCCACCTAGGGAAATCTACCAAACCTGTGCATTTCTGAAAACTAGAGACCTAGGGGAATCCAAGATGGGGTGACTTGTGTGGCTCGGACCAGGTTCTGTTACCCAGAATCCTTTTCAAACCTCAAAATTTGGCTAAAAAAACACGTTCCTCACATTTCTGTGGCAGAAAGTTCTGGAATATGAGAGGAGCCACAAATTTCCTTCCACCCAGCGTTCCCCCAAGTCTCCCAATAAAAATGATACCTCACTTGTGTGGGTAGGCCTAGCGCCCGTGACAGGAAACACCCCAAAGCGCAACGTGGACACATCCACATTTTTGAAAGAAAACTGAGGTGTTTTTTGCAAAGTGCCTACCTGTAGATTTTGGCCTGTCGCTCAGCCGGCACCCAGGGAAACCTACCAAACCTGTGCATTTCTGAAAACTAGAGACCTAGGGGAATCCAAGATGGGGTGACTTGTGTGGCTCGGACCAGGTTCTGTTACCCAGAATCCTTTGCAAACCTCAAAATTGTGTTCCTCAGATTTCTGTGGCAGAAAGTTCTGGAATCTGAGAGGAGCCACAAATTTCCTTCCACACAGCGTTCCCCCAAGTCTCCCGATAAAAATGATACCTCACTTGTGTGGGTAGGCCTAGCGCCCGTGACAGGAGACACCCCAAAGCGCAACGTGGACACATCCAATTTTTGAAAGAAAACAGAGGTGTTTTTTGCAAAGTGCCTACCTGTAGACTTTGGCCTCTAGCTCAACCGCCACCTAGGGAAACTTACCAAACCTGTGCATTTCTGAAAACTAGAGACCTAGGGAAATCCAAGATGGGGTGACTTGTGTGGCTCGGACCAGGTTCTGTTACCCAGAATCCTTTGCAAACCTCAAAATTTGGCTAAAAAACACATGTTCCTCACATTTCTGTGGCAGAAAGTTCTGGAATCTGAGAGGAGCCACAAATTTCCTTCCACCCAGCGTTCTCCCATGTCTCACGATAAAAATTATACCTCACTTGTGTGGGTAGGCCTAGCGCCCGCGACAGGAAACGCCCCAAAGCGCAATGTGGACACATCCAAATTTTTGAAAGAAAGCAGAGGTGTTTTTTGCAAAGTGCCTACCTGTAGATTTTGGCCTCTAGCTCAGCCACCACCTAAGGAAACCTACCAAACCTGTGCATTTCTGAAAACTAGAGACCTAGGGGAATCCAAGATGTGGTGACTTGTGTGGCTCGGACCAGGTTCTGTTACCCAGAATCCTTTGCAAACCTCAAAATTGTGTTCCTCAAATTTCTGTGGCAGAAAGTTCTGGAATCTGAGAGGAGCCACAAAAAAAGATCTGTTAACCCGGAATCCTTTGCAAACCTCAAAGTTTGGCTTAAAAAACACATTCCTCACATTTCTGTGGCAGAAAGTTCTGGAATCTGAGAGGAGCCACAAATTTCCTTCCACCCAGCGTTCCCCCACGTCTCCCGATAAAAATGATACCTCACTTGTGTGGGTAGGCCTAGCGCCCACAACAGGAAATGACCCAAAGCGCAACGTGGACACATCCAAATTTTTGAAAGAAAACTGAGGTGTTTTTTGCAAAGTGCCTACCTGTAGATTTTGGCCTGTAACTCAGTCGGCACCTAGGGAAACCTACAAAACCTGTGCATTTCTGAAAACTAGAGACCTAGGGGAATCAAAGATGGGGTGACTTATGTGGTTCGGACCTGGTTCTGTTACCCAGGATCCTTTGCAAACCTCAAAATTTGGCTAAAAAACACATGTTCCTCACATTTCTGTGGCAGAAAGTTCCGGAATCTGAGAGGAGCCACAAATTTCCTTCCACCCAGCGTTCTCCCTTGTCTCCCGATAAAAATGATACCTCACTTGTTTGGGTTGGCTTAGTGCCCGCGACAGGAAATGCCCCAAAGCTCAATGTGGACACATCCAAATTGTTGAAAGAAAACAGAGGTGTTTTTTGCAAAGTGCCTACCTGTAGATTTTGGCCTGTAGCTCAGCCGCCACCTAGGGAAACCTACCAAACCTGTGCATTTCTGAAAACTAGAGACCTAGGGGAATCCAAGATGTGGTGACTTGTGTGGCTCTGACCAGGTTCTGTTACCCAGAATCCTTTGCAAACCTCAAAATTTGGCTAAAAAAACACGTTCCTCATATTTCTGTGGCAGAAAGTTCTGGAATCTGAGAGGAGCCACAAATTTCCTTCCACCCAGCGTTCCCCCAAGTCTCCCGATAAAAATGATACCTCACTTGTGTGTGTAGGCCTAGCGCCCGCGACAGGAAACACCCCAAAGCACAACGTGGACACATCCAAATTTTTGAAAGAAAACGGAGGTGTTTTTTGCAAAGTGCCTACCTGTAGATTTTGGCCTGTAGCTCAGCCGGCACCTAGGGAAACCTGCCAAACCTGTGCATTTCTGAAAACTAGAGACCTAGGGGAATCCAAGATGGGGTTACTTGTGTGGCTCGGACCAGGTTCTGTTACCCAGAATCTTTGCAAACCTCAAAATTGTGTTCCTCACATTTCTGTGGCAGAAAGTTCTGGAATCTGAGAGGAGCCACAAATTTCCTTCCACCCAGCGTTCTCCCATGTCTCCCGATAAAAATTATACCTCACTTGTGTGGGTAGGCCTAGCGCCCGCGACTGGAAACGCCCCAAAGTGCAATGTGGACACATCCACATTTTTTAAAGAAAGCAGAGTTGTTTTTTACAAAGTGCCTACCTGTAGATTTTGGCCTCTAGCTCAGCCACCACCTAGGGAAACCTACCAAACCTGTGCATTTCTGAAAACTAGAGACCCAGCGTAATCCAAGATGGGGTGACTTGTGTGGCTCGGACTAGGTTCTGTTACCCAGAATCCTTTGCAAACCTCAAAATTTGGCTAATAAAATACACATGTTCCTCACATTTCTGTGGCAGAAAGTTCTGGAATCTGAGAGGAGCCTCAAATTTCCTTCCACCCAGCGTTTCTCCATGTCTCCCGATAAAAATGATACCTCCCTTGTGTGGGTAGGCCTAGCACCCGCGTCAGGAAACGCCCCAAAGCGCAACGTGGACACATCCAAATTTTTTAAAGAAAACAGAGGTGTTTTTTGCAAAGTGCCTACCTGTAGATTTTGGCCTGTAGCTCAGCCGCCACCTAGGGAAACCTACCAAACCTGTGCATTTCTGAAAACTAGAGACCTAGGGGAATCCAAGATGGGGTGACTTGTGTGGCTCGGACCAGGATCTGTTAACCCGGAATCCTTTGCAAACCTCAAAATTTGGCTAAAAAAACACTTTCCTCAGATTTCTGTGGCAGAAAGTTCTGGAATCTGAGAGGAGCCACAAATTTCCTTCCACCCAGCGTTCTCCCATGTCTCCCAATAAAAATTATACCTCACTTGTGTGGGTAGGCCTAGCGTCCGCGACTGGAAACGCCCCAAAGTGCAATGTGGACACATCCACATTTTTGAAAGAAAGCAGAGGTGTTTTTTACAAAGTGCCTAACTGTAGATTTTGGCCTCTAGCTCAGCCACCACCTAGGGAAACCTACCAAACCTGTGCATTTCTGAAAACTAGAGACCCAGGGTAATCCAAGATGGGGTGACTTGTGTGGCTCGGACTAGGTTCGGTTACCCAGAATCCTTTGCAAACCTCAAAATTTGGCTAATAAAAAACACATGTTCCTCACATTTCTGTGGCAGAAAGTTCTGGAATCTGAGAGGAGCCTCAAATTTTCTTCCACCCAGCGTTTCTCCATGTCTCCCGATAAAAATGATACCTCCCTTGTGTGGGTAGGCCTAGCACCCGCGACAGGAAACGCCCCAAAGCGTAACGTGGACACATCCAAATTTTTTAAACAAAACAGAGGTGTTTTTTGCAAAGTGCCTACCTGTAGATTTTGGCCTGTAGCTCAGCCGCCACCTAGGGAAACCTACCAAACCTGTGCATTTCTGAAAACTAGAGACCTAGGGGAATCCAAGATGGGGTGACTTGTGTGGCTCGGACCAGGATCTGTTAACCCGGAATCCTTTGCAAACCTCAAAATTTGGCTAAAAAAACACGTTCCTCAGATTTCTGTGGCAGAAAGTTCTGGAATCTGAGAGGAGCCACAAATTTCCTTCCAACCAGCGTTCTCCCATGTCTCCCAATAAAAATTATACCTCACTTGTGTGGGTAGGCCTAGCGCCCGCGACTGGAAACGCCCCAAAGTGCAATGTGGACACATCCACATTTTTTAAAGAAAGCAGAGGTGTTTTTTACAAAGTGCCTACCTGTAGATTTTGGCCTCTAGCTCAGCCACCACCTAGGGAAACCTACCAAACCTGTGCATTTCTGAAAACTAGAGACCCAGGGGAATCCATGATGGGGTGACTTGTGTGGCTCGGACTAGGTTCTGTTACCCAGAATCCTTTGCAAACCTCAAAATTTGGCTAATAAAAAACACATGTTCCTCACATTTCTGTGGCAGAAAGTTCTGGAATCTGAGAGGAGCCTCAAATTTCCTTCCACCCAGCGTTCCCCCATGTCTCCCGATTAAAATGATACCTCCCTTGTGTGGGTAGGCCTAGCACCCGCGACAGGACACGCCCCAAAGCGCAACGTGGACACATCCAAATTTTTTAAAGAAAACAGAGGTGTTTTTTGCAAAGTGCCTACCTGTAGATTTTGGCCTGTAGCTCAGCCGCCACCTAGGGAAACCTACCAAACCTGTGCATTTCTGAAAACTAGAGACCTAGGGGAATCCAGGATGGGGTGACTTGTGTGGCTCGGACCAGGATCTGTTAACCCGGAATCCTTTGCAAACCTCAAAATTTGGCTAAAAAAACACGTTCCTCACATTTCTGTGGCAGAAAGTTCCGGAATCTGGGATGAGCCACAAATTTCCTTCCACCCAGCGTTCCCCCAATTCTCCCGATAAAAATGATACCTCACTTGTGTGGGTAGGCCTAGCGCCCGCGAAAGGAAACACCCCAAAAGCGCAACGTGGACACATCCAATTTTTGAAAGAAAACAGAGGCGTTTTTTGCAAAGTGCCTACCTGTAGATTTTGGCCTCTAGCTCAGCCGCCACCTAGGGAAATCTACCAAACCTGTGCATTTCTGAAAACTAGAGACCTAGGGGAATCCAAGATGGGGTGACTTGTGTGGCTCGGACCAGGTTCTGTTACCCAGAATCCTTTTCAAACCTCAAAATTTGGCTAAAAAAACACGTTCCTCACATTTCTGTGGCAGAAAGTTCTGGAATATGAGAGGAGCCACAAATTTCCTTCCACCCAGCGTTCCCCCAAGTCTCCCAATAAAAATGATACCTCACTTGTGTGGGTAGGCCTAGCGCCCGCGACAGGAAACACCCCAAAGCGCAACGTGGACACATCCAAATTTTTGAAAGAAAACTGAGGTGTTTTTTGCAAAGTGCCTACCTGTAGATTTTGGCCTGTCGATCAGCCGGCACCCAGGGAAACCTACCACACCTGTGCATTTCAGAAAACTATAGACCTAGGGGAATCCAAGATGGGGTGACTTGTGTGGCTCGGACCAGGTTCTGTTACCCAGAATCCTTTTCAAACCTCAAAATTTGGCTAAAAAAACACGTTCCTCACATTTCTGTGGCAGAAAGTTCTGGAATATGAGAGGAGCCACAAATTTCCTTCCACCCAGCGTTCCCCCAAGTCTCCCAATAAAAATGATACCTCACTTGTGTGGGTAGGCCTAGCGCCCGCGACAGGAAACACCCCAAAGCGCAACGTGGACACATCCAAATTTTTGAAAGAAAACTGAGGTGTTTTTTGCAAAGTGCCTACCTGTAGATTTTGGCCTGTCGCTCAGCCGGCACCCAGGGAAACCTACCAAACCTGTGCATTTCTGAAAACTAGAGACCTAGGGGAATCCAAGATGGGGTGACTTGTGTGGCTCGGACCAGGATCTGTTAACCCGGAATCCTTTGCAAACCTCAAAATTTGGCTAAAAAAACACGTTCCTCACATTTCTTTGGCAGAAAGTTCCGTAATCTGGGAGGAGCCACAAATTTCCTTCCACCCAGCGTTCCCCCAAGTCTCCCGATAAAAATGATACCTCACTTGTGTGGGTAGGCCTAGCGCCCGCGAAAGGAAACACCCCAAAGCGCAACGTGGACACATCCAATTTTTGAAAGAAAACAGAGGTGTTTTTTGCAAAGTGCCTACCTGTAGATTTTGGCCTCTAGCTCAGCCGCCACCTAGGGAAATCTACCAAACCTGTGCATTTCTGAAAACTAGAGACCTAGGGGAATCCAAGATGGGGTGACTTGTGTGGCTCGGACCAGGTTCTGTTACCCAGAATCCTTTTCAAACCTCAAAATTTGGCTAAAAAAACACGTTCCTCACATTTCTGTGGCAGAAAGTTCTGGAATATGAGAGGAGCCACAAATTTCCTTCCACCCAGCGTTCCCCCAAGTCTCCCAATAAAAATGATACCTCACTTGTGTGGGTAGGCCTAGCGCCCGCGACAGGAAACACCCCAAAGCGCAACGTGGACACATCCAAATTTTTGAAAGAAAACTGAGGTGTTTTTTGCAAAGTGCCTACCTGTAGATTTTGGCCTGTCGCTCAGCCGGCACCCAGGGAAACCTACCACACCTGTGCATTTCTGAAAACTAGAGACCTAGGGGAATCCAAGATGGGGTGACTTGTGTGGCTCGGACCAGGTTCTGTTACCCAGAATCCTTTTCAAACCTCAAAATTTGGCTAAAAAAACACGTTCCTCACATTTCTGTGGCAGAAAGTTCTGGAATATGAGAGGAGCCACAAATTTCCTTCCACCCAGCGTTCCCCCAAGTCTCCCAATAAAAATGATACCTCACTTGTGTGGGTAGGCCTAGCGCCCGCGACAGGAAACACCCCAAAGCGCAACGTGGACACATCCAAATTTTTGAAAGAAAACTGAGGTGTTTTTTGCAAAGTGCCTACCTGTAGATTTTGGCCTGTCGCTCAGCCGGCACCCAGGGAAACCTACCAAACCTGTGCATTTCTGAAAACTAGAGACCTAGGGGAATCCAAGATGGGGTGACTTGTGTGGCTCGGACCAGGATCTGTTAACCCGGAATCCTTTGCAAACCTCAAAATTTGACTAAAAAAACACGTTCCTCACATTTCTTTGGCAGAAAGTTCCGGAATCTGGGAGGAGCCACAAATTTCCTTCCACCCAGCGTTCCCCCAAGTCTCCCGATAAAAATGATACCTCACTTGTGTGGGTAGGCCTAGCGCCCGCGAAAGGAAACACCCCAAAGCGCAACGTGGACACATCCAATTTTTGAAAGAAAACAGAGGTGTTTTTTGCAAAGTGCCTACCTGTAGATTTTGGCCTCTAGCTCAGCCGCCACCTAGGGAAATCTACCAAACCTGTGCATTTCTGAAAACTAGAGACCTAGTGGAATCCAAGATGGGGTGACTTGTGTGGCTCGGACCAGGTTCTGTTACCCAGAATCCTTTTCAAACCTCAAAATTTGGCTAAAAAAACACGTTCCTCACATTTCTGTGGCAGAAAGTTCTGGAATCTGAGAGGAGCCACAAATTTCCTTCCACACAGCGTTCCCCCAAGTCTCCCGATAAAAATGATACCTCACTTGTGTGGGTAGGCCTAGCGCCCGTGACAGGAGACACCCCAAAGCGCAACGTGGACACATCCAATTTGTGAAAGAAAACAGAGGTGTTTTTTGCAAAGTGCCTACCTGTAGATTTTGGCCTCTAGCTCAGCCGCCACCTAGGGAAACTTACCAAACCTGTGCATTTCTGAAAACTAGAGACCTAGGGAAATCCAAGATGGGGTGACTTGTGTGGCTCGGACCAGGTTCTGTTACCCAGAATCCTTTGCAAACCTCAAAATTTGGCAAAAAAACACATGTTCCTCACATTTCTGTGGCAGAAAGTTCTGGAATCTGAGAGGAGCCACAAATTTCCTTCCACCCAGCGTTCGCCCATGTCTCACGATAAAAATTATACCTCACTTGTGTGGGTAGGCCTAGCGCCCGCGACAGGAAACGCCCCAAAGCGCAATGTGGACACATCCACATTTTTGAAAGAAAGCAGAGGTGTTTTTTGCAAAGTGCCTACCTGTAGATTTTGGCCTCTAGCTCAGCCACCACCTAAGGAAACCTACCAAACCTGTGCATTTCTGAAAACTAGAGACCTAGGGGAATCCAAGATGTGGTGACTTGTGTGGCTCGGACCAGGTTTTTACCCAGAATCCTTTGCAAACCTCAAAATTGTGTTCCTCAAATTTCTGTGGCAGAAAGTTCTGGAATCTGAGAGGAGCCACAAAAAAAGATCTGTTAACCCGGAATCCTTTGCAAACCTCAAAATTTGGCTAAAAAAACACATTCCTCACATTTCTGTGGCAGAAAGTTCTGGAATCTGAGAGGAGCCACAAATTTCCTTCCACCCAGCGTTCCCCCACGTCTCCCGATAAAAATGATACCTCACTTGTGTGGGTAGGCCTAGCGCCCACAACAGGAAATGACCCAAAGCGCAACGTGGACACATCCAAATTTTTGAAAGAAAACTGAGGTGTTTTTTGCAAAGTGCCTACCTGTAGATTTTGGCCTGTAACTCAGTCGGCACCTAGGGAAACCTACAAAACCTGTGCATTTCTGAAAACTAGAGACCTAGGGGAATCAAAGATGGGGTGACTTGTGTGGTACGGACCTGGTTCTGTTACCCAGGATCCTTTGCAAACCTCAAAATTTGGCTAAAAAACACATGTTCCTCACATTTCTGTGGCAGAAAGTTCTGGAATCTGAGAGGAGCCACAAATTTCCTTCCACCCAGCGTTCTCCCTTGTCTCCCGATAAAAATGATACCTCACTTGTTTGGGTTGGCCTAGCGCCCGCGACAGGAAATGCCCCAAAGCTCAATGTGGACACATCCAAATTGTTGAAAGAAAACAGAGGTGTTTTTTGCAAAGTGCCTACCTGTAGATTTTGGCCTGTAGCTCAGCCGCCACCTAGGGAAACCTACCAAACCTGTGCATTTCTGAAAACTAGAGACCTAGGGGAATCCAAGATGTGGTGACTTGTGTGGCTCTGACCAGGTTCTGTTACCCAGAATCCTTTGCAAACCTCAAAATTTGGCTAAAAAAACACATTCCTCATATTTCTGTGGCAGAAAGTTCTGGAATCTGAGAGGAGCCACAAATTTCCTTCCACCCAGCGTTCCCCCAAGTCTCCCGATAAAAATGATACCTCACTTGTGCGGGTAGGCCTAGCGCCCGCGACAGGAAACACCCCAACGCACAACGTGGACACATCCAAATTTTTGAAAGAAAACTGAGGTGTTTTTTGCAAAGTGCCTACCTGTAGATTTTGGCCTGTAGCTCAGCCGGCACCTAGGGAAACCTGCCAAACCTGTGCATTTCTGTAAACTAGAGACCTAGGGGAATCCAAGATGGGGTTACTTGTGTGGCTCAGACCAGGTTCTGTTACCCAGAATCCTTTGCAAACCTCAAAATTGTGTTCCTCATATTTCTGTGTCAGAAAGTTCTGGAATCTGAGAGGAGCCACAAATTTCCTTCCACCCAGCGTTCTCCCATGTCTCCCGATAAAAATTATACCTCACTTGTGTGGGTAGGCCTAGCGCCCGCGACTGGAAACGCCCCAAAGTGCAATGTGGACACATCCACATTTTTGAAAGAAAGCAGAGGTGTTTTTTACAAAGTGCCTACCTGTAGATTTTGGCCTCTAGCTCAGCCACCACCTAGGGAAACCTACCAAACCTGTGCATTTCTGAAAACTAGAGACCCAGGGTAATCCAAGATGGCGTGACTTGTGTGGCTCGGACAAGGTTCTGTTACCCAGAATCCTTTGCAAACCTCAAAATTTGGCTAAAAAAACACGTTCCTCAGATTTCTGTGGCAGAAAGTTCTGGAATCTGAGAGGAGCCACAAATTTCCTTCCACCCAGCGTTCTCCCATGTCTCCCAATAAAAATTATACCTCACTTGTGTGGGTAGGCCTAGCGCCCGCGACTGGAAACGCCCCAAAGTGCAATGTGGACACATCCACATTTTTGAAAGAAAGCAGAGGTGTTTTTTACAAAGTGCCTACCTGTAGATTTTGGCCTCTAGCTCAGCCACCACCTAGGGAAACCTACCAAACCTGTGCATTTCTGAAAACTAGAGACCCAGGGTAATCCAAGATGGGGTGACTTGTGTGGCTCGGACTAGGTTCTGTTACCCATAATCCTTTGCAAACCTCAAAATTTGGCTAATAAAAAACACATGTTCCTCACATTTCTGTGGCAGAAAGTTCTGGAATCTGAGAGGAGCCTCAAATTTCCTTCCACCCAGCGTTCCCCCATGTCTCCCGATAAAAATGATACCTCCCTTGTGTGGGTAGGCCTAGCACCCGCGACAGGAAAAGCCCCAAAGCGCAACGTGGACACATCCAAATTTTTTAAAGAAAACCGAGGTGTTTTTTGCAAAGTGCCTACCTGTAGATTTTGGCCTGTAGCTCAGCCGGCACCTAGGGAAACCTGCCAAACCTGTGCATTTCTGTAAACTAGAGACCTAGGGGAATCCAAGATGGGGTTACTTGGGTGGCTCAGACCAGGTTCTGTTACCCAGAATCCTTTGCAAACCTCAAAATTGTGTTCCTCATATTTCTGTGTCAGAAAGTTCTGGAATCTGAGAGGAGCCACAAATTTCCTTCCACCCAGCGTTCTCCCATGTCTCCCGATAAAAATTATACCTCACTTGTGTGGGTAGGCCTAGCGCCCGCGACTGGAAACGCCCCAAAGTGCAATGTGGACACATCCACATTTTTTAAAGAAAGCAGAGGTGTTTTTTACAAAGTGCCTACCTGTAGATTTTGGCCTCTAGCTCAGCCACCACCTAGGGAAACCTACCAAACCTGTGCATTTCTGAAAACTAGAGACCCAGGGTAATCCAAGATGGCGTGACTTGTGTGGCTCGGACAAGGTTCTGTTACCCAGAATCCTTTGCAAACCTCAAAATTTGGCTAAAAAAACACGTTCCTCAGATTTCTGTGGCAGAAAGTTCTGGAATCTGAGAGGAGCCACAAATTTCCTTCCACCCAGCATTCTCCCATGTCTCCCAATAAAAATTATACCTCACTTGTGTGGGTAGGCCTAGCGCCCGCGACTGGAAACGCCCCAAAGTGCAATGTGGACACATCCACATTTTTGAAAGAAAGCAGAGGTGTTTTTTACAAAGTGCCTACCTGTAGATTTTGGCCTCTAGCTCAGCCACCACCTAGGGAAACCTACCAAACCTGTGCATTTCTGAAAACTAGAGACCCAGGGTAATCCAAGATGGGGTGACTTGTGTGGCTCGGACTAGGTTCTGTTACCCATAATCCTTTGCAAACCTCAAAATTTGGCTAATAAAAAACACATGTTCCTCACATTTCTGTGGCAGAAAGTTCTGGAATCTGAGAGGAGCCTCAAATTTCCTTCCACCCAGCGTTCCCCCATGTCTCCCGATAAAAATGATACCTCCCTTGTGTGGGTAGGCCTAGCACCCGCGACAGGAAACGCCCCAAAGCGCAACGTGGACACATCCAAATTTTTTAAAGAAAACCGAGGTGTTTTTTGCAAAGTGCCTACCTCTAGATTTTGGCCTGTAGCTCAGCCGCCACCTACGGAAACCTACCAAACCTGTGCATTTCTGAAAACTAGAGACCTAGGGGAATCCAAGATGGGGTGACTTGTGCGGCTCGGACCAGGATCTGTTAACCCGGAATCCTTTGCAAACCTCAAAATTTGGCTAAAAAAACACGTTCCTCACATTTCTGTGGCAGAAAGTTCCGGAATCTGGGAGGAGCCACAAATTTCCTTCCACCCAGCGTTCCCCCAAGTCTCCCGATAAAAATGATACCTCACTTGTGTGGGTAGGCCTAGCGCCCGCGAAAGGAAACACCCCAAAGCGCAACGTGGACACATCCAATTTTTGAAAGAAAACAGAGGTGTTTTTTGCAAAGTGCCTACCTGTAGATTTTGGCCTCTAGCTCAGCCGCCACCTAGGGAAATCTACCAAACCTGTGCATTTCTGAAAAATAGAGACCTAGGGGAATCCAAGATGGGGTGACTTGTGTGGCTCGGACCAGGATCTGTTAACCCGGAATCCTTTGCAAACCTCAAAATTTGGCTAAAAAAAACACGTTCCTCACATTTCTGTGGCAGAAAGTTCTGGAATCTGAGAGGAGCCACAAATTTAATTCCACCCAGCGTTCCCCCAAGTCTCCCGATAAAAATGATACCTCACTTGTGTGGGTAGGCCTAGCGCCCGCGACAGGAAACACCCCAAAGCGCAACGTGGACACATCCAAATTTTTGAAAGAAAACTGAGGTGTTTTTTGCAAAGTGCCTACCTGTAGATTTTGGCCTGTCGCTCAGCCGGCACCCAGGGAAACCTACCAAACCTGTGCATTTCTGAAAACTAGAGACCTAGGGAAATCCAAGATGGGGTTACTTGTGTGGCTCGGACCAGGTTCTGTAACCCAGAATCCTTTGCAAACCTCAAAATTGTGTTCCTAAGATTTCTGTGGCAGAAAGTTCTGGAATCTGAGAGGAGCCACAAATTTCCTTCCACCCAGCGTTCTCCCATGTCTCCCGATAAAAATTATACCTCACTTGTGTGGGTAGGCCTAGCGCCCGCGACTGGAAACGCCCTAAAGTGCATTGTGGACACATCCACATTTTTGAAAGAAAGCAGAGGTGTTTTTTACAAAGTGCCTACCTGTAGATTTTGGCCTCTAGCTCAGCCACCACCTAGGGAAACCTACCAAACCTGTGCATTTCTGAAAACAAGAGACCCAGGGGAATCCAAGATGGGGTGACTTGTGTGGCTCGGACTAGGTTCTGTTACCCAGAATCCTTTGCAAACCTCAAAATTTGGCTAAAAAACACATGTTCCTCACATTTCTGTGGCAGAAAGTTCTGGAATCTGAGCGGAGCCACAAATTTCCTTCCACCCAGCGTTCTCCCTTGTCTCCCGATAAAAATGATACCTCACTTGTTTGGGTTGGCCTAGCGCCCGCGACAGGAAATGCCCCAAAGCTCAATGTGGACACATCCAAATTGTTGAAAGAAAACAGAGGTGTTTTTTGCAAAGTGCCTACCTGTAGATTTTGGCCTGTAGCTCAGCCGCCACCTGGGGAAACCTACCAAACCTGTGCATTTCTGAAAACTAGAGACCTAGGGGAATCCAAGATGTGGTGACTTGTGTGGCTCTGACCAGGTTCTGTTACCCAGAATCCTTTGCAAACCTCAAAATTTGGCTAAAAAAACACGTTCCTCACATTTCTGTGGCAGAAAGTTCTGGAATCTGAGAGGAGCCACAAATTTCCTTCCACCCAGCGTTCCCCCAAGTCTCCCGATAAAAATGATACCTCACTTGTGTGGGTAGGCCTAGCGCCCGCGACAGGAAACACCCCAAAGCACAACGTGGACACATCCACATTTTTGAAAGAAAACTGAGGTGTTTTTTGCAAAGTGCCTACCTGTAGATTTTGGCCTGTAGCTCAGCCGGCACCTAGGGAAACCTGCCAAACCTGTGCATTTCTGAAAACTAGAGACCTAGGGGAATCCAAGATGGGGTTACTTGTGTGGCTCGGACCAGGTTCTGTTACCCAGAATCCTTTGCAAACCTCAAAATTGTGTTCCTCACATTTCTGTGGCAGAAAGTTCTGGAATCTGAGAGGAGCCACAAATTTCCTTCCACCCAGCGTTCTCCCATGTCTCCCGATAAAAATTATACCTCATTTGTGTGGGTAGGCCTAGCGCCCGCGACTGGAAATGCCACAAAGTGCAATGTGGACACATCCACATTTTTTAAAGAAAGCAGAGGTGTTTTTTACAAAGTGCCTACCTGTAGATTTTGGCCTCTAGCTCAGCCACCACCTAGGGAAACCTACCAAACCTGTGCATTTCTGAAAACTAGAGACCCAGGGTAATCCAAGATGGGGTGACTTGTGTGGCTCGGACTAGGTTCTGTTACCCAGAATCATTTGCAAACCTCAAAATTTTGCTAATAAAAAACACATGTTCCTCACATTTCTGTGGCAGAAAGTTCTGGAATCTGAGAGGAGCCTCAAATTTCCTTCCACCCAGCGTTCCCCCATGTCTCCCGATAAAAATGATACCTCCCTTGTGTGGGTAGGCCTAGCACCCGCGACAGGAAACGCCCCAAAGCACAACGTGGACACATACAAATTTTTTAAAGAAAACAGAGGTGTTTTTTGCAAAGTGCCTACCTGTAGATTTTGGCCTGTAGCTCAGCCGGCACCTAGGGAAACCTGCCAAACCTGTGCATTTCTGAAAACTAGAGACCTAGGGGAATCCAAGATGGGGTTACTTGTGTGGCTCGGACCAGGTTCTGTTACCCAGAATCTTTGCAAACCTCAAAATTGTGTTCCTCACATTTCTGTGGCAGAAAGTTCTGGAATCTGAGAGGAGCCACAAATTTCCTTCCACCCAGCGTTCTCCCATGTCTCCCGATAAAAATTATACCTCACTTGTGTGGGTAGGCCTAGCGCCCGCGACTGGAAACGCCCCAAAGTGCAATGTGGACACATCCACATTTTTTAAAGAAAGCAGAGGTGTTTTTTACAAAGTGCCTACCTGTAGATTTTGGCCTCTAGCTCAGCCACCACCTAGGGAAACCTACCAAACCTGTGCATTTCTGAAAACTAGAGACCCAGGGTAATCCAAGATGGGGTGACTTGTGTGGCTCGGACTAGGTTCTGTTACCCAGAATCCTTTGCAAACCTCAAAATTTGGCTAATAAAATACACATGTTCCTCACATTTCTGTGGCAGAAAGTTCTGGAATCTGAGAGGAGCCTCAAATCTCCTTCCACCCAGCGTTTCTCCATGTCTCCCGATAAAAATGATACCTCCCTTGTGTGGGTAGGCCTAGCACCCGCGACAGGAAACGCCCCAAAGCGCAACGTGGACACATCCAAATTTTTTAAAGAAAACAGAGGTGTTTTTTGCAAAGTGCCTACCTGTAGATTTTGGCCTGTAGCTCAGCCGCCACCTAGGGAAACCTACCAAACCTGTGCATTTCTGAAAACTAGAGACCTAGGGGAATCCAAGATGGGGTGACTTGTGTGGCTCGGACCAGGATCTGTTAACCCGGAATCCTTTGCAAACCTCAAAATTTGGCTAAAAAAACACTTTCCTCAGATTTCTGTGGCAGAAAGTTCTGGAATCTGAGAGGAGCCACAAATTTCCTTCCACCCAGCGTTCTCCCATGTCTTCCAAAAAAAATTATACCTCACTTGTGTGGGTAGGCCTAGCGCCCGCGACTGGAAACGCCCCAAAGTGCAATGTGGACACATCCACATTTTTGAAAGAAAGCAGAGGTGTTTTTTACAAAGTGCCTAACTGTAGATTTTGGCCTCTAGCTCAGCCACCACCTAGGGAAACCTACCAAACCTGTGCATTTCTGAAAACTAGAGACCCAGGGTAATCCAAGATGGGGTGACTTGTGTGGCTCGGACTAGGTTCGGTTACCCAGAATCCTTTGCAAACCTCAAAATTTGGCTAATAAAAAACACATGTTCCTCACATTTCTGTGGCAGAAAGTTCTGGAATCTGAGAGGAGCCTCAAATTTTCTTCCACCCAGCGTTTCTCCATGTCTCCCGATAAAAATGATACCTCCCTTGTGTGGGTAGGCCTAGCACCCGCGACAGGAAACGCCCCAAAGCGTAACGTGGACACATCCAAATTTTTTAAACAAAACAGAGGTGTTTTTTGCAAAGTGCCTACCTGTAGATTTTGGCCTGTAGCTCAGCCGCCACCTAGGGAAACCTACCAAACCTGTGCATTTCTGAAAACTAGAGACCTAGGGGAATCCAAGATGGGGTGACTTGTGTGGCTCGGACCAGGATCTGTTAACCCGGAATCCTTTGCAAACCTCAAAATTTGGCTAAAAAAACACGTTCCTCAGATTTCTGTGGCAGAAAGTTCTGGAATGTGAGAGGAGCCACAAATTTCCTTCCAACCAGCGTTCTCCCATGTCTCCCAATAAAAATTATACCTCACTTGTGTGGGTAGGCCTAGCGCCCGCGACTGGAAACGCCCCAAAGTGCAATGTGGACACATCCACATTTTTTAAAGAAAGCAGAGGTGTTTTTTACAAAGTGCCTACCTGTAGATTTTGGCCTCTAGCTCAGCCACCACCTAGGGAAACCTACCAAACCTGTGCATTTCTGAAAACTAGAGACCCAGGGGAATCCATGATGGGGTGACTTGTGTGGCTCGGACTAGGTTCTGTTACCCAGAATCCTTTGCAAACCTCAAAATTTGGCTAATAAAAAACACATGTTCCTCACATTTCTGTGGCAGAAAGTTCTGGAATCTGAGAGGAGCCTCAAATTTCCTTCCACCCAGCGTTCCCCCATGTCTCCCGATAAAAATGGTACCTCCCTTGTGTGGGTAGGCCTAGCACCCGCGACAGGACACGCCCCAAAGCGCAACGTGGACACATCCAAATTTTTTTAAGAAAACAGAGGTGTTTTTTGCAAAGTGCCTACCTGTAGATTTTGGCCTGTAGCTCAGCCGCCACCTAGGGAAACCTACCAAACCTGTGCATTTCTGAAAACTAGAGACCTAGGGGAATCCAGGATGGGGTGACTTGTGTGGCTCGGACCAGGATCTGTTAACCCGGAATCCTTTGCAAACCTCAAAATTTGGCTAAAAAAACACGTTCCTCACATTTCTGTGGCAGAAAGTTGCGGAATCTGGGATGAGCCACAAATTTCCTTCCACCCAGCGTTCCCCCAATTCTCCCGATAAAAATGATACCTCACTTGTGTGGGTAGGCCTAGCGCCCGCGAAAGGAAACACCCCAAAAGCGCAACGTGGACACATCCAATTTTTGAAAGAAAACAGAGGCGTTTTTTGCAAAGTGCCTACCTGTAGATTTTGGCCTCTAGCTCAGCCGCCACCTAGGGAAATCTACCAAACCTGTGCATTTCTGAAAACTAGAGACCTAGGGGAATCCAAGATGGGGTGACTTGTGTGGCTCGGACCAGGTTCTGTTACCCAGAATCCTTTTCAAACCTCAAAATTTGGCTAAAAAAACACGTTCCTCACATTTCTGTGGCAGAAAGTTCTGGAATATGAGAGGAGCCACAAATTTCCTTCCACCCAGCGTTCCCCCAAGTCTCCCAATAAAAATGATACCTCACTTGTGTGGGTAGGCCTAGCGCCCGCGACAGGAAACACCCCAAAGCGCAACGTGGACACATCCAAATTTTTGAAAGAAAACTGAGGTGTTTTTTGCAAAGTGCCTACCTGTAGATTTTGGCCTGTCGATCAGCCGGCACCCAGGGAAACCTACCACACCTGTGCATTTCTGAAAACTAGAGACCTAGGGGAATCCAAGATGGGGTGACTTGTGTGGCTCGGACCAGGTTCTGTTACCCAGAATCCTTTTCAAACCTCAAAATTTGGCTAAAAAAACACGTTCCTCACATTTCTGTGGCAGAAAGTTCTGGAATATGAGAGGAGCCACAAATTTCCTTCCACCCAGCGTTCCCCCAAGTCTCCCAATAAAAATGATACCTCACTTGTGTGGGTAGGCCTAGCGCCCGCGACAGGAAACACCCCAAAGCGCAACGTGGACACATCCAAATTTTTGAAAGAAAACTGAGGTGTTTTTTGCAAAGTGCCTACCTGTAGATTTTGGCCTGTCGCTCAGCCGGCACCCAGGGAAACCTACCAAACCTGTGCATTTCTGAAAACTAGAGACCTAGGGGAATCCAAGATGGGGTGACTTGTGTGGCTCGGACCAGGATCTGTTAACCCGGAATCCTTTGCAAACCTCAAAATTTGGCTAAAAAAACACGTTCCTCACATTTCTTTGGCAGAAAGTTCCGGAATCTGGGAGGAGCCACAAATTTCCTTCCACCCAGCGTTCCCCCAAGTCTCCCGATAAAAATGATACCTCACTTGTGTGGGTAGGCCTAGCGCCCGCGAAAGGAAACACCCCAAAGCGCAACGTGGACACATCCAATTTTTGAAAGAAAACAGAGGTGTTTTTTGCAAAGTGCCTACCTGTAGATTTTGGCCTCTAGCTCAGCCGCCACCTAGGGAAATCTACCAAACCTGTGCATTTCTGAAAACTAGAGACCTAGGGGAATCCAAGATGGGGTGACTTGTGTGGCTCGGACCAGGTTCTGTTACCCAGAATCCTTTTCAAACCTCAAAATTTGGCTAAAAAAACACGTTCCTCACATTTCTGTGGCAGAAAGTTCTGGAATATGAGAGGAGCCACAAATTTCCTTCCACCCAGCGTTCCCCCAAGTCTCCCAATAAAAATGATACCTCACTTGTGTGGGTAGGCCTAGCGCCCGCGACAGGAAACACCCCAAAGCGCACCGTGGACACATCCAAATTTTTGAAAGAAAACTGAGGTGTTTTTTGCAAAGTGCCTACCTGTAGATTTTGGCCTGTCGCTCAGCCGGCACCCAGGGAAACCTACCACACCTGTGCATTTCTGAAAACTAGAGACCTAGGGGAATCCAAGATGGGGTGACTTGTGTGGCTCGGACCAGGTTCTGTTACCCAGAATCCTTTTCAAACCTCAAAATTTGGCTAAAAAAACACGTTCCTCACATTTCTGTGGCAGAAAGTTCTGGAATATGAGAGGAGCCACAAATTTCCTTCCACCCAGCGTTCCCCCAAGTCTCCCAATAAAAATGATACCTCACTTGTGTGGGTAGGCCTAGCGCCCGCGACAGGAAACACCCCAAAGCGCAACGTGAACACATCCAAATTTTTGAAAGAAAACTGAGGTGTTTTTTGCAAAGTGCCTACCTGTAGATTTTGGCCTGTCGCTCAGCCGGCACCCAGGGAAACCTACCAAACCTGTGCATTTCTGAAAACTAGAGACCTAGGGGAATCCAAGATGGGGTGACTTGTGTGGCTCGGACCAGGATCTGTTAACCCGGAATCCTTTGCAAACCTCAAAATTTGACTAAAAAAACACGTTCCTCACATTTCTTTGGCAGAAAGTTCCGGAATCTGGGAGGAGCCACAAATTTCCTTCCACCCAGCGTTCCCCCAAGTCTCCCGATAAAAATGATACCTCACTTGTGTGGGTAGGCCTAGCGCCCGCGAAAGGAAACACCCCAAAGCGCAACGTGGACACATCCAATTTTTGAAAGAAAACAGAGGTGTTTTTTGCAAAGTGCCTACCTGTAGATTTTGGCCTCTAGCTCAGCCGCCACCTAGGGAAATCTACCAAACCTGTGCATTTCTGAAAACTAGAGACCTAGTGGAATCCAAGATGGGGTGACTTGTGTGGCTCGGACCAGGTTCTGTTACCCAGAATCCTTTTCAAACCTCAAAATTTGGCTAAAAAAACACGTTCCTCACATTTCTGTGGCAGAAAGTTCTGGAATCTGAGAGGAGCCACAAATTTCCTTCCACACAGCGTTCCCCAAGTCTCCCGATAAAAATGATACCTCACTTGTGTGGGTAGGCCTAGCGCCCGTGACAGGAGACACCCCAAAGCGCAACGTGGACACATCCAATTTGTGAAAGAAAACAGAGGTGTTTTTTGCAAAGTGCCTACCTGTAGATTTTGGCCTCTAGCTCAGCCGCCACCTAGGGAAACTTACCAAACCTGTGCATTTCTGAAAACTAGAGACCTAGGGAAATCCAAGATGGGGTGACTTGTGTGGCTCGGACCAGGTTCTGTTACCCAGAATCCTTTGCAAACCTCAAAATTTGGCAAAAAAACACATGTTCCTCACATTTCTGTGGCAGAAAGTTCTGGAATCTGAGAGGAGCCACAAATTTCCTTCCACCCAGCGTTCGCCCATGTCTCACGATAAAAATTATACCTCACTTGTGTGGGTAGGCCTAGCGCCCGCGACAGGAAACGCCCCAAAGCGCAATGTGGACACATCCACATTTTTGAAAGAAAGCAGAGGTGTTTTTTGCAAAGTGCCTACCTGTAGATTTTGGCCTCTAGCTCAGCCACCACCTAAGGAAACCTACCAAACCTGTGCATTTCTGAAAACTAGAGACCTAGGGGAATCCAAGATGTGGTGACTTGTGTGGCTCGGACCAGGTTTTTACCCAGAATCCTTTGCAAACCTCAAAATTGTGTTCCTCAAATTTCTGTGGCAGAAAGTTCTGGAATCTGAGAGGAGCCACAAAAAAAGATCTGTTAACCCGGAATCCTTTGCAAACCTCAAAATTTGGCTAAAAAAACACATTCCTCACATTTCTGTGGCAGAAAGTTCTGGAATCTGAGAGGAGCCACAAATTTCCTTCCACCCAGCGTTCCCCCACGTCTCCCGATAAAAATGATACCTCACTTGTGTGGGTAGGCCTAGCGCCCACAACAGGAAATGACCCAAAGCGCAACGTGGACACATCCAAATTTTTGAAAGAAAACTGAGGTGTTTTTTACAAAGTGCCTACCTGTAGATTTTGGCCTGTAACTCAGTCGGCACCTAGGGAAACCTACAAAACCTGTGCATTTCTGAAAACTAGAGACCTAGGGGAATCAAAGATGGGGTGACTTGTGTGGTACGGACCTGGTTCTGTTACCCAGGATCCTTTGCAAACCTCAAAATTTGGCTAAAAAACACATGTTCCTCACATTTCTGTGGCAGAAAGTTCTGGAATCTGAGAGGAGCCACAAATTTCCTTCCACCCAGCGTTCTCCCTTGTCTCCCGATAAAAATGATACCTCACTTGTTTGGGTTGGCCTAGCGCCCGCGACAGGAAATGCCCCAAAGCTCAATGTGGACACATCCAAATTGTTGAAAGAAAACAGAGGTGTTTTTTGCAAAGTGCCTACCTGTAGATTTTGGCCTGTAGCTCAGCCGCCACCTAGGGAAACCTACCAAACCTGTGCATTTCTGAAAACTAGAGACCTAGGGGAATCCAAGATGTGGTGACTTGTGTGGCTCTGACCAGGTTCTGTTACCCAGAATCCTTTGCAAACCTCAAAATTTGGCTAAAAAAACACATTCCTCATATTTCTGTGGCAGAAAGTTCTGGAATCTGAGAGGAGCCACAAATTTCCTTCCACCCAGCGTTCCCCCAAGTCTCCCGATAAAAATGATACCTCACTTGTGCGGGTAGGCCTAGCGCCCGCGACAGGAAACACCCCAACGCACAACGTGGACACATCCAAATTTTTGAAAGAAAACTGAGGTGTTTTTTGCAAAGTGCCTACCTGTAGATTTTGGCCTGTAGCTCAGCCGGCACCTAGGGAAACCTGCCAAACCTGTGCATTTCTGTAAACTAGAGACCTAGGGGAATCCAAGATGGGGTTACTTGTGTGGCTCAGACCAGGTTCTGTTACCCAGAATCCTTTGCAAACCTCAAAATTGTGTTCCTCATATTTCTGTGTCAGAAAGTTCTGGAATCTGAGAGGAGCCACAAATTTCCTTCCACCCAGCGTTCTCCCATGTCTCCCGATAAAAATTATACCTCACTTGTGTGGGTAGGCCTAGCGCCCGCGACTGGAAACGCCCCAAAGTGCAATGTGGACACATCCACATTTTTTAAAGAAAGCAGAGGTGTTTTTTACAAAGTGCCTACCTGTAGATTTTGGCCTCTAGCTCAGCCACCACCTAGGGAAACCTACCAAACCTGTGCATTTCTGAAAACTAGAGACCCAGGGTAATCCAAGATGGCGTGACTTGTGTGGCTCGGACAAGGTTCTGTTACCCAGAATCCTTTGCAAACCTCAAAATTTGGCTAAAAAAACACGTTCCTCAGATTTCTGTGGCAGAAAGTTCTGGAATCTGAGAGGAGCCACAAATTTCCTTCCACCCAGCGTTCTCCCATGTCTCCCAATAAAAATTATACCTCACTTGTGTGGGTAGGCCTAGCGCCCGCGACTGGAAACGCCCCAAAGTGCAATGTGGACACATCCACATTTTTGAAAGAAAGCAGAGGTGTTTTTTACAAAGTGCCTACCTGTAGATTTTGGCCTCTAGCTCAGCCACCACCTAGGGAAACCTACCAAACCTGTGCATTTCTGAAAACTAGAGACCCAGGGTAATCCAAGATGGGGTGACTTGTGTGGCTCGGACTAGGTTCTGTTACCCATAATCCTTTGCAAACCTCAAAATTTGGCTAATAAAAAACACATGTTCCTCACATTTCTGTGGCAGAAAGTTCTGGAATCTGAGAGGAGCCTCAAATTTCCTTCCACCCAGCGTTCCCCCATGTCTCCCGATAAAAATGATACCTCCCTTGTGTGGGTAGGCCTAGCACCCGCGACAGGAAACGCCCCAAAGCGCAACGTGGACACATCCAAATTTTTTAAAGAAAACCGAGGTGTTTTTTGCAAAGTGCCTACCTCTAGATTTTGGCCTGTAGCTCAGCCGCCACCTACGGAAACCTACCAAACCTGTGCATTTCTGAAAACTAGAGACCTAGGGGAATCCAAGATGGGGTGACTTGTGCGGCTCGGACCAGGATCTGTTAACCCGGAATCCTTTGCAAACCTCAAAATTTGGCTAAAAAAACACGTTCCTCACATTTCTGTGGCAGAAAGTTCCGGAATCTGGGAGGAGCCACAAATTTCCTTCCACCCAGCGTTCCCCCAAGTCTCCCGATAAAAATGATACCTCACTTGTGTGGGTAGGCCTAGCGCCCGCGAAAGGAAACACCCCAAAGCGCAACGTGGACACATCCAATTTTTGAAAGAAAACAGAGGTGTTTTTTGCAAAGTGCCTACCTGTAGATTTTGGCCTCTAGCTCAGCCGCCACCTAGGGAAATCTACCAAACCTGTGCATTTCTGAAAACTAGAGACCTAGGGGAATCCAAGATGGGGTGACTTGTGTGGCTCGGACCAGGATCTGTTAACCCGGAATCCTTTGCAAACCTCAAAATTTGGCTAAAAAAAACACGTTCCTCACATTTCTGTGGCAGAAAGTTCTGGAATCTGAGAGGAGCCACAAATTTAATTCCACCCAGCGTTCCCCCAAGTCTCCCGATAAAAATGATACCTCACTTGTGTGGGTAGGCCTAGCGCCCACGACAGGAAACACCCCAAAGCGCAACGTGGACACATCCAAATTTTTGAAAGAAAACTGAGGTGTTTTTTGCAAAGTGCCTACCTGTAGATTTTGGCCTGTCGCTCAGCCGGCACCCAGGGAAACCTACCAAACCTGTGCATTTCTGAAAACTAGAGACCTAGGGAAATCCAAGATGGGGTTACTTGTGTGGCTCGGACCAGGTTCTGTTACCCAGAATCCTTTGCAAACCTCAAAATTGTGTTCCTCAGATTTCTGTGGCAGAAAGTTCTGGAATCTGAGAGGAGCCACAAATTTCCTTCCACCCAGCGTTCTCCCATGTCTCCCGATAAAAATTATACCTCACTTGTGTGGGTAGGCCTAGCGCCCGCGACTGGAAACGCCCTAAAGTGCATTGTGGACACATCCACATTTTTGAAAGAAAGCAGAGGTGTTTTTTACAAAGTGCCTACCTGTAGATTTTGGCCTCTAGCTCAGCCACCACCTAGGGAAACCTACCAAACCTGTGCATTTCTGAAAACAAGAGACCCAGGGGAATCCAAGATGGGGTGACTTGTGTGGCTCGGACTAGGTTCTGTTACCCAGAATCCTTTGCAAACCTCAAAATTTGGCTAAAAAACACATGTTCCTCACATTTCTGTGGCAGAAAGTTCTGGAATCTGAGCGGAGCCACAAATTTCCTTCCACCCAGCGTTCTCCCTTGTCTCCCGATAAAAATGATACCTCACTTGTTTGGGTTGGCCTAGCGCCCGCGACAGGAAATGCCCCAAAGCTCAATGTGGACACATCCAAATTGTTGAAAGAAAACAGAGGTGTTTTTTGCAAAGTGCCTACCTGTAGATTTTGGCCTGTAGCTCAGCCGCCACCTGGGGAAACCTACCAAACCTGTGCATTTCTGAAAACTAGAGACCTAGGGGAATCCAAGATGTGGTGACTTGTGTGGCTCTGACCATGTTCTGTTACCCAGAATCCTTTGCAAACCTCAAAATTTGGCTAAAAAAACACGTTCCTCACATTTCTGTGGCAGAAAGTTCTGGAATCTGAGAGGAGCCACAAATTTCCTTCCACCCAGCGTTCCCCCAAGTCTCCCGATAAAAATGATACCTCACTTGTGTGGGTAGGCCTAGCGCCCGCGACAGGAAACACCCCAAAGCACAACGTGGACACATCCAAATTTTTGAAAGAAAACTGAGGTGTTTTTTGCAAAGTGCCTACCTGTAGATTTTGGCCTGTAGCTCAGCCGGCACCTAGGGAAACCTGCCAAACCTGTGCATTTCTGAAAACTAGAGACCTAGGGGAATCCAAGATGGGGTTACTTGTGTGGCTCGGACCAGGTTCTGTTACCCAGAATCCTTTGCAAACCTCAAAATTGTGTTCCTCACATTTCTGTGGCAGAAAGTTCTGGAATCTGAGAGGAGCCACAAATTTCCTTCCACCCAGCGTTCTCCCATGTCTCCCGATAAAAATTATACCTCACTTGTGTGGGTAGGCCTAGCGCCCGCGACTGGAAATGCCACAAAGTGCAATGTGGACACATCCACATTTTTTAAAGAAAGCAGAGGTGTTTTTTACAAAGTGCCTACCTGTAGATTTTGGCCTCTAGCTCAGCCACCACCTAGGGAAACCTACCAAACCTGTGCATTTCTGAAAACTAGAGACCCAGGGTAATCCAAGATGGGGTGACTTGTGTGGCTCGGACTAGGTTCTGTTACCCAGAATCCTTTGCAAACCTCAAAATTTTGCTAATAAAAAACACATGTTCCTCACATTTCTGTGGCAGAAAGTTCTGGAATCTGAGAGGAGCCTCAAATTTCCTTCCACCCAGCGTTCCCCCATGTCTCCCGATAAAAATGATACCTCACTTGTGTGGGTAGGCCTAGCACCCGCGAAAGAAAACACCCCAAAGCGCAACGTGGACACATCTAAATTTTTGAAAGAAAACTGAGGTGTTTTATGCAACGTGCCTACCTGTAGATTTTGGCTTGTAGCTCAGCCGCCACCTAGGGAAACCTACCAAACCTGTGCATTTCTGAAAACTAGAGACCTAGGGGAATCCAAGATGGGGTGACTTGTGTGGCTCGGACCAGGATCTGTTAACCCGGAATCCTTTGCAAACCTCAAAATTTGGCTAAAAAAACACGTTCCTCATATTTCTGTGGCAGAAAGTTCTGGAATCTGAGAGGAGCCACAAATTTACTTCCACCCAGCGTTCCCCCAAGTCTCCCGATAAAAATGATACCTCACTTGTGTGGGTAGGCCTAGCGCCCGCGACAGGAAACAACCCAAAGCGCAACGTGGACACATCCAATTTTTGAAAGAAAACAGAGGTGTTTTTTGCAAAGTGCCTACCTGTAGATTTCGGCCTCTAGCTCAGCCGCCACCTAGGGAAATCTACCAAACCTGTGCATTTCTGAAAACTAGAGACCTAGGGGAATCCAAGATGGGGTAACTTGTGTGGCTCGGACCAGGTTCTGTTACCCAGAATCCTTTTCAAACCTCAAAATTTGGCTAAAAAAACACGTTCCTCACATTTCTGTGGCAGAAAGTTCTGGAATATGAGAGGAGCCACAAATTTCCTTCCACCCAGCGTTCCCCCAAGTCTCCCGATGAAAATGATACCTCACTTGTGTGGGTAGGCCTAGCGCCCGCGACAGCAAACACCCCAAAGCGCAACGTGGACACATCCAAATTTTTGAAAGAAAACTGAGGTGTTTTTTGCAAAGTGCCTACCTGTAGATTTTGGCCTGTCGCTCAGCCGGCACCCAGGGAAACCTACCAAACCTGTGCATTTCTGAAAACTAGAGACCTAGGGGAATCCAAGATGGGGTGACTTGTGTGGCTCGGACCAGGTTCTGTTACCCAGAATCCTTTGCAAACCTCAAAATTGTGTTCATCAGATTTCTGTGGCAGAAATTTCTGGAATCTGAGAGGAGCCACAAATTTCCTTCCACCCAGCATTCCCCAAAGTCTCCCGATAAAAATTATACCTCACTTGTGTGGGTAGGCCTAGCGCCCGCGACAGGAGACACCCCAAAGCACAACGTGGACACATCCAATTTTTGAAAGAAAACAGAGGTGTTTTTTGCAAAGTGCCTACCTGTACATTTTGGCCTCTAGCTCAGCCGCCACCTAGGAAACCTACCAAACCTGTTCATTTCTGAAAACTAGAGACCTAGGGAAATCCAAGATGGGGTGACTTGTGTGGCTCGGACCAGGTTCAGTTACCCAGAATCCTTTGCAAACCTCAAAATTTGGCTAAAAAACACATGTTCCTCACATTTCTGTGGCAGAAAGTTCTGGAATCTGAGAGGAGCCACAAATTTCCTTCCACCCAGCGTTCTCCCATGTCTCACGATAAACATTATACCTCACTTGTGTGGGTAGGCCTAACGCCCGCGACAGGAAACGCCCCAAAGTGCAATGTGGACACATCCAAATTTTTGAAAGAAAGCAGAGCTGTTTTTTGCAAAGTGCCTACCTTTAGATTTTGGCCTCTAGCTCAGCCACCACCTAAGGAAACCTACCAAACCTGTGCATTTCTGAAAACTAGAGACCCAGGGGAATCCAAGGTGGGGTGACTTGTGTGGCTCGGACTAGGTTCTGTTACCCAGAATCCTTTGCAAACCTCAAAATTTGGCTAAAAAAACACATGTTCCTCATATTTCTGTGGCAGAAAGTTCTGGAATCAGAGAGGAGCCTCAAATTTCCTTCCACCCAGCGTTCCCCCATGTCTCCCGATAAAAATGATACCTCCCTTGTGTGGGTAGGCCTAGCACCCGGGACAGGAAACGCCCCAAAGCGCAACATGGACACATCCAAATTTTTTAAAGAAAACAGAGGTGTTTTTTGCAAAGTGCCTACCTGTAGATTTTGGCCAGTAGCTCAGCCGCCACCATGGGAAACCTACCAAACCTGTGCATTTCTGAAAACTAGAGACCTAGGGGAATCCAAGATGTGGTGACTTGTGTGGCTCGGACCAGGATCTGTTAACCCGGAATCCTTTGCAAACCTCAAAATTTGGCTAAAAAACCACGTTCCTCACATTTCTGTGGCAGAAAGTTCTGGAATCTGAGAGGAGCCACAAATTTCCTTCCACCCAGCATTCCCCCACGTCTCCCGATAAAAATGTTACCTCACTTGTGTGGGTAGGCCTAGCGTCCGCAACAGGAAACGCCCCAAAGCGCAACGTGGACACATCCAAATTTTTTAAAGAAAACAGAGGTGTTTTTTGCAAAGTGCCTACCTGTAGATTTTGGCCTCTAGCTCAGCCGCCACCTAGGGAAACCTACCAAACCTGTGCATTTCTGAAACTAGAGACCTAGGGGAATCCAAGATGGGGTGACTTGTGTGGCTCGGACCAGGTTCTGTTACCCAGAATCCTTTGCAAACTTCAAAATTGTGTTCCTCAAATTTCTGTGGCAGAAAGTTCTGGAATCTGAGAGGAGCCACAAAAAAAGATCTGTTAACCCGGAATCCTTTGCAAACCTCAAAATTTGGCTAAAAAAACACATTCCTCACATTTCTGTGGCAGAAAGTTCTGGAATCTGAGAGGAGCCACAAATTTCCTTCCACCCAGCGTTCCCCCACGTCTCCCGATAAAAATGATACCTCACTTGTGTGGGTAGGCCTAGCGCCCACAACAGGAAATGACCCAAAGCGCAACGTGGACACATCCAAATTTTTGAAAGAAAGCAGAGGTGTTTCTTGCAAAGTGCCTACTTGTAGATTTTGGCCTGTAACTCAGTCGGCACCTAGGGAAACCTACAAAACCTGTGCATTTCTGAAAACTAGAGACCTAGGGGAATCCAAGATGGGGTGACTTGTGTGGCTCGGACCTGGTTCTGTCACCCAGAATCCTTTGCAAACCTCAAAATTTGGCTAAAAAACACATGTTCCTCACATTTCTGTGCCAGAAAGTTCTGGAATCTGAGAGGAGCCACAAATTTCCTTCCACCGAGCGTTCTCCCTTGTCTCCCGATAAAAATGATACCTCACTTGTTTGGGTAGGCCTAGCGCCCGCGACAGGAAACGCCCCAAAGCTCAATGTGGACACATCCAAATTGTTGAAAGAAAGCAGAGGTGTTTCTTGCAAAGTGCCTACTTGTAGATTTTGGCCTCTAGCTCAGCCACCACCTAGGGAAACCTACCAAACCTGTGCATTTCTGAAAACTAGAGACGTAGGGGAATCCAAGATGGGGTGACTTGTGTGGCTCGGACCAGGTTCTGTTACCCAGAATCCTTTTCAAACATCAAAATTTGGATAAAAAAACACGTTCCTCACATTTCTGTGGCAGAAAGTTCTGGAATCTGAGAGGAGCCTCAAATTTCCTTCCACCCAGCGTTCCCCCATGTCTCCCGATAAAAATGATACCTCACTTGTGTGGGTAGGCCTAGCGCCCGCGACAGGAAACGCTCCAATTCGCAACGTGGACACATCCAAATTTTTGAAAGAAAACAGAGGTGTTTTTTGCAACGTGCCTACCTGTAGATTTTGGCCTGTAGCTCAGCCGCCACCTTTGGAAACCTACCAAACCTGTGCATTTCTGAAAACTAGAGACCTAGGGGAATCCAAGATGTGGTGACTTGTGTGGCTCGGACCAGGTTCTGTTACCCAGAATCCTTTGCAAACCTCAAAATTTGGCTAAAAAAACACGTTCCTCACATTTCTGTGGCAGAAAGTTCTCGAATCTGAGAGGAGCCACAAATTTCCTTCCACTCAGCGTTCCCCCAAGTCTCCCGATAAAAATGATACCTCACTTGTGTGGGTAGGCCTAGCGCCCGCGACAGGAAACACCCCAAAGCGCAACATGGATACATCCAAATTTTTGAAAGAAAACAGAGCTGTTTTTTGCAACGTGCCTACCTGTAGATTTTGGCCCCTAGCTCAGCCGCCACCTAGGGAAACCTACCAAACCTGTGCATTTCTGAAAACTAGAGACCTAGGGGAATCCAAGATGGGGTGACTTGTGTGGCTCGGACCAGGTTATGTTACCCAGAATCCTTTGCAAACCTCAAAATTGTGTTCCTCACATTTCTGTGGCAGAAAGTTCTGGAATCTGAGACGAGCCACAAATTTCCTTCCTCCCAGCGTTCCCCCACGTCTCCCGTTAAAAATGATACCTCACTTGTGTGGGTAGGCCTTGCGCCCACGACAGGAAATGACCCAAAGCGCAACGTGGACACATCCAAATTTTTGAAAGAAAACTGAGGTTTTTTTTACAAAGTGCCTACCTGTAGATTTTGGCCTGTAGCTCAGCCGGTACCTCGGGAAACCTACCAAACCTGGGAATTTCTGAAAACTAGAGACCTAGGGGAATCCAAGATGTGGTGACTTGTGTGGCTCGGACCAGGTTCTGTTACCCAGAATCCTTTGCAAACCTCAAAATTTGGCTAAAAAACACATGTTCCTCACATTTCTGTGGCAGAAAGTTCTGGAATCTGAGAGGAGCCACAAATTTCCTTCCACCCAGCGTTCTCCCATGTCTCCCGATAAAAATGATACGTCACTTGTGTGGGTAGGCCTAGCGCCCGCGACAGGAAACGCCCCAAAGCGCAATGTGGACACATCCAAATGTTTGAAAGAAAGCAGAGGTGTTTTTTGCAAAGTGCCTACCTGTAGATTTTGGCCTCTAGCTCAGCCGCCACCTAAGGAAACCTACCAAACCTGTGCATTTCTGAAAACTAGAGACCTAGGGGAATCCAAGATGGGGTGACTTGTGTGGCTCGGACCAGGTTCTGTTACCCAGAATCCTTTTCAAACCTCAAAATTTGGCTAGAAAAATATGTTCCTCATATTTCTGTGGCAGAAAGTTCTGGACTCTGAGAGGAGCCACAAATTTCCTTCCACCCAGCGTTCCCCCATGTCTCCCGATAAAAATGATACCTCACTTGTGTGGGTAGGCCTAGCGCCCGCGACAGGAAACGCCCCAAAGCGCAACGTGGACACATCCAAATTTTTGAAAGAAAACAGAGGTGTTTTTTGCAAAGTGCCTACCTGTAGATTTTGGCCTGTAGCTCAGCCGCCACCTTTGGGAACCTACCAAACCTATGCATTTCTGAAAACTAGAGACATAGGGGAATCCAAGATGTGGTGACTTGTGTGGCTCGGACCAGGTTCTGTTACCCAGAATCCTTTGCAAACCTCAAAATTTGGCTAAAAAAACACGTTCCTCACATTTCTGTGGCAGAAAGTTCTGGAATCTGAGAGGAGTCACAAATTTCCTTCCACCCAGCGTTCCCCCAAGTCTCCCGATAAAAATTATACCTCACTTGTGTGGGTAGGCCTAGCGCCCGCGACAGGAAACACCCCAAAGCGCAACGTGGACACATCCAAATTTTTTAAAGAAAACAGAGGTGTTTTTTGCAAAGTGCCTACCTGTAGATTTTGGCCTGTAGCTCAGCCGGCACCCAGGGAAACCTACCAAACCTGTGCATTTCTGAAAACTAGAGACCTAGGGGAATCCAAGATGGGGTGACTTGTGTGGCTCGGACCAGGTTCTGTTACCCAGAATCCTTTTCAAACCTCAAAATTGTGTTCCTCAAATTTCTGTGGCAGAAAGTTCTGGAATCTGAGAGGAGCCACAAAAAAAGATCTGTTAACCCGGAATCCTTTGCAAACCTCAAAATTTGGCTAAAAAAACACGTTCCTCACATTTCTGTGGCAGAAAGTTCTGGAATCTGAGAGGAGCCACAAATTTCCTTCCACCCAGCGTTCCCCCCACGTCTCCCGATAAAAATGATACCTCACTTGTGTGGGTAGGCCTAGCGCCCACAACAGGAAATGACCCAAAGCGCAATGTGGACACATCCAAATTTTTGAAAGAAAACTGAGGTGTTTTTTGCAAAGTGCCTACCTGTAGATTTTGGCCTGTAACTCAGTCGGCACCTAGGTAAACCTACAAAACCTGTGCATTTCTGAAAACTAGAGACCTAAGGGAATCAAAGATGGGGTGACTTGTGTGGTTCGGACCTGGTTCTGTTACCCAGGATCCTTTGCGAACCTCAAAATTTGGCTAAAAAACACATGTTCCTCACATTTCTGTGGCAGAAAGTTCTGGAATCTGAGAGGAGCCACAAATTTCCTTCCACCCAGCGTTCTCCCTTGTCTCCCGATAAAAATGATACCTCACTTGTTTGGGTTGGCCTAGCGCCCGCGACAGGAAATGCCCCAAAGCTCAATGTGGACACATCCAAATTGTTGAAAGAAAACAGAGGTGTTTTTTGCAAAGTGCCTACCTGTAGATTTTGGCCTGTAGCTCAGCCGCCACCTAGGGAAACCTACCAAACCTGTGCATTTCTGAAAACTAGAGACCTAGGGGAATCCAAGATGTGGTGACTTGTGTGGCTCTGACCAGGTTCTGTTACCCAGAATCCTTTGCAAACCTCAAAATTTGGCTAAAAAAACACGTTCCTCACATTTCTGTGGCAGAAAGTTCTGGAATCTGAGAGGAGCCACAAATTTCCTTCCACCCAGCGTTCCCCCAAGTCTCCCGATAAAAATGATACCTCACTTGTGTGGGTAGGCCTAGCGCCCGCGACAGGAAACACCCCAAAGCACAACGTGGACATATCCAAATTTTTAAAAGAAAACTGAGGTGTTTTTTGCAAAGTGCCTACCTGTAGATTTTGGCCTGTAGCTCAGCCGGCACCTAGGGAAACCTGCCAAACCTGTGCATTTCTGAAAACTAGAGACCTAGGGGAATCCAAGATGGGGTTACTTGTGTGGCTCGGACCAGGTTCTGTTACCCAGAATCCTTTGCAAACCTCAAAATTGTGTTCCTCACATTTCTGTGGCAGAAAGTTCTGGAATCTGAGAGGAGCCACAAATTTCCTTCCATCCAGTGTTCTCCCATGTCTCCCGATAAAAATTATACCTCACTTGTGTGGGTAGGCCTAGCGCCCGCGACTGGAAACGCCCCAAAGTGCAATGTGGACACATCCACATTTTTTAAAGAAAGCAGAGGTGTTTTTTACAAAGTGCCTACCTGTAGATTTTGGCCTCTAGCTCAGCCACCACCTAGGGAAACCTACCAAACCTGTGCATTTCTGAAAACTAGAGACCTAGGGTAATCCAAGATGGGGTGACTTGTGTGGCTCGGACTAGGTTCTGTTACCCAGAATCCTTTGCAAACCTCAAAATGTGGCTAATAAAAAACACATGTTCCTCACATTTCTGTGGCAGAAAGTTCTGGAATCTGAGAGGAGCCTCAAATTTCCTTCCACCCAGCGTTTCCCCATGTCTCCCGATAAAAATGATACCTCCCTTGTGTGGGTAGGCCTAGCACCCGCGACAGGAAACGCCCCAAAGCGCAACGTGGACACATCCAAATTTTTTAAAGAAAACAGAGGTGTTTTTTGCAAAGTGCCTACCTGTAGATTTTGGCCTGTAGCTCAGCCGCCACATAGGGAAACCTACCAAACCTGTGCATTTCTGAAAACTAGAGACCTAGGGGAATCCAAGATGGGGTGACTTGTGTGGCTCGGACCAGGATCTGTTAACCCGGAATCCTTTGCAAACCTCAAAATTTGGCTAAAAAAACACGTTCCTCAGATTTCTGTGGCAGAAAGTTCTGAAATCTGAGAGGAGCCACAAATTTACTTCCACCCAGCGTTCCCCCAAGTCTCCCGATAAAAATGATACCTCACTTGTGTGGGTAGGCCTAGCGCCCGCGACAGGAAACACCCCAAAGCGCAACGTGGACACATCCAATTTTTGAAAGAAAACAGAGGTGTTTTTTGCAAAGTGCCTACCTGTAGATTTTGGCCTCTAGCTCAGCCGCCACCTAGGGAAATCTACCAAACCTTTGCATTTCTGAAAACTAGAGACCTAGGGGAATCCAAGATGGGGTGACTTGTGTGGCTCGGACCAGGTTCTGTTACCCAGAATCCTTTTCAAACCTCAAAATTTGGCTAAAAAAACACGTTCCTCACATTTCTGTGGCAGAAAGTTCTGGAATATGAGAGGAGCCACAAATTTCCTTCCACCCAGCGTTCCCCCAAGTCTCCCGATAAAAATGATACCTCACTTGTGTGGGTAGGCCTAGCGCCTGCGACAGGAAACACCCCAAAGCGCAACGTGGACACATCCAAATTCTTGAAAGAAAACTGAGGTGTTTTTTGCAAAGTGCCTACCTGTAGATTTTGGCCTGTCGCTCAGCCGGCACCCAGGGAAACCTACCAAACCTGTGCATTTCTGAAAACTAGAGACCTAGGGAAATCCAAGATGGGGTTACTTGTGTGGCTCGGACCAGGTTCTGTTACCCAGAATCCTTTGCAAACCTCAAAATTGGGTTCCTCAGATTTCTGTGGCAGAAAGTTCTGGAATCTGAGAGGAGCCACAAATTTCCTTCCACCCAGCGTTCTCCCATGTCTCCTGATAAAAATTATACCTCACTTGTGTGGGTAGGCCTAGCGCCCGCGACTGGAAACGCCCTAAAGTGCATTGTGGACACATCCACATTATTGAAAGAAAGCAGAGGTGTTTTTTACAAAGTGCCTACCTGTAGATTTTGGCCTCTAGCTCAGCCACCACCTAGGGAAACCTACCAAACCTGTGCATTTCTGAAAACAAGAGACCCAGGGGAATCCAAGATGGGGTGACTTGTGTGGCTCGGACTAGGTTCTGTTACCCAGAATCCTTTGCAAACCTCAAAATTTGGCTAAAAAACACATGTTCCTCACATTTCTGTGGCAGAAAGTTCTGGAATCTGAGAGGAGCCACAAATTTCCTTCCACCCAGCGTTCTCCCTTGTCTCCCGATAAAAATGATACCTCACTTGTTTGGGTTGGCCTAGCGCCCGCGACAGGAAATGCCCCAAAGCTCAATGTGGACACATCCAAATTGTTGAAAGAAAACAGAGGTGTTTTTTGCAAAGTGCCTACCTGTAGATTTTGGCCTGTAGCTCTGCCGCCACCTAGGGAAACCTACCAAACCTGTGCATTTCTGAAAACTAGAGACCTAGGGGAATCCAAGATGTGGTGACTTGTGTGGCTCTGACCAGGTTCTGTTACCCAGAATCCTTTGCAAACCTCAAAATTTGGCTAAAAAAATACGTTCCTCACATTTCTGTGGCAGAAAGTTCTGGAATCTGAGAGGAGCCACAAATTTCCTTCCACCCAGCGTTCCCCCAAGTCTCCCGATAAAAATGATACCTCACTTGTGTGGGTAGGCCTAGCGCCCGCGACAGGAAACACCCCAAAGCACAACGTGGACACATCCAAATTTTTGAAAGAAAACTGAGGTGTTTTTTGCAAAGTGCCTACCTGTAGATTTTGGCCTGTAGCTCAGCCGGCACCTAGGGAAACCTGCCAAACCTGTGCATTTCTGAAAACTAGAGACCTAGGGGAATCCAAGATGGGGTTACTTGTGTGGCTCGGACCAGGTTCTGTTACCCAGAATCCTTTGCAAACCTCAAAATTGTGTTCCTCACATTTCTGTGGCAGAAAGTTCTGGAATCTGAGAGGAGCCACAAATTTCCTTCCACCCAGCGTTCTCCCATGTCTCCCGATAAAAATTATACCTCACTTGTGTGGGTAGGCCTAGCGCCCGTGACTGGAAACGCCCCAAAGTGCAATGTGGACACATCCACATTTTTTAAAGAAAGCAGAGGTATTTTTTACAAAGTGCCTACCTGTAGATTTTGGCCTCTAGCTCAGCCACCACCTAGGGAAACCTACCAAACCTGTGCATTTCTGAAAACTAGAGACCCAGGGTAATCCAAGATGGGGTGACTTGTGTGGCTCGGACTAGGTTCTGTTACCCAGAATCCTTTGCAAACCTCAAAATTTGGCTGATAAAAAACACATGTTCCTCACATTTCTGTGGCAGAAAGTTCTGGAATCTGAGAGGAGCCTCAAATTTCCTTCCACCCAGCGTTTCCCCATGTCTCCCGATAAAAATGATACCTCCCTTGTGTGGGTAGGCCTAGCACCCGCGACAGGAAACGCCCCAAAGCGCAACGTGGACACATCCAAATTTGTTAAAGAAAACAGAGGTGTTTTTTGCAAAGTGCCTACCTGTAGATTTTGGCCTGTAGCTCAGCCGCCACCTAGGGAAATCTACCAAACCTTTGCATTTCTGAAAACTAGAGACCTAGGGGAATCCAAGATGGGGTGACTTGTGTGGCTCGGACCAGGTTCTGTTACCCAGAATCCTTTTCAAACCTCAAAATTTGGCTAAAAAAACACGTTCCTCACATTTCTGTGGCAGAAAGTTCTGGAATATGAGAGGAGCCACAAATTTCCTTCCACCCAGCGTTCCCCCAAGTCTCCCGATAAAAATGATACCTCACTTGTGTGGGTAGGCCTAGCGCCCGCGACAGGAAACACCCCAAAGCGCAACGTGGACACATCCAAATTTTTGAAAGAAAACTGAGGTGTTTTTTGCAAAGTGCCTACCTGTAGATTTTGGCCTGTCGCTCAGCCGGCACCCAGGGAAACCTACCAAACCTGTGCATTTCTGAAAACTAGAGACCTAGGGAAATCCAAGATGGGTTTACTTGTGTGGCTCTGACCAGGTTCTGTTACCCAGAATCCTTTGCAAACCTCAAAATTGTGTTCCTCAGATTTCTGTGGCAGAAAGTTCTGGAATCTGAGAGGAGCCACAAATTTCCTTCCACCCAGCGTTCTCCCATGTCTCCCGATAAAAATTATACCTCACTTGTGTGGGTAGGCCTAGCGCCCGCGACTGGAAACGCCCTAAAGTGCATTGTGGACACATCCACATTTTTGAAAGAAAGCAGAGGTGTTTTTTACAAAGTGCCTACCTGTAGATTTTGGCCTCTAGCTCAGCCACCACCTAGGGAAACCTACCAAACCTGTGCATTTCTGAAAACAAGAGACCCAGGGGAATCCAAGATGGGGTGACTTGTGTGGCTCGGACCAGGTTCTGTTACCCAGAATCCTTTGCAAACCTCAAAATTTGGCTAAAAAACACATGTTCCTCACATTTCTGTGGCAGAAAGTTCTGGAATCTGAGAGGAGCCACAAATTTCCTACCACCCAGCGTTCTCCCATGTCTCACGATAAAAATTATACCTCACTTGTGTGGGTAGGCCTAGCGCCCGCGACAGGAAACGCCCCTAAGTGCAATGTGGACACATCCAAATTTTTGAAAGAAAGCAGAGCTGTTTTTTGCAAAGTGCCTACCTGTAGATTTTGGCCTCTAGCTCAGCCACCACCTAAGGAAACCTACCAAACCTGTGCATTTCTGAAAACTAGAGACCCAGGGGAATCCAAGGTGGGGTGACTTGTGTGGCTCGGACTAGGTTATGTTACCCAGAATCCTTTGCAAACCTCAAAATTTGGCTAAAAAAACACATGTTCCTCATATTTCTGTGGCAGAAAGTTCTGGAATCTGAGAGGAGCCTCAAATTTCCTTCCACCCAGCGTTCCCCCATGTCTCCCGATAAAAATGATACCTCCCTTGTGTGGGTAGGCCTAGCACCCGGGACAGGAAACGCACCAAAGCGCAACATGGACACATCCAAATTTTTTAAAGAAAACAGAGTTGTTTTTTGCAAAGTGCCTACCTGTAGATTTTGGCCAGTAGCTCAGCCGCCACCTTGGGAAACCTACCAAACCTGTGCATTTCTGAAAACTAGAGACCTAGGGGAATCCAAGATGGGATGACTTGTGTGGCTCGGACCAGGTTCTGTTACCCAGAATCCTTTGCAAACCTCAAAATTGTGTTCCTCAAATTTCTGTGGCAGAAAGTTCTGGAATCTGAGAGGAGCCACAAAAAAAGATCTGTTAACCCGGAATCCTTTGCAAACCTCAAAATTTGGCTAAAAAAACACGTTCCTCACATTTCTGTGGCAGAAAGTTCTGGAATCTGAGAGGAGCCACAAATTTCCTTCCACCCAGCATTCCCCCACGTCTCCCGATAAAAATGATACCTCACTTGTGTGGGTAGGCCTAGCGTCCGCGACAGGAAACGCCCCAAAGCGCAACGTGGACACATCCAAATTTTTGAAAGAAAAGAGAGGTGTTTTTTGCAAAGTGCCTACCTGTAGATTTTGGCCTCTAGCTCAGCCGCCACCTAGGGAAACCTACCAAACCTGTGCATTTCTGAAACTAGAGACCTAGGGGAATCCAAGATGGGATGACTTGTGTGGCTCGGACCAGGTTCTGTTACCCAGAATCCTTTGCAAACCTCAAAATTGTGTTCCTCAAATTTCTGTGGCAGAAAGTTCTGGAATCTGAGAGGAGCCACAAAAAAAGATCTGTTAACCCGGAATCCTTTGCAAACCTCAAAATTTGGCTAAAAAAACACGTTCCTCACATTTCTGTGGCAGAAAGTTCTGGAATCTGAGAGGAGCCACAAATTTCCTTCCACCCAGTGTTCCCCCAACGTCTCCCGATAAAAATGATACCTCACTTGTGTGGGTAGGCCTAGCGCCCACAACAGGAAATGACCCAAAGCGCAATGTGGACACATCCAAATTTTTGAAAGAAAACTGAGGTGTTTTTTGCAAAGTGCCTACCTGTAGATTTTGGCCTGTAACTCAGTCGGCACCTAGGGAAACCTACAAAACCTGTGCATTTCTGAAAACTAGAGACCTAGGGGAATCCAAGATGGGGTGACTTGTGTGGCTCGGACCTGGTTCTGTCACCCAGAATCCTTTGCAAACCTCAAAATTTGGCTAAAAAACACATGTTCCTCACATTTCTGTGCCAGAAAGTTCTGGAATCTGAGAGGAGCCACAAATTTCCTTCCACCCAGCGTTCTCCCTTGTCTCCCGATAAAAATGATACCTCACTTGTTTGGGTAGGCCTAGCGCCCGCGACAGGAAATGCCCCAAAGCTCAATGTGGACATATCCAAATTGTTGAAAGAAAGCAGAGGTGTTTCTTGCAAAGTGCCTACTTGTAGATTTTGGCCTCTAGCTCAGCCACCACCTAGGGAAACCTACCAAACCTGTGCATTTCTGAAAACTAGAGACGTAGGGGAATCCAAGATGGGGTGACTTGTGTGGCTCGGACCAGGTTCTGTTACCCAGAATCCTTTTCAAACATCAAAATTTGGATAAAAAAACACGTTCCTCACATTTCTGTGGCAGAAAGTTCTGGAATCTGAGAGGAGCCTCAAATTTCCTTCCACCCAGCGTTCCCCCATGTCTCCCGATAAAAATGATACCTCACTTGTGTGGGTAGGCCTAGCGCCCGCGACAGGAAACGCCCCAATTCGCAACGTGGACACATCCAAATTTTTAAAAGAAAACAGAGGTGTTTTTTGCAACGTGCCTACCTGTAGATTTTGGCCTGTAGCTCAGCCGCCACCTTTGGAAACCTACCAAACCTGTGCATTTCTGAAAACTAGAGACCTAGGGGAATCCAAGATGTGGTGACTTGTGTGGCTCGGACCAGGTTCTGTTACCCAGAATCCTTTGCAAACCTCAAAATTTGGCTAAAAAAACACGTTCCTCACATTTCTGTGGCAGAAAGTTCTGGAATCTGAGAGGAGCCACAAATTTCCTTCCACTCAGCGTTCCCCCAAGTCTCCCGATAAAAATGATACCTCACTTGTGTGGGTAGGCCTAGCGCCCGCGACAGGAAACACCCCAAAGCGCAACATGGACACATCCAAATTTTTGAAAGAAAACAGAGGTGTTTTTTGCAACGTGCCTACCTGTAGATTTTGGCCCCTAGCTCAGCCGCCACCTAGGGAAACCTACCAAACCTCTGCATTTCTGAAAACTAGAGACCTAGGGGAATCCAAGATGGGGTGACTTGTGTGGCTCGGACCAGGTTATGTTACCCAGAATCCTTTGCAAACCTCAAAATTGTGTTCCTCACATTTCTGTGGCAGAAAGTTCTTGAATCTGAGACGAGCCACAAATTTCCTTCCTCCCAGCGTTCCCCCACGTCTCCCGTTAAAAATGATACCTCACTTGTGTGGGTAGGCCTGGCGCCCACGACAGGAAATGACCCAAAGCGCAACGTGGACACATCCAAATTTTTGAAAGAAAACTGAGGTTTTTTTTACAAAGTGCCTACCTGTAGATTTTGGCCTGTAGCTCAGCCGGTACCTCGGGAAACCTACCAAACCTGGGCATTTCTGAAAACTAGAGACCTAGGGGAATCCAAGATGTGGTGACTTGTGTGGCTCGGACCAGGTTCTGTTACCCAGAATCCTTTGCAAACCTCAAAATTTGGCTAAAAAACACATGTTCCTCACATTTCTGTGGCAGAAAGTTCTGGAATCTGAGAGGAGCCACAAATTTCCTTCCACCCAGCGTTCTCCCATGTCTCCCGATAAAAATGATACCTCACTTGTGTGGGTAGGCCTAGCGCCCGCGACAGGAAACGCCCCAAAGTGCAATGTGGACACATCCAAATTTTTGAAAGAAAGCAGAGCTGTTTTTTGCAAAGTGCCTACCTGTAGATTTTGGCCTCTACCTCAGCCGCCACCTAAGGAAACCTACCAAACCTGTGCATTTCTGAAAACTAGAGACCTAGGGGAATCCAAGATGGGGTGACTTGTGTGGCTCGGACCAGGTTCTGTTACCCAGAATCCTTTTCAAACCTCAAAATTTGGCTAGAAAAATACGTTCCTCATATTTCTGTGGCAGAAAGTTCTGGACTCTGAGAGGAGCCACAAATTTCCTTCCACCCAGCGTTCCCCCATGTCTCCCGATAAAAATGATACCTCACTTGTGTGGGTAGGCCTAGCGCCCGCGACAGGAAACGCCCCAAAGCGCAACGTGGACACATCCAAATTTTTTAAAGAAAACAGAGGTGTTTTTTGCAAAGTGCCTACCTGTAGATTTTGGCCCCTAGCTCAGCCGCCACCTGGGGAAACCTACCAAACCTGTGCATTTCTGAAAACTAGAGACCTTGGGGAATCCAAGATGGGGTGACTTGTGTGACTCGGACCAGGTTCTGTTACCCAGAATCCTATGCAAACCTCAAAAATGTGTTCCTCACATTTCTGTGGCAGAAAGTTCTAGAATCTGAGAGGAGCCACAAATTTCCTTCCACCCAGCGTTCCCCCACGTCTCCCGATAAAAATGATACCTCACTTGTGTGGGTAGGCCTGGCGCCCACGACAGGAAATGACCCAAAGCGCAACGTGGACACATCCAAATTTTTGAAAGAAAACAGAGGTGTTTTTTGCAAAGTGCCTACCTGTAGATTTTGGCCTGTAGCTCAGCCGGTATCTAGGGAAACCTTCCAAACCTGGGCATTTCTGAAAACTAGAGACCTAGGGGAATCCAAGATGTGGTGACTTGTGTGGCTCGGACCAGGTTCTGTTACCCAGAATCCTTTGCAAACCTCAAAATTTGGCTAAAAAACACATGTTCCTCACATTTCTGTGGCAGAAAGTTCTGGAATCTGAGAGGAGCCACAAATTTCCTTCCACCCAGCGTTCCCCCCACGTCTCCCGATAAAAATTATACCTCACTTGTGTGGGTAGGCCTAGCGCCCACAACAGGAAATGACCCAAAGCGCAATGTGGACACATCCAAATTTTTGAAAGAAAACTGATGTGTTTTTTGCAAAGTGCCTACCTGTAGATTTTGGCCTGTAACTCAGTCGGCACCTAGGGAAACCTACAAAACCTGTGCATTTCTGAAAACTAGAGACCTAGGGGAATCCAAGATGGGGTGACTTGTGTGGCTCGGACCTGGTTCTGTCACCCAGAATCCTTTGCAAACCTCAAAATTTGGCTAAAAAAACACATGTTCCTCACATTTCTGTGCCAGAAAGTTCTGGAATCTGAGAGGAGCCACAAATTTCCTTCCACCCAGCGTTCTCCCTTGTCTCCCGATAAAAATGATACCTCACTTGTTTGGGTAGGCCTAGCGCCCGCGACAGGAAACGCCCCAAAGCGCAATGTGGACACATCCAAATTTTTGAAAGAAAGCAGAGCTGTTTTTTGCAAAGTGCCTACCTGTAGATTTTGGCCTCTAGCTCAGCCACCACCTAAGGAAAGCCACCAAACCTGTGCATTTCTGAAAACTAGAGACCAAGGGGAATCCAAGGTGGGGTGACTTGTGTGGCTCGGACTAGGTTCTGTTACCCAGAATCCTTTGCAAACCTCAAATTTGGCTAAAAAAACACACGTTCCTCACATTTCTGTGGCAGAAAGTTCTGGAATCTGAGAGGAGCCACAAATTTCCTTCCACCCAGCGTTCCCCCCACGTCTCCCGATAAAAATTATACCTCACTTGTGTGGGTAGGCCTAGCGCCCACAACAGGAAATGACCCAAAGCGCAATGTGGACACATCCAAATTTTTGAAAGAAAACTGAGGTGTTTTTTGCAAAGTGCCTACCTGTAGATTTTGACCTGCACCTAGGGAAACCTACAAAACCTGTGCATTTCTGAAAACTAGAGACCTAGGCGAATCCAAGATGGGGTGACTTGTGTGGCTCGGACCAGGTTCTGTTACCCAGAATCCTTTTCAAACATCAAAATTTGGATAAAAAAACACGTTCCTCACATTTCTGTGGCAGAAACTTCTGGAATCTGAGAGGAGCCTCAAATTTCCTTCCACCCAGTGTTCCCCCATGTCTCCCGATAAAAATGATACCTCACTTGTGTGGGTAGGCCTAGCGCCCGCGACAGGAAACGCCCGAAAGCGCAACGTGGACACATCCAAATTTTTGAAAGAAAACAGAGGTGTTTTTTGCAACGTGCCTACCTGTAGATTTTGGCCTGTAGCTCAGCCGCCACCTTTGGAAACCTACCAAACCTGTGCATTTCTGAAAACTAGAGACCTAGGGGAATCCAAGATGTGGTGACTTGTGTGGCTCGGACCAGGTTCTGTTACCCAGAATCCTTTGCAAACCTCAAAATTTGGCTAAAAAAACACGTTCCTCACATTTCTGTGGCAGAAAGTTCTGGAATCTGAGAGGAGCCACAAATTTCCTTCCACCCAGCGTTCTCCCATGTCTCCCGATAAAAATGATACCTCATTTGTGTGGGTTGGCCTAGCGCCCGCGACAGGAAACGCCCCAAAGGGCAATGTGGACACATCCACATTTTTGAAAGAAAGCAGAGGTGTTTTTTGCAAAGTGCCTACCTGTAGATTTTGGCCTGTAGCTCAGTCGGCACCCAGGGAAACCTTCCAAACCTGGGCATTTCTGAAAACTAGAGACCTAGGGGAATCCAAGATGTGGTGACTTGTGTGGCTCGGACCAGGTTCTGTTACCCAGAATCCTTTGCAAACCTCAAAATTTGGCTAAAAAACACATGTTCCTCACATTTCTGTGGCAGAAAGTTCTGGAATCTGAGAGGAGCCACAAATTTCCTTCCACCCAGCGTTCTCCCATGTCTCCCGATAAAAATGATACCTCACTTGTGTGGGTTGGCCTAGCGCCCGCGACAGGAAACGCCCCAAAGCGCAATGTGGACACATCCACATTTTTGAAAGAAAGCAGAGGTGTTTTTTGCAAAGTGCCTACCTGTAGATTTTGGCCTGTAGCTCAGCCGGCACCCAGGGAAACCTACCAAACCTGTGCATTTCTGAAAACTAGAGACCTAGGGGAATCCAAGATGGGGTGACTTGTGTGGCTCGGACCAGGTTCTGTTACCCAGAATCCTTTTCAAACCTCAAATTTGTGTTCCTCAAATTTCTGTGGCAGAAAGTTCTGGAATCTGAGAGGAGCCACAAAAAAAGATCTGTTAACCCGGAATCCTTTGCAAACCTCAAAATTTGGCTAAAAAAACACGTTCCTCACATTTCTGTGGCAGAAAGTTCTGGAATCTGAGAGGAGCCACAAATTTCCTTCCACCCAGCGTTCCCCCCACGTCTCCCGATAAAAATTATACCTCACTTGTGTGGGTAGGCCTAGCGCCCACAACAGGAAATGACCCAAAGCGCAATGTGGACACATCCAAATTTTTGAAAGAAAACAGATGTGTTTTTTGCAAAGTGCCTACCTGTAGATTTTGGCCTGTAACTCAGTCGGCACCTAGGGAAACCTACAAAACCTGTGCATTTCTGAAAACTAGAGACCTAGGGGAATCCAAGATGGGGTGACTTGTGTGGCTCGGACCTGGTTCTGTCACCCAGAATCCTTTGCAAACCTCAAAATTTGGCTAAAAAAACACATGTTCCTCACATTTCTGTGCCAGAAAGTTCTGGAATCTGAGAGGAGCCACAAATTTCCTTCCACCCAGCGTTCTCCCTTGTCTCCCGATAAAAATGATACCTCACTTGTTTGGGTAGGCCTAGCGCCTGCGACAGGAAACGCCCCAAAGCGCAATGTGGACACATCCAAATTTTTGAAAGAAAGCAGAGCTGTTTTTTGCAAAGTGCCTACCTGTAGATTTTGGCCTCTAGCTCAGCCACCACCTAAGGAAACCTACCAAACCTGTGCATTTCTGAAAACTAGAGACCAAGGGGAATCCAAGGTGGGGTGACTTGTGTGGCTCGGACTAGGTTCTGTTACCCAGAATCCTTTGCAAACCTCAAAATTTGGCTAAAAAAACACATGATCCTCATATTTCTGTGGCAGAAAGTTCTGGAATCTGAGAGGAGCCTCAAATTTCCTTCCACCCAGCGTTCCCCCATGTCTCCCGATAAAAATGATACCTCCCTTGTGTGGGTAGGCCTAGCACCCGGGACAGGAAACGCCCCAAAGCGCAACATGGACACATCCAAATTTTTTAAAGAAAACAGAGGTGTTTTTTGCAAAGTGCCTACCTGTAGATTTTGGCCTGTAGCTCAGCCGCCACCATGGGAAACCTACCAAACCTGTGCATTTCTGAAAACTAGAGACCTAGGGGAATCCAAGATATGGTGACTTGTGTGGCTCGGACCAGGATCTGTTAACCCGGAATCCTTTGCAAACCTCAAAATTTGGCTAAAAAACCAGGTTCCTCACATTTCTGTGGCAGAAAGTTCTGGAATCTGAGAGGAGCCACAAATTTCCTTCCACCCAGCATTCCCCCACGTCTCCCGATAAAAATGATACCTCACTTGTGTGGGTAGGCCTAGCGTCCGCGACAGGAAACGCCCCAAAGCGCAACGTGGACACATCCAAATTTTTGAAAGAAAACAGAGGTGTTTTTTGCAAAGTGCCTACCTGTAGATTTTGGCCTCTAGCTCAGCCGCCACCTAGGGAAACCTACCAAACCTGTGCATTTCTGAAACTAGAGACCTAGGGGAATCCAAGATGGGGTGACTTGTGTGGCTCGGACCAGGTTCTGTTACCCAGAATCCTTTGCAAACCTCAAAATTGTGTTCCTCAAATTTCTGTGGCAGAAAGTTCTGGAATCTGAGAGGAGCCACAAAAAAAGATCTGTTAACCCGGAATCCTTTGCAAACCTCAAAATTTGGCTAAAAAAACACGTTCCTCACATTTCTGTGGCAGAAAGTTCTGGAATCTGAGAGGAGCCACAAATTTCCTTCCACCCAGCGTTCCCCCCACGTCTCCCGATAAAAATTATACCTCACTTGTGTGGGTAGGCCTAGCGCCCACAACAGGAAATGACCCAAAGCGCAATGTGGACACATCCAAATTTTTGAAAGAAAACTGAGGTGTTTTTTGCAAAGTGCCTACCTGTAGATTTTGGCCTGCACCTAGGGAAACCTACAAAACCTGTGCATTTCTGAAAACTAGAGACCTAGGCGAATCCAAGATGGGGTGACTTGTGTGGCTCGGACCAGGTTCTGTTACCCAGAATCCTTTTCAAACATCAAAATTTGGATAAAAAAACACGTTCCTCACATTTCTGTGGCAGAAACTTCTGGAATCTGAGAGGAGCCTCAAATTTCCTTCCACCCAGTGTTCCCCCATGTCTCCCGATAAAAATGATACCTCACTTGTGTGGGTAGGCCTAGCGCCCGCGACAGGAAACGCCCGAAAGCGCAACGTGGACACATCCAAATTTTTGAAAGAAAACAGAGGTGTTTTTTGCAACGTGCCTACCTGTAGATTTTGGCCTGTAGCTCAGCCGCCACCTTTGGAAACCTACCAAACCTGTGCATTTCTGAAAACTAGAGACCTAGGGGAATCCAAGATGTGGTGACTTGTGTGGCTCGGACCAGGTTCTGTTACCCAGAATCCTTTGCAAACCTCAAAATTTGGCTAAAAAAACACGTTCCTCACATTTCTGTGGCAGAAAGTTCTGGAATCTGAGAGGAGCCACAAATTTCCTTCCACTCAGCGTTCCCCCAAGTCTCCCGATAAAAATGATACCTCACTTGTGTGGGTAGGCCTAGCGCCCGCGACAGGAAACACCCCAAAGCGCAACATGGACACATCCAAATTTTTGAAAGAAAACAGAGGTGTTTTTTGCAACGTGCCTACCTGTAGATTTTGGCCCCTAGCTCAGCCGCCACCTAGGGAAACCTACCAAACCTGTTCATTTCTGAAAACTAGAGACCTAGGGAAATCCAAGATGGGGTGACTTGTGTGGCTCGGACCAGGTTCTGTTACCCAGAATCCTTTGCAAACCTCAAAATTTGGCTAAAAAACACATGTTCCTCACATTTCTGTGGCAGAAAGTTCTGGAATCTGAGAGGAGCCACAAATTTCCTTCCACCCAGCGTTCTCCCATGTCTCACGATAAAAATTATACCTCACTTGTGTGGGTAGGCCTAGCGCCCGCGACAGGACACACCCCAAAGCACAACGTGGACACATCCAATTTTTTGAAAGAAAACAGAGGTGTTTTTTGCAAAGTGCCTAACTGTACATTTTGGCCTCTAGCTCAGCCGCCACCTAGGGAAACCTACCAAACCTGTTCATTTCTGAAAACTAGAGACCTAGGGAAATCCAAGATGGGGTGACTTGTGTGGCTCGGACCAGGTTCTGTTACCCAGAATCCTTTGCAAACCTCAAAATTTGGCTAAAAAACACATGGTCCTCACATTTCTGTGCCAGAAAGTTCTGGAATCTGAGAGGAGCCACAAATTTCCTTCCACCCAGCGTTCTCCCATGTCTCACGATAAAAATTATACCTCACTTGTGTGGGTAGGCCTAGCGCCCGCGACAGGAAACGCCCCAAAGCGCAATGTGGACACATCCAAATTTTTGAAAGAAAGCAGAGCTGTTTTTTGCAAAGTGCCTACCTGTAGATTTTGGCCTCTAGCTCAGCCACCACCTAGGGAAACCTACCAAACCTGTTCATTTCTGAAAACTAGAGACCTAGGGAAATCCAAGATGGGGTGACTTGTGTGGCTCGGACCAGGTTCTGTTACCCAGAATCCTTTGCAAACCTCAAAATTTGGCTAAAAAACACATGTTCCTCACATTTCTGTGGCAGAAAGTTCTGGAATCTGAGAGGAGCCACAAATTTCCTTCCACCCAGCGTTCTCCCATGTCTCACGATAAAAATTATACCTCACTTGTGTGGGTAGGCCTAGCGCCCGCGACAGGACACACCCCAAAGCACAACGTGGACACATCCAATTTTTGAAAGAAAACAGAGGTGTTTTTTGCAAAGTGCCTACCTGTACATTTTGGCCTCTAGCTCAGCCGCCACCTAGGGAAACCTACCAAACCTGTTCATTTCTGAAAACTAGAGACCTAGGGAAATCCAAGATGGGGTGACTTGTGTGGCTCGGACCAGGTTCTGTTACCCAGAATCCTTTGCAAACCTCAAAATTTGGCTAAAAAACACATGTTCCTCACATTTCTGTGCCAGAAAGTTCTGGAATCTGAGAGGAGCCACAAATTTCCTTCCACCCAGCGTTCTCCCATGTCTCACGATAAAAATTATACCTCACTTGTGTGGGTAGGCCTAGCGCCCGCGACAGGAAACGCCCCAAAGCGCAATGTGGACACATCCAAATTTTTTAAAGAAAGCAGAGCTGTTTTTTGCAAAGTGCCTACCTGTAGATTTTGGCTTCTAGCTCAGCCACCACCTAGGGAAACCTACCAAACCTGTTCATTTCTGAAAACTAGAGACCTAGGGAAATCCAAGATGGGGTGACTTGTGTGGCTCGGACCAGGTTCTGTTACCCAGAATCCTTTGCAAACCTCAAAATTTGGCTAAAAAACACATGTTCCTCACATTTCTGTGGCAGAAAGTTCTGGAATCTGAGAGGAGCCACAAATTTCCTTCCACCCAGCGTTCTCCCATGTCTCACGATAAAAATTATACCTCACTTGTGTGGGTAGGCCTAGCGCCCGCGACAGGACACACCCCAAAGCACAACGTGGACACATCCAATTTTTGAAAGAAAACAGAGGTGTTTTTTGCAAAGTGCCTACCTGTACATTTTGGCCTCTAGCTCAGCCGCCACCTAGGGAAACCTACCAAACCTGTTCATTTCTGAAAACTAGAGACCTAGGGAAATCCAAGATGGGGTGACTTGTGTGGCTCGGACCAGGTTCTGTTACCCAGAATCCTTTGCAAACCTCAAAATTTGGCTAAAAAACACATGTTCCTCACATTTCTGTGCCAGAAAGTTCTGGAATCTGAGAGGAGCCACAAATTTCCTTCCACCCAGCGTTCTCCCATGTCTCACGATAAAAATTATACCTCACTTGTGTGGGTAGGCCTAGCGCCCGCGACAGGAAACGCCCCAAAGTGCAATGTGGACACATCCAAATTTTTGAAAGAAAGCAGAGCTGTTTTTTGCAAAGTGCCTACCTGTAGATTTTGGCCTCTACCTCAGCCGCCACCTAAGGAAACCTACCAAACCTGTGCATTTCTGAAAACTAGAGACCTAGGGGAATCCAAGATGGGGTGACTTGTGTGGCTCGGACCAGGTTCTGTTACCCAGAATCCTTTTCAAACCTCAAAATTTGGCTAGAAAAATACGTTCCTCATATTTCTGTGGCAGAAAGTTCTGGACTCTGAGAGGAGCCACAAATTTCCTTCCACCCAGCGTTCCCCCATGTCTCCCGATAAAAATGATACCTCACTTGTGTGGGTAGGCCTAGCGCCCGCGACAGGAAACGCCCCAAAGCGCAACGTGGACACATCCAAATTTTTTAAAGAAAACAGAGGTGTTTTTTGCAAAGTGCCTACCTGTAGATTTTGGCCTGTAGCTCAGCCGCCACCTTTGGAAACCTACCAAACCTATGCATTTCTGAAAACTAGAGACCTAGGGGAATCCAAGATGTGGTGACTTGTGTGGCTCGAACCAGGTTCTGTTACCCAGAATCCTTTGCAAACCTCAAAATTTGGCTAAAAAAACACGTTCCTCACATTTCTGTGGCAGAAAGTTCTGGAATCTGAGAGGAGCCACAAATTTCCTTCCACCCAGCGTTCCCCCAAGTCTCCCGATAAAAATGATACCTCACTTGTGTGGGTAGGCCTTGCGCCCGCGACAGGAAACACCCCAAAGCGCAACGTGGACACATCCACATTTTTTAAAGAAAACAGAGATGTTTTTTGCAACGTGCCTACCTGTAGATTTTGGCCCCTAGCTCAGCCGCCACCTGGGGAAACCTACCAAACCTGTGCATTTCTGAAAACTAGAGACCTTGGGGAATCCAAGATGGGGTGACTTGTGTGACTCGGACCAGGTTCTGTTACCCAGAATCCTATGCAAACCTCAAAAATGTGTTCCTCACATTTCTGTGGCAGAAAGTTCTAGAATCTGAGAGGAGCCACAAATTTCCTTCCACCCAGCGTTCCCCCACGTCTCCCGATAAAAATGATACCTCACTTGTGTGGGTAGGCCTGGCGCCCACGACAGGAAATGACCCAAAGCGCAACGTGGACACATCCAAATTTTTGAAAGAAAACAGAGGTGTTTTTTGCAAAGTGCCTACCTGTAGATTTTGGCCTGTAGCTCAGCCGGTACCTAGGGAAACCTTCCAAACCTGGGCATTTCTGAAAACTAGAGACCTAGGGGAATCCAAGATGTGGTGACTTGTGTGGCTCGGACCAGGTTCTGTTACCCAGAATCCTTTGCAAACCTCAAAATTTGGCTAAAAAACACATGTTCCTCACATTTCTGTGGCAGAAAGTTCTGGAATCTGAGAGGAGCCACAAATTTCTTTCCACCCAGCGTTCCCCCCACGTCTCCCGATAAAAATTATACCTCACTTGTGTGGGTAGGCCTAGCGCCCACAACAGGAAATGACCCAAAGCGCAATGTGGACACATCCAAATTTTTGAAAGAAAACTGATGTGTTTTTTGCAAAGTGCCTACCTGTAGATTTTGGCCTGTAACTCAGTCGGCACCTAGGGAAACCTACAAAACCTGTGCATTTCTGAAAACTAGAGACCTAGGGGAATCCAAGATGGGGTGACTTGTGTGGCTCGGACCTGGTTCTGTCACCCAGAATCCTTTGCAAACCTCAAAATTTGGCTAAAAAAACACATGTTCCTCACATTTCTGTGCCAGAAAGTTCTGGAATCTGAGAGGAGCCACAAATTTCCTTCCACCCAGCGTTCTCCCTTGTCTCCCGATAAAAATGATACCTCACTTGTTTGGGTAGGCCTAGCGCCCGCGACAGGAAACGCCCCAAAGCGCAATGTGGACACATCCAAATTTTTGAAAGAAAGCAGAGCTGTTTTTTGCAAAGTGCCTACCTGTAGATTTTGGCCTCTAGCTCAGCCACCACCTAAGGAAAGCCACCAAACCTGTGCATTTCTGAAAACTAGAGACCAAGGGGAATCCAAGGTGGGGTGACTTGTGTGGCTCGGACTAGGTTCTGTTACCCAGAATCCTTTGCAAACCTCAAATTTGGCTAAAAAAACACACGTTCCTCACATTTCTGTGGCAGAAAGTTCTGGAATCTGAGAGGAGCCACAAATTTCCTTCCACCCAGCGTTCCCCCCACGTCTCCCGATAAAAATTATACCTCACTTGTGTGGGTAGGCCTAGCGCCCACAACAGGAAATGACCCAAAGCGCAATGTGGACACATCCAAATTTTTGAAAGAAAACTGAGGTGTTTTTTGCAAAGTGCCTACCTGTAGATTTTGGCCTGCACCTAGGGAAACCTACAAAACCTGTGCATTTCTGAAAACTAGAGACCTAGGCGAATCCAAGATGGGGTGACTTGTGTGGCTCGGACCAGGTTCTGTTACCCAGAATCCTTTTCAAACATCAAAATTTGGATAAAAAAACACGTTCCTCACATTTCTGTGGCAGAAACTTCTGGAATCTGAGAGGAGCCTCAAATTTCCTTCCACCCAGTGTTCCCCCATGTCTCCCGATAAAAATGATACCTCACTTGTGTGGGTAGGCCTAGCGCCCGCGACAGGAAACGCCCGAAAGCGCAACGTGGACACATCCAAATTTTTGAAAGAAAACAGAGGTGTTTTTTGCAACGTGCCTACCTGTAGATTTTGGCCTGTAGCTCAGCCGCCACCTTTGGAAACCTACCAAACCTGTGCATTTCTGAAAACTAGAGACCTAGGGGAATCCAAGATGTGGTGACTTGTGTGGCTCGGACCAGGTTCTGTTACCCAGAATCCTTTGCAAACCTCAAAATTTGGCTAAAAAAACACGTTCCTCACATTTCTGTGGCAGAAAGTTCTGGAATCTGAGAGGAGCCACAAATTTCCTTCCACCCAGCATTCCCCCACGTCTCCCGATAAAAATGATACATCACTTGTGTGGGTAGGCCTAGCGCTCACGACAGGAAATGACCCAAAGCGCAACGTGGACACATCCACATTTTTTAAAGAAAACTGAGGTGTTTTTCGCAAAGTGCCTACCTGTAGATTTTGGCCTGTAGCTCAGCCGGCACCCAGGGAAACCTTCCAAACCTGGGCATTTCTGAAAACTAGAGACCTAGGGGAATCCAAGATGTGGTGACTTGTGTGGCTCGGACCAGGTTCTGTTACCCAGAATCCTTTGCAAACCTCAAAATTTGGCTAAAAAACACATGTTCCTCACATTTCTGTGGCAGAAAGTTCTGGAATCTGAGAGGAGCCACAAATTTCCTTCCACCCAGCGTTCTCCCATGTCTCCCGATAAAAATGATACCTCACTTGTGTGGGTTGGCCTAGCGCCCGCGACAGGAAACGCCCCAAAGCGCAATGTGGACACATCCACATTTTTCAAAGAAAGCAGAGGTGTTTTTTGCAAAGTGCCTACCTGTAGATTTTGGCCTGTAGCTCAGCCGGCACCCAGGGAAACCTACCAAACCTGTGCATTTCTGAAAACTAGAGACCTAGGGGAATCCAAGATGGGGTGACTTGTGTGGCTCGGACCAGGTTCTGTTACCCAGAATCCTTTTCAAATCTCAAAATTGTGTTCCTCAAATTTCTGTGGCAGAAAGTTCTGGAATCTGAGAGGAGCCACAAAAAAAGATCTGTTAACCCGGAATCCTTTGCAAACCTCAAAATTTGGCTAAAAAAACACGTTCCTCACATTTCTGTGGCAGAAAGTTCTGGAATCTGAGAGGAGCCACAAATTTCCTTCCACCCAGCGTTCCCCCCAAGTCTCCCGATAAAAATTATACCTCACTTGTGTGGGTAGGCCTAGCGCCCACAACAGGAAATGACCCAAAGCGCAATGTGGACACATCCAAATTTTTGAAAGAAAACTGATGTGTTTTTTGCAAAGTGCCTACCTGTAGATTTTGGACTGTAACTCAGTCGGCACCTAGGGAAACCTACAAAACCTGTGCATTTCTGAAAACTAGAGACCTAGGGGAATCCAAGATGGGGTGACTTGTGTGGCTCGGACCTGGTTCTGTCACCCAGAATCCTTTGCAAACCTCAAAATTTGGCTAAAAAACACATGTTCCTCACATTTCTGTGCCAGAAAGTTCTGGAGTCTGAGAGGAGCCACAAATTTCCATCCACCCAGCGTTCTCCCTTGTCTCCCGATAAAAATGATACCTCACTTGTTTGGGTAGGCCTAGCGCCTGCGACAGGAAACGCCCCAAAGCGCAATGTGGACACATCCAAATTTTTGAAAGAAAGCAGAGCTGTTTTTTGCAAAGTGCCTACCTGTAGATTTTGGCCTCTAGCTCAGCCACCACCTAAGGAAACCTACCAAACCTGTGCATTTCTGAAAACTAGAGACCAAGGGGAATCCAAGGTGGGGTGACTTGTGTGGCTCGGACTAGGTTCTGTTACCCAGAATCCTTTGCAAACCTCAAAATTTGGCTAAAAAAACACATGTTCCTCATATTTCTGTGGCAGAAAGTTCTGGAATCTGAGAGGAGCCTCAAATTTCCTTCCACCCAGCGTTCCCCCATGTCTCCCGATAAAAATGATACCTCCCTTGTGTGGGTAGGCCTAGCACCCGGGACAGGAAACGCCCCAAAGCGCAACATGGACACATCCAAATTTTTTAAAGAAAACAGAGGTGTTTTTTGCAAAGTGCCTACCTGTAGATTTTGGCCTGTAGCTCAGCCGCCACCATGGGAAACCTACCAAACCTGTGCATTTCTGAAAACTAGAGACCTAGGGGAATCCAAGATATGGTGACTTGTGTGGCTCGGACCAGGATCTGTTAACCCGGAATCCTTTGCAAACCTCAAAATTTGGCTAAAAAACCACATTCCTCACATTTCTGTGGCAGAAAGTTCTGGAATCTGAGAGGAGCCACAAATTTCCTTCCACCCAGCATTCCCCCACGTCTCCCGATAAAAATGATACCTCACTTGTGTGGGTAGGCCTAGCGTCCGCGACAGGAAACGCCCCAAAGCGCAACGTGGACACATCCAAATTTTTGAAAGAAAACAGAGGTGTTTTTTGCAAAGTGCCTACCTGTAGATTTTGGCCTCTAGCTCAGCCGCCACCTAGGGAAACCTACCAAACCTGTGCATTTCTGAAACTAGAGACCTAGGGGAATCCAAGATGGGGTGACTTGTGTGGCTCGGACCAGGTTCTGTTACCCAGAATCCTTTGCAAACCTCAAAATTGTGTTCCTCAAATTTCTGTGGCAGAAAGTTCTGGAATCTGAGAGGAGCCACAAAAAAAGATCTGTTAACCCGGAATCCTTTGCAAACCTCAAAATTTGGCTAAAAAAACACGTTCCTCACATTTCTGTGGCAGAAAGTTCTGGAATCTGAGAGGAGCCACAAATTTCCTTCCACCCAGCGTTCCCCCCACGTCTCCCGATAAAAATTATACCTCACTTGTGTGGGTAGGCCTAGCGCCCACAACAGGAAATGACCCAAAGCGCAATGTGGACACATCCAAATTTTTGAAAGAAAACTGAGGTGTTTTTTGCAAAGTGCCTACCTGTAGATTTTGGCCTGCACCTAGGGAAACCTACAAAACCTGTGCATTTCTGAAAACTAGAGACCTAGGCGAATCCAAGATGGGGTGACTTGTGTGGCTCGGACCAGGTTCTGTTACCCAGAATCCTTTTCAAACATCAAAATTTGGATAAAAAAACACGTTCCTCACATTTCTGTGGCAGAAACTTCTGGAATCTGAGAGGAGCCTCAAATTTCCTTCCACCCAGTGTTCCCCCATGTCTCCCGATAAAAATGATACCTCACTTGTGTGGGTAAGCCTAGCGCCCGCGACAGGAAACGCCCGAAAGCGCAACGTGGACACATCCAATTTTTTGAAAGAAAACAGAGGTGTTTTTTGCAACGTGCCTACCTGTAGATTTTGGCCTGTAGCTCAGCCGCCACCTTTGGAAACCTACCAAACCTGTGCATTTCTGAAAACTAGAGACCTAGGGGAATCCAAGATGTGGTGACTTGTGTGGCTCGGACCAGGTTCTGTTACCCAGAATCCTTTGCGAACCTCAAAATTTGGCTAAAAAAACACGTTCCTCACATTTCTGTGGCAGAAAGTTCTGGAATCTGAGAGGAGCCACAAATTTCCTTCCACTCAGCGTTCCCCCAAGTCTCCCGATAAAAATGATACCTCACTTGTGTGGGTAGGCCTAGCGCCCGCGACAGGAAACACCCCAAAGCGCAACATGGACACATCCAAATTTTTGAAAGAAAACAGAGGTGTTTTTTGCAACGTGCCTACCTGTAGATTTTGGCCCCTAGCTCAGCCGCCACCTAGGGAAACCTACCAAACCTGTTCATTTCTGAAAACTAGAGACCTAGGGAAATCCAAGATGGGGTGACTTGTGTGGCTCGGACCAGGTTCTGTTACCCAGAATCCTTTGCAAACCTCAAAATTTGGCTAAAAAACACATGTTCCTCACATTTCTGTGGCAGAAAGTTCTGGAATCTGAGAGGATCCACAAATTTCCTTCCACCCAGCGTTCTCCCATGTCTCACGATAAAAATTATACCTCACTTGTGTGGGTAGGCCTAGCGCCCGCGACAGGACACACCCCAAAGCACAACGTGGACACATCCAATTTTTGAAAGAAAACAGAGGTGTTTTTTGCAAAGTGCCTACCTGTACATTTTGGCCTCTAGCTCAGCCGCCACCTAGGGAAACCTACCAAACCTGTTCATTTCTGAAAACTAGAGACCTAGGGAAATCCAAGATGGGGTGACTTGTGTGGCTCGGACCAGGTTCTGTTACCCAGAATCCTTTGCAAACCTCAAAATTTGGCTAAAAAACACATGGTCCTCACATTTCTGTGCCAGAAAGTTCTGGAATCTGAGAGGAGCCACAAATTTCCTTCCACCCAGCGTTCTCCCATGTCTCACGATAAAAATTATACCTCACTTGTGTGGGTAGGCCTAGCGCCCGCGACAGGAAACGCCCCAAAGCGCAATGTGGACACATCCAAATTTTTGAAAGAAAGCAGAGCTGTTTTTTGCAAAGTGCCTACCTGTAGATTTTGGCATCTAGCTCAGCCACCACCTAGGGAAACCTACCAAACCTGTTCATTTCTGAAAACTAGAGACCTAGGGAAATCCAAGATGGGGTGACTTATGTGGCTCGGACCAGGTTCTGTTACCCAGAATCCTTTGCAAACCTCAAAATTTGGCTAAAAAACACATGTTCCTCACATTTCTGTGGCAGAAAGTTCTGGAATCTGAGAGGAGCCACAAATTTCCTTCCACCCAGCGTTCTCCCATGTCTCACGATAAAAATTATACCTCACTTGTGTGGGTAGGCCTAGCGCCCGCGACAGGACACACCCCAAAGCACAACGTGGACACATCCAATTTTTGAAAGAAAACAGAGGTGTTTTTTGCAAAGTGCCTACCTGTACATTTTGGCCTCTAGCTCAGCCGCCACCTAGGGAAACCTACCAAACCTGTTCATTTCTGAAAACTAGAGACCTAGGGAAATCCAAGATGGGGTGACTTGTGTGGCCCGGACCAGGTTCTGTTACCCAGAATCCTTTGCAAACCTCAAAATTTGGCTAAAAAACACATGTTCCTCACATTTCTGTGCCAGAAAGTTCTGGAATCTGAGAGGAGCCACAAATTTCCTTCCACCCAGCGTTCTCCCATGTCTCACGATAAAAATTATACCTCACTTTTGTGGGTAGGCCTAGCGCCCGCGACAGGAAACGCCCCAAAGCGCAATGTGGACACATCCACATTTTTGAAAGAAAGCAGAGCTGTTTTTTGCAAAGTGCCTACCTGTAGATTTTGGCCTCTAGCTCAGCCACCACCTAAGGAAACCTACCAAACCTGTGCATTTCTGAAAGCTAGAGACCCAGGGGAATCCAAGGTGGGGTGACTTGTTTGGCTCGGACTAGGTTCTGTTACCCAGAATCCTTTGCAAACCTCAAAATTTGGCTAAAAAAACACATGTTCCTCATATTTCTGTGGCAGAAAGTTCTGGAATCTGAGAGGAGCCTCAAATTTCCTTCCACCCAGCGTTCCCCCATGTCTCCCGATAAAAATGATACCTCCCTTGTGTGGGTAGGCCTAGCACCCGGGACAGGAAACGCCCCAAAGCGCAACATGGACACATCCACATTTTTTAAAGAAAACAGAGGTGTTTTTTGCAAAGTGCCTACCTGTAGATTTTGGCCTGTAGCTCAGCCGCCACCATGGGAAACCTACCAAACCTGTGCATTTCTGAAAACTAGAGACCTAGGGGAATCCAAGATGGGGTGACATGTGTGGCTCGGACCAGGTTCTGTTACCCAGAATCCTTTGCAAACCTCAAAATTGTGTTCCTCAAATTTCTGTGGCAGAAAGTTCTGGAATCTGAGAGGAGCCACAAAAAAAGATCTGTTAACCCGGAATCCTTTGCAAACCTCAAAATTTGGCTAAAAAACCACGTTCCTCACATTTCTGTGGCAGAAAGTTCTGGAATCTGAGAGGAGCCACAAATTTCCTTCCACCCAGCATTCCCCCACGTCTCCCGATAAAAATGATACCTCACTTGTGTGGGTAGGCCTAGCGTCCGCGACAGGAAACACCCCAAAGCGCAACATGGACACATCCAAATTTTTGAAAGAAAACAGAGGTGTTTTTTGCAACGTGCCTACCTGTAGATTTTGGCCCCCAGCTCAGCCGCCACCTAGGGAAACCTACCAAACCTGTTCATTTCTGAAAACTAGAGACCTAGGGAAATCCAAGATGGGGTGACTTGTGTGGCTCGGACCAGGTTCTGTTACCCAGAATCCTTTGCAAACCTCAAAATTTGGCTAAAAAACACATGTTCCTCACATTTCTGTGGCAGAAAGTTCTGGAATCTGAGAGGAGCCACAAATTTCCTTCCACCCAGCTTTCTCCCATGTCTCACGATAAAAATTATACCTCACTTGTGTGGGTAGGCCTAGCGCCCACAACAGGAAATGACCCAAAGCGCAATGTGGACACATCCAAATTTTTGAAAGAAAACAGAGGTGTTTTTTGCAAAGTGCCTACCTGTAGATTTTGGCCTCTAGCTCAGCCGCCACCTAGGGAAACCTACCAAACCTGTGCATTTCTGAAACTAGAGACCTAGGGGAATCCAAGATGGGGTGACTTGTGTGGCTCGGACCAGGTTCTGTTACCCAGAATCCTTTGCAAACCTCAAAATTGTGTTCCTCAAATTTCTGTGGCAGAAAGTTCTGGAATCTGAGAGGAGCCACAAAAAAAGATCTGTTAACCCGGAATCCTTTGCAAACCTCAAAATTTGGCTAAAAAAACACGTTCCTCACATTTCTGTGGCAGAAAGTTCTGGAATCTGAGAGGAGCCACAAATTTCCTTCCACCCAGCGTTCCCCCCACGTCTCCCGATAAAAATGATACCTCACTTGTGTGGGTAGGCCTAGCGCCCACAACAGGAAATGACCCAAAGCGCAATGTGGACACATCCAAATTTTTGAAAGAAAACTGAGGTGTTTTTTGCAAAGTGCCTACCTGTAGATTTTGGCCTGTAACTCAGTCGGCACCTAGGGAAACCTACAAAACCTGTGCATTTCTGAAAACTAGAGACCTAGGGGAATCCAAGATGGGGTGACTTGTGTGGCTCGGACCTGGTTCTGTCACCCAGAATCCTTTGCAAACCTCAAAATTTGGCTAAAAAACACATGTTCCTCACATTTCTGTGCCAGAAAGTTCTGGAATCTGAGAGGAGCCACAAATTTCCTTCCACCCAGCGTTCTCCCTTGTCTCCCGATAAAAATGATACCTCACTTGTTTGGGTAAGCCTAGCGCCCGCGACAGGAGACGCCCCAAAGCTCAATGTGGACACATCCAAATTGTTGAAAGAAAGCAGAGGTGTTTCTTGCAACGTGCCTACCTGTAGATTTTGGCCTGTAGCTCAGCCGCCACCTTTGGAAACCTACCAAACCTGTGCATTTCTGAAAACTAGAGACCTAGGGGAATCCAAGATGTGGTGACTTGTGTGGCTCGGACCAGGTTCTGTTACCCAGAATCCTTTGCAAACCTCAAAATTTGGCTAAAAAAACACGTTCCTCACATTTCTGTGGCAGAAAGTTCTGGAATCTGAGAGGAGCCACAAATTTCCTTCCACTCAGCGTTCCCCCAAGTCTCCCGATAAAAATGATACCTCACTTGTGTGGGTAGGCCTAGCGCCCGCGACAGGAAACACCCCAAAGCGCAACATGGACACATCCAAATTTTTGAAAGAAAACAGAGGTGTTTTTTGCAACGTGCCTACCTGTAGATTTTGGCCCCTAGCTCAGCCCCCACCTAGGGAAACCTACCAAACCTGTGCATTTCTGTTAACTAGAGACCTAGGGGAATCCAAGATGGGGTGACTTGTGTGGCTCGGACCAGGTTATGTTACCCAGAATCCTTTGCAAACCTCAAAATTGTGTTCCTCACATTTCTGTGGCAGAAAGTTCTAGAATCTGAGACGAGCCACAAATTTCCTTCCTCCCAGCGTTCCCCCACATCTCCCGTTAAAAATGATACCTCACTTGTGTGGGTAGGCCTGGCGCCCACGACAGGAAATGACCCAAAGCGCAACGTGGACACATCCAAATTTTTGAAAGAAAACTGAGGTTTTTTTTACAAAGTGCCTACCTGTAGATTTTGGCCTGTAGCTCAGCCGGTACCTCGGGAAACCTACCAAACCTGGGCATTTCTGAAAACTAGAGACCTAGGGGAATCCAAGATGTGGTGACTTGTGTGGCTCGGACCAGGTTCTGTTACCCAGAATCCTTTGCAAACCTAAAAATTTGGCTAAAAAACACATGTTCCTCACATTTCTGTGGCAGAAAGTTCTGGAATCTGAGAGGAGCCACAAATTTCCTTCCACCCAGCGTTCTCCCATGTCTCCCGATAAAAATGATACCTCACTTGTGTGGGTAGGCCTAGCGCCCGCGACAGGAAACGCCCCAAAGCACAATGTGGACACATCCAAATTTTTGAAAGAAAGCAGAGGTGTTTTTTGCAAAGTGCCTACCTGTAGATTTTGGCCTCTAGCTCAGCCGCCACCTAAGGAAACCTACCAAACCTGTGCATTTCTGAAAACTAGAGACCTAGGGGAATCCAAGATGGGGTGACTTGTGTGGCTCGGACCAGGTTCTGTTACCCAGAATCCTTTTCAAACCTCAAAATTTGGCTAGAAAAATACGTTCCTCATATTTCTGTGGCAGAAAGTTCTGGACTCTGAGAGGAGCCACAAATTTCCTTCCACCCAGCGTTCCCCCATGTCTCCCGATAAAAATGATACCTCACTTGTGTGGGTAGGCCTAGCGCCCGCGACAGGAAACGCCCCAAAGCGCAACGTGGACACATCCAAATTTTTGAAAGAAAACAGAGGTGTTTTTTGCAAAGTGCCTACCTGTAGATTTTGGCCTGTAGCTCAGCCGCCACCTTTGGAAACCTACCAAACCTATGCATTTCTGAAAACTAGAGACCTAGGGGAATCCAAGATGTGGTGACTTGTGTGGCTCGGACCAGGTTCTGTTACCCAGAATCCTTTGCAAACCTCAAAATTTGGCTAAAAAAACACGTTCCTCACATTTCTGTGGCAGAAAGTTCTGGAATCTGAGAGGAGCCACAAATTTCCTTCCACCCAGCGTTCCCCCAAGTCTCCCGATAAAAATGATACCTCACTTGTGTGGGTAGGCCTAGCGCCCGCGACAGGAAACACCCCAAAGCGCAACGTGGACACATCCAAATTTTTTAAAGAAAACAGAGATGTTTTTTGCAACGTGCCTACCTGTAGTTTTTGGCCCCTAGCTCAGCCGCCACCTGGGGAAACCTACCAAACCTGTGCATTTCTGAAAACTAGAGACCTTGGGGAATCCAAGATGGGGTGATTTGTGTGGCTCGGACCAGGTTCTGTAACCCAGAATCCTTTGCAAACCTCAAAATTGTGTTCCTCACATTTCTGTAGCAGAAAGTTCTAGAATCTGAGACGAGCCACAAATTTCCTTCCTCCCAGCGTTCCCCCACGTCTCCCGTTAAAAATGATACCTCACTTGTGTGGGTAGGCCTGGCGCCCACGACAGGAAATGACCCAAAGCGCAACGTGGACACATCCAAATTTTTGAAAGAAAACTGAGGTTTTTTTTACAAAGTGCCTACCTGTAGCTTTTGGCCTGTAGCTCAGCCGGTACCTCGGGAAACCTACCAAACCTGGGCATTTCTAAAAACTAGAGACCTAGGGGAATCCAAGATGTGGTGACTTGTGTGGCTCGGACCAGGTTCTGTTACCCAGAATCCTTTGCAAACCTCAAAATTTGGCTAAAAAACACATGTTCCTCACATTTCTGTGGCAGAAAGTTCTGGAATCTGAGAGGAGCCACAAATGTCCTTCCACCCAGTGTTCTCCCATGTCTCCCGATAAAAATGATACCTCACTTGTGTGGGTAGGCCTAGCGCCCGCGACAGGAAACGCCCCAAAGCCCAATGTGGACACATCAAAATTTTTGAAAGAAAGCAGAGGTGTTTTTTGCAAAGTGCCTACCTGTAGATTTTGGCCTCTAGCTCAGCCGCCACCTTTGGAAACCTATCAAACCTGTGCATTTCTGAAAACTAGAGACCTAGGGGAATCCAAGATGGGGTGACTTGTGTGGCTCGGACCAGGTTCTGTTACCCAGAATCCTTTTCAAACCTCAAAATTTGGCTAAAAAAATACGTTGCTCATATTTCTGTGGCAGAAAGTTCTGGACTCTGAGAGGAGCCACAAATTTCCTTCCACCCAGGGTTCCCCCATGTCTCCCGATAAAAATTATACCTCACTTGTGAAGGTAGGCCTAGCGCCCGCGACAGGAAACGCCCCAAAGCGCAACGTGGACACATCCAAATTTTTGAAAGAAAACAGAGGTGTTTTTTGCAAAGTGCCTACCTGTAGATTTTGGCCTGTAGCTCAGCCGCCACCTTTGGAAACCTACCAAACCTATGCATTTCTGAAAACTAGAGACCTAGGGGAATCCAAGATGTGGTGACTTGTGTGGCTCGGACCAGGTTCTGTTACCCAGAATCCTTTGCAAACCTCAAAATTTGGCTAAAAAAACACGTTCCTCACATTTCTGTGGCAGAAAGTTCTGGAATCTGAGAGGAGCCACAAATTTCCTTCCACCCAGCGTTCCCCCAAGTCTCCCGATAAAAATGATACCTCACTTGTGTGGGTAGGCCTAGCGCCCGCAACAGGAAACACCCCAAAGCGCAACGTGGACACATCCAAATTTTTGAAAGAAAACAGAGATGTTTTTTGCAACGTGCCTACCTGTAGATTTTGGCCCCTAGGTCAGCCGCCACCTGGGGAAACCTACCAAACCTGTGCATTTCTGAAAACTAGAGACCTTGGGGAATCCAAGATGGGGTGACTTGTGTGGCTCGGACCAGGTTCTGTTACCCAGAATCCTTTGCAAACCCCAAAAATGTGTTCCTCACATTTCTGTGGCAGAAAGTTCTAGAATCTGAGAGGAGCCACAAATTTCCTTCCACCCAGCGTTCCCCCACGTCTCCCGATAAAAATGATACCTCACTTGTGTGGGTAGGCCTGGCGCCCACGACAGGAAATGACCCAAAGCGCAACGTGGACACATCCAAATTTTTGAAAGAAAACAGAGGTGTTTTTTGCAAAGTGCCTACCTGTAGATTTTGGCCTGTAGCTCAGCCGGTACCTAGGGAAAACTTCCAAACCTGGGCATTTCTGAAAACTAGAGACCTAGGGGAATCCAAGATGTGGTGACTTGTGTGGCTCCGACCAGGTTCTGTTACCCAGAATCCTTTGCAAACCTCAAAATTTGGCTAAAAAACACATGTTCCTCACATTTCTGTGGCAGAAAGTTCTGGAATCTGAGAGGAGCCACAAATTTCCTTCCACCCAGCGTTCTCCCATATCTCCCGATAAAAATGATACCTCACTTGTGTGGCTCGGACCAGGTTCTGTTACCCAGAATCCTTTGCAAACCCCAAAAATGTGTTCCTCACATTTCTGTGGCAGAAAGTTCTAGAATCTGAGAGGAGCCACAAATTTCCTTCCACCCAGCGTTCCCCCACGTCTCCCGATAAAAATGATACCTCACTTGTGTGGGTAGGCCTGGCGCCCACGACAGGAAATGACCCAAAGCGCAACGTGGACACATCCAAATTTTTGAAAGAAAACAGAGGTGTTTTTTGCAAAGTGCCTACCTGTAGATTTTGGCCTGTAGCTCAGCCGGCACCCAGGGAAACCTACCAAACCTGTGCATTTCTGAAAACTAGAGACCTAGGGAAATCCAAGATGGGGTGACTTGTGTGGCTCGGACCAGGTTCTGTTACCCAGAATCCTTTTCAAACCTCAAAATTGTGTTCCTCAAATTTCTGTGGCAGAAAGTTCTGGAATCTGAGAGGAGCCACAAAAAAAGATCTGTTAACCCGGAATCCTTTGCAAACCTCAAAATTTGGCTAAAAAAACACGTTCCACACATTTCTGTGGCAGAAAGTTCTGGAATCTGAGAGGAGCCACAAATTTCCTTCCACCCAGCGTTCCCCCCACGTCTCCCGATAAAAATGATACCTCACTTGTGTGGGTAGGCCTAGCGCCCACAACAGGAAATGACCCAAAGCGCAATGTGGACACATCCAAATTTTTGAAAGAAAACAGGTGTTTTTTGCAAAGTGCCTACCTGGAGATTTTGGCCTGTAACTCAGTCGGCACCTAGGGAAACCTACAAAACCGGTGCATTTCTGCAAACTAGAGACCTAGGGGAATCCAAGATGGGGTGACTTGTGTGGCTCGGACCTGGTTCTGTCACCCAGAATCCTTTGCAAACCTCAAAATTTGGCTAAAAAACACATGTTCCTCACATTTCTGTGCCAGAAAGTTCTGGAATCTGAGAGGAGCCACAAATTTCCTTCCACCCAGCGTTCTCCCTTGTCTCCCGATAAAAATGATACCTCACTTGTTTGGGTAGGCCTAGCGCCCGCGACAGGAAACGCCCCAAAGCTCAATGTGGACACATCCAAATTGTTGAAAGAAAGCAGAGGTGTTTCTTGCAACGTGCCTACCTGTAGATTTTGGCCTGTAGCTCAGCCGCCACCTTTGGAAACCTACCAAACCTGTGCATTTCTGAAAACTAGAGACCTAGGGGAATCCAAGATGTGGTGACTTGTGTGGCTCGGACCAGGTTCTGTTACCCAGAATCCTTTGCAAACCTCAAAATTTGGCTAAAAAAACACGTTCCTCACATTTCTGTGGCAGAAAGTTCTGGAGTCTGAGAGGAGCCTCAAATTTCCTTCCACTCAGCGTTCCCCCATGTCTCCCGATAAAAATGATACCTCACTTGTGTGGGTAGGCCTAGCGCCCGCGACAGGAAATGCCCCAAAGCGCAACGTGGACACATCCAAATTTTTGAAAGAAAACAGAGGTGTTTTTTGCAACGTGCCTACCTGTAGATTTTGGCCTGTAGCTCAGCCGCCACCTTTGGAAACCTACCAAACCTGTGCATTTCTGAAAACTAGAGACCTAGGGGAATCCAAGATGTGGTGACTTGTGTGGCTCGGATCAGGTTCTGTTACCCAGAATCCTTTGCAAACCTCAAAATTTGGCTAAAAAAACACGTTCCTCACATTTCTGTGGCAGAAAGTTCTGGAATCTGAGAGGAGCCACAAATTTCCTTCCACTCAGCGTTCCCCCAAGTCTCCCGATAAAAATGATACCTCACTTGTGTGGGTAGGCCTAGCGCCCGCGACAGGAAACACCCCAAAGCGCAACATGGACACATCCAAATTTTTGAAAGAAAACAGAGGTGTTTTTTGCAAAGTGCCTACCTGTAGATTTTGGCCCCTAGCTCAACCGCCACCTAGGGAAACCTACCAAACCTGTGCATTTCTGAAAACTAGAGACCTAGGGGAATCCAAGATGGGGTGACTTGTGTGGCTCGGACCAGGTTATGTTACCCAGAATCCTTTGCAAACCTCAAAATTGTGTTCCTCACATTTCTGTGGCAGAAAGTTCTAGAATCTGAGAGGAGCCACAAATTTCCTTCCTCCCAGCGTTCCCCCACGTCTCCCGTTAAAAATTATACCTCACTTGTGTGGGTAGGCCTGGCGCCCACGACAGGAAATGACCCAAAGCGCAACGTGGACACATCCAAATTTTTGAAAGAAAACTGAGGTTTTTTTTACAAAGTGCCTACCTGTAGATTTTGGCCTGTAGCTCAGCCGGTACCTCGGGAAACCTACCAAACCTGGGCATTTCTGAAAACTAGAGACCTAGGGGAATCCAAGATGTGGTGACTTGTGTGGCTCGGACCAGGTTCTGTTACCCAGAATCCTTTGCAAACCTCAAAATTTGGCTACAAAACACATGTTCCTCACATTTCTGTGGCAGAAAGTTCTGGAATCTGAGAGGAACCACAAATTTCCTTCCACCCAGCGTTCTCCCATGTCTCCCGATAAAAATGATACCTCACTTGTGTGGGTAGGCCTAGCGCCCGCGACAGGAAACGCCCCAAAGCGCAATGTGGACACATCCAAATTTTTGAAAGAAAGCAGAGGTGTTTTTTCCAAAGTGCCTACCTGTAGATTTTGGCCTCTAGCTCAGCCGCCACCTAAGGAAACCTACCAAACCTGTGCATTTCTGAAAACTAGAGACCTAGGGGAATCCAAGATGGGGTGACTTGTGTGGCTCGGACGAGGTTCTGTTACCCAGAATACTTTTCAAACCTCAAAATTTGGCTAGAAAAATACGTTCCTCATATTTCTGTGGCAGAAAGTTCTGGACTCTGAGAGGAGCCACAAATTTCCTTCCAGCCCAGCGTTCCCCCATGTCTCCCTATAAAAATGATAACTCACTTGTGTGGGTAGGCCTAGCGCCCGCGACAGGAAACGCCCCAAAGCGCAACGTGGACACATCCAAATTTTTGAAAGAAAACAGAGGTGTTTTTTACAACGTGCCTACCTGTAGATTTTGGCCTGTAGCTCAGCCGCCACCTTTGGAAACCTACCAAACCTATGCATTTCTGAAAACTAGAGACCTAGGGGAATCCAAGATGTGGTGACTTGTGTGGCTCGGACCAGGTTCTGTTACCCAGAATCCTTTGCAAACCTCAAAATTTGGCTAAAAAAACACGTTCCTCACATTTCTGTGGCAGAAAGTTCTGGAATCTGAGAGGAGCCACAAATTTCCTTCCACCCAGCGTTCACCCAAGTCTCCCGATAAAAATGATACCTCACTTGTGTGGGTAGGCCTAGCGCCCGCAACAGGAAACACCCCAAAGCGGAACATGGACACATCCACATTTTTGAAAGAAAACAGAGATGTTTTTTGCAACGTGCCTACCTGTAGATTTTGGCCCCTAGCTCAGCCGCCACTTGGGGAAACCTACCAAACCTGTGCATTTCTGAAAACTAGAGACCTTGGGGAATCCAAGATGGGGTGACTTGTGTGGCTCGGACCAGGTTCTGTTACCCAGAATCCTTTGCAAACCTCAAAAATGCATTCCTCACATTTCTGTGGCAGAAAGTTCTAGAATCTGAGAGGAGCCACAAATTTCCTTCCACCCAGCGTTCCCCCACGTCTCCCGATAAAAATGATACCTCACTTGTGTGGGTAGGCCTGGCGCCCACGACAGGAAATTACCCAAAGCGCAACGTGGACACATCCAAATTTTTGAAAGAAAACAGAGGTGTTTTTCGCAAAGTGCCTACCTGTAGATTTTGGCCTGTAGCTCAGCCGGTACCTAGGGAAACCTTCCAAACCTGGGCATTTCTGAAAACTAGAGACCTAGGGGAATCCAAGATGTGGTGACTTGTGTGGCTCGGACCAGGTTCTGTTACCCAGAATCCTTTGCAAACCTCAAAATTTGGCTAAAAAACACATGTTCCTCACATTTCTGTGGCAGAAAGTTCTGGAATCTGAGAGGAGCCACAAATTTCCTTCCACACAGCATTCTCCCATGTCTCCCGATAAAAATGATACCTCACTTGTGTGGGTTGGCCTAGCGCCCGCGACAGGAAACGCCCCAAAGCGCAATGTGGACACATCCACATTTTTGAAAGAAAGCAGAGGTGTTTTTTGCAAAGTGCCTACCTGTAGATTTTGGCCTGTAGCTCAGCCGGCACCCAGGGAAACCTACCAAACCTGTGCATTTCTAAAAACTAGAGACCTAGGGGAATCCAAGATGGGGTGACTTGTGTGGCTCGGACCAGGTTCTGTTACCCAGAATCCTTTGCAAACCTCAACATTTGGCTAAAAAACACATGTTCCTCACATTTCTGTGGCAGAAAGTTCTGGAATCTGAGAGGAGCCACAAATTTCCTTCCACACAGCATTCTCCCATGTCTCCCGATAAAAATGATACCTCACTTGTGTGGGTTGGCCTAGCGCCCGCGACAGAAAACACCCCAAAGCGCAACATGGACACATCCACATTTTTGAAAGAAAACAGAGATGTTTTTTGCAACGTGCCTACCTGTAGATTTTGGCCCCTAGCTCAGCCGCCACCTGGGGAAACCTACCAAACCTGTGCATTTCTGAAAACTAGAGACCTTGGGGAATCCAAGATGGGGTGACTTGTGTGGCTCGGACCAGGTTCTGTTACCCAGAATCCTTTGCAAACCTCAAAAATGTGTTCCTCACATTTCTGTGGCAGAAAGTTCTAGAATCTGAGAGGAGCCACAAATTTCCTTCCACCCAGCGTTCCCCCACGTCTCCCGATAAAAATCATACCTCACTTGTGTGGGTAGGCCTGGCACCCACGACAGGAAATTACCCAAAGCGCAACGTGGACACATCCAAATTTTTGAAAGAAAACAGAGGTGTTTTTCGCAAAGTGCCTACCTGTAGATTTTGGCCTGTAGCTCAGCCGGTACCTAGGGAAACCTTCCAAACCTGGGCATTTCTGAAAACTAGAGACCTAGGGGAATCCAAGATGTGGTGACTTGTGTGGCTCGGACCAGGTTCTGTTACCCAGAATCCTTTCCAAACCTCAAAATTTGGCTAAAAAACACATGTTCCTCACATTTCTGTGGCAGAAAGTTCTGGAATCTGAGAGGAGCCACAAATTTCCTTCCACACAGCATTCTCCCATGTCTCCCGATAAAAATGATACCTCACTTGTGTGGGTTGGCCTAGCGCCCGCGACAGGAAACGCCCCAAAGCGCAATGTGGACACATCCACATTTTTTAAAGAAAGCAGAGGTGTTTTTTGCAAAGTGCCTACCTGTAGATTTTGGCCTGTAGCTCAGCCGGCACCCAGGGAAACCTACCAAACCTGTGCATTTCTGAAAACTAGAGACCTAGGGGAATCCAAGATGGGGTGACTTGTGTGGCTCGGACCAGGTTCTGTTACCCAGAATCCTTTTCAAACCTCAAAATTTGGCTAAACAAATACGTTCCTCACATTTCTGTGGCAGAAAGTTCTAGAATCTGAGAGGAGCCACAAATTTCCCTTCACCCAGCGTTCCCCCAAGTCTCCCGATAAAAATGATACCTCACTTGTGTGGGTAGGCCTAGCGCCCGCGACAGGAAACACCCCAAAGCGCAACGTGGACACATCCAAATTTTTTAAAGAAAACTGAGGTGTTTTTTGCAAAGTGCCTACCTGTGGATTTTGTCCTGTAGCTCAGCCGGCACCCAGGGAAACCTACCAAACTTGTGCATTTCTGAAAACTAGAGACCTAGGGGAATCCAAGATGGGGTGACTTGTGTGGCTCGGACCAGGTTCTGTTACCCAGAATCCTTTGCAAACCTCAAAATTGTGTTCCTCACATTTCTGTGGCAGAAAGTTCTGGAATCTGAGAGGAGCCACAAATTGCCTTCCACCCAGCGTTCCCCCAAGTCTCCCGATAAAAATGATACGTCACTTGTGTGGGTGGGCCAGGTGCCTGCAACAGAATAAGGCCCAAAACTGGTAGAGATAGAGGGGATAGCACAGCGAGTTTATAAGGACATATTCTTTTATACATCTTTAGACTGACTCTGCTTTGGGGACCCACATAAGTGAGGTGTTATTTTACTTGGGAGACTGAGGGGAACACTGGGGTGTAGGAATTTTGTGCTGGAGTGGTGAACCTACGAAGAAAAGTCAGGAAAATATGCTTTTTTAAGCAAATTTTGAGGTTTACAGAGGAGTCTGGGTAAGAAAATGTTGGGGGATCCACGCAAGCCACACCTCCCTGGACTCCTTGGGTTGTCTAGTTTTAAAAAATGTCTGGGTTTGGTAGGTTTCCCTAGATGAAGGCCGCACACAGGACCAAAAACATAGGTGCCCTCTCTCCCCCAAACACAAGTAGTTTTGTAATATATCGTTTTGATGTGTCCACATACGTCCGTGATGTGCCAAACACTAACATTTTGAAAAGAAACACACTTAGGTTATGTGAAAAAGACCTCTCACCAACCAACCAAGTTGGTGGCATGCTTCATCATCGGGGTCCCACCTGAGGCACCTAGCGTGTCACAGGTGTGCTGCGAAGCCTGATTACAGCAGAGCAGGTTTTGTCATTTTTACCACACGTACTGGTTGGATTTGGCATGAGGGTGAGTGATGGTTCAGTGGATCAAATTTTACTAACAAGAGCTTTCACAAAAATGAAATGCACTGTTAATAACTGAAAGGCAAAAAACTGAACCAATGACTCACAGCTCGTGAGCTGTAAAGCCGCGACAAGGCACCAACCGCTTTACAGTCCATTCACACAACTTTCATACATGACACACACAAGACCATTCACACCGCCCGCCACGGGCCCAGCACATTACAACACTCACATCGACAGACAGCGCCACTCAAGGGCCCATCACGTACATACGCCCACATGCCTGATACAACAATCACACCAGCTGATGGGAGTGTGTGGACTGGTGATTGGCTGGCAGTGTGTTGCAGTAGCCAACAGCAAGTCAATATGTACACTCTCAGCCAAGCCCCACTCCACACACAATGGCATCATTATTATTTTTTTTTTTAAACAGAGGAACCCCTAACTAAGTAGAAAGAATTACAAAACTACAAACACAAAAGCTCTAACTAAGAACATGACAGAAATGCTAACCATGAAACTGAACATATGAAAATACAAAACAGACATGAGGTTACACTCATGGTTGTTCCCAGAAATTCTTCTGGGTGTGGTAATTCTTAAAACAACCACCGACACACAGCCCAGGCTTTGAAGGACAATCTGGGCAGTACATTCGAGTCTCCCTCCGGATACCTCTTCGAAAACACACTCTACATTTCTTAGCTGGAAAGTCTTTTTTGGGTGTAGGAGGAATGTGCTCAGCAAAGTGGTGATCTTTCAATCTAGCCACATCCTCCACCACTGCTTCTCTATGAACTCTGGCCTGTTCCACCACAATAAGGCTCTCTATCACTGACTCCTGAAATTTCACAAATGTCATCTTTGACTCTGGAGACCTTTCCCTAAACACAATAAAAGCATTGAAGGTTGCTAAGTGGAAGAGGTGAAGTGCTAACTTCTTATACCAAACGTAAGCCTTACGAATAGCAGTATAAGGTTCCAACCTCTGGTCAACTCTATCTACACCTCCCATGTGCTTATTATAATCTAAAATGCACACAGGTTTGCGCACTTCAGCAACCTGGCCCCAAACAGTCACGGGGACGTAATCTCATCATGGATGGTACTTAGCATGTAGACATCCCTCTTGTCTGAAAATTTCAAAGCTAGCAGCTCCTCGTTCCGCAAGGCACAGCACTGTCCCCTCTCAAGTTTTTTACAGACAAGCTCCCTTGGATAGCCTTTCCGGTTAGAACGGATTGTGCCACAAGCAACTGTGTCCACTCTAAACAATTCCTTGAACAACTGCACACCAGTGTAGAAGTTATCTACATACAAATGGTGACCTTTGTTGAACAGTCGTCAACCAAGATCCCACACAATTTTGTCAGTACCTCCAAAAGTGGGAGGACAAACAGGGAGGGTCAATATTGGAATCCCTACCAGTGGACACACGGAAACTATGCACATATCCTGTCCTACTTTCAGACAGCATATACAATTTAATTCCATATAGTGCCATTTTGCTAGGAATGTACTGCCTAAAAACCAAACGACCCTTGAAGAGGACCAAAGACTCGTCCACACTTAACTCTTTGCCTGGAACACAGACCTCCGAAAACCGATCTACAAAATGATCAAGGACAGGCCTAATCTTAAAAAGACGGTCAGAATCTGGGTGATCTCGTGGCAAGGCTAATGCATTGTCAACAAAATGCAGCATCCTAAGAAGAAGCAAATACTGATTACGACTCATGGTCGCAGGAAATATAGCTGTTGCCATCAAGGGACTAGTAGACCAATAAGAAGCCAGTGACGGCTTCCTTATCAACCCCATCAAAAAAGTCAAACCCAAAAACTTTTTTAGCTCCTCCAAATTTGTGGGAATCCACTGGGCAGTTCTAGAGTGTGGCCTAAGTCTAGCAGCGTTGTCCCTCAAATGCTGCTCCGCTTACAAATTAGTCTGCTCAACAATCTCTTCCAAAAACATATCATCCATGAATAACTCAAAGAAATTGATGGGCAAAAAGTTCTCTGTATTGGCGTTACACCCCGGGAGACCAGTAAAGGCAGGCAACTCTGGCTTCTCCATGTTTGGGGCAACCCAGACATCAGGTCTTATAACGGGAAACCTTTCAGCCCCAGGTTGCTGCACTATTGGCACATCAATGTCCTCCTCTAAAACAGGCCCTTCATCTGCACTGAGTGTGGCTTCATCATCAGAAGATTCCCCTCCAACAGAAACATCACTGCCAGAATCTTTGACTTCCTCCTCTGCCTCAGATGCAGAGTCCGTCTCATAGTCATGATCAGACTGTGACTCAAAAAGCATACCAACCACCTGCTGAGCGGTCATCCTGCGGCTAGCCATAATCTCTCCTGCTAAAATTAACTGGACAAATTCACCACCAACAACCAGCACTGTGTAAGACAAGTAACAAAGTGTAGCTTTGTTAGTAAGAGTTATAAACTCAAAAACTATACTGCTCACTTGCCTGAAAAAGGTTGATTCACCAGCAACTACACAGCAATCATCAATGGTATCCCACTAAAAAGAAAGAAAGAAAGGCAAATTAGAAATAAGACAAAACAAATATCATTGTGCACAAACCTAAGGACAATTTCACACACAATCCTGCATTTAGTACACCCCCTACAAACATGTCATTCATGCATGGCAGCAATACTCCTTTGGAGTAAATTGTTTTTACCTACCTAAAACATGCAACTGTGCAAATTGCAGGTCAACCACCGCCAAAACCGCCAGGAGCCACAGCAAATAAAGCAAAAGCTTTGAACTAGAACAAAAAGGAGGAAAACATTTTTTTATCACAAATGCAAAGACTTCTTCAGTTGACAAACACCCCACCATCAAACATTTAGAAATTGGTGCCTAAGTGGATTCTGCCATAGGGGCAGATGGGCCTACTAAAAAAATAGGCCTGTCTGCCCCAAGGAAGCCAGAAAATACCTTCAGTAGTGTGTCCCCATGGAGAGCGACCCTTGCCAAAGGGGACAGCCCTCAAACAAAAAAAAACAAAAAAACACACACAACACTATCCCTGGTGCCTAAGTGGCTTCTGCCCCCCTTGGGGGCAGGTGGGCCTAAATAAATAGGCCCATCTGCCCCCAGGGGGTGCAGAAATGGCCAACAGGTCAATGCCCCCCTTGGGGGGGGGGGCGCCCCGTGACCAAGGGGACGCCCCCCACAAAAATAAACAAATAAAAAAAATCCCTGGCGTTCTAGTGGTTTCTGCCTAAAAATAATAGGTTGATCTGTCTCCAAGGGGTGCAGAAATGGCCTGGGTACATGTGCCCCCAAAGTGGGGGGCGACCCTCGCCCAACGCCCCCCCATCCACTAACACACACACACACACTATCCCTGGTGTCTAAGTGGCTTCTGCCCCCCTTGGGGGCAGGTGGGCCTAAACAAATAGGCCCATCTGCCCCCAGGGGGTGCAGAAATGGGCAACAGGTCAATGCCCCCCTTGGGGGGGCGCCACGTGACCAAGGGGACGCCCCCCACAAAAACAAACAAATAAAAAAAATCCCTGGCATTCTAGTGGTTTCTGCCCCCCTTGGGGGCAGATCAGCCTAAAAATAATAGGCTGATCTGTCTCCAAGGGGTGCAGAAATGGCCTGGGTACATGTGCCCCCAAAGTGGGGGGCGACCCTTGCCCAAGGCCCCCCCCATCCACTAACACACACACACACACACACACACTATCCCTGGTGTCTAAGTGGCTTCTGCCTCCCTTGGGGGCAGGTGGGCTTAAAAATATAGGCACATCTGCCCCCAGGGGGGGCAGAAATGGCCAACAGGTCAATTCCCCCCTTGGGAGGGCACCCCGTGTCCAAGGGGACGCCCCCCACCAAAAATAAACACATAAAAAAAAAAAAAACTGGCGTTCTAGTGGTTTCTGCCCCCTTGGGGCAGATCAGCCTAAAAATAATAGGCTGATCTGCCCCCAAGGGGGGCAGAAATGACCCTAAAAGACATGCCCCCCAAAGGGGAGCGACCCTTGCCCAACGGGCCGCCCCCCCATCCACTACACACACAATCCCTGGTTCCTAAGTGGCTTCTGCCCCCCTTGGGGGCAGATGGACCTAAAAAAAAATAGGCCGATCTGCCCCCAAGGGGGGCAGAAAAGGCCAACAGTTCTCTGCCCCTTTGGGGGGCAGCCCCTTGCCTAAGGGGGCACCCCCCACATAAATAAACAAATATAGAAAAATCCCTGGTGATCTAGTGTTTTCTGCCCCCCTTGGGGGCAGATCTGCCTAAAAAGTAGGCCAATCTGCCCCCAAGGGGGGCAGAAATGGCCCTCAATAATGGCCCCCACAAGGGGAGCGACCCTTGCCTAAGGGGCCGCTCCCCGCAAGTCAAAATGATTGCACAAACAAAAAAAAAAAATTCCCTGGTGTCTAGTGGGCATTCCTGCTGCCCGATCGTAATGCGATCGGGCAGCAGGAATGCTCAAAGAGACACCGGGGGAAAGGAAAAGCCTTTCCTTTCCCCCAGTGCCTCTTTGGCCCAAACCCCCCACCCACCGGGAAGAAGAACTCACCTCTTCTCTGGACACCGCACAGGAAGCAAATGGCTTCCTGTGCGGTGATATCCCCATCATTATGGGGGGTGGGAGGGGGTCGGGGCGGAAGGGGAAGGTCTTCGGGGGTGGGGGGAAGCACATAGAGGGAGCGAGAGCGCTCCCTCTGGGCTGTGTGCCGAGGATGTAGTGGTTACGTCCTCGGCACAGCAGCACTGTGTCGAAGGACGTAACCACTACGTCCTCGGCACAGAAGGGGTTAACAAAATATAACGAGGAGGAATACTTTTATTCCTCCTCATGTTTTGCTTTTTCAATGCGTGCTACATTTTGCAGCACGCATAGAAAGAGCAAAATGCCAGATATGATTGTTTATGTGTATGACGGTGTCCCTTCCTGCACATAAACAATCATTTCAAAATGATCCTTTGGCACTTCTGTGTGTGCTGCACAGCCCATTCAGATGTAAGTGATCACTCCTCCCTCCACTCTTGCCCAGATAGCTCATCATGAAATTCAGGCTACACCCCAGCAACTTTTTTATTACTCTCTAGAGGGAATTCATTACTGCCCAACTGTCAGTCTGACCCAGACGTGGAATACAAAAGCGGGCAGAGACACAGAATGGTTTAAGCAAGAAACTAGCAATCTAAAAACCACCTTCACTATAAGATGTATTTTTAAATTGTGAGTTCAGGGACACCAAACTCCATATTTCCATCTGCTCTGGAAGAGAATCTACACTTTAAGAATATTTAACGCCAGCCCCCATGTTAACCTGTTAGAGACATAGGCCTTGCAAAAGTGAAAAACAAATTTGGCAGTATTTTACTGTTAGGACATGTAAAACACATCAGTGCGTGCCCCACCACTAACATACACTGCATCCTGCACATGGGGCCACCTAGGGCCTATCTTAGGGGTGCCTTATATGTAGTAAAAGGGAAGAAGGTTTGGGCCTGGCAAGTGGTTCATTTGCCAGGGCTAATTGGGAGTGCAAGACTGCACACATGGATACTGCAGTGGCAGGTCTAAGAAATGCTTACATCACTACCCATGTGGGTGGCACAATCAGGGCTGCAAGCCCACTAGTAGCATTTGATTTACAGGCCCTGGGCACCTCTAGTGCACTTTACTAGGGACTTACTAGTAAATCAAATGTGCCAATCATGGAAAAGCCAATCACCAATACAATTTACATAGAGGGCAAATGTACTTTAGCACTGCTTAGCAGTCCTAAGTCGCCCAGAATCCTAAAGCCAACAAAAACAGGTCAGAAAAAATAAGAAGGAGGCAAAATGATTTGGGATGACCCTGCAAAAAGGAAGATGGTTTACTAGTAGGGGTTGGTAGGTACCCACTACTAGTAATAAGGCCGCAATCACAATATAAGGTCCAGTCAAGATCTTTTATCCAGTGCTTAACCCTTGGTAGCTGGCAAAGAACAGACTGGCTTAACGTAGGAGACAGATGTGTAAAGAATTTAAAACATGAATACATTAAATAAGTAAAACACAACACACAGTAACAATCCAACATCAACTGATAAAAACAGGAAATATGTTTCAGATTAAAATGACACTAAAAAGACAACAAATCAATGTAGGTAAACACAGATATGAAATTTTAACCGGTTCTGTGCCGAGGACGTAGTGGTTACGTCCGTCGGCACAGTGCTGTTGTGCCGAGGACGTAACCACTACGTCCTCGGCACACAGCCCAGAGGAGCGCTCTCGCTCCCTCTGTGTGCTTTCCCCATGCCCCCCAAGTCAAGGATGGAAGGGGAAGCCCTTCCCCTTCTACCGACGACCCCCCCACCCCCCCTGTGACGTCAGCGTGCGAGGGTCACCCCCATGCTCAGCATTTCTCTTTCAATCATGTGGGGGAGGCCAGGAGAGGCTTCAAAGGGAAGGAAATGTATTTCCTTCCCTTTGAAGTCTCTCCCAGGGTTTCAAAAGCCAGATTGCTTGCAATCCGGCGTTTGAAACCCCACTAGACACCAGGGATTTTTTATTTTTATTTTTTGGAAATGGACATAAGGGAGTGACCCCTTGAGCAAGGGTCGCTCCCAGGGGGGGCATTTTTTTGGCCCCCCTGGGATCTTTTTTTTTTTTTCTTTTTGTTTTGTTTTGGTTCTTTTTTAGGTGGGGAGCGACCCCTTAGGCAAGGGTCGCTCCCCTAGGGGGCAAATTATATTTAGGCAATTTCTGCCCACCTTGGGGGCAGATTGGCCTATTTTGATGAGGCCAATCTGCCCCAAAGGGGGACAGAAACCACTAGACACCAGGGATTTTTTTTTTTTTTTTAAATGGACATAAGGGAGCGTCCCCTTGGGCAAGGGTCGCTCCCAGGGGGGGCATATTTTGGGAAGGCCTTTTATGCCTCCAGGGGGGGCAGAAAGGGGGGCCCCCAGAGGGGCCCCAGGGATATATATATTTTTTCTTTTGTTTTTGTTTATGTTTTTGATTTAGGTGTGGGGAGTGACCCCTTAGGCAAGGGTCACTCTCCTAGGGGGCAAATTATATTTAGGCCATTTCTGCCCCCCTTGGGGGTAGGTTGGCCTATTTTTACGGGGCCAATCTGCCCCAAAGGGGGACAGAAACCACTAGACACCAGGGAGGTTTTTTTTTTATGGAAATTTCACGCAAGGGGAGCGGGTCACTCCCTGGGGGGGGGAAATTATTTTAGGCCATTTCTGCCCCCAAGGGGGGTAGATCAGCCTATTTTGATTAGGCTGATTTGCCCACAAGGGGGGCAGAAACCACTAGGCACCAGGGATTTTTTGTTTTTTTTGTTTTATAGATGGGGACATCTATTGGATAAGGGTCGCTCCCCTGGAGGGGAATATTGTATTTAGGCGATTTCTGCCCCCTTTGGGGGCAGATCGGCCGATTTTTTGGTACGCCAATCAGCCCCCAAGGGGGGCAGAAACCACTAGGCACAGAGGATTTCTTTTTTGGCGCCAAAGTCAGGCAGGGAGAGCGACCCCGTAGGCAAGGATCGCTCCGGGGGGGGGGTTGGGGGGCAAATTTATTTTAGGCCATTTCTGCCCCCCCTGGTGGCAGATCGGCCTATTTTTATTAGGCCGATCTGCCAGGGGGGCTGAAACCTCTAGGCGCCAGCGCAATTTTTTTTTGTGTGTTTTTTTTTGTTTGTTTGTTTGTTTTTTCAGAGATGGGGAGCGACCCATTAGGCAAGGGTTGCTCCCCTGGGGGGCAAATTGTATTTAGACCATTTCTGCCCCCCTTGGCGGCAGATTGGGAGATTTTAGGTCAATCTGCCCCCAAGGGGGCAGAAACCACTAGGCACCGGGGATTTTTTTTTTTTGGCGCCAATGTCACGCAGGGGGAGCGACCCCGTAGGCAAGGGTGGCTCCCAGGGGGGCTGGGGGGCTGGGGGTTGGGGGGATATATTTTAGGCCATTTCTGCCCCCCTGGGGGCAGATCGGCCTATTGTTATTAGGCCGATCTGCCCCCAGGGGGGCAGAAACCTCTAGGCGCCAGGGCAATTTTTTTTTGCGTGTTTTTTTTTTTATTTGTTTGTTTTTTTAGAGATGGGGAGCGACCCATTAGGCAAGGGTCGCTCCCCTGTGGGACAAATTGTATTTAGACCATTTCTGCCCCCCTTTGGGGCAAATTGGCCGATTTTAGGTCAATCTGCCCCCAAGGGGCAGAAACCACTAGGCACCGGGGATTTGTTTTTTTGGTGCCAATGTCACACAGGGGGAGCGACCCCGTAGGCAAGGGTCGCTCCTGAGGGGGTTTGGGGGGTGGGTGGGCAAATTTATTTTAGGCCATTTCTTCCCCCCCTGGGGGCAGATCGGCCTATTGTTATTAGGTAAATCTGCCCCCGGGGGCAGAAACCTCCAGGCGCCAGGGCAATTTTTTGTTTGTGTTTTTTTTTGTTTGTTTGTTTTTTCAGAGATGGGGAGCGACCCATTAGGCAAGGGTCGCTCCCCTTGGGGGCAAATTGTATTTAGACCATTTCCGCCCCCCTTGGGGGCAGATTGGCCGATTTTAGGTCAATCTGCCCCCAAGAGGCAGAAACCACTAGGCACCAGAGATTTTCTTTTTGCGCCAATGTCACACAGGGGGAGCGACCCCGTAGGCAAGGGTCGCTCCCGAGGGGGGGTCGGGGGGGTGGGGTACAAATTTATTTTAGCCCATTTCTGCCCCCCCTGGGGCCGGCTGAGCTAGAGGCCAAAATCCACAGGTAGGCACTGTTTTCTATGAAAAATATGTGATGTGTCCACGTTGTGTTTTGGGCTAATTCCTGTTGCGGGCGCTAGGCCTACCCACACAAGTGAGGTATCATTTTTATCGGGAGACTTAGGGGAACGCTGGGTGGAAGGAAATTTGTGGCTCCTCTCAGATTCCAGAACTTTCTGTCACCGAAATATGAGGAAAACTAATTTTTTTAGGCACATTTTGAGGTTTGCAAAGGATTCTGGGTAACAGAACCTGGTCAGAGCCCCAAAAGTCACCCCATCTTGGATTCCCCTGGGTTTCTAGTTTTCAAAAATGTGCTAGTTTGCTAGGTTTCCCTAAGTGCCGGCTGAGCTAGAGGCCAAAATCCACAGGTAGGCACTTTTTTCTATGAAAAAATGTGAAGTGTCCGCGTTGTGTTTTGGGCCATTTCCTGTGGCGGGTGCTAGGCCTACCCACACAAGTGAGGTATCATTTTTATCCACAGACTTTGAGGAACGCTGGGTGGAAGGAAATTTGTGGTCCTCTCAGATTCCAGAACTTTCTGTCACCATAATGTGAGGAAAATGTGTTTTTTTAGCGAAATTATGAGGTTTGCAGAGGATTCTAGGGAACAGAACCTGATCTGTTGTGTTTTGGGCCATTTCCTGTGGCGGGCGCTAGGCCTACCCACACAAGTGAGGTATCATTTTTATCCACAGACTTTGAGGAACGCTGGGTGGAAGGAAATTTGTGGTCCTCTCAGATTCCAGAACTTTCTGTCACCATAATGTGAGGAAAATGTGTTTTTTTAGCGAAATTATGAGGTTTGCAAAGGATTCTAGGGAACAGAACCTGGTCAGAACCCCACAAGTCACCCCATCTTGGATTCCCCTAGGTCTCTAGTTTTCAAAAATGCACAGGTTTGGTAGGTTTCCCTAGGTGCCGGCTGAGCTAGAGGCCAAAATCTACAGGTAGGCACTTTGCAAAAAAAACCTCTGTTTTCTTTAAAAAAAAAAATGTGATGTGTCCACGTTGTGTTTTGGGGCGTTTCCTGTCACGGTCGCTAGGCATACCCACACAAGTGAGGTATCATTTTTATCGGGAGACTTGGGGAAACGCTGGGTGGAAGGAAATTTGTGTCTCCTCCCAGAATCCAGAACTTTCTGTCACCGAAATGTGAGGAAAACGTGTTTTTTTAGCCAAATTTTGAGGTTTGCAAAGGATTCTGGGTAACAGAACCTGGTCAGAGCCCCACAAGTCTCCCCATCTTGGATTCCCCTAGGTCTCTAGTTTTAAAAAATGCACAGGTTTGGTAGGTTTCCCTAGGTGCCGGCTGAGCTAGAGGCCAAAATCTACAGGTAGGCACTTTGCAAAAAACACCTCTGTTTTCTTTAAAAAAATGTGATGTGTCCACGTTGTGTTTTGGGGCATTTCCTGTCACGGGCGCTAGGCCTACCCACACAAGTGAGGTATCATTTTTATCGGGAGACTTGGGGGAATGCTGGGTGGAAGGAAATTTGTGGCTCCTCTCAGATTCCAGAACTTTCTGTCACCGAAATGTGAGGAAAACGTGTTTTTTTAGCCAAATTTTGAGGTTTGCAAAGGATTCTGGGTAACAGAACCTGGTCAGAGCCCCACAAGTCACCCCATCTTGGATTCCCCTAGGTCTCTAGTTTTAAAAAATGCACAGGTTTGGTAGGTTTCCCTAGGTGCCGGCTGAGCTAGAGGCCAAAATCTACAGGTAGGCACTTTGCAAAAAACACCTCTGTTTTCTTTCAAAACATGTGATCTGTCCACTTTGCGTTTTGGGGCGTTTCCTGTCGCTGGCGCTAGGCCTACCCACACAAGTGAGGTATCATTTTTATCGGGAGACTTGGGGGAATGCTGGGTGGAAGGAAATTTGTGGCTCCTCTCAGATTCCAGAACTTTCTGTCACCGAAATGTGAGGAAAACGTGTTTTTTTAGCCAAATTTTGAGGTTTGCAAAGGATTCTGGGTAACAGAACCTGGTTAGAGCCCCACAAGTCACCCCATCTTGGATTCCCCTAGGTCTCTAGTTTTAAAAAATGCACAGGTTTGGTAGGTTTTCCTAGGTGCCGGCTAAGCTAGAGGCCAAAATCTACAGGTAGGCACTTTTCAAAAAACACCTCTGTTTTCTTTCAAAACATGTGATCTGTCCACTTTGCGTTTTGGGGCGTTTCCTGATGATGGCGCTAGGCCTACCCACACAAGTGAGGTATCATTTTTATCGGGAGACTTGGGGTAACATAGATTAGCAAAACAAATGTTATTGCCCCTTGTCTTTCTCTAAATTTTTTCTTTCCAAATATAAGAGAGTGTGTAAAAAAGACATCTATTTGAGAAATGCCCTGTAATTCACATGCTAGTATGGTCACCCCGGAATTCAGAGATGTGCAAATAACCACTGCTCCTAAACACCTTATCTTGTGCCCTTTTTGGAAATACAAAGGTTTTCTTGATTGCTATTTTTCACTCTTTATATTTCACCGAATGAATTGCTATATACCCGGTATAGAATGAAAACGCACTGCAGGGTGCAGCTCATTTATTGGCTCTGGGTAGAAAAAATGCTGTTTTTTTCACCTCAATTTCAATATTTTTCTTTTTCAGTTGTTATTTTCTGTAGGAAACCCTTGTAGGATCTACACAAATTACCCCTTGCTGAATTCAGAATTTTGTCTACTTTTCAGAAATGTTGCGGTTTCTGGGATCCAGCGTTGGTTTCATGCCCATTTCTGTCACTGACTGGAAGGAGGCTGAAAGCACAAAAAATCGTAAAAATGGGGTATGTCACAGTAAAATCCCAAAATTGTGTTGAAAAATTGGGTTTTCTGATTCAAGTCTGCCGGTTCCTGAAAGCTGGGAAGCTGGTGATTTTAGCCCCGCAAACCCTTGTTGATGCCCTTTTCAGGGAAAAAACCACAAGTCTTCTTCTGCAGCCCCTTTTTCCCATTTTTTTGAAAAAAACGAAATTTTCACTGTATTTTGGCTAATTTCTTGGCCTCCTTCTTTCTTGGGAACCCACAAAGTCTGGGTACCTGTAGAATCCCTAGGATGTTGGAAAAAAAGGACGCAAATTTGGCGTGGGTAGCTCATGTGAAGAAAAAGTTATGAGGGCATAAGTGCAAACTGCCCCAAATAGCCAAAAAAGGCTCTGCACAGGAGGGGGAAAAGGCCTGGCAGCGAAGCGGTTAAAGATTAAAATTAAAACTAGTGTTTATAAGCAAATAGTCCTTAAAAGGGTGAAAAAAGTTCACCCTGGACCTGGAAAAAGAGTTGCAGGCATTCGGAATTTTACACTCTTGCACTCACTTCCAGTAGTGTTTCTTGATGCAAGGAAGTGGTCCACAACACCAATCTAAGCTTCCAGAATCTCTGAGTTTCTCCTAGGGAATTTGGGACTAGAATACCCACAATGTACCTGGCCAAATCTTTAAAGGTCCACTGAACGCTGTCCAGCTGGGCTCTTCTGGCAGGAGTTGATGCATGTAAACCTAAATAACTTATTTATACCTGTTGCTTACAGAGAGTCCACTCCTGATTTCTTTATAAGCTAGGCAAAATCGTCTTTCTGGAACCCAGAGTGTGCAGCAGGTGCAGTCCTTGTGAATGCAGTCCTTCTTGGTGCAGACCAGGGGTTCAGCAGGGCAGTCCTTGTCCTTCTTATTATTTCCAGGCAGAGATGTGTAGGTGCCTTCAACACCAATCCAAGGGTCTAGAAGCTCTGAGATGCTCTGGATGATGTTGGGACTAAGTTTCCCAGAATGCACTTGGCTAGCTCTTTCTTGATGGAGATGGTGCAGGTAAAGATCTATTAACCTGTTGCTGTCAGGGAGTCAACTCCTTCACTTTTTTAAGCTGGGCAACATATTTAGAGCTGCAGCTCCTCAGTGTGCAGCAGGTGCAGGCTTCCTGGGTGTAGGCCTTTGGGATGAAGACCAAGGTTCCACCTGGGTAGTCTTCTCTTTATATTTTTAGGCAGGGATCTGAGTTGATGGGCAACTTCCCCATGCTTTTTTCAGTGTTCCTGGGCTGGCAACCATGGGACACTTCTGACCATCGGGATGCAGGGTGCCACCCTTTGTGCTATCCCTACTCTTCTATGCTCCCTTGAATCTGGTTACTCTTCTTATCTTCTTTTAATATTTTTTTATTCTTTTTATTTTCAATCAGTCGTATTTGTCATCTTCACAACAGAATTTCAATAGTTGTCTGTAATCAAAAATTATCTTTTTGACTTTTTCAAGGGGGTTCAGGCAATTCTTCACCCCAATTAAACATGATTGAAATGGTATGTCTATTCGGGCTCTGAATTTCTTTGACAAGGTTCTCTAGATCTTTTAGAACTTCTGAGTGTATTTTGTTATTCTTCTGTGTCACTTATCCCACTTGATTCTGCTTCTTCCTTCATTGTCATGGTATGGATTCAACTGACACACTTGATTTTTATTTCTTAAGACTGTAGGCGTTTGATTACTTGACATTATGTGGATCAATTCTTGTCTCTGTTCCAGAACATGTTCATTCTTTTGGATTTTCAAAATTCACTATTTGTTCTGAGACTAATCTGGGACTTCAACTTGGTTTCTTATGAGGTCTACTACCACTTTGTGACATGTCAGGTAATTAGAACTGTCAGAGATTCTTCACATCTTACTCCTTCTGGTTGTATCTGGTCACAATCTTTTCTCCTCTGTGTCTGATTTTGTGAGTATGACTTACAATGGTATGTTCACCAGTATTCTTAGTTCCAGCTCATAGAATAGTATTTCTTCATATGGATCTCTTGTTCCCTGGGTGTGTGAAACATGTCTCTAGTTTTTAATTTCAGCACACGTCACTGGTGTGTGGGGGATCAGAATTACTTGACAAAGGTGTTTCCAACATGGCTCTTGACAGGACTTTTTTATGTGTTTGTTGACTAAGACCCAGTCACCTTCACTAAGGTTGTGGCACCGATCCTGGTGTGAATTCACATTAACAGCTTCAACCTGTGGAGAGACAGAATGCACCACATCAGCCACCCCCAGACAGTAATCAAGTACCCTCTCATCTGTAATATTCACAAGTGCACTTGTTGGTACTTCAGGTAATCTCATTGATTTGCCCATCAATATTTCATGAGGTGATCAACCAGTCTTTCTGGCAGGTATAGTTCAAAGGCTCATCAACACTAGAGGCAAAGCATCTGGCTATTTTAATGAAGCGAAAACACAAACCTTTGCCAATCTTAATTTATTTGTCTTGTTAAGCTTCTCTACTATGCCCGAAGCTTCTGGTTGATAACTCCAATGTAACAGCTTCTGTTCAACTTGCAATGGAGTGCATAATATGTTTATAATCTCACTATTAAAGTGAGTACCTTGAAGTGAGTCCCTTGTTCTGACTCTAATGGAATTTGTATACTGTACCTGGGCACTAACTCTCTCAAAAGTAACTTTGCTATGGTGAGACTATGATTTCTCCTTGTTGGACAGGCTTCCACCCATCTGGAGAGTATGCAGACAATCACTAGGTTTAATCCCAATCCATTACAAATACACATTTCAATGAAGTGCATCTGCCTCTCATTGAATCAACCACCTGATCTCCCAATGTGGTTCAATGTGAGTTGTGTTCATTTGCCTACATTCATCTGTTGACATGTTACACATCAATGACATAACTATTTGGCTTTAAATCTGAGGTTGAACCAATATTGCTTAAAGGTTTGTATCATGGCACCCCTTTGTAAATGATTCGCTCAACTGAAATGTCTTGTCATTAGAGATAATAAACTATCTCCCAGAACTGGTATTCCATCTATTGCAACCCAAACATCATGCTCATCTTGCCCACATCTTGCTCTGAATCATACCTGTTGTCTGTATCTGGTGCTGTTAGACCTTCTAGTCTTAGGTTGGTCATCCTCCAAACTTTTTGCTTGCTTGATGAATTTTTTGCTATATCTTTTTGTTGGCCTTATAGCTCTCATCACTTTATTACTGCTAACCAGTGCTAAAATGCATGGCCCTGATTCCCAAAGGTAAACCTAGACCAGAAGTCTGATTTTAGATCAAAAGTCTAAGGCCCATATTTATAGATTTTGATGCAAGACTGTGTTAGTGCAGTCCTGCGTCAAAATCCATGATGGCTGCTAGTGCCACTAGAGAGCTCGAGCCAGGTGCCCTACTAATGGAATTTCGCATGGTGGTGCATGGGGCAGGCTAGCGTCTACAGATAAGATGCTAGCAAGGGGGGGTGGCAGGAGGGGAAAAGTCATTAGTGGGCCAGGAATGACGCTAGGCTGGTTAGCGGCAATAAATATGCAGCTAACCAGCCTAGCGTCATTTCCTGACGAACTAACACCCAAACATGACTCCTCTCTTGTCCCCTGGGCAAGGCCATAATACCCAGTGCCAGGCAGGGGACCCTATGTAAGGGGCCCCCAACTGCACTGAATTGTTTTTTAAAACGTACTTAACTCTACTTACCCAGGATGGGGTCCTCTATCCTACGGCATCCCTCTGGTGTAGTTGGGGGCATTCCTGGTGTTTGAGGTGGGCATCTGAAGGCACATTCCATGGTGTTTAGCCATGGAAATGGGTCCACAGGTCCCTAACGCATGGTCTGACCCAGGCGTTAAATAATGGTGCTAACCATTATTTGGGTCCGCCAACTCCATGCGTAATTTTTGAACCAGAGTATAAATAAGGCGTTAGGGGTTTAGCGTGATATTGTGGACAGGAATGCCTACCTTGCATATAATTAGCGCAAGGTAGTTTGTCACCTCCACAGTATGGCTCTAAGCCCTATATTTTGACTTTAGACTGGTCTAGCGCCAAAATATAAATATGAAGTTAATTGCACCATTTTAGCATCAAAATAAATGATGCTAAAATGGTGCAAAGCAAGAATTAATATGCCTCTAAGTTTAGAACTGAAGTCTAACTTTACTCATAGTAAAGTTGCACTTTCGGTCCAAGTTTCAGCTTTTGGTCCAAACTTGGACCACAAGTTTAAACCTAGACCAAAAGTCTAACTTTACTCATAATAAAGTTATAGGGGGTCATTCTGACTTTGGCGGGCGGCGGAGGCCGCCCGCCAAAGTCCCGCCGGCAGAATACCGCTGCGCGGTCAAAAGACCGCTGCAGTAATTCTGAGTTTCCGCTGGGATGGCGGGCGACCGCCAGAAGGCTGCCCGCCAGCCCAGCGGGAAACCCCCTTCCATGAGGATGCCGGCTCCGAATGGAGCCGGCGGAGTGAAAAGGGTGCGACGGGTGCAGTTGCACCCGTCGCGATTTTCAGTGTCTGCATAGCAGACACTGAACATCTTTGTGGGGCCCTGTTATGGGGGCCCCTGCAGTGCCCATGCCATTGCCAAAACCGCCAGGAACAGGATGGCGGTATGGGGGTCGGAATCCCCATGGCGGCCACCATGGAGGATTCCCCAGGGCAGCGGAAAACCGGCGGTACACCGCCGGTTATCCGATTCTGACTGCGGCTGTACCGCCGCAGTCAGAATGCCCAAGGGAGCACCGCCAGCCTGTTGGCGGTGCTCCCGCGGTCGTTGGCCCTGGCGGATTTTACCGCCAGGGTCAGAATGACCCCCATAGTCTTTTAAGCCCATATTTATGGATTTTGTCGCAAAACTGTGCTAGCGCAGTTTTGCTGCAAAATCCATAGCGTCTGCTAGTGCCATTCCATAGCGCCAGCCGGGCACCATATTTATGGAAGGGTGCCTGCTGGCACTGAGGAATGGCTAGCGTCTAAGAAAAAGAAGCTAGCCGGGTAGGGGAAAAAAGGTGTAATTTTTTGACACACTACCACTCACAAATGACTCTTGTCTTGATAAAGACTGGAGTCATGCCCACCACCCCAATGGCCAGCCCAGGGGACCAGTGTCCACTGAGCAAGGCCCTAAGACCGAGTGCCAGACAGGGGGCCCCATGTAAGGGGCCCTCAATGACACAAGAAAAAAATAATAATACTTACCTGTACTTACCCATGGTGGGATCCCCAATCCTATGGGGTCCCTCTGGTGGTTTGGAGTGGGCATCCGTGGGCCCATTCCATGTTGTTTAGCGATAAAAATCAGTCCACAGGTCCCCTAATACCTGCTCAGACCCAGGCATTAAATAATGGCCCTAAGCAGGCATAGCACCATTATTTGAGTCCATCTACTTCGTGTGAATCATTTCTGCACCCGAGTATAAAAATGGCAGTATGCTGTTAGTGTCATGTTGTGGACGGGAATGCTTAACTTACAACTAATTAGTGCAAGGTAGTTTGCTGTATCCACAACATGGCGCTAACTCCTATATTTTGATGCTAGATGGGTCAAGCGTCAAAATATATATATGTTGTTAAGTTTGTGCCATTTTGGTGTCAACATTTTTTACGCTAATATGGTGCAAGCAAATTATAAAAATGCCCCTTAGTTTAAGTTTAGACTTTTGGTCTAAACTTAGACTTTTGATTCAAGTTTACTTTTGTGAATCAGGACCCATGTGTTTCTCCCTAATCATGGTAACTTTGGTGAAGTCCCAATTAGCATATTTAATTTACTTGTATGTCCTCTGTAAAGTGAATGGCCTGTAAATTAAATGCTACTAGTAGGCCTGCAGCACTAGTTGCGCCACGTTGCCTTTGAAACCTGTCTCAGGCCTGCCATTGCAGTTCCTATGTGTGCAGTTTACTATCTCATTGATTTAGGATTTAAAACTACTTGCAAATCCTTCAATTCTCTTTTCATTAACCATAAGTCACCCCTAAGGTAGACCCTAGGTAGGCCTAAGGGCAGGGTGCAGTGTACGGATAAGGCATGGCATCTACTTTTAAGTTCTACTTTTCACTACTGCAAGGTCTACTCCTCTCATACACTAGCATTGGGAATTCCTCATTATACTTTTAGGCTAAAACTCCTGTTTATGATAGGAGTAGCTGCATCGTATGTCATATCTTTGTAATGATAATGCTAAATCATCTTTAATAGTAAAATTGGATTAACATTAGTGTATGAGAAATGACACTTTTTGAAAGTGGGCATTTCTCTGCTCATAACATTCTGTGTGCATTGAAGCCTGTCTCCAATACATGTCTGCGGTGGGTGACAGCTACATTTGTTCATTTCATCTAGACAGTCACAAACACAGGAAGGGTGGGTGTGACAGAGAAATCATCTGCATTTAACTGCATTCTGATTGCTCTTCCTTGGCAGGAAGAGGGAGGGAAGCTGACACACTCGAATAAGGAGGGTCAGTCCCCTAACAAAGGGATGATTACCCCATACTGAAAGTCTAGAGCCAAGACAATGAGAAGAAGGTCCTCTGTGCACTTCAAAGACCCTTAAAAGGCATAACTGGGTATAAGTATTGGACCTCTGACCCTTCCAAGACAGTACACTACTGGACCCCTGAAGAACTCTGCCAGGAGTAAGGACTACTGTGCCACAAGGAGTGCCATTCTGCTAGACAGCTGCTCTGCATGGACTGCCTTCTGCTGTGATGAGCTAAACTGCTCCTTGCTGATCTCTGCCCTGCTGAGGATAAAGACAGAACCCCTCTCATCTGAATCCAGATTGTGCTTCTTGTCTTACCACCTGTTCTTTTACAGTCTCTGGGACTTCAAAGACTGCCTGCTACCTGCAACCAGCACCAGGACTCTGGCTGCTGTGAGTCCTTCTTTGCCAAGCATTGCCAATCAATTCCTGGGCACTTGGAAGTGAGTACCTGTTCTGCAACCCAAGAAAACCAATGCATTGACGATGATGTGCCAATCGGAACTGGCGCATTTCCACTCAACACTGACACATCGCCGCTGCTGCCCGAGTCAGGGATGCTGCAATGCCAACTGCAAGGTGCATCGTACGAGGACCCCGACGCATCTTTGACTTTTCACGGCTCAGTGCTGGCGGATCGCTTCATGCTGAATCATTGACCCAAGTCCAGTGGTTCGATGACTACGCATTGATGTGATACCCAACACTGCTTGATCTTTGACACATCTGCAACATTGAATAGCTCAGAACTGACACATCGTCTACATCTCATCAATTGACAGCTATGCATCTCCTCTGCTCCACACATCGATGGCCTCATTATGACCCTGGCTGTCTTAAGAAGGCCAGGGTCACGATGGAAGTCGTATCACTGTCAATGTGGCGGTTCGACCGCTACATTATGATCGTGGTGGTAGTATCACGGTCGGAATGATAATACTGCTAGTTTTCCTCCATAGGACGGACTGGTGGTGCTGGCGGTCCTAATCCAGGAAGGCAGCGCTTCAAGCAATACTGCCCTGGGGATTACGAGTCCCTTCTCAGCCATGGTGGTAGCACTGCCATGAAAAAGCTGGCGCAGACAGGGTGCAGTATTCCCCAGGCGGGCCCCTGCACTGCCCCTGCACCCGGCCCGGGCAGTGCAGTGACTCCCCTGGCCAGCCCCATTGCAATGTTCACTGTCTACTTTGCAGGCAATGAACATCACAATGGGTGCTGGTGCACCCTATGCAATACAGCATTGTCGCCGGCTCTAGTATGAGCCGGAAACAATGCTTTAGGCTGTTTCCCGCTGGGCCAGTGGGGGAAACACCATTTCAGCCAGCTGACCCAGCGGGAAACTTTTAACGGTGCGCACAGGGAGGTGCCCTCACTGGCACCAACCTGCCTGTCGGGACTTCATTGGATAGACTTTGCCATCCACTGAAGTTATAATAACCCTGAGTCTTCGACATAGTGCTTACCCATCCTGCCCCTGCATAGGTCCTGTAGCCAGCCTGCCCTCCATCTCAGTCCCCCTGAACTTTGGATTTACCACGCTCTAGTGCGACCTCAGGTAACCTTGTAGCGCTATTGACTTTCAAGCACTGCTTTTTGGTTCATTATTAAAAAAATTATAATTCAACTTCTACTTATTGGATTTATGCTGTATTGGTCTTGTTTTACTCATGAAATAGAATCATTTTTTCCAACCTTGTGTGGCGTACATTTTGTGGTTTTTTTTATTGTGTTACTGTTTGTGTGTCTTGCACAAATACCTTACGCATTGCCTTTTTAGATAAGCCTGACTGCTCTGTGCTAATCTTCCAGAGGGTGAGGACAGGTTATTTCATGTCTATCTTGCTTACCCTGACCAGAGTGGTGGTTCCTGCTTGGACAGAGTGCATACTCTAATAACTGGAAATTCCAGTTCATACGGGTCCATTTTCTTGTATTCATCTCACTTCATGCCAAGTGTCGGAATCTATACTTAGTACCAGTAAATATAGTCACTCTCATCAACTTGTGCTGAGGAAATGCTTTAAAGCGATGAAGCTCATGTTTTTTTGTATTGTACAGACTGTATATGCTGCTCTCAAAGAACCTTCTTTTGTTCTCAAGCATGAATCTTCCACAAATAGGACAGAATCTGGACTCATTGTAGGAAGGTAGCCTCTTTCTAGCCATGTTCCCCCCATTTTTGGCCTGTTTGTGAGTATATGTCAGGGTGTTTTTACTGTCTCACTGGGATCCTGCTAGCCAGGACCCCAGTCCTCATAGTGGAAACCCTATTTGTCAGTGTGTTTGATATGTGTCACTGGGACCGTGCCAGCCAGGGCCCCAGTGCTCATAGTCTGTGGCCTAAATGTGTTCCCTGTGTGGTGCCTAACTGAGACTCTGCTAACCAGAAGCTCAGTGCTTATGCTCTTTCTGCTTTTAAAATTGTCACTGCAGGCTAGTGACCATTTTTACCAATTCTGATTTTCACACTGGAACACCCTTATAATTCCCTAGTATATGGTACCTAGGTACCCAGGGTATTTGGGGTCCCAGGAGAGACCTACGGGCTGCAGCATTTCTTTTGCCACCCATAGGGAGCTCAGACAATTCTTACACAGGACGTCCACTTTATTTCACAACCATTTTACACTGCACTTAAGTAACTTATCAGTCACCTATATGTCTAACCCTCACTTAGTGAAGGTTAAGTACAAAGTTACTAAGTGTGAGGGCTAGTTTAGCAAAACAGAAGGATGATGGATGGAGTGCTGAACAATGCAAACACTCACCCCCAGTCACAGATCTGGGTTTAATCCATCGTTCTTTTGCTCACCATGCACCCCAGTTTGGACCCAGCCATATGCAAATCAGTCTTGACCCTGTTCCTCATGGGAACATTCCAGCCCGAACTGCCAAGCCAGGTCCTCCCTGGACCGGAAACAAGCATCCTGGGACCTGTTTCAGGGTTTCACCCTTCATCAGCCAGGCTAGCTTGAATCCAGTCGCAAAGTGAGCAAGCCAGGGTGCCCCCACATAGTTCAGGGCAATTTCCCCGGACTTTGTGAGTGCGGGGACACCATTATACGCGTGCACTACATATAGGTATTGACCTATATGTAGTGCACATAACACATAACTCCGAATATGGCCATGTAACATGTCTAAGATCATAGAATTGTCCCCCCAAGCCAAATCTGCTATTGGGGTGCCATCCCATGCATCTCCGGGGCTCCAGCATGGTCCCCGGGTACTGCCAAACTAGCTCTCTGGGGTTTTCACTGCAGCTGCCACTGCTGCCAACCCACAGGCAGGCTTCTGCCCTCCTGGGGTCTGGGCAGCCCAGTCCCAGGAGAGTAGAACAAAGGATTTCCTCTGAGAGAGGGTGTTACACCCGCTCCCTTTGGAAATAAGTGTTAAGTGCTGGGGAGGAGTAGCCTCCCCCAGCCTCTGGAAATGCTTTGAAGGGCACAGATGGTGCCCTCCTTGCATAAGCCAGTCTGCACCGGTTCAGGGATCCCCCAGCCCCAGCTGTGGCACGAAACTGGACAAAGGAAAGGGGAGTGACCACTCCCCTGTCCATCACACCCTAGGGGTGGTCGTCAGAGCTCCTCCAGTGTGTCACAGATCTCTGCCATCTTGCATGCAGAGGTGTGAGGGCACAGTGGAGGCCTCTGAGTGGCCAGTGCCAGCAGGTGATGTCAGAGACCCCTCCTGATAGGCTCTTGCCTGGTTGGGTGGCCAATCCTCCTCTGAGGGCTATTTAGAGGCTCTCCTGTGGGTTTCTCTTCAGATAACAAATGCAAGAGCTCACCAGAGTTCCTCTGCATCTCTCTCTTCAACTTCTGCCAAGGATCGACCGCTGACTGCTCCAGGACGCCTGCAAAACCGCAACAAAGTAGCCAGATGACTACCAGCAACATTGTAGTGCCTAATCCTGCCGGCTTTCTCAACTGTTTCCTGGTGGTGCATGCTCTGAGGGCTGACAGCCTTCACCCTGCACTGGAAGCCAAGAAGAAATCTCCAGTGGATCGATGGAATATTCCCCCTGCTAACGCAGGCACCAAACTCCTGCATCACCAGTCCTCTGGGTCCCCTCTAATCTTGACGAGCATGGTCCCCGGAACACAGAAGCTGGATCCAAGTGACCACAACAGTCCAGTGGTCATTCTGTCCAAATTTGGTGGAGGTAAGTCCTTGCTTCCCCATTCCAGACAGTAATCCTGTGTACTCCCTGATATGCAGCTGCCAGGGCTTCTGTGCACTTTTGCAAGGATTCGTTCATGCACAGCACAGCCAAGGTCCCCACCACTCCATCCTGCATTGCTCAACTCGCTGAGTTGACCAACAGCTCTGTGAGACCCTCTTTTGTTGTGTTGAGACAACTGCCATGCTCAGATTTCTTGAATGCCTGTTCAAGAATTTCTGCGGGTGGTGCCTGCTTTTGCATGAGCTCACTCTATTGCTGATTGCCACCTCTGTCTCCTCCTCCAAGGGGCGACCTTCTGGTCCTTCCAGGGCCCAGGCAGCACCCATTAGCTTCAAACATGACTCTTGCAGCTAGCAAGGCTTGTTTGCAGTCTTTCTGCATGCAAACAAATCTGCATCCTCCAGCACTCCGTGGGACATCTTCTGACCAAAGGAAAGGTTCCTGCCACCTTCCGTTGTTGCAGAATGTTTGGCTTCTTCTACCTGGAGGCAGCCTTTTTGCACCTTCATCTAGGGTTCAGTGAGCTCCTGCCCCCCCTGGACACCTGCGTGACACTTGGACTTGGTCCCCTTCCTTTGCAGGTCCTCAGGTCCAGGAATACATCTTCAGTGTTTTGCATTCAGTTGTTGCCTTTGCAGAATCCCCTATCTCGACTTTACTGTCTTTCTGGGGTAGTATGGTAAGTTTACTCCTACTTTTCAGGGTCTTGGGGTGGGGTATCTTGGACACCCTTAGGGCCATATTTATACTTTTTGACGCAAAACTGCGCTAACGCAGTTTTGCGCCAAAAAAATTAGCGCCGGCTAACGCCATTCTGAAGCGCCATGCGGGCGCCGTATTTATTGAATGGCGTTAGCCGGCGTTAGCCGACCGGCGCTGCCAGGTGTGCGTGAAAAAAAACGACATACACCAGGCAGCGCCGGCGTAGGGAAAAATGGCATTTGGGCATCCCAAAATGGTGCAAGTCAGGCTGAGGCAAAAAAATCATCTTAACCCGATTTGCGCAATTTTTTTTGGGCGCCCAGACGCCATTAACATGACTCCTGTCTTAGCAAAGACAGGAGTCATGCCCCCTTGCCCAATGGCCATGCCCAGGGGACTTATGTCCCCTGGGCATGGTCATTGGGCATAGTGGCATGTAGGGGGGCACAAATCAGGCCCCCCTATGCCACAAAAAAAAAATTAAAAAAATACTTACCACAACTTACCTTTTCTTCCCTGGGATGGGTCCCTCCATCCTTGGGTGTCCTCCTGGGGTGGGCAAGGGTGGCAGGGGGTGTCCCTGGGGGCAGGGGAGGGCACCTCTGGGCTCATTCTGAGCCCACAGGTCCCTTAACGCCTGCCCTGACCCAGGCGTTAAAAAGAGGCGCAAATGCAGGGTTTTTTGCCCCGCCCACTCCCGGGCGTGATTTTTGCCCGGGAGTATAAATACCACGCACATGCCTGGGAGTCATTTTTTAAGACGGGAACGCCTACCTTGCATCTCATTAACGTAAGGAAGGTGTTCACGCCAAAAAATGACGCTAACTCCATGAACTTTGGCGCTAGACGCGTCTAACGCCAAAGTATAAATATGGAGTTAGTTTTGCGTCGAATTTGCGTCGAAAAAAATTACGCAAATTCGGCGCAAATGGAGTATAAATATGCCCCTCAGGGCCATATTTATACTTTTTGACGCAAAACTGCGCTAACGCAGTTTTGCGGCCAAAAAATTAGCGCCGGCTAACGCCATTCTGAAGCGCCATACGGGCGCCGTATTTATTGAATGGCGTTAGCCAGCGTTAACCTACCGGTGCTGCCAGGTGTGCGTGAATAAAAACGACGTACACCAGGCAGCTCCGGCGTAGGGAAAAATGGCGTTTGGGCGTCCCAAAATGGGGCAAGTCAGGCTGAGGCAAAAAAATCGTCTTAACCCGATTTGCGCCATTTATTTTGGGCGCCCAGACGCCATTAACATGACTCCTGTCTTAGCAAAGACAGGAGTCATGCCCCCTTACCCAATGGCCATGCCCAGGTGACTTATGTCCCCTGGGCATGGTCATTGGGCATAGTGGCATGTAGGGGGGCACAAATCAGGCCCCCCTATGCCACAATTTTTTTTTAAAAACATACTTACCACAACTTACCTTTTCTTCCCTGGGATGGGTCCCTCCATCCTTGGGTGTCCTCCTGGGGTGGGCTAGGGTGGCAGGGGGTGTCCCTGGGGGCAGGGGAGGGCACCTCTGGGCTCATTCTGAGCCCACAGGTCCCTTAACGCCTGCCCTGACCCAGGCGTTAAAAAGAGGCGCAAATGCGGGGGTTTTTGCCCCGCCCACTCCCGGGCGTGATTTTTGCCCGGGAGTATAAATACCATGCCCATGCCTGGGAGTCATTTTTTAAGACGGGAACGCCTACCTTGCATCTCATTAACGCAAGGAAGGTGTTCACGCCAAAAAATGACGCTAACTCCATGAACTTTGGCGCTAGACGCGTCTAACGCCAAAGTATAAATATGGAGTTCGTTTTGCGTCGAATTTGCGTCGAAAAAAAATTACGCAAATTCGGCACAAACAGAGTATAAATATGCCCCTCAGTGTTTTCTTACACTCCCAGCGACCCTCTACACAGTACACTAGGCCTGGGGTCCATTTGTGGTTTGCATACTATTTTTGGAGTATATGGTTTGTGTTTCCCTTAGGCCTATTGTGTCTTATTGCATCCTATTGTATTCTACAGTGTTTGCATTACTTTTCAAACTGTTTACTTACCTGATTTTGGTTTGTGTGTATAATTTGTGTATTTTACTTACCTCCTAAGGGAGTACATCCTTTGAGATACTTTTGGCATATTGTCACTAAAATAAAGTACCTTTATTTCATGTCTCCTAGTTCAGCCTAAGCTGCTCTGCTATAGCTACCGCTATCATCCTAAGCTGCTAGAACACTACTAATCTACTAATAAGTGATAACTGGACCTGGCACAAGGTGTACGTACTATCAGGTACCCACTATAAGCCAGGCCAGCCTCCTACACTTATTAATGGCTCACCTTATATGTCTGGTCTGGGTTTGGTACATAAGTGTATAACATTAAGAGAATCATGTTCAAAGCTCTCAGATTTTTTTCCTTCAGGAATGAGCAACAATGTGCTGGGATTCTGAATTTGACATATTTTCAGCACAAAGTTAATTCCTGCAAGAATCTGTTGCTCATATTTTGTTAGTTTTGTATTGGTGAGGTGCTGAGTCTGGGTCCTTGCAAGCAAAACATCAACAGAGTGAACAACCATAACTCTCAATTGATGTCCCATCCCTATGTTTTCATAACAATCAAGACTCACACTTACTGCAGCTACTGCTTTAAGACAGCCAGGAAAAGCAGCAGCTACAGGATCAGGAGTCACAGAAAAATACATGACCGGTTTTTTGGCGGAAACCCGCCAACATAGACAGCCACTTTAACACACCGCCTGCCACGGCAGTAGCAACAAACACCGCAGCGGTCACCGCCAACTGACAAGTGACAGGCAGAAGACATTTATGATAGCACTGATAGACCACATTCCTTCCTTTCATTATAAAACAGTATGACATCTTTTGAATGATCTGGCATTACCAGTGCCGGGTCAAGACATCTTGATGCATCAACTTCAGTGAAGATTTTACCACCAAAGAAAAATTGGGTGTCCACTGTCTACAGTAGCCAACCAACCATTCTCAAAAACATCCTGACTTCTCTCCGAATTTTATGGCTTCCACACTCTCTCCTGATACTTTGTTACTTCCTTTTTCAATAATGTGTCCCAAAATTAGACCTCTTTTTGACAATACTGCAGTTTATATGGAGACACTTTGGCCCTCATTACAACCCTGGCGGTCAGTGATAAAGCTGCGGTAATACCGCCAACAGGCCGGGGGTAAAGAAAATGGAATCACAACCACAGCAGAAACCTGCCAACATAGACAGACCCTTTAACACACCGCCTGCCACGGCGGTAGCAACAAACACGGCGGTGGTCACCGCCAACTGACAGATGGAAGACAATGTACCGCCCACCCTATCACAACCCGCCAATTCGCCAGCTTTTCCGGGGCGGTACCAACGCCATCAAAAGCACGGCGGAAACAGGACTTGGAAGGTAAACCACTCACCTCTCAACAATCATCAAAGAACCAGGACGCCATGGAGCCCGAGCTGAAGGTCCTCCCCATACTGGTCTACCTCCTCATACACGACAATATCAAAGGCGACAGCGACAACCACGGTGAGTACTGCACCTAGTAGACAGGGAAGGGGGAGGAAAAAGAGAGTGAAACACACAGGCAACACCCCCACGCCCACCCTCACCCACAACACCTTACACACAAACACATGCATCAACAGTACATATACACCCCATCACCCCCTGGAAGAACACAAGGACAAAGACAATTGAGTTCAAACAGTGATATTTTATCATATGCAGATATAGTTAATGATTAGAAAAACAGTATATACAAATATGTACAAAATGGACAGAAGGCCGTACACTGTCCTGTGCAAATGCCCATCGCCCACTGGGCCAAAAACTCATGGGCGAAGCCCACACTTGACTCCTGCCTCAAAACGGAGAGAACACTGCAGGGGCATCAGGTCGTAAACACACAGGCACCTCAGGGGGACAGGGAAGGAGGGTTACCTCAGCCGGAAGATGGTACTACACCACTGCTCCTCGAGAGGGCTACATGCCCACAGCGATGTCCTGGGGAGTGCAAAACCACAGTCTCTCAAGTGGGTCGTTTGCCCACTGCTTGGTCCTGGGGAAAGCAAAGTCACAGTCTCTCAAGTCTCTCAAGTGGGTGCCTTGACCACTGCTTGCTCATGGGGAGTGCAAAGACACAGTCTCTCAAGTGGGTGTTTTGCCCACTGCTTGGTCCTGAGGAGTACAAGGCCACAGTCTCTTAAGTGGGTGGTTTGTCCACTGCTTGTTCCTGGGGAGTGCAAAGCCACAGTCTCTCAAGTGGGTGATTTGCCCACTGCTTGGTCCTGGGGAGTGCAAAGCCACATTCTCTCAAGTGGGCGATTTGTCCACTGCTTGGTCCTGGGGAGTACAAGGCCACAGTCTCTCAAGTGGGAGGTTTTCCCACTGCTTGGTCCTGGGGAGTGCAAAGCCACAGTCTCTCTAGTGGATGGCTTCTCCACTGCTTCTGGAGGGGGCCTTGTGCCCAGTGTGCTTCATCCTGCCAAGGATAGGGTGAGTGGATGCATTTCTCCACTGTTCTGGACGGGGCCTTGTGCCCAGTGTGCTTCATCCTGCCAAGGATAGGGTGAGTGGATGCATTTCTCCACTGGTTCTGGAGGGGGCCTGGTGCCCAGTCTGCTTCATCCTGCCAAGGATAGGGTGAGTGGATGCATTTCTCCACTGGTTCTGGAGGGGGTCTTGTGCCCAGTGATGCTGCACTTGGGGTATGGCAGTTCACAGTCCCTCACGTGGGTGTGTGAGGCACGAGATTTGCAGGGAACAGGTAGCAGGATACTCCATGGAGGCAGGGCCAGACTCCATCATACGGGACGGAGGCTGCAAGTTGGTGGTAGTGCCAGTGCTGGTGGGGGTGCTTCAACTGGTGGTGGGAAGCTCCAGGCCGTCTCCTTCAGCCTCAGATGGCTGCCCACTGGGGATGCTACTGCTGACAGTTGTTGTGGCAACAGCTGGGCATGTGGCGGTGCAGATGGCGTTGCAGGTGGCGGTGCTTGCGGCAGTGCCTGCGGCAGGGATGCTGCCGGTGCCGGTGCTGGGAGTGATGGAGGGAGACACCAGGCTGTCTTCTGCAGCCTCGGACGGCTGCCTACTGGGGATGCTGCTGCTGACAGTTGATGTGGCAGCGGTGGTGCAGGTGGCAGTGCAGACGGCGGTGCAGGTGGCGGTGCCTGCAGCGGTGTTTGCCGCAGTACAGGTTGCGGGACAGTCGGTAGTGATGGTGGGCACCAGTCTCTCATTTGGAGCCTCTGAGGCCTGAAGTGCCTTGTCTCGGGTATTCTTCCCCTTCCCCACCTTGGCAGATGGTGGTAGGACCTTGGCACTGGCATCTTGAGTTTTGGAGGAGGCCTTGCTGGGTGGGTCATGCTCTTTGGCCGTGCTACATGCTGGCCCCTTCTTCACCTTGTCAGGTGGTGGTATGGGTTGGTCCTTTGCAGGTGTAGGTGGCACACTGGCTACCCTGACGGGTACCACCTTTGATCCTCTGGGTCTTGCAGGTACCAAGCGTCTGCCGACTTGGGCGCTGAGGTGCTCGCCTGGGATCTGGACGCTGAAGGGAGGGATGGGGGGAGGCATAGGGAGGAGGTCAATGTTTGCCAGGAAATGTTTTTTAGACACACTGAGACGGGATGATGGAGAGGGTTTGGGAGTGGAGGAAGAGGGAGTGGTTGTAGGAGGTGTACGTCTGCTGAGTTTGGGTGAAGGTGCATGGGCTGGATGCTGTTGTGAGGTGGAAGGCTGTTGGGTGGGTGGGTGCTTGCCTTTGTGTACTTTGGGAGGAGGGGTCACAGACACACTGGGAGAGGACACAGGGGATGTGTGTATGGTTGTGGGGGTGGTGACTGCTCGTGAGGGCTGTGTTGTGATGGGCATGTTGGTGATGGAGGTAGTGGATGAAGATGTAGTGCATGCAGGTGTGAGTGTAGAAGCTACTGGGAGGGAGGTGAACGAGGAGAAGGAGGGGGACACGGTGGAGGCAGTGGATGTTGGTGTGTTTGCATGGGGATGGTGCTTGTGTGAGTGCCTGTGAGATGAAGAGTGGTGCTTATGCTTGTCTGAGCCACTTTTGTGTGGTGATATGGGTGCATGCTGGTCTGAAAGTGTGCTTGGGATAGGCTGGGGTAGAGGGGATTGGGTCTGGGTGTAGGTAGAGGAAGTTGGACGGGAGAGACTAGACACAGGGACAATGGCTGCCATCAGTGCTGAGGCCAGAGCCTGAAATGCTCTCTGTTGGCCCGCCACGCCAGAGTGAATGCCCTCCAGGTATGCATTTGTTTGTTGCAAATGCCTCTCGACACCCTGAATGGCATTCAGTATCATTGACTGCCCATCAGTGTGGGATCTCAGGAGCTCAATAGCCTCCTCACTGAGGGCAGCAGGGCCGACTGGGGCAGGGCCTGAGGTGCCTGGGGCGAAGGAGATGCCCACCCTCCTGAGTGAGAAGGCACGGGAAATACGCTGAGGGGCTGCTGGGAGGGCAGTGCTGGTAGGGAGGGTGGCAGCTGTACCTGTTGTTGGGGTGGGCACAGAGGTGTCCACCACCGTCAGGGAGCTTCCATCGGAGGAGGAGCCGCTGTCAGTGGTCTCCCCTCCTGTTCCCGTCGTGGAGCTCCCCTCGCCCTCCGTTCCACTGGTGCCTTCACCCTCGGTGGGTTCGGTCTCCAGGTCCATGTGGGATGCAGCTGCCTCCGTCGCCCGTGCCTCTGCTCCTCTGCCAGATGATGCTAATGCACACAAGGACAAGGCGCCAAAAACAAAAAGAGGGGATGAGACAGAGGATACACTTGGTCAGTGCAAGCAACACCACTACGGTTGGCGTACACAACACACAGGGAGCCGCCCTATGCACTAGGCCATGCCCAACCATTTACTGAGACAGTCACCAGCCCAGGGGGTACAATGCTAACACCAGCATCTGAGCACCTGAAACCCACAGGACCCTGCACAGTAGTAGATGACCACTCACACCATTGGGGTAGGAGTGCGCCAGAGTCTGCACAACAAGGGACTTACCCTGCCATGATCGCCCTGGCCTAGTGGCACCCACAGCCCACATCCCCCACCCAGCTACCTCCTAAAGCACGCAAAGTCAGCTTTCAGAATCTGTACTCACCCCCTTGTGACTGCTGTGATGCCCTCGAGCGCCCATTCAACTCCGGATAGGCCACCGCCAGGATGCAGAACATCAGGGGGTGATGGTGCGACGGGCACCCCTTCCACATTGGGAGGCCAGCGACAGCTCGGCCTCCACCGTTTTCTTGGTCCAGCAGCGTGGGTCCTCCCATCTCTTGTGGCAGTGGGTGCTCTGCCTGTGATAGACCCCCAGGGTCCGCACCTCCTTGGTGATGGCATGCCAAATACCCTTTTTTTGGTGGGCGCTGACCTGGAGGGAAAAGACTGAAGAAAAGGAAATTACTCACCCGTCTGGACCGTCATAGTCATTGCCCACCAGTTCCCACCCGTGTCCTGACGGACATACACTGACCACCTCTCATGCAGCACTCAGGCCAGGACGCCTCAGCACCCCCCAACATGTGGCTTACATCCACACATCTCCAAACATGCATTGCCTACACATCATGCTCACAGTGTGCTCACCTGTTTGTCTGGAGGACCGCAGAGTAATGTGTACTGGGGTAGGACCCCATCCACCAGATTCTGTAACTCTCCGCAGTGAAGGCACGGGCCCTTCCAGACACAGGTCACAACAACACTTGCAGTGTAGGCCCTCTCCTGTTGAAGGTCAGGTAGCAAGTGAGTGAATAGTTAGAAAATGGCAGTGATGTCCGCGGCGTACATCGTCATTGGCTCCTGGAACCCATAGGGCCCAATAATAACCAATGCGACTCTGCATGGCAGTCATCGACCGCCAACCGCGAATGCGCACAATGCCAGCGCACTTTCCTCATTTCCACTTGTCCCTCCTCACTGGTCAGGCAGCCGCCATTTCAGGGGGGCACAGGCCAAGGCACCTAACTGCGTCACAGCAGACATTGGCACATCAACTGACTTTCGACTTCACATACTGCTTCTGTAAAGTAAATTCAGCAACATTACTGCAATATATGTGGATATCTGACCCTCTGCTCACCGTTCTCTTCCATAGGCTACAACTGCTGAGGCAGATTATGATATGGCGGCATCCTCCGGTGTACAGACCCCTGGTGGACCTGTAGACAATGGAGGACAGACACATTATCATCACATACAGACTTGATTGTGCCACAATCCAAGAACTGTGTGCCCAATTGGAGCCAGACCTGATGTCAGCTATCCGCCAGCCCACAGGAATCCCCCCTCTAGTGCAGGTCCTGTCAGTGCTCCATTTCTTGGCAAGTGGTTACTTTCAAACTACAGTGGCCATGGCATCAGGGATGCCTCAGCCCATGTTCTCCAACGTGTTTACAAGAGTGTTGTCTGCCCTGCTGAAACACATGCACAGCTACATCGTGTTACCCCAGGTGGATGAATTGGCCACAGTGAAGGCTGACTTTTATGCCCAGCGACACATCCCCAACATCAATGGTGCCATTGATGGTACACATATAGCATTTGTGCCACCCACCCGGAGAAATGAACAGGTTTACAGGAATAGAAAAAGCTATCACTTAAATGTGCAGATGGTGTGTTTGGCGGACCAGTACATCTCCCATGTGAATGCCAAATATCCTGGCTCTGTGCATGACACATTTATATTGAGGAATAGCAGCATCCCATATGTGATGGGCCAACTCCAGAGGCACTGGGTGTGGCTAATAGGTGAGCCAAAGGTCCCCACCGAGTTGATGTCTGGGTATGGGATTGCCCCCAAGGGTTAGTGTGTATCTAACAGTTGCCACCCTATATTTGCAGATGACTCTGGTTACCCCAACCTCTCATGGCTACTGACCCCAGTGAGGAGTGCCAGAACAAGGGCAGAGGAACGTTACAATGAGGCACATGGGCGTACAAGGAGGATAATTGAGAGAACCTTCGGTCTCCTGAAGGCCAGGTTCCGGTGCCCCCATCTGACAGGTGGCTCCCTGTACTACTCACCCAAGAAGGTGTGCCAGATCATTGTAGCATGTTGCGTGTTGCCTTGAGATGCCAGGTCCCTTTTCTGCAGGAGGATGAGCCTAGAGATGGTCTTGTGGCAGCGGTGGAGCCTTTGGACAGTGATGAAGAGGAGGTAGAGGAAGAAGATGTTGACAACAGAACAAATATAATATAGCAGTACTTCCAGTGACACACAGGTAAGACACTGTAACATCACTTAATATTTCAGTAATTTGTTGGACATTGTACATGGCAGCCTCTTACCCTATGTCTATGGCCATTGACCGTTCCCTTTGGATTCTCTATTTTCAGATCTGTGTGCCCCATTCTGGCTCCTGTTATATGTACCACTGCGTATCAATGGTCATCCTGTAGTATATGTCACTGTACATATATGTTGCATTGCTTTGAGAATGTTATACAAATATATTTGAGATTCCTTACACTGACTCCAGTATGGTATTTGTTTCAAGGGTGTTTATTTATGTGCCAATGAGTATAGGAGAATGTGCAAGGGGTTGGGGTGATGGTGGAGGAATGTCCAGGGTAGAGTCCAGTCTATTTGTATCACAGGTGCATTGTCCAAGGGGGGCATAGGAAGGTGAGCAATGGCAGTTCAAGGTGGACTGGATAACAGAGTGGGACAGAAAGGTGTCCATCAGGAGAGTCCTATTTCCTGGTGTGTGTCTTGGCAATGTTCTCTGTCTTCTGCCTGGATTGCAGGGACCGTTTGCGGTCCCTGCGTGGTTTTCCTTCTGCAGGGGGTGGGGTACTGGTGGCCTGTTGTTCCTGTGGCGGTGCATCCTGCGGAGGTGGAAGGCTGTTCCTTGGTTTGGCTAGTGTTAGGAGCCCTTTGTTGTGCCTCTGCCTCCCTCATGGACTTACCCATGTCAGCCAGCACCCCTGCAATGGTGACCAGGATGGTGGAGATTTTTGTTAGGTCCTCCCTGATCCCCAGGTACTGTCCCTCTTGCAGCCGCTGGGTCTCCTGCAACTTGGCCAGTACCTGGCCCATGGTCTCCTGGGAATGGTGGTATGCTCCCAGGATGTTGGAGAGTGCCTCATGAAGAGTGGGTTCCCTGGGCCTGTCCTCCCCCTGTCGCTCAGCAGTCTTCCAAGCTTCCCTGTTGTCCTGTGCCTCTGTCCCCTGAACCGTGTGCCCACTGCCACTGACCCCAGGTCCCTGATCGTCCTGTGCTTGTGGGGTTGCCTGGGGTCATGTAGTGGTGGACACACTGCTGATTGATGTGTCCTGGGGACAGTGGCATGGGCCCACTGGGTGGGTACTGTGCTGGTGTTTCCTGAAAGGGGGCGGCTCTGTGGTGGGTTGGGACTGTGGCAGGGAAACCGACTGTCCAGAGGCGCCTGATGGGCCAGGTTGGTCATCCTGATCCAGGCGTGCAGAGCTGCTGTCGTCACTGTAGGCCTCTTCAGGGTGGGACTGGACTTAGCTGCCACCTCCCCTCTGGTGATGTTGAGTATGGGCCCTGTTGGGATGCAAAGTCATTGTTAATGTATCTGCGTGTGCCATCTTGTACATGGGTGTGTTACCCTACATGATTGTGCTTTCCCTGTTAGCTTGGCCTTGTGTGAATTTGTGGGCTGGCTGAGTCTCTCTACTAGGCATGCTTTGGTGATGGGTGTCCATGCAGGTCTGTGAGTGGTGTCCATGCATTGGTGTTGCATGCAGGGCTTGGTATTGGGATGGGTGGGTTGTGATGGTGGGGTATATGTGAGTGATGGGTGTGAGGGTGAGGGTGGGGGTATGTAATGGCATGCAGGTAGGGTGGGGGATGTAGTAGTAAATATTAGACTTACCAGAGTCCAGTCCCCCTGCTACTCCTGCAAGGCCCTCATGATGCAGTATTGCCAAGACTTGCTTCTCCCATGTTGTTAGTTGTGGGGAAAGAGGTGGGGGTCCACCGCCAGTCCTCTGTACAGCAATCAGGTGTTTTGCAACCACGGAACGCACCTTCTCCCATAGGCCGTTCCACCTCTTCCTGATGTCGTATCTAGTTCTGGGCTGCTGTCCCACAGCATTGACCCTATCCACGATTCTCCACCATAGCTCCATCTTCCTTGCAATGGAGGTCTGCTGCACCTGCGATCCGAATAGCTGGGGCTCTACCCAGATGATTTCCTCCACCATGACCCTTGGCTCCTACTCTGAAAACCTGGGGTGTCTTTGGGGTGCCATGGATGTGGTGTGAGTGATATATCTGAGGATGTGTGAGGATGTGTGGGGTGATGCTTGGGGTGATGTGTTGTGGTGTATGCTGTGATGTGCGTGAATGGTATATGGATGGGGGTGTTCTGTGCCTCCGATTGAGTGGGTACTCCTGGGTTGTCTCTCTCTCAGTTGTCAAATTCTTTGTGTCGTAAAGGTTTGTGTGTAGTGTGTGTGTGTGTTTTATAGCTTTGTGGGTGTGGTGTGTGTAGGTATGTCAGGTGTGTGTAGTTTGAATTGTCCAATGTGGTGTAGTTTTGTAAGTGTGTGTGTATTTTGAGCGTGGAGGTATGTACCGCCAACGGTTTACCGTGATTGAAAGACCGTGGCAGTGATTCGTGGGTCATGATCAAATCAAATCATTAACATTTATAAAGCGCGCTACTCACCCGTGCGGGTCTCAAGGCGCTAGGGGGGAAAGGGGGGGTTATCGCTGCTCGAACAGCCAAGTCTTTAGGAGTCTCCGGAAAGCGGAGTGGTCCTGGGTGGTCCTGAGGCTGGTGGGGAGGGAGTTCCAGGTCTTGGCCGCCAGGAAGGAGAAAGATCTCCCACCCGCCGTGGAGCGGCGGGTGCGAGGGACGGCAGCAAGTGCGAGGCCAGCGGAGCGGAGGGGGCGGGTGGGGACGTAGAAGCTGAGGCGTCTGTTGAGGTATTCCGGTCCCTTGTTGTGGAGGGCTTTGTGTGCGTGGGTGAGAAGACGGAAGGTGATCCTTTTGCTGACTGGGAGCCAATGCAGGTGTCTCAGGTGTGCGGAGATGTGGCTGTTGCGGGGTACGTTGAGGATGAGGCGGGCCGAGGCGTTTTGGATGCGTTGCAGGCGGTTTTGGAGTTTGGCGGTGGTCCCGGCGTAGAGGGTGTTGCCGTAGTCCAGGCGACTCGTGACAAGGGCGTGGGTCACGGTTTTTCTGGTGTCGGCGGGGATCCAGCGGAAGATCTTGCGGAGCATGCGGAGAGTGAGGAAGCAGGCGGAGGACACGGCGTTGACTTGCTTGGTCATGGTGAGAAGAGGGTCCAAGATGAAGCCGAGGTTGCGGGCGTGGTCTGCGGGGGTCGGTGCGGTGCCGAGGGCCGTGGGCCACCAGGAGTCGTCCCAGGCGGACGGGGTGTTGCCGAGGATGAGGACTTCCGTTTTTTCAGAGTTCAGCTTTAGGCGGCTGAGCCTCATCCAATCTGCGACGTCCTTCATACCCTCTTGTAGGTTGGTCTTGGCGCTGGCGGGGTCCTTGGTGAGGGAGAGTACTAGTTGGGTGTCGTCGGCGTAGGAGGTGATGATGATGTCGTGCTTGCGTACGATGTCGGCGAGGGGGCTCATGTAGACATTGAAGAGTGTCGGGCTGAGCGATGAGCCTTGAGGTACGCCGCAGATGATCTTGGTGGGTTCTGAGCGAAACGGAGGGAGGTAAACTCTTTGGGAGCGGTTAGCGAGGAAGGAGGCAATCCAGTCCAGGGCCTGGCCTTGGATCCCGGTGGAGCGTAGGCGGGTGATTAGGGTGCGGTGACAGACGGTGTCAAAGGCAGCCGAGAGGTCGAGGAGAATGAGGGCGACTGTTTCACCGTTGTCCATCAGGGTTCTGATGTCATCTGTGACTGAGATGAGGGCGGTTTCCGTGCTGTGGTTGGTTCGGAATCCGGTTTGTGAAGGGTCGAGCAGGTTGTTGTCTTCCAGGAAGGTGGTCAGCTGTTTGTTGACGGTCTTTTCTATTACCTTGGCTGGGAAAGGTAGAAGAGAGATGGGGCGGAAGTTTTTCAGGTCGCTTGGGTCAGCCGTAGGTTTCTTTAGTAGGGCGTTGACTTCAGCGTGCTTCCAGCATTCGGGGAAGGTAGCAGAAGAAAAAGAAGAGTTGATGACGGTCTGGAGGTGCGGGGCGATGATGTCGTCGGCTTTGTTAAAGATGAAGTGCGGGCAGGGGTCCGAAGGGGCGCCGGAGTGGATAGAGTTCATGATGGATTTGGTTTCTTCCGTGTTGATGTGGGTCCAGTTGTTGAGGGTGATGTCCGGGGAAGCGGGTTCAGTGGTGTATGGTTGGGTCTGGTGTCCGAAGCTGTCGTGGAGGTCGCTGATCTTGCGATGGAAGAAAGTGGCGAGGGATTCGCACAAATCCTGTGAGGGCGTGACGCCGTATTCCTGTTGGCGTAACAGTGTGGGTTTTGTTATTGTCAGTTTATCACTGACCTTTGGTCTGGCAGACTTGTGTGTGTGTCTGTATTGTGGTGGAATTCTCTGTGTGGGTCATAATCCCCGTGGTGGATTACCACTGCGGTCACGGTATGTTCGCGGTCGTCAGCACAGCTGTAGGCAGCATTTACCTCAGGGATGTAATGGGGTTCTTTATGTAAATTGTCTGCCAAATAATTCCAAAGTGCATTGTGTAGTTTTGCAAGATTCTTTTGTCTTTTGTCAGAAGGACATTTATGTACGGCACTTAGACTGACCTGTAGTTCCTTATCAATGATTCCAGATTTTTTTCAAGATCTGGTATTGGATGAAAGGGCTCTTAGTATAGCTTGTTGGGATGTGACACCTTGCTAATACTTTGTCTGGGAGCATAAAGGAGAACAGGTACTGACTATCTTCGTATAATGGAATTGGGAAGAAAGCTTGTAAGAGATCAATAACAGTAAACCATTGATCTGTACATGGAATTTGATGAAATATGGTGGCATAATTCTGTACCACAGGACAACACAAGATTACAGTATCATTCACCTTTCTCATGTCTTGGACCATCCTCAGTTTCCCATTTGGCTTTCGCAATCCCATAATTAGTGAGTTGCATGGACTCCCAATTTTTTCCCTCAAAATGCCCTACTTTGCATATCATTTATTATTGGTGTTATTCCTTCTATCACCTTAGGTGTCATTTTATAAGGTGGTGTTCTTGGAAAGACTCCATTTATTTTTATGTTTATTCTGACCAGTTGTACTCCTTTAATTAGTCAGATTTCCTTCCCTGTGAAATTTCTCACTTCTGGATATACTGTTTATTTTATTTCTGCAGGTAGATCTTTTGTTGCCAGAATTGAATAGATCCCCACTGTCTCCTGTTGAGCAATTTTTAAAATCTACGTCAACATCATGTGTGTGGAATTAAACTTCTTGTGGTGTACAACAGATGGTGCAATTTAGGCTGCACAATAAATCTGTCCCTAAAAAGTTCACAGGACTGGAATCGCAAAGTTGATGATTTTCTTCAAATTAATCTACATTTACAAGTACCTCTTTTGAAATTAGGTGTGTCATCTCTCTATTTGCAACTCCAACAACTTAGATCTCTTTTCCTGAAAGGGGTAGGTCTGATATTTTCACTGTTCTCACAGTGGAACGGGTAGCTCCAGTGTCAATAAGAAATTACACTTGGTCACCAATCACCTCACCTTCTACAAATGGTCCACTCTGGTTTACATCTAAGACTGCACCAATCTCAGTATCCATCTCTCCTATCAGGCACCATCTCTGTGAGGAGCCTGAATCGGAATTCCCATGGCTAAACACAGAAAAGTGTTGAACTGCATTCTGACTTTTCATCACAGTATGGTGTTCAATCTGTACCAAATTTTGATTAATCTTTGGCAACTGATTTTGATTTAATCTCACATTGTTTGCTTTTGATTGGACCACAGGTGTTTGAGGAACAGGAACCATTTCATTCTGATTTTGTATTTTTACCTGTTGTGTTGGAGCATTTTGCATCTGCATTTGATTTCCTCCCTGTAGCTAACAATTGTTAATTCTATCTGAATTGAGCTTACATTTGTGCCACTAATTGCCCACCATGTTACAAAATTGACAAGGAGTCATTTCAACATCAATACCTGTACTTAGATCAATTAGAGCACCTCTACCTTGAGACACCATCCATCCTCCTTGAATGCCTTGCATTCCTGCTTGAAAACCACAAGTCTGGATTCCATTTAAACTATTCATATTCTAAACTACATCACCATTTCCTATAAACAACTGGCTTTGAAACCTTCATTGTGCAAATGTTGTCTTTTCATCATAAGCTTTTCTTAAATATATGCTGTTTCATCTTCTGACCATCACTGCAGTATTGTACATATTTTCAAATCTCATCCAAAGACTTTGGGCCTGGTTTAGAAATTGGCAGACACGTGTGTCACATCCCGTTGGCTGAAATCTAAATCCCATTATATCCTAAAGGATAAAGAATTTGGTGGACCAGCTATCTGTAACCGTTGGGATGAAATAACTCTTCCATCAATATCTAAATCAGGGCCTTTGTCTGCTAACAAATCACATTCTGCTCTATGTGTTGACAAATCTCAGGTCTCAGTCCAAGCACAAACTGTGAAATGAAAAATCCCATAGCTGCTGGCTCAAGATGCATGTGACCTGAATGCTGCCTAAATGCTTTCCTCAATCTCTAATAGTATTCCTGCACAGATTCCTTAACTTTCTGCTGAATCTGATTCAATCTCAAATAGCACAAAACCCTAGGAAGAACTCTGATTTTTAAGAATGTAATTGCCTCATTATAACTAGTCATTAAAAGAGGCAAAGGCACATTTGTGACAGGATGTCTTGCTGGTTCTGCATCTGGCCATTGAACAGCAATCACAACCTTTGAAATTTTAACAGATATTTTGACCGATGCATATCATTCCATAGGGTTTTCTTTCACCTTTCTAAAATTGTTCATAAATAAGCTTTTGTTTTCTTTTCATTTATACGGACAGGATATAACCTAGCACCTTCTACAATTCTTTTTCTTCATCTTTGATTTTGTTCATCCCAAATTGCATCTGCATAATTTCTCATTGCCTTTTTTGTTCATTTTGTGGCTTCATTTTAAATAAATCTCCCAATTTGTCAAGAATTTTCAAACTAAATGTACACTGCCGTCTTGGTTTCAATGATCTTCCACCGCTGATGAAGCCAAACACATGTATGTAACCCTTCTTCAATCATCACATGGTATGCCAGCATACTTTCGGGAGGTGCTTCTTGACCCTACCTTTTTGGAACCATTACATCACCTCTCATTAGCCTCCTAAAAGTTTTGAAAAGATTAAGGATTTGAAAAACGTTTTTCAAAAGAATCAACAATCAATATTACAGCATCTCTATTGTTTTGAAATTGTTCTGTATAGGTCAAAACTCAGACCCCTTTTATCACAACACAATACACATCTGTAATTCAATCAAGCAATGACTTAAAACCTTTGCCGTCATCCAAACAATCACAGCACATTGTTATACATTCCAACAAATACCAGCACAATACAATATGACACAAAAACTCATTCCTTGCAGCAGCTCACCCTCCTTTAAAATGTTTCTGTACAATACAAAGACAAGACTAATAACTAAGCAACATAAAATAATATCAATCTTAGTGTGGTTCTCCCAAAAAAAAAAAAAATGAGAGTACCATCAACAACCTTAATTTGGTTGTACACCTTCCGATTTCCAAACAATATTCTTCACTCACAATGATGGGTTCTTGACCTGTGAGAAAACATCTAATTATTGTTGTGTCACCATTGTGCATCAAGTTTCACAAGCACTAATAAAAGTTAGTGCAACCATAGCAGTTTATTATGTCCCTATCTATTTGGGTAGTCAATGACATCTCAAGGCTTACAATTCTCTTAGCAGACAAGAATACCACATTTCTTACATCTCTATTTCTAGCCTGGGGTCTTATAATACTTCTTGTTCCGATAATCTTTTATCTTTTTTGACAAAGCACATATAAAATAGCAATGCACTTTAAATTAAAGTCAGCACTAGACAATGATCAATATAATTCATATTGGTAAATCATTACAATTTCCATGCATCACCCTATTGATACTGACACCCCTCAAATTCACCAGTTCTTTAACTGTAATTTGCTACCGCTTCAGAAAGTGCACTCCATCTGCCTTTGCAATCAGGCTCTGGGCAATTGGTCTTTATTTTATTTTGACACTATTGCAGCTTCTTTTCCTTCCTTATTTAAACCATAACTTTGTTACCAACATTTTCAGGCAGCTCAGAGTATTCTAAATTTATAAAATTGTGCTCCCTTTAAGAAAATACTATTTCAGACCTTTGTAATAAGTTCTGAAATAAGAAACTGCACTACAAACTTTAGTATACTTCGGATTAATCAAATTATGTTCACAGAAGTCAATAATAAGAGCAGTTGTTAAATTTTGAAAATGTTATTAATCATTAGCTCTCAGATAACTTTCTTTACTATATTAATCAAGCATAAATTACAGAACATAGCATAAAGTGTGTCCGACAAATCTGATCCCTATTGAATATTTCTAAGACAGGAAAAGCATTTACTTTAAGTGACTGTTAAGGAGTTTTCTATTAAAAAACTGTCAAGGCTCAGTGACAAAGATTCTTCTGAGTTAGAGAGTATCAAGTATGAAACAGCAAACTCATAAAGAGGAAGTGTCAGCCTCAAAAGAGAGAGAGGTAGAGTAGGCTGAGGCTTCAGTAAGCTGTATTAAGCATGTTGCTCCTTAAGGCCTCCTCTAATTTGTAGGGTGAGAGATCATTCTCTGTTCTTTCCCTGGACAAGGTACAATGATACAAAAGTTTAACAATTCTTTAGATAACATACATGGACATCCAATAGGAAAGTGAAAATATCTTGAGACAGGATCAATTTCCGTCAAGATGGTAAGTTCTCACAAAGAGTGTTCTAAATATATGATATATTTTGTAGAACTCTCAAGTACAGTGATACATTGCACAACTTTCCCAGCTGCCTTGGATTCTGAAATAAAGAACATTCATGTAAGATTTTGATATAATCACATTGTGTCATCTCCTTTCAAACACATTTTCACACTAAAAACCTTTTCATAAAAAGGCATGTTTTAAGATTAGTTTAGCACATTTTGTGATTCCAATGGAGGTTTATAAATGGTTAATAATGAATTGAAAAATGTAACTTTGTTTGTTAGCATAGGAAGTTTGTGTCACTTGGAGTCATGCAAAACTCCCCCCAAAAAATCTGCTGAGTAAGAGCAATTTGACATTTTTTAACATTAGCAAGGTGAGCAAATCAAACAAGGGCATGCAGACTTTAGAAAAGAAAATGTATTTTTAAATGTGGCGTTTAGTTAGGCCTATAATTCACCCATATCGGTTATTATTTAAATGGATTTAATTTTTATTAAAATCTCTGGCACACACTTCATATGAAGAAGTTAACTCTCCACTTGGCTGGGTGGGCTTATTGCTTGTGACAGGAAAAAACCAAAACTGTGACTATGTTAAGTATTAGGTATTACAATCATCCATTTTTACACTACACCTGAGAAATAAAATGTGCCCCAGCTGTTTGAGTGGGACTATCACATGGCATGAGAAACAGCCCAAAGTGCTACCATGCTAAGTATCATGTGAAGGAGGTAATTTGCTAGTAAAATCCCAGAGAGGATGTTGGCAGTATTTTATTTGGGTTGTGTGTTGTCATGCAGCAACTGAATCCTACCAGTGACTGACGTTTCTGAAAACTAGAGACCAATGGACATTTTTTGATGCATGGTCTCAATAGATACAATCCTGTTTTCTTACGCTGAGTGCAGGTGCTGCTTCATAAGAAGTGTCAGACACTGAAATAAAACAAGGAAAGAGGGAGGTACTAAGGTTCACGGAACAAGACCATTTTTAGCTAGGCTCTAAGTGCACTTTCACTAGAGATATTTCAAAGATATGATGAAAACAAATCCAAATCATGAGTGCAAGAAAGAAAAAGGATCTGCCACCGGATTTAGCTTTGTGCACTTTTGGGACAACAATTGGATTTTAATTTGCAGAGCAAACTCCATAGAGGAAACATTTGTTTAACCTCTTTTTAAGATAAGGAGCATTGTTATGAAAAAAGGCTCTGTGAGTGATTAAAAGAGTTTTAAACTTAATTCTGGATATTATTAGTTATCAGTGAAGAGTTTTTAGATCAGAACTGATGGAATGTATTTTAGAGTATTGAATACAAGATGAGCAGTGGCATTCTGGACCAGTTGGAGCTGTGTGAGCAGACCTTGAGAAATACCCAAATAAAGGACATTGGCATAGTCAAATCTGGAGGTAATCAGGGCATGAATAGTCCCCTTCCAAGTTGCTAAAGGAAGGTATTTCAGAAACCTTTTCAAAGATTTCAATAAACCAAAACAGGTAGCAAAAGTGGCCATTACTTGTAGTTTAAATGACAGAGTTGAAATTATCAGAACACCCTGGTTTCTGGCACCTGTTGCTGGTGTGGGAACTTGGCCCAGTTTGGGTTGGCAAAGTAAAGAAGAATCCAAAGGAGATAGTGTGCCAAACATAAGAATCTCAGTTTTTCTAGAAGTAAGCTGCAAACAGCTGTTATACATCCAGTCTACAACTGCTGTGAGACAGCCCTGGAAATCAATAGCCACTGAATCACTAATCTGTTGAAAGGCCAGCATCAGTTGGGTGTCATCTGCAAATGATAAGATGTTTAGGCCCCATTTGTGCACCACAAGGACCAGAGGGGATTTATAGATGTTAAATATAGGGGATCTTAAAGCTGAGCCCTGTGAGTCACAGCAACCTTTGGGTCTGATCTGAGAAGTAAAATGAGCTAGAAATACAGCTTGTTGTCTTCTACAAAGGAAGGAATGTAGCCACTCAAAAGCCCTGCATACAATTCCAATCTTGTCCAATCTCTGAAAGAAAATGTTGTGGGATACTATGTCAAAGGCAGCAGACAGATTTGATAAAATGACCACAGCATTCTGACCAAGATCAAGATTGGTTCTGTTTTATTCAGAAACCTCGAAAAGGACAGTTTACATGCGGAATCTGTCATGGAAGCTGTTGATTTGGCTTTCACTAAAGATTCCATCACCTTTCCTAAAATATGAAGAAGGGCAATTGACCTGTAAGTACTCAGAGTGAACAGATCAGTGTTGAGCTTTTTTTTAAAGAAGTACAATAACTGTATTTTACCAAGGGAGAGGTACTACATTAAAAAGAATATTGGTTAGTGAAAATAATACTAGAACCTGCCTTTGGCAGTAGGAAGGAGGAACTTGGGTCAAGTGGAGGTCCAGGTTTTTTATGCATCATTTCTTCAGATTTTTCCAGCGAGATCTTTTTGAATGATTACAACAATAAACTGTCCTGCATAAAAAAGTGGTGAGGAAGATGCATTACAAAGTGCATGTAGATGTTTTTTACTTTGGTGTGGAAGGAATAATATAGGTCTCCTGCAAACTGCTGTGAGGGAGGAGTACGTTGTTTACATGCCTCGGATTTTAAGAATGACTTCACAATTTTGAATACTGCTATGGACACTTTTTCTGAGACAGCAATTAGTTGAGCTAAAAAGTTTGTTTTAACCTTTTTTTATTATTCCTAAATAGTTCCCATAGTTCAGCATCCAATTCATTTCAATTTTTTCACACTTGTGTATTCTGAATTTGTATCTCGTCCTATCATCTTGTGTTTCCAAACTTTCCAGATCCCTACATGTGTTAGTGCACCAAAAAATGCAAATGTGTGCAAGCATTACTGGACTTTCGAAGCACAAGAGGACTATTATTAGGGAATTCCAGATAGTAGGACATTTATAATTGACTGCAAACTTAGTTCTTTATCGACTGAGCTCACATCACAGTACTCAGAGTCATGGTTGTAGATCAGGAATACAATTGGTGCATGGTTGTGATAGCTTTAAACTGAGTCCATCGTTATGACTTTGGGGGTTTCGAGGCAAGACAGCAGTGCAAAATACTGCCACCATCCCATCAGTGCTGGCAGTACAGTGACTGCCGTATTATGAATCACAAAGTGAAAAACACCCAAAAACAGCCAAAAATGCAACACCGGCAGGACAACCGATGGCTAAAGAACGACTGTCCGACCACCAGCCCTGCCAAGCCGACACCATTCCATCTGCCTTATCATGTGCAAGTTCCCTGCACAGCGAGCGGTCCGTGCACGGTGGAAAACGATTGGAAAATGATTGGTGGTGTCCACCGCCGCGGTTCCAAAAGGTCCCGCCAATAGTAGGCAACACCTCATTGGACAGTTTGAATATCCCACACCTGAGACACATACACAAACAACCACACACATTTGCTCACAGCACTATAAAACAGCCCCCCACACACTGGCCCATCCAAGCCTAAGGACCACCCCTCCAAGCCCAAACCTAAGGACCCTCCCTCCAATCCTAAACCACTTCCTCCAAGCCCCTCACCCCATTGATGCCCCTGCCCAGTAGAGGCCAGCAGTTTGCAGTCAGGAGTCAAGTTGGGCCCTCATTCTGTGCCCAGTGTGCAAGGGGCACAATGGACTTAATGGACTAGGCTTGGGCCCTATTGTACATTGTTTATATGTTACTTTTAATGTTTTTACATTTATATATGTGTATACAGCACTGCGCCATTGGTGGAGAAGGTAAAAACCTTGTCCTGGCTTTCCTTCCACATATATGTGGGGTGTATATGCGATTGGGTATGTGTGATTGTGTGTATGTGTGTTGGTACAGGTGTTTGTTTGCATGTGTGTGTGTAGCTTGCCGTGCCGTGTGTGTGTGTGTTGTGTGTGAACTAATATCCTTCCATCCAATGTGTGCTATGCGGGTGTACTTATGGTTGGTGTCTTCGTCGCCGTTGCAGGTCCTGGAGTTCAATAGCCAACAGGAGCATTGGAAAGACTTGCAATTCATGTGCCATAGCACCTGCTGATGTGCCTGTTTTCCTGAAGGTGAGTGTTCCCTTTTGAGTGATTCATTTCTGCCAGACCGCCCTGGAAATCCTGGCAGTACAAAGCCTCACCATAGGATTGTGGGAAGCAGCCTTCCTGTCGGCCTGGATGTGCCTGCTGCAGTGCAACCTCCACCTTGGTGGTCCATGGACCAGCAGACTCGTGATGACCACCTTAGTCTGTTGCAGTGCTCATTACACTGCACCTATCATCAGCCCAAGTTACACTTATACATAAACACCCAACATGGCATTCATCACCACACATTTCAAATATCACACTGATGCACACCATGCACAACTCACACCATTGTACTAATGCACTCTGAAAAACAGCATGAACTCACACCACCGCACACACATTATGCATAATCTTACATCATTACAATCACTACATATGCCCACTAAAATATCACACAAAATTTCACACCATACTGCCTGTCGCACATTCATACACATACCCACAAACACATACACATACACACACACTGAAATATATTTTCATCATTCTAATACCACTCCTACTTGCGTATTGGAGATGTTCGTCAGAAGGTTAAAGAAATTGTTTCTGTGCAACAGCAGTTTGAAAACACTTTCTAAAAACTACATAAAGAAAATACAGAGGGTGATTCTTTAACTACCCCAGTTATCATGCCGGTGTGAACTTCTCTGTTCCTCATTGCATGTGATATAAATTCATTTCTCCTCCATACACACACAAACACACACACACACACACACACAATCACACTCAATTGTATTTAGACGGTGTAGGCAGCTTGCATTTCTTCTGCCTGGGCAACACCAGTTCTGTGTGACATGGATTTGTTTCCACTGTAGATGCCCATGTGGTACCTGCTCTCTGAGTTATAATGAAGTGTGAAAAAACCTTATCAACCAATACATAGGATTCAAAAAAATTACCAATGTGGTGATATATGTCAATGTAGTCAGTGTTTCTCTCATCCTCACTATGCAGGATAAATACCACATATTTCTTTATACTCTTCTACATTTTCAAATGGAGATTGTGATCACAGACTTCTGAGGGTAGGTGGATTAAGTTCTAAATTCACTAGTGCCATGCCTTAAGGAACACTGATAGGATATGTGTAAAGAGAATATCACTAAAAGAAAGGAAACACTACTAAGGTGTGGTGCATTGTAGTATTACAAAGACCGAGAAGGGTAGTATAAGGTGTCATGAAGAGGTTTCCATGCCTGCAGAATTTGGCTAAAATTCAATCAGGGAATACATTAATTAATGAAGCCCTGACAAATTATCTGACCTTAAAAATGGATTTGTAAACCTTGCAAAAGCAAACAATGCCAGCAATAAAGCATGTACAATGGATATTATTAGGCATTGTGATCTCTGTCTCTGCATGTGTAATACTCCCTGTCCTGCCTTGACTAGCCCCACCAGAAATCCCGCAACCACAAACCCACTCTCTCTAAGGGTCACTACAAGAATAAGAGGTCCAATCCCACACCTGCCAGATGACCCAGATGTATGCCCATAAGATGCCCCAACCTATTTCTCCACCTGCGTAGGAACCATATCCATTCCTTCACATCTGGAGACAAACACACTCTCAGGAGGACTAAAGTGCTTAACATAGATTATTCTGCTTCCTGTGAAATGTAGCTGAATTCCTGCAAACCTTTTCAGGACTTCCTTAAGATTTCCCAGACTTGCTCAAAGAAAAGCAATAAATTAGACATGCACCCCATACAAAAGACATACCAAATCTGATTCTGTTGTGTAGCACTATACCCACAAAATGACAAATGTTGGCTTCTATGTTGCTACTTGGATTTCAGATGACTTTTGCAGGATCACACAAGGACTGAAGTATTTCATAGTGTGGCTACCATTTATAACTCAGAGATACACAGATATATGGATTAGATTTATACCTCAAATGTGCATGTACAAGATTCTATGCCCCTCTTGACCAGCATTCTCCCATCTGACTTCCGCCAATTGACCTATAGCATTTAAAACCAAAAAGAATGAAGGTTAGTGATAGATTGCTAGGTCATAGAATTAGAGCTGTTTTTATCATGGCACCATTATGAAATAGCAGATGAGTCAGAATTCATCATGACTTTAAGGCTATAGAAAATATCCATACTCATGATAGAGGTATATAACAGGGAAAAAAACACAGTGAAAACAAATGAAGATTAGGAATTATATTGTGAAACAATTAGAAACATTTCAGAAATAACTTTGAGTGGGTAGACTGAAAGTAGTGTGTGTGTTGATTGGGGACTTGTAATACTATAATTGACTACTGCCCTTCAGTGACGAATGTAGGCCATAACTACCCTGATTAACCTAATAACATTCAAATGTACAGCTACCTCAGTAGTCATATAATTCCTTTAATCTCTTGTAGATGGATCACACCAAGGATCTCCTTGTATCTGCTACCCTCCCAATTAGACATGGGTATTGGCATTGTTCATGCCTCCACAAATCCAGGAAGCCAAGGTTAGTGCATTTCAGTCTTGACATTAAGAGAAATTGACTGACAATCAAAGGCTGCTGTAAAGTTTTATGGTGTTATGATTGGATTCAACAAGGCCATACTCCCAACTTTCCAGGTGTTTCCAGTTATAGTAGGTGAATATTTTGCAGATGCAGGTGTAGGATCGCAAGCAGTCCTATTGAATAAATTCAACACACTGAATGTCTGAATACCCATGGGGATGAAACTCTCCAGCTATCCTCCATACTAACAAATTATAAGTTTGTCCCAAAATCAAATTGCAATCAGACATCTATAAAGCACAATTACAATGTAAACTCCATGCACAGTTTCCCATGTTTTGGTTTCCTGCCACAATACGTATTGGCTAATATCAGTCAACACAACTGTTTAGCAGCTGAGATACAGAGTGACTCTTGTGGAGACCATCTAAGCACAGTGAGTCCAATAGCAGTACAGCTGGGCATGGACCAATTAGAAGATCTGTGGTTGAAATGTACACCAAATCTGATACTTTGTTACCCCATTTCATCTATTTCATTAGATTAATTAGATTACCCTCTGTCCAAGCCAGGACCCTCACTCTAGTCAGGGCAAAGGAGACGCACGCCTGGTTAACCCACACTCACCCCCTTGGTAGCTTGGCAGGCAGGCTTAACTCAGATGCAATGTGTAAAGTATTTGTACCAACACACACAGTAATACAGTAAAAACACTACAAAATGGACACCACACCAGTTTAGAAAATAAGTGGTATTTATCTAAATCAAACAAGACCAAAACAACTAAAATCCAACAATCACAACTTAGAATATGAACTTTCAAAAGAATAAGAGTCTATGGGCCAGATGTAGGAAGATAGCAATTAGCGACTTGCAAATTGCGAGTCCCTGCGACTCGCAATTTGCAAGTCGCAAATTGCTATGCAGTACGGTGTCTCAGACACCGACTGCGACTCGCAATGGGGTCGCAATGACCCACTTCATGAATATTCATGAGGTGGGTCGCAAATTGCGGCCCCATTGCGAGTATAGGCACTCGCTAACATGGAGGCCTGCTGTAGTCAGCAGGCCTCCATGTTAGCGACCTGCTTTTCAATAAAGCAGTTTTTTTTTTTTTAATGTAGCCCGTTTTCCCTAAGGGAAAACGAGCTGCATTTAAAAAAAAAACGAAACCTTTTGTTTCGTTTTTTTCAGGGCAGGGAGTGGTCCCTTGGACCACTCCCTGCCCTGAAAAAATATTCTGGGGTCCAGTCTCAAACTGGAAGGGGTCCCATGGGGACCCCTTCCAATTTGCGAGTGGGTTACCATCCACTTGAAGTGGATGGTAACTGCGACTCCATTTGCGACCGCGTTCGCGGTCGCAAATGGAGTTGCATACCACTGCGACTCGCAAATAGGAAGGGAACACCCCTTCCTATTTGCGATTCGGAAATGCATTTTGCGAGTCGGTCCCGACTCGCAAAATGCATTTCTGCATAGGAAACACGCATTTGCGAGTCGCAAACGGCAAAATTTGCCGTTTGCGACTCGCAAAGTGTTTCCTACATCTGGCCCTTACTCTATAAAAAACAATGGAAGCGATGATTTTGCACAAAGTACCTGTTTAGCGTAAAAAATGGAGCCGCAGTGGGGAGCCTGCTTCAGAAAAGGCATTAGTGCTTTGATTCCTTCCTCGCAAGGGAGGCTGTGTGTCCTTTCTTCTCCGGTAGGGTTGATGATGCATAATTTTTCCCCCTAGAAAGAGAGCAATGCGTCGATTTCCGGACAGGGCACCTCAGATCCGTGCAGACTCGGGATAACTTTGACGCCCAGGGATGGTGCGTGGAATATCTGGACACAATGTGTTAGAAAACCACACTGCATGGGGTTTGCCTGATTATCATTATCCATAAGCGGGTGTTGCACGTCGTTTCTCCAGCTGTGATGGGTCGATCTCCCAGTCACGATGCAGGTGGAGCATTGATTTTAGCTGTGAAGCCAGCAGTGGGTTGTTTATCAGCCGTTGACGATGTTGTGTTGGAAATGTCCCCGTACGGTGTTCTGTGCGTGGATTTTACACTCTTATTCTGCCAACTTCACCTTTCAAGGGCCCAGGAACTAGAATGGGCACCACTTGGCAGGGCAGGAGTCTCAGCAGAGAGTCCAGGTGCTGGCAGAGGAAGTCTTTGATGGCCCTGACACTTCAAAACAGGAGGCAAGCTCAGTTCAAGCCTTTAGAGATTCTTCACAAACAGAAATGCACCATAAAGTCCAGCCTTTGTCGTCTTTCAGGCAGAAGCAGCTACTGCAGGCTGCAGCCCAACTAAACAAAGCACAGTCACAGGCAAGGGGCAGTACTGCTTCTCCAGCTATTCAGCTCTTCTCCTTGGCAGACGTTCCTCTTGATCCCAGAAGTAATCTTGAGGAAATATAAAGTCTGGGTTTTTGGGTACACTACTTATCCCCCTGTCTGTCCTTGAAGTAGGCAAAGTTCAAAAGCCTCAGTTGTTTACAGGATCCTACCTTGCCAGGCCCAGCCCCAGACACAGACGAGGGGGTTGGGGGCTACATTGAGAGAGGGTATGCACAGCCCATTCAGTTGTATGTGACCACTCCTCCCTCCACTTTAGCACAGATGGCTCATCAGGATTTGCGGGATACACACCAGCTCCCTTTGTCTCACTTTCTAGAAGAGATTCATAAACAGCCCAACTGGCAAACTGACCCAGACAGGCATTCCCCAAACAGGCAGGGACACAGAATGGTTAAAAAAAGAAAATGCCTACTTTCTAGTTGCATTTTCAAACTAACAATCTAAAAACCAACTTTACTAAAAGATATATTTTTAAATTGTGAGTAAATTGTGAGTTCAAACTCCAAATTCCACGTCTTTCTTCTCTCAAAGGGAATCTGCTCTTTAATAATTTTTAAAGGCAGCCCCCATGTTAAACTATGAGAGAGCTAGGCCTCAGTGAGGAATGAATTTAGCAGTATTTCACAGTTAGAACATGTAACACACACCAGTACATTTCCCACCTTTAACATACACTACACCCTGCCCATGGGGCTTCCTAGGTCCTACCTTAGGGGTGCTTTACATGTATAAAAAGGGAAGGTTAAGGCCTGGCCATTGGTTACACTTTTCAAGTCAAATTGGCAGTTTAAAACTGTACGCACAGACACTGCAGTGGCAGGTCTGAGCCATGTTTACAGGGCTACTCATGTGCGTGGCACAACCAGTGCTGTAGACCACTAGTAGCGTTTGATTTACAGGCCCTAGGCACCTCTAGTGCACTTTACTAGGGACTTACTAATAAATTAAATAGGCCAGTCATGGATAGGCCAATTACACATACATTTTACATAGGAGTACTTGAACTTTAGCACTGGTTAGCAGTGGTAAAGTGCCCAGAGTAACAAAAACAGCAAAAAACAGAGTCCAGCACACATCAACAACCTGGAAGGAAGACCATGCTAAGGATGCCAAGTTTAACAAGCTGGGAACAGGAAAATTGTAATTGGTGTACCATGCTCTCAAATCTGGAAAGATAGTTGGTGTGTTGCATTTGACTGAAGCTAAGCAGTTTAAGGAAAATGAGAGGAACAAAAAAGGGCAATTAAAGACACAAGATCTGGCAGGCTATGCTAGATTACCATAAGATTGATTGGGAACTATTTCTGTGCAATAGAGACGACTGGCACGGCAGACTTACCTATTTTGTTAATGGACCTATTTAGGCCCAGATTTTATGGAAAATGATAGTGCACGGCGCTCTGCCAAATTTGGCAGTGTCGCACACCGTCATTTTCAAAATGCAGGGATGTCCTATATTTATTAGAATACGGTGCACCCCTGCGTTTCTCCTTGCACCAGTGCTAAATTTGAAGCTATGTGCCAACGCAGCAACCCTTGCACCATAGTGCAAGGATGATCCATTTAGGGGGAGATTGTTTTTGTTCAAGAAGGACCATCTTCATGCACAAAAACAATCTTAAATGGCAATTTGTTCATTGCACACCTCTTTCACGCAAAGTGCTGTGTGTGAAGGGGCCGTATTTACAAAGAGGCGTGAAGCAACAAAAAGTGCTTGGTACAAGCAATCTTTACAACTGTATTGTGGAAGTAAGTTTCTGGAGGTGATAATGTGTGACAAAAATGTTTGTGCATTTATTTTGTGCACTCTATTGTAATTGCAAGTGTTCCGCTTTTAGTACTTCCATCTTTTTTTGTTGCAATAATGCAATGTGATGTTGTTTTGTTCTACTGTGGTTATTGTATTGCAATGTGTTTCGACTGTCAACCATGTTGTTATGTTTCTACATCTATGTTATTGTAATATGCTCAGTAGTTTACACTAAATATATTGACAAATGCTGTTATATTTCCTGACAAAAACATCACATGCTTTAAACGTTTCTCAAATAAACAAACATTTATTACCAATATCTAAGAGTCTAATATAGAGCTTATCTTCAGCTAGACATCAGTCAGCCCAAATGTGTGGCAGAGATAAAGGATTAACTTAGGGCTCACCTTGCTCAATATAGGGCATATTTAAGAGCCTCTAGGGCCACCGACTCGTCACTTTTTGTGACGCTCAAGTGGCACTAAGCAGTGATCCATATTACAAGAAGGTGTAATGTCACTTTTTTGTGGTGTTATGCCTTCTTGTAAATATGGGCCCCTCCGATGGAGTTTTCTGCGTCAGAGGGGCCTGGAACAGGTGTTTCTGTGGGCGTTCCACCTCAACCCCAATTGCTTTTGATGCTGCCTCAGATTTACAAGTTGTCGTAAACCTGAGGCAGTGCCAAAAACTAACGCCAACCCTAGGGGTGGCATTAGCATGTCAAAATGAGAAGGAATGCTTTTATTCCTCCTCGTTGTTTTTGCTTTTTCTATGTGTGCTGCATTCTTCAGCACACATAGAAGAAGCAAAATGCGATGAATGATTGTTTACATGCAGGAAGGTGTCCCTTACTGCACACAAACAATAATTCAAAATGACGCTTTGGTACTTCTATATGTGCTGTATTTTGCAGCACACATAGAAATGCCAAACTGCCATTATAGTTTGTTTATGTGCAGAAAGTCACACCTTCCTGCACACAAACAACCTATTACCTCAACACAGACAACCTTGCACTATGGTCAAGGATGCCTGCATTGGGGCTAGGCAGCTTAATTCAGTGGCAGCACAGGGGGAAATGCAGGGGTGCACCGTATTCCTTTAAATTTGGCCCACCTCTGCATCTCGAAAGTGGAGCAGCAGAGCTTATATTTTATTATAATGATCATGATATTCAAAAAGCCAGCACAAGCACTTCACTTTCAACCTCTCATTTCAAAATTCAGTCCTCAGTGTATTATGACATGTACATTTCAGGTTCTAGTGGGCTTATTCAAAAAGATAAACTTAAATGTGAGCAACTTTGCATGTGTATATTTACTCTTACATTTTTGAATAATTTTAGCACTTTGAGCTATTCATTATTCCTAAGTGTAAAGCTTAGATTAAAATGTCCCAAACCTCTGAAATAGAAAGTGGAGTCAGTACTCACAAACGTGTATTGCAGATAAAAAATCTATAAACCATAAAACACAATTAGAAGAATATTAAAACAGTTTAAATACATTCAATAATATATACATTAGATATCAATCTAAAATACAATTCATTTTTACAAACCCATGTAGATTCTATAGTCCAGCATCCACAATTTATTTCTGTGTGCATAAAGTAATACTCTCACACCCACTCACCTACCCCAAGACACATTCTCAAACCTATATAGTCACTCCAAGAAAGGCAGACCCTACGGCTAACTCCCGTTGTGTATGGTCAAACTCCATATGCAGCGTGGGTTTGGGTGGTTAAGGGGTTTGGTCACAGGGTCTGGCTGCAAGCCAAGTTCTCCACCCTCTCAGTGCCAAACATGGGCAAAGGCTATAACTCGTTCCCTAAGTTAACTATAAGGTGCGTGCCCTCACCATCCACTGCTAATTACCCCGGATATTACAGCACTCATGCCATTTTTTATAAGATCAGTGATAATATCACTGTAACAATTGTTATAAAAGTTTTAATAATAAACAATCCGTGCAGGGTGGGGGCACTAGTTATAGTTACCTTAGGGCATGAGATATTGGGCCTCATTACGGCCCTGGAGACCGGCGGTACACTGGCGGTAACATCGCTAACAAGCTGGCAGTGTACCGGCAGTGAATTATGACCGTGGTGCATTAGCCACGGCCATACCGCTGGCCCCTCCAAATGACCTCCAGGCTTTTACCAGGCGGTCATAATCGATGGTGGTAAACACCACCATGGAAAGGTTGGCAGTAAGGGGGACTCGGGTGCCCCCCAGGTACAGCCCCATCGCACATTTCACTGCCCAAATTTCGGGCAGTGAAATGCGCAATGGGTGCTGCTGCACCCGCTGCACATCAACATTGCCGCCTGCTCTATTATGAGCCAGCTGTAATGTTGATGTGACCCTGTTTCCGTCCGCTGGCCCAGCAGAAAAGTCATAATAGGGAGCCACATATACCACCAGCACTGGCGGTATAGTGGTGCCCGCGGCTTCGGCAGTCTTTTAGTAAGACCGCCAAAGTCGTAATGAGGCCCATAGTGACTTGAAATAACTCTAACTGTTGAATTTCTAAGGTTTGTAAGAGTAAATTCAGAACCTAACTATAATGTCTCTGTAACCTTTAATTTTTGTAAGTGAATTTCTATGTTTTTTTAATTCTATTTCCTAACTGTAATGTCCCTAAAACCTTTGTGTTTTTCAGTGAAAAGGTTATAGCTAGGTTCATTTTTTACTCGTAGAGAACTATTACATTTCGACAATTATAGTTACCAGGCCTAACTGTAATTTACATCCCTGCAATGCACTGCTTTTGACCTCAGACATAGTGAGTGACATCACTGATGACATCATCCAGTCTGTGTGTGTGTTAAAAACATTGATGAGAGTTTAAGATATATACTAAAGTAGTGCATAAGTATTATGCATGTCTTATTTGTATGTGAGAGGTTGTGTGAGTGTCTGTAAATGTGGGTGATTAGTTGTGGTAGTAGCTGTTTTACTGAGTGGGTGGGTTTCTGTGTGCCTCAATGGGTGAACATGTGGACATTTAAGAAGTTCTGTGTGTGAGTGAGTGGTTCTGTGAGTAGCTGTAATGTGACTGAGGGCCTGATTTAGTTGTTGGCGGTAATGGTACCACCATAGAATTTTCGACTGTAAACCTGCCCGGTGCCGCAATGGTCCGCCTGCCAAATTTAGATGTTGGCCCCACAGAAGAAAGACCACATTTGAACTGCTATCTCTACTCCAAAACACCGCTCACAGTGACGGTGGGGAAGGGAAAAGGGGATCCTGGTGAGACCACTGCCAGCCTTCCTTCCTTGCAGATTAAGATGTGCCTTCCCTTCTGGGAAAAAGTGACAGTCCAACCTCCACTTCCTACTTGGTGGAATGGCGGAAAGGGGTGAGAGCACCCCTTTTTCATACTTTTCCCCATCTTCGACCATGCATGTCATCAGTGAAGTCATTTGAGATGTCATCAGTGATGTCACTGACTAATGCATGAGTGATGTGATTGCTGAATTTTTATGGTTTTGTAAGAGTAAAACCTATAACGTCCCTGTAACCTTTTTCAGTGACATTCTAAGGTTTTTTGTATTCCATTTCCTAACTATAACATCCCTGTAACCTTTGTTTTTTCAGTGAATTTCTAGGATTTTTAAATACAGTGGGGGTTTTGTCAGTGCATAGATCGGTGGTATCCTGGGTGTGTCACTGCATATATCAGTCTGTGCCTGGGTGTGTCAGTGTGTACATCAGTGTGTCTCTGGCTGTGTCAGTGTGTGTGCAAGTGTATGTCTGCCTGTGTTATAGGATACATGAGTTATTAGGCGAGTGCTCTAGTATCTGCATTGGTATGTGCCTGGTTTGTCACTATATGAATGAGTGTGTGGCTGGGTGTGTGACCATTTACATCACTTTACAGGTGTGTCTTTAAGTGTCTGTCTTGTTGTGTTGGCAGGTGTGTCAGTATGTACATGAATGTGTTCCAGGATGTGTTATTTTATGCATGAGTGCATGATTAAGTGGATGATTAATTACATTATTTTTTGGCTGCTGAGAGTGGTTGTGAGACTGTTTGGATGTGAAACTGCATGTGAAAGTTTGTCTCTGGGTGTGAGAGTTGCTGGGAAAGAGTACATGTGGGTGTGAGAGTGAGAAGGTGACTCTAGGTGTAAGAGTGGGTGTGAGAGTGTCTGGGTGTGAGAGTCTATGTGGGTATAAGAGTGGCTGTGAGAGTGTCTGTATGTGTAGGAGTGAAATGGTGTCTCTGGGTGTGAGAGTGGGTGTGAGAGAGTATGACTGGGAATGAGAGTGGTTGTGAGAGTGTGAATGAGAGTGGTTGTGAGAGTGGCTGGGTGAAAGACTGGGTGTGAGAGAGTGTGTCTGGGTGTGAGACTGTGTACTAATCTAGAGTGAGAGTGTCTCAGTGGATGTCTGAGTATGCGTGAATATATGTATATTTTTTAAGTTTCCCAAGTTCCAAGGATCTACCTATGTATTTACATGGAGGGCCATGCTGAGCCCTGCAAATGGATCAATGGACATCAGAAACCATAAAAAATTGTTTTTACACATTTTCAGTAAATTACATACAATTACACTACTTTTTTTTAGCCCTCTGGGGTCAGGGAGTCTTTACCCAGGCCCCTTTACATCCATTACCCCAACATTTCAGCCCCTGGGACTGTTTCCCTGAAAAAACAAAATGGCAACTGCAACTTCCCTGTCAGGTTGCAGACAGCCAATTAGATTCTGGCATCCTCACCCTCATACCTAGATATCAATATTTTTTCACTGAACACTGTTACACAACATAACAAAAAACACAATATTTTTACCAACATCTAGCTTTCTGCCAAATTTGGTGTAATTCCATTCAGTGGTTCTTTATGTAAGTGTGTCTAAAGTCCTTATTAGAAAAATTGATGGAGAGAACGTGTTTTGAAAACTCCTCTTTTTCTCTGCCCCATCTTTATGGATCATGCCACAACTTACAAGCCACCAACTGAATCGTCTGTCTTATTATTTTTGAAAAATTCCTGAAGATTCATGAAGTGGTGACAAAGTTATTAGCCAAAGGAAAACACTCCTTCTAGGAAACGAGGTCCTTACTATAACTCTATAACTTCCTACTGGGGACTGCCATTTGTAAATAAATATATATATATATATATATATATATATATATATATATATATATATATATATATATATATATATATATATATATATATATATATTCAGAACACAGCCAAAGGTCTCAGGAGGACAGAAACATGTGGATCAATTAGGCCTATTGAACTTGCACACTATGGCCCTCATTCTGACCTTGGCGGGCGGCGGAGGCCGCCCGCCAAAGTCCCGCCGTCAGATCACCGTTCCGCGGTCGAAAGACCGCGGCGGTAATTCTGACTTTCCCGCTGGGCTGGCGGGCGGTCGCCTTCAGACCGCCCGCCAGCCCAGCGGGAAAGAGGCTTCCACGATGAAGCCGGCTCGGAATCGAGCCGGCGGAGTGGAAGCTGTGCGACGGGTGCAGTTGCACCCGTCGCGTATTTCACTGTCTGCGCAGCAGACAGTGAAATACATGTAGGGGCCCTCTTACGGGGGCCCCTGCAATGCCCATGCCAGTGGCATGGGCACTGCAGGGGCCCCCAGGGGCCCCGCGACCCCCCCTACCGCCATCCGGATCCCGGCGGTCCGACCGCCGGGATCTGGATGGCGGTAGGGGGGGTCGGAATCCCCGCGGCGGTGCAGCAAGCTGCGCCGCCGCGGAGGATTCAATGGGGCGGCGGTACACTGGCGGGACCCCGCCAGTGGTGCCGGTCCGACCGCGGCTTTACCGCCGCGGTCGGAATCCCCATTGGAGCACCGCCGGCCTGTCGGCGGTGCTCCCGCGGTCCTCCGCCCTGGCGGTCAAAGACCGCCAGGGTCAGAATGACCACCTATGTGATTAGGTGGAAATAGAATGCTGACTTATTAAGTTAAAACATTATAGCTTCTGCTTAATAGTTATCTTTATACAATGAATGTTGCAAATCGTTGATTATATCATGACCATCATAAATTATCTTTATATACAATTTTTATAGCAACAAAACACCTTATTAACCAGAGGGAAGATTTTGATTGATGCATATCAGGCCAAAAAACCTATAAAAGATGTCTGCCACATCAAATGTAGCTTGTTAGTCCTACGTTTATGTGTTATTTTGTTATCACAATGGTTTAAGTGAGGCTGTTAAGATGATGTTGGTGTGTGAACAATCTCGCTTGATGGGTGAAACACATCATGTAAGTAGTAAACATTGTGTTTGCACCCACTTTAGAGAGCGTTGTGGATTATTTATTTGGCTGTGTTGTGAATTGATTGCCAGGTCGCTCCGCTGGCTGAGACACTTCACCCCCATGGGTACAGACTCCAGGAGGAGCATATTTTCATTTGGATATTGTTAGACCTGACAGCCTTAGGGTGGTCACCCCTAACTTTTTGCCTGCCTCCCTCCACTTTTTGGACACTGTTTTTGCTGGTTTTACTTTGCGCACTTTACCACTTCTAACCAGTGCTAAAGTGCATATGCTCTCTCCCCTTAAACATGATAACATTGAATCATACCCAATTGGACTACTTAATTTACTTATAAGTCCCAAGTAGTGTGCACTGTATGTGCCCAGGGCCTGTAGATTAAATGCTACTAGTGGGCCTGCAGCACTGGTTGTGCCACCCACTTAAGTTGCCCTTAACCTTGACTCAGGCTTGCCATTGCAAGGCCTGTGTGTGCAGTTTCACTGCCAATTCGACTTGGCATTTAAAAGTACTTGCCAAGCCTAAAACTCAAATCTACATATAAGACACCCCTAAGGTATGCCCTAGGTAACCCATAGGGCAGGGTGCTGTGTAGGCAAAAAGGCAGGACATGTACCAATGTAGTTTACATGTCCTGGTAGTGTAAAACTGCCAAATTCGTTTTTACACTGCTGTGAGGCCTGCTCCCTTCATAGGCTAACATTGGAGCTGCCTTCATACATTGTTTGAATGGTAGCTGCTAATCTGAAAGGAGTAGGAAGGTCATATTTAGTATGGCCAGAATGGTGATATAAAATCATGCTGACTGGTGAAGTTGGATTTAATATTACTATTTTAGAAATGCCACTTTTAGAAAGTGAGCATTTCTCTGCATTTAAATCTTTCTGTGCTTTACAATCCACGTCTGGCTGGGTTTAGTTGACAGCTCCTTGTGCATTCACTCCGACACACCCCAAACACAGGATACTCAGCCTCACCTGCATACATCTGCATTTTGAACGGGTCTTCCTGGGCAGCCTTCTCTCACACAAAGGACTGCCACACCCCCTACTGGGACCCTGGCAGACAGGATTAAACTGAAAGGGGACCTGGTGCACTTCTAAGCCACTCTTTGAAGTCTCCCCCACATTTGGGTATATAAACCGGGCTTCTGCTCGTGCCAACTCAGCACTTCATGGAGAAGATAACTGGAACCAGAACCTGCATCCTGCCAAGAAGAACTGCCTGGCTGCCCAAAGGACTCACCTGACTGCTTTCTGTGAAGGACTGCTGCCTTGCTATTGGCCTGCTGCTTTGCTGCTCTCTGTCTGTGGTGAAGAAGTGCTCTCCAAGTGCTTGAATAGAGCTTGCCTCCTGTTCCCTGAAGTCTCAGGACCAAAAAGTCTTCTCTCTTGCAACTGCACTGCAACTGGACTCCTTGTGCGGTGAAAATTCAATGCACAGCTTGCTAAAACTGACGCACAGCCTGCCCCATGGTGAGAAATTCACCACAAGCCGAACCAGAACAACGCAGTGCAACTTCGCAAGGAGAAGATCGATGCAGCACCTGCGTTGCAACCGGAACTTCGACGCACGGCCCACCAGATCAACGCATCTGAAAACCCTGCAACCCAAAGAGGATCCACGATCGAGTGCCGAAATTCGATGCACAGCCATCCCTGCATGGAAACTAAACAACGAATCGCAGTGTGCGGCCTGAGAAATCGACGCACACCCTTTTGTTTTCACGCTTCTCATCCTCTGTGGCCCCTTTGCTGAGATTTTTCACGTGAACCAGGTATTTTGTGCTTGAAAGACTTTGTTTGCTTTAAAACAAAAACACTTTATATCACTTTTCAGTGATACCTCTACATTTACTAATTGCATCTTTGATCGTTATGACCTGCAAATATCCAGATAAATATATATTTTTCTAAACACTGTGTGGTGTATTTTTTTGGTGCTATAAGACGTTATTGTATGACTTATTGCACAAATACATTACACATTGCCTTCTAAGTTAAGCCTGACTCGGTGCCAAGCTACCAGAGGGTGGGCACAGGATAATTTGGATTGTGTGTGACTTACCCTGACTAGAGTGAGGGTTCTTGTTTGGACAGGGGGTAACCTGACTGCCAACCAAAGACCCAATTTCTAACAGATATATATATATAAATATATATATATATATATATATATATATATATATATATATATATATGTATATATATATATATATATATATATATATATGTGTGTGTGTGCTCCCAAACGCCTCTGGTGCTTGTAAGTGCGTGACAGCCCACATGGCTTACATCCAGGTAAAGTGTTTCAAAGTAAAAAAGTAAAAACGCAGCAGCACTCCCAGCAGGTGTGCAAGTTTAATAGGCCAAATTCAACCACATGTTTCGGTCCTCCTGAGACCTTTATCTTTTCCTTTTTAACACATACAAGACAAACAGAATATAAACAACAGACTGTCACAGAATGTGCCTCCGTTTTCTCACTTCCACTGCAGCCATTTTCATATGTCTGATTAAATCATTTCCCTCATTTATATCAAATCAAAATAAGACTAGCCCCTGCATGATAACAGAAAATTAAACAACATAACAAAATTAGATGAACAACATAACATACAGACACTGCCAAGTGCCCCCCATATCTTCTTGCTTTTGCTTTTTTATACACTTTTGAGTCCCAAAGCTTCTCAACATCAGGGATATACCCACCAATTCTGCCCCAGTGGGCAAAATATATCAGGTCAGTGCCCCCCCATTTCTTTATTTCTTTTACAAATACTTATGAGACCCAAAAAAAATGCCAAAAGCTGTGATATATTCACCAATCCATATTCACCATGGAAGTAAGAAAACAGAGGCACATTCTGTGTGTGTGTGTGTGTGTGTGTGTTTGTATATATATATATATATATATATATATATATATATCGTTTGATGAATCCTCATGATATTTTCCAAATAATTGCCCTAGTGATCTTTGTTCATCTGTGTACAGCAGGGATTTACTTCCTGCAGTGAGTTAGGTGCAATGACTCACTTAAGTTCAGGCCCTGTGGTCAACCACCACTATGTACAGTGGACAGTTGGGGTCAGATGTGCACACCAGGTTTGGTATAAGGCCAGTAGAAAGGTTAGTTACTGCAGCCAGCCCCCACTGTCATGACCTAATGCCTAGAGAAGCAGAGATTTAGTGTTGCAGGGTGTTGAGCACAGGGCCTGACCCTGCGCTGTGGGGGATGGCCATGAATTGATGGTTAGGTACAAGGAAAACTTGAATGTGGTATATAATAATACAGCTCTGAAATTCCCTGCAAAATACAGTTAAATTGCAGCTAGCCATTTTCTGTTCCAGACAGAGGTAGGACTTTTTCCCTATCTTTCACAGTTTAACCCCTTCATTGCTAAGCCTTTTCCACCTCCTGTGCTAGCCTTTTCTTGGCTATTGGGGGTAGTTGGCAATGAGGCCCCCATAACATTTTGTCCACATAAGCTATACACACCAAATTTGAGTCCTTTTTTTATTTCAACCTCCTGGGGATTCCAAAGGTGCGCAGGGTTTGTGGAATCTCCTGGTGGGGACTGAGAAGTTAGCCAAAATACAGATACAATTTGGGCTTTTTGGGGAAAATGGTAACAAGTGCTGCAGAAGAAAGCATCTGTTTTTTATTTTGTTGCAAACTGCATCAGCAAATGGTCTGCAGTGCTACAATCACCATCATCCCACTATAATCAGAGAACTACATTTTTCAACAGAGTTTTGGCATTTTACTGGAGCATACACCATTTTACTTTTTTTGTGCTTTCAACCTCCTTTCAATTAGTGACAGAAATGTGTAAAAAAACAATGGTTGATCTCAGAAAGCTACACATTTCTTAGAACTCAGCCTGGAGTCATTTGTATAGATCCATCAAGGATTTCCTATAGAAAGCAACAGGTGAAATAACACATATTGAAATTGAGTTAAAAAAACACCCATTTCTTTCTATGTTTTCATCTGTACCGGTTTCCAACTATGGCAGATTTTCAAAAGCAATGTACTGTTACATTCACTGGACCATTCTGCTTGTGGGGATATATTGGGCTCTTATGTGTACTAAGAACTCAAGAATCCCATAGCCAATAAATGAGCTGCACCTTGCAAAGGGTTTTTATTGTGTACCGGGTATACAGCAAATCATTTGGTGAAATATAAAGAGTGAACAATGGGCACAAGATATGGAGTTTAGAAGCAGTGGTTATTTGCACAAGCCTGAAATTAGGGTACCCATACTAGCAAGTGAATTACAGGGCATTTCTCAAAAGACTTCTTTCTTCAAACTGCTTTACATTTGGAAGGCCCAAATACAGAGAAAGACAATTGGTAACAACACTTGTTCTGCTATTCTGTGTTCCCACATGTCTCCCAATAAAAATGCCACCTCACCTGTGTGGATAGGCCTAGTGCCAGCAACAGGAAATGCCCCAAAACAAAACATGGACACATCCCATTTTTCCACTGAAAACTGATGCGATTTTTGCAAAGTGCTTCCTATTGATTTTGGGCTGTAGCTCAGAAAGCACCAAGGGAAACCTAGCAAAACCCTATATTTTTAAAAGTAGACAACTAGGGGATTCCAGGATGGGATGATGTGTTGGGCTCTCACCAGGTTCTGTCAACCAGAATCCTTTGCAAACCTTAAATGTTGTCTAAAAACACATTTTCCTTATATTTCAGTAACGCAAAGTTCTGCAGTCTGAGGGGACCAACAAACTCCCTATCACCTAGCATTCCCCCAAGTCTCCAGATAAAAATGCTACCTCAAGTGTGCGGGTGGGGCAAGTGCCAGTGGACACAATAAAATTCTCTATCACAAAATGACCTGTTATTGCAAGTGAGGTATCTGCGTTTTTGGTCCCAGGCTCAGTGACCATCTATTGAAACCTGCCAGACTCAGACTTTCCTGAATACTAGATACCCGGGGGAGTCCAGGGAGGTGTGACTTGTATCAATTCCCAAAAATGTTCTTACCCAGAATACCCTGCAAACCTCAAATTTAGCTAAAAAATCTGCTTTCCCTCACATTTCTGTGTAGAATAATCCCTGGTGCCTAGTGGTTTCTGCCAAATAAAGACGCAAATCTGCCCTCAAGAGAGGGCAGAAATTACCAAACTGCATATTCCTTGCCCAAGGGGCTGCTACCCTACAATATACAAACACAATCCCTGGTGTATAGTGGTTTCTGCCCCACTTGGGGGCAGATGTGAATAAAATAAAAAGGTTGATCTGCCCCCAAGAGGGGCAGAAAAGGCCAAAATACTTTTCCCCCGAAAGGGAGTGACCCTTGCCTAAGGGGCTGCTCCGTAAATAAACAAATATTGGAATGCAAATAATCCCTAGTGTTTTGTGGTTTTGCTCTCCCTTGGAGGCAGATAGGCCTAAAATAAAGAGTCTGATCTACCCCAAGGGGAGATGAAATGCTCAAAGTACATTTCCCCCAATGGGGAACGACTCTTGTCCCAAGGGCTGCTCCCCAAACAAACAAATATTGTGACGCTAATAAAATAATCCCTGGTGTCTAGTGATTTCTGCTCCCTTAGGTGTCAGAGGGACCTAAAATGAAAAAGCTGATCTGCCCCCAAAGAGGGGCAGAAATAGCCAAAATGCATATCCCCCTAAAAGGAGCGACCCTTGACAAAGGACTGCTCCTCAAACAAACAAATATTGAGTCAGAAATATTTCCCTGGGGGGCAGATGAGCTTAAAATAAAGAGGCCGATCTGCACCCAACGGGGGCAGAAATGGCTAAAATATAGTTCTGCTAAAGGGGAGCTTCCCAAACAAGTAAATATTGTGACCCAAATAATCCCTGGGGTCTGGTGGTTTCTGTCCCCCTTGGGGGAAGATGGACCTAAAGTAAAGAAGCTTTTCTGCCCCCAAGTGTGGCAGAAATGGCCAACATGCATATCTCCCAAAGGAGGATGACACTTGCCAGAGGGGCCATTCCCCTACAAAACAAATAAAACCAAAAAAAATCCCACGTGTCTAATGGACATTTCTGCTGCATAATCGCAGTGCTATTGTGCAACAGAAATGCTGAAAGAGACATTGGAGGAAATGAAAACCCTTTCGTTCCCCCGTGCATCTTTTGTAAAAATAAAATAAGCCCTTGAGAACAGAAAACAGACTTGTTTCTCTTGATGCGCTGGAAGCAAATGGCTTCCAGTGGGCCGAGGTGACTTCTAATTACTTTAGATGCTGCAGAGGGGATCGGGGTGGCAGGGGAAGCACTTCTGCTACCATCCCTAGTGGGGGGTGTAGAGAGACATCGCATGGGGGAATCACCAGTGCTCCCCTCATGGGTGGGTGCTAGGATGGCCAGCAGCCTTCCTAAGCACAGGTCAACCGTGGCTTAGAGCGGCCCCTGGCCGTCCATAGCACCCAAGGGGTTAATGGGAAAAGCACAGTCATAGATGCTTTTAGCAGAGATTTCTTCACTGAGGTCATTTAACCTGTCAAATGTGATGAGCTATGGTTAGGTTACATTGCCGTAACTGGCAAATTTCAGTATTTTTACATTTGTCTGTATATAACAGTGAGACAATTGAGTTTTTTGTTTTTAGACATAAAACCCCAAATCCCTTCAGTCTGCATCATTTTTAGTGGCAAGGCATAGAGGTTTCAAATAGACAATAAGAAAAATGTGAGTCATAATGCCTCAAAATGATGGGTATGCTCAGATGTGGGGCCTGTGCTCTTTGTGCCACTAGAGCCAAGTTGCACCCTACTGAAGAAGCCCAAATAGGATTGAATTGGTTTGTAGTCACTTGTGTTCTGGTTTGTAGGGAACCTGACCTTACAGTCTGAGATGAAATGTTCCCATGGGGCAGAACCAAGGCTGATTTAAATATGGCTGGTTCCAGTCTGAGGTGAAAATGGTGGTGAGAAAAACAATTGACTAGCATATGGTCCCAAGTAATTAACAATGTCTGAGATTAATTCAAACATTCTATCCCCTCAAATGTTTGTATTCCTATGTTAGACACCATAAGTGCTATAGTATGTACAGACATGGGTCTTGTGCTTACTGTACCACTGGAACCAAGCTACACACAACTGAGGAGGCCCTTATTGGCTAAAACAAGCCTGGGAATGCTTGTGTTCCAGTTCAGTGAAGGAACTGAGAAGACAGAGTGAACTGGGCAGGACAAAGGCTGATTAGCATATGGCTGATTCATGTCTAAGGTGGCATGGTGGGCAAGAAACACATAGGGACTGATATGTGTTATCTTGCCAGTTGCTCAAACTAGGCCTACGAATGCTGTTTAAGTGGTTCGCATGATGAGCTCATCACTTTAAAATTCCATGTTAAAGCTTGGGTTGAATGTTGAGCATTTATCCTAATAAGTCTGCAAATTCACAGCCCTTCAGAGGATAGCAGACTTCTGCCCCTTACATGTTAATGATAAGCATACGTTTCCAGTGTTCATATTCAGAAGGCTGAAATCTGCTTCACTATGTCTCCATTTTGCTATGCTGCTTTTTATATATGCCTCTTGCCCTTCTAAAAGCTCTCTCTGGGAAGCACTTTCACTCCTGCTCATCTCGGTTATTTTCTCCCACTTCCAAGAAACACTAAAGACAAGTCAGATCCTCCCACTCCTAAAGAAACCCACATATCATCCTGATGACCTTCGCAACTACCAGCCCATCATCCACCAAGCCTTCTTAGGCAAGATCATTGAAAAAAAGTCCATGTTCAAATTCAAGATCACATGAGTACTAACCATCTCCAGTATGACTACCATTTTAACTTCAAATCATGCTGTACGATGGAGACTGTTACCTTACCCATTGCAGATATCCCCCTCATGACCAAAGATGAAGATGACCACTCCCTCCTGATAATGCTGAACCTCTCAGTTGCCTTCGACAAACCAACCCTTTTCCACACCTTGGAGTCTCAAATAGGATTTGCCTGCAATGTCATTCACAATTGTTCTCATTCTCCTACCTTTCTAATCAACATCAAATTATTTACATGGTCACCTACAAGTCCAAAATTATACCTATTACCTGTGGAGTCCCCTAGGTTTCCATACACCTCCTGTCATCTTCATTCTGTACAATGAGCCTCCTGGGGCTCTACTCACAGAGAGCAGTATACACATTCACCAATATGCTAACAATACTGACCCCTACCTGAAAGTCTTCTCTATTTCTGATATCCAGGGCCAGATTTATAATAGATTTGTGTCACCCTTGCACCATGCAAGAAGGTACAAGGGTGACACAATCTTATAGACAGAATTATCAAGCCACGCAAGCCCACCAGAGTGCTTTGCGCTGTCTTGTGGTATTCTTCTCCAGGGCGGCATTTCATGGGTGGAGCATGGGTGCTCCCATAAATTCACCCTTGATTTTTCTTACATTGACAGATTTCCCTTTATTGGTTGACATGGAAATGTCTCAAAATGCAACACCTCTCGAGTGAAGGCATAATGAGGAGAATTATCTTTATTTTCCTTATGTTTCCTGCATTCTGCAGCACACAAAGAAAAAGGAAAACGCCTTTGACAAAACAATCCTGCATGCAACACAGACACCATTGAATGATGATGCGAGGGTGCCTGAATGAGTACTAAGCAGTCCTAAGTGCACCGCTGCAAGGAGGGGACAGGAATATGCCATTTAATTTTAAATATGACACATTCCTGCTTTCTCCCATTTTCAAGCAGGGCAGCATAGCAAGGTGGCTTGTTGTGTTGTGCTGCATGAAAGTATGATAAATCTGAGCCCTGATGTTTCAAATACCGTTTATAAAACAGACATTTCTGGTTGCCCAGCAACTACCTGAAGCTCTACTCACCAAAGACAGAATGTGTGTTATTTGCCAAGAACAACAAGCACGAACTAGTACACAGCTCAGATATGCTTGAAAACGGAGGTGGAGGGCTCCATTCACAAAGGTAAAATTGGATGTTTGGTTTAAACTTAGATGAAACAACGACTTTGATAATTCCCACAGGGCATTTACGATTACTATCTTTAGGTCTGCACCGGGGGCAGACCAGCACTCTGAGTGCGGACCTAAAGATACTACTCATTGTGTAGCAAATATGTTATTCGTAAATGACCTTTGTGAATTCCCAATGCCATAAACTTAGACTTCATAGTCCTGCGTCTGTTCTGTAAATGTATTTTTACATCTGAAGCTAGATTATCCTGTTTATTCATGGAAGCTCACATGGCTTGGACCACTGGATGGCGCTAGACCCAGACGTGACAAATAAATCATTTTTTTTGTCTGAGGCCCGGCAGAAGCTTCTGACACGCCTGAGCTCTGCACAAAAGAGGTATTGTAATATGTAAAACATATTCAAGTTTTTAGAGCATTCTCCAATACTAAGTATTCGTTGTGTGTTCCTTTCTGATTTGTAAAGCTGGTGATGGCACTTTAGAAACTAAACTCAATCCGTCTCAGCTGTAGATAATTCAGCGATATCCGGATCCCAAAGTGTTATTGTGTTTCTATTTCAAAAAATACTTAGACATTCAATTAAATCCCAGAAACTAACACATACATTTTGCTCCATATAATGCATACTATTTTAATGTTGAAAGCTGTAAAATAAGGCATCCTTGAAAACTGCTGATGGAGAAGATGTCTACCTTCCAAAAGACTATTAGCAATTCCATCTTATGTTCCACAATAAAACATGCTGTGTAGAAGTGATTGCGTTGGACAATATTGGTACATTTGAATGCAAACTACTAAAGCATGAAAAATGAGGCATCCATTGGCTATAAAAATAAATTAGGAGGCACTGCTTTTCTGCTAACGCCGTTCGAGCACCACAGTTCATAACTATTCATGCTACCATTAACAGATGTCTTTGCTCACATGGCGGCCCGCTGCCTGATGTGGCTGTAGCCAGCAGTGCTTTATAGCCAAAGTCAATGCAAGGCAACTTTGTTTTAGAGTATAATAAAATTCTGTCTGATGTGGAGATCCTGGGGGAAATTATACAATAATGGTACCTACATAACTAATTTCCTTTTTTATGAAATGATGATTCCCTCAACACTTTTAGAGCTATTGGAAGTATTGTTTAACATCATCATTTCCATGTTAATATCTCTGTAAATCATCGAAATCTCGCACTCGGGTATGAGAAATGATCCAGACTGAGGCCATCGTAAGTTTTCTCTTCAGAATTAAAAATAGGATAATATGAATGCAAGATGTATGTTGTTGGCTGGTAATAAAAAATGTACTTGTTTCGTAACAAATTATTACTTTTTGAAGGAAATATTGCTGCATTCCAAAGGCACCACATACTGTAAAAATACGGTTGGATAGCAGATACTGGCAGCTTTAAAGGGAAGCATGAACACAGCTGCCGGAAAGATAATTCAATCGATTGAATGGCATACCTAGGGAAACATTGCAAATCTAAAAGGCAACATTTTATGTTAAGTAGGGAAACAGCACAGCAAACACATTTTAAAAGTGGCATCTGAAACATTCTCTGGCTTTAGAGTTACAAGGTGCACTTGTATCAGGAGTCTTTTCCTAGTGAAATATGCATGTCTACACAAAACATGACGTTCAGGACTTTAGCTTTTCTCCCCAACTGACTAATAGCGGCCCATTAAACGGATGCTCATACCGTTTCCAGTGAAGGATCATTATTTTAGTTGAGGGAACAAATATACCCAAACCAGACGTTATCTACTTCTCATGTTTATTACTAATTTCCCGGGTATTATTTGTTAAACCCCTTCTCTGCCAGGCCTTTTCCCCTCCTGTGCCGAGCCTTTTTTGGGCTATTTGGGGCAGTTCGCGCTTAGGCCCTCATAACATTTTATTCACATAAGATACCCACGGCAAATTTTTGTCCTTTTTTCCATCATCCTAGGGATTCTAGAGGCACACAGACTTTGTGGGTCCCCCTGAAGGAGACTAAGAAATTAGCTCAAATCTGGCAAAAATTAGTTTTTTTCAAAAAATGGGAAAAAGGGCTGCAGAAGAAGGCTTGCGTTTTTTTCCCTGAGAATGGCGTCAAAAAGGGTTTGCTGTGGTAAAATCACCATCTTCCCAGCTTTCAGGAACAGGCAGACTTGAATTAGAAAACCCAATTTTTCAACTCAATTTTAACATTTTACTAGGACACACCCCATTTTTACAATTTGTTTGTGCTTTCAGCCTCCTTCCAGTTAGTGACCGAAATGGGTGAGAAACCAGTGCTGGATCCCAGAAAGCTAAACATGTCCGAAAAGTTGTCAACATTCTGAATTCAGCAAAAGGGTCATTTGTGTAGATCCTACAAGTGTTTCCTACAGAAAATAACAGCTGAAATGAGAAAATATTGAAATTGAGGTGAAAAAAGCAGCCATTTTTCTCCACATTTTACTCTGTAACTTTTTCCTGCGATTTCAGATTTTTTTAAAGCAATATAACGTTATGTCAGCTGGACTCTTCTGGTTGTGAGATATATAGGGCTTGTAGTTTCATCAAGAACCCTAGGCACCCAGAGCCAATAAATGAGCTGCACTTTGCAATGGGTTTTCATTCTATACCGGGTATACAGCAATTCATTTGCTGAAATATAAAAAGTGAAAAATAGGTATCAAGAAAACCTGTGTATTTACAAAATGGCCACAAGATAAGGTGTTGAGAAGCAGTGGTTATTTGCACATCCCTGAAATCCGGGGTCCCCATACTAGCATGTGAACTACAGGCCATTTCTCAAATAGACATCTTTTTGACACACTGTCGTACATTCGGAAGGAAAAAATGTAGAGAAAGATAAGGGGCAATAACACTTGTTTTACTATTCTGTGTTCCCCTAAGTCTCCCGATACAAATGGTACCTCACTTGCATTGGTAGGCCTAGCGCCCGTGACAGGAAATGTCCCAAAACACAATGTGGACACTTCACATTTTCACCAAAAAAAAAACAGAGCTGTTTTTTGCACAGTGCTTAGCTGTGGATTTTGGCTTATAGCTCAGTCGGAACCTAGGGAAACCTAGCAAACCTGCACAGTTGTGAAAACTAGACACGTAGGGGAATCCAAGATGGGGTGACGTGTGGGGCTCTGACCAGGTTCTGTTACCCAGAATCCTTTGCAAACCTCAAACTATGGCCCAAAAAAACAAATTTTTCCTATCATTTCGGTGACAGAAAGTTCTGGAATCAGAGAGGAGCCACAAATTTCCTTCCACCCAGCGTTTCCCCCAAGTCTCCCGATAAAAGTGGTGCCTCACTTTTGTGGGTAGGCCTACTGCCCGCGAAAGGAAATGCCCCAAAACACTATCTGGACACATCAAAATGATCAAATACAAAATTACCTGTTTTTGCAAGGAGGGCACCTGCGTTTTTGGTCCTGGGCTCAGCAGCCAAACCCAGACATTTCTGAAAGCTAGACACCCAAGGGAGTCCAGGGTGGTGTGACTTGCGTGGACCCCAATGTTTTCTTACCCAGATTCTTCAGCAAACCTCAAATTTAGCTCAAAAATCTCATTTTTCCCACCTTTCTGTGTGGGATTACCGCACCGGGACAAATTTCATACCACCCAATGTTACCCTCAGTCTCCTGGTAAAAATGATACCTCGTTTGTGTAGGAGTACTTGTGACAAGGAAGAGACAAAACATGTTGAAATTAAGGGGGAACTAAAGCGGGTCCAAAAGGGCAGTTTGAAAAAAAACATTTTTAGGCTGACAAGTGCAGCAGAATTCTTATCGGTATAGATGAGACAATGCTGGGTGGTAGGAATTTTGTGGATTCCTGCAGATTCCGGAAGGTTTCATCACAAAAACATGGGAAAAGTTGGAGGTATTGTGGGTAAGAAACTGGTGCGGGGTGCATGTGAAAAACACCACCCTGGAATCAGCCAGATGTTTAGTTTTCAGATGTGTCTGCGTCTTGTGGATATTTCTACATGGCAGCGTTCCAAAGACCATAAAGTGCAGCCTTCACCATTCAAAGTGGGACGAATTTGAGAGTTAGCCAAGCTCTCATGGCCCATCTGTAAAACCAAAACCCAAAATAGTCAAATGTCTTCTTGTTTGCTGTGGGATGAGATGTTTCAGAGTGCGGTGGAGAGCTAAAAGACTGTTACCTCCTTCAGTTGGGTTTGGGGGCAGAACCAGGCCCATACTGGTTGGTATCCACCACCCCACTATTTTTTTTTTATTCCCTGGCATCTAGAAGACTTTCTGCTCCCCCTGGGGTGTGGATCAGGGGTAATTGCCCCATCTGCTGTCTGGTGGGCGGAACAACTTTGGCCCTATTTATTTGGGATGGTGGTATGGCCATACCCTCACCCTCTTATTTTGGAGAAAAAAAAAACTCCCTGGTCTCTGGTGGGCTTTCTGCCCCCCTTGAGGGCAGATGGGCCTTCCAAAAATAGGCCAATCTGCCCTCAAGGGGGGCATATATGCCCAACAGTATGTGCCCCCATGGGGAGCAACCCTTACCCAAGGGGCTGCCCCCTAAAGAAAACACACACAGACACACACACCAATCCCTGGTGCCTAAGTGGTTTCTGCCCACCCCCGGGGGCAGATCGGCATAATAGAAATACGCCAATCTGCCCCCAAGGGAAGCAGAAATGGCCCAAAATAAATTCCTTCCCCCCCCCGGGAACGACCCTTGCCTAAGGGCTTGCTCCCCAACTCTAAAAAACAAAAACAAAAAAAGAAAAATGATCCCTGGTGCCTAGAGGTTTCTCCTCCCCCCCCGGGACAGATTGGCCTAATAACAATAGGCCAATCTGCCCCCAGGGGGGACAGAAAGACCTATAATAAATGTGCCCCCCCACAGGGAGCAACCCTTCCCTAAGGGGTCACTCCCCTTGCGTGAGATTAGCGCAAAAAAAAATCCCCAGTGCCTAGTGTTTTCTGCCCCCCTTGGGGGTAGATTGGCCTAACAAAAATGGGGCAGAAATTGTCTAAATACAATTTGCCCCCCAGGAGAGCCACCCTTGCCTGGGGGTCGCTCCCCACATCTATAAAAAACTAAAAAAAAATGTTTTTCCGCTGGCGCCTAGAGGTTTCTGGCCCCCCGGGGCAGATCAGCCTAATAACAATAGGCTGATCTGCCCCCGGGTGGGGCAGAAATGGCCTAAAATAAATTCCCCCCCCCAGGGAGCAAACCTTGCCTAAGGGGTCGCTCCCCTTGTGTGAAATTGGCGCAAAACAAAAAAATCCAGATTGGCCTAACAAAGATCGGCTGATGTGCTTCCAAGGGGGGCAGAAATGCTCTAAATACAATTTGGCCCCGAGGGTAGTGACTCTTGGCTAAGGGGTCGGTCCCCACCTCTAAAAAACAAAACAAAACATAAAATATGATCCCTTGCGCCTAGAGGTTTCTGTCCCCGGGGAGCAAACCTTCCGTGAATTCGCCATAAAAAAAAACTCCCTGGTGTCTAGTGGTTTCTGCCCCCCTTGGGGGCAGACTGACCTCATAAAAATAGGCTGATCTGCCCCCTAGGGGGGTAGAATAGAAATGGCCTAAATAGAATTTTCTCCCTAGGGGAGTGACCCTTGCCTCAGGGGTTGCTCTCCAACTTAAAAAAAAAACAAAGAAAAACAAAAAAAAAGATCCCTGGTGCCTAGTAGTTTCTGCCCCCCCCTCCCCCGGGGGCAGAAAAGTCCTTGGAAAATATTGCCCCCCTTGGGAGCGACCCTTGCCCAAGGGGTCGCTCCCCTCATACCATTTTCCTTTTCAAAAATAAATCCCTGGTGTCTAGTGGGCATTTCAGAAGCCGGATTGCTTTACGATCCAGCTTCTGAAATGCTCTGAGAGACTTCAAAGCGAAGGAAAATCCTTTCCTTCCCTTTGAAGGCTCTCAGGTCCCATCACATGATCGGAAGAAAAATGCAAAGCATTTCTCTTCCGATGAAGTGGCCTCTGATGAGGTCAGCGCGCAAATGCACGCTGATGTCATCAGACGTCCCTGGCAGGGTCAGGGGGGTCCTGACTTAGGGGCGTGGGAGGGAAGACCACAGATGGAGCACTAGCGCTCCCTCTGAGCTCAGTGCAGAGGACGTAATGTTTACATCCTCGGCACATGAACACTGTGCCTTTGGACGTAACCATTACGTCCAAGGCACTGAAGGGGTTAAAATGGTGGTCTTTTGCAGTAGTCATATTAGCCAATGAGGTAGAATCACTCCGAAGTTTACTCCAACTCTCTTGGATTTCATGAATTTTAGTCAATTTCAATTCAGAGTGACTTATGAGGAAGAGATTAGAAAATATATTCAATATGTTTGCTTTTGTATACATTAATTGTGGATTTTTTAAATCAGTGAAATAGCTCTGTGGTTAAAATGTTTAGCATTGAGGCATTATATGGGTAGTACATGGGCATACCTGTGCTGCTACCCATGCTTTGCGATGCTAAACCCTATTCTCAAACGTCAGTAGAAAGGGTTTAGTGGCAAAAAATAATGCTGCTGAAAAGCAGGCCTTAAACGGAGAAATGTTTTTATTTCTCAATGCCTTTCCAAATTTGCATATGTGCTGCACTGCAGAGCAGATATACAATGTAAGAAAAACATTTCCACGTGCCTAGGCGTAGTATTTTGTACAGGAAGAATACCTTTCCTGTACAAAATCTATGCTCACGCACACACCCTAGCACAATGTCGCTAAGGTGTGTGTGTGGTGCACAAAAGCTGAAATCACCACCAACGCTACGGAGAGAGGGAGGAGAGTGCCATTTTCATATGACTATGGTGCTCTCCTGCTCCCTCCCTGTTATGTAATGCAGTGCAACGCATAACTTTGGGTTCAAATGTCGAGTCTGAAGAGCTTTCAGTTTAGAAGGTTCCAAACCAAAAAAGGAGAGATAATTATGTCATATTCCAGTCGAGACTAAACTGTTAAGCAGTTTAGATGAGATAATAATATTTGAATATAGGTCTTGTTAGGTAAAGCTGCTATGTACAAGTTAAGGTGGGCAAATGGCACAGCAGCAGACAGTTTTGCCTGGAACCCACCAAGAAAGACAATGGGGATGCAGTAGCTTGCTATTTTATAGACATTTTTCTTGTGATTGATGGAATACGTTCCAAAGCATAGCAGCTAGATGAAGGTTTTGATCCCATTGAGAATTCCTGGACAAAGTGTATCACAAGATTTTTTCCTCAATCATTAGCCAATGTGAGCACTCAGTTTAGACTCAAGAAAGATTGAGCCTGGATGTTAGAGTCTATCTGCTCAATGCTCAACACATTGATTTCAATCTACATAGGAATTGGGTGCTGACGGAATTAATTTGATTTTTTTGCTTAAATCACATCTGCCAAAATGATAATGATTTCAATGCTTTGGAACCTCTTCAGCTTGCTCACTAGAAACTCAACAGCCAGTTAATTTTAATAATCACATTTCCAGCGCACCTAGCAATTACTATTTAAGCAAAATTCGAGGACCCTACAGGACTTTTTCAGGACTCTAGGGTGATAGAGACAGCAACTGCAACTGTGCAGTTGGTAGTGCTGGAGATCAGTGATATCAAATTTAGACATCCATATTCATAGCAGTCAAAATAGGCAACCTTTAAATTTAGTCCAGAGACATTTTGTTGAGAAATTAGTTTGGACCCAAAAGTAGTGGTATAATGAAACTTGAGGGCCCCCCTGCAAAGTACATTGCCGCCATGATGGTCTACCCACCCTATTTAGATGTTAGTGGAGCATAGGGGAAAGACTGTTGACGGTCCACCGTCACCGCCAAGAATCACCACCTGTGTTGACAGCACCATAGGCTAAAGCGGCTGACGGTGGGATGCCAGCCCCTTTTCCTGCCAACCCAATCATGATATGCATTCCCTCCAACGCAAATGTGGCAACTAAACCTCCACACCTGAGTTAGTGGAATGGGAAGGATGAAAGGACAAAACTAACCTTCTTAACGTTTCTCACATTTCCTGGCACCACAAACCAGCACAGATCAAACCTGCCATTGCTCCTGGGCAAGGGCCAAGATGGAATTCAACACCGTCATTGCTGGAACAGAAGGTAAGTTACGGTCATGCCTGTTATCATCGGAATTGTTGCTTCACAGTAGCATGGGCCTCGTGCATGTCTAAATATTTTTGGCACAAAACACCATTATGATGCGCAATGGTTATGTTTGTAATATTGTATTTAGAAAATGTATCTGAACAGACCTCGAGATATAAGTAGCACCCAGCAATCTGTTACGAACTGCCTTCAGGGCAGGGGAAACATAAACAAAAAGTCACACCATTCACAAAGAGGAATGTGTCCGCACATGCAATATTTCCCCAATAACATTGAAAGTATTAACTGAAACACAGCAATTCCACCACAACATGTTACGGGTGTGTGTACAGAGAATGTACTACCAATCTTACCTCTAAATTTCAAACAGATGCAGAGATTTATGAAAGTCACATGTCCCCTTGATGTGTGCAATAGATCACAACCATTTGCTGTGACCTAACTTGAAAATGTTATCGGTGTAATGGTCAAAAACACATCTATTTTTTATGGAAGCGTCAAGTAACACCATCAATGTTTGTATCAAAATTGACCTGGCCATCAAAAATGTATAACACTAATATATACAATTTTTGAAAAATAAAGAAAACCAGCAAACTGTGCTGACCACTGTCACAATTGAGAGAAAATGCATGGCACACGTAGTAGCAAAACAGTATCAACAAATAATTAAAAACATTCCTTAAATAAGACGAGGGCAACTGCATTCTCAAAATATATATATTTTTATAAACATGAGATAATTCTCTCATAAATTATTTATAAAAACTGTACAGAAGAAAGAAAAGGAACTAGGCCTGTATCCCAAATTGTGGGTGCATGCCAAAAACCTCCTCTGGAAGGGGCATAGTACTGTCAGTGTCAAAATAAACCTCCTCTGGAAGGGGCATCTAAAGGGCAGAGAACAGGTATCTCATTGCTGTCACTTGAGGGGGTCCTTGGGTTTAGGAAGGTTGGTTTGGGATTTTGAAGGGGTGGAAAGATGTTTGGGAGTGGCAGATTTACATTTAAGAGAGTGGTGTGGGATGTGAAAGGGGTGGTTTGGGACGTAGAAGGGATAGAAAGACATTTGTTAGGGGTGGTTTTGGATTTAGAAGGGGGCAGGGCCAGGGCTAAAAGTAGGTCCTCCATTGGAAAATGGGTAGTGTGGTATGCAGGGAGATCAGGTTGGGAGGTAGAAGGAGTGGCTGTGTCTGTTGTGTACGTGTCTGTTGAAGGTGTGGGTGACTGAGGATCTGGTGTATGTGCTTTACGTTTTAATTTGTGTTTTGTAGGACTCCCACCAACCCCATCTCCCACTTGTTCCCAATCCAAAGTCCCTCATCTGGAGAGAACTAAGGGCACCAAACTGTTGTTTGGGGGACGTGTAACTCTATTACCAATATATACACATTCCTGTGTGGTGATATCAATAGAGTTTGGCATACCAATGTCAAGTTTGATACATCAACAGCATCATCAGTGTGTTGTTGGCCATGTCACCAGTAGCAGGGTCTACATGACTTACTCACTTTGGTGATGGAGCATCCCACCTGACTCAATCATTAAATGGGGCATGTTTGGTCCAACTGTCCTTCTTGACACAGAGCAAATGCAGATAACCATTTTTGGCTTGTGATAATCCAGTATTTGGCTTGTGATAATGCAACCTTCAGTACACAGCAATACACCAGACACAGCATCTAACACTGTCTGATTACCTTACAGCTTCAGAAATCCACACATGTGTTAGATGTATGTCAACCATCATATTGATGCTGTACAGCATTGCTGGAAATGAAAAAGGTTAAACAACAAACATGTCTACAGACAGCAACTTACCCCCTTGATGCTGCTATTGGGTCCTCAACTGCGAATCAAGCTGTGGGTAGGCCACCCAAATAATGCAGGCCATTAGGGGGGTCAAGATGCTGCACACCCACTTGGATCGTTGGGAGGACTGCCAGAGCTGGCCTTCTCCAGTCTTGCACATTGAACATTACAGGTCCTCCCACCTCTTCTGACAATGCATGCTACACCACTTATACACCCCTAGGGTCCACACCTTCTTGGCAATGGTCTTCCAGATTTCCCACTTTTGATGGGTGTTGACCTGTATAGATAATAGAAAAGAATAAAGAGAGAAGCTTTGAGTGATTTGTTTTGCCTGTAGTGCTGTGACACAATTTTGTAGCTCCATCTTTTCCTAAAACATTTAGAGGTTACTAGAAAATACTCATTTCCAGGGTTTGATTGAGCACTCTCAACACTGTCTATCTCCTCATGTTAACAATTCAGGGCCAAAACATCCACTAGACCAGGGTTATGAAACAGTTCATTTTGTGAGACCCACTCCTGATTTCGCATAATCATTGTGAGCTACTTCAGGCTAAACAACCTGTACATTCCTTGCACACAACCCCTTGCTCAGCTACATTCTCTTCTGGCCTAAATGCCTAAGAGTCAGAACTCATGGTCTGCATCAATTACAGTGACTAAGGTCTGTATTGAAGGGCAACTATGTCTCAGCAAGAGCAGGGATATGGTAGATGTATGAACAAGTATTTGTAGAAATGGGGCATCCTTGTTTGGATGATTGAGTGCCTTTGGCATTTGAACATCCAGCACAGGAAATGGGTTACCCTACATGTGGCACCATGACATGTATGAAATCACATTGAGCAACCTATTCAACAATATGGGTTGTAAACCATCTTGGCAGGACAGCATCAGACAAATCCACTATTTTAAACATTTTCTGTCACTTCACATCACCATCATTTTGATATTGGCTGTATGTTATTATTCATTCTACTGGTACACTTTCTACTGGTCACTGGTAGTAAGAGGGCTGAATTTTGTCTGATGAAACTGGAATTGTGAGTTATGTGGGCAGATATTACAGCTTCTCTCTCAGGTGACTTTACATTTCGATGCACAGACATTTCTAACAGTGGATAACATTCTGCCCCCAGAAAAATCATTCAGTTCAATCCACTCCAATCACAACACTTCACCCATGAAGAAAAACTGACAAATTAGTCTGTGGAAAAAAAAGAAACAAGTCAGTTAGTGAAACATTTCCCAATCAGACATGTACCTGTTACTGTGGCATCCAATAGAGCTGTCATTACATGGACAAGACCTCCCTCGCAAGGAGTTCCAGCTCCTCTATGCTGAAGGCAGGGTCCCTGTCACCTGCTTTGCCCCAAATCCTGACTCACAGGGTCGGTAACAGCAGCAAAAAAACGAGGAGATCTAGTTGGCAGCAGTGTTTGGAGGCAAGTGAGCTTTTTTATGCTGCTTACAAGTACACAGCAGATGCAAGACAGACACAGCCATTGGCTTTTATGTGTAGTCATGACACAACAGCCGTCTGGTAACCAATGTGGTGATGGCGAGGCCAGGTATCTGGGTTTTAGGGTGTGAAGCTGTACATTTTTCAATGGTTAGTGCATCACTGGCACTTAAATACCAGATATGAACAATACTTTTCTTGGCAAGATATGACACAATAAAATGTGAACACTGACTGTGTTTGACATCAATAGTGCAGCAGGGGAAATAATAACTCTGTTGAAGTAATTTAGAAAACCCTTTTTTTTTATTCTGTGCAACAAATACATTTTAAATATAGGCCCTCTTTATGACTTTGGCAGTCTTTCCTTGAGATCCCCGAAGCCATGGGCGCCAGGAGACCATCAGTGCTGGTGGTCTCCCGCCCATCATATTATGGATACTGCAGGCTTTCCGCCACACTTTGGGTGGAAATCTGGCAGTATCCATGCTTGCCGATGGCGGTGCCTCGGTCATGCTACCACCTGCACCTCCCCACCAGATGGACGCCGCCAGCCATATTATGACCATTAATACGTCCTGGCAGTGTCCTGGCTGCCAGCAGTAGCAGCGCCCCTTCCTCTTCCCTGCCGGACAACCTTCTCCTTGTAACAGGTATGGTGATCGTACAACAGGGGAGGAGAGTGGGGGGTGATGTGTGTGTATGTGGTGTCTGCGTGTGTGTGTGGATATGTGTGTGCATGTATGAATGCATCTGTGAGTGTTGTAGTGTAAGCGTGGTTGTATGCGTGTGGGTAAATGCGTGTATGAATGTTGCAGAGAGTGCGTGTTTGCATGTCAGTGTATATGCGTGTGAGGATGCGTGTGAGCATGTTAGTAGGAATGCATGCCTGAATGTGTGTGAGTATGTGTGAGTGAATGCGTGTATGGATGAGTGTGAGTGAATGCTTGTATGGATGGGTATGAGTGGATGTGTGTATGGAAGTGGAGGTGAATGTGTGTATGCATGGTGTGTGTGGGAGTGTGTGTGCATGTATGCGGGGAGTAGTGTGGGGGTGGGCAGTGCAGTGACTGTAGGGGTGGTGGGGGCACTATGTGTGTAGGGGGTTAGGGGAGTCAGGTGCTTGCTGGGGGGGTGGGTGAACCATCTATCACTGACAGGGAGGGAATTCCCTGTCACCGGTACCCCTAATGCCATGGTTTTCATTGCGGTGCTACCACAGCAGTAACCATGGTGGTAGGCTAGCTTATAATGCCACCAGTGGTCTTCTGTGGACCGCAGGGTTGGAGATGAACATTTCCGGCCCGGCGGTTTCTGCCGCCATGGTGGTATGAGTGAAGATGCAGTGGATTGGCAGTGGCCAACCGGCCACACTCATAATGGGGCAGTATACATTGCCAGCCTGTTGGCAGTGATACTGTCACATTAACGCTGGCGGACAAAAGACCCCCAGGGTCAAAATGAGGGCCACAGTATTTTCACATAATTAAAAAAAAGAACATGAAAAAATGAGTTTTGAAGTTTCAAACACTTGATAATGTGTGTACATATATTGTACATAGCATTCCTGATTTTACCAAGATTTAAGATGTGTGTTGATGTTAAAAGTATGGTGTGACCATTTAAGCTGCTATTTTATTTTCCATACATGTACACCTTTGGGCCCAGCCATGGGTAGAAGACAATGGCATCATGTGATAGGGATGTGATAAAAAAAAAATCAGCTAAATAGGCAAACACTCCTGGATTTGTGTCAGCAGTTAGAGCCTGATCTCCTGCCCCACAATATGAATAAAACAGCAATAACACTAATAGTGAAACTCATGGCAGTACTTCATTTTGTGGCCACTGACTCTTTTCATTACACTGTGGCAGTATCTAGAGGCAGGTCTCAACCAACTTTCATTGATGTGCTACAAGAACTCCTTGCTTCCTTTTTGAGATACATCAACAACTACATCCAGCTCCTACACCAACAGGATTTGGCTACTGTGAAGGGAGAATTTTATGCTTTTGGTAGAGTAATACATGTGATTGGCAATAGATTGCCCGCATATTGCCTTGTTGCCACACGTACAAGTAAACAGGTCAACCACAATCAGAAGAACTTCCTTACCATCAATGGGATAGTTGTCTGCTTACTGAATGTATACAACTGAAGTGTGTTTGCCTACTTTCCTTAGTCAACACGAGTCATTTGTACTATGGAACAGCACCATACCCCTACAGATGTCACAATTTGGACTGAAGAGGGCCTGGCTTGTTTATAAGTACAATATGACTTGAGAATATTTTGCCTGAATCCTATTTTAGGAAAGGACAATGGCTTGATATTTTATTAATCTGTTGATGTGTTGCTTCCATGTAGGAGACTCAGTGCATCCTAACCAACCATGGTTATTTGCACAGTTGACTACAACAATGCTAGAGGAAGTCTGCTTTAATTAGGCCCATTGAAGAACACAGAGGCCAGTCAAGGGGGCTTTCAGGCTCCTGACAAGATCGGTGGAGCCTTCCACTACTCACCCATAAGGTGTTCCAAATCACTGATGCCTGCTGAATGCTCCAAACCACCCCCTGTGAAAAAACATCCTTATTACCGCAGAGGAGTGAGATCATCAAGAGGAACCATGTGAGGATGTTAAAATGCCCAATGAAGATGACAGTGGTGAAGAAGGAGCTTATGTACATCAAGATGTGACTGACCACTTCTTCACCTGAGTGTACGTTTACCTTTACAAATTGTAACCTCCTACGTCAGAACAACTTGTGATGTAGGGAATATATCAGTCTGCAATGATAATTTTATAGGAAGAGTCAGTGCAGGAAAGTCCAAGTCAAGGATGTTAGTGGATCAAGGTTTCCTTATATTAACTACTGTGTTTATTGACATTTGCTAGAAATGGGGTCTTTGGTTGGCAGTCAGGTTGCCCTCTGTCCAAACGAGGACCCTCACTCTAGTTAGGGCAAAGGAGAAACACACCTGTTTAAGCCCCCCGCTCACACTCTTGGTAGCTTGGCACAAGCAGAAAGGCTTAACCCAGAGACAATGTGTAAAGTATTTGTACCAACATACACAGTAATACAGTGAAATCAGTGCAAAATGACAACGAAAGAACACAACAATAAGAATCCAACAAACACAATGAAAGTTATTAATGCTTAAAGATTTAACTTCAATATAGCACTAAGAAGCACAAACGCTTCTAATTGGCGATATCACGGCATCATGACGGACTTGTTCGCAACAATCCAACACTAATGGTACCGGTCATGGTGTCACATGTACCCCCAGGTACAGTACCTTGTGAAAATGAGGAAACAGGCCGGTGCATGGAGTCGGGGATCACAACATCGCTGAATCCGATGCAGAAGCGGTTCCAGTGCTGCAGAGCGAAGGAACAGAGGCGTCACTAAGAGGTGTCTGTTCGTGGCTGCGGAGTGGTGGAGGTGAGGAGGTGGCAGTGTGAAGCATTGGATCAGTGCACTTCAGGCGGAGTCAATATCTGGTGGCCACAACATGGTGCAGTGACTTCCATGTAGTCAGGGACTTCGGCTAGGCTGCAGCGGCATCCGGTCTGTGGGGTCATTGCACATTAGCGAGGACCATGGCTTTGGTTGCAGGCGGCGTTACTGGATTAGGCAGCGGTTTCGGTCCGGAATCATCCAAAGTCAGTTTCTTTTTGATTTTCCTCCAGCTTCTCCTTCCAAGGGCCAATGGACTTAGGCAGCACTTGGAAGTGAACGAGCCTCAGCAGATAGTCCAGGTGCTGGCAGAGGAAGTCTCTGATGGCCCTGAGACTTCTGAACAAGGGGCAAGCTCAGTCCAAGCCGTTGGAGATTCTTCTCAAGCATGAATATCCCTCAAAGTCTAGTCTCTGTCCCCTTTCACGGGCAGAAGCAGCAACTGCAGCATAGCCCAACAAAGCACAGTCATAGTCAGGTGCAGCACTTCTCCTCATCTCTTCAGCTCTTCTCCTTTGCAAAGGTTCCTTTTGGTTCCCGAAGCAAATCTTGAAGAAATCGAAAGTGTGGGGTTTTGTGTCCAATACTTTTTGCCTGTTGTTCACTAGATCCTGCCTTGCCCCGGCCTGGCTCTAGACTCACACCAGGATGTTGGAGACTGCATTGTCTGAGGGCAGGCACAGACCATTCAGGTGTAAGTGACCACTCCTCCCTCCACGCCAGGCCACATGGCCCATCAGGATATGCAGGCTACAACCCAGCTCCCTCCCTGTCACTGTCTAGAGGGGATCCACAAACAGTCCAACTGTCAGTCTAACCCAGACAGGGATTACACAAGCAGGCAGAGTCACAGAATCATTTGAGCAAGAAAATACCCACTTTCTAAATGTGGCATTTTCAAACTGACAATCTAAAAATCAACTTTACTGAAAGATGTATTTTTAAATTGTGAGTTCAGAAACCCCAAACTGCATATCTCTATCTGCTCCCAAAGGGAAACTGTATTTAAAAGATATTTAAAGGCAGCCCCTATTTTAACCTATGGAAGAGATAGGTCGTGCAATAGTGGAAACCAAAAAGGGAAGGTTAGGGCCTGGCAAGTGGGTACACTTGCCAGGTCTAACTGACAGTTTAAAATTACACACACAGATACTACAGTGGCAGGCCTGAGCCATGTTTACAGGGCTACTCATGTTGGTGGCACAATCAGTGGTCGTGGACACCTCTAGTGCACTTTACTATTGACTTGCTTGTAAATCAAATATGCCAATCATGGGAATGGCAATTACGCATACAATTTCACATAGGGATCACTTGTACTTTAGCACTGGTAAGCAGTGGTAAGGTGCCCAGAGAAACAAAAACAGATTCCAGCACATAGCAAAAACCTAGGAAGTGGAGGCAAAATGTTAGCAGAGACCATGCAAGGATGCTAGGTCTAACAACATAGATGAACTTTGTTTGTGCCAAGTATGTGTCTTCTCCTAAATTGTCATGTGAGTCACAATTAATATTTGTAATCATTAATTTTCCCTTGTAATTCTGTTTCAGGGTCCTTCAACATGCCACCTTCATTTGGGCATTTCACAGTTGTGACATTTGCAGTGAAATGTTTCTATTTGAAAGTACAAAGTGAACATGTGTTGACGCTGGGATGGACACCCACTTAGGATAGATGGATCTTGTACAGTAAAAACTTGCACTTTGATAGAATGGAAGTTCAAGAGATTGTATCAGACCTGTTTTGTACATGATGGTGCCATCAAGTCAATATGTGCTTCTTAACTTGCTCAACCCACATGTGTATGTCAAGCCCTCGTATACTGTTTTTCTTTCACATTGGCTAAACCTTCAATTTGTGTTCAGTGGAGGTAGCTGTTGATGTGTCACTTTATAGCTGATAGAAATGTTTCTTATCACACCACTCAATGGTGGATGTGTAATTGCACCAGATACTGCCTATAATGATCACATGGTCTCAAATGTTGATACTGCCATGATGTAGACAATTGGTGTTATTGGTCTAGGATTCGTATTGTGAGAGCACAGTATATCGCTCTAGCTGAGGTCATTCATCAATGAAAGTTTGCCTATTTAATTTGATCCCATGCAATATTCCCTTTCTTCCACTATGTAAAGGTTGTGGAGTGTCTGCCTCTGGAAGGGACAGACTACTGGGATTATACATGGTTTGTGACACTCAGCTCTTCTTTCTTGTTAGCTACATATTTTTCCCAATATATTATGAATTGTTTTTCTTTGGTTTGAATGAAAAATGTAATACATCACCTTTTTGTTATTTCTAATATTTATTTATAATTAATGATCAAAAGATTTGACAAATGAAATGTCACAATAAAATCAACAAGAGTCTTGAATTATATGTTCATATCATTTATTTGTGTGGCATCAAAAAGGTGAATCAAAATCTGGGAAAATGAACAAAAAAGTTTGCCATGGTGGATGAAGGCATGGTAGTAGAGCTAAAAACAGTTTGAAGTCCAATTAATAAATTACAATTGTCCTCAGAAAAGGTAAATGTGTTTGTATAATAGCCCACAAAGTCAATGGTAGACACACACTGGAAGAAATTAGGATCTGCTTGACTTGGAGGTGGTGGTGGCAGTTTTGCCATCCTCTCCCGACACTCCAGATTACTGTCCTCTCCGGGGAGTGGGGCACAAGTGCAGGGACTGGGGTGGTACAAACATCCTCCTCAAGTGGCAGGGCCTCCCCCTCTGTGGCTCGCACACTAGAGGGACTGCAAGGATGGGGGACCCCATCCCAGGTAAGTACAGGTAAGTGCATTTTATTTTTGAAAGTGCCATAGGGGGCCCTGAAATTGGCCCCCATACATGGCACAGGGTGCAATGGCCACGCCCAGGGGACCCCTGTCCTCTGTGCTGGCCACTGGGGTGGTGGGCATGACTCCTGCCTTTTCTAAGGCAGGAGTCATGTGGCATGGTAGGTTTAGCACCATAAAATGACGCTAATCTGGTTAGAGTCATTTTTTTTTTACTCTAACCTGCCTAAAGCCATTTTTTGGTGCTAAACCCTCTTCTTCTATACTGCCAGCCCCACCCGACTAAAGTCATATTTTTAAACACTAGCCTACCCTTTGCACCGTCTTGCACCATTCCATAAATATGGTGCCCGGCTTGTGCACAGAAATGGTGCAAGCCGGTGCTAAACCTTTTGGTGCAAAACTGAGTTAGTGCAGTTTTTCAGCAAAAAGTATAAATAAGGGCCAATATTTTGTAAGTTTGCGCCACTTTTGCGTCATAAAATTACGATAATGCGGTGCAAAAAAAGTTTAAATCAGGGCCTTGGTGCTAGATGGGTCTAGCACCAAAGTATAAATATGGAGTTAGTTTTGCACCGAATTAGAGTAAAAAAAAAATTACACTAATTCGGTGCAAACAGAGTATAAATATGCTGCAGAGTATAAATATGCCCCTAAATATGGCGTTAAGGCCATAGAGTCATTTTTTGCACGGGAACGCCTACCTTGCATCTCATTAAAGCAAAGTAGGTCTCCACTTTCAAAAAATGACTTTAACTCCATAAATTTGGTGCTAGAGGGGTCTAGCACCAAAGTATAAATATGGAGTTAGTTTTGCACCGAATTAGATAAATAAAATGACACTAATTTGGTGCAAACAGAGTATAAATATGCACCTTAGTCTGCACACCTCTAAATGAGGCGGATAGACCAACAGTTTGGCAAAGATGATACTGCTTCACCATTGCAATGGAGTTCTTTCTCAGCAAAACTTTAAATCAGAGTATTAGTCTATTTTTCGGAGTTTGGGTTCTCTCCAGCAGTGCAAGACAGCAGGCTGTGTCAGTGAAGGTCACACTGAATTGGGATAGGTTTACTGTGAGGGACTGCAGAATTGGAGTTTCAGGCAGTGAAAAGCTATGTCATCTGTACGTCAGGGAGTCTTAAATGTTTCTAAGTCACATTTTTAAGAGACTTCAGAATAATTCTTTCTGGATAATAGTAAGGCTTGCAGGGCTGTAGTGCCAGCACTTTGGGGCTAGAACTCAATCCAGCGGAGGCCACCATTAGGGTCCAATCCAGGTCCATCCACAACTCTTCACAGGTCACTCAAAGAAATGGCCTCATGCAGCTTTTGTTGTCTTTTTAGCCATGAAGGAGATCTGCCAACTGACACTTGGCATCTACTTTTTTCTCCAGGGTATAAGTGGGAGCAGACAAAGTCCTTTAGGTCTCTTGACAAGTCTCATACAGCAGGCGTGGTTTATCTTCCAGGCTTCCATAGATACAGAAAGTATTGTGAGGAGCTGGTGGTGAGGTCTGTCTTTGTATAGCTCAGTAGCCAGTCTGTGGGGTTGCTCCTGGGCACTCCCTAACCAATGGGACAATGTTTCCAGGGCAACCTTACCCAGCACATCCTACTTGCCCCTCTGGAAAACTGATGTGAAATGCACTACTCTATTCCAAGTTTGCACAGGCCTTCTGTCCTTGGAGGGAGTTAATGTGCCAAGCAGGGACAGGTTTAGAGAAAAGAGCAGTCCTTATTCCCCTAATGTACACACAAACTGGTTCTAAGACCAGCTCCCTTTCCTAATGGGACAGAACTAGGCTGGCTACCAAGAAACCTAGGATCAAGGAGTTTCACGCTCAAAATCCCCCCCCCCCCCACAGAAATTTAGGAATAGACATGCCTCACCTCTGCCAATTTCAGCTGCTCATCCTGAGCTGAAAGAGTTCAACTGGCCTACATCCTGCCCATCCTATCACCAGTCCTAAACCATTGTCCTTCAGTTTTCACACCTCCTTAAAGTCATACATTGATAGAGCATCTCCTGAAATATCTTGCAAAATAGCCTCTCTAGGCAGGGAAAGGTAACTTTAAAAAAGTTGTTTTCCCTAAATATTTCCTAATAATCTAACTTCACCATTGAATTAGATTTTTTATACAATTACAATATTAAAAATAATGGTTGAACCACTTCTTTAGCTTCTCTCAAATTTGAGATAGCAGAATTAATATTTGAATCTGTGGTCTAGTTTTCCTCATAGGACAGCCAGGACCTTCCACAGTGAAAAAAACTTGTGAGGGTTTGTCACTACAGGTGCATGATAACATTACATTTCTACATGTCCCATTTTAAAATACCATGCACCTTTCCTTGTGGGCTACGATGCCTACATGGGGTGACTTATGAATATATAAAATGGAAGGCTTTTTTTCTGTTAAAAATAGTTATTGTTAGAAATGGGGTCTTTGGTTGGCAGTCAGGTTACCCTCTGTCCAAGCAAGGACCTTCACACTAGTCATGGCAAAGAAGAAACACAGCTGTTTAACCCCCGCTTACCCACTTTGTAGCTTGGCCCCAGCAGAAAGGTTTAACCCAGAGAAAATGTGCAAAGTATTTGTACCAGCACACACACTAATACAGTAAAACAATACAAAATGGACACCACACAGGTTTAGAAAAATAGTGAATCTTTATTTACGTAGAACAAGACCAAATACAATAAAAATCCAAAATCCACAATTAAAAATATGACTTTTGCAATTAAAAACACAAAAGTAGTGCCTAGAAGCACCAATGCAGCAATTTGATGTTAAGCGGCATCGTGACGGAGTCGTTTCCCACAATGCGACGCCACTGGTGCTGTTTACAGGGTAACTCGGACCCCCAGGTACAGTGCCTTTGCAAAATGTGGAACCAAGTCAGTGCACGAAGTCGGGGATCGTGGCATTGCTGGATCTGAGGTGAAGTTGGTTCTGGTGTTGCAGAATGATGGAGCCGGGTGTCACAAAGAGGCATCGGGTCCCTGCTGCAGAGCAGTGGAGGTGAGGTGTGGCGTTGTGAAAAGGTGGATCCGTGCACTTCCGGCAGAGTCAGTATCTGGCAGACATGACGTGGTGCGACGACTTCCACGGAGTCATGGACTTCAGCAAGGCTGCGGCAACTGGGCCTGTGGGGTAGTCGCACTCCAGCGAGGACCACGGCTTCAGTTGCAGGCGGCATTACGGGATTCATCAGCAGAATTGGTACAGAGTCGTCTGAAGACTGTTAACATGTTTTTTCTTGTTTTTTCACACCAGCTCCTCCTTTCAAGGGCCCAGGGACTGGATTAGGCTCCTCTTGGTAGGGCAGGAGTCTCAGAAGAAGGTCCAGGTGCTGGCAGCAGAAGTCTTTGATGGCCCTGAGACTTCAGGACAGGATGCAAGCTCAGTCCAAATCCTTGGAGATTACTCGCAAGCAGGAATATCCCTCAAAATCCGATCTTTGTCCCCTTTCACAGGCAGAAGCAGCAATGTAGGACTGCCCAACAAAGCACAGTCACAAGCAGGGATAGCACTTCTCCTCAGCTCTTCAGCTCTTCAGTTCTTCTCCTTGTCAGAGGTTCCTCTTGGTTCTAGAAACAAATTATGGAAAAATCTAAAGTCTGGTGTTTTGGGTCCAATACTTATACCCCTTTCTGCCTTTGAAGTTGTCCAACTTCAAAGAAAAGTCTCTGTTGTTTACAGGATCCTACCTTGCCCACTCCAGTACCCAGACGCACCCCAGGGGGGTGGAGACTGCACTGTGTGAAGGCAGGCACAGCTCATTCCGGTGTAAGTGACCACCCCACCCTCCACTCCACTCAGGCCCAGATGGCTCATCAGGATATACAGGCTACAGCCCAGCTCCCTTTGTGTCACTATCTAGAGAAGATTCACGAACAGCAACTGTCAGTCTGACCCAGACAGGGAATCCACAAACAGGCAGAGTCACTGAATGGTTAAGCAGGAAAATGCTTACTTTCAAAAAGTGGTAACAATCTAAAAAACAGCTTCACTAAAACATGTATTTTTATTTGTGAGTTCATAGACCCCTAAACTCCAAATCTCTATCTGCTCTCAAAGTGAAACTGCACATTAAGAATATTTGAAGGCAGACCCCATGTTAACCTATGTGAGAGATAAGCCTTGCAACAGTAAAATTTGAATTTGGCAGTATTTCACTGTCAGGACACGTAAAACACATCAGTACATGCCCACCTTTAACATACACTGCACCTGCCCACGGGGTTACCTAGGTCCTACCTTAGGAGTGTCTTACATGTATAAAAAGGGTATATGTAGGCCTGGCAAGTAGGTACACTTGCCAAGTTGAATTGTCAGTTTAAAACTGCACACACAAACACTACAGTAGCAGGTCTGATACATGTTTATAAGGCTACTCATGTGGGTGGTACAATCAGTACTGCAGGCCCACTAGTAGCATTTGAGTACCCCAACATACATGCCATTTCATATAGGGAGAGTTGGAAATGGCCTTTCTGCAGGTTCACCCCCAAACTTTTTGTCTTCCTCCTTCTCTTTTTCTGACCTCATTTTTGATGGCTTTAGGATTCTGCACACTTTACCATTGCTAATCAGTGCTAAAGTACATGTGCTCTTGCATTAAAACATGGTGACATTGGCTCATACCCAATTGGCTTATTTAATTTACTTGAAAGTCCCTAGTCAAATGCATTACATTTGCCCAGGGCTTGTAATTTTAATACTACAAGTGGGCTGCAGCACTGGTTGTGCCACCAACATAAGTAGCCCCCTAACCATGTCTCAGGCCTGCCACTGCAGGGACTGAGTGTTCAATTTCACTGCCACTTCAACTTGGCATTTAAAAGTAATTGCCAAGCCTTAAACCCCTCTTTTTCTACAGATAAGTCACCCCCAAGGTAGGTCCTAGGTAGCCCATAGGGCAGAGTGCTGTGTAGGTAAAAGGCAGGACATTAACCTGTGTTCTATGTGTCCTGGTAGTGTAAAATTCCAAAATTTGGTTTTACACTGCTGTGAGGCCTGCTCCTTACCTAGGAGAGCATTGGGGCTACCCTCATATACTGTTTGAGTTGTAGATTCTGATCTGAAAGTAATAACCAGGTCATATTTAGTATGGCCAGAATGGTAATAGAAAATCCTGCTTATTGGTGAAGTTGGATTTAATATTGCTATTCTAGAAATGCCACTTTTAGAAATTGAGCACTTCTTTACACTTAAATGCTTCTGTGCCTTATAATCCACGCCTGGCTAGGTTAGTTGACAGCTCCTTTGTGCATTTCACTCACACAACCCCAAACACAGGATGCTCCGTCACACCTGCACACATGTGCATACTTAATGGGTCTTCCTGGGATGGGAGGGTGGAGGGCCTGCCCTCACACAATGGACTACTGAGCACCCTACTGGGACCCTGGCAAAAGGGATGGAACTGAAAATGGACCTTGCACACTTCTAAGCCACTCTTTGAAGTCTCCCCCACTTCAAAGGCACATTTGGGTATTGAAACAGGGCCTCTTACCCTACCAACTCAGGCACTTCTGGACAAAATACCTCTGGTGAAGAATCCCTGAAACAGAAACTGCAACCTGCGAAGAAGAACTGCCTTGCTGCCCAAAGGACTCACCTGGACTGCTTTTCTGAGAGGGACTGCTACCTTGCTGTTGTCCTGCTGCCTTGCTGCTCTCTGGCTGAGCTGAGAAGTGCTCTCCAAGGGCTTGGATAAAACTTGCCTCCTGTTCCTTGAAGTGTCAGGACCAAAAAGACTTCACCTCTGCAAAGACTCCCTGTGGGGTGAAAATATGTTACACAGTCTGCAAGAAACGACACACAGTCTGCATCACAGTGAGAAAATCACTGCATGCCAAACCGGATCGACGCAGCCCAACTTTGCAAGAGAAGATCGACGCAGCTTCTGCATTGCGACTGGAACTTCAACGCATGGCCCACTGGATCAATGCAAAGCTGAGAGGAATCGACGCAGCACCTGCCGTGTAGTAGAAATTTTCACGCATCACCCACCGGTTCGACACCGTCGCCTGTGACTTCATCTTGCACTCCCAGGATTTTAACACATTGTCCCTGGGGTGTCCAAAAACCCCGCAACCTTAAGAGGATCCCAGTCTATGATCCAGAAATCGACGCAAAGCCTGTCCTGTGTGAAAACTCACTGACGATTCGTCTGTGTGCACTGGATAAATCGACACACACCTGCTCGTTTTGCACACATCTCCTCCTCTGCAGTCCCTTCCGGAGAATTTAAACGCAAACCAGGTACTTTGTGCTTGCAAGAGGCACTTGTTGCTTTATAAAGACTAAAGACTCTTTATAACATTTTCTAAGTGATATTAAAAGGAAACTTGTTGAATCTTGATTGTTTTGACCTGCATTTTCCAGATAAATATTCTATATTTTTCTAAACACTGTGTGGTGTATTTCTGTGGTGCTATACTGTGTTATTGCATGATTTATTGCACAAATACTTTTCACATTGCCTTCTAAGTTAAGCCTGACTGCGTAGTGCCAAGCTACCAGAGGGTGGGCACGGGATAGTTGGGGTTGTGTGTGACTTACCCTGACAAGAGTGAGTGTCCTTGCTTGGACTGCCAACCAAATACCCCTTTTGTAACATTGGCAGCAACAATGGGATAGGAGTTGTATTTGTAGAGTGACATACAATAACTAAGTGTACACTACCTACCCACAGCTGAAGGTCAACTTGATTTTGTTTATCTTTTTCTGAAATTTCTTTTTCTGCCTGATTTTTTTCTAAATCCTCATTCAACATGTCTCTGGCTGGGTCTCAAGCAGAAGCTGAAGATTTTGACCTAACCTAGCTGGAGACATATACTGTTAAACAGCTGAAGGACGTTTGCAAGGAAATGGGAGTACCTACCCATGGCGCCCTCAGAAAGAAGAAATACCAAAAGGCACTGAGCGCCTGGGCAGATGCCCATTATAATGAGGACATTGAGGGTGAGGGTCCAAAGGATGGCCCTCAGAGGATTTCTTGCCAGCAGTGGGGGATGTTACCCCTGTAATTGTGCCCCCTGCCAAACCAGGGAGCAGTGTCTCTAACCATGGCCTGACTGTAGAGGAAAGGAGGGAGGAGAGAGAATTTCAACTACAAATGGCAAAGTTAAAAATTGAAGCTCAACAGGAGGAGAGGATGGCAGAGAGAGAAGCCAAACAGGCTGAAGCAGAAAGAGAGGCCAAACAAGCTGAGAGAGCCTTTGCTGAAAACAAACTTTTTTTGGCTCATGAACTGAGTCTCAAGGAGCTGGATATTAAGGCAGGACAGTCTGAGTCCAGCAGTTATGGAGGCAGCACACATTCAGGACCTGCAGGAAAAGGGAAGGTTCGTATACCCAAAAATGTAGTGCTAAGTTATGTGCTGGGAGATGACATTGACAAGTGGTTGGCTGCTTATGAAGTTGCTATAAGGGCTCAGGGGGCCTCTGAAGAGCAATGGGGGGGCGGCCTTGTGGTGGTATGTACCAACAGTAGGAGGGACACACTCCTTGCATTGGATCCTAAGATTCAAAACAGATACACACCCAGGAAAACTGGTTTGCTTGCCAATTTTGGGCTGACATCTAAGAAGTACCGCCAGAGGTTCAGGGACAGCACAAAACTCTGCACACAGAACTGGGTAGACTTTTTTTATTTTTCCAGCAAGGCACTGAATAGATGGGTGCGGGGCAGTAAAGAAGAGGACTATTTGGGGCTATATAATCTGATCTTGAAAGAGCATATCTTCTGTGTTTGCTTTGAAGAGTTGCACCAGCACCTAGTTGAGGGTAAGCTGACTGATCCTAGAAAGTTTGCTGAGGAGGCGGACCTCTGGGTTAGCACCAGAGTGTCCAAAAAGGTACCAGAGAGTGACCCCAAGAAGGGTGGTTCAGGTTTCCCCCAACAGAGTGAGGGTGAGGTTAAAGATGACCCAGACAAGTCCCGGAGTAAGGGGGAGGAAGGGTTCCCATGCCCCATCTAAGAAAGAGGGTGGTGGTTCTAGTGGGCGGTGGCCCAAAGCATCCCATTCCTAACCCTGTTGCTTTGAGTGCTCCCAGATAGGACACAGGAAGGGGGATTCTGTCTGTCCAAAGAATTAACCCACTGGTGGGATCTCTACAGGGCTGGCCAATGTGGTCTTAGGGGAAAGTAGTCCCCAAGGGCATGTTGTGGACCATGCCCTCATGTTTTTTATTTGGGAGACAGAATCAGAGGGTAAGCTGGTGATCCCTGAGGGTGGGAGACGTCACTTCCACCAGGTGGGAGTGAATGCGGTCCCAGTCACCACTCTGAGGGTCACAGGGGCTAGTCTTACCATGATGGTGGAGAGACTAGCTTCACCAGAGCAGTACACCGGCCAGGTGTGTAGGGTGACTCCAGCCCATGGGGAGGATTTCTTCCGCCCCATGGCCCTGGTGTTCCTGGTGTGAGGTGGGGAGGTGAACCAGAGGAGGGTCATAGTTAGTCCCCATATTCCCATTGACTGCATTCTGCAAAATGAGTTACCCCTAGTGTCAGGAGAACTGAGAGGGGTGACCCCTAAGGGTGCCCTGACAGTTCTGTAATCTGGCAGTGCAACTCCCCAGAGGTGGGTATGTGAGCCCAGATATAGGGGCAAGGTGAGGGAGGACTCACCCTTGTACTCTGTTCAGCCTCAGGGTACAGACCCTAGGCTGATTGACCAGGGTCAGGGTCCCACCCCTGAACTGATGGGAGGTAGAATGGAGAAGGGGTACAAGACCCCTGGGGCTACTGTGCCCATTCTGAGATGCCTCAGGAGCCCCATGGGAGCTCCCTGCCAGCTCCCCGTCTGGAGGAAGAGCTCATCTAAATGCCCCACTCAGGGTCTCCACTTAGCAGTGGATGGTTTGGGGCCTGGCTCCTGACACTGACAGCTGTCAGTGGCCTCTTTTGGTTACTGTCCTTGTGGACAGAGTTTTCCCTGGGTTGGGGATAGAAGTCAGACACAAGGGGTGGAACGGGCCACCTCACTTTATTGGCCATGGTGGTACTGTCTGCATATTGGGAAACATCTGTGAGCATATTAAAGTTACGAGCTTCACAGATAGGGTCCTCAGATGAGGAGAAGGGTTCCCCGTGGGTCAGTTCAGTGGCCCCAGAGAGTATAGACAGAGGAGCCTCACTAAGTTCAGAATGGCTTAGAACTGGCAAATACCCCTGCAGTAGTGGGCCATTGTCCATATTCTTTTGCCTTAAGCAGGGAAGTCCATCAGAATGTTGATTAGCCTACCCTGGCTTTAGGCTGGAAGGGGGATATGTTGGAAATGGCCTCTCTGTAGGGTCGCCACCAGACTTTTTACCTTCCTCTTTCTCTTTTTCTGACTTCATTTTTGCTGACTTTAGGACTCTGCACACTTAACCACTGCTAATCAGTGCTAAAGTGCATGTGCTCTCTCTTTAAAACATGGTGACATTGGCTCATACCCAATTGGCTTAATTAATTTACTTGTAAGTCCCTAGTCAAGTGCACTACATGTGCCCAGGGCCTGTAATTTTAATGCTACTAGTGGGCTGCAGCATTAGTTGTGCTGCCCCCTAACCGTGTCTCAGGACTGCCACTGCACGGACCGTGTGTGCAGTATGTATGCAGTTTCACTGCCACTTCGACTTGGCATTTAAAAGTAATTGCCAAGCCTTAAACTCCCCTTTTTCTACATATAGGTCACCCCTAAGGTAGGCCCTCGGTAGCCCATAGGGCATGGTGCTATGTAGGTAAAAGGCAGGACATGTACCTGGGTGATCTATAAGTCATGGTAGTGTAAAACTCCTAAATTTGGTTTTACACTGCTGTGAGGCCTGCTCATTTCCTAGGATATCATTAGGGCTACCCTCATATACTGTTTGAGTGGTAGATTCTGATCTGAAAGGAGAAATCAGGTCATATTTAGTATGGCCAGAATGGTAATAGAAAATCCTGCTTATTGGTGAAGTTGGATTTAATATTGCTATTCCAGAAATGCAACTTTTAGAAAGTGAGCATTTCTCTACACTTAAATCCTCTTTGTGCCTTACAATACACGTCTGGCTAGGTTAGTTGACAGCTCCCTTGTGCATTTCACTCAGACAACCACAAACACAGGATTGCTTAGTCACACCTGCAGACATCTGCATACTTAATGGGTCTTCCTGGGCTGGGAGGGTGGAGCGCCTGCCCTCACACAATGGACTACCAAACCTCCTACTGGGATCCTGGCAGACAAGATGGAACTGAAAGGGGACCTTGTGCACTTCTAAGCCACTCTTTTAAGTTTCCCTCACTTCAAAGACACGTTTGGGTATTTAAACAAGGCCTCTCACCCTACCAACCCAGACACTTCTGGACAAGATACCTCTGGTGAAGAATCCCTGAACCAGAACCTGCAACCTGCCAAGAAGAGCTGCCTGGCTGCCCAAAGGACTCACCTGGACTGTTTTTCTGAGAGGGACTGCTGCCTTGCTGTTGCCCTGCTGTGTTGCTGCTCTCTGGCTGTCCCAAGAAGTGCTCTCCAAGGGCTTGGATGGAGCTTGCCTCCTGTTCCTTGAAGTCTCAGGACCAAAAAAGACTTCACCTCTGCAAAGAACTCCTTGTGCGGCAAAAAGTTGACGCACAGCCTGTAAGAAACGATGCACAGCCTTCATCGTGGTGAGAAAATCACTGCATGCCGAACCAAATTGACAAAGCCCGACATCACAAGGGATGATCGACAGTGGCAGCGCTGCGACTGGAACTTTGGCGCACGGCCCACTGAATCAATGCAAAGCTGAGCCGGAACGATGCAGCCCGACTTCCTGAGAGAAATCGACGCAGCACCTGCCATGCAGTAGAAATTTTCACGCATCACCCACCTGATCGACGCAGCCCCCTGTGACTTTGTCTTGCATGCCCAGGATTTCAATGCATCGTCCCCGGTGCATCCAAAAACCCTGCAACCCTAAAAGGATCACAGTCTTTGCACCGTAAATCAATGCAAAGCCTGACCTGAGTGAAAACTCACCAAAGTATTGTCTGTGTGCGCCAGAAAATCGGCGCGCACCTCTCTATTTTCCTTGCATCTCCTCCTCTGCGGTCCCTCGTGGAGAATTTGAATGCAAACCAGGTACTTTGTTCTTGCAAGAGACACTTGTTGCTTTATAAAGACTAAAGATTCTTTATATCCTTTTCTAAGTGATATTTCAATGTGTGCTTATTGAATCTTGATCGTTTTGACTTGCATTTATCCAGATAAATATTCTATATTTTTCTAAACACTATGTAGTGTATTTTTCTGGTGCTATACTGTGTTATTGCATGATTTATTGCACAAATACCTTACACAGTGCTGTCTAAGTTAAAGCCTGACTGTTCAGTACCAAACTACCAGAGTGTGGGCACAGGAGAATTGGGATTGTGTGTTACTTACCCTGATTAGAGTGAGGATCCTTGCTTGGACAGGGGGTAGCCTGACTGCCAAACAAAGACCCCATTTCTAAGAGGGAGCACGTGCACTTTAGCATTGGTCAGCAAAACAGCAACAAACTGGAAAGTAGAGATAAAAAGTTAGGGGGGACCTCTCCAAGGATGCCAGGTCTAACAGTTATTTTGATAGGTCAGACTGGAGGTATAAACTGCAGTACTGAGGCTACAATAGTGGGCCTGAAGCTGTATTTTCCTGTGTCACATTAATGGATTACACAATAAGTTTAGCAGTCTGCAGGTACATTTATATGTTCATGCCATTGGTGTATTTCTGCACCTTATGCAATGGGCTTATAGGAATGTTAAATCTGCCAATTAACAACTAAAGGGGCAGATCACCCACACTGGGACTTGATCAGCAGTGTCCCAGTGCACAGAGTCAAAAAAACAGCCAGCATATTTCCAGAAAAAAAGTGGTTGATTATGCCAAAGGGACATTGTTTCAGAATAACAAATTGCAAACGCCCATAAAAATAAAAAAATAAAACAATTAAAGCTCACAAGGTTTTTTGAGCAACTCATAACATCCACTATTAGAAATAGACTAACACACGGTAATATAAGGGTGCTATTACCAAATAACCAAATTATATGGAGGAATGTATATATGACAGTACTGTGGTACATCTATTTTAGTTCCCCATGGGGCACAAGAGTCAGCTTAGCCATTAGCTTTCAGGCCTGTTGCCCTTTTTACCTAGTAACCTTTTACCCAATTAGGATGCTCTGTTTTGTCCTATTTATTTTATATATTTTTTTAACACTTCTGCCACTGCTTACATTTTATAAGAATTGTTGTGCTTTTTGTTATCAGTGCCTTTTTGAGAAGGCATAATTATCAGTGATATATGTAGGTATTGTCATCATGTCCTTTTCACTCTTATGAATGACAGGAACATTGTGCGCACATGTTAGTGATTGTTTATATAACTGTCAACACAAATCTGCTACATTATCAGTTGTTTACGTACATAACTGTGTCAGGGGTGCTAAATGAGCGGTATAAATACCCCTCACATGGACAAGGTAATTAAAGGGATTCCTTCCAGATGCCAACTATGCTGCACGTCAGCGTTCTTTGTTAGGAATTTCATAACTTATGTTTATTGCAACATTGTGAGGGTTTTCATATTTACACCTCTCATCTTTACAATTTTGGTTTTATTACTGCTCATTTTCCTAATCAGTAGAATTCATGCATGTTACCGTAGATTGCAGTTTTTTCAATAAATATATTGAAAACTCTCCTGCATCTCCTTTATAACCTATGTGTGTATGAGACTTACTGCTAACAAGAGAAAAAGGTAATTTCCATGCCACCACAACTCCCCTGAGAAGTCTCACCCAGAGTCCAACTATGGTGTTTTGGCACTGTTTTACAGATATCCAGAGTATCTCTGTCTCACACGCAACAGGTAGCCTAAGTACCATTATACGGAAACGTCAGTGGTCTTAGGGATAATCCTCCTCAGCTGAATAGGGAGCTCTTCTCTGGACTGTAGGATTTTCAACCTTTAGCTTTAGAAAGGATTTTCCCCATCTGGTGTTCTTTCTCTGCACCCATTATTCAACATGGCTAATGAAATAGACATTCCAAAAAATGTCAGACATGCATTAACACAACATCTAATAGCTCATGGCTTAAGAGATGAGGGTGAGGATGTCATGTTTATCATGGAAGCTCATGAGGCTTAGCAAACAGAAACATTCTATTCCTGGGTTACTTTTCCTGAGGAAGACAATACAACATACACATTACACACATATGAAATAGCGAACATTTCACAAATTACCAAGCTTATCAGTATCTACAGATACAGCTTTCTTATCAAGAACATCAAAACTGGTTCAATGGTGCCATTCCACATGTAATACAATATGTGAGATTAGGTTCCTTAAGTATAACGGACTAATGTGGTCCTTGTTTGCCACATACACATCACGTCCTGGTGTAAAAGCTATGCAAGTAGCCTTCGTATGTACACTTTACAATGAGCTGGTAGCACTATACAGACGACTGATTCAGTTTGTAATGCAAACTTGGAACTCTACCGCAGTGCAGGTGGCACCAGCTGGACACCAAATGGCTGTTACTGGGATTAATCCACAAACAGTACACTCTATTATAGGCAAGGCACCCACAGAATCCGAGAAAATTCTGTTCTGGATAGCACAAAAAAGTAACCTGCTGGAAGCAGTGTTTCCCTATACGGGACCCCAGATAATCATAGAAATGTCACAATGTGCTTGCCATTCGTAATGGTTCTTTGAGTGGACTACTGCACCACTTGGAGTATAGTCTTTGCTGCAATTTACACTACCACGGATGGTACCCTGACACTTGCAGACTTATCAGAAGTGTTAAAATAAATTCAAAATGATTATGAGGCTACTGCAGCCGTGTATTTAGGGTTGAAACGGATGCTAAACTTCGACACAGTAGCCTCAATAATACTTAGTAACATTAAAGGGGAAGCATTAGTGTTGGCTAAACGCCAGTTGTTCTGGGAGATTCCACAGACGGAACAGGAGCGTCCTCTATGGAAAATTATTTCAGAAACCTATACCAGTAAAGGGCGGGATAGTTTCAGAGTCAAGTTGAAAAAACTGGAAATTCAGAGTACCATCCCTAAGTACGGAAGTAAACAAGGACAAGAGAGTTCTAAAAAATGCTGGGATAAACCAAAAACAATAGAAAGCCGGAAGAAGTCAGAGCAGACTCTCCACATCCAGAGAGCTCTGAAAGGAGATACAGGCCCTCATTACAACCCTGGCAGTATATCCCACTTACCGCAGTGCTGGAGGCAGCCAACATACTGTGACTGCGGCGGCAGAAATCCGCTACAGGTATTACAACCCACATCTCGGAATCCGCCACAATACAGACACCTACACAAGTCCACCACACCAAAGGTCAGTGATAAACTGGCGATAGCAAAACCTATACCGTCATGCCAACAAAAATACGCCCACACTATCATGACCCACGAATCAAGGCGGCAGTCTTTCAACCGCAGTAATCCATTGGTGGTAAACACTACAGCGCTCAAAATACACACACACTTACAAAGCACACAACATTGGACAATTCGAAATACACACACCTGATACACATACAGACACCACACCCACACACTCACACCACTATAAAACACACACCCATATTACCCACAAACCCTTACAACCACATTTATTTGAAAAAGCAGAGGGAGACAGAATAGCAAACAGAACACCAGCATCCACAGGCACACCACAACATCACTCATACAACATCCACGTACCTCAAACAACACACCCCAACACAACACATCACACAGCACAACAAACATCACCTCACACATCACCCACACAACACTATGGCACCTCAAAGACACCCCAGGTTTTCAGAGGAGGAGCTCAGGGTCATGGTGGAGGAAAGCATCCAGGTAGAGCCACACCTATTCGGATCACAGGTGCAGCACACCTCAATAGCCAGGAAGATGAAGCTATGGTGGAGAATCGTCGTCAGGGTCAACGCAGTGGGACAGCATCCAAGAACACGGGATGACATCAGGAAGAGGTGGAAAGACCTACGGGGGAAGGCGCGTTCAGTGGTATCCAGACACCAGATTGCTGTACAGAGGACTGGCGGTGGACCCCTACCTTCTCCCCCACAACTAACAACATGGGAGGAGCAAGTCTTGGCAATACTGCATCCTGAGGGCCTCGCAGGAGTAGCAGGAGGACTGGACTCTGGCAAGTCAAATCTTTACTACTATATCCCCCCACACCCTACCTGCATGCCATCACATACCCCCACCCACCCACTCACCCCATCACTCCAACACCTCACATATGCGCCACTATCACAACCCACACTTCGCAATACCAAACCCTGCATGCAACACCAAAGCATGGACACCCATTGGCAAAGCATGTCCAGTACAGATACCCACACAGACCCCAAAACACTAATCACAGAAGGGCAAACACAATAATGCAAGCACAGGAGTAGAGGGTAACTCCCCAAGGCACAAGATGGCACACACAGATACTAAAACTCTGCATTTACACCCCAACAGGACCCATACCCAACGTCACCATACAGGAGGTGCCAGACATATCCAGTCCCCCCACAGAAGAGGCCCACAGTGATGACAGCAGCTCTGCACGCCTGGATCAAGATGACCAGCCCGGCCTATTAGGGACCTCTGGACAGTCAGTTCCCAAGCCACCACAGACTCTCCCCCCTCAGGAAACACCACCACAGCACCCACATAGCGGGCCCATGCCCCTGTCCCCAGGACACATCAATCAGAATTGTGTCCACCTCTACAGGGACCTCAGGCAAACCCACCAACCCAAGACAATCAGGGACCTGGGGTTCAGGGGACAGAGGCACAGGACAACAGGGAATCTGGGCGGACTGCTGTGTGACAGGGGGAGGACAGGCCCAGGGAACCCACTCTCCAAGAGGCTCTCTCCAACATCATGGGAGCATACCACCATTCCCAGGAGACCATGGGCACAGTACTGGCCAAGTTTCAGGAGACCCAGCAGCTGCAGAAGGAACAATACCTTGGCATCAGGGAGGACTTGAAGCCCGTTAACACCACCTTGGTCACCATTGCAGGGGTGCTGGCAGACCTGGCCAACACCCTGAGGGACACAGTGGGACACAAACGGGCCCCTGACACTAGCCTGGACGATGAACAGCCCACCACCTCCGCCGGCGCTAGTGGACAGGAGGCACCGCCACAGGAAGAACAGGTCACCAGCACCCCACCCCCTGCAGAAGGAGAACCACCCTGCAAACGGTCCCTGAGATCCAGGAACAAGACAGAGAACATTGCCAAGACCCCGCCAGGAATTAAGACCCTTCTGATTGTCACCATTCTGTCCCACTTTGTCACCCATTCCACCTTAAACTGCCTTTGCTCCACTTCCTATGCCCCCATGGACAATGCACCTGTGAGACCAAGAAACTGAACTCTACCATGGACATTCCTCCACCATCACCCCACCCCATTGCACACCCCCTCCACTTATTAGCACAGAAATAAACTCGCTTGAATCACACATCAATCTGGAGTCAGTCTGTACTTTCACAAATGTGTCATTGCAACCTCTCTGAAATATAGCAATATCAATGTTCATGTTCACATACCAATGTTACACAGTTGTTGGTCAGCAGTAAACATAGCAGAGGGCACAAAGTGGGACCCAGATCTGTGAAATGGAAAGGCAAAGTGACATGTCAGGGTCCATACACAGAGGTAAAAAGGCAGATTTATGCTATGTCCTACAGTAGTGTGAGATGTGTGAAGCAGTGCCATCCTCTTACCTGTGTCTCACTGGAAGTATTGCATGATGATGTTGTTTCGGTTGTCTATATCTTCTTCTTCTAGCTCCTCTTCTTCACTGTCCACAGGCTCCACAGCTGTCACCAAACCAGCATCAGGCCCATCCTCCTGCAGAAAAGGCACCTGGCGTCACAAAGCCAGGTTGTGCAACATACAGCATGCCACGATTATCTGGCACACCTTCTTCAGTGAGTAGTATAGGGAGCCTCCTGTCAGTTGGAGGCACCGGAATCTGGCCTTCAGGAGGCCGAAGGTGCGCTCTATCATCCTCCAAGTTCATCCATGTGCCTCATTGCAGCATTCCTCTGCCCCTGTCCTGGGATTTCTCACTGGGGTCAGTAGCCATGACAGGTTGGGGTAACCAGAGTCACCTGCAAATATCGAGGGACAACTGTTAGACATCCTCCAAACTGTATGGAATCTCCCATACCCAGACACCTATTTAAACTGTGTGGGGACCTTGGGCTCGCCTATTAGCCACACACGGTGCCTCTGGAGTTGCCCCATCACATAAGGGATGCTGCTATTCCTCAAAATGTAAGCCTCATGCACTTAGCCAGGATACTTGACATGCACATGGGAGATGTATTGGTCTGCCAACCACACCATCTGCACATTCATTGAATGGTAGCTTTTCTGGTTTCTGTACACCTGTTCCTTCCTGCGGAGGGGAGGACAAATGCCACATGTGTACCATCAATGGTACCAATGATGTTGGGGATGTGTCCCAGGGCATAAAAGTCACCTTTCACTGTGGGCAGATCCTCCACCTGAGGGAAAACGATGTAGCTGCGCATGTGTTTCAGCAGGGCAGATAACACTCTGGACAACATGTTAGAGAACATTGGCTGTGACATCCCTGATGCCATGGCCACTGTTCTTTGAAAGGACCCACTTGCCAGGAAATGGAGCACTGACAAGACCTGCACTAGAGGGGGCATTCTTGTGGGATGGCCGATAGCTGACATCAGGTCTGGCTCCAACTGGGCACACAGTTCCTGGATTGTGGCATGATCAAGTCTGTAAGTGATAATGATGTGTCTGTCTTCCATTGTCGATAGGTCCACCAGGGGTCTGTACACCGGAGGATGCCGCCATCTCATCACCTGCCCCAACGGACGTGCCCTATGGAGGAGAAGGGTGAGCGGAGGGTCATACACCACATAGGTTTCACAAGGTTGTTTAGCACAATCGTAAAATAATCTTTGTGTGCCTTTGTCTGTCCGTATTCCTGGCCAAAATAGCTGTGATGCAGTTAGTTTGCCTGCCATGTGGCCCCCTGAAATGGCGGCTGCCTGACCTGTAAGGAGGGACAAGGGGAAATGAGGTAACTGCACTGGCGTTTTGCAGCGTCGCAGTAGATTGTCGAAGACCGCTGAGCAATTGGTTATCATTGGGCCCTATGGGTTCCAGGAGCCAATGACGATGTACGCCGACGGTGACAGTACAGACCGCCGCGGACTTGACCGCCATTTTCTATCTGTTCCCTCAATTGATACCTGACCTTCAACAGGAGAGGACCTACACACCAAGTGCTGCTGTGACCTGCATCTGGAAGCGACAATGGCTACAGTTTCTGGGGAAAAGGCCCCTGCCTTCACTGTGGAGGAGTTGGAGAAACTGGTGGATGGGGTCCTCCCCCAGAACACGCTACTCCACGGTCCTCCAGACAAACAGGTGAGTGAACCGTGTGCATGGTGGATGGGACATGATTGTATGGACTGTTGTGGATGAAAGATACAGGGGGGGATAGGCCAGCATGTGAGGATGGTGAGTGTATGTTTTTCTGGGACAGGGTGGGAGGTTTGTGGCCAATGTGTGAGAAGAACTGTTCGGGGGAGTAACATCAATTTTTAATGCACTGTTCCTCTAGGTCAGCGCCCACCAGAAGAAGGGTATTTGGCGTGCCATTGCACACGGAGTGCGGACCCTGGGGTCTAACATAGACGGAGCACCCACTGCCGTAAAAGATGGGAGGACCTGCCCTACTGGAGCAAGAAGATGGCGGAGGCCCAGCTGGGGATGGCCTCCCAACTTGGAAGGGGTGTTTGTCGCACCATGACCCCCCCAATGTACCGGATCCTGGCGGTGGCATATCCTGAGTTGGATGGCCGATTGAGGGCATCACAGCAGCCGCAAGGGGGATGATTATACTCTCATTCAGCTGACTCTGCGTGCTTCACAAGATGTCTGGGTGGGGGAGGTGGGCTGTGGGTTCCCCTAGGCCAGGGCAGACGCGCAAAGATAGATCCATTGATTTGCAAGCTCAGTCCCACTCCAACCCCAAAGGTGGTAGTTGCCCTCTACACCTAGCCAGGCTCCTATGGGTTTCAGCTGTGCATGAAATGGGCCTAGACAGAGTCACCCATGGGCATGTGCTTTTACCCTGCACAGTTAGTGCATGGCTTAGTGCATAGGGCTGCTCCCTGTGTGTTGTGTCCGCTAACGGTAGTGGTGTTGCAGACATTGACCTTGTGTCTCCTCTGTCTTTCCCCTCCTTTTTGTTTTGTCACCCTGTCCTTGTGTGCATTAGCGTCATCTGGCGGAGGAATATTGGCACCGGAGCAGGAGGGAGCTGCAACCCACCTGGAGGGTGACTTTATGGAGTCAGAATGCACCAGTGGCACGGAGAGTGAGGGGAGCTCCACGACGGGGACAGGAGCAGACACCAGAGACAGCGACTCCTCCTCCGATGGGAGCTCCCTTGCGGTGGTGGGCACCTCTGTGCCCACCGCAGCAACAGGTACAGCCGCCACCCCCCCTACCAGCACCGCCCTCCCAGCAGCCCCTCATCGAGTTTGCCGTGCCCACTCACCCAGGAGGGTGGGCATCTCCTTCACCCCAGGCACCTCAGGCTCTGCCCCAGTCAGGCCTCACCTATTGACCAGGCTATTGACCTCCTGAGATCCCTCACTGTTGGGCAATCTACCATTTTCAATGCCATCCAGGGTGTTGAGAGGCATTTGCAGCAAACAAATGCCTACCTGGAGGGCATTCATTCTGGCGTGGCGGCCCAACAGAGAGCATTTCAGCCTCTGGCCTCAGCACTGATGGCAGCCATTGTTCCTGTGCCCAGCCTCCTCCATCCAACTTCCTCTACCCAGACCCAATCCCCTGTACCTCAGGCTATCCCAAGCACACATCAGACCTTCATGCACACTCATCAACACACAAGAGTGGACATGGCAAACATAAGCCCCACACATCCCACAGGCACTCACACAAGCACCATACACATGCAGACACACCAACATCCACTGCCTCCACTGTGTTCCCCTCCTCCACGTCCTCCTCTTCCCTCCTTGTCTCGTCTCCACTCACACCTGTATGCACTACATCTTCATCCACTACCTACATCACTAGCATGCCCATCACCACACACCGTTCACGTGCAATCACCACCCCACTACCATTCACACATCCCCTGTGTCCTCTCCCAGTGTATCTGTGAGCCCTCCTCCCAAAGTACAAAAACGCAGGCACACACCCACCCAACAGCCATCCACCTCACAACAGCCTCCGGCCCATACACCTTCACCCAAATTCAGCAGACGTACACCTCCTACAACCACTACCTCTTCCTCCACTCCCAAACCTCCTCCATCTTCCCACCCCAGTGTGTCTAAGAAACTCTTCCTGGCTAACATTGACCTCTTTCCTACACCCCCGTCCTTCCCCTAGGGCCAGGATGTACAGGTCCCAGCCCAGCACCTCAGCCACCAAATCCTCCAGCACTGTGGTCTCAGCAAGTCCTGTCACATCGCGGGCAGCACCCATCAGGGCTGCCAGTGTGCCACCTAGAGAGGCCATGGATCAGCCCATTCTGCCACCTGCCAAGGTGAAGAAGATTTCCACATGCCGTAGGGAGAAGCTGCACCAACCACCCAGCAAGGGCTCCTCCAAGCCAAAAGGGGACAGTGCTGAGGGACCAGCAGCGACATTAAAGATGGGGAAGGGACACAAGGCGAAGGGCAAGCCAGGACAGGGCACAGAGCCTCCGGCTGAGGGACCAGAGTCACCCCTTTTGGCAACCAGAACAGAACCTTTACGCCGGTGGACACCGCCACCTGCACCGCCAACTGCACTGCCACCTGCACCGCCACCTGCACCACCACCTGCACGTCTGCTGCCTCAGCAACAGTCCCCATGATCTTCCCCAGTGTGCAGCCATCCGAGGCTGCAGGAGACGTCCTGCTGTGTCCCTCCACAGCTGCTGACACATTCACCACCTCCAGCATCTCCGCCACAGACACTGCCGCAACCACCGCCACCAGCCCCGCAACGTGCTCAGACAGTGCCACCACAGCTGAAATAGATATCATCCCCAGCGGCCAGCTGTCCGAGGCTGCAGGAGACGTCCTGGACCCTGCAAAGAATACATGAGGCACGACATCCAGCACTGTTTGTACCTGCAGGTGGCAGACGAAGTCGCAGCAGGGTGGATTGTATCTCTGCCTCCATGGATTATCATGCTACCTGTTCTCAGGCAATCTCGTTGCACACACATCCAGGTGAGGGAATGGGACCTGCCACACTACATGTGAAGCACTCTGGGCACAATGCCCCCTCCAGAACCAGTGGAGAAAAACATCCACTCCCCCAGTCCTTGTCAGGATGAAGCTCTCTGGGCATATTGCCCCCTCCAGACCCAGTGGAGAAAAGCATCCACTACCCCAGCCCTTGGCAGGATGAAGCACTCTGGGCACAAAGCCCCCCCCCAGAACCAGTGGAGAAAAGCATCCACTACCCCAGTCCTTGGCAGGATGATGCACTCTGGGCACAATGCCCCCTCCAGAACCAGTGGAGACTGACATCCACTTGAGAGACTGTGGCGTTGCTCCCCAGGATAAAGAAGTGGGCAAACCACCCACTGGAGAGACTTGAGAGACTGTGGCTTTGCACTCCCCAGGACCAAACTGTGGGCATGTAGCCCCCTCATAGAGCAGTGGCGTCGTCCGTTCATCCGGCTGAGGTGCTCCCCCTCCCCCTGAGGTGCCTGTTTATTTTCGATCTGATGCCCCAGCAGTGATCTCTCCGTTTCGAGTCAGGTATCATGTGTGGGCTTCACCCATTCATTTTGGAACCACTGGACCACTGGTCCATGGACAATGATTTCATTATTATCCGGACTTGTGTAGTTGGTGTACATATTTGTATATACTGATGATTGTAATTTTGGCCTATCTGATTTTTCGATTATTACACTTGTTACAATAATTTCATTTTGTCCTTGCGTTATTCCAGGGGGTGACAAGTTGTAAATGTAATGTTGATGCATGCATTTGTGTGTATGGTGCTGTGGGTGAGGTTTGGGGTGGGGGTGTTGCGTGTTGCGTGTGTATGTGTCACACTCACTTTCCTCCCCCCTCCCCTGTGTGCTAGGTGCAGTACTCACCGTGGTCGTTGGCGGCATCTTTGTTGCTCCTGAAAGAAGAGGAGGTAAATCAACAAGGGCAGGACCTTTAACTCGGGCTCCGTGGCATCCTCGTTCCTCATTGGGTGTTGAGAGGTGAGTGGTTTCCGTTCCACAGACTGTTTCTGCTGTGCTTTTGATGGCGTTGGTACCACCCCAGAAAAAACTGGCGGATTGGTGCCTTGTAATTCAGTGGGCGGTACATTGTGTTCCGCCTGTCTGTTGGCGGTTACTGCCACAGTGTTTGTTTCTACCGCTGTGGCGGTCGGAGTGTTAAAGTGGCTGTCTATGTTGGCGGTTTCCGCCATGGTCATGAATCCATTTTTTTTACTGCTGGCCTGTTGGCGGCCTTGCCGCCTCTTTAACACCGACCGCCAGGGTTGTAATGAGGGCCATAATCTCAGAAGTAGACAAATTTTAAAGAATCCTGACAGATATACTGAAAAACGCCCCTCGCGTTCCTTCCCAGACACACCAGAAAAACTGAGTGAGAGAGCGGGCTGGTCAGAGCAAATCACTGACTATGTGAATCAGAGAAAAGATTCACAGTGTTCCTCAGACAATAAAGAAGACAAATGTCCCCAACAGAAGCCCAAATTTTAAAAGAAAAGGGTAGCTGCCATAACAGTTAAACATGGCAAAATCTTTGAGGATGTTGTTGAGGAACAAGATGCGGGCAGAGACAGAACAGCAGAGGTCAAGATTTGTAACTAGTGTCTGAAAGATCATAAGGATGTAACAGCAACTAATGACTTTCTTGTAGTCAAGACAGCAGGAACGTGTATCCTCCCACCCAATAGGATTTATGACCTAAATCGTCAAATTGAAGGAAACATAGAGTGCACTATTGCTGTACTTTTTTGGGAAGATTTTAATTGTGCTATCAGATTGTCAGAAAAAGACTGGCCACATGAATACATCTATAAGCTCCCAGATGGGGAAGCTGTAATTTTGCCTTCTTTCTCAGAACGTGTCCTGGATGTGGTAAATTAAGTTTGTGCTGTTGACTGGGCTTTAACGCAGGCTCCTGTAGGGTGGCATAAGGATTACCCCACCATGTAACATCTATTAGGTCTGCACCCCAGCCTTAACCTCAATATGCAGTCAAATATGAGGCTAAAGACCTAGTGCGGGAAATCCTGACTCAACTAAAGTACTAGGGAGTAACAGAGCCCTGCATCTCTTGAATGAATAACCTGCTATTCACAGTTGCAAACCCAGACCATTCATATAGAATAGTCTTATATTATTCACATTTAACAACTGCACATGCACATGCACATATGTGATACAAAATGCACACAGCACTGCACTAATTAACAACATAGTGGGTAAGAAATACAAAACAACCTTGGATATTTTCAATATTTCTTTCTGTCAGACCTTAGCTCATGGAAGTTGGGACCTGAGTGCTTTCTCATTCGGCTCTCAGCTGCAATTGTTTTCTGCCTGTGTAACATCAATACTGCATGATATTGATCCTGATGCATTGTCCTATGTGGATGACATCTTTCTAACAGAAAGCAACCTCAACATTCATCTTGCCAAGGTTGATCGCATCATCTTTGGATTCACTGCCTTATGCTCCAAATTCAATTTTAGGAAAACTAAACTAACCTTTCTCATTGTGTAGTCCCTTGGATACAAGCTATCAGATGAGGGCAAGAGCATGGCCCTGCTCTTTCTAGAAAAATGTGCTCGGCTTCAACCGCCAAATAGTATCAAGAAACTGCAGTCATTACATAGTTTCTTTAACTTTGACAGAACTTACATTCTAGATTATGCACAATGCATAAAAATATTCTATGATTTAATTTGCCCAGATTTTTCAAGAAAAGACTAGACAGCAGAACACTCATGCATTCTTAGAGAAATGCAGCATGAAATGCTAGAAGTAAAACACTTACACACATGTGACAACAAAACAAATTTGGAAATCTGAATAATTTCTGGTGCCATCGGGTTCACCTATGTCACGTTTAATGAGGGCGATATGGTGCCCATAGCATACAAATCAAATTTATACCCAAAAGCAGGGCAACGTTTTGCACCCACAGAAAAGATTCTGACTGCCACTGATGTCAACTATATTTTTGACCCAAAACTTCAAACACAAGAATTTCTCCAGTATGAACAAGAGTACCCCACACCTACTAGCATCCTGCCACTTGAAATATACCAAACTGTAATTTACACTGATGGTTCAGCACAACTAGCTGTAGGTACAAAACATCAATACTCAGCCGCTTGCGCAGCTGTGAGCAGAGTGGTGAAGAATGGTGTATTCCACCCTGAACATACCTACACGCAGACCATGGGGACTGCAGCACTCAGTTGGCTGAGTGTAAAGCTATTGTCTTGGCATTGAAAATATAGATTGAGAACTGCTCACATTGATTGTGTGCAATTCATACTACTGTGTTCAGTCCTACAATAATTATCTCAATCATTGGTGGATAAATGGGTTCAGAGTCTCAAAGGGAAAACCATAAAACATAGAACTCTGTGGGTAGCTGCCCTAAAGGATAACCTACCAGATGCTCATGTAGTACATACACTAGGTGATCAATGTGCAGGAGTACACACAATGTAGGAAATACTTGCTGATGAAGCTGCCAAATCAGCAGTAGCTATGACTTCTGTTGCTGCAGTGACTCGTTCTCATACGAGTATGGATAATGAGATTGGATAATGAGATTCAGGTTGCCGTCAAAGCTTCGGCTGAGGGCAAACCTCTTCCAAAAGCATACCCTGCAAAATATTCCTACCATATCTGCACAGAATTTTGTCTTTGCGACAATTCTTGGGGTGGGAGATTGAGTGATCCTAAACCAAGACCAGATATTAGATCTTATAAAAGCAGTGCATGAGGGTGTTGCTTCTGCTCATGCTGGTATGGCGGCAACAACATCAATTTTACAGAAATGCCTCTAATGGCTGCGTCTATACAATCAGACCATGCAATACATCCTTTGCTGTGACATTTGCCAGCAAATAAATGGTTCCAGCATCAAACACCTACGTTAGACATCCCTCTTAGTGCCCAATAGACTGCTACAATGTGGACCTCGACCATTGTGGTCCTTTACAACCTGAAAATGCATATAAATGCATCTTAGTAGCTGTTGCTTCTTGCTTTAGATTCAGCTGACGCTTGAACTCTCATTAAAGACTTGCTGGTCATTATCAGTACATATGCGGTTGCAGCATTCCACTCAGACAAGGGCCCTGTTTTTGCCTCTATAGCATTCAGAAACACCATGAGGATGATCGGTATTGAACTCCATTGCTCTTTCCCATATTTTCCAGGGGATAGTTCTATTGTGGAGAGGAGGATTTCTGACCTAACGCAGACCTTAATAGTAAGAATATTAGTTTCAGGCCATAGTTGGCTTCATCGCCTATATGGGTCCAGACAGCACTGAATAATCTGCCAAGACAGTCTCTGGGGGGACGCACTCATTATGAAGTCCTTTTTGGGATATCTATGAATGACCCAGATCTAGATTTCCCTAGTATGGTGGCAGCAGACACACCTGACATAAATGAATGTGTCACTTTACAGGAGCTTCAACAATTTTGTGATGACAATTCATGTGCCAGTGCCAGCACCTTAGGAATAAGGGATTCACCAACAACATCTACAGGCTGGATTTGTATAACTGGGGATCTGATTCAGGATAAGAATGCTGTGAAGAAGGAATTTGGTCCATCCTACAGAGCCCCGCTTCCAGTCCTGGGAATTCAAGGCTCCAGAACCGTCATTCTATCACCTCTGCCAGGTTCCAAAGTGAACCGATTTGTCTCCATTAACAACATCAAATTGCACCATGTGGCCGATGCTGCAAAGTAGACCCTGAGGTCTCTTGGGTAGTTCCTGGTCCCCTCTCACTACCTAACAGGATATACCTCTTCAAAGAATGAACAATGCTTCTGAATATACCAGTATGTACAACAATGCTACTAACGCCTGTATGAGCATGGGGAGAGTAGCAAAAGAGCTTCTACTAATTCCTGTTACCACTTGACCAACAGAAACTGTCCGAGATGTGGCTGTTTATTACTTCAATGCAACACAAACTGGCAATATTGTCTGCTGTGAACCTCCAGGGAAGGTGGATCTATCCACCATCTCTGCACCTACTAGTGAGTTCTCACAGACTGCTTCTGGTTACTTCATCAACCAAGATAACTTTTCTTTAACTTCATCTAGAACTGCAAATGAAACTCTTTCAAAGACACATAAGCTGAAGATATAACTTACAAACAACTATTTGGTCTATCCATGGTATTATCTGTGGCTACAACCAACACTGACTGCCTTTTCTGTTATGGATTGGTTTTGTGACTGTTTCCTTTCTCCTAATAAATGCTCATTATCTTCCTGAACGCTCTGCTCTTGAGCCAGTAGATGACTTTTTAACACCATATCTCTCCTCATACAAGGTCCAAAGAGACTTGTCCCTTTTGAACATTTCAGCAGTACCAAGTCCTGATGGGATTGTTTGGGATAAAATACCATTTTATATATATGGGCCTACTTAGTTTATCCAAATTCCTTATATACTTAAGATTTCAATGACACCTGGTGTTGTTTCCGATGGCTGTGATGTTAAAACAGTTGATTCTATGCTGTCTGAACTGCAGGATTACACTGTATTTTAAAGTGAAGATGTGTACACAAACACAGTGAATTGGGGAAATGCTCTGTTATCATCACTGGGGACATTACTTTCTACACCGAGCTAACAGGCCTGGAGCAGTATTTAATTACAAACAATGGGAAAATTGTTCAACTCCACCTGTGGTGAGCCCCAATGCATGTGTAGATAAATTTGCATATTTCACTGGCCATGACCCTACAAATACAGAGTTATATTATTTTAAATTACCACCTTCTAAAATGCAGATAATTTTGCTAACCAATACCCAATAAATCTATTCAGATTCCTTTGTTTCCCGGCTTGCTATCAAGGGTTATGAATACTGGAAGAACACTATTGATGAGAAAAGTGTATGGGGAAAACAAGATATGCACATTCAGGGTAGGGAGGCTTTATTTAGAGCATGCCTTATTCCTGGACATATTATATTTTTAAATGACACAGTTCAACAAACATCCTGCTTAGGGTTAGCAAAAAAATAAAAAAAAATATGTGCCAAGCATCACCACACCAGCCAAATTCAACAATTGGCAAAAATAGTTAAACGTCACAGAAGAAGAACTGAATGCTTGGTTCCAGAATGGTACCTATATTTCCATGCTTTTAAGTCCTGGTGGGTGGTTATTATGGGCTTTGGACACAAATGGGTGTCAGGCAAATTTTGTTCATTCCACAGGGAGTTTAAAAATTAGACGGTCAGACCCTCGCTATGTCTCTGATCAATCTTCTGGTATAGCTACTACATATAGGCCCATATTTATACTTTTTGGCGCAAACCTGCACTAACGCAGGTTTGCGTCAAAAAGTTTAGTGACGGTTAACGCCATTCCTAGGTGCCAGCCAGGCGCCATATTTATGGAATGGCGCTCGCCACCACAAAGACCCTGTTAGCATCCTAGGAAAAGAGGGGGAACCGGGGCTTGTGCAACAAAATATGGCGCTACACTGTTTAAAACTTGCTTCTAGGCAGTGTAGCACTATTTTCTGGAGCCCAAGCACCATGGACATGGCTCCTATCTTAGTAAAGACAGGAGCCATGTCCACGACCCCAATGGCCATGCCCAGGGAACAAATCTCGTCTGGGCATGGCCATTGGGGATAGTGCTGTGAAGGGGGCACCAAGTCAGGGCCCACGCGCAGTGCTCACCCGGACTTACCTTGGATGGGTCCCCATCCTTAGGTGACCTCCTAGTGTGGGTAGGGGTGGGTGGAGGTGTCCCTCGGCACCTCTGCCCAGACCCAGGCGTTAAATAAGCAAGCTTAGCGCCATTATTTAAGCCCTATCCCCTGTGCTGGATTTGAGCCATGGGGATAAATATGGCACAAAGGCCATATTGTCCTTTTCTGGAGGGAATGCCTACCTTGCATCTCATAGATGCAAGGTAGGTGTTCCCCTCCAGAAAATAACGTAAACTCCAGCACTTTGGCGCTAGACATGTCTAGCGCCAAAGTATAAATATGGAGTTAGGTTTGCGCTTAATTAGCATTATAAAAAATTACGCTAATTCAGCGTAAACTGAATATAAATATGGGCCATAGTGTGGGAAAACTATGTCAAGGTACTATACCTTAGCAGCAGTTAAAGAACATCTTAGTCTCCCATCAGAGGAAGAAGACTTGTGGGAGTTCTTCCTAGGTCCAAGAAGTCCCCTGCTCTAAATGATTCCTGAATCCCGTATACTTTGTGAACTAGAAGCTTTCTCAAATGGAAGAATCTGCACGTTTAAGGCTGATCAATAAGAAAACATATGAAAAAGGCTTTAGCTCTTGTCAATAATGGCATTAACACTCTGTTCAACAGAATATATACACTTAATAATATAATGTCATCTGCAATTGACATCATTCAGAATGACATGTCCCTTTCACAAACTGGGCAGAGTCAGTTGACATTAATCAGGCGGGTGGGGTGGACATTACAGGTTTTGAAGAGTGGCTTTGTCCCTTGGAAATACATAAACAGTAGTCAATTGTTTGCTGCTTTTAATTTGTTCAGGGAGCAATAAATATTGGCTAAAAAGGAAGCTAGTTGTGGCATTCTTAACACTGAAAAGTTAGAAAAGCTGCCTTTCACTGTAGCAGCGATACCATCAAAAGTATGGTTAGTACACGGGGTAATAAATCTGACGATTTACATCTTTCATTTAAAAAAAATATTTGAAACATTTTGCTATGGGCAGACACGAGCGGCTAGGAGATAGCGATATTAAGGAAGGAGTGGGAGTTGCCTTTCAAATTGAAATTTATGAACACCAAAACATAGATCTTTCTGAGCGTAAGCGAATGTGAGACTACTGTTAGTCATTCAATGATTTGCAAGCAGGTTTCCCTTCATGCCTTTTGCAATGCAGAGGTTGCGAACTTGGCAGGCTTTCTGAAGGGTACTCCAATCCCTTTGATTCGTCCAGCATTTAATACCCTTTCGAATGGAAGTTATGTGATTCTGAACTATCAGAGTTGCTGTAGGATGGGGACGGGTATTGCTGATTCAATTTCAGTTTCTCAAATGGTAACTTGTGGCAGACACATGTTACCCCTCCGCACATGAGATAAGGGTAGCAGACACGTGGACTCACATTGCTACTGCTAATGTAAATGTTGACAAGCTGAGCAGACTAAAGGCACTATTGTTTCAGATAGCGAGACCCTCAGCCGAGATACAATCCTTATTCAATACCATCTTCCCCAAGCACTGTGGAGAGCTGGTCTCTATGATTTTTAATGCCTTGAGCACTGCAGGGATTGTACACTTTCTTAGGGCTGTCAGTTCTGGACTGGTTTCCACTTTCCTGACCATCTTCGGAGACATTTCTTCAGCTATTCATTCACTCTTTTTGGGTGTGTTTGGCAGATTTCCTGTAACTTTGGTGCTGATTGGTGGAATACTGCTACTGCTATTTCTGATATGCAGTGGTTGTGCTTTCTCAGTTAAGCGGAGTGATGGAGCTACCAAAAGCCCAGCTATGTTGTGACCACATGATGCAGTACTTTGGCGCTCCATTGCTGGAAGAACTGAAGCATGATTGGTCATTATCATTCCAGCCAGTCCTATGGTGTGAGGAGCCTGTGTTTCATTGCATCTTGTGCCTCTTTGAATGCATGGCAGTAGTGTGTCTTGCTTGACAGCCAGTGCCTCCTGTGGGCAAGGAACTGTTAAGGTTCTCGATAGTCGTGTCCCATGAGACTGAGTTTGATCTGCAAGGCCACTTATGAGCCACCACTTGTGAACTACTTGGCTCCTTCTATGTATGGCACAATGGACGGTGCTGCCTACGCGGTTGATCCTGCACATAAGGCTTCTGCACGAATGTATGATGGAACAGCAAATGCGATAACCATGCATGCCCGAACAACGCCTTCAGAACACTGATCGCATTGTGACCCCGAATGCCTTTACCATGCATGCCTTTACAACTATTTTTTGCTGTAAAAGCATGCCTAGTGAAGGCATATGTGGGAATGGCATTCGTGGCTGTAGCATGCCACCCCCACCTGCCCTAAGGCCCAGAAATACTCCACCCCTAATACTAAAACTACCCCAACTCCCACCTGTTAAAACCAAAGTACCCCAACATCCCACATCCACCCTGAGCCCTAAACCCTTCCCTGACCCCCCACCTGCCCTAATAACAACCAACCCCCACTCCCACCCCTAAAAACAGAACTACTCCAACTCCTCATCCCAAAATTAAAACTACCCCGCACCCCCACTTCCAAAAACAAAAGTACCCTGATCCCACCTCCACCCCTGAAAACTAAACTACCCGACCCCAACCCCGACCCCCAAAAACAAAACTACCCCAACCCTACTCCAAAAACAAAACTACCCTGACCCCCCACCTTGCTCCTAAAAATCAAGCTACCCCAACGCCATGCTTGCCCCTAAAACCCAAACTACCCGACCCTCCCACCCTACCCCAAAAACAAAAGTACCCTGAACCCGCACCTCACCCATAAAAACAAAAGTACCCCAACTCTCTCCCCTAAAAACAAAACTACCCCAACCCCCACCCATAAAAATAAAACTACCCTGTCCCCACCCCTAAAAACAAAACTACCAGACCCCGCACCCCGAAAACAAAACTAACCCAACCCCCCCACCCTGCTCCTAAAAACAAAACTATCCCACCACCCCCTAAAAAACAAAACTACCCCTATCCCCACCCCAGCCTTTAAAAACAAAATTACCCAAGCCCCCACCCTGCTCCTATAAACAAAACTACCCCGCCACCACCCTAAAAAATAAAGCTACCCCAATCCCCACTCCAGCCTTTAAAAACAAAATTACCCTGACCCCCAACTCCACCACTAAAAATAATACTACCCTGCCTCAACCCAAAAAAAACGCCCCCGCCCCCCCCCACAACAAAACTACCTGCACCCCTACCCCTACAGAACTACCCTGAGCCCCACCCGCCCCTAAAAACCAAACTAACCCTCCCCCCACCCCCACCCCTAAAATCGAAACGTCCCCAATCCCCTCACCCCCACCCCTAAAAACCAAAAATTACCCAGTCCCAACTCTGCCCCTTAAAACAAAACTACCTTGACTTGCCCACCTTCACCCCTAAAAAACAAACGACTGCGATCCCCCCACCCTGCCCATAAAAGCAAAACTACCCCGACCCCCAATCAAAAACAAAACTACGCTGCATCCCCAACCCCACCCCAAAAACAACTGCCCGACCTCCGACTCCCGCCCCCCAAAACAGAACTACCCCAACCCCATCCGGCCCCTAAAAACAAAACCTACCCCGATTCCCCACCTCACCCCTAAAAACAAAACTAACCTGACCCCCAACCCGCCTCTAAAAACAAAATAAACCCAACCCTGCCCACAAAACCAAAACTACCCTGACCCCCCACCCCACCCCTAAAACCAAAACTACGCTGAACCCCCACCCCTAAAAACAAACTGCCCAAGCCCTTAATCCACGCCCACCCCTAAAATCTATCCCCAACCCTGCCCCACCCCTGCCCAAACCACACTTACAAGACCACTATCTCTCCCAATCCACTCTTCCTTTTTCTCTCTGCTAACTGCTGCATTGTTCAGCATAGCTTGGTTAAGGCAGAGAGAAAAGCAGTCGTTGTTCCGGCAAGCATAGTTACGCTTGCGTTGTTCATGGCATTGTTCTTCCGGAGTCGTTGTTGAGGACATTTCCCCTTCTACGCACTTCTGCTCCATGGAAACTTCGGCTAATCCAGTGATCAATTTGACATTTGCCGATGTGGAGTCCATCCGGGACGCACTTCAGTTTGATGACTTTGGAGTCTTTTTACAAGTCCATACATATTGTTAAATTCAACTATTGGCTTTTTTTTCCAAAATATGAGATGTGATACCAAATTGCCTTATGAATTTGGCCTGATTGACATCATGGGCCTGATTACAACTTTGAAGGAAGGTGTTAATCCGTCCCAAAAGTGACGGATATACCACCAGCCGTATTACGAGTCCATTATATCCTATGGAACTCGTAATACGGATGGTGGTATATCTGTCACTTTTGGGACGGATTAACACCTCCTCCAAAGTTGTAATCAGGCCCTATATCTCTTTTGTCTGTTTTCGCTTAGATTTTAACTACATTTTAGGCTTTAGTTCAGGACATTTTTAGACTTGGACTCATGCACCCTCGCTAGTGAGTTTGTATCCTTGTTCTGGCAATTAGGGAGGGTGTGGTGAATCCATTTTTGTTCCCCAAGGGCACAGGAGTCAGCTTAGCCATCAGCTTGCAGGCCTGTTGCTCTTTTTTACCTAGTAACCCTTTACTCACCTAGCATGCTCGGTTTTATCCGATTTATGTCATTGTTTCTTTTAGCACTTCTGCAGCTGTTTACATTTTACAAGAAATATTTAGCTTTTTGTTATCAGTGCCATTCTGAGGAGGCATCATTATCAATGATGTACGTAACTATTGTCATCGTGTCCCTTTCACTCTTTTGTTTGACAGGAACATTGTGCGCACATTTTAGGGATTGTTTATATAGTTGCTGAAACAAGTCTGCTACATTGCCAGTTGTTTAGGTACATACCTGTGTCAGGGGTCCTACATGAGCCGTATAAATACTCCTCACACGGACAAGGTAATTAGAGGGGTTCTTTCCAGATGTCATCTATGCTACATGTCACCTTGCTGCAGAACTCAGCCTTGTCTTCATGAAGCCTGATTTAGAGACCTAATTTCAAGGTAATGAGGGATAGGGGGTGCTCCTCATGGACATGTACTGACAGTTAGGGGTTTATCACACCTAGTTCTCATTAGGGTAGAGATTAGGGGCATCATTATGAGTCTAGGGGGTCAGTAGACTGCCAAACTTGCAGATTGGGGTTTGACAGCCGCCAATACAGGGCCTGAGCACCTCATCACAACCCAGGCAGTCGGGCCACCAGTGGCAGCGGTCCTAATCTGCCAGAGCAGCATTACGATCTCTTTCTCCACTAGCGGTTTCATGTTGGTACCACTGCCATGAAAAGGTTGGTGGAGAACGGGTACACGGGTCCCTCCTGGTCAGTACCATCACAATGTTGCAAGGGTGCTAGTGCACCCTGTGCTCCACAGGATTGGCACTGGCTCGATTACAAATGGAAGACAAAGCTGTAGGCTGTTTCCCACTAGGCCAGCTGGTGGAAACTCAGGTTTCTGTCCGCTGACCTAGCGGGAAACTCTTTTTGGGGCCAGCGGGGAGGTAGCCTGTGTGATGGCAAACTCCCTGTCTATCTGAGTTTCGGTGAGGTACTTCTTGTGAGCCAGGAGGGCTGGGCCGACAGTTGGGACTTGTTGTAGGAGTGACTCAGTCTCCTACAAACCAAAGTGCTGCTGCCTAGAAACCAGCAGTTTCGCTAAGGAGCGAGAGTCCAACTACGACAGTATTGTATCCCAAGATGCAAAAACAATCATACATTTCAAGGTTGGCACAATTGTTTCCATAGCTACATTACACTCTACCACTTTTTAGAAATATTACAAAAGAACAAAGTTACAAAGAACCACCATGAATAGAGCAATCCATAACTCACATCAAATCAAAAATATCAAGTAACAAAGTGTAATCAACCTAGTGCTTTTGTTTTCCAATAATCGAGACCTACCATACCACAAGCCAATAACCAGAATGCGGTTTTAAAAATAAATAAATGCACCTCTAAACAAGAATTACTACCACACCAATAACATTACAAATGAGTACTTTTGCTGCCAACTTTTAAATCAGACCCTTGCTCTTGAAGTTCAGTAGTCAGGAGTAAGCATTCATGAAATACAGAACTAAGCTAGAAGTACTCAATAAGTAAGTCATAAGAATATCATTGTGAATCACTCTCCCATATTTTCAGGGAACTAGATCCACAACTACCACGTAACCACAGAAGATGATCTAGTTGCATCTGAGTGTTTGAAATGTTTTAATGCATGCGACCAATCGTGTTAATATTTGTCCCATGATTTTAATTAGGAGTGAATTAAATCTTTTTCATTGTGATACCCTGCGTAAAATATAAATAAAACATATGATGGTAGCAAGATGAAGAACGCCAAGAGCAGGATAGAAAAACTAAACTCGAATAAATAGATGTTAAAAGAGGCTGCAGAATAACTAGGGTAGACAAATGTATGAGTGGAATTATGGCACGAATCTTCTAATTTAATTGAGTGCAGGCATCAGAGGTGAAACTCCATGGCATGTGGGCTGAAGGTGAACGAGGCCGCATTAAACATAACTGTTGCTGCCAGTGATTAAGCCCACAGAGCTGCTGGTGCTCTGCCAGAAAATGAAATGCTACCAGGCATGGACTAAATGTGTCACAGCTAATGACACTCACAAGGCTCAGCATATATTTGTTTTAGGATGGATATTACTAAATGAATGCACGTGAAAAGAGAAGGCGAAGTGTGAAGTGACCTTGCTGGCCAACACATATCTTGCAGACAGATGATGGAACTACCTCTTCTGCACAATGCATTACAATATAGATGCACACATTTTTCATTCCTGCATGGGGTTGTAATATTTTGGGTATAAGCGACACTAGGTTGACAACAGTACTATTGACTTGTATCAATTACTGAATTTATTATCTTTCTTCAACGTAGTTGGTTCTGTGGCTTCAAGGTCGCAAATATGTGAAAGACAATATTTTCTTTTGCTTGTTGCAGCTTTCATGTGTTGTGTTTATTGTCTTTGTGCTTGCCATATGTTTGTGCTGAGCCACAAGTAAGGGAATGGTTACTAGAAAAGGAAGTGTGGTAAAACGATCCACTATACAGCCTCTCTCAGCACTCTTTCAGCAGAAAATGAACCTCTTCTGTACAATACAAGGCATGGTCACTTCTGTCCTTGCAGAACAAATTGCAGAATCCGGAATCTTGTTTGTGGGCGTGCCTGTACTGAACTGACTGAAATTATTGTCAATCTTTAGTTAGGATACAATAACCAATACTTTCTTTACATGTCACCAGTCATAGAACGCCTCTGAATATTAATGTGCTAAAACAGAAATACTATCAATTACTAAACAGCTGAACCATTCAAACTTATTTATTCTCACAGGGGCATGACTGCATAATTCGCCGAAACCACAGTCTCTAATACAATACTACTGATTTGCATACTCCACGAGTGGTGCAGATTTGTATTTTTCTAATATAGTGCTGGATTAAATGGTTCATGAGTGCTGCATGTGAAGCAGGGCCGGGCCCTGATATCTTCAGAGATGGACCTGACCTACTTAAACCCCTGACATTGCTGATTTTGAATCTGCTGATTTTTGTGTCTCTGCTGTGAATGAGACTCACCAATTGAGTTTCACTGACTGCAAGCTTCTGAAAATGGTTTCGAGTGCTAACTGCCAGTGCCCACCTTTTAAAAATACTCAGCTGGAGTAAGAGATTCAGCACTGCTTATGCATAAAAACATGGCCCACACACATATGTGCGGGATAAGTGAATTGGACTACTGTCTAATTCAACCAATTATTAGTGCACAGACACAATGCCAACGAATAAATGGATTATTGTCCGCACAGGCCTTTTAACAATTGGGCATTCTGAAACAAATACCCCCATTTTCTTTTAACTAGAGTGTGAGTCTTTTGTTCAACATAGATGCTTAATGTATCGTGCTCTATTTTCAAACCATCCCTAGCGCAAACATAATATTAATTTGTACCTCTTCACATACTTTAGTGTTTGCGTTATTTTCCCTAGGCAAGCCCTTAATTTAATTCTGGCTTTGAGCTACCCAGCTAAATTAAATACTGTGCAGACCAGCGGGTATCTTAAAGTCTCCCATTGATAAAAAGTGACATTTGGTGGGATTAGCCTACTCACACATACAGAAATCCTCTTAAACTGATTAACTGTCACTTCTCTGACAAGCCTGCATATACCCTTTTCTCACGGCAAAGGGGATCATGAATATCTATAGGCAATGACTTGCTGGGGACACTGGAGGAGACGGAATGCCTCCAACTTATGTGGAACATTTTTGGCTGGGCATGCCCAGGAAAGGGCTATCCCAGACCCCTGCAAGACACACAGATGCCATGCAAGTAGTCAGGAGGCTGTAGGATCTGCTGGATTAGGCAGGACATGAAGTCTGCTTCCAGGGCTTTTTGGTGGTTCTGCAAAAAAGTTCCTGTGTCAGCGATTGTAGCCTGAAGGAACAGGAGGACAGTTCTCTATGATATTCCTCATCAGAGGAAGAGCAGTCAAAAATTCAAATGCTCCATTAAGAAAAGATCTGAAAAATGTAGAGACAAGAAGGCTCTTAATACCCCTTATCTTTGAGTTTTGCCTTTGGGACAACACAAATCAAAACCATCTCAAAAGTCCTAATCACCGGCACAAGAGTATCACATTTGTTGTTCTCTGTCATGTTGAGACCTAAACAGCAGGCCCACCGTACAACGAGGAACAGAAAAGCCTTATCACACCAAGGGGTCTATGAATTTCATTCCCACAAGGAGTGCGAGTTCACTGGTCAATGTAGTGTGTAGTGTGTAGCATGAAGAAGACTTGCTCTCCAGGAAGGACCAGTGCCCGGGGGCCTGATATAGCTGAGCAAGTCATGCTTCAATTTAAACAAATTTCCCCTGAGCCTGTGCCCCAGGGGAAATCAGTGTGCCAGGCCATGTCATATTCTCCTACCTTTTGCACCCACTACCATGCAACTCCTTTCCCCATGCATATGTCTGCCGGAGCAAAACTGATCTTGAAGGAAGCTAGAGAACTAGAGAACGAGACAGGTGGAGAAAGCAGCCCTTCTTGCCCTATTTCTCTCAAGGTACTCATTGGCAGGAGGAAAGAGACAGCAGACAGTGTGCATTCCGAGGGTGCTGGGAAGGGAGGACCCCTGTACTGCCCAGTGCCACAGGCATGGGTAGTGCACGGGCCCCTCTGTGGCCCTCTGCACCTTTTCTCCCCAGCCTTTTCATGGCAGTGAAACCACCATGAAAAGGCTGGTGCAGAACCAGGTTGTAATGAGCAGGGAAGCACTGTGTTCAGCGCTGCCCTAGCTGATTCCAACCTGCATCCACCATCAGCCTGTGGGGATCTCTGATCCCGGCTGAGGGGGCAAAACGTTGGCGGGCTGCCTGCCATCCTCGTAATGTGGTGGTCGGACTGCCACAACTGCGGCGGTCTGACAGTGGCGATCCGAGGACTGCCACTCTCGTAATTAGGCCCTAAATCAATGCCCATAGCAATGCTACCTTGCACCAAGCTATCATTTAGCACTATTACTTATTACCACAAATGTTGTGAATATTAAATCTGTCTGCATAGTACAAGTAAATGTTTACTTATTAGCACAAATTTTTGTGGTGATCAAATCTGTTTGCAGATGCAATGAATATTATTTATATTATTCTATATAGACAAAATGTAAGCAGTGGATTTTGTCGCTACAGAGCATGCCTAACCTTTAGGCAAGAATAAATGAATGACTACAGTACTGATTAACTAGTAAGCAATCTGATATAGAAGTTAAGTATGAGCGGGTTTATTCCACTGATTAAAAATAGCACTGATGACCACAGAAAGAAATTAAGCAAAATCGCACTTATGAATCTTGCTATTCAGGTGTACGTCTTGGGATCTATTTTCAAAGTACAGTTCTTATGTGTCCTGTGTTATCAGTGTGTTGAAGGGTGCATATGCCATTGTGTTTACAATGTGGTGAGTTTATCTGCCCCTGAAAGAAGTTTTTCTGATTTGGGAGTCGTGCTCTGTGTATTGTTGGTGTTTGAAGGGGAGATGACTTGTGCTTCAGCAGTTGTGCTCAGCTGCCCAAAGAGGAACCAGTATATTTAATTGGACTGTTCAAGACAACATGAATTGATAACGATCATTTAGTATTTTTAGAGAGCTCCTTAGACTTTATATAAAAAACAGCTATCTGACACCAGCATTGTGTTATTAGATGTGATCACACACTGGAACAGACTAGAGGGGTACTATAGGGCCGAATCACAAAATAAAACTGCCAGTTAGGAAACACAGCTTGTATTTCTTCCTGGCAGCAAATCCTGGTTTTAAAGCAGCTGCAGTGAATTGCATCTGTGTTCATACCAGGAATGGCGCATAAACTGCTTTCTTGATTGTTTATTAAGTAGCAGTTTTTATGTAGGGCTTCATAAACCACTTTGCAGTCATGGCAAAAGCAGCGAACCACTACACTATCATATAAAGAAATATGAATTCAACCAGTCAATTGGTAAAATGTGGTGTTTGGCTCATGTATTGCTCACGTGTTGTTGTTCCTCCGTGGAGCTGCAGAGGAGCAAATGGTATGGCCATGCACACAATGTTTATTTGAGCTGGTGGTTGGAGTTGAGCCCCATCGGGACTCATTTTTTGCGACGGGCACTTATTTTTCTTCATCAGATTTTGACCTACAACAAGCGAAAAAAGAAATACACAAGAGCCAAAAGAAGGAAGAAAACGACAGAAACCCCTTGCAAAAGGAGAAAGCAGAGATGAAAAAGAAGCTGCAAGAGTGAGATAAAGTATCAGGGAGTATCTGGTGGTGGATTACGAAGGCATGTGGCAGAATCAAGTCTATTCAATTCTGTTATTTGGCACACTGATATTGAACAGCACAGGTTGTTGGCTTCTGGGCAAGGCTGTAGGCCCTTGCAAGTATTATTTTGCAAATGAAGCACTAGCTTTAGTGTACTTGGCAGAGAGATGTTGGTGTGGACCTGGGAACCTCAACATTTAGATCAGCAAAAGCCCTGTCTCAGGCCCAAATTAACAGTAAGGCAGCACAGAATTTGAGTGTGAAATTCCATTCTGTGGGATCGAGTGTGGCTCAGTGTTCCCACACCTGAATTGTCCAGGCGTGGAAACGCCAAGACAAGAATACCTGGCTGATCACATTGTGTGTGGACTGCATTGCTGCCCTGACCTTTTCAACTGCCAGGCTCTTCAAAAAGGCCTCAGGGAAGCAACCAAAGCTCTCCCATAAGAGGAAACATCTTTGCAACTTTAAGGGCACCAGCACAAGGGTAGAAACCAACAGAGTTATCTCTTAGTTGATATGGCACAGTTCTACACTCTCCCTTTCACACTATGCAGCACAGCAACTTCGGTCAGTGACCTTTATTGCGTGAACTAACAGTATAATTACCCCATGATGTTCAGTGCTTTGTAGAAGGTTGTGATTGTGTGTGGGGCATAACCTTGCTTGTGGGAGAGTGAGTGTGCATCAGTTTCTGTTGAACTGTGCTTTTGCATCAAACACAGTTTTAGTTACGCTAACTAATTAAATTTTTTTAACTGAAAAAAAAGTAGTAGTTGATTGACTATCATGTTACTTTTAAAATATCCTCATTAAAATACAACAGCAAAGATCCTATATCTTAGCAGAGTCTTCAGTCAATACAGGACCAACAATGTCCTTTAATGAAAGAGCGACGGCCAGAAACTGGAAAATATGGACAAGGTGCAATTTATTCTAGAAAAAAAAAACATGCAAGGCCAATATTTAAAAAATAAATCAAAGCAATGCGAAAGATATGGAAAACATTGAAAAGATATGCTAAAGTTGAAATTATTGTATACTGATTCATAATTTATTTGAAGGAGAAATGTATTTATGCTTGAATACACAATAAAGACTTCCATTTTCTTTTCTGTCCATGTGTGAAAAATGCTCCCCTTGAAGTAGGATCGCCGAAAACGCTCTTCCTTATCATAAAACGATCTGCCTATCCAGCTGTGGCAAGCCATTTATTTAAATTATGTTTTGACAATTTTGTTTGAGATTACTAGTGGCAGATTCCGAATCGTACCAAGTGCCCTGTGCGCAAGAACCTTTATTTCCCGAACAGTTATGTGAAAAAAAGCCTGAATTAGTAGGATTGGTGGCCACATTATCATGCTATCGCTACAATAATTGGCGATAGAGGGCATTCATTTCCCCCAGAATAGGAGTTTTAAATTAGTTATTTTTAAAACTAAGGCCCATATTTAAGGAAAATTAGTGCTGCATTTGATTTTCAAGCAAAAGCGCCACTAACCTAGTGCCATATATATACTTTGTCACTAGACCCGCGAAGTGACAAAATATTAGAGTTTGCATTATTTTTTGGGTAGCGCCACCCTACTTTGCGTCATTTAGCAACAATGATATGCAAGGTAGGTGTTCCCTTAAAGACAAATTACCCTAACCCTCCAGCACCATAATTATTACCCAACGCAAAAACGATGCACACTAAGGAACCGTTGCCAAAAAGTACGCAAAGTCAGATTAGTGTACAATTTTAGCGCCTGTTCAAGCCAGCCCAAATGAGGCCCACACACTACTACATAAGGAAAACACACAAAAGGAGCATTGCCAACCTCTTGGACAGCATGGAACTATTGATGTTCCAGCTTGACACAAGCCCCAGACGATAGCAACTACAACAGGTCAAACCAGCACCACCGCAGCTACCCCAAACACCACCACAGAAGCCACAAAGGCAGCACAGAAGGCGGGAGAGGATATTTCAACAGCGCACAACCATCCTTGTTCTCAAGGAAAAAGATGTCATAGGTACCTTCCTTCTGAAGCGGGAGACCATTGTACACCTGCTGTACCACATTGCGCCAGACATCTCTGCAAGGGTGAAAACTCCAAATACTATTCCACCCATGACCAGACTCCTGGCTGTCCTCCATATGCTGGTGTCAGTATCGTTGAAGACAACAGGTGCACAAGTGGGTTGGATCTCCAAGCCATTCTTCTCGGCCTTCCTTCCAAAGGTTCTGGACACAATCATACACCCCACACCCCACCAGATGTGCTTCCTCAACACTCAGCAACTGCAGCAGGAGATCAAGCAAGGTTTCTACCAAATTGCTGGGTTCCCGCATGTGCTGGGTGCAATGGACTGCAGCCATGTCCAACTTGAGCCACCTGATGCAACTGAACACCTCTACAGGAACCCCAAACACACCCATTCTATAAGTGTACAGGCCATTGTGGACTACTGTTGGCTTTTCACAAATATCCTAGCCAAATATCCCTGCAGCGTCGATGATGCCTACATATTCTGGCACTGTACCATAAACGAGCAGTTCCAGGATGGACAATATGGCAAGGGCCTACTTTTAGATAGGCCACCATACCAGTCATAATACAGACAACACACCAACCTTGTAGGACAAACAATACGTACACCACACTAAATATACATGGACAGGGGAACACAGATGTATAGACAAACACATTTGCCACATGCCACACTACACCACATTCAATGAACATCACACACACATACACCTATATGTACATAATACAGCCACAACCTGACTAGCACACCACGTGAAGGACAGGTGGAGCAAGCGGCAATACTTCATACTTCGTTAAAAAAAGAAATGGTGTCTGAGCCATACGCGTCATTCGCAAGTCAACAGGCCTTGTCAGCATTCATGGGAAAAAAATACCACGCATAACAGTTCTGAGTCAAATTTTTTCATACAAACACCAATACTCCATACTTCGTGAATCAACCAAATTTCGCCTTTCCCCTGCACGTCAATCACAAGTCGACAGGCTTAGTCAGCCTTAATGGGAAAAAGAACACTCATGACCGTCATACTTATATCTAACGTGATACACACTCCTGAGAAGTGATAACAAAAGGACTTCCTTGATGCAAACATGGTACAGTGATTTCACTTTCAATTTAGAGTCTTTTTGTCTGTGATCGTGAGAGGGTGTGTGGAGCTGGTGCTGGTCAAGGAGTGGTTGTTTTTTAGAGTTTTGTGCTGTGTCCTTTTGCTGTCCTGCCAATTTTGTCATTTTACTGAGTCTTGTGTAGTGTTTTTGTCCTGTCAAACTAATTGCACTGTCGGGTGTTTGTCTTGGAGTAGCACAGTCTGTTGGGGTATATGGGGTTATGTGGAGTAGTGTTTTATTATTTTGGGGGCTATTTTATTTGCAGGAGGTAAAATGCAATATGTCGGGGAAGGAGAGAGCACAAAGGATGAGTGGAGATGAACTGGGAATGTTTATCTGGCTGGTCAAACACTATTGCCCCATAATGTTGAGTATAGGGAGCCAGGTCATTCAGGGCTACACAACAAAGGCACAGAAGCTGCGGTGGGGCAAGGTTCTCCACCACTTCCGGCAGATCTTTGGTGTTGTGTACCGACCACCAAATCAAACACCGTTGGGCAGTCCTCATTGCACAAGAGCGAGATCTACTGGATCACCTGATGATTCCGATTGGTGGATCAGTTGGTAAATAACCCTTTTGTATTGCAACATCCTGCATGTGCATGACAGGGGGAGATGAGGTTGACTGCAGCATGTTTTGTCAAGGGTCAGGACAGGTTTTTTTGTGTCTTCAGCAAACAGCATTTAAAAGAGCTTAGCTATGCATTGGGTGCAGACTAATAGTACATTCCCCTTTGTGTACATTGTGTATCACAAATACCCCATAAAGTGCCAAATATCAGACACACATGTGCAATTGTGTAAGGGTACATGTTTCATAAGCACAAAAATACATGTCCTTCATGGTCAGTACAACTATGAAAATGTGATAAGTAACACTGAAGTGGTGGGAAACACGACGTAGGAGTATTGTCAGTCATAACTTGTCACAAATGTGAGCAGGAGTGATTGCCTAATGATGCTACACCTGTGTCTAATTTTATGTATAGGTAATATTGCCAATGGACACAACTAGTACCTAACCATATGTCAAAAAGTTGACAAGTGCAAGTATTGTGGCAGTGTGAATGGCTGGTGCTACATGACGGCAGAACCAGGCCTCAGGAATGACAGCTGTGTATTTCTGCTGTAGGTGGCACCAAAAATATAGCCTCAACATCAACTTGGTTACACTGCTCATTGATTGGAGTCAACTTATGTATCTGCTTAAGGCTAGTTGATTAGATGACTGTTCCCTTGTTACCAAGAAGCCAATTTCCATTTTGCATGTGCAGCATATTAATATAATAAAATATAATGCAACCATACTGATAGAGTTGATAGAGTTCCCAACATCAGTGCCTGACATACACCATTGTGTGCCATATGTTGCATATTGCACGCACATGATGGAGGTATGTGTTTGTGCTATGTAATTAAAAATAGACAAGCATCTACAAGAGTCAATGCTTTAGTCAATGGCTAGTATCCTGCCCCCCTCTATTTTGTTGTATATATATATATATATGTATATATATTTATCAGAAACACGTACCTATGATGGCCACCAACATCAATTAATGTTCTTGTGTGGTAACTGTTGTCAGACCTGGCATTGTTAGCATGGTCTCCCCTACCTTTTTACTTCTACTTCCCAGGTTGTTGCTGTGTGATGGACTCTGTTTTTGATGTTTTTGTTACTCTGGGCAATTTACCACTGTTGACCAGTCCAAGTGCGCCCTATGTGAAATTGTATTTATTGGCTTTTCCATGATTACCATATTTGATTTACTAAAAAGTCTCTAGTAAAGTGCCCTAGAGGTGCCCAGGGATTGTAAATCAAATGCTACTAGTGGGCTTGCACCCACCCACATGAGTAGCCCTGTAAACATGGCTCAGACCCGCCACTTCAGTGTCTGTGTGTGCAGTTTCATACCACCAGTTCAACATGGCAAGTGTTCCCTCTTGCCAGACCTGTACCTTCCCTCTTTATATATTTAAGGCACCCCTAAGGTAGGCCCCAGGTAGCCCCATGGTCAGGGTGCAGTGTATGTTAAAGGTGGGATATGTACTGATGTGCCTTACATGTCCTAAGAGTGAAGTCACTGTGCAAGGTCTATCTCTATCATAGGTTAACATGGGGGTGGCTTTTAAATATTATTAAAGTGCAAATTCCCTTTGAGAGCAGATAGAATCATGGAGTTTGGGGTCTCTGAACTCACAAGTTTAAAATACATCATTTAGTGAAGTTGGTTTTTAGATTGCTAGTTTGAAAATGCCACTTTTAGAGAGTAGGCGTTTTCTTGCTTAAACCATTCTGTGACTCTGCCTATTGGTGGAGTCCCTGTCTGGGTCAGTTTGACAGTTGAACTGTTTGCACATCTCCTCTAGAAAGTGACACAAAGGCTGCTGAGGTATAGCCAGCATATGCTGATGAGCCATCCATGCTATAGTGGAGGGAGGAGTGGTCACTCACACCTGAATGGGCTGTCCCTGCCCTCGCACAATGCAGTCCCCAACCACCTGGTGTGTGTCTGGTGCCTGGACTGGACAAGGCAGGATCTTGTGAACAACAAACACTTTCCTTTGAGGTTTGCCTACTTCACAGGTAGAAAGGGGTATAAGTAGTGGACCCAAAAACCCAGACTTGAGATCAGTTCTGGAATGAAGAGGAACCTCTGCCAAGGAGAAGAGCTGAAGAGCTGACCCTGCCTGTGACTGTGCTTTGTTGGGCTATCCTGCAGTTGCTGCGTCTGCCCCTGAAAAGGGACAAAGACTGGACTTTGTTGTACATTTCTGTTTGAGAAAAAATCTCCAAGGGCTTGGGGTAGAGCTTGCCTCCTGTTTTGAAGCCTAAGTGACGGCAAAGGCTTCCCCATCCAGTTCTGAGTCTGTATGCTGTGGACTCTAGCTTGCCAGAGGGTGCCATTCCATTTCCTGGGCCCCTGGAAGTGAATTTCTGGTAACATTCTGTGAAATGACGCTGGACGGTGCCTTGCAACTTCGCTAAGGATGCCGCAACCTGGAACCCATGATGCTGCCTGCACCTAAACCCGTGGACCTAGCAGAAGTGTGACAACCCCAGCAACTCTGCATGCTTTGCATCACCACAGCCGCAGATCCTGCACGACGTTGCTGAGATCGGAGTGTCATAGCACCGACGTTCATGACACCTGACTCTGTTGTGGCACCTGTGACCTCATGATGTGAGTGTGACCCCGTGAGGTCACCACACAGCATTGTGAGTTTGTCTGTGCCGGAGGTACCAAGGGACCAACACCTTGCAATCAACACCGCCTCCTCTCCACCACGCTGCAGTAAGGACCAGATGCTGCTGTGTGACGCCCCGTGGCACCAGAATCATCACCGCATCAGATCCAGCAACGCCTCACTCCCTGAGTCTGTTCACTGGTCTGTTTTCTACTTGTTTTACAAAGGTACTGTACCTGTGGGTTGGTACAACTCTGTAAATGGAGCCAGGGGCGTCACCTTGTGGGAAACGACTCCGTCACCACGCTGCTTAACATCAAATTGCAGCATGTGTGCCTATTTTTGTGGTTTTAAGTGCTAAGATCGTATTTTTAATGGTGTATTGTGGATTTGTATTGTATTTGGTCTTGTTTATGTAGATAAAATAATTACTATTTTTCTAAACCTGTGTTGTGTCATTTTGCAGTGGTTAACTGTGTTACTGTGTCTATTGGTAAAAATACTTAATACATTGTCTATGAGCTAAGCCTGCCTCCTCGTGCCAAGCTACCAATGGGGTGAATGTGGGTTAACTGAGTATGATTTTCCTTTACCCTGACTAGAGTGAGGGTCCTTGCTTGGACAGGGGACAACCTGACTGCCAAACAAAGACCCCATTTCTAACAACTATGAGCCACATATGTGTGAAACAGGTGCATCATAGTGCCCTTCGCTGAATTTGAAACACAGACCTGCCCTGTATTACAATAGTACTGGGAAGGCCTGCATCTGCACCGCCACAAAACACAGCAGCCTGCGTCAACACAGGCATACTTGGACCAGAGTGCAAGTGTGTCTGTGTTGAGGGGAGTGTCTATGTGCAGGTAGGTATCCCTTCCTGGAAATAAGCAGTCGAATGCCACTTCTATGTGTGCTGCAGAATGAAGCCCACGTAGTAGTGCTAAGACATCTGTTATGTTATTTTTTTAAATGTACAGGAAGGGACACCTATGTGCACATAAGTAAACATCCATGGCATTTTACCTCCACTGTGTGTGCCTTCAAAAGGTGCACCCACATAAGAAGCAAGAAACAAGCACGTATTAATTAATTCCTCAACTCTTCAATATGCTTACACCAGCCGTGGGCTGTTGTCAGTCTTTTGATGCCGGCAATAAGTAAGATGTCTTCGCCATCTGGGACAGCATTAAAAGCAATGGGTGTTACAATGGGACGGCCAATGCAACAACCATTTCATGCCCCTCTAATGCAGAATACTGTGTCATGCTGTCCCATATGTACATGGAGGTGTTGTGCTAAAACAGATCCTTTTACATATGATGCAGTGAAAAGCACCACAGGAATGTCAGGAACAGTGATGCTCTGGTGATGCCAGTGCCTCTATAATCTGGCCCTTTGTCTTACAGACAGAATTGTATTGTTTGGCAGTTGTTCAGTCCTATCACAAAGTTGACTTGCTTACTCAGCTTAACAAGTTGAATGTGTAACAGTTGTCCATGCAAATTAATGTTTAAAAATCACTGTCATGTCTTGCAGGAGGGCTTCCACCATGCACAGTTGGAGAGGTGTCACAGTTTGAAGGCCCCGATGCAGCCAATAAGTCTCACCTTGTGCTTCAGCTTGTGTGTCACGTGCCATTCCAGTGTTTTGTGTGAGAGGGTATGATGTGTGCAATGCAAATTTTAAATGTCACATGTGACTGCTGAGATTACATCATCTGAGTTAGGATATTGATATAACGTCTGATGCAATGTTGAGGATGTAGATTAAGTTAATTGTTGCCAACCAGTGCTGCTATTGAATAGTAGGTGTTAGGTAAAGGAAAGTATGTCCACATACACAGTGATTCCGTCCATCATCTGTTCTTTTTACATTTGTCGCCCCAAGTGGGAAGGGTATGCCCAGACGTGGGTCCCATTCTCACTGCGCCACTGGATTCAAACTATCCTAGCTGATGAAGGGTGATACCCTGAAACCGGTCCTAGGATGCTTGTTTCCGGTCCAAGGAGGACCTGGCTTGGCAGTTTGGGCTGGACTGTTCCCATGTGGATCAGGGTCAAGACTGATTTGCATATGGCTGGGTCCAACCTGGGGTGGCGTGGTGAGCACAAAAACAATGGATTAAACCCAGATCTTTGTGACAGGGGGTGAATGTTTGATTTGCTCTGCATTCCATCCATCATCTGTTCTTTTTGCATTTGTTGCCTCAAGTGGGAAAGGTATGCCCAGACGTGGGTCCCGTGCTCACTGCGCCAATGGATTCAAGCTACCATAGCTGATGAAGGGTGATACCCTGAAACCGGTCCTAGGATGCTAGGATGCTTGTTTCCGGTCCAGGGAGGACCTGGCTTGGCAGTTCGGGCTGGACTGTTCCCATGAGGAACAGAGTCAAGACTGATTTGCATATGGCTGGGTCCAACCTGGGGTGGCGTGGTGAGCAAAAAAACGATGGATTAAACCCAGATCTTTGTGACTGGAGGTGAATGTTTGATTTGCTCTGCATTCCATCCATCATCTGTTCTTTTTGCATTTGTCTCCCCAAGTGGGAAGGGTATGCCCAGATGTGGGTCCCGTGCTCACTGCGCAACTGGATTCAAGCTAGCCTAGCTGATGAAGGGTGATACCCTGAAACTGGTCCATGGATGCTAGTTTCTGATCCAGGGAGGATCTGGCTTGGCAGTTTGTGCTGGACTGTTCCCATGAGGAACAGGTTCAAGACTGATTTGCATATGGCTGGGTCCAACCTGGGGTGGCGCGGTGAGCAAAAAAAACGATGGATTAAACCCAGATTTGTGACTGGGGGTGAATGTTTGATTTGCTCTGCATTCCGTCCATCATCTGTTCTTTTCACATACATAGTGATGTCAGTCAAGAAATGTGTCAGAGCTGCTATTTATCTGATTAGCATCACTGTTGCCAGCATATTTGTCGCAGCACTTTTTACAGCACTGTGTGCAACATGTGTCTTTAAGTTACTCAGGACATGGTACAAATAATATACAGTTTTGAGGCCTCCAGGGGGCATGTGGAGGAGACACTTCGAACCACTGGTGCTTTACTACTCTTCAGAAATAAAGTGAGGCAGCACCTGTGGGAGGAGCCTTATTGTGCTGGGCAACAGTCAATTAAGTACACAATGAGGATACAACTGTGCTCCAGATGGATGTGTGACATGCCAATGCAGTGTAGCAAACTAGCTGTGTGCAGGTTAACCAACATGATCTACCCATCGTGATAATTGTGAGTGAGCTTGGTCACATCACATGTGTAGAGAATGTGGATGCTGAGTGCATACCTGGTACTTAGAAGGTGTTAAACATGCATGTACACAGGTAGTTCAATAAGAAGGAATACTGTTGCTGCACCCAGTGCAGTGTCACTCTTCCTGTGCCCCTTAGGGCACCCATACAGCCACCATGTGTGCACAGCATAAGCAGTTGTGCACATCATACCACAGGGTAGGGGGCAATAGGTACAAAATCTGTAGACAATATAGAAGTACTCTTCAGGCTTAGGGCAAACTATATGGGCACTAACCCTAATCCGTACAAAGGGGCCTATTGTAAACAATGGCGTGCCACCTTGCAACACCTGCTTTGAGCAGGTGTTAACCCAAGGTCATATGAATTATGCATTCACATTCCATAGAATTGCCAGTGCCATTTCTCCTGTCCCCCTGTCAGGCGAACCCCACCTTGCATCCATGATGCCCGGTCTAATTTAGTGCAAGGGGTGTCAAAGTGGAGGAATGCAAACATTGTGCCACTTTGTGACTATGGCACAGGGATTTGGGACTTGGTGGGCCACTTGATCCTCACTAGTATGATTGGCACAAATGTTGCGCAAGGAGGGCCCTAGTGGTCAACAATGGATAGCCATTAACCCAGTGACATGTACATGATACTGTAGATGGCTGGTAGGAAGTTTAGTCTTGAATTGGTAATTGACCTTGTTGTGGAATGTCTGGTGGACAGCATGTGTCATCTGAGGATACTGTGTACATTGCTTGTTTGTCCTACCTCTGCATAATGCAGTATTTGGTGTCATGTTCTCCTCATGTTTTAGCTGCCACTATAGCCACTGCACAGAAGTGTGCTTTTGATAAGAGGACAGAGAATTTCCGCCACATCATGGAAGTATAGGCAGGGTACCTGAAGATGGCAGGAGATATCAGTGGGAAAGATCTTCAGAGCTGGGCTTGCCTTTCCACATGGGGGACCTCCGAAACAGGCCACAACTGTGCAGGGCACATCAGGCACAACATCAGGGGTCAGGGGGCTTCAGCTGGTCCAACCCCCTCCACATCAACAGCACCTATGCCTGCTCAGCCACCACAACAGCCACCTGCAGCAGCCACATCCTGAAACTTTGAGGCAGACATGGGAAAGGACATGGCAGCCATAACATCAAGATTGGACAAACTTGAGCATTACAATGCTCGAAATTTCAAGTTGCTGAAGAAGTTTTAATCATGTTAATGAACAGCCTCCCAGTTCCTTCCCTTCTCCTGTTCTATTTTGTATTCAGTTTTAGTGGGTTTTAGGTGGGTAGTGATAGGTTAATTAAATGGATTAGGTTAGTTGGAGGATAGAGTAAGTATAGTTGGGGGGTGGGTTTTAGTATTTTTTTTTGTTTTTGGGGGTTGGGTGGAGGGTTATGTATGGGCCTGTATGTTTATTAAAAAAGAAAAAAATCCACAACATTTTTACAAAAATATATATTTGCTTAGGCTATAGGTTAAGTTTCTATATGTGTAGCTTTAGTTAATGTTGTCCTATGTGCATCTTGTCTCTAAAGTGGGGTGGTAGGACAATGTTTAGTGTGTGGCATTGAATGTTTAAGACAAATTTAGATTAGGATAGATAGCTGTAGGGATAAGTTTAGATAAGTTAGTATAGGTTAGTTTAATGTAGGATAGTGTGTCTAGGCTAGGTTTTAATAAGGTGTTGTTTTAAAGTTTCCATAAATCCTGTTAGTTTTAGACAATTAGGTGTCCATATTGATTGAGTCTCTGGGTGTTCTCGTGTGCACTGGCCAAGTTATAGGAATGACTTAGGGTATGCTTTCTGTATTGATCTACATGTATGACTATGTATATCCCCTATGCCCAAACAGCTTTCAGTTTAGCTGGAATATGACATCAGCTACTCAAAACATTTGTCATCCCCAGTTCCTGACATTCACATTGTGTATGTATACAGAATCTCTGACAAGTAAGTATGGAACTTCAACTGTCATCGCTGATGTCTGTCAGAAATAATCTTGTAAAGTGTGGCACATATTACTTAAACTTATTTGGGGTATGTATTCTGGCACACTGACAGCTGCCCGTCACTGATCAAATTTTCCTCTTCTGTTCCACATATATTAATTGTACTGGTATTGTCATCAGGGAAAATTCCAGACACTTGGTTGTGACCCATATATGCCATATGTCAACTTGCATGGATATCTGTTCAATACATGCTTTTAAAGGCTCTGTAAGTTGGTTGTAGCCCTCAACATCATCAGTCACCTTTTTCATGTTAGAGTCCTAGGCCCTCATCATGACATTGGCGGTAAGTGATAAATTGTCCGAAATACCGCCGGCAGACTGGCGGTAATTACCGCCAAATTATGACTATGGCGGTGAGAACTCCCATAGACAGCCAATGTACCACACCATCCATCAGGGCGTTAACACCATGCACAATGGCAGTTGCCTTCAACAGCCAGGCGAAAGACAAAGTACTGCCCACCATATTATAACACAGGAAACCACCAGGATTTCCGGGGCGGTGCCATTGCCATCAAAAGCCTGGAGGAAACAGAACACTGATAATGAAAGACTCACCAACAAGTACCCAGAGGACTCTGCCGCCGCCATAGAACCGGAACTTCAAGTCCTCCTGATGCTCATCTATGCCATGCTCCACCTGGAACACCAACACCGACGAAGACGACGACGACGGTGAGTACAGCCGCCTAGCACACAAGGGAGGGAGAGAAGGAGGAAAAGGAGAGTGACACACACACACCAGACACACACACACCATACACACGTACTGATGCAGACGTAAACCAATTGCACACAACACACGGAACAATAAAGCAAAGACCAGATTTTCGAAGTGTGAAAATGTATTAGCAAGGGAAAAGCCACCACATGAACCTGATATGTAAAATTGTCCACAAAGGACCAATGCCCAGTCCAAAGTGCAAAGGGGTCACAGGGCCACAGGGCACAGTCCAAAGCCCAAATTGTCTCCTGACATAAACTGTACAGAACTCTGCAGGGATATCAGTTTGCAAGTGGGCAGTCATGTCAGGGGGATGGGGGGGTGGGGGGACACCTCAGCCTAATTCTGGAACTTGCCCATTGATGTTGGAGGGGACTCCATGCCCATTTCTCTGTGCTGGGGAGTGCTAGGCCACAGTCTCTCAGGTGGGTGACTTTCCTACTAGTTCTGGAGGGGGCACCTTGTACAGCAGTCACAAGAGGGTAGCCTACATGCCCTCTGCTGGAGGTGAGGGCTTCACTGTCTCATCCATTTGGAGGTGAGGGATGCACTATGTCAGCAGGTGAAGGTGCCTCCTGGGTAGCCTCTGCTGGAGGTGAGGGCTGCATTGTCTCAGCGGGTGACGGTGCAGCATCTGCAGGAGGAGTGGGCTGCACTGCCTCAGCTGGAGGTGAGGGCTCTGTGACCACTGGTGCTGGCGGCGGTGGTTGTGTCATCCTGCCAGCCTCTGCTGGAGGTGAGGGCTGCACTGTGTCAGCAGGTGAAGGTGCCTTCTGGGCAGCCTCTGGTGGAGGTGAGGGCTGCGCTGTCACTGCGGGTGAAGGTGCAGCTTCTGCAGGAGGAGTAGCTGCACTGTCTCAGCTGGAGGTGAGGGCTCTGTGACCACTGGTGGTGGTGGTTGTGGTGGTGTCATCCTGCCCACCTCTGCTGGAAGAGAGGGCTGCACTGTTTCAGCAGGTGAAGGTGCCTCCATCTGACCGGTGGATCGATGTGCTACTCACCCGTAAAGGTCTGCCAGATAGTAGTGGCATGCTACATGTTGCACAACCTGGCCCTCAGACGACATGTGTCTTTTCTACAGGAGGAGGGCACTGGAGATGACCATGTGGCAGCAGTGGACCCTGAGGACAGTGAGGATGAGGAGGCGGAGGATGAGGACAACAGAACATCAGTTATACGACAATACTTCCAAGACTAACAGGTGAGACAGTGGAACTGACCATTACTCTGACTATTAATTTATCTGTTTGCCTGTGGCATGATGGCATTCACTTCCTTTGCATCTCAACTTACCTTCACCTATGGCTTCTCATTTTCCAGATGTTGGTGATATGACAACATTGTCCTGATGTGATTACTACACACAGTTTCAGGTTATTATTTCTTAGCTATCACAGTGTTCAGATCATTTGCACTCAATTTGACTGTTCCCACAAATGCATGTTTAAGACATATAAAACAGTGTAACTCAAATTGTGTTTAAGGGTGTTTATTGTAGTGCTATAAAATTGAGGGTAAAGTGAAATGGAAGGGGTGACGGTGGGTGAAAGTCCGGGGTATTGTTCCAGTCTGTTTGTTGCACAGGCCCAGTGTCCAAGGGGCCATAGGAAAGAGATTAATGGCAGTTCAAAGTGGCCAAGGTGACAGGGTGGGACACAAGGGGTACAATCAGGAGAGTCTCATTTCCTGGCGGTGGTCTTGGGCTTGGCAAGTGCCTTTGGCTTCTGTCTGGTTCGCAGGGAATGTTTGTGGGGTGGTTCACCTCCTGCAGGGAGAGAGGTGCTGGTGGCCTGTGGGTCCTGTGGTTGCTGCGGTAGGGGCCTGCTGCTCTGCAGTCCATTCCCTCATGATGTTGGCCATGTCTCCAGCACTCCTACTATGGAGACCATGGTGGTGTTGAGGGCCTGCACGTCCTCCCTGATCTCCTGATGGTGTTCCTCCTGCCGCCGCTTGTTCTTCTGCATGTTGTTCAGGATCTGGCTCATCGTGTCCTGGGATTGTTGGTAGGCCCCCAGGACATTGGTGAGTACCTCATGGAGAATCCATTCCCTGGGCCTCTCCTCCCCCTTGTGCACAACGGTCCTCCCAATGTCCCTCTAGCCCTGTGCCCCTGCCCCCTGAACAGTGTGCCCAGTGCCACTGACCCCAGGTCCCTGATTGTCTTGGGTATGAAATGTGGACTGGGGTCCCTGTATAGCTGGGCACACTGCTGATTGACGTGTCCTAGGGACAGAGGTGTGGATACACTGGGTGGGTTCTGTGGTGTTGGTAACTGATGGGGGAGGCTCTGTGGTGGACTGTGAGTGAGTTGGGGTGATCAACTGTCCAGTGTTCCCTGATGGGCCACGTTGTTGATCCAGATACTGAAGCCAGAGTTACTGTCATCACTGGGGGCATCTTCTGTTGGGAGACTGGATAGCTGTGTAACCTCCTCTCCACTCAGGTTGGCTGGTCACCTGTGGAGATGTAAGTGATATATTATGCTTCATGCTTGTGACATGTTGTACATCCCTATCTTCCCCTCTATGGATGCTTTTCCATTGCCACCTTTGATTGCGTATGGTGATTTATTATGGGATTGTTAGTTGCCCTATGCTGCGCATGCTTTGGTGATGGGTGTCCATGCAGGGCTGTCCATGCATTGGTATGGCATGCAGGGCCAGGCATTGGAGTTAGTCATATGTGTAGGTGCAGTGTGTGGGATAGAGTGGAGTGATGGGAGTGAGGGTGAGGGAGTGTGAGGGCATTGAGGTATGGGGAGATAAGTGGTAAATGTTGACTTACCAGTGTCTAGTCCTCTGGCTACTCCAGTGAGTACCTCAGGATGCAGTAATGCCAAGACTTCTCCTCCCATGCTGTGAGCTTTGGATGAGGAGGTGGGGGTCCACCGCCAGTCCTCTGTATGGCAAGCTGGTACCTTGCTGCCACGGAACGCACCTTCCCCCATAGGTCATTCCACCCCTCCCCGATGTCGTACCTTGTTCTTGGATACTGTCCCACGGCATTCACCCTGTCCATGATTCTCCACCGTAGCTCCATCTTCCTTGCAATGGATATCTGCAAACAGCTGTGGCTCTACCCTGACTATTTCCTCCACCATGACCCTCAACTCCTCATCTGTGAAACGGGGTTGCCTTTGTGGGGCCAGAGGTGTTGTGTGGTGTGTGTAAGTGTGTGGGTGTTGGGTGGTGTGATTGGGTGTGCATAGTGGAGTACGTGCGGTATGTGTGGGTGTGTGTGTATTTGTCACAGTGGTCTTGATGTCTGTCTGGTGGCAATGATTTGTATTCCTAAAGGGTTGTAGGTAATGTGGATGTGTGTTTTATAGTGGTGTGAGTGAGTGGGTGTGGTGTGTGTATGGGTGTCAGGTGTGTGTTGTTTGAATTGGCCAATGTTGTTTAGTTTAGTATTTGGGTGTCCATTCTGAGCGGGCCGGTGTGTACGGAAATGGTTTACTGCCGTTGAATGTCCACCGGGGTGATTCGTGGGTCATGATTTGGTGGGTGTTGTTCTGTTGGCATAACTGTGTAGGTGTCGGTACCGAAAGTTTACCACTGACCTATGGGCTGGTAGATTTGTGTATGTTGATGTATTCTGTCAGTTTGGTGTGTGTGTGTCATAATATGGCGAATGGATATTCGTCACTGTGGCGGTATGTTGGCGGCCGTCAGCGTGGTGGTAAGTTGTTTTTACCACCAATTTCATGATGAGGGCCCTAGTGTGTGGCTTTGTCTCTGACAGTAAGCCAAGCAGATAATTTGGTTCTGTTCTCATTGACATAGCTTCACACAATCCATACATTTAGATGAGTTGATGGATCAGAGTAAAAGTTGACATGATACGTGTGAATATAGAGATTTATTTGAATGTGCAAGTGTATTTTCCAATCCAATACAATGTCCAGTTCACAAACCCCAGGAAATCCTAAGCCATTTTTTATATATTCAGAGTCCAAGGGTGAGGGACATGTCATGAGACATGGGTAGGAGAAGTGTGCATTAGTGAGGAGGTGTCCAATTTAACAATAGGTAGGAATTGAGGTAATGATAGTTTACAGCAGATATTTCAACAGTGGTTGAGTGAAGAGGGCACATTGCCAGCCGTCACACCACTGGCATGATCGTAAGCACATAACTGAGAAGATACTGTCCATGTGACACAAACTGGTGGACAGGGTGGTTTTCCGTGTGGATTTTGTTCCTTCCACATCATCATTCTCTGATGTGTGGGGTGCCTCCTGTGCCATAGATAGTGATGTTGCTAAAGTTGAGGGGGCCACATACGCACATCTGGGGATAAAGATGTGGAATCAAAGGTCCTGGCAGCTGCCCTTTGTTGGCACATATAAGGCATCACTGCAGCAAGGAGGAACTGCTGATTTCTTAACACCACAGCTACATCACACTGGTAGGCAGCCATGTGTCTCCTGAAGGAGGCCACTTCCCGCTGTATGGGTTCCAGGGTACTTTGTATAGCCCCCAGCCTGTTATTTATCATGCTGCTGCCACTTTGGGAGGGCAATTGCTGAAGCCTCTGTCTCATGACAGCAGCTATGTCGGCCAGGGACTTCTGGAGTCCACGTAGTAGGGAGTAGGTGCCTCTGATGGCAGCTGAGTTGTCCTTATTTGGACTGAGGAACCTCTGCACACCCTCTAGGCTGCCGCCCATGGTCACTATTTCCACCTGCACCTGCTTGACCAGCTCCCGCTGGACTCCTACCACTGTCCTCTGAATGGTGATGCCCGGGTCCTCAGAGTCCAGGGCTGTGGCAGGACTGATTAGTGCTGTGTGTTGGGAATTGGGTGGCTCATGTGGAGACCCCACAACACTGCGTGTCCTCCCTGCAACTGGAGGTGGTGTCTGGGGGGAACCTAGGACATCCTGAAAGGTCTCTTCATTGATGGTTGGCAGCTGGTCATCCATGTCATTTGTGTAATCCAGAACAGGCAGGTCAGCAGGAGTTAAGGCATCATCCTCTGCAATGAAATAGTGAAATGTCAATTTTTTACTGTAATGGCTGTTGACATGGCTCATCATTTACTTGCTACTAAAGGCCCAGTAACATGTTACAGACCGCTGTTTGTAGTAGTTCTTTATGTGTTGCATTGTGCATCACACATGGGGCAACCTTTCTAGGTATTTTGTGCATTGATCCCACACCAACATATTTCTTGCAGGTCACTTGACCCAGCCACTGACACCAGAGTAGCACATCATTTACCTTCCTATTCACCAGGGTGGCCATTCCCATCGTAATATATTGAGTGTTGTCACTCTTTTGGTGCTTTACTGCATTGGCACCATGGATGATGGCACTAGTGCAGCAAAGGACAGGAAGGTCCATTGCCAACAATGCTTGTGTTACTTTGTCATCTGCCATTAGCAGGCCCCACACATGTGCTAATTGGATGGCACAGTGCAACCATTATGGATTGTCTGCCCCATTGGTTCATCCCTTCCTACATTAGGGACATTTCCTTGCATACAGCATATCTGCTACAGGCATATGTTGACTTATGGATGTACAATGTGGAACAATGCATGCATGATGAGACTTTGTAAATGTGGCACAAGGGGAATGGGAAGCTTTGATCCACATGGGCAACTTTTTGTATGATAGTACAGTTGCATTACGGGCTAGTGACATTGTGCCCATAGTGCAACATTGTGCCCATAGTGCAACATTGATGCCACCTGTGCCCGTTCTTAAGCATGATGGTGTACCTTTATGCACAACACCAACCATTCACACAACCTTGTTACATGATGAAATTGAAGCTACTTGTACAACAGCACAAATGATGATTACAGACATGCACCATACGTTGCATGAGTTCACTCTTGTGCCCATTCTGAAATGACGCATAGAGGTGTGCGACAGTTGTTTTTGGGCCACCCTGTGCGAGTTCCGTTACACATGTTTCACACTGAGGCCCTGATTTTCTCTTAAGTGGCACAGTCCTGTGCCGCAGCAATAATAGTTGCACCATGCTGTGCCACTTTTGAAACGCAGGGATATGCTGTGTGTTCTGGAATACACCACACCCCTGCGTTTCCCAGAGCTCCTGTGCAGATTTGTTCTCCCTGCAGCACACATAAGAAGGGCAATGACACAAGGAGGATGGAAAGCATTTTGCCTTGTTGCCCCAACCTGACACCACCCCTGGGGTGGTGTTGACTTTAGTAACAGTCTCTGGTGAATATGTTGTCTTTGATCTGGGGCAACAACAATATGCAATGGGTGTTGTTGTGGTACAGCCACACTAATTGCACGCCCCTTCAAGACAAAGGGGGTCATTCCGCCGGGGCCGGGGATGCGGGAGCACCGCCAACAGGCTGGCGGTGCCCCGCAGGGCATTCTGACCGCGGCGGTTTGGCCACGGTCAGACCAGGAAAACCGGCGGTCTCCCGCCGGTTTTCCGCTGCCCTGGGAATCCCCCATGGCGGTGCAGCTTGCTGCGCCACCATGGGGGATTCCGACCCCCTCACCGCCATCCTGTTCCTGGCGGTTCCGACCGCCAGGAACAGGATGGCGGTGAGGGGTGTCGTGGGGCCCCTGGGGGCCCCTGCAGTGCCCATGCCAATGGCATGGGCACTGCAGGGGCCCCCGTAAGAACATTGAAGAACAACGAAATACCAAGTTGTCTAAAAGCCTAATATCAGATATACTGCATCAACATCGTTAGCGTAGATAAGTCTTTGCCTCAGTGTTTTCTGTAGCCAAGAAAGAAGACCCTTTCACCCAAAAAGTGTTAAGGAATGTGCGTCATAGTGCTCTCCTCATAATCGCCAGGAAATAGGTAAGCACATATGTTCTCCAAAAGTCTTATTCGAAAAATATTCCTCCAAAAGTCTCTCAACACAGTTGTTTTTACACAATAAAAAAGGAGCATTAGGCACTCATTGCCTTGGACTCATGTCGAGCCCTCTGTATGATGAAGTTTTCCCTTATGGCAATGGAGAGAAGCTGAAACATCAACAGAGCTCGCGCTCCATCCGAAGATCTGCGATAATTTACACCACCTCTCAGGCTGGACTCTCATTTATTCAAGAACCACCCCAAGAGGGCCACTGCGTGAAAACACGCACAGGAGTTTGGGAAAAGTAGTTCCTAAAAACCGGTGGTGCCAAATGTCGTCTGAAGAAAAGGAAAGATATTATACAAAAAAAAGTCCAGCGCATTACATCAATTTAAGCACCAAACAAATCAGTTCAACCATACAGGGTTTAAGTTTTGTGTCTTCCATTTAGTGCAGCCTCACGATTTTGAGAAATGCAATGCCAGACACTTGAACTACTGGGCGCGCAACAGGGGACCCAAAGGTGCCAGGGCAATCGGCACCCAAACGCACCTGGACAATAGCTGTTACATGGACACTGATCCTTACAGTATCACATTAAATAGTAATAGCAGTTTATCGTGTTTTTTTTATTATTATTTATACTGTGGCCAATCCTTTTTTATGCATGAGTGTGCAGTGTAAAGTTCTGCTCTTATGTAAAACCCAAAACATTGCGCTGAAATCATTGGTGCATTTCTGAGTGGTGTGTGAGTAACTCATATATTGTAGTAGGGCTCTATACGTTGTGTGAGTCTGAATACTGGGTGGGTGGGTAGAAGTAAGCATTTTAGATATTTCGATTTCAAATTGCCATCAAAGTGCATAGAAACATAACTCTACAGCATTGGTACTCACAAACATTGTTTCAGGGGCCGCAAAGTTTAGTCTGTGATGCGACGAGGGCCGCATTGATGCCAGCAAAGTGGCAGTCTTGGAGGTGGGGAGGGAGGGAGGGGAGGCGGTAAGGTGGGTGTTGTTCATGTGTAATAGTAACCCAGGCACCCTATGAGTGCAAATAACAACTGACCTGCCTCTTTGTTCACTATTGGCAATGTTGTCAATGTGTGGAGAAGACCTCAATCAACCTTAAAGAAATACTTGCCTGTTTATTTTTTTTTTATGTAAGTGCCGAATCGAGTGAAGAGCTGCCGGGTACTGCTGTTGATCAGGGGGCCTCATATAAAGGTCAAGAGGGCCGCATGCGACCCCCGGGCCGTACTTTGAGTATCACTTCTCTACAGTTACTAAAACCAAGGTATAGATTACAATAAATATACATAAAAATTTAAAACCATATCAAATGCTTTTGCAGCGATCTTTGTTCTAAAATACTCAATTTAAGAGACTGGAGGCTTAAAAATGAGCTAAAATCATAATCTACTTAAAAGACACTTGTTATATTAAGGCACTCATTGAGACATATTACTTCTGAACCTCCACATAGCCAGCAAGAATGGCGAGACCACAAATACTACACACTGACTTGTGTCAGTTCTAAAAATTTATGAAGCCTCCCTGTCGTCCCTCTCCCCTATATTCCAGCAGAATAGTATAATCCATTTTTTACTGATGCTCTGGTAAGTGGGGCAAAAGATTATATACTGCTCTACTGTATCTTTGGATTTAGTACAAAAAAGGCCCTGTATGCCATTTGACCCAGGTTCACGCCCCCAACTCGAAGTGAAGGAAAGGAGTTACAGAGTCCCATACCTGAACTGCAGATAGAACTTCCTGGCAGTTACTGGTTCTATATCATCCAGGAGAGACCCTTTAAGTATGGGACTGGAGTGAGTAAAGTGACATGGGTTAAATAATATATATTTTGTTTTCTCGATATTAATGTCTACATTACTTAACATGCAAAAATGATTGAATCGGTTGAGGATTCTCTGTAACCCCATAGGTGATTTGTAAAGTAACAATGTATCGTCTGTAAACATCAGGGCAGGCACCCTGATGTTTGCAAGGCGTGGGGCGTACAAGTAGCAATGGTCCACAAAGGTAACCAGATCATTAATAAACAGCGCAAATAAGGTGGGTGGAAGTATGCAGCCCTGCCTAACCCCTCTATTAACTGGGAATTGATCTGTCATTTCCACTGCTGGCCCACAATTTACTTATGCAAAACTATTATTGTGGAGCCTCTTAATCATGTCCAATAGGTGCCAAAGGACCCCTATGTAAGCCAGAATTTGCAAGATAGTGGTTCAAGGAATGAGGTCAACTACAGACCTTAGGTCTACAAAGTCACCATAGAGGCACCCATTTCCTAGTAGAACTGTCTTCCAGTACAGCAACTGCAGTCAAAACACTTGGTCAACTGTACTGGTGTGGTCTTTAAAACTAGCTTGCAAGGGTGTCAGAATCTCTTTGTTAGTCATCCAGTCTTGCAGCCTGCCCAAATTTGCCCTTTCAAAAAGCTTTTGTGAACTATTAATGAGGCTTATGGGCCAATAGTTGGAGGGGAGGTCACACAAGCTTCTTTAAAAAATGGCAACAATCTCTATACAAGCCCAGATTGGTTGAATGGGCACCCCCTTCATTATAGCACAGAAGCTTAATGAAAAATAAGGGCACCGAACATCAATCCTGTCCAAGAAGAGATCACCTGGTACTTTGTCAAGCCCTGGTACTTTATGCAGAACAATTTTAAATATGGCTTGTCTAATTTCCTCAGAAATAAAGCCCACTTCTGTCAATTGGAAATTAAGTGGGGTCCAACCCATGTTGGGTTCTGTCATGTCTGTCTATACATGAGTTACTTAATGCCTACTTAAGTGCTTCACTGTGTTCAGAAGCAGAGTGCAATTTTGAAAAGTGAGCAACCCAATCAGACTTCGAAATGTGATTTTGGACAAGGCAAAAACATTTAACACTGCCTGTAGAGACAATGTTCCAACAAGAACTGTGATCAGCTTTTCATGCCGAGGCCAACAAGCCTTCCCATTTCCTGAGCTCTCAGTCTCTCTTTGCTTCCAGAAGGATGTTACTTTTATTAATGGCCTGTCATGGTGTTTGAGGGCTTCAGTAAAAACCACTCTAGCTCCTCTAGATCTGCTGCTCTGACTGTTGCACCAGATGAGTGCAGTACATTTCCTAACTGATCGTCTTGTTCCATCATAGAAATAATCTCTAAATTTGATTGTGGATGGTTCCAATGTCAGTCAGGACCTCACTCTTCTTTAACAGCAGTTCTAGTAGTGACATCAACTCCTGTCTACCCTCAGCAACTAATCAATATAGCTCTTAAACTGATTAATTAATTTGGAAGAAAGTGCTCAATTTAGCCCTGGTCCTATTGGTTGTCATGGTTGACATTCCATCAAAGTGCTCATCATTATTAGCCGAAGCAACAGCGACCAGTGATCTCATATCAAGGGCCAGAGCATTATGGTTGCAATCTTGCCGGGGTATAGCAACCATATCAAATAATTTTCACCAATGCTAAACATCAACCAAGAAATAGTCTATGAGGCTTGTACTCTGTGGGTGATTGAACATTTGGCTACCCTCCCTATCAGAATTACATCTGTTATGAAAAGGCTCTTAGGACCTGGTTCAATGTGAATGCGTTAAGTTGTATAGCCAATGGGGACCATTTTTTTTTTAAGGAAGGGATTGCTAACTCCAGAATGTACCATAGAAGATCTTCCCCAGTTATGCAGTGGTCCATACTAGAATCAAGTGGTTCAAATTGACAATTGAGGTCGCCTCCCATAATTTTTAAAACCTCAGCTGGAAGTGCTGCTAACTGCAAGGACAACACCTTAATTACCTCTGCTTCTGGTCTGTTGCCTACAGATCTACAATAAACATCATAGATATTACAAACACTATTATGCGGGAAAGCCCTACTAAACCCCATCAAATTGGGTAACGCTAACTTGATTTCCGTGATCTCCCATAATATGGTAGTTTTTATCCAGGTTCTGGCACCACCGATGGTCTTCATCTCCCAGAAGTAACAGCTTCTCAGGAATATGAGATGAATCCTATGTGGCACAATCACCTTGCCGGCCCGCTGGCCCTGTATCAATCTCTCCCCCACTTCTTGTCAACAAAATATTATTAACCATGGAAAATGGGACGTCTTTATGCCATCCTAGCCAGTTCAAGGTTTTGTTGGATAGTTCTTCCTGGGTTTACTCATGGTCTAGTCGCAGGAATAGTACTCCAGATGAAATAACCACATAATGGCAGGAAGCAGGGGGCAGGTTTATCACTTACTGGAGGACCATTTGAACATTACTGCAATCACCCATTCTTCCTGGTTCCTAAGCAATATGGCCAGTATAGAGAGAATGGAACTCTGCCTGAGCTTGACCTTTGGGCTGTGAGAAAGAGCGATAGATGTTTAGCTTAGGGTTTGAAGTGTTGAGATCCAGGTGAAGGAGACCTGAACCAAGACTCAAGCTTAAGATACTCTTGATAGGATTACTTTGTGGCTGACTCTGGCCAACCTTCTGGTAGGGGTCTATGACGTAATTAGATCTGGAACCCTATGTGGGTAAGGCCAGAGGCTATTTGATCTCCGCTATCATATGCTCAATATCCTTCAAGCATGCAAGAATAGAAGATAGCCCCACCAATATCGAATCCTTCACTTTTTAAAGACAGCTCTCTATCAGCCTCCTGGCCCACACACAATTGGAGTGGAGGACTCCCTCCTTGTCCTCCATCATGGATTTACTTAACTGTGGTGCCGGGGCTAGAATCAGAAAGATGCAATCTGTTTGCACAGCTACTTCTACTGATCGACTCCTAAGTACTCCCTTTGAGCACTTAACCATAAGAGAAGTTTGCAGGCCAATTAGTGAACATGCTGTCTCAGCAGAAGGAGCAAGGCTGGGGCTTGGCGCAGCTGAAAGCAATTCTAGGAGGACAGGAGTGTTTGGTGGAACAATAGATGTGGTGGAGGGGGCAGACATTTTACCATTAGGGACTGATGAGTTAACAGACCTGAGGGAGAGACTCTTTTCAGTTCAGTGAATCTCATTACTGATGACACTCACAGCTCTTTGAATCAGCCGATCAATTGAGGTAGTTGTAACTGGGGGCGTAGAGGTGTCCATGCATCTTCCATTGTTTCTCTTCCTCATTTGTTCTGGTAATTCTCAATGGTGATCTTAGTGGCAGTGGCTCTACTTTAGCGTGGCACAATAAGGTAGATGAGGACTGCTTCCCTCAAGAGTAGAAGTGTATTGCCTTCATTCCTGCAGCTGGTGGGTGGAAACCAAGACACAGAAGTGAAGTGGATGGAGACAAAGATCCTGTTAAAAATTCCATGAGGACTGCTGATTAGTTCTTTCTGAGCACTATCATTTAGTAGATGCTTGAAGTGAGGGTGGGAGTGTAGTTTTTGATGTTTAAGGTACAGGGATTTTTACCTTAAACAGACAGGTGATGAGACTCACAATCATTGTTCCCTTATTTTGGATATTCCTGCGTGGAACCAGTGTCATTTCTCCCTTCTGTGAGAACATTCATTTCTCACAAAGACTGTGTTTAGAGAGCAGTCTGGAAATTATTTTTTAAAGAGAATCGACTTAAACTGGTTCTGAAGCTTCAGACTATAGATCCACATCCCTGTCTCGCAAATAACTAACTGATTTCGTTCCAGTCCTAAGATATTATTGACCAATAAAAGGAGGGCTCAGCAGAGCATTTACCTAGCTGATGTGTAAGGAGGGCTGGTGTCTTCCTGACAGCCAGTCTCATAGAGGAAATCACTTGAAGTCTGCACTTTTTGGTGAATTTCTGAGGTATTCCTAAAGAACATGTAAGTCCATTTGCCTGCTGAAGGGAGAATTAGTGTGCCTGGCTCTTTTGGAGTAGAGACTGTTCGTGAGGAAAGGATCACTGTGATCCTGGCAAATGGAGCACACAGAGGAAATGTTCAGAGTAAATGCTCCAATGCCCCTCACACTGCTGGGAACAGTTCTGTCTCACTCAGCAGTCCATCACAGGTGTCCGTTATTGATACCGCCAGCTGAGAAATTAAATTTGCACTGCTGCCAAAATGGGAAGCCAGGATTGGAGACCACAACTGCCACAGTGATGGCATTGTGAATAAACACAGCCTGTTGGCTGTTACTACTAGATCCAGTTACCTCTCTTAGTACAGCCAAAAAGAACACAATTGCTGAAGATTTGTGTGACTGTGGAAAACAGACCACCAAGTCCACTACCCGAATCTTGACCCAAACAAAGCTACTACCCCATCAAAGAAAAGATTATGGATGAACACCACCCATGCACAACATAAATTCTGAGCTAATATGAATTCAAGAGCAGGTACACACCAGGCTTAACCTGCATACAACAATATAGACTGATATGCATAGATTAGATCATTGTCACACTTAAGACATTTTAACCAAGGACGACAAAAAGCACTCTTTAATGAGTGAGACTGATTTTACTTATTGCACTATTGCCTAATCCTTGCCTTCTATGTTAAGCTTTGGGAAATGTAAAGACAGAAACTGGAACATAGTAGGAAGGAAAAGGGGAGAGTGGAAAAGTAGCTCTTCTTTGTCATATCTATAGATTATAACCCTGTATCACATCTCATCATGGTGTGTAGTTTTAGTTTTGCTATGCTAATAAAGTACTTTCATTTTCCATAAATGATAAGCACTGTGCAGGACATTACATTATTGTATCTGTTGGTTGGATTTTGATTTATGACCTCTTGCTCTCCACGCTACCACTTCAAAAGCCCATGATTGCTTACTTTCACTATCCTGAACGTAAAATGTGAGAAGGGTTGTACTCAGCCAGGATTGCAGAGCTCAGTACACCAGTGGCATATGACCTCAACCATGAGAGGTGGGGCCGATTAGCCACTGTCTGCTCTGTGGCCTTCTGAGAAGTTGGGCATTGGCTTTGACAATTATACATTATGTACGTTATAAGTAAAGGTTTAAATTGTCTTGACCATGGCTTATGGAATACATTAGAGTGTGTAGAAATCCAGCCCTAGACATAATTATTACAAATACAAATTCAAAATATTTGGCTCCTTATAAGGTGATATTTCAAGCATGATGTTGGTTTAGGCACACTAGTTATAATGCTATCTAGGTAATTTTGTGGACCTTTGAATGGAAAAATGAACATTTAACCTACTCAAGATAGGCATTTCACGTTATAAATTATCTTTTCAACCCATAACTTCCTATTACACTTTTTTTTCACAAAGGGACTACTCTGTATATACAAAATTGTAAATGTGTGTTCTTTTGCATTCAAAGTGAACAAAGTCAAGTTTTTCCAGTAGGGAAAAAAAAAATGGTGGAAATGAATTATGTCTGTATGATGAGCGACTGGAGTAAAATTAAACCTTAATAGCTTCATTAAAAGTAAATCCTGATCCATGTGTAAACAGGTATCCACACACAGATTTGTGAACTGTGCTGTGTGTTAATTACAACATGTGGCTGTACCACACACCTACAATCTTCCTGGGGTAATTTCCCAGGAAAAATAAATAAAAGCGATTCCAGAAAAATATTCTGATAAAAGGTGACATCTTTACGTTATTCTGATGCTAAGGCGGCGCTAAGGTGGCTTTTCTGCCACACCATATTTACTAAGAGGCGCAACAACTGCATTGTGCCACTTTTCAACCCCTTGCAGCGCATTATGCCTGTGTCAGGCATAATTTATTCAAAGGGGTGTGTTTCGGCGCAGGGAGGCCCAAACAAATGGTGCAGTGAAATTTACAACATTTCACTGGGCCATTTTGTCCTTCATTTTTAATGCCTGCTCAGAGAAGAAGTTAAAAGTACGCAGTTATTATATTCAATGTACCTCCCTGTGCTTTGCTGCACTAGCATCAAAATTTTTTATGCTAGTGTAGCAAAGCATCACAATAGCGTAAAAAATGTGGACGCTATTGTGCTAATGACAGCCATGGTGTGCCGCATCGTAAATACAGTGCATCCATGGTGTCATCAGGTGCCGTTAAGGGGGCGCAAGAAAAATGGTGCATTATCTATGATGTGCCACTTTCTTGTAAATATGCCCCTAAGTTCATGTGTTATGCCTACTTCTCACGTGCATAAATCACAATTACCAGGTACCACAATGGCTAAATATTTTCCTCATTACTTGGATTGAGTGCTTTACAATTTATCATGTCTTTGATTCACCACACCATATTGATACATATGTTAATTTAGCCACATCTATAATTGCAAGATGTGAGGCAGAAGTTAGCCCTAAAATGCATTTGCTTACAACATCTTAAACTTGGAATCCTATAACAGAGTTTGTCAAGAAATTAGAATATTGGTCTAGATTTATACCTCGAGAAAAGTATCTGCCCCTGTGAATCTCCTGCAATTTTGCTTTTTTTCCAGATGAAAAATGTGACTATTGTGAGAGTACGTCTATTCTATCTGATAATTGGTGCAGGACACCTGTAGTATTTGTATAATTAACTGTTCCCAGTACTTAATTTGTGTAGGGGGTCGCACCTGGTACACACCGATGCCCATTTTTAGGGGTGGGGATCTGGTTTTAATCAGATTTTGGCCCTCATTATGAACTTGGCGGCAAACACAGCCAACCGCTGTGGTGACGGTGAACACAAGACAAATGGCGGAAGACTTGACACCGCCGAATTATAATGCCAAAAAGCCAAACCTCCAAAAATCCTGCAACCTCCACCCACCGCCATGACCTACGACGACGGAAAGGCAGTACACCCTACCCCGTCATTCATACAAATTCTCCGCCCACCAAATAATGATGCACAAATCAGCGTGGCGGAGAGTGGATGCGGAACAACCATTGACGGTGAGGACCGCCACGGCCAGCAATAGTACCTGTACAAGGTTGGCCTGGCTTGTAGTTGGTTACCAATGGTACTTACACCTTATGCCAGGTCCAGTTATCCTTTATTAGTAGGGTGTAGTAGTGTTCTAGCAGCTTAGGCTGAAGGAGGTAGCTATAGCAGAGCAGCCAAGGCTGAACTAGGAGACATGCAAAGCTCATGGAATACCACTTATAGCATATAGGTACTATATCATAAGAAAGACAATACTCATAGTTACTAAAAATAAAGGTACTTTATTTTAGTGACAATGTGCCCAAAATATCTCAGAGGATATACTCCCTTAGGAGGTAAATAACATACACAAAATGTACACAACTAACCAAATCAGGTAAGTAAAACAGTCAGAAAGTAGTGCAAACACTGTAAAACACAATAGGATGCAATAGGCCTAGGGGCAACAGAAACCATACACTAAGAATGTGGAATGCGAACCACGAATGCACCCCTAGGCAAGTGTAGTGTGTAGAGGGTCACTGGGAGTGTGAGAAAAAAATTAAGGGTGTAAAAGAGACCCCACCCCTGGAAAGTAGGAGTAAAGTTCTACTATTTCCCCCAAAACACACTATAGTCGCGATAAAGGATTTTGCAAAGACCATAACAGACTTCAAAGCACTGAAGATGGATTACTAGACCTGAAGACCTGCAAAGGAAGAGACCAAGTCCAAGAGTCGCTAAAGTGTCTGGGGGGGCAGGAGCCCACTAAACCGCAGATGAAAGTGCAAAATGGCTGCCTCTGGTTGGAAGAAGCTGCAGGTTTTGCAACAACCTAAGGAGGTAGGAGGTTCTGCTTTGCGCAGAAGATGTCCCACGGCATGCTGGAGGATGCAGAATTCTTTTCTTGGCAAAATATTGCAAACAAGCCTTGCTACCTGCAAGAGTTGCGGTTGAAGAAAAAGGGTGAAGGACTAGGATGTAGCCACTTGGGAGAGGAGACAGAGGGGGCCCTCAGCAATGGAGAGAGTCCACAGATAGGAAGGAAGCACCCGCAGAAGTACTTGAACATGGGTTCAAGAAGACTGAACATGGCAGTCATCTCTATACTGCAAAAAGAGGTCCCACAACACCAGAGGTCAACTCAGGGAGCTAAGCATCAAAGGACGGAGTGCTGGGGACCTAGGCTCAGCTGTCCATCCAGGATTTCTTGGAAATGTGCACAGAAGCCATTGTAGCTGCAGATCACACTGTGCACAGGATTACTGTCTGGGAAGGACTTACCTCCTCCAAATTCTGACAGTTGGACCTCTGGACAGTCTGGGTCACTTGGGTCCACCACCTGTGTTCCAGGGGCCCCGCTCATCAGGATGAGAGGGGACCCAGAGTACCGGTGAAGCTGAAGTTTGGTGCCTGCTGAAGCAGGGGGACCCACTGGAGATTTCTTCATTGCTTCCAGTGCAGGGTGAAGGCAGGTGTCTCCCAGAGCATGCACCACCAGGAAACAGTCGAGAATGCCAGCAGGATTAGGTGCTACAATGTCACTGGTAGTCTTCTGGCTACTTTGTTGCAGTTTTGCAGGCATCCTGGAGCAGTCAGTGGTTGATCCTTGGCAGAAGTCGAAGAGAGAAGTGCAGAGGAGTCCTGCTGTATTCTTGCAAGTCATGATCTGAGGAAAAGCCAACAGGAGAGACCCTAAATAGCCCTCAGAGGAGGATTGATCACCTAGTCAGGTATACACCTATGAGGAGGGGTCTCAGACGTCACCTGCTGGCACTGGCCACTCAGAGCCCTTCCAGAGTGCCCCCACACCTCTGAAAACAAGATGGCAGAGGTCTGAGACACACCGAAGGGGCTCTGGGCACCACCCCTGGGGTGGTGATGGACAGGGGAGTGGTCACTCCCCTTTCCTTTGTCCAGTTTCGCGTCAGAGCAGGGACTAGGGGTTCCCTAAACCAGTGCAGAGGGAAGTGGCTTATGCAAGGAGGGCACCATCTGTGCCCTTCAAAGCATTTGCAGAGGCTAGAGAGGCCATCCCTCCCCAGCCTTTAACACCTATTTCCAAAGGGAGAGGGTGTAACACCCTGCTCTCAGAGGAAATGCTTTGTTCTGCCTTCCTGGGACTGGGCTGCCCAGACCCCAGGAGAGCAGAACCCTGTCTATGGGGTGACGGCAACTGTAGCTGCAGAGAAAACCCCAGAGAGCTGGTTTGGCAGTATTGGGGGTCCATAGTGGAGCCCTCAGGATGCATGGAACTGACTCCCCAATACCAGATTTGGAATGGGGGATAATTCAATGATCTTAGACATGTTACATGGCCATATTCGGAGTTACCATTGTGAAGCTACATGTAGGTATTGACCTAAATGTAGTACACATGTGTAATCTTCTCCTCGTATTCACAAAGTCTGGGGAATTGGCCCTGAACTATGTGGGGGCCCCTTTGCTAGTGCAAGGGTGTGCCCACACTTAGTAACTTTGCACCTAACCTTCAGCAAGTGAAGGTTAGACATATAGGTGACTTATAAGTTACTTAACTGCAGTGAAAATGGCTGTGAGTTATTTCACGCAGTCTGCAATGGCAGTCATGTGCAAGGGTTTGCCTGAGCTCCCTATGGATGGATCCCCTGGAACCCCAATGCCCTGGGTGCCTAGGTACCATATACTAGGGACTTATAAGGGTAATCCAGTATGCCAATTGGAATTGGTAAATGTAGTCACTAGCCTATAGTGACAGATTTAAAGGCAGAGAGAGCATGAGCACTGAGGTTCTGATTAGCAGAGCCTCAGTGACACAGTTAGGCACTACACAGGCATACACAGTGTGCATATATATATGTGTGTTTTGCAGTGTTTGAGGGGGCTATGGTTCGGTGTACTCTAAAGCATTCTACATCTTTTTACAGTCTTTACAAAGTCTTTTTCCATTTACACTTTATGCAGTTCTAGTTTTTCTCTAAGGATCCTATAGAGTTTATTCTGTCTCATGGTTTTGATTCTCTAGGGGACCGAAATGTTGAGCTTTTCCCCACATCAACCTTAAACATTTAGATAAACGTAAACGTACTCTAGGCAAAGAATCTTTTGTGATTTGGTTGAGTGGTGTGTTTTCCCAGAAACACTGTTGAAAATACTTTAAGACTTTGTTGTGTAACAAATGTCTATGTAACCCTTCAAGGAAATTGTATTCAACTGGTAAGATGTGGGATTTTTCTATTGAAAAAACTGCTAGAAATTTTTGTTTACATATTTTTGTATTGGCTGGTAGGGAAATCCATCAGCCACATGCACATTGTCGCGTAGGCTCTCATTATTCTAATGAGACTACTGGATTTTGAGCGGCAGAATTCATATATACAATGACAAACAGAGGCAGTATATGTTTCAATAATGTTTTTAATGAAGCATCTGCATCTTAGATAGCAAAGCGTGAGCTGCAATAACCAGGAGGACACAACATGACAGTATTAAAATTGTGACAAGAAAAGTGAAGCATAAGAATAACGCTACCATATTGCCACTGCAGTCAGTAGATTAACTCCTACCTAAGCTATAATAGAGCACAGCGTGTTAAGCTCTAATTCTGCCCAGGTTCACCTGGGAAAACATCATTCCCCATACCTGAGCAAAGGCCTGCGGTCTGCAAAACAGCTACAGCAAAGCATTCGTAAATCAGCATACAGACAGGGTTCTCTGGCTGGAATCTCCCTCTAATGTGTAAAGGACAGGGAAGTGTTTTTAGAATAACACAGCTGATATTCTGAGAAAATGTCCCTATGTAAGGATGTGTGTTTTCTACAAATGTTGGAGACTAAACTTATATCACATTCACCGGCAATGTACCTTGCTGTAGACTTGGAAGAAGCAGAATGAGCAAGAATGTCTTGTTTGAGAACAGATCTGGCATAGGCAAAAACAGTTAGATAAACAGAAAATAAAACAAGACTGTAAAATTGTCTATTGTAACAATAATAAAATAAAGCCTAATAAAATACATCTAGGTGAGAGTGCACAGCAGCTTGGCCTAGTGTGTTAAAATAACGTGCATGGAGCTATAGCCAAACTTGCTACACAACACCCTTCCCTTGTCGGTTGAAGGTGGTTCAAAGCCTAATGACATATAAAATTGCTACTAAAAAGCTCAACCTAAGATATACATACACAAATTAATGTCAATTATGACAAGTCGAAGGGACACTTGAGCATATAAAAGGACAATTTAAAATGTGAACATGTGGCATAAAAGGACGAATTTTGAGAGTCAAAATTATCTTTGAAAAGTTCCAAGTGATTCTGGGACCATAGAGGACAGGAAATCTTCCCTGTCGGCAAGTGTTATAGTTGGAAAGGCATAGCCTGGCTCAGGTCCCCAGCACTCTATCCTGCGATGCTCAACTCGCTGAGTTGTTCTTTGGCAGCAGGGGACCTTCCTTTGTAGTGCTGCAACAACTGCAATTTGCACCTTCTTTGTTCTGGTGTCTTGGGACCTCCGTCGGTGCTGCCTGGTCATCTGTGGGTTTGCTTCAGTGTTAGGAGCCCCCTCTGCCTCCTCAGTCCAATTTGAGGCTGCCACGACCCACACAGTCATCTTCTTTGATGCTCTTCTGCAGACTTCTTCCAACTGGAGAATCCTCTTTTGCACCACCTTCTAGGTTGGCAGGGACTCCTGTCCTTCCTGGAATCTTCTGCAACTTCTGGACTTCGTCTCCTCTCTTCACAGGTCTTCAGGTCCAGGAATCCACAATTTTTTGCTTGCAGTCTTGTTTGGTTCTTGCAATAACTCTTATCACGACTTGCAGTGTGTCCTAAGGAAACTTGCAGTACATTACTCCTACTTTCTTGGTCTCTGCAGTGCGGTATTTTACTCACTTTTGTGGTTTTCTTACTCTCCCAGTGATTCTCTACACACTATACTTGTCTAGGGGGAATTTGTGATTCGTATTCCACTTTCTTAGTATATTGTTTGTGTTGCCCCAGACCTATTTATTCCTATTGCATTCTATGGTATTTCCTATTGTTTGCCCAATCCTATGACTATTTACTTACCTTATTTTGGTGTCCAGTGCATATATTGTGTATAATACTTACCTCCAGAAGGAGTATTGCCTCTAAGATATTTTTGGCCTCGTGTCACTAAAAAAAGTACCTTTATTTTTGGTGACACTGAGTATTGTCTTTTATTGTGTATAAGTACTGTGTAACTATAGTGGTATTGCAGGAGCTTTGCATGTCTCCTTGTTCAGCCTAAGCTGCTCTGCTATAGCTATCTATTTCAGCCTAAGCTGCTACAACACTACTACATTTCACTAATAAGGGATAACTGGACCTGGTATAAGGTATAAGTACCCAAGGCACCCACTACAAACCAGGCCAGCCTCCTACAGGTAGTCATAGTCATATCAATTGCAGACCCCAACCCTAGACAAATGGTGAACTCCATGATGAGTGAACATCAGTTGTGACAAGGCTAATAAGTGTCTTTGAGCTAGTGCACAATGGCCTTGTGGTATGAGTTAGAGAAAAAGGGACTCATGGTGTTAGAAATGGGGTCTTTGGTTGGCAGTCAGGTTACCCCCGTCCAAGCAAGGACCCTCACTCTAGTCAGGGTAAGTCACACACAATCCAAATTATCCTCTGCCCCCCTCTGGTAGCTTGGCACTGATCAGTCAGGCTTATCTTAGAAGGCAATGTGTAAAGTATGTGTGCAATAACACAGTATAGCACCACAAACATACACGACACAGTGTTTAGAAAAATATATAGGCCCTCATTATGACATTGGCGGTAAAACCCACTTACCACCATGCTGACTGCTGCCAACATACCGCCGTGGCGGCGCATATCCGTTCACCATACTATGACACACACACACCAATCCGTCACTATTCAGCCACACACAAATCCACCACACAAAAGGTCACTGATAAACTGGTGGTATCCAAACCCACACAGTTATGCCAACAGAACAATGCCCACTACATTATGACCCACGAATTACCATGGCGGACATTCAACAGCGGTAAACCATTGGCGGTACATACCGCTTCGCTCTAAAATACACACACATACAAAACAACATCACATTGGACAATTCAAACTACACACACCTGACACCCATACATATACCACACCCACACCACTATAAAACACACCCCCACATTACCCACAACCATTTACCGTTACAAACCATTGGCACGAGACAGACACCACGACTACAGACAAAACCAGGGACACACACCACCTACACCTATACACCACCCATGCACTCCACATCTCACATCCCAACACATCACCCTACTCACCTACACAACTCACACAACACCCATGGCACCACAAAGACACCCCAGATTCTCAGAGAAGGAGCTAAGGGTAATGGTGGAGGAAATCATCCGGGTAGAGCCTCAGCTATTTGGAGCACAGGTGCAGCACATATCCATTGCTAGGAAGATGGAGCTATGGCGGAGGATCGTGGACAGGGTCAAAACCGTGGGGCAGCACCCCAGAACAAGGGACAACATCAGGAAGAGGTGGGACGACCTACGGGGAAAGGCATGTTCCATTGCAGCAAGATACCAACTCACTGTACAGAGGACTGGCGGTGGACGCCCACCTCCTCCCCTACAACTAACAACATAAGAGGAGCAAGTCTTGGCAATCATGCATCCTGAGGGCCTGGCCTGAGTAGCAAGAGGACTGGAGTGTGGTAAGTCAACTCTCTACTACTATCACCCCCCTACCTGCATGCCATCACACACCCCCACCCTCATGTTCACTGCCATCACTCCACCTCACACACCCCCACCATCACATCTCACTCATCCCAATGCCAAGCCCTGCATGCCATACAAATGCATGGACACCACTCATAGACCTGCATGGACACCTATCACTAAACCATGCCACTAGAGAGAACTAATCATCCCACCATGCACCAACGTACACAAGTGGAAGATGCCAGGACAAATACAAACAAAGAGGGCAAGCCACTGATACACAATATGACACACACAGTTGTTGTAGCGAGTGCAATAGTCATACATGCAAATGATGTGATGTGAACTGCACATTGCTGGTTTTGATGTGGATGGGCTAGTGCATTGTGCAAGTCATGGTGATAGCAATTGGCTGTGTTATCCATGCACATGGCAGGTAGTGTGTGGGCATTGGGACAGGGTGGTGGTGTGGCATGCTGGAGAGGGGCATTAGGTGATTAGGTGGGAGGTGTAGTGCGGGATGGGGTGTTTTGGGGGTGTTTGGGTGGTGAGGAAGCATGCTGGACAGGTGGAATTAGTGCCAGGGTAGTGGTAGTTACTCACCAGTGTCCAGTCCTCAGAGTATTTCAGTCAGGCCGTCAGGATGCAGAATGTCCAAGACCTTCTCTTCCCACGATGTGAGTTGTGGGGAGGAGGTGGGAGGCCATCGCCAGTCTTCTGCACAACAATCTGGTGTCATGAAGCCATGGAATCCACCTTCCCCTATAGGTCCTTTCACCCTTTCCTGATGTCCTTGTGCATGGATGGTTTCCCACTGAGTTGACCCTGCCGACTATTCTCTGCCATAACTCAATTTTCCTGGCTATGGAGGTTTGCTGTACCTGTGCTTCTAAGACTTGTGGCTCTACCCTGATGATTTCATTGACCATGATCCCAAACTCCTTGTCACTGAAGCGTGGGCCCCTTTGATGTGATATGATGATTGTGTTGTGGGTGGGGATGGGTGTTGTGTGTGTAGGGTGCAGTGTGGGGTGCTTGGCGGGGTGTTAGGTTGTGAGTGCTGGTAGTTGGTGGAGTTTGTATGTGGTTGTGATGTGTGTATTTTGTTCCTCATGCAGTTGTGTAGTGTGTAGTGAGTGTGAATTGTAAATATGCCTATTGTGTATGAGTGCTAAGTAATGAGATTGTGGTTTCCTGGTGTATGTGGTGGTCGTTTTTGTAGCAAAAGATTTTGGGTTTTGTGTGTGTGTGTGTTTTATAGTGCAGTGAGTAGGTGTGCCTGGTGTGTGTATGTGTGTCACGTGTGGAGTATTCGAACTGTCCAATGTGGTGTTGTGTTCTGACGGGAGTGAGTTCTGAGCACAACCGTTCAGATAGCCAATGGTGATTTGCGGGTTGTAATCTGGTGGGTAGACATTTGTCGATGTGGCAGTGCTGGTGGTGGAACTGCCTTTTTCACACCCTCCTGAGTCCTGTCAGTGTTGAATTTGTGGCTGTTTTTGGGCAGTCTTCATAGTGTGACTCTTAATACAGCAGTCAGATTACCACCAACATGGTGGTCTTTTAGCGGCTGCCACAGCGGCAATCTTGCCATAAGACTGCCAAAGTTGTAACGAGGCCATTAATCTGTCATTCTTGTTGCCACTAGGGGTAGGCAGAAAACATGAAATATTACTCAGCAGAATTCTGCAGAGTGACATATAAGCTCTGCAAGATTCTGCAGATTTCTGACTGCCCCTTGACAGGTTAATTGCTGAGCTTCATGCCACTCCTCCAGATGCTCAGGTGAAATGCAAATAGGTAATGGTCCTGCCTTCTTCGGTCCCAGCTCAAGAGCGTTAAGGTATGGGAATACATTAGCAAAAGTGTCACCGCCAACGACTCTGCTTAAATCCAAGCATGTGACTGTGACCAGCGAACTTGACAGGACCAGAGTGCCAGGGGCGGAATTTCCTTGCGGTAAAAGAGTGGAAGACTGCAAATCTGTGAGCATGCGCACATGTGGTTTATTCCACGAGCCTCACGGGCCGCACAGGTCTCGTCGTTGTAATAATAAGTGTATTTTGTATCAGGAGAAACACACAACAATATTCGTATCTGACTGAGCCATGTACCTGTAACATCCTCGGACAGGACGGGACCAGGATGTTTACAGAAAAGCACTTGTTAATACCGTTACACTAAATACGGAAAGAAAAAAAAAACGCTTCTGTCCTTGAAATGCAACTGTGCATAGCAGGTTAGCTTCAGTGAGCAGCACAAAAGGATCTACGTGCCATGATAATAATAGACACACGTACATGTACACGCGCTTTGTCATCCTGCTGTAAATTCCATGTGAAGACATCAGAGCAAAGCAAAGCATATTTCCATAGCTCGTGAGTCCTCTCATTTGACGAGTCCAATCTGCATTTTACACTCCCTTTCATTACCACAAGAGCATTGGATTTCTCATTTAGTATTGTGCATTTAGAGATAAAGTTAATGTACAAGGAACAACATTTATAACGCCCGAATTAAATTCCAGCGTCTTAGGGGTTCTGGATTGCTTTAGGAAGAGCCCTAAAATGAAAAAAAAAACTAAAGTACAAAACATAAAATGCAGCGCTACTGATCCTGCAAAGTATCTGCAATGGCAGTGCACAATACACATATGTTGGCACCGGTGGTCGTAGAATTAAATGCGCTATAAAAATAGTCAGGGCTCAAGCTCATTGGCAGTGCCAAGAACTGACAGAAACATAAACAGATGCACACTTCTGCGGCAGAATGAAGTGTTCAGCTGTCAAGCAACCAGAACGTGTACATTTATACCCGGATGCAAGAGCAGTTTCACAGATCTTATGTGCCCTGTCAGAGAGTGGCACTCACGGTCCCAAAGCGACAGGTGAACAGACCTAGTAGCGGAGGGAGGCTCTCATAGGACACGGGCCTTTTTATACCACGCTGAAAAAGCTGTCACTGTTGTAAAAAAAAGGGGGGCTCACCTGATGAAATGAAGCTCCCCGTACATTCCACCTCCTAACAAAACGGTGCTTTTGTGCCAGAGGAAGCTTTTATCTGGAGTTTTATTGTCCCGTCCTCACAAGCACCAGGTGGAGAGGAGACACAAAGCCCCTTCAAGGAACCCCATAGGTCTGCTATAGAACGGTCCACAGGAAACCAGGCACTTGTTTGCGTGTTCGTAGTGCGCACATCAATGAGCCTGAACGCCTCCGCCTGTTGTAGTGAAAGTTGCAGAAGTTTGGCACTGCTTGCGAGTTGTGATCGCACAGTGGGTGTGCTACAAAATACCCTTTCTCAGAAACACGAGACAACAGAGCCTTCACTTCTGCAACTTAACTGCCAACTGGAGTCTGCTTTCTTTTTTTTTCAGTGTGTGCCACGTTAGATACATTACAAATCTTGCACGCGCGCTGCATGCTGTGTGCACGGGCTGAACGACTCCAATCTAGGGTGCCAGAGCTACATGTTGAATGGACACTTTCAGATTATGGATTGTGACATGAATCCCAGAAGGTGAGCCCCTATGGACTCAGCCACACGGTGGGTGGCAGACTTTTTGCCAAACTCCTTGCGCCAAGCAGAGTGCGGAGTGGCAGAACTCTGCAAACTCCAACAGCGGAGCGGAATTAACTTCACACCCTTAGTTGCCACACAGCAGTTAGGTTGGACCATACATTTACATGTTGACACATACCATGGGTCCTGGGACAATCTTTTGGTATTAAAACACTTAAATATCCCATTCCAAATTGTGGCATGTGATGGAGAGTGATAGTTGTGATGTTATGTATGACAATACACATTGGCAATCTACTGTCTCTGATACTTTGGGTATTGCAGGTTATGGAGTAGATGAGCAACACAATGACAATTTGTGGTGTGACTTACCAGAGTCTGCTCCCCCAGTTATTTCTGACAAGCCCTCAATCTGCAGGATGGCCAAGGCATTCTCCTCCCAGAGAAAGAGTTGTAATGGGACATATATACCAAAAAGTCCAGTCTTTGTCCCCTTTCACAGGCAAAAACAGCAACTGCAGAATAGCCCATCAAAGTACAGTCACAGACAGGGGCTGTACTTCTCAGCTATTCAGCTCTTCTCCTTGGCAGAGGTTCCTCTTGGTTCCAGAAGTAAACCTAAAGTCTGGGGTTTAGGATCCAATACTTATACCCCTTTCTGCCTTTGAAGTTGCCCAACTTTAAAGGAAAGTCTCTGTTGTTTACAGGATCCTGTTTAGTTACCACAAGAAAGTATGGGGTTCACCGATGATGTAGAGCTCTGTACACAGGAGACTGTCCGTGGGCTCCTGGGCCTCTTTGAGTCCTTGTTCTCACCATGGTGTCCCGCCCCATTTTTAGTCGCACCAGCAGTTACCACTATTAAACTGTAGACTACACACAGGCGACTGCTTAGGTGCTTTTATATCCCCCTAGCTTAGCTGGATCCCAATATTTCCAGATAACATTTATTTACGCACTCCCTCCCGTTCTTTTAATGGCGAGGTTGAGTCGGCCAAGGTGGTGCTATCCTACCTGGGTGGGGCTAGGTGGTCAAATGATGAAGCATGACACTATATAGTGTGTGAGACCACCTAGTCCGTAAAAGGAAATCCCCCGTCCTACACCTGTCACAGCACCCACACCATGCATTCTCTGAATCCAAAGAGGTCCAGAAGCCCACTGACAGTCTCCCGTGTACAGAGCTCTACATCATCGGTGAACCCCATACTTTCTTGTGGTAACTAGTCTTTCAAAGAGGGAGCTAGTATGGGGCGTTTCCCACCAAATATATATTTCTAATCTCCCTCACAACTCTCTGGTAGTGTGATTATGTTTACATGATCCTGCCCATGCCTGGCTGAGCCATATTTACAGGGCTACTCGTGGGTGGTACATCCAGTGCTGCAGTCCCACTAGTAGCATTTTATTTACAGGCCTACAGGCCTTGGCACCTCTAGTGCACTCTACTAGGGACTTCCTAGTAAATCAAATATGCCAATCAGGGAAAAATCAATCACCAATATAACTTACACAGAGAGCATGGGCACTTTAGCACTGGTTAACAGTGGTAAGCAGCCCAGAGTCCTAAAGCCACCAAAAACTGGTCATATAAGATAAGAGCAAGGAGGTAAACAGTTTGGAGATAACCTTGCAAAAAGGACCACGTCCATTAATGTTCAATTGATTCTTTGGTATCACGGCATGTTTGGCACCTAACTCCAGCAGCACCCTTTGAGTTTTCCCATTTCACAGTATATGTACCTAATGGAAGAGTACCATACCAGAACTGCAAGTACAGCTTCCTGGCTAAAGGTGGTTCTGTCCAGAAAGGCATCAATTATTGGTCCAGATGACATCCCAGCGGCTAATGCTAATGCAAAACCTTTAATGTGCCAGAATGTGTGTTTACCCATATGCTTAAATATTGCCCCTGCATTCCTAGGGGGAGACTCCATATCCACAAGGCCTATCTACTTTATGTTGTCCTTGATATACCTTAACCACAGGATGTCCCTTGACCAATCCATAGGTAGAATTCCCTCTATGTCCTCACAATACGAAGACAATTCTGGGGTAACCCATTATCTCTCCCAAAAATGAAGGGGGCACAGTTCTACTTTATTGTTAAGTGGTCTCACTTCTTAACATAGTTTGAGATGAAGCAGGAGGGTGCTTACAGGAAGAGGAATAATCTGTTGCATAAAGTGATTTTCCACTACTTAGATAGTCTTCTAGCCAAGGTGACCCCACAATTCTGCCCCATAGCTGACATCCCTCAGGGCATGAGTCTTATACATTTGTAGGGCCAGCTGGATGGGGTGGAACTGAGAGCATATTAACATCTTGATGATGCCTCCCACATCTTGTTCCAGCTTCAACCTACACTGCTAGACATGAATACGCCAACCCATGTGGTCCGTCAGCATGAAACCCAGATAATCAAATGTAGGTACTTACTTGAGGAAAATCCCCACCATCCTTGGGCTAGCCCTAGTTGTATTCCCTGAGTTTAGGATCATAAACTTTGTTTTAATCACATCGATCTCTAATCCTCTATCTTTGGAAAAACTTTCAAAGGAAACCAATATTCTCTGTAATCTCATTGGGGTTTTGGAAAGTAATAGGGTTTAATCTGTAAACATAAGTGCAAGTACCTTTTTATTAGCAAGTTTGGTGGCATCATTATTGCAAGAGCCACAATGATCAACCAAGCCCTTGGTACATAGAGGAAATAGCTTAGGGGCAAGAATGCATCCCTGCCTAACCTCTCTTTTTACTGGGAAAGGTTCCGTTAATTCACCTGCACTCTCACATCTCACCTGGGTGTAATTATTGGTGTGCAGTCTCACTAGCATGTCCAACAGGTAATCCGGAACCCCCAACTCGACCAGGACCTTCCACAGGATCACTCTTGGGACCAAGTAAAAGTCCGAACATAGAGCTATAAAGACTATATACAGTCGGCCTTTAGCCAAGGTATAAAACTTCCAAAACAACATTTGGAGATGAAACACCTGATCAACGATGCTGGCTGACTCCCTGAACCCTGCCTGCAAGGGAGTTAAAATATCAATAGCAAACATCCAGTCCTGCAGCCTACCCAGAAGTATCATGCAGAATAATTTTTGTGCACAATTGAAAAGGCTACAGGGCTATAATTAGTGGGCAAGGCCCTAGAAATCCTTTTTTTAAATGAGAATAATTTCAGCCCCTGCTCAGGTGGAAGAGATGGGGGCCCCTTTCATGATAGCTGTAAAGACTACTGAAAAATTGGCACTCCATACACCAGGCCCATTTACAAACAATACACCAGGAATTTTATCGAGACCAAGGGCTTTGATAGGGAATAATCCATCAATGGTGTGATCTGTGTTGGATACCTGATCTATGATTGGAGGAGTGCTAACTATAAATTGGGGTGTTCACCATGGAGATCACAACAAGGTGCTCTAATCACCCAGAGGTATGGCTCATTATCAGGTAATCCCTCCAGGGCCCCACTTTGGGTACAAAGATTGGAGAAGTGTGCAACCCAATCATCAGCAGAAATATTACTCTCAATGTGCCATGCCTGGTCTCACTTTCCAGTTGTGATCAAATTGTAAAAGGAATGACAGTCCCTGGATCTAGCAGCCTCCAAGAGGTCTTCCCATTTCTTTCTCTCCCTTTACATTTTGGCCCTCATTCCGACCCTGGCGGTTTCAAACCGCCAGGGTGGAGGGCAGAGGAAGCACCGCCAACAGGCTGGCGGTGCTTCCCGGGCCATTCTGACCGCGGCGGTAAAGTTGTGGTCAGAAAAGGGGAACCGGCGGTTTTCCGCCGGTTTTCGCCTGGCCCAGGGAATCCTCCATGGCGGCGCTGCAAGCAGCGCCGCCATGGGGATTCCGACCCCCTTCCCGCCAGCCTGTTCCTGGCGGTTTACACCGCCAGGAAGAGGCTGGCGGGAACGGGTGTCGTGGGGCCCCTGGGGGCCCCTGCACTGCCCATGCCACTGGCATGGGCAGTGCAGGGGCCCCCTAACAGTGCCCCATGAAGATTTTCAGTGTCTGCTTTGCAGACACTGAAAATCGCGACGGGTGCCACTGCACCCGTCGCACCCCTGCAAATCCGCCAGCTCCATTCGGAGCCGGCTTCCTCTTCGCAGGGGCTTTCCCGCTGGGCCGGCGGGTGATCTTTTGGAGATCACCCGCCGGCCCAGCGGGAAAGTTGTAATGACCGCCACGGTCATTTGACCACGGTGCGGTCTTTTGGCGGCTTCCGCCCGGCGGGCGGTGCCCGCCGCCCGCCGGGGTTGGAATGACCCCCTTTGTGTCTAGTAGTGCTTTTTTGTAACAACACCTGGCAACTATGACCAGGGACCTCTTGTGTACCTTCACTACCCATACCATGTTTGTTCTTGCCCTTTCACATGTGTTATTATACCAAGAGCTTTGGCCCCTCCACCCACTGCCTCATTCTACTTCCTTGTAGAAGAAACTATCCATGAGGTTGGAAATAACTGACTGCCTATTAGTAAGACTATTCCCAAAATTCCCTCAGTAACCTCTAGAATATCTACTGATAACAGGTCCTCTAGAGAGTCAGCAACCATATTGTGTACCTCTCTAACAGACTCTTCAGTATGTTGCACTCTACTCACTTAATTCTGTGCCTATTGCTGGAAAGTGAGAGCCTTCTGCCGAAGGTCTCCTCATTTGCATTGTTGCTTAGTTTAATAGCTAGGCTCAGTGTGAGTACCAGGGCATTGTTGTCACTATCCATGTGTGGGAACATAATCATATCAATTAACCTAAACCAGAGTTTAACATCAATCATAACATAGGCCCTCATTATAACATTGGCTGTAAAAACCACCTACCACTGCAGCGACAACCTCCAAAAGACCGTCGCCACGGCTACCTTCCATCTGTCATATTATGACCACAGCCAGATTTCCGTCACAAGAAGGGTGGTAATCTTGCTGTGGCCATACTGGCTGATGGTGGTAAGGTGGCGCTACTACCACCAGCAGCCCCATGCCAGTAGACCGCCGTCAGCCGTATTATGAAAAATAATACGGCCTGGTGACGTTCTGCTGGCGGGCGTGCTGGCGGTAGCAGCAACCCATCCCATCTCCTGCCGGGAGATCCCCTGGATCCAGGTAAGTCGGGTCTCTGACGGGGGGACGGTGTTGTGTGTGTGCATGTATGTGTGTGTGCGTGAATGTGGTGTGTGTTTAGTGTTGATTGCATGTGTGAATGTATGGCAGTGTCAGGGCATGTATGAATTTCCCTGTCACTGATAGGGCCTACCGCCAAGGTTTTCGTGGCATTACGAATGCCACGAAAACAATGGTGGTAGGCAGGGTCACAATTCCGGCAGCGGCACAATGGAGGCCCAGCGGAAGCTTCCATCATGGCGGTCTGAGTGGTACATTGGCGGGTTGGATTCAGCCAACCCGCCAATGTCATAATGTGGCGGTAAGCCTGTTGACAGTACTACTGCCACATTAACGCCGACTGCCAGGGTCATAATGAGCCCCTTAGTCTTTTAAAATAGTGTGATTTGCTCTATTATATGCATGTGCTCCTGGTCTATCAGAGTTAGATCTACCATACATGCTTGCAGGCCTTGGCTTAGGGTAAGGGCAGGAATCTGTAAGGCAACCATGGTCCATTTCTTAATGGGTGGGATCCCAGACTCAGGCATACGCCATACGGCATCTTCTTCTGCCAGGGGAGACTGGTTACCTATACTCAGAGGTTTGATTGACAATTAAAGTCTCCTCCCACAATCTTTCTGGCAGCTGCTGGAATGGTAGACAAATGGGTGTTTAGGGTATCAATCACAGTTGATTCAGATATAGCATCTACAGACTGGGAGTAAACATGACAGATATAATATATCCTCTCCCCAGGAATAGTTAGGCTTATCTCCCTTAATTTGCCAATAATGGAAGATTTTACCCAAATCATTAATCCCCCTACCGGCCTGACTGGTCCTGTTGAGACTACCTCCTTAAAGAAGCAGAAAAACCATGGAGAAACAAAGGTGACAGGGTGCAAGATTCCTGGTAAATGCAGATATCAAAATAATTGATAAATTTGCATCACTTGGGTATAACCAATTTTAGAGCCCAGTCCTGCCACATTCCCAGATATTAACTCAGTTTGGCCAATCAACAGGGGAGTATATTACCCTACATTGGAATAGTTGACATTACCTGAGCTAAGATGGACTAGACTATTCACCGGGCCAGGGGCTGGGATGGTGCTAAGACTATTAGATGATCCTGAACTGTTCAAATTCAAACAACTAGGGGGTGGGGACTGTGTGTTGTTTTTTGAGAGTCAGTCTACTCCATCAAGTGGTTCAAACTAGTTATATGTAGGGACATACATGTAATCACCACAACTGAGTTGTGAGTGTGAGGATTAGGTGGGGGGCAGGGAGGCTGTTGGTGCGTCCAGGGATTAGTTACCTGCTGGCAAACAATTGGTCTATAGTAATATCTAAATGGTAATGGTTTCAATACAATTGTCCTCATTGAGATTAAAAGACTTATCAGCTGATACTGAATGGGCCAGTGCAGGGAACCTAAAGTTGACAATAATACAATCCCCAGTGTGGTCCACCTTACCGGGACCCAACCAAGCAGCTCATTTAATAAATAAAATATTGTTGGCTTGAGTTAAGGGCACAACTCTGTGTTTACTTAGCCAATTTCTGATTAACCATCAACTTTGTCACTATAGGTAATATCACAACATATGGGGATGAGGCAGGCAGAAGGGTTATTGTGGAAACCTTAGTCTTTCTCTAGTTCCCTGCCTGCAGTTGCCGATAGGGCTAGCCCCCAATCCACTTACCCTTGCCTTACTACAATGCAGCTGGTTTTGCAATGATAAAGTAGACAGGGGCTCAGAATTCATCTCATGAGATTCACCTGTTGAGCACCAGCCAGAGGGAAATCCATAGACTGGTGAGACAACACAGGAGGAGCCCTACTACAACTGGAATTTCACCCATCTCATGGAGGGCTCCGCTGGGTGACTCCGCTGTCCCTGGCATCAGAGCTTGACCCTTGGTGTGGATGCACTTGTACCTCTTTTAAGAGAAATAATTATTTTTATATGCATCAAGGCAAGCACAGAGAGGACTAAGCTCTATCTGAAGTATTGCTGTGATATTACTCATGCAGTTGGTAACTAATTGCTCTATACAAGCTGGTTTGATTGAATGAGGATCACCGACTGCGGCCTCCAGAGATATTCAAACCCCTGCCTGGGTCTCCATATCGCCAATATACTCACTACAGCTAGAAAGAGTAGGGGCATACTTAAGAGCCCCTAGCACCACTGGAGCGTCACTTCTAGTGACGCTCCAGTGGAGCTATGCACTGCACCGTATTTACAAGGTGGCGTTAAGTCATTTTTTGTGGCTTAACTCCAACATATAAATATGGTCCCTTCACATGCAGCACTTTGCCTTGAAGGGGCGTGTAATGGGTGTTGCTGTGGATGTGCCACAACACTCATTGCATTTTGACGCTGCACCAGATTTATGAGTTTTCGTAAACCTGAGGCAGCAACAAAATCTAACACCATCCCAGGAATGGCATTAGAGTGGCACATTGAGGAGAAACGGTTTAATTTCTCCTAATTTTGTCTCTTTCTATGTGTGCTGCATTTTGCACACATAGAAGGAGCAAATCACCACCAAAGATGGTTTTTGTGGAGGAAAGTGTCCCTTCCTGCACAAAAACAATCTCCTCCTCAACGCAGCCATCCTTGCTCTATGGAGCAAGGGAGGTTGCGTTGGTGAGCGGAAGAAAATTTGACACTGGCGCTGGGGTAAACACAGGGGTGGCCCATATTAAGTATGGCCCATCCCTGCATTTTGAAAATGACGGTGCTCGATGCTGCCAAAATTGGCACAGCGACGACCACCATCATTTTCACTTAAATCTGGCTCTAAGTGTTTTAGACTGAGGTGTAAATCTAGGTCTCTGGACTTCCCTGACCTTTTGATGCCCAATAGTGGGCTAAGTGGGTGCCTAGGGGTAGGGTCCTGGTTTTCTTGTAGATTCCACTGTGGTAAAACTTTCGGGAGCAAATAAGTGTTTATCAGAATTGGGAGCAATTACATTTGAGCTATCTCCCCTATGGTTGCTCTGTCTGAAATAAAAGAATACACTCCGTAAGCCCAGTCTCTAGGCTAAGGACAGTCAGTGACCTGTGAAGCATCTTATCATTTAAAGTGCACTTGGCTGGAGGAGTGGAATTAGACCATGGGTCAAGAGCTTTTCTCTTACGCATCTTACCAGTATTGATTTAGGCGATATCACTAATATAAAAAATTAGGTCTTTGTCGATGGGCCACACCCTTATCTGTCCTATTGTCAAGGGTAGTAAATAGTTATCCCGCACGCTTTATCCACTCCTTAGGGAATTGCCTAACTATTAATGATGGTGCATCCCCCCTCAAAGGACCACCCAACCACGAGTTTATACAGTGCACTGAAGAGAAAATAAGCTCTTTCAAGGCAAGAATAGCTGGCTCCTGTCATACCTTAAAGGGAGATACAGTCTTCCAGGCTCCTTACCTCACAAAATATACACATTATAAATGCTCCCCCATTGCGCTCATCAAAATGACTGATAATGCAGTTTCCTCCAGTCTTGAATATGCAACTAAAAAAGCTCCCAAAGTTATGTTATGATCCAGTTAGAATCAGCATGCCAAGTAATTAATATCCAGTACAGTTTCAGAGTTAGTCCAAGTATAGTCACTCACCCCAATAGTTTGATGGAAATGATGGAGGTGGCCAAGCCCAGCCTTGCCCAGGCATGGACAAGCGCTGACAGGCCCGCTCTTGGACTGGTTTTTGCATGGACATGTGCCTAGATGAGTCCTGCGTAGCGGTAGGTGGAGGGTGCTAATCTGCCTGTGGCGTGGGTAGGACTTCTTGTAGCAGCCCCTCTTCCTTTCACACAAGTCCTTGTGGGGCAGCAAGTCGCAGGCTCCATACACTGCTCCCAAGTGGGAATAGCAAGTGGGAACTGCAAGTGTGATCCTTTTAGTGTCCAGCAAGTTATCGACATTGGTTTAGATTGGAGTTGGATTCGTAAATATAACCCCTTTGGTGTCCAATACCTTCACAAGAAGGTTTTTATGAGAGTGACAATAGTAAATGTGGCCCATTTAGTGTCTAACACTTTCTCCAAATTGGAATTGATTGGAGTTGAAATAGCAAATGTGAACCATTTAGCGACCATCCCCTCCTTCAAAATGATTTGAATTGGAATGGGAATAGTAAGTGTGGCCCCTTATGTGTTAAGCACCTTCCCCAAATTGGTATAGATTGGAATTGGATTAGTAAATGTGGCCACTGTAGTGCCCAATATTTCCCCAAACTGGTTTAAAGTGGAGTTGGAATACTAAATATGAAAGTTTTAGGGGGTTATTCCAACTTTGGACGAGGTGTTAATCCGTCCCAAAAGTGACGGAAAAGTGACGGATTTACCACCAGCTGTATTACGAGTCCATTATATCCTATGGAACTCGTAATACGGCTGGTGGTATATCCGTCACTTTACCGTCACTTTTGGGACGGATTAACACTCCTCCAAAGTTGGAATAACCCCCTTAGTGTGCAACACCTTCCCTAAAATTATGTATGTCAGAGTGGAAATAGAAAATGTGACCCCTTAAGTGTCCAACACCTTCCCCAAATTGTTTAAGGTTAGAGTCAAAATAGTAAATGTGATTCCTCTAGTGTCCAACAACTTCTTCAAAATGGATTAGATTGTAATGGGAATATAAGTATGACCCATTTAGTGTCCAACACTTTACACTATATATGTTGCTTGACAGTGTAATGAACCAATGTAAAGTTTTTAGTTTTTAACATATCACAAGAAACATATTTTTTCTGTTTTCTTTTTTCTACAGTAAATTACATGTAAGGGTTTTTATACTGCAATTCATGTAGGTGTTTATATTTTATTTAATTTATATGCTTACACTTATTAAAAAACACATACACACATGCGCACATATATGTTATAATGTAATAAATATATATGTATTTATATATATATATACAGTATATGTATTTATATATAAAAATGCTTTCATTATTATTTTTGTACAACATTTATAAAACTTTTCCCCAAAAATCATATGTAATGTCTTTCTTTAATATTCGTAATATTTATATGTTTAAACATTTTTACAAAAATATTTTTCACATATACATTATTTCCACATACATTGTTTGATTTATACAAGTTTTAAATACATAGTTAATAAATAATAGTATGTATAATAATTAATGTTTTTACTGTACCTTTTACATTACACTTTTAATAATCAATTCTATTTTGTTTATATATTTTTAGAACATGTTGGGATCTTTTTTATAACATGTTTACATATTTTTATACATTTTGGACATTTTTTTAAATTCCTTTGTTTCCTCTGAGGGAATAGTCTTTTTTTTTTTTTTTCATTTAGTAGCCAATTTTTACATGCTAATTGTATTTTGTAGTCTGCTCCTGTCACTTTCAACTGATTTTGTGGGAGTGAGTCATGATTACTTGCTGCTTCTGCTGGCCAACGATAAGGCAAGAATGTGGCAAAGATTTGTTTAGCATTTTGAGGGTGTAGGAATGTGCATAGATGTAGTTACTGTGTACTATAGTAATTGTATTATTTTTAAGGGTTGTTTTGTCCTAGTTTGTGTTAAGTTGTTTAGTAGTGCTATTCGTTAGGTCAAGTTATAATTTAGGCCTTTTACACATTGTAATATTATACCTTTTTCTATATGGTTCTAATGTAGCGTTATATTCTAATAGGAAATTGTGTTTTGTGAGTGTGGGTATGCTATGTTTCTTTACAAGTTTATAGATCATTAATCATCTCACTGACTTTAGTTTCATTCAATTTTTCCTAAAAGACATTTTTTGGCTTCTTACAAATGAAGATTAGGGGCCAGATGTAGCAAACTTTTGCGAGTTGCAATGGCCCGATTCTCAATTTGCGACCACGCAAAATCTGAAATGGGATGCAAAAATCCCATTTCCGAAGTGCAAATTGCGATGCGAGCCATTTGCGACTCGCAAAAATAGCGACCTGATTTTGCGACCCGCAAAGAGGAAGTCGCAATTTGCGAGTCGCAAACCATATGAAAAAGGCACTCTCAAATTGCGACTAGTCGCAAAAAGCCCATTTTGTACACCCAAATTACCACTAAGTCAGAGCAGGTGTTAACTAGAACCAAAGTATAAAAGGAGACCCAGAAAGCATCTGGGTTACTCAAAATGGCTAAACTGTATGTGATAGCATGGAGGAGGAGAGTCCACGCTGCCCAACAGAAGAGGAGGAGGAGCCAGCGACAGGAGACGATATGCTGAACCAGGCAGACACTTTTCCAACAAACTGAGGAGGAGATTTATGACAAATATTGACTGAGCAATGCAGCAATATTAGAATTAATTGAACTTAATCCGCAGCTTCAACGACAGACAATGCGCGGCAGCGCCATCCCCACACATGTTCAAGTGCCATGGTCACTGCACCTCTTGGCTTCGGGTAGCTATCAGGGGGTGATTGCTGTGGCAGGTGGGGTATCCCAAAGTGCACTGTCACGATTCTTCAGATGTTTCCTAGATGCCATACTCACACACATGTCCAGATACATACACCTACCCAGGAATGAGGCAAAAATAAACAGCACCAAGTTGGACTTCTACAGAATTGCCAACTTCCCCCATGTTGTAGGGTGTGTGGACGGGACACATATACAAATCTGCCCTCTTGCAAATCTGGAATATGTGTTCTGCAATAGGAAATGTACCCACTCACTAAACATCCAGGTGGTATGCGACACCCATAATGTCATTACTGACGTAGGCAAATTTCCAGGGAGTACACATGACTCGTACATATTCAGGCACAGTGGGATACACCAACGCCTAGAACGTGGGGAGTTTGGAGATGGATATCTATTAGGTATTGGTGACTACATCCTGAAGCCATACATACAGGTCACTGTAGAAACCATCCATGCCCTGCTAACATTGCTTATTTTTGCCAAACAGGTGACAGTGCATGCCCTAAGACCATGGATACTTACCCCGTACCTAACACTTGGCAATGAGAACGAGAGGCGATATAACAGTGCCCATCGGCGGACCAGAACTGTCATCAAGAGGACCTTTGGATTGTTGAAGGCAAGATTCAGATGCCTCAACAAAAGTGAAGGTGCACTCCAGTATGCCCCAGAAACAGCATTCAAGATCGTTGGCGCATGTGCAATTCTACACAACATTGCCACCAGACGTGGGCTACATCTCACCCCTGAAGACACAGATTCGGAGGATGAGGAGCAAGAGCTACCACACCGACAGCCTGGGGATGGAAGCATTGCAAATCAAGGCAGACAGAGACGGGACCACATTGCAACCCAATACTTTGGCAGGTACGTGGCAACTGTCACCACACTCACTGATGTCAGACAAACAGAGCCCAGTTGTGTAGTGGAACTAACAAAACCTTTTTATTTGTAAACTAAATGATGCAAGAAAAGTGCTGTCCGTTAAGGTCTGTACATGTCCAAACGTAATGAGGACACATTGACATCATGTGCCTCATGACTCATGCTATCTGATGGCTTACACTCTCCTCCTTGTGCGCCCAGCATGGCTCATCCCAGGTGGGTCAACTGGCCCCTGCCGTGCACTTACACTCCTTAGCACTTGGGTGTCACTTGCAGACATACTATTTATTGTGGACCCCTCCTCACTGTCCTGAGGGGTCTCCCCTGTGCCCCTTGCCACCTGCCTAGCTTCCATCAAGTCCACTGCGTGGCTGATGCGGCCAAGTCCACATGCCACATCCCCTGCAAAGTGGCCAAGTTCCACCTGTAAACTCACTGTCTGTCTAGACAGGCCAGTAGTATTTGTTGCAAGACGCCCAATTGACCCTGCCATGCGATCGAAGCGTGCCACTGTGTGGTGCTTCCTGCGCCTTGCGCTGCTTCTGTCTGCCACCAGTTCCATCACAAGTTGGCGATGGCCTGGGTGAGATCCCCCACATTTTCATTCAGTCTAGTGAACTGCGTGTTCACTTCAGCCAGGCCAGTGGTCATGTTGCTCTCCATTCTGTGCAATGTACTTGATATTGACCACAATTGTCTGTTTTGCAGGCGCTGACCGTTAAGGAGGGATGCCTCTATTCCTGACATTGCTGCCTCCCCTATCTCCTCCTGGGGCACCACCTGAACTCGGCGTCTGTGTCTGCGCCTTTGTCGCGCTGCTGGCTCTGGATGACTTGCTGTGGGGCTGGGGCCAGGGGTCGTGTGAGCTTCCCCCATTTCCTGCTCTTGTTCCTGAGGGGACTGTGGTGGTGTCCTGTTGGGCCCAGGTATTTCTGCTGCAGCCTCCTGCACTGTCTCTGGCCTGTTGTCTCCTCCCTGTATGTTGTCACTGCTGGGGGTGTCTTGTGGGAGACCTCTGGGACATAGGGAATACACTGTCAGTCTCTCACATCTGTTTTATGCCTCATATTAAACAATTGCCTATGTGCTGTCTACTGTACTACATTGCCCATAATGCACTATTCTAGTGGTTGCTAGACTGGTATGGAGCTAGTCTGGTGGTGCCTGCTGCTGTGTACTGGGAGAATGTGGATACTGCATTTGTAGGTGTGAATGCATATCTCATGGTACTCACTTTTGGATTTCCCTGGCGCAGAACTGTCCACTTCTCCCATTCCTAGTACGACCTCAGGCCCCAGGGTCTGCTCCACCATTTCTTCCATGGCTGTGGGTGGTGGGACGGTGGATGGGCCTCCTCCGGTGCCCCTCATTTCTCTGAGCCGCTCTGCTACCCTCTCCTTTGTCCTGGAGCGCAGGTAATACCACCTTTTCTTTATTTCCTTCAGGGTGCGGTGGCTCACCCATATGGCATTAAGGATTTGCAGCCAAATCTTATTTTGTTCTGTGTCTGGGACACCCAGGGCTGCCTTCCCAAACAGTTTTGTCATGGTGCTGGCAGCATTCCTCTGTGAGCACCTCCAGTTCTTTGTCAGAAAACTTCAGTTTTCTTCTTCCCCCAGCACTGCCTGTTTCCTCCAGAGTAGCAGCAGGTCCTCTCTCCTGGATGTTGCACAGCAGTTTGGAAAGGGTGTGGTCCTCCCTCCTCCCAGGTGTATTTGATGATGATTATGTTTTTACATTTTTATGGGTTGGATTTTCTGAACATGGATGTGGGTACAGATCTTCAGCTACGTGTATGCTTTCTTTACTTTTTTCTTGGGAGGGAAATGTTTATATTTTAATATGCATTTATGATTGCTCTAATTTAATATGTTTATTTTCTATGTGTGTGGTATAATTTATTTCTAATATTTTCTTTGTGGTTGTTGTGCAGATTTTAAATTAATTATTAAAACATTATTGTTATTTATTTGTCTTCTTTTCTATTTTATTGTTATGTGTTTTGACTCATTTATAATAATAAATTGATTAATATTTATTTACAAATGATTGACCTATGTTGTTTTCTTTTGTTAAGGTTTGCTGGTGAGTATGTAAGTAGGAACTTTGCAATTACTTTTAAGCAGTTCATTCCTTTGTTGTTAATAAAGATTGCAACTTTCCATTATAATGAGTCTTAGATTTTACTGGTTTGTTTACTTATTTTTAGTTTAATTTGGTTTACTGATTGTTGTATTCTTATTTGTTGGTAGTTTGGCTCTTTTAGGAGCGCTTCTATGAAATTGTAGAGAGCATGTTGGGTTCTTCCTAGTGTGGCTTGCAAGAGATTGTGCCATCATTCTACGGCATTGTTGGGTTTGGCTTGTTGAGCAATGGTACTGTCATAGATATTCGACCATGTTATTTGGAATTTGGGTTGGCATCTGTGTACTGAGTGATGCAGTCTGCAAACATAACTACCATCAAAATAGGCTTAATGTTTGTTCGTTTTGCTGGTAAAATAAGCTTTCCATAAGCATGGTGTAGTGGGTAGATACCTCTGTTAAAGGGGCATATTCTAGAACAAGTAACACAATTAATTTACTTATTTCAAAGGCAAACTGACTGTTGCCTATTCTACTCTTAGGGGGTCATTATGAACCCAGTGGTAAAAAATGCCTACTGCCGCGGCGACGGCTGCCAAATGACCATCTCCGCGGCTACCAGCCGTCTGCCTGAATATGACCACAGCCAGATTTCTGCCAGAAGGATGGCAGAAATCCAGCTGTGGCCATGCCGGCAGACAGTGGTATGGTGGAGCTGTTGCCAGCAGCAGTGCCAAACCAGTAGACCACCGCCGGCCATATTATGAGAATAATACGGCCTGGCGGTGTTCTGCTGTGGACACTGCCGACAGGGGAGGGGGTGGGGAGGGTTGTGTGTGTGTTTTGGGTGTGTGTGTACGTCTGTGCGTGCGTGTATGCCATGTGTGTTGCATGTTGTATGTGTGTGAACGTTTGGGTGTGTGTGTGAGTGTATGTTGAGGTGTGTAAATGCGTGTGTGCGTGTATGTATGTAAGTGTGTGTGGATGTGTGTGTGAATGGATGTATGCATGCATGGATGAATGTTAGAATGGGGGTGTGCGTGTGTGTGAAGGGGGTTTTGGAGAGAAAGGGGGGTGGGAAGACCCCTATCAGTGACAGGGAAGGGATTCCCTGTCACTGATAGTGCCTACCACCATGGTTTTCATGGCGGTAAGTGTGAGAAAACAGGGCTTATTGCAGAGGCACCCTAACTTTTTGTCCCCATTTTCCACTTTTGGCTGGTGTTTTCCTGACTCTGATGGTTCCCTGGGTACTGCTAACCAGTCCCAGGGCCTGTGCTCTGTGTAAAATCAATATGCAAATTAGGCTAATTATAATTGGCTAAGTTAGCCTACCTATAAGTCCCTAGTATATGATAGGGCATGTAGGTTTAGGGACCACAGCATAGGTAGTGCACCCATAGGTGCACTGCTGAGGTGCCCACTGTCATTTTAAAGGCAGGCCTGCCTTGCTGGCTGCTTTTAAATTAAAGTAATATGCAAATTTGACTTAAAAGTAGTTCCAAAGTCTTAAACTACCTTATTTTTACATATAAGTCACCCCTAAGGTGTACCCTGTGTGCCCCTAGGGCTGGGTGCCATGTAACTATAAGCAGGGACCTTATAAAAATAGTTTTATAAGCCCTGGTGAGGTAAAACAGCCAATTTTTTTTTTCCCTCATTGTAGTAAATGGCCTTCATAGGCTAGAATGGGGAGACTTTATTTTAAATTCTAAAGTCCCCTTAAATGATGGATACCAAGAGTTTGGTATCAAATTAATTGTTATAATAAATCCCACAACTTCCAGTTATTGGATTTAATATAACTTGTTCAGGTAAAAAGTTTTAAACTTTACCTGAAAAGTTGCCAATTTGAGCCCTGCATTGTTTTTGCCGCTGTGCTCTGATTGGCCACCCACTAGCAGCCTGGCCAGGCTGCCTTGATGAGGTGTGAAGTGGCCTGGCTTCACACAAAGGATTGTGCCTGTGGGAGGGAATCTCCCCTCAGCAGATGGTGAGGCAGGAAGGGGGAGGGCTGCCAAATTGGTTTTCAAAGGCAGAGATGAACATTTGGAGCAACCAGCAACACCCCCACATCCTGTAACCCCAGGCAACTAGGTGCCCCCTTGAATAGATTAGGAGAGGGCAGGAGAGGGGTGTGTTTATGATTTTTAGCTACACCAGTGGGTGGGCTAAGCCAGATGTAACCTCCAAAAATCAGATTCAGCCATGATGGATTTTTGGAGAATGTTGCCTCCTGGGATTGATTTTTTCCACACTTCCCAGGAAGTGGTCATCACAGGGGGAAGGACCCTGCCCCTGATTGGAGAACCAGGACCCCCCTGCTTTTCACCCAGGAGCAAGGATAAAATTGGCAGACCTTCACCCACACCCCAGTTCCCTACCACATCCAACAAGGAAGAACTACAGAAGAAGAAAGACTTTCCTGCTGGACCCCTGGCCTGCACCTGGAACCTGCACTCAGAAGGACTGCACCAGCTGCACACCAGAGCTTCACCACATGAAGGACTTTGCCTGGCTTCAACTGGTTCAAGGAGGGACTCCCTGTTTGCTACAGGTGTAAAATTGCTAACCAGAGTCCCCTGCACCAACTCCTGAAGAAAGCGACCAGCTGACCACTGTCCAGTGGGCAAAAAGGAGTTTGTGCCAGGTGCATTCTGGGAGTTGTAGTCCGCACCTCCAAGGACCATCTCAGAACTTCTGGGCCCTTGGGGTGAGCTGTGGACCTCAAAAGAACCTTAAAAGGACATCTGGGAGAAGCCCCAGAAGTTTGGAGAACTTTTGAAAAAAAGCTCCATAGAGGGACCGAACCACCGCGGCAACTCTAGCTGGCTTGCCTCAACTGCAACCCGGCCTGATTTGCTGGTTCGTCCCGGTAAAGAAAATCTCTGAAAAAGAGACTATGCCTGAAGGTAAAAAGTTGACCGGGACCTCCCAGCCAGCGTATCCGAGGAGGGCTCCAGGGACTTTGGATCAATATCCAGGTTTACACCGGTCGAAGGATTTTCACCTCGAAAAAATGACTAAGTCCGAAGGTAAAAATCTCCACCAAGGATTCCCGCAATGCATATCCGGAGAAGGGCTCCAGGAGATCGGATTGGACTGCCAGGTTCATCCCGCTGAAGAAAATCTTCAAAAAAGAGACTAAGGTGGTCATTCTGACCCCGGCGGTAAAATGCACTTACCGCCGGTCAGAAGACCGCCATAACACCGCCACGGCCGCGGAAACCCGCCACGGTCATTCTGACCCGCAGAAGGCAAACCTCCGAAAATCCGACAGCCACAACCGACCGCCAGACCAGCGGTCGGCGGAAAGGTGGAGGTGACAAAACCTCCACCGCCACGCCAACAGAAATACGCCCATGCCATTACGACCCACGAATCCACGCGGCGGTCATTCAAACGCGGTATTCCATTGGCGGGACACACCGCCGCGGTCAGAATACACACAAACGAACAAAACCCAGCCACATTGGACGATTTGAATCCCACACACCTGATACACATACACACACCACTCCCACACACACAATACAATATAAAACACCCACCCACATCACCCACAAACCCCTACGCAAAAAAATTCTGAAAGAAGGCCAGAGCGAGACACCAGCATCCACAAACTAACAGCCACAGCCACTCAACACCATCACCCACACACTATCCACACACAAAACAACACACACCACCACACTCAACACACTTAACTACACATACTCCACCCCACACATCATACACACCACCCCATGGCACCCCAAAGACAACCCCGCTTCACAGACGAAGAACTCAGGGTCATGGTGGAGGAAATCGTTCGGGTAGAGCCCCAGCTGTTCGGCACACAGATACAATACACCAGCATTGCCCGGAGGACGGAGCTATGGCAGAGGATTGTCGACAGGGTCAACACTGTGGGACAGCACCCCAGAAATCGGGAAGACATCAGGAAGCGATGGAACGACCTACGGGGGAAGGTGCGTTCCATGGTATCCAGGCACAACATCGCCGTGCAGAAGACTGGCGGAGGACCCCCACCTCAACCCCCACAATTCACATCATGGGAGGAGGAAGTCTTGAACATCCTGCATCCTGACGGCCTCGCAGGAGTCGGCGGAGGAATGGATACTGGTAAGTTGAAGCTTCACTACTGCTTCCCCCCCACCTGCATGCCAAATCATACCCCAACCCTCACCCCCATCCTCGAACCCCACCCTCACCCCCACCCCCACCACCATCCTCACCCCCACCACCATCCTCACCCCCACCACCATCCTCACCCCCACACCCAGCACACCTATTCCCCGCCAATGTCTCACCATCACAACCCACACATCCCAAAACCTAGGCCTGCATGCGTCCACTAAGCATGGACACCCATCACCAAAGCATGCCCAATGCATATACACATCCCCCCCACAAGCCACCCTCACCAAAGCCCCCACACACGAATGCCAGCATTTGGGGACACGAGAACCCATAGATACACCCATATGCCACACATTGAAACTATAACCATACCTCTATACCCCTGCAGGACCCGACCGTCAACACACCGCGGCGGAGGGGCCAGAATTCTCCACACCCCCCACCCAAGAGGCCGTCAGCGATGACAGCAGCTCTGTCGACCTGGACACCGATGACCAGCCCGGACCATCGGGGACCTCTGGACAGTCGGTTCCCCTCACACAGGCCCAGGCCACTACAGACCCAAACCCCTCTGGGAACACCAGCACAGCTCCCACCCAGCGGGCCCATGCCTCTGTCTCCAGGGCGCGTCAATCTGCGGTGTGTCTACCACTACAGGGCACCCAGGATAACCCACCACCCCAACAACAACAGGGACCTGGGGGCAGTGGTAGTGGGCACACCGGCCAGGGGGCAGAGGCCCAGGGAAACAGGGCAACTCGGAGGGCAGCTGTGCGACAGGGGGGGGACGGGCCCAGGGAACCCACTCTCCACGAGGTCCTCACCACCATCATGGGAGCATACAACCGCTCCCAGGAGACGATGGCGACGGTACTGGCCCTTTTCCAGGAGATCCAGGTACTGCAGGAGGAACACTATCGGGGGTACAGGGAGGACATCAGAGCCATCAACACCACCCTGGTTACCATGGTAGGGCTGCTGCAGGACCTCGTCAACACCAGGGCGGACACTCAACAACACCCAAGGGCCCCTGCCACTAGCCTGGACCAAGAACAGCCAACCACCTCCGCCGGCGCTAGTGGACAGGAGGCCCCCGCACAGCAGCAGCCCACCAGACCCCCACCTCCTGCAGGAGAAGAACCACCCCGCAAGAGGGCCCTGAGATCTCGCAAGAAGACAGAGTAGGATGTCAAGACCCCCGCCAGCAATGGATACCACCTGATGTCATCCCACTGTCCCACATTGTCACCCTGTCCATCCTTGAACTGCCCATGCTCCATCTCTCCACAGGCCTCTGGACAATGCACCTGTGTGACTGTTACTCTGGACTCTGCCATGGACATTCCTTCACCATAGCCCCCACCCACTTGAAACCACCCATCCCATTTTGAGCACTTAAATAAATACCTATTTTGCACAAAACTATCTGGAGTCTGGCTGTGATTTCAATATATTGTAATTGACATGACAGTGCAAATATGTCCTTGTACATGGTGAAGTCAACAAACAGCTGCCACAAAGCTGTAGTCCATGGGGAAACGAAGCACAGGACTCGTAGTGGGGACCCCAGATCTGAAATAGGGAGGGAAAAGCCAAAACTCAGTCATCATACACTGGGGCAAATAGACAGGCAGCAGAGATGCAGGAGAGTAGTTCACATTTACTAAATTATCTTTGAAATGTTACCTGTGTCCTATTGGAAGTACTGTTCAATGATTCTGTCCCTGTTGTCTGTTTCAGCCCCGTCGTCTTCCTCCTCGTCACTCTCCTCAGGTTCCACAGCTGCCACAACACCACCGTCTCGACCATCCTCCTGCAGGAAAGGCACCTGGCGGCGCAAAGCCAGGTTGTGAAGCATGCAGCAGGCCACGATGATGTGACACACCTTCTTAGGTGAGTACATTAGGGATCCACCTGTCATATGCAGGCACCTAAACCTGGCCTTTAGGAGGCCAAAGGTGCGTTCGATCACCCTCCTAGTACGCCCATGGGCCTCATTGTACCGTTCCTCTGCCCTGGTCCGGGGATTCCTTACTGGGGTCAGTAGCCACGACAGGTTGGGGTACCCAGAGTCCCCCACTAGCCATACACGGTGTCTCTGTAGCTGTTCCATCACGTAAGGGATGCTGCTATTCCTTAGGATGTAGGCGTCATGCACTGACCCTGGGAATTTGGCATTTACATGCGAGATGTACTGGTCAGCCAAACACACCACCTGGATGTTCATTGAATGGTAATTTTTTCTGTTCCTGTACACCTGCTCCCTGTCTCTTGGGGGAACCAAAGCCACATGGGTCCCATCAATGGCACCAATGACGTTGGGAATATGTCCAAGGGCGTAGAAATCACCCTTCACTGTAGCCAATTCGCCCACCTCAGGGAAAATGATGTAGCTCCTCACGGATTTCATCAGGGCAGACAACACTCTGGATAACACCTTCGAAAACATGGGCTGAGACATCCCAGAAGCAATTCCCACTGTTGTCTGAAATGACCCACTTGCCAAGAAATGAAGTACTGACATGACCTGCACCAGAGGGGGAATCCCTGTGGGTTGGCGGATGGGGGACATCAGGTCGGTCTCCAGCTGGGCACACAGTTCATGGATAGTGGCACGGTTAAGACGGTAGGTCAGGATAATGTGGCGTTCTTCCATTGTCGACAGGTCCACCAGCGGTCGGTACACGGGAGGATTCATCCGTCTCCTCGCCCAACCCAGCGGACGGTGCCTAGGAAGGACAACATGGAGCACACAGTCAAGCAACCCACAGGTACGTACTCACAGCTAGCACAGTAAACGATTCTCTATGCAGTGAATGGCGTGTCTGAGTGGCTATGCAAGGCCTAGGCCTGTGTGACGCAGTTGAAATTGAGCCATGTGGGCCCTGGAAATGGCGGCTGCCTGACCTGTGAAGTGTGACAATGGGATGTGAGGTCAATGCGCTGGCGTGGCACACCGCGGCGGGCGGCGGGCGAAGACCGCGGCGCGAAGCCGCATTGGTTAACATTGAAGCCTATGGGTTTCAGGAGCCAATGGCGAAGGGCGCCGGCGGTGGCGGGACGCACCGCCGCGGTACGCACCGCCGCGGACGTGACCGCCATTTTCTATCTACTTATCCACTTGCGACTTGAACTTTCACAGGAGAGGACCTATACTGCAAGTGTTGCTGTGACCTCGGTCTGGAAGGGACAATGGCTGCTGCGCCTGGGGAAAGGGCCCCTGCCTTCACTGGAGAGGAGTTGGAGAAACTTGTGGATGGGGTCCTCCCCCAGTATGCGCTACTCTACGGTCCTCCAGACCAACAAGTGAGTTTAATTCAATCTGGATTTGGGGCCACTGGCTGGCTTGGGGGCATGGCGGGGGGCCTGGCGGGGATGGGGGGCATGTTGGGCCTGGCGGGGGGCATGGCGGGGATGGGGGGCATGTTGGGCATGGCGGGGGGCATGGCGGGGGGCCTGGCGGGGATGGGGGGCATGTTGGGCCTGGCGGGGGGCATGGCGGGGATGGGGGGCATGTTGGGCCTGGCGGGGGGCATGGCGGGGGGCCTGGCGGGGATGGGGGGCATGTTGGGCCTGGCGGGGGCATGGCGGGGGGCCTGGCGGGGATGGGGGGCATGTTGGGCCTGGCGGGGGGCCTGGCGGGGGGCCTGGCGGGGATGGGGGGCATGTTGGGCCTGGCGGGGGGCCTGGCGGGGATTGGGGGCATGTTGGGCCTGGCGGGGGGCCTGGCGGGGATGGGGGGCATGTTGGGCCTGGCGGGGGGCATGGCGGGGATGGGGGGCATGTTGGGCCTGGCGGGGGGCATGGCGGGGGGCCTGGCGGGGATGGGGGGCATGTTGGGCCTGGCGGGGGGCATGGCGGGGATGGGGGGCATGTTGGGCCTGGTGGGGGGCATGGCGGGGGGCCTGGCGGGGATGGGGGGCATGTTGGGCCTGGCGGGGGGCATGGCGGGATGGGGGGCATGTTGGGCCTGGCGGGGGGCATGGTGGGGATGGGGGGCATGTTGGGCCTGGCGGGGGGCATAGCGGGGGGCCTGGCGGGGATGGGGGGCATGTTGGGCCTGGCGGGGGGCATGGCGGGGGGCCTGGCGGGGATGGGTGGCGTTGGGCCACTGGCAAGGAAAATGCTGACAAACTTGAACGTGGTATTTCTCCCTCCCTGTACGTGTCACATAGGTCCGCGCCCATGAGAAGATCGGGATTTGGCGTGCCATCGCCAAGGAAGTCCGGACCCTGGGGGTCCACCATCGACGGGGCACCCACTGCCGCAAGAGGTGGGAGGACATCCGCTGCGGGACCAAGAAGACCGCCGAGTCTCTGCTGGGGATGGCCTCCCAACGTAGGCGGGGTGCCTGCCGTCAACTGAGCCCCCTGATGTTCCGGATCCTGGCGGTGGCCTACCCTGATTTGGATGGGCGCGTGAGGGCAGCACAGCAGACACAAGGGGGTGAGTACAAGCATTATCTACTCTGTTGTCGCGCAGTGGAGGTGTCTGGGTGGGGGAGGAGGGCTGGGGGTCCCCCTAGGCCAGGGCGATATCTGTAGGCTGGGCACCCCCGTAAGCCCCTGTGTCCCCAGCCACCACCCTCAGTAGTTTGTCAGTACAGCCATCCCTGGGCCGTGTCATCCATGGGTGCAGTTGTCAACTCTAGGCGTGTAGGGCATGTTCCACGGAATGCGTAGCGGACCCCAAGTGCGCAACTTAGTGCAGGGGGCATCTGTGTCTGTCATGTCCGCTAACTGTACCGGAGATCCATGTACTCAAAATCCCTTTATTTCTCTCTCCCCCCCCCTTTTTGTTTGTCTTTCTGTGCTTGTGTGCATCAGCATCATCAGGCGGAGGAGAAGTGGCATCGGGGCAGGAGGGAGCTGCATCTCACATGGCCCAGGAGGGCCATGCCACAGAGTCAGACTGGACCAGTGAGACGGAGGGCGAGGGGACCTCCACGACGGGGACGACTGGACCCTGCAGCGACACGGACACGTCCTCGGAAGGGGGCTCCCTTGCGGGGGTGGCACCATCCGTGCCCCCCGCCATTACTGGTACAGCCGCCACCCAGCGCACCATCTCCGCCCTCCCAGCAGCCCCTCAGCGTTCGCCCCGTGCCCGCTCTGCCAGGAAGCCGGGCATCTCCTTCGCCCCAGGCACCTCAGGCCCTGCCCCTGTTACCCCGCTGCCCTCAGTGAGGAGGTCATTGACCTCCTCCAAACGCTCATTGTTGGGCAGACTACCCTTTTGAATGCCATCCAGGGGGTGGAGAGGGAGGTTAATCGCAGCAATGCGTACCTGGAGGGCATTCATTCGGGTCAGGCTGCCCATCAGCGATCGTTCCAGGCTCTGGCCTCAGCACTGACGGCAGCCATTGTCCCTGTCTCCTGCCTCCCTCTACTAACTCCCTCCTCCCAGTCTCCTGTTCCTCTGCCTGTCCCACCCACACCATCAGACCAGCCTGCACACACCTCAACACCCAAGAGAAGCTCATCCAAACATAAGCACCACAGATCACGCAGACATTCACACACGCAACATTCCGATGCAGACATGCCAACAGTCACTACCACCTCTGTGACCCCACCTCCTCGTCTCCCTCCTCCCTCCCTGTGACGTCTACACTCACACCTCCATTCACCTCACCATCAGCCAGTGTTTCCATCACCAGCACACCCTCCACTCCAGTCCGCACACGTGCAGTCACCACCCCCACTGCCATTTACACGTCCCCTGTGTCCTCTCCCACTGTGTCTGTCACCCCCTCTTCCACACCACACAAACGCAGCCACCCACCCACCCAACAGCCATCCACCTCACGACAGCCTATCCCTCCTGCACCTGCACCCAAAGACAGCAAACGTGACTCACCTACAACCACATCCTCTCCCTCCACTCCCATTCCCACTGTACCTACCGCTCTCCATTGTCCCAAGAAACTCTTCCTCGCCACTACTAACTTCTTTCCTGACCCTGAGCCCCCCCCTCCTTCTCGTCGGGGTAAGAAGAGCACCTCAGCCACCACCAGCCCTGCAGCCCCCTTGACAAGGGTGCAGGGGTATTGGAGCCCGCCAGCCCGCATGTCTGGATCTTCGCCCAGCAGCAAGGGGACAGCCAGCCCACCCCCTGGGAAGAGGAGCAGAAGGCAGAAGGGGCGCCGCAGGAGCCCGCCTTCTACATCCCCCCCGGACACCACCCAGAGACAGTCACCAGCCACAGCTCCAAAGGGAGGAAAGGGCCACAGGCCCACGACTAAGGAGGGCAAGGGCAGCAAGTCGGAGAGGTCAGGCAGCAGGCCTGCTGCCCAGGAGGAGCCCACAACCCCCATAGCCGCTGCCCCGGGAGGAACCGGCACAGCTGCCCCGGGAGAGCCCACCACCCCCATAGCCGCTGCCCAGGGAGGACCCAGCCCAGCTGGCCAGGAGGGCCCCACCACCCACAGCCCAGGTGGGCATTGAAGGAGCACCATCCCCGCTGCCCAGGAGGGCACCACCAGGCAATGAGCAGTTGGCCATAGACCGGCCGCCGTCTCCAGAACCGCTGAACTGGGCCCCGCCGTCTCAAGCACCGCTCCGCTGGGCCCCGCAGTCTCAAGAACCGCTCCGCTGGGCCCCGCCGTCTCAAGAACCGCTGAACTGGGCCCTTCAAGGCAAGGAGCGCTGAACTGGGCCCCGCCGTCTCAAGAACCGCTGAACTGGGCCCCGCCGTCTCAAGCACCGCTCCGCTGGGCCCCGCCGTCTCAAGAACCGCTCCGCTGGGCCCCGCAGTCTCAAGAACCGCTCCGCTGGGCCCCGCCGTATCAAGAACCGCTCCGCTGGGCCCCGCAGTCTCAAGAACCGCTCCGCTGGGCCCCGCCGTCTCAAGAACCGCTGAACTGGGCCCTTCAAGGCAAGGAGCGCTGAACTGGGCCCCGCCGTCTCAAGAACCGCTGAACTGGGCCCTTCAAGGCAAGGAGCGCTGAACTGGGCCCCGCCGTCTCAAGCACCGCTCCGCTGGGCCCCGCCGTCTCAAGAGCCGCTCCGCTGGGCCCCGCCGTCTCAAGAACCGCTACGCTGGGCCCCGCCGTCTCAAGAACCGCTCCGCTGGGCCCCGCAGTCTCAAGAACCGCTCCGCTGGGCCCCGCCGTCTCAAGAACCGCTCCGCTGGGCCCCGCAGTCTCAAGAACCGCTCCGCTGGGCCCCGCAGTCTCAAGAACCGCTCCGCTGGGCCCCGCCGTCTCAAGAACCGCTGAACTGGGCCCTTCAAGGCAAGGAGCGCTGAACTGGGCCCCGCCGTCTCAAGAACCGCTGAACTGGGCCCTTCAAGGCAAGGAGCGCTGAACTGGGCCCCGCCGTCTCAAGAACCGCTCCGCTGGGCCCCGCCGTCTCAAGAACTGCTGAACTGGGCCCTTCAAGGCAAGGAGCGCTGAACTGGGCCCCGCCGTCTCAAGAACCGCTGAACTGGGCCCTTCAAGGCAAGGAGCGCTGAACTGGGTCCCGACGTCTCAAGAACCGCTGAACTGGGCCCTTCAAGGCAAGGAGCGCTGAACTGGGCCCCGCCGTCTCAAGAACCGCTGAACTGGGCCCCGCCGTCTCAAGCACCGCTCCGCTGGGCCCCGCCGTCTCAAGAACCGCTCCGCTGGGCCCCGCAGTCTCAAGAACCGCTCCGCTGGGCCCCGCCGCCTCAAGAACCGCTGAACTGGGCCCTTCAAGGCAAGGAGCGCTGAACTGGGCCCCGCCGTCTCAAGAACCGCTGAACTGGGCCCTTCAAGGCAAGGAGCGCTGAACTGGGCCCCGCCGTCTCAAGAACCGCTCCGCTGGGCCCCGCCGTCTCAAGAACCGCTGAACTGGGTCCTTCAAGGCAAGGAGCGCTGAACTGGGCCCCGCCGTCTCAAGAACCGCTGAACTGGGCCCTTCAAGGCAAGGAGCGCTGAACTGGGCCCCGCCGTCTCAAGAACCGATGAACTGGGCCCCGCCGTCTCAAGCACCGCTCCGCTGGGCCCCGCCGTCTCAAGAACCGCTCCGCTGGGCCCCGCAGTCTCAAGAACCGCTCCGCTGGGCCCTGCCGTCTCAAGAACCGCTACGCTCGGCCCCGCCGTCTCAAGAACCGCTCCGCTGGGCCCCGCAGTCTCAAGAACCGCTCCGCTGGGCCCCGCAGTCTCAAGAACCGCTGAACTGGGCCCTTCAAGGCAAGAACCGCTGGCCCTTTGGCAGACGTTGCAGGGCAGGATCTATCTCGGGCAGGGCTGCAGGATGTCCTCTGGCCAACTTGCCTCCTCCAGTGGCAGTGGGGTCTGTTATGGACTGTATGGACCGTGGCTTTGCACTCCCCAGGATGGCCCAGTGGGCAGGCCACCCACTGTATGGACTGTATGGACTGTTGCTTTGCTCTCCCCAGGATGGCCCAGTGGGCAGGCCACCCACTGTATGGACTGTATGGACTGTGGCTTTGCTCTCCCCAGGATGGCCCAGTGGGCAGGCCACCCACTGTATGGACTGTTTGGACTGTGGCTTTGCTCTCCCCAGGATCGCCCAGTGGGCAGGCCACCCACTGTATGGACTGTTTGGACTGTGGCTTTGCTCTCCCCAGGATGGCCCAGTGGGCAGGCCACCCACTGTATGGACTGTTTGGACTGTGGCTTTGCTCTCCCCAGGATGGCCCAGTGGGCAGGCCACCCACTGTATGGACTGTTTGGACTGTGGCTTTGCTCTCCCCAGGATGGCCCAGTGGGCAGGCCACCCACTGTATGGACTGTATGGACAGTGGCTTTGCACTCCCCAGGATGGCCCAGTGGGCAGGCCACCCACTGTATGGACTGTATGGACTGTGGCTTTGCACTCCCCAGAATGGCCCAGTGGGCAGGCCACCCACTGTATGGACTGTTTGGACTGTGGCTTAGCACTCCCCAGGATGGCCCAGTGGTCATGGAGTCCCCTCGTGGATCTTGCGTCGTGTACTCAAGTGGCTGAGGTGCCCCCCCTTCCCTTCCCCCTGAGGTGCCTGTCCTATTTTCTTTCTGATGCCCCTGCAGTGTTCTCTCCGTGGAGTTCTTGTCGTGGGACTGGGCCTTGCCCATTTGCACAGGACCCCTGTGATCCACGGACAGTGGTTGGACTACATTTAGTAGCTGTGTATATTTTGTACATAGTTTATTTATTTATTGGGATTACTGGTGTCCATATTTCAATATATCTGCCCGTTTATGATCTCTTATTTTGGTCTTTGCATTATTTCGGAGGGGGGTGGTTTGTGGGTTGTGACAGTGATCTGTGGGAATGCATTGATGTGTGTGTTGTAGTGGGTGTGGGTGGGTGGGTGTGTGCCGGTAATCTTTTCCCTCCCCTGTGTCGTAGGTGCAGTACTCACCGATGTCTTCCGCGCCGCCGGGCGTGCTCCTGGTATATGAGCAGGTATAGGAGTGCGGGGATGACCTGCAACTCTGGTTCCATACTGCCGGAATCTCGCGTGGAGTGCGTAGAGGTGAGCGTTTTCCCGTTCGTAGTCTGTTTCCGCCGTGTTCTTATCGGCGGTGCTCCCGCCCCGGAAAAGGTGGCGGATTGGTGGGTCGTGATAGGGTGGGCGGTACATTGTCTGCCGCCTGACTGTTGGCGGGGACCGCCGCGCTGTTTGTTTGTACCGCCGTGGCGGGCGGAGTGTTAATACGGCGGGCTGTGTTGGCGGTTCCCGCCAGGGTCAGAATTGCATATTTTAGACCGCCGGCCTGTTGGCGGCTTGGCCGCCGCTTTATCACCGACCGCCAGGGTCAGAATGAGGGCCTAAGTGTGAAGGTAAACTTTTAACCGAGGCCTCCCGCGGCCTGTAGCCGAGCAAGGCTCCATCGTGTTCGGCCTTAAACTTTGGCTTTGCCCCGGTCGAGGTGCAACCAGATGACCCGATTGGCGCTTTTTGTTTCTAGGTTCCTAAAAAAAACAATAATTCTTTAAAAATTCATATCTCCGGTTCCCCTTATAAAATTTTATTAGTTTTTGTGACATTTTAAAGATAAAAATATAATCTATTTTTCTAAATTGGTTTTGGATTTTTAAACTGTTTCCTGTGTTTTATTTAATTACTTTTTTTTTATATTTGAATGCTTTACACTCTGTCTCCTAAGTTAAGCCTTGACGCTCGTTGCCAAGCTACCAAGGGTTGAGCTGGGTTTAATTTACTGAGACCTAACTGGACCTTAGTGGAGGTTAGTGGCCTATTGCTAAGTGTAGGTACCTACCTGCCCTAACCAATAACCTATTTTCCAACATTTTTGGTGAGCAGTGGTGGGATTCTGTACTTGTATTCAGTATGACGTTACATTTTTAAGTAAAACAAATTAAAAATCCTGAAAATTGTCCTAGTGCAAAACAATTTTTTAATTTTTAATTTGGATTAATTTCAATTATTGAATTTTTGTGATTTTTCTAAATTCTTGTTTCCAATTTTTGCAAAAGGTTTTTGTTGACATAAAACTAGGGAACCATGGAGCTTGATCTGGCTAGCCTACCCACACTGACAGTAGTCCAGTTTAGGGGGTTGTGTACTGAAAGAGGGTTGCCTGCAACCACTGACCTCATGAAGCATGTCCTGATCAAATACCTGACAGCATGGGCTGAGGCCCAAGAGGTAGACCCAGAGGAAGCTCCAGAGGAGGGAGAAGTAGGGGAGGATGCTAGCTCTAACCACTCAGAGGATGGAGGGCATCTGAGCCTAAGTGAGGATGAGGAAGACCGGTCCTCATTACATACAGTCACTAGGGGCAGACCCAAAGCTAGTTAGGGGAAGGGGGGCCCTTCAGGAGGAGAGAACCTGTCCCTCAGAGAAAGAGAGCTGGAGGACCAGCTAGCATTCATAGCTTTGGGGGCAGAGAAGCTGGCCTTAGAAAAGAAAAAGTAGGCAAAGAGAGAGGAAAGAGATGGAGGCAGTGACAGAGAAGTTGAGGTGTCCATGGGTGGGGGGGTTTGCCCCAGATTACCCAAGGGGGTGGTTCCTGCTTATGTAGAGGGGGATGATATAGACAAGTGGTTGAAGGCCTTTGAGAGGGCACTCCAAATGAGAAGGGTTAGGCCTCAATACTAGGGTTCCCTTTTTGTGGGAGTTGGTCCCCAACACAGGGAGGGATAGGCTTCTGACCTTAAGTGGAGAGGAGGCAGATTCATACCGTAGTACGAAGGGATGCTTAACCAAGAAGTTTGGTCTGACCCCAGAGCAGTATAGAATGAAGTTCAGGGACACCCAAAACGTCAGTACCCAGTCTTGGGTAGACTTTGTAGACACCTCACTTAAGGTACTAGAGGGCTGGATTATTGGTAACAAAGTAAATGCTTATGTGGGGTTATACAATCTGATCATGAGAGAGCACATCTTGACCAATTGTACCCAAGAAAGGTTGTGCCAGCATCTAGTGGACTCTAAGCTGACCAACCCTAGAGAGCTAGGGGAGGCAGCTGATGAGTGGTTGAGAACCAGGGTGGTTGTCAAGTCCCAGGGGGGAGACTCCAAGAAGGGGGGGGTCAGGTCCCCAAAAACCTAAGGAGGGAGGTGGTAAGCTCACCACAGAAACTCCCTCTGTACCCCAGAACCCTAAGAAGGAGGAGAGTAAATCCCACTTCCACTCTGACAAGCAGAGACAGGGAGACCCAGGGTTAAAAAAGCTCTTGGACAGTGAGGCTTGCTTTGACTGTCAGCGGACAGGTCATTTCAGAGGAGATGCAGCCTGTCCAAAGAAGGTGGTTAGCATTGGGCTGTCCATTGTAGCCATGGAGGAGGACTCCTCAGGTGATGAAGTCCCCCTAGCATTGAGCTGGGAGATGGGACCTGATGGTAAGCTGGTGATCCCTGCGGGTGGGAGTAGGCACTTCCACCCCATTCAGGTGAATGGGATCCCTACCACTGGCCTGAGAGATACCTGTGCCAGTCACACTATAGTGAGTGACCAGTTAGTGACCCTTGACATGTATGTCCCAGGAGAGACCAGGATAGTCAGGATAGCCACAGGGGAGGTCACCTCCAAACCTGTAGCCATAGTGCCCCTACAGAGGGAGGGTATCCTTGACTGGTTTAGGGTGGTAGTCAGTGCTGACCTCCCCCTAGATTGTATCCTGGGCAATGACCTCCCAGAGGTGAGTCTTGTCCCAGATGGGGCGGTCGCCCAGGGCACCCCCCCCAAACCAAAGTCCTAGGAAGTAAGTCCCCCCAGTTAGGAGACAGGGGTCCCCCAGAAAAGGAAAGAAGAAAAGGAAGGGTGGGCCACTCTTAAAGAGAGTTCCAAGGAGCCAAAGGCCTTCTGCCCCAGGAGGATGGGAGCACAGAGTTGGCACTGGTGAGGCCTCCGCTGACCCCAAGGAAGTCCTGAGTAGTCCGGCAGCTATCCAGATGAAGGTGTTGCCCCTGCACTGACAGAAGGGAGAGTGGAAGGAGGATGTCTAGACAGCAAGAGGGGTGCCAGGACCCCACAGTTGCCCCTAAAGCAGCTCAGCCACCTGTCAGTGGAGAGCTTAGGGTGTGGTTCTGGGTACTGACAGCTGTCAGTAGCCTCCGCTGGGTGCTAGCCTTCCTGGCAGCACTGTACTTGGCCTGGGAGGCAGACCCCAGGGCCAATAGCAAAGAAGGCCCCCTGACCCTGTTGGTCATGGTGGGGTTGCTTAAGTGTTGGGTGACCTCTTTGGGTAAGCTAGGTGTTGCCCTAGCAAAGTTAGGAGTAGGGGAGGTGGGCACCTCACTACCCAAGTTCGCAGAGAGAGAGTAGGAAGACCCCCTTAGAGGTAAGTTTCATTTTGAGATGGGTCCTTTCAATGTTGGGGTAGGTTCACTACCCAGAGGGAGTGACCATGACAGGAGGATATAAGGCAGAAAAGGCCCTGCAAAGGGATAACCAGTTTTCTTCACTGTCTTCCTCGCCTAACAAGCCAGGAAGACTCTCCCAGGGTTGGGGTGAGTCTCCTTGGCGTGTGGGCTGGGGGGCTTGTGTGAGAAAACAGGGCTGATTGCAGAGGCCCCCTAACTTTTTGCCCCCATTTTCTACTTTTGGCTGGTGTTTTCCTGACTCTAATGGTGCCCTGGGTACTGCTAACCAGTCCCAGGGCCTGTGCTCTGTGTAAAATCAATATGCAAATTAGGCTAATTATAATTGGCTAAGTTAGCCTTCCTATTAGTCCCTGGTATATGGTAGGGTATGTAGGTTTAGGGACCACAGCATAAGTAGTGCACCCATAGGTGCACTGCTGAGGTGCCCACTGTCATTTTAAAGGCAGGCCTGCCTTGCTGGCTGCTTTTAAATTACAGTTATATGCAAATTCGAAATTGGAATTAAAAGTAGTTCCAAAGTCTTAAACTACCTTATTTTTACATATAAGTCACCCCTAAGGTGTGCCCTATGTGCCCCTAGGGCTGAGTGCCATGTAACTATAAGCAGGGACCTTATGAAAATAGTTTTATAAGCCCTGGTGAGGTAAAAACAGCCAAATTATTTTTTCCCTCATTGTAGTAAATGGCCTTAATGGGCTAGAATGGGGATACTATATTTTCAATTTTAAAGTCCCCTTAAATGATGGATACCAAGAGTTTGGTATCAAATTAATTGTTATAATAAATCCCACAACTTCCAGTTATTGGATTTAATATAACTTGTTCAGGTAAAAAGTTTTAAACTTTACCTGAAAAGTTGCCAATTTCCGCCCTGCATTGTTTTTGCCGCTGTGCTCTGATTGGCCACCCTCTAGCTGCCTGGCCAGGCTGCATTGATGAGGTGTGAAGTGGCCTGGCTTCACACAAAGGAATGTTCCTATGGGAGGGAATCTCCCCTCAGCAGATGGTGAGGCAGGAAGGGGGAAGGCTTCCAAACTGGTCTTCAAAGGCAGAGAAGGACATTTGGAGCAACCAGCAACACCCCCACATCCTGCAACCCCAGACAACTAGGTGCCCCCTTCATTAGATTAGGAGAGGGCAGGAGAGTGGTGTGTTTATGATTTTTTCCAATTGTATTCTTCTGTGTTCTGTTGTAAATACAGAGAAGAAGACACATTTTCTATTACTTGTATATTTTTGTTATTTTTGTTATTTATTTAGTATTTTTGGTTTGTGTGCTTTACAGTAAATTTTGATGATTTGTTTTTAGTTTAGTTTTAATTTTTTGTCAGTTATCACCTTTTATGGTGGACACATAATACCGTTACTGTTTGTGTTGTTTTGTGTTATTATGAATATATTTGTAGTATTGAACATTATATGTTAATGTGTAAAATGTTCTTATATTTTTTTATTTTTTTTATTTTAGTATTCATTTTAATTAGTCTATTTATTGTAAGATAGTTTGGCATTTGTGTCAAATGTGAATTTTGATAATATGATAATATAATCACTTTCTGTATACTTTATTTTGCAGCCCTAGGTGAGACGGGTATCATCTGATGAGGGTCTCATGGGACCAAGCCTTACCTGGATGGTGAGGCCTAATTAGGGCAAAACTGGTCCTGTGTTGATTGTGTTGCGGTTCATGAAGGGCCTGGCCTGGCAGTTTGAGCTTGGCTGTTCCCATGTGAGTAGTATCATCAAGACTGATTTGCACATGGTTGAGCCATTGCCAGTGGCTAAGATTAATTCAAGCACTCCATCCATCACTTTGTTTATTTTTATTGCACTAAAAGCCTACTTTATGACTCACTCACATACATATTTTACCGTAAGCTCTTCAGGTATTAAGGAAGAAACCCCGCAATATTACCTCCTCAATTTGAGGTGCATTATTTATAAAAACTGGAGGCTGGTGATCTTTGCAAGGATAATGTCATAAGCATCCAACAAGTGGGACCTGAACATAGCATTAGTTTTGGACAATATATAATTTATTTATTTCTCATAAACTCTGTCTGTGGGTTTTGCATGGCTATCCAGTGGCTCAAGCCGTATAAATTCTTAAGTTGGAGTTGACCCCAGATGCTCCTTGAGAGTCTAGCATACTATTGCCACTTCTGCTGCACTGCCCAGAAGCACTACTGCTCACGTCCTGTTCTGCAGAGGTATCCATAATGTCCAGGGCATGCCTTAAATTAAACTGTTTTTGTTGAAATACGTCATTGAATTAAAATCTTTCTTTCTCTTCTTTAAACTAACTTAAACTTCACGTGCCAAGGTACCTAAAATAGAAAACATATGAAGATGATATCAGGTGCCTGCTCCTCACATCTTATTGGTCACCACTCAAGAAGGAGTATTTTTAGATCAATTTATGAACCAAGCCTGATTCTGACTAGGACAAATGAGTAATGAACAATGGCTACAGAAAGACCTGCAACAGCCAAGGATGGGATTGTGCTCATACAGGAAATATGCCTTACATTTGCCTCATCAGTTGGTAAATTTCATAGAATTAAGTGATGCCACTTTTTTCCCCATTATAGGAAATCCTGGGCAAAGAAAGATGCAAGAGGTGCTACAAAGATACCTTTGGTGGTACAATGTGTCTTGATTGTCTACCAATTTAATCAAATAATTTTCAGTGTACACTCAGGCAGAAAAAGACAAAGCTAAACCTACAGACTTACTGAAACACCTTCCAGTCCCAGGTCAGCTGTATTCCATCTTCTCCATGGATTTTGTGCTGGGATTACCATCATCAAAAGGGTTTAATATATTATTGGTGGTGATGGCTTATTAGTCTAAAATTTAACATTTTGTGTCCCTGAGAAAATTAATTATAGTAGTGAAATTATTTCACACATTGTTGAATGTTCAAATATTCAATCATCTTCAAGCTTTATGGATTACCTCATGTCACCATCACTGACAAAGGAGCTCAGTTTATGGCCACATTTTAGAAATAGATGACAAAAACTTTAGGTGTTAAACATTTTCTGAATATCAGCTGGCATCAACAAAGCAATGGGTAGACAGAAAGACTTAACCAAGCCATAGAACAATATCTCTGGTGCGCTTTGATAGAGATTCAAATTGAATCGATTTTCCATGGTATAATTTGCCTTTCATAACTCTTTTCACTCTTCCTTCAGAATCTCTTCTTAGTATCATTCTTCGGGTTTCACCCCACACCTTTCCTGCATTTCTTATTCTGACCAGCGTTTCCTTGATCCCAGATCTCATTAGGCACACCTATGATGTTAGGAAAATTGCCTCTTATCACTGTCTTAGGTCAAAGGTGTAACATACGAATAGTTCGATCGTCATCGTAGATCCGCTCCAGAATGCAAGGTTAGGGAGATGTATTGATGACTGTAAAATATTTTTACATTGCCAGAATTATCTCGGCTGCAGCTTGAATTACCTAATGACTATAAAATAAATTCCATTATTATGTGCTCTGTATTAAATCTGAAGTTAATAATAGAGGAACACCCCATTCCTGTTTGATGACTTTCAGGAATATCAACAGAAAACTATTCTCAATTCATGTATTCATTTTAGACTGCTCCAGTGTTTATATCGTGGAAAGGATATGATGACTTAGAAAGGTCCTGGTATAGCTCTGAAGAATATGAGAAGGTTATTATTGGTGTTTGTATTCATTTTAGTCATTTACTGTTTTCTAATATCCTGGAAAGGATATAATACCTTGGAAAGTTCTTTTGTGCATTCCATGCAACTTGTGTCTCAATTTTATTACAAGTATTCAAAGATACCTGTTTCTAGCCTAAAGTACAGGTGGAGGGATTCTTTGTGGTGGATACTGTGAAGAATATCAGTGAAGATTGTATTGCACAGTACCTTTATCTAGTCAGCCATGGTTTAGACCATTCCATAAATTCCAAAGAGATCCCGCTTGGTTAGTATGGAGGGCAATCACATGGAAGTTACACTATGTTACATTTCCAGATTGTAGGCATGACATCTGGGCCTCAAAGGTCAATGATTATAACATATCAGTATATATAAAAAAAATGTAGGTGTATTTCAGTTAGTATGACACCCTGCATTGGTGATACTTCACTGTTTGTTATATGTACCCTTCTTAATTCCTTGTCCCTACTTTTCCTCTAAAACTCTTGATCATGGCCTGATTTCTGTGTACTCTTTCATGGCTGTTAAGTGGTTTTGCTCCCTTAGCTCTGTGTGCTCTGAATTCAGAGGCATCCTGGGGTTCTCCGTCTCTGTAGATCCTCTCCTGCATTTGTCCTGGTTTCTATTCTAACCCCTGCAACCATGATGCTGAACTGGCATGCTGCCTCCGTCCTGGTATTTCCAGATGCTCTCATCAGCCATTCAGTTCTAGGACTGATTCCTGATAGGACTGGAACTACTTATGTCCTCACAAGTAAGAGGTATGCTGTTAGCACTGCTGGTGTGATATATTCAGTGTTTGTTGATTTACAAAGTATCAAAATGTTGTCATCTTTCTATAACAAATATATCTGTGCAGTGGTTCTGAGATGATACTAGTCTTCTGATGTTGTCATTGCTAATCAGTGTTTCCTGTGTCTGAAGAAAACAATGTATATTCAGTGCTTTTTATTAAAAAGGACGGACACTTTATTATACACACTACTAATGATGCAGCCAAATTTCGGTGTCTGTAGATACTCTGTCAAGAAGAAGGACTGCTGTATTGCTGATGAACTGCCAATCTGCTGCACTGATGCCTGCATCCACTTGTTGATACATTGATGATTCCACAGGACCTCACACCACAGTCTTGTCACACCTCAGAACTGACACGTCGCTTTGGCTGAACAACATATCTTTGACGAGGATCCTTGCATTGCTCTGAAAATCAGAATTTAAGGTACTCTGTTCAGCAGTCCTACCTAGGTCCCTGTAACTGGCCCGTGCTCTGATGTGCTCACCCTGAACTAGTGACTTTGTCCCAGTCCAGTGCGACAAGATGTCCATAGTTGGTGCTTTATGCCTTTTGGCACTGTTTTTACTAAAATCTTTAAAATTGAATATCTCCAAGTCTGCTGAATGGATTTTTTATTTATTTATGAAAAATGACTCTATTTTTCTAAACTTCTGTTGGATCCCTTTGTGGTGTGTTTTCACTGTGTTACTATTTGAAGTGTTGCACAAATACTTTACCCATTGCCTCTAAGTTAGGCCTGACTCCTCTGTGCCAAACTACCTTAGGGTTGATCACAGGTACATTTAGGGCTTACTCGTGACTTCATCCAGAGCAGAATTGTGGTTGCTGCTTGAAAAAGCCCCCCACCTCTGCACAATTTTCCTCAGAATTCTTGAAAAAAAACATTTAAAAAGTATGCATACAATAACTTTGTGAAGGGTGCAAAAACGGCCTCTCATCTTTAACTTGGAAAGATAAGGCAAAAGTTGAACACATCTGTTTTATGGTGTGTTGGAGGCAGCATGTTCTGGTTGGCTGAGTCGAGGCCCTAGCCAAGCTGAACCAACCACTCCCGTCAGGAGTGGATGATTACACTTACTGTATAACCTGCCCTCACAATTGGGTAGCTTGGCACAAAGCAGTCAGGCTTATCACAGAGGCAATGTGTAAAGCACTGGCATAACACGATGGCACAATAAGTATACTGAGCCTCACAAACGAGACATCACACAAGGTGTATATAAATAAAGTTAGCATTCAACACATGCATTATTTAACACCAAATGAACATCAGGTAAATCTGGGCATAAATTACATTCAGAAATATCACTAATAGTACGAGGCCTAAAAGTGGTAAGACGAAATCAGCAGTATGTACGTGTGAGAGAAATAATCTTTTCCCTCACCCCATGGAAAGCGGTATTAACACATTGGCAGCACAAACCCAACCCCAAGGATCACCCCAATTCAATATAAAAGAGTTGTAGAATGCATCCTGGTTCCAATGATAGCAGCAATGCATACATATAAGGAGCTATGGGCCAGATGTATCAAGATTCCAGTTAGCAATTCTCAAATTACGATTTTTAAGAAATCGCAATTTAAGAAATGCAAAAAGTGATCAAATTTGAAAATCGCTACTAGCAATTTCTTCAAATTTGCAAATGCATTTTGCGAGATGCAAATACCGAATCACAAAAATATTTGTGATGCGGTAATTGAAAATCGCAAAGTGCGAAAATGGCAAACCAGGAAGTGAGTCAGCCCATGCTGTTTCCAGGAGCCACATCCACAGGAACAAGGAGAGAGACACAGCCCAGCACCAGGGAGTCAGCATTGTGAGGAAGCCAGGACCAAACTGCAACATGACCAATGCTGGAAATGGGAAGGAGAAGGTAGACAGGAAGAGGAAGCTAAAATGTAGTGAGGCAGAATTAGAGGTGCTCATCGAGGAGGTTGTTGGGAACCATGATAGCTTATTTGGAAAAAACTCACTCCAAGTAATAGAGAGTGAGAAGTGGAAACTCTGGTCTCACATGCAGACAAAAATATGTCCAGTGGGTGTTGTGCAGCGCTCTGTGGAGGAAATACACAAGCGATGGTACAACTTGTAGTCCCATGCCAAGGAGAGGGTGGCCAGCAGGCTCAGGGAGGCAAAGAGCACCGGAGGCGGACCATTCACTCAGACACCATCCACCCCTATGGAAGGCCTGGTGGAGTCCACTTTGCTGCCAGAAGCTGTCAGTGGTGTAACTGACATTGACACCTTATGGACACCCAGCACCATCAAAGGTAAGGCCAGTGATTATATGTATCCCCACATGTGCATATACAAATGCCCCTTAGGAAATAGAACATATCTCGATGCACAGTGAAAAGTAGTTAATGTCACATCTTACATACAACACAACAGTGCCTGATGGGAGTGGTAGTACACAATCCTAAGGTTAAAGCACAACATCAATAGCAAGATAGTGGTCAGCCACATAGGGAAACACCACAAACGACTCAGGCTGACACATTTTAATTGTATATTGAGAGCAACACTGTAGAAATCTGTGAAAAATGCCAGAGTGTAAGCAGGACTCAGATGAGATGCCAGAACACAAACCCAAACCACCACTGCAAGCGAGTCCCACAGGAAGATAGCAGTCCCTGCACCAGCGCCAGTTAACTCCCCTCAGGAGGTGCCACAAAGCAGGCAGACAGTACACAGTAGAAAGAGTGGGCCCATCAATCTTTGGTGGCCTTGAAGCTTCTATGCTGAAGGTGCAGCACCTGCAATGCAAACAAGTGAAGTCACTGCACAGACAGTTTGTGTCTCACAATAGCAATATGGGGTTACTACACAAGCAGTTGGAGACTCTGATTGAGGAAGAGCAAACAGCTGCTGAAAACACCAAGGAGTTGACACAGGCCATTGGGGAACTCTGCACAAAGATACAGCAGGAACGCGTCAGCCAGCACAGGCGCCATCACCAATATTTGGGAAGGCTTGATAGCTTCTGTAGATCTGTCAATCTGCTCGCAAGTTCTACAGCCCAGATATCCCAGCGTGCCGTTGTCACACAGGTGGAGATGGCACATTGCAGTTGGGACATTGCACAGAGATTGGTGCAAATTGCCAACGTAGTGGATGCCATGCAAACAGCACGCAGTGCCACAACCATCAAACTGAGTGTTGGAGTCCTCTAGCCTCAGCGGTCTGACAGTACCTGTGATTGATCCAAGGCGTCGCAGTGCCAGACACAGTACTGCATGTGAACCTGCTACTAGAGGTGCCAGCGAAGGCACAGAGCACTCAAGTGGAGTGTGTGGATGTAAAAAGTGATGTTGAGGGCTACAGGGGATCCCATAACCATGCAGAAATACAGTCATGCTATGATGCTAATAGTGTGACACTGTGAATTGTTCATATCTGCCCATTGTGAATAGCTATGTCCTAATCACACATTGTTTACCTGCAGTTAAGGTAATAAAGATGCTCGCTACAGAAATACATTTAATTGAAGTGGATTTGTCATTACTTACATCAAAAATGGTTGCACGTCTTTGCCTGCCCTCTGCTGCACTTGTCTTGTCTGCTGTTAGAAGGGGTGGTAAGGGGGGAGATCATCATTCTTATCTGAGTCAGGCTCCATGAGTTCCACTGGTATGCCCTCGGTGGTTGCTATGTTGTGCAGGAGGGCACATGTGGCCACAATTTTGCATGTTGTCTCTGGGCTGTACTGTACTGCACCTCCACTCTTATGGATGTACCTTAAGCAGCTCTTCATCAGCTCAAAAGTGTGCTCCACCACATTGCGGGGTGCCCTATGTGCAGCATTGATCCTCCTCTCTGCTGGAGTTGCACGGCTCAGGTAGGTCGTAAGCATATAGGTGCGCACAGCATAGGCACTGTCTCCTGAATGCACAGAGAGTAAAATGAGTACATGTGCTGTCTGACGTCACGCTTACATCAATCCATCATTCTGAACTATCAAATTGCCTAGTAGATATCCTTCCCTAAACTCCCCAGCTAGCAGTCTTGTGTGTATCCCGCTGTGGCAAAAGATGTAGGAGTCGTGTGTGCTCCCTGGGTATCTGGCCACGAGATTGATAATGATGTAGGAGGCATCGCATATCACCTGTATGTTCATAGAATGATGGTTTTTACGGTTGCGCTACACATACTCGGTGGCCGATGGGGGACAGATTGCTACATGTGTCCCATCAATAGCATCTAGGACATGTGGGAAATGTGCTATCTGGTAGAAATTAACTTTGGTTTGTTGTAATGCCAGTGGGGTGTTGGGGAATCTTATGTACAGTTGTATTCTGCTCAGCATGGCATTGAGAAAGGCTTTGAAAGATCTAGAGAGTGCACTCTGTGATACCCCTCCAGCTGCTGCTATGACCCCCTGGTTGCTCCCTGAGGCTAGTAGGTGCAGGGAGCATAATACCTGCACATGGGTGGGTATGCTATTGGTCCTGTGTGTGGTGCACTGCAGTATGGGTTGTAGCTCAGCTATCAGGTCAAGTATCATGGCTGAGCTTAACCTGTACTTCTCATAAATGTCCTCCTCAGTCTGGTCCAAAAGGGTTATGTGCACTCTGAAAATGCGCTCCTGTCCCCTCCTCTCTCTCCTCAAACCTGCCAAGATCCTCATTCTCCTCGCCATGAAATAGAATGCAGCCATTGTGGAAGAGGAGCTGAGGCATTCTGAGCCTCTTTATATAGGTTGCACCTGGTTACCACCTGGTTTCAGTTCGTGGCAAATTGCATGTGCAAACGTCCATTCTGAAAATAATAGAAAATTGCGATATTTTGATGCATCGCATTGCGAATCCGTTTTTGCATGTCGCAGTCTGCGTATTGCAAATTGTGTCACAATTTAGCGGATCGCTTTCTGCGATTCACTAATCTATAACACAATTAGCATTTCACAAATAGCGATTCAGTAAATAGTGATGCAATTTGCGATACGCTGTTTGCAACGGGACAATTCATGTCACAATCGCAAAAATTCACTATTTTTGCGATTTCTCAATTTCACACTGCAAATGCCTTTCACACATCTGAAAATGCATTTTTGCATTCGCAAACGGCCATTCACACCGTTTGCGAATGCAAAATCGCTTGATACATCTGGCCCCTTTACCACTTTGGAAGTAGCTCTATGGCCTAGGCCGCACCAGTATACATCAATGTCAGCCATGATAGTAAACAACATGCACAGCAATGCTGCTGCACTGTAAGATCAAACCCAGACTCTCAGTCCCACAGACTCACTCCACATCTCTACACGGTGCCACGAATGGCAGCCATGCTTGCCTACACTTATTTGCAAACACTGCCTTTCAGCACACCAATGCAGTGCTCTGACAACTGCAAAATGAGGAGTAAATGAGTTTGCAGACCCCTCTTGGACCCAAACCTTCCTCCACCCAACAACCAATTTCTGCCCCTTCAGAGTTAGAAATAAAACAACCTTTCCCCGGTTACTAGGCCATTCTCGGCCAGTGGTTACACTTAGTCAAGATCCTGGGGAAAAGGTACAGGGGAAGAAGGAAAGAATGGCTGATGAGGCAACAGTTGGCAAATGGAGGTTTGGTGTCCACTGGGAAAGTTAACTCAGGGGTCTCCATACCAGCCTTCTGGCTCAGGCCCTGGTCTGCAGTGCACAGGGGGAGGGTAGCCTTGGGACATGCTATTCAAAGTGGTCCCCACCCAAGCCAGACACTCCACTTCACAGATAGTTACCAATTCAGCACTTTCCAGGACAGAAGGCACCACAATGGGGCATGATGACTTGGGTAGCCCCAGATGTCTCAGTTGCACACAAAGAGTTTGCCAAATCCTTTGTCCTCCTGAAATGGGCACAAGGACTGGTGCGTGATGACCTGAGTTGCACCAAACACTTCTGAATGCAGACACAAATTGCTCATTGCAAGACCTCCCTCAGATGAGGCCCAACATATGGTGCACAATGACTTGACCCACACCAGACAATCTTGGTTGCAGAAGACAAGATACCAATGCAGTGCCTGCATGAAATGAGGCTCAGCATCTGGTGCGTGATGACTTGCGTTACAACAGACAATCCTGCTGCACATTAGCAGTTACTACTGCAGTGCCTCACAGGAATGAAGCACAACATCTGGTGCATGATGACTTGAGTCACACCTGATAATCCTGCTGCTCATGAAAAGTTACCACTTTTGCATCTCCCTATAATGAGGCACAACGTCTGGTGTGCGATGACTTGAATTGCACCAGATAATACCACTGAAAGTTACTACTGCGGATCCTCCCTGGAATGAGGCACAATATCTGATGCATGATAAGTAGAGTCGCACCAGACAATCCTGCTGCTAACAAAAAGATACTAATGCAGAAACCTCCCTTGAATAAGACATCATGCCTGGTAAGCGATGACTTTGGTCACACCAGGAACTTCTGAACTAACAATCAGTTCCCGTTCCATACAGACCCTTTTGAGCTCTATATGTGGGCTGAAACATGTTGGCATAGTGTTGGACTTTTGCTTATGCAGGGTCATCCCCAGTCTTTTTGCCTCATGCCTCCTATTTTTTTCTGACCTGTTGCTGTTGGCTTTTCAACTCTGAGCACTTTACCACTGCTAACCAGTGCTAAAGTGCCTATGCTCTCCGTGTAAAATGTGTACGTAATTGGTTCTCCATGATTGGCATATTTGTTTTACTGTTAAGTCTCTAGTAAAGTGCACTAGAGGTGTCCAGGGCCTGTAAATCAAATGTTACTAGTGGGCCTGCAGCACTGGTTGTGCCACCCACACAAGTAACCCTGTAATCATGTCTCAGACCTGCCACTGCAGTGTCTGTAAGTGTTTTTTTACACTGTATATTCGACTTGGCAAGTGTACCCACTTGCCAGGCCTAAACCTTCCCTTTTCTTGCATGTAAGGCACCCCTAATGAAGGCCCTAGGTAGCTCCAAGGGCAGGGTGCACTGTATGGAGAAGCTGGGACATATAGTAAGGTGGTTTATATGTCCTGACAGTGAAATACTGCCACTTTCGTTTTTCAATGTTGCAAGGCCTGTCTCTCTCATAGGATAACATGGGGGCTACCTTTAAATATGATTAAAATGTAGATTCCCCTAGAGAGTAGATGGAGTGTGGGGTCCCTGAACTCACAATTTAAAAATACATCTTTTAGTAAAGTTGATTTTAAGATTGTGCGTTTGAAAATGCCACTTTTAGAAAGTGAGCATTTTCTTGCTTAAACCATTCTGTGACTCTGCCTTGTTTGTGGATTCCCTGTCTGGGTCAGTTTGACAGTTGGGTTGTTTTTCACCTCGCACTAGATAGTGACACAAAGGGGGCTGGGGTGTAACCTGCATTTCCTGATTAGCCATCTCTGCTAGGAGGGAGGGATGGAGTGGTCACTCTCATCTGAAAGGACTGTGCCCGCCTCTGACAATGCCGGCTCCAACCCCCTGCTGTGTGTCTGATGCCTTGCATGGGCAAGGCAGGATTTCACAAGTAGGTGTGAGTCCCCTCTGAAGAAAGGTGACTTCAAAGACTAAAATGGGTATAAGAAGGGCACCCAAATATACAGACTTTAGAAACACTTCTGGAACCAAGAGGAACCTCTGCCTGGAGAAGAGCTGATAGCTGAGGAAGAAGTGCTGCCCTGCCTGTGACTGTGCTTTGTGGAGCTTTCCTGCAGTGCTGCTTCTGCCAGAGTAAGAGGGCAAAGACTGGACTTTGTGTGCCTTCTATCTTGTGAAGAAATCTCCAAGGGCTTGATTTAGAGCTTGCCTCCTGTTGTTTGAAGTCTCAGGGACAGCAAAGACTTCTCTCTGCCAGCGCCTGGAGTCTCTGGAGAGACTCCTGCTCTGACAAGTGGTGCCCTATCCAGTCCCTGGGCCCTTGAAAGGAAAGCTGGTGGAAATCCAAGGAAATCGACTTCGGACGACTCCGGACCAATGCCGTTGCTGAATCCGGTGACGCCACTGCTGAATCTGATGGCGGCGCCTGCATCCGTCGCCGTGACCCTTGCTGGAACGCGACGCTTTTCACAGGCCCGATGCCGCTGCAGCCCCGCTGAAGTCTGCGACTCCGTGGAAGTCGCCGCACCACGTCGTGACCGACGCCGCTTCACGCATCGGCTTGTTTTCACTCTACACCAAAGGTACTGTAGTTGAGGGTCTACACGACTCCGTGTTCGGCGCCGCTGGTGTCGGCTTGTTGGGAACTACTCCTTCACGACGCCGTGTTAACATCTCATCGAAGCATTTTTGTTTCTAAGCACTATTTTTTAGTTTAATCTTTAAAAATTCATAACTTGACTTGTGTATGTTGGAGTGTTGTCGTTTTGGTCTTGTTTTGTTTAGATAAGTATTTCCTATTTTTCTAAACCAGTGTTGTGTCATTTTGTAGTGTTTTCATTGAGTTACTGTGTGTGTTGGTACAAATTCTTTACACCTAGCACTCTGAAGTTAAGACTACTGCTCTGCCAAGCTGAGGGTGATTCTCTTTTACCCTGACTAGAGTGAGGGTCCTTGCTTGAACAGGGGGTAACTTGACTGTCAACCAAAGACCCCATTTCTAACACATAGAATAAGTTTAGGGATACTGATGTCCCAGGAAACCTTAACCTGGTGTTTTTAAAAATACCACTGGTACCATTAATAAATAGGATCATCAACTTAGTTTACCCATTAGGTATTTTTAACTGATCTCTTTTTTTATTGGATCCCTGCTTTGTCCAATGAGATATTTGATCTATGATCTCCTAGTTTTAGGTTGAGTCCTTCTGGGGTTATCATCCTACCAGGGTGTGAAGAGGTGCCGATGATGAAGCATGCCACAAGTAGTGGGTGAGGTATCTGCTCCAATTCTTTTGGATGATTAAAGGGAAAGTGCAGCCTTGGACCTTACCTCTCTATATATGTATCCTCCTACCTTTGAGCCTAGTCACCATCTTGTGTGTAAGAAATGTTAAAATAACAATTCTCCATGTCGGAATTGCATAATGATATCAACTTTTTGAGAACCCTACGGGTAGCGCTCTGTACTTTTTCTGCATCACATTTTCCAGTTGTTCACAGGATCCCACAAGGTTCTGCCCTTTCCTTACATTTCTTTAATCTGTATTGTGGGCCAGTTAACATGCTCCCCCACTCTGTTGGTGTTATATTCTAGAGGTTTGCTGATGATACCCTGCTCTGGGTTTGGCTGGATGGTGACTAATTTTCAGGTGCACCTCTATAGCATAATTTATGTCTGGGACTGGTAGAAATAACATGAGTATGGATTCAGGTGTCCTATTTCTCTTCTAAGATGCTGAAAGCTATGCTGCAGCAAACACATGACAGCGAAAACAGTTCGCAATATGTTAACAACCTGCTTTTGACATTATCAGATGTAGTGAGTTTAGTCAGTCAGACCATTGGCAAGAACTTTGCAAATACAACCCAAGATTTGAGTGACAGTCTAGTGCTCTACAAGTGAAGGCTCATATGTTCACAATATACTGTTACCCTAATTTCTAGACCAAACACTGATACAAATGAACGTTCATTTTTCTTAGGATATGACATCTAAAAATACTAAAATCCTACATCACAGTTACCCTGCTAGAACCTGACAGGTACACACACATTTTAGTTAAACTTGATAGAGGTTTGCATAATCAAGTGTAGAGAACCTTTAATACAGATTCCTTTTTTTGTTTTATACAGCACCAAGTTCTTGTATTTTCCATTCATTATTTTTCTATACCAAAACTTTCACTGAGAGATTTCTTTTTGGGAGTAGTTTATTTTGTCACATGGGATTGTGAACCTATTGTGAGATCGAGGTTTCCTACAGCACAAGAGGTGGTCTTTTAAACTTACATTTAATCCTGGCATACTGAGATGTAACATTAAAATGGCGTTAAAATGACTCTTCAAAAAACTCTTGTATGTTTTTCTGATTCTCAGACAGAAATGTTTAATTGTGAGAATGAGGTGATACTGTTATAGGTCACAAGTGTCATTCAAGAGGAAATGGTGGAATAAATGAAAATAAGAGCAATGGCCAAGCCAGCTTTTCCTCTATTGCTACTCAACCCTGATCCAGCATCATCCCGATACTTCATAGTACCTTTAACAGTTAATGCAAATGTTGCCTTTTTCCTTTTTGCTCATGTGGTCACAACATCTGCTGTTCCACTGAGTGTCCCTTAAATAATTTGCTTGAAATACCTCCATCTTCAGCAAGGTATACAGTTTGGATATTACTGTGAAATGTTACCAGAAGGCCAACACACAGTTGCATTCATGTTTTCCTACCCAAGAGGTTACCCAGCGCTGTGTACAATGTCTTTTGTGTAGCAGACAGACATTATATATGTGCAGAGCAAATGTTTCTCAAGCTGTTGCATAAATGGTTACCAAAAATGTGATAGCCGCTAGCCAAGGTAACTGACACTTCTTGTACCTGAGTCACCATAGCCAGCCGCCAGTGTCTGGAACATGGAAGCCTTGTTGATTTGCCTTCAGGAATTAAGGAATTACCTAAAGCTTAGATTGTTCTTCAGTCTCTTACTTGTAGTGACCCTATCTGCCTTTCTGCATAGTCACCCAGGATTTTTAAGGACCCATTTTTTGCTGGCTTTAAGACTCAATGAGGCATATTTATTAGCCCCTAGTTCCACCGAAGCACCACTTTTTGTGAAGCTCCGGTGGTGCTGTCGTGCATCATATCTACAAGGTGCTGTTAAACAACTTTTTGTGGCTTAACGCCATCTTGTATATATGACCCCTTTACACGCAGCCCTTTGTGTGGGAGGGTCATGCAATGTGTGTTGCTGTAGGTGTGCCAGTGCAACACCCATTGCATTTTGACGCTGCCTCAGATTTACAAGTTTTCGAAAACCTGAGGCAGTGCCAAAATCTAATGCTACCCCAAGGGTGGCATTAGCAAGGCGCAACAGGGAGGAATACTTTTATTTCTCCTCGTTTTTTGTGTTTCTTTATGTGCTGCATTCTGCAGCATGCATATAAGGAGCAAAATGCCAGACATGAATGTTTATATGCAGGAATGTATCCCTTCCTGCACATAAACAGTCATTTCAAAGTTCAGCTTGAGCACTTCTTTGTGTGCTGCATTGTGAAGCACACACAGATGTGCCAAATCTCCATTAGTGATTGTTTATGTGCAAGAAGGGACACCTTCCCACACATAAACAATCAAACCCCACAATGCAGACATCCTTGCACAATGGTGCAAGGATGCCTGCATTGGTGCTAGGCAGCTCAATTTAGCGCCAGCACAGGGGACAACACAGGTGTGCGCCATATTTAATGAAAGAGGCGCATCCCTGTGTTGTGAAAATGATGGAGCGTGGCACTGCCAATTTCGGTGCAGCGTTGCGCTGGTTAAAAACAAACTGTTAACATAAAGACAAATCAATATGGGGGTTATTCTAACTTTGGAGGAGTGTTAATCCGTCCCAAAAGTGACGGTAAAGTGACGGATATACCACCAGCCGTATTACGAGTTCCATAGGATATAATGGACTCGTAATACGGCTGGTGGTAAATCCGTCACTTTTCCGTCACTTTTGGGACGGATTAACACCTCCTCCAAAGTTAGAATAACCCCCTATATGTTTAGTGGCTTATGTGCACAAAGTGAAACCAGAAAGCCAGGATAAATTGCTGCTTCCCAGCTTAAATTGTGTGACCACAGGCAAATATTTTATTTGACTAAAACTCATTTTTCTTCATTATCATATATGAAAGCACTATCAAATATGGAAGTTTGCAATACCAATTGTACAAAAACCTACTGTGTCTGATTTAATAGCATATAACGATGAACATAAAGGATTTACATATCAACTGTCTTGTCTCTTAGTTCACTAATGGTTCTTGAATGAGTGCTTCTCAAGGTAAGGATTTGTTAATGTTAGGGCTTCCACTGGTTGAATAAATAAACTGTATTAAATTCCAGATATGTAATGAAATGTTTATTGTATGATTTACATAGCAAACATTTTCAGGCCTCGACTCATGCAAGGGGTCTAGGAGCCACAGCAGAGCCTTTGTTAGGCTCAGGCTTGCCTCTCCCTATTAATAAGTTGGCTCACCCACCTCCAATTTCTTCCCCACACTTCTGAAACTCTTAACATAAAAAAACTGAAAACATCTGTAGCGATTAAACAGTACAAACATGTTCAAGAAAACATTAGAGAATGGAAGAGCTTGGGGAGAGTTTTGCAAATATTCAATACTGCATTAAGCCTCCCAGACTTAACATTTTGAAAAGAAGTCTAAGCTTTCATGCATTTGCGAGTTTACTGCATTCTTTGAACCTCTGCATGTTTGCCACTGACCCAGGTAAACGTTCACAAAAGGAATAGGCTTACATATATTGACAGCAAAAATAAATAGATATGTTTATAGACAGGAGCACATAGTAAAAAGGTTGCATGTCTACAGAACAATTTCTGGAATGTCTTCACAATCTATACAAAATGTATACATTTGCAGTTGATTAATCATACTTTTAGAGCACAAAATCACTCTGGAACAAATGATAGACTGAAAGAATGAACATACATTTTAGGGAAAAAATACAACGGCTGTAGTTGGATAAAAACGTGTTTGACACAAGGAAAATAGAACGATTGCGTTAACAAAGTTCTCTCAATTGGGATCGGGGATCCGAGATCAGAGTTATCTATTTGGAGTGAAAATGTTTGCGGACATAAGATGACATATATGTCATTGTCTTGAATGCTGAACTCACTCAGTTGTTATTAAAACAATGAAATGAACACAGTGATAATGAAATGTTAGAGCAAGAAAATATCTGAGTGTAAATGATAACATGGAACGTATATGAAGGTTTAGAAAAGCAAAGTGAAAAGTTAATGTTAACAATTTACATGCATTTGCAATGCTAATAGGAAAATATGATCTTATTGGCATAAAGAAATTCTGCTTTTCACCTTTAATTACTGTACCTGAAGACATTGCACAAAACACAAGCGTGCCAAAAATGAACAAGCATTTTCAATGCAACGGGTCTTGCATTTGCTCGAGTTAGAGTTATTAGTGTTGTAAAGAAAAAAAACGCAGGGCAATCAAACTATGTAAAATGCAGCCCGATCGCACTGCGTGGAAAATAAACATATGAAGTAGTCCTGACATCATGCTGAAAGCACCGAGCCTCGTATGTTTTTAGTTGTTTGCCTGTGCTGTGTATGTGGGCAAAACATCAGAAAAGGTATGACGTATGCATGCCTTTCACGAATGAAAGCAAGCGGATTTTAAAAGGCAAGCCCACGAACCAATGTAAGTGACTGATGTGACATGGGCGTGGTTGGAAGCCCAAGGAGAGATTACAGAATGGGATGGAGCACTTTGCGCTCGCCCATAAACAGGTACAGAATGGTCTGATAACGTTCTTTGGACAGAATTGCAGGATGTTGAACAACTGGTGCCCCTGCACCTGTTGAACAATTGATGACTGCACCACTAGCAATTTTTCGGATTGAATAGAAGAATAAATTACGTTTGACAATTAACTTGGCTGTATATACTAAGGCACACTAGAACAAATGTACCTCCTTTAAAATGCACGTAATATGTAAAGCTAATCACAAACTCCCTTGAAATCACTTGAAATTAGGGGCATATTTAAGAGCCCCTAGCGCTATCTACCAACACATTAGCGTCATTTTTTTAAAGCTAATGATTCGTTAGATGGGCAAAATACCTGGGCTATATTTACAAAGTGGTGCAATGCATGCATTGCACAACTTTGTAACCCTTTGTGCCACATTATGCTTGCCCCAGTCATAATGTATGTAAGAGCGGAGTTCCCCCGTTGGGCAGGCTGAAAAAATGGCACAAAGAAATCTAAAAGAATTCTTGACACTATTGTTTGCGTCATTTTTATGCCAGCTCAGAGCAGGCAATAAAAAGGGGCATGCTATTATTTATAATGGACACCTATGTACTGTTCAGGGATAGCGCCAACATTTTGGTGCTATCCCTGAGCATTACATCAATAGCGTCCACATTTTTTACACTATTGCCCCCTACACTGAGCCAAGGTGCATCATATTTTAAATACGGTGTACACATGGTGGAGGTGTGGGCGCTAAGGGGTGCAAGAAAAGTGGTGCTGCACCCAGTACAGCGCCACCTTCCTTTAGTATGCCCCATAGTATAATCTAAACCAGCAAAAGAGTATTTATTGTTAACTATACAAAAAGATGTATGAACTACGCCCAGTATTGCACTTTACATAAACTCTTCTCACCTTTGCGTTCCGTATACGATCTATACTACCACACGCATTTGTTTCCCTCTTGTAGATGTATTTGCTCTGTTTACAACAATTAACAAAAGAGTTAATTACATATCCAACATTATAGGCGCGTTCTATGTATTTTCTTTGGGGTATTTTGTGTACGTTTTAATTCAAATCTACTAATCAGATAATAATTTCGGTTGTAGGAATGTTCCATATTGGCCATTGCTTTAGAACCATTGCACTGAGATTAGAGATGCACAATTCCAATATTAATGGCCAGACCTATTCGGCAAAATATTTAGCAGTCACTGAGAGACTCATAAATGCTACAGATTTGTTCTTTAGGTTTGCAGGCAAACACACATTTTAATTAGCATTGTTTCACAATGTATTGTTAACATCGATTCTTCTGACTGAAAAGGGAACATTCCTATCATCAATTTGACATAACAATTTCCATTTTGTTCTGTTCTCTTCCTGTACTGAAGCCCCGTTTTTCACACTTATCATCAGTGGAAAATTTGGATCTAGCGGAACAACTTTCTTGTGACACTCGCAGGATGTACTACTGATGCCTGTTGTCAGTTTCATAATATTGTTAATGCAACTTCTTATTAGTCACCAAGAGCTATTGCCATGTATACTATGCATGTGTTTGGAGCCCAACCCTCCATACTTAACACAGGAGTGAATGTGCAAACTCGGTTCTAATTCTACCTTTGCTCCCATGAGAAATGTGACCATGGTCACAGTGGAAGCAGATATGGGCACCCTCCAAACTCCACCCCTACGCATCTAGGAATGCAGTCCTGAAATCTATGATCCTTCAAGTGCCACTGCACGTCAATGCTTAGATTTAAGTTATCAGCCCTTCTTTAACAGAGGCAAAGAAAGCAGTGGAGAAAGGATGAGTAAATATTTTTTTTTTTAATAATTTGTGAAAAACATTCTTTTTGAGGTTCTCTTCTTGCTAATATATCAATGAAATGAAAGCACAATCTATGAATTTATGAATGTCTGTAAGATTGCTAGCCTGCTACTCCTATTATGGACAGATCATCACAAGATGCAAGTAGGTCGAGCTATTGCGAATAAGTTCTAAAATGTCAATCAGATGGGTCTGACCACATGCTAGAGATTGGGTTTCTGTTGTCAGAGGAATGCACCTTGTCCAAGCAGGAACCACAATCCTAGTCAGGCTAAGTGACAAACACACCATAGGTAAACCACTGTTCATATTCTGGTAGCTTGGCATAGAGCAGTCAGGCTTAACTTTAGAGGCACTGTGTAAACTATTTGTGCAATACTTCAAACAATGAAACAACACACAAGAATATTCCACACAAGGGTAGACAAATAGAGCTTAATTTAATGAACAAATCAAGACCAAAAAGACATAAATTCAATAAGTAGAACCAGAGTTATGAATTTTTAAACATTAAAATGCAACTTAGTGCTTAAAAGTATAAAGGCCCGTATAAAAGTTTAGCGCCGGCTAACGCCATTCTGAAGCGCCATGCGGGCGCCGTATTTATTGAATGGCGTTAGCCGGCGCTAGCAGACCGGCGCTGCCTGGTGTGCGTGGAAAAAAAACACGTACACCAGGCAGCGCCGGCGTTGGGGAAAATGGCGTTAGGGCATCTTAAAAATGGTGCAAGTCAGGTTGACGGAAAAAAATCGCCTCCACCCGATTTGCGACATTTTTAACGACGCCCAGACGCCATTTACATGACTCCTGTCTTAGTAAAGACAGGAGTCATGCCCCCTTGCCCAATGGCCATGCCCAGGGGACTTTTGTCCCCTGGGCATGGTCATTGGGCACTGAGGCATGTAGGGGGGCACAAATCAGGCCCCCCTATGCCAAAAAAAATATTTAAAAAATAAAAAATTATACTTACCTGAACTTACCTGAATATCCCTGGGATGGGTCCCTCCATCCTTGGGTGTCCTCCTGGGGTGGGCAAGGGTGGCAGGGGGGGTCCCTGGGGGCATGGGAGGGCAGCTGTGGGCTCATTCTGAGCCCACAGGTCCCTTAACGCCTGCCCTGACCCAGGCGTTACAAAGAGGCGCAAATGCGGGGTTTTTTGCCCGCCTACTCCCGGACGTGATTTTTGCCCGGGAGTATAAATACGACGCATTTGTGTCGCAGTCATTTTTTGGGACGGGAACGCCTACCTTGCATCTCATTAACGCAAGGAAGGCGTTCACGCAAAAAAATGACGCTCTTTCCTCATACTTTGGCGCTAGACGCGTCTAACGCCAAAGTATAAATATGGCGTTAGTTTTGCGCCGAATTTGCGTCGAAAAAAACGACGCTAATTCGGCGCAAACGGAGTATAAATATGCCCCAAAGTGTCAAATGGGGGTATGTAGTCACGCTAGACCGTGTTAAATCCAAAAGTTCAGGCTGACTGCGATGGAGCGTGGGTTGACTACAGTCCCAGATAAGTCCTGCTAAAGTTTTACCTTCTCAACAATTGGGCAAAAAGTCCCATTTGCAGGGAAGAAAATTGCTGGAAGCAAGATGGGTGTCGCAATGCTGGTCAGGTGCAAACTAGTAATATCAATATAAGTGCACTGTTCCACTAGGAAGAGAGAGATATAAGCCAACCAATCAAGATTGGAAGTAGCGACTAAGTACTGAGTGAGTTTAGGAGAGCCCTCAAGCACCCACTTGGGTGACAGGTATCATCATCGGGCTTGCTCCTCGCCAGACTGGTGCTGCAATGTCTGGCGGGCTACCCAGCATACCTAGTTGTGCCTTTGAGGTGGAGAAGACTTCAAAGAAAGTTTTTGAAATGCACAGAAGTCCTCCCTTCCTGCCCTGGCTCCAGACTCGACTCACTACAAGGGAGTATGCAGTCCTTTGTGTGGGAAAGGACACTGACCATTCAGATTTGTCAGCCCTCCCTCCCATCCTGCCCAGGATGGCTAATCAGTCACACCTACGCCTCCCTTTTGTGTGGCTGTCTAGCGGGAATACACAGGTCCAACTGTCACCCAATTCCATCTATGTATTGGAGGCAGGTAGCAGGCATGAAATAGCTAAAGTAAGATAATTCCAAATTTAGAAAATTTGCATTTTCAGAACTGCAATTTAAAATCAGACTTCACCATAAGTTGTGATTTTTTTTTAATTAGTTGGTTGAATGAGAAATTATTAATTACCAACACATGAAGGGAGATAAACTCCCATCCAGTATAGCAGCTTATACAATAAAGTTCAGAATAAAATGCTGTGTTCCATAAAACAAAAAGAAAAAAACAAAAAAGGAGAAATATCAAATACATACAATTTTACAAGTGACAATTGCAAGTCTGTTACCTAGACCTAACCCAATCCCCAAAGCACCCCCAGACTGCCTGCCCCTTACGTCTTGCCTTCTTCCCCTTTCGTTGGTAAAGTGCTATCTCCCGATAATATACAGATGGGAGTCGCCCCAGCACTTGCTGAAATGACAGAGGTTGTGGATCTAGCCATGCAGATAAGACTCAAATTCGATAGACAGCCATGACAATAAAGATGAAATATTTAAGTCTTGCCATTCTTCCCTCTTCTAATACTCCCCAAACCAGCACATCCGGCGTGATGTCCATCTCATGTTTTATCACCTCTTTTAAAAACCTCCTGACTTCCCCTTTTTAACCCCTTAGCTGCTGGGCCTTTTCCCCCCCAGTGCTGAGCCCTTTTTTTGTCTATTTGGGGTAGTTCGCGCTTAGGGCTTCATAACTTTTTGTCCACATAAGCTAACCACGCCAAATTTGCGTCCTTTTTTTCCAACATCCTAGGGATTCTAATGGTACCCAGAGTTTGTGGTTTACCCTGGAGGAGACTAAGAAAATAGCCAAAATACAGTGAAAATTTCGTTTTTTCCAAAAAATGGGAAAAAAGGGCCGCCGAAGAAGGCTTGTGGTTTTTTCCCTGAAAATGCCATCAACAAAGGGTTTCTGATGCTGAAATCACTATCTTCTCACCTTTCAGGAGCGGGCAGACTTGAATCAGAAAACCACATTTTCCAACACAAATTTGGCATTTTACTGGGACATACCCCATTTTTACTATTTTTGGTGCTTTCAAACTCCTTCCAGTTAGTGACAGGAATGGGTGTGAAACCAATTCTGGATCCCGGAATGCTAAACATTTCTGAAAACTAGACAAAATTCTGAATTCAGCAAGGGGTCATTTGTGTAGATCCTACAAGGTTTTCCTACAGAAAATAACAGCTGAAATAAAAAAATATTGAAATTGAGCTGAAAACAACAGCCATTTTTCTTTATGTTTTACTCTGTAACTTTTTCCTGCTATGTCAGATTTCTGAAAGCAATATACCGTTTTGTCTGCTGGACTCTTCTGGTTGCGGGGATATCAAGGGCTTATAGGTTCATCAAGAACCCTAGGTACCCAGAGCCAATAAATGAGATGCACCCTGCAGTTGGTTTTCATTCTATACTGGGTATACAGCAATTCATTTGCTGAAATATGAAGAGTGAAAAAGAGGTATCAAGAAAACCTTTGCATTTCCAAAATGGGATCAAGATAAGGTTTTGAGGAGCAGTGGTTATTTGCACATCTCTGAATTCCGAGGTGCCCATACTAGCATGTGAATTGCAGGGCATTTCTCAAATAGACGTCTTTTTTACACACTCTCTTATATTTGGAAGGAAAAAATGTAGAGAAAGATAAGGGGCAATAACACTTGTTTTGCTATTCTATGTTCCCCCAATCTCCCGATAAAAATGATACCTCACTTGTGTGCGTAGGCCTAGCGCCCGTGACAGGAAATGCCCCAAAACACAACGTGGACACATCCCATTTTTTGACAAAATACAGAGCTGTTTTTTGCAAAGTGCCTACCTGTAGATTATGGCCTCTAGCTCAGCCGGCACATAGGGAAACCTACCAAACCTGTGCATTTTTGAAAACTAGAGACCTAGGGGAATCCAAGATGGGGTGACTCGCGGGGCTCTGACCAGGTTCTGTTACCCAGAATCCTTTGCAAACCTCAAAAAGTGGCTAAAAAAACAAGTTTTCCTCACATTTCGGTGACAGAAAGTTGTGGAATCTGAGAGGAGCCTCAAATTTCCTTCCACCCAGCGTCCCCCCAAGTCTCCCGATAAAAATGATACCTCACTTGTGTGGGTAGGCCTAGCGCCCGCGACAGGAAATGCCCCAAAACACAACGTGGACACATCCCATTTTTTGACAAAATACAGAGCTGTTTTTTGCAAAGTGCCTACCTGTAGATTATGGCCTCTAGCTCAGCCGGCACATAGGGAAACCTACCAAACCTGTGCATTTTCGAAAACTAGAGACCTAGGGGAATCCAAGATGGGGTGACTCGCGGGGCTCTGACCAGGTTCTGTTACCCAGAATCCTTTGCAAACCTCAAAAAGTGGCTAAAATCACAAGTTTTCCTCACATTTCGGTGACAGAAAGTTGTGGAATCTGAGAGGAAGCTCAAATTTCCTTCCACCCAGCATCCCCCCAAGTCTCCCGATAAAAATGATACCTCGCTTGTGTGGGTAGGCCTAGCGCCCGCGACAGGAAATGCCCCAAAACACAACGTGGACACATCCCATTTTTTGACAAAATACAGAGCTGTTTTTTGCAAAGTGCCTACCTGTAGATTATGGGCTCTAGCTCAGCCGGCACATAGGGAAACCTACCAAACCTGTGCATTTTTGAAAACTAGAGACCTAGGGGAATCCAAGATGGGGTGACTCGCGGGGCTCTGACCAGGTTCTGTTACCCAGAATCCTTTGCAAACCTCAAAAAGTGGCTAAAAAAACAAGTTTTCTTCATATTTCGGTGACAGAAAGTTGTGGAATCTGAGAGGAGCCTCAAATTTCCTTCCACCCAGCGTCCCCCCAAGTCTCCCGATAAAAATGATACCTCACTTGTGTGGGTAGGCCTAGCGCCCGCGACAGGAAATGCCCCAAACACAACGTGGACACATCCCATTTTTTGACAAAATACAGAGCTGTTTTTTGCAAAGTGCCTACCTGTAGATTATGGCCTCTAGCTCAGCCGGCACATAGGGAAACCTACCAAACCTGTGCATTTTCGAAAACTAGAGACCTAGGGGAATCCAAGATGGGGTGACTCGCGGGGCTCTGACCAGGTTCTGTTACCCAGAATTCTTTGCAAACCTCAAAAAGTGGCTAAAAAAACAAGTTTTCCTCACATTTCGGTGACAGAAAGTTGTGGAATCTGAGAGGAGCCTCAAATTTCCTTCCACTCCGCATCCCCCCAAGTCTCCCGATAAAAATGATACCTCACTTGTGTGGGTAGGCCTAGCGCCCGCGACAGGAAATGCCCCAAAACACAACGTGGACACATCCCATTTTTTTACAAAATACAGAGCTGTTTTTTGCAAAGTGCCTACCTGTAGATTATGGCCTCTAGCTCAGCCGGCACATAGGGAAACCTACCAAACCTGTGCATTTTTGAAAACTAGAGACCTAGTGGAATCCAAGATGGGGTGACTCGCGGGGCTCTGACCAGGTTCTGTTACCCAGAATCCTTTGCAAACCTCAAAAAGTGGCTAAAGTTTTCCTCACATTTCGGTGACAGTAAGTTCTGGAATCTGAGAGGAGCCATAAATTTCCTTCACCCAGCGTCCCCCCAAGTCTCCCGATAAAAATGATACCTCACTTGTGTGGGTAGGCCTAGCGCCCGCGACAGGAATGGATCACACAAGGGTCAATGGTAGTCCTTGCTTGAGGTCTACTGTTAACCCTGAAGTGATTCATTCCTGAAGCAGGCACTAGGCGCAGGCACACAAGCGGGGTTGTGTTTTTATCAGGACAAGTGGGGAAACACTAGGTGGTAGGAATTTTGAGGATCCCTGGACTTCTGCTCATTGGAATGCAAGGAAAATGTGTTTTTTAAGCACATAATGTAATTTCAAGGGGATTCTGGGTGAAGGAAAACTGGTGAGAGCCATGCAAGTCCTGCACCCTTGGACTCCCCTGGTACTAGTTTGTTAAAGTTAACCCACCACTCACACTGGTTGGTTTTAGCACCTCCAGAAATTATGGTTTCAAAGCATGATTACTTATCAAAGTATCTGAATATTGAAACCAAGCCTTCTGAAGGTGGGCCATAAAGCCGCGTCCAGGCACCAACCTCTTTGTGGTCCATTCACACGCCATTCACGCACAACAAACAACCCTTTCATATCACCAGCCACAGACCCAATCCAATCAATCACTCCACTCACATTAACTTACCGCTGCCAGACAAGGGCCCATCACATTCACACGCCACAGAACGGAATAAGTTTGACTACATTTTACCACCTGTCAAGTAACTGCCTCCTTCTTCCTTAACATTACCAAATGCATGCGTAACAAACCTTTACTAATGACTCCTGTGACAGCCACCTGAGGCTCAGGAAGACATGTTTTTCATGCGCCTTTAATGCACTCTCTGTGCTAAATCCAACTCCTTCCAGTTTGTGGATGCAAGTTGGGGGTGTCCGAGTATGCCATACAAAGCGATTCCTCGAACTGAGTGAGCATATCTACTTTTGAAACTAAGGGAGACATGCTGGGGATTTCTCATGCTGTTACCTAAAGAGAAGGTCATAGGCTACCTGCCTCCTTCTTCCTTAACATTACCAAATGCATGCGTAACAAACCTTTACTAATGACTCCTGTGACAGCCACCTGAGGCTCAGGAAGACATGTTTTTCATGCGCCTTTAACGCACTCTCTGTGCTAAATCCAACTCCTTTCAGTTTGCGGATGCAAGTTGGGGGTGTCCGAGTATGCCGTACAAAGCGATTCCTCGAACTGAGTGAGCATATCTACCTTTGAAACTAAGGGAGACATGCTGGGGATTTCTCATGATGTTCCCTAAAGAGAAGGTCATAGGCTATGGAAAAGGGTAGTGTTTGGTACATAGGGGAGTCCATGAGAACGTAGCATATGTTCCAGTCAACATTATGTGCAGTGATGTGACTATAATGCACTTATACAGCAAACTGAACATCTACTAAGTTCTGATGGAGGATGAACATGAAAAGCAGGTCAAACACTGACCTATACAAGTCATTCTCCTTCAGTGCTAGGATGGCACCAATGGGTTTGAATCCATAGGTGTAGATGATGTACATCTGTACTACCTTTACTATCTGCCTTCTACCTGTGCAATAACCCTGTGAAGGCACTCCTACCATAAGCTTTCCTTACCCATCCATGTCTCTGTTCTCATCAGAGTCCTGGCTAATCCTGTATAATAGCCAAGTGAACCTATACTAGTTTGTGGAAGCAAGTTGGGGATTTCCAAGTATGCCCTACAAAGTGATTTCTCGAACTGAGAGAGCATATCTACCGTTGAAAGTAACGTAGACATGCAGGTGAAGAAAGGGTACTCCGTGGCAATGTGGCATATGTTCTGTCCACTAGTATATGCACTAGGGGGAAGAAAATGCATGTTAATTGAACAGAACACCGACCACGCCAAAAGGAAGTCCATGATGAAGTAAAATTCTGTGGCTCCTTGCCTAACGAAGCAGTGGCCCATGGACGCTCGGTATCCATGCACTGCCACTGAAAGGATTACCCAACAGCAGCTCAACCTCAGTCGATTTCCCAGAACTTTGCTTTAGTATGATACAATGTAAAGCAAGTAGGGATACAGAGGCCTGGTTGTGATGGACACTGGGGACAGTAATACCGACTCTCCTGCCGCTTTCCATGCTTTGAGCACACTTTACAGCGACGACATGGACGATCCTTTTTGGGTGTTTTAGGTATGCGATCAGCAAAGTGTCGCTCCTGCAGCCTTGCCACATCCTCCAGAACATATGAGGTGGAGGCTGCTGCTTCTTCTGTAACAGCAGTGAGGCTTTCAATTACAGACAACTGGAAGTCAAGGAAAGTCATGAGTCTTCCTGTTGTTGTCTGACGGTAAACAACATACGCATTATATGTTGCCATCTGAATCAGGTGGGTAAACAGTTTCTTGTACCAAGTGCGCGTTTTACGACACGCATTGTATGGTTGAAGAACCTGGTCGTTCTTGTCCACTCCACCCATGTACTTATTGTAATCGAGTATACAGATGGGCTTGCGGACTTTGGCCATCTGACCCCAAACCGTGATGGGAGAAGTGCTCTCATCATGAATTGTAGTGAGCACGTATACATCACGTCTATCTAGGAACTTGACAGCGAGCACTTCGTTAGAACGCAATGCAGTACTCTGTGATTTCTGGAGCTTCTTGCAAACAAGCTCCCGCGGGAATCCTTTGCGGTTACAACGAACTGTACCGCAGGCCACAGTGCCAGCTTTGTAGAGCTCACTGAATAGCTCTACTCCTGTATAGAAATTGTCCACATAAAGGTTATAACCTTTGTGAAGAAGTGGCTGGACAAGTTCCCATACAATCTTACCTGTGACCCCTAACGTGGGAGGGCAACCTACAGGGTTTAGGGTAGAATCCTTCCCTGTATACACTCTCAGGCTGTACACATAGCCAGTACAGCTCTCACACAGCATGTACAGCTTTATGCCATAGCTAGCTCTTTTGCTCGCAATGTACTGTCTGAAAAGCAGCCGTCCTTTGTACAGGATCAGGGACTCATCGACTGCTATATTCTTTCCAGGAGTATAGATCTCTGGAAACCTGGCAGACAAATGTTCCACGACAGGCCGAATTTTGAACAACCTGTCATGATCTGGATGGTCCCGGGGCAATGCAGCAAAATTGTCATTGAAATGCAGCATGCGCTGCAGTAGCAAAAAACGATCTCTGCTCATGTATGGTGCCAAGATGGGAGTTACCCAAACCGTGCGAGTCGTCCAGTAGGACTGCAAGGTGGGTTTCTGTACTAACCCCATTTTGAGCGTAAGGCCCAAAAATATCTTCAACTCCGCCAGCGAAGTGGGAGTCCACTGGCGTGCCCTAGAACTGGGCCCTAGAGTGCTCCCTCAGAAATTGGTCTGCACACAAATTTGTTTGCTGCACAACTTTCTGAAGAAAGTCAACATCCAAAAACAGATAGATGTAGTCGACTGGCAAAAAGTTAGCTGTATCGACTTTACATCCAGCGTCACCAGTAAAAGGTGGAATTTGGGGCTGAACCAAACAGGGGGGCTGCCAAGAGAGCACTCTCTCTGTGCTTGCGGCAGCAAGCACGTGCTCTCTGGGTTCGGCTAACCCAATGTGGTCCCGCTGCCCAGAATGTGCTTGTGAAGGGACAGCACGGATGTTGTCATTGTCTCCTTCAGACTCACTGGAAGAGGTGTCGTCAGATGGGACTCCGCCGACTGAAAAATCACTCCCAGAATCTGCCCCATTGTCCTCTCCCTCAGATGCTGTCTCAGTGTCTGCTGTCTCACTCTCTGAGCCTACATCAGAACTGTTCTCCATAACCCGAGCTAGGGCTTGATCAGCAGTCATCCAACGAGACGCCATCTCTGCAACTGGCTAAACTGTCCCTCTAAATTACTAGCCTACGTAGAAGGCAAATAGTCACAAAATTGCTTGTGGGTATGTTTGTTGTGTACAACAGGAAATGTCGTCACCTTACCTTCGCTTCTTCTCCAATTCTGCAGATTCTCTGAAAACACTGAAAAAAACAAAAAAAGAATGTATCACTTCACCTTACCACACACCCTGTGCAACAGTCATTTTTGGTGCTCTGCCTCCCATTAACTCCTCTTCTAATTCCCTCAGTACTACCCAGCAAAAGTGCCACTCATATCTCCATAGTCCCCCTGGCATTACATTTGTTTTAAAGCGCAGGTAATGCTTGCCTTTACTAATCCACTCAGCTACTTTATGGCAACTGCCACTACAGAAAAGACATGCATGCATGCATATATATATATATATATATATATATATATATATATATATATATATATATATATATTGTGTGAACAAGATTCTCACCCCACTCCACGAGGTTCAAATTGGCATCTTTTATTGCAAGCAACAGCCACGTACGCGTTTCAACTCTCAAGGATTCTTGATCACAGTAAATGAGTCCCTCTTTTCTTTCATTGTTTATACTTGCAATAACTCGTGGAGTGCGGTGAGATTCTTGTTCACAAAATATTTTCGAGGTTGCTCTCCTCCATCACTGAGCACCGGCAGTGGAGTGCGCTGCGCAACAATCTTTTTAACCAATTTGTGTTGCATATATATATATATATATATATATATGTTTAGAAACAAAGTGGTTGAAGGGTTGCTGGGCGGCACACTCCACTGCCGGTGCCCAGTGACAGAGAAGACCAATCTAGAAATTATCTAATGCCGAAAAATTTCACTGCACTCCACGAAGTACAAATAAACGTGTATTTTATTGCAGTCAATAACCACCAACGTGTTTCAACTCACCAAGGAGTCTTGATCACGGTCCTCGTGGAGTGCGGTGAAATTGTTCACCATTATAAAACATCACACACAAGAATAACAAGCATTTACAATGCAATGGGTCTCGCATCTGCTCGAGTTAGAGCTATTAGCGTTATAAACTCCTAACCCAACTTTTCTTGCCACATAAATTGATAATTGAAAGTTAAACTCTTTCACATAAGAGAGCCGATTCACAGCGCCACGGCCACCATGAGCATCATGTGAAGAGTTACACAAAAGGAAAAGAAGTTCGCTCGCAGTTAAACGTAACAACAAAAGTGCAATTAGCCATGTACCAGGGGCGATGGCCAAGGCGGTAACAAAACCTCCCCAAGGAGGGACAAAGGTAAATAATTTTCCAATGTCATCAAAGGATTTTTGAAGGGCAAGCCCACGAACGAGTGGTAGTGATGGGCGTGAGGTGGGAGTTGTTAGAAGCCCAGATACACACCAACAAGTCAGAAAAGCAGCACATGGACGCTGCAATGCTTGTCCTGAAAAAAAAAAATATCTATATATATCTATATATATCTATATATCTATATATATATATCTATATATATATATATCTATAATATATATCTATATAGATATATATATGTGTATACATATATACACATATATATGAGAGAGAGAGAGAGAGAAAGAAAACAAAACACTCATGTCACAAATCTTTTTTTTTTATATACATGTGTGCTTGCCCTTGCCCAAAGCACACATGTATAAAAAAAAAAATGGCCCCATTGATGGTCACCCTAAGGGCTGACCACCAACAATTATTTATTTTTTTTCTTTCTTTTTTACCCTGGGGGGGCGATCGGCCTCCCCAGGCAAAACTACATGTTTTTTTTTCCCCCTGGGTTCGGCCCGTGTTCCAAGGGCCGACCCCGCCATTTTGTTTTCCTTTTTTCCTTTTTTTTTTTTTTGTGGGGGGCGCAATCGCCCCCCAAAACCGTGTAAATAAATAATTATTGCCCGGGGGGGGCCTTTTACGAGGGGGCCGACCCCCCCAAAGAAGATCCCTGGTGCCTAGGGAGGCATCGATAGAATGGGGAGAGCCTCCCCTTTCCATCGATGCCTCCCTGGCATCTGGGGAGGCCATTTTGGCCTTTTTTTCCCCACCGGAGAAAGAGAGAATGCTTACCTGCTTCTCTCCTTCTCCGGTGGGGAAAAACTGTGACGTCAGCGGTCATAAGGGGGCGGGAGGGGGGTGGGATGGAGACGCAGAAGCTCTTCTGCGTCTCCTACAGTTAAAAAAAAAAAAAATACTCCGGTGCAATTGCACCGGAGGATTTTTAACCCCCTCCCTGGTGTCGGTCACTGGTTGTGACCCGCACCAGGGAGGGAGTGTGGGCGTCGGCCAGTGGCCGACGCCCGCATCTAACAGGTTAAGGTTCCAATTTCATACAGGTAGTAAACATATGTATGAGATCTGCCCTGAGGGTTGAACACTTTGGACAACATGTCCCTGTCAACTATCTTAGCCGGGGTGAAATATAAGTCATACATTGTCTTATAATGCTGTGCCTGTAATGCTGATGAAATGAAAGTTGTACAACCCAAATTAAGGGATTCATAAAATGTTATGCCCCCACTATTAAGCCTGCCTAACTACTACTTCCTAAATTCCTCGAGGTCATCATGCTGTTCTGATATGAGTAACGAACACAGGGAGCTTACTGGCGGCCAGGCCGTACCGATTATCATCCCCATTTGTGTGTTTGTAGCAAACCTAACCGGCCCACCAGTCTTCTTGTTTAAAAAATCTTTTATTTGCAGGTACTTGAAGAATTCCCGCTGCTCCATCCCATATATTTCCTGCATGTCCTTGAATGTTCTTATCACAGTTCCCTCATACAGATTGCCTAACCTCTGCACCCATCCAAGCTCATTTTGCAAAGCAATGATCCTTAAAAATCTCTAGTTGGGATCAATTATTATGGGTTGGTGTATACCGATTATATCTACCAAGTCCAGCTTTCTTCCGCCACGGTTTCCAGCATTTGAAAGCGGCTTCTAGCACCTTGAACCGTACTTTAATATAGTAAATGGATTCTACCAAGGTTAATAATCCCCCATTAGCTATTGGCCCAATTAATAATTCATAAATATTTGGCCGATTTCCGTCCCCTGTCACATCTCTTTTGCTTGCCATTCGTGGGCACATATATTGGAAGACGGCTGCCAATTGATATAATTTAAAATTTGGCAAGGCTCATCCCCCCTTCACTCTGCGTAGGGACACGAATCTGCTAGCTCTTCTGCTCTTACCATGCGTCCAAATAAATATTGTTATTAGCTGTTCCATTGCTATAAACCATGACTTTTCAAAGTCCAATGGGATTGTACGAAACAGGTACAGCACCTTGGGGAGAAAAATCATTTTAGCCATACTGCAACACCCCATTATAGACAAATGCAAGTTGTTCCATCTACTGAAGTCTTGCTTAGCTTTCCCTAAAATCCGCATTAGGTTTAGATTGACTACTTGTCCCACCGTGGGGCTGATGTCTATGCCTAGATATACTGCATGGTCTACTCTACGTGTGTCAATAGCAATGGTGTACTTATTAGCCAACAGATGGGTCTTCTCTCTATTCAATAACTATCAGAAATGTCACAGAAATTGCTTGCCAGCTTCTCAATTTCCCTTAAAGCTTTGTCCTGGTTGGATGTTATAACCGCTATATCATCTGCGTATGCAAGTATCTTGGTGTCCCATCCATATATATTAACCGATAAAATGGCTGGGTTCTTGTCTAGCTGCCAGCAAGGGATCAATGTACAGTGCAAACAGCAGTGGAGAGCATGGACACCCCTGTCTGGTACCCCGCCCAATTTGAACATCAACTGTGAAAAAGCATTTGGTTGCCTACAAATAGTCTTAACTGCCTTCATGAACTTGTCTCCGAGTCTGTACATCTCTAAAACTCTCCAGAAATACTCCCATTTAACCCTACCAAAGGCCTTTTCATTGTTTAATATTGCTACTGCCATAGGTTTTCTGCCACGCTTATAGCATCGAACAGTGCAATGACATTTCTAACCTGGTCAGAAGAGTCCCTCCCGGGGATAAAACCGTGTTGACTTAGTGTAACTAGTTTCCTAATAATAGGAGATAAACTTGATGCAAAATTTTTAGAGTATATCTTAGTGTCACTGTTTATTAATGTGATCGGCCTATACGAGCTGGGAGTTTGTGGTATTTTTCCCTTTTTCAGAAAAACTACTATTGTAGCAGTTGCCCAGGAGGGAGGAGTCTTACTATCTTGTTGCACCTGAGTAAATAATTCAAGCATCACAGGCAGTAATATAGACTTAAAGTGCTTAGAATATTCTTGGGGCTTGCATCTGTCCCCACCACTTTTCCAGTTGAAAGTCTTCAGATTGCCTCCTCAAGTTCTTCTATCCTGCTCTTGTCCCCCAGTGCCTCCTGATCCTCTGTCATGGTAATGCCTGCCCCAAACCTATTAACTTCTTCCACATCCACTGGGGGGTGGCCTTATAAAGTTCTGCATAATACCTCCGGAAGGCTTCCCTAATATCCTCAGGATCAGAGACAAACCTTCCCTGAGGGTCTTTAATTTCTCTAATAATACCAGCTGCTGCCTTTTGGCGAGCTCGTTTCACCAATAGGGGACCCAACTTCTTGCTATATTCATAGCATTCAGCCCAATTTGAGAGATATTTTTCCACTACTTTTTTTGCTGAGATTTCATTAATTACTGCTTTGGCTATAGCAATTTTCTGTAATGCAAACTTCCCCTCCATGCCCCCATTGATAGCTAGGGTGAGTTGATTGTCTGCCCCTTTAAGTTTAATGTATGCTTCCTTGATCTGACTTTGGGCATACTTCTGTTTATTGACGCTAAGGCTAAAAGTTTCTCCACGTATTCCTACCTTTAGGGCATCCCACAAAATCTCCAGTGGAGCGGACCCCTTCTTAAATTCAAGAAATTCCCTCAGCCATATGTTCGTATAGTGGATGTACTCTGGATCATTCAAAAGCCCTCTCTCAAAGGTCCACTCCCTCGTTATCTTTAGAACACTTCATATTTATTTCCAATATTAACGGATTATGATCTGACATAAACCAAGGGTATAATTCCATTTGAGCCCCTTTCAACAGTTCGCGAGATGTGAAAAAATAATTTAATCAGACCAATTTCAAATGTGGGGCCGAATTATACGTGTATCCTGGGTCTGGTACACACAATCTTGGCCAGCCATCCACCAATCCTGTTTCCTTTTGCAGACTAGAGAGAGATTTATACACTGTAGGTTTACGTCCTTGATATCTATTGGGGTTCAACTCACTTAGGTCTTTGAAGCTATCCCAAGAACCATTAAAATTCAAATCTCCACATACTATATATGGGACCGGCCACTCCACCAATTCAGCTGCTAAAAAGTCTAATACTGATGCATCATCCATCATTGAACCATAAAGGGAGCATAAGGTGAACCCTCCTTCACTATATTGGTATTCTACCATGGCCCATCTTCCATACTCCTCTGCTGCTCATCATGCAAACTCATATCTGCTACTGCTAGCTAATATAGCCACCCCTTTGGTCTTGACATTCTGCGTGGTGCATATCACAACCCTCATCCCAAGGGAATCTTAAATAGATCTTTTACCTTACTCTATTTGTGTTTCCTATAAACAGTATATACCCACCCTTTATGTTTTCATATCTTCAGCAGTTCTCCGCCTCTTCTGTGAATTATTTAGCCCACTGATATTTATAGAAACAATTTGCATTTTAGCCATTTGCCCACCATTTTTCACACATTGCCCTTGGGCTTATACAGTTGTGGATAGTCACGTGCATTTGACCATTCCTAGCGACTGGTCTTTTGCAACTTATATCATACCTCAAAATTCTTAGTGCCTTATCCTTCTCCTCCTATCTTCTAATAACTACTGCCTCATCGTCCTCTGTCACCTCCTGTTCCCATTCATCCTCATTTCTCCCACTGCTTGCACACTACTCTTCCTCGACCGCCCTCCCTCCCATCTCTTTTCGCCCCTGCCAGCACTCCCCTCACCCGTCTCCTCACCCCCTCCACCACCACCCTTCCCGCCCCTACCCCCATCAATGGAGCAATCAGACCCCCAATAGTCTGAGTAATGATACACTGAGTGCCACCCGCAGCCCACCACTAGGACGTGCTAACACCATAGCGTACGCGGTCGCAAATGGAGTCGCAGTTACCATCCACTTGAAGTGGATGGTAACCCACTCGCAAGCGGGAAGGGGTCCCCATGGGACCCCTTCCCCTTTGTGACTGGACCCAAAAATATTTTTTCAGGGCAGGCAGTGGTCCAAAGGACCACTGCCTGCCCTGAAAATATCCGAAACAAAAGGTTTCGTTTTTTTTTTCTAAGTGCAGCTCGTTTTCCTTTAAGGAAAACGGGCTACACTTGGAAAAAAAAAAACCTGCTTTATTTAAAAGCAGTCTCGGACATGGAGGTCTGCTGTTCCAAGCAGGCCTCCTTCCCCGTGAGTGCCCAGAGTCGCTATGGGGGCGCAAATTGCGACCCACCTCATTAATATTAATGAGGTGGGTCTTTGCGACCCCATAGCAACTCGCAGAAGGTGTCTGAGACACCTTTCTGCATACCAAATTGCGACTTGCAATTTGCGAGTCGCAGGGACTCGCAAATTGCAAGTCGCAATTTGGTATATTGCTACATCTGGCCCATAGCTCCTTGCTGTTCCTGATGTTAGTTTTCTTGTCATAGGGTTTCGGGGATTCGTCAACCAAGCCACATATGTCTTGTGTGCCTTCATTAGGAAAATCTGCCTGTGGTTGCATGCCTACATTAGTGGTTGCTCAGGTGGCTACTTTGATCTGTTCCGGCCGCGTTCTGTACTCATTCAGCTGTCTCTCCACCCAGGTTAATGGGATGTCAGGATCCAGAATCGATGATAATTCAACACTAACTTGTGTCAGCTCCCCCGGCGAGTTTACCAGCTCTTGGTTATCCTTTGCGTTAATTAGTGTGCCTTCTGATGAGGATGAGGGCTCAGTGTTAACAATTTCTTGGCCACCATTCAAAAAGAAGTTAGTAACAGTGGGCTGTGTACTATTCTTGCCCTATGATAAGGCCGGACCACCCCTCCCCATGCTCAACCCTCCCTTAAGAGCCCCCCCGCCGGATTTGCTGAGTGATAAAATCAGTCCTGTAGCAGACCGCCTACCTGCTGGGCAACCACTGCTCCCATCCTTTGCTCGCATTTGATGAACCCTGCCAGTTGAGCGGCCTTCAATAGTGATGCTATCTCCTTTCTCCATCTTCTCTCCTGCGATCCTCATGCTTTTCGGCGCCATGTCCACATTGCGCGCTGAACTCTCTGACCAGTTTCCTCTTGATATGTCCCTTATTATCGCACTCATGCGAATTGTCTTGCTTGCTACCAGTCAAAGTATGCTCCTCGCTGGTTGGATCAGCGTCCATAAACTGCTGCTTGGGGGGCCGTACATTAGTCACCTCCGCGTGCCCTTCTCATAGCACGGCACCAGCCTCAGTTGCTTTCCGGTATTAAAAGTCTCAGGGGCTCTCGCACAAGCATTGAACATCCCGGCGTCTTCTCCCCATTTCATCCGTGTCAGAGTGGCACAGCAGCGAGCACTCGCATGCACGTCGCTGGAGGGCAGGACCTGCCGTCAGCAGCTCTATGCACTCATCATCTTGCCCCTAACAGTCAGTTCCATAAGTTGTGATTTTAAATTGTGAGAACAGAGGCTTCAGACTTAAAATTTCCATCTCTTTGCAACTGAGAATTACACTTAAGAATGTATTAAAGTAATACCATTGTTATTCTATTAGAGAGATAGGCCTTGCATTAGTGAAAATGTAATTCAGCCATTTTTCACTAACAGATCATGTAAGACTTAAAAGTACATGCCCTGCCTTTTAAATACATGTCACCCTGTCCTATAGGTCATATTGGGCCTCCACTAGGGGTGACTTAAGTGTACAAAAATGGAGATTTAGGTGTGGCAAGAGGTTTATCTTGCTAGGCAAAACTGGCTATGTAAAACAACAGACATATGTTCTGCAATGGCAGGCCTGGGACATGGTTAAGGGGCTACTTACTGTATGTGGGTGGCACAATCTGTGCTGCAGGCCCACTAGTAGTATTTAATTTACAGGTCCTGAGCACATGTAGTGCACTTTACTAGGGACCTATAAGTAAATGTAATATGCCAGTTGGGTACAGCCAATGGTATCATGTATAGAGGAGGTAATGCCCTGTTTACTAATCAGTAATCTTCATTACTCTGAGTCGGGTCTGCCTTGTCACCACATGTTTTCTAATCCCTCCAGACGATGTGCTGGATGGGTTCATTTTTTATTCTTAGGGGGTTAGCTCCCCTTTTATATGATGCAGATAAGGAGGAAGTCAGCCATTTTGGAGGGATTGGAAACCAGTAGGCTAACTTTTGGCATTGGAGTTTTCTGTTCTGGGAGCTAAAGCTCGTTGTATAAATACTGGGGCAAGGAAGATAGATGAGGGTGTAATTAGTTCTCTTGCATCTATCTTGTAGATGCACACATTCATCTTTGAATTTTGTCGTGTAAAAAACCATTTTTCCAATCGATTTCCAAAGGCACTGGGAAAATGTTTTAATGAGCCTGTCCCAGTATGAATGATATCAATTACTACGCGCTGCATATTTTCCTCTTATTATTCGTAAACAAAAGTATTTATGAAGACTTAAACAAGTATTTTATGTTGAACCTTCTTACTCTCCTGCTGTTTTCATTTCAACGGAATAGACATGGTTTGTTAGCCATTTATAAGTGACAAAATGTGCAGAATGAAAAGAGAGCCTACGAGGTCCTTCTTCCATTGTGAGTATATTTCCATCTAGATAAAGCTGTTATTATTGTGTCTAGCGGCGGCCTGATATGTTGCTTTCTTCTCCATTGTAAGCCTACCAAGGTCGTGTAAAGTGAAAGACACTAAGCCAGCAAAGTTTTCAATAATAGGTTTTTCAGTATTAACCTGTCACTTTAGCATAACCTCGCACTAAACCGTAAACCTTTCTCCCGTTCCCAGCGGGTTATTGTTGTCGCCCCACCGCCCTATCTTTGTGCTGTTTCCATTCAGGGAGGACTTACAGCTGATACCGCAGAATTAATGTCAATTCAGGGCAGCTGTGTGCTGTATATTCACGGGCACAATCAACTATTCCGAGATTACCTGTCATTTCAGTTTTGATATGCTTTAAATCCATCACTTCTCATGCTTCGTAACTTATTTTCAGTGCTGCATGATGAGGAAGCCTGCCTTTGATCACACACAGCTAGCGAGTTTCTCATTATAAACGCAATTCTGAGGCTGTTTTATATTGCTAATGTAATGCTGAAATTAAACAGTTAGTGATGTACATATTTCTTTGATGATTCTGGATCCAGCTTAAACGGAAGTTTTACATATTATGTGTGTGTCCTCGAATAAAGTACAAAAATACATCTTTCAAAAAAGCATATACCGTGGAGCATCAATATAATCGTAATATGTTGCAGCAATATTGCATATGAGTCGTAAGAGCTATCTGGCAGCAGGTACGTCTTCCAACCACAAGTGGTTTAGTGACTATGGGCTAGATGTACTACGCCATTTGGTGGTGGTAAAGGGCTCGACTCACTGAATGGAGCCGTTAGCAACTGCAAAAAGGCCGTTTCTAGATACTAAACTAATCATAGTTCGGTGCGATTTTACTGAATCACTATTTATGTCTGCGGCCATATACCGATTTGGTATTTGGAAGGGAAGTATTTGGGGCTTTCCTTCTAAACACCAAATCGGATTGGTGTGTATTAATGTTTTGAGACTGAATTCAGGACGTAAAACCTCAATTCTTTACCACTTCCTCAAAGGAGGTAGTACGCCCTTCACACATGAGAGGGGATTCCAAGGGACATTTTTTTAAGAGTAGGCAGTAGTCTTAAAAATGCAAACTTACACTTTTATCCTTTACTTAAAAACAAGGCTTCAGCATGATTCCATCCTTGTAATGGCTGAAATTTCTGGTGGGTCTCAATTTGCAACCTATCTCATTAATATGCGTGAGGTAGGCCAAATTGTTACCCTCTAGTAATCCGTGATTTGGTTTGTGATCAATTAGTGTATAGGTTAGTTCGTGAATTTCTACAATCGCAAACTGCATATTTGCAATAAATTCCTAATACATCTGGCGCTAGGTCAGAAGTAGATTATTATGTGGCAGACTTCACGAAACAAGTCTGTTACAGCGAGCGATTACTGGCCCATGCTTTATGAGCATTGTAAACCACATTTTCTATTTTTCGAGTAGATTGCAGCCTATCTTCCTGAAAAATACGAAAATGAATTGGCAATTTGACCAGCAGCTGGAAAGCAACTAAATTGATGCTGACAGCTATTATTTGTCTTCACTGTTACATACCCCAGTGTAGATAGTCTTTGTATTTTGAAATGCAGTGTCTAACAGGTGAAAATTCTGCAGAATGTGGGAAAAAAAGAGGGAAGTGTGAACCACTGAGCTTTGAGACTTGCATCGACCTATGTTTCATGCGACTATGAAAAACATTCTCGTACTTGTGAAACAGAAGCATGAAAGAGCAGGCAGAGGACATCTATGTTAGAGCCCAGTGCAGAAGGATGGTTTAGTCAAATCTCCCTTGTATCTTTAGTCCAATTCCATCCCTTATTTTTCAGATAGGGATAGTGTTTGAAGAAGGACGAGGGGAAATAAAAGACTCCTAAGCAGGACTGAACATGGAGGAGAATGCAGAAAGGTACAGAGATAGGGTTATGGGTAGGATTAGTTTAAGAGTTGGGCTAGATATAAAATTAAGGTTACAATTCCTATTAGGGGTAGGAATTGGAATGTTTGAAAGAAAGGGAATCAAAGTTTTGAGGTTAGGATCAGAACTGAAGACTTAGGCTTTTTAGGCAGGGTATGGGAAACTTGTAAAGTAGTGGTAGTTTAAGGGACTGCTCATCGATTTTTGGAGAAGGATTTGAGATACTGAGCCTAAATAAAGAGTTATATTTAGCTGTTAGGGAAAACAATGTTGCTGCAGCTAGTACTTTTCTCGCTACTCCTTTCTCACTTTTTCCATTTTCACCTTTCTCACATTTTGCATTAAAAAATACAATGTTTCACTTTAAATAGTCTTTTTGTTCCTCAATGAAACTGTTCTCAATTTCTTTCAAACATTCATCCCAAATGTGTGTATGCATAAACACATTTTTTTTAAATCAATTATTTGGATCTGCCTTCATTTCTAAGAATGCACTGAATTCATGCTGGAATTTGGAGAGGACACACAGCACTCGTTGGTCCCTCTGCGTCAATTACATTTTTCTGTGGGCTCTTTCATGACTTGATTCTGAAGTACTAGTTTAATATACTAATGCATAATGGTACAGCAATTTGGTTTTCTCCCCTGAGTCGATTGCTCATTTTAGATGGCCATGTTTGTTTTCTCAGAGCCTGCCCTAGTCCTGGATGAGGAGATGGGCTTTATGCCTGGACAACTTATTTTTTTTTTGTTTTGCAACTTGGCAATCACTGCATAAACTTTCAAATTGGGTTTTCACCTTTTTTCCGACTTGTTTTCCGGCTTTATACATCTTACTATCAGGATCTCCATATTGTGTGAGGTTTGGTGATGATTCATCAAATTATTCGGATTGAAATGCTGTTGACTATGTAATTTATTCACCCTTACTTTATTACATATTATTATATGTAATCAATAATAATGTAATTGGTGTGTCAATCTTATATGCCATTCATTAATATGTGTGTGACATGGGGGCCACGGACTGGTGCAAACTGGTTTATGCAAGGAGGGCATCAAATGTGGCCTCCAAAGCAAACCGGTGACTTAGGGAGGCTACCCGTTCCAAGCCTTGGGACACCTATTTCTAAGTCAGAGGCTTTTCGTATTAATATTGCTTCCTTTTATATTGGACGAGGGACTACTGTTTTAGTGACAATATACATTAACTCAGGTCACTAGCCCAACCCATAAAATAACTCTACCCATACCCACAAGTCACTTGCATTTTTAATGGTTACCCTTCTGTTTCATTGACACAAATTTTTTATCTTAGATTAGACTATGCTATTGTTAACTAATCTGTTTATTCTGACTAAATGATGTGATTAATACAAATATGGGGCAGTCAAGAAATGTGTACATTATTATTATGTTTTCCGTTATTGGCCCACTCCTCATAAAGCCCTACTTATGACTACTCTCATAAGAAAGCAGGGAGACGTGCTCAATAGATAGTTTGGAAATGTGGAGTTTGATAACTGATGTAACTGATCAAAAGCTGAGGTTAATGAAGTTTCTAGTTTTATAGAATGGTGTGAGTTTTGACATTGCTGAAAAGTATCTGGTGTGGATAGTTCTTTGAGATTTTTATACAATGCATTGAAATGTCATCTTGCAGAAAAAATAACAGACACTCTTTGGTCAAAGATACCGAATACCCAAGTCCTATTTCTCGGTTGATTAAGGAACAAAATTGATAAAGCAAAAAAGCCACTTCAGAATTTTTTTTATGTCACTGAAAATTTCCAGATGGGGCTGACAGATAACATTGGTTGTGTAAAGGCATTGGAAGTGGTCTAAAACACATTATATATGCATGTAGAAATGGAAAGAAATTTCGAAGACAGATGTTTAACAGAGGATCATTGTTGTGTCTGTCAAAGTAACAAAAAGTCAGGCATTGATTACCCTGGTTTAAGATAATCAAATGGATTTACTCTAAAACCCTACAAAACAATTCCCATATAAAACATTCATTAGTGACTTCAGAGAGTATCACACAATATGTGTAGTAAATGTAAAGTTTAATGTAACATTATAGTCAGGTGAAATGGTCAGTAACAACATAACATTTTAAACTTTAAAATACATAGAAATTCACCAGTTCATAGAAAACAACCTAGTATGACCATCTGTACCATAAAAGAGAACCAGCGAGTTCAATTCATCTGTATAGAACTGCCTAGTTATGGAGACATTTTACAGCCTTAAGATCCCTGAAGTGTAATGAAGCAAACTAAAGCAGATTTTCCTACTTTGGGGAAGCCAAACCATGTTTGAAGTGAGACTGATAGCCAAATAATTGATCTTGGACACCCTTTCCAATGTGTAACCACTAAGGGTAATGAACCCTTTAAAGGCCCTGTGTGGACTTGCTCACCCCCACCATACTTACGTGCAAGTACCCCAATGTAGCCAGATGAGGGTGTCAAGCAATTAAAATCTAATCCCCTTCATTTTGAGTATATATCATAGCTTATCATGGGGGCTAAATCAAACACAGTTTTTAAGTCAACACAACCTACATACAGGTGGGCTTTCTGCATGGTCACTGTTTTCTGATAAATAGACATGAATATAAGCACTTGGGGAAGATTTGTGGAAAGTGGTGCTGAACCGAGTGCAGCACCACTTTCCCTGCTCCCCTTAGCGCCCCCCTACTACCACCATGCGTGCACTGTATTTAAAAAAAAACAGCTCAACATGGTCGCTGTGGTGAAGGTGGGAAGAGTCAGGAAACATCAGCTACAACTAGTCAAATCACGGTTGAAGATGAGGAAGAAGAGGGTGACATCCTCATGCAAAAAACAGCCCTGTCCCCATCAGTGAGCCAGAATCACCCACCTCAGCGACCTCACAATGGCACAGGAAGACTCAGATGGAGACACCACAGTATATAGTGACTGCACCACAATGCCTAATTGAGTCTACCACCACCTACGTCGGAAAAGTCTCCTGTGTCATGGTTGCCACAAAAGAAGAAAATCGAGGCTACAATTAATGGCATGTTTAGGCAGGAGCGGCCCTTTTACAGCAACCATCCAATAGCACGTTAGTACAATGGGAAGCTGGCAAAAATATTAGCGTTGGACTTCCTCCTTTTTCCTTTAATGGAAGGAGTGGCATTCTTAGTTTGTGGCAGCCCTCCACTCAAAATGGAAGGTACAAAGCCGGACCCATTTTGACAGAGTTGCTGTTCCAGCACTGCATCACGATGTGCTGCAATTGGTTGGACAAGCTTTGCAGCAAAGTGTTATCCACACTATCCACCTGACAACAGACATGTGGACCAGTTGTCAGTTGACTGATTACATGTCCATCACTGCACAATGGATCTCTTTTCTGGGGATAAAGCAAAAGCTATCTACAAGACTTGGCCCTGGAGACATTTTTAAGAGTGTTTGGCTTTATGTAACAGTAGCCTTCTTTCCCATGGAGAAATCACACATAGCTGAAAACACCTTTGAGGAATTTAATAGCAAGGAGTCTGAATTGCTGCGTCACAGAAGTTTTCAAGTTGGATTTGTAGCCACGGACAATAGCAGAAACATAGTCAAGGCAATGTCAGATGGTGACTATTTTAGGGTCCTGCATTTGGTGCACCGCATAAACCTTGTTGTGCAAGACTTTCTTTAAGAAGAAGACATGGTCAGTAACATATTGACCAATTGCAGATGCATCTGCACTCATTTCAGCTATTCTTTTAAAGCCCGGAAACAGTTGCAGATTATTCAGCGTGGTAACAGATTACTAGTTAAAGCCCTGATACAGGAGGTGCCAAGATGTTGGAACTCAACCTATTATATGTTGCAACGTCTATTTGAGCAGTACAAACAGATCAATGGCTATTTCACTCAAAGAGGAGCAGTGCATTTGGGAAAGCTATGACCATGGATACGACAATTGGGGCCTAGTCAAGTGCCTCACACAGATGCTGCTCCATTTTGAGCTTTTCACGTGGGAAGTTAGCAAGAAAACAGTACAATGGAAAAGCAATCCCATTTTTGCATCTGCTTGAGGAATAGCTAAAAAGGTGTCTGAAAGGTTGGCATTCAGGGGTACGAATGAAAACCCAGAAGTCAATGTCTTGGTTGAGAGCTTCAGTTATCACTTCACTTGTAATGCAAGGCTGCAAAATGACATCATCTTGTCCAAAGAGTACATCTGTGCCACTCTACTTGACCACGCTACAAAAAATTATTTCCGCTTCCATTCCTTATTTTGAAGGGGCTGTCTCACAATACAAGAGGTGGATTGTTGAGCAAGCAGGAGAACTGGAAGAAGAATGGCTGGAACTTAGAGTCCCACTTAGGAGTTCTTGTGTTCCTCCATCAACTTCCAGAGAGGGCAGTTGTGTCTCACGTCTGCCAACCCCCCCAACAAGAAAACCGGTGACAAAAGCAACAGAGGAATCTGACCCAACCTTTGCACTGGCTTGGTTTCAAGTGGTAGGTCTGAAGTCCAGTCCAGATTTGAAGGAAAAAGTGATTAAGCAGGTGGCAGCACTAATGACCATTCAGAGGAAGTTCCAAGAGTATCTGGGTGACCTGAAAGAGATGTATGTGGATCAAAACCTTTGGTGTATTGGGTTGGGAAGATGTTCCATAGGCCAAAGCTCAGAAGGCTGGCAATTAAGTTTCTGGCATGTCCTATAGCCAGTGTGTCTGCTAAATATGTGTTCAGTGCAGCTGATGTAGTTGTTGCAGAGAGAATGGCCAGACTCTTGCCTCAAAACATGTAGAGATTTACCATGATTAAGCAGCATTTTATCCCACCTGATTACACCATTCCCAAAACATTACAGGAAGAGGAGGCGGATGGTTGGTCAGAATCAAACATCTTAGGTGACTAACATCTGGGAGAACCACAACAGTTTGAGAATGAACTCTACTTCCTGGGTTGAGTATGCCAGTGCCATCATAGAACTTTTAATTATTTCTTGATCAGTTTCTCTTTCTTGCTTTGCAAAAAAGAAAAAAATATTTTTGCTAGTGCAACATTATGTGTCAGATTTATGCTGCGCCACCATTGATTTTATAGTCACATAGAAGCCTGGATTAGAGTTGGACCCATGTGCAGTGAAGAGGTCCCCACTTACCCTTCAGGACACTGGGGATGATGCCTGCCTCTCTCACATGTCATTGGCTATCCTATTTTTTTATATCACCTAGCAGGGCTGCCTTCGAAAATCATTGATTCAAAGACTGCCAGTGCCAATGCCTAATTCAGATGTATGGATCCATTATTTAGTGTACACACCGGGCTTAGATTGGAACTACTACAGGGCAACTACTAAGTAACAATTGCACCAATAAGTAGTGATATGTTGATTGATTGTGAATTTGTGAGTGATAACTGATGTATGTGGTGGCTGACAGTGACCGAGTTCAACAAATTTGTCAACTTGCTTTCGATGATTTGTAACGTTTGGGGACCGAGGGGTGATTATTTATTTCCTGAAAGTAATTGGACTTTCAAATGTAGTGAAATTTACCTGCAGGATCTACTCCTTTTTTCTGGTTCCTCAGAACAAACCAGCCTCTTTAGTTACCAAACACAAATCTACCCAAAAAAGTACTCCAGTTCGGTTTCTCTATTTGTTGCTTAACAAATGTGCACTTGACAGGTCTGCCTTGCTCGGTTTGGGACTGGGACGGAGTTACTCTGAATCTGGAGGAGGAAGATGGAAGGACTCAGGGTGGAACTATCTGAGCAGCTAGAAAGGAGAAAGTTGTCAACTTCAAAGAGAACCCATCATGATGGCAACGAGTCTGAGGCCTGGTACATACTCAGCTCTGTGAACTGGAGAGAGGTGTGTGATTTGGAAATGCTGCTGGGTGTGTGCTTGCTGCATTGCTAATTCAAATGTGAAACTCTTCTTATGTTCTTGCTCTGCCTCAGAGTCCTCTTGGTACACTCCTGACTCCCCTTGAAGATCACCTTGCTTTCTTTGACTTTTTCCTTTTCTCTATAATACAGCTACAGTTTTATTTTTAATATAGAGGCCTTCTCTTAGTCCTTCCCTGCACAAACAAAACTTGGGGAAAGCTGAAGACTCCAGCTTACCTACCGGACAGGTCCAGACAGGCACCAATGTCATGGACATTCCAAGAGGACTGCAGATGCATCACCCAATGTTGGCAATCCAGTATCATTTTCTATTTTAGAACTGGGTGGGTTACATTCAGTCTTCCATATTTCAAAACTATCTGGGGTCTCTCTAAAGCAGAAAGACCATTTCCAATGCTTTTACTGAACTGTGTCATACGTACTTATCCCTTCATTTCCTTCCACAACGGATTGATGATGGTGTGCTGCTCAGTGCCACAGTGAATATTGCTGTGGTTTCTTTTGTGTGGTGGTTGTCTTTGTAACACCATTCCCCAAATCCTCTTTCCCATCTATTCATTGAAACCATAACCCTCTTCCCCAGTGTTGTATGATTTATTGAGATGTTACTTCAATTTACACCATAAATGAATAACACCCCTGCTGGGGCAAACGTGGTGAAAGCGACACCAACTCACAGCATGACCTTCTACCTTCTATTATCTGTGCAATATATCACACCAGCCCCATCAACATCATAATTCATGCATGTGTGTGTGTTCTGTTAATACTTGGCCTAGTCCAAACACTCTTTAGTCTGAGCCCGCTTCTCCTGACTCCATTATTTCATTTCCTAAGTTTAGTTTTATAGCTCCCCACCATTGCTCAGAAGAAATAAATATTGCTAGATTTTATTATCATATGGCCTTTTTTGTTGTCTGTCTAATGCTGTCATTGTGGTAGTCTGGTCTCAGTCTGCCTACTATGATCTTTCAATCTAGTTGGCAGTGATAGATAACCTTTTAATTAATACTGCAGTTGGAGTTCGCATAGGTGGGAGTGGAACCTTCTGTATTCCCTGTTAGCATGTTAGCCTGCTACTTCTACTCCTACCGCCCCCTTGAGATGCTACTTTGGGAAAAACCCTGTAGTAAGAAGACTCCCCTGCTTCATCTATTCAGGTAAGAGAAGAACTATGGATTGAAGTGAACTTGATTAGTTAGTGATGAACTCCTACTGATGAAGATGTTTTCTGTGTGTACTGGTTTTTTGTAAACAAAATAGGCAAGGGCAATTGTCCGCTAGTGGTCAATATATAGCTGCACAGGGCAATAGAGCAAGGGTCTAAGTAAATGACATATGCTATTTTAGCAGATAAAAATACTAGGCTACACTAAAACACAGCAGTGCAAACTAATAGCATAAAACACCAAAATAAAGATTTGAGATGCAAATGAAGTATAAAAAAGTAACCCTTTTAATCAGTTGCAAATAGAAAACCCTCCCTCTCCACCCACAACATTCCTACCACTCTCTCCAAACAAATAACTCCATCCCCGGAAAGTCCAACAAAAAGTCCAAAGTCTATCCCAAATCCCTCCCCACCCTCTCCACCCACAACAAATCCCACCCACCATAACAAAAAAATTTAAAAAAGGCTTAAAAGAGGGCACTGTCAACATGGGCCTAGAGCTGGTCCAGGCTCTCCTTAATGCTGGCGAGCTGGCTTTCCATCTGGTCTATCAGCTGCAGGATGCTTCTGAGCAATGCCGTTTTGGAGCAGGAGGGTGCAGCAGCAAGTGCAGTCAGGGACCCTGACTGCTAGCGGTGGTGCTGGTGATATACTGCCCGTGAGGCTGTGAGCTGGCATGGGTCCAAGGCAACTGTTTCAGCCTCTTCCTCCTCCAGGATCAGCAGCCACTTGTATTCACCCTGGATGTTTCCCAGCCTCTGCTGCCTCAGACGGGCTACTATGTCCTTTCTGGTTGGTGGTCGTCGAGCAGGAATAGCTGTTTCAAGGAGAAGAAGAATAAAAAAGCCAAATTGTAAACAATGCTCTGAACAAACACTTGTTCAAATGATAGGTAGTGTGTGCCATAGTAGTACTGCATAGCTGGTCCCCTAGGGACATTGGAATTGGATGTGATTATGACTAGGAGATTCACATGGGCAAGATTTTATTTGTTTATCTACAAATGACTCACATAAAAAGCAATGCCTGTCTGGTAGAAAAGAATTAAGGCAGAATAACACCAAACAAAAAAAAATATGATTTCATTTTTTTTCTTTCAAAGGTTTTTCTAATAACTAAACAGACACATTTAGTGGAAAAATAAAAATGAATTATCTATAATTTATGATGAGCAAGGCATTATGCACTATGGAATACACGTTGTTGTGCCAAATAATTAGACACATGTTAGCCAGCACTTCAATTACTTTCCCACTGTCTGTGCTTCTCGGGCAGCAGTAGCTGACAATTATCTATCTTTTATTCCAATAGCCTTGCTCTTCCCCACATGCCTTTTACTTACTTTAGTTTCCAGTATGACTCCAAAGAGGCAGATGAAAAAATAAGATATGTCACACATGTCAGATATAAAATGTGGATATATTTAGAATTTCTGCCATGAGTAGATTGGGGGGGGAATAATGCACTGCACTACAGGTAAAGGAATAGGCTATATAGATTCTATTTGGCACATTCCTCACAGAGTATCCCCTGTGCCAAACATGAAATCGAATCGGGCACTTACTAGTCCCACTTTACTCACTGGTCCCACCCACCATCACAAACACTTTCCAACAAATTGATTCACTGGGCAGTAAGGAAAATGAAAAAAACTTGACTTACTGTACTGCCGAATAAGACAGATGGATTAGGCAAGAAAGTAGAGCATTTGCTATAAAGGAATAGAAGGGCATCACTTATCTTGTTACAGAAGAAGAGCTCCCTTCTTTTTTCATCCAAGCAATATTGTAATGGCCCTTCAATTCTTCCTCTAAACACACACATAGCCACAATGATTTAAGCTTTAATTTCTCTCATCTAGTCTTTCACCCTAATCCCCAAACCGTTATCCATCCATTCAAAAACCTTTATCCACCCATTCAGTATCCACCCTTTCTTTCAATCATCCTTTTATCCATCCATCCATTTGCCCAATACTCACCCACGCATCCTTTTACCCACCAATGCATCATTTCCTTTTGCTCATTTCACCCATCCTTTCTTTTAACCTTCTGTTCTTTCCTGTTTCCTTCAAGCCATTATTTTATCATATGTTATGAGTGTTTTTGCTTGGTTCCAGATAGAAGGGGCCATAATTTTTCCAACCACCACTATAGCTGTAGTATGGGGTGTTGATAAATCCAATCACAACAACGCCCATGTGGCTGGTGAGTAAGAGTAATTGTCAATAAGCAAGCAATGTGACTTACCATCACCCATCCCTGCTGCCATGAGTCACCGTGCTCCATCTGCCCCTACAGTTGTAGAACTTGAGCTGGCTCCACTGGTTGGTGTGGCTATAAAAAATAGTATACCATTTTTAGAAGTCAGGTACGCCTCCTATTCTTAATTTTTAAAATCAAAAATATGCAACTGCAATACATCATTACAGTTCAATTAGCACTGCTGTATCTTCTGTTCTAAAAATATCACTCTGGGCATTTTGTTGGAATGTTAGAAAAGCCAGGTAATCATCTCAACCAAATGCTTTGCATAATAGAGGGGCAGAGCTATAGCCTATGACTGACAATGACTCAGAATCATTGATTGAAAAGCATTGAAGGGGTAGAATACAAAATGGACAATAGAAGACAGAATAATGCAGGGATAGTAGGGATTAAACAAAACTTGGATAGGAGAGTTTGAAAAAAGGGAGTCAAAAAAGTTAACAAGACAAAATTAAAAGTAGAAAACAAGTGGGGAGAGGTAAAAGCGAGGGAAATAATAATAATAATAATAATAATAATAATAATAATAATAATAATAGTATTAAATAATAGGACTTACTGGGATGAGCAGAGCCAACAGCATTGGCACTGTGGTCAGCGCCTCCCCAGCTCCTGCCGGACCCGCCGGTGCAGTGCCCCTCTTCTTGCCATTGGGTGCTGATGTAAGAAATTAAAAATATAAAAAATACATTAGTGTACCGTTAATCTCCACACAATTATTATATAACACACAAATGCAATAACATCATACTTTAATCTATGCTATGGTACTATACTAGTATGTTGTTGAGTTGGCTATACAACTAAAATTCCTATTCCACATTTACTTAACAAAAACTACATTTGGAACTAATGCATTGCAATGAATGATATTTCAATCTATTGCAATTTCTCAAGCCCTTTGAAGGACCAACTCATTTTCCCTTTTCTGCAATGCATGCATACTCGCGTCACTGTGAAATTGCTTGAGACTGTATGAGCTACATAAAGTCATAGAGAATGCTAACTCACTGATATCACTAATTCGCTATGGAGACAGGTGGACATAGAAGTCTGTGTTGCAATGACTTCTTCAACAATCAGCCGAAGTGAATGCCTATCAGAATGATGATGTAGTGCCGAGCACTTGCCTAGGCCTACCTGGATCACATAATAAATACAATTCTTAATGAAAACTAAACATAAAATACCTCTGAGTGGAAGCCACATGCTGTTTTGAAAAAATAAGCATTGTAGAACACAAACACAATAAAAATATAATACTCACCAAGCCCCGGGAACTCGACGCCTAGCAGGTCTAGCAGGTCCTTCTCACGGTTGATTATATCTGCACAGGAGTATGTCAGCTGCTTGGTGGTGGGCTGGACCTGGGTGGTCACCCTGACCAATGGCATACCCTATTCCAATGCTGCTGATGCTCCCACAGGTGGTAACCACTCCCAAATCTGCGGCCTGCTGCCAGCATGGAGGAGAGGTGGTACTGCACATAAAAAAACAGTGCTACCATCTAATCCTCACTAAAAATTGGCCAAGGATCTACCCCTTGCTGGTGCCACCGCCCACAGGGTAGGCGGCCGCTGTTACCTTGCTCTGCCATGGTGCTGGGTGGGGTAGGGTGAAGAAGGGAAGAAAAGAAACAGGCAGAAAAGGAAGGAAGGAAGAAATAAGGGAAAAATAAACAAAAATCCCAAAAGTCACACAAAAAACACAAAAAATGTAAACAATGTAAAAATAATCAGACACAGCCAGACATACTCATGCAATAAATAAACATAGGGGTAGATTAAGTGTAAGGGTGGAAGATTGCAAAGATTGAAATCAGATGAAAAAGGCCCAGTACCATAAACATACTTCGCATTGCGTTTGACATCAAACAAAACGTGAACGGGTGCAACAGAGAACTCTGCCCACTCATGGAACTCCACATAGAGCAGCTGAGTTTTTTTCCACTTCACAATTGGGCACACAGCTCTGTGATTGTGGCCCTGTCAAGACTATAGGTGAGGATAATGTGCCTGTCTGCCATTATTGCCAAGTGCACCACGGGTCTGTACACGGGGGATGTCTCCATCTCCTATTCATCTGCAGCAGTTGCTATCTATGTGGCAAAAGAGGGAGCAGCTGGTCATTATCTCTACATTCCAACCACTACAGTTCAATGAATATTGTGATTGTAACATTATTTTGTTGGAGATGTCCAAATAGTTAATTTGTGTACTGTGACCCAGTTAGGATCCATGGCCTGCACCCCCCCTGAAATGGCCGTCCGCCTGTCCTGTATGGAGGGACAGGTAGAAATGAGGTAATTCCACTGACGTTGTGCACCGTTACACCGTTGCACCGTTGCAGGAGGCGGTTGAGAACCGCCGTGCAACTCCTCGTTGGTGATCATTGGGCCCTATGGGAACCAGTGGCCAATGGTGATGTACGCCTGCGATGACGGTATGCAAAGCCGCGGACGTGACCGCCATTTTCTAGCTGTGCACTCACTTGCTACCTGACCTTCCACAGGAGAGGACCTACACTGCAAGTGCTGCTGTGACCATTGCTTGTGTTACTAGGGAAAGGGCCCCTGCCTTCACCTTGGCGGAGATGGAACAACTAGTGGATGGGGTCCTACCCCAGTACAAGCTGCTGTATGGGCCTCCAGACCAACAGGTGTGTACACCCTGAGTACGATGCATGGGGCGTGAGTGCATGGAGTGCTGTGTGTGAAGGCCTCATGTAGGCAGGGAGGTTGGTGGATGGGCCCTGGGCAGTGGAGAGCCTGTATGGTGGACCATGTCTGTGCTAATGAGGATGGGAAGGGGCATGGTGGGCCATGAATGTGACAGGCAGGACGGTCAGACTAATACTTTTCCCTGTTTCTATTTCCCATCAAACGAAGGGTATATGGCGTGCCATCGCCAAGGACGTGCGGACCCTGCGTGTCTACGGCATGTAGAGCACCCACTGTCAGAAAGGGTGGGAGGACCTGAGATGCTGAGCATGGAAGCTGGCAGATGCCCAGCTGGGGATAGCCTACCAACGAGGAAGGGGTGCCCGTTGAACCCTGACCCGCATGATGGCCCGCATAATGGCGGTGGCCTATCCGGAGCTAGGTGGGCGCTTGGGGGCATAACATCAGCCACAAGGGGGTGAGTACAGTGCCCTAATTTACAACTTATGCATAGTGGGGTCGTACCCGGGTGGGGGGTGTGGACCCTGTGGGTGCTCCTAGGCCAGGCCTGGCATTGTAGGGTTGTGCAGGATTCTAAGATGAAAATCCTCCAACCAAGCTAGGAGGCATCCACTACTGGGCAGGTGTCTGTTGGTCTCAGGCATGCTGTTATTGGCATTATGTATTACTGTCCATGGCCTGGTGACTAGCATTGTGACTGTTAGTGCATTGCCTAATGCATAGGGCTGTTCCCTGTGTGTGTGTGTGTGTGTGTCGTGTACACCAATGGTGGTGTTGTTGCAGCAATTAACCAAGTGTATCCTCTGTCTCTTCCCCCCCTTTTTGTTTTTGTCACCCTCACCTTCTGTGCATTAGCATCATCTGGCAGAGGAGCAGAGGCACCAACGACGGTGGGAGCTGCATCCCACATGGCCAAGGAGGCCGAATCCACCGACGGTGAGGGCACCAGTGGGACGGAGGGTGAAGGGAGCACCACGGCGGAGACAGGAGGGGACATTTCTGACAGTGATACCTCCTCTGATGGAAGCTCGCTGCTGGTGATGGACACCTCTGTGGCCACCCCAACTACAGGTACAGCCGCCACCCCCCGTACCAGCACCATCCTCCCAGAAGCACCTCAGCTTGTTTCCCATGCCCACTCATCCACGAGGGTGGGCATCTCCTTCTCACCAGGCACCTCAGGCCCTGCCCCAGTCAGCCCTGCTGCCCTGAGTGAGGAGGCTATTTACCTCCTGTGATCCATCTCTGTTGGGCAGTCAACCATTGTGAATGCCATCCAGGGGCTGGCAGCCCATTTGCAACAAACAAATGCATTCCTGGAGGGCATTCACTCTGGCATGGTGGCCCAACAGAGATCAATCCATGCTCTGGCCTCCTTTCTGATGGCAGCCATTGTCCCTGTTTCTAGCCTCCCCCTCCAACTTCCTCTGCACAATCCCATTTTCCTCAACCCCAACTTGTTCAAAGCACACAGGCACACCATTGTGCACACAGGACAATACACAACAGTGGTTCAGGCAAACACAAACACCGCACACCATCCCACAGGCACTCACACAAACACCATCCAGATGCAGACATACCAACATCCACTGCCTCCACTGTCTCCCCCTCCTCCTCGTCCACTTCCCTCCCAGTTGCATCTCCACTCACACCTGCATGCACTACATCCTCATCCATTACCTCCATCACCAATACGCCTATCACTACACACCCCTTACTGGCAGTCACCACCCCCACATCCATGCACACATCCCCTGTGTCCTCTCCCACTGTGTCTGTGCCCCCTCCTACCAAAGTACACAAACACAAGCACTCAGACACCCTACCGCCATCCACCTCACAACAGCATCCAGCCCATGCACCTGCACCCAAACACAGCAGACAGACACCTCCTACAACCACTTCCTCTTCCTCCACTCCCAAACCTTCACCCTCTTCCCACCCCAGTGTCCCTAAGAAGCTTTTCCTCTCCACCGTGGACCTCTTCCCTGACCCTCCCCCAGTCCTTCACATCAGGCCAGGGTGGTCAGAACCTCAGCCACCCACTCCACGGCCACAGAAGTGTTGACAGCTACTGCAGGTGGGACAGGATCTAGGGAACCAGCAAGCAGCACTGGAAGTATGCCTGCACCAGTTGCATCAAGGAAGGGCAAGTAGGCACCACCAGCTGTGAAAGGGAAGGGCAAGGAGGCACCACCAGCTGTGAAAGGGAAGGGCAAGGAGGCACCACCAGCTGTGAAAGGGAAGGGCAAAGGACCTTCACCTGCAGGGAGGAAGAACAGGAGGCCTGGTGTTGGGACTCATTTGGAGCCCCCACCACCAACCATGGCAGTTCAGCCACCTGAGCCTGCTGGGGAAGGGCTGGAGCCTCCCCCACCACTGCCAGCACTGCCACCAGCACCACTGCCAGCAGCAGCAGCCCCAGTGAGCAGCTGTCCGAGGCTGCAGGGGAAGGGCTTGAGCCTACCCCCACCACTACCAGCACCGCCACTAGCACCACTGCCAGCAGCAGCAGCTCCCGTGGATAGCCGTCCAAGGCTGCAGGGGAAGGGCTGGAGCCTTCCCCGCCACTGCCAGCACCTCCACCAGCATCTCTGCCAGCAGCAGCAGCCCCAGTAGGCAGCCGTCCGAGGCTGCAGGGGAAGGGCTGGAGCCTACCCCCACCACTGCCAGCACTGCCACCAGGACCACCACCAGCACCACTGCCAGCAGCAGCAGTCCCAGTGGGCAGCTGTCTGAGGCTGCAGGGAAAGGGCTGGAGCCTCCCCCCACCACTGCCAGCACCGTCACCAGCACCACTGCCAGCAGCAACAGCCCCAGTGGGCAGCCGTCCGAGGCTGCAGCGGAAGGGCTGGAGCCTCTGCCCACCACTGCCAACACCGCCACCAGCACCACTGCCAGCAGCAGCAGCCCAACGGGCTGGAGCCTACCCCCACCACTGCCAGTGCCACCACCACATCGCCACCACCACTGACACCAGCACCATTGGCAGCAGCTGAAGCCCCAGTGGGCAGCCATCGGAGGCTGCAGGGGAAGGGCTGAAGCTTACCCTCACCACTGCCGGCCCCAAAACCAGCGCCTCCACTGCCACCTCTGAGCAGCCGTCACTGCCAGGGGGCAGTGTGTAGTCCTGCCTCCATGGGCTGTGGTGCGTCCTGGACCCTGCAAATACTGTAGGTGTGACACCCAGGTGAGAGACTGACCTTGCACTCACCAAGATCTGCATCACAGGGCACAACGCCCCCTCCTGAAACAGTGGAAGAAGCCATCCACTCACCCCATCTTTCCCAGGGTAAAGCACACTGGGGACAAGGCCTCCTCCAGAACCACTGGAAGAAGCCATCCACTCACCCGATCCTTCCCAGGATGAAACACACTGGGCACAATGCCCCCTCCAGAACCAGTGGAGAAGCCATCCACTCACTGCATCCTTCCCAGAATGAAGAACACTGGGCACAATGTCCCTTCCAGAACCAGTGGAAGAAGCCATCCACTCACCCCATCCTTAAAAGGACGAAGCACACTGGGCACAATGCCCCCTCCAGAACCAGTAGAAGAAGCCCTCCACTTGAGAGACTGAGGGCTTGCACTCCGCATGACCAAGCAGTGGGCAAACCACCCACTTGAGAGACTGTGGCCTTGCACTCCCCAGGACCAAGCTGTGGGCCAACCACCCACTTGAGAGACTGTGGCCTTACACTCCCCAGGATAGCACACAGGGCATGTTGGCCCCTCCATGACCAGTGGTGTTGTACCATCTACCGGCTGAGGTGTCCCCCCACTCCCCTCCCCCTGAGGTGCATGTGTATTTTCAACCTGATGCCCCTGCTGTGTTCTCTCCATGTTGTTGCAGGAGTGAGGTGGGGCCTTAGCCTATGTGATGTGGCCCTGTGGCCCACGGACATTGAGGACTAGGCAGTGTCCCTCCATTTGTAAATATGTATATACGTTTGTATTTTGATGCAGTTATTCATGTTATTTTATCATATTACACTCACTTTCTTCCAATCATTTCGTCCTTGCATTATTCCTGAGAGGCACAGGATGTATATGTAATGTTACTGCATCTGGTTGTGTGTATGGTGTGTGGGATGGGGGTGCTACGTGTGTGTGTGTCACTATCTTTTTCCTCCCCTCCCCCTTGTGTGCTAGGCGGCAGTACTCACCGTGGTCGTCTTTGCCGGCGTTGCTCCTCATAATGCAGGAAAAGGTAGATGAGCATTGGAAAAATGTGCAACTAGGGCTCCATGGCGTCGTGGTTGTTCCCAGAGTCTCCAAAGGTGAGTCCTTTGACTTCTGTGTTCTGTTTCTGCTGTGCTTTTGATGTCATTGGTACCACCCCAGAAAAGGTGGCGGATAGGCCTGTCATAATACAGTGGGTGGTACATTGTCTTCCGTCTGGCTGTTGGCGTTTACCACCGTGGTGCTTGTTGATACTGCTGTGGTGGTTGGAGTGTTAAAGTGGCTGTCTTTCTTAGCGGTTTCCGCCGTGGTCGTAATTCCTTTTTTTTCACTGCTGGCATTTTGGCGGTAATACCGCCGCTTTATCACTGACTCCCAGGGTTGTAATGAGGGCCCCTGTCTAGTACAACCGGGAAAAAACCAAACCCTGGGTTGTATTATAAATGTTACAATAGGATCCTCTAGATCTGCCAATGCCTGTGCACATCACAGCATTAAGGCTGTCTTAGCCTTCATGGGCATCCTAGAAATTTTGCTCTTGGACCAATAAAGGACCTCTATCACATTTTCATATGACTAAAAATGCATTAATGACTGAGCTCACATTCATTGGGCTTTGAATCAAGCCATTCAAATTATGTCCTTGGTAGTTTTTACGCAAATTGCCTCACAAAATGTGGCGGTGCATGTTGCATCAAAGATTAGGGCAAAGCCTCATATATTCTTAGGGACTCCTCTGGGCCATAAAGCCATAATTAGAAAGATTACATAACACAGGAAAAAGATCAGAATTAACTGCTTTCCCATGGCACTACTCAGTTCTTTACAACTCTCCACTGGCATACCAGGAGGAAATCTAAATGCCCAAAGGAGGAGGCCAGTGCTTCTCTTTGTTTTCTCCTGCGTGTTTCAACTGACAATAACAAACCACTTGAAGGGCTGCTACTGCCTCCACAGCACGTAGCTCCCAACTAAACAACATCAAAGAGATGATCAAAAGATGGGAGGTGGGAGGTGTGTGGCTGGAGGTCACGCAAGATGGCCGCTGCTCTTTAGAGCTCCGTTAGGCTTCAGCACTTCCTGGAAAGAAGGAGATGCTTTCACATCAAAATGATTAATTTCTTCAGCACTTTTGAGCTCTGGAGCTCTGCCTCTGCATAAATATGCCTTTATCTTACAGAGACATGGAGCTTTGAAGTCATTTCAGAGACTTCATGTGAGGGCCTGAGGTAATTATTTATCTGCGTCAGTCATTTGCGTTTCACTCCATGGAAAGAAGGAGATGCTTTCACATCAAAATGATTAATTTCTTCAGCACTTTTGAGCTCTGGAGCTCTGCCGCTGCATAAATATGCCTTTATCTTACAGAGACATGGAGCTTTGAAGTCATTTCAGAGACTTCATGTGAGGGTCTGAGGTAATTATTTATCTGTGTCAGTCATTTGCGTTTCACTCCATGGAAAGAAGGAGATGCTTTCACATCAAAATGATTAATTTCTTCAGCACTTTTGAGCTCTGGAGCTCTGCCTCTGCATAAATGTGCCTTTATCTTACAGAGACATGGAGCTTTGAAGTCATTTCAGAGACTTCATTTGAGGGCCTGAGGTAATTATTTATCTGCATCAGTCATTTGCGTTTCACTCCATAAACCTCTGCACAAACCTAAACTTTCACAGAGACGTTTCTATTTGACTTTTAACTGCTTGCCTGAATGTGATTCTCAAATCTAATTTCCTCTGAAATGGAATATTTATTACCTTCTGACAGCCAACTGAACTTTTGACCTCTCTCTTCAAACATATTTAGCTGAGGTTTTCAACTTTCAGTATTCACTGGCAGCTCTTGTTGTCAAGGAGCTCTTTCAAATTGCTCTTCATAACAAGGTAAATGCTTTCCTTTGACGGAGTTGATTTTTCCTTTTCAGAAGGTTCCCTTAAAACTAGTCACCAATTTTATGACTATGTGCAGTAAAGTGTTTTGCTCTTGTGGTATTCTGTCATGCCTGTTATGAGAGAATAATTTAGGATTTTCTATTTATATATTTTTTATTATAATTTGCCTGTTGTTGGAAACTTCTGGCAGCAGCTTCTCATTCTAATATAATTTCATCAACACCTCACATTGCTGGCTTCCTATTACCAAATTGCTGCAGGCTTTTTTCGGGAGACCACATAAGTCTCAGAGCAGCCAGTCATCATCTTCCTCCAAGTCTAATTACCCTCTTCGAGTGGTGTGCACATATATAACTAAATCTTCTCTACCACCAGCTTTAACAATGGATAGAGCTACTGTCTTTTTAAAAGATAGCACCTCTTCCTCTCATGCTGCTGGCGCAATTGTGAAAAAACCATCTAACACCTCCTCCGTCAAGCGCCCAAACAAGACCTTGATTCTCCCTCAAAATCACCTACACATCTTACTCTAGAAGATGTCATGGAGGAATTGCATGCATTACGGTCCTTTATGATGGACACTAATGCCTCTTTGCAATGTATTGAGGAGCAATGGTCCCAACACGAACACCTAATTTGTACTCTGGAACAGAGAGTCAGTAACCTTGAAGATTGTAACGCTGTCAATACTCAGATCTCCAAGGACATAGCTCAACTTAAAAGGCTTACTGAAAACATAGAAAATAGAAATAGGAGAAATAATCTTCGCCTTTTTGGGATTCCAGAAGGTTCGGAAGGCTCTAATATGATTGCATTCCTTCAAACAGCAATACCTTCAATTCTTCGCTTGCCTTCTACCTCTCCCCTCTCTATCCAATGGGCACATCGTTTCGGTCCACAGACTTCAACTGGCCTTCATGCACATCCTAGAGGCATTATTATTCTCTTTCTCCAATTTACTGACTTGATGCAAATACTCTCGGAAGCCAAAAAGATGGGCTCTTTGCTATGGTCAGGTCATAAAGGCCCATATTTATACTTTTTGACGCAAAACTGCGCCAACGCAGTTTTGCGTCCAAAAAATTAGCGCTGGCTAACGCCATTCTGAAGCGCCATGCGGGCGCCGTATTTATTGAATGACGTTAGCCGGCGTTAGCCGGCGGCGCCGTCTGGTGTGCGTTAAAAAAAACGACGTACACCAGGCAGCGCCGGCGTAGGGGGATATGGGGCTTGGGCGTCAAGAAATGGGGCAAGTCAGGTTGAGGCAATTTTTTCGCCTCAACCCGATTTGCGCCATTTTTTACGACTCCCAACCCCCATAGAAATTACTCCTGTCTTAGCAAAGACAGGAGTCATGCCCCCTTGGCCAATGGCCATGCCCAGAGGACTTCTGTCCCCTGGGCATGGTCATTGGGCATAGTGGCATGTAGGGGGGCACAAATCAGGCCCCCCTATGCCACAAAATCTTTTAAAAAAAATACTTACCTGAACTTACCTTAATGTCCCTGGGATGGGTCCCTCCAGCCTTGGGTGTCCTCCTGGGGTGGCCAAGGGTGACAGGGGGTGTCCCTGGGGGCATGGGAGGGCACCTCTGGGCTCCTTCAGAGCCCACAGGTCCCTTAACGCCTGCCTTTTGCAGGCGCAAAAAAACGGCGCAAAAGCGGCCGTACGTCATTTTTTTGGACCCGCCCACTCCCGGGCGTGATTTTTGCCCGGGAGTATAAATCCGACGCACATGCCTCGGAGTCGATTTTTTAGACGGGAACGCCTACCTTGCATATAATTAACGCAAAGTAGGTGTCCACGCTAAAAAATGACGCTGACTCCATGGACTTTGGCGCTAGACGCGTCTAACGCCAAAGTATAAATATGGAGTTAGTTTTGCGTCAAAATTGCGTCAAAAAAACCGACGCAATTTCGGCGCAAACGGAGTATAAATATGCCCCAAAGTGTTTTTCACACAAGACTTCTCTCCTGCTACAGCTGCACGTCGCAAACAGTTTTTGGACTTCCGTCCACAACTCAAATCCTTGAATATTCAATATGGTCTTCTTCATCCATGCCTTTTCAAAATTACATTCAAGGACAAATCTTACTCGTTTGAGGAACCTTCAGCACTACAAACTTTTATTAACCAACACAAAACGGAAGCAATGGAACTAGGAGCATCTGAAATTACTTGAAGATATAATTTAATTTGTTTTTAATGTCCTTTCTTTTTTTTTTTTTCTGGACAGTTTAATAGTAATGGTTATGTTTAGTATTTATATCCATGGTTTTCCTTCTCTGCATCTTCTTATTTTCTTTTTTTTTTTAGATAGTGCTCTTTGTGCAATCCTCATGTTCCTTTCCCAACCGTATCCCTTTCTCACCCTCCAAATTTTTCTCCTGCACGTTCCACTGGTAAGTTTTGATTTTTATTGTTCTTCATGTCACACTCCTTTACTGTAGTTATTATGTTATTTGGTTTCCTGAATGGTACATTTTTCATTTGTATGTTTTTTTTTTTCTTCCATGAAACTCGCCTTCATATGTTTTAATATCTAATACTTTTCGTGTGCTGAAGCCACTTTTGCCTGTCTTTTCAGGTTCTCTGCTGTCCCTCTACCTTTCGGGGTATTCACTTTCTATCTTATCTTCTTTAGATTTCGGGGACTTTAGTCCATGTATATACAACTTCTGGAGTTCATCTTCCTCCTTTTCTTTTTCTTTACTATCTTGTTTCTTTCCCATTTCTTTGCTTTTGCTAAATTAATATGCCTAGTTTTTTCCTTGTTACAGCAGTTGTTTATTAATACTTCTTGTTATGCAACTTAGAACTGTTACTTGGAATGTTAAGGGGCTTAAACACCCCATGAAACACCAGCGTGTCTTATATTACCTAGCTCGTTTGAAATGCCACATTGCTTTGTTGCAAGAGACTCACCTCAACAACTCTGAGGCAATTAAGCTTAAAAAACAATGGGTGGGGGACATTTTCTACTCCCCGTCCACCACAAGCAAAAATGGGGTAATTATACTCTGTCATAAATCTCTCAAACCTACCATAATTTCACGGCATCAAGTTAGAGAAGGTACATGTTACATTTGCAATTGACAATATTTCACTTACTATCCTAAATATATACGGCCCCACACATCTGGATCCAAATTTTTGAAAGAATATTTCACATATTGCCTCTGAACATTCCTCAAACAATTTACTAATAGGTGGTGACTGCAACCAAATTCTCGATCCATTTTTGGACAGACGTTCTATGTCACGTTTCATTCCACATGCCTCCCACAAAGCTTTTAAGAACTTTATTTTACAGCATTCTCTCTCTGATTCCTGGAGAATATGCAATCCCGACCTCTTGGAACACTCTTTTTATTCTCCTACCCACCATTCCCATTCTAGGCTTGATTAAAACTTTCTGAGTAAAGGTTTATTGCAACATATGGTCAACTCTGAAATTGGTGCTATTTTGATCTCAGATCACGCACCTGTGATTACTGACCTTGATCTTTTTCTTAATGGTTCTAAAACATCTTCATGGAGGTTTAATAACTCTCTTCTTTCAGATGCTAATTTTATCGCTTCCTACTGTAAGTTTATAGAAGAATACTTCCACATCAACGATAGTGATCAACTATAATTTCATTTTGTGTGGGATGCATTCAAACAGCCTCTAGGGGTTTCATCATAAGTTACGCTCACTCAAAAAAAAGTCTGCTCAACAAAAATCGACTTTCATCCTTGAAAATAAAAAGTCTCTAGAACATGAATACTATACTCACAAAACTAGTAAATCACACCTTGAAGCACTAGTCTCAGCTAAAATGGAGTTTAACCAATATACCACTGAACAAGTATGAAGCACCCTCCTGAAAATAAATGCCAGACATTATGGTGGTAACAATAAAGCTTGTTCTCTTCTAGCTCGATATTTGAAACAAAGAAAAGAAAAAACAACTATTAAATCTATCACAGATAACAATGGTGTTAAATACTTTAGAGATAAAAATATAGCATTGTGTTTCGCTTCTTACTATAAGGACCTGTACACTCCAGAACACATAACAACAGTTGAATCTCTCAACCATTATTTCTCTAATGTCAAACCAAGAGACCCATTGCAGATTGACCTTTCATCTTTAGACCAACCCATACAACTTACCGAACTATATACAGCTTTACAATCTCTCCCCAAGGTTAAGGCTCCAGGCCCAGATGGCTTCACGGTCGAATTCTTTATTCAGTTTGCTAAGTCTCTCTTCCCCAAACTCTTTCAATTACTTAATCACTTTATAATGTCAGGTTCTGCATCTGGCTCATTAACAGAGGCCATGATTTGTCTTATTCACAAAAAAAGATCGGGATGCGACTGACTGTAAAAATTATAGACCCATATCTTTAATTAATACTGATTGTAAACTCTATGCCAAAGTTTTAGCTCTCTGTTTACTCCCATATATACCTGACATTATTGATTCTCATCAATCTGGTTTAATCCCTAATAGAATTGTAGCAGATAATTCCAATACTTTATAAAATATTATTAACAAGGCATATAAACTTAAGACTCCTCTGGCAGCTTTATCATTGGATGCGGAAAAGGCCTTCAATAGGGTCTACTGGGGTTTCTTGTCGAAAGCATTGGAATGGCATGGACTAGGTACTAAATTCTGATATTTTATTTCCATTCTTTATTCCTCACCATGTTCCTCGGTGATAACAATTGGTATCCGATCTCCTTTTTTCCCTCTTAAAAGGGGTACTCGTCAGGGATGCCCATTATCTCCTTTACTATTTATTTTGCTTCTCGAACCTTTTCTATACCAATTAAAAACGTCTGAACCATTTACGGGGTTTCACATTAATAATGCACACATCAAATTTATGGCATATGCTGATGATATTCTTTTGTTCATGTCTCACCCTGACACTTTCTCTTCCTGCATTCCTGCATGAGCTCAACTTATATTCTGATGTATCTGGCTATAAACTTAATATAGACAAAACAGTGGTCTTACCCCCTTAATGCTCATTGCACTGGCTCTGTATTCTTTGATGCTGCATTATCTTGGAATTCTTCTAAGATAAAATGCCTGCGGGTATGGTACTGCACTACTCTCAAGGATACATTAAAGACTAATTTAGAAATCTTATCTGCAAAGCTTGTAGATCTCACACAGAAATGGTCTCCATTATATCTCACGTGGTGGGACCGCTTGGACACCAATAAGATAATGCTTCTCCATATCATTAACTTCTTACTTATGATACTCCTATTAAGGTACCTACAATATTTTTTAGTTCAATTGATAAAATTCTATCCAAGTTCCTGTGGAACGGTAAACAATCCCGAATCTCTCTCTCAAAAGTAAAACCTCCTAAAGTACAAGGTGGAGTTAATTTTCCTGACTTTTTAACTTATCACAAATCATTTGGCATATAGCAAATACATCCCTATTTATCTACACTCAATGATGCCTCCCAAAAGCTATGGTTCTCTTTGGAAGAAAAATGTATTTCTCCCTTTTCCCATAAACACATTATACTTATGCCTAACCCCTCCAAATTTGGGGTTGCCCAGCACTACCTCCCATTCAGTCAACTTACTGAAGCCTTTTTTTATTTTGCATCTTACCCCCATTAGTCAATTCTTTAACAGTCCTATTTGGCACAATAGTTCGCTTAGGAAACAAGGTAAAACCTTGTGTTGGAAGGCTTGGATGACTAAAGGTATTCTTCTCATTTCCCAATTATATCTTTAAGACTCTCTCATCCCTTTTACTACTCTTTCAGCAATTTATAATCTCCCTATGAAATCCCAATATATAATTATTTCTACTCTAGTCCAGGAGGCCCTCAATAAACTTATACCTTGTAATCATTCTTCTCTTGCATCATCTCCACACCCCATCGTAAATTCTAATTATCCTACGGCAGCAGGAATTTATAAACTTTTAAGAACGTCTGTTTCACCTGGACTCAAATCACCTATTGAGACATTGTGGGAATCAGATCTTGGTGTTGTTTTGCCAACTTTTTTTATGGGATAGAATATAGTATTAGATACATTCTACTGCACTCACTGCAAGCCTCACACTGACCCTATATTATTTTATAATAGACTTTTCTACATTCCTGTATGCCTTTACAAACTCAAACTTGTACAAAATGACAATTGCTGGTACTGCCACACTCAGCAGGGTACTGACTTGCACATGTTTTTTTCTTGTCCATCCCTATCTACTTTTTGGTCCTCAATATGGTCTCGCATTTCAGCAATAGCTCAGATCTCCTTACCAATGTCATATGAATTACTGTTTTTGGGTGGAAAATTGGTGGACCTTTTGCTTTCTATTGCAATCTCTATTATTACTTCTAACTGGACATCTTCGGAGAACTTTACTCTCAGACAGTGGTGGTGAGAGAGCGTAGCTTATATATTCCATATTAACATGAAATGCTTATGAACTAATGTGTAATAATGCCGCATAGAAAATGTATCAATGAATCTTGCTAAAAAGTGTGCTTTAAGTGTGCCCACGGGGAGTGGCCGTCAATATATACGGGGATTGATGAAATTGACTAATAATGTTGAAATGTTATATTATGATATGATTTTGCACTAATAATAATAGGTATATTTAAAAGGTTCGCTAATAAATCATTAGGCCTTAGTTAGCATGAGTCAAGGCCTAGCTGCCTGGCTTTCATATAAAATGTGTTTTTCTAACGTGCAGTGTGCTGACTTGCTGAAGGACATGAACTCTTGTTTTTCCAAAACTAGAAGATGAATGTAACTGTAGTAGATCCGTTCTCATGAAATACGACTTGCTTGTAGAAACATTTTAGCTGAATGCAACAGTGTAAACCACTTGCAGGTACAAGGTTGCCTGAGCCGGTACAGACATTGGAGCCACTGACTGAATATGCACAAAGGACCACGAGAGTATGAAATCATACCGGACATTCCACCCGCTAAAGACGTCAATCATAAGGACCAATAAACTACGTGAGAACTGTTATAGGGTGACAAATTTAATGAGATAATTGAACCTCTATTGGAGGGAGATAGTGAGGTGCAACCCCTTATCCAACCAAATTTTAGGGGAATGTTCAGCAAAAATGGGATAAAAACCCTTGACACCAGGAAGTAAATCAGAACAGGAGAGAATAGGAGACTAGGAGAGAGTTAGGGAGATGCTGATGCGATTTGCTATGACCCAGACACTTTGTCACTCTGCATAGAGACTTTGCTGTTTGGTTCTTAAAACCATCCTTGCCTTATATTGCCGGTTTACACTTTACCTCCTTATGAGGGAAGTGCCCCTTTTACCCGATTGCTGAATTCCTGATGGCGAATCAACTGATGTCCTGAGGACGAAGACTGAACCTGAGTTCTGACCCAATACGGAGGGTAACTATATGACAATGAAATTGTAATTGTCTGTTTGCTTTTCCTTTCTAGGTACCAACTGCTTCTTTCGACAGAGACATTAGTTAGATGTTTTCCAAATTGGTGTTACTAAATTGTTTTTCATGAAGCCCAACATGCCAATGCTGATTTGAGGTTAGATGAGGGGTTCACTAAACTGGCGCAAATAGACAAATAACTGAATCTATGCTTTGTTGAATAACAGTGATAATGATGCTCTGCTAAGGATAACCTATGCTGACGCCATGCTAGGTTTTGATATTCATGATTCTTGCTTTTATGAAATCTTATCAGAGTTGTCATATTGTGACTATGCTAATGTGTTTCTTGGTTTTGAGACTAATAAACTTGCTAGTAGAATTGTAATCAGTAGGGAATAAACTTTAAATAATAGTACTAAACTGGTGTGGTTATTCATGACTGCAAGGTCATGGTGGTTTCTGTGTTTTATTAATGTCTTTGACTAATCTGAGTTGTCTTATTACAGTAAATTTTGATGATGTTATTGACATTTTGATTTGACATGCTGATTAGTTATCTGTTCTAAGGTGTCTTCAATCAGGGTCAAAAGATTCATTGGCCTAAAACGAGTCCCAAAGTGAGTAAATTAGTCATAAAGGGACGCGTTAGCAGTGGTATTCTGAATGTTATCATCTTAGATTTGACAGCTACAAGCTTGATTCAACAGTAACTTTCTTCAAACGTCATCAGCTATGGTTGCCATTAAGTAACTATCTTTCAGGAGCTGCGAAGGAAATTGATTTTTCTCCTCCTTTTTAAAAAATGTCAATATATTTCGTGTTTTTCTTCTTATATATACTTATTTAATCTTACATTCGCTGTAACTAATGTCTATTACCTCTCTCTCCACATGGCTATCACTTGATTCCCTTTTCTATCCCTATAGCTCTTCTCCCTCTCCCTCTCTCTCGCTTCTTTCTTTATTCAAACTTGGAGTCTTTGATATAATATTGCTGTACATGCCTAATTCATTTACATGTTTAATATGCATTTATAAGTACAATATTCTTTATGCATATATATTTACAACTGCATATCTCCGTCCTGGCAATGTTAAGTTAATTTTCTTGTATTTGACTCAATAAAAAACATCTTTAAAAAAAAAGAAGATGGGAGGTGTATGTCTTCATATTGGTGGTTTTCTAATAATTGTTTTGTATTCTGAGCTAGCATTTTACATTTATGATCGGCCTGGGTGTAATTTTATTTTTTAATTATGCCAGAGTATTGGAGTCATTTTGGTAACTAAGCATTACTCTTGAGTGATTAAGAGTAATTGGGGGCAAAAGTCCTTTATTAGGAGCACAGGAACAACAAACTAAGACCCATATTTTGTAAGTTTGCTCGTCTTTTGCGTCAAAAAATGATGCAAATGTGGGCCAAAAAACATAAAAATGTGCCTATGTGAGAGCAAGTGGCTTCCAACTACTACTGTTGGTGTCCTGTAGCATTTAGAGTTATGTTCTTACAGCAAAATGCATCCCTGGGCCCATTTTGAATGTAAAAGTGCATTTTGCATTAAGAAAATAGCACTAAATGCTGGATAACGCTTCTCATAAAATTATGTGCAATTACAAGTAATTTTGTGGTAATTGTGAGTAATTATTCTAGAGAGGATTCTCCAGTTTCACACACTCCTAGTTTTCATGCGGGCAAAAGAACTAGAGAAAATAGGATTAAGCACACTTAAAATGATACACACGTAATCCATGCCACCGTAGCCAGCAGTTCATTTTCCACATGAACAAAGATGACTGTAACTCTTTTAAGGCCAAATTCGTGTTTTGTGAGGAACACTTTACTGTAGTTGTGCAGCTCCAAATGTGTCAACCCAAGCCTTGAAAGAAACATTGCCTTTTCACACTTAGCATTACAACTAGGTAATGATAAGAACATAGTCTTACGACAAATAAACATTGTTTTAGTTACAATTACAGTACAATGATTGATGTTATGCGTTCCATTTCCATAAATACTGCAAGACCATTGTAATAAATTCAGCATAAACTGTTAATGAATGACAGCTTTATAGTTTAAAACTCTCCATCATATTTGTGCCTTCAATTTATAAATGCGCGCTACACCAATGAATTTGTTTTTAATATACTGTTATTTATCTATACCATGTTGAACACCTATTGTCATATTAAGCATCGCTCAATTCAGGATAATCTCCATTTCCCATTTAAATGTCAGACATTTAGGATAAGTTCTGGAAAGAATAAGATACCTTAGTATCGCTGGCAATGCTCTCTCCTTAATTACATTTTACGATTATGACCTTTATGCTAACAATAAGTTAAAGTTTTAATTAAATTTGAAACAATTTACATTTCCGCAAGATGTCCTTCATTCCTCCGCTCCGGATTTTAATGAAGTGATTTTTCATGAAAGCCATGAAACTCTTACTGAGAGTTTAGTTATATTCACGGGGGGCGGCATAATGCACAGATTATGTTTTGAAATATTCATTGCCGGTTTGTAGTGCATCCACAGGAAGTTGATTTACAGGTTTTTTTTTCTGCTCCGCTCGTATCACTTTGAGCTGATGCGTTTATCAGTGTGTCATTACTATGGCTAAAATAAAACACATGAAGTGTATTGTTTATGAAAATACAGAGGGCCAAGAGTGGTAAACGGTGGCATTCTTACGAAACTAAGGGACAGCAATGTCAAGTGTTTATTTTATGAAATACATTCCCGCAGTATCCTCCTTCCACCAGCAGGGGCACGAAGAGAATATGGAGCCTGAAGATTTAGAAAGAAGTGACATAATGGGAGAGAGGGAGAGGCAGAGATAGAGAGAACCATCGAATAGGACCGAGAGAGAGAGAAAACGACAGAAACGCGAATTAAATACAAAAATAGACATAAAGAGGCTCACGTCTGGATTTTACTTTCATTTTGTAGGTAGATGGCACTTACCTAAAATGCCAGGGGTAGAAGAATTGACATTACACGCCTTTTAGCGGTATAGGGACATGTCGTGATCATGGGTACTGGCTGAACACCGAACGCAGGACCAGTTTTTTGAATCTGAGGCGTCTATGTTCAAACACAAAAGTCTGGATTTCTCCGAGTTAGGGCTTTATCACGACCATTGCAGTTCAATGACCACCAGGGTTGTGGTGGTGGTCCGACTGCCTGTAAAACCAGATTATAAGTTAACAATGGTCTGTGCAAGCAGTTTAATGTTGGTAGCACCGACATGAAAAGGCTGGCAGAGACGGAGTGCAGGGTGCCCCAGGGGGGCCTCTGCACTGCCCATGCACTTTGCCAGCCCCGTCACAGTGTCTGTTTTGCAGACAGTGAATATTGCGATGGGTGCTGCTTGACCCTTCGCACTACAGCATTGAGGCCAGCTCTATTATGAGCCAGAGACAATGCTGTAGGCCGTTTCCCGCTGGGCCAGGGGGTAGAAACTCTGCTTCTGCCCGCTGACCCAGTGGAAACACGTAATGGACCCAACAGGAAGGCTGCTGCACTGGCGGTAACCTACCTATCTGGACTTCATCAGAAGGGCTTTTTCATCTGCCAAACTGATAATTAAGCCCTTAATGTATGAACCTTAGACAGAACAAGCAAGAAGCACAGAGAGGCAATCTCTGATCACCATTTCCAAGTTTTGTTGTGTAAAGCTCATCCATCAGCTTGGAGAAATTCCAAGTTACATGTATGTGCCACCAGTCTAACATATTTTTTTTTAAAAAAATAGCAGGCTCTAGGTTCTGTGCTGAGTCAGTGCACTTGGTCATATAAAGGCCCCTGAAGTCTTCATGAAAAGTGACGTCACATGGCCTTTGATTCGTTTCACAGATGAGACAACACAGAGTGACACCAGTCAAGTTGACAAAATGTAAAACAAGTTTGAAGAATAAAATATGTAGACATGTACCATATTAAGTGCAGTGGTCTATTCGGCAAAGGTGCCTGGCGGGTGAACATCCTTATGCAGATCGTCTTTACTGGCTCAGAGCCGAGTGCATGTTTTATGCACCTGAAGTGTGTAAAGTGAATTTGTTTAACCCAATATTTTTTCGAATTAAGGTTTGGCTTTCAAACAGTAGAGTTTGTAAAGAATGAGCGTTAGAGCGTTACTTGCCTGTTTCATTTTCTGATCTGTGCAGAGTAAAATGATGCAGTAATTCAGAGAAATGTCAGATGACATGAATTCACTTCCTGCAGGTAACAAGTATTTGCAATACAATGGGTGTCGCGTTTGCTTGAGTTAGAGCTATTAGTGTTATGAACTCCTAACCAGACTTCTCTTGCTACATAAACTGAAAATGAAAAGTAAAACAGTTTCACATAAGCAAGCTGATTGCCTCCATGATCATGAAGTGGACACACAAAAGGATACAGAAGTTCGCTCGCAGTGAAACGTATAGGCATTTATCCATGTTACCAGCAAAAATACAATTATCCATGCAACAGGGTCGATGTCATGCAAATCGCTTGACTACTGCTCAGCAAGATCGTGCTGCCTATGAAATACAGAAAAAAAGTAGTTCAGAAAACATACGGAAAACATGGAGCCTCGTATGTTTTCAGTAGTTGTCCGGTGCGCTCAAGGAGGGCACACCTTTTACTAATGAAAGCAAACAAATTTTGAAAGGCACGAACCAACCAAACTGATGGGTGTGGTTCCAAGCCCATAGAGAGATTACAACAGGGAAAGAGCGCTTTGCGTGCTCAACCCTAAAAACAGCTTCTTAGCTCGGTGCCAAAGCAGCGCACCCTATCATCTTAAGGGGAGGCCCTCAATACAGTCCAAGGCAACCAGTAGGCCAGGAAGTAAATGCAACTTGACGCAGGTGGCTGGCAGCTGCATGTACTTAACCTTTTCACAGATTCAGACAGCTACTTAAAACTAGGTGAGCTGAGCGAGGGCAAACGTATGACTCTTGGCATAGCATGGAGTATTTTGTCAAATGGTGGACCGAAGTGATAGTTTAGAACAGCTAGATCGATGGGCTTAGTGGGTTTAAGTGTGTTGTTTCTATTGCTGCAGAACACTGACACTTGTCTACGGTCCCAGAAGCAGCTGAATCCTAGTATGCAGTTATTTGGTTACTTGTGGTGTTAATTGACAGAGGGCCTGAGTGACAAGCAGAGCGTGCTGTGATTTTTCTTTACATTTTTCAAACTGTGTTCTTAGGACTTACAAAAATGGGATAAGGATGGGAGAGGTGAGACTATTAGGTTCAAGAAGGGCAAGAAAACCAGAGAAGCAAGAGATGGGCAGTGATTGTGAGATTCGCTGGCCCTTCTTTGCATTGCCTTTTTTGGTCATGCTTGTAGTAGTTTGCCACTTCAAAACTTCAATGAATTCTCCCGTGCAGATTGGAACCCTGCTGAATGGAAGAAATTGTGTTGAATACATTGGAATGAGGCAGGACTAACTTGACACTAAAGGTAGTGGGACCTTTGAAAAGATGATTTGTAAGTTAGTGAACTCATCATTTGGGATGATTAAGCATAATACAGTTATCCCAAACAATCTATTTTTGAGATCACTTTGGACGTTCTTTTCTCATGGTTCTGAAACACATCTCACAGAACTGGACCCAGAAGTGTGACATGAACCACCATGTGGTATTCAAGTTCCTTTCTGAAAAGCAGTTGACAGATTAACTGCTAAAGAGACATGACAGAGAGAATGAAAGAATGATTTGAAGTTTTGATTAACTTTCCTCATTTAAGGCTCCTCTATGTCAAGAGAACAGCCAGCGAAAAGGTCAATGAACGTGGCTGATTCTCTAGGAATCTGAGACACTTCTTTGCCTCAAGGGTATATCTTTGAGTCAATTCTTTCATCTTTTGTCCTTATTGTCAAGCTCAGTGCCTTTTGGCACAATCCTTTGATTTTTATTCAGGCACCCTTATCTCCTGTGTGGGCATCCATGTGAGTTTTACACAGCTGCAGGGGAGCCCAAGCTCACATGCCCACGTGCCACTCTCCTCTTTCATGGCAGGGGAGCTACCTTTCTTTTTTCTCTAACCATGAATACAAGTGCAGTGGCCAAAGAGGTTACACCTGCTCTATGGCTTCTCTCGCCCCCATATCATGCACCTGGGAGGCAAGAGCGGGAGAGCAGAAGAGCAATGTCACTCCTCCAGTGATTCTTTTGGGGCCGTAACCTTCCCTGGGAGTGATAGAACGGACCTGTATTGACCCACATATGCCCTAGTGGCCCCCAATTCAAGTGCAACAGCGCTTCCTTTAGCCAGTCCCAAAGGAGACTGACATGTATGCAGTCTCACTGGGGGCAAAAAGATAATCCCTCTGTTGGTTTCCTCACTTTAATGGGTGCTTCCTGTCCTCAGGCACCGGGAGCAAAATTGCAGATATCTCTGTTCAGTGTGAACCAAATATTATGTTTTTTTGCTGTTGTGTTGGCATTGGCATGATCCATATACCATGCATGTGTATACCAGGCCTCTTGGCCTCTAACATTTAGAACATGTGTTCTAGAACTGATGTATACGAGCTCATGTACTGCCCTCCTGCCAATTTAGGTCCACACAGCCTTCTTGATAATTCTTCCTTGCAGGGTCTGCCCCTAATTCTGAACTTATAATAATTTTTATAGCTTAAGTTCTCCCAGGCAGAACCTCATTATTGCCAACAAGGTAGATTATGCTCCCTGCTTTGAGTATTGAGATTCTGATATCTCCTGGTCACTAGCACAGCACCTCTGGTGCCAGAGAGAATCAGGAGATCCCCTCCTCACATGTAGTCTCCACAGGACCTGGGGAACCTTCTCCTCCGGGGTCCCCAGCATTTGCACCCTCTATTGTCCACTAGAACAAGTGGGGGGGGACAGTTCCACTGGCCCAGCAGAGAGTGTTTCAAAGAGACCAAGTCAGTACAAGTCCAAAGTGTCCCACCACCCCAGTCAGGGGGTCAATCCATGATGGGACCTTCTGTTATTTTCTTCTGCAGGTTCTAGTGCCTCTTAAAGACTCTCACTTAAGGAGGAGTTTTCAATTTTGGTGGAAAGTCCCGAAAAGTAGATATCTCCACCCAATTGAAACATGGCAGGTAACGACTCTACCCTTGCCCCACCTCTCATGCACAGCAATCTGGAACTTTTCAAGATAGTAAATTCAAATAGTCAGTGGACACATATGAGAAACTGGATTGATGGTTGAGGGGGGGGGGGATGTGAGCCCTTCTCAAGCCACATCCACCATCCTTTGAAGGTTGAACCACAAAAGCCACAAAATTAACCTGTGATTAATTCTTTAGTAACTTAGTAAAAAAACAGTCAGGCTTAATTTAGAGGCAATGTGTAAAAGATTAATGGATCACTCAAACAGCAATAAAGTGAAAACACAACACAAGAAAAGCCCTATACCAACTTAGCCAAATAGAGTAAAATGTAATAACATATTTGACACCAAAACAACAAATATCCAATCAGTAGAACCAGAGATATGACTTTTTAAAGATTAAGTATAGCACCTAAAAGCACAAAGTTCCTCTCACGGTTATCTGGTCATGCAAGACTGAGTAAAAGTCACAAGTTGAGGCTGACTGCAATGGAGTGCAGGCTGGATAGAGTGACAGGTTAGTCCCTCTGAGTGTCTACCGTGAAGAGTCCAGTTCATGCTGGGTAGGACGCAAAGAGTAATTAGAGTGCTGAGGATGATCATCGCTGTAGCACAAAGTGTGCTGGGCGGCATCGCAGACAGTTATTGCTGTTGCTTGAAGATCTTGTGGGATGTCATGGATGGCTGTTGCTGGAGATTCATGTTGCCCGTTACCGTGGGCTGTCGATGCTATAGCACGATGTGCAGATCTTGTGTTGCTAGTCGTTGCTTGCAGTCACTGTAGTATGAAGAGTCTGGTTCACCAGAGCTTTGCGGTGGCAGCCAGAGTGGAAAGTGATATTTTGATGCAAACAGGCCCATTCACAGTTGTGAAAAGTCAAAAACTTCAGGATTTCTCTTTTTCTTCCAGGAGTACTTAAACTGATGGCACACTAAGGCCCTCATGATGACATTGGCGGTGACTGTTAGAGTGGCAGTAATAGCGCCAAAAGGCTGATGGTAATTACCGCCAAATTCTGACCATGGTGAAGATAACTCCTATAGACAGCCAATGTACCACACCATCCGCCAGGGCATTAACACCATGCACCACAGAGTTAGCCATCAACAGCCAGGCGAAAGGCAAGGTACCGCCCACCATATTATGACACTGCAAACCACCATGATTTCCGGGGCGGTACGAACACCCTCAAAAGCCTGGTGAAAACACATCACAGAAGACCAAAGACTCACCAATAGAGACACGGAAGATCAGCGCTGCCATGGAACCAGAACTGCAAGTCTTCAAAAATGCTCTTCTACGCCATGCTCCACCTGGAATACCAACGCCAACGAAGACGACGAGGGTGAGTACAGCCTTCTAGCACACAAGGGAGGGAGGGAGGAAAAGGAGAGTGACACACACACGCACAACACACACCAGCCACACACATACCATACACACAACCAGCTGCAGACATAAACCAACAGCACACAACACATGGCATAATAACACAAGGACTTCAGTTCGGCAGCACTGACATTGTAATAGCAAGGCAACCCCCACCATATAAACCAATTATAGAACAAAGATACATGAACAATTGTCCAGAAAGGGCCAATGCCCAGTCCAAAGTATATAAGGCCCACATGGCCATAGGGCACAGTCCAAGCCCCACCTTGACCCTGATGAATTCCACACAACTCTGTGCAGGGGTAACATCTCCGAAGTGGACATGCACCTCAGTGGGAGGGGGAGTGGGAGGCACTTCAGCTGAAATCGGGAACATTTCCACTGATCCTGGTGGGGGCTCCATGGACATTTTCCAATGCTGGGGAGAGCAAGGTCACAGTCTCTGAGGCGGGGAACTTGGCCACTGTTTCTGGACCGGGCTCCATGCCAATTTTCCCAAAGCTGTGGGGGCTCCATGCCCATTTCCCAATGCTGGGGAGTGCAAGGTCATAGTCTCTGAGGTGGGAAACTATCCCACTGGTTCTGGAGGGGGCTCATGCCCATTTCTCAATGCTGGGGAGTGCAAGGCCACAGTCTCTGAGGTGGGGAACTTTCACACTGCTTCGGGAGGGGGCTCCATGCCTATTTCCCAGTGCTGGGGAGTGCAAGGTCACAGTCTCTGAGGTGTGGAACTTGCTCACTGCTTCTGAAGGGGGCTCAATGTACAACAGTCGCTGGAGGGTGGTCAACATGCCCTCTGCTGGAGATGAGGGCTGCATTGACTCTGCTGGTGGAGGTGTCTCCTGGTCAGCCTCTTCTAGAAGTGAGGGCTGCATTGTCTCTGCTGGGGGAGGTATCTCCTGGGCAGCCTCTGCTGGAGGTGAGGGCTGCATTTTCTCTGCTGGGGGAGGTGTCTCCTGGGCAGCTTCTGCTGGAGGTGAGGGCTGTTGTGTCCCAGCTGGAGGTGAGGGCTTCTCGACTGTCATTGGTGGTTGAGTGGAAACATTTTCTGTCATTAGTGGTTGAGTGGGAAACATTTCTGTCATTGGTGGTTGAGTGCGAACCTTTTCTGTCATTGGTGGTTGTGTGGGAAACTTTTCTGTCATTGGTGGTTGAGTGGGAACCTCTTCTGTCATTGGTGGTTGAATGGGAACCTCTTCTGTCATTGGTGGTTGAGTGGGAACCTTTTCTGACATTGGTGGTTGAGTGGGAACCTCTTCTGTCATTGGTGGTTGAGTGGGAACCTTTTCTGACATCGGTGGTTGAGTGGGAACCTTTTCTGACATTGGTGGTTGAGTGTGATCCTTCCCTTTCCTGGCTGGTGGAATGGATGTTTTTCCTTTCCTGGCTGGTGGAGTGGGATCCTTCCCCTTCCTGTCTGCTGGAGTGAGGTCCTTCTCTTTCCTGGCTGGTGGATTGGGAATCTTCACGGTCTTGCCTCCACGGTTAGGAGGTGCCTTCACTGTCCCAGTGGACAGTGTAGCTGAGGCGCTGGGCTGGGTTGTTGGGGCCATGCTCTTACGGGCAAGACAGGGGGAGGGAAGAGGTCAATTTGGACAAGGAAAAGCTTCTTAGGGACGGTGGGGCAGGATGAGGGAGGAGGGAATGGGAGTGGAGGTTGAGGGAGTGGTTGTTGGAGGATCACCTCTGCTGGACTTGGGTGCAGGTGCATGGGCAGTGTGCTGATGTGAGGAGGATGACTGTTGGGTGTCTGAGTGCCTGTGTCTGTGTCCTTTAGGAAGGGGGGACAGACAGAGTGGGAGTGGAAACAGGGGACAGATGCTGGATGGATGTTGTGGAGGTGACTGATAGTGAGGTGTGTGTGCTGGTTGGTGTGGTGATGCTGGTGGTGGCTGTTAAAGCAGTGCATGCAGGTGTGAGTGTGGACAAGACTGTGAGGAAGGTGGAGGAGGAGAAGAAGGAGGAGGAAGGGGAGACAGTGGATGTGTGCAACTGTCTATTGTTTGTGTGAGTGCTTGTGGACTGAAGTGTGATTCCTGTGTTTGACTGGTCCACTCTTGTGTGATGTCTTGTGTGCATGCTTTAGCAACTCAAAAAGATGATGGACAAAGTGCTGAACAATGCAAATACTCATCCCCAGTCACAGATCTGGGTTTAATCCATCATTCTTTTGCTCACCATGCCACCCCATTTTGGACCCAGCAAAATGCAAAACAGTCTTGACCCTGTTCCTCATGGGAACAGTCCAGCCCAAACTGCCAAGCCAGGTCCTCCCTGGACCGGAAACAAGCATCCTGGGACCGGTTTCACCCTTCCTCAGCCAGGCTAGCTTGAATCCAGTGGCACAGTGAGCAAGGGACCCACGTCTGGGCATACCCCTCCCACTTAGGTCCACTTTAGCAGCACAAAAAGATGATGGACGGAGTACTGAACAATGCAAACACTCACCCCCAGTCACAGATCTGGGTTTAATGCTTCGTTTGTTTGCTCACCATGCCACCCCAGTTTGGACCTAGCCAAATGCAAATAAGTCTTGACCCTGTTCCTCATGGGAACAGTCCAGCCCAAACTGCCAATCCAGGTGTTCTCTGGACCGGAAACAAGCATCCTGGGACCGGTTTCAGGGTTTCACCCTTCATCAGCCAGGCTAGCTTGAATCCAGTGGCACAGTGAGCAAGGGACCCACGTCTAGGCATGCCCTTCCCACTTAGGTCAACTTTAGCAACACAAAAAGATGATGGAGGAGTGCTGAACAATGCATACACTCACCCCTAGTCACAGATCTGGGTTTAATCCATTGTTCTTTTGCTCACTATGCCACCCCAGTTTGGACCCAGCCAAATGCAAATCAGTTTTGACCCTGTTCCTCATGGGAGCAGTCCAGCCTGAACTGCCAAGCCAGGTCCTCCCTGGACCGGAAACAAGCATCCTGGGACCAGTATCAGGGTTTCACCCTTCATTAGCCAGGCTAGCTTGAATCCAGTGGCACAGTGAGCAAGGGACCCACGTCTGGGCATATCCTTCCCACTTAGGTCAACTTTAGCAACACAAAAAGATGATGGACGGAGTGCTGAACAATGCAAACACTCACCCCCAGTCACAGATCTGGGTTTAATCCATCGTTCTTTTGCTCACCATGCCACCCCAGTTTGGACCCAGCCAAGTGCAAACCAGTCTTGACCCTGTTGCTCGCCTGTATGTGTGCATGGGATGGGTTGGGGTTGAGGAGACTGGGACTGGGAAGTGGTAGTTGGAGGCAGGACAGTAGGAATAGGGACAATGACTGCCATCAGAGAAGATTCAGAGCCTGAATGGATCTCTGTTGGGCCACCAATCTACAGTGGATGCCCTCCAGGAATGCATTGTTGGATCTGGGATGCCAGCCCCTGGATGGCATTCACAATGGTTGACTGCCTTACAGAGATGGTTCTCATGAGGTCAATAGCCTCCTCACTCAGGGCAGCAGAGCTCACTGGGACAGGCCTGAGATGCATGGGGTGAAGGAGATGCCCACCCTCTTGGGTGAGTGGTCACGGGCAACTTGCTGAGGGGCTACTGGGAGGGTGGTGCTGGTATGGGGTTAGTGGCTTTACCTGCAGCTGGGGTGGTCACAGAGGTGTCCGCCACCACCAGGGACCTTCCATTGGAGGAGGTATCTGAGTCAGTGTTGTCACCTCCTGTGTCTGCCTTGATGCTCCCATCCCACTGGTTCCCTGTTCATTATTTGTATGCTATCACAGTGTTCAGATCATTTGCACTAGCTGTGACTGTTCCCATAAATGTAAATTTTCAACACATAAAGCGGTGTCCCTCAAGTTGTTTTCAAGGGTGTTTATTGTAGTGGAAATAATTGACGGAAAAGTGATATGGAATCGGGTGATGGTAGACAAAAGCCCAGGGTATTGTTCCAGTCTGTTTGTAGCACAGGTCCAGTGTCTAAGGGTCTATAGGAAGGGGAGCAAAGGCTGTTCAAAGTGGACAAGGTGACAGGGTGGGACACAAGTGGGACAATGAGGAGAGTCTCATTTCCTGGCAGTGGTCTTGGTCTTGGCAAGTGTCTCTGTTTGCGGGGTGGTTCATCTTTTGCAGGGAGAGGGGTGCTGGTGGCCTGTGGGTCCTGTGGTGGGGCCTCCTGCCCACTAGCTGCAGCTGAATTGGAGGGCTGGTCAATTGACTGGCTAGTGGTAGGGGCCCGCTGGTGTGCTGTTGATTCCCCCATGATGTTGCCCATGTCTGCCAGCACCCCTGCTATGGAGATCATGGTGGTGTTGACAGCCTGCAAGTCCTCCCTGATCTCCTGATTGTGTTCTTCCTACAGCCGCTTGTTCTTCTGCATGTTGTTAAGGATCTGGCCCATTGTTACCTGGGATTGTTGGTAGGCCCCCAGGATCTTGGTGAGTCCCTCATGGAGAGTCAGTTCCTTGGGCCTGTCTTCCCCCTGGCGCACAGCAGACCTCCCAGTATTCCTGTTGCACTGTGCCTTTGTCTCCTGAATGGTGTGCCCAATGCCACTGACCCTAGGTCCCTGGTTGTCTTGTGGGCGAGGCGTGGACTGGGGTGCCTGTACAGGTAGACACACTGCTGATTGACTTGTCCAGGAGACAGAGGTGTGGGGATGCTGGGTGGGTGATGTGATGATGGATATTGAAGGGGGAGGCTCTGTGGTTGACTGTAAGTGGGCTTGGGTGATCGACTGACCAGTGGTCCCTGATGGGCCAGGTAGTTCATCCAGATCCAGAAGTCCAGAGTTACTGTAATCACTGGGGCACCTTCTGTTGGGCACTGGTTTGTTGTGGCACCTCCTCTTTGCTGACATATCCTGGGGCACCTGTGGGGATGTAAGTGATGTATTATGCTTCATGTCTGTGACATATTGTACATCCCTATCTTCCCTTCTATTGTTGCTGTTGCCCTGTTGCCTTTTGTTTGTGTATGGTGAGGTATGCTGTGATTGTTAGTTCTCCATGCTGTGCATGCTTTTGTGATGGGTGTCCATGCACAGCAGGGAGGGCTGTCCATGCATTGGTATAACATGCAGGGCTTGGCATTGGAGTTAGTCATATGTGTAGGAGCAGTGTGTGGGATTAAGTGGAGTGATGGGAGTGAGGGTGAGGTGGTGAGATGGCATGCAGGTATGGGGGTTGATAAGTAGTAAATGTTGACTCACCAGTGTCCAGTCCTCCATCAACTTCAGTGAGTCCTTCAGGATACAGTAATGCCAAGACTTGTTCCTCCCATGCTGTGAGCCGTGGGGGAAGAGGTGGGGTCCACCACCAGAGGTGGGGTCCACCACCAGTCCTCTGTAAGGCGTGCTGGTGCCTTGCTGTCACGGAACGTACCTTCCCCTGTAGGTCGGTCCACCTCTTCCTGATGTTGTCCTTTGTTCTTGGATGCTGTCTCACCTTGGTCATCCTGTCCACGATTCTCCACCATAGCTCCATCTTCCTGGCAATTGATATTTGCTATACTTGTGCTCCAAACAGCTGTGGCTCTACCCTGACTATTCCCTCCACCATGACCCGCAAATCCTCATCTGTGAAACGAGGGTGCCTTTGAGGGGACATGAGTGTTGTATGGTGTGTGTAAGTGTGTGGGTGTTGGGTACTGTGGTTGGGTGTGTGAAGTGGGGTGCTTGATGGATGTATGGGTGTATGTGGTGTGTGTGTCAAGTTGTTGCAGTGGTCCTGGAGTCAGCCTGGTGGAAATAATTTGTATTCATAAAGGGTTGTTGGTAATGTGGGTGTGTGTTTTATAGTGCTGTGGATGGGTGTGGTGTATGTATATGTGAGAGGATGGTTCTGACCATCAGGTCTGCCCTGATTTTTTGCTTTATGACCACCTGGTTTTTGACCTTTTACTGTGAGGGATCCTCCTTTGCAGAGACTCACGCACCGTAAACTCATGGTAAAATGGACTGAGCATGTTTACCGCTGGTGCCGCCGTGCTAAGGAAAGGCTGCTGTGGTGCAGTAAGGGCAGAAGGCCCCGGGCAGGTTACATGTGATCATGTGTGCACATGGATGTGCACCCATGTGAGGGCTGTGTGTGGAGGATTCTTGGTGTGCGCAGCTCAAGAACTGCACTTAGGTAAGCCTGGTGCTGGAGGAACTATGCAGAGTGGGTGGTGACCAGGAGTAGGCCTCATGAGAGGGGTGTACACATGTGAGGGAGAGTCAGTGTGCTTACTGTCTTTTCACTGTAGGGACATTCCGTTAAATGCCAATGTCAGTGTGCTTAATGTATTTCCATTGTGGGGATACTCCATTAAATGTCAATGGGAAAAGATGGCCTAGGGTGCAACTCCAGCTCTATGGGGTCCACCGAGACCAGAGTCACACCAAGGTACACTGTAATCTGTAAGAAAAGAATGATGCAGTAGGTTTCAAGAGCATAGTTCTACAACTTATGGGTCATCCAGGGATGTCATCTTTCTCTGACTCAGCTCAGGATTAGGGCCAATTACTGCTCTGTCCACTTGCTTGAGCAGGACCTTGCATCAATCAGCCAGCTGTCATTCCGTGCCCGGAGCAGACTGGAGAGGGCCTGGGAGGAATGTCTGTGAGGAGGGGCTGAGACTTTCAGAGCACATGTGGCAACTAACTCCTGGATGATGCCATTTTGAGCTATCCCAGAAGACGGTGCTGGAATGCGGGGATGGGGCAAGGAAGTGATGTGGGGCATCTGGATAGGCCAGAGGTGCATACATGCTGGACACTTCTGCCCCACTTAAAAGGTCCTGCACAGGGGATAACTCTCTCTCTTGGCTGTGCTTCACTGCTGGACACTGGAACTGCAGACGGGTATCATGTGCCACTGGAAGGAAGAACCCCCTGACTGCCCCTGGGGCAGGTACTCTGCCCATGAAGGACTTCAGGACAGCGAGGTGCATGCCAAGGCCAGGTAAGCTGGCACCTTACCCATTCTGAGGACTAGTTGGAGGAAGGACTGGGCTAGCATATGGAAAGCACGCTGCCCAGAAGGAAAAGAGGACACCCAGAGGAAAGGCTGACGCAGGGAGTCATTGGGACTGGGTCACTATAATCTGAGACCCTTCTAGGCCAGGAGGCCTAAGGAGAGTGCTCCTGGTGACAAGGGCTTGTCACTAGGAGCGAAACGATGCCAGAATCATGAAAATCGGCCCCTGAGGGCCTGAGATATTAAGGGGAGAAGGATTACGAACTTTGACCTTTCCAGAGGCAGCGACAAAGCTCGTGGGGCTCCGCCGCTGCTCCAGACTGTGCCCCTGGGGTGGGCCAGGGCCCGGGGGCTGTCCCAGGAGGAAGAAGAGCTGGGGGAGTGCCATCGAACTCCCCCTATGGAAGAGGAATGGGCCCTGGACCCCATCCTGGGGCCCCATGACGCCTGGCCCATTCAAGCTGATGGGGGGGGTGCTGTTGCATAGAACACCAAAACTAGGGGCTTAGAGAGACGGAGGGCCTCCAATGAGGCCTCTTCCCTGCCCGTGAGGCAAGAAAATGGGGGCCCGGTGGGGCGGGGAGACTTTGATGAGGCCTCTTACCCACCCATCCTGCGAACCGGTACCTGGGGCCACGATGGAGCCGGGAGACCTTCGATTAGGCCTCCACCCCCCGTCTGGTGCTGGGTCCTGGACTCGCCTGCACCCAACCTGGTGCACAAGTCTACTACAGTTCTCCTTGGCCTCAGTGGTGATTGGTCCTAAATGGGCACCGATAGGAGCACGTTCACTCAGATCTCACTTTCTTAGTGCCCGAGGGCACAACATAGCGTGATTCAGTCGTGGTTTGAGCCAATAGCCCGCCGGGCTGCGGCTGTGAAATTCCTTTAATTGCATCTTCTCCCAAGAGCACTCAAATGGTGTTTTAAATAAAACAAGATGGAGCGCTCAGAAGGTTTTTTCAAGGGCAATACAATGAGTGCTCAGCAGGCGCTATGCCCCCAGGAGAAAAAGCAAGCTAGCAGTTTCAGGGGTCAGGGGCCACAGCACCCAGCCCCTGGGAAACACAAGGATGGAGAACAGGGTGACAGGGCCCAGCAGCAGGCTAACACAAAGGGTTGCAGTCAGTGGCAGTTCCTCCTTGTGACCCAGCAGGTCACAGGTCAGCACAGCAGCAGCAGTCCAAGACGGTTCCAGCAGCATTCTGTGTCAAATTACAAGTGTCCAGAGTGTCTCCAAACTGTGGGGGTAAATCCCTTTCACTTATATTCCAATCAGTTACACAGACTCAAAACATCAGTTGGGGGTAAATGAGCCCTTTGTGTGAGACCAGGGCACTGCCTTTACTAATGTAAGGTAAGTATGGATCGCCTCCCCTTCTCTCAGACCAGGAACACCATTCAATATGCAGAAGCACCTCTGTGACACCTCCACCCTCCCTGTGTACAAACTGTCTGAAAAGCATGCACAGAGGCCAAACTGTCACTCTGCCCAGACATGGATTGGAGTCAAGCCGCAACACCAGAGTCATTAGTACGGAGAAATGCTCACTTTCTAGAAGTAGCATGTTTGTAATGATAATAAAAAATCCACCTACACCAGTGAGCAGCATTTCTCACTACCATTACAACCATACCAAACATGCCTATGCTACCCTTCATAAATCAGACAATACCCCTACACAGCAGCGATAAACCAAATAGGGTGTTTGTCACTACCAGGACAGGCCACGCAAACAGGCACATGTCCAGCCTTCTACATATATAGCTCCCTGCCCACACGGCTAGATAGGGCATACCTTAGAGGTGACTGACATGTAGTAAAATGGGAGTTCTAGGCCTGGCAAGTAAATTTAGATGCCAGGTCCAAGTGGCAGAAAACTGCACACAAAGGTATGCACTAGCAGGCCTGAGACAGGTTTAAAAAGCTACTTGTGTGGGTGGCGCAAGCAGCGCTGCAGGCCCACTAGTAGCATTTAATTTCCGGGCCCTGGGTATAGGGAGACCACCGTACAAAGGACTTACAGGTAAATTAAATGTGCCAATTAGGTGTAAGGCAATCATACCAACTTTAGAAGGGAGAGAACCTGCACTTAAGCACTGATCAGCAGTGGTAAAGTGCTCAGCATTCTAGAGCCAACAGCAAGAGGTCAGAAAAAATAGGAGGAAGGAGGCAAAAAGTCTGGGGATGAACACACAAAAAGGGCCAGGCCCAACATGGCCCAAAAACAAGTGCAAGAACCCACACTTGTTCTTTTTTTATTTAAAAAGTGCTTTTTTTGCTTTGGTGGGGTCCCTCTGGGATCCCAGCACCAGAGCTAGGGAGTCAGGGTGTCCCTACTCTGGCCACTTTTCCTTTTTTCTGTTTTTCTGGGATGTGACTGAATCGGAGTCCCAAGATACGTGCCAACACTTCATAATTAAAGTGTTGGGAGTCAATCAGAGCTCTGCAGATCTCAGCACGAGCTCGTTGTTATTTGCAAAGAATCCACACCTCTATCTTAAGAACTACTGAACAGATTTACACCAAATCACAAAAAGCACTGTTTCTGGAGCAAGAGATACCTTCCAACCAAATTTGTTGCAATTTCATCCAACATTCGAACTGTAGTAGTGTCTAAAATCACAATGGGAATTAAAATAGGAAACACAATTTTTTGACAGCATCACCTTTTTTTCTCAGCATTCACTTAATGGCTCACACAAAAAATTCCAACTTTCTCAGGAGCACTTTTAAAAAAAAAATTCTGTGAAGATTTTTCAAACAGGGACAAATATATACATGCTTTTTCTACAAAAACATGGTGTTAGCTATAACTACCTATTATATCCCTATTAGGAGTTTGTATTCCAGAGGAGAATATATACATTCAAAATGCTCCAGCTTGCTGGAACTCAAGTTTTCATCTCTTTTCCTGCCGGAATGCATGCAGGCAGGGAAAGAGATGAAATCATTGCTCCTGAACGCAAGGAGCTGCATTACCAGAAGCTCCCTGCATACATGAGCAATGCCTGCTCCTAGAGAAAGCGGGGAGCTGGCTGTGACTACTGGGGCCTTGAGGCTCTCACTGCAGTCCCTGTGAATCACTAAGGCAAAGCCAGTGTTTTTCTTTGGATTTCTACCATGAAAAGTTATCTGTAATCCTTGATGAAGGTGTTTGTATCCTTGTTTGAGTTCGATTTCTCATGTAGTGACTGTGATGAGTGGGTTCTTTCCTGGTAATCTGCTGCTAAGACCAGAGATTGTGTTCTGCCTTTTAAAAACTACAAATATGTAAAATGGCTTAGAAACCCTACCTGTTTGCCTCCATATGCTTTAGTGGTATGCGTCTTCCCATCCTTTTCCCAGGATGATAGGCAGCTTATTAATAGGCCCTCTGAGTGCATTTCCCTCTGTGTTTGGAGACACGTTATTGATGCAGAGGAATATGATCACATCTCCACCAAACAAAGAAGCACTTACTTCTGTAAAGTTCAAATCATCAAAGTGTGTTTTCTCTACAGTTCTACCTTGAAACATTAAGTGATAAATATGCTTTCAGAATAATCACATTGGCAAAGACACAGACACAGAAGGTCACTGGGGACATTATCCTTGGCATCCTTTACTCAGCTGTTGTGTAGGAGACACACTATACATGTGCCCAATGAGGTAGCACTGACTAATTAGCTAATAGAAAGTACTCCAGTTAGGTAAATATTCTGCACAAAATGGTGGCCGCTTCTTGGATAAATACACAGGGCAGGGTTCATTATGGCACAATGCTTATTTCACAGAAAATAAACCTCAACAGGAAGCACTTATTGATCTAAACAAAGCAGGTGTCCCAATTGAAGCTCCTCTTCTGTAACATACTAATCATCCTAATTGCTTGTGCATTGTCAATTCAAAGCAAGATTATTTTTTTTCTCTGCATTTCCACCTGGAAAAGTTACCTGTAAACCTTAATGGAGCTGTTTGCATCCTTGCTTTTTTTTAGCACAATATCTCATGTAGTGACTGCCACCAGTGGGTTCTTTCTTATCATCTGCTGCTGAGACCAGAAATCGCGTTCTCCCTTTTAAAAATGACAAGTATGTAAAATGTCTAGAAGCTCCACCCTTTTGGCACCATGCCATATAGATTAGTGATTTGCAATGCCTTCCTGCCATTTGCCTAGGATGATGGACAGCCTACTAAAAGGACCCCAGGCGTGTTTTCTCCTGATTTTTGAGACATTAATTGATTCACAGGAATATGAAAAATCTCTGCCAAAACTGAAAAACACTTTATGAGTGGCGTGGGGTTGGGTGGTTAAAGGGGTAGGTTGCAGGGCCTGCTGTGCATGGCCAAAGGCCGTGCATGGCATAGGGTAGTTATAGGGGGTTGGCCACAAGACCTGGCCACAGGCCAGGCCCTGCGGCCAACCCTCGGTTTGCACTGCTAAAGTAAATGGGCAGCAGAGGTTGGATTAACATAGAGTAATAAAAATATTTAACATTAAAAAAAACAAATTTCACTGAAGGAATCCAAAGGTTACAGGGACCATAGTTAGGAAATAGTATGAAGAAAAGATGGGAATTCCATTAAAAAAACACAGGGTTCAGGGATGCTATAGGTAGGCTCACATTTCAAAGGTACAAAACCATAAAAATTCAGCAGTTAGAGTTATTGCAAGTAGCTGTTGATTTATACATTTTGTATGTTTGAAATGAAATGTGAGACTACCTATAACGCCCCTGTAGCCTTCTAAAATGAATATATGTACATTTATATTTATCAGACTCCACCTCCGGCAATTCCACACAGAAGAGATGCTAATTGAAGCTGCTGACCCATGCAAACAAGGTTCTACACAACCAAGGACCCATGTACATTGACCACCCCCTGAACTTCCGTCAAGAAGTTTACTGTCTGCCGCCATTTCACTTGCCCATACTCCCCGCATATTCAGAAGTGGAGGACGCCCCTCTCACATTGCAGTAAAAACCTGGAACAGCCCCCCAGTGACCTGCAGATCATCACCTCACTTCTAGATTTGGAATGGCCCTCAAGACCTAGCTGTTCGAATAAGCCTGTAGGACCTTTAAGCACCTGGATACCCTATTCAGTGATTTGGCACGCTTTGTTAATTCTGATTGTTGATTGATTGATATAACTCACACCATCTTCAATGACGACTACTTACCGCACATATGATATCAGTGATGACATCTTCTATGACATCATTCATAATATAACTCTAACATTTGCAATAAAGGTATTGATTTGAAACCTGTGCATGGTGAGGGCATTAGTTATAGTAATAGTTACTTTAGAGCATAGTTAAAGTTGTTTTGTGCATGTAAATTCTGAACCTAACTATAAGGTATATGTAACCTTTGGGTTTTTCAGTGAATTTCTCATCTTGTTTTAATTATATTTCCTAACTATATCCCTGTAACCTTTGTTTTTTCTGTGAATTTCTATGTTTGTTTTTAATGTTAAGTGATATTTAATTACTGTACATTAATCTAACCCCTGCTGCGCACGTCCTTTGGCCGTGCTTGGTTGCTGTTGGTCACAGGTCCTGCCCTGCAGCCAGGCCCTGTGACTAAACACCCGTACACACCCAACCTGCACCATGCATGTTCTTTGGCCGTGCTCAGCGGGGGCAGGCCACAGGGCCGGCTGCCAACCCTTTGCACAAACCCTACCCAGAGGGAATCACAGCCTTTGGCCATGTGTGACAGGGGGTTGGCTGCAGGGAATGGGGCAAGGTTCTGGGACCAACATCCCATAGAGCATGCCATGCACAGCCTTCTGCTGTGTACAACAGGGGTTGGCCACTTGACTACCCCCAGGTATAGGCCACCAGGGAGAAAGGGCCTATTTCGACCCTGGGGAATCTATCCCTGGGGGCCATGCAATAACTAAAGTGGAGAGAAACCCAATCTTCCAGGGCCTGGCCAATCCGTAAAATGGGAGGGTGGCCGCATGACCCCCCCCCCAACTCTCCAGGCTGATTTTGGTCCTTGGGACCCCATTCCCCAGGGCCTGATTAATTAGTATTAACAGAACTAATGCTATGTGGCCCCCCATAACCAGCCAATTTTTGCCCCAGGGACCCCATTCCTTGGGGCATGGACACTTTATCCTGAGTGCCCTACCCCCACCCAGGGCACCTAGTGTGCAGTTTAAAAGAGGGAGGGGCACATGGCCCCTGTCATTGGGCCGATTTTGGCCCTTGGCACTTATCCCCTGGGGCCTTGTCACTCTTTGCTGGATCCCCTGGCCCCTCCCAGGGCACACCATGTATATTTTTTGTGATCGCAGAGGGAGACTCAAATCCCCCACAGTCTCTGCTGGCTCCCTGCCTCCAGTGGGAACCAACATTGCTCCTACATGCAGGGAACAGCAAGAAATTATGCTCCCTGCATGAGAGAGCAATCCTTTGAAAGGTTTTCCTGCTAGCTGTCAATCAGATGAAAAGTCCCCTCTGGAAAGGACTTACAAGTTGCTCCTGCTTGGATGGAGTTGTAATAGCTCCTGTCAAGCAACAGCAAACTACTATGTCCATAAGGTGGGCAACTCGGGAAATAAGGATCTGGCCCTGGGGGGTGGCGGTCCCCGGGCTCATTAATAGCTTCAACCCCCCTCCTTCCTTTTGCATAGGGCCAGCCCCAAAGAGATGGTGGTCCAGAAGACACTTTGTAAAGCAGGAGAGGGGAGGCGTTCAGCCTAGGAGGGGTGGTGGTCCCTTGGACATTTACAGGTATACGGAATATGGCTGCGCACCTCCCACCTCTAATTTTATGATATAAAGCCCGGGGAAGATGATTGTTCTGGGACCCAAACTGGCCTTAGGGATGGGGGCTGCATATGCCCCCTCCTAATTTCTTATATTTAAATATGCCCCTGGGACCTGGCCCACCCAGGGGCTGAAAGAGAAACAAGTGAGGGAGACATAGAATCCACAGACCCTTTGCTGTTTCATGTGAAAAATGTTTAACTAAATGCTTTTTGGCCCTGCCAGAGTCCCTGGGGGACCCAAGTACTAGGCCTCAGGGTCAGCATATTCCTTCCCCGTCCCCTTTTCTTTATTTTTAAGTTTATGTTTATGACTCGGCTGAGTCTGAGTCCCAAAATGTCTGCCACCATTTGCTGGCTGAAGTGTTGGCAGCCAATCAGATATCAGCACTGGGACCGTCAGACCTGCAGAGGGTCTATGTCCATAGATATCTATATTTTTTTTAGTTTAAATTTCTCCAAAAATACTGAACAGATTTACACTGGGCTGTTCATCGGGTTGTAGTCATGTCTAAAAGTGACAGAAATACGGAAATTGCATGGGGAAAAATAGTTTGGGACCACCCCTTTTTTTCAGCCCATGCTTGACCCTAAACTTTCAATACAGCAGTTAAAGTTAGTGATAAACTAGTTTTGAACATTTTGCGTGGATTCTCGACCGTCACTGAAGGGAAAAACAAAAACATATTTCCTATGGAAACTAGGTCCTAACTATAACTGTCTACTGGTGACTTTTTTACCATTGGCGGTCACTACAGAGTACTTTTAATAAGTAGTATGTTTCCATAGGAAATGCATTTTTGTCCTGCTAGTAACTGTAGCCACATTTGATGAATCTTTCAAAAAAAGGACTACTCTTTGGCTCGTTTTCTCATAGAGAGTTTTAGGGTGCTATGTCAATCAGGGACCGAGACAAGTGGGGTCCTAAAATGGGCTTTCCCCAGTTACTATTTCAGTAGGAAATTTAGACATTGCTCAAACTGCACAACGGATTTAAACTAAATTTGACAGAAAGATAAATCTTGGTCCAGAAAGAGTGCTTTTTGTGCATGAGAAATTACTGTTCAAACTAATTGTATATTTCACCCCACGGAGGATCCACTGAACTGATAGATCTCAAAATTAGGTCTGATTGGCAGCCTCCAACTCAACCAGGAAGTAATCATTGTAGGACTCCATTTTGTATTGAGCTTAGACTCCATTTGGTGTTCAGCTTAGCCTTCTGCCACGTTAGAGGTGCGAGTAGTTCTCTGAACAAACATGTTATGCAACATGTTTTCTATTTCTGCGTGTTCTCCTTTTCACCGAAGAGCTAGTACATAATATGGAGGAGTTAGGCAGTCCGCACAATAAGGATGTACTAGACTGCTGTTTATGGTACAGCAGGGAATGGCTTAGGCTTGGGAGAGACACCTTGGGAAACTGGCCAGTTCCAACCTGTTTCTTTCAACCCTGACCTAAAATAGCCAGTATTTTTTAATATTTCTTCATGATGGGAGGTTTTTTTTTCTCCAGAAAGCCCTTTCTCCAGTTCTTTAAGATATTAAAGATGAACCTGCTCGGCAGTCATGGATTCCGAGATCTCAGTCAGGATTTTAGACGTCGAATGCCTGACATCTTTCCCGTGAGTGTGGAGATCTCTTTCTCGCAGTTGAACGGGGTCATCGTCTTGCTGGCATGAGAAAGATGAAGCATCTGGCAGGCCCTAGGGTGATGCATGTTTATTAATTATTTGCTTTGCATTGTGTATGAATATATATCCATATATCAAGATATCCTTGAATCCTTGCATGTATATATTTGCTGCTTATAGATTGAAGATTCTTTACACATGGTCTTATGTTACTATTGCACATTCTGAAAGTTCACTTTTTACTACTCAAGCCTTCCTTCACGAACCTTGCAAAAAGCTATAATAAATGTATTCTTCAGATTAAGAAGTGCATTGCAGGGAATCTTTTAGATTCCTTTTTTTGTGTATATTTTGGCTCAGTCAAAAGTAAAGCAAAACAGGAATCTTAATGAAAAAAAGTGTTTTGGTGATTCTTGTTGTGCAAGTAAAGTTTCAGGGTGATCTGTCAAGAGGGGGCCCAGAAAAAAGAGGGTTCAAAAAAGTAGCCTTTCCCATGTTAATTTCCATAGGACCTTTGAACATGACTACAGTCTAAACCGCTAGATGGAATTTCACCTAATTTGGCAGAAAGCTAGCTTTCTGTACGCAAATAGTGCTTTTGCCTATTTGGTGCAAATCTGTTCAGTTATGTTTGAGATATTTAATGGAAAATAAATGTGTATATCTGTGATCAAGACTTTTTTTCAGAACCTTTGCAAAGTATTCCCGAATGCACATGACAATGGGAATGCTGTCATTGGCTGGCCACAACCTGAGTAGAAAGATGGTCCATCATTTTAGGGATACAGACACAGTCTCTGGGGCTGAAACAAATTATGGAAAGTAGCATAAGTGATCAGGGTGGAGTTACCCTGACCCCAGTGCTGTTATATAGGTAACTATAGAAGTGTAAATATGAAATTAACATAATTTCTTGACAACACGCCCGGTATTCACAAATACTTCACAACAGTCAGCGGAGACCACCATGTGACGTCAAGAAGAATTTGTGGTTAACAACTACAACTAAAAAGTCTACTGAGAGAGGAATATGTGATGGAAGAAATAGGTCCTAAACAACTACTAAACCATAAAAAATAAATTAGAACAAAAACTTACCTTAAAATTCTTTGTTCAGGCAATAGTTATTCAGGCAAAATTGTTGATTAGACAGTAGTTGTTCAGTACTTTGTTGGAGAGACTTTTTAGTTGTTTAGCAATAGTGGTTTAGGCAAGTAGTTGTTTAGGACCTAGTTGTTCAGGATGTTTCCCCTGTGAGAGTTATTCATAAACTAATTAATTCACTTATTGCCACATTAATAAACTGATTCTCCCACTGACAGGCCCACTTAGGTACTGGGATACCCACTGAGAGACCCACCCACATACTCCCATACCCACTGTTAGAAACAGTGGCATATTCATGCATTCACTCATAGACCCAGTGACACTCATACAACCACTCACAGACCCACTCTAGCTCTCACACACCCACTCAGAGAGCCACTCACACACCCACTCACAGACTCTTTCAGACACTCAAAGACACAGTCACACACTTATGCACCCACTCAGTCCCCACTGACACTTATACACCCATTTACAGACCTGTTGGAAAATGGGTTATTGGTAAGGGCAGGTCAGCTTGTCGTTTTCTTCAGGAGTTGGTGCAGGGGACTCTGGTTAGCAATTCTTCACCTGTAGCAAACAGGGAGTCCCTCCTTGAACCAGTTGAAGCCAGGCAAAGTCCTTCTTGTGGTGAAGCCCAAGTGTGCAGCTGGTGCAGTCCTTCTGAGTGCAGGTTCCAGGGGCAGGCCAGGGGTCCAGCAGGGCAGTCCTTCTTCTTCTGTAGTTCTTCCGTGTTGGATGTGGTAGGGAACTGAGGTGTGGGTGCAGGTCTGCCAGTTTTATCCTTGCTCCTGGGGGAAAAACAGGGGGGTCCTGATTCTCCAATCAGGTGCAGGGTCCTTCCCCCTGTGATGACCACTTCCTGGGAAGTGTGGCGAAAATCAATCCCAGGAGGCAACATTCCTCAAAAATCCATCATGGCTGAAAATTAATTTTGGAGGTTACATCTGGCTGAGCCCACCCACTGGTGTGGCTAAAAATCATAAACACAACCCTCTCCTGCCCTCTCCTAATCTAATCAAGGGGGCACCTAGTTGTCTGGGGTGGCAGGGTGTGGGGGTGTTGCTGGGTTGCTCCAAATGTCCTTCTATGCCTTTGAAGACCAGTTTGGCAGCCCTCCCCCTTCCTGCCTCACCATCTGCTGAGTAGAGATCCCCTCCCACAGGCACATCTCTTTGTGTGAACCCAGGCCACTTCACACCTCATCAAGGCAGCCTGGCTAGGCTCCCATAGGCTGGCTAATCAGAGCACAGTCGCAAAAACAATGCAGGGCTGAAATTGACAACTTTTCAGGTAAAGTTTAAAACTCTTTACCTGAACAAGTTATATTAAATCCAACAACTGGAAGTTGTGGGATTTATTATAACAATCAATTTGATACCAAACTCTTTGTATGTGTCATTTAAGGGGACTTTTAAAATTAAAATAAAGTCTCCCCATTCTAGCCTATGAAGGCCATTCACTACAATGAGAGAAAAACGATTTTGACTGTTTTTAGCTCCCCATGGGTTATAAAACTACTTTTATAAGGTCCCTGCTTATAGTTACATGTCACCCAGCCCTAGGGGCACATAGGGCACACCTTAGAGGTGAAAACAAGGTAGTTTAAGACTTTGGAACTACCTTTAATTCCAAAGTCGAATTAGCATATCACTTTAATTTAAAAGGCAGCCAGCAGGGAAGGCCTGCCTTTAAAATGACACTGGGCACCTCAGCAGTGCACCTATGGATGCACTACCTATGCTGTGGTCCCTAAACCTACATGCCCTACCATATACTAGGGACTTATAGGTAGGTTGACTTAGCCAATTATAATTAGCCTAATGTGCATATTGATTTTACACAGAGGTCAGGCCCTGGGACTGGTTAGCAGTACCCAGGTCACCCTCAGAGTCAGGAAAACACCAGCAAAAAGTGGAAAATGGGGGCAAAAAGTTAGGGGGCCTCTGCAATCAGCCCTGTTTTCTCATACAGACCCACTCCATTCTTTAAGCACCCACTGAAAGACCCTCACAGACCCTCAAATGCCCACTCACAGACCCAGTGATACTAATACATACACTGAGAGAGCCACTGAGAACCTCATACATCCACTCAGGGCCCCACTCAGACACTCACTCACAGACACACTCACACACTCAGAATGCCACTCAGAGACACAGTCACACACTGATGCACCTACTCAGAGACCACTGACACTTATACATCCACTCACAGACCCACTCACTCACTCACACATCCACTGACAGATCTATTTAGACACTGTCACACCCCTCAGAGACTTAGTGACACATTCATACACCCACTCATTTACCCAGGGACATGTATACACCCACTCACAGACCCACTCAGACCCTTGGGCACCTACTCATAGACCCACTCAGGCCCTCAAGCACCCACTCTGAGACCTACTCAGACACTCACACACCCACTCAGAGACAAACTCACACTTTCACATACCCATCCAGTGACAGAGTCAAGTGGCCACTTACAGACTGAGTTGGACACAGTGTAACACATATACTGAAAGAGTTTGTGAGCTAGTTATACACAATAGATAGTGTCATTCAAACTTGGGTATATGTAGTGACAGAGTCACATACATGTTTGTTGATTTGTTAATAAAGTAATAATTGATGACTGGTTTTCACATTTTCTCTCACATATACTTATTAATTTTAAATGGTCTGGTGTACATTGAAAGCCTGCTTTTGTTTTGCATTTTCAGGACATAGTCATGATGTTCACAACATTGTCACAAATACGTTTGAAAATTCAGAAAACAGGAATTTATAATGACAATTAAGAAGAGCTTTGGGTAATAGGGAGGCTGTGAGTAGAGCCTTTGAGTTCATTGAAAGTATGTTAAATGTACATATAAGTGTGGGTGCACAGTTTTAGGTTGGAAAGAAAAACTCTGTTGCCTTCAGTTGTAAAATGGGCACACTTAATTCCATATATACCAATCATGTCAAAGCACACGTTGTTTTTATATATGCAGCTCATGTTAAAAATGCAGAAACTGTTTTATTAACATGTTTCCTGGCTTTGTCAATTTGAGGACAGAATTGATTTGACCACTTCCATTTCTGCCTTGAGCATACGCTGGAGCATACCAAGACAGTTTGAGGGAAAAGTCTCATCAATTGAGCAAAGATATCCTTCATCAGTATTTGCAGTCCTACCGCAGTTAGTGTGCCTAGTTCATTACCACAACAGTATGCAATCATGAGGTGAGGAGGCTGGCTATCTCTAATGCTTTTAACAAAAGGCAGCAACTGATGCTACTTTAACCCTCTCTGGCCAATCCAATTAATGCCCTTGTTAGGCAAACCCAAATCCCTGTCAATACCACTCCTTCTTGCAGCCTCTCTCGGCCAAAACACATAGCTGTGCCCAACAATCCACACTCAAATCATTGCGAACTGAAGCAGAAGTAGCAGTCAGGAGAGAGCTGGAACTGAATGAGCACTACTTAAAATGGGCTGCTGTTAAAATGTAAATGTGCTGCTAGTTTGAAAAAAATGTTTCATTGGATGCTGTAAATATATAGGTCACTGATATTAGGCAGGATCTTGGAAGAATAAGTAATAACTATTTTGACTGGCTCTAGTACAAATATATCTTGTACTGCAGGCTTACATATGCTTTTTAATCTGTATAGTAAACCACACCTGCTGCAGTTCATTTTATAACAAATATGCCTTTTCTAGAATTTGTATCAAACTTTTGAGCTACTGGTTCTAGTGGGTTGTTAGAGAGAGAGTGCTAACAGTGCATAGGGGGAAGGGTTTTAAAGAAAGAGTTGTGTTTTGAAAAAGTGAAAGGCTTTGTAGTCAGTATTTTGTTAGTAGGGGTTACTTTCCTAGATAGAGATTTTTCAAAAAAATGTCCTAAGCTATTTAAGTCTTAAAAGTGGTAACTTAAATACTATTTCCCTGTTTTTTTTCACAATTTAATAGCGATGATCGTAACTAACTCATGATCAAGACAGAAAAACAAAAGATCAACCATATTGAGCTTCTGCAGAAAACTGCATGCAACAGTTAACACATACTAACCATTAAGGAGAGTGCTTGCAAAAGTAAAAAATGAAAGATATACTTCAATTTCCTGAAATCTACATTAACACACTGTGCAAAGTTGAAGAGGTTGCCGTTCATAGTTGCTAAGTGTAAGAATGATGACCCATTTTACACTTGATTTTTCACAAGTGTTGAGAGCAATTAACCTGTCTGATAAGAGGGAAAAAAAGAAATCTTTCACCAAAGAGCCCAATTTTTGAATATGTTAATTGTATGTCATTGGGAGTTCTATGTCTAGCAATTAGAAAGGCAATTGCATATACAATCACATAGCTGTGTATTCCCTAACTGAGTCACTTAGATATGTGCTGAGCCACCCATGTACAAATTTATAGTCACAAACGTTCTAAAACAGTCAGCCACATACCACGAGATGAACTATAAGGAGTCCCAGTGCTCCTGAACATAGAGAAGTAGGTTAATTCTGATTAATACCCAAGCAGTGATATAAGCTTTTTATGTATGTACACAAATACTGATTTTCTGAAGTGTGAGACCTAGTATTATAGAGCCCGATTCTGATCTGTCACTGGTCATTTAATTTGCCCTGTAAAACTGCTTTGTGAAGTCTCAAACTCACTTTCTTATTGCACATACATCTCATCTAGTATACCACTCACAAAGGAAATGACATGCATGTTTTCAGAGCATCGATGGTGTGTCTCAGGCAGTGACAAAGAAAAAGAGACAGTTTTACGTTAACTAATATACAAATAAGCTGACAAAGCAGTTGCAGATATACTCATATACCACTATATTCCCTAACAGAGTCAATGAGGTATATGTTGAGACACTCATGTAGAGATTCATAGTCTTAAACATTTTAAAACAGGCAATCACATACCAGCAGGTGTGCTATAAGGTGTCACAGTGCTCTGCAAAGTGGAGGCCTATTTTTACTCATATATATGGGCAAGTATTGACACAATACTTTCATGTATCTAGACAGAAACTGTTTTTCTATACGGACGATTCAATACGATGAGGCATAGTAGTGTACAGGTTGTATCTAATCTGTCACTGGCTATTGAAAGACCATGTAAAACTAGTTTGTGAAGTCCCAAAATCACGCTTTAGTGCAAATATCTTCTCAGTATTACATTGTGCAGGTGTGCCATAAAACATGCTGCAGTGTGCTCAAGTGATAAGGAAATGTACTTTTTTGCATTTTGGAAAATTATTAATGTGAATTTACAGTCCTAACCCAGCCCCACATACAGTCTACCCCTCACAAACAAACTCACATTCATATTTTTATAGCAGGAATGTTATGTCTCAACCACTGACAGGGAAACAGAGACAGTTCCATATTCACTAATATAGTGATAAAGTAGTTCTGTATCCAGCAATAAGAAAGGGGATTGCACACTCATTTACTCTTGTATTGTCCAACAGAGTCACTGAGGTATATGTTCAGCCACTCATGTACAGATTTATAGAGGTATAAACATTCTAAAACAAGCAGGTATATACTAGCAGATGTAGTATAAGGTGTCATAGGGATCCTGGATGTAGAGAACTACATTTTAGTCACACATATAGGTAAGTGTTTACAGAATCTCTCCATGTATCAACACAAATACTGGTTTTCGGAAGGGTACAGCCTAGTAGTGTAGAACCTGTCTGTGATGTGTTCCTGGCTCTTGAAACTACCCTGTAAAACTGCTTTGCGAAATCTTAATCTCACCTTTTAGTGCAAATATCTCACCTCTGGGAGATGTTGTAGGTACTCCATCAAGTGGTTAGAAAATATACTTTTCAGTATTGAAAACTTACTGATGTGGTTTGTGACACATAACCAAAACTCTACCTACAGTATACCACTCACAAAGCAACTGACATTATAATTTTCAGACCATGCATGTTGTACCTTAGCTACTGACAAAGAAAAATAGGTAGTTCTTTGTTCACTAATATACTGAGAAAACAGTTGTGTCTAGTAATAAGAAAATCATTTGTAGATACACTTTAATACCCCTGTATTGTAACAGTCATTGAGGTATGTTAAGCCACTCATGTACAGATTTGCAGAGTCATAGAGCTTCTAAAAGAGACAGTCACATACTAGCACACGATAGCACATTTCATGTTGTTGGAACAAATAAAAAGCTGCTTTCACTCAGATATATATGCAATTCCTGACAGAATGTTTTCATGTATCTAGACAAATACTGCTTTAATCATGAGTGAGGTCCAGTAATGCAGAGCTTGTTAGAGTCTGCTATAAGTTCTGCATATGTTAAAAAGAAAGTCAGTTTTTTTTAAATCACATATTCTGAGTGTTAAGTAGTAAGAGGGTGTAAAATAAACTGCATGTGGTGTGTCAGTGTCTAATTAAAGTAATTAAAGTCGCAGTAATGTATTTTTCAGAAAAACAGTTTTATATATAAACTTGCTAATTAATGCACGATTATTAATAATATCGTAGCAATATAATTTTTTACATTCTTAGTCACCTAATTATACTACTTGATATGAATATATAAAATTAAAAGTAAAATAAAATGTTGTTTTGTGTGTATTCAGATATTAATTCTTGGTTATAAATAGAATCATTTACCATTAAAAAAAAAAAAAAAGAGACAATAATACTACCTCATCACAAATGAAAAACAAAAGGGGCAACAGACAGAAAAAGCAGCTGATAAAACAACAAAGACATTTGTTCAAATATTATGTAGTCAACTTGAAAGAAACTAAGAAAGGAGCAAAAATACATGACATCACAAGTATGAGATCATTCAGTAAACAACAAACCTTAATTAGAAGATAGCAGCAGTTTCAGGAAATAAGAGTTAGAATGTTCTGCAGCAGAGTTATCAAGAATATATTAAAAAGTATGAAGAAGTATAAAAATAAGCATTTGCAACGGGTCTCGCATTTCTCCGAGTTAGAGCTATTAGCAGTTGTAAACTCCCAACCGGACTATTCTTGCGACATTAAATGGAAAAAAAGAGCACGATCGGGCTGCTACAGTTCACTCGGCAAAAGTGCAATTATCTACGTAACCGTCAAAAGTTCAATTAACTATGTAACCTGGTTGATATCATGGCAAGCGCTTGACTTCTGCCAAGCGAGATCGCGCTGCGAAAAAAGATAAAAAGTAGACCACAAACCGGATGGGAAACAGTGGGCCTCGCAGGTTTTCAGTACTTGGTCGCTACCCTCGAGGAGGGCTAACCACCAGAAAAGGCATGATGAATGCATGCCTTCCACTAATAAAAGCAAGCAGATTTTAAGAGGCAATCCCACGAACCAATGAAAGACACTGATGTGACATGGACGGGGCTCTGAGCCCTTTTCTAACTACTAAAGCGTCTTGCAAGTGAAACGCATGCACAAGCGTATGCGACGCAAGCTCAGCCCTAAAAATGTGCTGATCACTGGACAGTGAAAAGAAAGAACTGTTTCAATGATTTTTTTCCACCGAGATGTGATGAGGCCTTGCCCTCCCTGTGAGTATGGTGTACCATCTACTTTCAATATCCTCAAAAAATGTTTCACAACGTTGTCCACATTCACCTCTGCAGCAAAATATTTAGCTCTGGTCAGTAAATGCTGTGGCCAGCTGAATTCCAGCAGGTCCCGCAAATCTAAAGTTTTTTAACACACCTTGTTTTATTTATTTGTTTTGAAAGGATTTTAACAAACCAAAAAGAATTGTGATCTGAAGCGTTCTCTAGCCCCGGTCCAAGATTGTACTCATTTTTACATTTTGAAAGGATTTGAAAGGACTTTTGAATCTGAATGTTGTGACTCATTTAATCCCCTAAACCCAGTATAGGATGTAATTAACACACTCAGTAAGTACACTAGCAGCAGGACTTTGGCATTTATCGGGTGCAGTACATTAAGGCTCTCATGTGGACCTCTGCGATCTTTTAGCATGACCTCCAAGGTTCTGCCGGGCCGAAGACTACCAGTGCAGGCGGTCTCCCGCCAAGCGTATTATGACTGCTAGCAGCCGTTGTCCCTTTTTCAGATGGAGAGCCGCCAGCAGCCGTACTGGCGGTTGGCTGTGAAGTGGAGGCTGCTCCACCTCCACCACCACGTCATCAGAACACAGCCCACCGAATCATAACCCAGGATTCGGAGTGGTGGTGTTCTGGTGACGGGATGCTCAGGGGAGGGGGAGGGGGTAAGGGGCGACCCCAGCCAGTGCCAGGGAACATATTCCCTGGCACTGATAGTGCCTACCGCCATGGATTTTGTGGCGGTACAAAACCCCACGAAATCCATGGTGGTATGCGGGGTCCTGACACAGCCCGTGGTCTACTGACGACCGCCGGGCTTGAGACCGAAGTCTCCAGCCCAGCGGTCATTTCCACCCTGGCAGTCAGAGTGTTGAAGTGGCGGTTTGGCATGGCGGTAACCATCATGGCCATAATTCCATTGTTTTCCGCCGGCCTGTTGGCGGTATTACCGCTACTTTTACTCCAACCGCCAGGCTTGTAATGAGGGCCTAAGTCTCCTATTTAGGACACACTCGCTGTACCACAGGTGAAATGTGTAAGAGGCTGGTGACAGGAAGACTGCAGTAGCTTTTCATGTCTAGAGATGGTCGCCGTGGAGATAAAGCACGGAAGTGGCAGCTAATGGGATGCGTGCAATGCTGTTATGAGGAATATCAGCTAAGAGTGGTGTCAATTTAGAATCTTCTATTAGTGTTAGAATCGTAATATTAAAAACAGGGACACAATTATCCCACTATAGGTTAACACTAAAAATCATCACACTCCTCGCTCAGAATACTCATAGTTTTTCAGAAATTAAGTCAGGAAATCATTTTAATGTTCAAAACGTATTAGAAACACATGCAACAAAGACTGTCATTGATCCCTCATCAGGAATGTTGTTTTTAAATTTATTGGATCATAGGTAGCAGGGTCGATGTCATGGAAAGCGCTCGACTTCTGCCAAGCGAGATCGCGCTGCGAAAAAATTAAAAAAGTAGTCCACTAACCGGACAGAAAACAGCGAACCTCGCATGTTTTCAGTACTTGGTCGCTGCGCTCAAGGAGGGCTAATGTTGATAATAGATGTCAAAAATACTGGTAGCTTTGTGGGTAAGTTTATTCCTCAAAATACACAACCTGGCGTTATGCTCCCGCTCCGATTCCTCCAGCCGCCAGCCCTCAAATTCCACCCTCCTCGCAACTAATGATGTATGGAACCCTAATGCTAACCACCGGAAAAACCATGACGTATGCATGCCTTCCACTAATGAAAGCAAGCAGATTTTAACAGGCAAGCCCACGAACCAATGAAAGACACTGATATGACATGGATGGGGATCCAAGCCCTTTTCTAACTACTAAAGTGTCTCACAAGTGAAACGCATGTGCAAGCGCATGCCCAAGCTCATGCAACGCAAGCTCGACCCTAAAAAAAAGAGAGAAAGTATAAGACAGCGGGAACATGCTGAGAATATAGTTGATAAGACCTTTGTTCTAAATAGGAAACTCTTTTTCTTGATTTGAATAGAATAAAAATACCAGATAAAATGGTGTTCAGTATGAGAAAAAAAGCCAAAACAAAAGACTTATAAACAGAAGTAACTTTTGCCAAGTTTTTTAGTGGGGAATGGAGACGTAGTTCTAGTAACATGCCTTTCTTTAATGAAGAAAGCTTTTTGCAAAATAACAGATTGTGAGTGCAGTTGATGAAATGTAGCAGTAGTTGTAGTGTTCACAAGAATCAATTGATAAAGTTAGACATTTTTTACGTACTGTATATGTCCATGCAAAAGTCTTTAACAGAAAATTTTACTTTTACAAAGACTGGACCTGTGCAAAGTAATAAAAAAAAACATACAAATCCCAAGAGACATTCACTAGCTTTTTTTATAGAAGAAAGTGTGCCAAAGCACCTCTCATCATCACCAGTCACAATTGGAAACATTAGTTAGCAGGATTTACCATGTGAAGAATCCAGCTGTTTAGAGGAAATGAATAGAGCTCTTTTGTCATGGAACAGTGGCAGATGTAGAAAAGGTTTGTGATGATGTGGGGTTTTGTTTCTTTGGACTTGAACAGGAGTGCAGAGAAAACAAACAGATGGAACCGGCAGGTGTAGCAGAACAGGTGATTGGTATGAGTGTAGATGACTTTCATGAAGAAATTAGAAAGTTTAAGACAGTCTGTTCAGAGAAACCAGACTGCATTTGTATATGCGATAGACACACTAACTACAAGATCCAAACTTCGTTATGTTATTGTGCCTTTCAAAAAACTGAGGTAGAGCTAAGTGGCTAGAATTTGCAGCTTATTTATTTTTAGATAGAGGAACACTTTGATTGTTGTACACGCCATGTTACCTGAGAGTATTATAATAACAAATTAGAGGAGAACAAAATACCAGCTAGAGCAGTGTATAACACATTAGAATTAGTTTCTATTCCAGAAGAACTGCAAAACTTGAATGTTTATAAGTCTTTACTTGTACAATACATATGTCCATTTCAAGCAATTGTTCGTAGGGAGCCAAAGACAGGAAAGTTACCTCCAACTGAACTCAAAAGGGTTTAAAAGGTATAGTTGTTTACTTGGAATTAGACTTTAAGCAGAATGTTGAAACTGTAGGTGTTGAAAGAGGCATCAAAGAAGGAGTTGTAATTCTAGTCAAAAGTGTGCCTACTAAGAGTAAGAAGATATGGCAAGAGTTATTAGATGTTACCAAAATGAAGAAAACAACATTATGGTGGTCATTCCAACCCTGGCGGTCGGTGTTAAACCTGCGGCCAAACCACAAACAGGCTGGTGGGAAAAAAAATTGAATTCCGACCCTGGCGGGAACCGCCAACAGAGACCGCCACATTACCACACCGCCCGCCACGGTGGCACAAACAAACAGCGCGGCGGTCACCGGCAACAGACAGGCAGGAGACAATGTACCACCCACTGTATCACAACCTACCAATCCGCCACCTTTTCCGGGGCGGTAGCCCCGCCGATAAAAACACAGCGGAAACAGGAATTTCGAAGGGAAAACGCTCACCTCCATACAGTCCACGAGGAATACAGACAGCATGGAACCTGAACTCCACATACTCCCAGCGATAGTGTTCCTACTCCTCTACCAGGAGCACGAACGGTGGCACAGAAGACAACGGTGAGTACTGCACCTACGACACAGGGGAGGGGGGAGGAGAAAATATTACGGGGACACACATACGCGACACACCCACCCTCACCCTCACCCACTACAATACACACATCAATGCATAGCAACACATCAGAGTTACACCCCCAAAACCCCCCAGAAGAATGCAAATACAAAAGGAAATGATTCGAAACATTGGAATATATTGTATTACTGGCTTAAAATTATATATAACCATCAAAAACTCACATATACATAAATGTACAAGTCCGAGCATTTTAGCAGGCATTGTATGTGGACCACTGGGCCTCAATCACATGGGCAAAGCCCACACAGGATACCTGACTTCAACGGAGAGAACACTGCAGGGGCATCAGATAGAAAAACTACAGGCACCTCAGGGGGAAGGGAAGGGGGGGCACCTCAGCCAGATGAGTGCACAACGCCAGATCCACGAGGGGCCTCCATGGCCACTGTCCAATCCTGGGGAGTGCAAAGCCACAGTCTATCGAGTCCAGACAGTGGGTGGTTTTCCCACTGTGCCATCCTGGGGAGTGCAAAGCCACAGTCTCTCAAGTCTCTACAGTGGGTGGTTTGCCCACTAGACCATCCTGGTGAGTGCAAAGCCACAGTCTCTCAAGTCTAACAAGTGGGTGGCTTGCCCACTGTTCAGTCCTGGGGAGTGCAAAGCCACAGCCTCTCAAGTCTATACAGTGGGTGGTTTGCCCACTGTTACATCCTGGGGAGATCAAATCCACAGTCTCTCAAGTCTCTACAGTGGGTGGTTTGCCCACTGTTACATCCTGGGAGTGCAAAGCCAAAGTCTCTCAAGTCTAACAAGTGGGTGGGTTGCCCACTGTGCCATCCTGGGGAGTGCAAAGCCACAGTCTCTCAAGTGGATAACAGTCTCCACTGGTTCTGGAGGGGGCCTGGTGCCCAGACTGCTTCATGCAGCCCTGCCCAACACAGATGCGGGCCAGCCCCTGCCGCTCATGGTGCAGCGGTGCTTGAGACGGCGGTGCCCAGTTCAGCGGTGCTTGAGACGGCGGTGCCCAGTGCAGCGGTACTTGAGATGAAGGGCCCAGTGCAGCAGTACTTGAGATGAAGGGCCCAGTTCAGCGGTGCTTGAGACGGCGGTGCCCAGTGCAGCGGTGCTTGAGATGAAGGGCCCAGTTCAGCGGTGCTTGAGACGGCGGTGCCCAGTGCAGCGGTACTTGAGATGAAGGGCCCAGTTCAGCGGTGCTTGAGATGAAGGGCCCAGTTCAGCGGTGCTTGAGACGGCGGTGCCCAGTGCAGCGGTACTTGAGATGAAGGGCCCAGTTCAGCGGTGCTTGAAATGAAGGGCCCAGTTCAGCGGTGCTTGAGACGGCGGTGCCCAGTTCAGCGGTGCTTGAGACGGTGGTGCCCAGTTCAGCGGTGCTTGAGACGGCGGTGCCCAGTGCAGCGGTACTTGAGATGAAGGGCCCAGTTCAGCGGTGCTTGAAATGAAGGGTCCAGTTCAGCGGTGCTTGAGACGGCGGTGCCCAGTTCAGTGGTGCTTGAGACGGCGGTGCCCAGTACAGCGGTACTTGAGATGAAGGGCCCAGTTCAGCGGTGCTTGAGATGAAGGGCCCAGTGCAGCGGTAGTTGAGATGAAGGGCCCAGTTCAGCGGTGCTTGAGATGAAGCGACCAGTTCTTCGGTGCTTGAGACGGCGGTGCCCAGTTCAGCGGTGCTTGAGATGAAGGGCCCAGTTCAGCGGTGCTTGAGATGAAGGGCCCAGTTCAGCGGTGCTTAAGACGGCAGTGCCCAGTTCAGCGGTGCTAGAGACGGCGGTGCTCAGTTCAGCGGTGCTTGAGACGGCGGTGCCCAGTGCAGCGGTACTTGAGATGAAGGGCCCAGTTCAGCGGTGCTTGAGATGAAGGGCCCTTTTCAGCGGTACTTGAGACGGTGGTGCCCAGTTCAGCGGTGCTTGAGACGGCGGTGCCCAGTTCAGCGGTGCTTGAGACGGTGGTGCCCAGTTCAGCGGTGCTTGAGATGAAGGGCCCAGTTCAGCAGTACTTGAGACAGCGGTGCCCAGTTCAGCGGTGCTTGAGACGGCGGTGCCCAGTTCAGCGGTGCTTGAGACGGCAGTGCCCAGTTCAGCGGTGCTTGAGACGGCGGTGCCCAGTGCAGCGGTGCTTGAGATGAAGGGCCCAGTTCAGCGGATCCGGCCATGGCGTGGAGGTCATTTGCCTCCTGTCCTGTGGCTGGCGTGGCCTTTTTGCCCATCTGTCCTGTGGCTGGCAGGGCCTTCCTGCCCATCTGTCCTGTGACTGGCGGGGCCCTCCTGGGCTGCAGTGCCTGGCCTGTTGGTGGCCTCCTGTCCACCTGGGATGGGGCTGGCGGGGCCCTCCTGGCCAGCTGGGCTGATTGCGGTGTTGTCGGGCGTGCTGCCCTTCCCAGCCTTCCCTGATCGCCTGTGGCCCTTCCCCACCTTGGCCGGTGTGCCTGCTGTCTCCACACTTCCTGCCAGAGCCATGGTAGGGGTTTTAGTCCCTGGTGTTTTCACCCTCTCGCGCCGGCCACTGCCTATCTTGGGATGTTTCTCCGGGGGTGGGCTGCCCGTGCCTTGGCTCCGTACTGAACTGGCTGCCCTGGAGGGTGGGGGACTCCACAGTCCATGGCAGACTGTCATGACAGGGCCCGGTTTTGTCGTGGCTGAGGTCCTGACTGTTGTCTTATGACATGGACGGGGTGGGGGAGTGGGTGGAAAGAGGTTAAGTTTGGACAGGAAAAGCTTTTTAGGAGCAGTGGAACGGGTAGGTGTAGTGGGTATGGGAGTGGAGGAAGAGGTTGTGGTTGTAGGAGTTGTAAGTTTGGTGTCTTTGGGTGCAGGTGCTTGGGCTGGAGGCTGTCGTGAGGTGGATGGCTGTTGGGTGGGTGGCTGCCTGCATTTGTGTATCTTGGAAGAGGGGGTCACAGACACACTGGGAGAGGACACAGGGGACGTGTAAATGGTAGTGGGGTGGTGACTGTACGTGTGCGGGGGGTTCTGGTGTGTGTGCTGTGACGTAGTGGCTGAAGATGTTGTGCATGCAGGTGTGAGTGGAGACGTGACAGGGAGGGAGGAGGGAGACGAGGAGGAAGGGGACACAGTGGAGGCAGTGGGTGTTGGTATGCCTGTATGTGGATGTTGCTTGTGTGATGTGTGGTGCTTATGTCTGGCTGAGCTTCCCTTGGGTGTTGAGGTGTGTGCAGGCTGGTCTGATGGTGTGTCTGGGATAGGTAGAGGTACAGGTGATAGGGTATGGGTGGAGGAAGTTGGAGGGGGGAGGCTAGAGACAGGGACAATGGCTGCCATCAGTGCTGAGGCCAGAGTGTTGAACGATCGCTGAAGGGCAGCCTGAGCAGAATGAATGTCCTCCAGGTATGCATTACTCTGGTGCACCTCTCTTTCGACACCCTGGATGGCATTCAAAATGGTAGACTGCCCAACAGTGAGCGTCCTCAGGAGGTCAATGACCTCCTCACTGAGGGCAGCAGGGGTAACTGGGGCAGGGCCTGAGGTGCCTGGGGCGAAGGATTGGCCCACATTCCTGGGTGAGCGGGCACGGGGCAAACGCTGAGGGGCTGCTGGGAGGGCGGTGCTGGTGCGGTGTGTGGCGGCTGTACCTGTTGTTGCGGGGGCACAGATGTTGCCGGCACCACAAGGGAGCTCCCATCAGAGGACGAGTCCGTGTCACTTATGTCTGCCTGAGTCCCCGCTGTGGAGCTCCCCTCACCCTCTGTCCCACTGGTGAATTCGGAGTCCATTGCATGGCCCTCCATGGCCATGTGGGATGCAGCTCCCTCGTGCTCCGATGCTCCGATGCCACTTCTCCTCCGCCTGATGATGCTAATGCACACATGAACAGGAAGACCACAAAAAAGGGGGGGGGAGAAAATGAAGACATGTTGAGTGCATGCATTGGCAACACCGTTGGCGGACAGGACAGACTCAGAAGCCCCCTGCACTACGCCGCGCACTTGGGGTCGACTACTCAATCCGTGGGACATGGCCTACAAGCCTATAGACGACATCTGCACACAAAGATGACACAGGGCCATGAATAGCTGTACTTGGCACCCTACAGAGGTGGAGGGCGGCGGCACAGGGCCATGCCTTACGGAGGGGCCTAGCCTACAGAAAGCGCCCTGGCCTAGGGATACCCACAGCCCTCCTCCCCCACCCAGACACCTCCACTGCGCGAAAAGTCAGAAGAACGAGAGTGTACTCACCCCCTTGTGTCTGCTGTGATGTCCTCACACGCCCATCCAAATCGGGGTAGGCCGCCGCCAGGATCCGGGACATCAGGGGGGTCAAAGTCCGACTGGCAACCCTCCCACGTTGGGAGGCCATCCCCAGCTGAGCCTCCACCGTCTTCCTGCTCCAGTGTCGGATGTCCTCCCATCTCTTCTGGCAGTGGGTGCCCCATCTCTGGTGGACCCCCAGGGTCCGGACGTCCTTGGCGATGGCATGCCAAATATCGATCTTCTGGTGGGCGCTGATCTATGTGAAATGTACAGGGGGAGAATAATAGTCATCACCTTCTGTATGCTCAATGTGCGTGGCCCCCCATCCCTACCCTTGCCATGTGGCACATGCTCTCATCCGTCGTCTGATGCATGCCTCAATCGCTCCCCTCCCCATCCTCTTTCATCCATCCCACTCAACACAGGCATTGCCCACAAAGCATGGTCCCATGTGTACTTACCTGTTGGTCTGGAGGACCGTAGAGTAGCGCATACTGGGGGAGGACCCCATCCACAAGTTTCTCCAATTCCTGAGCAGTGAAGGCAGGGGCCCTTTCCCCAGTCGCATGAGCCATTGTCTCTTCCAGACCGAGGTCACAGCAGCACTTGCAGTGTAGGTCCTCTCCTGTCGAAGATCAGGTATCGAGTGATTAAGCAGATAGAAAATGGCGGTCACCCCCGCGGCGGTGCGTACCACGGTGGTGCGTACCGCGACCGCCAGCGCACATGGTCATTGGCTCCTGAGACCCATAGGGTTCAAGGGTTCAATGTTAACCAATGCTGCTTTGCGCCGCAGTCTTCGACCGCCTACCGCCACGGTGTGCCACGCCAGCGCATTTACCTCACATCCCATTGTCGCACTTTACAGGTCAGGCAGCCGCCATTTCAGGGGCCCCCATGGCTTACTTTTTACTGCGTCACACATACCTAGGCCTTGCATCAACACTCATACAAACCATTCAATGCATTGGGAATCGAGTTATGTGCAAGCTGTGGTTACGTACCTGTGGGTGGATTGACTCTGTGCTCGCTGTTGTCCTTCATAGGCACCGTCCGCTGGGACATGAGAGGAGATGGAGGAATCTTCCCGTGTACAGACCGCTGGTGGACCTGTCGACAATGGAGGAAAGACATGTCATACTGACATACAGGATTGACCGAACCACTATTCATGAACTGTGTGCCCAGCTGGAGCCAGACCTAATATCACCAATCCGCCAACCCACAGGGATCCCCCCTCTAGTGCAGGTGCTGTCAGTACTCCATTTCTTTGCAAGTGGGTCATTTCAAACAACAGTGGCCATATCATCAGGGATGTCTCAGCCTATGTTTTCCAAGGTGTTGTCCAGAGTGTTGTTTGCCCTGCTGAAACACATGCGGAGCTACATCGTTTTCCCAGAGGTGGGGGATTTGCCTACAGTGAAAGGTGATTTCTATGCCCTGGGACATATCCCCAACATCATGGGTGCCATTGATGGGACACATGTGGCTTTGGTACCACCCAGCAGGAGTGAACAGGTGTACAGAAACAGGAAGAGTTATCATTCGATGAATGTACAGATGGTGTGTTTGGCAGACCAGTACATCTCCCATGTTAATGCCAAGTTCCCTGGCTCAGTGCATGACGCGTACATCATGCGGAATAGCAGCATCCCTTATATGATGGGTCAACTCCAGAGGCACCGTGTGTGGCTAATTGGTGACTCTGGTTACCCCAACCTGTCATGGCTACTGACCCCAGTGAGGAATCCCAGGACAAGGGCAGAGGAACGCTACAATGAGGCCCATGGGCGAACTAGGAGGGTGATCGAGCGCACCTTCGGCCTCCTGAAGGCCAGGTTCCGCTGCCTCCATATGACAGGTGGATCCCTATTCTACTCACCAAAGAAGGTGTGCCAGATCATCGTGGCCTGCTGTATGCTTCACAACCTGGCTTTGCGACGCCAGGTGCCTTTTCTGCAGGAGGATGGTCCAGATGGTGGTGTTGTAGCAGCTGTGGAGCCTGTGGAGAGTGAAGAAGAGGAAGCCGAAGAGGACGACATATACAACAGGAACACAGTAATACAGCAGTATTTTCAATGACACACAGGTAAGAATCCACACCGGCATATTACATATACTTAAACACTACTACCTCTCTACTGTCTGACCTTTTCCCACAGTGTATGTTAACTGAGTTGTGACTTTCCCTTCCGATTTCAGAGATGTGGGCCCCACTGCGTGACATCTGCTTTGTTTACCCATGGACTACAGCTGCGTGACAGTGGTATGTTGGCATCACAATGTAAATTAGCATTTTGGCACGGTAATGTCTAATACAATTGTACAAAATCACAGCAAGACTCCTGATTCTTTTGTGCAATAACTGTGTTTATTTCAGTGCTCTATATTGGTGGATGGTTGCAAATCGGTGAGGGGTGATGGTGGAGGATTGTCCATGGCAGAGTCCAGACTATTAGTATCACAGGTGCATTGTCCAAATGCCTGTGGAAAGTGGAGCATGGGCAGTTTAAGGATGGACAGGGTGACAATGTGGGACAGTGGGATGACACTCAGGGAGGTATCCTTTCCTGGCGGGGGTCTTGGCATCTTACTCTGTCTTCTTCCTGGATCTCAGGGCCCGCTTGCGGGGTGGTTCTCCTTCTGCAGGGGGTGGGGTGCTGGTGGCCTGTTGGTCCTGTGGTGGGGCCTCCTGTCCACTAGCGCCGGCAGAGGTGGTAGGCAGTTCTTGGTCCATGCTAGTGTGAGGGGCCCTTTGTGGTGCCACAGTGTCCTGCAATGTGGTGACTACCTGATTCAGAGCCCCTACAATGGTGCCCAGGGCGGAATTGATGTTTCGTAGTTCCTCCCTGAAGCCCAAATACTGTTCCTCCTGCAGGAGCTGGATCTCCTGAAACCTGGCCCGGACCATTGCCATCGTCTCCTGGGAGTGGTGGTATGCTCCCATGATGGAGGAGAGGGCCTCGTGGAGAGTGGGTTCCCTGGGCCTGTCCCCCCCTGTCGCACAGCAGCACTCCCAGTTCCCCTGTTTCCCTGGGCCTCTGTCCCCTGGACTGTGTGCCCACTACCACGGCCCCCAGGTCCCTGTTGTTGTTGGGGTGGTGGGTTAACCTGGGTTCCCTGTAGTGGTGGACACACCGCTGATTGACGTGTCCTGGGGACAGAGGTATGGGCCCGCTGGGTGGGTGCTGTGCTGGTGTTCCCAGATGGGGGAAGGTCTGCTGTGGCCTGTGGCTGTCTGAGGGGAACCGACTGTCCCGAGGTCCCCGATGGGCCGGGCTGGTAATCTAGATCCAGGTCGACAGAGCTGCTGTCATCACTGTGGGCCTCTTCTGGGGGTGGAGTGGACATTTGTGGACCCTCCTGCGCGGTGACGTGTCGTTTGGGTCCTGCAGGGGTATAAAAGTATGGTTATTGCATCTGTGTATGTCATGGTGTGCAATGGGTGGGTGCCCGTGTACCTCAGTGCTGGCATTCCCGTGTGGGGGCTTTTGTGATGGTGGTTTGGTGGGGGATGGGTATGTGCAGTGGGCATGCTTTGGCGATGGGTGTCCATGCTTTGTGGTCGCATGCAGGCCTAGGGGTTGGGATGGGTGGGTTGTGATGGTGAGACATTTGCAAGGAGTAGGTGTGATGGGGGTGAGGGTGGGGTGGGGGTATGAGTTGGCATGCTGGTGGGGTGGGGGGGATGTAGTAGTGAAGAGGAGACTTACCAGAGTCCATTCCTCCAGATACTCCTGCGAGGCCCTCAGGAGGCAGGATCGCCAATACCTGCTCCTCCCATGTTGTAAATTCTGTGGGAGGGGGTGGGGGTCTGCCACCAGTCCGCTGCACCGCGATGTTGTGCCTGGATACCATTGAACGCACCTTCCCCCGTAGGTCGTTCCATCTCTTCCTGATGTCGTCCCTATTTCTTGGGTGCTGTCCCACAGCGTTGACCCTATCGACTATTCTGCTCCATAGCTCCATCTTCCTGGCAATGGTGGTGTGTTGCACCTGTGTCCTGAATAGCTGTGGCTCTACCCGTACAATTTCCTCCACCATGACCCTGAGTTCTTCCTCAGAAAACCTGGGGTGTCTTTGCGGTGCCATGGGGTGGTGTGGGTGATGTGTGGGGTGGATTGTGTGGTGCTAAGTGTTGTGATGTGTATTGGTGTGTTGTGTGAAGTGCGTGGTAATATTGCTGGGTGAAAGTAAAATGCGCGTCTGGGTGTTCGGATCTCTATTTCTCTGTGCGTGGTCCCGATTCTGTAGGAGTGGAGGTTTGAGGGTGATGTGGGTGTGTGTTTTATATTGTATTGGGTGTGTGGGAGAGTTGTTTGAATGTGTATCAGGTGTGTGTATTTGTAATTGTCCAATGTGGCAGTGTTTTGTAAGAGTGTGTGTATTTTGAGCGCGGCGGTGTGTACCGCCAATGGAATACCGCAGTTGAAAGACCGCCGCGTGGATTCGTGGGTCGTGATAGTGTGGGCGTATTTCTGTTGGCGTGACGGTGGAGGTTTGGTCATCGCCAGTTTCTCGCTGGCCTTTGGTGTGGCGGACTTTTGCGGTTGTCTGTATTTTGGCGGTTTGCCTGTTGTGGGTCAGAATGACCATGGCGGTTTACCACGACCGCGGCGGTATGTTGACGGTCTTCTGACAGCGGTAAGCGGCTTTTACCACCAAGGTTGGAATGACCACCTATATCTGGTACAAAATAACATTTACTATAGAAATATAGATTTTCTTCAAGATATTTCACACATAGATGAGACAGTACCATCAAGAATCCAAATTGAAACCAAAGATAAAATGAAAGCAGAAAAAATTCATGAACAGTACAGTATACATCCTCTGTATTCTAAAGAATTTATTAGAGATGCTATGGAGATATTCAAAATATAAAAAGCAAAACGATCTCGATTGAGTCTGTGGGAAAAATGCTTGGCAGCGTCTTTTTTTCCACACTTCTTTCCTACTGGAATGGGTGGTTGGTATGATGACCAACATTTACAAATACCAGTTGCTGAGGACAGGTCTTATAGATGATATTGTGAGTACCCAAGATTTCGGCAATGTATTCCTTATATATTTTATCTACAGTTTGAGATTGACTTATCTGGATTATCAGATGCAGTAATAACATTCTAGAAACAGGAGAACATCTGCAAAATCTCCCAGCAGAATGAATTGTTGAAGAAGTTCAAGGAAAAGATGAACACCTTAAGTATAACTTAATCAATTTGGTGGTATGTCAATATGGAACGAGTATGCATGGGATGATCTCCTTGAATTCTTACAAGAAGCAAACTCTAACATAAAAGATATTAATCTGAAAACACCAAGTTTGTTCAATGGATCCTGCAAATGCTTACAGATGTTTTAACCACCAATTTCAAGGTCTGATATCTTTCGACTGCAACAAACCAAATCCACCTCTCGGTGAAGTCACTGATTTTTTTTGGCAGAAAGAGTATCAAACTAGAGAGCTCCACATCTTCAGATGCTGTTGTGGATAAAAGATGCCCCAAAGTTTGTAACAGAGACAGATGAGTCTGTCTTATCTTTAATAGAACTGTATGTTGCATGTGCCATAACAAAAGAAACTTCTGCAAATGAATTGAGATATTCTCAGACATACAGAGCAAAATGAAAATGTTATACACAATATCATTATAGATTCCATTGACCTGTAATCTCACAATGACAAAAAACAGCTTTTTGTCTGCAGTGAGACACAGCTTGATACGAAAATTTCCAAAAAATACATACAATCTCAGAAGAACAGAAGAATCAAAATATATCAATAACTCCAACCCTATAATTTTAAACATGTGAAATGCAAACATGGCTATCAAATTTGTTGCAGATAATTCTATTGCTGTGTCTTGCTACCTGACTTCACGTATACCAAAAGCAGAAAAGACCAAGATGAAAGAGATGTGGAAAGATATTTCAGCAGAAAAAAGCCTTGCCAAAACATTTTTCAGTTTCAGTTTCAAAATGCTTTCACGCAGAAAAATAGGGCCAGATGTAGCAAAAATAAAAATTGCGACTCGCATTTTGCGAGTTGATGCGAGTCGCAAAATGCGAGTCGCAATATGTAATGCCAGAAAAAAAAATGATCCAATATTGCGACTCGCAGCCGGACTCGCAACGCAGTGTGCGAGTCCGCAGATTGCGAGGTCGCTTTTTGCGAGTCTGCAAAAAACGAACTCGCAATTAGCGAGTAGGTGTCGCAAATTGCGATTACCTTGAAAATTGCTTGCAGGTGCAGCAGAACACTCCAGAAAGCACACCAGAACACTCTGGAAACACTTCCTGGCACATGATGATGACATCACAGCCAGGAAGTTTACAAATACACCTGGGAGGAGGGAGGACCACACCCTTTTATAACTGCCAGTCTTCACACAGAACCAACAGCAGCTGCCATGGAGGGAACCCCAAGAAAGAGGAAGCTCAAATTTTCTGAGAGGGAGCTGGAGGTGCTGACAGAGGAATGCTGTCAGCACCCTGATGAGCTTTTTGGGAGAGCAGCCCTCAATGTTCCTGAGGCCACAAAAAAACAACTCTGGCAGGAAATTCAGGATAAAATCAATTCCCTGGGTGTGAGCCACAGGACAATCGTGGACATTAAGAAGAGGTGGTATGACCTCCGCTCCCGGACCAAGGAGAGGGTGGCTGAAAGGCTCCGGGAGATGCGAGGCACAGGAGGGGGACCATCATCTGTGCCACCACCCACACCCCTGGAAGAAAGGGTGGAAGAAACATTGGAGCAGGAGGCAGTGTGTGGATTTGGGGACCTGGACACCTCAGAGCCCAGCACATCAACCGGTGAGTACCATGTGATAAGCCTGTACCCCTATCAATGCCATACCCCCACCCACCATGTACACAGGTGCATGCACAACCAAAATAGCTCCATTTCAGGGTAGAAATTGCCAGAATGATGCATTATGGGAAATGTAGTCAAATAGGCAGTTCATAGGCAAATGTTTATTAGGATGTGTGCAATAGATAGTAGACACTGACAGTCTGTTCCCCATGTCCCACAGGTCTCCAGAAAGACACCCCCAACACCCCAAGCACTCAGGCCCAGGAGGACACCCCAGGACCCGCCAGCACCCCCACCTGCACGGTCAGCAGCATCCCTGCAGTAGCCACACCTGCTGCAACAATCACGCAAGAAGCTGCCCCAGCAACAGGCAGGGAGGACACAGGTGGGAGCACAGGGCAGCCACCGCTGCGCAGGCGTCGCAGGTCAAGACCATCTGGGCTGCAGTCTGCATCCGGGATACTTCCTCCAACCACCAGTGAGGCACATCTGCTGCGTGGTCAGCACCTGCAGAACAGAATTTTGGGCAGGATTAGTGGTGTGCTGCACCGCTTTGTGCGAAACAACCATGCAAGCATGCAGCACTTCAACAGACGCATGGACATGATGTGCCAGAACACTGGGGACCTTGCCCTTGCCATTAGGGAACTGGCGGGAGGACTGCTGGCCCAGGCAGAGGCTGGGCGGCACAGAGATCGGCAGATAATGCACAGACTGGACAGGATGGCCACATCGATCGGCAGGCTCGCCATGAATACAACAGGCCTGTCGAGGAGGACAGGTGGGCTGCAAGTAGAGATGGGCCATTTTGCTGGGGATGTTGCCAGGGGCCTGGGACGTCTCACCCACATCATCGAACTTATGGAGACACGGGAAATGTCGAGGGCCACAGGGGAAACACCCCAAGACAGTGAGGAGGGCTCAACAGTGAGCAGTGTCTCTACCACTGACAGCAGGGTGCTCAGGAGTGGTAGGCAGAGCACCACGGACGCAGCAGGGACCAGCCAGGCTGGCAGGAGGGGCAGAAGATCATAGAGAACACCCAGGACCATTAAATGTGGCACATGGCGTTAATGTGCCACATGACTGGTTGGCATTTTCCTGCCCATGGACAATTTCGACTTGTATATAGTTTCTTAATTACAGTAATAAAACAGTTATTTTTGTTCCACTTAACCAATGGAGTTTTTGGTCAATAGGTGAGTATGGTGGGAGTTGACACGTACCATCCAAAATATTGTGTTGCAATGTGTTCCCGTCTCGGTCTGCCTTGATTAGCTAGACTCCTATCCCCATGATGGCGATGTGGTTGTTCTTGCTCTTCATCATCAGGATCTGGGTCTGCAGGGGTGAGAGGTAGCCCACGTCGGGTGGCTATGTTGTGGAGGATGGCGCATGCGACCACAATTTTGAATGCGGTAATGGGGGTGTATTAGAGGGCGCCTCCACTGCGGTGGAGGCATCTGAATCTTGCCTTCAGGAGTCCGAAGGTGCGCTCTATCAGGTTCCTGGTCCTCTTATGCGCACTGTTGTATTACCTCTCTGATTCAGTGCTGGGTGTTAAAAACGGAGTCATGAACCAAGGCCTGAGAGCATAGGCACTGTCACCTGTTGGGCACAAAAGTACACTGTTAGGAAGTCCAGATAGTCGTGCACAGTGACCTGTGTGTATGTCTGCAAGTGTCTGTGGCTCTACCTAGGAGGTAACAGTCTCCGAATTCCCCACGTTCCAGGCGTTGATGTATCCCACTATGCCTAAAAATGTATGAGTCATGGGTACTGCCTGGAAACTTAGCTACGATGTCCGTGATGACATAATGGGCATCACAAACAACCTGTATGTTGAGTGAGTGGGTACACTTTCTGTTGCGGAAAATGTGTTCCAGATTTGCAGGGGGGCATATTTGAATGTGTGTCCCATCTACACACCCTATGACATGGGGAAAGTGGGCAATCCTGTAAAAGTCCAGCTTGGTGCTGTTCATTTCTGCCTCATTCCTTGGTAAGTATATGAAGTGAGACATGTGCGTGACTAAGGAATCTAGGAAGGCCCTGAGGAACCTTGACACTGCACTTTGGGATACCCCACCTGCCACAGCAATGACCCCCTGATAGCTCCCTGAGGCCAGGAGGTGCAGTGAGCATAGTAATTGCACATGCGTAGGAATGGCGCAGCCACGCAGAGTCTGGTGTTCTAGCTGTGGTTTGAGTAAATCTATTAATTCTAGAATGGCTGCGCTGCTAAGGCGGTATTTGTTATAGATCTCCTCTTCAGTTTGCTGAAAAAGAGTCTGCCTGGTTCTATATATCTTCTCCTGTCTGTGGCCCCTCCTCCTGCTCTGCTGGGCTGCGTAGACTCTCCTCCTCACTGCTATCAGGTATATCTCTGCCATCTTGAGTAACCCAGATGGCTTCTGGGTCCCCTTTTATACTTTGGTAATGGTTACCACCTGCTCTGAGTTAGTGGTAAATGGGACATGCAAACTGGGCTTTTTGCGACTAGTCGCAATTTGCGAGTTGCAATTGCATAAGGTTTGCGACTCGCAAATTGCGACTTGCTATTTGCGGCTCGCAAAATGGGGTCGCAACGGATGCGACTCGCAAACAGGTCCCATCGCTTTTTGCGAGTCGGAAATGGGCTTTTTGCATCCCATTTCCGATTTTGCACTGTCGCAAATTGCGATTCTGCCCGTTTGCGAGTCGCAAACCTTTGGTACATCTGGCCCATAGTCTCTTATGAATGTGCAGAAAGGTTAAGCTCTAATAGTTTGTTCTCCAAGTCTAGTGGAATCGAGTGGGTAAGCCAATGCCTTGCCATCAGTCATAATAGAGTGCTAAAGACTTTTCCAGAAATAGAGTATCTTGCAGTAGATGAACCAGGGAGTACAGACATTCTAAAGACTAATATGTTGAATGCATAATTCCCTAGAACAAGTGTTCATCCTGTACCCTAGAAGAAGTGCTGATCTTGAAAACATGTGTCTGTTTAAAATAGTTCAACATTATACACATAAAAATAATGTAATTGAAAACATTGAAAAAGGATGATTTGCAGTTACTGGATGTGATGGTTGTTTGGTAAGCAAAATAAAGGTGATATAATCATTCACAGTAAGCTTAGTTGCCAAAACTCAAGACAGGAAAGAGTTTTTTTTTACTTGGCCGTTTTGCAACTCTTCAAACTGTGGTGAAATGAGTCAGATGTAATTGGGCAATAGGATTGTTATGAAGATTCATTCAATGCTGTAAAGGATAACACACACTGTACTGTGTTTCCAACATACATGCAGATGTTGGAAGATGAGGTAGCACAGGAAGGAACCATCACTGCTGAAATAGCTAAGGAGAGTTCACAAAGCAGCCAGGGTTCAGCACCAGGAAGTCAAGAGCCTTTTGGAGAACAAGTAATACAAAATTAAACAGCTACAGCAATGAATGAGGTGGAAATTTCCATGCAGCAGGCAAGGGAAAGAGAGAAATCTACAATGACATTAAAAGTAAAATAGAACATGGATTTCTCCATGAAAAAAACTTTGTAACTGTTTTACATATCTAAGAAGAGAAAACTGGAAAATGATTTAGGAAATTGTTGGATAACAGTTAGAAAAAAGTTCAGTTATCAACTGCTATGCCAATGTCATTTTGAATGTACTATTCCATTCACCCCAAGTTGAACAAACGTCTGATAAAATAATGAGTACTGCTTTATATAGTTTGCTGCAAAGTTTAATGAATTTTAGAACTGTAATACATTCAGCTTCAGGGATCTGGGATCTATTAGATATATGTACTGGATCTGTAATATTTACTCTGAACACTCAGCACCGTGCACAGGAATTTATTATGGTAATTTTTGGAGTCTTAAAATAAGAAGTACATTTTGATGATCTTTTTGGACTTGGTTACAAATAAACACATGACTGTGAAAACATCAAACACCTACATTAACTCTGAACAATTTCTTTACCTAACATTACCAGATTTCAAAAGTGTGACTTTCGATAAATTATATAGCAATGCTTACCAAAATATGACATGCCTAAACTGCAGATCAGATCTTGCGTCTACGTTTTTTCTACTAAGAACAAGAAAATACCCTATTGTAATATTGCAATGATGTAGAGCAGATGGTTCCAAATTCCAACTGAAATTACAAACTTCAAAGGATGGCAAATATCACTTTCAGGAAGAACATTTACTACTTTGGCTATCATATTTCATGACCTCTGTACATTATATTGTATATTTGAAAAGCAAAAGTGGATGGACTGAATGCAATGACAACAATCTAAAATACAAACTGAAACTTCCTTTCAGACTTTCAAACTCATATTTTTCTTTCTTCAACCAAAGCTCTAAGGAAACGTTATAACTGAGGAAGTGCAGTGTTTCCTATACATGGCTAATCAGTTTTTTAGATGTTATTCTGAACCTGAACTTGAAAGAATACAAACATTGTTGAACAAAAGAAAAGTCCCCTTTTGTTTATCCAACCAAACTTCTATATGCTAATTGATGGAAAATACTACTGAGTATGTTTTTTTTTAATATGGATTATGAGCACTATAGACATCATTTGGCCGAGCAGGGATGATGTTTTCAAGAGAATCAATAAAATTGAAGACTACCTCATCTTATTTTCCAATATTATACCAAAAATAATAATTGAACACTCATTTTAAAAATAGCTTGTTTAGATAACTGTAGTAACTAGAGTCAAGGTTAGTCATACATGAAATGTAGTAAGTGAGAAGCATAGCATCACTTATTTCAATCAATCAATCAATCAATCAATAATATTTATAAAGCACGCTACTCACCCATGAGGGTCTCAAGGCGCTAGGGGAGGGGGTTACTGCTGCTCGAAGAGCCAGGTTTTGATCTGCCTCTGGAATGTGAGGTGGTCCTGAGTGGTCCTGAGGTTGGCGGGGAGGGAGTTCTATGTCTTGGCCGCCAGGTAGGAGAAGGATTTCCCACTTGCCGTTGTGCGGCAGATGCGAGGGACGGCGGTGAGTGCAAGGCTGGGGGAGCGAAGTTGACGGGTGGGTGTGTAGAAACGGAGGCGACGGTTGAGGTATTCGGGTCCCTTGCTGTGGAGGGCTTTGTGTGAATGGGTGAGGAGCCTAAAGGTGATCCTTTTGTTGACGGGTAGCCAGTGCAGGTGTCTCAGGTGGGCAGAGATGTGGCTGTTGCGGGGTATGTCGAGGATGAGGCGAGCGGAGGCGTTTTGTATTCGCTGAAGGCCTTTCTGGAGTTTTGCGGTGGTTCCTGCGTATAGGGTGTTTCCGTAGTCCAGGCGGCTTGTGACGAGGGCGTGGGCCACAGTTTTTCTGGTGTCAGTAGGGATCCAGCGGAAGATCTTTCGGAGCATGCAGAGAGTGAGGAAGCAGGAAGATGAGACGGCGTTGACTTGTTTGGTCATGGTGAGAAGCGGGTCCAGGATGAATTCGAGGTTGCGTGCGTGGTTGTGGGGGGGTTGGTGCGGTGCCCAGGGCCGTGGTCCACCAATAGTTGTCCCAGGCGGACGGGGTGTTTCCGAGAATGAGGACTTCCGTTTTGTCTGAGTTCAGTTTCAGACGGCTGAGTTCCATCCATTCTGCGACGTCTTTCATTCCATCCTGCAGGTTGGTCTTGGCGATGGTAGGGTCCTTGGTGAGGGAAAGGGTCAGCTGGGTGTCGTCGGCGTAGGAGATGATGTTGATGTTGTGTTTGCGTGCGATGTCGGCGAGGGGGCTCATGTAGACATTGAAGAGAATCGGGCTGAGCAAGGAGCCATGTGGGACGCCGCAGATGATCTCGGTGGGGTTCGAGCGGAACGGGGGGAGGTAGACTCTTTGGGAGCGGTTAGAGAGGAAAGAGGTGATCCAGTCCAGGGCCTGTCCTTGGATACTGGTGGAGCGGAGGCGGGATATTAGGGTTCGGTGGCAGACGGTGTCGAAGGCAGCCGAGAGGTCGAGGAGGATGAGGGCGGCTGTTTCTCCGTTGTCCAGCAGAGTTCTGATGTCATCAGTGACTGCGATGAGGGCGGTTTCTGTGCTGTGGTTGGCTCGGAATCCGGACTGGGAGGGGTCGAGTATGTTGTTGTCTTCAAGGAATTTGGTCAGTTGCTTGTTGATGGTCTTCTCAATGACTTTGGCAGGGAAGGGGAGGAGCGAGATGGGGCGGAAGTTCTTCAGGTCGCTGGGGTCCACCGTAGGTTTCTTCAGGATGGGATGGGGTCAATCAACGTCACCACGTCCACCGAAGACACCCCCCTCGCCGCGTGGGGTCGAGCATGTGTCCGGCGATGTGGGTGGGGGTGTTCACCAGTTGCTTGAGACCGAGTTTGGCGAGGTTGTCGAGCAGGGTGGTGGTGTTGGTGTCGTTGTTCTGCTCCAGGTGGAAGTTGAGGTCTCCGAGGAGGATGTAGTCCGGCGAGGCTAGGACGTGCGTGGAGATGAAGTCAGCGATGGATTCGCTGAAGAGGGCGCGTGGTCCAGGGGGTCTGTAGATGAGAGTTTCTTTGAGGGTGGTCCTGGGGTCGGTGTGGATCTGGAAGTGCATGTGTTCGGCGGCAAGGGGGGTGTCTTCGGTGGAAGTGGTGACGTTGATGGAGTCCTTGAATATGATGGTGATTCCTTCTCGGACTTGGTTGGTGCGGTGTCTCCTGGTGAACTTGTAGCCATCGGGGATGGCTATGGCGATGTCGAGGGCCGAGGAGGCATTCATCCAGGTCTCAGTGATGAAGGCGACATCCAGTGCGGTGGAGTCCAGGAGGTCCCATAGTTCAATGGCGTGCTTGTGGACGGAGCGTGCGTTGATGAGGATGCATTTGAGGTGGTTATTGGTGTGTGGGCTGGCGGGCGGGGTGCAGTCGCGGTGGAAGGTATGCTTGCAGGTAAGGTATGCGAAGGGTCCATGAGTGCACTTCGGGTTGGCTTGGAAGCAGGTTCTAGAGCGTCCCGGGTTGAGTGCGTGGAGGGAGGTGGGGTCGTAGCGGCGTTGCGGGGTTTGGGAGTGCTGGGGGCCAGGGGTCGTGGCCCTAGGCGCGGTCCAGGTGCGGACGGGCTCAGACGGGCTTGCCTTTGGCGCACCTTCGCTTCTAATTGAACTACAGAAGAGGAGCAGAAAACGGAGGAAAATGGATACCAGAAGGAAGAGCAGAAAGCGACGGAAAATGGACAGAGAGAGGACAACAGAGGTACAACGAAAAGTTGGAAGAGAGAGAGTTCAAGAGACAGAGGTGAGTAACGAGGGGCTGGACGGGGGGAGCGCAGGGGGTACTTACGGTTTTGCTGGGAGGTGGCAGGAGCCTGGGCAGGTGGAGCTGCAGTGGCGGGGGAAGCGACCTACCCTAGGGTCAAGGGTCGCTGTCTCTGCCACGGAGCGGCCGCCATAGGAGGGATGAGGGGGGGAGGAGAGGTCCGCTGGGGGCGGGAGGCAGGAGGGGGGTCGACGAATGGGAGCAGAGGGGGGTGGGGCCGAGCGGGTGGTGGCGGCTGGAAAGCAGAGGGCAGGCGGCGGGGGGTCAGATAGAAGGGAAAGAAGAGAAGGAAGGGAGGAAATGGACTACAGAAGAAGAGAGGAGGAGAAGAATACAGAAGAAGAGAAGAGCACAGAAGAAGAGAAGAGAAGAATATAGAAGAAGAGAAGAACACAGAAGAAGAGAAGAGAAGAACACAGAAGAAGAGAAGAACACAGAAGAGGAGAGGAACGCGAAAGAAATGGACTACAGAAGGAGAAGAACACAAAGGAGATGGTCAACAGAAGAAGAGAAGAACACAGAAGAAGAAAAGAACACGAAGGATGGGGTGCAGAAGAGGAGAAGAACACAGAAGAAGAAAAGAACATGAAGGATGGGGTGCAGAAGAAGAGAAGAACACAGAAGAAGAAAAGAACACGAAGGATGGGGTGCAGAAGAAGAGAAGAACACAGAAGAAGAAAAGAACACGAAGGATGGGGTGCAGAAGAGAAGAAGAACACAGAAGAAGAAAAGAACATGAAGGATGGGGTGCAGAAGAAGAGAAGAACACAGAAGAAGAAAAGAACACGAAGGATGGGGTGCAGAAGAGGAGAAGAACACAGGAGAAGAGCAGAACACAAAGAAAATGTGGTGAGAAGGAAGAGCATAACACGAAGAGAATGCTGTGAGGAAGAAGAGCAGAACACGAAGAAGTTGCGGTGAGAAAGAAGAGCAGAACACAAAGAAAGATGGGGTGAGGAAGAGGAGCGGGACAAGAAGGAAATGGTCAGCAGAAGAAGAGAAGAACACAGAAGAATAGAACAACAAAGGAGAGGAGAAAAACACAAAGGATGGGGTGCAGAGGAGGAGAAGAACACAGGAGAAGAGCAGAACACAAAGTAATTGAGCTACAGAAGAGGAGCAGAAAATGGAGGAAAATGGATACCAGAAGGAAGAGCAGAAAGCGAAGGAAAATGGACAGAGAGAGGACAGCAGAGGTACGAAGAAAAGTTGGAAGAGAGAGAGTTCAGGAGACAGAGGTGAGTAACGAGGGGCTGGACGGGGGGAGCGCAGGGGGTACTTACGGTTTTGCTGGGAGGTGGCAGGAGCCTGGGCAGGTGGAGCTGCAGTGGCGGGGGAAGCGACCTACCCTAGGGTCAAGGGTCGCTGTCTCTGCCACAGAGCGGCCGCCATAAGAGGGATGAGGGGGGGAGGAGGGGTCCGCTGGGGGCGGGAGGCAGGAGGGGGGGCGACGAATGGGAGCAGAGGGGGGTGGGGCTGAGCGGGTGGTGGCGGCTGGAAAGCAGAGGGCGGGCGGCGGAGGGTCAGATAGGAGTGAAAGGGAAAGAAGAGAAGGAAGGGAAGAAATGGACTACAGAAGAAGACAGGAGGAGAAGAATACAGAAGAAGAGAACAGCACAGAAGAAGAGAAGAGAAGAATATAGAAGAAGAGAAGAACACAGAAGAAGAGAAGAGAAGAACACAGAAGAAGAGAAGAACACAGAAGAGGAGAGGAACGTGAAAGAAATGGACTACAGAAGGAGAAGAACACGAAGGAGATGGTCAACAGAAGAAGAGAAGAACACAGAAGAAGAAAAGAACACGAAGGATGGGGTGCAGAAGAGGAGAAGAACACAGAAGAAGAAAAGAACATGAAGGATGGGGTGCAGAAGAAGAGAAGAACACAGAAGAAGAAAAGAACATGAAGGATGTGGTGCAGAAGAAGAGAAGAACACAGAAGAATAAAAGAACACGAAGGATGGGGTGCAGAAGAGAAGAAGAACACAGAAGAAGAAAAGAACATGAAGGATGGGGTGCAGAAGAAGAGAAGAACACAGAAGAAGAAAAGAACACGAAGGATTTGTGCTGAAGAGGAGAAGAACATAGGAGAAGAGCAGAACACAAAGAAAATGTGGTGAGGAGGAAGAGCATAACACGAAGAGAATGCTGTGAGGAAGAAGAGCAGGACACGAAGAAGTTGCGGTGAGAAAGAAGAGCAGAACACAAAGAAACATGGCTTGAGGAAGAGGAGCGGGACAAGAAGGAAATGGTCAGCAGAAGAAGAGAAGAACACAGAAGAATAGAAGAACAAAGGAGAGGAGAAGAACACGAAGGATGGGGTGCAGAGGAGGAGAAGAACACAGGAGAAGAGCAGAACACAAAGTAATTGAGCTACAGAAGAGGAGCAGAAAACGGAGGAAAATGGATACCAGAAGGAAGAGCAGAAAGCAAAGGAAAATGGACAGAGAGAGGACAGCAGAGGTACGACGAAAAGTTGGAAGAGAGAGAGTTCAGGAGACAGAGGTGAGTAACGAGGGGCTGGACGGGGGGAGCGCAGGGGGTACTTACGGTTTTGCTGGGAGGTGACAGGAGCCTGGGCAGGTGGAGCTGCAGCGGCGGGGGAAGCGACCTACCCTAGGGTCAAGGGTCGCTGTCTCTGCCGCACAGTGGGCGCCATGAGAGGGAGGAGGGGGGGAAGGAGGGGTCCACTGGGGGTGGGGGGGGCTGACGAATGGGAGCGGGGCGGGGTTGAGCGGGTGGTGGTGGCGGGAAATCAGAGGGTGGGGGGTCAGATAGGAGGGAAAGGGAAAAAAGAGAAGGAAGAGAAAAAATGGACTACAGAAGAAGAGAGGAGGAGAAGAATACAGAAGAAGAGAAGAGCACAGAAGAAGAGAAGAGAAGAATACAGAAGAAGAGAAGAACACAGAAGAAGAGAAGAGAAGAACACAGAAGAAGAGAAGAACACAGAAGAGGAGAGGAACGTGAAAGAAATGGACTACAGAAGGAGAAGAACACGAAGGAGATGGTCAACAGAAGAAGAGAAGAACACAGAAGAAGAAAAGAACACGAAGGATGGGGTGCAGAAGAGAAGAAGAACACAGAAGAAGAAAAGAACACAAAGGATGGGGTGCAGAAGAAGAGAAGAACACAGAAGAAGAAAAGAACACGAAGGATGGGGTGCAGAAGAAGAGAAGAACACAGAAGAAGAAAAGAACATGAAGAATGGGGTGCAGAAGAGGAGAAGAACACAGAAGAAGAAAAGAACACGAAGGATGGGGTGCAGAAGAAGAGAAGAACACAGAAGAAGAAAAGAACACGAAGGATGGAGTGCAGAAGAAGAGAAGAACACAGAAGAAGAAAAGAACACAAAGGATGGGGTGCAGAAGAGGAGAAGAACACAGAAGAAGAAAAGAACACGAAGGATGGGGTGCAGAAGAAGAGAAGAACACAGAAGAAGAAAAGAACACGAAGGATGGGGTGCAGAAGAAGAGAAGAACACAGAAGAAGAAAATAACATGAGGGATGGGGTGCCGAAGAGGAGAAGAACACAGGAGAAGAGCAGAACACGAAGAAAATGCGGTGAGGAGGAAGAGCAGAACACAAAGAGAATGCTGTGAGGAAGAAAAGCAGAACACGAAGAAGATGCGGTGAGGAAGAAGAGCAGAACACAAAGAGAATGCGGTGAGGAAGAAGAGCAGAACACGAGGAAGATTCGGTGAGGAAGAAGAGTAGAACACGAAGAAAGATGGGGTGAGGAAGAGGAGCGGGACATGAAGGAAATGGCCAGCAGAAGAAGAGAAGAACACAAAAGAGGAGAAGAACACAGGAGAAGAACACGAAGGATGGGGTGCAGAGGAGTAGAAGAACACAGGAGAAGAGCAGAACACGAAGCAACTGAGCTACAGAGGAGGAGCAGAAAACGGAGGAAAATGGATACCAGAAGGAAGAGCAGAAAGCGAAGGAAAATGGACAGAGAGAGGACAGCAGAGGTACGAAGAAAAGTTGGAAGAGAGAGAGTTCAGGAGACAGAGGTGAGAAACGAGGGGCTGGACGGGGGGAGCCCAGGGGGTACTTACGGTTTTGCTGGGAGGTGGCAGGAGCCTGGGCAGGTGGAGCTGCAGCGGCGGGGGAAGCGACCTACCCTAAGGTCAAGGGTCGCTCCAATTATTTACTTTGCTTTTGTTTTTTACAATCCACTGATTGTTTTTCCCCACTGTTCGAAGCTGATGCTTTATAAACACAATCATTTAAAATGAAGAAGCATTAAAGCTGAGAACAGTAAAGCAATCAAAATGATGCATTCACTACAGTGCAATTTATTTCTACAGTGTGCACTATGACTATTGTAATATTTGTCTACATTTAAAGATTAAATACTAATATATTTTTTCCTTTTTTTTTCTTTTTGAACAGTGGTTTAATTTCAGCGCTATTTTATGATAACAGTTATTGAAACAGACATATTGGTTAGAAATGTGCATAGAGAGTGTTTTAACTTTATAGTGGTCTTGACATACCTTTCCATTATTTTCCTCTCTCTATTTGCTATTTAAATCTTCTCACCCATACACCACTCATAACCTTACTCACAGTCATGCACTCTTCCACTCAGTCTGTTACTCACCCATAAATTAACTCATGCATTCATCCACATGTACACAAATGGTTGCACTCATTCACTCACCTATACATGGAGTCATGCTGTTGGAAAATAGATTATTGGTAAGGGCAGGTAAGTACCTACACTTAGCAATAGGCCACTAACCTCCACTTAGGTCTTGGTAAGGTTAGTCTTAGGCAGGTTGGTCTTGGCGATGGTAGGGTCCTTGGTGAGGGAAAGGGTCAGCTGGGTGTCGTCGGCGTAGGAGATGATGTTGATGTTGTGTTTGCATGCGATGTCGGCGAGGGGGCTCATGTAGACATTGAAGAGAATCGGGCTGAGCGAGGAGCCAAGTGGGACGCCGCAGATGATCTCGGTGGGGTTCGAGCGGAACGGCGGGAGGTAGACTCTTTGGCAGCGGTTAGAGAGGAAAGAGGTGATCCAGTCCAGGGCCTGTCCTTGGATACTGGTGGAGCGGAGGCGGGATATTAGGGTTCGGTGGCAGACGGTGTCGAAGGCAGCCGAGAGGTCGAGGAGGATGAGGGCGGCTGTTTCTCCGTTGTCCAGCAGAGTTCTGATGTCATCAGTGACTGCGATGAGGGCGGTTTCTGTGCTGTGGTTGGCTCGGAATCCGGACTGGGAGGGGTCGAGTATGTTGTTGTCTTCAAGGAATTTGGTCAGTTGCTTGTTGATGGTCTTCTCGATGACTTTGGCAGGGAAGGGGAGGAGCGAGATGGGGCGGAAGTTCTTCAGGTCGCTGGGGTCCACCGTAGGTTTCTTCAGGAGAGCGTTGACTTCCGCGTGTTTCCAGCTCTCGGGGAAGGTGGCAGATGCAAACGAGCTGTTGATGATGGTCTGGAGATGGGGGGCGATGATGTCGTCGGCTTTGTTGAAGATGAAGTGGGGGCAGAGGCCCGAGGGGGCACCGGAGTGGATGGCGTTCATGGTAGTTTAGGTCTCTTCCGCGCTGATGTGTGTCCAGGCGTTGAGGGTGATGGCTGGGGCTGTGGGTTCTGTGGTGGTTGGCTGGGTCTGAGGACCGAAGCTGTCGTGTAGGTCGGTGATCTTTAGATGGAAGAAGGTAACGAGGGAGTTGCAGAGATCTTGTGAGGGCGTGATGGAGTTGGAGTTGGCGTCAGGATTGGAGAGCTCTTTGACGATGTTGAAGAGTTCTTTGCTGTTGTGAGTGTTCTTGTCCAGTCTGTCTTTGAAAGATGTTCTTTTGGTGGCGCGGATCAGCTGATGGTGTTCGCGGGTGGCGTTTTTGAGGGCAGACATGTTTTCTTCGGTGTGGTCTTTGTGCCAGGCTTTCTCGAGGGTACGGCAGTTTTTTTTAGATTCCTTGAGGAATGGTCTGTGAACCATTGAGGTTTCCTGCCGTTGGTCTGTCTTGGGAGGCGTCTGAGGGATGTGAGGTTGTCCGCGCAGTTGGTGATCCATTGTATGAGGCTGAGGGCTGAGTTGTTGGCGTCGGTGGAGATGGTAGGTTGGTTGAGGCTGAGAGTGGAGAGTAGCTGTTCCATGGAGATTTTGTTCCAATGTCTGCGTGGGATGGGTTGTGTGCGGAGGTGGAGAGTCTTCCGTCTGAAGGTGAAGTGGACACATCTGTGATCGGTCCAGTGTATTACGGAGGAGTGGTTGAAGGATAAGTGGTTGCTGGAGGAGAAGATGGGGTCGAGCGTGTGTCCGGCGATGATGGTGGGGGTGTTCACCAGTTGCTTGAGACCGAGGTTGTCGAGCAGGGTGGTGGTGTTGGTGTTGTTGTTCTGCTCCAGGTGGAAGTTGAGGTCTCCGAGGAGGATGTAGTCCGGCGAGGCTAGGACGTGCGTGGAGATGAAGTCAGCGATGGATTCGCTGAAGAGGGCGCGTGGTCCAGGGGGTCTGTAGATGAGAGTTTCTCTGAGGGTGGTCCTGGGGTCGGTGTGGATCTGGAAGTGCATGTGTTCGGCGGCGAGGGGGGTGTCTTCGGTGGAAGTGGTGACGTTGATGGAGTCCTTGAATATGATGGTGATTCCTTCTCGGACTTGGTTGGTGCGGTGTCTCCTGGTGAACTTGTAGCCTTCGGGGATGGCTATGGCGATGTCGGGGGCCGAGGAGGCATTCCTCCAGGTCTCAGTGATGAAGGCGACATCCAGTGCGGTGGAGTCCAGGAGGTCCCATAGTTCAATGGCGTGCTTGTGGACGGAGCGTGCGTTGATGAGGATGCATTTGAGGTGGTTATTGGTGTGTGGGCTGGCGGGCGGGGTGCAGTCGCGGTGGAAGGTATGCTTGCAGGTAAGGCATGCGAAGGGTCCATGAGTGCACTTCGGGTTGGCTTGGAAGCAGATTCTAGAGCGTCCCGGGTTGAATGCGTGGAGGGAGGTGGGGTCATAGCGGCGTTGCGGGGTTTGGGAGTGCTGGGGGCCAGGGGTCGTGGCGCTGGGCGCGGTCCAGGTGCGGACGGGCTCAGACGGGCTTGCCTTTGGCTCACCTTCGCTTCTAATTGAGCTACAGAAGAGGAGCAGAAAACGGAGGAAAATGGATACCAGAAGGAAGAGCAGAAAGCGAAGGAAAATGGACAGAGAGAGGACAGCAGAGGTACGAAGAAAAGTTGGAAGAGAGAGAGTTCAGGAGACAGAGGTGAGTAACGAGGGGCTGGACGGGGGGAGCGCAGGGGGTACTTACGGTTTTGCTGGGAGGTGGCAGGAGCCTGGGCAGGTGGAGCTGCAGTGGCGGGGGAAGCGACCTACCCTAGGGTCAAGGGTCGCTGTCTCTGCCACAGAGCGGCCGCCATAAGAGGGATGAGGGGGGGAGGAGGGGTCCGCTGGGGGCGGGAGGCAGGAGGGGGGGCGACGAATGGGAGCAGAGGGGGGTGGGGCCGAGCGGGTGGTGGCGGCTGGAAAGCAGAGGGCGGGCGGTGGGGGGTCAGATAGGAGGGAAAGGGAAAGAAGAGAAGGAAGGGAAGAAATGGACTACAGAAGAAGAGAGGAGGAGAAGAATACAGAAGAAGAGAACAGCACAGAAGAAGAGAAGAGAAGAATATAGAAGAAGAGAAGAACACAGAAGAAGAGAAGAGAAGAACACAGAAGAAGAGAAGAACACAGAAGAGGAGAGGAACGTGAAAGAAATGGACTACAGAAGGAGAAGAACACGAAGGAGATGGTCAACAGAAGAAGAGAAGAACACAGAAGAAGAAAAGAACACGAAGGATGGGGTGCAGAAGAGGAGAAGAACACAGAAGAAGAAAAGAACATGAAGGATGGGGTGCAGAAGAAGAGAAGAACACAGAAGAAGAAAAGAACACGAAGGATGTGGTGCAGAAGAAGAGAAGAACACAGAAGAAGAAAAGAACACGAAGGATGGGGTGCAGAAGAGAAGAAGAACACAGAAGAAGAAAAGAACATGAAGGATGGGGTGCAGAAGAGGAGAAGAACACAGGAGAAGAGCAGAACACAAAGAAAATGTGATGAGGAGGAAGAGCATAACACGAAGAGAATGCTGTGTGGAAGAAGAGCAGAACACGAAGAAGTTGCGGTGAGAAAGAAGAGCAGAACACAAAGAAAGATGGGGTGAGGAAGAGGAGCGGGACAAGAAGGAAATGGTCAGCAGAAGAAGAGAAGAACACAGAAGAATAGAAGAACAAAGGAGAGGAGAAGAACACGAAGGACGGGGTGCAGAGGAGGAGAAGAATACAGGAGAAGAGCAGAACACAAAGTAATTGATCTACTGAAGAGGAGCAGAAAACGGAGGAATATGGATACCAGAAGGAAGAGCAGAAAGCAAAGGAAAATGGACAGAGAGAGGACAGCAGAGGTACGACGAAAAGTTGGAAGAGAGAGAGTTCAGGAGACAGAGGTGAGTAATGAGGGGAAGGACGGGGGGAGCGCAGGGGGTACTTACGGTTTTGCTGGGAGGTGACAGGAGCCTGGGCAGGTGGAGCTGCAGCGGCGGGGGAAGCGACCTACCCTAGGGTCAAGGGTCGCTGTCTCTGCCGCACAGTGGGCGCCATGAGAGGGAGGAGGGGGGGAAGGTGGGGTCCACTGGGGGTGGGGGGGGGTTACGAATGGGAGGGGGGGCGGGGTTGAGCGGGTGGTGGTGGCGGGAAAGCAGAGGGTGGGGGGTCAGATAGGAGGGAAAGGGAAAAAAGAGAAGGAAGAGAAAAAATGGACTACAGAAGAAGAGAGGAGGAGAAGAATACAGAAGAAGAGAAGAGCACAGAAGAAAAGAAGAGAAGAATACAGAAGAAGAGAAGAACACAGAAGAAGAGAAGAGAAGAACACAGAAGAAGAGAAGAACACAGAAGAGGAGAGGAACGTGAAAGAAATGGACTACAGAAGGAGAAGAACACGAAGGAGATGGTCAACAGAAGAAGAGAAGAACACAGAAGAAGAAAAGAACACGAAGGATGGGGTGCAAAAGAGGAGAAGAACACAGAAGAAGAAAAGAACACGAAGGATGGGGTGCAGAAGAAGAGAAGAACACAGAAGAAGAAAAGAACACGAAGGATGGGGTGCAGAAGAAGAGAAGAACACAGAAGAAGAAAAGAACACGAAGGATGGGGTGCAGAAGAGGAGAAGAACACAGAAGAAGAAAAGAACACGAAGGATGGGGTGCAGAAGAAGAGAAGAACACAGAAGAAGAAAAGAACATGAAGGATGGGGTGCAGAAGAAGAGAAGAACACAGAAGAAGAAAAGAACACGAAGGATGGGGTGCAGAAGAGGAGAAGAACACAGAAGAAGAAAAGAACACGAAGGATGGGGTGCAGAAGAAGGGAAGAACACAGAAGAAGAAAAGAACACGAAGAATGGGGTGCAGAAGAAGAGAAGAACACAGAAGAAGAAAATAACACGAGGGATGGGGTGCAGAAGAGGAGAAGAACACAGGAGAAGAGCAGAACACGAAGAAAATGCGGTGAGGAGGAAGAGCAGAACACAAAGAGAATGCTGTGAGGAAGAAAAGCAGAACACGAAGAAGATGCGGTGAGGAAGAAGAGCAGAACACGAAGAGAATGCGGTGAGGAAGAAGAGCAGAACACGAGGAAAATTCGGTGAGGAAGAAGAGTAGAACACGAAGAAAGATGGGGTGAGGAAGAGGAGCGGGACATGAAGGAAATGGTCAGCAGAAGAAGAGAAGATCACAAAAGAGGAGAAGAACACAGGAGAAGAACACGAAGGATGGGGTGCAGAGGAGTAGAAGAACACAGGAGAAGAGCAGAACACGAAGCAACTGAGCTACAGAGGAGGAGCAGAAAACGGAGGAAAATGGATACCAGAAGGAAGAGCAGAAAGCGAAGGACAATGGACAGAGAGAGGACAGCAGAGGTACGAAGAAAAGTTGGAAGAGAGAGAGTTCAGGAGACAGAGGTGAGAAACGAGGGGCTGGACGGGGGAGCGCAGGGGGTACTTACGGTTTTGCTGGGAGGTGGCAGGAGCCTGGGCAGGTGGAGCTGCAGCGGCGGGGGAAGCGACCTACCTTAAGGTCAAGGGTTGCTCCAATTATTTACTGTGCTTTTGTTTTTTACAATCCACTGATTGTTTTTCCCCACTGTTCGAAGCTGATGCTTTATAAACACAATCATTTAAAATGAAGAAGCATTAAAGCTGAGAACAGTAAAGCAATCAAAATGATGCATTCACTACAGTGCAATTTATTCTTACAGTTTGCACTATGACTATTGTAATATTTGTCTACATTTAAAGATTAAATACTAATATATTTTTTCCTTTTTTTTTCTTTTTGAACAGTGGTTTAATTTCAGCGCTATTTTATGATAACAGTTATTGAAACAGACATATTGGTTAGAAATGTGCATAGAGAGTGTTTTAACTTTATAGTGGTCTTGACATACCTTTCCATTATTTTCCTCTCTCTATTTGCTATTTAAATCTTCTCACCCATACACCACTCATTAGCTTACTCACAGTCATGCACTCTTCCACTCAGTCTGTTACTCACCCATAAATTAACTCATGCATTCATCCACATGTACACAAATGGTTGTACTCATTCACTCACCTATACATGGAGTCATGCTGTTGGAAAATAGATTATTGGTAAGGGCAGGTAAGTACCTACACTTAGCAATAGGCCACTAACCTCCACTTAGGTCCAGATAAGTCACAAGAAATTAAACCCAGTTCAACCCTTGGTAGCTTGGCAACAAGCGACAACACTTAACTTAGGGGACAAGCATGTAAAGCATTTAAAAATCACAAAACAGTAAATAAGTAAAGCACAAAACAGTATAAAAATAAAACACCAATTTATACAAATAGAGTATATTATTATCTTTAAAATGACACCACAATGATTAAAATCAGATAAGGTGAACCGGAGACGTGAATTTTTAAAGAATTAATGTTTTCTATCGCATAGAAGCAATTCACGCTCAGAGGGTTTAAAAGGTCACACTGGAAAGGGACGAAGTCCAGAGTTCAAGCCACCCACGGGTAACACTGTCACACTTACCTTCAGTAGTGTTTCTTGATTCAGGAAAGTAAACCACAGCACCAGCCAAGAGTTCAAAGGCTCTGGTTTGCCTCTTGGGGTCTGGGACTACAACTCTCACAATGCACCTCTTGAACCTATGGAGTTGCTCCAAACGTCTACAAACTTCTGGATCTTCTTCCAGAGGCCCTTTGAGGTTCTTTTGAGGTCCACAGCTCACCCCAAGGTTCCAGAAGCTCTGAGTTCCTCCTTGAGGGTGCAGACTACAACTCCCAGAATGCAACTAGCTCAAACTCCAAAACAGCCACTGGACAAGGGTCAACTGGTCAGTTTCTTCAGGATCTGAGGCAGGGGACTCTGGATAGCAATTTTTCACCTGTAGAAAACAGGGAGTCCCTCCTAGAAGCAGTGGACTCCAGGCAATGTCCTTCTTGTGGTGGAGCCCAAGAGCGCAGCTAGTGCAGTCTTCTGAGTGCAGTGTCCAGCTGCAGGTCAGAGGTCCAGCAGGGCAGTCCTTCTTCTTCTGAGGTTCTTCCTTGCAGGAATCTGGTCAGGATCTGTTAGGGAACTTGGTAGAGAACTGACGTGTGGGTCCAGCTATGCCAGTTTTATCCTTGTTCTGGATGAAAATCAGTGGGGTCCTGGTTCTCAAAACAGATGCAGAGTCCTTGATCCTGTAATGAACACTTCCCGGGAAGTGTGGCAAAAAATCAATCCCAGACAGCACCATTCTTCGAAAATACATCATGGCTGAAACTCATTTTTAGAGGTTACATCTGACTGAGTCCACCCACTGATATGGTTAAAAATCCTACATACACCCCTCTCCTAATCTACTCAAGAGGGCACTTAATTGTCTGGGTTTGCAGGATGTGAGGGAGGTTCTGGGCTACTCCAAGTGTCCTTCCCTGCCTTTGAAGGCCAGTTTTGCAGCCCTCCCCCCTTCCTGCTTCCCCATCAGCTGAAGTAGTACTCCTCCCCCAGGCACATTCTTTGTCTTTAGCCAAAACTACTTCACACCTCATCAAGGCAGCCTGGCTAGGCTGCCAGAGGCTGGACAGTCAAAGAAGGCAACTACAGAGCTGAAGTTGGCAACTTTTTAGGTAGAGTTTAAAACTATTTACCTGAACTAGTTATATTAAATCCAACAATTGTAAGTTGTAGGATTTATTATAACAATTAGTTTGATACCAAACCTGAGGTATCTGACAGGTCTTTGTTAATTAAAATAAAGTCTCCCCATGTTAGTCTATGGAGGCCATTCACTACAGTGAGGGAAAAAACAAATGTGGCTGCTTTACCTCACCAGGACTTCTAAAACTATTTTTATAAGGTCCCTGCTTATAGTTACATGGCACCCAACACTATTACTAGGGCGGCATAGGGCACATCTTAGGGGTGACTTATATGTTAAAATAAGGTAGTTTAAGACTTTGGAAGTCCTTTTAATTCCAAACTCAAATTTGCATGTAACTTTAATTTAACAATTTAAAAGCAGCCAGCAAGGCAGGCTTGCCTTTAAAATGACCCTAGGCACCTCAGCAGTGCATCTGTGGGTGCACTACCTATGCTGGGCTCCTTAAACCTACTTGCCCTCCCATATACTAGGGACTTCTAGGTAGGTTGACATAGCCAATTATTATTAGCCTAATTGGCATACTCATTTTATACAGAGCACAGGCCCTGGGACTGGTTAGCAGTATCCCGGCCACCATTGGAGTCAGGAGAACACCAGCAAAATGTGAAAAATGGGGGCAAAACGCTAGGGGAGTTCTGCAATCAGCCCTGTTTTCTCACACATGCTCTCAGTTATTCACCCATACATGTAATCATTCAGTCACTCATTCATCCTTAAACCATTCCTACACTCATTAACTCACCCATACATTCACTCATACACTCAATCACCCATATACACACGCAGTCACTCACTCAAACATTCTGTCATGCACTATCTCACTGACCCATACATGCACTCAGTCAATCACCCATACAGACACTCATACACTCAGTCACTCACTCATGCACACAGTCATGCACTATCTCAAACACCCAAACACTCATTCACTCACTGAGACATGTACTCACTCACTCACCCATACAGGCACTCATGCACTCAGTCAATCACACAGGCACACACTCATGCACTGAGTCACTCACTCATGAATGCACAGTCTTGTTTTCTCCCTAAGGGATAACAAAAAATGTCCAAGCAATTAATTGCTTCTTTGGGATAACTTCTTGATCTAAAGACCTTTCTTCCTCTGCTTGCTCCTGAGGCAACTGGGATAAACGAGATGCCATTTTATTTTCAAGTAGCAAAGAAAAGTATAAAACTTACAGAAAACAGGACTGGATGCTGCACAGTCAAATGAGATTCCTCTCTGTCTGAAGGTTTCACCAAAATGGGAAGACTGGGTGTGGTTTTACCGGTAATATGTTGGCCAAAGAAAGTCTTACATTTCGAGGTCACGTGACAGTCTTGAACAATGATGTAATTGCGACGGCACAAAATCGAAAAAATATAAATATATAAAATAATAATTTCAAAATGTTAAAATTTTGTTTAGTTTCTGCTTTAATGTACTGTAACTTTTTGGTAACTACACCAACATCACAATAAATCGCGAGCAGCGCTACTATCGGAGCAGAAGCCATAAAACAGAAAACTGGTGCATCACACTCTAAATCTAAATTACAACTTAATAATAAGTCATCCTCATATACATAGTTACTAAGTATTTTACATTTTAAAGCATCATGTAGGGAATGTCTCTATGTACATTTAATAATTCTTTAAAAACACACCACAATTGTGATTAATCACGCCCACTAAACTGCTACTTACATGTCATAACATACACCTATTCACACACACATACAAGCATTTTAAAAAGCTTCTTTAGTGAAATATTCAGAAGAAAGTACATAATAAAAATGAAAAACTTGAATTAAAAAAAAAAAAATTAAACTTGCAAACCAAGGGTAGGTCGCTCCCCCTGCCGCTGCAGCTCCTCCAAGTTCCCGAGTTCCTGTGTTCCTGAGACCCACCTAACTGTAAGTACCCCCCTCCTCCCAGCCCCTCGCCCTGCCCCGCGCCACTCACCTTCTCTCCTGCTCCTGCTTCTTTTCCTCCTCTCTGTCTCTTCCTCCTCGCTCCCCCTCTGCAATCTTCTTCTGTGTTCTTCTGTTCTTCTCTTCTGTTCTTCTGTTCTTCCCTTCTGTTCTTCTGTGTTCTTCCGGTCTTCTGTGTTCTTCTTCTCTGTTCTTCTCGGTGCTTCTGTGTTCTTCTTCTCGGTTCTTCTGTGTTCTTCTCTGTTCTTCTCTGTTCTTCTCTGTTCTTCTGCTCTTCCGATCTTCTGTGCTTCTGTCTTCTGTTCTTCTGTCTTCTGTTCTTCTGTCTTCTGTTCTTCTGTTCTTCTGTCTTCTGCTCTTCCGGTCTTCTGTTCTTCTGTCTTCTGTTCTTCTGTCTTCTGTTCTCCTGTCTTCGGCTCTTCTACCTCCTCCGTCTTCTTCCCCCGAGCCTGCCCTCCTGCTCCCTCCTCATCCCCCTCCCTCACTCGCCTCCCCCTCTCTCACCCCTAGCTAACCCGTTCGCTATCTACCTCCCTCACTCCTCCTATCTTCCTATCTCTCTAGCTCCCTATCTCACTATCTAACTCCCCCACTCTCCACCTCCTCCTACCTACCTATCTGTCTATCTATCTATTTCCCTATCTATCGACTTCTCTATCTATTTTCTCTATCTATTTCTCTATCTCTCCCCCCCTCCCGCCACCCCCTCTACTACCTATCTCCCTATCCTCTCACTCTACCTCTCTCCCTCACCCACCTCTACAACCCCCCCTCCCCTATCTTAACAACCCTACTCCTATCTCTCTCCCTAATCTCCAAACCTCCTAACACTCACCCTCCTCCACCCTAAACCCCCTCCCCCAGCTCCTCTCACTCTACCTGTCCCCCCCCTCCCTCGCGCTTTCCCGCCGCGACCTCCTGCACGCCCCCGCCCCCCAGCTCCCATTCGCCCCCAGCTGACCCCTCCCCCCCCTCCTACCTCTTATGGCGGCCGCTGCGCGACAGTGGTAGCGACCCTTGACCCAAGGGTAGGTCGCTCCCCCTGCCGCTGCAGCTCCTCCAAGTTCCCGAGTTCCTGTGTTCCTGAGACCCACCTAACTGTAAGTACCCCCCTCCTCCGAGCCCCTCGCCCTGCCCCGCGCCACTCACCTTCTCTCCTGCTCCTGCTTCTTTTCCTCCTCTCTGTCTCTTCCTCCTCGCTCCCCCTCTGCAATCTTCTTCTGTGTTCTTCTGTTCTTCTCTTCTGTTCTTCTGTTCTTCCCTTCTGTTCTTCTGTGTTCTTCCGGTCTTCTGTGTTCTTCTTCTCTGTTCTTCTCGGTGCTTCTGTGTTCTTCTTCTCGGTTCTTCTGTGTTCTTCTGTGTTCTTCTCTGTTCTTCTCTGTTCTTCTGCTCTTCCGATCTTCTGTGCTTCTGTCTTCTGTTCTTCTGTCTTCTGTTCTTCTGTCTTCTGTTCTTCTGTTCTTCTGTCTTCTGTTCTTCTGTCTTCTGTTCTTCTGTTCTTCTGTCTTCTGCTCTTCCGGTCTTCTGTTCTTCTGTCTTCTGTTCTTCTGTCTTCTGTTCTCCTGTCTTCGGCTCTTCTACCTCCTCCGTCTTCTTCCCCCGAGCCTGCCCTCCTGCTCCCTCCTCATCCCCCTCCCTCACTCGCCTCCCCCTCTCTCACCCCTAGCTAACCTGTTCGCTATCTACCTCCCTCACTCCTCCTATCTTCCTATCTCTCTAGCTCCCTATCTCACTATCTAACTCCCCCACTCTCCACCTCCTCCTACCTACCTATCTGTCTATCTATCTATTTCCCTATCTATCGACTTCTCTATCTATTTTCTCTATCTATTTCTCTATCTCTCCCCCCCTCCCGCCACCCCCTCTACTACCTATCTCCCTATCCTCTCACTCTACCTCTCTCCCTCACCCACCTCTACAACCCCCCCTCCCCTATCTTCACAACCCTACTCCTATCTCTCTCCCTAATCTCCAAACCTCCTAACACTCACCCTCCTCCACCCTAAACCCCCTCCCCCAGCTCCTCTCACTCTACCTGTCCCCCCCCCTCCCTCGCGCTTTCCCGCCGCGACCTCCTGCACGCCCCCGCCCCCCAGCTCCCATTCGCCCCCAGCTGATCCCTCCCCCCCCTCCTACCTCTTATGGCGGCCGCTGCGCGACAGTGGTAGCGACCCTTGACCCAAGGGTAGGTCGCTCCCCCTGCCGCTGCAGCTCCTCCAAGTTCCCGAGTTCCTGTGTTCCTGAGACCCACCTAACTGTAAGTACCCCCCTCCTCCCAGCCCCTCGCCCTGCCCCGCGCCACTCACCTTCTCTCCTGCTCCTGCTTCTTTTCCTCCTCTCTGTCTCTTCCTCCTCGCTCCCCCTCTGCAATCTTCTTCTGTGTTCTTCTGTTCTTCTCTTCTGTTCTTCTGTTCTTCCCTTCTGTTCTTCTGTGTTCTTCCGGTCTTCTGTGTTCTTCTTCTCTGTTCTTCTCGGTGCTTCTGTGTTCTTCTTCTCGGTTCTTCTGTGTTCTTCTGTGTTCTTCTCTGTTCTTCTCTGTTCTTCTCTGTTCTTCTGCTCTTCCGATCTTCTGTTCTTCTGTTCTTCTGTCTTCTGTTCTTCTGTTCTTCTGTCTTCTGCTCTTCCGGTCTTCTGTTCTTCTGTCTTCTGCTCTTCCGGTCTTCTGTTCTTCTGTCTTCTGTTCTTCTGTCTTCTGTTCTCCTGTCTTCGGCTCTTCTACCTCCTCCGTCTTCTTCCCCCGAGCCTGCCCTCCTGCTCCTTCCTCATCCCCCTCCCTCACTCGCCTCCCCCTCTCTCACCCCTAGCTAACCCTTTCGCTATCTACCTCCCTCACTCCTCCTATCTTCCTATCTCTCTAGCTCCCTATCTCACTATCTAACTCCCCCACTCTCCACCTCCTCCTACCTACCTATCTGTCTATCTATCTATTTCCCTATCTATCGACTTCTCTATCTATTTTCTCTATCTATTTCTCTATCTCTCCCCCCCTCCCGCCACCCCCTCTACTACCTATCTCCCTATCCTCTCACTCTACCTCTCTCCCTCACCCACCTCTACAACCCCCCCTCCCCTATCTTCACAACCCTACTCCTATCTCTCTCCCTAATCTCCAAACCTCCTAACACTCACCCTCCTCCACCCTAAACCCCCTCCCCCAGCTCCTCTCACTCTACCTGTCCCCCCCCCTCCCTCGCGCTTTCCCGCCGCGACCTCCTGCACGCCCCCGCCCCCCAGCTCCCATTCGCCCCCAGCTGACCCCTCCCCCCCCTATCTCATATGGCGCCCGTCGGCGCCTGGCCCGCGCCCAGCGCCACGACCCCTGGTCCCCAGCTCCCCCAAGCACCGCTGATCCGCTACGACCCCACCACCCTCCACGCCCTCAACCCAGGGCGCTCCAAAACCTGCTTCCTAGCTCACCCCAAACGCACCCATGGACCCTTCGCCTGCAACTCCTGCAAACGCATCTTCCACCACGCAACTACCACGACCACAAGCCCACGCGCCATCAACCACCTCAAGTGCATCCTGATCAACGCTCGTTCCGTCCACAAGCACGCCGTTGAACTTTGGGACCTCCTGGACTCCACAGCCCCGGACGTCGCCTTCATCACGGAGACATGGATAAACGCCTCCTCTGCTCCAGACATCGCTACCCGCCATCCCCGAAGGCTACAAGATCTCCAGAAAAGACCGCACCAACCAAGTAGGAGGAGGTGTCGCCATCATCTTCAAAGACTCCATCAGCGTCACCACCTCCACCGAAGACCCCCCCTCGCCGCTGAACACCTGCATTTTCAGATTCACACCGACCCAAGGACCACCCTCAGAGGATCCCTCGTCTACCGTCCTCCCGGACCTCGCGCCTCTTTCAGCAACGCCATCGCCGACTTCATCTCCCCGCACGCCCTCGCCTCACCGGACTACATCCTCCTAGGCGACCTCAACTTCCATCTGGAACAAAACAACGACCCCTACACCACCACCCTGCTCGACAACCTCGCCAACCTCGGCCTCAAACAACTGGTGAACACCGCCACCCACATCGCCGGACACACGCTCGACCCTATCTTCTCCGCCAGCAAACACGTCTTCTTCAGCCACACCTCTGCCCTACACTGGAATGACCACAGCTGCGTCCACTTCACATTCCGACGCGAGACCTCCCACCTCCGCACTCAACCCATCCCTCATCGACAGTGGAACAAGATCCCTGAAGAGCAACTCTTCTCCGCTCTCGCCGCCAACCAACCCACCCTCACCACCGACCCCAACGACGCAGCTCTCAACCTCACAAACTGGATCTCCAACTGCGCTGACAACCTTGCTCCCCTCAAACGCACGCATCGACAGACCAACACCAAAAAACCTCTCTGGTTCTCTGACACCCTCAAAGAATCAAAGAAAACTTGTTGTGCCCTTGAGAAGGCCTGGCGCAAGGACCACACCGCTGACAACATGACCGCCCTCAAGAACGCTACACGCGAACACCACCACCTGATCCGCACTGCCAAAAGGAACTTTTTCACCGACAGACTAGACAAAAACAGCCACAACAGCAGAGAACTCTTCAGCATCGTCAAAGAGTTCTCCAACCCCAGCGCCAGCGCCAACGCCGTCACGCCCTCACAGGATTTGTGCGAATCCCTCGCCACTTTCTTCCATCGCAAGATCAGCGACCTCCACGACAGCTTCGGACACCAGACCCAACCATACACCACTGAACCCGCTTCCCCGGACATCACCCTCAACAACTGGACCCACATCAACACGGAAGAAACCAAATCCATCATGAACTCTATCCACTCCGGCGCCCCTTCGGACCCCTGCCCGCACTTCATCTTTAACAAAGCCGACGACATCATCGCCCCGCACCTCCAGACCGTCATCAACTCTTCTTTTTCTTCTGCTACCTTCCCCGAATGCTGGAAGCACGCTGAAGTCAACGCCCTACTAAAGAAACCTACGGCTGACCCAAGCGACCTGAAAAACTTCCGCCCCATCTCTCTTCTACCTTTCCCAGCCAAGGTAATAGAAAAGACCGTCAACAAACAGCTGACCACCTTCCTGGAAGACAACAACCTGCTCGACCCTTCACAAACCGGATTCCGAACCAACCACAGCACGGAAACCGCCCTCATCTCAGTCACAGACGACATCAGAACCCTGATGGACAACGGTGAAACAGTCGCCCTCATTCTCCTCGACCTCTCGGCTGCCTTTGACACCGTCTGTCACCGCACCCTAATCACCCGCCTACGCTCCACCGGGATCCAAGGCCAGGCCCTGGACTGGATCGCCTCCTTCCTCGCTAACCGCTCCCAAAGAGTTTACCTCCCTCCGTTTCGCTCAGAACCCACCAAGATCATCTGCGGCGTACCTCAAGGCTCATCGCTCAGCCCGACACTCTTCAATGTCTACATGAGCCCCCTCGCCGACATCGTACGCAAGCACAACATCATCATCACCTCCTACGCCGACGACACCCAACTTGTACTCTCCCTCACCAAGGACCCCGCCAGCGCCAAGACCAACCTACAAGAGGGTATGAAGGACGTCGCAGATTGGATGAGGCTCAGCCGCCTAAAGCTGAACTCTGAAAAAACGGAAGTCCTCATCCTCGGCAACACCCCGTCCGCCTGGGACGACTCCTGGTGGCCCACGGCCCTCGGCACCGCACCGACCCCCGCAGACCACGCCCGCAACCTCGGCTTCATCTTGGACCCTCTTCTCACCATGACCAAGCAAGTCAACGCCGTGTCCTCCGCCTGCTTCCTCACTCTCCGCATGCTCCGCAAGATCTTCCGCTGGATCCCCGCCGACACCAGAAAAACAGTGACCCACGCCCTTGTCACAAGTCGCCTGGACTACGGCAACACCCTCTACGCCGGGACCACCGCCAAACTCCAAAACCGCCTGCAACGCATCCAAAACGCCTCGGCCCGCCTCATCCTCGACGTACCCCGCAACAGCCACATCTCCGCACACCTGAGACACCTGCATTGGCTCCCAGTCAGCAAAAGGATCACCTTCCGTCTTCTCACCCACGCACACAAAGCCCTCCACAACAAGGGACCGGAATACCTCAACAGACGCCTCAGCTTCTACGTCCCCACCCGCCCCCTCCGCTCCGCTGGCCTCGCACTTGCTGCCGTCCCTCGCACCCGCCGCTCCACGGCGGGTGGGAGATATTTCTCCTTCCTGGCGGCCAAGACCTGGAACTCCCTCCCCACCAGCCTCAGGACCACCCAGGACCACTCCGCTTTCCGGAGACTCCTAAAGACTTGGCTGTTCGAGCAGCGATAACCCCCCCTTTCCCCCCTAGCGCCTTGAGACCCGCACGGGTGAGTAGCGCGCTTTATAAATGTTAATGATTTGATAATTCCAAAAATCCCTTGTACAATTAAAAAAAAAAAAAAAGACGATTAGCCCCATGCTACAGTTAAGAAATTACAATTAAAAAAACATAGAAATTCACTGAAAAATCCAAAGCTCGCAAGATCATTGTAGTTAGGAAACAGCATTCAAAAACATAGAAATTCACTGAAGAAACCAAAGGTTACACAGACGTTATCGTTAGTATTAGAATTTTTTTTTTTTAAACTTAGAAATTCACAAAAAAAAGATTAAAGGGACATTATAGTTAGTTTCTAAATTTATTCACCCACATCCATAGAAATTCAGGAGTTATAGTTACCTCAGCTAACAAAAATTGGAACCCCTAACTATAAAGTCCGAAGGCCGTGCACTGTGGCGGTTCATCACAGGATCTGGACTTCGGCCATACCCTCAGCCAAACCCCTATAAGCACATGATCTTCTACTATGCATGGCCTTCTTCTGTGCACCGTAGGGGTTGCCTGCAAGGTCTGGCCTGTTGTCACTCCCTGCGATCATCCCCCTAACCACTCAACCCAGTGCTGTGCAGGACCCTTTGTTCATGCATGGCGGACACTGTTAGTGAGTGCATGAGGGTCTGAGTGGGTTTATGAGTGGGTGCTTCAGTGTCTGAGTGGGTGCATGAGTGTCTGAGTGGGTGTGTGAGTGTTAGAATTGATGGAAAGAGAGACGGAGAGAACAAAACAGTGAGAGGGGCAGAGATATGGTTATGAAGTCTTTGATGTATGATATGTTTAAAATTAGTTATTTTTTTCCCATTTAATATAAAAAATGATTTTTTTTTTATATAATAATTTAAAGGAGAAAAAAAATTAAATGAGTCCAGCTGGACTCAAACCCCCCAGATCTCAGTGTGAAGGTCTGAGACCTAAACACGGAGTATTGGGTTTGCATTTTTTTTAAACAAAACTTGTTAGCACGTTATGGGCTATCTGGCACTATAAGGGAGCCCACAAGGTCTCCCCAATTGTCCCTACGTATTTTTTTACATATAGAAAAAAAAACACCCTTTACGGGCTACCTGACATTACAGGGGGCACCTTAAGGCTTGCTATTGCTTCAGCAAGCACGGAGCTGATTTAACAGCAGCTTCCTACTAGCTGAAGCAATTAATCTCTGTTGCCTGAATGTGTGCAGGGGACAAAGATGAAAGCTTCCGTTTTTGACAGTGGGACCTACTCTAAAAGTCCTGCTGTCAAAACCCGAAGTCTTTGCTGTGGCTTGGCCGCAGCCCAGCATCAGCCAACAACCCTGGAACATAGCAGGAACTGGCCTTGGGAGTGTGGCGGTCCCCCGCGGCATCTGTAGCTCCATGAGGGGCGATAAGTGCCCCCCCTCCAGCAAGGACACATCCCCAGGGGATGGTGGTGGTCCAACAGGGCTTGGGGGTCCTAAGCGGACCCCTTTTCTTTATTAAAATATTTGCACTCGGGAGGTGGTGATACCCAGGGCAGCTGGGGGCACGTGTCCCCCCTCCCCCCACCAGTGCCAAGAGGTCAAGGTGTCTCTGGTGGATCTGGTTTTCCCAGCATTTTAAGGAAACAAAACATTGGTCTCCTGTCTTTTTCTTTTATTTTGTTCCTGTATGGGCCAGGTCCTTGGGCATTGGGGGCACATAGGTCCCCTCTCCTATGGGCTTGAATTCATCCTGAGAACCCCCCCCCCAGTGCTATCTTTCAGTTATATGCAAGCGGGCCACACCCCCTCCCCCCACACCCCCAGGGACTGCCACCTCCTGTGCAAATACTGAATTAAATACCATGCAGCCCCTACAGCCCTGGGGCCTCCAACTCCCCAGGACAAACATTGAATGAAATGTGAGGATGAAGGATGAAGGGTGTCCATTGTGGCCCCCGGTCCCGGGGACCACCACAAGACAAATACAGCATTGGAGGGGGGATGTGAGCCCCCCCCCCCCATGGAGCCAACACCCAGGCTGGCATAGTCTATGTCCTAGGGTGCCCACCCTCAGGAAATAGCTGTTTGGTTTTGCTTGGGGGACCTGACAGCTCCTAACAAGCAAAGGCATGTATAACTCTGCTTTCTGCAAGCAGGAGCTGTCGAAAAAGCTCCTGCGTGCAGAAAACAATGTTTTCATCTGTTTCCCTGCACACAAATATGCGTGCAGGGAAACAGATGAAAACATTGCTCCCACAAGCACGGATCTGCTATTTTAATCAGCTCACTGCTTGCTGGAACAATGGCAACTCCTGCAGGATGCTGGGAGCTGGCTAGGATTGTGGGGGCCTTCAGGCTCCCCCATGGTCCTCCTTTGGCAGCAATCACATATTTGTATGCCACTTTGAAGTTATTCCATGGTGAGACATTTGCAATAACAAGAGACTCTCGATAGAATGACTTCAAAAAGGTACACAAGCAAGATGCTTGCTTGCGAATGTTATAGTTATGTTTTGAGGCTCCACAGAAGAGAGTCTCTTTTGGCCTACTGGTAACGCTCTTGTACTGTTACTCAGTAGGTTGAAGGGTCAAGTCCTGGTATGTCATACAGTGTGTCTGTTTATTTACAAGTGTTTTGAATGTTAAACATTCTTAGTGATGTAATTTTGTAAGTTTTTTTTCACCAACAAAATTACATTTTTCTTTTGAATTTGTCCTAAAATATTTAATTCTAACTTATCATTTATTAAAGTTTAGAAAAACTCTCTGGGTGGTTACAGCAAGGCCAGGCCTTGCCACCAACCCCTGCAATCACAGCCTATGGCTGTGGGTGGTATGGGGTTGCATGGTCATAGGGGTTGACTGCACTGCCTGCCCTGCTGCCAACCTCTGCCGCGCAGAGCCGAAGGGCAGGCCAGGCCCTGTGGCCATTATCTGCCGCACACGGTCAAAGGCTGTGCACAGTGCAGATTTGAGTGGTTAGAGGGGCTTGGCAGCAGAGCCTTGCCACAGGCCAAGTTCTGCAGTCAACCTCCACTGCGCACAGCCGAAGTCCATGGGCAAAGGTGGTTGGATTAATGTACAATAATTAAAATTACTTTTCATTAAAAAAACATCAACATTTACTGTAAAAAATCAAAGGTTACCAGGATTTTATAGTTAGGAAATATAATTAGAAAAAAAATTGAAATTCACTTAAAAAAAACAAAGGTTACAAAAAAGGTTATAGTGAGGTTCTGAATGTACTCACACAAAACCAGAGAAATTCAGCAGTTATAGTTACAGTTATTTCAAGAAAATATAACTCATGCCGTAAGGTAACTATAACTCACACCTTCTCCATGCACTGCTATTTACCCCACAAATTACAGCACTCATGACATCTTTGATAACAAAATTGATGATGTCAGTGTAACATTTCTCTCAGTATTTCACATAATGACAAGTTATTCAGAGAGTAACTGAAATTATATTGTTTGCATAAATGGAAAATAACAAAAACATTACAAAGAACAACGTAGTGGAGGCAAACTTTCCTTTTAAGTCACATGATCAATTGTAACTTTAACTAGAGGTGGTTAGAAAGGAATGAAAGGATTCATAGTCTCACAGGTAATTTTTGATTGTTAAGCTGCTTTTATTTAAAACAGCTTACTAGGCAGAATCAGGCTCAGACAATTGCTTTTGTGATTGTTTCTCTCATGACACGAACTTCCTCAAAGTTACCCTATTTACACAGACTTCAGTAGAATGAAGCTTGCTACTTCTGGAGGATTTGAAATGTAAGCAATGCCACTCAGAATATTTTTATTGTTTTCCTGACCTTAAGCTAGAGAAAATGTATGCACATACTTCTTGGCAACATGAAGAGACAAAGAAGACATATTGAATGTTGTATGTTTATGGTTGCTCTGTAAAGCGCAGACCTAAACCATGTGGTTTTCAGAGCACAGTTCATACAGAGTGGGTTATACATACTGAGCCAGCATTTCATATCAAGTATATAACTATTCAGATTTTATCAATTGTGTTCTCTTTTTGTATAAGAGATATATGTAGAGGTGTTTTGTTTCAGTATAACAATTTAGGGATTCACAGGTCTATATTTTAATGTACTGCTAAAATCACAAAATGTACTTATTGTACATGTAATGTATATGGTTTAGTTTGGAGCTGTTTAAAAAAATAATGTATGATTTTTTTCATGTGCAATTGGATGCTGTTATGAAACAAAATATAAATAGGTTTTCATTTTGACTTTTAATACCACATCAGCATTATTTCTGCATCTTAATCATACTTTAAGGTTCTCCAAAGAGTGTTTCTTAGGTCCTGCATACATATCCAATAATTATCCATAAATACATGGGATGCTGTGTAAATCAGGGCTTTTCTTCAGGTTTCTGTCCTTTTCATAGCAACAGTCTGGTGTGCAGTTTTAAAACTGCACATCCAGGCTACAGTGGTAGGCTTGCAGGCATGTTTGCACTGTAGTGAGTGGCACAATGAGTGCTGCAGTCCACTATTGAAATTTAACTTATAAGTCCTGGATACCATATAAAAGGGATTTATAGCATGTTACATTTGCCACTTTCAACATGCTTTACGGGTTACACCATGTGCACTTGTGCCTAGTTAGGAAAGTCCCAGTGCACATGTAACACAAACAGCATCATCAGTACAAATAAATGGGGTTGACCATGCAAAAAGAGGAATTTCCCTACATTGCCCCCAAGGTGAAAGGTGAGGAGCCAACTCAACCATTCCCTTGGAAGTTCTCATCATTTAAGCAGAGCAACATGGAAATGCCATCTACGTTGGTATAGTCATTCCCAAGTCTCTATTTAAAGTGTAAAGTTCATACCCTGCAGGGAGATAGACAACCCCAACAGTTTAGGGTTTTCCCGTCTCATCTGTATGAGCCATCTAAGTGAAGTGTGTCCAGTTTACCCAGAAGTGATCCCAAACAACTACAGCATGTTAGGTTATGTTGTGTTATGTTATGTTATGTTATTTTATGTCATGTCATAGTATGTTATGTTATGTTATACGTTATGCTATGTTTTACTATCTTATCTTGATTGCATTTGTGTATCAGGAACCAGTGGAGCACCCTAGTGTGCTGCAATGTGAGTTCTGTGTGGGGAGGTTGAGGATGATCTGGCGGCCGGGTTTTGGATGGTTTGTAGCCTTCGAGTGATTTACTTGGTGATCCAAATGTAGAGGCTGTTTCAGTAGTTAAACTTGCTGGTGACTATGGATTGAGTGTCAGTTTTTCTATTATTGTTTGAAGCCATTTGAAGATCTTCCTCAGCATCTTCAGGGTGTAGAAGCAGGATGCAGTGATGGCATTGACTTGTGTGGTCATGTCCAGTTTGCTATCAATTATTATTCTGAGGTTACTGGTGTGGGTGCTGTGTGTAAGTTTGGATGTGGGTGTGGGTCTGAGTTTAGCTGGCCACCAGTTAGAATCCCATGGTGAGGTGTTTTTGTCAAAGAACACTATTTCTGTCTTGTTGGTTTTGGGCCTGAGAGATCTGCCGTTCATCCACTTAGTGACTTTGGTCATGAATTTATTTCTTGTGTTGGGTTTTTTTTCTGAGAGGGAGAGCATGAGTTCTGTTGTCTTTGCCATAGGCGAGTATGTTGATGTTAGGTGCGCAGATAATGTTGACTAGAGAGATTGTGTATTCCATAAAAAAGGGAGGGGGCTAAGTGATGAACCTTGAGACACACCTCAAATTAGTTTGTTGTCTCCCAAGGAGCACTGTGCCAGCGTGACAGACTGAGTTCTGTGTGATGAGGAGCTAGAGCAAATCCAGTGGAGAGTGTGACCTTAAATGCCAATCTTGGGCAGGCGCCAGATGAAGATGTGGTATGAGGCAAATTCAATGACCAAACCACACCAAAGGCTTCCCTCTATACGGCACCCTGGGTAGTAGTTTCCTGCTGATAAAAGTAACTGATTGATTCTGGCCTCATTAAATTAGCTGTGATAAAACTGTTCCAATCACATGTTCTGCAGCATCTCTTTGGACCTCAAACACCTTGATGAAGTCAGGTGCCATGAGTATAGGTGCCATTTGTAGCACCTCCTTCAGGGTGCCAAAGGCCTTCTGACATTCCTCAGTCCATGCGACCTTCTACGTTTGCTTCTTTGAAGTCAGCTGTATGTGTGTGGGGGGGTTGCAATGGTACCATACCCGTTGGTGAGTCTTTCGTAATAACCTGTCAGGAAAGCTGTAACAAGCAGGGGTTTGGGAAGTTCCCAATCCATGATTTTCAAGATCTTAGGCTGAGGAGGCTGCACATGTCTCCCATGAATGAGATGTCCTAGGCTCTAACTGGCATCACAAGCTTGGAAAGGGAGAACAGGGCCAGGGACATCTATCCCAGGCCTTGTTGGAGATCTGACCCAGTCCGGTCATAGCTTCTTAACTCTGACAGGCAGAAGGGCATGCAGGACAACGTATCAACCAAGTTGGGACACAACAGTTTGGAGAACAGAGTGCAGGACCATAGGCTTCCACCCTGGGCTTGCCAAAGCTCTGACTTGGGGCCCTGGAAGAGCTTCCTAACCCAAACAAGTAGGAAAGAACTTACAACGCCTCTGGGATGCATTCTGGATACTTTGGGAAACAATGGTCTGGAAAATGGAGCACCGCGGGCTCCACCCTCTGGACAAGCAGGATCTTTGTCCTAGAGCCTGGTCAAAGCTTCATAACTCAGTGAGGGCAGGACAATCCAAGACAGTGGAACCCCGTTGCAGGCAATTTGCAACCAGGTGGGCACGGGAAGGTAGTCCAGGGCTGGAAGTTTCCACCCCAAGACCTTCCAGAGCTCTGACTAAGGGCCAAGTGAGACTTTCTTATCCCAGACAAGTATGGGAGAATTCCCCAGGCATGTGGGACCCTGTTCCAGGCACTGTAGGACACAGCGTTCTTGCGAATAGAGCCCCAGGCTGTGTGCTTACACCCTCTGGCCAGCTGGAGCATTGACCCTGGGATCTGGTCACAGGTTATGGACGCAGCAAGCAGCCTGTGCAATCCCCTCCCTATCTCCAAGTGACATGTCAAGCTGGGGAAGGGAGCTCAGGCCTGGGAGCTTCCACCTCAGACCAGCAGGATCCTAGCTTGGGCACTTTGTGACACGTCAGGCGGTGGCCATTCTCTAGGTCCCAAGGTCCTCACCCTTGACCCACCAGTGCACTACCCATTTTTTGTAGTCCATGAGTTCTAAGTGACAGAGAGAGAGACATTTGAGAGAATATGCCTGGCCTCCTGAAGTCGTGACTGGGCTTGAAACTTCAAACAACCCCTCACTGGGACTTCAAGGGGGATCTCAGAGTTCTGAACACTGAGAGTCATGTGAAGAAAATGACATGTGTAGTTGAATTATGTTAAGTACCGAAGGTCACTAGTGAAGTTGGCATGGTACATTTTGCGCCACCCATGTAGGTGTGGTAAGTGAGGAATTTCTGAAAGGAAGAAACGTTGGGTAAAAGTTGTATTCTGTGCTGCTTTTTTAACAAAGATATTGTTACACAGAAACTGCCATCCAGAGAGGAATGTGAACATGACCTTATCATGGAGAAAGAATGAAGAAATATGTAACTGAAGCCCAGATGAAGCCTGGTTGGCTCTGTACTATTACACCTCAAGGTCTTGTCCAATAGAAGCATAGCTTGTAAATTTTGGGACTTTAATTAGGCAAAGTTTTAGGTGATGTAAGTCTGTCTCCTTTCAGTTCCATTCGGAGTCAGTTGCTGTTTAGCTTTCCATGCAGTGAGACATTCTGTTAAGTCTCTATTCAGTTCAGTTCTGCTGTTCAGTTCTTGGTCATCTGCTTATGATTTTAACAATTCAGTTACATTAGGCCCAACATTACTGAACTTTTGTCCTTCCCATGTTCCTGATGCTGACTGCTGAAGATCTGCTGTTCCTGTGCTCAGCTGATGAAGACTCTGCTGGTTGCTGTTTCATTTATGAGAGGTATAGCCAACGTGCATTTGTTTTCTTTGCAGGTTTTTCCCTTTAGAAATCCAACCACATTTTTGTTAGCACCCTAATTAGATGTTTTTACAAATAGATTTTTGTCTCCTTTCCAATTTTTGCATGAGACAAAACACAGTCCCACACAAGCTTTCTGAATCAGAATTTGGTAGCTATGATGGCTGACCCAACAAGTAAAATTTATATTTACTGATTATGATTGATTGAACTGCACAATTAATGTAATCTGTAACTATTTTTCAAATAATTCTGTTGTTATTCTGTACAATTTATTTGGAGTTGTTCATATTAGGGCAATAAATGTTTAAACTTTGCTAAATTGGTGTGCTGATTCATGACCACATAGGTCAAGGTGCATATAAATTACTGACTCCTCTTTGCATATTCTTGTTGATTATGACTAGTGATTCTCTTCGTTTGATTTGATGATCTTATTACTTCTGTCTGAGTCAAAACATTTGAGTCGATTTCAGACAGTAGTAGATGTCACTGTCCTATTATGTGTCACCTTAGTCTAATATTAGACGATCACACACCCGCATAGCATCCTTCTTTCATTACTTGTTATTGGTTCATTGTACTGCAAATAGTACAAGTTCAAATACAGTACTCTGACAACCAACTGCTTTGGTAGCATCTTGAAGTTACAACATCACCCAACTGAAGATGATCAGGGGTGCGTCACACACTGGGCAATATTTCTGTCCATGTTCAAAGCAGTTTGAATGTTACCTCTCTTGCCACACTGCCCTCCATAGCTCTTCACAGATCTACACAGAGCAGTGTGCTGTGGTTGTGCAGGTGCTGGGGATGGACTCTTTCACCTGCCTCTAGTCATTTCTCTTGGTGCCAACTCACCATTCCTAGAGACGGAATGCCGTCACTCAAGGTGGGTAACATCACTACCATAGTAGAGCTATCCTGGAATGAACCATAATGTGAACGGCAATGTCAATAGAGAAGTGGCTGACACACTGGCCCAATTCATTAATGCTGTCCTGTGCGCTAGTTCAGAATGTGAACGGTACTTCAACAAAGCAATGGCTAAAAGATGATGATCCAAAGCCACTCCCTTCATTATTTTCATGAGTCTAGAAGACACTTAAACAACAGACCTACAAAAGTGAGACTTGCTTTAAGTGACGCGTTAATGCGCTGCTGGGATTTGTGAAACTTCTGTCACAGTCTATAACGCTGAACTTTGATTACCCTTTTCCTCAGAGTTATGAAGCTCGTGCAGTTCCGGACATATATGTGGCTCGCGTACCATATATGTGGCTCGCGTAACAGCGCAGTTTAGGAAGTAACTGTCAATATAATAAACGTGTACTTTCGGACCAACTGAGAAGAGGGAAGTTTATGTAATGATTTCTCTCAAAGTAAATCGGAATGCATGAATACCAGAATGATTGAAAGGCCACCACCAAAACACAAGGTAAAGCATTTCACATTTCCAGAAACGGAATCGAAATGTACTCATTCATGTGTATTCAGGACAACAACCAAGACATGCCCCCATTACCTGCTAAGCAGCAAATTAAACAACAGCACACTTGTGTCTCAAGCACGCATAAAAGGTAATTTAAACCTGCAACATAATGACAAGCAGCATTAATCTGAGAATTATTGCTTGGTGACCTTAGCGAGTCATTCACAGGTATACGATCTATTCTTTCCTTTGATTTGATGTTACAAGGTAACACAGTCTTTTTCTATTCCATCAGAGGTAAATTATAAGCTCTTTTCACGTGGAAAGAGTGAGATTGGTCTATCACCAGGTGGTCCCAGCGAAGTTTAAATGGTTACAGAATAATCAAATATTTAATGAGAGATAAACAACTAATGCGAAATATTTTCTTATTAACAGTATCAAAGGCCATGGATGTTTACCATCAAAATTCATGTTAAAAACAGGTAAACTAATTAGAAAAAATAAGCTGCAAACACAGCAATTGTCAAAAGCAAAAAAATAAATCTTATAAAGAGCCCTGGATTTAGACAGGAATAAACACATATTGATCATCATTGATATCTGCTGTTAGCCAGATACAGAAAGCAGAATGTTCCCTTGCTGTTGTTAAAGGTCATGAATGATTGTATGGGAAATCTGTCTTTGCTTAGATTTTTAGAACTTTAGAATAACATTTGTTTATCAAAATAAGACTAAATGAATTGCCAAAAAACGTGACTTCACCCTACATTGTATATAACATAATTATAAAGCACCCCTGACCACTATTGTAGAAGGCACACTAAAAGCATTTCGCGAAAACTGAATGCAGACATTTATACTTGTTATTTAGTGTATGTTTGGATTCAACTGGTTCGAGTTCGTGGTCAAGGCGAATCTGATAGCAAAATGTAGAATGTCCTCTCCAGCTTTAACATAACATTCAAGTTGGAGGAAATGTGGGCCACGTTCACAAAAAATATGAGAAAACTATCACCTGAGATTTGTTAGCTATACTAATTTTTCGGGAATTCGCAACAATGGCAGTAGTATGCATATGGAAGCTTCAGCTATCAGACACGCAAAGTAAAACGTACATTTCTCTGTAAGGTGATCATTTTTGGTATTAAAAAACTACGAGTCGGGATGAAGTTATATTCAAATATATCTAACCCGAAGGAGGTGTCTCAGCAGCCGTAAACCTGATTGTTATCCTTAACATTAGATGTACAAAGGACAGTAATAAAACCTTTTTGACTGGCACTATATGCCTACGGTCATTGGACTTATGTCACTGGAGATGGGCAAATTATGCCATAGGGTTGGCTAATTTATGCAGCAAATATTGCTTCATGATTTTGGAATGTTTTACGTTAGCCTTGTTTGGGCAAAGGTTGAAACTTAGCGCAATTTTGGCATTGACACAGTAATAAGCAATTATGATCAGTTAACTTTTGCCAAGGACCTTCCACTGTGCAAAAATATGGGTCACCTCAACTTTAGTAACAATTGATTCTTTTGACCTTAAACATTTTTCTTCTTTAAATCTGCAAACCCACAATCATGTGGAAAACGCTGCAGCCACAGAATCATATAATTCCAGTGGCTCTGAGTGGTGAGCTTTGGCAGTGGTTGGTGCAAACAACTTTCCCCTTATAAAAGAGGTGGTCATTAGTGACAAGAATGTTTCTGCACATTTGTTCTGTGACATTTAGTTGTGGTGCTAATGTGTTCCATTGTTTTTTGTGCTGCTGTGCTTTATGTTGCAATATTGCAATATGAAGTTGTGATGGTCACTGGCTGTGGTGCTGTATTATTTTTGACTGTTTTGTGTGCTTTGTCATGTTATGTTGGAATTGAGGTATATTCTGTTGTTCACATTAAAATGTATCAGCAAATGCAGTTATATATTTTGAGTCAAAAGTGGCAGATGCTGCTATTTTTCCAGTGACAAACCACCAATTACCACTGCACAGTGTTAGAATAGTGCTGCTTCAACACTTCATCTAATTAAGACACCAGTCAACCCAAAACTGGGGCAGAGACCATAAGCTGGGTAACAAAACATTTTTAACAGAGCCTGTTTCAAGTCCTTGGTGATAAGGTATTGTAGTGCTTGCTTCAAGCACATTTTACCAGTTGATTATTAAACCAGTATTCTCTAGGTAGTAGTGTGTGACAAGACATTATGGGTTTGTTTGTTCTGTAGCATTTTGTTGTAGTGACGATGCGTTCTGTTGTTTTTTGTGCTGCTGTGTTTTTGTGATGGATTGTTGCATTTTGATTTTGTTGTGCTGTACTGTCATTGTTGTGTTGCATTCTATTTTGACTCTTTTGTGATGTGGTCTGTTACGATTTTATTATTTGTTTCTCTGCATGTGTTATTCTGTTATGTTCTATTGTTTAATTTAGATATGCCTTATGCCTTGAAAGTTCCTTTGACAAACAATCATTTACTGCAGTCTGGTGTTATTTCAGCTCGTATACTACTTGAGACACCAATTTGCAAAAACTGTGGCAGATAATGTGGGCCTCATTTATGAGGGTTTGGTGCAGGGCAGCACCACAAGGATTCTTGATGTGCTGCCCAGTGACAAATCTATAAGATTCATCATATTCCTGTCCTTTTCCATGGCGCTGGCGCACACACCCAATCGGCTGCCGTGCGACAATGCAGGCACATTGCAGGGATCATTGGTTTTGTGCAGGCAGGGACACCTTCCCGAACAAAAACAATCACAAGAGGCATTTTCCTCTTTTTATGTGTGTTGCAGAATGCAGTACACATAGAAAAAGGGAAACCAAGGAGAAATAAAGGTATTTATCCTCGCTGTGCCTCGTTTGTGCCTCCCCTGGGGATGCTTAGGCTTTTGACTCATTCCCAGGTTCACAAAATCACATAAATCTGTGAATGTTCCAAATGCCATGGGTGTTATGTGGGAAGGCCCTCTGTAATACCCATGGCACACGCCTCCCTTTCAGAGGGTGAGGCAATTCAGTGACTTGTGCTGCATTGCATCAGTACATATGTACAAGGACATGAAAGCCATGCAGGGTAGCTGAACATGGCCTTGTAGATATGGCCCTGCAGTGTGTGCCGCTAGACCGTCATTAAAAGTGATGTTCCGGCAGGGCACAGAGGCTTGTAAATAAGTCCCTCAGTCTTAACTTAGTGTTTCCAAGTCTCACTTCATGTGATACAGCCCATGTCATCAATTAGCCCTTTCAGTGTTACGATTATGAGATATGGCCCACAAAATGAAAAAAGAGTAGTCTTAACTTAAGGTTAGTAGAGATGTTAAAACCCAGACTTTATCATTGCCCTCTGTGTAGCCTTCATATTCAAAGTACTTTTCCATGTGAAGAAATCCCTTCCACTGTACTCACACAAACACTGTACTTGCAATACTAGCCCTTTCTTTTTAATGATATAGCTTTATATGTGCAGTTAATATGTGACGGTACCACAAAGGTATGATTCTCTGGATTTTCACCAAATTTGTAACTAGCACTGTTATGTCACTTACATGATAACAGCAACTATGTTTGCTCAAGTCCTACCTGGTGGATTTTGTGTAGTTGTCAGTGCCATGAAAGTAAAAGAATATCTCCACATAATTTGTATTTCTTGGATTAGATGACATTTTCTCAAATACAATATGTAACCTAGGGCTGCAACAAAGATTTGCAAATGACTAGTGCATCATGAATCATGTGTCCTGAAATGTTATTTATGTATGCAAACTCTTTGAATTTTCCTTTCAGAATTCTCTCATTGTGCTAAGGCTTCATATTGGATGAAATCTTAAGACTAAGGGGCAGATTTATGGAAAGTGACACTGCACCGAGTGCAGCACCACTTTTCCTGCGCCCCACTAATGCCACCATGGTCGCGCGGTATTTAAACTACAGTTCACCATGGCACAGGGTAGGGGTCAATAGCCTAATTTCTCATGACGCTACTGACCTACTCTGCAGGAATAGTGTCAAAATATTGGCGCTACTCCTGCAGAGTACATAGGGCACAATTATAAAGAATGGAAGCCCCCTTTTAACACCTGTTCTTGAGCAGACATTAAAAGTGCTGTAAAAAATGGTGCAAGGAAATCTCATAGATTTCCTAGTGCCATTTGTTTGTCCCCCATAACGGGGGAATGTCCCCTTTGCATCCATTATGCCTGGTGCAGGCATAATGTAGCACACAGGTTACTGGGTAGCACAATGCATGCATTGTGCCAATCTGTAAATATGACGTGGGGATTCCAGGCCTCATTAAGCCCCATTAATGTAAAAATGAATTACGTTAATTTGGCACAAGGTGGCACTAGGGCATTATAAATATGCCCCTAAAGAAGTAATACTGTTGCAATGTCATACAAAATGTATGTTGACAAATAACACGGGGTTTCCTGGTCTAAAAGATTGGTGAAGGTTGGAAGAAAATGTTTTCTATGTATTAGTTTTTGCTGTGAGACTATGGTGTGTTTTTCCCTTCAGGGTCACAATTGTATGTAGTGAAGTGACAGTCACAGGGAAAACTGAGTTGTTTGTTTCCTAAGCCCCTATAAGATCAGAAGTAAAGTGAGGTTTCAACACTTCAGTGCTTCTAATGTTAATTTCTAACAAATCTAATAGTTTCAGAAAACAAGAAAATGCTGGAACATCAGAACACAACAAATTACATTATCAGCAAATAAAATAAAGTATCACAAAATTTAGTGTGCCTCCTAAGGGGAGCCCTCTGTAAGGGAGAACGTGGGTCCTATGAACCCCCAAGAATCCCCCTGCAGGCAGGTGCAGCCGTTCACTGCGCCCACCTGCAAGAGGATTTGTCTTCCCTATTCTAAGTGTAGGTGGCATACTTCCAGGCAGCCACTCCATTTTTCACTTTGATGCGATGCCCGAAAGGCAGCAAAACATTCGGGGTAGTCCTGGGGACAGCATATTCTTTCTAATACAGCAAACTCTCCTTGTTCGCACCCAGCACACTTTTTGAAATGTGTACAACGGCACAAACTGGGAAAGTGTGGCATTTACATAATACACTCCCAGTTTACTCACTCGACAAAGAATCAGCAATGATAACAGATAATGAATGTGTTTATGAAATAGTAGATAATGTTTAGTAGATGTGTCTGTGGAAGTGAGTTCAGGTAACAACAGGAATGAAAGGCCACTAAAATGGAATAATGTATGTTTGCATAGCACAGGATTACTGAATAATGTACGTGTATGTCACTTAGTTAGAACCCCTGCAATTGTATCCGTTTTATGACTTTTAACATCCTCTGTTTTCTTGATTACGAATTGCATTGCACCTTGGGGAATTTAATAAAACTGAAAGAAAAGTAGTACATAAAATGTGCATTTTAAGAACACAGTGCTTGACATCAAACAAAAATAACAAAGGGGAATTCTGCATATTTGAAATAGTGTGCTCTCTCAGTGTCTAAATAGATTTAATTATGCAGATGAAGCGAAGTTTTTAATGGCAGACCAAACTATATTAACAATTCTTAATTCATGCTTTACCTTTGAAAAATGACATCAAATTGATTAATAGATATTTTCCACTCCATTTTAAAAAGCTGTTTTTATAGCTTGCGCTATGTTTATTGAATAAGATTGAATAAGCAAACTAATAAAATAATTCTTTGTTTTCCCTTGAGCCAAAATTGGGTTATAACCTGTTTTACCACTAAACTTGAGAAGATCAATAGAAATTCTTGACTGGACTTGATGACTCTGATCTTCAGAGGATAATAGCTTGGCCTCTGGGCTAAGGAGTGCAGGGGTATTTTATAGGCACGAGCAATATTTTAATTATGCTGGAATAATTAGCATAATTTTGATACTGTTGCGTAACCAAAGTTATCCATACCTTCAAGATTACACTGGTATGTATAACCTAAATCCCATTCAGGGAAAAGTCGTAATGCAAGAAGCAGGGAAACAATGTAATTCATACAAACGCTAGCTGCATCTTCCCATTCTGAGCGGCAGTTATTTAATGAACGTGGTTAAAAGACATTTCAGTTGTATCTTTGTATCCATATGGACTATTTAAGCAATTGTTTGAGCGTGAAACAACAGTTTTAAATGTGAGTAGTTCTCCTAATGCAAGTGACCAGAAAATCAACTCAAAAATATATCTTGAGTTCAGGTTTAAGCTGAAAGGACAATTTGGGTGATTTGTTGAAAGCAAAACACATTTTCCCTTTTTTGTGAAAGAAAGAAAATGTCATAGAGACTGGGAGGCTACTGTACCTACAGTAACAGCTTCCTCTTCTAGTCCAGAAGACTCCTCCCTCCGCATTGTTCTTACCTTGGTCATTTTGGATTTGAATTTTCGAAGTAAAGCAGTCTACAATTTTGCGATGCATCCTCAACCTTGAAGTCATTACTCCATGGGTAAAAGTCAAGTAAGTTCTCTGCAATACTTTATGTTGGCTTTTTGATTGAGGGTAAGCACTACTACGTTTTTTATTTTTTATTTTATTGTTGGATGTCCTGGAGTTTGGAGGGGGGCTTTTGTGAGATTAGGATTTTCAAGAGATAATGTATGAACATTTTTTGGATGCAGTAGGCCTAGTTTTAAAATATAAAGTTCCTCCATGTCCATATTTTCTGTGAATTTTGAATATATTTCTGTTGTGCTGTTTTCCTGTTTGTGACCTACTCTGCCCCTGCAGTAGGTCTTGTACATATTTTAATGTATTTTTCATATTCCCACTGCTGCTGTGCTATAGATTTTGTCAATCATTTTAGGAGCTTGTGGATAGTCTTGCACTAAATACAAAACAAAGGTTGCTATTCCCCCATATCAAATGATGACACTAGATATAAATATTGGGAGTCCCGAGCCACTCTTTACTATACTCCCTGACCAGTGGACATTACAGAAGAAGGTCTGCCTTGCTCCCAGAAGACTGCCCTGTTGCTTGAAGTCTCCCTTTTCTAACAAATGTTATTGTACACAATTCAAAGTAATCACATAATGATTTAGCAGTGTCGGATCTCGACCACATAAACCACATATGGCAATCCCAACATTCCCAATCCAACCCAAACTCCTCCTGCCGTGCACAGTGTGGTATGATAACATACCTCAACTTTCCCAGCGCATCAAGAGGACTGTCCTGCTGATACCAGAGAACCGTCCTGCTGATTGAGGCTTGTCTTGTTCCCCAAAGGTGTGCCATTCTGCTTGAGGTCTACCTTGTTACCCAGTAGACTAGACCAGCTACCTTCTTTGCAGGCTACATGAGTGACTCCAAGGGTCAGTTATCTGTTCTTCACTATAGGACACAACAAGCTCCAGAGGCATCTTTGCAACTGCCCAGCTAACCTTCTGCAACTGGACCTGCCTGGACCTGCAACTAAACCTGCCTGACCACTACTGGCATCTGGTAAATTTAGCCCCTGATCCCAAAGAGATACCTCCCTAGGTCCTGGACCTTTGCCTGTCATCACAGTTCACTCCTCTATGAGAGGAGCGGAAATCCTAAAGTTCAGGTCTCTTAATGCTGACATTTAAGAAGGTAAATATTTAATCAGGACTGACCTGGTCCCTGCATCCAAGTCCACACTCTACTGTGGTTGACCTGAACTTGTGACTTTCCCTTGGTCTAGCATAACCAGATTACTGTGAGTGGAGCTTTGGCTTCTATGCACTAAAACCATCTAAAACTTTAATACGAAATCATAACAATCCCAAAACTATCATGGCTGCAACTGTCCTTCCAACCATTATCACCTGCAACATGCACACCTCCTCACTGACTGCTTGTTCTGCAAATGACGACCTTGCAAGGATCGCTTTGTGACTAGAGGTTGCAGAGGCCTCCTCCTCTTTTTCTTCCAAGACCGCTCCACTTTAATGGCCTCTATAATGCGGAGGAACAGCCAAAACAGCTATTTCCCTGCTGGGATTCAAGGGCACGGACCCTGGAAGGAGCAGCTGGATGGTCCAAGGAAAGAAGAAAAGAATATGAATTGTAGGACTCACCGCCAGCACTTGGTTATATAATTAGGCAGTAACATTGCTGCCCCCCTAGGGCTACTGAATTTGTTTTATGCTATTTTATGCCACAGGGAGATTTTCCCATATGTAATTCACATAATACGGTACATGGTATGAATGAATCCATGACTGCCGTTATAATAAAAATTATATTTTTTTCTAAAATGAATGAAAAGTTAAAATACATTAATATGGTGACTCTTTCACCACATAGTTAATGTGTTATTAAAAATGATTAAACTGCAAATTCTAAACACTCAAAAATATGGTGCAGGAAATTTATGTTGCACAACTAATTGGCTAATATATATCATGCAAAAATTAATGGAGTTAACTTGGTGGGGCTGCATAATGTTTGGGGACGAGTAATGGCATGACATAGATTCTAATGGACTGAGAATAAGGGAGGGATCAGGAGGAATTATGGTCCAGGGTATATCCTCCTTAAGTGAACATAGAAAATCAGCGATACACTGTTCCAATCATATAAAACAGAAAATAAATAGTGACGGGGTCCTAAATTCTAGGAGCAAGGGGCCTCACACACCCACGGGGTGTCATGCTTCATCATAGGCGCTGCTCCTCGTCAGACTGGCGCTGCAATGTCTGACGGGCACCACCCCTGACGGGGGGGCTCTTTGCCGGAGATCTTAATATGTGGTGGTGCCGTGACCCCAAAGGTGACTAAAGAATCAACGGAGATCAAATGCAGGTAAGTAGTTAAAATTGACTCTCAAAACTGCCACTGGGACTGTGGATTTTATTGGACCCAATGAACGGTCAGGGCCAAGGTTAAAAATTAGAATCAAAAGAGTGAATAAAGAAGTTAAGATCAATCACTCTTGTAAAGTAGAACATATCAATGAGAGGATTCTGGCAATTCTCCAAAGACTACCACCTCATGGGTCAACATGTTTCGCATCCTGGTGGTCCAAACGGATCCAGTGATGCTTCATCAGGACCTTATGTGACTATATGTATCTCCTGAATAATAAGGGCCACATATATTTATCAAGAAGTTAATACAAGTGTCTCTCAACCAGCAATTAGTAGGGAGATGTAATAATCACTTACATAAATATGGAATAAATAATTCTAACTCGAGCCCGTCCTAAAATTGAAGGCGGGCATCCTAGGATTACACGGACCAATAGTCCAGCGCTAAACAACGTTTATTCGGGAACCTCGGACCGGGGTAGGTCTCCGCCTGGCCAGCATTGCTCCAACAAACGTTGTTTAGCGCTGGACTATTGGTCCGTGTAATCCTAGGATGCCCGCCTTCAATTTTAGGACGGGCTCGAGTTAGAATTATTTATTCCATATTTATGTAAGTGATTATTACATCTCCCTACTAATTGCTGGTTGAGAGACACTTGTATTAACTTCTTGATAAATATATGTGGCCCTTATTATTCAGGAGATACATATAGTCACATAAGGTCCTGATGAAGCATCACTGGATCCGTTTGGACCACCAGGATGCGAAACATGTTGACCCATGAGGTGGTAGTCTTTGGAGAATTGCCAGAATCCTCTCATTGATATGTTCTACTTTACAAGAGTGATTGATCTTAACTTCTTTATTCACTCTTTTGATTCTAATTTTTAACCTTGGCCCTGACCGTTCATTGGGTCCAATAAAATCCACAGTCCCAGTGGCAGTTTTGAGAGTCAATTTTAACTACTTACCTGCTTTTGATCTCCGTTGATTCTTTAGTCACCTTTGGGGTCACGGCACCACCACATATTAAGATCTCCGGCAAAGAGCCCCCCCGTCAGGGGTGGTGCCCGTCAGACATTGCAGCGCCAGTCTGACGAGGAGCAGCGCCTATGATGAAGCATGACACCCCATGGGTGTGTGAGGCCCCTTGCTCCTAGAATTTAGGACCCCGGTCACTATTTATTTTCTGTTTTATATGATTGGAACAGTGTATCGCTGATTTTCTATAGATTCTAATGGCCCAGCTCTAATTCTACTCCTTCTTGAGTCCTGACCTGCTTCTAGACCAAAGGCCTTCAAACTCTGAGGCACACCCCCTCGATGGCCATGGCTGTATTCCCAGGGCCCTAACATGCCATTGCAAGTACTTGTAAATGAGGATGGCCTGGAAGTATGACCTTGTTGATTTGTCATGTTTTCAGGCTATCCTCATTCACAGCTTTTGCAGTGCATATAACAGGCAAACAGTGACCCTGAGTGGGGGGTAGTTAAATGTATTGGCAGGTTCAAATACATGCCTAAAAACAACAAAATATTCTGTAACTTTTTTGTTGTTCTTTTGAGTTCAGATTACGCTGTTTGAAATAAGTCACATTGCTTAAATTCACCCTATCACATTATCAAACCTTATTCGGTTAATGCAATCACTGCAGATGTTTGTGTGCATGACTAGGGAGTGACAGGATTGAATCCTGGTTCATGGTGTTAGGAACAGTGGCTTGTTTAATTATAGTGCTACGATGCCGCAGACTGTGACAGAAATGACTGTGAATATGTAAGTTACAAAGTTAAACTTTATAACGCACAGTATGAGATAGGCTGTCACAAAATGATTTAGGGTCTGATTTAGATCTGTCACTGAAATCTAAATCCAATTATAATCCATGGGATTTAAATTTTGGTGGAAGGGATATCTGTCTGTATTGTGACAGAGTAAAACATCTGCCAATATCTAAATTAGGCCCATCGTCTTTAGAATCAAACAATTACTTTCAAAGTATATGTTTTACCAATAGATGATTAGACTGTATCTATTATCAGTTGTATGGGTGTCCATTAAAAAAATGCATTGTAGAAATCAGCTGATAAACTCCTCATATTTCTTGTCAAAAAGAATAAATCTTTGTCACCATGAAGCATCCAGTGACTCCATGAATTTGTCTATCCAGGCACTCCAGGTAGCAGGCACTCTTGTGAGAAGGCCTGTTTCTTTATCTCTTTGTCCCTTTCTCTGCTTCACAGCACATGGGACACATCACCCTGTTTATTTTCATCCAGAGGTACATCAAGGTCTGCATTAACAAAAGTATATCATCTGTATTTTTCTAAATTAAAGCATGGGCAGTCCCCATAGATGCAGCACACTTTGACTTCTGATTATATGCAGAGATACTTTCAGGTGATTTGAGGGGGTGGCAGCGAGGAAGATAGCAGAATCATATTCAAATGCAGAAACCTCATAGTCCAGACCCATAGAACCTCAGAGTAATAGCCCACGAGAAAGAGGTAAGAAGTGAAATCCATAGATACCTTAAAGAGATTGCCCAGAGGAGTGGCACTACTTGGGAGCTAATGCTTAATATACCAAGGGACAAAGACAGCCTCCTCAGCGGGTTGCCCTGAGGGAACAGTTGAGATTTGAGAACTTCCATTTTCGAAAGAGCCATTACTACTATAAGTGCAGCGGCACTGGGGCCCATAATGTGAGGGGCCACCACACCCTATTTATGAGTGTTTTACTACCATAAATTAAATGTGGACCCTACATTAGGGTGGTACAGGTCACATTTGCTGTGTGGGCTCAAGCAATAGAATCCAGGTGTGAGGCTTTTAGCACTTTTCTTTACACAAAGGGGCAGAGATCTGGCTTTGGACCTCAGGCCTTGGAGTGATAGCCCGGTGTAGTGGACAGAGGAGGCAGGGTTGTGGTTTTCATTGGTAGTGAAGGTGCAATGACACTAGGGCCTTTTTTATGTGAGGGGGCAACTAAATCCCAAATATCTCTGTGTTACTATTCTTTCTTGCTTCCATTAGGAATCAGTGCATCCTTGCTGTGCCATTTTCACTTTGGGCCTCAAAGCAATGAACCAAAGGAGGGAAAGGTTCAACCAAGGAGACATCTTAGCTTGGACTTATGGGGATGGTGAGCAGAGACAGCCCACTTCTTGAAGTGGTAACTATCAATAGTGAAGCAGGTGCAGTGACCCTGAGGCTCATGGGTGTGAGGGGCCCACATCATAACAGTTATGACTGTCTTACTTTACAAAAAACTGTATAGTGGCTCAATTTCTTTGCTATTATCTAGTATTAAGGTCAAGGGCACCCATGCTGCAAGGGAGGGGCATGTGGGAACTATTTTGTATCTGAATCAGACAGGGAAGCCATTTCAAGTTTATACTGAAACCAGGCATAGTGAGGGAAACATGAAAGAGGCACAAGAGACAGCCTACTATTCAAAGTCACTCCTATCATTAGTACACCAGGTATAGCTGTATTGGGACTCAATAATGTGAGCGGCTCACATTACACCAGTTATGGGGAGCACTATTTTTGGACACTTTCAGTTTTTGTTTGATGCATTTGCTCTTTTATAAGTGTCACATCTGATATAGATTATACACTATACAAAATGTTCCCCTGAAATGATCTAATAAGCCCCACCACCCGTTCTCAGCCTTGCCATTCAAGCTCCACTCCAGTTTTATTAAATGTGTGCTATATATTTTATTTAGCTAGGAGGCTTGAAAATGCATGATACCCATTCATTCCCAAGTTCTTCCCAGTCCTAGACTATCCCACTCCAATCCTAGCAGGAGAAAAAACAGATCTTGGTCCTAACAGTGATAGTGCATTAGGAAAGCCAGAGCATCTTCTGATGAAGAAGGATTTAGCCATTTTATTTTCCTGGCTCCTGGGAATTTTTACAGAAAAAATGAAGTTCTTCAATGAGATATTAGATAGGGTAAAACAGTAGGTACAATTTTGTGGGAGAAATTCTACAACTGGTTTGCACAGAATAGAATATGACTGGCAACTCACAACCAACCCCTTCAGAACAACTCTGGAACTGGGAAAACTAAACTTGCATAAAGAAGACATTGCTGGAAGAAAAGGACAGGAGGAATCTTGTCGTCTGCTGGCATCCAGGGGTCTGGCACGGCTCTACAAGACTCAGGTGGCTGACCTTCTTATCGCTAGAACCAGGGATGCAAACACATAAGGACTTCTCATTCCAAGAAGGGCCAGCTGACTACAGAGGACTGGACCCTGTAGGACCTCTAGCTGTGGAAAAACCTAGTGCAGTAATGCCTGCCCCAATGACCTTTGGCATGCATTAGTGACCAGAAAAAACGTTTCCAGCAATTGGAGAAAAGAAGAACTTACCTATAATTTCTTCTTCAAGGTATGAAATCAGTGATGTCATCAATCATGGAATTTAACACATCATGAGTGATATAATATGTGAAGTCATAAGCAGTACATGATGAGGGTGGAAATTATACTTGAACAACAACCGCCTCCTTGAAACCACTTTGTAAGGATTCAGGCCCGTATCTGACCCCATCCTTCTTCCACAACTTCACAGAGCAGGCATCAAACGATACATACAGTACTTTGTTTGCTCCTTCCTGACAGACTGCATCCAGTTAGTCAACCTGACCCAGCTTCACTTTGGACGCCATCAACATCATCTAGAGAGTTCCACAAGGATCCTCACTCAGCCCCACCTTTTTCAACACATATATGACCCCACTCACCAAACATCATCCACCAAATGAAATTAACAAATGCTAGGCTGACGAATCACATCACATGCTAGCTCTCTCTCACAAGAGGCCAATTATTTTCCTTGCATTACTGAAGTCACCAGATGAATGAAAACCAACTGCATCAAGTTCAACACATATAAAACATAAGTAATATTTCTTAACAAAGACATCTTGGTCTGTGACTCCACCTGGTGGCCTGCAGAGGCCCCCCTGAAGCTCAGGGACCTCCGCACCATGGGTGCTAAGCAGGCCTTAGTTACACCACTGACAACCTGCCTTCTCTATTGTAAAATTCTGGAAGTAACTGAAGACCCAGATCTTCACCAAGAATGTCTGTAAGATAAGGGCCCGTATTTATACTTTTTGACGCTAAACTGCGCTAACGCAGTTTAGCGTCATAAATTTTTGCGCCGGCTAACGCCATTCTGAAGCACCATGCGGGCGCCGTATTTATTGAATGGCGTTAGCCAGCGCAAGCAGACCGGCGCTGCCTGGTGTGCGTGGAAAAAACCACGTACACCAGGCAGCGCCGGCGTAGGGAAAAATGGCGTTAGGGCATCTTAAAAATGGTACAAGTCAGGTTGACGCTAAAAAATCGCCTCCACCCGATTTGCGCCATTTTTAACGACGCCCAGACGCCATTTACATGACTCCTGTCTTAGTAAAGACAGGAGTCATGCCCCCTTGCCCAATGGCCATGCCCAGGGGACTTATGTCCCCTGGGCATGGTCATTGGGCATTGTGGCATGTAGGGGGGCACAAATCAGGCCCCCCTATGCCACAAAAAAAATACAAAAATAAAAATATTTATACTTACCTGAATGTCCCTGGGGTGGGTCCCTCCATCCTTGGGTGGGCACGGGTGGCAGGGGGGGTCCCTGGGGGCATGGGAGGGCAGCTGTGGGCTCATTTTGAGCCCACAGGTCCCTTAACGCCTGCCCTGACCCAGGCGTTAAAAAGCGGCGCAAATGCGGGATTTTTTGACCCGCCCACTCCCGGCCGTGATTTTTGCCCGGGAGTATAAATACGACGCTTTTGCGTCGCAGTCATTTTTTTGGACGGGAACGCCTACCTTGCATCTCATTAACGCAAGGAAGGCGTTCACGCAAAAAAATGACGCTCTTTACTCCTACTTTGGCGCTAGCCGCGTCTAACGCCAAAGTATAAATATGGCGTTAATTTTGCGCCGAATTTGCGTCTGAAAAAACGACGCAAATTTGGAGCAAACGGAGTATAAATATGCCCCAAGGTCTTATTATAACTAGTCTTAATGTCACTTTCAACTTTAAACTTTTTTTTCAGCAACTTTCTGTCTTGTTTTTTATCTTATTGTAAATTGAGCAAATGTCAAACTTCTCAGACAACCTTTGCCTATCCCTAAGGAGGAGCTACCACCTGCTGTGCACAGCCAAAATCCAGGCCCTGCACTCAACCCCATTGATACCCAACCATCGCTACACCCCCACTATACATAGCCCTGCACTCAAATGCTAACAGGCAGCTAGAGGCCAATATCAGCGTAGGTTGGAGGGTCATGGGGGTTGAGTGTGGCACCTGAATTTGACCATGAGTGGCAGGGGTTGACTTCCCCTGGGGACATGGGTACAATTAGCGCTAGGGGATAGGACAATCAGGTAGTTGCTCGGCATCTTTTCTTTGTGGCTGCTGCTTACTGGTAGTAATTCACTGCAGTGGTGAGTCTTGTTATTTGGTGATGCTTGTCTCTTTCTGTACTTACCCATACTCACTTTTGGTGTGTTCTGACAGTTTCTCAGAGGTAGAAGCGGCATCTTGTGTGGCAATGGTAGTTAAGGCAGATGCCATGGGCTAGAGTTGTTCACAAGTTTGTTGGCATTAAATATATGTGTTTTGTACTATGAGTGATGTTCAGTCTTTTTAAGTATATCTGTATTTTATTAGGAATTTTTGCATTACTTCCTTAGTCCTGAGGCGGCCCATCGTCAAGAGGGCCAAAATACGTCAACCTCTGTGGAGGAGTCTACATCAGGTACTAAACTATTGGAAATTGCCAAAGTACATTAAGATTACAAAACGGATGGGGAGAATGCCTTCCCTCTGTGAACTATATTAAAGACTACCTCTGATTGTGTATTTTTTCTGAAAAAGTTGATTAAGCCACATGCCTATAAAAGACTAGAAGATAGCAGATATTTATTTTTATTTATTTGTACGATTGGAATCATGTTGTGTTGTTTATTTATTGCCATGCCTGTAAAATATGTATGATGGCTTTATCTCTCAAGTAACCAGAGTATTGGGTTTTGCGGTAGTGTAAAAAATTCTAAATAAATTTGTGTGATGAATTATTTCTTAAGTATACCAGACATTAATGTATATTTTCACATAGTTGAATCTTTGTTGATCAGTCCCCAGATTGCAGATATTTTGTTTCACATTAGTTTGAGCTCATGTGTTGTGGGGTTAAATGGGCAGACCCAATCTGTATTTCTATATTGGGGGGATCGGGTGCAGGTCTTAGTTGGAGGCCAGACCCTGCCCCCAACCTCCACAGCACATGTCTGAAGGCCATGCATAGTGAGGTGGATGTACCCCCAAGCACCCTCATATCTGCCAAACTCCAACTTTGAGGGTTACGGTGTGCTCACCCTCCCCCATTGTCTGGCCTTTTCAAAACATTTTATGGATTTAGGAAATGAGTCCACAAGTCCTGTACTGGGGATCACAAACTTTTTTAAAGTGTTGCAGCCACCAATCTGATCATTCAATTCTGTGGTACTGACACCGGTATGGTGGTACGAAAATGATCAATGGGAGAAAAGATTCCTCAGCCAATCAGAATGGACTATTTTTTAAACTTTTTTGGTACAATAGCAGTTCCATGGAACTTCTCAGAAATCATGACCAGTAAACTCACTATGATGTGCAGCAACATTCACTACACCTTTAATTGTATCCCTACACTTAGCCAGTGAGCCTGAACAACTATAATGCTTCAGTTAGCATGGTCAGTGGTATCCCACACATAATAAGAAATAATCGACAATAATTCATGAGTAAAATTAACCAAGAAAAAATAAGCAATAAAACAAAACAATGAGGTTTAGAGACACCACAGGAAAAAAATAAATAGCATTGCTCTATTTTCATAACCAAAGTGGACCATAAATCACCAAATACACTGCCACATATATGATGTCATAGAGAGCATGAAAAAAGTATAATTAATTACTTCAATAACGATTTAATGGGGACTGGGATAGTAATCATAGGACACAACAGGTATCCAACCCCTGCATCTTAATGTATTTGCTGCAGTTAAAGGATATGTTCAGTAAAGTAGAATTTTTGAGTAAGTGAGCCTATTCAGCACAGAGTTCTCACCCAGCACTCACTTGTCTCAAACAAAGTCAGTGTTCAGTTAGCTTTTTGGGGAAGGGTTTTAAATGCATTACCTGGCCGAAGAAACATAGATCAAGTTTAGCAATTGTTTTTCAGTGAATATACATAATAGTGTCTGTGTAGCTATTAGGATGAGCCTTACAAAACATTTGCACTATTTAGTGAATCTGCACAAGATTTGGTAAACATTTGATGTTGGAAAAGGCCCTTTCTCCAAGGTTATCCCCATTATTTTTGCCTTTTTCCTCCTATTGTTCTGACCTTCTTGTTGTTGGCTTCTGGACTCTGGGCACTTTGCCACTGCTAATCAGTACTATAGTGCATGGCCTCTCTCCCCTAAAACTTGCTATAATTGGATTATACCTATTTGTCTTATTTAATTTACCTGAACATCCTTAGTAAAGTGGTATACCATATACCCAGGGCCTGCAAATTAAATGCTTCTAGTGGGCTTGTAGCGCTGATTGCTCCACCCACAGAGGTAGTCTTTCAACCTTGTTGCAGGCCAGCCACATTGCCACATTGTCCTGGCAAATCAGACTACCTGCCAAGGCCTGAGCTTCCTTTTTAATCCGTAAATCAACCCTAAAGTAAGCCTTAGATAGCCCTGTGGGCATGGTGCTTTGTATGTAAAATGTAAGACATAAATGTTTGTGTGTTACATGTCCTAGTAATGACAAACAGCCTATTTCATTTTTCACTTCTGTGACTTATGGGTTTCCATTGGGGATTCTCTTATATATGACTAAGTGGTAATTTTTGATCTGTGAGGAGTACCATGAGCATGTTTGGTATGTTTGGAATGGTAGTGAGAAATCCTGCTTACTGGTGCAGGTGGATTTTACATTACTATTTTAGAAATGCCACTTTTAGAAAGTGGGCATTTCTCTGTATCTATAACTCTAGTGCTTTGCAGCCTGGCTCCAATCTACATCTGGGGCAGAGTGACAGCTTCACTTTGTGCATACTCTCCAGACAGCCATCCAACAGGGAGGGTTAAGTCTGGCAGGGTTACATCTGCATAAAATAACAAAAAGTGGTCAATAGTAGGGACAGATATAATAAAAAAACGTACTCACAATGAACTTCTCAATTGATCATACTTTACACTTTAATAAGTTGTGTCCTGCCCTCACACAAAGCAAAAAGGGTGAAAGGAAATTCTTAGAACTGGTCAGATCTGGCTGGAAACTTCTCCCAACTTCTAGAGGCTGGGTGACGTGACTAACATTGCTGGACTACCAGAAGGAATCATCCCTACTTGCTCTTATGGTGCTGGTCCCTCAGTCCAATGTTGCCTGCCTTGTGTCCCCTTATAAGTGTTCTCCCAGGGGCCTGCCTGGGTCACATTTCTGCATTGGCTGCCTCTGGCCCTGCAACTCAAGCATTTGGCACTGCTGCTGGAAAGTAGCGCATGAAGAGCGCTTCATCATGCTATTACCCTACTTTGTTGTGCTATTACCACCTGGTGAGCACTTCAGGCTTATACTTTTGACCCTGGGGACCTGCGCTGTGGGAGCCAGGTCCGTCTGCAAAATACAGTATGTGGGAAGTTCACTGCAGAGAGTGTAGTGAGTGCCAGTCCCCTGCCTTATGGGCAAACGGAGTGATAGTACCAGTGCTCCTGCTGTTCTCGCAGCACCCCTCAGAGTGCCCCCAGGACAGGAGAGGAGCTGCTGTGTCACTGCTAGACTGTGCCGCCATGCCTCCAGTGCAGAGAATCAGCGTGGCCCACATGTTTTTTTTTTCCTGTTGACTGCCAGATTAACCTTGCCAAACTTACCAAACCACCTTTAATAGGCATGCAGGTACTTCTGCAGCCAAAACCCTGCCAGATTATTGCATCACATCAATATAAGGGCATAAGTGAGCTGAGATATAGGTTCTACAGTGATTTTTCCTTAGGGATTTTGAACAGTGTTAGTGCTGTAACTACTGGGAGGAATTACACCAAAATTGGCAGAATGGTAGGTCCTGGTCCAGAAAGCAAACTTTTTTTGTTTTGGTGTAATTCTGATCAGTAGTCTTAGAGAAATGAAAGAAATCAAAATTTGAATATATAAGGACACAAAGGATTTGCGACCGCTCCCGATCTTGTGCAGAGATATGATTGGCTTATAACACTTCATCAACAGAAGCCCTTGAAGTGTTGGCAGCCATCTTGGGACTTGTCTAAAGCCGAGTCCCAGAAAAGTAGTAAAAAATAAAGACAAGGGGCCAGGGTACAAACACCCTGACCCCTGAGCTCTCGTAGTGGGATTGCACATGGACACCCCAAGGGCTAAAAAGCATTTTTTTGTATTTGTACGAACAGAATCTTAGTTGATCCACAGATCTACTGTAATTTTTATTTAAAACAAAGCCCAGGCTTGTGATCTTCGTTATTATAAAGCACCCAGGTAGGCCAAGTCCCGGTGGGCTCCCCTGGGGCCATACACCAACCAGGGGCTTATGATAAATATGCAAGGGGGGGCGTGTGCTCCTCGCTGCCCTGGGGATCAATACCTCCCCAGGGCTGTAACTCAATATGCGAGGGGGAGCCATGCACTGCTAATTACCCCAAAAATTACAGCACTCATGACATCTTTGAAATTGTCATTGCTAATAGCAATGTAATCTTTGCAGTAACATTTTTGACGAAAAGAATATGCATGGTGGGGGTGAGAGTTATAGTTACCTTAGGGCACAAGTGATAGTTACTTGAGGTAACTATAACTGGTAAATTGTATGGTTTCGTCCGTTTAAAATGTGAACCTAACTATAACGTCCCTCTAACCTTTGTTTTTTTAATTGAATATTCATATATGTATATATATATATATATATATATATATATATATATATATATATATATATATATGTGTGTTTACAGTATAAGAAGCTTATTTTTATATATAATTCAGTGTGGAGTCTCTTTTGAGGTGTATTTATTGTATTAACTGGTGTGAATGTGTTGCACAAACAATTTACACATGACCTCTGAGTTTAAGGCTGATTGCTCTGTGCCAAGCTACCAGGAAGGGGGTGAGCACAGGCTACCTTTGGCGTGTAACTTACTTGACCTGACTAGATCAGTGGGTTCTGCCTGGCTTAGTTTAATTTAATACCCTAGACAACCAGAAACCCATTTCTAACATTTGCTGAGAGTCATTATGTCCCATTGGAATAGAAAGTAGTATTTTTCATTCATTTTAGACCCATGGAAGTTTGTGATGACAGCACAGCAACCCCTGCTGTATGAAAACAAAAAGTGTGCCAGGGAGAAAGTCACCCCGATTAGTACCTTTTTTGGATATTCATCTATTGCAGCAGCTTCAATTATTAATCTTTCTTTTCACAAAGTTAATGTCAGTTGATACATCTACAAGGAAATGTATGGACAATTGTTTGTTCAACTAAGATTGATTGTTTCAAACGTCTTTCCAGGCGAGAAGGAAGGCAAAGAACTAGTAGGTGCACTCCAAAAAATGTTTTTCCCAATTTATTCAACTCAACTCAAAATATTTGCAATGGACTACAGCAAAAACCGATGAGCACAGCTATAATTATAAAGAAAGTCATAAAGATAAATTCTAACCAATCCAAGAACACAAAAATTTATAACGGTGCCCCAAAAATGTGTAATTGAAGGGGCATTATGATTAAAAACTTCACCAATTATAGTGAGCAACTCAAACATAATTCTCCAAAGCACTCTTCATGATAAAGATGGCACATACCGCATCACTCGTGAAATCACTGATGACGGCCCTGGGGACAGCACATATTACATCTCCAATGACATTAATGGGATCACTGAACCACTGAGAATCCCGAAACCGTGGAATGTCCTGGGCTCAAGCATTAGTCACAACCTGCAGTCTCAAGGAGCAAATGGATTGGTTTCACACAGGCCCTGACTTGAATGTGAAATGTTGTTGTGCTTGGAGAGCTCTTTACCAGCGATTAGTAGACTCCGGGCACTGGGCCTGGCCTTTGGGGAGCCATGTCCAGTGTGTTCTGGGTTTAGGGCCTCTGCTTATGCCTCACACTCAGCGTACATACTGCCCCTACAATGGACATGGCTTTCAGATATATTCAGTAATCTCTGAGGGCTCGGGCCTGACGTATTGCACAAGAGTATATTTGGCACAGCCTTGTGTGTTACCAAGGTGATTACATGTGCTCAAGGCGCTTAAAGCAACCATGCCCAATCCTCATCACTCTTGCTCACTCTATCCAATATCTAGCACTGCACATCACTTTCTGGTTACAGGATCTATCCTGACAGACTTATGTTTGCAATTCCAACAAGCAACTAATAACGTTTGTTATGCATCTGTCACAACCTTTGTGAGGTCATAGACAGTGCAATGGGTGGGTTATGGTTGAGTTGTGTGGCATCCCTTATGAGTATCAGTTGTTAAATAAAGTACACTTTTAAACATATGTTCATCCATTTAATATTACAGTGCAGTGTTAGAATTCCATTCAATTATAATCCTGCATTTTAACCCGAAAAAGACTGCTTAATGCCTATCAGGTTACATGCTTCATTCCTGTTACAGAAAACACTCACCGGGCCACTTTTACATAACTTTAACGATTTGTTCTCTGGTTCTGCTTAAATTACATTGTTTATATCTATAACACGTGAACACATTGCATTGCATAACCGATATGCAGATCTAGAGGGAGTATTATTTCATTTATTACTATTGGTGAAGGAGCGGAAAGGTATCAGGGCACACAAGTCTTTGCCTCTCACCACACTCAAGTATGGTACTAAGGACATCATTTACAAGAAACTGGTGCATCATGAGTTATGCACCAGTTCTTTTGCACTGCCCTGTGCCCCCCTAATGACGTCATGCTGGTGCTGCATTTACATTACAGTGCTCCTTGGTGCACAGGGTCCACGGCTGCATCAGCAATTCTGATGCTAGTTCAGTAATGCTGGGTGGGCTTATTGTAAACAGCACAGCATCATTTTAACACCTTCCCTGAACAGGCATTAAAAGAATTACGCTGTGCAGAGCAGAATGGCGCAGTGAAATCTAGTAGATTTCACTGCACCATTTCTGCAGGTCTATTTGCAGGGAAACGCCTACCTTGCATACATTTTATCTTCCACAGGCATAATTTGGCACAAGGCTTTACCAACTGGCACAATGGTCGAATTTGACCAGTTTATAAATGCAGTGCTGAGTGGAGGCTGTTTGCGCCGCAGTAGCATAAAAAAAAGTGATGCTACAGCCACACGAGGCTTGTAATTGAGCCTCTAACTATCGTATTATAATCAGTCCATCTGCATCAATGCTATACATACCATTTGGCTACTTTTATGGCACCAAATGGATGTTTTGAAGACCACATTTTGTTGGACTGATGCCACACCTATAAAATATTTTCCTCAATTTACAGAAATTGTGAAAGTTATGCAACTATTTTAAGGCAAGTACACTGCCGAATTACTGGAACGGTACTGGTGTTTTAGGGAGAAGCTATGCAACTTTTCAAAATCAGTCAGCAGCTACTAATGTACATTTATGTAAATAAGCTGCATCGTTTGAAAGAGGAGTTGACCATATCAGAATCAACACATCCTTTTAAAGGCCATTGAGTTCTCCTACTCCTTGTAGGTCATGAGGCCTATTTGATCAGTGGGTCATGCCCCAATCTTCCTTTAAGCTCTCAAAGCATCAGAAGATCGAATGATATTCTGTCAGAACATTGCTCCGACTCTAGCTAGAGTGCCAGTCTTTATGTGCACAGGTAACTCACACAATGCTTGGGCCCAGACTTAAGAGGGCCTAGCGCCATCCTAACGACACATTAGCAACATTTATTTTACGCTAATGTGGCGTTAGATGGCCAAAAATGCTGTGCCATATTTACAAAATAGTGCAATGCTTGCATTGCGCCACTTCGTAACCCCTTGTGTCACACTATGCCTGCGCTAGGCACAATGTATGCAGGGGGGCATTCCCCCATTGAGGGGATGAAAAAATAACACAAAGAAATCTAAGATATTTCTTTGCGTCATTTTTTGTTGGCACTTTTAATGCCTGATTAGAGCAAGTATTAAAAGAAGACTCCCATTGGTTAAAATGTGCCTCTGGGTGCTTTGCATGATTAGCGCTAACATTTTTTACGCTAATCCTGCAAAGAACCTCACTAGCGTAAACAATTCTGATGCTAATTTCCTAAGTAACGCCATGGTGTGCCGTATATTAAATATGGCACACACATTGTGGCATTAGGGGGGTGCTAATGGGAGCCAGAAAAGTGGCGTTGTATTAGGCACAGTGCCACTTTTCATAAATATGCCCCTTGGTACATTGCAGCCCTAGCAGAAAACGTCTGATGTGTCTTGAGTCATGTTGCGTTGCCACCTTAACCCCTCATGTGAACGCAATGCTTTCTATTATTCTGCCGACATCCTTGTTCGTCCGAGACATTTCCAGTTTCATTTTCAGTACAAACTGACATTTCATGTTAAACACACATAAAAGCATACACAGAACAACCGTCTTTGTGCAGAAGAAAGACCATGCTTGACTATGCCACAAATTTGTTGTAAAGCTCTTTATTTCAATCTCGGTATACATGTTCTTGGATGAGTTTAAACTGTGAGCCTTGCAACAAACACAGTTTACTTTAATAGGGAAAATAGTCCTTCTGGTTGTCCCTCCAACAACGAAATGTCCTTCCGCTCGCCATTCGACAGCCCCTCCCCCCATAACTGTTTCTGCCTCAACCTTCTAAAAATATTTTTGATCCAGGCCACAATTTGGAAATGATGCTGTCCAATGTACCAATCGCTGCCTGAATGTCTCTACATCAGCAGAACTATTTCACATGGATCTTTCAATGCCACTTAAAAGGAATATTCACCTGAAAACGCCGTACATGGTTAATCCAAATAGGAATCATTTACATAGTTAGAGGTTATAGTAAAACTATCTGCTGGGTCCACGCCTTGTTGACTAGCATTGGTGTCACTGCACTAGACTATTCCATCAAAGGATTATTTTTTCGCTTAGACATTGCTATCAGCCTTTTGTTCTTCATTGTGCAGTAAATGTAGACCAAATGCAAATTATTCTAGCGCACAAATAGAAATAACTGCAAAGGGATCAGATAAAGTAATTGCCTTTCAACAAAGCTTAGACGAAAATAAAGCAATAGTTGAGAAAATACTGTGACTTCCAAATGGTTTACTTTTACAATGATTCATTTCTAGCCTGTAATAGGTTTTGTTTCTCTTCTCGTGCTCCGATACATTCATTACATGCCTAATTTAAACCAAATGTGTCCCTGGCATTCTGTAGAAATACACTACAAAGTATTTCTTCATCTCATCTCTCAACCCACATCAGCATGACATTGGGCAAACCCCGTAGGAGATTAACCTAGCACAGCAGAAATATTCGTTTTTTTAGTTACAAAGAAACATTTTCTGCCAGAGTTGATTAATCTTTGATTATATGCATGAACCTGGACTACGTTTTCCTCTATGGTTAACTGATCTACCAACAGACACGAAATTGTGACTTGATTATTGGAATAGGTGCAGATGAGGTTAAGGCATGTGCATTTTCGAGAGATGCTCGGAAAAGCGTAGACTTGCAAGGGGTAGGGTAGGATTTTCTCGTCCAACTTTTGTAGGATTATGAGATTCACAATAAATTCTAGGCGTGCTTCTCTAAATATACAGCAACTCTGTGGATTTTATTACAAGAAAGTTCATATTATGCTTACATTTCTTGCTTTAATAAACACAGCAGCCTAAAGAAAAAAACATCATTACCCAGGAAACCTTGGGGAAAAAAACTACTACATTACATCGCAGTAGTACAACCAATAGGATGTCGAGTGCAATAAAAAACATATTGACTGAGAGCAACAAGTCTTCTTTTCTTGCTGCCCGCAATCAAGATAAGTACTCTGCTCGCAAAATGTGCAAATATTATATGCACATTTTATATTTGTCATATTATATATTTTATCTGGTTATTGTTCATACACTTTGATTTGTGGTTCACACGCTCGCTGTGCTTTTTTAGAACATTCGTTTAAAGTTTGTTTGATTCCCTGTGACATACGCACTCCTTTCCTTAGACTGGGGGGGTGTTGGTATCCCTTAGGAAGTTTCCTGTCAGTGCGCTGTGCCTCAGCACTGGTTTCCATTTGGAGCTATGCAGATTTCCTTTCTCGTGCAGCTGCTGTGGAGCATCTTGCTCCTTTCTATTTAGAATAGCTTTGTGAGGGGAGTTTCCCAGCTTGCAGCCCACTCATTGATGCCTATCCACACACCCCTACCTCAGGTAGGCCCTCCTCATTAGTCTGTAGGCCTTTTAACCCTTTAGCTCCTTGATTTTCATAGCTTAGTACTTGGATCTTTGTTTTATAGGTTTTTGACCTTTTTCATTCATTTACATTTTTTTCCAATTATATAATATCTGAAGACGAAGAATCTCAGACAATGAAGGAGAATCTAAAATATTTCATTAAAGTTTCAATACAATGAGGTGTTTCTGTATCCATGTTAGATGTGTCAATTAATTTGATGGCTTCTTTCCAAAATGTTACATGGCCCTGATGAGATTCCTCCTAAAAAGGAAAGAAATGTGCTGCCCCCCAGAAGGTACTCTCTGAAAGTGTTTCTGTTACAATTAGTCCTCCCACCCAAGAGGTTGCCTTTCTGGGGCTCCCTTCCTCCCCCCTTAACATCACTAGTTTACAGGACCCAATAATGATGACGATGGCATCTTGGATGATGCAGCGCTAACTTTAACGTCATTGGTGACCTCTCTGATTATGGCCTCAGGAGAAATTTCTCCTTCTGATGGTGTATCCCACCCAGTGTCCAATGACCATGTAGATCATTTAGGTGAATCTAGGTTTGACCCTGTTTAATTCACCACCTAAACTCCACAGATTGGTTTCGTTCTGACCATGTGGCAGATTATGTTTCCTTTTATTTAAGACACTCCTTGGCTAAGTCCTCCAGAAATAAATTAAAGTCAGAATGCCTTCCTCTTTTCCCTTCTCATAAATGTGGCTGATACAACTTTTTTTGACCTAAAAACATGCTATTATTTTTTTTTACAAAATTTGGGAAAGCTCCTAAGAAAGGGGATGATAGAGCCTTTCGAGCCTTTCTAGTTGGCTGGACAAGGTTTGGATCTGGTGAGTCCACTAACCAGGATTCTGGATTTAATTGAGGAGGCAAAGATATAGGGTGAACACGTAGACCCTTATACCCTATCTAATTGAGCTCAGCATGCCATATGTGTGTTGGGCAATAAAAAATGCTTACATTTCAGAAGAAAGACACAAAAGCCTTTTACTGAAAATAGACCCTAAGCTGAGTAGCCTGGTAACTAAGGAAGAGGGACCTCATGCTAATGGATGTTTGGAGAGTCTTTCATAAAGGAAATAGGCAAATACATTTCCACCTTTTCTACTATAGACCAAGCCGTTTTCCATGAAAAAAATATTCTTGTCCCTAGTTTTTGGCAGGACCGACAAAGGAATGAGTCACTTTTTGAGGCTTTATCCCTAAAAGGATCAACTCCTCCACAGAGGCTGCTATATTGTAAGCCCACAACAAGAGTATTATCAGGATTACAAACCCCATTTCTATCCCTACTGTTACTGTTGATTTCTTAACAGGGGATACAGAGCCAAAGGAGATCAATTCTGAGTGAAGAACTTCCAATTTTGGCTTTCATCTTGTTGGCTCTTTGTCTAGATGCTTGGTGGTCTCTAATGTAAGATCCTTGGATGATTCAGTCTATTCAAGGTTATTGCAAAGATTTATATCAAATTCCAATGCAGTCTCATCTGCCCCATCTTCTATGTTTTTCACCGGAGCAGTTTCTCCTTGTTCAAGAGGAAGTGCAATCCTTCTTTTCAAAAGAGGCTATAGAAAAGACTACATATGATCCATTAGGTTTCCTCTCCCCATCTTCCAGAGCCTCAAGAAGAACAAGAAGCATTTTCCGGTCATCATTCTGAAGGTGTTCAACAACTTCATGGTCTACCATCATTTCACGATGGAAACCAATCTTTATCTCTGAGATCTACTTCTTCAAGGCGATTGGTTTATTGCATCTAGATCTTCAAGAGTCTTACTTGACAGTTTCTGTTTTTCCATCTTATAGGACATTTTTTAAATTTGAATGGGGGCAGTCATTTTTCCATTTCAAAACTCTGCCTTTCAGTCTCTCTTCAGCCCCTTGGTGTTTCACCAAGATTCTAAAACCCATGGTAGCCTTCCTCAGAATTCAAGGTGTAAACCTCATCGTCTATCTAGATGATTTCTTAATCTTGGCACATGAAAAGTCCTGTCTTCTGGCTCAGTTACATTTCTGTCAAGGTCTTTTAGCAAGACCATGGTTTCGAATGAATATTCCAAAGTCTTCTCTGGTTCTTTCACAATGTCTGGAATTCCTAGGCTTTGTCATGGACACTTCCCTTTCAATTCTTCAACTCCCTCAGCAAAAAGTGGATCCAATAAAGAAAGAGATAGAAGCATAAATAAAGCACAGGTAGTATTGGTAAATTGAATGCACATCCTACGTGTGTTCAACAGTAGAATGGTAAGATAGACTTGTTTGTGTATTCTTACCAGTGGTGCTAAGTGGTTAGATACCTTACTACCCCAAGGCAAAAACATGTATTTAAGAATACATGAGATTCAAGTGAAAAAATGTATCCAAAGCACTCAATATACGATCACAATACATGTATTTTTAGATATTTTTTTAAATCATGAAAGTCCAAACCAGTCCTTCATGAAAGCTAAATTAAAAGTGAACTTGCAATTTCATTCATTTTGAGACAGTCCTTCATGTTAATTTGCTCATCAACAGCCAACATGTGTTTCATCACTACTGTGACTTTCTCAAGGGTGTAGGTTACAAAAATGGACATACACTCATATTTCAGATCTACTGTAAGACTGAAAATATAATATGACTTCATGATCATGATCCTGTGCAGATAGTGGGATGCCTACACCATGTATAGAAGAGAGAGTTGTTAAAAACATATTTTTTATAAATAAAATAGTGAAGAAAGAATTAAAACATCCAATTTTGTTGACAAGAACCAAGGGTAACATACAAGTAACCATATAAAAAGAACCCAAAATATGTTAAACACGCATGCCGTTGTATTGTCGTAAAGATTTTAGTCAGAGTCACTAGCTAGCACCATCTCAACCTACCATGTAAAAGTAGTATGATTCACCCATCTGTAACATTGCTCAAACAATTATAGGAAAAAATTAAATACAATAAACCCACTATTAGTTATATTGCAACATCCATGCGTCTATTCAAGTCCGAAGAAGAAAAAAATATTTTTTTTTGTTTTCCTAAATAAAAAGACCAAGAAGACCTATAGTCAATAGTATGTGTGTATGTGCATTACAAATCAAATATATAACAATAAAAATAGCACATATTCGGACCGACAAGTAATATATGTAAATCAGGCAGAGAGTCAAGGGAAGGTATTCCAGATCTGTAGGCTATAAAACAATCTCCAAGGTAAGTCCGTATGTGCCCTATAAGTCAAAACATCATGGAAAAGTAGCGTGCATCAAGAACAGCATGGATATGCTCATCTACTCCCGTGATTTAAATAATAGTCACAAGTTATCTCCATTGATCGCGTACTATATAGCATGTCTTGAAACACAGCTATATATATCCCCTAGGTGTAATTAGAGACTCTATAGATCAGTCTAAAGTTACTGTCAAGAAAGTCCTCAGGCTGAGTCTCTGCATCGTCGGGATGTCCACCATTGATAGCATCCTTTGTGCATGCATAAATAAGCATGTCTCAGACAGTCGAAATAGGACTAAGGAAAATAGAACCTCTGTAACAGTAAAACATTATGTTGGCCATCTTGGAATAGATAAATCTTGAGATATAAAGCCTAGCGGTGCCATAGATTGTATCCCTCTCATACAACCACACAACAGTATTGTAATTTTCATTGTATATGAATCGTCCATTTAGGCTTAATCCATCATATCGAGATATATCTATATTGCGTACCCATGCATAAACCTGATACTTATGTTGACTACCCATCCATCCTTTCACCTGATAAAAATCCAACCTTCATGTTAACACCCATGCATCATTAGTCATAATTCATCATGTCTGATGATATAGCTATATGATATACTCATGTATGAAAATGTTAGTCATACTGTATACCCGTCGTGACCTGATTAAGAACCATATGTCCATGTTGTCACTCCTATGTTTTAGATACATCACCTAATCTAATGAGTATAAATTAGTTGCAGTAAAACAAAGAAATACAAGCTAATCACCATAGATGTATGTACAACTGTACTATGCTGGTTCATGCAAAGATATGTGAAAGATTTTGCAGAAGCTGTGTAATTCGCATGATAACAGTCCATGTATATATCACAATATCGCTTGAATGAATCATGTATGGGAACAACGGGCCATATGTACAAAAGCTTTTTCCCATAGACACAAAATGGGTAAAATCCTTTCGTACATCTGGCCCAACATTCTCCCAGCATATGTTAGGGTGTTAAAAAGATGATACTATTCCAATATGTGTGTTAAAGAAGTACAAAATGAGAAAAAGGCTAATAGTACAAACTCCATGTAACAGGGCTCCAGATACCCGGGAGCATCATGCGCAACTGGGGCCGAAGGAGAAGTACCCCGGGGCACTTCTAAGAGTGTCATGTCCATACGACGTGACGCTCTATAAAACCAGGAAAAGGAAGTGTGACGCAAGAGAGGAGAGGAAGAGGACGGAGAAGACGCGAAGGGGGAGAGAGCTGACAAACAGAGGCGAGAGGACGCGAAAGACCACGTCTGTTTTGAGGTGGCCGCGAGGAACAATACAACTGGATGAGTGAAGAAGAGACTGCAAAAAGCGCCTCGACCGAAGAAAAGATGGAAAACAGCAGCAGACTCCAGACGTGGAACCCGGTACCCAGCCATTTCCCCGAACGGACATGGCTAGAGCAAGTACATGCCCATATACGGGGCTCATCCAGTTTCTTCAGATGAAAGACACGAACTGGGAGAGAAGCGGGAGAGAACAGTGGGAAAAAGGCGACGGTGAAGAAATATGATATAAATCTTGGTGACACACAAGGGGAATATATATAAACAACTACTCGGAATACTAACTATTCCTACTATTGATTTTATTTTCTTTTTTTTTTCCTTCATCACTTGCACACCTTCACGGGGAATTAAAGAATAGAAAAGACTGTAGAAAAAGGATCCACAATCATTCACCCATCCTCACTTACCCTAACCCAATAAGAACGAGTAGAGGACCATACCGAAAAACTTACCTTCTGTTCCTATGTCCTTTTTGTTCTCTTCCCATGCTCCGGAGTGAGAATCACAGAATCCTTAGCTGTACCTAAAGGAAAAACCCAACAAGAGAACATTATGAGAGAAAAAAAGGAAAAGAAGAGAAACCATTACAGAAGGAAGAATAAACAATAACAGGGAAAGAAGGGGAGGGTAAAGAAGAAGAAAAAAAAAGGAAAAGAAATGGAAGAAGAATACTAAAGAGAAGAGAAAGAGGATCTCTGGAACAAATCGACAATATAACTTGAGGAGAGTAAAGAATAAGACGTAATAAAGAAATGTGCCATTATATACATACCGATAGTCGTTTATTATTCCCACACCTTGGAGGTGAGGGAAACATTGAAGGGTTCTTTAGCATAGCCCACCACTTCTTGGTGTCAAAAGTGGTATAGCTCCTTACCAGGAAAAGGAGCGATGGAGGAGAAACCTTCCCTAGAGGACATGATCAATCAATTAGCGGAAGGTCAGAGACATTTGCAGATTGTGAGGGAAGAACAGTTGCGAGAAGCCAGAAACAATAGGGAGACGTTGCAAAATGCCCTTAAAAGTCAGGCTACTATTACAGCGAATAATCAGTTGATCCATGAGACTGCTATTCAAAAGTTGACAGACACAATAGCCTCTACGCGGGCCCATCCAAACAAATCTAGTTCGGTATTGCAGAAATTCCAGGAAGGGGAGACCCTGATGCCTTCTTTACGAATTTTGAGAGGGTGGCGGCATCAGCCAACTGGCCACAAGAAAGATGGGGACAATATGTCTCTCCCCCGTTAACCCGGACAAGCCGCCTACCATGCCATAAACCCACGGTTATATATACTGATAGTCATCTATTATTTCCACACCTTGGAGGGGAGGGAAACATTAAAGGGTTCTTTAGCATAGCCCACCACACTCCATTGGAAACAAGATCACAAGTTACACACAATGGATATTGACCATACAGAAATGGATGGAAAGCACAACTCAAGCAAGAAAACCAATTTTGGTCAAACCAGTGGTCAGTCAGTATCATTTATTTACACATATAGTGAAATCCTGTAGATGAGCATAACCATGCTGGTCTTGACGCGTGCTACTTTCCTATTATGTTTTGATTTATAGTGTACACACAGACTTACCTTGAAGATTGTTTTATAGCCTACAGATCCGGAATACCTTGCCTTGTCTCTCTGCCTGATTTACATATAATACTCGTTGGTCTGAATATGTGCTTTTTTTGTCATACATTTGATATGTAATGCACATACACACTTACTATTGTGACTGGTGTTTCCAGGACCCTTTAAAGAGTACCACATGCTAAATGTACATATAGTGGTGAGTACTTGGCCCTTCAGTCACTGCAATATAGAATACGTCCTGCCCAGTCTTGCACACAGTGCTGGGCATATATGGCCCTTTACTTACTACACCTTGCCTAACTCAGTTTAGGGACGATGTTGGTGTTAAGAAAAACTTTTTGTTTCTATCTGACAGATCAGGTCTTATCATGGCCTGCTGAATTGTCACTACTATATGCAAATATAAACTATTGAAAATTATTGAACTTTATCCACCTCACTGACATCCTAGAGAAGATAATGTGTGGGTTTCCTTGGAGTGATTATTAAGTGCTAAGTACGGGTACTTATATAAGAATGGGTTACTTTTGTACGGTTTGTATTTTCCTATTGTTCCATAAACTATATGGTCTTCTTTGTCTTTTTATTTAAGAAAAAAATATGTTTTTCTCTTTTTCTTATTCGTATATCGAACTTGAGTAAAAGCACAGATATTGCAATATAACTAATAGCAGGTATATTTTATTTCAGTTTTTCCAAGAATTGATTGTGCAACATTACTGATGGGTGCATCATACTACTTGTTCATGGTAGGTTGGGATCGTGCTGGCTAGTGACTCTGACTAAAATCTTTACAATAATACTCTACAGCATGCATGCATGACACATTTTGGGTTCTTTTTATATGGTTACTTGAATGTTATCATTGGTTCTTGTCAACGCAATTTGATGTTTTCATTTTTTCGTCTCTATATTTGTTGGTAAAAAAAAAATCTTTTTTAACATCTCTCTCTTATATACGTGGTGTCAGCATCCCTCTATCTGCACAGGATCGTGATCATGAATTAATATTATATTTTCAGTCTTACAATATATCTGGAATATGAGTGCATGTCCATTCTTGTACTCTACAGCCTTGAGAAAGTCACAGTAGTGAGGAAACGGGTTGGCTGTTGATGAGCAAATTAACATGAAGGACTTTCTCAAAATGAATGTTCACAATAAAGAAAAATGTAACTTTCAAGAGGGACTGGTTTGGAATTTCATGATTTCAAAATCAAAAAAATATCTAAAACTAGATGTATTGTGATCATATATCCAGTGCTGTGGTTAAATTTTTTCAAAGAAAGAGATATATCATCTATATTCCCTCAGATCTCCAGCTCGAATGGTGGGTCTACTGGCTTCATCCAGTAAAGCCATTTTTCCTGGCACTCTACATTTTAGGGCCCTACACAGACTAAAGATTTGCTATCTGTGCAAAGGTTTAACTTACTCAGACGTGGTTACACAGAATTCAGAGTCCAGAGACGAACTCCTCTGGTGGCTGAATCACTTAGGCACTGGGAACAGGAGAATGATTTTCTCTGCCACCTCAGATCTTGGCTTAGAGGTAAATGAAAGTCGAACAGGATGGGGTTCAAGGTGTGGTCAGCTTTCGACTGGAGGTACATGGGGCCGTATTTATACTTTAATGCGTGCTAATGCCATTCTTTTGTGCAACCTGGGCGTCAGATTTATACTTTGACACACGGTGGCGCAAAGCACAGGTTACAGTAATTTTTTTTTACTCTAACCATTACGCCTCATCATAAAGCAAAACAACGTCAACACAGAGAAAATGACTCTAATCCGGGTTGCGATGTTGCACACCGGATATGCGCCATTTTCCACAGTATTAGCATCAAAAAGCTACGCAAACACAGCAAACAGTGCTAAGGACCCCCAAAATGGATCCCAGAAGCCAGGAGAGACCCCAGGGAGACCCCAGTCGCCCAGGAAACAGCCAGGAGGACACATTCAAGACCCAGGAGAGGGAGAAGAAGAAAAGGAAGTGTTGTTTCAGTGCAGAGAAGCATGAAATATTGGTCAGAGAGGTGACGGAACACCAGCAACAACTTTTTGTCACCACAAAATTGCCAATTGGGAGGAGAGAGGCAATTTGGCAACAAATTGTCGACAAGATCAACAGTGTGGCAGAAATCTGTGCAAGTGCAAGTGCAAGAAATGCTGGCATGATGGCAAGCGCAGGACGGAGGAAAAAATGGCAAGGAACAGAAAGGCAGCAATGCGGACTGGAGGTGGGAGACTAGCACCGCAGGAGGCCCTGGATGAGATGGAGGATATGGTGGCAGCCATCATCCCAGAGGAGATCGTCACTGGAATTCAAGGACAGCACAGCGCAGACTACCAGGAAACAACACATATGCAGGGTAAGTTGCATGGGGGACACAAATGCCTAAATGTTAACTGCGAGCAGGGGGAGATACATACCTACTACACAATGCATGTCAGCCATGGAAATCAGGTAGTGGAAAGGGCAAAGAGGCACAGGACGGGTGCATGGGCTGTGCAGGGAAAACCAGGGGCACAGCACAACACTACACTACACCAACAACACTTGCATGGGGGTACTCTGCCATGCCAAGGCTGTTTGAAAGGCAAAGCCAGTCTAGGAGGGTAGGTTAGAATATAAAACTGGGCTGCTGTGACAAGACAGCTGGTATTGTCACAACATGAACTAGGGGACAATTTCCAGTCTCAGGCCATTTCTGCAAGTGGCATTTACCATTGACAACAGTTGCCACTACCACCTGTGCTGTGTGTGCTGATCAAGTAGCAAATGGCTGTTAGGTGCCCGTGGAACAAACACATCCAAAATAGAGGGTTCAGGATGACGGCGTGATCAATCCCCTTTTATTCCTAACAAAGTGTAAATCCTGTCAAATGCTCATGTCTATAGGCACAATAAACATCATGTATTGATACTTACATTATGAAGTACACAGCAGTAATGGCATACCCATGCTGCCCATTCCCGGGTCTACTCCATGCCTGTGTTACAATAACTGCCATGCCACCTTGCAATATCTCAACTGTCATACTGTTAAGACAACAGCATTGAGGGGGAGGATATATATGTCTAGCTAGTGAAACACACCAGCACCGTCATAAGAGGAAATGGAACACTGCCAGGCCCATCAGTGCAATCCAATGTAGCACACTTTGGTAAACATCAACATAACACACTACCAATGCTGACACCTGTATTGTGCCATGCCAATTCTATACATAGTATGTGCTAGGTCTCAGCAATGTATAGGTGTATGTGAAATATCAGAGACTGGGTCAGTCCTATATTGTTAATTGTGGTGCAACTGGCATCAGAACACCCACAGCCATTGCAAGGCCTCACCATGCTAATGGAAGTAGAGGGAGGGTTGAGTAGCACAAGAAGGTTTCAACACAATTTGGACAGAACCTACACCTTGAGGATGTGACTCAGACAATTCCCTGAACTGCCCACACTACATGTGACATGCAGGTGGGACATAGGCCTGTGAGAATGCTAATATTAATGATAGGAACAATGAACAGGAACCAAGATTACAATATCTCATTGCAGAGGACGATATGCCTGTCCTGGACTTCCCTTATGACATGGATGACGAGCTGAAAGCCATTAGCCAGCAAACCCTCCAAGATGTCCTTGGAACCATTCAGACCCCTCCTTCACTCGCAAGGAGGAACACAGATGTAGCAGCCATCACAGAGGACCCACCCGCCACCCCAGTAGTATGACTGCCAGCTCAAACCCAGCTGAGGACTCTGATGACACTGGTACCACCTTTGAGAGGACAGTAGTGGGAGTACAGTGGGAGCTGGCCAAGGAGGTGCGGATGCAAAATATGGCAGTCAGCCTTGAGGCAATGCGCATGATGTCATCCGGAGAACTGTCAGCAGCAATGCAAGTCCAACAATCCCTACTGCAAGGACTACAACAGTGTGCACGGGATTTCACCACAGCAGTTAGGGAGTTGCCACAACACCTGGCATCCCAAACATTTCTCTGCATGCACGACTGCAATCATGACCCCCCTCAGGGCCGACCTGGCTGCCTACCACAGAGATGCAGCTGCTATACTCAATAACCAGCAGCTCCTCCTTGCTGCAGTTATGGCCTTAATAGCCCCACAGTTGGCAGCTACCGTGAATTCGGAGTCCACTTCTTCAAACACTGAAGTGTGTGTTGCCCCTTCAAACTCACCACCACCAAGGGCAGAGGAGATGACACACACATCAGAAGATGAAGACGTGTAACAGATCACCTTCAGATGTAGGAGTACCCGGTAGCTCCAGTCCATGCCACATGTGCACTGATTTCCTATGTCCTGTCCTTGTTAACATGCCATTCTTGCTATAGTTGGTAACATGCACTGTTCGCCAGCAAACTATTTACCTTACCACTATGCACTGCAATTGTCTCTCACTACCTAATTGGCAATTCATGTTCCTCTGCACTGATTGACACTCCATCACAGCATGTCCAATGACATGTCCCTCACCATTGCACTTGTGTTGCATCACAATAGAAGGCGTCACACTAATGGACTTACAATCCTGGACTATGTAAATATTGCACTACAGCACTTTAAAATAAATAGCCCTTACAGAACCACTTTGTCTCTGTGTAATGTGACACAACAACTGTGTAGGAGATTTGTGATGCATGTGACATGTCAATGGCCACAGAATGTCAATACAATAGTGTAGAAGAATATGGGCTGATACCTATGCACAAGTGTCTGGGTTTTATCATCATCTGTACTTCCTTTGGATTATTTCTGAAGTTAAAGGATCACAAACAATATAATGCTGTGTAGAAATGAATATGTCAGATCCAAAGTATGTACAAGATGAAACTCAATGTGGCCCACATTTCCTTCAAAACAATCATTAGTATGTGACATCTGACTCTAAAATTTAATCGCACACCCACACCATACAGCAGGAATGGATGTGTACAAGTGTATGGACAATCACGTCACCTGGGAGTACATTGTAAGAACTCATAGGTGTGATTTATGTATACTGAACTTCATAAGATTATGATACCACTCAGTTTCTCAGAGTTCACATGAAAGCAGATGTCCCACAGTGCCCAAAAGTCCAATACAGGACTCAAACGATGACAGTTTGAAAATCACACCAACCTTTACAACACATTGGGAACCATAATTACCTTGAGTTGTGGGTGCAATGGATGGCAGATGCATATAGAAGTAGCTTTGTTGTAGCTGCCAATATGACAGCTCATTTGGAAGTGGGAATAACCATGTGAAGAATGGGATGTGGAAGCATGATGGAACACACAGGCAAATACAAATGTGACACTGTACACTCATGCAAAGGCCCTGAAACCAAAGCATATGACACATACTGTAACGGAGTACACCAAACTTTATTATATCTGTATGAAAGGAAACTTAAACTATGGGAAACACCTAAACTAACCTATCCTATCCTAACTATACATTACCCACAACTGGCCCTAACTACCCTAAGCTAAACCTACTTACCACATGTAACTAAACACTCTAAACATCAACCCCCACTCCCTTATGTGACGGGACACATGTAGGACAACATATACTAACCTAAACACAAACTAACTTATCCTAAACAAATATATATTTTTTGTATTTTTTCTGAACATCGGTCATGTCCATTACTGCAGCTGGGGTCGTCTGGGTAGCACTTGTTGTAGCTGGTGCTGGTGCCGTGGTTGGAGGTGGAGGAGCTGAAGGTGCTGCTTGTGGGCCTTGGGCTGACAAGGTCGCAGAACCAGCTGTAGTGGCTGTCATCCCAGTGTCCACAGTGGTCTGAGCTGTTGTTGTGGTGGCAGTTGTGGCCAATGCTGGCCCCCTTGGCTAAATGCCCTCCATGCCCCTGTGGCTCTCTCATGACGATATCGCCTAGCCATACTACGGAACCCAGCCTCCGCATCAAGGATATGGTGGTACCACACTGCCCACCTCTGAACTTCACGTCTCTCCTGGGCATTCATGTTGGCAGCTGTAAAAATAGAGACATCATTGTATGATACATGTTACAGATGATATTCTAACACTTCCTCAAAAATAGCACATGCAGTCAAAATCACAGTACAGATGATAGAATGTCCCTGAGGAATGACATGCCAACACAGCCTACCCATCAACTATCTAACAGCACAGCAATGCACAACAATGTGGGCACTTAATTAAATGATCTGTGCATATTTGTAGTGCTATTTGTCACATAACAAATGCTGCAAGTACTCAACATGTGCCAAGCTGACTAATCCCCATCTTCTGGATCAAATTCAAGGCACACAACACCTGTGATTTGTATATGGAACTGCCAGGACGGTATGCAGTTGGTAATCATAATGGGGCATTGTAGTTTGGCACACATGAGTGCTTGAATTACATGTCTGTCATCTACACTGTGACCATCACACCTAGCTACACATATTTTCTACCCCTAACACTGTGCCTCGGGGGAATGGACATGCAATACATATTTTCAAACATCAGGGATAATCACGAAGCTTTGTACAGCTGCACATGGGTTTAGTCAGTTCACCACACCATACCATGCCTATTGCGCAGCACTTTACTCCAAATATATGACTCTCTGCCAGTGAATGTCTAACTCTACTATGGAACACTATGTCAACCTCCAGTCAAGTCACATATCCAATGACGTGCCAGCTCATCATATCTTGCAGTGAGTCCAACACACAGGAGTCAATCACACAACAGCTGCAAACACAGCACAGGACAAGCATAATAACACTTACCGGATATGTCTGGGTCTGCAAATTGAGCCACTTCACCTATTGTGTAGGGGGCTGGTCCACCTGTAAAACATGGAAGGGTGATATGTGCTCAATGTCTGCTCACTGTACAAAAGTTGGAACAACAAATCACTGTGTGTGACATTTTATATGATAGAGTTGCACATCAGGCATGTAGACACCCCAACAGACATACCACTGCAAACATGCATTGCCACTGTCACTCCAGTGAGTGATAGACACACATATGCACACATGCAGTGGCCCTAACAATCATGTGGTGCCAAACACGATTATTCAATTTTGTGCTTAATTCATTCCAGCGGGCACTCCATTTCATCTTTTGTAATTGGGAGACACATGCAATACCACATTCCTGGTGCACTGCAATACCAGTGACTCAGGTATTGTGGCTTGTGCATCAAGGGTTAATGAGTAACTGTGTGATGCTCAAGTGGGTTGTTTTGTGTTCAGGAATTATTGTGCTTTCAGTGGTCCATAATGGGTGTGCCAGTGTTGTATGTAGGTTACATATGCCACATTGGTAGCGTACCCTGAGCTGTATATGCCTCCTGTGACAACATGATAGCAGGGATCCTGTGTGTTACTTGATGACAATGTTACGCTAAAAATGGATTGGCCACTTTTCTGATTCAGAACAGCAAAAAGATGTATGCTGACAGTGTCTTAGTTGATCATCCTTGACAGAATGCATGGGCACAGGTGTAGTCATTGCACCTGAAATGTGTTACTCTGGGCTCTGTGTACCTATATCAGGTATTGTAAATCACACATTGCCAGAATCAGCAACTTCGAATTGCCAATTTGGGTGATCAGTGGTAGTACAACCAAACTGACACTGTCCGGTAATAAAAAATGGGGCAGCAAATGTTCTACTTCTGCAATCATGATGAGGCAGGTCTCTATTTGAAAGCACCTTGGGAGTGTCGGCACTCACAGGAATGCTGGCCTGCTGATCTTAGCAGACCACCATGTCTGTGACTGCCTTCATACTGAGAAGTTATCATTTGTAGACAAGCTGCAATATATCAGCAGGGGTGTACCAAAAGTAAAATAACAACCTATTTCTTCACTAAAAAAGTATTATGGAAGCAGTCAGTGGTCCCTTGCAGAACATCATGCTCAAAAATAGTTTGCAACTATGTATTCACAAAGAGCAGGGATCCCATGATGACTGTTCCACTTTAGAAAATGGGTTGGCACCAAAGTGACACAGATGGCAACTGCACTAGTTCAGTCCCAGAAATTGCGCCCAAGCCAAAAATGTTGTTGGGCCCTGCTACTCAATGATATGATTTCAACGACTACTCCGAAAAGCCACGAGATGAACCTGTTTATTGCTAATGCAATCTGGTAGCATTATGGCCCATTTGGGTTTGGCCATGTGAATGATTATCTGTCCAGACGTAAACACACAGAACTTAGGGCCAAATGTGCAATTTATTTTGTGTGACATTTGCTTCATTTGTTGACGCTACAGCTATGGAAATTAGCAAAGTATATTTGAATGTAGCAAGTGTGCAATACTTTTACATCCAAAAATAATGCAAATGCAGCACAAACAAAGTAGAAATATGGGCCTAAGATAATAGCGAAGGTTATGAAGAGCTTGGTACGTGTGGCCCTGAATACTGTTCGGACATGGTTCCACAAAACGGGGTACTACATTGTTTCCATGTATTACCATGTGAAATACTGTACATCCCATTGCTGGCACACTCACAGGCCCTGATTTATACTATTTTTGCGCCGCATTACCATCATCTATTGATGCAAAAGCAGCACAAAATTACAAAATACAATTGTATTTTGTAAGTTTGCACGGCTTTTGCGTCAACAAATGACGGTAATGTGTTGCAAAAATTGTATAAATCAGGGCCACAGTTTGTTCTACTTGCATTCCACATGTCCATAAACATTGCATGCAGAATGTCACAACATCTGCTACTGTCACCCCAGAGCATTGTACTGTACACATTAGTCAATGTGGTACTCACCAACAGGGCCACCAGTCACCACACCCAGGTGGTCCAGCAGGTCCTGCTTTCAGGCCACCAGGTCAGCCCAGCGATGCTTCAGCTGGTGGTCATTGCTCTGGCTGTTGAATATGCGCCTCAGGTGGAAGAGCACCTTTGCCCACCTCAGCCTTCTTGCCTCCGTGTGATACCCCTGTATCACACGGCCCCCAGCCTTCAACATCAGGGGGAGGATGTGGCACACCAGCCACATAGAAGCCCCTAGCTCCTCCTCACCCATTCACCCCAACCATGGCCTTCCCAACATCTCAACAAAATAAGAAAAGAAAAAGGTAAAGAGGGAAAAACAGGGAAAGGAGGTAGGAAAAGGAAACTTATCTAACCCACAGACTGCCAAACACTACCCCAACTAATACTACCCACAAACAGACTCTCAACAGTTCAAAAGCAAATCTAAATACAATAAATGACAAAAATACACTTACACAGGATACCAAAGACACTTACAAAACACCAAAATACAATATAAAGACCACACATTCACAATATGCATGACCTGCAGTGTGTATTCTAGTGTTTAGGCACATGTGGCAGACCATACTGCTGGGGCTCATAATACATAATTGAGCAGGTGTTGCATCAATAGAGGACAGCAAGGCTATGCTACTAAGAAAATAGACTCATGGCCTGTGTGTTTATGTGTGTGAATTGTCTGTTCGAATTATTGTTGTGCTTCTGTGGGAACGGCATGCAAAACATTTGGAGTAATGTGCATGTATGAATGTGTTACAAATGGGTATAACCATCAGAAACCATTCAATGAGGTACATCAGTCATGATATGTGTTTGTAATATATGTTGCCTCTTATGCTGTGTGTACTTGCTCGACATTGGGGACAAAACATTTCCCATGACTAACTATACACAGGAAAGATCGAGGATGGCTGATAATGGCTATGTCAGATATGTTACCCCTCACATGTCATGAAATGTTGCCTACCACTTCATGGTCACTTGTGTATATACTACCCATGAGTCAGGCAATTGAACATGCCAGGTAGGTACAGTGTTTGTGACACAGAGTCTCGAATCCAATCCTAAAATTGTTATGTACACCACAGTTTGACTCATGTAAATGACCTATGTTTCTCCTGTGGCTGTGGAGGATCAGCAGACCATGCTGCATGTTTTCACATATTTCCAGTAGTTCATTACACAAAAGTGTCCAGTTCAAGTGTGGCCATGTGTGCCCTGTGTCAGTATTGGCCTCCATGGTGTCACAGTTACGTGCAGGTCTTGTCATGAGTCTGTGGAGGCAACCCTTGAATTAACAGAGTATCTTTCAAAGCAGATTTGACCAAGAGCCAAAGATCACCTAATGGCATACATGGGGATAGGCCAGCTATGGCACAGCAGAAATTTCAGAAGGCTGACGACAGAGCAACCTTGGTGTGCTCAAATACATAATGGATCAGTATTAGAAAAACAGGCAGGTTTCATCACTATATTTGTACGTAGGGTGGGCTCTAAAATTCCCACTGCAACAGGGAACATCAGTGCCTCTGTGTTGATTAATCTCACAGCTAGTCACCATGCAAGCCCCATCAAAAGGTGGCAGCAGAAGTGAATCTGTGTCTGGACCGTCATGGAACAAATATGTTTTGTCCTTACTCACACATTAGCATCCCTTGTTTGTTGGGCTGGAAGCACAGTACCAAATCCATGCATACAGCCATAGCACACTGTCACTGTTTGGCACTAATGAATACATGCAAATCCAGACAAGGGATGGGGGCAGGATTAGCCCATTTGAATACATGTCCAAGAACAAAATACGATATTTAAACAAATTAAACTATACTATACATTTGAGGATTCATCGTAGACCTACCAGACACAAAAACCCCAAGAGGAAACAGAGGGCATGGAAACTAACTATGAGGCAAAAGTAGCCACAGGGAATGTCGCTTGTTAATGCAAAGACTGGAAACAGTCTGGCTAACAGGATGCAGGCTCTGTAGGAACAAACATGAACAAGGCAAATACACAGTGAGCAGTGTCTGACTGGGACAAGCAGGAACAACACTGTGGGAATAAAGATCAGTTTCTGCTGTACTCTGCACTGTTACACAATCTCCCAAGGTCTCAGGTACACAAATAATTTATACGACAATGCACAACATGGAGATTCAGGAAATGGCAGTTTCTAAGCAGTTCCAGGCAGCAGCAAGGGCAGGGCAGAGTGCTCACAGGTGTGTGCAGCTTAAGTCTCTCACAAGTCCTGGAGTTGAGAATCAAGTTCGAAGGGCCAACCGGACCTTTCACATGGAAAGCAATGGACAGCAGATTACAGGTATTACCGACTACCAGGCAGTGTATTATCGGACCTGAAGTCCATGCAGACTGATTAAATAGAACTACGGCATGCCATACTGAAGAGGGAAGCACACAGGATTCAGAATGTGATTCTGTGTGAGTGTAGATGAAGATTCTCAGGGTACAGATAGTCCCTTTACAGCGCCCCCTAGAGAAGGGTGGGCAGAGACTTAAAACATGGCAGTGGCAGGACTTATTACCTGGGTCAGTGTGCGCAGGGCATGTCTTGTGAGCAATGCTTGTCATACCTGGGGCACTGGTGCTTTCCATTTTCAGGTTTTATGCACTTCTTGTCACACATGCTCCTTGCAGAGATAGCTGATGTCACACTTACTGCTGTCAAGGGTCTGGTCATACATTCCTGTTACCAATGCAATTGGACATCCACTGCTTCATGTATGATGCACTTTTTTACCTTATGATTGACGGTGCCTTAGTTGTGTGTCATATGCTGCAATGGACCATGTTGGCAACATGGATGTGTCTCATAGCTGCGGTCCTATGATATTGCCCTTCAAATGTGAAATAGACAGGATGTATTTCATGAAAACTGTGTGTGATGTTTGCTGTACATTCATACCCATTAAATGTGATGTGGCATCTGAAGTATGCACATTTGTATTTCTGCAATGCTCCATGAGGCAATACTCTGATTATGATTCCTAGAGATCATGTGATGCATAGATAATTAGCCAGAGCATGATTGAGTGATGAAGTGAGGTGTTTAATTCCATATGATAACAAACTGGTGATAGTGGCTATAGTTAGAAAAAGTTTTGTACAATCTGTTGTCTGCAACGCATTCCTGCAGCTGTGTTAGGATGTTCCCCCTCATTTTCCCAGACAGCATCCTCCTCCTCTTCAGGCAGTTGTTGTTCAGGTTCATATAGGGAAATGTTCCTCCTCACAAAAATGTTGTGCAGGATGGCACAGGTCAAAATGATCTTGCAGACCATTTCAGGGGAATATAGGATGCTGCCTCCGGTGATGCCCAGGAAGCTGAATCTGGACTTCAGGATGCCAAAAGTCCACTCAACTATGGTGCGTGTCCTACGATGTGCCTCATTGTAGGCACGCTGTGCTGCTGTGCTTGGGTTGGCAAATGGGGTCATGATCCATGGCTGGATCCCGTAACTCTGATCAGCTGAAAGACAAAATGTGGGTAAGTATTTTGTTGTTGGTTGCACTGTGATTGTCACTTTGCATGGCAGTTGTTATCTTGTGTCGTCTGTGACTCATATGTGTTTGAGGTATTGTGTGGGATTGTAGGCTTCTGTCATGTTCTTTCTTCATGGGGTTGTTTGACTAGCAAAACTGGTGTTTGGCTGATTGACCTGATATCTGTGGTATATTTAGAAACTTGCAGTTCAGTGTGTATCTCCCATGTATTATGTAGTGAGAAATATGTGTCCGTGTGCATTCACTGGAGGTGACATGATACTTCCACACACATAATAGATTCCACTGTGGTGGTAACATGGTTGCTCCATATGGCCTGGACATCCCATCCAATTAGACATATGTAATTGCAGGTGAAATGCAAAAGTGAGGCCCTTTGATTTGGCTAGGTGACAATGCACAACACATCTCCCTACATTGGCAGCACTGAAGTGTTCACTATTGACAATACACAACTATCCCATGTGTGACAAGTTCTATGCAAACCTATTTTTGTTCCATCACCCAGTTGGCTCATGTGCAACTGTGCACCTGCACTACTGAACTTGCTCCAGGTGAGCTGGCTAACTTGGTTGTGGGGGTGAAGGTTTTAGTGTAGGAAAGGTCCATCTCCCTGTACATCTGTCATGTACTGTGTGGTTTTAAAGTGGTCCTGTGTGGCTCTAGAGTGATATCAATTGTTATTTGCATCCGTCATTTGTCCATAGGTGTGTATCCCATTGGGTCAGGATATCAAACATGACTGCCAGTGTCACACCTCAGTGTCTTCCTGCCCACATGTCAATGTAGTGGTGTACGTGTTGTGTGTCCTACAGGGTTGCTGTGCTGTGTGTAAATTACTAGGCTTCTGTACTTAACAACAAGAAGGCCATTGCCATATCATCCATCCTGGAAGTGCCGATTGATGGTGTGTGGCGGAAGATGAATGAATCATGTACACTCCCAGGATACTTTGCCATGATGTTGGTGAACAATCCCTGGTGATCCACAATGGCCTGCACATTGATGGAGTGTGTGTGCTTCCTGTTGTGGTATAGGTGCTCGGTTGCAGCAGGTGGCACAGTCTGGACACGTGTTCAGTCAATGGCACCAAGCATGTGCGGGAAGCCAATAATTTGATAAAACCCCTGTTTGGTCTCTTGCTACTTATGCTGTGTGTTGGGGAAGCTGATGTGGCTGGGTGTGAGGGAGATGATGGCATCAAGTACCTTGGGAAGGATGGTGGAGAATGAGGGCTGTGTGATCCCGGAAACCAGGGCACCAGTAGTTTGAAATGAGCCACTTGTCAACATGTGCAGGACAGCTAGCAGCTTGGTCTCCGGTGGGGTGTCTGCAAGCTGGCTGCCAACTGTGGCTCAATGTGGCGCAGCAGCTGCTGTATGGCTTGCCAGTTTAGTCTGTACCTCTGGATGATGTCATGTTCCCTGAGGCCCTGAAGGGTTGTCCTGGTCCTGAATAGCCTCTCCTGCCTTCTGCGTTGCCTTTGGGGTCCATGTTGGTGTGGTGGTTGCTGCTGCTGTTGGTCCTGTGCTCTGTGTCTTCTAGCATGCTGCATGAGTAGCACCTCCATGCATCCTTCGTGATCAATGATGTTGATTGTGTGAGTTTTCCTTAAGTAGTGGTGTGTTTGCCCCATTTTTACGCCTGCCCTGACCCAGGCGTTAAAATTTGACGCTAATCGAGATTTGCGCCATTTTCCGGCTCCGCCTCCCAGCCGTGTGCCATTTTTGCCCAGTTGGATAAATATGCAGCACAGATGTTTAAGTCATTTTTTGGACAGTAACACCTACCTTGCATCTCATTGACACAAGGCTGTTTCACGCATCCAGAAAATGACGCATACTGGTATATTTTGACGTTAGACGGGTCTAGCATCAAAATATAAATATGGTGTTAAGTTGGCGCCGGATTAGCGTAAAAAAAAAAAATGACGCTAATCCGGTGCAAAGGGATTATAAATATGGGCCATGTTCTCTTCAGGAGTCATCATTGTACATCAATTGTTTAGAGATGCTTTTGTTTAGCGATGCTTGCAGGTTCCTTTGCCAACCAGTCCTTTATAAAAGACAGAGCAAAATGCACAGTTCTTTTGCAGATGGACAATCGGTCTGAGGTCAGGTACATAAACCATCGTGGAGTAAAAGGTCCATACCTGTAGCAGTTATTGTCAAGAGTCTTTGGTAAAGTGAGCCCCTAGCGCCAACTCAGTGTCTCTTTATGTGACGCTCTGGTGGCGCTATGCCCTACGCCGTAGTTACAAGGTGGCATTAAGCCACTTTTTGTGACTTAACGCCATCTTGTAAATACAGCCCCTTCACACGCAGCATTTTGTGTGGAAGGAGTGTGTAATGGGTGTTGCTGTGGGCGTGCCATAGGAACACCCATTGCATTTTGGCGCTGCCCCAGATATACGTATTTTGGTAAACCGAAGGCAGTGACAAAATCTAACACCACCCCTGGGCACAACGAGGAGGAATACTTTTATTCTATGTGTGCTACATTCTGCAACATGAATAGAAAGAGCTAAATGCCAGAAATTATTGTTTTTGTGCGGGAAGGTCTCGCTTCATGCCCATAAACAATCTTTTAAAATTACACTTTGGCACATTCTGCAACACACACAGAAGTGCCAAATCGCCATTAGTGATTGTTTATGTGCAGAAGGGACAGTTTCCACACATAAACAATCAAACCCTTCAACACAGACATTCTTGCATGATGGTTGGTGCTGGCAGCTAAATTTAGTGCCAGCACAGCAAGAAACTCAGGGCTGCGCTGTATTCTAATAAATATGGCATATCCCTGTGTTTCTAAAGTGACGCAACGCGGAGCTGCCAATTTGGCACAGCACCATGCTGCACCACGTTTTAGTAAGTAAACATCTGGCCATGAATGTGGTGTCTGACTGGTTTTCCAGGCATCTTCGTGATTCAAGTGATTGGAGACTTCATCTTTCGGTGTTCAATCATCTGTCTTTGATCTTCAGTGCTTTGTTAATACACCTCTTTCCTTCCAGCATCAACTCCAAACTCCTTTCCTTCTTCAGTTGGAGACCAGATCCACTACCTCACTAAGGATGCTTTCCTTCAGTCATGACCTCAGTCCCTCCTTTATGCCCTTCCTTTTCATTGCCTGAGTCCTCGTTCACAGTCCACAGATGACTGTCATGCCCTTTCTGATCACCCCCAGTTGTCAGTCTCAACCTTTGGATCCAACATTACTGGAACTATAGTCAGATCTTCAGGCGTGTATTCCTCCCTTTCCTTCTTAACCCTCATCACAGTCTCATTCTAGAGAGCTCCCTATCCCTCATAGCAAGGAGGACTTTAGTGCTTCCTGGATAACCTCTGGAATTTCAGAGGAGGCTGTCCACTTAATCCAACAATCCTGGGCTCCTGGCACAGCAAAAGTATACAAGTCAGCCCCGTTTATCTGGTGTAGCTGGCGTTTGGGCAGGGATTCAGATCCCCTTTCGCAAATGTGACTTTGTTAGTTAATTTTTAAGTCTCTTTGTCTTCACAAGGGAAAGCACATTGCACCATAACACCTACAGATTGTCAATCTCTGCAGAACATGTCAGAGTGAATGGAAGACCTATCTGTGAACATCAGCTGGTCTCTCTCCTGTTTAAGGGAGTATGTTTTGTTAATCCCACCATTTCCAAGTATAATATCATTTGGGATGTTAATTTGATATCACATTTGCTTATTTCATGGCCAAACATTGCCGACTTATCCCTAAAACATTTATTTGGAAAATTGACGAAGCGTTTGTGTGTGGCGTCACTCAAACCTGTCTCTGATGTTAAATAATTAGATGTATCCTCGTTCCATTATTCTTTCTCAGGAGTTTATTTTCAAGTTACTAGACATACCAAAACTAATTTTATCGCCATTGTCCTTTTTTCCCCTCTCAAACTAAAATATGGGTTGGTAATTGTTACAGACTTACATTTCATTAACTGCAGATCGCAGAAGCTCTTCCACTTCCCAACTCTGTATTTCCATTCAAAAGCCCCATAAGCCTGTGCCTGCTGCTACTTTGGCCGATTGAGTTAGATGGGTCATGTCCTTAGCTGGAATATCCACTGATTCCTTTGACACCCATTCAGCCAGAGGGGCTACAGCCTATAGGCCTTTCTGTGCTGGGCCAGTTTACATGATAATCTCAGATCTGCAGATTGGTCAAATGTTAATACATTTAGAACTTTGTATTGTAAATTAATTGCTCATCCAGCTTACTCTGTTATATCATTGTTTTGAACAAGCATAATAAGAGCCTCCTTTCTTGTAATAAAATTGAGATTGTTCTTTCCTTGATGTCTGAAAGGCTAGATTGTATTAAAGGCAAGAAGGTGAGTAATAACCCACTACAGTTTCCTTGACCCTCACCCAGTTTCTTTTGTTTGCAGTGCCTTCAACAAGTTTGACTGTATCCAATTAATTTGCCTGGAATATGACCTCCTCTGAATTCCTCCTTACGGATTTCCCTACCTACTTCAGCATTTCCAGACATTACTACTTTTTTCTGTGTGGACATCTTAAGGATTTGGGGGCTGTGATATTAACTTTATGTTCGGCTATAATATTGTTTTCTTAACCTCATCTTGATGGACTCTTGCAAGAAAAGAGGGCTTGTTGCTCTCAGTCAAAATAGTCATTATTGTACTCGGCGTCCTATTGTTTTTACTATAGTGATGTAATGTAGTACGTTTTTTCCCATGGTTTTCTGGGTAATTAATTTTTTTCTTTTGGCTGCTGTGTTTATTGAAACAAGAAAAGAAACCATAAAACTCACCTCAGTGTCGGAGATAACGCTAAGCTTTCCGCATGGGGGTAAGTCGATTTTCTTTCCTTGATTGCTTATCTGTATGTTTACAATTACTGTTTTCCTTACCGTTGGTTTTGATGCCAGTGCTTGCAATCCTCATTTAGGTGCTTCCGCTGGGGTGGGGATCTTTTGCTAATATGTGTGTCCTGTCGGCTAGTGAGAATAGTCTGGTTTTGCACTCTGCCTCACTGGTCTGGGTAATCGCATGAGAGCACGTGTTGGTCAGCCGCACACTTGGGCACCAGTACTCCTATGTGGGAATATGGTCTTGCAAGCTTTGATTTGATTGCTGGGCAACCCATTTAAACAGGAAAACACTGCTTTAGCGCAATTCCCTGATACCATGGAACCAATTTCCAGTACCTCTGCAGAGCAGTCGAGGGAGAAAGAAGTATTGTCAGTCTCTCGCTCTGAGTTGCAGAGTTTAATTGATTATACCATCATCTCAGCCTTGGCTCAATCAATGTCCAAGAAGCAGAAACTGTTTCCTGAAGATGAGGAGAACTCAGATGTGGGTCCCAGAGGCAGATATGTTCTGGGCTTTCAGTTTTTAGGACATGTTGAAGCATATGAGGTAAATATTGGGGTTTGAAGAGAAGCAACTGGTGGAGGATGAATTAATCTCACAATAAAAGGCCGCACTGACTGCTGATTTACTCATTCATGAGGTGATTGAAGGTATTTTTTAAAAGGAATGGGAGGACATAGATAAGTCTAGTTTTCCACACTTTCTTCCAAAATGATGTGGATTTAAATCATTCAAGAAAAAAATCCCTCTGCAGCTTAAAGTTAATTTACTTTTGGCTAGTATTGTTACCTCTTTGTCTTTGAGCCTCTGAAGAGGTGTCATTGATAAGAAAGTATAATCCTAAAAAGGTCTAATGCTGCCTCTAATTTTTCAATTATGGCTGCTACCTTTGCAGCATATTGTTCTCAGGCTTTGCTGAAAGATTTCCAACTTTTGTTGGGTACTCCTCAGGAACAGAATCACACTACTGACATTCTAGCAAATATGGAAATTTTGTTTCATTTTTTGTCAGATGCCTCACTTGAATTTCTATGGTCTTCTGCTAGTGGCTGGAGCAGCTATTGCTGCTCATCACCATATGTGGCTGAAATTGTTGAGAATGGACCAATCCTAAAAAGGTCTTATCCTGCAACTTCCTCCTAGAGATACTGTATTCCCCTCAACTGAATGATTTGGTAAACAGAACTGCTGAGGGGAAGAAGGGTCTTCAGCCTTTTCATCCTTTCCAAGGGAAGAAACCTTTGATCCAGAAGAAATGCAATCAGGCTTTTTGAATTGAACAGCCCTTTCATGTCCGGGCTCTGGTTCGGTAGCTGACTGCAGCTGAAGCTCCAACAGAAGCTTCAAGCATACAAATGCCAAAGAATTAAGGGGCATATTTATACTCCGTTTGCGCCAAATTTGCGTCGTTTTTTCCGACGCAAATTTGACGCAAAACTAACTCCATATTTATACTTTGGCGTTAGACGCGTCTAGCGCCAAAGTTCATGGAGTTAGCGTCATTTTTTGGCGTGAACACCTTCCTTGCGTTAATGAGATGCAAGGTAGGCGTTCCCGTCTTAAAAAATGACTCCCAGGCATGTGCGTGGTATTTATACTCCCGGGCAAAAATGACGCCCGGGAGTGGGCGGGGCAAAAAAACCCGCATTTGCGCCTCTTTTTAACGCCTGGGTCAGGGCAGGCGTTAAGGGACCTGTGGGCTCTGAAGGAGCCCAGAGGTGCCCTCACATGCCCCCAGGGACACCCCCTGTCACCCTTGCCCACCCCAGGAGGACACCCAAGGCTGGAGGGACCCATCCCAGGGAAGTTGAGGTAAGTTGTGGTAAGTATTTTTTTTAAAAAAAATTGTGGCATGGGGGGGCCTGATTTGTGCCCCCCTATATGCCACTATGCCCAATGACCATGCCCAGGGGACAGAAGTCCCCTGGGCATGGCTATTGGGCAAGGGGGCATGACTCCTGTCTTTGCTAAGACAGGAGTCATGTTAATGGCGTCTGGGCGCCAAACAAAAATGGCGCAATTCGGGTTAAGACAATTTTTTTGCCTCAGCCTGACTTGCCCCATTTTTGGACGCCCAAACGCCATTTTTCCCTACGCCGGCGCTGCCTGGTGTACGTGGTTTTTTTTCACGCACACCAGGCAGCGCCGGTCGGCTAACGCCGGCTAACGCCATTCAATAAATACGGCGCCCGCATGGCGCTTCAGAATGGCGTTAGCCGGCGCTAATTTTTTTGGCGCAAAACTGCGTTAGCGCAGTTTTGCGTCAAAAAGTATAAATATGGCCCTAAATATGGTGGGACAAAGAATTGCCCACTTTTTCCAAATTGGCAAGCAATAATTTCAGACAGAAGCGTACTCAATAAGTCCAGAAGGGCTATCAAACTGTGATTCACACCTTGCCTGCAGAACCATTCTTTGTTCAGAAACACTTACCAAAGACTCGTGTGAATCTCCAGGCCCTTCATCTGGGGTTACATAACTTGATTTGGAATCCAGATCCACCTCACCATCATCAGCAGGATTTTATTCCACTCTCTTTTTGGTGCTGGACTGAAGTTTCTGACCCATTCTAGATTTGCAAAAGCTCAATACTTTTGTACAGTACCTTCATTTCAAGATGACACTGCAGCAGATCATCCTGACTATCTCACAAGAGGATTGTATGGTCACCATAGACTAACAGGACGCTTATTTTCACATCCCAGTTCATCCAAGCTCTCAGCTGTACCTTTGTTTCACGGTAGCAGACAACCATTTCCAGTTCAGAGTGCTACTTTTCAGCTTGTCATCCTCCCTGAGAATCTTCATTAAGGTACTGGCTCTGGTGGTCACTCACTTGCGTTTGCTTAGGGGTCAATTGTTTCCATATTTAGATAATTGGTTAACTCTGGCATCTTATTTTTCTAAGGCCATTAAGACCATTCAATTGCTGTCATCTCTGGGGCTGCTTGTGAACCAGGACAAATTGTATCTACTTCCTTTACGTCAGAGATAGTTCATCGGGGTGATGTTCAATTTGGAGAAGTCAAGGGTTTTCCTGCTGGAGGACAGGAAGGACACTCTCCAGTCCAAACTCAGTCACTTGTTGTAGCAGACTACAGCTACTTCCAGGCAATGGTTGCAACTTCAGAGTCTCATGTCTGCTTGCACAGCAGTTGTTCCTTGGTTATGTCTTTACCTCAAACCATTGATCCATCATGTTTTAGCTCACTGGTCTCCTGCTTCCCTAGATTACAACATTTAGATCTCGATGATGCCAGATTTCATTCTAGACCTCCAGTGGTGGCTGTCCTCTCCGAACCTTCCACAAAGGACTCCCATGTCAAATTCCCTCAGTTGATCCCTACAACAGGCAATAGGGTTGGGGGCTACTCCTGGTTCACAGGAGGTACACTGGGATCGGTCAGAGTCAGATAGTCTCAAATCCTCGAATTGGAGGGAGTTAGCTACAATAGAGAGAGCGTTGTTGGCCTCTGCAAGTGTCCAGATGAAACACCCTGCCTTGGTCAGGATGGATAACCAGGTGCAGATCTTGCTTCTCCAGCCCAGGATACCCTGACTTGGGCAGAGAAGAATCTCTACTAAATCAAAGCAGTATACATTCTGGGGTCGTCCAATGCCCAAGCAGACATGATCAGCTGGAATATTCCATCTTCCATGGAATTCTATCTCGCTCCACAGGTTTTCTGGCTGGTGACAGTCTAGTTTGGCCTTCTTGTTCAGGACCTCTTTGCTTCCCCATTGAATGCTTTCCTCAGTCCATTCTGAACAGAGTCTCTGTGTCCTCAGCCTTGGGGCATAGATGCTCTGACTTTTGCCTGGCCACAGGAACTGCTGTACACCTTCCCTCCCTTTCCCCTCTTCCAAAGACTGCTCCAGAGAATTTGGAGGGAGAAGGTCACAGTTCTTTTAGTGGCCCTGTCTTGGCCATGATGCCCATGGTTTCCGATCCTGACCCAGCTGGGTCTAGTATTCTGTCTTCACCTTCCTTTCTCTCCAAGCCCTCTTTGATTCCCAGATCTAATGCTAACTCAAATCCGGCAGACTTGTTTAATGGCTTGGAAGTTGAGAGGTCTGGACTGCATGACCTATTCTAGATTGCTCTTGATATCCAGTCAGCAAAGAGGAATTCCACGCTAAGATCTTATGCGAAGAACTGGAAACATTTTTCTACTTGGTTCTCAGTTAAAGATCTAGATCCCATGCCTCCCAATAGACAGCCATTAAATCTTGCAGAGAGTCTAGGAGGATCTTGTGGATATCCTCTCTCTCTCGTTCAGAAACCTCTTAAGAATTTTTTCACTAAAACTCCTGTCTTGTCCCCTCCTCTACTTCCCTGGGTCATTTATGTGGTTTTGAGAGGGTCGAAGAGGCAACATTTTGAGCAATTGGAACAAGCTGACCTGCCATGATTATCCGCTAAGATAGTATTTTTATTGGTTGTTACTTCAGCTAGGAGGTTGGGTGAGTTGTCAGCCCTTACCATTACTTATCCTTACTTAGGTACTTGGGTACCAGGAGATTAAGATACACTCAGCAGAATTATTTAACACGTTCTATATGGGTTTGCTGTCTGCTCTATGTTCTGCGGTTTACAAATGTGAGAAACATCAATCTACTCTACATAATTAGCTTGGCCTAGGTTTTGATTCATTTCTTATGATTTTCACAACATGGGTGAATGTCGTTGTATTATGTTTATTTTTTTAAGAAGATGGGACTGATGCTTCAATGCCAGTCGATTTTGTATAACATGCCTGCTCTGGGGTTCCAATCTTGTCCGAACTTGCTGTTAAGAATTGTGGATTTTTTCTTTGTAAATTAGCAAAATGTAAATGTAAATGTAAATTAGCACTTGTATAGCGCACTACTTACCCGTTAGGGTCTCAAGGCACTGTACTCATACCACTATGGAACCCGTCCTGGCTTTTTCCCTGTGAGGCGCCCACTCCTGAGCACCCCAGGGTGAAGCCAGGCATCCAAGCACTGTTGGGGCTGTTGTGGAGATTAAGCAAGCTATTGCCCAGAGTTGCAGAGTGGGACCCATGAATTAGATTAGGCACTGAGGCGAGAATTATCTGGTCAAGGGGAATTGAGCCCAAGACCTGCCGAAGCGGGACTTGAACCCTGGTCTTGAGCCAGATCTCTGCTTCAGGGTCTGCCACTCTAACCATTGAGCCACACTTCTCCACACTTCTGTGGGAAAAAAAGTCCTGCAAACTAACAGCATTGCACTACATTTTGGTGGGGACAGTTTTGTTGTTAGACTTTGGTTATTTTGGATTGTGGTCTCTCCTGCTTCTTGTGATATTGCTTAGAACTACCACAATATATTACCTCTTAGAGAGGCTCTCTGCTAAACACTGACAGTTTATGTTCCCATTGAAATCAAAAAAGTTAAATTGAGATAGCTAGGTGTAGAAATAAGGTAAAAATACCTTTGAAAATCAACAGATATAGTTAACTGAGCTAGGTATATCTTGTAGCCCCGCCATGCACTGCCTTTGACTGCAGATGTTACATCACTCATGACATGTCCAACAACATAATTCAAATCTTGTAGTTTTCCACCCTCTTACTGTTATTAAGAAGTAGCACATCTGACCATTCACACCCTCTTTAGTCTCTGCTGGCTTTTTTTTGCCAAACTGTTTTTGGATTGAACCAAAAAACAAAAGAATCGCATCACTAGGAGGAGAGAGGCAAAAGCAGTCCCAGGAAGAACAGGAAAAGGAGGTCCCGTGGACCACACCACAGTATATTATTTGGGACCTTTTTACTATTTCTGAATGAGAATAAATTATCAGTGAAGGTTGCCATTTGCAAGTTCTGCATTCGCAGCTTTTCCAGAGGTACCGGAAAAAAATATTATTTTGATAAAACAAACATATTTATGCATGATCCCGTAGACAGTACAATTTAGTGAACAGGAGATGTCGGAAGTGTGATGGGGCCTCCACATCATCAGGTACAGTGCACAGTATCCAGGGTGGGGACTACTGATGGTGTCAAAAATGCAGACCTGGAATCTGCATCAACAACATGTTTGCAAATAGTAATTTTTTGTTGCTTTTTCAATCTAATTTTTGCTATCCCCTTTTTTCGTATTTTAGTTCAATCTCTAAAACACAAAAAATACAGAAAAAAACATATAAAGTGTTTACAAATTCACACAATATTCTTGTTAGAAACACCTTTCTTCATTAAAATATAGGAAAATATTTTGTTGTCATGGCTGTCTCCTAGAGTTAATATATTCTCATAGCCCACCTTTGCAGGCTACGTTGGTCATTAAATGTGTGCTCTTGTGTTACAGGTCCAAGTTAATCGAGAAGGGCTATTGTTGGAAACATCCTCTTCTACATCCCCAGACTTTTTGTCTTCCTCCTCCCCTTTTTTTGCTGAATTAATTTTTGTCGACCTTAAGATTCTATGCACTTTACAACTGCTAACCAGTGCTATAGTGCTTGGGTTCTCTCCATAAAATATGTTAAGATTAGTATATACCCAACTGGCATAATTAATTTACTTATAGGTTCCCTGTAAAGTGCACTGCATGTGCCAGGGCCTGTAAATTAAATGCTACTAGTGGTCCTGCAGCACTGATTGTGCCACCCACTTAAACATGGCTCAGGCATGCCATTGGAGAGACATTTTGACCTGGAAAAATAATTATTTGCTAGATCCAAACCTTTCTATTTAATATATATCAGACCTAAACAGCCACAAAGGGCAGGGTGCAATGTTTCAAAATTAGGACATGTATTTCTTAGAAAAAAACTCTGCAAGACCTATCTCTCCCATAGGTTAATCTTGAGATTGCCTTATTACATGTTGTAAGCAAAAGTTCCAAATGGGAAGCGATTACTTCTTCAATTTTGGAGTCTCTGGAATCATCATTTAAAGGCCTAACTTAAGGCTAAGTTTGATTTTAGATTTTAAATTGCAATTCTGAAAATGCCACTTTTAGAATTTGGCATTTTCTTGCCTTAGAATTTGGTCCTTGCAGCCTTTCTCTGGTTACATGGCTGGGTGGCAATTGGTCTTGTTTTATTCTCCTAGATAGCCACACATAATGGGAGCTTAGGTGTGACTTGATGGGCCAACTGTGACTTGATGGGCGATCCTGGCAGGATGGGAGGAATGAGCTAGACACAGCCTCACTGATACCGAAATAGGATGTATCCTGTCCCCACCCAGTAGGCTACATGACCCCAGTAGTTTGTCTGGAGCTGTGATAGGGAGGGCAGAAGGTATGTATTTGAAGTCTACCCCACATCAAAGTCACCACTGTGTATAGGAACTGGACTGCAGACACACCGCTTCAGTACACTTCTGGACCTGTGGCTACTCTGCAAGGAAGAATGACTGCTCTGCTACTGAGGGACTGCCACCCTGCTGGGCTGCTGCCTGCTGGACTCCTGCTTTGCTGCAGTGATCTGTTGACTTCTGCCCATTTGCCTGGGGATGAGATGGACTGGACCTGCATCTCTCAAAACCAGGACCCAGAGTGACATCAAAGACTAGTTTGCTGGAGCCCTGATCTGAAGTCTCAGGGACACAAAATACTTTCACCCACCCTGCTTCTATACCTGGAATCTGCCATCTGTAAGTCTACCCTGCCAATTGGCATCATCCTATATCCAGAACCTTGGAAGTGGGCCTATTGTGCTTCCCAGTGGAATCAACGTATCATCTCTGCTGAGCGGCGCATCACCGAGCAGAACCAATGCATCACTTCAGTTGAGTGGTGCATCCTTGAGCAGGACTGATGCATTGCCGCTGTTGTGTGGATTGGACCAGGAGAAAAAAACATGCATTGCCCAAGCGTATTGCCTCTTGAGTTTGATACATCACCTTCAGAACTGCCAACACTTTCTCTGAGCAGGTCCTTATATCCCTGATCGATAGCAGCCTAGACTATGACGCTAAAGCTCCATATCCCCACTCCCCCAATTATAGGAACTGCTGCATCTCCTCGACTCCGGCTTTCGCATTGCAAGCCTTGTTGACACAACAGGTCCTTGCACCACAGCCTCACCACATCCTTTGAGCTATTACATTGCATCGGCGAGACGCAGCTTCAACTTGGATTTACACAATGCTCCGCAACTGGGATTAAGGTACTTTGTTAAACTGGCCTAAATGGATTTCTCTAGCTGGCCCCCACTCCATTGCAGTTTGCCTGAACATTTGACTTTTTCCCAGTCTGATATGACTAGATGTGCCTGGTTGGTGTTCTTAGGCAGTATACTACAGTTTATTGTCATTTTGGTCTTGTTTTTATTATTACATTTTCACTGTTTCACTGTTTGAATTGGTGCACACATACTTTACACATTGCTTTCAAGTTAAGCCTGACTTTTTGTGCCAAGCAGCCAGAGAGTGAGCACAGGTTAGTTTGGGGGTTGCTTGTGCCTTACCCTGACAAGAATTGTGATTGCTCCTTGACCAGTCAACCAACAACCCAATTTCTCTCACCTATAAATAGGGAGTGGGATTTTAATGGGTTCTATAGCCTGCTACATCAGACAGTGACACTATTAGAACATTCTGCCTTATGAGGACAGAATGTTCTAATACAGATTAATAGCCTACTGCACCAGGCTATACCATTAAATGTCCATTCTAATTTTATAGACCTGTGCCAAAACTGAAGATCTATACCAGGTGACTTGGATTTTTTTCGCTGTGATACCGACTTACAGCGGGTTATCATGCTAATAGAATATCCTGCCCAATTAGCACATAATGTCCCACTACATGGAATATCTTGCCAATGAGGACAGAATGTCCCACTACATACATAATACATACATACATACATACACACATACATGCATAGCACCCATTAAAGGACTGGCCCAGTGTTATCGGCCCAAGCCAAAACAAGGGAATGGGGCCTTATGACCAGTGTTACCTTTTACAGTGAGCTCCAGGGCTATTCAAGCATTTCTACCTATTAAAGAACAGAGTGACATAATAAAGGGATAAATGGGCTCATTTATACTTTAATGCACAAGGTATTCATGTGCAAATGCAATAGGGTACCCTGTCTGCCAAATTATTGGTCCACCAGGTCTTTTAAAATTTAGTGGAATATTAATATTCCATCAAGAGTGTCCCTCTCATCTCCATTGAAGAATAATGATAGAATGCATACCTTTCCTGTTTTAAACCCTATATTGGTGTGCTCTGTTTCAGTCTGACTTTCAAAACAAATGTTGTAGGAATCAAGAGTGAGTAGATGCAGCTCCACTTTGGATTTTCTCTTCTCACCTTCTCCACTCATACCGCACACCACCAGAAAATAGAGCTCTAGAATTGACTAAACATTAAATAATTGTATTTACTTTTATGGCCTTCTCTCAAACTTCATTTTGCATGTTTTTGTGAGTTAATAATATACTATACCACATAGATTTCACAGGATTAAAATGCATTTTTTACATCATCACACATTCAGTAGCACAGTCTTTTTGAAGACACAACTATAGTGTTAAGTGAGTTTTTTGTATAGTTTCTGCAGGTAAATCTCACCCTTCTGTAGGCTTAGATTAAGCCTACTTTTTTAACAGTTTCTCAACGTTTCCCAGGGGTTCAACCTGTATTGAGCACTGATTCCTTCTCAGGTCATAAAAGAGTAAGGTGAAGATGTCTGTAGATTTAATATGTTGGACCTAGCTGAAATCAATCTCCAAACCATGTTACCTTTGCCCAATCTGCACTTTCCCACCTTCAAGCCAGTGCTGAAATGAATTGTCTGGTTATAAGGTTTTAGAAACCTATACTTAGAAACAGAAGTGAGCGACTTCATTTTTAGTCTAGGTTCTCTTCTCACCACCGACTGCAATCATTACTCAAACCAAGAAGGATTTCCTTGTCTTGTCTGTAACTTACCACATGTCAGACAACTGGATTTCCATAAAATATATGTAAGAGTGGATGGAGAAAAAAACAGCATTACTGGGCTGGGTCAAGTCCACTCAATGAAATTGCAGCCAGGAATGCTTTTTCAACATTGTATGAAGCGAGACACATCTCAATCCATTGGTGAAATAATCTAGTACATGGTCTCATAGTGTTAATATTGTCCATGACACTATGTAACATTTGGTTGCATTGTTTTTAGGTAAGGGGCCTGGCAGAAATACGTGCCCCACATTGTCACATGCTACCAGGATAAGATGTCAATTCAGTGCTACATAGAGCACGCTGACATCCTGTAGCCTGACATACTTGTTTTCAGCCAAGGTGCCTTGAAGGACTACTTGCTCCATACTGCCACGTGTTACCAGGAGGAGGGGATGCCAATCTGGCACTACATAGAGCACACTGACAGCCAAAAGTGTGAGATGCTTGAATTCAACTAAGGGGCCTGGCAGGAATACAGGCCACACTCTGCTACCTGTTACCAAGAGAAGGGGCTGTCAACCCAGTGCTACACAGAGCAGGATGCCATCCCTCAACACAGGATGATTGTTATCAGCCAAGGGGCCTGGCACAACTACATGCCTCACACTGCCACACACTACCAACAGGAGGGGTGCCAATCTGGCGCTACAGAGAACACATTGAAATTCTACACCTGTTTTCAGCTGAGGGGCTAGCCAGGACTATGTACCCAACACTGCCACATGCTACAAAGAGGAAATGCTCTCAATTGGGAGTTACATAGAGCATGATGACATCTCACAGTGAGTGATGTGCCAGGCTGTGCTCAGGTGAAGACTGAGTCAGATGATCCTTTCAGAGCCAATAGAGCCTGGAATGAGCTGAGCTATCTCTCTGGGATCTTGTTTTTTAACAGTAAGGCTATCACTCTCCAAGGGTTAACATTTGGTAAAAGGAAGTCTACATTAATTTCTGCTGGCAAAGAATGCTGAGCCATTACAGGTATTGCTAATTTTTTGACTAATGCGATAAGGGTTCTGAATAGCAACGTTTTGAATACACAGGAGTGGTTGGGAGCAACACAAAGGTCTGTATCCTAAGGGATTGTTTGGGTGGGAGATGTTGCTTGGTTTGAAACAATCTATGATAGCTGCAGTGACTAATTGGTAAACATTTATTGAGGGAGCTATTAATGTCACAATGGAATGGGTTTAATGTAGGCTTCAGGGACTAAATTTGACATTGATAGCATTGGCCAGTTCTGTTAATGATTTGAAATGGCCCAATAACTTGGGCTTTTTAATATTAGTGGATCAAGTGTAGTGTAGCATATGGCAATAGCCACCCAGTCCCATTGGCTGATAATAGATCTATTGCCTCTAATGACGGCACCAGGGTATCCAGAAATAGCGGTCATGATAGTACTGAGGATGAGGCTCTGCCCCAGTTTGTTGTAACTCAGCCAAATATGACTACTATTGCCCCTGACATGCTGATAGGTACAAGGCAATTGCTAGTAACTCTTGCTACTTTACTCTTACCCCTAGAGGCAACATTTTATGTATCGATCTTAAAAGATGTTCCTCATTTACAGGGCAGCTGTCAGACTAGTCAGAGTTGAAGAATAAGGTACTACACTGACTGATAAAATGGGCGGGGCAATATCGGCAATAAAGCAAATATAAATATGCTGGAAAGTGTTGCTTGGGTGGACACTAGCCACAAAGTATGTGCTGGGGACAGTATTGATGTTAAATTTAAATCTCCACATGTCATGATGAGCCTTTAATGGCCGTACCCTGAACAGTTTAAGATTGAAGGCGTTGCACTGTGCTAATTCAGTTAAATTCCCATTGATACACTAGGTGAAGAACTCTAATGGGAATTTGGGTGCGATTATAATCTTCACTCACTAGATCACTATATCTCACTAGAACACTGAGGATAAAGGGCAGACACATTCCACTGGAAAGGCCCCACAGGTCAATAATCACATTAGCTCAATTTTAAGAACATGATTGAGATAGGGAACTTCAACATTCCAGGCCATTATGTATTTCATCTTGATCAAAATCTAACCTTACACTTAACCCGCAGTTCCATCCGAAGGAGGGGAAGCTAAGGGTAGGCTTGCTATGTTAGTATTTATTCTTTTACTGGAGAAAATACAAAGGATAGAGTCAGAGTGCCCTTGCTATCAACTTTGTGGCTAGATCTCCTTGAGAGTACTAGTATAATAGTGATGAACTATTATAATAATCTATTTAGCTGTTGTTGTGTTGGTATGATTAGACACCTTGAGAAAATATTGGGAGTCTTTTGGTAAGCAAGAATAGGGATTGTGGTGGTTCTCTGGTTGGTTAGATTCGGATACGGTGGAAAAGCCTGCTGTACTTCAGACATGCTCTTCCTCCTTCTAAAGCACATTTAGCTCATCTCACTGTATTTTCATCTGCTTTCCCCACCCTACCCTCTAATTAGCAACTGCAGAGTCTTGTGCCATTGCCTGTCCACGCAAGAGCCCATGACCACACTAATCTTGTTCTGTAACCTTGAGATATGGCTGACCAAGACCCGTAGGGGAAACCCAAAGTGCTGATGGAGACTATGGCACTGTTGGATCTAAAGGACCCACCCAATGCCGGCACCAACAAGCCAAAGGAAGGCAATAAAACTGAGCTCTCCTATGAAGGAAAAGGCAAACTGACAGAGCAAACAGAATTGATTATCTGTTAAAGCAGACATTAATATTCAATCACATTTTTCAAACAACTGGTCAAAAGGCCCCCACCTCCCTACTAAAGATGAAACCTAGTCATCCACAAACAGAGCCTTCTATCATTTGGAGACTATCGACGTCACAGAACAGAACAAGAAGATCAAGACCTTCGTAGTGAAAATTCAAAAGCAATTGATGTATGCACCTGATTTCAGTAGTCTCCTTCGTATGTTAAGCATGGCAAAATTAGTGCTTTTCAAATCAAACTGGCTCTTTGCCAATGAAATGGTCCTCAGCACAATATCGCAAACCATCTCTCTTCTTGGCTACATGAAGCACCACCAAAATATTCCCGGTTTACACAAGGCTTTGGTTCCCAAGTCTATATTACACAACTGAATCGCAGAGTTGAAGAGATGGGTTCCTACGCTTAACCCATATAAAAAATGCTCATTAGGGAGAGGTCTGTTTGCCAGAAATTTAACTGGGTATATCTAGTCTTTGTTGAAGCTCATTGGATTTAAAACGAAATCTTATAATCTGGTCAGCATACATGACTCTATGTTGTTTACCTTCTAAACGGGTGTGTGGGCTGGTCAACCTTCTGGGTCTGAATCAACTATACTTTGCCCCTGATCAATATAGGGAAGCATTCAATAATCTGTTAAACACAATTTCATGTTTGCACAAGATGGCTGTCTTATGGCCTATTTGTCTGAGGCCAGTACTTTAAAATGGTTTTAAACTGCTCTGTTATTTTTTAAACAACTGCAGTAGTTTTCAAATCAATCTTTAAAGATGAGGAGGTTGTTAACTTCAGACTGAATTGTATTTGTTATCATTGCCTCTGTGGCTATATCGCATTGTTTACTATGGGCCTCATTTACAAAGATTTTGTGCTGCCATAGCATAATTTTTTACGACATTGCAGCAGTGCTAAATTAACTCCAGAGTTGTAACAATTCGGGGTACCAAGGAGACCAGTGCAACCTCCAACATCACCACCACATCATCCAGCACCACCACAGTCATCACCACCCAGATCAAAGAGGCAGCGCAGGAGACGGGAGTGCGTCTGCTGCCAGTAGGCATCCCTGACTGCCCTCAGGGAGGAGTAGGTCAGCACCTTCTACCAGCTGTGTCTGGAGTCAGTTGTATAGCTGCTCCACCTCATTGCACCAAAGCTGCAGGCCATGGTTGAACAGTCCACCACCATCTAGCTGCTGACCAAGCTCCTGGCTGTGAGCACCTCCTTGCACCTGGATCCTTTCAGATGACAGCAGCATGAGTGGGTGGAGCATTGCAGCCCTCCATGTCTGCATTACTGCCCTCTGTTCTGGATGTAATCATTCACTTCACACCCAAAAACACATCCACTTCCACAGCACCCAGCTATTGAAGTTGGAAATTAAAAAGGGCTTCTACACAATTGCTGGGTTTTCCCATGTCCTTGGACCCATGGACTGTATCCATGTGCTAATTGTACTACCTGCGGTGACACAACACGTGTACCTTAACCGGTAATCCACATACTTGATGAATGTGCAGTTTATTGTAGGTCATCGTGGCTTAATCCTCAATGTGCTGGCCAAATACACAGGCAGTGTCCATGACGTATACATCTTCCGTAACTCCATCATCAATCAAAGGTTTCATGGTGTATCATGCCTCATACATCAGGGATTAGGGGCCTCAGTTACCAGGCCCTTGCATAACTTTGTGCCACCAGAGCAATATTTGTTTAATGCTCCGCTGGCCCAGTGTGCCAGGCCATACTAACAAGACCATGCAAAGCCACCTTGTGTGGCTTATCATGGCCTTGTAAATATGGACAACTTACAGGCATAACACTGTGCGTAAGGGCTGTTCATTGGGTGTTGCTTGGTGTATCCCCACGCATTACCCATGGATGATAAAGCTAACTGACGTATTCACAGATTTACAAGTCTGGGAATGTATCACAATTTTATGCCGTTTCAGGGGTCGCATAAGAATGAGGCAATGGAGAGAAATAATTTCAGCACTCCCTGTATCTTCCTCTTCCTATAAGTGCTGCATCCTGCAGCACACATAGAAGAAGGAAACACCTCTTGTGATGATTTATGTGCAGGAAGGTGTTCTTTCCTGAACAAAACCCATTATCCACACAATGCAGGCACCCATGCACCATGGTGCAAGGCTGCATGCCTTGGAGCTTGGCAGCAGTGTGTGCATCATTACAGGAGGGGAGGACAAAAAGATGCCATATCTTGTTGATATGGTGCATTCATGGCCTTCCATGATGATGCATGGCAGCCCAGTAAGGCACTTGCTGCGCTACCCTGTGCCATGGGCCTCATAAATGAGGTCTTAGTAGTAGATGAAAAACTGGCGCCCATGGCCAGGGGACATGTAGCAGTACAAATGTCTAATTCTATGTCAAATAACTCACATCTCACAAGTGTGAAGTGTAATGCTACACACAGATATCACTCACCCTGCTACTAAGGCAGCAGCCTTGGCTGGAAGGTTCTCCTTCATACACAAATCCATCCTGAAAGCTAAGAAGTACACCTACAACCCCAGATGCAGGTGTGAATGTGTGCTTGTGAGGCAACTCGTGTTTAAGTCCAGTTGTATGGACCCCGAATTGGCAGGAGGACCAAAGCAATGTGTACCAGCTCCCCTTCTTAGAGACGTAGTACAGTGCAGAAAGTTGTGTAGCTGGATTGCAGATGGCCATACTCAAATCTGTAGGATACATGTCTTGTGTGCACAAATTAGGTACAAATCTGTCTCACATGAATATAGTGTTAAAATACTGGTACATGCAAACATGTACTGGGAAATGGCAGTTGTTGCATCATGTCACTCATTTGGGATATGTGAGGGCACACTGTGTGGATGGCATCATGTCAACTGCCATGGACAACGTAGGACAATCAAAGGCATGGGCAAGTGAAATGTAGGGCAATACCAACATCTGGGGAGGAGGATGGACCTGTTAGAAATGGGGTCTTTGGATGGCAGTCAGGTTACCCCCTGTCCAAGTAAGGACCCTCACTCTAGTCAGGGTAAAGGAGAATCACCCTCAGCTACCCCTTGGTAGCTTGGCACAAGCGGGCAGGCTTAACTTCAGAGTCTAGGTGTAATGTATTTATATTAACACACACAGTAACTCAGTGAAAACACTACAAAATGACACAACACAGGTTTAGAAGAATAGGTAATATTTATCTAAACAAAACAAGAACAAAACAACAAAAATGCCCCATACACAAGTCAAATTATGAATTAAAAAGCAAAAAGAGTCTCAACTCCTTACAAAACAGTGCTAACACAGTTAGCGCGAAAAAGTACATTGGTTGCGTCAAAATAACACCACACGGGTGAGTGTGCGTTGGAAAAGGGCAGTGATGTGTTGGTTCCCAACTCACAAGCAAGACCGTGCGTCGTTCCTCCTCCAGTCAGGTTGGCGTGCATCGTTTTTCCTCTCTATAGGAGAGGAGTGCGTTGATCCAGACAGGCACCCTCAGGTCCGGGCATGCTTTGCGTTGTTTTTCTGCACCCAATGATGTTGCGTCAAAAATCCTGCTGCCAGTATCAGAAAAACCGCGCTATGTGGGTTGCGACGTTATCAGGCTCCGTCAGCAAGTGTTGCGCATGGTTTCTCCAGCACACATTGAAGGAGCAAACCGCCATTAATAATTGTTTCACAATCACCCCCGCAATGAGGTATCCTTACACCATGGTGCAAGGGTGCCTGCATTGGTGCCAGCCGTCTGATTTTGCGCCTGAGTAGGGGAAAACACATGTATGTGCCATATTCTAGTGAATACAGTGCAACCCAGCGTTTTGAAGATGACGCAGCTTGGCTCAGCAAAATTGCTTGCCTCACTGTGCTGCACCATTTCCTTGTAAATGAGGCCCTAAGTATCACAACACTAGCTAGCACCAGACAGTGTAACCCCCCACCCCTCCCTTACTTGACAGCCTGATGTCTGCACTTTAGGACACAGCACATATTGTCCGATGTCTGCACAGACCTAAATATGAGTGTGCTGGCCAAATTCCATTGCTAGTCCACGGCATCCCTGTGGGGTAAACTAAGCAATGGACTCAGGTGCCAACACATAGTTGCCACATTGGGCAACCCTCTGAAGGTGTTTTTTCCACGAATCATAGGAAATGTGGCCTATGGGTGGTCTGATCCTTGTAATGCATGCACTTTCACCCATGTATGCTTTTTATACAAACATTTGACACATGGAAAGAGAGTATCAAATCAAATCAAATCATTAGCATTTGTAAAGCGCGCTACTCACCCGTGCGGGTCTCAAGGCGCTAGGGGGGAAAGGGGGGGTTATCGCTGCTCGAACAGCCAAGTCTTTAGGAGTCTCCGGAAAGCGGAGTGGTCCTGGGTGGTCCTGAGGCTGGTGGGGAGGGAGTTCCAGGTCTTGGCCGCCAGGAAGGAGAAAGATCTCCCACCCGCCGTGGAGCGGCGGGTGCGAGGGACGGCAGCAAGTGCGAGGCCAGCGGAGCGGAGGGGGCGGGTGGGGACGTAGAAGCTGAGGCGTCTGTTGAGGTATTCCGGTCCCTTGTTGTGGAGGGCTTTGTGTGCGTGGGTGAGAAGACGGAAGGTGATCCTTTTGCTGACTGGGAGCCAATGCAGGTGTCTCAGGTGTGCGGAGATGTGGCTGTTGCGGGGTACGTCGAGGATGAGGCGGGCCGAGGCGTTTTGGATGCGTTGCAGGCGGTTTTGGAGTTTGGCGGTGGTCCCGGCGTAGAGGGTGTTGCCGTAGTCCAGGCGACTCGTGACAAGGGCGTGGGTCACGGTTTTTCTGGTGTCGGCGGGGATCCAGCGGAAGATCTTGCGGAGCATGCGGAGAGTGAGGAAGCAGGCGGAGGACACGGCGTTGACTTGCTTGGTCATGGTGAGAAGAGGGTCCAAGATGAAGCCGAGGTTGCGGGCGTGGTCTGCGGGGGTCGGTGCGGTGCCGAGGGCCGTGGGCCACCAGGAGTCGTCCCAGGCGGACGGGGTGTTGCCGAGGATGAGGACTTCCGTTTTTTCAGAGTTCAGCTTTAGGCGGCTGAGCCTCATCCAATCTGCGACGTCCTTCATACCCTCTTGTAGGTTGGTCTTGGCGCTGGCGGGGTCCTTGGTGAGGGAGAGTACAAGTTGGGTGTCGTCGGCGTAGGAGGTGATGATGATGTCGTGCTTGCGTACGATGTCGGCGAGGGGGCTCATGTAGACATTGAAGAGTGTCGGGCTGAGCGATGAGCCTTGAGGTACGCCGCAGATGATCTTGGTGGGTTCTGAGCGAAACGGAGGGAGGTAAACTCTTTGGGAGCGGTTAGCGAGGAAGGAGGCGATCCAGTCCAGGGCCTGGCCTTGGATCCCGGTGGAGCGTAGGCGGGTGATTAGGGTGCGGTGACAGACGGTGTCAAAGGCAGCCGAGAGGTCGAGGAGAATGAGGGCGACTGTTTCACCGTTGTCCATCAGGGTTCTGATGTCGTCTGTGACTGAGATGAGGGCGGTTTCCGTGCTGTGGTTGGTTCGGAATCCGGTTTGTGAAGGGTCGAGCAGGTTGTTGTCTTCCAGGAAGGTGGTCAGCTGTTTGTTGACGGTCTTTTCTATTACCTTGGCTGGGAAAGGTAGAAGAGAGATGGGGCGGAAGTTTTTCAGGTCGCTTGGGTCAGCCGTAGGTTTCTTTAGTAGGGCGTTGACTTCAGCGTGCTTCCAGCATTCGGGGAAGGTAGCAGAAGAAAAAGAAGAGTTGATGACGGTCTGGAGGTGCGGGGCGATGATGTCGTCGGCTTTGTTAAAGATGAAGTGCGGGCAGGGGTCCGAAGGGGCGCCGGAGTGGATAGAGTTCATGATGGATTTGGTTTCTTCCGTGTTGATGTGGGTCCAGTTGTTGAGGGTGATGTCCGGGGAAGCGGGTTCAGTGGTGTATGGTTGGGTCTGGTGTCCGAAGCTGTCGTGGAGGTCACTGATCTTGCGATGGAAGAAAGTGGCGAGGGATTCGCACAAATCCTGTGAGGGCGTGACGGCGTTGGCGCTGGCGCTGGGGTTGGAGAACTCTTTGACGATGCTGAAGAGTTCTCTGCTGTTGTGGCTGTTTTTGTCTAGTCTGTCGGTGAAAAAGTTCCTTTTGGCAGTGCGGATCAGGTGGTGGTGTTCGCGTGTAGCGTTCTTGAGGGCGGTCATGTTGTCAGCGGTGTGGTCCTTGCGCCAGGCCTTCTCAAGGGCACGACAAGTTTTCTTTGATTCTTTGAGGGTGTCAGAGAACCAGAGAGGTTTTTTGGTGTTGGTCTGTCGATGCGTGCGTTTGAGGGGAGCAAGGTTGTCAGCGCAGTTGGAGATCCAGTTTGTGAGGTTGAGAGCTGCGTCGTTGGGGTCGGTGGTGAGGGTGGGTTGGTTGGCGGCGAGAGCGGAGAAGAGTTGCTCTTCAGGGATCTTGTTCCACTGTCGACGAGGGATGGGTTGAGTGCGGAGGTGGGAGGTCTCGCGTCGGAATGTGAAGTGGACGCAGCTGTGGTCGGTCCAGTGCAGGGCAGAGGTGTGGCTGAAGAAGACGTGTTTGCTGGCGGAGAAGATAGGGTCGAGCGTGTGTCCGGCGATGTGGGTGGCGGTGTTCACCAGTTGTTTGAGGCCGAGGTTGGCGAGGTTGTCGAGCAGGGTGGTGGTGTTGGGGTCGTTGTTTTGTTCCAGATGGAAGTTGAGGTCGCCTAGGAGGATGTAGTCCGGTGAGGCGAGGGCGTGCGGGGAGATGAAGTCGGCGATGGCGTCGCTGAAAGAGGCGCGAGGTCCGGGAGGACGGTAGACGAGGGATCCTCTGAGGGTGGTCCTTGGGTCGGTGCGAATCTGAAAATGCAGGTGTTCAGCGGCGAGGGGGGGTCTTCGGTGGAGGTGGTGACGCTGATGGAGTCTTTGAAGATGATGGCGACACCTCCTCCTACTTGGTTGGTGCGGTCTTTTCTGGAGATCTTGTAGCCTTCGGGGATGGCGGTAGCGATGTCTGGAGCAGAGGAGGCGTTCATCCATGTCTCCGTGATGAAGGCGACGTCCGGGGCTGTGGAGTCCAGGAGGTCCCAAAGTTCAACGGCGTGCTTGTGGACGGAACGAGCGTTGACCAGGATGCACTTGAGGTGGTTGATGGCGCGTGGGCTTGTGGTCGTGGTAGTTGCGTGGAAGATGCGTTTGCAGGAGTTGCAGGCGAAGGGTCCATGGGTGCGTTTGGGGTGAGCTAGGAAGCAGGTTTTGGAGCGCCCTGGGTTGAGGGCGTGGAGGGTGGTGGGGTCGTAGCGGATCAGCGGGGCTTGGGGGAGCTGGGGACCAGGGGTCGTGGCGCTGGGCGCGGGCCAGGCGCCGACGGGCGCCATATGAGATAGGGGGGGGAGGGGTCAGCTGGGGGCGAATGGGAGCTGGGGGGCGGGGGCGTGCAGGAGGTCGCGGCGGGAAAGCGCGAGGGAGGGGGGGGGACAGGTAGAGTGAGAGGAGCTGGGGGAGGGGGTTTAGGGTGGAGGAGGGTGAGTGTTAGGAGGTTTGGAGATTAGGGAGAGAGATAGGAGTAGGGTTGTGAAGATAGGGGAGGGGGGGTTGTAGAGGTGGGTGAGGGAGAGAGGTAGAGTGAGAGGATAGGGAGATAGGTAGTAGAGGGGGTGGCGGGAGGGGGGGAGAGATAGAGAAATAGATAGAGAAAATAGATAGAGAAGTCGATAGATAGGGAAATAGATAGATAGACAGATAGGTAGGTAGGAGGAGGTGGAGAGTGGGGGAGTTAGATAGTGAGATAGGGAGCTAGAGAGATAGGAAGATAGGAGGAGTGAGGGAGGTAGATAGCGAACGGGTTAGCTAGGGGTGAGAGAGGGGGAGGCGAGTGAGGGAGGGGGATGAGGAAGGAGCAGGAGGGCAGGCTCGGGGGAAGAAGACGGAGGATGTAGAAGAGCCGAAGACAGGAGAACAGAAGACAGGAGAACAGAAGACAGAAGAACAGAAGACCGGAAGAGCAGAAGACAGAAGAACAGAAGACAGAAGAACAGAAGACAGAAGAACAGAACAGAGAAGAACAGAGAAGAACACAGAAGAACAGAGAAGAACACAGAAGAACACAGAAGAACCGAGAAGAAGAACACAGAAGCACAGAGAAGAACAGAGAAGAAGAACACAGAAGACCGGAAGAACACAGAAGAACAGAAGGGAAGAACAGAAGAACAGAAGGGAAGAACAGAAGAACAGAAGAACACAGAAGAAGATTGCAGAGGGGGAGCGAGGAGGAAGAGACAGAGAGGAGGAAAAGAAGCAGGAGCAGAAGAGAAGGTGAGTGGCGCGGGGCAGGGCGAGGGGCTGGGAGGAGGGGGGTACTTACAGTTAGGTGGGTCTCAGGAACACAGGAACTCGGGAACTTGGAGGAGCTGCAGCGGCAGGGGGAGCGACCTACCCTTGGGTCAAGGGTCGCTACCACTGTCGCGCAGCGGCCGCCATAAGAGGTAGGAGGGGGGGGGGAGGGGTCAGCTGGGGGCGAATGGGAGCTGGGGGGCGGGGGCGTGCAGGAGGTCGCGGCGGGAAAGCGCGAGGGAGGGGGGGGGACAGGTAGAGTGAGAGGAGCTGGGGGAGGGGGTTTAGGGTGGAGGAGGGTGAGTGTTAGGAGGTTTGGGGATTAGGGAGAGAGATAGGAGTAGGGTTGTGAAGATAGGGGAGGGGGGGTTGTAGAGGTGGGTGAGGGAGAGAGGTAGAGTGAGAGGATAGGGAGATAGGTAGTAGAGGGGGTGGCGGGAGGGGGGGAGAGATAGAGAAATAGATAGAGAAAATAGATAGAGAAGTCGATAGATAGGGAAATAGATAGATAGACAGGTAGGTAGGAGGAGGTGGAGAGTGGGGGAGTTAGATAGTGAGATAGGGAGCTAGAGAGATAGGAAGATAGGAGGAGTGAGGGAGGTAGATAGCGAACGGGTTAGCTAGGGGTGAGAGAGGGGGAGGCGAGTGAGGGAGGGGGATGAGGAAGGAGCAGGAGGGCAGGCTCGGGGGAAGAAGACGGAGGATGTAGAAGAGCCGAAGACAGGAGAACAGAAGACAGGAGAACAGAAGACAGAAGAACAGAAGACAGAAGAACAGAAGACCGGAAGAGCAGAAGACAGAAGAACAGAAGATCGGAAGAGCAGAAGAACAGAGAAGAACAGAGAAGAACAGAGAAGAACAGAGAAGAACACAGAAGAACACAGAAGAACAGAGAAGAACACAGAAGAACAGAGAAGAACACAGAAGAACACAGAAGAACCGAGAAGAAGAACACAGAAGCACAGAGAAGAACAGAGAAGAAGAACACAGAAGACCGGAAAAACACAGAAGAACAGAAGGGAAGAACAGAAGGGAAGAACAGAAGAACACAGAAGAAGATTGCAGAGGGGGAGCGAGGAGGAAGAGACAGAGAGGAGGAAAAGAAGCAGGAGCAGAAGAGAAGGTGAGTGGCGCGGGGCAGGGCGAGGGGCTGGGAGGAGGGGGGTACTTACAGTTAGGTGGGTCTCAGGAACACAGGAACTCGGGAACTTGGAGGAGCTGCAGCGGCAGGGGGAGCGACCTACCCTTGGGTCAAGGGTCGCTACCACTGTCGCGCAGCGGCCGCCATAAGAGGTAGGAGGGGGGGGGGAGGGGTCAGCTGGGGGCGAATGGGAGCTGGGGGGCGGGGGCGTGCAGGAGGTCGCGGCGGGAAAGCGCGAGGGAGGGGGGGGGACAGGTAGAGTGGGAGGAGCTGGGGGAGGGGGTTTAGGGTGGAGGAGGGTGAGTGTTAGGAGGTTTGGAGATTAGGGAGAGAGATAGGAGTAGGGTTGTGAAGATAGGGGAGGGGGGGTTGTAGAGGTGGGTGAGGGAGAGAGGTAGAGTGAGAGGATAGGGAGATAGGTAGTAGAGGGGGTGGCGGGAGGGGGGGAGAGATAGAGAAATAGATAGAGAAAATAGATAGAGAAGTCGATAGATAGGGAAATAGATAGATAGACAGATAGGTAGGTAGGAGGAGGTGGAGAGTGGGGGAGTTAGATAGTGAGATAGGGAGCTAGAGAGATAGGAAGATAGGAGGAGTGAGGGAGGTAGATAGCGAACGGGTTAGCTAGGGGTGAGAGAGGGGGAGGCGAGTGAGGGAGGGGGATGAGGAAGGAGCAGGAGGGCAGGCTCGGGGGAAGAAGACGGAGGATGTAGAAGAGCCGAAGACAGGAGAACAGAAGACAGGAGAACAGAAGACAGAAGAACAGAAGACAGGAGAACAGAAGACAGGAGAACAGAAGACAGAAGACCGGAAGAGCAGAAGACAGAAGAACAGAAGACAGAAGAACAGAAGACAGAAGCACAGAAGATCGGAAGAGCAGAAGAACAGAGAAGAACACAGAAGAACACAGAAGAACACAGAAGAACACAGAAGAACACAGAAGAACCGAGAAGAAGAACACAGAAGCACAGAGAAGAACAGAGAAGAAGAACACAGAAGAACAGAAGGGAAGAACAGAAGAACAGAAGGGAAGAACAGAAGAACACAGAAGAAGATTGCAGAGGGGGAGCGAGGAGGAAGAGACAGAGAGGAGGAAAAGAAGCAGGAGCAGAAGAGAAGGTGAGTGGCGCGGGGCAGGGCGAGGGGCTGGGAGGAGGGGGGTACTTACAGTTAGGTGGGTCTCAGGAACACAGGAACTCGGGAACTTGGAGGAGCTGCAGCGGCAGGGGGAGCGACCTACCCTTGTGTGAATACAAGCATTCACAGGCAAAACAGCAACCCATATTACTAGAAAATTGATTTCCACATGACTCCATACACATAGACATATCTGAGTCATTGCGTTAAATAAATCAATGCTTTGTCACAATGGGGGTCATTCCTAGATTGGCCGCCAAGCGGGAACCGCCAGAAGACCGTACCACGGTCAAAAGACCGCGGCGGTCATTCTGAGTTTCCTGCTGGGCTGGCGGGCGACCGCCAGAAGGCCGCCCGCCCAGCGGGAAACCCCCTTCCACGAGGATGCCGGCTCCGAAAGGAGCCGGCGGAGTTGAAGGGGTGCGACGGGTGCAGTGGCACCCGTCGTGATTTTCAGTGTCTGCAAAGCAGACACTGAAAATCTTTACGGGGCCCTGTTAGGGGGCCCCTGCACTGCCCATGCCAGTGGCATGGGCAGTGCAGGGGCCCCCAGGGGCCCAACGACACCCGTTACCGCCATCCTGTTCCTGGCGGTGAAAACCGCCAGGAACAGGATGGCGGTAAGGGGGTCGGAATCCCCATGGCGGCGCTGCAAGCAGCGCCGCCGTGGAGGATTCCCTGGGGCAGCGGGAAACTGGTGGGACACCGCCGGTTTCCGCCCCCGGAAGCACCGCCAGCCTGTTGGCGGTGCTTCCTCGGTCACCTACCCTGGCGGTCTATGACCGCCAGGGTAGGAATGACCCCCAATGTCTGTATTTTCCTGCCCTCATGTATGCCAAAAATTGACACATGCTATGTGTGTGTCAGAACTTCCTAATGGTTCTTCGTCATGCGTCCTACAAAATCCATGCATAGGCATGGAGCGTCAAAACAAACAATGCATTGTAAGAAAATGTGCAACAGCAGCCCAGGAAATTATATATTGGCTCAAACATGTGGCAAACCAGGAAATGCACAGTTACTTTTTACTTTCTCTTACAGTCACAGTCATTTTGTCTGTGGTTGAGAGAGGTTGTGTGTTGTTGGAGCTGTGGAGGAGTTTTCTGTGCTGTCTTCTGCCTCTGCAGTGTCCCTGACGTCTGTTTTGTCCTGTCTATTTGTCTATTGTATTGTTTTGAGAGTGAATTGTTGGGTGTTTCTCCTTGGGATAGTTTAGTCTGTTGGGGTAGTTGTGTAGTTTTTATTGTGTGCGTTTTTAGGGTCATGTTGGGTTTGGGTGTGGACATGTCGGGGAGGGGAAAGGTCTGTGGAATGAGTGCAGAGGAGTTGGGTGGGTTTATCTGGTTGGTCACCCACTGCCCCTAGAACATGCTGGCCATGGATGGCCCGTCATCCAGGGCTACAGGATGGAGGAATGGAAGCAGCACTGGGGGAAGGACCAAATCCATATGATGTGGATCTTTGAGCTTGACCGGATGGACCAGCTGAAGCATCGGTGGGCAGACATCATGGCATGAGAACGTGACCTATTGGACTACCTCGGAGTCGAGCTCGGTTGAACTGTTGGTAAGTACACAGTCTTTGTGATTGATTTCTGAATTGCATTTGCAATTAGATCTCTGATGTCCCTAGGGCCTCCTTTACTGAGTTAGGACACAGGGCAGGGCAGCAAGTTGGTTGCTGCACAAAACAACATCACTGACAAGTGCAGCAATGCACAGTTATCATGACATAGGATACAATCCTGTCTTTGTCCCTTATGCCAGCCCACAAAATACTGATGGTCATAGTGCAAGGGTACATGTTTGCCAGGGATGAGTGTAAATGTACTGGAAGAAACACCTTTCCGTCCATATACAATCTTCAATGGTGTTGTCATTTGTGTATTTGTGCTGCAGACGGCAGCACGCATAGGAAGTGCAAATACGTTGATAAATAAGCTATTTCAATTTCATTGGACCACTGTGATGCTCCCCCTCAAGGTGACTTATGACTGGTGCATTACTAGCCTTGTGCTCATGGCCAAGCACACTGTGCCACAGAAACTCGCCAGACATGTTGCTCTGGTGGTGAAGCATGACACTTGACCTGCTAATTGTGGCCCATTGTGTCAGTGGTTGAAAATTGTCAGGTCTCACATACCATTAAACCCCAAATAAGACTTGTCAGAAACTAGGCATGACAAAGTGGTACCAGAATGCTGGGTGGTCCTGCATCCACACTTTGCAGTGTTTCTCGCATATCTGTCAGACACTTTCCTGTTGGCATCACGGTGCACGTGTCAGCTCATGTGCTGTGTGAAGCTTAAGGATGTGGGCAGATTTCCCAAAAATTGCCTGCTGCACATGCACATGTCAACATGTGTTGCCTGGGGTGATGTCGGTTAGCTTTAGGGATGCAATTTCGGGACAATTCAGTGAATCATGTCTCATGTAGATGAGGCAGGATGTATGTGACTCTGTACATAGTCATAACATGTGAAATGCCAAATACATGTATATTTCACACAGACGTCTGTACTTGAAAATAAGAATATAGGGGGTCATTCTGACCTCGGCGGTAAAAGGCCCTTACCACCGGTCAGAAGTCCGCCATACTACCGCCGCGGCCGCGGTAGACCGCCACGGGCATTCTGACCACCAACTGTGAAACCGCCAACAATCCGACATCCAAGGAAGGCCGCCACATCAGCGGGCCGCGGAAAACTGGAGATGACCAAATCTCCACCGTCACGCCAACACAAACATGCCCATGCCATTCTGACCCACGAATCCACGCGGCGGTCTTTCAACCGCGGTATTCCATTGGCGGTACACACCAACGCAGTCAAAATACACACACAGCTCCAAAACACTGCCACATTGGACAATTTGAAATACGCACACCTGACACACATACAAACAACGCTCCCACACATCCAATCAACTATAAAACACACACCCACATCACCCACAAACCCCCACTAGTTGGAAATCGGAGCGAAGGCGAGAGTGAGAGAGAGAGATAGCGATAGCGAGCACAGCATTAGAAAACCCCAACACACACAGGAACACAACTTCATCACCCACACCACATCTACGCACACATCACCACATATCACCACGCACATCACCACAAACACCACCCCACACCTCATCCACACCACCCCATGGCACCCCAAAGACACCCAAGGTTTTCGGACCAAGAACTCCGGGTCATGGTGGAGGAAATCATGAGGGTTGAGCCCCAGCTCTTCGGCACACGGGTGCCGCACACCACCATAGCAAGGAAGGCTGAACTATGGCAAAGGATCGTAGACAGGGTCAACGCTGTGGGACAGCATCCCAGAAATCGGGAAGATATCAGAAAGCGATGGAACGACCTACGGGGGAAGGTGCGCTCGATGATCTCCAGGCACAACATCGCTGTGCAGAAGACTGGCGGCGGACCCCCACCCACCCCACCCCAATTCACAGCATGGGAGCAAGAGGTGGTAAACATCCTGCATCCTGATGGCCTCGCTGGAGTACAAGGAGGAATGGACTCTGGTAAGTAGAATCTCAACTACTTCACCCCCCCCAAACACCAGCATTCCAACCCCCCCCCCTTCACCCCCAATCTCACCCCCCAGCACATAACCTCCCTGCCAATGTCTCACCAGCACAACCCACCCTAAACAACACCAACCCCTGAATGCCAACACAAACCATAGACAGCCACCACCAAAGCATGACCATTGCACATACCCATACACCCCCCCAAACCCTCACAACACCTCCCACAAGGGAATCCCAGCACTGGGGGACAAGGGCACCCAAAATGCACGCCATGGCACACAGAAACAATAACCATACTCCTTTACCCCTGCAGGGCCCGAACGACAACACACCGCCACGGAGGGTCCAGAGATGTCCATCCCACCCCCAGAACAGGCCCCCAGCGAGGACAGCAGCTCTGTCGACCAAGAACCTGACGACCAGCCCGGACCATCGGGGACCTCTGGACAGTCGGTTCCCCACACACAGACACAGGCCACAGCAGACCCAAACCCCTCTGGGAACACCAGCACAGCTCCCACCCAGCGGGCCCATGCCTCTGTCCCGCGGACGCGTCAATCAGCGGTGTGTCCGCCACTACAGGGCACCCAGGCTGACCCAACACCCCAACAACAACAGGGACCTGGGGGCAGTGGTAGTGGGCACACCGTCCAGGGGACAGAGGCCCGGGGAAACAGGGCAACTGGGAGGGCTGCTGTGCGACAGGGGGGGGAGGACAGGCCCAGGGAACCGACTCTCCAAGAGGCCCTCACCACCATCATGGGAGCGTATCATCACTCCCAGGAGACGATGGCGACGGTACTGGCCAGGTTCACCGAGATCCAGGCACAGCAGGAGGAACGGAACATGGGGTTTAGCAATGAACTCCGGGCCATCGCTACCGCAATGGGGACCATAGTCCAGGCCCTCAACCGCATTGAAACCACATTGCGGGACCATGTGGCACCGCAAAGGGCCCCTGTCACTAGCCAGGAACAGCCTACCACCTCCGCCGGCGCTAGTGGTCAGGAGGCCCCCACATAACGACGGGCCACCAGAACCCCACCTCCTGCTGAAGAACAACCACCCCGCAAGAGGAACCTGAGATCTCAAAGGAAGACAGAGTAGGATGCCAAGACCCCCGCCAGTCTAATATCCCCCTGGATGTCATTCCACTGTCCCACAGTGTCACCCTGTCCAACCTTGAACTGCCCCTGCTCCATCCTTCCACTGCCATATGAACAATGCACCTGTGCGACCGAGAACTGGACTCTGCCATGGACATAACTCCACCCTCACCCTTCACCGTTTTAATATCATGTACCAAAATATAGCACTAAAAATAAATCACTCATTGCACATAAATCATTCTGGAGTCAGCCTGTATTATTTTCAAATGTATAACACATTACTTATCAATAATGTTCTGTTATATATGTGTGGACAACATACCGATGTCAATAAGCATTAGTCCATGGGCTAACCAGGCAGAAGTCACGCAGTGGGTCATACAGCACTGAAAAGGGAAGGGAAAAGTAAACTTCAGGTTAAAAGAACTGGGGGGAAATACACAAAGTAAAGATGCAGGGGGCATTCACTAAATGGTAAATGGCGTGGGTGATTCCTACCTGTGTGCTACTGAAAATACTGTAGGATAACTCTGTCCCTGTTGTCTGGGTCGTCCTCTTCGTCTTCCTCCTCTTCACTCTCCGCAGGCTCCACAGCTGCTTCAACACCTCCATCTGGACCATCCTCCTGCAGGAAAGGCACCTGACGTCGCAATGCCAGATTGTGAAGCATACAGCAGGCCACGATGATCTGGCACACCTTCTTTGGTGAGTACATCAGGGATCCCCCTGTCATATGTAGGCACCTAAACCTGGCCTTCAGGAGGCCAAAGGTTCTTTCAATGACCCTCCTAGTTCGCCCATGGGCCTCATTGTACCGTTCCTCTGCCCTGGTCCGGGGATTCCTCACTCGGGTCAATAGCCAAGGCAGTTTGGGGTAACCAGAGTCACCAATTAGCCACACACGTTGTCTCTGTAGCTGTTCCATCACATAGGGGATGCTGCTATTTCGCATCACATACGCGTCATGCACTGACCCAGGGAACATGGCATTCACATGGGATATGTACTGGTCAGCCAAACAGACCACCTGAACGTTCATCGAATGGTAACTTTTCCTGTTTCTGTACACCTGCTCATCGTCTTTTGGGGGTACTAAAGCCACATGGGTCCCATCAATGGCACCAATTATGTTGGGGATATGTCCAAGGGCATAAAAATCACCCTTCACAGTGGCCAAATCAACCTCCTCGGGGAATACAATGTAGCGCCGCATGTGTTTCGTCAGGGCAGACAACACTCTAGACAAGATTTTTGAAAACATAGGCTGAGACATTCCAGATGACATGGCCACTGTTGTCTGGATTGAGCCACTTGCCAAAAAATGGAGGACTGACAGAAGCTGCACTAGAGGGGAAATTCCTGTGGGTTGGCGGATGGGGGACATCAGGTCTGGCTCCAGCTGGGCACACAGTTCATGTATAGTGGCTCGGTCAAGTCGGTATCGTAGTATGATGTGGCGTTCTTCCATTGTCGACAGGTCCACCAGCGGGCGGTACACGCGAGGATTCATCCTTCTCCTCGCAAGTCCCAGCGGATGGTGCTTAGGAAGGACAACATGGAGCACAGAGTCAAGCAAGTCACAGGTACGTTCACCACTGCATGCACAGTACACGAAAAGGTATGGATGGCTATGTTTGGATGTGTGGCAATGCAAGGCCTAGGCCTGTGTGACGCAGTTGAAATTAAGCCATGTGGGCCCTTGAAATGGCGGCTGCCTGACCGGTGAAGTGGGACAATGGGATGTGAGGTCAATGCGCTGGCGTGGCACACCGTGGCGGTAGGCGGTCGAAGACCGCTATACGAACCCGCATTGGTTAACATTGAACCCTATGGGATTCAGGAGCCAATGACGATGTGCGCCGGCGGTCGCGGTACGCACCGCCGCGGTACGCACCGCCGCGGGTGTGACCGCCATTTTCTATCTGCCTAATCACTCGATACCTGATCATCCACAGGAGAGGACCTATACTGCAAGTGCTGCTGTGACCTCGGTCTGGAAGTGACAATGGCTGCTGCGACTGGGGAAAGGGCCCCTGCCTTCACGTCTGAAGAGTTGGAGAAACTAGTGGATGGGGTCCTCCCCCAGTATGCGCTACTCTACGGTCCTCCAGACCAACAGGTGAGTACACTGAGTGCACATTGAATGGGTTATGCCTGTGTGGAGTGGGGTGGATGTAAGTTGTTGGGGTGGGGAGAAAATGAGGACTGCAACGCACGACAGATGAGAGAATGGGCCACATGGCAAGGTTGGGGAGGGGGGGGCATGTACTCCAAACATGCCGAAATTTCACGTATTCTCTTTCCCACCCTGTACATGTCTAACAGGTGAGCGCCCATCAGAAAATCAACATTTGGCGTGCCATCGCCAAGGAAGTCCGGGCCCTGGGGGTCTACACCAGAAGGGGCACCCACTGCCGCAAGAGGTGGGAGGACATCCGCTGCGGAACCCGAAAGACCGCCGAGTCACTGCTGGGGATGGCCTCCTGACCTAGGAGGGGTGCCAGTCGTACCCTGACCCCCCTGATGTCCCGGATCCTGGCGGTGGCCTACCCTGATTTGGATGGGCGCTTGAGGACATCACAGCAGACACAAGGGGGTGAGTACCTGCACATTCTGCTATCCTTAAGCGCAGTTGAGGTGTCTGGGTGGGGGAGGAGGGCCGTGGGTGACACTAGGCCAGGGCGCTTTCCGTAGTGTAGTCCCCTCCCTTAGACATGGCCCTGTGCCCCCGCCCCCCACCTCTGTAGGGTGCCAAGTACAGCTATCCATGGTCCTGCATCACCCATGTGCGCGTCTGTTGTCCCTAGACCTGTTGGCCTAGTCAGAAGTACTGAGTAGTGTACCCCAATTTCGCGGCTTAGTGCATGAGGCACCTGTGTCTGTCCTCTCCGCCAACGGTATTGACAAGGCATACACTCAACTTTGTATTATTTCTCCCCCCACCCTTATTCTTTGTCTTCTTGTGCATCAGCATCATCAGGCGGAGGAGAATTGGCGTCGGAGCACGAGGGAGCTGCAAGTCACAATGCCCCGGTGGGCACTGGAACAGACACCGAGGGCACCAGTGATCCGGAGGGCGAGGGGAGCACCACAACGGGGACCGGTGAAGACACCAGCGACACTGACACGTCCTCGTTTGGGAGCTCCCTAGCGGTGGCGGCAACATCCGGGCCCCCCGCCTCCACAGGTACAGCCGCCACCCAGCGCTCCAGCTCCGCCCTCCCAGCAGCCCCTCAGCCTTCGCTCCGTGCCCGCTCGCCCAGGAAGGTGGGCGTCTCCTTCGCCCCAGGCACCTCAGCCCCTGCCCCAGTTACCCCTGCTGCCCTCAGTGCGGAGCTCATTGACCTCGTGAGGACGCTCATTGTTGGGCAGACTACCCTTTTGAATGCCATCCAGGGGGTGGAAAGGGAGGTGCATCGGAGCAATGCCTACCTGGAGGGCATTCATTTGGGTCAGGCTGCCCATCAACGATCGTTCAGTGCTCTGGCCTCAGCACTGACGGCAGCCATTGTCCCTGTCTCCAGCCTCCCTCTTCTAACTGCCTCCACCCTTTCTCTGTCTCCTGTCCCTCAGCCTATCCCATCCACACCATCAGACCAGCCTGCACACACCTCAACACCCAAGGCCAGATCATCCAGACACAAGCACCACAGGACACACAAGCATTCACCCCAGCAACACCCAGATGCAGACATTCCAACAGTCACTACCACCTCTGTGTCCCCCTCCTCCTCGTCTCCCTCCTCCCTCCCTGTGACGTCTACACTCACACCTGCATGCACACCACCATCAGCCAGTGCTTCCATCACCAGCACACCCTCCACTACAGTCCTCACACGTGCAGTCACCACCCCCACTGCCATCTACACGTCCCCTGTGTCCTCTCCCACTGTGTCTGTCACCCCCTCTTCCAAGACACAAAAACGCAGGCAGACACCCAAACAACAGCCAACCACCTCACGACAGCCTACGCCTCAGTCACCTGCACCCAAAGACAGCACACCTGACTCTCCTACAACCACATCCTCTTCCTCCACTTCCATCACCACTACTCCTACCCTTTACCTTGGTCCTAAGAAATGTTACCTCTCTAATCTTAACCTCTTTCCCTCCCCTGACCCACCCCCTCCATCGGTTAAGAGTCCCAAGAGCACCTCAGCCACCACCAGCCCAGCTTCGAGTGTCCAAGTGGTGCATGGCTTCTGGAGTCCACCCTTTGGCGGCAGTGACACTTCACTGAGCAGCAAGGGGACATCCAGCCCACCCCCAGGCAAGAGGACACGTAAACTGAAGGGCCGCCGTGAGAGGATTGAGACGGCTGCCCCCAAGGAGCCAACAACGGCCACTTCACCTGCCACAACAGCCAGGGGAGGCAAGGGCCCGAGAGCCCCATCTAAGGAGCGAAAGGGCAGCAGGGCGGAGAGGTCATCCGTCAGGAGCGCGGAGCGCGGAGCGCGGAGCTGGAGGGCCCCGCAAGCCCCATCCCGCCTGCAAGGGACGACAGCAAAGGGCCCAGGACTCCGTCCCCGAAGGGGCCTGCCACTGCACAGTCGGAGGGCGAGTGATCAGGGTGTCCAGCCCAGGTCTGGCTCCCTAGACTTCCTGGAAGAGCACCGCTGAAGAGGGCCCCGCCGTGCAGAAGAGCACCGCTGAACAGGGCCCCGCCGTGAAGACAGGCACCGCTGAACAGGGCCCCGCCGTGAAGACAGGCACCGCTGAACAGGGCCCCGCCGTGAAGACAGGCACCGCTGAAGAGGGCCCCGCCGTGAAGACAGGCACCGCTGAACAGGGCCCCGCCGTGAAGACAGGCACCGCTGAAGAGGGCCCCGCCGTGCAGAAGAGCACCGCTGAACAGGGCCCCGCCGCGAAGACAGGCACCGCTGAACAGGGCCCCGCAGTGCAGAAGAGCACCGCTGAACAGGGCCCCGCCGTGCAGAAGAGCACCGCTGAACAGGGCCCCGCCGTGCAGAAGAGCACCGCTGAACAGGGCCCCGCCGTGAAGACAGGCACCGCTGAACAGGGCCCCGCCGTGAAGACAGGCACCGCTGAAGAGGGCCCCGCCGTGCAGAAGAGCACCGCTGAACAAGGCCCCGCCGTGAAGACAGGCACCGCTGAACAGGGCCCCGCCGTGAAGACAGGCACCGCTGAAGAGGGCCCCGCCGTGAAGACAGGCACCGCTGAACAGGGCCCCACCGTGAAGACAGGCACCGCTGAAGAGGGCCCCGCCGTGCAGAAGAGCACTGCTGAACAGGGCCCCGCCGTGAAGACAGGCACCGCTGAACAGGGCCCCACCGTGAAGACAGGCACAGCTGAACAGGGCCCCGCCGTGCAGAAGAGCACCGCTGAACAGGGCCCCGCTGTGCAGAAGAGCACCGCTGAACAGGGCCCCGCCGTGCAGAAGAGCACCGCTGAACAAGACCCCGCCGTGCAGAAGAGCACCGCTGAACAGGGCCCCGCCGTCTCAAGCACCGCTCCGCTGGGCCCTTCCTGTCAAGCACCGCTCCGCTGGGCCCCGCCGTCTCAAGCACCGCTCCGCTGGGCCCTTCCTGTCAAGCACCGCTCCGCTGGGCCCCGCCGTCTCAGGCACCGCTCCGCTGGGCCCTTCCTGTCAAGCACCGCTCCGCTGGGCCCCGCCGTCTCAAGCACCGCTCCGCTGGGCCCTTCATCTCATGCACCGCTCCGCTGGGCCCCGCCGTCTCAAGCACCGCTCCGCTGGGCCCTTCCTGCCAAGCACCGCTCCGCTGGGCCCTTCCTGTCAAGCACCGCTCCGCTGGGTCCCGCCGTCTCAGGCACCGCTCCGCTGGGCCCTTCCTGTCAAGCACCGCTCCGCTGGGCCCCGCCGTCTCAAGCACCGCTCCGCTGGGCCCTTCATCTCATGCACCGCTCCGCTGGGCCCCGCCGTCTCAAGCACCGCTCCGCTGGGCCCTTCCTGTCAAGCACCGCTCCGCTGGGCCCCGCCGTCTCAAGCACCACTCCGCTGGGCCCTTCCTGTCAAGCACCGCTCCGCTGGGCCCCGCCGTCTCAAGCACCGCTCCGCTGGGCCCTTCCTGTCAAGCACCGCTCCGCTGGGCCCCGCCGTCTCAAGCACCGCTCCGCTGGGCCCTTCATCTCAAGCACCGCTCCACTGGGCCCCGCCGTCTCAAGCACCGCTCCGCTGGGCCCTTCCTGTCAAGCACTCCCCAGGATATGGCAGTGGGCAATCCAACCACTGTAGAGACATTGAGAGACTGTGGTTTTGCACTCCCCAGGATATGGCAGTGGGCAATCCAACCACTGTAGAGACATTGAGAGACTGTGGCTTTGCACTCCCCAGGATATGGCAGTGGGCATGGTGGCCCCTTCGTGGGTCTGGCGTCGTGGACTCATGTGGCTGAGGTGCCCCCCCTTCCCTTCCCCCAGAGGTGCCTGTAGTTTTGTCATCAGATGCCCCTGCAGTGTTCTCTCCAAAGGACTCAGGTCTCGTGTGTGGGCTTTGCCCTTGTGTTGCTACACTTTGGCCCACGGACAAATCGTTACTACGTAAAATGTGCAGGACTGATTTCTGCAGTTGTCCACTGCTGTGTATATAGACTTTTTAAATGTAAATATTCTGGCTAGTTGACCAATACTTATCGGAGGCTATTTTGGACATAAATATTTATTGACAATTTTGAAATGTCATTGCATTTTTTACGGGGGTTTGGTTGGTGTCACTGTGACTTGTTGCTCTGCATTGGTGTGTACATATTGGGGGGGGGTTGCATATGTGTGTGCCCGTAACCTTTCGTCCTCCCCCCTCCTGTGTGTCGTAGGTGCTGTACTCACCGTTGACGTCTGCGCCGGAGTTCGTACTCGTGGTAGATGAGCAGGTAGACGAGAGCAGGTATGATGTTCAATTCGGGTTCCATGCTGTCCTCCGTACTCGTGGAGTGCGTAGAGGTGAGCGTTTTCACATTCGTAGTCTGTTTCCGCCGTGTTTTTATCGGCGGGGCTCCCGCCCCGGAAAAGGTGGCGGATTGGTGGGTCATGATAGTGTGGGCGGTACATTGTCTGCCGCCTGGCTGTTGGCGGTGACTGCCTCGCTGTTTGTCGGTCCCGCCGTGGCGGTCGGAGTGTTATTGTGGCGGGCTGTGTTGGCGGTTCCCGCCAGGGTCAGAATTCCATTTTTTGGACCGCCGTCCTGTTGGCGGTTTGGCCGCCGCTTTATCACCGACCGCCAGGGTTAGAATCACCCCCATAGTGTTTTGCTGATGGAGAAAACATTTTAAGTGTGTTGTCTTTGGCCATGCAGCATGTGATGATAAGAGTGAGGCTGGTATTGGGAGTTATGGCTGAGTGTGTGCTATGAGTCATGTAGGTGCAGAGTGCCATTACACTCAGCTTGTCCTGAAAAACCTTGGGTTAGGAAGTTAATTTAAATCTGTGAACAATGTACCTGAGGCACATATGTATGGTAAAATCACATATGTGTACATGTCAGTCTTGCCTACCAATGTACGACATTTGGACATATCCAATGGCCTAATTGAGTTGTCAGAACCATAATGCCTTTATGGGCATTTGTAAATCATGTTTAATGTGCAATATCTGACCACAATATTCATTGTGCAACATTCACAATGCTAAGTCTCATGTTATTTCTTGTTGGGTAGACCCAAGCCATCGACCAGAGGAGAGATTGACAGCTTCCATGACCCCAGTGCTACCAGTGAGTGACACCCTATATGTGTACTGGCTAGTGCAAGAATAGTGTGTGATGTTGCATGATGTATGCAATGCCAAGTATAAAGTGTATTTATACAAAGGCAACCTCCATAGGCTATGCATGTTTATGGACAGTAAGGATATGGTTCACCCTTGGATGTGCATTTGGATCTGACTTGTCAAGGAGGTTCCGATTGTAATTGCTGAGAGCCAACTAATGTGCTGGTATGGGCAAAGAGAAATGACCATGGTGCCAGGATCTGTCAACATATGTGGTAGTGGACTCATAAGTGAACATGGCAAGGCACTGTATACCTGAGAAAAGATTTGCAGATGCACAGACAGGTTGTTGTTACTCAGGGTGCAATCCATGTCTGATGTGTCTGGCTAGCCCACAAATGGAGCTGTCCCCCGTGTTTGCGCACAAATTGGGGCCTAGAGCCAATGTAGGCACTCTTCCACCATGGTACAAGGATGCCAGCATTGTGGGGATGGGTGTTTTTGTTCAAGAATGGACACCTTCCTGCACATAGGCCATCAGAAGAGGTGAATTCCTTCTACTATGTGTGCTGCATTCCGCAGCACACATAGAAGAGGTGAAAGTGGGGAAAAATAAAGCTATTTCTCCACCTCGTTTCACTTCTCTGCCATGTTAGAGGCTGTTTAGGAATATGACACATCCCCAGACGTGGGAACTCTTTGAATGCATCAGATTCATTGACATTCCATGGGTTTTCGGTGGCAGCATTTACACCAACACCCATGGAATGTACCTTTCATGCTTTTACATGCGTGGTATGGGCCCACATTGACAAGGCTCTGAAAAGCCACACCAGGTTGCTTACCATGGCCTTGTAAATGTGGGCTGTCACACTGCACCACCTGAGCCTCTAAAAAGAAGCTCTGGTGACACAGTGTGTGGGTAGGTCCTAGGAAATAAGGCCCATGATATACGATTTAAAAGACAGTGCTAACAGTGAGACTTGAGGTATAGAAACCAACACATCTATGCAGGCTGGCAATGTGGGGTTCTCAAAACATGTTCCTGCATGTATGCCACATGAACACCACAGTAAATCATATATACCCAAGACTGAGAACTGTTTGATATAGGCCCTATGCTGAGCAGGACAGTGCTCAAAATAACACTTGGGCTCAGATTTATATTTTTCGATGCAAATCTGAGCTAACGCAGTTTTGCATCAAAAAGTATAGCGCCGGCATGCGCCATTCTGCAGTGCCAGGTGGGCGTCTTATTTAGGGAATAGGACAAGTCGGCGCTAAGCTTGGGCTAGCGTCACAAAAAAGGTGCTAGCTGCGGTGGGGTGGCGGTATGGGAAAAGGAGATTGTGCAGAAGAAAATGACAATAGGCTGGTTAGCAGCAAAATTGATGCTGGTAACCAGCCTACCACCATTTCCTGACGCACATCCACCCAAAGATGACTCCTGTCTTAGTAAAGAAAGGACTCATGCCCACCACCCCACTGGCCAGCACAGGGGACCATTGTCCCTTAGAAATGGCCATTACACCCACTGCCAGGCAGGGGGCCCCATGTAAGGGCCCCCAATGGCACTTTAATAAAATAGTTAAAAAATACTTACCTTACTCACCTGGGATGGGGCCCCCCTCCTATGGGGTCCCTCTGGTGTGGATGGGAATATTCCTGGGGATTGGGGTGGGCACCTGTGGGCCCATTCCATAGTGTTTGGCCATGTAGAAGGGTCTACGGGTGCCTTAACGCCTGATCTGACCCAGGCATTAAATAATTACATTAAGCAATCTTAGCGTCATTATTTGGGTCCACCTCCCAGCCGTGCGTCATTTTTGCACGAGGTGATAAATATGGCGCAGAGGGTTTAGCATCATTTTTTGGTAGGGAACGCCTACCTTGCATCTCATTGATGCAAGGCGGGTTCACGCATCCCAAACATGACGTGAACTCCAATATTTTGATGTTAGACGGATCTAGCTTCAAAATATAAATATGGAGTTAACTTTGCACCATTTTAGCATCAAAATAAATGACACTACACTGTGGCAAAGCACGTATAAATATGCCTCTTGGAATTGCTATTAATTTGACCACTCATGAGTTGTGAAGCCACATACTTTAGGTTGTAAGTATCAACATTGCTATCCCCTGTCAGCCTCAGAGCTTGGGAAATGTGTTAGAAAGGAGGGTTGTTCATACGACAATTTAAGAGCTCATGCCAATTTGAATAATGCTGGCCCTGATAGTCTACAGGATGTAATGCAAACTGATTCTTACAATGATCTCCATATGCCATTGCTGTTCCAAGATTGATGTGCAGAGGCGATGTAGTGCATGCATGCACCCACCAATCAAATCGATGTGCTAAGTGCTGGTGTGTAGCAAGGTGACATACATGAATTTGGCAGTGGGCTGGATTGTGGGACCCATCCAGTTACTCAGGAAGTATGCTAGGAGTCATGGCACAGTCCATAATGTTCTGACATGGGTGGATCTGGAAGTAGTTTCATGCTTCTCCGGGTAATGTGAGTGGACTATTCACCCTCCATACTCACCTATGATACCTGGCACATTTGAATTCAATGTAGCAAGGTGTCCAGATATGTGTCCTTGACATATCAGGCCTTTAATGTTGTTCGACATGGCATCTGAATAACAATCCTTATTCAGATGACTTTGATAAATGACAATGGATCCAAGGGCAATGGAGTACACAGAAGGGACATTGATGAGCAATGCAACATGATGGATGTGCCATGCCATGGTCACAATACAACATTTTGCATAACCATAGTCAATGAAGACATGTAATTCACAGATATGTTAAGACGGGGCATTGCTAGCATGTGACAGTAGCTTAGGGTTGGTACCTTCACCAAAATAGATATGGAGATGAGTAGATGATTGTTCGTTTTGCCGTTCCAGATGTTCTTGTGATATGTGATGTACATTATGTGATGATTGCAGAGTGGGTTTCCATGACATGTTTGATGTTCATGTGCCAATCAAAGCTTTGTCTGACATGTATTCCTACTTCTTACTCAGGTAACATGAGCCCATCCCAGAAGCGTGCATTTGAAAGACACAAGGACCGATACATCCACATCTGCCAGGTGAAAAAAACAATTAGATAGATAGGCAAGATGTATGAGAGAGAGAACGTGCATGGGGGTCATGGAGTGCCTTCCCCCAAGGGGCACCCAAAGGGAAAACAGACACCTCCAACCAACATCGCAATGGAAAGTCTTGGGCCACCAACACAGGTGGGCCTGCAGGGACAGGTCTATCAACCTCCACTGCACCACCAACTGCCCCAGCCTGTGGACAGCTCCCACCACAGGTCCAGTGGGCAGATTTAGAGCATGACATGCGTCAAGAGGTAGCAGACCTCAAAATACTTATGGCCATCATGTAAAATAAAAAGTTCTATTGATGGGGATGTTCTGTGCCATCAAGGCAGCGTCTGCAAGCCCTGGGGAGATGACTGGCCCAATTTAGACTTACCTCTCTTCCCCTTGTATTTTTTTTGGGGGGGGTTTAGATAGTTAGTGTTAGGTACAGTAGTGTAGTTAAATTGTAGGACATAGTGGTTTTTATTAGGGGTGAGGTGTTTTTATGGGCTTTTTTATGTTTTTGGTGGTTTGTGGGGATGATTTTTTTTCAGGTGTGCGTAGTAAATAAATACAACAAAAAACAAAAAAAGTTTAAAAAACACAAAAAATATATCTTTGTTTAGGCCTAGGTGTTGTTAAATGTTTAGGATAAGTTAAGATAAGTTAAATTAGTTGTAGATGGAATAGAATAAGGTAGTGTAGGTTAGGTTAGGTTAGGATAGTTAGGTTAGAAAGTTTAGAGAGTCTTGGTTGAATGTAATTAGTCTTATCAAAATTGCTGTTTCCTACCTTATGATTTCCATCATGGTTTCTGGCTTGGATTTAACATGTCTGCACAGATTGTGTTGGAGACACGATTGGCTTTGCGAGCAGTATTTTGGTACATGTGACAAGGTGTATTGCCTATGGGCAAGTCAGTGTCATGTTGGCAATAGTATCCTTTGAGTCATTTACAAACAGCATTGATGATTGCATTTGTCAACCTTGACGTTAAGTGATACACATCCCAAAATAGGTATTCCTGTGCATTAGCTCAGTGGTGAGACTACATGGTGAATGCATTGGCGGAATGTTGTTGCTCTTACCATCAACCTAACTCATGGTTTTGTTACTCATACACTTATGCCTGCCATCAAAGACTTAAACGTGCATCATTTGGTTATCTCATCAATGTTGACTTGTTGATAACATCCTTGCGTAGCCAGTCACTTGTGGTGTGAGTTACATCAGCTGTTACAATGACTGCATGATACCTGTTGCAATACTTGCTTCTGAGTCACAGGAACTGTTTGTTTATCAACGTACCTATTGTATTCCCCAAGTATGTTCATTCAGTTTGTGTGGCTTTGTCTGGTACTGCAATCCACACATTTCGCTTTGGTCAGTGTATTTGCCTCACACAATGCACCATGTTCAACTTAATCCTGACACAATTATACATATGCCAGACAGGTTTGACTAAGTGATTTTATTTACATGTGCAGATGTTTTGTAGGAAGACAGGACCAGTTCATGAGACAACAACCCCCATAGGTGTATAGGGCCGGTGGATGTCCAGACAGAGTCCATGGGGTTGAACATGCCATGGGACATGTGTTGAAGAGGAGTGCTTTAGTAAGAAGCAGGACCACATTTACATTAGGGAAGATTGGCCACAATGACAGTCCACATATGTGAGGGGTCAACAGCAGGAGGTTCCAATTAAGTACATTGCAGGTGCATTGACACTGGCATGATCTTTGGCACAGAGCAAAGGAGAAAGGGGGCATGTAGCACAGAGAAAAGCTAAGGGACAATTTTCCTGGTGAAAGATGTTTCTTTCCCATCTTTATCCTCTGATGTATGTGGTGCCTCCCGTGACTAGGGTGTTGTAGGTGCTGAAATAGAAGGACACACACACACATCAGTGGCAGAAGAGGTGGATGATATGTCCACTGCAGATCTCATCTGTGGGAACACATGAGGCACAGCAGCAAGGAGGACCAGCAGGGTCTGCAACACTGCCGCAACATCATGGTGAAGGGCACCCAAGGAAGAAATGAGGGAGCCCTGCTTCTGCTCCATGGACTCAAAAACATTTTGTATTGCCAAAGGTTGTAGGCAACATCTCTAGTGGCACTTTGGCTGGGCATTTGCTCATGCCTCATCCTCATGACACCAGTGATGTCAGCCATGGACTGTTGGAGGCCAGGGATCAAAGAGTCAGTGCCTCATATGGGAGGCGAATTGTCCTCATTTGTAGTGAGGCACCTAATGACTGCCTATAGGGTACCCACCACAGTCTCCATCCCCATCTGCACCGTATCAGCCAGCTCACTCTGGACTCCTACTGTCGTTTTTTGGAATGTAAGTGCTTAGTCCTGGGAGTCCAAGACTGTGGTTGAGCTGGCAAGTGGTGCATGTTGGCTGTTGGGTGATTCATCTGGAGACCCCTGTGACCGGAGTTGGTGTCTGGATGGCACCCAGGATTTCCTCAAGGTTTTTCTGGATGTATGGTTTGCAGCTGATCATCCGCATCACTGGAGAAGTCCCCGACAGGCAGCTGAGCAGGAGGTATGATGTCATCCTCTGCAAAGAAATGGAGGTAAGTGAATGTTGATCTCTGCTAAATGTTGAGCTGAGTGATCAGGGTTACAAACAAGGTTTCCAAGGGATCACTATAAACTGTGCAACTGGAGTGCCATTGATGTTGATGCTCCATTGGGACAGTGTGCTGGCCCATATTTGTACAAGACCACACCACACTACACCAACTTGTGTCATTTGTTATGGCCCTGTAATTGTGTACCTCTATCACTCATTACACTGCATACACAGTGAGTTCCTTTGGTGTTGCTGTGGGTGTTACCCAGCAACAGCCATTGAATCCATAGGAAAGTGACACATTCTCAGATTTAGATATCTGGAAATGCAGATTCCTATCCAACCTCAGGGATGGCATTGCAGTGGCGCATCAGGGAGACTAGACATTTTGATCCATATTTTTTCATATTTTGTTTGCAGCATTAAGCAGCACACATAATAAGTGGAAGTCAATATTCATGAGTGTTCTAGTTCAAGGACATGTCTCTTTCAGCGCATGTGCATCATCCCTGCAACACAGTGCCCCCTCCACCATGGTGAAAGGGTGTCTGTGTTGGTGCTAGGAAGCAGGCAGTACACCATCATGGAGGAAAGTACAGGTATGTGTTACATTTTGGTAACTACCGCGTACCCATGTACCTTTTAAATGATGCAGCATAGCAAGCTGGTTTGCGGCATCAAGTTTCATAATTTCCTCATACATGGGGCCCAGAGTTGGGCAGTGATGTGTTGTAGACATGTTGGCCACGGGTTTTCCTAGATTTGCATTGCTAAGAGATTGTTCTCACAGGCACTGTGTGTCAGCTTTGAGAGGATGGACATCTGCCCTTCTGTGTAATTTGGCTCACTTTCATCCCCCCATAACAGCCTGATGTGTATTGTTGATCTGAGGAGTGTCCCACACTGTATGACTCAGGCCCACACTATTGCACATGTTCAGGTCTCCTCACACTACCCACTTTTGAGTCAAGCTACACAGGTAAGTGGCACATAGTGATCCTACACAACCAATACATTCATTCTCACATTGCTATGACAGGTCGATCATGCATGTCTATATTCAGGGGGACTACATGTTGTTTTGTTACAGAGAGCAATTGTTGGGGCCTCAATACATATTGTAGTGGTGTATTTATAGGTGGCAAGTCCCTACATCTGAAACCCACATCAGTGGGCCCACTCCAAACTAAAGTGGGCATTAGGAAAATGGTGGGAAACACCACCAACTGCTGTGGTGACGGTGAACAGAAGACCGCCATTGACGGTGAACAGCACACCGTTATATAATGATGCCAAAAACAGAAACATTAAAAAAATCTGCTACCTCCAGCCACCGCCAGGGCCCTTGATGGAGTAAAGGCTGCACATCCCACCCCGCCACTGCCAAGCAGACAAATCCCCCGCCCTCCAAATAATGATGCACAAATCACTGCGGCGGATAGTGGATGTTGAACGACCATTGGTGGAACAGACTGCCACGGCCAGCAAGTGGACCCAACAGCAAGGAATGCACACATTGGCAAGTTTGAAACCCACACACCTGACACACATCCACAATACTATAAAACACACACATACACACCCCACAATCCTTTCCATTGCCAATAGGACAACTGAGATTGACAACACAACACTCATACACTGAACGCAACATCACACAAGTCACACACCCAACCACACAACCGCACCCTCACCAATAATCCTACAACACACCATCCACAACAAACACCATGGCACCCCCGCTTCACAGATAGGGAGCAAAGAACAATGGTGGATGAAATGCTGAATATCGAGCCACAAATCTTCGGGGCACATGTCCAGCACACAACCATCGCCAGGAAGATGGAGTAATAGCAGATTATAGTAAACAAGGTCAATGCAGTGGGAAACCATCCACACACAAGAGACAACATCTGCAAGAGATGAAACGACCTGCGGGGGAAGTTGAGGTCTATGCCATCCAGGCACAAAATTGTGGTCCAGAAGACTGGGGGAGGACCCCCGCCTACACCTGCCGAATACACCGACTGGGAGGAGAAGGTACTGGCCATCCTGCACCCTGAGGGGCTCACTGGACTCACTGGAGGACTGGACTCGGGTAAGTCATCTACACTTACTTCATATCCACCACACCTGTGATGCATGTAGCACCCCACCACTCCAACTACCACGAGGACCTCTACCTCACCCAGGCCACAATCACTACATCCAGTCACCATGCATGCCCACAAACCTACTAACAGGCCCACATCCCTCACCCTGTGCACAGCTACCTACCACTGTAAGGAATCACAATGGCACTACTGCACCCACAATGAACCTCCATGTCCCTGCATGGCCCAACAGAGGAATAAACAGCACTAAATAGGGCAGAGCTGTGCATCCTAATTCGAATTAGTACATGTAACATACATGTCCATTCCCCCCCACAGGCACCACCACCCATGCCACCCTGACGGAAAGGCCAAGGAGTGCCAGCGCCCCACATGGAGACAGAGGTCCCACTCAGAAAACTGGAGAGGGAAGTATGGACAGTGAGGATTACACTGGCCCGTCACACAGACCTGGACTGTAACCCTACAGCAGCCCTACCCAGGATACCATTGATACCCCTACCACTCAGCCACCAACATCAGCTCTGGCCAAATGATCCCACACCATTCTCCAGGCCACAGACTGGTGGACCACAGTACAAAGGCCAGAGTCACCACATACCAACAGTCAGGATGATGATGGCACCAGTGCAAATGGGACTGCCAGACCTGTGCAGGGGACACAGGCACAGAGGGCTAGGCCCAGTGGGAGGGCATCAGTGGCCCAGGGGGGAGGCCAAAGTATGGATGCTGCAGCCCAGGAGGTGATCTCTGAGGTCCTGGGAGGATACCACCATACAAAAGACAGGATGTGCCAGATCCTGGCCACCCTGGAACATAGTCAAAGGCTTCAGATAGCCCAATATCAAGAGACAATGTAACAGTGGAAACAACTCAATGCCACCATGGACACTATTGCAGGGGTACTGCAGCACCACTATCCAACCCAGCCTGAGACCCCTTCAAACCTGGAAGCCCCTACCATTGCCCAGGACACAGACCTGCCCTCTAAATCAGCAGCAGCAACTGGACTGGTAGCACTGGCAGAGGACACACAAGAGACCAGCACCCCTACCCGTGCATCAAGTGACTTTGACCTGCACTGTCTCCCAAATGTGCAACCTTGCTACCATCCTCACCCGCTAGTAACAACTTAACAACTTAAAAGGGACATATGGATCAATACCCACTGCCACCAATCGCTGAGCCCATGTACCCAGTATGGAAATCCACCATGAGCCCACTCCCTATCACTGTACAGTGCACCAATGCATTTGTTACACCAAATAAAACACATTTACACCAATTTGTATGTCTCCTGTCATTTGAAGATTCAATTGTAATTGTGAATGCATTTGCCAGTAATCCCATATTCATACCTTTATTGCAGGAATGGTACCCCACGCACAACATGATCTGGAGTAAACCAAAATGTACACCATGTTTGTTTACATGGCACATGCCACCTTATTCTTCAGGTAACAGTGTCAATGACTACATCCCCAATCAAATGAGTCAGACAAACATTATTCAGTGCAGACAACATCATCAGTGAACAGTACTTCATAGTCACTGGAAGTATAGTTGGATCAGCTGGTTCCTGGAGTGGACATCTTCCCCCTCTTCATCCTCACCATCACTCTCATTCCCACTAACAGGTAGCAGGTCCAGATGTACAGAACCCTCCTCCTCCAGAAGGGGGATAGCTCTCCTCACAGCCATGTTGTGCAGCATGCAGCAGGCCACCACTATTCTACACACCTTATCAGGGCCATAGCTCAGGGATCCCCCAGAGAGATGGAGGGAACAAAATCTAGCATTCAGGAGACCTATAGTGCACTTAACCACCCTCCTAGTATGTCCATGGGCCTCATTATAATTCCTCTCTGCATCTGTCCTGGGATATGTCACAGGTGTCAGGAGCCATTGCAAGTTGGGGTATCCAGAATCACCTTCAAAAGTGTTTGAAACAGGACTGTAACTGTCATTACTTGCAGACAGCCTGGCCGTCAGCTATGTACTGATCCAGTGTCATACACACTCACCTATGAGCCATCCTCTGTCCCCTTGTAGTTGTTCCATCATGTGTGGCACACTGCTGTTCCTCAGGACAAAGAAATCATGCACTGATCCTGGAAACATGGCATTTACATGTGAAATGTACTGGTCAGCAGTACACACCAATTGTATATTAATTGAGTGGAAGTTCTTTCTGTCCCTGTACACCTGTTCATTCACTCTTGGGGGGATGAGAGCTATGTGGGTGCCATCAATGCCACCTTTCACATGGGGAATGTTAGCAAAGGCATAGAATTCAGACTTGATGGCAGGGAGTTCAGCCCTTTGGGGAAACTTCACATGTGTCTGCAGGTGTTGTACAAATGCATCCAGGAATTTGGACAGGACGAGGCTAAACATTGGCTGTGAGAACCCTGCACCCAGGCCCACTGTCACCTGAAATGAGCCCGTAGCCAAGAAATGAAGTACAGAGAGCACTTGCACTTCAGTAGGGATGGCATGCTGATTCTGATTAGCCGGTCTCAGTAGAGGATCCAGTAAAGCACATAGGTCATGGATTGTTGCACAATTGAGTCTGTAGGTGACAATGATTTGCCGTTCTTCCATGGTTTCCAAATCAACAAGAGGTCTGTTCATAGATGGGGCCCTCCCTCACCACATGGGTCTGTACCTATGGGGAGGAAAGAACACATGTGAAGGACGCACATACACATGCAAAACATGTTGTGTATGAATAACTGCTGTACAATACATTGGTTACACACACACAAGTGATGTATGATGTACAACTTTTGGGACGTGTATGCAGTGCTACCTCTGGAATGATGTGAGGAACAGACACTAATGTGTGCAGGCAACAAAGGGCTGGGACCTGAAGGCCCTAAATGGGGCCCTTGAGCAGGAAATATGTATGTAGTGCTAGCAAAATGGCAGCCTCCTGCCACCCAGATTTGAAGGAGTGGAAGTGACCTCATTCCGCTGGCGGTAGTTGTCATGGAGGAAGGCGGTGTTCACCACCGTGCACCTATTCATTGGTTTACATGGTTGTGAATGGGGAACCTGGGCCTATCATAAACACCGCCGGTGGTAACGGTGCACACCACCACTGAGCGTACGCCATGTCGTCACCCCAGTTTCACTTGACTCCCAGATTGCGTACATGAAAGCACTCCACTGAGTTTGCTGCGGTGCCCTGACTCTGGTTACTCCAATGGCACGAGTCACAGGGGAAAGGGCCCCGGCCTTCACCACAGAGGAGCTGGAAAAGCCAGTGGACGGGGCTCTACCCCTGTATGCCAAGTTATATGGGTGATCAGAGGAGCAGGTGAGTTGGCGGTTGCCTTACATGGATGTGTGTGATAGTGGCAGATGCCTGTATGCATGTGTGGTCGATATGTAACTGCACAGGCATAGATTGTGTGGCAAGTACTGTGAATGAGGTGGTAAAATAATCCTGTGAAGTGTCCATCCCAAAGGGGACAATATGTCAGATGTATCAAATGGCCATATCCTGAATTCTGTTTCTCTTCTCTATGTGTCCCATACAGGTCAGCGCTCGGCAGAGCACCCACTGCAGGAAGCGGTGGGATGACCTGCGGTGCTGGACCAAGAAGACATGTGAGGCCCAGCTGGGTAAGGCCTCCCAATGAGGAAGGGGTGCCCGTCGGACCCTGAGTCCCCTAATGTGTGGCATTCTGGTGGTGGCATATCCAGATTTGGATGGGCACTTGAAGGCAGCACAGCAGCCACAAGGGGGTGAGTACCAACACTGTTTCATACCACTTTGATGGATGTGTTTGGGTGCTCAGCCAGAAGGGTGGGTGTCTCCTTCGTCCCAGGCACCACATCCCCTGCCCCAGTCAGCCCTCCTGAGGACCATCTCTTTAGGGCAGACAACCATTGTGAATGCCATCCATGGGGCTAGCATCCCAGATACAGCAATGGAATGCATACCTGGAAGGCATTCACAAAGCCATGTCTGGCCTACAGAGATCTTTTCATGCTCTGTCATCCTCTTTGATGGCAGCCAGTGTCCCTGGTCTTTCCATCCCACCTCCCAGCACCTTTACCCCTTCCAGCACCCCACTTCCTTCACCCATCCCAAGCACACATTCGGACAGCCATGCACACACCTCAACATACAAGAAGCACACAGAGAAACACAAGCACCACACTTCCCACCACAGGCATACAAACAGCCAACATACAAAGGCACACACAACAACATCCACTTCCCCCAGTGTTTCCACCTTTCCCGCCTTCCTGTCTGTCACCTCAGCATGCACACCCACAAGCACTGCACCCTCAGTTACTGCTGCTGGCCCCATTCTAGCAGTCACCACAACATCAGACATCCAGTCCTCCACCCCAGACACAACATCTGCACTCACCACAATGACATTTACTGACACATGCAGCACACTCAACAGACCTTCAGACACCCAGACAACATTCATTTACACTGGCGGCCTGTCTTGTCCCACTGTGTCCACCCCCCTCCTCCCAAGACACTCAAACGTTCCCAGACACCCTCTCAACACACATTCACCACACCTCAGCATACTGTACAGGCACCTGCATCCACGTCCAGCACACCTACACCAGTTGCAAGCACACCCTCTACCTCCACTCCCACACCTTCCTCCATGTCAACCCCAACTGCCCCTAAAAAACTTTTCCTGTCCTGTATTGACCTGTTCGAACCCAGTGGCCCACCCTGCTTCGTCCCTAAACTTGCCCATCTCCTTGAACAGTCCACTCCTTCCTCGTCTAAGCTCGCCCCAGTCTACCCTTCCCATTTCCGTGGCCCTTCCCCAAAAAGGAAGAAGCCCTGTGCTGCCCCAGTTCCATCTGCCACCCCCGGTCCAAGCACGCTCCCCCACCTTCCAGGAGCAAACCCAAACCCCCTCCACCTCCCAAACATAAGCCCAAGCCCCCCTCCCAGACATAAGTCCCCACCCCCACTACTCCTGCCCCTGTTTCCTGAGGTGATTGGCTGCCCCATTGATGTCCCTTTACGGTGGAGTACCATGTGCACATGTGGGAGTCAAGTTCAGGGGATTTGTGCCCTTCATGCTGTTTCTCATGGACTGGCCAATGGCCTTATTTGGACATTACTTTTACTGTTCTATTAAAGTTTGTGTGCCCAGTGGTGCTGATGGCACAATATGGAGACGTGGTTCATCGTTTCGTTGTAGGGGTGTGGTGTGCATATGCGCGTACTTTGGCCAGGTTTTATTTGCCTTGTGGCGGGCAACTACCTATTGTTTTTGTGTGTATGACTTGTGATGGTGGGAGAGGTTGGGAGTGTGTTGCAGGGTGGGTGGGTTGGGTGGGTGTGTAACTGTGCCCTTTCTTCCCTTGTTTACTAGGTTGTGGTACTTACCATTGTCGTCTTCATCGGCAGTCATGGTCGTGGAGGTATATTGCAAGGAGCAGGACTGGCAATATTTGCAACTCTCTCTCCATATCTGCTTCAGCATGTTGTGTGTGCCTACGGGGAGTGTTTCCTTTCATTTGGTTCCTGCCCCAGAACTGACGGCGGTCTTGTGCTTCATTATTTGTTGTGCGGGAGGGGCCTTTCCGTCGGCCTGTGGGCGGCTTCTTCCGTTGTTGTCGCACTCCAATGCTGGCGGTGTGTGGATATCCTGCTGACTGTTTCTCATGTGCTTCATTATTTAGCGGTCGGGACCGCCAGCCTGTTGGCGGTAGTTACCTCCATTGCCAGAGGAACAGTGATTGCTGCCATGTTCATAATGATGGCCAAAGTTCCTCCATTGGTGCCATGATTTTGGTGGTTAGATGTTTATTGGTATCCCTTTGCCAAATACCTCTGTGACCTCCTCCAACTTGTATATGTGGCACCATGAGACATAGTTGCATCATTCTACTTCCCGGCATATGCTACATGCTCCCCTGGTCCACATGACATATAGGTTGTGGTCCCCTAATGGGTTTTCTCTGTCATCCATTCCCAGGTGTACCACAAGTATTGCCAAGTCAGATCCAGTGGTGCATGTGTATTTGTGTAGGTACCATGACACATGTCTATTTCTGCCTCGCCAGTATGTACAGACTCACCATTCAGACCAAATGTAGCATTGCAATGAGGAGTCAGTGCCTACCATGCAGAGCAGTAGAAGTGCCCAAACATGCCCACACATAATCATTAATTTGTACACACATGGTCCAGTGTTGTACATTTTACACATCACCCACACTCCAATTTCTATTTTGTGATGTGTTCCTGTAGTCCCTTCCATGGCAGATGCCACCTGTGTTCACTCCCCTGCCCACAATGTCAGCTGGCTGCAATTTATTTTCATGCAAGATACAATAGACATGTCTCTTGCCATGTCCCTAGGTGTGTATGCCTCCCATCGCTCACACCTGACTCTGCTCAGATGAGGGCATTCTGCAGCACAAATAGAAAGAAGTACAAGCAGGACGACATGAAAATATGTCTCTTTGTTGCATCATTCTTACTTCACCCTTGGGGTTACGTAGGAATGTGACACATTTCCAGCCTTTTAAATCTTCGACTGCATGACATTCCTTTGGGTTCCATGGTTGTTGCTTGTGAACACCCCAGCAACACCCATGGAATGGCCATTTCATGCAGGTCTATGTGTAAAAGCTGTCCATATTTACAAGGCCAGGAAAAGCAATGGAAGGTGGCTTTGCATGGCCTTATATATATATATTGGGTGGCACACAGCGCCTCTGGAGCATCAATTAAAATTGACACTCTGGTGGCACAATGTGCCGCTAATGCCTTGTAAATGAGGCCCAAACTGAGGTAAACGTGGAATGATGCTGCCCTTCACACAATGAAGAAAGTGACATGATGGTTGTGCCCTGGGATGTGCTAATTGTGTGAGGTCAGTGCACATTACATCTCTTTGCTGTTTAACCATAAGTGCGCCCGCATACTACACTGTAGCCACAGACAGTGCATTCTGGAGACATGGCTGCCACCACCTTTTCACATTGCATAGGGACCACATTGCCCTCCACTGCAACTTATCCTGTTGTTTTAATAGTTTCTCATATGCAGCACTGTCCTTAGACTCCAGTCACCAACTCCTCAAGGATGTCACCTGCTATCAACCCTCCAGGTCACTTAGATCCTCAGGTGCTGGACTTCCATCTCCGGTCTGCAATGCTATCTTACAGTTGCTGGCCAATTTCTCCTTTGTTCTGCGCTTGCAATCATGCAAGCGCTTCTAAGATTCGGTGACTATCCTCTTGACCTCTGTCACACTGTTGACTTTGTTCCATACGGACTGCTATATGTCCTCTTTCCTCCCTCATGGCAATTTGAGGTGATGAATAGCTGCTGTTGATGCTGCATCACCTCACTGAACCTGCACTTCCTCTTCCTCTTCCCCTTCTCCTGTGAGTCTCTCTGGACATCCTGACTGTTGCTGTGGTTATTGGGGTTGTCCAATGGTGTCTGGTTTTCAGGGGTCTCCATTTCTGTTCCTGCAATGTCTCCTGTGTGTATTTTTTTGGTGAAGCTGTGTTTTGTGATTTTTTTTTTACTCTTTAGGTGCAAAAGTGATGTTAGGCTGGCTACTGTCAGATTATGTGCCACTAATCAGGCTAGCATCACTTTTGCAGCATTAGCCTCAGTTTGGTTTATGATGCGTTGCACATGCTAGCGTTGTTTTTTTTGCTGCTTAGATCCTAACAACATGTTGCGCCGTTTTGTAAATAAAGTGCAAGCATAGCAATAGGTTCTGTTGTTACACAACCTTAAAAATGTTGACACAATGCTGCGCTGCGGCAGTGTTGCGTCATTTCTTGTAAATGAGGCCCTATGTTTTGCATGAATTGTATTTTACATAGTGATTTGCTGTCTTTTATGGTTTTAAAACTGAATACAAATGTGCGTGATTAATTGATTTATTGGTTGATTGATTGGATGCATTTATTAGCTCAAGGCCTAGAGTTCACTAACTGTAGTAGTTATACTCGTGAGCAGATAATATTGCAATCAACTTGAAGTTAAAGGTCAGTTCAAGGATTAGACCAGATGCCCCAATTTTTTTATATAATAATGAAAGTTTCTCTCAACAGAAAGGAAAGAAAGCCAGCAGCAGATGCACGTGGACTGAACCATAAAGAGCACCACTTAATTTTGTGATGCCTTCATAGACACACACTTTGTTCTGAAAGCTGGAAGTGAACGTGGGAATGACAATGGGAAAGTGACTCCAGCCTGGGCAAACATTATATTTTATATGTTGTTCTCAATAATTATGGAGTACCTACGTTATAAAATAAACACTTTATTGATTAATTGAAAATATAAAATCTCAGCAAGAGGCGTTGAGAGGTACTTATTTAAATGTTCAAAAGGATAGACGAGGGCATGATTTAGAAACCTTCCCCTGTAGTTGTCCCATACAGATATGCTAATGTACATTTCTGCCTCTAAATGTGCAATCCTTGTGTTGAGTTCCAGTTACTCATGAGCAAATATTATCTAACCTGGCAGGCTTTGATGCTTCTGTTAGTATAGGAAAAAGGTTATAAAAGGGCACGAAAGGGGTGCCACAGGCTAGTCTTCAACCATGGAGCTATTTGTTAATGTACAACAACGAAAGAGTGCAATACACGTGCTTCTAGAGTGGGTATGGTGTAACACACATTGTATGGGGTAGTAGGGCAAAAGTCTACATAGAGCAAATTATTTTCCATATAGAGAAAATCCGTGTCAAACACAAGCCATGTCAATAGACTGCTTTCTCATCTTCCGTAGTAGCAGGGTTTCCTGGTTTAGAGTTGTGGTTTCCAGTTGTACACATAGACTTCGACGAGTGGAGTAAAAATATCTACAATTGAAAAAACATATTCATGAATTATAATAAAAATCCAAAATTAAAGGAAAGAACGGACGTATTTCGACTAACTTAGGAACCTTGTAAATAGTGTAATTATAAAAGGCGTGTGTATGATTATCTTTGGAATCGATAGATTAAATAAGGTCTCATTGTCACATTTGTTAATAATGTTTGGCCTTATAGGTTTGAAAACTATTTATATATGCCTGTTGGCAGTGGTGTTTGGGAAGCATGTCCCTTGCCTGTGCACATATTTAGCAGTCATAGCTGAAGTGAAAAACTGATTATCATGATTAGAATGTATATTAGAGCATTTGAATGATGTTCATCTCCTACTCCACCCCCATATTTATCTCACGCTAGCAAGTAACCGAGAGACACATGATTTAACAGGCATTTAGGACATTATGAAACATAATAAGCAGTTCAGAAGCAACCTAATATCTGATTTACAGTACACTAGATGCCACGAATGAACCTTGTGTTCTAAATAAAGTCATGTAAGTCTTGTTAGATATTAGTATGATAGCATTTTGAGCCATATCTTAAAAATATCTTACCCTTTCTGCACAAGTGCCTCCTCTTTAACAAGATCTCAATTGGGTCCAATTATAAGATTTAAATAACCATTCCCATCAAAAAACCGCAAATGGAGTAAATCATTTTAAAGGCATGATTTCAAGTTAGATGTAGCACCATTTAGCAAATGGTTCAATAGTTCAGCAAAACATAAATGAAATACATGTATTTACTGTATTAAAATATAACACATCTCAGGTCATTAAAAACATTCCAGTTGTGAAATAGTTCGATTTGGCTTACACACCTACGAATTTGGTGAATTCACAGTGAGCAAGAAACCAAGGTCTTCATAGGAAATGATAAGAAAAGCAACATTACCATATAGTTTACTGTGGCAAGAGTGTAAGGCAGGTGTGTGTATCAGCACATTTGTGGTTTAGAAATTGTTAATTACAAAGGGCAAACCCACATAATTTACAAGTTTCTCAAAATGTTGCTTACGTCATATTGTGTATTTTTTCCATGCAGGAAGTCATCTACATCGAAATGGACTGTCATATCCTTCAAAATTACCTGCAGGTAATACTGCCATCTTATATTTTCCCCATAAGAGACATGTAGGGATGGAGTACACAGGTAGAATTACAGTTTGAAGCAAGTGGCTTGTGGGTGTATTGTTTGTGTTAGAAATTGGGTTTCTAGTTGGCAGAGGTACACAACCTTTTCCAAGTAGGGACCACATTCCTAGTCAGGGCAAGTCACTACACAACCTAAATTATCCTGTGATCAGCCTCTGGTAGCTTGGCACAGAGCAGGAAGGCTTACACTAGAAGACAATGCATAAAGTATTTGTACAATAACTCATTCAGTATCACAGTGAAAACACCACAAAATGTACTCCACACCAGTTTAGGAAAATAGATAATATCTATCTGACTGAAATAAGACCAAAGCAACAAAAATCCATTATGCACAAGTCAACATATTACTTTCTAAAGGTTTAAACAAGTCTCAGTACTTGAGAATCAGTGGTTGTATCCTTGTAACACACAGCACCTGGGATGCAAAAACATTGATACACAGGGTCGCAGAGGAGGAGATGAGTTGAAAAATAATGCACTGAGTGGGATTTTCCAGGGCGGCACAGACGATTAATCATTTCTTTCCATGCTGCAAGGTAATGCATTGATTTCCAGGAGCGTAGCCTTGGTTCCTTACTGTGATGCAGGGATATTTTGATGCCCGGGGACGATGCGTTGAAAATACTTGACGTACTGATAAGAAGGATAAGACCCTGTGTTGATCCAGTAGGCTATGCAGTTATTTTTTTCAGTTGCGAGGCAGGTGTTGCATCGATTTCTGCAGGCGATGCATCGATTTCTGTAGGCATTGAGCTGATTTCCCAATGCACTGGGATTTTCTTCTCTTTGCAAATGTCTTTGTGGCCTTGTGCCTTCATAACAGGAGGCAAGCTCAATCCAAGTCCTTGGTGAGCACTTGTGGAGAAGCCAGAATCCTCCTAGCAGGTGCCAGCAGGCAGCGGGGCAACAAGCAGGGCAGCAGTCCTTCCAGCAATGCAGTCCAGATAAGTCCTTTGGGCAGCTATTCAGTCCCTCTGACAGAGTCTTGTCCTGCTTCAGTAGAATGCACAAGGGGAGTTGTCAACCAGCACAGGCCAGATGTGGATTGGATACAGGCTGTAAGGCACAGATGGTAGTAAGTGCAGGGAAATGCCTACTTTTTAAAAGTGACATTTCTGAAATAATAATGTAAAATCCAATTTCACCAGTAAGTAGGATTTCTTACTACCATACCAACCATACCAAATATGACAAGTCTACTGCACTCAGATCAAAATGTACCACTTAAAAGTACATGAGGGAATTTCCAACGCTGACGTATGAAAGGAACAGACTTCACAGTAGTGAAAACCGACTTTGGGAGTTTTTCACTTTTGGGACATGATAAAACGTATAAGTACATGCCCTTCCTTTTACCTGCATAGCACCGTGCACTATGGATTACCAAGGGCATACCTTAGGGGTGACATAAATACGAAAAAGGGAAATTAAAGATTGGCAAGTAGTTTTAAATGGCAAGTCACAGTGGCAGTAAAACTGCACACACAGGCCTTGCAATGACAGGTCTGAGACGTGGTTAAGGGGCTACTTATGTGGATGGCATAATCAGTGCTGCAGGCCCCGTAGTAGCATTTAAGTTATAGGCCCTGGACACACCTAGTGCACTTTACTAGGGACTTATAGGTAAATTAAATATACCAATTGGGTATGAGCCAATGTTACCATGTGTTGGAGAGAGAGCAAAAGCACTTTAGCACTGGTCAGCAGTAAAGTGGTAAAGTGCACAGATTCTTAGACCCAGCAAAAATTAGATCAGAAAATGTAGGCAGGCAGGCAACTAGTTTGGCGAATACCACCCAAATGTTGTCAGGTCTACCACTCTGTTTTTGTAAAATACTATCTGCTACACAGGGAGCCCAATTCATAAACATTGTGCTAAGAGTGGGTGTCTTTTGCTCCCAAAGTGCCCCTGGCTTATCCCTAGGATTCAAGAGGCAGCCAGGAGTACTACAAAATATGTAGGAGCAAAATCATTATGAACAAGGACCATGAGTACAAACGCTTTGATAGTGAAGGATAGACAGAGATACCTACCTGATTCTGACCTTTATGGTATCAGGGTAAGGGTCTCAGTTTTAACTCTGTAAGTGAATGAGTAATCAGGCAAGTATGAGGAGTGGGCAGCCTGCACTGCTTCTAATATGGAACCCATGAACATTTTGCCACAGTGCTAAACAACTATTAGGCATAAACACATATCATAATACTATAATCTATGTAAATCAATCGAAAATAAATGGAATAATGGCTGAATAATGGGTGTCGGAAGGCCAAAAATTGCCACAGTGTCTGCTAAGAGATTAGAGGTCGGTTTGAGGTCTGCAACAACAAGAATAAAAGACCGAAACTAGATGTAACTATTCTCACTTGAATCATTTGTTGTACACATTGGAGGAACTGCATTCCCTGCTCGAATATATACATTTTTGAGATTCTAGAAAACTGTAAATGTGGGACATAATACAATTAAATTACAGTTACTGAAACATCTTACTATGGTAATGGACAAGATTGATTGCCAGCAGTAGTTAAACCAGATATTTCAATATATGATGGAAATTCTAGTCCAGTAAAAAGGGCAAGAACTAAAAAAAATTATCACATTTTCAGGATTTAGCGCCTCACTAAGAGCTTCAGGAAGCACTATCCTGTCGTATTACAGGGTGCAGAATCAGGGTGCCGGGTTCAGGTTCACACACAGTAAAACCATTGGGACCAGGCAGCTGAGGCAGAGAGAGGAGCCTCAGTCTGGATCTCTCCAAACCCATTGACACAGCAAGGGGGCATGCACTTTTTGCCCTAGACACAACAGAGCCTGCCCTGTTCCCTGCCTAGTCTCAATCCCCTGCACCACAATCCCCACCTATCGATCTGCAGTTTGTTCCCTACTGAGATGTATCAACTGCTCAATGGAAGTTCTAACTCCGAATGGAAATGTACTTGATTTTGGGGAAACCAGTGCAAAAGGAAGAGTAATTCTGAGTCTGTGTGATTATTCCCTTCATCTCATAATGGCCAGATTTCAATGAGGAGATACTGGGTAGATTTGTTACTTCTGTCCCCAGTATCTCCCCCTAGTAAATCTGGTGCATTTGTGATGAGGTTGTAGGTGTGGTGTTTTTTTAAGGGATGAAGAGTTTGATTGAGGGATCCAAGCCTCAGTCTGTCTTGTAGGTGAAGGAAATCCCACAATTTACAAATACAATATCACTGTTGGTGGGAGAGAGGATAAGAGTAATAAGTAATTTTATAAAACCACTCCTAAAGGCTAATACAACAGATCTATGCTTGAACTTACAAATGCCCATATCATACAGATATTTATATCTTCACAGTAGGCAGATGTGGAATTAACAATGCTTAATTGTACACTTCATGTTATGGGCATACCTTTCGATATGTTGGTGCTAGATTGCCAACAATATTAAGGTATCTAGATATTCCCTACTTGAAGTTTCAGACTTCACTTCAAAATGTTGCTTTTCGTTTAAGTAACTTGGGAAATCAAAATCATGTTTTAATCTTTCCAAAGGACTTCGAGGAGAAGCTCAATATCTAAGACTTTGGGGTCTATTTATAAAGAACATCACACAATGTACGCAGCAAATCAACTCGCTGCACTCTACAGCATAACAAGGAAAGGATAGGAATGTGACATATTTAAGGCAATACAGTGGATTTTCTGCCTTTTCCTCTGCGCTGGTGACCTTTTGGCAGCCTATAGCCCATGCAGGCACCCATGAACCATGGTCCAAGGGTGCTTTTCGTTGCATGAAGGATTGTTTTTGTGCAGGAAGGGACACCTTCCTACACAAAAACAATCCTGAGAGGCATACTCCTTTCTCTCTCTCTCTCTCTCTCTATATATATATATATGGCCAAAGGTTACAGGGATGTTATAGTTAGGTTTTGAATTTACTCACACAAAACCATAGAAAATTCAGCAGTTATAGTTGGAGATATTTCATTTAACTAGAACTCCTGCCCTAAGGTAACTATAATTTGCACCACCTCCATGCACACCTATCGCTTCAATAGTTTGACTGCTAATGTTACATTGATATTATTAATGATGTTAGAAAAGTTTTCATGAGTGCTGTACTATCTGGGAAATGGTGAGTGCACGAGTTATAGTTATCTTAGGGCTCAAGTTATAGTTCCTTGAAAGAACTGTACCTATAACTGCTGAATTTCTATGGTTTTGTTTGAGTAAATTTAGAACCAAACTACACTGTTCCTGCAATTTCTGGTTGATTAAGTTAATTTCTATGTTTTTTAATTCTATTTCCTAACTATTACATCTCTGTCACCTTAGTTTTTCCAATGAATTTCTAGTTTTTATTTAATGTAAAGCAATTTTATTTACTTTATGTTAATGTAACCACCGCCACACGTGCTCTTCAGCTGTGCGTGGCAGTGGTTTGCTGCAGGGCCTGGCCTGCTTCCAGGTCCTGCGGCCAACCTCTATAACCACACAACCCTGTGGCCAACCCCTCAGCTTTTATACTTTTACAACATGAATAATGTACTGTATAAAGAAATGTCCTTGAAAAGTGGGAAAACATAATCATATAGACATGTAAGGCAAACCAAAGCCCTATAAAGAGATTATTCTTGGTAGCCGACGAATAACAAGGCTGTTCCACTTTTGCAACTGTCAGTCTCCCTAGAACCTTTATTCCAAAAACAGAAGATATGATCTTGGTAACTTTATACTTACACTACTAATCAAAAATGACATAAGCTGAAAATGGGAACTTCATCATTAGAAATGCTTCAGTAACACCATTCAATATATAATTTAAAGCAAAGCCTTATAAAGGCATCAGCCTTTGTAGACTGCATGATGTCATAAATCTTGAAAATGCATCTACAATAAGTACAGCATTCTACTTTTACAACTGTCACCCTCTTTAGGATTTTGGTTTGAAAAGCAAAAGATAGGAATTTAATAGCTTCCAGGGCAATCTCTGTCTGAATTTAAGGTTTCTATCATTACATTATGTGCATCCATTTCTACGTTTTAGATAGACACTAGAATGGTGAGATCTAATATATATTGTTTGTCCTCTTATCACCTCAATTAAGCACACTCTTGACCTGGGTTGTCCTTTGTGCTTATGTCAGGATCAACTTCATTCAATTTTGTGACCTGCAATACCTTGCCATTACTTGCCCAGCCACATCTGATCAAAAAGTATAACAATTGGGCAGGATGGTATTCTCCAATTTCAAGCAGATTTAAAAATCCTCCTTTTTCCATCTCACTCTTGCTCTTATCACTCTTATTGTCCAATTCCCTAAAGTACCTCACTGAATTCCAAAAGTCACACAAGGTTGGGGGATGGCTGACATCACTTTTTTCATACCTCCCTCCCTCCTTACAAGGAGAATCAAATAGAAAATCAACTTACTTTGTGATTTTAAGAGAAATATGGCTCTAGCCTCTTGCTAACTTATAACTAAAGTGGGGCTTCCCTCCATATTCGCTCCCAGAATATCAGAAATTGTTTTATCCATACTTAAACAGAAACCTTTAAGAAATGGGCAGCGAGCAAAAATGTGGACATCATCCACCTCTCTAGCTCCACACCTCCTACATCTGCTCCCAGAATGTCAGAAATTGTCTTATCCATACTTAACCAGAAACCTTTAAGAAATGAGCAGCTAACAAACATGTGGGCATCATTCACCTCTCTTGCTCCACACCTCCTACATCTGGAATCCTCATTTCCTCTTATCTTGGCCAGCTTAGCCAGCTTCAGCAGCATCCAATAAGCTCTGGAAAGAGTAAAGCATATTCATTGATATTTGTTGTATTCTTCAAAGTCTGTGCTTGGCAAGCATACATCCCAAACAGGATGATGTGGTTTTATACTCTTCTCTGCTTCCTGAAGATACTGATACCAACAGGAGACCTCCTTCTTCCTTGCCTTAAGTTCCTGAATATCCTTTTCCATAGAACTCAACTCAATCTCAGTCCACCCTTGAGGCCTAAACCACACACTCAGCTGATAAAACATAAATGTGGAAAGCTTCTCTTTTATCAACTCCCTCCAGGTGTCCCAGGAAAGGCACCTCCCTCCTTCAGCCATCTGCCCCCATTAGTTTTTTCTGCATTCCCTCAGGGGCCTTGCCAAGTGATCTAGCAAGCATTCTTGTGTTCTTGGAGAATGCTACACTGGTGGCAGCTTTAAACAACTTGAGGGCACCAAACTTATATGAAAAGCCTTCCTCTGGAAGAGTAATCAGCATAGCACTACACATAAGACCCACTAAAGACCTGTCTTGCCGAAGAAGGAGCATCCTGTTGTTTTTCAGTTGATAGGCCCAACAGTACAATTGAATATCTGAAAGCCCTAATCCATCTTTACCCACTTTCCTTCTCACCTTCTTCCAGGAGAACCTGATTCCTTTACCAGCCCACATAAAAGATGTGACCAGATCTAACATTAACTCCTTCATAGGAAATTATAGCAATAATAGTGTATGTTTCAACTAAAATGTATATACTTGTCCTGCTTTAAATCTCAGAATTGCATCTAATTTACTACCATCTGCTCAGCATCATTGTAGCATTAAATTAACATACTTCCCACTTCTTGATACATGTAAAGTTGGCAGAACATCTGTTCAACAATTTGGACATACGTTAGTTTGTGTACCTTTTTTCACTAATGTGTCAAACCTTAAACTTTTGGAATCTGGTAAGAGTGGGCGGAACTGGCATTGTGGAGTTACTTAAAAACTCAGCGAGATTCTGCAGAGTTCCGCCCATCCCTAATTTTCTTAAACTCCCAGAACACCTGTTTGATGCATTGCTTTTTCCAATAATTTTAAGGGGGTCCAATGGATGGCAGCCTATGTACATATTGTAACCAAACCATAGTTGAGCAATCTGTTCGGCTTTTGAACTTTCTGGGATCTCTCTTAGGGATTAAATACAGGGTGAATTTATAAGCAGCTCTTGGTTAAGGTCTTAAACTTAATGCAGTGAAGTAGTCCATGGGTTATGTCACTAAAGAGGACACCTTACACACCTTCAAACATATATCAGTTTTTATTCTCTGTATACGTTTTACTTAAGAGGGTCGGAATTCTCTTTCATGAGGTGCACTTGTAAACATCAGTGGTTTAGGACATTGCACTTCTTAGTGTATAGATGTGGTACGGTGGGAAGCAGATATGGGCTGGTGGAGCCAGGTGGAGCAGTAATCGCTTAGAGATCACATTGCTAAGTAGTAGATATGGTCTGGTGGGGCTAGATGGAGCAGTGGTAGCTTGGAAATCACATCACCAAGAAAGCAGATGTGGCCCAATGGGGCTGGGTGGAACAGTGATAGCTTGAAAATCACATTGCTCAGGGAGCATGTGTGGTCTGGTAATTCATTGGATCAATCAGACCTGCATTCTTATCCAACTTAAAAAAACAAATGACTGCAAAGAACAGCTCAAAAGTAAATGACTCAGTGCTGACAACTATGGTCTTCCTGCATATCATAGGTCTAGAATTTTTCTAGCCTTATTTGCCCTTCACTACTCTAAATGTGAGGCCACTCCGTGGTCCTGGTCAGCCAGTGTAATATTCATGGTGAGAACTTTTATTTACCACTGTTCTAGGAATCTATTGCATGCCTTCCAAATTTTCCAAATTAATATTTGCTTCACCTGTAGTGGGAAAAATATGTAACAAGACACCTCAAGTTCATAAAGGTGAAGGAGAGATATAATTACTGTTCATAAATCGGTGCTGTGCGTGCTGTAATGTGGGCTGTTAATGCGCCCTACAGCCTGCTATGCTCAGTCTACTACAAACAATACAGAAGCAGGGAACCTGTGCGAATGCTGTAATGTTAACCCTTTGGTATTACTGCCCGGTGCACAACTTTGTGAATACTGTCCCAATACCATAAACATATCTACTCTCAAAATACACACTTAAGCTAAACTGTCAATGTCAGTTATTTTAAGTAAACTGCATAAGTATTTCTTTCACAAAGCACACATTTTGTTCTGGGTTCTTTCAGTGGTAGTCATAGCTTAGACAAAATGGTGTGGAAGCAATCCATGAAATGGGACCTCATTCGCAGTCAGTGAATTATGTGCACTGTTTTCTTGTTGGCAGTGTTTTATTAATACTGTGAGAGGTACAGCCATTAAATTCATACTGATCTATGCATTAGTTCAATAAAAGCTATCCCTCCAGATGTCACATGCCTTTCTGCCCCTCAAGGTGTTTCCCCTCTCAGTATCACCCCTTCTCCCCAACAGATGTCTTCCATCAGACTATGGCCCTTCCTACACCCTCCAGGTGTCTACCTTTAAGGTTCATTCTTGCCCAATGTACTGCTGCCTCAGTGCTCCTGCTGCAGCCTCCTCCAAGCCTGGTTGATATGTGTTGTTATCATTGCTGGAGGCCCACCAGCCGTCTTCACCCCACTCGTACCACCTCAAAAGAAGAATGCATGGGTTATCTTCAAGATGCCTTCTTGGCCTTGTGTTTCGGAGTCTTGAACCACACAATGGAGAAAAGGGCAGTAAACCCTGCCACATGGCAGTTGGTGGAGTTCTTGCCGATCTCTGCAATCCAAGTGGAGCCCGGAGTCAGCAAAGCTCCATGAACTCCACTGGTAGGGCAGAGCTTACTGCTCCCCCCTCTAGAATCTGTTAATGTTAAATAAAGAAATAAAGAAAACACTCTGATTTTATTTGTGCAGCTGATGTGTATGAATAATCTTCACATTCATGCTGCCACTAGTAACTAAGTCCTCCAAGCAAGTCATTCATAAGTGTCTTTTCTTCTTCTAAGACATCAAATATCACCATTAAAAACTGTGCATCTTCTTGAGTATTTTGAGTTAACTGTACAGATTCACTACATAGATCTACAGTATCTCAAATTACTGATGCAGATTGTATTTTCATTCTCTCAATATGCAAATGGTTCACCAAAGTGCACATGCAAAACACAATACTTTCTTTTGTTTCTTTTGAATTGCATCTAACACAAGAGGTAATGCAAACAAAACATTTACCACCAAATAGGCATAGCAGATCACACCAGAGGGGTTTGACAAATGATAACGTACAATATCTACACCGTTTTAAATTTTCTGTTTCTTAACAACTTCCTTCTTGTATTTCATCACATATTTGCAACACCATCGCTACACTGCTTTGAAATGTTCCACTTTAGACAAATGGAATGTTCCTCATAAACTAGATATTGTCCTAAAAGAGTAGCATAAACACTTTGCAATAGGCTGTATCCTGCAACACAATTTGAGTCTCTGTCTCTCATCAAATGGAACTATATAGAAACCAGACAATGTCCTAACTTGAGACAAAGTTACATATGACAGACTCTCCTTGACACTGTACTAGCAATAGTAATAAAAACTGCATCTAACTTAAAGCTTGTGATTTATGAATAGTAAAAGCATGTGCTAAAGAAACTGGAAACTGTTTCCGTAAAACATATAAATCTTTCACAAACAAAACACATGCAATAAACGGTCCAATCTGCTTTGTGTTGTCAATTTGATCACATTTAATCACAAGGTCTTGTACTGCATTCCTTTTTGGAAAATTAATGAAGCCAACAACTTTACCCATAGCCCTATATACCAAACCTTCTTCAACCTTTACATTTTTATGCAAAATTACCAAACAGTTTTTGCATTGACTTAAACATTTCTCTAATCCTGCAGATTCTAAAACTTTTCATTTAGCAATACAGTCACATCTTAGAGTTTCATTTTGTATATTGCCTTCAGTTAAAATTGTTCTCCTTCTACAATTCCAGCAACTGAGAGACGTATACTCCTCCAGTTTAGGCATTAGGTATACAATATGTTTACCTTCTTGTATGAAAGTGAACACTAGTTCTGCTGCTGTCTTCGGTTTAAATGCCGAACATGCACACACTTTCATGTCATGGAACAAACTGTTCATCTGTGGATTTCTTCCATATTTATTTCCATTTGCTTGTCCTTTAGTTGTCAAAATAAATCTGCCAAATCAATTGTTTCTTGTCTTGCTTGATCCATTGCAGACTCACCTCATTCATTGCAATAGCAGCCCAAATTTCAATGATTGGCTGTCAAAGTGGATCCTGGCTTTGAGGACCTGAACTACGGCTTATTTGTGAACTCTCCTTAGCTACCTCAGCAGCAATTGGACCTTCATATTCAATTTAATCATTCAACATTTTCAAGTAGTTTAGGAATAATGAGTGCACAATACCATCCTTTGCAGCATAGGAAGAGTCTCCATTGCAATCAAACTCTCCTAGTAATCCTAATTCAGAATGCCAATGCATGAACAGCTGAAAATGTGACAAACAGAAATAAATCTCTTTTTTATCAGTCTGGCAACTCAGTTTTTTATGGTTAACTAGATTGTCTTTGCTATGTTGCAACAAACACTCATTGCATCCAACTACTGTAAATTTACCTTCACCTACAATTTCCATACACTGTTTTTATATGTGTAGTACTGGAGTATTTTATTGAGAAAAATATTTTCACCTGTCCTTTGTGTTTGTTTTTTACAATGTCTGTGCTATCTAGCTCAACTTCAACGAACTGAACATATTTCAAAACTCTGTTTTTAGTTGATGCTAGCCGTAGACTCACCCAAGCAATTCCTTTCAGCATTCATAGGATCCAATATCTCTGTGCAAAAGCATCCTCAAGCTGAACCTGCCTCCTTTTTTTGTCGGAGACCTTTAAGTTAAGCAGAAATCTCTTCCCACACATCTTTTACATCCATCTTCTCAGATTTTGTTATGTATGAAGTTACATAATGAACAACAGCTATAGAGCTCTCTGCTACAAACTGAGTATCCATATTGATATTCAACATATTCAAAATGATAGGATTGTAGTTATTAAGACATTTCAAAGTCTCTGTTCACCTCAGGCTGCAGGTGTTTTTGGGTGATTTACAAATAAGTGTATGTCTCACTGCAGACGTAAAACTTTTGGCTCTCCCTTATGCAATAACAGGTCTTGGAAATTCAAAAACAACATTTTGTGTAAAATTTTCCTTTGGCTCTGTATTTCCACTGACAATGCTTTCAACATCTGTGAAATAGAAAATGCAGTACCTGCTACTTTAGGCTTTATTTCTCAGTTTGTTTTGGGATGCTAGATGTAAGATACTGTTCTATGAAAGAAAGTACAGACTCATCTGTGTCTGATCTCACCATGACATCAATACCAGTATTCACTGGTCCCACTTTGCCATCAAATTTATCAAGTTGTACTCAAGCTTCTCATCTTTGCCTTCAATCCTCTCCACAAAGGATTTTGCAGACATAGTTTGCACATTAACTTGCTTCATAAGGATTTAACAGCATATGACTGCCCAGACAAATCACTTTCAAATGGCAAACGGAATACATATGGAAAAGTGCTAGAAATAAGGCCTTTGGTTTGCAGTCAGGATACCCCCTGTCAAAGCAAGGACCCTTCTCTAGTCAGGGCAATGGAGATTTAGATACCCCTGCTCACCCCATTGGTGGCTTGGCACAAGAAGTCAGGCTTATCTCAGAAGCAATATGTAAAGTATTTGTACCAACACACACAGTAATACAATGAAAATACTACAAAATAGACACCACACCAGTTTAGAAAAATAGGTAATATTTATATAAATCAAGCAAGACCAAAACAACAGAAATACAACATAGACAAGTTAAGGTATGAATTTTCAAAAGAATAAGAGTCTTACTCCATAGAAAATAATGGAAACGTTGATTTTTCACAAAGTACGGGGTTTGCATCAAAAATAAACCTAAATGGGTGAGCGTGCATCGGAAAAGCCAGCAATACGTTGATTCCTGACTCGCAAGTGAGGCCATGCATCGTTTCTCCTCCGGTCGGGTAGGCAATACTTAATTTTTCTCCTTCACAAGAGAGCTAGTCATCTATTTGAAGGATAGGGCACCTTGGAGCCACTCAGATTCACAATGACTTTTAACAACCAGGGAGGATGTATGAGGAATCTGGTCGCACATTTTTAGAAAACCAAGCTATGTGGGGTTTGCATTGTTATCAGTTATAGTTTTGTGTCGTTTCTCCAGCCGCAATGTGCTGATCTCCCAGTCGCGATGCAGGTGGAACGTCAATTTCAGCTGTGAAGCGAGTGGCACATCGTTTATCAGCTGCTTTATATAGTGGTGCAGTTGTCCACTGAGGGAACCATCCCAAAGAGCATGCAAATTGTGAGAATTCTATGTTTATCCTGGGGTCAGGTATGTGGGAAATACTGCTACCAATGCGCTCATTTTATGTACTAACCAAAACTGAATCTCTTCACGTTTTGTGGGTATTCTACCGATAAATTAAATTCACCGTAGCATGATTAATGCCTCCTGTGGCCATAGTGGATATTCAAATTGAGCATTATGAATTGTATTAATCGTCAATATATTTCTACTAGATTATTATGTAGGTGGCGTACGTCTGCTACCACCATGATACCTATGTTAGGATGTGGTTTATAAGCAACCAACTCTGCCCATGTAGGTCTGTCATTACTTAAAGGACCTAGTCTAACATTTTGTGGAATATGTGGTATGGCGCAATCAAGCTAATTTTGATGTTCTTGATAAGATAGTGGCATTTATAAGTATACATACGGTCTGTATTCTGCGGTGCATTTGCTGAAGTGTAGTGATGAAATATGTTCCTATCTGTTGCTGAGAATGTAACCCAAAAAAAAGAAATCTGTTCTGTATGCGTCATGAACATCAATGACAAATTTAACCTCTCCTCCCTCATCTGTGAGCTCATTATTTAATAAATATCTAGTGAGAGGGGTTCTCATGCTTTGCAATTACGACCCTGTTATGGTCCTCCATTTTAAACTGGAATTTAATTGTTCAGGATAGAAACACCAACTGGGGAATACTTTTAAAAGTTCAAGCTTGAACAACCCACAGCGTCAAATAGGTACTACCAATCTAGCTAAAGAGGATATTCCCCAATACCACGGATGTCTCTGTATAAGGTAGCCAGGGTGACTTTGCATGATTTGAGACAGATAATTGGCGATCTGTAAAATCAGTGCCTAACCAATGCTGGCAATGCCATTTCATAGACTCCCATTATAATAAAGTGACTGCTGGATTTGGGTGGCAGCACCACAGAGTATAAGGGACTGAGTCTGATCCCACATCATGTGACAGCTGTCAGCCTAACCCTTCCAGCTAGCTAGCAGCACCTCACCAATATCAAAAGCAAGAGTGATTTGCCTATCACATGACACTCAGGGCCTGATTTATGAAAAGTTAGCACCGACTAATTATATTTTGTAAGTTTGTGCCACTTTTGTGTCAAAAAACGACGCAAAGACGCACTAACTTTTCATAAATCAGGCTTTCAGACTCCTCAGAGAAGTTGTGGTGGAACAGATTGTACTCTTTTCTCTCAGCTATAAAAGTCTCATTCCTGGAAAGACAAACAGAAACACGATCTTGGTTGAATGTATATTTTCTTGAAGCAACTGCATCCTACATAAAAAGGCAAGCATTGCTATTATGAGGATAATGAAACACAGCATTATCACAGCAGTGACCAGGAAAGTGAAACACAAGAAGAGCCCCAACATATTGTCACCCAGTGTCCCTAATATCCCTACCTACACTTCTAAATTTCAACATTAGAGCAAATAGCACTGGTAGCCCTAATCCACCCTTTTGGTCTTGGGAAGGAAGCCCAAACCCCATACATGTGTTCAGAGGTGAAGAAGAGGTCTGTTAGTCTGCTGGGAGTCCTCCCACATTGACGAAGAGGAACTAAAATGTTTCTGCAGACACATTGACGACATACAGCATGAATTAGCAAGGTGACTGGAATGTCCCCTCTACCCTAGTGTGGGCTGTGTGATGTTTTATAATAATATATCTGTTATTATAGGAACTGCCCTGACATGACAACACATATCTTTCTATGTAGGGTAGGCAATGTATGCATTGGACTGGTAATACCCAGTGAATATCGTGTACAGTCTTGGGTTGAACTCAGGATGAAAATGTTGTGCAAAGAAATGAATAGCAAATTCTGTGTGGAAGGGCAACTGATAAAAGAATGAAAAACATCTCCACTAAAATGAAGGTTTGCTAAAATAATAAAAAGGAATAACAACAAAATGTAACTAGGTGAAAGGGCACAGGCCTCAGAACCGGGATTAAATGTGTCCGTGTAAATGCTAAAAATAATCTCACAATGATATGCATTTGAAAACTGAATAGGAAAACAGATAGAATGGCTAGAATTTACAGTGTTTTTATTTGTGGAGGGACATTTTGATTTGTCAACATATCAAAGCATGTGGAGGTATTACTTTGACAAATTAGAGGACAACAAAATGCCTGCCTGAGCAATAAACAATAAGTTGGAGCTGGATCTTATTATAGAGGAACTTTAATATCTGAATGTTTATAAAGGAATACTGATGTAATCTGTATACCCCTTTCAAGCAATAGTTTGTATGGAACCAAAGACTAGGAAAACCGCCACCTACTGAGCTTCAAAAAGAGCTTTAAGTTAGATTTTAAAAGCAATATTGGAAATGTGGGTGTAGGAAGAGATTTGGATGAACCGCTTTTTATTCTAGTGAATAGTGTACCTATGAAAAACAAAAAAATCTGACAGAAACTAGTGGATTTGAATAAGGTGAACTAAGGTATATTGCATCTTAAAGACAATAATGTGTATTACAAAAATGCAGATGTTGTCACACTTGGAAGATGCATGGAGGGAGAAATGTTGCCCTCAAGTGAAGAGTTTGAAAAAGTGGGTGGGAGTAGATCTGAAGAAACATATGACTACTACATTATCTATCCACTGCATTCAAAAGAGGTTATGGAGGATGCCATTGAACTTTGTTAGATGAAACAAGCTAAAGGAACTCCAATGAGTGTTTGGGAGAAAAGTTATGGAGCTCAATGTTTTCCACACCTATTTCCAACTGGAGTAGGTAGACGGTATGATGCACGGCCTGTGCAAATGACTACAGCTGAGTATAGGTCAACAAGATTGTAATCAAAGGACACAAGATTTCAACGAACTATTTTCTAGACCTTGCATCCTTGGCATGGTCTCCCCTGACTTTTTTTTCCCTCTGCTTCCCTAGTTCTGACTGTGTGCTGGGCTATGTTTTTGCTGTTTTTGGTACTCTGGGTACTTTACCACTGCTGACCAGTGCTAAAATGCAAGTGCTCCTTGTAAAGTGTATGTGTAATCAACTTTTCCATGATTGACATATTTAATTTACTAGTAAGTCCCTAGTAAAGTGTGCTAGAGGTGCCCAGGACCTGTAAAGCAAATGCTGCTGGTGGGCTTGCAGCACTGGTTGTGGCACCCATATGAGTAGCCCTACAAATATGTCTCTGACTTACCACTGCAGTGTCTGTGAGTTGCTGCACTCTACACTCCCGCACACAAAACAAAGACAGCTGTGAATCTTCTAGAAGTGTTAAAACAAAATCAGGATCAATATGGGGCTGCCCTGGGTCTGGATCTGGCAATGCAATCAAAGGGCATTTTTGCCATACTATTCTCAATCATATTAAGTAATCTTAAATAAGAAGCAGTAGTGTTGGCAGTATGCCAGAGACTCCAGGATGTTGCTGTACAGGATCAGGAGCACAAGCTGCCAAATCAATTCAAGTACAGGTGTGGGTAGTCTGGCGGCCAGTCCATGAAAACCATAACTACAAGATAAACCCAATAAGAATTCAACCAAGCAAGCAGCAGAGGGTTCTAAAAAACGATAGGCTAAACAAAAAGTATATAAAGATAATACAAAACAAAGAGGAGAATCTCCATGGTCAGAGACCTCTGAGAAATGCTACAATTGAGAAACAGAGTTAGTTATAAACACCTGATAGATACCAATATATTGATACCCACTAATCTCATTCTTTTCAGGACTCAACAAGTAAACAAAGTGAGAGGGAAGGGCATTCCAAACAATGAAACAAGCAACCGGAAACCAATTAATGATTCACATCGCTCATCTGAACCTTCCATAAAAAGGAAGAGAATCTTTCACAACAGAAAAAGTATTTAAAAAGAAAAAACTGGCAGCAATTTCTGCTACAAATGTTTGCACATAATGAGTACTTTCCTGAAGAACAGGACGTGGGGACTGACTACACAACACAACGGAGGTCACAATAGTTTGCCGGAATCTTCAAGAGCTTCTGGAGGTGACAGCAACTAGCGACTTTTTAGAAGTCAAAGCCATGAACATGCGAGGATTTATAAAAAGAAAATCAAAATAGAAATTGAAGGAATGCACAATTAAAGTTATATTCTGAGAAAAAATTAACGTTATGCTATAACATCCTCTTGGCAGGAAAAGATTTGCCACCAGGATTTGGGGGTCACTATGAACTCGGTGGGAAAACTCGCCAAGACTGCCAGCTCACAGAAGCCCCCGCCGGCCACATAATGTACATTCAACTGTGCCGGCGGGCGGAAATAGTGTTTACGCCTGTCAGCCCAGCTGAATGCAGGGCCTGAACATTGAAGCCAGCTACAAAAGAAGCCGGCGGCAATGTAGCAGTGTGGTGCGTGCAGCAGCACCCGTCACGAATTTCACTGCCCGTAAATCGGGAACTAAAATGCGCGACAGGGCTGTGCATGGGGTCCCCTGCACTGCCCATGCCATGCAGGGGGGCCTGAGGCACCCATTCCGCCAGCCTTTCCCTAGTGGGGTAAACCACCAGGAAAAGGCTGGTGGAAATTGCCTCATTATGCGGCAGGCAGCTCTGCTTGCAGTGCAGCACTGTCGGATATGTAACTCCACCATCGCCAAGCTGCCTGGAGGCAGAAGCTTGGCGCTGGAGGAGTTACAAAAGTGGAGGTCATGCCAAGAACATTATATGGTGGTCTATACCCCCATGCCGGTGGCGGTAATTACTGCCACCGCAGATATGGCGGCATGGCCGCCAAGTTCATAATGACCGCCTTTGTCTGTAAACACCCACTAATAGAAGATGTAATTGCTCCATCTTTCTCAGTCTTTGTTCTGGAAGATTTAAGACAAGTTTATGCAGTGGATTGGGTGTTGGCACAAGAGGAATGGGTGCTGTATCGCAACCATGTACGGTGGGAAAAAGACTCAGCCTGCCACAAAATACCAGTAAGATCAACACTATTACCAGAACCACAATACCCTATTAAACTTGAGGTTAAAGCACCAGTGAGGGAAATATTCACACAAATTGAGGACCAGGGTGTGATAAAGCCTTGCATATCACCAATGAATAACCCTTTGTTCCCCATAACTAAGCCAGACCATTCATATAGAATAGTCTTTGACTACGGACATTTAAGCAGACATACACACTCATTTACTATACAAAATGCACACAGCACAGCAGTCATCAACTTTTTTTTTTGTTTGAGGACGCTTTATTAAATGAATGAATGAACAAAGAGGTACAACAACGTTTCACAAAATTAAGCAGATTACTCCAAAAGGTGATACAGGGAAATGTGATACATACAAGGTTAACAGACTATGCATAAATATATTACCAACTATTGATAATAAATAATGAATACAAAATTTACTACTATTAAAATTGCAATTTATGTTTTGCATTTTCAGAAAAAGAAGAGAGAAAGATAGATGCAGCCAAAGAAAGTCGACAGAGAAAGAGAGTTAAGAAGAAAATAAAAGAGAAGGAGAGAGATAAATATGTCTAAAATACAACATCCTTAATCCAAAACAGTGATTACGCAGATGATAAAAGAAAATGTCAACCAATAAAAACAACGTTTAAGTAATACAATAAAAATTTCCATTGAGTATTATTTCATGGTGGCTGGAAGACAAAAGTTTTGTTATGAAACTGAGTTGATTAATGACATAAGTAAGTAAGAGGTGACCAAAATTAGTCTTTTTGAAGAAGTTGTTTTGTAGAGTGTGAAGATGCGCTTTCTAATCTATGATGATGACAAAGTAAGTTGCACCATCGGCTAAAAGTGATCTTAGTAGCATCCTTCCAGTCTGAAGTGATAACTTGTAATGCTAAAGCAATAAGCAAATCAACAAAACAGCCCACTTTACGGGCGCCAATCCAAATAGACGAAGAACTTCCCATTAAAGTATTGGTAATGTCAAAAGGAAAGGTAATGTTGCATATTTCTGCAATTATATTACATATGTTCTGCCTAAAAGAGGCAACAGTTGGGCAATGGAAGAAAGAGTGCAAGTAAGTGTCTGGTGAATTAGAACAGGTCCAGCAAAAATCCGACATGTCTGAGTTATATTTGGAGAGAGGAGTTAAAAAAATGTCTATGTTAGAAGTAATACGTGGTTTGTGTAGTGCTAGCATTACAGGAGGAATGATGTATTTTTGACCAAATGCAGTGGCATGTTTGATCAGAGTAGGAACAATGAAGATCTGATTCCCATGTAAGTTCTATTTTATGTTTGGCACGATTCGGTAGCTGATAGTGGAGATATTTGTATATGTAAGAGGCTCTAGCGGGGTTAGAGGGAGAAAACTGCAAAGGAGTTGAGGTTGGTGTGGGGGTGGGTCTAGCAATAATAGATTTAATTGTTGAACAAGAAAGGTCCTTAAGCTTTGATATTTCGGCATGTGGGTGGCTGAAAGATTACATTTAGATTGGATTTTGTAAGAAGAAAGAAGTTGCATATGCCTAAATAATTGTTTGACTTGTAAAATACCTTTAATCTCTCCAGAAGAGAGTATGATTAGATAATTTAATATTTGTGTTATGGTAGTTGGAGGAGTTCAAAAATGTATGTAAGGATGATGATGGTTTGGTGAAGAATGGATCTCGAGATGGAGTGCATGATAGTGTGAGAAGAGAACATTCTGGAAGAGTGCGAGAAATATGATAATGACTGAAATGGGAAAGGGAAAATAATAGCATCATCCAATTTATACCAAATTGATGGGGGAACATCTTTAGGGGAGTAGATATAAGGTGAAACTTGTTTCAATATAAATGAGGAAGGATATTGGTGACGATTAGGAAAGTTGACTTTATAGATTTGCATTGTGAGGATATAGCTATGTGCGCTTTCCTTCCATTCCATACAAACTTTGTCAGTTTGCTATTTAACAATTTAAAGAATTTCAAAGGTATTTTGACCAGTGGCATTGACAAGGTAAAGTTAATCACAAGGAGGATCATCATGTTAATGGATTCCAACCTACCCCACCAAGATAGGAATAGGGGAGACCATTTATTCGACATACTGCACATTTTTGGAACAAGATCATCCAAATTAAGCTGAATGGTAGCCAGAATTGAAGAAGTATATTTAATCCCTAGGCATTTTATATGTGTGGGGGTCCATTTAAAGTCAGTTCTAGCAAACATATATTTGAAACAGAATGTATTCAAAGGAAGAACGTCAGATTTACTTAAGTTTATTTCGTATCCTGAGAGACTAGAGTATGTGTTCAAGAGATCAGTAAATGTAGGTAACGATCTCTGTGGAGTAAACGAAGGAGGCTGCCTCAAACAAAATAGAAAAGGTTCCAGAGATAATATGAAAAGTAAAGGGGGTAGTGGACACCCCTGCCCAGTACCTCGGTGAAGGAAAAAGTAAGAGGATTGAATTCCATTAAAAAATATAGATGTAGATGGGGAAGAATGAAGTGTATTAATGTATTTTAAGATTCCAGGGCCAAATCCATGCCATTTCAAGGTTTGCATCATAAAAAGCCAGGTAATACCTTCAAAAGCTTTTTCTGTATCCAATGTAATGGCAGCCAAAAGGATAAAACCTTTAGAAGCAAGATGCAAAATATTTATTAAGGTTCTGGAATTATCAGTGATATGTCTACCTTTAACAAAGCCAGTTTGTTCAAAGTCAATTAAATCCTTTACAATCTGATTAACTCGAAGTGCCCATAGCCTCGCAAATATCTTACAATCTAAATTAATGAGAAAATGGGCCGATATTTGACACAGAGGAAAAGGTCTTTGTCTTTTTTTAAGATGAGGCAAAGCATTGCCTCAGCGGATGTACCTTGAGCTTTATCATTCTGAAGAAATTGATAGTATAGTGAATGTAAGCGTGGAAGAATAATATGTGAGAAATGGAGGTAGAATTCAACTGTAAAGCCAAACGGGCCTGGAGCTTTGTCTTTTGGTAGTTTTACCAAAGCAGTCTTAATATCTTGCAAAGATATTTCTTTATCTAAGAAAGTGACGTCTTGAGATTGACGAGGGTGCGATTGGAGAGATTAAAAAAAAGGAAGCAAGAGCTGCCTCCAAAGGAGATGTTTCTGGTGTATAAAGATTTTGATAAAGATCAGAGAAACATTGTAAAACATCCTCATTTCTGAAATATTAATACCCTTCTCATCTATAATATTTGAAATTTTAGATTCTTGGTATTTAAATTTAAGATAATTCACAAGCAGTTTTCCAGCTTTGTTATGCCCTCCGTAATATTTGGAATTTATTCCTAATATTGTGCCTGAGGCTTATTCAGTTGAGTTTTTATTAAAATCCAGTTTGAATTGAATTAGGGGTTTAAGAGTGTCATTATCATTTGAGGTATAGTATTTATGTTTCAGAATTTTAAAAGATGATAAAAGAAGAGCCAAATCTGTGAGAAACGTTTTCTTATTTGTGGCCACATAATCAATAAAGAAGCCTCTAGCCGTATTTTTTAAAGCATCCCAAATAACATGGAACTGCAGAGATGAGGTAAGATTAAGTTCAAAGTATTCTATAAGAAATACTTTAAATTTAACTAGAAAAACCCGATCCTTCAGCAGATAGTTGGTAAAACGCCATCTCTTTGATCTACAAGATTCAGATGTTGTTTCAATTTCTATGAACACACCTGCATGATCAGATATTAATATAGAGCCTATTTCAGTGTGCACTAGACCTGTGAGTAAGTGAGGTGTCAAAAAGATATAATCAATCCTAGATTTGGAGTTATGTACTGGAGAATAGAAGGTGAATTCTAAACTATCTGGGCTGTGTAATCTCCAAGCATCTATTCAACCTCTATAATGAATGGTGTTCTGAATTTTTATTTTTATTTTATTGGGAACATATCTGGAGAGGGATTGCCTAACCATAAAAGGGTCCATACCTTGATTGCAATCTCCACCCAATATGAGATTATCATTTGGGCATGAACGTAAAAGATTTGAAATGCTTTCCCAGAACTTTATATCCATACCCATAGAACCATAAATATTGAGTAAGGTATATATGGATATTGTGAATAATAAGGTGAATAAGAAGCCACCTCCCTTCGTCATCCTTCTCCTCTCTCTGTATCTATATGGAAAGTGATTTATGAAATAGAATAAGAACCCCGTTTGTATTATGATGTGTAGGAGAACAGAACACATGTCCCACCCATTGCCTCTTCAAGGAGTCAAGATCTTTATCAGATGTATGGGTTTCTTGTAATATAGCAACCTTGCAATTTAGCTTTGAAAGATGTGAAAGGACTTTTGTTTTTTTAATCAGATTGCGTAAAACGTTCACATTCCAAGAAACAACACACATGACATTAACCATTTTGTGGAACAATAAAAAGATATTCTTGCAACAGCATTTTCAATATAATAAAAATTACATGACAATAAATTGACAAAAAGCTATGTAATGTTAGAGCATCACAACAGGACATGCTTGAAGTAAAACACTTACACACATGTGCTAACAAAGCAAACTTGGTCATCAGAGTAATCCCTGGAGCAAGTGGGTTCACCTATGTAACATTCTATAAAAGTGATCTTGTCCCTTTAACATACAAATCACATTTGTATTCAACAGCTGAACAACGCTTAGCTGCCAATAGGAAAATTCTGCTGTTCAAATGGCTGTTGTAAAAGAGAGACCTCTAGCCCCAGATTAACAAATTGTTGTTGTGACCCAAATACCGGCCTTAGAGGCTGTGACAAAAGTTAGTGTTCCAAAGGCAAAAACATTAAATCCACATTGGTTACAATGGTTACTCTGACTGCCACTGATGTTGATTACATTTTTGATCCAATACTTCAAGACACAAGAGTTCCTTCAATATGAACTTGAATACCTACATACAAACGTTTTTGCTTCTTGATGATTATTTATACCGATGGTTCAGCCCAACCAGCAGTATGCACAAAACAACAATATTCCAATGCATGAGTAGCTGTGAGTGGATTCATGAAGGATGGCAGGTTCTAACCACCAAAACACATGCTTGCAGACCTTAGGGGACTGCACAATTGTCGAAGGTATATCCATGTAAAATTCTACCAAGTAAGCTGCAGAGAATTCTAAAAAACACTGAGATAAACAAAAGCAAAGTAAAGATAATACAAAACATAGAGGAGAATCTCTGAGGTCAGAGACCTCTGAGACATGCTACAATTTGAGAAACAGAGATAGCTTAAAAAGTCCTGATAGATACCAATTTATTGATACATGCCTATCTCATTTCTTGCAGGACTCACCGGATGAATGCAGCTTAATAGAGTTTACAGCTCTATTTTTGGCACTGGAACACATGGATCCTGATCTTCTAACACTGACTGTGTGCGATTTGTATTATTGTGTCCAGTCATTTAATGAATATCTGTATTATTGACACCAGGATGGATTCAGAGATTGAAAAGAAAACACCACCAAACCAAGACTTCTTTGTGGGAAGGTAGCAGATCAAAATGAGATGATACCAAATACCCATGTGGTACATACAATGAGCCAGCAATGTGTAGGAATACAAGATGCAGAAAACACTTTGGCTGATGAAGCAGTCAAGCCAGCAGTAGCCACAGCTTTTGTTGCTGCGATCAGACATTCCAAGACAAGATTGGATGATGAAACACTGGCTGCTGTGAAACTGACAGCAAGTCCTTGCCAAAGATGTATCCTAGCAAATACTCTTACCATTTGGGCAACCAAAATGTTGCATTTGTAACAATCCCAGGGGTGGGTGATTGTGTGATCCCCAATGAAGACCAAAGATTAGTTCTAATAAAAGTGGCATATGAAGTTACTTCTGCCCATGCAGGTTTAGCAGCTACAATAACATTATTGCAGAAATGCTATTGGTGGCCAGGTCTATACAAACAGACCAAACAGCATGTCCTTTGTTGTGACATCTGTCAACAAATAAGAGAGTCCACAGTTAAACACTCCCCACAGACACCCCTCCTAATTTCCAAATGAACCACTGCAATGTGTGTACCTGGACCATTTTAGTCCCCTAACCCCTGATGGTGCATTCAAATACATCTTAGTCACTGTTGATGCTTGCCACATATTTATATGGGTATGGCTACAATGATCAGCTGATGCTCAAACGGTTATTAAAGATTTGCACATATTTCTTGGGACATAGGCCCTGCCTTAGCCTCCAGTGCATTCAGGGACACCATGGTAACAATGGGGGTCCAACCGTATTTCTCGTCTCCATATCATCCTGACGGAAACCCTGTTGTGGAGTGGAAGAACTGAGACTTAAAGCAACCCTTAACAGCTAGAGTACTAGATTCCAGTCGTAGTTGGCTTAACCACCTGTATAGACTTCAGAGAGCACTTAACAATCTGCCCAAAGGTCTTTGGGAGGGTGTACCCCATATGAGGTTCTGTTTGCATGCCCCAGATCTTGATGGCCCTGGTGCAATGGTGACAGACACACCTTTTGACATAAATGAACATGCCACTGTACTGCAGGTATTACAACAGTTCTGTGATGAAAACTAATCTACATGTGCTGCCACTTTGGGAATGAGGAATTTCCCAACAATGTCTGCTGGTGGGATTTTAAATGCTGGGGCTGTAATGTGTGAAAAGATTGCTGTGAAGAAGGAATTTGGCCCACCATATTGAGCACTGGTTCCAGTCCTGATAATAGACAGTACGATAACTGTCATTTTACCACCATTGCCTGGTTTAAAAAAATGCTTTTGTCACAATGTAACTTATCCTACACAGTAGACCCAGAGGACCCGTGAGCAGCTCCTGAACCCCCTTGGCTGCTACTCAGGGTGTTCATCTCCAAAAATGCAACCTTCAGTGACAAGACTTCCTCGAGCTTCGGAAGGGAGGAAAATGAACTTTCATCAGTCTATGGCTCTACATCTATGACAAGAAATGTCCAGAGTTCTGAGCAACATTACATAAATTCAACCCAAACTGATCTAATTGTTTACTATAAACCACCAGGGGACACATCTGGGAGTTCTCCTTCTCAAACACTGGCTCCAGTGGTTGCACAAACAGTTTCTGGATATTTAGCTAACATCAACAAATCTTTTTCAAACTCTTTAGCATCTTCAACTGCATCTTTATCAAGGGCATGTAAGCTATTCAAATGGCTCAAAACTAACTATCTGATTCATCCATGGACTCATCTATGGGTACTGTTATCTGTGTTTGCCTTCCTTCTTTGGATTGTTTTTTTCATTGTTTTATTTTGCTGATACAATCTCATTATCTTCCTGAATGCTCTGTGGTTGAACTGGTAGATGAGGTTTTAAAGCCATCACTTATCCTCATAGAGACTCATCCCAAGTGAACATTTCAGCTATACCTTTTACTAAAGGGATTGTTTGTGATAAAGCATCATTGGTACTTGTGGACCGTCAAAAATTATTTGAATTCCATCTGTATTCAAAGTTTTTATGAATGATAACATAACACCTGGGATGGTGTCTTGCAATTGGGAAATGAAAACAGGTGTTTTTATGCTTTCTGAGCTTGAACATTATACTGCATTTGAAAGTAAAGATGTTTACCAAACAACAGCAAATTATTGGGAAATGTTCTGTTACCATCATTACAGACACCATCTTATAGATAAAGCCAGCACCCTGAGAAATGTCTACAATTACACACAATGGGGACATTATCCAGCTCCACCAGTTTGAGCTCTTAAAACATATGTTGAAAAGTTTGCAGATTAATCTGGGCATGATGTCACAAATTCTGAGTCTCATTAATTTAAATTGCCACCAATGGAATTTCTGAATGTCCTTTTAACAGATACAAAATTAGTCTATTCTGATTCCTTTGTTTCCTTCTTGGCTATTGAAGGCTATGAATATTGGGTGAAGTCAATTGACTTAAAGAGTGTGTGGGGAAATAGAAATTGGTAAATACAGGGGTAGGAAGCTTTGTTTAGAGCATGCCTTATCCCACTGTAAATTATTTTCTTAAATGAAACTGTATAGCAAAAAAGTTGTTTAGGCTTAGCAAAAGCTACGGAATTGACTATGACCAGCATTCCATCACCAGCTAAATGGAGAAAGATTTTAAATGTTTCTAGAGAACTGCTCAATAGGCGGGTCTTAAATGGAACATTTAACTCAATACTTTCAGGTCCAAATGGGAGGTTATTGTGGCCAGTGGACACCAATGGTTGCCATGCACATTTTGTAAACTTTACAGAGGGATTTACAGCGAGCCAACCTGACCCTCATTACATATCATTACAACACTACTATATCATCACCACATATAGCATGGGAAAATTATGTCAACAATGCTTGAAATGCTTGAAATCTTCCACAATACCTGCCATTAAAATCTTGTCAGAAAACCCAAACGTACAAGATTTTTTGTTAGGTCCAAGAAAACCGTGCACAGAGCGCATCTTATATGCAATATATAGCAAAATATGGAAATGTTCGCAAAATGAAACCACCACCAAGTGAAGGCAAATAGAGCAGGAAAACTTACAGAAAGCTCTAGTCATTCTATTCTAGATAATGGTATGAACATTTTATCCAACCTCATTTTCACTCTACATATCATTGTTTCTTCTGCAATTGACATCATAGAAAATGACAAAAAAATGACATTTTTGTAACATGGACAGAGTCATCTTAGGTCCATTGTGCAGTTAGATTGGACATCACAAGTTCTGAAATGTGGTACCATCTGCAGTTTGGTTAATACACAGTGTTATTAATCAGCCCATTTCATCACTTCAATTCACTTTGTGTTTGAAGCACATTCCTGTTGGCAGATTTGAAAGGCTAGGAGATAATTACATACTTGAGATGTGGGACCTACCCTTTATGCACAAATGTTTCAATGGCATTAAGGAGCCTTTCTGAGCGGAAGAGAATGTGAGACTTTTGTAACTCAATCAATGACTTATAAGCAGCTGTCCTTACAAGGAGCATGTAATGCTTCAGCTGCAAATTTAGCCTGTTATCAGAAGGAGGCACCTGTCTCTTTGATGGGTCTCAGGTGCTCTCAAATGGAAGTTATGTGATGCTGAACAAAATCAGCTGTTGTGGTATGCAAGCCTGTCTCCCAAATTGTTACATGCGGAAATGTGCTTCCCCCCTTATGCGAGAGATTTGGCTTCAAATTGCTACTTCAATTGTAAATTCTGACAAGCTGAGCATACTAAAGGCACATTGTTTAAAAAATATGTGGCACTTACATCTGCCCATGAGACCTATGCTCTTCAAGTGGCAAAGTCATCCTAAGTGATACAGTCACTTCTAAGTACAACATTTCCAAGTCATGTTAATGTACTCATAGGTCACATTTTTAACACGTCTAACACCACTGGGATTGTATACTTCTTTAAGGCAGTTGGTTCTGATTTTGCAGAACCTTCTCCTCTATATTTGTGATAATACATTCAGCCATACACTATGTTTTGAGTGTCTTTGGGGGTTTCCCTGTTACTTTGGCTCCAATTGATGGCATTTTGCTGTTGCTACTTTTCATTCGGAATGTGACCCAATGTCAACAAGGAGAACCGATGGCGCTTCCACCAGCTCAACTGTGTTGTGACCAAATGATGCAGTGTTTTGGAGCATCACTCCTGGAAGAATTGGAGTCCAACTGGTCTTTGTCATTCAGTCAGGTTCTCAATTGCATGCAGCCCACCTTTCGATGTTTGTGGACCCATTCGACCATTCAGTGGAAGTGTGTCTTACCAAGCAGCGCATTCCTTCTTTGGAACTGGTCTGTTGGTGTTCTCAGTGAAAGTCCATTACAAGACATGCACCATGAGATTGCAATTGCTAGAGAAACCCTCCTATAATTTGCTCTTTGTGGATCAAGTTGCTCTTGGTGCTACTACACTGCCTCCACCGGAGCTATGACTGAGGCAATGGAACATGAGTGCTTCCTCATTTTTCTTGTCAAGGAACTGGTTATCTGCCAAAGTCGGGTGGTTCCTGGAGTCATAACAATTGATGATATTGGCAATTTTTAAAAAGATTACTATTATTGTTAATTTGGTGACATCTGGCCTTAACTGATGTTCCAGTTTTATAAATTCTAAATTAATCTTTTTAATTTGGCTCAGACTTGGTCTGTTTTGCTTGACTACACGGACATTTTATCTCATTCAATATATTTTAGCTTGCTTATAATGATAAATGTAGGTGATTTTTAGTGTTAAGTTTTATTACAGACCTCTGCACTTTTGAACCGACAATGGGTAGGGTGTTGTGAGTTTATTTTAGCATTTACATGTATGCATTATTTAGTCCTGGGCTTGGGGTCTGTGTCCTCTCACTTAGTTACATTTTGCTTTGATTCTTTTTTCTTATTTTAGCAAAGCTTCATTTTAGTGAAGATGTTTTTCATTCTTTTATCGCTTATCCTTCTGTGTAGGATTTGCTATTCATGTATTTGCACAACATTTTCATCCTGTGCTCAATCCAAGGCTATACACAATATTTGCCGGGTATTGCCAGTCCAAAGCATACATTGTCTACCCTACTCAGAAAAATATGTGTTGTCACATCAGGCCAATTCTTAGAATAACAATATGTTATTATAAAACATCACACTGCCCACACCAGGGTAGATAGAACATTCCAGCAAGCTTGCCATCTCATGCTGCACATTATTGCAGTTTCTGCAGAAAACTTTTAATTCTTCTTCTTCTATGTGGGAGGGCTTCCAGCAGACTAACAGACCTCTTCTTCATGTCTGAACACAAGTATGGGGGTTGGGCTTCCTTTCCCTGACCAGAAGGGCAGATTAGGGTGATCACTGCTATTAGCTCTCATGTAGAAACCCAGTAGAATAGGTAGGGATATGAGGGACACTATTGTGGCGTGGAACTCTTCTCATGTTTCACTGTCATGGTCACTGCTGTGATAATGCATTATCCTCATAATTGCAATTCCTGACTTTTTACATAGGATGCAGGTGCCTCAACAAAATATATATTGAACCAGCATCCTGCTTTTGTTTGTCTTTGCATGTATAACACTGTGAGAAAGGGGTATGATCTGTTGCACCACGACTTCCTTGATGAGTCTGAGTGTCTTAGATAGGCTTTCACAAATCAATCTTGCATTTGGTATTGGGGAGCTGTTGCTAGCTAGCTGGAAGGGTTAGGCTGACAGCTGTCACGTGGTGTGGGATTAGACTCAGTTCCCCATAATCAGTGATGCTGCTGCGCAAAATCCAGCAGTTCCATTACTATAATGGGAGTCTTTGACATTGACATGTTGACAAATCAAAACATTCCTTTACAAATGAATACACTGCACTGTCCAGTTATTTGCCTGTTCAGTATTCAAAGACACATCAGCATTTCAAATTTGGCCTTTGTAGTGAGCACATCAACAAGACAATATAAACATAGGGCCTGATTTAGACCTTCACGGTAATGGTCCCACCATTGACTCTTTGACTGGAAACCCATCCGTCACTGTGACGGTCCACCAGTCACATTTAGCTGTTGCCGGTCCCATAGACAAAAGCTCACATTGGAATTGCTGCCTCTGCCTAGTAATACCAGCTGCATTGATGGAGGGAGAGGGAAAGGGGATACCGGTAGGAACCCAAACACCCTTCCCACCATGCAGATGTGGATGTGCCGTACCACCAAGAAAGAAGTGGGGGTCTGATCTCTATGCCTAAAATAGCTGATTGGGGGAAAAAGGCTGAAATTACACCTTTCTTCCCCCTTTCTACCCCATCTCTCACTGGACATGACTGGACAACATCTGCTGTTACTGTTGCCACTGACCCACAGAGAAAACATAACCACCCCCCATTGCCAGACTCAAAGGTAGGGATGGCGCATTGCCAGGGTATGTTGTGTAGGAATTGCACAGAAGGTCGGGATCACTGTAGGCATATACATGTCACAGTATTTTTTTCTAAATCACTGGTACAGGCATATGTCAGGGACATAAGTGGGATACACACAGAAGGGGACACACTGGTACACAATACATATCAGACACATACACAGCTGTCATTATGGTGCCAGTATTCATTGACCGGTCTATTCGAACCTGTCTACTGTGTCCATATGTGCACATTGCCAGGGGACTATACCTGTCATGTTGTGCTGCGAGTTGTGTGTGTCAGTATGTGTATGTGTGTATGTGATGTGATTGGCTGGGTGAAGGGTGAGCTGGAGTGGGTGATATGATTGTGTATGCATGTGTTTGTCACTTGCATGTGAAACCAATGGTGTTGTGTATATCATGTTGCAGTGTGCCACATTCAGGTGAGTGCTGTCATTGTGTGGCGGTTGTTGTCAAGATGTGTGCAGTTGTGGCTTTGTGTGATCATTTGTGTAGGTGAGAATGTAGTTGTGTTGGTTGTTGTTATTTTGTCATGGGTGCAGTGTCAATGATGTGCATGTTGTGGCATGGAGGTATGTCAATGTGTGTTTTCAGCATGTATAGGTTGTGTTGGAACGGCATTGGTTGTTGTGTGAATGTGGTGTATTATGTGGTGTTTAGTGTGTGTAGTGCATGGGGTTCACCTATGGCTAAGTGGCAGAGGTTGTGTGTTAGTTACATCTCTTCCATAGCCCCTGCCATTGTATGAAGTCCATTGGGTCCCTCTGCCACCCCCCCACTGTCAGCAATCTATTGCCAGTCAATCCGCTTGCAGAGATGTAAAATCTCAATATGGTGGTGTGATCGCCAATGTCTAAATCAGGCCTCTAGTTTGGCTTCCCTGTAGAAACTGCATTAAACTTTGCTATTTCTCATGTAAAGATATCCTCACTAATATCTGTATTTAGTACCTGAACAAACCAACTTCTCATTTTGCAGAGACTCCACTTCAGGACCAAAGAAACATAACTGAATATCTTCACAAAAAAGTTCAACCTCTGATACTGAACGATACAACGCTGCTTTGTTCATTTCTCCTAAACAAAATATAGAACATTTTACAAAGTAAAGTCTTCTAAATAAATTTCACATCTTTGACTGATGAACAGCCAACATTTTAAAATGATGACAAGTACTTGTGCAGACTTTCCAGGCTAGACATGCTAGTGAGTGACTTGCAAATGAGTATTTTCTGACTTTGCATGGATCTAATGCTTGCAACATTGCAGTTTTCGGCTTCACACTTCTAGCTAAAAATGGATGTAGAAAATGTCTTTATATATCAATTGATTTCTGGTGAACACTACAAATAGTACAGCAGTCGCATTTATACACCGGGCCATGTCTACACCTTACTTGTATCTCTTCAGCTATCTATTCCTCTACATTTCTAGGAACCATATCCCCTTATTGCAATGGAAGTACCATTGTCCTATGCAACATACACAGGTCCCTCTGTGGAAAAAGAAACACAAGTGTTGTTTGATGTGTAATAGAAAAAGAATCATCAGAGAAACAGTAAAAATGTGAATAAAAAACCCTGATGAAGTCCTGTCTATGGGACACAACGCGTTGGCTGGGCTGATGCTGAATGATCATTAAAGAAATAATGAAACAATTTTGGATTGAAGCACAATATAATGGCTCATGCTTCATTGGATTTTTAAGAAAGCCATGATAAGACTTATAAGAAATGTTCTAATATTACTGGATTTTTGAACACTCAAGGAAATTTCTTTGGACTACCTTAGCACACCCTTTTATTTATGGATTTTGCTATTGGGTATATGGTCCCTGAGCAATAGGGTCATTGAAAAGTAGAGTGCTGTATCCTTACACTCTAAGCACTAATAACTGTGAAGCTGCTTGTTTGTCCAAGAATGCTCTTTCAGTGGTTTTTGGAGTACCATCTCTACCTCATAGCATTGTCCAGTTGTTTCAATCGCATGCATGGATGTGTTCTGTTGTAAGTAGCTTTCTTCATTAAAGTCAGCCCTAGTATTAGATGTATGCATGGCGAGGTAGCACTCACCTGAATACCAGGTACTGCAGGAATGAAGATAGTCCGTCCTCTCACCTCCTGGCTACCCCTCCACACTCACTGGATAACAGATGTGAGTGATAAGCCATGAAAGGAAAGGGAGAAAAAGGGGGACAAATGGAAGGATTCTTCTGGCTGTGAAAAATTCTCACTTTTGGTTGACTCTCAGGAAATGTTGTCCCCGATAGGGCCTCACGTGCTTCTGAGAAGATGCTCCAGCACCGTGTTTTGAAAAAAAACATGAAATGGCAGTATGATCCCCCATAATATTCATACAAGCTAGGCTCAGTCACAGTCATTCATGAGGGATGTATGAACAATGCTCACCAATCAGCATGAGGTTGACGGTTTGAAATCACAGTCAGAATTCAATGGGAAAAATCTGCATTGCAAACAGCCCCTCTTAATCCATAGGGGAAGATCAATTCATGGTTCCTATTGACGGCATAGAATGAATTAGCACATCAAAATAAATGTGATGTGGATAATGGTTGGGAGCACAGGGAATGTCCAGACTGAAGGCAAGTAATTCTAGAGGAAAGAATACAGTCTATCTAAGCAGAGGTTTAGTGCATTGACCATGGGAAAACACAGACAAGAATGACAGATAAAAACAGCAAGCAACAAATGTAGTCCTATGCTACTGGCATCTGGAAGAAGAAATAGAGTGGCAAGGATCGAACAACTGAGAAAAGCAGCAGCTGTTCGGGAGGAAACATAATTTCAAGGAGAAGGCTGGTGAAGGAGGATGGGACGGAGCTGTCTGTAGGACCGCTGATCAGAACAAGTCCCAAAAATCATTAACAGCAAGGAAATAGGAGGGAGGAAGTTGACATCTGAATGCTTCTTTTGATGTGGAAAAGAAACCAAGGGTCTGACCAACGAAGGACGCTCCCATAAATAGTCCCTGACTCCGCTTTTGTTCATCAGTAATATATATATATATCACAAGCTTTTTTTCAATCATAAACCATCAAAGCAAAAAAACATCATTCACATAATTACATATACAGATAAAGGTTTAGTAAAAAAGAATAAATAAATGATAGTCAATAAAAATATCACCCATTTTTAACAATAAAACCAATAAGTTCTCTCAGAACTTATATCAAAGCATACAGAATTATAAATTACAATAAATGTAAAAAATAAGTCCGTATATGCAATACAGCCAAAAGGGACTTGTTAGCTGCATGGATCACAGTGACAGAAGTATCACTCTTCAGGATCCTAAGGGCAATAACTAATTGCCGAATGACATCTGGCAAACTGGGCGAATCCACTTACGTCGAGGGAGGGCACACGCTGCACAGAAGAACATAAAATGATCAACTGATTCCAGAACAGTATTACAACATGGACATAAACTGGATATCGTCGGTGACCTCCAACTGCTAGCAAAAGACAGTAGCGGAAAACACCCATAACGGAGGCGAACATACAATCTCTTCCCCAGAATATCGGGGATAAGATCAAAAAAAGGTTAAAACTCGGGTACCATTTAAAATCAAGGAAGGCATTAGTCAGTCGTCCATATGATGAACCAAGGAGATAGTTGTTCCTGACATAGGACCAGTATGCTATTTTCAAAGGCAGTTTGTGCATCTTCTCTAAATCCTGTGGGTTCTCCCAGTAGTTCCCAATCCCTAGAGTATGGAACCAAGTAGAAACATGCCTAAACCATGGAATAAGAGCTAAATTAGGTCTCTTCAGAAGATCAACAAGAGAGTCCCTATAAACAGCAAGTTGGGGAGTAGTCCAAATTGTTACCCAGAAAAGTAGCGGTTTTAGGGCTATCAGATCAGATATGAGGTTAAAGCCCAGATCCAAAAAAATTGGAACCAAAGGGGTGCTACCTGGGCACGCAAGAAGTGCTCTAGCAAAATTGTTCTCACCCACCAGTAATTTAGAAGTTTTGCAGGAGCCCCACACCTCAGCACCATAAGTAGCAGCATTTTGTGCTTTAGCTAGATAGATCTTTATTGCCGGAGAAATGGCTTTCGTAGCTGTGTTCTTATAAAAGCACAAAATGGCCCCTGATCTATGCTGGAAAAGGGACACACTCTTGTTGATCTGTTCTTCCCAGAGCAATTTATTAGAGATCCTCACACCCAGATAATCTATTGAACTTGCTTCCCACAGAGGAGCCCCAGCTAGAGTAATAGTGCATCTTCTGGCTGGTCGTGGACTAAACACCATCAATTTAGTTTTACTAGCATTTCATTCCAATCCATAATCACTGCAAAAAGTAATAAACGTATCCACAAGGGCCTGAAGACCCATTGCGGCCTTAGAAATCCGCAAAAAGCAGTATAGGGATATTTTGCTCCTTTGAGGAAGGGGCATCATTTTGGCAGGAAGACACCGCTTGTATCACCTCATTTATGTATAACGTAAATAAGGTTGGTGCCAAAACACACCCCTAACGGACCCCCTGTTGGATAGGAATATGGTCTGTCAGTTCTCCCTGATTGCCCCGTGTCACCTGGTCATATGTGCCCTCATGTAACCATTGTAGGAGGTAAATTATGTTAGCTGGAATACCTATTTTATATAGAACATCCCATAGTTTCCGTCTCTGGACCATGTCAAATGCAGACCGAAGGTCCACGAAGGCAACATAGAGTTTTTGTTTAGCCAAAGTTACATATTTCCAGTATAAAAGTGCCAACCTGAAAACCTGATCCATGGTACTGATTTTGGGGCGAAAACCTGCTTGAAGTGGAGACATCTCATAATGGGTGTCAGCCCAGTCTAAGAGCCTTTCCATGAGTTGCTTGGCAAAATGTTTTTGAATATTATCAATGAGACTAATAGGTCTATAATTGCCAGGAGAGCTTACCACTCCCTTTTTGTGGATGGGAACTATTTCAGCCCCTTTCCAAGTACTAGGTATCGGACCTCTGGCGGCTATTGCATTATATATCATATTTATATAGCTGGACCATATCACTGGCTCAGACTTATTTAGGTCCCCCGGTATCTTATCAGGGCCTGGGGCTTTGGAGGGTTTCAGGGAATTAATTGCAGCTAGTGTTTCCTCCAGAGTGAAAACAATATAGTCATTCTGTTTACACACATCCATACCCGAATCACCAGATGGTGAACTCACTTCAGGTAACTGTTGAAAACCAGGGTTGCAAGGGGAGGTGTTACAGGTCATAGCATAAAGTTTAGAAAAATGGTCAACCCAACTCTCAGGCTGGATATGGATAGGAGTTATATTCTTGCCCTCTCTATAATTACCAGACAGCACTTCCCAAAAAGACCTATTGTTATTAGATCTGGCAGCAGCCAACAGGTCCTGCCAGATCAAGTCATCCCGGCTTTTCTTTGCCTGCGCTATAACTTTGTAGTAGGCTAGTCTATCAGTCATCAGTAATAGTTTTTTAGAGAAAAGGGCTATAGGATGCATTAGGCCAGTTTCACTATCACAGTGAGATAAAACCCAACACACAGCATGTTGGGACGCATCAGCTGTTACATAGAATGTTAATGCTGCATCAGGTTGTATCAAGATAGGAGCTGTGGTGAACTTGTATATTAGTAGGTCCAATGCTTTCTGGCCTTCAGTTGACTACCAAAAGACAACCCTTTTCTTCAGGAGTTTAGTAATAAGGGCTATAATCTCTGAAAAATGAGTAATAAAATGTTGATAAATGTTGGAGAAACCCAACAAGACTTGTACCTCCTTAACACATATACGAGAAGGCCAACATGTTAAGGCTTCAGTTTTCTTTTTGTCCATTTGTATTCCTGCAGAGGATATGAAAAAATAAATCTACTTGGGAAACCTGTAACATGCATTTGTCAAGCTCAACAAATAAATGGTTTTCACATAGTTTCTGTAATACCTGTTTGGTATGGTGCTTGTGTTACTGATGGGTTTTAAAGAATAATAGGATGTTCTCTAAATAAACAATAACGCTGATGTTGAAGAACTCCCTGAGTACTTCATTAGTGAAGAACTGAAAAGCCACACTTGCTTTATATAACCCAAAAGGTATGGCACGATATTCATACAATCCAAATTTTGTGCGGAAAGCTGTCTTCCATTCATCACCTTTGTGGATTTGGATGAGGTGGTAAGCTTCATGAAGGTCCAGCTTGGTGAATATCATGGCATGTCGTAATTGATCTAGCAGAACAGGTTCTTTATCGTCATTTTATTCAAGGCCTTCGATTTGATACATGAGTGGAGATGCCCCTCCTTTTCTTGGCACAAGGAAAAGAGGATATGACACAGGGGAAGAGGAGTGTCTGATTAACCCTAGTCTCATATTTTCCTGTGCCAAACAGGATGTACAAACAAGTGGGGAAGCCCATTCCGAAGAATTCTGATAGCAATGTTGTAAACAATGCTTAGAATCTGGAGTCACAGTGCGTTTTGCCTAATATCCTGTGCGATGTAGTTGTAGCCAAGGCACCCCCAGCATTGCTCCAAAAGTGGGGATATTAATTAAGTAAAAACTGATCAGCTGTAAATGGCCATTATCCCATAATAATGTAAGGGGTTCCATTTGCATGGTGATCATCGCAGATGACAATTCCTTGATGTCAATAGGCCAAACTGGTTCTGGGTCTTTTTCTTGGAGACACAGAATACCATGGTTCATAGCCAATTCTACATCTTTGTAATTGTCAGTAGTCCCTCTTTCTAAGAGGTTGGGTGAAACAGTCTGTTTAGTATGGGTTATGACCAAAGTCACCATAATGGTGAAGGGACATGGCACCCTGGTCACTAGACCAGCAGAAATGTAGGAAGTCTCCTGGCCAGGAGGATACTCCTTCCTATTCACAGAAAAGCCCTCACTCTCAACAAAATCCACAGATGTCTTCAGAGGAAATACCTTGGGTTTGGCAGTACAGTCACAGACATAATTCGACAACCTTTATCACAGTACAAACAGATTCAAGGGCCACCTTTTGGCCTTCTCCTCTTGGGTCAAAGGACCACTGATACCCCCTATTTGCATGAGTTACTATAAAGAACTGTATATACTTTCTTCTTGGCCCCTCTAAGCAAAAATACCAGCGGTGAGCTTGTTTTATTCTTTTCTCCCCTACGCTCAGTCAACCAGTGGTCTAATTTCACCACCAGTTTGATAAAATATGCAGTCCTCAGGATGATCTACTACATGAGACAAAATGTCCTTCGGGTTGTCACAGACCCTGGTAAAACAAAAAGCTCATTTTCTTCACAAGCTAATGTGTTTCAAATTCAGGAGATTAATATTGGTTATGTATGTTAATAAATCATGCTTACCCTGCCTAAGGTTAAGCAGTTCGTTGTCAGTGGCCTGCTTGGAAGTGTGCTTGGCAAATAGCCGCTGCATTTGATTTTTAAATGCTGCAAAGTTGTACAACACTGGATCATCATTCTCAACTAGCAGTATTGACTAATTAGCAGCAGTGTCAGACAGATATGAGATCACGGAAGCAACTTTAGCAGCATCATCTGGAAATGCTGTGTGTTTACAAAGGAATTGTAGATGGTATTGGTTCATAAAAATTCTGAATTTGCTGCTGTTGCCGCTAAAGCGTTCGGTCGCAGCCAAGGGGACTGGTACCAGGTAATCATCATCAGATTTACAGGGAGGTCTCACTATCTGTCTGGGGTATTGTCAAACTGAAAAGTCATCAGTTGCAAGATGAGTACATGGGTTTTTAGGTTAGCTCCTGGTGTGCACCCTCAGGGTTCCCCCCTTAGTTTTTATAATTGGCTAGTTCTCCTTTTATTGCCTTCTTCTCTTGTTGCAGGTTTTGGACTTTAGCTTGAATAGCAGACAGAACAAGTGCAAGTTCTTGTAGAGTAGATTCTGTTTCCCCAGCCCCATTGTATTTGGACTCTCTGGGAGACCTGCCTGAACGACGTATGGTTTTATACTTTTCCATGGGTTTGGTTTTCTGTTGCGAGGCACCACTCACCTGAAGACAGGTACCACAGGAATGAAGATAATCCATCCACTCAACTCCTGGCTAACTCTCCACACTGACTGGAGAACAGACGTGGGTAGTGTGCCTTTAAGGTGGAAGGGGGAAAAAGGGGAACAAAGGGAAGGATTCTTCTGGGTGTGAAAAAGTCTCACTCTCAGTTGACACTCAGGTAGGTTGGCCCTATGACGCATCATCTGCTTCTGGGAAGATGCTCCAGTTCTGTGTTTTTCAGAAATTACATTCATACAGGGTAGGCTCATTGACAGTCATTCATAAGGCAAATATGAACTATGCTCGCCAATCAGCATGAGGTTGACAATTAAAAATTACTGTCAGAATTCCAAAGGGAAAATATGCATTGCACACAGCCTCTATTAATCCATAGGGGCTAATACAATTATGGCTCACACTGATGGCATAGGAAGACTTGGCTATCAGGATAAATGCCCCTTATTATATTCATAACAAGGCAATCCATAGGACTTCATTAATCACAAGCTCGTATTCACAAGGACAGATGAAAAAAATGGATAATGGTTAGGAGCAGAGATAATGTCCAGACTGAAGGCAAGTAATGTCCAGACTGAAGGCAAGTAAATAAAGAGGAAGAATACAGGCTATGTAGCCAGCACTTCAGTTCACTGACCGTGGGAAAATACAGACAAGTATGACAGACAAAAACAGCAAGCAACAAATATAGGCCCTCATTATAACCTTGGCGGCAAATGCCGCCTGCTGCAACGGTGATGGTGATGCTGTCACCATGGCTACCTACCGGCCACCAAATTATGACCGTAGCCGGAATTCCGTCAGAAGGCTGGCAGAATTCCGGCTACAGTCATGACGGCAGACAGAGGTGAGGTGGCCATGATACGGCCTGGCGGTGTTCTGCTGGTGGATGCTGCTGTTGCCAGCAGCGATGCATCCCGTCTCCTGCCGGGGGACCCCCTGAAAGCAGGTAAGTCCGGTTCTCCAACAGGGGAGGGTGTTTTGTATGTGTGTGGGTGTGTGTGTGACTGTTTTTGTGTGCAAGTATGCGGGTGTGGGGCATGTGTAATGCGTGTGTGCATAAATTGATGTGAGTATACGTGTATGTTGTGTTGTGTGATTGCGTGTGTGCTAGTATGTTTTTTAGTGAGTGCTGCTGTGAGTGTGTATGAATATATGCATGCATGGGTGAATGTGGGTATGCGTGTGTGTATGAGTGTTTATGTATTTGTGTGTAGGTGTGTGTATGTTGGGGGTCGAGAGTGGGAGAGGGAGGGTGGAGGAGGACTCTGGGTAGGGGGAGGGGGCGGGGGAGACTCCTATCAGTGCCAGGCACTGATAGTACCTACCGCCATGATTTTCATGGCGGTACAGAAGCCACGGAAACCATGGCAGTGGGCGGGGTCATAATGCCATGGGTGGCCTAGTGATGGCCGCTGGGCTGGAGACTGTAGTCTCCAGCCCGGCGGTGGTTACCACTGTGGCAGTCGGTGTGTTACATTGGCGGTTTGGCTTTACCCAAACCGCCAATGTCATAATATGGTGGTGCGTGCCGCCAGCCTGTTGGCGGTACTACCGCCACTATTACACAGACCTCTAGGGTTGTAATGACCCCCATAGTCTTAAGCTACTGGTGTTTAATGGACAAAATAGTGTGGCATGGAGTGAACAACCGAGAACAGCAGCAGCTGTTCAGGAGGGAACAGTATTCCATGGAGGAGGCTGATGGCAAAATATGGGAAGGAGCTCTCTGTAGGTCAGCTGATCAGAACGTGTTGCGAAAATCAGTAGTGCAAGGATATAGGAGGGAAGAAGCTAACATCTGAATCCTTCCAATGACAGGGAAAAGAAACCAAGCATTTAAGTAATGAAGTATGTTCCCATAAATAGTCCCTGCCTCCGCTCCCTGACATATTCCCTGCCTTGTGGGTGCCGAACAGCTACTCCCAAGGCAGCTGCAGTGGTCTAGGCACCATATGGCCAGTGAGTCCAGGAAGGCTCAGTGGCAAAGGCCAAAAGTAGGAAAACATAAAAGAAAACCATAAACATCCACAACACACACACACGAGGAGTGCTGGTTATATCACAATCACTAAGTGAGTATGAAACACTGGCCTACCTCAAATGCAGACTAACTAGAATATGGCCAAGTAAGTCCCTTTATTAAAGCAGAGAGAACACCTGAGGGTTTTATGTAGAGCGCTGCATAAAGGACCTAACAGTATGTTTCCATCTTCCTTTGAAATGTTTGCAGAAATTACTTTCATTAATTAGCCTTTCTGTGGCTTCTCTTCTTCATAGACAATATACTCATTCTGTTTAGTAACAAGGTAAATAGTTTACTCATGTTTGAAAATGGGTTATTGGTAAGGGCAGGTATGTACCTACACCTAGCAACAGGCCACTAACCTCCACTTAGGTCCAGTTAGGTCTCAGTAAATTAAACCTAGCTCAACCCTTGGTAGCTTGGCAACGAGCGACATGGCTTAACGTAGGAGACAAAGCATAAAGCATTCAAATATCACAAAACAGTAATTAAATAAAACACAGGAAACAGTTTAAAAATCCAAAATCATTTAATAAAAATAGATTATATTTTTATCTTTAAAATGACATCAAAATGAACAAAATCGGATAAGGGGAACCAGAGATATGAATTTTTTAAAGAAATAATGCTTTCTAGCGCATATAAGCAACTAGCGCTCAAAGGGTTAAACAATGGTCACACTGGAAAGCAACAAAGTCCAGAGTTCAGGCCACCCGTGAGGTAACACTTTCACACTTACTTTCAGAAGTGTTTGATTCAGGAAAGTGGACCACAGCACCAGCCAAGGATTCAGAGGCTCTGGTGTGCCTCTTGTGGTCTGGGACTACAACTCCCACAATGCACTTCTTCAACTTATGGAGTTGCTCCAAACATCTCCAAACTTCTGGATCTTTTTACAGAGGTCCTTTTAGTGTCCTTGAAGTGTCCACAACTTGATCCATGGTTCCAGAAGCTCTGAGTTGCTCCTTGGGAGTTGGGACTACAATTCCCAGAATGCACCTGGTCAGAATCCTCAAATGGCCACTGCACGCTGGTCAGCTGGGCTCTGCTTGCAGGACTTGATGCTGGGGTCTCTGGGAAGCTCCTTTGTACCTGTAGCAAACAGGGAGTCCCTTCTTGAAGCAGTAGAAGACAGGCAAAGTCCTTTTAGTGGTGAAGCCCAAGTGTGCAGCTGGTGCAGTCCTCCAGAGTGCAGTGTCCAGGTGCAGGTCAGGGGTCCAGCAGGACAGTCCTTCTTCTCTTGTAGTTATTCCTTGTTGGAATCTGATAGGGATCTGTAATGTGGGTGCAGGTCTGCCAGTTTTATCCTTGATACTGAGTGAAAAACAGGGGGCCTTGGTTCTCCAATCAGGGGCAGGGTCCTTCCCCCTGTGATGACCACTTTCTGGGAAGTGTGGCAAAAATCAATCCCAGGGAGCAATATTCCTAAAAAATCCATAGTGGCTGAAAGTGATTTTTGGAGGTTACATCTGGCTAAGCACACCCACTGGTGTGGCTAAAAATCCTAAACACACCCCTCTCCTGCCCTCTCCTAATCTAATCAAGGGGGCACCTAATTGTCTGGGCTGGCAGGATGTGAGGGTGTTGTTGGTTTGTTCCAAATGTCCTTCTCTGCCTTTGAAGATCAGTTTGGCAGCCCTCCCCCTTCCTGCTTCACCATCTGCTGAGGGGAGATCTCCTCCCCCAGGCACATCTCTTTGTGCTGTGCCACGCCACTTCACGCCTCATCAAGGCAGCCTGGCCAGGCTGCAGTGGCTGGCCAATCAGTGCACAGCAGCAAAAAAACTGCAGGGCTGAAGTTGGCAACTTTTCTGGTAAAGTTTAAAACTCTTTATCTGGACAAGATATATTAAATCCCACAACTGGAAGTTGTGGGATTTATTATAACAATTAATTTGATACCAAACTTCTGTCACTTAAGATGATTTTTAAAATTAAAATAAAGTCTCCCCATTCTAGCCTATGGAGGACATTCACTACAATGATGGAAAAAAAATGTGGCTGTTTTACCTCACCAGGGCTTATAAAACTATTTTTATAAGGTCAATGCTTATAGTTACATGGCACCCAGCCCTAGGGGCACATAGGGCACACCTCAGGGGTGACATATATGTAAGCATAAGGTAGTTTAAGACTTTGAAACCACTTTTAATTCCAAAGTCGAATTTGCATGTGTTGGAAAATGGGTTATTGGTAAGGACAGGTAGGTACCTACACCTAGCACCAAGCCACTAACCTCCACTTAGGTCCAGTTAGGTCTCAGTAAATTAACCCCAGCTCAACCCTTGGTAGCTTGGCAACGAGCGTCAAGGCTTAACTTAGGAGACAGAGTGTAAAGCATTCAAATATCACAAAACAGTAATTAAATAAAACACAGGAAACAGTTTAAAAATCCAAAACCAATTTATAAAAATAGTTTATATTTTTATCTTTAAAATGACACAAAAACGAATAAAATCAGATAAAGGGATCCGGAGATATGAATTTTTAAAGAATTATTATTTTTCTAGCGCTTCGAAACAAAAAGCGCCAATCGGGTCATCTGGTTGCACCTCGACCGGGGCAAAGTCAAAGTTTCAGGCCGACCGCGATGGAGCCCTGCTCGGCTACAGGTCGCGGGAGGCCTCGGTTAAAAAGTTACCTTCTGACTTAGTTTTTATTTTGAAGATTTTCTTCAGCGGGACGAGCCTGCCAGTCCAATCCGACCTCCTGGAACCCTTCTCCGGATACGCGATGCTGGATTCCTCGGTGGAGATTTTTACCTTCGGACTTAGTCGTTTTTTCGAGGTGAAAATCCTTCGACCGGGGTAAACCTGGATCTTGATCCGACGTCCATGGAGCCCTTCTCGGATACGATGGCTGGGAGGTCCCGGTCAACTTTTTACCTTCGGACTTAGTCTCTTTTTCTGAGATTTTTCTTTACCGGGACGAACCACCAAGTCAGGCCGGGTCGCGGTTGAGGCAAGCCGGCTAGAATTTCCGCGGCGGGTAGGTCCCTCTACGGAGCTTTTTTACAAAAATTCTCAAATCTTCTTCAAACTTCTGGGGCTTCACCCAGATGTTCTTTTAAGGTTCTTTTGGGGTCCACAGCTCACCTCAAGGGTCCAGAAGTTCTGAGATGGTCCTTGGGGGGTGCGGACTACAACTCCCAGAATGCACCTGGGGCAAACTCCTTTTTGGCCACTGGACAGTGGTCAGCTGGTCACTTTCTTCAGGAGTTGGTGCAGGGACTCTGGATAGCAATTTTTCACCTGTAGCAAACAGGGAGTCCCTCCTTGAACCAGTTGAAGCCAGGCAAAGTCCTTCTTGTGGTGAAGCCCAAGTGTGCAGCTGGTGCAGTCCTTCTGAGTGCAGGTTCCAGGTGCAGGCCAGGGGTCCAGCAGGGCAGTCCTTCTTCTCCTTAATTCTTCCTTGTTGGAATCTGATGGGGATCTGAGGTGTAGGTGCAGGTCTGCCAGTTTTATCCTTGCTCCTGGGTGAAAAGCAGGGGGGTCCTGGTTCTCCAATCAGGGGCAGGGTCCTTCCCCCTGCGATGACCACTTCCTGGGAAGTGTGGCAAAAATCCATCCCAGAGGGCAACATTCTCTAAAAATCCAACATGGCTGAATCTGATTTTTGGAGGTTACATCTGGCTGAGCCCACCCACTGGTGTGGCTAAAAATCATAAACACACCCCTCTCCTGCCCTCTCCTAATCTAATCAAGGGGGCACCTAGGTGTCTGGGGTTGCAGGATGTGGGGGTGTTGCTGGTTGCTCCAAATGTCCTTCTCTGCCTTTGAAGACCAGTTTGGCAGCCCTCCCCCTTCCTGCCTCACCATCTGCTGAGGGGAGATTCTCTCCCACAGGCACATTCCTTTGTGTGAAGCCAGGCCACTTCACACCTCATCAAGGCAGCTTGGCTAAGCTGCTACAGGCTGGCCAATCAGAGCACAGCAGCAAAAACAATGCAGGGCTGAAATTGGCAACTTTTTAGGTAAAGTCTAAAACTCTTTACCTGAACAAGTTATATTAAATCCAACAACTGGAAGCTGTGGGATTTATTACAACAATTAATTTGATACCAAATTCTTGGTATGCATCTTTTAAGGAGACTTTAAAATTTAAAACAAAGTCTCCCCATTCTAGCCTATCAAGGCCATTTACTACAATGAGGGAAAAACGAATTTGGCTGTTTTTACCTCACCAGGCCTTATAAAACTATTTGTATAAAGTCCCTGCTTATAGTTACATGGCACCCATCCCTAGGGGCACATAGGGCACACCTTAGGGGTGACTTATATGTAAAAATAAGGTAGTTTAAGACTTTGGAACTACTTTTAATTTGAAAGTCGAATTTGCATATAACTTTAATTTAAAAGCAGCCAGCAAGGCAGGCCTGCCTTTAAAATGACACTGGGCACCTCAGCAGTGCACCTATGGGTGCACCACCTATGCTGTGGTCCCTAAACCTACATGCCCTACCATATACTAGGGACATATAGGTAGGTTAACTTAGCCAATTATAATTAGCCTAATTTGCATATCCATTTTACACAGAGCACAGGCCCTGGGACTGGTTAGCAGTACCCAGGGCACCATCAGAGTCAGGAAAACACCAGCAAAAAGTGGAAAATGGGGGCAAAAAGTTAGGGGGCCTCTGCTATCAGCCCTGTTTTCTCACAGCATGTAACTTTAATTTAAAAGCAGCCAGCAAGGCAGGCCTGCCTTTAAAATGACACTGGGCACCTCAGCAGTGTACCTATGGGGGCACTACCTATGCTCGGGCCCCTAAACCTCCATGTTCTACAATATATTAGGGAGTTATAGGTAGGTTGACTTAGCCAATTATAATTAGCCTAATTTGCATACTGATTTTACGCAGAGTACAGGCCCTGCGACTGGTTAGCAGTACCCAGGGCACCATCAGAGTCAGGAAAACACCAGCAAAAAGTGGAAAATGGGGGCAAGAAGTTAGGGGGGCTCTGCAATCAGCCCTGTTCTCTCACACTCTTCAGGGCAAATGTTCTATCTACCACTCTATCAATATGTTGTTTTTACTTCAGTGCTGCCCTTCTTCCCTGATACCGCTTAATGTTTTGTATTTACTTAAATGTTTTCTGTTTCCTTCTGAAACTAGGTTTTTTCTTATAAGATTTCTCAGTTTCAGTGTGACTTTCTTCTTATCCTCTGTAAGCTGAACCTTGTCTTTTATTTACAATTTTTCCACACTTTGCATCTTTCAATATACTGTTTTAAGAAACTCCTTAGTTGTCTTACCACCAGCTATTTATTTCTATGTTGTTTTTTTTTATCTCAGTTTTAAGCAGATACTACTCTTTCTTCTGTTTTTTGTTCTTCTTCGTGTCTGTCTTGGCATTGTAAAAATAATTCTTTAAACACATGTCGATATCTGAAAAGCAAAGATAGAATACATTTCACTTTATATTACATACAATTAGATTGCATATTATAATCAAGTGAGTAGCTACATTAGTGATTATGTAAGAGACTAAGGGGGTGATTTTAACCTTGGCGGACGGCGGAGGCTGTCCGCCAAGGTACCGCCGTGAAATGACCGCACCGCGGTCAAAAGACCGCGGCGGCCATTTAAACATTTCCGCTGGGCCGGCGGGCGCTCTCCGAAAGAGCGCCCGCCGGCCCAGCAGAAATGCCCCTGCAACGAGGACGCCGGCTCAGAATTGAGCCGGCGTAGTTGCAGGGGTGCGACGGGTGCAGTTGCACCCATCGCGTATTTCAGTGTCTGCAAAGCATTCACTGAAATACTTTGCGGGGCCCTCTTACGGGGGCCCCTGCAGTTCCCATGCCATTGGCATGGGCACTGCAGGGGCCCTCAGGGGCCCCGCGGCACCCCCTACTGCCATCCTGTTCATGGCGGGTTTCCCGCCATGAACAGGATGGCGGTAGGGGGTGTCTGAATCCCCATGGCGGCGGAGCGCGCTCCGCCGCCATGGAGGATTCAATGGGGCAGCGGTAAACCGGCGGGAGACCGCCGGTTTACCCTTTCTGACCGCGGCTGAACCGCCGCGGTCAGAATGCCCTCGGGAGCACCGCCAGCCTGTTGGCGGTGCTCCCGTGGTCGGTGACCCTGGCGGTCACCAGCCGCCAGGGTCAGAATGACCCCCTAAGTACATTTCTCAGTATGGTTGTATAAATCTGTGACTGGGTGTATAGATACTCCAGTGCATATGTGAATAAGTGTATCAGTGTCTCTGTGGGTGTGTCACAGGATGTGTAATTAGCGGTGTGGATGTGCAACTGGCAATGTTTGCGACTGTAAAGATGTCAAAATGTATGTGTAAGTGGCTGTTTTAAATGGTAACTGGCTGTGTTAGTGAGTGTTGGATGTGCAACTGTTTCTGGTAGATACCTAAGTGCTCTGTGCATGTGTGAGTGCAGGTGGAAGTACCTCTCACTGTCTGACAGGGTGTGTGAATGGCTCTATGAGTTTATAGATATATACAAGTGAGTTTATAGATATATACAAGTGGCTGTATGGGTGGGTGAGTGTTTGTGTAACTAACTGTGTAAGTGCTGGGTATATATTATTTTACATATATATATATATAATATATATATATATATATATATATATATATATATATATATATATACACATATATAGCTGTATAGCTATTTGAGTAGGTGTGACAGTGGTTGTATGGGTGTGTCAATGACTATCTAAGTATAGGCGTTGGAGAGTAAATGAATGTATAAATGCTTTTATGCATATGGGACTGAGAGTGCAAATTACATTCTATTAAATTACATACTATTATATATCACCCACCTCTGCTTCCAAACACACTCATTCATACTGGCTCAATAAAATACCTATATTTTTTGTATACCTATTTCACTTCCTCCTTTGCTGCTCACTATGTTTTTCATCAATGCCCTCTTTTACCCTCCCTTTTATTTTGCCTGGAAATACTAATGTCGGGTATCTTTAGTACATTGATGACACATTTCCCACGTTATTGCCTAGGTCTATTGCAACATTTGCCAAAGTCAGAAGTGGCACTGCTCAATCAACTTGTGTTCACAGAAAGAGAAATCCAGATAACATGTCAATAAAACTGTTTCTGTATTCGTTTAACACCCCAACAGGGGCTTTATATACCACAACAACTTACGCTTCAAAATGGATGGAATATATTATAAAGATGGAGTCCATTTCACAGACAGAGGCAACAGGATGTTCCTCAAAAGCTTGAAATACTGTATCCTCTTCTATTTGTAATAATCATCTACACATCATAAACAAACATGCTCTTTTCAGAGCCAACCTTTTTGCCAAATACTGGTTCTTTTCATTTTCAGATTATTGTCTTTAATTTCTCACTTGGATCTGCAGATCCTCCAAGGATCCCCAACCAAAAGCATATTAACATAAAATAGCAACAGGTTTTGGCTCTGGAATAGAATCACTGATCTGTTCTGAACTAAAATCATTAATTCAAAACAACTATTTGTTTGATAAAGTGGGTGTACGGGTGTGTAAGAGAGTTGGAAAATGTATGTCTGGGTGTGTGAGTAGCTATATCAGAGGCTGCAAGTGTCTGTGAATGAGTATGTGAGTCATTGTGTGGGTCTGCGAGTGGGTGTCTGAGTGCTTGTGTGGGCCTGTGTGTGAGTGTGTGAGTGGCTGTGTGTGTCTGAGTTCTGTGTGAGTCTGTGAGAGGGTGTGCTATTATCTGTGTCGGTCTGTGAGTGTGTGGGTCTGTGACTAGGTGTGCGAGTATCTGTGTTAGCCTCTGAGTGGGTATGTGAAAGTCTGTGTATGGGTTTGTGAGAGAGTGTCTGTGTGGCTCTGTGATATGTGCGGGAGTGTTTGTGTCTCTCTGGGTCTGTAGGTAGTTGATGTGAGTGAGTTCTAAACAGATTCCCAGGACCAAATCTCTTTCCCTAAAACTGTGCTGTGACTGGCACTTCAGCCACCCTTGTATGTCTCTAGTAAATGCTACCCCTGGTACTTAGGGCATGGGTACTGAGGAGGACCCCCCAGAGCTGCAGCACCAATTGTGCCACACTGAGAGACCCTACGCCAGCCTCCCACGGCTCCCACATTTCATGTATTGACCTAGAATATCGGGGGCATGGTGACTCTGGTGAAGCGAAACAGGGGGTATGCATACGTTAGGTATAGGAATATGCACATCGCGTGCATCCAGGAGATTCACCTCACTAACGTGGAACTTGAAAAGCTGTCCCAGCGCTGGAGTTGGCAGATCTTTGGAACTGGGTATTCTGCTTACCCTACAGGGTTTCTTATCTGGATTACTCAGGGGTGCCCTTTGTACATAGAATAGTGATGGATGCTCTACTAGAGGGTACATTATATGAATAGTCTTTTTTCATATTGTCCCCATATGCACCTAAGACAATCCAGGGTGAGTTTCCTGTCCCTGTCCATGCTTGTGGATCCCCAAACTGAAGGGATTTTGGGAGAGGACCTCAACTGCATACACTACACAGATGTAGATCTCTCATTTCCACCGCACCTTCCCTGGAACAGAAAGATTCCATGTGACAAGACACTTTAGGCAGTGGGCGGAGGCAGTGGGCCTCCATGACATCTGGTGGATGGGCCACCCTGGAGAGATAGAATACTCCTACTATGTCCTGTGACATGAAGTGCACACAAGCCTGGATAACATTCTCTGCTATGCAGAACTATGACCTGTAGTGATCAGCTCTGAATACTTGGGCTTCACCAATTCTGACCACAGCACTCTCTGGGTTGCATTTTGATGGGGAGAAGTTTGGGTAATGATGCCCACCTGGACAGTGCAGATGGAAGCCCTTCTTGACGTGATCCACAGAGACACTTCAATACTTTGAGGAGAACAAGGGGTCAGTAGGGCCCAGGGGCACTGAATGGGACACGATGAAGGTGGTTATGCAAGGCCACTAAATGAAGACCACCTGGGGGGCCAAGGACTTCTTCGCTCCATAGCATATCAGATCTGGAAGTGCACCTACATGTGGACAAGAAAGATGTGGTCACCGTGCCTGAGGCGTGATGGCATTTGACAGAGCTTCGCAAATAATATAGAGATGAGATGTGTTGACTAAATAGTGTTGATTTTAAGGCCTCTCTAGCTCGTGCAGATGATGATAAACCAGCATGCAGCCTTGTGTGGCTACTGTGATCAACAGTCCCTAGAACTCTCATTGGTACAATTTGTGACACTTCTGGTAACATTGAGAACACACAGGCAGATATCAATAAGGTCTTTGTGCAATATTATGAGGCTCTGTGCTCCACCCCTTTAAGTCTCCCTTGTTCGTATTCAGGAATATATGTGGGGGATTTCCCTCCCACGCCTGATGCCCCTACAACATAAGGATTTGGAACAACCTCTACAAATAGAGGAGGTACAGGTAGTGATCCATCACATGAACTGAAACAAAGTCCTTGGGACAGAAGCATTTCTTGTGGAATATTATACAACATACAGTGCGACCCTCACCTCTAAGTTACTTGAGGTCTACCAGGAGGCACATCAGCGAGGAATGTTACCCAATTGCTTACAAGAGGTACTCATAGCAGTCCTACGAAATGTAGCAAAGGCCCCCTTGAGGTGAGCTCTTATTGACCAATATCAATGCTCAGCATTGTTTATAAAATATTAAGTAAAGTGCTTACCAACAGGCTGCTTCCCTTGCTTTGACCACTGGTGCACCCTAACCAATGTGGCTTTAACCCCCAGAGAAATACTTATTATAGCATGCGTAAATTGTGTCACATTATGAGTGCAGTGAACAGGACTCTGGAACTCCCGGTGGATTTGTAGAAAGCACTCAACACTCTGGGGTGGCCACATCTGCTACTGGAGATGGGGCTTGAGTTCCTTGGGTGGATCAAACTGCTCTACACAGCTCCACAAGCCAGGGTGGATGGGATGGTTTGAGATTGAGAGAGGCACTCGCCAAGGCTGATCCCAGTTGCTCATTATTTTTACACTGGCTATGGAACCCTTTGCAAGGCTCCTGCGGGTCAGAGTTCCAGACTGGGAAATGGTGGTTGGAGCTCACTGGCATGCAGTTTCTCTCTATGCGGGTGTGACCTACTAGTCTATATATGTGGGATTATGCATGGGTGCTGCCGGCCCTTTATGACCTGCTGGAACCCTTTGTGGAAATAGGAAGTATCAAAACTAATTGGGGGAAGTCCTGTATTTTTCCCTTATATGATGTGGGCCAGGTGGAGTTGGTGGGGCTGGCACCTGGGAGGCTGCCCTGTTGACTTGAAACTTTCTTATCTTGGAAAAATTGTGTACCACACTAATAGGGACCTGCTCAACAGCAATCATGGTGGGGCCCTGATGTCCATCCACCAGTCCTTAGGTTTGTGGAAGTGTTTACCCCTATTACCCATGGTCTGGGCATCACTAGCCAAAATGATAGATCTCCTGTAGCTCCTATACTTTGTTATGGTGCTATCGGTGATGCTGACTTAGTCCTTTTTTGGAGAATTGTGGAAGATGATATCTGATCTGCTAGGAGGTGCTGCCCATAAGAGAGTGTCCTTTCAAATGCCTCAGTGACCACTGGTGAAGGGCGGTCAGGGGGCACCTGACCTCATGCTCTATTTCACTGTGGCACAATTGCAGTGGCACACGAAATGGATGGTTGATAATGTGATGGTAGAGAGCAAGGTGTTTCAAGAGATGTTGGGGGTGGTGTTGGTATATTGGACTGACTGCTCCCACCTAGTGGCCCTTCCAGGGGCCTCCGAAGACTGCCATGTATGGGCAAGCTCTACTGCAATTGGTATATTCAGCCCAGGCACAGATGGATGCCTTATGCAACACAGTTGCCACTGGAGTGCATCTCGGATAAAGGCCCTCGTTGGTGGACGATGACACAACTCCATGGCAGGCGGTGGGTTAAACATTGTGGGCGAGTTGTATAATGAGTGCACCCTGCAGTCCTTTCAGGAGCTGCAAGATATGTATGAGTTGATGTTCAGTCTTTTTTTTAGGGTCAGTCTTTTTGTAGTGTACAATGTACTTGTACTGGAGGTGAGGAACACTTGGACAGTGGAGCAAGAGGAGACACAGCTGCATTGTGGGCTACGGTGCATTCTAACAAATGGGTTAGGCAGACGGGAAGTCACAATGCTATGTGCAACAATGCAGGCTTCTAACTCAGACCTTATGCTACACAGTGAAATCAGGTGGGAGGAGTTCCTGGTTGTGGTATTGTCTGACAAAAAATTAAAGATGGCGCTATGACAAGTTAAACAGATTTATTGTAATGCCCACCTTAAGTTCATGCAGTACAACTATGTGCATTAAACCTAACTTACACCTCAGTGGGTCCACATGATGTTATGGGGTGTGACCCAGTTGTCTCCTCTTTGAGGACACCCAGATGTGACTTTCTGGTATGGGGCTGCCCAACATTGGCACAGGCATGGGTGCGGGTGATGGGGAATATTTTGGCTGTGAATAATGTACTCTTGGTGCCTGATCTACTGTTGTGTCTGCTGGGTATCACTTAGCAGGCAACGTGCACCAAACTAATAAACTTAGATATGGCCCTCTTTAAGCATCTGAAAGCGATGTCCTGGAAGGTGGCACAGACTCCCTTGGATAATTGCTGACTCTGAGTGGTACATAACTGGGCAGTGGTGGATGTCTTGTCCCATGACATGCAGATACGAGGGAGAGGGGGTGTTGCCACACTATGGGACACTTATATCCTAAAACTCCTTGACAAGATAAAAGCTCCCACATGATGAATATATTTACTTGGAGGACTGAGCTGGCTGCTAGCCAGGGCTGTACTTTCTGTAGGAAGGCTTCCAAGTGTACCCCCTCAGCCTTGCTGGAGGTGTAAGGGCCAAGTGCTATATGCCCCACGGCCTAGCCACCACCCCCCAGCAGGGTCCCTCCTTTTTACAAGGAAAACAACTTTTATTTTTTGTGAGTCTATTTTATTGTCACTGGGTTGGCGCTCCCTAGATTTTAGTCTGTTGTTTTTATGATACAAAAATGTTTTGGGTTTGGCAGCACCCTGATCAGTTGATATGCTATTGGTAATTTTCCTAATGTATCACTGGATAACTGAATATGCATGAATACCCATGCAACTTCTTTACATTCCATTGCCTCATATTCATGTTGCTGTTCTCATTTAGACTTTCAGTGCTACTATCTATAAGAATTAATGTGTGGCCCATTGTTATAATATGTATAGAAGGGGTCACACTTCTAATTCACTTATTTACATACACAATGCACTCTACCCATTCAAGAGCCATCTAAAGACGGTTTAGTATTGTTAGGGCCTGATGTAAGAAAAGTGGCACTCAACCCAGAGCTGTGCCACTTTTCTTGCACCCCTCAGCGCCCCCCTAATGCCACCATGTGTGCGCCGTATCTAAGATCTGGCAAACCATGGCAGCTGTTAGGGAACTAGCATAAAAAATGTTGACGCTAGTTTGGAGCTTTGCAGGGTCAGCATCAAAAAGTTTGTAAACAATGGTGTGCCTTCTTTTAACTCCTGCTCTAAGCAGGTGTTAAAAGTGTCAAAAAAATGACTCAAAGAAATGTCTTACATTTTGTTGCACCCACCCCCATGGGGGAAGGCCCCCTTTGCATACATAATGCCTGGCACAGACATAATGTAGCGCCAATGGTTACAAAGAGGCGCAATGCATGCATTGAGCCACTTTGCAAATTTGATGCAGCGATTTTAGCCTCGTTAAGCACCATTAGGGTAAAAAACAAATGATGCCAATGTGGCACAAGGAGGGGATAGGGAATCTTAAATCTGTCCCTTAGTGTTTTATTTCAGTTCCTAAATGTTACAGCAAAAAATTGACACAATTATACTAAAATAAAGGCTAATCAGCAACAGCACTGCATGAATGTACACTGGATAAGCCATAACTTCTAACTTCCAAAATTTACAAAATGCATATGTTATTTTACCCGATTCAGGTAGCCACTCACCATTTCTGAAGCCAAAAATGCATTTAACTTGGCTGCCTCCTGCCTGTAATTGCCTGTGTGAGTAGAAGTCAAAGGGGCAAATATATTCTCCTAATTATTTTTTTTAAATCTCCCACTTTCCTCTTCCACAATGCTGGCATGTATGAAAATGGTTGTAAAGTCTTTTCAATCCAACACACGTCAAGGCCTATACTTGATGCCTATTATCACTGTATACCAATAAAATTGCGATTACGCTGCAACTCCTCCAAATGCTAAATATATTGCATAATTTCCTTTTGATATTGATTCTACTAAAAGAAAAGATTAAAAAATTTTTTTGATCCAAGCCAATATAGATATACACACACTGCCCATGAGATTAGTGTTCCCTGAACGTTTCTATGCTAAACAATATTATATATATGTTTGCCATGAAATACTAACATACGTAATGGGAACGCTATACATTATAAGTTACGATATTCATTTAATCCGTTCAAATATGTCACGGGTTGTGAGACTACTTTGAACGGGACCTTGAACTTTGTCTTTTTCTAAATTGCTTGCACAGTATTAATTTGTTTGTGTTAACCATGGTGCCAGAAACATGATCAAGGTGCAAGCCAAAATGCATTGGGACGTGCAGTCAACTTTGCATTCAAAGCAGTGTTCTTCACAACTGTAGCAAATTCCTGAAAATCTCTGGCTTTATTGAGATTTTTTATAGATATTACAGGTTTCTCAACTGTCCTGCACCGCTGTCATTGTGGCCCGGGAAAAGAGAGAGAGACATGAGAGGGATATAGAGAGAAAGAGAGAGAGAGAAAAAGTGGATTATTAGCTGGGTTGGAAGATAGCCTACCATTAGGTCTAGTAAAGGTTTCAATAATTTAAATCTGAGCTCAACCACTGGTATCTAGGGCACAGAGCAGACCGGCCTAACATAGGTAAATGTCTAAAGCATTTAGAAGTAACAAAACAGTTAAAAACCCAATACAATCAAATCCCACTCTACTTTTTAAAAACTGAGGATATTTAAATGAAAGAAGTGACACCAAAACAACAAAAGTCCAATAAGGGATACAGAGTTATACATCTTCAAATTTTTCAATAAAAGTAGTGTCAATAAGTGATAAATGTCCACCAAGGTCATCTGGCTGCACTTGTCCAGTACTATGCGCGAGTTAAGCCTGACTGCAATGAGTCTCGGGTCAGATACAGAGACCTGGTTGGAGGTTTTTCCTTCTGACTTTGTTTCTGAATTGGAGGCCAAAAAACCTCAGTGGGACAAGTAAGAAGGCTGTGACCCAGTTGCGATCCACCAGGCCAGATAGCCATCCAATGAGGTCCCAGTCAAGCCATTGATTTTTGGTTGGAAAGCACAGAATGGAAGAAATTCAAAATACATGCCCAAGAAGTGCCCCTAAATGGCCAGATACTTTTGGAAGCTTCACCCAGCGAAGATTTCCATCTTTGAATGTTGTCACTCTTTTAGGGCTCAGCATAATGCAGCGGGGCAAGGCTGAAGCTGAAGAGGGTTCAATGAGGCTGAATTCCTTCTCCACATTTTTTTTCTATAACTGATTTTCTGTTGCGAAAAAGCTCTAAGCTGTATCAACCCAAATCTTTGGCCCACCAGCAGCTCACATTCATTAGATCCCCTTGGCAGGTTTTCCTAGTCTTCTGTTCTTTATCCAGGCAAAATGTCTTGAAAAAGATTGTAAGTCAGAGGTTTTAGTGTTAGACTGGAAAAGTAGACTCTGACACCAGCCAAGGTTTCCAGGGCCTGAGGAGTGGCACCTGGGGGTCAGGACTCAATCCAATAGAAGCTACCAGCAAGGTTCAGGTCAGGTCCAGTTGGGTTTGGTCATCTAACTCTTTCAGGTAATGGGATTTCATGCAGCTTGTTGTGTCCCTGTAGGTTAAAATGATGCCAGCCAACTGACTCATGGGTTCAATTTCTTAGTTCTGGGTACAAGTGGGAGTAGGTTCAGCCCTGAGACCTTGCCTCACAGGTCTCAACAGCAGGTCCAGTCCTTAACCTGTCTTTCACAGGTCCAGCAGTGTTCTGAAGAGAGTGCAACATGATGTTACTTTTATTCCTGACACTAGCCTGTACATGGGTGGTGACTCTTTGCCCCTCCTTGAACAATAAAGAAAATATTTCCAGTGTAACATTATGTCTCATGAGATATCTCAAAACATGTTTTGTGGAAAATGTAAAACAGAAATGCAATTAATTTGCGATTTAGAAAAAAACAAAAAATATGCCTGGTTTTAATGTATATCGTCTCACTTGTTCATAAATACTTAAGAGAAAATGATTAAAATCCATGAGCAAGGCTTGTGGATTCAAATTAAAATGTGTTAGGTCCATATCCCAAAACAATTGGACAATTTTGTCACCAGCTCCCAGTTCTCAAGTATTAATTCTGGCAGTGAGCAAGGTGTGAGTAACATTTGAGTGGTGACCCATACCTGAGAAGCCTTGTTTAGGTGATGCAGCCCCAATCCCTGAGCCCTATTAGGCCCAGGGGATACCATCCCCTGATACCAAGAAAAAAGGGGAGGAGCCATACGCCTGCCCACTTAGCCTCATTAGACCCAGTGGACCCCATCCCTGAGACCTTGTGTATTTGAAAGTGCAGGGAAGCATTGCGGCCCCCTCTCCAATCCTTAATAAGCCCTGGGGATTCCATCCCCAGTGCTTTTTTTATTAAAGAGGAGAGGTCTGCACACCCCCTATCCCTACGCGTAATATGGTCCTGGGGACCACAACTGCCAGGTCCATAAATATATATATTAAAACAGGAGGGGAGCCACATGGTCCCTCTTTCCTAAACCTGTCATTTCCCTGGTAAACCATTCCCCAGCGCCTTTTTTTTAAAAGGGGAGGGACCCTAAGGCTCACCTCCCTGAGATATTGTAGGCCTCATGGATCCCACTCCTGGGGTGGAAACCTACAAAAAATTGGAAGTGCCAACTTAGCCTTTGAGTCTCTTTCGGCCCGGTGGACTCAATTTCCTGGCCCTGTTTTGTTTAATTAAGGAGGAGCGGGCAATGTGCCCTCCCTGAGCCTTATTTTGTCCTGGGGACCCAACCTCCTAGGGCCTTTTATTTTATTAAAGGAGTGGGGCCTGTGGAGCTTCCCTCGTCATGTCTTTAAATGGCCCTGAGGGTCCCATTACCTAGGGTCACTGCTTTTCTGAAAGAGGATGCAGGCCATGCAGCTCCCTCCCTGAGCAATTTTCTGCCCTGGGGACCCTATCCCCGAGGCCAGCATTAATTTAAGGGCACCCACCATGCACTCACTAGAGGCTACCAGGGTAGTAATAGGGTCCCTTCTCCCCAGCCAGCTCCCCTCCTGCACTTGTAAAGCAAATCCTACTATCTCACTACATCCCAGAAACAAGATAGATGTAAATGGAATTCTGACAACAACTATAAAAGGCTCATAAAAGGTTAGGTAGCTTTAAAGCATGATAAATCGACAAATGTACTTTCTACAAAAAAGGAAGGCTTTAGCATTGGATAAAATTGGAAAATATACTATCACAGCTGTTCAAAAAGTATTTCAATAGCACAAAGCCTCCGTCAGCCCAGAAAAGCGCAGGAGTTTCTAATTCCATTTTGAAATAGTTTGCAATGGGTTCCATTTTCAGTAATGTATTCTTAGGAAATCACACCTCATTTTGATAAAAAATTAAAATTTGTAGTTTTCACAACGTGCATAATTTGCCAAATAATGTAAATCTTAAAGAGGATATTAATTGTTTAAGTTGCAGCATACATAGTTAACACGCAGCACCTTCACTGTAGACTAATGCTGAAAAATCCTTTAAATGTGTCACAGCAAATCTTAATAACCAGCCTATTAAATCCAATTCCATGTGGTCATGTTGGGGTAAATTTATCAATGCTTTGCACCAGTGCAAAGTCACAAACATTTATCATAACTGACATGTTTTCTGTTTCCCTGCACGCTATACATGTAAACTTTGAAACAGGTTATTCTCTGATTAATGGCTGCCTCAATCTGATGGCCTGTGTCTCACGAGAACTTATAACTTGGCTGAGTTCTGCTCATGACCGAGAGGACCAGTTCTAATCACTAAAAGGTCTTAAAGACTTTAAAAAAGGCAGACCTTGCACATGATATATCTCAGTGCAGCAATAAAGTATACAAGGCCAGCCTTTCTTTTGAAGTTTTTATTTGAAATAATTGTTAGCCTATGGCTTTGGTTTGTGTTTCTTTGCAATACTTGATCAGGTACAGTCATGCAGATACTGATCTCTGTAATCTTCTGTGGCCTAAGTGCAAGATGTGCAGACTACAGAGGATTACAGAACCCATGGCCTCAGACCAAGGGGCACATTACGACCTTGGCAGATGGGATACTCTGTCACAAACGTGACAGATACCTCATCCACCATATTACAAATTCCATTATATCCTATAGAATTTGTAAAATGGCTGGTGGGATATCCGTAATGTTTGTGATGAAGTGTCCCACCTGCCAAGGTCGTAGTTAGGCTCATAGTCTCACTCCACACATTCAGGATCAGCATTTCCGAGGGGTATTACTAGTTTACATAATTGCCCACCAGCAATACATACCTGCCTGCAGTTCTTCACTCCGGTCATGGCTCTATCTGCATCTCCTCTCATTGTTTAGTACACCATAGGCACCGTGCTGGATAAAAATCCAAATTATGCACTGTGTACTGTACTTTTGTGCAGTCTGTACAGGTGAACTCTCAGTTAAGCAAGCAGAAGCGAGTAGCTGTAACCTACACAGTTTGACACCACAGCTCATGTTGGAGGGCTCTGAAAACTCCTGCACAGTAGAAGATCATACTACAACCAAAACCATACCCATATGTCACCCATACAAACCTAACTATAGAGTGGAGGTCCACACATAGTAAAACAAATGTCATATCTATGAAAAGGGCATTGCCTACATGCACAAACAAACATTGACTTGATTATGTTAACATACTATTTTCTAACTACTCAGGCTCTCTCAATTATTCTCCAGATATTCATGAAAGATGCATGCTGTACTTGTAAATAAATGCTAAATATTTCTAATATCTCCTGCTATACAAAACATATATCAGATCACATTGATGAGACAACACCTTTGTTCCTGTATCTGCTACATATACCACATTGGGGACCTTGACTGACACACTGACTCTGCACCACCCAGAACGTTCCACACATATAGACAGGGAGATTGGGCACAGAAATGTCCATCACTAGGGGACCTACTGATCACATCCAAATATAGGCAGGTTGGGTCTTCTGCAGAAACACTGATTGCAGCAGTAGCCACATTTTTATTTCTATGAAGTGGAAATCTGAATTTTAAGACCCCACAGAAGCCTAGAATATCTCCATCAGAATGAGTTAAGTGTTTCACTACATGACCATTTTGGAAGCCTTGTATGATCCTGGAGATGTTTGGAATTTTTCCTCACAGAAAACACAGCAGAGTTGACATGTTGACATGCTTCTCTGTATGCAGTGTATAAAATAGATCAGTAATTTACTGCTTGAACTGCTGAAATGCAATTGCTTTTGTTAATTATATCCATATCCGTGACCTGTATCGAAAGGAGAGAGGTTAGAGTTTTGATGTGAAAGGTGGCTGATCCACCACCCTGATCAAACAGACACATTGAAATAGTCAAATTGGCTAAAATGTATGTAATCTAAAATGACCTTTTGTAGCTTGGCTAGAGGTGCAAAGCACTGATGCTGAGCATTGTATGAGGTGTATGAGTAGGAAATAAATGAACAAAATACCTTGAAACATACAGAACATCAATGTTGACATGACGTTTAAGGACAAAAAAGCTAATCTGAGATTTCATGATTTAGCATAGCTTGCTAGTGATCAGTCAAATTTCATGCAGTTTCTCTAAAAAACACCAAAGTAGTTATTAGCACGTGGGACCCCCACCCCACTTTGGAGTAAGCCATCCCAGTACATGAAACTGCATGACTCATGCCATATATGTGGATGACTAAATAAGCAAAAATCTGCCAGGTACCATGAAGATTTGTCAAAGGATGCCAGAGTTAATAGCAAATAAACACTTTTTTTACCCCTTCATTTAAACAGTGCCCCCGGGCACATATGCCCACATTTAAACAACTGAATGCGCAAGCTAAACTAGTTGTGAGTCTCATATTTTGTGCACATTGATCAAGCTGTGCCAAGGTTGCAGGCAGACCAAAAACACCTTCTCAACTGAGAAAGTATCTCTAACTTTAAAACCTTTGCTGCTCACTGAGAAAATGTTCTAATGCCTGATTCTCAAAACTTACTGAAGAGATTTAAATGTTCTAGTAACTTGCAGAGTTAAGGATAATTAAGTTCAGATTCCAGAAATGTTAAAATGGAAAATGTGCATTACTGTAACCGGGTCGTCACGTCCCCTTGCTATAGTACAAGCCCCTGGCTCGCATCGGCAGTACCCCGGGGGAACGCACCAAAGTGCTGACTACCCGGAAGAGAATCCCAACCCGGACATCCGGGTTGAATCAACATCACAGGGGCCAGAAAAAGAGAAGACAGAGGCAGAAGAGGCGCGCGATACGAGGGAGCAGAGCAAGGAGAGGAGCGCAAACCGGAACGAGCGGAGCGAGAAAGAAGGCGACCAGCGCGAGGAGCGGAGTGAAGACATTGGAGGCGAGACCCTGACGAGACCGCTGGATGAACGGACCCGCCACGTCCCTGGGGGGGCGTGGCTCTCTCAGGTATGATTGTGTCTTCGATTGAGGTATTTTCCGTTGCGGAGTAGAAACAGGAGTGAGATAGTCATAGCAGGGGAGGGACCAGAGGAAAGGACCCAGGAAAGCGAGTAGCAAGAACTCTGGTGCATGTAAAACTAATATCACACTGGGATAGGGACTGTGCTGTAAACAGCCCTATAAAAGCACAATAGAAGAGACACTTATTTTATGTTGCACTGGATCTGGAGCACTTGTGGGTTTTTCCCTCAGATTTCCAGTCTTCACCCGGCCACCTCCCATCACCTGCAATGCCAAACACCCCCCTTATCACACTGCCTAATACTAACCCAAACCTAGAAGGAACCCCAGAACCCCCGCACTTACCTATTTCTCTGTTTCTCCTGGGTCACCCAACATCTTCTGAATCTGAGCCATCCCTGGTTATCCCGCCAAACCACATCGACAGCTCAGACGTCCTCAGAAGAGAAACCTATAAGAGAAAAGAAGAACCCGTTATATCAAGGAAAACAACCAAGGAAAGGAAAAGACCCTGAGAACTAAAACGAAGGAACTAGAGGGAAAGAAAGAGTGATTAATGCACAACCAGAAAGATAAATAAAGAGCACTTGAGCAGCATGCTGTGTCTAGAGGATCCTAAATTCACTGACCCTACCAGGGGTCTGAACCAAACCCACCACCCTGCCCCACCACCTTTGTCTAGTCAAACCTAACCTGCTGAAACTTTTTTGGGGCATTTCCTTGTAGATTTTTCAAACTGCACCAAAGGTATTAGCGAAACAGAAATACTTTCAGTTGGACTGCTGACATGTTACTAATAAAAATGGTGCAGTTGTGGGAAAATTTTACCTGTTGAGTCTGGGTCAGAGGGTAGAAGTAGAGAGGGCCACCAACGAAATGGTAAGAGAGGACTAAACTGAAAGAACAAAGTGCCTTATGATCACAAGACAAAAGAAGTGAGAGGGAAGAAGACTTAACCTAGAGATAGTGAAATATATTGAGTAGGTGGCAGCAAAGAATATACTAAGCAGGCTAAAGCCCATATATATTTTGAAGCTAAAGATCAGAAATCTGACAGAAATAAATGTGGATGGAAATGTATCTGTGTTTATTGGTTAAATTGAGGACATGAATCAGATATCATAGATTGATGATTCATGCAGGATACTGGTTTATCTAAATGAAGCAATGATCTGGTAGTTAAGGTATTCCTATTTTATCTCATTGCACACAAGGGTTTGATGAATATTGAGGATTGTGGAAGACCCCTGGGGCATCATGAACTTTGTGCAACAGTATCATGAGGACTTAGTTTAGTTGGAAGATGTATTAAAGCAACATGTATCAGTATCATGAGGACTTAGTATAGTTGGAAGATGTATTGAAATAAGATGTTGGACATTATTTTACTGGTGGCACCCTGCAAAATGAAACATTTATGAAGCTGTTTAATGTTTCAATGTGTGTATCATTTTTTAATATATTGTTTATTATAACGTTGATTTGGTATTCTGGCTTTTTGTCTGGTGCAGATTGTTCTTACCTTTATCATAATTATTTTAACATTTGCGATGTACTGATTGTTCCTGCTTTTATTAGGGATTACAGATTTATATAATCTAGGCTTAATAAATCTGGAAATAATGGAATTTTTGTTGATGTAGACATGGATGGATGTTTTCCATTTCCATTAAATTGTATGTATTTATCTCTAAAGGTGAAAGTGAAAATTAATTTACCAGCCACAGACCCCTGGGTGTTATTGACCCATATTCCTGCTGGATTCAGCTTTTAAGGTGGTGGGCAGAGATGTACGTGAGCACCTCCTCACCTGGATCAAGGAGTTTGGCACACTGTCAGAGGTGCAATATGAATTCTGTGAGGGTCTTGGCATGATGGAACAATGCCTAAACCTCCAACTCCTGGTCAGTAAATACACGGTTGCAAGGCAGGGTACCGTTTGCCTGGCATTTATGGACCTCTCTTGCACCTTCAACAGTGTGGTCAGGTCAAAATTATGGGCGATCTTAAGTGACCTTAGAGTCGAGGCTGACCTGGTGCAGTTTTTGAGGGCACTTCATTATGATTTGTCAGCATTTGTGAGGTTTGGTCCATCTGGATAAAGCACAGGGAGTTTTAAGCTTGGGAGGGGAGTATGGCAACCTTGTGTTTTGGCCCCTATTTTGTTTCTTTTACACACTAATGGTCTTAGCGCAGCATTTCTTGAAACGGTTTCGGATGCTTCACTTGTGAATATGAAAAAGGACCCTGTATAATTATACTCTGACAATGTGGCTCTTTTATCACTAACCCCAAAAAGCCTTAATATACTGTTCCTAGAATTTGTGTTTTTAATGGGAACCCTGGGCCTGGCCACTAATCAAGCTTAGGCGTTCACCTTGGTATGTAAACCCAGAAAGAATCTGAGAATTTGGCTGCATGGTCAGCCGGTTGTCCAGACTGAGGATTTCTTATATCTGAGCATTGCTATGGATACCTGAGGTACTTGGGGCCCCTCTTTAGCTAAAGTGAGGCAGAAATGTCTGGATGTGTGGCCTTTTTTTAACCTAGCTAAGCGTATTGGTAAAATTGTCAGGTGTTAGCCACGGCGCCTACATTGCCGATCGGGATAACATAGTCCTTTTGGACTACATATCCCATGACGCCTAGAGGGGAAGAGGTCGCTTAAAAAGCAAGCACATACAGGAAGTAATGTGCGTTATTCGTTTCCTAGAAACCAGTCGGAGGGGCAACGAGGGCTCTTGCTGACGGCGTTTCCGAGGTTGAGTTGTTTGCAAGGAGGTTTAATTCCTCCTTCGGTTTTCCGTGGAGCCTGGGACCTTCCCAATATCAGGGGGAGTGTCGAGTTTATTTTCCCAGAGGAACCTCCACGAAGGAGAAGTGGTAGCGGTGAGACGATTTGGTGCCGGAATCCCTCACCTTTCTTTTTCAGTTCGATAAGGACACTGGTAACTTCTGAAGCACGGCAGTCTTTTGTTTGAGTTACCAATAAAGCACGATTATCCTTGGGGCCAGAGAACATTATAGTTTTGGCTTCGACAAGGGGTTAATGTTTATTTTTGCGGGAATTGAACTGCCGGAACGATTTTTCTTTTCGATACGTAATGAATTAACACAGGGTTATTCCTACAAATTGCGTGACTATGACCTGGGGCTTAGTGGATTAACTGAGTCATAGAAAGGACTACGAGATATGTTCTTATCATCGTTAATTTTATTCCCTTTCTCTTTGTTCTGTCTCCTCATTATTTCGTGACTATCTTGTATAAATGTGGGTGTTGAGCAACCCCTTGGAGATCATCGGTATTAATTGTTGGCTTGGGGCGTCCATCTATGATTCAGATGGAGCACAGATAGGTGTTGGATTAGTTCTGCCCTCATGAGTTATGGGCAGGTACGGTCGTTGGTACTTTAGCGAGACATTGCGAGAGTAGACAGGCAATGTGATATTAACTCTGTGTATTCCTCTCTTTACAGATATCCCGTCCCTGCTGTTCCTTCCCCTTCCTTCCCTCACCCGATTACTCCAATGCACCGTGGTTTATATAGGTGACTTGGTGGAGTCAGGAGGCGGACCCTTATTTGCATCGCGCCGAGTCTGAGGAGCATCTACAACGTGACAGAATAACGCACCCACGAATAACGCCCCTCCCGCTCGGTGTAATGCAAAGATGGCGTCTATGGATGATGTATTACAGGCGTTAGTAGTAGTGCAACAAGAGTTGGATAATTCTAGGGTGGAGGCAGCAGCGTTAAAGGAAAAGGTAGAAAGGCTTACTAGGAATCCCTTTGATGCTTCAGCATCCACACCACAGGTAACCGTGAATGTCTCCCCTCCTATCCCTTTGGCCAGCCCGGAACGGTATTCAGGGGACCCCAGGAAAGTTCAGGCCTTTCTAACTCAGTTGTCTCTACAATTCTCTTGTAGACCCGCGTCTTTTCCCTCTAACCTTTCCAGGGTAATGTTCGCTATTTCTTATCTCTCGGGAGACGCAGCCAATTGGGCCGTACCATTAGTCAGGAACGATGACCCCTTGTTATCAGACTGGAATGCCTTTCGGACGGCGTTCGAGAGGGTGTTTGATCATAGAACAACCACTTTTAGTGCTGACAGGGAATTACTGGAGTTGAGACAGGGGAGGTCTGATCTGGTCTCTTATCTCACGACCTTTAATAGATTGGTGGCAGAATCAGGGTGGCCAGAAGAGAAGAGAATGTCTCTCTACTATCAAGGTTTACGAGACGACATGAAGGATATACTCGCTCAAATAGACCCGCAGCCTTCCACTTGTACAGATCTTATGAATCTTACCCTGAGACTGAATCACAGATTAGCAGAAAGAAGGGGAGAGCGTAGAGCGGGGGATAGGCGACCAGGCATTCCAGAAAGGGAAGTGCGATCTGTTTCTACTCCCAATGATATAGGTGGGGAGCCTATGGACGTGGGAGCCATTAGGGCACCCTTGTCGAAGTCCGAGAAGGAGAGTAGGAGGGTACAGGGGTTGTGCATGTATTGCGGCAGGAAGGGTCATTATGTAAGAGAGTGTCCCCAGAAACCACGTAAGAGATTCTCCTACTCCCCCACCCAAAAGGCAGCGGTTACGGCAGGAAAAACATCGGAGAAAGAGGAATTGCCCGTTATAGAACCCCAACCGGTGTTACGGTTAACTTCCTTAGCCCTTTTTCCACAGGAGCAAAAGGCGTCCCACCTTTTGTTAGCAGTGGAGCTGGTGTCCAAAGAACGAAATTTTCCAGTATGGGCGATGATAGACTCCGGAGCCACGGGAAATTTCATAGATGCAGGGGTGGTTAGGAGATTGGGACTTCCTAGCATTCCGAGAAAGGACCCCGAAATAGTATTGGCGGTTGATGGTACACCACTGAAATCTGGGCCCCTTACAGAACATACTGAGGACGTTGGGTTGATCTTCAAGGGGGTATCTCCGGAACATAAAGAAAGAATTAGACTGGATATAATAGAGGCTCCTCAGTATGAAATTATTTTAGGAATGCCCTGGTTAAGAAAACACAATCCTGTTATAGATTGGCAAACCAAGACGGTTAGTTTTCAGTCCTCGAGGTGTGAGAATAACTGCTTCTTGTATGACGAATCCCCCATGTTAGCATTGGCTCAAGGGTTACAATTGGCCACAGTGATGGAGAAAACAGTGATATTGCCCTCTGTTTATGCCGAGTTCAAGGATGTGTTCGACGAAGGTCAGGCTGAGACATTGCCACCCCATCGTGTATATGATTGCAAGATAGATCTGATTCCTGGAGCTCTCCTTCCTTCCTGTAGGGTATATGCTCTATCAGACCCAGAAACCAAGCATTTGAGAAAATACTTGGATCACTTCCTGGAGATCGGGTTCATTAGACCATCTTGTTCTCCGGCAGCCTCTCCACTCTTTTTCATAGCTAAAGCTAATAAAGAGTTGAGAACCTGCATCGATTATCGAATGCTGAACAAGAATACAGTGTGGAATAGATACCCTCTTCCTCTCATTCCTGTGTTATTGGAACAGGTGAAAGAGGCGGTAATCTATACAAGGTTGGACCTGAAGGGAGCTTACCATTTGGTCAGAGTCCGCGAAGGGGACGAGTGGAAAACGGCGTTTAAAACCCGTTATGGTCTGTTTGAGTACTTGGTAATGCCGTTCGGGTTGTGTAACGCCCCGGCGGCATTCCAGTATTTTCTGAACGATGTTCTCAAGGAATACGTAGACCGTTTCGTGATCGTTTATATAGATGACATTCTGGTGTATTCCACATCCCTGGAGCGCCACTCTGACCATGTTTCCTTAGTACTCCTAGCATTGCGACAGCATAGTCTTTTTTGCAAACTGAGCAAATGCGAGTTCCATGTCCGGAAGGTTGAGTTCTTGGGGGTGGATTTAAGCCCTGAAGGGTTTTGCATGTCGACAAGAAAAATACAGGCTGTTCAGGAGTGGCCAGTACCCACTAGTGTGAGAGACGTGCAATGCTTCCTTGGGTTTTCCAATTACTATAGAAGATTCATTTTTCATTTTTCTCACATTGTGTCACCTATAACAAGGTTACTAAGAAAGGGGGTGTCTTTTGTTTGGTCAGAGGAAGCAGAGGAGGCCTTTTGCTTTTTGAAACAGGCCTTCTGCTCCGCACCTATACTTCAACATCCCCAGCCGGATGCCCCTTTTATCGTCGAAGCGGATGCCTCGGATATAGCGATAGGGGCCGTGTTATCACAAAGAAACAAAACCTCCGGACAGCTTCATCCTGTTGCGTTTTTATCTAGGAAACTATCGGCTGCGGAACTTAACTATACGGTGGCAGAAAAGGAATTGTTAGCCATCAAAAAGGCATTCCAAGAATGGCGACACTACCTATGGGGAGCTCAACACCCGGTCACGGTATATACGGATCACCGAAATCTGCAGTATATGAAGGAGGCAAGACAACTTACCCAGCGGCAAATGAGGTGGATGCTGTTTTTTTCAGAATACGAGTTTGTGGTGACCTTACGTCCTGGGGTTGACAATCGCAAGGCAGATTCACTGTCTCGACAAGAGGACGTGAGAACCATCGCTTCAAGACCTGAGGAAGCAATCATCAAACCTGAACGAGTGCTTTGTGCCCTTCATATCTCCCATTTCTTAGAAAAGGTTTCTAAGCATAAGTCTGCTGCTCAGTGGAAGAAATGGGCGGAGTTAAGTCAGGACCGTACCCTTAAGCATGGAATACCGTTGCAAGGTAATCGTTTGTATTTGCCAACACGTGAACTCCGAGTGCAAGCCTCTAATTGGTGTCATGATGCGGTAACGGCTGGTCATCCTGGTTACACCAAAACGGCGCAAATAGTTCGACGACATTTCAGGTGGGAAGGTTGGGCTAAAGACGTTGCGGCCTGGGTGGCTCGGTGTGAGATATGTGCACGGGCCAAGGGAGAAAACGCGAAGAGCCAGGGCAAACTGATACCTTTGCCCACTCCGGATAAACCATGGCAAACCATTAGCGTGGATTTTGTGGTAGGATTACCAATGGATCAGGGGTACAACGCTATCATGGTGGTAATCGATAGCCTTACCAAGATGGGTCATTTTCTCCCTTGTAGAAATCTGCCTACAGCCAGTCAAACCGCCCATCTAATTTTGTCTCAAGTGGTGCGGTTACATGGTCTACCGAGAACCATTATTTCGGACAGAGGCCCCCAGTTTGTTGCTAGGTTTTGGCGTATGTGGTGCAAGGTGCTGCGCATTGAATCCGCACTGTCCACCAGTTTTCACCCACAAACCGATGGCCAGACGGAGCGCCTCAATCAAACCCTGAAAAAATATCTGAGGTGCTATGCAAAGGACGCTCACGAATCCTGGGTTTCGTTGCTATGGCTGGCAGAACTATCATACAACAATGCTTGGCATAGTTCGATACGAGAATCTCCTTTTCGTGCTAACACGGGGTTCCACGCGGAAATGTTGCCATAAACATACCTAGGGAAGTCACGGATCAACCTACGGTTCATGCCATGATTAAGAATCTGCAATCCGTGCAAAAGAAGATAAGACTCAATCTAGAGAAGGCCAAAGAACAGTATAAAAGGTGGGGTGATGAACATCGGCGTGAGGGGCCGGCATATCAGCCAGGCGATAGAGTGTGGCTTTCCACCAAGTATATACGCTTCAAGATGCATAGCGTCTTTCATCCTCGTTATATTGGTCCCTATGAGGTGTTACGCCAGATAAACCCTGTGGCTTACCGTCTCAACTTACCTGCTTCCTTAAGGATCCATCCAGTATTTCATTGCAGCCTTTTGAAACCGGCTCTTTCAGCGACCCGGCAGGCGGTGCCTCCGGTGGTCAGAGATGGGCAGCTGGAGTACGAGGTGCGCAGAGTGTTGGATTCCAAACGACGGGGGGGTCAGCTGTGGTACTTGGTTTCATGGAAGGGGTACAATGCTGAGGACGATTCATGGGAGCCGGAAAGCAATGTCCATGCCCCTAGGGCAGTACGGCTGTTTCATGCCCGTCATCCCTCTAAACCTGGTCCTAGGAGGTGCTTTGGAGGCGGGCGTACTGTCAGGTGTTAGCCACGGCGCCTACATTGCCGATCGGGATAACATAGTCCTTTTGGACTACATATCCCATGACGCCTAGAGGGGAAGAGGTCGCTTAAAAAGCAAGCACATACAGGAAGTAATGTGCGTTATTCGTTTCCTAGAAACCAGTCGGAGGGGCAACGAGGGCTCTTGCTGACGGCGTTTCCGAGGTTGAGTTGTTTGCAAGGAGGTTTAATTCCTCCTTCGGTTTTCCGTGGAGCCTGGGACCTTCCCAATATCAGGGGGAGTGTCGAGTTTATTTTCCCAGAGGAACCTGCCACGAAGGAGAAGTGGTAGCGGTGAGACGATTTGGTGCCGGAATCCCTCACCTTTCTTTTTCAGTTCGATAAGGACACTGGTAACTTCTGAAGCACGGCAGTCTTTTGTTTGAGTTACCAATAAAGCACGATTATCCTTGGGGCCAGAGAACATTATAGTTTTGGCTTCGACAAGGGGTTAATGTTTATTTTTGCGGGAATTGAACTGCCGGAACGATTTTTCTTTTCGATACGTAATGAATTAACACAGGGTTATTCCTACAAATTGCGTGACTATGACCTGGGGCTTAGTGGATTAACTGAGTCATAGAAAGGACTACGAGATATGTTCTTATCATCGTTAATTTTATTCCCTTTCTCTTTGTTCTGTCTCCTCATTATTTCGTGACTATCTTGTATAAATGTGGGTGTTGAGCAACCCCTTGGAGATCATCGGTATTAATTGTTGGCTTGGGGCGTCCATCTATGATTCAGATGGAGCACGGATAGGTGTTGGATTAGTTCTGCCCTCATGAGTTATGGGCAGGTACGGTCGTTGGTACTTTAGCGAGACATTGCGAGAGTAGACAGGCAATGTGATATTAACTCTGTGTATTCCTCTCTTTACAGATATCCCGTCCCTGCTGTTCCTTCCCCTTCCTTCCCTCACCCGATTACTCCAATGCACCGTGGTTTATATAGGTGACTTGGTGGAGTCAGGAGGCGGACCCTTATTTGCATCGCGCCGAGTCTGAGGAGCATCTACAACGTGACAAAAATAGTGTTTCCGCCCCCCTCTTGGAAATGTATAACAGGAACTGTCTTCCATCTTTCATCTATGACAGAGGTATTGGGGGCTTCTCCAATCTAACTTAGCTCCAGGAGGATCAAAATAGAGTGGGCTGATGACTTCTGGGTGTTCCTCCTTCATACTCCAATCATATTTTACATCAGGAGCTAGGGATGGCTTTTGCCAAAGACATTACTAATTCTGTCCCTTTGACTTTGTGGTGCTCCATCTGGGTGAACCCTCATGCTTTGCAAAATATTATCATAAATTGCCTCAAGTGTGAGAAAGGCATGAACATCCCATCATTTGATTATATAACTACCGAACCTAAAAAGCTGGGCAGGCTAGCACTCTTTACTAATCCCTCGTCAATTTGTAAACCAGACATACTTTGGGTAAAATGTGCATTGAAAGAGAGGTGGATAGCTCTTAGAAAGGGTACAGAACTTAAAAAAGGTCCAACATAGAGTATGTGGAGGTTTAAACCTCTCCATCTCTGGAACCAGGTCTAAAGTGAATTGATGGTACCTGGGCGAGGTTATTACTCTCTAGCTTTATTCCAGGCTTTGTACGGTGGCATCTTGATTTTTCTCTTGGCCGATTGAGCCCTCTAAAGTAATGTTATGCCCTTGTGATGAGTCTTTACCACAAAGTCTGTTGCATTTTGTACTTTTCTGCAAGATTTGTAATCCCAATTTTACGGAAGTAAGGCCTCCGATCTTCTAGACTAGCCCTGGTGTATTTGCAACAGCTTGATTCTCCATCTAACTGTGCCACTATATGTTCTTTTTTAAACATGCAATTACTAGAAGAAATTATTTGTTGTTTTGTGACAGATCAACCATTCGCCTGGTAGTCACAAGTTTTATACTGAATTTTAGATTGTATTTTAGTGAAGGTGTTTGCTTTACACATGGTTCAACTTGTGTAATGCAATAGTTTGTTTGATACTTTTTAATTTAGTTTTTTTTTTTTTATCTTATGCATGTTTTCGTAACTAAGAAGTGTGTTTTGTTGTTTTTTAGCTGTTTTTAGTGTATGCTTTAATAGTGACTTTGGTGTCCGAAATAAAACTTTTTGATTGACTGATTTATTGATTGATAATGAAAAACAACTGCAATGATCTCCAGAGTGGTCGCCGTTTCCTTGGGTAAAATACTTTTTTTCTAATTAGAAATTAGCTTTCAAAAAATTAATATTAATTTTTATAGGAAGATATCGTCCCCTTAGCTAGACATCTCCTTCAAACAGGCAGAAAGTTACCAATAGTCATTATTCAGTCATACATTCAGTCATTAGGGTCTCTGCCCCTCCCTCTGAGAGGGTAGATAATTTTAAATCTAAGTGTAAATATACTCATATATGTGGCAAATTACATACATGAGGACGTTTACACCTTGGTGTAGATCTACATTTGAGGTGATTACACGTGCAATCTTATTTTTGGGAACAGGGAAATGGGAGAGGGAGAGGCAATGAGAGAAAAATAAAAATATAGTGAGCAGAAAGAAGTGAACATGTATGCCACCCATTTCATGAGCAAGACATTTTAAAAATGTAATACGGCTTTTCAATATGCACTAACATATGTAATGGGTTATAGATGTTTCATGAAGTTGCTTTTTTTCAGTATAACCTCGTTTTGAATATAAGTAGAACACTTTAAGCACCACTAAACCAGATCCTATCATCACAGTGCTTCCCTGAAACAAATCGTAAATGTAGTTCTGGCAACAACTATAAAAGGGTCATAAAAAGGTAGGTAGCTTTAAAACGTGATAAACGGACCAATCTCCTTCCTGCTAGCAGGAAAGCCCTTAGTATTGCATGAAACCGAAGGATATACTATCACACTTAAGGATAATACTCTCTTTTCGAAGTTGTTCATAAAGTATTTCAATAGCACAAAGCCTTCGCCAGTCCAGAAAAGCACAGGAGTTTCTAAAAACATTGTGAAATAATTTGAAATTGGTTCCATTTCAGTAATGTATTCTTAAGCAATTGCCCCTCATTTTGAACAAATATTGAAATTAATATTTTTCACAGCATTTTCAATTTTACAACTAAAGTGAATCCTAATGTATATATTAGTTGCTTTAGTTGCAGTATGCAGTAAACACCCATCATCTTCACTGCTGATGAATGCCTTATAAGAAATTAAATATTTCACATCAAATCTATATAATTTGACTGCAAATCCAATTTCATATGGTCATCTTAGAAACAAATTGCTATTGCTTTGCACCACAACAAAGTTACAATAAGTGGCGCAAACAGCCACAAAGTATTGATAAACCAATTTCTGGAGCAAACATTTTTTGCATTATAAATGTGCCTAAAGGTAATACAAAAAGCTCTTTGTATTACTTTGCATCAGGTAGGTGTTCCAATGGTGGTACATGGAAATTCCTATGTTACCGGCTATATTTATTGATGCAAAACACATTCTATTAATATTTGCAGGCAGGCGAAAAGTAGGAAAAAAAAAATCAAACTTTGTGTGCTGCACTGTACATTTTGCATGCAAAGTGTAGAACGTTTTCTGGTATTTCCGACCACAGCAATTCACTATGGAATGGTGTCCTTCCGGTGTAAAATATAATGATAGACTGTACACAAATACATTTACACTACGGCGCAAAGGTGTGCATGTGTCACTGAGAAGTCTAATTGTACACCAGTGCTTGGGAAGAGAGCAGCAGTATCATATCTTAGTAGATATGGTGCTTTTCCTGCACTCTTGGACTATCAACTTTGGTTGCAGAGCTGTATTACATGAAATAATAGTAACTCGAATCCACTGTGCTGGGGTATATTCCTAGGAAAAATTGCAAGAAGAATGATAAGTTGACTGGGGAACAACTATAGGAATGTTTTTGCACTTGCAAAGCAAGCACTGCAAGGGCAAGTCCACAGTGTGAGTCCTGGTGAACCTTTAGGAAAAAAGAAAAGGAAGGAAATGTCCCGCATTCATTGCTACTTGTAAATATGAGTATCAATTGATATTTTTCTAATCTCTTGTAAAACAAGAAGAGCATTGCTTTGGGTTTGCAGGACTATTTTGATGTAATTGGAGACCTAGGTGACTTCTAAATGAGGTAAAGGAAGGAAAAGAGTGGTGATTGTTAAGAACGCGGCCCCGCAATAGAGACTAGTGTTACATGATGGCTATGTAGGGGTTTAGTGGTTTCAAGGAAGGTAGTTTTAAACCATTTGAGAAGTGTCCAAATTTCGCTGCATGCCCGTCGGGACAGAATTAATATCATTAATATCATGACACGTTGAAAAAATAACCATTCAGTAGCTGCAGCTTGGTCTACATTTTTATGAATCTGCCACACTAGCACTCAGTCCATCATATGCTAATTGACCTGCATGTATCAACAAAACAAAATGTGTTTTCAGACTTATTACATTCAATGTAAATTGGTTGCAGCACCATAGCTGACACAATGCAAATATGAACTGGTCAATTTCCAGTTATTGATCTTGTATCTAGGCATTTCTTGTGACTTTCCTTTAAGTTTCCTGGAATAGTGAAATGTGTTTTGCTGGTGTCTCATAGGAATATGTAAGAACATACATAACTCATGGAAATAGGATTTTTTTTTGTGAGAACAACAATCATGGAAAAAACTGACAAAGATACAGACAAGAAACAATTGTCTTTCTTCCTGACATTTTCTGGGCTGATCAGTATCAGATCGAAATTACATATAATTGCGCATTGAAAACTTAGAAAAGAAATTGCAAATTCATATAATACAAAATGAATGTTGCAAAATTCTCATGGATCTAATTCAAAGGTGTGGCAATTATAAATAGCGTAATCTTCTTAACTTTATGCATGGAGGGATAGAGTGTTGTCATCAGCAAGAAGCAAAAACCTAACGTACTAAAGTGTGATTCAGAGGGTTAAATACTGAGGGGCATATTTATACTCTGCCTGTCCCGAATTTACGTCGAACACCAAAATTCCGCTGTGTGTGTCATTGAGTCGGAAAATGATGCACAGCCCAATTTGCATAAAAAAATAACGCCTGGGTCAGGGCAAATGTTAAAATGGGGCAAACCTACCAGTACTTAAGGAAAACACACAGAATCAACAGCAGAGCTCCAAAAGGAAGACATGGAGGTGCTATTCATCTAGCATGCACAAAGACGCAGAGCACAGGACCAACACCAGCAGCTTCCACCACACCAACATGGACCCCAAAGGCAACCAAGAAGGCAGGAGAGGATATTCAGGACCAGGACAACCCTTCAGGGACTCAGGCAACAAGACATCATCCATAGGTACAGACTCAACTGGCAAGCCATTCAGCAGCTGCTGTGCAACATTGAGCCACAGTTGGCACCCAGCTTGCAGACACCCCACATCATTCCACTAGAGACCAAGCTGCTAGCTGTCCTCCACATGTTGGCAAGTGCCTCCATTCAAACCACTGGTGCCCTGGTTGCCGCGATCTCACATCCCCCATTTTCTGCCTTCCTACCCAGGGTATTGGATGCCACCATCTCCCTCACACCCTGCCACATCAGCTTCCTCAACACACAGCAGAAGCAGCAGGAGACCTAACAGGGCTTCTACCAAATCAACGGCTTTCCACACGTGCTTGGTGCCATTGACTGCACACATGTACGCATTGTGCCACCTGCTGCAACTGAGCATCAATACCACAACAGGAAGCACACAGACTCCATCAATGTGCAGGCCATTGTCAATCACTGGGGATTGATCACCAACATCGTGGCAAAGTATCCTGGGAGTGTACATGATTCATTCATCTTCCGCCACTGCACCATCAATCAACACAGGATGGACGATATGGCAATGGCCTACATGTTGGTAAGTATAGAAACCTACATATATACACACAGCAAAGCAACCCTGTAGGACCCACAACACATACATCACTACATTGACACGTGGCCAGGAAGACACTGAGGTTGTGACACTGCAAGGCATGTTTGATATCCTCACCCAATTGGATACACACCTAGGGACAAATTACAGATGCAAATAACAACAGATGCCAGGCCCCAGCCCAAGGGAACAACTTAAAACCACACAGTGACAATGAAATGGCCTTAACTGCCAGTACAACTTGGAAGAATAATGTTACAATATCACATCGTTAACACTCAATCACACACCCTTCCAAACAATATGTACAGTGTAAGGGGTATGCAATGTGTTTTGCTGCAGGCATAATACCATGACACACATAGCATGATGAGGATGACTTTAATGAAGGGGACATGGAATCATTGCGGCTGTACCAATATCTCACATCACTCCTGGTCTGACATTGCCCACTACAAATAAGCAAGTGGACTGTGCTAAGAACATGTATTGATGTGACAATATTGCAAAGTGCACATTCCTACACATACGGTTTGAGACAATTACACATTTACACACCAGATATGCAGGCATATGGACCTTCTGACACTTAAACCGTTAACCTCACAACCAAGTTAGCCAGCTGAACTGGACCAGGTTCAGTAGTGTAGGTACACGTTTGAACATGAGTCAACTCGGTAAGGGCAGATAAATAGTTCTGCACAGAACTTGTCACACATGGGATATTTGTGCATTGTCAATTGTCAACATGTCAGTGCTGCCAACTTATGGAGATGTGTTGTACAATGTCACCTAGCCAAATCAAAAGGCCTCACTGATGTTTAACAAATTCTATTGTATATGTTAAATTGGATGGGCTGTCCAGGCCACATAGATGCAACCGTGTTACCACCACTGTGGAATTATTTTGTGTATGGAAGTATCCTGTCACCCCCAGTTAAGACACATGGACACCTCTTTCACATGACATAGTGCATGGGAGTACACAATGTACTGCAAGTCTACAAAAATACCGCTGACATCCGGTCAATCAGTCAAACACCAGTTCAGATAATGAAACATCCCAATGCCAATGGTACATCCTAGAAGCCTAGGATTCCACCCAATAACACAAACACAGATGAGTCACAGACAACACAAGAGAACCACTGCCATGCAAAGAGATAATCATGGTGCACGCTCCCTCAAAATCTTTCACTCATTTTCTCTTCCAGCTGATCATGGGTATGGGATCCATCCATGGATCATGACCCCATTTGCAAACCCAAAGCACAGTATCAAAGCATGCCTATAATGAGGCACATCGGAGGACACGCACCATAGTAGAGAGGACCTTTGGCATCCTGAAGTCAAGATTCAGGTGCCTCGACATCACCGGAGGCAGCCTCCTATACTCATCTGAAATGGTCCGCAAGATCATTTTGACCTGTGACATCCTGCACAACATTTGTGTAAGGAGGAACCAGACCCACAAATGCCTGAAAAGGAGGAAGAGGCAGATGTTGTCCATCAACATGATGGGACCCATCCAAACACTGCAGCAGGATTGTGTTGGAGACAACACATTGTACAAAACGTCTTTAAGCTATAGTCAACATCACCACTGTATTACCATATGTCATTAAACATCTATTCTAATCACTATATCATGGTCTGGGTAATCATTTATACATCACATTATACCTAGGATTCATAATCAGAGTTTAGCCTCATGGAGCATTGCAGATATACAGATTAGGATACTGAAAAATCCACATCACATTTGATGGGTATGAATGTACACCCAACTTCACACACACTGTAAATGACATATATCCTGTCCATTTCACATTTGAAGGTCAATATCAGAGGATCACAGCTATGGCACACATACATGTTGGGAACATGGTTCATTGCAGCATATGGCACACAACTAAGACACCATCATTCACAAGGTAAAAAACTGCCTCATACATGAGGCAGTGGATGTGCTATTGCATTGGTAACAGGAATGTATGACCAGACCCTTGACAGCAGTAAGTGTGACATCAGCTATCTCTGCAAGGAGTATGTGTGTCAAGAAGTCCAGGTGAGCTGCAAATGGATAGCACGAGTGCCCCAGGTATGACTAGCATTGCTCACAAGACATGCCCTGCACATGCCATCCCAGGTCATAAGTCCTGCCACTGCCATGTTTTCAGTCTCTCACCACCTGTCGCTAGGGGGCCCTGGAAATGGACTATTTGTACCCAGATTATCCTTCATCTACACATACCCAGATTCACATTCTGACTCCAGTGTGCCTCTCTCTTTAGTATGGCATGCCATAGTCATAGTTCATCTGTCTGCATGGACTTCTGGTCAGATAATGCATTGCCCGGTAGTCTGTAGGACCTGTAATCACCTGTCCATTGCTTCCCATGTGAAAAGTAACATTAGCCCTTTGAACTTCATTCTCACCTACAGGACTTGTGAGAGACTGAAGCTGCATACACCTGTGAGCACTTCCATGCAGACCAGCCATTTGAGCCTGCACTGCCCTGCCTTGCTGCTGCCTCGGAATGACTTAGAAGCTGCCATTATATGTAAATCCCTGGTATGCATTGCCGTATAAATCACTTGTGTAACACAGGCCTTGGGTTATTGTGTAATGTTGCAGCACACAGGACAAATACAGTTTTCATTTTCCCCAGTGTTGTTCCAGCTTTGACCAGTCACAGTCTGCTCACTGTGTATTTGCCTTGTTCATGTTAGTTCCTGACAGAGCCTCCAACCTGTTAGTCTGATTGGTCCCTGTCTTTCTGCTACCATAAAGGTTCCATATGGCTACTTTTGTCTCATAGTTGCTTTCCATGCCCTCACTTGCTTCCTGGGGTATTTGTGTCTGGTAGGTCTACAATGAATACTCAAATACCTTGTAAAGCGTAATCAGTTTACTTATCGTATCATGGGGTGGGACATGTCTTCAAACAGCCAAAATTATGGCTCATCCCTTGTCTGGGTTTCATGTATGCATGAGTGACAAATAGTGACAGTGTACCATGGCTGTATGCATGGATTGGCTCAAGAACAACAAACAACGTTTGCTAATGTGCATGAATGTCAAAACAAGTTTGTGCCCTGACGGTTCACACACCGATTCACATCGGCCCCAACCTATTGATGGGGCTTGCGTGGTGAATAGCTGTGAGATTAATCAGCACAGAGGCACTGATGTTCCCCGTTGCAGTGGGAATTTTAGAGGCCACCCTGTGTACAAATGTTGTGAGGAAACCTGCTGGTTTAAAATTACTGATTCATCAACTTTGTGAGCACACCAAGGTTGTCCTGTTGTCAGTATCATAGCTGGACTACCCCATGTGTGTTCAATTCGGCTGTGAAGGATACTTTGTTAATGCAGGGAAAGGCTCCGCAGACTCATGACTAGACCTACACAAACTGTGACAACATGGACCCCAGTAATGACACAGGGTACACATGGCCACACACTTGAACTAGACACCTTTATGCAATTAACCACTGGAAATATGTAAACACATGCTGCTTGGTCTGCTGGTCCTCCACTGCCACAAGAGAAACATAGGTCATAAATATAAGTCAAACTGTGAAGTGACATTACATTTTTGGATTGGTTTGGGGACTCTGTGTCACAAACACTGTACATACATAGCATTTTCAAATGCCTGACTTATGGGTAGTATACAAACAAGTTACCAGGAAGTGGTATCCAACATTCCAGTACATGTGAAGGCTTAGTATTGTTATATTGCCATAATCAACCGTCCTATATCTAACCTGTGCATGGTTTGTCATGGGATATGCTTTTGTCCCAAAATTCATGGAAGTTCACACAGCATTTGTTGCTTCGTGTATGACAAACACATTTCCTGACTCATTTCCTCACTGAATAGCATCTGATGGTTATCCACATTGACAACACAAGCATACAGGCACATGAAAAAACGTCATATGAAAAAACGTCTTGTGATGTTCACACAGAGGGCCAACTAAAATTGAAATAGCCAATTCACAGACATTGACACACAGGCAATGTGTTACTGTATTAAGTTGCGTAGCCTTGCTACCCTCTATTGATGCACAACCTGCTCAAAATGGGTAACACCAATTTGTATTCCAAACATTTGGGTATCTATTGCATCAGTGAAGAGTGCAAATCTGGTACAACAACTAGAGGATCACGTCCGCAGTAGTGTGATCTGCCACATGTGCCCAAACACTGGAATGCACAATGTAGGTGCAAACAGCCTATCTCTGTATAGTTACAGCTGTCATGTACTATAAAATGTGAGAAATTACCCAAACCCAGTAAAAAACATAAATGTTGACACATATGCATCAAAAAAGATGCATATATGTAAAATAAACACTGCATATGCGTAGAAAAATGATGCTCACAGCCATGATACATCCATTGGCCCAAGCGGTAATTCCCACACTGTACCCCATGAAATTGGTTACAATGCAAAATATTTGGAACTATGGATGCAGGGTAATTTTTAAGCATGTGCGTAAAAAAAAAATTACGCACAGATTGTAAGCGTCATGATATTTTGACGCATCGTAATAAAAACGCACCGCATTTCAGGCAGGAAGTGATGTGACTGGATATCCTGTTTACAGAATTGGTGCAGTGGGTGTACTTTCACTTTCACTTTGCAGTCTGTGTGATTTTTCTTGACTGTGTGGCTGTGTTTGGACTTGTCTCTCTGTGAATACTATGAATTTGTCTCCTGTGTGCTCTTTAGATTGTCTTTTGGTGTTTTGTATGTGTCTGTGGTATCCTGAGTAAGTGTATTTTTGTCATTTCTGGTGTCTACTTTTGTCTTTGTACTGTTGGGAGTCTGCTGTGGGTATTGGTATTTTGGGGATTGTTGGGCTGTTTTAGGGTTACTTTTATTTCATTTTCCTCCCTCCTTTCCCTTAATTATCCTCTATACCCCTTAATTTTCTTATCATCTCAGTCATGTTGGGCAGGCCACGTTTGGGGAGAATGAGTGAGGAGGAGCTGGGGGGATTCAGTTGGCTGGTGTGCCACTTCCTCCCATTGATGATCGAAGCAGGTGGCAGGGTGATACAGGAGTATCACACAGAGGGAGGAGGCTCCGGTGGTCAAAGGTCTTGTACCATCTGCGACGCATCTACAACACACCGCGCAATGACCACCAACTAAAGCACCTCTGGGCTAACCTTGTTGCCAGAGAGCAAGACCTGCTGGACCACCTGGGTATTGTGATTGGTAGCCCTGTTGGTGAGTACAATTCAGAGTAATATGCACATTTAAATGTTCTCTAGTGACAGTAGCAGATTTGTTGATATGCTGCAGGCAATGTTTTTAGACATGTGGAATGCAAGTTAAACAAACAGTGGTCCTGAGTTATACAATAATTGCTACACATTACCGTCATTTGTTGACACAACAGCTGCATTAAGTTACAAAACACAACTGGATCCTGTACATTAGTGCTGCTTTCATGTCAATAGATGATGCAAATGTGGCTCTAACATATGTTGTAGCAATGGTCTGTGAGTGTACCAGGAAAGAGATGTTTTTCACCAGATAATTCCAAAATTTAATGTGTTCCCCAATTATTTTGAATACAAGTCTGAACTGTATTCTGGCCCATAAGTAGCAATTTCTTTCTAACCTCAGGTAAGTCTTGGGCTGATAGTTTGAGTTGGTTGTGCCGCAATTAAATTAGGAATGGATGCCAAAGTAATGCACACGGGTTCATCTAAATATTTGGTACTACTGTCCTTAGCTGTAGCATATAAAATGAAGCAAATGATACAAATTGAGGGATAACAACTACCCATGGCCCTCTGTTCATTGTACCTGTGTGTTTTAAATTGGTCTTGGGCACAATAGCTGGAACAGAGATACTGCATTTCCCATCTGTGTTACTCTATAGCCATGCACTTCTCATAAGTTTTAGGATCATCATGGGATACCTGACGTTGGGGAATGCATGGTCACAATGTATTACGTGCATGATGTCGTGCAAGCGACCCCTGACCAATTCCATCATACATTTTAAGTTTGCTAATACTTTGCTAGTTTTGTTTGGTACACCCCTGCTGATCTAGTGCAGGATATGTTCAATGACTAACTCCCCAGTATGGAGGCTATCACAGATATGGGTGTATGCTAAGATCAGAAGACCATCATTCCTGTGACTGCTGCCATTTCAAAGGTACATACAAATTGAAACCTACATCATCATGATTGACACAGTGGTACATTTGTTAAACCATGTGTTAATAATATGACAGTGTCAGTTTGCTGTATACCCGCTGATCTCCCAACTTGGCAAATGTAGATGATGAATGTGGCTAACTGTGATTTCTAAAACCCATTATGGGTACACAGGGCAATGAGTGACACATTTCAGGTGCAATGACTACACCTGTGCCCATGCAGTCTGTCAGGGATGACCACAATATACACTGTCAGCATATATCTCCTTGTTGTATTAAATATTAAAACCGGTCAATCCATGTCTTTCCTCAAATTGTCACCAATTAACGCACAGGATCCCTGCCAATATGGTTTCACAGAGGGCATATGTGGCTCAGGGTACACTGTCAATGTAGCATATGTTACCTACACACAACATAGGCCCTACATGTAAGGGAACATAGAAAGCATGATAACTCATGACCTTAAATCAACCCACAGTAGCGTCACACAGTAAATGATTGTCCCTTGATGAACAAGCCACAATACCTGAGTGACTGGTAATGCAGTGCTCCAGGAATGTGGTTTTGCATGTCTCTTATTACTACAAATGATGAGAGGAGTACACTCCATAAATGAGTCTGCAACCAATTGATGGAGCATGTTTGTCACCACATGAGAGTTAGGGCCACTGCATGTGTGCAGATATGTGTGTATCACTCACTGGAGTGACAGGGTCTATACATGTTTGCAGTGGTATGTATGTTGGAGTATCATCATGCCTGAGAGGCTAGACTTTCAGATTTAATGTTACACACAGTAATTTTATTTGAAAGTGTTCACATTGAGCATATTTCACCCTTCCATGCTTTACAGGTGGACCTGCCCCTTACACAATGAGAGTAGTGGCTGGATCTGCGGACCCAGACGTATCCAGTAAGTGTTGATATTTTAGTTCTGTGTTGTGTTGGCAGCTGTTGTGTGAGTGACACCTGTGTGTTGGACACATAGCAAGATATGATGTGCTGGCACATGATCTGACATGTAACTGATATGTAACTGATATGTAACTTGACTGGAGTTTCACTTTTGTTCCATCTTTGTGTTGGACAATCAGTAGCGTATAGTCATATTTTGGGATTGTAGTGCTGCCCTGTAGGTATGGCCATGTGAAGAGGGTGACATTTGTTTTTGAAATGTTTATAAAGAAAAATAAGCATAGGGCCTTATTCATGATTTAGTAATCAAGTCAGACCCTGAATCTCACAGAATAGGGATGTCAAAGTCTTACCCACAGACCTGAGGCTCCCTGTTCACTAATGAACATGTTCGACTGTATGTTTGACTTCCTAGCAGAATGTAGCTCCACATGTTGTGCTGCGTGTATGTGGCACTTGAGTACAATGTCATAGGTGTACATACAGCTCATGGTCAGATGTGTGCTTGCATCTATCTGCTTGTTGTAAGACTGGTATTAGTGGTATCAAATGATGTTGACAATTGTCTGCATTTACAAACATAAATGTGGATGGGATTGTCCAAGGTTTGGGTCTATCCTAGTTGGACATCCTCCTTACCTGTGGTGAACTGGGACTGCCTAAACCCATGTACAGCTGTTGAAAGCTTCCTGGGGGTGCTTGATGTTTGAAGGTATGTGTTGCTTGTGCACCCCCCCCCCTCTGAGGCACATGCTTAGGGTTATGAAATGTGTATCTAGGTGTGATGATCCAGGTTTAGTACACAGACATGTAAATCTGTAAATCACTTGTCCAAACCTAGGATACCCACGCATGATTAGCAACTGCATACCATCCTAGCAATTCCATTTACAAATCACATATCTTGTGGCCCTTGATTGTCATCCAGATGATAGTCATTAGTTGGCCTGTCACATGTGGAGGACTTGCAGCATTTTTTACGTGACTAATGGCTGAACAATGATGCATAGGTCATTTAAGTTGGTACACATCTTTTAGAGCATTGCTGTGCTGTTAGATAGGACATGAGTAGGCTGCGTTGGCATGTATTTCCTCAGGGAGAATCTGTGATCTGTATGGTGATGTGGCCTGTTTCAGCTACATTAGATGTATTGTCTGATTCTCATCAGTAGCTATATCACACAATTAAGTACCTAATGTTTGGCTTCATCTTTTTTACCAGCAGCCAATATGGATGCCAGCCAGAACCGTGAGTTTCATCGGCGGGCGATGCGTCACCGCCACATCCTGGATGTGGAGTCTGGGTTCCGCCACATAGCATGGTGCTATGGCCATGAAAGAGCCTCAGGAGTGTGGAGGGCATTTGCCTAAGGGGGCCCTTCGGTGTCCACGGCAGCCCCCACCACCAGCACCACCACTACGACCCAGGTGGCACCAAGGATGACAGCCACCACTGCAGGTCCATCGACTTCCACTGCTCCAGGACCACTGACAGCAGCACCTGCACCTCCCCCTCCAAGCATGGCACCACCAACCGGGCACACGTCAACAACTGGCACTCAGACCACACCTGGTGCAGTCATTGACCCTGGTGATTTTAGAGTAATGCAACGTGACATGCAACGTATGTTGCGGAGACTGGACAGGCTGCAGCAGGAGGTGTCACAAATCAATAAGAGGGTGCGTGCCATAAAGAAGACCATGCGGAGGGCGAACTTGTGACTATTATACCCTCTGCCATGATTCCCTCCCCTCCCTCCTCTTTCCTGGTTCTTTTAATTTGTGGGTTTAGGGGGCTTAGTGTTAGGATAGAATAGGCTGTAAGTTTAGTTAGTAGTAGTGGGTTGGGGGGTGGGGGTATGATATTTGTACATGTTATTTTTTTATGTGTGTGTTGGATGATGAAAAAAATATACAAATATAAAAATACAAAACAATACATATTTGTTTAGTATAAGACAGTATAGGGGTCATTTTGACCTTGGCAGACGGCGGAGGCCGTCCGCCAAGGTACCGCCGCTGAATGACCGCACCGCGGTCAAAAGACCGCGGCGGCCATTCAGACATTTCCTCTGGGCCGGCGGGCGCTCTCCAAAAGAGCGCCCGCCGGCCCAGAGGAAATGCCCCTGCAACGAGGACGCCGGCTCAGAATTGAGCCGGCGTAGTTGCAGGGGTGCGACGGGTGCAGTTGCACCCGTCGCGTATTTCAGTGTCTGCTTAGCAGACACTGAAATACTTTGCGGGGCCCTCTTACGGGGGCCCCTGCAGTGCCCATGCCATAGGCATGGGCACTGCAGGGGCCCCCAGGGGCCCCGCGGCACCCCCTACCGCCATCCTGTTCCTGGCGGGAGACCCGCCAGGAACAGGATGGCGGTAGGGGGTGTCAGAATCCCCATGGCTGCGGAGCGCGCTCCGCAGCCATGGAGGATTCACAAGGGCAGTGGTAAACCGCCGGGAGACCGCCGGTTTACCCTTTCTGGCCGCGGCTGAACCGCCGCGGTCAGAATGCCCTCGGGAGCACCGCCAGCCTGTTGGCGGTGCTCCCGTGGTCGGTGACCCTGGCGGTCACCGGCCGCCAGGGTCAGAATGACCCCCTATGTGTTTAAGTTAGTATATGTTGTCCTCCATGTGTCCCGTCTTATAAGGGGCGTGGGGGGTTGATGTTTAGCGTGTTTAGTTAAATGTGATAAGTACGTTTAGCTTAGGTTAGTTAGGGCCAGTTGTGGGTAATGTGTAGTTAGGATAGGTTAGGTTAGTTAAGGTGTTTCCCCTGGTTTTTGTATCCTTTTTTACAGTTAAATAAATATTTAGGTACTCCTTTACAGTATGTCATATGCTTGGGGATCAGGGCCTTGGCCTGGGTGAACAGTGTCTATTTAGTATTTGCATGTGTGTCCCATCCTGCAACCAAATCCCAATCGAGCTGTCACATTGGCAGCTACACCAGAGCTATTTTGCTAGGAATCTGCCATCCATTGCACCCACCACTCAAGGTTACTATGGATCCCAATGTGTTGATGTATGTTTTTAATCTGTCATACTTTGGGACCAGATTTGCTATTGAGGACACTGTGTTACGTCTGCCAGCAGCATGATGTTCAAGTGAACCCTGATAAAGTGAGTGATGGTATAATCACATGTAGTATAGTATAGATAACTCACACCTATCATTTGTTTCATTGTATAGCCAGATTACTTGTTTGTACGTACACTCATTCACATCCATTCTTGCTGTATGGTGTGTGTGGAAAATATTGTGACAAATGTCACATACATATTGTCTGGAACAATAATTTGAAGGCAATATTTTTCGGCTTAGACATCCCTTCAAGAAGACTTATTCTGTCCAACACAGCATTTTACTGTATAGTTTCGAGTTACCTCATAATTAACCTTCAGGAAGGGTAGATGAAGGTACAATCCAGACCACAGTGCATAGTTATCAGCCTACATTCTTTCAGGGCAGTTGTATTGACATTCTATGGGCATTGACATGAGGCAAACATCACTAATCTTCCTCATGGTTGATGTTACATTACATAGAGACAAAGTGGTTGTGTGAGTGCTATTTATTTTCAAGTGCTGTAGTGCTATATTTACATTGTCCATTATTGTGAGTCCATTAGTGTGACACCTTCCATTGTGATAATACACAAGTGCAAAAGGACATGTCATTGGACATGTTGGGGTGAAGTGTCATACATTGCAGAGGGACATGAACTGCCAATGAGAGACAATCACAGGGCATTGTGACAAGGTAAACCGTGGGCTGGAGAACAGTGCTTGAGAGCAGCTGTTGCAAGACTGGCAGGTTACAAAGCACCGGACCTTGGTTATAAGTGGCCAGATGGCAGGGACTAGTGCTACCGCGTACTCCTACGGGTGAAGGTGATCTGTTCCACGTCTTCATCTTCTGATGTGTGTGTTGTCTCTTCCGCCCTTGGTGGTGGTGGGTGTGAAGGGGCAACACACACCTCAGTGTTTGAAGATGTGGATTCAAAAATCCTGGTAGCTGCCAACTGTGGGGCTATTAAGAGCAGTACTGCAGCAAGGAGGAGCTGCTGGTTCTTAAGAATAGCAGCCACATCACTGTGGTAGGCAGCCAGGTCGGCCCTGAGGGGGTCAATATTGCATTTGTGCACACGTTGAAAGGTTTGTTGTTGGAGGTGTTGTGTCAACTCTCTTACAGCTGTGCTGATTTCCTTCACACTTTTTTCAATTCTTGCAAGATTGATGTTCGCCCTTGCATGGCAGCTGCCTGTTCTGCAGTTGACATCATGCACAAAAGCACCCTCTCTAGGCAGGCTGCCATATTTTCCATCCCCACCCGCACCTCCTTGGCCAGCTCCCGCTGTACTCCAACTACAGTTCTCTCAAAGCTGGTGCCAGTGATGTCAGAGTCCTCAGCTGGGTTGTAGCTGGCAGGTCGTACAATTGGGTGGTGGGTGGGTTTTTCCTCTGTTATGGCTGCTGTATCTGTGCTCCTCCTTGAAACTGAAGGTTGGGCCTGGAGGGTTCCAAGGACATCTTGGAGGGTCTGCTGGCTGATGTTTGACAGCTCGTCATCCATGTCATCAGGGATGTCCAGGACAGGCATATCCCCAGGAGAGCCATTGTCCTCTGCAATGAGATATTGTACAATTAGTGTGTCTGTGTTGTGGCATTTGTAATGTGACGTGCATGCCTTCCTATTAGTTGCACATTGTGATATTGGTTCCTGTTCATTGTTCCTGTATTCAGTATTAGCATCCTCCCAGGCCTATGCCCCACCTGAATGTCACATGTATTGTGGTCAGTTTGGGGACTTGTCAGCATCACATCCTCTAGGAGTAGGTTCTACCCAAATTGTATATTGCCACCTTCTTGTCCTACTCAACCCTTCATCTACTTCCATTCTTAAGGTGAGGCCTTGCACTGGCTGTGGGTGTTCTGATGGCATTTGCACTACACTTCACAATCTTGAACTGCCCCAGTTTCTGATATTTCACATCCAGCTATATGTTGCTGAGACCTAGCATATACTATGTATAGCATTGGCATGGCACACTACATATATCAGCATTGGTCTGTAATGTTGATGTTGGGGAATGTGTGCGGCAAAGTATAAATTTAACGCCTGAAAGGTACAAAGAAATGGTGTTAGCCGGCAGTAAAAAAAAAAAAATTGAAACAAAACTGCGTTGGTGCAGTTTTGCGTCAAAAAGTATAAATGCCCCTGAATCTTTCTTTACAATGAAAATGTTTCATCTGCTATTTACTCAAACATATGTTTATATCATTGACTCTGTTCATATTTCAAGAACTCACTCATACTTCTTTAGAATCATAAAACCTTTGGGGCAGATTTACGGAAAGTGACCCTGCACCCAGTGCAGCACCACTTTACTTGCACCTCTTAGCACCCTCCTACTGCCACCATGTGTGCATCATATTTAAAATATGATGCACCATTGCGCAGGGTAGAGGCAATAGCATCATTTTTTGTGACAATATTGATGTACTCTGCAGGAGTAGCGCGAAAATGTTTGTGCTACTCCTGCAGAGTACATAGGGGCCCTTTTTGAATAATGGTATGCCCCGTTTTAATGCCTGCTCTGAGCAGGCGTTAAAAGTGCCGAAAAAAATCTCTTAGATTTCCTTGCACCATTTCTTTCTGCTCCTCTAATGGAGGAACACCCCACTTGCATACATTATGCCTAGCCCAGACATAATGTGGTCCAAGGGTTTAGAAACATTGCACCACTTTGTAAATATGGTGCATTGGAAATGCCACCTTAACGCCACATATGCATCAAAATAAATACTGCAATGTGGTGCAAGGTGACGCTTATAAATATGCCCCTAAATGTCTAGGAGGCTTACAATGCAAAAATAATGCAGAATAGTGGATTCAATAAATTATTATATGTCTAAAAAGATCAGCAAAATAAGGAAAATTCGGACAGCATTCTCAAATGAACGGAAAGTCTGCAAGAAAAAATCTGGCTCATCCTCAAGACCAAGGGCTTTGTGTACACATTTTTTTTACATAGAGAATAAGCTAAAAGCACAGATTCAGCACGGCATGATCCATGTAACATTTACTTTGGCAAATCATATTGCATCATAACAATGGCATTATATGGTGGCAAATCCCATTTTCTAAGTAAGCAGGAAGCTCTTCGGAGACGTTTTGAATATGAATTGCAACATCTAACAAAAGCTATCCATGAACGGGTGAAATGAACTGCTCCACCAAAAAACAGTAAACGAAACCTTGAAAGTTCCACCATTTCTAGTACACCATCATCTTCATTTTATTAAACTAACTTCTAAACCGTATATTAAACTTGTTTCAACATGTCATTACACTATTTACACATACGATTCAACATAAAATCATTAGTACTATATTTCACTTGTCACACACAAATATGAACTTAAAAAATGATTTGCCAAAGGTGTTAGTTTGCTACTTCCAATCAACTGACAGCAATTTTATTTTGCATAGAAGGCCATTTCCTGGTGGAAATATAAATATTTTGGGATTTTATAGGCAATAATAAAATGTCCTGAAATTAGCGAAAACGCAACATTCGCAAGCCCTCTGTTTCGTGCCAATAATCTCCGCAGGAAATGTAATATATTGCTAGCCGCTGATTCCACCACTTTTTACCGCTCACTCTATGAATAGCTGACTGCTTCTGGTATAAAGTGGTGTCAATATCTTTATTAAACCAGTATCACAACATTGTCACGCAGTTTGCCATGGCATGTAAAAATGACACTTCTAAATGGCAGCCTAAATCCCCATGGTTGCACAAGCCTAATCCTAATGAATGTGCCTAATAGGCAGGCGAACAAACATAATCACGGGTCAGTGAGCAAGTTAATTCCATCCACCTTAGGAATTCCCGTTTGACTACTTTGATTACGTGAAAAAATGTTCTGGTTGTTTGTTGTATTGTGAAATAGTCTTTCGTAAGGCAGCCCAGCATGCACATTTATATTTATTGTTTTTAATGTGCTCATTAGCCAGTGCGTCTGGAATTAATGTTTCAAGCACAAAGCCGTAATGCACAGGACTTTATGAACTCATATTTACTTGAGAAACAGACTGCTAAATTGGTTTGTGCTATAATTCATTATTAGTGTTCTTCCTAACTTCATTAATTCCCTTGTTCTCATAGCCATGCATGAGCGCTCATAATATGGACAATGTGCGTTTCTGAGAGAAAAGTCGATGAGCTCTCTACTCGGTCTCGGCAGGCCTGGAGACTGACACAGGAGATACTCATCCCTTGTGAAAGCATTGGTCTGGAATGTGAACCCTTGGCTGCACTTCGTGCCATGCTGTATTGACTTATGGAAACGTTTTGGAAAGTCCTAATTGCCATCAGAACAGCTTCAGGCCATTGAGATCTGAGGGGTAACATTTTGATTCCTCCCACGCTTTACAACGATGGGCAGTATGGTAAATGTATTCACTTTCAAAGAGCATAGCTGTGCCTCTTTTTAAGACATCGGACTGACTAAAGCATGCACACTTACTCAGAAATTCCAGATTCCTTAAATCTGCCCCTTATTCTGTACTGCTTGATTTGAGATTTTTGTAATAGAAACCCTTCCCGTTTCTCCTGACCTAGGTATTGAGTGGTATTTACGATTTATTGTGTTATGCTGCTTAAATTATGTTGGGCTGGATGATCTTTTATGTAAGATTAACCTGGAGTGCAAACTCTTGCGGTCCATTATGGTGTTTTGAAGATTTTGGGGTGTTCTGATTGATTGGGTACAGTCCTAAATATTGGGGTATGGGGTCCCACACCAACAAATTGGTAGCTCCGTGTCTATGTAAGGGGTCCCCAAAAGATTTTCTGGTCCTTCATGCCCACCTGGGAGATTAGTGGATTTTTCTGGAACTGTGAAAGCTTCAGTATTTGGAGAATTCATCACTTCTGTTGGTGTATGATTGATATTTATAATTTATTCATGTTTAATATAGTAATTGGTTTTGTTATCGGATTAGTCGAAATTCAAGATCTCGCAATATTGTGGTTTTACTTGCCCGCAGAAGGAAGTGTATTGTACGAGATGCCAGAGGCAAACAGTTAGTGGATTCAGAACTAACAAGTTTTCTTTTTCTAGTAATATGTTTCTAATTTAGGTTAGTATATGTATGAGAAACTTGGTTGTTGGGTGTCTGAGGTGTGAGCCCTAATCAAGCAGCAACCACAAATCTTGTCAGGGCATGGCACACACAATCCCCAAAGTAACTTGTGCTCACCCTCAGGTAGCTTGGCACAGAGCAGTCAGGCTTAACTTGAAGGCAATGTGTAAAGTATTTGTGCAACAACTCACACAGTAAAACAGTAAAAACACCACACAAAAAGGATGCCACCCCAAGTTACAAAAATAGAACCTCATTTCATAAATGAAACAAGACCACAGTGATAATAATCCAATCAGTAGAACTTGAGATATGAATTGTTAAAGAATAAACTGTAGTATAGGCCCTCATTACAACCTTGGCAGGCGGCGCCGGTGGCCCAGCAGGGATGTCGGCCATAACATTGGAGCCGGCTCCTAATGGAGCCGGCAGTGTTGCAGCCGTGCGACGGTCCAAGTGCATGAGCAGTGCAGGGGCCACCAGGGGCCCCGCGACACCCATTCCCCCCAGCCTTTCCATGGTGGTCTCTACCGCCATGGACAGGCTGGCGGGAAGGGGAGTCATAAGCCCCAGGGAAGGGCTGCAAGCAGCTTTGCCCTGGCAGATTATAACTGCAGGGACAACGATGGGGGAAACCGCCGGTACCTGCAGTGCGACCGCAGCGCTACCACTGTAGTCATAATATGGCAATTTGTACCGTCAGCCTGTTGGCGGTCCAATCGCCAAAACAACCCTGACGATCTTTGACCTCCAGGGTTGTAATGAGGCCCTTAATACTTAAAAGCCAAAAGCACAAGCCAGGGCGATCTGGTCACGCCGGACCGGGACAAAGTCAAAGGTTCAGGCTGAACATGATGGAGCGCAGGCCTGACTACAGGGACCCAGATAGGCCCCCTGAACAAAGGGCCTAATTTATACTTTTACGTCATTTTGTGACGCAAAAGGGCGCAAACGTACCCAATATAAAAGAATATTGTAAGTTTGCGCTGCTTTTGCATCAAAAAATTACACTAATGCAGTGCTAGAAAAGTATAAATCAGGCCCAAAGTATATTTAATCCTAGTTGTGGTGGGTTGCATGGATCCAAGTTGACGATGCGTTGGTTTAGGGAAGTTGTGGGGCTTTTGTCAGCAATTTTGTTTATGTCTTGGGTTATTGTGATCCCTACATATTTCACCTCTTTCTCAACAGGTCCCTTTCGCCCGTATATTCCATACCATAACTTCAGATCTTTCATAGTTAACAGCAATCCCATTGATTTTCCCAAATTCCTTTGTGAGTTTTTCCAGTGCTACCAATGCTTGACCCTAATCTGCTGCATATACTAACAAGTCGTCCGCATATATGGAAATCTTCTTACTCCAATTCCCGCACTGAAACTGGAGTATTATCTGGTCTTTCCTAAGTTTACACACCAGAGGCTCTATAAATATGATAAAAAGTAATGCCAACAATGTACACCCTTCTCTTGTTCATCTTAGAATTTTAAAAGGGTGAGTTAACACACCATTAACTAGGACTCTCACAACAGGGTTTTGGTAAATCTTCTGTAGCATCCCAATATAATTCCTGCCGAGCTTGCTTTAGTAGTGTTTACTATTACTACCGCCATCGGATCCTGGCATGTAGTGGCAGAATCAATAGAGCCAATCAGGGTGTGCGTCACCTCCTGCATCAACCTACCCTTCATAAAACCCTTTTGATCCTTATTAATAAGCTTTCCTAGAACACCACTTAATCTGTCTGCCATAATCTTTACAAACATTTTGTAATCACTATTTAATAGGGAGATTGGTCTGTATGCGTCACTGGATAGTGGGTCTTTCCCTGGCTTCAGAATCACTGTAATACTTGGTTCCTTACATGATGGAGGCATCATACTTCTCTGTACTAAAATGTCATTACAGAGCCCCACAAAAAATGATTTACTCTACTTCCCATTGCCTTATATACTTCCAAAGGCCCTAGTGCTTTCCCAGCCTTTCCTGATTTTAAAACCTGGTCCCATTCCTCCAACCCAACTTGCTCATTAAGGCCTGTACTATCTTCCTCACTCAAGGAGTCCAAGCCTAACTCTTCTAGCCAGATCCTCACTGCCCCCAGGGGTACCAGTAGATCTTCCCCATATAATTCTTCTTGTCACCTATCAAACTTCCTGAGGCCTGATCTTGTAGCTCTACTACCCTGTTCCTCTCTCTATTAGCTTTTAATTTCCATGCCAGTAATTTACCACAGTTCTCACCATACTCAAAATGCGCAAGTCTGTTCGCCTCACATCTTTTCTTAATCCTGTTCTCAATCACAGCATTCATCTCAGATCGCAACCTTCAATCTTCTCTATAAAGCTGGTTTACTTGTTCTTCCTTAAGATGAGCCTGAGACAATTTTGTTTCGATTTGCTGTATCTGCTTTTCATTGTACCATCACCTTTTAAATGAGGACGTTATTATAAGTCTCCCGCATAGAAACGCCTTAAAGGCATCCCATAGCATAGCCGGGGAGGTTTAGCCCACATTAGGGATGGAGGAATCCTTCACCTCAGCTTGTAATTCTGCAACCGTGACCTCATATAATAGCAAGGTTCTTTTGAGCGTCTACCTACCACGATCCCTATTCCCTGTTAGACCAATATTCGTCCAGATGGCGGAGTGATCTGACAAATGAGCTCCTATATGAACTATCTACTTCACATTTCGTGCCAGGTTCCTGTCTTTTAAAATATAATTGATCCTGGATTGATGCATGTGTTTTTGTTATTAAATGTGTACCCCCGAGTTAACCCCATCCTTTTCGGTCCATATATCACATAATCCCTACTGGGACGTTATAAACAGTACCTGGAGTCACATTTTCTCATTAATTCTAGACCTATTCCCTGATGACCTATTTAAATGTTAATTTAATACCACATTAAAATCCCCCATCCATATAATAGGATCTGACATAAGCAACAGGTGCTGGAATAATTCCACTAATGGTGCAATGTCATCCTTATTGAAAAACCAGGCTTTCTATATGGCACACATTAGAGCTGCACAGTTCACAAAGATGTCCTTATAGGAACACAGTAGGTGAGTATTCAAGGTCTGGATGTAGTGCACGTGCTTCAGCTCAACCATCTGACTTTCCAACCCAGGTAGGTCTATTTCTGGCTTGGGATATTTGATCTGGGGCCATTATGAATGGTTACTCATAATGGCTGTGTTTTGCTTTGGTTGCTATTGTGAGTGAGACATTGCAGTGCTGTCATTGCCATGTACTGTTCCACACTAGAACAATCTAGATGGTATAGCTTGTAAAATAGGTGATTTGTAGAAAGGTGTAGTGGGTAAAATAGGTAATTAGGGTGGGTTTAGGTGGTGAGGGAGCATGCACGACAAGACAATTGTGTGAAATTAATGTTGTGGGTACTTACCTGACTCCAGTCCCCCAGGTATCCCTGTCAGGCCTTCAGGATTAAGTATCTCTAAAACCTTTTCCTCCCATGATGTGAAAGTAGTGGGATAAGGTAGGGGGCCACCGCCAGTCTTCTGTACTGCTAGGTGGTACATGGTTGATATGGAACGCACCTTCCCCAATAGATGATTCCATCCCTTCCTGATGTCCTCCCTTGTGCGTGGATGACTGTCTACAGAATTGACCCTGTCACCTATTCTTTGCCACAACTCAATTTTCCTGGCAATAGATGTTTGTTGGACCTGTGCTCCTAACAGTTGGGCCTCTACCCTTACTATTTCATTTACCATGAACCTCAACTTGTCATCAGTGAAATGCGGGTGTTTTTGTGGGGTGCCTTTGTGGTTTTGTAGACAGTGTGTGGGGATGTTGTGAGTATAAGGCTACAGTGTTTGGTAAATGGTGAGGTGTGGGTGTTGCAATGTGAGTGGGAGATGGTTGTAGCGAATTGTGTGTGCTAGTGATGTGTGTTGTGATTGATGTGCAGATGTGGGGTGTGTGCTCAGTGAAATATGTATGTGTGCCTATAATGTATAAATACAAAATATTATCTTTTAGGCTTCTCAGTGTATATTTATGACGTTCCGGTTGTAAAGTATTGTGGGTTGTGCAGGGGTATGTTATATAGTGCAGTAAGTAGGTTTGTGGATGTGTGTCAGGTGTGGGGTATTCAAACTATCCAATGTGGTGGTGGGTTCTGACAGAAGTGAGTTGAGACCACTGTATTTTGGACCACCGATGGTTTTCCGCCAGGGAAGGACGGCTGTGGTAGTTTGTGGATTTTAATTTGGTGGGTGGAGATTTTTCAGGCCGGCGTTACTGGTGGTGGAACCCCCTCTTTTCTGTCCTCTGAGTCCAGGCACTTTTGGAAATTTGGCTATTTTTTGGTGGACTTCACAGTGTAACTTTTAATATGGCGGTCAGATTACCACCAACATGGAGGTCTTTTGGTGGCTGCCACCTTGGCAGTCTTTCCAAAAGACCGCCAAACTCGTAATGATGCCCCATATGTCCTATTCCACCCCTTCATTTCCCTTCAATGACTCAGAGTCAGCAAAGCTCTGTCCCTTCATTATGAAAAGCTTTTGGTTTGCTTGACTACCTGGCTTTTCTAACATTGTCAACCAACAAAATGCCCAGAGATACTGCTAACCAAATGTAGTGATGTACTGAGGATACATTTTGTTTAAAAAAATAATAAGGGGAGGTGAATCTGGCATCTAAAATGTATGAAGTATGTTTTAGATTTTTCTAACTGTACCGACCACCAGTGCTGGGGGAAACAGCTGCGCCAGTGTGCCAGAAGCGTCAGAGGAGGCAATTGGAGGGGGAGGCCCAGTGGTGGCAGGGATGGTTGGTAAGTCACATTGCTTACTTATTGACAGATTAAAGATACTCACTGTATTTGTTAAGAAAGGTAGATATCCCATCGATCTCATTCATCACCTCTCTGCCCATGTCATTTCGCTACCCATGACTTAACTTTATCATGGTTCAATTTGTCACTGCAGTGTTGACTGTGCAATGTGCCTCTACTTCAGTTATTCCTGCACTTCTGAAGCTTTTAGTGCATTAACTAGAAATAGGCTGTGTTTCCCAGGTCTCACTCAGTTACCTCCTAGTGCTTCACTCCTTTATTTTCTCATCCAGACCACCCCAAAAAATGAAAAATCCATTCTTGTGATGTGCTACATGTTTCTGGCCAAGAAGAAGCTTAGCATGATGGTGACTGGTGACAACCCTATACTCCTCAGCAAAACCTCTATTTACCGTTATACCTCTAACTTACCCTGCAATAGAGTAAAGTAAAGTAGAAATAAGGACCTCATTATGAACCCTGCGGATGGCAGTATTTTGGAGAAAATTACTGCCAACAGGCTGGTGCTTCTCTTCCCCAAAATATGACATTGGCGGTTTGGCTCAAGCCAAACCGACAATGTACCACTCCGTCCGCCAGAGCAGTGACAGCTGCCAGGCTGGAGACTTCAGTCTCCAGCCAGGCTGCCCTTTTTGTCCAACCAGTGGGATTATGACCCCACCTACCGCCATGGTTTTCGTGGCTTCCATATCGCCACGAAAACCATGGCAGTAGGCACTATCAGTGCCAGGAAATTCCTTCCCTGTCACTGATAGGGTTCTCCCCCACCCCCTCCCCAGAGTCCTCCCCACCTGCCCCCAGCCACTCCAGACCCCCCACGACATACACACTCGTTCACGCATCAACATACACACGCATACACACACATATCCACATTCACCCATGCATGCATACATCCATTCACACACACATCCACACCCACTGACATACATACAAGCACACACTCATTCACAAAACACAACATACAAGCTCACCCACATCCATTCATGCACATATGCATTCCAGATGCCACATACCCACATGCACGCACACACAAAAACACACACCCACTGACAAAAACAACAGCCCCACACCCCCTCCACTGTCGGAGCCCTGACTTAACTGTTTGCAAGTAGTCCTCGGGCAGGAGATGGGACGGGGTGCTGCTGCCAGCAGCAGCGTCTGCCAGCAGAACACCACCAGGCTGTATCATGTGTCTTGATATGTTCTGCAGTGGTTTACTGGTGTGGCGCTGCTGCTGGCAGCAGCGCCACCTTACGGCCATCCGCCTCCATGACCGTAGCTGGAATTCCGCCATCCTTCTGGCGGAATTCCGGCTACAGTCATAATATGGCGGCCGTCACCGTGTCAGTAGGCGGTTTTTACCGCCACTGTCAAAATAAGGGCCTAAGTGCCTAATTAATAGTTTGGCATATGGGATACTCTGTGATGAAAGTCCCAAATAAAACTCATATCCCTTTCCTTTCCTTGTCCTGCAGTGCATCTCGTTTCCAAAATGTCTGCTCACGGCAGGCAGGATATCTGGATTTTATATAGGACTTGTGTGATGTAGTATTATTATTATCCTTCAACCTCTTTGGCATAAGGGTAGAATCGGAAGGCAGTTGGAGAACAGCTGGGCCATTTCAATTAAAGTAAGATAATATATTGTTCATTACAGCTGCCACAGCTGCAGACTGCAGAGAATAGCAAAGTACCCGATACGCTAGCATGCCTCCATTAATTTAACACAAGAGCAATACATGTGCTACATAATGCCTTACTCATTAATTTAAACCTTACTCAAGTATTTTTGTTTTTGTTCACAAGTGGTGGGCCTGTTGTGGGTGGAGAGGGTGAATTTACCTTTACTGTTCTGAAAAATGAAGAAGAATCATTATTTTACTGCTTTAAATAATTTATTTTGCACTTCTGCCTTTTAATGCAGCCTGTTTTTTAATCTGCCTATCAAAGTGCATAATAGTTAGTTATGTTATACCCTTGCCCTATTGTCCTCTGTAACTATATTGACCACTAGGCGGATATGGCAGTGCCTATGCCTATATTGTCTACACAAACCTAGATAAACAATAATCTTCATTAGAACAGAAGTTAGTTAAACTAAACTAGTTTGCTTCACTCCATACCTCACTACTCTCACCTGCATAGCTGAAGTGATTTCTGCCACCTCTCACATTGTTCAAAAGGCTTAATAGAGGGTCTCCCAAGGTGCCTTCTCAATGGTGGGGATAGCAGTAGTAGCAGACTAGCGCTCTATCAGGGTGTTGGTGTGGGCTATTGCTCAGGGTATAGAAGATCCTACAGTGAGTTGGTGTCGCTTTCACCACATCTGCCCCACAAAGTGTGTGATCCTTTATGGTGTAAATTAATTAAGTCACACCTCAATAAATCACACAGCCCGGGGGAGAGGGTTAGGTATATAATAAAAGAATGGTAAAGGGGATTTGTAGAAAGGTATGGCAAAGACAAGCACTAAATAACACAGCAGCAACAATGTTCATCAGGGCGATGAGCAGCACATCATCAATCTGTTGTGGAAGGAAATGAAGGAATGATTATGACACAGTTCAGTTACATTTATTGCAAACAGTCTTCAGCCCCAGAGACCTAAGTTATTATATATCTAAGTACATTTTCTGTCATCTAGGTTTGAAAAACTACAAATTGTGGCAGAGTGAAGGGAACCCACACAGTTCTAAAAATTATGATTGTTAAAAGAAAAACGATCCAGTATTACCAAATTGGGCGGTGTATCTGCATTCTTCTCGGAATGTCCATCACTCTTGGGTGCCTGACTGAATCAGTCGGATAAGGTTACCAGGAGTGTTATCAAGCTTTCCTGTTTGGTGTAGGAGAAGAAAAGGCCTATGGTTTGTAAACAGAAATTATATTGTAGAGTCAAAGGGAAGGACAGGAAGTAATCTTCATGAGGAGTGTACCAAGAAGACTCAGAGGCAGAGCAAGACCATGACCTGCTGCAATTATTAATTTAATGACTCATGTCATGTGTGATCGATTAACTGAGATGTCAGGGCAGTTTACAACCGATCACTGATACCCTAGCTGCATGTGTTGTTCTGGCCAGTCTCACAACTGATATAATCACAACATTTATTACAGTGCGTACATCATGTGATGATGTGGCATCACAAGTCTGTCTCTAGTTAAAAGCAACAGCCCCCCAACCACAATCACATAAGAGGACTTTCACATTTGAGCAAGCTCACACACTCAACAGCATTTCCCAAATCAATACATCTCTCTCTAGTCCACAGAGCTGAGTAGGCCTCAGAGTTCCCATCATCATAGTTTCCCTTTGAGGTCTATAACTTCCTTCTTCTGGCTATTTAGGTAGTCCAGCCCTGAGTCCTTCCGTTCATCTCCTGACTCTGATTAACAAACCAGTCGAACTCAGTACCGACCCGAGGGAGTTAGACCTGTAGCACACTGCTGTTGAAGAACATGATTGGTCCTCCTTCACTGTCTGCCACCACATCAATTATCACTCACAATCACTCAATAATATATCATCACTGATTGGTCCAACAGTTACCTCTTCCAATCCAAGCACTGTAGTAGGTACGCAATTGTATCTCCTCTTTGATGCAAGAAACACATTGGAATTTGGCAGTCTTGTAAAGCAAATGATCATCTGGGGCAGCCCTGCCAGGTAATGAAAAATGAAGGATAGGCCCGGGAGGGAGGCAGGCATTGTCTCCAGTGACCTGAAGATAATGTGAAGGCTTCTTCATTGCATATTGGACCAACTGCTATCAGGTCATATATGTGCATAAAAATGGTGTGCTGCACAAGTCATAAACAAACATAGGCCCTCATTACAATCCTGGGGGTATTGGACCACCAGGGTTGCTGTGGCAGATTTCACCACCACTAGGCTGGCGGTGAAATCCCTAGTATTACGACAGCCACGTTGGTCCCGGGGGTTTCAATCCCCCAGGGCAGCGCTGCCCAGGGGATTACAAGTCCCCCTACCGCCAGGAAAAGGCTGGCGGTACGGGGAGTCCCATGGCCCCTGGCATGGGCAGTGCAGGGGCTCCCTGACACGGGCTCGTGCAGCTTTTTACTGTCTGCTATGCAGACAGTGAAAAGTGCGACGGGTGCAACTGCACCCGTCGCATGTCCGCAACACCGCCGGCTCCATTTGGAGCCGGCTCCTGTGTTGCGGCCGAGACCCCTTGCTGGGAAACCAGGTTTCGGCCCGCTGGCCCAGAGGGGATCTCCTGATGGCCGCGGCTGGAGTGCGGCCCGATCTTCGTAATGAGGGCCATAATGTTCTACTAGCTATATCCTTTTGTTGGCAAAGCAATTGATGATAAACAATTAAAAAGTTATATTGTGGCCTGCTCAGTCTGGGAAGTAGCATTCATCCTCAAACTCACGTGGTTTGCCCAGAATATTGTCATCAAAAAAACTTGAGTCTGACCAACTGCCTTCATCATCCTCCTCCTTCTGTGGTATTTCAGGTACAGTGTAATTGTGTAGTATGAAGTGTTGGTTCATTTGATCATGGTCAATCTCTCTACCTTTTGAGGTGAGAGACTTGTTCTTTTCACTATGACAACTGCACCAGCTGCACTGAACACCCACTCAGCAGAAACACTGCCACTCTGCAGTGCATACTTTCACTGAGGTAGGGGCGGATGCAGGTCACAGCAGGGGCCTTACAAATATGGGAGCTAGTGCTGGTGCTGGTTCCAGTGCCACATACCTCGGAGCAGGTTGAATAGGAAGGATAATGTTGGACACCAATGGGCCTGCTTAGATGACAATGACTGGGTCATTATCCTCCTCATCCCCTTCCATAATTCTTCTTGTTCCCTTGCCGCTCCTGGTAAATCTTGGGCTCAACCGGGGTCAAATCCATGTCCAGATCATTCAAAAGGAGGCTTAGATAAAATGGTGGAGTACCCTTCATTTTTCTTGCTGGAGATCTGGAAGCCAATGTTTCCAAAAGAGTTTGTTCTTGCTCAGCAGGATCTCCACCTCCCGTTCGGCTCCTATGTCAGGAAGATATACTACTGCTGATCTCAGCTGTTGTCCACTTTCCTCAGTTTTCTGCAACGATTCAGTGCTACTTTGCGAAAGAGAAAAATCCAATTCAATGTCATTGTTCCTCAGCTTCGCCATGATGGCAGTGGCTGCTTCGCTGACAAAAACAGGCTTGGGCTTAGGTTGGGGTGGTGCTGTTGATGCAGAAGTGCTGCTCCCAGCTTGTCCCCTGGAGGCCAGTGTGGCAGGCATAACTTCCCAGAAAATGTTTTAGTCAGCAAGCCGATGGTGGAAAGCTGCTTCTTTCACTGAGCACTTTCTTGGCAGCACTTTTGTTTTGGGCCATTTTGAAGCTGTCAGTTGTCAGGGGCACTTAGCTGCAGAAGCGGAACAGATTGGAGGACTCACTTCATGAGTTGTGGGTTCACGTCACTTTGTACTGACATTCTGGGCTTGGTTTAGAGTTTAGTGCATGGGTTTAGTCTGTCACAAAGCATGGCGGCAATCCTGTCTGCTGTATTATGAGTCCATTATACCCTTCTAAAATTGAATATTGCAGATGGGACATCTGTCACATATGTGATGGAGTAACCTGCCCACCAAACTCTAAAACAGGCCCTCTGTCTGGCAGTACTGTGGGTGATGTCTCTTGTGCACCTAAAAGTGATCAAGCAATAGAAACATTAAGTGAAATGTAGCATTTTTGCAGTTTGAATGAGTACAGAAAAAAATAATATATTGTAATGTAGTGTGTTACGTAAGTTATTACCCTAAATAACTACCAACAATAGTGAATCCATTGCAAATTCAAAACACTGTAACATAACATTTCAATTCCAATCATGACACAGGTGTAACTGTTTGCTTATGTGCATCTATTCTAAGGGAGACACATGTGGCAGTCAGAGAGGCTGGTGTGTGCCTATGGCAGGCAAGGGGGGGTCAGAGGGAAATAGAATAATCCATACAAAATGAATTATGCTGGTGTAGGTGCACCTACTACGGAATGTAGGAGGTCCAGAGGAAAATGGAATAATGCTTAAAAAATGAATGCTGTTGTGTGGCTGTGCATCTATGGCAGCTAAATAATAAAAGTTTTAAAAAAAACATTTAAAAATGTAATAATTTAAAGAAAAATATAAACAAAACAATCAAAACAAAAAAATAAAATAAACTAAAATAACTGATGGTATAATATGGGACTATGAGAACCCCATCCCATTTTGAGGCAAGGCATTGTAGGTGAAAAAAGCAAAAAATTAATATAAAATAAAACACTGTTCATCATAATAATATGCCTAAACTACAATAAACTTCATACATATTATTAAACTAATATCAGGGAAAAGTACAAAATAAAGTAAAAAATTAAGTAAAAAAATAAACAAAAACAAAAAGCCGCAGCCCTCTCCTATAAATCTCTATAGGAAATGGCCTTGAAAACTGGTTTAAAGGGTGGCTGCAAAAAGAACACATGCAAGTCTACGATAAAAGCACACTGACTGCCTACACAAAATGTCCACCAGCCACATGGGCAAAAAACAAAGGCAAGCAAGTGAGCCATTGCCACAAGAAAGAACACATGCTGTCCTATGGCATAAGCACACTGACTGGCTCAAAACATGGCCACTGACAACATGGTCAAACAATAACAGCAAGCGAGGAGGCATGGAGAACAAAGAGCACATTAAGGCCTATGGCAAAAGCACTCTGACTGGTTGCACAAAATGGCCACTAGCCACATGGTCAACCAACAAGCAAGGAGGCATGGAAAACAAAGAACACATTCAGGTCTATAAACACTGACTATACAAAATGGCCCCTGGTCACATGGCCTGGAGAACAATGGTGGTCTATGGCAAACACATGCACACTTTCACCAGCAAAAGGAGGCATGGTACAACTGAAGAAAACAGTACCATTAATATAGCAATGTCAAAAACTAAAATTAAATGAGCTATACACATTTTACAGCAACACACATCCTCCAGAGGCATCAAATATTACCCCACCTATACACTTTTTGCAGAAAAAAAGTGAAAGTACAAAAAAATAGTTCACACTTTTAATTCAATCCAATGGCAATCCTGTCCTGAATGATTTTCTATTAAACCAACATATGCCACAGAAACAGTCCTTTCATGCACTTATGACTAAAAATGGCCTACTGGCTGGATGCTCAATTGGCAGACTAGGCCACATAGTAAAATAAATCAATATTGCAAATGTAGCAAACATGGAAAAAATATACTGAACTGTGCAACATTTTTCCTTCACAAAACATGAAAATTGAAAGGCAATAAAATACTAGGGATCTACTTAATCAATCAATCAATCATTTGTACAGCACTGCACTATCACCACTGGGGGTACCTGGACACTGGTGTGCGAGGTCTCCATTGAAGAGCCAGGTCCTTAGTTCCTTCCTGAAGTCTGCTAGGAATGAGTGTTGTGCAGAGGTGGAGTGACAGGATGTTCCAGGCAATGGTAGTGATGTAGGAGAGGGTGTGGCCACTGCTGCGGCTGTGACAGAGTGGGGGGTGTGGGATGGTTAGTGAGGAGGAGTTCAGGTATGTGGCAGGTTGACAGATGTTCAGTCTGTGGTTGATGTAGGCTGATCCTTGGGCATGTAGGGCCTTGTAGGTGTGTGTCAGGAACTTTAACTGGCATCTCTTCTGGATAGGGAGCCAGTGGAGTTTTCTGAGGCGAGGCGCGATGTAGGCACATTTGGGGAGTTACACGAAGAGTCAGGCTGCTACATTCTGTATATCCTGGAGCATTTTGAGAAGTTGGATGGAGAAGCCGGAATATAGTGCATTGCAGTGGTTGTAGCAGATCGTGACAAGGGCCTGGGTGACAGTTTTCTTTGTGTTGACAGGAATCCACCTAAAGATCTTGCATAGCATGCAGAGGGTGCAGAAGCAGGAGGAAGCAATTGTGTTGATTTGTTGCTTCATGGTCATTTCACTGTCTAGGATAGTAAGGAGGTTGCATGTGTGGTCTGTCGGTGTGGGTGTGGGTCAACGTTCATATGGCCTCCAGCTGTGGTCCCATATTGATATGTTTTTACTGAAGATTAGGACTTCTGTTGTCTCTGATTTGAGTTTGAGACAGTTTGCTTTCATCCATTTGGCTACTTTGGTCATGGCATCGCAGAAGTTTGTCCTGGTAGTGGGTGGGTTTTCCATGAGTGAGAGGATCAGCTGTGTGTCATCTGCATAGGATAGCATGTCAAGACCATGGGATCTGACAATGCCTGCCAGGGGGAGCATGTAGAAATTGAACAGTGTGGGGCTGAGGAACAACCATGGGTTACACTGTATATGATATCATTGGGTTTGGAGGAAAAAGGCAGCTGCCAGGTGCGTCCAGTCAGGAAGGAGGCAATTCATTTGAGGGTGTTTGCTAATATGTCAAGGCTGTGGAGTCTGCTTATGTGGTTGTGTTGTAATACAGTGTTGAATTTTGCTAATAGGTTGAGGAGGATCAGGGCAGCAGTCTCTCTATTGAGAAATGTTCTGAAGTCATTTAAGGCTGCAATGAGTGTGGCCTCGGTGCTGTGGTTGCCTCAGGAGAGAGTACTTTGGTGGGGTAGAGGAGCAGCAAGATCTGTTGATGATTTTTTAGATCATTGGGGTCAGAGGATTTTTTGTTTTTTAGGAGAGGTCTAATCTCTGTTTGTTTCCATTTGTTCAGGAAGGATGCCCTGGTGATGGCGGTGTTGAGGAGGTGAGTGAGTTCAGTGCTGATGAGGTTAGTTTTGAGGTTGAAAAAGTGACAGGGGCATGGGTCGGAGGGAGCTCCTGAGTGGATGAATGACATGAGGGCTGAGGTAGATGGAAAGATGAGGGGTGTCCTGGTGCTGGTTGTTCAGCCGGAGTGGGCAGGTTGGTTGAGGCTGGTAAGGTTGAGGTCTCTAGTTTGGGAGTCGAAGTTGCTGTATATGGTGGTGATCTTGCTGTGGAAGTAGTCTGAGAGGAAGTGGCATAGTTCTTGTGAAGGGTGGATAGTGTTCTCTGTGAACAGTTTCTTTATGTAGATGGCAGCTGAAATGCTGCAGGCTCTGATGGCTGATCTCTTGGCTTCCTTTATTTGCTGGTGGTTGTCGCTGAGGGCTACTTTGTGGGTTTCTCTGTCAGAGGGGTTTTTGGTGCATCCACATTGTATCTCTAATTGGTAGCAACAGCACTCAGTTGCTCTGAGCTCTGGGGTGTACCAGCTAGCTTGTCTTGAGGTTTTGTTGGTTCTGGCTGGTTATAGCAGGGTGACTCTGTTGGTGCATTTGGTGATCCAGGTGGAAAAGTTCTGTTAAGCCTGTTCTAGGTCTGATGAGGCTTTGGGTTGGGAGATGCTGAGGGCCTGGGTCCACTGTGTCTCTGTTGTTTTGCCTCAGCTCTGGTGGGAGGGGTTGTGGTGCCTGGTGATGTGTGTTGTTTGGCAGAGATGGTAAAGAGAACCATGGCATGGTGGAACCAGGTCACTTCTGTGACATGGCTGAATATGACTTTGTTGATGGAGGTGAAGGTCGAGTGTGTGTCTAGTTGTGTGCGTGGGTTCAGTAACCAGCCGAGTGAGGCCATTGTTGCTCATGTTTTTCAGGAGAGTGGTGGAGTTGGTTTTGTTGGGGTAGTTGACATGGAAATTGAGGTCACAGAGCAGGATGTAGTTGTTGAGGACGATGGCTAATGGCGCGATGGTGTTTGGGTTTGCATCGCAGGATGCAGGTCTGGGTCCCAGCGGTCTATACACAAAACTGCCTCTTATGGTTGTCTTGGCATCAGTTTATAGCTGTAAGTTGATATGCTCCATGAGAGGAGAGGGGCTGTCATCAGCGGCAATGCATCTAACGATTTCCTTGAATATGATTGCGATGCCTCCACTGTGTTTAATGGTGCAGTCACAGTATATAATCTTGTAGCCATTGGGTATGGTGGTGGCTATGTCGAGGCTTTTAGGAGGGGTTGAACCATGTTTCAGTGATAAAGGCTAGGTCAAGGGAGAGGGAGGTGATGATGTCCCAGATTTCTGTGGCATGTTTGCAGAGGGATCGGGCATTGAGCAGTATGCAGTGGAGTGGCTCTGGGTGGTTTGTGGTCTTCCGTTCAGGTGTGGTGCATGATCCTGTGTGGGCTGGAGGCTCTGTATTTCAGGAGATGCAGCAGAGACAGCAGTTGAAGGGTCCTTTGGTGGCTCAGGGAAGGAGGTGCAGCAGTTGACATTGTGGCAGCCAGAGCCTGGAGTTCCTCAGTGGTGTAAGGATGTGGTGGTATCAGGCAAAGGTTCCTATCAATGAGTGTAGTCCAGGCACAGATGGGCACAGATGTCTTTGGCACGCCAGCTACTCTGCTGTCTCCATTAGGATGGTCCTGGGAGGGGTGATGTGTGGTGGGAGGTGGAAGGAGGAAAAGTGCGGGGAGCAGGCAGGATCATGCAGTAAGCAAGACAATGAGGTCAGGAACGGACAGCAAAAGAGGGAATGAGCAAAAGAAGGCAAAAACAGGGCAAGCAAAGAAGGAGGCAAAATGGAAGCAGAGAGCAGTGAGGCAAAGCAAAAGCAAGAAGGAGGTAGAATAAGAGGAATTGGAGGGAAAAATAAAAGGCAAAATAGGAGGCAACAAGATGCAAAAGTGAGCAAAGCAAATAAGAAGGCAAGATTGGAAATGGACAGAAGCAAGGCAAAAGCAAAAGGAGTCATGTCAGAAAAAGGAAAGGGCAGCAAAAGGCAAAAGGGGGCAAAATCGGGAGACTGATAGCAGCAAGGCAGCAAGGAGGTGAGCAGAGCTGCACAGGAGACCTGTCGCAGGGAGCTGGAAGAGGGAGCTGCTCTGGAACTGAAACTGTACTGAAACTCCACGACACCCACCACAATCAAAATCAAATTAAAAAATTGAGTAAAAGTACAATAATATACTGGTGCACTCCCTCTGTCAATCAAGCAACACCCTTACACAATAGCTCTTGAATTTACTCTTGCCCCTCGAAACAAACTGTGGGCAAAATTACATGAATGGGGGCTTCCAGCAAATGTTTTGAATGCCACTGTTATGCTCTACTCAAATACCTGGGTAAAAATAAAATTAGAGGATGGCTCCCACCTATCTAGGCCTATGAGGACCACATCTGGATTGAATCAGGGCTGTGTTTTAGCTCCACTCCTTTTTAATCTATATATATATGATTTATCTCCAGTTTTAGACAATCAGCCATTCCACTCTCCCTCCGTTGGCGGCCGCCAAATATCTAACCTGCTTTTCGCAGATGACCTGGTTTTGTTTAGCAACTCCAGAGTAGGTCTACAAAAGCTCCTGGTCAGTTTAGGAGGATATGTGCAGGCCAACGATCTGGAAATAAATCAAGGTAAAACCAAAATAATTCCTCTTAACCATAAACCCTCTATATCTCATAAGAGGTATTTGAATGGGTGCCATATAGAGGAAGTGGCAGCATACACATACCTGGGGGTCAGGTATCACTCAAAAGGTACATTTGCGGGCCATAGAGAACTAATTAGGGAGAAGGCCCAAGCGCTAAATCGCGCTTTTGGGAACTTAGCAAAATCAATCCTCGGACGCCCTCTCAGGCCGATGACCATAGTTATGAGAGCCAAATTACTACCTACTCTCTCCTATGGTACAGAAATAATGAGGGGCAAGGAGGTGGACCTGTTAGGCTATTAATTAAATAGTATAAGCAAGTCTTTCGGCTACCCAGATCGGCTTCGCCGGCCCAAATTAGATTGGAATTTTCCCTAGTAAAGCAGTCCCTGGATAGGTTGGCACTTTTACTGAGGCTTGCTATAAACTAAGTCAGGCTACTAAGGGAATGCTAGCTAACCTAGTCTTGGAGGAAATACATTTGGAAAGAGGTAATAGCAATTTTAAGCAGCATTTGGAAAAAAGTATTGCACATTTGGAGCTGGGTGAATTATGGGGTAAATCACTGCCGTCCTTTGCCTTTAATGAAGCAGTAAATAAATCAGCTAAAATCTTAAGATGGCTAGGAGAAGAGCTATCGAAAAGATCTCATGGATGGTTGGTCTTAAACTCATATAGACTAGGTACGGAACCACCCATTCTGTCTGCTCCTTTACCCCAGAAATATAAACAGAGCCTTTTATTGTCACGACTTACACGCAGCTTTAACCTGTAATCCCCAGAGCGACTCTTTCTTGTAGCCACGGTGCTGCAGGCAATGGAAACGCCAAGGGCAGGCCATGTCCTTCAGAAGTAGTGCCAGAGGGAAAAAACCTTAAAAGGGGAAAAACCTCCAACAAGGAAAAGTTCCTGAAACAGGAGCAAAAATGAAAGGTAAATACAAGAGCAAAAAGAACAGGAAACAACACTGGAACGGACGTGAACCGGAATTTAGTACGAGGAAGCAGGAGCGAAGACACCATCCAAACAGAAAGTTTTGCAGCGCAAGGAGAGAAAGAAGCATAGCCCTTATATACCAAAAAACAGGAAGTGACCCACAGGAAGTGCAAAGACACCATCTTAGATAAGGAAAAACACATAGAACATAATGGACTAGGAGCCATATGGAGTAGGGAAACTAAGCATGCTGGGAAGAGAGGGGTAATATGGGAAAAAGTAAAAACATGAAGGGAGGCACAATGCAAAAGAAAAAGAAAAAAGAAGAAAACAAGAACAGGTGAGTGGGGGAGGGTTAAACCTGCCTGTATGTGCGTCACGCTATGTAAGAACGAGGCCCCATGCCCAATTTGGGGCCTCCTACAGTGCACAGCAGGCTGGGGGCACCGCGGCATGACATTTATGGCATAGACTGGGAGTTCTTCCAACCCTTGATTTTTTACCTAAATGGAAAAAGGAGGCTGAGATACAAGCCCAGGATTGCAGATTAGGCCACCAGATGAGGGAGACATTGATCCATGTAGTCAGTATATGTCCAGTTCTCCAAAGACAGAGAAGGGACCTACTGAGAAGGGAATTTAACGCTTTAGAAGTTCGGTCCTGTAGGCCAGCGGTCATGTCAGCATTGGATCCAAGTAATGGAAAGTTAAGCATCCAGCTAGTTCAGTTGCTGAGAATTTTTATTTCCCTTGCCTCTACCCCTTCGCTCCTGTAAACAAAGGAGCAGGGGCTGTCTTCCTCAGCCATCTAGTGAGAGGGATAGACATGTTTTTATGATCATGTTGTTTTATTTTGATGCATTATTGTTTTAATGTCGGTAAAGTCCACCTGTAAAGCCCAAACGTGATATGTAAGGTCGTAATAGACACTAGGATCACAGTCTAGGAATCTGCACTCTGGGATTGGGAGTACAATAGCTCGGCTTGCAGAGACTGAGGCCCCCATTATGACATTGGTGGTAAGTCCCACTTACCGCCTCGCTGACTGCTGCCAACTTACCACCGCCACGGCAGATATCCGTTCACCATATTATCACACACACACACATACACACACACACACACACACCAAACCACCAGTATTCAGCCACAGACACAAACCTGCCACAGGTCAGTGATAAACTGGCGGTATCAAAACACACACCTTTATGCCAACTGAACTACGCCCACCACATAATGACCCACGAATCCCCCATCAGGAAACACCACCACAGCACCCACCCAGCATACCCACACCTCTGTCCCCAGGTCACATCAATCAGCAGTGTGTCCACCTCTACAGGACCCCAGGCCACACCTCATACTCAAGACAATCAGGGACCTGGGGTCAGTGGCAGTGGGCACACCGTTCAGGGGACAGAGGCACAGGCCAACAGGGAAACTAGGAAGACTGCTGTACACCAGGGGGAGGACAGGCCCAGGGAACTGACTCTCCAGGAGGCAGAGATCCTGGGAGCTTATCAATATTCCCAGGACACGATGGGCCAGATCCTGGACATTGTGCAGGAGAACAGGCGGCTGCAGGAGGGACAGCACCAGGGGATCAGGGAGGACTTGCGGGCCATTAACAACACCCTGATCTCCATAGCGGGGGTGCTGGCAGACATGGCCAATATTAAGAGGGAGGCAGTTACACAACAGCGGGACCCTGACACTAGACAGACATCTGAACAGCCTACCACCTCCGCTACTGATAGTGAACAGGAGGCCCCACCAGGGAACTCACGGGCCACCAGCACCCCTCCCCCTGTAGAAGGAAAACCACTGCACAAACATTCCCTGCAATCCAGACAGAAGCCAGAGACACTTGCCAAGACCTCAGGCAGGAAATTATACTCTCCTGATTGTCACCCTTGTATCCCACTCAGTCACCCTGTCCACCATGAACTGCCATTGCTCCCCTTCATGTGTCCCATTGGACAATGCACCTGTGCTACAAACAAACTGGAACAATACCCTGTACTTTCCTCCATCATCACCCTATCCCATTGCACTTGCCCCTCTATATTTTAACACTTCAATAAACACCCTTGGAGAAAAAACATAAGTATGGAGTATGTCATGTATATTAAATATGTATTCATTGAAACAGACACAAACATTGCAATTCAACTGTACAGAAAATTAGCATAAATTAATGACCTGTAGCTGGCTGCAGTGATCACACCAGGAGTATATGTGAGGTCACCAGCATCTGCAAAATGAATTGCCAGAGGCAACAGTAAGTGGGCATAGAGGTGGGAAACATCAGCATGCCAGTGCCACAGAAAGTCAAGCAAATGTAATTGAAATGTGAAGTAACACTGTCATTCAAAGTATTGTCTGATCACTGATGTTCTGTTGTCCTTATCCTCATCCTCTGCCTCCTCATCCTCACTGTCCACAGGGTCCAATGCTGGCACATGGGCATCTCCAGCCTCCTCCTCCTGCAGGAATGTGACATGGCGTCCGAGGGCCAGGTTATGCAACATGCAGCATGCCACCACTATCTGGCAGACCTTCTTGGGTGAGTAGCACAGGGATCCACCTGTCAGCTGGAGGCACCTGAACCTGGCCTCAAGGAGGCCAAAAGTCCTTTTAATTATCCTCCTGGTTCACCCATGGGCCTCATTATAACTTTCTTTTGCCCTTGTCCTGGCATTCCTCACAGGGGTCAGCAGCCATGAGAGGTTGGGGTAACCAGAGTCACCTGAAATATTGAGGGACAACATTTAGCCACACACTATCTCATATGGCCCACACCATACCCATACACCAACATATACTCGGTGGGAACCAGGGCTTACCTATTAGCAATACCCTGTGCCTCTGTAGTTCGGCCATCACATTTGCTAATCCTCAGGATAAAAGCCATCATGCACTGACCCAGGATACTTAGCATTGACGTGGGATATGTACTGGTCCACCAAGCAAACCATTTGTACATTCATAGAGTAGAAACTCTTCCGTTTTCTGAACACCCGTTCATTCTGGTGGGGGGGGGACAAATGCAATATGTGTTCCATCAATCATCCCAATTATGTTGGGGATATGTCCCATTGCATAGAACTCAGCCTTCACTGTGGCCAAATCTTCAACCTGGGGGAAAACAATGTAGCTGAACATGTGTTTAATTAGGGCAGGCAGCACTCTTGTCAGCACTATTGAGAACATTGGCTGTGACATTCCTGCTGCCAAGCCCACTGTCACTTGGAAAGAACCAGTTGCCAGGAAATGGAGCATTGATAGAACTTACACAAAAGGGGGGATCCCAGTGGGGTGACGGATAGCAGATATCAGGTCAAATCAAATCAAATCAAATCATTAACATTTATAAAGCGCGCTACTCACCCGTGCGGGTCTCAAGGCGCTAGGGGGGGAAAGGGGGGGTTATCGCTGCTCGAACAGCCAAGTCTTTAGGAGTCTCCGGAAAGCGGAGTGGTCCTGGGTGATCCTGAGGCTGGTGGGCAGGGAGTTCCAGGTCTTGGCCGCCAGGAAGGAGAAAGATCTCCCACCCGCCGTGGAGCGGCGGGTGCGAGGGACGGCAGCAAGTGCGAGGCCAGCGGAGCGGAGGGGGCGGGTGGGGACGTAGAAGCTGAGGCGTCTGTTGAGGTATTCCGGTCCCTTGTTGTGGAGGGCTTTGTGTGCGTGGGTGAGAAGACGGAAGGTGATCCTTTTGCTGACTGGGAGCCAATGCAGGTGTCTCAGGTGTGCGGAGATGTGGCTGTTGCGGGGTACGTCGAGGATGAGGCGGGCCGAGGCGTTTTGGATGCGTTGCAGGCGGTTTTGGAGTTTGGCTGTGGTCCCGGCGTAGAGGGTGTTGCCGTAGTCCAGGCGGCTCGTGACGAGGGCGTGGGTCACGGTTTTTCTGGTGTCGGCGGGGATCCAGCGGAAGATCTTACGGAGCATGCGGAGAGTGAGGAAGCAGGCGGAGGACACGGCGTTGACTTGCTTGGTCATGGTGAGAAGAGGGTCCAAGATGAAGCCGAGGTTGCGGGCGTGGTCTGCGGGGGTCGGTGCGGTGCCGAGGGCCGTGGGCCACCAGGAGTCGTCCCAGGCGGACGGGGTGTTGCCGAGGATGAGGACTTCCGTTTTTTCAGAGTTCAGCTTTAGGCGGCTGAGCCTCATCCAATCTGCGACGTCCTTCATACCCTCTTGTAGGTTGGTCTTGGCGCTGGCGGGGTCCTTGGTGAGGGAGAGTACAAGTTGGGTGTCGTCGGCGTAGGAGGTGATGATGATGTCGTGCTTGCGTACGATGTCGGCGAGGGGGCTCATGTAGACATTGAAGAGTGTCGGGCTGAGCGATGAGCCTTGAGGTACGCCGCAGATGATCTTGGTGGGTTCTGAGCGAAACGGAGGGAGGTAAACTCTTTGGGAGCGGTTAGCGAGGAAGGAGGCGATCCAGTCCAGGGCCTGGCCTTGGATCCCGGTGGAGCGTAGGCGGGTGATTAGGGTGCGGTGACAGACGGTGTCAAAGGCAGCCGAGAGGTTGAGGAGAATGAGGGCGACTGTTTCACCGTTGTCCATCAGGGTTCTGATGTCGTCTGTGACTGAGATGAGGGCGGTTTCCGTGCTGTGGTTGGTTCGGAATCCGGTTTGTGAAGGGTCGAGCAGGTTGTTGTCTTCCAGGAAGGTGGTCAGCTGTTTGTTGACGGTCTTTTCTATTACCTTGGCTGGGAAAGGTAGAAGAGAGATGGGGCGGAAGTTTTTCAGGTCGCTTGGGTCAGCCGTAGGTTTCTTTAGTAGGGCGTTGACTTCAGCGTGCTTCCAGCATTCGGGGAAGGTAGCAGAAGAAAAAGAAGAGTTGATGACGGTCTGGAGGTGCGGGGCGATGATGTCGTCGGCTTTGTTAAAGATGAAGTGCGGGCAGGGGTCCGAAGGGGCGCCGGAGTGGATAGAGTTCATGATGGATTTGGTTTCTTCCGTGTTGATGTGGGTCCAGTTGTTGAGGGTGATGTCCGGGGAAGCGGGTTCAGTGGTGTATGGTTGGGTCTGGTGTCCGAAGCTGTCGTGGAGGTCGCTGATCTTGCGATGGAAGAAAGTGGCGAGGGATTCGCACAAATCCTGTGAGGGCGTGACGGCGTTGGCGCTGGCGCTGGGGTTGGAGAACTCTTTGACGATGCTGAAGAGTTCTCTGCTGTTGTGGCTGTTTTTGTCTAGTCTGTCGGTGAAAAAGTTCCTTTTGGCAGTGCGGATCAGGTGGTGGTGTTCGCGTGTAGCGTTCTTGAGGGCGGTCATGTTGTCAGCGGTGTGGTCCTTGCGCCAGGCCTTCTCAAGGGCACGACAAGTTTTCTTTGATTCTTTGAGGGTGTCAGAGAACCAGAGAGGTTTTTTGGTGTTGGTCTGTCGATGCGTGCGTTTGAGGGGAGCAAGGTTGTCAGCGCAGTTGGAGATCCAGTTTGTGAGGTTGAGAGCTGCGTCGTTGGGGTCGGTGGTGAAGGTGGGTTGGTTGGCGGCGAGAGCGGAGAAGAGTTGCTCTTCAGGGATCTTGTTCCACTGTCGATGAGGGATGGGTTGAGTGTGGAGGTGGGAGGTCTCGCGTCGGAATGTGAAGTGGACGCAGCTGTGGTCGGTCCAGTGTAGGGCAGAGGTGTGGCTGAAGAAGACGTGTTTGCTGGCGGAGAAGATAGGGTCGAGTGTGTGTCCGGCGATGTGGGTGGCGGTGTTCACCAGTTGTTTGAGGCCGAGGTTGGCGAGGTTGTCGAGCAGGGTGGTGGTGTTGGGGTCGTTGTTTTGTTCCAGATGGAAGTTGAGGTCGCCTAGGAGGATGTAGTCCGGTGAGGCGAGGGCGTGCGGGGAGATGAAGTCGGCGATGGCGTCGCTGAAAGAGGCGCGAGGTCCGGGAGGACGGTAGACGAGGGATCCTCTGAGGGTGGTCCTTGGGTCGGTGCGAATCTGAAAATGCAGGTGTTCAGCGGCGAGGGGGGGGTCTTCGGTGGAGGTGGTGACGCTGATGGAGTCTTTGAAGATGATGGCGACACCTCCTCCTACTTGGTTGGTGCGGTCTTTTCTGGAGATCTTGTAGCCTTCGGGGATGGCGGTAGCGATGTCTGGAGCAGAGGAGGCGTTCATCCATGTCTCCGTGATGAAGGCGACGTCCGGGGCTGTGGAGTCCAGGAGGTCCCAAAGTTCAACGGCGTGCTTGTGGACGGAACGAGCGTTGATCAGGATGCACTTGAGGTGGTTGATGGCGCGTGGGCTTGTGGTCGTGGTAGTTGCGTGGTGGAAGATGCGTTTGCAGGAGTTGCAGGCGAAGGGTCCATGGGTGCGTTTGGGGTGAGCTAGGAAGCAGGTTTTGGAGCGCCCTGGGTTGAGGGCGTGGAGGGTGGTGGGGTCGTAGCGGATCAGCGGGGCTTGGGGGAGCTGGGGACCAGGGGTCGTGGCGCTGGGCGCGGGCCAGGCGCGGACGGGCGCAGACGGGCTTGCCTCTGGCGCACCTCCGGCGCGCCAGCGGCGTGCCCGCTGCGCGCGCCCGCTGCGCAGTCGCGCAGCGGCCGCCATAAGAGGTAGGAGGGGGGGGAGGGGTCAGCTGGGGGCGAATGGGAGCTGGGGGGCGGGGGCGTGCAGGAGGTCGCGGCGGGAAAGCGTGAGGGAGGGGGGGGGACAGGTAGAGTGAGAGGAGCTGGGGGAGGGGGTTTAGGGTGGAGGAGGGTGAGTGTTAGGAGGTTTGGAGATTAGGGAGAGAGATAGGAGTAGGGTTGTGAAGATAGGGGAGGGGGGGTTGTAGAGGTGGGTGAGGGAGAGAGGTAGAGTGAGAGGATAGGGAGATAGGTAGTAGAGGGGGTGGCGGGAGGGGGGGAGAGATAGAGAAATAGATAGAGAAAATAGAGAAGTCGATAGATAGGGAAATAGATAGATAGACAGATAGGTAGGTAGGAGGAGGTGGAGAGTGGGGGAGTTAGATAGTGAGATAGGGAGCTAGAGAGATAGGAAGATAGGAGGAGTGAGGGAGGTAGATAGCGAACGGGTTAGCTAGGGGTGAGAGAGGGGGAGGCGAGTGAGGGAGGGGGATGAGGAAGGAGCAGGAGGGCAGGCTCGGGGGAAGAGGACGGAGGAGGTAGAAGAGCCGAAGACAGGAGAACAGAAGACAGAAGAACAGAAGACAGAAGAACAGAAGACCGGAAGAGCAGAAGAACAGAAGACAGAAGAACAGAAGACCGGAAGAGCAGAAGACCGAAGAACAGAGAAGAACAGAGAAGAACAGAGAAGAACACAGAAGAACCGAGAAGAAGAGCACAGAAGCACCGAGAAGAACAGAGAAGAAGAACACAGAAGACCGGAAGAACACAGAAGAACAGAAGGGAAGAACAGAAGAACAGAAGAGAAGAACAGAAGAACACAGAAGAAGATTGCAGAGGGGGGGCGAGGAGGAAGAGACAGAGAGGAGGAAAAGAAGCAGGAGCAGGAGAGAAGGTGAGTGGCGCGGGGCAGGGCGAGGGGCTGGGAGGAGGGGGGTACTTACAGTTAGGTGGGTCTCAGGAACACAGGAACTCGGGAACTTGGAGGAGCTGCAGCGGCAGGGGGAGCGACCTACCCTTGGGTCAAGGGTCGCTACCACTGTCGCGCAGCGGCCGCCATAAGAGGTAGGAGGGGGGGGGAGGGGTCAGCTGGGGGCGAATGGGAGCTGGGGGGCGGGGGCGTGCAGGAGGTCGCGGCGGGAAAGTGCGAGGGAGGGGGGGGACAGGTAGAGTGAGAGGAGCTGGGGGAGGGGGTTTAGGGTGGAGGAGGGTGAGTGTTAGGAGGTTTGGAGATTAGGGAGAGAGATAGGAGTAGGGTTGTGAAGATAGGGGAGGGGGGGTTGTAGAGGTGGGTGAGGGAGAGAGGTAGAGTGAGAGGATAGGGAGATAGGTAGTAGAGGGGGTGGCGGGAGGGGGGGAGAGATAGAGAAATAGATAGAGAAAATAGATAGAGAAGTCGATAGATAGGGAAATAGATAGATAGATAGACAGATAGGTAGGTAGGAGGAGGTGGAGAGTGGGGGAGTTAGATAGTGAGATAGGGAGCTAGAGAGATAGGAAGATAGGAGGAGTGAGGGAGGTAGATAGCGAACGGGTTAGCTAGGGGTGAGAGAGGGGGAGGCGAGTGAGGGAGGGGGATGAGGAAGGAGCAGGAGGGCAGGCTCGGGGGAAGAGGACGGAGGAGGTAGAAGAGCCGAAGACAGGAGAACAGAAGACAGAAGAACAGAAGACAGAAGAACAGAAGACCGGAAGAGCAGAAGACAGAAGAACAGAAGAACAGAAGAACAGAAGACCGAAGAACAGAAGAACAGAGAAGAACACAGAAGAACACAGAAGAACACAGAAGAAGAGCACAGAAGCACCGAGAAGAACAGAGAAGAAGAACACAGAAGACCGGAAGAACAGAAGAAAAGAACAGAAGAACACAGAAGAAGATTGCAGAGGGGGGGCGAGGAGGAAGAGACAGAGAGGAGGAAAAGAAGCAGGAGCAGGAGAGAAGGTGAGTGGCGCGGGGCAGGGCGAGGGGCTGGGAGGAGGGGGGTACTTACAGTTAGGTGGGTCTCAGGAACACAGGAACTCGGGAACTTGGAGGAGCTGCAGCGGCAGGGGGAGCGACCTACCCTTGGGTCAAGGGTCGCTACCACTGTCGCGCAGCGGGCGCCATAAGAGGTAGGAGGGGGGGGAGGGGTCAGCTGGGGGCGAATGGGAGCTGGGGGGCGGGGGCGTGCAGGAGGTCGCGGCGGGAAAGCGCGAGGGAGGGGGGGGGACAGGTAGAGTGAGAGGAGCTGGGGGAGGGGGTTTAGGGTGGAGGAGGGTGAGTGTTAGGAGGTTTGGAGATTAGGGAGAGAGATAGGAGTAGGGTTGTGAAGATAGGGGAGGGGGGGTTGTAGAGGTGGGTGAGGGAGAGAGGTAGAGTGAGAGGATAGGGAGATAGGTAGTAGAGGGGGTGGCGGGAGGGGGGGAGAGATAGACAAATAGATAGAGAAAATAGATAGAGAAGTCGATAGATAGGGAAATAGATAGATAGACAGATAGGTAGGTAGGAGGAGGTGGAGAGTGGGGGAGTTAGATAGTGAGATAGGGAGCTAGAGAGATAGGAAGATAGGAGGAGTGAGGGAGGTAGATAGCGAACGGGTTAGCTAGGGGTGAGAGAGGGGGAGGCGAGTGAGGGAGGGGGATGAGGAAGGAGCAGGAGGGCAGGCTCGGGGGAAGAAGACGGAGGAGGTAGAAGAGCCGAAGACAGGAGAACAGAAGACAGAAGAACAGAAGACAGAAGAACAGAAGACCGGAAGACCGGAAGAGCAGAAGACAGAAGAACAGAAGACCGGAAGAGCAGAAGACCGAAGAACAGAAGAACAGAAGAACAGAAGAACAGAGAAGAACAGAGAAGAACACAGAAGAACACAGAAGAACACAGAAGAACACAGAAGAACACAGAAGAAGAGCACAGAAGCACCGAGAAGAACAGAGAAGAAGAACACAGAAGACCGGAAGAACACAGAAGAACAGAAGGGAAGAACAGAAGAACAGAAGAGAAGAACAGAAGAACACAGAAGAAGATTGCAGAGGGGGGGCGAGGAGGAAGAGACAGAGAGGAGGAAAAGAAGCAGGAGCAGGAGAGAAGGTGAGTGGCGCGGGGCAGGGCGAGGGGCTGGGAGGAGGGGGGTACTTACAGTTAGGTGGGTCTCAGGAACACAGGAACTCGGGAACTTGGAGGAGCTGCAGCGGCAGGGGGAGCGACCTACCCTTGGGTCAGGATCCAATTGGGCACACAGCTCAGTGATTGTGTCCCTGTCAAGTGTATAGGTGAGTATTATGTGCCTGTCCTTCAGTATTGCCAAGTCCACCAGTGGTCTGTACACAGGGGTATGTCTCCATCTCCTATTCATCCTCAATGGTAGGAATCTAATGGGCAAAAGAGTGAGGAGACAGTCACAAACGGAACAGTGGAGCTACAACAGAACTTTACATGCTGTTAACTTGTAATGGGTTAGTGTGATTTGTCCAGGATGCCCTAATTTTACCAGTGATGCAGCAATTTTCCAGGGCCTGCCCCCCCTGAAATGGCATCTGCCTGCCCTGTGTGGAGGGACAGGTGGAAGTGAGGTAAATCTGCTGACGTTGTGTGCCATTGCAAGAGGTGGTCGGGAACCGCTGTGCAACTGCTCATTGGCTAACTGTGGGCCCTGTGGGTTACAGTGACCAATGGTGATCTACGCCAGCGGTGACGGAATGCACCGCCATGGATGTGACTGTCATTTTCTATCTGATCCCTCACTTACTACCTGATCTTCCACAGGGGAGGACCTACATTGCATGTGCTGCTGTGACCTGTGTCTGGAACCTACCATGGTCCATGTGACTGGGAAAAGGGCCCCAGCCTTCACTTCGGAGGAGTTGGATAGACTGGTGGATGGTGTCCTACCCCAGAACAGAATTCTGTATGGGCCTTCAGACAAACAGATGAGTACACTATGGGCACAATGCATGTGGCTTGAATGCATGGAGTGGTGTATGTGAAGGCCTTGTGTAAGTGGGGTGGGTGGATGTCCTCTGGGCGGCGTATAGGTTGTGTACAGTGCCATGTGTGTGCGAGTGGTGATGGAAACGGGTATGTTGGGCCATATGTGTAATAGGCAGGACTGTTTGTGTAATTCAATTTTCCTGAGTGTATTGCCTCTTCAGGTCAGCGCCCATCAAAAGAAGGGTATATGGCATGACATCACATTTCGCAAACGGTGGGAGGACCTGAGACACTGGGCACGGAAGATGGTGGAGACCCAGTGGGGATGGCCTCCTAACAAGGAAAGGGTGCCCATCGAACCCTGACCCCCCTGATGGCCCGCATACTGGCTGTGGCCTATCTTGAGCTGGATTGGCACTTGAGGGCATCACAGCAGCCACAAAGCGGTGAGTACAGTGCCCATCATTACAACTTACACATGGTAGGGTGGTATCCCCCTAAGGTATCCAGGTGGGGGATGTCTGTCAGTGGGTGCCCCTAGGCCAGGCCTGACATTGCAGCGTAGGTCCTCTGGTGGCTAGGGTTCAGAAGGGAAAATCTTGCTACCTAGCTCGTAGGCATCCACTATTGGTCAGGGCTGCGTGGGCCCCTCCCCATGCCTTGGCTGCTAACTATTTCTCTGCTAGTGCTATGGCATATTGTGTAGGCCTGTTCCCTGTTTGTGAGGGTGCCGTGTATGCCAATGGTGGTGTTGGTGCAGCCATTGACCAAGTGTATCCTTTGTCTCCCCCCCTTTTTTGTTTTGTCATCCTGTCCTTATGTGCATTAGCGTCATCTGGCGGAGGAGCAGAGGCACCTGCTGCATCCCACAGGCCCCAGGAGGCAGAGTCCACCGACACTGAGGGCACCAGTGGAAAAGAGGGCGAGCAGAGCACCACAGCAGATGGAAGTTCCCTGGTGGTGGCGTGCACTTCTGTGACCACCCCAGCTACAGCACAGCCGCCACCCCATACCAGCTACGCCCTTCCAGCAACCCCTCATCGAGTTGCCTGTGCCTGCTCACCCAGGAGAGTGGGGATCTCCTTTGCCCCAGGCACCTCAGGCCCTCCCCAGTTAGCCCTGCTGCCCTGTGTGAGGAGGCTATTGACCTCCTGAGATCCATCTCTGTAGGGCAGTCAGCCATTGTGAATTCCATATAGGGGCTGGCAGCCCAGATGCAATAAACTAAGGCATTCCTGGAGGGCATTCACACTGGATTGGCGGTCCAACAGAGATTGATTCAGGCTCTTCCCTCCTCTCTGATGGCAGACATTGTCCTTGTTTCTACCCTCCCCCCTCCAACTTCCACTGCCCAGTCCCATTCTCCTCAACCCAACCCATCCCAAGCACACAGGCAGATGAGCATGCACACAAGACAACACACTGGAGTGGTACAGGCAAACACAAGCACCACACTTTATCCCCCAGGCACTCACATAAACACCATTGAGATGCAGACACACCAACATCCACTATTTCCACTGTCTCCTCCTCCTCCACCTCCTCCCACCCAGTTCGGTCCACACTCACACCTGCATGCACTACATCATCATCCACTACCAGCATTATCACCACACCAAGTAGAACACACACCTCACCGGCAGACACCTCCACAACAGCCATGCACACGTCCCCTTTGTCCTCTCCCACTGTGTCTGTCCCCCCTCCTAAGGTACACAAACGCAAGCACTCAGACACCCAACAGCCATCCACCTCACAACAACATACAGCCTTTGCACCTGCTCCCAAATGCTGCAGACAGACACCTCCAACAACCACTCCCTCTTCCTCCACTCCCATTAGCATCATCTGGCGGAGGAGTAGAGGCACCAGTGACGGAGGAACCTGCATCCCACATGGGCCTGGAGGGCGAGGGGAGTACCACGACGGAGACAGGAGGGGATTCTACAGACAGCGACTTGTCCGATGGAAGCTCCCTAGCGGTGGTGGACACCTCTGTGCCCAAACCAACAACAGGTACAGTCGCCACCCCCCCCCACCAGAAACACCCTCCCAGCAGCCCCTCAGCATGTTTCCCATGCCCGCTCACCCAGGATGGTGGGCATCTCCTTCAGCCCAGGCTCCTCAAGGCCTGCCCCAGTCAGCCCTGCTGCCCTCAGTGAGGAGGCTATTGACCTCCTGAGATCCCTCACTGTTGGGCAGTCAACCATTGTGAATGTCATCTAGGGTGTTGAGAGGCATTTGCAACAAACAAATGCATACCTGGAGGGCATTCACTTTGGTATGACGGCCCAACAGAGAGCATTTCAGGCTTGGCCTCAGCATTGAAGGCAGCCATTGTCCCCATGTCTAGCCTCCCCCCTCCAACTTCCGCTACCCAGTCCCAATCCCCTCAACCCCAGCCTATCCCAAGCACTCCTTCAGACCAGCATTCACCCAAATCAACACACAAAAGTGGCTCAGGCAAACACAAGCACTACACTTCATCTCACAAGCACTCACACAAGAACCATCCCCATTCAGACACACCAACATCCACTGCCTCCACTGTGTCCCCCTCCTCCTCATCGTCCACCTCCATCCCAGTAGCGTCTCCACTGACACCTGCATGTACTATTTCCTCATCCACTACCTCCATCACCAGCACACCCATCACTACACACCCCTCACTGGCAGTCACCACCCCCACATCCATGCACACGTCCCCTGTGTCCTCTAACACTGTGTCTGTGGCCCCTCCTCCCAAAGCACACAAACGCAAGCACACAACCACCTAACTGCCATCCACCTCCCAACAGCATCCAGGTCATGCACCTGCACCCAAACACAGCAGACTGACACCTCCTACAACCACTCCCTCTTCCTCCACTCCCAAACCTTCACCTTATTCCTGCCTCAATGTCCCTAAGAAGCTTTTCCTAGCCAAGATTGACCTGTTCCCTCCCCCTCCCCCCATCCCAGCACCTCAGCTGCCAAGTCCACGTCCACTGTGATTCCTGCAGCTTTCAGAGGCTCAAAGGGGGCACCCCTCAGGCCAGCCAGTGTGCCACCAATGCTGCCAAGGCAAAGAACATTCCACCACCTGGCAAGGTGAAGAAGGGGACAGCATCCAGTAAGGGGAAGGAACCACAACCACCCAGCAAGGCCACCTCAAAGACTTCAGCTGCCAGACCCAAGGTGACACCACCATCTGCCATGAGCAGGAAGGGGCACAAAACACCAGCCAAGGCACTTCAGCCGTCTGACCCTGCAGGTGCCTGGTGGCTACCAGCACAACTACCAGAACCGCCACCTGCACCGCGGCCAGCACCACCACCTGCACTGCCACCTGCAACGCCACAAGCACCACTACTGTCAGCAGCAGCAGCCCCAGTGGGCAGCCGTCCGAGGCTGCAGGAGAAGGGCTGGAGCCTCCCCCCACCACTGGCAGCACCGGCACCTCCACCACAGGCAGCACCACCACCACCACCTGCATCGCCACAAGCCCCGCTGCAAGCACCGCCACCTGAACCACTGACAGTAGCACTACTGCCACCACTACTGCCACCAGCAGCAGCCCCAGTGGGCAGCAGTCCGAGGCTGCAGGAGAAGGGCTGGAGCCTCCCCCCACCACTAGCAGCACCCCCACCAGCACCGGCACTACCACCACTGTGCAGCATTAGCCACTGGCGGATGGACTGTAGCCCTGCCTCCATGGAGTATCATGCATCCTGACCACTGCAAATCTTGTGGGTCTGACACCCAGGTGAGGGACTGTGACCTGGCACCCCCCAAGTGCTTCATCACTGGGCACCAAGCCACCTCCAGAACCAGTGGAGAAAGGCATCCACTCACCCTGTGCTTGACAGGATGAAGCACACTGGGCACCAAGCCCCCTCCAGAACCAGTGGAGAAAGGCATCCACTCACCCTGTCCTTGGCAGGATGAAGCACACTGGGCACCAAGCCCCCCCCAGAACCAGTGGAAGAAGCCATCCACTTGAGAGACTGTGGCCTTGCACTCCCCAGGATCAAGCAGTGGGCAAACCACCCACTTGAGAGACTGTGGCCTTGAACTCCCCAGGACCAAGCAGTGGGCAAACCACCCACTTGAGAGACTGGCTTTGAACTCCCCAGGACCAAGCAGTGGGCAAACCCCCCACATGAGAGACTGGCTTTGAACACCCCAGGACCAAGCAGTGGGCAAACCACCCACTTGAGAGACTGTGGTCTTGCACTCCCCAGGAACAACAGTGGGCAAACCACCCACTTGAGAGACTGTGGCTTTGCACTCCCCACGAACAGGCAGTGGGCAAACCACCCACTTGAGAGACTGTGGCCTTGCACTACCCTGGACATCGCAGTGGGAATGGAGCCCCCTCCAGGAGCAGTGGCATAGTACCATCTTCCGGCTGAGGTCCCCCCTTCCCCGTCCCCCTGAGGTGCCTGTGTGTTTTTGACCTTATGCCCCTGCAGTGTTCTCTCAAGGCAGGAGTCAAGTGTGGGCTTGGCCTATGTATTATGGCCTAGTGGGCCACGGACTATTTTTGTGTGGACAGTGTCCCTCATATTGTATTTATTGAATATATTGTACATACTGTTTATTTATTGATGAACGTATTACTCAAGAATTCTCATATTAAACTAATTTGACTCAATTCCTTTGGTCCTTGTGTATATGTAATGTTATTGCATCTGTTTGTGTGTATGGTGTTGGGGATGTTGCATATTGCGTGTGTGTGTCACTCTCTTTTTCCTCCCACCTCCCCTGTCTACTAGGTGCTGTACTCACCGTGGTCGTCGTCGCCACCATTGGTGCTCCTGATATATGAGAACATACACCAACATGGGCAGGACCTGCAGCTCGGGCTCCATGGCGTCCTGGTTCTTCGTTGAGTATCGAGAGGTGAGTGGTTTCCCTTCTAAGTACTGTTTCCGCCGTGCTTTTGATGGCTTTGGTACCGCCCTGGAAAAGCTGGCAGATGGGTGGGTTGTAATAGGGTGGGTGGTACATTGTTCTTCTGCCTGGCTGTTAGCAGTTGTCGCCGTGGTGTTTGTTGCTATCGCTGTGATGGTCGGAGTGTTAAAGTGGCTGTATGTGTTGGCGGTTTCCGCAGTGGTCATGATCCCTTTTTTTTTACCGCCGGCCTGTTGGCGGTATTACTGCTGCTTTAACATCGACCGCCCGGGTTGTATTGAGGCCCTTAGTCTGAAACACTGGCTTTTATAGTCACATGTGGAAAACAGAGTGGCTCATTAGGCATTATTGTAATTGCACATGTTTCTCAACTGTCTTTTTTCCATTGGAAGATCAATTAAAGTACCAACAGTTGTCGACAGCTGACATGTGCTTCCTGGATTACCCATGTTAGGCCCACATGGTTGTGGACAGGTGACGTGCTTACTGGATTACCTGGGTGAAGCCCAGGTGTTCAGAAGTTATCTTGACAACAAACATTATAGATTTGTTCTAAACATTGCCATTATGTTAATAACTGAGTTGTCAAGTTACACAAGGTTTCAAAGGTATAAAATGATACAAACTGTTACTGTGATGAACAGAAAATAACAACATTTCTGATATCACTCTTAAAGGGGGGGAAAAGGCATGACTAAGGCATGACTAGCCCTGATCACAGCTGGGACCATGACAGTTGCCCCTCCTAAAGGCTGAGGTTTAATGGGGCTCAGGGCATAGAAACATTGGATCAGATGAGGGGCATGGATAAAGGAGGCTGGTTCCGATGAGCATTCAGGAGAGGGGGTATCCCTTCCAATCACTCAAAAAAATGTTTTTCCTTGAAAGCATTTTGCGTTTAGGATATGTTGTGCTTCATATTCCTTATGAACTCCTACTACCTCTGGGGGAGGAGGTATGTCCTTTTGTGAGTGTAGATGACCTGGTTTGATAAGAGAAACATGAAACATTGGATGTATAGCATATTCATCTGTTAAGTATAAACATACTGTGACAGATGTCAGGCGACAGTAATCAAAAAAGGACCCATGAACTGTGTTTGAAGTTTCCTTGGGCTGTCAAGTTTGATGTTGCAAATGGATGACCACACCATGTCTCCTTTCTTACATTCAGGTTCACATCCAGGAGTTCTACATTTAAAAGCTTGTGTTTCATGAATTCGTTTGTTTTGTGCTAAACATTTACGCCCATATTTATTGAAAAATGACTGAGTGCTCAGTCATTTTCACAACACAGGCATGTGCCATATTTAATTGAATACGGTGCACCCCTGTGTTGTCCCCTCCACTGGTGCTAAATTTAGCTCCCAGTGCCAACGCAGGCATTCTGGCACCATTGTGCAAGGATGTCTGCGTTGAGGGTGTGATTGTTTATGTACAGAAAAGTGCCCCTTCCCGCACATAAACAATCACTAGTGGCGATTTGGCACTTCCGTGTGTGCTGCAGAATTCAACATGCACAGAAGTGCCAACGCATCATTTTGAAATGATTGTTTATGTGCGGTAAGGGACACCTTTCCACACATAAACAATAATTACTGACATTTTGCTCTTTCTATGTATGCTGCAGAATGCAGCACACATAAAAAAGCAAAAAATTAGGAGGAATAAAGTATTCCTCCTTATTGCGTGTTAGATTTTGGCACTGCCTCCAGTTTCCAAAAACTCGGAAATCAAAATGCAATGGGCACTCTACAGCAACATCCATTGCACGCTCCTTTCACGCAAAGTGCTGTGTGTGAAGAGGTCATATTTACAAAAAGTGTCTTAACGCCACCTTGTAAATATGGCGCAGGGCATAGTGCCACCAGTGTTACATAAAGTGACGCTCTGGTAGCTCTACAGGCTCATAAATATGCTCCTTGCAGGCTTGTTCTTGTGTGTCTTGTAATGTCAGTAACTTTTCAGAGAATGAGGTGCATATTTATAACACCCTAGCGTCACCTTGTGCCACATTAACGTCATTATTTTTAATGTTAATGTGGCCCAACAAGGTCGAAATCACCACCTTATTTACAGGTGGCGCAATGCATGCATTGCGTCACTCTGTAACCCTTTGTGCTACATTATGCATGCACCAGGCACAATGTATGCAAAGGGGACAGTCCCCCATTAGGAGAGCCAGAAAAATGGCATAAGGAATTCTATGAGACTTCCTTGTGCCATTTGTTACCGCACTTTTCACACCTGCTCAAGAGCAGGCATTAAAAGGGGGCTTCCATTCTTTAGAATGAGGACCTATCTACTCTGCAGGAGTAGCGCCAATATTTTGGTGCTACTCCTGCAGAGTACATCAATAGCGTCATGAAAAATTATGCTATTGCCCCCTACCCTGTGCCATAGTTCGCCGTATTTTAAATATGGTGCACGTATGGTGGGGCTGAGGGGTGCTAATGGGCGCATGGAAAGTGGTGCTGCACTTGGTGCAGCACCACTTTACATAAATCTGCCCCTGAATGCACTAACTCTTGATTGTTGAGCAACATCACTGGAAGAAACCATGGATGATAACCGGTGAGGAAGAAGAAAGGTGATCACCCCAAAGCAGTATGAACACTATTATTATGTCAGAACTCAGCCAATGGTAGGGCCTGGTCCCATTGACCAGTAAGAGTGGAGGTTGAACCCCTAAGCATATGTTCTAAAGATTAGTTTACTCTTTTTGTCTGATCATCTGTTTGGGGGTGATAGGATGTTGAAAGACCCAACTCAGTTCCTAATGCAGTACATAGGACTTTCTATAATTTTGACATAAATTGTGAACCTCAATCTGCAATAATCTTAGTTGGTAATCCATGTAACCTAACAATTTATTCTAAGAATACATCACTAAACTCCACGGCTGAGGGTGTCTTTCTGAGAGGAACAAAGTGGGACATTTTGGATAACATATCTACCATTACCGGAATGTTGATAAAGTCATTCGATGCCCTTAAATCAGTGACAAAATCCAAACTGATTGTATGCCAAGGAGCTGATGGAATGGGTAATGGCTGTAGAAGACAGGAGGGAACTAAGGGGCATATTTATACTTGCTTTGCAATCCCAACATCATATTTATAATTTGACTCTAGAACCATTTAGGGTAAAAATGTTGGTGTTAACGTAATTTTTCGGATGCATGAAACCTCCTTGCGTTAATGAGATGCAAGGTAGGCATTCCCGTCCATAAAAATGACTCAAACACCCTAGCGGCGTATTTAAACACCCGGGCAAAAATGACGCACAGGTGGGAGGTGGACCCAAAAAACGACTTTAGCTCCGATTTGTGCCAAAATGTAACGCCTTGAGTCAAACACACCACTACTAAAGGAGAACACATGGAGGCAACATTACAACCGAAAGGAGAAGATGGAGGTGATACTGACACAGCTTGAGAGACAACACAGAGGACAGGAAAAACTCCTGCACACACCACAACAACAATGCGGACCACAAAGGCAATGCAGAAGGCAGGAGAGGGTCTTCTGAACCAGGAAAACCCTTCCTGGCCTCAGGAACCTGGACCTTATTAGGACCTACAGACTCAACCGGCAAGCCATACTACACCTGCTGCACCACATTGAGCCAAAAATTGCAGCCAGCCTGCAGACCCCACACAACATACCACCTATGACAAAGCTACTCGCGGTCCTGCACATGCAGGCAAGTGGCTCATTCCAAACAACTGGTGCCCTGTTGCTAGTGCCTCACAGCTGTCATTCTCTGCATTCCTGCCAAAGCTGTTAGTCGCCAACATCTCCCTGATACCCCACCACGTCATCTTCCCCAGTATCCAGCAAAAGCAGCAGGAGAACAAACGGGGGTTCTCTCAAATCCATGGCTTTCAGCATGTGCTAGGTGCAATTGACATTTGGCATCCTGAAGTCCAGATTCAGGTACCTGAGCATCACAGGAGGCAGCCTCCTATATGTGCCACACATCATCTGCAAGATAATCATGATATGTGCCATCCTGCACAACATATGTATGCGGATGAATGTCCCCTTATAGGAGCAGGTAGATGACCTGCCTGAGGTAGAGGAGGAGGATGGTGGAGAAGGAAATGAGGGGGAACATCACAACTGCTGGGATACACCACAGACTGCACATTGTTGATACCTTCTTCAATCAATAATCACATACGACACCTTGTAGATACAAATAAACACCCCACTTATTCACACAATCTGGCTTTGGTCTTTTCAATCTCGTAAACATATACTTTAGGATTATGAGTCTAACCCCAGGGAGCATGTCACAAACACTAATCTGAAGAGTACTGTAACAACATCACATGTGAAGCGTTAGAGTGAACTGCTACCATCACACATATCACAATTAGCCTCATCACTTGAATGTGAAAACTGAAGGACATGGTCAATGGACAAAAACATATTTGTAACATCCATGTTGCCAATTTATACAACAATAGGATATCACACACAACAACAACTTGTCCAAATGGGAGGTAAACAAGGGGGCCACACATGAGGCAGTGGAAGTCAAAATATGGTGAGACTGTGATGTTTGAACCGGGCACTAACACAATTCAGTGTGAGAGTTGCAATGGCTGCATGGAGCAAGGGTTGGACATCATTGGTGACAATGCTCAAGATGATTAGGCTAGGTATGACAAGCAATGAGAGAAATGGATCCTGTGCAGTACATTCATGGAAATCACTCCAGCCACTGCTATGGGGCCCAATCCTGTAACAGGGTACACATGACCTCACACTTTGGACGGGCACGTCTGTGGAATGCCTATCTGAATAGATGAGAACATATGCAGCTAGGGCTGCTAGTCCACCGCAAATTAATTGTTATTGCAATGCAAAATATCATGAAGTTCAACTGTCTTTTGTGTTCAATATATCATATGTTTTGAATGTATGCAGAGTGTGTCAATCACAGTATGTAACAAATATGTACGCATGTCCAACATTTGTGTCGTACACACACAAGTCATCGATATACTCAAGAGAAACAAATGGACACATTTGTTGGGTAACACTTGCCAGATTGCATTCAGCCATCATCACCAGCGCTTGAGCTGTGCATGTCGTCTGACATGTGATGCTCTGTAAGACAACAACACATAAGTGAACACATTTCACAATCACATACCATGACTCTTGCCCAGTACCGACTGCCATACATATATGGATACACTATTGGCACACATACATACAAATGCATAACATGTACACATTTGCATGCTGTTGATTCTGTAACACACACATTGGTGTAACAGACCAATCACACACAAATCACATTGTTAAATGGACTACAACATGTGGCCATACACAAAATGTCAAACTGCAGCCCTGCCCATTCAATTATGGTGATAAAGGGTGCATCCATTAACAAATGACAAAATCACACAATCTGGAATTGAGTCCAAAAAAATGACGCAAATATCCGCAAACGTTAAATACATGACCCCTGGGCCCTTAGTGATTCACACCTTTGCACACATTTCAATGCTCATTTACTGCAAAATATACACATATAGGTAAAAGCATTGTTAGAAATTGGGTATTTGGTTGGCAGTCAGGTTACCCTTTGTCCAAGCAAGAACCCTCACTCTAGTCAGGGTAAGTCACACACAATCCAAATTATCCTGTGCCCACCCTCTGGTAGCTTGGCACAAGCAGTCAGGATTAACTTAGAAGGCAATGTGTAAAGTATTTGTGCAATGAATCATACAATAACACCATATAGCACCACAAAAATACACCACACAGTGTTTAGAAAAATATAGAATATTTATCAGGATATTTGTAGATCAACACAATAAAAGATGCAATAAGAATTTGTAAAAGTATCACTGAAAAGTGATATAAAGTGTCTTAAGTCTCTAAAAAGCAAACAAAGTCTCTTTCAAGCACAAAGTACCTGGTTTGGAGTGGAAAATGTCTGCAGAGGGCCGCAGAGGAGGAGATGTGTGGAAAAATGGTGTGTGCGTCGCTTTCGCCCCTTCACACACGGACTTGCGTTGTTATTTTTCACGGGGGAGACGTGCATCGTTCTGCGGGAATAAAAATGGTGTGTGCGTCGATTTCGCCCCTTCACACACGGACTTGCATCGTTATTTTTCACTCTGGGAAGACGTGCGTCATTTTCCGGCACGCAGGCCGACTCCTTCTATGATTCACCGGATTACCAGATGTCCCAGGGTATGTGCGTGGATTCCTCGGCTTGTTATCCGGCTGCACGTCGTTCCGGGAGGCTGTGCCTGGAATTTTCTTTCTCACGTCAGGCATCGCGTCGATTTCCTCTCTGGAAGCCGGGCGGCGTTGTCCATGCGAGGCCATGCAGTGAAGTTCCGGTCGCCCCGTAGGTGTCGCGTCGGGCGTCGTCGGCGTGCAACGATTTTCTCACCGCGGAGCAAGCTGTGCGTCTAATTTTTCGGCTCACGAGGAGTCCCAATGAAAAAGTGAAGTCTTTTTGGTCCTGAAACTTCAGGGAACAGGAGGCAAGCTCTATCCAAGCCATTGGAGAGCACTTTGGCAGCCAGGCAAGAGTTCAGCAAAGCAGCAGGCCAACTGCAAGGCAGCAGTCCTTTGTAGAAAGCAGACAGGTGAGTCCTTTGAGCAGCCAGGCAGTTCTTCTTGGTAGGATCAAACAAAATGTACTAGCAGAGCACAACAATGTTTTTCTTTCTTTTTTCTAAAGTATTGATAATCAAAAAGTCAAAAAGTCAAATATGACTATATATGAAACAATGACACAATCTCACCAGTAGTCCGACACATGAACATCAAACATCCAGGGAGAGAAATTCCTTCGATTAAATGTGATACATTGGAATTTATCATACCCCTGTTAACCCTAGAGAAGGTAATAGAACATTGGAGCTAAGAGAAATTGAGGCGAAATGGATTATCAGGTTAAGAACTATAGAAATGGGGATGAATATTGATGATGACTATATCATTTTTTACAATAATGTATACATGATTGTGGATTATAAGATATGTCTTCTTTTTATTACCAATACATCTCTTTACAGGCTGATAATACATTGGGATCAGTGGTTTGTTGTGCTTATATGTTTAACTGATGTATACTCACATACCATGGTGATGGATGCCTCTCTTTGAGCAATATTGGATATCTCCTTTCTGTCCAATCACTTTTTATCATATATAATTTTCTATGATAATGTGCACATATTGGACTAATATGTATAGGATCTTTCTTCCATTTCCTCCTTTCTCCTTCCTATCATTCGGAGTCTCGTTGGTTACGTTATTCTGTCCATACATTGAGGATGTTTTATTACCTACACAGAAGATTTTTAAATTTAGGTTTATTTAAATCTAGAGATCAGAGTATTTGATAAGAGCTTCACTCGTTGGCCCAATATACTTATATATATATTCCGCCTGATGATTAGTATGTATCATTTAGGTTCTCTGACAATAGGACAACAGGTCTGAGTAATATGAAAACGAACTATTCTAAGATGGCCGCCATGTTCGCGATGTTTGTAGTGGGCCCTTTTCTCTTTCTACTATAAGAATATTCTAATTGTGGGTTTGAAACTCAGGGTCGGCATTGGTTAAATTGCCGACACCAACCAGATTTAAGAAGACATCAGTGCTCTCTTCAATGCATACACCTTCGTTGGTATTGCAACGAAGCAACACAGGACGCGGATTGCTATTGTGCGGACGTTACGAGGGTACAGGTTAGTTTTGAAGGTGTTACGGCTAGCTTGTCTTGGGGGTGTCCCATTGATTTTCATTACTCATTGGCCACATAGTTATGTGGGACATTCCTGTTTTATACTATCATGGACAAGACATATTCTTTTGGATATGGTTTTCTGACTTTATTATACCTTTGATATTGATTCAGGTTTCAATATTCTCTCTCATATCATGACTTTATTTAATATCGGCGATACATTTTCTTATGTGACTTTCTATTTGTGTCCTGACATTGTTATGGTCAAGCACTCTGAACAACATATAGAGGTTAGTTTCATTTGTGACGTGATGTATCTATATGGAGTTAAATTGCACTTTGTAGGGAAGCAGGTTTCATGTTATCGTGACTGTTTAGATATTTTGCTTAGATTGGATTAGGGTTCCTTTGATAAGAAGGATATGATAAATAAAGGCCATAACATGGCCTGTATCAGCTACTAATATATGCATACATGTTCTTTTCATTTATTTGTAGGACCAACTATAAGCTGATCAACTAAAATTATATTATCAAAAAAATGAAAATCAGTTGCGTTTTTTTTGTAGAATTAACAAGCTTAGTGCTTTCACGACTCACGTGCTGCTTACGCCTGGAATCCGCAGATCGAGTGGCGTGGGTCTTGAATGTTCGGCTTTGGCCCAGAAAGGGGCGACTCTTTCTAGTAGCCACGGTGCTGTAGGCAATGGTAACGCCAAGAACAGACCGTGCCCTTCAGAAAATAGCGCCAGAGGGAAAAAAAACCTACAAAAGGGGAAAAAACCTCCAAACAGTAGATTCCTGAAACAAGAACAAAAACCAGGAATCAAATAGAAACAAAAATGCAGGTAAACACGAAATTTGACAAGATTCAGAACCAAAGGCAAAGAATCAGGAGCGAAGACACAATCAGAGCAGAAAGTGTTGCAGCGCAAGGAAGGGAAGAAACAGAGCCCTTAAATACCAAGAAACAGGAAATGACCAACAGGAAGTAAAAATACACCATCTTAGATAGGGAAAAGTACATAGAACAGAATAGAGTAGGAACCATAGAGAATAGGGAACAAGGAATGCTGGGAAGAAGAAGGTAACATGGGAAGGGGGAAAAAACATAAAGAAAGTACAACAAAATGCCCCAAGAAGAAGAAAAGAAAAGAAGAAAAAAGAACAGGTAAGGAGGGGTCAGGGGGCACCAGGGACGCAAGGAAAAGCATAGCGAGGCCCCAAGCAAACTCTGGGGCCTCGTGAGGTGCACAGAAGGCTCGGGCGCGCCGCGTCCTGAGGACGCGCTGAGCAGCGCGAGCTGAATGCTCTGCTCGCGCCGCGTGGTGCGGCGCGACAGTAGGTCCCCCCCCCCGAAGGCCCGGGTTTGAAGGGAAACAAACGGTGAAAACGAGAAATCAGAAGAGGTGTGTGAACAGAAGATGCATCTTCCCAAGAGCATTCACTAAGAGGATACCCCTTCCAGTGAATCAAATACTGAAGACGTCTGTGAAAAAGGCGAGAGTCACAAATTTCCTGAACCTCATTTTCAGGTACATCATTCACCAACACAGGAGGAGGACAAGGAAACTGACGGGAGAAAGGGTCAGGTACATAAGGTTTGAGCTGGGACACATGAAAGACCGGATGAATCTTCCAAGTATGAGGCAAGCGAAGACAGACAGTGACAGGATTGATCAACCGAAGAATACGGAAAGGCCCGTAATAGCGAGGTGTGAACTTATTAAGAGAAAGGTGTGAAGGCAAGAATTTGGAGGAAAGCCAGACTTTATCTCGAGGGTGATAATCTGGAGTGGGTCCACATTTCTTATCTGCGATCTTCTTCATATATCTCTTGGTGTTCAATAAATTAGATCTAATTAGCCTATGGATTTGCAGTAAACTTTTGGAAAAAGAAGTAATCGCAGGCAGAGGAGAGGTAGATTGAGGAGAAGTAGGAAAAGAGGTAGGATGATAACCATAGGAACAGAAAAAAGGAGTGACCTTGGAGGCATTATGAACAGTATTGTTGTAGGAAAATTCAGCAATAGGGAGATAAGAGTTCCAGTTGCTTTGGGTAGAATTACAAAAACAGCGAAGGTATTGCTCTAATCCTTGGTTCAGACGCTCGGTCTGTCCATTGGTCTGAGGATGGAAACCGGATGATAGTGCTATATTGATATTTAGTGTCTTGCAAAAATATTTCCAAAACCGGGAAATATACTGAGGTCCTCTGTCAGATACAATGGTATGTGGACGTCCATGGAGACGGAAAATATGGTCGATAAAGATCTGGCTCAATTCTTGGGATGTAGGTAACTTTTTTAGGGCAGTGAAGTGAGCCATTTTAGTAAAGGAATCAACAGTGACCATGATAACCCGGTTTCCTGCTGATGGTGGAAGTGAACACATGAAGTCAGTAGAAATTGTATGCCATGGAGCTGGTGGAACAGGCAAAGGCTGTAATAATCCTGCAGGTCTGGTACGGGGAATCTTGACTTGAGCACATATGGGACAAGCCTGAATGTAACTTTCAACATCTGACTTCCAGGTAGTCCACCAGAAAGATCGCGAGAGAAGTTCTTGTGTGGCCTTGATGCCTCTATGACCAGCAACCGGCGAATCATGGCACATCTGTAATGCCTTGTCTCGAACTCTGTTAGTAGGGAGGAATAACAGATTCTGATGATAATAGTATCCTTCCTTCTTGCATAAAAAGGTTCTTAGTTTCTCTACTTAGCTGTTAGACAGGCTGGAGTACTCCAGTTGTACCTCCTCCAGAAAAGATTGAGCAACTCCAATGATCTTACTAGGTTAAAGTAGATACTGAGATGGGGAAGGAGTATAATCTGGATAACGGCGAGATAGAGCATCAGCCAGAATATTTTGGGATCAAGGAATATAGGTGATGTAAAAATCATACTGACTGAAGAAAAAGGCCCAACGGGCCTGGCGACTATTCTGGCATCCAAAATTACGTAGACATTGTAGATTACGGTGGTCTGTTCTCACCTCAAAAGGCTCCTTGGAACCCATCAGAAACTGTCTCCATTCTAGGCAGGCTGTTTTCAGAGCTAATAACTCCCTTTCTAGTACTGAGTAATGTTGTTCTGCTGTAGAGAGCATATGGGACAAATAGAAAACAGGATGTTCAAGACCATCATCCTCTTGTTGTTGGAGTAAGACAGCTCCAATAGCTCTTTTGGAAGCATCGGTAACTACAATAAATTGTTTGTTGGTATCTGGGTGTCTGAAGATGGGGGCTTGAGTGAAAGCCTTCTTTAAATCTTGAAAAGCTGTTTCAGCCGCCGTAGTCCAGACAAACCCCTTCTTTAAATTTTCCTTCTTTAAAGTGTGAGTTATATGGCTGGTCTGTTTAGCAAAATCTACAATGAACTGCCGATAAAAGTTTGCTAATCCTAGGAAACATTGTGTTTCTTTAATAGAAGACGGAGAAGGCCAATCGAGAATTGCTTGTACTTTTTCTTGGTCCATAGCTATGCCGGTGGGACTTAAATGATACCCCAGATATTTGACTTCCGTCTTATCGAACTCACACTTTTCGGGTTTACAGGATAGTTGATGTGCCTCGAGTCTTTGAAGGACTTGTTTCACATGGGAAGAATGGAATTCAGGATGTCTGGAATAAATAAGGATATCGTCTAAGTAGATTACGACTGTCTGGTTCAAAAGATCAGAAAATACTGAGTCCACAAATCTTTTAAATATTGCGGGGGCATTCGTAAGACCAAAAGGCATGACCCTGTACTCAAAATGACCAAATGGTGTCCTGAATACTGTTTTCCACTCGTCTCCTTCCTTAATACGTAAGAGGTGGTAGGCTCCCCGAAGATCCAACTTGGTAAAACGTTGAGCCCCTCTGACTGCTTCTAGAATATCCTTGATGAGGGGCAAAGGATAACGATCCTTTATAGTTATCTTATTCAGGCCTCGAAAATCCAGGCAAGGACGAAGATCTTTTGTCTTCTTGGGTACAAAAAAGAGAGGAGACCCTGCCAGGGAAGACGATGGAACAATAAGACACTCTGTACATTTTCTTCCAGATACTCCTTTAGAACTTCCTTTTCAGGTTCAGTGAGGGAATACATCCTCCCAAAGGGAACGACAGTTCCAGGTTCCAAGGGAATAGCACAATCGTACTCTCGATGTGGAGGTAATACAGGTCTGGATGGTTTTTGGAACACATCTTGAAACTCTAAATAGTGTTCAGGGACTCCTTGGACTGTATTGATGGAATATTCCGTAGTACTTTTAATAGGTGTTAATCTGTTCGGTGACCAATATTTGTCGGAAGCAAAACAGTTCTCATGGCAAAACTGTGAGGACAAGGAAATAGTCCGGGTTACCCAGTTCACATACGGATTATGTCTTGTAAACCACGGAATTCCGAGAATGATGGTATGGTTGGGAGATGATATGAGATCAAAGGAGATGTGTTCTTGATGATTACCAAACTGTAAATTTAACATCAGGGTAGTTGTATCGACTGGACCAGAGGATATCAAGGATCCATCCACTGTGTGCACTTGTTCAGGAATGTCTTTAGATTGTGTTGGAATCTGTTGATTAGTGGCCCAAGTCTTATCCATGTAAATACCACTAGCACCACAATCTAGTAATGCCATAGTCCTTTCTTGACGGCCATCAGGTAGTTGTAACATAACAGGTAACATGAACAAGTATGTCGTATTGTCATTAAATGAACTGATGGAAGGTATAGCCGATGATCCTGTCCCCTGGTGGACGTACAGGGCAGGTACGAAGCATGTGACCAGCAGAACCACAGTATATGCACAATCCTTTCTTACGTCTGTTTTCCCGCTCACTAGCGGAGAGCAGCCCTCGAGTAGTATCCACTTGCATGGGTTCCCCCTCTATGTCTCTAGCAGGAGAACAAGATTCCTCAGAACGAGGCAGATACACCCGTGAAGTGCTTGGCTGGGAAGACCCTCTACTCCTTCTCTTCTCCATTCGTCGCTCTTGAAGACGATACTCGATGGAAAGTGCTTGATCCATCAGACCACGAAGATCTTCAACTCTGGTGGAATGTACTAATTCATCTTTTATTTCTTCTTTAAGTCCTCTGCGAAACAAAGTCACCAGGGTACGCTCCACCCAGGTGGTCTCTGCCGCTAGCTGACGAAAACGTGTAATATATTGAAGGACATCTTGTGAGCCTTGCTGGATGTCACATAATGCTTCTTCCGCTGAGGCCTTCAATCCTGGACGACTAAACATTTGTTTGAAGTGAGTCACGAAAGCGGAATAGTCCGACAATACCGGATCGTTGGATGACACCATCGGGGTTGCCCAGGCCAAGGCAGGACCGGATAATGCACTGATAAGATATCCCACCTTTGTCCTGTCATGGGAGAATTGGGTAGGTCGGAAGGCGAAATACACCGTTAATGCATCAAGGAATTCACGCAGTTTAGTTGGTTCACCAGAGAAACGAGGAGTAGAAGCGGAGATAGTCGGAACATCGCCACTGCGGAAGGCCAAAGCCTGTCGTAACGCAGCATTCTCATTACGTAATTGTTGTAGTTCCTGAGCCTGTTGCTGAATAGTTGTCAGAAGAGATTGATCAGGATCTGCAGCAGCCGCCACTGTATTATCCATGGTGTCAGAAGACGTCGGGATGGTTTGGCGCTGCAATCTGTCACGACTCACGTGCTGCTTACGCCTGGAATCCGCAGATCGAGTGGCGTGGGTCTTGAATGTTCGGCTTTGGCCCAGAAAGGGGCGACTCTTTCTAGTAGCCACGGTGCTGTAGGCAATGGTAGCGCCAAGAATAGACCGTGCCCTTCAGAAAAAAGCACCAGAGGGAAAAAAACCCTAAAAAGGGGAAAAAACCTCCAAACAGTAGATTCCTGAAACAAGAACAAAAACCAGGAATCAAATAGAAACAAAAATGCAGGTAAACACGAAATTTGACAAGATTCAGAACCGAAGGCAAAGAATCAGGAGCGAAGACACAATCAGAGCAGAAAGTGTTGCAGCGCAAGGAAGGGAAGAAACAGAGCCCTTAAATACCAAGAAACAGGAAATGACCAACAGGAAGTTAAAAGACACCATCTTAGATAGGGAAAAGTACATAGAACTGAATAGAGTAGGAACCATAGAGAATAGGGAACAAGGAATGCTGGGAAGAAAAAGGTAACATGGGAAGGGGAAAAAAACATAAAGAAAGTACAACAAAATGCCCCAAGAAGAAGAAAAGAAAAGAAGAAAAAAGAACAGGTAAGGAGGGGTCAGGGGGCACCAGGGACGCAAGGAAAAGCAGAGCGAGGCCCCAAGCAAACTCTGGGGCCTCGTGAGGTGCACAGAAGGCTCGGGGTACGGCGCGTCCTGAGGAGGCGCTGTGCAGCGCGAGCTGAATGCTCGGCTCGCGCCGCGTGGTGCGGCGCGACAAGTGCGGACAATACCAAGGTTAGTGGGGTACCAGATTTTGAATATAAATAACACATATGGTCTACATTTTGACAGTTGATGATTGGATCTCTTCCCCTGTTTCTCTGTCATTTAGAGATTTGAATATCATTTGGAGATACAAGTGGTAAATGGAGAGATTAAGGTATTTTCCCATCAAAACTCTTTTTGGGGGTTACATAGGTCTCTCTTTTATACTTAAAAATAGTGACTCACCTTCACATTCATATCAAATTTCATCCCTATCACTCATACTTACTATATCATTTTATTATTCTCAAAGACTAATTTGAGATGTAGGTTCTCCATGGCACTTTTTCTATTTCCACCACACTTTTGGTGCAGGTTGACTAACTGTGATCCTTTCTTTAGTCTTTGGAGTTGTTTTTCAGATTTTGTATTTTTAAATTATTAATGTAATATTTTTTAATTATGATTTATCAGCCTTGAAGAAGTCCAATGTGTGGACGAAACACGTGTCGGCTGTTGTTACATGTGGATTCGACAAAATATCATCCGGTCTTTTGTCTCATAATTTATTTCTGTGTTAGAATATGGACTTTTATTGTATCTATTTACATTATGTCTTTTATGTTGGTTGGTTGTCTACTGTAGGGGTTTAGTGTTGCATGTTATTTATTATTGTCACCAATTTTTGAAATAAATATTGTCATTATATAAAATTATGAGAACCTACATTGCTTGATGTTAATAATATATGAATGTATATGGATTGTGGACAGTCTATCACAATTTACTAATTATATAGTCATATTTGACTTTTTGACTTTTTGATTATCAATACTTTAGAAAAAGGAAAGAAAGAAAGAAAAAATAGTTGTGTTCCGCTAGTACATTTTGTTTGGTTCTATTGTTACGGTCTTTTCTTTGAAAAACCGGAGAACACATCAGGGCAACGATGTGCATTAGTGTATGAGCACTACCTAACAGCATTTATACTTGGGTAAATTAGGAAATGTGCATTGACACTGTTGCTTAGTGTTGCCAAATTTGTTTTTCTTCTTGGTAGGATGCAGGTTCTGGTTCAGGTTTCCTCTCCAGAAAGTGTCTGTGGTGGTAGGGCAGAGGCCCTGTTTTATACCCAAATGTGCCTTTGAAGTGGGGGAGACTTCAAAGAGTGGCTTAGAAGTGCACCAGGTCCCCTTTCAGTTTAATCCTGTCTGCCAGGGTCCCAGTAGGTGGTGTGGCAGTCCTTTGTGTCAGAGCAGGCTCTCCACCCTCCCAGCCCAGGAAGACCCATCCAAAATGCTGATGTATGCAAGTGAGGCTGAGTACCCTGTGTTTTGGGTGTGTCTGAGTGAATGCACAAGGAGCTGTCAACTAAACCTAGCCAGACGTGGATTGTAAGGCACAGAAAGATTTAAGTGCAGAGAAATGCTCACTTTCTAAAAGTGGCATTTCTAAAATAGTAACATTAAATCCAACTTCACCAGTCAGCAGGATTTTGTATTACCTTTCTAGCCACACTAAATATGACCTTCCTACTCCCTTCATATCAGCAGCTGCCACTTCAACAATGTATGAGGGCAGCTCCAATGTTAGCCTATGAAGGGAGCAGGCCTCACAGTAGTGTAAAAACGAATTTAGGAGTTTTACTCTACCCGGACATGTAAACTACACAGGTACATGTCCTGCCTTTTACCCACACAGCACCCTGCTCTAGGGGTTACCTAGGGCACACATTAGAGGTGACCTAGGTGTAGAAAAACGGGAGCTTTAGGCTTAGCAAGTACTTTTAAATGCCAAGTCGAAGTGGCAGTGAAACTGCACACACAGGCCTTGTCATGGCAGGCCTGGGACAAGGTAAAGGGGCTACTTGAGTGGGTGCCACAACCAGTGCTGCAGGCCCACTAGTAGCATTTAATCTACAGGCCCTAGGCACATGCAGTGCACATTACTAGGGACTTATAAGTATATTAAATAGTCCAATTGGGTATGATCCAAAGTTACCATGTTTAAAGGGAGAGAGCATATGCACTTTGGCACTGGTTAGCAGTGGTAAAGTGCGCAGAGTCTAAAAGCCAGCAAAAACAGAGTCCAAAAAGTGGAGGGAGGCAGGCAAAAAGTTAGGGGTGACCACCCTAAGGCATGTCAGGTCTAACAAGCATCATTCTAAAAAGATGCATGTAGAAATTCACACAAATATCAGATGCGTAAAAAAAATTCACGCATAACAGAAAATGTGACGCAAGGGCACCAGAAGTGATGTAATAGGATATCCTGTTTATAGGCATGGTACAGTGGGTGTACTTTCACTTTCTCTTTACAGTCTCTTTTGACTGTGTGGTTGTGTCTTGGAGTTGGTGGTGTCTTTTTGCACTTTTTCGTGTCTTGTTTTGTCCCTCCTGTTGTGTTTTCTGTTGTTTTTGATTGTTATTTGTCCCAGTGTCTGTGAATTTGTGTGTCAAGTGTATTTTACCTTGTACCTGTGCTGTGGGGTGTCTGTCTTGGGTAGTTGTATAGCTGAGTTAGTTGGGTTATATATTTATTGGGTGTTAAGTTTCCTTTCCTTATTTATTTTTATCATTACAACATTTTACTTTTCAAACTGTAACCCTGTGCAGTGTCTGGCAGGGGTAGGCAGACCAGAATGGGGAAGGAGGAGCTGAGAGGCTTAGTGTGGCTGGTAGCCCACTACCAGCCATTGATGCTGGGCATGGGTGGCTGTGTGATCCAGGGCTACCGTACGGACGTGAGGCAGCTGCGGTGGGCCAAGGTGCTTCACCACCTGAAGCAGGTTTACCACAGCAGTCGCAGGGCTGATCTGGTGGTCAGGGAGCAGGATCTTCTGGACCATCTTGGTGTGGTGATTGGTGACCCTGTTGGTGACTCCCACATTGGCAAACTAATTAGTGTTCACCACACTTGAATGACAGTAGCAGATGTGATGGTGTGCTGCATGCAATGCTTGTGTACAGGTTGCATGCAACCAAATGAAGTGTCACTGGGTCTATATAGACATGGGCTTCACATATCCTACCATTTTACCTATGCAAGTCAGATGTTAGGTGAGTCATACACATCCATCACTAAGTCACACATTTCAGGGGCCATGGCAACATCTGTGCCCCAGCATTGTGTCATGTATGATAAGCCAAGACACTGGCAGCATACCATATGTAAGAGGATTGTGATAACAAAGTACAACAATCCACGGCGCAACATTGTCAGATTTTCACATATATCATTGCTGTCATTATGTTTACAAAAGGGGCATACCCGCCTTAGGGGGCTCTGGCAATGGGGCATTTGATGCCATTCTCCAACTGTGACACAGCAGTCAAAGATTACTCAATGCATGAAAATTGCAGACTAAAAATGTAGCCGTTTGTCCTCCACAAAGTGCCTCTGTGTGCCTTGCAGGGCAAGCCCTTATACCTTAGTCAGTTGTCTTGCAGAGCACAAGGGTAGTGTCATTTCTCTGTCACCCAACTCCCCCTCATTCTATGGAGTTCCATGTTCTACAGATTGCCCACAAATGGTTGTTGCAGGGTGGAGCATTACATGAGTCTCAGGCTCAGTTTAAGAGTGCAGAAGTATGGCTCTCACTCACCTGAGTGTCAGTCTCATTGTGTATATGCAGTGGTGTATCTGTTGCACTGTCAACAACCTGGAGAATTACCTCACCCCTCTGAAATAGTACATACTGCCATATGTTGTCCACTAGTATTGACAGTGATGTGATACTAACCATGGTTTTCCATCCATATCTTTCTGGTGGACCTGCCCCCTACACCAGTGGCAAGATTTGAGGACCCAGATGTAGCCACTAAGTGTGATGTTTTTCTGTCCTGTGTAGTGTTTAAGTGTTTTGTGTGAGTGAGTTATGAGTGCTGCATCCAATGCTAGAACTGATGTGTTGTAAAATAATCAGAAATCAAAGTAGGCTGGATGGTGACACTGTGTCACATTTAAGTGGTTCCCCATACACATGCAGATAGTCATATCTTGTGAGGCTTGTGGCACTCAATAGCCAGCATTGTTTAAACAAGGTGATGACAAGCCATGTGTTGCTCTATATATGTCATAGATGTGCACTGCTGAGTAAATAATGGCACAGGAACACACAGTCATTCCCACAACACAGTGATGCAGCATTTTGTAGACAAATTGGTGCATCCCTGCATTGAAATGAACATGTAGGACTGGGTGGCCAGTTGTCCCCCAGCATGGTGCAACTAAATTTTTACTCCACTTAAGTGACACTTATATGGATTGTAACAGTTGTGCATGCAGATCAAGTCTAAACATTTGCTGGCATGGTAATAGGTGTGTGAGGAATGGTAATGGATGATCAGCTATTGATGGGTATTAACTGGACACATGAATGTAGAAGTGATAGACCTATGGATAACAACTTCATTTTTGTCATCACCTAGCATATGGTCCACTCCCTGACTCCATGTATGAGTGGGCATGCATTGACCTTGACAGTTGAGCTGTTGAACTGCATGGCCATACCCCCTTAGGCACAGCGGGTGGGAACAACACATTTTAAGGTAGATGTGATGCTCACAGTGTAGGTGACAGTCATATTGATCAGGCTTGCATGTGTACCTATCAACACTGAACCCTTATGGTTACCAACAACATCCCATTCTTCCAATAACAGGTGCAAGTTTCTGGAGATGTAGTTTAGAACATTTGACACAGATGATAAGGAATAGTGGCCCTGATCAATGTTATTTTGATGCTCCCTTAGCATTGTCACACAGGGTACAAAAACGAAGCAAATCTAACTTGTTTGATTCATAATCTTGTTGTGGGTGGCTATGGTGTCAAGGAAATGGTGCTAAGGCAGCATTGTCGTTTCATGCACCAGGGCAATTGTACCATGCGGAATGTGAGTAGGAGTGCATGTGCAAATCGATGCAGATAGTAAGATAATTTACTGTACATACTCCACACAAAGCCGACACTGATGGTTGCCTGTCTCATTTTAACAGCAGCCAACAGGAACAACGACCAAATCTGTGCCTTTCAGAAGAGGGCAGTGGGCTATAGGCACATATTGGCAGTGGAATCTGGATTCAGGAGGATGGCACGCTGCTATTGCTCGGAGCGATCCACTGTTGAGTGGTGGCCATTCAGCCAAGGAGATCCTTCACTGCCCACACAGGCTGGATCAAGCACCACAGATGTGCAGGGGCCTAGAGCTGCCAACACATGTATTGCTCCAGCTGCTGCACCCTCTACTACCATCCCACAGCTGCTTCCATGGACATGAGGGCCATCACTGATCTACAGAGGGATGTACAACTGGTCCTCAAAAAGTTGGACTCCATTGAAAAGGAAGTGGCAAAAAATACTAAGGCCCTCAAGAACATTTAGAGGAGACTGAAAAGGGCAAGCTTCTGAATGCCATGATGCCACTCCTCCCACGTTCACTCCCCTCCCTCCTCTTTTTTTTAGGTTTTCTGCAGGTACTAGGGGGTTAGTTGTAGGTTAGAATAGGTTAGTGGGTTAGTTAGGATAAGTAGGTTTGGGGTGTGGTTTCAACTTCTCATTTTTACTATGATGGGTGATGTTGCGGCTTTTATATTTTATGGCTTTTATGTGTTAAAAAATATATAAATAAAATACCAAAAAATATTAATTGGTTTAGTCATAGTTAGTAAATGTGTAGTTTAGTGTATGTTGTCCTGCATGTGTCCTGTGACATAAGGGGTGTTGGGGGTGAATGTTTAGAGTGTGTCGTTAAATGTGTTAGGTAAGTGTAGCATAGAGTAGTTAGGGTCTGTTGTGGGCAATGTATAGTTAGGATAGGTTAAATTAGGTTAGGTGTTCATATTGTTTTTATTTCATTCATAATTATAATATATAATATTGGTTACTCCATTGCTTCATGTGTTATATGCTTTGGTCTCAGGGTCGTCTCATGGGTGTACAGTGAAACTTTTGTGTTGTCCTGGGGGCTCCATCCTGCATCCAAATCCCTATCTTGACATGTTCACCTCCTTATGACTGAGCTGTCACATTGGCAGCTACGACACATCTACTTACCTGTGCACTTTCCATCCAGTGTACCCACCACTCAAGCTGACCATGTTGACAATGTACAGGACAGGTAGGTGTGGGAATTCAGCTGACATTGCATGGGTCTTGTTTTGGAATGTTGGGCACTGTGGGACATTTTACAACAGCCTACATTTAATTCCTATCCTGCTAAACTGACCAGTGACAATAATAGATGAGTCCCTCTGTTTCACACCAGTGTGTTCTACTGGTCTTCCCAACTGGCAATATTGCCCGATTATTGTTTCACACCCATTCCTGCAGTATGTAGTGGGTGTAGCATACATGTGTTCAACATATATCACATATTCAGTGAATTGCTTGTAGGGGATGAGACCAACATCAACGTACAACATGTAGGCACCATGTGCATAGATATGTGCCCACATATTCATGCACTATTGTACTGACACTCTGTGACTTGAGACATGTTACACGTATCACAAATCCTAGACATAGTAGATGTGTCACAACACACATAAACATGCTGGTTGTGTAGGTGGTGTTTATTAACAAGTGTAATAGTGCTAAATATATACAATGTCCAGGTCTGTGACCCCATTCATGCAATCCATTCAATTGTGATACAACACAAGTCCAAGGTTGAGGGACATCTCATGGGACATGTGTGGGTCTTTCAGTGCAGGTAAACATAAATTGGCAATTGAAAAGTTAGGGACAATAGCAGTCCATAGCAGAAAGGTCAACAGTGTGTTGAGGAAGAGTGCACATCTGTAACAGTGCTAACACTGGCATGAGATCAAGCACAGGACAAAGGAAAACAATGCCCATGTGCCATGGGCTGGTGCTAACAGAAACTCCTATGGCTGAAGATGATCTGTTCCACATCTTCATCCTCCGATGTGTGTGGTGCCTTCTCTACTCTTGATGCTGGTAGTGGGGAACTAGAGGGGACCACACACACTTCAGTGGTTGGAGATGTGGACACACAATTTACGGCAGCTGCCATCTGTGGCACTACATATGGCATCACCGCAGCAAGGAGGAGCTGCTGGTTTTTAAGTATAGCTGCAACATCCCTATGGTAGGCAGCCATGCCAGGACAGGCAGATCGCAAGGAGAGCCATCAACTTCTGCAAAGAGATGGTTTAAAGTCAGTCTATCTGTATTGTGGCAGTCGATAAGTCAAGTCACTGACTTGATATTTGAGGCTCATTGTCATATTAGGCCCATGTTGATGTTTATGTGGTGCAGCACGGTGCTGTGCACAAATAATCAGCGCCCGCTGCATCACTTTGGTAACACAACAATGCACCGTATGTTAGTGAATATGGGGCACCCCTGTTTTGTCCCCCGCACTGGTGCAAGGTTTAGCTGCCAGCTTCATCGCAGGCATCTTTGCACCATTGTGCAAGGATATATATGTTGAGGGGTGTGACTGTTTATATGCGTGAAGGTGTCCCTTCCGACACATTAACACTCACTAATGTCAATTTGGCCCTTCTGAGCTGTAGAATGAAGAAACAGTGAAGATCCAAATCATCATTTACATATGATTGTATGTGTGCATGAAGGAACACCTTCATGTTCAGAAACAATAATTTATGGCATTTTGCTCTTGCTATGCTTGGTGCAGAATGCAGCACACATTGCAAAAGCAGAAAAGGAGGAGGTATAAATGTATTCCTCCTCATTGCACCCTGCTAATGCCACCCCTGGGGCTGCCGTTACAGTTTTGGCCCTACCTCAGGTTTACAATATTCCATTTATCTGAGGCAGCATCTCTTTCCACGCATAGTCATGATCAGGAGTGTACGTATTTACAAGGTGACATAATGCCACAAAAAGTGGCTTAATGCTACCTTGTCAATACAGCGCAGTGTTTAGCATCACAGGAGGATCACTGAAAATGACACTCCTGTGGCGCTAGGGGCCTATGATGCACCCCTTAGTTCCAAAGGATTGTTCCAGTACATCATAGCTGTAGTCTACAGCCCCATGCCCCACCTGCATGTCACATGAGTGGAAGCCCTGTTGCCACTATTGGCTGCGTCATATCTTCTAAGTGTGTTGTCTATCCTTATTGTGGCTTGACGCCCTCTTATCTTGTTCTACCCTCCCTTTGCATCCATTTGTATGGTGAGGCCTTGCAATGTGTATTGCTGTGCTCATGCCACAGCACCACACATGGCTATTTTTACCTGGCACAGTCTTGCATGTTTCTCATACATCCATGCTGTGCTGAGACCTTGCACCACCCCAGTGATGTCATTGTTGGGACAATGTGCTCTTGTTGCCATTGATGGCTCCTCAGGTTGTCGTTTGTGTTTGTGTGATACATTGCATAGCACTCATGTACCTGGCAGAATACTGTTTCAACTCCTGTCTGTGTAGGTTGTTTGCCTTACTAATCACCTATGTCCCCCCTCTCAATGCAGCCCTCCTTGCACTATGATACATGAGTGCAGCATGGTGAAAGTACTGCTCATCTGACAAAAGCACAGGGTTTAACCCACGAATGGGATGAATGGGTATGACATTTCTGCTGTGTACATCATTCTGTATGTGACAGTGCCAATTCACAGGAGTTGTAATTAGGCCAGGGTCTGAGGCAAGTTCATATTTCCTGTGCATCAGTCCAAGGGGTACCTGACTGCCACTGTGTAATTAACCACCCCCAACAGCACAGGTGGTAGTGGCAATTGTTTTCAATGTGGAATGCCCCATTGGCCAATGGCCTGGACACGGCAGGTTACCGGCTTCTTACAGACTGGCTATGGCATCTGTTCTGTGAAACCAGGCCAGTGATACGTTAAGCACTACCCTCCAGGTATGTTTCAACATTTCCTCAAGCCTTAGAATGGCGGTTTAACCCCCATGAAATGGTTGTTGGTGATGTGGTGTGGAGTGCTCCTGGGTGCCCCTGCACAGCCCATGCACTTGGCAAGGACAGTGCAGGGTGTCCCATACCTTGCCCCCTTGCCCTTTCACTGTCTGATTTGCAGGGCTGAGTGCAGCGTGTCCTGTTACACCCAATGCAAGCCAAAACTGGAACCTACTCTATTCGATCCATCAATATTGTTTAGTAAGTGCCCCACAGAGCTACCATGTGTAGACATATTTCCAGCCGCCATCCCAACGTGTGACTCATACTGCCAACTGCAGAGTACACTGCATTGGCAGTCTTACTAACACAGGGCTTGCCCCTGCACCGTACCCCGCCCGTTGATGTGGTATTATCCGCCATTACGGATAGTCATACCCCATGCTTTGTATGTGTGTGTTTATTTCCCAATTCCCATGTGTCTGAGATGGTTGTGTCCAATAGTTGTTGTCTTAGCCTGAGACTGTTGTGACCTACTGTTGTACATATATTCTGTAGTGGCACATTTCATTTCAGCATCAATATGTGTGGTTGGACACAACTTCAGTTTAGTTGGTCTGGATAGTGGCATGTTACCAATGATACCGGTCCAGCCTGCTGTTCCCCCAGCACCTGTTGAGTTAATTGTTCCATGCACCCAGTGGACACCCTGACTGCGTGATGTGGGGATTGCTGCCTCATGTGCATGTGTTGTCTATGTGTGGTGTGTTGGTGCTACCGGCAGATGCCTGGGTACTGGGACAGTTGCAATGACTTGTGTGCTGTGAGATGCAGCACACATGCGTTTTGGCAATGAGGCAAGGCAGTTTCAAAGTGTTACTGCAAGGGACACCACTATGAAGTAACTCCAGGAATTGTGTTGATTGACTACCTGGTCTTGGTCATCTTTCTGATGTTTATGTGACTAAATGCAAGGGATATTGTGATGTCACAACCAGTAGCACAGTGATTACACATGCCATCCATCCCATGTGCTGCATTTGAACATGTAGGTATTTACACCTAGCGTTCTAAACCTGCACAGGTTGTTTATGTGTCAATGGTGCATGGCACTCCTAAGGCATAGGTACATACATTGCATACATTCACATGGTGCAACTTGCTTAATGTGCATTGTATCCGTCTGCGCTCCTTTGACATGCATTTTGTGAGTCCTATGTGTCGCCCCCTTCTTGCACTTGACATTTAAGCATATATTTCCCCCATTGCACCTTACCTTGCATTTGTGGTGTTTCCTGGTATTCTGCACTGTCGTAAACCGGAGTAGAGTCATTTTTCCTCCATTAGAGTCATTTTGCCTTATGACAAGGTGCAATGGTTAAAGTCAGAAGAAATTACTCTAAACACTTTTTAGCGCCACCCAGCGTCAAAGTATAAATTTGACACCCAAGTGACATTAAAAGATGGCGCTAGTCAGCGCTAACCTTTTTGACATTAAACTGTGTTAGTGCAGTTTAGCATTGTTAGAAATGGGGTCTTTGGTTGACAGTCAGGTTACCCCCTGTTCAAGCAAGGACCCACACTCTAGTCAGGGTAAAAGAGAATCACCCTCAGCTAACCCCTGCTTACCCCCTTGGTAGCTTGGCAGAGCAGTAGGCTTAACCTCAGAGTGCTAGGTGTAAAGTATTTGTACCAACACACACAGTAACTTAAGGAAAACACTACAAAATGACACAACACCAGTTTAGAAAAATAGGAAATATTTATCTAAACAAAACAAGACCAAAACGACAAAAATCCAACATACACAAGTCAAGTTATGATTTTTTTAAAGGTTTAAAATAAAAAGAGTCTTTAGGTAGTTGTAACAACACACTAGCGCTGCTAGCGTGTAAATGTACCTGGTTTGCGTCAAAAATAACCCCGCACGGGCGGTGTGCGTCGAAAATAACCCTGCACGGTTATATGCGTCGAAAACAACTCGGCACGGCGATGCGCGTCGAAAAAGCCAGCCACGCGACGGTCCGAAAGTCCCGCGGCGCAGGTTGCGATCTCTCAGCCTTCGTCAGCGATGCTGCGCGTCGTTTCTCCTGCTCCGGGCGTCGATTCTCCGGTCGCGTTTCCTGCGGCGTCGTTTCTCAGCTGCGGAGCCGGCGTCGCGTCGTTTCCTCAGCCGCGATCGGATTTGCGTCGATCTTTTCCCCGCACAGCGCTCGGTGCGTGGATTTTTTTTGTCCTTAGGCTGCCAGCCTCTCCTTCAGGGTCCCAGGAACTGGAAGGGCACCACAGAGCAGAGTAGGGGTCTCTCCAGAGACTCCAGGTGCTGGCAGGAAGAAGTCTTTGCTATCCCTGAGACTTCAACAACAGGAGGCAAGCTCTACATCAAGCCCTTGGAGATTTCTTCCTCAAGATGGAAGGCACACAAAGTCCAGTCTTTGCCCTCTTACTCTGGCAGAAGCAGCACTGCAGGAAAGCTCCACAAAGCACAGTCACAGGCACGGCAGCACTTCTCCCTCAGCTATCAGCTCTTCTCCAGGCAGAGGTTCCTCTTGGTTCCAGAAGTGTTTCTAAAGTTTGTAAGTTTGGGTGCCCTTCTTATACCCATTTTAGTCTTTGAAGTCACCTTCCTTCAAAGGGGACTCACACCTTCTTGTGAAATCCTGCCTTGCCCAGGCAAGGCCTCAGACACACACCAGGGGGTTGGAGACAGCATTGTCAGAGGCAGGCACAGTCCTTTCAGATGAGAGTGACCACTCCACCACTCCCTCCTAGCAGAGATGGCTAATCAGGAAATGCAGATTACACCCCAGCTCCCTTTGTGTCACTGTCTGGTGTGAGGTGAAAAACAACCCAACTGTCAAACTGACCCAGACAGGGAATCCACAAACAAGGCAGAGTCACAGAATGGTTTAAGCAAGAAAATGCTCACTTTCTAAAAGTGGCATTTCCAAACTCACAATCTTAAAATCAACTTTACTAAAAGATGTATTTTTAAATTGTGAGTTCAGGGATCCCAAACTCCACATGTCCATCTACTCTCTAGGGGAATCTACACTTTAATCATATTTAAAGGTAGCCCCCATATTATCCTATGAGAGAGACAGACCTTGCAACAGTGAAAACGAAATTGGCAGTATTTCACTGTCAGGACATATAAACCACATTACTATATGTCCTACCTTATCCATACACTGCACCCTGCCCTTGGGGCTACCTAGGGCCTACCTTAGGGGTGCCTTACATGTAAGGAAAGGGAAGGTTTAGGCCTGGCAAGTGGGTACACTTGCCAAGTCGATTTTACAGTGTAAAATTACACATACAGACACTGCAGTGGCATGTCTGAGACATGATTACAGAGCTACTTATGTGGGTGGCACAACCAGTGCTGCAGGCCCACTAGTAGCATTTGATTTACAGGCCCTGGCACCTCTAGTGCACCTTACTAGGGACTTACTAGTAATTCAAATATGCCAATCATGGATAAACCACTTACATACAATTTAAACAGGAGCACTTGCACTTTAGCACTGATTAGCAGTGGTAAAGTGCCCAGAGTAACAAAAACAGTAAAATCAGAGTCCAGCACACATCAACAACCTGGGGAACAGAGGCAAAAAGTTAAGGGAGACCACGCCAAGGATGAAAAGTCTAACACGTGTCCCCCCCAGCTAAAAGTGGGGAGCAACTACCCAACCTCATGGGAGTTCTCATCACTAAGGCGGAAGAACCTGGACAGACCATCAGCATTGGCGTGCTCTGTACCGGGTCGATGTTCCACCGTAAAGTCCATCCCCTGTAGGGAAATGGACCACCTCAACAGTTTTGGATTCTCACCCCTCATCTGCATTAACCATCTGAGGGGTCTGTGGTCGGTCTGAACTCGGAAGTGAGTCCCAAACAAGTAGGGTCTTAGCTTCTTCAGTGCCCAGACCACAGCAAACGCTTCACGTTCTATGGCACTCCACCTACGTTCCCTGGGTAGTAACCTCCTGCTAATGAAGGCTACGGGTTGATCTAGGCCCTCTTCATTCAGCTGTGAGAGTACTGCTCCAATACCATGCTCTGAGGCATCTGTTTGCACAACAAACTCCGTGGAGTAGTCAGGTGCCTTCAGCACAGGTGCTCTGCACATGGCAGCCTTCAGGGCATCAAAAGCGTTCTGGCAAGCCTCTGTCCAGATCACTTTCTTGGGTTGCTTCTTAGAAGTCAACTCAGTTAAGGGGGTAACAATGGTACCATATCCCTTAACAAACCTCCGGTAGTATCCTGTGAGACCTAAAAAGGCTCTCACTTCAGTCTGGGTCTTGGGAGGCTCCCAAGCCAGAATCGTGTCAATCTTAGGCTGTAGGCCAAACCTGGCCACTCCCCACCTGGTGTCCTAAGTACACAACAGAACCCTGCCCTATTTGGCACTTGCTCACCTTAATAGTGAGGCCTGCCTTCTGCAGGGCCTCTAACACTCTCCAGAGGTGTTGCAGGTGTTCCTCCCATGTGGAACTAAACACAGCAATGTCATCCAGGTAGGCGGCACTGAACTCATCCAGTCCTGCCAACACCTGGTTGACCAACCTCTGAAAGGTGGCAGGGGCATTCTTCATCCCAAAGGGCATCACATTGAAGTGGAAGTGCCCATCTGGGGTAGAGAATGCTGACCTCTCCTTTGCCCCTTCAGTTAAGGCAATCTGCCAGTACCCAGATGTTAAATCAAACGTACTGAGGTACTTGGCAGCTCCTAACCGATCAATGAGCTCATCAGCTCGGGGGATGGGGTGTGCGTCAGTCGTGCTGACCGCATTGAGACCCCGGTAGTCCACACAGAACCTAAGTTCTGGAGTGGCACCAGGAGCAGCAGCCTTTGGGACCAAGACCACTGGGCTGGCCCAAGGACTGCTGGAGTGCTCAATAACCCTCAGGTTTAACATTTTGGAGACTTCCTCCTTAATGCAAGCCCTCACCCTGTCAGTCACCCTGTAAACCTTATGTTTAACAGGTATACTGTCCCCAGTGTCCACATCATGTGTGCACAGGTGTGTGACTCCTGGGATCAGGGAAAACAGCGAGGCGAACTGTCCCAGCACGTGGCGACAGTCCCTCTGCTGTTCCTCAGTCAGGGAGGGGGAGAGGATCACTCCCTCCACAGACCCATCTTTCTCTCCTGCAGACAGGAGGTCAGGAAGAGGCTCACTCTCTTCCTCCACCCCGTCATCTGTCGCTAGGAGCATGGATAGCTCAGTTCGCTCAAAGTGTGGTTTGAGGCGGTTGACATGTAGGACCCTCAAGGGGTTCCTGGGGGATTGCAAGTCTACCAGATAGGTGACCTCGCTCTTTCTTTCCACCACCTCAAAAGGCCCAGTCCACTTATCTTGGAGAGCCCTAGGCTCCACTGGTGCCATGACCCACACTTTTTGTCCAGGCTGAAACTCAACCAGAGTGGCATTCTGGTCGTACCACCGTTTCATATCCTCCTGGCTTGCTTCCAGGTTCTCCTGAGCGAGACTCCTGAAGCGGGCAGTCTGGTTTCTTAGTGCCAGCATATAGCTAAATACATCCTGGGGTGGTTTACTAGGAGCTTTCTCCAAAGCCTCCTTCACCAGACTGAGCGGTCCCCTCACAGGGTGGCCATAGATGAGCTCAAAGGGGCTAAAGCCAAGTCCCTTTTGAGGCACCTCCCTGTAAGCGAACAGAAGGCATGGCAAGAGGACGTCCCACTTACGCCTCAAGGGCTCTGACAGGCCCTGAATCATGCCTTTCAAGGTGCGGTTGAATCTCTCAACCAGACCATTACTTTGGGGGTGGTAAGGGGTGGTGAACTTGTAGGTTACCCCACACACCTTCCACAGAGACTTCACATAAGTGGATATGAAGTTTGTACCTCTATCAGATACCACCTCCTTGGGGAACCCCATGCGGGTAAAAACCCCCATCAAGGCACGTCCCACCACGGGGGCAGTGACCGTCCTTAGAGGAATAGCTTCTGGGTACCGTGTGGCATGGTCCACCAAGACCAGGATGAACCTGTTGCCCAGGGCTGTCTTGGGATCCAGAGGCCCCACAATGTCAATTCCTACCCTTTCAAAGGGAGTACTGACTACAGGTAACGGTTGGAGGGGAGCTTTGCATTTCCCCCCACTCTTGCCACTTGCCTGACAAGTCTGACAAGACCTACAATAAGCAGCTGACTGCTTGTGCATCAAGGGCCAGAAAAAGTGGGAGACAAGCCTCTTATAGGTCTTGTCCTGCCCTAGATGTCCTGCCAAAGGCACATCATGAGCCAAACCCAGTAGGAAGGCCCGGAAGCTCTGGGGTACCACCAGCATACGAGCTGACCCAGGCTCAGGAACCTTAGGCTCACTATACAGGAGGTCATCCTCCCAATAAATCAGGTGAGTACCTGGCGCCTCGCCAGCCGCCTGGGCTGCAGCCTGCTGCCACAGCCCCTCAAGAGTAGGGCATTCCTTCTGCGCTGTGCAGAATGCTTCCCTGGTGGGTCCCCCTTCCTGCTGCCACTGCGACAGCTCAGGGACCTCCCCCAGTTCAGCCACCTGTTCCCCTGTAGGCTCCGGTGCATCACCCTCAGGCTCTGCCTCCTCCCGGACCGTGGGAACTTCTGGGGCGGGTTTCCCGCGCCCCCTGCCTTTCCTCTTCTTGGCGGTCCCCTGGGCCACTGTTTCAGGCTCCAGGGGCTCTTGACTACCCTGATTGGCTGCCATAGACCGGGTGGATACGCATACCCACCCAGGCAGACCCAACATCTCCAAGTGAGACCTGTGTTCCACCTCCTTCCAAGGGGAATCCTCCAGGTCGTTGCCTAGCAAACAATCAACAGGCATGGTTGGACTCATAGCTACTTTCCAGGAACCTGAGACCCCCCCCCATTCAAAGGGAACCTGCGCCACTCTGCAGAGGCGCTCAGAGTTGTCTACCGCAACTACTTGGTGAAGTATCCGGGGATCAATCTGCTCCTCAGACACCAGGTGACTCCTTACTGTAGTCACACTGGCTCCTGTGTCTCTCAGAGCCTCCACTCTCTGTCCATTGATGGTCACCCATTGCCTGTACTTCTTAGTGTTATCAGGCACTAGGTTTCTCTGGACCATCTCACTGTCCCCTAGTGAGACAAGGGTCATTTCTGCTGGTTCCCACCCACCTGAAACCAACTCCTCCCCAAGCGCTACACTGGCCAAACCCTGGGACGGTGCACCAGTGGGTGCCGGTGTACTTTTGGGGCATTTGGGGTCCCCCCTCACATGACCCACCTGGTCACATGCATAGCACTTACGTGGGGAACCACCTGCCACTGGCTTCCCTTTGGAGAACCATGGCTTCTTTTCACTGGGGGGTTGGGAATCCTTACCCTGGGAATCAGTTTGGGGCCCTTTAGAGAACTCATCCTGTTTGCCCTTACCCCCCCCTTTCTTCTGAGAGGGACCCTGCCCACCCTTGGCGTGGTCTCCCCCATACCTCTTTTGGACCCTGGTGCTCTCCCAGCGGTCCGCTTCCTGTGCAAGCTTCCTGGGGTCAGTCAGCTTGCTGTCAATGAGGTGCTGGCGCAGCTCTGGAAAACATAAACTGTACAAGTGCTCCCAAGCAATTAAATTGTAAAGCCCCTCATACGTGTTTACCTTACTGCCCTTCACCCAACCATCCAGTGACCTGCAACAAGAATCAACACATTCCAACCATGTTTGGGATCCTTTCTCTTGTAGGATCTAAACTTCTCCTTGTACTGCTCAGGGGTGAGACCATACCTTGTGAGTAAGGCCTCCTTCATGACAGGGTAGGTGAGACTCTGAGCATCCCCTAAGGCCGTCAGTGTGTCCCTCCCCTCTGCCTCAAAATGCTTCCACAGGGCTGCCCCCCAATGAGCTTCAGGGACCAGGTTCATGTGGAGAGCTGACTCATAACCCTTGAACCACAAGTAGATATCATCCTCCCTCTTATAATCCCTCACAAGGTCTTTTGGGATGTGTACCCTTCTCTCAGGCTGCACTGTAGAATTGCTGCCACCATCCCTACTGGACTGACTCCTCTGATCAATCTCTTTTAAACTGAGCTCATGAGCCATTGCTAACTTCCTTTCCTCAATGGCCAGCTTTCTCTGCTCCACCTCTAAACTGAGCGTTTTCAGCTTCAATTGGTACTCCCTCTCTGCCTGTCTGTCCTGTAACTCTCCAGGTGTCAGACCCTTGGAGGACACACTGCTACTTGCCCTGGAGATTCTCCCCTGAGACATAGCAGGCCCACCCACTACATCAGTGTGAGTGACTTGCAACTCCTCTTCCCCCTCTGGCTCCTCATCTGTGTGCCCCTCAGCTGCTTTGGCTGTCACCCAGGCCCTCAGCGCCTTTTGCAGCTCATTCTTCCTGGATGAGCTCTTAATGGGACAGCCAACATCACTACAAAACTGCTTCAACTGAGCCACTGTGTAGCTCTCCAATTTCTCCAAGTCAAAAGCAGCTTCAGCTAGGGCATCTCCAGACTGAGACATGATGAGAGGTTAAAAAAATATGCAAAGTTCCAAAAACAGAAAAGCAAGTTCTCAAATGAAGTTCCAGAAAAGTCAATCACAGGATCAGCGAGAAAAAAGAAACTGAATGCAGAGCAAAAACAGTCCAAGTAGAAAAAAAAACAAAAATCACAAGACTAGTAGTATGTGGTCACGTAGTGGTCTGAACTCAAACAGTAGTGTACACTTAATCACTGTATGTCAAGCACAAATACAAGTCCAAATCCCAACCGCTGATCACCAATGTTAGAAATGGGGTCTTTGGTTGACAGTCAGGTTACCCCCTGTTCAAGCAAGGACCCACACTCTAGTCAGGGTAAAAGAGAATCACCCTCAGCTAACCCCTGCTTACCCCCTTGGTAGCTTGGCAGAGCAGTAGGCTTAACCTCAGAGTGCTAGGTGTAAAGTATTTGTACCAACACACACAGTAACTTAAGGAAAACACTACAAAATGACACAACACCAGTTTAGAAAAATAGGAAATATTTATCTAAACAAAACAAGACCAAAACGACAAAAATCCAACATACACAAGTCAAGTTATGATTTTTTTAAAGGTTTAAAATAAAAAGAGTCTTTAGGTAGTTGTAACAACACACTAGCGCTGCTAGCGTGTAAATGTACCTGGTTTGCGTCAAAAATAACCCCGCACGGGCGGTGTGCGTCGAAAATAACCCTGCACGGTTATATGCGTCGAAAACAACTCGGCACGGCGATGCGCGTCGAAAAAGCCAGCCACGCGACGGTCCGAAAGTCCCGCGGCGCAGGTTGCGATCTCTCAGCCTTCGTCAGCGATGCTGCGCGTCGTTTCTCCTGCTCCGGGCGTCGATTCTCCGGTCGCGTTTCCTGCGGCGTCGTTTCTCAGCTGCGGAGCCGGCGTCGCGTCGTTTCCTCAGCCGCGATCGGATTTGCGTCGATCTTTTCCCCGCACAGCGCTCGGTGCGTGGATTTTTTTTGTCCTTAGGCTGCCAGCCTCTCCTTCAGGGTCCCAGGAACTGGAAGGGCACCACAGAGCAGAGTAGGGGTCTCTCCAGAGACTCCAGGTGCTGGCAGGAAGAAGTCTTTGCTATCCCTGAGACTTCAACAACAGGAGGCAAGCTCTACATCAAGCCCTTGGAGATTTCTTCCTCAAGATGGAAGGCACACAAAGTCCAGTCTTTGCCCTCTTACTCTGGCAGAAGCAGCACTGCAGGAAAGCTCCACAAAGCACAGTCACAGGCAGGGCAGCACTTCTCCCTCAGCTATCAGCTCTTCTCCAGGCAGAGGTTCCTCTTGGTTCCAGAAGTGTTTCTAAAGTTTGTAAGTTTGGGTGCCCTTCTTATACCCATTTTAGTCTTTGAAGTTACCTTCCTTCAAAGGGGACTCACACCTTCTTGTGAAATCCTGCCTTGCCCAGGCAAGGCCTCAGACACACACCAGGGGGTTGGAGACAGCATTGTCAGAGGCAGGCACAGTCCTTTCAGATGAGAGTGACCACTCCACCCCTCCCTCCTAGCAGAGATGGCTAATCAGGAAATGCAGATTACACCCCAGCTCCCTTTGTGTCACTGTCTGGTGTGAGGTGAAAAACAACCCAACTGTCAAACTGACCCAGACAGGGAATCCACAAACAAGGCAGAGTCACAGAATGGTTTAAGCAAGAAAATGCTCACTTTCTAAAAGTGGCATTTCCAAACTCACAATCTTAAAATCAACTTTACTAAAAGATGTATTTTTAAATTGTGAGTTCAGGGATCCCAAACTCCACATGTCCATCTACTCTCTAGGGGAATCTACACTTTAATCATATTTAAAGGTAGCCCCCATATTATCCTATGAGAGAGACAGACCTTGCAACAGTGAAAACGAAATTGGCAGTATTTCACTGTCAGGACATATAAACCACATTACTATATGTCCTACCTTATCCATACACTGCACCCTGCCCTTGGGGCTACCTAGGGCCTACCTTAGGGGTGCCTTACATGTAAGGAAAGGGAAGGTTTAGGCCTGGCAAGTGGGTACACTTGCCAAGTCGATTTTACAGTGTAAAATTACACATACAGACACTGCAGTGGCAGGTCTGAGACATGATTACAGAGCTACTTATGTGGGTGGCACAACCAGTGCTGCAGGCCCACTAGTAGCATTTGATTTACAGGCCCTGGCACCTCTAGTGCACCTTACTAGGGACTTACTAGTAATTCAAATATGCCAATCATGGATAAACCACTTACATACAATTTAAACAGGAGCACTTGCACTTTAGCACTGGTTAGCAGTGGTAAAGTGCCCAGAGTAACAAAAACAGTAAAATCAGAGTCCAGCACACATCAACAACCTGGGGAACAGAGGCAAAAAGTTAAGGGAGACCACGCCAAGGATGAAAAGTCTAACAAGCATCAAAAAGTATAAATCTGGACCTAAATGTTGAGGCTTATTACGAGCATATACAGGGCAAGAATGTAAGTAAGTCTGAACCTTTTTTTGAATATTTCCCTCACCCCAGACATTCCTTGGAATTTTCTCAAGGGTCTTCTGGAATCCCAGGTACCCAGCTAAGGCTCAGTCATGGTGCCATTCTATGATCTGGTGTCTCAAATCTCCTTGTGGAATTAACATCTTTTGGTCATGAAAAAAGGTAACCTTCTTTTAAGCTGGGTTTTGGGTTAAGCAACCAATCCTGGGTCTTAACTGTTCGCAGTGCCTTCTCAACTTCAGTCAAAAAAGTATCAGCTATTGTCACTGCCACAACCTTCTGAGAGAGTATACTACCAGGAGGGGTGTAGAGTTCTCCTTGTCTTCTTTTTGCTATAACCTGACAAAATGTCTGATTGTAATTGTTATGTTCCAGGGCGATAAGTGAAAAGTAAATCAAAATCACTAAAAAAGTGTAGCCTATGCACTTGGCAAGGTGTGAGAGTTTTTGGTGAAGTAAATATCTTATGATCTGTGAAAGTTGTAATGGTGTGTTTTGCCCCCAATAGGTGATGACGGCATTCTGCAAAATCCACGTTAATGGCCAATAACTCTCTCTCTGCCACTGTGTAGTTTTGTTCAGCAGGAAGTAGCTTTTGAGAATAATGACCCACTTGTACGTATTTTTGGAATTGCGTTTTCCTAATTGCGATTCCATGCGAACAACAATTAGGGAATCGCAATTCCAAATGTAAGAAACTCCATTGAGTTTCTTTTGTGATTCCTGGTGGATCGTAAATAGACCTGTCTCATTATAGGTCACAATTTGCGACCCACTGGGAATCGCAAAAATCACACAGATGGTGGCCTGCTGGTTTCAGCAGACCACCATGTCTGTGATTGCTTTTAAATAAAGCAATCTTTTGGAAAACAGGCTGCGTTTAGAAAGAAAGAAAATTAAATGTTTCAGTTTCATTTTTGAAGAGTAGGCAGTGGTCTGTGGGGCCACTGCCTGCTCTCCCAAAGTGTTTTTGTTTGCATTCACAAAGGGGAAGGGGTCCCTTGGGGAATGGGTTAGCACTAATTTGAAGTCATTTAGATTCGGTATTAGGAAGGGTTGCCCTGAACATGCCCCTTCCTAACACTGATTCCCAAAATCCACTGTGCAATTCAGTAACAAGTTACTGAATCGCAGTTTGGGCCTTGTACACCCCAAAAAGCATTTTTCTAGTCACAATCAGGCCAATTCTGCAAACCTGCCCGTTTGCGACTGGAAAAATGCTTTGTACATGTTAAAAAACACTTTTCATTTATCTCCAGCTTTAGCACGTATGAAGTGGTAAACACTGCATAGCTCTAACTTTGTACAGGTAGTGGAGCCATGTACTTGATATAATAGCACAGGAATGAGTGATAATGGGTAATGATTTTTAATCGTAGTCTTGTTAACTGTGTGAAAGTCGATGTAGGCCCGTATGGGATGAAAAAGAGGGGCAAGGAAACGGTTGGGGTGGAATGCCTTATGAATCCTAGTTCTAGCATGTCATCAAAATATTTACGTAAATGCTGGGTTTCTGGCTCTGTAAGAGCATAAACTGTACTCCATGGAGTACTGCTCCAGGAATGAGATAGATTCTACAGTCATACACCCTGTGAGGTAGACACCAGGTAGATTTGGTAGGATCAAAAACATCTGGAAAGTCATGGTATTCCTGTGGTAATATGTTAGCACGAGAATGATGTGCAACAGCACAATGAATTGGTGTGACTGTTTCCTGAGCTTTCTGATAGCATGTTGTCCTACTAAAGAGGGAATCCAAGGTTATATTTCTCAAGACCAAATGTATCTTTGGGTTGTGATGCTCTAACTAGGGAATGCCTAAAATCACACCAAAAGTTGGAGTGTCAATAACATCAAAGATTACATATTCTGTGTGACTGTTATCCCGAATGAAGGTCAGTGGTGTGGTATTAAACCGTATCAGGCCAGAGGAAAGAGCTGAACCTTCAACTACTCTCATAGGATCTGGTTCTGATTTTGTCACTCAAGAGATACACAATTTTTCAGGCAGGCACATATCAAGGACATTTCCAGTGGCCCTGAAGTCAATGAGAACAGGAAGATTATGCTATGTTTTTGTGGAGATAGAATGAAAGACATTCTAATGATTGACTGCGCCAACACCATCGCTCCACTTAGGAAACCAACTAACACCCGTACCAGCAAGAAAGCACCCTGGTTTACCGCCGACCTTCAGGCCTACAAGCGAGAGTGCTGTAAAACCGAGAAGATATGGCTCCAAGAACAAACAGAGAGCAACCACGCCGCCCTCAAGACTGCCATCCGCAAGCATCACCAGCTCATCCAGACCACCAAAAGATCATTATACAAAGAACAAATCGACAACGCACACAACAATAAAGAGCTCTTCAGCATCATCAGAGAGCTCACCAACCCCAAGTTTTGCTCCGTCAACCCCCCCACTCGCAAGACCTCTGCGACTCCCTTGCCACCTTTTTTCACCGCAAGATCATGGACATCCACGGCAGTTTCACCTCTCTGACTCCCACGACCACCGCTGCCAACACCAACGCACCCAACCACACCAACCTCCTGCGCACCTGGACCCACACAAACGACGAGGACACAACCAAGACCATGAGCACCATCCACTCTGGATCACCCGCCGACCCCTGCCCTCACCATGTCTTCAATAAAGCCTGCCAAATCATAGTCCCCCAACTCCGTACCATCATCAACCGCTCCTTCGAGACCGCTACCTGCCCGGAGAGCTGAAAACACGCCAAAGTCAACGCCCTGCTCAAAAAACCCAAGGCAGACCGCGAAGACCTCAATAATTACTGGCCCATCTCCCTCCTCCCCTTTCCAGTGAAGGTCTTCAAGAAGATAATCAACAGCCAACTATCACGCTTCCTGGAGGACAACAGCCTACTCGACATCTCCCAATCGGGCTTCTGTAAGAACCACAGCACCGAGACCTCTCTCATCGCTGCTACTGACGACATCAGGATCATGCTCAACAAAGGTGAAACCGTGGCCCTCATCCTCCTTGATCTCTTGGCAGCCTTCAATACCGTCTGTCACCACAAACTTCACACACACCTCCACGATGCCGGAATCCACCACAAGACCCTTGACTGGATCACATCCTTCCTCTCCGGAAGAACTCAGAGAGTCCGCCTCCCTCCGTTCCTGTCAAAAGTCACCAAGACCATCTGCGGAGTACCACAAGGATCCTCTCTCAGCCGCACTGTTTTCAGGGTCTACATGGCGCCACTAGCCAACATTGTCCGATCCCACAGCCTTAACATTGTCTCCTACGCGGATGACACACAACTGATCCTCTCACTCACAAAGGACCCCGCCACTGCTAAGACCAATCTCCACAACAGACTTCACGCCATCGTCAACATGGAAAATGGATGCCAGCCAGCCACATTGTCAAACAACAACAAGGAGCAAAGTGGCATGGCAAACAAATAACACATGCAAGCCTATGGCAAGGGACACTGGTTGGATGGACAAAATCGCTGACAGCCAGTCACATGGTCAAAGAACAACAACAAGAAACAAGGAGGCATGGCAAACAAAGAATACATGCATGCCTATAGTAAAGCACACTGGCTGGATGGACAAAACGGTTGCCAGCCGCATGGTCAAACAACAAGGAGCAAGGAGGTATGGCAAATTAAGAACACATGCACACCTATGTCAAAGGACAATAGCTGCCTGCACAAATTGGCTGTCAGCCACATGGTCAAACAACATCCTCCTATGCCCTCAAATATTATATCCCACAGTATATATACGTTTTGCAAAAAATATTGAAATGCAAACAATGGCCAACATTTTAAATGTAATCCAATGCCATCCCTGCCCTAAATGACGGTTTAAAAACATATACTGCTGAATTTTTTTTTTTTTTATGCACTGATAACTACTAGTACTGGGCTGGTCTGACTGAATAAATGCCCCTTTTGGAAATCTAGGCCACATATTAAAATAATATTGCAAATGTTGCAAACATTTAGAAAAAGTACTGAGCTGTGCAACAATTTTCCTTTAAAAAAGGTGAAAAATCAATGAAATACAAAATAAGTGATAACTAGGCCCATAATTAAACTCCAGGCCACCACCACTATAAATTGTTAAAATCAAATTAAAGTACAAAGAAATACTAGTGCATGCCCAAGCAAACAAAGAACACCCTTATTCGATAGTTTTGTGGGATTTCACAAAAACAAAGGGGCATATTTATGAGCCCCTAGCGCCACCAGAGTGTCACTTTACCTGATGCTCCAGTGGCGCTATTCCATGCACCGTATTTAAAAGGTGGCATTCATCCACTTTGTGTGGCTTAATGGCACCTTGTAAATACGACCCCTTCACACGCAGCCTTTGTGTGGAAGGTGCGTGCAATGGGTGTTGCATTTTAACATTTCCCCAGAATTACGTGTTTTCGTAAACCTCAGGCAACACCAAAATCTAACAACACTGGCACAAAGAGTAGGAATAATTTTATACCTCCTTGTTTCTTGCTTTTTCTATGTGTGCTGCATTCTGCGTGATGGAGTAATGTGTTGCCAATTCTGGTGAAGCACCGCACTGTGCCATTTTCAGTTAAATATGGGCCAAAGTCCTTAATTTTAAAGGTATATCCAGGAGACAAAGAGAGTGATCCTTCCACCTCGAAATCCAAGCAAAAAGTGGACAAAGCAGTGGGAGGGGCCTACTGGACAGGAACAGGATGTTGGAGTCTCTGACACACTACCTTCCTGTTTGATAAATAAAGAAGTTTTCTCAATCTGAAAAACAAATTGCCGGGGACATTGGAGAAGAACATCTAGTCAAAAAACTGTTTTTGATGAGATTTAGTGGCTCTGGAGTGGAAACTCTACTTCAGAGGTGATTTTGCACTTGCAAGCAGCCCTGTTTTGGCTGACGGCATGACTGAAAACAATACGTGAGAATGCAAAGTCTTGCACACACTTGCTAGCAGCACCAAAACCCTATCTCGCTAGCACAATCAAACTCCACTCTGCGCTGGAGTACGGAATTTGGTAACTCTGCGCTACTCCATGTAGTGCGAAGTGCTGAATTCCACAAACTCTGCCAGCAGAGCGGAGTTCTACACCCAGCCCTAGTATTGTGTTAGATTTGTCCCCCTGATGTGGATGGTACATTTGTCTTGTGTGTGAGTTGAGTTTTATTTGTCCACACATGAAGGGTGTTCAATTGTACTAGCTTCCTTTGCATTAGACTGACCATGTGTTCATTTTGATGTGTGTACCTTTCAGCTAATTTATCTAGATGTACGACCCATGCTGCTGCTGTTGTTTGTGCTTTCTTGACTTGCACTTACAGAATTGGCAGATAGGCTTGTTGCTTGGCTGGCTCAAATATTTTTTGCCCCTCAGATACATAAAGGACCAGTTCCTGTGCAAATGGTGTTTTAGGAGCACGTGCAAAGTGAAATGTGTCCCATGCCAGCATTCTTCCATGAGTGCTCCTGATGCCACTATCCCTTTTTTGCAGGTATTTTTGCATTGTGAGCTTTTGACATTTGTTTCACGAACTAATGTGCATCACATTGACCTTCCATTGTGTTGCAATGAGGGTGATGTGTGGGTCCGTTACAGGAATGTTTCATGGAAGGGGTATTTGTGTTCCATGTCACATCCATATGTAAGTCTCTTAAATCTGACAACAGTCCAAGGCATGTGAGGAATGTATAGTGTCAGTTGAATTGGTAGATGTTATCTTGCTGGGGTGTTGCTGTTGAGTGACATGATGTTCTGCATACTTCGCTGTCCCTGTGATGGGAAGACTTGTATTTTTGTGGAGTTTGGTGGTGCAGTGTCAGTGACCTGCCCAAAGGGGGCATTTGTTTGCTGTGAATGTGTCATTCTTTGTGAATACCTCTGACTGTGGACACAAAGACAAGTGTAGATGGTGCCCATAGCGTGAGCCCCATATCATGTGAATGACGGAGCAACGGTCTGTTATTGAGCTTTATGACACAGGTAGTTGTGTGTTTTTACAGCCAGTTGAGTCCACGGAGGCATGGATTTTGGGCTTCATCAATGAGTAGCAGCAGTGGCAGGACATGAATGATGGGCTCCATGGCGACACAGAATGTGTAGCTCTGCTTGCAGGTGTGTTGCTTCCTCTGTTTCCTCCTGCTGGGATGTGGTGATTGGGCCGCCACGGTCACTATAGTGATGTGCAGCATCATAATGTGTCAGGTGAAAACACTTGCTCTGTTGGCCTGTTTGGCCTGCCTTTCTAAAGCAGTGGTCTGCCGTGCATGACGGTGCCAGCTGGACCGTGGAGGTCTTACCTCTACAGGATTGCCAGCATTGCAATACAGTGGTCGGACCGCCAAGCCCATTAGGCTTGGACCGCCTCCACTGCCATGGCAGTGCACTGACTGTCAAACTCGTAATGAGGCCCAGATTCCTTAAATCCAAAGGTGTATATTCACCTTGAAATCCAAGTGAAAAGTGATGAGGAGATAGACAAAGCACCAAGAGGAGCCTGCTGGACCGGAATTTGAAGTATCTGGGGCACTTCCTTCATGTTAAAAAAAAGGTAAAAAACTTGAACAGTCTGTTGGGTGAGTATCAATTCAAAAATGACTATTTTTGTAGATTTTGCAGCTTTTTGAGAAGAGAATCTGCTGAGGTGAAGACGCAGTCGCTTGCGCTTGCCAGCATCACAAAAAAAGGAGCCAGAGGGTGCTGTTGCAGCTGGAAACCATGCTAGTGACTGCAAAATCTTGTGTACACTTGCTACTGGTCAAAAAGTATGATGTAGCTCACCACCATGTGGCAAAATAAGTCTTGCACATGACAATTGAAAAAAAAATGCTATTGAGTGCAGGATAATGGAATTTAGCCGGAACTCCAGATTACATGTGTAGCACAGAATTCCCGATTTCTACCAACTCCATGAGCGGAGTGAATTTTTCCACCCACCCCTATAACAATATTCCAAGGTTACAGATGTAGCAGAGATGTCTTAAAAAAGAGAGTGATACTTAAGCCCATATTTATACTTTTTGACGCACAACTGCGCCAATGCAGTTGTGCGTCAAAAATTTTACAGCCGGCTAACGCCATTCCAACGCGCCATGCGGGCGCCTTATTAATAGAATGACGTTAGCCGGCGCTGCCGACTGGTGTGCGTAAAAAAAAATGACTCACACCAGGCAGCGCCGGCGTATGGGAAAAGAGGGGTTGTGCTTCAAAAAATGGTGCACGTCAGGTCTGAGGCAAAATTCAGGCCTCAAACCGGATTTGCGCCATTTTTATTTACGCCCAACCTCCATTGACATGACTCCTGTCTTAGCAAAGACAGGAGTCATGCCCCCTTGCCCAATGGCCATGACCAGGGGACTTATGTCCCCTGGGCATGGTCATTGGGCATAGTGGCATGTAGGGGGGCCCAAATCAGGCCCCCCTATGCCACAAAAAAAATCGGAAAAAAATACTTACCCGAACTTACCTTTACTTCCCTGGGATGGGTCCCTCCATCCTTGGGTGTCCTCCTGGGGTGGGCAAGAAGGGTGGCAGGGGGTGTCCCTGGGGGCAGGGGAGGGCACCTCTTGGCTCCTTCCAAGCCCACAGGTCCCTTAACGCCTGCCCTGACCCAGGCGTTAAAAAACGGCGCAGATCAGGCTGTGTGCCGTTTTTTAAGGCCCACCCCCTCCTGTGCGTCAAAATGACGTCAGAGTATAAATATGGGGCACAGGCCTTAAAGTCATTTTTTGGAAGGGAACGCCTTCCTTGCATATAATTAACGCAAGGCTGGTTCCCCCTTCCAAAAAAAGACGCACATGGTGGAATTTTGGCGCCCGCGGGGTCGGACGTCAAAGTATAAATATGGGGCAGGGTTTGCGCCGATTGTGCGTTGACAATTTTGAGGCACATTCGACGCAAACAGTGTATAAATATGCCCCTCAACCTCCAAAATCCAAATAAAAAATAATAATGGAGGAGTCTTCTAGGCAAGAAAAAGGCTTTAGAATTTGGCAGATGGGTTACTCCTCCACAATAGTGATGAATATCTCACTTGACAAAATTTAAATCCCATTATTTCCTATGAGATTTATATTTCGGCGGACAAAATATCTGTCACCATTGTGACTAAGTAACCCATCCGCTAAAATCTAAAACAGGCTCTAAGTCGCTAATGATGTATGTACAGTATACTTCCTGTCTCTAGCCTTTTAACTCCGGCAAACAAAATGTACCAGAACGATCTGCTGGCATGAAAATTCAACTTCAAAATGTATGTTTGTGTAAATTTTTGGGTGTCTGCAATGACAGAAGTGCAACTCATGTTTAGAACTGCAGTTTTTCACTCCTAAATGATTTGAATGCTCCATTTGGCTAAAAAAGTAAAAAATGAAATTTCAAAGTAAGTTGGCTGTCTGTGTTAAAGGACTTCTGCTTGAGTTCATTCCGAATATGTTATTTCAGTGCTTTTCATATTAGGATATTTCCCTGAATTCAATTCTTGTTACTCAACATGGCATATTGGCATAATCACAGGCATTAAGCACACATTTTGTTACATATTAAAGAGAGTATGCCAAATTACACAAATGTAATGAAAAATTATGCCTGGGCCTACCTGTAACCACAAAACTATACTAGCCTCAATATAATCAGATGTAGTTAACAGAAGGCAGGAATTTGTTAGGGTTCCACCCCATTAATAAAAGCAGAAATATCTTGTAGCACACCAATATAGCATTGCTCAATACACACATACAAAATAGTACCATCTAACCATGACTTTAATTGAGGCCTGTAATGACTCATTGTTAACTTTATGATTGTGAATAAAGCATTTAATGTAATTCCTTAATATATTTTCTAATTCACTGCTAATGTTGTCATTGTCAATAAAGCATTTCCATGGCCTCCATGTACCCATATCATGATTCATCATTAATTTTGTCATTGTTACCAAACATTTCAACGTTCAATAAACTGTGTGCAGTAGTCGTCTTTTGACGTTTGTACATGCTACTATGCAGGTGTAGGATCCACTAACAAAAAATCCCCACACTCTACATCCCTTGTACAAATATCCTATCTCCAGAGGTACTTTCATTAGAATAGTCAAATGACTCTCCACAGGGCATCAACAGAGCCCTCTCGGAGCCATAAAGTGGCATATTAAATTTGGTAATAAGGACTGCAGGGGTATGCTGAGTGTAATGCTATCTACATTTGACCACCGACTCCATCTTGACCACTGACTCTATTTTGTGCTTAGCTTCGGGTGCCGTCACATCGGTGGCACAGGGTTTTTCCCCACGAGCTTGCTGTCCACATAGAACATGTTTGCGCCAGGGTTACACTGTGCAGGAACATAACTTGGAGGATGTGGAAAGTAGGTGTGATTAGAGAGTCTCAGCCAGAGAATGTTTTCATCAAGGAAAAGTACAGCTCCTCTGTCTCTGGAATGCACATTGGGGCAGGGTATGTTCCTTCGTGTGTTTTTGATACAGACCGAGTACAGCCAGCACTTGAATTCCACAACCGAAGGGAGGGAGAGATTACCAGAACCTTCCTCTGGAGTTTGTTTAAGGTATATCAGGTGGGGAAACTTGGCATTGAGGTAGAAGGAGCTCGCCTGAACGTGGACACATGGTTCAGGGTCCCATGTTAGGAAGACCTCCTTCCTCAGCCATTCAGCGTTCACAGCATCTACTCATGTTTTACAGCATTTAAGTTAAATGCTAATGTTCATCTTTTTGTGTGCTTTTATTTGATGTCTGGGAAGTGCCTTAATAAATTAATTACTAAGAGTAAGAGTGCTGCATTCTTTGGCATTGTTTACTCTTCGTTCAATATAGAGCAACACACTGAATTCCCAGCAGCCCACAAAAAAAGCATCTTCAGTCTGGGGTGGTGCCCTTACTCCTCCTGGGGCACCCCAGGGAGAAGGTATGCAAATGTCTTTCCCCTCATAGGTGCCAATGGGGGGCTCCTTGGCCACAGTAGATCAGCAGGGCCTATAGAGATGATCCTTTGCCCCAAGACTGTGTGTCATTCTTTATTTTCCTTTTTTAATTGTGGCTTCACATATCTTTAGTGGTGGATACCCTTTCCCTTGTCCTCACATGGGGCGCTGGGTTAGCCTCATCAAAAGGCTGTGCGTTAGCCCAAAGGTACATGACCCCAGCCTCCTTCCCCCAGGGTTTATGTGGACCTCTTGGAGATCCTAAAAGGAGTGCATTGATCATGTCTCATCTGGATTCACTTCTCCAGAGGAATCACACTTATATGAGTGTTTTCTCAAACTCCCATTTCTGCTCATTGTTGCAGGCTCTAGCCATCAGGAGTGATTGCTTCAGGCCTCCTCGCCTCTGAATTTGTATTTTTCATTAGGCTTCTTTTTGTTATACTGTAGCTTCATACTTAGGACCTGCTCTCTCTATGTGTCTGGTATTGTCATCAGACTGGACTCACCTTCAGTGGCACCTGTGCAGCCCTCACTGCAAAATGTCCCCCATGTCTGCATTATTCACATCCCATAGCCTGACTAGCCACTTGAAGGGCATCCAAGTAATAGCAGGGGTAGGGGGGGCACCTCTCTGGAGATAATTGCTCTTCTGCAGTCCCAGTCCTCAGAAATTCCAGGGGGTCTTCTCCTCTCATACCCTCCAGGTGTTCCATCCTTCTACTGACCATTAGAAGTTTTACGAGAGCCAGTATCGCCTATCCTCTAGAGTTGAATCTGCAGAATCATATCCAGGCTTAGTCGGGAATTCTAGAGCACACCAGCAAGAGTCAAATCTTCAGGATTCCTTGACATTCATCTTCCCTCCCTCTCTCCTAGTTTAGGTAAGTGCAGGTAGTTTCAGAGGGTAAACACATCTCTCCAATCCTGGGATAGTTCACTAATATACTCTTCTTATCCCAACACTCCTGCACTCCATTTTGGGACATTTCAAAATAGCCATGTGGAGTGATGATCTATTGAAAGACCTCTATGAGAGTCTGAAACCACACACCTGATAGCTCAGCTGCTGTGTCCTTTAATTGCAAAACTTTGAAGAGGAGTACCTCCTGTGGCTCACTCCAGAGGTATGGCCTTCTCCTTTTTGTCCTACTTGAAATGAGCAACCCATGTTTGGTACAGTGGGAAAAGTAACTATCACATGCAGACTCCATCCCCACGCTTTTATTTCCCAGAACCAGTCCCAAGCAATGGCAAGCTGCCTTATTCGGTGAGATGGAATCTGATTCTCCTGCTGGCCAGCATAGTATTTAAGTTGGTCCAGCTGGGGGGACAAAAGCCTCAAATCTAAATAGGATATGAGTCATATGTGACAAACCCTCAAGTGCCAGAAGGCGTGCACATATGACGAAAGTGACATTGAATTGGCACTTGGGATCCATTTTGCCTTGGAAATGGTGTGCAGTGCTAATCTCTAGGCCTAACTAGTATGAAACTGTGATTTGGTGCAGATTTTGCCACAAAATGTATAGCAAAGCACACAGAGACTAACACTATGAATAACTACTCAATAGAACAGCACCAATCCATGAAGGCTCGCTTCTGCAACAGGCAACTTGCATGCAGATACTGGGCTAAGCTGGGTGGTAGGCTTACTCTCACAGCCTGCACATGTGTGCAGCCAACCTAGAGACTCTTATTCTAGCTGTCTAGCAGAGGACCTTGTTGTAAAAGGCAGCCAGTGGCGGCTAGCACTACCATTTGATTTTAACAGCGTTTACAGTGAATGAGACTAAATTTGTAGAATTCACTAAAAGTAAAGGTCCAGAAACTGGGTAGTCCAAATCCCAATATACAGGTATATATACTTTGTTCCAAGTGAGAGCCCATGAAAGGATAAGGGCATGTATTTAAGGGACCATTCTGAATCTACATGTGGCTCCTGATGAACAGCAGCACTGGGCTGCTGGTTACATGACTCAGCTATAACATTCAGAAACCTGTAAATGTGATAAGATATGTTTACACCTTAAATCAAGTAAAGGAAAATAAGCAAAGAAAGCGTATTGCACCACTTAACTTTAGAAGCACCTTCGTTTTTCTAAGATACTCTGTCTAAAAGGTAAAATATGATATTGTCATACAACTTAAAAATAGTTTATTTCGTTAACATGCAGAAGCATTTCACTTAGTACACCATATATCACTGCATTGAGAGAAATACATTAAAAGTGATAGTGTTCAAACATGAACTTAGGAACACTTATGCCCTCACCTACCCTGACAAAGTCATTAGTGAAGCAAAAGCCAAGTTAACTGTCATGTGCATCCTCTGGGTTGCCAAGGTTGTTATTATTCATGGAACAATGCAATAACTCAAAAACATATATCTCGCATATATGATAATGAAGAAAAACGAGGAAAAGTGAAACTAAACAGTTCCCTAGGATCAAACAATTTGGTCAATTTGGGCAACAGGCATTAGGCCAAGGCTTAGGCCGACAATACATTTCAGATGAAAGTGCTTCTGCCCTGTAGCCTAAAGCACTTGTGTCACAAACGCTCAACCAGAGCAGCAAGTAACTTAAAATATGGCAAGTGGTATGCTACAGGGAGAGCGTAGATGGCACCTCTGCAACACCCGCAGAATGGTGAGTCATATATTAAATGACTGCCAAAGTTCTCAAGGTCAGCATCTTCCTTTTATTCTCAATTTCATTCTTTGTACTTTTCTGAACCATATGACTGATGAATTTCCTCTCTACTTCTAAGAACGGCAGCCATATTTCCATTTTTAGGGCCGTATTTATAGGCCCCTGGCGCCACAAGAGCGTCACCTTTAGTGATGCTCCTGTGGCGCTAAGCACAGCATCGTGTTTACAAGGTATTTACTTTTTGTGGCTTAACTCCACCTTGCAAATACGGCCCCTTCCCACGCAGCACTGTGCGTGGAAGGGACATGAAATGGGCATTGCTGTGGGCGTGCCACAGCAACGCTCATTGCATTTTGACACTGCCTCAGATTTATGACATTTCGTAAACCTGAGGCAGCGCCAAAATCTAACGCCACCCCCAGGGGTGGTGTTAGCAGGGCGCAACGAGGAGGAATACTTTTATTCCTCCTCGTTATTTGCTTTTTCTATGTGTGCTGCATTCTGCAGCACGCTTAGAAAGAGCAAAATGCCAGAAATTATTGTTTATGTGTTAGAAGGTGTCCCATCCTGCACATAAACAATCATTTGAATATGACGCTTTGGGTATTCTGTGTGTGCTGTATTGTGCAGCACACACAGAAGTGCCAAAGCGCCATTAGTGATTGTTTATGTGCAGGAAGGGACACCTTCCCACAAATGAACAATCACCCCCCCCCACTTCAACGCAGACATCCTTGCACGGTGTTGGCCCTGCCAGCTCAATTTAGCATCAGCGTAGGGGGTATCGCAGGGGTGCACCGTATTCAGTTAAATACGGCGCATCCCTGCGTTTCTAAAGTGGCACTGCCACTTTTCAATAAATATGGCTCTCAATCTCTGATTGGAAAACGAAATCATCTACGCTCAGGAATTTAAATCCATAACATTATCGCACCCTTGAGCAAGGAAGCCTCAATGTACAGTTCACATACGTCTATATTTGTGCAGATTCGATTATGACTGGTGTTTTCGTCAGGTATCATACAAAGCAAATTATAGTAGTTCTCAAATGATGTAGTGCCCGAGGGCACCTATTTAGCAATACTATTTGTTGTGAAAAAAATTATATTGCACTTAAAATTAGTGTTTCTGTAATTTAATATTTTTGTTGCTGCCTTCCGGCAAATTTTTACACAGATAAACATGTTATTTCATATACATAAACTTCATGTTATCATTCAATTTAATTTGTTTTGTACATTGCACTGCCGCCCAAAAAAACACATTCTGGTGCTTACTGTCCAGCAGACACATATAAAATACAGAAAGGCCATAAATAAAACAAAGTTTTCAGAAGTTTTGATGCCAAATAGTTCCGATTCTTCAGACCATGCCTGAACCACAAAAAGCGGACTCACTGTCTTCTAAAAGAGTCACGAGACATTCAACAGTTCTTTTCACACGGAAGAAAGTAAACATGCGATGTATTCGGGAGTGCCATAGTAAATTTAACTCAAAATTCTTTTTTTTTTTTATTTACTTTCCAACACAAAAAATAAATTGTGTTGGACAGTTGCCTGAAAGTAACTCAAATATGCATAAACCGCTGCTTTGCATTGCTCTGCCTTAAGGGGTCATTATATGAGTGCTACACGAACATTCCATGCAATCACCCATGGTTTTTGATGCAGATCCTATCTACTAACAATAGTAGGTGGGTTTTTGTGGCAAAAAGTAATGCCACTGTAAAGCAGGTGTTAAAAGGAAAATGCATGTATTTCTTTTTTTTACTAAATTTGCACATGTGCTGCACTGTAAAGCACTCAGCCGAAGTGGTAAACGTTGTAAGGTTTATCTAGAAATAATATTTAGTATTAAAAAGTACTATTCGAGTACAAAACCTATTGCAGACATCACACATACATACTTGCACTGTGGTGGTGCTAAACAGCAAGATTGTGCTCTAGTCATAGGGCGAGAGTAGAACAGTGCATATCTCTAGATATGGCATGATCCTGCTCTCTCCCTGTCATGCAATGCAACTTTAGGTGCTGTACTGTATCCCGTGACGTTTCTAAATTTGAGCCTGAGTTGGCCGCAAATTGCACAGAGGCCCTTTGTTTTCCTCATGAAAATCCTTCCTTGTTATAAAAATGTTGCATATTGCATGTCACAAATAGGTTGTAATATTAAACTGTATGGAGTTTTTGCAATCTATAAAAACAAAACTCAATTTAATTACTCATTCCATCTTGTGAAAAGCAGGGAGATACTACAACCATGAAATATTTCCTCCTGTGATTTTATATCACAATGGGACTGAGTCACAAAGGTCAGTATTAGGCCTTGGTGAAATTTCATTCACAGCGACATAATCTTGTCTGAGATTATGCCATTACTTCAATTCCTTGAGGTAAAATCATATTGCAGAAGCATAGGAATGATGCAAATGAACAGATACCTGGTGGCTGTTGTTCATGTCAAGTGCAGTTTTGTGCTATTGTTCTGCCATATCTCGCAATCATCAATACCTATATTTTTACTCTTAGGTGATTTAAGAGCACCTGGGTGATGGAGTGCATCCTTGAGTGTTGATCTGTTATTGTTTTTTTTTAATTCAACCTAATGCCTAAGTGCTGCACTGAAGTGATAATAGGCATAAATCGGCCTGATAAACAGTTTCATCCAACCTCACTTCATAATGTAGGTACAAATGATGCACCTTTTGGGAAAATTGTCAGCTGTTGGAAATTTGGTTACTGGTTGAGGGGGGTGAAACCGTACTCATGCATCAACCACAATTCTCTGTCAGGGTGAAACACAAGCAAACCCCAAATCAACCTGTGCTCAACCCTCTTGTAGCTTGCCACAAAGTAGTCAGGCTTAACAAAGAGGAAACATATAAAGTACTTATGCTGCACTTCAAAAAGTAATAAAGTGAAAACACAACACAAGTCAAACCCACACTAACAAAATGACAAGAATCCAATCAGTAGAACCAGAAATAAGCAATGTCAGTGTTTTAAGTGAAAACAATGCCTAGATGCACAAAGAGCCAACTGTGATTATGAGGGCAAAGCGGAACCAGGATATAGTCACAAGTTCAGACTGACTTTGATGGAGCATGTTGAAGATAAAGGGACCAAATTGGGCCAGCTGAACAAACAAGAGTCCGTGTTGAGGATGCATTGCGCAGTGTTGGTTTCAAGAAGCTTTGAGTCTGGTTGGTGTCATCCTGCATCATTGTTGAGAATGCTGCTGGTGAGGGACTTGCAAAGCAGAGCCCTGCTTTGAATATGTGTTGCACACCAGCAGTTCTGAAGGATCTGCAGGGCTGTGATGTGTAGACCTAAATCATCATTGAGGATGCCTTGTACAAGTAGCTTATGATGCAAAGGCCTGCATGGAGGATGTATTGCGCAGTGGCGGTTTTGGGGAGACCGCAGGCTGGAGATGCATTGGTTCTGCCCACTCAAAAACCAACTGCAAGCTTCACCTAGTCATTTGACCCAGGATACAAGCAGCAGGTACCAGATAGTTGGAACAAGAAAATGCCAACCCTCTAAAACTAGCATTCTCAGAATTGTGACTTAAAATCCAACTTTACCATTAAAGAATATTTTTAATTAAAATTCCTCAGACACAAAAAAAGAAAGCTTAACCTGTTCCCAATGAAAAGGTAGCACTTACTAAAGGCAATAAGGCCACCCAATGTTATCTTATCAGAGAGGTAGTCCTCACAATAGTGAAAACATTTTTAGGAGTTTTTCCTTTTCCCTCTGGACCGTGTAGTACCTAACTTTGTGGTGACTTAGGGCCTGATTACGATTTCGGCAGAAGGTTTTATCCATCCACCGAATATCCAATGGGGAGGTTGCGCCCTATGTGGCTACCTCCCCACCAGGCCCATTATGAATTTCCCCCTAGGTCGGCGGGAGGAACCTGAGTTTCCACCCACTTGCCTAGTGGGAAACACCCTACAGCATTGTCTTCGGCTCGTAATCAAGCCTGCGGCAATTCTGTAGGATGCAAGGTGCACCAGGAATGCTTTAAGTGTTTGAGACACTGTTTTCCCACAATCATTCACAATAAACCTTTTCAAGGGAGTTGACAAGTTAGCAGGATCTATTCCATTAAGTTAATAATGCTGTAGATTTCTTTTTGATATATATAATATTAAATTACTTCAGTTAATAACATAAAATATATCTACAATTTAAAAAAAATGTTTTTTAAAGTTTTAAACACTTTCAGATATTTTACCATGGGGAAGTCTCTGCCCCGAAGGCCTTCATGCGAAAATGCAGTTCTAACCTCACGCTATTATCTTTATTGTGAATTAACTATCTAATTGATATATTGTATAAATATATATATTACACTAAATTAAAATGTGTTCCCCTTGCTGCATATAATTGTATATTAAAATACTTTAAAATTAAGCAAAGGTACTCCTACTATTCTTAAATGTCATGGTGAACCTCGCATGTAAATATTTTAAGAAACTTTACATGGCAAACCTTGCTGTTCTCTTTACTCCCCCCCAACAAGGAATGCACACTACACAGAGAAAACAACACAGCGTCTACTAGGCAATGTACAACCTACTGAATAATAGACTAAATGACGCAGACCTACTGAATAATATTCTAATAATAGCCTAATAATTGACTGAAAAACGGAGAAGGTCAGTTGGAGGCAACACACGGGAGGCCGTGTTGACGCACAGGAATGCCATGCAGTCAGGCGGTTAGGTGGTAGGGGCTATCAGAGGTGCTCCAGCCACAAAACTGACTCCTGATCTCCCTTGTGAGCACTGGTGAGCAAGTGGCATGCACCTGGCACTTGGCACTCAGCACCCAGGCATCCAGGACCCGCTGGCGCTTGCTAATTGGCTCCATTCGTCATCCAGCACCAGACAAACATCAAGCCAGAACTCAATGCGGTCTGGCATGACCTCAGCAGGAAGAGGAGCGGGCAGGAAGTCAGCCACATGAGGCAATCAGGATCTTGCAAGGTGAGAGAGCTGAAAGAGGCCAGTGACTAGTAGACAGAGGAGGAGCCGGAGGAAAATTCAGTGTTAATACGTGAGGCAAGGAGGCCGATGGGAGTGGGTTTAAAGCGGGTCAGGCATTAGTCATCCAAGAATTGGCAAACAGCAAGAATCAGCAGCATAATGGTTAATAAGTGGGAGTAGGGGTAGGGACATCACAGGAGGAGGTATTTGCCTGCAGATGGCTTGCATTGTGCAGAGGCAGCTGGCAATAGACCGGTGTGGCTTGTGAGTGTGTGGTTCTCTGCTCTGCATTCTGTCCCCTTTAAGCTCCCATGTACCACTGTCAGCTCCCTGCTGTTCTGCTAGAGCATTGCTAAAATATTCCCCATGGAAAGTCCCCCAGAGACTCTTTATCAACTACTATATGCCATGTGAAAGAGTGAAGCATACAGCATACTTGTGCCCCCACGTGTCTCGTGTTTCACAGGACCCATCATTGCTGGGAGGGTGGCATGGTGGTGCTAGATGCATTAAGGAGCTGCTAAGATTCCCTGGGAACCTAGGAAATTTCCCCTTGTTGGACAAGTTGAAGAACAAGTCAAGGTGTTTAGTTGCAAAGCTATGATAAAGCCATCAAGACTCTTTATCATCTCCTATCTGCTGTGTGAAGAATTGAACTATACAGAGCGCTCGTGCCCCCCTTGTCTTGTGTTTCACAGGACCCCTCATTGCTGGGGAGGTGTGGCGGCACTAGATGCTTTGTGGAGCTGCTAAGATTTTCTAGAAACCTGGGGAACTGTCCCTTGAAAGACAAGTCAAAGAACAAGTCAAGGCCTTAAGTTGAAAGGCTGGATTAAGCTGCAAACAAGCCACAATAAGGACTCAACAATGATGGCAATAAGGCAGCCAGGGTGCAAGGAACAAGAAGGGACTAGAAATCAAAAAAACGCAAGAGACCCCCACAAATTGGACCTGTTGTAGTTAACCCATATTAAGCCTATCATTGGTATTATATATCTCATTAAAGTACCCTACAGTTATATATCTGCGGCCTATCAGAATTTTTTACCAGAATATTATTGTCGGCTCCCCAAACGTATTTGTGGGTATGAGCCATACCAGCCACGCATCTTGTGCGAACCAAGTACCTTAGCCTGACTGCAACGAGGTCCAAAAAAATAGGACCAGTGCACAAGCCGGCCAAAAGAAAAGAAAAGCCCCTGCGCAGGAGACGCCGCACACAAGACATACTAAGCAAAATATGGTGGCATGGGTACCCGGGATGACAGCCTCATGTTAGCAGACAAAGTACTTATTGATAAATTCCAGGGTGAGATGGAAAATGACCCACTTCAAAACCCTGGGCATTGAGAGATGGGGACTGCAGGAGAAGGCCCTAAGAACCTAAAGCACTCAAATTACTTAAAGATCTCTGACTAATTTAAGCCACAGGAAAAGGAGGAAGTGCAGCACCCTCATCTCCTCCTCTTCCTGCTGTGATTTGCCCAGTTCCCTGCCTTAGGCCTATTTATGAGCCTGGCACTCATGGGGAAAGCGTCAGGGATTGGGGCAGGTAGCAGCATTTATCGCCACAGTTAGCACCATCACATTTATCATCACCATTAATATGATCACCACCCCCATTTTTGACCCCAGTGGTCATTGTTTCCAATGCATCTAAAAGGAGAGAACCCACTCAAAGTTCTACGGTGGAGTGACAGTATACGGGACCGGAGGTCATTTCAACGGGTGTTATGGCCAAAGCTGATAATGCAAGGTGCTGATTAGATTTCCTTTCAACTTTTAACTCATTTCCAACTCATGCAGATGTCTGCACCATTTTACATGTTCAACCGAATGTTCCTGCAAGAGGATTGGCGGAAAGTCAATTTGATCCCCTACAGAGGAACAAAGATGTACTCTACCCAAGCACAGCAAATACACCAGGCACCCCAAAGGCAGAGAGTCCTAGAGCACAGGGCTTAAAGACCATGAAATATCTCACTATGGCTCTCAATTGCCTGTGGGCACTGTACTAAACAAGATGCAAGCCACGTGGAAACATTAAACCATCTTGCCAATAAGATGGGCATTCAAGTTGATCCGCTCAATATGCTTGTAGTCTTTGTGTCAGGAATAGATGGAAAGCTGGAGAATTTAAATGCCTTGATCAAAATAGTCCAAGCCTGGATAATGATTACAGTGTTTTCATGCAAGGAGGTGAAAGACAAATTAGTGTGACTACCTGCTTTCTTAGATGATTTGGTTGAGGACATAAAGAGTGTACCACATGAATTAAAAACCGGCAAAAAGCAACCACCTAAAGAAGGGACTCAGAATGCAAGAAACACTACAAGCCTCCTGCTGGGCTATATGTCAGAGATGATGAAGAAGAAGGACACAACTAGCCCAGCGGCCTATGAGGAAATAAGAAAGACTACCCAAGCAATGGCAAGCCAGCAAGGGGGTACCGAGATCACCAAGGATCCAAGTGATCCAGAGCCCAGGCAAGTCTTTATGGTCTCCCTGCGCTTATCACCAGATGTTTCAGCACCCCCTCACATGATGAAGTGGGGAAAAAAAGAGTACAAGGACAGGCAGGAACCAGATTTGTCCAGCGAGCATAACCAAAGGGCAAGCCCAAGAAAGAACCTGTGATGTGAGGTCATGGCACCATGCAACCTGAAGTGGATTTAGAGCACCACATATCTAGTGAGAGCCAAGATGATGGAGAGGACCTATTGCCTGGTAGGGGTAGAAAAGATCCACCCGAGACCAAGGGTGATGAAAGCAGCAACCTTTAAGCAGATATTGACATTGAAGAAGCAATCTTGAAACAGATAATGGCGCTGGAGGTCAATGGAATGCATTTACCCCAGTAAATTATACCGTCAAGCAGAGGTGTGGTAACTTTGGCACCTTGGGAGATGCCAGCTGCCGATCGGGCCCAGCCATGGCACACCCTGGTACGCCCTGACAGGTGAGGGTAACTTACCCTTGCCATCTTGCCTAGACACCTGGAAAATTAGGGGGCAGGGAGAAACCCAAAAGAATGAGATGTTGGCATGCAATATAATACCTTTGTGTGGAAAAGAGGATGGAAGGCAGGAATGGCAAAGGAGGAGGGCCGTCATCCAGCACAAGTGGAAATTCTAGGAGGACAATTCAAACAATGAAGGCCCTGGTGGCAGGATGCAGAGGAACAAGAGTGGTAACCAAAATGGATGAAACACAATATTGGAGTTGGCTCCTATCTGCCCTATCATCGATATGTCAAATTGACCACTGTGTGTATTGAAACAAAAAAAATTCCCGGTTTACCGTGTGATAAAGCATTGCACCCTAGGCATTTGCACTTGCAATCTGGAGGGCTTTGCTCAGAAAATTGATCAGCCTTCTCTGTTGGAGTATTTTAACAAATTAAACATAATCGCCGTGCAAGAGACATGGACACAATCCAGTATTCCCTCAATTGGGTTTATTGAATTTACCATGCCGGCAAGTAATAGCAGCCCCTACGGAACAGCAAAAGGTGGGCTGACAACCGAAGGCAGGGGATGGCCTGAGCCTTTACAGAGGAGTATGCACATCACTTGGGTAAAAACAGGGTTGTGTATAGCAAAATTGCTGTTCAATTTGTTTATCTCAGATCTATCACTGTCTCTCGCTGAGGTGACATTGCATGCACTGAGTTTTGAAGGCCAGCAGCTGTGTAATATTCTATATGCTGATGACCTGCTACTGTTAAGTAACACCCGAGTAGGTTACAAGGATTGATCGAGAGGCTAGCACAATATTCAGCTAATAACCAACTGGATATCAATCTTAAAAACACCAACATTATACCTTTAAACCGCCGGATTTCCAAACATAGGAAATGGCATCCCAACAGGTCCATGATCAATGAAACAGCATATCATTTCAATCTAGGCTTTAAATTGAACTCCAGCGGGTCATTTGCTGCACAAGAAAAGGCTATAATAGCCAAAGCAGATGCACACAGTTTTGCCTTTTCCAAATGAAGAAAAATGAAGAAAAAATCTGTGGGGACATATTCTTAAGGCACTGATCATGGTGATCTAATCAAAACTGACTGCCACTTTATCTTATGGGTGGAAGATAATGCTAGGGGAGGACACAGCCGCTTTGGAGAAGCTTATATTACGAAGATACAATCAGGTGTTTGAGTTTGCCCCCCAGCTCAAGAAAGCCTTACCTTTTGTTTGGTTAAACAATCATTAGCCAGACTAGAGGCCCTTGTAAGATGTTGTCATTTCTTAATTAGTGCTATCTGAAGAGAGACTAGCCCATCCTTTCAGGGTCGAAATTAATTTTGAAAGGGGGAAAAGTCACTTTGCCAAATACTTACAGAATAGCATAGAGAACATTGGTCTTTTAGACTTATGACAACTGAATATAAGTGATATTATTTTTAAGAAAACCCTGAATAAATGTATCCAGCAGTAAAGCCGCCTCGAGGACAAGATGCTATTTTCAAAATGAGTCCACAGGTGGCTGGTGATAAATCCATAAGAAACCTGCAAGGAACAAGTCTACTTTGAGGCAGCACTCACTTTGTCCATCAAGAATGAACTCATGAAAATGTGATTTGGTCTCCTCCCTTCCTTAGATTTTACCCGCAAATGGCAGATGAAGGGGCAATTGGAGGATACACGGTGTTGCTTTTGCCATCAAATGAACTAGACAGTTCATCACATACTCTGTCATTAGCATACAGCAGGGCCCGGTTGCACAAAGAGTTTTACGCCCATGGAGTAACAACCTGCAGGTCGGCAGCCATTGAGGCCTTAAGCCCTCAAAATGTTATGTTGAATTTTCGGCTGGTGCAGTACTTAACAATTTTTAGCAGCCAGATAAAAGCATCATCTGTGCCTTATGCAGGGTATTGGCCAATGGAATTTTAAGGGCCTTATTCCTAATATAGCGGGCTGTAATGCTTAGGCTTGTCATGCTATTATGATTTATTCAACTGACTGATTAACTAGGGGTACAGTATGAGGAAATGACCCCTATCCTTCACACTGGATACTGTGAACAAGGTTACTAGGGAGTGATCACAACAAACATCCATTCCTATCCAAACTACGTAGGCAGTTTAGCTCAAAGCATCTGAGTATATTACATGGCCCTTAGCATGGGGAAGATGCTGGTAATGAATTACTGGTGCCTCTCTTTTATGTCTGCACAATGCACTTTTAATATGCCTTGTTGTGCTTTGCCTGTCCTTTATGAATGAAACATTCACTTTCACTTGACTTGCTCTGCGTAGTCAGGTTGCAATAGGCATGACTTACCAGCCTTGTACTGTAAAAATACTTATTTTAGTCTTCAGATAAGAGTACTACTTGACAGTTGTCAAATGTGTATGCCCATTCTCGTGAAAGTTTTAATCTTTTAATTGAACATATGATGTATGAAGGGATTGGTCATGAAATACATCTACTCCTATCCCGACCATATAGGAGGTTTAGCCCCGGGTATCTGAGTATGTCATCTGGACCCTAGCTTAGGGAAGAAGCTTATTTTTAATTAGTTGCCTCGCTTTTTATTTTTGCACAATGAACTTTTTACACACTTTGTTTGATTTGTTTGTTCTCTATGATTGCCCTATGTACTTTCACAAGACTTGTTGTGCTTATTCAAGTTGCAATGGGCATGGCTTACCAACTTCATTCTGTTAAATCTTGCTACTTTTTTAGTCCTTAGACGAGAGTACGGTTTAATGGTTGTCGTATGTGTATGTCAATTATTTTGAAAGTTTTAGACCTTTCATTAAACGTATGATTTTAAAAACTGCTGATTTGTCTTTGTTTATGGTTTTAATTAACTAATAAACTAAAATTACTATTACTACTACTGAATAATAGGGAAGAATGTATTTAATGTTTGCAAATAAATATATGATATAACTTTATATGACCAGACAAGAAATTAATAGAAAAACATGTTAGCATTTTCATAGTTCTTCATACACAAATTGAGTCATTTTTTCTGCTCCTGAATTAAATGGTCAATGCAAAAAAACTTCCTTTGTCACTCATATTGGAAGAATTTACTTCTAAACAGAATGAAAAATAGAAACAAGCAATATCTATTAATACACTTGGGCTTAAGGTGGGCGTTTCATTTTTCAAGACACATTATGCAAGTATTTTTTGAGAAACAGTGTGAGCAGTATCATTTACTAAGGCAAACAGGAACTCCTTTTTAAGGTTTAACACAGGAGAGCTTGTCCATTCTTAGCACGAGATTAGGAGGGTTCATGGAACCTTCACGTCCCTATATATCCAAATTTGGATTATCTTTAATTTCTCAAAAACTACTGAATGGATTTACACCAAATAACAAAAAAGCGCTTTCTGGACTAAGAGCTACATTTTCCCCAAATTTAATGCAATTCAATCCAGTGGTTTTGGCTGTATCACTGTTCAAAATTCCTATGGAAAAATTAATGAGGAAAATGTGCTTTGGAACGCCTCCTTTTTCTCCGGCCCCCACTAGGCGGTTCACCCTGAAGCTTTCCAGGCAGAAGCTGAAGTGACCACCATTGTATTTTAGAAATGTTCCTGAATATTCATCAAACAGTGCCAAAGTCATTAGTAAAACAGAAAGGGCCAGATGTATAAAGCGTTTTGCATGTCGCAAACTGCGAAATTTGCAGTTTGAGCCATGCAAACGCACATCGCGATGCACATTCCCATTTCCAGAGTCGGTATCGACTTGCAAAATGGGAATGCGACTAGTAAATAGGAAGGGGTGTTCCCTTCCTATTTGCGATTCGCACAGCAATTCGCAGTTAGCAACCATGTCAAGTGGGTGCTAACTCATTCACAAAAGGGAAGGGGTCCCCTGGGGACCCCTTCCCCTTTGTGAATGTCACCCAAAATATTTTTTCAGAGCAGGCAGTGGTCCAATGGACCACTGCCTACTCTGAAAAAATGAAACCAAATGGGTAAATTTTTTCTTTTGTATTGCAACTCGTTTTCCTTTAAGGAAAACGGGCTGCAATACAAAAAAAAACTGCTTTTTATAAAAAAGCAGTCACAGACATGTAGTTGTGCTGTCTCCAGCAAGCCACCATCCCTGTGAGTGCAGGGAATTGCAAGGGGGTCGCAAGTTGCTACCCACCTCATTAATATTAATGAGGTGGGTCTTTGCGATCCCCTTGCGATTTGCAGATGGTGTCATGGACACCATTCTGCATATGATTTTGTGAATCGCAAATTGCGAGTCGCTCCGACTCGCAATTTCGATTCGTAAAATCTGATTTTTCTACATCTGGCCCTAAATTCCTTTGCTGGGGAAGATATTTAGGGAAAATCACCAGCACATGTGTACCTGCTCTTCTGAAGATCACCTCACTCTTTTCCACTTTCTCAGGCTACAAAATTCACTGAGCCAAAAACAATGCTTTATCTATGACTCCTCTCCCAACAGCACCCCCCCTCCACAGCCTTCCTTAATACAGGTAAAGGCCAAATGAATACCTGGACATTTTGTTCAGAAATAACTTGCAAATAATGGTCCCTATGTGAGGACAGATTGAGGTCATTAAGATGGTGACTGCTCCAAGATTTAACTGTGCTTTTAGCATGCTGCCAATACTGGCATCTGCATGCAACCTTCAATGCATTAATCTTCAAATCAAAGGTTGTAATTGGCGGGGAGCGAACCCAAGGCTGGCCAGGATCCACAGCATGCAGCTAAGACATCTAGTAACATTGAACTGTACCATACAGCCCAACATCATTCACAGTTGACTGGGTTATACTTGAAAAATACAGAAAAGGAAGACTGAAAAGGCATTGAAGACATTATGTATCAAACATTTTTGTGATAGCAAACGGCCCAACAGGCCATTTGTGATCACAAAAATGCATTTTGGTATGTATCAAGTCCAATTTGCGACTACATACTGATTTGGTATTAGGAAGGGGCGTGTCAAGGGCATCCCTTCCTAATACCGAATTGCAGAGGTATGTGCGATTGTTGTATGACCGTGAATGCAGTCGCAAAACGATCGCAGTTACCACCAATTTCCAATTAGTGGTAACCCATTTTCAAAGGGGAGGCGTCCCTTTTGCGAATGCATGCAAAACAGACCACTGCCTATTCTTAAAAATGAAAAGAAAACTTTTAATTTTTCTTTTTTAAATGCATCCTGTTTTCATTTAAGGAAAACAGGCTGCATAAAAAAATAAAAAAAAAGATTGCTTTATTTAAAGCAATCACAGACATGGTGGTCTGCTGAGCACAGCAGGCCACAATCCCTGTGATTGTAGCCGTTCTCAAAGGCTTGCAAATTGTGGCCTACCTCATGAATATTAATGAGGTAGGTCCATTTGCGAGCCCTTGCGAATCACGATAGGAAACTCCTGGAGTTTCATACATTCCAATAGCGATTACTTAATTGTGATTCACAAAAAATAGCAATTTGGTAACCGCTACTGGAATTAATGATACATCTGGCCCCTAGTGCCTTATTACAAACTTGGTGGTCCAAACCTTGGACCTCGAGGATGACAGTCTGGAGGATGCTGCCTAGCTGTCTGTCTTCATACTGCTGTATTATTATGTTCCAGTGGGACTGGTGAGACAGTCAGTGCCACGGCATTGGTTTTCGCTTTGAAAGAGAGCTTAGGCCACTGCTAACTGCACTGACAGTGCTGCCTGTGTAGTCAGAATGCACACTGTGCGCATTCTGACTGTGCTGACATGGATCCTCTACACTAGTCATGACAGGGGCATCGTTGGTGCAGGGGACCCCTGTGGCCCCGTCTCTGCCTTTCTCCCGGCTTTTTCATAGAAAAGTTCCCGCCATGAAAAGATGGGCAGAAAGGCAAGTCATGATCAGAACAGAGGTGCCGACATTGACATCACCTTACTTGAACACAACTGTCACCATTGCCAGCACAACGGGATCCACAATCTTGGTGGTGGTCTTGTGGCCGAGCAACTGCCAGCATCGTAATTTGGCGATAGGACTGCCAAGGTTGCAGCTGTCAGACTTCCACTGAGGGTACGGTGGTCTTAGGACAACCATACTCATAATCAGGCCCTTAATCATCAACTGGAAAATTTTGGCTAAAGAGGCTGGAGATAACCCCATCTCTAAACATGTGGATGACCAGGCACAATATTTTATAGCAGCATCCCTTCCTACATATGGAAGTGCCTCTTTGGAACAATACGGAAATATGACTAGTATGCGCTGGCCACAATGTGCACATAGTATCCTCCTCTCACTCGGTCATATCTTTTCATATGAGGACTTTCCACCCTTTACGGACATATGTGCTGAATTACATTTAGTACTGAATCTCTGTCTTTTCTACAACCAAAAGCCTGCCTCACAAGTAGGTTGACCAGCCACCTACTTATGGTGGACAAATATACCTTGTACGACTATTTGGTAAAATGTGGACCTACAGAGGATTAGTTTTGGGTCTATATGAAACATTGTACACAAACTATAGTTAACACTGACCCAGAAGCATCTAGTGGAAACCCACATCAAGGAGGAGCGGTGTGATCTACTACATGAGCATGACAGGACAGGAACATCCACGAGGCTCAGCTAAGATTCTGTTTCTTCAAAATATTATATGATTGGCACTGCTCTCCCTTGAAAATCTATTGTTCAAAGCGTTGAAGATGTGACCAACCCAGGGGATACAATTATAAAAATGTATTAGGACTCTGACTCCCAGCTACCTCGAAAGCAAATCACACAGATCCACCTCCTAGAAACCAAAGGAGCCAGCACCAGTGACAGCTTTTCATACTTCGAATCAAAATTAAAAGCAAGGGCGACAGATGGCATAGACCAATTTTTCGGAAATCCCTGACCCAATTTAAGACGTTCGCTCATCTGTTCTCGTTTAAATATGCCCTAAAACATTCACCTAACGTGCCGTAGATGAGCAGCTCCAAGAGACCTTGGTATAGCTACAAGTGTCATCATTCTTTCATTTATATACACAGTGAAGCAGCGCGATACTTAACTCATATTTTCTCATATCTGTTGTTTCTCATCTTCCCGTAAACGTCCTTGACAGAAATAGAAAACACTCATGTCAAGGAAAATGATTAAAACATATATTGCAAATAGGGCATTTAGCTCAACTCTGGAGGAAATAGTGTTCATGTCAAACATTATTTGCTGTTCTGTTTCTATTTTTTGTCTATTCTGCTTTGAGTAAAATGTGTTACAGGCTCACCAGCAAAATGGGAGCCAGAGATTCAAAATGCTCCGTATTCGAAAAGCTACCCATGCAGCCAATGTTTTATGGTATGTGCTGGAAACTCATCAATTTTTGATAAGTATGTGTTTTCAGCAGTCTGCTCCCATTACTCCAAGTATAATTATTTGCCTCCGGCTACCATTCAGAAACTTGCAATTTTAATGCATGCTTCAGCAATTTCTTCCTGCTCATTGAAAAATGCAGTTGGGTGTTCTTTTTTCCATCCCTGTTTCTAGCTTGTACTTTAACAGTTCAGTAGGAAAAATCTATGATTTTTTCTGGACAGCGGGCATTTTCAACACTTTAACAGGCAGATTGGTGTATCTGTCTAACAACCCACATGTATGTGGTAAAGCACAGGGCACACCGCTCCGCAAGATTAACTCGTGAAATTTGGCAGCTTCATACTGTATAGCATCCCAACACGATTTTTAAATTTTTTATCAAAACAAGCATCATTTTAATATGAACTGTTTGATCTGGTACTCAGACACTAGTTGAAGAAATAGCCCACAGACATGAGTGTCTTCAATGTATTTTGTGCCATTTACTCTATGGATAAAACACCATGCATTCCTCTGAGCTATTAAGAGAAAAACAATATTACTCAAGTAATAAATGTTGCATCCAAGCTGGAAGAAACAAAAAAATGCTTGGGCGTTCATTTTTCTCTAACGTGAACATTAATACTACTAATGCTAAAGAACACAATACTACCTGTTTTGAGAACTGTTACTGGGAACTAATGATAACTCACATATTCCAAAATTAAAAGAAAGCTTCATGCTATTTTGCCTTCCTAGAGCAATTTGTATAGTATTTATGCATCAGCTGAACAATATTGAACACAAAATGTGAAACACTACAAATCTCAAAATTAATTAGAAAAAGAGAGTAAAAGTTAATAAACAAAATGACACCAAAATAGCAAATATCCAATAAGGGGAACAGGAGATATGAATTTTTAGCACCAAGAAGTACAAAGTGCTAATGATAGTCAGTGATTGCAGTAGACAGAGACAAAGGTGAAATTGGATGTTGACCGTGATGGAGTGCAGTTCAGACACACCAACCAGGTTTGTCTTGGTCAAAGATTTAACTCCTAATTTTGGCCCTGTAAATCCCAATCTCCCACAGGAGTACCCTTTTAAAGCCCCCCTGGACCTCAGCAGTGGAACTTAGAGACTCACAATGTTTCAGGCAGAGGCCAACAACAGGGTCCAGCTCAAGCCTAGTTGCTACTAGCCTGCTGGCCAGTTGCAGGATAGAGCCCTTGTGGTTTGTTCTGGTCCTTAGCTTTAGCAAGAGGCCAACCTTAAGGCCCTTGAAGACCACTTCTTTAATCCATGTAGAAGAAGAGAAGGTCTAGTTTTTCAGGGCTCCTTTCCTGTCACAGACAGCAGGTCTAGTACTCTTCTGTTCTTCCTCAATTCCAGCATGTGTTCTGAATTAAGTTCATGAAAGTGCAACATTTACGCCTGGAACAAGTTAGTGAGTGGAAATTACTCTTAGGCATTCCCTAACCAAGGGAATAAAAGTTTCTGGGGCCAACCTACCCAGTTTTAGGCACTTTCAAGATGAAAAAAGTCTTCGGCCACACCAAAGGGCGTAGTGAAGTGTGCTGTGGCATATCTAGTGTCCCCTCACATCTAACACAAAACTCCACAAAAACACAAAAATCCAGTTTGGGGCAGCCACAATACCCACATTAAACCCAGAAACAGACATCCGGTAGAACAAAACAGGGTTCATCAGCTAGCAGACAGTGGATACACAAGAACAGTTTTGACACCATGATCCCGTCCTTTCAAGTGCACCTTGGTGTTATATGTGAAATCCAGGGAGATGAGTCTGCTGGGACAAAGCAGAGTTCTTTAGCAACCAGACAGCAGATACTCAGGAATTATCTTGCCATCTTGTACTGTACCATTCGAGAGTGCCCCAAAGTTCCATATGTAAACCAAACTGACCTGTCAAGCAGGATTTGAGGCTCAGGTTGGTACTCTCAAAACATGTTGCTCACAACCCCCAGCATGCATAATCCAGGATATTCAGAGGAGGCATTCAGGTCAGCCTATTGTTCGATCCTGGGAGGTATTTTGCTCCTTTTCACAACTGTTGAGATGCTAATCAGTGGTTGCAAGAAGTATGAGCACACATGCAAATTAGCCTCCAGGAACCTCAGGAAGGGAGAAGGTAACTTTCTAAAAGTTACTTTCCCTTGATATTTCTTAAACATCCAAATTCACCTTTGAATCAGATTTTTAATCTCTATTAACAATAGTGATTTAATTATTTTTCCAGGCAGTACTATTCCTGAGATATATATTAGGATTTGAATCTGTTCTCTGGTTTTATTTATAGGACAGCTGTGTCTGCCACAGTGAACAATATATTTTGGGTTGTATTCACCATAAGGACATCCTAACATAAAAGCTTTACATGTCATACTTTTAAATACAATGCACCCTACCTTCTCGGCCACATGGCCTACAAAGATATTACATATAAATATTTAAAATTAAGGTTTTGCCTTTTCAAAATGTTTTATTTTGACAGGTCCAAATCCAGTTTTACTCTGCTACTGTCCGGCTACACTGGTAGGCATAATCAGTGTAGCAGTACTCTAGTGTCATTTAACATCCAGGCCATGGATATATCTTGCATCAACACTATGGACTTGTAGGTAAGCTAAATATTCCAATTAGCAATATACCAATTTGATGATGTTTAAAGAATAAGCACAGACACTTTCCTACTGCTTATCAGAGGTAACACATGCCAAGTTTAAATCAAGCAAAAATATGTGGTCTAGCAAAGGGAGACAGATTTGAGAAAGCAACAAAGGGGGTTTCCTACAGTCTCCTTTTTCTAGTCCCTATTTTTACTGGTGTTGGAAAATGGTATATTGGTAGGGGCAGGTAAGTACCTACACTTAGCAACAGGCCACTAACCTCCACTTAGGTCCACTTAGTTCTCAGTAAATTAAACCTAGCTCAACCCTTGGTAGCTTGGCAACGAGCGACAAGGCTTAACTTAGGAGACAGAGTGTAAAGCATTCAAATATCACAAAACAATAATTAAATAAAACACAGGAAACAGTTTAAAAATCCAAAATCAATTTATAAAAATAGATTATGGCGATCATTACAACATTGGTGGTAAAACCCGCTTACTGCCATGCAGAAGACCGCCAACACACCGCCGCGGAATTCCGCCACAGCTATTATGACCCACAGCACGTAATCTGCCAATATTCAGACACCCACACAAGTCCGCCACACCAAACTGTCGAAAACAAAACCTCCACCGTCATGCCAACAGAAATACGCCTACACTATCACGACCCACGAATCCACGCAGTGGACTTTCAACCGCGGTATTCCATTGGCGGTACACACCGCCACGCTCAAAATACACACACATCTCCAAAACACAGCCACATTGGACAATTCAAAATACACACACCTGATACACATACACACACCACTCCCACACACCCAATACAATATAAACCACACACCCACATCACCCACAAACCACTACGACCAGAGTCACTGAGAGAAGGCCAGAGGGAGACACCACCATCAACAATACTAGCATCCACAAGCACACAACACCATCACCCACATAACTTCCATGCACCTCACATAACACACCACTACATATCAGCACACTTATCACCCCACACACCACCCCACACATCACCCACACCACCCCATGGCACGGCAAAGACACCCCAGATTCTCGGAGGAGGAGCTCAGGGTCATGGTGGAGGAAATCATCCGGGTAGAGCTACAGCTGTTCGGATCACAGGTGCAGCACACCTCCATTGCAAGGAAGATGGAGCTATGGCGCAGAATAGTGGACAGGGTCTACGCAGTGGGACAACACCCAAGAAATCGGGATGACATCAGGAAGAGGTGGAACGACCTATGGGGGAAGGTGTGTTTCGTGGTCTCAAGACACCACCTTGAGGTTCAGTGGACTAGCGGCGGACCCCCACCTCCTCCCCCACAACAAACAACATGGGAGGAGCAGGTCTAGGCGATTCTGAATCCTGAGGGCCTCGCAGCAGTAGCTGGAGGAAAGGACTCTGGTAAGTCAATTCTTAACTATTACATCCCCCCCTACCTGCATGCCATCACATCACCCTCACCCCCATCACTCCAACTCCTCATAAATGTCCCAACATCACAAACCACCCATCCCAACACCAAGCCCTGCATGCAACAACAAAGCATGGACGCACATCACTAAAGCATGTCCACCACACCTACCCATACACCCCCCTAAAACATCATCACACAAGGTCCCACACAGGAATGCAAGCACTGGGGTACACGGTCACCCACCCATTGCTCACCATGGCACACACATATGTAATAAACATCCTTTTATACCCCTGCAGCACCCCTACCAAACGTCACCGGACAGGAGGGTCCTCACATGTCCACACCACCAACAGAAGAGGCCCACAGTGATGACAGCACCTCTGTCCAACTGGATCTCGATGACCAGCCCGGGCCATCGGGGACCTCGGGAGAGTTGGTTGCCCTGACACAGTTACAGGCCACTACAGAGCTTCCCCCCTCTGGAAACACCAGCACAGCACCCACCCAGCGGGCCCATACCTCCGTCCTCAGGACACGTCAATCAGCAGTGTGTCCACCACTACAAGGAACCCAGGCTAACCCACAACCCCAACAACAACAGGGACCTGGGGGCAGTGGCAGTGGGCACACAGTCCAGGAGACGGAGGCCCAGGAACACAGGGGAACTGGGAGGGCTGCTGTGCAACAGGGTGAGGACAGGCCAAGGGAACCCACTCTCCACGAGGCCCTCTCCAACATCATGGGAGCCTACCACCACTCCCAGGAGACGATGGCAACAGTACTGGCCAACTTTCAGGAGACCCAGCGGCTGCAAGAGGAACAGTAGTTGGGTATTAGAGAGGAACTCAGATCCATCAATTCCACCCTGGGCACCATCGTAGGGGTGCTGAAGGAAGTACTCAACACCAGGAGGGACACTGTGGCACTACAAGGGGCCCCTCACACTAGCCCGGATGATGAACTGCCCACCACCTCCGCTGGCGCTAGTGGACAGGACACCCCGCCACAGGACCACCACACCAGCACCCCACCCTCTGCAGAGGGAGAACCCCCTTGCAAACGGTCCCTGAGATCCAGGACAAAGACAGAGAATGATGCCAAGACCCCGCCAAGAAATTAGACCACCATGATTGTCATCCTTCTGTCCCACTTTGTCACCCTGTCCATCCTTAAACTGCCCCAGCTCCACTTCCTATGCCCATTTGGGCAATGCACCTGTGAGACTAATAGACTAGACTCTGCCATAGACATTCCTCCGCCATCACCCCTCACCATTTTGCTACCCCCTCCAATATTGAGCACTAAAATAATCACCCTTAAAGCACAAAACAACCTGGAGTCAGTCTGTGATTTCAGAATAGTGTATTAGCAATTACTGTGGAAAAATGCTCTTTAATTTGTAATGTCAACACACCTATGTCACACAGCTGTAGTCCATGATGAATCAAATCAGAAGTCACACTGTGGGACACACATCTGTGAAACTGTAGGGGAAAGTGACAACTCAGTGACCATACACTGGGTGAAAACGACAGACAGTAGATAGGTAGTAGTGTGAAAGTACATGTAGTAGGCTGGTTTGTATTCTTACCTGTGTCTCACTGGAAATATTGCTGGATCACTGAGTCACTGTTGTCCATGTCTTCTTCCTCTGCTTCCTCATCTTCACAATCCACAGGCTCCACAGCTGCAACAACACCGCCATCTGGACCATCCTCCTGCAGAAAAGGCACCTGTCATTGTAAAGCTAAGTTGTGAAGCATACAGCAGGCCACAATGATCTGGCACACCTTCTTTGGTTAGTAGAATAGGGATCCACCTGTCATATGGAGGCACCTGAACCTGGCCTTCAGGAGGCCGAAGGTCCGCTCGATTATCTGCCATGTACGCCCATGTGCCTCATTGTAGCGTTCCTTTGCCCTTGTCCTGGGATTCCTCACTGGGGTCAGTAGCCATGACAGGTTGGGGTAACCAGAGTCACCTGCAAATGGTGAGGGACAACTGTTAGACACACACTAACTTGTAGGGATATCCCCAGACCCAGACAACCATTCCCACTGTCTTGCTTCCAGGTGCTCACCTAATAGCCACACACGGTGCCTCTGGAGTTGACCCATCACATAAAAGGATGCTACTATTCCGCAGGATGTAGGCGTCATGCACTGAGCCTAGGAACTTGGCATTCACATGGGAGATGTATTGGTCTGCCAAACATACCATCTGTACATTCATCGAATGGTAACTCTTCCGGTTTCTGTACACCTTGTCACTCCTGCGAGGGGGGGGCAAACCCACATGTGTCCCATCAATGGCACCTATGATGTTGGAGATATGTCCCAGGGCATAGGAATCACCTTTTACTGTAGGCAAATCCTCCACCTGAGGGAAAACGATGTAGCTCTGCATGTGTTTCTGCAGGGCAGACAACACTCTGGACAACACGTTGATAAACATAGGCTGTGACATCCCTGATGCTATGGTCACTTTTGTTTGAAATGACCCACTTGCAAGGAAATGGAGTACTGACAGCACCTGCACTTGATGGGGGATTCCTGTGGGATGGTGGATAGCTGACATCAGGTCTGGCTCCAGCTGGGTACACAGTTCCTGGATTGTGGCACGGTCAAGCCTCTAGGTGATGATCACATGTCTTTTCTCCATTGTCAACAGGTCCACCAACGGTCGGTACACCGGAGGATGGCGCCATCTCCTCACATGTTCCAGCGGACGGTGCCTATGAAGGACAACAGCGAGCACAGAGTCAACCAACTCAGAGGTACTTACCCACAGCTTACACAGAACACCAATTATAATCCAAAAAGTGGCCTGTATGTGTGTTGAGTCTAGGCCTAGGTATGTGTGATGCAGTTAAAAAGGAAGGCATGTGGGCCCCTGAAATGTCGGCTGCCTGACCTGTAAAGTGGGACAATTGGATGTGAGGTAACTGTGCTGGCGTTGTACACCATCGCGGTAGGCGGTCGAAGACCGCGACTCAATGCTGCATTGGTTAACATCGGACCATATGGGTCCCAGGAGCCAATGACAATGTACGCCGGCGTTGACGGTACGCACCGCCGTGGACATGACTGCCATTTTCTATCTGTTCAATCACTCGATACCTGATCTTCGACAGGAGAGGACCTACACTACAAGTGCTGCTGTGACCTCGGTCTGGAAGAGACAATGGCTTGTGCGTCTGGGGAAAGGGCCCCTGCCTTCACATCGGAGGAGTTGGAGAAACTCATGGACGGGGTCCTCCCCCAGTACACGCTACTCTACGGTCCTCCAGACAAACAGGTAAGTACACTGGGAGCATGCTGTATGGGTTATGCCCGTGTGGAGTAGGGTGGATGTAAGAAGGGGGGGGGAGATTGTGGCGTGCATGAAACGACGGTGAGTGCATGTACCACATGGCAAGGGTAGGGATGGGGGCCAATGACTGTGATGGTGCAGTTGGTAATAAGTTCCTCTTCCCCCTGTACAATTCATGTACGTCAGCGCCCACCAGAAAAAAGATATTTGGCATGCCATCGCCAAGGATGTCCGGACCCTGGGGGTCTACCACAGACGGAGCACCCACTGCCGGAAAAGATGGGAGGACATTCGCCGCTGGAGCAAGAAAACAGCGGAGGCTCAGCTGGGGATGGCCTCCCAATGTGGGTGGGATGCCCGTCGCACCATGACCCCCCTGATGTTCAGGATCCTGGCGGTGGCGTACCCGGAGTTGGATGGGCGCTTGAGGGCATCACACAGCCACAAGAGCGTGAGTGCACTCTCATCCTGCTGATTTTGCGCGCAGTGGAGGTGTCTGGGTGGGGGAGGAGGGCTGTGGGTTTCTCTAGGCCAGGGTGAGTTCCAGAGGCAAGGTCCCTCCGTAAGGCAGGCCATGTGGCACCCCACCCCACCTCTGTAGAGTGCCAAGTACACCTAGTCATGCCCCTGTATCATCCATGTGTGCAGATGTCGTCCGTAGCCTAGTAGGCCATTTCCCAGGGATTGAACAGTGGAGCCCAAGAGTGCGGCGTAGTGCAGGGGGCTTGTGTGTCTGTCGTGTCCGCCAACGGTAGCGTTAATGCATGCACTCAACATGTCTTTCTTCTGTCGCCCCCCCCTTTTTGTGGTCTCCCTGTTCTTGTGTGCATTAGCATCATCAGGCGGAGGAGCAGTGGCACCAGAGCACGAGGGGGCTGCATCCCACATGGCCATGGAGGGCCACACTACGGACTCAGACTTCACCAGTGGGACGAAGGGCGAGGGGAGCTCTACGGCGGGGACAGGAGCTGAGACCATCCACACGGACTCGTCCTCTGATGGGAGCTCCCTTGTGGTGGCAGCAACATCTGTGCCCCCCCCATCTACAGGTACAGCCACCACACCCGTTCCAGCACTGCCCTCCCAGCAGCCCCCCAGCCTTTGCCCCTTGCCCGCTCACCCAGGAGGGTGGGCATCACCTTCGCCCAGGCACCTCATCCCCTGCCCCAGTCACCCCTGCTGTCCTCAGTGAGGAGGCCATTGACCTCCTCAGGTCCCTCACTGTTGGGCAGTCTACCATTTTGAATGCCATCCAGGGTGTCGAAAGGCAGTTGCAACAAACCAATGCATTCCTGGAGGGAATTCATTCTGGTCAGGCGGCCCTTCAGCGAGCTTCTCAGACTCTGGCCTCAGCACTGATTGCAGCCATTGTCCCTGTCTCTAGCCTCCCCCCTTCAACTTCCTCCACCCAGACCCAGTACCCTGTATCCCAGCCTATCACAAGCACACCTACAGGCCAGCATGCACACATGTCAACACACAAGGGAAGCTCAGGCAAACATAAGCACCACACATCCCACAGGCACTCACGCAAGCATCACACACATGCAGACATAGCAACATCCACTGCCTTCACTGTGTCCCCCTTCTCTCAGCTACTACTGCCATCACCAGCACACACACCACCACACCCCGCTCACGTGCAGTCACCATCTCCACTACCATTCACACATCCCCTGTGTCCTCTCCCAGTGTGTCTGTGACGCCACCTTCCAAGATACACAAACGCAGGCACACACCCTCCCAACAGCCATCCACCTCACAACAGCCTCCAGCGAATACACCTTCACCCAAAGTCAGAAAACAAACACCTCCTACAACCACAACCTCTTAATCAACTCCCAAACCCCCTCCAGCTACTCGTCCCAGTGTCTCCAAAAGACTTTTCCTGTCCAACCTTGACCTCTTTCCCACACCTCCCCCACCCCGTCCGTCTCCTAGGTCCCGAACTAGCACTTCAGTCACAACATCTCCGGGACCAGTGGTGCCTGTAGTCACCGGAATCTGGAGTGCACCGGCCACCAGGACAGCCAGTGTGGCACGGAGCCACAGCACAGACAGTCCCCCACCTGTGAAGCATCGAAAGTTGGCCAGTGCCCGGCGGGAGAAGGAGAAGACTCCAGCCACCAAAGCCGCCCCCAGGGGTCCCAGTGGGAGTGTGGAGTCAGCTGCGATACCTTTCTAGGTGGGGAAGGGCCACAAGAAACCAGGAAATCTGGGAAGAGGAGCACGGCGGAGGAGGCCGCCGTCATCCCCGCTGCCCAGGAGGCCACAGCCATCATTCCCGCTGCCCAGGAGGTCACAGCCATCATCCCACTGCCCAGGAGGCCACCGCTATTATCCCCGCTGGGTTAGAGAGGACCGCCAGCACAAGCCCTGCTGGGACAGAGAGGACCGCCAGCACAAGCCCTGCTGCGACAGAGAGGACCGCCAGTACAAGCCCCGCTGGGCTAGAGAGGACAGCCAGCACAAGCCCCGCTGGGCTAGAGAGGACCACTAGCACAAGCCTGCTGGGACAGAGAGGACCACCAGCACAAGCCCCGCTGGGCTAGAGAGGACCGCCAGCATAAGCCCCGCTGGGACAGAGAGGACCGCCAACATAAGCCCCACTGGGACAGAGAGGACCGCCAGCACAAGCCCCGCTTGGACAGAGAGGACCGCCAGCAGCTGAGTCACTGCAAAGGAGTCCGCCGCTCCAAGTACCACTGAACAGGGCACCGCCGCTCCAAGCACCGCTGAACAGGGCACCACCGCTCCAAGCACCACTGAACAGGGCACCGCCGCTCCAAGCCCTGCTGGCACAGAGAGGACTGCCAGCAGCTGAGTCACTGCAAAGGAGCCCGCCGCTCCAAGCACCGCTGAACAGGGCACCACTGCTCCAATCACGGCTGAACAGGGCACCGCCGCTCCAAGCACCGCTGAACAGGGCACCCCCACACCAAGCACCGCTGAACAGGGCACCGCCGCTCCAAGCACCGCTGAACAGGGCACCCCCGCTCCAAGCACCGCTGAACAGGGCACCCCCGCTCCAAGCCCCGCTTGGACAGAGAGGACCGCCAGCAGCTGAGTCACTGCAAAGGAGCCCGCCGCTCCAAGCACAGCTGAACAGGGCACCGCCGCTCCAAGCACCGCTGAACAGGGCACCGCCGCTCCAAGCACCGCTGAACAGGGCACCACTGCTCCAAGCACCGCTGAACAGGGCACCCCCGCTCCAAGCACCGCTGAACAAGGCACCGCCGCTCCAAGCACCGCTGAACAGGGCACCACCGCCTCAAGCACCGGTGGCCCATGACCGCCAAAGGCACTGACGCTACTGAGTCCGTCACAAGCAGGATGAAGTACTCTGGGCACAAAGCCCCCTCCAGAACCAGTGGAGACTGTCATCCACTACCTCTGTCCTTAGCAGGATGAAGCACTCTGGGCACAATGCCCCCTCCAGAACCAGTGGAGAGATACATCCACTACCTTTGTCCTTAGCAGGATGAAGTACTCTGGGCACAATGCCTCCTCCAGAACCAGTGGAGACTGTTATCCACTTGAGAGACTGTGGCTTTGCCCTCCCCAGTATTGAACAGTGGGCAACCCACCCACTGTATAGACTTGAGAGACTGTGGCTTTGCACTCCCCAGGATGGAACAGTGGGCAACCCACCCACTGTAGAGACTTGAGAGACTGTGGCTTTGCACTGGCCAGGATGGAACAGGGGGCAACCCACCCACTGTAGAGACTTGAGAGACTGTGGCTTTGCACTCCCCAGGATTGAACTGTGGGCATGTGGCCCTCTCGTGGATTTGGCGTTGTGCACTCAACCGGCTGAGGTGCCTCCCCTTTCCCTCCCCCTGAGGTGCCTGTTTTCATGCTCTCTGATGCCCCTCCAGTGTTCTCTCCATCATGGTCGATGATCTTGTGTGGGCCTCGCCAATACCGCGTGGGCCCAGTGTTCCACAGACTTAATTGGAGCACTACCTGGACTACTATGCTTGGTGTATATTTTGTTTATGGTGTATATATATTTATATTTTTGCCTACTTGATTTTAATATATTACAATGGTTGCACTCATTTGCTTTTGTCTTTTGCATTCTTCCGGGGGGGGGGGGGGGTGTAACTATCATGTATTAATAGGTATTAGTGTGTGTGTTGTAGTGGGTGAGGGTGGGGGTGGGGGCGTTGCGTGTGTGTGTCCTTGTTTTTTCCCTCCCCCCTCCCCTGTGTTGTAGGTGCAGTACTCACCGTGGTCTTTGCCGCCGGCGTTCGTGCTCCTGGTAGAGGAGCAGGAAGACTATCGCTGGGAGAATTTGGAGTTCCGGCTCCGTGCTGTCCTGGTTCCTCGTGGGGTGTGTGTAGAGGTGAGTTTTTTCCCTTCGAAATCCTGTTTCCGTCGTGTTTTTATCTGTGTGAATCCGCCCCGGGAAAAGTGGCGGATTGGTAGGTTGTGATAGTGTGGGCGTTACTTTGTCTTCCACCTGTCTGTTGGCGGTGAACGCCAAGCTGTTTGTTTGTACCACCGTGGCAGTCGGAGTGTTAAAGTGGCTGTCTTTGTTGGCGGTTTCCGCCACAGTCATAATTGTAAAAATGTTTCTGCCTGCCTGTTGGTTGTCTTACCGTCGCTCTAACACCAACTGCCAGGGTTTTATCTTTAAAATGACACCAAAACGAATACAATCCGATAAGGGGAACCGGAGATATGAATTTTTAAAGAATTAATGCTTTCTAGCGCATAGAAGCAACTAGCGCTCAAAGGGTTAAAAAAATTCACACTGGAAAGGAACAAAGTCCAGAGTTCAGGCCACCCACGTGGTAACACTGTCACACTTACTTTCAGAAGTGTTTGATTCAGGAAAGTGGTCCACAGCACCAGCCAAGGGTTCAGAGGCTCTGGTTTGCCTCTTGTGGTCTGGGACTACAACTCCCACAATGCACCTCTTCAACTTATGGAGTTGCTCCAAACATCTGCAAACTTCTGGATCTTATTCATTCCAGAGGTCCTTTTTGTGTCCTTGAAGTGTCCACAACTTGATCCAAGGTTCCGGAAGCTCTGAGTTGCTCCTTGGGAGTTGGGACTACCCAGAAGGCACCTGGTCAGAATCCTCAAATGGCCACTGGACGCTGGTCAGCTGGGCTCTGCTTGTAGGACTTGATGCAGTAGACTCTGGGCAGCTCCTTTGTACCTGTAGCAAACAGGTAGTCCCTTCTTGAAGCAGTAGAAGACAGGTAAAGTCATTTTAGTGGTGAAGCTCAAGTGAGCAGCTGGTGCAGTCCTCCAGAGTGCAGTGTCCAGGTGCAGGTCAGGGGTCCAGCAGGGCAGTCCTTCTTCTCCTGTAGTTCTTCCTTGTTGGCATTGGATAGGGATCTGGGGTGTGGGTGCAGGTCTGCCAGTTTTATCCCTGCTCCTGGGTGAGAAACAGGGGGGGTCCTAGTTCTCCAATCATGGGCAGGGTCCTTCCCACTGTGATGACCACTTCCTGGGAAGTGTGGCAAACATTAATCACAGGGAGCAACATTCCTCAAAAATCCATCATGGCTGAAAGTGATTTTTGGAGGTTCCATCTGGCTGAGCCCACCCACTGGTGTGACTAAAAATCCTAAGCACACCGCTCTCCTGCCCTCTCCTAATCTAATCAAGGGGGAATCTAATTGTCTGGGCTTGCAGGATGTGGAGTTGTTGCTGGGTTGCTCCAAATGTCATTTTCTGCCTTTGAAGACCAGTTTGGCAGCCCTCCCCCTTCCCGCCTCACCATCTGCTGAGGGGAGATCGCCTCCCACTGGCACATATCTTTGTGTGAAGCCAGGCCACTTCACAGCTCATCAGTGCAGCCTGGCCAGGCTGCAAGAGGCTGGCCAACCAGAGCACAGAAGCAAAAGCACTGCAGGGCTGAAGTTGGCGACTTTTCGAGGTAAAGTTTAAAACTCTTTACCTGAACAAGTTATATTAAATCCAACAACTGGAAGTTGTGGGATTTATTATAACAATTAACTTGATACCAAACATCTGATATCTGTTACTTGTGGGGACTTTAAAAGTTAAAAAAGTCTCCCCATTCTAGCTTAGGGAGGCCATTCACTACAATGAGGGAAAAACTAATTTGGCTGTTTTACCTCACCAGGGCTTATAAAACTATTTTTATAAGGTCCCTGCTTATAGTTACATGGCACCCATCCCTAGGGGCACATAGGGCACACCTTAGGGATGACTTATATGTAAAAATAAGGTAGTTTAAGACTTTGGAACCACTTTTAATTCCAAAGTCGAATTTGTATATAACTTTAATTTAAAAGCAGCCAACAAGGCAGTCCTGCCTTTAAAATGACACTGGGCACCTCAGACTACCTATGCTGGTGTCCCTAAACCTACATGCCCTACCATATACTAGGGACTTATAGGTAGGTTGACTTAGCCAATTATAATTAGCCTAATTTGCATACTGCGTTTACACAGAGCACAGGCCCTGGGACTGGTTAGCAGTACCAAAGGCACCATCAGAGTCAGGAAAACACCAGCAAAAAGTGAAAGATGTGGGCAAAAAGTTAGGGGGCCTCTGCAATCAGCCCTGTTCTCTCACAGCTGGTATTCGGCAACCGTGCAATGTGGTACTGCTCCTCAGTGCCTCGGTGTGTGCTCTCTGACCCTGAAAATGATATTAATCAAAAAGGTTTCACCGAATAAGTCTATTTAATGTTCTGTAAGGCCATAGTAGTTGTCTCAGAAAATGCACCTACGGCATGTTAATTAAATGTCATATGTCGGCAGCAATGTCTATTTATGCCACTACATATGTGATAAAAATGTGTGGGTACCATGATTGGGACTGTGCTTTAGCTGGGCTGCAATTTAAATACACTGTAGTAACACATGTCAGGAAAAAGTATATTTGTGATGAAGGAAATCTTTTTGAAATAATACTTATTCAGAACTGATGTCTGATTTATAAGCCCACAAGGTATGTCATCTAACATGTTAAAGAAAATGGCATACAGTGATTTTCCAATGAGACAGACCTAGGTGTGAAAACAATATTTATTTTCCATTTTTGCCTGGCAAAATGCTAAAAAGGGAATTCAAAGTTATGTTCCACTTGTTGGAAAGTGGATTATTGGTAAGAGCAGGTGAGTATCTACACTTAGCAATAAGCCACTAACCTCCACTTAGGTCCAGTTTGGTATCATTAAATTAAACCCAGCTCAACCCTTGGTAGCTTGGCAATGAGCGACAAGGTTTAACTTAGGAGACAAGTGTGTAAATCATTTAAAAATCACAAAGCAGTAAACAAGTAAAACACAAAATACAATAAAATCTAACAACAATTTATAACAACAGAGTATGTTTTTATCTTACAAAATTACACCAAAATGATTTAAATTGGACAAGGGGAACTAGAGATATGAATTTTTAAAGAATTAATGTTTTCTAGTGCATAGAAGCAACTAGCGCTCAAGGGTCTTAAAAAAGGTCAGACTAGAAAGGGGCAAAGTCCAGAGTTCAGGCCACCCAAGAGGTAATACTATCGCACTTACTTTAAGAAGTGTTTCTTGATGCAGGAAAGAAGTCCGTATCACCATCCAAGGGTTCAGAGGCTCTGGTTTGCCTCTTGGGGTCTGGGACTACAACACTCACAATGCACCTGGACAGAATCCTCAAATGGCCACTGGACGCTGGTCAGCTGGGCTCTGCTTGCAGGACCTGATGTAGGGGACTCTGGGCTGCTCCTTTGTACCTGTAGCAAACAGGGAGTCCCTTCCTGAAGCAGTATGAGACAGGCAAAGTCCTTTTTGGGGTGGAGCCCAAGTATGCAGCTGGTGCAGTCCTTCAGAGTGCAGTGTCCAGGTGCAGGTCAGGGGTTTACAAGGGCAGTACTTCTTCTTCTGATGTTCATCTTTGTAGGAATCTGCCAAATAGAAAAATATGGGGAGCACTCATATAGACTTAATTAGGTTTTATGAAAACAGTTATGAGAAAAGAAATGAATACAGATATGAATATGTGAGTAGAATAAATATGTACAAACTTTTGAAAAATATGAAACAGATACATAAAGAGATGCAGTCCCTACACACCAAGTATTCCAAAAAAATTATATTTATGGCATCTTCAACAGTATTTGACAGTATAAGTTAAACATACATAAATCAAAAACACACACTAAAATAATGGGGGTGATTCCAACCATGGCGGTCGGTGATAAAGCGGCGGCCAAGCCGCCAACAGGCAGGCGGTCCAAAAAATGGAATTCTGACCCTGGTGGGAACCGCCAGCACAGCCCGCCACCTTAACACTCCGACCGCCACGGCGGGACACACAAACAGCGCGGCGGTCACCGCCAACAGGCAGGCGGCAGACAATGTACCACCCACACAATCACAACTCACCAATCTGCCACCTTTTCCGGGGCGGGAGCCCCGCCGATAAAAACACGGCGGAAACAGACTACGAACGGGAAAACGCTCACCTATACACACTCCACGAGGACGGAGAACAGCATGGAACCCGAATTAAACATCCTACCAGCTATTGTCTACCTGCTCATCTACCACGAGTACGAACGCCGGCGCAGACGACAACGGTGAGTACTGCACCTATGACACAGGGGAGGGGGGAGGAGGAAAGCTTACGGGCACACACATATGCGACCCCCCCCCAACTATCTACACACCAATGCAGAGCACCAAGTCACAGTGACACCACCCAAACCCCCCGGAATAATGCAAAGACATAATGAAAGTGAGAAACAAAATTTATGTATAAATTAGGTTCTTTGAAGTCATGGTAAAATAGCAATATGAATTGTAAAAAATCAAGTAAGAACATTGCGAAACCGATAAACATAGGCAATAAGTCCTGCACAGTCACTTAAATTTCCACTGTCCGTGGGCCAAAGTGTATCAACACATGGGCAAAGCCCACACAGGAGACCTGAGTCCGTTGGAGAGAACACTGCTGGGGCATCAGATGACAAAACTACAGGCACCTCAGGGGGAACGAAAGGGGGGGCACCTCAGCCACATGAGTCCACGACGCCAGATCCACGAAGGGTCCACCATGCCCACTGTGCCATCCTGGGGAGTGCAAAGCCACAGTCTCACAAGTCTCTACAGTGGGTGGTCTGCCCACTGTGCCATCCTGGGGAGTGCAGAGACACAGGCCATCAGATGGATTACAGACTCCACAGGTAATGGAGGAGGCAGGGTGCCCCGAGTGCAGCGTGAGCACTAGCTCGACACAGAACCGGCACTGTCAATGGGCCAGCGGTGTTTGACAGGAAGGGCCCAGCGGAGCGGTGCTTGACAGGAAGGGCCCAGCGGAGCGGTGCTTGAGATGAAGGGCCCAGCGAAGCGGTGCTTGACAGGAAGGGCCCAGCGGAGCGGTGCTTGAGACGGCGGGGCCCAGCGGAGCGGTGCTTGAGATGAAGGGCCCAGCAGAGCGGTGCTTGACAGGAAGGGCCCAGCGGAGCTGTGCTTGAGACGGCGGGGCCCAGCGGAGCGGTGCTTGAGATGAAAGGCCCAGCGGAGCGGTCCTTGACAGGAAGGGCCCAGCGGAGCGGTGCTTGAGACGGCGGGGCCCAGCGGAGCGGTGCTTGAGACGGCGGGGCCCAGCGGAGCGGTGCTTGACAGGAAGGGCCCAGCGGAGCGGTGCTTGAGATGAAGGGCCCAGCGGAGCGGTGCTTGACAGGAAGGGCCCAGCGGAGCGGTGCTTGAGACGGCGGGGCCCAGCGGAGCGGTGCTTGACAGGAAGGGCCCAGCGGAGCGGTGCTTGAGACGGCGGGGCCCTCTTCAGCGGTGCCTTTCTGCACGGCGGGGCCCTCTTCAGCGGTGCCTTTCTGCACTGCGGGGCCCTCTTCAGCAGTGCCTTTCTGCACGGCGGGGCCCTCTTCAGCGGTGCTTGTCCAGTCATTCAAGGGAGCCAGACCTGGCCAGGACTCCCTGCTTAGTCACCCTCCGACCGTGCATTTGCTGGACCCTTCTGTGACGGAGTCCTGGGCCCGTGGGTGTCCTCCCTCACACCCGGGATGGGGCTTGTGGGGCCCTCCTGGTCTGCGCCCCTGCTGGCTGACTTCTCCGCCCTGCTGCCCTTGCCCTCCTTCGATGAGGCTCTCTGGCCCTTGCCTCCCCTGGATGTTGTGGCAGGTGACGGCCCAGGACTTTGCTCCTTGGGGGCAGCCGTGTCAGTCTTCTCGCGGCGGCCCTTGATTTTACGGGTCCTCTTTCCAGGGGGGGGGGCTGGCTGTCCCCTTGCTGCTGGCCGATGTATCAGTGCTGGGAAAGGGTGGACTCCAAAACCTGTGCACAATGGTGACACTTGAAGCAGGGCTGGTGGTGGCTGAGGTGCTCTTGGGACTCTTAACAGATGGAGGGGGTGGGTCAGGTGGGGCAAAGAGGTTAAGTTTGGAGAGGTAAAGTTTTTTAGGACCAATGTAAAGGGTAGGTGTAGTGGGTATGGGAGTGGAGGAAGAGGATGTGGTTGTAGGAGAGTCAGGTGTGCTGTCTTTGGGTGCAGGTGCTTGTGACGTAGGCTGTTGTGAGGTGGTTGGCTGTTGGGTGGGTGGCTGCCTGCGTTTGTGTGTCTTGGAAGAGGGGGTGACAGACACAGTGGGAGAGGACACAGGGGACGTGTAAATGGCAGTGGGGGTGGTGACTGCACGTGTGCGGACTGTACTGGAGGGTGTGCTGGTGATGGAAGTACTGGCTGATGGTGGTGTGCATGCAGGTGTGAGTGGAGACGTCACAGGGAGGGAGGAGGGAGACGAGGAGGAGGGGGACACAGAGGTGGTAGTGACTGTTGGCATGTCTGCATCTGGGTGTTGCTTGGGTGAATGCTTGTGTGATCTGTGGTGCTTATGTCTGGATGAGCTGCCCTTGGGTGTTGAGGTGTGTGCAGGCTGGTCTGATGGTGTGGATGGGATAGGCTAAGGAACAGGAGACAGAGACAGGGTGGAGGCAGTTAGAAGAGGGAGGCTGGAAACAGGGACAATGGCTGACGTCAGTGCTGAGGCCAGAGCATTGAACGATCGTTGATGGGCAGCCTGACCCGAATGAATGCCCTCCAGGTATGCATTGCTCCGATGCACCTCCCTCTCTACCCCCTGGATGGCATTCAAAAGGGTAGACTGCCCAACAATGATGGTCTGTAGGAGGTCAATGACCTCCTCACTGAGGGCAGCAGGGGTAACAGGGGCAGGGCCTGAGGTGCCTGGGGCGAAGGAGATGCCCGCCTTCTTGGGCGAGCGGGCACGGAGTGAAGGCTGAGGGGCTGCTGGGAGGGCGGAGCTGGAGCGCTGGGTGGCGGCTGTACCTGTAGAGGCGGGGGGCCCGGATATTGCCGCCACCGCTAGGGAGCTCCCTTCCGAGGACATGTCAGTGTCGCTGGTGTCACCACGGGTCCCCGTTGTGGTGCTCCCCTCGCCCTCCGTATCACTGGTGACCTCGGTGTCTGTACCATGGCCAACCGGGGCCTTGTGAGTTGCAGCTCCCTCGTGCTCCGATGCCAATTCTCCTCTGCCTGATGATGCTAATGCACACATGCACAAGAAGATAAAGAAAAAGGGTGGGGGGAGAAATAAAAACAGGTTGAGTGCATGCATTGTCAACACCGTTGGCGGAGAGGACAGACACAGGAGCCTCATGCACTACGCCGCGCAATCGGGGTACATTACTCAGTACTTGTGACTAGGCCAACAGGTCTATGGACAACAAATGCGCACATGGGTGATGCTGGACCATCGATTGCTGTACTTGGCACCCTACAGAGGTGGGGGGCGGGGGCACAGGGCCATGCCTAAAGGAGGGGACTACACTACAGAAAGCGCCCTGGCCTAATGTCACCCACAGCCCTCCTCCCCCACCCAGACGCCTCCACTGCGCGTAAAGATAGCAGAATGTGCTGGTACTCACCCCCTTGTGTCTGCTGTGATGTCCTCACGCGCCCATCCAAATCGGGGTAGGCCACCGCCAGGATCCGGGACATCAGGGGGGTCAAGGTACGACTGGCACCCCTCCTAGGTTGGGAGGCCATCCCCAGCAGTGACTCGGCGGTCTTCCTGGTCCCGCGGCGGATGTCCTCCCACCTCTTTCGGCAGTGGGTGCCCCGTCAGTGTGGAACCCCAGGGCCCGGACTTCCTTGGCGATGGCACGCCAAATGTCGACTTTCTGATGGGCGCTGACCTATTTGACATGTACAGGGTGGAATAGGAAATATCATCATTTTTCTACATGTTAGATGTGATTGCCCCCCCCTCCCCAACCTTGCCATGTGGCACATGCTCTCATCTGTCGTGCCTTGCACTACTCATTCTCTCCCCACCCCACCATCTTACATCCACCATCCACAACCCAGGCATAGCCCATTCAACGTGCACCCAGTGTACTTACCTGTTGGTCTGGAGGACCGTAGAGTAGCGCATACTGGGGGAGGACCCCATCCACAAGTTTCTCCAACTCTTCAGAAGTGAAGGCAGGGGCCCTTTCCCCAGTCGCAGCAGCCATTGTCTCTTCCAGACCGAGGTCACAGCAGCACTTGCAGTATAGGTCCTCTCCTGTGGATGATCAGGTCTCGAGTGATTAATCAGATCGAAAATGGCGGTCACGCCCGCGGCGGTGCGTACCGCGACCGCCGGCGCACCTCGTCATTGGCTCCTGAAACCCATAGGGTTCAATGTTAACCAATGCGGCTTCGCACAGCGGTCTTCGACCGCCTACCGCCACGGTGTGCCACGCCAGCGCATTGACCTCACATCCCACTGTCACACTTCTCAGGTCAGGCAGCCGCCATTTCAAGGGCCCACATGGCTTAATTTCTACTGCGTCACACACGCCTAGGATTGCATTGCCACTCATGCAAGCCATTCAATGCATAGCGATTCGTGTACTGTGCAAGCTGTGGTTACGTACCTGTGGGTTGCTTGACTCTGTATTCCATGTTGTCCTTCCTAGGCACCGTCCGCTGGGACTTGCGAGGAGAAGGAGGAATCCTCCTGTGTACCGACCGCTGGTGGACCTGTCGACAATGGAAGAACGACATATTATACTTCGATACCGACTTGACCGAGCCACTATACATGAACTGTGTGCCCAGCTGGAGCCAGCCCTGATGTCCCCCATCCGCCAAACCACAGGAATTCACCCTCTGGTGCAGGTTCTGTCAGTCCTCCATTTTTTGGCAAGTGGGTATTTTCAGACAACAGTGGCCATGTCATCAGGGATGTCTCAGCCTATGTTTTCTAAGATTTTGTCCAGAGTGTTGTCTGCCCTGATGAAATACATGCGGAGCTACATTGTTTTCCCTGAGGAGGGTCATTTGGCCACTGTGAAGGGTGATTTCTATGCCCTTGGACATATCCCCAACATCATTGGTGCCATTGATGGGACCCATGTGGCTTCAGTACCCCCAAAAGACAATGAGCAGGTGTACAGAAACAGAAAAAATTACCATTCGATGAATGTGCAGGTGGTCTGTTTGGCTGACCAGTACATCTCCCATGTAAATGCCAAGTTCCCTGGGTCAGTGCATGACGCGTATGTTATGCGAAATAGCAGCATCCCTTATGTGATGGAACAGCTACAGAGACAACGTGTGTGGCTAATAGGTGACTCTGGTTACCCCAACCTGCCTTGGCTATTGACCCCAGTGAGGAATCCCCGGACCAGGGCAGAGGAACGGTACAATGAGGCCCATGGGCGAACTAGGAGGATCATAGAAAGGACCTTCAGGGTCCTGAAGGCCAGGTTCAGGTGCCTGCATATGACAGGTGGATCCCTAATGTACTCACCAAAGAAGGTGTGCCAGATCATCGTGGCCTGCTGTATGCTTCACAATCTTGCATTGCAACGCCAGGTGCCTTTCCTGCAGGAGGATGGTCCAGATGGTGGTGTTGTAGCAGCTGTGGAGCCTGTGGAGAGTGAAGAGGAGGAAGACGACGGGGACGACACGGACAACAGGGACACAGTTATACAACAGTACTTTCAGTAGCACTCAGGTAAGAATCACCCACGCCATTTTACATTTACTTCAGGCCTCCTGCATCTCTACTTTCTGTGTTTCCCCCCAGTTCCTTTTAACAGATTTTTGACTTTCCCTTCACTTTTCAGAGCTGTATGACCCACTGCGTGACTTCTGCTTTATTTGCCCATGCACTAAAGCTCATTGACATTGGTATGTTGTCATCACAATGTAACTGAACATTATTGAACCGTTATGTGTAATACATTTGTTAAGAATACAAGCAGACTCCAGATTTTTGAAGTGCAATTAGAGATTTATTTGTAGTGCTACTTATAGGTCCATGATAGTAAAACGGTGATGGGTGGGGGTGGAGTAATGTCCATGGCAGAGTCCAGTTCTCAGTTTCACAGGTGCATTGTCCATATGCCTGTGGAAGGATGGAGCAGGGGCTGTTTAAGGTTGGACAGGGTGACAATGTGGGACAGTGGGATGACATCAGGAGGTATCTTATGCTGGCGGGGGTCTTGGCATCCTACTCTGTCTTCTTCTGTGATCTCAGGTTCCTCTTGCGGGGTGATTGTTCTTCAGCAGGAGGTGGGGTTCTGGTGGCCTGTCGTTGTGTGGGGGCCTCCTATCCACTAGCACCGGCGGAGGTGGTAGGCTGTTCCTGGTCCAGGCTAGTGACAGGGGCCCTTTGGGGTGCCACATGGTCCCGCAATGTGGTGACTATCTGGTTGAGGGCCAGGACGATGGTCCCCATTGCGGAACCGATGTTCCTGAGTTCGTCTCTGAACCCCATGTACCATTCCTCCTGCTGTGCCTGGATCTCCTGGAACCTGGCCAGTACCGTTGCCATCGTCTCCTGGGAGTGGTGGTATGCTCCCATGATGGTGGTGAGGGCCTCTTGGAGAGTGGGTTCCCTGGGCCTGTCCTCCCCCCCTGTCGCACTGCAGCCCTCCCAGTTCCCCTGTTTCCCCGGGCCTCTGTCCCCTGGACGGTGTGCCCACTACCACTGCCCCCAGGTCCCTGTTGTTGTTGGGGTGGTGGGTCAGCCTGGGTGCCCTGTAGTAGCGGACACACCGCTGATTGACGCGTCCTGGAGACAGAGGCATGGGCCCGCTTGGTGGGAGCTGTGCTGATATTCCCAGAGGGGGTTAGGTCTGCTGTGGCCTGTGTCTGTGTGTGGGGAACCGACTGTCCAGAGGTCCCCGATGGTCCGGGCTGGTCATCAGGTTCTAGGTCGACAGAGCTGCTGTCATCACTGGGGGCCTGTTCTGGGGGTGGGATGGACAAATCTGGACCCTCCTGGCCGGTGTGTTGGCGTTCGGGCCCTGCAGGGGTAAAAGATTATGGTTATTGCTTCTGTGTGTGCCATGGCGTGCGATTTGTGGGTGCCCTTGTCCCCCAGTGCTGGCATTCCCTTGTGGGAGGAGATGTGAGGGTGGTTTGTGGGGGGGGATGGGTATGTGCAGTGGTCAGGCATAGGTGATGGGTGTCCATGGTTTGTGTTGGCATTCAGGGTTTGGTGTTGGGTTGGGTGGGTTGTGCTGGTGAGACATTGGCAGGGAGGATGTGTGCTGGGGGGTTGGGGGTGAGGGTGGGGGTGTGGGTTGGCATGCTGGTGGTTGGGGGGGGGGTGAAGTAGTTGAGATTAGACTTACCAGAGTCCATTCCTCCGGCTACTCCAGTGAGGCCGTCAGGATGCAGGATGTTAAAGACCTCTTGCTCCCATGCTGTGAATTCGGGTGGAGTGGGTGGGGGTCCGCCGCCAGTCTTCTGCACAGCGATGTTGTATCTTGACACCATCGAGCGCACCTTCCCCCGTAGGTCGTTCCAGCGCTTTCGGATGTCTTCCCGATTTCTGGGATGCTGTCCCACAGCGTTGACCCTGTCGACGATCCTTTGCCATAGCCCCGCCTTCCTGGCTATTGTGGTGTGCTGCACCTGTGTGCCGAAGAGCTGGGGCTCTACCCTTATTATTTCCTCCACCATGACCCTGAGTTCTTGGTCCGAGAACCTGGGGTGTCTTTGGGGTGCCATGGGGTGGTGTGGATGAGGTGTGGGGTGGTGTTTGTGGTGATGTGAGTGGTGGTGTGTGGTGATGTGTGCGTAGATGTGGTGTGGGTGATGATGTTAGGTTCCTGTGTGTGTTGTGGTTTGCGTTCCCTGTGCTCTCTCTCTGTGTATTGCGCCTTGTCTCTGAATTTCGATTTGTGGGGGTTTGTGGGTGATGGGGGTGTGTGTTTTATATGGTGATGGGTGTGTGGGAGTGGTGTGTGTATGTGTATCAGGTGTGTGTATTTTGAATTGTCCAATGTGGCTGTGTTTTGTATATGTGTGTGTATTTTGAGCGCGGCGGTGTGTACCGCCAATGGAATACAGCGGTTGAAAGACCGCCGCGTGGATTCGTGGGTCGTAATGGCATGGGCGTATTTCTGCTGGCGTGACGGTGGAGGTTTGGTCATCTCCAGTTTATCGCTGCCCGCTGATGAGGCGGCCTTCCGTGGATGTCGGGTTTTTGGCGGTTTGCCAGTTGGAGGTCAGAATGACCGTGGCGGTTTACCGCGGCCGCGGCAGTATAATGGCGGACTTCTGACCGGCGGTAAGGGCCTTTTCCGCCGAGGTCAGAATGACCCCCAATGTCCAAAGTATATCCATCCAGAAAAAATCCTGATGGTGATAATAAGGTTCAATCCAATCACTGGATTCAATCAGAAATTGTTTTGTTCATGATCGTAAAGTTCACTCAGATTGGAAAAAACAGCCAACAACTCCAGACATGTGTTTTGTCCTAGTTAGGACTTTATCAAGGCTCTTGAGGGGGTATGTCTCCATATCATAATCTTGGATACCTGAATGTGGTCATTAAGTAAACCGTCCCATCAAACACATGAACTCGTGAAAACTCGCTCGTCTCACTAAGATCGTCCGCCAAATAACATTTGGAACAGCTCGCAATGAATTTTTAAAACATCCAGAGAAAACGGCATCGCGTCTAAATTGAGAGGCAGCTTGAAGCAGTATGAGACAGGCAAAGTCCTTTTTGTGGTGGAGCCCAAGTATGCAGCTGGTGCAGTCCTTCAGAGTGCAGTGTCTAGGTGCAGGTCAGGGGTTTACCAGGGCAGTTCTTCTTCTTCTGATGTTCGTCTTTGTAGGAATCTGGTAGGGATCTGAGGGTTGGGTACAGCGCTGCCATATGTATCCTTGCTCCTAGGTAAAAAGCAGAGGGGTCCTGGTTCTCCAATCAGATGCAGGGTCCTTCCCCCTGTGATGATCACTTCCTAGGAAGTGTGTCAAAAATCAATCCCAGGGAGCAACATTCTTCAAAAATCCATCATGGCTGAAAAGGATTTTTGCAGGTTAGATCTGGCTGGGCCCACCCAAATGTGTGGCTAAAAATCCTAAACACACCCCTCTCTTGCCCTCTTCCAATTTAATCAAAAGGTCACCTAACTGTCTGGGGTTGCAGGATGTGAGGGAGGTGCTGAATTGCTCCAAATGTCCTTCTCTACCTTTGAAGACCCATTTGGCAGCCCTCCCCCCTTCCTGCATTCCCATCTGCTGAGGCATATCTCCTTCCCCAGGCACATCCTTTGTATTCAGCCAAGACCACTTCACACTTCATCAAGGTAGCTTGGCCAGTCTGCCAGAAGCTGGCAAATCAGAGAAGAGCACTAAAAAGGCTGAAGTTGGCAATTTTTCAGGTAGAGTTTAAAACTCTTTACCTGAACTAGTTATATTAAATCCAACAATTGTAATTTGTGGGATTTATTATAACAAATAATTTGATATCAAATTCAAGGTATCTGACACTTAAGGGGACTTGTTAATTAAAATTAGCCTATTTTAAAATTAGCCTATTTTAGCCTATAGAGGCCATTCGCTACAGTGAGGGAAAAACAAATGTGGCTGTTTTACCTCACCAGGGCTTATAAAACAATTTTTATAAGGTCCTTGCTTTTAGTTACATGGCACCCAAACCTAGGGGCACACAGGGTGCACCTTTGGGGTGACATATGTACAAATAATGTAGTTTAAGACTTTGGAAGTACTTTAAATTCCAAAGTTGAATTTGCATTTAACTTTAATTTAAAAACAGCCAGCAAGGCAGGCCTGCCTTTAAAATGAACAAGGGCACCTCAGCAGTGCACCTATGGGTGCACTACCTATGCTGGGGTCCCTAAACCTACATGCCCTACCATATACTAGGGACTTATAAGTAAGTTGACATAGCCAATTATAATTAGCATAATTTGCATACTCATTTTACACAGAGCACAGATCCTGGGACTGGTTAGCAGTACCCAGGGTACCATCAGAGTCAGGAAAACACCAGCAAAAAGTGAAAATGGGGGTGAAAAAGTTAGGGGGCCTCTGCAAGTAGTCCTGTTTTCTCACACTACTTGATATTTGAAATCTGATATATTGGTGAAATCAGATTATAGACAATCTTAGTGAAAAGTAACTCTATTGGATATGAATTTAGGACTGCTTGAACCAGAACTATTGTAAAATCAGTTCTGCCAGTTGTCGCACCCTGAAAGATGACATTCTCATCCCTTGCTGGGGGGAAGTTAACAACCCTGGCTCCAACAACAATTGCCTGCCTCTGAGCCCTGGAAGGAGAGGCTAATTTTACCTCCTGGCCACCTAGCAGGGTTTAACCATCTAGGAGGGGTGCTTAATATTTAATCCTTTCAGTTGGAGATGCCTTAGAAGGATTTCCTATTTATCCCTAGGAGATAAGAGGGAGGAGGGAGGTGGGAGGAGAGCTGATATTTAAAGGGAAATGGATAGAGAGTTAAAATGAGTTATGCCTGTTGACTGAAGGGGTTGCAGTTATAAATCAAGAACTTCTGTGTAATTATCAGTAAGATGAAGATGAGTGGTGCAAAAAGAAGTTGCTTTAAGGCTAGAAAGTATAAATTATTAGCAGGGAAAATTCTCCTCTGAACATTCTTCTGTCCTGGAAAGACTACAACTGATGATGAAGGACCTGCTATGATAAATAGGACTACTGATTCATAATCCATGGTTAAAGAAGAGGAATCACATATGCTCTACTGGCTACTGTTGGCACCGAGGAACTGGAGTTCCTCTCCATAGGCTCTGCTGATCACAGAGGACTTGACCCTCAGAAGCTAGGAGGCTAAAGGTCTGATCATTAGGGTACTTTCTCTGCAGTTGGAGGAACTTGGGGCCTGATTTAGATTTTGGCAGATCTGATCCCCCGACATTTTTCCGTTGGATAATCCATCAACAACTAAGCGGTCCTGCTTTATTTAGATGCTGGCAGGTCCATTGATGAAAGTCCATTGGTGAACTGGCATAACCATAAGTGGCAGGGGTATGCCCAGATGTGGGTCCCTTGCTGGCTGTGCCACTGGATTCAAGCTAGCCTGGCTGATGAAGGGTGATACCCTGAAAACGGTCCCAGGATGCTTGTTTCCTATCCGGCGAAGACCTGGCCTGGCAGTTTGGGCTGGACTGTTGCCATGGGGAACAGGGTCAAGACTGATTTGCATATGGCTGGGTCCAAATTGGAGTGACGTGGAGAGCAAAATAACGATGGATTAAACCCAGATCTGTGACTGGGGGTGAGTGTTTGAAAAGTTTCAAAACTCGGTCCATCATTTTATTTTGTTTTGTGATGTTGTTGTGTTGAACTGGCATAACCCCCAGAATTTTACATCTGCATAGATGAAGCCATAGGCAAAAGCAGCTGGCGTCAGGACCATGGCCAGTTTTACCCCAGAGCCTATCACAAAGCCTTCCCTCCGACATAACTGTGGCAATTAAACCTCCACAGCTGAGTTTTTGGATTTGAAGGTACATATGGTCGAAACTTACCTTTTTTCTTCTTTTCACTTCCCTTTTCACCATGGACCCAATCATGAAATCCTTCCTTTGCTGCTGCTACTTGACCATGGCACTAATCAACCCTGTTGTCGACGGACCCGAAGGTAAGTGACCTTTTTGACTTTTCTGTAACTGATACCATCTGAATTGTCCATTAGCTCTGGGCTTGTGCATTTTTAATAAATACATACAAGTAATAGTACAATAATATCCAAAGCATATGTGTGTAATGTGATAGTTTAGGAAATTTAAAGACACACATCTGTCCCTTTCATTTACACTTACCAATTTGGTCAAAGCTGCCTTCATGCTAATGGACACCTACACAAAAAGTCACATTAATCTCAAAATCAAAAGGTATCCCTACAAGTGTATTAAATCATTTTTGGTAAACTATCACATCAGACACATATGCATTACACATTATTTGAACAACATAATTCTAATCAAATGTAGCAATTGTACTACAAAATGCAACAAGCTTGTTTATATCAAATGTACATTCAATATCACTTCTAAACTTAATAGATTTCCTATGTGTATTAATGTCAAATTTCCCCTTGTCTAGTGCATTTTCTTTTTATCATTAAATTCAATTCAACTCTAAAGTTGTGTATGTATTATGTACATGTGTTTATTATTAACACTTACTCCTGTATTAACAATACAAAAACAAATAAACATTTGTAATTTAGGTGTAAGTGTCCGTTACCTTGATGAATGGTTGCACCAAATTTCCATGTCCATTACAAATTATCATTACTAATGTATGCACTATACAAATATGTCAGAAATAAAACCTGTTTTGTTCACTGTCATAAATGAAATTAAGTTCATGTAATACACATTTTCATAAATAACATTGACATTAATCAATTACTCTTAAATAAAAAGTAATGTCAGGACAAACTTTGTGAAAAGACAAATGTTTATTGTTGATCTGTCTCACAAACACTTTATTAATGAATAAAGGATAAATGTCCAAAAATAAAGAATGCATAGCATCAATGCTTGGGTTTTTGCCTCTTAATTACACTGCCAAGAGATAACTTTCTCATGAAGGGGTATCTAGTAGGCCCAGAGAAGGAACCACAAGGATCCTTCTTGGGAGGGTTGGGTTTGGGTTTCACGGGGCTCGGGGACAGGTAAGAAAGGAAATCAGGTAGAGAAGGGGTTGGAGGGATGGGACAGGATTAGGTTTGGGAGGTAGAGGGAACTGGAGTGGGTGGTGTGAATTTATCTGTTTTGTAGGTGCATGTGGGTCTGGTGTATGAGATTTCTGTTTAGGTGTGTGCTTTTTGGAGGTGTTCGGGTGAATGTATGCCTTTATATTTGGTTGATGTTGTGTGTGAGCTTTTGTGTGAGGGTGTCTGTTTGGATGAGTGTGCTGTTGATGTGGTTGTGTGGCTGTGGTATGTGTTTCTGTATATTTTGCAGGTGCATGTGTTTGATGTGTGTGGTTTAGCAGGTGTTTGGTGTTCAGGTGAGTATGTGTCTTTGGGTTTGGTGGGTGTTGCTTTGCATGTAGGTATGCATTTGTGTGAGCCTATTTGTTTGGATGAATGTGCTGTTGATGTAGATGTTGTCGGTATGGTGGCGGTTGTGGGTATGCTAGTAGTTGTAGTGATTGTGGGTGTACTGGTTGTTGTTTGTGTGATGGTGGTTATGGTTGTGGTGGTGGTTGTGGTGCTAGTGGCTGTTGGTGTTTTGGTTGTAGGTGTGGTGGTGGATGTGGGTGTGATGTTTGTGGAGGGGGTGGTGGTGCCTATAGGTGTACTGTTAATAGTGTGTGTATGTTGGGTGGGTGTTTGTCTGTGTTTATTTATGTGTTTGTGTTTATGTGTAGGTGTTGGTTTGCTGCTTGTGTGCTGCTTGTCTCTGCTGGAGTGTAATGTATAAATAAAGTAAGCAGACACTAAGAAATTAGTGTGCTTGGGATTGGTATAGGAGCTGGAATGAAGAAGGGCCCGGAGTAGGGGCACAAGGTTGGGCTGGTTGGTGGGCTGAAGTCAGTGCAGAGGTTGTCTTTGCAAGCGATCACTGCATGGCAGTCATTGAACTATGAATGACATCCAAAAATGAAATCATTTGTTGCATTTGGCAACTAAGGCCCTGAATATCATGTATGATCACTGTCTTGCCTACAGAGATGCCACTTAATAAGTCAATAGCTTCTTCACTGAGCAGCTGGGGCGGCGGAGGCAGGAGGAGGTGCCTCTGGCAAAGGAGACCCCAGTCTTTTTAGGGGGGCAGGTTTGGACAACAGGGGGAAGCAAGAGGGATGGTGGAGATGGGAATCTGTGTGGCAGACAAGGATGCAGATGCTAAAGGACCTATAGGGTCTGATGCCATTAGGGACTGGTCGCTTGTACAGGCCTCCGAAGAAGATGACAAACTGGTGGATTCCATTCCAGTCCCCTCACCCTCCATGCCACTGTGTCCATCAGTGTCTGAGGTCTCACCAACTGACACACTGTGGCCAGCTGCTTCCCTGCCTTCATGGCCAATGTCCCCTTCGCCTACTCCTGAAAATGCTGCAAAGACAGATATAACATTTTCATTGAATCTGTGCAAAATGATCATGAGTTTTAATAACAAAATATTTCCTAATTTTCTTATTTCACCTCCTTCAAGCCTTTCAAGGTTAGGTTTACTTTACGACTATCCCATGGATGTTGGGAACATCTTAAGAACCCATTTGCTCACAGTTTTGTAATTTTCCATCATTACTCCAATTTAATTGTTTATCATTTCTCTTAAACATTTCTATCTTCCCCTGGAATTGTTTAAGTTCTCAGAATGTTACAGATTGGTTGTTTTGAATAGTGAACTCATGTTACAAAAATCAATATGTAGCAAGAATCCTTTGTACCATGTACGTTGTCCATCTGCATAAGTCCCTTTGTATAACATTTACTCTTCAATATTGATTCATCATTTGGACATAACAAAGGACACAAAAATGAACAGACATGTAAAAAATAGCTATATTGATTTCCAACATCACTAAAAAATGTTGTATACAGATATCACAAAAACATATAGAATTTCACAAAGACATGAGATTTGTGTTGTTTATCAAACAAATGTTTGTATATTAAAGGAAATATTTTTCTTTTTTTCTTAAATGCAGAGATGAACAGAAGAGTAGAAGACAGCCTGAAGTCTTTAGACCATTTCCAGGCCTTGCCACAATGGAAGGATGGGATATTATATATAAAAATCAAGTTGAGTAGGCAAACTATTCTTGATTTATGTCATCAGCTGGAGCCAGATCTTCTGCCTCTCAATAGGAATTCCACATTAATAACTCTAATAGTGGAAATAATGACAGTACTCCATTTTGTGTTCATAGGATCATTCCAATACACTGTGAAATTATCTGGTGGCATGTCACAACCAACAAGAAGTTCTTTTTTCAATGATGATAGACATTAACAGCCTCATACAGTTTCCACGAAACACGGATTTTGATAATGTAAAGGGATACTTTTATGCTTTGGCTAGCCTACCACATGTGGTTGGAGCAAATATATGCGTGCAAATTGTCTTAGTGCCAGCACATGACAGAGAACACGTCTATCGCAATCAGAATAACTTCCATTCAATCAATGTGCAAGTTGTCTGCTTACCTCATTTGTACGTCACAAGCTTGTGTGTGCATTTTCCAGGATCAACACATGATTCCTTTGTACTATGGAACAGCTGCATACCTCTGCAAATGTCACAACTTGGACCTGAGAGGACCTAGTTTGTTAGTAAGTATAGTCGGTTGTTGGACATGGTCCTTTTTGCAGGTTCATCCCCAAACTCTTTGCATACCTCCTCCTATTTTTTCTGACCCTTTATGTTGGCTCTAGGACTCTGAGCAATTTCTCACTTCTGATCCATGCTATAGTGCATGTGCTCTCCCTTCTTAACTTGGTATAATTGCCATACACATGATTGGCTTATTTAATTTACATATAAGTACCTTGTACAGCGGTATCCCTTATGCCCAGGGCATGTAAATTAAATGCTACTAGTGAGCCTGCAGCACAGCTTGCACCACCCACAGAGGTAGCCTTGCAAACTTGTCTCAGGCCTGCCACTGCATGGCCTGCATGCACAGTTTATTGATATAGGTGCCTGGCATCTATACTTGCTTGCCAGTCCTGGAACTCCCCTTTTACTACATATATATTGCCCCTAAGGTAGCCCTAGCTAGTCGTATGGGCAGGGTGCTGTGTAGGTAAGAGGTAGGACATGCGCCTTGTTGTGTGGCCTGTCCCAGTAGTGACAGTCTATTGCATTTCTCATTGCTTTGAGTGCTGTCTTTCTCATAGGGTTGGATTGGAAATGACCTTTCATAAGGCTAATGGGTATTTTCTTATCTATGAGGGGTGGTGTGGGCATGCTTGGTATGGATGGAATAGTAGTGAGAAATGCTGCTCACTGGAGTAGGTGGATTTTTTATTACCATTGTAGAAATGCCACTTTTAGAAAATGGTCATTACTCTGTGTTTTTTACTCTAATCCACGTCTGGGGTAGATTGACAGCTAAGCTTTGTGCATACTTTCCAGACAGCCATTGCACATGGAGGATGGAGATGTAATAGGAGCACATACGCATACTGAGTGATCTTCCTGGGATAGGAGGAAAGAGGTGGGGCACACTTACATTTGTATAGGCTGTGCCCTGCCCTGGCACAAAAGGCTTGTTTGTCCTCTTCTGTTGTCTGGAGCCAGTGTGGAGGAGAAGGGACATTCCTGGAACTGGTTAGAACTGGTTGCAACCTTCTCCCACTTCTAGAAGCTGGGCAAATATAGTATAAATATATGGGTTATTCCCCATGTTTCTTGGACTCTGATGACCTCTGTATAGACTGGACACTAGATGATGCTAGGGGGATCAGGAACCCTCTTGGGACTGATCTGCTGTTATGCAGACCAGGTACCTGTTAGGTCACTACAAGGGACTGTCACTCCTTTCACTTGGACTCTTGTACTGGACTGCTTGCGTGGGTCCTGACAGCCTTGTGCCCTCACAGCTGTCTCCATGGGCTGGGTGGGGAGCCACCCTTCTCCCCTCCATTTTGGTTTCTTTGGTGCTGCTTCCTTTGGTGGGCATGAGCAGGGAGCACCTTGCCATGTTGAGCGCATTAAGAGCTCTTCTGTGTCCCTCTGCCGAGGTGCAGGGAGCACCCCGGTGGGTACCCTGGTTGTGGGTTCCCCCTCCCCGAAGTAGAAGCCGAGAGGAGCCCATCGGCAACCTTACATCCAGCATGGATATGGCACACTCTCCTAATTGCCCCTGATGCACCGGCAGGCCCCTTCCTGAGAGAATTCACTGTCACCACCTCAGGGGACTGAGTTGGAGCTGGTGGCAGCACGTTGGCTGCAGCGTACCTTTTTGAACTGCCCCCAGTTGCAGGAAGACGGCAAGAGCCCTGCCCGCTGCAGGGTACGACTGTCGCAGGCAGACCCAGCCATTCTGAGGAGAGAAGGGCTGTGCCTCCTGGTGGAGCTGGAAAGGAGGAGCAGCAGGAGGTGGCTTGCTCCACATTGTTGTAAAGGGAGATGCGTGGTCTTGAAGGGCGCGGGAGTGCCCCCAGGACTGGAGTTGGGTCACCGCCCTGAAAGGTGTGACTGGTCCCTGGGTGTTTGGCTCTGCGCAGGACGGTCTCTCCACTGGGAAAATAACCCCATGTATGTCCCCATGCTGGGGTAATATGTCAGGACCATTTCTCTCTGATGTAGGGGCCCTTAATTGTTGAGGGTAAGCCCGCTGTTTTCTTCGGGGCACCAAGCTACTACGCCTCGCAGGACAGGAAGGAAAAATCTTGATGGAGGTCCTGATCCTACCCAGCCTTCCTCTGATTACAGTACGTTCTAGAATAGGAGCACAGGAGCTCCTGTGGGGACAGAGCGTGCCCTGACTCATGCATGAGGAGGGCATATGTGCTAGAATATATCTGTAGGAACGGCTATGAAGCAGGTACCCCTAGGATATGTTTTGGCCGAAGGGTTTCAGGCTGTGAATTGGGAGTGTTTTAGGACACATGCTATATGGAGATGTTTCATGATATGTGGATTTACTTTGGTGATGATGATCTGACAATTGCTTATTCTTGCAGAATACTAGCAACTATGTGCTGATCTGACTAAGTTTGCAGAGTACTAGTAACCTATGTGGTTACCTGACAACTGCTTTTTAACAGAGTATTACTGGTTTATGTTGTTTTTAGTCTATGATGTTTTATGTTTATGCAATACAGTATATATTTATATATTTTATATATAACTTTTTATATAAAGTACTTTTTGTGTTGTATTTATTGTGTCACATGTGTTGTGGGTGTTGTGCAGATGCTTTACTCATTACCTCTGGGATAAGCAGGGGTTATCTTGGGTATCTAACTCTCATGACCTGACTAGAGTGGCGTCACTGCCTGACTGGTCAATATAATTATTTGGTTAGTTACTAGTTGATGGGATTATATATTTTGGCTCCTTTTATTTTTGTATTTCATATAGGAGACTCAAGTTAACCTAACTGACTATTTTTGTTAACACTGCTGAGGAATCCAAAAATGCCAAGGGAAGTCCACTTCAATGAGGCCCATGGAAGGACATAGAGGAGGGGGTTTTAGGCTCCTAAAGGCCAGATTTAGATGTCTGGACTTACACAATAAGGCGTGCAAATTCACCATGGTTTGCTGCATGTTGCACAACATTGCCCTGCAACGGAACATCACGTACATTGCAGAAGAAGGAGACCATGATGAGCCACTGGGAGAGGATGTTGAATTGCCAAATGAAGATGATAGTGATGAAGAGGAATAAAATGATGTACGTCAAGATGTTATTGACAACTTCTTCACGAGTGTGAGTATATCCTAACATAATATTACAAATGCAAAAAAAACAACTTTTTATATAATAATGAGTGTTAGAAATGCCGTCTTGGGTTGGCAGTCAGTTTGCACTCTGTCCAAGCTGGGACGCTCACTCTAGTCAGGGCAATGGAGATACACACTTAGATAGCCCCTGCTTACCCCCTTGGTAGCTTGTCACAAGCAGTCAGGCTTATCTCAAAAGCAATGTGTAAAGTATTTGTACCAACACACACATCAATACAGTGAAAACACTGCAAAATGGACACCACACAGTTTAGAAAAATAGGCAATATTTTCCTAAATCAAACAAGACCAAAATAACAAAAATCCAACATATGAACTTTTTAACTAAAAAAAGTCTTACTCAATAGAAAACAATAGAAAGTACCTTGTTTGCGACAAAAATAAAGCTGCACAGGCGAGCGTGAAACGGTAAAGTCACTGATGCATCGATTCTTTACTCACAAGGGATGCTGTGCATCATTTCTTCTCCAGACAGGTAGGCAATGTGCTGTTTTTCTCTCCCGCAAGTGAGTGTTACGTTGATTTCTAAACGGGCACCTCAGATCCGCACAGGGTCATAATGATCTTGACGCCCAGCAATGAAGCACGTGAAATCCGTCCGCACAGTGATAAAAAAAACCCGGCTGGGAGGGGTTGCATCATTTTTTCCACTGCAATGCAGGTGGTGCATCAAAACCTTCCTTGTACAGCATCCTGTGTGTGGATTTCAGTCATTTTTCTATCAGCTTCACATTTCAAGGGCCCAGGGACTAGATAGGGCACCACTAGGCAGGGCAGGAGTGTCAGCAGAGTCCAAGTGCTGGCAGATGAAAACTTTAATGGCCCTGAGACTTCAAAACAGAAGGCAAGCTCAGTCCAAGCCTTTCAAGATTATTCACAAGCAGGAATATACCATAAAAGTCCAGTCTTTGGCTTCTTTCAGGCAGATGTAGCAACTGCAGGCCAACCCAGCAAAGCACAGTCAGTTGCAAAGGGGCAGTACTTCTCCTCCAGCTCTTCAGCTCTTCTCCTTGGCATATGTTACTCTTGGTTCCAGAAGTAATCTGAAAATCTGGGATTTTGGGTCCACTACATACATCCCTTTCTGTCTTTGAAATAGGAAAACTTCAAAGGAATGACTGTTGTTCACAAGATCCTGCCTTTCTCCAGACACATACCAGGGGGTGGGAGACTGAATTGTATGAGGGCAGGCACAGCCTATTCAGGTGCAAGTGACCACTCCTTCCTCCACTCTAGCCCAGATGGTTCATCAGGATATGCAGGCTACACCTCAGCTCCCTTTGTGTAACTGTGTAATTGGAAAGTCATAAAACGCCCAACTTTTAGTCTGGTCCAGACGGGGAATGCACAAAGAGGCAGACTGACAGAATGGCTTAAGCAAGAAAATGTCTACTTGCTAAAAGTGACATTTTCAAACAGACAATTTAAAAAACAACTTTACTAAACAATGTATTTTTAAATTGTGTGTCCAGAGACCCCAAACTCCACATCTCTATCTGCTCCTAAAGCAAAACAGCACTACTTAAAAGATATCTAAAGGCTGCTCACACGCTAACCCATGAGAGAGACAGGCCTTACAACAGTAAAACCCAAATTTGGCAGTACTTTACTGTTAGGACATGTGAAACACACCAGTATATATACCAGCTTTAACATACACTGCACCCTACCCATGGGACTACCGAGGGCCTACCTTAGGGGTGCCTTACATGTATAAAAAGGGAAGGTTTAGGCCTGGAAAGTAGATACACTAGCCAGGTCGAATTGGCAGTTTCAAACTGCACACACAGGCGCTGCAGTGGCAGGTCTGAGCCCTGTTTACAGGGCTACTCGTGTGCTGCAGGCCCACTAGTAGCATTTGATTTATAGGCCCTGGGTACCTCTAGTGCACTTTGCTAGGGACTTACTAGTAAATCAAATATGCCAATCATGGAAAAGCCAATTACACATACAATTTACAGGGGGAACACTTGCACTTTAGCACTGGTCAGTAGTGGTAAAGTGCCCAGAGTACCAAAAACAGCAAAACAGAGTCCCGCACACAGTCAAAACATGGGAGGCAGAGGCACAAAAGACAAGGGAGACCACACCAAGGATGCCAGGTCTTACAATGAGTATATAAGTTTGTGGTAGATATTTTTGTGGATCGAGTAGTTAAGGAAATTCCAGGCCAAAGATGTTTGTTAATCAAAGTTTTGAAATAGACTACTGTGCTCATTTACAGTGTTTATCTTTGATTTTTCTGAGTGAATGTGTCCTCATAATGTATCATTTATAATGTGTCTATTTTGTTATGTAATGTTAATAAATTTTTCTTGTTATTCTGTTTTAGGTTCTTTCCCATGTCATCTTCATTTGGACATTTCAAAGTTGTGACATTTGCCGTTATATGCTACTGTTACAAACTACAAAGGCAACATGGGTTGATCCTGTGAAAGACAGACACACTTTGGATGTCTGTATCTTGTACACTGACAATTTGTTCAGTGATTGAATTGAAATTTTTAAGATTGCATTAGACTTGATTTCTGTTTAATGTTGCAACCGAGCTAATATGTGCTGCTTAAATTGTGTAAAATGTGTAAGTGGACCCAAAAATACTCATCTCGCTTCACATTGGCAAAATAATTATTTTGTGTCACGTGTATGAAGCTGTTGATGTGTCTCATAACTGTATAAGCAACTTTTTGTAGCACACCACTTAAAGTTGGTTGTGACATTCCCCAGATACTGCCACAGTGTATTGAAATGATCATGTGGCCACAAAATGTAGTACTATAATGATTTTGACTATTGGTCTTATGGACGTGAGTCAGGAGGTATGGCTCCAGTTGATGACATGAATCAAGTTTGCCTATTCAATCACACTTTTTAGGGATATATCCCATTTTTCCATAGCGTCAGGGTCCCGAACTGTAAATATAAAAATGGCACGGAGTACTTGTGTTATGAGGGGGTTGTAAATATGTTTTGAAAGTTTGAAACAATGCTTTAGTAAAATTACATAAAAATATGACTTTTAGATTGTTTGTGTTTCTTGTATTGTTACATTGTTTTACATGTGAGGACAATTAACAACATGCATTTTATTTTAATTTTCAAACAAAATTATTTTTTATTATTTGCATTCAAATATTTATGATAGAATGAAGAAAAACAAATACAAAAAATACATCACCAGTCTTTAACTTTGTTGGTTCTGAATTTATTTTACAGGCACAAATAAACTGAAAACAGATGATAACCAAAAATCAAGGTAAAAAAACAACTAAAACAGTCAATCATGGTGAATGAAACTATTATTGTAGACCCAAAAGTGTCCAAAATCCAAGGCATAAAATATAGCTAGCATCAAAAAGGTAAATGTGTCCAGACAATAATCCACAGAGTGAATGGTAGCCACATACTGGAGGAAATTATGTTTTGTGTCTCTTGCTGGTGGTCATGGCAGTCTCGCCATCCTCTCCCAGTGGTCCAGATGAGTGTTCCCTCCTGGCGGAGTGCGGAGATCCAGTGTTGCAGGGACTGAGGTGCTTGTAGGTGTTTCTTCTTGTGGCTGGTCCATTCTTTCTGTGGCTGAGGCAGGTATAGCGGCCCAGATGTTGTAGAGCCATAAAAAAGTGGTTGATTGTGCTGCTGGGGAAGCCCTGCACATATGGTGTTATGACAAGTGGCTCCTTGCCTGCAATGCTGCATTTGCTTTCCACTTAGGCCTGTATTTATACTTTTTTAGCGTCGCATTTGCATCACTTTTTGACACAAAAGCAGCTCAAACTTACAAAATACAATTGTATTTTGTAAATTTGCACTGCTTTTGCGTCAAAAAATGATGCAAATGCGGTGCTAAAAAGATATAAATATGGGCCTTAGTGTCCTACTTGGCTGGGTTGGGACTACATTCTGCAGCAACCACTTAGCCTAGGAAGGGTGGGACAAAGGAGGACACGCTTCAAAGCTCCGGCACCAGCACTCAGTGCAGGTGTTTTTTGACAAGTTGCTCCCTGCCTGCAATGCCCCATTTGCTGTCCACTCGGTGTCCTGTTTGGCTGGGGTAGGACTCTGTCCCCCCGTGACCGCTTTGCATAGAAAAGGCAGCTTAAAGGAGCACACACCTCAAAGAGGTGCCATTAGCCCATAGTGCAGGACTTTTAAGGGATGCACCCAGACATGTGCCAGACTGGGACAAGACGGGCCGGTCTTAGCCTGTCATAGACCAGAAGAGGACAGGCTGGCCCAACCCTCTTGGCCCTAATTTTAATTTTAGGAGGTATCCATTTTTTTATTGATTTAACCTACATACAAGAGGGAACAAGTACTTTTATTAGCTAAAGCAGTTAGCTGTTGGATATGGGGGGATGGAGCTCTATCTGGGGCACCGTCATTCACTCCTACTACAAATCTTACTTCCCTGGATTGCATGCTAGAAAGAGCAATTGGGGTAGTAAACACTGAAATCGACATCTCAGAGATGTGGTTATCTTTAAACTCAAGTCAGCTTCACCTGGTCTCCGGCTCCAGGTCAGAACCTGTTTGATTTTGAGACAGAGCCACCTTGTTGCCCTGAGATTTCTTACACCAGGCCCCTCCTTCAAACTCATGTTTTTCTCACCTCGTCTCCGGCTCCAGCTCAAAGTTTCTTTCATTTCAAGACAGAGCCACCTTGTTGCACTGAGATTTCTTGCACCAATCCCCTCAGCTATATAGACAACAATGAGACAGGTGAAGTAGGTGATAGCCATACTCCAACTGTCTCCCTAGCTACTTCCATTAAGTCCAAGAGGTCTAGGCCAGAGTGTAGAACTCCACTCCACAGGCAGACTTTGCAGAATTTGGGCACTCCGTGCTTTGCGAATTAGCTTAGAGTTCTAGAATTTTGCTCTCCGGCATGGATGGGAGTTAGTTTATGCTCGTGAGATTGGGTTTTGGTGCTCTCTTGTGAGTTCTACGATGCTCCTGAGCTGCTGGTGCGTGCTTCCTCTTGCTTTGCTACCAGGAAAGCCAGTGGTTAAAACAGGCTGCTTGGGAGCACAAACACTCTTCTGAAGATTTTTCACTCCAGAGCCATCTAAATCTAGTATTTTCAACAAGATTTTCTTTCCCAATGGACCCTGCAATTTTTTTCTCAGATTGAGAATCCTTTAAAAAAAAAAATTTAAACAGGAAAGAAGTGTGTCAGAGGCTCCAACTTCCTGTTCCTGTCCAGCAGGCTCCTCTCAGTGCCCTGTCCATCACCTGGTCACTTTTCACTTGGATTTTGAGGTGGAAGGATCAATCTCTTGCTCTCCTGGACACACTTTTGAATTTAAGGACTGTTTTTATGAAATCATCACACTAGTAAGTTCTAAAACTATATTGAATAAGGGTGTTGTTGTTTGTTTGCCTGGGCATGGACCAGTATCTCTTTGTACTTTAATTTGATTTAAAAGTGTATAGGTGTGGTGAGTGGCCTGGAGTTTAATTTTGGGTCCAGTTATTATTTATTTTGAACTTCATTGATTTTTCACCTTGTGTAAAGGAAAATTGTTGCACAGCTTAGTACCTTTTCTACATGTTTACATTTGCAATATTTTTTTAGCATGTGTCCTAGATTTTCAAAAGGCCAGTAAGCCAGTCATCCCAGGCCAGTAACAGTATATGTGTTTAAAACTTCATTTAGAACTGGGATGGCATTGGAATAATTTAAATTTAAAATGTTGGCTATTGTTTACATTTCATTTTTTTCAAAAAGTTTATATATATTTGAAGGAATCGGAAGTTGTAGTTTGGCAATTTTGTCCATCCAGCCAATGTTCTTTGCCAATGTTTGCATGTGTTCTTTGTCTGCCATGCCTTCTTCCTCCTTGTTGTTGTTTTTGACCATGTAGCTGGCAGCCATTTTGTGTGTGCAGCCAGTCTCCCTTTGCCATAGGCTTGCATGTGTTATTTGTTCTCCATGCTTCCTCCTTGCTCCTTGTTGTTGTTGTTTGACCATGTGGCTGGCTGGCAGCCATTTTGTCCATCCAGCCAATGTCTTTTGCAATAGGCTTGAATGTGTTCTTTGTTTTTCTGTGCCTCCTTGCTCCTACTTGTTGTTGTTTGACCATGTGGCTAGAAGCCATTTTGTGTATGCAGTCAGTGTCCCTTGGCCATCAGCTTGCATGTGTTCTTTGTTTACCGTGCTTCCTCCTTGCCCCTTGTTGTTGTTGCTTGACCATGTGGTTGGATGGCAGCAATTTTAACGGTGCACTGTGTAGCCAATGTATTTTTTAGTTGACACAGGCTTACATACAAACATCAATAGTTGGTCATTTGTTTTTTAAGTTTCAATTTTTTTTCTATTTTATTTTTTCTATTTTTATTTTTAATTATAACGCCAGTTTTATTTTTTTGAATATACTTTTAATTTTAATATTTATATATTAGCTGTTTCATATTTTATTTTTACTTTTTTACTTTTAATTTGAAATATATTTTTTATTTTTATATTTAATTTTATTGTTTTTATTTTTTATCTTCTTTATTCTCTTTTTTTTAATTTTTATATTTTAACTTTTTTTATTTGTATTAAAATGTTTATTTAAGTCTGCATTTTGCCTTGATCCATTCATGCGATCCATTCTATCACTCCTTCCATCCATCCTCCTAAGCATTTTTCTCTGAACTACCCTGCTCCGATATGTTACTTTATTTATTATTATTATTATTCCATTTACCCATCCCCATGCACCTCTCTCTGACTACCACAGGTGTCTCCTGAAACAGATGTAAATGAAGCATATTTGTAAGGCTTCAGCAGAGACCTGCACCAGGCCCCTACCTCAGTACAAGTATACACTGCAGAGAGCCAATCAACACACACATGACCACCTACATCCAGTTCTTGTTCAGCCATTGGCAGTGGCTTAATAAGAAAGTACTTATCACCAGTTTGGGACTTTTCTACGAATAGCAAATAGGAGGAGAACATTGCCACATGATCTATTGGCCATACAAGTGTTTGTCGAGGTAAGTCTGGTTCACATTATGGTACTTGAGGCCGGATGACCCGAATGAAAAAACATCACACAAACCAGTAGAAGTAGCACCTTAAGCAAACGGCTAAATGTGGTAATTGTTGAGGAGAGCCAGGAAACATCAGCTACACCTGGTCAAATCACAGTGGAAGGTAAGGAGTAAGAGGGTTTAGGCAGAAGAGGACATATGGCTGCAACCGCCCAACAGCACATTTTTACAATTGCAAGCTGGAAAATGTTAGCGCTGGACTTCTTCCCTTATTTCTTTTGTGGAAGGAGTGGGATTCTCAGAGTTTGTCGCATCCCTGTGCCAGAAACAGAAGGTTCCAAGCCAGACTTATTTTGCCAGAGTTGTTGTTCTAGCACTGCATCATGGTGTGCTGTAATAGTTTGGGCAAGCTTTGCAGCAAAGTGTTGTCTACTCTAATCACCTGACGACAGACATATGGACCAGTTGTCAGGTGACTGATTACATGTGCATCACTCAACACTGGATCTCTTTTCTGGGGATAAAGGAAAATCTATCTACAGGTCTTGGTCTTGCATACATTTTTAATGGCGTTCAACATCATGTCATGTTCACCATGGAGAAGTCATACACAGCTGCAAACATCTTGGAGGAATTTAAAAGCAAGGTGTTTGAACGGCTGTGAGCCAAAGGTCTTTGATTTGGATTTGATGCTACGGACAAAGAAAGTAACATAGTCCAGGGCATGGCAGGTAGTGGCTATTTCAAGGGCATTTGTTTGGTGCACTGCATCAACCTGGTTGTGCAAGACTTTCTTAAAAAAGAAGACATAGCAACATACTGACCACCTGCAGGCGCATCTGCATTCATTTCAGACATTCTTTTATGGCCCAGAAACAGTTGTAGATTATTCAGCGTAATAACAGATTACCAGTTAAAGCCCTGATAAAGGAGGTGCCAACCAGTGAGAACTCAACCTATTATATGTTGCAACATCTGTTTAAGAAGTACTAACAGATCAATGACTATGCCATGGAAAAAGGAGCTGATGCAACTTGGAGAGCCATGACCATGGATGCTGACAAATGAGGCCTAGTAAAATGCCTCACACAAATGTTGCTCCCTTTTGAGGTTTTCACGTGGGAAGTTAGCAAGGAGGAAAGTACAATGAGCCAAGCTACCCTGTTATTGCATCCTCTACAGTAGCAGCTAAAGAACTTGTCTGAAAGGTTTACATTCGGTGGTACGAACAAAAACCCAAAAGCGCATTCTTTGGTTACTAGCCTAAGCTATTGTTTGACTTGTAATGCAAGGCTGCAAAATGACATAATCTCGTTCAAGTACATCCGTGCCAGCCTACCTGATTCTGAAGGGGATGTTTCACAATACAAGAGGTGGACTGTTGAGCAAGCAGGAGAACTGGAAGAAAAATGGCTGGAATTAAGAGTCTCACTCTGCAGATCTGGGGTGCCAACTTCAACTTCCAGAGCAATACCACATCCGCCAACCCGACCAACAAGAAGACTTGCGACAAAAGCAAAAGAATAGTACACAACCTCTGCAATGGCTTGGTTTCAAGTGGCAGGTCTTAAGTCCAGTGTAGAGGCGAAGAAAAAAACAGTTGAGCAGGTGACAGCACCAATGACCATTCAGAGGATGTTCCAGGAGTATCTGAATGAACTGAAAGAGGTGTATGTGAATCAAAACCCATTGGTGTATTGGTATGGGAAGATGCACCAATGGCCAGAGTTCAGCAGGCTGTTTTTTTGGCTTGTCCTGTAGCCAGTGTGTCTGCTGGACAAGTGTTTAGTGCAGCTGGTGCAGTTGTTACATTTAGAAGGACCACTCTCACTCCTCAAAATGTGGATAGATTGACCATGATAAAAATGAACTAGCATTTCATACCACCTGATAATACCATTCCTGAAACACCACAATAGGAGGAAGAGGATGACTGATCCGAATCAAGCATGTTAGCTGTCCAACTTCTGGATGAACCACCAGAGTTTGACGGTGAACTCTATTTCGCGGATTGAGTATGCCAGTGCTACCAAGGTACTTTTTGTATAAGATACTGCGCGGTCTCCGTCCCGTGCCATCCAGGGTTTTACGCATCAATGCGCGTATTTGCAGCACCCTACTTGTTCCATCCTTTGCCAAGTCACACTCTTCACCATTCCCATGTGGTATAGATCATCTATCTGTGGGGTTTGGGCGTTGGTGGTTGCGTTGCAACTATTGGTCTGATGCCTGTCTTAGGAGTGGTGTTTTGTAGCAAGACAGGACCACAAATCCCAGCATGCCTTGGTGGCGGCCATCTTGGGGTGTGGCCGGGCTATAAATGCAAGCCACACCTTGGCAAAGATGCTTACTATTCTGGGGACCTGGTTCGAGCGAGGGAGAGAGAGAGCGCGAGATTCCTACAGCGGATTTGTTAAAGGTAAAAGAGTTGAAAGAGAATGACGAGTAGGCCGCACTTGTAACAGTGAGTTTGTTTCCAGCGGGTTTTTTTTCCCTTCTTTGGTCGCTTTCTGAGTACGCTCACATTTGAGATACTTTATTTCCCATTGCAGAATTCAACAAAGGGTTTGTGGAATACAATCGCAATACTGAGAGTCTGTTTGACAGTAATTTGTGAATTTCTTTGTGTTTCATTTTAGCGCAGCTTGTTATAAAAATTATCTTTGTTTTCCTTATATATAAAATCAAACAAACTATCAAAGTATTGCTGACAATGTTCCCCATAAGAGAATAGTGGTGGAAGACCTTTATTTCAAGAAGACGATTTGATCCACCGTGTTTCATATTTTATTAAGAAATGTTATTTATTGTTTACGTTTAAGAATCACAGTGTGGTTTTGCTGTGAGACGTTTATTGGTGAGAGTCATTCTCAAAAAATCTTTGTTTTAAGAAGCCTACTCCAGTCTGTCTAATGTTAATTTCTATTATATCTTAGCGGCTTCAGTTTTTGTTGCTTCTGGCAACTGATTGTTGGACTAAATCTTATTTTAGATATTCCTTCTGTGCCCAGTGATTACTATTTTAGTGACAACACAAGATGGCCAATTGTAATTACAGTTTTTATAGTGTTGCATTGTTTTTGAAAACCTTTTGTTTTTCAGATCTCCTTCCTGGCTGTTCCCTTCCTACTGCCCTTCCCTTCTTCGGGCACATCCATAACTCAGGGTTACAAAGGAATTCTGAGTTGGTGTTGCCGGGAGGTGGGCCTCTTGTTCAGCAATGCGTAGACTCTGAGGAATTGGTCGCTCTGACACTTTTTTATTATTTCTCGTTCAGCTTCTTTTTCCCTTTCTTCATTCTACAAAAATATTATCCTGCTTCATTATGTTTGTGTCGGATTTATGATGCCCCATCATTGGTTTTATTGTCATATACAAGCCCAGATTGGAGTTGGACCCATGTGCAGTGAAGAAGCCCTTACACACTCTTAGGATGTTGGAGATGCTGCCTGCCTCTCTCTCATGCCATTGCCTATCCCATACATCACCTAGCAGGGCTGCCCTAGAAGATCATTGATGAAAATACTTTATTATTTCCAATGTGTGGAAAGGGTTATTATTTTGTTGAACTACTGTGCTTGGATTGGAAGAGGTAATTAGGTAACTATTGCATCATTGAGTGGTGATATGTTGATTGATTGTGATTGTGGTTTGTGAGTGATAACTGGTGTATGTCGTGGCTGACAGTGAGGGAGTGAGCTCAACAAAACGGTAACCTTGTTTCTGATGAGTTGCAATGTTTGGGGGCTGATAGTGATAATTTTTTCCTGAATTTGAATGGCCTTTCAAAAGTAGTGAGTTTTGCTTACAGGGTCTATTTTTTTTTTCTGATCCTCGTAACAAACAAGCCACTTTACCTTCAAAATCAATCTACAAAATAATACTCCAGTTCTGTTTCTTTATTTGTTCTTTAATAGCAGTGCACTTCACAATTCTACCTTGCCTGGTTTGGGACTGGGACAGAGTTACTCTGAATTTGGAGGAGGAAGATGGAAGGATTCAGGGCGGAACTACCTCAACAGCTAGAAAGGATAAAGATTTTGACGTCAAGGAGAACCCATGATATTGTCAAAGACTCTGAGGCCTACTACTCACTCAGCTATGTGAACCAGAGAGAGGTGCATTGATTTAAAGATGCTGCTGAGAATTTGGTTTCTGCATTGCTAGCTCAAACCTGAAACTCCTCTTGTGTTCTTGCTCTTCCCCTGAGGCTTCTTGGTACACTCCTGAGTCCTCCTGAAGCTAATCTTGCTTTCTTTTGTCCTTTTCTTTTATTCTCTAATACAGCTTTTGTTCTTTTCAATACACAGGCCTTCTTCTAGGCCTCTCCTGCACAAACACAAGTTGCAAAGCTCAAGACTCCAGCTTATCTACCGGATAGGTTCAGACAGACATCAGAATGACGGACATGACCAGAAGAATAGAGATGCATCACCCAATTTGGCCATAAAGTATCATTTTCCGTTTAACAATCATAATTTTTATAACTGGGTGGGTTACATTCACTCATCCATATTTCAAAACTAGTTGGCATAACACTTAGGATATATGATCTGGGGTCTCCCTGGTGCAGAAGGATGGTTTCCAATGAACTCTTACTTATTCCTTTGTTTCCTTCTACAACAGATTGATTATGGTGTGCTAGTCAGCGGCTTAACACATATTGTTGTGGTTTCTCTTGTGTAGTGTTACACCTTTCCCCAAATCTGCTTTCCCATCCATCCATTGAGTCCCTAACCCTCTTCCCCCAGGCTGCGTGATTTATTGAGTGTGGCCTAATTTAACACCATGAATGAATCACACACTTTCTGGGGCGGATGAGGTTAAAGCAAGTAAGCAACACTAACTCACTACATTACCTTCTAATAACTGAGCAATATTCTACACTGGTCCTATCAACATATTCAAGTCATGCTTTGTGTGTGTGCTCCATAAATGCTTAACCTGGTCCAAACACTCTTGAGTCTGAGCCTCCTTCTGACTCATGATCTAATTTCCTAAGTTTAGTTTTATTATACTATTGCTCAGAAGAAACTGATATTCCTATATTTTATTATCATATTCTGTCTTCTTCTTTGCTGTGTGTCAAAACTATCATTGTGGTAGTCTAGTCTCAGCCTTCTTACAGTTATGATATATGATGAAGGCCCATTAACTCTCAATTTGCTTTCAATTGAGTTGACAGTGATAGATAACCCTTTGTAGTTGGAGTTCCCATAGGTGGGAGTGGCACTTTCTGTCAAGTTCTGTCTTCCCTGTTCGTGGGCAAGCCTGCTACTACTACTACCTACCTATCACCCCCTTAAGATGCCATCTTGGGAAAACCCTGCAGTAGGAAGAAGACTCCCTTTCTTCATTTATTCAGGTAGGATAAGTACTATGGATTGAAGATGTTGTCCGTGTGTGCGGGGTTTGTGTAGGCAAAATAGGCAAGAGCAATCATCCCATAGTGGTGAATAATAGTTGCAGAGGGCACTAGAGCAAGGGTTAGTCGATTAAAAGTATCAGGCTACACTAAAAAGACAGCAGTGCAAACTAAAAGTCTAAAACACCAAAATTAAAATTTGCGATGCAAATGAAGTAAAAAAATAATATCCCCATCTCCACTCACAACAGTCCCACCTCTTTCCCCGAACAAATATTACCCCATCCCCAAAAAGTCCAATGAAAAGCCCAGACTTCAAGTCCATCCCAACCCCTTTGCCATCCTCTCCACCCACAATTACTTCCTCCCACCAAAAAAAACATTGAAAAAAGGGTTTAAAGGGGGGTCTCTCTATATGGCTCTGGAGCTGGTAGATGCTCTGCTCTATCCTGGTGAGCCAGCTCTCCAAATGGGCCATCTGATGCTGGATGCATCTTTAAAATGCCCATGTGGAGTGGGAGGGTGCAGCAGCTGGTGCAGTTAGGGACCCTGACTGTTGGCGGTAATGCAATGATATAGGGGGTCATTCTGACCCTGGCAGCCGGTGACCGCCAGGGTCACCGACCACGGGAGCACCGCCAACAGGCTGGCGGTGCTCCCAAGGGCATTCTGACCGCGGCGGTTCAGCCGCGGTCAGAAAGGGTAAACCGGCGGTCTCCCGCCGGTTTACCGCTGCCCCATTAAATCCTCCATGGCGGCGGAGCGCGCTCCGCCGCCATGGGGATTCAGACACCCCCTACCGCCATCCTGTTCATGGCGGGAAACCCGCCATGAACAGGATGTCGGTAGGGGGTGCCGCGGGGCCCCTGGGGGCCCCAGCAGTGCCCATGCCAATGGCATGGGCACTGCAGGGGCCCCTGTAAGAGGGCCCCACAAAGTATTTCAGTGTCTGCTTTGCAGACACTGAAATACGCGACGGGTGCAACTGCACCCGTCGCACCCCTGCAACTACGCCGGCTCAATTCTGAGCCGGCGTCCTCGTTGCAGGGGCATTTCCGCTGGGCCGGCGGGCGCTCTTTTGGAGAGCGCCCGCCGGCCCAGCGGAAATGTTTGAATGGCCGCCGCGGTCTTTTGACCGTGGTGCGGTCATTTGTCGGAATGACCCCCATAGTGTCCAGGAGGCTGGGGGCTGGCGTGCTCTTATGCTAGGTCTTGGGTCTAAGGTAGCAGTTTTGGCCTCTTCCTCCTCCAGGATCTCCAGGTGCTGGTGCTCTGCCCAAATGTGTCCCAGCCTCTGATGCCACAGATGGGCCACTATCTCCTGCTCAGTTGGTGGTGGTCATCAGGCATGAAAAGCTATACTGAGGAAAAGAAAAAAAACAAATTTTAAGCAATGGTATAAACAAACACTTGTTCAGATGATAGATAGTGGGTGGCATAGTAGCACTACAGTCCTGGTCTCTTAGGGACAATGGAATTTGATATGATTATTATGTATGATTAGGAGAGTCAGAGGGCCAATATTTTATTTGTTTACCTAGACATGCCTCTCTTAAGAAGCATTAAGTGTCTGTTAGAAAAGAGTTAAGGCAGAATAAGACCAGATTAAAAAGCTGGGGATTTTTCTTTTTTTAAGGCTTTTCTAGTAACTAATCAGACACATTTAGTCAAAAAATAAAAAAATAATTACTTCTCATTATGATGATAAGGCATTAGGCACTATAGAGTACAAATTGTTGTGCCAAATTATTGAAGGCATGCTAGCCAGCGCTTCAAGTACATTGCTACTGTCTGCAGCTCTGGCAGCTGTAGCTGACAATTATCTATCTTTAATTCCAATGGCCCTGCTCTTCCCCACATGCCTCTCACTTTGTTTAGTTTCTACCCTGACTCCAAAGAGGTAAATGAATAAATAAAATTTCCTGTCTGCTGTAAGTAGATTGGGGGGAAATGATGCACTGCGCTACAGGGCAAGGAGTGGGCTATATATATTGTTTTGGCATGCTCATTGCAGAGTATCTCCTACAGCAAACTTGAAATCAGATCAGGCACTTACTAGTCACATTTTACTCACTGGTCTTGACCACAATCACAAATTGATTCACTTGGCAGTAAGGAAAGTAAAGAAACTTGACTTACCCTGTTGCAGAATAAGGCAGACGTCTTAGCCAGGTAGGTAGATCTTTCCCTATAGAGGAATAGAGAGGGGTTCAATAATCTATCTGCAGAAGAACAGCTCCCTTCTTTATTCATCCAATTAATTATTCAATCATCCTTCCATTCTTCCCCTAAATGCAGTATACAACCATTCTCTCATCCAGCCTTCCACTCAAATTCACAATACTTTATCCATCCTTTGAGTACCCATAATATCCACCCTTTCTTTCAATCATCCTTTCACCAATTCATCTATTTACCCAATACCAATGCTCACCCACTCATCCTTTTCACCCACCCACACATCCTTTTCTTACACTCTTTTCACCCAACCTTTTCTTTTCACCTTCCATTCTTTCCCATTCCCATAAACCATCATTTTTAGCAAACATTATGGGGGTCATTCCGACCCCGGCGGTCAAGGACCGATGCGGGAGCACCGCCAACAGGCTGGCGGTGCCCCGCAGGGCATTCTGACCGCGGCGGTTTGGCCTGGGAATCCCCCATGGCGGCGCAGCTTGCTGCGCCGCCATGGGGGATTCCGACCCCCTCACCGCCATCCTGTTCCTGCCGGTTCCGACCGCCAATGGCATGGGCACTGCAGGGGCCCCCGTAAGAGGGCCCCACTTTGTATTTCAGTGTCTGCTTTGCAGACACTGAAATACGCGACGGGTGCCACTGCACCCGTCGCACATACCCACTCCGCCGGCTCCATTCGGAGCCAGCTTCCTCGTGGGCAGGGGTTTCCCGCTGGGCTGGCGGGCGGCCCTCTGGCGGTCGCCCGCCAGCCCAGCGGGAAAGCCAGAATGGCCTCCGCTGTCTTTCGACCGCAGAGCGGCCATTTGGCGGCTCCCTCCAGGCGGGCGGCTCCCGCCGCCCGCCGGGCTCAGAATGAGCCCTATGTGTGCTTTTGCGGAGTTGCAGATAGAAGAGTCCATAAGTAACCCAACCACCCCTGTAGTTGTAATGAAAGGGGTTCATGAATCCAATCACGAAAAAGCACTTGTGGCTAGTGATTAACAGTAATTGTCAATAAGCAAGCAATTTGACTTCCCAGCGCCCATCCCTGCTGCCATATCTCCCCCAGCTCCATCTGCTCCTGCAATAGTGGAACTTGGGCCAGCTCCTCCTTCTCTACTGGTGGTTGGTGTGGCTATAAAAACACAGTTTACAGTTTTTAAGTGCCAGATCCCATTCTTAATTTTTAACATAAGAAAATGCAACCACAATCGTTACAGTTCAGTTAGGACTGCAGTATCATCTGTCAAAAATATCACTCTGGGCATTTTGTTGGAATGTTAGAAAAGCCGGGTAGACATGCCAAGCAAAAGCTTCACGTAGTAGAGGGGCAGACAAGCCAACCAAAAGCTTCACGTAATAGAGGGGCAGAGCTATTGCCTATGATTGATGTTGACTAAGAATCATTGAAGAGCAACAAAGGGATGGAATACCAAATGGTCAATGAAAAAAAGATAATACAGGGATAACAGGAATTAATTAAACAAAACTTGAATAGATGAGTTGGTAAAAAGGGAGACTATGTAGAAAAGTAAACAAGGCAAAATGTAAAGTAGTATAAAATTGGGGTGATGTAAAAGTTAGAGAAATAATAATATTAAATATTAGGACTGGGATGAGTAGAGCCATCAGCATCAGCGCTGGTAGTCAGCACCTCCCCAGCTCCTGCTGGACCTGCCTGTGCAGTGCCCTTCTTCTTGGGTGCTGATGTAAGATTAGAAAGAAGATAAAAAAAATACATTAGTGGTACTGATAATCTCCACAAAATTATTATATACCAGCAAAATGCTATAACATTGTTCTCAAATCAGACCACCTATGGTACTATACTAGTATAATCAAGTATTGTTGAGTTGGTTCTACTCCTAAAACCCCTATTCCAAATTTCCCTAAGAATATTGACATTTAGAACTAATGCCTTGCACTGAATGATCTTTCATTTTATTCTCATTTCCCAAACTCCTTGATGGACCAACTCAGTCTTCCTTTTTTGCAATACATGCATACTCGCATCAATGTGAAATTGCCTGGGACTGTATGTGCTCCATAAAGTCACAGAGAATGCTAACTCACTGATATCACTAATTCACTTTGGAGTTAAGAGGAGGACAGAGGAGTCTGAGATGCAATGGCTTCTTAAATAATCAGCCGAAGAGAGAGTGCCTTCCTGCGAGTATAAAAATCAATGATGTAGCACTGAGCAACTGGCTAGCTCTAACTGAATCACATAATAAATAATATTCCGACGTAAACTAAACATAACTTACCTCTGAGTGGAAGCCGCAAGGTATTCAGAAAAAAAGTTAGCGCTGTAGAACACAAACATAATAAAAATATAATTCTCACTAAGCCCTGGATCTCCAAGCATACCAGGTCGAGCAGGTCCTGCTCGCAGTTGATAATATCCATCCAACGGTGCATCAGCTGTTGGGTGGTGCACTGGACCTGGGTTGTGGCCCTGACCAACCGGTGCACCTTAGCTCAGCGCTGCTGGCTCTCGCGCGATGCTGCCAGCAAGGAGGGGAGGTGGCACTGCACATAAAAAGCAAATGTTGCCACCTCCTCCTAACTGAGGATCGAGCAAGGCTGCACCCCTGGATGGCAGAGCCACCCACAAGGCAGGCAGCAGCTGTTGCCCTGCCGCTGAGCTGCCATTGTGCTGTGTGAGTAGGGTAGGAGAAAAGGTAAAGAAACAGGAGGAAAGGAAGGAAAAGGGAAAAATAAACAAAAATACAAAAAGTCACGAAAAATGTAAACAACGTAAAAAGTATGAGATACAAAAAGAAACACTAATACAATGAATAAAAAAATAGGGGTAGATGAAGTACAGGGTAGAGGATTGCAAAGATTATGGTCAGATAGAAGAAGAAGTCCCAGCATCATAAACAGAGTGAAAAATAGGATGGCCACACCCTTTCGAACCGTGTGGTGCAGTTCTCGCAAGATTTTGTACACAAGTACACATTTCGTGTTCTTTGTGACATCAAACGCAACACCAACTGGTGCAACAGAGAACTCCTCCTGCTATCGGAACTCTGTGTAGCACGGGAGAGTTGTTTTGCCACTTTGCAGAGTTCCACGTAGCGCAACTCAGCACCTTCTGCCTAGGCCTAAAGAGGGCTACTAATGCAAAACCAATTGGTAAGAGAACAAAGGCTGCTGATTTTGCACACAGCATTCAATCTAATCCATCAGTAAACAAACCTACGCAGCCTAGCAACTTCTATCCTTCTTCACTACCCTCATGCAATCAACAAGAATCTCATGGTATCCCTAATGAAGCTTATGGTAATTACTTGGAAATTGCCTAGAAACCTTTAAGGCTATTCTAAAAGATGAACTTATCCCTATAGTAGCTCACCTTGAAATGATGGACACAAAATTAGATGTTTTAAAGGTTCCAACAATCCCAACCCTGGCAAGCAGGATCTCACCTGTTCCAGAGCTCCCACAATCATGTGCGCAGCGGGCACAGCCTGCGTCTAAATCTACCCCTTTGTCCCAATTATCTTGGATGCACGATTCCTCCACTAGCCAGTCTTCAGTGAGGATCTCAGGGGGGCAAGATAGAGCCAATAGCAAGGTGCAGCAGCAGAAAGGTGGGAGAAGATCTAACTGAGCCAGCTATCAAAGTAGGCCTACTTTTAACTATCCCCCAGAGTGCACACCCTACACGATGTCCCTGAGCCACTTCTTAATGCAAACGAGTCATGAGGCTTTGAAAAACAAATCAGTTCACTGGCTACAAACTAATGTGAGATAGCCCAAGGACTTAGCCCAAGAAGTAATACTAGTGAGAAGAGTAACCTGGCTTGACTCCCGCCCAAAGACTGTGACAGGGACTGTGGACTTCTGAACTTTAAAACACCCCTAACTATGCCAGATACAAACTCCTTCGGGCCAAATAAATGCACTGGCCTTGGGTATTTTCACGGGCCATCTGCCTGCCTTATTCCACATAGGGATGTCCTTTGTTTTACTGCAATACAGGCACTTTCAGCAACACAACTTTTAAAATCTGTATAAGGAACACTTTTGATTTTTTATCACATTTGGACAGCCAAGATTGACAGTGTCCCAATCTGCAACTTGGTGTTACTTGATTGCATTCAGCTATGAGAAGTCGACAATGTGTCTTTAGCAATGTTGCATCTAGCACTATCAGTATATTGTTCACCAAGGGGTCTTCTGATCGCTTCATAAATCATCCCACTCCCAAGAAATTGGAAACTGGTACTTCTGGAACTCCCTTAAATCTGAGTGGTTAATAAGGTGAGTAGCTGGTGCCATGGTAGCTACTACAAACTTGGCCATCCCTATGAGGCCACCATCCATTCTGTAGACCAATCTGTCCTACGGGAGCAGTTTTTTTTATCTTCTATGCCAAATTTGCAGTCCACAGCTTAGAACATTCTTTCATGGAATATTACCGGTCTTAACTCCAAATTGGCAGATCCTGATTGGGGGACTTTTGTTGACTCATTTAATATTTGCATGTTGCAAGAAACATAGGGGGTCATTTTGACCTCGGGGGTCTTTCCTCAAGACCGCTGAGGGGCCGCCGTGCGGAAGACCGCCAGTGGTGGTGGTTTGCCGCTCGGCATATTATGACTGTTGGCAGCTCTCCGTCCTTTTTCGGACGGAGAGCCGACAACAGCCATACTGGTGGGCGGCGGGGAAGTGGACGTTGCTCCACCTCCACCCCCACGTCAACAGAACACCGCCCACCGAATCACGTCCTGAGATTCGGTGTGGCGGTGTTCTGTTGACGGTGTGGTGTCGGCGGAGTTGCCCACATGACTCCCGTCCCCTCCCGGAGGATCGTCGGACCAGGTAAGTCGATCGTCCATGAGGGGAGGGGGTGTTGGGTGTTGTGTGTTGTGTGCGTGCATGGGGTTGTGCATGTGTGTATGTAGTGGGGATGTCTGAGTGCCTGTATGCTTGCGGGGGTGTCGTGAGTATGGGAATGAGTGCGTGTATGTCTGTAGATATATCTGCATGGTTGTGTGCGTGTATGTTTAAATGTGGGTGTGTGTGTCTGACTGTGTGTGGATGTTTGCATGTATGTCGGTGTGTGTGCGTGTATGTGTGTTAGTGGTGCCTGCGTGAGTGTCATGTGTGCATGAGTGATGTGATGTTGGGGTCGGGGTGGGGAGGGGGGTCCCTGCCACCTTTGGGGGGTGGTGGGGGGTGTAGAGGAGGGAGTCGGGGAGGGGGTGGGGGAGACCCCTATCAGTGCCAGGGAAGGAATTCCCTGGAACTGATAGTGCTTACCGCCATGGATTTCATGGCGGTTCCAACCGCAGGAAATCCATGGCGGTAAGCCGGGTCCAAATACCGCCGGCAGTATAGTGACGACTGCCCGGCTGGAGACCCTGGTCTCCAGCCCAGTGGTCTTCTCCGCCCTGGCGGGTGGAACGGAGAAGCGGCGGATGACCATGGCGGTAACCCCCATGGTCATAATAAAAAAAAAAAGACCGCCAGCCTGTTGGCAGTCTTACCGCCGCTTCTTCGCCGTCCGCCACGGTGGTAATGACCCCCAATATATTTCATTTTTACAATAGGCCATTTAGCACTTTAACTGTTCTTGACATGGCTATTGATTCCCTCCCTTGCAGTGACAGGGTCATTACTACTGCCAACTTTAATGTCAGCTTTGACCCTTTGGGCCCACGTTTTTTTGATCTAATGGAAGCAGCTTGGGGTGTTTCTCAGGTAGATTTGGACCCTTCAAAAATTCCTCAGTAGCTGAGCTTATCTCTTTATTTAGGCCTTAGGGCCTGTAATGGTAGGGCCAATTTGGATCATAGAGGCACTCACACCTTCAAGCGTTCATTGCAAAGGAGCCTTGTTGACTATACATTTTCATCATTTAAGCTTTGGTCCTTTCTATGAGATATGGAGGTTACAGAAAAAAACTTTAATATTGATCACAGCGCTCTTAATCTGACTCTCTGTGGGCGTGGGCCATGCGCCCACCAGGGTAGAACTTCAAAGGTTGGGACAACACTGGCCATCTGCAACAATAAGCATGCTTTAAAATGGGAGGTTGTTTGCAAGGATCCAAATGTGTTGTATGAAATCTTTGACCAAGTGGTTAACAGCTTAGAGGTCATAACCCCTACTGGTTCTCGAACCCCTGATCATGTGTTTGTTACACAATTCCATGAATAGCTATTCAAATTTCTTGGTGGGTTGTTCAGTGAAGATAGCTGTAAGGCTGCCAGGATGAAGGTGCAAAGGAACAGTCAGTACTGCACCCAAGAAGATGGAGTCGGGATCCTGATTGGTGCGGGTGATATCACACGCCAGATGGAGGATTGCAGTCTGGTTTGCATCACTGGAGACCGCCAACAAGCCTTGTCACACGCCAGGTGTCCAGGTGGACACTACCCAGGAGGCAGAGTCAGAGGGGGCATCACAGGAAAATGCGCTGGTGGCCAGAGTTACAACATGCATGAAGAACGTGGAGGAAGGATGCCAACAATCCTTGGCAGCTGCAAAAAACATGATGCACAGGGGTACTCTCTTGGTGGGGAGGCAAGACCTTACCTCCACCTAAGTTGGATAGTTGGATGTGAGGAGTGTTTGGACCACTTTTTTCCACCACCCATGATGCAGGATCCAAACAGCTCCGCAGGAGAGGGGATCCACACAGCTGGTCATCGTTGCAGTTGGTGCCTGCAGAAGCAGGGGAGTGACTCCTTCACTACAAGGGAGATTCCTTTGCTTTCTGGTGCAGGCTGAAGACGAGCTGTCCTCAGAGGATGCACAACTGGGAAACAGTTGCAGTTGCTGGCAGGAGCTGAAGATAAAATGTTGCAGAAGGCATCTAGCTTCTTTATTGCTGAAGAGTTCCTGGAGGGTCCAGATGCAGTTTCTTCAGTGAGAATTCGAAGTAGAGAGTGCAGAGGATTCCTGCTGGAGTCCTACAATTCAAATCTCAGAAACCAACCAAAGGAGAGACCCTAAATAGCCCTGAAAGAGGGCGTGGTCAGCTCACCAGGTAAGCATCTATCGGGGAGGGCTCTGATGTCATCTGCTGGCACCTGCCACTCAGCTGCTCCCAGAGTTCCCTGCTAACCTTGAATCCAAGACGGCAAAACCCAGGGACCCCCTGGAGGAGCTCTGAGCACCACCCCTGGGGTGGTGCTGGACAGGGAAGTAGTCACTCCCCTTTCCTTTGTCCAGTTTCGCGTCCGAGCAGGGACTGTAGGTCCCTGAACTTGTGGAGACTGGATTATGCAAGGAGGGCACCAAATGAGCTCTTCAAATCATTTCCAGTAGGTTGGGGATGCTACCCCTCTCAAGCCTGTAACACCTATTTCCAAAGGGAGAGGGTGTAACACCCCTCTCCCAAAGGAAATCCTGTGTTTTGCCTCCCTGGCCTTGAGCTTTTCAAGCAACAGAAGGGCAGAAACCTCTCTGTGAGGTGGCAGTAGCTGGGCCAGCCTGGAAAAGCTCAAAAGGCAGAAATGGCATTACTGGGGGTCCTGTAAGGCCTACATGCCTATGTGTTTGGAGTTACCATTATGTAGGTGGAAATAGATAGTGACCTATGTCCAGTACATGCGTAAAATGGCATGCCCAGCACTCACGAAGTCCGGGGAAATGGTCCTGGAGAATGTAGGGACACCTCTGCTAGTGCAGGGGTGTTCTCACACAAAGGTATTTTGCACCCTGCCCTCAGGACTGGAGGGCCTGCTATGGGGTGATGTATAAGTGACCTGGTGCAGTGTAAATGGCAGTGAAAGGGTCCTTGCACCTTTTCATGCAGGTGGTAATGGCAGGCCTGCAGAAGCCTTTGCATGGGCTCCTTATGGGTGGCAAAATATATGCTACAGCCCATAGGGATCCCCTGGAACCAAAATGCCCTGGGTACCTAAGTACTATATACTAGGGACTTATAAGGGGGCAGTAGTATGCCAATCGTGGATGTAATACTGTGTTAACAGTATCCAACAACCAATTTGAAGGGAGAGAGCATGACTGCTGGGGTCCTGATTAGCAGGATCCCAGTAGACACAGTCAAGCACACTGACATCAGGCAGAAAATGGGGTTAACCATGCCAAGAAAGAGGGTACTTTCCTACAGAAGGGAAGCCATAGCAAGCACAGGTGCTGGACATTGGTCATTACGAGTTCCCCAGCTACATGATGGCCTCTCTGAACCCTGGGTTGTTTGGTATCAAACAACTCAGTATAGTAATCCCACACTGATGCCAGTATTGGATATATTAGAAAGTGTACCCAGAGGGCACCTTAGAGGTGCCCACTGCAAAACCTAACAGTCCTGGCTTGGTTGTTGACTGGTCCTAACCTGCCTGCAACCACCAGACATGATTGTGGACTCCTGGGGAGAAAGCCTGTACTTCAGGAGCCAGACCACAAACCCTTTCCTGGGCAGAAGAGTCACCCCTCATCCCCCAGGCAGGCATTCTGCACCAGCATTCAGCTTCAAAGGCTTTGCTGCCTTTGAAATCTGAGCTCTGCCTATGATGCTAGCAACAGATGGCCCCCCAATGGTTTTGCCGCCACTTTAGGTGGGAAAATGAGTGGGAACCTAACAAGAATAGGAGGAATGACCATCCCCAGACTGCACCACCTCTCAGGTGAGGCAGGTGAGGTAACCACTCCATTTAATTGTCATCCATCTTGGATGGTAGGAAAATAGTCAATCAGGATTAGGGATGTGAACCCTTTTCACAGAAAGTGGTCACCTATAAGGTGTAGCCACCCTAAGGTAGGTGGCCCATTGGCCCCTACCAAGTACTTCTCCTAACACTCCCTAAATACAGTATTTAGCGAGCATCCCTTGACCAAAACTTCAGATACAATGGACACAAAGGAGACCAGGACAAAGAAGACCCAAGGAACGAGAACTAAAGCCCTGCTGCAGAAAGAAAAAGGCTCCAAACCCTGCCTTCTCTGCTGAGGTGTCACCTGGAAACCTGAAGAATTCTGCAAAACCCTAGAACACATCTAGCCTTCTAGAAATCGCCAAGAACATCCCTCTGAGTGAAGGTATCACTTTCCTGTACCCTGTAGGCAAGGAACCTGTGACTTTGGATAAAATGACCAGCTGCTGACTAATGACCCATACCCAGCCGTCCAACAAATGTCTGTACAAGAGACCTTAAGGACAAGATCTGCCAACATGCCAAGTTTGATGACACTGCAACTCTCTGGGGCTGTGGCATACACTGCCTGGAGGACCAGACCCTGATCTTTGGACACCCAGAAGCAAAGTTCACTCCTGACTCCCAAAGCCTAGAAGCAAGCACCAGACAAGGAACTGTATGACACCCAAGAACCACCCCGAGTGGCCCTGCTGACCTGCAATCCATCCTCAAATTTACCTGCTCCTGACTCCAAGGATTCCAAGAAGAATGACTCCTGGCTGACCTATCTGCTCTGCATCCGGCTACCCTGGTACCTGCATCGACAAACCAGCTGTGCTCTAATGTTCCCTAACCTCTGCAACCCCAACCCTCCAAGGGGATCCAGAGGACTTAACTTTAAGTCCAACTTTGCAGTATGTTTGGAATTTGTCCCCTTCTCCTTGGGCGCAAGCTCCAAGACTTTCAGCCACTGCTCCCATTTGGACTGGGAAACACCCGATGTTCTCCGGGTAACCCATTGGACACTACGATGACCATGAGCTAAAAATAGAAGGTTATATTTGTGAGAGCATTGCCTGATTTTATGTGCATTTTTTTAGTTTTTCCTATTGATTGCTGTCATGCGCAATTACGCATAAAAACAGAACATTTTCTAAACTCATAAAAACACTCATTAAAAATCATAAGAAAAGAGGTACTTACCATATATTGATGATCTTGGTCTTAAATTTTGTAAATTGGTCTTCAGAGTGTGTATCCACACTTATTGATACTGTGAGTACAACAATCCTTAGCACATCTTTGTGGATTAGCCTAACTGCTCACCCACACTACCACAAAAACAGAGCATTATGTGGACTCCCAAAGTGGAGTTGCTTGGGCTTTCTGCACAGTGCACGTAATTTTCATACACTGTATAGAAAGTCAGCCTCCTACAAGGTGGGATTCAGAAATTAGCTCAGTACGTTGGATCATATCATCCACTTATGTAATATTTAGTGGCAAACTGTAAAGTTCAACAAATGCTACTTATCTGTGGTCTTTGTCAACCTGAGCTCATCCTTTGATTCCATTCCCAGAGCCAAGCTGAGGGGATTCCTAAAGCAGATGGTTGTCTGTCCTAATCCCCTGTTCATTTTAATACACTGCACGCTCACAACATGGCTTATGTCAAACATGATAGCAATGGTGAACTCACAGACCTTTTTAACATTGAGGCTGCCAGGGCTGTGTGTTGGCTCCAACATTGTTTATGTTATACATTAATGACCTAATCCAAGCTCTTGACTTTCCTGGCAATGATGCACTGAAATTTTGAGGTTGCTTTTTGCAGATATTCTTTTAATCTCTAAAACCCCATGTGGCTTGTAGGCAAAAGTAGATCACTTTCTGTCCTTCTGCAAAGAACAGGGCCTTGAGCTCCACGTTAACAAAACCAAATTTATGGTGTTCAACCTTTATAAAGTAGCCAGGGCAGAAACGTTGGTGGAGGGTGTGCCTCTTGAACATGTGTAGGAATTTGTGTATCTGGTAGCCTGTCTATCACACAGAATGAATTGGTCCACACATATCACCAATAGCATTCTGAAACTCCAGTAAGCATCTGCTGCTGTGTCTAAATTGCACAAGAAAAGATATGTATGTTCCCTTTTTCCAGTGGTAGAGATTTACAATCTTAAAGCAAACATCTCATCTATGTATGGTGCAGAACTTTGAGGTTATGCTAGGTTGGACGATCTTTGCAAAGTAGAAAATAAGTTTGTTAGGTGCACCCTCGAACCTCCCGCAGTGTTCCCCATCTCCCTAAAATTTTCAATATTGCCATTTACCCCATAAATCTGACCATTATGTCCTAACCTTGTTATGTACTGGCATGGGCTGTGGTCCATAGATGAGCTGGAACCCTTTAGAATTTCAAAAACAGTGGACTGTAAGAAACTTCTTTGAATTGCCAAAAAATAGGGCTTGGTAAAGCTATTCTCCCGATCTCTGATGAAATACCTGTGGCTGAAGGAGTTGAAATGTGATAAAGTGGGGAGCCTGACAATCCTTTTCTTAGATGTGAATATCACTCCTGGTTCAGAATTGTTTTTTGGTATTCTCCTAGGAACCATCCCATTACAGCTTTACCTAAAATGGAGATATGGGATACTACCCTTGAAATTGTTTTTGTAAACTACGGGGTAAAGGACTGTAGTTCACCCAATTATCCTTCTTGTAATCTAGCTGAAGAAACATTATATCACCTTGCTTTCTTTTGCCCCACTTATGCTAGGCCATGTAAATATTTGCTTATGCCGATGTACATGGTCATTGGCTTTCGAAATTATAGGTCTGCACTCGTATTCTTCGCTCCGACACTAGAGAAGTGATCGTTATTCCACTGTCAAAATTTCTGCATGCTTCATGGTTCTTTCGCCAGAAAATATATATATATAGGCGACAGGAAGGGACAAATCTGATCTTAAGTTAAAAGAACAGTGCTTAGTTCTGTTACTTTTAAGTTAATTACTTTCTTACATTTATTACCAACAATTTGAAAAAAAGGAAGCTATGATTGTTCAATACATAAATAAGTAAAAAAACAAGTAAAACAACACCACAATAAATAAGCAAACAACACAATCAATGTGAACCCATGTAGTTAACACATACACAACAGACAGAACAATTTTCACATTACTAACAAATAATTAAAGGTTAAACAATCTAGAAAACACACGGAGGGTTATGCCCTACACATTTAGACAGTGGTCACTGTTGTGACACTATACTTGTGATCCACTTATTCTAGCTAAGTCACTGGGCTTTTGAGTGCACTTAGATATCCGAAACGCTGTGTATTTCTTTTCACACAGACGTTGTCTAGTGCATCTCAAGTCTTTGAATTGTAGTCCATTATTTACCAAGCCCCCACACTTGCTAGGAAAGAAGTCAACGCGTTTCGGCCTACTGATTTAGGGCCTCATCAGGACTGGATAAGGGCAATGTCACCTCTGAGCTCTAGGCGAAAGGGGAAGTTGCAGACTGCAATCTTCTGATGTATTTATAAGCAATTGCTCGGCTTATTTTCAGCTCCAACTAGCGCCGGGTTCTCAACCCAATTATCGCGGGCTTTATCGGCTCGAGTCCACTTTTAATACGGCAGCCAAACTGCAAGCCGTGTTCTTCTTAGTTATTTGGTTGCTAAGCAGCTAGACGCGGCCGGTGCATTAAAATGTGAAGTGTGGGTATGGTGAGAACAGCACCTACTTAAACAATATGAGCTTTTTTATAGATTATTCTTTTATCTGTGGCATTTTTGTACTTTCTGAGATTTTTTACATTTTATGACTGTGGCACTGGCACTTTATATGTGAGGGACGTCACTTTCTGTTTTTATTTTTATCATATGTATTGTATTTCACTTTGGTTGCATTTTTATGCACTGTTTTTATGGATAACACTATCTGAATAAACTGAATATGTAACTATGGTGGTAAACGTCAAACAGAACCCCAGTCAGGGAGTTCAATTTAGAGTTTAAATTCTGCATCTCTACAGTGTGCTCCCTCTGCATCTGCTTCACGTCTCAGGACTCTATAAGAATCTGGACTATCATGTTGTGGGTCTGATGTAGGGATCCCAAAATATGGTCAATGGTTGCCTGGGTTACAGTGAAGCCAGTGGCCTCACTTTTCTGGCCTCCCATTAACCCTACCCCCACTACCCTGTGCCCTTAAGCCAGTGTGCCCTATCCCACTGGGTCCTAGTTGAAATAGAGGTGGTGGTAGTGGTGGTGTTAGCTCTACAGCAGCCAGAACTGTTGGCTCCACAGCAGCTTGGGGTGATGTTCCTTTGGCACATGAAATGGAGGCATCCATAGGCTGAGGTGCAGTAACAGCTAGGGTAGGAGTTATAGGTGTGGACCGAGTGAGACTCATTGCGGCTGTCTTACCAGACAGGCCAGATAGACCAGGCAGCTCCTCATCACCTGGATTTGCAGAAGTGGAGTCCTCACTGAAGGCTTGATCCTGATCTTGAGTGGGGTCATCGTCAGTGGCAGATGATCGGCCACATACTCTGGGTGTTGGACTTTGTATGGAATACACGAAAACCAAAATGGAAAAGTCTGCATCATACATCTGTTAGAAATGGGGTTTCTGGCTGGCTAGGGTATGCACCCAAGCCAGGCAGAACCCACTCACTCTAGTCAGGGAAAGGGAGTTACACATCAAAGATAACCCGTGTTCACCCCCTTGGTAGCTTGGCACGAGAAGTCAGGCCTATCCCAGAGGCAATGTGTAAATCGTTTGCACAACACACACAACACATGTGACGCAGTACCCCCACCACAAAGGAAACACAACACCAAGTTATGTGAAATATACTGTATTGAACATTATACAATTATTAGACCAAACACAACATGTCAGTAATATCCTTCTACCCAAGCAGTTGACAGAAATATACACATTAGTTACTTTGCAGAGTTAGCAGTAGTCACATATAACACACAGGTTATTTATTATTCTGCAACATAAGCAGTAGTCAGGAATCACATTACTACACAAATGCACTTGGCATAGAATTATCATGAACGCCCATATCAGGAACATAAAAAGAAAAGGCAAGTCAGGAAAACATATTAGCATGTTATGCCCATAAAAGGAACATTAGCAAACATATATGCAACATCATCACAAGTCCAGGAAAACATATCAGCCTACAATGTCCTATCAGGAACATTTAAAAAGTATAGGGTTATGCCAAGTACCTGTAGTCCTGATGAAAACGGCACTCTGTGTGCCAAGAGTATCGATATTGGGGGCCCCTGGCACTCCTATGCACAAAACGGGGGCTTCGTGTTGATCCTGGGGGGAAGGAGGGGTGGCATGCACCACTTCTGGGTTTATAACAGGCCACTCCTGAGGCCCGTGATCTCCGGGGGCCCCCTAGGGCCTCCACTGGCCTTCCAAAAGGGGGAGGAGCAAACAATGCCCCAAAACAACAATAGGTGGCCCACCGCCAAGATATTTGTATCAGCTCCTCCTGGGGCCTGCGATTACTGGGGGGCCACAAAGAGAGGCCGGCGGAATGGGGGGGTTCCGGCAAGGCTTCCACCTTGCCCGCTGTCTCAGTAGATGAATGGGGGCTCCATTGGGGTAGGAGGAGCCTCTGATGAGGCTTCCTTCCCCCTTCCCATCCACACAGACACAAAAGGGCCCGGTTGGGTGGGAGTCTCCAATGAGGCTTCCTTCCCCACCCATCTCCTTCTCCGGCAGCTCGGAGGTTGCCCGCCCACAGTAGAGAGCAGGCACCAGAGCACTTGGAGCGTGCATCATCCCGGGGGCACAATAGGAGCGTGCTTGCTCCTTTCTTTTCTTTTAGTGGTGCTCCAGGGCACCAGGGACAGCACGACTCCGGCACGCTTTCAAAACAAAAGTCGGGTCACGGCAGTGAATCCCTCACGCCAATAATGCACTTTTCAGAGCACGACGGGCATTACACAAGCCCAGGTCGCAGTGGTGATTCTAGTATTCCAGCAGAAACACGCTTCCAAGCACAACACCACCACACAGGGAGTGCTCTCAAAGCGCTAAAATATCATTAAGCTGAGTGCTCTCAGAGCTGGGGCATAAACAGAAGCGCTCTCTAGGGGCTTCATCCAATGATGGCAGGGGCAGGGTCCACAGCACACAGCCCCTGGGGTACACCAGTACCAAACAGGAGCACAGGGCAGTAGGGCCCAGTAGCAGGCAAGCAAAAGATGAATGCAGGCAGTTGGCAGTTCCTAAAAGTGACCAAGCAGGTCACAGGTCAGCACAGCAGCAGCAGTCCATAGCGGTTCCTGGTAAGTCCCTCCAGCAGCATTGTGTCCAGGTCCAAAATGTCACCAAGAGTTCCCAAATTGGGGGGAAAATTCCCCTGTACTTATACTCAATTGTACAGTGTGTTACAAAGGAAGGGGAGAGGAGATTCCAACCAGTTGCAACTGGCTCTGGAAGTGCCCTTCTCTCCTCCAAACATCAGCTGGGGGTAAAAAACCCTATTGTGTGAGGCCAGGGCACAGCCTTTGCAAATGCAGGTGTGCCCCACCTCTCCCTTCTCTCCGACCAGTAAGACTATTCAGCGTGCAGATGCACCTCTGTGACACCTCCACCCTCCCTGTGTACAGGCTGTCTGAAAAGTATGCAGAAAGCCCAACTGTCACTCTGCCCAGACTTAGATTGGAGTCAAGCTACAAAACAGCAGAGTCATAAGCACAGAAAAATGCTCACTTTCTAGAAGTGGCATTTCTGTAATAGTAATATAAAATCCACTTATACCAGTAAGCAGAATTTCTCATCACCATTACAACCATACCAAACATTCCTACGCTACCCCTCATAAATCAGACAATACCCCCTTCCAATGCAATCCAATGAGAAGGCAGCACTCACAGCAGTGAGACACAAACTAGGCTGTTTGTCACTACCAGGACAGGCCACACTATCTGGCACATGTCCTGCCCTCTACATACATAGCACCCTGCCCATTGGGCTAGCTAGGGCCTACCTTAGGGGTGACTTACATGTAGTAAAAGAGGATTTCTGGGCCGTGCAAGTGAATTTAGATGCCAGGTCCCTTTAGCAGGAAACTGCGCACACAGGCCCTGCGCTAGAAGGCCTGAGACAGGTTTGAAAGGCTACTTCAGTAGGTGGTGCAAGCAGGGCTGCAGGCCCACTAGTAGCATTTTACAGTCCCTGAGTATTGAGATACCACTGTACAAGGGACCTATAGGTAAATTAAATATGCCAAATAGGTATAAGCCAATCATACCAACTTTAGAAGGGAGAGCACCTGCACTTTAGCACTCATGTGCAGTGACAAAGTGCTCAGAGTCCTAGAGCCAACAGCGAGAGGTCAGAAAAAATAGGAGGAAGGAGGCAAAAAGTCAGGGTATGAACCTGCCACAAAGGCCAGGTCCAATAACATAATATAAGGTTTGAGCTACATATGAAACAACCTAAGAGTAAAACGGTAAATAATACTATGATACAAACTTTCTGTGCCTTTTTTATAATTGCTCAAGCAGTTTAAATTACATACATGCAAACTTAAAAAAGCAGGTGAAGAGATGTTCTGAAAAGAAAAGTTTACTTAGAAAGTGTACATAATATTTACCACAAATTCAACCCAACACAGTAAAGAGAAGAAATGAGAAGTAAACCATTCCAAGGACTAGCAGGCTAACATTCAGACCAAAATGCAACTTAGTAGGATTATAGCATTAGTCATCATATAAACAATACAAAGTACATATGTTATACTTATAAATTATATTCAGCATACACAATAATATAGAAGAAAATATTTAAGTAAACATACTTTGATTTGTGATACCAGTTACATCAAATCAATGAAATGACAAGAAAATGACAACATACAAAATGACATAACAACATTTTAATACATTGTATAAAATGGAGATTGACAAATGAATAGCACTTTAACATATGTCCATGTATGGAAGAAAAGAGAGAATGCCCAAAATCACATTGCAAAATTTGTTTCCAGTTACCAAAACCAGGCATCATGGTAGTTGTAGCCAATTCAATTTAAGATTAACAGCAATTACAAAATTATAAGTTGAACAATCTTAGTGCAATATATATAGTGAAGAGAAGATGTACAAACATTTACTTAATAATGACATTAAAAATGTGTTAATAGGTGGGAAAGAAATTTCAGGCATCATACCTTCATGGTATAATCAATGGAGTTGTGGACCTGTTAGCTTAACTACAACATAATACATTAAAACAAACAGACAAACAAGCAAAGGCAAGAAATGATCAGTGAAGAACAGCACACATATTGACCACACATATGGGCCAGTAGTAAACTAAGAGATAGTACTATAAAGCTACTAATATGATGATTACAAATTAGGTGTATATGTTTTACCGTGGTGCAAAACACATTATCAACAGCTAAGTTAAGAGCAAAAAGAAAATTTATGTTTAGGGGGACATTCAAAAGTGTAACTTACCAGTCTTCACTCTACCAGGGATTCCTGTCAAGCCTCCAGGATGTAGGATCTGCAAGACTTTCTTCTCCAAAGGAAAAGGTTGCAAGAGGGTGCTGGGAGAACCTCCACCACTCCTCTTGGCCTCCAGATGATGCTTGGAGGCCAGGGAACACACTCTCTCACGCAGGTCATTCCACTTTTTGTGCATAGGTTGTTTGCTACATCATTCACTCTGTCAACTATTCTGGTGCACATTTGCCTTTCCGAGATATAGTTCTATTTTATACTTGGACTCCAATCCTTTGTGGCTCTACTCTAATGATTTCATCCACTCTGACTGACAATCTCCCTCTGTAAAATGGGGATTTCTTGTCCCTGCCATAATAAAAATGCATGAAATAGGGGACCAACACGTTAAAAAAAAAAATATAGATATCAAAAGTCTGTCGGCTTGATGGAGTACTTGAAACTTCCACTACAGAGGGACAAATAAACTCTTGTTAAACTCTAAATCAGGCCCATAGTTTTTCTACCTCTGTAGGACTTGGAGAAATTGCATCGGTTTATCCAGGAAGGAAGAACTCAATGCAGGCACAAAAAACAGATTTGTCCTTCTCAGATCAATGTGCTTCATTTAAAATACATTCAGCTAAACCCCATGTTAAAGGAATCTGGCTTTTTGGATCACTGCCAAGCAGTGGCTTCCACTCGGCCCAACTAAGTCCAATAGTGAAACCATAAGAGGGGCGAAGCAACACATCTGTCTGACACATCAAGCAAACTAGGTGGCTACGAAATCCAGCGATCTCTCACTTGGAGCATTTTTATGCCAAACCAATGGCTTCATCGGAAGGTTCATGACCTATCCAGTACAGAGGGAAAATTACCACAGTCTTGGAACTTGTCCAGTTGAAGGACAGCATCATCCATTTCAGAGACTAAAGGCCTGATTTAGAGTTTGGTGGACTGAGTACTTCCACCCCAAATATAGCGGAGTACTCTGTCAACAGAGTTCGGGCTATCAGTGTAAGTACATCAGACCATCTGCCCTATTCAGTTCGATGTACATTTTACTGTCTTTTGAACCCTTAGAAAAAGAATAACTGTACTGCCGAGAACAAATCCTTGGAGAAAACACTCAAAAGTGTCAGAATTATCAGTATTTTGTTTTAAAAACACAATCTAACACTTTGGAAGTTTGTTTTTTAAAAACAAAAAAAGTTTGCCACCTGGACACATGAAACATGGCAGCCACTCAGCAAATTTAAATTACTTTGGTGTTTTTTTGCTCATTACATTTTTCTCTATTTCCTAACATGTACTGTACTGTGTTTGTTACTTTAAGATTGTTGGTAGGGCTTAAACTGCTCTGTTCCTGTTTGCCATAGGTACAATGGGTTAAGCAGAGATTCTCTAAGAGCTGTGATTTGGCCTAAATATATGTTGTTTATTAGGTTGGTATGGGCAACCTCTCCCAAAGTAATAACCCGATTTCTGATTTTGTAAAACACACATGCTGGTATATAAATAGTTTATGGTGGGCAGGGACAAAACTACAAAAATAGAGTAAATGGATGCTGGGAAAATATGTTATATATGATGGTCAATCAACCATAAAAGTGGAATCTAAAAAAACAAACCACACACACTTTAGGCTGGGGTCTGCAGTCAGTAAAGATGGCTCCTTGTTTAATACATTTCCTCTTACATAGATTATACAAACAATTTTCTGCAAGCACTAATGTTGAAGGATTCACTGGCTTCAGTTAATGCAGTAATCAATGCAGTACAGTGGCCAGCACCCAAAATCCTGTCCATCATTCTTTGAAAGAAAGTACTCTCTTTTTGGCATGTTATCCCCAATTTCTGCCTGATGCCAGTGTGTTTTGACTGTGTCACTGGGATCCTGCTAGTCAGGACCCCAGTGCTTATTGTTTTTGGCCTGCTTGTCAGTATGTTTCACTGTTTTTGAAAGTATGCTTGACTGTGTCACTGGAGTCCTGCTACCCACGACCCCAGTGCTTATGCTCTCTCTGTTTCCAAATTGATCACTTCATACTGGTAACCCAGTATTTCACTCCAAATTGGCAAACTGGTCACCCCTTATAAGTCCCTTGTACATGGTACCTAGGTACCCAGGACATTGGGGTTCCAGGGGATCCCTATGGGCTGCATCATTACTTTTGCCACCCAAAGGGAGCCCATGCAAAGACTTCTACAGGACTGCCATTGCAGCCTGTGTGAAATGGTGTACGCACCCTTTCAATGCCATCTACACTGCACCAGGACACCTATAAGTCAACTATGTGTCAGACCTTCCAACCCTGAAGGCTGGGTGTGAGGGCACCCCTGCATTACCAGTGGTGCCTACACGTAATCTAGGACCATTTTCCCTGACTTCATGAGTGTGAGGACGCCACTTTACGCTTGCACTGGACATAGGTCAATACCTGTGTCCAGTTTCACAATGGTAATCCCGAATATGGCCATGTAAGGTGTCTAGCAACTAGGAATTGTACCCCAATACTGATCCTAGAATTGGTTGTACAATCCCATGCACTCTGGGGGCTCCACAGTGGACCCCCAGTACTGCCATACCAGCCTTCTGTGGTTTTCCAGGCAGCCCCAGCTGTTGCCACCTCACAACCATGTGTCTGCTCTCCTGTTGCTTGAGTAGCTCAAGCCCAGGAAGGCAGAACAAAGGATTTCCTTTGGGAGAGGGATGTTATACCCTCTCCCTTTGGAAATAGGTGGATCAGGCATGGAGGGCTTGCCTACCAGTGCCTCTGGAAATGCTTTAAAGGGCACAGATGGTACCCTCCTTGCAGAATCCAGGCTACACCAGTTCAGGGACCCCCAGTCCCTGCTGTGGCGTGAAACTGGACAAAGGAAAGGGGAGTGACCACTCCCCTGTCCATCCCCACCGCAGAGGTGGTGTCCGGAGCTCCTCCAGAGTGTCCCTGGGTTCTGCCATCTTGGATTCGAAGGTGGTGGAGCACTCTGGGAGCATCCGAGTGGTCAGTGCCAAATAGGTGCTTACCTGGTTAGATGACCAATCCCCCTTTTTGGGCTATTTAGGGTCTCTCCTTTGGGTGTCTCTTCAAATTCAGATTGCAAGACTCCAGGAGGAATCCTCTGCATCCTATATTTCTACCGACGGATCAGCAGCTGAACCCTCCAGGAACTCTAAAAACTGTAACAAAGAAGCAAAGACGACTTCTGCAACATTGTGAATTCAGCTCCTGCCAGCAACTGCAACAGTTTCCAGGTCATGCATCCTCCGAGGACTGCCTGTCTTCAGCCTGCACCAAAAAAAATGAAGGAATCTCACGTGGAGTGATGAAGTTACTTGCCTGCTTCAGCAGGCACTCTTCTGCAGCATCGACCGGTGGCGTGGGTCCCCTCTGCCGATGACGAGCATGGATCCAACAACACGGGTGGTAAACTAAAGTGACCGAGACAGTCACAAGGTCCAGCTGTCCAGCTTTGGTGGACGTAATGTTGTAATTTAGTAGCGATTAGATTAAGCATTAGCAGAAGACATCTTGTATTTAGCAACTATTGTGAACATTTTGCAGAATCCATTTGTATTCATGGCAGTCATTTTCTCTGCCGCATGCTGCCACGTGCTCGCCATGTGCTCTGTCCTACCTTCCTGTTAACTACTCTTGAAAATCTGTCTAGTGACAAGTTTTATTTAGCATCCCCAACTTTCGCACATGCCCAATAAGTTCATCAGCTGTTAGTAATTAGTAACAGACAGTAATGTGTCTACTAGTCCGTGAAAAGTGGTAGCCCCTCCTACCTGTCGACTGTGCATATCCATATGACCTTATATGTATATATGTCTTGCTTCTATAACTGTACCACCTTCTTTTAGCCCCTGCGTGGGTATAAAAGGACCATGCTCTCTTAGTTCAGTGTGCTACTTCAAACATTACCGACGGGAGCTGTTTGAACTGTAGTACCACCTCATGAGGTTTAATAAACTTTGGTGGTCATTACAACCTTGGCTGTCTTTTAAGAAGTTGCGGTTTGCCGCTCGGCGTATTATGACCGTTGGCTGCCCTCCGTCGTTTTTCCGACGGAGAGCCGCCAACAGCCATACTTGCAGGCAACGGGGAAGTGGAGGTTGCTCCAAATCCACCGCCACGCCAACAGAACACTGCCGAGCTAATCACATCCTGTGATTCTGCGTGGCGGTGTTCTGTTGGCGGTGTGGTGTTGACGGAGCTGCCCCCATGGCTCCCGTCCCCTCCCGGCGGATCGACGGAACAGGTAAGTTGATCGTCCGTTAGGGGAGGGGGGTGGGGGGGTGTTGTGTGTTGTGTGGGTGCATGGGGGTATGCGTCTGTGTATGTGGGGGGGTGTGAGTGCGTGTATGCTTGCGGGGGTATTGCGTGTTTCAGAAATCTGTGCGTGTCTGTCTGTATGTATGTCTGTATGGATCTGTGCGTGAATGTGTGAATGTGGGTGTACGTGTCTGAGTGTGTGTGTGGATGTTGGCATGTATGTCGGTGTGTGTGCGTGTATGTGAGTTGGTGGTGCCTGCGTGAGTGTCGAGTGTGTATGTGTAAGGTAATGTCGGGGTGGGGAGGGGGGCCCTGCCACCTTTGGGGGGTAAAGGGGTGGTGGGGGTAAAGGGGAGGGAGTCGGGTGGGGGTGGGGGATGGGTTTAGACCCCTATCAGTGCCTGGGAAGGAATTCCCTGGCACTGATAATGCTTTCCGCCATGGATTTCATGGTGGTTCCTACCGCTGGAAATCCACGGCGGTAAGCCGGGTCACAATACGGGCGGTGGTATTGTCATGGCTGCCGGGCTGGAGACCCACGTCTCCAGCCCAGTGGTTGTCTCCGCCCTGGCGGGCGGAACGTGGAAGAGGCGGATGACCATGGCGGTAACCGCCATTGTCATACTACTAAAAAAAAAGACCGCCAGCCTGTTGGCGGTCTTACCGCCACTTTAACACCGTCCGCCAGGGTTGTAATGACCCCCTTTGTCTTTTATTTCAGTTTCTGTGCCAACTTCATCCTATATGGTCTGAGGACTTTGTGCAGAGAAGGGCGAACCCCTTGCACTAGTAGGCCTTGCTGAGGCTTACTTCTACAAATTCACACCCGAACAGGGACTCATCGGCGACTCGGACGCCCAACATATTTGTTGCGACGAAGGATTGGGATCTCACAGCGGACGATCAATGCCTGAGGAGACCCGAGTCTTGGCAACCACGGCGTTTTTCCCTTCTTTCTGATTTGACCGTCCAGGTGGCGCCGGTCCTCGACTGAGATCCTTTTTGTTCATTCATCGTGCAGTGACCATTTGGTTGATTTTAGAACTTGGCAGTTGGAATCTGGATGCCCTGTGATTGGTAAGAGCCCTTTTACGGCACTTGCTGTGGGTTTTGATGCCTTTGTTTGGTAATTTAGTTTAGCACCACTTACTGTGGCTCTCGTGTTTTGGGTGATTAGTCAATTTGTGTCCTTTGAATTGATATATAAATTGCAATTTATATAGGCAGGTAATGAGGAGAATTTTCTCCAATTTAATTTTGATTTGAACGGCACATCGTACTAGAGGTATTTTAAGTGCTACTTTGATTATAATACTGCATATTCTGCACTATTTTTGGCATGCCTGTTTTTAGCGCACTTCGTAGGATATGTTGCTTTTGTAAAGGTAACAGTACCAATTTGAGACTGGAAGAATCGCAACCGGCACCCCCAGAGGGGACGCCCAATAGAGATATGTATGTTAAACATGGTCTTTCTTCTATTATGTACAGCACATTATCCCTTTCTGTGCTGCGGACGTAGTGGTTACATCCCGCGGCACAGTGCTCCAGTGCTCCTGTGTGTCCTCGGCCCGGAGCGCGGAGGGAGCGCTAGCGATCCCTCTGTGGGGTTCCCCCCCATGGCGGGGATGGAAGGGGAAGACCTTCCCCTTCCACTCCTGCCCCCCCCCGTAATGAGGTCAGCGCACTGACATCATTACATACTGCCGGTCGCACTGGAAGCCATTTGCTTCCAGTGCGATCACAGGAGAACAGGTGAGTTTCTCCTCCGGCGGGTGGGGTGTTTGGGACAAAGAGGCACCGGGGGAAAGGAAAGGCTTTTCCTTTCCCCTGGTGTCTCTTTGAGCATTCCTGCTGCCCGATCGTGTTGCGATTGGGCAGCAGGAATGCCCACTAGACGACAGGGATTTTTTTTTTATTTGCTGTAAATGTTTTCATGTTTGGGAGCGGCCCCTTGGGCAAGGGTCTCTCCCATTAGGGGGGTATGTTTGTGTGACCATTTTTGCCCCCCTTGGGGACAGATCGGCCTAATATTTTTAGGCCGATCTGCCCCCAAGGGGGGCAGAATCCACTAGATGCCAGGGATTTTTTTATTTTTTATGTTTGTAATGTTTAGCGTTGGGGAGCGTCCCCTTGGGCAAGGGTCGTTCCCATTTGGGGGCATATTTCTTGTGGCCATTTCTACCCCCCTTGGGGGCAGATCGGCCTATTATTTTTAGGCTGGTCTGCCACCAAGGGAGGCAGAATCCACTAGACGCCAGGGATTTTTTTATTTTTATATTTCCAATGTTTTGCCTTGGGGAGCGGCCCCTTGGGCAAGGGTCGCTCCCATTTGGGGGCATGGTTGTTGTGGCATTTTCTGCCCCCCTTGGGGTCAGATCGGCCTATTATTTTTAGGCTGGGGGCAAAAACCACTATACCGCCAGGGATTTTTTTACATGTTTATTTATGTGGCAAGGGGCACCCCCCAATGGGGGCATTGAACTGTTGGCCATTTCTGCCCCCCTTGGGGGCAGATGGGCCTATTTTTTTATGCCCATCTGCCCCCAAGGAAGAAGCCACTTAGACACCAGGGATAGTGTGTGTGTGTGTTAGTGGAGGGGGGGCAACCCCTTGGGCAAGGGTCACCCCCCTTTTGGGGGCACGTGTACCAAGGCCATTTCTGCCCCCCTTGGGTACAGATCGGCCTATTATTTTTAGGCTCATCTTAAAATGCCAGGGATTTTTTTTAATATGTTTATTTATGTGGGGGGCGTCCCCTTGGGCAAGGGGCACCCCCCAAGGGGGGCATTGAACTGTTGGGCATTTCTGCCCCCACTGAGGGGCAGATGGGCCTCTTTGTTTAAGGCCCATCTGCAGCCACGAAGGCACCAGGGATAGTGTGTGTGTGTGGTTTGTTTTTTGTTTGGGGGTGGGCCCTTGGGCAGGGGTCGCTCCCCCTGGGGCCAACTACTAAAGGTATTTTCTGCCCTCCTTGGGGCAGGTAGGCCTATTTTTTAGTAGGCCCATCTGCCCCTATGGCAGTATCCACTTAGGCACCAATTTCTAAATGCTTGATGGTGGGATGTTTGTCAACTGACGAAGTATTTGCATTTGTGATCTTTTTTTTCCTCCTTTTTGTTCTAGTTCAAAGCTTTTTCTTTCTTTGCTGTGGCTCCTTGTGGTTTTGGCGGTGGTTGACCTGTGGTTTGCATAGTTGCATGTTTTAGGTAAGTAAAAACAATTTACAAAGGAGTATTGCTGCCATGCATGAATGACATGTTTGTAGGTGGTGTACTAAATGCAGATTTGTGTGAAATTGTCCTTTGATTTGTGCACAATTATATTTGTGTTGTCTTATTTCTAATTTTCTTTTCTTTCTTTCTTTTTAGTGGGATGTCATTGGTGATTGCTGTGTCTGTGCAGAGTAGTTGCTGGTGATTCAAGCTTTTTCAGGCAAGTAAGCGGTATAGTTTTTAAGTTTATAACTCTTACTAATAAAGCTACACTTTATCACTTATCTTACAAAGTGCTGGTTGTTGGTGGCGCATTGGACCAGTTAATTTTCGTAGGAAAGATCATGGCTAGCCGCAGGATGACCGCTCAGCAGGTGGTTGGTATGCTTTTTGAGTCATTGTCTGACCATGATTATGAGACGGACTCTGCATCTGAGGCAGAGGAGGAAGTGAGAGATTCTGGCAGTGAAGTTTCTGTCGGAGAGGAATCTTCTGATGAGGAAGCCACACTCAGTGCAGATGAGGGCCTGTTTCAGAGGAGGACACTGATGTGCCATTGGTGCATCAACCTGGTGCTGAAAGGTTTCCTGTTAGAAGACCTGAACTCTGGGTTGCCCCAAACATGGAGCAGCCAGAGTTGCCTGCCTTTATTGGTCTCCCGTGGTGTAGAGTCAATACTGAGAACTTTTTGCCTGTCAAGTTATTTGTGGATGATGTGTTTTTAGACAAGATTGTTGAGCAGACTAATTTGTATGCGGAGCAGTAGTTGAGGGACAACACTGCTAGACTTAGGCCGCACTCTAGAGCTGCCCAGTGGATTCCCACAAATTTGGAGGAGATGAAAAGGTTTTTAGGTTTGTCTCTTTTGATGGGGTTGATAAGGAAACCGTCACTGGCTTATTATTGGTCTACTAGTCCCTTGATGGCAACAGCTATATTTCCTGCGACAATGAGTCGTAATAGGTATTTGCTTCTTGTTAGGATGCTGCATTTTATTGACAATACATTAGCCTTGCCAAGAGATCACCCTGATTCTGACCGTCTTTTTAAGATTAGGCCTGTCCTTGATCATTTTGTAGATCGGTTTTCAGAGGTCTATTTTCCAGGCAAAGAAATAGCTGTGGACGAGTCTTTGGTCCTCTTCAAGGGTCGTTTGGTTTTTAGGCAGTACATTCCTAGCAAGAGGGAATTCAATTATATATGCTGTCTGAAAGTAGTGCAGGATATGTGTATAATTTCCGTGTCTACACTGGTAGGGATTCCAGTATTGACCCCCTTGGTTGTCTTCCCACTTTTGGAGTTACTGAGAAAAGTGTGTGGGAACTTGGTAGACGACTGTTCAACAAAGGTCACCATTTGTATGTAGATAACTTTTACACTGGAGTGCAGTTGTTCAAGGAATTGATAAGAGTGGACACTGTTGCTTTTGGCACAATTAGTTGTAACCGGAAAGGCTATCCAAGGGAGCTTGTCTGTAAAAAACTTCAGAGGGGACAGTGCAGTGCCTTGCGGAATGATGAGCTGCTAGCTTCGAAGTTTTCAGACAGGAGGGATGTCTACATGCTAAGTACCATCCATGATGAGAGTACTGACTGTTTGGGGCCAGGTTGCTGAAGTGCACAAACCTGTGTGCATTTTAGATTATAATAAGCACATGGGAGGTGTAGATAGAGTTGATCAAAGGTTGGAACCTTATACTGCTATTCGTAAGTCTTACGTTTGGAATAAGAAGTTAGCAATTCACCTCTTCCACTTAGCAACTTTTAATGCTTTTATTGTGTTAAAGGATAGGTCTCCAGAGTCAAAGATGACATTTGTAAAATTTCAGGAGTCAGTGATAGAGAGCCTTATTGTGGTGGAACAGGCCAGAGTTCCTAGAGAAGCAGTGGTGGAGAATGTGGCTAGATTGAAAGATAGCCACTTTGTTGAGCACATTCCTTCCACACCCAAAAAAGACTTTCCAGCTAAGAAATGTAGAGTGTGTTTTTGAAGAGGTATCGGAGGGAGACTCAAATGTACTGCCCAGATTGTCCTTCAAAGCCTGGGCTGTGTGTGGGTGGTTGTTTTAAGAATTACCACACCCAGAAGAATTACTGGGAACAACCATGAGTATAAACTCATGTCTGTTTTGTATTTTCATGTGTTCAGTTTTGTAGTTAGCACTTCTGTCATGTACTTAGTTAGAGCTTATAGTTTTGTAATTATTTCTAATTAGTTAGGGGTTTCTTTGTTTAAAAAAAAAAAGTGATGCCTTTGTGTGTGGAGTGGGGCTTGGCTGAGGGTGTACATAGTGTACATACTGACTTGCTGTTGGCTACTGCAACGCACTGCCAGCCAAACACCAGTCCACACACTCCCATTAGCTGGTGTGATTGCTGAATAAGGCATATGGGCGCATGTAAGTGATAGGCCCTTGAGTGGCGCTGTCTGTCGATGCGAGTGTTGTAATGTGCTGGGACCGTGCCTGGCGGCGTGAATGGTCTTGTGCATGTCATGTATGAAAGGTGTGTGAATGGACTGTAAAGCGGTTGATGCCTTGGCGTGGCTTTACAGCTCACGAGCAGTGAGTCATTGGTTCAGTTTTTTGGCCTTTCAGTTATTAACAGTGCATTTCATTTTTGGGAAATCTCTTGTTAATGAAATTTGATCCACTGAACCATCACTCACCCTCGTGCCAAATCCAACCAGTATGTGTGGTAAAAATGACAAAACCTGCTCCTCTGTAATCAGGCGTCGCAGCACACCTGTGACACGCTAGGTGCATCGGGTGGGACCCCGATGATGAAGCATGCCACCAACTTGGTTGGTGGGTGAGGAGTCTTTTTCACATAGCCTAAGTGTGTTTCTTTTCACAATTTTAGTGTTTGGCACATCACAGACGTATGTGGACACATCAAAATGATATATTACAAAACTACCCGTGTTTGAGGGGGAGTGGACACCTATGTTTTTGGTCCTGGGTGTGGCCTTCATCTAGGGAAACCTACCAAACCCAGACTTTTTTTAAACTAGACACCCCAAGGAGTCCAGGGAGGTGTGGCTTGCGTGGATCCCCCAACATTTTCTTACCCAGACTCCTCTGTAAACCTCAAAATTGGCTTAAAAAAGCATATTTTCCAGACTTTTGTTTGTACGATCACCGCTCCAGCACAAAATTCCTACTCCCCAGCATTCCCCTGAATCTCCAAAGTAAAATGACACCTCACTTGTGTGGGTCCCCAAAGCAGAGTCAGCCTAAAGATGTATAAAAGAAGAATATGTCCTTATCAACTCGCTGTGCTATCCCCTCTATCTCTACAAGTTTTTGGCCTTATTCTGTTGCAGACACCTGGCCCACCCACACAAGTGAGGTATCATTTTTCTCAGGAGACTTTGGGAAACGCTGGGTGGATGGAAATTTGTGTCTCCTCTCAGATTCCAGAACTTTCTGTCACCGAAATGTGAAGAAAATTTGTTTTTTTAGCCAAATTTTGAGGTTTGCAAAGAATTCTGGGTAACAGAAGCTGGTCAGAACCTCACAAGTCATCCCATCTTGGATTCCACTAGGTCTTTAGTTTAAAAAAATGCACAGGTTTGGTAGGTTTCCCTAGGTGCCGACTGAGCTAGAGGCCAAAATCTACAGCTAGGCACTTTGCAAAAAACACCTCTGTTTTCTGTCCAAAAATGGGACGTGTCAACGTTGTGCTTTGGGGCATTACCTGTCGCGGGCGCTAGGCCTACCCAAACAAGTGAGGTATCATTATTATCGGAAGACTTGGGGGAACACTGGGTGGAAGGAAATGTGTGGCTCCTCTCAGATTCCAGAACTTTCTGTCACCGAAATGTGAGGAAAATTAGTTTTTTTAGCCACATTTTGAGGTTTGCAAAGGATTCTGGGTAACAGAACCCGGTCAGAGCCCCATAAGTCACCCCATCTTGGATTACCCTAGGTCTCTAGTTTTAAAAAATGCACAGGTTTGGTAGGTTTCCCTAGGTGCCGGCTGAGCTAGAGGCCAAAGTCTACAGGTAGGAACTTTGCAAAAAACACCTCCGTTTTCTGTCAAAAAATGGGACGTGTCCACGTTGTGTTTTGGGGCATTACCTGTCGCGGGCGCTAGGCCTACACACACAAGTGAGGTATCATTATTATCGGAAGACTTGGGGGAACGCTGGGTGGAAGGAAATTTCTGGCTCCTCTCAGATTCCAGATCTTGCTGTCACCGAAATGTGAGGAAAATATTTTTTTAGCCAAATTTTGAGGTTTGCAAAGGATTCTGGGTAACAGAGGCTGGTCAGAACCCCACAAGTCATCCCATCTTGGATTCCCCTAGGTCTCTAGTTTTAAGAAATGCACAGGTTTGGTAGGTTTCCCTAGGTGCCGGCTGAGCTAGAGGCCAAAATCTACAGGTAGGCATTTTGCATAAAACACCTCTGTTTTCTGTCAAAAAATGGGATGTGTCCACGTTGTGTTTTGGGGTATCTCTTGTCGCGGGCGCTAGGCCTACCCACACAAATGAGGTATCATTTTTATCGGGAGACTTCGGGGAATGCTGGGTGGAAGGAAATTTGTGGCTCCTCTCAGATTCCAGAACTTTCTGTCACCGAAATGTGAGGAAAATGTGTTTTTTTAGCCAAATGTTGAGGATTGCAAAGGATTCTGGGTAACAGAACCTGGTCAGAGCCCCACAAGTCATAACCATCTTGGATTCCCCTAGGTCTCTAGTTTTCAAAAATGCACAGGTTTGGTAGGTTTCCCTAGGTGCCGGCTGAGCTAGAGGCCAAAGTCTACAGGTAGGAACTTTGCAAAAAACACCTCCGTTTTCTGTCAAAAAATGGGACGTGTCCACGTTGTGTTTTGGGGCATTACCTGTCGCGGGCGCTAGGCCTACACACACAAGTGAGGTATCATTATTATCGGAAGACTTGGGGGAACGCTGGGTGGAAGGAAATTTCTGGCTCCTCTCAGATTCCAGATCTTGCTGTCACCGAAATGTGAGGAAAATATTTTTTTAGCCAAATTTTGAGGTTTGCAAAGGATTCTGGGTAACAGAGGCTGGTCAGAACCCCACAAGTCATCCCATCTTGGATTCCCCTAGGTCTCTAGTTTTAAGAAATGCACAGGTTTGGTAGGTTTCCCTAGGTGCCGGCTGAGCTAGAGGCCAAAATCTACAGGTAGGCATTTTGCATAAAACACCTCTGTTTTCTGTCAAAAAATGGGATGTGTCCACGTTGTGTTTTGGGGTATCTCTTGTCGCGGGCGCTAGGCCTACCCACACAAATGAGGTATCATTTTTATCGGGAGACTTCGGGGAATGCTGGGTGGAAGGAAATTTGTGGCTCCTCTCAGATTCCAGAACTTTCTGTCACCGAAATGTGAGGAAAATGTGTTTTTTTAGCCAAATGTTGAGGATTGCAAAGGATTCTGGGTAACAGAACCTGGTCAGAGCCCCACAAGTCATAACCATCTTGGATTCCCCTAGGTCTCTAGTTTTACAAAATGCACAGGTTTGGTAGGTTTCCCTAGGTGCCGGCTGAGCTAGAGGCCAAAATCTACAGGTAGGAACTTTGCAAAAAACACCTCTGTTTTCTGTCAAAAAATGGGATGTCACCACGTTGTGTTTTGGGGCATTTCCTGTCCCGGGCGCTAGGCCTACCCACACAAGTGAGGTATCATTTTTATCGGGAGACGTGGGGGAACGCTGGGTGGAAGGAAATTTGTGGCTCTTCTTAGATTCCAGAACTTTCTGTCACCAAAATATGACAAAAATTTGTGTTTTTAGCCAAATTTTGAGGTTTGCAAAGAATTCTGGGTAACAGAAGCTGGTCAGAACCCCACAAGTCATCCCATCTTGGATTCCCCTAGGTCTCTAGTTTTAATAAATGCACAGGTTTGGTAGGTTTCCCTAGGTGCCGACTAAGCTAGAGGCCAAAATCTACAGGTAGGCACTTTGCAAAAAACACCTCTGTTTTCTGTCCAAAAATGGGACGTGTCCACGTTGTGTTTTGGGGCATTACCTGTCGCAGGCGCTAGGCCTACCCACACAAGTGAGGTATCATTATTATCGGAAGACTTGGGGGAACACTGGGTGGAAGGAAATGTGTGGCTCCTCTCAGATTCCAGAACTTTCTGTCACCGAAATGTGAGGAAAATGAGTTTTTTTAGCCACATTTTGAGGTTTGCAAAGGATTCTGGATAACAGAACCTGGTCAGAGCCCCACAAGTCACCCCATCTTGGATTACCCTAGGTCTCTAGTTTTCAAAAATGCACAGGTTTGGTAGGTTTCCCTAGGTGCCAACTGAGCTAGAAGCCAAAATGTACACGTAGGCACTTTGCAAAAAACACCTCTGTTTTCTGTCAAAAAATGGGACGTGTCCACGTTGTGTTTTTGGGCATTACCTGTCGCAGGCGCTAGGCCTACCCACACAAGTGAGGTATCATTATTATCGGAAGACTTGGGGGAACGCTGGGTGGAAGAACATTTCTGGCTCCTCTCAGATTCCAGAACTTTCTGTCACCGAAATGTGAGGAAAATGTTTCTTTAGCCAAATTTTGAGGTTTGCAAAGGATTCTGGGTAACAGAAGCTGGTCAGAACCCCACAAGTCATCCCATCTTGGTTTCCCCTAGGTCTCTAGTTTTAAGAAATGCACAGGTTTGGTAGGTATCCCTAGGTGCCGGCTGAGCTAGAGGCCAAAATCTACAGGTAGGCACTTTGCAAAAAACACCTCTGTTTTCTGTCAAAAAATGGGATGTGTCCACGTTGTGTTTTGGGGCATTTCCTGTCGCGGGCGCTAGGCCTACCCACACAAGTGAGGTATCATTTTTATCGGAAGACTTGGGGGAACGCTGGGTGGACTGAAATTTCTGGCTCCTCTCAGATTCCAGATCTTTCTGTCACCGAAATGTGAGGAAAATGTGTTTTTTAGCCAGATTTTGAGGTTTGCAAAGGATTCTGGGTAACAGAACCTGGTCAGAGCCCCACAAATCACCCCATCTTGGATTCCACTAGGTCTCTAGTTTTATAAAAATGCACAGGTTTGGTAGGTTTACCTAGGTGCCGGCTGAGCTAGAGACCAAAATCTACAGGTAGGCCCTTTTCAAAAAACACCTCTGTTTTCTGTCAAAAAATGGGATGTGTCCACGTTGTGTTTTGGGGTATTTCCTGTTGCGGGCGCTAGCCCTACCCACACAAGTGAAGAATCATTTTTATCAGGAGACTTGGGGGAACATTGGGTGGAAGGAAATGTGTGGCTCCTCTCAGATTCCAGAACTTTCTGTCACCGAAATGTGAGGAAAATGTGTTTTTTTCTTTAGCCACATTTTGAGGTTTGCAAAGGATTCTGGGTTACAGAACCTGGTCAGAGCCCCACAAGTCACCACATCTTGGATTACCCTAGGTCTCTAGTTTTCAAAAAGCACAGGTTTGGTAGGTTTCCCTAGGTGGCGGCTGAGCTAGAGGCCAAAATTTAAATGTAGGCACTTTGCAAAAAAAACCTCTGTTTGCTGTCAAAAAATGGGATGTGTCCATGTTGTGTTTTGTGGCAGGTTCTGTCGCGGGCGCTAGGCCTAGCCACACAAGTGAGGTATCATTTTTATCAGGAGACTTGGGGAAACATAGAATAGCAAAACAAGTGTTATTGCCCCATGTCTTTCTTTGCATTTTTTCCTTCCAAATATAAGAGAGTGTTTTAAAAAAAAGGTCTATTTTAGAAATGCCCTGCAATTCACCTGCTAGGATGGGCACCCCGGAATGCAGAGATGTGCAAATAACCACTGCTCCTCATCACCTTATCTTGTGCCCATTTTGGAAATACAAAGGTTTTCTTGATAGCTATTTTTCACTCTTTATATTTCAGCAAATGAATTGCTGTATACCTGGCATAGAATGAAAAACCCTCTGCAGGGTGCAGCTCATTTATTGTCTCTGGGTACCTAGGGTTCTTGATGAACCTACAAGCCCTGTATATCCTCGCAACCAGAAGAGACCAGCAGACGTAACGGTATATTGCTTTAAAAAATCTGACATTGCAGGAAAAAGTTACAGAGTAAAACATAAAGAAAAATTGCTGGGGTTTTTTCACCTCAATTTCAAGAATTATTTTTTCTGTTGTTATTTTCTGTAGGAAACCTTTGTAGGATCTACACAAATTACCCCTTGCAGAATTCAGAATTTTGTCTACTTTTCAGAAATGTTTAGGTTTCTGGGATCCAGCATTGGTTTCATGCACATTTCTGTCACTGACTGGAAGGAGGCTGAAAGCACAAACAATCGTAAAGTAAAATGCCAAAATTGTGTTGAAAGATTGGGTTTTCTGATTCAAGTCTGCCTGTTCCTGAAAGCTAGTGATTTTAGCACCGCAAATGCTTTGTTGATGCCATTTTCAGGGAAAAAACCACAAGCCTTCTTCTGCAGCCCCTTTTTCCAATTTTTTTGAAAAAAATGAAATTTTCAGTGTATTTTGGCTAATTCCTTGGCCTCCTTCTGGGGAACCCACAAAGTCTGGGTACCCCTAGAATCCCTAGGTTGTTGGATAAAAAGGACGCAAATTTGGCGTGGGTAGCTTATGTGAACAAAAAGTTATGAGGGCCTAAGCACGAACTCCCCCAAATAGCCAAAAAAAGGCTCAGCACAGGAGGGGGAAAAGGCCTGGCAGCGACGGGGGTTAAGGAATAAATACACTTGTGCGGATCCTGAGTTACGTTGGCCTATGCATGGGTCATTTGATTTGCAAAAGATTGAATATGTGGAACAATTTATGTGTAAGCGAAGGTCTAGGCAAGATATGTTTGACTGTGTACGAATGTGGGAGAAAGAAGTGCGTGGACGAGGGAAGCGTGAGCAAGCCTTGCTTGAGAAAGAGCAGCGGAAGAATGTATATGTGAAAGCATTGGAAATGAGAAAGAAAGAAATAAACGATTTAAAGGAGATAGAAGAGAAAGAACGTAAATTACAGGTAAGTGGCCAATACACTGTTCAGCAACCTCTCTATCCTATCCTTAATAAACCGCACAATGATATTTTTGTTACTAGATCGCCCTCCACCTCTGTATGTTGTTCCTTCTGCCCCTCATGAGTTAGCTGCCGTCTCTGGTTCGGAGCAACAGAAGATACAAGACAGTCGCTCTATGTTGCCTGCTGACCGTACGTCTGAGCATAGGTCTATTACTCGTAAAGCAGTTTGTAGCATTGTCTCTGCTTCTGAACATTTAGACAACATGAAAGGGTGAACGGAAAAGGAGCAGCTATATTTTACTGAGGTATTTGGCACAGAAGTTACTGAACTATTTCGGAAATATTCTGATGAGTTAGAGCCCGATGATGTAGCAGCTGATCGTAAGCAAATGCGTGATGGTCTTTTTGTTTTCTCCCAGGTGGCTGATGCAATCAGGCGTTTGGTGAAATTATGTGCTGTGGCAGTCCGTTTGCGAGAGGAGAAAAAGGCAGTCGATGTAGTTGCACGGATATACAAGACCTACGGGGTGCAAGCTCCCATCTTCGGAACAGATAAGACTATGATAGTTCACGCGAAAACAATGCGGGAGGCTGCGCCTTTGTATGTTCCTCCTAAAGGATCGGGTACAAGTGATGATAAAACTTCTGTTGATGCTAAGGGTTATTTTATTTATAATAGGGTGTATACTCCTTGGAATAGGGCAGATGTAATGGCACTTTAAACAGCACTACCTGACCCGCAGAAAAATCCAGCCGCCTTTTATGAGGAAGTTGAGGGAGCAATTAGTTCTTGTACTATGACTTTGGCTGATATTGATTTATTTTTCGGATTGATATTATCGCCAGATATGTGGAGAACTGTTTGTAAAGTTGATGATCGTGTAGTTTTTGGGGCGTCATGGAAAGATTTAGAACAGATGGACAGGGATAGGGAACCTGCAAAAAGCCATGTCAGTAGATTCTAGATCTTCCCGCAGCCATATTAGTTAAGTTAAAAACTATTATTCCCCCTAAAAAGATAGATTGGACTGTTTTAGCGTCTTGTAAGCAAAAGGCAGATGAATTGGTCTCTGATTTCTTTACACGCTTTGAAGAAGCATTTCATGATTTTAGGGGCCAGTTATTGTCAGATGATACGGGCAGACATTTGATTGTCGATAAATATGTCGCAAATCTGTTACCAGGAATAGCTAGTCGTCTAAAAGCTAGTGAAAGTTCATGGACTACCTCTACTCTGGTTTCTCTTTTGACTATGGCTCAGTATTATGAACGTCAGGAATTAGAAGCAAAAGGTAGCGAGGATAAAAAGACTAAAGAATTAAAGACAAAGGTTCTGTTTGCTCAAGCTTATGGTCTGCCTTTTAGAGTTAGTGATAGAGGTCGCCGTGGATCTTATGGTTCTTCTTACACTCATTCGAATTTGTCTGTTGATCAGTGTGCGTATTGCAAGGAATTTGGGCATTGGGCTGCCGATTGTCCAGCACTACATGTTCAGCAGTGATCACGTGGTCGGGGACAAATGAGAAATCGTGCAGCACATTCAGGGCCTAGAAGAAGCACGAATGATCATGCTAGGGTTGATGCTAATGTACGAGGGCAGGATGGGTTTAACACTTTTGATAGACGGAACAAATACCAGATGTCTAACTATGTGCAGCCTGATTTCCAAGATTCTGCTTATGCAAAGGATTGCCTAGGATGGGGTAAGGAATCAGTTGAAGTTCCAGTAGATCAGAGGGGTCCCTATGTTACAGCACATGTTTTGGGTTCTACTGATCAGTTTCTGGTTGATACAGGAGCTACTCGTAGCGCCGTGTCTAAACAATTGGTTCCAAGGGCTCCCCTGTCTGGCTTAACTAGGTTTTGAAGGCATACCTTCCCCTAGCCCATTGTCACAACCACTTGCATTCTATGTTGATAAATGTACTGCTCCATGTCCGTTTTTGCTTTCTCCATATACACCAGACAATATTGTGGGTCTCAATATGCTCAAGTATTTCAGGGCTACAATACCCATGCTAACCTGAAGGGGTGCGTGTTATTTTGAATGATAATCATCCTGTGATGGAAAGAGTTTGTCTTGTTGAAGAGGATATTGCATTAGCTTCACTCCCTAGTACTTTGTGGGCTACTTCAGATACTGATGTGGGACAAATGATTATTCCACCAGTACATAATAGTGTCAAGGAGGGAGCTTTATTGCCATGTTTGCCTCAATACCAAATTTCACAGGAGGGCGAAGAAGCACTCATACGAATTGTGCATGATCTTATTGCAGTTGGAGTTGTTGAGGAAGTTCCGTATAATGTTTGCAACAGTCCGATTCTTCCTATTCTGAAAAAGAATACTGATACTAGGATTTACCGATTCATTATTGATTCACGAGAAGTGAATAAAATTGTGGTACCACAATATCTTGTTGTATCTGACATCACAACACTTCTTACTTTGGTTCCCCCAACAGCAACTACGTTCTCTGTGATAGACTTGAAGAATGCTTTCTTTTCGATTCCTATTCATCCTGACAACCGATATTTGTTTGGTTTTACTTTGAATAAACAATCATTCAGATTTTGCAGCGTTCCTCAAGGCAATACTGAGAGTCCTAGTATTTATAGTCAAGCGTTAAAATGACAACTTGATTCTTTTGTTTTGCCTGAAGGTGTGGCTCTCATACAATATGTCGATGATATTTTGTTGGCAGCTGATACCCCTGAGCAATGTGAAAAGTGCACTTTGTCCTTACTTTCTTTTCTTGCTTCACACCATCATAAAGTGTCACAAAATAAATTGCAATATTGAAGACCAAAGGTAACCTATTTAGGTCCCCTTTTGTCTGAGGAGGGCAATGTACTTACATCAGATCGTATTCAAGCAATTTTAGACACATCAGTACCCTCTACTCAGAAAGATGTTTATGAATTCCTTGGTCTTACTTCTTTTTGTAGGCAATGCATATTAGGGTTTTCATACATTGTCAAACCTATGCTAGCACTTTTGACTAAAGATACTCCAATGCCCCTCCCATGGACAGATGAATGTGTGACTGCTTTCCGGCAGCTACAACAAGCCCTTTGTTGAGCACCAGTGTTAGGTACTCCAGATTACACGAAGCCTTTTGCACTTTACGTACATGAGAAAGATGGATGTGCATTGTCAGTTTTAGTACAAAGACATGGCGATAAGCAGCGCTCCTGTGCATATTTTTCAGCAGTACTTGATCCTGTCGCTCGAGTGTTGCCTGGGTGTTTTCCTTCAGTTGCGGCAACAGCTGTGTCAATACGTCAGAGTGAAGGGATAGTTTTGACACATAAACTGTTGGTGTTAGTACCCCATGCGGTTGATGCTCTTTTAAATCAAACAAAGACGCAACATTTAACTAGCGCTCGCCTGACAGGATACGAATTGACATTGCTGGCTCCTCACTTTACACTGAAGAGATGTGCAACACTAAATCCAGCCACTTTGTTGCCATACCCGGTGACTCAGCCTCAGCCACAAGAAACACATGATTGTTTATTCCTTACCGAAGAACAGTCAAAGGGTCGTATTGATTTGCAAGATACGCCCCTTCCAGATGTAGACGGGAATTGTTGGTTGATGGGTCTTGTTTGAAGTTTCCAGATGGTACGACCTCAGCTGCATATGCAATCACCACAATACACACGGTAGTGGAGACAGCTCGTATACCACAGAAGTCACCTCAAGCAGCTCAACTAATAGCTTTGGCACAAGCATGTGAGCTTTGTACTGACATCTGTGTGAACATTTATACAGACAGCCGCTATGCTTTTGGAGTGGCTCATGATTTTGGTTTGCTTTGGAAGGAGAGAGGCTTTCTCACATCCCACGGGATGCAGATAATGCATAGAGAATTAGTGCATAACCTCTTGACTGCATTGACATATCCAAATAAAATAGCTATTGTGAAATGTAGTGCACATAATAAAGTGACCCATATGATAGGGCAAGGTAATGCCCTTGCGGACCGCATAGCAATTGAGACTGCGATGCAGCGAAGTACTACTTCTATGTATGCAGTGAAGTCACAAGCTGAACGTTGGCATAATGCTAGACAAGACGTATTAGATATACAGAAATCTGCTTCTGTGAAATAACGTGAGCAATGGTCTGAAGAAGGAGAATTGTATGATGAGGGCTGTTGGCGGAATAAGCAGATGGATAAATGGAAATTGCCCATAGCTTTTGTACAACCTATGGTTCAGATGGCACATGGGCTGGCACATGTTGGAGCTTCAACAATAACGAAGTTGCTTACGCAAGTTTGGGAGCATCCAGACATTTCCAGTACAGCTAAGAGAGTGGTACAGTGTTGTTTGATCTGTTTACAATACAATCCTGGAAAAGGGACATGAACTCCTGCGGGAGGGTTTGCTACACCAACTGCACCTTTCGAAGTTCGACAAATGGATTATATTCAGCTTGAACGCTGCAATAATTTAAAGTATGTCTTGGTGGTGGTATGTGCCTTTAGTAAATGGATAGAGACATACCCCACAAAGGATAATACTGCCATTACCACAGCGAAGGTGCTTTTGAAATAATTTTTCCCTAGGTTTGGTGTTTGCAGACTTTTATGGAATGATAACGGACCTCATTTTGTTGGGGAAGTTATTAAGTATGTCCTGAAAGGATTAGGGATTAAACAGAAGTTCCATGCGGTTTTCCACCCACAATCAGCAGGGTTGGTGGAAAGGTATAATTCTACTTTGAAGCTGAAGTTAGAGAAGATACAGGCTTCCACATCTTTAACTTGGCCGGATGCATTACCGTTGGCATTATTGTCTATTAGGTCAGTGCCACACTCTCAAACAGGCCTTACCCCCCATGAAATAGTATTTGGAAGGCCAGTGAACATGTGGGGAGTTCCTTAGCCAAATTCTGTGTATGATGTATCTTGTGTCCTGATGAATGATTATTTGGCACAGTTAACCGACAATTTGATTTCTGTTCATCAACAGGTTCGAGAAGCACTTCCTGACAGAACTACAGGTGAAGGCCATGAACTCCGACCTGGTGACCAGGTGATGATTAAGTCCTTTGATAGATCAAGCAGCTTGGAACCAAGGTGGTGAGGCCCAGAGCAGGTGCTCCTTGCGACGAGGACAGCAGTTTGAGTGACGAACCGAAAGAATTGGGTCCATAGTACTCACTGCAAGAGAGTGCTACCTACCTTGGTGGAACCTGCTGTGGTGACCGATCATCAAGAGATCTTGACTACGGAGAAAGGGTGTGCTATATCACCTAAGAAATCTGCGGAGTTCTTCCCGGACCAGACGATTTCTGGAGTGTCGCAATATAATTTGAGACCGAGGAAAGAATCTGTAGTGCTGGAGAAAACTGGTTGAGCTACCGCCTAGGTTAGTGAAACGGAGAGCCAATGTGGGAAGGGGGGGATCAGCCATGCATTAGACTAGTGACACCCGTCTTGGCCCATGGTGAAGAAATCAGCGGCTGCCCAGGGATAAGAGCTCCAACGATTGTTTTTAATTAATTTCTGGAAGGGTCGATTATCACTGTTGCTAAAATGAATAACAAAGTGATCATTAGTACTATGAGGTTTGTTGTTGTTTTGGTGGTTATGGCAATATTCACCTGGTTTGTTGAAAAGATGGCTCCTGCTCGTGGGTTTTTTGTTGCCACTGCTCCAGTACCAGAGGATCACTATTACTTTACGCTTCCCTATTATGAGCAGAAGCACCATTAATCGTACTTCAATAATACTTTCATTCAGATGTTGCATCATACTCATAATGCTACAAATACTAATAACTGTTGGGTATGTGGAATAATACCTGTGCATCAAAAGAAAGGAGGAACACCTTTCATTCCGCTTCCTTTTTAACACAATGGTTCTTGTCAAGCTTGGTATACGCTTTTGTTTGCATCTGGAAAACGTACAGAGGGCGGACTTCTTTTTCGCATTAATAAAGAATGCTACCAAGACAAAGATGGGTATCCCCAAGCCAAAAGAACTAAATGGGAATTGGAAGAGTATCAACTGGACAATGTTTCAATACCATATGTCTTCACAAATATAAGAGACTCTGACAAAAAAGAACAATTTGTGATTTCTGTTACAAAATCTAAAGCAGATTTATGTATACATAGCATTGGGCAAATCCCAGTGGGACAAGCAATTCTACCTTGATTTTAGCTATTGAGGGTGTAAATAATAGTAGTTTTACAGCTTCACATAATACATATTTTGTTTGTGGTAACTATGGATATTGCCAACTACCTGTTGTGTGGTCAGGTGTGTGTTATGTATCTTTTCTATTACCCCCTGTGTTTTTGGCACCTGCATCACATCACCGAGATTTTAAACTGTTCAATGACATCATTAAAAATAGATATATAAGGACAATAAGTACAAACGAGGTAGACCAAACATAAACTAGCCTGCAACAATATGTTGATTTTAATTTAGGGTTGTTCTCCTTTGTGGGTGCTGCATTAAACAGTAGGAAAGTGAGACGATTGACTCGGGTTGTGGAAGCTGTTACCAATCAGGCAGCTCTGGCACTTGGGAATATTACAGAGGAGCTCCAAGTTGCAAGGATTGTAGCGCTCCAAAATCGTATGGTACTAGGTGTGATATTAGCTGATTGAGGTGGTGCATGTCGCATCATCAGTAGTAGTTGCTGCGTTTTCATTCCAGATCACTCACCTTTACTATATGATGCAATATCTAAATTGCATAAAATTGCTGCAGAAATTCACACAGAGACTGGTACTTGGACATTTTCTGGATGGTTTTGGGCTCTTGTTTCCGCTTGGGGTTGGAAACTACTGACCATCCTGTGTATAATGATTGCAGTTCTCTCCTGGTCCCCAGCAGTGCCATATTCTGCTAGCCTTGAGCTTTGCATGTGCCAAGGCTTGTTGACGGAATCCAATGATGCAAACCAGACTGCAATCATCCATCCAGCGTGGGACATCTTCTGTACCAACCAGGAACCTACATCTATCATGTTGGGTGCATAATTGAATTTGTCTTTTCACCTGTGGTTCTTCTTTTGCCCCCTTATCCGGGTTAGCAGGGGCTCTTGTTCTCCATTGACTCTTCGGTTCTTCTTGGACTTGGTCCCCTTCTTCCACAGGTCTTCAGGTCTAGGAATCCATCATTGGTGTCTTGCAGTCTCTTCTGGTTCTTCCATAATTTTGTATCACAACTTCTTGTGTGTTTAAGGAAACTTATTGTGATTTACTCCTGTTTTCCTGGACTCTGGGGTGGGTTCTATTACTTACCCTTGCTGATTTCTCACACTCCCAGCATCCCTCTACACAATACACTTGCCTAGGTGGGAAACCAACTTTCGCATTCCACTATTTTAGTTTATGGTTTGTGTTCCCCGTATGCCCATTCCAACCTATTGTGATTTCCACTGTTGTCTGACGGTGTACTTACCTGTTTTTAGATACTAGTGTTTAGATTGTGTATATTACTCACCACCTAAGGGAGTATAAACTCTAAGGTATTTTTGGCATTTGTGTCACCAAAATAAAGTACTTCAATTGTTTTAACACTGAGTATTTTCTTTCATGTGTGTGGGTACTGTGAGACTTCAGCGGTATTGCAAGAGCTCTCCATGTCTCCTAGTCTTAGCTGCCCTGCTACAGCTACCTCTAGACAGCCTGGCTCCTAGAAACTGACTACATTTCACTAATAAGGGATAACTGGACCTGGTATAAGGTGTAAGTACCTTTAGTAACCACTACAAACCAGGCCAACCTTCTACATTCTTGCTCTGGGATCTTGTCCATAATATGCAACCAGTTGTACTCTGAAACTGGCAATTAATTGACACTGGGATGCCCTGTAAGCCATGACTCAAAGTTTCTTGATTTTACAGCTTGCTGAATCACAGATAATTTTCTCTCAACAAAACGTCACCATGCAGCTAATGACCTCAAACAGAAGCAGAAGCAAGAGGCACTAGTGCAGCACTAAACGAGTGCAGGCCATACCTGGAGAAGTTATGCCATGTGTTAGAAATGGGGTCTTTGGTTGACAGTCAGGTTACCCCCTGTTCAAGCAAGGACCTTCACTCTAGTCAGGGTAAAAGAGAATAACCCTCAGCTATCCCCTGCTTACCCCCTTGTTAGCTTGGCAGAGCAGTAGGCTTAACTTCAGAGTGTTAGGTGTAAAGTATTTGTACCAACACACACAGTAACTTAATGAAAACCCTACAAAATGACACAACACAGGTTTAGATAAATAGGAAATATTTATCTAAACAAAACAAGACCAAAACGACAAAAATCCATAATACACAAGTCAAGTTATCAATAAAAATGCAAAAAGAGTCTTTAAGTAATTTTAAACACACACTAGCGCTGCTAGCGTGAAAAGGTACCTGGTGCGCGTCAAAAATAACCCCCGCACGGGCTGGTGTGCGTCAAAAATAACTCTGCACGACGGTACGGGAGTCGGAAATCCAGCCCTCGATGATCCAAAAACCCCGCAGTGCAGGTTGTGATCCCCCAGCCTCCATCAGCGATGCTGCGCGTCGTTTCTCCTGCTCCGTGCGTCGATTATTCGGTTGCGTTTCCTGCGAGGGTCGTTTCTCAGCTGCGGAGCCAGCGGTGCATCGTTTCTTCAGCCACATATCGGATTTGCGTCAATCTTTTCCCCCGCACAGCACTCTGTGCGTGGATTCCCTTGACTTTTAGGCTGCCAGCTTCTCCTTTCAGGGCCCCAGGAACTGGATGGGCACCACAGGGCAGAGTAGGAGTTTCTCCAGAGACTCCAGGTGCTGGCAGAGAGAAGTCTATGCTGTCCCTAAGACTTCAAACAACAGGAGGCAAGCTCTAGATCAAGCCCTTGGAGATTTCTTCTCAAGATGGAAGGCACACAAAGTCCAGTCTTTACCCTCTTACTCTGGCAGAAGCAGCATCTGCAGGAAAGCTCCACAAAGCACAGTCACATGCAGGGCAGCTCTTCTTCCTCAGCTATTCAGCTCTTCTCCAGGCAGAGGTTCCTCTTGGTTCCAGAAGTGTTTCCACAGTCTGTGGTTTTGGGTGCCCTTCTCATACCCAATTTCTCCTTTGAAGTAGGCCTACTTTCAACTAAACTCTCCTTTGAATGTGAAATCTTGCCTTGCCCAGGCCAGGCCCCAGCCCAGGGGGTTGGAGACGGCATTGTGTGAGGGCAGGCACAGCCCTTTCAGGTATGAGTGACCACTCCTCCCCTCCCTCCTAGCACAGATGGCTCATCAGGATCTGCAGGCTACACCCCAGCTCCCTTTGTGTCACTGTCTAGTGTGAGGTGCAACCAGCCCAACTGTCAAACTGACCCAGACAGGGAATCCACAAAACAGGCAGAGTCACAGAAATGGCATAAGCAATAAAATTCTCACTTTTTAAAAGTGGCATTTTCAAACTTTACTAAAATATGCATTTTTAAATTGTGAGCTTAGAGAGCCCAAACTCCACATGTCCATCAGCTCCCAAAGGGAATCTACACTTTAATCAGATTTAAAGGTAGCTCTAATGTTAATCTATGAGAGGGACAAGCCTTGAAACTGTGAAAAATGAATTTAACAATATTTCACTGTCAGGACATATAAACAACATTACTATATGTCCTACCTTAACCATACACTGCACCCTGCCCTTGGGGCTACCTAGGGCCTACCTTAGGGGTGTCTGACATGTACGAAAAGGGAAGGTTTAGGCCTGGCAATCGGGTACACTTGCCAAGTCGAATATACAGTTGCACACACAGACACTGCAGTGGCAGGTCTGAGACATGATTACAGAGCTACTTCTGTGGGTGGCACAACCAGTGCTGCAGGCCTACTAGTAGCATTTGATTTACAGGCCCTGGCACCTCTAGTGCACTTTACTAGGGACTTACTAGTAAATCAAATATGCCAATTATGGATAAACCAATTACAGACAATTTTACACAGAGAGCATATGCACTTTAGCACTGGTTAGCAGTGGTAAAGTGCTCAGAGTTCAAAAGCCAACAGCAACAGGTCAGAAAAAATAGGAGGCAGGAGGCAAAAAGATTGGGGATGACCCTGCATAAGGAAAAAAGTCCAACACCATGACGTTAGGAAACATGTTTTAGGCACGAGCAAACACAGACAATAGATAATTAATTATATTTGCTGTGAAAACAGCTGCACTATTCTCACTTTACTTGTAATCCTTCTATGATACTCATGACTGATCAACCTAATCAAATACTAGTAAGTGTTTTTAGGTAACTATGACATTCAACAATGAAGGTTCCCACTCCCTGTATTATGTCTGAAAAATACTGATCATTCAAATAACCACCACTTGATTTTCCCTGTTGCTACTACAACAGCTTAGGAACAATGTTACAAACATACCTGAAGGTTTAAGAAAGAGCTACTACCTGCCTTCCTTCATGTGAACAGAATTGTATACCTTCACAATCAAAGACTTGTACTGAATCCTCAACTAACTTCTGCAATTCCCAGCGCATCAATCCTTGGGGACTTCAAAATGGGGGGTGGGCCTCAAGTGATCCCAAGAGGGGCGCCAGGCTCTGGCCAAAAAAAGCCTTATGCAGTTAACAGTGATTTGTTTAAAGCAAAAAAGAATTTATTGTATTTTTAAAAAGGTAGCATGACTTAACTGCAAAGTTAAATAAGCCTAGACATATTTAAATATTGCCAACTTAATAGAATAATTTTGAAAACTTCTGAGGGGAGGCCTGACAATTTTTTTTTTCTTTCACTGGTGGAGGGGGTTGCAGCATTAAAAAGTAGATAGACTCTATCATGTAATATAACTTGCCATTCATTGGTGTTTGGAGGCAGCTTTCGAGTTATCAGCTTATGTAGCCTATTGCGTGCACCAGGAGGATGGTTCAGTAAGCTGTCTGCTATCTGCTGAAATGACATGATATAGAGATCAGGAAGTCAAGAGTTTGTAGATTATGTGGGTCAACTCACACCTTCAATCAATCTGAGATTAGTAAATATTAAATTGAGTACTATATGATGAGTAATTATAACATCTTTGGTTTACAATCCCTAGAAACAAGTGGGTTATGAGATGAAGCACTACATAAAAAAATTAAATTATATAATAATGTTAATAACTATGCAATAAAAAAAAAAAAGATAGCACCTATATGCTTTCTCATTCTATCCTATCTACATAGGTATTACCTGTGTCTTCTCACAATTGCGGAACGATCAGTGAGGAAATAAGGGAAACTGAGACCCTCAGAGAAATAGCCCTTGCATGGCACAATTAAGTGAGATTGTCTTTCCTGAAATAATGACTTATAGATTTGTAAATCTGAACAGTTTTAGTTTTCAAGCAGATCAGCAATTTTTCTCTTGCTTTTGAACATGTATATAAGGTGTAAGGAAATGCTGCTTCCTCTGAGTCCTCTGGGGATAGTATGAATGTAAGATAGGATAGGATACAGATGCACTCAAAATATCCCCTTCAGAAAGTTAGCTCAGCAATTTCTAAAGCAATGTAAGCTGGTAATGCCAGGTCTGTGATGAGAGTTCAATCTGGTTTAACTAATAAAACTAAAGCCAAGACTATCATCAGTCACATAGGAGATGTGAGAAGTCTCACAAGAGTTAAATCTGTCTCAAGTGAACTTTATGTCCTGCAACAAATCTATCTACTTCCCGTAGGTCACACAAAAATTAGGTAGGTTACTCTCAAATCACAAAAGAAACCACACATGTTGTCAGTATTAGCTGAAGTACTGGTATGGATTGGAAGGGAACATGGACTGATGAATAATGGTGACTTTTCTGGGATCTTACAACAAGCAGCATCTCAAATGGGGAGAAAACTCAGTAGAAAGTAACATGGGTCATGGCAAACTGTGATGCAAGTCTTGAATCTCTAGACAGTTCTCTATCTGAAAGATTAAATCAGTTCTTCGATTTGCCCTCTGGGTTTATTTGATGCCCCCTATGATCAATGCTTATCATTAACCCATTTGCATTCTTGTATTTCTAAGGAGTAAGGTTACCCTTGAAAGGAACTTTGGATTGAGAACTTCAGGGGTCCACAGGTCAAAGGAAAAGATGACACAATATGGGAGTTCAAGCTTTGTGGTGGTGTGAACTCTAAACAACGTTTTCCAAAGATGGAGTAGATACCTAACTTCAGCTTTACAATTTATGGAGAAGAGAAATCCCACAGGCTGATTGGTGCTGTTCAGGGGGTGGATGCTGAAGGAGAAAGATATTTGGTGGTGGATTTTAGCAAAAGGCTGTGACTCCAAAACATCAAGGACTTGGTGTATAACAATGACATCCAGTATATATCAGGTGCTTGACACAGCACCTCTTTATATTGATGAAGAGCTCATGATTCCAAGTTGATTATAAACGATTATCTATCACCTAATAGGCCTAAAAAATCTATATCTAACAATCACTGAGATTAATTCAATTTGGTGGAAAACAGATATTTTTTCAAAATCTTTAAAGGTTTGAACTCTCTAACTGGGAAACAGCCCAATAGGTTCTGGGCCTTCACATGCATGTACATAACTGGGAAATAAATAAATTGGTCTAAATGCTTGCACCAAAGATTCACATGCCATATTTCCAACCTGTGTGTTAATCATAAACCAAAAGGGACATAAAAACAACTGTGCAAAAATATTCCCAGTAAAATGTAATTCTACCAATGGAATATTTTTAAAATGGAAAGGAAAGGGAAACAAATACAACACTCAAAGCTACTAAAAACACCCAATGCAAAGAACCAGATGGAACAGATTAATTCCAAAGGCATAAACTGTTTCAAAGATGATATTAAAAGGGAGGAGTTTGTAAAACAAAAAGGCATTTAAGGTACATCATGATTCTGGTAAATATGAGGCTTATTGTGAGCTTGGTTGTCTGACCACCCGAACTCTAAGACGGCAGTGAGGAGGTGGCCCCCCCACCGTCATATTACGATGTTTCCCCAGGCTGACTGGCAGAAACAGTGCAACGGCATTGGCCTCCACTCCCTCAGGGAGTGCAGGCCAATGCCATGGCCCACAGCACCCTCAGAATGAGCATTCCGAGGGTGTTGACAAGGGGGTCTCTGCGCTGCCCACAACATGGTCATGGGCAGTGCAGGGGCCCCCTGTGGCCCCAACGTTGCCTTTCCACCAGCCTTTTCATGGAGGGGACTCCACCATGAAAAGGCTGGTGGAAAAGAAAGTCCGGATCAACTCGCCATCACCATGGCTGATCACAACTTTTACCACCGCTAATCTGTTGGGATCAATGAATCTGGCGGTGGTCTCCTGGCAGTCTGACCGCCAGGATCGTAATCTGGTGGTCTGACCGCCAGGATTGCGGTTGTCTTCGGACCACCAAACTTGTAATCAGGCACTTTGTCTATGAAAGCCTGCTGAGACAGATGTTTCAAACAAGCAGTTGTTCAGTCCCTAGTAAAATCTGAACAATTGTTTCTACATCTAGACATTTCACAACAATAAATAATTGACATTAAACAAAGATAAAAAAACATGAAAAAGCTTTAACCTTGGAGGTGCTTCTGAATTAATAGGGCATCATTTACACATGTTGATATTCTCAACAGAACTTCTGACTGTATGTTTCTTAGTAATATCTTTACAACTGTATATCTATCACATTCAAGGCCTTAGGCCTCTGCCACATGGGTAGTCATCTCTCTATTGGAAAGCGTAAGGACATTTATTATTTTTTTTAAATATGTAAAATCATATACAGAAATATGTAACTTAATTTAGAATTTCAATGATTAACCAAGAAATAATCAAATAACATTTTACAGCACATTTACTACTCAAATTAAATATGTATTAAATGTGCAGTTTATTTATATTAATTACAATTATAAATCTTAAATTTGAGCAATAATTTAAACTAATTAATCAACTGGCTGCATTTTTTTATATTTTGTAAACTTGGTCAAAAGTTATATATTTAAATCATGTTTTTAAAAAAAGCGTACACGTTTATTTTTGTTTTTTCAAATAAATTTGTATTACATTGAAAAGCACCTAAACATATACATTTATGATTTTTAAAGTAAAACTAATAAAAGTTAATTTAACATGTGTTCTTATGGGTTGTTATAATATAATTCCCTGTCACCAATGATTTTTATGGGAATATGTTGCAGTACCTCTGCGAGGCCATGTGTAGTGTTTGAATTACTCCAAGGCTGGATTGAGTAAATTTACTTTGGTTGTGACAACTTTAGGGGAATAGTAACTTTAGAAGCATACTTTCTGAATAGCAATTGGCTTACTGTTTTGTGGATTTGTGGTTTTATTAGAATGTCCCTTCCGAGCCCTTCTAAAATGTTCCTAAATCCCACTTAGTAGTATTTATCCACCATTTTTTAGCCACTCCCCCTTGCCCTTTCCTCATTTAATACAAAATTGAATATCTTCATGTGCAGAGATTTCCACCAAATCCCCTGAAAGATAAGAGAGACAGAGGTTTCTGGTCATTGGTTTGTGAATTGTATTTTATAGTATGTGAGTAGTACTATTGTAGCACTAAACTACGTGCTATAAAATACAGTGAGTCAGGTCCATAGTGCCTTAACTAAAATTGCACAGAAAACAAAAACTTAAAAGGTAAAATGCCTGAATTTATCTCAGCAGTTGATAATTACTTGGGCCACATTCCGCCCATATACACTTTGCCCAACCAACCAGAAAAGACCAACATATGCATATCAGTCTTGGTCCTGCCCCAAAAGGAACAGTCCAGCCCAAATTGCCAGGCATGGTAACACACACAACGTCAGACTGACCACAGCCTACTTAGCCTAAATCACTGAAGCATGATCTGATTAGTATGGCATAACAAGCACCTAACCAACGTTTGTGTATACACATTGCACTTAGAGACTCACACTAAGGAAAAGGCGATTGATGGAATTCTTGAGTTAATCTTAGCCACTGGTAATTGCCCTGAGCTGCAGGGTAGGTTCCCTATAGACACCATAATTGCAAAGGTTTATTCATGCGTAGATTCTGTGATGACAGTGCCACAGGACTAAAGCTAGAGCTCACTGACAGACCCTAGCTAGGATGAAACTGCTCTGGAGCTGCTTGGGTTCCTGGTTTCAGAAATATTACAAACATGTTTTGTCCGGAGACAACAAAGGCCTAAAAAGTCTATACAAGCTAGGACTGGAGGAAAATACACACAAAGCTGTGACACAGTCACTTTCTAGAACTGTCCCCTCCCTTTCAAACTACTGTCCATTTGCCTTAAAATGTTCAGATACCCTCAATGAATTTCACAAAATGTTCAACGTGCATTTATGTAAAGTTTATTTAAACTAGTCAATGCATCCACGTGTTTATATCACCATTTCTCACCTGTCATGTAATGCTCCTCTTTCACTAGTTTGCCTTTTTTGCACTGCCCTACCTTTACTTCCTCTGGCACATTCCCTTCCTTCCTCTTGACCATGCATCAGTTTGATCAATTCCTCTCATTTTCCTCTATCTCTTTATTCTCACCTTTCACCAGCCTGCTTCTCTCTGGTGTTATATTAACCTCTTCTCTTCTTCTTCCCTTGTATCCTCCTACCCACTATACTCTCCATGTCTGCATCATTACACGTTTCTGTTTTACTCCTCACCGTGCTTCGCCGCTCCTTTATGTTAGCTAAAATTTCTTTTATTGTACCCTCTACAACGGAAAATGACCAAGGTACAATTTTTCTTGTGTTTATGCTTTTGTTGATACATATGTTCAGCAAAAGGCGCCTTCAGCTCAGTTCTGTTGTATGAATAGTACTTAAAACACACACAAATAAATTCACATGAGTTTAAATTAACATTCTATAAATTACAAACGTGAGTTGGTTTTCTCAGATCAAGCTGAGAAATCTGAACTTACATGTGCTAAAGAAATTGTGAATCAAGCCTTCTAGCTTTCATGTAAAATGGGATTTGTGTATTATTGTGTATGTTGATTTTCGTTAACCTGACAAAGGTTGGAATGAAAAGCTACTACAAATCAGCGTTCCAATCACTCACTTCTTCCTCTTCTATCGCCCTGTCGTTCTTGACCCCACATTTTAACATCCCACAGATTGATTCATACTGCAGTTATAATGCTTGGATATCGACTCCAAAATATCATTTTACCATAAGAAAGTGATCAAAATATAATCACTGCAAAAATAACGTGGGACTTAATATCAAGTGTTAGGTTCTAATATTTATATTTTTGTGAATAGTACTAAAGCTATTTAAAATAGTCTTTACTAACATATTATATGCTTCATATGTTATATTGAATGGATCCAGTGTTGTATTTATAATGTTTATTAGAATATTGTTTTAATAATTAATGTTGCTGAAATGTAATATGTTGCTTCTTTTTCATTTCTATCCTTTAATTACTGTTTTTAGTCATGGAATATTTTTGGGTTCCTGGTGGGTAGTACTTGTTTTATTTAAATATATTTTTATTTTATTTCAACTGATTGAATGAAATATTATCGTATTTTAAAAACAATTTTGATTTTATATAGATATATATATATATATATATATATATATATATATATATATATATATATATGTATATATATATATATATATATATATATATATATATATATATATAGTAGTCATAAAAATTGGGTTCATTTGGCTAGACCAGTAAACTGTGAAATCACTTAGGGCTCAGTGCTTTTGCTTATCTTATTTAACATCTATGTCACTTCTAGCCCGTGTTTTGCAAAATATGGGCACACATTTTTAGATGTATTATGACAAAACCTATTTAACGAATTATTCAAACGAATCCGCATTCCAATCAAAGCTCGGCATTCGAGCCGTGCAATGAATAAAGACTACGGAGGGATGAACATTTTCTAAAAGTTAATCTTCTTAAAACAGAGCTTCTTGTTATCAGTAACATGGTTCGCATATGGAACCCAGAACCTGGCCGTTAGTCTCCCATTCCGGTTAAGACAGTTACAAATCTCGGCATCATTATGAACTCAAAACTATCCCTTGAATTTCCAGAAACACCAAAATCTATTTCTGACATCTTCAACTGCTGAAAAAAATCCCTCTTTCATCTCGCCGGTTCACCGCTCCATCGTGGCTGCATGATTTCATTCACATCTAGATGATGGTAATTCGGGTTGTCTCTACCTACCTAAGAAATTACTGAAAGAGAATTCAGCTTGTTCGGACATCTGCAGCACGCCTTATTACTCAATACATTGGAAATTATCACCACCCTACAATCCTCAATAACCCTGCCTGCCCTAAGAATTATTTTTTTTGTCATTCTACATCAAAGTATGCCTGCTTCTGCTCCTTCTTTTCTGACTTCCCAATTCTACATTCCTACGACCAAATGTGATCTGCATTCCACTGAAAGACTTGAAATACATATCTCCAAAGTCCTACAACATCTTCCAGAGAGAGGACCGTTTCTGTGACTGCTGCAAAACAATGGAAAATAATCCCATCGATATGTTGATGTTTCTTTGTATATATTTGTAATGTGCTTCACTCTAGAGTGATAACAATGTTCAGTTTAGGTAACATAATGTTTATTTTAGGCTGATTAATTTGAAATGTATTTTATAGTACAGGTTATAAGGTTCATTGGTGGAAATGGATAGTGTTCTGGGAGTCAAATGTTATTATGTGGGCATATTTATGAGCCCCATCTGCCACCCTTACATCACTTTTTGTGATGCAACGGTACTGCAAACATTACATCATATGAGGCCACACAAAGCCACTTTGCGTGGCTTTGAATGGCGTCATAAATATGGAGTAGGGCAAGGCAGTGTAAAGTGCTGCATTGCCTTGCTCTGCCTTAGGGAGGCATTCCATGGATGTTGCGGTGGGTGTTCCCTCTCAACACTCATGGATTTTGATGCATCCCCAGATTTACAAGACCTTGTAAACCTGGGTATGTGCCTAAACCATAACCCTCCCAGAGGAGGCAATACAAGGAGAAATATCTTCTTCTCCTTGATTTTTCCTTTATCTGTGTCTGCTGCATTCTACCACAAACAAAGAAAGAGGAAAAAGCCCCCCAGGATTGTTTTTGTCCAGGAAGGTGTCCCTTCCTGCATAAAAACATCCGTGGTGCAAGGGTGCTAGGCTGCCAAAATCACATCATCGCCAAGGGAAAGGACAGGAATGCGCAGGGTGAAAAGGACAGCACTTTGCCTTTGAATCAGGGCAGTGCAGCAGGATGACTTGCTGAGCTGCCCTGAGCCAAAATCCCATAAATATGGGCTTTGGCGTTTCTTCTATTTAAGTTTTAAAAACACTTTTTAAAGGTGTTCCTTGTTAGGCAGTGTGACGTGCATCAATTACTTGAGCTTTTTTTATAAATATGTTTTAGCCAGTGGTGGTTCCCAATATGTAGCTTTAGTTAGGTCAGCGTTTCCACAAGAAAGGCATTTTTTTGTTTTGCTTCTAGCTTTGTCAGTATTTGATAAATCTTCACAAATCATTAAAACAAACAATCTCATCTACATCAGCTCCTTCCTGGAACATTTTGAGGTGATCCACTAAGCATGGTCAGGGAAAATGAAGGGGTCCCAAACCCATTCTCCTCTTTCATTTTCCATATGAAAATTGAACAGTGATACTGCAAAAATAAATGAACAGATTTACACCATATTTGTAGAAAAATAGGTCTTGGCCCACAAAGTCTGTTTTTTTGATTTGTTGTAAATCTGTTGAGTGGTTTTTGAGATATTAAGGCTCAAATTCTTCGTACTTTTCATGCCGTAGAGGACCTGCAGGCTTGCAGAAATTGCAATAAGATCTGAGTGGGTGCGACCAAGTCAAAAATAACTTAGGACTCAGCTCCTTGTTCTTGAGAAAATGTTTAAAAAATAGATAAGGGGCAGGGTAGGGCTACCCTGCCCTGGCCCCTAGGCCTTGTGGGGAGGCCTATTTGCATTGGAACACATATCTCTTTAAATGTTGCTGCACTTTTTTGGTGGATCTGCAAATATATAGCAATGTTTTCTTAAAAAATGCACAGTTTAAAAATATAAACTCTCAGGTTAGTCCAGGGCCTGAGACCATGAATTTCTGATTTGAGTAGGACATGCAGCCTTCCTCCTTGAGCCTTCTTCAGGCCCCAGCCACCCTACACCAGGGACAGAATAAATTAATAAGGAAAGAGGGGCTTACATTCCCTCTTGACGACCCCAGAAGAGATTACTGTATTATTCTAAAGCACTCCTAGTTGGAGCGCTATACACTTGTTGGCTTGCAAGACCCTTTGGTCGTTGTTTTTATGATTGTATTTTGTGGGCTGAAAAATGTTGAAAGCACGACTCAGAGACAAATGGGTTGGATTTTTTTTAGTAAAACTTCATTTAAACAATTTTGCAACAATCAATTGTATTAAACATTGCAATGTTTGAATTAGTGAAATATGCATTTGATCAGAGTGATAAATGATTTGTGGATACAGATGGTAGATCTGCTTCATATATGTTGATATTCCTTTCTCTTGATAAAGTTTACGGGCCAATTTTGTATATGTTGGTGTTTTGATCTATTGACAATGTCAGTAAATCTGCCTGACTTAAAATAACACCTTTTATATTGAAACATCACATAGTCATCATGTGAGACCTGGAAGCAGGGGGGCGGTTGGGTACCAAAGAGTGGTCACCCAGGCCCTGCACACAACTTGACACTATGCGCAACAATGGGTATCTTACTTTATGTTTAAATAAATAGAAATTCACTGTGTAATACTATGTTACTTAACATTTAAAAACAAATTAAATGAATTCACTGAAACAAATATTGAAGGGATGTTATAGTTAGCTGGAAATGTCAGTTAAAACATACCATTTTGAATGAAAAAACACTAAAGTTTTTTACCAGTTATAGTTATCTCAAATAACTATATCTCGTGCCCTAAAGTAACTAGAAACTGCACCCTTGCCATTCATTGCTAATTAGCTCCCATATTACATCACTCTTGACATGTTCTAGGATGTCATTGATAACATCACAGCAACATCTGAAATGACATAGTTCATGGCAACACTGACAACAGTGCGTGGTGTGGGCTTGACTGTACTGCCAATCACAGTGGTTCTTTTCAATGTACTAAAGGTTTGGGGTATGGATGTGGACACAATTGGAAGCCATCCACCAAACCTTTGATTATTGTTTCACAAATGATCTCTCAAAGCAGCAGTTATTTATGAAAACAAAAGCGTAATGATCCCCCCACCCTACAAGATGTTTTCCAGTGTGTGGCGGTCATGACTGTTGTTTTCCTGTCCCTCACCACCTGTTTATTTCCTGTCAGTAGTATACAGGAAACAAAGCCTTTAAACTGCCTACCTTAAATAGTGGAGATTAGTGTAATATCCTTCCTCCTATGGCACTTATACATTTGCCAGATAGATCTGTCTGAAAATTGGCAGACATATAACACATTTAGCAGATACTATATGAGTCACAAACAAGGATTTTCAATACCAAAAGTAGAACTACAGTAGTGCTACTTACTTACTACAAAATGCAATTCACAAACCCATGGGTGAACTCTCCGCCTCCATCTACCAATCTTTTCTCTGGGGAGTTCACCACATATGTACTTTTACTAGCTTTTAGTAAATTAGGGAGCGATTGGAGGAGTGGAGAGAAAATGGTGAATACTTACCACATATCAGGCGGGCTTTATGGTGGGGTAAGATGGGATTTAAAGAGGAAAACTGTTACAAAAACTTTCCCAAAAAAGAATAAGAGCTTTGCTATTCTCAAATTTCACTTATCAAGTTACTACAGCCTAGAAGATGAGAAACACAGCCTAGCATTGAATTAAGTCTGGCACCAGACGTGGTCAGTCACAGGTAATGCAAAACACTCCCAGAGAAATTAATGCTAGCACTTTTGACTAAAGATACTCCAATGCCCCTCCCATGGACAGATGAATGTGTGACTGCTTTCCGGCAGCTACAACAAGCCCTTTGTTGAGCACCAGTGTTAGGTACTCCAGATTACACGAAGCCTTTTGCACTTTACGTACATGAGAAAGATGGATGTGCATTGTCAGTTTTAGTACAAAGACATGGCGATAAGCAGCGCTCCTGTGCATATTTTTCAGCAGTACTTGATCCTGTCGCTCGAGTGTTGCCTGGGTGTTTTCCTTCAGTTGCGGCAACAGCTGTGTCAATACGTCAGAGTGAAGGGATAGTTTTGACACATAAACTGTTGGTGTTAGTACCCCATGCGGTTGATGCTCTTTTAAATCAAACAAAGACGCAACATTTAACTAGCGCTCGCCTGACAGGATACGAATTGACATTGCTGGCTCCTCACTTTACACTGAAGAGATGTGCAACACTAAATCCAGCCACTTTGTTGCCATACCCGGTGACTCAGCCTCAGCCACAAGAAACACATGATTGTTTATTCCTTACCGAAGAACAGTCAAAGGGTCGTATTGATTTGCAAGATACGCCCCTTCCAGATGTATCTGCAGGCTACACCCCAGCTCCCTTTGTGTCACTGTCTAGTGTGAGGTGCAACCAGCCCAACTGTCAAACTGACCCAGACAGGGAATCCACAAAACAGGCAGAGTCACAGAAATGGCATAAGCAATAAAATTCTCACTTTTTAAAAGTGGCATTTTCAAACTTTACTAAAATATGCATTTTTAAATTGTGAGCTTAGAGAGCCCAAACTCCACATGTCCATCAGCTCCCAAAGGGAATCTACACTTTAATCAGATTTAAAGGTAGCTCTAATGTTAATCTATGAGAGGGACAAGCCTTGAAACTGTGAAAAATGAATTTAACAATATTTCACTGTCAGGACATATAAACAACATTACTATATGTCCTACCTTAACCATACACTGCACCCTGCCCTTGGGGCTACCTGGGGCCTACCTTAGGGGTGTCTGACATGTACGAAAAGGGAAGGTTTAGGCCTGGCAATCGGGTACACTTGCCAAGTCGAATATACAGTTGCACACACAGACACTGCAGTGGCAGGTCTGAGACATGATTACAGAGCTACTTCTGTGGGTGTCACAACCAGTGCTGCAGGCCTACTAGTAGCATTTGATTTACAGGCCCTGGCACCTCTAGTGCACTTTACTAGGGACTTACTAGTAAATCAAATATGCCAATTATGGATAAACCAATTACAGACAATTTTACACAGAGAGCATATGCACTTTAGCACTGGTTAGCAGTGGTAAAGTGCTCAGAGTTCAAAAGCCAACAGCAACAGGTCAGAAAAAATAGGAGGCAGGAGGCAAAAAGATTGGGGATGACCCTGCATAAGGAAAAAAGTCCAACACCATGACGTTAGGAAACATGTTTTAGGCACGAGCAAACACAGACAATAGATAATTAATTATATTTGCTGTGAAAACAGCTGCACTATTCTCACTTTACTTGTAATCCTTCTATGATACTCATGACTGATCAACCTAATCAAATACTAGTAAGTGTTTTTAGGTAACTATGACATTCAACAATGAAGGTTCCCACTCCCTGTATTATGTCTGAAAAATACTGATCATTCAAATAACCACCACTTGATTTTCCCTGTTGCTACTACAACAGCTTAGGAACAATGTTACAAACATACCTGAAGGTTTAAGAAAGAGCTACTACCTGCCTTCCTTCATGTGAACAGAATTGTATACCTTCACAATCAAAGACTTGTACTGAATCCTCAACTAACTTCTGCAATTCCCAGCGCATCAATCCTTGGGGACTTCAAAATGGGGGGTGGGCCTCAAGTGATCCCAAGAGGGGCGCCAGGCTCTGGCCAAAAAAAGCCTTATGCAGTTAACAGTGATTTGTTTAAAGCAAAAAAGAATTTATTGTATTTTTAAAAAGGTAGCATGACTTAACTGCAAAGTTAAATAAGCCTAGACATATTTAAATATTGCCAACTTAATAGAATAATTTTGAAAACTTCTGAGGGGAGGCCTGACAATTTTTTTTTTCTTTCACTGGTGGAGGGGGTTGCAGCATTAAAAAGTAGATAGACTCTATCATGTAATATAACTTGCCATTCATTGGTGTTTGGAGGCAGCTTTCGAGTTATCAGCTTATGTAGCCTATTGCGTGCACCAGGAGGATGGTTCAGTAAGCTGTCTGCTATCTGCTGAAATGACATGATATAGAGATCAGGAAGTCAAGAGTTTGTAGATTATGTGGGTCAACTCACACCTTCAATCAATCTGAGATTAGTAAATATTAAATTGAGTACTATATGATGAGTAATTATAACATCTTTGGTTTACAATCCCTAGAAACAAGTGGGTTATGAGATGAAGCACTACATAAAAAAAATAAATTATATAATAATGTTAATAACTATGCAATAAAAAAAAAAAAGATAGCACCTATATGCTTTCTCATTCTATCCTATCTACATAGGTATTACCTGTGTCTTCTCACAATTGCGGAACGATCAGTGAGGAAATAAGGGAAACTGAGACCCTCAGAGAAATAGCCCTTGCATGGCACAATTAAGTGAGATTGTCTTTCCTGAAATAATGACTTATAGATTTGTAAATCTGAACAGTTTTAGTTTTCAAGCAGATCAGCTATTTTTCTCTTGCTTTTGAACATGTATATAAGGTGTAAGGAAATGCTGCTTCCTCTGAGTCCTCTGGGGATAGTATGAATGTAAGATAGGATAGGATACAGATGCACTCAAAATATCCCCTTCAGAAAGTTAGCTCAGCAATTTCTAAAGCAATGTAAGCTGGTAATGCCAGGTCTGTGATGAGAGTTCAATCTGGTTTAACTAATAAAACTAAAGCCAAGACTATCATCAGTCACATAGGAGATGTGAGAAGTCTCACAAGAGTTAAATCTGTCTCAAGTGAACTTTATGTCCTGCAACAAATCTATCTACTTCCCGTAGGTCACACAAAAATTAGGTAGGTTACTCTCAAATCACAAAAGAAACCACACATGTTGTCAGTATTAGCTGAAGTACTGGTATGGATTGGAAGGGAACATGGACTGATGAATAATGGTGACTTTTCTGGGATCTTACAACAAGCAGCATCTCAAATGGGGAGAAAACTCAGTAGAAAGTAACATGGGTCATGGCAAACTGTGATGCAAGTCTTGAATCTCTAGACAGTTCTCTATCTGAAAGATTAAATCAGTTCTTCGATTTGCCCTCTGGGTTTATTTGATGCCCCCTATGATCAATGCTTATCATTAACCCATTTGCATTCTTGTATTTCTAAGGAGTAAGGTTACCCTTGAAAGGAACTTTGGATTGAGAACTTCAGGGGTCCACAGGTCAAAGGAAAAGATGACACAATATGGGAGTTCAAGCTTTGTGGTGGTGTGAACTCTAAACAACGTTTTCCAAAGATGGAGTAGATACCTAACTTCAGCTTTACAATTTATGGAGAAGAGAAATCCCACAGGCTGATTGGTGCTGTTCAGGGGGTGGATGCTGAAGGAGAAAGATATTTGGTGGTGGATTTTAGCAAAAGGCTGTGACTCCAAAACATCAAGGACTTGGTGTATAACAATGACATCCAGTATATATCAGGTGCTTGACACAGCACCTCTTTATATTGATGAAGAGCTCATGATTCCAAGTTGATTATAAACGATTATCTATCACTTAATAGGCCTAAAAAATCTATATCTAACAATCACTGAGATTAATTCAATTTGGTGGAAAACAGATATTTTTTCAAAATCTTTAAAGGTTTGAACTCTCTAACTGGGAAACAGCCCAATAGGTTCTGGGCCTTCACATGCATGTACATAACTGGGAAATAAATAAATTGGTCTAAATGCTTGCACCAAAGATTCACATGCCATATTTCCAACCTGTGTGTTAATCATAAACCAAAAGGGACATAAAAACAACTGTGCAAAAATATTCCCAGTAAAATGTAATTCTACCAATGGAATATTTTTAAAATGGAAAGGAAAGGGAAACAAATACAACACTCAAAGCTACTAAAAACACCCAATGCAAAGAACCAGATGGAACAGATTAATTCCAAAGGCATAAACTGTTTCAAAGATGATATTAAAAGGGAGGAGTTTGTAAAACAAAAAGGCATTTAAGGTACATCATGATTCTGGTAAATATGAGGCTTATTGTGAGCTTGGTTGTCTGACCACCCGAACTCTAAGACGGCAGTGAGGAGGGGGCCCCCCCACCGTCATATTACGATGTTTCCCCAGGCTGACTGGCAGAAACAGTGCAACGGCATTGGCCTCCACTCCCTCAGGGAGTGCAGGCCAATGCCATGGCCCACAGCACCCTCAGAATGAGCATTCCGAGGGTGTTGACAAGGGGGTCTCTGCGCTGCCCACAACATGGTCATGGGCAGTGCAGGGGCCCCCTGTGGCCCCAACGTTGCCTTTCCACCAGCCTTTTCATGGAGGGGACTCCACCATGAAAAGGCTGGTGGAAAAGAAAGTCCGGATCAACTCGCCATCACCATGGCTGATCACAACTTTTACCACCGCTAATCTGTTGGGATCAATGAATCTGGCGGTGGTCTCCTGGCAGTCTGACCGCCAGGATCGTAATCTGGTGGTCTGACCGCCAGGATTGCGGTTGTCTTCGGACCACCAAACTTGTAATCAGGCACTTTGTCTATGAAAGCCTGCTGAGACAGATGTTTCAAACAAGCAGTTGTTCAGTCCCTAGTAAAATCTGAACAATTGTTTCTACATCTAGACATTTCACAACAATAAATAATTGACATTAAACAAAGATAAAAAAACATGAAAAAGCTTTAACCTTGGAGGTGCTTCTGAATTAATAGGGCATCATTTACACATGTTGATATTCTCAACAGAACTTCTGACTGTATGTTTCTTAGTAATATCTTTACAACTGTATATCTATCACATTCAAGGCCTTAGGCCTCTGCCACATGGGTAGTCATCTCTCTATTGGAAAGCGTAAGGACATTTATTATTTTTTTTAAATATGTAAAATCATATACAGAAATATGTAACTTAATTTAGAATTTCAATGATTAACCAAGAAATAATCAAATAACATTTTACAGCACATTTACTACTCAAATTAAATATGTATTAAATGTGCAGTTTATTTATATTAATTACAATTATAAATCTTAAATTTGAGCAATAATTTAAACTAATTAATCAACTGGCTGCATTTTTTTATATTTTGTAAACTTGGTCAAAAGTTATATATTTAAATCATGTTTTTAAAAAAAGCGTACACGTTTATTTTTGTTTTTTCAAATAAATTTGTATTACATTGAAAAGCACCTAAACATATACATTTATGATTTTTAAAGTAAAACTAATAAAAGTTAATTTAACATGTGTTCTTATGGGTTGTTATAATATAATTCCCTGTCACCAATGATTTTTATGGGAATATGTTGCAGTACCTCTGCGAGGCCATGTGTAGTGTTTGAATTACTCCAAGGCTGGATTGAGTAAATTTACTTTGGTTGTGACAACTTTAGGGGAATAGTAACTTTAGAAGCATACTTTCTGAATAGCAATTGGCTTACTGTTTTGTGGATTTGTGGTTTTATTAGAATGTCCCTTCCGAGCCCTTCTAAAATGTTCCTAAATCCCACTTAGTAGTATTTATCCACCATTTTTTAGCCACTCCCCCTTGCCCTTTCCTCATTTAATACAAAATTGAATATCTTCATGTGCAGAGATTTCCACCAAATCCCCTGAAAGATAAGAGAGACAGAGGTTTCTGGTCATTGGTTTGTGAATTGTATTTTATAGTATGTGAGTAGTACTATTGTAGCACTAAACTACGTGCTATAAAATACAGTGAGTCAGGTCCATAGTGCCTTAACTAAAATTGCACAGAAAACAAAAACTTAAAAGGTAAAATGCCTGAATTTATCTCAGCAGTTGATAATTACTTGGGCCACATTCCGCCCATATACACTTTGCCCAACCAACCAGAAAAGACCAACATATGCATATCAGTCTTGGTCCTGCCCCAAAAGGAACAGTCCAGCCCAAATTGCCAGGCATGGTAACACACACAACGTCAGACTGACCACAGCCTACTTAGCCTAAATCACTGAAGCATGATCTGATTAGTATGGCATAACAAGCACCTAACCAACGTTTGTGTATACACATTGCACTTAGAGACTCACACTAAGGAAAAGGCGATTGATGGAATTCTTGAGTTAATCTTAGCCACTGGTAATTGCCCTGAGCTGCAGGGTAGGTTCCCTATAGACACCATAATTGCAAAGGTTTATTCATGCGTAGATTCTGTGATGACAGTGCCACAGGACTAAAGCTAGAGCTCACTGACAGACCCTAGCTAGGATGAAACTGCTCTGGAGCTGCTTGGGTTCCTGGTTTCAGAAATATTACAAACATGTTTTGTCCGGAGACAACAAAGGCCTAAAAAGTCTATACAAGCTAGGACTGGAGGAAAATACACACAAAGCTGTGACACAGTCACTTTCTAGAACTGTCCCCTCCCTTTCAAACTACTGTCCATTTGCCTTAAAATGTTCAGATACCCTCAATGAATTTCACAAAATGTTCAACGTGCATTTATGTAAAGTTTATTTAAACTAGTCAATGCATCCACGTGTTTATATCACCATTTCTCACCTGTCATGTAATGCTCCTCTTTCACTAGTTTGCCTTTTTTGCACTGCCCTACCTTTACTTCCTCTGGCACATTCCCTTCCTTCCTCTTGACCATGCATCAGTTTGATCAATTCCTCTCATTTTCCTCTATCTCTTTATTCTCACCTTTCACCAGCCTGCTTCTCTCTGGTGTTATATTAACCTCTTCTCTTCTTCTTCCCTTGTATCCTCCTACCCACTATACTCTCCATGTCTGCATCATTACACGTTTCTGTTTTACTCCTCACCGTGCTTCGCCGCTCCTTTATGTTAGCTAAAATTTCTTTTATTGTACCCTCTACAACGGAAAATGACCAAGGTACAATTTTTCTTGTGTTTATGCTTTTGTTGATACATATGTTCAGCAAAAGGCGCCTTCAGCTCAGTTCTGTTGTATGAATAGTACTTAAAACACACACAAATAAATTCACATGAGTTTAAATTAACATTCTATAAATTACAAACGTGAGTTGGTTTTCTCAGATCAAGCTGAGAAATCTGAACTTACATGTGCTAAAGAAATTGTGAATCAAGCCTTCTAGCTTTCATGTAAAATGGGATTTGTGTATTATTGTGTATGTTGATTTTCGTTAACCTGACAAAGGTTGGAATGAAAAGCTACTACAAATCAGCGTTCCAATCACTCACTTCTTCCTCTTCTATCGCCCTGTCGTTCTTGACCCCACATTTTAACATCCCACAGATTGATTCATACTGCAGTTATAATGCTTGGATATCGACTCCAAAATATCATTTTACCATAAGAAAGTGATCAAAATATAATCACTGCAAAAATAACGTGGGACTTAATATCAAGTGTTAGGTTCTAATATTTATATTTTTGTGAATAGTACTAAAGCTATTTAAAATAGTCTTTACTAACATATTATATGCTTCATATGTTATATTGAATGGATCCAGTGTTGTATTTATAATGTTTATTAGAATATTGTTTTAATAATTAATGTTGCTGAAATGTAATATGTTGCTTCTTTTTCATTTCTATCCTTTAATTACTGTTTTTAGTCATGGAATATTTTTGGGTTCCTGGTGGGTAGTACTTGTTTTATTTAAATATATTTTTATTTTATTTCAACTGATTGAATGAAATATTATCGTATTTTAAAAACAATTTTGATTTTATATAGATATATATATATATATATATATATATATATATATATATATATATATATATATATATAGTAGTCATAAAAATTGGGTTCATTTGGCTAGACCAGTAAACTGTGAAATCACTTAGGGCTCAGTGCTTTTGCTTATCTTATTTAACATCTATGTCACTTCTAGCCCGTGTTTTGCAAAATATGGGCACACATTTTTAGATGTATTATGACAAAACCTATTTAACGAATTATTCAAACGAATCCGCATTCCAATCAAAGCTCGGCATTCGAGCCGTGCAATGAATAAAGACTACGGAGGGATGAACATTTTCTAAAAGTTAATCTTCTTAAAACAGAGCTTCTTGTTATCAGTAACATGGTTCGCATATGGAACCCAGAACCTGGCCGTTAGTCTCCCATTCCGGTTAAGACAGTTACAAATCTCGGCATCATTATGAACTCAAAACTATCCCTTGAATTTCCAGAAACACCAAAATCTATTTCTGACATCTTCAACTGCTGAACAAAATCCCTCTTTCATCTCGCCGGTTCACCGCTCCATCGTGGCTGCATGATTTCATTCACATCTAGATGATGGTAATTCGGGTTGTCTCTACCTACCTAAGAAATTACTGAAAGAGAATTCAGCTTGTTCGGACATCTGCAGCACGCCTTATTACTCAATACATTGGAAATTATCACCACCCTACAATCCTCAATAACCCTGCCTGCCCTAAGAATTATTTTTTTTGTCATTCTACATCAAAGTATGCCTGCTTCTGCTCCTTCTTTTCTGACTTCCCAATTCTACATTCCTACGACCAAATGTGATCTGCATTCCACTGAAAGACTTGAAATACATATCTCCAAAGTCCTACAACATCTTCCAGAGAGAGGACCGTTTCTGTGACTGCTGCAAAACAATGGAAAATAATCCCATCGATATGTTGATGTTTCTTTGTATATATTTGTAATGTGCTTCACTCTAGAGTGATAACAATGTTCAGTTTAGGTAACATAATGTTTATTTTAGGCTGATTAATTTGAAATGTATTTTATAGTACAGGTTATAAGGTTCATTGGTGGAAATGGATAGTGTTCTGGGAGTCAAATGTTATTATGTGGGCATATTTATGAGCCCCATCTGCCACCCTTACATCACTTTTTGTGATGCAACGGTACTGCAAACATTACATCATATGAGGCCACACAAAGCCACTTTGCGTGGCTTTGAATGGCGTCATAAATATGGAGTAGGGCAAGGCAGTGTAAAGTGCTGCATTGCCTTGCTCTGCCTTAGGGAGGCATTCCATGGATGTTGCGGTGGGTGTTCCCTCTCAACACTCATGGATTTTGATGCATCCCCAGATTTACAAGACCTTGTAAACCTGGGTATGTGCCTAAACCATAACCCTCCCAGAGGAGGCAATACAAGGAGAAATATCTTCTTCTCCTTGATTTTTCCTTTATCTGTGTCTGCTGCATTCTACCACAAACAAAGAAAGAGGAAAAAGCCCCCCAGGATTGTTTTTGTCCAGGAAGGTGTCCCTTCCTGCATAAAAACATCCGTGGTGCAAGGGTGCTAGGCTGCCAAAATCACATCATCGCCAAGGGAAAGGACAGGAATGCGCAGGGTGAAAAGGACAGCACTTTGCCTTTGAATCAGGGCAGTGCAGCAGGATGACTTGCTGAGCTGCCCTGAGCCAAAATCCCATAAATATGGGCTTTGGCGTTTCTTCTATTTAAGTTTTAAAAACACTTTTTAAAGGTGTTCCTTGTTAGGCAGTGTGACGTGCATCAATTACTTGAGCTTTTTTTATAAATATGTTTTAGCCAGTGGTGGTTCCCAATATGTAGCTTTAGTTAGGTCAGCGTTTCCACAAGAAAGGCATTTTTTTGTTTTGCTTCTAGCTTTGTCAGTATTTGATAAATCTTCACAAATCATTAAAACAAACAATCTCATCTACATCAGCTCCTTCCTGGAACATTTTGAGGTGATCCACTAAGCATGGTCAGGGAAAATGAAGGGGTCCCAAACCCATTCTCCTCTTTCATTTTCCATATGAAAATTGAACAGTGATACTGCAAAAATAAATGAACAGATTTACACCATATTTGTAGAAAAATAGGTCTTGGCCCACAAAGTCTGTTTTTTTGATTTGTTGTAAATCTGTTGAGTGGTTTTTGAGATATTAAGGCTCAAATTCTTCGTACTTTTCATGCCGTAGAGGACCTGCAGGCTTGCAGAAATTGCAATAAGATCTGAGTGGGTGCGACCAAGTCAAAAATAACTTAGGACTCAGCTCCTTGTTCTTGAGAAAATGTTTAAAAAATAGATAAGGGGCAGGGTAGGGCTACCCTGCCCTGGCCCCTAGGCCTTGTGGGGAGGCCTATTTGCATTGGAACACATATCTCTTTAAATGTTGCTGCACTTTTTTGGTGGATCTGCAAATATATAGCAATGTTTTCTTAAAAAATGCACAGTTTAAAAATATAAACTCTCAGGTTAGTCCAGGGCCTGAGACCATGAATTTCTGATTTGAGTAGGACATGCAGCCTTCCTCCTTGAGCCTTCTTCAGGCCCCAGCCACCCTACACCAGGGACAGAATAAATTAATAAGGAAAGAGGGGCTTACATTCCCTCTTGACGACCCCAGAAGAGATTACTGTATTATTCTAAAGCACTCCTAGTTGGAGCGCTATACACTTGTTGGCTTGCAAGACCCTTTGGTCGTTGTTTTTATGATTGTATTTTGTGGGCTGAAAAATGTTGAAAGCACGACTCAGAGACAAATGGGTTGGATTTTTTTTAGTAAAACTTCATTTAAACAATTTTGCAACAATCAATTGTATTAAACATTGCAATGTTTGAATTAGTGAAATATGCATTTGATCAGAGTGATAAATGATTTGTGGATACAGATGGTAGATCTGCTTCATATATGTTGATATTCCTTTCTCTTGATAAAGTTTACGGGCCAATTTTGTATATGTTGGTGTTTTGATCTATTGACAATGTCAGTAAATCTGCCTGACTTAAAATAACACCTTTTATATTGAAACATCACATAGTCATCATGTGAGACCTGGAAGCAGGGGGGCGGTTGGGTACCAAAGAGTGGTCACCCAGGCCCTGCACACAACTTGACACTATGCGCAACAATGGGTATCTTACTTTATGTTTAAATAAATAGAAATTCACTGTGTAATACTATGTTACTTAACATTTAAAAACAAATTAAATGAATTCACTGAAACAAATATTGAAGGGATGTTATAGTTAGCTGGAAATGTCAGTTAAAACATACCATTTTGAATGAAAAAACACTAAAGTTTTTTACCAGTTATAGTTATCTCAAATAACTATATCTCGTGCCCTAAAGTAACTAGAAACTGCACCCTTGCCATTCATTGCTAATTAGCTCCCATATTACATCACTCTTGACATGTTCTAGGATGTCATTGATAACATCACAGCAACATCTGAAATGACATAGTTCATGGCAACACTGACAACAGTGCGTGGTGTGGGCTTGACTGTACTGCCAATCACAGTGGTTCTTTTCAATGTACTAAAGGTTTGGGGTATGGATGTGGACACAATTGGAAGCCATCCACCAAACCTTTGATTATTGTTTCACAAATGATCTCTCAAAGCAGCAGTTATTTATGAAAACAAAAGCGTAATGATCCCCCCACCCTACAAGATGTTTTCCAGTGTGTGGCGGTCATGACTGTTGTTTTCCTGTCCCTCACCACCTGTTTATTTCCTGTCAGTAGTATACAGGAAACAAAGCCTTTAAACTGCCTACCTTAAATAGTGGAGATTAGTGTAATATCCTTCCTCCTATGGCACTTATACATTTGCCAGATAGATCTGTCTGAAAATTGGCAGACATATAACACATTTAGCAGATACTATATGAGTCACAAACAAGGATTTTCAATACCAAAAGTAGAACTACAGTAGTGCTACTTACTTACTACAAAATGCAATTCACAAACCCATGGGTGAACTCTCCGCCTCCATCTACCAATCTTTTCTCTGGGGAGTTCACCACATATGTACTTTTACTAGCTTTTAGTAAATTAGGGAGCGATTGGAGGAGTGGAGAGAAAATGGTGAATACTTACCACATATCAGGCGGGCTTTATGGTGGGGTAAGATGGGATTTAAAGAGGAAAACTGTTACAAAAACTTTCCCAAAAAAGAATAAGAGCTTTGCTATTCTCAAATTTCACTTATCAAGTTACTACAGCCTAGAAGATGAGAAACACAGCCTAGCATTGAATTAAGTCTGGCACCAGACGTGGTCAGTCACAGGTAATGCAAAACACTCCCAGAGAAATTAATGCTAGCACTTTTGACTAAAGATACTCCAATGCCCCTCCCATGGACAGATGAATGTGTGACTGCTTTCCGGCAGCTACAACAAGCCCTTTGTTGAGCACCAGTGTTAGGTACTCCAGATTACACGAAGCCTTTTGCACTTTACGTACATGAGAAAGATGGATGTGCATTGTCAGTTTTAGTACAAAGACATGGCGATAAGCAGCGCTCCTGTGCATATTTTTCAGCAGTACTTGATCCTGTCGCTCGAGTGTTGCCTGGGTGTTTTCCTTCAGTTGCGGCAACAGCTGTGTCAATACGTCAGAGTGAAGGGATAGTTTTGACACATAAACTGTTGGTGTTAGTACCCCATGCGGTTGATGCTCTTTTAAATCAAACAAAGACGCAACATTTAACTAGCGCTCGCCTGACAGGATACGAATTGACATTGCTGGCTCCTCACTTTACACTGAAGAGATGTGCAACACTAAATCCAGCCACTTTGTTGCCATACCCGGTGACTCAGCCTCAGCCACAAGAAACACATGATTGTTTATTCCTTACCGAAGAACAGTCAAAGGGTCGTATTGATTTGCAAGATACGCCCCTTCCAGATGTATCTGCAGGCTACACCCCAGCTCCCTTTGTGTCACTGTCTAGTGTGAGGTGCAACCAGCCCAACTGTCAAACTGACCCAGACAGGGAATCCACAAAACAGGCAGAGTCACAGAAATGGCATAAGCAATAAAATTCTCACTTTTTAAAAGTGGCATTTTCAAACTTTACTAAAATATGCATTTTTAAATTGTGAGCTTAGAGAGCCCAAACTCCACATGTCCATCAGCTCCCAAAGGGAATCTACACTTTAATCAGATTTAAAGGTAGCTCTAATGTTAATCTATGAGAGGGACAAGCCTTGAAACTGTGAAAAATGAATTTAACAATATTTCACTGTCAGGACATATAAACAACATTACTATATGTCCTACCTTAACCATACACTGCACCCTGCCCTTGGGGCTACCTGGGGCCTACCTTAGGGGTGTCTGACATGTACGAAAAGGGAAGGTTTAGGCCTGGCAATCGGGTACACTTGCCAAGTCGAATATACAGTTGCACACACAGACACTGCAGTGGCAGGTCTGAGACATGATTACAGAGCTACTTCTGTGGGTGTCACAACCAGTGCTGCAGGCCTACTAGTAGCATTTGATTTACAGGCCCTGGCACCTCTAGTGCACTTTACTAGGGACTTACTAGTAAATCAAATATGCCAATTATGGATAAACCAATTACAGACAATTTTACACAGAGAGCATATGCACTTTAGCACTGGTTAGCAGTGGTAAAGTGCTCAGAGTTCAAAAGCCAACAGCAACAGGTCAGAAAAAATAGGAGGCAGGAGGCAAAAAGATTGGGGATGACCCTGCATAAGGAAAAAAGTCCAACACCATGACGTTAGGAAACATGTTTTAGGCACGAGCAAACACAGACAATAGATAATTAATTATATTTGCTGTGAAAACAGCTGCACTATTCTCACTTTACTTGTAATCCTTCTATGATACTCATGACTGATCAACCTAATCAAATACTAGTAAGTGTTTTTAGGTAACTATGACATTCAACAATGAAGGTTCCCACTCCCTGTATTATGTCTGAAAAATACTGATCATTCAAATAACCACCACTTGATTTTCCCTGTTGCTACTACAACAGCTTAGGAACAATGTTACAAACATACCTGAAGGTTTAAGAAAGAGCTACTACCTGCCTTCCTTCATGTGAACAGAATTGTATACCTTCACAATCAAAGACTTGTACTGAATCCTCAACTAACTTCTGCAATTCCCAGCGCATCAATCCTTGGGGACTTCAAAATGGGGGGTGGGCCTCAAGTGATCCCAAGAGGGGCGCCAGGCTCTGGCCAAAAAAAGCCTTATGCAGTTAACAGTGATTTGTTTAAAGCAAAAAAGAATTTATTGTATTTTTAAAAAGGTAGCATGACTTAACTGCAAAGTTAAATAAGCCTAGACATATTTAAATATTGCCAACTTAATAGAATAATTTTGAAAACTTCTGAGGGGAGGCCTGACAATTTTTTTTTTCTTTCACTGGTGGAGGGGGTTGCAGCATTAAAAAGTAGATAGACTCTATCATGTAATATAACTTGCCATTCATTGGTGTTTGGAGGCAGCTTTCGAGTTATCAGCTTATGTAGCCTATTGCGTGCACCAGGAGGATGGTTCAGTAAGCTGTCTGCTATCTGCTGAAATGACATGATATAGAGATCAGGAAGTCAAGAGTTTGTAGATTATGTGGGTCAACTCACACCTTCAATCAATCTGAGATTAGTAAATATTAAATTGAGTACTATATGATGAGTAATTATAACATCTTTGGTTTACAATCCCTAGAAACAAGTGGGTTATGAGATGAAGCACTACATAAAAAAAATAAATTATATAATAATGTTAATAACTATGCAATAAAAAAAAAAAAGATAGCACCTATATGCTTTCTCATTCTATCCTATCTACATAGGTATTACCTGTGTCTTCTCACAATTGCGGAACGATCAGTGAGGAAATAAGGGAAACTGAGACCCTCAGAGAAATAGCCCTTGCATGGCACAATTAAGTGAGATTGTCTTTCCTGAAATAATGACTTATAGATTTGTAAATCTGAACAGTTTTAGTTTTCAAGCAGATCAGCTATTTTTCTCTTGCTTTTGAACATGTATATAAGGTGTAAGGAAATGCTGCTTCCTCTGAGTCCTCTGGGGATAGTATGAATGTAAGATAGGATAGGATACAGATGCACTCAAAATATCCCCTTCAGAAAGTTAGCTCAGCAATTTCTAAAGCAATGTAAGCTGGTAATGCCAGGTCTGTGATGAGAGTTCAATCTGGTTTAACTAATAAAACTAAAGCCAAGACTATCATCAGTCACATAGGAGATGTGAGAAGTCTCACAAGAGTTAAATCTGTCTCAAGTGAACTTTATGTCCTGCAACAAATCTATCTACTTCCCGTAGGTCACACAAAAATTAGGTAGGTTACTCTCAAATCACAAAAGAAACCACACATGTTGTCAGTATTAGCTGAAGTACTGGTATGGATTGGAAGGGAACATGGACTGATGAATAATGGTGACTTTTCTGGGATCTTACAACAAGCAGCATCTCAAATGGGGAGAAAACTCAGTAGAAAGTAACATGGGTCATGGCAAACTGTGATGCAAGTCTTGAATCTCTAGACAGTTCTCTATCTGAAAGATTAAATCAGTTCTTCGATTTGCCCTCTGGGTTTATTTGATGCCCCCTATGATCAATGCTTATCATTAACCCATTTGCATTCTTGTATTTCTAAGGAGTAAGGTTACCCTTGAAAGGAACTTTGGATTGAGAACTTCAGGGGTCCACAGGTCAAAGGAAAAGATGACACAATATGGGAGTTCAAGCTTTGTGGTGGTGTGAACTCTAAACAACGTTTTCCAAAGATGGAGTAGATACCTAACTTCAGCTTTACAATTTATGGAGAAGAGAAATCCCACAGGCTGATTGGTGCTGTTCAGGGGGTGGATGCTGAAGGAGAAAGATATTTGGTGGTGGATTTTAGCAAAAGGCTGTGACTCCAAAACATCAAGGACTTGGTGTATAACAATGACATCCAGTATATATCAGGTGCTTGACACAGCACCTCTTTATATTGATGAAGAGCTCATGATTCCAAGTTGATTATAAACGATTATCTATCACTTAATAGGCCTAAAAAATCTATATCTAACAATCACTGAGATTAATTCAATTTGGTGGAAAACAGATATTTTTTCAAAATCTTTAAAGGTTTGAACTCTCTAACTGGGAAACAGCCCAATAGGTTCTGGGCCTTCACATGCATGTACATAACTGGGAAATAAATAAATTGGTCTAAATGCTTGCACCAAAGATTCACATGCCATATTTCCAACCTGTGTGTTAATCATAAACCAAAAGGGACATAAAAACAACTGTGCAAAAATATTCCCAGTAAAATGTAATTCTACCAATGGAATATTTTTAAAATGGAAAGGAAAGGGAAACAAATACAACACTCAAAGCTACTAAAAACACCCAATGCAAAGAACCAGATGGAACAGATTAATTCCAAAGGCATAAACTGTTTCAAAGATGATATTAAAAGGGAGGAGTTTGTAAAACAAAAAGGCATTTAAGGTACATCATGATTCTGGTAAATATGAGGCTTATTGTGAGCTTGGTTGTCTGACCACCCGAACTCTAAGACGGCAGTGAGGAGGGGGCCCCCCCACCGTCATATTACGATGTTTCCCCAGGCTGACTGGCAGAAACAGTGCAACGGCATTGGCCTCCACTCCCTCAGGGAGTGCAGGCCAATGCCATGGCCCACAGCACCCTCAGAATGAGCATTCCGAGGGTGTTGACAAGGGGGTCTCTGCGCTGCCCACAACATGGTCATGGGCAGTGCAGGGGCCCCCTGTGGCCCCAACGTTGCCTTTCCACCAGCCTTTTCATGGAGGGGACTCCACCATGAAAAGGCTGGTGGAAAAGAAAGTCCGGATCAACTCGCCATCACCATGGCTGATCACAACTTTTACCACCGCTAATCTGTTGGGATCAATGAATCTGGCGGTGGTCTCCTGGCAGTCTGACCGCCAGGATCGTAATCTGGTGGTCTGACCGCCAGGATTGCGGTTGTCTTCGGACCACCAAACTTGTAATCAGGCACTTTGTCTATGAAAGCCTGCTGAGACAGATGTTTCAAACAAGCAGTTGTTCAGTCCCTAGTAAAATCTGAACAATTGTTTCTACATCTAGACATTTCACAACAATAAATAATTGACATTAAACAAAGATAAAAAAACATGAAAAAGCTTTAACCTTGGAGGTGCTTCTGAATTAATAGGGCATCATTTACACATGTTGATATTCTCAACAGAACTTCTGACTGTATGTTTCTTAGTAATATCTTTACAACTGTATATCTATCACATTCAAGGCCTTAGGCCTCTGCCACATGGGTAGTCATCTCTCTATTGGAAAGCGTAAGGACATTTATTATTTTTTTTAAATATGTAAAATCATATACAGAAATATGTAACTTAATTTAGAATTTCAATGATTAACCAAGAAATAATCAAATAACATTTTACAGCACATTTACTACTCAAATTAAATATGTATTAAATGTGCAGTTTATTTATATTAATTACAATTATAAATCTTAAATTTGAGCAATAATTTAAACTAATTAATCAACTGGCTGCATTTTTTTATATTTTGTAAACTTGGTCAAAAGTTATATATTTAAATCATGTTTTTAAAAAAAGCGTACACGTTTATTTTTGTTTTTTCAAATAAATTTGTATTACATTGAAAAGCACCTAAACATATACATTTATGATTTTTAAAGTAAAACTAATAAAAGTTAATTTAACATGTGTTCTTATGGGTTGTTATAATATAATTCCCTGTCACCAATGATTTTTATGGGAATATGTTGCAGTACCTCTGCGAGGCCATGTGTAGTGTTTGAATTACTCCAAGGCTGGATTGAGTAAATTTACTTTGGTTGTGACAACTTTAGGGGAATAGTAACTTTAGAAGCATACTTTCTGAATAGCAATTGGCTTACTGTTTTGTGGATTTGTGGTTTTATTAGAATGTCCCTTCCGAGCCCTTCTAAAATGTTCCTAAATCCCACTTAGTAGTATTTATCCACCATTTTTTAGCCACTCCCCCTTGCCCTTTCCTCATTTAATACAAAATTGAATATCTTCATGTGCAGAGATTTCCACCAAATCCCCTGAAAGATAAGAGAGACAGAGGTTTCTGGTCATTGGTTTGTGAATTGTATTTTATAGTATGTGAGTAGTACTATTGTAGCACTAAACTACGTGCTATAAAATACAGTGAGTCAGGTCCATAGTGCCTTAACTAAAATTGCACAGAAAACAAAAACTTAAAAGGTAAAATGCCTGAATTTATCTCAGCAGTTGATAATTACTTGGGCCACATTCCGCCCATATACACTTTGCCCAACCAACCAGAAAAGACCAACATATGCATATCAGTCTTGGTCCTGCCCCAAAAGGAACAGTCCAGCCCAAATTGCCAGGCATGGTAACACACACAACGTCAGACTGACCACAGCCTACTTAGCCTAAATCACTGAAGCATGATCTGATTAGTATGGCATAACAAGCACCTAACCAACGTTTGTGTATACACATTGCACTTAGAGACTCACACTAAGGAAAAGGCGATTGATGGAATTCTTGAGTTAATCTTAGCCACTGGTAATTGCCCTGAGCTGCAGGGTAGGTTCCCTATAGACACCATAATTGCAAAGGTTTATTCATGCGTAGATTCTGTGATGACAGTGCCACAGGACTAAAGCTAGAGCTCACTGACAGACCCTAGCTAGGATGAAACTGCTCTGGAGCTGCTTGGGTTCCTGGTTTCAGAAATATTACAAACATGTTTTGTCCGGAGACAACAAAGGCCTAAAAAGTCTATACAAGCTAGGACTGGAGGAAAATACACACAAAGCTGTGACACAGTCACTTTCTAGAACTGTCCCCTCCCTTTCAAACTACTGTCCATTTGCCTTAAAATGTTCAGATACCCTCAATGAATTTCACAAAATGTTCAACGTGCATTTATGTAAAGTTTATTTAAACTAGTCAATGCATCCACGTGTTTATATCACCATTTCTCACCTGTCATGTAATGCTCCTCTTTCACTAGTTTGCCTTTTTTGCACTGCCCTACCTTTACTTCCTCTGGCACATTCCCTTCCTTCCTCTTGACCATGCATCAGTTTGATCAATTCCTCTCATTTTCCTCTATCTCTTTATTCTCACCTTTCACCAGCCTGCTTCTCTCTGGTGTTATATTAACCTCTTCTCTTCTTCTTCCCTTGTATCCTCCTACCCACTATACTCTCCATGTCTGCATCATTACACGTTTCTGTTTTACTCCTCACCGTGCTTCGCCGCTCCTTTATGTTAGCTAAAATTTCTTTTATTGTACCCTCTACAACGGAAAATGACCAAGGTACAATTTTTCTTGTGTTTATGCTTTTGTTGATACATATGTTCAGCAAAAGGCGCCTTCAGCTCAGTTCTGTTGTATGAATAGTACTTAAAACACACACAAATAAATTCACATGAGTTTAAATTAACATTCTATAAATTACAAACGTGAGTTGGTTTTCTCAGATCAAGCTGAGAAATCTGAACTTACATGTGCTAAAGAAATTGTGAATCAAGCCTTCTAGCTTTCATGTAAAATGGGATTTGTGTATTATTGTGTATGTTGATTTTCGTTAACCTGACAAAGGTTGGAATGAAAAGCTACTACAAATCAGCGTTCCAATCACTCACTTCTTCCTCTTCTATCGCCCTGTCGTTCTTGACCCCACATTTTAACATCCCACAGATTGATTCATACTGCAGTTATAATGCTTGGATATCGACTCCAAAATATCATTTTACCATAAGAAAGTGATCAAAATATAATCACTGCAAAAATAACGTGGGACTTAATATCAAGTGTTAGGTTCTAATATTTATATTTTTGTGAATAGTACTAAAGCTATTTAAAATAGTCTTTACTAACATATTATATGCTTCATATGTTATATTGAATGGATCCAGTGTTGTATTTATAATGTTTATTAGAATATTGTTTTAATAATTAATGTTGCTGAAATGTAATATGTTGCTTCTTTTTCATTTCTATCCTTTAATTACTGTTTTTAGTCATGGAATATTTTTGGGTTCCTGGTGGGTAGTACTTGTTTTATTTAAATATATTTTTATTTTATTTCAACTGATTGAATGAAATATTATCGTATTTTAAAAACAATTTTGATTTTATATAGATATATATATATATATATATATATATATATATATATATATATATATATATATATATATATATAGTAGTCATAAAAATTGGGTTCATTTGGCTAGACCAGTAAACTGTGAAATCACTTAGGGCTCAGTGCTTTTGCTTATCTTATTTAACATCTATGTCACTTCTAGCCCGTGTTTTGCAAAATATGGGCACACATTTTTAGATGTATTATGACAAAACCTATTTAACGAATTATTCAAACGAATCCGCATTCCAATCAAAGCTCGGCATTCGAGCCGTGCAATGAATAAAGACTACGGAGGGATGAACATTTTCTAAAAGTTAATCTTCTTAAAACAGAGCTTCTTGTTATCAGTAACATGGTTCGCATATGGAACCCAGAACCTGGCCGTTAGTCTCCCATTCCGGTTAAGACAGTTACAAATCTCGGCATCATTATGAACTCAAAACTATCCCTTGAATTTCCAGAAACACCAAAATCTATTTCTGACATCTTCAACTGCTGAACAAAATCCCTCTTTCATCTCGCCGGTTCACCGCTCCATCGTGGCTGCATGATTTCATTCACATCTAGATGATGGTAATTCGGGTTGTCTCTACCTACCTAAGAAATTACTGAAAGAGAATTCAGCTTGTTCGGACATCTGCAGCACGCCTTATTACTCAATACATTGGAAATTATCACCACCCTACAATCCTCAATAACCCTGCCTGCCCTAAGAATTATTTTTTTTGTCATTCTACATCAAAGTATGCCTGCTTCTGCTCCTTCTTTTCTGACTTCCCAATTCTACATTCCTACGACCAAATGTGATCTGCATTCCACTGAAAGACTTGAAATACATATCTCCAAAGTCCTACAACATCTTCCAGAGAGAGGACCGTTTCTGTGACTGCTGCAAAACAATGGAAAATAATCCCATCGATATGTTGATGTTTCTTTGTATATATTTGTAATGTGCTTCACTCTAGAGTGATAACAATGTTCAGTTTAGGTAACATAATGTTTATTTTAGGCTGATTAATTTGAAATGTATTTTATAGTACAGGTTATAAGGTTCATTGGTGGAAATGGATAGTGTTCTGGGAGTCAAATGTTATTATGTGGGCATATTTATGAGCCCCATCTGCCACCCTTACATCACTTTTTGTGATGCAACGGTACTGCAAACATTACATCATATGAGGCCACACAAAGCCACTTTGCGTGGCTTTGAATGGCGTCATAAATATGGAGTAGGGCAAGGCAGTGTAAAGTGCTGCATTGCCTTGCTCTGCCTTAGGGAGGCATTCCATGGATGTTGCGGTGGGTGTTCCCTCTCAACACTCATGGATTTTGATGCATCCCCAGATTTACAAGACCTTGTAAACCTGGGTATGTGCCTAAACCATAACCCTCCCAGAGGAGGCAATACAAGGAGAAATATCTTCTTCTCCTTGATTTTTCCTTTATCTGTGTCTGCTGCATTCTACCACAAACAAAGAAAGAGGAAAAAGCCCCCCAGGATTGTTTTTGTCCAGGAAGGTGTCCCTTCCTGCATAAAAACATCCGTGGTGCAAGGGTGCTAGGCTGCCAAAATCACATCATCGCCAAGGGAAAGGACAGGAATGCGCAGGGTGAAAAGGACAGCACTTTGCCTTTGAATCAGGGCAGTGCAGCAGGATGACTTGCTGAGCTGCCCTGAGCCAAAATCCCATAAATATGGGCTTTGGCGTTTCTTCTATTTAAGTTTTAAAAACACTTTTTAAAGGTGTTCCTTGTTAGGCAGTGTGACGTGCATCAATTACTTGAGCTTTTTTTATAAATATGTTTTAGCCAGTGGTGGTTCCCAATATGTAGCTTTAGTTAGGTCAGCGTTTCCACAAGAAAGGCATTTTTTTGTTTTGCTTCTAGCTTTGTCAGTATTTGATAAATCTTCACAAATCATTAAAACAAACAATCTCATCTACATCAGCTCCTTCCTGGAACATTTTGAGGTGATCCACTAAGCATGGTCAGGGAAAATGAAGGGGTCCCAAACCCATTCTCCTCTTTCATTTTCCATATGAAAATTGAACAGTGATACTGCAAAAATAAATGAACAGATTTACACCATATTTGTAGAAAAATAGGTCTTGGCCCACAAAGTCTGTTTTTTTGATTTGTTGTAAATCTGTTGAGTGGTTTTTGAGATATTAAGGCTCAAATTCTTCGTACTTTTCATGCCGTAGAGGACCTGCAGGCTTGCAGAAATTGCAATAAGATCTGAGTGGGTGCGACCAAGTCAAAAATAACTTAGGACTCAGCTCCTTGTTCTTGAGAAAATGTTTAAAAAATAGATAAGGGGCAGGGTAGGGCTACCCTGCCCTGGCCCCTAGGCCTTGTGGGGAGGCCTATTTGCATTGGAACACATATCTCTTTAAATGTTGCTGCACTTTTTTGGTGGATCTGCAAATATATAGCAATGTTTTCTTAAAAAATGCACAGTTTAAAAATATAAACTCTCAGGTTAGTCCAGGGCCTGAGACCATGAATTTCTGATTTGAGTAGGACATGCAGCCTTCCTCCTTGAGCCTTCTTCAGGCCCCAGCCACCCTACACCAGGGACAGAATAAATTAATAAGGAAAGAGGGGCTTACATTCCCTCTTGACGACCCCAGAAGAGATTACTGTATTATTCTAAAGCACTCCTAGTTGGAGCGCTATACACTTGTTGGCTTGCAAGACCCTTTGGTCGTTGTTTTTATGATTGTATTTTGTGGGCTGAAAAATGTTGAAAGCACGACTCAGAGACAAATGGGTTGGATTTTTTTTAGTAAAACTTCATTTAAACAATTTTGCAACAATCAATTGTATTAAACATTGCAATGTTTGAATTAGTGAAATATGCATTTGATCAGAGTGATAAATGATTTGTGGATACAGATGGTAGATCTGCTTCATATATGTTGATATTCCTTTCTCTTGATAAAGTTTACGGGCCAATTTTGTATATGTTGGTGTTTTGATCTATTGACAATGTCAGTAAATCTGCCTGACTTAAAATAACACCTTTTATATTGAAACATCACATAGTCATCATGTGAGACCTGGAAGCAGGGGGGCGGTTGGGTACCAAAGAGTGGTCACCCAGGCCCTGCACACAACTTGACACTATGCGCAACAATGGGTATCTTACTTTATGTTTAAATAAATAGAAATTCACTGTGTAATACTATGTTACTTAACATTTAAAAACAAATTAAATGAATTCACTGAAACAAATATTGAAGGGATGTTATAGTTAGCTGGAAATGTCAGTTAAAACATACCATTTTGAATGAAAAAACACTAAAGTTTTTTACCAGTTATAGTTATCTCAAATAACTATATCTCGTGCCCTAAAGTAACTAGAAACTGCACCCTTGCCATTCATTGCTAATTAGCTCCCATATTACATCACTCTTGACATGTTCTAGGATGTCATTGATAACATCACAGCAACATCTGAAATGACATAGTTCATGGCAACACTGACAACAGTGCGTGGTGTGGGCTTGACTGTACTGCCAATCACAGTGGTTCTTTTCAATGTACTAAAGGTTTGGGGTATGGATGTGGACACAATTGGAAGCCATCCACCAAACCTTTGATTATTGTTTCACAAATGATCTCTCAAAGCAGCAGTTATTTATGAAAACAAAAGCGTAATGATCCCCCCACCCTACAAGATGTTTTCCAGTGTGTGGCGGTCATGACTGTTGTTTTCCTGTCCCTCACCACCTGTTTATTTCCTGTCAGTAGTATACAGGAAACAAAGCCTTTAAACTGCCTACCTTAAATAGTGGAGATTAGTGTAATATCCTTCCTCCTATGGCACTTATACATTTGCCAGATAGATCTGTCTGAAAATTGGCAGACATATAACACATTTAGCAGATACTATATGAGTCACAAACAAGGATTTTCAATACCAAAAGTAGAACTACAGTAGTGCTACTTACTTACTACAAAATGCAATTCACAAACCCATGGGTGAACTCTCCGCCTCCATCTACCAATCTTTTCTCTGGGGAGTTCACCACATATGTACTTTTACTAGCTTTTAGTAAATTAGGGAGCGATTGGAGGAGTGGAGAGAAAATGGTGAATACTTACCACATATCAGGCGGGCTTTATGGTGGGGTAAGATGGGATTTAAAGAGGAAAACTGTTACAAAAACTTTCCCAAAAAAGAATAAGAGCTTTGCTATTCTCAAATTTCACTTATCAAGTTACTACAGCCTAGAAGATGAGAAACACAGCCTAGCATTGAATTAAGTCTGGCACCAGACGTGGTCAGTCACAGGTAATGCAAAACACTCCCAGAGAAATTAATGCTAGCACTTTTGACTAAAGATACTCCAATGCCCCTCCCATGGACAGATGAATGTGTGACTGCTTTCCGGCAGCTACAACAAGCCCTTTGTTGAGCACCAGTGTTAGGTACTCCAGATTACACGAAGCCTTTTGCACTTTACGTACATGAGAAAGATGGATGTGCATTGTCAGTTTTAGTACAAAGACATGGCGATAAGCAGCGCTCCTGTGCATATTTTTCAGCAGTACTTGATCCTGTCGCTCGAGTGTTGCCTGGGTGTTTTCCTTCAGTTGCGGCAACAGCTGTGTCAATACGTCAGAGTGAAGGGATAGTTTTGACACATAAACTGTTGGTGTTAGTACCCCATGCGGTTGATGCTCTTTTAAATCAAACAAAGACGCAACATTTAACTAGCGCTCGCCTGACAGGATACGAATTGACATTGCTGGCTCCTCACTTTACACTGAAGAGATGTGCAACACTAAATCCAGCCACTTTGTTGCCATACCCGGTGACTCAGCCTCAGCCACAAGAAACACATGATTGTTTATTCCTTACCGAAGAACAGTCAAAGGGTCGTATTGATTTGCAAGATACGCCCCTTCCAGATGTATCTGCAGGCTACACCCCAGCTCCCTTTGTGTCACTGTCTAGTGTGAGGTGCAACCAGCCCAACTGTCAAACTGACCCAGACAGGGAATCCACAAAACAGGCAGAGTCACAGAAATGGCATAAGCAATAAAATTCTCACTTTTTAAAAGTGGCATTTTCAAACTTTACTAAAATATGCATTTTTAAATTGTGAGCTTAGAGAGCCCAAACTCCACATGTCCATCAGCTCCCAAAGGGAATCTACACTTTAATCAGATTTAAAGGTAGCTCTAATGTTAATCTATGAGAGGGACAAGCCTTGAAACTGTGAAAAATGAATTTAACAATATTTCACTGTCAGGACATATAAACAACATTACTATATGTCCTACCTTAACCATACACTGCACCCTGCCCTTGGGGCTACCTGGGGCCTACCTTAGGGGTGTCTGACATGTACGAAAAGGGAAGGTTTAGGCCTGGCAATCGGGTACACTTGCCAAGTCGAATATACAGTTGCACACACAGACACTGCAGTGGCAGGTCTGAGACATGATTACAGAGCTACTTCTGTGGGTGTCACAACCAGTGCTGCAGGCCTACTAGTAGCATTTGATTTACAGGCCCTGGCACCTCTAGTGCACTTTACTAGGGACTTACTAGTAAATCAAATATGCCAATTATGGATAAACCAATTACAGACAATTTTACACAGAGAGCATATGCACTTTAGCACTGGTTAGCAGTGGTAAAGTGCTCAGAGTTCAAAAGCCAACAGCAACAGGTCAGAAAAAATAGGAGGCAGGAGGCAAAAAGATTGGGGATGACCCTGCATAAGGAAAAAAGTCCAACACCATGACGTTAGGAAACATGTTTTAGGCACGAGCAAACACAGACAATAGATAATTAATTATATTTGCTGTGAAAACAGCTGCACTATTCTCACTTTACTTGTAATCCTTCTATGATACTCATGACTGATCAACCTAATCAAATACTAGTAAGTGTTTTTAGGTAACTATGACATTCAACAATGAAGGTTCCCACTCCCTGTATTATGTCTGAAAAATACTGATCATTCAAATAACCACCACTTGATTTTCCCTGTTGCTACTACAACAGCTTAGGAACAATGTTACAAACATACCTGAAGGTTTAAGAAAGAGCTACTACCTGCCTTCCTTCATGTGAACAGAATTGTATACCTTCACAATCAAAGACTTGTACTGAATCCTCAACTAACTTCTGCAATTCCCAGCGCATCAATCCTTGGGGACTTCAAAATGGGGGGTGGGCCTCAAGTGATCCCAAGAGGGGCGCCAGGCTCTGGCCAAAAAAAGCCTTATGCAGTTAACAGTGATTTGTTTAAAGCAAAAAAGAATTTATTGTATTTTTAAAAAGGTAGCATGACTTAACTGCAAAGTTAAATAAGCCTAGACATATTTAAATATTGCCAACTTAATAGAATAATTTTGAAAACTTCTGAGGGGAGGCCTGACAATTTTTTTTTTCTTTCACTGGTGGAGGGGGTTGCAGCATTAAAAAGTAGATAGACTCTATCATGTAATATAACTTGCCATTCATTGGTGTTTGGAGGCAGCTTTCGAGTTATCAGCTTATGTAGCCTATTGCGTGCACCAGGAGGATGGTTCAGTAAGCTGTCTGCTATCTGCTGAAATGACATGATATAGAGATCAGGAAGTCAAGAGTTTGTAGATTATGTGGGTCAACTCACACCTTCAATCAATCTGAGATTAGTAAATATTAAATTGAGTACTATATGATGAGTAATTATAACATCTTTGGTTTACAATCCCTAGAAACAAGTGGGTTATGAGATGAAGCACTACATAAAAAAAATAAATTATATAATAATGTTAATAACTATGCAATAAAAAAAAAAAAGATAGCACCTATATGCTTTCTCATTCTATCCTATCTACATAGGTATTACCTGTGTCTTCTCACAATTGCGGAACGATCAGTGAGGAAATAAGGGAAACTGAGACCCTCAGAGAAATAGCCCTTGCATGGCACAATTAAGTGAGATTGTCTTTCCTGAAATAATGACTTATAGATTTGTAAATCTGAACAGTTTTAGTTTTCAAGCAGATCAGCTATTTTTCTCTTGCTTTTGAACATGTATATAAGGTGTAAGGAAATGCTGCTTCCTCTGAGTCCTCTGGGGATAGTATGAATGTAAGATAGGATAGGATACAGATGCACTCAAAATATCCCCTTCAGAAAGTTAGCTCAGCAATTTCTAAAGCAATGTAAGCTGGTAATGCCAGGTCTGTGATGAGAGTTCAATCTTGTTTAACTAATAAAACTAAAGCCAAGACTATCATCAGTCACATAGGAGATGTGAGAAGTCTCACAAGAGTTAAATCTGTCTCAAGTGAACTTTATGTCCTGCAACAAATCTATCTACTTCCCGTAGGTCACACAAAAATTAGGTAGGTTACTCTCAAATCACAAAAGAAACCACACATGTTGTCAGTATTAGCTGAAGTACTGGTATGGATTGGAAGGGAACATGGACTGATGAATAATGGTGACTTTTCTGGGATCTTACAACAAGCAGCATCTCAAATGGGGAGAAAACTCAGTAGAAAGTAACATGGGTCATGGCAAACTGTGATGCAAGTCTTGAATCTCTAGACAGTTCTCTATCTGAAAGATTAAATCAGTTCTTCGATTTGCCCTCTGGGTTTATTTGATGCCCCCTATGATCAATGCTTATCATTAACCCATTTGCATTCTTGTATTTCTAAGGAGTAAGGTTACCCTTGAAAGGAACTTTGGATTGAGAACTTCAGGGGTCCACAGGTCAAAGGAAAAGATGACACAATATGGGAGTTCAAGCTTTGTGGTGGTGTGAACTCTAAACAACGTTTTCCAAAGATGGAGTAGATACCTAACTTCAGCTTTACAATTTATGGAGAAGAGAAATCCCACAGGCTGATTGGTGCTGTTCAGGGGGTGGATGCTGAAGGAGAAAGATATTTGGTGGTGGATTTTAGCAAAAGGCTGTGACTCCAAAACATCAAGGACTTGGTGTATAACAATGACATCCAGTATATATCAGGTGCTTGACACAGCACCTCTTTATATTGATGAAGAGCTCATGATTCCAAGTTGATTATAAACGATTATCTATCACCTAATAGGCCTAAAAAATCTATATCTAACAATCACTGAGATTAATTCAATTTGGTGGAAAACAGATATTTTTTCAAAATCTTTAAAGGTTTGAACTCTCTAACTGGGAAACAGCCCAATAGGTTCTGGGCCTTCACATGCATGTACATAACTGGGAAATAAATAAATTGGTCTAAATGCTTGCACCAAAGATTCACATGCCATATTTCCAACCTGTGTGTTAATCATAAACCAAAAGGGACATAAAAACAACTGTGCAAAAATATTCCCAGTAAAATGTAATTCTACCAATGGAATATTTTTAAAATGGAAAGGAAAGGGAAACAAATACAACACTCAAAGCTACTAAAAACACCCAATGCAAAGAACCAGATGGAACAGATTAATTCCAAAGGCATAAACTGTTTCAAAGATGATATTAAAAGGGAGGAGTTTGTAAAACAAAAAGGCATTTAAGGTACATCATGATTCTGGTAAATATGAGGCTTATTGTGAGCTTGGTTGTCTGACCACCCGAACTCTAAGACGGCAGTGAGGAGGTGGCCCCCCCACCGTCATATTACGATGTTTCCCCAGGCTGACTGGCAGAAACAGTGCAACGGCATTGGCCTCCACTCCCTCAGGGAGTGCAGGCCAATGCCATGGCCCACAGCACCCTCAGAATGAGCATTCCGAGGGTGTTGACAAGGGGGTCTCTGCGCTGCCCACAACATGGTCATGGGCAGTGCAGGGGCCCCCTGTGGCCCCAACGTTGCCTTTCCACCAGCCTTTTCATGGAGGGGACTCCACCATGAAAAGGCTGGTGGAAAAGAAAGTCCGGATCAACTCGCCATCACCATGGCTGATCACAACTTTTACCACCGCTAATCTGTTGGGATCAATGAATCTGGCGGTGGTCTCCTGGCAGTCTGACCGCCAGGATCGTAATCTGGTGGTCTGACCGCCAGGATTGCGGTTGTCTTCGGACCACCAAACTTGTAATCAGGCACTTTGTCTATGAAAGCCTGCTGAGACAGATGTTTCAAACAAGCAGTTGTTCAGTCCCTAGTAAAATCTGAACAATTGTTTCTACATCTAGACATTTCACAACAATAAATAATTGACATTAAACAAAGATAAAAAAACATGAAAAAGCTTTAACCTTGGAGGTGCTTCTGAATTAATAGGGCATCATTTACACATGTTGATATTCTCAACAGAACTTCTGACTGTATGTTTCTTAGTAATATCTTTACAACTGTATATCTATCACATTCAAGGCCTTAGGCCTCTGCCACATGGGTAGTCATCTCTCTATTGGAAAGCGTAAGGACATTTATTATTTTTTTTAAATATGTAAAATCATATACAGAAATATGTAACTTAATTTAGAATTTCAATGATTAACCAAGAAATAATCAAATAACATTTTACAGCACATTTACTACTCAAATTAAATATGTATTAAATGTGCAGTTTATTTATATTAATTACAATTATAAATCTTAAATTTGAGCAATAATTTAAACTAATTAATCAACTGGCTGCATTTTTTTATATTTTGTAAACTTGGTCAAAAGTTATATATTTAAATCATGTTTTTAAAAAAAGCTTACACGTTTATTTTTGTTTTTTCAAATAAATTTGTATTACATTGAAAAGCACCTAAACATATACATTTATGATTTTTAAAGTAAAACTAATAAAAGTTAATTTAACATGTGTTCTTATGGGTTGTTATAATATAATTCCCTGTCACCAATGATTTTTATGGGAATATGTTGCAGTACCTCTGCGAGGCCATGTGTAGTGTTTGAATTACTCCAAGGCTGGATTGAGTAAATTTACTTTGGTTGTGACAACTTTAGGGGAATAGTAACTTTAGAAGCATACTTTCTGAATAGCAATTGGCTTACTGTTTTGTGGATTTGTGGTTTTATTAGAATGTCCCTTCCGAGCCCTTCTAAAATGTTCCTAAATCCCACTTAGTAGTATTTATCCACCATTTTTTAGCCACTCCCCCTTGCCCTTTCCTCATTTAATACAAAATTGAATATCTTCATGTGCAGAGATTTCCACCAAATCCCCTGAAAGATAAGAGAGACAGAGGTTTCTGGTCATTGGTTTGTGAATTGTATTTTATAGTATGTGAGTAGTACTATTGTAGCACTAAACTACGTGCTATAAAATACAGTGAGTCAGGTCCATAGTGCCTTAACTAAAATTGCACAGAAAACAAAAACTTAAAAGGTAAAATGCCTGAATTTATCTCAGCAGTTGATAATTACTTGGGCCACATTCCGCCCATATACACTTTGCCCAACCAACCAGAAAAGACCAACATATGCATATCAGTCTTGGTCCTGCCCCAAAAGGAACAGTCCAGCCCAAATTGCCAGGCATGGTAACACACACAACGTCAGACTGACCACAGCCTACTTAGCCTAAATCACTGAAGCATGATCTGATTAGTATGGCATAACAAGCACCTAACCAACGTTTGTGTATACACATTGCACTTAGAGACTCACACTAAGGAAAAGGCGATTGATGGAATTCTTGAGTTAATCTTAGCCACTGGTAATTGCCCTGAGCTGCAGGGTAGGTTCCCTATAGACACCATAATTGCAAAGGTTTATTCATGCGTAGATTCTGTGATGACAGTGCCACAGGACTAAAGCTAGAGCTCACTGACAGACCCTAGCTAGGATGAAACTGCTCTGGAGCTGCTTGGGTTCCTGGTTTCAGAAATATTACAAACATGTTTTGTCCGGAGACAACAAAGGCCTAAAAAGTCTATACAAGCTAGGACTGGAGGAAAATACACACAAAGCTGTGACACAGTCACTTTCTAGAACTGTCCCCTCCCTTTCAAACTACTGTCCATTTGCCTTAAAATGTTCAGATACCCTCAATGAATTTCACAAAATGTTCAACGTGCATTTATGTAAAGTTTATTTAAACTAGTCAATGCATCCACGTGTTTATATCACCATTTCTCACCTGTCATGTAATGCTCCTCTTTCACTAGTTTGCCTTTTTTGCACTGCCCTACCTTTACTTCCTCTGGCACATTCCCTTCCTTCCTCTTGACCATGCATCAGTTTGATCAATTCCTCTCATTTTCCTCTATCTCTTTATTCTCACCTTTCACCAGCCTGCTTCTCTCTGGTGTTATATTAACCTCTTCTCTTCTTCTTCCCTTGTATCCTCCTACCCACTATACTCTCCATGTCTGCATCATTACACGTTTCTGTTTTACTCCTCACCGTGCTTCGCCGCTCCTTTATGTTAGCTAAAATTTCTTTTATTGTACCCTCTACAACGGAAAATGACCAAGGTACAATTTTTCTTGTGTTTATGCTTTTGTTGATACATATGTTCAGCAAAAGGCGCCTTCAGCTCAGTTCTGTTGTATGAATAGTACTTAAAACACACACAAATAAATTCACATGAGTTTAAATTAACATTCTATAAATTACAAACGTGAGTTGGTTTTCTCAGATCAAGCTGAGAAATCTGAACTTACATGTGCTAAAGAAATTGTGAATCAAGCCTTCTAGCTTTCATGTAAAATGGGATTTGTGTATTATTGTGTATGTTGATTTTCGTTAACCTGACAAAGGTTGGAATGAAAAGCTACTACAAATCAGCGTTCCAATCACTCACTTCTTCCTCTTCTATCGCCCTGTCGTTCTTGACCCCACATTTTAACATCCCACAGATTGATTCATACTGCAGTTATAATGCTTGGATATCGACTCCAAAATATCATTTTACCATAAGAAAGTGATCAAAATATAATCACTGCAAAAATAACGTGGGACTTAATATCAAGTGTTAGGTTCTAATATTTATATTTTTGTGAATAGTACTAAAGCTATTTAAAATAGTCTTTACTAACATATTATATGCTTCATATGTTATATTGAATGGATCCAGTGTTGTATTTATAATGTTTATTAGAATATTGTTTTAATAATTAATGTTGCTGAAATGTAATATGTTGCTTCTTTTTCATTTCTATCCTTTAATTACTGTTTTTAGTCATGGAATATTTTTGGGTTCCTGGTGGGTAGTACTTGTTTTATTTAAATATATTTTTATTTTATTTCAACTGATTGAATGAAATATTATCGTATTTTAAAAACAATTTTGATTTTATATAGATATATATATATATATATATATATATATATATATATATATATATATATATATATATATGTATATATATATATATATATATATATAGTAGTCATAAAAATTGGGTTCATTTGGCTAGACCAGTAAACTGTGAAATCACTTAGGGCTCAGTGCTTTTGCTTATCTTATTTAACATCTATGTCACTTCTAGCCCGTGTTTTGCAAAATATGGGCACACATTTTTAGATGTATTATGACAAAACCTATTTAACGAATTATTCAAACGAATCCGCATTCCAATCAAAGCTCGGCATTCGAGCCGTGCAATGAATAAAGACTACGGAGGGATGAACATTTTCTAAAAGTTAATCTTCTTAAAACAGAGCTTCTTGTTATCAGTAACATGGTTCGCATATGGAACCCAGAACCTGGCCGTTAGTCTCCCATTCCGGTTAAGACAGTTACAAATCTCGGCATCATTATGAACTCAAAACTATCCCTTGAATTTCCAGAAACACCAAAATCTATTTCTGACATCTTCAACTGCTGAAAAAAATCCCTCTTTCATCTCGCCGGTTCACCGCTCCATCGTGGCTGCATGATTTCATTCACATCTAGATGATGGTAATTCGGGTTGTCTCTACCTACCTAAGAAATTACTGAAAGAGAATTCAGCTTGTTCGGACATCTGCAGCACGCCTTATTACTCAATACATTGGAAATTATCACCACCCTACAATCCTCAATAACCCTGCCTGCCCTAAGAATTATTTTTTTTGTCATTCTACATCAAAGTATGCCTGCTTCTGCTCCTTCTTTTCTGACTTCCCAATTCTACATTCCTACGACCAAATGTGATCTGCATTCCACTGAAAGACTTGAAATACATATCTCCAAAGTCCTACAACATCTTCCAGAGAGAGGACCGTTTCTGTGACTGCTGCAAAACAATGGAAAATAATCCCATCGATATGTTGATGTTTCTTTGTATATATTTGTAATGTGCTTCACTCTAGAGTGATAACAATGTTCAGTTTAGGTAACATAATGTTTATTTTAGGCTGATTAATTTGAAATGTATTTTATAGTACAGGTTATAAGGTTCATTGGTGGAAATGGATAGTGTTCTGGGAGTCAAATGTTATTATGTGGGCATATTTATGAGCCCCATCTGCCACCCTTACATCACTTTTTGTGATGCAACGGTACTGCAAACATTACATCATATGAGGCCACACAAAGCCACTTTGCGTGGCTTTGAATGGCGTCATAAATATGGAGTAGGGCAAGGCAGTGTAAAGTGCTGCATTGCCTTGCTCTGCCTTAGGGAGGCATTCCATGGATGTTGCGGTGGGTGTTCCCTCTCAACACTCATGGATTTTGATGCATCCCCAGATTTACAAGACCTTGTAAACCTGGGTATGTGCCTAAACCATAACCCTCCCAGAGGAGGCAATACAAGGAGAAATATCTTCTTCTCCTTGATTTTTCCTTTATCTGTGTCTGCTGCATTCTACCACAAACAAAGAAAGAGGAAAAAGCCCCCCAGGATTGTTTTTGTCCAGGAAGGTGTCCCTTCCTGCATAAAAACATCCGTGGTGCAAGGGTGCTAGGCTGCCAAAATCACATCATCGCCAAGGGAAAGGACAGGAATGCGCAGGGTGAAAAGGACAGCACTTTGCCTTTGAATCAGGGCAGTGCAGCAGGATGACTTGCTGAGCTGCCCTGAGCCAAAATCCCATAAATATGGGCTTTGGCGTTTCTTCTATTTAAGTTTTAAAAACACTTTTTAAAGGTGTTCCTTGTTAGGCAGTGTGACGTGCATCAATTACTTGAGCTTTTTTTATAAATATGTTTTAGCCAGTGGTGGTTCCCAATATGTAGCTTTAGTTAGGTCAGCGTTTCCATAAGAAAGGCATTTTTTTGTTTTGCTTCTAGCTTTGTCAGTATTTGATAAATCTTCACAAATCATTAAAACAAACAATCTCATCTACATCAGCTCCTTCCTGGAACATTTTGAGGTGATCCACTAAGCATGGTCAGGGAAAATGAAGGGGTCCCAAACCCATTCTCCTCTTTCATTTTCCATATGAAAATTGAACAGTGATACTGCAAAAATAAATGAACAGATTTACACCATATTTGTAGAAAAATAGGTCTTGGCCCACAAAGTCTGTTTTTTTGATTTGTTGTAAATCTGTTGAGTGGTTTTTGAGATATTAAGGCTCAAATTCTTCGTACTTTTCATGCCGTAGAGGACCTGCAGGCTTGCAGAAATTGCAATAAGATCTGAGTGGGTGCGACCAAGTCAAAAATAACTTAGGACTCAGCTCCTTGTTCTTGAGAAAATGTTTAAAAAATAGATAAGGGGCAGGGTAGGGCTACCCTGCCCTGGCCCCTAGGCCTTGTGGGGAGGCCTATTTGCATTGGAAAACATATTTTTTTAAATGTTGCTGCACATTTTTGGTGGATCTGCAAATATATAGCAATGTTTTCTTAAAAAATGCACAGTTTAAAAATATAAACTCTCAGGTTAGTCCAGGGCCTGAGACCATGAATTTCTGATTTGAGTAGGACATGCAGCCTTCCTCCTTGAGCCTTCTTCAGGCCCCAGCCACCCTACACCAGGGACAGAATAAATTAATAAGGAAAGAGGGGCTTACATTCCCTCTTAACGACCCCAGAAGAGATTACTGTATTATTCTAAAGCACTCCTAGTTGGAGCGCTATACACTTGTTGGCTTGCAAGACCCTTTGGTCGTTGTTTTTATGATTGTATTTTGTGGGCTGAAAAATGTTGAAAGCACGACTCAGAGACAAATGGGTTGGATTTTTTTTAGTAAAACTTCATTTAAACAATTTTGCAACAATCAATTGTATTAAACATTGCAATGTTTGAATTAGTGAAATATGCATTTGATCAGAGTGATAAATGATTTGTGGATACAGATGGTAGATCTGCTTCATATATGTTGATATTCCTTTCTCTTGATAAAGTTTACGGGCCAATTTTGTATATGTTGGTGTTTTGATCTATTGACAATGTCAGTAAATCTGCCTGACTTAAAATAACACCTTTTATATTGAAACATCACATAGTCATCATGTGAGACCTGGAAGCAGGGGGGCGGTTGGGTACCAAAGAGTGGTCACCCAGGCCCTGCACACAACTTGACACTATGCGCAACAATGGGTATCTTACTTTATGTTTAAATAAATAGAAATTCACTGTGTAATACTATGTTACTTAACATTTAAAAACAAATTAAATGAATTCACTGAAACAAATATTGAAGGGATGTTATAGTTAGCTGGAAATGTCAGTTAAAACATACAATTTTGAATGAAAAAACACTAAAGTTTTTTACCAGTTATAGTTATCTCAAATAACTATATCTCGTGCCCTAAAGTAACTAGAAACTGCACCCTTGCCATTCATTGCTAATTAGCTCCCATATTACATCACTCTTGACATGTTCTAGGATGTCATTGATAACATCACAGCAACATCTGAAATGACATAGTTCATGGCAACACTGACAACAGTGCGTGGTGTGGGCTTGACTGTACTGCCAATCACAGTGGTTCTTTTCAATGTACTAAAGGTTTGGGGTATGGATGTGGACACAATTGGAAGCCATCCACCAAACCTTTGATTATTGTTTCACAAATGATCTCTCAAAGCAGCAGTTATTTATGAAAACAAAAGCGTAATGATCCCCCCACCCTACAAGATGTTTTCCAGTGTGTGGCGGTCATGACTGTTGTTTTCCTGTCCCTCACCACCTGTTTATTTCCTGTCAGTAGTATACAGGAAACAAAGCCTTTAAACTGCCTACCTTAAATAGTGGAGATTAGTGTAATATCCTTCCTCCTATGGCACTTATACATTTGCCAGATAGATCTGTCTGAAAATTGGCAGACATATAACACATTTAGCAGATACTATATGAGTCACAAACAAGGATTTTCAATACCAAAAGTAGAACTACAGTAGTGCTACTTACTTACTACAAAATGCAATTCACAAACCCATGGGTGAACTCTCCGCCTCCATCTACCAATCTTTTCTCTGGGGAGTTCACCACATATGTACTTTTACTAGCTTTTAGTAAATTAGGGAGCGATTGGAGGAGTGGAGAGAAAATGGTGAATACTTACCACATATCAGGCGGGCTTTATGGTGGGGTAAGATGGGATTTAAAGAGGAAAACTGTTACAAAAACTTTCCCAAAAAAGAATAAGAGCTTTGCTATTCTCAAATTTCACTTATCAAGTTACTACAGCCTAGAAGATGAGAAACACAGCCTAGCATTGAATTAAGTCTGGCACCAGACGTGGTCAGTCACAGGTAATGCAAAACACTCCCAGAGAAATTAATGCGGGCAGGTACTAAAAAAGGCACCTTAGATAAAATCAGATTTGAAGGTGGCACATTATTTCTGATTTACTAATAACAATAGCACCCATTGAAGAACCTACAGAAAGCTAAGGTGAGATTTACTATTTTTACCCTACTTTTGGTTTTCTCAATTTGATACATGCCCACCAGGATTTAAAAGCAGACCTAATGCAATGTAAGTAGCTTTGGTACAGTTAAATGAACCTGTATAAAATTCTGTAGACATTTAGAAGGCTTAGCTTTCTGTCTGCTGTGTCTTTTTTTTAACAGAGCTATCAAGGACAGGCAAACATAAATGGGGGCAACTAAAGTTTGATTCACTTACAATATTGGAGCCCTCTGATAGTCCTGCATGAAATTTATCAGACTGTTAACAAATCAAACTTAGTGCAAGGCCTGCTGTAATTGGTTGCATTGGGTTGGTCGCAGAGACTGAGAATGCAATATGGGTAAATGAAAGGTAAATATTATACATCATAAAAATTAAAAAAATTAAAGTAACTAGAATCATAAATTTAAAGATTAGTTTGATTCAGAGAACACAAACCCGGAAAAGGTCTGAAATTCACCAGTTATGGTTTATAATGCAGAATTGACACAATAAATCCATCCCCTGCATGTTGCAAATGATGCCTGGGTAAGTCCAATCTACTTATCACCTCAACTCTTTCCAATGTCCAACCACACACCCAAAACAAAGGTATAACAAGGCACACTCCTACATGAGCAATAATCCAGCTTTCGTATGACATCCTCAAACAATGTTTCATATGTCTAGATCATACAGTGGACAGGTACTTCAGTACTCTACTAATGTTGTGTGCATGATTATTGTTAAATGTTGAACAACATCACAACGTAACAGGGCTTAGAATTGTCCATAAACCCCAAACTATGACTCCATTCTTGTTCTCAGGGTGTGAAATATAGCAGAATTCATGGCCTGCAGGTGTGTGAAAACTAGTTGGTTCACTTCTAACATGAGATTCTGCATCACAATCATTGTCAGTATTGAGTAACCTATGAATTGTGGATTATTAGACCATCCACAATTACCTCCCTGAGACAATACTGTTGCACTACCATCATATACTCAGAGTGGGATCTCTGGACTAAGGGTAGAGATCCCTCCCTCCTTGGTCAAACAGGAAATGAAACACAAGAGGAGGGAGTAGGCCATTGCTGGGCCATCCATTCACCACAGCAGAATTCTCCTCCATGCTGCTGATCCTTTTGCCAAATGTTGCCCTTAAATGGCAGAGGACCACAATGACAGGGCTCTCAGCTTTTCTGAAGAGGATTTTTATGTGGATTAGGAATATGCTTGATACAAACCTCTCATGCTTAAACCCTGTTACTTAAGGGAGTCCATTGGAATAGGATTCTTCATGTACCATGGCAGGTGTTATATACATAAGTGGATGCTCACTTAGTTTCTGGACTTCCTTAAGGAGCACCATTACTTCAACTAGTAGTTCTGATAATGACCTATCGAAACACCTTAAACATTCCCTTCATGAACTGAAATCGTGCTGTGTTATGAACAGTTTTATGATCTACAATACTATTGTTATGAAATACATATTGTTGGTTTGGTCTTGAGACTTCTTCATTTTTTGTTATCACACTTGAATAGAAAACATTTCGCAAGATAGATATTTTCCCAGAACTTCTCACTCATTTATTGAGCATCATATTTTTACTGTGCATATATGAAATTTCTTCTTTTACATTTCTCAGAAACAGGCAATGTGTCTTCTCAATACTGTGGGTTTTTTCACTGGGATGTGAGACAGTGTGATGCCTTCCTCCTTTGCTTGATAAGGCTCCCTTTAGCTGATGAGCTGACAAGCTCTGCTTGAAGCATATGCACTCAATGAGTTGTACAGAGACTACAGAAGACTGTGAGCAGGATTATCAGCACCTCTAAAACAACTCGTTATTTTCTACTGAAGAAGGACAACAGTCCTGAAACAGTGTCTCCAGATACACAGCACTGGCTTCACCAACAATGTTGAAAACTAAAGACATTTACTGAAGTAAGTATTACGATGTAATGCATTTACCATAGTTTATTTGATCAAACTGAGTGCTGGGATATGAGGCATAGTTCTTCCTTTCTCCTCCGGTTTAAAGTGTGCGATTCCATTATTTGCCTTCTGAATATTGATTGTGTAAGTAATACACTACATGGAAAGAATGTTTACCTTTACATTGTGATCACACACCATGCTTCTGATCACAATTTATGTGTATACCCTTGTGCTTCAGTACATAAAAGTAAATAAAAGTATAACCATTGTCCTATTTATCAACAAACTTAAAATGTGAAACAAATTGAAAAAAAGTTATGAAAACTGTGTGATCTATACCCATCAGTGAGAGGGGGATCATTACAACATGAGTGGGATTTAAAGAAATAAAATATAAATATAAGGTGTTCAAAACTGGGTTACTGGTTGAGGGGTATGAAACCATACCCAAAGGGTGAAATCCTTCACAAGCAGCAACAAAAATTTCTTTAAGTAGGAAATACAAGCAGACCCCAAATTACTGTGTGTTAACCTTCTGCTAGCTTGGCACAAAAGTAATCATTCTAAACTTAGAGGCAATATTCAAAGTATTTATGCAGCACTTCAAACAGTAATAAAGTGAAAACATAACACAAGAAAAATATGCCACCAATTTAGACAATTTGAGCAAAGTTTAGTAAATTATTTCAGGCAAAAATGACAAAAATCTAATCAGTAGATCCCTAGATATGCAATTTTAAAGATGTAAGTCAAAAATAGTGCCTAAAAGCACAACGCACCAACTATTGGTGAACTGGTCACACAGGACAGGGACAATGTCACAAGTTTAAGCTAACCACAATGGATCACAGGCCAGATACAGGGATCAAGTTAGGCCAGCTGAAAAAAATGCCTTAAATCCTGGTTGTGGAGCATTGTGATATCCTGAGTCAAGGATGCTTCACACAGCAGTGGTTCTGAGGAAGTTTCAAGGCTGTGATGTGAACTCCTGTTTCATCATTAAAGATGCTGTCACCGAGGAGTTTGGAATGTGTCCTGTAGCGGAGGTCCAGAGAGAGCTGTGGGCTACTATGCAAGGTCATGCTTCGGGGATGCTTGGCACAGCAGCATTCGGCTGTGAGAAGATGGGCCCTGCATTGGTTTTGCTCAAAGGACAGAAGCTGGGCTGGCAGAGCATCCTCAGGCCCACTTCCAGGAGTCCAGCACTAGGGTGGTACCAAAGCAAACAGTGTCCAGATGCTGGGTTCAAGGTGGACTGAGCTTTTCCTTCACTCAGGCTCTGAACAGGAGGCCAGTCAAACTTTTGGAGTCCATGTGGTGGTCCTTGGTTCAACATGTACGTCTAGGCCTTTTCACCCAGTCTGCAGGGCAGCAGGGAAGCAGGGCAACAGAGTAACAGTCTTTCTTGAAGAGTCGCATAGCAGTCCTTCTGATTCTTTCACAGGTACAAAGGTGTTTTGAAGATTTGGGTCTAAGGGTTCAATATTTACACCTGGTGCCAGCTTTGAAGTAGGAAAATGTTTTGAAGGTTTCTACCCCCAGGGGTGTTTTGAATTTCCTTCTTCCCTGTCCAGGTCCCTGATTGTCTGGAGGCCCAAAGACTAGGATCAAACCTTTTGTGATCCGTTATGATGTGCAAGTTTGGTAGGTGACAGCTCCTCTCCCCTATCAAGTTAGAGATGGACCATCTTCCCAACATCTGTTCCTGCTTTGTCTCAATGTCTGGGAGCAATACACACAGACCAACTGCCAGCTGTACCTAGGCATGAGACCCAGGTTACAGGCTGCATGTACCAAATGGTTAAGACAAGAAATGTCAACTTTCTAAAAGTGACATTTTCCAGAATTGTGACTTAAAGTCTGACTTTACCAAAGTGACTTTTAAATTACAAGTCTTTAAACATCAAACTCAGTATTCCTACCTGTTCCTAGTTGAAAGGTAGCACTTATTTTGTGGAATAAATTAACCCAATGTAATCCTATCGGAGAAGTAGGCCTTGCCGTAGTGAAAAATACATTTGAGTCCCTTTCACTACCAAGAGATGTAAAACCTAAAAGAGATGTAAAACCTAATAGTACATGCCCAACTTTTTAAAAACCCTTCACCCTGCCAGCTGGGCTGTTTAGTGCCCACTCTAGGGGTCGCTTATATGTAATATAAAGGAAAAGTTAGGCCTGGCAAATGGTTAATTTGGCCAGGTTGAAATGACAATTTAAACTGCACACACAGGCTGCAAGGGCAAGTCTGAGACATGTTTAAATTAAATGTGCCAAATGGGTAAGAGACAATCATATCTGTTTTAGGGAGAGAGCACAAACATGTTAGCACCAATTAGCAGTGGTAAAGTGTACAGAGTACTAAAGCCATCAGAAATGAAGTCTACAAATCAGGAGGATGGAAGGCAAAATGTTCAGGGAAAACCATGCCAGGGATATCAGGTCAACCAGACGGTATAGTTTGTACCCCACCTTGTGTTGCGATTCTCAGGAGTAGGCAAGCCATGTGGCAACTCAGTTTGCATGGTTTAAAAGATACCCTTCTTGAGGAGATGAGATGGAAAAGGTGCCAGACCTGATTCCTGGGATAGCCTTCGTCTCCTATATCTTAGAATACAACTCCTTGTACACCCTTTCATCTTGCCATTTTGTCTTGAGGTCCATCATGCATTGACAGATTCTGTCAATCCTGACACATGCCCTACTGCTCTGCTTTGCTGAGGTAGTGTGGTGGCAGACCATGCATCTACTTATAAAAATCAACAACAAAGCTAACTGCAAAGTCTATGTTCTCCTCAGTGAAACTGTTCTTCTTTTTGCTTGTTGTGGTGTGCCTCCCAGAGGCTGGTTGTGGTTTCTCTTGTGCACAGGGTCAGGCAGTTCAAGAACCTAGAGTGTAGTCTGTATCTACAAGTTTGGATTGTCTGGTGTGTGTTTGTGTGTGTGTGTGTGTAGGTGTGTGTGTGGGTGTGTGTGTGAGAGAGAGAGATTTTCCTTAAGTTGTTCCCTAATCTATTTACTAACAGCAGAGATTTTCCCAAACAGTCATCAGTAGCAAGTTTACAATTGTATTTTCAATTATAAGAGGCTCCATCACCTCATTTATGAAATTTTAGACTGTACATCTACTGTGTGTTGAAGATCTTCACCAGAAATGAAAAATTCCATCCATGCGAAGATCTCCTCCCAGGTGACATTGAAAATCTCTCTGTGCAGATATCTGTATACTGTTATTTCTCTTTGCAAAAAGTCCTTATAGTTTCCATGTATGATTCCTAGACTAAAGATATACATTACTTTTGTAGCGTGATTCAAGAACATAATATGTCAGCTTTTCCACTCCTAAATTTCTCCTTCAATGTAAATTCCGCATATCTTTTCACACTTGATGCATTTCATTGTTTGAATAGCAACATTGTAACGTCTCATGACAAGATTGCACTTGTAACTGCCTGGAATCAACAGGAATTATTTTAATCCAAACAAAGAAGTAATTATGAATTATGAAAATATCCACCAGTTTACTACTCATAAACAGATCAGATGCAGAATTTCAATTTAAACCGTAGTCTTACCCCAGAAGATTACACTTTTTAATAGTGTCTGTGTCATTTGCTATGTTTATGTGTATACAACTTTCCAATGCATGACAAAGCCAGCTTGTATAATTAACATTTTGCAAACATATCCACCAAATATAACGTTGAAAAGGGACTTGAAACTAGAGAGTATGGGGCATTTTAAGGTGAATTCTAACTCAGTCAGGGACTAGATAAAGTTTTAAATTCAATGCTAAAGATATGAAATATACAAAAAGGAACTCATTTATCAAGTGTGTAAGTGCACATAAATCTTGGAAGTGAAAAGACCATTGCACAAGAAATATAATTATTATTGGTGCTTTCAAAATAAATTTCCCTTATGACTGTTTGCACTAAAATAATTCATCAACATGATTCACATTATATATACATTTATATATAAACGTACACTTTTGTTTATGATTATTTACTATTTACAAAGGTATTTGACTAGTAGTATCTTTATGACTGTGGAGTTTCTGTACACAAAAAGATAGGGCAGTCTTACCTTTTTATATATGGAGGATACACAGTTGTATAGGTACTACAAGTAAAATACCTTTGTGAATAGCAAACAACTGTAAACTTACCCAAAAATGCAATTTTACCTTTGCGAATCAGGTCCTTTTTTTAATGTCAGAGTCCAGGATACTGGGAAACATGTAAGTGTATCTGGTCAGCAGGTACTCTGACCGTGCACTGAAGGCATGCCTAAGGCAACACCGTCTACGCCTGTCTGCACACCGGCCAAGCACAACACCAGCCATGATCCCTGTTTCGATAGGGAAGCCAGGGATTTGCACCCAGGGGCTTCGCCCCTCAAAGCAATAATAAGCTGTTCTGAGAATGTCTCTACTCTTAATAGTATGCAGTGTGCGATTAAGGACACTGGGCATGCTGACATCATTGGTTCTCTCGGATCCCAGTTGGGTAAAATTGTGCCAAAATGTGGTTTAATTAACACAAGCTCCCTGGTTAAGCATTCATTAGAGATTAAGGGCCAGATGTAGGTAGGAAAATTTTTGCGAGTTGGAAATTGCGAGTCTATGCGAATCGCAATTTCCGTCTCACAAAATGGGATCCAAGAAAAAAAAGCGACATCAATTTGCGACTCACAAATGATGTTGCAGCGCAGATTGCGAGTCTGCTGTTAGCGAGGTCGCTTTTTGCGACCTCGCTAAAAGCGAACTCGCAATTTGCGAGTCGGGTGTTGCAATTTGCGACTGGGCCATAAATTGCATGCAGGTGCAGCAAAACAGTTGGAAAAACACTTCCTGGCTCTTGCTGATGACATCAGCACCAGGAAGTCATCAAATACACCTGGGAGGAGGGAGGACCACACCCTTTTCAAACTGCTCTGCAACTACCTGGAGAGAGGAGCTGCTGCTACCATGGAACACACAGGCAGTGCAGGAAGGAAAAGGAAACTCAGGTTCTCAGAAAAAGAACCTGAGGTGCTAACAGAAGAATACTGCCAGCACCATGACCAACTTTTTGGCAAGGCAGCCCTGAGTGTCCCAGACACTGAGAAGGGGAAGATCTGGCTGGAAATCCAGGAGAGGATAAATGCCATTGGGGTGAGCCACCGAACCCTTGATGAAATAAAAAAAAGGTGGTACGACCTGCGCTCAAGAACAAAGAAGAGGGTGGCAGAGCGCCTCAGGGAAATGAGGGACACAGAAGGAGGCACATCCACCATCACACCACCCACAGCCATGGAGGAATTGGTGCAGCAGACACTGGAGCCTGAGGCAGTGACAGGAATCGGAGCATTGGACACGTCAGCGCAAGGGACATCCAAAAGTGAGTACCATGAAATATGCATGTACCCCTACAAATGCTATATCCACACTCTCCCAGTACACAGCAGCAGGCACAACCAGACTAGCTCCAGTCCAGACTAGCAACCACCAGAATGGTGCATTATGGGCAATGTAGTACAGTAGTCAGCATATAGGCAAATGTTTATTATGAGGCATACAACAGATGTTAAAGACTGACAGTGTATTCCCTATGTCCCACAGGTCTCCCACACGACACCCCCACCAGCCACGCCATCCAGGGAGAAGAGAGCAGGCCACAGGCAGTGCAGGAGGCTGCAGCAGCCATTCCAGGGACCAGCACAACACCACCACAATCCCCTCCAGAAGAAGTACAGGACATGGAGGAAGGAAACACAACACCTGGCACAAGCCACACAGTGAGACATCCAGAGCCAGCAGCACCACCACGTCGCAGACGCAGAGGCCAAGTCCAGGCAGAGCCCCAGGAGGATATAGGGGAGGCATCAATGTCTGCAGCCGAGGCATCCCTCCTTTCCGGTCAGCGCCTGCAAACAAGAAAATTACATATAATATCAGGTGCATTGCATAGACTGGAAAATAATACGACACATAGCCTGGCTGATGTGACCACACAGTTCACAAGACTAAATGACAATGTTAGTGAACTTACACAGTCAATCCGCCAACTGGTGACCGAACTGGTGGCTGAGAGACACAGCGCAAGGCGCCGGGAGCGCCACCTAGTTACTAGATTTGACTGCATGGCAGCGTCCATTGGCCGTCTTGCCATGAACACTACAGGCCTGTCAAGACGGACCATGAGTCTGCAGGTGGAACTTGGCCACTTTGCAGGGGATGTGGCATGGGGACTGGGCCGCATTAGCCACGCGTTCCACTATCAGCAGTGTATCTGCCACTGACACACGTGTACTGAGGAGTGGAAGTGCACATCAGGGGTCAGCTGACCCACCTGGGACGAGCCATGCTGGGCGAACCAGGAGGAGGATGTAGGCAAGAACACAGCAGGACTAATGAGGCACATGCAGTTAATGTGTCCTCATAAAGGGTGGACATGTGCAGCCCCTTACGGACAGCTATGTTGTGTCGACATTTGGTTCACTAATTAAAAAGTTTTATTTGTTCCACTACACAACTGGGCTCTTTGTGTGTGACATTAGTGAGTGTGGTGTCAGTTGCCACGTACCTTCCAAAGTATTGGGTTGCAATGTGGACCCGTCTCTGTCTGCCTTGATTTGCAATGCTTCTATCTCCAGGCTGCCGATGTGGTAGCTCTTGCTCCTCATCCTCCGAATCTGGGTCTGCAGGGGTGAGATGTAGCCCACGTTTGGTGGCAATGTTGTGTAGTATTGCGCATGCGCCAACTATCTTGAATGCTGTTATTGGGCCATACTGGAGCGCACCTCCACTTCTGTGGAGGCATCGGAATCTTGCCTTTAGCAGTCCAAAGGTCCCCTCTAAGACATTTCTGGTCCGCCGATGTGCACTGTTATATCGCCTCTCATTCTCATTGCTAGGTGTTAGGTACAGGGTTAGTATCCATGGTCGTAGCGCATATGCACTGTCACTTGTTTGGCAAAAATAAGCAATGTTAGCAGGGCATGGATGGTTTCTACAGTGACCTGAGTGTATGGCTTCAGGGTGTATTCAGCAATACCTAAGAGATATCCGTCTCCAAACTCCCCACATTCTAGGCATTGGTGTATCCCACTGTGCCTGAAAATGTAAGAGTCATGTGTACTCCCTGGAAATTTGGCTACCATGTCAGTGATGACATAATGGGCGTCACATACTATCTGGATGGTCAGTGAGTAGGTACATTTCCTATTGCGGAACAGATATTCCAGATTTGCAGGAGGGCAAATTTGTATATGTGTCCCGTACACACACCCTATTACAAGAGGGAAGTTGGCAAATCTGTAGAATTCCAACTTGGTGCTGTTAATTTCTGCCTCATTCCTGGGTAGGTATATGTATCTGGACATATGTGTGAGTATGGCATCTAGGAAACATCTGAAGAACCGTGAGAGTGCACTTTGGGATGCCCCACCTGCCACTGCAATCACCCCCTGATAGCTACCCGAGGCCAAGAGGTGAAGTGAGCATAGCACTTGCACATGTGTGGGGATGGCGCGGCCACGCACAGTCTGGCGTTGAAGCTGCAGATTGAGTAGATCAATTAATTCTAATATTGCTGCACTGCTGAGTCTGTATTTGTCATATATCTGCTCCTCAGTTTGTTGGAAATGTGTCTGCCTGGTTCTGTATATCCTCTTCTGTCTCTGGCTCCTCCTCCTCCTCTGCTGGGCGGCGTGGACTCTCCTCCTCATTGCTATCACATATATGTCAGCCATTTTGAGTAACCCAGAGGCCTTCTGGGTCTCCTTTTATACTTTGGTTCTTGTTACCACCTGCTCTGACATAGTGGTCATTTGGATGTGCAAAATGAGCTTTTTGCGACTAGTCGCAATTTGCGAGTGGCTTTTTCATATGGTTTGCGACTCGCAAATTGAGACTTCCAATTTGCGGGTCACAAAATCAGGTCGAAAATTTAGCGAGTTGGTAATGGCTTGCATCGCAATTTGCACTACGGAAATGGGATTTTTTCATCCCATTTCTGATTTTGCGGGGTCGCAAATTGCGATTCGGGCCATTTGCGACTCGCAAAATTTTGCTACATCTGGCCCTAAGCTCCTTTTAGAAACTAATATGTTGTATTTTCTCTTCATAACCGAAAGCTGGATCCCAACGGACACTGAAGTCAATTTAGGTCTTACCTGCCCCCTGGTTTTAAAACAGTCTTCAAATCCAGGATGGGGAAAAATGGGGGGGTAACTATTTTCTTTAAAGATAATTGAGAATAAAGCTCCCTTCAGATTGATAATATTTGGGTGTGGAGGGTTTCTCCATTAAATAATAGTATGAGAATAGCTGGCCAACTATGTCATGGGCCACCAGGTCCTTTACAGTGTTCTTCAACCTTTTTGCACAACTAATCTCTAATCCAGCTCTTGCTCACTCCTATTTTCTAGTACTGGGATACCTCTAGGACACATGACATGTGTGAAATTTTGGGGCTTAGCTAACTAGTAATTATCCCAACTAATTTAGGAGAGTATACCTTTGATTTAATATTTCTTCACCAAAGCTGATTCACTCAATCAGTTCAACCCCTATAAGCTAGTCAAATCATGTATTGATTGTTTTTTAAATGAACTGGCCTATGGTGGATGAAGAGGAATCCAATGAGCCAAAGCAAATTTGTGGTAAAGCTTGGCACAAATAAAAACAACTAAACAAAAGTAGACTATTTAACAGTTTATAACTGAATTCAGGATGAAGATTCAGTGGAGGTAAACTATAGTCATTTTCAGGATATGCTAAAACAAGCCTTGGATCTGATTATACCTAAGAAAAGTGTCTCAACAGAGTAGGCCATTTTAGCCATGGTTTACAGACTCCCTCAAAGAGTAAATGAAGTCAGTGTAGGACATTTGAAAGTCAGTGGAGGAAGGCGTACCTCGAATCAGGAAAAGAATTGCCTAGGCTAGCTCTTAAGGAGTATAAAATGGGTATTAAGAAAGCTAAACAAGACCTTTATTCAACTCTCATTATGAGAGCAATTAATAAACCAAAGAAGATATTTAATATGGTTAATAGCTTAGCAAAACCAAAATGCACTGCTCAGGTGATAAAGCCTTTCAAAGAACTGGGTGATAAAATTTTGGACTTCTTTCATGATAAAATTCAATCAACCTTAGTAGGTATTGAGAAAACTGGGAATGGTGTGGTACCACCCATTACAGGAGAGGTAGACGACAAAGATCACTCCAATAACAAGAGAGGTAGATGACAAAGATCACTCCCATAATAGGAGAGGTAGACGACAAAGATCACACCATAGAATTTACAGCAAAATTGGACGTAATAGAACCAATGACTGAGGAGGTATTTATATGTCTACAAAAGGTTTGTCATCAGGGTCCTTATTAGACCCTTTGCCCCAGTTTGTATGGAAAGACAGGGAGGATGAATTATTTCCGTACTTGTGTAAAATTTGTAACCAGATATTGAAGACTGGCTCAGTTTCTGAGATTTGGAAAAAAAAGCTTTAGTGACCCCCTTTACTGAAAAGACTTCTGCAGACCAGAATGTGTTGATTAATTACTGGCCCGTAATACTTCTTCCCTATCCCACTAAAATAATGGGATACAATATATGAGTACTATACTTACGGATTTCCTAGAACAGGACATTTTGGAAGCTAAACAGAATGGTTTTCACCCTATGCATGGCACGGAGACAGATTTAATTCTAATTTTGGATGAGTTGAGAATGGCAGTGGAAGGCATCAGTATGGCCCTTCTGGTGTTACTAGATTCATCGGTGGCCTTTGACACCATCAACCACTAGCTATTATTATGTAGACTTGAGGAAATTAGTGTGGAGGGAATGTGCCTTGAATGGTTCAAATCCTTTCTCTCAACCAGGACTCAAGCTATCTCTAATGTGCCCTTTCAATCCACGTTTAAGAAGTTGGAGCATGGAGTACCACAGGGCGCAGCCCTGAGCCCTATCATATTTAACATTTATAGCTGACCTCAGTTAAAGCTAATCAGGTCCTTTGAGATATTCTTTGTGAATTATGCTGATGACACTTAGCTTATTGTATCTTATGAGCAAAACTACCCTGAGTACACAGAGAAATTTCAGTCCTGTATAGTTGAAATGACAAAGTGGTTTACAACTAACTATCTAAAATGTAATGAAGAAAAGTTTTTATGCTGCCCCAGTGCCAAATACCTTAGAGAACTTCCCAAAAAGTATTTGCCAGGGACAGCCTGCACAAGTAGGGTGACCTCTGCTTGTCCTGCTGGATAATATACTGTCCCTTGAAAAGCATATTAATAAGACTGTGGCCACCTGATTTGGTCCCCTGAGAAACATAAGGAAATTGTTCCTTTCTTACCAGTGACTGCCTACAGACTAACAGTGCAAAGCATCATTTTGGGTAGACTTGATTATTGCAATGCACTGATGTTGGGAGTACCAGACTACCTTTCTAACAGACTATTTAGGATACAAAAACTGCCAGCCAAGCTATCCCTGAATCTATCAAGAAGGGACTCTGCATTAGCAGCATTGAGAACACTGCATTGGCTGTCTTTTAAGGAATATATCAAGTTGAAGGCCCTCTGTATCATCCACAAAGCTGTGAACAACATAGGCTCAGTCTTGCAACTAAAAATGCTCACTTACTATCATCCTAATCGGAATCTGAGGTTCCCAACAGCCAACCAGATTGAGATACAAAAAATTAAGAAAATCTGAGTAGGTGACAGGTCCTTCGGGGTCAAAGCTGTTCAGCTTTGGAATGATTTACCGGTCGATCTTAGAGCCGATAGAAACCTTCTCAGTATTAGGAAAAAACTTAAAACATGGTTGTTTCCATAGGGTTTAAGAGGTGGGCCTAGTGGGGGGCAGGGGTTTCCATTTTTTAAAAATGGGGGTCCTGTAGTAGTAAAAGGTCAGGATATTTTTTGTTTTGTATGGATTTGATTGTCTTTTACGGTACAAAGTCGTATCAGGAAATTTCTCTATGTGTATTATTTGAATGTATGCTTCTGACGTCTCTCACTCTAGCACCTTGATACCTGTAACTTGGTGTATGCCGGCAGTTTATAAATGTTGGTTCATTCATTCATTGTAGCTATTGAAGAGTTTTAAAAAATGAGTTGCTCCCAGCAGATGAATAAAATCATTCAGGAATCTCTAAAATCACAATAATTCACAAACACAATAAACTGAACTAATTCAATATGAAAAAAGGAATGCAAATACCCTCTTACAAATACTGTTGAGTATTGAGGGATCCTACTGACCACATCAAATATAAGGATTGGGTCCAATCACCAAACAATTTGTTATGAAAAGGTTATATTTGAGAATTTGTCTCCCTGATTTAGATCTTGGTGGATCTGGTCCTGCTTTTACTTTTCTGTCAGTTTTCCGACCACCTACTAGGAGGTCAACCCACTCTAGTTAGATGGGGACAGGTTGATGAACGAAAGTCTGTTGGAAAGCCACAGTCTCCATCAGAAATTTCCTCCCATGTCAACAGCACCATAGGCATAAGCCGCTGTCAGAGGGAGAAGTCAGTTTGTCCGCCGGGTCAATCACAAGTTTCCTTCCACCAACATAACTGTGTCTGGTAAACCTCCACAGCTGAGTTGGCAGATTGGAAGAGTTATAAGCTCAAAACGTACCTTTTTCTCTTTTTGTCTCTTCCCTTTCAGTAATGAACCCGATCGTCCAAGTCCTTCCTTTGCTGCTGCTTCTTGACCAAAAAGCAAATGAACCTTGTCACCAGAAACGAAGGTAAGTGTCGTTTTTACCTGTTACCTTTTGACTTGTCTGTTTGCATTAGCCCTGGTCTGGTGAATTTTTTTCTTCACACTTACAATAATTCACTATTGTGCAATGCATATGTGTATAATGTGGTCGTTCAAGAAATTTAAAGAAACACATCTATATAATTTGCTTTCATGTACAAATTTTGTGCAAGGTGCCTTCGTGCTAGCGGACTCCTACAAAAAAAGTGAGTCTAATCTCAAATTCAAAATGTGTCCATACAGAAGGGTTTAATCATTTTTCTCAAATGATCAAATCATGTAAATATGCATTGCACATTCTTGAAATAATATAATAATATAAATTTAATAAAATCCAGAAATTGCACTAAACAAGGCAAAAGATTTGTTTGCAAGAAATGTAAAATCAATGTTCGTTCAAAAATAAAACATAATATATATTTATTAATTTCACGTTTTCCCTTGTCAAGGGCATTGTCTGTATATTATTAAGTTTTAATTGATTCAATTTCTTAAAATATGTAATGCATATGTGTTTATTCTTAACACTTATCAATTGAAAATAAACACCTCTATTAGCACTTAAAAAAACTAAAATGTTTAATTTTATGTAAGTAACCACTATCATATTGAATACTTGCACCAAAATGTCTATGCCCATTACAACCTTCTATCACTAGTGTACCCACTCTACAAATATGTTAATTAAAATGCTTTTGTATTTACTGTCATAACTATAAGTAACTTTATGTATCACACATTTTCATCATTAACGTAATCATTGACTTCAAAATGAACAATAATCTTAGGACAAATAATTCAATTAACAAATGAGATACTTTAAAAAAATAATTTGTATTCAAATAAACATTTAAGTAACGCAAAACCATGATGCACAGCAACAGTCAGTGGGTTTTTCACCCAGAATATGCCTCCTAAATAGACTGTTAAGGGGTAACCTCCTTAGGAATGGGCATCTAGTGGGCATAGAGAAGGCACCTCAAGGATCCTTCTTGGGAGGAGTGGGTTTAGTTTTCACAGGGGCTAAGGACAGATACAACACTCATTCAGGTGGAATATGGCTACGAGGAGTGGGAAAGTATTGGGGTTGGGAGGTAGAGGGAGCTGGAGTGGTTCGTGTGCATTTGCCAGTCTGTTCTGCAGTTGCATGCGGTATATGTTGTGTATGTTTGGGTGTGCGTTTTTGGAAGGTGTTTAGTGTTCCTTTGAGTGTGTGGTTTGGGTGTGGTTGGTGTACTTGTGTGTGTGCTTTTGCGTGAGTGTGTTTGGATGAGTGTGCTGTTGAGGTGGTTGTTGTGGTTGTGGTACGTGTGTCTGTATGTGTTGCAGCTTTAAGTGTATCTAGGGTATATTTGGATGTTTGTGGTTTAGAAGGTGTTTTGTGTTGGGGTGAATGTGTGCAGTTGTAGGTGTTTTGCATGTGGGTGTGATGGTAGTTGTGGGTGGGCTGGTGTTTGTGGTACTTGTGAGTGTGGTGGTGGTTGTGGATGTGGTGGTGTTTGTTGGTGTGTTGGAGGTTGTGTTATTTGTGGGGTGGTGGTGTTTGTGGTTGTGGGTGTGGTAGTGGTTGTGGTACATGTGGGTGTTGTGGTGGGTGTGGTACCTGTGGGTGTAGTGCCAGTAGGTGTGTATGTTGTTTAGGGTGTCTGTTTGTGTTTCTCTGTGTGTATGTGTTTATGTATGTGAGTGAGTTTGCTGCTTGTGTCTGTTAGAATAGGTGCCTGCAAAGAAGTGAGTGTGTGTGGGATAGGGGTGGGACTTGGGATGAAGGAGGGATGTGAGTTGGGGCACAATGGTGGCTAGTTATGGGGCTGCAGTGAGTGTGGAGGCTATCATAACAAGTGATCTCTTCATGCCAGAAATTGAACTATGATTGACATCCAGAAATGCAACCAATTTTTACATTTGGCAACTAAGGCTCTGGATGCCAATCCCAATTACTGTCTGACCTACGGAGATGCTGCATAAGAGGTCAAGAGCCTCCTCACTCAGTGCAGCCAGGAGGAGATGGGGTGAGGAGACTGTAGTGAAGGAGATCTCAGCCCATTCAGGGGGTTGGGTTTGGCCAACTGGGGGAAAGCAAGAGGGAGGGCAGAGATTGGGTCTCTGGATGGTGGACAAGAATGCGAATGGTCCAATTCCTGTAGGATCCACCACCACCAGGAAATGATCACTTGTGGAGGACTCGAAGTTGATGAAGAGCTAGTGGCCTCCATTCTAGTCCCCTCACCCTCCATGCCATTGTGTTCAACTGTGCCCAGTGTCTCGCTAGACATTCTCTGCCTTCATGGCCAATGTCTCCTTTTTTCTGCTCCTCAAGGTACTGAAAACACATATACAATAGTTTTATTGTATCCATATGAATAGAACTCATCATGAGTTTTTTTCTCAAAACATTTTCAAAAGTTTCCTATTTCACTTACTTCAAGACTTTCAAACCAAGGTTTACTTTAACATTATCCCAATAGCATCAGAAACCATTTGGTCACTTTTTTTATTTTTTATAAAATTGCTTCCATATTATTTATGATCATTTTTCATGACTTTTAAATTTGCTCCTGGAATTGTTTCACAATGCTGAATGGTTCTGATTGGTTGTATCAAATAGTGAACGTATGTTACAAAAATATGGCAAAAAGCCTTTGTACATTGCACACTGTCCATTTGCAAAAGTTCCTTTAACTAATCTGTTTTTCTTCAATATTGATTTACCATCTGGATACACGAAAGGACACAGGAAACTTGTTTTTGGGTATGTGTTACTATGTCACCAATCTGTACACATTCCTGTCTGTTTTCACAAAAATGTATGTCTATCAAATTCATTTTTTTTAAAAACAGACTGGCTTACAGTCACATTTGTCAATGAGTAAGACATCATGCAAATCAGTCACTTTTAACATACATGTTTTTGTATTTATTGATAACAACATATATGTAATATATTTTCATTAAATAATCTTACCAGTTATTCTCATGTTTCAAATCTTTATGGCTCACATGGTCACTATTGTTTGTCTATGATACCAACTCACCAATGTGACATTTGGAACATCCACTGTATCAAAAGTGCATTTTATTCTATGTCACATAGCGCTAACATAGTCTCCTTAATAATTGTGAGGGAGCATCACACCTGACACAATTATAAATTGTGACCTGTTTTGGTGCAACTATCCCTCATACCATCAAAAAACTCATGTAGATTTTTTTAGGCAGGCTTGCATCTGCTCAAAACAGTCCTTTGGTAGTGATCAGAAATAAAGTGGCATTATGTACCACAAAATAAATATACAAAACACACAATTGTAAACCTTGTGAAAAACTTGCACCTTTAAAAACTCTTCTTGTAAGTTGGACATGTGTCATCCTTTATGTCGATACCATAATTTGTAGCTGTGGCAAAAATAGTTATTTAACAAGAAGAATGCAAAAAAGAACATACTCCCCTGATGGTACTGTTGGGTTCTCAACTGCCCATCAAGCTGCAGTTCGGCCACCAGAAGTATGTTTGCCATTAGGGGGTTCAGGCATCAGCACACACGCTTCCTATGTTGGTAGGCCTGGCCAAGCTAGACTTTTTGGTCTGGACTTTTTGGTCCATTTTGTAGATCCTGCCATTTCTTGTGACAATGGTTGTTGTGCCGCTTGTAGAAACCCCAGGGTCTGCACATTCTTTGCGTTGGCCTTCCAGATGGCTTTCTTCTCATGGGCTTTGACCTTGATATGGAAAATGAAATTGTTAGTTATGTTTATTTTTATTGATGTAACACAATTTTGAGAATACAATCACAAGCGTTTTGAAAGAGTGAGAACTCATTGTGAGCTACTGATAGCTAAACAACTTGTGTATTTTGTACCAGACACCCCCCAAGCCCAGCTTCATTGCTTCAATCTTAATGTTCATGGAGCCAGATACTATGGTTTGTACCTAATATCATGACTAAGGGAACTATGAAAGGGCTGTGGTGTGTGTCCGTTAGATTGCAGTCTTTGAGGATGTATGAACATATGTGATTATGAATGTGATATATTTTTGTGAGTAACTAAGAGCCTGTGTCAAATGTACTTGCAGCACAGGACATACCCTTCCCCATATGTTCACCATAACATGTATGCCTCAAACATACATTTTTATTTTAAATGTGAGATAATTAAAGTGTGGAAAAATAATTTCCAGAAAAGTTCAGAATATTGAACACTCTTCTGCCTTTAAAATGTCTCATTTAAAAAGTTGCTGTATTTCTCCTTATACTCATAGCACAAATCATTTTTAGTTTGTATGTTAAATATATATATATATACACATACATATATACATATTACTTTTATTGCAAATATAATATATTTTGTAAAAATTAACATATTGTTAATTTATCAGTTCTCACATTAAAATATTACATACACATACATATAGAACTACACACCCAAAAAAAACATATGGTATGAAACACACATTACATATTATTGTGACTGGAATGTGTTCCAAAATACACATCATGATTTTTCAATTTGGATTTAGAAAGAAGTGAAACTTCACTTTAACCACTACCCTTCACTCAGGAACTAAAAGAGACATTTTAGCCCTGATTTAATGAAAAAAACATGTTAGTGAGAATTACATTTTCATTTTAACCATGTACTGTTCCTCTGGTGAGCCACAGAGCTGGCTGTACAGGAACAGGACCTTACCAGCAAAGCAAGCTCCTATGCTGAGAGGTTAGGGGCCCTGCCACCTCCTTCTACATGACATCATGGCTCCCAGAGGTCAGAAACACCAGCAAAAGAGGAGGAGGTGTTGTTGGCTACAGTGTTCATAGACAAGTGAGCTTTTTTCATCTACATAATGTGGTGATTGTCAATAGAGACAGACACATCCATTGGCTTTCATACGTTGCTGTCACACATGTTAGTCTATGGTTGTGTCCGTCATGCACTACCTAGTCAGCTTCTTCCAACAAAAATGTCCTGTCAGTGTGATCAGGTACCTGCCATTTTAGAATGTGAAATAGTGTGTTTCTCGTTGTTGAGTGTGTCACCACCACTCAAAATGGTGGCTAGTTTGTTTACATATACCAAATGCTAACATTACTTGTTTTTTAAACAAAAACAGTATTATGTAGTTTTTGTTTATATATCCATTGACAGACTTTTTATAGAAAAATAATTAACTAAATATATAATGTGCACATAATACATTTGAAATATATTGTTTGCACATTTCAATAAAAAATAATAGACAGGTCAAACAATGTTATTTTAAATTTGAAAATCACAAATATATGTTCCGTACAGATTTGTTAAGAAACCAAAATGGTTTTAACTGATAAATGAGATACGTTTTAAATATCAAAGAAAATCTTGATAATTAAAAAATATAATTATCTATTTTTTAATGCAGACTTATGGACCCAGGGAGAGATAGAAGATGACAGCCTCAAGTTTTTCAACTATTTCCAGATCTTGCCACCATAGAAAAACGGAATATTATCAAAAAATTCAGAATTAATAGGCAAACTATTATTGATTTATGCCACCAGCTGGAGCCAGACCTTCTGCCTCACAAAACTAATCCCACATCAATAACACCACTTGTCAAAATCATGGCATAGCCAAACGATCCTTCCAATACACTGTTGCAGTAACTGGTGGAATGTCACAACCAACCTTCAGTGGTATGCTGCAAGAGGTTCCTTCTTAAGTAATGATGACCAACATCACATTGCAACATTATTTTCCAGATAGAAAAACGAGGCATCATGGTAGTTTTTGTTATTTTAAATAAACATTAACAATTGCAAAATTGTAAGTTGATTATACCTAGTAGAATATATGCAGTCAGATGACCAGACATTTACAATATAAAAATGTATGTGAAATATGTTATTAGCTGGAAAAAACTATTATAAGCATCATACTTTCATGCAAATTTAAATGACGTTTGGAACCTGTTATCTTAAATACAAGAAAGCACATTGAAATACACAAACAAACAAGGCAAATACAACAAAAAATCCAGTATGGAAACACACATATTGACAACACATATTGACCACTAGTGAAATGAGTATCATGCAACTAATTTGGTCGTTTTAAATTTGGGGTTGATATGTTCTACAAAAGTGCAAAAAATATTGTCATCAGCTAACTTAAAAGCAAAAACAACATTTATGTTTAGTGACACATTCAAAAGTACAACTTACCAGTTTCCACTTCACCAGGGATTCCTGTCAGGCCTTCATGATGTAGGATCTGCAAGACCTTCTCTTTTCAGGAAAAGTTGCAAGGGGGGCTGGGAGAACCACTCCCAGTCCTCTAACCCTACAGGTGATCCTTGAAGGGCAGATAATGCACTCACCCTCGCAGATCATTCCACCACTTCCTAATTACCTCCTGTGTGTGCAGATTGTTCACTACAGCATTCACTCTGTCAAATATTCTGGTCCACATTTGCCTTATCTGAGCTATGGCTGTATTTTGTACTTGTGCTTCAAATAGTTGTGGCTCTACTCTGATGGTTTAATCCACCATGACTGGCAATTTTTCCTCTGTCAAATGAGGATTTCTCCTCCTTGCCATTCTAAAGAAGTTAAATGAAATGAAATAGGGAACCCACATATTACATGAAAAGAGATTGAGACAAAAGAACAAGAAAAAGAGGGAGTAAAACCTGAATTCTGTACTGTAAAATCTTCATCAAATAGTTCTGCTGCAGAGGAATGGCAAAGGATCATGGTCTGAAATGGAGTGTGTTTTATAGTGTGGTATACAGGTGTAAACAGTTAGCCAAAACACATCAGGTGTGTGATGCTATCATTCATTCACAGGTCACCTGCATAGTACAATATTGGATGGCAAAGCTCTGTCGCCATAAGGAATCTGTCACTAGAATAATGCCTGCACAATTGTGAAATCTAAATGTGCTTAGCACAAACTCACCACCCTGATGGCAGCGGAGTAATGTTAGCCAGTATAGGAGTGTGTTGTGTCACTGGTGGTGCACCGCTTACACAAAAGAAACACTCTTTTTAAGCAGATGGAGGCTTAGCCACTATACAACTAACTATGATGGGTGGAATTCCATCAGCTTGACAGGTTACTTCTAAAGTCTGTCACAGAGGAACAACGGGTCCTGCCAAGATCTAATTCCAGTCCTTAGTCTATTCTCAGAGAAATGTAATGAGGCCTTTCAGTTGGCAAGACGCAGAGCCTCCGAAGAGGTATTTATGGATAGTTAAAAAAATGTCATCTACGTAATTAAGAGTACTACATTTAGGGTGATATGTAGCCAATTCTATATTAATATGGAGAAGTCCCACTGCAACAAAAACACATAAAGGTGTGATGTAAATTCTATTAGAGAATAATGTTATAAGTAGGCATACATTGTTCACATTGCTATCTGTTTATCAAATGTTGTTCTTTGGATTGAGAGGTTAGTCAGGTGTGGTAGATGATCCAACATAAATAAATGGTCCATTATGCTGAATGCCATTCATAGGGCAATAAGGATCACAACAAAGAATTGATCTGGACCTTGATATTATCTACACGAATATAAAATAGAAATTAATACTAATTGAACCATCTGTTTTTAGAGTAATGTTATACACATAAGTTAAAACAACTGTGCTATAACACCATACTCAGCTGAAACAAATCAAAGTGCTCCTGGAATCAAGTCAACAGACAAAGGTAAACATGTTTAATGAACACCAGATATAAAAAGATGCATCTTAAATCATTAGCAAGTATGAAATGATATATTCCTAACTTAATGGCTAATGTCAATATTGGGTCCTCATTTAGAATTTAGCAGAGTATGAACCCTGTTGTAAATAAGCAGAACTCTGACCAAGCCAACCATTTGGGGCCAGATGTAGGTAGCCGTTTGCATGGTGCAAACTGTGAAAACCGCAGTTTGCGCCATGCAAACAGCCTAACGCGATGCTCATTCCCAAATTGCGAGTCGGTACCGACTCGCAATTTGGGAATGCGACTCGCAAATAGGAAGGGGTGTTCCCTTCCTATTTGCGACTTGCATCTCAATTCAGAATTGCTTTGTGACCGCGAATGCGGTCGCAAAGCAACTCGCATTTACCACCAGTGCCACACTGGTGGTAACTCATTTGCAAAAGGGAAGGGGTCCCCATGGGACCCCTTCCCCTTTGTGAATGTCGACAAATTTTTTTTTTTCAGAGCAGGCAGTGGTCCTATGGACCACTGCCTGCTCTGAAAAAATGAAACCAAATGGTTTCTGTATTTTTTTCATTTTGCAACTCGTTTTCCTTTAAGGAAAACGGGCTGCAAAATGAAAACAAAAACTGCTTCATTTAAAAAGCAGTCACAGACATGGAGGTCTGCTGACTTCAGCAGGCCACCATCCCTGTGACTGCAGGGACTCGCTATGGGATCGCAAAAAGAGACCCACCTCATTATTATTAATGAGGTGGGTCTTTTCAACCCCATAGCGAGTCGCAGAAGGTGTCTGAGACACCATTCTGCATATGCTTTTGCGATTCTGAAATTGCGAGTCGCACCGACTCGCAATTTCAGAATCGCAAAAGCATATCTTGCTACATCTGCCCTTGGTCTTTTAGCTACATGCAGGGCTGGGAGAAGTACCAACTTAACAGTGGTACAGCATCCATTGGCTCCATTGTTGCTAATCTTGGACCATGCACAAAGAAAATGGATAATGACCCCCACATTCAGACAGAAAACACCATGTGCAGCATAGCCATTAGTATTGTTCTTCAAGAAACAAACTCTTGCTTTGGAAATGTGTTTCTTGAAAACAAAACCATTTTCCAGAGAGATTGTGGCTTCCTTCATAGCATGGAGATCCCCGTCAAGCAAGTCAGAATCTCAAAATATGGTGGAGGAGAGGAGGATATTCCTCTGTTGACATTGCAGGCGGTGGGACCACCCAGCTTACCTCAGTATCTAGCTATGTATCTATTTTGTAAGGTAAAGTGCCTACTTGTCTCCTCAGAGGCTCATAAGCATGCTAAAAATATCTTGTGCCTGAGATCCAAAGTGAGACTACCATGTGAGAAACAAATAACCCATTGGGAATTGGCAATAGTTCTTAAGCAACTTTTAAAACCACTCTATGCTCCACTTACAAATTGTGATATGCAGAGGTATTTGACAAAACCTTTTCTGGGAATAGCAGCATGATATGATTAAGATACTGAGATCACTTAACGTCACACACTTTGGTAGCTGTGGAAAAGGAATTAAATTGTATAGATGGACAAACATTTGTTCTGCCCTCCATTCTATCCTATTAGATACTTAAAGCTGCAACAGTCAATTCATGGAAATAGAGAAGATTCTAGAATCCTCAATTTATCTGGACAGGTATGGTAACAAATGGGATTTCATTTAGACCACCTGGATTTTTTCTTTCACTTTTCCTACTCGTTATTTGACTTTTACAATGAGTGATTCCCACTTCCTGAGTCTCACTCATGCCAAATATTGGACTGTGTATACTAATCGTCAGAACCTTAAGGTAAAGTTGCTGCTGCAAAACTAAGGTAGAAGCCACTAGGCTGGCTATGCATGAACATGAATACACATGGGTGTGCACAAGTGCAGGCTGGATGACCGTGACTACCGATGTGCACAGCTTTGTATGTGCACATTGGTAGTCTGTCACAAAAGGACTCTGCAAGGTTTGATGCAGTCATGGGGTAGACCTTATAACATGAGTTGTATTCATACTGTATACATGTGTGTTTACAACTCCATTGTACGTTATAGATGGATTCTGCCCTAATTTACAGTTTTAGGCTATCAAACTGGAGTAAAACATGCACACTATGGGCCTCATTATAATTTCAGGGCACAGAAAAGCCCTTCTGCTGCAAATCCCGATGGGCAGGTTGCCGCAAGTGTGCCAGTCTCCCCGCTTGGACCATTACGAGTTTCTCACTGGGTCAATGGGCAGAACCTCAGTTTCTGCCCACTGGCCCAGCAGGAAACGGCCTACAGCATTGTCTCCAGCTCGTAATAGAGCCAGCGGCAATGCTATAGTGCATAGGGTGCACCAGCACCCATTGCAATGTTCACTGTCTGCAAATTGCGACAGTGCTGGCTGGAGGGGCCTGCACTGCCCATGCCCCTAAGGCTACCTGCACCCTGTCTCCACCAGCCTTTTCATGACGATGTTGCCACTATGAAATCGCTGCCCGAAAAGGGGGGGTCGCAATCCCCAGGGCAAAGCTGCTTGCAGCGCTGCCCTGGCAGATTAGGACCGCCACAACTGCCAGACTGTCAGGACGACTAACCCTGTTGGTGCTGGTGGTCCAATCATTATCATAATGTGGGGCTCAGACCTCCACATTGGCAGTGGTCCAACTGCCACCGCAGGTCTGTAGACCGCCAGACTCGTAATGATGCCCTATGTTTGAATTTACAGTGCACTTTGCATGGCTTTTCATGGCTCTGTAAATATGGAGCAAGGCAACCCAGTACAAGCCACTGTCTTTCCTTACTCTGCATCAAAGGGGTGTTCCATGGGCACAGTGATGGGTTTTTCCATGCAACTCTTATGGATTTTGACACTTTCCCAGATCTGCAAGGATTTATAAACCTGGGAATGCCCCAAAAGCCTCCACCTCCACAGGGAAGGTTTAACAAGGAGAAAAAACATTATTTCTCCTTGTTTTGTCCTCTTTCTATGTGTGCTGTATTCTACAGCACATGTAGAAGGAGGAAACCACCTCCCTTGATTGTTTTTGTGCAGGAAGGTGTCCCTTTCTCCGTGAAAACAATAATTCCTAAACTTCAGACACCGTGGTTCAAGGCTGCCTGTATTGGGGCATGGCAGCCAATTTTGCACCAGTGCAGTGGAAGAGGACAAGAATGTGCCATATCTCATTGAAATCTCATAGATACAGCAGAATCCTGCCCTTTTTCTTATGCAGGGCAGCGCTGCAAGAATCCTTGTGGTAGTACCCTGTGCCAAAATATTGCAAAAAAGTCCCTGAGTGTCACCAGTGATTTTTCCTATTGACTGCAGTGGTAAAGACTTGACAGTTTGAACTGCATTGAATAAGTTTTCGCTCGCAAATTCATAACTCTGGTTATATATATCTGACTTACTTTGTTTTGGTGTCTAAATGAATATAAAATCTGCTTTGTCTTAATAAATTGGAGTTGAATTTCTTTCGAGTCATGTCATTTACTTATCATCCTTGTTGATACTCTGAAATGCTTAACACGTGTTCCTCTAGTAAAGCCTAACTGCTCTTTGCCACACTACCAGGGTTGAGCTAAGGATTTATTATTGTGAATCCAAGGACCTTCTTTAGGGTATTGTAACAGTAAGGTATTGTGAAGCCTAACCAGCATTACTGCATAATATTCCATTTTCCTACAGACCTGCTGGGGGACTCCAAAGAGTTCAGCTGAAGACTTCTGTGCACTGATCCTGGCCTCTACTGGCACTCCAGTGCCCTTCAGCAAGCCTGGAGTTCCTGGGACCAGGGAAGTAAAGCAAGGAGGGTGTTTTACTGGCTAGTTACAGAGGGGATGCCCATACCAGTAAAAGAATAGGATCAGAAGGGAGATCAAAGACAGGTCATCCAGGAACCCATGCTCTGCATCAGGAGGAAAATGAGCCAAAGATTAAGAAAATCAGCCCAACAGAGCCACTTTCAAGTACTTTGTGAGAATTCTCAGTTTATCTTGGGCTCCCGTATGGAGGACCCTGTTTCCAGCTGGTTAGTTTTTTGTGCTATACAGAACGGAATCTTCTCACGTTCTGTGGGTGCTTTGTCTGTGAGGGAATGTACTGTTTGTGGGTTAATCCCAGTAACAGCCAATGGGTGACCAGCTTCTGCAGCCCGTGCTGGGGCGGTGTTTAAGGTCTGCATAGTGAATTGTACTAGTCGCCTGGAAAGTTGGACTAGCTCATTGTAAAGTGTGCGTATGTCAGCTATTTTTATAGCCTGTACCCCAGGATGTGGTGTGTATGTTGCAAACATGGGCTGCGCTGGTCCGTCATGACTTAAGGGACCTAATCTCACAGGTTGGTAGGGCACCATTGAACCAATTTTGATGTTCTTGATTGGAACGCTGTATCTTTAGATACGGGTAAGCTTGGTACCGCTGCGGTGCATTTGCCATTTTATATTTGTAAAATGAATGCATTCTATCATCTTCTTCAGGGAGTGTGACCTAGGAACACAATGTTTCTGTTTGGTAAGATTTGTGAGGTTCCACAATAAATGTAACATACCACCCTAATTTGTTAAGCCATGGGCTTCTAGGTGATATTTTAATGCATGTCTAACATTTTCTGAAAAGTCAAGGGTGTTATCCATGTTGAGTAATGGTTACAGAGATGGAACACCAAATGTGGAGAAAGTCCTTTACAGAGTTCAAACTTGAACAACTTACATCCTAATTAGGTACTTCCTATTCAGCTGAGGAGGATTATCCCTAAAACCACAGACGTCTCCGTATAATGGTACTTAGGGTACCTACTGTGTGTGAGCCAGAGATACTCAGGATATCTGTCAATTAGTGACAAAACACCAACGTTGGTAGCACAATGTCGTAGGCAAGACTTCTGGTTTAGGGATGACAGCACTTTTGTTTGTAGGTGACTGAGTCATTCCTACAACAAGTAGAAACAGCCCGGCCCAAGGCACCTTGAGCTTGCTCACAAGCAGTACCTCACCAAAAACCCAAACAGTAAAAGGTGATTTCTGGCAGTCTTATGCATGGACTCTAGATTTGTGACATCTCAGGGAAGTCGTGGTGGAATGGAAGTTACCCCTTTCTTAAGTTAGCAATAAGTCTCAGTCAAACACAGGCAATGAAGGAGATGCAGGAGATTTTTCAGTAGGTTTATTGAAACAACTACAATCTACGATAAAATGCATTAGCTGCAAAGATTAGGATAATGAACACTAAAAGAAGCATAATTGTGAAGAGAAGAGTTGTGAATACAAAAACCCCCACAATATTGCAATGAGCATGAAATGTAAAATCCCTAGCATAGAGATCCTAGGGCCACATGTAGCAAGGCTTTTGCGCCTCGCAAACGGCGAAAAACGCTGTTTGCGAGGCGCAAAAGCCTCTACGCGATGCAGAATCGCATTTTGCGAGTCGGATCCGACTCGCAAAATGCATTTCCGACTCGCAAATAGAAAGGGGTGTTCCCTTCCTATTTGCGACTCGCAACGCGATGCAAGTTGATTTGCGACCGCGAAAGTGGTCGCAAATGAACTCGCAGTTACCATCCACTTGAAGTGGATGGTAACTCATTCGCAAACGGGAAGGGGTCCCCATGGGACCCCTTCCCCTTTGTGAATGAACACAAAAATAGTTTTTCAGAGCAGGCAGTGGTCCTATGGACCACTGCCTGCTCTGAAAAAAACCGAAACAAAAGGTTTCGGTATTTTTTTCCAAGTGCAGCTCATTTTCCTTTAAGGAAAACGGGCTGCAGATGGAAAAAAAAAACTGCTTTATTGAAAAGCAGTCACGGACATGGTTTTCTGCTGTCTCCAGCAGGTCACCATCCCCGTGAGTGCCCAGACTCGCAATGGGGTCGCAAACTGCGACCCACCTCATTAATAGTAATGAGGTGGGTCTTTGCTACCCCATTGCGAGTTGCAGAAGGTGTCTGAGACACCGTTCTGCATAGCAAATTGCAAGACGCAATTTGCCATCTTCCTACATCTGGCCCCTAATCACTAACCTAACGAGTGTTAGGTATGATAAACCTAATTTGTTAGTACCATGTCCATGAGAGGCATCCCCCAAACCTCATTACCTTGGAATAAAGTCTCTAGATCAGACTCCGTGGTCTGCAGCAAGGTGACTTGCACTGTAGATGACATCTGGAAGGAATCTCTCTGATGACCTTGTCTGTTTGAGATGTATTTATACAGCTCATGTAGGACCCCATGATGCAGGTGTGTTCCCAAACAATTGATAAGGAGACAGACTTGTGGCGGCAATTATGTAAACAATCTCCAACAAGTGTACATTATGTTCCTGTCACACGTAAGTGAGAAAGCGACATGGTGTGAATACCCATGTACATCACTTGATTATGACGCTGATAGTGACACCCTCACAGAGTGGCACTGATAATGGAAATCAAAACATTTTTATAACTCTAAACAATGACAGCCATCTTAAAAGAAATAATAAATCAAATGGACTAAAACAGAGCACTCTAAGTAGGTTAAAAGTCACTAGGTGATGGGGGCACAGGCCTGCAAGCCAATGTGCTAAGCTGATATCCTGGGTCCCAATAAAAACTAAATAGAATTCACTATACCAGAGCACTGGTAGAGTGGAGGAAATATACTTTTGTTATCAGTTGTACGTCGAATGACAATGGTTCCTATGCTTCTGAGGGCAAATCCAATGTGTTCCCTATTCTGATCTACAACCTACCTTGTCTTGTGCTCTACATGAGTCTTAAAATGTACCCTAACATGCTACAGGATGTTTAAATGTAAAAAATATATAAACCATATATATAGATGAACCTTTCATTTTGGTTCTCCTTACAGTCACTATGCCAATGCTTTTAGAACGTAGGCAGCCTATTGAACCAATAGGGTTAACTTAAAACAGCATTATTAATCAAATATATCTGCACAAATGGATCAGTGCCTGCATACACCCATTATGGCATCTCCTAAATGGTTTTAGGGCAACTAACTATTCCAAATTGAATCACTGTAATTCACTCAATCACCGCCTCTCCTTCTACTCCCACTCCAGGCAACTTCAAAAAGAACCTATTGAAAACTCTCATGCATCTCCTGCATTGCCTGTGTGTGACTGATACTTACTACTAGTGTGAAAAAAGGATAACTTCCATTCCTCCATGTCCCCCCTGACGTCACAATCTAGAGTCCATGTGTAAGACTGCCAGAAATGTACTGTTTGGATTTTTGGTGAGGTTCTGCTTGTGAGCCGGGAAGGGATGGGCTGATAGTTGTGACTTGTTGTAGGAGTGACTCAGTCATCTACAAACAAAATGGCTGCCATCCCTAAACTAGCAGTCTTGCCTATGAGAGTCCAACTACGAACTGGCAGACTTCAAACTGAAAAAATTAATTTACTCGTTATGTGATGTGATTCGACTCAGCCAGTACATCATAAACGGCATTTCAGAGACCTACTGCAATCTGTGAATCCTGAATCTTCACTTCAAAGACTTCCAAAGGCAGACTTCTATCAGATCTGCTGCTGAAGCTGTACATCCTGCTATGACTGAACTTCTAAAATGGCTTGGTTAGTGTATGAGTGTACACAAATTAGTTTGTAAAATCTGCAGCCAAAGTTATATTTCAGGATCTGACTCATAAATCCCACTACTCTTCCCCTAGAGTAGGGGATTTGTGGTGATTTATACATGGCTGTTTTATTTTTGTGTTACATTATATTATGGCTTTACTATGCTGCAATATTGTGTTTTTGTGTTGCATTGTGCTGTGTGGAATTTTGTTATCATTCTGCTGTGAATATTCTGTTGGGGCTATTTTAATTGCACTCTCTTGTTTTGTTCTTGTTGTGCTCTACCATTGTGTTACGTCTTTATGTTTTAAGATATCCAGTTGTGTACGATAGTTCCTTTGCATTACTGTGTAAGAAACGTTCTGCTAGCGAAGCGTGTGAGATTGTATCCACAAGCTCCAGAGGCCCAGGACCTCCACAGGCAGGCAGTACTTTACATTTACTGCCTAGAAGTACATTTTTACACTTACTCACAGTCTTGGATATTGTTTACACGTAATCACTTTTTAAAGAAAGTTAAGGCTGCCCTTTATGGCCGAAACCTGTAATACGTCTTCTCTATTGCCTCTTTCATCTCTGAACCACTTTACACGATTTGGCACCTACATTTTCCTGCTCTTTTTCTCATTTAGGGCCGTATTTATACTCCGTTTGCGCCGAATTTGCGTCGTTTTTTTCGACGCAAATTCGACGCTAAACTAACGCCAACTAACGCCATATTTATACTATGGCGTTAGAGGCGTATAGCGCCAAAGTTCCTGGAATGTGCGTCATTTTTTAGCGTGAACCCCTTCCTTGCGTTAATGATATGCAAGGGAGGCGTTCCCGTCTAAAAAATGACTCCCAGGCCTTTACGTGGTATTTATACTCCCGGGCAAAAGAGACGCCCGGGAGTGGGCGTGGCTAAAAACGGCGCATTTGCGCCGCTTTTTAACGCCTGGGTCAGGCATGGCGTTAAGGGACAAGTGGGCTCAAAATGAGCCCAGAGTGCCCTCCCCTGCCCCCAGGGACCCCCCCTGCCACCCTTGCCCACCCCAGGAGGACACCCAAGGCTGGAGGGACCCACCCCAGGGACATTCAGGTAAGTTCAGGTAAGTATTATTATTTTTTTTTTAAATAATTTTTTTTGGCATAGGGGGGCCTGATTTGTGCCCCCCTACATGCCACTATGCCCAATGACCATGCCCAGGGGACAGAAGTCCCCTGGGCATGGGCATTGGGCAAGGGGGCATGACTCCTATCTTTACACTGATAGGAGTCATGTTGATGGGGGATGGGCGTCGTTAAAAAATGGCGCAAGTCGGGTTAAGACGATTTTTTTGCCTCAACCTGACTTGCCCCATTTTAAGACGCCCTAACGTCATTTTTGCCCAACGCCGGCGCTGCCTGGTCTACGTGGTTTTTTTCCACGCACACCAGGCAGCGCCGGTCTGCTTGCGCCGGCTAACGCCATTCCATAAATACGGCGCCCGCATGGCGCTTCAGAATGGCGTTAGACGGCGCAAAATTTTTTGACGCTAAACTGCGTTAGCGCAGTTTAGCGTCAAAAAGTATAAATATGGGCCTTAGTTCTTATGATAGACAACGTCTTACAGACTGTCTCCATCCTACCCCAGGCTCCTGCAGACTTCCATTGTTACTTTATCTTACACTTTGAGAATCACGTAAAATCCTGAGAAGGAATTTGACATTAATTCTGTACGGAAGCAGTGCCTTGGTTAGTGCTTACCACTTCAATGGGGCTCAGCCTCCTGATTATGTCTCCCATTCAATGCATAGTGCCCTGGTAAGCAACACGTATACAAAAGAATGCATTTGTCTAAAATTAAGGATTAAACATCCTTCTATACAACACAACTAGATGTTAACATCTATCAAATTCTACAGGAACGAAACATTATTTTTAAAGCCAGGTTGACTTCATTAGAGCAAAATAAGCATTCTGTGAAGCTACTTCAGGCTTAAGAATGCCTTGTTCTGTGTGTATTTCATTGCTGCTGTGACTTTGGTTGCCACCATTATGTCTGCATAACTATCACATTTTAATGTACCTCAAATATTAACCAACATTTCGTATGTTTTCGGATATGGTTCTGGAGATGCCACGACCTCTAGTTCTGAGAGATTTGCTGCAATCGAGCATTAAAGGTTCCCTTTTACCTTCTCTGTGCTGCATCTCTGTAAAAATGATGACAAACCCAGAGTTGCTGCAGCCAAATAGCCATCTCATTCAATAGGCGGTCTTTGCAAAATGAGGAGTGATTGCATTTACATCCCCTGATATGAGGGTTAACTCATCTCTAGAAAGTGTGTACTACTTTCTACCCGAACAGAAGCCCTACTGTCGGATAAATGAGTTTAGAGAGGAGCTCTGAATCTCTAATATAATGTTTTACTTTGGATGTTTTAGATTGTTTTTCGGGGTTCAAATTTTGTGAATTAATCGTGGTAATTAATACGATTTGTCACATTCGATTCTGCCTATTTAGCCTGCATTAAATAACAATAAACAGTTGAAACAAATGTTAATATAATGTTTAGAAGTGTGTTTATTAAAATGGTATATTTATGCCGCATTTTCTGTTAAATACCATCTTGGACAAAATGGATGCTATCTCTTGTCACTCATTCCTTTTTCCTCCTCAACCCCCCTTGAAACTTCCCCTGTTGCAATTACATTGCTTTTGATTAACTTTATCCTGTTCCCTATGATTTGAAATATTATCAAGATCTCTTCCACATCTTTCTGTTTAGAATACTACCCCATTCACTGAAAGTATTAATGTTTAAATGTTTCATATTTGTTAGAATATCAATGTATGGTGTTAACAGAGAGGGTGAGGAATATGTTTTTTTAGAAATGGAATGGAGCTTGTGTGCTAATATAATGATGTGAATTCCGATTTGACAAAGAGAAAATGTGTTTTGCTCAGACCATGATGATTTTCCATTTTTACAGAACTGTTATGCGAGAATGGTGTATAAGAATCCCTGTTCTCCCCAAGGTCTCAATGATATCAAAGACCTTGCAACACAAGACCTGCAACTTTCTGGTAATTTGCCGTGCCTGCCCGGTTGCCGTGGGACCAACTATTTCTCCCCCACCAAAACTTTGTGATCCCCCCGCCTTGCTCTAAGGGCCATTCAGGGTTGCATCTCCAGAACCAGAATCTCTGCCTCGAGAATGTTTGGAGGACTTGCGCTCTCCACCGCCTCATCGTGGTGTATCCCGAACCTGCCATGTCCCTGAAGCAAGCACCTTAGATTTTCGTGCTCTCTGCCAAGGACTGGTGTTACTGAATGCATTGCTCTTGTGTGGCCCTACGGACCTATGATCATCAACAACCGGGTGTTTTTGCACCGACCCACAGAGCCCACCTGCTGATTGAAGTCCACAGTCATACATCAGTGGGCTCCCACCGGGTACTTTGCTGACGACTCCCGGCACAAGCGGGTTTCAGCCGTACAGCACCTGCCTCTACAACGCATGTGTAACTAGAAAAGTTGGGCGCCTTACCTGTATTCCGACCTGAGTGGTCTCAACAAGGGTGATTGCGCGTCAGAGCCTTGATAAGTAAACTTACAAAGAGACACGCCTAGGTCGATGAACCTTTGGACCACGTTCGGAGACTTCCCAGTACGAGGTGTCTCTTTGATATCACAAATCAATAGGTCAATGACTCAATCAATAATCACAATAACTAGTCATTAAGCTAATCAATACCCTTTAATGTGAATCAATAAGTTGGGCACACCACGACCTTTCAATCATGAATAACCACACCAATTTGGTTAAATGTTTATCATATTTATTTCCCAATTCATTACAATCTAAAGTTCCTGTTAGTGTCATCAGCAATTCACCTCATTAGCAACTCTTCAAATTTGTAATTAGAACACAATTAATCAATGCATAGAGAATATTCATTCAGTATTAACACGTTATTAATAAGAAGCAGATTAGCGAAGTCTCAGTAGTACATATTTCAACAAAGCAAGAACTCAGTCATTTGTCCATTTGCATAGGATATTTGTGAACACATTAACTAACCTCCGATTAGCATTAGCATGTTGGGCTTAATGCAAAACAATTTGGCAAACACAAATTTGGAAAACATCTAACTATGGCCTCAATCAAAAGCGCAGTTTGTACCTAGATAGAAAGGCAAACAGACAATTACAATTTTCATCAGATAGTTACCCTTCCAACTAATCAGCAAACAGCATCAGTCTTCGTCCTCAGGACATCAGTTGATTCACCATCAGCAAAGATAGGACAGGGCAAAGTCTCAGTATGGCATAGCTAAGGAATGCGATCTTCCCTCATATGGAGGAGAAGTAAGTATCAGGTTAAAGGATTAAATAAAGAATGATTTAGAGTATCCGGACGAATAACAGCAAAGTCTCAATAGAATGGCCTAAATGCCTCAGTAAAATGGCAAAGAATGGCTTGGAGTGGAATGTCCAATTTCTCCTCAGATCATGCGGTTAAATCAATACTGCCTAATTTGCTCCTAATTCCTCATTGGATAATAATTTGTGCATCGTTATCTCTGTCCAATAATTCTCCATGCATTCCACTAGAATTCTCTATAAACCACAGTTCTCACATCATTGATTGGCCCATGTTATTGACGTCTTCGTCGGTTGGAATGTCAGGTAAGAAAAGTTACACTTTACGCTCCAGTCAGTAGCTCTATTGTTTTCTCCTACTCCAGGCAGCCTTGCACCTGTTACGAATTACACTGTTGCATTCAGCAAGAATGTCTCCTTGAGCAAATCGGGTCCCATGAGAAAGAATTTACTATGGCTACACACACATCTAGCTTCTGCAAAAGTACAGTTTCGTGTCCTTCAAGAAAACAACACATTGCACATTAGGAAAAACACAGTTTAATATGAGACCAGGCAGCTAGGCCCAGACCCTCGCTAAACTAAGGCCTAGTGATTAATTTAACAAACTCCCAATACATGACTCTAATTATGATATGCTAATACAAATTCAAAACAGTAGTACATAATTAATTCATCACTAATAAGTTTCATTAGTCTTCGTATACATTGGTAGCCACTCCCTGTGGGCACATTTCAAACGTGTGCATTATTTTCTACGTTTACACATTTTCTATACAGCTTCATTACAGAATATATTGCAAGCTTTTCATGTTAGTATTGCTTTTATAAGATACACTCCAGCAAGGGCACCCCGGTAATTCTCAACCTTTCTACTTACAATCTAGGATTGCTCACAAATTACCCAGTGGGGCCCTAATCTGCATTATTTTGAACCACCCAGATTGCAAAAAGCACTGCCTGCTTATTCTTCAAAATGAGTACTCTATAATAATTATTGAATTTTTGTTGTTTTAATCTGCATTTGCATACCTAAAAAATCCTCTATTTTAATAAACCTGTGTGGAGTTTTTTTTTAGTGTCACTGTGTTACTGTGAGTGTTGCACAAATACTTTACACATTGCCTCTTAAGTAAAGAGTGACTGCTTTGTGGCAAGTTACCAGACTGTGAAAATAGGTTAATTTATTTGTCATGGTAATTAATAAACGTGGTGCTTTTAAATCATTATGGGTGTCCTTAAAGCTTGGGTAGAAATAAACAGACACTAAGGCCTAGATTCTCAAAGGTTTAGCGTCAGTTTAGTGTTACTTCTTTAATGCTAAACTTTTTTTGGCATTCCCAAAGCAACACAAATAGGTATGTGAATTGATTTGTGTGGCAAAGTAATGCAAATCAGCGTGAAACACTGCTTTGCGTTACTTTGCGTGAAGGAGGCCTTACATGGATGGTACATGGGCATACCTGTGCTACCAATCACGCATTTTTTTGCTAAACCCGACTCTGAAACAAGAGAAGAAAGGGTTTAGTGCTAAAAATGTATGCCTTTGAAAAGCAGGAGCAAAACGGAGAAATGTTTTCATTTCTCCCTGCTTTTTAGACTTTGAATGTGTGCTGCACTGTACAGCCCACATACAAAGCGTGAACATAATTTACACTTGTCTATGCATAGTATTTTATAGAGAAAGGATACCCACCTTGTACAAAACCTATGCTAGACTCACACACACTCCCTAGCACTATGTCGGTAAGGTGTGTGTGTGGTGAACGGCAGTTGAAAACAGCGCTGGCGCTAGGGAAAGAGGAGGAGAGTGCCCTTTTTTATGACGATATGGTGCTCTGCTGCTCTCTCCTTGTCACACAATGCAGCACAGCAACTTTGGGTGCTGCTCTGCATTGCATGTCACCAACCAGAATCAGGGCCTAACTGTATTCCAAGAGATGCCAGGAGACCATCCTCATCCTTACGGAAGTCTATACATTAGAAAAAACAGGCGGAAAATTATATTTACTCTATGACTGTGCTCCTCTACACAATTGGTGTTTCTGGCTAGCAAGCTGCTTTTAACTCATGCAATGCAATATAGCAAGATAGCAAGGTGGAGTAATTCACTATGCTGGATGCCACACTTTCCTAAATGTCATATTGATAAAGCTTGTATGAAAACAACTTTGTATTGATAAATATGTATCAGGTGCTTAAACAAGTTGCAGTAATATTTTTTTAGAAATGGACAACTGGTCCTTCTGACACAGAGGCATTCCATTATTTTGATGAAGGGACTGATCTGACATAGAACTCTGATTTTTTACTTCAAGACTTGTCAAAGGCTGAGTCTGTGTGCATCAATGAGACAGTAAGATCCTAATTCTTTAGTAGTGGGCTGAAACTGAAAGTAAGTACAACATCCTATGTTAATAATTGTAAGAAATTGGGTTACTGCTTGAGGGGGATGAGGAGGAACCACAATGAGGAGGAACCAGAATCCTTGTCAGGGTGAGGCACAAGCAGTCCCTAAATTAGTCTTTGCTCAACCCTTGAGTAACAGTGCATACAGCAGTCAGGCTTAACTCAGAGGCAATGTGTAAAGTATTTGTGCAACACTTCAAACACTGATAAAGTCACACCCCACAACTAAGGGGATCCCACGGGAGATTAGAAAATAGAGTAATTTTTAAGCTACATAACAAGACCACAATCACAAAAATCCAATCAGTAGAACCAGAGGTATGCAATTTCAAATATAACCATGTATATCTAGTCGCACTGGACTTTGAAGAATCTCAAGTTCAGGTTGACCATGATGGAGTCTGGGCAGGCTACAGGGACCCAGTCAGGCCTGCTGAACAAGAGTACCATGAATCATGGTTTCATGTTTTTGCAAGAACCCATGTTGAGGATGTGTTATGCAGCCAAGGCAGTGCATCAGTTCTGAGGAGCTGTGAGGCTGACATATGAACGCCTGTATCACGATCGAGGATCCCGTCAATGAGGGCTTGCAATGAGAATTCTGGAGAAGAGGATGGGCCATGCAGCCAAGGCGTTGCATAAGTTCTGAGGAGCTGTGAGGCTACTATGCAAAGTCCAGGTGCTGGGAAAGTCCACACAGAAGAGGCGATGCAAGGGTTCTGCTTTGGGATGTGCCATGAGACAAACAGTATGCACCATTTTTGCTGGATCCATAGTTGGGCTGGTAGAGCATCTTCTAGCACACTTCCAATTGTCCATGACTCAGGTGGCACCCCTTGGCAAGGTAGCACTCACAGATAAAGAGTCCAGGTACATGTTACAACAGACTAGCTTTCAGAGTCACTCTGGTGGTTTGGGATTCAGGATACAGGTCTAGCCCTTCTCACTCAGGCAAGAGGGCAGCAGGTAGCAGGTCAGCAAAGTGCCAATCCTCTCAGCAGCACAGCAGTCCTTCTTTCTGGCAACGTCTTCCACAAGTCTAAACTGTGTACTGGAGAGTTGGTGTCTGAGGTCTAATATTTATACCTGGTGCCTCCTTTAAAGTAGGAGAAGCTTCTAGAGGTTCCCCTTCGAAATGCACAGGTTTCCTGCCTCCCTTGCCGTATCTACAGTGTTAGAAATGGGGTCTTTGGATGGCAGTCAGGTTACCCCTATCCAAGCAAGGACCCTCACTCTAGTCAGGGTAAAAGAGAATCACCCTCAGCTGATCCTTGTTTACCCCCTTGGTAGCTTGGCACGATCAGTAGGCTTAACTTCAGAGTGCTAGGTGTAAAGTATTTGTACCAACACACACAGTAACTTAATGAAAACACTACAAAATGACACAACACAGGTTTAGAAAAATAGAAAATATTTATCTAAACAAAACAAGACCAAAACAACAAAAATCCACAATACACAAGTCAAGTTATCACAAAGAAATGCAAAAGAGTCTTCGCGTAATTTTAAATAAAACGCTAACGCTGTTAGCATGAAAGTGTACCTTGGGTGTGTCCAAAATAACCCCGCACGGGCGAGTGTTTGTCAAAAAGGGCTTGTGATGCATCGATTTCACTCACTCACAAGACCTTGCTTCGTTTCTCCTTTCATCGGGCCGGGGCGCGTAATTTCTTCTCTCTGCAGAAGAGCTATGCATTGATCCAGTCAGCACTCTCGGGTCTGGGCAAGCCTTGCATTACTTTTACACCCCTAGTGGTACATGCATTTGAAATCCAGCTGCACGATGATCTGAAAACCATGCAGCTCGGGTTGCAGTCCCACCAGCCTCCGTCAGCGATGCTGTGTGTCGTTTCTCCAGCCCTGGGCATCGATTTTCGGGTCGCGTTGCAGGCGATCTTCGATTTTCAGCCGCGAACCCGGCGGCGCGTCAATTTTTATGCCGCAGATCGGAGTTGCGTCAATCTTTTCCCCGCACACGGTCAGTGCGCAGATTTCTTCCTCTTAGGCTGCCAGATTCTCCTTTTAGGGTCCCAGGAACTGGATAGGCACCACTTGGCAGAGTAGGAGTCTCTCCAGAGACTCCAGGTGCTGCCAGAGAGAAGTCTTTGCTGTCTCTGAGACTTCAAACAACAAGAGGCAAGTTATAAATCAAGCCGTTGGAGATCTTCACAAAATGGAAGACGCACAAAGTCCAGTCTTTGACCTCTTACTATGGCAGAAGCAGCACCTGCAGGATAACTCCACAAATCACAGTCACAGGCAGGGCAGCTCTTCTTCCTCAGCTCTTCAGCTCTTCCCCAGGCAGAGGTTCCTCTTGGTTTCCAGAAGTGTTCTAAAGTCTGTGGGTGCCCTTCTTATACTAATTTTCTCCTTTGAAGTAAGCCTACTTCAAAGTAAAGTCCCTCTTGATTGTCAAATCCTGATTTGCCCAGGCCAGGCTCCAGACACTCACCAGGGAGTTGGAGAATGCATTGTGTGACGGCAGGCACAGCCCTTTCAGGTGGGAGTGACCACCCCTCCCCTCCCTCCTAGCACAGATGGCTCATCAGAAAATGCAGACTACACCCCAGCTCCCTTTTGTGTCATTGTCTAGTGTGAGGTGCAACCAGCCCAACTGTCAAGCTGACCCAGACAGGGAATCCACAAACAGGCAGAGTCAGAGAAATGGTAAAAGCAAGAAAATGCTCACTTTCTAAAAGTGGCATTTTGAAACAAACATTCTCAAAATCAGCTTAACTAAAAGATGTATTTTTAAATTGTGAGCTCAGAGATCTCAAACTCCACATGTCCATCCGTTCCCAAAGGGAATCTACACTTTAATCATATTTAAAGGTAGCCCCCATGTTAACCTATGAGAGGGACAGGCCTTACAACAGTGAAAAACAAATTTAGCAATATTTCACTGTCAGGACATATAAAACACATTACTACATGTCCTACTTTAACCATACAGTGCACCCTACCCTTGGGGATACCTAGGGCCTACCTTTGGGGTGCCTTACTTGTAAGAAAAGGGAAGGTTTAGGTCTGGCAAGTGGGTACACTTGCCAAGTCGAATTTACAGTCAAAACACAGACACTGCAGTGGCAGGTCTGAGACATGGTTACAGAGCTACTTATGTGGGTGGCACAACAAGTGCTGCAAGCCCACTATCAGCATCTGGTTTACTGGCCCTGAGCACCTCTGGTGCACTTTACTAGGGACTTACTAGTAAATCAAATATGCCAATCGTGGATAAACAATTACATATACATTTTGCACAGGAACACTTGTACTTTAGCACTGGTTAGCAGTGGTAAAGTGCCCAGAGTAACAGAAACAGCACAAACAGAGTCCAGCACACATCAACCACCTGGGAAGCAGAGGCAAAAAGTTAAGGGAGACCATGCCAAGGATGAAAAGTTTAACATACAGACTAACAACAGGCTAACATGTAATCCTTTGTGTGAAGGCAGAGCACAGCTTTTTAGGTGTAAATGGGGCTGTGCCTAACTCTGCCCTCCCATCCTGGCAGGGATAGCCCATTCAGGCACACCTAAGGTCTCTCTTGTGTGTGGCTGTCTATGAGGAATATACAAACACCAGCTGCTAGCTTTATCCAGTCATATGATAAAGAAACAGGATGAAAGCACTAACTGGCTAAGGTAGTAAAATTCGAACTTTCTAAAAGTGTCATTTTCAAAATTGTAATTGAAAACCCGACTTCAACACAAAAGAGGATTACAATTTCAAAGGTACCAAATATGAACTGTTTACTGGATCCCATTTGGAAGGTACAGATAATGAAATTCAATAAAGTAGTTCCAATGTTATCCGATGGGAGAAGCGGGCCTTTTAGTATTCAAAACTAAATTTAAGAGTTTCTCACTACCAGGACATGTAAAACTTCAAATGACATGCCCACAGGTAAGGCAACTAACAGCCTTACCTGTGGACTGTTAGGGATTACTTCAGGGGTGACCTTTATTAAAATGGAAGGCTTGGGCACAGCAACAAAAAAAAAAAATTGTCAGGTCAACACAACAGTTTAAAACTGCACTCACAGGCTGCAATGCAGGCCTGGGACATGTTTAAAGAGATATTTAAGTGGGAGGCATAATTGTTGCAGGCCCACTGGTAGATTTAACTGATAGGCCCTGGGCACACATAGTACCACTTTACTAGGAACTTATAATGAAATTAAATATGCCCACTGGAGACAAGGCAATGATACCCTGTTTCAATGAGTGAGCCCTAGCACTTTTGCACTGGTTAGCAGTGGTAGAGAGTTCTTAGGCCAACAAAAACAACACAACATTAGAAAAAGACAGAGGATGAAGGCGAAAAGCTTAGAGGAAGACCACCCTATGACTGACAGGTCTAACAATGATAAAGATAGGTAAGTTGTTCTGCAAAAGAATAGGCAAAAGTAGGAGTGTGGACAGAAGAGAATGCTACCTATGGCAGTACTTAAGCTACATATAAGCTATTACATGTTGCTCTTACTTCAGATATATAGAAATATTTCTTACTTCATTACAAAAGATTTGTAAGGTAGATATTGTCTTTCCCCATAAGGAGGGAGTAAGAAGCTCTTAGAAGTCGTGAAACTGTTTTTTGCAGCAAGAACAGCTTTTCAAATCTGTTATTACAAGTCAGGGAGGGCTGCATAAGAAGGAAGAGTTTAGTGCTTGTAGTGTTCATTCAAGATTTTAGTCCAGATACATATACCTACCCAGGAATGAGGCAGAAATCAACAGCACCAAGTTGGAATTCTACAGAATTGCCACCTTTCCGCATGTAATAGGGTGTGTAGACGGGACACATATACAAATATTCCCTCCTGCAAATCTGGAATATCTGTTCCGCAACCGGAAGTGTACCCACTCACTGAACATCCAGGTGGTATGTGACACCAATTATGGTATCACTGACATGGTTGCCAAATTTCCAGGGAGTACACATGACTCCTACATTTTCAGGCACAGTGGGATACACCAACGCCTAGAACGTAGGGAGTTTGTAGACGGCTATCTCTTAGGTATTGCTGAATACACCCTGAAGCCATACACACAGGTCATTGTTGAAACCATCCATGCCCTGCTAACATTGTCCATTTATGCCAAACAGGTGACCGTGCATATGCGCTACGTCCATGGATACTTAACCCGTACTTAACACCCTGCAATGAGACAGAGAGGCGATACAACAGCGCACATAGGAGGACCCAAAATATTATAGAAAGGACCTTTGGACTGCTGAAGGCAAGATTCAGATGCCTCCACAGAAGTGGAGGTGCCCTCCAGTATGCCCCAATAACAGCTTTCAAGATCGTTGGCGCATGCGCTATACTGCACAACATTGCCACCAGACGTAGGCTACCTCTCACCCCAGAAGACCCAGATTCGGAGGATGACGAGCAAGAGCTACCACATCGCCATCATGGGGATAGAAGCATTGCAAATCAAGGCAGACAGAGACGGGACCACATTGCAAACCAATACTTTGGAAGGTATGTGGCAAATTACACCACACTCACTAATGTCACACACAAAGTGTCCAGGTGTGAAGTGGAACAAACAAGGAATTTAATAATGTGCACCAAAAAACGATTTACATAAACTACAGTTCAGGGGCTGTTAAAGTCCACCTGGCATGAGGACACATTCACCTCATGTGCCTCCAGTCAAGGACAGTGCGTAGCTCACACTCTACGCCGTGCTCGCCCAGCATGGCTGGTTCCTGGTGCGTCTGCAGTGCCCTGCCGTGCGCTACCATTGCGCAACACCCTGGTGTCTGTGGCTGAGGCACTGCTAACGGTGGAGCCCTCCTCACTGTCCTGCGGCGTGTCTGCTGCGCCCCTAGCCACCTGTTGTGCCTCCATAAGATCTACTGCGTGGCTGATACATCCCAGCCCACGTGCCACATCACTGGCAAAGTGGCCCATGTCCACCTGGAGGCTGACCGTGCGCCGTGACAGCCCAGTGGTGTTAACCGCCAGCCGGACGATGGAGGCAGACATGCGATCCAGCCGGTGGATGAGCTGCCGGTCACGGCGCCTTGCACCCTCTCTCTCAGTGATTAGTTCAGACACCAGTTGTTTCATTGAGAGCGCAAGGTCACCAACATGGGTATTTAGCTGTTGCATCTCAGTGTGTACCAGTTGCAGCTCTGTGTTCTGGTTCCGTTCCATGCGCTGCATGGCCCCTGATATGTTTCTTATCTCTCGTTTCTGCAGGCGCTGACCACGTAGGAGTGCAGCCTCGGCGGCGGACATGGAGGCATCCCCTGCCTCACCCTGTGGCATTGGAGGGACATTGAGACTTCGCCTGCGAGGCAGTGGAGATTCCGTGTCCTGTACACCGGCACTGTGGCTGGGACCGGGTGCTGGCTCACTCTCCAGTATGGCCACTGGTGCATCATGAGGGGACAGTGTTTGGGTGGTGCAGGTCCCTGTGGTGGCTGGTCCTGAGTCCTGTGCTGGCTGGTGGCTGACCTGTGGCCCCTGGACGCTGTGGCTGGAGGTGGTGTTGTGTGGGACACCTGTGGGATATAGGGAGCACACTGTCAGTATCTACCACCTGTTTAAAATGGGTGTGGTCCTCCCTCCTCCCAGGTGTATTAGTAAACTTCCTGGCTGTGATGTCATCATCAAGAGCCAGGAAGTGTTTTCCAGAGTGTTCTGCTGCACCTGCATTCAATTTGTGGCACAATCACAATTTGCGACACCCACTCGCAATTTGCGTGTTCGTTTGTAGCTCGGTCGCAAAAAGCGACCTCGCAAACAGCAGACTCGCAATCTGCGGTGCGACTTCATTTGCGAGTCGCAAAATGAAGTCACTTTTTCTTCTTGGATACCATTTAGCGAGTAAGAAATTGTGAGTCAACGACTCGCAATTTCCAACTTGCTAATTTTTTCCTACCTACATCTGGCCCTATGTGATTTGCATAATCATGATAAAGCTGGAAGGTCTGTGTATAACCAGTTTCCTTTGTGAAAGTCAAACTGTTAGTGCCAAGATCAAGTTCATTTGCTCTCACACTCTGAATCCATTTGTAAACATAACTTTGTATACTGCTTTAAATGTATTGCTTGAGACATTGCATGGAAAGTGAGTTGACCATGCAACAATGCACTGGACGTAGAAATAGGGCTAGATGAACACACACAAAGTTTTGTGATTTCCTAATTGTGACTCTCTGCAAATCTCAAATACAAAATCACAATTCTTTATGTAAGCATAATTTGAACGGACAAATTGCGACCTAGTCGCATCACAATTTTGGAAATTGCTATTGACAACTTCCAAAACTGAGACTGGAGTAACGTGACAAAAACTAGTGAAAACATACTTCCTGGTCATGGGTAATCACTTGGAACCAGGAAATGTCTCACAAGTACCTGTCTGGAGACCAGCCTGAGGGGATTTGGAGTGGCAGTGGAGTGCAGCTGCCATTTCCAGCATGGGTATTCAAACACCAAAGAACCACAATCTGCACTAATGGCCAGCCAAAGTGGACACAAGCATGATGGAGGAAAGAAAAAAACATTTTAATTTTCTGAAAATAAGTTGGAGATTGTGACTGAGGAGTGCTGTGATAACCATGATGTACTGTTTGGAAGGACATCCATGACAGTCCTAGACTCACATAAGACAAATTTTTGGCAGAAAAAGCAGACCAAAACGAATGTCACCCACCACTCCATAGATGAGATCCATAAGAGATGGTATGCCCTCAGGTCATATAATAAAGAAAAGGTACTAACATGGCTTTCGAAATCCCAGGCAAGTAGAAGATGGCCCCCCAACCGTACCCCCACCAACTGCCTTGGAGACCAGCGTTGAGAACACACTGGAGCCTAAGGCCATTATGGAGGCTTGGATTGTGACAGCTCATCACCGGAACCTCACAAAGTAAGTGTGATTTTTTTTATAATTGTCACATCTGAGCCCTCACATCTGTGTCCCATTCCACATAGAATGGCAACAGATATCCGATGGTTGTTTTTTGAGATAGTCAAAAATTTACCATTATAGTGCATTATGGAACATATAGTCAAAAAGTCAGGCAGGAGTCATATATACCCATATATTGGGTAATGCCACCAAAACATACCTATTGCTATCTCACAATATAGGTGAATAAACAGATTTTCATTTTTCCCACAGATCTCCCTGACATACTAATTGGTAACACTAATGTGGATGGAGTGGATGATGCAAATATGACAGCTGAGTAATCCATCCCCATTGCCAGTCACCCAGGCAAAACGGCAGCACAATGTAGCACTGCCTCATTGTCACACAGGCGGACAAAGTCCCTCTGCAAATCCGTACCATCCAGCACCAAGTGTGACGCAGCAACACCAGGCTTTTCTAGGATATAGGCTCAGCTGGTGCCGTGAGGCACATCACACTATGGACCTGGAAGCTAGCGCATAGCTATTTGGAGGCCTTTAGGCATCTATGATCCAAATTCAATGTCTGCAACACATGGAGAACAACATCATGACCAGCAAGATGCAGAACATGCAGCAATACATATCATTTGGATTTGATAACATTAGGACACAACTGGCAAACATGAACACCAATGTGCTGTGCCTCACCACAACCATACTAGAACAATGCCAGCCCAAGGGAACTGACTGTGCCTATCAAAGGCATCATCATCTTAGTGCTGCAGCTAGAATGGATGCCCTAGTCAATTCCACTGGTCATTTGTCCAATGCCACTTCCACCCTGTCAAGAACAACAGTTACACTGTAGGTGGAAATTGGACACTTTAGAGGTGGCGTTGCCAGGGGCCTGGAGCAGATCATGTCTGCAGTTGAAGTGCTCCAAAACGCACAGATAGCAAGTGGTGTTGGAGGTGTCACTCAGGAAAGTGAGGTCATCTCAAGTGTTAGTGGTCAATCTGCCAGTGATGCACATGCTCTGAGATGAATTAGCTGCCATACATCTGCTTGAGCAAAAGCAGGGGCATGCAATGTTGGACACAGCCACAGAAAGCTGTGATGGACACATCACACTGTTATGTCATATTGGCATGGTTGTCATTATTTTGGTGGTGTAACCAACATTTGTTTGTACTTTACTGACCACTTGGCTATCATATAGTTTGCAACTTAAACTTTGGATATAGTATACTGCTATTCAAGGTTGCTTCTGTTTGCTGCATCAACTCTGCTTTCATAATTTCCGGGAATGTAGTTTCACATAGACCTTGAAAAGTAATTTGTTGTAATCAGATCCTGTTGGTGCCTCCCTTCCACTAAGCTGCTGTACTGTGGTCTCTAGCAGGGGAGGCTCCTTCGCAATGGCAAAGAAGCATTGCCCTCTTGCTAAGCCAGGAGCCAAAAAATAAACAATATTTCTTTATTGTTTTATCTTTCAGCTGCTGGCTCAGCCAGCAGCATGTGAAGGGAGGGGTGGGACTGGGCCAGGAGAGGGGGGAGAAGGGAGGGAGGAGAGGGAGGAGGAGAGAGTGCACCTGTTGGAAATGGGGTCTTTGGTTGGCAGTCAGGTTACCCCCTGTCCAAGCAAGGACCCTCAACCTAGTCAGGGTAAGTCACACACAATCCAACTTATCCTGTGCCCACCCTCTGGTAGCTTGGCACTGAGCAATCAGGCTTAACTTAGAAGTCAATGTGTAAAGTATTTGTGCAATAAATCATACAATAACACAATATAGCACCACATAAATACACCATACAGTGTTTAGAAAAATATATAATATTTATCTGGATATTTGTAGGTCAAAACGATAAAAGATATCACTGGAAAGTGATATAAAGTGTATTAAGTCTTTTAAACGCAAACAAAGTCTCTTTCAAGCACAAAGTACCTGGTTTGAGTGAAAAATCTCCACAAAGGGCCGCAGAGGAGGAGATGCGTGAAAAATGGTGTGTGCTTCGGTTCCGGTTGCACCGCAGGCGCTGCGTCGATCTTTTCCTCGCGAAGTCGAGCGGCGTCGTTCCGGATCGGTGAGCGGTGAATTTTTCACTGCGGCACAAGCTGTGCATCAAATTTTTCGCTGCACAAGGAGTCCAGTTGCAAGAGAGAAGTCTTTTTGGTCCTGAGACGTCAGAGAACAGGAGGCAAGCTCTATCCAAGCCCTTGGAGAGCACTTCTGCAGCAAAGCAAGAGAGCAGCAAGACAGCAGGGCAACAGCAAGGCAGCAGTCCTCTGTAGAAAGCAGTCAGGTGAGTCCTTTAGGCAGCCAGGCAGTTCTTCTTGTCAAGGTGCAGGTTCTGGTTCAGGTTTCTTCTCCAGGAAGTGTCTGAGGTGGTAGGGCAGAGGCCCTGTTTTATACCCAAATGTGCCTTTGAAGTGGGGGGAGACTTCAAAGAGTGGCTGAGAAGTGCACCAGGCCCCACTTCAGTTCAATCCTGTCTGCCAGGGTCCCAGTAGGGGGTGTGGCAGTCCTTTGTTTGAGAACAGGCCCTCCACCCTCTCAGCCCAGGAAGACCCATTCAAAATGCAGATGTATGCAAGTGAGGCTGAGTACGCTGTGTTTGGGGTGTGTCTGAGTGAATGCACAAGGAGCTGTCAACTAAACCCAGCCAGATGTGGATTGTAAGGCACCGAAAGATTTAAGTGCAGAGAAATGCTCACTTCCTAAAAAAGGGCATTTATAAAATAGTAATATTAAATCCAACTTCACCAGTCAGCAGGATTTTGTATTACCATTCTGGCCATACTAAATATGACCTTCCTACTCCTTTCAGATCAGCAGCTACTACTTCAACATTGTATGAAGGCAGCCCCAACGCTAGCCTATGAAGGGAGCAGGCCTCACAGTAGTGTAAAAACAAATTTAGGAGTTTTACACTACCAGGGCATATAAACTACACAGGTACATGTCCTGCCTTTTACCCACACAGCACCCTGCTCTTGGGGTTACCTAGGGCACACATCAGGGGTGACTTATATGTAGGAAAGGGGGAGTTTTAGGCTTCACAAGTACTTTTAAATGCCAAGTCGAAGTGACAATGAAACTGCACACACAGGCCTTGCAATGGCAGGCCTGAGACAAGGTAAAGGGGCTACTAAAGTGGGTGGCTCAACCAATGCTGTAGGCCCACTAGTGGCATTTAATCTACAGGCCCTGGGCACATATAGTGCACTCTACTAGGGACTTATAAGTAAATCAAATAGTCCAATTTGGTGTGATCCAAGGTTACCATGTTTAGAGGGAGAGAGCACATGCACTTTAGCACTGGTTAGCAGGGGTAAAGTGCGCAGAGTCTAAAAACCAGCAAAAACAGTGTCCAACAAGTGGAGGGAGGCAGGCAAAAAGTTAGGGGTGACCACCCCAAGGCCGTCAGGTCTAACAGCACCTAAGTGCGCATGTATTTTTGGCCGGCCATCCTAAGCTGGCCAAACACACATGCGCACTTAGGTTTCTTCAGCCCGGTTGTGTTGAACAGCCAGGCTGAAGTAACTGCACAGACCCCAGGGCAGTGTCTGAGCAGCAGTGCAAATACTCAGACCATTCCTGATGCAAGCTTTAGCATGAAAGCAGTGTCAAGTTTGCTGGGGATCATGTGCTTGTGTCTCAGAGAATGCTGGTATACTGAAAAAAGAGGACAGAGGTGGCAGGAGAAGACAGCAACAGGAAGAGGTATGTTTTTTTCATTATGTTTTTTATTCCCCCCTGTCCCTGGAACTCCCACACCCACCCCAACCCTCCCCATGAGATTTGAGGTGGCCACCGCTGGTCTCCAGGCTGCTTTAGAGGTGGTTCTGGATCCTCACCTTCAAAATATCTGTTCTCAAAAGTGATGGGTAGTCTGTACCTAGTTTCGTGCTACGTTGTGCAACATAGCACATGGTGCTCAATTTTGCAGGCTGTCTCAGGAGAATACTGTGGAGCCTACAGTATGCTAAACGTTCATCCAATCACCACTTTGGTGCGTCAATGAATAATGCCTTTTGTTTTGGTTTACTGTGGCTAGGTATGGGGTCAGTATTCAAGGCCTAAACACATATGCACTGTCACCTGGAACAAAAAATATATGTGTGAGAATGGCAGAATCTGAAATTTGAGGGTCACATTCATATGTGTTATATTGCAGCACATTCCCATACATAGCCATCCTCAAACTCCCCACTTGCCAGGTGCTGCTGTATCCCACTGTACCTGAAGAGCTGTGTGTTGCGTGTGCTCCCTGAGTATTTTGCCATTATATCTGTGAATATATTATGTGCACCACATACAGCTTGGATATTTAGGGAATGTGAATTTTCCCTATTCAGAAACAGGCATTTTATACTGACTGGAGAGCAAATAGAAACATATGTTCCATCTACACACCCTAAGGCATGGGGGAATTAGGTCACCTTGTAAAAGTGTAATTTTGTATTTTGTATTTCCTCTGCATTTTTGGGTAGGCATATGTGCCTGTTGGTGATTAAGAGCAGGTCATTGTAGGGAAGTACCATCTTTCTTGGCAAGTTACCCCCAAATTGACATGTATGTCAGTATGTTTTTGCCTCTCACTGGGATCCTGCTAACCAGGACCCCAGTGCCCATAGTTTGTGGCCTAAATGTTTATACCTGTGTAGTGCCCAACTGTGTCACTGAGGCTCTGCTAATCAGAACCTCAGTGCTCATGCTCTCTCGGCCTTTACATTTGTCACTATAGGCTAGTGACTACATTTACCAATTCTAATTGGCATACTGGAACCCCCTTATAAGTCCTAGTATATGTACCTAGGTACCCAGGGCATTGGGGTTCCAGGAGATCCGTATGGGCTGCAGCATTTCTTTTGCCACCCAGAGGGAGATGAGACAAACCTTAACAGGACTGCCATTGCAGCCTGCATGAAATAACGCACATGTTATTTCACAGCCATTTTCACTGCACTTATAAGTCACCTATATGTCTAACCTTCACTTGCTGAAGGTTAGGTGCAAGGTTACTAAGTGTAAGGGCACCCTTGCACTAGCAAAGGTGCCCCCACATAGGGGGTCATTCTGACCCCGGCGGTCATGGACCGCCGGGGCCAGGGTTGGCGGGAGCACCGCCAACAGGCTGGCGGTGCCCCGCAGGGCATTCTGACCGCGGCGGTTTGGCCGCGGTCAGATGCGGAAAACCGGCGGTCTCCCGCCAGTTTTCCGCTGCCCAAATGAATCCTCCATGGCGGAGCAGCTCGCTGCGCTGCCATGGAGGATTCTGACACCCCATACCGCCATCCTGTTCCTGGCGGTTCGCCCGCCAGGAACAGGATGGCGGTATGGGGTGGTCGTGGGGCCCCTGGGGGCCCCTGCAGTGCCCATGCCAATGGCATGGGCACTGCAGGGGCCCCCGTAAGAGGGCCCCACATTGTATTTCAGTGTCTGCTTTGCAGACACTGAAATACGTGACGGGTGGCACTGCACCCGTCGCACCTTCCCACTCCGCCGGCTCAATTCTGAGCCGGCGTCCTCATTGGAAGGGTGTTTTGCACTGGGCTGGCGGGCGGCCTTTTGGCGGTCGCCCGCCAGCCCAGTGCAAAACCCAAAATACCCTCAGCGGTCTTTCGACCGCGGAGCGGTATTTTGGAGGGGGAAGTCTGGCGGGCGGCCTCCGCCGCCCACCAGACTTAGAATCACCCCCATAGTTCAGGTCCATTTCCCCAGACTTTGTGAGTGCAGGGACACCACTACACGCGTGCACTACATATGGGTCAATACCTTTATGTAGCTTCACAATGGTAAATCGGAATATGGCCATGTAACATGTCTATGATCATGGAATTGTACCCTATTCCTAATCTGGTATTGGGGAGCCAATTCCATGCATTCTGGGGGCTCCACTATCAACCCCCAGTACTGACAAAACAGCTCTCTTGGTTTTTCTCTGCAGCTACAGTTACTGCCATCCCACAGACAGGGTTCTGCCCTCCTGGGGTCTGGGCAGCCCAGTCCCAGGAAGGCAGAACAAAGCATTTCCTCTGAGAGCAGGGTGTTACACCTTCTCTCTTTGGAAATAGGTGTTAAAGGCTGAGGAGGGGTAGCCTCTCCCAGCCTCTGGAAATGCTTTGAAAGGCATAGATGGTGCCCTCCTTGCATAAGCCAGTCTACACCAGTTTAGGGAACCCCCAATCCCTGATCTGGCGTGAAACTGGACAAAGGAAAGGGGAGTGACCACTCCCCTGTCCATCACCACCCCAGGGGTGGTACCCTGAGCTCCTCCAGTGTGTCTCGGACATCTGCCATCTTGTTTCCAGAGGTGTGGGGGCACTCTGGAGGCCTCTGAGTGGCCAGTGCCAGCAGGTGACGTCAAAGACCCCTCCTGATAGGTGCATACCTGACTAGGTAGCCAAATCCTCCTCTGAGAGATATTTAGGATCTATCCAGTGGGCTTTTCCCCAAATTACAACTTGCAAGAATCCAGCAGGACTCCTCTGCACTTCTCCCTTTGACTTCTGCCAAGGATCGACTGCTAACTGCTCCAGGATGCCTACAAAACAGCAACAAAGTAGCCAGAAGACAACCGGTGACATGGTAGCGCCTAATCCTGCCGGCTTTCTTGACTGTTTCCTGGTGGTGTATGCTCTCGGGGCTGTCTGCCTTCACCCTGAATTGGAAGCCACAAAGAAATCTCCCGTAGGTCGACAGAATCTTCCCCCGCTACAGCAGGCACCAAATTTCAGCTTCACCAGTACTCTGGGTCCCTTCTCATCCTGACAAGCGTGGCCCCTGGAACACAGGTGGTGGACCCAAGTGACCCAGACTGTCCAGAGGTCCAACTGAATTTGGAGGAGGTAAGCCCTTGCCTCGCTCCCCAGACAGTATTCCTGGGCATCATGTGATCTGAAGCTACAAGGCCTTCTGTGCACAGTTCCAAGAAATCCTGCAGGCACAGCTGAGCCTAGGTCCCTAGCACTCCCTCCTGTGATACTCAGCTCCCTGAGTTGACCTCCAGTGTCGTGGGATCTCTCTTTGCAGTGTTGAGATGACTGCCATGTTCAGTCTTCTTGAACCCATGTTCAAGGAATTCTGAGGGTGCTTCCTTCCTGTCCATGAGCTCTCTGCATTGCTGAGGGCCCCCACTGTCGCCTCTCTCAAGTGGCAACATCCTGGTCCTTCCGGGGCCTGGGTAGCACCCTTTTTCTCCAAATGTGACTCTTGCAGGTAGCAAGGTTTGTTTGCAGTATTTTGCCAAGGAAACAATTCTGCATCCTCCACCACACTGTGGGACATCTTCTGCATGAAGAAGAACCTCCTACCTCCTTTTGTTGGTACAAAACCAGCATCTTCTTCCAACCAGAGGCAGCCATTTTGCACCTTCATCCGGGGTTTAGTGGGCTCCTGCCCCCCTGGACACTTTAGCGACTCTTGGACTTGGTCCCCTTCCTTTGCAGGTCTTCAGGTCCAGGAATCCATCTTCAGTGCTGTGGTCCTTGCAAAATCCTTTATCACAATTTTAGTGTGTTTTGGGGGAAATAGTAGTACTTTACTCCTACTTTCCAGGGTCTTGGGTTGGGGTCTCCTTTACCCCCTTAGTGTTTCCTCAAACTCCCAGCAACCTTCTATACACTACACTTGCATAGGGGTGCATTTGTGGTTCGTATTCCGCTTTTCTTAGTATATGGTTTGTGTTCCCCCTAGGCCTATTGCATCCTATTGTGTGTTACAGTGTTTGCACTACTTTCTGACTGTTTTACTTACCTGATTTGGTTAGTTGTGTATATTTTGTGTATGTTACTTACCTCCTGAGGGAGTATATCCTCTGAGATATTTTTGGCACATTGTCACTAAAATAAAGTTCCTTTATTTTTAGTAACTATGATTATTGTCTTTCTTTTGATATAGTACCTATAAGATATAAGTTGTATTGCATGAGCTTTGAATGTCTCCTAGTTCAGCCTTGGCTGCTCTGTTATAGCTACCTCTATCAGCCTAAGCTGCTAGAACACTACTACACTCTACTAATAAGGGATAACTGGACCTGGCATAAGGTGTAAGCACCATTGGTACCCACTACAAGCCAGGCAAGCCTCCAACATTAGTGGTGCAGCGGTGGTATAAGTACTTGTAACTGCTTTACCACTTTGTCATTGGTGCTTTTCATAAGAAAACCATATTCCAAATACTTAGAAATATGCACAAGTAAACTTAACAGTCTTACTTTCACTCTAAAAACGTTCTAAAAAGTTTCTAAAACGTTTGAAAATGTTTTTCTGTCTGTTCTTGAAAGCTCAAAACTTTTTCTCTTACTCCTATCCTCTTTCTTTTCACCATGTCTACGGTAGAAGCTACTCCCAAAGTTGTGAAAACAACTTATGACAATCTAAACTTTAAAGGTTTGAGGGGTCTCTGTATAGAAAGAAGTTTGGGGATTGGTAAGAACCCTACTAAGGATCTCCTTCTAAACCTTCTCCTTGAAAGTGAACAAAGTCAGACTGATCAAACTCAGGATCAGAAGGTAGAGGAGGGGGTACCCAGATAGATTCAGGCGAGGGTCCTGAGAACTCTGGGGAGGGTACTTACAAAGACCTTTCATTTAACAAGCCATCTAGTGAAGCTGGTAGTGGGAGGTGGTCACATAGCAGCAGGACACCTTTTATTCCAAAATGCCAGGTCACTAGGGTTCAGGCAGTCAGAGAAAGGTCCACTTCTGCTCATTCTCACATTACCTCTGTATCAGAGGTTTCCCAAGCCTCCCACCCAGAGGACAACATCCTAGACAGGGAACCCAGAAAGCTGAGGTTGGAAGAGGCCAGACTGAGGCTAAAGCAGCAACAGTTGGCCTTAGATAGGGAATCCTTAGATGGAGAGAGAGAAAGACAGAAATTGGGGTTAGTTCCCCATGGTGGCAGCAACAGCAGCAAACTTGATAGTCATTCTGTTAGAGAAACAGATTCAAGAAACCTGCAGAAGGAGGGGGATGACATTAACAAGTGGTTTTCTGCACTTGAGAGGGCCTGTATGGTACAGTTGGTCCCTCAAAGGCAGTGGACTGCTATATTGTGTCTATCTTCCACTGGCAAAGGTAGGGATAGACTCCTTACTGTCAGGGAGAGTGATGCCAACAATTACAACATTTTTGTTTTAAAGGATGCACTCTTAGATGTATTTGTCTTAACCACTGAACAATACAGGATAAAGTTCAGTGATACTAGAAAAGAGTCTTCTCAAGTCTGGACAGACTTTATGGACTGTTCAGTGAAGGCCGTGGAGGGATGGTTACATGGCAGTAAGGTGATTGATTATGAAAGCCTGTATAATCAAATTTTGAGAGAGCATATCTTGAATAATTGTGTCAGACTTGTTGCATCAGTACTTGGTAGACTCAGATCAGACTTCTCCCCAAGAACAAATTGGTCAGAACAAGAGTGAGCAGAAAAGCTCATACAGGGGGTGACAAGGATGGAAAGGAGAAGGATGGTAAGTCTCATGACAAGGGTAGGGACAAAGACAAAAATCATTCTGAGTCTTCATCAGGCCCACAAAAATCCTCTGGGGGAGGTGGGTCCAAATCCTCTTCTCACAATCAAAAGAAGCCATGGTGTTATGTATGTAAAGGCCATTGGGCAAGTGATCCCACATACCCAAAGAAAAACACCAAGGCTCCCACCACCACAACCCCAACTGCCTCCACTAGTGCCCCTAGTAATGGCAGTGGTGGTGAGAAGAACACTACAAATAGCCAGACAAAGGGTGTAGCTGGGCTTACCATTGGTAATGTAGTGGGGGTTGGTCTAGGAAGGGAGACCACAGAGGCTGTTTTAGTCTCTGATGGTGGTATTGATCTTGCCACCTTAGTTGCTTGTCCCCTTAATATGGTAGCCACTGATTTACCTGTAGACTGCTTACTAGGAAATGATTTGGAAATATCAGCTTGGGCTGAAGTGGAGTTGAAGGCTCATGCAGCAGTGCTGGGCATTACAGGAAATATCTTTGCTCTCACAAGGGCTCAGGCCCAGAAGCAAAGAGGGCAGGGAAACTTGGATCCTGGAAAAATGAACTAAGTGCTCCCAAAAGCTAGGGATAGAAAGGGTAAATCCTTGCCCACTATCTCTCCATCTCCAGAAGATTCCCCTTTTGAGGAATCCTCTCCCTGAGCAGAATCTACACCAGAGGTGCTGGCAGATGACACTGCTGGGCTTTTGGTTTCAGGGGGGCCTGCTAGGGAAGAGCTGAGTGTGGCACAGCAGACCTGTCCCACACTAGAGGGTCTCAGACAGCAAGCTGTCAAATAGCAAAATGGGGAGGTCACTGATACCCACAAAGTCTATTGGGAAGACAACCTTCTCTATACTGAGGCAAGGGACCCTAAACCTGGAGCTGCCAGGTGATTGGTCATCCCTTTGCAGTATAGGGAGTTTCTTCTGACTTTGGCTCATAACATTCCTTTGGCTGGGCATTTGGGCCAAAGTAAAACATGGGGCAGACTTGTTCCATTGCTTCACTGGCCTCATATGTCAGAGGACACAAAGGAGTTCTGTCGCTCCTGTGTGACCTGCCAAGTCAGTGGCAAGACTGGTGGCACACCTAAGGCCCCATTAATTCCACTTCCAGTGGTTGGGGTGCCCTTTGAGAGGGTAGGGGTTGACATTGTTGGCCCCCTTGACCTTCCAACGGCTTCAAGAAACAGATTCATCCTAGTAGTAGTGGACCATGCCACTAGGTATCCTGAAGCTATACTCTTAAGGACTACTACTGCCCCTGCAGTGGCAAAAGCCCTTCTAGGAATCTTTTCCAGAGTGGGTTTCCCTAAGGAAGTGATATCAGACAGAGGCAGTAACTTCATGTCTGCATATCTCAAAGCAATGTGGAAGGAGTGTGGTGTTACCTACAAGTTCACCACTCCTTTTCATCCACAGACAAATGGATTGGTTGTTAGATGTAATAAACTCTCAAAGGCATGATCATGGGACTCCCTGAAAAACTCAGGAGGAGATAGGATGTCCTGTTGCCATGCCTCCTTTTTGCTTATAGGGAGATATCCCAGAAAGGAGTGGGCTATAGGCCCTTTGAACTCCTTTTTGGACACCCTGTAAGAGGTCCCCTTGCTCTTGTGAAGGAGGGTTGGGAACAACCTTTAAAAGCTCCCAAACAAGACATAGTGGATTATGTGCTTGGCCTCAGATCAAGGATGGCTGAGTACATGAAAAAGGCCAGAAACACTTTCAGGCCAGCCAAGAGCTCCAAAAGCAATGGCATGACCAGAAGGCTGTCCTGACACAGTACCAACCAGGACAGAGGATGTGGGTATTGGAGCCTGTGGCACCAAGAGCACTCCAGGATAAATGGAGTGGGCCCCATCTCATTGTGGAGAAAAAAGGTGAGGTCACCTATTTGGTGGACCTGGGCACTGCCAGAAGCCCCGTTAGGGTGCTTCATGTCAATCGCTTTAAACCTTACTATGACAGGGCTGACTTGACCCTGCTTATTTCCACAGATGAGGGGCAGGAAGAAGAGAGTGACCCTCTCCCTAACCTCTTCTCCAACACTGACGCTGATGGCTTAGTAGAGAGAGTTTTACTAGCAGATTGCCTTACTGCTGAGCAGAAGGACAACTGCATAAATCTTCTTAGACAATTGTCTGACCTCTTCTCACTAGTTCCAGGTACAACTACCTGGTGTGAGCACACAATTGGCACTGGAGACAGTTTACCTGTCAAAAGTAAAATGTATACACAGCCTGACCATGTCAGAGACTGCATCAAACAAGAGGTACAGAAAATGTTAGACCTTGGAGTGATTGAACCCTCTGAAAGCCCCTGGGCCAGCCCAGTGGTGCTTGTCCCCAAACCTCATAGTAAAGAAGGAAATAAAGAAATGTGGTTTTGTGTGGACTATAGGGGTCTCAATCAAGTTACAAAAGCTGATGCTCACCCTATACCCAGGGCAGATGAGCTCATAGATAAACTGGCTTCTGCCAAGTATCTAAGCACTTTTGATTTAACTGCAGGGTATTGGCAGACTAAGTTATCAGAAGATGCAAATCCAAAGACAGCATTTTCAACCATTGGGGGGCATTATCAATTCACAGTTATGCCCCTTGGATTGAAAAATGCACATGCAACTTTACAGAGGTTGGTGAACACAGTCCTCCAAGGATTGGAAGCCTTTAGTGCAGCATATCTAGATGATATTGCTGTCTTTAGCTCCACCTGGGATAATCACATGGTTCCCCTGTGGAAAGTTTTGGAGGCCCTGCAAAAGGCGGGCCTCACTATCAAGGCCTCAAAGTTCAAGATAGGGCAGGGGAAAGTTGTTTATCTGGGCCACCTGGTCGGTGGGGAACAGATTGCACCACTGCAGGGGAAGATCCAAACTATAATGGAATGGACTCTCCCCACAACTCAGACCCAAGTGAGAGCATTTTTAGGCCTCACTGGGTACTACAGGAGGTTCATCAAGAATGATGGCACTATAGCTGCCCCTCTTAAGGACCTCACATCAAAGAAGATGCCTAAAAAGGTATTATGGACAGCTAACTGTCAAAAGGCTTTTAATGAGCTCAAACAGGCCATGTGCTCTGCACCTGTCCTCAAAAGCCCTTCTTACTCCAAAAAAATTCATAGTACAAACTGATACTTCTGAATTAGGGGTAGGGGCAGTTCTATCACAGCTAAACACAGAGGGCCAGGATCAAACTGTTGCTTTCATCAGCAGGAGGTTGACTCCTAGAGAAAAGCGTTGGTCTGCCATAGAGAGGGAGACCTTTGCTGTGGTCTGGGCCTTGAAAAAGTTGAGACCATACCTCTTTGGGACTCACTTTATTGTTCAAACAGACCACAAACCTCTATTATGGCTTAAACAAATGAAAGGTGAAAACCCTAAATTGTTGAGGTGTTCCATCTCCCTACAGGGAATGGACTATACAGTGAAACATAGACCTGCGAGTACCCACTTCAATGCAGATGGACTCTCCAGATATTTCCACTTAGACAACGAAGACTCATCTGGTCAAGGTTAGCCTTATTGTCCCTCGTTTGGGGGGGGTTGTGTAGGAGAGTACCCTCTTTCTTGGCATGTTGCCCCCAGATTTACATGTATGTCAGTATGTTTTTGCCTGTCTCACTGGGATCCTGGGATCCTGCTAGCCAGGACCCCAGTGCCATAAACGTTTTACCTGTGTAGTGACTAACTGTGTCACTGAGGCTCTGCTAATCAGAACCGCAGTGCTCATGCTCTCTCTGCCTTTAAATTTGTCACTATAGGCCAGTGACTACATTTACCAATCCTAATTGGCATACTGGACCCCCTTATAAGTCCCTAGTATATGGTGCCTAGGTACCCAGGGCATTGGGGTTCCAGGAGATCCATATGGGCTGCAGCATTTCTTTTGCCACCCAGAGGGAGCTCAGACAAACCTTTACATAGGACTGCCATTGCAGCCTGCGTGAAATAACACACACGTTATTTCACAGCCATTTTCACTGCACTAAGTAACTTATAAGTCACCTATATGTCTAACCTTCTCTTGCTGAAGGTTAGATGCAAAGTTACTAAGTGTGAGGACACCCTTGCACTACCAAAGGTGCCTCCAAATAATTCAGGGACACCATTACACGTGTGCACTACATATAGGTCAAAACCTATATATAGCTTCACAATAGTAACTCAGAATATAGCCTTGTAACATGTCTATGATCATGGAATTGTCCCCCCATTCCAAATCTGGCATTGGGGAGCCAATTCCATGCATCCTGGGAGCTCCACTATTGACCCCCAGTACTGCCAAACCAGCTCTCTGGGGTTTTCTCTGCAGTAACAGTTGCTGCCACCCCACAGACAGGGTTCTGCCCTCCTGGGGTCTGGGCAGCCCAGACCCAGGAAGGTAGAACAAAGAATTTCCTCTGAGAGCAGGGTCTTACACCCTCTCTCTTTGGAAATAGGTGTTAAAGGCTGAGGAGGGGTAGCCTCTCCCAGCCTCTGGAAATGCTTTGAAGGGCATAGATGGTGCCCTTTTGCATAAGCCAGTCTATACCAGTTTAGGGAACCCCGCAGTCCCTGCTCTGGCGCGAAACTGGACAAAGGAAAGGAGAGTGACCACTCCCCTGTCCATCACCACCCCAGGGGTGGTGCCCAGAGCTCCTCCAGTGTATCTCAGACCTCTGCCATTTTGTTTTCAGAGGTGTGGAGGCAATCTGGAGGCCTCTGAGTGGCCAGTGCCACCAGGTGACATCAGAAACCCCTCATGATAGGTGCATACCTGACTAGGTAGCTAATACTCCTCTGAGGGCTATTTAGGGTCTCTACAGTGGGATTTTCCTGAGATTACCACATGCAAGAATCCAGCAAGACTCATCTGTACTTCTCCCTTCGACTTCTGCCAAGGATCGAGCTCTGACTGCTTCAGGACACCTGGAAAACTGCAACAAAGTAGCCAGAAGACTACCAGCGACATTGTAGCGCTTTTAATCCTGCCGGCTTTCTTGACTGTTTCCGCGTGGTGAATGCTCTGGAGGCTGCCTGTCTTCACCCTGCACTGGAAGCCACAAAGAAATCTCCCGTGGGTCAACGGAATCTTCCCCCTTCTTCAGCAGGCACCAAACATCGGCTTCACTGGTACTCTGGGTCCCCTCTCATCCTGACAAGTGTGGCCCCTGGAACACAGGTGGTGGACCCAAGTGACCCAGACTGTCCAGAGGTCCAACTGTCCAAATTTGGAGGAGGTAAGTCCTTGCTTCCCCTCCCCAGACAGTATTCCTGTGCACCATGTGATCTGCAGCTAAAAGGTATTTTGTGCACATTTCCAAGAAATCCTGCATGCACAGTTGAGCCTAGGTCCACAGCACTCGGTCCTGTGATGCTTAGCTCCCTGAGTTGACTTCAGGTGTCGTGGGACCTCTCTTTGCAGTTTTGAGATGACCGCCATGTTCAGTCTTCTTGAACCCATGTTCAAGGACTTCTGCGGGTGCTTCCTTCCTGTCCGTGGGCTCTCTACATTGCTGAGGGCCCCCTCTGTCTCCTCTCCCAAGTGGCGACATTCTGGTACTTCCTGGGCCCGGGCAGGACCCTTTTTCTCGAACCATGACTCTTGCAGGTAGCAAGGCTTGTTTGTAGTATTTTGACAAGGGACATCTTCTGCACGAAGAAGAACCTCCTACATCCTTTCGTCGGTGCAAAACCAGCATCTTCTTCCAACTCGAGGCAGCCATTTTCCACCTTCATCCGGGGTTTAGTTGCCACCCCTGTACACTTTAGCAACTCTTGGACTTGGTCCCCTTCCTTTGCAGTTCTTCAGGTCCAAGAATCCATCTTCTGTGCTTTGCAGCCTATTCTGGTCCTTGCAAAATCCTTTATCACAACTTTAGTGTGTTTTTGGGGAAATAGTAGTACTTTACTCCTACTTTCCATGGTCTTGGGGTGGGGTCTCCTTTACCCCCCTAGGTTTTTCCCAAACTCCCAGCGACCCTCTACACACTACACTTGCCTAGGGGTGCATTTGTGGTTCACATTCCACTTTTTTTAGTAAATGGTTTGTGTTGCCCCTAGGCCTATTGCACCCTATTGTGTTTTACAGTGTTTGCACTACTTTCTGACTGTTTTACTTACCTGATTTGGCTAGTTGTGTATATTTTGTGTTTGTTACTTACCTCCTAAGGGAGTATATCCTCTGAGATATTTTTGGCACATTGTCACTGAAATAAAGTACCTTTATTTTTTAGTAACTATAAGTATTGTCTTTCTTATGATATAGTACCTATATGATATAAGTGGTATTGCATGAGCTTTGCATGTCTCCTAGTTCAGCCTTGGCTGCTCAGCTATAGCTACCTCTATCAGCCTAAGCTGCTAGAACACTACTACACTCTACTAATAAGGGATAACTGTACCTGGCATAAGGTGTAAGTACCACTGGTACCCACCACAAGCCAGGCCAGCCCCCTACAGTCATCTAGGAGCTTCAGCAAAAAAAACACAAAATCACACTTTGTGACACTCCACCAGCAACAACAACCTGTGCTCACTGCACATTTTGGCCTCGGGTAGCTGCTTGAGGCCAAAGGGTGCAGTGAGCACAACACCTGCCCATGAGTGAGGATGCAAATGCTGCACAGGGTACTGCATTCAAGATGTGATTTCACTAATTCACTCAAATCTATTATCACTGCCCTACTTAGCGTATATTTTTCAAAGATTTCCTCCTCTGCCTGTTGGAAAATGGAGAGCCAGGTTCTAAAAATCCTCTCCTGGCTCCTCCTCTTCTTCATCTACTGAGCACCTAGTTGTTGCATCCTCCTCACAATCACATAGAGAGCAGCCATTTTGAAAACCCTTATTCATTCTGGACCAGCTGTTATAGTTTACACACAGTTACAACCTGAAAGGAATTAGTGCAAAATGGCATGTGTAGATGTTGTGATGTGTAGTCTGTACCTGGTTGCTCGCTATGTTGTGCAACATAACACATGGGGCTCAATTTTGCAGGCTGTCTCAGGAGCATACTGTTGAGGACCTCCACTCTTGTGAATGCACCGTTTTTGTGGCTAGTCACTAATTGCGACTGCCTCAAGCATAAGGTTTGCAAGCCACAAATGCCAATTCTGTATTTGCAAATCACAAATATCGGTTGCAAAAAAATTGTGATTCGCAAATCTGTAGCATCTCTATTTTTTTATTAGCAAATGGTATTTATACATACTGAAACGCCATTTTTGGTTGCTAATATGATTGTGACTGAATTGTGGGTCTCAAGTCACTCGTAGATCTGGCCCAAACTTCCTTCTTTCACAAATCCATGCTAGAGGGCTACTATGGGATGCCTTGCTCTAGGCCACCTGTATGCTGGAATACACTGATCAACCTGTTTTTATACAGTCATACACATCCTCATGAAATCAAAAAATATGGCACGACGTCGTTGTTAAGGATCATCTTATCAGAGTTGCTCTGTTTAATTAAAAAATACACATTTCAATAAATACCAAACACTGGAATTAAACGAACGAAATTGTGGTTAGTACAGTAAAAGTATATGTAAAACCACAATACATCATTATCCAGAAAGTGTAATATCAGCTGGCTTTCAAAACGAAAAGAAAATAAGTTGTAATGGCAAAATATGATATGGGGTAGTAGTTGTGACTTAAGTAGCTTGCTTTATTTGACACATCTTTCTTTGTTCATTCATTCATCTCTAAATGCAGACTCAAGAGAAGATAGGTCTGGCAGTATTTGTTCTGTTCGCTTACAGAGGCATACTCATTGCTACGGAAATTGCAAATAAATATACGCTTGTTTTTATTGAAGATTTCCGAGAAAAGAGTGATACATGATGATACCATCTAGGGTGCTTAATGATTTCCAATGTAAGTTAATTTGTTCTTTGTAATTAGTTTATTGAGTACGAATTCAATTTAGGTTTTGTTTAATGTGGTTGTCAGCATTCTGTGCGCATGAGAGATTGTTGGTAGTGAAGTTACATAGATATTAGAATGGCATAGTCAGATGTGTAATTTGTATTCGCATATATTTAACATTTGTTTTCAGTCTTAGCCATTTCATTTCTACACATAAGCAAGATTTTTACTATTTTAGGAGAGGGAGTATAAAAAATATTTTAAAGACGGAAGGACGCCGTAAAAATATATATATCAATGAGATCACATCATTAAGAGGAATTGTGAAGTAAAATGTTATTAAGCCATCTTTTTCAAGAAAGAAATAATGTCAAAGAGTTGTCTCTGTGAGGAAATATGTGAAATTAGGTTATCTGCCAGTCATTTGGTTTGTGAAGTGCCATTAAATGCAAATAGCTTTATTGGCAAAGGGCAATTAGTTTATCAAAAACGAATGTGAGCTGGTCTTTCCACGCTTCGTAATGAGTCACTACTGAAAAAGATTGATTGAATATTCTCCTGCAGCGTGGAACAGTCCATAAAGTGTCACTTAGTGGACAATATGGCAACAATTTGTGCGCATATAATCACCTCGTAGAAATGGAAACCAGGAGACTAAGGAGACCTTCCTCCGATGGTGTGAGAAGAAAGTTCAAATGGCTTGTAATCTGACACTTGTTGGGTTAACTATATGACATTATACTATACTTTGGGCAAAATAATTGAAATTAAGTCAGTGGGTTTTTCTTTTTTAATGAAATGTACATACATTGTTGATTTTGTATGTGTGGTGAGTAGACACTATTGAGAGAGTCAAAAAGGCGGTGGGTGGATTAGTGCGGGAAACAATGATTAAATGGGTGAGTGACTAAGGGCCATATGTACAAACACTTTTTCCCATAGACACAGAATGGGTAAAAACCTTTTCTGCATCTGGCCCTAAGTGCATTGCTACATAAATGAGTACGTGATTGGGTGCCTGCATGAATGAACGATTAAGTGATTAAATGGACTTCTACCTGAGAAAATGTGTGCATGGATGAAAAATTGGCAAATGAATGGCTAGGTGAATATGCAGAGAGAAGGCGTAAGTGCACGTATAGCTGAGGTCAGGAAGCTGGACTGCCACAGCCCCATTTGATCCAGCAAGATGCTTTCCAGTCAAAGGACTTGGCAGACCGTTGAATTGAAGGCACTGAAAGGAGGACATTCAGCCGCTCATAAACACAAGAAGCGCTCATGTTTAACAAATATAGATCCATTCATCCATGCATGCATCTTTCTCGTCGCTCACTCAGTGGAGTTTTTCTTTCAGTACTATCATTTGTCCTACAGATAGTATATCCCTCATTGTATAGCGTCCCCTTCCAAAAAAGTAAAAACAAAAATAAGGTGAACACTCTCCATATTTGCAAAGGATAAAACAAAAATTAAGATTTATTCGAGTTCAATGCCTTTTTGACACCGTCCTCTCCTTCATTCTGCAACACAATTTTTGTAGAATTTATGACATAGCCTCAGCAGAACGATCTGCAGAAATACTTGAGATAAATGAAAATCACAGGAGCAATAAAAAAGGATTACAGAGTCCGGATTGCCTGATTCGGAGTTTGGCCGTAGGATTCTATGCACTTTTAAAAAGGGGGAGGGGATATCCCTCACCTTTGTGATAGTAACCTTTCTGCCAAACTCTAAATCAGGCCCTTAACAATCATTATTGGACAGTGTTGTACCTGGCTTTTTGACAGGGTCATCCCCAAACTTTTTGCCTCCTTCTTCCTATTTTGTCTGACCTGTTGTTGTTGGCTTTTGACCTCTGGGCACTTTTACCACTGCTAACCAGTGCTAAAGTGCATATGCTCTCTGTGTAAATTGTACTATTGATTGGTTAATCCATGATTGGCTATTTAATTTACTTGTAAGTCCCTAGTAGAGTGCACTACATGTGCCTAGGGCATGTAGATTAAATGCTACTAGTGGGCCTGCAGCACTGGTTGTGCCACCCACTTCAGTAGCCCCTTAACCTTGTCTCAGGCCTGCCATTGCAAGGCCTATGTGTGCAGTTTCACTGCCACTTCGACTTGGCATTTAAAAGTACTTGCCAAGCCTAGAACTCCCCTTTTTCTACATATAAGTCATCCCTAATGTGTGCCCTAGGTAACCCCTAGAGCAGGGTGCTGTGTAGGTAAAAAGCAGGACATGTACCTGTGTAGTTATATGTCCTGGTAGTGTAAAACTCCTAAATTCGTTTTTACACTACTGTGAGGCCTGCTCCCTTCATAGGCTAACATTAGGGCTACCCTCATACACTGTTGAAGTGGCAGCTGCTGATCTGAAAGGAGCAGGAAGGTCATATTTAGTATGGCCAGAATGGTAATATAAAGTCCTGCTGACTGGTGAAGTCGGATTTAATATTACTATTCTAGAAATGCCACTTTTAGAAAGTGAGCATTTCTTTGCAGTAAAATATTGTTGTGCCCTTCAATCCATGTCTGGCTAGGTTTAGTTGACAGCTCCTTGTGCATTCACTCAGACACACCCCAAACACAGGGTACTCAGCCTCACTTGCATACATCTGCATTTTGAATGGGTCTTCCTGGGCTGGGAGGGTGGAGGGCCTGTCCTCACACAAAGGACTGCCACACCCCCTACTGGGACTCTGGCAGACAGGATTGAACTGAAAGGGGGCTTGGTGCATTTCTTAGACACTCTTTGATGTCACCCCCACTTCAAAGGCACAACTTAGTATAAAACAGGGCCTCTGCCCTACCTCATCAGACACTTGCTGGAGAAGAAACCTGAACCAGAAACTACATCCTGACAAGAAGAACTGCCTGGCTGCTCAAAGGACTCACCTGTTTGCTTTCTACAAAGGACTGCGGCCTTGCTGTTGGCCTGCTGCCTTGCTGAACTCTTGCCTGGCTGTGAAAGTGCTCTCCAAGGGCTTGGATAGAGCTTGCCTCCTGTTCCCTGAAGTCTCAGGATCAAAAAGACTTCTCTTTTTCACTTGGACGTTACGTGCGCCGAAATTTTCGACGCACAGCTTGTTCCGCGGCAAGAAAAACGCTGCACACCGACGCTGATTGACGCGACGCCTTCGCGACGACCGAAACTTTGACGCACGGCCTTGCAAGGACAACGCCACCCGACTTCCAAGGAGGAATCGATGCGACGCCTGCCGTGAGATCGAAACTTTGACGCGCAGCCCCGCAGAACAACGCGCAGCCGGAAAACAAGCAGGAAAATCCACGCACAGACCTGGGACATCTGGTAATCTCCGCGATCCACAGAAAGAGACTATCCGCGCGTCGGAAAACGACGCACGACTTCCCCAGCGTGAAAAATAACGACGCAAGTCTGTGTGTGCTGGGGAGAAATCGACGCACACACCAGTTTTCCACATATCTCTTCTCCTGTGGCCCTCTGAGGAGATTTTCCACCAGAAACCAGGTACTTTGTGCTTGAAAGAGACTTTGTTTGCTTTTTAAAGACTTAAGACACTTTGGCGGTCATTCTGACCGCGGCGGGCGGTGGTCGCCGCGCGCCATGCGATCACCGCCAAATGGCCGCTCCGCGGTCAGGAGACCGCGGATGCCATTCTGGCTTTCCCGCTGGGCCGGCGGGCGACCGCCAAAAGGCCGCCCGCCGGCCCAGCGGGAAAGCCCCTGCAACATAGAAGCCGGCTCCGAATGGAGCCGGCGGTGTTGCAGGGGTGCAACGGGTGCAGTAGCACCCGTCGCGATTTTCACTTTCTGCAAAGCAGACAGTGAAAATCTTCATGGGGCCCTGTTAGGGGGCCCCTGCACTGCCCATACCAGCGGCATGGGCAGTGCAGGGGCCCCCAGGGGCCCCATGACACCCGTTCCCGCCATCCTGGTTCTGGCGGTGTAAACCGCCAGAAACAGGCTGGCGGGAAGGGGGTCGGAATCCCCATGGCGGCGTTGCAAGCAGCGCCGCCATGGAGGATTCCCTGGGCCAGGGGAAAACCGGCGGGAAACCGCCGGTTCCCCTTTTCTGACCGCAGCTTTACTGCCGCGGTCAGAATGGCACTGGAAGCACCACCAGCCTGTTGGCGGTGCTTCCGTGGTCCCCGGCCCTGGCGGTCACGGACCGCCAGGGTCGGAATGACCCCCTTTATATCACTTTTCAGTGATATCTTTACAAATTCATATTGCAACTTTGATCGTTTTGACCTAAAAATACCCAGATAAATATTATATATTTTTCTAAACACGGTGTGGTGTATTTTTGTGGTGTTATATTATGGTGTTGTATGATTTATTGCGCAAATGCTTTACACATTGGCTTCTAAGTTAAGCCTGACTGCTCGTGCCAAGCTACCAGAGGGTGGGCACAGGATAATCTTGGATTGTGTGTGACTTACCCTGACTAGAGTGAGGGCTTTTGCTTGGACAGGGGGTAACCTGACTGCCAACCAAAAACCCCATTTCTAACAGACAGCATAGCTGAACTGTCATTTTAGCTATGCTTGTATATTTGTCAAAACAAACTTTGGGATACTTTAATCACATTTCGTCTTGGGAGTTCAGGAGATTTGTGATAGTTCTGCTAATATCGCAACATAATTAGAAGCACAATGTTTTCCCATTTCTCGGCTACTTAAATGAAGATTTGAATACTTAAAGCATCGTAACCACACTATGCGGTGCTAGGAAGGAAACCATTCAGGGCACAAGTCCTTAAAGAAGAACTGGGGTGACTTACCTAGTTAGGCAGTATGCAAGTGCCATCACTGTACGTAACATCACGTTGTGTGACGTCACTTGTGGCATCACAGGAATTGACATCACAGGAAGAGGCTTCCAAGCCATGTCTTTACAGGAAGTTGTATCTCAAGAAGTGACGTCAGATCTCACGAACTCCCATATATCTTTAGCTGGTCTATCATCAGCATATTTGAGCGCATGATGAGTGTACATGGAAACTTTCCTGTTTTAGGTAGAAGGCTCACAATTCTGTAAGCTACACATAAAACAATGTTTCCTTTTGACAGCGTAAAGCTTCCTTTACCAAGGCTTCCTTTACCAAAGGATTTAATAAACTATCTCCACTGCCAAAATGTTATTGCTTTAGTTGCCTGCGCTCTCCAGAGTTGAGGGAGCTCTCTTATGTGAGGTATTCATATTCAGCTTTACTCACTTGCACTCATTTTAGGAGATTGAGGCTTATTGTTTGCTATTAGACCAACAGACCGTGATACAAAGCATGATAGAAAGGCAGAAAGATGAGAAATTGAAAGAGAAATAAGGAAACAAGGCAGAAAAGGGTATAAAAAAAGAACCTTAAAAAAAAGTAATTGTAGGGTAGTGAAAGTAAAACGTTATGGTTCAGCAACTGGACCCTAAGAAAAAATGTGTCTTGCAGCGGGCTTCGGCGGCATCTTCCACTCGGGCCGCGGTGAGGACCTCGCTCTGTTTTCCTTACCGCGGTGAGGCCGGTGACCCAGAATTGGGCGTCGATCATCACTGCGTATAATGCGCAGTGCGGTTGTTGTCGCGGGGTGCCCATGCCCTCCCCTCAGTTCCTTCCACTTACCTGGTGCCCCATTCTAGTTCCTGTCAAGGGGATAGATTCTTCTTCTCTTTGCGTTGCAACACTTCTGTGGTGGTCACGCTCCGGCTGGTCTTCTTGTGGCCTCAGTTTTTGCTCCTGTTTTTCCCTGTATTTCCACTGAATTTCCCAGGCATCGAATTTCTGATTTTCTTGTGTCCTCCTTCTGTTCCAGGGAGTTCCTGTCTGAGGTTTTTTCCCTATGGTGTTTTTCCTCTGGGACTCCTTCTGGAGGGCACGGACTGTGGTGGCGTACTACTGTCAGCAGCACCGTGGCTACCGGAAGGGGTCGCCCTTACTCGGCCAGAGTAGGACTTGCAAGAACCAAGGCCGCACGCCATCCCCATCTGGTCTGGATGGTAAGCCAAAGGTAAATTGTGACAGATTGCAACGGCCAAAACTCCAGTCATGGTCCAGGATCATGGAGAATCCCACGACAAACACGGAACAAACAAACCAAACATTGCTCCTGACTATCCAACAACAAGCCCAGGAACTACAACAGTTACGAAAAGGAAATGCAGCCATTACAATCCTGGCGGACGGTGTTAAAGCTGGGGTAATACCGCAAACAAGGCGGCGGATAAAAAAAGGGAATTATGACCCAGGCGGAAACCGCCAACAAAGACAGCCACTTTAACACACCGCCCGCCACGGCGGTACAGACAAGCAGCGCGGCGGTCACCGCCAACAGACAGGCGGAAGACAATGTACCGCCCATAGTATCACAACCCGCCAATCCGCCACCTTTTCCGGGGCGGATTCACTGTGGATAAAAACACGGCGGAAACAGCTTTTGCAATGGGAAAACGCTCACCTGAACACATCCCACGAGGAACGAGGACTCCATGGACCCGGAACTCCAAATACTCCCTGCCCTTGTCTTTCTGCTCCTCTACGACCACCATCTACGTAGGCGCCGAAGACAACGGTGAGTACTGCACCTATGACATGGGGGAGGGGGGAGGCAAAAGTTAGGGGGGCACCCACCAAACACCCCCACCCTCGCATATTACAACATACACACCAATGCATCCACAAAAATCACAGTAACAACCCACAATCCCCCGGAAGAATGAAAAGACAAAGCGAAATCCGTTCAAACATTGTAATGTTGCAATATACATGTCTTTCAAAAATATACAGATATATACGAAATTCAGTCAGAAATATATACATTACGAGAAGTAGTGCAGATATGTACATAACAATGTCCGTGCACCAACAGTCCAAAAATGCATGGGCGAGGCCCACAAAAGATACATGACCACAATCGGAGAGAACACTGCCGGGGCATCAGATAGAAATACTACAGGCACCGCAGGGGGAAGGGAAGGGGGGGCACCTCAGCCGGATTACTGCAAAGCCAGATCCACGACTGGGCTCCATGCCCATTGATGTATCCTGGGGAGTGCAAAGCCACAGTCTCTCAAGTCTCACAAGTGGGTGGGGTGCCCAGTGTGCCATCCTGGGGAGTGCAAAGCCACAGTCTCTCAAGTCTCTACAGTGGGTGGGGTGCCCACCGTGCCATCCTGGGGAGTGCAAAGCCACAGTCTCTCAAGTTGATAACATTCTCCACTGGTTCTGGGGGGGACTGGTGCCCAGAGTGCTTCATTCCGTGCAGGACTGAGGTAGTGGATGCATGTCTCCACTGGTTCTGGATGGGGACTGGTGCCCAGACTGGATGAGTCTCCCCGTGAAAGTTCCTGTCCTGTCACTGTCACAGCTGCACATGGGATAATGATGCATGATGTGGCGGTCTATTCATTCCTACCCGGTGCTTGCCCTGTTCAGCGGTCTTCACCATGGCGGTCTTTGCCCTGTTCAGCGGTGCTTTGCCATGGCGGTCTCTGGACTGTTCAGCGGTGCTTTGCCATGGCGGTTCTGGACTGTTCAGCGGTGCTTTGCCATGGCGGTCTCTGGACTGTTCAGCGGTGCTTTGCCGTGGCGGTCTCTGGACTGTTCAGCGTGCTTTGCCATGGCGGTCTCTGGACTGTTCAGCGGTGCTTTGCCATGGCGGTCTCTGGACTGTTCAGCGGTGCTTTGCCGTGGCGGTCTCTGGACTGTTCAGCGTGCTTTGCCATGGCGGTCTCTGGACTGTTCAGCGGTGCTTTGCCATGGCGGTTCTGGACTGTTCAGCAGTGCTTTACCATGGCGGTCTCTGGACTATTCAGCGGTGCTTTACCATGGCGGTTCTGGACTGTTCAGCGGTGCTTTGCCATGGCGGTTCTGGACTGTTCAGCGGTGCTTTGCCATGGCAGTCTCTGGACTGTTCAGCGGTGCTTTGCCATGGCGGTTCTGGACTGTTCAGAGGTGCTTTACCATGGCGGTTCTGGTACGGACATTGGTGTGTGGCATGACGTTCCCTACACTGGGCATTGGTGTGTGGCATGACGTTCCATCATAGCCCACCTGGGCTGTGGCAGCCAGGGCCCTCCTGGGCACTGACTCTGGCGGTGGCGGTGGTCTCCTGACCAGTGACGATACTTGGGCCCTCCTGGGCTGTGACTCTGGCGGTGGTCTCCTGACCAGTGACGATACTTGGGCCCTCCTGGGCAATGACTCCGGCGGTGGCGGTGGTCTCCTGACCAGTGACGATACTTGGGCCCTCCTGGGCTGTGACCCTGGCGGTGGTCTCCTGACCAGTGACGATACTTGGGCCCTCCGGGGCTGTGACTCTGGCGGTGGTCTCCTGACCAGTGACGATACTTGGGCCCTCCTGGGCAATGACTCCAGCGGTGGCGGTGGTCTCCTGACCAGTGATGATACTTGGGCCCTCCTGGGCTGTGACTCTGGCGGTGGTCTCCTGACCAGTGACGATACTTGGGCCCTCCTCGGCTGTGACTATGGCGGTGGTCTCCTGACCAGTGACGATACTTGGGCCCTCCTGGGCTGTGACTATGGCGGTGGTCTCCTGACCAGTGACGATACTTGGGCCCTCCTGCTCTGTGACTATGGCGATGGTCTCCTGACCAGTGACGATACTTGGGCCTTTCTGGGCAATGACTCCGGCGGTGGTCTCCTGACCAGTGACAATACTTGGGCCCTCCTGGGCACTGACTCTGGCGGTGGCGGGGGTCTCCTGACCAGTGACAACGGTGCTGAGAATGATGCCGCCCTTCTCCGCCGTGACACTCACAACAGGCTGGGCAGACTTCCTCTGGCCCTTCCCCACCTTTGGTGGAGTCACAGCTGACTCTCCAATCCCCTTGGAACCCATGTCAGTTGTTTTCCCACGAGGAGTCTTCACACGGTCCCGTCGTCCACTCTCCAATTTTAGAGCCTTTACAGGGGGTGGGCTGCCAGTGCCTTGGCTCCGGGTCATACTGCCTGCCCTGGTGGCCGGTGCACTCCACAAACCTTGAACAGGCACCACTGGTATTGGAGGCTTTTTGGCTGAGGCGCTACGACGGGACTGATGAATTGGAGGGGGGGGCAAAAAGGTCAACTTTACAGAGGGACAGTTTCTGACGTACACTGGGATGGGTAGTTGGAGGGGGTCTGGGAGTGGAGGAAGAAGAGGTGGTTGTCGGAGGTGTCACTTTAGGTGTTTTGGGTGCAGGTGCAGATACTGGAGGCTGTCGTGAAGTGGATGGATGTTGGGTGTGTGGTTGCCGGCGTTTGTGTACTTTGGGAGGGGTCGTCACAGACACACTGGGAGAGGACACAGGGGACGTGTAAATGGCAGTGGAGGTGGTGAGTGCAGGTGAGCGGCTTGGGGTGCTGGGTCTCCTTGTGCGATTCATGGTGCCTGTAGATGTGGTGCATGCAGGTGTGTGTGTAGACGAGACTGGGAGGGAGGAGGGAGAAGAGGAGGAGGGGGACACAGTGGAGGCGGTGGATGTTGCTGTGTCTGTACATGGGTGAGGCTTGCGTGAGTGCCTGTGGGTTGTGTGGTGCCTATGTTTGCTTGAGCTACTTGTGTGTGCTGACTTGTGTGCATGCTGGTCTGTAGGTGTGCTTGGGATGGGCTGGGGTACAGGAGATTGGGTCTGGGTGGAGGAGGTTGGAGGGGGGAGGCTGGACACAGGGACAATGGCTGCCATCAGTGCTGAGGCCAGAGATTGCAGGGTTTGCTGAAGGACAGCCTGACCAGAATGAATGCCTTCCAGGAATGCATTACCGTGTTGCAACTCTCGTTCTACACCCTGGATGGCATTCACAATGGTAAACTGCCCAACAGTGAGTGACCTGAGGAGGTCAATGGCCTCCTCACTGAGGGCAGCAGGGGTGACTGGGGCAGGGCCTGAGGTGCCTGGGGCGAAGGTGATGCCCACCCTCCTGGGTGAGCGGGCACGGGGCGAACGCTGAGGGGCTGCTGGGAGGGCGGTGCTGGTAGGGGAGGTGGCGGCTGTACCTGTAGAAGTGGGGCGCACAGATGGTGCTGCCACCACAAGGGAGCCCCCATCGGCGAACGAGTCTGTGTCGCTGCTTGGTGATCCGGTGGCCGACGTGAAGCTCCCCTCGCCCTCCGTCCCACTGGTGCATTCAGAGTCCGTGGTGTGGCCCTCCATGGCCATGTGGGATGCAGCTCCCTCGTGCTCCGGTGCCACTGTACCTCCGCCTGATGATGCTGATGTACAAAAGGACAGGGAGAGCAGAAAAAGGGGGGGGAGACAGAAGAAAGAGAGTTTGAGTGCATGGCATACCGCTACCGTTGGCGGACAAGACAGACACAGCAGCCCCCTGCATTACGCTGTGCTCCTGCCCTCTGCATATGCAATTTCTGGGATATGGCCTACATGGCAATGGTGGACATCTGCACACATGGATGCCACAGGGGCAACTATACCTGTACTTGGCACTCTGCTGAGGTGGGTAGAGTGCCACATGGCCTGCATTACGGAGGGGCCTTGCCTACCGAACTCGCCCTGGCCTAGGGAAACCCACAGCCCACCTCCCCCACCCAGACACCTCCATTGCACGCAAAGTCCGCAGAATGATGTTGTACTCACCCCCTTGTGTCTGCTGTGATGTCCTCAAGCGCCCAACCAACTCCGGGTAGGCCACCGCCAGGATCTGGAACATCAGGGGGGTCATGGTGCGACGGGCACCCCTCCCACGTTGGGAGGCCATCCCCAGCTGAGCCTCCGCCGTCTTCTTGCTGAAGCGGCGAATGTCCTCCCATCTTTTCCGGCAGTGGGTGCCCGTCTCTGGTGGGCCCCCAGGGTCCGGACCTCCTTGGCGATGGCACGCCAGATGTCCCTCTTCTGGTGGGCGCTGACCTACATGACATGCACAAGGAAAGAGGAACAGTCATTACCAACTGCACCGTCGATGTGAGTGGCCCCCTCCCTACTCTGGCCATGTGGCCCATTCATTACCATGCATTAATGTTCTATGAACTCGGCCCCCTTCCCTCTTCCAACCAGCCCTCTTCACCCAGGCCTAGCCCATACAACGTGCTCCCTGTGTACTAACCTGTTGGTCTGGAGGACCGTAGAGTAGCGTGTACTGGGGGAGGACCCCGTCTACCAGTTTCTCCAACTCCTGTGCAGTGAAGGCAGGGGACCTTTCCCCAGATGCAGCAGCCATCGTCGCTTCCAGACCGAGGTCACAGCAGCACTTACAGTGTAGGTCCTCTCCTGTCGAAGGTCAGGTATCTAGTGATTGAACAGATAGAAAATGGCCGTGAGGTCCGCGGCGGTGACGTCCGCGGCGGTGCGCATCATCACCGCCGGCGCACCTGTTCATTGGCTCCTGGGACCCATAGGGTCCTATGTCAACCAATGCAGCATTGCGCCGCGGTCTACGACCGCCTACCGCGACGGCAGTTACCCCACAATCCCATTGTCCCAGTTTAGAAGTCAGACAGCCTCCATTTCAGGGGCCCACATGGCTTAATTTACCTCTGCATTACACATAGCTAGGCCTACACTCAACACACATACAGGAAGGGTTTTGTGAGTGGTGTAGTCTTATGTGTAACTGTGGGTACACACCTGGAGGAATAATGACTGATTCGTCGCTGTTGTCCTTCGTAGGCACCGTCAGCTGGGACATGTGAGAAGATGGCGGAATCCTCCATTGTACCGACCGCTGGTGGACCTATTGACAATGGAAGAGCGACATGTCATCGTCACCTACCGGTTTGACCGTGCCACAATCCAGGAACTATGTACCCAGTTGGAGCCAGACCTGATGTCACCAATCCGCCATCCGACTGGAATCCCCCCTGACGTACAGGTGCTGTCAGTGCTCCATTTCCTTGCTAGTGGGTCTTTTCAGACAACAGTGGCCATGGCATCAGGGATGTCCCAGCCTATGTTTTCCAACGTGCTGTCCAGAGTGTTGTCTGCCCTGCTGAAACACGTAAGGAGATACATCATTTTCCCTGAGGTGGCAGATTTGCCTACAGTTAAAGGTGACTTCTATGCCCTTGGACATATCCCCAACGTCATAGGTGCCATTGATGGGACCCATGTAGCTCTGGTCCCCCCCCACAGGAGTGAACAGGTATACAGGAACAGGAAGAGCTATCATTCTATGAATGTTCAGATCGTCTGTTTGGCAGACCAGTACATCTTGCAGGTAAATGCTATGTTCCCTGGCTCAGTGCATGACGCCTACATCCTGCGGAATAGCAGCATTCCTGATATGATGGGTCAACTCCAGAGGCACTGTGTATGGCTATTGGGGGACTCTGGTTATCCCAACCTGTCCTGGCTATTAACCCCAGTGAGGAATCCCAGGACCAGGGCAGAGGAACGCTACAGTGAGGCCCATGGGCGGACTAGGAGGGTGATCGAACGCACCTTCGGCCTCCTGAAGGCCAGGTTCAGGTGCCTCCATATGACAGGTGGATCCCTATTCTACTCACCGAAGAAGGTGTGCCAGATCATCATCGCCTGTTCGATGCTTCATAATTTGGCTTTGCGACGCCAGGTGCCTTTTCTGCAGGAGGATGATCCAGATGACAGTGTTGTAGCAGCTGTGGAGCCTGTGGAGCCTGTGGACAGTGATGAGGAGGAAGCTCAGGAAGAAGACATCGACAACAGGGAGTCAGTCATACAGCAATATTTCCAGTGACACACAGGTGAGAACATTTTCATTTTTACCATTACATTAACTTTCACACGTCTACCTCTATCCTGTCTGTCGATTTCAACCAGTATTTGGTAACTGAGTTGTACCTTTCCATTACGGTTTCACAGGTGTGGTTACCAACATGTCATCTGCTTGCATCCTTCAAGGACTTGTGATGTGTGACATAGGTATGTTAGCTTTACAATAGGAAACGCATTATGACACTGTCATTGATAATACATATTTACTAAATTACAGACTGACTCCAGATTGTTTTGTGTTTCAAGGGTGTTTATTGAAGTGCTCAGAAATGGGAGGGGGTTGTAAAATGAGGATGGGTGATGGCGGAGGAATGTCCATGGCAGAGTCCAGTCTATTAGTCTCACAGGTGCACTGCCCATCTGGGCATAGGAAGTGGAGCTGGGGCAGTTTAAGTATGGACAGGGTAACAAAGTGGGACAGTGGGAGGACAAACAGGGTTGTCTCATTTCCTGGTGGGGATCTTGCCATCTTGCTCTGTCCTGTTCCTGGATCTCAGGGACCGCTGGCGTGGTGGTTGTCCGTCTGCAGGGGATGGGGTGCTGGTGTGGTGGTCCAGTGGCGGGGCGTCCTGTCCACTAGCGCCGGCGGAGGTGGTGGGCATTTCATCGTCCTGGCTAGTGTCAGGGGCCCCTTGGAGTGCCACGGTGTCCCACAAGGCCTGCTGTATGTCCTTCGGCACCCCTACGATGGTGCCCAGGGCGGAGCTGATGGTCCTGAGCTCCTCCCTGAACCCCATATACTGTTCCTCCTGCAGGCGCAGGGTCTCCTGCAACTTGTCCAGGACCGTCGCCATCGTCTCCTGGGAGTGGTGGTATGCTCCCATGATGGAGGATAGGGCCTCGTGGAGAGTGGGTTCCCTTGGCCTGTCCGCCCCCTGTCGCACAGCAGCCCTCCCAGTTCCCCTGTGTTCCTGTGCCTCCTTCCCCTGGACCGTGTGCCCACTACCACTGCCCCCAGGTCCCTGTTGTTGTTGGGGTGGAGGGTTCTCCTGGGTTCCCTGTAGTGGTGGACACACCGCTGATTGACCTGTCCTGGGTACGGAGGTTTGGGCCTGCTAGGTGGGTGCTGTGCTGGTGTTACCAGAGGGTGGAAGGTCGGTGTTGGCCTGTGCCTGTGCAAGGGGAACTGACTGTCCCGAGGCCCACGATGGTCCGGGCTGGTCATCAGGATCCAGTAGGGCAGAGCTACTATCGTCACTGTGGGCCTCTTCTGGGGGTGGAGTGGTGTTGTCTGGACCCTCTGGTGTGGTGACGGTCCTTCGGGTTCCTGCAGGGGCATAAGAGCATGATTATTGTATGTGTGTGTGTAATGGGGTGCAATGGGTGGGTGAGCGTGTACCCCAGTGCAAGCATTCCTGTGTGGGAGCTTGTGTGATGGTGGTTTAGGGTGTTGTATGGGTATGTGCAGTGGGAATGCTTTAGTGCTGGGTGTCCATGCTTAGTTGTGTAATGCAGGGCTTGGTGTTGGGATGGGTGGTTTGTGTTATGAGTACATTAGTGAGGAGTTGCAGTGATAGGGGAGGGGGTGAGGGTGGGGGTGTGTGAGAGCATGCAGGTAGGGTGGGGGATATGATAGTTAAGATTTGACTTACCAGTGTCCCATCCTCCACCGACTCCTCCGAGGCCCTCAGGATGCATGATGGTCAAGACTTGCTCCTCCCATGTTGTTAGTTGTGTGGAAGGAGGTGGGGGTCCGCCGCCAGTCTGCTGAACTGCGATGTTGTGCCTGGAGACCGTTTAACGCACCTTCCCCGTAGGTCGTTCCACCTCTTCCTGATGTCCTCCATATTTCTTGGGTGCTGTCCCACGGCGTTGACCCTGTCCACGATTCTTCGCCATAGCTCCATCTTCCTGGCTATGGAGGTGTGCTGTACCTGTGAGCCAAATAGCTGTGGCTCTACCCTGATGATTTCCTCCACCATGACCATGAGCTCCTCCTCGGAGAAGCGGGGGTGTCTTTGGCGTGACATGGGGTGGTGTGTGTGATGTGTGGGGCGGTGTGAGTGTTGATGTGTGTGGTGATGTGTAGTGGTGTGTGGTGTTTTGTGCGTGGATGTGGTGTGGGTGATGGTGTTGTGTCCCTCTGTATGGTGGTGTTGTCTTGGCTGTGCTGTCTCTCTGGCCTTCGTCTCGAAATTGTGGTCGTAAGGGTTTGTGGGTGATGTGGGTGTGTGTTTTATATTGTGTTGGGTGTGTGGGAGTGGTGTGTGTATGTGTATCAGGTGTGTGTATTTGGAATTGTCCAATGTGGCGGTGTTTTGGAGATGTGTGTGTATTTTGAGCGCACCGGTGTGTACCGCCAATGGAATACTGCGGTTGAAAGACCGCTGCGTGGATTCGTGGGTCGTAATAGCATGGGCGTGTTTCTGTGGGCGTGGAGGTGGAGGTTTTGTTTTCGCCAGTTTAACACTGACCTTTGGTGTGGCGGAGTTGTGTGGGTGTCTGAATTTCGGCGGATTCAGAGATGTGTGTCATAATAGCTGTGGCGGACTACCGCCGCCGCGGCGGTGTATTGGCAGTCTTCTGCACGGCGGTAAGCACCTTTTACCGCCAATGTTGTAATGACCCCCTTAGTCTCCAGTACTGCTGATGTTCCCACCATCTCTGCCACTACACCTCATTTTACTGGGGATCCTAACAAGTTGCGATAATTCCTAGATGCCCTAACAGTTTACTTTGCTTTTAGACCCTCACAGTTCGTGCAAGACAAGACCAAGGTCGGATATCTGATCAGTGCCCTATCTGGTCCGGCCTTAGCCTGGGCAACTCCTCTGGTAAACTCCATTGATTACCGTCTGCCTAATTTTCCAGCCTTTGTCGCTGCCTTTAAGCAAATGTTTGAGCATCCTGGACTTGAATCCTCAGCAAAAGAAGCCCTATGCGACATCCAACAAGGGAGTCAGGACATCCTACAATATATCAAACGGTTTAGACAACTGGCAACTGAAACCTCCTGGGTAGAACATTCCCTTTTTACTCTTTATCGAGGAGGTCTTTGGGATTAAATCAAAAATGAATTAGTGCATTCCGCTAGAGTGGAGGACCTCAAGAGTTTGATGGACTTAACTCTCTCCATAGAATATCGTCTTTATGAATGTAGAATGGAGAAGAAAAAGAGCTGTATACCATTACATTCAGGAACCTCACGTGCCATTCCTCAACATTCTGAGGACACTCGTTCTGGATATAAAGGAACTACCGATAAGGAACCTATGCAAATCGCTATGGCTCATGGACCATTATTGACTAGTGAGCATGAAACTAGATGAAGGAAAGGACTATAGCCCTCATTACAACCCTGGCGGTAAATGCCGCCTACCGTCGTGCTGATGGCCACCAACATACCGTGACCGCAGCGGTATTCCACTGTGGGTCTATGACCCACACAGTGAAATCTGCCACTATATAGACACCCACACTAGTCCGCCAGACCAAAGGTCAGTGATAAATTGGCGGTACCAAAACCCACACCATTACACCAACAGGAATACGCCCACAGCATCAGGACCCATGAATCACTGCGGCGGTCTTTCAACCCCGGTAAACCATTGGCAGTAGACACCGTTGCGCTCAAAATACACACACTCTAACAAAACCACATTGGACAATTCAAACTATACACACCTGACACACATACACACACCACACCCACACACTCAGACCACTATAAACACCCATATAACCCACAGCCCTTTCAATGAAAAAAAAGTATTTCCAACAGAGAGAGACACAAGCCAAGAGCACCCACTCAATCAGAGCAACAAAACACCATCAGCCATACACCATCCACGCACCTCACAGCACACACCCCAACACATCACCCCACACACCCTCACACATACCACTCACACCACATCCATGGCACCCCAAAGACACCCCAGGTTTTCAAAGCAGGAGCTAAGGTTCATAGTGGAGGAAATCATCCGGGTAGAGCCACAGCTATTCGGATCACAGGTGCAGCAGACGTCCATTGCTAGGAAGATGGAGCTATGTTGGAGAATTGTGGACAGGATCAACGCCGTGGGACAGCACCCCAGAACAAAGGATGACATCAGGAAGAGGTGGAACAACCTATGGGGGAAGGTGCGTTCCGTGGTTGCATGACACCAGATAGCTGTACAGAGGACTGGCAGTGGATCTCCATCTCCTCTCCCACAAATAACAACATGGGAGGAGCAAGTCTTGGCAATCATGAATCCTGAGGGCCTCGCAGGAGTAGCAGGAGGACTGGACTCTGGTAAGTCAAATTTTCATTACTTTATCCCCCACTCTACCTCCATGCAATCACAAACTCCCACCCATACCCACCCCCCCATCACCCCACCACCTCACACATACCCCACTATCACAACCCGCCCATCCCAATACTAAGCCCTGCATGCCACAACAATCCAAGGACCCCCATCACAGACCTTCGTGGACACCCATCACCACAGCATGCCCATTAGAGAGAATCACCTAGCCCACAAAATCAACACGTACACAAGGCAAAGCTAAGAGGGCAATCACAACCATACAAGGAAACACACCCATGCACATGATGGCACACGCAGATACAATAACACTGCATTTGCATCCCCTGAGGACCCCTTCTCAACGTCACAGAGAGGAGGTGCCACCGACATCCAGTCCCCCCACAGAAGAGGCCCACAGTGATGACAGCAGCCCGACACGCCTGGATCACGATGACCCAATTGGCCCATCAGGGACCTCTGGACAGTCGGTTACCCTGCCACAGTCCCAAACCACCACAGAGCCTCCCCCCTCAGGAAACACCAGCACAGCACCCACCCAGCGGGCCTATGCCACTGTACCCAGGACACGTCAATCAGCAGTGTGTCCACCACTACAGGGACCCCAGGCAACCCCACAAACCCAGGACAATTAGGAATCTGGGGTCAGTGGCAGTGGGCACACGGTTCAGGGGACAGAGGCACAGGACAGGGAAACTGGGAGGACTACTGTGGGACAGGGGGAGGACAGGCCCAAGGAACCCACTCTCCAGGAGGCACTCACCAACATCCTGGGAGCATACCACCATTCCCAGGAGACGATGGGCTAGATACTAGCCAAGCTGCAGGAGACCCAGCAGCTGCAGGAGGGACAGTACCTGGGGATCAGGGAGGACCTCAAACACATCTACACCATCCTGGTCAACATTGCAGGGGTGCTGGCTGACATGGCCAACACCATGAGGGAGGCAGTGGCACACCAATGGGCCCCTGACACTAGCCACACCGAAGAACAACCCTCCACCTCCGCCTGCGCTGGTGGACAGGAGCCCCGCAATAGGAACAACAGGTCACCAGCACCCCACCCACTGCAGAAGGAGAACCACCCCGCAGACGGTCCATGCGATTCAGGCAGAAGCCAGAAAACATTGCCAAGACCCCCGCCAGGAAAAAAGACCTCCTGATTGTCACCCTTCTGTCCCACTCTGTCACCCTGTCCATCTTGAACTGCCATTACTCCCCTTCCTATGCCCCCTTGGACAATGCACCTGTGATACCAAGAGACTGAACTCTAACTGGACAATCCTCCCCCATCACCCCACCCCAGCCCATTGCACATCCCCCTCTACTTATGAGCACGTAAATAAACACCCTTGGATCAAATACAAACTGGAGTCTGTCAAATGATTCAAAATGTATTAGAACAACATTATGAAAGCATTGCAAGTCATATGTACAGTTATATTACATTGGAATGACCTTTAGTGGAGTTAGCCACAGAGATCTGAAAATAGAGATACCAAAGGGAACAGTAAGTGGCCATAGACATAGGGAAATCAGGCTGCCATGTACAATGTCCAACAGAAAACTGAACAGTTGAGTGAAGTTACAGTGTCTTACCTATGTGTCACTGGAAGTACTGCTGAATAATATTACTTCTGTTGTCCACATCTTCTTCTTCACTGTCCACAAGCTCCACCGCTGCGACAAGACCATCTCCAGGCTCATCATCCTGCAGAAAAGGCACCTGGCGTCTCAAGACCAGGTTGTGCAACATGCAATCATGATCTGGCACACCTTCTTGGGTGAGTAGTACAGGGATCCACCTGTCAGATGGAGGCACCGGAACATGGCCTTTAGGAGGCCAAAGGTTCTTTCAATTATTATTCTTGTTCACCCATGTGCCTCATTGTAACATTCCTCTGCCCTTATCCTGGCATTTCTCACTTGGGTCAGTAGCCATGAGAGGTTGGGGAAACCAGAGTCACATGAAAACATCGAGGGACAACAGTTAGACACACACTAACTGTTAGGGACAACCCCATACCCAGCTTATACAAGGTGGGGACCTTAGGCTCACCTATTAGCCACACCCAGTGCCTCTGGAATTGGCCCATCACGTTTGGGATGCTGCTATTCCTCAAGATAACGGCGTCATGCACAGAGCCAGGATACTTGGCATTCACATGGGAGATGTACTGGTCCACCAAACACACCATCTGCACATTCATAGAGTGATAGCTTTTTCTATTCCTGAACACTTGTTCATTTCTCCGGGGGGACAATGGCACCAATGATGTTAGGGATATGTCCCAGGGCATAAAAGTCAGCTTTCACTGTGGCCAAATCCTCCACCTGGGGGAATACATTGTAGCTTCGCATTTGTTTCAGCTGGGTTGACAACACTCTGGTCAACACGTTGGAGAACATTGGCTGAGACATCCCTGATGCCATGGCCACTGTTGTTTGGAAGGAACCACTTGCCAGGAAATGGAGCAGTGACAGAACCTGCACTAGAGGGGGGATACCTGTGGGCTGGCGGATGGCTGACATCATGTTTGGCTCCAATTGGGCACACAGTTCTTAGATTGTGGTCCGATCAAGTCTTTATGTTAGGATAATGTGTCTGTCCTCCATTGTCGCAAGGTCCACCAGGGGTCTGTACACTGGAGGATGTCGCCATCTCATGGTCATCCTCAGCAGTTGAAGCCTATTTAGGAAAACAGTGAGCAGAGGGTCATATTCAGACAACTATTGAAATAATAATAATTTTTCCTTTACAGAACCAGTATGTGAATCTGAGAGTCAGTTGCTGTGCCACTGTCTGCTGTGACGCAGTTAAGTGCCATGCCCTGTGCCCCCCTGAAATGGCGGCTGCCTGACCTGTGAAGAGGGACAAGTGGAAATGAGGTAATTCCACTAGTGTTGTGCACCGTTGAAGTACGCCGGCGGTAACAGTACGCACCGCCACGGACGTGACCACCATTTTCTATCTATTCACTCACTTGCTACCTGACCTTCAACAGGAGAGGACCTACACTGCAAGTGCTGCTGTGACCTGTGTCTGGAAGCGATAATGGCTCATGTGTCTGGGGAAAGGGTCTCTGCCTTCACTGCGGGGGGAGTTGGAGAAACTGGTGGATGGGGTCCTACCCCAGTACACATTACTCTACGGTCCTCCAGACAAACAGGTGAGTACACTGTGAGCATGATGCGTCGGCCATGAATGTATGGATTGCTCTGTGTGTAAGCCACATGTGAAGGGGGCTGAGGTGTTTTTGTCAGAGTGCTGCATGTATGGTGGTCAATGTATGGGCATCAGGGGATGGGAGGGATCTGGTGGACCATGAGTGTGACGGCCTGGACGGGTGACTAATTTCCTTTTCTGCTGTCTTTTCCATGCAGGTCAATTCCCATCAGAAAAAGGGTATTTGGCGTGCTATCACCAAGGAGGTGCGGACACTGGGGGTCTTTGACAGGCAGAGCACCCACTGCCGCAAACAGTGGGAGGACCTGCACCGCTGGGCAAGGAAGATGGCGGAGGCCCAGCTGGGGCTGGCCTCCCAACGAGGAAGGGGTGCCCGTCGTACCCTGACCCCCTGATGTTCCACATCCTGGCATTGGATGGGCACTTGAGGGCATCACAGCAGCCACAAGGGGGTGCGTACTAATTCAGAATCATTATTTTGCATGTGTTAAGGGTTGACTTGCGTGGGGATGTGAGCTGTGGCTCCCCCTAGGCCAGGGCGAACATGGCAGGGTAGGTCTCGTGTTGGGCAGGCTCTGAAGGCGTTAGGAACTGTACCCCATGGGTTGGTGACTAGCATTGTAACTGGTAGTGCATTGCCTAGTGCATAGGGCTGTTCCCTGTGAGTTGTGTATGCCAACGGTAGTGTTGTTGCTGGTATTGACCAAGTGTATCCTCTGTCTCCCCCCTCTTTTTGTTTTGTCACCCTTGTGTGCATTAGCATCATCTGGCAGAGGAGCAGAGGCACCGGTGACAGAGTGAGCTGCATCCCACGTGGGCCTGGAGGCCGAATCCACTGACAGTGAGGGCACCAGTGGGACAGATGGCGAGGGAAGCACCACGACGGGGGCAGGAGGGGAAACTATAGACAGTGACTCCTCCTCTGATGGAAGCTCCCTGTTGGTGGCGAACACCTCTATGCCCATCCCAAAAACAGGCACAGCCACCACACCCTCACCAGAACCACCCTTCCCAGTAGCCCCTCAGCGTGTTTCCCGTGCCCGCACATCCAGGAGGTTGGGCATTATCCTTCGCCCCAGGCAAGTCAGGCCCTGCCCCAGTCAGCCCTGCTGCCCTGAGTGAGGAGGCTATTGACCTCCTGAGATCCCTCACTGTTGGGCAGTCAACCATTCTGAATGCCATCCAGGGTGTCAAGAGGTATTTGCAACAAACAAATGCATACCTGGAGGGTATTCACTCTGGCGTGGCGGCCCAACAGAGAGCATTTCAGACACTGGCCTCTGCACTGATGGCAGCCATTGTCCCTGTCTCTAGCCTCTCCCCTCCAACTTCCCCTACCCAGAACCAATCCCCTGTACCTCAGACTATCCCAAGCACACCATCAGACCAGCATGCACACTCATCAACACACAAGAGTGGACTTGGCAAACATAAGCATCACACATCCCACAGGCACTCACACAAGCACCATCCCCATGTAGATACACCAACATCAACTGCCTCCACTGTGTCCCCCTCCTCCACGTCCTCCTCCTCCCTCCCTGTCTCATCTCCACTCACACCTGCATGCACTACATCTTCATCCACTAGCTCCATCACCAGCATGCCCATCACCACACATCGCTCATGTGTAATTAACCCCCCACTACCATTCACACATCCCCTGTGTCCTCTCCCAGTGTGTCTGTGAGCCCTCCTCCCAAAGTACACAAATGCAGGCACACACCCACCCAACAGCCATCCACCTCACAACAGCTTCCGGCCCATGCACCTTTACCCAAATTCAGCAGACGTACACCTCCTACAACCACTACCTTTTCCTCCACTCCCAAACCCCCTCCATCTTCCCATCCCAGTGTGTCTAAGAAACTCTTCCTGGCTAACAGTGACCTCTTCCCTACACCTCCGCCCCATCCTTCCCCTAGGTCCAGGATGTCCGGGTCCCAGCCCAGCACCTCAGCCACCAAATCCTCCAGCACTGTGGTCTCAGCAAGTCCTGTCACATCGCAGGTGGCACCCATCAGGGCTGCCAGTGTGCCACCTAGCGAGGCCAAGGATCAGCCCATTCCACCACCTGCCAAGGTGAAGAAGGTGCCCACATGCCGTAGGGAGAAGCTGCACCAACCACCCAGCAAGGGCTCCTCCAAGCCAAAAGGGGACAGTGCCAAGGGACCAGCAGCGACATCAAAGGTGGGGAAGGGACACAAGGCAAAGGGCAAGTCAGGACAGGGCACGGAGTCTCTGGCTGAGGGATCAGAGTCACCCCTTCTGGCAATCAGAACAGCAACCTGTACGGCGGTGGACACTGCCACTTGCACCGCCACCTGCATGTCTGCTGCCTCAGCAACAGTCCCCAGGATCATCCTTAGTGGGCAGCCGTCCGAGGCTGCAGGAGACGTCCTGCTGTGTCCCTCCACAGGTGCTGACACATTCACCACTGACAGCATCTCCGCCACAGACACCGCCGCAACTACCGCCACCAGCCCTGCGACATGCTCAGACAGTGCCACCACAGCTGACATGGCTGTCATCCCCAGTCTTCAGCAATCCGAGGCTGCAGGAGACGTGCTGCACCATGTACAGCGTACATGAGGCACGACACCCAGCAGTGTTTGTACCTGCAGGTGGCAGGCAAAGTCGCAGCAGGGTGGAGTGTGTCTCTGCCTCCATGGAGTATCATGCTACCTGTTCCCAGGCAATCTCCTGGCACACACACCCAGGTGAGGGAATGGGACCTGCCACACTGCATGTGAAGCACCTTAGGGACAATGCCCCCTCCAGAACCAGTGGAGAAAAGCATCCACTACCCCAGTCCTTGGCAGGATGAAGCACACTGGGCCCAATGCCCCCTCAAGAACCAGTGGAAAAAAGCATCCACTACACCAGTCCTTGGCAGGATGAAGCACTCTGGGTACAATGCCCCCTCCAGAACCAGTGGAGAAAAGCATGCACTACCCTAGTCCTTGGCAGGATGAAGCACTCTGGGCATAAACCCACCTCCAGAACCAGTGGAGAGTAACATCCACTTGAGAGACTGTGGCTTTGCACTCCCCAGGATAAAGCAGTGGACAAACCACCCACTGGAGAGACTTGAGAGACTGTGGCTTTGTACTCCCCAGGATAAAGCAGTGGGCAAACCACCCACTGGAGAGACTTGAGAGACTGTGGCTTTGCACTGCCCAGGACAAAACTGTGGGCATGGAGCCCCCTCGTGGAGCAGTAGTGTCGTCCGTTCATCCGGCTGAGGTGCCCCCTCTCCCCCTGCCCCTGAGGTGCCTGTTTATTTTCAATCTGGTGTCCCAGCAGTGTTCTCTCCGTTTCGAGTCAGGTATCATGTGTGGTCCACGGACAATGATTTCATTACTATCCGGACTTGTGTAGTTGGTGTACATATATGTATGTACTGATGATTTTAATTTTGGCCTATCTGATTTTTCAATGATTACACTCATTACAATCACTTAATTTTGTCCTTGCGTTATTCCAGGCGGTGATGGGGTGTAAATGTAATGTTGATGCATGTATTTGTGTGTATGGTGCGTGTTGCGTGTGTGTGTGCCACTCTCTCTCTCCCCCTCCCCTGTGTGCAAGGTGCAGTACTCACCGTGGTCATCGCTGGAATCTTTGCTGCTCCTGAAGAGGAGGTAAACAAACATGGGCAGGACCTGTAACTCAGGGTCCATGGCGTCCTCGTTCCTCGTTGGGTGTTGAGAGGTGAGTGGTTTCCGTTCCACTGACTGTTTCCGCCGTGCTTTTGATAGTGTTGGTACCACCCCGGAAAAGGTGGCGGATTGGTGCCTTGTAATACGGTGGGTGGTACATTGTGTTCCGCCTGTCTGTTGGCAGTTACCGCTGCGGTGTTTGTTGCTACCGCCTTGGTGGTCGGAGTGTTAAAGTGGCTGTCTATGTTGGCGGTTTCCGCCATGGTCGTGATTCCATTTTTTTTTACCGCCAGCCTGTTAGCGGTCTTACCTCCGCTTTAACACCGACTGCCAGGGTTGTAATGAGGGCCAAAGTGTCTTAAGTCTTTTTAAACCAAACAAAGTCTCTTTCAAGCACAAAGTACCTGGTTTGCGTGAAAAATCTCCGCAAAGAACGGCTGAGGAGGAGATGCGTGGAAACAAAGGGATGTGCGTCAATTTCTCGGGCCACACACAGCGATGCGTTGTTTATTTTTCACGCAGGGACAGCTGTGAGTCAAATTCCGGCGCTCGGTCGTGGATCCTCTTCGGGTTGCGGGGTTTTCAGACACCCCGGGGACGATACGTGGATTTCTGGCGCTGCTAGGAAAAAGTCACAGGGGCTGCGTCGATCCGGTAGCCGTGTCAAATGTTCTACTGCGCGGCAGGCGCTGCGTCGATTCCTCTTTGGAAGTCAGGCTGCATCATTCCGGCTTGGCTGGGTGTCCATCCAGTGAGACCGTGCATCGAATTTCCGGTCGCTACACTGGTGCTGCATCGATCTCCTTTTTCCAAAGTCAGGCTGCGTCGTTCCAGTTCGGCGTACGGGGACATTTTCACTGTGGTGCAGGCTGTGCATCATTTCTGCCAGGCTGTGCGTCAATTTGTGCCGCACAAGGAATCCTTCTTCCAGAGATGAAGTCTTTTTGGTGCTGAGACTTCAGGGAACAGGAGGCTAAATCTAGCCAAGCCCTTGGAGAGCACTTCTTCACCAAAGCCAGAGAGCAGCAAGGCAGCAGTCCTTCACAGAAAGCAGACAGGTGAGTCCTTTGAGCAGCCAGGCAGGTCTTCTTGGCAGGATGCAGTTTCTGGTTCAGGTTCTCTTCTCCAGGACATGTCTGAATTGGTAGGGGCATAGGCACTGTTTAAATACCCAAATGTGCCTTTGAAGTGGGGGAGACTTCAAAGAGTAGCATAGAAGTGCACAGGGTCCCCTTTCAGTTCAATCCTGTCTGCCGGGGTCCCAGTAGCGGGTGTGGCAGTCCTTTGTGTGAGGGCAGGCCCTCCACCCTCCCAGCCCAGGAAGACCTATTCAAAATGCAGATGTATGCAAGTAAGGCTGAGTATCCTGTGTTTGGGGTGTGTCTGAGTGAATGCACAAGGGAGCTGTCAACTAAGCCAAGCCAGACGTTGATTGTAAGGTACAGAAATATTTAAGTGCAGAGAAATGCTCACTTTCTAAAAGTGGCATTTCAAAAATAGTAATATTAAATCCAACTTTACCAGTCAGCAGGATTTTGTATTACCATTCTGGTCATACTAAATATGACCTTCCTACTCCTTTCAGATCAACAGCTACTACTCAAAAAATTTATGAGGGCAGCCTCAATGTTAGCCTATGAAGGGTTCATGCCTCACTGCAGTTTAAAAGAAATTTAGGAGTTTTACACTACCAGGACATGTAAACTACATAGGAACATGTCCTGCCTTTTGCCTACACAGCACCCTGCCCTATGGGTTACCTAGGGCATACCTTAGGGGTGTCTTATATGTTGAAAAAGGGGAGTTGTAGGCTTGGCAAGTACTTTTAAATGCCAAGACAAATTGGCAGTGAAACTGCACACACAAGCTTTGCAATGGCAGGCCTGAGACAAGTTTAATGGGCTACTGAAGTGGGTGGCACAATCAGCGCTGCAGGCCCACTAGTAGCATTTAATCTACAGGCCCTGGGCAAATATATAGTGCACTCTACTTGGGACTTAAAAATAAATTAAATAGCCCATTTGGGTATGATCCAATGTTTCCACGCTTAAAGGGAGAGAGCATATGCACTTTAACACTGGTTAGCAATGGTAAAGTGTGCAGAGTCTAAAAACCACCAAAAACAGTATCTCAAAAGTGGAGGGAGGCAGGCAAAAATTTAGGGGTGACCACCCTAAGGCTGTCAGATCTAACAACACTCTAGACTATTTTAAATCTAGGATCCCACCTAATAACCCAAGAACTCCTGTTTCTACTAAGGTTGAGCCGGTCCAGATACACTAGGTATCTGGACAAGCACTCTATGATGAAGCATGCCACTCGGAATTCCAGTCGGTGAGAGTTCTTTTAATACCATAGGGTGATCCCCTTTGGCTGGCATGGAGAGATAGATTAAGCATGGTGAGTGAACCCTGTATCACTTGTCACTCCCTCCTTCTTGGAATATAGTAATACAAATCTGGGTCACATATAGGATGCATTTGACACTTGATTTTTATGTGGCTTCTGCCTGCCAGCCATAGTCTAACCTCATGCACCAAGAATTAAAGACACAACTTTGACCTGTGATGTGAAATAGGAGAAATAAAGAGAAGTATATTTAGAGGCTGAATTGCACAATGTGAATGCAAATAAACTGTGGCCCTCATTACAACCTTGGTGGGTGGCGGAGGCCGCCTGCCAAGGTTGGACCGCCGAGCGGCTGCCTATGCGGCCGCAATCCCGCCAGCCGCATTACAACATCCCGCTGGGCCGGCGGGTGGAAACAGAGTTTCCGCCTGCCGGCCCAGTGGGGATGTCGGCCGTAACATTGGAGCCGGCTCCTAATGGAGCCGGCGGTGTTGCGGCCGTGTGACGGGTGCAGCTGCACCCGTCACGCTTTTCACTGTCTGCTGTGCGGACAGTGAAAAGCAAGGTGGGGCTGTGCCTGGGGGCCTCTGCACTGCCCATGCCAAGTGCATGGGCAGTGCAGGGGCCCTCAGGGGCCCACGACTCACCTTCCCGCCAGCCTTTCCATGGCGGTCTCTACCGCCATGGACAGGCTGGCCGGAATAGGAGTCATAATCCCCAGGGCAGCGCTGCAAGATTATAACTGCCAGGACAACGATGGCGGGAAACTGCTGGTCCTGGCAGTACAATTGCCAAAACAACAGACCGCCAGGGTTGTAATGAGGCCCTGTGTGCTGCCAATGACCTCCATCTGCCAGGTGGGAGTCACGGTGATGATTGAGCAATGTCACCCTGGTTCACTGCCCTATCAAGAAGAGGATATTCACCCTGTGTAATGCTATGACCTGAAGGGGCCATTCTACTGTGTGCTGTCACAAACCCCAAATGCCAGGACGGGGCCATGTTGAAGTGAGAGAGCTGTTGCCCTGGAACATTGCACAGCTGTGAAGGAGAAGCAAGCCATTACCAGCTGAGGAAGAGAAATGATTCAACTACCCAACAATCTAGGAGGACTCAAGACCTGCCCCCGAATTCAGGGATGCTTACCACAAAGGCGGAGGAGCATATTAATGCCTGCCTCCTCTACAGTACCATCCAATCTTCTGATCATCATCGGGCTACAGCTGCATGCCAGGGCACTCTGAATCTCCACTCCAGTGAAAGCAGGTAAGAAAGAATACTGGGCCGCCACTACTGGGCTTGCTCTGACTGACATGCCACAGCACAGAGCCACTTTGAATTTCTCGAAGCCATCATGGATCTTCTAAGACTTGAAGTCACTATCAGGGCCCAGCTGGAATGTCACCTCCTATAAATAGGGAATGACCCTGTTCCTTTTAAAGGGAAGTGGAACTCCAGAGCTGATCCAAGGAAAGATACTGTGCCTGCCTTAAGAAGACTGTGTATATTATCTGTATACAAAATACATGAGTGGATGTATGGGAACGTCAGTGCACCAACCATGTATTACCTACCTTATGCATGGTAATGAAAGACAGCATAATGTGCTGGCTTGTGTTAGGCTTTTTTTTGTGTTACAAAGCCAAGCAAAAACTATCCTATGAGGCTATTTCCCTAGACATGTGTGCAGCAGAATTAAGCATACATGCAAGGAGGTAATAATTTCACATATATTTATGTTTAATGTTTGCATTACAAACTGCACTAATCATCTATATATTTCTGTCAGCTCAGCATATAAGTGGTGCACCTCAGCTACTGTTAGGTTCGCTGCAGCAGGGTGAGATGTATAAGTGGCCAATAAAGGCCAGGTAGGACCATCATTACTTAGAGGACCTAACCTATCGTGTAGAATTGTGTGGGGTAGAGCGCCATCAAGCCAATTATTATGTTCTTGACAAAAGAGAGGTATCTCTAGATATGCATATGCTTTATATTGTGCAGGTAGATTTGAAGGTGTGTAGTGATGAAATGTATTTGTGTTCCCATCAACTGCTAGAAATGTGACCCAAGAATTAACATTTTCTGTTCTATAGGCTGCATGAGCCTCAACAACAAATGTGACTGACCCCCCTGGGCCATTAGGCCATGCACCAGTAGATGGACAGTAAGGTGTAGTCTCATATTGATTGCTGTTGATACCTGTTGCGGATTCGCCATGATAAATGGTTAATTTTGTTCAGAGATAGCCACACCAAATGGGGATTAGCCTTTTATTAGTAAAAGCTTGAACAACCTACAGTGTTAGTTAGTTACTCCCTACTTAGCTGAGGAGGAAATCCTCAATACCACTGATGTTTCCATATATAGTACTGAGGTGTCTTTTTATATAGTGAGACAGAGATACTCAGGAGGACCCAAAAATTAGAACCTGACCAAACGTTGGCGGCGCCATGTCGTGTAGGATGTCATTGTTCTAATGAGACTACTGGATTTGAGCAGCAGAATTGCCTGTGGTGTGGGAGACTGAGTCTAACCGACTACAAGTGACTCCTGTTACCCCAATCCGGGTTTTACTCTGGCAAACTAGCAGTGCCTCATCTCTACTCAAGAGCAGAGATGATTGAGCAGCAGAGCGCATGACACAATTGATTCCTCAGGAAAATCATGATCACTCAGATCTCATTGATTTCTCTCAGTCATACTGGTCTCACGTATATAAGGACAAGCAAAGGCAGCATATGTTTCAATAATATTTTAATGAAGGAACTGCATTTTAGATAATAAGGCATGTAATGCAATAACTAAGACGATAAAGCATGACAAGATTAAAGTTGTGACAAGGAGAGGAAAGCACAGAAATCACGCTACCATGTTGTCACTAAAGTCAATAGACTAATTCCTACTTAGGCTATATTAGAGCACAGCATTTTAAGCTCTAGTTCTGCCCTTCATGTTCCCCTGGGAAGACATCATCCCCCACACCTGAGCAAATCCTGAAGTCTGCATAAGCAGCTGTAGCTAAGCGTTCAGCAATCAGCATACAGTCGTGGTCATCTGGCTGGAATCTCCCTCTAACGTGTATGGGACAGGGAAGTGTTTTTATAATAAAACAGCTGATGTTCTGAGAAAACTGCCCTACGTGAGGATGTGTAAATTTCTATGAATACCAGAGACAAAGCATTACCATGTTTTACCGGCAAACTATCTCATTGCAGCCTTGAGAGAAGCACAGAGTGAACAAGAATTTCTTGTTTAAGAAGTATTTTGCTGGCCTAAGCAAAGAGCAGCTAGATCGAGAAAAATAAAAGAAGACCGCAAATGTGGCTATTGTTAAAATAATAAACAAAGCTGAATAAAATACATCTAGGTTTAAGTGTACAGCGGCAACCCAGTGTGCTAAAATAACGTGCATGGAGCTATAACTAAAATGTCTAGACAACAATAACAAGTATAAATAAATATATTTCTTCTTGTTGCACCACTCTCAGATAGACTCACCCTATTGTGCAAACCTATCTGTACAAATCTTTATAAATATGGGTTTGCATCAAAATACATGGGTGGATGCATGGCAACACTAAAGCACCACTCATCTAATCCCTACCTGAGGTAAGGTAACACAAGGCAGGGCAAAGTGCTGCCTTGCATTTGTTTTAACAAATCTACACAAACAGGATTTGTGTGGCACTGTAAATCCCAAAATAGATTTTGCATCAGGGTTGTGCCAGAAAAGTGATGCAATGACGGCACAAAATCTGTGCCTCAACTTACACATTACTTTTTTTTTAACTCTGCTGCAAAGAAATTGGCAACAACGAAAAAAACTGATTAATATGTTCTGCTTAGTTGGTTGCAAAGCCTGAATTTCAAAACATTTTACCGAGTTATGGCACCTGATTTAAACACCTATGTGTTCCCAGTCAATCTGAGTGAATAATAATGGTAAGGTAACTCTGGACCACAATATCCGACCACAATCACAGAGCTGTGTGCACAATTGGAGCATGATCTGCTACCTGCTATCCGTTGCACCACAGCAATACCCCAACTTCCCCCCACTTGTGCAGGTACTATCAGTGCTCCATTTCCTGACAACAAGTTCTTTCCAGGTTACTGCGGGCTTGGCTCCAGGAATGTCACAGCCAATGTTCTCTATTGTGCTTGGAAGGGTTTTGTCTGCCTTTCTCAAACACATGTGCAGCTATATCGCATACCCCCCAGGTTGATGATTTTCCCACCTTGAAGGCTGTATTCTACGCAATGGGACACATATAACATGTGATTGGGGCCATTGGAGGAACCCATATTGTCTTAGTCCCCCCCAGGGCCAGTGAACAGGTGTACAAGACTAGGAAGAGTTTTACTCAATGTCCAGATGGTGTGCCTTCCTGACCAGTTCATCTCCAACGTAACTGCCAAGTATCCTGGGTCTGTGCATGATGCCTTTGTCCTGAGGAATAGCAGTTTCCCACAGCGATTGGCATGACTACAGAGGCACAGAGTGTGGCTCATAGGTGAGCCTGACATCTGACAAGTTGATCCCTGTTGTACTCCCCTGAGAAGGTCTGCAAGGCTGTTTTGGTGTGCTGCATACTGCACAATGTGGCCCTTAGATGCCATGTGCTCTATCTGCAGGGGGAGGTGGGAGACAATGCACCTGTGGCAGCAGTGGACACTGAGAACAGTGAGGAGGAGGAAGTGGAGGAGGATGTGGACAACAGGACACATATCATACAGCAGTACTTCCAATGACGCTCAGGTAGGACTGTTGAACTATATATTTCATTTAAGTGTTGTGCTGTGTGGCTGTAGTATAATCCCATTCACTGCCTTTCCTTTGCATCCCAACTGACTGTCACCTATGCCTTCCCTTATTGCAGATGTTGGTGTGGTTACAACAGTGTAATGCTGTGATGTGTACAGACTGCTGACACACATATATAGGATGGATGAACACATTGCAGGACATTTGCACAGGATCATGCAGTTCAATACTGTTCAATGCACTGTACATTTCCTTCAGATAAACCACTACTATCAAGTTGTGTCCAAGGCTGTTTATTAATACATTTGGTATACAATGCAAAATGCAATAGGGTGTGGTGATGGTTGGGAAAAGTCCAGTGTCCAAGGGTCTATAGGAAGGGGAGCAATGGGAGTTCAATGTGGACATGGCGACACTGTGGAACACAAGGGGGACATTCTGGAGGGGCTCATTTCCTGGCAGAGGTCTTGGCAACTGTCTCTGATGTCTGTCTGGGATGCAGGGAACTTTTGCGGGGTGGTTCACCTTCTGCAGGGGGAGGGGTACTGTTGGCCTGTGGGTCTCTGGCATGGCCTACTGTCCACTAGCTTCAGCAGATGTGGCGGGCTAGTCAGTACACTGGCTAGTGGTCCGCTGGTGTGCTGTGTACCCCGCATAATGTGGGCCATGCCACCCAGCACCCCTGCAAAATGGAGGCCATGATGGTATTCAAGGCCTGCAATTTTGCGCGACCTCCTGGTGGTGTTCCTACCTGCAGCCGCTGGTTCTCCTGCATGATGTTGAGCACCTGACCCATCCTATCCTGGGATTGTTGGTGTGCCCCCAGGGCATTTGTGAGTATCTCCTGGGCAGTTGGTTCCCTGGGCCTGTCCTCTCCCTGGCACACAGCTGTCCTCCTACTGTTTCTGGCCCACTGTGCCTGTGTCCCCTGAATGGTGTGCCACTAACACCAGGGCCCTCATTGTCTTGCCTGTGTGGAGTCAACTTGGGTCCCTGTACAGGTGGGCATACTACTGATTGGCATGTCCGGGGACAGAGGTCTGGGGACATTGGCTGGCTGCTGTGGTGTTAGATTCAGAAGGGGGGCTCTGTAGTGGACTGGCTGTGGGATTGGGTAGCCGACAGGACCAGTGGGCCCAGTTAGGCCAGGGAGTTCATCCATATCCAGACCTCCTGAGTTGCTGTAATCACTGGGGGCATCTTCTAGTGGGGGACTGGGTAGCTGTGGCACCTCCTCACCGCTGACGTTGGCTGGGACACCTGTGGGGATGTAAGTGATGTGTTAGGTTACTGGTCTGTGACATATTTCAAATTTCTATATTTCCCAATGATATTGGTGTTGTCCTCCTACCTTTGGTAGTGTGTGGTGGTGGATTGTGGGATTAGTAGTTCTACATGCTATGCATGCATTGGTGGTGGGTGAGCATGCAAAGCTGGAAGGTTTGTACTTGTAATGAGTATGGCATGCAGGGGTTGCCATTTCGGTGTAGTAATTGGGGTGGTGCACTGTGTGAGATGGAGTGGGGTGAAGGGAGTTAGGGTGAGACGGAATACAGGTGTGGAGTTGATAGGTTTTAAATGGTGACTCATCAGTGTCCAGTCCTTTGGCTAGTCCAGTGAGTTCCTCTGGATGCAGTATTGCCAAGACTTGCTCCTCCCATGCTGTAAGCTGTAGGGTAGGAGGTGGAGGTCCACCACCAGTTCTCCTGATGGCGAGCTGGTGCCTTGCTGCAATGGAACGCAGCTTCCCCCGTAGGTCGTTCCACCTCTTCCGAATGTCGTCCCTTGTGCATGGATGTTGTCCCACGGCGTTCACCCTGTCCACGATTCTCCACCATAGCTCCATCTTCCTATCGATGGAGATCTGCTCTACCTGTGCTCCAAACGGCTGTTTCTCTACTCTGACTATTTCCTCCACCATGACCCGCAACTCTTCATCAGTGAAACGGGGATGCCTTTGTGGGGACATGGGTGTTGTGTGGTGTGTGTGTTATGCAGAGGGTGATGTGTGATGTGGTGTGTGGTGCATGACGGATGAATAGGTAGTTGTGGTATGTGTGTGCAGTTATCACTAAGATTGACGTGGCATGGTGTGACGGTCTTCTCATGTTTGCAAAGGATTTTGGGTATTGTGGGGGTGTTTTATAGTGTTGTTGATGGGTGTGTGGGGTGTGTGTGTATTTGTGTTAGGTGTGGGTTTTTTGTTCTGTCCAATGTTGTCTTGTTTTGTTTTTGGGTAGTCATTTCAGCCGCGGCAGTGTGCACCGCCAATGGTTTACCGCCTTTGAATGTCCGCTGTGGTGATTCGTGGGTCATTATTTGGAGGGCATTGTTTTAGTGACGTAAAGTTATAGGTGCTAGTTCCGATAGGTTATCGTGTTCAGTGGGTCTGGCAGATTTGTGGTTGTGGCTGGTTTCTCTCGGTTTTGTGTGTATGTGTTATAATCTGTCGGACAGATGTTCGCCTCCGCAGCCGCATGTTGACGGCAGTCACAGCAGCGGTATTTGGTATTCACCACCAATTTCATAATGAGGGCCTTTGTCTTCGGTCAGTAACCTCCACAGTGCAGTAAACATTCTCCAAGTATAAACAACTGACTAGTGCTGTTGCGGCTCACACAGGCAAATCAATAAAGAAGATACAAATACAAGCTACATGTCCATGCCTTTAGACAAAGAAGTGTTTGTGGTAGTCCATGATACATAGAAATGCACTAAGCCCATGTATTACAGTCACCTTTTCTGCATGCTCACCCAGGGTTGTTTGCTTTGTTCCGCACCCCAGTTTTGCTCATATTAACACTGGGTACTGTGATACTGTTATAAAGTACCACAATATATGTGCACTGTCCTTAAAATGGGACTACAAAATTGGTTTCTCCCAATTGGTGTGTTTAGCCTCTTTGCTAAAGCCATTGAAACATGGTGCATAAATTACATCATTGGCATGGAAGATAAATATCAAATGTGGGTTGCAGTCTGTATTCACACCATCCAAACAGATGGCAAAAATATATGTATCCAGGTAGCACTGGTGTGCTCTGGGTAGGCTGCACTTTTTAGGCACTGCAGTAGTTCATGGGTGAGAAGGTGGCACTCCAGTAGCACAAGGCCGGGAAGATGCCCTTGCCATGGAGGATAATATATATTAGATAGATCAACAATAATATGTGCTTTATAAGTCTATAGGGCTGCTTGCATGATTAGTAAAAATGTGACATAATACATAGTGACAAATGTGTGCCCTCACAGTGTGTCCTGCAGTGGACAATTGCCCAAAAGCTATCACTGTGTAGAAAAAGCACAATTTTCCATGGACAGGTCTAGATTTTTACTCAGTTTCAAAAATATAATCTTGTGGTAAGATTAGGGGCCAGATGTATGAAACTTTTTTGCACTCACAAACGGTGTGAAATCGCAAAATTCGGCCGTTTGCGAGTGCAAAAAAAGTGGTCTGCGATGCATGAAAGGCATTCGCAAACCAAAAATAAGAAATCACAAAACTTTTGATTTTTTGCGTTGCAACCTGGTTTTGCGAGTCGCAATCTGCGATTCGGTATTTCCAGTAGGAAATTGTGAGGCGCAAATTGCGAAACGCAAATTCCAAGTCACCAAGAGATGCATCAAAAAATCACAAATTGAGATTTTTTGCAGAATGGCATTTTGCACATGCAAAATACCATGAACTGAAACCAGGTGGTAACCAGGTGCAACCTATATAAAGAGGCCCAGAATGCCTCAGACTCTTTTCAACAATGGCTGCACTCTATGTCATGGCAAGAAGGATGAGGATCTTAGCAGGTTTGAGGAGAGGGAGGAGGAGACAAGAGTGCATTTTCAGAGTGCGCATTACACTTTTTAACCTGACAGAGGAGGAAATATATGAGAGGTATAGGTTGAACTCAGCCATGATACTTGATCTGATAGCTGAGCTATAACCCATACTGCAGCACAGAACACTAAGGACTCACAGCTTACCCACCCATGTGCAGGTATTATGCTCCCTCCACCTACTCGCCTCAGGGAGCTATCAAGGGGCCATAGCAGCAGCTGGAGGGGTCTCACAGAGTACCCTCTCCAGATTTTTCAATGCATTTATCAACGCCATGCTGAGCAAACTACAACAGTACATCAGATTCCCCCACACCCCACAGGAATTACAGCAGACAAAAATTTAATTTTATCACATAGCACAGTTCCCCCACGTCCTAGGTGCCATAGATGGGACACATGTGGCAATCTGTCCACCATCAGCCACAGAGTATGCGTACCGCAACAGGAAATACCAACATTCAATGAATATACAAGTGATATGCAATGCCTCCTACATCATTGCTGATCTTGTGGCCAGGGAGCACACATGATTCGTACATCTTTCGCCACAGCGGGATTCACACACGACTGCTAGCTGGGGAGTTTGGTGAAGGATATCTACTAGGTATTGTCCCTCTGTACACTGGCGCATTGATGGCGTGCCGATGTCAGATGGCTCAGTTACTCATCATACCCTCTGCCCCTTCCAAGAGACAGTGCTTACGCAGTGCGCACCTACATGATGATGCCCTACCTCAATCCTGCAACACCAGCTGAACGGAGATACAATGTAGCACACAGGGCAACCCGCAATGTGGTGGACTGCACATTTGGACTGCTGAAGAGTCGCTTCCGGTGCCTCCACAAAAGTGGAGGGGCACTACAGTACAGCCCAGAGACGACATGTAGAATAGTGGCTACTTGTGCAATCTTGCACAATATAGCTACCACCAGGGGCATACCTGTAGAAATATGTGATACTGAATCTGATGAGGATGATGATCCCATACCACCCCTACATCCAGCAGACAGGACCAGTGCAGCAGAGGGTAGGCAAAGGCGTGCCGACATCACACACAACCATTTCAGACGTGAGTATAAATGACACAAATCCTCTGACAACTGTACCTGTAGTGAAATAAATTTATTACCTTAAGTCAGGTAATGTTCATGTGAGTAATAACAAAAAAAGGTTATGTGAGAAACTCAAAACAATGAAGGACCAGAGAAATGCACTATTACTTCATAGTGTAAACAGATGTCCACTGGCAGCTAGACTCATTTTTTGCACCCACGCACACCACTCGGGTGCCCAGTTACATCACTGGCCCCTCTATTGTCACCCTCAGTGGCAGTGCTGTGCCTGGCACTGCGCCGTCTGGTGTCCGATGCTGGTACAGCAACACTGCTGAGGCTGGAACTGTCCTCAGTGTCCCCCAGTGCAAGTTCACTCAGAGTGGCTGACCTTGGTCCCATAAGGTGTTCGATCACATTGGTGATCTGCACAAGTCCATTCACAATGTCCCTGCTGCTGTGTGCTTCCTCCACTTGCGCAGCCACTGCACCATGGGCAATCAGTGCTGTTGAATTCGCCACCCTGTTAGACGAACGACAGAAGCTGCCAAACATGTTCTGAAATCTGCACTCCTGTCTGCGCATGCTCACCCTCTCATGGCGCAGCTCCTGGCAGAGTTCACGGACAGTACTTGTGAGGTCCCTAGTGTCCTGTGATGCCTGCACCTGTCCCTCACGCAGCTGTACAATGTTGTTATTGAGGGAGTCAAGTTGGCAATGCAGGCCCACCATGTTGCGGTTATGTTTGCGCAAGTTCTTTTCTAATCCGAGGATCCTCTTATTTTGTAGGCGCTGCTGCTGCAACATAGCAGCTTCGAACCCCATGCAGCATGTCAGTTATGTATGTTACATTTACGGTCAGACAATGCTTATAAAGGTACAGGTACTTCTCTACACTGTGTTGTGTGTGTTGTGTTCCTCTGGGTGTCACTCTACCTAAATACATTGTATGTGCTACTTTCAGCTCTGGGTTGTGGACTTCCACTCCCATAATGCATTGTTGTGCTGCTTCGAAGATGTTGACTGGACTACTTCTCACACTGTATAACATTACTTGCTAATTCCTAAGGGGCTTTTCTGCATACACCTATGGGGTTACAAATCAATATTGCACTTACCTTGGCTGGTACTTGGTGTGCCGGAGGTGTCGATCTCTGTGACCCCAGTCACAGCTTCAGGGAGGAGTGTGGACTCGACTAGGACCTCCAATGGTGTGGATGGTGCCTCTGTGGGTGGGCCACCTCCTGTGCCCCTGGCCTCCGCAAGTCTCTTCTTGGCACCCTCTCCTTCGCACGGGACTGCAGGTCATACCACCTCTTCTTGATCTCTTCAATGGAGCGCTGTGCCACTCCAATTGCACAGATTTTTGACTGTATGTCCGCCCATAGTCTCCTCTTCTCACTCTCAGGCACCTGGAGTGAGCTTTTTCCAAAAAGGAGGTCATGGCTCCTGACCACCTCCTCAGTCAGCACCTCAAGCTCCTGCTTGCTGAATTTTAGCTTGTGCATTCTTTCTCCCTTCTCCTGTGCTTGGCCTGGGGTGTCCATCCTTGCTCAGGTGTGCTGGCTCCTTCTCAGTGCAGCTCTGTGTGGCTGGGCTGCTCTCTCTCAGGATGCTGGTTTGGGTGTGGCACCTGAAACTGCCTGGGATGACTCATTTCCTGCTGGTGATGTCATCAGGCTCCTCCTGGTGTGCTTTCTCGAACTTTCTCGCAATTTACGATTTTTTTCCAAATCGCAAAAAAATAGCAATTTGCGAAAATGCAAATTGCGATTCAGTAAATGGGCCTCGCAAAACACAAATAGCGATTTTTAAGAAATCGCTATTTCCGAATCGCAATATTGTTACATGGCCAATTGCGACTCGGAAATAGTGATTTTTTAAAAATCGCTATTTGCGATTCGCAAGCCACTGTTTTCATACATATGCCCCTAGATTTTTGATAACTTTAGTGTAAAAGTAACTTTAATATGAAAGTGAACTTTGAGCTGCTTGAGAGAAATGTCCTTTAGAACCATTTTTGTTTGGTGCATTACTCAAGAGTCTCAACACACACTTCCTGGCTGGGTGTTAATTCTCTTAGAAGACAATGGGATGACTTTTTGATCATCAATACAGGGGTAGTGTAAACAACGGATCACTTCCTAGAAATCAGCCACCTAGGATTAGAGCAGCAACAGTTGGGAGAACAAATACTTAATTTAACAGTTCACAATTTGACTTGGTGATGGCAAATGAGCCTAGAAGGAACTGTTCTAACTCCAGACAACAGGAAAATCTATTTGGGCCCTGACAGATGGAAAGACTGTTAAACTAAGTAGGATACTGGCTATGGAAGTACCAGAGTTTTTCCAGATGGAGGATTATGACAGTCATTTTGGTTTTACATTTTCTGAGAATCTTCACGGTAAACCAATTGAGGAAGTACTGAGAACACAGGTATGACTATTGCATTAAAAAGGCATCATGATTGGTGGTAAAAAATTCTCCATTCGCTGACTATTATGGAGAATAAAAATGGCACTTTGCCACTACTACCTCCGAACATTCCTGGAGCTGATTAGGTACCACCTCAAAAGAACAATATAATACAAAAAACAAGGTTGTTGATGCCATAAAGTTTGCACATCCAATTCAAATCATGCAAACAGTTGTAAGTAAAATTAACTTAAATAGAGGCAAATGACAGGGGTGCCAGCCTGGTGTGACCCCCAACCAACACGGGTGTTGGAGCGCTGATTGGAAAGCCAATCAGACCTAAACAATGTTAATATAAACCAGGGCTCACCAATGTAGTCCAAAAGTGTTCACCCAAGTGGAGAAGTAAATTAAAAGTCCAAAAACACTGTTTTGTGGTTGTTAGAGGTTTATGCCTGTTGAACAATTTTACATTAAAAAACAGCTGACACATGTTTCGTCACATTGACTTTCTCAAGGCTGTAGATCAAATAGGCAGAAACAGAGGATGACAATAAGAATATTGAAAGATGATAAGAGGCAATTTTCATCATGTAAAGTAAGGAAATAGAGGAAGAAGAGAAACTACAATGATGATCATGCTTTCTAGTGGATAGGATGATAGCTCTGCGCAGGGAGTTAGGTGGCAAATTATACTGCAGTTACAGTATACCAATGAATGCAAAACCATTCTCAGAAATCTATCTCTTGGAATTTTTCTGTGTGAACAAAAGAAAAATACATATAGCGGAGGCTGAACGATACCCAATCACATTGGCATAGATTAGAAATCAACTCTGAAATACGTTTTACATGGAAAGACATGAAGCCTATTCCAGTTTGTACAATAAGATGCCTTTCCTTAGGACTAAAGACACAATTAAAAGTCTGGATTAGGGCAAAGTTTAAGAATGGCATTGGACTTTGCAGAGGACTTAGTTTTGAAATGTTCCTGCACTAGATCTTTGTACTGCCCATTAATACATTAATGAAGACAAACAAATATCCCTGTTTGATCCTTCTCCTGGCCTACATACACTTAAACAGTTCTTATTACTGCCAAAATAGCCCATGGAGATAAGCAGTGAGTACATTCTATGAAATAGTGATGCCAAACCTTAATTGAATTCCATAAGTTAAAAATATTTGACAAAGTTTCGACCTTTTAGTCAAATCACAGATAGCTGACATCAAACACCACATGACAGGAAACATTATGGTTTGGGAAAGTCAGAAAGAATCCAAGGATGGAAAAGTCGTGATAGAAAGGCAAAATAAAAGAGAATATAAACCTGAAGTGGACTAGCTTCTGAGTCATCATAAATGGCATTTGAAATGGGTGTATATGGCATATATTGGGCCCTCAGTGGAGCAATTGATCTCTTTCTAAAGAATTATTTCAAACACACACAATGTTGATATTGAGTGTGGAACATGATGTCATAGCTAATCCAAGCCCAAATATTGTACTGCACCATTGTGATCTGTGTAAATGTAGAAGCTGCTTTGCCAATCACTCAAACTTTAGATTGCTGAACTCAACGTGTTAAAAAATGCAGCAGCAAACCCTCAAGCAGGTGATTTCCTTTGTGAAGTTGAAGAGAAAAGGAGCAGCAGCAAGGAGTTCAGGAACCAGGAAGGACACAGGCCAAGGATAGAGACTCTTCCAGCCTACAGCTGTGGGTTTTGTGCAGCATCTTCTGAGCCCATGAACAGGGGGCCCCAGCAAAGTACCAAGACTTTGGGAACCCAGCCTTCCAAAAAGCTTCAACAGCAACAGCACTAGTCACCAGGTATTTATTTTTTGTTTCACAAAAAGGAAATATGGGGCATGTGTGAGACAATCTGGTTTCCACACCTAATGCCCCAAAAGTATTTCTGCCCACCCAATGCTAAGAGCATCCCCATCCCTATTGCAAACAAGAGTACATTTGTTTCATTTGGACATAGCTTTGACATAGACAACGAGAATAGGGGTAAAGCCATGTTTTCTCTTCATTACATGCTGAATGGCTGAACTATTGGGGCCTGGGTTCAGCCACCACTTAAAGAAACATCTAAACTCAGAACATTATGAAAACTCGATACCAGGTGAGTATCGGGTGATGTGAATTGCCTAAACCCCACAACATTTTCTTATTGACAATGTCCTGCAGGCCTCAAAATGAATCAAACATTTTCCTCACATTTTTATGAGGGACACATGTTATCCGTGCAGATTCACCCAATTTCTATTACCAAGAGTTTCCACACTCATCCCAATAAAAATGGCACACTACTTGTGTGGCTGGGCCTAAGCAGGTACCAGGAATGGCTCAAATAAGAGACCATTCAAGTGTGAGTTGGTCCCTGGACTGATCCATTCCTGTTGCATGCCCTAGGCACAACCATCTAAGTGGAGTATTGCTTTTATCAAGAGAAATATGGGAACACTGAATTGTAGAAAAACAGGCCATTTATTGGCCATACTAGGTTGAATGTATTTCCACAAACTCCAGATGTAAGATATAAGTAGTGTGGTCTTTAGTTCTGGGCACAGACTAGCTCCATATTAATAATGATTAGAATAGTACTTCTCTATAACTGGTTTTCTCATCCATGCAGTGGTCCACCTTTTCACATGGGACTGTTGTGCACAATCACCTCACTGATTTCCATGTAGCACATGGAGCTCTGTTTGAGGATTTGAGACTGGATGTTGATTTCTTGACTAGCGTTAATTGAAACAGTATGTAGTATTTCATGATCTTCTCTAAAACCAAATTGTTACTCTTTCTAATTCTACTCTTTTCTGATAGAAGCAATGGACCTCATTAAGAGTTTGGCAGCCCTAAGTCTGCCAAACTTGCGGTTAGACCACCTCAATCCTGGTGGTCCAACCACCAGATTACAATCCTGGTGGTCGGACTGCCAGGAGACCATCACCTCTGCCAGGATCAGGGATCCTGACAGGATCCCCTTGAAAGTTGTGCTCAATCAAGGTGGTGCAGAGTTCGGCACTACGATGCTGATCACAACTTTCCTTTTCATCAGCCTTTTCATGGTGCGGTCTCTGCCATGAAAAGGCTGGCGGAGGGCAGAGTTGGGGCCCACATAGACGTGCAGGGCACCCACTGTCAGCACCCTCAGCAGACAGTACCCTCAGCAGACAGTGCAGATTCTGAGGGTGCTGTGTGCAACAGCATTGGTCTCAGCTCCCTGAGGGAGCCAAGGCCAATGCCACCACATTGTTTCCACCAGGATGACCAGCAAGAACCTCATAATACGATGTTTCTGCCAGTCAGCATGTTGGAAACATTGTAATATGACAGTGGTGAGACTGCCAGCTTGATAGCCGCCTCACCACTGCCGTATTAGAGTTTGGGTGGTTCAACCACCAAACTCATGATTGGCCACTATGAATTTTCTCAAATTAAAAAACATATGGTCATCTCACATATTAAAAAATATGACTATGGGCAAAATACCACTAGGAATGCATGATATGTCTCCTGGACAAGCAAAATTCAACAAAAGCTCTGACTTATATGATATAATTATGCATTGTATACGTGTTGGGAATGACAAACTCTCATCACAATAAGAAAACACAGTGTTGAGCAGATATTAGAATTGGCAGACATGGGAACAGGGAATGGTGGTATATAATGGAAATACAGAGGTACTGAAAGAAGACACAAATGCTGATACTCAAGGCAAGAAATCATTGTCCTGAAAGGACTCCATGCTGCAGTCAGTGATACCAGGGCATCTCCACTTTCAGGCTGATTTGAGCCCAATGAGGGAATCTGACACACAACCTTGAGACACAGACCACTAGTGTGCTTCCCACTGTGGACCGATTGGAGCCCCCAGTGTGGATATAGCCTATTTCTAGCTCAGGCCTTTCCCACCCACGTTGTTCATGAGGACTGTCACCAGGGACTCCCTTCTTTAGCGAATGCATTATCTTTCAAAATCTCTCTCTGCAGTTCATTGTATCTTCTTGAGTCCTGATGATGATCCCATCATTTCTATTGGGATTGAAACACTGTTGCCTTTAAAAATATGGACCCTACATGATTGTTGAAAACTTACTGTAATGGACCAGCTGTACATGTGTTTGTTGATACACTTGTTGATCATGATTTATCACTTGAGTGTATCACCTCTAAAGAGAGCATCGAGCAAGTTTATTTTGCAGCTGCTGTGTGTCTTGAAATTGTTTTTCATACATTTCTTTACATAAATGTTGCCATTTGGTTATTTGCATCTAAAGCATAGTCACTAGGGACAAGTGTGTTTTTGTTATGGTAATTACTATATATTACCCCAGTTCCCCAGTGATCCTTGGAGCTCTCTTGTTGAAATATAATTACATAAACAAACCACAGCATTGTGGGGCCATGCCAGTGGCAGGATGGTACTGCACAGATAACAAGAACTATGACATTACACTATTAATCAGTGCCTCCTTGTAGTTTTTTTTCTTCATTTTTTGGTTTTAAAGTATTTTCTGCACATTCAGATACAGGCCTCAAGCATGCCTGGCTTTTGGGGCAAAATGACATTACAACAGATGTTGGCTGTATTCTGGTGCCGGGACCCCAAGTGCTATTGATAACTCTTGTCCATTCCTTAAATGGGTAAAATGTAAAATCCAATTCATCATCCTCTGGATTTATCATACCATAGGCATAAAGCAGATCACAAAATGTGACTGATTCTTATAAGAGGCATTATCTCTCTTTGCACTGTGAAGCTCCAAAGCTAAAACAAAACTCTGAAAAATAAAGAGAAAAGTCATTGTGTAGGCCAGAGGGGTTCAGGTAGAGGGATCTAGGAACTTATTACAGTGAATGTCCCAGGGAAGCAACAGGCATGTGAGCCAACTTTTTGTGTGACAGAGTACTTTGCAGGTGTAGGTGAAATTTCCCTGAAGTAATCAGAGAAATTTTAGTAACTCAGATTGCTTTTTGATGCAGAATTACCAATGACAATGCAATTAATCCTGTTTGCATAATTAAGAATATTGTGCCCCCTATTTGTGTTCTGCTGCATTCAAAACTATTTCTTTGCACAAAATATTTCATTACATCCATTTTGAACACAAGGGAACATTTCTGTGCTACGAAATGGTGCTAAACTGAGAATTACTCTTCTCACGTAGTGCTGCAGCATCTTGTGGAATTCTCATGTAGTTCTGCGTTAACGTGCCACACTAAATTACACAAGTTAGGCCCATCCTTGTAACTCTGGTACTAAAGAAGTGGCCTTTGATCCTTGTATAATACAACCTGGGCTGGCACAATACATGCACCGCCGCAATCCTAAAAGGGCATTCCTTCATTTACTTAAGAGTGTGGCCTTATGCAAATAAGGGACAATTTGGCCTCTGCACCTGTGCCAATATACAGACACAAATGTAGAAGCATAGGAGTCATCAAAGTGCTCATTGACTAATACCACAAAGATCTGGTGCATAGACAGTGCCCTCCCATTGCACCACCTGTAAGCAAGAAAGGGGGTAAAGTGGACCTCCCAGACATCCCCATGCAATAGGGTGCATCATTTACTGATGTAGGCTACATGAAGAACTCTGTCCCAGGCTGTATTGTTTTTTGCAAAGTCAAGGATTCTTCAAACAGTAGTTTTACTGTTCACTGAGATGCCCCCTGGGTAGGCACACGTTTGTGTCTGCCTTTAGGGCAACAAATTCATTGTAGATGGTGCACTAACCCAGCCTGAGCCTGGCACATCCATTTGAAGGTGGGCAGTGATATAAACCAGGGCAGTAATCCCTTTATATAAGATGGGCCCACATCAATCTCTCAGCAGAAATCAACTGTAAGTACTAAGGGATGTGCTTTGTACAAGGTAGTGTGTTTCGCCCTTCACATCTCATGTGCACCACAGACTCAGAAGATATTATTCACAATAAAACTATATTTTGAGAGGATTTGCTTACCTAAAATAGTTGCTAATTCTCGCATAAAAAAAGCTGTGATCAGATATTTTGCAAAATTAATGTCTGGGATTTTCATCTTCAACTTGGTCTGCTGAAGGAGTGGGGGCTTCAGCCTGTAAAACCAAATAAACTAAACTTATTTGGTGAAACATATTATGCACTCAACTGCAAATAAGTAAAAACCCATAAGTGCCTTTAACTCCTTAGCTGCTGGGCCTTTTTCCCCCCAGTGCTGAGCCCTTTTTTGGCTATTTAGGGTAATTTACACTTAGGACTGCATAACCTTATTTCCATATAAAGTATCCATGCCAAATTTGCATCCTTTTTTCCAACAAATTGGGTAAAGGCACCCAGGGTTTTTGAATCTCCCTGGAGTGGACTGAGAAAATAGGCAGAATACCTCAAAATGTTGAGTTATTTTTTTTTTAAATTAGGGAAAAACGGCTCTAGATAAAAGTGTCTTCTTTTATTCCCTAAGAATGGCATCCACAATCGTTTTGCTGTATTATTGTCACCATCATCCCAGATTTCAGGAACATGCAGAGTTGAATCAAAAATCCTAACTGTGTACCACAGTTTTGGCATTTTTCTAAGAGGTAGCCTATTTTCCCTATGTTTTCTGTTCTCAACCTACTTACAGTTGGCGATGGAAACCAGTGTGGAACCCATGGGTGATCCAGAAAAGCAATACATTTATGAAATATAGACACAATTCTAAATTCTGCAAGGGGTTATATGTGTAGGTCCCAGAATGTTTTGTCAAGGAAAAGAACTGTTGAATTTAAAAAAAGTTTGAAACTGAGTAGGAAAAAAGTTAACATTTTCATCTATAACATTTTGTCATGATGGCATATTCACAGAAGCAATATACCATTGGCCCTGCTTGACCCTTCTGGTTATGTGGATATATAGGGTTTGTAGGTTCTCCAAGAACTCAAGGTACCAAGAGACGACAACTGAGCAGCACCGTAACATGTTTTTTCATTAAGTACATAGTTTAGATCAATTGTTACAGTGTAATAAGCAAAGTCAAAAATGGGTATCAAGAAAACTTATGTATTTCTGATACATGCACAAGATATAGAGTTTAGGAGCAGTGGTTATTTCCACATTTCTGATTTTGTTGGTCCCGTACTTAGCATATGATTTGGAAGATATTTTTCAGAATGTCATCTTTCTTATACACTGGTTTACATTTGAATGGCACAAATGCAGTGAAATGTAATAGGTAATACCACATGTTCTACTATTCTATGAGCACACAAATCACATGATACAAATGGTACCTCACTTGTGTGGATAGGCCTAGAGCCCATAACAGGAAACGTCCCAACATGCAACATGGGCGCAGCACATTTCTCCACCAAAAACTGGCCCTTTTTTCCAATGTAAGTATCTCAAGGTTTTGGACCCTAGATCAGCTGGCATCTAGGGAAATCTAGCCAACCTGTACATTTTGAAAACTAGACAACTAGGGGTGTCCAAGGTGGACTGACTTTCATGGCTCACACCACTTCTTTTACCCAAAATCCCTTGCAAGCCTTAAACCTTCACTAAAAATCGAAATTTCCTCAGATTTCTGTTATCTAAAGATCTGGAATCTGTGAGGAGCCATAAACTTCCTTCCACCCGGCATTCCACCAGGTCTCTTGATAAAAATGGTACCTCACTTCTGTGGGTAGACCGAATGCCTTTGATAGTAAATGGCCCACAACATAACATGAACACAGTGCATTTTTCCACTTGAGATTTTATATTCTAGCTCAGCCAGAACCCAAGACAACCTATACATTTTTTCAAACTAGACACCTGGTGGTATGTGGGGTGGGCTGACTTGCATGGCTTTCATGACTATTTTTGACCCAGAATCTCTTGGACACCTCAAACATTGATTAAAAAACACATTTTCCTCACATCTCCGTGTTGGAAAGTTCTGGAATCTAAAAGGAGCTACAAACTTCCTTCCACAAGGTGTCCCAAAAAAAATGGTACCTCACTTGTGTTGGTAGACCTAGTGTCTAACAATAGGAAACGACCCAAAATGCAAAATAGATGCAGTGCATTTGTCCACTCAAAACAGACCCTTTTTTCCAATGTGTCTAACTCAAGATATTGGCCCCTAGCTTAGGTGGCATCTAGGGAAACCTACCCAACCTGTACCTTTTTAAAAACTAGACACCTAGAGGTATCCATAGTGGGTTGACTTGCATGGCTCACACCACATTTGTTTACACAGAATCCCTTGCAAACCTCTACTTTCACTAAAAACACATTTTTCTCACATTTCTGTGATGGAAAGTTCTGGAATCTGGAGGGAGCCACAAACATCCTTCCACCCTGTATTCCCTCATGTCTCCTGATAAAAATGACGCCTCACTTGTGTGGGTAGGCCAACTGCATCAACAGGAAATTACCCAAAATTGAACATGGACGCAGCACATTTTTCCACCAAAAACTAACCCTTTTTTCCCAAAGGAGGTAGCTCAAGATTTAGGACCCTAGCCCAGCTGGCACCTAGGGAAACATATCTAACTTGTATATTTTTTTAAACTAGACACCTACGGGTATCCTAGCGTGGCTTACTTATGTGGTTCACGCCACAGCTTTTCATCCAGAATTTCTTGAGAACTACAAAATTTCACGGAAAGAGCACATTTTCCTCACATTAATATGAAGGGAAGTTCTGGAGTTTGTGGGGAGCTACAAACTTCCTTGCATCTGGCATTCTCACAGGTCTTCTGATAAAAATTGTACCTCACTTGTGGGTAGATCTAGTGTCCGGTTTTTCCCCAGTATCCCTTGAAAGCCTCAAACTTTGACCAAAAAAACATATTTTCCTCATATTTCTGTGATGGAAAGTTCTGGAATGTGCATGGAGCCACAAACTCTGACTCCCTGCCAGAGGATAGGTTCTTGTAGGGGTTGGCCACAGTACACTGCCAAGGTTCGATTAACCTATATTAATGAAAATTACTTTATGTTGAAAAACCCATTGAAATTCAAAACACAAAGGTTACAGGGACATTATAGTTAGGAAATAGAATTTAAAAAAAACCTTATCAATTCACTCAAAAAGCCGAAGGTCACAGTGACATTATAGTTAGGCTCACAATATAAACAAAATCATGAAAATTAATCTATATTCGTTCGAGTTATCTCAAGTAACTTTAACTCATGCCCTAAGGTAGCTATAATTCACACCCTCACCATGCACTGCTTTTTACCCTACAAAGTACGGCACTCATGACATCTTTGATAACATCATTGATAATATCAATGTAATATTGACAATAAAATATTTGAAGAAAAACTGTGCATGGCGGGGGTGAAAGTTATCGTTACCTTGGGCACGAGATAGGTGGAGTGTAGGCATCATGACAGAGTTTTAGGGGTCACAAATTAGTTGTCTATAGGTGTGTGAGGTGCTTTTTGCTTTCAGGGATGGGTGGAGAGTACAGATGTTAAGGGGTTTTATGGTTCAGGGATAGGTGGAATTTAGGGCTTGTGAGGATTTTTCAGATTCAAATATGGGTAGCGAATGGGGTGGTGAGGCTTTTTATGGTGTGGCTTTTCAGGATGTGGTGGAGTTGTGGGTAATGAGGGGTTTTCTGGGATGAGTGGAGTTTAGATATAGAAAGGGGCTTTTAGGGGTAAGGAATGAATAGTTTGGCATGAAGAGGAGTTCCTATGGGTCATGGATTGGTGGTGTTTTAGGGTTCAGGGAAGGATGACGTTTGGGTGTGCTGAGGATTTTAAGGGGTTTGAAATGGGTAGGGTTTAGGCATCGAAAGGGGTTTCTAGGGCTCAAGAATGGGTGGAGGTAGGTGTAGTGAGTGATTGTATGGTTCAGGGATGGTGTTTTTGGGGTAGAAAGGGCTTCTAGGCTTCAGGGATTACTGTAGTTTAGGTGTGGTGAGAGGTTTTAAGGGGCAGGGATTGATGGTGTTTAGGGGTTGTGAGGAATTGTGTGGGGTCAGCAATGGATAGTGTTTATGGGTGGTGATAAGGCAGAGAATTAAAAGCATCTTTGCCATTGTTTGACAATGTAAAATATATAGATGTGAAATATTTCTCCTGAAGTAAAGCACTGAAATAAATATCTCGGACACAATTAGCCAATATCAAACAAAAATACATTTTATTAATTGCTTTCTACAGAAAGGTAAATGCCATTCATTCTGATAAAATCCATTAAACAAGTTAGATGAAAGTTTAAATGAAATGATCTCGCAGTAATCATATTCCATAAAATTATTTTTCAATGAAATTCCATACAACCAAATTGACATTTGTTACCATACTTTAAGAGAGAGAAATAACGCTTAGTTGTATGTCAAATTAATTTGTTAGCAGCAATTGAACAAAAAACTGTTATTATAAAAAATATGTAAAACATGTATCACTTAGAGTTATCTCACATAATAGACATGCTATACCATGAATACTATGCCAGGTCGACATTTAATTGAAAAAAGAGAATTATTAATGATAAATGTGTTTCCAGTTGCTAGAAATGCATGCTTATTTATGCATGGTCTTTGTTTCAGGATTTAAATGTGCATACTAATCAATCGAACAAAGCTGATTTACCTTCATATGAATTTTCCCTTGTAAAAACTTAGTAGATATTAAAAGTTCTCAAATACATGCTCTCCTAAACTGTACAAATCATCATCGGTTTCTGAATAACATTCCACTGCTTTAAGTGGAGAGAGTCTGGATCTGTCTGAAGATCAGAAAAGAAAATACCAATAGGTATGGCTTTACTGTGCCAATGCATAAAAAAACACATATATGCCCACATGTGCATAGACTATTGTGCAATGTCTCTGTGCAACATGCCTTTTTCTGCCCCCCCCCCAGCTTAGAGTGCTGCTGACCAGCCTCATGTTTTGTTTTATCTGGGTGGAGCTTGCTGTTCTGCTTCTCAGCAGCATCTTATCTTTGTGTTCAAGAGAAGCTTGCAGCAATGATGACTATTACCCTTTCTTTGGATGTAAAGGCTGTTTACTGTTTACTGCCATTCAACATCTGTCTGTGCATATGAGGGAAACATGCAGTGCTGCTACCTGTTTTATAACTTGTGCACTACTACCACCACTATAATACTGTTCTTTGAACATTGGAGGTCTTTACCTAGTGCTAATTCTGTATCTACTCTGTGTGAGGGAAGATGGCGCAGTGTTGGCACTTTTTAGCATCAAAGGGCCAATGGATGAATTGGGTTTTACGTGAGTCTTTACAGACAGAGCCCTGAGCTCAAATTCAAAATTTCAGGTAAACTCAAAGAATCCAAGTTAGACCTGGTATCCTTGATGTGGTTTCCCCTAACTTTTTTCTTTCAGACCTTATGTTTTCTCTGACTTCATTTTTCCTGGCCTTAGGATTCTGCACATTTTATCACTGCTATCCATGAGCAAACATGCTTGCGCTCTTTCCTCAAAATCTGGTAACATTGGCTTATCGTTTTTTTGGCATATTTTATTTATTTATACATTCCTAATAGAGTGCACTACATGAACTACATGTGCCCAGATCCTGTAAATTAAATGCTGAAGAAACTAAGTCCACACCTGCTTGGTACTCTCTTCTGGGTTCCGAAAGACCACAGTTCACTCAGATGGTTAATGCAGATGAAGGGTGAGAATCTCAAACTGTTGAGTTAGTCTGTCTCCTTACAGGGAATGGACTTACAGTGGAGCACTGTCCTGGAAACTCCAATGCTGATGGTCTCTCCAGGTACTTCAGCCTTAGTGAAGAGAACTCCCAAAGGGTTGGGTAACTCTCCACACTTTCAGCTGGGGGAGGGACACGTATTAGACCTGGCATCCTTAGCATGGTTTCCCCTGACTTTTTGCCTTCTAACCTTTTGTTTTGCTGAGTTCATTGTTGCTGGCTTTAGAATTCTGTGCACATTACCACTGCTAACCAGTGCTAAAGTGGTGGCACTCTGTACCTTAAACATGGTAACTTTGGCTTATCCACTATTGGCATACTTAATTTATCTGAAAGACCCTAGTAAAGTGCACTATGTGCCCAGGGCCTGTAAATGAAATGCTGCTAGTGAGCCTGAAGCATTGATTGGGCAGCTCACTCGAGTAGCCCTCGAAACATGGCTCTGCTCTCTCACTGCAAAACCTGTATGCAGTTTTAAACTGCTATGTCAACCTGCCAAAGACAACCTTCTGCCTGGACCATGTCTTCTTTTTTAATACTCATAAGTAGCCCCTAAGGTAGCCCATAGTGCGCCCCAAGGGCAGGCTGCAGTGTATGTCATAGGTTGCTCAAATACTTTTAAGTTTCATATGTCCTAGCCGTGGAAAACTCCTAAACTCGTTTTGCACTATTACAAGGCATATCTCTAGCATAACAACTGAATTACCTTATTACTCCTTGTAAGCATAATTTGAAAATGGGAAGAGATACCTCCCGTTAGAAATTGGTTTTCTGGTTGGCAGAGGTACGTACCCTGACCAAGCAGGCACCACATTCCCATCAGGGTAAATCACAAACACACCCTAAATAAACCTGTGCTCACCCCCTGGTAGCTTGGCAAACAACAGTCAGGATAAGATAAGAGAAAATGTGTAAAGTGCTTGTGCAACACTTCAAACAGTAAAACAGTGAAAATATCACACAAAAATATGCCACACCTAATTATTAAAATAGAGCTGAATTTAATGAACAAAACAAGACCAAAAAGACAAACATCCATTTGTAAACAGTGAAATGTAGTGCATAAAAGCATAACACTCCACCCAGGGCATTGGGTTTTGTGAGGATCAGGGCAATTTGGACATGGCAATGCAGGAGGAGAATATATTTTGTGCTGGACCACTGAGTGTTAAGTAAATGAAATGGGAACAGATCCCCCAGTTTCTCAACCACAAACTGATGCTTGGATTATTATTCAACAGATTCATCAGCTCAGACCTTCAAAGGGACACAATTAGAACAAACCAAAAAAAGAACTAAAAGTGTATGAAGGGAGGGCTTGCAAGGAATTGAGACATTTGTTTTCAGTGCTTTTAAAGAGAAACTCTCCTCTTTGCTCCTCTTCTGTTACCTCACTATCAATCACAGTTAATTCTGTTCCAAACTTCTTTTAATATGATTGTTACAATAGGAAATAGCCTAAAAGAGACTGAATAACTTTAGCACCAGACAGAATTGCCCTTGAAAACTGCAAAATCTCTCAAAAGACCCATAGAGAGCGAGATCAGAATAAGTACTTCCAGCTATCAAATGGGTCCAGTCCAATATTAAAACTACCTGTGTGTATACCCAAGACAATACCTTTATTTATCACTAGAATTGATGGCCCAGATATAAATTCATGATATCATCCTACACTGGCTTTTAACCCTCCCTGTGTTCCCATTAAATAAAGGTATTGCCTTGGTCATAGACTGAGATAGTTTTAATATTGGACTGGACTGTTTAGTCAGAAGTACTTATTCTGATCTCACTCTTTTAGAGGTCGAGACCACCATGATGGTATTATCCTACTATGGGGGAGTGAACTAGCTTATGATGAAGCCTGCCATGATATTGTGAGTGAGACTTTTCTATCTATCTTTTTATTCCTATGGGATGCTCTAACTTATTCCACTAAAAATAAGTGGAATAATAATCCAGTGTGCCTTTTTTTGTGAACTGTTTTTGGATTTTGAGTTGTACTATATACGCCACCTTTTTGTGTGATACGCAGTCAACATTTGTTATCATTGTATCAAATACACTTTCAAAGTGGGTATAGTACTGGGGAATACTTTCTGTCTCTGTTAATGAGTATAGAACAAACAACCACTTGATTGTGCAATCTGCTATATGCAGCATTTATTGATTTTAAAATAGCCTTTAACTACTGGTAACATGTGGAAAAGGCTGTTGCATCCTATAAGGCCCCAGAAGAAAATTATTAGCCTGTACTCCAAAACGTGTTCAGAATAAGAGTGCCCCAGACATGACTACAACTGATAGGATTACTGAAAACAGAGACCTGAAACATGGTTGCATTTTAGCCACAGTACTTTTTTAATTTATAATTAGCAGATCTGGGAACATCCTTGGAGAGTGTAGTCTCCTATCTTCCTAAACTATCTGGCCTACAACTAAACATCTTGCAATATCTTCATGATACAATAATGTCAGATAAATCAACAAATGGTCTTCAGGGAAAAGTATAAAGATGAAATTATTACTGCAACACACAAACATTCAACATTTACAGTGTACTCTTCAATCAGAAAATGATCAAAAAAGGGAAGGTGGTAATTAAATAATTCAAATCTTGAGTGCACTATTGAGCACAAATATGTAGGACTATGGCAGGAAGAACATGGCAGCCCTAAGCTGACCTGAAGGAAATACAACTAGACCTGGGTAGAGTTTGCAGAGTTCTCCTATGCAGAACTCCACAAAGTGCTGGAAAAACCCAGCCGAGCTACGTGGATTTCCGAGAACAGCAGATTTTGGGTAAGTCACACTTTTTGATCAGATTTTCAGCACCAGGAGTTTCTGCCATGCTGTAAAATCAGTGAAAATGGCATCACGTGGAGCACCAGAGGGTGCTAACTTCTTTCTGCTGCTCGAGTACATTTTTCAAAGCGGGTGGTAGCAACCTGCCACGACCTCCTGCGTTCAGAAATCTTGCTCACCAACATAGTGATTTCTCTCACTCACATTTGCCATCTTGCCTTTGGCGAACCAGGCGAGAGAAAAAACTGTTCTCTGCATCACTTTGCAGAGTGAGTAAAACTCTCCAATCTCTGCTGGTGGAGCAGAATTCTTCGCCCACCCCAAAACCAAATAGCCATACCTCTAAATATGTTCTTCTCATGATTAATTAGTAAGCTATCAGGCCAGACTCTTTACTCATGTATAAAAGTGATTAGGAGAAAAACGATACACACATTAACATTCAGACAGGCAGACAGCTTTCCATGGAAAGTTAGATATTGTGAAATGTCGCTCCTATAGATTCCTTTTCAAACTTTCTACCAGCACTTCACAAGCCCAGGTGTGTGTCAGAATTAGGTTACAAAAGCAATTGGTTATTCTAAAGGCCTTTGATTAATCCTACAGCACAAAGCTCCAAATGACTTCAGAAGGACCTCTAAAAAGATAAATGTGGCAAGAAAGGTGATTATCCACTAAAAAAACAATTGGGGTGTGTATCTGGAAGTCTTTCTTGAAATCGTTGCAGTTCCTAGTTATTATGGCTCTACCGCCACCGTAAACAAAAACATTAGCAATAAAACAATCAAAACATACATACCTTTTCAAAGACTGCTCTGCCTTCAAATAAAAGAGACATGGATGGAGGTTGCAAAACAAATACGCAAACATTCTGAAACAAAAGGTTTTGGACCTACTTCTCAGTATCGAGAAGAAGAGAAGTTTAATTAATAGTCTATAGAGAAGAGAACTATTACATGGAAAATGTCATGGCTTGCGGTGTAAATCTATGTAGAGTAATTTTTCAAGTATGAAGCCGAGATTTAGCTGAGGTGATCATTTTTGTTGTTGGGCTCATGTCCTCCAGTTTAGTAGCCCCCTCAACTAGAAGTTCCTGCTCTTTGTTTGGTGAGGAAATTATAAATTCTTCTGAGGCTTTGAATTTAGTTTTTGTGCCTGTTTTCCAGTTATTATCCAGTCTGAATGCCCATGAGCAAGATGAGGGTTTGGAGCATTTGATTTTAATGCACTGTTGGTGTTAGAAATTAGGTCGCTAATTGGCAGAGGTATACACCCTCGTCCAAACAGGGACCACTATCCTTGTCAGAGTAAGTCACACAGAATCCAAATAATCCTGTGCCCACCCTCTGGTAGCTTGGCACTGAGCAGTCAGGCTAAACTTAGAAAGCAATTTCTAAAGTATGTGTGCAATAAATCATATAGTAACACAGTGAAAACACCACAAAAATATACCACACAGGTTTAGAAAAATATATGATATTTATCTGGCTAAATTAAGTTCAAAACAGTAAAGATTCAATAAGTGCAAGTTGAGATATCACTTTTGCAAGAAAAATAAGAGTCTTAGGGCCAGATGTAGGAAAAAATCAAATTGCGACTTGCAATTTGCGAGTCTGTGCGACTCGCAAATTGCAAGTCGCAATTTGACATGCAGAAAGGTGTCTCAGACACCTTCTGCAACTCGCAATGGGGTCGCAAAGACCCACCTCATAAATATTTATGAGGTGGGTCGCAGTTTGCGACCCCATTGCGAGTATAGGCACTCGCTAACATGGAGGCCTGCTGACGTCAGCAGGCCTCCATGTTAGCGACCTGCCTTTTAAAAAAAGGTTTTTTTTTTTTTGAAGTGCAGCCCGTTTTCCTCACAGGAAAACGAGCTGCATTTCAAAAACATCCGAAACCTTTTGTTTCGGTTTTTTCAGGGCAGGGAGTGGTCCCTTGGACCACTCCCTGCCCTGAAAAAATAATTTGGGGCCCATTCACAAAGGGGAAGGGGTCCAATGGGGACCCCTTCCCGTTTGCGAGTGGGTTACCATCCACTTCAAGTGGATGGTAACTGCGACTCCATTTGCGACCGCGTACGCGGTCGCAAATGGAGTTGCATACCACTCCGACTCGCAAATAGGAAGGGAACACCCCTTTCTATTTGCGAGTCGCAAATGCATATTGCGAGTCGGTAACGACTCGCAATATGCATTTGTGCATTGCAAACCCACGTTTTCGGCGTTTGCGACTCGCAAAAGGGTTGCTACATCTGGCCCTTAAATCTTAAAAATCAACAGTTGTCTCTTGGTTGCACAAAGTACCTGATTTGCATCAAAAATTACACGCACAGGGACTGCAGAGGAGAAGCGTGGAAAAATGAGGTGTGCATTTGATTTTCTGATGGGGCATAGATGATGCGTTGTTTCTTTTCATGCTGCAAGGGGCTTTGGATTGATTTACAGCACACAGTCTTAGTTTCTCACTGTGATGCAGGGATCTTTTTGATGCCCAGGGTCGATGCATGGAAATCCTGGGTGTGCGAGGAGAAGTCACAGGTATTGCGTCGACCCATAGGCGATGCTTCGATTTTTCCGTCACACGGCAGGTGCTGCGTTGATGTTTCACTCAGGAAGTCAGGCTGCATCATTCTGGTTTAGCTGTGTGCCAAATTTCCTGCCACAAGACAGGCGCTGTGTCGATTCTTCATTTGGGAAGTCGGGCTGCGTCGTTCTGTTTCGGCTTTGAGGTGATTTCTCAGTCACACCACAGCTGTGCACCGTTTCTGGCAGGCTGTACAACAATTTTTGACGTACAAGGAGTTTCCTCAAGAGATGTAGTCTTTTTGGCCCTGAGACTTCAGAAAACAATAGGCAATCTCAATCCAAGCCCTTGGAGACCACTTCTCAACAAAATCACAGCAGGGCAGCAGGGCTACAGGGCACCATCAGGGCAGCAGTCCATCTCAGAAAAACAGTCCAGATAAGTCTTTTGGGCAGCCAGGCAGTTCCTCTGGACAGATTACAGGTTCAGGTCAGGGACTCAATTTATATACCCAGAAATGCATTTGAAGTGGGGGGAATCTTCAAAGAGTGGTTTTGAACTGCACAAGTTCCCCTTTCAGTACAGGTCTGTCTGCCAGGGTCCCGGTAGGGGGTTTGGCAGTCCATTGTGTGGGGACAGGCCACTAGCCTTTGAAATGTAAGTGCCAGGCCCCTCCACCCTTCCAGCCCAGGATCACCCATTCAGTATGCAGATGAATGCAGGTGTGACTGAGTATCCTGTGTTTGTGGTTGTGTGGGTGAAATGCACAAGAAAGCTGTCAACCAGCTCAGTCCAGACATTGATTAGAGACAGGCTGTAAGGCACAGATGGATTTTAGGTGCAGAGCAATGCTCGCTTTCTAAACGTGGCATTTCTAAAATAGTAATATAAAATCCAATCTCACCAATAAGTGGGATTTTCTATTACCATTCTGGCCATACTAAATATGACCTGGTTACTCCTTTCTGATCACAATCTAGCACTCACATTATATGAGGGTAGCCCTAATGCTAGCCTATGAAAGGAGCAGGCATCACAGTAGTGGAAAACAAATTTAGAAGTTTTCCACTATCAGGACATATAAAACACAAAGGTATATGTCCTGCCTGTTACCTACATAGCACCCTGCTCAATGGGTTTCCTAGGGTCTACCTTAGGGGTGACTTAAGTGTAGAAAAAGGGGAGTTTAAGGCTTGGCACGCACTTTTAAATGCCAAGTCAAAGTGTCAGTGAAACTGCACACACAGGTCTTGTAATTGCAGGCCTGAGACATGGTTAACAGGCTACATATGTGAGTGGCACAATCAGTACTGCAGGCCCACTAGTAGCATTTGATTTAGAGGTCCTGGGCACATGCAGTACACTTTACTAGGGACTTACTAGTAAATCAAATATGTCAATTGGGTATAATCCAATGTTTCCATGTTTAAGGGAGAGAGCATATGCACTTTAGCACCGGTTAGCAGTGGTAAAGTGCACAGAGTCCTAAAGCCTGCAGAAATGAGATCAGAAAAAGAGAAGGAGGAAGGGAAAAAGTTTGGGTGTGACCCTGCAGAGAGGCTATTTCCAACAGGAGCACAACAACTTCATCCTCCTCTGCGCAGTGTGCCATTCGGGAGTCTTTCAATCTGAAGCCACCATGCCAATGTGCCCATTGGGGTACGTGCCTCTCATACAGTATCCTATAGAGTTATGTATCTGCTTCTCTGGGCCTGTACCACCAAGTCTAATATGGCACCCGCATTCCACTCTTCTGCCACCAGGGTGTCTGTCCCCATGCAACATGCCTCTTTCTGTGCTTTTTATGTGTGTGCCCTCTTTTTCTCATTCATCAAGCTTGCTGTGCAATACATCAAGTTGAAAAGTGACATAGCACAAATAGCATGCATGCATTTGTGCATACATGTGTTTAAATTTAAATGTATTACAACACAGGGCCGGTTCTATGGCAATGCGACCAGTGCCACCGCACCGGGTGCTGGCTGCGCCATGTTTGCAGGTATATTATAATTTTAGAAGCACCTCCTGCAGCCTTCCTTGCCTCGGGCAATTTTCAGGCAATAATTAAAATGCCAAGATCACTCTGGTGACTCATGTTCTGCTTCGAGAGAGATCGGAGTTTTGAGGAGCAGTGTTAAAGGGTGTTAGTGAGGTAATCCCTGGCAGAGGTGGTCATTGGGGTGCCGCCAACAAACACTGTCGCACAGGGCGCCACCAGCGCTAAGGCCAGACCTGTTGAAACATAAATCCAGCCTTATAGTCTTTTTCAGTGCTTGCTTAATAATAAATTGCCTATACTCCATCCTGCCAGAAAATCAAATGTTGAGAGAATGCCTGACTCAATTGAAAGCAGGTCTACCCACATATTTATAGCATCTGTTTTGCATCAAAACGGCCCCTTATGTCGATATACTGAGGTCGAAAGACACACAAGGAGAACAATTAAAAGAGAATGCCAAACTACGGGTGCTTATCACATAGAGAAGCAAACATCTGAATGATAAAGGGTAGCACAGGGTCTCTCAGCACGGGCTTCCGGGATCCAGTGACAGAGATAGGGCTGCCCGTGCGCAGCACATGCCAGGAGACCTTTTTTGTTTTTTATGCTTCAACAATGTTAAATACCGCAGTCATCACACTTCACAGCTGATTTAGGGCCAGATGTAGGAAAAATCCAATTTGCGAGTTGCAAATTGCGAGTCATTCCGACTCGCAATTTGCAACTCGCAAATTGGTATGCAGAACGGTGTCTCAGACACCGTCTGCAACTCGCTATGGGGTCGCAATGACCCATCTCATTAATATTAATGAGGTGGGTCGCTAATTGCGGCCCCTTAGCGAGTCTAGGCACTCGCAAACATGGAGGCCTGCTGTAGTCAGCAGACCTCCATGTTCGTGACTGCTTTCAATAAAGTATTTTTTTTTTTTTTAAGTGTAGCCCGTTTTCCTTAAAGGAAAACGAGCTGCACTTAAAAAAAAAAAACGAAACCTTTAGTTTCGGGTTTTTTTCAGGGCAGGCAGTGGTCCCTTGGACCACTACCTGCCCTGAAAAAATTTTTTGGGGTCCATTCACAAACTGGAAGGGGTCCCGTGGGGACCCCTTCCAATTTGCGAGTGGGTTACCATCCACTTGAAGTGGATGGTAACTGCGATACCCTTTGCGACCGCATATGCGGTCGCAAATGGTATTGCATTCCACTCCAAATCGCAAATAGGAAGGGAACACCCCTTCCTATTTGCGATTCTGAAATGCATATTGCGAGTCGGTACCGACTCGCAATATGCATTTCTGCATAGCAAAGAGGCATTTGCACCTCGCAAACGGCGATTTTCGCCGTTTGCGAGGTGCAAATACTTTGCTACATCTGGCCCTTAATGATTATTTCACGAATCGCAAAATCAGGAAATGGTGCAGAGTCTAATTTGTTACAGTATATCCCTTCATTGTGTGTTGTCTGTTTTCTGATGAGATTTCTTTCAATCTAATGAAAGGTAAATAATAGGTTTGATGTTCAATTTTCTTGAATGAGACGATTCAAATCATTCCATTTTAATATGTATTAGTTACCTTCTTCTCCACATTTGCTCTAACAATGTCCACAATTGAGCAATTTACGGACATTCAGTCCATAATTGATGCAAGTGGACTATAGTAGCTAGAGGCAGTTCAGTTCATCAGCCTTATAAGTAAATCAGTAGTCTCCAGTCAGAAACCTGCTTTGATATAGAGATAAGGGATGATGAATAATTATGCATGAATTTAGATGCAGATTCTTTCACCAAACCAGAACGTTCAGTAATCGTGAAATTGTACCAGCACATTAATAAGAATAGCCCAAGAGGAAACTCAAACAATCAGAGGATATATTCAAGATTTCTGACCAATGAACAGCAAAATACATTGGGGCATATTTATACTCTGTTTGCGCCGAATGTGCATCAAAATTTTTGACGCACAATCGGCGCAAACCCTGCCCCATATTTATACTTTGATGTCCGACCCCGCGGGCGTCAAAGTTCCACCATGTGCGTAATTTTTTGGAAGGGGGAACCAGCCTTGCGTTAATTATATGCAAGGTAGGCGTTCCCTTCCAAAAAATGACTTTAAGGCCTGGAGGGTGCCGTTTCTTAACGCCTGGGTCAGGGCAGGCGTTAAGGGACCTGTGGGCTCGGAAGGAGCCCAGAGGTGCCCTCCCATGCCCCCAGGGACACCCCCTGCCACCCTTGCCCACCCCAGGAGGACACCCAAGGATGCAGCGACCCATCCCAGGGAAGTAAAGGTAAGTTGGGGTAAGTATTTTTTTTCGTATTTTTTTTGTGGCATAGGGGGGCCTGATTTGGGCCCCCCTACATGCCACTATGCCCAATGACCATGCCCAGGGGACATAAGTCCCCTGGGCATGGCCATTGGGCAAGGGGGCATGACTCCTGTCTTTGCTAAGACAGGAGTCATTTCAATGGGGGTTGGGAGTCCAAAAAAATGGCGCAAATCGGGTTGAGGCCTGAATTTTGCCTCTGACTTGCCCCATTTTTTGATGCCCAACCTCCATTTTCCCCTACGCCGGCCTTGCCTGGTGTGAGTAATTTTTTTTGACGCACACCAGTCCGCAGCGCCGGCTAACGTCATTCAATAAATAAGGCGCCCGCATGGTGCTTTGGAATGGCGTTAGCCGGCGGTAAAATTTTTGACGCACAACTGCGTTGGCGCTGTTCTGCGTCAAAAAGTATAAATATGGGCCATTGTATCACCGTGAAATGCTGAATCACATTACTGAAAAACTTGCCTCAAAGCCACTAGCCACGTAACCAAACAATAGGATTCGTAAAGTAATTAGCAAAGGTCCTGGCATCCTGCCACAGAAGATTGGCAAGTGCCATAATTGCTCTTTTGGAACATTTAAAAATAACTGGATCATGAAGCTAACTGTTCCTTCATGATAGCATCCACTACTGTGCAGTAGTTACTTTCAAACTCTGCTCGATGTCCCAAGGAGAAACCAGAACACACTATTCATTGAAATAGCCAGAGGGGTATTAGTACAGATTGACAGACATCTTTTTAAAGAATGGAGTGCAAAGTAAATGCCATGCAAAAGAATCACAGTTAAAACAGTTCACTAATCACCAGTAATATTCCTACGTGTCAGTCCCCCTTCCTCAAGGTTCTGTTCTAAAGTCGGGCTTAAGAGAATATCTACAATGGAAACTTTTAATCAAACAAGGAACATTAACCTGATCATGCGATTCCCAGGAACATTCCTATGGACCTAAACCTTTCTAGTCTTTGACGTTCAGTAACGTGCATCATACCTTGCAAGAGTCCAAATTTGTCTAAATCTGATATGCAGATCTGAGTTTACTATGGTTGGTGGGTCAACAACATTCTTTCGAGTACCACGTCAAACACGTTTGAGGAATAAACATGTAAAATAGATGTATACTTAAAAATGATGGAGGGATCAGTCTCGTAGTCAGACGTTGTACATTCCTGAAATTTGAAAAGTTTTATTCTTCTGGACAAAAAATTATTTTTCCATGTAAAGGAAGGTATTCGGTGAAATATAGTAAAGGAGATGTTTAAGTGATCTGTACAAACCCTCTATTCTTGGATTTAACGGACTTAACTGAGGTCCAATATTTTGTTAGATCATTATACATAGTTTGTTAATTTGATAATAGGTTAAGGAAACAACGATTTGACGATTCTTTCCCCAGCTAACCATTCAGATTGTTCTTCTCTGAACATCGCCTGCTGAATTTGTGCATAAACATGTTTTTAGGTCACTATGGCTATAATCATATCTGAACAAATAATACAAACTATAGAGAATATGCGGCCTGGAAATAGGTGGGGAGACTATTTGCATCGCTTTTTCTATCTGATGTCCCCAGAATCTCCATAGCAGTAATAATAACCCCAGTAGGGTTTTTAGTGAATACAAAGAATGAGAACAATAAGACATTTGCACGTTATTGTGCAGGGTTGTATACCGTACAGTTATTGATGTGTCCTCAATTGAACACTATTTGGATGCTCTCACTCTACAAACATCCTTTTTCTCATAGCTCTCTTGAGGGAGGCCCACCGTTGGCGCTACTGCGTACACCTCTTCAATTGTAATTTAAAACCATCAAATACCTGGGTGTTAGAAACGGGGTCTTTGGTTGGCAGTCAGGTTACCCCCTGTTCAAGCAAGGACCCTCACTCTAGTCAGGGTAAGTCACACACAATCCAAAATATCCTGTGCCCACCTTCTGGTAGCTTGGCACTAAGCAGTCAGGCTTAATTTAGAAGGCAATGTGTAAAGTATTTGTGCGATAAATCATACAATAACACTATATAGAACCACAAAAATACACCACACAGTGTTTAGAAAAATATATAATATTTATCTGGATAAATGCAGGACAAAACTTTTAAAATGCAATAAGTACATGTTGAGATATCACTTAAAAGTGAAATAAAGTGTCTTAAGTCTTTTAAAAGCAAACAAAGGGGGTGATTCTGACCCCGGCGGTCAAGGACCGCCGGGGCCAGGGTCGGCGGGAGCACCGCCAACAGGCTGCCGGTGCCCCCGCAGGGCATTCTGACCGTGGCGGTTTGGCCGCGGTCAGAACAGGAAAACCGGCGGTCTCCCGCCGGTTTTCCGCTGCCCTATGGAATCCTCCATGGCGGCGCAGCTTGCTGCGCCGCCATGGGGATTCTGACACCCCATACCGCCATCCTGTTCCTGGCGGTTCGCCCGCCAGGAACAGGATGGCGGTATGGGGTGTTGTGGGGCCCCTTGGGGCCCCTGCAGTGCCCATGCCAATGGCATGGGCACTGCAGGGGCCCCCGTAAGAGGGCCCCACAAAGAATTTCAGTGTCTGCCTAGCAGACACTGAAATTCACGACGGGTGCAACTGCACCCGTCGCACCTTCCCACTCCGCCGGCTCCATTCGGAGCCGGCTTCCTCGTGGGAAGGGGTTTCCCGCTGGGCTGGCGGGCGGCCTTCTGGCGGTCGCCCGCCAGCCCAGCGGGAAACACAGAATCACCGCAGCGGTCTTTAGACCGCGGAGCGGTGTTCTGTCGGGGGAACTCTGGCGGGCGGCCTCCGCCGCCCGCCAGGGTTAGAATGACCCCCAAAATCTTTTTCAAGTACAAAGTACCTGGTTCGCGTAACAAATCTCCGCAAAGAACCGCAGAGGAGGAGAAGTGTGGAGAGAAAGGGGTGTGAGTCAATTTCCAGGGCCACAGGCGGCGATGCATCGATTTCCGGTGCTCGGTCGTGGATCCTCTTTGAGTTGTGGGGTTTTCAGACGCCCTGGGGACAGTGCATGGATTTTCTGCACTGGCAGGACGAAGTCACAGGAGCTGCAGCGATCCGGTGGGCGTTGCGTCAAATATTCTACCGCACATTAGACGTTGCGTCGATTCCTCTCTGGAAGTCGGGCGGCGTCATACCGGGTTGGCTGTGCGTCAATCCGGTGGGCGGTGCGTCGAAGTTCCAGTCACAATGCAGGCGCTGCGCCGATCTTCTCATTGCAAAGTCGGCCTGCTTCGTTCCGGTTCGGTGTGGGATGAAATTTTCACCATGGTGCAGGCTGCGTGTCGTTTCTGGCAGGCTGTGCGTTAAATTTTAACGCACAAGGAGTCCTTTTTGAAGAGATTACGTCTTTTTGGTCCTGAGACTTCAGGGAACAGGAGGCAAGCTCTATCCAAGCCCTTGGAGAGCACGTCTTCACTACAGCCAGAGAGCAGCAAGGCAGCAGGGCAACAGCAAGGCAGCAGGGCAACAGCAAGGCAGCGGTCCTTCACAGAAAGCAATCAGGTGAGTCCTTTGGGCAGCCAGGCAGTTCTTCTTGTCAGGATGCAGGTTCTGGTTACAAGTTTCTTCTCCAGGAAGTGTCTGAGTTGGTAGGGGCAGAGGCCTTGTTTGTATACCCAATTGTGCCTTTGAAGTGGAGGAGACTTCAAAGAGTGGCTTAGAAGTGCACCAGGTCCCCTTTCAGTTCAATCCTGTCTCCCAGGGACCCAGTAGGAGGTGTGGCAGTCCTTTGTGTGGGGGCAGGCCCTCCACCCTCCCAGCCCAGGAAGACCCATTCAAAATGCAGATGTTTGCAAGTGAGGCTGAGTATCCTGTGTTTGGGGTGTGCCTGAGTGAATGCACAAGGAGCTGTCAACTAAACCCAGCCAGACGTGGATTGTAAGGCACAGAAAGATTTAAGTGCAGAGAAATGCTCACTTTCTAAAAGTGGCATTTCAAAAATAGTAATATTAAATCCAACTTCACCAGTCAGCAGGATATTATACCACCATTCTGGCAACACTAAATATGACCTTCCTACTCCTTTCAGATCAGCAGCAACCACTCAAACAATGTATGAGGGCAGCCCCAATGTTAGCCTATGAAGGGAGCAGGCCTCACACCAGTGTAAAAAGGAATTTAGGAGATTTACACTACCAGGACATGTAGACTACACAAGTACAAGCCCTGCCTTTTGCCTACACAGCACCCTGCCCTATGGATTACCTAGGGCATATCTTAAGGGTGTCTTATATGTAGAAAAAGGGGAGTTTTAGGCTTGGCAAGTACTTTCAAATGCCAAGTCGAATTTGCAGTGAAACTGCACACACAGGCCTTGCAATGGCAGGCCTGAGCCAAGGTTAAGTGGCTACTTTAGTGGGAGGCACAATCAGTGCTGCAGGCCCACTAGTAGCATTTAATCTACAGGCCCTGGGCACATATAGTGCACTCTACTAGGAACTTATAAGTGAATTAAACAGTCCAATTGGGTTTGATCCAATGTTACCATGTTTGAAGGGAGACAGCATATGCACTGTAACACTGGTTAGCAGTGGTAAAGTGTGCAGAGTCTTAAAACCAGCAAAAACAGTATCTAAAAAGTGGAGGGAGGCAGGCAAAAAGTTAGGGGTGACCACCCTAAGGCTGTCAGGTCTAACAATGGGGATCTGTATTTATCATACAGAGGCTGATGTGATAGCTGGCAACCTTAAGTGATCTTTGACTGCCATGAGGAAATCAATTTCATTCTACTGTAAGCTGCTGTTGCCCTATGGGCCGTAGTGCAGTTTCGACAAGTTGGTACTTCCATGCTTGTATTCTTTCTCAAAAATTTCCCAAAAATGTGGGTGATGCTTCTTTAGTAAACTACAATCTCAACTGGTTGCACTCATATGGGGCACAGGCAGACAACAGGTGGTCATATCTAAGTTATACTCTTAATGACTGAGGGGTGTTTAGAGGCCCCAAAAGATTAGCAGTACTGCATAGTGGCCCAACTACAAAAGCTAAGAACTGGATAGCTGGTAACTTTCATAAAGAACTGGGACAATTGTTCCCAATCTGTGCAATGGGCCCCATCCTTGAGTTGTTGATGGAAGTGCCTTAGATAGACTCTCCGGTCCGCTGGAATGTGCTATTATGCACGGCAGTCATACCTGGAGGGTGGGCTCGCGTATGGTGAGGGAACACATTCAATATGCCCAACACCTCCCTTTATGGGTAGCACCAGGTAGCAGGGAATTACGAGCCCTACATGATACCCTACCTTTGATGGACCAAGAGCTACTTATATATGCTGCCCTATTTACAGACAAGCTGCATCGCACATTCGAGGACTTAATGACAACAGATGGATTCCCTGCTGACTGTTTCCTTCTGTCTTCAGCATTGACTTGTCAGCTTTCAGTAATTTGGAACAGAATGTTAAATTGTAGGCTCTACAGACCCTGTTAACACATGGCAGGCCCGAAAAGCAGTGACAGCTCTCTATGGTGTGCTTAAAGCTTGAGATGGACCACGCGTATTGCACTGAGGGGGCAGTGAGAGGGTGATATCGGCATGAGTTGCCAAATGTCCAATAGGCAAGCTGTTTGTCTATGGTGAAGGCCATTTCCAGAAATGTCTGTCTCAAATTCACACAATTCAATTACCTCCACTGCATGTACTTGACTTCGAGCCACCTGGCAAGGATGTACCCCACAGTGGCATTTAGCTGCCTAAGGTGTGTGGATGTGGATGCAAATTTTCATCACATGGTGTGGCTCTGGCCCCAGGTCATAGGGTATTGGGGTGAAATGACAGCGCTTTTATCTGTTTAATTAATGAGTAATGTGTTTCCTGTCAACCCCACATACAGCTTACTGGGTCTGACAACACGCTCTAAGGCCACCAGAACATGCCATGGTTCTCAGACCTACTCTTGTACTTGCAAAGCGCAGAATGGCAATGGCTTGAAAATCCCCATCATCCCTCCCATGGCAGGCTGGCTTAGAGACTTAAAAAACGAATCCATGTGGAGCAAGATGCTGTTGTATACACCCAAGGAAGTGCAGTGGCCTCAACAAACCCACTGCAATGGAAAGCATTCCTGAAGGCGGTGGAGGCCAAATCAGACGACAGGCCACCTTGATTTCTGGCCATACATAGGCACCATGCTGGTAGAGGCTGTCAGTATATGGTTTTGAGTGATTGCATTGTGCATTTTGTGCCTCGCTGCTCCCCTCCATTACCCTCTGACACATGCGTAGGAAAGCAATACAGATTGAGATTAGTTTAGCTCATTGTCTCTCCTATTGCTTTGTTTTTTATATCAATGATATGTGAGTTCACCATGACAAGGCTCATTGACTGTTGGTTTGCCTTTTTGTGTTTCTCTTTTACTATGCTCTTTGTCTCTACCACATACAAGACGCGCAGTAGGCTATCATGTATGGCATCATCCACTGTACTGCATGTTAATGCTTTGTACTGCATTAACAGTTAATTGCTGTTATAATACATATTCATGATGACGGTGTTTATTCAGCAAAGATGTTTGGAATCAAGAAGGAACCACTGTGTAAAAACACCAACAAAACTCTGGATCTTTTTTATCACTGTAGCAGATCTTTTATCTTACACGTATCAATTTAAATGCCATGCTCATATGTTATGAATCCCAGAAATTCTGTTGACTTTTGAGGAAAATAATATTTCTCTACTTAACTGTTTGCACCTGTTGAAAGTGTTCTGGAAAGGACATTGAATAACTGAAAATATCATCTGAATACACCATATGAGTTTCCCTAGCACCTCATGCAGGGCTTCATTATCAAAAAATGGAAAAGCAGCAGGGGTCTGCCGAATCAAAAGAGGATTACTTGGTATTAAATAAGTCAACCTTAGTCATGAAGCCTTTTTTCTACTCATCACCCTTCGCAATTTTATCTGATGGGCACACTACAGTAGTTTACTGAAACATGTTGCTTTCACAATACTGCAACACATGGAAAAGGATATTTGTTCGTAGCAGCATTTAGCATCTATAAAGTTTGGGAGACTTCCATCATTCTCTTGTAGGAAGAAAAGAAGTGAAGCAGCAAGAGACTTGAAAAGTCTAAAAAATCCATTTACAAAATATTTATCTATATATTTATGGAAGTATTCTCTTTTTCAGCCAGTTCCTGAATGTGGCAACTGGGTAATTGAGCTCCAGGTACCAAATTGATTCAGTAGTCATAGTATCTGTGCTGGGTCAATGTTTCTGCTATAACCTTACCAAAATTATCCAGGAAATCATGATACTGTGAGAAGTTACAGAAATTCAATTTTCATTATTATGAATACCAAGATTGTCTTCAATATTCACTCCTGCAGTCAGCTAATTCAGATTAGACACTTTTTCAGAAGAACATTGTTGCATACAAGCACAACACGAATAGGTAATCTCTCCCTCAGACCAATTAATAGTGGCATATAATTTCTTCAACCAAGTGTGATGCATTGGCAGCACTTCTAAGGAATTAGTCACACTCTAATTAGAGATTGCACTTTTCTTATTTATTCTTCTCAAGATATTTCAACATAAAGATGAAGAAAAACGCTTGTTCTTTTTCTTCTCTCTCAACTAATTTGTGCAATCATTTGAACATCCAGGGCCTGCACTAAGAACAATATATCAATCAATCAATCAAATAATTTCTTAAGCGCACTGCTCACCCGGTAGGGTCTCAAGGCGCTGGGGTGGGGGAAGAGTAGTGGCCGGTTACTGCTTGAAAAGCCATGTTTTTAGGTGCTTTCTCAATGTTAGTAGGTCTTGGGTCTTGCGTAGCTTGGTGGGTAGGGAGTTCCAGGTCTTGGCGGTGAGGTGGGACAAGGATCTACCGCCGGACGTGGTGCGTTGGATGCGGGGGACTGTGGTGGGGGTGAGGTCGGCGGAGCGGAGCTGGCAAGTAGGTATGTGGAAGTTTACTTGATCATTGAGGTAGGCTGGTCCGGTGTCATGGAGGGCCTTGTGAGCGTGGACGAGGACTTTGAAAATATACCAGCTGGAAACCCAAGGTTACCTAAGACCTCCCAGAAAATTTCTCTTAGGACAAGGTCAAATGCAGCACATAAGTCTACGAATGCTATACATAACACAGGTCGATCAATACCCACTGCTTTTCATTTCATAGATAAAAGGCTTGGGACTTGGTCAATTGTGCCTTTTTTGGGTCTACACTCTGCCTGGAGATGAGTTAGCACTTTTTCTGATCTCGAGTCCCACAGCCTTATTGAAATTTGTATACTGTAGACGTTTTGAACATTGTCTATTAGGCTTATGCGCCAGAAGTTTCCCAGGATTTGTTTGTCCTCTTTTTTTACAAAAATTTGAATAATTACAGCACCTTTCAAGGACCGTGGAAGTGGCGGCCCTTGCAGCTAAATCATTAGATACATAATTAAGATACAGGCCCCAAATCTGGGGTTCTGAACAAAAGAAATCTCCTAGATCTATATATGCAACCCATGCACTTTCCCTTTTTTGCCTGTCTTGCAGCTATAGTTTCTTCAAAAGAAAAATAAACTTCTTTCTGCAATTTATTAGTAGAAGGAAGCCCAACTTCTAATTTATGCTCACTGGGGGATATTTAGGCATAAAGGATTGAAAAATGATCCTCCCAATCCCTTGCAATGTGACATTCTGGGTGTTCATAATTTCTGCGATCTTCCTGAGTAACTATTTGCCAATAGCTCCTAGTGTCCTCCCCTTCTCTTTTCCCATGTGCTTGCCTCCCACTAGGCTTTACTGCTTTTAACAATATTTGTATAAATATTCATAGCTTCTAGGATATCTGGTTTCTGTTTATTTTTTTAAGGCTTGACCATGGTCTTTTTGGAAATTTTACAAGAACTGTTAAACTGTTCATTAGTTTTCACTTTGTGTGGATGTTTCTGATTTCTACATCTTTTACAAACAACCTCCTGATCTTTAGGATAAATCACTCATGATGTACTATGATGTGGGAGGGGGAAACATATTTTTCTACTAGAGTGTGCAGCTCCTCTAAGGCAATTTTTACAATCTCTTTAATTTCCTTGCCAGAGTTTGATAGGGCTGCCCACCTCCCATTCCATTTACTGTTAATCAATATGATAAGGGTTGGAACTCTAAGTATCTCTTGATGTGCTAGATCCTGTATATGAGACCACTTCCAGTCCATAGAAATTGGAAAGTGGTCACTATCTTCACAGTCATGGACCATCATGTCTATCTCTTCATGCAAAGTCCATACATCCAGTAGGATGTGATCAATATTACTTTCCATGTACCTCTTATGAACATGGGTTTTTGCACTGGTATCCAAAGTGAACTGACCACTTAATGCTCTAAGACCACATATACCATTAAGTCCATTATCTGGAGGGGAGTTAATCTCATTTTAGGGGCTTTCCTTAGTCTGGAGTATGCAGGGATGCCACAATGTGTGTCTTCTTCCCTGATTAGTTCTACAAAAAGGGCTATTGGGATCAAAATTAGCATGGAAATAGCATGTAAATCCCCTGCTTTGATCACACAATTGATTGAACTGAAATCCATCAGGAGACTATTCAATGTAATTATAGTCTGTGATGTTTTGTTAAATGGACATGATCTGTTGTAAGTGTTAATCAAGAGAAATGGAATCCAATGTTTGGGAGATACATTTAGCACAAGTAGGTCTGGGGAATCAATATTAATTTCCTTAATATGACTTTCAAGAGACATTTTAACCCATATAATGAGACCTCCTGTGGGTCTACCTACTTTTGAAGACAAGTCTTCTTAACTATATGTTAGGTAGCCTTGCCTAAAATGCTTCATAACAGGTTAGGTCTTTCAAAATATGAAGATACTGAAATTGTCCATAAGTAAACCCCATTCATCATCTTCTAAATTGGCACTGATCCGTGTTATGTTCCAATTTACTAGGGACATAGATGGACCTGCATTTTTCGGGGGATTATATTGGAGGTGTTGTTTGTTGGTGGCATCAACTTAAGCTAACTTAATTTAGTGCCTCTTGGCTCTGCAGAAATATCATAATCCCTCAGTCACTGTAAATGGAAAATATCTGTCTAGCTCATCTATTTCTTGCATGGACATTAACATTCCAGGACAGAATTTGAGCACAAGGAAAGTCGCCAATCAGCACAGACAAGACGTGGATTGGAGATAGACTGTAAGGCAGATGTCAGTCAGTGTGGAGAAATGTCCACTTTCTAAAGGTGGAATTTTTGAAATAGTAATATTAAATCCAACTTCACTAATAAGCAGGATTTCCTATTACCATTCTGGCCATACTAAACATGACAGGGCTACTGCTTCCAGATCAGAATCTGCCACAAAACGTTTATGAGGGCAGTAGTGGAAAACAAATTTGTGACATGTAAAATACATAAGTACATCATGTCCTTTCGTTTACCTACATGGCACCTTGACCTATGGGTTACCTAGGGCCTACCTTAGGGGTGACTTACAAGAAGAAAAAGGAGAGTTTAAGGGTCGACAAGTAGTTTTACATTCCATCTCAAAGTGGCAGTGAAACTACACACACAGGCCTTGCAATGGCAAGCCTGAGACATGGTTAAGGGGCTACTTATGTTGATGGCACTATCAGTCCTGCAGACCCACTAGTAGCATTTAATTTACAAGCCCTGGACGCACTTAGTGTATTTTACTAGGGACTTACAGGTACATTAAATATGCCATATTGGTAGGAATCAATGTTTCAATGTTCAGGGGAGAGAGAGCACATACACTCTAGCACTGGTCAGCAGTGGTAAAGTGTGCAGAGTCCTAACATCAGCCAAAACAGTGTCTGAAAAATAGAGGTAGACAGACAAAAACTTGGAGGCTGACTACCCTATGGCTGTCAGGTCTAACATGTCCCTAGTTCTCACTTTGAAGAAAGGGAGTTCTCTTAAGTTGTTGGTTAGACGATGCTGTATTTCTAGCTCTCCCTCTAAAGCTCTTCAATGCAGGGGCTTGGCTCTCTGTGTCAGTTGAACCTAGCTGTCCAGCTAATACCAGGAGTTTTTCCTGAAGGGGTGCAAAACTGCCCTTCTCCTCAACCGGCACCTTCGCTCTCAGCTTGAGGCTCAATAGCCAGTTTGCCTTTGCCCAGGGGAGCTTTTCCTAGATACTTAAACCCCCTGCACCCCCTACACTCCTAAGAGTACATCTATTTGACTTATGGGAACACCTATTCATCGGCCAGCCCCCAGTCCTCCTACCTTTCTTCTCTTTACAGGGTATAGTTGTGCCACCTTCCTAATCTGCCACTGCTACAGTCACAGTCACACTACTGCTGCTCTGAGATACTCTGGACAGCCATCTACTCACTGCATTGTCAAGGAGAGGAGGCCACTCTACAGCCAACCTGCAAGTGCTGCCTCTGCTGCTGCTGCTTTACCCCTTAGCTCATCCCTGGAAGTGAGTTTGTGGGCTTTCCTCACTTCCTGAGTGGCCCTCAATCAGCATTCTCACTCCACGATGTTGGTCTCCTCAGACTGCCACATCTGCTGCTTCAACTACCCCTGGGCTGAGCTCTGGAAGCAGCACCAGCCCAACCTTCATTGCCTTGCTGACTCGCCAGACAAGCCTTTCAAACTCACCAGACTCCTCTACTTGCCAATGCATCCTGCCCCTGGAACACTATTTGCAACTCCCCCTTTTTATTATGCTACCTTCACAAACTGGCAGCGATTCCTCTCACATCCTGGTACTCACACAACCTGCTACTAATTGGCTACCATGTTCACCCGTCCACAGTGATTCACTCTCCTCCTTCCTGATAGGTTTGCAGAAGTGGGCATAAGCACAGGATATGAATGAGGTTCCCACCTGGTTTGCTGCAGTGCCATCAAGTCTCACAAAAAAACAGTCATTCTTTATTGAGTTTCATAGGGGTCCAGTACCATTGATAAACAACTCTAAAGTATCCAAATGTCAGTCTTGACTATCCTAGCCCTTTGTCATCGGAAGACCAATCTTCCTCTGTTTCTTTCAATTACAGGAGACCATTCATGCCGATGTGTAGAGTTCCTTAATGATCAATCCATACATGCCAGAGATCAGTTTCTAGAAAGGGCCTCAGTGCATCATATAATCGTGGCTGGGGAGAGTGTCATTCTGGAGGGCACTTGCCTCAGCTTGGCATTGAAGCAACTCGTCAGTTAACACCACATCTGATGGTTCTCTAATCCAAATTTGTCCCTTCGTTGAAAAATCCTTGTCCATGCTGTTAGAATTTGTCAAAAATTATAGATACTTTTTGAGGACCGCTTAGGCCACTGAGGGAAGGCATTGTTTATTTTCAGGACAGCATTTCCCCTGATTGGAGCCCCAAAATTAATACAACTGTTTTGCTTGAAGAAGTTATAAGTTGCTTCCCAATATTTCACTGAGGAGTGGGGGTATTGGGTTTGTGGGGTTAAGAGATCCTGAAAAGGATTTGGGTTCCCAATTATCATTCTGCAAGTGCTGTTCTATTGGGGCCCAAATGGGCATTTCCATTGTGTCCTGAAAATGGTGAGCCAATTCTGAAAGATGATGTGAAACATAATATTCTTCCAAATTTGTGAGCCTCAAGCCTCCTACTTTATGTCAATGACATAAAGTAGTCATTGACACACTGGGTCTACCTCCTCTTGAAACATACAGTTTGATCGGAGCATATATTTAGAACAAAGTGGATGTGGGAGATTTAGGTCCTCATTACAACCCTGGCGGTCGGTGTTAAAGCGGCGGTAATACCGCCAACAGGCCGGCGTTAAAAAAATTTGAATCACGACCACAGCGGAAACCGCCAACATAGACAGCCACTTTAACACTCCGACCGCCACAGCGGTACAAACAACCAGCGTGGTGGTAACCGCCAACAGCCAGGTGGAAGACAATGTACCACCCACCCTATCACAACCCGACAATCCGTCACCTTTTCCCGGGGTGGAACCAACACGAAGAAAAACACGGCGGAAACAGTACACAGAAGGGAAAATCACTCACCTCTCCACACCTCACGAGGAACCAGGACGCCATGGAGCCAGAACTGCAGATCCTTCCGGCGATGGTCTTCCTGCTCCTCTATCAGGAGCTCCAATGACGGCGGCGGCAACCACGGTGAGCACTGCACCTACATCACAGGGGAGGGGGGAGGGAAAAGAGAGTGATACACACACGCAACACCCCCACACCCACCCTCACCCACAACACCATAAACACAAATACATGCTGCCCCACTCCCCCTTGAACAATGCAAGGGCAAAAGGAAATGATTTGAACGATTGTAATCAATAAAAATCCAGTAGTCAAAACTCCAAATCCAGTATGTACAATTATGTACACCAACTACACAAGTCCGGATAGTGCACCAATCATTGTCTGTGGACCACTGGGCCCAAAATGCATGGGCGAGGCCCACACTAGATATCCGACTGGAAATGGAGAGAACACTGCAGGGGCCTCAGATCGAAATGAAACAGGCACCTCAAGGGGAGGGGGGCACCTAAGCCTGATGAACGCATGACGTCACTGCTGCACAAGGGGGCACCATGCCCATTGGTGTATTCTGGGGAGTGCAAACCACAGTCTCACACGTCTTTTCAGTGGGTGGGTTGCCCACTGCTTTATCCTGGAGAGTGCAAACCCACAGTCTCACAAGACTTTTCAGTGGGTGGGTTGCCCACTGCTTTATCCTGGGGAGTGCAAAGCCACAGTCTCTCAAGTCTTTTCAGTGGGTGGGTTGCCCACTGCTTTATCCTGGGGAGTGCAAAGCCACAGTCTCACAAGTCTTTTCAGTGAGTGGTTTGCCCACTGCTTTATCCTGGGGAGTGCAAAGCCACAGTCTCACAAGTCTTTTCAGTGGGTGGTTTGCCCACTGCTTTACCCTGGGGAGTGCAAAGCCACAGTCTCACAAGTGGATAACAGTCTCCACTGGTTCTGGAGGGGGCTTTGTGCCCAGGGTGCTTCATCCTGCCAAGGACTGAGGTAGTGGATGAGATACTACACTGGTTCTCGAGGGGGCTTTGTGCCCAGGGTGCTTCATCCTGCCAAGTACTGAGGTAGTGGATGCCTTTCTCCACTGGTTCTGGAGGGGGCTTTGTGCCCAGAGTGCTTCATCCTGTCAAGGACTGAGGTAGTGGATGCCTTTCTCTACTGATTCTGGAGGGGGCTTTGTGCTCAGAGTGCTTCATCATGCCAAGGACTGAGGTGGTGGATGTGATGCTCCACTGGTTCTGGAGGGGGCTTTGTGCCCCGAGTGCTTCATCCTGCCAAGGACTAAGGTAGTTGATGCCTTTCTCCACTGGTTCTGTAGGGGGCTTTGTGCCCAGAGTGCTTCATCCTGCCAAGGACTGAGGTAGTGGATGTGATACTCCACTGGTTCTGGAGGGGGCTTTGTGCCCAGAGTGCTTCATCCTGCCAAGTACTGAGGTAGTGGATGCCTTTCTCCACTGGTTCTAGAGGGGGCTTTGTGCCCAGAGTGCTTCATCCTGCCAAGGACTGAGGTAGTGGATGTGATACTCCACTGGTTCTGGAGGGGGCTTTGTGCCCAGAGTGCTTCATCCTGCCAAGGACTGAGGTAGTGGATGCCTTTCTCCACTGAAAGAGATGCTTCATGGAAGCTGTCCAGGCTCCTGGAGCTAACCACCAGCCTCAGAAGACTGACCACTGGGGATGGCAGCCATGTCTGCGGTGGTGCCACTGGCTCAGGATGTTGCGGAGCCACTGGCGGTGCTTGCAGCGGTGTCAGTCGTGGCGGTGCTTGCGGCGGGCTCTGTGACGGCGGTGCTGGCGGCAGGCTCTGTGGCAGCGGTGCTGGTTGCGGGCTCTGTGGCGGCGGTGCTAGCGGCGGGCTCTGTGGCAGCGGTGCTTGCGGCGGGCTCTGTGGCGGCGGTGCTGCCAACGAGCTCTGTGGCAGCAGTGCTTGCGGCGGGCTCTGTGGAGGCGGTGCTGGCGGCGGGCTCTGTGAAGGCGGTGCTGGCAGCGGGCTCTCTGGCAGCGGTGCTGGTTGTGGGGTCTGTGGCGGCGGTGCTGGTAGCGGTGCAGGTGGTGGTGTCCTCCGCCGTACAGGTTGGTGTCGACGTGGAAAGAAGGTGTGACACTGGTCCCTCAGTCGGTGCCACCATGCCCTCTCCTGACCTGCCCTTCAGTTTCTGGCCCTTCCCCACCTTTGATGATGGTGCAGCTGACTTGCCACTATCCCCTTTCGTTTTCCCTGACCCCTTGGTGGCAGGTGTTTTCTGCTTCTCCCTCTGGGATGTAGGCAACTTTTTTAGCTTGGCATGTGGTGGAATGTCCTTGCCCTGCCTCCGTGGCACACTGGCAGCCCTGATGGTTGGCACACTCCAACTGCCTGCAGTTGCTGGCACCACTGTGCCTGGGGATGTGGTGGCTGAGGTGCTGGGTTGGGAATTGGAAAGCCTGGTCCTAGGGGACGGACGGGGGAGGTGTAGGGAAGAGGTCAGTATTAGCCAGGAAAAGTTTCTTAGACACACTGGGACGGGTAGAGGGAGGGGGTTTGGGAGTGGAGGAAGAGGTAGTGGTTGTTGGAGGTGTACGTCTGCTGAATTTGGGTGAAGGTGCATGGGCTGGAGGCTGTTGTGAGGTGGATGGCTGTTGGGTGGGTGTGTGCCTGCGTTTGTGTACTTTGGGAGGAGGGCTCACTGACACACTGGGAGAGGACACAGGGAATGTGTGAATGGTAGTGGGGGTGGTGAGTGCACATGATCGGTGTGTGGTGATGGGCCTGCTGGTGATGGAGGTAGTGGCTGAAGATGTAGTGCATGCAGGTGTGCGTGGAGATGAGACAAGGAGGGAGGAGGGAGACGTGGAGGAGGGGGACACAGTGGAGGCAGTGGATGTTGGTATGTCTGCATGGGTATGATGCTTGTGTGAGTGCCTTTGGGATGTGTGGTGCTATGTTTGCCTGAGCCACTTTTGTGTGTTGAGGTGTGTGCATGCCGGTCTGATGGTGTGCTTAGGATAGGCTGAGGTACCGGGGATTTGGTCTGGGTGGAGGAAGTTGGTGGGGGGAGGCTGGACACAGGGACAATGGCTGCCATCAGTGCTGAGGCCAGAGCCTGAAATGCTCTCTGTTGGGCCACCTGGCCAGAATTAATGCCCTCCAGGTATGCATTTGTTTGTTGCAAATGCCTCCCAACACCCTGGATGGCATTCAGAATAGTAGACTGCCCAACAGTGAGGGATCTCAGGAGGGCAATAGCCTCCTCACTGAGGGCAGCAGGGCTGCCTGGGGCAGGGCCTGAGGTGCCTGGGGTGAAGGAGATGCCCACCCTCCTGGGTGAGCGGGCACGGGACACACGCTGAGGGGCTGCTGGGAGGGCGGTACTGGTGGGGGGGGGGTGCCGGCTGTACCTGTTGATGCTGGGGGCACAGAGGGGCCCGGTACCGCAAGGGAGCTCCCATCAGAGGAGGAGTCACTGTCACTGCTGTCACCTCGTGTCCCCGCCGTGGAGCTCCCCTCGCCCTCCGTCCCAATGGTGGCTTCTGACTCCGTTGTTTCGCCCTCCAGGGCCAAGTGGGATGTAGCTCCCTCCTGCTCCGGTGCCACTGCTCCTCCGCCTGATGATGCTATTGCACACAAGAACAGGGAGACCACAAAAAGGGTGGGGGGAAGACAGAAGAAAGACATGTTCAGTGCATGCAACACCACTACCGTTGGTGGACACTACAGACTCAGCAGCCCTCTGCACTACGCCATGCAATTATTGTTCCTAGATTATTCACATTCCCATGGGGTACAAGGCCTGAGCCCGATTGCTGCACACATGGAAGTCACAGGAGCCTGACTAGGTGTAGATTTCTCTAACCACTTGTGGGGTTGATGTTCCACTGAACCTGCCTCTCAAGGGACCTTGCCTACTAAGCTTGCGCTGGCCTAGGGGAACCCACTGCCCACCTCCCCCACCCAGACACCTCGTAATGCGCGCAGAGTCAGATGAATGTGACTGTACTCACCCCCTTGTGGCTGCTGTGATGCCCTCAAGCGCCCATCCAACTCCGGATACGCCACAGCCAGGATCCAGAACATCAGGAGGGTCATGGTGCGAAGGGCATCCCTCCCACGTTGGAAGGCCATCCCCAGCTGGGCCTCTGCCATCTTCTTGCTCCAGTGGTGAATGTCCTCCCATCTTTTCCGGCAGTGGGTGCTCCATCTGTGGTGGACCCCCAGGGTCCAGACGTCCTTGGCGATGGAATGTCAAATATCCTTCTTCTTGTGGGCGCTGACCTAGAGGAATAGTACAGGGCAAAAGGAAGATCTTTACCGGTCCTGACCGTCATACTCATTGGCCCACGTTCCCACCCTTGCCCTGACGCACATACGCTCACTGTCCGCTCATGCAGGTCTCAGTCTCCCCACCATGTATCTTCCATCCACACCACTCCAAACAGGCATTGCCCATGCAGCATGCTCACAGTGTACTCACTTGTTTGTCTGGAGGACCGTACAGTTGTGTGTACTGGGGAGGACCCCATCCACTATTTCTCCAACTCCTCCGAAGTGAAGGCAGGGGCCCTTTCCCCAGACACATGAGCCATCGTCGCTTCCAGACTGAGGTCACAGCAGCACTTGCAGTGTAGGTCCTCTCCTGTTGAAGGTCAGGTATCAAGTGAGTGAACAGACAGAAAATGGTGGTCACCTCCGCGGCGGTGCGTACCGTCACCACTGGCGTATATCGTCATTGGCTCCTGGGACCCATACGGTCCAATGTTAACCAATGCAGGATTGTGCTGCAGTCTTTGACTGCCTACCGCAACAGTGTAGAACGCCAGTGCAGTTAACTCATTTCCCCTTATCCCACCTTACTGGTCAGGCAGCCGCCATTTCAGGGGTCCACATGGCATTAATAATAACTGCGTCACACCTATCTAGGCCTGGAATACACACAGTAACAGGCACATTGTTTATTAATAATTGTGTGAAAATTACATTTTGTGATACCTCACTGTATGCTGACTCTCTGCTCGCTGTTCTCCTCCATAGGGCACGTCCGCTGGGGCAGGTGATGAGATGGCGGCATCCTCCGGTGTACAGACCGCTGGTGGACCTGTCGACAATGGAAGAGAGACTCGTAATAGTCACCTACAGACTTGATCGTGCAACAATCCATGAACTGTGTGCCAAGTTGGAGCCAGACCTGATGTCAGCTATCCGCCATCCCACAGGGATACACCCTTTAGTGCAGGTCCTGTCAGAACTCCATTTCCTAGCAAGTGGTCCTTTTCAAACAACAGTGGCCATTGCATCAGGGATGTCCCAGCCAATGTCCTCTAACGTGCTGTCCAGAGTGTTGTCAGCCCTGCTGAAACACATGCGCAGCTACATCGTTTTCCTTCAGGTGGAGGATTTGCCCACAGTGAAAGGTGACTTTTATGCCCTGGGACATATCCCCAACATCATATGTGCCATTGATGGGACACATGTGGCCTTGGTACCCCCACGCAGGAGTGAACAGGTGTACAGAAACCGGAAAAGCTATCATTCGATGAATGTGCAGATGGTGTGTTTGGCTGACCAGTACAATTCCCATGTGAATGTCAAATTTTCTGGCTCAGTGCATGACGCTTACATTCTGAGGAATAGCAGCATCCCTTATGTGATGGGGCAACTCCAGAGGAACCGTTTGTGGCTAATAGGTGAGGAAAAGGACCCTATACAGTGTGAATAGGCATCTGGATGTGGGGTTGTCCCTACGGGATAGTGTGTGTCTAACAGTTGCCCCTCAAAATTTGCAGGTGACTCTGGGTACCCCAACCTGTCAGTGCTACTGACCCCAGTGAGAAATCCCAGGACAAGGGCAGAGGAATGCTACAATGAGGCACATGGGCGAACTAGGAGGGTGATCGAAAGGACCTTCGTCATCCTGAAGGCCAGGTTTCAGTGCCTCCATAAGACAGGTGTTTCTCTCTACTACTCACCAAAGAAGGTGTGCCAGATCATCGTGGCCTGCTGTATGCTGCACAACCTGGCTTTGCGACGACAGGTGCCTTTTCTGCAGGAGGATGGTCCAGCTGGAGGTCTTGTGGCAGCTGTGCAGCCTGTGGACAGTGAAGAAGACGAGGCAGAAGTAGCGGATATCGACAACAGAAACAACGTTATCCAGCAATACTTCCAGTGAGACACAAGTAAGACGATGTCACTGCCTCACACATCTCATACTATTGTTTGAGCTATCATAAGTCTGTCATTTTCATCCAGTGTTTGGACCCTGACTTGTCACTTTCCATTTAACAGATGTGGGTCCCACTTTGTGCCCTCTGCCATATTTCCTCCAGCCCTACAGCTGTGTTTCATCGGTATGTGGACAATTAAATTGGCATTGCTATATTCCATAGTGATTGCAATTACACTTTAGTGAAAGCACAGACTGACTCCAGATTGTTTTGTGATTGATGTATGTTTATTTCTGTGCAAATAAGTGGAGGCGGGTGTAAAATGGGCAGGGGTGATGGTGGAGGAATGTCCATGGCAGAGTCCAGTCTATTTGTTTCACAGGTGCATTGTCCAAAGGGGCTTTAGAAGTGGAGCAAGGGAAGTTGATGGAAGTACAGGGTGACAAAGTGGGACAGAAGGGTGACATTCAGTGGGGGTCTCATTTCCTGGTGGGGGTCTTGGCAATGTTCTCTGTCTTGTTCCTGGATCTCAGGGACCGTTTGCGGGGCGTCTCTCCATCTGCAGGAGGTGGGGTGCTGGTGTCGTGGTCCTGTGGCGGTGCCTCCTGTCCACTAGCGCTGGCGGAGGTGGAGGGCTGTTCATCATCCAGGCTAGTGTCAGGGGCCCCTTGTTGTGCCACAGTGTCCCTCCTGGTGCTGACAAGGTCCTTCAGCATCCCTACAATGTTGACAAGGGTTGTGTTAATGGACTTCAGTTCCTCCCTGATCCTCAGATAGTGTTCCTCCTGCAGCCGCTGGGTCTCCTGAAAGTTGGCCAGTACTGTTGCCATCGTCTCCTGGGAATGATGGTACGCTCCCATGATGTTGAAGAGGGCCTCATGGAGAGTGGGATCCCTGGGCCTGTCCTCCCCCTGTCGCACAGCTGTCCTCCCAGTTCCCCTGTTTTCCTGTTCCTCTGTCCCCTGTACCGTGTGCCCACTGCCACTGTCCCCAGGTCCCTGATTTTCTTGGGGTGGTGGGTTTGTCTGGGTTCCCTGTAGTGGTGGACACACTTGATGTGTCCTGGGGACAGAGGGATGGGCCTGCTGGGTGAGTGCTGTGCTGGTGTTTCCTGAGGGGGGAAGCTCTGTGGTGGCTTGTGCCAGTGTCAGGGGAACCGACTGTCCCGAGGTCCCTGATGGGCCGGGCTGGTCATCTTGATCCAGTTGTGCAGAGATGCTGTCATCACTGTGGGGCTCTTCTGTGGGGGGACTGGATATGTCTGGAACCTCCTGTCCGGTGACGTTGGGTAGGGGTCCTGCATGGGTGTAAAGGCATGATTATTGCATCTGTGTGTGTCATTGTGTGCAATGAGTGAGTGACCCTGTACTCCAGTGCTTGCATTCTTGTCAAGGTCCTTGTGTGATATTTGGTTTGGGGTCTGTGTGGGTGTCTGTAGTGGACATGTTTTGGTGATGGGTGTCCCTGCTTTGGTGTTGCATGCAGGGCTTGGTGTTGGGATGGGTGGGCTGTGATAGTAGGACATATGTGAGGTGTTGGAGTGATGGGGGTGAGGGTGAGGGTGTGGGTTTGTGATGGCATGCAGGTAGGGTGGGGGATATAATAGTTAAGAGTTGACTTACCAGAGTCCATTCCTCCTGCTACTCCTGTGAGGCCCTCAGGATGCAGTATTGCCAAGACTTGCTCCTCCCATGTTGTTAGTTGTGGGGGAGGAGGTGAGGGCCCACCGCCAGTCCTCTGTACTGCAATCTGGTGTCTTGAGACCATAGAACACACCTTCCCCCGTAGGTCGTTCCACCTCTTCCTGATGTCATCCCTAGTTATTGGATTCTGTCCCACTGCGTTGACCCTGTCGACGATTCTTGGCCATAGCTCCATCTTCCTAGCAATGGAGGTGTGCTGCACCTGTGATCCGAATAGCTGTGGCTCTACCCGGACGATTTCCTCCACCATGACCCTGAGCTCCTCCTCAGAGAACCTGGGGTGTCGTTGTAGTATGGGTGATGTGTGAGGGGATGTGTTGTTGTGTTTTGTTTGAGGTGAGTGATGTTGTGTGAGTGATGATGTCGTGTGTCTGTGGATGCTCGTGCTGTTTCTGGTGGTGCCTTCTTTCTGAATTTTTGGTAGTAAGGGTTTGTGGGTGATGTGGGTGTGTGGTTTATATTGGATTGGGTGTGTGGGAGTGGTGTGTGTATGTGTATCAGGTGTGTGTATTTCGAATTGTCCAATGTTGTTGTGTTTTGTAAATGTGTGTGTATTTTGAGCGCGGCGGTGTGTACCGCCAATGGAATACCGCGGTTGAAAGACCGCCGCATGGATTCATGGGTCGTGACAGTGTGGGCGTATTCGTTTTGGCGTGATGGTGGAGGTTTTGTTTTCACCAGTTTATCACTGACCTTTGGTGTGGCGGACTTGTGTGGGTGTCTGTATTATGGCAGATTCTGAGCTGTGGGTCGTGATAGCTGTAGAGGAATTCAGCCGCCGCAGCGGTGTGTTGGCGGTCTTCTGCACGGCGGTAAGCGGCATTTACCACCAATGTTGTAATGAGGGCCTTAGTGATTACATATCAAAGAGATTTGGGTGCCACTGTCATCTTGATGACATAAGCTCTGCCTCAGAGAGTGTTGAAAATATTCACATCTGTTAAAATAATGGTTCGTTTTCACACAGAGTGGAGCTGGCGAGAGTTAGTGGTAACATGCCAAAGACATCTGTCATCTTGATGATCTTAGTTCTGCCTCAAAAAGAGAGAGTTGCAAATGTTTCTATCTGTCAAAATAATTGTTCATTTGCTCAGTCAATAGAGTAATACTACATAGCACCATATGAGTAGCATAGCTGCTGATGAACATACTCAGATACTTTATTTTGGTTGAGACATTTAGAGGGGAATCACTTAATGAGCCTGCTGTAGTAGTCTTGGGCCTAGCCTTGTTCTTTGACCAGTTTATAGAATAGTCTGAGAATACAGAGGATTGCTTGATTGTGAGCATTAGTGCTGCCAGGGATGATTTAGCAGAAATGAGGATCAAGAAAATATCATCCGCATATAGCATGAGCTTCAGTTCACCTGAAATTATCTTGGCCCCTACAATGTCACTGTCTGCTCTGATGATGAGAGCTAGGGATTCCAAAGTGGTTTCTGGCAGATCTGCTGGGTACAAAACCCACATGATCCTTGTGACCCACAAAGGGTATGACTCTGCTGACTCACAAAAACATTGGCCAGGATTTGACATTATAATTCAGTAAGAAACAGGTCTGCAACTGAATGTGTAAAAACAATCCCTGCCAGTCTTTGAGAAAATTATATATCAGCTTTGTTAAATTATGAGAAGAGTGGCCCAGTCTCCATTGTCTGCTTGTAGACCCAACAATGGGATTGTTAGTTTTGCTGTGGTTTTGACAATGTCAATGTAGAAGCCATTCACATCCATAGCCTTTCTGGGCTATGCATCTTTAATAGCTTCCATGACCTCTTTGCCGAAAATGTTTTGGTCTAGCACAGATTAAAGAGGCACTGCTAGTTTGGAAATGTTCAACTTGTTAAGAAAGATGCACTCCAGGGAGTAGTTTTGCACCAATATTTATTCACCACACAGGATGCTCCCACACCAACGCGTTTTGATTCAAGGAGTCTTTATCAAGGCAGTTGAGTGTTATTTCGCTTTCACCCTAAATCCTCAGTAGCCAACTCGCCCATAATGAGGCATTGTGGGATATGAATTTTTTTAAGCCAGCCCATGAATACCTTTATTGAAAAAAGGAACTATAAATAATAAAGCGTTACTGAGTATTTAAGGTGAATAAATGATTGGTGAGAACTGTTCCCTGGAGTGCGACTTTTTGTTTTGGTCATTGCGATTTTTTAGACTGCATTGTTTGGCGCCGAAAGTCAGCACTGGTGAAGCGTTCTGAAATTGAACTGACCGCAGAGGATATATATATATATATATATATATATATATATATACACACACACACACACACACGGAAACACATACGTATATATACACAAATATATTTTGTGTGCACATGTATATAAATATGTGTGTATATAATATAATATAATATAATATAATATAATATAATATAATATACACACACATATATATATGTTAGGGTTTACAGTGGATACGGGTTTTTGGGTGATAAAGGTAATTTTACTGTTTACAGTGGCTGGGGGAAAACTGGGCTGATTGCAGAAGCCCCATAACGTTTTGCCCCCATTTGTCACTCATATTGGTGTTTTTCTGATTCCGATGGTGTCCTGGGCACTTCTAAACAGTCCCACAGCCTGTGCTCTGATTAAAAAGGCAAATGCAACTTAGGCTTATTATAATTGGCTGTACCAACCTACCTATAAGTCGCTAGTATATGGTAGGGCATGTCGGTTTAGGGGCCTCAGCATAGGGAGCAGACCCATAGGTACACTGCTGTGGTGCCCAGTGTTATTTTAAAAGGAGGCCTGCCTTGCTGGCTGATTTTAAGTTAAAGTTACCCCAAATTTGACTTTGGAATTAAAAGTACTTTTGAAGTCCCAAGCTACCTTATTTTTACATATAAGTCACCCCTAGGTTATGCCCTAAGTGTCCCTAGGGTAGGGTGCAGTGTAACTGTAAGCAGGGGCTTTATAAAAGAAGTTTTAGAAGCCCTGGTGAGGGAAAAATATCCAAATTCATTTTTCCCCATTGTAGTGAACGGAGACTTACATGTAGAGACTTTATTTTAAAATAATAGAGTCATATTTTCCATAGAAAGGAGCTAAACATAGCAAGATTGGTACCGGATTAAAAGTTATAATACATCCAACAACTTGTCACTATTGAATTTAATATAACTTGGACAGAGAAAGAGTTTTAGGACTCGTGGATATATACTTATTCACTGAAAAAAACAAAGGTTATAGGGACATTATAGCTAGGATCACATTTCACACGTACAAAACCATTGAAATTCAGAAGTTAAAGTAACCTCAGCTAACTAAAACTTGCACCACCATAATGCACTGTTTATGATTTGACATATTACACAATGTATGACATGCTCAGTGACATCACTGATGGCATCACTGATAATATCACTGATGACACCATCCATAGAACCACTCACATACCCACTCAGACCCCATACAAAATCTAATACATCCACACACAGTCACCTACTTATTGACTGATCAATATAACTAATGACATACACCTACTCACTCACTCACACAGCCACTAACATAACCACTCACTCACCCACACATCACTAACTCAGCTATTCAAACACTAATTCAGCTACTCACATACCCACTCACAGCCCCAATCAGGCACTCACACACTTGCTCATAAACCCAAAGAAACATTCACATACCTACTAACAGACCCATACAGCCACTGACACACCTACTCACTAACATACACAACCGCAGACATACCCACACAGTCAGCCATACAGAGACTCACACAGTCACTCACTCACCAAAACAATCACTTACACAGCCAGTCACTTACCCATACAAATACTCACACACCCACTCACTGAACCATACAGGCACTCACACACTCAATCAGTTACTGTTAGAGCTACTCACACATCCACTCACTCTCCTATGGACTCACTGACACAGCCACTCACTTATGCATGCAGCCAGTCATACATCCACTCACTCAACCATATAGTCACTGAATCACCCACTAACTCACTGATGCAGTCACTACCATACCCAGTCACTCACCTACAGAACCACTAACATACCAGCTCACTCAACCACACAGCCACTAACACACCCACTCAATTACCAATATAGCTACTCACACATCCACTAACTCTCCCATGCACTCACTGACACAGCCACTCACACATACCACCAGAAATACATCCAATCACTCATGCATGCACTGAATAGCCCACTAACTCACTGTTATGGTTTCTGTCACCCCCAGTCTCTTACCAATGGAACCACTTACATACCAACTCACTCAACCACAGTGCCACTTACACACACACTTACTCAACCAATGCAGCCTGTCACAGAGCCACTGTCTCATCCATATATCTACTCACACATCCACTCACTCACTCATACAGCAACTCACTCAAACATCCATACAACTACTTACAATCACTGGATGCCATTATCAGTGATGTCATCAGTGATGTCAATTGTGTTGTCAGTGATGTCACTGAACATTTCATGAGTGATGTAATATGTGAGGTCATAAGCAGTGCAATACGGAGGTGCACGTTATAGATAGCTGAGGAAACTATAACTGCTGAATTTCACTGGTTTAGTATGTGTGAACTGTGAGCCTAACTTTAATGTCCTTGTATCCTTTATTTTTTTTTCAGTGAATTACTCAGTTTTTTTTAATTGTAATTCCTAACTATAATGTCACTTCCACCTTTGTTTTTTTTCAGTATATTTCTACTTTTTTCAAAGGTAAAGTAATTTTCATTGGTATATGTTAATCCACCTACCACGGCACATGGCCTTCGGCAGCCAGGCCCTGTGGATGACCCCTATAAACACTGAACCCCACACTGTGCATGGCCTGCAGAGCCTGGCCTGCATCCAGGACCTGCAACCAACCCCTATAACCACCCAAACCCGTGCTGCACACAGCCTTTTGCTGTGCACAGTTGGGGTTGGTCGCAGAACCGGGTCTACAGCCAGGTCCTGCTGCCAACCCCTATAACCACCCAAACCCATGCTGCGCCGAAGGCCATGCGCAGCATAGGTTGGCCCCCATTTGATTTGTTTAAAGTCCTGGGGAGGTTGTACTCCCCGGAGCTCGGGGGGTGCCAGATGCCCCACCCTGTTGGATTTGTCAAAAGCCCTGGGGAGGTTGCAGTCCGTGGGGCTGTGGTGGGTGGCCCCCCATCATTAGAAAAATATAAAGCCCCAGGGTGGTGGCAGTCTCTGGGGCTTTATATTATTCTAATGTCCCAGTGTTAGAATAATTTGAATCTCTGGGGACGTGGAGGTCCCTGGGGCTGCTAGGGGAGGTGGGCAGTCGACGCGTAATATTTCTTGAATGGTGTGGGGAGGTGGTGGTCCCTTGGGTGGCGGGTAGGGGATCCAGGATACCACACGTTGGAGTTGTTTAAAGCCTTGGGGAGGTGCGTTCCCTGTGGCTGCGGGTTGCTCACCAACCCCCTTGTGTTTCATGTATTCGAAGCCCCAGGGAGGTTGCTGTCCCTGGTGCTGCTGGGGGCTGGACCGCTCCCCAAGTTTCATTGATTCCAAGCCCCAGCTAGCTGGTGGTCTCTGGGGGGGTGCATGGCTCCCTGCATACTATATTACATCTACCCCAGCAAGGTGGTGGTTCCTGGGGTTGCATAGGGGCTGCACGGCCCCACTGCACACAATATTACATCAGCCCTGGGGAGGTGGTGGTCCCCAGGGCTATGGGAGGCTGAGCACCTCCCCCACACAAAACATAATCTTCGCCTCAGGGTGGTGGCAGTCCCCAGGGCTTTGGGAAGCACAGGAGGGGGACACATGCACATCCTCTGGGACTTGGCCCACCCGTGGGCTTAATGAAAAGGGCAGGAAACCACTTGCTTTTTGTAAAAAACAAATCCGAAAAATGTGTGAATCTGTGGATTTTCCCGACATTTAAAAAATTTAAGCTCAGGTGGGGTCCCTTTGGGACACTAGCACTGGAGCTAAGGGGTGTCCCTACCTTGACCCCTTTTCTTTTTGATTATTTGCTTTTCTGGGACTCAGCTGAAGCCAAGTCCCAATATGGCTGCCAACACTTCCTGGTCAAAATGTTAGCAGCCAATCAGATATCTGCACAGGGACAGTTGAATCCACAGAGGATACACATCCCTATATATCTATATTTTGTAAACTCCAATATCTTCAAAACTATTGAATGGATTTACACCAAATCACATAAAGTGTGCTTCTGGGGCCAAGATGTAGCTTTCTGCTAAATTTGGTGTGACTCCGTTCAGCGGTGTGTGACTGTAGTCGTGTTCAAAATCCCATTGACATAGAATGGGGAAAAAGTGTGTAGGCACTCCCCTTTTTTTTGAAAGATCACCTCAAAACTTTCTAGAGAACTGCTGAACTGACCAAAGTATAAGTTTCAAATATTTTGTGAAGATTCGTCAAGCGGTGCCAAAGTTATTGGCAAAATGGTATGGTATAAAATGTCCTAACTATAACTAGGAATGACCGCTACTAGGTAATATGTTTTTTTTTTTTTTTTTAAAGGGGTTTATACATACCTTTAAAATACATACATTTTTGTAGTAAAGTTATTTGTGGTAAAGACATACCCGTTGTATAAAATGTAGCTGTGAAGACTTGTGTTGTAAAGACTGTGTTGTGTTCTCAAATACATTGTAAAGGCATTCACTGTGAATGCTAGTGTTATTCCCTGATTCATTACTCTAGGAATCGTTCCAGGCCATCTACGTCATAAAATTCAGTAGTTTTGTCATTTAGTTTAAAAAACATTGTGGCAGATTCTAACAGGTCCTATCTAGCATTTTTTTTCCTCGTCTGGGAACGTTGGGGAAAAAACGTCCTCCGGACAATGATTGTCTTAGGAGTAGTCAACCGAAAAACTGATCACACAGTTGGTATTATGATAAGAGCCATGTGCTTTTTATGCCTCTAGGATGGCACATGCATGTTAATGTCTGAGTAGGCAAAAGATACCAGAATTGGCATCATTATCAGAGGGATGCACCCTCTACATAAGGTAATGAGCTCTATGACATTAAAGCCGAGGCTGGAACGTCATGCCCAGGAGCATTGATAAGAGTACCCCATTGGATTAAGTTTGACCCCTTTGATCCGCCTTGCTCCTGGCTGTCTGTCATCCCTTTTTCGCCATAAAATATAAATTGGAGACACATTTGGAAATTTCAACAGCTGCAGTTTTATTTCAGTGCCATATACATGGTTCATAAAAACATCGCACCTTGTGGTCATTCATATGCACCATGCTAAAACCATTAACCCATCTGCTTGAAAACCTTGTACTCTCTTCTTCAAACTGCTTGTTGTCAGCCAAGTTGCACAGCCTCTTGTGTGTTGATCCACTGGGGTTTCAACCTGGGCTGCAATTGCTGTGTCTGCCCGCTGGTGCCTCTTTTTTCTGCTTATTGCCTGCACCCTTTGTGCACATGCATTATGCATCCCAAGGGCACTGTCAGAGTGCTTCTTCCTTTTCAAGCTTTTGTCCCTCTATTTGCTGACTGATTAATCACCTGCCATGCAGCCTGTGGTTTCCTGACTGTGGGCAGCTCCCCCTCTTTGCGTTCCTCTTAGGAAAACCTGGGCTGCTCTAGCACCCCTTCTATGTTTACCAAGAACATGTCAATCTCCACCCCAGATAAATGCACCCCATTGGCGGTGTGGTACCCTGGTGTTCTCAGGTTAATCAGACCATACCTTACAAAACCCCATGAGTTTGCCTTGCGTAGCTTTGACATAGAGATGTTCATCCTTCTCCTTGACAGTTCAAGTTATCTGTGGTCTCTTACCCCTCTCCAGTCTGCCATGGCTATGATCTCGGACCAAACTATGTCTGCCAGATGCAAAGGCTGTGCCACTGCCATGGCTCCCAATAGATCTTTCCTACCCAGACAAGGAAGATCATCCCTTCAAGGTGTATGAATATCGCAACAGGTCTCTCTTCCCTGTGCATCGGGTCCCAGACAGTAGGTAGCAGCTGGACCAATCTCATGCCCGGTATGCCCAATCATGTTACCCTTGTGTTCTTTAACCACAGCCCCCATAGTTGCTTTGCGCCTCAGCCCACTGCTTTGCTCTGGACATGTATGAGTGGGTCAGGATCCAAACCATGTGGCTTCCATCATGTTGGCCTGTCATGGAAAGATACAACACTTAGGTACTCATAGGACACATATAACTTTTGAAGGACCCTGATGCCCAACACCCTATCCGCTTCATGAGATTGTTGCTCAGGCCACATGCCACTGCAGTGGTTGCCACCCCATTACTGAATGAGTGAGACCTGAAGGATCTGGGAGGAAGGTCTGCTTCGGTTAAGGCCAATTTCAAGACAGCGATGAATTAGAAGTGGCTGAAATACAAGCCATCCTCGTGCCTGAACAGTGGTTGCCCCGGGGTTAAACCCTTCCTTATGTATTTACACATTATGCAAACTGGGCAGTTGTCACTAATGCCCAGGGAATCTAGCCACAAGTACTTCCCTTTTCCGTCTTGATTAGTCTTTGACCTTCTTAAGTGTATGACCATGTACCCTACCCCAAACGTGACATCTTTGGCCAAAATGCATGTCCTGCCCAGGATTGGTCTAGATGGAGCCACCAGCTAGCCAACTCTGTATGCTTCAGATAAGGCTAGCATGAATGCTCCCCCGAACAGAAGACTTTTGTGCCCCAACCTACAGATGTCAAATAGTGCTGCCAGCAGCCTGTTTAGAATAAAAAATCGATAGGGGATCTTCAATCCAGGCACCTGGGTTGCAGATTCCCTCAGCCTTTAATAGCTGCCCTGCACATAAAGGAGTTTATGGTTTCCCTACTGGATGCAAGCTTTGTGTTGTAAGCAACTGAGCTGAGGTGGGCCTAAGACCAGATTTTGGTCTTCCCTGTCAAATATGCCCAGGCTATAAACACCTTCACATTCCAATCATACACAGCTCTATGTTGTCTTCCCTGTTCTAGTCTGTAAGGTTTCCCAACACATATTTTACTTCATGCTTGTCTTTGCAGTGAGTGCATTGTCTACTAACATCATCAGGTCGGTTCCACTAGTACCCACAAGTGCCTTGGTATCTGTGTCATTTGAGGCTCTGCCTGCAGTGCCAGGTCCTTGAAACTCTGCCATTGAAAATGAAATAGTGTGCCAGCCACATTGTTCTCACAACCCTGATGTGCCTAGCCCCGATTGCTATGTTGCCCTCCATATGACATTCCACCAGATGATGTAAAAGGTATACTATGAGGGGGACTGCACTGTCCCTAAGTTTATTGCTTGCACTAATGTTTGGTTGTCTGACCATAGTGCAATCTGTTTGATGGTTAGGCTTTGAAGGCTACTACAGTGGGAAAAAGCTCCAACAATGTAATGTTTAATGTGATGCCTTTTTCTTGCCAGGCTAGGGGCCAACAGACAGCTGCCTAAGTGTACCCCAAAATTGCTCTGAAACTTCCCCCCACCTGCATCTGTGAATAGCTCCAATTGTCTGGATGATACCCATGGCTCCCACCAGATTAGAGTGCCATTTAAGTTGTCAAGGAAACCCAACCATTTCTTCAAATCCTGCCTTACTTCCTATGTCACCCAAACCTTGTGATATTTGTGAGTCAGACCCTTCATCAGCCAAGCCAAGTGCCTGGTGAAGAGCCTACCTGCTGGGATTACCCTGTTTATAAAGTTGAGTCTACCTAGCAACAGTTGAAATTCGCCCACAGTGTCCTTTTTCCTTGGATCAGTGACGTCACACATTGCTTGAACTCCTCTACCTTTGCCTGTGGGACTCTTTGCACCTCACCTCATGTGTAGCTCAATTCCTGGAAAAGCCAGTTTTGTGGTCAGGCCATCTGTCTTTTTTTCTAGCCAGTTTCACCCCCATCTCTTTTGCCAAGTATATGAAGCCCTACAGCAGCATCCTGCACTCAGAAATACCCCCTTTACCCACAAATAGGAAATCATCCAGGTAGTGAGCGCACCCACCAACTGTATATCATGCCCTGAGTACCCATTCCAGGAAACTACTGAAGGCCTCAAAGCATGCACAAGAGATAGCACAGCCCACTGGTAGACACTTTTCAAAGTTGAAGACTCTGTCCAGTCGGAAGCCAAGAAGGTGGTAGCTACTCGGGGTACTGGTAGGAGGAGGAATGCTAATTCATTGTCAGTCTTTGCTAGAAGGGCCCCCTTACATGCCACCTTTATCAAATCAATGGCATCATTCATGGTTGCGTAGGACAAAGAGCACATGTCCTGCTCCAGACTGTTTTTTACAGACTCCCCTGGTGGGTATGACAGGTGGTGGATGAGTCAGAATTTGCACTGTTCTTTCTTGGGAACTAAACTCAGGGGGGAGATTATGAAGTGTCCCATGCAGAGTTCTGAAAAGAGTCCCGCCACCCTCCCTAGGGCCACCTCCTTGTCTCTTACTGACTTCAAATTCTGACAAAGGGCAGTGTACTGGGGCCTTAGTATGGTATGCAGAAGCCTGCAGTAAAACCTTCTGCAAACAGTTGCCTGTCTTTTTTCTTGGGACAGCTGTCTAGTGCCCTTAACAGTAGGTGGGTTTGGGGGTGCATGCAGTTCATTCCCCTGGGCTCTGACCTCCTTGGGGGGTGTACTACTTCTTGTTGTCCATGTGGTCTCCCACCCCTTTTGATTTTTTATAGTCAACAGTGGGGTGAGATCCCCACAGCTGCTGCAGCAGTGCCTCAATTTGCAGGCCTGTCCACGCTTACAGTTGTCTTTGTCATACCTCCCACAAGTTGCTGGCCCACTCCTGTCTAGCTTACACCCCACTGGGGTCTTATTCTTTGCATCCGTGAAAAAAATTATTTTCCCTTTTCATTCCTGCAGGCAAAAGCAATGATCCCATGAACTAACCCCCTCCCGGTCGGCCACCATGAGGTTGGTGAAGCCATCTACATCTTGTTGGTCCCATTCTATGTCTGACCAAGTGTGCATTTTTCCCCTAAACCCTTCATTATAGTGGAACCATTCATCCCCTTGGTATTTTTGCTCTGCCACATGTACTCACTGCTCGTGTAAGAACAGGGAAGCTGCGCTCTCTGGGAACTTCTCCACAAAAAAGCTTGCTGGGGTTCTAAATGCCCTGAGCCAGTTTTCTATCACTTTCTCTACACTCGGCTTGCATCTGTCCCTGTTTTCACCATCTTTATTGTCCAGTGTCATTAAATCCAGCCCTGCCTTGTGCAATTTGAGGAGCAATAAAATGTCAATAAACTCTTCTCACCATACCCTTTCTCTTACTGTTAAGGGGATGTTGCTGTCCAGGCCAGTTTCTCTTGTCATTATGGGAGGATGGTCAATGTATGGACATATATAAGTGCTTGCTGGTTTGCTTGACCCTAACCCTGTGCCATTCCCCCTGACCACACTTTTGTGGCATCATCCTCCATGCTTTTTTCCGACCGTGCTTGCTCGCCTTTATTACCCTCCTTGTCCTTGCCCTGTTCTTCACTTTTCTCTGTAGGGGTAGGATTCCCTCCCTTCCATCCGGTGAGAGCTGCTGGTGGGACCCGCTTCCTACCTTTCCCCCTGCCATGCAAGGCCAGGAGGGCCCACTGGGTCAGAAGATTGGAGGAAAGCCCACTGGAAGGTTGCTCCCGGCCAGGCGCATCAGAGGGTGTTTAGAAAAGGTGTTGACTGTTGTGTGCGGGAAGAGCAGGTGACCAACCATCCAGGCCAAGGGCTCGCTTAGTTAGGTGCCACTGGGGGAAGAGTCTTGAGATGTCTTTGAGACCTTTGTTGCAATGTATTCACCATCCCTATTTATGTCCTAAAGGTAGTTATCACCCGCTGGCCACCCCTGTGCCTTGTTGTAAGCAATCATTGCATTGTGCGAATATCTCACCATTGCCGGCTATTTGATGTTGATTCTTCTGAGCTGCATCCACTGCAGTACAGGCCCCAGGTGATGCAGGTCCTGCTACTATGCTCTCATCTTCATCACTAATGTCTGAGACCTCCTCTTTGTTGCTGTGAGCAGCTCATTCCACGTGGTGCCTGCCTGCCCCATGCCTTCTCACGGTTGGGTTCTTTGGTGCACCTCTGCTACTACCCTTCACAGTTTCCTTTGGCAATTTGTACCTTGTGGGAATTGCCATTCTGGCTACAGCCCCCCTGTGCCCAGGCCTTGAGGGAGCACGATTGCTGCCACAAGCAGGTTTCTTTTGGGCCTGTCTGCCCTTTGCCAGCCCTTGTCTTCTGTTAGACTTTGCATCCTAGGCGTGGTCTCTCCTAACTTTTTTCCTCTGCTTCCCAGGTTGTTTGTGTGTGCTGGACTCTGTTTTTGCTGCTTTGTTTGCTCTGGACACTTTACCACTGCTGAAGAGTTCTAAAATGTTAATGTTCCCTTTATAAATTATATGTGTAAGTTGGCTTATCCCTGATTGACATATTTCATTTACTAGTAGGTCTCTAGTAAAGTGCATTAGAGGTCCTGTAAATCAAATGCTACTAGTGGGCCTGTAGAATTGGTTGCACCGCCCACATTAGTGGCCCTGTAAACATGTCTCAGACCCGTCACTGCAGTGTCTGTGTGTACAGTTTAAACTGCCAATTCGACTTGGCAAGTGTACCCACTTTCCAGGCATAAGCCTTTCCTTTTTTTGCATGTACCCCTAAGGTAGGCCTTAGGTATCCCCATGTGCAGGGTACAGTGTATGTTAAAGGTGGGATATGTACTGATGTGTTTTACATGTTCTGACAGTGAAATACTGCCACATTTGGTTTTCACTGTTGCAAGGCCTATCTCTCTCATAGGTTAAAATGGGAGATGCTTTTAAATATCATTAAAGTGCAGATTCCTCTTGGGAGCATGTAGAAATATGGAGCTTAGGGTCTCTGAACTCACAATTTAAAAATACATCTTTTGATAAAGGTTGTTTTTAGAGTGTATGTTTAAAAATACTACTTTTAGAAAATAGGCATTTTCTTGCTTAAACCATTCCGTGACTCTGCCTGTTTTTGTATACCCTGTCTGGGTCAGTTTGACAGTTGGGTTGTTTGCACCTCTTCTCTAGATAGTGATGCAAAGGGAGCTGGGGTGTAGCCTGCCTACCCTGATGGGCCATCTGGGCTGGAGAGGAGGGGAGAAGTGGTCACTTACACCTGAAAGGGCTGTGCCTGCCCTCACACAAAGCAGTCTCCAACCCCCTTGTGTGTGTCTGGGACCTGGCCTGGGAAAGGCAGGATCTTACAAACAACAGAGACTTCTCTTGGTAGTAGACCTACTTCAAAGGCAGACAGGTGTATGAGAAGTGGGCCCAAAACCCCTGAAAAGCAGATTACTTCTGGAATCAAGAGGAGTCTCTGGCCTAGAGAGGACCTGGAGAAGATGGAGGAGGAGTACTGCCACTTTGCCTGTGACTCTGCTTTGCTGGGTTGGCCTGCAGTAGCTGCTTCTGCCTGAGAAAGGACAAAGACTGACTTTTGTGTGTCTTCCCACTGGTGAAGAATCTCAAAGGGCTTGAATGGAGTTTGCCTCCTGTTGTTGAAGTCTCAGGGATATCAAAGACTTCTCTCTGCCAGCACTTGGACTTTCTGCTGAGAGTCCTGCCCTGCCAAGCAGTGCCCTAACCTGTCTCTGGGCCTTTGAAAAGTGAAGCTGGTGAAATCCACGCAAAGATCGTCGTATGGGTAAACTTTCAATGCACCACCTGCCCAGCGGCTGATAAACAACCCACTGCCGGCCTTGCGGCTAAAATCGACGCTCCATCTGCATCGCAGCTGGGAGATCAATGCAACACGGCTGGAGGAACAAAGTGCCACACACGCAGTGGCTGCTGCTAACGACGCAAGCCCCCATGCAGTGCGGTTTCTTGCCAACATGCGACCGAATTTCAAATCAACATTGCTGGGTGTGGAAAATTAACGCAAAGCCTGCCTGGACCCGATGTGCCCATCTGGGGTCGACGCATTGCTCTCTTGTGGGAGGGAAGAAATGATGCACGCCAACCTGACTGGAGGAGGAACAAAGCATGGTCTCGCTTGTGAGTGAGAATTCAACACATCGTTGGCCTTTTTTGACGCACAGTTGCCCGTGCGGCTTTATTTTGATGCTACCCAGGTATTTGTGTGCAATAACAGCATTCTCACTGTTTTCTAAAGATTAAGACTCTTGGATTTTTGTTGTTTTGCTCTTGTTTTATTTCGATAAATATTACCTATTTTTCCAACCCTGTGTTGTGTCATTTTGTAGTGTTTTCACTGTGTTACAGTGTGTGTTGGCACAAATACATTATACAGTGCTTCTGAAGTTAAGCCTGCCTGCTCATGCCAATCTATCAATGGGGTGAGCCGGGGTACACTGAGAGTGATTCTCCTTTACCCTTACTAGAGTGTGGGTCCTTGCTTGGACAGGGGGTAACCTGACTGCCAACCAAAGACCCAATTTCTAACATCTTCCATTTGGCTCCTGCTCTGATGGCTCCAAAACCTGCACGCTCACCCAGTCCTTGCCTTGCCTGGCCACCAGCCACCTTGCATTTATCAGCATCACCTGGAGGTCGTCATTCGGTTCCGGGGTTGTAGTGATGCGTGCCCTAGGCTTTCCTCTCTGCTTGACTGCTGCATCCCCCTCATTATTCACTTGCTCTAGGTGAGGCTCCAATAATTGTAGATGTGCAGGCAAACCTTTTGGGAGACTATTCCTAGCCAAGTTGCTTGTTCTCTTTTATAAGCTATTCAGTTGCCACCGGAAAAGAAAAAAACATGGGGCTTGGAGCCTGCTTCCGCCTCATGCTCACTTCATTTGCCCAACTACTACTCGGCTGATTCAACCCACTCCTTGAAAGCAGTTGAAAGTATCAAAAAGTATCCATTTGAAAGAACGAGCGCTGACAAAACTGCCTTCTGAGTTCTCTGCAGCGCACGTGCATGCCACGTGCTCTGGCAGTGTTACAGCTTGTGTCAGCTTGTGTCCATGCTGCCATGATCGCAGCTCACCTCTTTACAAGCTGCTTCCCCCTATCCAGGTGTCCACAGTGCTCCGATGCCAGTAGCATCTCCAAGGGAAGGCCGACAGGGACAAAAGGTTTCTGCTGGTCCTGCAGTGCTCCTGGTTTGAACCCGGTGTTGTCCACGAGCAACACTAAGGAGAGGATATCTACTGCTGCAACAATGCTGCACTGCACATTGATGATCCTGTCCAAAAGGTGAGGTGGACAATGAGGCCACTTGTTCCCCTTTTATTTATAGCCCAGTCCTGGCTCCTGCACAACGACTAGCTGTATCAAAACATGCCTGCCAATTGCTGTCCTTTTCATGGGCTACCTTGCCTCCCGCCTTGTTGGTCCCGCCCTTGGGAGGCATTTGTCACTGGCCCCCACCTGGGCTGCATTCCCCTCCCCTGACCCATGCTCTGAGAATGTGAAACAGTCCTTGCATGCCTTGCTGCTCATTGACATCAATGCATACATGTATGTGGGTCATACCATGGCCTTTACGCCTTTAGTACTGTACTGATTGAAGAAAATGCTGGTAGTAAAAAACTAGAGCTAAGCATGCATGTTTGGAATGTGCTAAGGTAAAATGCAGGGTTAGGAATCATGTTGATGTTTTTAATTTCATTCCTTGTGTTCTTATTTCTGATATTTTTTACAAGTGTCATCAATGATCTGAATAACAGTGACACATGTGTAACATTGCGTGATACCATAAACAGATCATAAATGAAGTGTGGCAAGGTTGCAAAAGAATGCATTTTTTTGCATAATTTTAAACTAAACTATCAACCTTGTGTCACAATAGGTTACTTAGTACAGTAAAGTTTACATCATTTACCCATAAACACAGTTGCAATAAATTTTTCGATTGGTTTTAACACCATGCATTTAAGTGATTATCCTGCACACTTCAAATGCAGAGTTAAGTAGTGTCAACTAATCAATAGAAACAAATTAATATTGATATTCTAAGGTTTCCGTAATAACGTATTTATAGCAACCCTGAAGCAATCTAGGCTTTACATTAAATAATCAATAAACTAATGTGAAGTCCTTGTCGCAGACATATTTTTGGAGGCTGAATATTTTTTCGACTATTTTTGATGAGATGGCTGACATTTTCTACAGAATCCTCCGATTGACCCGAGGAATCGATTATCTGTCCATTGTAATTCAAGGTCTCTTTTTCAAAATGCTTGGTCAACACACATTAAATGTAGATGATGTTTCTATGTACCTGGTCAGATTACAAATTCCTTTGAGCCAAGCTACTTTATGTTGCTGTATTTTGCATGAATTACATCTTCACCCTGAACATTTTGTTACCATTGTTTCCCAATGGCATTTCAATGAAATGATACCTTCTTCATCTTAGAGAACTAAGGGCGAGATGTAGCAAGCAGGTTTGCCCACTCTGTGTCTATGAGAAAATGTGTTCGTACATATGGCCCTAAGACTCTTCTGTGTGATAACAAAAATTGAGCTTTTTTCAACTTTGAAATTCACTTGCGACATCCAAAGCAGAAGGAAGCACGAAGGAAAAGGTAGACATAGGACAGGAATTATGAGACTCTTCCTCAGTTTACCGTTAGTGGCACAAACAAAAGACGCACGCAAGCACTATCGAACGGCACCTATGCAGTGTGGCCATTAGATCTGTAACTGGAAAAAATGCCCCTTGGGGTATTTTCTTCTTTGCATAGTTTCAGGTGCAAAGTCAGAGAGAAAAATGTACATCCAATACACGTTGGCAAAAACGACTTGCAATAAGAAAGTTAGCATTCCAGAAATAAAAAGTACTACAAAATTAAATCTGACAAAGTAACCTAAAAATAATTACCAAAAAATACAGAAACTGTTTTAAAGACTCCACGGACAAGATGCTAATGGTACATACAGTATTGAACGGTGCACAACGCCCAGTCACACGAAGCTCTGAACTGAGCACAAATAACTATCAGGCATACCCGAGACACGAAAATAATGCGTGAATATTTTCCTCAGGTTTGTCAATAAATATTAATTTGCACTTGTCACCTTAACCATTTGGGTCTGTAAACTGCGAGGCAGGGGTGAGCCAGAAAACGGAAATGGGTCCAGACTAAAAAGTAACCCCACGCTTAATGGCAATAAGCGAACAATAGACTGATCCTATATTCTATGGTGATGCGACCAGTGCAACTGCGCATGGTGCTGATCTTGGGAGGCGCTGTGTTGTGAAAAAAAAGTATGGATTCACAATCAACTGCTGCAAAGTTTCATGTGTGCCTTGCAGATTTCAGCCAACAAAACAAATGTCAAGATGACTGCTGGTTCAATCTGGCGAGCGATCAGCCTTGTGTCTAGAGGCGGCTTGACTCACCATAAAGTAGTGGAGAAAGAAAGAGTACACCGCAGATCACAGAACTCTATTTTATGTGGATAGCTTAAAGGGTTTCTGCTTTTGTCACATAAAGCTCTTTGTTATTTGCAGTTCATAACTTGCAACCCTAATATCGCACAGTGACATATAAACTGCCACCAAAGAGGTGCATGCATCTGCATAGTATAAGTTAGGAAGTTATTTTTCTTTCCCTAGTCCTTACTTATCTATTCCTAATGTTGCTGAAAACGTGTAATTTGGGTAGCTATGCATTCTTATTAGTAAATCCTGCTGGGTACTCAGCAGCCCGCAAACTTGCACAAGAACAGGCCACACACAGAATTTGCAGCTAATGTCTTTATTTATCAGCATAGAATACTCAAACTAAACTTCTCATTATCTCAAAGCTGTCAATAATCACAGCTAACACTTCTCAAATGATTATGTAATTCTTTCGTTGAGTCCGCTAAGGGCTCTAGGCCTGGTGCGGGCTGGAGTGGAACTTGCACTCCACATACATCAACTGCAGAATTCTTTACATAGGCATAGGGTGCACATGGCATGCTCAAGCAGTTTCCTATGTCCTTGCAAACTCTCATGAAGAGCAATCTTCCCTTTTCGAGCAGTGTATCCCATCCTTGTCACCAGTTGTTGCATCCTCCCCAGCCTGGGAGCATGGATAAGACCATGCCACACACGGAGCTCGCAACTAACATCTTTGTTCATCAGCTTACCACTAAACTTCTCATTATCTCATAGCCATTAATAACCACACTTTACCACCTCTCAAATGATTATGTAATTATTTTGCTGATTCCATCCAGGGCTGTGGGATCCTAGTGCTCACAGACCTAAGACACTAAAAAGCCAACCCTAATCACTGCATCAAAATAAATCAAATGTATGTGAGGGACTCATTGGGATGGAGCGTCAAACAAAAAAATATTGTCACACTGGGCACCATCGGGGCTGATGGTCACTGGGGGGAAAAGGTAGGTTTGAATGAATCACATGGTCTGAAGTTTGAGCTAATGGAACTGATTAGTAGACAGTATGATTCTACATTTTACTTCTTTTTGTAAGGATCTTTATTGAAAATTGCTAAGCAGTAAATAGTGCTGTGATTGCGGGTTTCGTAACCTTGGATGTGTCATCCTACTGTTGTAAAATTGAATTTGGGTCAAAGTTTGTGCCGAATGAAGGGTGTAAATAGACAGAACTACAAAATTATGTGAATACTGCTATTTTAGATCATTAGGTGAAGGGAAAGGGAATCTGTAAGGATCCACAACATGAGCACCATAAGATGCAATAGTTAGAATCTACCTAATATTAATAACATGGAAAATACATGTGCTTGCACTACAAACTTCCTGATAGCACCTTCAGTTCTATTCACAGGCAGTTACAAATTGAGGTTTTGGTAGCTACATGCTACAGTTTCCTATTTTACATAAGCATAACATGAAATCTTGAAAATGTATTACAGTGTACTGTCAAACTCTATAATGGCATGCCATAGATATTTTTATATTCTTGGGGCTGCAACTAAAGTGTCCTTATGGTAAATAGTTGAGTTAAAAATAGCTGAAACAGAATGCATAACATATACTCTGAATTATTTTAGAAAAGAACACTCATTCAGTTTAACTTCTGATTACAATATCTAGTCACATTAATTATTCTCAGAGACAATGACTGCCACCCTAAAAGCAAAAGAAGTTTAAAATTAGGAAGAAGAAAGAGCTCTATGTAGCACTTCTCAATGTGCAAGATGATGAAATCTTCGCTGTTTACCATGTATCTGAGTCACCTTTTCTGCATGGTCATTCCAGATTTTTTGCCAATTTATGAAGCCTGTTTTTATTGGTTTTAAAACTATGCATGCTCTGATACTGCCAATCCTTGTCACAAAGCAAGTACTCAGAGCTTAAAACAGTAGTGTTTAAAAAGATGTCACCCAATTGCTGAATAACTTTCCTGTAAGGCTATGATAGATGGTACAGAAAATGCACCAAGGTCCTGGGAATTAAATGCCAAATGTGACCTGCAGTGTATATTTATACAAACCACCTATATGACAAAGATATTGGGATGCCAGGAGCACCTCTGTGCTCAGTCTGGGCTGCCGTTTAAATCATTGCAGTGATGCATGGGAAGAAAAGCGCATTTGCTATGTACGAACAAATATTTTTGTACGTCACCCCTAAAGATGTATTTTAAGCCCACAGGGCTGGATGTTAAATGTAAAACAAATGGCACACTACATATTTTATGCAGTGTATCCTGACAGTGACTTAGGCTAGTTGTACTAAGATTTTGTGCAGGAGCAAACAGAGAGATTCCCAGAATCTGCCCGTTTGCAATCGCAAAAATGCCTTTCCAGAAGCACAAACACTAAATTGTGTTTTGGTAACATTATACTGAATCGCAATTTATGTCTGCGACCAAATACTAGTTCTGTATTTGGAAAGGGCGTCCCTTCAAAATAACAAATCGTAATAATATGTATTATTGTTTTGAGAATGAATTCTGGTCAAATAATTTACCACTTACAGACGTGTAGTGGTTTTCCCTGGGAGCTGTTCCCCTTGTGAATATAAGATAAAAAGTTTGCTTAAGGTGAGGCAGTGGTCCACAGTACCATTTTCCTTGAGGAAAAATAAAGATTGCTTGGTAAAAAAAGTAATCAAAGATATGGTGGTGTGCTGATCCAAGCAGGCCACCATCTCTGTGATAGGAGAGATTCATAGTGGGTTGCAAACTGTGAGCTACCTCATTAATATTCATGAGTTAATCAGATTTGCAACCCACTAAACATGACGAATTTAAACATTTCATTCATTAGGAGTATCGATTTACTAATTGTGATTTGGAGAAAATCGCACTTTGGAAAACAGTTTTCCCAATGTTAGAACATCTGACCCTAAATATACAAAAGCTGTTTTCAACATGTGGGTTTAAATAGATTCTCCATGTATAGGTCTAGGTAATGTTAAAACCTTTAGGACCTGTATGACTAGAAGGTGGCGGAGTTCCAAATTTGGCAGCGCCACGCTGCGTCACTACAGAAATGTAGGGATATGCCGTATTTAAGACACTATTCGCATTTCCCTAGTGCTGACACTAAATGTATCTGCCTAGCGCCAATGCAGGCACCCCTGCACTATAGTGCAAAGGTGGCTGCATTGCAGGGAATACTAGTTTATGTGCAGGAAGGCATACCTTCCTGCACAGAAACAATCAATAATGACAATGTGTTGCTTCTATGTGTGCTGCAGAATGCAGGACACATTGAAGTAGCAAATTGTCATTATTTATGATTGTTTACATGAAGGAAGAGATACCTTCTTGCACATAAACAATCATTCATGGTGCTTTGCTCTTGCTATGTGTGCTGCATTATGCAAAAACAAGGAGAAGAGGCTTGTAAATAAGGCCCTTAATGCCTATCGTCACCTGAAAATGCACTAGCAACATGATTGAAAGTTATTTTTTTACACTCTTTTAAAAGTCTAATATAATTGTGAACTCAAAATGTTATGCTTTTTTGTGAAAAAGTAACTTGATAGAAATTTACTTTTTGATGCCAGAGTAAAAATTGACTGAGAACAATTTTTCCGATAACTCCAGATGCTTAATACACATTTCTGGCTGTTGTTAATGGCTCTTCTTTCCAGGGCAAAGTAGCTTGGCCTCTGGGCCCGGGAATATATGTGTGTTTTCAATTACTAGCCACTTAGCAGAGATTTACTATCTGGAGAGATGGCAAGAACAGTTGTCAGGGAAAAAAGGTAGCTTTAATACAACCACTTTTGACTTGAAGATGCAAGATGTGTCTGACATTCATTCCCACAATCCCCCCTTGCTTCTCTAGTTTCATAATGAACATGTCAGGAAAGGGTTCTTGCCCTAATAGGGTGGAGAGACTTCATCTAAATAGGGGAGTGGCTCAGTGAGACCAAAGACTGTTTTGCCATTTTGAATTTAGGGCTTCTTTGGGATTCATACCACAAAGCAAAGTGAAAGGATTGTAAAAGGAGGTATACTCAAAATGAGATACTAGATATGATTGGGTGGGACATTTTCTCCAGTCATTGATTAGTGACAAGCTAATACTAAGTGCACCTTGGACATCAAAACAGTCATAAAGTAAAAGCACCAAGCAATAAAAATCCAAAACGGAATTAGAAAAATATAGTAAAACTTACTAAACAAAATGACATCAAAACAACAAAAAACCTAGGAGAGGAACTGGAGATATGATATTTTAATGTTTTAAGTACACAAATTGTCTATGATAATCTATGGAAATGGTGTACCAGTATTTAGACAAGTGATTAGGGTGTGACTGCAATGGAGCCCTGGTTGGATACGCCAAGTGTAATTCTCTCAGTGAAGGACCAGAAGTCAAAATGTTTGAAAAAGTCCTTCTTTGGAAAGGGAGTTTTTCACTTTTTTGTAAAAAAATTAAAATAATAATTGATATTTCTTGTAAGCCCCAAATCACTATGGGATGTTGACCCTTTTGGGACACCATTCATGTTTTACCCCCCAGTCATGGAAATGAAGGAGGATCCAGTTGACACTATGGTGCTTTGGGTATTTGTTACTGAAAAGTCCTGACACAATGAGACGTTCATGTTTTCAGAAGTCTGGGATGAAGGTGAAAACTAGTCCAATTCTGTGGAACTATCAGTTCAATAAATTTCCTGGTGGGTGGCACTGAAGCTCTGAAGGAAAAGTTTTCAAAAGTTTCCAGTCTTTATTCTGGTACCAAAACAACCACAGAAGTGCACTTCTAAAGCCCCATATAGGGATGTCACTTAGAGACTCTCAGAATGTCAGGCAGACGTCAGCAGCAAAGTCTAATTCAGGTCCATTTATCACTGACCAGCTGAACATTTTAGGGAAAATGTCTTTTACATCATTTTGTGTCACTGTAGCCACACCAGAGGTCAGCCAACTGATCCTTACCTACACTTCTTTGTCATGGGTACAAGGGATAGCAGATACAGTCCTCTTCTGATCTTCAACAGATCTAGAAAGTCTTCTAAAGATGGTGCCTTGGGTGACAACTTTAGGCATGTCTCCAGCTAGTGGTTGAGAATGAATCCTGACTCTTCCCTAAGCAATGAGATAACATTTCCCTGGGGCAGCCTAACAACATTTGCAGAAGCTCCTGTTTGTCCTATTGCAAACAGTCTTATAGTCCACCTTATTCCCAAAATCTAAGATGGTGATACACTTCTCCCCTTGTTCAGAGCCTGTGAGCCCATTTAGATATGTGGCCAGGGTTCTGGGCATACCTTTCCTTCCACTAGGTTTTATAACACTCTGATAATAGGGAATAAGATTGGGGCCTTTCCAGGTGTCACCTGGCATTCACTTGTGACAGGGCAGACCCCCTTGAAGTTAATTACATTTTTTTGTCTGTCCCAAATTGTCCTTTTGCCAGTTAAGGAAACTCTTCCCTACTCTAAGGTCATTGTCTCTACTCTGGGAGCGGTTTCCACACTCTCTAACACCTTTTTCAGGCCAACTACAGCTGGACAGTCTCCGGATATCTAATGTAAATTAGCTTCTAGCCACTTCAGACAGAGTAGAGGTAATGGTCTCAAAGTTTTATTTCCAGTGTACTTAATAAATATCCACATTCATCATTAGAATGGATTTGCATTTTAAATAAAAGTAAGTCTTTGAATGGAATCTGTAGCTGGTAAAGGTAAAAAGTTATAGCTTAACGTTTAAAATCTTTACTTTGACATTTTATGTGTGACAGTGACAACCTGACAAGTGACAAGATCATTTTGGGCCTAGTTGCTGCTGGAACACACTCATTTTTATTTTACACATGTTCCATTCTTAAATATTATGCACTCTACTTTGTGGTCATCAAGGTGTACTTAGATGTGACTTATTTAATATTTGAAATCGGGTTCTCCTGTTGGCCAAGGGAGGAGGGCCTGAAGCCATGTTTTCCAGGGCCACTCTGTGGATAGCACATTAGGTGCTGTAATCCACATGTGGCATTTAACTTCAAGGCCCTCAGTACTTTTTTTAATACCACATAGTATGGATGCATACTCAAGTTAAATACAACTAGGGGTACACCAATGTATCCCCCTTTAAAGAGTGAGCACCAGAAATGTAACGGTAGACAGAGTTCTAAGTCCTACAAAAATAGGGTCCAGAAAACTGTGAGGAATCTGGGTTGACCCTACAGAAAAGGCAGGTTTCCTACAGTTTGATAGCTGAGTGCTAGGTTTGTAATAGGGCACAAGAACTGTAGCAAGCACCTATTTTGAATTAGAATACTCTGGAGAATATTTATGAAGACTTTGCGCCACTGCATAGTCATGCAAAGTGACATAAGGTGGTGCAAAGTTTTTGTATTGTGTGTACATTTCAGTGCAAACCTTTTTGGGTTGGAAAGCTGACTTTGTAGTAGGGCAATTAGCACTTTGTGTTGCTTTGCACTACATTGCGTCAAGGGAAGTGTCCATAGGTGATACTTTGACGTTCCAAGGGTACAACCTGTAGTTTTGGACACTAAATCAGCTCTACATAGATTATCAGACCTGGCATTGTGTGTAAAAAATAATGCCTCTTTGAGTAAGGTGCAAAGTCAAAGGGAAATGTTTTAATTTATCTTAGCATTCCAAACATTGCATGTGTCCTGCACCGTACAGCACACATGCAATGTGTTAAAAATGTAAAAAAAAACTAAGCATAAGATCATGAGCTGAAAAGGTACTCTTCCAGTACAAAAGCTACAGTACACGTCAAATGTATGCCTTTGAACTAAAGTACAAAAGTGAGTGTGGCAATATGCAATCTTAGAAAGCACCGGTGCATTGGAAGGCAGCAGGCCATATATACTGTTTATGTCTCTGTGCTGCTCTCTTCCACTAGTGGAATGCTGTTGAAGGAGAGACCTAACTGGGTAAAGCCTCCAGAATATCATGAAGTTACACTTGGAGCTCTGTTGAAGTCGATAAAGGAAGATGTAAAGTGCCAGATCATGCAGCTCATGCAGACTGTCTTTCATCTTATGGTGGCCCATCTGCAGCTTCAAAGACAGGTCAGATGCCTCAGAAAACTCTGGGTAACCAACATCTGCGGGGCCCACACTTTGTCAGTCCATCTGGAACCAGCACACCGCACGATCCTCTGTGTTGCATTGTCATGAATGCGGATGAAATTCATGTAGGAAGGGATAGGAATGATTCCCATGAAGACGTCGTCCAGCAGGGGGTGGGCTTCTCAAACAGCCCCACCTTTTTTGTGTTCACTAATACACTACAAAAATGTATGAAAAATGTAATTTATTTTAGCAATTACCTTTCACCTGTTTGCCCTCTTATGTGTGGCTGGGCCTGGAGGTGATTGCATGTGAATAATAATGGAAAGTCTTTATCATATTTGATTTACCCTTCGGTCGCCACATACACATCCATCCACTGATGTGACCACGTGACTACCCAGTCTTTAAAGAGTCACAACGTATGTAAGGCAGTTAAAAAAAACATTTTTTATCCGAAATATGTATTTTCATAAAGGTAATGGCGCGCTGAAAAGAAGTGGCGATGCCACTGCCCTCGGGATAGCAGCAACAAAAAAGTTGGGGGCTGAGTGCACTGAGGTGAAGGAGCCAGCGTCGAGGAACCAGGCAACACATATAAACACATTGGAAACTTCATGGAAAAGGGCTATATAGTACTTCGTTCGATAGCGATAATCAAGCAAACATTTGTGATCTGTACTTTGAAAGAAGTCATATAGGGCACAGCAGAAACCAATTTCTTGCAACTTGATAAAAGATGACAGATGTGAACGTTAACTTGCAAAATCATTTCAAATAAAAAAAAAATATTAATTGATTTTCTAGAATCTGATATTTATGATTATATTCCATAGTAAGTTTTCGAGTTTTAAGTTTATTCACATGTTTAGCAGTATACATGGAATGTTATGAGGTGATCGATCAATTGGTGCCAAGAAAAAAGGGGGGCCCGAAACATGTTTTCCTCATCCATTTTTCCATAAGAAAATTGAACAGCAATAATCTAAAAACTGCTGAATGGAATTACACGACCTTTGGCACAAAGCTAGTTCTGAGTCCAGGAAGTGTACTTTTTGTGATTTTGGTGTAAAAATGTTCAGTAGTTTAAAAAAAACATAAGGTTAAAAAACGTAGAATATTTAATACTACAGAGGATCTGTATTGCAGACAAATCTAAAGATAATATTGGATTGGCTGACATCACCTTAGCAAAGATGTTGCAGCAGCCACGTTAGGGCTCCAGGACGAGGTTTCAGGGTCAAATATTTTTCAGATTCACAGAGAATCTGCTGGAAAACTAAAACAAAAGGGTGTGTTTCAGCCTTTTTTTTTTAAAAAGCCCCTAGGGTGGACCAGGGCCCTGCGCGTCACCAATGTCTTTTTTTATTAGATGAGGGGGTCATAAGGCCCCACACTGTGAGCCTTTAAGAGGCACCAGAAGCCCTATTCCCCAGGGCAAATTCATTACTTTGATGGAGGGACGTGGTGTCACTCCCCAAGCCTAATAATGGCCCCAGTGACACCATTCTCTGAGCCAATTATTTTGTTTTAGAGGGTGGCATGCAGCACCGTGCTTTAGCCTCATAGAGGCACTGGGGACCCCCACTCTCTTAGAGCCAAGTTTTAAATTTGGGGCTAGGGGATGTGTAGCCCCGTGTCTCATGGTGGCCTCAGGGACAACAGCCCCAGTGGGGTTTTTAAATGAAATTGATACTGTGGACTCGATCCCCCAGGGCCCAATGAGTGCAGTTCATTGCCAACTAGTTATAAAATAGAGTAGGTATAGAAACTAGGAAACCTGGAAGAGAGTGAAGGGGAAAACATTCCTGGGTCATGATTGGCTCCCTAGTGATACAAAGATGTTCTTGAGGAAAATTAAAAGTGCAGTGCATGAAGAAATGTAGAGGTATAGCCCTCCATGTGTTAGGTTTATTTTTGGTGGGGCGAGGGATGTGTGCATGGACAAGTTTGGTTGTAACCTCATGATAATGCAACAGTGGTGCCTCCGGTTTACATATGTAGGTTGTCTCCTAATCCATTTTTCATCTTTTACTTAACACTATACCACCACTGTTTTCAGCAATCAGACTAATACGTTAAGTGAAATATGAGACCTCAAGTTTGGATAGCACCTGCAAACCTTGACCTCTAGGCTGTGGACCACCCAGAAACCGGGATGTGGCCGTAGTTCAGAGGTAAGGTCTACTTATAGGGCTCAGCATATGGTTATGTCATAGAACAGGCTTCAATGATTTTGCACACTAACCATATGATCAGTGCACCAACTAACAAGATTGAAAAGACAAAAGAAAGCTCAATTCTGACTCACACACCTATATTTCCCCTGTTATACTTAACAGTGGGTGGTTAGACATCATAAGGGGTCAGGTGATATGGAGAGAGGCTATACCATGCATGTCCTGCAATGATAGTCATGGAAGAGTTTTTTTAAAGTTACAATGAACATTCTGCAGAAATACCAAACAGGCATGCAATTAATGTTACCCTCACAGGTTTAAAAGGATGGATTTAAATTTATGAATGATGCCATTCATCAGGTACACATGCAATCCCAATATGAGTTACTTAAACATACCTAATAACTACATGTTGTCGAAATCCCAAGCTGCCAATTGATATGCAAAATAAAACGTAGCTGTCATGTTTGTACCCAGCAAAGGCTGCATGCACATCAATGAATCAGGTCCTGTTATCATCCCTGGAATCATAGACAGCTTGCCATGGAGTGTCAGTAGTCTCTGTTGCAGAAATGCTGCCCCCTGTGGCAGGGAACGTCAGCATGGGTACAATTGATATCACCTAGGAACTGAAAGAAGGGGTCAAATTTTGACTTTCCATCAAGGTATGGAATGTGGATATACTACTGCAGTCTGCTAGTGATGTATCTCAGTATCTGGAAAAAGCACCATGTCTGTCTTGCCTTTAAGATACCTGTGATGTCTCCTGTGGTCCTAACAAAAGATGATGTAGAGAGGAAGTGAAGTGCTACTAGTAAATGAGCACAAGCAGCTATGGACTGGAAGCAGGTTGTAGCTGAAATGAGTTCCTGTTGTCAGTCTGCAACCATATGCAGGACTGAATCAGGTGAGAAGCAGTATATTGCCAATACTGCTTCTCTAGACATAGCAAAGTCAGTGACATTTCTCTGCATATCTTCTCTTTCCTACCAAGCTAATTGTTCTTAAAAAAGGGAAAATGCAATGAAGAGATTCCCAGGCATAACAACTTTGGTTTGGTTGTGGCATCCCTTCTTCTCTGGTCAGGCCGCATGGCATTAGTTGATGAGGTGCTGAGTTTCACAGTCTATTATCCCATTTCTTTGCGTTGGCAGGTAGTTTTGTAAGGGAATTTAGCCTTGAATTTTATGGGTAGACACTCTGTCTAAAGTGGATATTTTCTCTCCATGCTTAGGTGTGTGTCTGTGTTTATGTGTGTGTTCGTGTGAGGTTGTAATTATTTGAAATATGTTTTGCTAATTCTGTAGGTATGTGAAGGTAATAGCTGTGCTTTGTTTGTGTCAATTGTGTATTTTTCCTGCAGTGCATATAAATAGCCATGTGTGGTGTGTGATTAGCTGGGGTACATTTGAACTTCTATTATTACTGCTGTAACTATGATGAATGACAATTGACTTGCCCCTTTGTAGATGTATTTCTTTATTTGTATGCACCGCCCTATGTTGCTTTTTAATTATTCACTTGCTCCTTTAAACTTTGGAGTAGATAGTGCCCATTTTTAAGCCAAATATCTCTAGGGCCTATCTGGCCTTTAGGATTCGTGTTTCGGGTGTAGGGCAACAGTAAATGTCTGACACAATGAGTTACTTAGATATTTAACATCTCTCAAGTAGGAGTTGGGTTGGAAATGAGAAAATTACACATTCCTAATATTGTCACATCATATGTTCATATCCATTACAGTATTGTATATATGGTATTTTACATATATCTATTAAAAATGTATTGACATTTTATCATCAAATTTGTATGTTGTTTTGCATCTGATATGAATCCAGTAGCCCTGAACATGTTTGCCAATGTCTATGGTTCTAGAAGGCCCATTCTATTCAAGACTGTCTATTTGAAAACTTCTAAGAAGCACAATATCACTTTCAAACCTAGCAAATGAAAAATACTTTTGTGAGTCTAGAGAGCACAATGTTTGTTATTTTATGTTAAAGAAATCTATAAAGGGCATGACTACCCTAAGGTTTCTTGGCACTGAATTTATGTGTAATTGTATAATTTATAAATGATATTGACTCCTTGAGGATCCCTGGCACTTCCACAGGGAAAAGATCTTGCCAGCTCCTCATTTGACTTACTGAAAGTAAAACGTTTCTGTCATGTGATCAGATTCCATCGACTTGCACTGAGAGAAAGCAAATACTGGTGTATATTTTATGTATTCTTAGCAATATGCTACAAATGTTTTTTTCTAGTCAGAGCCCTAGTCAGTTGGAATTCCAATCGACTGTAATTATTTTGCTGTACTACTTGCTGTTTTGCATTAGAAGCTAGTTCGCCTATAGGTTCCTCGACATATTATGTTTTATTTTTACTAGAAGTTGCTGGACCTCTACTGACATCTTTAAATATTGTTTTTTCTGTAGTACATTTGCTGATGGGGGATGGTGAGAGGAGCCCTTGACATGACAAGCAAGTGACGTTGTCAACTGTAGCTATGATTAAGAAAAGTTTGAGTGTGTGTCTAGAAAATCAACACAGAGAAGTTGGTATTAGCCGAAGCAAGCAATTCATTGTTTGGCAAATGGTTGTTTTGGTTGGTATGATTGCTCTATCAGTATAACTTAAAAAACCATAAATTATCCAGTTGTGCTAAAGTCTCATATTTCCTGTGGCAGATGCCGCCAAATAGATATATATTGTCAGCTGTTTTTTGTGAATGGGGACTTCAAATTAAGCTTATATTTGTTTAATGGACTTGAATATGCACGAATGTGCTTCTTTATTCCCACACTGTGACATTTTTGAGAGACTTGAAGAGATGTTTTCATTTCTGGTCCTGTAGGTTAAGAGAGTTAAAATCCCTGACATCTAGATAAAAATGATCGATCTGCTAACCATGGATTTAGATGAAGTAGCAACAAGGCAACAGGGTGAGCAATTAAAATGTGAGTGTGAGATGATGTAGGTGAAGAGAGACACTTGGAACTAGAAACCAGTACCCAGATTTTCAAAGAGTTCATACAAGGCATCACAGTAAGTAACGTTCCTGCATTACGTTAATGGGAGAGAGGAGAATTGTGCTCTTTCTACTAAGATGTGGTGCGGTTCTGCCCTCCACCTGTGCTATTGCATATTTGGTTGCCATGCACCAGTGCAGGCCCTCTTGCACCACTGTGCAAGGGTGTTTACATTGTGGTCTACCTAGTTTTTGTGCCAAGATGGGTTTCTTTCTTTACAAAAACTTTAAAGGTAATTTCCTTCTCATATGTGTGTTGCAGAATTCAGCACACATTCAAAGAGCAAAACAAGGAGAAATGAAAACAATTCTCTTGTTCAGCCTTCCTCAGGTAGATGCAGGATTTTGGTGCAAATCCTTGTCTACAATTCTTTGTAGATAAGGATTTGCATAAAAACACTGTGTGGTTGCCTGGGAGTGCCAATATACCCCCCCTTTCACGTAAAGTGAAGCAAGGAAGTGCATTGCGCTATGTTGCTTTACGTTGGGTTACAATCCAACCCAAATCACCCTTTGAGTTAGATGGTAAATTACACCAGTAGTCTTTGAATTTGGTCTGCATTAAAAAAAGTAACTCAAACACCACACATTGTCTTTGTGAATCTGAGAGCAGGTGCCTGCCTATGGAAGAAGTCCATGATTAAATTTAGCTCGTGGAAACATGGTAAAGAGAATTCCAGTTACAGAAAGAGAGACTTGTTGCTGTCCCTTGCAGCCTTATCTAATTTAGAGCTTGGAGAAAGGAAGGGTAGTACTTTCCCTTAAAAAACCAGAGTACCTCATATTAACACGGCCTGTGGTGCAGCTAGGAATAAAAGCCATTTTTCAAGCGCACTAGTTTCTTTTGACAAATTACAATGTTCATACAGTTTCAAAAGTGTAGAATTAATAAATCATATGGAAAAATAGCACAATCACCACAAGCACAGCTTTTGTAATACAACAGAGTGCACACAGCTATCCTCAGTGTGTGTGTGTATATATATATATATATATATATATATATATATATATATATATATATATAAATATACCCCTCTATATACAAAAACAAACAGGGACATTATAGTTAGGGAATAGAATGAAAAAAAAAAACATAAAAATTCACGTAAAAAACCAAAGGTTACAGGGAAGGTATAGTTAGGCTCACAATTAAAATGTACAAAACTGTAGAAATTCACCTGCTATAGTTATAGTTATCTTAAGTATCTATAACTCGTGCCGTAAAGTAACTATGACTGGCACCCTCACCATGCACTGCTAATTACCCCACAAATAACAGCACTCATTACATTTCGGATAACATAATTAATAAACCAATGTAATATCTGAAGTAAAATGTTTCACAGAAAAACTTTGTATGGCGGGTGCATAAACACTCCACTTCAAGCAAGCGGCAGCTGTGATAATGCTCCCACTTGCAGGAAGCGGAGATTTCATCTCTTTCAGGAAAGAGATGAAAGTATTGCTCCGGCAAGCAGGAAGCTGCATTTCACAGCAGCTCCCTGGATAAAGGAGCAATGCTGGCTCCAACAGGAGGTGGAGCGCCGGCTGGGACCGCAAGGGCTTGATGCTTCCCCCGCAGCCCCTGACACATAAAAAAAAATCATGCTCAGCATAATAAGTATGCCTCCCGGACCTAGCACACCTGGAGGCAAAATTAAAAGCAAGAATGGAAAACCACAGCAAAATTACTGCATATTCACAAATGTTGCCATATATTTACCCAAAAATGCTTTTTTGCCTTGCTGAGGTCCCACGGGGACTGCTGGACTAAGACTAGGGGCACAGGGTGTTCCTACCCTAACCTTGTATATTTTATCTTATCTTTTTTTTGGGACTCGTCTGAAGCCGAGTCCCAAAATAGATGCCAACACTTCCTGGTTGAAGTGTTTGCAGCCAAACAGATCTCTGAATGAGATTAGGAGGACTCCTGAAGGGTTTGCACCTATATATATACAAATTTGGTTTACTTTCAATAATCAAAAACTACCTACTGAATGGATTTACACCAAATAAAAAAGGCCACATTCTGGAACAAATGCTACCTTTTTGCCAAATTTGGTGTAATTCCTTCCAGCGGATCAGGCTGCAGTCTGCATGCGATGAGTGCTGTTATATCTGGGTTAGTTAGCAGTGCACGGAGAAGGCATAAGTTATAGTTACCTTAGGTGACAAGTTATAGTTACTTTACATAACTATAACTGCAGAATTTCCCTGTAGACTTTGATTTTTTAAGTGAATTGCTCTGGGTTTTTAAAAAATCTATTTCTTACTATAATATCCCTGTAACCCTTATTTTTTCAGGGAATTTCTATGACTTTTTTTACGATGAAGTAATTTCAATTACTTTCTATGACCTTATGACTTTATGTCATTGTAAATATATATGACATTCATTAATACAACCACCACCGTGAATGGCCTATGGCCGTGCACAGTGTGGGTTGGCTGCAGGGTCTGCATTATCCCCCCTGCTTACACCCAACCCCATTCTGTGCACCTCTATGGCACAAGGCAGGGGATTTGCACAGCCTTTGGTCATGTGGGGTGGGAGTTTGGTGTGAGAGTATTTATTTCATTGTTTGTTGGATCAGCAGATTCATCACAGAGTTACATGGAGGCCCTTGCTTGGCACTGCTTATCAGCCAAAAAGAGTTTGGGCAGTTTTTGCTTACGAGGGGACCCCTCCAAGTATCCTATGGTGTCAGGATATCTGTATCCTGACTGTTTATATGTTTTCACTCTTTAGCTTTTCCCTCCCCAGGACCAAGAAACAAATATTATGGGGGCCGTAGATTTCTCAGCAGATTGCAGCCAGCCAATCAGAAACTTGCTTTTCAGTTGAATCCATGGATGAATCTACGGTAGGTCCGCATCTCTAGATATCTATATTTCTTTCCTTTACTCACTCAAAAACCTCCAAAGAATTTACTCCAAATCACAAAAAGCACAATATGTGGTCCAAGATCTAGCTTCCTGGCAAATTTAGTGTAATTCTGTTAGGTGGTAAAGGCTGTAGCTGTGACTAGAGCTTGCAGAATCCCCATGGACTTAGAATGGGGAAAAAGCATTTTGGGAACCCTCCCTTTTCCTCGGTCTTCGCTTGATGAATCAACCCAAAACTTTCCACACTGCAGCTGAACTAACTGGCGTCATAGTTTTAAGAATTAGAATGTAAAACCTGAAAAGATAAAACCTAGTGAAGAGGGATATTAAAAATAAAATATATACCCCCAAACCTTTGGAGAACACCCTTGTGTGGGGGTAATTTTTTTTTTCAAAACAAAATCTTGCTTTAGTTTGTTTTTAAAAAAAATTAAACTATGTAAACATTTGACCACAGCCATCTTGTTTGACTGAGCCATTCATGATTTTTTATAGTTTTGACAGGAACCACTGTGACAGCGGTTCCTGTCAATGTTAAGAGTTGTCTGTGGAGCCGATCGACATCTCTAAATTTGAGAGAAGGGTTGCCCATCCCAAATTTGAGGTACAGGATGTCTATCAAGGATTTATGTCCATCAAAAAAGGAAGTGTGGGTCAACAAATTCAGGAATGCGGAAATTAGTTTTAAATCATTTATTCGTCCCTGGGTTGAGATGCTTTAAAAATCTAGTTGTCCGGTAAACTAATCCACTCTTCAGATTCAGTATTTTAGTATTTTGATACCGTCCATTGAGGCAGTCCTCAATTGTGCCGGTGTTTGCCAGTGCTCGGCACTGCCACCGGGCCTTTTTTTATGAGATTCCACCACATGCTGGAGGTGTCTGCCTACTTTCAGCAGAACACATTATTTCAACAAATCATTATGTACTACAACATAATAATAGCAGTTCATCCAGGGCATATATACTCACATTTCTGAGCAATTGCAGGGGCAATGGGGTGTGCAACCTACAGTTGGATCTGAGGCAGTACCTTGGGGCCTGTCACTTATGATTTTTGCGATACTTAGAGCTGCATACGGTAACATGTGCAGTGTATTAAAGATGTGATAATATCAATCTCTGGTGCAAATTATCACAGGAGTCTGACTGTGCCATGTTCCTCAATATGCCAGCTTCTGAGGGTGTGGTTTGAGCACCGAGGAAGATCGTTGCTCCCATCTGAGCACTGCTGAGCCATCTATCTGAAGGGTAATCTACAGTGGTCATCACAGCCAAATATATGCTCATTTCATCGCTTGGGGTGATGGAACCAGATTGTTGGTCCTTGGGGGGGCACTAATTTGAGCTTATTCTGCATTTCCCAGCCAGGCTTGCTGGCAAAGAACTCTTGCAAATGTGAAAGTACTTTGTGGAGTTGGCTATTTTGGATTCCTCCACATTGCAGCTTATATATTGTAGTCACTGATTTCTACAGCTTTGCATTCCAACAGAAACCAGAAAGACGGTGACCCAGGCCCTCGTCAGCAGCAGACTTGACTACGGCAACGCACTCTACACAGGCATACCAACCAAAGACATCAAACGCCTCCAACGTATCCAAAATGCCTCCGCCCGACTGATCCTCAACATACCTCGCCGAAGTCACATCTCCCCTCACCTAAAGGAACTCCACTGGCTCCCGGTAGACAAGAGGATAAACTTCAAACTCCTGACCCACGCTCACAAGGCACTTCACAACACCGGACCCTCCTACCTCAACACCAGACTCAACTTCTACACTCCAACACGTCAACTCCGATCCGCCAACCTCGCCCTCGCCATCGTACCCCGAATCCAGCGCAAGACATCCGGCGGCAGATCCTTCTCCTTCCTCGCCGCCAAGACCTGGAACTCTCTCCCCACATCTCTTCGCCAGACCCAGGACCTCCTCACATTCAGAAGGCTCCTCAAGACCTGGCTCTTCGACCGCTAATCCAGCAGCGCTCCCCCCCCCCCCAGCGCCTCGAAACCCTGACGGGTACATAGCGCGCTTTATAAATACCATGATTGATTGATTGATTGATTCCTTACAATATGTATTGGCCATATCATGCTTTGCCTTCTGTCATGGATAGGATGCACTCACGATCCTAAGGGCACCTAGCACAACTCCAGCAGCTTTTCCCTGTCATGTTATGGATCTAGCACCACACATGGTACAGACATCAGCAAAAGCTACATTCTGAGCAACTGGTAGCACAAGATAACCATCTGATTCCAGTCACTACTTGCAGACGCAGTACCCTGCCTGCCACCACCTTTCTCTATCCCTGTCATTCTTGAGAGTCGCTAAGCTTCTGGCCCACCTTGGGCCTAACACAGACAATAAGCAGTGCCATACACCCTACTTCAACCAAACTGCACAATACTGACTTTTCTGAATTTTCTGAGGAACATTCACAGCTGTGACTTGGCCAAATTGAAGGTTCACAAAGAGGCATAGAGAAAAAACACCCTGAAAATAGGCAAACAGAAACAACCACTGCCTGACTTTCCAATCAAAGGCAAATCTGAAACTGCTACCACACTTGAGACTATCTTGAAAGAGCTGAATAAAGTTCATGATGTTGCCCAAAGCACTAAAACAAATACAGACCTATTGCAGATGAAGTTGCTGGTGCAAGAAAGGATCTTAAAACTCTTAATATTAGAATCATAAAGGTAGAAAACTGGATTAGTACCAGTGAGGACTGCAACAATGTCCAGCACCTCAAATCAGATTCTCTAATTGCTACCTTCAAATGCTACATTACGAATTTAGAAGACTACATCAGGAAGAGCAATCTCAGCATCTTTGGCTTACTTAAATGTGCCAAAGAAGCTGCATCATCAATCATAAGCTTTCTGGAAAATTGGATCAACATTAAAGTTTTCCTTCCCTAAAAACTTTGAACTTGCACTAGTTCACCGTATTCTTAAATACAAACACACAAGTGACTCGTCACCAAGACCTGCAATCTTTAAACCTCTTTGTCATCAATACTCACAACTCATTCTTCCCACACGAAAAATAAAGAATGACGCACACTTATGGAATGGGTACAAAATTTCTCTCTCACAAGATTTTGCAAGTGACACGGCAACCAGGAGGAAAGGTTTCTTCCCTCTCTGGAAAGCATTGACTGTTCACTTGAGCCAGCATTCTTTCATAGACCTTTCTAAATTTGAAGTAATTTTAAGAAGCAAAACGTTATCTTCACTTAACCTACAAAACTTGTGACCCTTCTAGAAAATGCATCTGAGACACACATGGATGATGAAGCCCCTCCTTCTGGATTGTTTTTGTCACCTTCTTGAAGTAAATGATGCCATTAATTTCCAATGATTTTGTGTTCTAACAATTGGTCTAACTGTTACTGTTAGTGTGTTGCTCCACACCTACATACATGGCAGTCACTTGCGATCTTTATATTGTTGTGGTGCATGTTTATTGGGATATATCTTACACTTGTTTGCCTATCCAGGCTTTCCTTACTCTAGAGAAATATGCATTACACAAATGTACATTATGCAAATGTTTGCTCATCATAGGACACAGTTCAGCTCTGCTTGAAACTATACTTAACTGTCAAAGCAATTATTCACTTTACAATTTTCTCCTGTATTGACATTTACTGACTGAGATCCCTGGGATCGGAAAATAAATTGCTAGTGGGCCCAATTTGATCATTTGCAGGGGTAAAATCATAAAGGACTGGTTGTGTAACAGTTATGTAATGCATTGGCTAGCTGAAAAAAGGGAATTAATATGATTTTGTTTGAATATTGAGAGTGAATCAAAGAAGAATTTGAACACTGGACATTCTTAAGTGATTGATTTCATAAGGATTTGATGGTGCATCACAAAATCCTGTTTCGGATCTGTAATACAACACATTGGAGCAGCAGGTGTATGCAGAACATGCATATCACATTTAGGATCAATGATTGTGGGGACAGGGTGGTGGTGCTGGATACAGGTCTGCTGAACAAGTTTTAAGAGTTACACTCCCTGGTAGACTTTCTAGTTTCTAGTTGGTTCTTCCAGACCTTGTTTAAAGTTGCTTCTGAATTCCTTTGGTAAAAAAAAAACATAATCCCTTTTAAACAACTTTGTACTACTGTATAAGAAGAGTAGTTATATTCTCCCAAACTGGTTCAACTATGAGAATTCCTTCCTTTTTGCTCATGGTTTCCAATGGTTGGTGGATGTCCTAATGCAATCTCTTCTTCACTTTTCTCCCTGACTGTGCTACTAACGATATGTCACTATACTTTCCTGCTTTCTTCCATGCAAAATGCATCTTTTAGGACACTAATCATGCTCTAAAAAGCCTAGCTAGATAATTAAGCTGAATCCTTAATACATTTTAAGCCCTATCCTCATGGCTACTGTAAATTCTGCTGTCATGGGTCCCAGATGGCAGTCAAGGGCATACATTTAGTTGCATATATTTTCCATGAAATGGTACCCCTATTCTTTATGAGCTTACAATTTAAACATTCTCTTTAATATCTGGATTTTTATGTTTTTTTTTTTTTTTTTTTAAACTGAAAATAAAAAATAACCAAACTAGGACCAATGCAACATCTTCTCTGCTTCATTTCCTTAACCACATCTAACTGGTCAGTCACATGGCTTCCAAAATATACAGAATCCTTCACTTCCCCAAGTCCAATCTTGTCCTACCTATTCAGAAAGCAGAGAAAAGTGTTTTCAAGCCTCTAATACTTTCCCCTTTTCAGACAGGATCTGGCCCAAAATGATTTCCGACTTAAGAACAACCTTATCCTATTGCTTTTTCAAATACAATGTTTCATATCTGACATTTTATAGTGTTCCCTGTTGGAACTTTTAAAATTAAACTTGATAACATTTGACATCTGTTGATCTTGTAAAGTAGTCTGTGGTTGCCCAAAATATATACTCGTTCTATGTAAATGACTATCCCCATACTAGAAAGAGATATATAATAGATTCAATGTGACAATCAACACAAATCTTTGTTTGGATTTCCCCCCTTAAGGTTCTTCGAGATTTTAATAAAATAAAATTCATAAATATACTAAATTGAATGAGCGGATTATAGGTCTAACTAAACACTGCAATTTTTTTAATTCAAAAATGTTATTGGTTTTGTCATAAAGAAGACACTCAACACAAGTACACCTGGTGCAGTTTTATAAGACACATTAGTGTTACAAAATTTATGGAAACAAAAAAAAAATCCTACTGCATAACATCATTATCCATTACATTATTATCTGTAGTTATTGACAGAAGCTAGAGGGAAGGAGAAAGGATGAGGGGGGAGGAGAAAAGGGATAAGTGGCATCGAGAGTTAAATTATAGGGTAGGTAATCTGTTAGAGATGTAGTCTATGGGGGCAGAACCTTTTGTAAGTATGTATCCAGTTTGGACCACAGTCGATAAGAAGAGTTGCCATTAAAGTTACTATTCTGTGTAATATGCCCACCATGTATGATAGTAGATAATTTGATGTTTCCAGTTTGGCAAAATTGGTTTTATCCTCACTGTCAATATTAGATCTACTAGGAGTTTATCTGAAAAAGATAGTTTGTTAAGGATAACTATGTTAATTTCTGCATGAATACCCAGTGAGATCAGCACATGATTCAAAGTTATACTAACTGTAAATATGTCCCTTATGGTATTTTCTATGGCTTTCCATAATGGGAGGACGTGCTCACAGTAGCAGAGCACTTGACAGTAAATGTTAATGATGGCCAATTTATAACTGCTATAGTTCATCTAAATTATTTATATCGACCTAAGTAATTGCCATTCACATAACATTTCATGACAAATGTCCTCTGCTAACAAAAGAGGATTATTTCTCTTTTTGTCTCTTAACTACTTGACCCATTGAAGAACTGCTGCTATGCTAGATTAATCTTAAATTTGGTGAATTGGCTTTTGATAAGGTGATGAATCAGAATGGAAATGATGAATTGCATTTTTGCCTAAAATGTACATGATTATTCTTTCTCTCATAGAGTCATAAAGATGGGATCATTAACTAATGTTGCAGTAAAGCTGAAAGTTTAGTTAAATGCATTGAGTGTTTAGAATACTCTTTCTTAAAATGTACTGTCTTAACGAGACCTGTCCTTTTCACATGAAGATTCCACTCTCTTATTGGCTAGAAGAGCAATTTTTTCTGTGTGAATGTAAACTTTTGTTGTGATGTAAAAATGTATAAAGGTGCACTGGGTAAAGAGGTAGCTCTACTTCAGCTAGATATTTTTACTTCAGTAGAGATAGAGGATTATTAGCAGAAATCCCCATTCTATAGGATAGAGAAGAGTGGCTAGACAGATTCTCAGATGCGTGTTCCCTTTTGCTATTATAGACAAGAGCCCTTGATTACTTTCTGACTCCGATACTTTAATACTTCTATTCTGCTAAGCTTCCAAAATTGCTGTACTTTTCAATTCCTGAGATTTTCTTAACTAGATTGATAACTCTTTATGAGTTTTCAGCTAAATAAAGGTTCCTAAATTAGAACATTAGATTAGGATAACATCTTTATGGGACATGATTTATGCTATGGTCCATAAATTTGCATTGCCTTTGATAATAAAGAGCTTAATGACTGATAAAACTCTTGAAAATAGAAACTAAGCACTCATCATTGACACCTGTAAATAAATGTAATTGAGAGTTAAAATATTGAAATGTTTTGATGTGCAGCTTCTTTTCTTCTCACTTGTCTCCACGTTCTATTACATTGGGGTCTGGGGACTACCAGAGATTGTTAAATAGTATTTGTTTCCAGGTCTCCGCTGTTAGAAAGTGGATTATTAGTAGGGGGCAGGTAGATACCAACACTCATTAACAGTCCACATTCCCACACTAGGCCCAGTCAAAGTGCCAGTAAATTAGTCCTTGCTTAAACCTTGGTAGCTTGGCCCATGAGCATTTAGGCTTAACTTAAAATGCAGGTGTATAAAGCATGTAATGTCAACATAACAGTAAATAAGTTAAACACAAAACACACAAAAATCCAACACCAATTTATAAACATGGGAAATATTTTTATCTTTAAAATGACACCAAAGTGACAAAAATCCAATGTAGGGAACCAGAGATATGAAGTTTGAAAAATTGAATGTAAGAATGTACTTTCTAGTGCCTAAAACCAAAAAGCACCAACTGAGGGCATCTGGTCATGCTTGACTTGGAAACACTGAGCGGTAGGCCTCAGTAAACATTTTAATTTTGGAGCTTTTTCTCTCATCATCAGTCAAGGCTCCTCTTCAGGCCAGCTTGCGATGCAATGTTGTCACTTACTCAGCACAATGTTACATCTTGTCTATGTGGAAAAGTTCTGTAGCTTCAGCAGAACAAACCTAAAATTCAGGCTAGGTCATGGCTGACGTCGATAGCTTGACTCTCGTTGACAAGTCGGTCACGTCATACAGCTTTTTTGCAAAGTTGCTCCAAACTTCTCCAAACCTCTGGATCGTCATCCAGAACTCCTTTTTGGGTTCAGGAAGTGTCCACAGACTTGATCCAAATTTCTAGAAGCTCTGAGTGCTCCTTGGAAGTTGGCACTACAGTTCAATTGGAGACTGGTCAGCTGGGATTTTCATGGTGAAGCCCAGAGTATGCTGCTTGTGCAGTCCTTGTGCGTGCAGTCCTTTAAGTGCAGATCAGGGGTTCATCAGGGCAGTCCTCCTTCAGTCTTTTCTTCCAGCAGGGATATCAATTGCTGTGCAGCTCAGCCCTATGGCTCCCATCTAGCTGGTTAGCAGGGAATCGGGGAGGTCTAGTTTCTGTCCCAGGTGATTTTCCCTCCATTGAAAACCAGTTTGGGGACTCTACCCGCTTCATGACCTGCCATCTGCTGCAGCAGTTCTCCTCCCACGAGAAGGTTCCTTTGATTCAGCCCCAGGCCACTTCACACCTCATAAAGGAAGCTCGGCGCAGGCTGCCAGAGACTGACCATTCAGGAAAGGGAACTACATTGATGATTTTGGTAGCTTTAAGAAAGAGTTCTAAAACTTTTTTTTCTGTACTATTTGTAATAAATCCATTATTTGCAAGTTGTTAGATTTGGTCTAACTTTTAATTTGATATAAAACATGATATATTTAGCTCTTTGCTAGCGGAAATTATACTTATTTTTAGAAAAGGGCTTCTAAATGTTAGATTATAGAGCTAATGTACTACAATGGTGACAAATAACTTTAGCTATTTTCCTTTACCAGGGACTATAAAACATATTTTTTGAAGTCTATGTTTGCATTTACAGTGCACCCTACCCTTAGGGAACTTAGGGCAGACCTCAGGGGTGACATATGTAAAAATAAAGTAGTTTGAGACTTTTAATTCCAAAGTTGAATTTTGGGTTAATTTTACTTTAAAAGCAGCCAGCAGGGCAGGACTGCCTTTAAACTGACACCAGGTCCTGAAGTAGGGCCCCCTAGCTACCATGGGGTCCCTAAACCTACATGCCCTACCATATACTAGGGAATAATAGGTAGGTTGTAAGAACCAATTATAATTATGCATAATTTGCATAAACCATTTTAAACGGAGCACCGGCCCTGGGAGTGGTTAGCAGTGCCCGGATTACAGTCAGAGTCATTAACTACCAGTATCAGTCAAACTGTTTTGGCACGATCAAGGTTAAAAGGATGACTTTCTCGCATCCACTCTCCCAAAAAGCTGGTAGCAGAGGTAAGGTTAGATATTAAGAAAAAGACGCTGCAATAATTAATAAATTCCAAAGTTAGATAAGTGTTCAAATGTCCAGTTCCTGATGCAGCTGATGGTAGCAGTTGCAGACTGTTGATTTGATTGTATGACAGAACCATGCATGGCAGAACCATGCATGGTTTAACAACGCGGTTGGAACCATGACTGGGTCGTTACCATGCATGCCTTTACCACGTATGCCTTTTCAATGAATTTCTTTGTAGAAGCATGCTCAGAAAAGTTATATGTGGTAACGCCATGTGTGGTTGTGTGATACAACCTCCCCTAATCCACTCACCCCACCCTAAACCCTACAACCTACCATGTGTTAAAACCTATCCCATCCTGTTGTAAAAATGACCCAAAACCTCCACTCCTGCCGTAAACCCTAAAACCTACCCTGCCCTGTCCGAAAAACTACCCTGACCCTCCACCCTAAACTCTAAAAGCTACCCTGCCCTGTCCTAAAACCTACCCCACCCTGTCCTAAAAACTACAACAACCCCAACCCTGGCCTAAATCCTAAAACCTACTCTTCCCTAAAAGCTACCCCACCCTGTCCTAAAAACTCTCACAACCCCCTCCCCCACTCTAAACCCTAAAGCCTACCCTGTCATAAAAACAACCCCATCCTGTCCTAAAAACTACCTCAACCCCCCACCCCTGCTCTAACCCCTAAAACCTACCCTGCCCTGTCCTAAAACCTACCCCAACACCCTGGCACGACCCTAAACTTTAAAAGATATTCTGCCCTGTCCTAAATCCTATCCTGCCCTGTCCTTAAAACTACCCTGCCCCCATCCCCAAACTATAGAAATTACTGTGTCCTAAAAACTACCCCACCCAGTCCTAAAAACTACCCAACCCCTGCGCCCTAACCCCTAAAACCTACCATGTTCCAAAACCTAAGCCATGCATTGCTCCCACCACGTAGAAAGGGCTGTTTTCCTGTGATTTATACAGGTGTGAGTATCAATAATGTCATGCCTACAAATTGTAATGATTAATGTAGTTTATGCATTGTGAATTACACTGGGAATTGCTTTTTGATGTTTTGACTTGCATTGCTGAGGCTTATGCATTTTTGTTAAGATAAAGAGGTTATCGGACTAAGAAGCAGTCTAAGACCCTAGGGTAGAGTTAGAGATTTAAAGACATAGATATAGAGATTGATATATGGTATTCTTGTCTGCTAAATAAAGTGCACGTTTTAGATAGGGACGTAATAAATTGCTGTGGTTGCACTAAAATTAATAAGTGTTTGTGAAACCTGATGTGCCAAGGTGAGACCTTGATTGGGTGATTTCTCACAGGTTGAGTACTCATTATTGTGCATGGAAAACTCTTAAGTGAGAATTCTTCTGTTCTATTGTTTTCTTTGGAAGGAGCAAACATAGACTGGAGTTATTTTATGTTGCATAGTTGTTAGAATTGAAGCTTTGTGTATTATGAAGAAACTGTAAAGTAGGGTGAGCTGCTTGAAGGAGTGAGTTGTTTCATCATATTGTGCGTCAATAGTATTGTCGCTTGGTATAAACACCACACTGTAATTTGTTGAGCTACGTCAATAGACGTGCATTCATTGGTTGATTGCACTACTGAACTATATTGTAATTTGAAGGAAAAAGGTTCTGAAATTCATTGTATATGGAACAGTTTCAAAACATTGAGACTTTGAATTTTAATTGCTGTTTGTTTGTTAAAAATTTATTAGAAATCATGACACCTTTCAAAGCTCTTAAAAGTTTAATAAGCGGTAATGATGCGACTATTCTAGTAAGGAACAGTGAAGAATCACTTCATGAGGGTATGCCAGCATATTTTATGATGATTGAGGAAGGGTTACTTACATGTGTATTGCTTTGTCAATGGTGCACAATTACTGAGAAAGAGGGTGCATTGAACATTCTGAAATGGAGTACATTTCATTAAAATATTGACAAATTACAAGAAATTACAAGAAAAACTTTGTGAAATTAAGCCACCTCCTAGACCTACACCATTTGGAGCACTTGGGCCCATATTTATACTCTGTGCTGAATTAGCATCAGTTTATTTTACACTAATTCAGTGCAAACCCAACACCATGTTTATATTTTGACGCTGGACCCGTCTAGCGTCAAAATATTGGTGTTCACATAATTTTTCAGATGTGTGAAACCTCCTTGCGTCAATGAGATGCAGGGTAGGCGTTTTCGTCCAAAAATTTACTCAAACACCCAAAAACGTTAACATCGATTTGCATCAAAATTTAGGCCCTGATTTATACTTTTTGGTGCAAAACTGCACTAATGCAGTTTTGCACCAAACATTTTAGCACCGGCTTGCACTATTTCTATGCACCAGCCAGGCACCATATTTATGGAATGGTACAAGCCGGTGCAAAAGGTGGGCTAGCGTAAAAAAAAATGACGTTAGTCGGGTGGGGCTGGTGCTATGAAAAAAGGTGATTTTGCACCAACAAATAACGTTAGGTTAGAGTAAAAAAAAAAAAATTACTTACTCTAACCTGCCTAGAGTCATATATTGAAGCAAAACCATCCATACCACATGACTCCTGTCTTAGAAAAGACAGGAGTCATTCCCAACACCCCAAATGCCAGCACAGGGGACCAGGGTCCCCTGGGCATGGCCATTGCACCCTGTGCCATGTAGGGGGGGCCCATTTCAGGGCACCCAATGGCACTTTAAAAAATAAAATGCAATACTCACCTGCACTTACCTGGGATGGGGTCCCCCATCCTCTGCATCCCCTCTTGTGTGGGGTGGGGGTGACCTTGGGGCCTGAGGGTGATACCTGTGGGCTTATGTTATGTTGTTCCACCATGTAAATAGGCTCACAGGTACCCTAACGCCTGCCCTCACCCATGGATTAAAAAATGGGGCAGAGCAAGCTTTTCCCCATTTGTTGACCCCTCCTCCCTCCTGTGCACCATTTGTGCACGGGAGTATAAATATGGCGTTAAGGGCATAGAGTCATTTTTTGCACGGGAACACCTACCTTGCATCTCATTAAGGCAAGAAGGGTTTCCACTTCCAAAAAATAACTTTAACTCCATAAATTAGGTGCTCGACAGGTCTAGGACCAAAGTATAAATTTGGAGTTAGTTTTTCACTGAATTAGAGTAAAAACAATTATGCTAATTAGGTGCAAACAGAGTATAAATATGGCCCTGAATGCCTGGGTTAGGACAGGCATTAAAATGAGGCAAACACACCACTACTTAGGAAAAAGACACAGAAGCAACATTGCAACCCAAAGGAGAAGATGGAGGTGATACTGATACAGCTTGCTAGACGGCGCATAGGACAACAACCACACCAGCAATCATCAGCAATCATCAGCATGACAATGCGGCCCACAAAGTCAATACAGACGGCTTTCAGAACCAGGACAACCCTCCTTGGCGTCAGGGACCTGGACAAAATTGGGACTTATAGACTCAATCAGCAAGCCATACTACACCTGCTGCACCACACTGAGCCACAATTTCCAACCAGCCTGCAAACCCCACACAACATACCACCTTTAACAAAGTTGCTCGCTGTCCTGCACATGCTGGCAAGTGGCTCATTCCAAACAATGGGTGCACTGGTTGATGGTGTCTCACAGCCATTGTTCTCTGCATTCCTGCCAAAGGTGTTAGACACCATCATCTCCCTGACACCCCGCCACATCAGATTCCCCAACACCAAGCTAAAACAGCAGAACAATTAGGAGTTCTATCAAATTCATAGCTTCCCGCATGTGCTTGGACTGCACCCATGTTCGGCTCATAGCACCTGCAGCAACAGAGCACTTTTACCGGAATAGGAAGCACATGTATTCCATTAATGTGCAGGCCATAATGGACCACCGCAGATTATTCATAAACATTTTGGTCAAGTATCCTGGGAGTGTCCATGACCCTTACATATTCTGGCACAGCAGGATCAATGAACAATTCCAGGATGGACAATTTGGAAATGGCCTACTTGTTGGTAGGTCTACAAATCTAGTAATGTACACCTAACACCCCAACCCTGTCGGACACACAAGACATATACCACTACAGTAACATAAGGCCAGGGTTACAAACATGTGCAGGTGATAACACATGCACTATGCTGCAGTACAACATAATCACTTCACAACATAAATACATACACCCACATGTACGTAAAACACCCACAACTTGACAGGCACACCACAGGAAGGACAGGTGCAGACATGTACCCTTTGAAAACAGCAGAACTACACAGACCACCACAAGTCCCCTCAGGTTGCCCACTATATACACATCACACACACTACATCGAACAAAGAATATCACAGACACGTCAAAGGCATACACCATGCCCATGTCATGTAACTTCAAAATAGGCAAAGATGTCTCAAGTCATGCTGTGCAAATCACTGCCAAAACAAATATCCAACACCACACAACTTGCACCTATATGAACTGCATCTCATCAACACATACCCAACTTACCTGTAGTTTGCAGAGACATCTGCCTGATGCATTGGCTCACACACATAGGAATACAAGAACAATCCCCATCACATACCATGTGCCAGATGTGTGATAAGTAGAATCACAGTCACTGTGGTGCAACCTCACATGCAACACTCACTGACTCACAACACCATCATGTCTGTACCAGATAGAAGAAATGGCCTAACGGGGGAAGAGGCACAGTCAGACAGTGTAGATCATGGACAGTGCAGAGTAGGAGACAACAGCACATCACTGACCTCACATGCACTGTGCCAAGGGACATATTTGCTAAGTGGCGGAGCTACATCCCATAGCCTGCACTGTGCATGTGGCAACAGCAGAAATGCACATTAATGTTTAGGAAGATAGGAGAGACACTGCTAGTTATGTTGATCATCCTGTGACACACACTCTTGGACACCTCATGGCTGACACAAAAATTAGCTGCCACTCAGGAACACTAAGAGAACAATGTAATAGCCCACAGTTCCATATTCATGGCCTGAACTGTATGTACATCTTGGCAGATGACCATCTCATCATTAATTGAAGCCACATTCTAAATTGGCCACCCTCCCATGCTGTATGTAGCGTGGAAGGTGTGTGCGATGTTTCTCGCTGCAGGTCTGTCACACAAGATACATAGCATGAATGTGCAGACTCACATGTTGCTGTCCCCTAAAACCTGAGGAAGTGCCAACAACAAATACCACCCCCGGGGCCAGTATGCAGGTTGTAAATAGGAAGTAGACTGTGCTATGAACTCAGATAAATGTGGCACAAATGCATGCTGCACATGGCTGCACACACATAAAGAGCCAATTGGCCATCAAAAAAGCATATGTCCAGGGCGGTGTACCATCCAACACAGATACATACACCTCCACAAGGCAGATAGTCAAGTACCCTGGTGTATATTTCCTTCACATAATCATCACGTAAATCACCTTGTAAATGTTGTCAATAAACATCTCACTCATTCACTCAATCTGGCTTTGATGTCTTCAATCTCTTAAACATATACCTTAGGATTATGAGTCTAACCACAGGGAGCATGTCACAAATACAAATCTGAAGAGAGATGTAGCAACATCACATGTGAAGTGTAAGAGTGAACTGCTAACATCACACACATCACAATTAGCCTCATCAGTTGAATGTGACAACTGAAGGACACAGTTTATGGACCACAACATATTAGTTACCTCCACGTTGCCAACTTGTGTAACAATAGCTCATCACACACAACAACTACATGTCTAAAAATGACCTAATAAGGGGCCCACACATGAGGCAGTGGATGTCAAAATATGGTGATACTGTAATGTTTGAACAGACCACTAACACAACTCAGTGTGAGAGTTGTAATGGCTGCATGGAGCATGTGTGACAAGGTGGGGACATCATTAGTAACAATGCTCAACATGATTAGCCTAGGTATGAGAAGTAATGGGAAAAATGGAGCATGTGCAGTACATCCATGGAAATCACTCCTGCCACTGCCATGGGGTCCAATCCTGTCACAGGGTACACATGACCTCACGCTTTGCACAGTCTATGGAATGCACATCAGAATGGATGTGAACATATGCAGCTAGGGCTGCAGGTCCTCCACAAACTAATTGTATTTACAAAGCAAAATGTTATGATTTTCAACTGTCCATTGTGTTCAATACATGATATGGTTAGAATATAGGCAGAGTGTGTCAATCACAGTATGTAGCAAAGATGTACACATGCCAGACATGTGTAGTCCACACACAAGTCATCCATATACTCAAGATCAACATATGAAGACATTTGTCGGGTAACATTTGACAAATAGCACTAATCAGCCATCATCAACAATCCCTGAGCTGTGAATATTGTATGAAATTTGATGCTCTGTAAGACAACTACATACAGCACATAAGTGAACATGAATCACAATCACATACCATGACGCCTGCAAAGTACTGACCGCCATATATATGTGGATACACTGTTGTCACACATACAAACATATGCATGACGTGTATACATTTGCATGCTGTTGATTCTGTAAAACACACATTGGTGTAACAGACCAATCACACACAAATCACATTGTACAATGGACTACCACATGTGGCCATTCACAAACTGCCGTACTGCAGCCCAGTACATACAATTTTTATGTTGATTCAGAGTACACACAAACACATTAACAAATGTCAAAATCACGCAATCAGGATTAGAGTAAAAAAAAAGATGCAAGTGCGTCAAAAATATCTGCAAAGTGCATGACCCATTGGCCCTTAGCGTGTTTTCCACCTTCGCACCCATCGCAATGCTGATTTACTGTTAATTCAACACATAATGGTAATGCATCAATTGTAAATAGATGCACATAAGTAATGCGTCCGAAATACTCATGCAAATATCAAATGTGTCCAAAAAATTCACGCATAACAGAAAATGTGTCCCAAGGGCACAGGAAGTGATGTAATAGAATATCCTGTTTACAGGCATGGTACAGTGGGTATACTTTCGCTTTCTCTTTACAGTCTGTGCTTCTTTTGACTGTGTGGTTGTGTTTTGAAGTTGGTTGTGTCTTCTTGCTATTTAGTGTATCTTTTGCTGTCCCTCCTGTTGTGTTACTGTTCTATTGGATTGTCATTTGTCCCAGTGTCTCTGACTTTGTGTGTCTAGTTTATTTTACCTTGTATTTGTGCTGTGGGGTGTCTGTCTGGGTTAGTTCTTAAGGTGGGTTAGCTGGGTTAGTATACTTTTGGGTGTTAAGTTTCCTTTCATTATTTCTGTTTCTGAATACTATTGTTTTACATTTTTTTCTACCTGTACCCCAATGCAATGTCTGGTAGGGGGAGGCAGACCAGAATGTGGGAGGAGGAGCTGGAAGGCTTTATTTGGCTGGTAGCCCACTACCTCCCATTGATGCTAGAGATGGGTGGCCATGTGATCCAGGGCTACCATATGGAGGCAAGGCGGCTACGGTGGGAAAAGGTGTTCGACCACCTGAAGAAGGTGTACCACAGCAGTCGCAATGACCATGAGCTGAAGCATCGCTGGGCTGATCCTGTGGCCAGGTAGCAGGACCTTCTGGACTATATTGGTGTGGTGATTGGTGGCCCTGTTGGTGAGTACCCCATTGGCTAACTAATTACTGTTCACTACACTTGAATGACAATAGCAGATGTGTTGGCATGCTGCATGCAATGCTTGTGGACAGGTTACATGCAACCAGAATGAAGTGTCACTGTGCCAGTATAGACATGGACTTCACACATCCTAACATTTTACCAATGCAAGTCAGAAGGTAAGTGAGTCATGCACATCCATCACTAAGTCACACAATTCAGAGGCCATGGCAACATCTGTGCCCCAGCAAAGTGTCATGTATGATAGGCCAAGTCACTGCCAGCATACCATTTGAAAGTGGATTGTGATAACTAAGATTGTCAAACCATGTATGGTGCAACAATGTCAGATTTTCACATACATCATCCCTTCCATTATGTTTACAAAGGGGGAATACCCACCTTAGGGGGCATTAACAATGGGCCATTTGATGCCATCACCCAATTGTGACACATCAGTCATGGATTACTCAATGTATGAAAATTGCAGACTGGCTATTTAGCTGCTTGCCCTCCACAAAGTGACTCTGTGTGTTTTGTAGTACAAGCCAGACTACATGAATTAGTTGCCTTGAATTTATCTGTCACCCAACTCCCCCTCATTCCATGGAGTTCCATCTTCTACATATTGGCATCACATGGTTGTTGCAGGGTGTAGCACTACATGAATCTCAGGCATAGTGTAAGAGTGCAGATGTATGGCTCTCATTCACCAGAGTGACAGTCTCATTGTGAGTTTGCAGTGGTGTGTCTGTTGCACTGTCCACAACCTGGATTATTTCCTCACTCTTCTGAAATAGTATACAGCCATATGTTGTCCAACAGTAGTGACAGTGATGTGATACTAACCATGATTTTCCATCCATATATTTCAGGTGGACCTCCCCCCTACACCATAGGTGAGATGGTAAGATTGGAGTACCCAGATGTATCCAGTAAGTTTGATAGTTTCTGTCCTGTATAGTGTTGAAATGTTTAGTGTGAGTGAGTCATGAGTTTGGCACCCAATGCTAGAAGTGATGAGCTGTAAAATTATCAGAATTCAAAGTAGGCTGGATGGTGACACTGTGTCACATTTCAGTGGTTCCCCATGCACGTGCAGAGAGTCATATCTTGTAAGGCTTGTGGCACTCAATGGCCAGCATTGTGTAAACAAGGTGATGGCAAGCCACATATAGCTCCATATGTTACTTAGATGTGCACCGTTGTGTATACAATGGCACTGGAATACACCATCATTCCCACAACACAGTGATGCACCATTTTGGATAAAAATTGGAGCATCCCTGTATTGTAATGTACATGTAGGATTGTGTGGGCATTTGTCCCCCAGCATGGTGCCAATAATTTTGTAGTCCACTTACGTGACAACTATATGGAATATAATAGGCGTGCATGCAGGTCAAGTCCAATCGTGTGCTGGCATGGTTATGGTGTGTGAGGAATGGTATTGGCTGATCAGGTACTAATGGGCGTCTATGTAGAAGTGATAGACTTATAGATACCAGCTTCATAAGCTAAATTATGGTTCACTCCCTGACTCCATGAATGAGTGGCCATGCATTGGTGGATGACCTGGACAATTGAGATTTTGATCTGCATGGCCATACCCCCTGAGGAACAGGGGGTGGGATTAACAAATGTGTAGGTAGATATTATGCTCACAGTGTAGGTGACAGTCATTTTGATCAGGCTTGCATGTGTACCTATCAACACTGAACCCTTATGGTAAACAACAGCATCCCATACTCCCAATAACAGCATCAGGTTTCAGGTGATGTATGTTAGAAAATTTGACACAAATGAATGGGAATAGAGGCCCTGATCTATGTGATTTTGACGCTGCCTCAGCATTGTCACACATGGTGCAAAGTCTAAGCAGATCTAAATTAGTTTGTTACCTAATCTTGTTGTGGATGGCAATGGTTTAAGGGAAATGGTGCTAAGGCAGCATTGTCGTTTCATCCATAAGGGCCATTGTATCATCTGGATTGTGAGTAGGAGTGCATGTGTAGATAGTAAACTAATTTATTGTACATACTCCACACAGTGCTGACACTGATGATTGCCTGTCTCGTTTTAACAGCTGCCAACATGAATATCGACCAACTCTGTGTCTTTCAGAAGAGGGAAGTGTGCTATAGGCACATATTGGCAGTGGAATCTGGGTTCAGGAGGATGGCACACTGCTATCGCTCGGAGCGATCCACTGGAGAATGGCAGCCATGCAGCCAAGGGGAACCCACAGTGCCCACACAGGCCAGACCAACCCCCACAGCTGTGCAGGGGCCCAAAGCTGCCAACATGAATATTGCTCCAGCTGCTGGACCGACACATACTATCACACAGACAACCACATCTGCTGCCATGGACATGAGTGCCATTACCGATATTCACATATGTACAACAGATCCTCCAAAAGTTGGACTCCATTGAGAAGGAGGTGGAGAAGAATAACAAGGCCCTCAGAATAAAGAAAAGACTAAAAAAGGGCCAACCTCTGAATGGTATTATGTCACTCCTCCCAAGTTCACTCCCCTCCCTCCCCTTTTTCTATGTTTTTTGTGGGTTTTAGGGGATTAGTTGTAGCTTAGTATAGGTTAGTGTGTTAGGATAAGTAGGTTTGGGGGGGTGGGCTTTCTAGTTGGAATGTTTTACTATGAGGGTCGGTGGTCTGGGGTGATGTTGGGGGCTTTTATATGTTTATAAAAATTAAAAAATACAAAACAAATTATTCAAAAAATACAATAAATGGATCTTTGTTTAGTCATAGTTAATAAATGTTTAGTTTATGTTGTCCTGCATGTGTCCTGTGATATAAGGGGGGCGAGGTGAATGTTTAGAGTGTGTCATTAAATGTGTAAGGTAAGTGTAGCATAGAGTAGTTAGGGTCTGTTGTGGGTTATGTATAGTTAGGACAGATTAGATTAGGATAGGTGTTAATTACTATTGATTTATTGATTTAATAATCATGATCACAATTATTGGGTGCTCTCTTACTTCATGTGTCATATGCTTGGGTCTCAGGGTCTTCCCATGGGTGTACAGTGCAAATTGTGTGTTGTTCTTGGGACTCTGTCCTGCATCCAAATCCCTCTCTTGACATGTTCAACACCTGCTTATGACTCAGCTGTCGCATTGGCAGCTACAACGCATCTACTTACCTGTGCACCTGCCATCCAGTGTTCCCACCACTCAAGCTGACTATGTTGGCCATGTATAGGACTGGATAGGTGTGTGAATTCAGCTGACATTGTGTTGCTTTTGTTTTGGAATGTTGCTCACTGTGGGACATATTACAACAGCTCACACATCATTCCTATCCTGCTAAACTTAGCAGTGGCAATAATGGATGTTTCTGTTTTACACCAATGTGTTCTACTGGTACTCCCAGATGACGATATTGCCTGATTGCTGTTTCACATCCATTCTTGCAGTATGTAGTGGGTGTAGCATACATGTGTTCAATATGTATCACATATTCAGTTATTGCTTGTAGGGGATGAGGCCAACATCAACGTATAACAAGTAGGTACCATGTGCATAGATATGTGCCTACATATCCATAAACTCTTGTACTGACACTCTGTGACTTGAGACATCTTACACACATCACAAACACTAGGCATAGTAGAAGTGTCATAACTAGTCACCAGGAGGGACATTGTGGCACTACAAGGGGCCCCTGACACTAGCATGGACGATGAACTGCCCACCACCTCCGCCGGCGCTAGTGGACAGGACGCCCCGCCACAGGACCACCACACCAGCACCCCACCCCCTGCAGAGGGAGAACCACCCCGCAAACGGTCCCTGAGATCCAGGACAAAGCTAGAGCACGATGACAAGACCCCCACCAAGAAATGAGACCACCCTGATTGTCATCCTACTGTCCCACTTTGTCACCCTGTCCATCCTTAAACTACCCCAGCTCCACTTCCTATGCCCATTTGGGCAATGCACCTGTGAGACTAATAGACAGGACTCTGCCATGGACAGTCCTCCACCATCACCCCTCACCATTTCACTACCCCCTCCAATATTGAGCACTTAAATAAACACACTCAAAGCACAAAAAACAATCTGGAGTCTGTCTGTGATTTCGAAATAGTGTATTAGCAATTACAGTGACAAAATGCTCTTTCAATTATAATGTCAACATACCTATGTCACACAGCTCTAGTCCATGAGGAATCTAAGCAGATGCCACACTGTGGGACCCACATCTGTGAAATCGTTAGGGAAAGTGACAACTCAGTGACCATACACTGGGTGAAAACGACAGACAGTAGAGAGGTAGTAGTGTTTAAGTACATGTAGTAGGCAGGTCTGTACTCTTACCTGTGTCTAACTAGAAATATTGCTGGATCACTGAGTCCCTGTTGTTCATGTCTTCTTCCTCTGCTTCCTCATCTTCACTGTCCACAGGCTCCACAGCTGCAACTACACCGTCATCTGGACAATCCTCCTGCAGAAAAGGCACCTGTCGTCGCAATGCCAAGTTATGAAGCATACAGCAGGCCACGATGATCTGGCACACCTTCTTTGGTGAGTAGAATAGGGATCCACCTGTCATATGGAGGCACCTGAACCTCGCCTTCAGGAGGCTGAAGGTCCGCTCGATCACCCTCCTAGTTTGCCCATGGGCCTCATTGTAGCGTTCCTCTGCCCTTGTCCTGGGATTCCTCACTGGGGTCAGTAGCCATGACAGGTTGGGGTAACCAGAGTCACCTGCAAATGGTGAGGGACAACTGTTCGACACACACTAACCTGGAGGGATATTCCCAGACCCAGACAACCATTCCCACTGACTTGCCTCCAGGTGCTCACCTAATAGCCACACACGGTGCCTCTGGAGTTGACCCATCACATAAGGGATGCTGCTATTCCGCAGGATGTAGGCGTCATGCACTGAGCCAGGGAACTTGGCATTCACATGGGAGATGTACTGGTCTGCCAAACATACCATCTGTACATTCATAGAATGATAACTCTTCCGGTTTCTGTACACCTGTTCACTCCTGTGGGGGGGGGGGCAAAGCCACATGGGTCCCATCAATGGCACCTATGATGTTGGGGATATGTCTCAGGGCATAGAAATCCCCTTTCGCTGTAGGCAAATCCTCCACCTGAGAGAAAACGATGTATCTCCACATGTGTTTCAGAAGGGCAGACTACACTCTGAACAATATGTTGGAAAACATAGGCTGGGACATCCCTGATGCTATGGCCACTGTTGTTTGAAAAGACCCACTTGCAAGGAAATGGAGCACTGACAGCACATTCACTTGAGTGGGGATTCCTGTGGGATAGCGGATTGCTGACATCAGGTCTGGCTCCAAATGGGTACACAGTTCCTGGATTGTGGCAAGGTCAAGCCTGTATGTGATAATCACATGTCGCTCCTCCATTGTCGACAGGTCCCCAATGGTTGTTACACCGGAGGATGCTGCCCTCTCCTCACATGTCCCAGAGGACGGTGCCTATGAAGGACAACAGCGAGCACAGAGTAAAACAACTCAGAGGTACGTACCCACAGTTTACCCAGAACACCAATCATACACAAAAGGTGACCTGTATGTGTGTTGAGTCTAGGCCTAGGTATGTGTGATGCAGTTGGAAATGAAGCCATGTGGGCCCCTGAAATGGCGGCTGCCTGACCTCTAAAGTGGGACAATGGGATGTGAGGTAACTGCACTGGTGTTGTACACCGTCGCGGTAGGTGGACGAAGACCTCGGCGCAATGCTGCATTGGTTAACATTGGACCCTATGGGTCCCAGGAGCCAATGACGATGTACGCCGGAGGTTACCGTCATTTTCTATCTGTTCAATCACTCGATACCTGATCTTTGACAGGAGAGGACCTACACTGCAAGTGCTGCTGTGACCTCGGTCTGGAAGAGACAATGGCTCGAGTGTCTGGGGAAAGGGCCCCTGCCTTCACATCGGAGGAGTTGGAGAAGCTTGTGGATGTGGTCCTTCCCCAGTACATGCTACTCTACGGTCCTCCAGACAAACAGGTAAGTACACAGGGAGCATGTTGTATGGGCGATGCCTGTGTGGAGAGGGCTGGATGTAAGAAGGAAGGGGGGAGAGTGCTGCGTGCATGAAAGTCGGTGAATGCATGTGCCACATGGCAAGGGTAGGGATGGGGGCCAATCACTTTGATGGTGCAGTTGGTAATACCTTCTCTTTTTCCCCTGTACATTTCATGTAGGTCAGCGCCCACCAGAAAAAAGACATTTGGTGTGTCATCGCCAAGGACGTCCGGACCCTGGGGGTCTATCACAGACGGAGCACCCACAGCCGTAAAAGATTGGAGGACATTCGTCGCTGGAGCAAGAAGACTGCAGAGGCTCAGCTGGGGATGGCCTCCCAACGTGGGAGGGGTGCCCGTCGCACTATGACCCCAATGATGTTCAGGATCCTGGCGGTGGCGTACCCGGATTTGGATGGGCGCTTGAGGGCATCACAGCAGCCACAAAGGTGAGTACACTCTCATTCTGCTGACTTTGCACGCAGTGGAGGAGTCTGGGTGGGGGAGGTAGGCTATGGGTTTCCCTAGGCCAGGGCGAGTTCCGTAGGCAAGGCCCCTCCGTAAGGCACGCCATGTGGCACCCCACCCCACCTCTGTAGTGTGCCAACTACACCTAGTCATGCCTCTGTGTCATCTATGTGTGCAGATGTCGTCCATAGCCTTGTAGGCCATTTCCCAGTAATTGAACAGTGGAGCCCAAGAGCACAGCATAGTGCAGGGGGCTTCTGTGTCTGTTGTGTCCGCCAACGGTAGCTGTAATGCATGCACTCAACATGTCTTTCTTATGTCTTCCCCCCCCTTTTTGTGGTCTCCCTGTTCTTGTGTGCATTAGCATCATCAGGCAGAGGAGCAGTGGCACCGGAGCACGAGGGAGCTGCATCCCACATTGCCCTGGAGGGCATCACTACGGAGTCTGAATTCACCAGTGGGACGGAGGGCAAAGGGGAGCTCCACGGCTGGGACAGGAGCTAACCCCAGTGACACGGACTCGTCCTCTGATGGGAGCTCCCTTGTGGTGGCAGCAACATCTGTGCCCCCCGCATCTACAGGAACAGCCACCACCCCCCCTACCAGCACCGCCCTCCCAGCAGCCCCTCAGCCTTTGCCCCGTGCCTGCTCACCCAGGAGGGTGGGCATCACCTTCGCCCCAGGCACCTCAGGCCCTACCCCAGTCACCCCTGCTGCCCTCATTGAGGAGGGCATTGACCTCCTCAGGTCCCTCACTGTTGGGCAGTCTACCATTTTGAATACCATCCAGGTTGTGGAGAGGCAGTTGCAACAAACCAATGCATTCCTGGAGGGCATTCATTCTGGTCAGGTGGCCCATCGGCGAGCTTTTCAGACTATGGACTCAGCACTGATTTCAGCCGTTGTCCCTGTGTATAGCATCCCCCCTACAACTTCCTCCACCCGACCCAATCCCCTGTACCTCAGCCTATCCCAAGCACACCTACAGACCAACATGCACACACGTCAACACCCAAGGGAAGCTCAAACATAAGCACCACACATCCCACAGGCATTCACGCAAGCATCACACACATGCAGACACACCAACATCCACTGCCTCCACTGTGTCCCCCTCCTCCTTGTCTCCCTTCTCCCTCCCAGTCTCGTCTATACTCACACCTGCATACACTACCTCTACAGCCACTACGTCCCTCTCCAGCACACCCACCACCAGACCCCGCTCACGTGCAGTCACCATCCCCACTACCATTCACGTGTCCCCTGTCCTCTCCCAGTGTGTCTGTGACGCCCCCTCCCAAGATACAAAAACGCAGGCACACTCCCTCACAACAGCCATCCACCTCACGACAGCCTCCAGCGCATGCACCTTCACCCAAAGTCAGCAAACGTACACCTCCTACAACCACCACCTCTTTCTCCAATCCCAAACGCCCTCCCGCTACCCGTCCCAGTGTGTCCAAAACACTTTTCCTGTCCAACCTTGACCTCTTTCCCACATCTCCCCCACCCCGTACATCTCTTAGGTCCTGAACTAGCACCTCAGCCATAACATCTCTGGGACCAGTGGTGCCTGTAGTCAACGGAATCTGGAGTTCACCGGCCACCAGGGCAGCTAGTGTGGCACCGAGCCACAGCACAGACAGTCCCCCACCTGTGGAGCATCAGAAGTTGACCAGTGCCCAGCGGGAGAGGGGGAAGACTCCAGCCACCAAAGCCGCTCCCAGGGGTCCCAGTGGGAGTGTGGAGTCAGCTGTGACACCTTCCAAGGTGGGGAAGGGCCACAAGAAACCCAGCAAGTCTGGGAAGAGCAGCACAGCGGAGAAGACCGCCATCATCCCCGATGCCCAGGAGGCCACCGCCAGCACCAGCCCACCTGGCCAGGGGGCCACTGCCAGCACCAGCCCACCTGGCCAGGAGGCCACTGCCAGCACCATCCCTGTTGCCCAGGAGGCCACTGCCAGCACCAGCCCACCTGGCCAGGAGGCCACCGCCAGCACCAGCCCACCTGGCCAGGAGGCCACCTCCAGCACCAGCCCACCTGGCCAGGAGGCCACAGCCAGCACCAGCCCACCATGAAGGACCACCAGCAAAAGCCCCACTGGGCCATGAAGGACCGCCAGCAAAAGCCCCGCTGGGCCATGAAGGACTGCCAGCAAAAGCCCGCTGGGCCATGAAGGACCACCAGCAAAAGCCCCGCCGGGCCATGAAGGACCGCCAGCAGCTGAGACACTGCAATGGAGACCGCCATCTCAAGCACCGCTGAACAGGGCACAGCCATCCCAAGCACCGCTGAACAGGGCACCGCCATCTCAAGCACCGCTGAACAGGGCACCGCCATCTCAAGCACCGCTGAACAGGGCACCGCCATCTCAAGCACCGCTGAACAGGGCACTGCCATCTCAAGCACTGCTGGCCCATGAGCGGCAAGGGCACTGACCCAACTGTGTCCGTCACGGGGTGAATGATGCACTCTGGGCACAAAGCACCCTCCAGAACCAGTGGAGAAAGGGATCCACTACCTCTGTCCTTAGCAGGATGAAGCACTCTGGGCACAAAGCCCCCTCCAGAACCAGTGGAGAGATACACCCACTCCCTCAGTCCTTGGCAGGATGAAGCACTCTGGGCACAAAGCCCCCTCCAGAACCAGTTGAGAGATACATCCACTACCTCAGTCCTTGGCAGGATGAAGCACTCTGGGCACCTTGCCCCCTCCAGAACCAGTGGAGAAAGGCATCCACTACATCTGTCCTTGGCAGGATGAAGCACTCTGGGCACAAAGCCCCCTCCAGAACCAGTGGAGAAAGGCATCCACTCCCTCTGTCCTTAGCAGGATAAAGCACTCTGGGCACAAAGCTCCCTCCAGAACCATTGGAGACTGTTATGCACTTGAGAGACTGTGGCTTTGCACTCCCCAGGATTGAACAGTAGGCAACCCACCCACTGTAGAGACTTGAGAGACTGTGGCTTTGCACTCCCCAGGATTAAACAGTGGGCAACCCACCCACTGTAGAGACTTGAGAGACTGTGGCTTTGCACTCCCCAGGATGGAGCAGTGGGCATGTGGCCCCCTTGTGGATTTGGCATTGTGCTCTCAAGCGGCTGAGGTACCCCCCCTTTCCCGCCCCCTGAGGTGCCTGTTTAGTTGCTGACTGATGCCCTTGCAGTGTTCTCTCCTTCATGGTCGGGGATCTTGTGTGGACCTCGCCCATACCGTGTGGTCCCACTGACTTTCTTAGAGCACTACCTGGACTACTATGCTTGGTATATATTATTTACATGGTGTATATATATATTTCTGCCTACTTGCTTTTAATATTTAACAATGGTTACACTCATTTTCCATTGTCTTTGCATTCTTCCCAGGGGTTTGGGGGGTGTAACTGTGATTTATTGATATGCATTAGTGTGTGTGTTGTAGTTGGTGAGGGTGGGGGTGTTACGTGTGTGTGTCACTGTTTTTTCCCTCCCCCCTTCCCTGTGTCGTAGGTGCAGTACTCACCGTGGTCTTTGCCGCTGGCGTTCGTGCTCCTGGTAGAGGAGCAGGAAGACTAATGCAGGGAGAATTTGGAGTTCCGGGTCCATGGCGTCCTCGTTCCTCGTGCAGTGTGTAGAGGTGAGCGTTTTTCCTTCGGCATTCCTGTTTCCGCTGTGTTTTTATCCGCGGTGAATCCGCCCCAGGAAAGGTGGCGGATTGGCCTGTCATAATAGTGTGGGTGGTACATTGTCTCCCGCCTGTCTGTTGGCAGTGACCGCCGTGCTGTTTGTTTGTACCGCCGTGGCGGTCGGAGTGTTAAAGTGGCTGTCTTTGTTGGTGGTTTCCCCCCGGTCGTAATTGCAAATTTTTTACCGCCGGCCTGTTGGCGGTCTTACCGCCGCTTTAACACCGACCGCCAGGGTTGTAATGACCCACATTGTGTAGTGTCTCCTAAGTGCATAACAATCTCAGTCTTCAGTCCAATTATAACAAAAAACACTCTTTCTGAACCAAAAGCTAACTTTCTGCTTAATTTGGAGTAATTCTGTCCAGCGGTTAGGGGTATAGTTGTGTCTGAAATCTCCATGTGAATTGTGGGAAAGTGGATTATTGGTGAGGGCATGTAAGTATCTACACCTAGCAATAGACCAGTAACGCCCACAAGGTCCAGTCAGGTCTCAATAAATGAATCCCCCCCCCAAACCTTGGTAGCTTGGCAACAAACAACAAGGCTTAACTTAGGAGACAGGTGTGTAAAGCATTTAAAAATCACAAAACAGAATAAATAAGTTAAACAGTAACACAATAAAAATTCAACCCCATTTTAAAAAGCTAGAGTATATGTTTATCTTTAAAATGACACCAAAATGATTAAAGGAACCGGAGATATGAATGTTTAAAGAATTAATGTTTTTAGCAAACAGAAACTAAAAGTGCCAATCTGGTCATCTGGTCGCACTAGATCGGGGCAAAGTTAATGTCCGAGCTTCCCCCATGAAGGAGCCCTGATTAGCTACAGCAAGTGGGAGGCCTCGGTCAAAAGTTTACCTTCTGACTTAATTTTTTTCTTGAAGATTTTCTTCAGTGGGATGAAGTCACCAATCAAATCCGACCTTCCTGGAGCCCTCTTTGGATACGTGTCGCAGGAGATATGGGTGTAGAATTCTACCTTCAGACTTAGATGATTTTTCAGGATGGACATCTTTGTCCGGGTCAAAGCTGAATCTTGATCTGACACCCCTGGAGCCTTCCCTGGATGCACTGCGCGGGAAGTCCTGGTCAACTTTTTACGTTTGGACTTTGTCACTTTTTTGGGGCTTTTTCCTTCCGGCAGGAGTCAACCCTCCTCAGCAAGCCAATTTCGATGCAAGGCCATCGGATTACCTTTTCAGAAGCCCCAGGTGAAATCCTGGAAGTCTGGGGCTCCAAAGCTTTTTAGCTGGAGGAAGCTGCAAGTCAGGTCAGGTCGTGGTTGAGGTGACTCACCACAGTGGGTCGGTCCCTTTATTCTCCAAACTTCTCCAAACTTCTCAATCTTCTTCGAGAAGGTCTTTGAAGGTCTGAATGTCCTTTAGCATTCCTTAGCTCACTCCAAAGTTCCAGGAGCTCTGAGTTGCTCCTTGAGGGTTAGGACACCAACTCCCGGAATGCACCTGGTTCAAATCCAAAAATGACCACTAGCCACTGGTCGGCTAGTTGGTTACTTCAGGTTTTGATGCAGGGCACTCTTGTTAGTTATTTCTCTCATGTATCAAGGAGGAAGTCCCTTCTTGAACCAGATAAAGATAGGCAAAGTCCTTTTAGTGATGAAGCCCAAGTGTGCAGCTGGTGAAGTTCTTCAGAGTGCAGTGTCCAGGTGCAGGCCATGAGTCCAGCAGGGCAATCCTTCTTTTTCTGATGTTGTTTTCTGTAGGGAATTGAGGTGTGGGTGTAGCTCTGCCAAATTTATCCTTGCTCCTGGCGTTAAAAGCTAGAGGGAACAACTGTGCAATCACAGGCAGGCCACTACCCCGTTGGATGACCACTTCCTGGGAAGTGTGGCAAAAATCAATCACAGCAAGCAACATTCCTTAGAAATCCAAAATGCCGGAAACTGAATTTTGGAGGTTAGGTCTGGCTGAGCCCACAAACTGGTGTGACTAAAAGTCCTAAACACACCTCTCTCCTGTCCTCTAATCAGGAGGGCACCTGGTTGTCTGTGTTTTCAGTAAATGGGGGAGGTAATGAGCTGCTCCAAATGTCCTTCCCTCCTTTGAAGATCAGTTTGGCTGCTCTTCCTCTATCCTGTGTCACCATCTACGGAGGCAGATCTCCTCCCCCAGGCACTTCCTTTGTGTTCAGCACAGGCCACTTCACACCTCATTGAGGCAGCGTGACAGCGTGGGCAGGCTGCCAGAGGCCGGCCAATTGGAGAAGGGCACTCCAGAGCTGAAACTGGTAACCTTTAGGAAGAGTTCTAAAACTCTTTTCCTAAACTTGTTATATTAAATCCAACTGTGGCAAGTTGTTGCATTTCTTATAACAATCAGTTTGAGACCAAACTTGCCATATGTGGCTCCTTTGGAGACTTTATTAATTAATACAAAGTCTCCCCATTTTATCCTATGGAGTCCATTCGCTACAATGAAGGAAACATTAATTTGGCTATTTTTCCTCACCAGGGCTTATAAAACATATTTAATGAAATCATTGCTTATAGTAACATTGCACCCAACCCTGGGGGCACCTAAAGCACACCTTGGGGGTGACGTATGTAAAAATAAGGTAGTTTATTACTTTCATATTTATTTTACTTTTAATGCAGCCAGCAAGGCTGGCCTGCCTTTAAAATGACACTGGGCACCTCATCAGTGCACCTATGGGGGCACTACCTATGCTGGGGTCCCTAAACCTACATGCCCTACCATATACTAGGAACTTATAGCCAATTATAATTAGCCTAATTTTCATACTCATTCAAAACAGATCACAGGCCGTGGGAATGGCTAGCAGTACCCAGGGCACCATCAAAGTCAGGAAAACCACAGTAAAAAGTTAGGGGGCTTCTGCAATCACCCCAGTTTTCTCACAGGAATTATAATAGGAAACGGGAAACGCACTTTTTCTACCCCCCCTTTTTTTTACCCCCGCGTGTGGGAATAACCCCAAAACACCTCAGTTACAACAAGATTCCCAGGAACACATTTTTGGAGAAAAATTCTTGAAAATTCATCAAACAATATAGCCAAGTCAAAGAATGCTTTTTCTACGGAAACATGATCCTAACTATATGGTCATTTATTGTTTTTTGCGGTATACTGTGTGTCTGTGACACATCAACAGGAAACATTAAAATGTAATTACTAAAAGTACTAAAAGACAGCGCATGTCTGTATAGAAGTCTGTTACGTTAGAAGTTTTTAGTACGGACAACATGTCCCAGAATGCCTCCTAATGGGCACGAGGGGCCACAGTATAAATATTGTAACCAAAGAAAGACTCACTAACCATTACAAAGACTTTCCTGAGTTGAAACTCATCGGTGTTTGTTAAATAATCAAGAAAGTCACCTTATATTGAGGATTGGTGTGCAGTGTCGACATGAGCCTAATCTAGGTTTTATATATTTGTGTGTGTGTGTGTGTGTGTATATATATATTTTCACTTAAAAACAAATTTTACAGGGACGTTATAGTTAGGCTAACATTTTAAACCTACAAAACCATAGAAATTCATGTTTTAGAGTTATTTCAAGTAACTATAACTCGTGTCCTAACGTAACTTTAACTCATGCCCTCAACATGCACAGTTTTCTTATGAATATTTCTACAGTTTATGTAACGCTGATATCAATGAGTGCTGCAATATCTGAGTTAATTATCATTGCATGGCAAGGGTGTGAGTTAAATTTACCTTAGGGCACAAGATATTTATATATATATATATATTATATATATATATATATATATATGAACAAGACATGAACACTGCTGTAACACACATTTTCTGGTAGTAGATCTGATCATAAAACAATATGTACTTGAACAGAAGCAAATGCAAGATTTTTATAGGGATTTTATTCACATTTATAATTTTAAAAGGAGTAGCAATACTCTTAGCTCCACCCTTTACACCAGAAACAGAGAAATCTGTAATGGAATACATTAATGCAACATCTAGGCTAGCAGCTAAGGAAGATAAGTTAAAAGCATCATTTGTTGATTACATGAATAAAGGTTACTCAACTAATGGTTATTCTAGACTAATACAGAAATGCACTAGAGCTAAGAATGTAAAGTATTGCTCTGTATGTGCACACTTTTTCAGCAGATGAGCAGGTAGCATGTTACTTTCCTATGCTATCCCATGTAGTATATTTCTAAAATTAGTATATAGACAGTAATTCTGAGTAGTACTATTCAGACTTTGATGTGGTTACTTCAAATGTTTCACTAGCGAAGAGTATTAATTCACATCTACAAGACAGAGACATGGATACTGCACAGCATTACTTTAGACCATTTCTTCCTCTAAATACTGTTAAGGATCATGAATATAACCTGACACACTTAATGAATCCACTAGAAAAAAAGCTTTTCTTTTAATGTTAGAAGAGGGAAATACACAGTTTACAAGAATTCCATATAAAAACAAAGATGTTCCTAAGAGTTTTTAGTGGAAAGTAGATGAGTGTAGAGTGTCTGTTTCCAGAGTCAATTTAAAAGAGAGACACAAAGGGAAAGTATGGGCATTCAAAAGAAGAACCAGAGGAGGAAAGACACCAGTAGTACATTTTAACTGTGAACATGTTTTTGAATTGTCTGAAGTAACATGGCAGGTTTTACAACCGGATAACCCAACTATATATGGGGTATATTTTATTGAGGAAAGAGTGCTAATTTCAGATTGCCTGCTGACTGGGAGTGGCTTTGTTATTTAGGCTTGCTTTTCCCACAAAACATACTATATACAGGGTTTAGATGCATTAGCAATGACACCTGCCCATAGATATTCTTGCATTGTAAAAGAGGGATCACAATTAGTCAGAGACATATTTGGAGTAATCATACCTGCTGATGGAATAGTCTTGAATGATGAGAAAATGAGAACACTTTAAACAGTAGTAGACAGACTAGCAACAACTACTTCTAGAACGTTATCATGATTAGAAGAACAGGGTGGAGTCTGCAAGATGCTGAAGATAGAAAATTGTAACAAATAAATACCTTAGGAAAGAAAGATTATAGAATATGAAAAGAATATTTCTGATCTGAAGCTTGATCTAAACTTTTAGAAACCACTATTATAGTTCTAAGCTTTAAGAAAGGAATTTCTATTACATGTAATTGGTTAAAAGCAGTAGGAGGAGGAATGTTCAAAGCTATTTGAGTTACTGTATTAATAGTAGTGGCTTGTTTTCTTTTCGTTAGCAGTTTATAAGGCAATAAAAATGATGTTAACAAAGAAAAGAACTAGAGAAAAGAATAAAAGGATGAATAGGGATTTAGAATGAATAAATGAAGAATATAAAAGTTTGAAAGAAAGAGAAAATCTGCAAATAAAAGGAGAGATTTGGAAGAAGTTGAAAATGAACTCTGGGATATCATTGTGATGATTCTAAAACATAAGATGAGGGAAGTGCTAGAATTTTTTTATAAAACAAAATGCATTAATATGCTAACCTGTATAAGACAATTATAGGTCTAACTAAACACTGCATTTGAATGTGAATTTTCCATTCTAGAGCCTGTACAACATGCACTTGATAGGAAACATTAATGTTGGCAAATTCCCAACTGCTATAGTTCATCTAAATTGTTCATTTTGACCTCAGTCATGGCCATTTGCATAACATTTCATGACGCAAAAATCCTATACTAACAAAAGAGGAACATTGCTGTCTTGGTCTTCAAACTACTTGACCAGTGAAGTGATTGCTGCTATGATAGATTCATCCTGAATTTGTTTCTTTATAAATAGACTTTTTGGGGCCATATGTACGAACACATTTTCCCATTGACACAGAATGGGAAAAACCCTTTGCTACATCTGGCCCTTGGCGAGATGTTGAATGAGAAAGGAAATTATGAGTTGTGCTTTTACCTAAAATTTACATTACTGTTTTTTTCTCTGATAGATTGATAAGGATGGAACCTAATGTTGCAGTATATTGAACATTTAGTTAAATGTATTGTGTGTTTAGAATGCTCTTTGTTAAAAACTTACAATCTGAACTGAAACTGTCCTGTCATATCGTTACAGTACTTAAATGTTTTGATGTGCAGCTCCTTCCCTTCTCACTTGTCTCCAAGTTTTATCGCCTCGAGAGTCAGTGCCTAGTGGCTATTGTTAAATAATATTTTTCCATGTTTTACGCACCTTCATAATCTTAAATCCATATGCATTCTTTTTTCCGCCTGCTGTCTGAGATATTAGCCAATATCAGATATTGATCTTCTATTGACCATCACAATAAGGATTATCCTATTAGAATGGAAATGTCACAAGAATCTGTTTTTTCACACTTTTGAGAAGGGGTTTATTTCTTAGGAGCACATACAAAGATCTATTCAATCTAACAGGGACCCTAAGCCGATTCCAGAACAATCTGGAATCCTCTAGATAAAGCCATGACTAGTAATCATTACCTCGCCTAAGTCTAGATGCCACCTCACGTTGAGTTGCTTGGGAAATGCATTCTGTTGCCTCCCTTTTCTTTTCACAATAGCCACATGGAAATCCTCTTGCCTCTTATCCTCGTGGCCTCTTTCTTTGCTTCCTTATTTGCTTCAAAGTAGGTACTGTCTTTCAATTGTTATCAATCTTTGCTCACATTTGTGACAACTGTTTTTACCTAAATACTTCTATTGGTTTGGCTGAATTATTGCTTCCATACACTGTTACCCCATCGTGTTGTGTATTTCATATTACGAATTGCCTTCATTCCCTAATCACGTTTGAGTGAACTGTTGATCTCTACATATTTTACTTTACGATTTATGTTCTTGTGTTTCAATGATATTTCTAATTTCTGATTATTTGAAAAGTTATACAATGCTTTGATAACGATGGGGTACCAAATGCAAGGGTTCTTTTGTGCGAGTTTAAAATATGTCAAAATACGAACTGTGCCATGGCTCTTTTTCCTAACATAGTTTCTATTGATGATTCTTGCAACTTTCTTTGGCAGAGAGAGCGTTTTTTACTATAAAACATTCCGCTGATATTACAAAATGTTGCTGTAAATAAAGGCATTGTATAGTTGATTTGAAGGAAACTGGCTAGAGGCTGACGTTTTTCAATATTAAAAAGCCACTAATTCACTAGTTCTTCTACTCGCCAGTTACCTCGTTTGTCAAAATTGTGGCCATGTACAACCTGCTATATCAGAGCGTGTAGATTTAATAGTAGATAAACTTTGAAAAGTCCAAATATTTTCAATTGTATTACCATGTCTAAAACACAATTTGATTTATGACTTCGAAAAACTTTACTTATTAAATAACTCCCAAGAGACGCGGTATTAAGAGTTGCCTCACAAAAAGCACACTTGGGCAGCACAACTGCAACAAAATTACAGTTTTTGTTCGGGTTTATACTGTTTTGGATGCAATCGTTCCGAAGTCAAATTCACTGATCGTGTATGTATTTATTGGGAACTTCTTTCTTGCTGTCAAGAATTGTTCTTTACAAGTTGATAGTTGCAGGTTTCATAGAATGGGGATGAATCCTGAAAATTTCACCTGCTGGTTTAGCGATCAGGGATTAGCAGATTAACTCTTTTGACTAATTTCTGATCAAAGCAACAGGTCACTTGATGGTAGCTTATTTGTATTTGCACGGATGACTAAAATAACAACCTTAAACGCGATTTTTAGCAAGACAGAGTTGTAGAGACCTTTGTCTTTATATCAGGTTCTGGGTGGCATTTAAACCCAAATAGCTGCATATAATTAGGGGACATTTTGAAGCCATTACCAGTAGCCACCAACTGTTACATTCTGCAGTGTGTTCCACGTTTTCAACTTGGAATGACTGTTCCAGAAATGGAATCTGATCTGGGAGTTCACATATATTTCCTTACATCATGCCTGAACAATACGATTTGGCAAGAACGGCCTAAGTAAGATTTTGCATTTATAGCCTAAGTAACTACTGTAATCTTCATAACTACCATCGGCGGCTCCTCCATTAGGGCGGAGGAGCATCATACCCACACCTCCTCCCCGCCAGCAGCAGCAGCTGAAACCTTTTACCAAAAAACGATAATAAAACTGTATTTATTATCGTTTTTTGGTAAAAAGGGCAGGGCCACAGGCTCTGAGGTGTAGGGTGCAGCTTGGTGTGGTCTGTGATAATGCACACTGAGTTGAAGGCTAGTGAACTATTCTGTGCTGTTTTGCATTTTAGACTGGGAGGAGGCACTCCTGTTATATCCCATGCATACAGTAAATATCTGCTCGGTGAAGACTAGATAAAATTCTGATTCCTGGGCTCAGAAAACCTTCAACCAATAGAACATCTGATTCAACAATGTGACCTCATAGTAGCTTACTGTTAGTGGCTGCTCTGTAGAGACGTGAAGCACTACATCTCCCAATAATTTCGACATCGGCTTAAAAACGCACATCAATAATGGCCTCAAGAAGAGGAAGACCGAACAGCAGCAAAGTATACTGACATTTCAACAATGCGGGGAGACAAGGGCCGTTTGGTTGAGCCACATAAGAAGAGCTGAGGATGAACCTAGGGATCTTATTAACAAGGATCCTGCACTGCCGTTGCATGATTTTTATTGAGGCAGCAGTGTCACTGTGCTAGCCCCATATTTACAAAGTGATGAATTTGGCCACATGCGTCACTTTTCATGGTCGTGCACAAAAAAACCTTTGTGATATCTGGCTACGTCACATACATTTTAATGTAGACAGAGTGGGCGTTTCTTCGGAAAAAGTCACTTGCAACTGAAGCAGTGGTATTTACAAGATTGTCCTCATTTGAGCTCTTCTTCAAGATATGTCACGGATTGCCTGCAATGTGTCAGAATTCCTATGCAACCAAAACCCAGGTGGAGGGACTGGCACAGAGGCTTTAAAGCAGGAATCTGGCCATTTGAAGTAAATTCACACACTTGAAGACGTCTGTTTTGCACCTGCCCATTGTTTGTAGTAGGTCTACACATGCGCTGATTATGTTGTAGCACCCCATGACCAACTTGGGACCATGGCATCTATGATCCCATCATCCACCGCAGCAAGACAATATCTTGTATATGAGACCCTAGATCTAATGACTGGCACTCACAGCAGTAGTTGGGAAATTGGATACTAAGGCCCTCATTATGACCCTGGCGGACAGGGGAGAAGTGGTGGATAAACTGCCAACAGGCCGGCGAAAAACAAAATGGAATAACCGCCATGGTCATCCGCCACTTCTCTACTCTTACCGCCAGGGCGGTGACGACTGCTGGGCTGGAGACTTCAGTCTCCAGCCCAGCGGCCGTCACCAGACCACCGGCGGTATCAGGACCCTGCATACCGCCGTGGATTTCGGGTAGTTTGGAACCACCACGAAATCCATGGCGGTAGGCACTATCAGTGCCAGGGAATTCCTTCCCTGGCACTGATAGGGGTCTCCCCCACCCCTGAGTCCTCCACCCACACCCCCCTGCCACACCCCAAAGGTGGCAGGACCACCCTCCCCACCCCTACCCCCAATATGCACAGACACACACCCCCTCTTCACCCCTACCCCCAACATGCACAGACACACACCCTTACATGCACACATACACTACAACAACCCATACCCACACACATACAAAGAGACATGCACACAGACCGACCCGCACACATTTCCTATACACACAACACCCCCCCACATGCATACACACACTCACAAATCTCCTCTACATACTCACATGCACACCCCCATGCACACACACAACACACAACGCCCCCCACCCCCTCCCCTAATGGACGATCAACTTACCTTGCCTGTTGATCCTCCGGGAGGGGACGGGATCCATAGGGGATGCTCCGCCGCCAGCTCCCTGTCACCAGAACACCACCACACCAAATGATGGGACGTGATTCGGTGGGTGGTGTTCTGATGACATGGAGGTGGAGCAGCCTCCACTTCCCTGCCGACCGCCAGTATGGCTGCTGGCAGCTCTTCATCCGAAACAGGACAGAGGGCTGCCAGAAGTCATAATATGCCGCGTGGAAAACCGCCTGCACTGGCGGTCTTCAGCACGGCGGTACCTCGCCTAAGTCGAAATGAGGACCTATGTCTGCTCACCTTGATAAACTCTCGGAAGGATTGACAGACAAAGGCCCATATTTATACTTTTGGACACAAAACTGCACAAATGCAGTTTTGCCTCAAAAAGTATAGCTCCGGCTTGTGTCATTCCAGAGTCAGGCACCAAATTTATAGAATCCCACAAGCTGGCGCAAAGGGTGGGCTAGCGTCTGGGAAAATGGTGTTCGCCGGGTGGGGTGGTGGTATTGGGGAGGGGGTCTTGCACCCAAAAATGCCGCTAGGCTGGTTAGAGGCAAAAAAAATGCCTTTAACCAGCCTAGAGTAATTTCCTGATGCAAAACCATCCATATCACATGACTCCTGTCTTAAAAAGACAGGAGTCATGCCCACCACCCCAATGGCCAGCACAGGGGACAAGTGTCCCCTGGGCATGGCCATTGCACCCAGTGCCATGTAGGGGGGCCCGTTTCAGGGCCACCAATGGCACTTTAAAACATTTATTAAATACTTACCTCTACTTACCCTTACTACCTGGGATGGAATCCCCCTAACCTCTGGTGTCCCGCTAGTATGGGTGGGGGTGTTCGTGGGGCTTAGGGTGGGCACCTGTGGGCTCTTTCCTTGATGTTTGACCATAGGAATGGGTCCACAGGTCACCTAACACCTGCCCTGAACCAGGCGTTAAATAATGGTACTAAGAGGGCTTAACGCCATTATTTAGGCCTGTCTCCCCTGTGCACCCTTTGCACGGGAGGATAAATAAGGCGCTAGGGAACTGGAGTCATTTTTTTTATGGGAACATCTACCTTGCATCTCATTGATGCACGGTGGTTTCACGCATCCCAAAAATTACTTTAACTCCAATAATTTGATGCTAGATGGGTCTAGCATCAAAACATAAATATGGAGTTAAGTTTGTGCTGAAGTTGAGAAAAAAAAAGTGGCTAATTCAGCGCAAAGAAGTTATAAATATGCTCCAAAATGTGTACCTAGTTGGTGCACAGAGATTGATACTGGATCTAGAATATGACAGTGAGGGTCAGGTGGTCAAACAGCAAACTATGTCCAAAACGTTGGAGGCAGTTACAGCCAAGAGGAAAAACCTAGAAGTGTAGCCCTGATGGGACAAAATCAGAATTTTGGGTCTGGCATAATCCACACACATGGCTAAAGCTGAACTCTTTTTAGAAACTATGTTATTAGAGTTGTTTAGAAGCAACAACTTTACTGATATGTTTGTGATTAAATGAGACCACCACTCCTTGGCTCCCAGACCATCTCTAGTGCCCAGCCCCCACAGCTAATCATTACTCATTTACTTAAGTACTGCCACAGGGACACTACTCTAACAGTGGCTAGAGAAAAAAGGCTGTGACGGTATCAGGGATCTGATATTGCCATATATTCTGGCTTTACAGCTGGGGCCTGGAAGCTAGAGGGAGTTTGGGGAAACACTTAGAAAATGTTGCGTAATGGTGTGATCAACTATACAATGCAATACCCAGCAAAACATTTAGCTGAGTATTAGTATTTGTTTGTTTTTTTAGAGATGGGGAGTGACCCCTTAGGCAAGGGTCACTCCTCTAGGGGGCAAATTGTATTTAGACCATTTCTGCCCCCCTTGGAGGCAGATTGGCCAATTTTTGTTAGGTCAATCTCCCCCCAGGGGGGCACCAATGTCTTGGCGCCAGGACAATTTTTTTAAAGTTTTTTTTTTTTGTTTGTTTGTTTTTTAGAGGTGGAGAGTGACCCCTTAGGCAATGGTCGCTCCCCTGAGGGGCAGATCGGCCGATTTTTGTTAGGCCAATCTGCCCCCAAGGGTGGCAGAAACCACTTAGACAACAGGGATTGGTGTGAGTGTGCGTCTGTTTTCTTTAGGGGGACAGCCCCTAGGGTAAGAGTCGCTCCCCATGGGGGCACATTACTGTTGGCCATATCTGCCCCCCTTGGGTGCAGATGGGCCTATTTTTGGGAGGCCCATCTGCCCCCAAGGGGGGGGCAGAAAGCCCACCAGAGACCAGGGAAGATTTTTTTCTCCAAAATAAGAGGGTGGGGGTATGGCCATACACCCACTCCAATAAATTGGGCCAAAATTGTTTTGCCCACCAGCAGGCAGAAGGGGCAATTACCCCTGATCCACACCCGGGGGGGGGACAAAAAGTCTACTAGATGCCAGGGAATTAAAAAATATATATATTGGGGTGGTGGCTACCAACCAGTATGGGCCTGGTTATGTCCCCACCCCAACTGAAGGGAGTAACAGTCTTTCTGCTCTCCCCGCACTCTAAAACATCTTATCTCACAGCAAACAAGAAGACATTTGATTATTTTGGATTTTGGTTTTACATTTGGCCCGTGAGAGCTTGGCTAACTCTCAAAATCATCCCACTTGGAATGGTGAGTACTACACTTTATGGACTTTGGGACGCTGCCATGTAGAAAAATCCACAAGACCTAGACACATCCAAAAACTAAGCATCTGGGTGATTCCAGGGTGGTGTGTTTCACACGCACCCCGCACCATTTTCGTACCCATAATGCCCTGCAAACCTCCAGCTTGGCTGGAAATCACACATTTTCCCCAAGTTTTTGTGATGGAACCTCCCGGAATCTGCAGGAATCCACAAAATTCCTACCACCCAGCATTGTTTCATCTATACCAATAAAAGTTCTGCTGCACTTGTCAGCCTAAAATAATTTTTTTGCAAACTGCCCTTTTGGACCCCCTTTGGTTCCCCCTCAATATCAACATGTTTTTGTCTCCTCTCTTCCACAAGCACTTGGCCCACCTACACAAATGAGGTATCATTTTCACCGGGAGACTGAGGGGAACATTGAGAGGTATGAAATTTGTCCCAGTGCGATGATCCCACACAGAAATGTTGGAAAAATTTGATTTTTTAGCCAAATTTGAGGTTTGCTGATTATTCTGTGTAAGAAAACCTTGGGGATCCACGCAAGTCACACCTCCCTGGACTCCCTCGGGAGTCTAGTTTTCAGAAATGTCTGGGTTTGTTAGGTTTTCCTAGATGGCTGCTGAGCCCAGGACCAAAAACGCAGGTGCCCCCCGCAAAAACAGGTAGTTTTGTTTTTGGTAATTTTGATGTGTCCATGATGTGAACTGTGGGGGAAGAGGTGGGTGCCCACTACCAGATTTCTGCAGATCTATCTTGTGCCTGGATGTCGTCATGGAACGGACCTTGCTCTGTAGGTCATTCTACCTCTTCCTGATGTTGTCCCTTGTGCGTGCCTACAGAATTGACCCCGTCGACTATCCTTTGCCACCACTCCATTTTCCTGGCAATAGATGTTTGTTGGAATTGTGCTCCAAACAGGTGTGGCTCTCCCCTGACAATTTCATCCACAATGACCCTCAATTTTTCATCTGTGAAATGTGGGTGTTGTTTTGCTGGCATGATAGTGGTTGTGTAAAAGGTGTGTGGGGGTGTTGTGAGTGTAAGAGTGCAGTGTTAGGTAATTGGTGAGGTGTAGGTGCTGCAATGTGAGTTGGAGATGGTTGTTGCGGATTGTGTGTGGTAGTGATGTGTGTATTGTGAATTGTGCTTATGTGGGGTGTGTGCTGAGTGAGATGTGTATGTGTGCCTAAAGTGTAAAAGTGCTATATCTAAATTATTGGCTTCTTGGAGAATCTAAATGGTGTTCTGTTTACAAAGGATTGTGGGTTGTGTAGGGTGTGTTATAAAGTGCAGAGAGTAGGAGCCAGATGTACAAAACCTTTTGCACATCGCAAACAGCGAATTTCGCAGTTTGCGACGTGCAAAAACCACATTGCAATGCTTAATCCCTGTTTTGCGAGTCGGTAACCTAGTTACCGACTCGCAAAACGGGACTGCGAGTCGCAAATAGGAAGGGGTGTTCTCCTTCCTAATTGCGCGTCACAGCGCAATGCTGTATTGTTTTGTCACCGCGAATGCAGTCGCAAAACAATCGCAGTTACGACCAGTGTCACACTGGTGGCACCCCATTCGCAAAAGGGAAGGGGTTCCCATGGGACCCCTTCCCCTTTGTGAATGCCATGAAAAACAATTTTTCAGAGCAGGCAGTTGTAATGCATCTCGTTTTCCTTTAAGGAAAACGGGCTGCATTACAAAAAAAAAAATGCTTTATTTAAAAGCAGTAACAGACATGGTGGTCTGCTGTCTCCAGCAGGCCACCATGAGTGCCGCCACTCGCAAGGGGGTCGCAAATTTCGAACCACCTCATTAATATTAATGAGGTGGGCCTTTGCGACCCCCTTGCGAGTCGCAGATGGTGTCAGGGACATCATCCTACATTCTGGATTGCGATTCACAAATTGCGAGTCGGTCTGACTCGCAATTTGCGAGTCGCAATCCAGATTTTTACTACATCTGGCCCTAGGTGTGTTGAGTGCGTGAATGTGTCTCCGGTGTGGGATATTCAAACTATCCAATGTAGTGTGGTGTATTGACTGATTTGAGCTCTGACCACCACGGTTCACACCACCAATGGTTTGCCACCATGGAAGAACCACTGTGGTGATTTGTGGCTCGTAACTGGCAGGTGGATTTTTGTTGGTCTGGCGGTGGGACCTCCTCTTTTCTGTTCTCCAGTGTCCTGGCCGTTTCGGATTTTTAGATGTTTTTTGGCTGTCTTCACAGTGTGAGTAATAATACGGTGGTCTGATTACCTCCAACATCGCAGTCCTTTGACAGCCGCCACCTCGGTCAAACTCGGAATGAGGCCCAATGTCATTTTAACGTTTTGGGAAATGCATGGGGTGGTATTCACTGAAATCGACATAATGTTCCAATCCTTTGTAGCCAGACACATTAAGCTGTGCCTACATGTGTAACACTTATAACTGATTTTTATTATGTTTATGTGTTGTTGATGTGGGGGGACTTTATCGTTGATATGTGGGGGATAGTGTGGATGGGGTGATGGCAACTAGTCAGTTCAGTGCTAGGAGGGTTCAAAGGAAGCAAATTGTATGTCCAATGATGTTATTGTTCATTGTTTAACTTATCACCTTCAGACAAACCACACAGATACCTATGAAGGGTATACATCTACATGTTATGTGTTTTGATCTGACCTGCGATGACACACAGCCGTAGTACTGTCTTTGAGTATGCAGGGCTTGAAGAACCCTAAAATGCAGATTGATTCATGCGTAACTGAAAAGATATGAGATAACCATAGCTCTAGTAGATTCCCTAGGAAATAGAGAAATCACAGTTGTCTGGCATACTATAGCTAATAGCCCTAAGAATAGATATTTTGATTAGAAAAAAACATAGATTATAAACATGAACTGGTGCTCAGGGACTCAAAAGGAAAGCCCCCTATGTTTTTGGGAGCATCGTTATGCCCTCAAGACAGAGAACATGTTTGATGAAATTGCACGTTCAGTCAACAACAAACAGACCGCTTGATAATTTGGATAGGAAGAATTACTTTTTTTGTTACTGATGTAGCTACAGATACCCAGACAGCCACGGGTTTGGAGGCTGCATTGTGTGAGGACAGGCACAGCCCTTTCAGGTGTTGGTGACCACTCCTCCCCTTCCTTCTGGCACAGATGGCTCATCAGGATATGCAGGCTACATGTCAGCTCCCTTTCCGTCACTGTCTATAGAGAGGTGCAAGCAGCCCATCTGTCAAACTGACCCAGACAGGGAATCCACAACCAGGCAGAGTCATAGAATGGTTTCAGCAAGAAAATGCATTTTCAAATACACAATCTTAAAATCAACTTTACTAAAAGATGTATTTTTTAATTGTGAGCTCAGAAACCCCAAACTCCACATGTCTTTCTGCTCCCAAAGGGAATCTACGCTTTAATCATATTGAAAGGCAGCCCCCGTGTTAACCTATGAGAGGGATAGGCCTTACAACAGTGAAAACCGAATTTGGCAGTATTTCACTGTAAGGACATATAAAACACATTAGTATATGTCTTACCTTAAACATACACTGCACCCTGCCCATGGGGCTACCGTAGGGGTGTCTTACATGTAAGAAAAGGGAAGGTTTAGGCCTGGCAAGTGGGTATACTTGCCAAGTCGAATTGGCAGTTTAAAAACTGCACACACAGATACTGCAGTGGCAGGTGTGAGACATGATTACAGTGCTACTAATGTGGGTGGCAACCAGTGCTGCAGGCCCACTAGTAGCAGTGGCACCTCTAGTGCACTGTACTACGGACTTACCAGTAAATCAAATATGCCAATCATGGAAATCCACTCAACAAAACAATTTACACAGAGAGCATATGCACTATAGCACCGGTTGGCAGTCGTAAAGTGCTCAGAGTTCAAAAGCCAACAGAAACAGATCAGAAAAAATAGGAGGCAAGAGGCAAAAAGATTGGGGATGACCATGCATAAGGGAAAAAGTCCAACACCTAGCATGAGGGACAGCATATCTAAAGTAAACTACCACATAAACACAAGTATAAGAATCCCGGATATCTGAATATTTTGCTGACCTTACATTGGCCTGGCTGGACCCAGATGATAGGTCACCATTGAATGAGCCCATTTCTATTGAGATGTCTGAGGCCGTTGCAGGACTCGCTATAAATAGGGCTCCAGGATCACACAACCTTAAGACTGAACACCGTAAAGCATACAAGGAGATACTTAGTCCACACTTCCTCAAGGTATATTATTAACGTAATGAAAATAACTGCCTCACACCCTCTCTTCACACAGCCATAATTATTAAAATTATTATACTTTTAAAACCCAATGAGGACTCACAGTACACCAAGTCATACCACTTTTTGGGGGTCATTCTGACTTTGGCGGGCGGCGGAGGCCGCCCGCCAAAGTCCCGCCGGCTGAATACCGCTGCGCGGTCAAAAGACCGCCGCGGTAATTCTGAGTTTCCCGCTGGGCTGGCGGGCGACCGCCAGAAGGCCGCCCGCCAGCCCAGCGGGAAACCCCCTTCCATGAGGATGCCGGCTCCGAATGGAGCCGGCGGAGTGGAAGGGGTGCGACGGGTGCAGTTGCACCCGTCGCGATTTTCAGTGTCTGCATGGCAAACACTGAAAATCTTTTTGGGGCCCTGTTACGGGGGCCCCTGCAGTGCCCATGCCACTGGCATGAGCACTGCAGTGGCCCCCAGGGGCCCCACAACACCCCATACCGCCATCCTGTGCCTGGAGGCCAAAACCGCCAGGAACAGGATGGCAGTATGGGGGTCAGAATCCCCATGGCGGCGCAGCAAGCTGCGCCGCCATGGAGGATTCCCCAGGGTTAGCGGATTTTACCACCAGGGTCAGAATGACCCCCTTTATCTCTTCTAAACTTCAAAAGTGTGATACTTGTGAGGATCATTGCTTATCGTTTAGCATGTGTAATTAAATGTGTGGTTCTCCCGGATCAGATGGGCTTCATACTATCTATATCTACTACGCATAATGTCTGGCTGTCTTTTACATTTTTGCATCAGCCTAATCCCAAACTCCTCATGATAGGAATTTTATTGGATACAGAGAAGGCATTTGATTTGTCACAATGCTCCTTCCTACACACTGTCTCGCGTAACATAGAATGTTAAATTAGCAAACCCCTGTTACTCTGCCCAATCACCAAGACACAAACATTTAGGAATTGGCACTTTCCATTGCACCAATGAATCAATTTAGGGATAACAAAGATCTCCTAAATAGGTGCAATATACTTAAATGTATTAATTCACTGGGTTTGCAAAAAATAACATTGAATGATCTAAGCTTTGTCCGCAAACTGTGCCACAAGATAATGAAAAAACAAACAGTACATGGCTCAGCAATAATCTAGTTTTGCACAATCTTAGTTATGCTAAGAAGCTGACATCCCGGGGAGTATTAGTAGCCAAGGCAAGTACTAAACTGAATCCCGTCATTTTCGTGGAGAAAATGAAAATGAATAACTTTAGAGTGGTCCTTCAATGCCTCTTTCAAACAAAGAAGATTTATCAAAGAGGAAATTCTAAGTTTCCATTGACAGGAGCATTTCAGCTAAATTGCCGTTCCAAGGCCAACAGCCTACAGCCCGTAATGATGCTTTAACGTTAGCAGCAGATATGGTGGGAAATGCCTACTGAAACCTTTAGTAGATGCCTACATGAGAAAACTGCAACTCCAAAATCTGCTAACAAATCACTAAGGATTATCAACTCGAGCATACCAGGACTGGGGCAAAACTGGAAGATAAAGACTGGATGGCTTACATAAACAAACATTTGCAATGCAATCGGTCTCGTATTTGCTAGTTAAAGCTATTTGTGTTGTAAATTCCTAACTGGATTTTTCTTGCCACATAAATTGAAAAAGAAAAGTAAAACAGTTGATATAAGTGAGACGATTCAAGGCTCCATGACCACCATGAGCGTGAGTGCAAAGGAGAGAAACAAAAGAAAAAAAGAAGTTTGTTTGCAGGCAAACGGATCAGAAATCGTGCAATTATGCATGTAACAGGGTCGATGGTCAAGGCGGTACCAAAATCACCCCAAGGAGGGACAAACGTAAGACATTTAATAATGATAACAAACGATTTTTGAAAGGCAAGCCCACAAACATTTAGTAGTGATGGGCATGAGGTGGGAGTGGTTAAAACCCTCAGACAGATTACAACAGGCCCAACCGCTTGCGCGCTCAAGCTAAAAACTAAGATATCTGCTATTTTCAGGACACTACATGTCTCAACTAGTGTGATGAGGTATGTTTTTATTCAAGAATAATTTGGTTGTTGCCCTCAAAAACAGACACCAGCAAGAGAGGTGACAGTTGCTTGCTAGAAGCCACAAAGTCATACAAATAACTTATAAAAACTAAAAAAGGTAATCAGTCGTGGAAGGTCTGGAAATCTTTGCAGGCTGCAATTGTTAAAAAAAAATGTTTGAAACATATTCATGGACTATAAAGGGGACAGTGAGGAATTAGCAAATACCTTAAAATCAAATATAAGCCCAAGACGATGGATTCAGTACTTCACTACCACACAGAGGAAGGCCCTAAACAAGAATCCAATAGAAAAGCGACACAAGAAAAACTACACGCTTGTAAACCAACCAACAAATATCCCATGTTCCTAACCATGACCTTCTATAAATTTTGCCAGCAAGAGGTAATTAGCGCTATCCAAAGTCTAAAACCACTCAAAGCTCTGGGCCCAGAAAGAGCCCCGTTGATTTATTCCAGAACAACTATTGCGCTAACAACCAATCGGTACATGCAAGATTGTAACAGCTTTGTGAAAATCGTCCATCATTGCCCCATCCATAAACAATTGCGACTAGATGATACCACTTTATCTCACTTTTGGATGGGGTCCAAAAAATGTTTGGAAAACTCTTACCATCTCGACTTGAGGTTGAATGGAGGATGTCCACATTATATGATATCTCTGCTAGCGTGTCTGACCTTAATAAGTAAACTTACAAGGGGATGTGAATAGGTTGAATTAGGATGTTCTTACCATAGCTTCAGTACATAATCAATAATCAATACATAATAGTCAATAATCATTAGTAATCAATAACATCAATGTTAATCCTCCAGTCATGAGTAACCACACCATTAGTAAAAGTTTAGAATGTTTATTTTCCTATATTAACAATGCTAAGGTCATGTAAATTAATCTCAAAATCAAATGAAGCACATACAAAAACAACACTGGTTGTCCAAAGTGGCGGAAGAAAAGTAATCTAATCAAAGCTTGAACTACAACACATTCTAAAGTTATGGTGCAAATCAATAACAAAGTCAACTGGGTCAACATTATAACATACATGTAATTCAGCAGAGAAATTTGTCAAGCATTAGTCCCTGTTATCGTAAGTCATTAGTGAGAATCCTTAACTAACATCAAATTAGCATCAGCATGTTGGTCTTAATGTAAAACACTTCAGTAACACCAATTTGGAAAACATCTAACTATGGTTCTATCAACCCAGCGCAGCTGGTACCTAGAAAGAACAAGCAAATATGCATAATAATCACAATTCGGACATACCTATCCTCAGGGTGGATCAGCAAAGCAGAATCCGACTTCATCGTCAGGACATCAGTCGATCAGCAAGGCATCAGGCTTCAGCATCAGAATTTAAAAAGGACAAAAGTGGTCATTATGAACATTGCGTTCTGGACCGCCACGCCGGCGGTGAGGGGCATTACCACCAACAGCATGGCGGTCCATGCCGCCATATTCTGAACACAGTAGTGAACTGGCTGAACAGAAGCCAGTTCACTACCACTCACCGAGGCCAGATTCGACTGCCGGGACAACTGTGGGCACATTTGACCCGGCGGTGGAGGCCGGACCAGCGGTGGGATTTTGATCCCATTTCCACCAGGAATTTCCTGGCAAGATATCCCACCAGGTAATCCCTGGTGGAAAGATTATGGGCGAAAGGAATAACCATTCCTGTCACCGGTATGTGACACGCCAGGCCCCCCTTGGCACCACCCCCGAACTCTGAAAACTGACCCCCAACTCTCCACCCCCAATGTAGGCCCCCAACCTGACCCTCACCATCCCCCACCCCTACATACAGATCCCCCCAAACCTCAACCCCCATCTACATGCACCCTTTAACCTGCATGCACACACACATACATGCACTCAGATACACATCTCCCCCACACATACACTCACGCACACCTCAATGCACTCACACACTCACACACACTCTCCTACCCCCTTCCCTCTCAGACAGCACTTACCTCTTCCGTCGTTCTGCTCTGGGAGGGAACGGGCTCCCTGGATGCTGCTCCGCCACCATCGCCGCCTCTCCATACACTGCCACATATATAACTGCTTCATTATAGGCGTGGTGGTGTATGGTCTGACTTGGGGGTGAGGGTGGAGCAACATCCACCCCCGCCACTGACCACCATCATGGCGCATGGCTCCATGCGTCATTATTTGGCATCCCGCCAAGTTCATAATGGGGCCCAAAGTCTTTAAGCATTAAAGTTAAGCTCTCTAGTCAAGATGCATAACAAAGTAATAACTTTCATTCAGAAAAAATGGATAGTAATGGCTTCTCAGAATGAGCTCTCTTCCCTCTGTGCAGTGTCGTCAAGTCAAAGTCACCTAAACTACCCCCCCAAATCCCTCTTGGTTAGTTAATCGTATGTTCGCACTCAGTCCAATAAAACTAAAATCCCAAATCTATGAATTCTAACATTACTTCATTCTCATATTGTTGATTGGTTCGTCTTGCGATGTCCTCATCATCCGGCTTGTCAGGTAACAATATTGTTGCCGCTTCTACTCTAGTCAGTATCTTCATTGTTCTTGTCCTGGGAAAGTCAGTCTCACACACATTGCACATAAAATGTTGCATTAGAAAGAACATCATCTTCTAGCAGTTGGTTCTCACGGAAAGCTTCTGTTATGAGCACATTTAAACAATACAATAGAAATTGACAGTTTAACTAACTTGGTCAGCTATTTAATTAAATGCTAAGAAATACAGCTTTTACATGAGGCCGGGAAAGTAGGCCAACACACTCGCTAAATTAAGGCCTACAATTAATAAAGCTAAAGCTAAATTCATAACCCTTAATATGACATACTACTGCATTAATCAAGCATTTATTCACCATTTCATATTATTAAATCATTGATTAGTACATTTTGTTAACATTGGTGGCCATTCTTCGTAATCACATTTTCAAATGTGTGCATTATTTTTCTACATTATTATATTTTCTACATATACTTATTATTCAAAATACCTAAACACTCATTAATACTTTTTATTAAAACACCTGCGCTAGTATCTCCAGGCAGACTTCTGCAAAGGACAAAGGTTTTATTGCTATGTGTTTTTTGTCCATGCCTTATTAGCTTTACTGTTTAATGGGTGTACATTTTGTCTGGTCCCGTATCGCACAAACATCTACATTTTAATGAATACCCAAAAGAGAGATTAAATGATATTGTGAGACATAAAATCATAACTGTGCTGGATGATGTTTTTGTCTCCCTAGACGGGCCCACCGCCCTTTTAATTCTTTCATATTATGTGATAGCATTTGCTGCATCTCAATGCGTTTTTGCACATTGTGTAGCAATTTTTTCTTTTTTAATCATTTTATGCACTACACCAGCTCTCCGTTGTAAGTTGAGATATGACCACCTGGCCGGTTACATAAGCAAACTGTTTTTACTCATCAAAGGTTAATACTCTGAAACAGTAGTTATACTATTATCATGAGTATTTGCACATTGTCTATTAACCACCTGTAATATTTTGTAATGAATCGTAAACCAGACAGTAGCAATGTTCAGTGTAGCCAAGATTAAGCCATTTTGTTATTTTTACTGTTATTTTTATGCTTATGAATCTGTGTTCTGAAGGATGGATGATCAGCAAAAATATGTTAAAAAAATTCTCATCTAATGAATAGAGATGAACTATGTGTGCATCGGAAGAAGTTTTATCCCTACTTACTGACTTTTTTTCTTGCAAATCTGTATTTTGTTTTCGGAAAATATAATGTTCTTTTGAATACAAAATGAAATTCGGCTTTCAAAATATATTTGTGTTTTTAAATTCTGAATTATAGTATTTATTATGGCTCAATGCTGAATACAATCAAATTGATTCATTGATCTGAAATATTTGGACCAATATGATGATTGCATTAGATGTTAAAGGAAATGTAGAATTTTTGGACTGGCTAACAATTTCCTTCCTGAATGCCATACATATATACAAAGTTTTTTTTTTTTTTCTACTATGATTTGCCAAATCCTCTGTTTACTTTTACATTTATTTAGCCATTGTGTCCGCATTTTAAGCAACATCCTGCATGTCACTAATTCTTTGTTCCACTTCTGATACTCTTGATTCAAGACTTGACAATTTTTCCACTATTCTTCTAAGAGTAGTGTTTCTATGACAGAGGCCTTCATGTTTCTGAACTCCTCCATCAGTTAATTTAGAGCCAGAAACTCAGTAGGTGGTATTGGGGGTATGTTTATACTCCATTTGTGCAGAATTTGCATCATTTGGGGCAAAAATAACTTCCCATCTAAAAAATGGTGCTAAACCCATAGCCCCATATTTATCCCCCTGTGCTAAAATTACGCATGGGTTGGAGGAGGGGCTAAATAATGGTGTAAAGCCTGCTTTGCACCAGTATTTATTGCCTAGGCCAGACCAGGAGTTAGGATACTTGTGAACCCATTTCACATGGAATGGGTCCACAGATGCCCTCCTCAAGCCCCAGGAACACCCCCAACAACACCGGAGGGACAGCGGAGGATGAGGGACCCCATACCAGGTAATAGGGTAAGTATAGGTAAGTATTTTTTTTATTAAAGTGCCATCAGGGGCCCAACTTGGGGCACCCTGCGTGGCACAGGGTGTAATGGTCATACCCATGGTCCCCTGTTCTGGCCATTGGGGTGGTGGACATGTGGTATGAATGGTTTTTGTCAGAAAATGACACTAGGCTGGTTAGAAGCATTTTTTTGCCTCTAACCAGCCTAACGTCATTTTTTGGTGCAAGATCCCCTTCTTGCATACCGCCACTTCCACCCGGCACCGTCATTTCTTTTTTACGCTAGCCCACCTTTTGCACCAGCTTGCACCATTCCATAATTTATTGCACCTGGCTGGCACTCAGGAATGGTGCAAGCCGGTGCTAAATGTTTTGATGCAAAATTGCGTTAGTGCAGTTTTGTATCAAAAAGTATAAATATGCCACTAGGTCTTTCTTTGGCCTTTTACTGCATCGATTTAAAGTGTCTATATGGGTAGTGGGTAGAAAAGGATGTAGAGCTAAAAATTTGAATTGCAGAAATTTTATCCTGCATTTTTGGTGGTAAACTCGTGGCTGTTATGCTGTCAGCAGGCTTTGAATACTGTTAGTAATATGTTTACTATTGTGAAATTATTTTATTGATGCCTCGGTTCAAAAATCTTCAACTTTCCCATGGGGAAAAAAGGTGATAAGCATATCATATTTCTGCATAAAATTAAATGGTAGTGATCTTTTAATGCCACATTTGTGTTTTAAAGAACAAGCAATTAAATGCTTCTCTGTATCCTCACAAAATTGCCACTGTTACACAAAATAGATAATTTAGTCTCACAAAGATCTCTAAAACTCCACTTGTAATTATTTTCTTCCCTTTTGTCACATTTCGTAAAATAAGCATCTTGAAACAAATAACCAGCATACTAGTGCACTAAATGCGTCTGCAGCATTTCGGTTCGAAAAGCCACAACAGTTGGTCAGGAGAAATGTTTCAGGGCCAATAAAGGTCCGAAAACTCATGCATCTCTCACCCATCAGCGCCTTGCTAATTAAATTGAAAAGGACTTCACATGGCACCTCTCTCCTTTGGGTGTTTCTGGAGGTAGATGGGAGCTCGATGTCAAGTGGCAATCTTTGACACACTTAAACCATGCACTTTCTTGTCATGCCTCTGTGATGCCCCAATGCATCAGTCTTTTATTGCAAGTGAAACCAATTCAACATACCTAGGGGCATATTTATACTCTGTTTGCACTGGAATTGTGTCATTTGTTTTTTACGCAAATCCTGCGCAAACTTAACTCCATATTTATAATTTGGCGTTATACCGTTCTAGCATCAAAAATATGGGGTTTGCGTTATTTCAAGCATGCGTGAAACCGCCTTGCATCAATGAGATGCAAGGTAGGCGTTCACATCCAAAAAATGACTCAAACACCCTAGCGCCATATATATTTCTAACAGCTCAAAAATGATGCATGAGTGGGAGGCTGACCTGAAAAATGACGCTCAGCCCATTTTGCGTCAAATTTGAACGCCTGGGTCAGGGCAGGCATTAAAATGAGGCAAACACACCACTACTTAAGGAAAACACACAAGCAACATCATAGCTCAACAGGACAACATGGAGGTGCTACTGACGCAACATGCCAGACCACGAAGAGCACAGGACCAACAGCAGCAGCCACCACCACCCCAACGTTGCCCCCAAAGGCAACGCAGAAGGCAGGAGAGGGTCTTCAGGACAGGACAACTTCAAGGAAGAGGACATCATCTGGAGGAATAGACTCAACTGGCAAGCCATCCTGCAGCTGCTGCTCCAAATTGAGCCACATATAACAGCCAGCCTGCAGACACTACACAATATACCAATGGTGACCAGGCTGCTAGCTGTCCTTCATATGTTGGCAAGTGGCTCCTTCAAAACAACAAGCGACCTGGTCGCTGGGGTATCACAGCCCTCATTCTCTGGCTTCCTTCCCACCGTCCTAGATGAGATCATGTCCCACATATCCTGTCATATCAGCTTCCCCAACACCCAGCAGAAGCAGCAGGAGATCAAACATGGGTTTTATCAAATAAAAGGCTTCCCGCATGTGCTTGGTGCATTTGACTGCACCCATGTCCGGATCGTGCCACCTGCAGCAACAGAGCATCTATTCCAGAACACAAATCACACCCACTCATAAATGTGCAGGCCATAGTTGACCACCAGGGATTGTTTACCAACATCTTGGCCAAGTATCATGGGAGTGTACACAATTCCTTCATCTTCCATCAAAGCACCATCAATCAGTACTTTCAGGACGGACGATATGGCAATGACCTTCTTGTTGGTAAGTCCATAAACCTAGCAATATACACATGGCACGGCAACCCTGTAGGACACACAATACATACACCACTCCATTGACACGTGGGCAGGAAGACACTGAAGTGTGACACATGTAATTATGCTGTACACCCTGACACAATGGAATACACACGTAATGACAAATGACGGCTGCCAATAACACTAGCTGCCACTCTAGAGCTACAAGGGACCAATGTCAAAGCACACAGTGATAATGTCATGGCCTGCACTGGAAGTACAACTTTGAAAATGAACCATTTACTATTACAATAGGCCACATAGTCAATCCGACACCCTTCAAAACAATACGTAGTGTGGAAAGGGTGTGCAATGTGCATTGCTGCAGATCTAACACCATGAGACACATAGCATAATGATGCAGACTTACAAGTAGGTGACACAGAGCCTGCTTTCTGTTACCCAGATCTGTTCCAGCCTTTGCGTCACCCAGCGCCTGTTCCCTGTGCCTGGCTTTGCCTTCTAGTTGGTTCTCTTGCTTTCTGTTTCCACTTGGGGTATCATGCCTGGTAAGTGCACCATCAGTCCTCACCTGCCTAGAAGTGTTTTACTTTTTATTTGGTCTGGCATCTGGTTTCCAGGAGGCTAATCCAGCCCCATCCTTTTTCCAGTGTTGCATATACTCACTAGTGTCTAACAGTGACAGCGTGCTATGTCTGTATTCCAGTAATTGATACTGTGTCTCCAGCCCGACCAACAAGGGCTAGTCTCAAGTATGTAAGTACAATCCTTGTTTGTGCCCTAAGGGTCCAGACACAGATTCACTTCTGCTGCCACCTTTCTATGGGGCTTGCATGGTGACCAGCTGTGAGATTAATCTGCGCAGAGGCACTGACGTTCCCTGTTGCTGTGAGAAGTCCTGAGCCCTACCCTGTGTACAATCTTAGTGATAAGCCCTGCGTTTTTGTCCATTACTGACCTGTTCCACATTTGTTCACACTAAGGTTGCTCTGTATTCACTTTTCTGTTTTATCTGTCTTACCATAGCTGCCCTATCCTCTTTTATGCCTTTATCTGCTCTTCTGCATTTGTACACTTCTTCCTTTCAAGATACTCTGTGAACCCAAGGGTTGCCCCTAACAGACTCATTATTAGACCCGCACGAAACCGTAAAACTGTGGAGGCCAATCCTGACACAGGGTACACAAGCCCACATACTTAAACTGGACACTTCTGTGGAATGCACATCTGAAAATATGTGACCAGGTGCAGCCAGGGCAGCATGTCCACCACAGCAACATAGGTAATTTTCATGTGCCAAACTTACGTGTGCATAACATTTTTATGGGTGGAATTAAGGCACAGTGTCTCAAACACTGTACGTACCAAACATGTACACATGGCCGACATATGGGAAGTCCACAGACAAGTGACCATGAAGTCATAGCCGACAATTAATGACATGTGGGGGTAAGATATCCAATCTATCACTCATCAGCCATCCTCAGTCACCCCAAAGTCAAACAACTACACACATCAAATGAGTCAACACATATTACAAACACATATCATGACTGTTGTACATCGCTGATTGCCATCTGATATAGATACCCATTTCTAACACATTCATACATGAGCATTATGTCAAATGTATTGCATGCTGTCCCTTCAGAAGCACACATATTGTTGTTACAGATAATTCAAATACAAAACACACAGGCCATGATTCATGCTTTTGTTGCGCCGCATTGCCGTCATTTATTGACGTAAAATCGCCACAAACTTACAAAATACAATTGTATTTTTAGTGTTTGCGCTGCTTTTTGCATCAGAAAATGAAGGAAATGTGGCACAAATAAAAAAACTGCTTTATTTAAAAAGCAGTCAAAGACATGGAGGTCTGCTGACTTCAGCAGGCCACCATCCCTGTGAGTGCAGGGACTCGCTATGGGGTCGCAAAATGCGACCCACCTCATTAATATTTATGAGGTGGGTCTTTGCGACCCCATAGCGAGTCGCAGACGGTGTCTGAGACACCGTTCTGCTTACGCATTTTTCTTCAACTGTGACTCTTGTGTGTGCCAAGGAAACCACCCTGCATCTGCCAGCACATTGTCGGACATCTTCTGCACAAAGCAGAACCTCCTACCTCACTCCGTTGGTGCAGAACCAGCATCTTCTTTCAACCGGAGGCAGCCATTTTGCACCTTCATCCAGGCTTTAGTGGGCTCCTGCCCCCACTGGACACTTCAGCGACTCTTGGATGTGGTCCCCTTACTTTACAGGTCTTCAGGTCCAGGAATCCGTCTTCAGTGCTTTGCAGTCTTGTGTGGTCCTTGCAAAATCCTCTATCACGACTTTATTGTGTTTTGGGGGAAATAGTAGTACTTTACTCCTGCTTTCCTGGGGTGGGGTCTCCTCTATCCCCCTGGTGTTTGCTGACACTCCCAGCGACCCTCTACACACTACACTTGCCTAGGGGTGCATTTGTGGTTCGCATTCCACTAACTTAGTATATGGTTTGTGTTGCCCCCAGGCCTATTGCATTCTATTGTGTTCTACAGTCTTTGCACTATTTTCTGACTGTTTTACCTACCTTATTTGGTTATTTGTGTATATTTTGTGTATGTTACTTACCTCCCAAGGAAGTATATCCACTGAGATATTTTTGGCACATTGTCACTAAAATAAAGTACTTTTTATTTTTAGTAACTCTGAGTATTGTCTTTGTTATGGTATTGTACCTATATGATATAGTGGTATTGCAGTAGCTTTGCATGTTTCCTATTTCAGCCTTTGCTGCTCAGCTATAGCTACCTCTATCAGCCTAAGCTCCTAGAACACTTCTACACTCTACTAATAAGACATAACTGGACCTTGTATAAGGTGTAAGTACCATTGGTACCCACTACAAACCAGGCCAGCCTTCTATACATGCAGACACAGTTTGAGTAAAAAATGTTGACACAAATGAGTCGAAAAACCACGCAAATGCTAACTAAACATACATGGGCCCTTAGTGTTAATTCCACCAGCGCACCACACGCATGTGGATATTCATTAAAATAGAAGTTTCCAGGTAATGCATGGTATTTTGCTGCAATGTTGGTTATGCGTTGAAAATATTCACGCAAACATCGTATGTGTCCAAAAAATTACATGCAAGACGGAAAACGGACCACAAAGGGGACAGGAAATGATGTAATAGGAAATCCTGTTTACAGACATGGTACTGTAGGTGTTCTTTCACTTTCACTTTACAGTCTGTGCTTTTTCTTGACTGTGTGGCTGTGTCTTGGTGTTGCTTGTGTCTGGATAGCGTTTCTTGTATCTTCTGGTGTCTCTCTTGTGTCTTTTTGTGTATTCTATTTGTATATTGTACCTGTTTAAGTATTTTTGAATCATTTGTTGTTTTTTAGATTGTATTTGTACTGTCGGGTGTCTGTTTGGGGGTTACAGTAGTTGGGGTTTGTAGTTTGGGTTGCAAGTTTCCTATTTTCACATTTATTTTCCTTCCTTTTTCCCTTTTTCTGTTTAAATTATTGTGCACGGAGGGGCGAGGCTGACCCGCATGGGTGAGGAGGAGCAAGGGCCTTTGTGTGACTGGTGTGCCACTTTCTGCCATTGATGTTGGAGATGGGTGGGCGTGTGATCCAGGGGTATCACACAGAGACAAGGCGGCTGCGGTGGGCAAGATGCTCTACCACCTTAAAGTGTATTCAGCACAACAAGAAATGAGCACCAGGAGAAGCATCGATGGGCTGACCTGTTGGCCAGAGAACAGGACCTGCTGGACTACCTGGGTGTGGTGATCAGTTGCCCTGTTGGTGAGGATCACATTGACAAATGTGTACAGTTGAATGCTCCTGAGCGACAGTAGAAGATGTCTTGACACACTGCACGGAATGTTTGTGGCCATGTTGAATGCAAGTAGAACAAACTGTTAGTGTCCCAGTACTGAGATGTATTCCACAACATGTTAACAAGGTGATTAGGAGCCCACATGTGACTTGGAAGTGCTCCAGTGTCAGAATATTGTCACTGAGTCATACCCTCATTTTTACAAGACAGTGATGCATCATTTTTCAACACAGAATTGTGCATCCCTGTATTGTAATATACATGTAGGACTGCATGGGTAACTGTCCCCCTTATCTAGCCCCATAAGTTGTACTCCATTTACATGACACTTATGTGATATGTAATAGGTGTGCATGCAGGTCAAGACCAGACGTGTGCTGTCATCAATGTGGTTGATTTTGGAATTGTGTTGGCAGATCAGAAGTTGCTGGTTGTCCACAAATGGACACATGAATGCACATGAATGCATATGAATGCAGATGTGATTGACCTATGGATACCACATTCCTAGGTGGCAGCCCCACATGTCTTCCACTCACTGAATCCATGTCCAAGTGGACATGGCTTTGTGATTGTCCTCGACAGTTGTGATGATGTATTACATGCCCATCCCCCCTGAGGCACAGGGGTAGGGCAAGAACATATATGACAGTCATCTCATTCAAGCATGCATGTGTCCCAAACAACACTGACCCAATATGATTAACAACTGCATACCACCCTGACAGTTACATCTACAAATCACTGGTCTTCTGTGCCTTGAATTTGACTCAGATGATAATGATTAGTGGACCTGAAGCATGTGAAGTACTTGCTGCAGTTGCATTGTGACACATTTCACTACATCAATGTACAGATCACGTTATTTGGTACAGCTCCTGTTGTGCTTTGCGGTGCTGTTAAATACTTGATGGGTAGGCAGAATTGCCATTTCATTCGTCAGGGACATTACATCATCTGTACTGTGATTTGGCCTGCATGTGCAATTTTAGGGAGAGTGTTAGATTATCATCTGTACATGCATCACACAATGATGACACTGATGGTTGCCTGTCTAATTTTTACAGTTGCCGACATGAATTCAGTGGAGATTAGGGATTTCCAGAAGCGGGCAGTGAGGTACAGAGACATCTTGGATGTCAAAGCTGGGTACCAGAGGATGGCAAGATGCTATCAGAGAGAGAGAGTCACAGGAGAATGGCGGGATTTCAGCCAAGGGGGACCGGCATTGGCCACAACGGTGGAGCCACCACCACAACTGCACCCAGTAGTACAGCAGCCACCATCACATCAGCCCCACCTGCTGCACCGTCAACCTCAGGACCATCAACCACCACACCTGCTGCACCTTCCACTTCAGCACCACCGACCACTACACCTGCAGGAGCAACAACCTCTGCAACACAGACAACCACATCTGCTTTTTTGAACATGGGCACCATTTCCCAGCTCCAGAGGGACATGCGTAAAGTTATGAAAAAGCTTGAAACTCTCCAGAGGGACGTGGACAAAAATAGCCGGAGGCTAAAATCTACATGGAAGACTCTGAGGAGGGCAAACCTCTGAACTTCTGCCTCCCCTCACCCCTAATTCCGTTCCCTCCCTCCTCATTCCTTATCCAGATTTTTTGTGGGTTCAGGGGATTTAGTGATTGGTTGGAGTAGGGTAGTAGGTTAGATAGGATAAGTAGGTAGGGTGGTTCATATTATTACATGTTAGTTTGTGGGTGGGTGGGTACGGGGGTAATGTTTGTGCTTTTGTGTATTTTAATAAAATAAAAAAAATAAAAACTATAACAAAATTTACAAATATATATATATATATATTTGTTTAGTATTAGTTAGTATCTGTTTAGGTTAGTATATGTTAGTATATGTTGTCCTACATGTGTCTCGTCATATAAGTTCGGGTGGGGGGCAAATGTTTAGAGTGTATTGTTAAATTTGGTAAATCAGCTTAGCATAGGGCAGTAAGGGCCAGTTGTGGGTAATGTATAGTTAGGATAGATTAGGTTAGTATAGGTGTGTTACATAGTTTTAAGTTCTGTTTTGTACATAGTTATTAAAGATTTAGGTACTCCCCTACTCCATATGTCATATCCTTGGGGCTCTGGGTCTTTGCATGAGTGTACAGTGCCAATTGTCTGCTGGCCTGTATATTCCGTCCTGCATCCACATCCCTCTCTTGACATGTTAATTCCTACTTCCAACTGAGCTGTCACATTGGCAGCTAAAACAAATCTAAATCTCTATGCAACTGCCATCCATTGTTCCCACCACTTAACGTCACTATGGTTCCCATGTATTGGACAGGTGGGTGTGGTTTCAAAGCTGTCATCATTTGGGTCCCATGTCGGAATACTGGGCACTGTGGGATGTCTGCCTGTAGCCTGTTCATGTGAACACTGCTAAACTGAGTAGTGTCAATTTCAGATGAGATCAAGTATACAAATTTCACACCTATGTGTTTTAATTGTACTCCCAGCTGATGTTATTGGCCAAACACTCTTACACAGCCATTCCTGCTGTATGTTGTGGGTGAGGCATGTATGTTTTAAAGCAAATGTCCCATAGTATGACTTCCTTGTTGGGGATGTGGCCAGCATTGAGTTTCATCCTGTTGATACTTTGGACCAGAAATATACTAAGATTGCACTGCATTGCCTCACGTTTTGAAGCAGACGCAAACGTACAAATTACAATGATATTTTTTAAGTTTGCATTGTTTTTGCTTAACAAATGATGCAAATGAAACGCTGAAGAATTAGAATTCATGGCCCTTGTGCGTAAATATTTGCCCACATTATTTCTGCACTCTGGTTTTGACACTCTGTGACCATAGACATGTTACATACAACACAAATCTCCAGCAAAGTAAATGTGTCACATTACACAGAGACAAAGTGGTTGTGTAGGTGCTGTTTATTTTAAAGTGCTGTAGTGCAATATTTACATAGTCTAGGTTTGTGAGCCCGTTAGTGTAAAGCATTCTATTGTGAAGAAAGACAAGTGCAAGGTTGAGGGACATGTCATTGGACATGCTGAGATGAAGTGTAATTCAGTAAAGAGGAACATAAATTGCCAATTGAGTAGTGAGAAACAATTGCAGTCCTTAGTGGTGAGGTTAACAGTGTGTGGGTAAAGAGTGCATGTCACCAACTGTAGCGACACTGGCATGCTGTCAAGTACAGAACAAAGGAAAATCAGTGCCCATGTGGCATGGGCTGGTGCCACCGGGTACTCCTATGGGTGAATATGATCTGTTCCACATCTCCATCCTCTGATCTGTGTGTCGTCTCCTCTGCCCTTGATGATGGTGGTGGTGGTGAGTTTGAGGGGGCAATGCATGCTTCAGTGGTTGGAGAAGTGGACTCCAAATTCCTGGCAGCTGCCATCTGGGGAACTACATATGGCATACCTGCAGCAAGGAGGAGCTGTTGATTATTGAGTATGGCAGCATCATCACTGTGGTAGGCAGCCATGCCTGCCCTGAGGGAGTCCAGCTTGTCGTCATGCATGCAGCTGCAAGATTGGGAGGGCAGGTGTTGTGGCAACTCCCTCACAGCAGTTGACTCCTTGCAGTTGAGATTGTGTGACTTGTATGGCTGCTGACTGTTCTGCAGATGTCATCATGCACATGGGCATCCCCTCAAGGCTGGCTGCCATAGTTTGCATCCCCATCCACACCTCCTTGGCCAGCTCCTGCTGTACTCCCACTACTGTCCTCTCAATGGTGATCCCTTTGTCATCAGAGTCCTCAGCTGTGTTTGAGCTGGCACGTCGTACTATTGAGGTGGTGGGTGGGTCCTCTGAGATGGCTGCTACGTGTGTGCTCCTCCTTGCGACTGGTGGTGGTGTCTGGAGGGTTCCAAGGACATCTTGGAGGGTTTCCTGACTAATGGTTGTCAGCTGGTCATCCAGGACATCAGGGTAGTCCAGGACAGACAGATCCACAGGAGAGCCATCATCCTTTGCAATGAGATATTGTACAATTAGTGTTTATGTGTTGTGGCACTTGTAGTGTGACGTCACTGACTTCATATTGTTGGTACATTGGTATCTTGATTCCAATGCATTGTTCTTGTCATTAATGTTTGCAGACTCTCAGCCCTATGCCCCTCCTAATGTCACATATAGTGTGGGCAGTTTGGGGGATTGTCTGCGTCACATCTTCTAGGTGTGGGTTCTGTTCAAATTGTGGTGTGACACCTTATTGTCCAAATCAACCCTCCCTCTGCTTCCATTAGCATGGTAAGGCCTTGCAATGATTGTTGGTGTGCTGATGTCACATGCACCACACATAACAATATGGCCCTGTCCAAGTCTATAATTTTTCACATACACCTGTACGGTGCTGAGAGCTAGCACCAGAACATGTATTCCATTTCCATGAAACAATACAGGGGTCACCATTGGTAGTTTCTCATGTTGATGTTTGCGCATGCGTGCTACATTGCATTGCACTGATGGCCTGGCAGAGTTCCATTTCCTCTTAAGACTGTGCAGTTGTATTTGCCTAGCTACACGCATATGTCCTCCCCCTCAATGCCACTATGACACCTGAGATGTTGCATGGTGGCATTGAAGTTATTGTGACACAGGCACAGTGATAGACCCTGGAATGGGCAGCATGGGTATGAGATTACTACTGTGTACATCATGATGTCTGTGACAGTGCCTGATGTTTATTGAGTCTATGGAGTTGAGCAGTTGACAGGAGTTGCACTTGGATAAAGATTGATGGGGATTGAACACGTAGTCATACTGAACCTTCATTTTGAGTGTGTTTGTGCCATGGGCACTTAACTGCCATTTCCTAATTTACCACATTGAGCACACTCTGCACAGCTAGTAGTGGCAAGTGTTGTCAATAGTAAATTGATCCATTGGCCTGAGACTGAGCATTGTCTTCTAGTTTACATTCTGACAATACCAGCTGTCCTGTGACAGCAGACCAGTTTTATGTTCTACCCTACCCTCCTGGTCTGCGTCAGCATTTCCAGAAGCCTTGACATGGTGATGTACCCCCATGCAAAGGTTGTTGGTGTTGTGTTGTGTTGTGCTGTGCCCCTGGATGCCCCTGCATAGCACCTGCACCTGGCATGGGCAGTGCAGGGAGTTCTGTGCCATGCCCCTTTGCCCTTTCCACTGCCTGATTTTCAGGGCTGACATGCATTGTGTATTAGGTATGTACCTCCCCCTTCTTGCACTTTTAGGCATTTTGGTCCCCCATGCAACTTACCCTGCATATGTGTTGTTTCCTGGTAGTCTGCGCTGTCCTGTGATACCAGTGACGATTTCCTTTGGGTTGACGGCTGCAACCATCTCCTTCATCTCATCCAGGTCCTCTTGCAGTGCTGGACTCCCACATCAGGTCTGCAATGCTGCCTTCCTGCCCCTTGCCATTTTCTCCTTTGTCCTTCGCTTGCAGTCATGCCAGCGTTTCTTGCACTCCGTGACAGTTCCCCTGACCTCTGCCACACTATTAATCTTGTCCACAATCTGTTGCCAAATTGCCTCCCTCCTCCAACTTGGCAATACAGAGGTGATGTAGAGTTGATACTGGTGCTCTGTCACCTCTCTGACCAGGATTTCAATCTCCTCTGCGCTAAAGCGCCACTTCCTCTTCTTCTTGTCTCTCCCCTGGGTCTTGTCTGTGTCTTCCTGGCTGGTTCCTGGTTGTGTGGGGTCTCCCTGGGGTCTCTCCTGGCTTCTGGGATCCATTTTGGGGCTCCTTAGCACTGTTTGCTGCATTTGCATCTCTTTTTGCCGCTATTGCGATGAAAAATGGCACATATCAGTTTTGCGATGTTTTTCCATGTCGCAAACCGGATTAGAGTCATTTATCCTGCGTTAACGTCATTTTGCCTTACGACAAGGTGCAATGTTTAGCGTCAGGAAAAATGGCTCTTACCTGTTCTTAGCGCCAACAACTTCAAACTATAAATTTGATGTCTGGGTGGTGTTGAGAAATGATGCTAGCCAGCACTAAAATGTTTCACGCAAAACTGCATTTGCGCAGTTTTGCGTCAAAATGTATAAATCTGGCCCTTAATGAGAATGGGAAAGCAGTGGAGGGGAAAACAACAACTATCTTGCAAGACTGTTGGTAAAAACATATCTTTTTTCAACTGATGATCGCCATCAGAGATGGGAGAGTGGGTATCTGGTTCATGGTTGCCATCTTTTTTGTATCCAAAAATAGTGGGAGTTATCAGATATGAATTTTTAATACCATACCTATGTTATGTTTAAATGTTTTGCCCCATAACCTATTGGTATGTGGTATAATCACAAGATAATATAACACAACACGTGGTATCCGTTCTAGAACAGAAGAAATATTTATTTATCTTCCTGAAACGGGGGACATCATGAGGATCGAGTGACAGATCTAATATGGGATTCTGAAAGCTTTAACACTATCGACACAATTCTCCCTCTGTAGACAGCCATTTCTTTCTCCACTATGGGTATCTTTCTTAGAGTGGTTGGTAATTGTGCTTCTGTTTAAAGAGCTTTTCTTGACATCTTAATGCATTTAAATATTCAGCTTCCTAAACGTCTTTGTATGGATGAATAAATAAATGAATGGCCAGTATTTGCAAAGTGCAGAGCTGCTCTTAGGCGCGATGTGATGCTGAGAAAACAGGTCTGAAAACCCTCTACCTGTATAAACAGATAAACAACAAGTTTTTTTTTCGTTTTTTTTAGAAAGAGAGGTTTATCATTAAAAGAGCAAAGCATGGAAGGGAGCGGATTCCAAGCCTGAGCTTCCGGGAGTGTGAAAGAGAAACCACTCCTTCTAGCTTGTCTAAAGTGGAGTGCTCTAAGCAGGTGGTATGGTTGAATTCTTACCCAAGAAAGGGAGACAAGAGGAAAACGTGGCCCTGTGATCAGGAAGTAGGGATTTAAAAAGAATCCCCTTACTGACTGGTAGCCAAAGCAGTGTCCTTAGGTGGAAAGAGACAGAAACGCACTGAGGTAATTTCGAAATCAGACGTGCTGCAGCCTTTTTGTCTACCTGCAGCCGTCTGATTAGATAATCTGGGTGGCCCTAGAAGAAGGTTTTGAATAATCCAGTCTCGATGTTCTCGTTGCATGCACCATAGTTTCCCGTGAGTTTAGTAGCTGGAGATATAGAAGCTTCTTTAAGGCCCGCAAAAGCATAGAGCAGGAGCGACCACTGAGACCACTTGAGATTGAAAGAAAGCTAAGAATCAAACTTGATTCCCAGATTTTTAACCACACAGGCTGGCTGAGATGGAAATGACCGTCCCAATTGGTTTAAGAGACTCAAACAGAGGGATTTCAGTTTTCTTGGAATTGAACTTTAAATCACTAATGCCCGTCTCATCAAAGACTTAGAGTAAGCAGGCTTTAGAGGGTTCATGCAAGGAAGCAAATAATCTCGCGAAGGAGAGAAGTAGCTGCCTATCATCTGCATAGGAAATCAACTTGAATCTAAGAAACTCAACCAGGGAAGCAAGGGGAGACACAATAGATGTTAAATAAAGTTGGCCCCAAAGATGAGCCCTGAGGATACGCCCAGCCGCTCCACGCCTTCCCACTGGTGATGTGGCTTGGTGGCTGAGGAAAAAGGAGACAGCCAAGCAATGTGCTCTCTGCTGTCCAGAAAATACTTGCTCCTTTTAAGCGCCTGACTCAGGTGAATCTGAAAACTGGAGTAATGCTAAGTAAGTAGGGTTGGCAAGTCTGAATATCCAGAATTAGCAGACTCTAGTACGGTTTAGTTCCCTTTGGTCATTACAGGATTTTACATTTTTGGGTACAACTCAAATACTTTGATAATCAGAAAGGCTACTGTTAAGTAGTGTGGGCAACACTAATGACCAAAGGGAACTAAACCGTACTAATTAACCGTAATATTCATTTCAGTGTTAACATTCTTTAGCATCCAAAGTAGCACTTAAATATTGTTAGCAAACAGTGGATTGTTAATACATTCCAACATTTATGGACTTAGTTTATTTTAGCACCAGTTGATGGTTGTTTGAGGGTTGTTGTACTCTCTATGGCATACAATTTGTTCTGTGCAACAAATTTGTTCAGAGTCGTCTCCTTCTGACATGGCCAAGTTACATGTTAGACTTAGGGAAGTGGCCATTGATCATACTGCTATTCAGGATTCAGGTGACCTATTGTGGCATGCACCTAACATCTTAGCACTGCTGAAGAATTTCTGAGACCCCAATTTATAATTTATAATCAATCGTGTACCTCAAGGGTAGTGTAGATGCCATTATTTTGGGAATTGTGGCTCTTGCAACACAGATTGGAGAGTTCTTAACTCCCAAAGGCAGAACTTCACCTTCATGGTAAGTCATTGCAGTTTGGAAGACCTCTGCATATTGCACAGATGGGGCTTTTCTATAGATTACTGGTTAATTTTACATTCAATGGAGGAGCATCAGAATATTCAAGGATATATTGCCTATCAGAAATGCATGGGACCATATCAACATTTGTTTAATTTTGAACTTATTAATTGTTAGAAATTGGGTTTCTGGTTGGCAGAGGTATGCACCCTGTCAAAATAGGAGCCACAGTCCTGGTCAGTGTAAGTCACAAATGCCCCCTAAATTAACCTGTGCTCACCCCTGGTAGCTTGGCACAGAGCAGACATTCTCAACATTAGAGACAAAGTGTTAAGTATTTGTGCAACACTTCAAGCATAAAACAGGTTACTACACCTGGTTAGGAAAATAGAGTTTAATTTATTGAACAAAATGAGACCTAAACAGCAAAAATCCAATAAGTAGAATTTGAGATATCAGGTTTTTTTTAATGAATAAACTGAAATGTAATGCTTAATGGCATAAAGCACCAACTAGGGCTATCTGGGCACGATAGACCGGGTGAAATATGAAAAGTCAAGCTGACTCGACGGAGCACGAGTTCAATACAAAGACCAGCCTTGGTCCATTGAACAGTACCTTAGTTGCATTGACATCAAGTGGGGGGTGAGGAATAGGGGGAGTGATGTGTTTTCTTCGATCGTTCAGATGTAAGCAATGCATCTATTCAGATCTACACAAAGTTAGAGATGCATCGGAAATGGAGGCGATGTGCTGTGCAGTCGGTGTGGCAATGTTCCTAATCCTCAAAGCAGCTGCAATGTATCAACATTAGATGGAGATGCACCTGTTCTCAGCTGTGCGCTGGAGTCTTTTTGTTGCCTTTGGGCTACAGAAGCACTTTATGCTCACTTCCAAGGGTCCATGACTGGATTAGCACCACTTGGCAGGGGAAGGATCACAGCTGTCAGAGTCCAGGTGCTGTAGGTGATGAGTTGGAAGTCTGGAGGCAAGCCAGCAAGTTCTTGGGAGTCACTTTGGTTCTTGGTTCAAGTAATGTGGGTCCAGTCCTTTTCACCTAGACAAAGAAGGCAGTAGGCAGAAGGTCAACACATCAAAAAACAGTTTTTTCAGAGCAGCAGTCCAGCAGAGTAGCGGTCTTTGTAGCAACACAGCAGTCCTTCTTCCTGGCGGAGTACTCACAGGTCCAGATGTGTGCTAAGTTGGTAGGTTCAGAATTCCAGTTCTTATACCCACTGGTGCCTTTGAAGTGGGGGAGACTTCAAACAAGGGCTTTGAAGTGCACACAGCTAATTCCTGCATGTCCTGGCTCCAAACTCACTAAAGGGGGCTAAGCAGTCCTTTGTGTGTGGACAGGATACAGCCTATTCAGGTGTAAGTGTGAGGCTGTGGCTAGCTCCTCCCTCCCATTCTGCTCAGGATGGCCCATCAGGTGTGGGTGGCCCATCAGTTGCACCTTAGCACCCTTTGTGTGTGGCTGTCTAGAGGGAAAACACAAAGCCCAGCTGTCACCTGCCTCACACATATATTAGAGAAAGGCTGCAGGCACACAGAGCAGAAAAATGCCAACTTTCTAAAAGTGGTATTTTCAAAATTGTAACCATAAATCCAACTTTACTGTTCAAGATAAATTATTACTTCAGTTCCATAGGTACTAAACATGACATCTCTAGTCCTTGTCATTCAGGAATCACAGCTTATTAAATGTAATGAGAAATCCCCAATTCTTATCCTAATTGAGCCTCCCAGTAGTGAAAAACAAATTTGAGAGTTTTCTACTACAAGGACATGTAAAACTTAAAAGTATATTTCTGCCTTTCATTTACACAGCACCTGCCCTATGAGCTACCTAGGGCCTACATTAGCAGCGACATGTGCAATAAAAGGGAGGTTTATGGCTTGGTAAGGGGTTTTAAATGCCAAGTTGAAATTGTAGTTTCACACTGAATTTGGGCTGCAATGGCAGACCTGGGACATGATTTAAAGGGTGACTTAAGTGAGTGGCACAAGCAGTGCTGCAGTCCCACTAGTTGAATTTAATTTACAGCCCTAGGCACATACCGTGCACTTTACTAGGACTGGTAGGTAAATTAACTATGCCAACTAGGTATATACCAGTAAAATCATGTTTTAGGGAGATGGCACAGCCACCGTAGCACTGGTTAACAGTCTAAGGTGAACAAAAACAAATTCAGCAAAAAAGAGAGGAAAAGCGAAAAAAAAGTTTGGGGTTGACCCTGCAGAGTGGGCCATTTCCAAAATAAGTGCTGTGTAAAGTTGCTTGGTTTTATTTACAAGGAGTACCTTTATTCACACATGCACTCTCTAGTATGTACAGCTTGTGTAAATGTTGTACTTGTGAAACGTCTACAGTTTGCATTTTTGGTTGTAAAGTATGAGTTTTGACCATGTGTACGAGACAAAAAAAAAAGGATGTTGATGATCATGAAATTCAGAACTGGAATTAAAAATGATGCACGCAAGAAGGAAATACCTCAACTCTACTCTGCCACAAATACATTAAGCACAATAGACTATTTAAACACCAGACACACAAAAAATACTTGACTAACTAAGCGTAGGTAATGAAAAAAAAAAACGGCAAACTACAGCTAAACTCTGCAAGGAGACTGACGCCAGATTATACTTACCTCATAAATTCTATGCACAGCCCTAAAAGAGTTTTCACATAGTCTGCCCTTGCATGAGAGATTTGGCAGAACTTGGGGATTGGATGGTTCCCAGGGTTGAAGTGATAACAAGATGGAAACAAGTGTGCCTGGGAGTTTTTTTTTTTTTTTCTTACCACAGTTTCACTTTGCCCACGTCTACGTCCTGTTCTTCATTGAGTGCATTAAATGTGATGTGGATGACAGTTTAGTTTGCAAAATGTTAAGTCTCTATGGACCCAGTGAGATGCTTCCATGTGCCTTTCTGTGCCCAATAACACTATTTATATACAAAATTACAGAGGATGCAGGCCCATATTCATAATTTTGTCATGCAGCACAATGCAGCAGGTCACCTTGCTGCGCTTCATGAAAGAAAAAGTGCAGGAATGTGCTGTATACAGAGCATTCCTGTCCTTTCCTTTTGCTGGTGTTCTCTGGCTAGCCCCAATGCAGGCACCCTTGCCTCATGGTGCAAGAGTGCCTGCATTGTAGGCAGGATTGTTTCTGTGCAGGAAGGGACACCTTCCTGGACAAAGACAATCTGCAGAGGCATTTTCTTCTTGGTATGTGTGCTGTAGAATGCATCAGATGTAGAAAGAGGAAAAACAAGAAGAAATAAAAGTATGTATCCTTGTTACGCCTCACCTGGGGAGGAATAGCACTTCGACGCATTCTGAGGTCTACCACTAATGGTAAATATAGGAATACATCAATATCCATGGGAGGCTGCGTAGAAACACCCACGCTCTACCCATTGAGTGGCTCTCTGGGGAAGAGTAACACAAGGCAGTGATTTATGTTGCCTTGCGTTACTCGAGATTTATCAGGCCATGCATGACCACACAACTTGGCATTGTGTGGGTTGATAAATCTCACTCAGGTTTTTCTTTAGCCTTGCACCCCCTTGCATGGTGCAAGCGTGGCCGAAAACCTTGATAAATCTGGCTCAATACAGTATACAGTAAATTAATACCTCTAACTTTTTTTCAAATAATCAATTTTTACATAAGACACGAGTGGCTTATGAAGTCTTAATAGTACTGAATCTGACCTGTTTGTTGTTCCGTTGATTTTCATGATTTCCTCAACCAAGCCAGTCCTCTTCAACCTCCCTGCAGGCTATCTCCAAACCCTAAATCTTCAAATATCTTTGAAGGTGGTGTCAAAGGACAGCACATTGTACTTGCTTTCATCCTTTTTACCAAGTTGTACTCAAGCAGTGGCTCCCTCACCCCTTCAATTTTCCTTCTGCTCTGAACCTTAACAAACCTGATAGTATCCCATCACTGATCCCGACATTGTTCAGTTGTTATTTTTCTCTACCTCGCTATCTGATGGATCCTTATTGTTATTAGGATGACACCAAACACATATTTTCCATTGGAAAACTCTCTAACGCTCACTCCCCCTGCCACTGCCTCAAACAATGTATCTCAGGCATTCATTATGGATGGAACCATATCCCCCTTTTAAGGGCCTCTTTTGTAGGTTCACTGACTATGTGCCACTCATTTGTGGTGCACAGTCAGCCTGCCTTTCAGCAGCTCCTTTGCCTATGTGCCTGCATCAGAGATACAGCTGTGGTGCAGATGCAAAGGGTTTGCTTATTTTCATGGGTCATGCCCCAAATGATGCAATGCCCCATTGTAATCACACCAGTGTCCATGAAGCCCTGGTGCAATCTGTTTTACAGACAGGTGTGGCACAATCATCTGTGGCCTCTTCTGTAATATCAGAGGACCCTGGAAGTGCAGAAAGAAGTTGAATATTTGCCTGGTCCATCTACAACCACTGGGACACTGAGTGTAATATGGTTCCTGATGTTATCTTTCTTAACAATTCATATACTAAACACTCACACCTTAATATTAGATTGTTTGGGCTTCTCATCCATAAATGCTGGGCTTCTCTTCCTCTCTCTTTATATGAAAAATCACTTCCCATTCTGCATTTCAGCTTGCTATCAAAGCATGGCTATTCACCAGCTCTACATCATGGTTACTGTCAGTCACCACTTCAATATAGTAAGATTCATCATTCATTCATACATACATTCATTTTATACTGGATGAACTCAATTGAGGGGTGTTTTTATTCATGTAAGCTTCTTTGGCACAAGTGGTTCTATTTGGTGGGATATTATACTTTGCACGATAAAGGAAGCCATTTTGATGGATCTAGAGACCGTAGGGGGAGTATTAGACCTATCATCCTTAGGTTGGTCTTTCCCCCAAATTTTTGCCTTCCTCTTCCACTTTTTCTGATCTCTTTTTTGCTGGTATTCGAACTTTGCACACTTTTTCACTGCTAACCAGTGGCACAGTGCTTGAGTTTTCTCCTCTAACCATGGTAATATTGACATATCCCCAATTGGCATATTTTACTTATTTCAAACCCCTAGTAAATTGCACTACATTTGCCCAGGGCTAATACATTAAATGCTGAATGTGGGCCTGCATCACTGATTGTGCTGCCCACTTAGGTAGCCGTTTAAACATGTACTAGGCCTGCCATTGCAGAGCCTGTGTGTCTAGTTTGAAACTGACATTTTGACCTGACAAAATAAACCTGGCCCAAACCTTCCTTTTTAATACATATAAGTCACCCCTCTATTAGGACCCAAACTGCTTGGAGGGCAGGGTGCAATGTATTTAAAAAGTAGGACATATACCTTTAAGTTTTACATGTCCTGGCAGTGAGAAACTCTTACATTTGTTTTTCACTACTGCAAGGCCTAGCTCTCCCTTAAGATAACATTGTAGATGCCTTATTACATTTTATAAGTATAGTTTCCAAATGGGAAGAGATAATTCCTTCAAATTTGGTGTCTTTGAAATCACAAAGTATAATCTTATCTTATGGTGAAGTTGGATTTTAACTACAATTCTGAAAATTCCAATTTTAGAAAGTTAAAACACCAGATGATGGCAGTTCGGGCTGGATTGTTCCTATAGGGAGCAGAATCAAGACTGATTTGTAAATGGCTGGGTCCAAACTGGGGTGACATGGTGAGCAGAAAAAATAAATATGGATTAAATCCTGCTATGTGACGGGGTGGATGTTTAATTTATTATGCATGCTGTCCATCATCAGTTTTTTGCTTTTGTCACCCTAAATGGGAAGGGTATGCCCAGAGGTGGGTCCTGTCTTCACTTTGACACTGGATTCAAGTTATCCTGGCTGATGAGAGGGTGATACCCTCCAGCCTTTCCCAGGATGCTTGTTTCCGGTCCAGGAAAATCTGGCTTGGCAGTTGGGGCCGGACTGTTCCCATAGAGAGCAGGGTCAAAATTGATTTGCATATGGCCAGGTCCAAACTGGGTGGCATGGTGAGTGGAAAATATGATGGATTAAACCCAGATCTGTGACTGAGCATGAATGTTTGATTTGTTCCACATTCTGTCCATCATCTGTTGTTTTTTTTTTTTTTTTTGCTTTTGTCGCCCTAATTGAGAAGACCCAGATAGGTCCTATGGTCACTGTGCCACTGGAATCAAGCTAGCCTGTCTGATGAGGGGTGATACCCCAAACTGGTCCATGAAGCTGTTTGTAGTCCAGGGAGGACCTGGCCTGGCAGTTTGGGATAGACTTTTGCCATGGGGAGCAGGGGCAAGACAGATTTGCAAATGGCTGGGTCCAAACTTGGATGGCATGGTGAGGAAAAATATAATATATTAAACCCAGGTCTGTGACTGGGGGTGAATGTTTGATTTGTTCTACGTTATGTCTATTATCTGTTTTCTTTTTGCTTGTGTCACCCGAAGTGAGAAGGGTATGCCCAGACATGGGTCCCATGCTCACTGTACAACTGGATTCAAGCTAGCCTGGCTGCTGAGGGTTGATACCCAGAAAACTGGTCCCAGGATGCTTGTTTCCAGTCCAGGGAAGACCTGGCTTATCAGTTGAGACTTTTCACCAGGAGAGAAGGGTCAAGATTGATTTGCATGTGGCTGGGTCTAAACTGGAGTCGCACGGTGAGAAGAAAAAATTATAGATTAAACCTAGATCTGTGACTGGGGATGAATGTTTGATTTTTTCACATTAAGGCTATCAGCTGTTTTACTTACTGTTAAAAGTTCACATTTTCTGTCCTTAGTCATTGGGTACCTGCAACCTGTTTCTGGTCACATGACTGGGTGTTGGCAGTTGGGGTTTGTTCATTTCTCCTAGACAACCATACACAATGGGAGCATAGATGTGACTTTAGTTCTATCACTGGCAAGATGAGGGGGATGAGCTGGGCACAGCCTTGTTTACTTCTGAATGAGCTGTGTGCTGTCCACACACTAAGGTCCTAGCATATCTGAACTGTCACTCAAGTCAGCTTGGAGCCAGGACAGGGTAAGCAGGGAATTCCTTGCACTTTACAGCCACTGTCTAGATGTTTCTTCCACCTTCCAGATTCAGGATACTGGGATATAAAAGATGGACCTCAGACACCACCACTTCAGTACATTTCTTCGCTATAGATACTCTTTGAGGACATGGAAACATTGTGCTGCTGATGGACTGCCAGTATGTTGGACTAAACTCTGCTGGACTCCTGCTTTGCAGTGCTGGCCTGCTGCCCTCCTGCCTAGGTCAAAAGAACTGGACCTGCATCTCTTGAAGCCAGAATGCAGGGTGACTCCAAGGGCTAGTTGGGTGGCCTCCTGATCTGAAGCCAAAGGCACACAACAGTCTTCCAAGAGCCTTGCATCTGCACCTGGACTCTGCAATCTGTCAGTCTGCCATGCCAAGTGGTGCCACCCCAGTTCTGGACCTTTGGAAGTAAGGTGGTCTGCCAGCCGGTGGATCCAGCAGAATCAATAGATCTCTTTGTTGCATGGTGCAAACTCAAACAGAACTGATGCATCACCACCGCTGCATGGATTGGACCATTTGCAAAGCCTTGCATCACCATTTCAGCCCACATTGCCCTTAGAACTGCCACTGCGCAATACACCCTCTGTGTAGGCACTCGTATCTATCGTCAGTGACAGCCTTGATGATGATGCCAGACTCTGCATCGTAGCCTCACAGCTCTGTGGAACAGATGCATTGCCCCGACTGCGCATCGCATTCCGGAAACCAGACTTCCCATCACAAGCCCCATCAACGAGATCCTGAACATCGATGTAACAGGACCTTGCATGGCAGCCTCACCACACCATGCAACCAATGCATCACCTCTGCTGCGCAACACATCTTTGACATAGATCCACACATTGCTCTAGAAACCAGGATTAACTGTACAATGTTCATCTGGCCTAACTGGGTCCCTGTAGGGTCCCTATAGCCAGCACGCAATCCTTCGCTGTTGGCCTGAACATTTAAGTTTGTTCCGGTCCAGCACTACCACATATCAACAGTTGCCGCTCTACACCTTTTGGAACTACAAATTAGATTTTTGTCTTCAGGTCTTGATTTATTCATTATGAACTACTCTATGTTCAAACTCTGCGGTGGGATTCTTTTGTGGTATGTTTTCACTGTGTTACTGTTTGAAGTGTTGGACAAATACTTTAAACTTTGCTTCTAAGTGAAACCTGACTGCTCTTTATCAAGCTACCAGCGGGTTAAGCACAGGTTAATTTGGGGTTTGCTTGTGCCCTACTCCGACAAAGATTGTTTCTTGACCAGGTTCACACCCCAGGCAACATTCAACAACCCATTTTCTTGGAGAAAAAGAGAGAGAGAGAGAGAAATCAAGAGAAAATGAGAGAGAGAGAGAGAGAGAGAGAGAGAGAGAACGAGAGAGAGAGAGAGAGAGAAGGAAAGCGTGTGTGTGTGTGTGTGTGTGCGCATGCGTGTGAATTTGTTCTCAGCAAAATAGTTGAGGACATGCCTACTACTGTTATTTATTATGAAACTATTCACAAAGAGTTAAATTGAAAAGTAGAGAACATTAGTTATTATTGTCAACTTCACCCACACAGTGATTATAATGAATTCGTGACAACAACAAATTAAAGCAGAATCTTAAACATGTCACCTGGGCCAAACAAATTATTACTGTTTGCAAAAACTGATGCTGAAAGAAAGCTAATATATAACCAAGATATTTACTGGTGTATTTTCTTTAGGTTTGCGCTGCAAAGGTCAGGGGCTGCATTTTTAACTCTTTGTGGTTTAATTGACATTGCCATGACTCTGATACTTGGTAGAAGTTTGAAATTGTTCAAACGAAAAGCAGGCTGAATCGAGTTAACAAATAGCTATTTTAGAAGCACGTCTCCAAGAAATGACTAACTTGTAAACAGAATGAGATAAGACAAGTGATCCAATTTAGAAAGGTTTTGTACACACTAAATACATTTATTTGTAACATAGGGCCATATGTACGAAAGCTTTTTCCCATAGACACAGAATGGGTAAAATCCTTTCGTACATCTGGCCCATAGTTGCTTAGCACTTTACCAAACAAATGATTTTGAAGTTGTTCAGAAAAACATAGCACAAGAATAATATAATGAACATTCTCTTGAGGAATGTCAGTGGTAATGCAAGAAGAAATGCAGGAGAGATCCTTTTTGAAGGAATACATTGCCCTCCTGAGGTAGAACAGTCAGCTCGACACAGAAGAAAATCGGTTATATAACAAATATTCTTCTCAGCAATATCGTCTGATATAAATGTCATGTCCCATGGCACTTAAAACAATACCCTTCTATTTGATGTAGCATATCTATTATTAAGATGTCCCACTCAAAATACTCTGTTGAGTGACTTTTGAGAGAGTACACGTTTGAGTTGACCTTGTCAGGATTCGAACGCCTGACCCATTACCACTTCCTGCAGAGTACATTCAACTTACTGACCCTATCCGTTCGACATCTGACCTCTAGAATAACACTGCTAACAAAGAAAAGTAATTCAATACATAATTAGTGTTGCAATGGCCAGATTTAAAAGTAAACTATTCAACTAGGTCAGTTCTTGCCATCCTAGGGCACAATGGTATTGCACGCTGGGCTGCCTCTGAAATAGGAAACATGCAGGATACAATAACCATTCATGCATTCGCCAGGTCTGTTATATGAGTTCTGTAATGTCTGAAAACGTCCATTGAAGGGGGTGAAAAATAAACTCTAGCTCAAACGAAGTCTACGATCAGTGCCTTTCCTTTGGACTGGTGACTGAGAAGGAGCAAAGGAGAGTTGATAGAGGCATGCATAACTGTTTTAAAAGAGAGTGCGCGAAGGACTACACTACACTTGTAGGGAACCATTACCGACTTCGAAGCGATTACATCTATCTGCTGCTAAACCAGGCTCAGCTTCTATAGCATATACTATTCACCACTGGGAAACACTTCCAAAGACACATTTGGTAAAACAGAGGTCACCCATGAATTTATATAAGGTCAAAGTTTGCCACCACTGTTCTTGCAATTTTAATTCTTTCTAAGGTCGGACATACTATGCAAACAGAGCAGAGGGTGAGATTGATGTTTTTAAATGTGGCATGGTGCTCTTCTGGGTAGGTGCACACTTTAAAGTTGGGCTTCTATGCTACACACTAATACAGAGGGTCATATTTACTCATCTTTGTCGCAACACAGGGCACCAAACAAAGTTGCTGAGCTGCGTAGCATGAAAGGGACAGAGCAAAAATACTCCATATTTACAAAGATATGGAGCATTTCTGCCCTCTTCATGTGCTGGCACACTGTGTGCTGCCTAGCACGAATGCAGGCACTTTAGCACCATAATGCAATGGTGGCTGCATTATTGACACAATTGTTTTTGTGCAGGAAGGGACAACTTTCTACACAAAAACAGTGCTTTGATGCATTTTCCTTTTACTCTATCTGTTGTAGAATGCAGCATGTGGGAACAGAGTAAATAACAAGGAGAAATACAAATACTTCTTGTTACATCTCAATGGGGAAGATGTAGCATTTTGATGCAATCTCTGGTTTACTATCTTCAGTAAACCTAAGAAGGCACCAAAATCCATGGGTGGATGTATTGGAATGCTCATGCTCCACCCATGGAATGCCTCCAATGTTGTAATGTAAATTATCGCAGCACAAGCAGCTACATTGAGCTACATTTCATTGTAAAGCCACACAAGGCAGTGTAAATCACCCCTTTTGTGTCTTTGTGAATATTACTGAAGCTTTTGCGTTGTCCTTGCAACACCTTGCGTGACACAAGTGCAGTGCAAAGGCTTAATTCATCTGGGCCAGAAAGTATTAAGGCCCATATTTATACTCTTTGACGCAAAACTGCGCTAACGCAGTTTTGCGTAAAAAAAATTAGCGCCGGCTAACGCCATTCTGAAGCGCCATGCGGGCGCCGTATTTATTGAATTACGTTAGCCGCGTTAGCCGCCGGCGCCGTCTGGTGTGCGTTAAAAAAAACGACGTACACCAGGCATTGCCGGCGTAGGGGGATATGGGGCTTGGGCGTCAAGAAATGGGGCAAGTCAGGTTGAGGCAATTTTTTCGCCTCAACCCGATTTGCGCCATTTTTTTTCCACTCCCAACCCCCATAGAAATGACTCCTGTCTTAGCAAAGACAGGAGTCATGCCCCCTTGCCCAATGGCCATGCCCAGGGAACTTCTGTCCCCTGGGCATGGTCATTGGGCATAGTGGCATGTAGGGGGGCACAAATCAGGCCCCCCTATGCCACAAATTTATTTAAAAAAAAAACTTACCTGAACTTACCTTAATGTCCCTGGGATGGGTCCCTCCAGCCTTGGGTGTCCTCCTGGGGTGGGCATGGGTGACAGGGGGTGTCCCTGGGGGCATGGGGGGGGACCTCTGGGCTCCTTCAGAGCCCACAGGTCCCTTAACGCCTGCCTTTTGCAAGCGCTAAAAAACGGCACAAAAGCGGCCGTACGTCATTTTTTTGACCCGCCCACTCCCGGGGGTGATTTTTGCCCGGGAGTATAAATCCCACGCACATGCCTCGGAGTCGATTTTTTACACGGGAACGCCTACCTTGCATATAATTAACGCAAAGTAGGTGTCCACGCTAAAAAATGACGCTAACTCCATGGACTGACGCGTCTAACGCCAAAGTATAAATATGGAGTTAGTTTTGCGTCGAAATTGCGTTAAAAAAAACGACGCAATTTCGGCGCAAACGGAGTATAAATATGCCCCTAAATCTAAAATAGTCCCTATGTACAGCACAGAGAAGAGACATCCAGATATGCTACTCTCTCATCACAAAGTACTTAAGAGCATATGCAGGCATTTGTAAACCTCCACATACACCCTGTTACGGATACACAATGGGAAACAGAGTATAGTATGAAAGGTAGACGTTAGGAGGGAGCATCGCTTCACTTTGTGCTGATGTGCCCCTCACTTGCTTCGCCAATGCTGGCCTTGATGATGCGACCTTTAATAAAAATAATGTTGTTGCTAATGTGTGACCGCAAAAAACAAAAACAACTCCCTGTTTACGTACATTAGTATGAATGAGAATGCATTCACATTTGTGGGTATTTCACCGTACCTCAAAGAGGCTGGGGGCTGAGTTTCATTTTCAGGTACTGACAGTGAATGCCCTGTTTCACTGGCAGTGACGTTGCACGATCGCTGTTGACCTCCATTTAGAAGGATGCAGAGGAAACATCCACATATGAATTCAGACCATTACTGAACCCCAGCCTTGTATCCACAGAAGACCCCTTGAAGACTTAGAAACCATTGCACACGAGCGACGTAGAAGGGCACTAAGGGCCTCATTTTGAGTGTCCCGTTACTGGTTTCAGCATTTGTCCCGGTTGACAACAATGGGGACATTCCTAACTCTTAGCTATTATGAGGTGTACCCTGAAAATAACATGGGACTACTGTGCCCAATTCCAATGGCATTCCCCCTTATTGTCCACATTTCACGTAGTTTTACACAGAGGTATAAACTCCTTTCGATAGCCATGATAATCTAGAGCAATTCACTGGATTTCTGGTGTCCGTGTAAATCTCATACTTGTGATGTGGTCAAAAAGTCTTGCTACCCTCCCCATCAGAATTACAAAGGCACTCCTTATGATGACCGAAACAGACATTCTGGATGGGACCTTCTATGGCCTTTTTGCCACTGTGGTTATATCTGCAATAGGATGCTTAAACAAAGCAAGCCATTTCTTTATGCATATCAGGGCACAGCTCGTGAATAACAACATATTAATATAGCACTGGGATCTAATGTTGTGGCCGTGTAATAGGTATAAGAGAAGATGAACAAAACATGTGTCCACAAATTGCCACAGGTGCACAAAAATGGATGTAGATACAGCAGAACTGAAGCAATTTCTGTAATTTCGAACCTTGTGCACATTTTCCCATACTATGCAAAGCGCATACTAATAATAATAATAAACTATGGGGGTCATTACAACCTCGGCGGTCTTTTAACAAGACCGCCGAGGGACCGCCGTGCGGAAAACTGCAAGTAGTGGCGGTTTGCTGCTCGGCGTATTATGACTGTTGGCTGCTCTCCGTCCTTTTTCCGACAGAGAGCTGCCAACAGCCATACTGGCGGGCGGCGGGGAAGTGGAAGTTGCTCCACCTCCACCGCCACGCCAACAGAACACCGCCCAGCGAATCACGTCCTGTGATTCGGCACGGCGGTGTTCTGTTGGCGGTGTGGTGTCGGCAGACCTGCCCCATGGCTCCCGTCCCCTCCCGGACGATCGACGGAACAGGTAAGTCGATCGTCCATTAGGGGAGGGGGGTGTTGTGTGTTGTGTGGGTGCATGGGTGTGTGCGTCTGTGTATGCAGAGGGGGTGTGTGAGTGCGTGTATGCTTGCGGGGGTGTTTCGTGTTTTGGGAATGAGTACGTGTATGTCTGTATGTATGTCTGTATGGATATGTGCGTGTATGTCTGTATATGGGTGTGCGTGTCTGACTGAGTGTGTGGATGTAGGCATGTATGTCGGTGTGTGTGTGTGTGTGTGTGTTGGTGGTGCCTGCGTGCATGTCGTGTGTGTGTGAGTTATGTGATGTTGGTGGTCGGGGTTGTCCTCTTTTTATGGCTCTGAGGGAGTGAGACTTTAAAGGGAGAAACAAGATGGCAATCAATTTTAAGGGTGTTGGGGCAAGACCACACACTGACATTTTGATCCTAACAGTGAGTACGGTTTATTGTCATAAGAAGACAGTGAGATATCTCAGGTGTTCATATTTTGGGTAATCAGAGCAAGAGAGGTTAGAATGATTTGGTGGTTTTGTTCATAAGGTTTTAAGTCATTACTTGATAAATTCATGCAGGAATGTCCCACCTGGGACACAAGCAGAGGATTTAGGCTTACACACTCTTCCACCTTCATATGACATCTGTTAGAAATGGGGTTTCTGGTTGGCTAGAGTATGCACATCAGCCAGGCAGAACTTACCCACTCTAGTCAGGGCAAGGGAGTTACACGTCCAAGATAACCCCTGCTCACCCACTTGGTAGCTTGGCACGAGCAGTCAGGCTTAACCTGGAGGCAATGTGTAAAGCGTTTGCACAACACCCACACCACATGTGACGCAATATCCCCACCACAAAGGAAACACAACACCAGATTATATGAAAATATACTGTATTGTACTCAAGGCAATTATCAGACCAAACATCACATATCAGTACTATCCTGCTACCTTAGCAGTTGTCAGAACGTTACACATTAGTTACTCGGTAACCTAGCAGTAGTCTCACATAACACACAGGTTACTCAGTATTCTGCAACATAAGCCGTAGTCAGAAAAACACATTATTACATCACAGCACTTGTCATAAGAATATCATAAAATGCCCATAGTAGGAACATTAGAAAAAATATGGCAAGTTAGAAAAACATATTAGCAAGCATGTCCATAACAGGAAGATTTGCATACACATATGTAAAAACATAAAACGTAGGTAGGTAATATATGAATCAAACAAAAGTCTGTAGAAAGAACTTTGGATTGCAACTATATTGGTCCTTTAAACAGTACCTGGTTGGATGAAGGCGCCTCCAGTGCCTAGAAGGCGATTTTGGGGCCCCCGGCGCTCCTATGCGCAAAACGGGGGCCTCCCTTATACACTGGGGTCAGAGGAGGGGGACATGCACCTCCTCTCTTTTATAGACAGGCCCCTCTGGGGACTGTGATTACTGGGGGCCCCACAGGGCCTCAACCGGCCCTCACGAGGGGGGCCAAAGCCAGCAAACACAACTTAGGGCAGGAGGGGGGCACCACGCACCCCCTCTGGTTTAATGATAGGCCCCTCCTGGGACCCAGGATCTCTGGGGCCCCCCCCGGGCCTCCACTGGCCCTTCCACCAAGCTGGGGGGGCACAATAATGCCCGTTTTACCTAACAGCAGAAAAGGGGCGTCCTGCTCCTAACGCAGAGGCCAGGGGGAAAGGGGCACTCCCCGCGCCTTCCCCTGGTCCTGCCGTGAAGCCACAAGAAGATCAGACCCCACCTGGGGCCTGAGCAGACACTCGCCTGCACCCAATGCGGTGCACGAGTGTTCTTCCAGCTTCCCGGTTTGCTGCGGTGATCTTATTTAAAGGGGCACAATGCAGCAAGGAGCCTACGAGCTCCCAAGGCTCCATAAGCGTGCTGCAATCAGCGCTATGGCAGCCGCAACCACGGAGAAGCACCCCTCGTGAAGAAATGGATGCAGGGGTCAGGGACCACAGCACCCTGCCCCTGGGGAGCAGAATCTTAAGACAAGGTCCTCAGGTGGAGGTCCCAGCTACAGGCCAGCACAAGGGAAAGGCAGCAAGTGGCAAGTCCTTCACAGTGACCAGGCATGTCACAGGTCAGCACAGCAGCAGCAGTCCATGGTGGTTCCTGGTGAGTCCTTCCAGGCTTTGGTGTCCAGTTCCAAGATGATTCCAAGAGTCTCCAAATTGTGGGGAAAATTCCCCTGTACTTATAGTCAGTTCTTACAGTGTTTTACAATGGTAGGGAGTTACAACTGGTTCTGGGAGTGCCCCCTCTCTCCTTTCAGCACAGGCTCCAAACATCAGTGGGGGGTTAACAACCCCATTGTGTGAGGCCAGGGCACAGTCTTTACAAATGCAGGTGTGTCCCGCCTCTCCCTTCTCTCAGCCCAGGAAGACTATTCAGTATGCAGATGCACCTCTGTGACACCTCCACCCTCCCTGTGTACAGGCCGCCTGAAAAGTATGCACAAAGCACCAACTGTCACTCTGCCCAGACGTGGATTGCAGTCAAGCTGCAAAACACCAGAGTCATAAGCACAGATAAATGAGCACTTTCTAGAAGTGGCATTTCTGTGATAGTAATAAAAAAATACACCCACACCAGTAAGCAGCATTTATTATCACCATCACAACCATACCAAACACGCCTACGCTACCCCTCATAAATCAGGCAATACCCCTTACACATAAGGCAGGGCATTTCTAATGCAATCCTATGAGAAGGCAGCACTCACAGCAGTGAGACACCAGTTAGGCTGTTTGTAACTACCAGAACAGGCCACGCAACTTGACACATGTCCTGCCTTTCTACATACATGGCACCTTGCCCATAGGGCTAGCTAGGGCGTACCTTAGGGGTGACTTACATGTAGTAAAAGGGGAGTTCTGGGCCTCGCAAGTAAATTTAGATGCCAGGTCCCTGTGGCAGAAAACTGCGCACACAGGCCCTGCGCTAGCAGGCCTGAGACAGGTTTGAAAGTCTACTTCAGTGGGTGGCACAAGCAGCGCTGCAGGCCCACTAGTAGTATTTAATTTACAGGCCCTGGGTATAGAGATACCACTGTTCAAGGGACTTATAGGTAAATTAAATATGCCAATTAGGTATAAGCCAATCATACCAACTTTAGATGGGAGAGCACCTGCACTTTAGCACTGGTCAGCAGTGATAAAGTGCTCAGAGTCCTAGAGCCAACAGCGAGAGGTCAGAAAAACCAGAAGGAAGGAGGCAAAAAGACTGGGGATGACCCTGCGTAAGGCAAAAAGTCCAACATCATCCTTCACAGATTTTGAGTTTTATCCTGAAAACACTTGGAGGAGTCCAATGATCTGAAGTTTCCTACACGACATCAATCAATCAATCAATCAAGCAAGAATTTGTAAAGTGGAACTACTCACCCGTGAGGGTCTCAAGGCGCTGGGAGAGGTGGGGGGATTCTCAGGATCAGTCCAAGAGCCAGATCTTGAGATCCTTCCTGAATTGTGACAGGGTAGGGGACTGCCTGAGGTGGATAGAGTGGGTGTTCCAGGTCTTGGCGGCGATGTGGAAGAAGGATCTTCCTCCGCCTCTGGCTTTCCGGATGCAGGGGATGTTGGCGAGGATCTGGTCGGCAGAGTGGAGTTATCTGGCAGGAGAGTCTGTGGTTGAGGTAGGCTGGTCCGGCACCGTCTAGGGCCTTGTAGGCGTGGGTCAGGAGCTTGAATGTGATTCTCTTGTCGATAGGCAGCCAGTGTAGGTCTCTCTGAAGGGCGGAGGTGTGACTGTGTTGTGGGGCGTTCTTGATGATATGGGTGAAGGTGTTCTGGATGCGTTGCAGTCTTTTCCGGGTCGTGGAGGTGGTTCCAGCGTAGAGTGCATAGCCATAGTCGAGGCGGCTGCTGATGAGGGCATGGGTGACTGTCCTTCTGGCTTCGATAGGCATCCACTTGTGGGTTTTTCGAAGCATGTGCAGGGTGTGGAAGCAGCCCGATTAGATGGTGCTCACCTGTCGGTCCATTGAGAGCGATGAGTCTGAGATGATGCTGAAGTTGTGGGGGTGGTCGCTGGGTGTGAAGGCGTTTCTGAGGGCAGTGGGCCAGCAGGAATCAATCCAGAGGGAGGGTGTGGAGCCAAGGATGAGGACTTCTGTTTTGTCGAAGTTCAGTTTCAGGCAACTGTCTTTCATCCAAGAGGTGACTGCTTTCATTCCTTCGTGGAACATCCCATATGGCAGCACCAGAGGGCCCATCATAATTAATTTACTTGTGATTCACAGCAGAGTATTATGCAAGTTACTTTCCTAGTTTTTCTTGTTGGTAACTGAGATTATCACGCACAAAAGTATAAAATGCAGTTGACTGAGAGTATATGACATTCATTACAGAAATAATTAACAGATCCATAAATTTATTTACTGTAGTGAAACATACAATTGATTGCATTCACATATCTTTGAAGATGCTAATTCTAGGTACAGATGTGTTTGGATAACAATCATGTACTGACCCTATATTTGTTGCAAATCTGATTTGGATTGTTATGGTTTTCTTCACAGAAATAATATCTCTTGTTGAAGGGTATTTGGTCCAAAATGCATTGGGATGGTTAATATACTGTATCATGGATGGTCTAATTAACATGCGGCAATTAAATAATGAAGACATGAAAGAAAATCATGAAATAATAAAAACCAACAGAAGAATAACCAGTTAAACGCTGAACATGGGCTTCGCACACATTTTGATCAATATTCAATTAGATCATAGCACTGAGTAACAAGGCAAAAGGAAGTTGATAAGCCTAAGCAGAAATCCCTTTTGGGATACACTTTCAGTGGGTCAAGGGGACGATGTTTCTGACAGTGGACAATGCAACAGTCCTCTCATAGCAGAAGGGCAGTTGTCTGAGCTACAAAGCAGGCCTCAATCAGCAGGTTAGTTCTCTAAAGTACAAGACAGTCTTTCTGGGGGTACTCTATAGGGCCAGTAGTGAAATAAAGAGCTGGTCTGAGGGTCCACTATTTAAACCTGGTACCAACTTTTAAAGTGGGAGAAACTTCAAGCTCCCCCATCAAATCTGTTTCTTAGAGTGTCCTCGCTACAAGAGGTCTAGGGTGCCAATGGACTGCTCTCAAGTTATTTGTGAGTGTTCTAAGGCAGCTTCTTTGAAATGTAGGTGGGGCTGGCTGGATAGCCCATCCTACCAAAACCTATCCTCCACTGTCTGAGATGAATACAGAAAGGCCAACTGCTATTCTATTCAGTCCTGTGACCCAGAATAAAGGCTGCAGGCACCAAATGGTAAAGACAAGCAAATGCCAGCTTTCTAAAAGTACCAATAAATGGGGCTAAAGCAATAACCCTAAGATCCAGAATACTAACAATAAATCAAAACAATTGGTTCACTCAGGAAAATAATTTTTAAAAAGCTGAGGAAAACAATGGCTACACAAAGAATTTGTAAACATGCTTAAAACATTTAAAAAATTCCCTTGAAAATAGGCAGGAGACAGGACGCGGTGCTGCTGCCAGCAGCAGCGTCCGCCAGAAAAACACTGCCAGGCTGTATCATGGAACATGATACGGTAGGTGGTGTTTTGCTGGCGTGTCGCTGCTGCTGGCAGCAGCGCCACCTTATCAACGTCTGCCGCAGGCAGAATTCCGTCTATGGTCATGATGCCATGGATGGTCGGTAGCCACGGCAAAGGTATGTTGCGGTAGGAGGCATTTGCCGCCAATATCATAATGAGGGCCTAAATGTCAATCATACATGAATAAGGTGAAGATATTCAGTGCTAACGAAGCTTATTTAAGCACATTTTGCAGTCCATATTATAGATCATACATTAACATTTCAGCTCTTATGGTAAACTTAACCAGAGCCATCATCAGGACAGATTGTCGAAACAACAGTTACGAAAGCAACCTAGAAGTTTCACTACAATAAACTTAAGAAAAATGACCAAGGAGGACCTCCCTCTAAAATAAGATGGTATCAGCTGAAAAAGCAACCCCACGGAGCAAAACAGAAGACCAGTTGAGGGCAACTAAAGAAAATGTGGTATTAATCCACAAGGTAGCCTCTAATTGTGTCTCTAATCTCATACTGATTAGGACTTGAAGAAACCACGTCCATATATCTCCTGACCCAGAAAAAGCAGATGGATCAGGATCCTTTTCAGAGGAGGTTCCTTGCGCTTCAGATAATAACCATGTGCGATAGCAGAGCAAGCGTAATTGTCTCTGGACTATGACATATATATATATATCTAACACACTTTTTTTCAATTTCTGTAATGTGTTTCCAGGTATTTGGAGAATACATTTATTTTATTCAGTTAGTACACTTACTTATTCTTTGTTTAGCTGCTGTGTTGCTCCAGTTTTTAAAAAATCATTTTCCTGAGCGAACCAATTGTTTTAATATTTAACTTTCTAAAAGTGGCATTTTCAGAAGTGTGGCTTAAAATCCGACTTTACCTTCAGAGGATTTTAAATTATAATTCTTTCGAGACCATAAATGATATTTCTACCTATTGTCAAACACCAATAAAATGTAATAATAAGTTAAGCAATATCATCCTTTGGAAGAGGTAGACCTCACACAAGTGAAAAATGATAGATAGATAGATAGATAGATAGATAGATAGATAGATAGATAGATAGATAGATAGATACTTTATTGCTCAATTAATAAAAAACATTGCAATTTATAACATGGTAAAAAATACTACAAAAACAAAAAGTTAACTCTTAAAAATGCCTGAGGGCAATTGGAACTGGGGCTGCTTAAAGTCATTGTTGGGCTCATTACAGTCATTATTGTATCTGCATCTAAGATCCTAGAAGGGTTTTAAACAGATATCAAGAGAGAATGGGAAACATATAATCTTGCATTTATAATTTGACAACTAAGACACTCTATTTTTTCAATGAGATTGCTTGTTCTAAGAGAAAAAACGTTTGTGAGCAGTATACTTGTAAGTCATAAATGAAGTTTAAATCTGCAATCTTGAAACGCGACAAGACACTGGAGCTATTTCCTTACGAGCTTTCGTTTGTGGCACTATGCATGTCAAGCAATTATTCCAAGTCCGCCTTATTCAATTTCTTATGGAGCAGTTGTCAAATCTTTACCCCCTGCAGCAGGATGGTATTGACTCACCCTTGAGCCAAATTATTACCGCTGGTCTGCAGGAGCAGATATTATTGGTTAGAAAATCGTGTTTTAGCAGCTTCCTTCTTTCCAGTCCTAAAGCTGGACAGATGCAAAAGGCGTACAACAATGATTCCTGATTGTAGCCGCATAAGCAGCAATTTTGATCAGTATACTGATCTTTCCAGGATGGGCCATCGTCTTTGGTGTCTAAGAATTCCATACAATAAAGCAAAAACTGATGTTTCATTTGATTGGAAAAGTGCTCAGCTAGATAGCCTTATGGAGACAAAATTGAATAAGATCCCAAGTCTACCCAAGCATGCCATCTTTTGGCCAAAATGGCCTTGTCTGTGATAAGCGAGAGGGAGCGAACAGTGATATTGAATAATCTATTAAATTCAGGCTTCTCCATGCTACATTTCCATGCTTCTTCCATTCCCAGGATAATAATTACCTGGTTTAGGTAACTTCCCCACGTTCTTTTTATTGTTGCAGAGTTGTTGCACCTGCACTTCTTGCCAACAAGAGTGGAGTATGAAGGTGTTCTCTGCTGACTGTAGACTCCATGATGCTTTAAGAAAGTTACCCTGTCACTGAAAAATCAGATTTTTTAAGCCCATCTCCAATCTAACCTGAGCCGGGGAGGCACTTTTCGGAATGTTAAACACAGCCTTGTATGCTTTAACTTGACTGTTGTTTAATGCACGGAACTCCCGACCCTGCAATACTTCGGTCCCATAAGAAATCGCTAGAAGCAGGTGTGCTGACATGATTATCAAGAGATCTGACCTATTTGGACAATCCAGCTTCTTCTTGATCAGCTGAAAGCTATATGTTAGTGAGTGGGCCTTTGCCTTGAATGACAACTGGTGGTGCTTCCATTTCAGGCGTGGTTCGAGGTAGACTCCTAAATATTTACACGACTGCACCATCTCCACTTTTTTTCCCTCCCGGGTACCAATTGAATGGTATATAATTTGCCTCAAGGACCCTTATCAGTTTTGTTTTGCTCAGATTTATTTCTAGGCATTGCTGGTCCATAAAAGTGCTAAGCACTGATAAACTACGTTGCAGGCCTTGTGGGGTATGACTCAGCAATAAAATATCATCGGCGTATTGTTGGCACCCGGTCTTCTCTGGACCTAATGCCAGGGGGGAGACGGTTTACCTGTGCCAAAGTGCCAGAAAGATCTGCCAGATATAATTTAAAGAGAGTTGGACACAGCCTTGGTTTTTGCCAGATTCTGTGGGAATTCCGTTTGTTAATCTTTTCCACTTTTATGGATGGTATGTATAATGTTGCCTACCCATGATTGTGGGATCGGGTTGGTGTAAGTGATGGAATTAAAAAGTGGCAAGAAATACTGCACCAATATTCTGGATCGCCTTTAAAGATTGAATTTGGAAACCTATTTGGTCCAACAGCCCCTTCGGACTTCATTTTCCTAATCAGACCGGCTAATTTTTCTGGCTCCCAGACTTGATCTTGATTTTCATTCTTGGAGATGTCCAAAAGCTTCGCCTTGTCATGAAGATTTGGCAGTTGGTTATTGCTCAGGGGTGGTTGAACCCCCTTCATTATGGGTGGAGGCCTAGCTGGTGTTTCTCCGCACCCAAAAGAACTTGCTGTTTGGCATTCGATTTGCCCACAATAATTTGGACCGAGAATGTTCTTGAAAGCTTTTCTTTGTGGACCAGCTATCTAAGTTTTTTCATGGCCCACAGGGTGAATTTATCGCCACCGTCTCCCCGAAGGATCGCTTTTACCAATTTCCTGGTTTGCTGTTCAATTTGTAATTTCTGGGTGCGAAAAGCTTTATTAAACCAGGGCTGACTGACTTGATTCCTTTTTGATACGGAGGCCAACTGCTGGAAGGTTGAGTTTGAAGTGGCAGGGAATTTTGCAAGCAAACTATGACTTAGCACGGCCCAGTATTCTTTCCAGTCCCCTTCAAGAGTGGTCTCCTTTTGTTGCATAACTGCTGGGTTTGTTTTCTTCTCTAGAGAGTCTGCCATATGATACACCTCATCCATCATGGCCGCTATCTTTTCTCACACCATTTTAATCTCCTAGGATTAAACATGCCTGGGGGTCTCATTAAATCATTCAAGGGCTGCAGCAACTCGGGTTTGTATGCCAACTCCAAAGTTTGTGGAAAATGGTCACTCTCCGCTCCGCATTTAATTTGAAAGCGCCACACCAGTGGCACTGCAGAGTTATTTATCAAAGTGTAATCAATTATTGAGCTTATTTTCCCGCTTCTCACTGTTTCTGTTTAATAAAGTTAGGTCTAATTGCTCCAGATGCTTCCTGTGAGTGCTTGCAATTCAATTCTTTGTGGTTTCTCCTTTTGAGGTCAGCATATTAAGATTGAAATCACCTCTGATGATGAGTGTGGGCTTGTGGTGTTGTCTTTGTATTGACCTTGATGAATTCACCCAAGGTTTCCACTTTTCCCCCCTTTTGAGCTTTTTTTGGTGAATATATACCCATTTATGAGAATTAACTGTAAAGGGCTATGCTGCGGCCTACCTATTGTGACCTTGGTTGCCTGGATCCAGTTTGACTTTGTGTCAATTGAAATGTCATGGCCTATGAGAGCCGTGGAGCCCATGGTTGCCAGGCCTCCTTTTGCGTGACCTTATTTGCTATGGCTCCTTGCTGAAATGTGTGAAGCATCGTACACGGACATTACAATTGGCTCTGTACTCCAGGTTTCCCGGAGTAGGATGATGTCATATTCCTGGAGAAAAGACTGGGCTTCTGGATCATGTAAAAACAATTGAATGCCGTGGACGTCCCTTGAACAGATGTTGACATATGGTCTGACTGCACCTTGGCCCCCAACATTTTGGCTGCTGTCAGGGTCGTTTTTGTGGTATAGGGGGCTGGAGCTCTTTAGAGGCCCAGAGAATGTGGCTTATTCCTGTTTCACCATTGTGCTTCACGACTGGTCGATATCCCATAGCATATGTATCTGCTCCTGTCGCCCCTCTTAGCACTGATTTATTGCAATACCTGGGAGCCCGCAGCAGACCTGGGTAGAGAGGACAGTCTACTTGTTGCAGTTCAATGCCCCATAAATAAAATATGTCAGAAAATGAAATTAGTTGATGCACTGGGCCTGCCGTGGTTCATGTGGTGAGTCTGGCCTCTCTGTCGCTTCTAAGTGGATGGAGTTTAAATTCGACACAGAGAAGGTCTACCGATGTGACTGGGATAAGTCTCTTATTTCCCCTATCAATTTTAAGATGTTTTCTCTATTGATGATGTCAAAATTCCCCTCTGACTTAAAGTGTGGTATGAGAAGTAGTTTATGCGCCTCTGTAGGCTTGGCTGCTGATGGGACCATCGATAATCCTTCTCTGCCCTGGATCAGTCGCTCGTGACCTGCTTCTCATTGACACTAAGGTAGCTAGTTTAACTGCAGGCTAGTGCTATATATCTTTCCTTATTTGGTCCTTGGCCTCCTCCTCAGGCTCCTGGTTGGTGTTATCTATTGGTATATGCTGATGTTCCATTGCACTACAAGGCTCTGTGCTTGTCGGAAAGTTCTGTGTCGGCTGGTCTTTTACTGGCCAACTTACTGATAATATATGTCTCTTTCGCCTTGTTGTTTTTTCCCTCTGTTAATTGTCTAAAAAAGGAGCTTTGTTTATTGCTTCTGTGGCCCCCGTCTACTGGGGGTGCAGGAGATCTTTGGGAGTTTGAACCTGGACTGGGCCATTCCTCAAGTGTTGCATATTGTTTGATGTCTAATGGTGGGAGTGAGTTTACATTGGTATTACTGATGTTCGGCGCGGCTGGCTGCTACTGTTGTGCAAAGAATTGCTATATGTTTTTCTGCTTGTCAGTTCTTGCATTTTTCCTTACTTTCCTTTGCTTCTTCTTATCCCTTTTTGATTTTAACTGCTCTGGGCTTTGTGGATCACTGTGGAGGACATTCACCTCCATTGTTATGATAGAACTTATACTCTTGATAATTTTCCCTGTGTGGTGGACCGCTTCCTGTGGACACCTTTATGACCTTCTGGGCTCTGTTTGCCCCATTGCCTGTGGGGAAGATAATTTAGATGGCTCCCTTAATGAGTTTTCCATGGCTATGTTTTTTCCTTCACATTCATCTAATTCTGAAACACAGAGCCTTTCCCTTGCATTTAGGGCCTGAGCCCTGACTTCCACAAGTATTTCATTGAGAATGGGACCGATGACTTGAGACTTTTTAACTGAAGGCGCACAATCACATGCCACTTGTTGTACATAGCTGTGTTGTTTGACTCTGTGAATCAAATCATTAAGGGCTTGTAACTTTGAATCAATACCCACTATATATTTGGCCATTATGTTGAGTAGGTTGACTTGAATATCTTGTTTGTCTGCCTGATGCTTTATTGCAGTTGCCATAACGTCCAATTTCCACAAAAGTGAGCCCCACGTATTGGCTGGGACCTCTGACTCTGGCCAGGAATTGTGGGTTCCATCCTAAAATGGACTTAAGGAAATGGCGGGGCGCAACAATTCCTCTTCATACTTTTTGATGGATTAATGGGGAGGAACATTCCATTCGTGTGCCGTACTAGTGTTGCCCCCAAAGGAGTCCATATTGAAGAGTTCTATTAAGGTATGGTCGTAGGTACCGACAGGATCTGACAGAGCTGGCTCCTTCTTTTAAATGGGCTTGGGGATTGATCCTCCCAACTGCTACGATCCAGGGCTAAAATAGACTCCTGAAAATCCGCTTTGTTGGTTTCGACCTTCAAGCTCCCATTGCTGGAATTTAACAATTCAGGCTCTTGCAGTTTGGAAGATTGAATTAAGGTGGGGGGAGGTCCACTTGGGGATCTTTCTCATAGTTATCCCCTGTTACTATATCTATTGAATCTATTGGTTCTTTACATTCCTGGAATTGCAGGTGCCAGGCAGTGAACATGTCTGTGATTTTGAACGCCACTTTTCTTACTGGCAGCACTGATGATGTTTCTGAATTGTTTTCCCTCAGTTCCACGGGCTGAACACTATCATTTAGAGAAGCGCTTGAGCATACTGTTGATGAGTTCATTGGGGAGCTTTGCCTGTGTTCTTTTGGGGGCCTTTTCCTACCCCTACATGGGCCCCCCCGAAGCTTGCAGGATCTCATTGTTCTTGTCTGCTGGTGTTGAAGACAACAGCAGTGAAGGTGTCACGTGGGAAACTGTTGAAAATTTTAGTTCCTACTCCCTGGGATGTCAAGGATCGCTGCCTAGTGTGGTGTTGGTGCTGTAGTTAGTAAATTTGGTGGCCTTATCCAATGACGTTCCTGGCTGCCTTAAAGAGGGGGCAGGCTCTTGGGTGGGCTCCAGGTGGGGGTGCGAGCAGGTCTCACTGGGAGATTCACAAGCCACACCCAGGACTAGCTGGGCCCCTTCTGTGAACCTCCTGGGCTCACAGACAGCAGCGGCTGACTACAGCAGCTGCACTCCACCGCACCCCGTACCACCCTCCTGTATTGATTAAAGGGCCTGCCCTCCTGCTGTTGGTGCTGGTGTTATCTTGTGCCACCATCAGATTCTGGGACTTTTCCTTATCTAGGGTGGGAGAGGCGGTTGCTGGTGGGTGGCAGTAACAGTGTCCGGTAGGTTTTGGCAGGATTGGTCAAGTAAATTGAGGAGAGTGTGATGAATTGCCTCCTCTACCTTCTTTGCTCCTCTGCTGTCTGTTGCACTGTTGTGCTCCTGCTCCCCCCGCACCTCACTCCATCCTGCAGCCTGCCGCAACACCTGCCACAGCACAACACCTGCCACTCCGATGGTCAGACAGGGCGGGTTGAGACCACAGTGCTAGGCGGTCAGGCAGTAAGGCGGTCAGGGAGTGGTCAAAGAGGCTGCCTGAGTGCCTGGGTTAGATTTGTCTTCCACAGACCCCCCCGCTGGAGCTTTAGATACTGTTAACACCGCTGGTCTCCACAGGGCTCTGTACTCCCCTCTCCACCTCTGCTGCTTCTCGTGACCGAGCCTGCTGCTCTGCTCGGCTCTGCTGCTCAGCGATCCCCTAGCTGTCCTGCACTGTGTGGCGACTGGCAAAATGGCTGGCACACAAATGCAGTCTCATAGTTTCAGATTTCTGTTCAATTCACACTGAATGCAGATCTTGGTAATGAAAGTTGTCTAGCGTTAATCAGCCAAATTGGTCCATTGTTGCTGCTAATGGGAAAGAATTGAAATCCAAACTGGCATGCAAACGGCAATGAATTTTGGGAGTTTTTCATTACCAGCACATACACAACTTAAAAGTATGTAACCAACTTTTTAAATACATTGCATCCTACCCTATGGGGTGTTTAGGGCTTACCTTAGTTATTACTTATGTGTATTAAAAGGCAAGGTTTAGGCCTGACAAAAGGTTCTTTTATGAGATTGAATTGGCAGTTGAAAACTGTACACAGGTTGCATAGGCAACCCTGAGACATGGTTTAAAAGAGTACTTAAGTAGGGGGCCCAATATGTCCCACAGGCGCACTAGTAGCATTTCATTTACAGGCTCTGGGTGCATGTGGTACAGCTTTACAAGGGACCTATAAGTAAATTAAATGTGCCAATCAGGTGTACACCTTTTTACCATGTTGTATGGAGTGAGAACAAGCACTTTAGCATTGGTAACCAGTGGACCAGTGCATAAACTCCTAAAGCCAACAAATTTTTCTTTTAGCTTCAGGAGGTGAGAAGGCAAAATGTTTGGAGGAAGACCACTTTAAAGGCTGTCAGATCTAACACTGTAGTAGCTCCTGGGCAGAATCAAGGAGAGAGACAGTGTCTGCTTCATCCCATATTATGGCATTAGATTGGAGGAGGCTTTCGTACCTGACTGAGACATGTGGAAGCTGCCAGTTTTTACCTGTTCCATTTATTCTGCTAACTTCAGACCCAAACGGAAACAGAGGAGCCACAAAGCTAGATCTAAAAGTGTTTCCAGGGTACAAAATGATATGTGTTCCTGTTAGTTTGTGTAACCATTGTGTGTGTCTGTCTTTATGTACACAGAAGCGTGTGCATGTGTCTGAGTGTATGCATGGGATCTTTAGATGAAGGGATGCTAAAGTACTGCAAAAAGAGGGGTGGGGTAATGTCCTTGGCATAATGATGTCCATGAGCAGTGGCTCATTCTGCTAATTCTTGACATTTTGGAAGTATTTTGTCCATTCATACAGCTGCAGACAGATTTAGGGTAGCCTGGTGTACTAGTGGCATCGTACATCATTAAATTATGTTAATCTTTGAAAAAGTGTGGCCATTTCAAAATTAATCTTCTTTATCTTGGCAAAATGGTGTATTTGTGGTAATGATGGCCATCATAAACATACCTGTGGCTATCCATTGCGTGATGGCAGTAAGGCAAAATGGTGGCTTCGTGCTAATGGCAACCTTATTTAAAATATGATTTGCAGTATGGATAATATTGTACCTATTTTGGCATAATGGTAGAATTAGATAATTGTGTCCCAGGAAATCTGTTGATGACCATCTTTGGATTATTTGGGGTACTTTAGACTTTTTTGTGCAATCCTGGCATAACTGTGGTTTCCATATAATTTGCGGCTCATTGGTGACCGTCCTTGAAATATCTGAGGCATTTCGGGCTTAATTATGGTTATATTAGACAGCAGTGCGGCTCTAACATAATGGAATCCTCATATAGTGGACACAAGAAAATACTTGACAAAATCCCCATATTAACAGTTGCCATAGACCAGTGATTCCCATCCGTGGGCATAACCTTAGGTATCTCTTCAATGATGGTGGCCAATGCAAAATCGTGCCTACTCGGCATATTGATGGCACACTTAACAGACTACAGGGAGTGCAGAATTATTAGGCAAGTTGTATTTTTGAGGATTAATTTTATTATTGAACAACAACCATGTTCTCAATGAACCCAAAAAACTCATTAATATCAAAACTGAATATTTTTGGAAGTAGTTTTTAGTTTGTTTTTAGTTTTAGCTATGTTAGGGGGATATCTGTGTGTGCAGGTGACTATCACTGTGCATAATTATTAGGCAACTTAACAAAAAAAAATATATACCCATTTCAATTATTTATCATTACCAGTGAAACCAATATAACATCTCAACATTCACAAATATACATTTCTGACATTCAAAAACAAAACAAAAACAAATCAGTGACCAATATAGCCACCTTTCTTTGCAAGGACACTCAAAAGCCTGCCATCCATGGATTCTGTCAGTGTTTTGATCTGTTCACCATCAACATTGCGTGCAGCAGCAACCACAGCCTCCCAGACACTGTTCAGAGAGGTGTACTGTTTTCCCTCCTTGTAAATCTCACATTTGATGATGGACCACAGGTTCTCAATGGGGTTCAGATCAGGTGAACAAGGAGGCCATGTCATTAGATTTCCTTCCTTTATACCCTTTCTTGCCAGCCACGCTGTGGAGTACTTGGACGCGTGTGATGGAGCATTGTCCTGCATGAAAATCATGTTTTTCTTGAAGGATGCAGACTTCTTCCTGTAACACTGCTTGAAGAAGGTGTCTTCCAGGAACTGGCAGTAGGACTGGGAGTTGAGCTTGACTCCATCCTCAACCCGAAAAGGCCCCACAAGCTCATCTTTGATGATACCAGCCCAAACCAGTACTCCACCTCCACCTTGCTGGCGTCTGAGTCGGACTGGAGCTCTCTGCCCTTTACCAATCCAAGCACGGGCCCATCCATCTGGCCCATCAAGACTCACTCTCATTTCATCAGTCCATAAAACCTTAGAAAAATCAGTCTTGAGATATTTCTTGGCCCAGTCTTGACGTTTCAGCTTGTGTGTCTTGTTCAGTGGTGGTCGTCTTTCAGCCTTTCTTACCTTGGCCATGTCTCTGAGTATTGCACACCTTGTGCTTTTGGGCACTCCAGTGATGTTGCAGCTCTGAAATATGGCCAAACTGGTGGTAAGTGGCATTGTGGCAGCTGCACGCTTGACTTTTCTCAGTTCATGGGCAGTTATTTTGCGCCTTGGTTTTTCCACACGCTTCTTGCGACCCTGTTGACTATTTTGAATGAAACGCTTGATTGTTCGATGATCACGCTTCAGAAGCTTTGCAATTTTAAGAGTGCTGCATCCCTCTGCAAGATATCTCACTATTTTTGACTTTTCTGAGCCTGTCAAGTCCTTCTTTTGACCCATTTTGCCAAAGGAAAGGAAGTTGCCTAATAATTATGCACACCTGATATAGGGTGTTGATGTCATTAGACCACACCCCTTCTCATTACAGAGATGCACATCACCTAATATGCTTAATTGGTAGTAGGCTTTCGAGCCTATACAGCTTGGAGTAAGACAACATGCATAAAGAGGATGATGTGGTCAAAATACTCATTTGCCTAATAATTCTGCACTCCCTGTAGTGTTAATCGCTTTACCCCTGACATCATGATAGCTATGGCATAATTTTGGCAAACATTATCATAGTAGGAGCATTCTAGATACTATTGCAGCTAGCTCTGCATAATGGGGGCCATGGACTAATGAGTCTCTCCTTAGCAAATTGAAGAACATTTTAAATATATGTCGATAATCATTCCATAATGGGTGCTCTGTCATAAGGACGCTGTCCTTCCCTTATTGTTGGCATTCATAATTGAGTTTTGGCTGTGTCTGGTATGGTGATAGTAACAAACTCTACCAAATATGACCATCCCTTGTGTTTCATGATTATAATAACCATAAAAGTCAGAATGTGTCCCCGTGTGACAGTATTCGGTACGAATGCTTGATGAAAATTACAAGCTGATATTTGAAAAACCAACATGCATACATTTAAAATCAAAACGTGGCAATTCAACCCAAAAGCTTTTTGTTCATAAAAATGAAAAGATTTTGTTTGAGGGAACTGAACATTTATCGGAAATGAAACGTCTGTGATTTGGAGACAAATATCTGTTTTCAAAAAATATGAAGGTGATGTTTGGGAAACAAAACTGCTGCATATGTGAAATATTTTTTAAATTATTGTTTGAGTGTTAATTATGACGAGTTAGGGAAGCCTATTGGTGATTTTGGTTCCTTGGTACCAGATGCCAATTACTGCTATGACTGTATTTGTGCCTAACTATTCATTGTCTATGTTAATAAAGTGATTTATGACGTTATCACTACAGCTTTCCAAGACCTGAGCATGTAAGACTAGTGCAAACATTCTGCTGTCTGATCTGGTAATGTGCCTATAAAGTGACAAGTTGAACCGCTGCATTAGCCCCTAAGATGTGCCTGGCAATGTTTTCTACAACCTATGATTGTGAGATATGAATATGTTTTAAGTTTTCCACCAGGTGCTTTCATGAAAATTCTCAAGGCCTCATTTAAGAAGAAATTATGCAGTGTGCCACTTCAAGCTAGCTTGCTGTGCTGCATCACTTTGAAAGTGCAGGGATGAGTTGTATTCAAAGAAATATGATGCATCCCTGTACTTTCCTCAGCCTGGCACAAAACTGCTGCCTAGCACCAACGCAGGCACCCTCACCCTATGGTGCAAGGGGGCCTGTGATGCAGGGATGATTGTTTATGTGCAGGAAGGAACGCCTTCCTGCACACAATCATTAATAGCATTTTCTTCTTTCTATGAATGCTGCAGAATGCAAAGCACATAGAAAGAGGAAAAAGAGATGAGAAATAACGTTAGTTCTCCCGGTTGTGCCACTTTAACACCACCCCTAAGGTAGCCTTGTAAATCTGGGAATGCCAGATTTGGTCAAGTTCCATGGGTGTTGCATGAAAACACCCACAGCAACACCCCAGGAACTCCCCTTTTCATGCAGAGTTTTGTGTGAAAGAGGGCCATATTTACAAGGCCATAAAAAGCCACACAAGGTGGCTTTGCGTGATCTTGTAAATTTGGGCTGAAACACTGCGCCACCAAAGTGTAGTAATTGGACTTTCGCTCCTAGGCGAGTCTGCTGGTTCAGGGATGACAGCACTTTTGTTTAGGAGACTAAGCCAATCAAACAACAAGTTGCAACTGGTGGCCCAACTCTCCCGGCTCACAAGCAGCACTCACCAAAAACCCAAACAGTAAAAAGGTGATTTCTGGCAGCCTTTCTGCATGGACTCAAGAGTGCGACATCTAAGGGAAGTCGTGGTTAAATGGAGAGTACTCTTTTCTCACATGAGTATTAAGTCTCAGGCAAACACAGGCAATGAAGGAGATCCAGTTTTCAATAGGTTTTGTTATTAAGACTACAATCTACTGTAAAATGCACGAGCTGCAATGATTAGGATAATGAACAGTGCAAGAATTAAAATTGTAAAAACATCAGTCGTGAATACAAAGACCCTCACCATCTTGCAAAAACATGAAATGTAAATTATCTCTAAAACCCTACAATGGAGAACCTAATCTCTAACCCGAAGAAAGCTAGATGTAATGAATTTAATCTGCCAGCACCAGGTCCATGAGATGTGCCCCTCAACCCTCGTTATCTTGAAATGAGGTCTCTAGATCAGACTCAATGGTGACACAAAGGCTGGGTCTGCATCAAAGCGAAGTGCAGCATAAATGGAGTTGATAGCATCTGGTAGGAATCCCTCTGATAACCATGAGTGCATGAAATGCATCTATACATGTCTTGTAGGACCCCTGACGCAGGTATGTTCCCACACAATAGATAAGGAGGCATGCTAGGGGCGGCATTTATATCAACAACTCCCTCCAAAAGTACATTATGTTCCTCTCTCACGTAAGTGGGAAAGGGACATGATGTGAATACCTATGTATCTCACTTAACTTTGACTCTGAATGTGATGCCTTTACTGAGTGGCACTGATAACATAAAATAAAAACATATCACTAACTATAAGCATAGCAGCTATTTTGATAGAAATAATTGAATAAATAGGCTAAGACAGAGCAATGCTCCTGAAGGAACCTCTGTGTCTCGTGTCACTTACTTGCTTAAAGAATTCCAGGGAAGCTATTTACACACCTCCACTTTCTAAGTTCATCATCCACTGCTGTGTAAAATTGTGGCTAATATAAAAATTATGAAATTATTTCACATTAATGAACACAACTTCTGGAACAACTTAAAGTGAAGGCAAAGGCAGCTTTAGAGCAGAATATTTAAGGTTGATTTAGGCTAAGTTTGCATATAGAAGGAAGCCATTCGCTTGAGGCTTACTCTAATGCAATTTATTAACTACCCAAAATGTAATAATCTAAGGAATGTTTGCATATACTATGGGGAAGTAACAACAAACTCTGCCTTTGTGAAAAGAATACACAATTGTTAGACCTGATATTTTTGGTGTGGCACTCCTCAAAATCTTTTGCTTTCACTCCTTTACATTGCTGAACTTGTTTTTGTTGCCATAAGGACTCTGCACTTTACCCATGCTGATCAGTGCTAAAGTGCTTGTGGTCTCTCCTTAAAACATGGTAAACTAGCATACACCTAATTGGTACCTTTAATTTACTTGTAAGCCTCTTGCAAATGGAACTGCCTGTAGCTAGTGCCTGTAAATGTAATGCTACCAGCGAACAGCAGCAGTCAAGGTGGCACCCTCTAAAGTATCCTTTTAAAACATGTCTCAGGCCTGCCACTGAAGCATGTAGCACAGTTTAATTTAAAAAGTTGGAAATCTGTGTTTATGTTTTGTATGTCCTGACAGTGACATTTTTTCACCGCTGTAAATATTATCTCTCAGAGAAACACTAGGTTACCATATTCATATTACCTTTTATGAGGGCAAAATTCAAGTTGGAAGCAGAGGAATGATGTTTACACTGAAATTAATTGTACTTTAAAATCCTCTTTAATCATTAAATCAGATTTTAAGTTACAATTCTAAAATAGGTCAATTTTACAAAGGTGGCATTTTCCTGTCCAAACCAACTGTGATTTTCTGCCGGTGTCCTGGGTCTCATGACTGTGAATGGCTGAGCTGTTGCGGATTGTGTATTGCTTCTAGATAGAGAGACAAAGGAAGCCCACAAGTAAGAGAGAGGGTCTTCCTGACAGGATGGCGTGGGAGGAGCTGTACCCTGCCCTGACTACCCTTGATAGGGCTTTGTCTGCATCACACATACACAAAGGAACCTGAAAAAGTCCTGGTCTTGCCTTTATCACCCTGGACCCTTTGGAGCCAGGATCAGTGGATGGGGGAAAACTGACCTCGGACAGTTTTGAGTGTAGGTCAGCAAATTTCCCCACATAAAGGCTTGAAGCGAGTATAAAAATGGGACCTTCGGAAGCTCTCATCAGAACACACCAAGTCCTGTGTGCGTGAAGCTCAAGCAGGTCATGTTCTTCATGCTGAGAGTGGCTGCCACACTGTCCGGGAATGAGAGACCCACACTTTATGTTGACAATAACCATTGCAATGATGAACCAACACAAAGCTCCAGCGATGACAAACTCTTACTGCTGCAGCAATGACAGCCTGAGAAACTGGACCTGCTCCTCACTACAACAGCATCCTCCTTGTGGCCCCCGCCAATGTGAATGGCACCCCTTTGTGTTGAGCTTGAGAAGTTAACTTTTCAGATGGTCTAACCTGGTCCCTGTATCTTACTTGTGCTCAGACCTCCTTGGGAGGTATAACGGTTGCAGATAGTGAAAATACACAGTGGCCCCCATGCACTTGGATAAAACTCTTTAGCATCAAGGTGACTGTGTTGTATTTTCCAAGCTACATAATTTAGAGTGGCCAAATCAAGATTGTCTGTATGGAGGCTCACTGGTCTGCACCTGCCAGGGAGGGATCGCTAAGTGTGGTAGGTGGTCCTCCACCAGCAAAACAGAAGTATTAAGTCTCTGCTGACTTGACGGGCTTGCAAACCAACTATCAGGTTCTAAATGACCCTTCAATGATAACTCTATCGAGAAATGAAATAGATTGCAAGATTATACTATGTAGGAATATATTAATTGATTGTAGTGGTTTTGTTTATAGTCGTCTGTATTAAAAAAGTAAACATAATAGTCATCAATGACGTTAAAGATTCTTGCCCACATTAGTGGCTATTTTATCCTAGCTTGAATTGTTTTTCATAATGTAGTTCCACTTTCCTGCAAAACACCAAAGGAACATATCACCTGTTGCTTCTGACAGCTAGCCATATACCATTTATTCCTGTTGGGTGAGTATATAAAGCATTGGGTTCTTCTGTGATTTAGAAAAGAACAATATATGCATATGATTTATTCTAATGTGTTTTGGTTATCTAACATGTTAGCCAGGTTTAGGAGATTTCATGACAATGCCCTCCAATATTGCACCACTGCCTCTTACACAGGATTTTTATAGAATGCTCTAAAATATTTCACGAAGTAAACAGCAGTGCTTGTTTGTAATCGTTTTGCCTCGTGGTCCCACTTTCTGACTCTCAGTGACTACACCAAGCACAGTGCAACTTTCCTTGCACCCCTTAGCACCCCCCTACCACCACCATGTGTGCGCCTTATTTAAAATACGGTGCACCATGGAGCAGGGTGTTGGACAATAGCATCATTTTTCATGACGCTATTGATGTACTCTGCAGGAGTAGTGCCAAAGTATGGGTGCTACTCCTGCAGAGTACATAGGGGCCCATTATTAATAATGGAAGCCACCTTTTAATGCCTGCTATAATCAGGCATTAAAAGTGCTGCACAAAATGACGCAAGAAATTCTCTTAGATTTCCTTGCACCATTTTTTCGGCCCCACCTAAGTGGGAAAACGTCCCCTTTGCCTACATTATGCCTGGTGCAGGCATAATGTAGCACAAAGGGTGACAAAATGGAGCACTGCCACATTAGTGTAAACAAATTATCCTGATGTGCAAGGTGGCGCTAGGGGCTTGTAAATATACCCCTAAATGGCCCTGTCCTAGACAAATGCATCTTTAAATGCTAAACTAATCCTCCATGTTCTCGTTCACCAACTGTCATATTTACCCATTGATGCGCAACATTGAATGTGGAAACGTTATGACTATCAACAATGATTACAGGGTCAGAGGTGCCTACAAAACACTGCGGTATCATTTACGGAATAGCTTGCGTGAAGTTGTATACATAAGTGATTAAATGAGGACCACACCAGTTTTAAAACAGCAATTCTAGCTTAAATGGATGTGCAACTCTAGGATATCCTTTTCGTAGTGGTTACAACAAGATAAAATGTATTCAAGAATATAAAAACACCTGGGAAGCATTCAACAAACGCCCTTTGAATCCCACTGTGATGATTAAATGCTGATCAAGAACTTGCTTGACTGGCTGATATAGGGCCAATAACAGGCATTAGGTGTGGCATTTGGCCGTGAGCAAGAGAATAATTCTGTGAAAATATGGGCACAGATGTAAAGTATGCATACATATGTATACATCTATATATAGAGAGAGATATAGCTATAGATATAGACGCAGTTTCAAAAACTAAATTGTAGGAAGAGTACATGTGATTAGATATGCAAATATACCACAATATAATTGTTTTCTCATTCCCACATACTCGTGTTTATTCATGCAGATCGCACATTTTTCACACACTTTAACTTCAAAGATTAGCAGCTAAACCTCTTTCTTTTACATGAGATGCACTCTCTGCGGAGCAGGAGCAATATTTTTCCTGAGCATCTGGATAAAAAGTGATTATTTTACACATCGGTACATGCTGATTTCTAAATAGAATGTGTTGTTACCGCTTCCCTTGTAAATGTATAGTTCATTACAGCAGGTAATGAAAATCCCATCTGTCCATTTAAGTAATCTTCTTTGAAAGCAGCGTTGCATGCCGCAGCACACTGTGCAGCTTACGTTTTAACGACAAATTAAAATGCGTAAACATCACTGCTAAATCTGCCTTTGTCTTCAAGTGTGAAGATGTTCACGGTCTGCAATTGGTACAGCAGGCTGCCAAGAGGTGGCTAATGTAAATAACTAGTTATCTATAGAAAGATGCAAAAAAGTTTAGATAATAGATGTTTTAACATTGTTGTAGTTTTTGACCGGGATGTGATAGCTGTCACCTGAAGCTTTGTCACAGGATTGTAATTATAACTGCATTTATTTAGCAATCACTAACCCTGGCAAACTGTTGAAGCGCTTTACGCTGGGCAGCAGCTGCGTCAGAACCCAAGGTTAGTCTAGTGTTATTGGCTATTATTAGTTATCGGAATTCGCCAACTCAGAAAACCATTCCAGACATTCATTTCAATGTCTTTGTGATGGGCGACTTTAATAAGATGCAGGTGCGAAGATTGGTGGGGGTTATGTGAGTTCATGCACATAGTTGTTGGGATTAGTAGTTGTATTTGAAGAGATTAGCTATATGCCATCACCTAACTGCTTTGAGGCAGCATAAAGCGCTACATATACATAAAAAACATTCTTCTCTCCTACTGTAAATAATAAAAAAGATGCCCCCCAAAGTATCCCCCTTGCTGCAGAATGAAGAGGCAGCTGCTGCATATTTAAAGGGAAGGGGTGGGCGGGGAGGGGACGGGGAAATAATCAAAATTAAAAAATCTACCTTGTTGATGCCTCCTGCCACGTTGCTCCTCTTCTCTCTGGTGTCCCAGGTTTCCCATGTAATCCTGGCACTGCTCTCATGCTAAATCTATCGTGAGGGCAGTGCCTGGGTTGGTCTGAGAGGCATGTTCTGCCACTCAGACACTACATGGAAGTCTGTGCAGTTCCTCCATTCTAGCTACATCAACAACCGGGTTAGAGAAACTGAAGTGTGCATGTGTGTTTGGCCGGCCTTAGACAGCACGCAAAAACACACATGCACATTTAAATGCACAGATTCCAGTCCCCCTCACATGGTCCAGCCCCACCCCTTCCTTCACACTCTGGCTCAGCTGAGCCAGTAGCTGAAAAAATAAAACAATAGTGAAATATCGTTTTATTTTTTCAGCTGCTGGCTTTGCCAGGGGAGCAAATCTCCTTCGCCATATTGAATGAGCCAACCCTGGAAGAATGTGGAGTGGCCCTGGTGTTCCCTCATATTTCACCAATATTTATTGGCCTCGGGCTGAATGTGGGGCTCTGAAGAGTTGTGGCCCCCATGCTCTGCAAGGAATGCCTTACACCCCCACTTTTATATGAAAGCAAACTTGAACTCTTCTGAACAATGCTGGATTATTGTTTTTTTTACTGTACAAGACCCTTCTTCAGTGGAACGACTTCAGCAAACCTTACGGGGCATATTTACAAGCCCTGTGCGCTGCCGGAATATCATTTTTTGTAATGCTTCCATGGTACAGACTATAAAATCATATCTATGAGGCCATGCAAACACATTTTTTGTGGCTTTAAATGTGGCATAGATATGGAGTAAGTCAAGGCAGCGAAAGTCGCTGTTTCGCCTTACTCTGCACCAGGGTGGTGTTCCATGAGCATTGCAGTGGATTTTCCCATGAAGCACCCACGGACTTTGACACACACCCAGATGTGCAAGAGTCTGTAAACCTGGGGATGTGACAATACCTTATGCCTCCCCAAGGCAGGCATAACAAGGAGAAATATTTGTATTTCTCCTGGTTTTTCTCATCTTTCCATGTGTGCTCCATTCTGCAGCACACATAGAAAAAGTAAATTGCCTCTATCGATTGTTTCTGTGCAGGAAGGTGGCCCTTCCTGCACAAAAAAATCCTGCTGACAACACAGGCACCCTTGCACTATAATGCGAGGGTGTCTGCATTGGTGCTAGGCTGCCAAAATGGCACCATCACAGGGGGAAAGGACAGGAATGCACCTTATTGCATAAACATGGTGGATTCCTGCCCTTTCACGTTGGCAAAGGGCATCGCAGCAAGATGACTTGCTGCACTGCCTTACGCCAAATCCCCATAAATGAGGGCCTACATTTCTTTTCATAGCCAAGAGCGCAGAACCGCTTCTAGTCAGAAGGTTCTCGCTGTCAATCTGCACCTGAGAGATGGCCCTGTCCCCCATCCTTTTCCTCTGCACCCATGACCAAATGCAAACTGTAAAGAGACACTGCGCATAGGGGTGTATGCCACATTCTGTCAAGCTACTTGACTGCACCATGATGCAGAGCTGCAGCGCACTGAGCCTGCTGCCCCGGTGATAGTCCTCTAGATAAATTATAACTCTGTGTGTACAGGTGGGAGGCCGCTGCTGCCACACTCCCAGCTTTAGATGTTCAGTCGTAGACATCATTTGTAAAACTGTTGTTTGGCGATTTGTCTGCTGCACATGTCTGTGCAGTGCCAGAGGGCTACAGTGACTGGATGTTGCCCCTCCTGCAGAAATTCATTTCCCTTCCTGTGTCAGAGGCCTGCATTGACTGATAGATAATCCTCTACCTGTTGCCAGAGGACGGCACTGACTGCAAGTTCCTCCTTTTCTTCATCTCCCTGCTAGTGGCAGAAATCTATTCTGACTGGGGAAGGAAAGAGTTTTTAAGACCCCCAAGCTCCCTCCTCTTTTTCTTTCTACTGCAAGTGGGCTGCTATGTCTATAAGTTGCCTGTCTTTCCCCAGAACCTCTTCCCTTTTCCAGTGATACAGGACTTAATTTTGAATTTTTACTGTCATCACTCGAGGCCCATTGTGGCCTGACCCACCCTCTCACTGCTCCTAAAATACAGGCAGATCTCATTCCTGTCATTCCATGAAGTTTAATCAGCTATAGTATTCTGAGTGAACAACGTCAGTCCTAACTTAACTTTAAATACATTTGTTTAGGTACCAGAGTTCTGACCACACAGGGGCAACAAAGCATCAAACATTTACACCAGAAGAATGGAACAACTGCACATCCACCAACTTCATTACATCAGCAGAAACTCGTGAATCTTTTCAAATACAAACATTTTGCCAACTGACTCATGCTATGGAGATACTCAGGGGTGGCTCCTTTACAATGGCGAAGGAGTGTCGCTCCCCTGGCTAAGCCAGGAGCTGAAAGATAAAACGATATTTCATTATACCGTTTTATTTTTCAGCTGCTGGCTCAGCCATCAGCAGATGCAGGGAGGGGCAAAGCTGGGCCACGGAGAGGGGATAGGGGAGTGGAATCTATGCACTAAGTGTGCATGTGTGTTTGGCAGGCTGTCTGAGGCAGGCCAAACACACATGCACATTCAGGTTTCTCCAATCTGGCTGTGCTACACAGCTGGGCTGGAGAAACTCCACAGACCCAAACGTAATGTTTGAGCAGCAGAACAAGACACTCAGACCAATCCTGGCACTGCTTTCTTGCTAGATTTATCATGAGAGCAGCACCAGCAGAACCAGAAGAAGAGCAAAGGAGCAATGCGGGAGGTGGCGGCGATGAGAGGAACAGGTAAGTCTTTTTTTAAATATTTTTTTAGTTTCCTCCTCCCCTCCCATTGAGATTTGTGGTGGCCGCCGCTGGAGATATTGGTAACTAGCTGACACCTGCCCAATCCCCCCCACGACATACACATATAGGGGTGGCACTGTAGGAATTTGAGTTCTAGTAACAACTCTAGGACAATGCTCCTTGGTGTGATATTACTGCTGCATATATCCTGCAATACATTCCAAATGCACAAGTTCAGACAGGTTTCCATTAGATTATATACCACCATAGTGTCCACAGTTCAACCTTGCACCCTGAAAGTATGCATCATGGCAAATGTTACCAAGGTGCTTGCATACTAACATATTACTCTAGGAGTATACACCTTCACATAGCATCCTAGAAGTATGGACCCTAGCAGTGTAACTAAGGTGCATGCATTCTGGCCTAGTACCCTAGAAGCATATATCCTCTCATAGCATTCTGGCAGGCATGGTCATACTGGCAAAGTACCCTAGGAGCATACTCCTTTGCACCCCATCCTAGAGGTATGCAATCTGGCAAAGTAACAGAAGTGCTTGCTCACTGGCATAGTACCCTAGGAGCATATATGCTTGCATAGTAACTACTAAGTGTTCATTCAAGATATGTAACTAATGTGTATGCATTCTGGCTTAGCACCCTAATCACTTAGGACCATATGTACGAACACATTTTCCCATAGACACAGAATGGGTAAAACCCTTTGATACATCTGGCCCTTAGACCCTTGCATAGCATCTTATGCATTTTAGCATTGTAACTAGGGTGGGTGCATACTGTTATAGTACCGTAGAAGCATGCATTGGATTGTACTGTATTGGTATTTACTATACACCCCGTCATACTTCCTTGCAAGGCCGAAAGCGCTTGACTTTCAGCATGTACCCTAGAGCGAGCTCAGATTATACCAGGATGTGTAGCCCATATTCATACCCATAATGGCTAACGTAAACATACAAGACCCTTCATGCTCTGCATGGTTGGTTGAAAATATAGCACTGGCAGTTGTTTGTCAGAATATTGTCTACAAACATATTGTCTGACATGATTATTGTGTCCTAATTATAATTTACAACAATATCATCCCACTGGGCATAGCTTTAATATGAGTGTAGTTTATTTTATTAAATGCAATGAGCCAATCTTTTGAAAATGATATATAAGACACACTATTTATGTCACACAATATTCTGTCAACAGTGTTCTGGTAAAATATCGCACCAGCTGATAACTACCCTCATAACATGACATAAGAGCACTTCAGAACTCAGATGGACTGGTGCACTTCTGTGCGCTGATGTAAATGTAGTCAAGGCTTGAACAAATATATTTATTTTTGTTTTCTGTTTTGTATAAAAATATAACAAATATATAAAATATAACAAATATCAGGCTCCAAGGAATGGGAAATAGTTGTGCAAAAAGGGTCAGTGAACATTATAATAGTAAACGTCTGGCTCTCGGTATAATGGTGCAAGCACATTGAAGGGGAACAGTACAATGTAGTTAAAAGTGAAATATAAAGCCAGGATTGAGCACCTCCTCCTCTTGCCTCAGTCTTGCCCGATTAAAGTACTTATTAATCCTCCTTCCCTTTTAGAACTCCCACATCATCGTCCATTATCTGCCCAATCAACCAGCTCCTAATCATTGCAGTATACTATATGATGTGCTTTTTATGCATCATTGGTTAGAATAACCATCACAATCACAATGGCTGCTCCTTCACAAGACCACCCTGCCCAGCTACTGAAGTGCAGATGAAAATCCCCCTGCAGTGTGTTTTTTTACCTGGATTCTAGCCCTTCGACCTTGTTACCTTGTACCATCCGCACAGTCATGATGCAGAAGTCCAATATCTAGATGTCTTTCTCAGATTCCCTGCTACACTGTTATTGGCGTAATTGGGCTGCTGCCTCCACCCACCACAAACGAACTCTACTACATTTTCTGTCCATCCGGTGCGGCTGTTGTAATTTACATACTGTATTCTAACCCCAAATGATCAGCTACATTTTAGTGGTAATGGGAAATCACAGATATAAAAAGTGTTTTGCACTTGGTAGGCCTATCACCTTTCTCCCATTTTGGTATTTGCTTGAGTAAATCGAACAATGAGATGGCACCTAGTTAGGGTCGAGCCTGTGTTGTATGCGCTCGCGCATGCGTATCGCAGCGAGACACTTTTGTATTTAGAAAAGGGCTCGTAGCCCTGTCAACTTCACATCAGTGTTTTTTATTGGTTCGTGGGCTTGCCTAATAAAATCTGCTTGCTTTCATTAGTCGAAGGCAAGCATACGTCATGCCTTTTCCGGTGGCTAGCCCTCCTCGAGCGCAGCGACCAAGTACAGAAAAAATGTGAGACACGCTGTTTTCTATCAGGCTCGTGGACTTCTTTTTCTCTAATTTACGAGCGCGATCTCGCTTGGCAGAAGTCGAGCGCTTTACATAGTTAATTTCACTTTTTCGGGTTGTGTACATAAATGCACTTTTGCTCGATAGGTGAAAAGTCGGGTTAGGAGTTTACAACGCGATCAGCTCTAACATGAGCAAACGCGAGACCCGTTGCATTGTAAATGCTTGTTTTTTAGTTCTAGTTCTCTGTTAGTGCTGTGAATCTGCTTACAGTTTGGATCGTGTAACTTACTTGGCCCTTTCATCACACATCTATATGCACCATCTCATTAAGAATTCAAGTGTGCCATCTACGATCGCCATTTATTTTACCTCTTCTGGTCTGGATGTTAGGTGCACAGTATGTGTTGGACAGCTGCAGTATATTTAAGCGGTAGCCTCTGGTTATTAGTTCCGCTAACAACGCTTCCCCACCTCACAGCGCTGGGTGCGGAAACCCATTTGGAATGCACTGCAAGCTGAAATGTTTGTTTGGCCTCCCAAGGACGGGAAAATGCATGCACTGTTGTCTGAGGTGTGGCGTTAGGCCCCTGGGTATAAAACAACATTTTAAAAGAAAACGGCAGCCTCAATTTTCCCTTTCTATGGGACAGAATCAGTAAGGTCAAGACTTGATCGAACTTCACATTATAATTACCTCCCACACAGGTTCAAACCCCTATTTATCAGGGTAGCCCGGGTCCCTAACGGACTTGTTAAAGAAGGCAAAATGTAAAATATTAATTTGGCCTGATGGGGGGAGGGACCCCTCATCCCATGGGTTGCCAACCCCACTTGCCTTCAACAATACCTGTTTCCTGTTCGAAGAACTCAGTTCAGGGATTGTGGCAGGTCAGGAATCCATGTGAGAGACGCACAATTGAAATGGGGAGATGCTCCCCCTTTCAATGGTAAACCTCATGAATTCTGAAATCAACCTGGTGGAGGCAAAAGGCCCCAGGCACAAAGATTTAAATGTAGCCCCTAATTAGCCTTCAAGGGAAGGGAAATGTTAAAATGTATTATGGCCTTATGTAGGTTTGCTACTACATTGGTAAATGATTTACACCTCATGGCCCACATGGGAAATAATGTCTCAGATTCACAAACTCTTGTTCTCGAGTTGCTGCACATGTTGCGTATGCATAAACTGAATTCATGCACTTACAAAAGTCGTTTGTAGAAGCAGAAAATGTGATGCATACATGCACATTACCCAGAAATTGCTTTGCATACACTCCCCCAACAAAGACTCTCCATTCTTGTGGTTATACTAGTGCACCAAGAGCAAATATGTGCCTTCCATTTTCATACAGAAGTTTTAGGTTAGTACTTACAAACCCATCTTCAATCACCCATGAAGCACATAAGCATCAGAGAATTTACATTACGTCCTCTAACTCAGAGGTGGAAATTCAAATCTAAACATTGACGCAATGGGTTCTTCAGCCTGTACATTTTACTCCAACTTGAATAACAGGATGATTGGAATGGGAGTCTACTGGCCACATGAGCAAATTCATAACAGAACAGTGGGCTTAAACTCACGAACGTTAAATCACCAAAATGCCAGGGGTAGCGGGAGTGACATCACACGACATTTGACATTTCCTTACACTCACACACACGCTTACATATACACACGCATTTACACATTCAAACACTGTCTCTCACATAAACACACTCTCACCCCCACAAGCATGCACAAAACATAAATTTAAAAGCCTTTTTTACTCACCTCAGCTGCCAGGGGTGGTCATATTCCAGCTGATTGTACCCCTTTTTTTTTATTACACTAATAGTGAATAATGTAGCATTGTTTACTGTTAGTGTAATAAAAAATTGTCAAAAAACACTAAAAAAAATAGAGCTCCAACGCACGTCCTTAAGCACGAGCTGTCTATGTTTTTTCTTCCACTGATTTTGCCACCTCTGGGGTCCCAAAGACAGTGCCTGGGGTCGCAAGGGGCAAGCCAGGGGTCGCAACTGACACACCTAGCGACCACTAACTGATGCCCATGATCAAATGCTCTAACCATTTCAGTAGCCACTGAGGTGTTATTACTCCATTCACAAAGTTTTGGTTTGTCAGTTGCTAACAATAAAAAAATGGTGGTAGCAGGGAGTGTAAAATGCGTGTGAGCACAATTCAGACATATATAAATACTCACTTGTGTAAAAACTAGCACACATAAATTCTGTGCAGATTTTCAGGATCATATCAGCCTAGGGGTATATTTATTAAGATTTTGTGCTGTGTTTGTATCACAAAAGTGACGCAAATCAACACAAAGGCCCAAATTACAACCCTGGCGGTTGATGTTAAAGTGGTGGTTATACCACCAACAGGCCGGCGGTAATTACAGCTAAATTATGACCATGGCAGAAAGATCTCCAATAGACAGCCAATGTACCACACCGATCGCCAGGGCGGAACAAAAGGCACCACGGCGATAACCGCCTACAGTCAGGCATCAATGTTCCGCCCACCATATTATGACAAGACCATCTGCCACCTTTTCCGGAGCGGTACCAACGACATCAAAAGCCTGGTGGAAACAGACCTCAGAAGGGAAAGGACTCATCATTGGAGACACAGGGAACAACCACACCGCCATAAAGCCTGAGCAGCATGTCTTCCCTATGATTTTCTATGTGCTACTCCACCACGAACACCAACATTGATGAAGACGACGACGGTGAGTACAGCCGCCTAGCACACAAGGGAGGGAGGGAGGAAAACGACTGTGACACACACACACGCACCACCCCCCAACACCATACACACAATTAGCTGCATTACTAAAACATTTTTACCCCGTAACTCGGATGAATAATGCAAGGACAAAACGATTTTGAAAAAGTGAATGTAATGAGAGAAACACATCAAGATAAATAAGTGAGGCAAGATAATATATATATATATATATATATATATATATATATATATATATATACATATATATATATATATGTACATAAAAATGGTCACACCCCAGTCCACAATGTACGTAGTCCAAATGGCCACAGGCCACAGTCCAAGGCCACATATGGCACCTGCCTCAAGAGAGAGAACACTGCTGGGGAATCAGTTGGGAAATAGGCAGGCACCTCAGGTGGATGGGGGAGAGGGGGCACCTCAGCTGGCAGATCTAACAAGACCAGTGGTTCTGGAGGGGCCAACATACCCTATGCTTGGTCCTGGGGAGTGCAAGGCCACAGCCTCTCGAGCGGGTGACTTGCCCACTTGCCCTGGTGGACCTGGCAACAATGGAGGACAGGCACATCATCCTCACCTATAGAATTGCGTGGGCCACAATCACAGAGCTGTGTGCCCAATCGGAGCCTGACCTTATATCTGCTATCTGTCACCCCACTGGGATCCCTCCTCTTGTGCAAGTGCTACCAGTGCTCCATTTCCTGGCAAGTGGTTCTTTCCAAGTGACAGTGGGCTTGTCAGCAGGAATGTCACAGCCAATGTTCTCAATAGTGCTGACCAGAGTGTTGTCTGCCCTGATTAAACACATGTGCAGCTACATTGTATTTCCCCAGGTTGAAGATTTAGCCACAGTGAAGGCCGAGGTCTATGCAATGGGACATATCCCCAGCATAATTGGGAGGATTGATGGAACACATATTTCATTTGTTCCCCCCCCTCAAAAAGAACAGGTGTATCTAGGGTCGGTACATGTCGCCTTTGTCCTCAGGATTAGCAGCATCCCAAATGTGGTGGCCCAACTACAGAGGCACAGGGTGTGGCTAATAAGTGACCATTGGCCCCCACCCAGTATATGTTGGAATATGGGTATGGTGTGTGGCATATAGGATAGTGTGTGGCTAAATGTTGTCCCTCAATATTGCAGGTGACTCTGGTTACCATAACTTATCATGGCTGCTGACCACTGTGAGGAATACCAGGACAAGGGCAGAAGAACGTTATAATAAGGCACATGGGTGAACCAGAAGGGTAATAGAAAGGACCTTTGGTCTCCTGAAGGCCAGGTTCAGGTGCCTCCATCTAACAGGTGGATCCCAGTGCTACTCACCCAAGAAGGTCTGCCAGATAATAGTGGCATGCTGCATGATGCACAGCCTTGTCCTGAGACGCCATGTGCCTTTTCTGCAGGAGGAGGAGGCTGGAGATGCCCTTGTGGCAGCAGTGGACCCTATAGACAGTGAGGATGAGGATGATTACAACAGAACATCAGTCATCATACAATACTTCCAATGACACACAGGTAAGACAGTGTTACTTTACATTTCAATTAGATTTTTTGGGAAATTCTGTGGCACTGGCATGCTGTTATTTCCCATTTCTATGCCCACTTACTGTAGCCTTTGGCAATTCATTTTACAGATGTTGGTGACCTCACATATGCTCCTGGTGCGATCACTGCAGCCAGCTACAGGTCATTATCCTATGCTTATTTTCTGTACAGTTGCAATGCAATGTTTGTACCTGTTTAAATTAATACATACTTGAAAAATTTGACATACTCCATACTTCTTTTTTTCCAAGGGTGTTTATTGAAGTGCTCAAATATTGAGGGGCAAGTGTAATGGTATGGGGTGATGATGGAGGAAAGTCCAGGGTATTGTTCCAGTCTGTTTGTAGCACAGGTGCATTGTCCGAGGGGACATAAGAACGGGAGCAATGGCAGTTCAAAGTGTACAGAGTTACAGGGTGGGACACAAGGGTGACCATCTGGAGAGTCTAATTTCCTGACGGGGTCTTGGCAAGTGTTTCTGGCTTCTGTCTAGTGCTAGTGGCCTGCTGGTCCTGTGGGGGGGCCTCCTGGCAACTAGTGGCAGAGGAGGTGGAAGGCTGGTCATATGTCTGGCTAGCGGCAGGGGCCCGCTGTTGTGTGACTGCTTCCCTCATAATATTGGCAAAGTCTGCCAGTATCCTTGCTATGGAGACAAGGGTGGTGTTAATGGCCTGCAAGTCCTCCCTGATCCCCTGGTACTGTTCCTCCTGCAGCCGCCTGCTTTCCTGCACATTGTCTGGATCTGGCCCATCGTGTCCTGGGAATGTTGAAATGCTCCCAGGATCTCTGCAAGTGCCTCATGGAGAGTTGGTTCCCTGGGCCTGTTCTCCCCCTGGCACACAGCAGTCCTCCCAGTGTCCCTGGTGGCCTGTGCCTCTGTCCCCTGAACTGTGTGCCCACTGCCACTGACCCCAGGTCCCTGATTGTCTTGGGTATGAGGTGTGCCCTGGGGTCCCTGTAGAGGTGGACACACTGCTTATTGACGTGTCCTGGGACAGAGGTATGGGTACGCTGGGTGGGTGCTGTGGGGGTGTTTATGATGGGGAGGCTAGGTGGTGGTGTGTGACTGATCCTGGGTAAACGGCTGTCCAGAGGTCCCTGATGGGCCAGGTTGGTCATACAGACACTGAAGACCAGAGTTGCTGTCATCACTGTGGGCCTCTTCTGTTGGTGGACTGGATAGTGCTAGCACCTCCTCTCCACTGACATTGGCTGTAGCACAGGTGCATTGTCCGAGGGGACGTAAATGATGTGTTATTGTTTCTGTGTCTGACATACTGTGCATCCGTGGCTTGCCCTCTTTGGTTGTATTTGCCCTGGCAGCTTTCACTTGTGTAAGTTGTTATATGGTGGGATAGCTGATTCTCTCTAGTGTGCATGCTTTAGTGATAGGTGTCCATGCAGGGCTGTGAGTGGTGTCCATGTATTGGTATGGCATGCAGGGCTTGGCATTGTGATGAGTGAGATGTGATGGTGGGGTGTGTGGGACGTGGTGGAGTGATGGGAGTGAGGGTGAGGGTGGGGGTATGTGATGGCATGCAGGTAGGGGGTAGTAGTAGTAGAGAGTTGACTTACCAGAGTCCTCCTCCTACTCCGGCCAGTCCCTCAGGATGCATGATTGCCAAGACTTGCTCCTCCCATGCTGTTAGTTGTGGGGGATGAGGTGGGGGTCCACCGCCAGTCCTCTTTACAGTGAGTTGGTGTCTTGTTGCAATGGAACGTACCTTCCCCCATAGGTTGTTCCACCTCTTCCTGATCCCTAGTTCTTGGGTGCTGCCCCAAGGCGTTGACCCTGTCTACGATTCTCAGCCATAGCTCCATCTTCCTAGCTAACGATATCTGCTGCACCTGTGCTCCAAATAGCTTCTAGCTAGTGTGATGTGGGGTGCGTGGGTGGTGTATAAGTGTAAGTGGTGTGTGGCTTTGGTTTTGTCTGTGGTCTTGGTGACAGGAAATGGCCTTAATCACGACTCCGTAACAACAAAGTCATGGACAACGAAAGCGGAACAACGCTTTCGTTAACCACGACTTCATTGTTTCGTGCCTTAACCACGCATGTGCTGAACCACGCACATGTGGGGTTAAGGCCCAAAAGAAGGGAGTCGGCAGAGGAGGACGACGCAATCAGTCAGGTAAGTGGGGCTGTTTTAGAGGCTGGGGTGGGGCGGTTGGGGGTGTTTAGGTTTTAGGGGCGGAGTGGGGGGCTCGGGGTAGTTTTAGGGGCGGGGTGGTTTTAGGTTTTAGGGGTGGGGGTGGGGGTAGTTTAGATTTTAGGGATGGGGTGGGGGTTTGTGTTGTTTTAGGGGCAGGGTGGGGGGTTGGGGTGGTTTTAGGTTTTAGGGGCAGGGTGGGGGTCGCAGTAATTTTAGGGATGAGGTGGGGGTTGGGGTAGTTTTAGGGGCAAGGGTGGGGGTTTGGCATGGTTTTAGGGGAGGGGGTGGGGGGTTGCGGTAATTTTTAGGGGTGGGGTTGGGGGGCAAAGGGGGACGCATGCTGGAACCATGCATGCCTGTCACTAATACCTTTATCAGGAATCCCTTTACAACAAAAAAGTGTTGTTAAGGCATTCGTGGTAAAGGCATTAGTGGTAACAACGCGGTCGTTGTTCCGACCTCATTGTTCAGGCATGTGTTGTTCCAGCATGCGTTGTTCCGACATACATTCCTTTGTGACTGTCTTGTGCCAGTTGTTTGTAGTCGTAAAGGTTTGTGGGTAATGTAGGTGTGTGTTTTATAGTGGATTGTGTTTTTTTTTACAACTTTGGAGGTTAATCCGTCCCAAAAGTGACGGTAAAGTGACGGATGTACCACCAGCCGTATTACGAGTCCATTATATCCTATGGAACTCATAATACGGCTGGTGGTATATCCGTCACTTTACCGTCACTTTTGGGATGGATTAACACCTCCTCCAAAGTTGTAATAACCCTCTGTGTGTGTGGGTGTGGTGTGTGTATGGGTGTCAGGTGTGTGTTATTTAAATTGACCAATGTAATGTTTTGTATGTGGGTGTCCATTATGAGCGTGGTGGTATATACTGCCAATGGTTTACCGCCATTGAATGTCCGCCGTGGTGATTCGTGGGTCATGATGTGGTGGGCATTGTTCTGTTGTCATAACGGTGTGTGTTTTGATACCGCCAGTTTATCACTGACCTTTTGTGAGGCGGAATTGTGTATGTGGCTGAATAGTGACGGATTGGTGTATGTGTGTCATAATATGGTGAACGGATACCCGCTGCCGCCACGGTAAGTTGGCGGCAGTCAGCGTGGCAGTAAGTGGTATTTATCTCCAATGTCATAATGAGGGCCAAAATATTTATATACCTATTTACTTTCCAGCACAAGACTTGTTTTGCACTGAAAAGTACCCTAAAAATAACGCAAAGCAGCACAAAGCACTGCTTTGCATTACTTAGTGCAAAGGGGACATTACATGAGTTGTACATGGGCGTTCCCATGTAACCACCCATGCCTTTTGGCAACAAAGCCATATCTACAAACTATAATAGACAGCGTTTTGATCCAAAAGTTAATGCTTTGTGAAAGAAGATGTTACATTGAGAAGTGTTTTCATTTCTCCCTTCTTTTCCAACCTTTCATATGTGCTGCACTATACAGTATACATATACATATAGAACATAAGAAAAGTTTTAAAGCGTGTCTACACATAGTATTTTGTACTGGAAGTGTACCCTTCCAGTACAAACCTATGTTAGAAGAACACACACATCATTGCACTATGGCGCAAAGGTGTATGTGAGACACATGGCAGCTAAAATCAGCACCAGCGCTAGGGAGAGGGGAGGAAAGAGCCATTTGTCTGTGAACATGTTACTATCCTGCTCTCTCCTTCTCATACAGTGCAGCCTTTTTTGCTATTGCACTGCTCTGCATGACTATTTAGTAAATGTGGGCCTAAATCTCCCTGCTGGGGTGACCTTGAGTGCTAATATAAATACATCCTTGACAGTATTCAAAATAAAGCACACCTTCACAAAGAAGGTTATAACAAATAAGTAAGACAAAACAATTACTTACATAAGGATTGTCAGTACAGCATAGTCTTTGCACAATGATTGACCTTTCGTCTCTCTCAATAACTACAAGTTATCTGGAATACCCCAGCTCAGCCGTTGCTAACAAAAATAGTGCCATTTCCACATTTGATTGTGGTTATTAAAGTTGTTGGGCCTGGCTCTTTTAGCAGGGTCATCCCTGAACTGTTTGCCTCCTTCCTTCTATTCTTTCTGATCAATTTGTGTTGGCTTTTGGACTTTTGCACTTTACCATTGCTAACCAGTGCTAAAGCGCATATGCTTTCTGTGTAAAAAGGCGATGATTGGTTTATCCATGAATGGCATATCTGATTTACTAGTGAGTCCCTAGTTGTAGGAAAGTAGCCTCTTTCTAGCATGGTTACCCTCACTTTTGGCCTGTTTGTGAGTGTGTGTCAGTGTGTTTTTACTCTGTCACTGGGTTCCTGCAAGCCAGGACCCCAGTGCTCATACATAAAAACCTATATGTCAGTGTGTTTTGCCTGTCTCACTGGGATCCTGCTAGCCAGGTCCCCAGTGCTCCTAGTTTGTGGCCTAATGTGTATGCCTGTGTAGTGCCTAACTCTGTCACTGAGGCTCTGCTAATCAGAACCTCAGGGCTTATACACTCTCTGCTTTTCAATTTGTCACTGTAGGCCAGTGACTATATTTACCAATTTCAATTGGCACACTGGACCCCCCCCCCCCCTTATAAGTCCCTAGTATATTGTACCTAGGTACCCAGTGCATTGAGGTTCCAGGAGATCCATATGGGCAGCACCATTTATTTTGCCAACCATAGGGAGCTCAGACAAACCCTTACACAGGACTGCCACTGAGGCCTGTGTGAAATAGTGCACATAGCCATTTTCACTGCACTTAAGTAACTTACAAGTCACCTATAAGTCTACCCTTCACTTGCTGAAGATTAGGTGCAAAGTTACTAAGTGTGAGGACACCCTTGCACTAGCAAAGGTGCCCCCACATAGTTCAGGGCCATTTCCCCGGACTTTGAGAGTGTGGGGTGTAGGAGGCTGGCCTGGCTTCTAGTGGGTACCTTGTAGTACTTACAACTTGTGCCAGGTCCAGTTATCCCTTATTAGTAGATTAATAGTGTTCTAGTAGCTTAGGCCGATAGAGGTAGCTATAGCAGAGCAGCTTAGGCTGAACTAGGAGACATGCAAAGCTCCTACTATACCACTTATATCACATAGTCCTATATCATAAGAAGCACAATACTCAGAGTTACTAAATATAAAGGTACTTTATTTTAGTGACAATATGCCAAACGTATCTCAGAGGATATACTCCCTTAGGAGGTAAGTAATATACACAAAATATACACACAAGCCAAAATCAGGTAAGTAAAACACTTAGAAAAGTAGTGCAAACACTGTAGAACACAATAGAATGCAATAGGAGAAAATAGTCCTAGGGGCAACACAAAAAATATACTCCAAAATTGGACTGGGAACCACGAATGGTCCCCAGGCCTAGTGTAGTGTGTAGAGGGTCACTGGGAGTGTAAGAAAACACTAAGGGTGTCCAAGATACCCCACCCCAAGACTCTCAAAAGTAGGAGTAAAGTTACCTTACTACCCAGAAAGACAGTAAAGTCGAGATAGGGGATTCTGCAAAGACAACAACTAACTGCAAAGCACTGAAGATGGACTCCTGGACCTGAGGACCTGCAAAGGAAGAGGACCAAGTCCAAGAGTGACGCAAGTGTCCATGGGGGGCAGGAACCCACTAAACCCCAGATGAAGGTGCAAAAGGGCTGCCTCTGGGTGGACGAAGCCAAAGATTCTGCAACAACAGAAGGTGCCAGGAACTTCTCTTTTGGTCAAAAGATATCACACGGCGTGCTGGAGGATGCAGAGTTGTTTCCATGCAGAAAGACCACAAACAAGCCTTGTTAGCTGCAAGAGTTGTGGTTGAAGGTTTTGGGTGCTGCCAGGGCCCAGGAAGGACCAGGAGGGGCAGAAATCTGTCTGAGGGTTGGCAGCAGCGGTAGCTGCAGAGAAAACCACAGAGAGCTAGTTTGGCAGTACCCAGGGTCCATGCTGGAGCCCCGGGTATTCATGGAATTGACCCCGCATTACCAGAATGGTATTGGGGTGACAAATCCATGATCCTAGACATGTTACATGGCCATGTTCGGAGTTACCATTGTGAAGCTACACATAGGTATTGACCTATATGTAGTTCACACGTGTAATGGTGTCCCCGCACTCACAAAGTCCAGAGAATTTGCCCTGAACAATGTGGGGGCACCTTGGCTAGTGCCAGGGTGCCCTCACACTAAGTAACCTTGCACCTAACCTTCACTAAGTGAGGGTTAGACATATAGGTGACTTATAAGTCACTTAAGTGTAGTGTAAAATGGCTGTGAAATAACGTGGACGTTATTTCACTCAGGCTGCAGTGGCAGTCCTGTGTAAGAATTGTCTGAGCTCCCTATGGGTGGCAAAAGAAATGCTGCAGCCCATAGGGATCTCCTGGAACCCCAATACCCTGGGTACCTAGGTACCATATACTAGGAAATTATAAGGGTGTTCAAGTGTGCCAATCAGAATTGGTAAAATTAGTCACTAGCCTGGAGTGACAATTTTAAAAGCAGAAAGAGCATAAACACTGAGCTTCTGGTTAGCAAAGCCTCAGTGATACAGTTAGGCACCACACAGGGCACACTTTATGAGCACTTGGGTCCTGGCTAGCAGGATCCCAGTGACACAGACAAAAAGAAAGATACATATAAGTAAAAAATGTGGTTAACATGCCAGGCAAGATGGTACTTTCCTATACGGAACACCATTACACGTGTGCACTACATATAGGTCAATACCTATATGTAGGTTCACAATGGTAACTCCAAATATGGCCATGTAACATGTCTAATATCATGGAATTGTCCCCCCATTCTAAACCTGGTATTGGGGAGCCAATTCCATGCATCCTGGGGCTCCACCATGGACCCCCACTACTGCCAAACCAGCTCTGTGAGGCTTGCACTAGTCAGCCCAGTCCCAAGAAGCATTTCCTCTGAGATTAGGGTGTTACACCCTCTCCCTTTGGAAATAGGTGTTAAAGACTGGTTTCTCCTGTGGGTTCTCTTCAGATTCTGCTTGCAAGTTTCCTTCAAGAATCCTCTGCAAAAACTTCAGACTCTTCTGACCTCAGATCAACCGCAGACTGCTCCAAGAAACGTTGTAACTGCAACAAAGTGTCTATGAGAGACACTTTTCTTCAACGACCTCAGCTCCAAATCAGCAAGTGCAACAGTTTACATTGTGTGCATGCTCTGGGGACTCCCTGTCTTCATCCTGCACCAGAAGGACCGAAGAAATCTCCCTTGGAGTGAGGGAGTCACTCCCCTGCTCCAAGCAGGCACCTTCCAAGGTGACGACCGGTACCCTGGGAGTCCTCTCACAGCGACGAGCTTGCTCCTAAGGACACAGATGGTGGACTTCATTGACATAGACTGTCCTGAGGTCCTGCTGACGCAATTTGGAGGAGGTAAGACCTTGCCTTCCCAGAGAGCGACAGTACCCCTGTGTACTTTCCTCGCCTCCTGAAGCCTCTGTGCACTCTTTGCAAAATTTGTTTGTGCACAGCCTGGCCCAGGTCCCCAGCACTCCATCCTGCGATGCTCAACTTGCTGAGTTGTTCTCCAGTGGCATGGGACCATCTTTTGTTGTGCTACATCAACCGTGTTTTACACCTTCTTTGAACCCTGATCCTGAGGCTTCTAGGTGTGCTGGCTGGCATCCTGAGTGCTCTCTGAAGTGCTCAGAGCCCCCTCTTCCTCCTCACGCAGAGTTGAAGCCCTCAGGTCCCTCCTTGGTCCATCCAGCACCATTTTGACAACTTCTTTTGACTTCTGGACTTGGTCCCCTTCCTTTGCAGGTCTTCAGGTCGAATAATCCAGCAGTTGTTCTTTGCAGACTTGGTTGGCTTCTGCAAAATCCCCAAAACGAGTTATACTGTGTCACAAGGAAACTTGCAGTACTTTACTCCTGCTTTTATAGGCTCTGGGGTCAGGTAATATACTTACCTTTACTGTATTCTTACTCTCCCAGTGATTCTGCACACACTACACTTGTCTGGGGGGAATTTGTGAGTCACATTCCACTTTCATAGTATTTGGTTTGTGTTGCCCCTAGACCTATTTTCACCCATTGCATTTTATGGGATTTCCTACTGTTTGCATTGTTCTATGACTATTTATTTGTCTAATTGTGGTGTCTAGTGGATATATTGTGTATAATACTTACCTCTAAAAGGAGTATTGTCTCTAAGTTATTTTTGGTACTGTGTCACTCAGATAAATACCTTTATTTTTGGTAACACTGAGTATTGTGTGTACTTGTGTATAAGTACTGTGTGGCTATAAGTGGTATTGCATGAGCTTTGCATGTCTCCTAGTTCAGCCTAAGCTGCTCCGCTATAGCTACCTCTATCAGCCTAAGCTGCTAGAACACTACTACTTCACTAATAAGGGATAACTGGACCTGGTATAAGATCTAAGTTCCCAAGGTACCCACTACAAACCAGGCCAGCCTCCCACACTAGTGATGTGCTATAGAGGTGCCCAGGGCCTGTAAATCAAGTGCTGCTAGTTGGCCTGCAGCACTGGTTGCACTACCCACACTAGTAGCTCTGTAAACATGTCTCAGACCTGCCACTGCAGTGTCTGTGTGTGCAGTTATAAACTGTCAATTCAACTTGGCAAGTGTGCCCAATTACCAAGGCCAAATCTTCCCTTTTTATACATGTAAAGCATGCATAAGGTGATCCCTAGGTAGCCCCATGGGAAGAATGCAGTGTATGCTAAAAGTGGGACATGTACTGATGTGCTTTACATGTCCTAACAGTGAAATACTGCTAAATTAATTTTTCACTGTTGAAAAGCCTATCTCTCTCAATCGTTAACATGGGGGCTACCTTTAAATATTCTTAAAGTGTAGATTCTGTTTCAGAGCAGATAGAAATCGGGAGTTTGGGGTCTCTGAACTCACAATTTATCTTTTAGTGAAGTTGGTTTTTAGATTGCTAGTTTAAAAATGCTACTTTTAGAAAGTGGGCATTTTCTTACTTTAACTATTCTGTGACTCTCTCTGTTTGTGGATTCTCTGTCTGGGCCAGACTGACAGTTGGGCTGTTTGTGAATCTTCTTTAGACAGTGACACAAAAGGGGCTAGGGTGTAGCCTGCATGTCCTGATGAGCAATCTGGGTTAGAGTGAAGGGAGGAGTGGTCACTTACACCTGCATTGTCTGTTCCTGCCCTCACACAATGGAGTCTCTAACCCCCTGGTGTGTTTCTGGAGCCTGGCCTGGGAAAGGCAGGATCCTGTAAACAATAGAGACTTTTCTTTGAAGTCGAGCAACTTCAAAGTCAGAAAGGGGTATAAATAGTGGACCCAAAACCCCAGACATTAGATTACTTCAAGGATTAAAGAGGGACCTCTGTCAGGAGAAGAACTGAAGAGCTGAGGAGAAGTGCTGCCTGTGACTGTGCTTTGTTTGGCTATCCTGCAGTTGCTGCTTCCACCTGTGAAAGGGGACAAAGACTGGACTTTGTTGTGCATTCGTGCTTGAGAGGTATCTCCAAGGGCTTAGGCTGACCTTGCCTCCTGTTTTTGAACCCTCAAAGATAGCAAAGGCTTCACCAACCAGTCTTTGAGTCTGCATGCTGTGGATTCTAAATTGTCAGAGGGTGGCATTCTATTTCCTCAGCCCCTGAGAGTGAAATCTGGTAAAAGTTCCAGTGAAACTACATCGGACGATGCCATGCAACTTCATAAGGACACCGCTGCACGGAATCCATGACGCCACCTGCACCTGAAGCTGTAGACCTCACAGAAACGCGATGACCCCACTGACATTCCAGGCCCGGCATTGCTGATGCCGCTGACATCCCAAGAACTCACAATTTCAGAGTGTCGTAACCCTGACATTTGTGAAATCTGATTCCATTGCAGCTCCTGTGACTCTGCGACGTGATCTTGACCCCATGAGGTTGCCCCGCAACATCATGACTTCACCAGACTTCGACTTTGCCTGAAGTGCCAGGGACCGACTCCGCTCAATTGACACTGCCTCACCTCCACACCTCCACAGCAAGGACCCAATGCCTCTTTGTGATGCCTCTGGTCCTTTTCCCCACAGCACTAGATCCGACGCCCCATCGGACACTGTGGCGCCTCGCTCCCCGACTCCTGGTGCGTTTTCCACACATTTTGCTAAGGTACTGTACCTGGAGGTCCGTATGACTCCGTAAACAGTGCCAGTGGCATTACATTGTGGGAAACGACTCTGTAACATTGCAGCTTAACATCGAATTGCATTATTGGTGCTTCTAGGCATTATTTTTGTGGTTTTAATTGCTAAAGTCATATTTTTAATTGTGTATTGTGGATTTTTATCGTATTTGGTCTTGTTCTACTTAGGTACTCTTTTTCTAAACCTGTGTGGTGTCCATTTTGTAGTGTTTCACTGTTTTGGTACAAATATTTTACACATTCATTCTGGATTAAGCTTTTCTGCTCGTGCTAAGCTACCAAAGGGGTGAGCTGGAGTTAACCAGGTGTGTTTCTCCTTTGCCCTGACTAGTGTGAGGGTCCTCACTTGGACAGGGGGTAATCTGACTGCCAACCAAAGACCCCATTTCCAACAATGGTGAACCCAAAAGAGCTCCTTCCTATGACACCACTACCCACACAACCTTACTTGAAGAAATGCAACTATGTTGTGTCACCATCATCACCCTTCTGAACGATCCAGTATGTAGAAAAACTGATTTTTATGCCACATAAAAAGGCAACCATTTTTAGCATCAGTACCATGAGATAATGCTCTAGTATGGGCTCAGAGCATTTTGGGGTTTGTTGGTACTGGCCCTTTCTGCAGGGTTATCCACAACATTCATGCCTTTGCCAGCCTTAAGACTCCAGCACTTTAACACTGCTACATAGTGCTAAAATCCTTGTGATATCTCATTAAAACATGATAGAATTTGTTTAGACCTAGTTGGTGTATTTAATTTACTTTTAAACCCCTAATAAAGTGGCACTACATGTGCACAGGGCTGTAAATTAAATGTGGCTGGTGGACTTGCAGCACTGGTTGTTCCACCCACTTAAGGAACCCTGTAAACTTAAGTGTCATTTAAACTGCCATTTCAATCTGGTGAAATACACCCTTTGCCATGCTCAAAAGTTCCATGTTTTATGCATGTTAGTCACATCTATGGTAGGCCATGGACAGTCCCAAAGTCAGCATAGAGTTTATTTAAAAAGGTGGATATGTACGTTTCAGTTTTACATGTCCTAGAAGTGAAAAACTCTTACATTTATTTTTCACTACTGCAAGGCCTACTTCTCCCTTAGGATAACACTGGAGTTGCCTTATGTTGGAGGCAGCATGTTCTGTTTAGCTGAGGCAAGACCCTAGCTCGGCAGAACCCACCACTCCTTTCAAGGGTGGGTGATTATACCCACTGTATAATCTGTGCTCACCCTTGGGTAGCTTAGCTCAGAGCAGTTGGACTTATCAGCAAAAACAAGGCACTTCCCCACCACAACCATGCTGCGCAGCACAAAGGAGACTTCACACAGAGTGTATGCATTTTAATGGATTGTATTCATCACACACCTTGGCATCCCAGTACGGGTATAGTATAAATCTGGGCTTTCACCCCAATTTGCAATGGAAACCATGATGTGAGGCCCATCTGTTTTAAACACTACTTCTATATGTACACATCAGGAAAACTGTGCATTCACTCCCTGCACCCACATAAGGTGCCAAATCCCACCCTAGAATTCCAAACACTGAGTGTAGCACATAAATTCACGGTGTACCCGGTTCCCAACATTAACAGCAATATACATATGCAAGGTTTACAACACTTCATTATAGCACTGCAGCCGAAGCCACACTAGTAAGAGATAATGCTAACTGTAAGAACTCCCTGACAGGATAAATGTGACCAGCAGCTCCATGGTACTGCTTTTGCATTCACCCACACTCACTCCTTCGTATTCACTCTGCACTGCCATGTGGTGCCACGGGTATAAGCCGGAGCATGCACACATGTACTCGTGCACACTCACTCCCAGCACCCTGATGTGGTGTCCTGATATCCGGAAAGTGGATGCCACTGTGTTTGCAAGCACTCAAACCCAAATCACCCCTCACTCACCAACCAGTTTCGACTATCCCACCCTTCCACGAACAAAAGATTGCATCAACCTTTCCCTGGTTACTGGCCCTCTCGCGGCTAAGTCACAAGTTTCAGGATTCCGGGGTCTATGTGTGGGAAAGGAAAGACAATAGCTGGTAAACAATTAAGGAGAAGATATTCGGGCTTCCCATAGGAGGTCCACTCAGAAGACTGCAAAACACAGCTGGAGCGTCACTGGGGACGCTCTTAAACACTGAATGCCCAGCCCAGCTAGACAGTTCAATGTTTCCAAACAGTTACAAATTTCAGCACCTCCAGAATGGAGAGACCCCATTGGGGCTTGTTGACGTGAATTGCCCTCAACACTCCCAGTTGCACAAAACAAGTTACTAAGCCTGCCCCTTCTGTACCAGGCGATGCTTCATCTGGGTTACGAAAACTCAAGACCCCGGACGGTTAAGATTCAATGTGAAAGGTGCCAGTGCTCTTCCTCTACATAAAGGAGGTACAACGTCCGTGGTCAGCTGATCCGAGTCACCCTGAACGGACGTCCATTCACAAGCCAATTCCCACGATGGTACCTCCTCGGCCGGAGGCACCAGTCAGGTGCATAATGACTTTAACCACACCAGACTCTCCCAGAATCTCCCACCAAGGATGTAAATCCTGCACCCCTCTGGGAGACACAAAATCTAGCACATGATGACTAGAGTTGCACTAGTCCATCCGGTCACACTCGGAACTTGTTTTCCATACCTCTCTGGAATAAGGTACACTGTCTAGGAAACAATGACTTGTAGTCACACCAAACTTCCCGGTCACATCCTTCAATACAAGTTCAGTCATGCCATATGAGGCCAAGCACAGCACAACCCGGGTTGCATCTCCACCTCCAAGGGTTGTAACCAATGAACTGGGCATCATACACAAAAAGCATGCAGCTCAGGCTCACACAAGAGAAATGCTGCACACTGAGCAATAGCGGACCCGCAGGGTCCCGCACCAGGTGATCTTGCTCACACTAACTGGGCGTTTTAGTGTGCAGTGGTCCCCACAATGAAGGGCCATTCACCTGAAATGCAGGCAGTCCTTGGCAAGCTCCAGACCAGGCAATTCCAGTCTCTAGACAAAGTACTGAGGCCATGCTAATGCTACTGCTGCCATGTTAAATCCACCATACAATGTAGACACAGCAGAGGGCACCACTCTCCAGATATTACCAGTCTTTGATGTAAGTCCCTCTCAGGAGTCCCTGAGACCTCTTCAGAGAACAGGGGGTAAGCGAACCTGCATTGGATAATTACCCTTTGAGATGCTACATAGCAGCAATCAGCCCCAGGCCAGTCTCTAAGCCAGAAGGGGAGCTTTGATCCCCTCCTCAGAGAGTTAACCTCCTGGGCACAACAGATTTCTCTGGCGGGGTGCCCACGCAGGCCAGCAGCACTGGTCCTGCGTCGCTGTAAAGGTTACTATGGCTTGCAGAGATTGAGTACCCCTAGTTATACTAGATGTTTCCTTTAAATCACAGATGTCTCCACTAAATTTCCTCGCTGGCTGCCTTGAGGCTCTGGAATGCAGATCTTAATTTTAAGGGGGGCCATGCTCTGGCTCTGAGGCCAAGTGTCAGAAACCTCTCCCACCAATCTATCTATCCAGACCCCAAATGGCAGGGATCTATAATTCTGGATGCCTAAGTTTTATAGGGGTCACCTGGAGAATGCACAGATGTGCTCTAACCCCATGACCTGTAGAATGAAACCAAATTTATATGACACCAAAAGCATTTCAGAACCTAGAAATGTCCACTTCCCAAAGTGGCATTTGTGGGGCATTGATGACAAAACCACCTTTACAATCAGAAAGGGTTTGTCATCCTGAGTCCAACAATCGTAAACATCATTTGACTGCAACCCTGCAATCCACTATTGCAGCCAGACTTAACAAGACTCATTTTCCAATGTTTTCTTTTGGGTAAAGCAGTGCTTATAGGTAGTGGGACAACACATGGTTGTTCCTCACTACCTTGCACATATGCCCTGGTGCACACCCAGGCCCGCCGGGTCATGTGAGGCACTTTTGTTAAAGCCACTGCAAAGGTGCACATGTGCCAATATCGGTCTGCTATACCTGGCTCAGTTCCTATATTAAGGTACCGGTGCACAAATGTGCACACCCTGGCAAGTGAGGCCAGCACCCATATCTACATAGGTACATGACCAGGGTGCAGGTTGCACATCCAGGTGAGTGATACTTCCTGATAGACAGAAGAATGGCACCAGCAATTTTTCACTGTGCTTCCAGTGGGAAAGTGCCCAGGGCTGGTAGGCTCTTGGAAAGAATCCACAAAAACATTCTAGAGAAAAGTGAAAACCCTTGGGGGAACCACTACCTCGGCGTGTCAGGTCTAATATTGTACACAATATTTCATGTGTCATTTTCATATGGGAAGAGATAACCGTATGTGTTTGGTATCTCTGGAATCATAATTTAGAATCCTAATTCATGGTGAAGTCTGATTTTGAATTGCAATTCTGAAAATGCCACTTTTATAAAGTTTGTGTCTGCAACCTGTATCTGGTCACATGCCTGGTATAGTTAGCAGTTGGGCTTTGTGTATTCCTCTTAGACAGCCACACACAATGGGAGCTTAGGAGCTCAGGTGTGAGTGGATGGGCAATCACTGGCAGGAGTAAAAGGAAGAGCTGGGCCAAGCCTCATTAACACCTGAATAGACTGTGTCCTGTTTTCACAAAAATGGCTGAATAGCCTCTGAAGGTAGCCTTCAAAGGCATGCTCCTAAAAGCTTCTCCCCATTTCAAAGGCACAACTGTGTATAACAGAATGACCTCAGATACTACCACTTCAAGACACCTCTGGATCTGTGGTTATTTTGAATGAAAGAAGGCCTTCTGTGGTGCTACAAGGACTGCTACTCGGCTGGACTGATATTCTAAAGGAGCTACTGATCTGCCGTGTTGACCTGCTGCCCTATTGCCAGGGGAGAAAGTACTGGACCTACAACCCATCTTGAATGCAGGACCCCAGATTAACTCCAAGGGTTGGTCTGCTGGCCTCCTGATCTGAACCTCTGGGACATAAAAGGCTCCCTAAAATCTCCTAGACCTGTCTTCAGCAAGTTCCTAACCACCTCGTGCTGCCTCTTTGCACATTGCTTCTATGTTAAGCCTGACTGTTCTGTGAAAAGCTACCAGGGGTTTGATCACAGGTTTCTTTGGGGATTGCTTGTGCCTTACCCTGACTAGGATGTTGGTTGCTGCTTGACCAGGGCTCACACCACAGCCAACCAACAATTCAATCCCTAAGAGGGTTTATCTGTGCTAGCTTCTGAATAAATGCCATTGGAGCAGCAGGAGCAAATTTCTGAAATCTACATATGCCTTGCATAGAAACATAAAAACAAATTGATTTTTTGAACATTATTGAAACCATTCACTTCTTGTTATAGTATGTACAGTGGATAACTCAAAGGTTTGGTAAATCTGGAAATATGGCAAAAACCATGGGTGTTGCTCAGGAACACCTGCGCAATGCCCATGGAATGCCTTCATTGTGCAGAGTAATACATCACAGTAATTGCATTGTATCACAACATATTTCTGAAGCCATTTAAAGCCACATAAAGTATCTTTGTGCATCTTTAAACATCTGACTTCAGGCTTGCATCGCTCTTGCATCATGTTACCCGGTGCAAGAGCGACGCAAACCTGATCATAAATATGCCCTTAAACTTTGTTGAAGGAAAAATTTTGACTGGGATCAATCTGATCTTTGATTCTGACTGATGCCTAATCGCTGTCAGCTATAAACCTTACCCTTATCCAGGTCTACTGCAACCAGTTGCCGGTCATTCAGGTGGAATACATGAACAATAGAGAACTTAAGTAAGATGTAGCTAGAGCACACATGACAGAGAGAACTGAAGGTGATCTTTATGAGTGGCACCTTTTATTTGATACATTCTGTATTGCACACATTAAGTATTTAATTTGTGCACTTCTTGTAAATTAGTGTTGGAATGTGGCATATACATGATGCGTAATGAAAGTGGTTATTTGATTAGGCGAAAATGGTTTAATAAACTAGGCGCAAAAACAAGTTTGACAGCTCATAGATTTAATAATGGATAGCTGCAGGCTATAAAAAAGTAGGATGCCATTTTGAACTACTCATAATAACAGTAAAAAACAGGACTTAGGGGTCATTCTGACCTCGGCGGTAAAAGGCGCTCACCGCCGGTCAGAAGACCGCCATAACACGGCCGCGGTAAACCGCCACGGTCATTCTGACCCGCAACTTGCAAACCGCCAAAAACCCGACATCCACAAAAGTCCGCCACACCAAAGGTCAGCGAAAAAATGGCGATGACCAAACCTCTACCGTCACGCGAACAGAAATACGCCCACACTATCACGAAACACGAATCCACGCGGCGGTCTTTCAAACGCGGTATTCCATTGGCGGTACACACACATATAGAAAACTCAGCCACATTGGTCATTTTGAAACACACACACCTGATACACATACTAACACCACTCCCACACACCCAACACAATATAAAACACACACCCACATCACCCACAAACCCCTACGACCCAAAATTATTGACAAAGGCTAGAGAGAGAGCACAGAATAGACAATCCCACAACACAGAGGCACACAACACCATCACCCACACAGAATCCACGCACCAAACACCACACACCACCACACGCACCACACTCATCACCACAAACGCCACCCCACACCTCATCCACACCACCCTATGGCACCCCAAAGACACCCCAAGTTCACTGACGCAGAACTCAGGGTCATGGTGGAGGAAATAGTCCGTTTAGAGCCCCAGCTCTTCGGGGCACAGGTGCAGCACACCACAATTGCCAGGAAGATGGAGCTATGGCAAAGGATAGTGGACAGGGTCAACGCGGTGGGACAGCATCCACGCAATCGGGATGACATAAGGAAGCGCTGGAACGACCTACGGGGGAAGGTGCATTCCATGGTATCAAGGCACAACATTGCGGTGCAGAAGACTGGCGGTGGACCCCCACCTACTCCCCCAGAATTTACAGCATGGGAGGAGGAAGTCTTGCACATCCTGCATCCTGAGGGCCTCGCAGGAGTAGGCAGAGGAATAGACTCTGGTAAGTCAAATCTTCACTATTGCTTCCCACCCCCACCCCACCTGCATGCCAGCACATACCCCCACCCTCGCCCCCACCCCCATCACACCAACTCCTTGCAAATGGCTCACCATCACAACCCACCCATCCCAACACCAAGCCCTCCATACGACCACAAAGCATGGACACCCATCACCAAAGCATGCCCACTGCACACACACATCACCCTCACAAGCCACCCTCACAAAAGCCCCCACAAGGGAATGCCTGCACTTGGGTACACGGACACCCACCCATCACACAAAATGCCACACACAGAAGCAATAACCATACCTTTATACCCCCGCAGGACCGGAACGCCACCACACCGCCACGGAGGGTACAGAGATGTCCATCCCACCCCCAGAAGAGGCCCCCAGCGATGACAGCAGCTCTGTCTCCCTGGACCCAGATGACCAGCACGGCCCATCGGGGACATCTGGACAGTCGGTTCCCCACAGACAGCCACAGGCTACACCAGACCCAACCCCCTCTGGGAACACCAGCACAGCTCCCACCCAGCGGGCCCATGCCTCTGTCTCCAGGACACGTCAATCAGCGGTGTGTCCACCACTACAGGGCACCCAGGTTGACCCACCACCCCAACAACAACAGGGACCTGGGGGCAGTGGTAGTGGGCACACCGTCCAGGGGACAGAGGCCCAGGAACACAGGGGAACTGGGAGGGCTGCTGTGCGACAGGGGGGGGACAGGCCCAGGGAACCGACTCTCCAAGAGGCCCTCTCCTCCATCATGGGAGCTTACCACCACTCCCAGGAGACGATGGCGACGGTACTGGCCAGGTTCCAGGAGATCCAGGCACTGCAGGAGGAACGGTACATGGGGTTCAGAGAGGAACTGATAAACATTGGTTCCGCAATGGGGACCATCGTCGTGGCCCTCAACCAGATAGTCACCACATTGCGGGACCATGTGGCACCCCAAAGGGCCCCTGTCACTAGCCCAGGCCAGGAACAGCCTACCACCTCCGCCGGCGCTAGTGGACAGGAGGCCCCCACACGACAAGCCACCAGAACCCCACCTCCTGCAGAAGAATAACCACCCCGCAAGCGGAACCTGAGATCTCACAAGAAGACAGAGTAGGATTGCAAGACCCCCACTAGCATAAGATACCCCCTGATGTCATCCCACTGTCCCACATTGTCACCCCGTCCAACCTTTAACTGCCCCTGCTCCATCCTTCCACAGGCATATGGACAATGCACCTGTGAGACTGAGAACTGGACTCTGCCATGGACATTACTCCACCCCCACCCATCACCGTTTTACAATCATGTACCTATATGTAGCACTTAAAATAAATCACTTATTGCACTTAAAATAACAGGAGTCTGCTTGTATTCCTAACAAATGTATTACACATAACGGTGCAATAATGTCCAGTTACTTTGTGATGACAACATACCAATTTCAATAAGCTTTAGTCCATGGGCAAACAAAGCAGAAGTCACGCAGTGGGTCATACAGCTCTGAAAAGGGAAGGGAAAGTCACAAATCAGTTAACAGGAACTGGGGGGAAACACTGACAGTAGAGACGCATGAGGCCTTAAGTAAATGTAAAATGTCGTGGGTCTTTCTTACCTGTGTGCTAATGAAAATATTGTTGTATGACTGTATCCCTGTTGTCTGTGTCGTCCCCGTCGTCTTCCTCCTCTTCACTCTCCACAGGCTCCACAGCTGCTACAACACCACCATCTGGACCATCCTCCTGCAGAAAAGGCACCTGGCGTCGCAAAGCAAGATTGTGAAGCATACAGCAGGCCACGATGATATGGCACACCTTCTTTGGTGAGTACATTAGGGATCCCCCTGTCATATGCAGGCACCTAAACCTGGCCTTCAGGACCCCGAAGGTCCTTTCTATGATCGTCCTAGTTCGCCCATGGGCCTCATTGTACCGTTCCTCTGCCCTGGTCCGGGGATTCCTCACTGGGGTCAGTAGCCACGACAGGTTGGGGTAACCAGAGTCACCAATTAGCCACACACAGTGTCTCTGTAGCTGTTCCATCACATAAGGGATGCTGCTATTTCGCATGACATACGCGTCATGCACTGACCCAGGGAACTTGGCATTTACATGCTAGCCAAACAGACTACCTGGACATTCATCGAATGATAACTTTTTCTGTTTCTGTACACCTGCTCACTTTCTTTGGGGGGAACCAAAGCCACATGGGTCCCATCAATGGCACCAATGATGTTGGGGATATGTCCAAGGGCATAGAAATCACCCTTCACTGTAGCCAAATCGCCCACCTCAGGGAAAATAATGTAGCTCCGCATGTATTTCATCAGGGCAGACAACACTCTGGACAAAACCTTAGAAAACATAGGCTGAGACATCCCAGATGATATGGCCACTGTTGTCTGAAAAGACCCACTTGCCAAAAAATGTAGTACTGACAGAACCTGCACCAGAGGGGGAATCCCTGTGGGTTGGCAGATGGGGGACATCAGGTATGGCTCCAGCTGACCACATAGTTCATGTATAGTTGCTCTGTCAAGCCTGTATGTAAGTATGATATGTCGTTCTTCCATTGTCGACAGGTCCACCAGCGGTCGGTACACAGGAGGATTCATCCTTCTCCTCGCAAGTCCCAGCGGACGGTGCCTAGGAAGGACAACATGGAGCACAGAGTCAAGCAACCCACAGGTTCGTTCACACAGCTTGCACAGTACACGAATCGCTATGCATTGAAAGGCTTGTATGAGTGGCAATGCAAGGCCTAGGCCTGTGTGACGCAGTAGAAATTATGCCATGTGGGCCCTTGAAATGGCGGCTGCCTGACCTGTGAAGTGTGACAGTGGGATGTGAGGTCAATGCGCTGGCATGGCACACCGTGGCGGTAGGCGGTCGAAGACCGCGGTGCTAAGCCGCTTTGGTTAACACTGCACCCTATGGGTTTCAGTAGCCAATGAGGATGGGCGCCAGCGGTCGCGGTACGCACCGCGGCGGTACGCACCGCCGCGGGCGTGACCGCCATTTTCTATCTGATTAATCACTCGAGACCTGATCATCCACAGGAGAGGACCGATACTGCAAGTGCTGCTGTGACCTCGGTCTGGGAGATACAATGGCTGCTGCGACTGGGGAAAGGGCCCCTGCCTCACCTCTGAAGAATTGGAGAAACTTGTTGATGGGGTCCTCCCCCAGTATGCGCTACTCTACGGTCCTCCAGACCAACAGGTTAGTACACAGGGTGCACGTTGAATGGGCTATGCCTGTGTTGAGTGGGGTGTATGTAAGATGGTGGGGAGGGGAGCGAATGAGGAGTGCAACGCACGAAAGATGAGAGCATGTGCCACATGGCAAGGTTGGGGAGGGGGGGGGCACTCACATTGACCAGGCAGAAAAGTGATGAGATTTCCTTTACCACCCTGTACATGTCCCATAGGTCAGCGCCCATCAGAAGATCGACATTTGGCGTGCCATCGCCAAGGACGTCCGGGCCCTGGGGGTCCACAACAGACGGGGCACCCACTGCCGAAAGAGGTGGGAGGACATCCGACGCGGGACCAGAAAGACCGCCAAGTCTCTGCTGGGGATGGCCTCCCAATGTAGGAGGGGTGCCAGCCGCCAATTGACCCCCCTGATGTCCCTGATCCTGGCGGTGGCCTACCCCGATTTGGATGGGCGCGTGAGGACATCACAGCAGACACAAGGGGGTGAGTATCAGCACATTCTGCTATCTTTGCGCGCAGTGAAGGTGTCTGGGTGGGGGAGGAGGGCTGTGGCTATCTCTAGGCCAGGGCGCATTCTGTAGGCTAGGCCCCTCCGTTAGGCATGGCCCTGTGCCCCCACCCCCCACCTCTGTAGGGTGCCAAGTACAGCTATCCATGGTCCGGCCTCACCCATGTGTGCATTTGTCGTCCATAGACCTGTAGGCCTAGTCACAATAACTGAGTAGTGTACCCGATTGCGCGGCCTAGTGCAGGGGGCTTCTGTGTCTGTCCTCTCCGACAACGGTGTTGCCAATGCATGCACTCAACCTGTCTTCATTTCTCCCCCCCCCCATTTTCTTTGTCTTCCTGTTCATGTGTGCATTAGCATCATCAGGCGAAGGAGAAGTGGCATCGGCGCACGAGGGAGCTGCATCTCACATGGCCCCGGAGGGCCATGCAACAGACTCTGAGTACACCCGTGGAGACGTCAGCGACACCGACACATCCTCGAAGGGAGCTCCCTTGCGGTGGCGGCAACATCCGTACCCACCGCCACAACAGGTACAGCCGCCACCCTGCGCACCAGCCCCGCCCTCCCAGCAGCCCCTCAGCCTTCGCTCCGTGCCCGCTTGCCCATGAAGGTGGGCATCTCCTTCACCCCAGGCACCTCAGGCCCTGCCCCAGTTACCCCTGCTGCCCTCAGTGAGGAGGTCATTGACCTCCTCAGGACCATCATTGTTGGGCAGTCTACCCTTTTGAATGCCATCCAGGGTGTAGAAAGGGAGGTGCATCGGAGCAATGCATACCTGGAGGGAATTCATTCAGGTCAGGCTGTCCATCAGTGATCGTTCAACGCTCTGGCCTCAGCACTGACGGCAGCCATTGTCCCTGTCTCCAGCCTCCCTCTTCTGACTCCCTCCACCCAGTCCCAGTCTCCTGTTCCTCTGCCTATCCCATCCACACCATCAGACCAGCCTGCACTCACCTCTACACCCAAGGGCAGCTCATCCAGACATAAGCACCACAGATCCCACAAGCATTCACCCAAGCAACATCCAGATGCAGACATGCCAATAGTCACTACCACCTCTGTGTCCCCCACCTCCTCATCTCCCTCCTCCCTCCCTGTGACGTCTCCACTCACACCTGCATGCACACCACCATCAGCCAGTACTTCCATCACCAGCACACCCTCCATTACAGTCCGCACACGTGCAGTCACCACCCCCACTGCCATTTACACGTCCCCTGTGTCCTCTCCCAGTGTGTCTGTCACCCTCTCTTCCAAACCACACAAAAGCAGGCAGCCACCCACCCAACAGCCATCCACCTCACGACAGCCTCCGTCACAAGCACCTGCACCCAAAGACAGCACACTTGACTGTCCTACAACCACATCCTCTTCCTCCACTCCCATACCCACTACACCTACCCGTCCCTGTCCTTCCAAAGTGCTTTTCCTTTCCAACCTTGACCTCGTTCCAATCACTGACCCACCCCCTCCATCTGGTAAGAGTCAAAAAAGCACCTCAGCCACCACCAGCCCTGCATCTACTAGAACCATAGTGCAGGGCTATTGGAGTCCACCAGCTCCTAGGGCAGGAACATCGGCCAGCAGCAAGGGGACAGCCATCCCACCCCCTGGGAAGAGGACAAAAAAAACTAAGGGCCGGCGCGACAAGCCTGAGATGGCTGCCACCAAGGACAGTAGCCTTGCCCCGTCACCTGCCACATCATCAAAGGGAGGCAAGGGCCACAGAGCTTCAGCGAAGGAGGGCAAGGGCAGCAGGGCGGAGAAGTCAGGCAGCAGGCGAGCTGCCCAGGAGGCCCCCACCAGCCCCATTCCGGTTGTGACGGACGACACCCACGGGCCCAGGACTCCATCACAGGAGGGCCCTGCGACCGCAAGGTCGGATGGCGACTGAGCGGGAAGTCTTGGCCAGGTCTGGCTCCCTAGAAACACAGGACAAGCACCGCTGAACAGGGCCCCGCCGTGACAAGAACCGCTGAACAGGGCCCCGCCGTGAGAAGCACCGCTGAACAGGGCCCCGCCGTGAGAAGCACCGCTGAACAGGGGCCCGCAGTGAGAAGCACTGCTGAACAGGGGCCAGCCGTGAGAAGCACCGCTGAACAGGGCCCCGCCGTGACAAGAACCGCTGAACAGGGCCCCGCCGTGAGAAGCACCGCTGAACAGGGCCCCGCCGTGACAAGAACCGCTGAACAGGGGCCCGCCGTGAGAAGCACCGCTGAACAGGGGCCCGCCGTGAGAAGCACCGCTGAACAGGGCCCCGCCGTGACAAGAACCACTGAACAGGGCCCTGCCGTGAGAAGCACCTCTGAACAGGGCCCCGCTGTGACAAGCACCGCTGAACAGGGGCCCGCCGTGACAAGAACCGCTCCTCTGTGCCCTTCCTGTCAAGCACCGCTCCGCTGGCCACCGCCGTCTCAAGCACCACTCCGCTAGGCCCTTCATCTCAAGCACCGCTCCACTGGGCCCTTCCTGTCAAGCACCGCTCCGCTGGGCCCTTCCTGTCAAGCACCGCTCCGCTGGGCCCTTCCTGTCAAGCACCGCTCCGCTGGCCACCGCCGTCTCAAGCACCGCTCCGCTGGGCCCTTCCTGTCAAGCACCGCTCCACTGGGCCCTTCCTGTCAAGCACCACTCCGCTGGGCCCTTCCTGTCAAGCACCGCTCCGCTGGGCCCTTCCTGTCAAGCACCGCTCCGCTGGGCCCTTCCTGTCAAGCACCGCTCCGCTGGCCACCGCCGTCTCAAGCACCGCTCCGCTGGGCCCTTCCTGTCAAGCACCGCTCCGCTGGGCCCTTCCTGTCAAGCACCGCTCCGCTGGGCCCTTCATCTCAAGCACCGCTCCGCTGGCCACCGCCGTCTCAAGCACCGCTCCGCTGGGCCCTTCCTGTCAAGCACCGCTCCGCTGGGCAACGCCGTCTCAAGCACCGCTGGCCCATTGACAGTGCCGGTTCTGTGTCGAGCAGGGCTTCACGAAGCACTCTGGGCACCATGCCTCCTCCATTAACAGTGGAGTCGGTAATCCATCTGATGGACTGTGGCTTGCCACTTCCCAGGATGGAACAGTGGGCAAGCCACACACTGTAGATACTTGAGAGACTGTGGCGTTGCACTCCCCAGGATGGCACAGTGGGCAAGCCACCCACTGTAGAGACTTGTGAGACTGTGGCTTTGCACTCCCCAGGATGGGATAGTGGGCATGGAGGCCCCTCGTGGATCTGGCATCGTGGACTCATGTGGCTGAGGTGCCCCCCCTTCCCTTCCCCCTGAGGTGCCTGTAGTTTTATCATCTGATGCCCCAGCAGTGTTCTCTCCAATGGTATCTGGTCTCCTGTGTGGGCTTTGCCCATGTGTTTGTGCACATTGGCCCACGGACTATGGAACTTTGACAGAATGGGCAGGACTTATTGCCTCTGTATATATTTTTAACTATGTTCATTCCTTATTTTATATCTTTCATATTGCATATTTCCCATAACTTCAATGGAGCTATATTATACATATATTTTATAGATCATTTTAATTGTGTCTTTGCATTATTCCGGTGGGTTTGGGGGGTGTCACTCTGACTTGTTGCTCTGCATTGGGGTGTAGGTATTTGGGGTGGGGGGGTGGGTGTATGGCGTATGTGTGTGTCCGTAAGCTTTCCTCCTCCCCCCTCCCCTGTGTCGTAGGTGCAGTACTCACCATTGTCGTCTGCGCCGGCGTTCGTACTCCTGGTAGATGAGCAGGTAGACAATAGCTGGTAGGATGTTTAGTTCAGGTTCCATATTGTCCTCCTTCCTCGTGGAGTGTGTAGAGGTGAGCGTTTTCCCGTTCGTAGTCTGTTTCCGCCGTGTTTTTATCGGCGGGGCTCCCGCCCCGGAAAAGGTGGCGGATTGGTGAGTTGTGATAGGGTGGGCGGTACATTGTCTGCAGCCTGCCTGTTGGCAGTGACCGCTGCGCTGTTTGTCTGTCCCGCCGTGGCGGTCGGAGTGTTAAAGTGGCGGCCTGTGTTGGCGGTTCCGGCCAGGGTCAGAATTCCATTTTTTTGACCGCCTGCCTGTTGGCGGGTTGGCCGCCACTTTATCACCGACCGCCAGGGTTGGAATGACGCCCTTAATGTCCAAATGCACTTAGCATCTTTAAGGAAATGCCTGATAAACTGATTTAACCAGAACACTTCATTAAAGGCCAAAGATTGGCAATTTTTTGTTGGCTGATTGGGCTGTTCAAGAACCTACAAATCGTGATTGACTCCCACCAAACAACAACTGAAACTGAAACAATATACCTGCCTTCTATGACTATGAGCACCTTCACCATATTCTTCAAAACATGCAGTCACAAGCTGTTCTCTAGTAATGGAGGAGTGTGGGAACCAAGATTACTCAAAGAAAAAAAGCTAAGTGACTCAGGTTAACAATGTTCATAATAAAAGTCCATCACAGAAGTAGGTCTTTCCTACTCCTCTTTGACTGTTTAGGTAGATGTGGGTGAAGAGTCAATTTTTAACTCAGGTAAGGTGCGTGGCACAAGTCTAGTGACAGTGCACACCAATTATCACATTGCATTAATGCATGAATGTCCAGCCTAGATCATGTGACATTGCATCACTTCTAATAAGATCTCATAACATTTAAAATATAGTAGAAACAGTTAGTCACAGTAATGGAAATGCAAAAATTGCTTTAACAATTGTAATCTGTTAATCACACCTTTTAATCAGTAATCATCACTTAGATCATTATTCATTGAGGAACCTGTAAAGAGCCCTAAAAATGATAATCCCCAAAGAAATATGGTTGTTGCAGTTCAAGAATGAATCTAGAATTCCTAGCTAAAACCTGCACATACTCTTCACAAAAGCTGTAATGTTAGCAAAGCTCTAATGTTCATGAAGCTTGGAACACACTTGGAATGGCAAAAGCACATTACCTGTGAAGTTCAGTATTTCATTGGCAATTCGGTAATCCAATTTACATAACTTTCATTTATTTATAGTGGTCAAATGTTTGTAAAGCATAATAGAATGTGGAAAAAAGGAGAGAAAACAATCTCTTTTCAATATTACCGTAGTAAATACCTTCAAAATCGAAATTGGTACAAAACAAATCAATCATCAAGGACATTCAATGATAGCATTGATCATACTGTAAAAATAATCTGAGCCGTTGATATACCTCTGTAAAAAAATTGTTGTCTAGATATTTTCTTTTTTGATTAGCATTTTTGATCATTAGAGAAGTAAGTTAGCTTGGGTAGATACTTCTAATCCTGGCTAATTTTTTCTGGATGACATTTTTAAAAATGCCGGATATGTTGCAATGAATATCTAATACTTCAGGAACCATGAGACCTATATACTTCATTTTGGTGTCCAAACATAGGTCTTGGGGATCATGTAGTCCTATAGAGACAGAAAATAACTCCTCAGAGCAACCCTTGCACCATTTTCCGAAATGGCAGCTATAATAGAGGAAGAAAAGTCAAATATAGAAATCAAACAATTAATAATGGGTTTTAATCCTTTTATGTATACACCAAAAAATGATCATAATATGAATAAGAACACAATAATGTTTATCACTCCTGTTTTAGACTCCTTTTCATAGTTCACTTTATTTTCTTTTTTTCTGCATTCACTTGTGGTACATTTGCAGAATGTTGAAAATTTGTGAAGAGCATATCATCAGGGACATCTTTTTGCAGCACAGATTTTGCAAGCACATTTACGGGTAAGTTCAGTGGTTAGAGGCTTTGGAAATTTTGTAGGTTTTAACACCCCATCAATATCTTCTCTAATAAATTTGCACAGATCTTTCTCTAAATGTACATGATGCAAAACATCTACATATCTTCTGATCAAGTAGAACTCTCATTTAATGTGTCCACACAGAGAATATGACCGTGGAAGGTCACTTAGTGGGACTGATCTCTTGAACTTACTGTACCGAAGATCGTCAAATGTGTGACAGTCAGAACTCATTTTGAAAACATACACAAGGTATTTTTTACATATATAAAGTCACATTCTTTAGGGAAATCCTTTTAGAAACTTCACAGGATCAGCAGTTCACTCTCCAAGCTTTGATCCAAGTTTGCTCATAGCTTCATCACCCGTAAGAATATGTGCCTTATAAGGAACACATATGTATTTCTATATCTTTAGACTTTGATATCTGTAAAACAATCTGAATTACCTTTACAAACTTTTGCATGGATGAAATCTTGACCATTTACATTAGTGACATATATCAATCAATCAATCATTTGGTATTTGTAGAGTACAGCCTGTCACCCCAGGGGGTATCCAGGCACTGAGGGCTGATTCTGGGTACTTGGAGAGGTGGTGGAATGGGTTGGTCCTTTGCAGGCGTCGGTGGCACACTGGCAGCCCTGACAGGTGCCCCCTTTAATCCCCTGGGACTTGCAGGTACTACAGCAGATGCCGACTTGGTGGCTGAGGTGCTGGCCTGGGATCTTGACACCCTGGCCCGAGGGGAAGGATGGGGGGATGCGTAGGGAAAAAGTCAAAGTTTGCCAGGAAAAGTTTTTTAGACACACTGGGATGGGAAGAAGGAGAGGGTTTGGGGTGGAGGAAGAGGGAGTGGTTGTAGGAAGTGTACATCTGCTGAGTTTGGGTGAAGGTGCATGGACTATATGCTGTTTTGAGGTGCATGGCTGTTGGCTGGGTGGGTGCTTGCGTTTGTGTACTTTGGGGGGAGGGGTCACAGACACACTGGGAGAGGACACAGGGGACGTGTGCATGGTTGTGGGGGTGGTGACTGCTCGTGTTGGGTGTGTTGTGATGGGCGTGCTGGTGATGGATGTAGTGGATAAAGATGTAGTGCATGCAGGTGTGAATGGAGACGCCACTGGGAGGGAGGTAGACGATGAGGAAGAGGAGGACACAGTGGAGGCAGTGGATGTTATTGTGTTTGTATGGGTATGGTGCTTGTGTGAGTGCCTCTGAGATGAAGTGTGGTGCTTATGTTTGCCTGAGCCACTTTTGTGTGTTGATATCGGTGCATGCTGGTCTGAAGGTGTGCTTGGTATAGGGTGAGGTAGAGGGTATTGGGTGTGGGTAGTGGAAGTTGGAGGGGGGAGGCTGGACACAGGGACAATGGCTGCCATCAGTGCTGAGGCCAGAGCCTGAAATGCTATCTGTTGGGCCACCACACCAGAATGAATGCCCTCCAGGTATGCATTTGTTTGTTGCAAATGCCTCTCGACACCCTGGATGGCATTCAGAATGATTGACTGCCCAACAGTGAGGGATCTCAGGAGGTGAATAGCCTCCTCACTGAGGGCAGCAGGGCTGACTGGGGAAGGGCCTGTGGTGCCTGGGGCGAAGGAGATACCCACCCTCCTGGGTGAGCAGGCACGGGAAACACGCTGAGGGGCTGCTGGGAGGGCAGTGCTGGTAGGGAGGGTGGCGGCTGTACCTGTTGTAGGGGTGGGCACAGAGGTGCCCACCACCGCCAGGGAGCTTCCATCGGAGGAGGAGTTGCTGCCACTGGTCTCCCCTCCTGTCCCTGTCATGGAGCTCCCCTCGCCCTTTGTCCCACTGGTGCCTTCACCTTTGGTGGATTTAGCCTCCAGGCCCATGTGGGATGCAGCTCCCTCCATCACCGGTGCCTCTGCTCCTCCGCCAGATGGTGCTAATGCACAAGGACAGGGTGACAAAACAAAAAGGGGGGGGAGAGAGAGTTGATACACTTGGTCAATGCCAGCAACAACACTACCGTTGGCATACACAACACACAGGGAGCTGCCCTATGCACATGGCCATGCACAACCAGTCACTAAGGTAGTCACCAGCCCATTGGATACAATGCCTAACGTCAGCATCTGCACTCCTGACACCCACTGGACCCTGCCCAGTAGGTGTTGCCCACTTGTGCCATTGGGGTAGGAGTGCTTCAGAGCCTGCACACAAGGGACCTACCCTGCCATGATCGCCCTGGCCTAGGGCCACCCACAGCCCACACCCCCCACCCAGCCAGCTCCTAAAGAGCGGAAAGTCAGGATTCAAAATCTGTAGTCACCCCCTTGTAGCTGCTGTGATGCCGTCAAGCACCCATCCAACTCCAGATAGGCCACCACCAGGATGCGGAACATCAGGGGGGTTATGGTGCAACAGGCACCCCTTCCACGTTGGGAGGCCAGCACCAGCTGGGCCTCTGCAGTTTTCTTGGTCAAGCGGTGCAGGTCCTCCCATCTCTTGCGGCAGTGCGTGCTCCGCCTGTGATAGACCCCCAGGGTCTGCATCTCCTTGGCGATGGTACGCCAAATACCCTTTTTCTGTTGGGCGCTGACCTAGAGGGAACAGAGAACAGAAAAGGAAATTACTCCCCCATCCGGACCGGCATAATCATTGCCCACCAGTTCCCACCCATGCCCTGATGCACATACACTGACTACCTCTCAAGCAGCACTCAGGCCAGGACGTCTCAGCACCCCCAACATGTGGCTTACATCCACACCACTCTAAACATGCATTGCCCACACATTATACTCACAGTGCACTCACCTGTTTGTCTGGAGGACCCCATCCACCAGTTTCTCCAACTCCTCCGCAGTGAAGGCAGGGGCCCTTTCCCCAGACACTCTAGCCATTGTCGCTTCCAGACTCAGGTCACAGCAGCACTTGCAGTGCAGGTTCTCTCCTGTTGATGGTCAGGTAGCAAGTGAGTGAATAGTTAGAAAATGGCGGTGATGTCTGCGGCGGTGCATACCGCCGGTGTACATCGCCATTGGTGCCTGGAACCCATAGGGCCCAATGATAACCAATGAGAAGTTGTGTGGTGGTCATCGACCACCTACCGCGACGGTGCACAAAGCCAGCGCACTTACCTCATTTTCACTTGTCCCTACTCACAGGTCAGGCAGCCGCCATTTCAGGGGGCACATGGCATGGCACCTAACTGCGTCACAGCAGACATTGGCACATCAACTGACTCACATACTGCTTCTGTGACGTAAATTCAGCAACAGGTGTGCAATCTATGTGGAAATATGACCCTCTGCTCACCGTTGTCCTCCATAGGCAATAACCGCTGAGGCAGATAAGATGGTTGCATCCTCCGGTGTACAGTCCCCTGGTGGACCTGTCGACAATGGAGGACAGACACATTATCATCACACACAGACTTGATCGTGCCACAATCCAAGAACTGTGTGCCCAATTGGAGCCAGACCTGATGTCAGCTATCCGCAAGCCCACAAGAATCCCCCCTCTAGTGCAGGTTCTGTCAGTGCTGCATTTCCTGGCAAGGGGTTCCTTTCAAACTAAAGTGGCCATGGCATCAGGACTATCTCAGCCAATGTTCTCCAACGTGTTGTCCAGAGTGTTGTCCGCCCTGCTGAAGCACATGCCCAGCTACATCGTGTTTCCCCAGGTGGAGAATTTGGCCACAGTGAAAGTTGACTTTTATGCCCTGGGACATTTCCCCAACATCATTGGTGACATTGATGGTACACATGTGGCATTTGTCCCCCCCTGGAGAAATGAACAGGTTTACAGGAATAGAAAAAGCTATCACTCAATGAATGTGCAGATGGTGTGTTTGGCGGCCCAGTACATCTCCCATGTGAATGCCAAATATCCTGGCTCTGTGCATGACACCGATATCTTCAGGAATAGCAGCATCCCTTATGTGATGGCCCAACTCCAGAGGCACCGGGTGTGGCTAATAGGTGAACCCAAGGTCCCCATACCGTATAAGTTGGTGTCTTGGTATGGGGTCGTCCCTAAGGGTTAGTGTGTGTCCCTCGATATTTACATGTGACTCTGGTTACCTCAACCTCTCATGGCTACTGACCCCAGTGAGGAATGCCAGGACAAGGGCAGAGAAACTTTACAATGATGCACATGGGCGTACAAGGAGGATTATTGAGAGAACCTTCGGCCTCCTGAAGGCCATGTTCTGGTGCCTACATCTGACAGGTGGATCCCTGTACTATTCACCCAAGAAGGTGTGCCAGATCATCGTGGCATGCTATATGTTGCACAACCTGGCCTTGAGACGTCAGAAGCCTTTTCAGCAGGTGGATGAGCCTGGTGATGGTCTTGTGGCAGTGGCGGAGACTGTGGACAGTGAGGAAGAGGAGGCAGACAAAGAAGATGTTGACAACAGAACAAACATTATACAGCAGTACTTCCAGTGCACACAGGTAAGAGACTGTAACTCAACTTTACATTTCAGTAATCTTTTGGACATTGTACATGTCAGCCTCTTACCCTCTGTCCGTGGACACTGACTGTACCCTTTTGATTCTCTATTTTCAGATCTGTGTGCCCCAATCTGGCTCCTGCTATATGTACTGCTGCCCACCAACGGTCATCCTGTAGTATATTTCACTGAACATATATGTTGCAATGCTTTGATAATGTTCTACTAATACATTTCTCGATTCATTACACCACTGACTTCAGTATGATATTTGTTTCAAGGATGTTTATTTTTGTGCCAATAAGTATGGGGGTATGTCCACTAGGGCCGGCAGAGGTTGAAGGATGTTCCTCGGTTTGGCTAGTGTCAGGCACCCTTTGTTGTACCACTGCCTCCTTCATGGTCTTGCCCATGTCAGCCAGCACCCCTGCAATGGTGACAAGGATGGTATATATTTTTGTTAGGTCCTCCCTGATCCCCAGGTACTGTCCACCCTGCAGCTGCTGGGTCTCCTGTAACTTGGCCAGTACCTGGCCCATGGTCTCCTCGGAATGGTGGCATACTCCCATGATGTTTGAGAGTGCCTCGTGGAGGGTCGGTTTCCTTGGCCTGTCCTCCCCCTGTCGCACAGTAGTCCTCCCAGCTTCCCTGTTGTCCTGTGCCTCTGTCCCCTGAACCATGTGCCCACTGCCACTGACCCCAGGTCCCTGATCATCCTATGTTAGTGGGTTTGCCTGGGGTCCCCGTAGTGGTGGACACACTGCTGATTGACGTGTCCTGGGGACAGTGGCATGGACCCGCTGTGTGGGTGCTGTGCTGGTGTTTCCTGAGGTTTCCTGGCTCTGTGGTGGGTTGCGACTGTGGCAGAGAAACCGACTGTCCAGAGGTCCCGGATGGGCCAGGTTGGTCATCGTGATCCAGGCGTGCAGAGCTACTGTTGTCACTGTGGCCCTCTTCTGTAGGGGGACTGGATGTAGCTGGCACCTCCTCTCCGGTGACGTTGAGTATGGGTCCTGTGGGGATGCAAAAGCAGTGTTAATGTATCTGTGTGTGCCATCTTGTGCATGGCTGTGTTTCCCTGTAAGATTGTGATTTCCCTGTCAGCTTGGCCTTGTGTGAGTGGTTAATTTGTGGGCTCTCTATTGGGCATGCTGGGGTGATGGGTGCCCATGCAGGTCTGTGATGGGTCTCCATGCATTGGGGATGCATGCAGGGCTTGGCATTGGGATGGGTGGGTTGTGCTATTGGGGTAAATGTGAGTTGGTGGAGTGATGAGGGTGAGGGTAGGAGTTTGTGATGGCATGCGGGTAGGGTGGGGAGTGATAGTAGTAAAGATTTGCCTTACCAGAGTCTATTCCTCCTGCTACTCCTGCAAGGACCTCAGGATGCATGATCGCCAAGACTTGCTCCTCCCATGTTAGTTGTGGGGGAGGAGGTGGGAGTCCACCGCTAGTCCTCTGTACAGCAATCCGATGTCTTGAAACCACTCAACGTACCTTCCCCCGTAGGTCATTCCACCTCTTCCTGATGCCATCCCTGGTTCTTGGGTGCTGTCCCACGGCGTTGACCCTGTCCACGATCCTCTGCCATAGCTCCATCTTCCTTGCAATGGACGTCTTCTGCATCTGTGATCCGAATAGCTGTGGCTCTACCCGGATGATTTCCTCCACCATGACCCTTAGCTCCTCCTCTGAAAAGCTGGGGTGTCTTTGGGGTGCCATGGGTGTGGTGTGAATGATATGTGTGAGGATGTGTGGGGTGATGTGTGGGGTGATGTGTTGTGTATGCTTTGATGTGCGTGAATGGTGTATGGGTGATGGTGTTCTGTGCCTCTGATTGAGTGGGTGCCCCTGGCTTGTCTCTCTCAGTTGGATATCTTTTTTTTTCATTGTAAGGGGTTGTGGTTAATGTGGGTGTGTGTTTTATATTGGATTGGGTGTGTGGGTGTAGTGTGTGTATGTGTGTCAGATGTGTGTATTTTGAGTTGTCAAATGTGGTGTAGTTTTGTAAGTGTGTGTTCATTTTAAGTGTGGCAGTGTATACCACCAATGGTTTACCGTGGTTGAATGTTCGCCATGGTGATTCATGGGTACTGAAACTGTGAGCGTATTCCTTTTGGTGTAACAGTGTGGGTTTTGTTATAGCCGGTTTATCACTGACCTTTGGTCTGGCGGACTTGTGTGGGTGTCTGTATTGTGGCGGTATTCTCAGTGTGGATCATAATACCAGTGGCGGATTACTGCCGTGGTCATGGTATGTTGGCGGCTGTCGTAGCTTTGTAGAAAGCAGGCTGAGGCCCCAGGGGCAGGTAAGCAAGGGTTCATTTGATGGTGGTTTTGGGATCTGATCAAATTAGAAAGTTAAGGTGTTACATGATGGAGGATGTGTTGTCCTTGATGGTGTTGCATAGGAGGGTGTCCTTGTGGATGATGGAGATGCCTCCACCATGCTTGCTGTGGTGGTCTCTGTGAATCCATTTGTTGCCATGAGGGGTTGTACAATTGATGTTGGGCACTGATGTAGAGGTGATCCAGGTCTCGGTGATGAACATCAGGGCTGGTTTGAGAGTGGTGAAGGTGTCCCATATTTACGTGGCATGTTTGCAGAGGGATCTGGCATTGAGAAATAAGCAAAGGAGTTTACCCCAACCTCTCATGGCTACTGACTCCTGTGAGGGATCCCAGGACAAGGGCAGAGGAACATTACAATGAGGCACATTGGCGTACAAGAAGAATAATGGAAAGGACATTCGGCCTCCTGAAGGCCAGGTTTTGTTGCCTCCAGCTAACAAGTGGATCCCTATACTACTCACCCAAGAAGGTGTGCCAGATCATCGTGGCATGCTGTATGTTGTACTACCTTGTCTTACATTGCCAGGTTCCTTTTCTGCAGGAGGATGAGGCTGGAGATGGGCATGTGGCAGCAGTGGGCCCTGTGGACAGTGCAGATGAGGAGGCAGAGGATGAGGACAACAGAAGTGCTATTATAAGACAGTACTTCCAATGACACTCAGGTAAATCACTTTAATTACACTTTACATTGACAGTTTTGTATTTGACATTGTTAGTGGCAGGCTGATATTCCAACTTCTATGGCCACTTACTGTACCATTTGGCATCTCTATTTTCAGATATTTGTGTCCCACTATCGCTCCTGGTGTATTGACTGCAGCCAACTACAGGTCATTCCTATGTATACAATACTGTACAGTTATATTGCAGTGTTTGAAGCTTGTTAAACGAATACATGGTCAAATGATTTCACAGAGCCCATACTTTTATTTATTCAAATAGTGTTTATTTAAGTGCTAATGATTAGAGGGGGATGTGCAATGGACTGGGGTGATGATGAAGGAAAGTCCAGGATAGAGTTCAGTCTATTAGTATCACAGGTGCATTGTCCAAGGGGGCATAGGAATGGCTGTTCAGGGTGGACAGGGTGACAGAGTGGGACACAAGGGTGACATTCAGGAGAGTCTTATTTCCTGGCGGGAGTCTTGGCAATGTTCTCTGGCTTCTGCCTGGATCACAGGGACCATTTGCGGGGTGGTTCCCCTTCTGCAGGGAATGGGGTGCTGGTGGCCTGTTGGTCCTGTGGCAGGGCCTCCTGTCCAATAGCGGCAGTGGAGGTGAAAGGCTGTTCATCAGTTTTGCTAGTGTCAGGGGCCCGGTGGTGTGCCACTGCCTCCCTCATGGTGTAAAAACAACAAGTGATGGACGGAATGCTGAACAATGTCAAACATTCACCCCCAGTACAGAGATCTGGGCCTAAATCCTGCGTTTTTTTGCCACCCATGCAGTTCCAGTTTGGACCCAGCTATATGCAAATCAGTCTTGACCCTGTTCCCACTGGGGAACAGTCCTGCCCGAACTGCCAAGCCAGGTTCTCCCTGGACTGGAAACAAGCATCCTAGGACCGGTTTCAGGGTATCACCCTTCATCAGCTAGGCTAGATTGATTCCAGTGGCATGGGGAGCACGGGACCCACGTCTGGGTATACCCTTCCCACTTGGGGCGACAAATGCAAAAACAACAAGTGCTTGCTTTACTGATGGGTGTCCATGCATGTCTGTGAGGGGTGTCCATGCATTGGTGTTGCATGCAGGGCTTGGTATTGGGATGAGTGAGTTGTGATGGTGGGGTGTATCACTGACCTTTGGGCTGGCAGACTTGTGTGTCTGGCTGAATAGTGACGGATTGCTATGTGTGGGTCATAATATGGGTGCCGGTAATCTGCTGCGGTGGCAGTATGTAGCCAGCAGTCAGCATGGCAGTAAGTGGGATTTATCGCCAATGTCATAATGAGGGCCTTAACTTCTTAGAGGAAACTCCTTGTGCACCACAAATCAACGCACTGCTTGCCATAAACGACTCACAGCCTGCCTTGCAAACGAGAAAATCACTGTACAGCCGAACCAGAACAACGGATCCCGACTTCCTGAGATAAGATCGACGTAGCGCCTGCATTGCGACTGGAAATTCGACACAGAGCCCTACCAGACCGATGCAAAACTGAGCCAGCCCAGCCTGACTTTCTGAATGAAGAATAGAAGCTGTGCCTGCTATGCGACAGGAAATGTGATGCATCGCCTACCGGATCAACAAAATGCCAGTGTCTTTGCCCCACATGCCCAGGATTTTTTAGCACATTGTCCCTGGGCATCAAAAGATCCCCGCATCACAGTGTGGTACCTACACTGCGCTCCAGAAATTAACGCAACGCCCCTTGCAGCATGGAAAGAAACGATGCATCATCTGTGCTGTGCCAGAAAACCTGACACACACCTTATTTTTCCATGCTTCTCCTCCTTTGTGGTCTCCATGCATTGTAATTTTGACGCAAAACAGGTACTTTGTGCAAACAAGAGACAACTGTTGATTTCTAATATTTAAGATTCATTTTAATATTGCAAAAGTGATCTCTCAACTTGTGCTTATTGAATCTTTATTCTTTTTACCTTAATTTAACCTGATAAATATCTTATATTTTTTCTAAACCTGTGTGGTGTATTTTTGTGGTGTTTTCACTGTGTCACTGTAATGTTTATTGCACAAATACTTTACATGTTGTCTTTTAAGTTAAGCCTGACTGCTCAGTGCCAAATTACCAGAGGGTGGGCACAGGATAATTTGGATTGCGTGTGACTTACCCTGAGTTGTGTTCCCTATTTGGACAAGGATGAATACCTCTGCCAACAAGAGACCCCATTTCTAACACATGTCCTCAGCACTTTCAAACTTTTTGGTATACTGGGATGTGTTGACGGCTTGTAATGATTTTTCATACATTGGCATGGCAGTTGGGATATAAGATTGCAGCTTCATTTGTTTATTCCTACACCTGACATAGCTTGTTTTCCAGCAGCTACTTTATTGGTATAGTCTTGAAAAACCACCAGGGTAGTATTATATGTGCTGGATATTCCAGACATAGAAAAGCTGTGTTCAAAATCAAAATTATCAAGAGCCTTAATTGTAAGTCCTTTTCTGGTAAAGTGACTTGCAAATGGTGTGGTGTCGAATTCACAAGATTTTACAGCATGAGCTGTTGACAAGTTCCGGCTCCATACTATGTCATTATTACTTGTTGATACACCAAACCTATTCAATGAAGTGTTTGGCTCTCTACTTTTTGACTTGTCATAGATTGCATGGGCAGTTATCATGTGTAGCAGAGTTTTCTTTTTTTTCCATGATGTAATTCATAAAGCATGATTTGGAAAAGACAGTACATTTGCACAGCGTATGCCTGTCAGTTCATATGATTGTCTTCCACTTTCTCTTATATCTTTAAAGCCATCATCAATGTTGTCGGCTTTTGTTCCGAACTCAAGAACTTTAGATTGTAACATTTTTGCTTTGCATACAAATCTGCTGCAAATACATTCAACTTGCTGTTTAGATCAGCGACTCAGCTGAAAACTTTGGCACTAATTTTCTTCACTGATATCTTTGGACTCACTGGGAGTTTCAATCCCAGGAAAGACAGCATCAGGAGGGTAGTTCAACTGAATTTTAGTAGGACTTTCTGGCTGAGTCCTAACTCCACACTTAGGATTCCATGACAGCCCAGGGTCCTTGAAAGCACAACCCAAAATATGATCACTGAGTGGCTGGCCAGCTCCACCTTGCATTTCAAAGGTAAGCAGGTGGGCAGATTCCTGCTGCCAATCAGAGTGCAGTGCATATAGAAATGCCATGGCAGTGAATCAATGTGCAGAAGCCCAAGTACACCTTTGGCGAGTTGCTCATGTAGAAAACTATATGCAAACTTAGCAGACTGATTTGGAAGTAAAGAAAGAGCTGGACGATGAAGTGGGAAATGTGATTCTGAATGGCCAGCACTAGCCTACATCTTACATGTGCCGTGCTTACAACAATGTACATGTGTGACATTGGGTGAGCCTAATGACAGTAGCAGCAGTAAAGTTGATGAAGTACATACCACAATGACGGGTGGTACATGCTTATCCCAGCGATGACTGTGTGTAATGTTCACCAGCTTCTCATTTATTATCAACAATAAAATGTACAAATGCATTGAGAGGCTGGTGCTTTGTGTGCACCTAGGCATGTCAAAAAAATGAATTAGCTGCCACAAGACAGGGTTTGAACAGAGGGGGACACTATGAGCCTCTCCAGTGAGGACAACAAAGTAGGAAAAATAATGGAAGGCTTCTTCTCTGTGCTACACTAAATGTGTGACCATGAGGAACACCAATCTGCCAGTTCAGGGGCCCCTAGCGATTACGGTCCCAAAAACTATTGTCAAAAAGAAGAACAAAGGGGGAGCCTTAACAAGATAGGGAAACTTACAGGGGTGGCAAAGATGCACAGTGTTTGAGATATTAGCTCTACCTAATTCCAGTGCATGGGTTGGTTATTTCTAAATAGATCAAAAAATGAGAACGAAAAGAAAATTTAGATGTGTCACAGTTCTAAATATCCCAGGTTCCTGATAGGTTCACATAATTAAGAAAGAATATCGCACAACGGGAATAGTGTGCCAATACTATAACATTACACACCGTTGCTAGAAAAGGGTCTTGAACTTAAAATCTCTTCCAAAAAGATACAAACTTAATTGGTTCATTAATCCATGTCCATATGGAAGACAGCCTTTAGCCATATAATTATCTCATGCATAAAAAACGGTGTTCCTATAATTACACAGCTACTCAACCATCATATAATACTGAAAGCCAACAATATAAATAGATTAAATGAGGATTATGCAATTAGCGACAAAACAGTCAGCTTAAATATGCACAGTTTTGTTTGTATTTCAAAAGATTCAATAAAGCAAACAAGGAATAATTATGGCTTTACCACATAGACAAATACTTAATTTATTAGATTGTCATAGTAAAAATGCTCATTCAAAGAAAATTAAGAAAGCAAAATTAAGGCCCTCATTATGAGCCTTAATTGTAAGTCCTTTTCTGGTAAAGTGACTTGCAAGTGGTGTGGTGTCGAATTCACAAGATTTTACAGCATGAGCTGTTGACAAGTTCCTGCTCCATACTATGTCAATATTACTTGTTGATTCACCAAACCTATTCAATGAAGTGTTTGGCTCTCTACTTTTTGACTTGTCATAGATTGCATGGGCAGTCATCATGTGTAGCAGAGTTTTCTTTTTTTTCCATGATGTAATTCATAAAGCATGATTTGGAAAAGACAGTACATTTGCACAGCATATGCCTGTCAGTTCATATGATTGTCTTCCACTTTCTCTTATATCTTTAAAGCCATCATCAATGTTGTCGGCTTTTGTTCTGAACTCAAGAACTTTAGTTTGTAACATTTTTGCTTTGCTGATATTAAACAATGATGTAAAAATGTTAAGATAACATCAGGCATTCTTGTTGACTCCTATGATTTGCAGAGCTCTGTTGCATCACAAAATTTGTCATTAAGTCCAAACTCTAACTCTTTCAGGACGTTTCTTGAAATGGTCCCTGCAGATTTTCCTGCATCCTGTAATCCTATTTTGGCAGCAAGAACTTCAGGAATCAATTCAGCTGAGAACACCATAAGTGTCTCATTCTTTTTGTTAGGCTGATGAAAATGAATTCTGTCTTTGTGCATTGTCCATAAAAATCTTAATTTCATTATTATGGATCAATTCGATTTAATCAATGCTGACCATTATTTCTCTGATCTTATTGAGTGTGTGAACCCATAGCCAGCTCTCAAGAATGGCTTTAAAACATAATTCGTTTTTTCAAAGACTACAAACTTAACCGAAGGCTAGTGGTTACTTTGCTGCTCTGAGCTCATTGTACATTCATATTTTGAGGGTGAGGGTGTTGCTTGTTGCGTGTGTGTGTCACTCTCTTTCCTTCCACCTCCCCTGTGTTGTAGGTGCAGTACTCACCGTTGTCATCGCCATTGCCGTTCGTACTCCTGATAGAAGAGGAGGTAAACCAACATGGGCAGTACGTGTAGTACGTGCTCCATGGCATGTTGGTTCCTCGTTGAGTGTCGAGAGGTGAGTGTTTTCCCTTCTGTGTACTGTTTCCGGCGTGCTTTTGATAGAGTTGGAAAAGGCGGCGGATAGGCCTCTTGTGGTACGGTGGGCAGTACTTAGTCTCCCGCCTGTCTGTTGGTGGTGTCTGCCGCGCTGTTTATTTCTACCGCCGTGGCGGTCGGAGTGTTAAAGTGTCTGTCTATGTTGGTGGTTTCTGCCAGGGTTGTAATCCCATTCCTTTTACCGCTGGCCTGTTTGCGGTATTACCGCCGCTTTAACACTGACCTCCAGGGTTGTAATGAGGACCTTAGTCTCCCACGCCACGGGCATTTCTGCCGCTCTAAATCCCATAGTCTCATTAGAATAATGAGAGCTTACGTGACATGGTGCCGCCAACATTTAGTCAGGCTCTAATTTTCGGGTCCTCCGGAGTATCTCTGTCTCATTATATACAATGACACCTCAACACCGTATACGGAAAAGTCTGTGGTATTGAGGATTTCAACCCCAGCTACGTAGGTTATCCTATATGAAGCTGGAGGTTGTTCAAGCTTGAACTTTAAAAGGAAAACCCTATTTGGTGTGCGTTCTCTGAACTTATAGTTTGTCTATAATGGCAAATCCACAGCAGATACAAATAACAGTTAATATGAGAAAACCTTTGAATACACATTTATTAGCAAATGGCCTAACGCCCCGGGGGGTCCAGTCACATTCGTGGTGGATGCCCATGCAGCTTATAGAACAGAACTTTTTTATTCCTGGGTCACATTTCCAGCAGTTTATGGGAACACAAATACATTTCATCATTATACATTTGCAAATGCACCTGGACAATACAGAGCATACGCATATTTAGAAATACCTCTATCTTATCAAGAACATAATAATTGGCTTGATGGCGCTCTACCTCACATGATTTTACCAGTAAGGTGAGGTCCTCTAAGTAACGAAGGCCCTACCTGGCCTTTATTGGCCACCTATACACTACATCCTGAAATTGCAAATTTATAGGTAGCTGAGGTTCGTCGTCTATATACAGAATTAACAGCGATATATAGACGATTAGTACAATTCGTAATGCAAACATTAAATACAAATGCAGCACGTGCTGCTCCAGCACATCCACATGCAGTAACACCAGGTATAAACCCTGCAACTGTACATTCGATCAAACGGGAGGAAACTCTGTTTTGGTTAGCACAAAAAATTAATGCGCTGGAGGCAGTATTTCCACATATGGGACATCAAGACAAACATAGAATATTAACAGTGTGCTTGCCTTTTGGGATAGTCCCTATGGTAGATAACTGTAATACCTGGGGCACGGTATTTTCTGCACTCTATACAACCACACACGGTACACCAACACTTGCCAGTTTACCGGAGGTGTTGAAACAAATTCAAGATGAGTATGGGGCTTTCCCAGCCCTAGATTTCGGGATGCAACTGATGGACAATTTTTCCACAGTATCCTCAATAATTTTAAGTAAACTTAAAGGGAAAGCGGTCGCACTTGCAGTGCGCATGTGGCTCCGCGATGTTCCATAACAGGATCAGGAACGAGAATTGCCTAAAATAATTGCAGATACCTATTCTAGCATTGGCGAGACAGTTTAGGGGCCAGACCATCCAAACCACAAATTCAGGGCAAATAGAATAAAGATTTTCCCAAGCAAGCACCTGAGGGTAATAAGAAATTCTGTGATAAAAAACAACAAACTCCTAAAAAAGAGAGGGGAGAATCTCCGTGTATGGAAACCCCGCAGAATATATATAATCTCAGAAATAGAGATAATATAAAAACACCTGATAAATATCAATATAGTGATACACGCCAATCTCGTTCCTTTCAGTACTCATCGGAAAAAAGAAATGAGAGAGGTGGGCGGTCAGAGCGGAGAACAGAGTACGTGAAACTGAAACAGGAATCACAATGCTCTTCGGAGGCTTCTGTTAAAAAGGAAGAGAAACCCACCCAACAAAAACCACAATTTAATAAGAAAAAAGTGGCAGCAGTCACAGTTCGACATGCCACTCAGGAAGAGGGTCCTCTTGAAGAACAAGAAGTGGGCTCTTGCACTGCTAGACAGCGCGGCAGATGTCACAATAGTTCTCAGGAGTCTTCTAGAGCATCTAGAGGTGAAAGCAACTGATGACTTTCTACAAGTAGAAACTGCGGACATGCGTGTCTCCACGCCTGATAGGGTTTATAAAATACCACTGCAGTTAGAAGGAGACATTGAGCGCATAATAGACGCAATCTTTTGGCATCGCGTGATAAACATATATGATGTTTTGTTGGCCGAACAAGGTTGGCCATCTGAATTTGTCCGTACCTGACCATACGGGGAAGACGTGATTAAGCCTTCCTTTTCACCCCTTGTTCCAGAGGAACTCACTGAATCCTATGCCATTGACTGGGCTTTGGCACAGGCCCCTGCGTTATACTGAAATCACTTGGGATGGGATAGAGAATCCCACTACCATGTAATTCCAATTAAAAGTGAACCTCAACCGCAGCCTCAACATCCAATAAAACATGAGGCAAAAGCACCTGTGAGAGAAATACTCACACAATTAGAGTACCAAGGCGTAATGGAACCTTGTGTCTCCCCAATGAATAATCCATTATTCCCAGTAGCCAAACCTGACCATTCATATAGATAGTCTTAGACTACAGACACTTAAACAGTCATACATGCACTTATGTTATAGAAAACTCACATAGCACAGCACTAATGAACAATATAGTGCGTAAAAAATACAAAACAACACTGGACATTTCCAGTGTTTTTTTCTGCCAGACTATAGCGCCTGGGATTAGAGATTTAACAAGTTTCAGCGCACAAGGCTCTCAGAAAAAAATCTGTTGTTTACCTCAGGGGTATAAGAACAGTCCAGGACTGTTCGCAGCTCGTGTGACAGCAATTTTGCACGAGATTGAACCTGAAGCATTGTCCTATGTGGATGATATCTATCTTATGGATGATGAACTGCTACAACATTTAAGATGGGTAGCCCGCATTGTTGTAGGATTTGCTGAATTTGGCTAAAAATTTGATTTAAAAAAAATAAAAATTGCCTTCCTCAGCGACCTGTTTTGGGATATGAGCTGTCAAGTGAAGGAAAGAGCCTAGCGCCACAGTTCTTAGAAAAATGCGCACAGTTGCAACTACCAAATACGATTAAAAAAACTCCAATCTGTGTTGGGTTTCCTAAATTTTGGCAGAATTTACATTCCAGATTATTCTACACGCATAAAACCTTTATATGACCTGATACGTCCAGATTTCTCTAGTAAATTCTGGACAATTGAACATACATGCATTCTTCGAGATTTGCAAACAGACACGCTTGCAGCACAACACTTACACACAAGGGACAATAAAACTAATTTGGTCATCAGAGTCATAGCTGGGGCCATCAGTTTCATCTAGGTGACACTTAGGCCCTCATTATGACCTTGGCGGGCGGCTACAGCCGCCCGCCAAGTTCTGACCGCTGGGCGGCCGCCAATGCAGCCACACCCCCGCTCGCCGGCCCAGCAGGGATCTCGGCCGCAACATAGGAGCCGGCTCCAAATGGAGCTGGCGGTGTTGCGGCCGTGAGACGGGTGCAGTTGCACCCGTCGCGCTTTTTACTGTCTGGATAGCAGACAGTGAAAAGCTGCATGGGGCCCTGTCTAGGGGCCCCTGCAGTGCCCATTCCAGTGGCATGGGCAGTGCAGGGGCCCCCAGGGGCCCGCGACTCCCCGTACCGCCAGCCTTTTCCTAGCGGTTCAAACCACCAGGAAAAGGCTGGCGGTCGGGGACTCGTAATCCACTGGGCAGCGCTGCCCTGGCGGATTATCACTGCCGGGATGACCGTAATCCCCTCTGAAGCACCGCCAGCCTGTTGCCAGTGCTTCAGCCAAAACAGCCCTGGCGGTCTTGGACCGCCAGGGTTGTAATGAGGGCCTCAATGAAGGTGAGACAGTCCCAATTGTATACAAATCACACTTATACTCAGCAGCTGAACAGCACTTCTCACTGCTGTACAGATGGCTGTCATTAAAGAACAACCTCTGGCCCAGGGAAAACGCATTATTGTCATTTCTCCGATCCCAGCCTTGGAGGCTGTTACTAAAGCCAGCGTTCCAAACGCAAAAGCATTACATCCACGTTGGATACAATGGGCTAATTCTTTGACAGCCACTGTTGTAGACTACATTTTTTACCCAAAATTACAAACTCAGGAATTCTTTCAATATGAAATAGAATACCCAGTTCCAGCAAATATATTGCCTATTGAACAATATCATAGAGTCATGTATACTGATGGCTCAGCAAAACCTGCAATAGCCACAAAGCACCAATATTTTGCTGCTTGCGCTGTTGTAAGCGGCTACATGGAGGGCGATACATTTTGTCCCCTACATACATTCACAAAAACCCTAGGGAATTGCACAGCACAGTTAGCAGAGCTAAAGGCTATGGTGATGGCACCGGAACACATGGATCCTGCACAGCCTGCGCTGATTGTTTGTGATTCATATTATTGTGTCCAGTCCTTTAATGAATATCTGCATTACTGGTGCCAGAATGGGTTCAGAGATTCTAAAGGCAACACCATTAAACCCAGACTTCTGTGGGGGAAAGTAGCAGATCTGAAGGAGACTCTACCAAATGTCCATGTTGTACATACACTTGGACACCAGTGCGTTGGAATACACATTGCTGGAAATACATTGGCTGAAGAAGCCCCAAACTCAGCAGTGGAGGTGTACGCTGTAGCTGCAGTAACATGTTCAAGTACGAAGCTGGACGCAGAAATATGGGCTGCTGTGAGAGCTACGGCTGATGGTACGTCCTATCCCAAGACATTTCCAACTAAATATTCCTACCGAATGGGGGATCGCCTGAACCCTGAAGCTAAAATACCAGGTGTAGGCGTGAGAGACATTCCCAACAAAGATATAAGACCAGGGCTGATTAAAGCAGCGCATGAGGGAGTGGCATCTGCCCATGCTGGCGTGGCAGCCACAATTTCAATTCTACAAGCGCATTATTGGTTGCCGGGCCTACATAAAGAGACCAAACAGTATGTCCTTTGCTGTGACATCTGTCAACAAATTAGAGTTTCCGCAGATACCCCTCTTGATTTCAAACAAACCATTACAATGTGTGTACTTGGACCATTGGGGTCCCCTAATACCGGATAGTGCATACAAGTATATATTAGTTGCAGTTGATTCATGCTCCAGATTTTTATGGGTGTGGCCACAATACTAGGCTGATGCTCGGACTGTTATTAACCCCTTCACTGCCAGGCCTTTTCCCCCTCCTGTGCCAGGCCTTTTTTTGCCTATTTGGGGCAGTTCGCGCTTAGGCCCTCATAACTTTTTGTCCACATAAGCTAACCAAGACAAATTTGCGTCCTTTTTTTCCAACATCATAGGGATTCTAGAGGTACCCAGACTTTGTGGGTTCCCCTGAAGGAGGCCAAGAAATTGGCCAAAATACAGGGAAAATTTCGGTTTTTTCAAAAAAATTGGAAAAAGTGGCTGCAGAAGAAGGCTTGTGGTTTTTCCCCTGAAAAGGGCATCAACAAAGGGTTTGCAGTGCTAAACTCATCAGCTCCCCAGCTTTCAGGAACAGGCAGACTTGAATCAGAAAACCCAATTTTTCAACACAATTTTGGCATTTTACTGGGACATACCCCATTTTTGCAGTTTTTTGTGCTTTCAGCCTCCTTCCAGTAAGTGACAGAAATGGGCATGAAACCAATGCTGGATCCCAGAAACCTAAACATTTCTGAAAAGTAGACAAAATTCTGAATTCAGCAAGGGGTCATTTGTGAAGATCCCACAAGGGTTTCCTACAGAAAATAACAACTGAAAAAGAAAAATATTGAAATTGAGGTGAAAAAAACATAAATGTTTCTCTACGTTTTACTCTGTAACTTTTCCCTGCAATGTCAGATTATCGAAAGCCATATACCGTTACGTCTGCTGGACTCCTCTGGTTGCGGGGATATATAGGGCTTGTAGGTTCATCAAGAACCCAAGGAACCCAGAGCCAATAAATGAGCTGCACCCTGCAGTGCGTTTTCATTCTATACCGGGTATACAGCAATTCATTTGCTGAAATATAAAGAGTAAAAAATTGCTATCAAGAAAACGTTTGTATTTCCAAAAAGGGCACAAGATAAGGTGTTGAGGAGCAGTGGTTATTTGGACATCTCTGAATGCCGGGGTGACCATACTAGCATGTGAATTACAGGGCATTTCTCAAATAGATGTTTTTTTTACACACTCTCCTATATTTGGAAGGAAAAAATTTAGGGAAAGACAAGGGGCAATAACACTTGTTTTGCTAATCTATGTTCCCTCAAGTCTCCCGATAAAAATGATACCTCACTTGTGTGGGTAGGCCTAGCGCCCGCGCCAAGAAACACCCCAAAGCGCAACGTGGACACATCCAAATTTTTGAAAGAAAACAGAGGTGTTTTTTGCGAAGTGCATACCTTTAGATTTTGGCCTCTAGCTCAGCCGGCACCTAGGGAAACCTACCAAACCTGTGCATTACTGAAAACTAGAGACCTAGGGGAATCCAAGGAGGGGTGACTTGCGGGGCTCGGACCAGGTTCAGTTACCCAGAATCCTTTGCAAACCTCAAAATTTGGCTAAAAAAACACATGTTCCTCACATTTCTGTGGCAGAAAGTTCTGGAATCTGAGAGGAGCCACAAATTTCCTTCCACCCAGCATTCCCCCACGTCTCCCGATAAAAATGATACCTCACTTGTGTGGGTAGGCCTAGCGCCCGCGACAAGAAACGCCCCAAAGCGCAACGTGGACACATCCAAATTTTGGGAAGAAAACAGAGGTGTTTTTTGCGAAGTGCCTACCTATAGATTTTGGCCTCTAGCTCAGCCGGCACCTACGGAAACCTACCAAACCTGTGCATTTCTGAAAACTAGAGACCTAGGGGAATCCAAGGAGGGGTGACTTGCGGGGCTCGGACCAGGTTCTGTTACCCAGAATCCTTTGCAAACCTCAAAATTTGGCTAAAAAAACACATGTTCCTCACATTTCTGTGTCAGAAAGTTCTGGAATCTGAGAGGAGCCACAAATTTCCTTCCACCCAGCGTTCCCCCAAGTCTCCCGATAAAAATGATACCTCACTTGTGTGGGTAGGCCTAGCGCCCGCGACAGGAAACACCCCAAAGCGCAACGTGGACACATCCAAATTTTTAGAAGAAAACAGAGGTGTTTTTTGCGAAGTGCCTACCTGTAGATTTTGGCCTCTAGCTCAGCCGGCATCTCGGGAAACCTACCAAACCTGTGCATTTCTGAAAACTAGAGACTTAGGGGAATCCAAGGAGGGGTGACTTGCAGGGCTCGGACCAGGTTCTGTTACCCAGGGGGGGCAGAAATGGCCTAAAATAAATTTGCCCCCCCAGGGAGCGACCCTTGCCTAAGGGTTCGCTCCCCCTGCGTGAAATTCACGCAAAGAAAAAACTCCCTGGTGTCTAGTGGTTTCTGCCCCCCTTGGGTTCAGATTGGCCTCATCAAAATAGGCCAATCTGCCCCCAAGGGGGGCAGAAATGGCCTAAATATAATTTTCCCCCAAGGGGAGCGACCCTTGCCTAAGGGGTCGCTCCCCACCTAAAAAAATAAAATGAAACATAAAAATAAAAAAAAAAATATGGTCCCTGGTGCCTAGAGGTTTCTGCCCCCCCGGGGGGCAGAAAAGGCCTTCCCGAAAAAATGCCCCCCATGGGAGCGACCGTTGCCCAAGGGGTCGCTCCCTTATGACAATTTCAGAAGAAAAAAAAAAAATCCCTGGTGTCTAGTGGGGTTTCAAAAGCCGGATTGCAAGAAATCCGGCTTTTGAAACCCTCGGAGAGACTTCAAAGGGAAGGAAATACTTTCCTTCCCTTTGAAGCCCCTCCGGGCCTCCCCCAGTGATTCCAGCGTGATTGGGGAGGCCCCTGTGACAAATCAGCGTGCGTTCACGCGCTGACGTCACAGGGGGGGTGGGTGTGGTTGGGGATGGAAGGGGAAGGTCTTCCCCTTCCATCCCCGCCTTGGGGGGGAGGGGGGTGCACGGGGGCGCGCTAGCGCGCCCCCAAGTTCCCCTGTGCCATGGACGAGATGATCTCGTCCAAGGCACAGGGGAACTGTAGCCTTGGACGAGATCATCTCGTCCAAGGCACATTACAGGTTACAGATTTGCGAGTCTTTATCGGTACATATGCAGTTGCAGCTTTCCCTTTGGACCAGAGCCCTGCTTTCGCCACAAGGGCATTCAGGGATACCATGACTTCGTTGGGGGTCCAACTCCAGTACTCGTCTCCATTTCACCCTGAGGGAAATAGTGTCATGGAGTGATTAAACCGTGATTTAAAGCAACCCTTAACCGCCAGAGTCTTAGGTACAGGTCGTAGTTGGCTTAACCACCTATGTGGAGTCCAGAACACTTAATAATCTGCCTAGAAGGTCCCTGGGGGGTCGTACTTCATATGAGTGCCTGTTCAGAACTCGAATGTATGTTTCAGATCTTGATGGTCCTGGCGTGGAGGCAGCAGAAACACCTTTTGACATAAATTAACGTGTCGCTGTCTTACAGGAATTGCAACAGTTCCATGACGATAATTCTTCGATCAGTTCTGCCTTCACAGGAATCAAGGATGTGCCTGTAACATCTACCGGCTGGATTCCCACAGTTGGGGATCTTGTACGTGAGAAAGTCTCTGTGAAAAAGGAATTTGGCCCTTCTTATCGAGCACCAGTCCCAGTACTAGGGATACACGGTACCAGAACTGTAACTACACCACTGTTGGCAGGTGCCAAAGAAAATAGTTTTGTCTCCATCAACAATGTCAAATTACACCATATGGCCGATCCTGAACAGCCGACCAAGAGGAACATCCAGTAGCTCCCGAATCCCTCTCATTACTGGTCAAAAAGTTCCTCTACAAGTTGTTTATACCATCACCAACACCTCTCCGAGCTTGGGGAGGGTGGAAGATCATCTTGCATTGGTTCCACTAACATCAAACAATATAGAAACAGTTGGCCGAGTTGACTCAACTCCAACACAGATGGATAGTGCTATCTATTGTGTGACACCACGGGAAATACCAACTCCATCACTGACCATGGCCCCACCATTTGCAAGAACTACTTCTGGATATTTTGCCGACTTAATTGATGGCTTCTCAGACTCATTCGCCTCTTCGACACTTGACTTGTCAAGAGCACATAAGCTAACTAACTAGCTTAAAGAAACATATTTTGTTTTTCCATGGAACTATCTATGGCTCTCTTTGACTGTCCTAGCTTTCCTACTTTGGATTGGTTTTGTTATCACTTTCTTCTTGTTAATACATGGTCATTTTCTTCCTGAGAGATCAACAGTTGAATTGGTGGAGGAAATCCTAAAATCTAATTTTTCATCACATAAAGTCCGGAGAGACTTATCATTTGTGAACATTTCCGCAGTGCCAATTCCTGATGGGATTGTTTGGGACAAAGTAATATTTGATATATATGGTCACACGGAAGTAATTCAAATACCATATGTGTTCAAACTATCAATGAATGATATTATAATACCAGGCATTGTTTCTGATGATTGGGATGTGAAGAGTATTGATTCTATGATGACTGAATTGCAGTATTATACTGTCTTCGAAAACAAAGATGTTTATCAAGCTAAAGAAAATTATGGTGATATGTTTTGCTATAATTATTATGGCCACTAATTCATACATAGAGTGAGCAGTCCCAAAACTGTTTTTAATTATACGCAATGGGAACATTATCCGACTCCACCACAAGGGAGTTCTAAAACATTCTGAAAAGTTTACATATTTTTCTGGGCACAATGTGAAAAATATTGAGTCTTACTATTTTAAAGTACCACCTACTTAAAGATATACATATTCTAATGACAAATATGACATTTATATATTTGGAATCGTTTGTTTCCCGGTTGTCGATAGAAGGCTATGAATATTGGCTGAAGTTGATCGATCTGAAAAGTGTATAGGGATCAAGAAATTGGCAAATTAGAGGGAAGGAAGCTTTGCTTAGAGCATGCCTCATACCTGTACAAAAGATATTCTTAAATTAAACAGTACAACAAACATAGTGCTTAGGCTTAGCTAAAATTAAGGCATTAAACATGCCCAGTATACCTGCCCCTGCAAAGTTTTATAAATGGCAAAAATATACAAATGCAGCTGAAGATCAGCTCGACGAATGGGTCTAGAATGGTACATTTAGGCTCGTATTTATACTCCGTTTGCACCGAATTAGCGTCGTTTTTTTCGACGCAAATTCGGCGCAAAATGAACGCCATGTTTATACTTTGGCGTTAGACACGTCTAGCGCCAAAGTATGGGCAAATAGCGTCATTTTTTTGCGTGAACGCCTTCCTTGCGTTAATGAGATGCAAGGAAGGCGTTCCCGTCTAAAAAAATGACGGCGACGCAAATGCGTCGTATTTATACTCCCGGGCAAAAATCACGCCCGGGAGTGGTCGGGTCAAAAAACCCCGCATTTGCGCCACTTTTTAACGCCTGGGTCAGGGTAGGCGTTAAGGGGCCTGTGGGCTCAAAATGAGCCCACAGGTGCCCTCCCCTGCCCCCAGGGACCCCCCCCTGCCACCCCTGCCCACCCCAGGAGGACACCCAAGGATGGAGGGACCCACCCCAGGGACATTCAGGTAAGTTCAGGTAAGTATAATTTTTTATTATTTTTAATTTTTTATGGTGGCATAGGGGGGCCTTATTTGTGCCCCCCTACCTGCCACTATGCCCAATGACCATGCCCAGGGGACATAAGTCCCCTGGGCATGGCCATTGGGCAAGGGGGCATGACTCCTGTCTTTACTAAGACAGGAGTCATTTAAATGGCGTCTGGGCGTCGAAAAAAATGGCGCAAATCGGGTTGAGGCGATTTTTTTCCCTCAACCTGACTTGCCCCATTTTAAGACGCCCTAACGCCATTTTCCCCCTACGCCGGCGCTGCCTGGTCTACGTGGTTTTTTTCCACGCACACCAGGCAGCGCCGGTCTGCTAGCGCCGGCTAACGCCATTCCATAAATACGGCGCCTGCATGGCGCTTCAGAATGGCGTTAGACGGCGCTAAATTTTTTGACGCTAAACTGCGTTAGCGCAGTTTAGCGTCAAAAAGTATAAATATGGGCCTTAATGTTTCACTGACTCGTCCTGGCAGGTAGTTATTGTGGCCAATAGATACCAATGGGTGTCATCAACGTTTTATCAAGTCCTCAGGTGGTTTTAGAACTAGTTGGTCAGACTCTCGCTATATATCATCCAAACATGCGGGTATTGTAACAACATATTGTTGGAAAATGGGTTATTGGTAGGGCAGGTAGGTACCTACACCTAGCAACAAGCCACAAACCTCCACAAAAGTACAGTTAGGTCTCAGTAAATTAATCCCAGCTCTACCCTTGGTAGCTTGGCATCGAGCGTCAAGGCTTAACTTAGGAGACAAAGTGTAAAGCATTCAAATATCACAAAACAGTAATTAAATAAAACACAGGAAACAGTTTAAAAATCCAAAACCAATTTATAAAAATAGCTTATATTTTTATCTTTAAAATGACACAAAAACGATTAAAATCGGTTCAGGGGAACCGGAGATATGAATTTTCAAAGTATTATTATTTTCTAGCGCTTAGAAACGAAAAGCGCCAATCGGGTCATCTGGTTGCACCAGGACCGGGGCAAAGTCAAACTTTCAGGCCGACCGCGATGGAGCCCTGCTCGGCTACAAGTCGCGGGAGGCCTCGGTTAAAAAGTTACCTTCTGACTTAGTCTCTTTTTTGATGTTTTTCTTCCCCGGGACGAACCTGCCAGTTGAATCCGACCTCCTGGAGCCCTTGTCCGGATACGCGAAGTCGGTTTCCTCGGTGGTGATTTTTACCTTCGGACTTAGTCATTTTTTCGAGATGAAAATCCTTCGACCGGGGTAAACCTGGATCTTGATCCGACGTCCGTGGAGCCCTTCTCGGATACGATGGCTGGAAGGTCCCGGTCAACTTTTTACGTTCGGACGTAGTCTTTTTTTTCGGATGTTTTTCTTTACCGGGACGAACCACGAAGTCAGGCCGGGTCGCGGTTGAGGCAAGCCGGCTAGAATTTCCGCGTCGGGTCGGTCACTTTATGGAGCTTTTTTCCAAAATTTCTCCAATCTTTTCCAAACTTCTGGGGCTTCACCCAGATGTTCTTTTAAGGTTCTTTTGGGGTCCACAGCTCACCCCAAGGGTCCAGAAGTTCTGTGATGGTCCTTGGGAAGTGCGGACTTCAACTCCCAGAGTGCACCTGGCGCAAACTCCTTTTTGGCCACTGGGCAGTGGTCAGCTGGTCACTTTTTCAGGAGTTGGTGCAGGGGACTCTGGTTAGCAATTTTTCACCTGTAGCAAACAGGGAGTCCCTCCTTGAACCAGTGGAAGCCAGGCAAAGTCCTTCTTGTGGTGAAGCCCAAGTGTGCAGCTGGTGCAGTCTTTCTGAGTGCAGGGTCCAGGTGCAGGCCAGGGGTCCAGCAGGGCAGTCCTTCTTCTTCTTGTAGTTCTTTCTTCTTGAAATTTGGTGGGGATCTGAGGCGTGGGTGCAGGTCTGCCAGTTTTATCCTTGCTCCTGGGTGAAAAGCAGGGGGGCCCTGATTCTCCAATCAGGGACAGGGTCGTCCCCCTGTGATGACCACTTCCTGGGAAGTGTGGCAAAAATCCATCCCAGAAGGCAACAGTCTCTAAAAATCCAAAATGGATGAATCTGATTTTTGGAGGAGAGATCTGGCTGAGCCCACCCACTGGTGTGGCTAAAAATCATAAACACACCCCTCTCCTGCCCTCTCCTAATCTAATCAAGGGGGCACCTAGCTGTCTGGGGTTGCAGGATGTGGGGGTGTTGCTGGGTGCTCCAGATGTCCTTCTCTGCCTTTGAAGACCAGTTTGGCAGCCCTCCCCCTTCCTGCCTCACCATCTGCTGAGGGGAGATTCTCTCCCCCAAGCACATTCCTTTGTGTGAAGCCAGGCCACTTCACACCTCATTAAAGTGGCCTGGCAGAAGCTGCTGCAGGCTGGCCAATCAGAGCACAGCAGCAAAAACAATGCAGAGCTGAAATTGGCAACTTTTTAGGTAAAGTCTAAACTTTTTACCTGCACTAGTTATATTAAATCCAACAACTGGAAGTTGTGGGATTTATTATAACAATCAATTTGATACCAAATTCTTGGTATGTAACATTTAAGGAGACTTTAAAATTTAAAATAAAGTCTGCCCATTCTAGCCTATGAAGGCCATTTACTTCAATGAGGGAAAAACGAATTTGGCTGTTTTTACCTCACCAGGGCTTATAAATCTATTTTTATAAAATCCCTGCTTATAGTTACATGGCACCCTGCCCTAGGGGCACATAGGGCACACCTTAGGGGTGACTTATATGTAAAAATAAGGTAGTTTAAGACTTTGGAAGTACCTTTAATTCCAAAGTCGAATTTGCATATAACTTTAATTTAAAAGCAGCCAGCAAGGCAGGCTTGCTTTTAAAATGACACTGGGCACCTCAGCAATGCACCTAGGTGTGCACCACCTATGCTGTGGTCCCTAAACCTACATGCCCTACCATATACTAGGGACTTATAGGTAGGTTAACTTAGCCAATTATAATTAGCCTAATTTGCATATCCATTTTACACAGAGCACAGGCCCTGGGACTGGTTAGCAGTACCCAGGGCACCATCAGAGTCAGGAAAACACCAGCATAAAGTGGAAAATGGGGGCAAAAAGCTAGGGGGCCTCTGCAATCAGCCCCAGTTTCTCACACAACCCCCCCCCAGCCCACACGCCCAGGAGACTCAGCCCAACCCTGGGAGAGTCTTCCTGGCTTGTTAGGCGAGGAAGACAGTGAAGAAAACTGGCTGTCCCTTTGCAGGGCCTACTCTGCCTTATATCCTCCTGTCAGGGTCACTCCCTCTGGGTAGTGAAGCCATCCCAACAGTAAAAGGACCCAACCCAAACTGAAACTTCCCTCTAGGGGGGTCTTCCTCCTCTCTCTCTGCCAACTTGGGTAGTGAGGTGCCCACCTCCCCTACTCCTAACTTTGCTAGGGCAAGACCTAGCTTACCCAAAGAGGTCACCCAACACTTGAGCAACCCCACCATGACCAACAGGGTCAGGGGGCCTACTTTGCTATTGGCCTTGGGGTCTGCCTCCCAGGCCAAGTACAGTGCTGCCAGGAAGGCTAGCACCCAGCAGAGGCTACTGACAGCTGTCAGTACCCAGAACCACACCCTAAGCTCTCCACTGACAGGTGGCTGAGCTGCTTTAGGGGCATCTTTGGGGTCCTGGCACCCCTCTTGCTGTCTAGAGTGGGGGGCTACCACCTCCTGTGGCAGACACCCTCCTTCCACTCTCCCTTCTGTCAGTGCAGGGGCAACACCTTGCATCTGGACAGCTGCCTGACTACTCAGGACTTCCTTGGGGTCAGGTGAGGCCTCACCAGTGCCAACTCTGGGCTCCCCCCCTACTGGGGCAGAAGGCCTTTGGCTCCCTGGAACTCTCTTTAAGAGTGGCCTACCCTTCCTTTTCTTCTTTCCTTTTCTTGGGGACCCCTGTCTCCTAACTGTAGGGACTGACTCCCCAGGACTTTGGGTTGGGGGGGCGCCCTGGGCGACCACCCCATCTGTGACCAGACTCACCTCTGGGAGGTCATTGCCCAGGATACAATCTAGGGGAAGGTCAGCACTGACTACCACCGTAATCCAGTCAAGGATACCCTCCCTCTCTAGGGGCACTATGGCTACAGGTTTGGAGGTGGCCTCCCCTGTGGCTATCCTAACTTTCTTTGTCTTTCCTGGGACATACATGTCTGGGGTCACTAACCGGTCACTCACTACAGTGTGACTGGCACAGGTGTCTCTCAGGCCAGTGGTAGGGATCCCATTCACTTGAATGTGGTGGAAGTGCCTACTCCCACCCTCAGGGATCACCAGCTTACCATCTGGTCCTGTCTCCCAGCACAATGCTAGGAGGACTTCATCATCTGAGGAATCCTCCTCTATGGCTACACTGGACAGCCCAGTGCTAACCACTTTCTTTGGACAGGCTGCATCTCCTCTGAAGTGACCTGTCTGCTGACAGTCAAAGCAAGCCCTACTGTCCAAGAGCTTTTTTAACCCTGGGTCTCCCTGTCTCTGCATGTCAGATTGGGAGTGGGATTTACTCTCCTCCTTCTTAGGGTTCTGGGGTACAGAGGGAGTCTCTGTGGTGGGCTTACCACCTCCCTCCTTAGGTTTTTGGGGACCTGTCCCCCCCTTCTTGGAGTCTCCCCCCTGGGACTTGACAACCACCCTGGTTCTCAACCACTCATCAGCTGCCTCCCCTAGCTCTCTAGGGTTGGTCAGCTTAGAGTCCACTAGATGCTGGCGTAACCTTTCTTGGATACAATTGGTCAAGATGTGCTCTCTCATGATCAGATTGTATAACCCCTCATAAGTATTTACTTTGTTGCCAATAATCCAGCCCTCTAGTGCCTTTAGTGAGGTGTCCACAAAGTCAACCCAAGACTGGGTACTGACCTTCTGGGTGTCCCTGAACTTCATTCTATATTGCTCTGGGGTCAGACCAAACTTCTTGACTAAGCACCTCTTCATACTAGGGTATGAATCTGCCTCCTCCCCCCTTAAGGTCAGAAGCCTATCCCTCCCTGAGCTGGGGACCAACTCCCACAAAAGGGAACCCCAGTATTGAGGCTTAACCCTTCTCATTTGGAGTGCCCTCTCAAAGGCCCCTAGCCACTTATCTATGTCATCCCCCTCTACATAAGCAGGAACCACCCCCTTGGGTAATCTGGGGCAAACTCCCCCACCCATGGACACCTCAGCTTCTTTATCGCTGCTTCCATCTTTTTTTTCTTTGCTTGCCCACTTTTTCTTTTCTAGGGCAAGCTTATCTGCCTCCAAAGCTATGTAGGCTAGCTGGGCTTCCAGCTCTCTTTCCCTGATGGATGGGTTCTCTTCTCCTGAAAGGACCCTCTTCCTACCACTAGCTTTGGGTCTGCGCCTAGTGACTGTATCCAGTGAGGACCGTTCCTCCTCTTCCTCACTTGGGGTCTGATGCCTTCCCTCCCCTGAGTGGTTAGAGTTAGCATCTTGCTCTTTTTCTTCCTCCTCTGGAGCTTCCTCTGTCTCTACCTCTTGGGCCTCAGCCCATGCTGTCAGGGATTTAATCAGGATTTGCTTCCTGAGATCAGGGGTTGCAGGCAACCCCCTCTCAATACACAACCCCCTAAGCTGGACTACTGTCAGTGTGGGTAGGCTAGCCAGATCAAGCTCCATGGTTCCCTAGTTTTGTGTCAAGAAAAACTTTTTGCAAAAATTGGAAACAAGAATTTAGAAAAATTAAAAAAATTCAATAATTGAAATTAATCCAAATTAATTAAAAAAAAAAAATTTAAAATTAAAAATTAAAAACAATTTTTGCACTAGGACAATTTAAAGGATTTTTAATTTGTTTTATCTAAAACTGTAACGTGATATTGAACACAAGTACAGGATCCCGTCGCTGCTTCCAATTATGTTGGAAAATGGGTTATTGGTAGGGCAGGTAGGTACCTACACCTAGCAACAAGCCACAAACCTCCACAAAAGTACAGTTAGGTCTCAGTAAATTAATCCCAGCTCTACCCTTGGTAGCTTGGCATCGAGCGTCAAGGCTTAACTTAGGAGACAAAGTGTAAAGCATTCAAATATCACAAAACAGTAATTAAATAAAACACAGGAAACAGTTTAAAAATCCAAAACCAATTTATAAAAATAGCTTATATTTTTATCTTTAAAATGACACAAAAACGATTAAAATCGGTTCAGGGGAACCGGAGATATGAATTTTCAAAGTATTATTATTTTCTAGCGCTTAGAAACGAAAAGCGCCAATCGGGTCATCTGGTTGCACCAGGACCGGGGCAAAGTCAAACTTTCAGGCCGACCGCGATGGAGCCCTGCTCGGCTACAAGTCGCGGGAGGCCTCGGTTAAAAAGTTACCTTCTGACTTAGTCTCTTTTTTGATGTTTTTCTTCCCCGGGACGAACCTGCCAGTTGAATCCGACCTCCTGGAGCCCTTGTCCGGATACGCGAAGTCGGTTTCCTCGGTGGTGATTTTTACCTTCGGACTTAGTCGTTTTTTCGAGATGAAAATCCTTCGACCGGGGTAAACCTGGATCTTGATCCGACGTCCGTGGAGCCCTTCTCGGATACGATGGCTGGAAGGTCCCGGTCAACTTTTTACGTTCGGACTTAGTCTTTTTTTTCGGATGTTTTTCTTTACCGGGACGAACCACGAAGTCAGGCCGGGTCGCGGTTGAGGCAAGCCGGCTAGAATTTCCGCGTCGGGTCGGTCACTTTATGGAGCTTTTTTCCAAAATTTCTCCAATCTTTTCCAAACTTCTGGGGCTTCACCCAGATGTTCTTTTAAGGTTCTTTTGGGGTCCACAGCTCACCCCAAGGGTCCAGAAGTTCTGTGATGGTCCTTGGGAAGTGCGGACTTCAACTCCCAGAGTGCACCTGGCGCAAACTCCTTTTTGGCCACTGGGCAGTGGTCAGCTGGTCACTTTTTCAGGAGTTGGTGCAGGGGACTCTGGTTAGCAATTTTTCACCTGTAGCAAACAGGGAGTCCCTCCTTGAACCAGTGGAAGCCAGGCAAAGTCCTTCTTGTGGTGAAGCCCAAGTGTGCAGCTGGTGCAGTCTTTCTGAGTGCAGGGTCCAGGTGCAGGCCAGGGGTCCAGCAGGGCAGTCCTTCTTCTTCTTGTAGTTCTTTCTTCTTGAAATTTGGTGGGGATCTGAGGCGTGGGTGCAGGTCTGCCAGTTTTATCCTTGCTCCTGGGTGAAAAGCAGGGGGGCCCTGATTCTCCAATCAGGGACAGGGTCGTCCCCCTGTGATGACCACTTCCTGGGAAGTGTGGCAAAAATCCATCCCAGAAGGCAACAGTCTCTAAAAATCCAAAATGGATGAATCTGATTTTTGGAGGAGAGATCTGGCTGAGCCCACCCACTGGTGTGGCTAAAAATCATAAACACACCCCTCTCCTGCCCTCTCCTAATCTAATCAAGGGGGCACCTAGCTGTCTGGGGTTGCAGGATGTGGGGGTGTTGCTGGGTGCTCCAGATGTCCTTCTCTGCCTTTGAAGACCAGTTTGGCAGCCCTCCCCCTTCCTGCCTCACCATCTGCTGAGGGGAGATTCTCTCCCCCAAGCACATTCCTTTGTGTGAAGCCAGGCCACTTCACACCTCATTAAAGTGGCCTGGCAGAAGCTGCTGCAGGCTGGCCAATCAGAGCACAGCAGCAAAAACAATGCAGAGCTGAAATTGGCAACTTTTTAGGTAAAGTCTAAACTTTTTACCTGCACTAGTTATATTAAATCCAACAACTGGAAGTTGTGGGATTTATTATAACAATCAATTTGATACCACATTCTTGGTATGTAACATTTAAGGAGACTTTAAAATTTAAAATAAAGTCTGCCCATTCTAGCCTATGAAGGCCATTTACTTCAATGAGGGAAAAACGAATTTGGCTGTTTTTACCTCACCAGGGCTTATAAATCTATTTTTATAAAATCCCTGCTTATAGTTACATGGCACCCTGCCATAGGGGCACATAGGGCACACCTTAGGGGTGACTTATATGTAAAAATAAGGTAGTTTAAGACTTTGGAAGTACCTTTAATTCCAAAGTCGAATTTGCATATAACTTTAATTTAAAAGCAGCCAGCAAGGCAGGCTTGCTTTTAAAATGACACTGGGCACCTCAGCAATGCACCTAGGTGTGCACCACCTATGCTGTGGTCCCTAAACCTACATGCCCTACCATATACTAGGGACTTATAGGTAGGTTAACTTAGCCAATTATAATTAGCCTAATTTGCATATCCATTTTACACAGAGCACAGGCCCTGGGACTGGTTAGCAGTACCCAGGGCACCATCAGAGTCAGGAAAACACCAGCATAAAGTGGAAAATGGGGGCAAAAAGCTAGGGGGCCTCTGCAATCAGCCCCAGTTTCTCACACAACCCCCCCCAGCCCACACGCCCAGGAGACTCAGCCCAACCCTGGGAGAGTCTTCCTGGCTTGTTAGGCGAGGAAGACAGTGAAGAAAACTGGCTGTCCCTTTGCAGGGCCTACTCTGCCTTATATCCTCCTGTCAGGGTCACTCCCTCTGGGTAGTGAAGCCATCCCAACAGTAAAAGGACCCAACCCAAACTGAAACTTCCCTCTAGGGGGGTCTTCCTCCTCTCTCTCTGCCAACTTGGGTAGTGAGGTGCCCACCTCCCCTACTCCTAACTTTGCTAGGGCAAGACCTAGCTTACCCAAAGAGGTCACCCAACACTTGAGCAAACCCACCATGACCAACAGGGTCAGGGGGCCTACTTTGCTATTGGCCTTGGGGTCTGCCTCCCAGGCCAAGTACAGTGCTGCCAGGAAGGCTAGCACCCAGCAGAGGCTACTGACAGCTGTCAGTACCCATAACCACACCCTAAGCTCTCCACTGACAGGTGCAGGAGCTGCTTTAGGGGCATCTTTGGGGTCCTGGCACCCCTCTTGCTGTCTAGAGTGGGGGGCTACCACCTCCTGTGGCAGACACCCTCCTTCCACTCTCCCTTCTGTCAGTGCAGGGGCAACACCTTGCATCTGGACAGCTGCCTGACTACTCAGGACTTCCTTGGGGTCAGGTGAGGCCTCACCAGTGCCAACTCTGGGCTCCCCCCCTACTGGGGCAGAAGGCCTTTGGCTCCCTGGAACTCTCTTTAAGAGTGGCCTACCCTTCCTTTTCTTCTTTCCTTTTCTTGGGGACCCCTGTCTCCTAACTGTAGGGACTGACTCCCCAGGACTTTGGGTTGGGGGGGCGCCCTGGGCGACCACCCCATCTGTGACCAGACTCACCTCTGGGAGGTCATTGCCCAGGATACAATCTAGGGGAAGGTCAGCACTGACTACCACCCTAATCCAGTCAAGGATACCCTCCCTCTCAAGGGGCACTATGGCTACAGGTTTGGAGGTGGCCTCCCCTGTGGCTATCCTGACTTTCTTTGTCTTTCCTGGGACATACATGTCTGGGGTCACTAACCGGTCACTCACTACAGTGTGACTGGCACAGGTGTCTCTCAGGCCAGTGGTAGGGATCCCATTCACTTGAATGTGGTGGAAGTGCCTACTCCCACCCTCAGGGATCACCAGCTTACCATCTGGTCCTGTCTCCCAGCACAATGCTAGGAGGACTTCATCATCTGAGGAATCCTCCTCTATGGCTACACTGGACAGCCCAGTGCTAACCACTTTCTTTGGACAGGCTGCATCTCCTCTGAAGTGACCTGTCTGCTGACAGTCAAAGCAAGCCCTACTGTCCAAGAGCTTTTTTAACCCTGGGTCTCCCTGTCTCTGCATGTCAGATTGGGAGTGGGATTTACTCTCCTCCTTCTTAGGGTTCTGGGGTACAGAGGGAGTCTCTGTGGTGGGCTTACCACCTCCCTCCTTAGGTTTTTGGGGACCTGTCCCCCCCTTCTTGGAGTCTCCCCCCAGGGACTTGACAACCACCCTGGTTCTCAACCACTCATCAGCTGCCTCCCCTAGCTCTCTAGGGTTGGTCAGCTTAGAGTCCACTAGATGCTGGCGTAACCTTTCTTGGATACAATTGGTCAAGATGTGCTCTCTCATGATCAGATTGTATAACCCCTCATAAGTATTTACTTTGTTGCCAATAATCCAGCCCTCTAGTGCCTTTAGTGAGGTGTCCACAAAGTCAACCCAAGACTGGGTACTGACCTTCTGGGTGTCCCTGAACTTCATTCTATATTGCTCTGGGGTCAGACCAAACTTCTTGACTAAGCACCTCTTCATACTAGGGTATGAATCTGCCTCCTCCCCCCTTAAGGTCAGAAGCCTATCCCTCCCTGAGTTGGGGACCAACTCCCACAAAAGGGAACCCCAGTATTGAGGCTTAACCCTTCTCATTTGGAGTGCCCTCTCAAAGGCCCCTAGCCACTTATCTATGTCATCCCCCTCTACATAAGCAGGAACCACCCCCTTGGGTAATCTGGGGCAAACTCCCCCACCCATGGACACCTCAGCTTCTTTATCGCTGCTTCCATCTTTTTTTTCTTTGCTTGCCCACTTTTTCTTTTCTAGGGCAAGCTTATCTGCCTCCAAAGCTATGTAGGCTAGCTGGGCTTCCAGCTCTCTTTCCCTGATGGATGGGTTCTCTTCTCCTGAAAGGATCCTCTTCCTACCACTAGCTTTGGGTCTGCGCCTAGTGACTGTATCCAGTGAGGACCGTTCCTCCTCTTCCTCACTTGGGGTCTGATGCCTTCCCTCCCCTGAGTGGTTAGAGTTAGCATCTTGCTCTTTTTCTTCCTCCTCTGGAGCTTCCTCTGTCTCTACCTCTTGGGCCTCAGCCCATGCCGTCAGGGATTTAATCAGGATTTGCTTCCTGAGATCAGGGGTTGCAGGCAACCCCCTCTCAATACACAACCCCCTAAGCTGGACTACTGTCAGTGTGGGTAGGCTAGCCAGATCAAGCTCCGTGGTTCCCTAGTTTTGTGTCAACAAAAACTTTTTGCAAAAATTGGAAACAAGAATTTAGAAAAATTAAAAAAATTCAATAATTGAAATTAATCCAAATTAATTTAAAAACATTTTTTTTACATTAAAAATTAAAAACAATTTTTGCACTAGGACAATTTAAAGGATTTTTAATTTGTTTTATCTAAAACTGTAACGTGATATTGAACACAAGTACAGGATCCCGTCGCTGCTTCCAATTATGTTGGAAAATGGGTTATTGGTAGGGCAGGTAGGTACCTACACCTAGCAACAAGCCACAAACCTCCACAAAAGTACAGTTAGGTCTCAGTAAATTAATCCCAGCTCTACCCTTGGTAGCTTGGCATCGAGCGTCAAGGCTTAACTTAGGAGACAAAGTGTAAAGCATTCAAATATCACAAAACAGTAATTAAATAAAACACAGGAAACAGTTTAAAAATCCAAAACCAATTTATAAAAATAGCTTATATTTTTATCTTTAAAATGACACAAAAACGATTAAAATCGGTTCAGGGGAACCGGAGATATGAATTTTCAAAGTATTATTATTTTCTAGCGCTTAGAAACGAAAAGCGCCAATCGGGTCATCTGGTTGCACCAGGACCGGGGCAAAGTCAAACTTTCAGGCCGACCGCGATGGAGCCCTGCTCGGCTACAAGTCGCGGGAGGCCTCGGTTAAAAAGTTACCTTCTGACTTAGTCTCTTTTTTGATGTTTTTCTTCCCCGGGACGAACCTGCCAGTTGAATCCGACCTCCTGGAGCCCTTGTCCGGATACGCGAAGTCGGTTTCCTCGGTGGTGATTTTTACCTTCGGACTTAGTCGTTTTTTCGAGATGAAAATCCTTCGACCGGGGTAAACCTGGATCTTGATCCGACGTCCGTGGAGCCCTTCTCGGATACGATGGCTGGAAGGTCCCGGTCAACTTTTTACGTTCGGAATTAGTCTTTTTTTTCGGATGTTTTTCTTTACCGGGACGAACCACGAAGTCAGGCCGGGTCGCGGTTGAGGCAAGCCGGCTAGAATTTCCGCGTCGGGTCGGTCACTTTATGGAGCTTTTTTCCAAAATTTCTCCAATCTTTTCCAAACTTCTGGGGCTTCACCCAGATGTTCTTTTAAGGTTCTTTTGGGGTCCACAGCTCACCCCAAGGGTCCAGAAGTTCTGTGATGGTCCTTGGGAAGTGCGGACTTCAACTCCCAGAGTGCACCTGGCGCAAACTCCTTTTTGGCCACTGGGCAGTGGTCAGCTGGTCACTTTTTCAGGAGTTGGTGCAGGGGACTCTGGTTAGCAATTTTTCACCTGTAGCAAACAGGGAGTCCCTCCTTGAACCAGTGGAAGCCAGGCAAAGTCCTTCTTGTGGTGAAGCCCAAGTGTGCAGCTGGTGCAGTCTTTCTGAGTGCAGGGTCCAGGTGCAGGCCAGGGGTCCAGCAGGGCAGTCCTTCTTCTTCTTGTAGTTCTTTCTTCTTGAAATTTGGTGGGGATCTGAGGCGTGGGTGCAGGTCTGCCAGTTTTATCCTTGCTCCTGGGTGAAAAGCAGGGGGGCCCTGATTCTCCAATCAGGGACAGGGTCGTCCCCCTGTGATGACCACTTCCTGGGAAGTGTGGCAAAAATCCATCCCAGAAGGCAACAGTCTCTAAAAATCCAAAATGGATGAATCTGATTTTTGGAGGAGAGATCTGGCTGAGCCCACCCACTGGTGTGGCTAAAAATCATAAACACACCCCTCTCCTGCCCTCTCCTAATCTAATCAAGGGGGCACCTAGCTGTCTGGGGTTGCAGGATGTGGGGGTGTTGCTGGGTGCTCCAGATGTCCTTCTCTGCCTTTGAAGACCAGTTTGGCAGCCCTCCCCCTTCCTGCCTCACCATCTGCTGAGGGGAGATTCTCTCCCCCAAGCACATTCCTTTGTGTGAAGCCAGGCCACTTCACACCTCATTAAAGTGGCCTGGCAGAAGCTGCTGCAGGCTGGCCAATCAGAGCACAGCAGCAAAAACAATGCAGAGCTGAAATTGGCAACTTTTTAGGTAAAGTCTAAACTTTTTACCTGCACTAGTTATATTAAATCCAACAACTGGAAGTTGTGGGATTTATTATAACAATCAATTTGATACCAAATTCTTGGTATGTAACATTTAAGGAGACTTTAAAATTTAAAATAAAGTCTGCCCATTCTAGCCTATGAAGGCCATTTACTTCAATGAGGGAAAAACGAATTTGGCTGTTTTTACCTCACCAGGGCTTATAAATCTATTTTTATAAAATCCCTGCTTATAGTTACATGGCACCCTGCCCTAGGGGCACATAGGGCACACCTTAGGGGTGACTTATATGTAAAAATAAGGTAGTTTAAGACTTTGGAAGTACCTTTAATTCCAAAGTCGAATTTGCATATAACTTTAATTTAAAAGCAGCCAGCAAGGCAGGCTTGCTTTTAAAATGACACTGGGCACCTCAGCAATGCACCTAGGTGTGCACCACCTATGCTGTGGTCCCTAAACCTACTTGCCCTACCATATACTAGGGACTTATAGGTAGGTTAACTTAGCCAATTATAATTAGCCTAATTTGCATATCCATTTTACACAGAGCACAGGCCCTGGGACTGGTTAGCAGTACCCAGGGCACCATCAGAGTCAGGAAAACACCAGCATAAAGTGGAAAATGGGGGCAAAAAGCTAGGGGGCCTCTGCAATCAGCCCCAGTTTCTCACACATATAGTGTAGGAAAATTGTGCCAGCGATGGTTAAGATCATCCTCACTAGGTGCGGATAGAGAACACCTCAGTCTCCTGCCTAATAACACTGACTTACAGGATTTCCTGTTGGGCCCCAGAAAACACCGTAGGAAGCGTTTCTTATATGAAGTATATAATGAAATTTGGGAGCTTTCCCAGCTGCCCGGTTAAGGCAAATAGACCAGGACATCCTGGAAAAGGCGTTAGCTGTTATGGATAATCGGATTAATACCTTGTCCGACCGAATATATACTTTAAATAATATCATCTCTTCTGCTGTAGACATTAAACAAACAGATATGTCTTCTTTACATCATGGACGAAGTCAGCTAAGGTCCATTATGCAGTTGGGTTGGACACTTCAAACATTGAAGGTGGGTCGCGTTCCCTGGCAGCATGTCAGTGCGAGAGAGGTATTTTCTTCCTTTAATTTAACACGACAACAATTAATGGCTAGGAAGGAAACAACTTATGTAATGCTTAACATTGAAAAATTAGAAGTGTTGCCTTTTATGTGGCTGAAATACCATCTGCTGAGTAGCTAATACATGGGGTCATTAATCTGCCTATTTCTACAGTCAATTCACCTCCTGTTTAAAACACATTCCGGTAGGCAAATATGAAAGGCTAGGAGATAGTTTCATCCATGAGGTGTGGGAGCTTCCCTTCTCGTACAAATGTCTCAGTGGCATGACAGAAGTCTTTCTTAGCGGCAGTGAATGCGAGACTTAAGTCAGCCATTCAATGGTTTGTAGACAGCTGTCCTTGCACGGGGCATGAAATGCCTCTGATGCGAACTTAGCTTGTTATTTGAAGGGCGTTCCAGTCCCCTTGATTAGACCTACATTCTTACTTTCAAACTGCAGCTACGTCCTTCTCAACAGTGAAGACTGTTGTGGTATGCGAGCTGGAATAGTTTGTGTCATTTCGGTCTCTAAGGTCGTTACATGCTGCGGGAACGTACTTTTTCCCCCCCACTAAAATTAAAGAGGTAGCTGACATTTGGCCTCACATTGCTACTTCAAATGTGAATTTTGACAAGTTGAGCAGACTCAAGGCTTTACTGTTTCAAAAACATGTGGCCCTTACATCTGCGTGCGAGGCCTATGCACTTCAGGTGGCAAGGTAGTCTGCAGAAATACAGTCCCTTTTAAATACAAACTTTCTGAGACACTTCTGTGAACTCGTGGGACGAATATTCAATGCGTCCAGTAAAAAAATTTTTTTCAAAGCTATTGGTACTGGTTTCATTCACACCTTCTCCTCCATATTTGGTTTGATACCATCAGCAATTCACTTAGTTTTCTCTAGCATTTTCAGTGGATTTCGGATAACTTTGGCTTTATTAGCTGACATCTTGCTGTTGCTATGTGTTATGCACAATGGCTGTCCCGCTGCAATGAGGAGGAATGAAGGCGCTCCCATCAGCGCAGCTGTGTCATGAACACATGATGCAGTATTCTGGAGCAACACTCCTGGAGCAATTGGAGTGCGGCTGGTCTTTGTCATTTAGGCTGGTCTTGCATTGTGTGTAGCCCGTGTTTCGGTGCCTCTGGTGCTCTTTCGAACACACACAGGAAGTCTGTAAACTGTAAACTTTGTACTTGTATAGCGCACTACTCACCCATTAGGGTCTCAAGGTGCTGTACGCATACCACTGTGGAACCCCTCCTGGCTTTTCCCTGTAAGGTGCCCACTCCTGGGCAACCTCCAAGGTGAAGCCAGGCATCCCAGCACTGTTTGGGTCATTGTAGAGATTAAGCAAGCTATTGCCCAGAGTTACAGAGTGGGACCCATGAATTAGATTAGGCACCAATGCGAGAATTATCAGGTCCGAGGAAATTGAGCCCAAGACCTGCCAAGGCAGGAATTGAACCCTGGTCCCAGACCAGATTTCTGCATCAGGGTTTGACACTCTAACCATTGAGCCACACTTCTCTGTCTTTCGCTACAGAGCCTGTCTACATTGGACACTGATCTGTTGATGTTCTCGCTGAGGGTTCATTACCAGACATGCACTTTGAGGTTGTGTTTGCTATGAGAAGCTACTTATGAGTTACCCTTCCTGGAGAACGTAGCTCACGACTCATCACTGGGCACACCATGGAATGCCGCCTTGGCTGAGGTTGAGGCTACGGAACACAACTGCTTCTTGATCCTTCTTGGAGATGACTTACCGACTTTAATATCTGCCGAAGTGGAAGATCTCCTGCTCTCTATGGCCCAAGAATCAATTGGAACTTTTCAAAATTGACTTGCCTTTTGGAATTCGGTTTTATGCCACATGCTCATGTTTAAATTGTCCCATTATATGCTCATATGTCCTTTCGACTTGTCATCATTGACATTGCTTCTATATATATCTTAGGCTGAGCTTTTTAGCAATAAATGTATATATCTTTAGCTTTGAACCACTTTCAACCGACAAGGGGAGGGTGTTTTGTAGCCATTTTAGTTATAGCTCCATGCACGTTATTTAAAATACACTAGGCCGCTGTGCACTTTCACCTAGATATATTTTATTAAACTTCCTTTTATTATTATTACAATAAAAAATTTTACGGTCTTGTTTTATTCTTTGTTTATCTAACTGTTTATGCCTAGGCCAGCACTCCGTTCTCAAACAAGACATTCTTAATCACTCTGTGCTTCTTCCAAGGCTACAGCTCGGTACATTGCCAGTGAAAGTGGTAGAAGTTTAGTCTCCAACATTCGTAGAAAATACACATCTTTCTGTAGGGAAATTTTCTTAGAATATCAGCTGTGTTGTTATAAAAACACTTCCTTGTCCCTTATACGTTAGAGGTAGAGTCGAGCCAAAGAACCACGACTTCATGCTGATTGCTGAATGCTTCGCTACAGATGCTAACATAGACTACAGGCCTTTGCTCAGGTATGGAGGTTGATGTCTTCTCAGGGGAACCTGAAGGGCAGAATTAGAGCTTAAAATGCTGTGCTCTATCTTAGCTTAGGTAGAAGCTAGTTCATTGATTACAGTAACAATATGATAGCATTATTCTTACACTTCACTGTGCTAGCCACAGTTTTAATACTGTCATGTTCTGTCATCCTGGTTGTTGCAGCTCACGCTTTGCTATCTAAGATGCAGTTGTTTTTATTAAAACTGTTATTGAAACATATACTGCTTCTCTTTGTCATTTATATGTGAGACTGAATTGTAAATGAGAGAACCGGATGAGACCTGAGTGACCACAACTTCCCTGAAAAGCCAAGTATGTCATGCGGTCGGCTGCCCAGTCATCCCTATCCTTGGGTGGAGATGAGGCACTGCTAGTTAGCCGGAGCAAAACCCGGATTGGAGCGACAGGTGTCACCCGCAGTGGGTTAGACTTCGTCTCCCACGCCGCGGGTGTTTCTGCCGCTCAAAATCCAGTAGTCTCATTTGAATAATGAGAGCCTACGTGACAAAGGTGAGTGTGTGGGATGGCATGCAGGTATGAGGGGTGATAAGATTCATTTAATTTACCTTAACATTATTTCCAATGTGATTTTACTTTAAGGCCCTCATTACGATCTCGGAAGGGTAACCCGCCGAGATCGGCGCTGACGGTCAACAGAAGACCGCCAGCACGCAGAGCTCCCTGCCGGCCACATAATAAACATCCAGCTGAGCCGGCAGGTGGAAACAGTGTTTCCACCAGTCGGCCCAGCTAGAAGAGGGCCTGAACTTTGACGCCGGCTCCAAATGGAGCCGATGGCAATGTAGCAGTGCGGCGGGTGCAGCAGCACCCGTTGCGCACTTCACTGCCCGTAAATCGGGCAGTGAAATGCATGACAGGGCTGTGTATGGTGGCCCATGCACTGCCTGTGCCAAGTGCATGCGCAGTGCAGGGTCCCCAGGGGGGCCCCGAGCCACTCATTCTGCCAGCCTTTCCCTAACGGTGTAAACCGCCATGGAAAGGCTGGTGGAATCGGATCATTATCCGGCGGGCAGCACTGCTTGCAGCACTGCCCAGTTGGATCAGAAATGCCGCCAGGCTTCCTGGTGGTGGGAACCTGGTGGTGGCGGCGTTTCATCCATGGTGGTTCTGCTATGTACATTACATGGCGATCTGGACCGCCATGCTGTTGGTGGAAGTTACCGCCACCACTGGCATGGCGGTGCAGACTGCCATGTTAGTAATGACCCCAAAGTTCTTAAATCCATTTTTTCCTTTTACTATTGGAGATGGTTGTAAAACCAGAGGTGGCCATGTGTAGTACTAGGCTTAGTACCTTATTACTGTTTTGGAAACCATTTTTTTGCTGTAATAACTATAGAAGTAGTTTATGAATAACTATTGGCTTACTCTTTTGTGGATGGGTTGATGCCCTCCTTAAACCACACCAAGATAATGACTGGCCTACCTTAAAGCCCTCCTCACTCCTGCATAATCCCCTCGCATTAAATCAGTAACTATTTTTGTCACTCATCTGTGTCTTGCACACTTTTACTACTAAAAGGTGTACTTACATGCGTGAAGAGGGCACAGGCAGGGCAGAGATTTCGGAACATATAAGTATAGGAGAGGCGAAAGCATAAACTCTGTACATAGGCTTGTGAATGGCATTTTGTAGTACATTTTGTTGCACTATGAACGTACTACCAAATGCAGTTTGTGAATAATAAACCACTTTAAATTTCTAATTTATATAGTATCTACTATGTTCATTCTATCATTTGCTTTATTCACACTATGTTATAATTTCAAACTTGATACGATTAAATTTAGTACAGTAAGTGTGAACGACAGGCTTATAAAAAGTTGTTTACTAAAGATAGCTTTCTTCAATATTAGGAGATAACATTTCATGCGTAGTTAACATTCAGAACGCCAAGTGGAGAACTTTAACATGAAAGGCATTTGCAAGTATTGCATGTATAATTTCCACCGCTATTCATTTTTTATTTTCTACTGTTGAAGGCAGCATATCATGCAACAATAGTTTTGTGCTATTATAATTACATTGGAGTATTCAAATATAGGCCCTGATAATGAGATTAGAGGCAAATGCCGCCTACTGCCACAGCAACAGCTAACATACCGTCGCCGTGGCTACCGACCATCCATGCCATTATGACCGTCGCTGGAATTCCGCCAGAAGGCTGGCAGAATTCCAGCGACGGTCATGGCGGTGGGCGGCGGTAAGGTGGCACTGCTGCCAGCAGAAGCGCCACGTCAGCAAAACACCACCTACTGTATCATGCTCCATGATACGGCCTTGCGGTGTTTTAGTGGCGGATGCTGATGCTGGCATCAGCACCACATCCCGTCTCCTGCCGGAGGACCCTCTGCAAGCAGGTAAGTCAGGTTCTCCAACAGGAGAGGGGGCTGGGGGTGTTGTGTGCATGTGTGGGGCTGTGTGTGACTGTGTTTGAATGCGTGCATGCATGTGTAATGCGTGAGTGCATGAGTGGGTGTGCGTGTACGTGCATGGTGTTTTGTGTGAGTGCGTGTGTGCCTGGATGTATGTTTTTGAGTGTTGCTGTCAGTGTGTATGAATGTATGTATGCGTGGGCGAATGTGTGTATGCATGTGTGTATGGGTGTGTATTTATGTGCATGTATGTGTGTATCTGTGGGGAAGGGGGAAAGGAGGGGGGGCTGAGGGAGGACTCTGGGGAAGGAGGTGAGACCCCTATCAATGCCAGGGAAGGAATTCCCTGGCACTGATAGTTCCTACCACCATGGTTTTCGTGGCGGTAGAGAAGCAACGGAAACCATGGCGGCGAGTGGGGTGCTAATTCCATGGGCAGCCTAGTGACGACCGCCGTGCTGGAAACTGAAGGCTCCAGCCCGGTGGTCATTACCGCCGTGGTGTTTGGTGTGTTGACTTGGTCCAATGTCATAATAGTGGAGGTAGGTACCGCCAGCCTGTTGGTGGTAATACCTCTACTATAGCACCAACCGCCAGGGTAGTAATGACCCCCATAGTGCTTAATACAATAGTTTTTAGAACACTAAAGCATGACTTTTGGTGAAAGCAAACAAGTGTTTTAGGGCCCTAAATGCTACTGGATGACCCATAGAGAAAATACGTAGACCATGCAGAATTCTTAATCCATAAGGAACATTACTTGTGAAAGAAACAAGTGGAAGCCTATGTACTTAAAAGAAAAGTGTCTGGTTTCAGGATGTTTTTTATCAACTTCACCGAACATCAAATGTCAGGATTGCAACAAGATGTCCCTGCTGCAGAAACGATGTACCATGATTCTTTAACAAGGGTTTATACATTGGGCTCCATCATAGTCCAGTGGGCTAATAGGAAATCTAGGGCCATATGTACCAAAGCATTTTCGCATTGACACAGAATGGGTAAAAACCTTTGATACATCTGGCCCCTAGTTCTTGCTTTACTCAAATATTTCACAGAAGACATCCTCCTGAGATATGAGGCTTCTGTCAAAGCAGTGGTCAGACTCCTCACTGACAACATTCATGTTCAGGAGCCTTAAGGGAACCGTGACACATGGAATCAGCACATAAGGATAAATGTGCTTATCACCATATCCTGACATCTGCACTTGACACACTATGTCATCTCACCATACTATACCCAGCTCAAGTGGTTCTCATGCTATCTTTCTGACTGTTCCAGTTTGGTCTCCTAATTCTCTGCACTTTCCAACTCCACTCCTCTACCAGATGTGATACAAGTATCGGTCTTTGGTCCACTCTACTTCTTCTACATTTCGGGCCAGATGTAGCAAGAAGGCAAATTGCGAGTTGCAATTTGCGAGTCCTTCCGACTCGCAAATTGCAACTCACAATTTGCTATGCAGAACGGTGTCTCAGACACCGTCTGCGAGTCGCTATGGGGTCGCAAAGACCCACCTCATTAATGTTAATGAGGTGGGTCGCAAATTGCGGCCCCATAGCGACTATGGGCACTCACTGACATGGAGGCCTGCTGTAGTCAGCAGACCTCCATGTCCGTGACTGCTTGTTAATAAAGCAGTTTTTTTTTTTTTAAGTGTAGCTCGTTTTCCTTAAAGGAAAACGAGCTGCACTTAAAAAAAAATCCGAAACCTTTTGTATCGGAATTTTTTCAGGGCAGGTAGTGGTCCAAGGGACCACTACCTGCCCTGAAAAAATATTTTGGGGTCCATTCAGAAAGGAGAAGGGGTCCCATGGGGACCCCTTCCAATTTGCGAGTGGGTTACCATCCACTTCAAGTGGATGGTAACTGCGACTCCATTTGTTCGCAAATGGAATTGCATATCACTGTGAGTCGCAAATAGGAAGGGAACACCCCTTCCTATTTGCGAGTCGGAAATGCATTTTGCGAGTCGGTCCCGACTCGCAAAATGCATTTCTGCATAGCAAACTCCGGTTTGCGACTCGCAAACGGCAATTTTTGCCGTTTGCGAGTCGCAAACTGGTTGCTACATCTGGCCCTTCATTCCTTAGTAATATTCATCCTCCTTGGCTTATCATTTTATCTCATTTCTAAATGGCTATCCAAAAAAGCAGAAACAATGAGGTATACTTCAAAATCCCAATTAACAAAGAAAACTTTAAACCAACGCTACCAAAAAACATTTAATTTCATATAGAAAAAAACATTCACTGCATGTCTGATTAATCATTAGCATGCCTAATTAGTGTTTTTTTTTTAATCTTCTGGACAAGTTTTTACATTTTTGTGACACAGGCCCTATATAATTTTCCAATAAACATTTCTGCCTCTTAGAACCGTCATTAAGCCAGCTGTCTGACAACTGAAAATTTAGATCTTTACAAACTACTACTCCTAGTTTTCCTATAAGCTAAAGGCCTCTCTTCAAAATACCAACCAGAAACCATCAGTAACTACATCCCTACTTGCAAGTTAGGTTCAGCAACAAAAGCCATCTGAGCCACACCCTAACATTTTTGAGCAGCATCAAGATGGCAAATCTCTCACAACATTAGAACTTTTTCCTACAGAACTACATTTTAATCATCAACTTGCATCATTAAACCTGCTCCTACAGAACACCAACTCTTACTAGAAGCTCACTTAAATTAATTATACTATTGTTCATCTTCATATGTATGCAGAAGAAATATATATACTGTCAAGTAACTGTCCTGTCAGCTTCATTCTCTTGATACCATCACTTCCTCTTTGGTTCCACCCAAAACTGTGAGTGTCTAATAAATCACAATGTTGTTGTGGTCTGTAAGGAGTTTCTTATTGAAATACTCCCTTGAGAAAGAATAACTCAATAAATAAATAAAAAGATAAATAAATGCAATATCTTTCCTATCTTGCACTGAATAGCCATCTCCACTTCCAAAACTTCACCATACACTGTGGGAAATCTACTTTGCACCAGGATATATTCTGCCAAATTTACAAAGTAGTATCGGGTGATGATAATGCCTCTCCCCATTAAACACCCATTGAATTTAAACAAAATTCAAGTGACCCTCATTGTACTATTGTTTTGAAACATATATTACCAGTTTTCCTTCATATCAATGCAACACATTAGAATCAAACATTTAAGTTGAACCAAATTTTATGTAAGAGAGCACTACGACTCTGGCTGATTGAGAGCTGGGATAGTACATGGTGTAGCCCAAAAGAATTTTAAGGTCAAATACTTCTTCCATTGTAAATGGATACACGTAAGGAATTCATATTTAATATACTGAGCAATGCAGGATAAAGGCAAACAGATGCTCAAGTTATGGCAGATAAATAAACTGAGGCACAGAGAATTAACAGTTTGTTCAGGATCAACACAAGTTGGTCAGGCACAAATGTAATTTTCATCCACGTTTACTGGTATAAAAGCTTGCAACTTAGTCAGTAGACTTCATTTAGTTATGAGGATTAAAAGGTGGCAAATTTTTTGGTTATAGAATGAACTCCCAGGCTAGAGTTTATGTGATTCTTTTCTACAACTTTAAATGCAAACCCCTATATGCCTTGCTCTTGATTTGTGATCCTAACCAAGTTGGTACAGTCTTCAATGTTGATTCTTTCACGTTTAGTTTCTTGAGGCTGTTATGAAGGATGACGTGCAGATGTGCTGACCAGTTTTACATCTTAGAACATAGAGATTAAATTTTTATTTGATCTTTTCCTAATGAACATTTACCGCTAGGGAGGTTCTGTAGCAGACATTTGTGTTGCCTGTAGGCAACTATTGATGGATCAGGAAAAAGTCATTCATTTCCTTATCACTCCTGAGTAATGGCTCCAGGTTCTTAAAAGTACTGCTTAGTTGTGTGAATGACAGGTTATATATGAACATCAAAGAGAGTCTCAATGAATATCACAGAGGATTTTGTGTGTGATATGGTAGAAACTAAAGGACTATGAGGATTGTCTTGAAATGTCATACTTAGCAACAGTCTCCAACAGGTTATTTTATCCACAAGCACCCTAGATGTCTTCCCCAGACCAGAAGCCCATTCTCATTAGATAACGAACAGACGTAAATTGGATCGTAAGCTGCAATGCTATACAATGCAAAACCTGTGAAAATGTCTGCTTTATGTCCTGCAATGTCCAAAATATTTACATATTTTATATCCCAATTAGTGGTTTCGGCATGGCACCAAGATTTGAATGATGACAGAAGTCATGAGAAACAAATTTCCATAAAAGAGTACCTTACTAAGTGCTATTTAGATGCACTTGCTAAACACATTTACAAATGAAATAAAAGATATTAGTCAATGAAGTCTTCATTCATGAGAACTAGGTCCTCATTACAACCCTGGTGGTCAGTGTTAAAGCGGCGATAATACCGCCAACAGGCTGGCGGTTAAAACACTGGAATCACGACCATGGCGGAAACTGCCAACATAGACAGTCACTTTAACACTCTGACTGCCACGGCGTTAGAAACAAACACCGCGGCGGTAACCGCCAACAGACAGGCGGAACACAATGTACTGCCCACTGTATTATAACAGGCCTATCCGCCACCTTTTCCGGGGTGGTACCAATGCCATCAAAAGCACAGCGGAAACAGGACTTGGAACGGAAACCACTCACCTCTCGGCACCCAACGAGGAACCAGGGCGCCATGGAGCCCAAGTTACAGGTCCTGCCCATGTTGGTTTACCGCCTCTTCTACCAGGAGCAGCAAAGATGCTGGCGACGACCAAGGTGAGTACTGCACCTAGCACATAGGGAAGGGGGGGAGGAAGAGAGAGTGACACACACATGCAACACCCCCCACCCCCACCTTCACCCACTTCAACATACACACAATTACATGCAGCAACATTACATGTACACCCCCTCACCCCCTGAAAGAACGCAAGGACAAAATTAAATGATTGTAACCAGTGTAATCATTGAAAAATCAAATAGGCCAAGATAACTTTACATCATCAGTATATACAGATATGTACAGCAACTACACAAGTCCGGATTGTATTGCAATAATTGTCCATGGACCAGTGGTCCCAAAATGCATGGGCGAAGCCCACACATGATACCTGACTCAAAACGGAGAGAACACTGCTGGGGCATCAGATCAAAAATAAACAGGCACCTCAGGGAGAGGGGGGCACCTCAGCCGGATGAACGGACAATGCCACTGCTCCACGAGGGGGCACCATGCCCACTGTTTGGTCCTGGGGAGTGCAAACCACAGTCTCTTAAGTCTTTTAAGTGGGTGGTTTGCCCACTGCTTTATCCTGGGGAGTGCAAAGCCACAGTCTCTCAAGTTGTTGACATGGTCCACTGGTTCTGGAGGGGGCTTGGTGTCCAGAGTGCTTTATTCTGCCAAGGACTGTGTGAGGGAATGTTTTTCTCCACTGGTTCTGGAGGGGGCTTGGTGTCCAGAGTGCTTCATCCTGCCAAGGACTGTGTGAGTGGATGTTTTTCTCCACTGGTTCTGGAGGTGGCTTGGTGCCCAGAGTGCTTCATCCTGCCAAGGACTGTGTGAGTGGATGGTTTTCTCCACTGGTTCTGGAGGGGGCTTGGTGCCCAGAGTGCTTCACATGCAGTGTGGCAGGTCCCAGTCCCCCTCCTGGGTGTGTGTGCCACAAGATTGCCTGGGAACAGGTAGCATGATACTCTACGGAGTCAGGGACACACTCCACCCTGCTGCGACTTTGCCTGCCACCTGCTGGAACTAACAGTGCTGGGTGTCGTGCCTCATGTACGCTGTGCAGGGTCCAGGACGTCTCCTGCAGCCTCGGATGGCTGTCCATTGGGAATGTTTTCCATGTCAGCTGTGGTGGCACTGTCTGAGCACGTTGCTAGGCTGGTGGCGGTGGTTGCGGAGGTGTATGTGGCGGAGATGCTGCCGGTGGTGAATGTGTCAGCACCTGTGGAGGGAGACAGCAGGACGTCTCTTGCAGCCTCTAGCGGCTACCCACTGGAGATGATGCTGGGGACTGTTGCTGAGGCAGCAGGCGTGCAGGTGGTGGTGCAGGTGGAGGTGCAGGTGGCGGTGTAGGTGGCGGTGTCCACCGCCGTACAGGTTACTGTTCTGGTTGCCAGAAGGGGTGACTCTAATCCCTCAGCCGGAGGCTCTGTGCCATGTCCTGACTTCCCCTTAGCCCTGTGTCCCTTCCCCACCTTGGATGTCGCTGCTGGTCCCTTGGCACTGTCCCCTTTTGGCTTGGAGGAGGCCTTGCTGGGTGGTTGGTGCGGCTTTTCCCTACGGCATGTGGGCACCTTCTTCACCTTGGCAGGTGGTGGAATGGGCTGATCCGTGGTCTCGCTAGGTGGAACACTGGCAGCCCTGATGGGTGCCGCCCGCGATGTGACAGGACTTGCTGAGACCACAGTGCCGGAGGATTTAGTGGCTAAGGTGCTAGGCTGGGATCTGGACATCCTGGCCCTAGGGGAAGGACAGGGAGAGGTGTAGGGAAGAGGTCAATGTTAGAAAGGAAAAGTTTTTTAGCCACACTGGGACGGGAAGATGGAGGGGGTTTGGGAGTGGAGGAAGAGGTAGTGGTTGCAGGAGGTGTACGTTTGCTCAATTTGGGTGAAGGTGCATGGGCTGGAGGCTGTTGTGAGGTGGACGGCTGTTGGGTGGTTGTGTGCCTGCGTTTGTGTAGTTTGGGAGGAGGGCTCACAGACACACTGGGAGAGGACACAGGAGACGTGTGCATGGTTGTGGGGGTGGTGAGTGCACGTGAGCAGTGTGTGGTGATGGGCATGCTGGTGATGGACGTAGTGGCTGAGGATGTAGTGCATGCAGCTGTGAGAGGAGACAAGACTGGGAGGAAGGAGGAGGACATGGAGGAGGGGAACACAGTGGAGGCAGTAGATGTAGGTGTGTCTGCATGGAGTTGGTGCTGGTGTAAGTGCCTGTGGGATGTGTGGTGCTTATGTTTGCCATGTCCACTCTTGTGTGTTGATGAGTGTGCATGCTGGTTTGATGTGTGCTTGGGATAGTCTGAGTTACAGGGCATTGGGTCTGGGTAGTGGAAGTTGGAGAGGGAAGGCTGGACACAGGGACAATGGCTGCCATCAGTGCTGAGGCCAGAGCCTGAAATGCTCTCTGTTGGGCTGCCACACCAGAATGAATGCCCTTCAGGTATGCATTTGTTTGCTGCAAATGCCTCTTGACACCCTGGATGGCATTCAAAATGGTTGATTGTCCAACAGTGATGGATCTCTGGAGGTCAATAGCCTCCTCACTGAGGGCAGCAGGACTGCCTGTGGCAGGGCCTGAGGTGCCTGGGGCGAAGGAGATGCCCACCCTCCTGGGTGAGCGGGCACGGGAAACTCAATGAGGGGCTGCTGGGAGGGCGGTGCTGGTAGAGGGGGTGGCGGCTGTACCTGTTGTTGCGGTGGGCACAGAGGGGGAAAGACAGAAAAGACACATGGTCAATGCCTGCAACACCACCACCGCTGGCGGACACAACACACAGGGAGCAGCCCTATGCACTAGTGCATGCACTAACAGTGCAGGGGCAATGCACATGCCCATGGGGGACTCTGCCTCGACCCATTTGATGCCCAGCTGGAACCCACAGGAGCCTGACTAGGTGTCGAGGGCAACTACCACCTTTGGGGTTGGGGTGGCACTGAGCCTGCAATCCAATGGATCTACCTTGGCACGTCTGCCCTGGCCTAGGGGAACCCACAGCCCACTTCCCCCACCCGGACTCTTCGTCAATCGTGCAGAGTCAGCTGAATGAGACTGTACTCACCCCCTTGTGGCTGCTGTGATGCCCTCAAGCGCCCATCGAACGCAGGATATGTCACTGCCAGGATCGGGTACATCAGGGGGGTCATGGTGCGACGGGCACCCCTTCCACGTTGGGCGGCCATCCCCAGCTGGGCCTCTGCCATCTTCTTGCTCCAGCAGCGCAGGTCCTCCTATCTTTTACAGCAGTGGGTGCTCTGTCTATGGCAGACCCCCAGGGTTCGCACTTCCTTGGCGATTTCACTCCAAATACCCTTCTTCTGGTGGGCGCTGACCTAGAGGAATAGTGAAGTAAAAATGGATGTTACTCCCCCGTCCGGTTATTCTCACTTATTGCCCACAAACCTCCTACCCTGGCCCAGATAAACATACACTCACCATCATCACATGCTGGCCTGTGCCCTCGTCTCTTCCAACCACAACACTCCACACAATCATGTGCCATCCACCATGCACACAGTTTACTCACCTGTTTGTCTGGAGGACCGTAGAGTAGCGTGTACTGGGGGAGGACCCCATCCACCAGTTTGTCCAACTCCTCCGCAGTGAAGGCAGGGGCCCTTTCCCCAGACACATGAGCCATTGTTGCTTCCAGACGCAGGTCACAGCAGCACTTGCTGTGTAGGTCCTCTCCTATTGAAGATCAGGTATCAAGTGAGTGAAGAGATAGAAAATGGCGGGCACGTCTGTGGCGATGCGTACCATCACCGCCGGCGTACATCGTCATTGGCTCCTGGAACCGGAGGAGCCAAAATGGCGGCCAAGACGGACGCTTAAATGAGAGCTCTGACTCGGGCCCTCAAACAATATCCTGTAGGGCGTTCCCGGACTGGCGATTAATGCATGTATGCACAGAAATTTGGCCCGAGGAATTGGCTGCTTCCAAGAGCCGAGCGGCGCCGCGAGCTGTGGCGTGGTGATCGGGCCAGAGTGCGGGCCGCGAGGGAGCCGGCGGCCGAGGCACCGTGGTTTCCCCATGAAGACCTGAGGAATTAGAGACGGTGCAGGCATTGCCTAAGGGCCTGGCCGAGTAGAACAGAAGCACGGTGAGAGGGGCATCCCAGTGGGGGCTCCCGATCGTGGGGGTCGGCGGTGAGGGCGGCCCGCTTTCCTCACCCCTCTCCCTCCAGCTCGCCCTGAGGGTCGGAGATTGCTGCTGTTCTCCTGTGCCTGCCGCCGGGCAGGGCACCCCCGGCGGCCGAACTTCGACCCGGGAGCGCGTAGGAGCTTGTGTAGAGCTCCGGAAATACACGCTGTGACGCAGGGATCCACCGGCAAACGAGAGAGGAGCAGGCGGGGCAGCGAGACAGACGGGCCCCGGCGCGGGCGAGAGAGAGCTATGCCGCAAAGGGAAAATACCTGCCCGGGCCGGGTGAAGATGCATGGGTAGAGGAGAGGCAGCTGCAGACTGCCGCTAGAGGACCTCTTCCCCATCTGTCAATGGGGGCAATAATAATAACCACACGGGACCGGAGAGGAGGCCGAGAGGTTGGGTGCCCCCTCACTCCCTTCTCCGGTTATACTTCATCTGCGGCATCACCATCTGGGTCCCCCTCACCCCCGTTAGGGGTTAAGAGAACACGCAATCACAAGGACCGGAGAGGGCTGGTCACATGGCCCCAAGGTAGGCCACTTAATACCTGGAGGCGCCACTGGATACGGGTGCGCTCGTACCGGTCCCCGCCGCCGGCCTTCTGGCACAGGGAGGGGCGTAGACAGATTTGACTGAGCCACGGGGAGAAACCCCACTCTGAGGAGCGCAAGTGCAATAATAGCGGAATCCATCGTCCAAGCAGCGCACTGCCACGCCGCTCCGCTCCTTGCAAGGCGACCAACGGTAACGCATGATGGCCGGGACAACCAAATCCTTGAAAAATCAAGACCGACTCACACAAGGACAGGCACCAAGCGAACAACTACAAGTACCAACTCTACAATCATTGGAAGGCACACTCCAAGCCCACTCTACACAATTTGAAAAATTACTACAGGCGATTATGGACACTAAAACCTCCTTGGAAAATGGGATAGACACAGTATCACAGGATTTTAACCTTCTCAGAGAGGACCATCGCAATGTGGTGTAGAGAGTGAAATCAGCGGAAGTGGTGCTAAATGAGTTGAACCCATCGGTTTTGGACAACCAAAAACAAATTCAACGGCTAGATGCAGAAGTGAAGATATTATGGGGACGCGCTGAAGAAGCAGAAGGCAGATCCTGGCAAAACAATGTACGCTTTTTAGGATTTCCCGAAAAACTAACAGTGCAGAATACAGAAATATTCTTAGTAAAATGGCTGATCAAGGAGGTACTAAATGGGGCCCCATCGAAGTTCTTCTCTGTGTAAAGGGCACACAACCACCTAGACCACCTAGACCGCTGATAGCAAGATTCTTAAACTACAGAGACCACGATTTAATATTACAGTAGTTCCACAGCAAAGGCCCATTTCGACATGAGGATTCAGGAGTTAATGCCTACCCAGACTTTACCCAGGAGGTACAGAGACAATGCAACTCCCATGTAAGAATTAAACAACGCCTCCACAAGCATAATATTAAATGCGCCTTACTGTTCCCTGCCAAGTTGAGAGTAATATCAGATGAACGCACCCACGTATTCACCTCCCCTGAGGATGCCTGGATGTGGCTGCACACCAAAGGTCTTGCACAATCACAAGCTGGAACGGACGAAGGAGAGGAATGGCTCACTTCTCCATTGAGGAAGCGTTCCAAGAAAAGAACCAAAGGACAACCCACTGAAAAACAGGCAGCAGAAGAAAGGGCAAAAACCTTCAAAGAAACTCCTTAACACACACAAAACTCTTTTGAGGCACTCCAGGAGATCCCTGCGGACAGCCCGGAATCTGATTCGGCCAGCTCAGACTCCACGATAACAGAAGTACTAAAGGGCACGAAGCTCACCCCCAGATCCGCGGATGCACTGTAGACACCGGATACCAGCCGTTCTCCCCCCCACCCCGGAATGAGTGACAAACTTGTAGGGTGGCACAGACTATCTGCGCGTGTTCCCATATGGAGGAAGACGCAGTCGCTGACCACGAGTATCTTTTGAACTACTCATCCCCCCTTACCGAAAACTTGATTTAATGTCATTGATTATGTGCTCAGGGAGGGGTAAACAATCAGGGAGTGCCCAGATGTACACGCAGGCCATGTCTGCGGAAGGATGTGAGCCCCGTACGTGAGCCACATATGGTTGCCAATATAGCTCCCCCACAGGTATTCACATGGATACAAGTTTTATTAAGTAGTAGTGAGTTGTGTAGTTTAACATGAGTTCATAGTTGGGTGTGGGATTTAATTAGTGTGGGAGGAGGGGGTGATAGATAAGTTGTGCTTAAAAGGTCAATCCGAAACACAGGAAACACTGCTAGGGCTGATAGCCTTACTTACATACCAGGTAGGGATGGGAGGGATTCAGGCGGGTATTGACACAAGGATTGCACCACAGGCAGGTGCTTTACACAATGCTATATTGCGCAAAACGTAAACCCTTCAACTCATCAATATGAAATAATTACGTGGAATGTGAGAGGTCTGGGTGCACCAAGCAAAAGATCCCGGGCACATGCACGCCTTTAGACGCCAGTGCGCACATATCGCCATTCTCCAAGAGACACACTGTTTGGAGCCAGACTTACAGGAGTTACGTGAAAAATGGGGTGGACAGGTGGTAGGCACAACGTACTCGGCTTTTGCCAGAGGAGTTTTGGTATGGATAGCAGGCGGTGTCCCCTTTGTCCAAACCTCACATAGAATAGACCAGGGTGGCAGATATTTGGTAATAGAGAGGCAACTAGATGGGAAACAATTATCAATAATCGGCGTCTACGCCCCCAATAGTGCGATAGTTGAATTACTGGGCACACTCACTCCAGCATTATTAGTAAACCCTGCAGCCCCATCCATTTGGGGTGGCGACTTTAACAGCACACCGAATGCAGAATCAGATAGGTCAAATATAACCCCGAAAGCAACACTAAATAGAACCACCAGAAGTCCCTTGCTAGCATGGGCGGGCGACATGAGAATATATGACTTATGGTGTACGAAGCACCCGCAGCAGAGGGAATACTCATTCTATTCAATACACCACAAAGTATACACAAGAATAGACCTGGTGGACCTGGGATATATGCGAATAGATAAATAAGTCAGAATACCTGGCCAAAACACTATCGGATCATTCATCACTTAGAATAACACTGAACTGGGGCAGGAGACGCTTATGAATGCAGGTGGAGGCTCTCCAGGATCAGACGTTCACAGATGGATTAAACACAACAGTGAGACAGTATTGGGAAATCAATAAAGACTCCACCGGTTCCAGAGAGTTAGAATGGGAGGAGCACAAGGTTGTAGTTAGAGGGCACTGTATCTCAACCACCTGGGGAGTGAGGCAAACTCTACATGCGGAGGTCAACAAATTAGAAAAGGAACTGAGAGCAACGGAAATAGCAGTGGCACAAAATGAGACTCCCTACACAGTGTTAAAAGAGGCGCAAACAAAATATAACAAAGTAGATTCTCGCCTCCGTCGACATGACCACAAATATCACTTAATGCACAAACACACAGAGGGAGACAGATCGGGCAGGCTGCTGGCGTGGCTCCTACGTGAGAACCGCCAGCAGTCCCCCATAGGGACCATAAGGGGAGAAGCAGGCAAATTGGCTACCACACAAGAAGAGATCAATGGGGCGTTTAGGGAATACTACACGAATCTCTACACCAAAAGTACAACATGCACATCCCAACAACTTGATTCCTTTCTGGCGGACTCACCACTGGCGCAATTATTGCAGGCAGACATGCAGTTACTGGAGGCTTCTCTGAAAATGGAGGAAATAGATTTGGCAGTAGAGCAGATGCCCAAGAATAAAGCCCCAGGAACAGATGGCCTTCCAATAGAATATTACTCCACTTATTCGACACATTAAAAGTCCCACTTGATAAAAGTGTTTGAGGAGGCAAGGACCAGTAAGACGCTGCCTCCAACACAAAGAGAGGCAATGATAGTGGTCCTTCCTAAACAAGGACGCGACCCCACAGACGTCAAATCCTATAGGCCACTATCGCTCCTGAATTTAGATTGTAAAATACTAGGCAAAATCTTGGCTAACAGGTTAGCTCCTATCATACACACCTTGATACACGAAGACCAAAACGGATTCATCCCAAAACGTAACACTTTTCTAAATATCCGTAGACTGCTGGGTGTCATGGGAGATACCCCCCCCGGAAGCACATGATGAGATGGTACTATCATTAGATATCGAGAAGGCATTCAATACATTAGGGTGGGACTTCCTATTTGCCACTATGCGGAGTATGGGAATCGGACCTAACTACATACAATGGGTACAGACACTGTATGCCAAGCCACAAGCCAGGGTGAAAACGGGAGGGGTTATATCCGAGAGTTTTCCGATTACCAGAGGCACTAGGCAGGGATGTCCCCTATCTCCCTTATTGTTTGCCATAGCGATGGAACCACTGGCTACCTGAATACATGCTATGAAAGATAGGTGGGGAGTAGCCAGAGACGGGCTATGCCACATTATATCACTGTATGCAGATGATGCCCTAATATATGTGCGGAAAGGAAACGAGGCGATACCCTCAGTAATGTCACTCCTGACTGAATACGGGGAACTATCGGGCCTGGTGGTAAACTGTGATAAATCGTGTGTATTCCTGCTAACTAGAAGGTCTCCGGCAAAAAAAGAGAATGACCCTGTGGGTCGCCTGAAATGGTACTTTGATGTGTTCAAATACTCGGGGGTCCACATATATCATAGAAATGAGGATCTTAGAGACGGGGAACCTGGGGAGAGCACTAGCTTCTATGAAGGGGGTCATTGCGGTTCTGGACCAAACTGCCATTGTCGCCTCTGGGCAGAGTGGCGGTGGCAAACATGTTGTTACAACCTCGGTTGCTATATTACTTTGCGGCACTACCACTCTGGGTCCCCAGGAGCTTCTTCCGAGACCTGAACACAGTCTTACTGCAGCGTATATGGGGTGGGGGTAGAAAGTGAGTCGCACTCACCACATTGCAGCGCCCAATCAGTGCAGGAGGACGATGAGCTCCCATTTTCAAACTCTATTATGCTGCCGCACAGTTACAGTGGATACTGAACTGGATGCACAGACCAACACATGCCGCATGTCTACTGGCACAATTACATGGGGTATCCTTGCTCACATGGCTAACAAACAAAACACCAAAAGGTGCGCCTGGTAATCCGTTAATGGCAGTGGCACACTCATGTTGGCAAAGGTACATACAAAAAGGCTATAAGGTGCTCCCCTATTCGCCACTCCTCCCACTGGGATTAATTCCGGGATGGGTTAACGCAGTGGGGTCGCACTCACTCACAAACTGGACCGAGGCGGGATTAATATCAGTAGGGGACTGTTTTGAAGAGGGAAACTGATGTCATTTGAATCTATATAAGCCCTCACGGCAGTGAATCCCGGGCAATTTTTGGCCTACAACGCCATATGCCACCTAATCAAAAGATATGGGCGGCTGTAGATCTGGAACCTCTGATTTCCCTCACACTACATCACATGCTGCAATATGATAATCAAATAAAAGTAGTGACAAATTTGTACAAATTCCTGAATAAACCCCCCGAACTCAATTTGGAGAGCATAGGGGATAGATGGAATGCAGTCCTGCCAGACCTGGTACCAACAGCGGATTGGCCGAAAGCCCTTTATCACACTCGGGGGGTATCAAGAAATCCCAGGTTTCACTATACACAATTTAACTACACACTCCAAACATACCTATCTCCAGCCAGGATTAACCATATGTTTCCTGAATCGGCATCTACCTGACCACGGTGTGATGCCCCACTGGTACACTTCTACCATATGGTTTGGGAGTGCACACAGATACACAGTGAGTGGAGAGGAGTTGTAGAAGAGGTCTCAGAAATGATGGGTCTTGCACTTGCAGTGGACCATAAATCCTGCTTGTTAGGGCTGAGAACTAGAGAAAAGAAACACAGGCATCTACATAAGTTTGCAGACCTAGCATATGTGATGTACAAAAGGCTGATTGCTATGAACTGGAAAGCATCCAAAGCGCCCAATCTGAAATCCTGGCATTCCCTAACACTGCGCCAGACCCACACAGAATCCCAGGTGCTAAGTAAATTAGCACGTGGGTGTCAACAACACACAGGATGTGAAACCTGGGAAATTTTTGTAACCAGATTAGAAGCTAAAAACGATGAGAGGCCGCCATGAACTGGACAATGACACAGCTCTAGAGTGAAACCAGTAAGAACTCAATTAGTTTCAACATAATTAAACAAAGGGGCAAAACACACCACCTGGTATGTGTGGGTACCTACTTCTGCACCTCACAAGCTGCGGTCACCCACAGCGACCAACAAGCGATGATCTCACAAGCAGAACACGCATAACGAATACTACCACGTTACACCTAGTAAACTAACATTGGCTCAGTAGCCCTCCCCCATCCCAAACAAGAACTATCAGGGAATAAGATAACCAGGTGCTCTGATGTGGGGCCACCAAGTGCTAAACTGCAAGACCCCTCAAACATGTACAGCAGATAAATATATTTAATGTTATAATAAGACCTAATTTATGTTTTTTTTTCTTATTTGTTTTGTGTGAATGTAAAAGTTATATCAGATCTACTAAATCCTACCAATGTAAACACATATTTATGCTGCAGAGATCTGTAAGGAAAACTCAATAAAAAATATTTTTAAAAAAATAAAATTGGCTCCTGGAACCCATAGGGCCCCATAATAACCATGCTGAATTGCGCAGCGGTCTTCGACCGCCTACCGCGACACTGTACAATGCCAGCACAGTTACCTCATTTCCCCTTGTCCCTCCTTACAGGTCAGGCAGCCGCCATTTCAGGTGGCCACATGGCAGGCCTACTAACTGTGTCAAAGCACTTTTGGTCAGGAATACAGACAGACAAAGGCACACAATGATTATATCACGATTCTGCTAAACAGCCTTGTGAAACCTATGTGGTGCATGACCCTCTGCTCACCGTTCTCCTCCAGAGGGCACGTCTCCTGGGGCAGATGATGAGATGGCGGCATCCTCCTGTGTACAGACCCCTGGTGGACCTGTCAACAATGGAAGAGAGACATATCATTATCACCTATAGACTTGATCGTGCCACAATCCAGGAACTGTGTGCCCAGTTGGAGCCAGACCTGATGTCAGCGGTCCGCCTTCCCACAGGAATCCCCCCTCTAGTGCAGGTCCTGTCAGTGCTCCATTTCCTGGCCAGTGGTTCCTTTCAAACAACAGTGGCCATGGCATCAGGGATGTCACAGCCAATGTTCTCTGACGTGCTGTCCAGAGTGTTATCTGCCCTGCTGAAACACATGCGCAGTTACATCGTGTTCCCTCAGGTGGAGGATTTGCCCACAGTGAAAGGTGACTTCTATGCCCTGGGACATATCCTCAAAATTATTGCTGCCATCAATCGTACACATGTGGCATTTGTCCTCCCCCCCTGAGGAATGAACAGGTGCACAGAAACCGCAAAAGCTACCATTCAATGAATGAGCATATGGTATGTTTGGCAGACCAGTACATCTCCCATGTGAATGTCAAGTATCGTGGCTCTGTGCATGACGCTTACATTTTGAGGAATAGAAGCATCCCTTATGTGATGGGGCAACTCCAGAGGCACCATGTGTGGCTAATAGGTGAGCCCAAGGTCCCCACACAGTTTAAATAGGTATCTGGGTATGGGAGAGTCCCCAAGGGTTGGTGGATGTCTAACAGTTGTCCCTCGATATTTGCAGTTGACTCTAGTTACCCCAACCTCTCATGGCTACTGCCCCAGTGAGAAATCCCAGGACAAGGGCAAAGGAACGCTACAATGAGGCACATGGGCGAACTAGGAGGATAATAGAGCACTCCTTCGGCCTCCTGAAGGCCAGATTCCAGTGCCTCCATCTGACTGATGGCTCCCTATACTACTCACAGAAGAAGGTGTGCCAGATCACCGTGGCATGCTGTATGTTGCACAATCTGGCTTTGCGACGCCAGGTGCCTTTTCTGCAGGAGGATGGGCCTGATGCTTGTCTTGTGGCGGCTGTGGAGCCTGTGGACAGTGAAGAAGAGGTGGCAGAAGAAGAAGATATAGACAACCGAACAACATCATGCGATACTTCCAATGAGACACAGGTAAGAGCACAGTACTGCTTCTCACATCTCATACTACTGTAGGGCATAGTATAAATCTGCCTTTTTACCTCTGTGTATGGACCCTGACATGTCACTTTGCCTTTCCATTTCACCGATCTGGGTCCCACTTTGTGCCTCTGCTATGTTTACTGCTGCCCAACAACTATGTAACATTGGTATGTGAACATGAACTTTGACATTGCTATATTTCAGAGAGGTTGCAATTACACATTTGTGAAAGTAAAGACTGACTCCAGATTGATTTGTGATTCAAGGGTCTTTATTTCTGTGCTATTAAGTGCAGAGGTGTGTGATATGGGCTGGGGTGATGGTGGAGGAATGTCCATGGTAGAGTTCAGTCTCTTGGTCTCACAGGTGCATTGTCCAAGGGGGCATAGGAAGTGGAGTGATGGCAGGTCAAAGTTGTCAGGGTGACAGAGTGGGACAAAAGGGTGACAATCAGGAGAGTCTTATTTCCTGGCGGTGGTCTTGGCCAAGTTCTCTGTCTTGTTCCTCGATCTCATGGACCGTTTGTTGGGTGGTTCTCCTTCTGCAGGGAGTGTGGTGCTGGTGGCCTGTTGTTCCTGTGGCGGGGCCTCCTGTCCACTAGCGCCGGCAGAGGTGGAGGTCTGGTCATTGTTCACGCTAGAGTCAGGGGCCCGTTTCTGTGCCACTGTGTCCCTCATGGTGTTGGCCAGGTCTGCCAGCACCCCTGCTCCGAGGATATTGGTGAGTGCCTCGTGGAGAGTGAGTTCCCTGGGCCTGTCCTCCCCCTGTCGCACAGCAGTCCTCCCAGTTTCCCTGTTATCCTATGCTTATGTCCCCTGAACCCTGTGTGCACTGCCACTGACCCCAGGTCCCTGATTGTCTTGGGTTGGTGGGTTTGCCTGGGGACACACTGCTGATTGACGTGTCCTGGGGACAGAGGGATGGGCCCGCTGGGTGGGTGTTTTGGTGGTGTCTCCTGAGGGGGAAGGGTCTGTGGTGGTTTGTGACTGTGGCAGGGGAACCAACTGTCCAGAGGTCCCTGATGGGCTGGGCTGGTCATCCAGATCCAGGCATGCAGAGCTGCTGTCGTCACTGTGGGCCTCTTCTGGGGGGACTGGATATTTCTGGCACCTCCTGTCCGGTTACGTTGGGTATGGGTCCTATTGGGGTGTAAGAGCATAGTTATTGTATCTGTGTGTGCCATCTTGTGCATTGTGTGAGTTACCCTCTACTCCTGTGCTTGCATTGTTGTGTTTGCCATTGTGTGATTAGTGTTTTGGGGTCTGAGTGGGTATCTGTACTAGACATGCTTTGATGATGGGTGTCCATGCTTTTGTGTTGCATGCAGGGCTTGGTATTGGGATGGCTGGCTTGTGATAGTGGGGCACATGTGAGGTGTTGGAGTGATGGGGGGTGAGAGGGAGGGTGGGGGAATGTGATGGCATGCAGGTGGGGTGGGGGGATATGGTAATTAAGATATGACTTACCAGAGTCCAGTCCTCCTGCTACACCTGCGAGGCCCTCAGGATGCAGTATTGCCAAGACCTGCTCCTCCCATATTGTTAGTTGTGGGGGAGGAGGTGGGGGTCTACCGCCAGTCCTCTGTACAGCAATCTGGTGTCTTGAAACCACGGAACGCACCTTCCGCCGTAGGTCGTTCAACTTCTTCCTGATGTCATCCCGTGTTCTTGGATGCTGTCCCACTGCGTTGACCCTGTCGTCGATTCTCCACCATAGCTCCATCTTCCTAGCAATGGAGGTGTTCTGCACCTGTGATCCAAAAAGCTGTGGCTCTACCCGGATGATTTCCTCCACCATGACCCTGAGCTCCTCCTCAGAAAACCTGGGGTGTCTTTGAGGTGCCATGATGTGGTGTGGGTGATATGTGAGGTGATGTTTGTTGTGCTGTGTGAGATGTGTTGATATGTGTTGTTTGAGGTGCGTGGATGTTGTATGTGTGATGGTGTGGTGTGCTTGTGGATGCTGGTATAGTGTTTGCTATTCTCTCTCTCTGCTTTTTCACAAAAATGTCAGTATAAGGGGTTGTGGGTAAAGTGTGTGTGTGTTTTATAGTGGTGTGAGTGTGTGGGTGGTTGTGTTTTGTAAATGTGTGTGTATTTTGAGCGTGGCAGTGTGTACCGCCAATGGATTACCGTGGTTGAAAGTCCGCTGCATTAATTTGTGAGTCGTGATAGTGTGGGCGTATTCTTGTTGGCGTGACGGTGTGGGTTTTGCTATCACCAGTTTATCACTGACCTTTGGTGTGGCGGACTTGTGTGGGTGTCTGTATTGTGGCGGATTACAAGATGTGGGTCGTAATACCTGTAGCAGATTTCTGCCGCAGCCACGGCATGATGCCGGCCTTCAGCACGGCGGTAAGCGGGATTTACCACCAGGGTTGTAATGAGGGCCCTAATAGTTTATCCAGCCATGCTCTCAAGATCACTGGCATAATCCGTTCCAGTTTTCCCCAATGTGCTACATGAATCTAACTTATTAACCCTTAACATCAAACATATTTCCCAGAATTAGGTCAGGTATGGTTAATTTATTTCATCCCAGTGTTTACTTCAGCCTTTAAGGAAGGACATTACTCCTTAAAATCCCTAGTAAATATCCTTCAAATGCAATCATACCTATTCAAGCTTTTGAAGCTGATCATTACGTTTGACTACATCATGATTCATTTGAATTTTGCATGACTGTGTGGGTTTCCATGAAATGGTGACACTTTTTAGAAAACAGGCAAATCTTTACTGTATTTGCGGTTTCACTGCCACTTCAACTTGGCATTTAAAACTACTTGCCAAGCCTTAAACACCCCTTTTATAACATATAAGTCACCCATGAGGTGAGGCCTAGGTACCCTACAGGGCAGGGTGCTATGTAAGTAAAAGGCAGGACATGTGCTTTTAAGGTTTACATGTCCTGGTAGTGAAAACGTTCCAATCATTTTCAGTACTTTGAGACCAACTCCTCTCACAGACCAGCAGTGAGAATTCTTTAATATACTTTTAAGCTGAAATTCCTTATTGGAAAGAAGTAGCTGCATCATGTCTTATATCATTGGAATGGTAATGATAAACCCTCTTTACAGGTACATTTGAATTTAACATTAATATTTGAAAAAGACCACTTTTAAAAATAGGCATTTCTTTGCTCTTACAGCTCTCTGTGCCTGCAGCTTGTCTCCAATGCACATCTGGGGTGGGTGACAGCAGCACTTTGTGCATTGCCTTTAGACAGCCACAAACACAGGAAGGTTAGGTGTGTCCGAGCACTCATCTGAATTCAATAGATTTTACTCTGCATAGCTTTGTTTTCCCTATGATTTCATACAGTTATGCATGTCAATGTAAAGGCATGCCCTGCCATGGCATACCTGCAGAATGATAAGTTGTTGCGCTTTGTGAATGGTGGGTAGGTACTGACCCTTTCTACACTTTCTTTCTCATATCCTCCCCCCTCTCCTCCTCTGTTTTTGTGTGCATCAGCATCATCAGGTGAACGAGAAGGAGCATCAGTGAGTAGGGAAGGTGCAGTCCCTGGGACCCAGGAGGCTGATACCAGCGGAGTCAAGGGGACCAGTGGGACCGAGGGTGAGTGGATTGCCTCGGGGGAGTCCAGATCTATACCATCCTCGTCGGATTCCTCCTCCAATGGATGCTCCCTAGCGGTGTTGGACCCATCTGGGACCAGCCCAGCACCATCCCTGTCTGCCACCCCCCTTACCAGCACCTCCCTGCCTGTAGCTCCCCACCAAGTTGCCCATGCCTGCTCCCCCAGGGGAGTGGGAGTCTCTTTCACCTCAGATACTTCTGCCCCTGCCCCTGCCCGCCTCCTCTGCTCCAGACATCGCTACCGCCATCCCCGAAGGCTACAAGATGTTCTTCTGTGTTCTTCTCTGTTCTTCTCTGTTCTTCCGATCTTCTGTGCTTCTGTCTTCTGTTCTTCTGTTCTTCTGTCTTCTGCTCTTCCGGTCTTCTGTTCTTCTGTCTTCTGCTCTTCCGGTCTTCTGTTCTTCTGTCTTCTGTTCTTCTGTCTTCTGTTCTCCTGTCTTCGGCTCTTCTACCTCCTCCGTCTTCTTCCCCCGAGCCTGCCCTCCTGCTCCTTCCTCATCCCCCTCCCTCACTCGCCTCCCCCTCTCTCACCCCTAGCTAACCCGTTCGCTATCTACCTCCCTCACTCCTCCTATCTTCCTATCTCTCTAGCTCCCTATCTCACTATCTAACTCCCCCACTCTCCACCTCCTCCTACCTACCTATCTGTCTATCTATCTATTTCCCTATCTATCGACTTCTCTATCTATTTTCTCTATCTATTTCTCTATCTCTCCCCCCCTCCCGCCACCCCCTCTACTACCTATCTCCCTATCCTCTCACTCTACCTCTCTCCCTCACCCACCTCTACAACCCCCCCTCCCCTATCTTCACAACCCTACTCCTATCTCTCTCCCTAATCTCCAAACCTCCTAACACTCACCCTCCTCCACCCTAAACCCCCTCCCCCAGCTCCTCTCACTCTACCTGTCCCCCCCCTCCCTCGCGCTTTCCCGCCGCGACCTCCTGCACGCCCCCGCCCCCCAGCTCCCATTCGCCCCCAGCTGACCCCTCCCCCCCCCCCCCTACCTCTTATGGCGCCCGCTGCGCGACTGCGCAGCGGGCGCGCGCAGCGGGCACGCCGCTGGCGCGCCGGAGGCGTGCCAGAGGCAAGCCCGTCTGCGCCCGTCCGCGCCTGGCCCGCGCCCAGCGCCACGACCCCTGGTCCCCAGCTCCCCCAAGCCCCGCTGATCCGCTACGACCCCACCACCCTCCACGCCCTCAACCCAGGGCGCTCCAAAACCTGCTTCCTAGCTCACCCCAAACGCACCCATGGACCCTTCGCCTGCAACTCCTGCAAACGCATCTTCCACCACGCAACTACCACGACCACAAGCCCACGCGCCATCAACCACCTCAAGTGCATCCTGGTCAACGCTCGTTCCGTCCACAAGCACGCCGTTGAACTTTGGGACCTCCTGGACTCCACAGCCCCGGACGTCGCCTTCATCACGGAGACATGGATGAACGCCTCCTCTGCTCCAGACATCGCTACCGCCATCCCCGAAGGCTACAAGATCTCCAGAAAAGACCGCACCAACCAAGTAGGAGGAGGTGTCGCCATCATCTTCAAAGACTCCATCAGCGTCACCACCTCCACCGAAGACCCCCCCCTCGCCGCTGAACACCTGCATTTTCAGATTCACACCGACCCAAGGACCACCCTCAGAGGATCCCTCGTCTACCGTCCTCCCGGACCTCGCGCCTCTTTCAGCGACGCCATCGCCGACTTCATCTCCCCGCACGCCCTCGCCTCACCGGACTACATCCTCCTAGGCGACCTCAACTTCCATCTGGAACAAAACAACGACCCCAACACCACCACCCTGCTCGACAACCTCGCCAACCTCGGCCTCAAACAACTGGTGAACACCGCCACCCACATCGCCGGACACACGCTCGACCCTATCTTCTCCGCCAGCAAACACGTCTTCTTCAGCCACACCTCTGCCCTACACTGGACCGACCACAGCTGCGTCCACTTCACATTCCGACGCGAGACCTCCCACCTCCGCACTCAACCCATCCCTCGTCGACAGTGGAACAAGATCCCTGAAGAGCAACTCTTCTCCGCTCTCGCCGCCAACCAACCCACCCTCACCACCGACCCCAACGACGCAGCTCTCAACCTCACAAACTGGATCTCCAACTGCGCTGACAACCTTGCTCCCCTCAAACGCACGCATCGACAGACCAACACCAAAAAACCTCTCTGGTTCTCTGACACCCTCAAAGAATCAAAGAAAACTTGTCGTGCCCTTGAGAAGGCCTGGTGCAAGGACCACACCGCTGACAACATGACCGCCCTCAAGAACGCTACACGCGAACACCACCACCTGATCCGCACTGCCAAAAGGAACTTTTTCACCGACAGACTAGACAAAAACAGCCACAACAGCAGAGAACTCTTCAGCATCGTCAAAGAGTTCTCCAACCCCAGTGCCAGCGCCAACGCCGTCACGCCCTCACAGGATTTGTGCGAATCCCTCGCCACTTTCTTCCATCGCAAGATCAGCGACCTCCACGACAGCTTCGGACACCAGACCCAACCATACACCACTGAACCCACTTCCCCGGACATCACCCTCAACAACTGGACCCACATCAACACGGAAGAAACCAAATCCATCATGAACTCTATCCACTCCGGCGCCCCTTCGGACCCCTGCCCGCACTTCATCTTTAACAAAGCCGACGACATCATCGCCCCGCACCTCCAGACCGTCATCAACTCTTCTTTTTCTTCTGCTACCTTCCCCGAATGCTGGAAGCACGCTGAAGTCAACGCCCTACTAAAGAAACCTACGGCTGACCCAAGCGACCTGAAAAACTTCCGCCCCATCTCTCTTCTACCTTTCCCAGCCAAGGTAATAGAAAAGACCGTCAACAAACAGCTGACCACCTTCCTGGAAGACAACAACCTGCTCGACCCTTCACAAACCGGATTCCGAACCAACCACAGCACGGAAACCGCCCTCATCTCAGTCACAGACGACATCAGAACCCTGATGGACAACGGTGAAACAGTCGCCCTCATTCTCCTCGACCTCTCGGCTGCCTTTGACACCGTCTGTCACCGCACCCTAATCACCCGCCTACGCTCCACCGGGATCCAAGGCCAGGCCCTGGACTGGATCGCCTCCTTCCTCGCTAACCGCTCCCAAAGAGTTTACCTCCCTCCGTTTCGCTCAGAACCCACCAAGATCATCTGCGGCGTACCTCAAGGCTCATCGCTCAGCCCGACACTCTTCAATGTCTACATGAGCCCCCTCGCCGACATCGTACGCAAGCACGACATCATCATCACCTCCTACGCCGACGACACCCAACTTGTACTCTCCCTCACCAAGGACCCCGCCAGCGCCAAGACCAACCTTCAAGAGGGTATGAAGGACGTCGCAGATTGGATGAGGCTCAGCCGCCTAAAGCTGAACTCTGAAAAAACGGAAGTCCTCATCCTCGGCAACACCCCGTCCGCCTGGGACGACTCCTGGTGGCCCACGGCCCTCGGCACCGCACCGACCCCCGCAGACCACGCCCGCAACCTCGGCTTCATCTTGGACCCTCTTCTCACCATGACCAAGCAAGTCAACGCCGTGTCCTCCGCCTGCTTCCTCACTCTCCGCATGCTCCGCAAGATCTTCCGCTGGATCCCCGCCGACACCAGAAAAACCGTGACCCACGCCCTTGTCACGAGTCGCCTGGACTACGGCAACACCCTCTACGCCGGGACCACCGCCAAACTCCAAAACCGCCTGCAACGCATCCAAAACGCCTCGGCCCGCCTCATCCTCGACGTACCCCGCAACAGCCACATCTCCGCACACCTGAGACACCTGCATTGGCTCCCAGTCAGCAAAAGGATCACCTTCCGTCTTCTCACCCACGCACACAAAGCCCTCCACAACAAGGGACCGGAATACCTCAACAGACGCCTCAGCTTCTACGTCCCCACCCGCCCCCTCCGCTCCGCTGGCCTCGCACTTGCTGCCGTCCCTCGCACCCGCCGCTCCACGGCGGGTGGGAGATCTTTCTCCTTCCTGGCGGCCAAGACCTGGAACTCCCTCCCCACCAGCCTCAGGACCACCCAGGACCACTCCGCTTTCCGGAGACTCCTAAAGACTTGGCTGTTCGAGCAGCGATAACCCCCCCTTTCCCCCCTAGCGCCTTGAGACCCGCACGGGTGAGTAGCGCGCTTTATAAATGTTAATGATTTGATTTGATTCTCAGCCCTGCCGTCCTCAATGAGGAGGCTATTGACCTCCTGAGGCCCAGCTCTGTGGGACAGTCAACCATCATGAATGCCATCCAGGGACTAGCAACACAGATGCAGCAGAGCAGTGCCTCCCTGGCAGGCATTCACAGTGCCCTGACTGTCCTGCAGAGATCCTTTCAGGCTCTGGCCTCCTTGTTGATGGCAGCCAGTGTTCCTTCATCGTCCTTCCCCCCTCCAGGTACCTGTGCCCAGTACCACACTCCTCTCCCCACACCCATCCAGAGCACACAGTCAGACCACCATTCATCCACCTCAACAGATACGATTCACAAAGACAAACACAAGCACCACAGGACCCAAAATCGCCATGCACACAGACAACACACACATGCAGACAGAATAACATCCACTCCCTACGAAGACTCCCCCACCTCCTCATTCACAGACACTATACCACTCAAACCTGCTTTCACCACAAGAACACTCCCAGATCTACCCACATTTCCCCTCATACCCACCGTCACCACAATAGCAGACCTGCATTCATCCACCCCATATACCACATGCCCACTCACCACGACTACCAACACCCCACATTCAGCACATCCACCATACCTGCAGGCACCACCCCACAGATATTCACACATCCACCCTGGCATCTCCCTGCATCTTCTCTGCCTCCCAAGCCACCTAAACGCCTGAACTCACCCACCCAACAGACACCCAGCAAACACATGGCTTCCACCCATGCACCTGCACCCAAGACACTTACATGTACGGACGTCACAACAACTCCCTCTCCCTCCACCCCCAAACGTTTTTCCCATGAACACCCTTGTGTTCCTAAATAAATATTCCTTTATGAGTTTTCCCTCTTCTCTCCCACTGTCCCTGCCTGTGGTTCCCCCAAGCGCCCGTTACCCTCCCAAACCCAGAACTTCAACCTCCAAGCCCTCTCATGGTCCCCCAGTACTGTCCATGACCCTCCCCCTGCTTAAACTTTAACCGCCACCAGACAGAAGGCAGCCCTCTGAAATCCAAGGCCAAGGACCCTCCCCCAAAGATAAATGCAAAACACAAACTACCCCAATCCTGAACCCAAGCCAAAGGGTCCCTTCCCAAACCCAAGCCCCTACCTCTGCCCCCCCACCCCTGAGGTGCCTGCCTGCCCCAATGATGCCCCTGCCATGTGGAGGCCACTTTGCAGTCAGGAGTCAAGTTGGGGGCCAGATACTTGCTTTGTGTACCTGGGGCACTCTAGACTTTTGGACTTGCCAGTAGGCCTAGGTTGTATATTGTTGCACTTTTGTAAAAAAAAAAATGTATTACAATGTATCTGCACATATGCACTGTTGGTATCGAAGGTTACATATTCGTCCTGCCTTTCCTGCCACAAGTATGTGTTGTATTTGTATGTTTTGGGGTCTGTGTTCTGTGAATGTGATGTGTTTGCATAGCAGCATGAGTTGCGTAGGTGAATTGTGCTATGGTCTTATTGTTACGTGTTGTGATGGTGTTGTGTGGCATTGTGTGGTTGTGGTGTGTGCGTCCGTGTGTGTAGTAATGCATCAGTGATGTGCTTTGTATGTTGGGTGGACGTGGCATGTGTTCTGACACATTGTTTGGAAGTGTTTTGGTTTGGATTGGTTATGTGGTGTTGTTACGTGTTGCTGCCAGTGTTTGTTGTCCTCTGGAGGACAACACATACTGGCAGCAACATGTGCAGTGTGCCTCTTTGCCAATGCGCTTGTGTGATTGCAATGGTGTTTTTGTTGTGTAACTCGGTGGTGTTGTGTATGAATGTGTTTGACAGTGGTGGTGGTGTGTATCTGCGGTATGGTGTATGTATGGAACATGTCTGTTGGCCTTGTGTGTGTGTGTATGTAGGTGTGTATGTTGGTACAGGTGTTTGTTTGTGTGAGGCTGTCACTTGCCGTGCTGGGTGTGTCTGTTGTGTGGGAGTATACTAATAGCCTTTCCTCTGGTGTGTACTAGGCAGGTATACTTACGGTTGTTGTCTTCTTCGCCGTCACTGGTTCTGGAGTTGTATGGCCATCAGCACCAGTGAGAAGACTTCAAGTTCGGGTTCATTGGCGGCTGTGAACATGTCTGTGTTACTGAGGGTGAGTGTCCCCTTTTATATTGTTCATTTCCGCCAGGCTTTTCCTGGCAGTGTGACCACACCGGAAATCCTGGCGGTGTGTTACCTCGTAATATGCTCAGCAGAATCATGGTGTCCGCTAGCCTTGATAGGCCTACCACAGGCCGCAGTGGTTTGTCCGCGAGGTCAGTAATAGCGGTGCATTGGCTGTGTTCTGCTCGGATCACCCCCATGGTATGATAAGGCAGTCTACTCTGCCGACCACGCGGCGGTATGACCGTCACAGCTGGCTTTGCAGTCCAGGGACGGCCAAACTCATAATGTGAGCCTCAGTGTATTACATCATGTCATTCAACCAACACACCAAAGCCAAATCCTTTACTTTGTCTTCTTAACATTAGCAACAATAAACTGCAAAGCATCTTACCAATGGACTACAGTGACCACTTTGTTATCCCTATCTTCCTGCTCAGCCTAATACTAACAAACCGAGGTTAGCCCAAAAGAGAAAACAACATCTTCAGATCCTTCAATGATTTCTCCACACCAACTAATGGTCGAACTTATCATTTACTCTACCCACACAACGCAAACACCTTTCTAAAACAAATTTACCACTTTTTTAGAAAATTCTGTGAACATCCTCACCCCAATCAAAACACAAAAGAGCAAGCCCAATCCTTCCACACATTGGTTTTCTAAAGACCTTGTTGACAATAAATAATCCATCTGCAACTGCAGAAGCACTGTAGCAATCTCCTGGAAGGACCCAACTATTTTTCACACCACAGAAAAAGCAATGCCATCTGCCTCTTTTTCAAAGACAAAATAAAGAAAATCAAACAGCACATCAACAGCACAAAGACTTACTAATTTTTAATGGCCACTCATCCCTGCATAATCCCTCAAAGGTCAGCCTTTCAAGCACCATCTTTCACAGATCTTGCTGACAAGCTCAACTCCCTCAGAGCCACTACTTCTGAAGATTAAATTTGTCCCTTTTCTTTCATAAAATCTTTCTCTAGAAACTCTCTTTTACCCCTACCTACCATTGTCAATGCCCCCCTCGTTCACAGCTTCTTCCCTGAAGCTCTCGAGACAGACCAGATACTCTGTTTACTAACAAATTTACAATAGACCCTGATAACCTTGTACACATCCGGCTCATCATTCACCTATCATTCACCTGCAAGCACATTGAAAATCAGCTTATGTTCAACTCCAAGATCACACTGCTGCTAGCCATCATCCTACATGACTAGTAGTCTGGCATTAGTTCATAATGCAGCACAGAGACTGCTAACTTACTCATGGTAGATGATGCCCTCTTGACCACAAATGAAGATGACCCCTGCTTCTAGATGTTACTGGACATCTCAGCTGCCTTTGACACTGTCAACCATCCCACTTTATGTGCAGCCTAGAGTCCAGAGTAATATTCACAAGCAAAATAATTAACTAGTACTTCTCCTACCCTTTCAATCAATGCCACTTTGTTCACATGGGCATCTCAATGACATAAAGATTCCAATCACCAGTCCTCCAGGATTCAATATTGTCTCCAGTCATCTTCAACTTTTACATGAAGCTGCTTTGTGCTCTGTTCCAGATGACTGCATCAAGATTTTACTCTACTTGAAAGTATCATCTGTTTTGGACATCCACCACCTCAACACTGCCTGCACATCATCCAGAAATGCAGTTGTCCAGTGCTTCCCTGAAGCTCAACCTAATGAAGGGAGAATTCTTGTTATTTGCAAAGAACAAGAAACTGTACAATCCTGGCTCAATGACATGAAGGTTTTGAACCTTAACGTTCAGTGATTGCCAAGTCACCTGGCTTCACTCTGGACACCAATCCCATTCTCAAAGAACACACTGGCAAAAAAATAAAGGTGGCCTTGTAACATCGCTCCCTTTTAAAGAAAGTGAACCATTTCTTCAGAAATTGACTTCAAAACTGCTGTAGAAGCTCTCATGTTTGCACATCCGGATGGTGGTAATGCCCTGCCCAAAGGCCTATCACACTCCACACTGGTGCCCCTTAAGGGCATCCTATATGCTGTAGCATATCTCATTTAGGGCCTAATTAAAGGTGACCACATCACCCCCATCCTGATGGAGTTCCATTTGCGCCTCTTGTTAGCACAATCCAGCTTCCAAACCGGATTTATCACTTACAAAGCTAATGTGACCAGAGTCAGTTTATCTTGCAGGCAAGCTCACCATCTCTAGAGTCAATCCCACTAAACCTGCAGCCAGGAGACACCATCAGGCTGCAGATTAAGAAGTGTAAAAAGAGATCAAAGAAAATAGCAAGGCATGTCCATTGATGCACCCAAGGTCTGAGATAAAACCTCTATATCCATAAGAACTGTACCAATGATGCTCCAATTTAGAAAAGCATTGAAGACTTACCTATTTAAAGACATTACAGAGCAATGCATTAATCATTCACAACTTAGCTCGCTCTCCTTTCGCTCATATACTTTATGTGTGTCTTTGACCATGTGCAGTGCTTTGTTGTCTTTTCACTATGCTTCAACTGTAGAAATAATGTATACCTTCATTCGGGCACTTGGCATAGGAAACAGGAAAAGAGCTGATACATAAATAGGACTTATCTTACCCTAAAACAATCTTGACCTAAAGAAGGAGTGACCATTCCATTGCATCATAAAGTTCATTGTGATCAATTGTTATCATTTTGAAAAAAAACATGATCATTTTATCTGCTACTGCAATATTAAACCAAAATAATTGCATCCCAGCATGACATTTACTGTACAGAGGTTGAAGGTTTAATACTGAACTCTTGATGGCTTCTTGGAGCTGTGAAGCAGCCAAAACTACATGCTTATCAATACATGAAGATCTTTAAGGACCTATTGAAGGAACAGTGGAACAATATACTTAAGTGAAAGAAAATGATTTATCTCCCCAGCTTGCCTCCCAAACCACCAGGGCCCATATCATTTTCAGGTACACTAGCTGCAAAATGACTGTTTCTTCCATCTGCGCTGTCTAAAGTTCATGTATATAACTTAACATGTGTCTCAATTTGTCTGAAATAAGGTATGAACTTGTATTAAGCTTGAATGCCTGCAGGACAGTTGAGGTGGGTTTTAATTACATTTTGGCAATAACCTACAGCCTTCTCTTTTCTGAATCATGCTCCGAGGGCCATAAATATGGTTTGTATTGGCCCTTCCAGCTTGAGAGTGGCCTTCCCGCAAATCTTTGGACTACTTACCTCCATGTTTGTTTTGAAATTCATTTTTATTGGCCTTAGGACTCTGTGCACTTTACCACTGCTAACCAGTGCTAGTGTTTGTATTCACTCCCCTAAACATGGTTTGATTAGCTTACACCTGATTCACATATTTAATTTGCCTATATTTCCCTTGTAGATTGGTGTACCATAAACCAAGTCTGTACATTAAGGCCCTCATTACAACCCTGATGGTAAATGCTGCATACCGCCGTGCTGACGGCTGCCAACATAACTTGACTGCGGCAATAATCCGCCATGGGTATTATGACCCACACATAGAATTCCGCCACCATACAGACACCTACACAAGTCCACCAGACCAAAGGTCAGTGATAAACTGGCGATAGCCAAACCCACACCGTTACGCCAACAGGAATACACCCACAGTATCAAGACCCATGAATCACTGTGGCGGTCTTTCAATTGCGTAAACCATCGGCTGTAAACACCGCTGCGCTCAAAATACATACACATTTACAAAACACCACCCCATTGGACAATTTAAACTACACACACCTGACACACATACACACACCACACCCACAACACTATAAAACACACACCCACGATACCCACAACCCTCTTACAGTGAAAAAAAAGATAGCAATCAGAGAGAGACAAGCAAGGAGCAACCACTCAATCAGAGGCACAGAACACCCTCACCCATACACCATTTATGCACATTACAGCATACACTACAACACATCACCCCATACATCCTCACACATATCACTCACACCACATCCATGGGACCCCAAAGACACCCCAGGTTTTCTGAGGAGGAGCTAAGGGTCAGAGTGGAGGAAATCATCTGGGTAGAGCCACAGCTATTCGGATCACAGCTGCAGCAGACGTCCATTGCAAGGAAGATGGAGCTATGGTGGATGATCGTGGACAGGGCCAACGCCATGGGACAGCACCCAAGAACCAGGGATGACATCAGGAAGAGGTGGAACGACCTATGGGAGAAGGTGCGATCAGTGGTTGCAAGACACCAGATTGCTGTACAGAAGACTGGCGGTGGACCCCCACCTACTCCCCTGCAACTAACAACATGGGAGGAGCAAGTCTAGGCAATTATGCATCCTGAGGGCCTCGCATGAGTAGCAGGAGGACTGGACTCTGGTAAGTGAAATCTTTACCACTTTATCCCCCACCCTACCTGCATGCCATCACATACCCCTACCCTTACCCTCACTCCCATCACTCCATCACCTCACATATACCCCACCATCACAACAAAACCCATCCCAATACCAAGCCCTGCATGCAACACCAATGCATCGACCCCCATCACAGACCTGCATGGACACCCATCACCAAAGCATGCCCAGTAGGGAGACTCACCCAGCCCACAAAATCACCACTCACACAAGGCAAAGCTGACAGGGAAAGCACAATCATACAGGGAAACACACCCATGTACAAGATGGCACATGCAGATACAGTAACAATACATTTGCATCCCAACAGGACCCATACTCAACGTCACCGAAGAGGAGGTGGCAGCTATATCCTGCCCCACCACAGAAGAGGCCCACAGTGACGACAGCAGCTCTGCACGCCTGGATCAGGATGACCAACCTGGCCCATCAGGGGCCCCTGGACAGTCGATTCCCCTGCCACAGTCCCAACCCACCACAGAGCCGCCCCCTCAGGAAACACCAGCACAGCACCCACCCAGCAGGCCCATGCCTCTGTCCCCAGAACACGTCAAGCAGCAGTGTGTCCACCACTACAGTGACCCCAGGCAACCCCACAAGCACATGACGAGCAGAGGACACACAGTTCAGGGGACAGAGGCACAGGACAACAAGGAAGCTGGGAGGGCTGCTGTGCGACAGGGGGAGGACAGGCCAAGGGAACCCACTCTCCATGAGGCTTTCACCAAAATTCTGGGAGCATACCACCGTTCCCAGGAGACCATGGGCCAGATACTGTACAAGTTGCAGGAGACCCAGTGGCTGCAGGAGGGACAGTACCTGGGGATCAGGGATGACCTTACAAAAATATACACCATCCTGGTCACCATTGCAGGGGTGCTGGCTGACATGGGCAAGACCGTGAAGGAGGCAGTGGCAGAACAAAAGGCACCTGACACTAGTCAAACCGAGGAACAGCCTTCCACCTCCGCCGGTGCTAGTGGACAGAAGGCACCGCCACAGGAACATCAGGCCACCAGCACCCCACACCCTGCGGAAGTGGAACCACCCTGCAAAGGGTCCCTGCGATCCAAGCAGAAGCCAGAAAACATTGCCAAGATCCCCGCCAGAAAATAGGACTCACCTGATAGTCACCCTTCAGTCCCACTCTGTTACCCAGTCCACCTCGAACTGCCATTGCTCCCCTTTCTATGCCCCCTTGGACAATGCACCTGTGATACCAAGAGACTAGACTCTAACTTGACATTCCTCTACCATCACCCCAGCCCCTTGCACATACCCCTATAGTTATTAGCACATAAATAAACACCCTTGAAACAAATACCAATCTGGAGTCAGTGTAATGAATCACAAATGTATTAGTGCAACATTCTCAAATCATTGCAACGTATATGTACAGTGAAATATACTACAGGATGACCTTTGGTGGGCAGCAGTACATATAGCAGGAGCCAGAATGGGGCACAGAGATCTGAAAATAGAGATTTCAAAGGGAACAGTCAGTGGCCATAGACATAGGGTAAGAGGCTGCCTTGTACAATGTCCAACAGATTACTGAAATTTTAAGTGAAGTTACAGTGTCTTACCTGTGTGTCACTGGAAGTACTGCTGAATTATATTTGGTCTGTTGTCCACATCTTCTTCCTCTGCCTCCTCTTCATCACTGTCCACAGGCTCCACCGCTGCCACAAGACCATCTCCAGGCACATCCTCCTGCAGAAAAGGCAGCTGGCGTCTCAAGGCCAGGTTGTGCAACATGCAGCATGCAATGATGTTCTGGCACACCTTCTTGGGTGAGTAGTTAAGGGATCCACCTGTCAGATGGAGGCACCTGAATCTGGCCTTCTGGAGGTTAAAGGTTCTTTCTATAACCCTCCTTGTACGCCCATGTGCCTCATTGTAACGTTCCTCTGCCCTTGTCCTGGCATTCTTCACTGGGGTCAGTAGCCATGAAAGGTTGGGGTAACCAGAGTCACCTGTAAATATAGGGTGACAACTGTTAGATACACACTAACCCTTAGGGGCAATCCCATACCCAGACAGCAACAGATAGTCGGTGGGGACCTTTGGCTCACCTATTAGCCACACCCGGTGCCTCTGGAGTTGGCCCAATACATATGGGATGCTGCTATCCCTCAATATAAATGCATCATGCACAGAGCCAGGATATTTGGCATTCACATGGGAGATGTACTGGTCCGCCAAACACACCATCTGCACATTCAAAGAGTGATAGCTTTTTCTATTCCTGTAAACCTGTTCATTTCTCCGGGGGGGGGGGACAAATGCTACATGTGTACCATCAATGGCATCAATGATGTTGGGGATATGTCCCAGGGCATAAAAGTCAGCCTTCACTATGGCCAAATCCACCACCTGTGGGAACACGATGTAGCTGCGCATGTGTTTCAACAGGGCATGCAACACTCTGGTCAACACGTTGGAGAACATTGGCTGAGACATCCCTGATGCCATGGCCACTGTAGTTTGAAAGGAACCACTTGCCAAGAAATGGAGCATTGACAGGACATGTACTAGAGAGGGGATACCTGTGGGCTGGCGGATAGCTGACATCAGGTCTGGCTCCAATTGGGCACACAGTTCTTGGATTGTGGCACGATCAAGTCTGTAGGTGATGGTAATATGTCTGTTCTCCATTGTCGCAAGGTCCACCAGGGGTCTGTACACCCGAGGATGCCGCCATCTCATATTCTGCCTCAGCGGTTGAAGCCTATGGAAGAGAACTGTGAGAAAAGGGTAATATTTACACATCTATTGCACTAATGTTGATTAATTTACATTACAGAAGCAGTATGTGAACTTGAGTGTCAGTTGATGTGCCAATGTCTGCTGTGAAGCATTTAGGTGCCATGCCCTGTGCCACACTGAAATGGCGGCTGCCTGACCTATGAGGAGGGACAAGTGGAAATGAGGTAAGTGCGTGGCGTTGTGCACCGCCGCGGTAGGTGGTAGATGACCGCCGCCCAACATCGCATTGGTTATTATTGGGCCCTATGGGTTCTAGGAGCCAATGGCGACGTACGCCAGTGGTGATGGTACGCACCGTTGCAGACGTGACCACCATTTTTCAACTATTCACTCACTTGCTACCTGACCATCAACAGGAGAGGACCTACACTGCAAGTGCTGCTGTGACCTGTATCTGGAAGCGACAATGGCTCATGTGTCAGGGATAAGGGCCCCTGCCTTCACTACGGAGGAGTTGGAGAAACTGGTGGATGGATCCTACCCCAGTGACATTACTCTATGGTCCTCCAGACAAACAGGTGAGTACACTATGAGCATGATGCTTGGGCCATTAATGTTTGGAGTGGTGTGGATGTAAGCCACATGTTGGGGGGTGCTGAGGCATCCTGGCCTGAGTGCTGCACGTGATGTGGTCAGTGTATGTGCGTCAGGGCATGGGTGGGAACAGGTGGGCAATGAGTATGATGGTCCGGACCGGTTAGTGTAGGAAAGTACCATCTTGCCGGGCATGTTACCCCCATTTTTACTGGTCTGTATGTTTGTTTTTGCCTGTGTCACTGGGATCCTGCTAGTCAGGACCCCAGTGCTCATAAAGGTTGCCCCATATGTGTTCCCTGTGTGGTGCCTAACTGTATCACTGAGGCTCTGCTAAACAGAACCTCAGTGTTTATGCTCGCTCTGCTTTCAAAATTGTCACTGCAGGCTAGTGACTAATTTTACCAATTCTAATTGGCACACTGGAACACCCTTATAATTCCCTAGTATATTGTACCTAGGTACCCAGTGTATTGGGGTTCCAGGAGATCCCTATGGGCTGCAGCATTTCTTTTGCCAACCATAGGGAGCTCAGACAATTCTTACACAGGAATGCCACTGCTGCTTGAGTGAAATAACATCCACATTATTTCACAGCCATTTTACACTGCACTTAAGTAACTTATAAGTCACCTATATGTCTAACCTTCACTTAGAGAAGGTTGGGTGCAAAGATACTTGCCAAGGTGCCCCCACATTGTTCAGGGCAATTTCCCTGGACTTTATGAGTGCGGGGACACCATTACACGTGTGCACTACATATAGGTCAATCCCTATATGTAGCTCACAATGGTAACTCCGAACGTGGCCATGTAACATGTCTAGGATCATGGAATTGCCATTCCAATACCATTCTGGTAGTGGGGGGACAATTCCACTTATCCCCGGGGCTCCAGTACAGAGCCCAGGTACTGCTAAACTAGTTTTCTGGGGGTTCCTCTGCAGCTACCGCTGCTTCTAACCCTCAGACAGCCCAGTCCCAGGAAGGCAGAACAAAGGATTTCCTCCGAGAGAGGGTGTTACACCCTCTCCCTTTGGAAATAGGTGTGAAGGTCCTGAGAGGAGTAGCCTCTCCTGGCCTCTGGAAATGCTTTGAAGGGAATAGATGGTGCCCTCCTTGCATAAGCCAGTCTACACCGGTTCAGGGATCCCCCCGCCCTGCTGTGGCCCGAAACTGGACAAAGGAAAGGGGAGTGACGACCCCCCTGACCAGCACCTACCAAGGGGAGGTGCCCAGAGCTCCTCCAGTGTGTCCCAGACCTCTGCCATCTTGGATGCAGAGGTGTGAGGGCACAATGGAAACCTCTGAGTGGCCAGTGCCAGTAGGTGACGTCAGAGACCCCTCCTGATAGGTGCTTACCTTTCTCTGTAGCCAATCCTCCTCTGAGGGCTATTTAGGGTCTCTCCTGTGGGTATCTCACCAGATAATAAATGCAAGAGATCACCAGAGTTCCTCTGCACTTCTCTCTTTTGACTTCTGCCAAGGATCGGCCGCTGACTGCTCCAGGACGCCTGCAAAATCACAACAAAGTAGCAAGAAGACTACCAGCAACATTGTAGCGCCTCATCCTGACGGCTTTCTCGACTGTTTCCTGCTGGTGAATGCTCTGAGGGCTATCTGCCTTCACTCTGCACTCTAGGCCAAAAAGAAATCTCCCATGAGTCGACTGAATCTTCCCCCTGCCAACGCAGGCTCCAAACTTCTGCATCACCGGTCCTCTGGGTCACCTCTCATCTTGACGAGCCTGGTCCCTGGAACACAGGAGCTAGATCCAAGTGTCCCTGACAGTCCAGTGGCCCATCTGTCCAAATTTGGTGGAGGTAAGTCCTTGCCTCCCCACGCCAGACATTAATCCTGTGTACTGCGTGAACTGCAGCTGCTAGGGCTTCTGTGCACTTTTGCAAGACTTCCTTCATGCACAGCCCAGTCCAGGTCCCCAGCAATCTGTCCTGCATTGCCCAACTCGCTGAGTTGGAGTCCGACTTCGTGGGACCCTCTTTTTTTGTGCTGAGTCGACCGCCATGCTCAGATGTTCTGAACGCCTGTTCAGGTGCTTCTGCGGGTGCTGCCTGCTTCTGTGTGGGCTCTCTCTGTTGCTGAGCGCTCCCTCTGTCTCCTCCTTCCAGGGGTGACCTCCTGGTCCTTCCTGGGCCCTGGCAGCACCCAAAATCCTCATCAGCAACTGTTGCAGCTTGCAAGGCTTGTTTGCGGTTTTGCTGCGTGGAAACAATTCTGCATCCTCCAGCACGCCGTGGGCTATGTTCTCACCAAAGGAGAAGTTCCTGGCACCTTCTGTTGTTGCAGAATCTTCAGCTTCTTCCACTCAGAGCTAGCCCTTTTGCACCTTCATCTGTGGTTTAGTGGGCTCCTGCCCTTCCTGGGCACTTGCGTGACTCTTGGACTCGGTCTCCTTCCTTTGCAGGAATCCGTCTTCAGTGCTTTGCAGTCAGTTGCGGTCTTTGCAGAATCCCCTATCTCAACTTTACTGTCTTTCTGGGGTAGTAGGGTAACTTTACTCCTACTTTTCAGGGTTTTGGGGTGGGTTATCTTGGATGCTCTTAGTGTTTTCTTAGACTCCCAGTGACCCTCTACACACTACACTAGGCCTGGGGTCCATTTGTGTTTCCCATTCCACTTTTGGAGTATATGGTTTGTGTTGCACCTAGGCCTATTGTCTCTTATTGCATTCTATTGTGTTCTACAGTGTTTGCACTACTTTTCTAACTGTTTACTTACCTGATTTTATTTGTGTGTGTATATTTTGTGTATTTTACTTACCTCCTAAGGGAGTATATCCTCTGAGATACTTTTGGCATATTGTCACTAAAATAAAATACCTTTATTTTTAGTAACTCTGAGTATTGTGTTTTCTTATGATATAGTGCTAAGTGATATAAGTGGTATATTAGGAGCTTTGCATGTCTCCTAGTTCAGCCTAAGCTGCTCTGCTATAGCTACCGCTATCAGCCTAAGCTACTAGAACACTTCTAATCTACTAATAAGGGATAACTGGACCTGGCACAAGGTGTAAGTACCACAAGGTACCCACTATAAGCCAGGCCAGCCTCCTACAGTGAGTAATTTCCTTTTTTGCTGTCTCTTCCCTCCAGGTCATCACCCACCAGAAATAGGGTATTTGGTGTGCCATTGCCAAGGAGGTCTGGACCCTGGGGGTCTTTCACAGGCGGAGCTCCCACTGCCACAAGAGATGGGAGGACCTGCACCGCTGGACCAAGAAAACGGTGGAGGCCCAGCTGGTGCTAGCCTCCCAACGTGGAAGGGCTGCCTATCGCACCATGACCCCCCTGATGCATCCTGGCGGCGGCCTATCCGGAGTTGGATGGGCACTTGAGGGCATCACAGCAGCCACAAGGAGGTGAGTACAGATTCTGAAAGCTGACTTTGCGTAGTTTAGGAAGTAGCTGGGTGGGGGATAAGGGCTGTGGGTGCCCCTAAGCCAAAGCGATTATGGTAGGGTAGGACCCTTGTTGGGCAAGCTCTGGAGCACTCCTACCCCAATGGTGTAAGTGGCCATCTACTACTGGACAGGGTCCTGTGGGTTTCAGGTGTTCAGATGCTGGTGTTAGGCATTGTACCCCATGGGCTGGTGACTGTCTCTGTACACGGTTGGGCATGGCCTAGTGCCTAGGGCTGATCCCTGTGTGTAGTGTTCACCAACGATGATGTTGTTGCTGGCATTGACCAAGTGTATCTTCTGTCTCTTCCTCCCCGCTTTTTGTTTTGTCATCCTGTCCTTGTGTGCATTAGCATCATCTGGCGGAGGAGCAGAGGCACCGGCAACGGAGGGAGCTGCCTCCCACATGGGCCTGGAGGCCGAATCCACCGAGGGTGAAGGCACCAGTGGGGCGGAGGGTGAGGGGAGCACCACGATGGGAACAGGAGGGGAGACCACTGACAGCGACTCCTGCTCTGATGGAAGCTCCCTGGCGGTGGCGGACACCTCTGTGCCCACCCCAAGAACAGGTACAGCTGCCACCCCACCTACCAGCACCACCCTTCCAGCAGCCCCTCAACATGTTTCCCGTGCCAGCTCACCCAGGAGGGTGGGCATCTCTCTCGCCCCAGGCACCTCAGACACTGCCCCAGTCAGCCCTGCTGCCCTCAGTGAGGAGGCTATTGGCCTCCTGAGATCCCAGACTGTTGGGCAGTCAACCATTCCAAATGCCATCCAGTGTGTCGAGAGGCATTTGTAACAAACAAATGCATACCTGGAGAGCATTTACTCTTGTATGTGGCGGCCCAACAGAGAGCATTTCAGGCTCTGGCATCAGCACTGATGACAGCCCTTGCCCCTGTGTCCAGCCTCCCCCCTCCAACTTCCACTACCCAGACCCATTCCCCTCAACCTTAGCCTATCCCAAGCACACCTTCAGACTAGCATGCACCCAAATCACCACAGAAAAGTGTCTCATGCAAAAATATTCACCACCGTTCATCTCACAGGCACTCACACCAGCACCACGTGCATGCAAACACACCAACATCCGCTGCCTCCACTGCCTCCACTGTGTCCCCCTCCTCCTCCTCGTCCACCTCCCTCCCAGTAGCGTCTACACTCACACCTGCATGCACTACATCTTCATCCACAGCATCCATGACCAACACGCCCATCACAACACAGCCCTCACGAGCAGTCACCACCCCCACAACCTTGCACACAGCCCCTGTGTCCTCTCCCAGTGTGTCTGTGACCCTCAACCCAAAGTACACAAAAGCAAGCACTTACCCACCCAACAGCCATCCGCCAGGGTGTCCAGATCCCAGGCTAGCACCTCAGCCACTAAGTCGGCAGACGCTGTGGTACCTGCAAGTCCCAGAGGATCAAAGGGGGCACCCGTCAGGGCAGCCAATGTGCCAAAGACCCCTGCAAAGGACCAACCCATTCCACCACCTGCCAAGGTGAAGAAGGGACCAGCATGCAGCACGGCCAAGAAGAACGACCCACCCAGCAAAGCCTCCTACAAAACGCAAGCTGTCAGTGGCAAGGTCCCAGCAGCATCTGCCTAGGTGAGGAAGGGGCAGAAAAGCCAAGACAAGGCATTTCAGGCCTCAGAGGCTCCAGATGAGGGCCTGGTGCCGACCATCAGAACCGACAGCCCCGCCACCTGTACCGCAGCAAGCACTGCCGCAAGCACCGCCACCTGCACCGCCACCTGCCCGTCACTGCCACAACAACTGTCAGCAGCAGCATCCCAAGTGGGCAGCCGTCCGAGGCTGCAGGAGACTGCTGGTGTCTCCCTCCACCACTACCAGCACCTGCACCACGGCCAGCACCACCAGCATCCCTGCCGCAAGCACTGCCATAAGCACCACCGCAAGCACCGCCGCAAGCACCGCTCCTGCTCCACCATCTGCACTGCCACCTGCCCCGCCGCTGTCACAACAACTGTCAGCAGCAGCATCCCCAGTGTGCAGCCATACGAGGCTGCAGGAGATGGACTAGAGCCTCCCACAACCACTAGAAGCACCCCTACCAGCACCGACACTACCACCAGTTTGCAGCCTTAGTCGCCGCAGGATGGAGTTTGGCCCTGCCTCCATGGAGTAGCATGCTACCTGTTTCCTGCAAATCTCGTGCCTCAGACACCTAGGTGAGGAAATGTGAACTGCCACACCCCAAGTGCTGCATCACTGCGTACAAGGCCCCCTTCAGAACCAGTGGAGAAATGCATCCACTATCCCTATCCTTGGCAGGATGAAGCAGACTGGGCACAAAGCCCCCTCTAGAACCAGTGGAGAAATGCATCCACTATCCCTATCCTTGGCAGGGTGAAGCAGACTGGGCTCAAAGCCCCCTCCAGAACTAGTGGAAGAAGCCAGCCACTTGAGAGACTGTGGGTTTGCACTCCCCAGGACCAAGCAGTGGGCAAACCACCTACTTGAGAGACTGTGGCTTTGCACTACCCAGGACCAAGCAGTGGGCAAACCACCCACTTGAGAGACTGGCCTTGCACTTCCCAGGACCAAGCAGTGGACAAACCACCCAGGACCAAGCAATGGGCAAACCACCCACTTGAGAGACTGTGGCTTTGCACTCCTCAGCACCAAACAGTGGGCAAACCACCCACTTGAGAGACTGTGGCTTTGCACTCCCCAGGACCAAGCAGTGGGCAACCCACCCACTTGAGAGACTGTGGTTTTGTACTCCCAAGGACATCGCTGTGGGCATGTAGCCCCCTCGAGGAGCAGAGGCGTAGTACCATCTTCCAGCTGAGGTGCCCCCGCTTCCCCTGAGGTGCCTGTGTGTTTACAACCTGATGCCCCTGCAATGTTCTCTCCGATTTGAGGCAGGAGTCAAGTGTGGGCTTGGCCCCTGATTTTTGGGCCAGTGGGCCACGGACATTTGCAAAGGACAGTGTACGGCCTTCTGTACATATTGTAAATATTTGTAAATACTGTTTTTCTATTTGTTAAGTATATCTGCATATTTCAAAATATCACTGATTTTACTCAATTCCTTTTGTCCTTGCATTCTTCCAGGGGGTAATGGGGTGTAAATGTACTGTTGTTGCATGTGTTTGTGTGTATGGTGTGGTGGGTGAGTGTGGGGTTGGGGGTGTTGCGTGTTGCGTGTGTGTGCCACTCTCTTTTCCTCCCCCCCTCCCCTGTGTGCTAGGTGCAGTACTCACCATGGTCGTCGCTGCCGCCTTTGATATTCCTCATGTATGAGGAGGTAAACCAGCATCGGCAGGACCTGTAGCTCGGGCTCCATGGCGTCCTGGTTCTTTGTTGATTGTCGAAAGGTGAGTGGTTTCCCTTCCAAGTCCTGTTTCTGCTGTGCTTTTGATGGCGTTAGTACCACCCCTGAAAAGCTGGTGCATTGGTGGGTTGTGATAGGGTGGGCGGTACATTGTCTTCCACCTGTCTGTTGGCAGTGACCGCTGTGGTGTTTGTTGCTACCGCCATGGCGGTCAGAATGTTAAAGTGGCTGTGGCTATGTGGCTATGTTGATGGTTTCCGCTGTGGTCGTGGTCCCATATTTTTTTTTCTGCCGGCCTGTTGGCGGTAATACCCCTGCTTTATCACCAACTGCCATGGTTGTAATGAGGTCGTAAATGCTTCCACTGGAGCCACATCACTTATTGTGCCACCTACTTAAGTAGCAATTTAAAATATGTCCCAGGCCTGCTATTGTAGCCTGAATGCAGTTTTAACCTGCCAATTCAACTTGGCAATATAACTTCCTCGCCAAGCATTAAAAATAGGTCACACCTAAGGGAGTCCCTAGGTAGCTCTTAGGGCAGGGTGCCTTGCAATTGAAAGGTTGAACATGTATTCTTAAGTTTTATATGTCCTGTTGAAAAACAAAACCTAATCTCCTAAATTGTTTTTAACCACTGTGAGTCCTACCCCTTTCATCCATTGGGCATATTTGGGGATTCCATATTACATTTAATTAGCTGTAATTTCCATTTGGGAGCAGGTTGTTATTTGATGTTTGGTATCTAGGAAATTGTGATGATAAATCCTCTTCAATGGTAAAGTCAGATTTTCATTATCATTTTGAAAATGCCACTTTTACAAAGTTGATATTTGCCTGCACTCAGCCCTTTTGTGCCTGTAGCCTGTCTTGAGTCATGTGAGTGGGTGTATCTGACAATTAGACTTTGTGAATTCCTCCCAGTCCAACTATAAAAAGATTAGGCATGCCTCAATGGGCCACCTACTGGCAGAATGGGTGCGAAGCTGAGCACAGTCCCACTTGCAACTGAATAGGGTGTGTTCTGCCTTCACACAGAGGGCCTAACACCTCCAAATTGTCTCTGCAGCCAGCTTGAAGCCAGGGGACACAGGAAAATCTATGCACTTCAAAGAACCTTTCTAGAAATTTCTCCCACCTTCCAGAAGAATGGCACCAGGATATAAAAATAGAATCATCAGACCCAGTCTTCAGTTTAATCTTGGACCTGTGGAAGGACTTTCAGTGTACTGCCTGATGCTGTGACCTGCTGTGCACTTTGCAAGACTGCTTTGCTGCACCTGGAAGAACTGCTTTTCTGCCTCAAGTCTACCATGAACCGACAGAGGCCAGCTCTGCTTTTGAGCCTTGCATCTTCACTTGCAACCAGAACTACCAGAGTGACTCAAAAGGCTAGCTTTCTGGTCTCCTGTTCAGGGCCAAAGAGATACAAAAAGCTCTGATCGTCTTGAAGCCCCACCAGGACCAAGCTTGAGTGAGTTCTGATCCCCCAAGAGGTACCCCTCCAGTCATGGATCCTTGGTTGTAGTGTAAAGGTGCTCAGATAGCCAAATCCCCAAACTGAGGACTTAAAAAAAAAACTAGTGAAAAACTGGTCTGAGAACCAAGAGGAGATTGGGATCAAATTGCTCGTCTATCCACCCAAGGTGCATCACCAGTTGGATTGAATTTGTCGCTCTTCCACTACATTCTTTCTCCACAGCAGCAAATCTTTTTCAGTGGTCTTTCACCAAAGGTGAATCTGGCCTCAAGAAACTGTCTTCAGATACAGCCCTTTGCTTTGTTCTGCTGGAGATTTTCTACTTCAATTTCAGGGACACCCTAAGCAATACCAATGGTACACTCCTTTCACATAGTGTTATTCATAAAGGGGGCCATATTTACAAGGCCATGCAAAGCTATGCAAGGTGGCTTTGTGTGGCCTTATAAATATGGGCTGGCACTCTTTGCCACTGGAGCGTAAACAAATTACACTCAGCTGGTGCAGTGTGCCGCTAGGGCCTTGTAAATGAGGCCTTCAGTATTTAAGAAATAAACAACAAAGGTTTTATTGGTGGTACTTGCTATGCCACTTACTGAAATGTTACAAGGGATGGATTAACCTAGTTGGTCCAACACTTAAAGAAAAATATTTTGTTCCATTTTAGATAACTGATAAATATGTCATTCTTGAAATAAAGTCATTCATAATGATACGGTCATATAAGGAACACTTGCACACTGCTTATGAAAACAATAATAGCACAGTGGTTTAATTGATTGTGCTGGTATGTGCATGATGAGGGTCCAGGCCCACCATAATTCTGTACAGAATTGAACACACAGGACTGTGTGAGGTTTTTTGTGATTCAGTATTCGATCTTAAGCTTTAGAAATATTTGCAACACAGTATCTTTTTTATTATTATTTTATTGTTTGATTACAAAAAATCATTACAATATGCATTAAAACCCATTCAAAGATAATTTCAATATATGGCAGTTAGAATACATAAAGTTTGTCCTGAGGGCTAAACTGCTGATCTCTTGAAGATTTCGGCAAACTACTGTGATCTCTGCTGCACTGTCTAGCAGTGTCATTGTGCATGTCTTTCTCTGAAGGAGTGTTCTCAATATGTCTGGCATATTTACTGGAAATAGCTGCCACCTTCTTCATTTGTCATTGGGGTCTTTGTTGTGGAGGTTTCACTCTCTTTTTGTGATGATGTCAGACTAGCATTGTGAGTTTGATTTCAGTTCTATGTACTCCTCAAACCTGCTCCTGTTGAGTCTCCCTCTCCCTGAGCTTTTGTCAGGTGAGTCCTAAAGGAATGAGAATGATGTGTACTAGTATATTGCTTCCTATCAGGCCGTTTAAGTGTATCACAGCTATGTAAATTATAATGTTTTTCAGAGGACACTGGTTTTGAAGATCCACCCCATGTTTTTGTGTTATTCTTATTTTTAGTTTTGTCCCAGTGTTTTTTAGAAGATTCAGGTGTCTGTTTGGTGTTATCTTATTCACCTTATTGATCCTGTCTATCTTGACCTATAGCTGAGTAGGTTTCAGCAATAATTTTTGGTAATTTGCACTCTTGGTCCAGAACCAGAATGCACACGAGGCATTGGGGTACTGCCATTGCTGCTCCCTCCCCTTTGGTAAAATGATTGAGGAAACTGTGGCAACATTGAATATCTATTTCATCCCCAAATCCAGGCCAGTGTCAGCCCTGTAATAATTTTGAATCTGCTTCACTACTTCAGGCAAAAACAACAATGAATTGTGCACCATGTGTAATGGTATGTACAGCAGCAAAGACTACGCCCGAGTTGCACAATCTTCCGAAGAGAGAACAATAACAAGTGGTAGGCCCATGGCAAGAATCCTATGTTGATCTTGGTGTCCCATAAAGGTAAACACACTTTTCAAGTTGATTTGCTTTTTGTGAAATCCAAAATAGAATCTCCTTCCTCTTGGTGGGAACTTTACCCATTATTGCGTTGTTTGTAACTAGGCTAAATGCAGGCACAGCTAACTGTGGCTGCCCAACTTGAACAGCCCTTGCTGGGGTAGTTGTCATTGTACGCATAACAAAATGTGTTAAGCGTCAATAAAGCCTAACTAGACCTGTATGAAGAGTACAACAGTGGTCACCAATATTTAAGGATGCTAAATTTGGATAGGTTTTATAGCCAGCCAGGGCTGGCCAGGTTGCCCTGTCATTGCTGAGGGAACCTGGCCTTATATCTTGAACTGGATGTGGGAGAGTGCCTTTAAACCAGCTTTGTTGTTCTTGAAAAGTTTATGCTATTTCCAATTGCTCATAAGGTCTAAATTGACCTGGTAATGCAGCTGCAGTATATGTGTGAAATGCCTGTGTCAAGCCATTTACTGCAGGAAAATGAACCAAAGAATAAAATAGGTCATACTTATAACCTTTTGGTGCCCTAACCACAGAGGTAACATCTCCACCCCCCACAGTAGCCTTTGTGCCAGTAAGTGTGTTGTAACAGCATGTCTGCAAATAACAGCAATATTAACTGAATGGAATTAAAAGAAAGGAAAACACTACTCTGTGTGATCCTTATAAAGTTTCAAGCTTGAACAACCTACACACATAAGTAAATGTGTCCTATTAAGCTGAGGAGGATAAATTGAATCACCATGGACGTCTCCATGTAGAGGTGAAAAGTAGACCTTGAGTACATGCAAGAACTACTACTCATGAGACCTGTAAATAAGTACCTGGCCAAGAACGTTGGTGGTACCATGTTATAAGGTTCATAAGAATTCAGCAGGACTGTGTATTAGGTCAGCATAATCTTCAGAATACAGGGACCCAGTCCACATATACCATCAGTAAATCTTGACACAATTCCTAGCTGGCTCACAGTGCTCCATCCGAACCCCTAACCTTGCCAGGGTGCCAGGTGATACCAGAAACCTTAAACATGACCACTCTGACTCCCAAAGAAGTATTGTGAAAATATCAACTCTTTCATTGTTACTTTTTATGCCCAAGGTAGATACAAAACTAATATGAAAAAATAGATTTTCATACATTTATTTAAATTAATTGTATTCTGGTATAGAATGCATGAGTTGTGATTATTAGGCAGATGAAACAAAGCATTGCAACTAGCATTATAAGAACGATAAAAAAGATAAACAATTCAACCATGATAATGTCATTACACTCCTATCTATAACTACCTACGCTATTGAGAGCATAGTTGGAGTATCCTCTGCCAGATGAATTGAAATAGCCTTACCCCCCATACCAGGGTATGGTGGGTATGATGTGCTAGGAAGTAGTCTGATGTAGTGGGGGCTATCATCCTGTGCAGGATGGAGGCCAGAGGCAACAGGGCTGCATCTCAGTCATAGTCCACACCATTCCAAGGTAATCCTAGCAGAAGTGCTCCTCTGCCGAGCATAGCACAAAGGCAACTTATATAATGAAAACACTGTTCATATCAGAGGTGCTGAGCTAATGTGATTGTACTTCTGGAGCCCTGAGCTGTCTCAAAAGCACAATAATGATAGAAGGGTATAGGCTTCTATGGACCTATCCTTGGAAAGAGGGTACAGATTACATGGGAACAACAGTTACTAGGAATTAGCTGCATGTAAGTGCCTCCTCAGTATATTATCACTAAGGCCCTCATTACGAACCTGGCGGTGAGTGATAAAGTGAAGGTAATACTGCCAACAGGCTGGCCTTATGTACCGCCAAATTGTGACCATAGTGGTGAGAAGTCCCATAAACAGCCAATGTACCACACCAATCGCCAGGGTGGAAACAACACTCACCACAGCGGCAGCCGTCAACAGCCAGGCAGAAGACAAAGTACCACCCATCATATTTTGACCCTGCAATACGCCACCTTTTCCAGGGTGGTACTCATGCCAAAGCCTGGCAGAAATGCATCACAGAAGGGAAAGGACTCATCATCGGAGACACAGGGAAGAACAATGCTGCCATGGAACCCGAACTGTAAGTTTTCCCAATGATCTCATATATTATGCTCCACCTAGAACACCAACGCTGATGAAGACGATGACAGTGAGTACAGCTGCCTAGCACACAAGGGAGGGAGGGAGGAAAATGAGAGTGACACACACACACGCACAACACACACCCAACACACACACACCATACACACAACCAGCTACAGAGGAAAAACAATTTCCTCCAGAAACACGGCAAAATAAGTCAAAGACAACAGGAATGGAGAAAAGTGAATGTAATCAAATCAACATCTAAAAAATTTAATCGATTTGTCAATTAAACAGATATGTACACATGTACACAAAAGGACACTGCCCAGTCCAATGTTCAAAGGGGCCACAAGGCCACATGGCACAATCTAAAGCAAACTTGAATCCTGACTTCATCCGGATAGTTCTCTGCAGGAAATAGACAGACACCTCAGGGGGAGCACCTCAGCCAGATGCGTGAAGAAGCCCACTGGCTCTGGATAGGGCTCCATGCCCATTGCTCTGTCCTGGGGAGTGCAAGGCAACAGTCTGGAGTGGGTGACTTGCCCACTGGTTCTGGTTGGGGCAACTTGCCCATTGCTCTGTCCTGGGGAGTGCAAGGCCACAGTCTCTCAGGTAGGTGACTTTCCCACTGGTTCTGGAGGGGGCAACTTGCCCATTTCTCTTTGCTGGGAGTGCAAGGCCACAGTCTCTCAGGTGGGTGTCTTTCCCACTGGTTCTGTATGGGGCAAATTGCCCATTTCTCTTTGCTGGGGAGTGCAAGGCCACAGTCTCCAGAGTGAGTGACTTTCCTTCTGGTTCTGGATGGGGAACCTTGCCCATTGCTCTGTCCTGGGGAGTGCAAGGCCACAGTCTCTCAGATGGGTAACTTTCCCACTGGTTCTGGATGGGGCCCCTCGTACAGCAGCCTCTGGAGGGTGGCCTACATTGCGTCCACTAACGGTGATGGCTGCAATGTGTTGGTGGATAGAGGTGCCTCCTGGGCACCCTCTGCAGTTGCTGATGGCTGCAGTGTGTTGGCAGATGGAGGTCCCTCCTGGGCAACCTCTGCAGTTGCTCATGGCTGCAGTGTTGTGGTGGATGGAGGAGCCTCCTGTGCAGCCTCTGCAGTTGCTGATGGCTGTACTTCATCAACTGGCAGTAGGGGCCCAGTGACAGCTGTTGGTGGTGGAGGTGTCACCCTGGCAGTCTCTGCTGGAGTAGAGGGCTTCATCTCCTCCATTACATGGGGCGTGGATTCCTTACCCTTCCTGGCAAAGGTGGATGACCTCTTCCCCTTCTTAGCTGGAGGTGCAGGCTCCTTCCTCTTCTTGCCTGTAGGTGCAGGCTCCTTCCTCTTCTTCAATGGAGGTGTGGTATCCTTACCACCATGAGTAGGTGGTGCTACCACTGTCCCTGTGGACTGTTTAACTGAGGTGCTGGGCTGGGTCTCTGGTATCATGCTCATACGGGCAGGACGGTGGAGAGGGAAGGAAGAGGTCACGTTGGGTGAGGAAAAGCTTTTTAGGGACAGTGGGGAAGTAGGAGGAAAGAGTGATGGGAGTGGAGGGTGAGAGAGTGGTTGTAGGAGGTGTATGTCTGTTGGATTTGGGTGCAGGTGCATGGGTGTGTGAGTGCTTGCGTTTGTGTCCTTTAGGAGGGGGGACAGACAGGGTGAGAGAGGGCAGAGGGGACATGTGCATGGCTGTTGTGGAGGTGTCTGCTAGTGAGGTGTGTGTGCTGCTTGGTGTGGTGATGCTGGTGGTGGATGTTGATGTAGTGCATGCAGGTGTGAGTGTGGAGGTGACTGGGACGGAGCTAGAGGAGGAGGGGGAGACAGTGGAGGCAGTGGATGTTGTCGTGTCTGCAACTGTATGGTGTTTGCATGAGTGCTTGGGGGATGAAGTGTGGTGCTTGTGTTTGCATGTGCCAGTCTTGGGCGTTGTCTTGTGAGCATGCTCGTCTGTATGTGTGCCTGGGATGGGTTGGGGTTGAGGAGAATGGGACTGGGAAGTGGTAGTTGTAGGGGGGACGGTAGAAACAGGGACAATGGCTGCCATCAGAGAGGAGGCCAGAGCCTGAATCGATCTCTGTTGGGACGCCAATCCACTGTGAGTGCCCTCCAGGAATGCATTGCAATGCTGCATCTGGGTTGCTAGCTCCTGGATGGCATTAACAATTGTTGATTGCCCTGCAGAGATGACTCTCAGGAGGTCAATAGCCTCCTCACTCAGGGCGGCAGGGCTCACGGGGCAGAGCCTGAGGTGTCTAGGGTGAAGGAGATGCCCACCCTCCTGGGTGAGCGGGCATGGACTACTCGCTGAGGGGCTGCTGGGAGGGCAGTGCAGGTACGAGGGGACGGCTGTACCTGCAGCTGGGGTGGTCACAGAGGTGTACGCCACCACCAGGGAGCTCCCCTCGGAGAAGGTATCTTAGTCTGTGTTGTCTTCTCCAGTCTCTGCCATGGTGCTCCCCTTGCCCTCCATTCCACTGGTTACCTCGGTGTTGGTGGACTCTGCCTCCTGGGTCCTGTGGGATGCCAATCTACTGTGAATGCCCTTCAGGAATGCATTGCATTGCTGCATCTGGGTTGTCAGCTCCTGGATGGCATTAACAATGGTTGATTGCCCTGCAGAGATGACTCTCAGGAGGTCAATAGTCTCCTCACTCTGGGTGGCAGGGCTCACTGGGGCAGAGCCTGAGGTGTCTAGGGCGAAGGAGATGCCCACCCTCCTGGGTGAGCGGGCATGGGCTACTCTCTGAGGGGCTGCTGGGAGGGCAGTGCTTGTACGGGGGTGACGGGTGTACCTGCAGCTGGGGTGGTCACAGAGGTGTACGCCACCACCAGGGAGCTCCCATCGGAGAAGGTATCTTAGTCTGTGTTGTCTTCTCCAGTCTCTGCCGTGGTGCTCCCCTTGCCCTCCATTCCACTGGTTCCCTCGGTGTTGGTGGACTCTGCCTCCTGGGTCCTGTGGGATGCCAATCCACCATGAATGCCCTTCAGGAATGCATTGCATTGCTGCATCTGGGTTGTCAGCCCCTGAATGGCATTCACAATGGTTGATTGCCCTACAGAGATGACTCTCAGGAGGTCAATAGCCTCCTCACTCAGGGCAGCAGGGCTATTTGAAGCAGAGCCTGAGGTGCCTTGGGCAAAGGAGATGCCCACCCTCCTGGGTGAACGGGCAATTTGCTGAGGGGCTGATAAGAGGGCAGTGCTGGTACGTGGTGATGGCTGTACCGGCAGCTGGGGTGGTCACAGAGGGGTCTGCCACCACCAGGGAGGTCCCATTGGAGGAGGTATCTGAGTCTGTGTTGTCTCCTCCAGTCTCCGCCGTGGTGCTCCCCTTGCCCTCCAATCCACTGGTTCGCTCTGTGTCGGTGGACTCTGCCTCTTGGGTCCTGTGGGATCCAGCTCCCTCTGTTGCCAGTGCCCCTCCTCCTCCACCAGATGATGCTAATGCACACAAGGACAGAATGATAAAACAAGAAAGGTGGGGAGAGAGACAAAGGATACACTGGGTCAATGACTGCACCAACACAACTATTGGCATACACATCACCATCACACCCAGGGAACAGGCTTAAACACTATGCATTGCACTACCAGTGATATGGCTAATCGCTAAGGTAAGATGAGGACCACACACTGCCAACTGCAGCACTCCTGAGACCCACGATGCCCTGGCTGAAATGGACTGCTAACAAGCTAGGTTACCTGTATTTGCCATACACCCATTACCCTTCAGATGACCTACCCTGCAATGTCTGGCCTGGCCTTAGGGGCACCCACTAACACACATCCACCACCTGGATACCACCCCACCAGCCAAAATATGTATGCTGTATGCGGGCCATCGGGTGGTCAGGGTCCAATGGGCACCCCTTCCTCGTTGAGAGGCCATCCACAGTCTTCCATGCCAGGTGTCTCAGGTCCTTCTAACAGTGGGTGCTCCACCTGCCATAGACCCCCAGGGTCCACACATCCTTAACAATGGCACGTCATATTCCCTTCTTTTAATGGGTGCTGACCTGCAGAGGCAATAAATACATGAGGACACCATTAAACCAACACTCCAGCCTGCCACAGAAATTGCCCACCATACCCGTTTCCATCAGCATTGGAACACACATAGCCCAGAGTACACCATGTACACTGCCACAAGACATTCCCCCACCCTTCACCCCCTTACATGATACTTTCACACACATCTCCATCTATCCTTCCCACATGCGTCATGCCCAAATGTACTCACCTTTTGGTCTGGAGGCCCATAAAGCTCTCCGTACTGGGGTAGGACCCCATCCACCAGCTGCTCAAACTCCTCCGAAGTGAAGGCTGGGGACCTTTCCCTGGTCACACGGGCCATGGTAGGCTCAAGACACAGGTCACAGCAGCACACGCAGTGTAGGTCCTCTCCTGTTGAAGGTCAGGAAATAAGTGAGGAATCAGATAGAAAATGGTCGTCATGTCTGCGGCGGTGTATACCGTCACCACCGGAGTAGATCCCCATTGGACACTGTAGTCCATAGAGCCCCAAATTCTCCAATCAGGAATTGCACGGCAGTGCTAGACCGCCTTCTGCCACAATAACCAATATTGGAAGAATTACCTCAATTCCACCTGTCCCTATTTACAGGTCATGTGGTCGCTATTTCCTGATGGTGGAATACATACAGTTCTTCCATAACTGTGTCATTTGGGAAAATTGCACACACGTTGCTCTTCCCACAGCCCCATCACATTAATGCAGTATACACATTGAGGTGGTGGTTCTATTGGTCAAATTGTGACAGCCTGCTCACTCTTGTGTTCCTTAGATACCTATTACTGTGGATGAATAGGAGGAGGAGACAAACCCCGTGTACAGACCCCTTGTGCACTTGGCTACACTGGAGACAGGCACATTATACTCACCTATAGACTGGACAGGGCCACAATCACAGAGCTGTGTGCCCAATTGGAGCCTGACCTGATATCAGCTATCCGTCATCCCACTGGGATCTCCCCTCTTCTGCAGAATCTATCAGTGATCCATTTCCTGGCAACTGGTTCTTTCCAAATGACAGTTGGCTTGGCAGCAGGAATGTCACAGCCAATGTTCTCAATTGTGCTGGCAAGGGTAATGTCTGCCTTGGTGAAACACATGTGCAGCTACATTTCTTTCCCCAAGGTGGAAGATTTGGTCACTGTAAAAGTGGGATTCTATGCAATGGGACATACTTCCAATATTACTGGGGCGATTGAGGGTACGCATATTGCGTTTGTCCCCCCTGCCAGAATGAACAGGGGTTCAGGAATCAGAAAAGTTTCCACTCACTCAATGTGCAAATGGTGTGCCTGGCGGACCAGTACATCTCCCATGTCACTGCCAAGTATCCTGGGTCGGTGCATGATGCATTCGTTATGTGGAATAGCAGCATCCCAGATTTGATGGCCCAACTACAGAGGCACAGTGTGTAGCTAAAAGGTGAGCCAGAGTCCCCATCCACTGTATGTCAGTGTATGCCTTCAAGTGTTATCCCCATAGCATTGTGTAAGGCTAAATTTTGTCCCTCAATACTTGCAGGTGACTCTGGCTCCCCAAACCTATCATGGCTCCTGACCCCTGTGAGAAATGCCAGGACAGGGGCTGAGAACCGTTATAATGATGCACATGGGTGGACCAGGAAAATAATCGAGAGGACCTTCGGCCTCCTGAAGGCCAGGTTCTGATGCCTGCATTTGACAGGTGTATCCCTGTGGTATTCATCCGAGAAGGTCTGCCAGATAGTAGTGGCATGCTGCATGTTACACAACCTTGTCGTAGTTTGGACTCTTGCTCTGAGCAAGACTGCTGGTTTAAGGATGACAGTACTTTTGTTTGTAGGGGACTGCGTCTTTCCTACAACAAGTCGCAACTGTTGTCCCAACCTTACTGGCTCACTAGCAGCACCTCACCAGAAACACAATAATAAAAGGTGATTTATGGCAGCCGTTTATGCATGGACTCGAAAATAAGATATCTCAGGGAGTGTTGTGGTTAAACGGAGATTACCCTTTTCTCAAAGAGATATTATGTCTCATACAAACATAGGCAATGACACAGATGCAGTAAAGTTATAATAGCTTTTTATTTAACATAACTGCAATGTGCGCTAAGTTGCATGGACTGCAATGATTAGGATAATGAATAGAGCAAGTAACAGTATTGTGAAGACGAGAGTCATTGTTACGAAGACCCCCACCATTTTGCAATACATAGAAAAGATATATGAGACGTAAGATGCCCTAATACCCTAAAGTTAAAAGGCCTAACCTCCTACATTAAGGAGAGCTGGGTTTGTTAAACCTAATCTGCCAATGCCATGTCCATGAGAGGAGCCCCAACCCTCGTTACCTTGGAATGAGGTCTCTATCTCAGACTCCTTAGGGACACGAAGACTGGGTCAGCGTCAAGACGACTGCAGCATCGGTATCAGCGATGGTGGCGATGCCCTCTGGTCGGAATCCCTCTGATTATCTGTCTAAAGTGTGATGTATTTATACAGATCTACAAGGTCCCCTGACGTAGGTGTATTCCTAAACAATAGATAACAGGCATGCTTGGGACGGCAATTATTATCAGCAATCCCTCAAAAGTATAGAGAGGGAAAATCCCTAAGTGAGAACACCTACTGTTTGTTTGCCTTTGGTGCTTGATCTTGACGCCTTGGCGCGGTGACAATGATAATGTAACTCATAACAAGTGGCCTAACTATAAACAAGGAAGCCATCTTAGAAGAAATAAATAATTAAATGGGCTAAGACAGAGCAAGCTAAGTAGGTTAAAAGTCACTAGGTGACCGAGGCATGAGTCTACAAGCCAGAGGCTAAGCTAACTCCTGTTATCCCATTAAAACGAACTAGGATTCACTATTCCCTCCCCATTGCCGTAACAGGTATGATGAAGGTACAGGAACCCCAATGATAAAAAGTTGCTTCTGCACTAAAAGCTAAAAGCAAAAACAATCTAAAAAATGTCAAAAAAAAGTTCAAACAAATCTGTTAAAATACATACAGATATGTTAATGTCAACTGCAAACTTCAATTTAAATGCATAATTTGGAATCGGGAATGGCAAGTCAATTCATCAAATTATTTGTTATACGCATGATCTTGAAGAAAGTCATTGAAGTCACCAGTCAAGGATCTCAAAAATGAGTCAACATCGTCCGAAGTTAATTCGAGGGCTGGGCGGACAAATGGATACACAGAGCAGAAGTGAGCCATATTTCCTGGTGTGTCATTATTCGTTGCAGTATCCTCATCCATGGTAGATCTAACAACGGAAGGCTCATAGGTGGCCTCGTGGAGCAACCTCAGTCTCAAGGGGCATGACCGTGCATGAACCTTCATCGGGGACATCAGCAGTTCGTGGTCCACAGGAGATGTCGGTGCTACAGCCAGACAGACCATAGGCAGATGTTCAAAGAGACACCATATGCAGCGGAAGACTGGTTGTACACACCAGAGAAGTGGCCGAAATGACAACAACCAGTCAAGCTCCAGTTCCACCAGCAAAGGTGCATCGAAGATCCGAACCATGCGCTCACGGCACAGTGGAGTTGGCAGGAGCGGCTCCATTGCTCTGCGTTGCTGGAAAGAAACAACCACTGCGAATCAAAAGAAATAGCAGCAGTAGTCCGCCAATCAAAGCCAAAATAATTGGAAAGCCACCAAACACACTTGAAAAGAGAGAATGGATGGCTAATGGGATGACTCCGAAGACAGTCTGGAAGATGGACACGAAACCAGACCAAACAGCCTTAAAGAAATGAACAATCCCAGTGGTGCTCGAAGCATTGAATATTCTGGATACCAGCTCTCCAAAGTGTTTGGGGAAATTGGTATTTAAAAGGGATTGTATCTCAGCTGATGATCTCGCAATCTGGAGAGCATACATCTCTTTTGCGAATGTCTAGGCGACCTGTTTCTGAAACAATAGCACCTTTAGCCTACTCAGCTTGTCATAGTTCACATTAATAGTATCTATGTGGGGCCACATGTCAGATACTTTTATCTCTCGTGTGGGGAGAAACAAAACATGTCCACAACACGTAACGACCTTTGTGACCGAGATTGCGTAGGTAATTCCAGGTCGCATGCCGCAACAGCTTTGATCGTTCAGTACAACATAACTTCCATTGGAAAGTACATGAAACACTGGACTAATCAAGGGGACGGGAGTACCCTTCAGAAAACAGGCCAAATTCGCGACCCCCGCATTGCAAAGACCGTGAAGAGACACCTGTTTGCATATCATAGAATGACGAACAGCAGTCTCACATTTGCTTCCGCTAAGAAAGACCTCCCTTTCGTTGTTCAGACATCTATAGTCAAAGGGCAACTCCCACTCTTCCTTAATAAAGCTATCTCCTAGTTGCTCATATCGTCCCACTGCAAGATGTTTCAGGCAGCTCGAGAAACGAAAGGTCGAAATCTGTAAATTAATAATGCCATGTAAGAGCCAGATAGTTGAAGGACTCTCTGCTACCGTGAAGGGCAACTTATCTAATTTCTCTACTTGAAGCAGGGTGAAACTAGCCTCCCTTTTAGCCATTGTCTCTTGTTCCCTGGAAAAATTAAAAGAAGTGAAGAATTCACTCCCATTAATATACTTCCATGGAATGTGGCCACTTTTCAGTGTCTGCAACGTCCAACCTAGCTGCATGATGGAAAGTAGCTGTGTTTGCCATGATATAACCGGGACAAGTCTGTCTGAGTGATATCACTAGCAGACAACACTATATTTGATAGTGAATAAATCCTGTTGGACAGTGTATTCATGCCATTGTCGACAACAGCTAATGTGTTTTCCAAATTTTCCTTATCTAGTTGCCTTAAACGCGCAGCAGCCTCAATTTGGGAAAGTTTCCAAATTTCATTGTACATAGCATATAAAAACCTTTTCGAGCGCTGTTTTCTAGGACCCAGCAGAAAATCCTGCAAGTCGATATTTTCAGAAAGAGTGTTCAGGTGTTTCTTAACTGCGGCTAATGTGTTCGTGTGCACCCATTGCTGGCACAGCTTACCCACACTGTATGTTGTAACTATAACTGTATGTTGACCCGATATAAAGCGAGGGTCTGGCCTGTTAATTGAAAAACCCCTTGAATAGTTCAAAAAAAGTATTTGACACTCATTAGTGTCTGTGGGCCATACCAACCACCCGCCGGGACTGGAATGTGAAGAATTATAGCTACCAGCCTTAACCATTGCATCTAGCCTTTCCTCTGTGATATTAAGGAAGTGTTGCCAATCTCTAAACCTCGCCGGACTAGGGATACTGGGCGTGTTCAGATCTTTAATTTTTGCTAACCCCAGACAGGATGTCTGTTCAATAGTGTCATTTAAGAAAATCATTTGCACAGGAATCAGGCATGCTCGAAACAAAGCCTCCCTACCCTGTATCTGCCAATCTTGTGTTCCCCATACACTTTTCAAGTCAATAGTGCTCTTCCAATATTCGTAACCCTCAATCGAGAGCCGGGAAACAAAGGGATCTGAATAAATCAGTTTTGTATCTGTTAACAATATTTTCCTAATTTGTGTCAGAGGTATTTTAAAATAATACGACCCTGCTTTTCTTGTGTCATGCCCAGAAAAGTATGTACATTTATCGCTATAATACATTGGACTCCCCACCTGTGGTGTAGAACAATGTTCCCACTGTGTGTAGTTCAAGAGAGGCCTATATCTAGAGGCACGGTGTAGGTAGTGATGTCCCGAATTGTTATAGCAGAAAATTTCACCATAATTCATTGTATAATCATATACATCATCACTTTCAAAAGCAGAATAGTCCTTCATTTCAGTTAGCATGGAATCAACTGTTTGGACATCCCAATCATCAGAGACAACATCAGGTGTAATAACATCAGACATTGAAATTTTGAACACGTATGGTATTTGAATAATCTCTGTAGGCCCGTATTTATCGAATGGAACTTTGTCCCACACAATCCCATCAGTAATTGGTATAGCTGTAATATTTACAGGGGACAAATCTCTTCGGACCTTATGTGAAGAATGATGTGGTGTTAAAACTTCATCAACAGGCTCCACTGAGGAGCGATCAGGAATATAGTAACCATTTATGAGCAAAAAGAAAACAGTCACAAAACCTATCCCAAAAAATAATGCAATAAATGTCAAACAGAACCACAAGTAGTTCCATGGGTAGATCAAATAGTTCTCTGTAAGCCATCGATACACCTTACAACTTTTTGAAATGTTGTATATCACTGTAGAGGATGAATCAGAAGAAAAATTATCAATGTCAATGAAATAGCCAGAGGTAGTCTCTGCAAACACAGGAGCCGGTGTATTCTCATCCACTGCACGTGGAGGCTCTTGGTAGACAAAGTCATTAGTTGTAGAAGTGTTTGTGTAAAATACAGCCAAATCTTGAAGTGGGGTAGTCACTGAAGACGTGACTGGAACCAACAAAAGTTCATTTTCCGCCCTCCCCATGGTCGAGGAAGTGTCTGGAACAGCAGTTGACATTGTTGCTTAGTCTGTAGTAGTTATGTTCATCCTACTATGTAGATGGATGTCCTGTTGGGTAGTGAGAGGGGATAGGGAACCACCCAAGGGACCTCCTGGTCTACTGTGAAGGATTAGCCACATGGTGTAATTTGATGTCATCAATGGAGATGAATCTGTTTGTCTTAGAACCATACAGTGGTGGTAAGATGACAGTCCTGGTGCCTTTTATTCCCAAGACTGGCACCGGTGCTCTGTATGATGGACCGAACTCCTTCTTCACAGCGATCTTCTCACGAACCAGATCCCCAACTTTAGGAATCCACCCAGTTGAAGGTTTCGCCAATTCCCTTATTCCTATAGTGGCAGCACTTGTAGATGATTTATCATCACAAAATTGTTGAAGCTCCTGTAAAACATTGAGACGTTCTTTTACGTCAAATGGTGTTTCTGCTGCCACCATACCAGGGGCATCAAGATCTGGGACATACATAGGTATCCCAAAGAGAACCTCATATGGAGAGCGTCCCCCCAAGGACCGTCTTGGCAGATTATTCAGTGCTCTCTGGACCCCATATGGGTGGTGTAACTACCTGTGGCCTGAACCTCATACTCAAGCTGTTAAGGACTGCTTTAGATTCACGATTCCGCCTCTCCATGACTGAATTTCCCTCAGGATGGTATAGTGAGGAGTAATGGAGTTCAACACCCATCGTCCCCATGGTGTCCTGAATGCCTTAGAGGCAAATGCAGGGCCCTGGTCCGAATGGAATGCTGCAACCGCATATGTACCGATAAAGATCAGCAAATCTTTTATAACAGTCCAGGGCGTCCAACGACCGCTGTGGCCATACCCACAGGAATCTAGAACAGGAATCCACAGCCACTAAAATGTATTTGTATGCACCATCAGGCTGTAAGGGATCACAATGGTCTAGGTACACACACTGAAGTGGCTTCTCAGACACTAAGAGGGATGTCTGCTTAGGGCGTTTGATATTAGAGCCCTTAATCTGCTGGCATATGTCACAGCAAAGGACATAGGGGGTCATTACAACATTGGCGGTATAAGGCGCTTACCGCCGTGCAGAAGACCGCCATCACACCGCCGTGGCTGCGGAATTCCGCCACAGCTATTATGACACACATCACGGAATCTGCCGAAATTCAGACACCCACACAATACCGCCACACCAAAGGTCAGCGATAAACATGCGGAAACAAATCCTCCACGCCAACAGAAACACACCCATGCCATTACGACCCACGAATCCACGCAGGGGTCTTTCAACCGCGGTATTCCATTGGCGGTACACACCGCCGCGCTAAAAATACACACACTTCTACAAAATACAGACACATTGGACAAATACAAATACACACATCTTATACACATACAAACAACACTCCCACACACCAAACACAATATAAAACACACACCCACATCACACACAAACCCCTACAACCAGAATTTCTGAGAGAAGGCCAGAGAGAGACAGCACAGAATAGAGAACCCCATCACACAGAGGCACACTACACCATCACCCACACAACACCCATGCACAAAACACCACATACAACTACACTCACCACCCAACACCTCACACACACCACCCCATGTCACGCCAAAGACACCCCCGCTTCTCCGAGGAGGAGCTCAGGGTCATGGTGGAGGAAATCATCTGGGTAGAGCCACAGCTATTTGGCTCACAGGTACAGCACACATCCATAGCCAGGAAGATGGAGTTATGGCAAAGAATAGTCGACAGGGTCAACGCTGTGGGACAGCACCCACGAAATAGGGAGGACATCAGGAAGAGGTGGAACGACCTACGGGGGAAGATGCGTTCCACAGTATCCAGGCACCACATCGCGGTACAGCGGACTGGTGGCGGACCCCTACCTCCTCCCCCACAACTAACAACATGGGAGGAGCAAGTCTTGTCCATCTTGCATCCTGAGAGTCGTTGGAGGAACAGACACTGGTAAGTCAAATCTTAACTATCATATCCCCCACCCTACCTGCATGATATCACACACCCACACCCTCACACCCTCCCCTATCACCCCAAATCCTCACTAATCTACCCATGACACCAACCACCCATCCCAACCCCAAGACCTGCATGACATAACTAAGCATGGATACCCATCACTAAAGCATGCCCACTGCACAGAACCACAACACCCCCCAACCATCAGCACACAAGCCCCCAAACAGGAATGCCTGCACTGGTGTAAACGCACACCCAACCATTGCACGCCATGAAACACACACATGCAATAATCATGTACTCATACCCCGGCAGGAACCCGAAGGAACGTCACCACACCAGAGGGTCCAGACAACACCACTCCACCCCCAGAAGAGGCCCACAGTGACGACAGCAGCCCTGCCCTACTGGATCCTGATGACCAGCCCGGACCATCGTGGGCCTCAGGACAGTCAGTTCCCCTTGCCCAGCCACAGCCCAACACTGACCTTCCACCCTCTGGGAACACCAGCACAGCACCCACCCAGCGGGCCCAAACCTCCCTACCCAGGACAGGTCAATCAGCGGTGTGTCCACCTCTACAGGGAACCCAGGCTAACCCAACACCCCAACAACAACAGGGACCTGGGGGCAGTGGTAGTGGGCACACGGTCCAGGGGACGGAGGCACAGGAACACAGGGGATCTGGGAGGGCTGCTGTGCGACAGAGGGAGGACAGGCCAAGGGAACCTACTCTCCACAAGGCCCTCTCCTCCATCATGGGAGCATACCACCACTCCCAGGAGACGATGGAAACGGTACTGGGCAAGTTGCAGGAGACCCTGCGTCTGCAGGAGGAGCAGTATTTGGGGTTCAGGGAGGAGCTCAGGACCATCGGCTCCGCCCTGGGCACCATTGCAGGGGTGCTGACGGACATTCAAAAGACCTTGAGGGACACCGTAGCACTCCAAGGGGCCCCTGACACTAGCCAGGACGATGAAATGCCCACCATCTCCGCCGGCGCTAGTGGACAGGACGCCCCGCCACAGGACCAACACACCAGCACCCCACCCCCTGCAGACGGACAACCACCACGAAAGCGGTCCCATGAGATCCAGGAACAGGACAGAGCAAGATGGCAAGACCCCGCCAGGAAATAAGACCACCCTGATTGTCCCCCCACTGTACCACTTTGTTACCCTGTCCAAATCGGAACTGCCCCAGCTCCACTTCCAATGGCCAGATGTGCAATGTACCTGTGAGACTAATAGACTGGACTCTGCCATGGACATTCTTCCACCATAACCCATTCCCATTTCACAACCCCCCTTCATTGTTATGCACTTAAATAAACACCCTTGAAACACTAATAAAACTTGAGTCAGTCAATGATTTTGAACTTTGTATTGTCAATTACAGTGTCAAAAATGGTTACCCATTGGAAGGCCAACATACCAATGTCACACATCACAAGCCTTTCAAGGGTGCAGGCTCTTGACACGTAGGTTACCACATTAGTGAAACTGAAGTGGAAGGGGACAACTCAGTTAAGAAATAGTGAGTGAAATGTAGGTACAGGATAGAGGTAGACGTGTGAAAGTTAATATTATTTTAAACCTGAAAATGTACTCACCTGTGTCTCACTGGAAATATTGCTGTATGACTGACTCCCTGTTGTCGTTTTCTTCTTCATCAGCTTCATCCTCATCACTGTCCAAAGACTCCACAGGCTCCACCGCTGCTACAACACAGTCATCTGGATCATCCTCCTGCAGAAAAGGCACCTGGCGTCGCAATGCCAAATTATGGAGGATGGAGCAGGCGATGATGATGTCGCACACCTTCTTCGGTGAGTAGAATAGGGACCCACCTGTCATATGGAGGCACCTGAACCTGGCCTTCAGGAGGCCGAAGGTGCGTTCGATCACCCTCCTAGTCCGCCCATGGGCCTCATTGTACCGTTCCTCTGCCCTGGGATTCCTCACTGGGGTCAATAGCCAGGACAGGTTGGGGTAACCAGAGTCCTCCAATAGCCATACACGGTGCCTCTGGAGTTGACCCATCATATCAGGGATGCTGCTATTCCGCAGGATGTAGGCATCATGCACTGAGCCAGAGAACATAGCATTTACCTGCGAGATGTACTGGTCTGCCAAACAGACCATCTGGACATTCATAGAATGATAACTCTTCCTGTTCCTGTACACCTGTTCACTACTGCGGGGGGGACCAGAGCTACATGGGTCCCATCAATGGCACCTATGACGTTGGGGATATGTCCAAGGGCATAGAAGTCACCTTTCACTGTGGGCAAATCCTCCACCTGAGGGAAAATGATGTATCTCCTTACGTGTTTCAGCAGGGCAGACAACACTCTGGACAACAAGTTGGAAAACATAGGCTGGGACATCCCTGATGCCATGGCCACTGTTGTCTGAAAAGAGCCACTTGCAAGGAAATAGAGCACTGCCAGCACCTGCACGTCAGGGGGGATTCCAGTCGGATGGCGGATTGGTGACATCAGGTCTGGCTCCAACTGGGTACGTAGTTCCTGGATTGTGGCACGGTCGAACCGGTAGGTGACGATCAAATGTCTCTCTCCCATTGTCAACAGGTCCACCAGCGGTCGGTACACCAGCGGATTCCGCCATCTACCAATATGTCCCAACTGACGGTGCCTAAGAAGGACAACAGCAAAGAAACTGTCACCATTCCTCCACACACAAGACTACAACAGACAATTAACCCATCCGGGAAATGTTTTGAGTGTAGGTCTCGATATGTGTGACGCAGTAGTAAATGAAGCCATGTGGGCCCCTGAAATGGCGGCTGCCTGACCTCTAAACTGGGACAATGGAATTGTGGGGTAACTGCGCTGGCGTTGGACACCGTCGCGGTAGGCAGTCGGAGAGTGCGGCACAATGCTGCATTGGTTAACATTGGACCCTATGGGTCCCAGGAGCCAATGAACAGGTGCGCTGGCGGTGATGATGCGCCCCGCCGCGGACGTCACCACCGCGGACGTCACCATCATTTTCTATCTGTTGAATCACTAGATACCTGACCTTCGACAGGAGAGGACCTACACTGCTGGTGCTGCTGTGACCTCGGTCTGGAAGCGATGATGGCTGCTGCGTCTGGGGAAAGGGCCCCTGCCTTCACTGCACAGGAGTTGGAGAAACTTGTGGATGGGGTCCTCCCCCAGTACACGCTACTCTACGGTCCTCCAGACCAACAGGGAGCACGTTGTATGGGCTAGGTCTGGGTGGAGAGGGCTGGGTGGAAGAGGGAAGGGGGCAGAGTACATAGAACAGTTATGCATGGGGATGAATGGGCCACATGGACAGAGTTGGGAGGAGGGCCACTCACATTGACGGTGCAGTAGGTTATGACTGTTCCTCTTTCCTTGTGCATGTCATGTAGGTCAGCGCCCACCAGAAGAAGGACATTTGGCGTGCCATCGCCAAGGAGGTCCGGACCCTGGGGGCCCACCAGAGACAGGGCACCCACTGCCGTAAGAGATGGGAGGACATTCGCCGCTGCAGCAAGAAGACGGTGGAGGCTCAGCTGGGGATGGCCTCCCAACGTGGGAGGGGTGCCCGTCACACCATGACCCCCCTGATGTTCCGGATCGTGGCGGTGGCCTACCCGGAGTTGGATGGGCGCTTAAGGACATCACAGCAGACACAAGGGGGTGAGTACAACCTCATTCTGGGGACTTTGCGTGCAGTGGAGGTGTCTGGGTGGGGGAGGTGGGCTGTGGGTGTCCCTAGGCCAGGGCGAGTTAGGTAGGCAAGGCCCCTCTGTAATGTAGGCCATGTGGGACTCTACCCCAGCTCAGAACAGAGGCAAGTTGATGTATAGTTGCCCCTTTGCCATCCATGTGCACAGATTTCTACCATTGCCATGTAGGTCATATCCCAGAAATTGCATGTGCAGAGGGCAGGAGCACGGCGTAATGCATGGGGCTGCTGCGTCTGTCTTGTCCGCCAACGGTAGCGGTATGCCATGCACTAAAACTCTCTTTCTTCTGTCTCCCCCCCTTTTCCTGCTCTCCCTGTCCTTTTGTACATCAGCATCATCAGGCGGAGGTACAGTGGCACCGGAGCACGAGGGAGCTACATCCCACATGGCCATGGAGGGCCACACCACAGACTCTGAATGCACCAGTGGGACGGAGGGCGCGGGGAGCTTCACGTCGGCCACAGGATCACCAACCAGCGACACGGACTCGACCGCCAATGTGAGCTCCCCTGTGGTGGCGGCACCATCTGTGCGCCCCACTTCTACAGGTACAGCCGCCACCTCCCCTACCAGCACCGCCCTCCCAGCAGCCCCTCAGTGTGTGTCCCGTGCCCGCTCACCCAGGAGGGTGGGCATCACCTTCGCCCCAGGCACCTCAGGCCCTGCCCCAGTCACCCCTGCTGCCCTCAGTGAGGAGGCCATTGACCTCCTCAGGTCACTCACTGTTGTGCAGTCTACCATTGTGAATGCCATCCAGGGTGTAGAACGAGAGTTGAAACACGGTAGTGCATTCCTGGAAGGCATTCATTCTGGTCAGGCTGTCCTTGTGTCCAGCCTCCCCCCTTGAACTTCCTCCACCCAGACCCAGACCCAATCCCCTGTACCCCAGCCCATCCCAAGCACACCTACAGACCAGCAGGCACACAAGTCAACACCCAAAAGTAGCTCAAGCAAACATAGGCACCACACACACCACAGGCACTCACACAAGCATCACACCCATACAGACACAGCAACATCCACTGTCTCCACTGTGTCCCCCTCCTCCTCTTCTCCCTCCTCCCTCCCAGTGTCGTCTACACACACACCTGCATGCACCACATCTACAGGCACTAGGACTCGCACCAGGACACCCAGCACCACAAGCCGCTCACCTGCACTCACCACCTCCACTGCCATTTACACGTCCCCTGTGTCCTCTCCCAGTGTGTCTGTGACGCCCCCTCCCAAAGTACCCAAACGCCGGCAATCACTCACCCAACATCCCAGTACCTGCACCCAAAACAGCTAAAGTGACACCTCCTACAACCACCTCCTCTACCTCCACTCCCAGACCCCCTCCAGCTACCCATCCCAGTGTCCGGCAGAAACTGTCCCTCTGTCAAATTGACCTGTTTGCCCCCCCCCTCCAGTTCATCAGTCCCGTCGTAGCGCCTCAGCCAAAAAGCCTCCAGTGCCAGTGGTGCGTGTTCCAGGTTTTTGGAGTGCACCATCCACCACGGCAGGCAGTAGGACCCGGAGCCAAGGCACAGGCAGCCCCCCCCCCTGTAAAGGCTCTGAAATTGGAGAGTGGACGACGGGACCGTGTCAAGATTCCTGGTGGGACAACAACTGAAATGGGATCGAAGGCGATTGGTGAGTCAGCTGTAACTCCAAAGAAGGTGGGGAAGGTCCCGAGAAAGTCTGCCCAGCCTGTTGTGAGTGTCACGGCGGAGAAGTGCGCCATCATTTCCGGCGGTCCAGACACAACCGCCAGCACCGTCATTACAGGTCAGGAGACCACCGCTGGAGTCAGTGTCCAGGAGGGCCCAAGTATCGTCACTGGTCCAGAGACCACCGCTAGAGTCGTTGCCCAAGAGGGCCCAAGTATCGTCACTGGTCAGGACCCCACCGCCAGAGTCATTGACCAGGAGGGCCCAAGTATCGTTACTGGTCAGGAGACCACCACCGGAGTCAGTGCCCAGGAGGGACCAGGATCCCACAGCCCCGCTGGGCGATGATGGAACGTCAAGCCACACACCAATGTCCAGTGTGGAGTTCGTCATACCACACACCAATGTCCAGTGTGGAGTTCTTCATGCCACACACCAATATCCAGTGTGGAGTTCGTCATGCCACACACCAATGTCTAGTGTGGCGTTCGTCATGCCACACACCAATGTCCAGTGTGGAGTTTGTCATGCCACACACCAATGTCCAGTGTGGAGTTCGTCATGCCACACACCAATGTCAGTATCCGAACCGCCATGTCAGAGCACCGCTGAACAGTCCATAGACCACCATGGCAAAGCACCGCTGAACAGGGCAAAGACCGCCATGGTGAAGACCGCTGAACAGTCCATAGACCGCCATGTCAGAGCACCGCTGAACAGGGCAAAGACTGCCATGTCAAAGCACCGCTGAACAGGGAAAAGACCGCCATGGCAAAGCACCGCTGAACAGGGCAAAGACCGCCATGGTGAAGACCGCTCAACAGGGCAAAGACTGCCATGGCTAAGCACTGCTGAACAAGGCCAAGACTGCCATGTCAAAGTACCGCTGAACAGGGCAAAGACCGCCATGGCAAAGCACCGCTGAACAGGGCAAAGACCGCCATGGTGAAGACCGCTGAACAGGGCAAAGACTGCCATGGCTAAGCACCGCTGAACAAGGCCAAGACTGCCATGTCAAAGCACCGCTGAACAGGGCAAAGACCGTCATGGCAAAGCACCACTGAACAGGGCAAAGACCACCATGGTGAAGACCGCTGAACAGGGCAAAGACTGCCATGGCTAAGCACCGCTGAACAAGGCCAAGACTGCCATGTCAAAGCACCGCTGAACAGGGCACAGACCGCCATGGTGAAGACCGCTGAACAGGGCAAAGACTGCCATAGCTAAGCACCGCTGAACAAGGCCAAGACTGCCATGTCAAAGCACCGCTGAACAGGGCAAAGACCGCCATGGCAAAGCACCGCTGAACAGGGCAAAGACCGCCATAGTGAAGACCGCTGAACAGGGCAAAGACCGCCATAGCTAAGCACCGCTGAACAAGGCCAAGACTGACATGTCAAAGCACCGCTGTACAGGGCAAAGACCGCCATGGCAAAGCACCGCTGAACAGGGCAAACACCGTGTGGGTATGAATAGGCCGCCACATCAGGCATCCTTATCCCATGTGCAGCTGGGACAGTGACAGGACAGGAACTTTCATGGGGAGACTCATCCAGTCTGGGCACCAGTTCCACCCAGTACCAGTTGAGAACTGCATCTACTTGCGATAATGTGGCTTTGCACTCCCCAGGATGGTACAGTGGGCAAACCACCCACTGTAAAGACTTGTGAGACTGTGGCTTTGCACTCCCCAGGATGGTACAGTGGGCAAACCACCCACTGTAAAGACTTGTGAGACTGTGGCTTTGCACTCCCCTGGATGGTACAGTGGGCAAACCACCCACTGTATAGACTTGTGAGACTGTGGCTTTGCACTCCCCAGGATACATCAATGGGCATGGAACCCCGTCGTGGATCTGGCTTTGCATTTCTCCGGCTGAGGTGCCCCCCCTTCCATTCCCCCTGAGATGCCTGTAGTGTTTCTATCTGATGCCCCGGCAGTGTTCTCTCGGATTTTGGTCAGGTATCTATTGTGGGCCTCGCCCATGCATTTTTTGGACTGTTGGTGCACGGACATTGTTGTGTACATATCTGCACTACTTCTTGTATTGTATATATAATTATGACAGATTTCGAGATGAATTCAGTATATTTTTATATGACATGTATATTGGCACATTACAATGTTTGCCCGCAATTCACTTTGTCTTTGCATTCTTCCGGGGGAATTGTGGGTTGTTCATGTGATATTTTTGACTGCATTGGTGTGTATGTTGTGATATGCGAGGGTGGGGGTGGGGGTGTTTAGTGGGTGTCCCCCTAACTTTTGCGTCCCCCCTCCCCTGTGTCGTAGATGCAGTACTCACCGGTATGTTCTGCGCCTACGTCGCTGTTGTTCGTAGAGGAGCAGAAAGACAAGGGCAGGTAGTATTTGGAGTTCCGGCTCCATGGAGTCTTCATTCCTCGTGGAATGTGTTCAGGTGAGCGTTTTCCCATAGCAAAAGCTGATTCCGCCGTATTTTTATCCACGGAGAATCCGCCCCGGAAAAGGTGGCGGATAGGCCTGTTGTGATAGGGTGGCCGGTACATTGTCTTCCGCCTGTCTGTTGGCGGTGACCGCCACGCTGTTTGTCTGTACCGCCGTGGCGGGCGGTGTGTTAAAGTGGCTGTATTTGTTGGCGTTACCGCCAGGGTCATAATTCCCTTTTTTTGTCCGCGGCCTGTTTGCTGTATTTCCGCAGCTTTAACACCGTCCGCCAGGGTTGTAATGACCACCATACTGCTTAGTTCGTCTGCATAGACCAGGCCACCAGTAGCGTTGCTGTAGAATTGTTATTGTGGCCTGTATACCAGCAACATTCTGTGCACTGATATGGTAAGTATAGTTTGTAGGCTATCCTTTCGGAAGGGGCATGCCTGCAGCCGAAGCTTTAACGGCAATCAGTATTTCAATATCTAATCTCGTCCGAAAACGAATCACTGCAGCCACAGAAGCCGTAGCTACTGATGCTTTGGCCGCTTCATCAGCCAATGTATTATTGGCAACGTGTACTCCTACACGTTGGTGTCCTAATGTATGAACTACATGGACACACTGTAGCTTATCCTAAAGATCAGCCACCCTCCCCCACAATGTTTTGTGTTTAATGGTGTTCCCCTTTGAATCTCTAAACCCGTTCAGTATCCAATGATTGAGATATTCATTGTATGACTGGACGCAGTAATATGAGTCACAGACTATCAAAGTCTGGCTTCCTGTCTCAGTATGTTCGAGCGCTAGAATAAGAGCTTTAAGCTCAGCCAACTGTGCCGTGCAGTCCCCTAAGGTATGCGTGTAGGTATTGTGAGGGTGGAAAACTCCATCTTCCATCACTCCGCTCACGGCTGCGCAAGCTGCCGAGTATTGATGTTTAGTACCTACAGCCGGTTGTGCTGATCCATCAGTATATATGATAGTATTGTAACTGTCTAGTGGCAAAATATTTAGAGGAGCAGGGTACTCTTGTTCATACTGGAGAAATGTTGCCCATTGAATCCAATTTGGATGTAATGCCTTATCGTTCGGAACGCTCGCTTTAGTGACATCCTCTAAGGCCGGCACCAGGGAGACAACAATAATGCAATTCCCCTGGGCAAGTGGCCTCTCTTTCATGACGGCCATCTGAACTGCCGTCAGAATCTTTTCTATAGGTGCAAATGTTGTTCAGCATTTAAATATAAATGTGATTTATATGCTATCAGTATCGTGTCATCCTCATTAAAGGTGACATAAGTAAATCCAAGGGGACCAGCATTTATTCTGATGACCAAGTTTGTTTTATTGTCACGTGTATGTAAGTGTTTAGCTTCTAGCATGTCCTGTTGCATGTCCCTAAGGATGTGTGTGTGTTCAATCGTCCAGCGTCTGCTAGAAAAATTGGGCTGAACTAAGTCATAAAGTGGCTTGATGCGTTCTGCATAATCTGGAATGTATGTTCTGCCAAAATTGAAGAAACCCAGTAATGACTGCAATTTCTTAAGTGTATTTGGAGGCTGTAGTTGAGCACACTTCTCTAGAACGTGCGGGGCCAGGCTCTTCCCCTCGTTTGATAGCTCATATACCAGGAATAGTACACTAAGAAAGGCTATCTTGCTTTTCTTAAAATTGAATTTATAACCGAGGCCTGCAAACCCCAAAATGATCCAATCGACCCTCGCAAGATGAATGTCGAGGACGTCGTCTGTGAGATATATGTCATCCACAAAGGACAATGCCTCGGAATCAATATCATGTAATATTGATGTTACACGGGCTGAAAACAGGCCTGGGCTATTTTTATAGCCTTGAGGTAAATGACAAAAGCGTTTCTGAGAGCCAAATGAAAATGCACTTAGGTCCTGACTTTCAAGTGCTAAATTCTGGCAAAAAAATCCAGTAGATATATCTAATGTAGTTTTATATTTTTTACACACTATATTGTTTATCAGTGCTGTACTGTGTGAATTTTATATAGCATACGTGCGTGTATGACTATTCAAGTGTCTATAATCAACTACTATTCTATATGAATGATCTGGCTTTGCAACGGGAAATAATGGATTATTCATTGTAGACGTACAGGGCTCAGTTACTCACTGGTACTCAAGTTGTGATAGGATCTCCTTTACCGGAGCTTTTGCTTCATGTTTAACAGGGTATTGTGGCTGCGGTTGGGGTGTAGACCTAGAATAATATGACAAGGAGTCTCCTTGTCCCAACCTACATGATTGCGGTATAGTGCAAGTGCCTGCGCTAAAGCCCATTCAGCAGCATAGGCTCCTTTTGCTGCTTCCGGAACAAGATCGGAGAAAGAAGGCAAAATTACATCTTCCCCATTCGGGAGCTTGCAGACATGTTCAGGTGACCAGTCTCTCTCGGCCAATAGGATAATACTAGTAAGTTCATCCCAAAATATTACACTAATAGTGCGCTTCACGTCTCCCTCTATCTGAATTTTTAAATCATAAAGCCTATTGGGGGAAGAACGCAGGCATCCGCTGTTTCAACCGCGAGGTAATCGCTACTTGCTGTTGCATCCAGATGATCTTTCAGACTCTGGCGACATATTGTGATCTCTGCTGCGCTGTCTAACAGAGTCACTGCCCACCTCTTGTTCCTCAACAACATTCTCAACATTACTGGCATTTTTAACTGTCAGTGCTGCCACCTTCTTCTTTTTATACTGTGGCTTTTGCTGAGGAGTCTTTTCTTCCTTTTTAATGGTATACTGTTGTAAGTATTTCTTTTCTTTCACGTATTCCGGACGTCGATCTTGACGGCCCCCTTTCTCGCTACGTCTATACGGTGCGTCCTAAAAGGAACGAGAGGGACGTGAATCAGTATATCTGTCAGGAGTTTTAATGTTCTTCCTATTTCTGAGATTATGGGGGTTATTCTAACTTTGGAGGAGTGTTAATCCGTCCCAAAAGTGATGGTAAAGTGACGGATATACCACCAGCTGTATTACGAGTTCCATAGGATATAATGGACTCGTAATACGGCTGGTGGTAAATCCGTCACTTTTGGGACGGATTAACACCTCCTCCAAAGTTAGAATAACCCCCTATATCTCGTTTCGGAGTTCTCCAGGTGTGGAGAATTAGCTCTCTTATTTCTTCTTTCTTTGAAATCTTTTTGTTTGTCCCAGCGCTTCTTAGAGCCCTCTTGTGCCTGCTTCGTACCCTCCTTATGGGCGGTACCTTGTAACTCCAATTTTTTTGGTTTGGCTCCCAAACTATCCCGTCCTATACTAGTATAGGTATCGGAAATTATTTTCGGTAGCTGTCTCTCTTGTTCCTGGTTTGGAGTTTCCCGGAGATGCTGGCGAATTGCCAGTGCTACTGCTTCCCCTTTTATATTACTTAATATGATTGAGGATACGGCGTCAAAGTTACGCATTAATTTCACCCCTAAATCCAGGGCTGGTGCAGCCCCATGCTCATTTTGTATTTTTTTTAACACTTCCGGTAAATTGGCAATTGGCGGGGTACCATGTGTGGTAGTATATATGGCAGCAAAGACTGTACCCCATGTGGCACAGTCATCCACCAAGGGAACCATCCCAAAAGTCAAGCACATAGTGAGCAATCTTTGTTTTTCCTGTGGTCCCATATGGGAAAACACAGCTTCCAGCTGATTCGTTTTCTGGGCAATCCAGAATGGTATTTTTTCCCGTTCCGTGGGCACTTTACCCATAATAGTATGCACTGTTTGTGGATTAATCCCAGTAGCCAATTGATAACCACCAGCTACTGGCGGTGCTGGACACGCTGGTGTTGTGTTCAATGTTCGCATTACGAACTGAACTTATCGTCTATATAATGCCACTAATTCATTATATAAAATTTGTAAATCTGCCATCGGCATATTCTGGATGCCTGGGTGAGGTGTGTATGTGGCGAACATAGGCCAGGTAGGTCCATCATTACTTAAGGGACCTAACCTCACTCTTCGTAGTACATGTGGTAGGGCGCCTTCGAACCAGTTCTGATGCTCCTGGTAAGTGAGCTAATTTCATGATACTGGTATGCTTGGTACCGTAAAGATACGTTTGCAACTTCATATGTGTGGAATGTTTTTGTTCTTTGGTCAACCTCAGGAAAGGTGACCCAACAGTAAAATGTTTCTGTTTGGTATGCTTCCGTAGCTTCTATTATCAGAGTAACATCCCCGCCCTCATCTGTAAGGCCATGAGTTAATAAATGTTGTGTTAGTGCATGTCTAGCATTTTCAGGAATGTCTATGGTATCAGCCATATTTTTTTAGAGAAATGGAACACCAGATAGGGGAAGTATTTTCCTTTTCAACAACCTACAGCTTAATTAGGTGTTACCTTTTCAGCTGAGGAGGATTCTCCCAAAGACCACGGACGTCTCCGTATAATGGCACTTAGGGTAACTGTTTGTCTGTGAGACAGTGATAGTCAGGGCATCCGTAAATTAGTGCCTAAACACCATCGTTGGTGGCACCATTTCATAGTTTAGACTCTTGCTCTGAGCAAGACTGCTGGTTTAAGGATGACAGTACTTTTGTTTGTAGGCGACTGCGTCTTTCCTACAACAAGTCGCAACTGTTGTCCCAACCTTACCGGCTCACTAGAAGCACCTCACCAGAAACACAATAGTAAAAGGTGATTTATGGCAGCCATTTACGCATGGACTTGAAAAAAAGATATCTCAGGGAGTGTTGTGGTTAAACGGAGATTACCCTTTTCTCACATATATATTATGTCTCATACAAACATAGGTAATGACACAGATGCAGTAAAGTTATAATAGGTTTTTATTAAACATAACTGCAATTTGCGATACGTTGCCTGGACTGCAATGATTAGGATAATGAATAGAGCAAGTAACAGTATTGTGAAGACGAGAGTCATTGTTACGAAGACCCCCACCATTTTGCAATACATAGAAAAGATATATGTAAGATGCCCTAATACCCTAATGTTAAAAGGCCTAACCTCCTACCTCAAGGAGAGCTGGGTTTGTTAAACCTAATCTGCCAGTGCCATGTCCATGAGAGGAGCCCCCAACCCTCGTTACCTTGGAGTGAGGTCTCTATCTCAGACTCCGCAGGGACACAAAGACTGGGTCAGCGTCAAGATGACTGCAGCATCGGTATCAGCAATGGTGGGGATGCCCTCTGGTCAGAATCCCTCTGGTTATCTGTCTAAAGTGTGATGTATTTATACAGATCTACAAGGTCCCCTGACGTAGGTGTATTACTAATCAATAGATAACAGGCATGCTTGGGACGGCAATTAATATCAACAATCCCTCGAAAGTATAGAGAGGGAAAATCCCTAAGTGTGAACACCTACTGTTTGTTTGTCTTTGGTGCTTGATCGTGACGCCTTGGCGCGGTGACACTGATAATGTAACTCATAACAAGTGGCCTAACTATAAACAAGGCAGCCATCTTAGAAGAAATAAATAATGAAATGGGCTAAGACAGAGAAAGCTAAGTAGGTTAAAAGTCACTGGGTGAAGGGGGCACGAGTCAACAAGCCAGAGGCTAAGCTAACTCCTGTTATCCCATTAAAACGAACTAGGATTCACTACAACCTGGCCCTCAGACGGCATGTTCCTTTTCTGCAGGAGGAGGGAACTAGAGATTACCCTGTGACAGCAGTAGACCCTGAGGACAGTGAGGATAAGGAGGCAGAGGATGAGGATGAGGAAAACAGAACATCAGTTGTACAACAATACTTTCAATGACACAAAGGTGAGACAGTGGAACTGACCATTACTCTGACTATGGATGTTTTCTGTGTGGCTGTATTATGAAGGCATTCACTTCCTTTGCATTTCGACTTACTGTCCCCTATGGCTTGTGATTTTACAGATGTTGGTGACATGACAACAGTGTCCTGATGTATTTAGTGCAGACAGCTACAGGTCATTATTTGTATGCTATCACAGTGTTCAGATCATTTGCACTAGATGTGACTGTTCCCATAAATGCACATTTTCAACACATCAAACGGTGTCACACAAGTTGTGTTCAAGGGTGTTTACTGTAGTGCAAATAACTCACTGAAAAGTGCAATGGAATGGGGTGATGGTGGAGGAAAGTCCAGGGTATTGTTCTAGTCTGTTTGCAGCACAGATCCAGTGTCCAGGGGGCCATATGAAGGGGAGCAAAGGAAGTTCAAAGTAGATGAGGTGAGAGGGTGAGACACAAGGGGGACAATCAGGATAGTCTCATTTAATGGTGGTGGTCTTGGTCTTGGCAAGTGTCTCTGGCTTCAGTCTGGGTCACAGAGAACGTTTGGGGGTGGTTCACATTCTGCAGGGGGAGGGCTGCTGGTGGCTTGTGGGTCCTGTGGCGGGGCCTCCTGCCCACTAGCTGCAGCGGAAGTGGAGGGCTGGTCAATTGACTTGCTAGTGGTAGGGGCCCGCTGGTGCGCTGTCGATTCCCTCATGATCTTGGCCATGTCTGCCAGCACTCCTGCTATGGAGATCATGGTGGTGTTGAGAGCCTGCAAGTCCTCCCTAATCTCTTGATGGTGTTCCTCCTGCAGCCGCTTGTTCTCCTGCATGCTGTTAAGGATTTGGCCCATCGTGTCCTGGGATTGTTGGTAGGCCCCCAGGATCTTGGTGAGTGCCTCCTGGAGAGTCGGTTCCATGGGTCTGTCCTCTCTCTGGCATACAGCGGTCCTCCCAATGTCCGTGTTCCCCTGTGCATCTGTCCCCTGAAGAGTGTGCCCACTGCCACTGACCCCAGGACCTTGATTGTCTTGAGGTCAAGGTGTGGACTGGGGTCCCCGTACAAGTGGGCATACTTCTGATTGACGTGTCTTGGGGACAGAGGTGTGGGGATGCTGGTTTTGTGTTGTGGTGTTGTATACTGATGGAGGAGGCTCTGTGGTTGACTGGGAGTGGGCTGGGGTGGCTGACTGACCAGTGGTCCCTGGTGGGGGAGGTAGTTCATCCAGATCCATAAGTCCAAAGTTACTGTCATCACTGGGAGCATCTTCTTTTGGGGGACTGGTTTGTTGTGGCACCTACTCTCCACTGACATTGGCTGGGGCACCTGTGGGGATGTAAGTGGTGTATTATGCTTCATGTCTGTTACATATTGTACATCCCTATTTTCCACTCTACCGTTGCTGTTACCTGCCACCTTTGTGTATGGTGATGTGTTGTGTGATTGTTAGTTTTCCATGCTGTGCATGCTTTTGAGGTGGGTCTCCATACAGGGGTGGGAGGGCTGTCCATGTATTGGTATTGCATACAGGGCCTGGCATTGGTGTTAGTCATGTGTGTAGGTGCAGTATGTGGGATGGAGTGGAGTTATGGGAGTGAGGTGAGTGGACGTGATGGCATGCTGGTATGGGGGGATGATAAGTGGTAAATGTTGACTTACCAGTGTCCATTCCTCCAACAATTCCATTGAGGCCCTCAGGATGCAGTATTGCCAAGACTTGCTCCTCCCATGCTGTGACCTGTGGGGGTCTACCACCAGTCCTCTCTATGGCGAGCTGCTGCCTTGCTGCTATGGAATGTACCTTCCCCCTTAGGTCGTTCCACCTCTTCCTGATTTCTTTCCTTGTTCTTGGGTGCTGTCCCACCATGTTCACCCTGTCCATGATTCGCCACCATAGCTCCATCTTCCTTGCAATGGATATTTGCTGTACCTGTGCTCCAAACAGCTGTGGCTCTACCCTGACAATTTCCTCTACCATGACCCTTAACTCCTCATCTGTGAAATGAGCGTGCCTTTGTGGGAAATGGGTATTGTGTGTTGGTGAGAGTATGTTGAGTAATGTGGTGGTGTGTGTGATGTGGGGTGCGTGAGGGATGTATGGGTGTAAGTGGTGTGTGTGTCTAGTTGTTGCAGTGGTCTTGGTGTCAGTTTTGTGGCAATGATTTGTATTTGTAAAGGGTTGTGGGTAATGTGGGTGAATGTTTTATAGTGCTGTGAGTGTGTGGGTGTTGTGTGTGTGTCAGGTGTGCGTATTGGCCAATGTGGTATTGTTTTGTATGTGGGTGTCCATTCTGAGCACGGCGGTATGTACCTCCAATGGTTTACTGCCTTTGAATGTCCGCCGTGCTGATAAGTTGGTCATAATGTGGTGGGGTTCTTCTGTTCGCGTAAACGAATGGGTGTTGGGACCAGCACTTTTGCACTGAGCTTTGGGCTGGCTGATTTGTGTATGTGGCTGTATTCTGTCGGATTGGTGTGAGTGTGTCATAATATAGCAAAAGGATATTCGCCACCTCGGCGGTATGTTGCCGACCATTACTGTGGAGGTAAGCGGCATTTACCGCCAATGTCATAATGAGGGCCTAAGTGAAAAAATGAGGAAAATGTCACTATTAGAAAAAACAGGCCCTAACATGCTTCACCACACTACCTATATTGAGGCAATTAAAACAAGAGTCCTGCGATAACAAAGTGAACAGACTTAAAATGCAATTCACAGTAATGACTCACTAACATTTGGTTTTCAGATGTCAGGATTTGTATTTCATAGACCTTTTTGTAGCACGCTTCTCTATCACTGTGGCTTCCATACTGATAAATGATTCAGCCAAACTCCTGCCCTTCGTTGGATTGGGCTTCAATTATTTGGAAAACGGACCTTGATGCTCTAGACCTTGTTACTGATGTGCTTAGCAATATCAGAGATTATAATTTTTTCTTGGATCAATCAATTAATCAATCAGGATATGTAAAGTGCAGCTAATCACCAGCCAGGATATACAGGTGCCTGCAGGTCCCGGAGAAAGCAGTGAAAATGAGGGAAAAGCAAAGAAAAGGCACACAAAAATGGGGGATAAAGCAAGGGGAAAGCAGTGAGAAAGAAGGAAAAGCAAGAAGAAGGCACACGGAAAATATGGGAAAAAACAAGAAGAAAACAGTGAAAAGGAGGGATAAGCAAGTAGAAGGGACACAAAAAAGAGGAAAAAGCAAGGCGAAAGATGTGAAAAATACTGAAAAGCAAGGAGAAGGTACACAAAAAATAGAGAAAAAAGCAAGGAGAAAGCAGTGAAAATAAGAGAAAGCAGGGAGAGGGTAGTAAAAAATGGAGAAAAGGCAAGGAGAGAGCAGGGAGAATGAGGAAAAAGCAAGGAAAGGCACACAGAAAACAGGGGAAAAAGCAACGAGAAACAAGTGGAAACAAAGGAAAAGCAAGGAGCACACACACATAAATGGGGTAAAAGCAAGAAGAATTGAGTGAAAATGAGGGAGACGCACGGAGAGGGCACACACAAAATGGGGGTAAAAGCAAGGAGAAAGCAGTGAGAAACAGGGAAAAGCAAGGAGAAGGCACATGAAAAACGGGGAAAACAAGAAGAAAGCAGTGAAAACTAGGGAAAAGCAAGGAAAAAGGGCACAAAAATGGGGAAAAGCAAGGAGAAAGAAGTGAAAAATAGGTAAAAACAAGAAGGCACACAAAAAATGGGGGGAAAAGCTGGGAGAAAGCAGTGAAAAGGGGGAAAGCAAGGAGAACGCAGTAAAAAACAAGGAATTCCCAATTACTACTTGCTTCATTAATAATAATCAGGAAGGTCCCTAGCGACCAGCAAACAGTGTGGTTAACACTGTCCATTTTGTATTGTGACTCGCAATTTGCGATTTGCAAACAGATCACAAATTGTGAATCGCAAAACAAAAGATCATACATCTGGTTCTAAGTCACTTTTACATAGAAAAAACAGTTTTGTAAATGGGGGAAATGTCCCACAGATCTCTTACGCAATGTGCAATATGTAAAGTACTAAGCAAATCCTGCAACATGGAAACCTTATGAATATGTCCACAGTATTAATTCAAACATAGCAAAAAACGTGCACGGATTTTAATTAAAACGAGATAAATGTTTCAAAAATGTGCTCAGGACATTATCCATTAATGCAGCCACTGACGAAAATTAAATTAGATATGTATTTATATAGCCATGCTGCATATGATATCTTCCATTAATTTACAGTATGATAATGATCACCCCAGCTTTTGAGAATAGGGTAACTAATTGGATGTCAACAGAATGCAATTGCTAAAAACGTAAGTGTTATTTTCCCTTTCATACCCATTCTTTTCAATAAGCCCGGTGCAGGGAACATTTCCTAGTAATTGCATCGCTTCTCAGTAAATCACCAAAATGAAACGTTTTTCCAATTTTTTTGCTGGATTAGTGAAACACATCCTGAACTATTTTTATGTGTTTCATGTTTCTTTCCCAAAAATCGGCTGAGACAATTGTTCTGCTCTTTTTTTGCCTCTTCTTTAAGCATTTCTTTAGGGTCTTTTCTAAGGATGTCAGTTAATCATGCTAGTCCCTTTTGATAAAATACAAATGATTGTGCTCTCAGTTTCATTCATTTAAAGCACTTCTGTTATGTTGAAAGTAGGATTTTAAAGTTATTCTATGTTAACTTGAGCCATTACCCATGAATCATTTAAAGCACATTTAGAACGTTTAAATGTACGAATTCCCTAAAAATACCCTTACTTCGGGCTCTCCCCATTCACAGTGTTGCCATTTCAGATGTAGCAGTGATGTTATCAATGACATCACAGAACATGGCATGAGTGATGTAATATTTAGGGGTAATTAGCAGTGCCTGGTGAGGGTTTGAGTTAGTTACTTAAGGACACAAGTTATAGTTACTTGAGATAACTATGGTGACTTACAGAGGTTTTGTTAATTTTAAATGGTATGCTTTAACTGTTATTTTTACTTAACTATAACCTGTGGTTTTGTTCAGTACATTTCCAAGGGTTGTTTTTTAATGTAATTTATATTATTACAATTCCTAACTATAAAGTCATTTTAGCCTTTCATTTTTTCAGTCAAACCTAAAGTATGATGTCCATGTGCAGTGTGGGGCTGGGTACAGGGTCTGACCTGCAGTCAGGTTGTTAGACCTGACAGCCTTAGGATGGTCACCCTGAACTTTTTGTCTGCTTCCCTCCACTTTTTGACACAGTTTTTACTGGTTTTAGGACACCAGTGCTAAAGTGCATATGCTCTCGCCCTTAAAACATGGGGACATTGGCTCATATCCAATTGTCTTATTTAATTTACTTATAAGTCTTAGTAAAGTGCACTACATGTGCCCATGACTTGTAGATTAAATGCAACTAGTGGGCTACTAGTAGCCCATTAACCATGTCTCAGGCCCACCATTGCAAGGCCTGTGTGTACAGTTTCACTGGCAATTGGACTTGGCATTTAAAAGTACTTGCCAAACCTTAAACTCCCCTTTTTCTATTAATGTCACCTATAAGTTAACCCATAGGGCAGGGTGCTATGTAGAGAAAAGGCAGGACATGTACCTGTGTAGTTTATATGTTCTGGTAGTGTAAAACTCCTAAATTCATTTTACACTGCTGGGAGGTCTGATCTTTTCATAGGCTAGCATTAGGGCTACCGTCATATACTGTTTGAGTGGTATATTCTGATCTGAAAGGAATAACAGGGTCATATTTATTATGGCCGGAATGGTAATACAAAATGCTACTGACTGGTGAAGTTAGATTTAATATTACTAATTTAGAAATGCCACTTTTATAAAGTGAGCATGTTTCTGCACTTAAATCCTTCTGTGCCTTACAATCCATGTCTGGCTAGGTTAGTTGACAGCACCCTTGTGCATTTCACTCTGACAACCCCAAACACAGGATGTTCGGTCACACCTGCACATGTCTGCATACTGAATAGGTCTTCCTGGGCTAGGAGGGTGGAGGGCCTGACACTTACATGTCAAAGGACAGTGGCCTCCCCTCACACAATGGACCGCCAAACCCCTTACTGGGACAATGGCAGACAGGATGGAACTGAAAAGGGACCTGGTACCCTTCTAAGCCACTCTTTGAAGTATCTCCCACTTCAAAGGCACATTTAGGTATTTAAGCCTACCAACTCAGACACTTTTTGACAAGATACCTACTGAGAAAGGAACTCTGAACCACAACCTGCAACCTGATAAGAGAAGCTGCCTGGCTGCCCAAATGACTCATCTGACTGCTTTGCTCTAAAGGACTGCTGCCTTGCTGTTGCCCTGCTCCCTTGCTGCCTGAAGTGCTCTCCAAGGGCTTGGATTGAGCTTGCCTCCTGTTTCCTGAAGTCTCAGGGCCAAAAAGACTTCATCTCTGCAAAGAATTTCTTGTGTGGCAAAAATCAACGCACAGCCTGCAAGAATTGACACACAGCCTGCCCTGCGGTGAGAAAATGCTGAACCGGAACGATGCAGCCCGGCTCCCCGAGTGGAGATCGATGCAGCATCAGCATTGCAACAGGAACTTCAACGCACTGCCCACTAAATTGACACATTGCCGAGCCAGAATGATGCAGCCCGACTTCCTGCGAGAGGAATCAACAAAGCGGCTGCTGTGCAACAGAATTATCCCCGTATTGCCCACCGGATCAATGCAGCTCCTGTGACTTCGTCCTGCATACCCACGATTTCTCTGCATCATCCCCGGGGCATCCAAATACCCCGAAACCTAAAGAGGATCCAAGTCTGCGCACCGGAAATCAACATAAAGCCCTTCCTGCGTGGAAAAGCATGGACACATCATCTGTGTGTACCCGAAGAAACCCACACACACATCCCGTTTTCCACGCACCTCCTCCTCTGCGGTCCCATGCAGATAATTTAGATGCAAACCAGATACTTTGCGCTCGCAAGAGACCATTGTTGTTTTTAAGAACTATAAGACTCTATTTATCGGTACAAAAGTGATATTTCAACTTGTATTTATCAAATCTTGATCATTTTGACCTTAATCTACTCGGATAAATACTCTATATTTTTCTAAACCTGTGTGGTGTATTTTTGTGGTGTTATACTGTGTTATTGCATGATTTATTGCACAAATACATCACACATTGCCTTCTAAGTTAAGCCTGACTGCTCAGTGCCAAGCTACCAGATGGTGGGCACAGGATAATTTATATTGTGTATGACCTACCTTGACTAGAGTGAGGGTCCTTGCTTGGACCTGACTGCCAACCAAAGACCCCATTTCTAACACAGGTCATGTGCACAACACCCTGCATCTGCCCATACCTGCTGATGTGCATGAGTGCCATGTTGTTTAACAATTGAATGCGTTTCATTTTAAGTGCGGAAGACGTACTGACTTTGTCACTAAAGGCTGTCACATTTTCTTGTAAGGCAGACCTAATAGCATTGTCAATTGGTCAGAACACACAACTATAAAAAACTAGAGGGGGTTGATGTTTTTTTATGGGTGCACAGGTGCCCAAAGCTCTCACAGCCCTCTGGACAAGCCATTTATCTTTTAAAACTATGGGTGCCCTGGTGCCTAATACACACACTCATATCTTTTAGTTATGTTGGGGGTTGTGGGTGAGCCCAATGGTTCCTGTGGCACCTGCTGACACCCCATTCAGTACCTTGGTAGGACCCAGACATTTTTCTTTTAAATTAGTGGCTGTCCCGGTGCCAAACTGGGGCACCAACAATGTTTTGTAATATTGGGGCTTTTGGAGGGAGGCCCAAGCCCCCAGAACCACCTGGCACTCCCCAGCCAGTATCCTGGTGGTTGCCAGACATTTCTCTTTTGTGTGGGTGCTCTGGTGTGAATCCAGGGCATCCACAACCTTTCTTTTCATAATTGGAGGGGAGGGTAATGAGGGGAACCCCCAAGGCTATTACAGGCCCTGCCTGCTCCCCAAGCAGCACCCATTCTGGGTGCAGCTAGGTGTAGCTCCACTCCTTGCTCCCACCTGGGCAGAAGCAGCTTATTTCTTTTTTCCTGCTGAGCAAGAGCAAAGTTGTGTACTCTACCTGGGAAAGTGCAGATTTGAACTGCATTTTTATTCCCTGCACACACTCTCTCAGGCATGGAACAACACAGGCCCTTGTTACAACATTGGCGGTAAAAGCCGCTTACCGCCGTGCAGAAGACCGCTAACACACCGCCGTGTCCACGGAATTCCGCCACAGCTATTATGACCCACAGTTCGGAATCTTCCAAAATTCAGACACCCACACAAGTCCGCCACACCAAAGGTCAGTGATAAACTGGCGATAACAAAACCTTCACCGTCACGCCAACAGAAATATGCCCACACTATCACGACCCACGAATCCACGCGGCGGTCTTTCAACCGCGGTATTCCATTGGTGGTACACACCGTTGCGCTCAAGATACACACACATTTACAAAACACAGCCACATTGGACAATTCGAAATACACACACCTGATACACATACACACACCACTCCCACACACCCAATACAATATGAAACACACACCCACATCACCCACAAACCCCTACTACCAAAAACTCTGCACATTTACAAAACACAGCCACATTGGACAATTCGAAATACACACACCTGATACACATACACACACCACTCCCACACACCCTATACAATATAAAACACACACCCACATCACCCACAAACCCCTACTACCAAAAATTCCGAAAGAAGGCCAGAGAGAGACAGCACCAGCAAGAACAACAGCATCAACAGGCACACAACACCATCACCCACAGAACTTCCACGTACCTCACACAACACACCACTACATATCAGCACACTTATTACCACACACTCCACCCTACACATCACCTACACCACCCCATGGCACGGCAAAGACACCCCAGGTTCTCGGAGGAGGAGCTCAGGGTCATGGTGGAGGAAATAGTCCGGGTAGAGCCACAGCTGTTTGGATCACAGGTGCAGCACACCTCCATTGCAAGGAGATTGGGGCTATGGCGAAGAATAGTGGACAGGGTAAACACAGTGGGACAGCACTCAAGAAATCGTGAGGACATCAGGAAGAGGTGGAACGACCTACGGGGGAAGGTGCATTCCTTGGTCTCAAGACACCACCTGGGGGTTCAGCGGACTGGTGGCGGACCCCCACCTCCTCCCCCACAACTAACAACATGGGACAAGAAGGTCCTGGCGATTCTGCATCCTGAGGGCCTCGCAGGAGTAGGTGGAGGAATGGACTCTGGTAAGTCAAATCTTAACTATTACATCCCCCAACCTACCTGCATGCCAGCACATACCCCCACCCTCACCCCCATCACTCTAACTCCTCAAATGTCCCTACATCACAAACCACACATCCTAACACCAAGCCCTGTATGCAACAACAAAGCATGGACACCCATCACCAAAGCATGCCCACTGCACATACCCAAACAACCCCCTAAACCATCATCACACAAGGTCCCACACAGGAATGCAAGCACTGGGGTACACCGTCACTCACCCATTGCACACCATGGCACACACAGATGTAATAACCATCCTTTTATACCCCTGCAGGACCCCTACCCAACGTCACCGGACAGGAGGGTCCACACATGTCCAGACCACCAACAGAAGAGGCCCACAGTGATGACAGCAGCTCTGTCCAACTGGATCTAGATGATCAGCCTGGCCCATCGGGACCTCTGGACAGTCGGTTCCCATCACACAGTCACAGGCCACTACAGACCTTCACCCCTCTGGAAAAACCAGCACAGCACCCACCCAGCGAGCCCATACCTCCGTCCCCAGGACACGTCAATCAGCAGTGTGTACACCACTACAGGGAACCCAGGATAACCCAACAACAACAGGGACCTGGGGGCAGTGGCAGTGGGCACACGGTCCAGGGGACGGAGGCCCAGGAACACAGGGGAACTGGGAGGGCTGCTGTGCGACAGGAGGCGGACAGGCAAAGGGAACCCACTCTCCAAGCGGCCCTCTCCTCCATCATGGGAGCCTACTACCACTCCCAGGAGACAATGGCAAATGTACTGGCCAAGTTTCAGGATACCCAGCACCTGCAGGAGTAACAGTCTATGGGCTTCAGGGAAGAACTCAGAACCATCAGCTCCACCCTGGACACCATCGAAGGGTTGCTGAAGTAACTCGTGAACACCAGGAGGGACACTGTGGCACTACAAGGGGCCCCTGACACTAGCATGGACGATGAACTGCCCACCACCTCCGCCGGTGCTAGTGGACAGGTCGCCCCGCCACAGGACCACCACACCAGCACCCCACCCCCTGCAGAGGGAGAACCACCCCGCAAACAGTCCCTGAGATCCAGGACAAAGACAGAGAATGATGCCAAGACCCCTGCCAAGAAATGAGACCACCCTGATTGTCATCCTACTGTCCCACTTTGTCACCCTGTCCATACTTAAACTGCCCCAGCTCCACTTCCTATGCCCATATGGGCAATGCACCAGTGAGGCTAATAGACTGGACTCTGCCATGGACATTCCTCTGCCATCACGCCTCACCATTTTACTACCCCCTCCAATATTGAGCACTTAAATAAACACACTTAAAGCACAAAACAATCTGGAGTCTGTCTGTGATTTCGAAATAGTGTATTAGCAATTACAGTGACAAAATGCTCTTACAATTGTAATGTCAACATACCTATGTCACACAGCTCAAGTCCATGAGGAATGTAAGCAGATGTCGCACAGTGGGACCTACATCTGTGAAATCGTAAGGGAAAGTGACAACTCAGTGCCAACACACTGGGTGAAAAGGACAGACAGTGGAGAGGTACTAGTGTTAAAGTACATGTAGTAGGCAGGTCTGTACTCTTACATGTGTCTCACTGGAAAATATTGCTGGATCACTGAGTCCATGTTGTTCATGTCTTCTTCCTCTGCTTCCTCGTCTTCACTGTCCACAGGCTCCACAGCTGCCACAACACCACCATCTGGACCATCCTCCTGCAGAAAAGGCACCTGTTGTCGCAAAGCCAAGTTGTGAAGCATACACCTTCTTTGGTGAGAAGATTAGGGATCCACCTGTCATATGGAGGCACCGGAACCTGGCCTTCAGGAGGCCGAAGGTCCGCTCGATCCCCCTCCTAGTTCGCCCATGGGCCTCATTGCAGCGTTCCTCTGCCCTTGTCCTGGGATTCCTCACTGGGGTCAGTAGCCATGACAGCTTGGGGTAACCAGAGTCACTTGCAAATGGCGAGGAACAACTGTTAGACACACACTAACCTGTAGGGATATCCCCAGACCCAGACAACCATTCCCACTGTCTTGCTCCTAGGTGCTCACCTAATAGCCACACACGGTGCCTCTGGAGTTGACCCATCACATAAGGGATGCTGCTATTCCGCAAGATGTAGGCGTCATGCACTGAGCCAGGGAACATGGCATTCACATGGGAGATGTACTGGTCGGCCAAACATACCATTTGTACATTCATTGAATGATAACTCTTCCTCTTTCTGTACACCTGTTCACTCCTGTGTGGGGGGACCAAAGCCACATGGGTCCCATCAATGGCACCTATGATGTTGGGTATATGTCCCAGGGCATAAAAATCACCTTTCACTGTCGGCAAATCCTCCACCTGAGGGAAAACGATGTATCTCCGCATGTGTTTCAGAAGGGCAGACAAAACTCTGGACAACACGTTGGAAAACATAGGCTGGGACATCCCTGATGCTATGACCCACTTGCAAGGAAATGGAGCACTGACAGCACCTGCACTTGAGGGTGGATTCCTGTGGGATGGTGGATTGCTGATATCAGGTCTGGCTCCAACTGGGTACACAGTTCCTGGATTGTGGCACGGTCAAGCCTATGTGTGATAATCACATGTCGGTCCTCCACTGTCAACAGGTCCACCAACGGTCGGTACACCGGAGGATGCCGCCATCTCCTCACATGTCCCAGTGGACGGTGCCTATGAAGGACAACAGCGAGCACAGAGTCAAACAACTCAGAGGTACGTACCCACAGTTTACACAGAACACCATTCATACACAAAAGGTGGCCATTATGTGTGTTGAGTCTAGGCCTAGGTATGTGTGATGCAGTTGAAAATCAATCCATGTGGGCCCCTGAAATGGCGGGTGCCTGACCTTTAAAGTGGGACAATGGGATGTGAGGTAACTGCGCTGGCGCTGTACACCGTCACGGTAAGCGGTCGAAGACCGCGGCACAATGCTGCATTGGTTAGCATTGGACCCTATGGGTACCAGGAGCCAATGACGATGTACGCCAGCGGTGACGGTACGCACCGCCGCGGACGTGACCGCCATTTTCTATCTGTTCAATCACTCGATATCTGATCTTCGAAAGGAGAGGACCTACACTGCAAGTGCTGCTGTGACCTCGGTCTGGAAGAGACAATGGCTCAAGTGTCTGGGGAAAGGGCCCCTTCCTTCACATCGGAGGAGTTGGAGAAACTCATGGATGGGGTCCTCCCCCAGTACACACTACAATACGGTCCCCCAGACAAACAGGTAAGCACACTGGGAGCATGCTGTATGGGCTATGCCTGTGTGGAAATGGCTGGATGTAAGAAGGAAGGGGGGAGAGTGTGGCGTGAATGAAACAACGGTGAATGCATGTGTCACATGGCAAGGGTAGGGATGGGGGCCAATCACTTTGACTGTGCAGTTGGTAATAACTTTCTCTTCCCCCTGTACATTTCATGTAGGTCGGCGCCCACCAGAAAAAAGATATTTGGCATGCCATCGCCAAGGACGTCCGGACCCTGGGGTTCTACCACAGACGGAGCACCCACTGCCAGAATAGATGGGAGGACATTCGCCGCTGGAGCAAGAAGGAGGCAGAGGCTCAGCTGGGGAGGGCCTCCCAACGTGGGAGGGGTGCCCGTAGCACCATGACCCCCCTGATGTTCAGGATCCTGGTGGTGGCCTACCCGGAGTTGGATGGGTGGTTGAGGGCATCACAGCAGACAAAAGGGGGTGAGTGCACTCTTATTCTGCTGACTTTGCGTGCAGTGGAGGGGTCTGGGTGGGGGAGGTGGGCTGTGGGTTTCCCTAGGCCAGGGCGAGTTCCGTAGGCAAGGTCCCTCTGTAAGGCAGGCCATGTGGCACCCCACCCCACCTCTGTAGAGTGACAACTACACCTAGTCATGCCCCTGTGTCATCTATGTGTGAAGATGTCATCCATAGCCTTTTAGGCCATTTCCCAGGAATTGAACAGTGGAGCTCAAGAGCGCGGCATAGTGCAGGGGGCTTCTGTGTCTGTCGTGTCCGCCAATGGTGGCGGTAATGCATGCACTCAACATGTCTTTCTTCTGTCGTCGTCCCCCTTTTTGTGGTCTCCCTGTTCTTGTGTGCATTAGCATCATCAGGAGGAGGAGCAGTGGCACTGGAGCACCAGGGGGCTGCATCCCACATGGCCAAGTAGGGCCACACTATGGACTCGGACTTCACCAGTGGGACGGAGGGCGAGGGGAGCTCTGCGGTGGGGACAGGAGCTGAGACCAGTGACACGGACTCGTCCTCTGATGGGAGCTCCCTTGTGATGGCAGCAACATCTGTTCCCCCCTAGCTACAGGTACAGCCGCCACCCCCCCTTCCAGCACCGCCCTCCCAGCAGTCCCTCAGCCTTTGGCCCGTGCCCGCTCACCCGGGAGGGTGGGCATCACCTTCACCCCAGGCACCTCAGGCCCTGCCCCAGTCACCCCTGCTGCCCTCAGTAAGGAGGCCATTGACCTCCTCAGGTCCCTCACTGTTGGGCAGTCTACCATTTTGAATACCATCCAGGGTGTAGAAAGGCAGTTGCAACAAACAAATGCATTCCTGGAGGGCATTCATTCTGGTCAGACGGCCCTTCAGCAAGTTTTGCAGACTCTGGCCTCAGCACTGATGGCAGCCATTGTCCCTGTGTCTAGCCTCCCCTTTCCAACTTCCTCCGCCCCAACACAATCCCCTATACCTCAGCCTATCCCAAGCACACCTACAGACCAGCATGCACACACCTCAACACACAAGGGAAGCTCAGGCAAACATAAGCACCACACATCCCACAGGCACTCACGCAAGCATCACACACATGCAGACACACCAACATCCACTGCCTCCACTGTGTCCCCCTCCTCCTCGTCTCCCTCCTCCCTCCCAGTCTCGTCTACACTCACACCTGCATGCACTACCTCTACAGCCACTACGCACACCCACCAACACACCCCTCTCACGTGCAGTCACCACCCCCACTACCATTCACACATCCCCTGTGTCCTCTCCCATTGTGTCTGTGACGCCCCCTCCCAAGATAAACAAACGCAGGCACACACCCACCCAACAGCCATCTACCTCACGACAGCCTCCAGCGCATGCACCTTCACCCAAAGTCAGCAAACGTACACCTCCTACAACCACCACCTCTTCCTCCACTCCCAAACCCCCTACAGTTACCCATCCCAGTGTGTCAAAAAAACTTTTGCTGTCCAACCTTGACCTCTTTCCCACACCTCCCCCACCCCATCCATCTCCTAGGTCCCGAGCTAGCACCTCAGGCACAACATCTCCGGGACCAGTGGCGCCTGCAGTCACCGGAATATGGAGTGCACCGGCCACCAGGGCAGCCAGTGTTGCACGGAGCCACAGCACAGACAGTCCCCCACCTGTCAAGCATCAAAAGTTGGCCAGTGCCCGGGGGGAGAGGGGGAAGACTCCAGCCACCAAAGCAGCTCCCAGGGGTCCTGGTGGGAGTGTGGACTCAGCTGTGACACCCTCCAAGGTGGGGAAGGGCCACAAGAAACCAGGAAAGTCTGGGAAGAGCAGCACGGCGGAGAAGACCGCCATCATCCCCGGTGCCCAGGAGGCCACCTCCAGCACCAGCCCAGCTGCACAGGACCGCCAGCACAAACCCAGCTGGCCAGGATAGGACCGCCAGCACAAGCCCAGCTGCTCAGGACAGGACCGCCAGCACAAGCCCAGCTGCCCAGGACAGGACCGCCAGCACAAGCCCACCTGCCCAGGAGGCCACCGCCAGCAAAAGCCCCGCTGGGCCATGAAGGACCGCCAGCAGCTGAGTCCCTGCAATGGAGACCGCTGCCTCAAGCACCGCTGCACAGGGCACCACCGTCTCAAGTACTGCTGAACAGGGCACCACCGTCTCAAGCACCTCTGAACAGGGCACCGCTGTCTCAAGCACCGCTGAACAGGGCACCGCCATCTCAAGCACCGCTGAACAGGGCACCGCCATCTCAAGCACCGCTGGCCAATGAGCGGCAAGGGCACTGATGCAACTGAGTCTGTCACGGAGTGAATGATGCACTCTGGGCACCATGCCCCCTCCAGAACCAGTGGAGACTGTCATCCACTACCTCTGTCCTTAGCAGGATGACGCACTCTGGGCACAAATCCCCCTCCAGAACCAGTGGAGACTGTCATCCACTTGAGAGACTGTGGCTTTGCACTCCCCAGGATTGAACAGTGGGCAAACCACCCACTGTAGAGACTTGTGAGACTGTGGCTTTGCACTCCCCAGGATTGAACAGCGGGCAAACCACCCACTGGAGAGACTTGTGAGACTATGGCTTTGCACTCCCCAGGATTGAACAGTGGGCAACCCACCCAATGGAGAGACTTGTGAGACTGTGGCTTTGCACTCCCCAGGATGTAACAGTGGGCATGTGGCCCCCTCGTGGATTTGGCTTCGTGCACTGTGAGAAGGTAGCCTCTTTCTAGCCTTGTTACCCCCACTTTTGGCCTGTTTGTGAGTGTATGTCAGGGTGTTTGTCACTGTTTTCACTGTCTCACTGGGATCCTGATAGCCAGGCCTCAGTGCTCATAGTGAAAACACTATGTTTTCAGTATGTTTGTTATGTGTCACTGGGATCCTGCTGGTCAGGACCCCAGTGCTCATAGGTTTGTGGCCTATATGTATGTGTCACTGGGACCCTGTCACACAGGGCCCCAGTGCTCATAGGTGTGCATGTATATGTTCCCTGTGTGGTGCCTAACTGTCTCACTGAGGCTCTGCTAACCAGAACCGCAGTGGTTATGCTCTCTCATTACTTCAAATTGTCACTAACAGGCTAGTGACCATTTTTAACAATTTACATTGGCTTACTGGAACACCCTTATAATTCCCTAGTATATGGTACTGAGGTACCCAGGGTATTGGGGTTCCAGGAGATCCCTATGGGCTGCAGCATTTCTTTTGCCACCCATAGGGAGCTCTGACAATTCTTACACAGGCCTGCCACTGCAGCCTGAGTGAAATAACGTCCACGTTATTTCACAGCCATTTTACACTGCACTTAAGTAACTTATAAGTCACCTATATGTCTAACCTTTACCTGGTAAAGGTTAGGTGCAAAGTTACTTAGTGTGAGGGCACCCTGGCACTAGCCAAGGTGCCCCCACATTGTTCAGAGCCAATTCCCTGAACTTTGTGAGTGCGGGGACACCATTACACGCGTGCACTACATATAGGTCACTACCTATATGTAGCTTCACAATGGTAACTCCGAATATGGCCATGTAACATGTCTATGATCATGGAATTGCCCCCTCTATGCCATCCTGGCATAGTTGGCACAATCCCATGATCCCAGTGGTCTGTAGCACAGACCCTGGTACTGCCAAACTGCCCTTCCTGGGGTTTCACTGCAGCTGCTGCTGCTGCCAACCCCTCAGACAGGCATCTGCCCTCCTGGGGTCCAGCCAGGCCTGGCCCAGGATGGCAGAACAAAGAACTTCCTCTGAGAGAGGGTGTGACACCCTCTCCCTTTGGAAAATGGTGTGAAGGCAGGGGAGGAGTAGCCTCCCCCAGCCTCTGGAAATGCTCTGGCGCGAAACTGGACAAAGGAAAGGGGAGTGACCACTCCCCTGACCTGCACCTCCCCTTGGAGGTGTCCAGAGCTCCTCCAGTGTGCTCCAGACCTCTGCCATCTTGGAAACAGAGGTGCTGCTGGCACACTGGACTGCTCTGAGTGGCCAGTGCCACCAGGTGACGTCAGAGACTCCTGCTGATAGGCTCCTTCAGGTGTTAGTAGCCTATCCTCTCTCCTAGGTAGCCAAACCCTCTTTTCTGGCTATTTAGGGTCTCTGTCTCTGGGGAAACTTCAGATAACGAATGCAAGAGCTCATCCGAGTTCCTCTGCATCTCTCTCTTCACCTTCTGATAAGGAATCGACTGCTGACCGCGCTGGAAGCCTGCAAACCTGCAACATAGTAGCAAAGACGACTACTGCAACTCTGTAACGCTGATCCTGCCGCCTTCTCGACTCTTTTCCTGCTTGTGCATGCTGTGGGGGTAGCCTGCCTCCTCTCTGCACCAGAAGCTCCGAAGAAATCTCCCGTGGGTCGACGGAATCTTCCCCCTGCAACCGCAGGCACCAAAAAGCTGCATTACCGGTCCCTTGGGTCTCCTCTCAGCACGACGAGTGAGGTCCCTCGAATCCAGCGACTCTGTCCAAGTGACCCCCACAGTCCAGTGACTCTTCAGCCCAAGTTTGGTGGAGGTAAGTCCTTGCCTCACCTCGCTGGGCTGCATTGCTGGGAACCGCGACTTTGCAGCTACTCCGGCCCCTGTGCACTTCCGGCGGAAATCCTTTGTGCACAGCCAAGCCTGGGTCCACGGCACTCTAACCTACATTGCACGACTTTCTAAGTTGGTCTCCGGCGACGTGGGCCTCATTTGTTCAACTTCGGCGAGCACCGTTTCACGCATCCTCGTAGTGCCTGTTTCTGGCACTTCTCTGGGTGCTACCTGCTTCAGTGAGGGCTCTTTGTCTTGCTCGACGTCCCCTCTCTCTTCAGGTCCAATTTGCGACCTCCTGGTCCCTCCTGGGCCCCAGCAGCGTCCAAAAACGCTAACCGCACGATTTGCAGCTAGCAAGGCTTGTTAGCGTCCTTTCAGCGGAAAAACACTTCTGCACGACTCTACACAGCGAGAGGGATCCGTCCACCAAAGGGGAAGTCTCTAGCCCTTTTCGTTCCTGCAGAAACCTCAGCTTCTTCTGTCCAGTTGAAGCTTCTTTGCACCCGCAGCTGGCATTTCCTGGGCATCTGCCCATCTCCGACTTGCTTGTGACTTTTGGACTTGGTCCCCTTGTTCCACAGGTACCCTAGATTGGAAATCCACAGTTGTTGCATTGCTGGTTTGTGTCTTTCCTGCATTATTCCTCTAACACGACTATTTTGTCCTTAGGGGAACTTTAGTGCACTTTGCACTCACTTTTCAGGGTCTTGGGGAGGGTTATTTTTCTAACTCTCACTATTTTCTAATAGTCCCAGCGACCCTCTACAAGGTCACATAGGTTTGGGGTCCATTCGTGGTTCGCATTCCACTTTTGGAGTATATGGTTTGTGTTGCCCCTATCCCTATGTTTCCCCATTGCATCCTATTGTAACTATACATTGTTTGCACTGTTTTCTAAGACTATACTGCATATTTTTGCTATTGTGTATATATATCTTGTGTATATTTCCTATCCTCTCACTGAGGGTACACTCTAAGATACTTGGCATATTGTCATAAAAATAAAGTACCTTTATTTTTAGTATAACTGTGTATTGTGTTTTCTTATGATATTGTGCATATGACACTAAGTGGTACTGTGGTAGCTTCACACGTCTCCTAGTTCAGCCTAAGCTGCTCTGCTAAGCTACCATTATCTATCAGCCTAAGCTGCTAGACACCCTATACACTAATATGGGATAACTGGGCCTGGTGCAAGGTGCAAGTACCCCTTGGTACTCACTACAAGCCAGTCCAGCCTCCTACATGCACTCAAGCGGCTGAGGTGCCCCCCCTTTTCCTCCCCCTGAGGTGCCTGTTTAGTTGCTCTCTGATGCCCCTGCAGTGTTCTCTCCGTCATGGTAGGGGATCTTGTGTGAGCCTCGCTCATACCGTGTGGTCTCAGTGTTCCACAGACTTTATTAGAGCACTACCTGGACTACTATGCTTGGTATATATTTTGTACATGGTGTATACATATGTTTCTGCCTACTTGCTTTTAATATATTACAATGGGTACACTCATTTTCTATCGTCTTTGCATTCTTCCGGGAGGTTTGGGGGGTGTAACTGTGATGTATTGATATACATTAGTGTGTGTGCTGTGGTGGGTGAGGGTGGGGGTGTTGCGTGTTGCGTGTCCCTGTTTTTTCCCTCCCCTGTGTCATAAGTGCAGTACTCACCGTGGTCTTCGCCGTAGGCATTCGTGCTCCTGGTAGAGGAGCAGGAAGACTATTGCAGGTAGAATTTGGAGTTCCGGATCCATGGAGTCCTCGTTCCTCGTGGGGTGTGTAGAGGTGAGAATTTTTCCTTCGGAATTCCTGTTTCCGCTGTGTTTATATCCGCGGTGAATCCGCCCCGGAAAAGGTGGCGGATTGGCCTGTCATAATAGTGTGGGCGGTACATTGTCTCCCGCCTGTCTGTTGGCGGTGACCGCCACGCTGTTTGTTTGTACCGCCGTGGCGGTCGGAATGTTAAAGTGGCTGTCTTTGTTGGCGGTTTCCGCCACGGTCGTAATTGCAAATTTTTTACCGCCGGCCTGTTGTGGGTCTTACTGACGCTTTAACACCGACCGCCAGGGTTATAATGACCACCACAGTGTCTTAGAGAATGGTGCCCCGTGGACACTACCTGCCATCTGACCCTGAGGAATGGGGTCCTTGGAGCCATAAGATGGCTTAGGGAGGACAGCCCCATGCCACCCCCCCAAAAAAAGCAATCTGCCCTGGTGATGGTGTCACCGGGGCCTAAAAATAATTTGAGCAGGGAGCTGCATGCCTCCCTCCCCCTCCAAAACAAAATGCCCAGGGCTATGGGGTCCCCAGGGCTTAAATATAGCTCTGTGAGTGGGGTGCACACCCCCTCCCCATTTAAAGAAAAGCAGCTCTGTGATCACTGGGTCCTAAAATGGCTTTAGGCTGGGGCTGTTTGCCACCCATCCCTTTAACATATTTGTACTGACACTAAGGCATCTGGCCAACCCCGCTTTTTAAGGACAAAGGCCATGCACAGAGGATGTTGCTTACTTCATGGCGGTTAGGTAAGGCCAGGTCCTGTGGACTCCCAGTTGTGCATGACTGAAAACAGACACAGTGAGGGATCAGCTGCGGAAGGAATGGTTCATGCAGGGCCTATGCCCAACCACAGTGTGCATGTACAAAGGACATGTGCAGAAGGCGCCCGTGGTGTTTTGAATGTATACCCTGGCTGTAGGATAGGCCCTGAAAGGCAAGCCCAAATGCAGAATGTTTGTGATCAATCAAGTGTGGCTCAACTGCTAAACCTTCCTTTAGGAAGCTTAAATTGGCGGCACAGATCCCTGTCTACTAATGTCAGTAGATACAGATTTGCATCAACACCCATTGGTAATTGCAAGGGAAATCCATTGTACCACCCATGGAATGCCTCCTTGATGCAAAGGAGCTCAAAGTAGCACGTAGCACTATTTTGTGTTACTTTGGATAACATTCCAAGCCAAATTCTTATTTGTAACAGAAAGTAAATATAACCACATCATTTTGTGCCAGGTTTGCATTACAAAAGTAACAAAAACAAAGTGTAAGTAAACACAGGCCTATGTTTGTAAGCTTCACAACATTGTGCTAAAGAATAGTAAATTATAGTTACCCTCCTTACATTAAGACACAGATATGTCAAAAAACATATTTTTTGTATTTTTAACCTAGAAATGTGGTTCTAAGAAGCATCTGTTTAAGTGTGAAGGCATAAACACTATTATTTGTTATAGAGTTTTTCAATATTTTGGGGGTTCAACAGGGTACTGGCTTCTTTGAGTCATGTTGGTGTGTAGCCATGAGCTTGTCCCAAGCTCGGGTGCGTGGCTTTTCTACAGAAATCACTTTATAGCACTTGGAACAGCACAATCCAATATTGGTAATAAAGGCTTGTGATCTCTATGTACATGTGATCGTACATATTTTAAAAGTCGAGCAGATAGACCTGCAGTAAAAGAAACTGAACCCTCCTCTTCCATTCCCCGTCTCCTCTTTGCAACATTCAAATACTGACTGTGCCATGTATTCAGGTACTTCATCATTCCTGATATGCCCCAAAAATTATTTCTTCTTAGTATCCCTGCTAATTTATTTGTGGCACACATTGCATGTAACCACTCACTTTAACTGACTGTTTCCTTTCTCCAGACAGAAGAGGAGGAATTGCCTTGTAGCATGATCCTAAACAGCTCCTCCTTCTCTTGAGGCTCTTTACTAGGGGTCCCTTATCTTGTAGATGTTATTTTGATTTTTTTTTTGTCGGAACACCCCACAAAATCTTCATAAAAATGTCACAGGACCATACACAAGATGTTGACATATCCAGGTGAAAATCCCTAATGAGCGTAATGCATAAATACATAATATAAACCAAGCAGATATTCCTTTACTGTGAATAACAGGTACTGAAGTAATATTTTTAGGGACTGTGGTTCACTGACTTCGGATAAAGCAGATATTGTATTAAAAAGTAGAAAACTAGAAGAGGCTTTTTGTGCCTATTGAGAAATCCTAGGCTCAAGCTCAAAATAAAATTACCCATGCATAGAAAATACACATGGCCCACATGCCCAGAAAAGGAAGTGAAGACCTCACAGAAGCAAACCAGCACTTTATTATTAGCTCAATAGATCCCAAGGTACTACATGGTACAATAAAGACACCATAGAAAAAAACAAAATGAAAGCAGTCATCTGATTGGTCACTTTGAAAACAGTCCTCAAAATTAAGACCTCAGTCTTTAGAAAAAGAATCAAAAGATTGTCCTGAACACCATTAGCACATTGATGTTTTTAGAGAGATGGTTTGGTGTGAAGAAAATCACAATCCATCATAACCTCAGAGAGGAGTACACAGCAAGAAACGCAGAAAACACCATACACCAGCTCTAGCACAGCACCACAACAGGATCTTATGATTGTGGGCAAGTCAACATCTGCTAAACCACAACCATTAAATCCTGAAAAAGAGTCACAGGTGTGTCAGATTTCCAAATTTCAGCTGACCAGACAAAAACAAACCAATCAGGTGCTCCTCTGGAGTAAACATGGTCATTATTCCATGGGAAAAATTAGGATGTGGAAGCATCTGTGAAAAATGCATGCCAACAGCATAGCTCATGGTGAATTGGAGAGCGGTCAACTGGAACAATAAGAACAAATTGTGCCAGAGGCAGTGCTCTGTCAAAAGCAAGAGGAGGAGCAGAAAAAGATGGAGAATCTTACTACATATTGCAGGCACTGCCTAAATGTTATAACCTCTAGAGAAACAAATACAATATTTTTTTCAGGGGCCATGGAAGATCACTTGAAGAAAAAACACCAATACTTCTGGAAAAACAAAAGAAATAGAAGAAAATAAGTTCCATAAAAAAAAGTTACAAATACACAGTTAAAAAAGTAATTCAAAACTGAAACTGTCAAAAACACCCACAAGTTCAAATAACACAGTTAACAAGTATACAAAAAAACTCAGAAAACAAACTATCCAGAGATAGAGTCTCCTCTGTACACAACCACAGATTCTAAACACGAGGGGTCCAGTTAGGTGCTAGCACAGGTTGGGCACAACGTTTGGCCAAAGACCAAAATGTGTTCCTAACTGCCAGGAATCGCCATTTCTGTGTAGTGGGAAAGGCCCAGCCTACCCCTCCTATGCACTCTGGGCTATGTGGTTTCCAACCCATTCGTATGGGCACCTCTACCTCCTGCAGGACCATTCATTGTCCTTCCAGGTTTCATTTCTAGATATAATTATTCCCACAAAACATAAATGGAATGCCCCTCCCTTGCCTGGGTTGCCCCCCCTTGCATGAGTCATTTCCTGTATTTTTCCTTGGGGGACTGTTTCCTCTGTGGTGTCCAGGTCGAGGCATGCTTCCCTCTCCATGCCTTTTGAAATGTTTTTCCTTTTATACAGGCAGACTTCTCTTTGTACAGGCACATGTTGCACCATTGACACTTCCTACATGCTGCTTTAGTGTGCTCTTTGTCTCCACAGGACTGCCAATCATTCTCACAGGGTGCATTCTAGTGTTTCTATGCTACTCCTGTTCTCTTGTGAGACTACACTACTCTTAGGTGCCATCTGTGATGACCACGGTTTTCCACTATAAACGTCGAACTGGCTAAAGCTGCATTGCTTATTATTCTGGCATTGGAACAAGAAATCATCATCCTCACAACTGTGGTGAGTCATTGAAGATCCACCAGTGAAACACAAAACACTTCCTGTAAGTAAAGGTAAGAGAAAGGCCCTCCATAATCCTCTAAAAATGTATTGCAACTAGTAGGGGACCTTGAGACCTCTAACGGGTGAGTAGTTGTGCTATGATAGATTGATTGCTAGGGGACCTGTTATGGGAGTGTTCTAGATAAATATTGTTTATGGACCTTTGAAATGTACGTTGTAGAAATTCACTCATGCATTTTGCCTTGCCATTTGGATTCTGTAGAGTTGTTATGCTGAATGCCGCTATTCTATGACAATAATGTGGTAAGTTATAACCTTGGTTAACAACAACTTAATCCAAAGTGCATAATATGTTATGAAGAAGCAATAACGTAGATTCATCCTTTATCCAATTGTATTGTCATGATTGTACACAGAGAACTTTCAAGGCGACAGTTGAATTTCAGGTAAAACAGTGAGATTCCTCAATCTTGGTGCCAACTAATGTGCTGTTTCCAAGCAGTTATTGTGGAACCCTCGGAAGACAATCCACCAAGGACACCATGTAGCTGTACTCCTTGCCTTATTCATTGTTTTCTTCCCTAAACAGGTCTCCTTCCCTGCATTACCCTTCTACTCATTTCTCCCCTCAGCTGGCCACTCTGAAACTTTGGTACAGAAAGTTGCAGAGTCAGAGCTACCAGAAGGTCAGTCCTTTGAGTGTAATGCTCCTGAGGAACCATACACCCCCTTTACTGAATCTGACACCAACCTAAATAGGCAGTAGATGCTGTAGTCAGATGCCGAAAAAGACAATAACCTCTGGAACAAAAAAAGAAATTCACAGAAAAAACTAAGGTTAAAGTGATCTTATTCTTATATGACATAGTGAGATGCAACTTACATTTGGAAACTGAAAAAACCACAGAATTCAGAAACTATAGTTTAGTCAGCTTAGTATAACGTGAACTCCCCGCAGACACTGCTTATGACTGCACATATTAAATCACGCATAACATGTTAAATGACATTTTTGACAACATCACTGATGACCTCATTCAATGATTGTGACAGTGCGCTATATGAGTTCTAGACTGGATATAAATCAACAAGCTACACCTGTGCCCTATTTTCCATCACTAATCAAGTAATAATAGACACACCTGTTAACAACATGGAGACCACATAGCATATCTCTTACTTCACACACTTTTGGTAGATATCATTCTGATTTTAGTAGTATTCACCCAAATAACAAACAAAATACCTTCATGCAATTTTTTGCTGATGAATGCAGGTGTGACTAAGGGGGTCATTATGACCCTGGCGGGTGGTGTTATAGTGACGGTAGTACTGCCAACAGGCTGGAAGTGCACACCTCCATATTATGACATTGGCAGTTTGGCAAAAGCCAAACCGTCAATGTAGCACACCGACCGCCACAGTGATAACGACCGATGGCCTGGAGACTACAGTCTCTAGCCCGGCGGCCATCACTAGGCTTTTCTGCCACGAAAACCATGTTGGTAGGCACTCTCAGTGCTGGGGATTCCTTCCCTGGCACAGATAGGGGTCTCCCCTGCTCCCCTCCCCAGAGTCCTGCCCCACCCTTCCCCTCGCCCTTCCGACCCCCCGACATACACATACCTACACGTACAGACATACACAGGCATAAACACACACATACCCATATTCACCCATGCATGCATGCATCCATGCACATACACATCCACACACACTGACATACATACATGCACACACGCATTCACATATCACAGCATACATGCACACACACATTTCACACACCCCACACCTGCATGCACACGCACAGAAACATACACACACACCCCCATACACACACACTACTTGCAGGGTTTCCTCCAGCAGGAGACGGGACGCAGCACTGCTGCCAGCAGCAGCCTCTGCTGGCAGAACACCACCAGGCTGTATCAAAGGGTCATGATACGGTCCGCGGCAGTCTACTGGGGTGGCGTTGCTGCTGGCAGCAGCGCCACCTTACCGCCATCCGCTTGCATGACCATATTTGGAATTCCGCCAGCCTTCTAGCGGAATTCCACCAGCCTTCTAGCAGAATTCTGGCAAAGGTCATAATATGGCTGGTAGCCACGGCGATGGTCTTTGGGGACCCTCGCTATGGCGGCAGGTGGCATTTACCGCCTATGTCATAATGAGGGTCTAAGTGTCCTGTGTTTGTGGTTGTCTGGGTGAAATGCACAAGGGGGCTGTCAAACAGCACAAACAGATGTTGATTGGAGACAGGCTGTAAGGCACTGATGGTTTTAAGTGCAGAGAAATGCTCATTTTCGGTGCCAATAGAAGTTGGTGACAAGCCTGGCAAAGATCTTGTCTTGCCCCAAATGTCCTGCAAGGGGAATGTTGTGGGCCAGGCCCAGTAGGAAGGCCCAGTAACACTGGGGGACCACCATCACACATGCTGCCCCAGCCTCCAGTACCTTAGGCTCACTGTTAAGGATATCATTCTCCCAATTGATAAGGTGATCACCAGAGACTTCACCTGCTGCTTGGGCTGAGGCCTGTTGCCTCAAGCCCACAGGAGTGGGACACTCTTTCTGTGCGTTGCAGAACTCTTCCTTGGTTGGCCCACCCTCAACTTGCCAGCCAGCAAGCTCAGGTAGGTCACCCAGGGCAGCAATGTCCTCCCCGGTTTACTCAGGGGGCTCCTCCTCAGGGACCTCTTTAACCACTGTTGTAACCTCTGGGACCGGTTTTCTGTGCCCCTTGTCCCTCTCCTTGGCAGCTGCCTGGGCCATTCTTCCAAGTTCCATATGCCCTCAACTCCCCTCCCAGGCAGCCATGGACCTTGTGGTCATGCAGACCCACTCAGGCAATCCCAACATCTCCAAATGAGAACTTAGCTCTCCCTCCTTCCAGGTAGTGTGCTCAAGGTCATTGCCTAACACACAATCTACAGGCATGGTAAGACTCACAGCTACTTTCAGAGTATCAGAGACCCCCCAACACTCAAAGGGAACCAGAGATACTAGTTGGTGGCTCTCAAGATTGTCGGTGACTATGACTTGGTAGAATGTGTTTGGCAGAACCTGCTCTTTGAGACCAGCTGACCCCTGACAGTAGTCATGCTGGCTCTTGTGTCACACAGAGCCTCCACCCATTGCCCATTAATGGTGACCCACTGACTATACTTGGAAGTATCAGTAGGCATGTGACCTTTAGGCACGATTTCTGCATCCCCAAAGGACACTAGGGTTACCTCTGTCTTTTTCCCAAAACTAACTGGGACTACCTCCTCCCCGAGCTCTACACTAGCCAACCCTGGTGTCTGCCCTTCATTGGGGGGCTGTGCCCTCTTTGGACATCTGGAGACACCCTTAGAGTGAGCATACTTAAAGCACTTTATATATTGGGGTACAAAAACTCCCTGTCTTACTGTCAAAGAACCCTTTATTTTTAGAATCCGACTAAGACTGGCTACCACTATTCCCTTGAGAATTATTTTGGGGGCATTTTGAGAACTCCTTATTTTTAAGTTTTTCTCCCCCTCTTTCTTCTGCTGAGGACCCTGATGACCTGTGTGTGTGTGTCCCAGAGGCCTTTTTGGATACTCAGCTGCTAGCCTCAGCAGGGTTCCTGGGATCAGTCAGCTTACTGTTAACTGGGTTCTGGCGCAACTCTGTAAAGCAAATACTGAGCATATGCTCTCTCTGGATCACATTGTACAACCACATGTAATCATTTACTTTACTGCCCCACACCCAGCCATTCAGGGTCTTACTGGAAAAATCAATAAAGTCTGCCCAGGTTTGGTTGGGTAGCTTGTTACTGTCCCTGCATCTTTAGCAATACTTTTCAGGGGTCAGTCCTAATTTGGCAAGTCAGATGGCCTTCATAGGGGTACACTTGGTCTGGTCCCCGACCTCTAACATGAAAAGGGTGTCCCTCCTAAGTGTTGGTGCATGTTTCCACAAGCCCACCCCTCCATTGTTCTTCAGGAACCCCATGAGCCCTTAGTGCAAATTAATTTGCAGAAAACCACTTTTCAATGTCATTTCCCACTACATAATTTGGCACCAAACCCTTGGGCATACAAACTTTTTGTCTCCCGCAGGTCCTGTCTGTTTGCTGCCACATTCACTGGTGGACACAGACTGCCTAGACTTGAGGTCCAGTTCTTTCATACTGAGTTCATGAGCCAACAATAGTTTATTTTCTGCCAAAGCCCTCTCACTCTTCTCTTCCTCTGCATACATTTGCAATCTGGTCAACTGTAGTCTAAATTCTCTCTCCTCTCTCATTTCCTCTGCAGTCAGGCCGTAATTTGAGGCACTGCTTTCTCAGGGGCACAAATTCAAGGGTGTCACCCTCCACTACCGTTGGCAAATCCTCGGGAGAGCCATCTACTTGCTCTCCCATCTCAATGTGCTCTTGTGAATAGCCTTCTGCCCAGGCCCTCATCGCCTTTTGGTACTCCTCCTTCTTGGACGCTCCCTGGGTAGGTACTCCCACCCCTTGCAGAACTCTTTCAGCTGACTGAAAGTGTATACCTCCAGCTTGGCTAGGTCAAAATCTCCATCTCCACTTGTGGACCCAGCCAGACACATGATGTAGAGGATTAGATTAGAAAATGTCAAGGAGGGAAATTGTAGCAAAAAAGAAAATTATCAAATTGACCTTTAACTGTGAGTAGGTAGTGTACATATAGCTATTTTATGGCACTGCACAAAGTTACACACAGTACCCGGTATGCCTAAAAAATAAAGATGCAAGGAGACACAGAGGAGGAGATGCATGGAAAAATAGAGTGTTGCATTGAATTTTCTAAGGCGGCACGGACAATGCGCTGTTTCTTTCCATGCTGCAAGGGGTTTGTGTTGTTTTTCGGCATGCAGTCTTGGTTCCTCACTGTGGTGCAGGGATATGTTGACGCCCAGGGAGGATGCAGGGAAAATCATTGATGCGCTAGAAGAAGGCACAGGCGCTACATCTATCCGGTAGATGATGCGTCAAATTTTCCATCACAAGGCAGGCGCTGTGTTGAATTTCCAGTCGGGAAGTTGGGGCAAAGTTGGTCTGATTAGCTGTGCTGCAATTTCTCGGTTGCAACACAGGCTTGGCGTCAATTTCGGTAGGTGGTACGTTGATTTTTGACACAAAACGAGTTTCCTGAAGAGATGAAGGTGGTCATTACAACCCTGGCGGCCGGTGTTAAAGCGGCGGTAAAACCACAAACAGGCTGGCAGAAAAAAAATTGAATTACGACCGTGGAAAAACCGCCAACATAGACAGCCACTTTAACACTCCGACCGCCACGGCGGTACAAACAAACAACGTGGTCGGTCACCGCCAACAGACAGGCGGAGGACAATGTACCGCCCACAGTATCACAACCTACCAATCTGCCACCTTTTCCAGGGCGGATTCCCCGTGAACAAAAACATGGCGGAAACAGGACTTCGAAGGGAAAACGCTCACCTCTACACACCCCATGAGGAATCAGCACGCCATGGAACCCAGCTCTAGATCCTGCCAGCCCTTATCTTCTTGCTCCTCTACCAGGAGCACGAAAACTGGCGGCGAAGACCACAGTGAGTACAGCACCTACGACACAGGGGAGGGGGGAAGGAAAAAACAGGGACACACACACACGCAACACCCTTACCCCCACCCTCACCCACGACAACACACCCACTAATACATATTGGTACATTACAATTACACCCTGCAACCCGCCCCTGAAGAATGCAAAGACAAAAGAAAATGAGTGTAATCCATGTAATATATTAAAATCCAGTACGCAAAAATGTATATATACACTATAAACAAAATATACACCAAGAATAGTAGTCCAGGTAGTGCTCCATTGAAATCCGTGGAACTCTGGGCCCACACGGTATGGGCGAAGCCCACACTCAATCCCCGAACATGACAGAGAGAACACTGCAGGGGCATCAGATAGCAATAAAACAGGCACCTCAGGGGGAAGGGAAAGGGGGGGCACCTCAGCCAGTTGAGTACACGACGCCAAATCCACGAGGGGGCCACATGCCCACTGTTCCATCATGGTGAGTACAAAGCCACAGTCTCTCAGGACTCTACAGTGGGTGGGTTGCCCACTGTTCCATCCTGGGGAGTGCAAAGCCACAGTCTCTCAAGTCTCTACAATGGGTGGGTTGCCCACTGTTCAATCCTGGGGAGTGCAAAGCCACAGTCTCTCAAGTGGATGTGTTTCTCCACTGGTTCTGGAGGGGGCCTTGTGCCCAGAGTGCTTCATCCTGCCAAGGACAGAGGTAGTGGATGCCTTTCTCCACTGGTTCTGGAGAGGGGCTTGTGCCCAGAGTGCTTTAACCTGCCAAGGTCAGAGGTAGTGGATGCCATTTCTCCACTGGTTCTGGAGGGGGCCTTGTGCCCAGAGTGCTTCATCCTGCCAAGGACAGAGGTAGTGGATGCCTTTCTCCACTGGTTCTTGAGGGGGCCTAGTACCCAGAGTGCTTCATCCTGCCAAGGACAGAGGTAGTGGATGCCTTTCTCCACTGGTTCTGGAGGGGGCTTTGTGTCCAGAGTGCTTCATCCTGCCAAGGACAGAGGTAGTGGATGCCTTTCTCCACTGGTTCTGGAGGGGGCTTTGTGCCTAGAGTGCTTCATCCTGCCAAGGACAGAGGTAGTGGATGCCTTTCTCCACTGGTTCTGGATGGGACCTTGTGCCCAGAGTGCTTCATCCTGCCAAGGACAGAGGTAGTGGATGTGATACCCCATTGGTTCTGGAGGGGGCCTTGTGTCCAGAGTGCTTCATCCTGCCAAGGACAGAGGTAGTGGATGCCTTTCTCCACTGGTTCTGGAGGGGGCCTTGTGCCCAGAATGCTTCATCCTGCCAAGGACATAGGTAGTGGATGTGATACTCCATTGGTTCTGGAGGGGGCCTTGTGTCCAGAGTGCTTCATCCTGCCAAGGACAGAGGTAGTGGATGCCTTTCTCCACTGGTTCTGGAGGTGGCCTTGTGCCCAGAATGCTTCATCCTGCCAAGGACAGAGGTAGTGGATGTGATACTCCATTGGTTCTGGAGGGGACCTTGTGACCAGAGTGCTTCATCCTGCCAAGGACAGAGGTAGTGGATGCCTTTCTCCACTGGTTCTGGAGGGGGCCTAGTGCCCAGAGTGCTTCATCCTGCCAAGGACAGAGGTAGTGGATGCCTCACTGAGGGCAGCAGGGGTGACTGGAGCGAAGGTGATGCCCACCCTCCTGGGTGAGCAGGCACGGGGCGAAAGCTGACGGGCTGCTGGAAGGGCGATGCTGGTGGGGGGTGGCGGCTGTACCTGTAGATGCCGGGGGCACAGATGTTGCCGCCACCACAAGGGAGCTCCCATCAGAGGACGAGTCCGTGTCACTGGTGTCAGCTCCTGTCCCCGCAGTGGAGCTCCCCTCGCCCTCCGTCCCAGTGGTGAACTCCGAGTCCGTAGTGTCGCCCTCCAGGGCCATGTAGGATGCAGCTCCCTCCTGCTCCGGTGCCACTGCTCCTCCACCTGATGATGCTAATGCACACAAGAACAGGGAGACCACAAAAAGGGGGGACGACGACAGAAGAAAGACATGTTGAGTGCATGCATTACCGCTACCATTGGCGGACATGACAGACACAGAAGCCCCCTGCACTACGCCGCGGACTTGGGCTCCACTGTTCAATCACTGGGACATGGCCTACAAGGCTATGGATGACATCTGCACACATGGATGACACAGGAGCCTGACTAGGTGTACTTGGCACTGTACACAGGTGGGGTGGGGTGCCACAGGGTTTGCCAGAACAAATGGACCTAACTAGCACACTCCCCCTGGCCTAGGGAATCCCACAGCCCACCTCCCCCACCCAGACACCTCCACTGCGTGCAAAATCAGCAGAATGAGAGTGTACTCACCCCCTTGTGGCTGCTGTGATGCCCTCAAGCGCCCATCCAACTCCGAGTACGCCACCGCCAGGATCGTGAACATCAGGGGGGTCATGGAGCGACGGGCACCCCTCCATCGTAGGGAGGCCATCCCCAGCTGGGCCTCCGCCGTCTTCTTGCTCCAGCGGCGAATGTCCTCCCATCTCTTACGCAGTGGGTGCTCCGTCTGTGGTAGACCCCCAGGGTTTGGACGTCCTTGGCGATGGCACGCCAAATATATTTTTTCTGGTGGGCTCTAACCTACATGAATTGTACAGGGGGAAAAGAAAAGTTATTACCAAATGCACCGTCACAGTCCTTGGCCCCCAGGCCTACCCTTGCCATGATGCACATGCACTCACTGTCATTTCATGCACGCCTCACTCTCCCCTCCCCATCTTTCATCCACCCCACTCCACACAGGCATAGCCCATACAGCATGCTCCCAGTGTATTTACCTGTTTATCTGGAGGACCGTAGAGTAGCGTGTACTGGAGGAGGACCCCATCTACGAGTTTCTCCAACTCCTCCGATGTGAAGGCAGGGGCCCTTTCCCCAGACGCATGAGCCATTGTCTCTACCAGACCAAGGTCACAGCAGCACTTGCACTGTAGGTCCTCTCCTGTCAAAGATCAGGTATCGAGTGATTGAACGGATAGAAAATGGCGGGCACGTCCGCGGGGGTGTGTAACATCACCGCCAGCGTACATCGTCATTGGCTCTTGGGACCCATAGGGTACAATGTTAACCAATGCAGCATTGCGCCCCGGTCTTCGACCGCCTACAGTGACGGTGTACAACGCCAGCGCAGTTACCTCACATCCCATTGTCCCACTTTACAGGTCAGGCAGCTGCCATTTCAGGGGCCCACATGGCTTAATTTTTAACTGCGTCACACATACCTATGCCTTGCCTCAACACTCATACACGCCAATTTCTGATTATGATTCGTGTTCTGTGTAAGCTATGGGTACGTACCTCTGAGTTGGTTGACTTTGTGCTAGTTGTTGTCCTTCATAGTCACCGTCCGCTGGGACATGTGAGGAGATGGCGTCATCCTCCGGTGTACAGACCGCTGGTGGACCTGTCAACAATGGAGGAAAGAAATGTGATCATCAACTACAGGCTTGACCGTGCCACAATCCTGGAACTGTGTACCCAGCTGGAGCCAGACCTGATGTCAGCTATCCGCCATCCCACAGGAATCCCGCCTCAAGTGCAGGTGCTGTCAGTAGTCCATTTCCTTGCAAGTGGGTCATTTCAAACAACAGTGGCCATAGCATCAGGGATGTCCCAGTCTATGTTTTCCAAGGTGTTGTCCAGAGTGTTGTCTGCCCTGCTGAAACACATGCGGAGCTACATCGTTTTCCCTCAGGTGGAGGATTTGCCTACAGAGAAATGAGACCTCTATGCCCTGGGACATATCCCCACCATCATAGGTGCCATTGATGGGACCCATGTGGCTATGGTACCCCCCGCAGGAGTGAACAGGTGTACAGAAACCGGAAGAGTTATCATTCCATGAATGTGCAGATGGTGTGTTTGGCAGACCAGTACAACTCCCATGTTAATGACAAGTTCCCTGGCTCAGTGCATGACGCTTACATCCTGCAGAATAGCAGCATCCCTTATGTGATGGGGCAACTCCAGAGGCACTGTGCGTGGCTATTAGGTGAGCACCTGGAAGCAAGTCAGTGGGAATGGTTGTCTGAGTCTGTGGATATCCCAATAGGTTAGTGCGTGTCTAATAATTGTCTCTTGCCATTTGCAGGTGACTCTGGTTACCCCAACCTGTCATGGCTACTTACCCCAGTGAGGAATCAGAGGACAAGGGCAGAGGAAGGCTACAATGAGGCCCATGGGTGAACTCGGTGGATAATAGAGCGGACCTTCGGCCTCCTGAAGGGCATGTTCAGGTGCCTCCCTATGACAGGTGGATCCCTATTCTACTCACCAAAGAAGGTGTGCCAGATTATCGTGGCCTGCTGTATGCTTCGCAACTTAGCTTTGCAACTGCAGGTGCCTTTTCTGCAGGAGGATGGTCCAGATGGCGGTGTTGTTGCAGCTGTGGAGCCTGTGGACAGTGAAGATGAGAAGCAGAAGAAGAGGACATCGACAACAGGAACTCGGTGATCCTGCAATATTTTCAGTGAGACACAGGTAAGAATACAAACCTGCCTACTACATGTACTGTAACACTACTACCTCTCTACTGTCTGTTGTTTTCACACAGTGTATGGTCACTGAGTTTTCACTTTCCCTTACGATTTCACAGATGTATGTCCCACAGTGTGACATCTGCTTTGTTTCCTCATGGACTAGAGCTGTGTGACATAGGTATGTTGACATTACAATTGAAAGAACATTTTGACACTGTAATTGCTAATTCACTGTTTCGAAATCACAGACTGACTCCAGATTGTTTTGTGCTTCAAGGGTGTTTATTTCAGTGCTCAATATTGGAGGGGGTTGTAAAATGGTGAGGGGTGATGGTGGAGGAATGTCCATTGCAGAGTCCAGTCTATTAGTCTCACAGGTGCATTGCCCAAATAGGCATAGGAAGTGGAGCTGGGGCAGTTTGAGGATGGACAGGGTGACAAAGTGGGATAGAAAGATGACATTCAGGGTGGTCTCATTTCTTGGCGGGGGTCTTGGCATCATTCTCTGTCTTTGTCCTGGATCACAGGGACCGTTTGCGGGGTGGTTATCCCTCTGCAGGGGGTGGGGTGCTGGTGTGGTGGTCCTGTGGCGGTGCCTCCCGTCCACTAGCGCCGGCAGAGGTGGTGGGCAGTTCATCGTCCAGGCTAGTGTCAGGGGCCCCTTGTTGTGCCACAGTGTCCCTACTGGTGTTGAGGACTTCCTTCAGCACCCCTTCAATGGTGCCCAGGGTGGAATTGATGGCTCTGAGTTCCTCCCTGAAGCCCAACTACTGTTCCTCCTGCAGGCGCCGGGTCTCCTGAAACTTGGCCAGTACCGTTGCCATCGTCTCCTGGGAGTGGTGGTAGGCTCCCATGATGTTGGAGAGGGCCTCGTGGAGAGTGGATTCCCTTGGCCTGTCCTCCCCCTGCAGCCCTCCCAGTTCCCCTGTGTTCCTGGCCTTCCGTCCCCTGGAAAGTGTGCCCACTGCCCCCAGGTCCCTGTTATTGTTGGGGTGGTGGGTTAGCCTGGATTCCCTGTAGTGGTGGACACACTGCTGCTTGACATGCCCTGGGGACAGAGGTATGGGCCCGCTGGGTGGGTGCTGTGCTGGTGTTTCCAGAGGGGGGAAGCTCTGTAGTGGCCTGTGACTGTGTGAGGGGAACCGACTGTCCCGAGGTCCCCAATAGGCCGGGCTGGTCATCTAGATCCAGTTGGACAGGGCTGCTGTCATCACTGTGGGCCTCTTCTGTTGGTGGTGTGAACATGTGTGGACCCTCCTGTCCAGTGACATTGGGTAGGGGTCCTGAAGGGGTATAAAAGGATGTTTATTACATCTGTGTGTGCCATGGTGTGCAATAGGTGGGTGACCGTGTACCCCAGTGCTTGCATTCCTGAGTGGGACCTTGTGTGATGGTGGTTTAGCGGGGTGTATGGTATGTGCAGTGGCCATGCTTTGGTGATGGGTGTCCATGCTTTGTTGTTGCATGCAGGGCTTGGTGTTGGGATGGGTGGGTTGTGATGTTGGGACATTTGTGAGGAGTTGGAGTGATCGGGTGAGGGTGAGGGTGGGGGTATGTGATGGCATGCAGGTAGGGTGGGGGATGTAAGAGTTAAGATTTGACTTACCAGTGTCCATTCCTCCATCTACCTATGCAAGGCCCTCAGGATGCAGAATCGCCAAAACCTGCTCCTCCCATGTTGTTAGTTGTGGGGAGGAGGTGGGGATCCGCCGCCAGTCCGCTGAACCACAAGGTGGTGTCTTGAGACCACGGAGCGCACCTTCAACCTTAGGTCATTCCACCTCTTCCTGATGTCATCCCAATTTCTTGGGTGCTGTCCCACTGCGTTAACCCTGTCCACTATTCTGCACCATAGCTCCAACTTCCTAGCTATGGAGGTGTGCTGCACCTGTGATCCGAATAGCTGAGGATCTACCCGGACGATTTCCTCCACCATGACCCTGAGCTCCTCCTCCGAGAACCTGGGGTGTCTTTGCCGTGCCATGGGGTGGTGTGGGTGATGTGTGGGGTGGTGTGTGTAGTGGTAAGTGGGGTGATATTTAGTGGTGTGTTGTGTGAGGTGCGTGGAAGTTATATGGGTGATGTTATTGTGTGCCTGTGGATGCTTGGCAGTTGTTTGTGGTGTCTCTCTCGGGCCTTCTCTTGTACTTGTGGTCGTAGGGGTTTGTGGGTGATGTGGGTGTGCGTTATATATTGTATTAGATGTGTGGGAGTGGTGTGTGTATGTGTATCAGGTGTGTGTGTTTCGAATTGTCCAATGTGGCTGTGTTTTGTAAATGTGTGTGTATTTTGAGCGCAGCGGTGTGTACCGCCAATGGAATACCGCGGTTGAAAGACCGCCGCGTGGATTCGTGCGTTATGATAGTGTGGGCGTATTTCTGTTGGCGTGACGATGGAGGTTTTGTTTTCGCCAGTTTATCACTGACCTTTGGTGTGGCGGACTTGTGTGGGTGTCTGAATTTTGGTGGATTCCGAGCTGTGGGTCATAATAGCTGTGGCGGATTTCCACGGCCGTGGCGGTGTGTTGGCGGTCTTCTGCACAGCGGTATACGGCTTTTACCGCCAATGTTGTAATGAGGGCGAAGTCTTTTTGGCCCTGAGACTTCAGAAAACAGGAGGCAAGTTCAATCCAAGCATTCAGAGAAAATTTTGGGGGAAGGCAGAGTCCTTCTCAGCAAAGTCAGAGGTCTGCAGGGCAGCAGGGCAACAGCAGGGCAACAGTCCTTCTCAGCAAAGCAGTCCAGATGAGTCATTTAGGCAGCCAAGCAGCTCCTCTGACAGGGTGCAGTTGTAGGTCCAGAAGTGTCTGCTTTGGTGGAGTCAGAAACCCAGTTTATATACCCAAAAATGCCTTTGAAGTGGGGAAGACTTCAAAGAGCGGTTTTGAAGTGCACAATTTCCCCTTTCAGCTCAGTCCTGTCTGCCAGGGCCCCAGCAGGGGGTTTGGCAGCCCATTGTGCGAGGGCAGGCCAATGCACTTTGAAATGTAAGTGTGAGGCCCTCCACCCTTCCAGCCCAGGAAGAAATGCAGATGAATGCAGGTGTGACTGAGCATCCTGTGTTTGTGGTTGTCTGGGTGAAATGCACAAGGGGGCTGTGAACCAGCCTAGACCAGACATTGATTGGAGACAGGATGTGAGGCGCACATGGTTTTAAGTGCAGAGAAATTGTCATTTTCTAAAAGTGGCATTTTTAAAATAGTAATATAAAATCCAACCTCCCCTATAAGCAGGATTTTCCATTACCATTCTGGCCATACTATATATGACCTTGTTACCCCTTTCAGATAAGAATCTACCCCTCACAAAATGTATGAGGGCAGACCTAATGCTAGTCTATGAAAGGAGCAGGCCTCACAGTAGTGGAAAATGAATTCAGGAGTTTTTCACTACCAGGAGATATAAATATGTACATGTCCTTCCTTTTACCTACATAGCACCCTGCCCTATAGGTTACCTAGGGCCTACAATAGGGGTGACTTACATGCAGGAAAAGAGGAGTTTAAGGCTTTGCAAGTACTTTTCAATGCAAAGTTGAAGTGGCAGAGAGGCTGCACACACAGGCCTTGCAATGGCAGGTCTGAGCCATGTTTGGTTAAGGAGCTACTTATGTGGGTGCACAATGGCTCAATCAGTGCTGCAAGCCCACTAATAGCATGTAATTTACAGGCCCTGGGCACATGTAGTGCAATTTACTTGGGACTTATAAGTAAATCAAATATGCCAACTGGGGATGAACGAATGTTACCATGTTTAAGGGAAAGAGCATATGCACTTTAGCACTGGTTAGCAGTGGTAAAGTGTGCAGAGTCATAAAACCAGCAAAAAAAGTGTCAGAAAAGAGGAGGGAGGCAGACAAAAAGTTGGGGGATGACCACCCTAAGGCTGTCAGGTCTAACATTGCTCTTTTGATTTTTCCATAACTTTGCCAAATTGATGATTTAAGTATGCTGGGTGGCACATATTTTGTGCATTGCTAACCATAACTGCCAAATTTCAGTGGTTTGACTAGTTGGAGCACAAACCACACCTCAATATTAACTGATCTTAAATAAAACTGGGTATCAGAGAAAAGGCCCAGAGCGTATTGCTTCCAATGGCCACAATACCCTAGGATGTGTAGGGAAGTTCATACGTGTTTCATGTTAACATAATTCATGGTATAATTTCACAAATCCAGGATTTCTCATATTTCTTTGCTTTTTATTGAAGATTTGTATTCCAATAGTTCATTCAGGTATTACACAGCATGACAAAAAAAATCATTTTTCAAGGACACCACAGCACTCAAAATAGTTAATAATCAACAAGTCATCCAAATGAGTTTGGTTGTAGTAGGTTCCATTTATTTGTAGATATGGACATCAATGTAGGAAGATGAGTTTTGTTCACGATCACAGCCAACACGTGTTTTGTCACAATAGGTAACTTTTTCAAGGCTGTAAGAACGACAAGAAATATGTTTGCCAAACCTAAGATGCATATGTTGAGGATGACAGCATAAAGATAAGATCCAAAGTGTGGAAACTTATAATTAGGTATGTGTCCAACCAAGCAAGGGGGCAAGTGATGCAGCACCCCTATACCCAAACCAAGGGAGCCAAGTGGTTGTGAAGTATGCAAGAAAATTCATGACAGAAAAGTGGTACCAGTGATAGGTGTGTAAACAAAGAGCAAAGGTTATGCGTGTCCACCACAAGACAGTGCAATTTGATCGAATTTAAAATGGGCCGGGACTGCCGAGGCCAAAGACGGTGGAGTAAGTCGACTAGAAACCTATGAAGGATGGTGGTGATTATTGAAGAGGATTCCACACAGTATTGCATGCCAACAAGACAAAAAGTCAAGAAGACTATAATAAAATGCCATACCTCATTGGGTAAGCAAAATCTATTATTAGAAAACCACAAAAGCATGTGTCTGGAACAACACATGTGGTGAGAGTCATTGACAGAAGAACTGCGAACTATAAGAGGTATGTAGAGTGATCACCATGATTTTAACACACTCACCTCTGTTATTACAAAGTGTAACAGAAGATGGATAGGAGATCATTCACTTGTTCACGTATCAAGGTAAACGGTAGTCCCTGACAGACAGACAATGGTAAGTCTAGAACCTAGAGGGAAAAAAAGAAAGGTAAAAAGCTCAGGAAAAACATCAGTGATTGTCACATGCCAAAATAAGTGGTCTGGAGAAAACTGACTGAGCATCTGCCACAGTGTCCGCTCAGTAGGGAAGTATATCACGAGAGAGAACTTGAAACCATGTTGAGCCAAAGGCTCAGCCTTTAAGTAAATATGGCTAATAGTGTGTAGCCTAACACCAGAAAAACAGGAAACAATAAGCAAAACCCCATTGCATAAGGCAGAAATAAGAGTGGGCCTGCTGTAAGAAAAATAGAGCATGCACAAGTCAGTTAGAGAGTATGCTCACATATAGTATCAGCAAGGCGTACTAGCGAGTGAAAAAAGGGCAGTTGACTAAGCCAATGAATGGTCAATTGGGCACCAACTAGCCAAACTGGTAACAAACATGTACCAATGAACTCATAAATACTGGGCACCATCCAGCTCAACCTTATAAGGAGCTTGACTCCATGGTCACCTAAGCACCACCCAAACATTCTGGTCTGGGAGAGTGCTTAACTGTATATGAGAAGTAAGGAACTCAAATAAGAATAACTTAATCATCACTGACTCCAACTGCGCTTAGATATGTTGTAGTAGTAAGCAGAAAACATGCTGCAATTGAAGTGGAAATTGTGTAAAGCATGAAGAACCCACGTAAAATGCATTGACTCAGCGTTCTAGTGGGAACAACTAAATGGTGGCTGGTCCTAACCGAAGAAGTATGCAGGGCCAAATTGCAAAGTAAAGGGGGGAAATATCATGAATATTGGAAAGAAGTCCAAGCCCAGTGGTAAAAGAAATACTAAAGACCGCCGATACGCTTACAGATAGTCTCCAGCAGCAACGGTCTGTAATAGTTGTACAAGAAGTTGGCGAACACCAAACGGAGCTCTTTAATGCCCTTTGGAGCTAGAGAAAGGACAACAAAAGGCAGAGGGCATCCGTAGGGAAGTGGTGGCCATCTTGTAACGTAGTCAAAACAAAAAAGAAGTGCAAGGGTATGATAGCAGTTGCATTAAATTGATGTGACAAGTAGGCGAAAGCCTCAGAGTCATCAAAGACTTTGGCCCTCATTACAACCCTGGCGGTCGGTGATAAAGGGGTGGTAATACCGCCAACAGGCTGGTGGTAATAAACATGACATTATGACCACGACGGAAACCGCTCAGACAGCCACTTTAACACACTGATCGCCAGGGTGAAACCACAAGCACCACAGCGGTAACCCACAATAGCCAGTCGGAGCACAATGTACCGCCCACAGTAATATGATACACCCATCCGCCACCTTTTCTGGGGCGGTACAACGACATCAATAGGCTGGCGGAAACACTGCACAGAAGGGAAATGACTCACCTCTGGAGACTCAGGGAAGAACCGCACGCTATGGAACCTGAGCTGCATGTCTTCCCCATGCTCTTCTACCTTCTGCTCCATTACGAACAAAAACACAGGCGAAGACGACAGCTGTGAGTACTGCCGCCTAGCACATCGGGGAAGGGGGGGAGAGAGTGACACGCACATGCAACATGAAACACCCCCACCTCCAAATCCACACATACAACCAGATTCAGTAACATAACATATACACCCGTACCCCTCAGGAATAATGCAAGGACAACTACTATAGTGTAAAAAGGCTGTAATAAGATAAATCTAGGTGAAATATGTGAATCCAAATAAAATAAGTTTATACATATTTACAATGCAAGGGACACTACCCAGTCCTCAATGTCCGTGGGCCACAGGGCCATATCACAAAGTACAAGGCCCAACCTCACTCCTGTAACAACACAGAAAGAACACTAAATGGGCATCAGTTTGAAAATAGACAGGCACCTCAGCGGGACGGGGAATGGGGTGGCACCTCAGTCGGAAGATGGTACAACGCCACTGGTCCTGGAGGGGACAACAAGCCATGTGCTTGGTCCTGGGGAGTGCAAGGTCACAGTGTCTCAAGTGGGTGATTTGCCCACTGCTTGGTCCTGGGGAGTGCATGGCCACAGTCTCTCCAGTGGGTGATTTTCCCACTGGTTCTGGAGAGGGCATAGTGCCCAGTGACCTTCATCATGGGAAGGATGGGGTGAGTGGATGGCTTCTTCCACTGGTTCTGGAGGAGGTATTGTGCCCAGTGAGCTTCATCCTGGGAAGGATGGGTGAGTGGATGGCTTCTCTACTGGTTCTGTAGGGGGTATTGTGCCCAGTGAGCTTCATCCTGGGAAGGATGGGCTGAGTGGATGGTTTCTCCATTGCTTCTGGAGGGGGAATTGTGCCCAGTGAGCTTCATCCTGGGAAGGATGGGGTGAGTGGATGGCTTCTTCCACTGGTTCTGGAGGGGGCATTGTGCCCAGTAAGCTCCATCCTAGTAAGGATGGGGTGTGTGGATGGCTTCTTCCACTGGTTCTGGAGGGGATAACATGCCCTGTGATGGAGATCTTGGGGAGTGCAAGGTCTCTCACCTGGGTCAGACCCACAGGATTTTCTGGGGCCTGGCTGCGCTACAGCCCATGGACACAGAACTATACACTGTCTGCCAGCAGTGACGGCTGCTCAGTGGTGGCAGTGGTGGTACTGGCAGTGGTGGGAGTATGCTCCAGCCCTTCCCCTGCAGCCTCGGGCGGCTGCCCACTGGGGCTGCTGCTGCTGGCAGTGGTGCTCGTGGCGGTTCTGGCAGTGGTGGGGGAGGCTCCAGGCCTTCCCCTGCAGCCTGGGATGGCGGAACCACCATGGTTGGTGGTGGGGGGTCCGAATGAGTCCCAGGACCAGGCCTATTGTCATTTTTGCCTGCTGGTGCAGGCCCCTTGCCCTTCCTGACAGTAGCTGGGGATGGCTCCTTGCTCTTTTTGGCAGCAGCTGGGGACTGCTCCTTGCCCTTTATCTCAGCAGCTGGGGATTGCTCTCTGCCCTTCCTTTTACCAGCTTGGGTTGCCTCCTTGCCCTTCCTTTTTGCAGCTGGGGGTGCCTCCTTGCCCTTCCCTGCAGCAGTTGGAGTGCCTCCTTGCCCTTCCTTGCAGCACTTGGTGCAGGCACCCTATCACTGTGGCTGCCAGGTGTCTGGGATCCTCTCCCACCTTTATGTAGCTGTGGACACTACTGTGCCCCTGGAATGGGTTGCTGAGGTGCTGAGGTGAGGAACACCCTGGCCTGAAGTGAGGGACGGGGGAGGGCTAGGGAAGAAGTCAATGTTGGCAAGGAAAAGCATCTTAGGGGCATTAGGGTGGTAAGACGGAGATGGTTTGGGAGTGGAGGAAGAGGGAGTGGTTGTAGGAGGTGTCAGTCTGCTGTGTTTGGGTGCAGGTGCATGGGCTGGATGCTGTTGTGAGGTGGATGGCTGTTGGGTGTCTGAGTGCTTGTGTACTTTGTGAGGAGGGGGCACATACACAGTGGTAGAGGACACAGGGGATGTGTGCATAGAAGTGGGGGTGATGACTGCCAGTGAGGGGTGTGTGCTGTTAAGTGTGCTGGTGATGGGGGTAGTGGATGAGGATGTAGTACATGCAGGTGGGATGGAAGATGCAACTGGGAGGGAGGTGGAGGATGAGGAGGAATGGCCACAGTGGAGGCAGTGGATGTTGGTATGTCTGATTCTGGATGGTGTTTGTGTGAGTGCCTGTGTGATGAAGTGTGGTGCTTGTGTTTGTCATGTCTTTTGTGTGTTGTCCTGGGTGCATGCTGGTCTGCCTGTGTGCTTGGGATAGGTTGGGGTTAAGGTGAATGGGACTGGGTAGAGGAAGTTGGAGGGGGAGGCTAGAAACAGGGACAATGGCTGCCATCAGAGAGGAGGTCAGAGCCTGGATTGATCTATGTTGGGCCACCATGCCAGTGTGAATGCCCTCCAGAAAGGCATTTGTCTGTTGTATTTGGGCTGCCAGCCCCTGGATTACATTCACACTGGTTGACTGCCCAGCAGAGATGGATCTCAGGAGGTCAATAGCCTCCTCTCTCAGGGCAGCCGGGCTAAATGGGGCAGGGCCTGAGGTGCCTGGGGCGAAGGAGATGCCCACCCTCCTGGGTGAGCGGGCACAGAAAACTCGCTGAGGGGCTGCTGATAGGGTGGTGCTGGTACGGGGTGCCAGCTGTGCATGTAGCTGGGGTAGGCACAGAGGTGTCTGCCAACACCAGGGAGCTTCCATGGGAGGAGAAATCCGTGTCTGAACTGTCCCCTCCTGTCTCCGCTGTGGTGCTCCCCTCGCCCTCCGTCCCACTGGAGCCCTCACCGTCAGTGGATTCGGCCTCCTGGGTCCTATGGGATGCAGCTCCCTCTGTCACCGGTGCCTCTGCACCTCAGCCAGATGATGCTAATGCACATAAGGACAGGGTGACAAAACAAAAAGGGGGGAGAGACAAAGGATACACTTGGTCAATGGCAGCAACAACACCACCGTTGGCGTACATGACACACAAACACACAGGGAAAAGCCCTAAGCACTAGGCAATGCACTTTCAGTCACAATGCTAGTCACCAGGCCATAGATAGGGACACCTAAAGCCAATTGCAGTATACCTGAGACCCACAGACCCCTGCCCAGTAGTGGATGCCTACTAGCTTGGTTGGAAGTATTTTACGTCAGAACCCTGCCCAACATGGAACCTACTCTGCAATGTCAGGCCTGGCCTAGGGGCACTCACAGGCCCACATCCCCCACCCTGATACCACCCCACCAGGTGCAAGTTGTATATTGGGGCACTTTACTCACCCCCTTGTGGCTGCTGTGATGCCCCCAAGCACCCATCCAGCTCTAGATAGGCCACCGCCAGTATGCAGGCCATCAGGGGGGTCAGGGTTCGACAGGCACCCATTCCTTGCTGGGAGGCCATCCCCAGATGGGTCTCAGCCATCTTCCTTGCCCAGCGTCTCAGGTCCTCCCACCATTTGCAACAGTGGGTGCTCCGCATGCCGTAGACCACCAGGGTCCGCACATCCTTGGGGATGGCACGCCATATACCCTTTTTCTGATGGGCGCTGACCTGCAGGGAAATGGACACAGGGAAAGGTCCTGCCTGCCTGTGTCACTCATAGCCCACCATGCGGCATCCCATCCCCATTAGCACAGACATGGCCCACCATACATGCTGCACGCTGCCCAGGGCCCATCCACCACCCCCCCCCCACATGAGGCCTTCACACAAAGCACTCCATGCATTCGTGTCCCATGCTTTGTACTCACAGTGTACTCACCTGTTGGTCTGGAGGCCCATACAACATTCAGTACTGGGGTAGGACACCATCCACCAGCCTCTCCAACTCCGCCAATGCGAAGGCAGGGGCCCTTTCCCCAGTGACATGAGCCATGGTCAGTTCCAGACACAGATCACAGCAGCACATGAAGTGTAGGTCCTCTCCTGTTGAAGGTCGGGTAGCAAATGAGTGAATAGATAGAAAATGGCGGTGACGTCCGTGGTGATGCATACCGTCACCGCCGACATACATCACCATTGGCCATTGTACCCCATAGGTCCCAATGTTAACTAATGAGGAGTCACACAGCGGTTTTCGACCGCCTCCCGCAATTGTGTACAATGTCTGTGTCATTACCTCATTTCCACCTGTCCCTCCAAACAGGACAGGCGGACACCATTTCAGAGGAGGGTGAAGGACATGGCTCCTAACTGCATCACAGTACACATATGCACTATTTGGAGATCTCCAACAAAATACTGATACAATCACAACATACAGTGAAGTGTAGTGGTTGGAAATAAGAGATACTGACTAGCTGCTCTCCATTTCACCCCATAGATTGCAACAGCTGCGGATGGATAGGAGATGGAGATATACCCCCGTGTACAGACCCCTGGTATACTTGGCAACAATGGAGGACAGGCACATTATCCTCACTTATGGACTAGACAGAGCCACAATCACAGAGCTGTGTGCCCAATTGGAGCCTGACCTAATCTCTGCTATCCGTCATCCCACCGGGATCCCCCCTCTTGTGCAAGTGCTATCTGTGCTCCATTTCCTGGCAACTGGCTCCTTCCAAGTGACAGCTGGCATGTCTCAGCAAATGTTCTCAATAGTGCTGACCAGAGTGTTGTCTGCCCTGACTAAACACATGCGCAGCTACATTGTTTTCCCCCAGGTGGAGGATTTGGCCACAGTGAAAGCTGATTTCTTACAATGGGACATATCCCCAACATTATTGCGGCAATTGATTGTACACATATGGCTTTTATCCCCTCAGTCCCTGGGGATATGAACAGGTGTTCAGAAATCGAAAGAGCTTTCACTCAATGAATGTGCAGATGGTGTGCCTGGCGAACCAGTACATCTCCCACGTCAATGCAAAATATCCTAGGTCTGTGCATGATGCCTTTATCCTGAGGAATAACAGCATCCCATATGTGATGGCGCAATTCCAGAGGCACAGGGTGTGGCTAGTGGTTGGCCCTAAGGGGTGGTGTAACAGTTGTTCCTCGATATTTGCAGGAGACTGTGGTTACCCCTGTGAGGAATCCCAGGACAAGGGCAGAGGAACGTTACAATGAGGCACATGGCGAACAAGAAGAATTGTTGAGAGGACCTTTGGCCTTCTGAAAAGAAAAGATTTTTCATTGCCTCCATCTAACTAGTGGATCCCTGTACTACTCACCCAAGAAGGTCTGCCAGATCATCATGGCATGCTGTATGTTGCACAACCTTGCCTGACGTCGCCAGGTGCTCTTTCTGCAGGAAGACGAGGCTGGAGATGGCCATGGGCCAGCAGTGGACCAAGTGGACAGTGGAGGCAAAGGATGAGAATGAGGACAACAGAGGTACAATAATTCGACAACACGTCCAATGACACACATGTAAGACAGTAAAACTTCACATTTAAATGACTGTTTTGTGTTTGACATTGTCACTGGCAGACTGATTTTCCCACTTCGATGGCCACTCACTCTACCCTTTGGCATCTCTATTTGAAGATATTTTTGACCCACTATCACTCCTGATGTGTTGAAAGCAGCCAACTACAGGTCATTCCTATGTATACATTACTGTGCAGTTGATTTTCAATTTTTAAACGTTGTTAAACGAATACATACTTAAATCATTTGACATACTCCATACTTGTATTTTATCAAAGGGTGTTTATTTAAGAGCTAAGAAGTACAGGGGGATGTGCAATGGGATGGTTGATGATGGAGGAAAGTCCAGGTTAGAGTCCAGTATATTTGTATCACAGGTACATTGTCCGAGGGGGCATAGGAAGGGGAGAAATGGCAGTTCAAGGTGGACAGGGTGACAGAGTGGGACACAAGGGTGAAAATCAGGAGAGTCTTATTTCCTGGCGGGGGTCTTGGCAAGTGTCCCTGGCTTCTGCCTGGATCACAGGGAACATTTGCTGGATGGTTCTCCTTCTGCAGGGGGACGGGTGCTAGTGGCTTGTTGGTCCTGTGGCAGGGCCTTCTGTCCACTAGTGGCAGCAGAGGTGGAGGGATGTTCATCGGCTTGGCTAGTGGGTGTCAGAGGCCCGGTGGGTGCCACTGCCTCCCTCATAGTGTTGCCCATGTCTGCCAGCACCCCTGCAGTGGAGACAAGGGTGGTGTTCATGTCCTTCGAGTCCTCCCTGATCCCCAGGTACTGTCCCTCCTCCAGTCGCCTGTTCTCCTGCAACTTGTCCAGTATCTGGCACAGCTTATCCTGCGAATGTTGGTATGCTCCCAGGATCATGGTGAGTACCTCCTGGAGAATTGGTTCCCTGGCCTGTCCTCCCCCGTCGCTCAGCAGTCCTCCCAGCTTCCCTGTTGTCCTGTGCCTCTGTCTCCTGAACCATGTGCTCACTGACCCCAGGTCCCTGATCGTCCTGTGTTTGTGGGTGGGCTTGGGTCCCTGTAATGGCAGACACACTGCTGATTGATGTGTCCTGGGGACAGAGGTATGGGTCCCCTGGGTGGGTGCTGTTGTGGTGTTTCCTGAGGAGCGAGGGTCTGTGGTGGTGTGAGAGTATGACCGGGTAACCGACTGTCCGGAGATCCCTGATGGGCCAGGTTGGTCATCCAGATCCAGGCGAGCAGAGCGGCTGTCATCACTGTGGGCCTCTTCTGTGGGGGGACTGGATGTTGCTGTTACTTCTTCTCTGGTGACATTGGCTGGGGGACCTGTGGGGATGTAAATGCAGTGTTATTGTTTCTGCGTGTGACATCATGTGCATGGGTGTGTTGGCTCTATGGTTGTTGTTGCCCTGGCAGATTTTCCTTTGTGTGAGTTACTATTGGGTGGGCTAGGTGGGCTGTGCATGCAGTGATGATAGGTGTCCATGCAGGTCTGTGAGGGATGTCCATGCATTGGTGATACATGCAGGGCTTGGTATTTGGATGAGTGGGTTGTGATGGTGGGGTATGTGGGAGGTGGTAAAGTGAGGGTAAAGGTGGGGGTTTGTGATGACATGCAGGTAGGGGGGTGATAGTAATAGATATTTGACTTACCAGAGTCCAGTCCTCCTTCTACTCCTGCCAGGCCCTCAGGATGCATGATTGCCAAGACTTGCTCCTACTATGTTGTTAGTTGTGGGGAAGGAGATGTGGGTTCACCGCCAGTCATCTGTAGAAACTAGTTGGTGTCTTGCTGCTGTGAAACGCACCTTCCCCCGTAGGTAGCTCCACCTCTTCCTGATGTCATCCCTTGTTCTTGGGTGCTGTCCCACGACTTTGACCCTGTCCACGATTATCTGTCATAGCTCCATCTTCCTAGCAATGGATGTCTGCTGCACCTGTAATCAAAATAGCTGTGGCTCTACCCGGATGATTTCCTCCACCATGACCATTAGCTCCTCCTCAGAGAATCTGGAGTGTCATTGTGGTGCCATGAGTGTAGTGTGAGTGGTGTGGGTGAGGATGTGTGGGGTGATGTGTTGGGGTGTGTGATGTAAGGTGCGTGGATGATGTATAGGTGATGATGTTATGTGGCTCTGGTTGTGTGGGTGCTCTTGCTCTCTCTCTCTCTCTCTCTGTTGGCAATTGTTTGTAGTCGTAAAGGGTTGTGGGTAATGTGAGTTTGTGTTTTATAGTGGTGTGTGTGTGTGGGTGTGGTGTGTGTGTGTGGGTGTGGTGAGTGTATGTGTGTCAGGTGTGTGTCCAATGTGGTGTAGTTTTGTTTGAGTGTGTGTATTTTCAGCACAGCGGTATGTACCGCCAATGGTTTACTGCCATTGAATGTCCACAGCGGTAATTCATGGGTCATAATGCTGTGGGCGTAGTTCTGTTAGCGTAACGGTGTGGATTTTGCTACCGCCAGTTTCTCACTGACATTTGGGCTGTCGGACTTGAGTGTGTGGCTGTATAGTGATGGATTGGTATGTGTGTGTCATAATATGCTGGGCAGTTATCCGTTTCGGCGGCATTATGTTGGCGGCAGTCGGCATGGCGGTAAGCGGGATTTACCGCCAATGTCATAATGAGAGCCTTTGGGGCATATTTATACTCCGTTTGCGCCGAATTTGCGTTGTTTTTTTCGACGCAAATTCGACGCAAAACTAACTCCATATTTATACTTTGGCGTTAGACACGTCTAGCGCCAAAGTTCATGGAGTTAGCGTCATTTTTTTTGCGTGAACACCTTCCTTGTGTTAATGATATGCAAGGTAGGCGTTCCCGTCTTAAAAAATGACTGCGATGCATATGCGTCGTATTTATACTCCTGGGCAAAAATGACGCCCGGGAGTGGGCGGGACTAAAAAACCCGCATTTGCGCCGGATTTTAGCGCCTGGGTCAGGGCAGGCGTTAAGGGACCTGTGGGCTCAGAATGAGCCCAGAGGTGCCCTCCCCTGCCCCCAGGGACACCCCCTGCCACCCTTGCCCACCCCAGGAGGACACCCAAGGATGGAGGGACCCACATCAGGGACATTGAGGTAAGTCCAGGTAAGTTTTTTTTTTGTTTTTTTTTGTGGCATAGGGGGGCCTGATTTGTGCCCCCCTACATGCCACTATGCCCAATGACCATGCCCAGGGGACAGAAGTCCCCTGGGCATGGCCATTGGGCAAGGGGGCATGACTCCTGTCTTGCTAAGACAGGAGTCATTTCAATGGGGGATGGGCGTCGTAAAAAAATGGGGCAAATCGGGTTGTGGCGATTTTTTTGCCTCAGCCTGACTTGCACCATTTCTGGACGCCCATACGCCATTTTCCCCCTACGCCGGCGCTGCCTGGTGTACGTCGTTTTTTTTAACGCACACCAGACAGCGCCGGCGGCTAACGCCGGCTAACGTCATTCAATAAATACGGCGCCCGCATGGCGCTTCGGAATGGCGTTAGCCGGCGCTAATTCTTTTGACGCAAAACTGCGTTGGCGCAGTTTTGCGTCAAAAAGTATAAATATGGGCCTTTGTGTCTACTGAAAAGTAATGTCACAAAATTGAGAGGATGCTAGCTAGCCGGGGTGCTACAGAGCCCTATGGAAATATAAGAGGCAAAGGGCCAGAAAACAGCCGGGGGGAAGTGGCGACCATCTTTAAATGTATCACGTAGAATAGATATAACCAATAGGCAAATGCCTCAGAGTTATCAAACTGCTGAGTGTCCATTGAAAAATGAAAAAGCTATAATGCAAAATAAGACTATTCAAGCACCAAGGGCCGAAGGGTAAGGAAACTAAATGCGTGCAGAAGAAAGGTTAGATGAAAGCAGGGAAATCCGTCCTAGTAGTGGACATTATGTGCGGATCGCAGATGGGCGTTTCAGCAAAAAGTTAGTAGTGCACGATGTGCGGTAATGTGAACGCTAATCATAGATGTTAGGGGGTCCCAAGAGTGGTGTAAGACTCATATTAGTCACAGTGTTACACACAAGACACTGATGAATACCCCTACTCCAAAAGCCTGCAAGACTATTCATGATTCAACACAGAAAAATGAATTCTCTGAATTGATAGTAAACAAAGTGTGAAAAAATCATAGCCAACATGTTTTCACAGAGACTCATTTCCTCAGTGCTGCAAGTTAACACCCCAGCACTTCTATGTACCAACATATTATTATACTCATAATAAAAACACCTTTCTCTTTAATCAATAAAAACGTTCCATTTAATTCAATACCTAAAGAAATTGCCCCAGAAGCTTTCACCCTGGTCATGTACAGCTTATGACCTCACATTCACACAATCATGAAATGTTCTGTGCCAACACTGATAGCCTCACGTGTAAAGCAGAGTCAGCCAGGGAGACTGGCTTCTAGTCAGGTTTTTCACCAATTCCCCCCATGAAGTGACCAAACCCTCCTGTGTATGACATTTGGCCATGGCACTGGGTGTAAGCAGCAGGCTAGGATTTTCACCCAACTCTCTCTTTCAGAGGGCAACCCTCACTGTGCACAGTTTTCATTCATGTACAAAGGGGGTTGGCAGCAGGAAATGACATGTGGTCAGGCCGTTAGCCCAACCCCCCATAAAAAAGCAAGCCTATTTGCACATGGCCTTTAGCTGTGCAAAGTAGGAGTTGGCCACAGTGCCTAGCCTACAGCCCCTGCATCAAACCTCCAATGGAATAGTCAAACAACAACATGCATTGCCTGTGGCCAGGCCCTGTGCCCAAACCATCAGAGTAGCCAAACCACTGTAGCTGTACACTAAATCTGCTTACCTTCAATATATGTTTCTCTAGCAGAGTTTTTAAATGTTGGATAAGCACTGTGCCATACTCCATCAAAGCAGTTGATTACTAGGGAGTAAACTGACAGCCTGTGTCTGTGTAAGAAGTATATGCCTATCTCTACATTTCCAATTGTTTACTGAAATGAATAAGAAATATATTTGTGAATTCATTGAAGTTATGATGCCATGTTATCTTTCTAGAGCTCTAACCACAATTTCTGTAAAAAAACAAGTAACCCCCTCATTGTGTTCTCTAGGAAATTTCATTCAGATTTACAGTTTAATTTCCATCAAGTTCGTATTCAGGTATGCCACACGTTTATTATTAATTGGGAATGGTTGCACTCTAATTGTTTATTGCAATTCTATGGTGTCAGACCTGTAAGCCTTAGGTTGATCATTCTCCAAATCTTTTGCCTTTACTCTTCGTGTTTTTCTGAGTTTGTTTTTGTTGACCATAGCACCCTGTGCACTTTACCACTGATAACCAGTGATAAATTGTTTTCGCTCACTCCTTAAAACATGGTAAAATAGACCTACGCCTGATTAGCACAATTAATTTCCATTTAAGCCCCTAGTAAAGTGGCATAAAATATACACAGTATTGGTAATCTTAATGCTGCAAGTGTGCCTGCAGCACTTATTGTGCCACCCACTTGAGTTGCCCCTAACAAATTTCCAATATCTATCATTACTGCCTCCTAGGAGTTTTAAACTGCCAATTTGACTGGCAAAGTAACCCCATTGCCTAGCCTAAAACTCCCTTTTCAATACATTTTAGTCATCCCTAATGAAGTTTCAAAATATCCCATAAGGCAGGGTGCAGTGTATTTAAAAATGTAGAGCTGTTCTTTTCAGTTTTACATGTCCTGGTAGCGAAAACCCTAAATTTGTTTTTAACTACTGTGAGCCCTTCCTCTCACAAAGGATAACATTAGGTTACTGTTAGAAATACGGTATTTGGTTGGCAGTCAGGTTACCCCCTGTCCAAACGAGGACCCTCACCCTAGTTGGGGTAAAGGAGCATCACCCTCAGTTAACCCCGCTCACCCCCTTGGTAGCTTGGCACAAGCAGGCAGGCTTAACTTCAGAAGCAATGTGTAAAGTATTTGTACCAACACACACAGTAATACAGTGAAAAAACTACAAAATGACACAACACAGGTTTAGAAAATTAGGTAATATTTATCTAAAGAAAACAAGACCAAAACGACAAAAATCCAACATACACAAGTCAAGATATGAATTTTTAAAAGAATAAGAGTCTTAGGGCCATATGTACGAACACATTTTCCCATTGACACAGAATGGGAAAAACCCTTTGCTACATCTGGCCCTTAATTCTTAGAAAACAGTGAGAATGCTATTGTTTCACAAAGCACCTGGTTAGCGTAAAAAATAAAGCCATACGGGTAACCATGTATCGGAAGAGTCAGCGATGCATCGATTCCTTACTTAGAAGTGAGGCCATGCATCGTTTTCTTCTCGGTCGTGTTGGCGATGCATTGTTGTTCTCCTTCGTAAGAGAGCGATGCGCAGATTTCTGGATGGGGCACCTTGGATCAATGCAGAGTGGGATTGATTTTGACACCCAGGGACAAAGGTTGGAAAATCTGGTCATACGATATCAGAAAACCGTGCTGCGTGGGGTTTGCATCATTATCAGCCTCTGTTAGCAGGTGCTGCATGTCATTTCAGCCGCTGCGTTGCGTAGATCTTCCAGTCTTGATGCAGGTGGAGCATTGATTTCAGCTACAAAGCAGGCAGTGCGTCATTTATCAGCTGAGTCAGGGTTTTCTATGCCTTGATTTTCAGTTCTTGTCTGCCCACTTCACCTTTCAAGGGCCCAAGAACTGGATAGGGAATCACTTGGCAGGGCAGGAGTTTCAGCATAGAGTCAGGTGCTGGCAGGGGAAGTCTTTGATGGCCCTGAGACTTCAACAACAGGAGGCAAGCTCAGCTCAAGTTCTTGGGGATTCTTCTTAAGCAGGAATGCACAACAAAGCCCAGTCTTTGTACCCTTTCACAGACAGAAGTAACAACTGCAGGATAGCACAACAAAGCACAGTCACAGGCAGTGGCAGCACTTCTCTTCAGCTCTTCTCCTTGATAGAGATTCCTCTTGATTCCAGAAGTGATCTGATTTTCAGGGGTTTTGGAGGCTCTTATTATTCTCCTTTCTGCCTTAAAACTAGGCAAACTTCAAAGGAAGGTCTCTCTTGTTTGTAAGATCCTGCCTTGGCCAGGCCAGGCCCTAGACACACACCTGGGGGTCGGAGAGTGCATTGAGTGAGGGCAGGCACACCCCTTTCAGTTGTAAGTGACCACTCCTCCCCTCCCTTCCAGCATAGATTGCTAATCTGGATATGCAAGCTACACCCCACCTCCCTTTGAGTCACTGTCTAGAGAGAGGTGCAAACAGCCCAACTGTCAAACTGACCCGGACAAGGAATCGACAAACAGGCAGAGTCACAGAATGGTATAAGCAAGAAAATGTCTACTTTCTAAAAGTGGCATTTTCAAACACACAATCTAAAAACAAACTTTACTAAATAATATATTTTTTAATTGTGAGTTCAAAGACTCTAAACTCCATATTTCCATCTGCTCCCAAAGGGAATCTGCACTTTAATAATATTTAAAGGCAGTCCCCATGTTAACCTCTGAGAGAGATAGGCCTTGCACAGTGAAAACCGACTTTGGCAGTATTTCCCTGTTCAAGGCCATATAAAACACATTAGTATATGTCCTACCTTAAACCTACACTGCACCCTGGCAATGGGGCTACATAGGGCCTAACCTAGCGGTGCCTTACATGCAAGAAAAGGGAAGGTCTAGGCCTGGCAAGTGGGTACACTTTCCAAGTCAAATTGGAAGTTGAAAACTGCAGTGACAGGTCTGAGCCTTGTTTTAGAGGGCTACTAATGTGAGTGGCACAACCAGTGCTGCAGGCCCACAGGTAGCATTTGATTTACAGGCCCTGAGCACCTCTAGTGCACTGTATTAGGGACTTACTAGTAAATCAAATATGTCAATCATAGAAAGCCAATTGCACATATATTTACATAGGAACACTTACACTTTATCACTGGATAGCAGTGGTAAAGTGCCCAGAGTAACAAAAGCAGCGAAAACAGAGTCTAGCACACATCAACAACCTGGTAAACAGAGGCAAAAAGTTTGGGGAGACCACACCAAGGATGCTAAGTCTTCAGTTACCTTATTACATTGATAACTTTTGATTGGGAGCAGGTAAGGAAGTCATGTTTGGTATTATTAGGAATTGCATTTTTAAGCCCTCTTCAATAGTGAATTAGGAGTTTAAGTCACAATTCGACTTTTAGAAAGTTGATATTTTCTTGTCCTAACCATTTAGTGCCTGCAGCCTGTTTCTGTGTCACATGACTAGATGTAAGTGGAAGTTGGCCTTTGTATATTCTTCCCAGACAACCACAAAACAGAAGAACTATGTGTGCCTGAATTGGGCCATCTTATGCAGTATGGGGGAGTGGAGCTGTGAGCAGCCCCACTTGAACTTCATAAGGCTTTGCCTCCCACACACACACACAAAGAACTTCACACTAGCCTATTATGCCTGCAACCAGACTGGGTCCAGGGCTGGCAGTCAGGACATTCCAGCCACTTCTGTGGGGAGAAGCCTCCGGAGTTTTTCCCACTTCAAAGTGAGCATCAAGTATAAAAGGGGATCATGACCATTCTTAATTTCCCTTTCTTGACCTGTGGAAGGACTCTCAAAGGGCTACCTGCTGTTGTGGCCTGCTGTGTACTTCAGAAGACTGCTGCTATGTTTGGACTAAGGGCTTGATTTAGATGTCAGTCGGAGGGGGATACTCTGTCACAAACGTGTGGATATGCTGTTTGTCATATTCTGAGCCAATAATATACTATGAGGATCGTAATACGGCGGACAGGATATCTGTCACAGAGAATTCCTTTCGCCAACATCTAAATCAGGCCCTAAGTATGAACATAGTAATCTTCAATGCAGTTTCGTCTAGCTTCTCCTAGACGACAATGCCTCCTCCTCTGACACAGTTAGCTGCCTTTTCCCGTTCAACTTTACCTTATAAGACATTTTCTTTCAAAATGTCTTCCAAACCTGAAGTTAAGTGGAGACTCAGCCCAAACCACTTTATGAAGCCGACCTATGTTCCATTGTGATTAGATATAATTTTTACCTTGCCCTAGTCTTCATGACTAGTTGTCTGTGATTAGTGCTTTGATCTTTCGGTGCTATTTTACACTTTAAACATTCATAACTTCAGTTCTACTGATTTAATCTTTGGGATTTTACTGTCACATAATTGATTAAAGAGTGCTCCACCTTTTAAAAGTTATTTTGGGGTTTTCTTGTGTTATATTTTCAATTTATCACTGTTTGTTTGGTGCATAAATACTTTGTACATAGCCTCTAAGTTAAGCCTGCCTGCTTTTCTGTCAAGTTACCAGAAGAGAATGCAAGGTAAATTTACTGACTTCTTGTGGTTCACCCTAACAGTTTTTGTGGCTGTTGATTGAGAAGGGCTCACATCCCACTCAAACAGCAACCCAATTTCTTACATATAGTAACCCTACAGTTGATTTGTATGGAGCTACCTGACACACTGTGGCTTGTATTGGGAATATGTTTTTCGATTCATTTTAGAATGTTTTACTGCCATGGATAAAGAACTTTTTTGCAGCTTTGATTCCACAATGATGGCTCTCAGGTGTGCAACACTTTTGTCATCAATACAGAATTTTATCATTCTAATTGTTTATCAGATAACTGTGGAAAACTGCAAACGAAGCCTGGATATTCAACTGACAGGCTTCTGCTATTATTGGAAAGTATGTTTTAATTAGAACATCAACATTTATTCTCACATGTCTGAGGAAGACAGTATGAACATGCAAAAAATGTGCTCGCATTCTAGCTTGTGGAGCACTTACCATCCCTCAATGACAAATCCACGAGTAAAAACATTTTTTCTCTCCGACATAGTTCATTAAATCACAGCACGGGTTTGCATTTTTAACATGATAAAATCACCTGAGAACTCAAACAAAAAATCCAAAAATGAGACTAACACCACCCACAATTGTTTTATATTGAGAGCCTCAGAAATTGGCATTCATTACAATGTAATTCAATAGTGATCATGTTCCAGAATCATGTAATGGCTACCCCAACATTGTCTATGTTATAGACAGCTATTCAAGTGGGGGCCCTTTGAAACCACCCACATGACTTTAGGGGCCCGTGTGTACTCACTCTGCCCACTTATATTTTTCAATTCATTTTCAGGAGGCAGGGGCCATATCCATGGGTCCTGTAATGACTGCTACCACATCTGGCTCATATTGAGGATAGAAAGTTAAGACTGACTACAAAGAAACACAAATTTGATTTGTGTTGCTTTGTAAAAAAAAAAAAAGAAATGTAGCGCAGCGCATTACAGTGTCTTGTGATACTCTGCATCAGGGATGCATTCCATGGTGGTATATAAGCATTTCTATATGGATTTTGAGGCAGCAAATCTATATTTACAAGGTGTTGTAGGCAAGGGTTTGTGTTAAACTAGTGCACTTTTCTGAGTCTGGCGTAACAAGGGGAAATATTTCTCCTCATTATTTCCTCTTTGTATATATGCTACATTCTGTAGCACACATGCAAATAGGAAAAGGTCATTCAAGGATTTTTTTTCTGCAGGAAGATTTAGCACAATATATGTCCCGACCATAACACATGCACCCGTCTCCCATAGGGCAAGGGTGCCTGCATGGACTCTCGGCAGCGACAAGTACACCGGTGCAGGCAGCTCCATTCCTTTGAAAATGTGGGGCAGTTCCACTCACTACCTTTTACTCAATGCAGAGCAGCTGTGCTGTGTTGTGTAAACTCATTTAAAATAACCGCCTATGAAATTCAGAACCTGCCACAAGAGATGCCCTTATCTTCTTGATGTTTTGTCCTATATTATCTCGAGTAACACAACAATGTAGAACATCATTCCAAACATTAGGGGCCTTATGTATGACCATTACAGATTGCGACTCGCAATTTGCATATTTTTGCTAGCTGTAATTTGCGAATCGCAATCTATAATGCACAACAGTGTCTGAGACACTGTTATCGATTCCTAAATGGGTTGCAAAGGACCTGCCTCACTAATATTCATGAGGTAGGTTGAAAATCGTGACACATTTGGGAATGGCCACACTCACAGGGATGGTGGCCTGCTGGGGTCGGCAGACCACCATGTCTGTGACTACTTTTTTTTAAAAAAAGCTGTCTTTTTTTTAAAAGTAGTCAGTTTTCCTTAACCTCCTTGCTGGCAGGCCTTTTCCCCCTCAGGGGCCAGGCCTTTTTTTGGCTATTTGGGGTAGTTCGTGCTTAGACCCTCATATCTTTTTGTCCACAGAAGCTACCCACGCCAAATGTGCTTCCTTTTTTTCCAACATCCTAGGGATACTAGAGGTACCCAGAGTTTGTGAGTTCCCCTGAAGGAGACCAAGAAATTAGCCAAAATACAGCAATCATTTTTTTATCCAAAACATTTGGAAAAAAAGACTGTAGAAGAAGGGTTGTGCCCTGAAAATGTATTTATACATCATAGAACAACATAGGTGAAAACAGACACACTATTTATTCATGTAAATATAAATATATTCATCCATTTAATTATACATAAATATCAATTTAATATATTTTATGGACAACCCATCTAAAAAACAATACGCAGAGGGAAAGATAGTGTGAGAAAAAGTGCTCGTGTGAAATAGAAAGAAGAATAATACATATTCAAATAGATCAAAAAACCCTATACAAAAGACATTAAAAACAGTCGGTTGGTTCTTTTTTGCTGCATTGACTCCATTCCAGATCCTCAGAGAGTCTAAATCAATTCCTTCAATCCTCCACAGATCCTATGCAGAAACCAATCCAAACTATGATATACCCGTCAACGTTTCGACCCCTCTAGATCTTGGGCCACATCACCGCTCCACACTGGGTCTTCATCAGGACTAGTACGATGGGAGTCCCTTAATATGTCTTCAGATTCCTCCACTTTTTTTATTTGTCTATTTCTGAGGGGATCAAATCTGATTCTAAAATGCCATTTCCCCCATACATCAGGTCACCAGTCAATTCCAATGCACTCTTCATTCATCTGTGAGCCTTTGAAAAACCGAGCGTTCGCTGAAAATGGCATCAACAAAGGGTGTGCAGTGCTAAAATCATCATCTTCCCAGCTTTCAGGAACAGGCAGAATTGAATCAGAAAACCACATTTTTCAACACAATTTGGCATTTTACTGGGACATGCCCCATTTTTTTTTTACTATTTGTTGTGCTTTCAGCCTCCTGCTAGTTAGTGATAGAAATGGGTAAATGGGTGTGAAACCAATAATGGATCCCGGAACGACCTAAAATAAAAAAAATCCCCCCCCCGATATTGGCGCAACAAAAATTCCAGGGGCCTAGTGGTTTCTGCTCGTCTTGGGGGCAGATCGGCCCAATAAAAATAGGCCGATCTGCCCCCAAGGGGGGGCAGAAATTGCCTAAAATAAATTTGCCCCCCTTGCCTAAGGGGTCACTCCCCTTGCATGAAATTGATGCAAGAAAATAAAAATCCCCTGTGTCTAGTGGTTTCTGCCACCCTTGGGGGCAGATTGGCATAAAACAAATAGGCTGATCTGCCCCAAAGGCGGGCATAAATGGCCTATATACAATTTGCCCCCCAGGGGAGCGACCCTTGCCTAAGGGGTCACTTCCCTCATATAAAAAAAAACGCACAAAAAAATACATCCCCGCTGTCTAGGGGTTTCTGACCCCCTGGGGTCAGATCGGCCTACTTATAATAGACTGATCTGACCCCAGGGGCGCAGAAAAGGCCTAAAATTATTTTGCCTCCCTGGGGATTGGCCCTGGCTGATCCCTTTATGTAAAAATATATATTTTTTTAATTCCCCGGTGTCTAGTGGCATTTTTGCTGCCCGATCGAATTGCGATCGGACAGCAGAAATGCTGAGAAAGACATCAAAGGAAAGGGAAGGCCTTTCCTTTCCTTTTATGCCTCTCTCGCCCCCCCTCCACGTGATCAGAGGAGAAATGCTTTTGCATTTCTCCTCCGATCTGCTCTGGGAGTGGTAGGCTTCTGATGAGGTCAGCACGCAATCAGGATGTGATTGTGTGTGCCAGGAGGGGTATCACAAATTGCACTTTCCTGTTTCTTAGGGAGATTTATAGAAGCAATGCTCTGCTGCATGAACTATTAAATATACCTGGGCAAGAATGGCAGGAAATACAACTATCAAAATGGATTACTATAGGCTTGCATATTTCCTACATGTCATATGGTGCATTGATGGGACGCGTCTAGTCATATGTTCACCGTCCCACAATGAGTGCCTTTTTCGGAATCTCAAGAATTCCCATTCCATCTACATACAGGTCATATGCAATGCCCAAAACCTCATCCCCGACATCATGGCAAAATTTACTGGAAGCACCCATGATTCGTACATGTTTAGACATAGCAGCATCTACAGGCGACTTGAAACTGAGGATTTTGATTTAGTTGTCTATTAGGTAGTGCAAACACTTGTTCAGACACTTATGTAGATGCACGTAATCCCTCATAAATTTGTTGCAAAGCCTAATTTTTCTACTTGCAGGTGACAGCGCTTACGCCCTACGCCCAGGGATCCTCACATCATACCTCTCGCCAAACATAGCCCATCGGCCCACAGGAGCTGTAATTGAGCGAACTTTTAGATTGCTGAAATCCAGGTTCAGAGGCCTTCATAAATGTGGGGGTGCCCTGCAATACACACCAGAGCTTGCATGCAAAATGGTGGCAACTTGTGCCATCCTACATAACATTGCCTTCCACAGAGGCCTACAAATTGCTGTCTCAGAATCAGAGCCTGACGATGAACAACCTGTCCCCCAGTTAGGCTACAGAGGAGAGTCGAGCAGTGGAGTGGAGGTGGCGGAGGTAACAAATTGGCATACCCAACTTTGCAAGGTAAGTCATGCCATGGTCACCCAGATAAACAAAATTAACTACACAATGCTTTGCGTGATGCATCAAAATCAAACTTTATTGTCAGAATCTGTGAAATACATTGTGCTCCACAAATTTGTTTGAGTACAACATAAAGCAAAATGTGGGTTGGTTATACCACCACCCACCAATTACTATTAAATATGACCCCCAGAAGCCATGGCCTAATTTTTTTGTTTGTGCAAACACCATGTTCATCCACATCATGTGGAGGAGCAGGGTTACGGGTAGCACTGCAGCGCAGCACTGTGACATAGAGGCAGCTGACACTTGGAGTATGTTCTCTTTCTTGTTGTTGCTCAACCGCTCTACCACCAATTTGGCCTTGGTGTATGGCCTCCACAGCAGTTGAAATCTGGCTAAGGGCCCTTGCCACATCCCCACAGTACTGAGCCATTTTGTCATGAAATGACACTGTGTGCCTGGATAAGGCTGAGATCACATGTGCCAGGCATTGAATGGCAGAAGTCAAGGCACTTATGCGCACATCACTGCTCCGCCCTTCTGAGCTTCATATTGCTATTGCTCTCTGCCAACTGTGTGCCTGACTTTATATAACATCAGTCAGCCTATCCATTTTTGTGACCATCAAGTTGAATCCCATGGACATGGCATGCTGCATGGCATGTAATGTTTTGTTAACCCCTTTCATTTCCTTGTGCTGCAGGCACTGAATGTGAAGCATGGATGCCTCCAGATCCACAAACCTTCCTTTCTGGTCTGCACTGGCTTGTGATACTGGAGGTGTATGCGTCTGACCCCTTCCACAATGCCTTCATGCACGTACTGCTGTATGCAGGTTTTGGGGGTGTGACAACCTGACACGGAATGGTGTTCTATGACTGGATGGGATCCACATCTCTCAACTGATGGTGGCTGTATGGTGTATGCTGCATTAGTGGAGTGGGCATGTGTTGTAAGGCATTATCATCAATGACTGCTCCTTCATCATCCATTGGGAAGTGTTGATCTGCCTCACAAGTTGGGGAATGTATTGCATCCTCACATGCATTCATTGGCTGAAATGAACAAAATTATTATTTGTGTGTTGTGGAAATGCCATTCATGTTGCACTTCTAAAGTTCAATAAATGTATGGCACTGGGTGCAGCACCACTTTTCCTAAATCAGGCCCTAAGTGCAGCTTTCTATTTTATTTTTACTACAAGTCCCATGATGTACAATGATGACTACTGTTGCTGTGTATGGAGCACTGTTAATCTGCCTGTCTGTGTTCTAGGTACACATCCATCCACCATAGAGTGAGACTAGACAACACTTACCTTGCGTTGCTGCAGGTGCGGATGTGTCCAGGCTGCCAAATCCATCAAAGGCCTATCGCTCTAGCGTAGTCTCCACCATTGTCTCCAGTGCTGTATAGTGGGTACAGTTGATGGACCACCTCCTGTTGCACAGGAATCACGAAGACGGTTGGCCAGACGTTCCTTGGTGCGTGACCCGGAGGTCGTGCCACCTCGTCCGTATTTCATCAACCAAGTGCTGGGCAACTCCACCAGCATATTTTTTCAACTTGATGTCCCTCCAGATGTGACTTTTCTGGCTTTCAGGCACAGTCTGGGATGCACGGCCAAACAACTGCTTGTAATGATTGCAGCACTCCTCTGTCAGTATCTCAAGTTCTTCCTCTACACATTTAAGTTTGCGCTTCTTGCAGGTGTCTCACTCTGTGGCTGGAGGCTGGACATTTCTATGCACTTTTGATATGCTTGCCCCGCTCCAAAGCTTACTTGTTTTCCAGCACTTTACTCCTACATAGCGTGGCAGCTCATTTTGGGCAGCACTTCCTGTTGTTTGGGGGCCTTACCATGCCACAGGAAGCATTGTCTATGGCTGGGGTCACTCCTCTCTCTATTTTCGACCTGGAGTCGCAATTTGCGATTGCTCAGGAAATCGCAAATTGCGCCTTAATACCAAATCAAACATTTTTGGGAAAGGGACACTTTACGTGCCATTTTGTGACTCTCTATTTGTAAATCACAAAAATTCACAAATAGTGAGTCGCAAAAAAGTTGGTTCATACATCTGGCTCCATATCCTTTAGTCAAAAATATCAGGTCTAGAAGTGCAAAATACTGAAGAAAAACTCTCCACAGGTTAACTCTAAAATGACCTGTGAAATTTAGCAAGCCTTTATTAAAGATTACCAGGGCTTCTTTGGACATAATGAGGGAACCCACAACTGCTTATCTAATGCCCACTAACATATTAGGGCAGTCTACAGTAGCCATGTAATCTGGGGCACTGCACAAAGAAGTGCACACATTTTTGTGGAGGCCCTGCAAAGGGTTGTGGGGCACTTTCTTGGCAAGAGGCTACACCTTCAAGTAACTTTGCTACAAAGGATTTTCTTTCCCTTTTTTCTTGCCTTTATTTCCCAACAAAGCTCCCATGAGTGTTTTCTTTAAAAAAATGGTTGCTCCTATTACAAAATGTAGCACCCCTATTCTCTACATTGTGGGCTACCTGTGAGCCTTGCAGTCCTTATGGTCCTCTCCCGTTTCTTACCCACAGGGCACTTCTCTTCCAACGTATCTTGGCACTTCATTTCCGGGAAGCCAGAGCCTTTTCTTCTTGCCGACTCACCAGCACCTGCATGGGCATTGGAAGTTGATTTTCCAACATATTCACAGCTGTTGATGAGCCTTTAGAAGCAGTGGCAGACTGAGTGAGAACCACAGCCTCACCAGCCACTCATCCAGGCAATAGGCACACCCAGATTCCACCTTTTCTTTCCTCCCTGAGGAGGAAAGTAAATTATGTGTATGAGGAACCAAGGCACATTGAACTAGAAAGGCAGTATGGAAACAGGGAAATGGGGATCATTACAAGCTTGAGATGGGTTGGTCCATGGGTCACTGATCCTCGCTGAGGGAATACTTGCTTTACTGATGAGTGAAAACATATATTTTATAAGTAGATTGGTCTGTCGGATGTTGCAGCAAGCAGTGCAATTACACTCATACATATCAGGCCCATCAGGACTTTGAGATGTTTTTGCTTTCTGTTCCTTGTGAGTATTAGGCCTCCGGGACTCTAGATTGACACCACCTTCAGAGCTAATGTTTACATTCCATCCCTCTAAGAAGAGAGAACTCAGGTCATGCTCTCTGGCCCCTTTTATCCCTCAGCATGATGTTTACGTTGTACTGGCTACTTCAAGCCCCAGATGCCACCTTCCAGAAGCATGGAACTTTGAAGTACCCAGGACTTGCTATTCTGTCTACCTTCTAGTTAATCTCCTTGGCTGAGGTCTTCCTCAGAAGCACCCCTCAGCTTTAGTCAAATTACCCTCACTGCCTGTACTCCCCTGCCACCACAGCCTTTTGGGTAGTTGCAAGCCCTCTATTGGACCCAGTAGGACCCACAGTTTCTCCTACAGGGGTACATACAACATGTATAGTCCACAGATGTGCCTCAAGAGCACCCTCTACCAGTGTCATTTAGAATTCCCTTCATGCCAGATAGGGGTTCATCCACAAGGGTCCTTCCTTCCTTACCTTCTCTAGTTCTCATTTTTCTCAAGTCTCTCACTAACAACAAAGTTTAAAAGTAGAGGTGGAAAACTTTAGAAATTGGCAATTTCTAAGCTTACAAGGGATACCACATTATCTCTCCACCCCTGGTTCATTCCCATGCCCAGAATGTTGGGAATTTCAAAGATGGGAAAATCAAGCATTGTTTAATAACAACTCTTCCAAATAATTTAGCTCCGCCCTAACTAACCCAGGAAGCTAGCATTTTCCTTCAGATACACCCATTATTGCTGTGAAAAGGGCTTGCCATGACAAGTCAGAAAGTATGAGTTCATCAGTCAATAAAGATTTTTCCTGCACCCTTTTTCTTTCCCAGTATCATGCACATCCTCACAAACGGGTCTATTCTCTGAAGAAGAGTTTGTGCCACCTGCTGGCCAGAAGAGTAATTCCCTTGGCCCAGTAAAGTATTGGAACATCCAAATTATCTGAAGGAGTGCAAAGATGTCCAAATTTATATCATACTTGCACCCAGGGCCTTTCAAATGGGACATCAATCTTTTCTTTAAGTAGAGGCAAATTGAAGCAGATATTTTTCCTGCAGTGTGAATACAACAAAGCTCTACAGACTTATATAGAACAATGCAGACTATGATATTGGGATAATCCTTTTCAGATACAAAAGTTAATTATGAAGGCCATTACCCATCTATTAAAGATCTCACTACAGACTTAATGTGTGCAGGCTCCATGCTCAATTGACTGGTATTTCCAGTCACATAGCCCAAACATGGGTGCACACACGTGTGCGCACAGGTTCATGGATAACCAGTACAGGAACCCTCAACCCAGTTACACAGAAGCAGACCATATTTTTAAATTCAGGCGCTGATGAGAAGCACTCAATTCCACTTTACATTGAGTGAGACTTGCTCACAGTAGAGATCCATTAACCGGGTGGTCCAAAATCAAATAATCTGGGTTACTTTTGTATCCTTTGCAATTACCAATTTGGTATGGTTTAATGCTGCTGATGTTCATTGTAGTGATACTGATGTTCAGTCAGGTCTCCCCCTTTTCCCTACTTCTAACCGAAACGGTAAACTGGTTTTAGGCCTAGATCCTTGAGACTGACAATCAATCACACATTGCTTAATTCCATTAAGACCATTGAAAGATGCTTCTTTAAGTGGGCAATACCAGTCAGTCCTAACATGCACATTTGTTTAAGATGACTATTTACAGCACATCACTTTAGCCCTGCATAAATCTAATAAGGGAATACAAGGTTTGCTTGTATTTGTAATCTAATGGGGTAGTCTACTTCAACCTGGCTCCTAGTCTGAAACATTTTTGGGTTTACATCTCAAAAGGAGAATTGATTTGTAATTATGAGGTGATGATGTTCCATCAGTCTTTGCAATCAGACAGAGCAAGCTGTTAGGCTTCATAGTACTTTCAAAATTGGCAAAATACAAAAATGGCAGTGACCTATTATCAATGTCCATTACCACCTTTGGTAGATATGTTAATTGCCCTTGGTTATGGTTGATTGGGGCCAGATCAAGTACCTATCTTTTTAAATGCATCATCCCCAAAGGCTAATAATATCTCTTATTCAGCCTTCAGCTATGCACCCACCCTTGGCCATCTGTTTTTCAACCCAGGTGAGCTCATAATTATCAATCCCCAAAAGACATTGAAGCCTTGCTTCAATACTAAAAGCATTCCTCACTGACAGCATAAACCACAAGAACCCAATTGAGATCATGCTAACACCAAATCTTAATCTCCGTGCCTCTCAAAACCGACACCAAAATGCCTGCTACTAAACTGCAGATCAGCGATCAAACATGCCACAGACTTTGTCAAAACTATCCTACACCAGGAATTAGACATTCTTTTCCTGACAGAAACTTGGCTAAATCTATGGTCCACACTCATGCTTGACATACTCATGCCTCCAAACAACACCATCTAACACCTGGACAGACAACAATGATAGGGAGGAGGGATTGCAATAATTCATAAAAAAATCACTATTAGTCAAACCGTTCCCTGTAGAGAGTCTCATACCATGTGAATACATGGGTGCAGGAATCTCCACAGCAAAAAAAAATCATGAGCCAAAATACAGTGACAACCAGCTGCTCATAGAACATATAATGGAAACAATTACAATGCACTTTATGCTACACCCCAACGCCATTTTTCTCCGAGACTTCAACCTGCACTGGAATGACGAGTATTTCTCACAGGTTTCTACCGTCAAACAATTCATCGCTCACCAAAATGTAGTCCAATCATGCACTAGTCCAACACATAACAAGTGTTCAGCGCTAGACCTAATCATATCCAAAGTAGGAGCGCTGACAATCAACTCAATCACACCCAATGACTGTTGTGATCATCACTCGATCCTATTTCACCTAAATACACACACACATATACAACTAAAGGGCAAGAAACCAAACAGAAATGTTGGGTGAGACACACAAAAAACATGGACAGGCTGCTATTAACCACAATTTCCAAGGAAAACCCCACCCCTCCAACTCTGAGACCCACCGAGCGAATGTGGAGACAAGCACCCTTGACATTGCTTCTAATCAAACTACGTGATGAACAGAACAACTATAAAAAACACATTTGGAAAGTAAAGACATTATACTTCAGATCAAAACTCAACAATGCAAAGAATCACCTAAGAAGTCTGTTTGAAATTGTCAAACAAAAAACCGGGGAAAACATTGTAACCAAGATCAACAATAATTCAGGTGGAAAATGTAAATCTTCCTCTTCATTCTCCAACAACAAAATCCTTGAAATCGAAAAAGACATTGTAACTGACAAAGAAAGGCTGCAAACCGTCATAGACAACTATCACCATTCCAACAGTGAATCTGCAACTCCAGTGGAGGTTCATACGATGAACCACACATCCATGACCAAAGATCAAGCAGCCTGGAGCGAGTTCAGAACACTGTCTGAGGAGGACGTCCACAAGACCTTACTATCCATGAAACTAACATCTCAATTCAATGGTCTATCCCTTCCACAATGTTGAAGGAACTCAGTCACCTTTTCTCACCTACACTGACTAAGATTGTAAAGGCCTTGCTACAACATGGCATCATCCCTGACTGCCAGAAGACTGGGCAAGTGACACACCTCTTGAAAAAAGTAGGAGCAGACCCTACAATCCTGAGCAACTTTCGGCAACTGAGTCAGCACTTTGACCAATTCAATCTACTCAACACATTTCAATCAGGATTTAGGCCAGATCACAGCATCAAATCGGTCATTGTTCACACTAAGGATGACATCCTTAAAATGCTAGACAACAACGGCTCCTGCCTACGCATCCTCCTAGAACTCTGAATCGCATTTGACACGGTCAAGCACAACAACCTATTAACATTGCTAGAAAACAGAATGGGACTATCCAGGAAAGTGCATGCCTGGTTTGAATCCTTCATGCAAAACCACTCACAGCGAATCAAACTAGGCAATTCATGCTCAGATACCTTACCAGTGATATGTGGAGTACCACAAGGGTTGATCTTTTACCCCACACTCTTTAACCTATAAATGGAGCCACTAACAGAAATATTTGAACAATCAAACGTTGCATACCATGTGTACGCCGATGACACACAACTATACTTAAAAATATCCTCCCTAGAATACTTCATCCAACTAAACATCACTCTAGTCAAAACGCAGTCGTGTCTCTCAAAACAACCTCAAGCTGAACTCTCTGAAAACAGAATTCCAAGCATTCTTCCCTCAGAACAGCCTCTCATGCATCCAAGATTGGCTGAATCACCTAGATGCCCTCAACTGCAAACCTACGATTATTGATTTCACTGAATCCCTCCGAATAACACCAGACAAGAATTTGAACATTCTGGCACATATCAGTGCAACCATGTGCAGAGCGTCATTCCAAATAATCTATTGAAGAAAGTGAAACTGTTCATGCCTTCCTCACACTTCAAACAAGAAGTACAATTATTATTGGCCTCCAGACTACGATACAGTTCTGCAACTCTCTCAGGTGTCCCCAATGCAAGTACAGCTCCACTCAAAGTGACTCTAAATGCACCAACAAGACTGGTAACATACATTAGATGCTTTGACCACATTACCCCATCACTTAGGCATCTAAGCTGGCTACTTCTTGAAGCCAACTGAAAATTGCTTTCCCCACACACAAAGCCTTCCATTTAATGAACCAAGGTACCTGGCAGAAAAGATTTGAATCTCAGTTTCTAAACGCTTACTCAGAAGTGTAAACTCTCTCAGATTTGAACCCCTAAGATTCAGTAAACATAAAACCTTCTCACACTTTTTATTTGGGAGCTGCTCCAAGGATTAGGAACTCCCTACCACCCATTCAAACCCATCAACCCACTTTTTCAAAAAAGAGGTGAAAAAGATACTGATGAAGAGATTCTTCTCATAATGAATAGATTCCTCATAATTTCTAGGTGAGACTATCTCCTGAGCTCAATGAGCACAACAATGACAATAATATCCATACATCCTGCCTAGGAGAGCACCACGCAATCTCTGCTCGCCGGGTACCTAGAAAGGTGAGTTTCTTTCTTTTAATGTATCTGTTTTTTGTGAATTTGTTTTGTATATCATCCTTAGGTATATAATTCTTATGTACAGTGCTCTGATATCCTAGAGTCATGTTTGCACTTTAAAACACTCTATATAAAATAAATGCCAGGTTAAGATTAAATGAACAAGTTTAAGTTGTTAAAAAATTGATTTACAGTCTCAGAAAGAATCTTATCCCCAGGACAAATGGGCTGTTGGGAGTGAATTTAACATTAATGTTAAATAAATCTCTTGGAGATAACTTAGAACTCTGCGGCTATCCAGGTCACAGTCTGAGTACACTGTTCAGTAAGCTTCAATGCAAAGCAAATCGAAGGCATTCCAACAGACTTGAATTTGAACTGCCTGACTGACCACTGCTCAAAGTATATTCCTGCAGTGAGAGGACTATTTTGCTTAAATAATAGTACGAAGTTTATTTGATAAAAAATTCCAGTGAACATTATCAAATACAAACCAATGAAATAATAGTAGAAACAACATCATACAATGTGTATTGTTTTGTAATGTCTTCTGTCTCCGCTGTAACATTGTGTTGACTATTTGTTGTCACCATTTTCCCGCATTGTTAGATTTAACTTACTTCCCAACAATTTAACCCAGTTTTATTGTGATTCAGTGTATAAATTAAATGTGATCAATATGTGCTTCAATAAAAATTTAGAATATAAAATACATATTTTCATCTTTCAGAACAAAATCTCATCAGCAGAGTGTGTTTAAATCAATTCTGAACTAGATGAAACCCAATAACACTAGCTCATTTCTTTGAGAGAAATTAAGCTTTGTAATACATTGATAGTTGTTTAATTTTGCAGTCTTATATCCATCTTGTCTAAGTATTTTAATACCGAATTACAAAATTACAAATGTTAAATTGAAAATAATTCCTCGCTTTAATGCTGCTGAACAAATTCGCTGCACTTAAGAAGCCTACAATTAATATTTCGGGAGTGATACAAAATTGTAATGCTTGTGTCTGCATTCGAGATAGCAGTACAAACTAATGCTAATTTAAACAGAATAAGATCGTATCAACAATAGTTGGTCAAATATAATATCGAATAAAAATAATGCCCAAGAAAGACAAGCATTCAGTTCAATGAACCATACATTGGACGACATGCTCAGGTCTTGCTAAAATGCATTAGATGCTAATGGCAGACATGTTAACATTTCCCACTATGCTGGCAATTACTAGTAATATGATTACTTCTAATTAACTTGACTGAAATACAGGATTGGCGTATTGAACAATAAGCCAGGCATACCACTTCATTATGTATGATTGACACAAAATTGATCATTTAAATCTGCCTTTAATGTCATTCCTCACTAAAGTCTAATTGGCTTGTTCTGAATTATGGTATGTGAAAACGGCAAAATCGTTTCATCCTGAAATCCCAATTGAAAGTCCAATTAGCATTGACCAGTAATCAATGAAATACTTGAATGTTCGTTGTCTAAAATACTCATAAGCAATTGATAGCTGATTACCTAATACAGACCTTAGGACAAACACATTTAGGGCCCGATGTACAATGTGATTTTGCTGTTGCAAAAGGAGAGTTTCACCCTTTACAACTGCAAAATAGCCTTTTCCAATGTACCATACCTATTGTGAGAGCCGATATGGAAATATCGACTCACAGAATGGGGACTGCGACTCGTAGGTCCAAATAAGGTTGTTTTGTGACCTCTATTGCCGTCGCAAAACAATCTCAGTCACCACAAATTTAAATTGGTTGTAACCCATTTGCAAATGGGAAGGGATCCCCATTGGGACCTCTTCCCCTTTGTGAATGGAAGCAAAAATATTTTTTCAGAGCATGTAGTGGTCCCACAGACTACTGCCTGCTCTGAAAAAACAGAAAGAAACTTTTCATTTTTTTGTTTGGAATGCCTCCTGTTTTCCTTTAAGAAAAACTGACTGCGTTAAAAAAAAAAAAACTACTTTATTTAAAAATCAGTCTCAGACATAGTGGTCTGCTGTCTCCAGCAGGCCACCATCTTAGTGAGTGTGGCCATTCCCAATGGGGTCACAAATTGCGACCTACCTCATGAATATTGATAAGATAGGTCATTTGCGACACTACCGGGGATGACAATCAGTGTTGTTGACACTGGTGCACATTACAGATTGTGACTCACAATTTACCTCTCACAGAAAATTCAGATTGTGAGTCACAATCTGGAATGGTTGTACATCGAGCCCAAAATAATTCATTAATTGATTTGTGCAGCACTACTGAAATGACCTTTGAATACATTTTCAATGCTGTAGCATCATCCCTTGGACCTTGGAGAAAGAACACATAGTAGGCCCATGCACATAGCAGCCATGTAAAAGAGTGAAAACAAATCATATGGATCTCCACTACTTCATCTAGAGATACCACTGTGTTGCTGCTTGGACATGCTAATGCCAGAAATGTGATATACAAAGAGGGGGTCCCTTTAACCCCACTGGATCAGGGACAAACACTATACTGAAATAGAAGTATCCGGAGGGGATAGATACACGACCAAATATCAAAGTGAAAACCTGAATTCTTCACTGAAAGGATATTTCTTTATTCCAATTCAATCAATTAAAGCTTAGTGTCTACAGGTCACACTCAAGCAACTATATATCACTAGCAAACAATATACTCAACATAAGACAAAATACAAAAAACTAAATTTCATAAAAAACTATACACAATAAAAGTGAGCCAAAAGTTCCTTAGGGCACCGTTATATATTAACCATAGTCTGCTTAGCCATACAGTGGCAAGCAGTATCAAAGAGAGGTAATGAAAGTTGTGCAGGAAGAGTATCGTCCATCAGCAAAAAAGTCTATCACTGGTGTAAATGTCCGACACGGTCCAAAGTGGCTACTCTCTATTCTTTGGAACGAATGCGTCTTGACTGCTTCTGCCCCTATGAGAACTGCAGCAACTTTCGTGATGCTTTGACTGTTTTAGCGGGGTTTCATCTTACACATAGAGTTAAAGGCACTGTTCCTGTTGTCCTGAGGAGGCCAGATTTATAAAGGCTGAAACGCGTCAACTACAATTTTGGAGGAATGTCTGTTGTAATTTCTGAAAAATTGGATATAATAACTTTGGACCGTCTAGGACACTTACACCAGTGAAACCCCGCTAAAACAGTCAAGGCATCACAAACGTTGCCGCAGTTATCATAGGGGCAGAAGCAGTCAAGACGCATTTGTTCCAAAGACTAGAGAGTGGCTACTCTCTATTCTTTGGAACTAATGCGTCTTCCTCCAGGACTTGGCTTTATCAGCTTCAAATTTCAGGTGAAATGTAGCATTTGTGAAGTGTTCTGGCAGCAGGTGAGACCGTCTCATAAGGGATTTCTCACGACAAGTGGTTAAGTGACAATCCTTACATCCTAAATCTTCTCAGAGATTGGAATTTCTGACATAAATTTAGGAATGCATGACATAGATTATGTGCATCATGTTATGCATTTCAGACATCTTCTTATGGATATATAAGACAAAAGGATGCGCCAGAAGGTAACTATAACTGGTGCCCTCACCATGCACAGTTTTCTCATCAATAATTCTATTGCAAATTTCACAATAATTCTATCAATTATGCCATAGAAGGTGTTATCAAATATGTAGTATGAGTAATAATTAGATGTGCATGGTGAAAGCACAATTATAGTTACCTTAGGACACGAGTTATAGTTACTTGAGTTAACCATAACTATAACTGAGGAATTTCTATGGTTTTGTGGGAGGAAATTCAAAACCTATCTATAATTTCCCTGTAGCTTTTGTTTTTTTCAGTGAATTTTTAGGTTTTATTTAGCATGCACAGATCCACGAATTGAATAAAAAAAATATTTGGGCAATTTTTTGTCCACAAGCGATCCCTAAGGGACTCCTCTCTGTGTCCTGTGGGGTCAGGATACCTGTATTATGACTCTTTACGTGTTTTTGCACTCTTCTTTTCCGACCCCTGAGCTGATGAAACAAGCAATATGGTGCCTGCAACTTTTCTGTCAGGTTGAAGCCAGCCAATCAAAGGGGGTTATTCTAACTTTGGAGGAGTGTTAATCCGTCCCAAAAGTGACAGTAAAGTGACGGATATACCACCAGCCGTATTACGAGTTCCATAGGATATAATGGACTCGTAATACGGCTGGTGGTAAATCCGTCACTTTTCCGTCACTTTTGGGACGGATTAACACCTCCTCCAAAGTTAGAATAACCCCCAAATCCTTGCTTTCTCCCTGGATCTGCAGGTCTGGATCCGCAGAGGAACAGCGTTCCTATATATCTATGTTATATCATTTAAACTCTGGTATCTCAGAAACTACTGAACAGATTTACACAAAATCAAAGAAAGTATGCCTTCTGGACCAAGAGCTATCTTTCTACCAAATGTGGTGTAATTCTATTCAGTGGTTCGGGCTGTAGTTGTATTCAAAATTTGAAAAATCCCATTGGTGTAGAAGGGGAAAAGTGTTTTAGGACCCCACTTTTTTCTCAGCCCCCTCTTGGTGGATCATCTTGAAAATTTCCAGACAGCAGCTGAGCTGACAAAAGTATAAGTTCTAAAAATTTCAAGAAGATTCATCAAACGGCATGAAAGTTATCGTCAAAACAAAACACGCTCAGTCTGTGGGAAAAAAAAGTCCTAACTATTACTACCTAGTAGCGACCACCACTAGGTTTTATATATATATATATATATATATATATATATATATATATATATATATATACCAATGACTTTGCCAAGTTTTGTGTAATTTCAATACAAGGATATTGCTCTTGTGAAGACCAAAATATCATATGGGGATTAAAAGTGGAAATGTCAATTTTTTTTAATCCTGTTCATTCCCCTTCATTTTGTTCCCCTGTCCAGATTTTCATGCCACCTTTACCAGAGTTGATCAGATTTTAATGCTAATTCATCAAAGTGTGTTAAAGTTATTATCAATCCAAAAATATCTTTTCAATTTAATGTGTATTGTACACTGATGAAAACCACTGTGAATTTTGATTGAAAAGACATGTCTTGCTTCTTAATAACCTTGGTTCTGTTATACACATATATGTGAAAGTCTTCAAAGAAAAACATGTGATTCAGGTTTGGCATAAGAGGTTTCACTCATATTGTGTGTGTTTAACTTTAGCACCATTTGATACATTTGCATGAAAATTGGCAGATGCTTGGCATGTTTAGATTACCCTTGGTATTAAAGGAAGGAGGGTCAAATAACTGTGTATATGATAACTATGGCATCATTTGACAAATCCACTTGGGATTTGGCAGCTATTCAGCTTGTTAGGCTTTTGCAGCTATGGCAAATGTTTTTGGCAGATTAAATAGAGAGATGAATAATTTTGCATGCCAATACCTCTGATGCTATCTACTTAATCTACATGAAATTTTGCAGGCTGTTAGCAAGTTAAGGCCAATGCTGACATAAGTTGCACTTAACACTCCACAAAATTAAACCAACATGTTTCTGAGTTTCAATATAAATCAAAGGTATACACTGCCTTCACTCATGTATACCAAACATCACAATCGAAGCACCAGCGGGTAACAAAATTAACCCATAGAACAATCACACATTATAGAAAACATATATATATATATATATATATATATATATATATATATATATATATACAGGACCACAACAAAAGTAAAACAAACACACTTTATAAACACAAAGTGCATAACTACAGATTTAACACATGAAACTACAACACTATACACATCAATTCAAAACTCTGATACACAAACATGCATAAATATAAGATTAAAACTTCATTCACACATATGGGGGCATATTTACAAGGCTCCTGTGGCACAATAAAGCCTCTGGAGCATCGCTTTTTTTATGCTCCCACAGTGCATTGTGCCTGCACATATTTACATGGCAATGTAAAGCCACCTTATGTGGCTTTTCATGACCTTGTAACTATGGCCCCCTTTCCACATAACTCTGCATGAAAGGGGCATTTCATGGCTGTTGCTGTGTGTGTTTGCATGCAACACCCATTGAATCAGATTCCTACGCCACCCCAGAGGTGGCGTAAAAGTGGCATAACAAGGAGAAATACCTTTATTCCTCCTCGTTTTTTGCCCTCTCTATGTGTGCTGCAGAATGCAGCACACATAGAGAGAGGAAAGCTCCACTACCAATTGTTTAGGTGCAGCAAGGTCTCCCTTCCTGCACAAAAACAATCATCTCTTCACCGCAGGCACCCTTTCACCATGGTGCAAGGGTGCCTGCATTGGTGCTAGGCTGCCAATTGTGCGCCAAAACGGAGGAAAGTAAAGGGATACTTTGCATTGCTGTAAATAAGATGCATCTCAGCATTTTCCTAATGGCTTAGTGCAGCAAGCTGGCTTGCGGTGTCATGCTGTGTCATTTTCTACTAAATATCGACCATAATCTGCCATCGTCATACAACCATATCAATTTGAATAGTAAATAGTGATTACTTTAATATATGTTCTAGTAGTAAATAATAAAAAAGCATAGCAGGTAATTAAACATAACATTTAAAGTGCACTTCTAGTTACAACACACATAAAAATATTCTAACTGATATTTAATAAAGGCAAACATCCTGAAAATGTGTGTCCACATAACAAAAAAAATAGTAAATTATGTTTCTCATAATTTCTGAATTTCATTAAAAAATCATAGTTAAATTGAGGTTTGTTTACAGCACCTACACATGTTTTTAATACATTTAAAAGAGGCTTAGGGACATTCTGAGAAAACTACAGTTAAAATGACATTGGGGGTCAAACCGGTGGTCGGTGATAATGTGCCACCAACAAGCTGGCCATTATGTTTATAACGTCCACAGTTTGGCCTCATTATGACATTAGCGGTAAGTGCCGCCTACCGCCAAAAGACCGTCACCGAGGCTAACAGCTGTTATGACCACAGCTGGATTTCCGCCACAAGAAGGGCAGAATTCTGGCTGTGGCCATACTGGCAGATGGTGTTAAGGTGGCACTGCTACCACCAGCAGTTCCACACCAGTAGACTGGCGCCAGCCGTATTATGGCAAATAATACGGCCTGGTGGTGTTCTGCTGGTGGGCCCTGCTGGTGGTAGCAGCGCCCCGTCCCGTCTCCTGCTGGAAGACCCCCTGGATGCAGGTAAGTTGGGAGTCTGACAGGGGAGGGGGTGTTGTGTGCATGTGTGGGGGTGTGCGCATGAATATGTGAGTGTGTACGTGTATGCGAATGTGTGTGTAATATTGTTTGTGTGTGTGTGTGCATGTGTGAGAATGCGTGTATGAATGGAAATGTGAATGCGTGTCTGCGTGTTAGTGTGAATGTGGTACAGATGTGTGCGAGAATGAATGGATGCATGCTTGTATGAATGCGTGTATGCCTGTGTGAGTGAATGTGTAGGTGCGTGGTGCGTGTCTGCGAGTGTGCGTGTATGGGGGGTGGGGTATTGGGAGGGGGAGCGTGGATGGAGGGGGTTGGGGGCATCTGGGGAGTGTTGGGGTGTGGGCCTCCTACCAGTGACAAGGAAGGAATTCCCTGTCACTGGTAGGGCCTAGTACCATGGTTTTCATGGTGTTACGAATGCAACGAAAACCATGGCGGTAGGCAGGGTCAAAATGATGCCAGCGGTACATTATCATCCTCCTGGCTGGAGATTGTTATCTCCGGCCTGGTGGCAGCTAGTGCCAAGGCAGTTGGTGTGGTACAATGTCATAATGTGGCGGTATGTACCGCCAGCCTGTTGGCGGTACTACCGCCACATTATCACCGACAACCGGGGTCATAATGACCCCCTATATCTCTCCAGTGATGGCTATTAGGAATGTTGAAGGCCCTGAAACCAAGTTACGGACAATAGTTGCAGGCTATAGCCTATAAAGAGGGCAGGGCATTTAACAACCATTATAGCTCAACGCAGTAGGGCTGTAATGCTATTAGAACAATCTACACATGGAGTTATTGTTGAAGATTGAAAAGGGAGAAACAGATGATCAGAATTGGAATGTTTGGGGCAGAAGATCTCTAACACCCATTATTTGCTCTGAGTACTCCGTTACCCTCAATTAAGCCTCTAAAATTCCAGTGTTCCAATATAAATTATGTTTAAAAATGCCAATACCATTGAATAAAATGCAGCTAACGTCAAGTCAAGATAACAAATAAAAGCTAAATAAACACTGACAATCTCCGGGAATAATTAGGCAAAGTGACAATAATTTGAATGTGACTTCACTGATAATAGGCTGACATAATTGATGAAATCTCAGGGATGGCAAGATAATATTATCCAATGGTGTGCATACTATTTATTTTCTTCATTAATGTTTTGCTGTTATTTTTATTATTTTTATTGTTATTATTATTATTATTGTTATTATTATAGCAAGGTGAAAGTATTACATGGTATGACTCTGTACTCTTACCATAGAATACCAACACAATACCAAGTAGTGGACCTTGGATTCACTATAAGTAAACCCTAGCTCAGTCGCAGTAGTGTGGCAAAGAGTAGTCAGGCTACCTAGAGGAACATATGTAAAGCACTTCACAACTCCATCATGGATGATAAGTAAATGACATGACTCGATAGAAATCCAACACCAATTTAGAGAAACAGATTAGAATTTAATTTTAATTTAGACACAAGAATTAATTTTGTAGCTTTTGTACAACCAGAGTAGTGAATTTTTAAATCCTTAGAAAATATAGTAATACAGTGGACCCCAAGTGCGTGGCGTAGTGCAGGGGGCTTCTGTGTCTGTTGTGTCCGCCAACGGTAGCGGTAATGCATGCACTCAACATGTCTTTCTTCTGTCATCCCCCCCTTTTTGTGGTCTCCCTGTCCCAGACAGGACCGCCAGCACCAGCCCCGCTGGGCCACACAGCACCGCCAGCACCAACCCCGCTGGGCCAGACAGGACCGATAGCACCAGCCCCGCTGGGCCAGACAGCACCGCCAGCACCAGCCCCGCTGTGCCAGACGTGACCGCCAGTACCAGCCCCGCTGGGCCAGACAGCGCCGCCAGCAGCTGAGGCACTGCCAAGGACCCCGCCGCAACAAGCACCGCTGAACAGGACACCGCTGCCACAAGCACCGCTGCCAACGACACCCCCGCCACAAGCACCGCTGAACAGGACACCGCCACCACAAGCACCGCTGAACAGGACACTGCTGCCACAAGCACCGCTGAACAGGACACTGCCGCCACAAGCACCGCTACCAAGGACACCCCCGCCACAAGCACCGCTGAACAGGACACCACCACCAAAAGCACCGCTGAACAGGACACCGCCGCCACAAGCACAGCTGGCCCATGAGAGCCAAGGGCACTGATGCTACTGAGTCCGCTACGAGCAGGATGAAGCACTCTGGGCACAAAGCCCCCTCCAGAACCAGTGGAGAAAGGCATCCACTCACACAGTCCTTGGCAGGATGAAGCACTCTGCGCACAAAGTCCCCTCCAGAACCAGTGGAGAGATACATCCACTCACATAGTCCTTGGCAGGATGAAGAACTCTGGGCACAAAGCCCCCTTCAGAACCAGTGGAGAAAGGCATCCGCTCACACAGTCCTTGCAGGATGAAGTGCTCTGGGCACAAAGCCCCCTCCAGAACCAGTGCAGAAAGGCATCCACTCACACAGTCCTTGGCAGGATGAAGCACTCTGGGCACAAAGCCCCTTCCAGAACCAGTGGAGACTGTTATCCACTTGTGAGACTGTGGCTTTGCACTCCCCAGGATTGAAAAGTGGGCAAACAACCCACTGTAGAGACTTGAGAGACTGTGGATTTGCACTCCCCAGGATTGAACAGTGGGCAAACCACCCACTGTAGAGACTTGAGAGACTGTGGCTTTGCACTCCCCAGGATTGAACAGTGGGCAAACCACCCACTGTAGAGACTTGTGAGACTGTGGCTTTGCACTCCACAGGATTGAACAGTGGGCAAACCACCCACTGTAGAGACTTGTGAGACTGTGGCTTTGCACTCCCCAGGATTGAACAGTGGGCATGGGGGCCCCTCGTGTATTTGGCGTTGTGCACTCAACCGGCTGAGGTGCCCCTCCTTTCCCTTCCCCCTGAGGTGCCTGTTTTATTGCTATCTGATGCCCGTGCAGTGTTCTCTCCGTCATGTTCGGGTATTGAGTGTGGGCCTCGCCAATGCAGTGTGGGCCCAGTGTTCCACGGACTTCAATGGAGCAATACCTAGACTACTAATCTTGGTGTATATATTTGTTAATAGTGTATATATATTTTTGCGTACTGGATTTTAATGAATTACAATGGTTAAACTCATTTACATTTGTCTTTGCATTCTTCCAGGGGTTTTGGGGGGTGTAACTGTAATTTATCAACATGTATTAGTGTGTGTGTTGTAGTTGGTGAAGGTGGGGGTGTTGCGTGTTGCGTGTGTGTGTCCCTGTTTTTTCCCCTCCCCCCTCCCCTGTGTCGTAGGTGCAGTACTCACCGTGGTCTTCGCCACCAGCGTTCGTGCTCCTGGTAGAGGAGCAAGAAGATAAGGGCAGGCGAAAATGTGAAGCTCAGGTTCCATGGCGTCCTTGTTCCTCGTGGGGTGTGTAGAGGTGAGCATTTTCCCTTCGAAGTCCTGTTTCCGCCGTGTTTTTGTTCGCGGTGAATCCGCCCCGGAAAAGGTGGTGGATTGGTAGGTTGTGATACTGTGGGCGGTACATTGTCCTCTGGCTGTCTGTTGGCGGTGACCGCCATGCTGTTTGTTTGTACCGCCGTGGAGGTCGTAGTGTTAAAGTGGATGTCTTTGTTGGCGGTTTCCGCCACGGTAGTAATTCAATTTTTTTTCCCGCCTGCCTGTTGGCAGTCGTACCGCAGCTTTAACACCGTCCGCCAGGGTTGTAATGACCACCATAGTACTTTGGAGGTTTAAAGGGCTTCCACTGAAGTCAATTGGGAAAATAGCAGTGTGCACTCGGGCACTTGTAGAGTGAGTTCTGACAAATCCACGGGAGCTTAAGGTTCTTGGGGACCTAGACCAAGATTCAACAGTCAGACTTTGGTTACCTTGCCCAGGGAGTTTGGTTGCAGAGGTGACTTGGCTCTCCTTGGTTCTAAACGGTCTGCAGTGGCTGGTGCTTTTTGCAATCCATTGTAAAACTGGGCTTGGAGATGGACGCACACTCTACCCTTCGGATGTAGAGGTCTTTGGGAGACCAGGACCAAGAATCAACCTCGTATGGCAGCTCAGGGTGCAGGGGTGGCTTCTAGTTGTCAATCATAGGGCTGGACGTGCTGAAGCTGCTTTGCTGCTCCAGTCGTAGTCACTTCCTTGAGGCTGCAAATGCACAGGAGAGGGGTAACTGGCTACGTCTGTATTTATGCTGGAGGGCTGCCTTGGAGTCGGTGAACATCCCTCTCCAGTGGGAAGTGTCCTAAGAAACTTTAGTAACCTCCCCACTGGTAGGAGGAGTAGGATTCTTGAGGACAGGCTACAGGAACTTTCCCTGGAGGAGAAGAGGCTTGAACTGGAAGAGAGGAGACTCGCCTTAGAAGAGAAGAGGGCTAGATTGGGACTAGTTTCCAGAGATGGTGGCATCAAAGAGACATGGACAAATGGCTTGCAGCACTTGAGAAATGTTGCAGAATGAGGAAGGTTGGTCAACAGCACTGGGGCTCTCTGTGTTGAGATCTATTCCCAGCTAAGGGCAGAGATAAACTTCTGATGCTACCTCAGGAAGTGGCTGAGTCCTATCCCTATACGAAAGATACCCTCATTGAAGGGTTTGGAGTCACCACAGAGGAGTACAGAGTCAAGTTTAGGGACACGCGAAAAGGCAAAGACCTGGCTTAAGTGGACTTTGTAGACTTATCAGTCAAAACAGTAGAGGGCTGGATAAAGGGCAATAAAGTTGACACCTATGAAAGGCTATATAATCTTTTAATGAAAGAGTATATCCTGACTAATTGTTATACAGAGAATTTGTGACAAACTCTGGTGAATGCTGAAGTCTTCTCAAAGAGATCTTGGGAAGATAGCTGACAAGTGGGTTAGGTTCAGGGTAAACCATACCAAATCTCAAGGTAAAGGTGACCTCAAGAAGGTGCACATGCTGCTCAGCAGGGAAGGGGGGGAGCACTGTCAACGGTAAAAAGACAGAGTCCTCTCCAGGCATCCAAAAGAATTCCAAGGAGGGTGGGCGCGAGACTCTTCACAGACCAAAGGCAAGGGATATAAGGGTAAGAATTGGAATCCCAAGAAGGCTGGGACATGTTTTGACTGTAGTCATCCAGGGCATAGGAGAGGTGATGTAGGTTGCACCAAGAAGTCCCCCAATGAGGGGCAGTCCAAGGGCATTGTTAGTGTTGGGTTGGGAATAGCAGTGTACTTTGAGAGGCCAGAGGTTACACTGAAGCTACCTTGGTTTCCCTGGGTGGGGTAGACATTGAATCCTTGCCTGTCTTACCTTCCAATCTCAAAAGTAGGCCGAGTCTATTGGGAGGATAGCCTACTGTTCACTGAGGTCAGGGACCCCAAACCAACAAGGAAAGCGGTGATCCCTCAGGTGTACAGAGTATTCATCCTCACTTTGGCTCATGATATTACACTGGCTGGACAACTGGGACAGTCCAAGATTCGGGACTGGTAAGTGGCCCATTTTTACTGGCCTCAAATGTCTACGAGAGTGAAGGAGTTTTGTCACTCCCGTGTGACCTGCCAAGCCAGTTGCAAGACAGGCACACAGACAAAGGCTCCATTTTTTCTACTAATGGTGGTTGGGACCCCCTTTGACAGGGTAGAGATTGACATGGTGGGTCTCCTCACCCACCCACTGCATCTAGGAACAGGTTTGTTGTAGTGGTAGTGGACTATGCCACTTGGTACCCATAGGCAATCCCATTTAGGACTGCCACTGCACCTGCTGTAGCCAAAGCCCTCCTGGGTACCTTCACAAGGATAGGGTTTCCTAAAGAAGTGGTGGCTGATAGAAAGACAAACTTCATGTCTTCATACTTTAAAGCTATGTTGGATTAATGTGGTGTGACTAATAAGTTCACCACCCCCTAAATCCCCTAGACTAATGGCTTAGTTGAAAGGTTAAACAGGACTACTAACGGCATGATAATTTTCCCCCCAGAAAAACTCAGAAGGAGGTGGGATGTCCTCTTAGCATGCCTCCTGTTTGCATACAGTGAGGTTACTCAGAAGGGGTTTGGATTCAGCTAGTTTGGACTTCTGTTTGGACACCCTGTATGAAGTCCTCTAAGACTTGTGAAGGAGGGATGGAAAGGCCTCTCTAGCAGCATATGCAAGACATAGTGGACTATGTACTAGGCCTGCATTCTCACATGGCAGAGTATATGAAAAAGGCCAAAAGAATCTCCAGGCAAGCCAGGAGCTTGTAAAGTATTGGTATGATCAGAAGGCAGCCCTGGTTAGGATCAACCTGGCCAACTGGTGTGGGTATTGGAGTCTGTAGCTCACAGGGCCCTCCAGGATAAGTGTATAAGTGAACTGAGACCTATCCCATTGTGGAGCAAAAGGAGGAGGTCACATACTTGGTTAATGTAGGCACCCCCAGGAACCTCACAGAGTGATTCATGTCAACCGCACCAGGACAGGGCTGACATGACCACTCTGTTGGTCACAGATGATGGGAGTGAGCCACTCCTAGACCTTCCGTCATCTAACCCACAAGATGGTACAGTGGAGGGAGTTGAGCTGTCAGCTACCCTCAATACACAGCAGAAGGCTGACTTTCTGCAGGTTCTCCATCAGTTTGCAGAGCTCTCTTCCTTAACTCCTGGAACGACAACATGGTGTACCTAGGATGTAGATATCGGTGACAGCCTCCCTTTAAAAAACAAGTTGTACAGACTGTCTAACCAATTTAAGGATTACATCAGGACAGAGGTGAAGAAGATGCTGGAACTAGGGGTGAGTGATCCCTCTGATAGTCACCGGGCTAGCCTAGTGGTACTTGTCCCCAAGCCTCACTCAAAAGATGGGAAACCTGAGTTGAGGTTTTGTATGGGTTTTAGAGGGTTGAAAACGCAGTCACTAAAATCGATGTGTACCCCATTCCCAGAGCAGATGAGCTTATTGATAAGCTCAGCCAGCCAAATTCCTAAGTACCTTTGACTTAACCTCAGGGTACCTGCACATTGGGCTGATCCAGGGAGCGAAGGAGAGATCTGCATTCTCCACTCCTGAGGGCCACTTTCAGTTTAAAGTGGTGCCCTTTGGCTTGAGGAATACGCCTGCCACTTTTCAGAGGTTGGTGAATCAAGTTCTCAGGCTTGGAAGACTTTAGTGTAGCTTACTTATATGGCATAGCTGTCTTTAGCTCCACCTGCAAGATTTAACTGGCCCACCTCAGAGACGTTTTGTAGGTCCTGCAGCATGCAGGCCTGACTATCAAGGACAGTAAATGACCAGCCAGTAGATTTTACTAGCAGAAACTCCTTCCCAGAGAACAGAGTTGGAGTGCCACTGAGAGGGAAGCTTTTGCTGTATTTTGGTCACTGAAGAAGTTGAAGCCATACTTATTTGGGACTCACTTCAAGGTTCAAACTGACCAAAGGCCTCTCAGGTGTTAATGGAGATTAGAGTAGAGAACCCCACATTGTGGAGGTGGTCAATTTACCTACAGTGGATGGACTTTGTAGTGGAACACAGACAAGGGACTGACCATGCAGGTTCTTCCACTTAGAGGTTGAGGACTATCAGAAGGGAGGTTAGTGCTCATCCCCTTTTACCTGAGAGGGGGGTCATGTTGTAAAATACCCCTTTTTGGATGGCCACCCCCACATCTTGCTGTCTGATGCTGTTGTTCTTGACCTGTCAGTGTACTGAAGCCTTCTAACCAGGCACCAGTACCAATGCTCTTTACCTTATATTGTATGTTGAAGTACATAGACCAATTGGCAAGGACCTTACCACCCCTGTATGTCTCTAGTAAATGGCACCCAGGGTACCCAGGGCAAGGGTGGTAAAAGGGGTCACCAGGGCTGCAGTACTGATTGTGCCACCCTGAGTAAACCCAGTAAAAGAGAGACTGCAGAGCTGCCATGTCACCCTGCATGAGTGCACTGTCCCATGATTGAAGACATATGCGCAGGAGCACATATGACCCCGAGCTGGCATTTAAAATGGGATGCTGCCAGGGTAACCAGCAGTCCACTGGATAACATGTGCTGGCATCTGACCACTGCTCAGATGTCTAGCTCTGCAATGGCCCAGCCAAATTTTGTCTAGTCTGGTATCAAAAACTGTGCTTTTTAATTCTGAACATGAAGTCCATGTTCACAATTTAAAAAGCAGCTGCCCAGGTGGCACCCTTAGAGAGCTCCCACCAAGTTATTAAGTCCTGTACTATTTTGGTGGGCTCTCTAGAGCATCTGCCACCACAGAAAACAGTCTGACCTCCTGCTGGTGGTGATAGCACCTTGGCAGGATGAAAGACAAAGAGACTTAGCAGGAAGGAGGTCACACCTCTTCCCTCCCAGGCTGGTTAGTGAGAAAAGCATTAGGACAGTGAGCCTCAAAGGCTTCCACCACCTTTGATGTGTAAGTAGCTGTCCCCCCCAGAGGAGGAAAAAGCCCCTCTTGCTCTGCCCGGCAAGGTAGGTGGGAAATTAGCTATGCAGGAGGCGTGCACCCCCCCAAAAGATTAGCCACACCTTTAAGGTGGGCTAGGAGGTCTGCACAGCTGGTGATAGGGGGTTCTGCCATCTTGGCAGACCCTAGGAATAGTGGGTACTGGGTAGAAAAGTGACACACTCCCACAGGAAGTCATCACTTCAAAGGCGTATTAGCCACAGGGTATAGTAACCCATTGACCACTGTCCCTCACACTCTTAAATGCCTCCAAACCAGGATTTAAGGGGCTCCCCTGGCACTAGACCTCTGTTCTTATCTGGAAAAGAAGACAGAAGCACAAATAGATGTTTGCATCAACCAAAGGGCCTAGCCACCAGCCATGCACAAAGCAAGGAAACAGAGTGACCTAAGGAAACCAGAACTGGAACCGAGTACCCAACGTGTTCCTGCGTTGAAGACTCATTGGTTCCAGAAAGCGGGACCCCAGTAGACACCGAGAATCCAAGGAAGACTCCCCTGACTGGTGGTACGAGTCCCCTGTAACTTGCAGGAGTAAAGGTGGGCTGGGATCATAAACTGCAAACCCGACAGGCTCTGCATGTCTGAGCCTAAACAATCTTGGTGCCCAGCATCTAAAGAGTGGGAATGAGGCCAGTGACAAGTTTCAAGCCTCTACTCCCCACCAAATGCCCTCCAGCAGCCAGAAAGCTTGTGGACAACCCTTGTAGCTACAAGACTTGTCTGTTACCTGTCCGGAAACCAACAGCCACACGACATTCATTAACTCCAGGGTACCTCACCAGCATAAAGACTGACATCACCAACAACCCTTCTGTGAGATTACAGCCTAAAGAAAGTGACTTTGACTGGAGCAGGATAGCATCATTGGCACGACCCGCCCTGTAATTGAAAGCTAAAAGCCACCTCTACACCCAGAGCCTCCGGATGAGGTAATGGAGAAACCAACTGTTGATTGCTGGTCCTGGCCTCACAAAACCCTCTACATCAGAAGGGTAGAGTGTGAGTCTACCCCCAAGTCCAATTTTTCAATGGAGAGAAAAACATACCAGCCACTGCTGACCGTTCAGAACCAAGGACAGCCAAGTTACCTCTGCTACCGGACTCCCAGGGCAAGGTAACCAAAGTATGACTGTTGAATTTTGGGCTGGGTCCAAGCAGACCCTTACATTCCCATAGGTTTGTCTAAACTCACCCTACAAGTGCCTGAATGCACACTGCTATTTTTCCTTTTGGCTTCGAAGGAAGCTCTTTAAACCTCCAAAGAACTGTATTTTCTAAAGACTTAGGGGGTGATTCTGACCGCGGCGGACGGCGGTCGCCGCCCGCCAAGCGGTTCCCGCCGAAAGACCGCTCCGCGGTCAAAAGACCGCGGCGGTCATTCTGGCTTTCCCACTGGGCTGGCGGGCGACCGCCGAAAGTCCGCCCGCCAGCCCAGCGGGAAACACCCTTCCCACGAGGAAGCCGGCTCAGAATGGAGCCGGCGGAGTGGGAAGGTGCGACGGGTGCAGTTGCACCCGTCGCGAATTTCAGTGTCTGCAAAGCAGACACTGAAATTCTTTGTGGGGCCCTCTTACGGGGGCCCCACGACACCCCATACCGCCATCCTGTTCCTGGCGGGTGAACCGCCAGGAACAGGATGGCGGTATGGGCTGTCAGAATCCCCCATGGCGGCGCAGCAAGCTGCGCCGCCATGGCGGATTCCCATGGGCAGCGGAAAGTCGGCGGTACACCGCCGGCTTTCCGCTTCTGGCCGCGGCTGTACCGCCGCGGTCAGAATGCCCGGCGGAGCACCGCCAGCCTGTTGGCGGTGCTACCGCCAACCTCCGCCATGGCGGTAATTACGGCCAGGGTCAGAATTACCCCCTTAAACATTCACAACTCTACTTGTACAACAGCTACAAAGTTCGTTTTGGTGTCTACATTAAGATTAAAATCTAATCTATGTTTCTAAGTTGGTGTCGGATTTCTATTGAGTTGTGTCATTTACTTATTTTCCATGTTGGTATTGTGAAATTCTTTACACATGTTTCTCTGATTAGCCTGACTTCTCTTTGCCACACTACCAGGACTGACCTAGGGTTTACTGAGAGTGAATCTGGGATCCAGTACTTGGCTTTGTGTTAGTATTCCATGGTAAGACTACTCAGTCATACCATATAATACCTTCATCTCGCTACAATTATTATTATTATTATTATTAATAATAAAATTGGCCCTCATTACAACATTGGTGGTAAAGCCGCTTACTGCCGTGCAGAAGACCGCCAACACACCGATGCGGAAATCCGCCACAGCTATTATGACCCACAGCACGGAATCTGCCAAAATTCAGACACCCACTCAAGTCCGCAACACCAAAGGTCAGTGATAAACTGGCAAAAACAAAACCTCCACCGTCACGCCAACAGAAATACGCCCACACTATCACGACACACGAATCCACGCGGCGGCCTTTCAACCGCCGTATTCCATTGGCAGTAGACACCGCCGCGCTCAAAATACACGCACTTTTACAAAACACAGCCACATTGGACAATTCGAAATACACACACCTGATACACATACACACACCACTCCCACACACCCAATACAATATAAAACACACACCCACATCACCCACAAACCCCTACGACAAAAACACAGAAAGAAGGCCAGATAGAGACACTACAAACTACTACCAAGCATCCACAGGCACACCAGACCATCACCCACATAACTTCCACGCACCTCACACAACACACCACTACATATCAGCACACTTATCACCACACACACCACCCCACACATCACCCACACCACCCCAAGGCACGGCAAAGACACCCCATGTTCTCGGAGGAGGAGCTCAGGGTCATGGTGGAGGAAATCATCCGGGTAAAGCCACAGCTATTCGGATCACAGGTGCAGCACACCTCCATTACAAGGTAGAGGGAGCTATGGCGAACAATAGTGGACAGGGTCAACGCAGTGGGACAGCACTCAAGAAATAGGGACGACATCAGGAAGTGGTGGAACGACCTATGGGGGAAGGTGCGTTCTGTGGTCTCAAGACACCACCTTGCGGTTCAGCGGACTGGCGGCGGACCCTCACCTCCTCCCCCACAACTAACAACATGGGAGGAGCAAGTCTTGGCGATTCTGCTTCCTGAGGGCCTCACAGGAGTAGATGAAGGAATGGACTCTGGTAAGTGAAACTTTTACTACGATATCCTACACCCTACCTGCATGCCATCACATACCCCCTCCCTCGCCCTCACCTCCATCACTCCAACTCCTCACAAATGTCCCAATATCACAAACCACACATCCCAACACAAAGCCTTGCATGCAACAACAAAGCATGGACACCCATCACCAAAGCATGGCCACTACACGTACCCATACACCCCCCCAAAACAACCATCACACAAGGACCCACACAGGAATGCAAGCACTGGGGTACACGGTCACCCACCCATTGCACACCATGGCACACACAGATGAAATAAACATCCTACCCAACGTCACCGGACAGGAGGGTCCCCACATGTCCACACCACCAACAGAAGAGGCCCACAGTGATGACAGCAGCTCTGTCCAACTGGATCTAGATGACCAGCCCGGCCCATCGGGGACCTCGGGACAGTTGGTTCCCCTGACACAGTCACAGGCCACTACAGAGCTTCCCCCCTCTGGAAACACCAGCACAGCACCCACCTAGCAGGCCCATACCTTTGTCCCCAGGACACGCCAATCAGCAGTGTGTCCACCACTACAGGGAACCCAGGCTAACCCACCACCCCAACAACAACAGGGACGGAGGCCCAGGAACACAGGGGAGCTGGGAGGTCTGCTGTGCGATGGGGGGAGGACAGGCCCAGGGAACCCACTCTCCACGAGGCCCTCTCCTCCATCATGGGAGCCTACCACCACTCCCAGGAGACGATGGCAACGGTACTGGCCAAGTTTCAGGAGACCCAGCGCCTGCAGGAGGAACAGTATTTGGCCTTCAGGGAGGAACTTAGAATCATCAATTCCACCCCGGGCACCATCGTAGGGGTGCTGAAGGAAGTCCTCAACACCAGGAGGGACACTGTGGCACAACAAGGGGCCCCTGACACTAGCCTGGATGATGAACTGCCCACCACCTCCGCCGGCACTAGTGGACCACCACACCAGCACCCCACCCCCTGCAGAGGGAGAACCACCCCACAAACTCCATGGACTTTGGCGCTAGACGCGTCTAACGCCAAATTGTAAATATGGAGTTAGTTTTGCGTCGGAATTGTGTCAAAAAAACGACGCAATTCCGGCGCAAACAGAGTATAAATATGCCCCAAAGTCGCTCCTCCATTGTCGACAGGTCCACCAACGGTCGGTACACCGGAGGATCTCGCCATCTCCTCACATGTCCCAGCGGACGGTGCCTATGAAGGACAACAGCGAGCACAGAATCAAACAACTCAGAGGTACGTACCCACAGCTTACACAGAACACGATTCCTAATCCGAAAAGTGGCCTGTATGTGTGTTGAGTCTAGGCCTAGGTATGTGTCATGCAGTTAAAAATTAAGCCATGTGGGCCCCTTAAATGGCGGCTGTCTGACCTGTAAAGTGGGACAATGGGAAGTGAGTTAACTGCGCTGGCGTTGTACACCGTTGCGGTAGGCGGTCAAAGACCGCGGCGCAATGCTGCATTGGTTAACATTGGACCCTATGGGTCCCAGGAGCCAATGACGATGTACGCCGGCGGTGACGGTATGCACCGCCGCGGACATGACCGCCATTTTCTATCTGTTCAATCACTCGATACCTGATCTTCGACAGGAGAGGACCTACACTGCAAGTGCTGCTGTGACCTCGGTCTGGAAGAGACAATGGCTCGAGTGTCTGGGGAAAGGGCCCCTGCCTTCACATCGGAGGAGTTGGAGAAACTCGTGGATGGGGTCCTCCCCCAGTACACGCTACTCTACAGTCCTCCAGACAAACAGGTAAGTGCACTGGGAGCATGCTGTATGGGCTATGCCTGTGTGGAGTGGGGTGGATATAAGATGGGGGGGAGATTGCAGCGTGCATGAAACGACGGTGAGTGCATGTGCCACATGGCAAGGGTAGGTATGGGGGCCAATGAGTGTGACGGTGCAGTTGGTAATAGGTTTCTCTTCCCCCTGTACAAATCATGTAGGTCAGCGCCCACCAGAAAAAAGATATTTGGCATGCCATCGCCAAGCACGTCCGGACCCTGGGGGCCTACCACAGACGGAGCACCCACTGCCGGAAAAGATGGGAGGACATTCGCTGCTGGAGCAAGAAGACAGTGGAGGCTCAGCTGGGGATGGCCTCCCAACGTGGGAGGGGTGCCCGTCTCACCATGACCCCACTGATGTTCAGGATCCTGGCGGTGGCATACCCGGAGTTGGATGGGTGCTTGAGGGCATCACAGCAGCCATAAGGGGGTGAGTACACTCTCATCCTGCAGATTTTGCACGCAGTGAAGGTGTCTGGGTGGGGGAGGTGAGCTGTGGGTTTCCCTAGGCCAGGGCGAGTTTAGTAGGCAAGGTCCCTCCTTAAGGCAGGCCATGTGGCACCCCACCCCACTTCTGTAGAGTGCCAAGTACACCTAGTCATGTCGCTGTGTCATCCATGTGTGCAGATGTCATCCATAGCCCTGTAGGCCATTTCCCAGGAATTGAACAGTGGAGCCCAAGAGCGCGGCGTAGTTCAGGGGGCTTTTGTGTCTGTTGTGTCCGGTAATGGTAGTTGTAAGGCATGCCCTGAACATGTCTTTCTTCTGCCCCCCCCCTTTTGTGGTCTCCCTATTCTTCTGTGCATTAGCATCATCAGGCAGAGCAGCAGTGGCACTGGAGCACGAGGGAGCTGCATCCCACATGGCCCTGGAGGGTGAGACTACGGACTCAGAGTACACCAGTGGGACGGAGGGTGAGGGGAGCTCCACGGCGGGGACAGGAACTAACACCAGTGACACGGACTCATCCTCTGATGGGAGTTCCCTTGTGGTGGTGGCAACATCTGTGCCCCCTCATCTACAGGTACAGCCGCCACCCCCCTACCAACACCGCCCTCCCAGCAGCCCCTCAGCTTTCACCCCGTGCCCGCTCACCCAGGAGGGTGGGCATCACTTTCGCCCCAGTCACCCCTGCTGCCCTCAGTGAGGAGGCCATTGACCTCCTCAGGTCCCTCACTGTTGGGCAGTCTACCATTTTGATGCCATCCAGGGTGTCGAAAGGCAGTTGCAACAAACCAATGCATTCCTGGAGGGCATTCATTCTGGTCAGGCGGCCCTTCAGCAAGCTTTTCAGACTCCGGACTCAGCACTGATGGCAGCCATTGTCCCTGTCTATAGCCTCCCCCTCCAACTTCCTCCACCCAGACACAATCCCCTGTACCCCAGCCTATCCCAAGCACACCTTCAGACCAGCATGCACACACGTCAACACACAAGGGAAGTTCAGGCAAATATAAGCACCACACATCCCACAGGCACAAACGCAAGCATCACACACATGCAGACACACCAACATCCACTGTCTCCTCTGTGTCCCCCTCCTCCTCGTCTCCCTCCTCTCTCCCAGTCTCGTCTACACTCACACCTGCATGCACTACATCTACAGCCACTACTGCCATCACCAGCACACCCACCACCACACCCCGCTCATGTGCAATCACCACCCCCACTACCATTCACACGTCCCCTATGTCCTCTCCCAGTGTCTGTGACGCCACCTCCCAAGATACATAAACGCAGGCACACACCCACCCAACAGCCATCGACCTCACGACAGCCTCCAGCCCATGCACCTTCACCCAAAGTCACCAAACAAACACCTCCTACAACCACAACCTCTTTCTACACTCCCAAACCCCCTCCAGCTACCGGTCCCAGTGTATCCCCAAAACTTTTCCTGCCCACACCTCCCCCACCCCGTCCCCTAGGGCCCGACTCTCCAGGTCCCAACCTAGCACCTCAGCCACAACATCTCCGGGACCAGTGGTGCCTGTAGTCACCAGACTCTGGAGTGCACCGGCTACCAGGGCAGCCAGTGTGGCACAGAGCCACAGCAGGGACAGTCCCCCACCTGTCAAGCATCAAAAGTTGGCCAGTGCCCGGCGGGAGAGGGGGAAGACTCCAGCCACTAAAGCCGCTCCCAGGGGTCCTGGTGTGAGTGTGGAGTCAGCTGCGACACCTTCCAAGGTGGGGAAGGGCCACAAGAAACCAGGCAAGTCTGGGAAGAGCAGCACGGCGGAGGAGAGCGCCATTATCCCCGCTGCCCAGGAGGCCACCGCCATCATCCCCGCTGCCCAAGAGGCCACCACCATTCATCCCCCCTGCACAGGAGGCCACTGCCATCATCCCCGCTGCCCAGGATGCCAGCACCTTCCCTGCTGCCCAGGAGGCCACCGCCAGCACAAGCCCCGTTGGGCTAGAGAGGACCGCAAGCACAAGCCCCGCTGGGACAGAGAGGACCGCCAGCACAAGCTCTGCTGGGCTAGAGAGGACCTCCAGCACAAGCCCCGCTGGAGTCAGAGAGGACCGCCAGCACAAGCCCCGCTGTGCTAGAGAGGACCGCCAGCACAAGCCCCGCTGGGCTAGAGAGGACCGCCAGCACAAGCCCCGCTGGAGCAGAGAGGACTGCCAGCGGCTGATTCACTGCAAAGGAGCCCACCGCCTCAAGCACCGCTGAACAGGGCACCGCCGCCTCAAGCACCGCTGAACAGGGCACCGCCACTACAAGCACCGCTGCACAGGGCACCGCCGCCACAAGCACCGCTGAACAGGGCACCGCCACCTCAAGCACCGCTGAAGAGGGCACCACCGCCTCAAGCACCGCTGAACAGGGCACCGCCGCCTCAAGCACCGCTGAACAGGGCACCGCCGCTACAAGCACCGCTGAACAGGGTACCGCCGCCACAAGCACCGCTGGCCCATGAGCGCCAAGGGCACTGATGCTACTGAGTGCGTCACGAGCAGGATGAAGCACTCTGGGCACAGAGCCCCCTCCAGAACCAGTGGAGAGATACATCCACTACCTCTGTCTTTAGCAGGATGAAGCACTCTGGGCACCATGCCCCCTCCAGAACCAGTGGAGACTGTCATCCACTACCTCTGTCCTTAGCAGGATGAAGCAAACTGGGCACAGAGCCCCCTCCAGAACCAGTGGAGACTGTCATCCACTACCTCTGTCCTTAGCAGGATGAACTACTCTGGGCACCATGCCCCCTCCAGAACCAGTGGAGACTGTCATCCACTTGAGAGACTGTGGCTTTGCACTCCCCAGGATGGAAAAGTGGGCAAACCACCCACTGTAGAGACTTGAGAGACTGTGGCTTTGCACTCTCCAGGATGGAACAGTGGGCAACCCACCCACTGTATAGACTTGAGAGACTGTGGCTTTGCACTCCCCAGGATTGAACAGTGGCTATGTGGCCCTCTTGTGGATTTTGCGTCGTGCACTCAACTGGCTGAGGTGCCCCCCCTTTCCTCCCCCTGAGGTGCCTGTTTTCTTGCTCTCTGATGCCGCTGCAGTGTTCTCTCCGTCATGGTCGAGGATCTTGTGTGGGCCTCGCCCATACCGTGTGGGCACAGTGTTCCACGGACTCCATTGGAGCACTAACTGGACTACTAAGCTTGGTGTATATTTTGTTTATGGTGTATATATATATATTTTTGCGTACTTGATTTTAATATATTACAATGGTTACACTCATTTCCTTTTGTCTTTGCATTCTTCCGGGGGGGTTGGGGGTGTAACTATAATGTATAAATATGTATTAGTGTGTGTGTTGTAGTGGGTGAGGGTGGGGGAGGGGGTGTTGCGTGTGTGTTTCCCTGTTTTTTCCTTCCCCCTCCCCTGTGTCGTAGGTGCAGTACTCACTGTTGTCTTTGCCGCTGGCGTTCGTGCTCCTGGTAGAGGAGCAAGAATATGAGAGCTGGCAGGATGTACAGCTCGGGTTCCATGGCGTCCGGATTCCTCGTGGTGTGTGTAGAGGTGAGCGTTTTCCCTGCGAAGTCCTGTTTCCGCAGTGTTTTTTTCCACTGTGAATCCGCCCTGGAAAAGGTGGCGGATTGGTAGGTTGTGATACTGTGGGCTGTACTTTGTCTTTCGCCTGTCTGTTGGCAGTGACCGCCAAGGTGTTTGTCTGTACCGCCATGGCGGTCGGAGTGTTAAAGTGGCTGTCTGTGTTGGCGGTTTCCGCCACGGTCGTAATTCAATTTTTTTTACCACCGGCCTATTGGCGGTCTTACCGCCGCTTTAACACCGTCCGCTAGGGTTGTAATTACCACCAATGTTATTAATATTATTACCACCATTAGAGGTGAACCACTTCCAATAATATTTACAATCAAATTCCCACCTGCATTTCTAAAAAGTAGGTTCTAAAGATTAATTTGGTAACTAACAAACAGCCTAGATGGAACTGGGCTATATAATTTCGTACAAGCCTCCATTCATCCATTCATATAAACAGACTCCAATATAGTCTGGGTTTTTGAGTGCCTCACTCCATAGTAACTTCATTAAATCATTTTGATTCAACACACATCTTTGTTGATCAAACTACAAACATACACTGCTTGACAATGATTTTTAACCACAAAACTCAACTATGTATGTTATTGGAATACAAACAAAAGACTTCACCAGTGATAATGTTTAAATGTAAAAAGAGACTTCATGAGCTAAGTTGTACAATCTAGTACATATGTCCAATTTTCCCTTTATATGTGCATAGTAAGGGTCTCATTAATTGTGCTGTGGTATTTCAACCTTTAAATCTGCTCCCCAAATTTATAGATATCATGGCTATTGGTATCTTAGGCTGAATGATATGTCTGGGAAATTACTAGCAGGACACTTGGAATTCCCTTAGAGCTGAGAAATTACCTGATGAATTGGCCATTCATGGTCAACCTTCCCTCACAATTTGTGGAAGAAAGTTGGTTATTAATTGAGGTTGCCATGAGGCCACCACAAGGAGTACGGCTACAAATGTGCCAGGGTAAAACACAGTAGCAGCAGTTTAAATATAGTCTTTGCCCCCTAATAGCTACAATACAGTGCAGATAGGCTTATCTTAGGACAATATGTAAATCATGTAGCAGCAAAAAACATTTTAGAAGTCAAAACCCAGTATAATATAAATCCTGCAACCAATTTCTAAGAATTGAGAAAATATAATGAGCAAACCTACACCAAAATGACAAAAAACTATTAAGAGGAACCTGAGATAAGATTTTGTAAATATTTAAGGAAAATAGCACAAAGAAAAATCAAAGTGCCTATCTGGACTTGCGGTTTACTGTTGACCAGGACCAAAGTGCAATTTCAGGGTGACCTTGATTGAACTTGGATTGGATACATCAAGCTATTCATCCTGGTGAAAGATTTTGCCTTCTATATTAATCCCTGAAATAGGAGTCACAATCCACAATGGGGGTATGTCTGTAGGCTGCATCTGACAAAGTCCTCTTGAAGTCAGATAGCCATTAGATTACGTACCACTGAGAATGTTGGTTTTATTAAGAAACGCTCTGAACTGGAAAATTCAAATTTCCAATCCACCAAAGTCCTCTTGTCAATCCGATACAGGTCAAGATTTCTATTTGCAGTCTTAGGGCCTCCTTATGAGTTTTGCGGTTGGACCACCAGACAGCCATGTTAGCAGTCCGAAAGAGACCGATATGTTAGTGTCTCACAGACCACCCTATTACGAGTTACACAGGTGAGGCCGCCAAACAAAAAAGCCAGACCAGCAGAGTCATGGAGGCTGGGAAAGAGGCGGTTCCACCTCCAGCCTCGACAGCAATGCGACCAACCACTGACCATATTACAAGTCCAAAATCAGAGTGGTGGATACCTATGGTGGTTAGCCAATGGCATTCTGAAACATGATGGTTCACAGTCAGCAAAGTATACACAACGGCACATTGGAGGTATTTAAAAACAACACTTCTGATGCACAGTGCCACAGTTGACACACCAACAAGAGGACACTATAAAACGCACCCCTTCACACACCACAATCTGTTGCATCAGCACTGCAAGACAACAAAGCCAGAGCACCTTTTTTTGCAGAGTACATAGATTAGGCAACCCTTCATACACTGTCATATTGAACACCCTGCACACACTTTGCTACATTAAACCCACTGCACTTCCCCTGTTTGGAAAGTCACTGTCACCTGTTGTTTTTTGTTTTGTTCCACCATGTCACTTTACAAAAATCCATGTTTTTCTGAAGATGGGTTAAGAGTCATGGTGGATGAAATCATAAGAGTAGAGCGACAATTGTTTGGAACACAAGTCTAGCACCCTCCTCTCAGTAGTAATGGGGGAGAGGATTGTCAACAGAGTAAATGCTGTAGGCATCACCTTGTACACAAGGGAGGACATAAGGAAGAGGTGGAATGACCTCAGGGTCAATGTCCATTCCCTGGCCTCCAGGCACAAGATGCAGGCCAAGAAGACTGTTGGTGCCCCATTACAATTGTTTCCATGGGAGGAGAAGGTCTTGGCCATCCTGCACTCTGAGGACTTGACAGGAATACCTTAGGAAATCAGGTCTGGTAAGATAAATGTCACCTAAATGCTGTGTCATACGTGCCCACAGCTCACCTTTATCCTAATTTCCACTTATCAGACTCACCACCCCACTCCAAATACTCCTATATGTGAACTCCCAATTGAAGTGTAATTACCTGGGGAAAATCCATTTGTATGGTGTGTGTAGTAAAGAGAGTGACAGTACTGCAATTCCCAGGAGGCACTTTTTCTGTAACTACAAGCACCAGGACAGTGTTCTCATGTCCAAAGAAACTTTTGGTAACCTCTCAAAATGAATTGTAATCACCTGAGGCCTTCACATTTGTATAGTGTGTGTACCACAGGGACTGACTGACAGGACTGCAACTTCCATTAGGCACTGTTTCAGAAACTCCAAACACCAGCACAGTGTACCCTTGTCTGTCAACTCACAAATGAATTGTACTCACCTTGGGGGATGACATTGGTCAGGTGTGTCAAGTACCCAGACTTCCATAACTGCAACTCACAGGAGGCACTGTTTCTCTGACTACAAACACCAGAATAGTGTACATACAATCAAAGAGCACAGATTCCTAACTCTCAATGTCAAGTGACTCAGATGTGTGGATACCGTTTGTATACTGAGTGTAGTAGAGGGAGTGACAGGACTGCTAATGCCAGGAGCCTATGTAGCTCACACTCCAATCAAGCTCAGGGTGCATATGACTAAATAGCCATGCCTGTGAAATCCCATTATGAGTACTCACTTGGGAGGATACCATTTGTGAACTACTAGGGCTGACTGGAATCAATCAATCAATCACCCGTAAAGAGCGCTACTCACCTGTTAGGGCCTCAAGGCGCTGGGGGGAGGGTTGCTACTGCTCGAATAAGCAGGTCTTGAGGTGTTTTCTGAAGGTCAGGAGGGCCTGGGTCTGTCGTAGGTGGACGGGGAGGGAGTTCCAGGTTTTGGCGGCGAGGTGTGAAAAGGCTCTGCCGCCGGCTGTGGTTCGATGGATGCGGGAAACGGTGGCGAGGTTGGAGGAGCGGAGTTGGCGGATGGGCACGTGGCAGGTGAGTCGCTAGTTGAAGAAGGCAGGGCCTGCGTTGTGGAGAGCTTTGTGGATGTGGATGAGGAGTTTGAAGGTGATCCTCTTGTTGACGGGGAGCCAGTGTAGGTCTCTGAGGTGGGCTGAGATGTGGTCGTGACGTGGGATGTTGAGGATGAGGTGTGCAGAGGCGTTCTGGATACGTTGCAGTTTCTTCTGGAGCTTGGCCTTTGTTCCCACAAGGAGCGCATTCCCATAGTCCAGTCTGCTGCTTACGAGGGCGTGGGTGACCCTCCTTCTTGTTTCGATGGGAATCCATGGGGAAAGCTAAGCTCAATAGGTCCTGTCCCACAGATACCAAAACTAAAATCAGTGTTCACTTGCCCAAACCCATTTAGTAGAGTAGACCCAAAGGAACTCTTCACACCTTGAACAATGTAAATATTCAAGTGTGTGCAGTGGACACAGTGACATGACTCTGACCTCCAGGATGCATTGTTTATCCAAATATCAAAAAAACACACCTATGGTCACCTGATCAAATAACCTCACCCGATAAGTCACATCTGAAGTTTATTCCCCTGGGAGTGAACAGTATACAGATCATGCCGAGCTCTGAGATGGATCTGCCTACCTAGCTCCATCCTGATCTACTAACTCAAGATAAAACCATTGAGGACAGGCAGATAAGCTTACCTAGTGTGCTAAAAAATGATCCCAAATGCAGCAAGAGGCATAACAAGATTGATATTGGCAGCACACACATTAACACTGCACTAACCACATGATGACTTCTTCCCCATGTACCACAAAGTTCTCGGACTGCCTGTATTACATTCAAATATACCTCAAAATGGCCAAAAACCTAACTTGACTAGCCACTGTGTGGCCTGCAATGGTGGCAAAGTGACACTCCCGCCCCATCCCCTAAGGGAAAATCTTTTGCACATCTCAGCAGCTGTGGCAGACAAGGAGAGCTGTCATGCTCCACAAATGTCATCTCAAAACAACCATTACCATGTGTACCTGTCACAATATGTTTACATGCTATAAAGCTATGTACAAGATCTCTGTGAAATGTCACTGGGAATGGTTGGAGGTAGATGTCACACTGCAATCAGTAACATGGTATCTTTCACATCAACTGGGCGTGCTGCCACTGGCCATATAGAGGCCACTGAAGAAACTGCCACAACCCCCCAGGATGAAGCCCTCAGTGATGACAACACTCCTGGACATCCAGAAGTGGAGGATGGTTCTAGCCCATCTGGGCAACCTGGTCAGATGGCACATGTGAGTCTCACTGTGGCCACATCAACACCTCCCAGCCCGGTTGTCTCAACATCATGGGCAACCATGCGCCCTACCAACCTGTGCCCCTAGAACACTGACCACCAACTGGTGTCCCCCAGCCAATGATCCTAAGTCAAAACACAACACCTCTGACAATGATGGTCCTGTAACCAATGGGAGAGGGCACCCTTTGGCAAGGGCACAGATCCAACGGGATAGTGTGCATAGGAGAGATGCTGTGATCCAGCATGGTGAGGCCACTGGGGATGCTTTTGGCCAGGACACCATCAGCCACATTTTGGGTGTCTATCAGGTGTCCCACAACCTGATGGGCCAGGTACTATTTGAACTCAGTGAAATGAAGCAGCTGCAGAGGGAATTCATACAGGAAGTGCAAGAACAGTAGAAGGCCCACAATTTCAACATGGCCTCCCTAACAGGGGTGTTGAGGGATATCAACCCCACCCTGAGCAGGGATCAACACCAAGAGTCCACCTCTTGCCTTGGAATGTCTACATGTGACATCGGTGCCAGCCACTGGAAGGGAAGCCCTGCCAGCAGAAGAACCAGCCTCAGACACCCCTGCCTCTATAGAGGCAGATCACCCCACCTGTAAGCGGGGACATCCAGCAAAGTTCCTTGGAGGTGCGGTTGGCCAGACACTTACCACTGCCAGCAAGTAACAACTTCCCAAATAACCCAATTTGTGTGCCACATGTTCACTCTGTTGACTGTTTCACAACCATCTTCCACTTCACTATTCTATTCCGGCATGTACCTAATTTTTGTTTAATTCACAAATGTAGAATTAATAACACCTACTACAAAGTTTTGTCTGCTTGCTTCTGTTTCAAATTTTGCTATGCAGCGATGTAAGTGCATGTGAAGCTAATGATCATGACACAAGATACTAGTGCATGGAGGGATGTGTTATAGGTGCAGTGCCCTGCTAAGGATTTCAACCAACACACACAAACACATAGCTACAAGTGTCTGGTTACACCATGCTTTATATTCCACTGTACAGCACATAGGCTGTCAAAATGTCTAGACTGTCATAGCCCAGTATGGCCGACACAAATTGTGTCAGGGTACACAGACATAGGTACAGCCCCCCAGAGCACGGAAGGAAGTACTGTGCCAGACATTGTACTGTAGAATAGGCAAACTGAAAAGTGGATGGTAACACCAGCTTGAGTTTTATCACATACCATGCTGAAGCAATGCAATACCACATATTTCAAGGTACAGACAGAGGGCAGTATAACAGCCCCTGATCACAGGCACATCATAACCCACTGACCCTGCATCTGTTGTTATGACACAAACATATGCCAGTGTGGTGGCACATGCACTGTGGCCTGCAATGATGAAACACATCTACAGCTATATACAGGTCTCATAAGAAGAGTGATTAGCCTATGTGAAGGGTGAAAGCCTTGCTTGCACATGATGACAACATATGTCATGGCCATATGATCACACACATGATGCAATTGGCTCACCACATCACACTAAACAAGTACAATATGCACTTCACAGCTTCCACCCAAACACTGTCCAAGCTTCACAGCACAAGTCTCACACACCCCAAATCTGTAACCAGCACTACCTGGGACAATCCATTTCCACTTTATGTCGGAACAGCATCAAACACCTGCCAATGCCACAACTATGAAATGCCCACATGAGGGTGTCATGGTGAAGGTACCTGAGCAACGATAAAACAAGGAGTAGATGCTTGAACACATGCCTATTACCCATATTATAAGCAAGCATCTGGAAAGGAAATAACATTGCAATGAGACTGACACGAATGATGTAGCTACATCAAGGTGGGGATCTGTCATAACCTATAACTTCATGCGCCCTGTGGCTGAACATTGCAGAGCATTAGCTCCCCAGTTCTTGCAAAACACTCTACTTCACACAATCTAACAACTACAGTTCTTCATACAGTCTCAGTCAATACATCACGTGACACACTCACATTCAAGAAAAGTTGCTATTGATGAGAACTTCCCGCCAGACACATCCTTCCCCATTCAACAATGCCATCCTCACTTGGCATTTCAGGAGGTTCACCCACTGACAATGCAGGCTGCCCCTCCTCTGGGATGAATGGGATATTCCTCCTCAGGGTAAGGTTGTAGAACATGCAGCATGCCACAGTGATCTTACACACTTTTCCAGGTGAATAGATGTAGGAAAGTAACATCCTTCTTGGCATGTTACCTCCACTTTCTACCTGTTTGTCAGAGTGTTTTCACTGTGTCACTGGGTTCCTGCTATTCAGGACCCCAGTGCTCACAGTTTGTGGCCTATATGTCAGTGTGTTTTACTGTGTCGTCAGTATGCTTGACTGTGTCACTGGAGTTCTTCTAACCAGAACTCTAGTGCTTATGCTCTCTCTGTTTTCGAAATTGATCACTATACTGTAGTCTAGTGACTCCATATTCCAATCCAGATTGGCACACTGGACCCCCCCTTATAAATCCCTAGTATGTGGTACCTAGATACTCAGGGCATTGGGGTTCCAGAAGATCCTTAAGGGCTGCAGCATTTCTTTCGCCACCCATAAGGAGCTCAAAATAATACCACTCCCATTGCAGCCTGAGTGAAATAGTGCACGCACTACTTCACAGCCATTTTCACTGCACCAGGTAACTTATAAGTCACCTATATGTCTAACCTTTAGTTACTGAACGCTAGGTGCAAAGATACTGTGTGTGAGGGCACTCTTGCACTAGCAAAAGTGCCCCCACATTGTCCAGGACCACTTTCCTGGACTTCAAGACTGCGGGGACACCATTATAAGCATGCACTACATATATGTCAATACATATATGTAGCTTCACAATGGTAACTCTGAATATGGCCATGTTAGCTGTTTAAGATTGAGAAATTGAACCCCCAATCAAATTCTGGTATTGGGTGGCCAATTCCATGCACCCTGGAGGCTCCACCAAGGACTCCCAGTACTGCCAACCCAGCTCTCTGAGGTTTCCACTGCAGCCCCAGCTGCTGCCCCCTCACAGACAGGTTTCTAACCTCCTGGGGATTGAGCAGCTCAATCCCAGGAAGGCAGAACAATGCATTTCCTTTAGGAGAGGGGTGTTACACCCTCTCCCATTGGAAATAGGTGTTACAGGCATGGAGGTGTAGCATCCCAGAGCCTCTGGAAATGCTTTGAAGGGCACAAATGGTGCCCTCCTTGCATAATCCAGTCCACACCGGTTCAGGGACCCCCAGTCCCTGCTCTGGCATGAAACTGGACAAAGGAAAGAGGTGTCTCCACTCCCCTGTCCATCACCACTCCAGGGTTTGTGCCCAGAGATCCTCCAGAGTGTCCCTAGCATTAGCCATCTTGGATTCCATGGTGTGGGGACTCTCTGGGAGCATCTGAGTGGCCAGTGCCATCAGGTGACATCAGAGACCCCTCCTGATAGGTGCATACCGGTAGCAGACTGCAAGTCTACCAGGTAGGTGACTTCGCTCTTGTGCTCTACCACCTCAATAGCCCAGTCCACTTATCCTGGAGCGCCCTAGGCTCCACTGGTGCCATCACCCACACTTTTTGTCCAGGTTGAAACTCGACCAGAGTGGCATTCTGGTCATACCAGCATTTCATGTCCTCCTGGCTTGCTTCCAGGTTCTCCTGAGTGAGACTCCTGAAGCAGGCAGTCTGGTTTCTTAGCCAGCACGTAACTGAATACATCCTGGGGGGTTTTACTAGGAGCTTTTTCCAAAGCTTCCTTAACCAGACTCAAAGGCCCCTCACAGGGTGGCCAGAAGTCAGCTCAAACGGAGTAAACCCAAGTCCCTTTTGAGGCACCTCCCTGTAGGCGAACAAAAGGCATGGCAAGAGGACGTCCACTTTCGCCTCAAGGGCTCTGACAGGCTCATGAATCTCTCAACCAGACCATTACTTTGGGGGTTGTAAGGGGTTGCGAACTTGTAGGTTACCCCACACTCCTTCCACAGAGACTTCATATACGTGGATATGAAGTTGGTACCCCTATCAGATACCGCTTCCTTGGGGAACCCCATGAGGGTAAAATCCCCATCAAAGCACGACCCACCACAGGGGAAGTGGTTGATCTCAAAGGAATGGCTACTTGGTACCGGGTGGCATGGTCCACCAAGACCACGATAAACCTTTTGCCCATGGCTGTCTTAGGATCGGGAGGCCCCACAATGTCAATGTCTACCCTCTCAAAGGGAGTACAGGCAAAGGCTGGCTGGAGGAGAGCCTTACATTTCCTCCCACTCTTGCCACTTGCCTGACAATTCTGACAAGACCTGCAATGTGCAACAGAGTGCCTTCGTATTAGGGGCCAGTAAAAGTGGGTGACAAGCATCTCAACGGTCTTGTCCTGCCCCAAACGTCCAGCTAAAGGCACATCATGAGCCAACCCCAGTAGGAAGGCCCTAAAGCACTGGGGTACAACCAGCACACGGGCTGACCCAGGCTCAGGAACCTTATTCTCGCTATGCAGGAGGTCATCCTCCCAATATATCAGGTGTCATCCTGGCTCCTTGCCAGCCGCCTGGTCTGCAGCCTGCTGCTGCAAACCCTCCAAAGTAGGGCATGACTTCTGTGCTGCACAGAATGCTTCTGTGGAGGGCGCCCCTTCCTGCTGCCACTGCAACAGCTCAGGGACCTCCCTCAGTTTAGCCACCTGTTCCCCTGTAGGCTCCGGCGCGTCACCCTCGGGCTCCGCCTCCTCCTGGACCGTGGGAACTTCTGGGGCCGGTTTCCCGTGCCCCCTTCCCTTCCTCTTCTTGGCGGTCCCCTGGGCCACGGTTTGGGGCTCCAGAGGCTCTTGATTACCCTGACGGGCTGCCATTGACCGGGTGGATACCCATACCCACCCATGCAGACCCAACCTCTCCAAGTGAGACCTGTGTTCCTTCCAAGGGGAATCCTCCAGGTCATTGCCTAGCAAGCAATCAACAGGCATGGTTGGACTCACAGCTGCCTTCAAGGAACCTGAGACCTTCCATTCAAAGGGAACCTGCGCCACTGCACAGGCGCTCTGAGTTGTCCACTGCAACTACTTGGTGAGGTACCCGGGGATCAATCTTCTCTTCAGACACAAGCTGACTCCTCACTGTATTCACGCTGGCTCTTGTGTCTCCCAGAGCCTCCACCCTCTGTCCATTCATGGTCACCCACTGCCTGTACTTCTAAGTGTTTTCAGGCACTAGGGTTCTCTGGACCATCTCACTGTCCCCTAGTGAGACAAGGGTCATCACAGCTGGCTCCCACCCACCTGAAACCAACTCCTCCTCAAGTTGTACACTGGCCAAACCCTGGGACGGCGCACCGGTGGGTGCCGGTGTACTTTTGGGGCATTTGGGGTCCCCCCTCACATGACCCATCTGGTCACATGCATAGCACTTATGTGGGGGACCACCTGCCACTGGCTTCCCTTTGGAGAACCATGGCTTCTTCTCACTGGGGGGTTGGGAATCCTTACTCTGGGAATCAGTTTGGGGCTCTTTAGAGAACTCCCCCTGTTTACCCTTACTCCCCTTTCTTCTGAGAGGGACCTTGCCCACCCTTGGCATGGTCTCCCCCATACCCCTTTTGGACCCTGGTGCTCTCCCAGCTGTCCACTTCCTGCGCAAGCCTCCTGGGGTCAGTCTGCTTGCTATCAATCAGGTGCTGGTGCAGCTCTGGAAAACATAAACTGTACAAGTGCTCCCAAGCAATCAGACTGTAAAGCCCCTCATACATAGTTACCTTACTGCCCTTCACCCAACCATCCAGTGACCTGCAATAAGAATCAAAACATTCCAACCATGTTTGGGATTCCTTCTTCTTGTAGGATCTAAATTTATCCTTGTACTGCTCAGGGGTGAGACCATACCTTGTAAGCAAGGCATCCTTCATGCTAGAGTAGGTGAGATTCTGAGCATCCCCTAAGGTTGTCAGTATATCCCTCCCCTCTACCTCAAAGTGCTTCCACAGACCCACCCCCCCAATGAGCTTCAGGGACCAGATTCATATGGAGAGCAGACTCATACCCCTTAAACCACAAGTATATGTCGTCCTCCCTTTTATAATCCTTCACAAGATCTTTAGGAATGTGCACCCTCCTTTCAGGCTGAACTGTGATGTAGCTGCCACCATCCCTACTAGATGGTCCTCTGATCCAGCTCTCTCAAGCTACGCTCATGAGTCAACAAAATCTTTTTTTCTGCTAGTGCCATCCTCAGTTTCTCCAACTCCTTCTGGTGCTCCCTCTCTGCCTGTCGCTCCTGCAATTCTTCAGGGGTCAGACCCTTAGATGAGACACTGCTACCTGCACTGGAAACCCTCTCCCTGGGCATAACAGGCCCACCCACAATACCATTGTGTATGGATTGAACTTCCTCCTCCTCATCTTCCTCATCCTCTGTGTGCACTCCAGTGCTTTTGGCAGCCACCCAGGCCCTCAGCACCTTTTGCAGCTCCTTCTTTTTGGATGACCTCTTAATGGGACAGTCAAAGCTTTTACAGAACTCTTTTAACTGAGCCTTAGCATATCTACTTAGGTCAAAAGTAGCTCCAACTGTTGCATATCCAGATTGGGACATGATGAAAAGTCAACAAAACTGCAAAGTTCCAAAAAGCAGAAAAGTTCCCAAATGAAGTTCAGAAGTCAATCAAAGATTACCACAAAAATGGATGTAGGGAAAAATCCAAGTAAAAGAGAAAAATCAAAATCACCAAACAAGTAGTATGTGGTCACGTAGTGACCTGCACTCAAAATAGTAGTGTACACTTAATTACTGTATGTCAAGGACAAAAAAAAGTCAAAATCCCAACCGCTGATCACCAATGTTAGAATGGTGTCCCCCCTGGGTCACCCCCTGTTCAAGCAAGGACCCTCACTCTAATCAGGGTAAAAGAGAATCACCCTCACCTAACCCCTGCTTACCCCCTTGGTAGAGTGCTAGGTGTAAAGTATTTGTACCAACACACACAGTAACCTGCGTCATTTCTCCTTTCGCCGGGTTGGCCCGTGTCATTTCTTCTCTCCGCAGGAGAGCGATTCGTCAATCCGGTCAGCACTCTTGGGTCCAGGTATGCCTTGTGTTGTTTTTCCACGTCCAGCAGTACTTGAGTCGGAAATCCAGCCGCTCGATGATCCGAAAACCCTGCAGCGTGGGTTGTGATCTCCCAGCCTCTGTCAGCGATGCTGCGTATCGTTTCACCCGCTCCGTGCACCGTTTCTTCAGTCACATTTCCTGCGAGCGTCGATTCTCAGTTGCAGAGCTGGTGGCACGTTGTTTCTTCGGCCGCAGTTCGGAGTTGCGTCTATCGTTCCCTGCACGGCGCTCTGTGCATGGATTTCCTTGTCTTTAGGATGCCAGCTTCTTCTTTCAGGGTCCTAGGGACTGAATGGGCACCACAGGGTAGAGTAGGGGTCTCTCCAGAGACTCCAGGTGCTGGCAGAGAGAAGTATTTGCTGTCCCTGAGACTTCAAACAACAGGAGACAAGATCTAAATCAAGCCCTTGGAGATTTCTTCTCAAGATGGAAGGCACACAAAATCCAGTATTTGCCATCTTACTCTAGCAGAAGCAGCAACTGCAGGATAGCTCCACAAAGCACAGTCACAGGCAGGGCAGCTCTTCTTCCTCAGCTCTTCAGCTCTTCTCCAGAGGTTCCTCTTGTTTTCAGAAGTGTTTCTAAAGTCTGTGGTTTTGGGTGCCCTTCTTATACCCAATTTCTCCTTTGAAGTAGGCCTACTTCAAAGTAAAGTCTCTTTTGGATGTGAGATCCTGCCTTGCCCAGGCCTGGCCCCAGACACTCACCAGGTGGTTGGAGACTGCATTTTGTGAGGGCAGGCACAACCCTTTCAGGTCTGAGTGACTACTCCTCCCCTCCCTCCTAGCACAGATGGCTCATCGGGATATGCAGGGTACACCTTAGCTCCCTTTGTGTCACTGTCTAGTGTGAGGTGCAACCAGCCCAACTGTCAAACTGACCCAGACAGGGAATCCACAAACAGGCAGAGTCACAGAAATGGTAAAAGCAAGAAAATGCTCACTTTCTAAAAGTGGCATGTTCAAACACACAGGCCCTGATTCTAACCCCGGCGGGGTCGGCGGGAGCACCGCCGACAGGCCGGCGGTGCCCCGCAGGGCATTCTGACCGCGGCGCTTTGGCCGCGGTCAGAAAGGGTAAACCGGCGGTCTCCCGCCGGTTTACCGCTGCCCTCAGAATCCCCCATGGCGGCGCAGCTTGCTGCGCCGCCATGGGGGATTCTGACCCCCCCTACCGCCATCCTGTTCATGGCGGGAAAGCCGCCATGAACAGGATGGCGGTAGGGGGGGTCGCGGGGCCCCTGGGGGCCCCTGCCGTGCCCATGCCAATGGCATGGGCACGGCAGGGGCCCCCGTAAGAGGGCCCCGCAAGGTATTTCAGTGTCTGCCTTGCAGACACTGAAATACGCGACGGGTGCTACTGCACCCGTCGCACCTTCCCACTCCGCCGGCTCGATTACGAGCCGGCATCCTCGTGGGAAGGGAGTTTTTCCCTGGGCTGGCGGGCGGTCTTTTGGAGACCGCCCGCCAGCCCAGGGAAAAACTCATAATACCCTCCGCGGTCTTCTGACCGCGGAGCGGTATTATGGGGGCGGAATTCTGGCGGGCGGCCTCCGCCGCCCGCCAGGATTAGAATCACCCCCACAATCTTAAAATCAACTTTACTAAAAGATGTATTTTTAAGTTGTGAGCTCAGAGACCCCAAACTCCACATGTCCATCCGCTCCCAAAGGGAATCTGCACTTTAATCAGATTTAACAGTAGCCCCCATGTTAACCAATGAGAGGGACAGGCCTTGCAACAGTGAAAAACAAATTTAGCAATATTTCACTGTCAGGACATATAAAACACATTACTATATATTCTACCTTAACCATACACTGCACCCTACCCTTGGGGCTACCTAGGGCCTACCTTAGGGTGTCTGACATGTAAGAAAAGGGAAGGTTTAGGCCTGGCGAGTGTGTACACTTGCCAAGTCAAATTTACAGTTAAAACTGCACACACAGACACTGCAGTGGCAGGTCTGAGACATGATTACAGAACTAGTTCTGTTGGTGGCAAAACAAGTGCTGCAGGTCCACTAGTAGCATTTGATTTACAGGCCCTAGGCACCTCCAGTGCACTTTACTAGGGACTTACTAGTAAATCAAATATGCCAATCATGGATAAGCCAATTACATACACATTTTGTAAAGGAGCACTTGCACTTTAGCTTTGGTTAGCATTGGTTAGCAGTGGTAAAGTGCCCAGAGTAACAAAAACAGTAAAATCAGAGTCCAGCACACATTAACAACCTGGGGAACAGAGGCAAAAAGTTACGGGTGACCACACCAGGGATGAAAAGTTTAACAGTAGCCAATCCCCCTCTCAGGGCCATTTAGGTGTTTCTTCAGATTTGGTTTGCAAGACTCCACCAGGACTCCTCTGCATCCTCTGCTTCAGCTTCTGACCGTCGGATCAACTGCAGACAGCTCAAGGAATGTTGTAACTGCAGCAAAGTATCCAGGAAGGCTACTGTGAACCTGCAACTTCAGCTCCAGCCAGCAACTGAAACAGTTTGTTTTCATTCTGCACCAGAAGGACCAAAGGAATCTCCTGTGAAGTGACAGTCACTTCCCTGCTTCAGCAGGCACCTCGCTGCAATAACAACCGGTACTATGGGACTCCTCTCCTGTCAATGAGTGTGATCCCTGGAACACAGGTGGTGGCCTGAGGTGATCCTGACTGTCCAAAGGTCCAGCTGTGGTTGGGGTAAGGGCTTGCCTTCCTGAGCCAGACAGTACCCCTGTGCACTGTGTTTTCTGAAGCTCCTAGGGCTTCTGTGCGCTTCTTCCAAAAGTCATTTGTGCACAACATAGACCAGGTCCCCAGCACTCTATCCTGCGCTGCTCAGCTCCCTGAGTTGTTCTCCGGTGGCATTGGATCCTTTTGTGTAGTGCTACAATGACGGCATTCTGTAACTCTTTTGTCCCCGTGTTCTGAGACTCCTATGGGTCCTGCCTGGTCTTTTGAGGGCTTTCTAAAGTACTGAGAGCCCCCTCTGCCTCCTCAGTCTGAGTTGAGGTATCCAGGTCCCTCCTGGGCTGAGGTAGCGCCTTTTCCCACGAACCACAACATTTGCGTAAGCCAAAGCATGTTGGCAGAATCCAACAATGAAAACCAGCCTGCATCTAACAACTCGACGTGGGACATCTCTTGCACCAAGCAGGAGCCCACAGCTGTCTTCTTTGGTGCATTTTTGACTTCTTCATCCAACCTGAGAATCCACTTTTACACCTTCATCCGGGTCAGCAGGGGCTCCTGTTCTTCCTGGACTCTTCTTCGACTTCTGGACTTGGTCTCCTCTCTCCCCAGGTGTTCAGGTCCAGGAATCCATTGTTGGTGTCTTTCAGTCTTGCTTGGTTTTTGCATAATCCTTTACCACACCTTCTAGTGTGTTCTGAGGAAACTTGCTATACTTTACTCCTGTTCTCCTGGGCTCTGGGCTGGGGTACATTACTTACCTTTGATGTTTTCTTAATCTCCCAGTATCCCTCTACACATTACACTTGCCGAGGGGGAAAACCAACATTCGCTTTCCACTATTTTAGTATATGGCTTGTGTTGCCCCTAGGCCCATTGCAACATATTGTGTTTTTTACTGTTTGCACTATTTTCTGACTGTGTACTTACCTGATTTTGGTTACTAGTGTATATATTGTGTATAATACTTACCTCCAGAAGGAGTATTGCCTCTTAGATATTTTTGGCCTTGTGTCGCTAAAATAAAGTACCTTTATTTTTGGTAACACTGAGTATTGTCTTCTTTGTCTATCAGTACTGTGTGACTATAGTGGTATTGCAAGAGCTTTGCATGTCTCCTAGTTCAGCCTCGGCTGGTCTGCTACAGCTACCCCTAGACAGCCTAAGCTGCTAGACACTGCCTACATTTCACTAAGGTGGATCACTGGACCTAGTATAGGTGTAAGTACCTCTGGTACCCACTACAAACCAGGTCAGCTTCTCACAATAGAGCACTACACCAGTCCAGTAAAGACACATAAATCTGGCCATCAGGAGCCCAAAAGCTCACTCCACTATGTACTGTGTTCGTCCATGGGCCTCATTACAGAGGACTTCCCCTGGTGTAATTGGATTCCTTATTGGCATCAACAAGCATGGACGGTTTGGATATGCGGAGTCTCCTGTTGAGGAATGGGACATATGTGCAACAATTAGTACCCCTGATCAGAATTGTGGCACCAGACATTGCATGCACACAAACAGGACTGATGTGACTTACTAACAGTCATGACATCAGCTAGTGGATCGTTCTGTTCCACATAGTGAAGGAATCATGGGCTGAACCCAGATAATGGGCACAGACCTGTGAAGTGTATAGGTCCGCCAACCTTACAGCTTGGACGTTGATGAAATGGAAGTTCTTTCGGTTGCGGTATACTTGCTTGTTCGCATGCGGTGGGACCAAGGCAACATGTGTGCAATCGATAGCCCCCACCACAAGTGGGAGTTGTCCAAAATCATGAAAGTCAGCATTCAAAAGGCTAAATCCTCACCTTGGTGAAACTAAGGTGTAACTGTCCAGATTTTTCAACATTGCTGATAGGAAATCCTTCAACACCAAACTGAACATAGGTTGCGACATGCCAGCAGCTAGGGCCACTGTGTGTTGGAAGGTCCCTGTGGCTAAGAAGTGCAATACTGATATGGCTTGTACAATGGGTGGTATGCTGGTTGCATAACTAATAGCTGGCATCATATCTGTCTCCAAATGAAGAACACAAGTCCACTATTGTTTGCCGATTCTGATGATATAGGATTATGACGTGGCTTTCTTCCATGCTCTGTAGGTCGAGCAGTGGATGGTACAGAGGTAGGGACACATCCTCGCTCTCCCTGGGTACATATACATGACAAGAAATAAGTTCTGACATTAGTCATTGTGTCCCCAGCCACATAATGATGCATTTCATTGATAACATGTGACAAGGCAATTAAGAAAGGGACGGACAAGCCAAACAGTACACATCACAGCTTGGTTTGCCGCACATGTGTAGACATCATGTATCTTGACCTAAATCAAAAATGTGCATCACAAATTTCTCTTGGAATGTGACTGGATGTCCGACCGCAAAAATGATCTTTCACAGAGGTGGACTGTGCCCCACTGTAAATTGCCATCTGTGCCCTGCAACATACTACATTAGTGTTCTAGTTTTAGGACCTACATAACATGACAGGCTAAGCATATTTTTGTGCTCAAAACAACATTTTTGGAAGTTTGCAACAGTTTTTGAAGCCCAATCCCACATTTCTGGTCTCTAAAATGGTGGCTGCATGACCTACTCCACTGGACATTAGAAACCACCTGTGAGTAACATTGTTGTCAGTGGAGGTCGAGGGCCAATAGCTGTGTCTGCTGGCAGTGATGACCAAGTAAGTGGTGGACGTGACTACCATGTTCTGCAGATTCCCTCACTTGACTCCTGACACTACTGCCAGCAACAAATCCACTACTGAGCTGTTAAATACCACCTCTGGGATCAATCATGACATGTCCAGCAGGTGAAGGGGCCCCAGCCTTCTCTCCAGAGGAGTGGAGAGGCTAGTTAACAAGGTCCTACCCCTGTATGAAAAGCTCTATGGTGCACCAGAGGAGCAGGTAAGTGCCTCTTGTGCACTGTTTTCTCTGTACTTCACCATCTTTTCCCTACTTACAGGCTAGAGTGTGCCCATGTGTGCCAGATTGACTTTTCATGTGCCTGTAGGTGCAGTCTGTGTAGCTTCATTGGGAGGGTCAACATGCAGGTATTGGTGGCCAGAGACATATGTTGAACTAAAACACAATTTGGTGTGAGTGTGTTTTTTGTGTAACTAAATCCACCTTGTGTTGGATGGACATAACGAGGTGAGGTGACATTACAGTCATCCACTGACATATCTTTCCTCATGACTATTATATATGTGAGACAACATGTATGTGAGTGGCAGCATGAGCTGAGTATGCATGTGGTATGTGTCAGTTGTGAGTAATGTGAGATGTGTGTATTTTGCCACAAAGATTTCTTCACACATCTGCCATTGATAGACTGTGGTTTGTAAGGCATGTCATCTCTCTGTTTGTCCTTCAGATTGTCACACACACCATATGCTAATTAGCTGTTGGCTACATGATGTACTGTCATGCATGGAATTATGGGAATATAGTGCCATGTAGGTTCTGTCTGTCAGCCTGCAGAGACCATGGCCTATCACATGCATCTCCAAGTCCCAGTCTAGGCTGAGGTGGACTCACCTCAGGCTGAGGTGGAGGCAACCATGGCACTATACCCACTCCCTGTACCCCAGTGGTGTAATATGCTGCCCGAAATGCCTCATTTCTTTTATCAGATTAGGAATGGGTACAGAGGTGAATTACTGATATATGACATACGTGCACTTAGCATTATTGTCAATGTGTGTGTCTGACTCATGACATGTCGCTTCCTCCCACAGCCCTGTTGTCAACTTCACACAGGTCATATTTGTCCTGCGCAGGCTTATTGCATTACTGACATGTCCACAGTGCAGACAGTGGCCCTCATTACAACATTGGCGGTGAAAGCCGCTTACCGCCGAGCAGAAGACCGCCAACACACCGCCGCGGAAATCCGCCACATCTATTATGACCCACATTTTGGAATCCGCCAAAATTCAGACCCACACAAGTCCATCACACCAAAGGTCAGTGATAAACTGGCAAAAACAAAACCTCCACCGTCACGCCAACAGAAATAACCCCACATTATCATGACACACGAATCCACACAGCGGTCATTCAACCGCGGTATTCCATTGGCAGTACACACTGCTGCACTCAAAATACACACACACAAACAAAACACAGCCACATTGGACAATTCAAAATACAAACACCTGATACACATACACACACCACTCCCACACACCCAATGCAATATAAAACACACACCCACATCACCCACAAACCCCTACGACAACAATTGAGAAATAAGCACAGAGAGAGACGCCACCATCAACAATACTAGCATCCACAGGCACACAACACCATCACCCACATAACTTCCACGCACCTCACACAACACCCCACTACATATCAGCACACATATCACCACACACTCCACCCCACACATCACCTACACCACCCCATGGCACGGCAAAGACACCCCAGGTTCTCGGAGGAGGAGCTCAGGGTGATGGTGGAGGAAATCATCCGGATAGAGGCACAGCTATTCGGAGCACAGGTGCAGCACACCTCCATTGCAAGGAAGATGGAGCTATGGTGAAGAATAGTGGACAGGGTCAATGCAGTGGGACAGCACCCAAGAAATAGGGAGGACATCAGGAGGAGGTGGAATGACCTACAGGGGAAGGTGCGTTCCGTGGTTTCCAGACACCACCTGGCGGTTCAGCGGACTGGCGGCGGACCCCCACCTCCTCCCCCACAACTACCAACATGGGAGGAGCAGGTCTTGGCGATTCTGCATCCTGAGGGTCTCGCAGGAGTAGGTGGAGTAATGGACTCTGGTAAGTCAAATCTTAACTATTACAACACCCACCCTACCTGCATGCTATCACATACCCCCACCCTCACTCTCACCCCCAGCACCCCAACTCCTCACATATGTTCCAACATCACAAACCACCCATCCCAACACCAAGCCCTGCATGCAACAACAAAGCATGGCCACACATCACTAAAGCATGCCCACTGCACATACCGATACAACCCCCTAAACCATCATCACACAAGGTCCCACACAGGAATGCAAGCACTGGGGTACACGGCCACCCACCCATTGCACACCATGACACACACATATGTAATAACCATCCTTTTATACCCCTGCAGGACCCCTACCCAACGTTACCGGACAGGAGGGTCCACACCACCAACAGAAGAGGCCCACGGTGATGACAGCAGCTCTGTCCAACTGGATCTACATGACCAGCCCAGCCCATCGGGGACCTAGGGACAGTCGTTTCCCCTCACCCAGTCACAGGCCACCACAGACCTTCCCCCCTCTAGAAACACCAGCACAGCCCCCACCCAGCGGGCCCATACCTCCGTCCCCAGGACACGTCAATCAGCTGTGTGTCCACCACTACAGGGAACCCAGGATAACCCACCACCCCAACAACAACAGGGACCTGGGGGCAGTGGTAGTGGGCACACAGGCCAGGGGACGGAGGCCCAGGAACACAGGGGAACTGGGAGGGCTGCTGTGCAACTAGGGGCGGACAGGCCAAGGGAACCCACTCTCCACGAGGCCCTCTCCACCATCATGGGAGCATACCACCACTCCCAGGTGACGATGGCAACGGTACTGGCCAAGTTTCAGGAGACCCAGTGCCTGCAGGAGGAATAGTATATGGGCTTCAGGGAGGAACTCAGAACCATCAGCCCCACCCTGGGCACCATCGTAGGGGTGCTGAAGGAACTTGTGAACACCAGGAGGGACACTGTGGCACTACAAGGGGCCCCTGACACTAGCATGGACGATGAACTGCCCACCACCTCCGCCGGCGCTAGTGGACAGGGCGCCCCGCCACAGGACCACCACACCAGCACCCCACCCCCTTGCAGAGGGAGAACCACCCCGCAAACGGTCCCTGAGATCCAGGACAAAGACAGAGCATGATGCCAAGACCCCCGCCAAGAAAGGAGACCACCCTGATTGTCATCCTACTGTCCCACTTTGTCACCCTGTCCATCCTCAAACTACCCCAGCTCCACTTCCTATGCCCATTTGGGCAATGCACCTGTGAGACTAATAGACTGGACTCTGCCATGGACATTCCTCCACCATCACCCCTCACCATTTTACAACCCCCTCCAATATTGCGCACTTAAATAAGCACCCTTAAAGAACAAAACAATCTGGAGTCTGTCTGTGATTTCGAAATAGTGTTTTAGCAATTAAAGTGACAAAATGCTCTTTCAATTGTAATGTCAACATACCTATGTCACACAGCTCTAGCCCATGAGGAATCTAAGCAGATGTCACACAGTGGGACCCACATCTTTGAAATCGTAAAGGAAAGTGACAACTCAGTGACCATACACTGGGTGAAAACGACACACAGTAAAGAGGTAGTAGTGTTTAAGTACATGGATTAGGCAGGTTTGTATTCTTACCTGTGTCTCACTGGAAATATTGCTGGATCGCTGAGTCCCTGTTCTGCATATCTTCTTCCTCTGCTTCCTCGTATTCACTGTACACAGGCACCACAGCTGCAACAACAACGCCATCTGGACCATCCTCCTGCAGAAAAGGCACCTGTCGTCGCAAAGCCAAGTTATAAAGCATACAGCAGGCCACGATGATCTGGCACACCTTATTTGGTGAGTAGAATAGGGATCCACCTGTCATATGGAGGCACCTGAACCTGGCCTTCAGGAGGCCGAAGGTCCGCTCGTTCACCATCCTAGTTCGCCCATGGGCCTCATTGTAGCGTTCCTCTGCCCTTGTCCTGGGATTCCTCACTGGGGTCAGTAGCCATGACAGGTTGGGGTAACCAGAGTCACCTGCAAATGGTGAGGGACAACTGTTAGACACACACTAACCTGGAGGGATATCCACAGACCCAGACAACCATTCCCAATTACTTGCTCACCTAATAGCCACACACGGTGCCTCTGGAGTTGACCCATCACATAAGGGATGCTGCTATTCCGCAGGATGTAAGCGTCATGCACTGAGCCAGGGAACATGGCATTAACATGGGAGATGTACTGGTCTGCCAAACATACCATCTGTACATCCATAGAATGATAACTCTTCCGGTTTCTGTACACTTGTTCACTCCTGTGGAAGAGTACCAAAGCCACATGTGTCCCATCAATGGCACCTATGATGTTGGGGATATGTCCCAGGGCATAGAAACCCCCTTTCACTGTAGGCAAATCCTCCACCTGAGGGAAAACAATGTAGCTCTGCATGTGTTTCAGCAGGGCAGGAAACACTCTGGACAATACGTTGGAAAACACAGGCTGGGACATCCCTGATGCCATGGCCACTGTAGTTTGAAATGACCCACTTGAAAGGAAATTGAGCACTGACAGCACCTGCACTTGAGGGGGGATTCCTGTGGGATGGTGGATTGCTGACATCAGGTCTTGCTCCAACAGGGTACACAGTTCCTGGATTGTGGCAAGGTCAAGCCTGTATGTCATAATCAAATGTCTCTCCTCCATTGTCGACAGGTCCACCAACGGTCGGTACACCGGAGGATGCCGCCATCTCCTCACATGTCCCAGCGGATGGTGCCTATGAAGGACAACAGCGAGCACAGAATCAAACTACTCAGAGGTACGTACCCACAGCTTACACAGAACACCAATCCTAATCTAAAAAGTGGCCTGTATGTGTGTTGAGTCTAGGCCTAGGTATGTGTGACGCAGTTGAAGATGAAGCCATGTGGGCCCCTGAAATGGCGGCTGCCTGACCTTTAAAGTGGGACAATGGGATGTGAGGTAACTGCACTGGCGTTGTACACCGTCACTGTAGGTGGTCAAAGACCTCAGCGCAATCCTGCATTGGTTAACATTGGACCCTATGGGTCTCAGGAGCCAATTACGATGTACGCCGGCGGTGGTGGTACGCACTGCCGCGGACGTGATCGCCATGTTCTATAAGTTCAATCACTCGATACCTGATCTTCGACAGGAGAGGACATACAATGCAAGTGCTGCTGTGACCTCGGTCTGGAAGATACAATGGCTCGAGTGTCTGGGAAAAGGGCCCCTGCCTTCACATCGGAGGAGTTGGAGAAACTTGTGGATGGGATCCTCCCCCAGTTCACGCTACTCTACGGTCCTCCAGACAAACAGGTAAGTACACAGGGAGCATGTTGTATGGGCTATGCCTGTGTGGAGAGGGCTGGATGTAAGAAGGAAGGGGGGAGAGTGCAGCGTGCATGAAAGATGGTGACTGCATGTGCCACATGGCAAGGGTAAGGATGGGGGCCAATCAGTTTGACGGTGCAGTTGGTAATAACTTTCTTTTTCCCCTGTAGATTCCATGTAGGTCAGCGCCCACCAGAAAAAATATATTTGGCGTGCCATCGCCAATGACGTCCGGACCCTGGGGGTCTACCACAGACGGAGCACCCACTGCCTGAAAAGATGGGAGGACATTAGCCTCTGGAACAAGAAGACGGCGGAGGCTCATCTGGGGATGGACTCCCAACGTGGAAGGGGTGCCCGTCGCACCATGACCCGTCTGATGTTCAGGATCCTGGCAGTGGCCTACCCAGAGTTGGATGGGCGCTTGAGGGCATCACAGCAGACACAAGGGGGTGAGTACACTCTCATTCTGCTGATTTTGCGCGCATTACAAGGTGTCTGGGTGGGGGAGGTGGGCTGTGGGTTCCCTTAGGCCAGGGCGAGTTCCGTAGGCAAGACCCCTCCATAAGGCAGGCCTTTTGGCACCCTACCCCACCTCTGTAGAGTGCTAAGTACAGCTAGTCATGCCCCTGTGTCATCTATGTGTGCAGATGTCGTACATAGCCTTGTAGGCCCTTTCCCAGAAATAGAACAGTGGAGCCCAAGAGCGCGGCGTAGTGCAGGGGCTTCTTTGTCTGTCGTGTCCGCCAACTGTAGCGATAATGAATGCACTCAACATGTCTTTCTTCAGTCTCCCCCCCCTTTTTTTGGTCTCCCTGTTTTTGTGTGCATTAGCATCATCAGGCGGAGGAGCAGTGGCACCGGAGCACGAGGGAGCTGCATCCCACATGGCCCTGGAGGGCAACACTACGGAGTCTGAAATCACCAGTGGGACGGAGGGCGAGGGGAGCACCACGGCGGGGACAGGAGCTGACACCAGCGACACGGACTCATCCTCTGATGGGAGCTCCCTTGTGGTGGCGGCAACATCTGTGCCCCCCACATCTACAGTACAGCTGCCACCCCCATACCAGCACTGCCCTCCCAGCAGCCCCTCAGGCTTTGCCCCGTGCCCGCTCACCCAGGAGGGTGGGCATCACCTTCGCCCCAGGCACCTCAGGCCCTGCCCCAGTCACCCCTGCTGCCCTCATTGAGGAGGCCATTGACCTCCTCCGGTCCCTCACTGTTGGGCAGTCTACCATTTTGAATGCCATCCAGGGTGTAGAAAGGCAATTGCAACAAACCAATGCATTCCTGGAGGGCATTCATTCTGATCAGGCGGCCCTTCACCGAGCTTTTCAGATTCTGGCCTTAGCACTGATGGCAGCCATTGTCCCCATCTCTAGCCACCCCCCTCCTACTTCCTCAACACCGACCCAATCCCCTGTACCTCAGCCTATTCCAAGCACACCTACGGACCAACATGCACACACCTCAACACCCAAGGGAAGCTCAGGCAAACATTAGCACCACACATCCCACAGGCACTCACGCAAGCATCAGACACATGCACACACACCAACATCCACTACCTCCACTGTGTCCCCCTCCTCTTCGTCTCCCTCCTCCCTCCCAGTCTCGTCTACACTCACACCTGCATGCACTACCTCTACAGCCACTACGTCTAAGAGGCCACCGCCAGCACAAGCCCTGCTGCCCAGGAGGCCACCGCCAGCACAAGCCCAGCTGCCCAGGAGGCCACTGCTAGCACAAGCCCAGCTGCCCAGGAGGCCACCGCCAGCACAAGCCCAGCTGGGCCATGAAGGACCGCCCGCAAAAGGCCCGTTGGGCCATGAAGGACCGCCAGCGCCAGTCCCGCTGGGCCATGAAGGACCGCCAGCAGCTGAGACCCTGCAATGTAGACCGCCATCTCAAGCACCGCTGAACAGGGCACCGCCATCTCAAGCACCGCTGAACAAGGCAGCGCCATCTCAAGCACCGCTGAACAGGGCACCGCCATCTAAAGCACCGCTGAACAAGGCACCGCCCTCTCAAGCTCCGCTGAACAGGCCTCCGCCGCCACAAGCACCGCTGGGCACCATGCCCCCTCCAGAACCAGTGGAGACTCTCATCCACTTGTGAGACTGTGGCTTTTCACTCCCCAGGATTGAACAGTGGGCAAACCACCCACTGTAGAGACTTGAGAGACTGTGGCTTTGCACTCCCCAGGATTGAACAGAGGGCAAACCACCCACTGTAGAGACTTGAGAGACTGTGGCTTTGCACTCCCCAGGATTGAACAGTGGGCAAACCACCCACTTGGGAGACTTGAGAGACTGTGGCTTTGCACTCCCCAGGATTGAACAGTGGGCAAACCACCCACTTGTGGTACTTGAGAGACTGTGGCTTTGCACTCCCCAGGATTGAATAGTGGACAAACCACCCACTGTAGAGACTTGAGAGACTGTGGCTTTGCACTCCCCAGGATGTTACAGTGGGCATGTGGCCCCCTCATGGATTTGGTGTCGTGCATTCAAGCGGCTGAGGTGCCCCCCCTTTCCCTCCCCCTGAGGTGCCTGTTTTATTGGTATCTGATGCCCCTGCAGTGTTCTCTCTGTCATGGGGGGATCTTGTGTGGGCCTCACCCATACCGTGTGGTCCCAGTGTTCCACAGACTTTCTTAGTGCACTACCTGGACTCCTATGCTTGGTATTTATTTTGTACATGGTGTATATATTTACACCATGTTACTTGTTTTTAATATATTAGAATGGTTACACTAATTTTCTATTGTCTTTGCATTCTTCCAGGGGGTTTGAGGGGTGTAACTGTGACGTATTGATATGCATTTGTGTTTGTTGTAGTGGGTGAGGGTGGGGGTGTTGCATGTGTGTGTCCCTGTTTTTTCCCTCCCCCCTCCCCTGTGTCGTAGGTGCAGTACTCACCGTGGTCTTCGCTGCCGGCGTTCGTGCTCCTGGTAGAGGAGCAGGAAGACTATCACAGGTAGAATTTGGAGTTCCGGTTACATGGTGTCCACGTGGAGTGTGTAGAAGTGAGCATTTTCCCTTCTAAATTCCTGTTTCCGCCGTGTTTTTATCCGCGGTGAATCCGCCCCGGAAAAGGTGGCGGATTCGCCTGTCATAATAGTGTGGGCGGTACATTGTCTTCCGCCTGTCTGTTGGCGGTGACCGCCGTGCTGTTTGTTTACAGTTACACCCCTCAAACCCCCCGCCGTGGTGGTCGGAGTGTTAAAGTGGCTGTCTATGTTGGCGGTTTCCGCCACGGTCGTAATTGCAATTTTTTTACCGCCGGCCTGTTGCCGGTTTTACAGCCGCTTTAACACCATCCGCCAGGGTTGTAATGACCACCAGTGTGTTTATTCCTGGGAGACCAACTATGTAACTCTGTAGCTTGATCACATAGTAGAAAATGGACAATGCATGCCTTTGTTTGTTTGATGACATCTATGTAGGAGCATGAATCTGCATTTCTCATTGCAAATGTCCACAAATGGACAGGTTGGACACTTTCTGTACCCAGCATGCCAGTCCCTTCATTGTTACCCATGCGTAATGTTGAAGTTTGTACGCAAGAGTGTGATTGTGATGGTCTACTCATACCTTAGGAGTTTACCTTTCAGAAGCCACAGAGGTGTGATGTGTCTCACAGTGGCTCACATATCAGTCAGGTTGCTAGAGCATGTGCCACATGATGTCAGTAAACTTGCTTAGTCATTGTAGGGTCCAAGCAGGGTGGTGGATTGTTCTGCAGATTGGGAAATATATGTCTGTAGTCATGGCCATGTACTCATTGGCTTGCATGTGTCACACTTTGGGAATAATGACAAATAGGAAAGTTCTAGCTTGATGTTACTGATGTGTCTGACACAATCATTTGTGATGAAACATGATCTATTGATTTGTAATTTCCATTCATGCAGGTCAACACCTATCAAATAAGAGGTTATGGAGAGCCATCGGCAAAAAGGTGAGGATACTGGGGTTTCACAGCAGGCAGAGTATGTCTGATCTTTATTCAGCAAATCTCACCATTAATTGTCATATAAAAAAGGCAGGTGTATACGTGCAAAAATTTGATACAGTATAAAATGATAACATCCTTAACATGTCATAAAATAAAATACATACAAAATACAGAAGTTAAAATTAGGTATAAAAAAGTTAAAACCGAGTTAAAGCAACAGAATGAATTCCTTAAAGATACATTACATTGTTCCCATTAAAGTGCTCTTTGCCAAATTCTCCACATTACCATTGAAAATCTTGACACTGCAAAAACAGCAGGGGATGCAGCCTTCATCTGTTGGAGATGCTTTTGAGCCCCACGTCCATCTTTAATGGTCGCAATGGTGTCCTTAATGGAAGACCAACCAATTATCGCATGAAGCGATTCTCTATGGTGATCAACGTGGATGCCTTTTTATGCTCTCAGAGGTCAGCTCCATATAAGACAGATCCCAGTGCCTGATAGCTAAATACCTGCAATACAGGAGAAACAGGGCATATTGGGAGGCCCTATGCATATTCAACAGCCCCCCTGAAGCTTAATCCAATTTAAGGCCACACCTTGTAATGTGGGGCTGTCATTTGAGATGCCCAGTCAGTATTAGACCCAGATATTCAAATGTTTGGACACACTCCAGGGGACACCCCCTCAGTTTCGGAATTGGACGAGTAGAGCGATAAGGGTTAAAGACCATATACTTTATCTTTGCAAGATTTATGTCTAAGTCTTTTACTCTGCAAAATTTATCAAACCTGTCAAGGATTATTTGTAAGCCCATTGGAGAATTGGAGAGGAGAAACGTATCATCGGCGAACATCAGGGCAGGAACCCTGATGTTGGCAAGACGGGGAGCATCAGACTTACAATGATCTACATACCTCACTAGATCATTTATAAACAAAGAGAATAGCATGGGAGCCAAAACACACCCCTGCCTGATACCCCTGTTGACTGGGAAGTGATGAGTCAGCCTCCCCTTCTGCCCATACCTAACTTGAGCATAGTTGTTTTCATGCAACCTTATGATCATATTCAGTAGATGGACTGGAACCCCCACATCCCCCAAGGTTTGCCACAATTTCATGCAGGGAACAAGGTTAAAAGCAGACATAAGGTCTACGAATACCACATTTAAGCAATCACCCACCAGCTGAACAGTCTTCCATAACAGAAGGTAAAAACAAAATACCTGATCTAATGTACTGGTGCGCTCTCTGAAGCCTGCTTAGAGGAGTTTCAGTATATAAGAGGCGGTCATTCAGTCTTGAAATGTACTCAGGATGTCCCTCGAGGAAACTTTCTGGGCACTAGCTATTAGACTTATCAGTCTGTATTTAGTGGGGAGCTCTCTGGGCCCCTTCTGATAGATATGATCGATCTCATCTCTTACCTAGGTTGCCAGAATAGGGGTCACTTTCAGGATGGCAATGAAGAGGCTAGTGAAGTCCCTACTTCAACCTCATCCAAGTAGAGATCCCCAGGAATTTTATCGAGCCCAGGGACTTTGTGCCGCACAGTTTTAATAATGGCCTGACTTAATTCTTCAAGAGCAAAAGTTATTTTCTTTTGCAGGCAGCTAATCAAAACTGGTGATCTAGTAATTAGTTGGTAGTCATTGTGACCAGCTAGAGCATTGTTATTATTAGCTAGATTAAAAGAGTCAGAATGATCGTCAGGAGAATACAAGTTAGTGAAGTGAGTGACCCAATTTGACATTGGAATATTATTTTCCACTGGGATAAGTCCATCACAGAAATAATATTCCAAAATTACAGTGAATCTTTTTTCTTGGCAGCTGTGAGGAAGCTCTTCCATTTCCTGATTTCCAACTCTCTCTTGGCTGCCTGTATCACAACTTTGTATGCCCTTTTGGCTCCTTGAATTCTTAGTATATCACCTAATTTAACCGCACCTGTTGACACCTTCCTGGCCTGACTGCAACCTGCATTGTACCAAGTTGGAGGACTAGGCCTCCTAGCTGTACGGCTGGTATCTACATAAAAATGAAGTTCTAATTTTGAGGACAGTTGAACATGGATGAGACTGAAGGTGGTCAAAGTTCCATTCTGTTCTATAGCTATATTTAATAATGACATCTGTTCCCCGATCACCTTATAGACTGCTTTATAAATTTCACAGTTAGTCTTCTATAAAAGGCTTATTGACTTCTGACTGTGCAATTGTAATAAAGCTCCTTGGTTCTAGGGTAGGGACATTATGGTCCTTCCCTGATGAGGGATGTTGGAAAATTGCCTCTCTGAAGGGTCACTCCAAATGTTTTGCCTTCCTCTTCTTCTTTTTCTGACCTCAGTTTTGCTGGCTTTAGGTCTCTGGACACCTAACCACTGCTAACCAGTGCTAAAGTGCATGTGCTGCCTCCCTAAAAACATGGTAACATAGGCTCATACCTAATTGGAATATTTAATTTACTTGTAGGTCTCTAGTAAAGAGACCTACAAGTGTCCAGGGCCTGTAAATTAAATGCTACTACTGGGCCTGCAGCACTAGTTGCGCCACCCACATAAGTAGCCCATGAACCATGTCTCAGGCCTGCCACTACAAGGCCTGTGTGTGCAGTTTGCCACTTAGACTTGGCATTTAAAAGTACTTACCAAGCCTAAAACTCCCCTTTTTTGACATATGTCACCCCTAAGGAAGGCTTTAGGTAACCCAGAGAGCAGGGTGCTGTGTATATAAAGGTAGGGCATGTATATATGAGTTTTATGTGTCCTGGTAGTGAAAAACTACTAAATTTGATTTCTACTACAGTGAAGCCTGCACCTTTCATAGACTAACATTAGCACTGCTCTAATATACTTGGTATATTCTGATCTGAAAGGGGTACCCAGGTCATATTTAGTATGGTCAGAATGGTAATAGAAAATCCTGCTTTTTGCTGAGGTTGGATTCAATATTACTATTTAAGAAATGCCACTTTTAGAAAGTGAGCGTTTCTCACACTTAAAACTGTTTGTGCCTTACATCCTGTCTCCAATCAATGTCTGGTCTGTGCTGGTTGAGAGCTCCCTTGTGCACTTCACCCAGACAACCGCAAACACTGGACACTCAGGGCCATATTTAACTGGCCCCTAGCACCACATGAGCGTCACTTTTTGTGACGCTCCTGTGGCACTAAGCACAGCTCCATATTTACAAGGTGGAGTTAAGTCACTTTTTGTGGCTTAACGCCACCTTGTAAATACGGCTCCTTCCCATGCAGCACTGTATGTGGAAGGGGCATGCAATGGGTGTTGCTGTGGGTGTGCCACATCAACACCAATTGCATTTCCGCACTGCCTCAGATTTATGAAATTTCGTAAACCTGAGGCAGCGCCAAAAACGAATGCCACCCCCAGGGGCAGCATTAGTAAGGCGCAACGAGGAGGAATACTTGAATTCCTCGTTTTTTGCTTTTCTTATGCATGCTGCATTCTGCTGCATGCATAGAAAAAGCAAAATACCAGAAATGATTGTTTATGTTCTGGAAGGTGTCCCTTCCTGCACATTAACAATTATTTGAAAATGACACTTTGGCACTTCTGTGTGTGCTGCATTGTGCAGCACACACAGAAGTGCAAAAGCACCATTAGTGATTGTTTATGTGCAGGAAGGGACACCTTCCTGCACATAAACAATTACACCCCTCAACACAGACATCCTTGCATGATGGTGCAAGGATGCCTGCGTTGGCATTGGCAGCTAAATTTAACGCCAGCGCCGGTGGAAACCCAGGGGTGCACAGAATTCCCTTAAATACAGCACATGCCTGCATTTCTAAAGTGACGCATTGCGGCGCTGCCTATTGTGGCACAGCACCGTGCTGCACCACTTTTCTTTAAATCTGGCCCTCAGTTTCATCTGCATTCATCTGCATATTGAATGGGTCTTCCTGGGCTGGAAGGATGGAGGGCCTGACACTTACATTTCAAAGGCCAGTGGCCTGCCCTCACACAATAGACTGATCAACCCCCAGCTAGGACCCTGGCAGACAGGACTGCACTGAAAAGGGAACTTGTGCACTCCAAAACCACTTGTGGAAGTCTCCTTCACTTGCAAGGCATTTTTCGACATATAAACTGGATCTCTAACCACACAAACTCAGATACTTCTAGACCTCCTCCTGCATCCTGTCAAGAGGAACTGCCTGGCTGCCCAAAGGAAACATCTGGACTGCTTTGCTGAGAAGGACTACTTTCCCACTGTTGTCCTGCTGCCCTGCTGGCTTCTGACTTTGCTAGAAGGACTCTGCCTTCCCCCAGAAGTGCTCCCCAAGGGCTTGGATTGATCTTGCCTCCTGTTTCAGAAGTCTCAGGCCAACAAAAACGTAATTTCTTCAAGAAACTCCTTGTATGTCGAAAATCAATGCACCACCTGCCGAAATCGTCATGAATCCTGCTTTGCGACTAAGAAAAGGCTGCACAGCTGACCGGAACTGAGCATCCCGAACTTCCTGACTGGAAATTCGACGAAGCACCTGCATTGTGATGGAAAATTCGACATATTGCCTACCGGATCAATACAGCGCCTGTGCCTTCTTCCAGCGCATCGAGGATTTTCAATGCATCGTCCCTGGGCATCAAGATATCCTCGCATCGCAGTGAGGAACCAAGACTGCACCCGAAAAACAACACAAACCCCTGCAGTGTGGAAAGACACAACACATCATCTGTGCTGTGGCAGAAAAGCCGACGCAACACCTTATTTCCCTACGCACCTACTCCTCTGCTGTTTCCGTGCGTCTTTATTTTCGACACATACCAGGTACTGTGTGTAACAAAGAGACAACAGTTTATTTCTAAAGATTGAGACTCTTTTAAACCTTTTAAAAGTGATATTTCAACTTGTGCCTATTGGATCTTCTTGTTTTAACTTTATTCTATTCAGATAAATATTATCTATTCTTCTGTGTGGTGTATTGTTGTGGTGTTTTCACTGTGTTACCATATGATGTATTGCACAAATACTTTACACATTGCCTTCTATGTTGAGCCTGACTGCTCAGTGCCAAGCTACCAGAGGGTGGGCACAGGATAATTTGGATTGTGTGAGACTTACCCTGACTAGAATTGTGCCCTTGGACAAGGAGATATACCTCTGCCAACTAGAGACCCCATTTCTAACAAGGGACAACCTCCATGTCTGTTTGCTTGAGCCAAGCAGAGATTAAGTAGCAAATAATCAAGTAAACTTGTTGAGTGGGGTCTATTAAAAGTGTGGTTTCCTTCTTTATCAGATCTTTTCCTACCTTTAATCCACCATTCAGTACAAAGGAGTTTAGTTGGAGGGCCAGGAGTTGTCATTGTTAGGGGTGCCAGACATTAGTGCTGATTACCCTGGGGCTTGCTGAATCATTGTGTTGTGTATTTTGGGAACATCTCTCCCTGACATCTTGCACATGATGTCTCCAGTGTTCATTTCAATGCCACACGTGTTGCCTATCTGAGCAACATCACATCAATACTAACTCCTTGACTCTGTTGGGACAAATGTCACTTGGTGAAGTGCACACTTGTGAGAGAACAGGGCTGATTGCAGAGGCCCCCTAACTTTTTGCCCCATTTTCCAATTTTTGCTGGTGTTTTCCTGACTTTGATGGTGCCGTGGGTTCTGCTAACCACTCCCAGGGCCTGTGCTCTGTGTAAAATAAGTATGCAAATTAGGCTAATTATAATTGGCTAAGTCAACCTACCTATAAGTCCCTAGTATATGGTGGTGCATGTAGGTTTAGGGATCCTAGCAAAGGTAGTGCCCCCATAGGAGCAGTGCTGAGGTGCCCAGTGTCATTTTAAAGGCTGGCTGCTTTTAAATTAAAGTTACATGCAAATTTGACTTTGGAATTAAAGGTACTTGCCATGTAACTATAAGCAGGGACCTTATAAAAATAGTTTTATAAACCCTGGTGAGGTAAAACATCCAAATCCATTTTTCCATCAGTGTAGTGAATGGCCTCCATAGGCTAGAATGGAGAGACTTTATTTTAATTTAAAAAATCCCCTTAAGTAACAGATACCAGAAGTTTGGTATCAAATTAAGTGTTATAATAAATCCCACAACTTCCAGTTGTGGGATTTAATATAATTTGTTCAGGTAAAGAGTTTTAAACTTTACCTGAAAAGTTGCCAACTTCAGCCCTGCAGTGTTTTTGCTGCTGTGCTCTGATTGGCCAGCCTCTGGCAGCCTAGCCAGGCTGCCTTGATTAGGTGTGAAGTAGCCTGGCTCAGCGCAAAGAGATGTGCCTGGGGGATGTGATCTCCCCTCAGCAGATGGGGAAGCAGGAAGGGGGAGGGCTGCCAAACTGGTCTTCAAAGGCAGGGAAGGACATTTGGAGCAACGCAGCAACACCCTCACATCCTGCAATCCCAGACAATTAGGTGCCCCCTTGATTAGATTAGGAGAGGGCAGGAGAGCGGTGTGTTTAGGATTTTTAGCCACGCCCACACCAGTGGGTGGGCTCGTCCAGATATAACCTCCAAAAATCACTTTCAGCAATGATGGATTTTTGAGGAATGTTGCTTCCTGGGATTGATTTTTGCCACACTTCCCAGGAAGTGTTAATCACAGTGGGACGGACCCTCCCCCTGATTGGAGAACCAGGACCCCCCTGTTTTTCATCCAGGAGCAGGGATAAAACTGGCAGACCTGCACCCACACCTCAGTTCCCTACCAGATCCCTACCAAGAAGAAGAAGGGCTACCCTGCTGGACCCCTGACTTGCACCAGGACACTGCAAGCTAAAGGACTGCACCAACTGCACAACTTGGGCTTCACCACAAGGAAGACTTTGTCTGGCTTCAACTGGTTCAAGGAGGGACTCCCTGTTTGCTACACGTGAAAACTTGCTAAACAGAGTCCCCTGAACCAACTCCTGAAAAAACCAACCAGCTGACCACTGTCCAGTGGCCAAAAAGGAGTTTGTGCCAGGTGCATTCTGGGAGTTATAGTCCACACCCCCAAGGAGCATCCAAGAGCTTCTGGAACCTTGGGGTGAACTATGGACCTCAAAAGAACCTTAAAAGAACATCTGGAAGAAGATCCAGAAGTTTGGAGAACTTTGGAGAATTTTTTGGAAAAAACTCATAGAGGGACCGACCTGCAGTGGTATCTCTAGCCGGCTTGCCTCAACCACAACCCGGCATGACTTGCAGGTTCATCCAGGTGAAGAAAATCTCCAAAAAAGAGACTAAGGGCCTCATTTGGACCTCAGCGGTCTTTTTTCAAGAACCCCGAGGTACTGCCGTGTTAGAGACCGCCAGTGCAGGTGGTTTTCCGCACAGAGTATTATGACTTCTGGCTGGCCTCCGCCCTTCCAGACAGAGAGCCGCCAGCAGCCATACTGGCCGGTTGGCAGTGAAGTGGAGGCTGCTCCACCTCCACGTCACGTCATTAGAACACGCCCACCGAATTCCAACCCAGGATTCGGTGTGGCAGTGTTCTGGTGAGGGGTGGCTGGTGGATGAGCAGCCCCCATAGATCCCGTTCCCTCGTGGAGGATCACCGGACCAAGGAAGGTGATCGTCCGTTAGGGGAGGGGGGTGTTGTGTGTTGTGTGCGTGCATGTGGGTGTGTGTGTGAGTGAGTAGAGGGGGTGTGTGAGTGCATGTATGCAAGCGGGGGTATGGTGTGTGTATGGGAAATGTGTGCGCATATGTCTGTGTGTATGTCTGTATGTATGTGTGCATGTATGTCAGCGTGTTTTTGTAGTAGGTGTGTGATTGTGTGTGTAGGGGGCGTGTATGTCAATGTTGGGGGGGTTGGGGAGTGGGTCGTGCCACATTTGGGGGTTGGTAGGGGGGTCATGGGTTTGGGGGAGGACTCTGGAGAGGGGGGTGGGGCAGACCCCTATCAGTGCCAGGTAAGGAATTCCCTGGCACTGATAGTGCCTACCGCCATGGATTTCGTGGCAGTACAGAACCCCACGAAATCCAGGCGGTATGCAGGGTTGTGATACTGCCAGCGGTGTAGTGACGGCCGCCGGGCTGAAGACCGAAGTCTTCAGCCCAGTGGTCGCTACCACCTGGTTGTCGGAGTGGATAAGTTGCGGTTTAGCATGGCGGTCACCGCCATGCTTGCAATTTCTTTTTTTTTACCGCCGGCTTGTTGGAGGTATTACCGCCACTTCTCCACTGACCACCAGGGTTGTAATGAGGGCCCAAACCCAAAGGTAGGAAGTTGACCGGGACCTCCCAGCCAGCGTATTCGAGGACGTCGGATCAAGATCCAGGTTTGCCCCGGTTGAAGGATTTTCACCTCGAAAAAACGACTAAGTCCGAAGGTAAAAATCTCCACCGAGGGCTCCACCGACGCTTATCCAAGGAAGAGTTCCAGGAGGTCAGATAGTACTGGCAGGTTCGTCCCGCTGAAGAAAACGACTAAGTCCTAAGGTAAACTTTTGACCGAGGCCTCCCGCGGGCTGTAGCCAAGATGGGCTCCATCGCGGTCGGCCTTAAACTTTGACTTTGCCCCGGTCAAGGTACGACCAGATGACCAGATTGACGCTTTTTGTTTCTATGCGCTAGAAAGCAATAATTTTTTACAAATTCATAACCCCGGTTCCCCTTGTCCGATTTTATTCATTTTGGTGTCATTTTAAAGCGAAACATATTCCCAATCTTTATACATTGATTTTGGATTTTTAATTACTGTTTTGTGATATTTGAATGCTTTACACTTTGGCCCTCATTCTGACCTTGGCGGGCGGCGGAGGCCGCCCGCCAAAGTCCCGCCGTCAGGTTACCGTTCCGCGGTCGAAAGACCGCGGCGGTAATTCTGACTTTCCCGCTGGGCTGGCGGGCGGTCTCCTTCAGACCGCCAGCCAGCCCAGCGGGAAAGAGGCTTCCACGATGAAGCCGGCTCGGAATCGAGCCGGCGGAGTGGAAGCTGTGCGACGGGTGCAGTTGCACCCGTCGCGTATTTCACTGTCTGCGCAGCAGACAGTGAAATACATTTAGGGGCCCTCTTACGGGGGCCCCTGCAATGCCCATGCCAGTGGCATGGGCACTGCAGGGGCCCCCAGGGGCCCCGCGACCCCCCCTACCGCCATCCGGATCTCGGCGGTCCGACCGCCGGGATCTGGATGGCGGTAGGGGGGGTCAGAATCCCCGCGGCGGTGCAGCAAGCTGCGCCGCCGCGGAGGATTCAATGGGGCCGCGGTACACTGGCGGGACCCCGCCAGTGGTGCCGGTCCGACCGCGGCTTTACCGCCGCGGTCGGAATCCCCATTGAAGCACCGCCGGCTTGTCGGCGGTGCTCCCGCGGTCCTCCGCCCTGGCGGTCAAAGACCGCCAGGGTCAGAATGAGGGCCTTTGTCTCCTAAGTTAAGCCTTGTCGCTCATTGCCAAACTACCAAGGGTTGAGCTGGGTTTAATTTACTGAGACCTGACTGGACCTAAGTGGAGGTTAGTGGCCTATTGCTAAGTGTAGGTACTTACCTGCCCTTACCAATAACCCATTTTCCAACAACACTGTTGATATGTTTCCAGTGTGATATGAGTGCTTCCATGTCACCTTCTCCAGGCAATTGTCCTTTTGTCATCACCATGGCTGGATTTTGGAGCATTAGTTCCTATTTTGGGGTCATTATGAATGTGACAAATAGACGCATGCATGACCTTGTGTGGCATCTGTGGGAATACGTTTGGCATTGGCCTGCCATTGTGTGACAATAGGTATCTGAGGTCTGCTCCATGGGATAAAGCTTTGTGGTTGATGAGGTCTCCCACTTGTTTACTGTTTGTAGGAAAGTACCATCTTGCCTGGCATGTTATCCCCATATTTCACTGTATATATGTTGTTTTAGTTGTATGTGTCACTGGGACCCTGCCAGCCAGGGCCCCAGTGCTCATAAGTGTGCCCTGTATGTGTTACCTGTGTTATGACTAACTGTCTCACTGAGGCTCTGCTAATCAGAACCTCAGTGGTTATGCTCTCTCATTTCTTTCCAAATTGTCACTAACAGGCTAGTGACCAATTTTACCAATTTACATTGGCATACTGGAACACCCTTATAATTCCCTAGTATATGGTACTGAGGTACCCAGGGTATTGGGGTTCCAGGAGATCCCTATGGGCTGCAGCATTTCTTTTGCCACCCATAGGGAGCTCTGACAATTCTTACACAGGCCTGCCACTGCAGCCTGAGTGAAATAACGTCCACGTTATTTCACAGCCATTTTACACTGCACTTAAGTAACTTATAAGTCACCTATATGTCTAACCTTTACCTGGTAAAGGTTGGGTGCTAAGTTACTTAGTGTGTGGGCACCCTGGCACTAGCCAAGGTCCCCCCACATTGTTCAGGGCCAATTCCCTGGACTTTGTGAGTGCGGGGACACCATTACACGCGTGCACTACACATAGGTCACTACCTATGTGTAGCTTCACAATGGTAACTCCGAATATGGCCATGTAACATGTCTAAGATCATGGAATTGCCCCACCAATGCCATCCTGGTATTGGGGGGACAATCCCATGATTCCCCGGGTCTCTAGCACAGACACGGGTACTGCCAAATTGCCTTTCCCGGGGTTTCACTGCAGCTGCTGCTGCCAACCCCTCAGACAGGTTTCTGCCCTCCTGGGGTCCAGCCAGGCTTGGCCCAGGAAGGCAGAACAAAGGACTTCCTCAGAGAGAGGGTGTTACACCCTCTCCCTTTGGAATAAGGTGTCAGGGCTGGGGAGGAGTAGCCTCCCCCAGCCTCTGGAAATGCTTTGATGGGCACAGATGGTGCCCATCTCTGCATAAACCAGTCTGCACCGATTCAGGGATCCCTCAGCCCTGCTCTGGCGCGAAACTGGACAAAGGAAAGGGGAGTGACCACTCCCCTGACCTGCACCTCCCCTGGGAGGTGCCCAGAGCTCCTTCAGTGTGCTCCAGACCTCTGCCATCTTGTAAACAGAGGTGCTGCTGGCACACTGGACTGCTCTGAGTGGCCAGGGCCAGCAGGTGACGTCAGAGACTCCTTCTGATAGGCTCCTTCAGGTGTTGCTAGCCTATCCTCTCTCCTAAGTAGCCAAACCTCCTTTTCTGGCTATTTAGGGTCTCTGCTTTGGGGAATTCCTTAGATAACGAATGCAAGAGCTCATCAGAGTTCCTCTGCATCTCTCTCTTCACCTTCTGCCAAGGAATCGACTGCTGACCGCGCTGGAAGCCTGCAAAACTGCAACAAAGTAGCAAAGACGACTACTGCGACACTGTAACGCTGATCCTGCCGCCTTCTCGACTGTTTTCCTGGTGGTGCATGCTGTGGGGGTAGTCTGCCTCCTCTCTGCACTAGAAGCTCCGAAGAAATCTCCTGTGAGTCGACGGAATATTCCCCCTGCAACCGCAGGCACCAAAGAACTGCATCACCGGTCCTCTGGGTCTCCTCTCAGCATGACGAGCGAGGTCCCTTGAACTCAGCAACTCTGTCCAAGTGACTCCCACAGTCCAGTGACTCTTCAGTCCAAGTTTGGTGGAGGTAAGTCCTTGCCTCCCCACGCCAGACTGCATTGCTGGGAACCACGTGTTTTGCAGCTCCTCCGGCTCCTGTGCACTCACCGAGGATTTCCTTCGTGCACAGCCAAGCCTGAGTCCCGGCACTCTAACCTGCATTGCACGACCTCCTGAGTTGTCCTCCGGCGGCGTGGGACTCTCTTGTGCAACTTCGGGTGAACACCGATTCACTCCACTTCGTAGTGCCTGTTCCGGCACTTTTGCGGGTGATGCTTGCTTCTGAGTGGGCTCCTTCTCTTGCTGGACGCCCCCTCTGTCTCCTCACGCAATTGGCGACATCCTGGTCCCTCCTGGGCCACAGCAGCATCCAAAAACCCTAACCGCGACACTTGCAGCTAGCAAGGCTTGTTTGCAGTCTTTCTGTGAGGAAAACACTTCTGCACGACCCTTCACGACGTGGGACATCCATCCTCTAAAGGGGAAGTTACTAGCCCTTGTCGTTCATGCAGAATCCTCAGCTTCTACCATCCGGTGGCAGCTTCTTTGCATCCACAGCTGGCATTTCCTGGGCATCTGCCGACTCCCGACTTGATCGTGACTTTTGGACTTGGTCCCCTTGTTCAACAGGTACTCTCGTCTGGAAATCCATCATTGTGGCATTGCTGGTTTTGGTCTTTCCTGCAGAATTCTCCTATCACGACTTCTGTGCTCTTTGGGGAACTTAAGTGCACTTTGCACCCACTTTTCAGGGTCTTGGGGTGGGCTATTTTTCTAACCCTCACTGTTTTCTTACAGTCCCAGCGACCCTCTACGAGGTCACATAGGTTTGGGGTCCATTCGTGGTTCGCATTCCACTTCTAGAGTATATGGTTTGTGTTGCCCCTATCCCTATGTGCCCCCATTGCATTCTATCGTGACTATACTTTGTTTGCACTGTTTTCTATTGCTATTACTGCATATTTTGGTATTGTGTACATATATCATGTGTATATTTGCTATCCTCATACTGAGGGTACTCACTGAGATACTTTGGCATATTGTCATAAAAATAAAGTACCTTTATTTTTAGTATATCTGTGTATTGTGTTTTCTTATGATATTGTGCATATGACATTAGTGGTACTGTAGCAGCTTCACTTGTCTCCTAGTTCAGCCTAAGCTGCTCTGCTAAGCTTCCTTTTCTATCAGCCTAAACTGCTAGACACCCCTATACACTAATAAGGGATACCTGGGCCTGGTGCAAGGTGTAAGTACCCCTTGGTACTCACTACAAGCCAGTCCAGCCTCCTATACTGTTTTATTGTTACTGTACAACTATAGCCATGCAAATGTAGTTGTGTAAGATCCTGATTTTCCTGTGGGCAACTGGTAAGTTGGCATGAATGCATATGGCATGGTAAATCTATGGGCTACTTAAGTGGAGTTTGTTGTGGGGGTTACTTGACATCATGGTAATATTTGCTAATCAGAGCAGTTGTTCAGCTGTGATTATAGACATGTGATGATCCTGTTCTTCTTTGTCTTTGTAGCATCTGCACCAGCAAGTGAAGGAGATGGGGCACAGCTGAGTGGGGAAGCATCTGGCCACAGGATTTCAGGTCAAGACACAACTGACAAAGAGGGACCAAAGGGCAAGGGGAGTGCCACGGGGGAGACAGGGACATCATCCTCATAATTATTGGATTCCTCCTCCAGTGGACACTCTCTAATAGTGGCATACACATCGGGGCATCCACCTAGACCATCCTTGTCCACCACCCCATTCTAACACTGCCTTTCCTGTTGATCCCCACATAGTTGATCATGCCTGCTCGCCCAACAGGGTGTGCGTCTCCTTAGCCACAGGCACCTCTGCCCCAGCCCCTTTTACCCCTGCTGCCCTCAGTGAGGAGGCTATTGACCTCCTAAGAAGGCTCTGTGGGACAGTCAGCCATTGTGAATGCCATCCAGGGATTGGCAACAAACCAGCACATTCCTGGAAGGCATTTATGGTGCAATGGCTGGCCTACAGAGATCTTTTCAGGCTCTGGCCTCCACACTGATGGCAGCCCCCACCTTCTGTCCCCTCTCCAACTCCCTCTTCTCAATTCAAGTCCCCTTCCCTGACCTACCCAAAGCACAGAGACAGATCTGCATGCATCCACCTCAATACCCAAGAGCAGCACACACTAACACAAGTACCACAAAACACAAAGGCACACACACAACACTCACAACTTCCCTGGACACCCCCACCATCCTCAACATCACACACAGAACATCCAGCATACCCACAGGTATCACACCAACAGTCACTGACACACCCTCACATCCATCATACCACAGTCACCACCTCAGCATACCTCCAGACATCCACCACAAGGATTACACCTGCAGAAACCACAACTGCAGATACAGAAACATCCATGACATCCAGCCATGCCGCAGTGACAGCCCCAACAGCCACACACACATACACCACTCCATCCCATGGCACCTCCCAGTCCCCCAAGAAACACAAATGCTCTCACTCATCAATCCAACATATACCCACCACACACAAGCATACCTCCCATAAGCTTTCACTCATGACATCCACACCGACACAGCATACAACCACTCCCTTGACCTTTAAATCCTGACCTCTGCTGATGAACACCCCGCCGCCCTAAAAAAATTTTTTTGTTTGACATTGACCATACCCCTGTTCCCTCCACCCCGTGCCAAACCCAAGAGGTGCCTACCCAGCTCCTAGCTCCCCCTTTCCAAGCCCAGGCCTCCCCTGCCCCCTGCAAGCACCAATACCTCTCCCCTTTTATGAAGAAGCCCACTCTTCCCAAGAAGAAGGCCAACTCTCCCAAGTCCATACCCAAACACCCCCTCCCAATATATGACCCGACCACCATCACCCCCTGGATGAGAAAATCCCTGAGGTACCTGCCTGTCTCCTTGATGCCCCTTCCTGTGGAGGTTCCATGGCAGTTGGGAGTCATGTTTAGGTATAATACTCTGCTTCTTTTGAACTTTGCATATATGGACTGGCCAAGGTCCTTTGGACTTCACATTATTTCACGGTTAAAAAACCCAACAGTTGATTTTTTTGGATATACATTTGGCCTGCAATTCTTTTCCTACCTGTATGTTGTTGCTCTGATTACTGGAGTTGTGTGTGATTCAGCCTGCTTGCTACTCCATTTGCTGTTGTTTGCATTATCTGACTTTGTGCATAGTGTTGGTTTCCCAAAGAAAAAGGTACATTTTGAGCGTATGGATATGTGGATGTTCATGCGATGGTGGTGTCATGGCATTGTGTGGTGCTTGTTATGGTGAGTATTTTATCTTGTGTAGTCCAGTGTGAGCATGTATGGTGTTAGACTTGTGTCCCAATATGGCTAATATGTGTCAGCCTGAGTTTTGTTTGTGCAGACATGGAGTGTGCAGTTGTGCTAGGTTTGTTTGTATTTGACTGTGCATGTGTCCATTTAGGTGTGTTATTTGCAGCTAGTTTATGTAGAGGTATGTCCCATGCAGTTGGAGTTGTATGTGCTTTTTGACTTGTACTTCCAGATTGTGCAGATGGGCATGGCATTTGGGTCTAATACTGTTTGCCCCTGAGACACATGTAGGGCCCTTTCCTGTGCACATGTTGTTGTAGGGGTGTGTGCAAAGTGTTTTGCGTACCAGTGCAGAGTCTTTCCATGAGTGTTCCTAATACCCCATCCCACTTGTGCAGGTATTTTATGCAAGGTGTTTTTTGTCTGTTTGTCGCCCTGTTTATTGTGCATGCCATTGTCCTTGCATTATGCTTTGATGTGTGTGATGTTTGTGTCCATAGCAGGGCTGTTTAGTGGTAGTGTTGTTTGTGTGCCATGGCACATCGATACATATGTGTGTTATATATTAAAACAGTCCCGGGCCTGTGTAAAATGTGAGTGTCTGAGTTGTACTTGTAGATGTGATGTTTGTGTGTTGTTAGTGATGTGTGAGACAATGTTGTGTAGCCTTCACTGTCCCTGTGCCTGAAATGTGTGGTCGTGTGTTTTTGTGCAGTGTTGCTGTGTAATGTGAGTGACTTGCCCAGAGGTACCACATTGTGACTGTGAATGTGTCTTCATGTATGATTTGGACTGTGTACAGGATGAGACGTGTACTTGGTGCCAGTAGTATGACGCCATGTGATCTGGACGACAGTGCTACTATCTGTTTTTTTGGTTTATGATAGGGGTAGGTGTGTGTGTACTTAGGGTCGTTGGCATTCACAGAAGTGTTGATTTTGTGCACCTTTGATGATCAGCAGCAGCGGCAGGACATGTCTGATGGGCTCCATGGTGGCAGTGGATGAGTGAGGCTGTCTTCAGGTGAGTGTCTTCCTTTATACTGTCCATTTCTGCCTGCTGAGACATGGTGTTGGACCACCACACTCACATTGGTGGTGTGCAACCTCATAATGGGTCTGGCAGAAATATAGGCTTCGCCGGCCTGCTTGTGTACCTTTGTGACCGTGATAGTCTTTGCCGCATGGTGATGATGGCAGAGCCACGGCAGTCTTTGCTCCATGGGTCCACTTGATTTGCAATATGGTGGTCTGACCGCCATTTCGATGGCAGTTGGACCACCACTGACGCCATGGCAGTTGACGGACCTCCAAACTCGTAATGAGGCCCTTAGTCTTTTTTATAGATCACCAAATCTTCCAGTGGGGCCCGCACTAAGCTGTATTCAATTAAATCAACTTTGAAATCAGACACATATGCAACAAGGATTCACTGATGTTCCATAAGTCTAAGAAGTCCCAAAGTTTCAACTTTTCAGACTATGGAGTAGCTCCTCTTAGTCACTCCTAAAGCTCCCATAATCTTAGGAAGAGCACATATCTAGGAGATGATCTAGGACAGGTCACCAGAAAGGTCCAGTCCAGATTTAGTTGTTACTGGTCATCTGGGAACTTCAGGACAAAGGCCTCTTGTGGCTTGTTGTTCCATAGGAGCCACGCAGGAAGTCAGCCAACTGGCCTTTGGATCACTTCTCCATCCTGGGTACACATGGGAAGTGCAGAACCCCAGGTCACACAGAGCTCACAGGAAGCAGGTCAAGACTCCTTCTAGTCTCCTTCAGGTCCAGATGTCTTCTGACCAGCTGGGGGTAAGGTCTCACTTTTGTTGGATTTTATTAGCCACAGGGTAAGGATGATGTCTAGCTATTTGCTGACCAAGGAGGAAACAATTAAAAATTCCCCGAAATAAATCTTCCCTAGTTTGCAGTACCTTTTCTTTGCCTTACTGCAAACTATCCTTGACACTTTTCAGCCCTTCCTGGGCAAAACACATCTCATACCTCACACCCAGGCTTTCCTGCCAAGAAACCTAAGCCATTGCTACTTTTCTGGGAGCTTTTTTTATACCCCAAAAAGGGGAGGCACTGTGCTGGGCCTGACGCAAGCAGGCTAGTGCTAATTAGGCAGGCAAAATGAAACTTTTTAAGAGAGACATCTCCTAAATAAATAATAAAAATGCTAGTTCACCTCTGAATTTGATTTTTAATATTCTTACAAATAGTGGTTGAATTGTGTCTGTAATGTATCCTAAACCAAAGACAGCAAAAATGTTATATTGCCTAAACATTCAGGAGCTAGTCACTGCAGCTACATGCCAATATTAAATTTATGTATGTAACACTTTTAATTACTAGGCATCCTAAACTATGGGCTGCAAAGCCTACTTAGGGAGTAACTTAATTAATATTTTAAAGTAGAGTTTGTTCCTGTCACCTATCAAAAAAGTGTTATTTTGACAAGTGTGCCTCCATATTTATGTGCTGTAGCAGTCAGGCCACAACTGTAGGTCTGAAACCTATTTTCATGTTCACCCTAGTGGATGACACAAGATGTGCTGCAGTCCACAGGAGGCATTTAACTTTCTGTGTTGTGTGATGTTTTTTATGTTAAGAGTCTTTTTAGAGTACACAACTCAGCCGGGAGATAACACTGGTGCTGTAAGCAGGAACTATGCAGGCCAAGCCTTGGCAGGCGTGAAAAGCCATGACCTTAGTTTCTTGCAAATTTCAAGAACTGAGGAGGCGGCTCTGATGTGTAGCGGCAGGTCATTCCAGGCTCTGGGCAGATGGTTGTGAAAAAGCATGACCTTCACACCTGGTTTTGCCTATACAGGTGATGTGTGTAAATACAAGTCTGAGTGGGGGAGGTGTCTGGTAGGTTTGTGGAAGTTGATGAGATTGTTGAGGTAGGTGTGGCTAATGTGCAATCCTTAAATGTGTGCATGATGAGTTTGAAGAGTGCCTGCTTGTGTGCAAGGAACTTGTGGAGGTCTTTGAGGTGTGGTGTGATGTTGGTGCAGGGAATTAGTCTGAGTGTGAGTCTGGCTGATGTGTTTTGTACGGTCTGCAATCCTCTGGTCAATAGTACATTGATTCCTAAATAAAGTGTGTTGCTGTAGTCAAGCTTGCTGGTGATGAGGGCCTGGGTGAAGCGTAGCAAGTGTGGATAGGAAGACACTTGAAAATCTTCTTCCATGAAACAGTAGGTGGAGACTGAGTTTTCTTGGCTGGTCACAGCAAGCTGGTTGTCAACTACTGTTCCAATAATGCCCCTGATGTATTTTGCTGTATCATATACTATGACCTTACAGTGAAGGTAAATATCTAAAATTTAGATAAGTCAAATTTATCACTTTTAAGGGGTAAGAATGCATATACCGTGGCAGGGCCTAAATATTCAGCGTCATCTTTCTGGGGTCTGCAAGTTGATGACTCCGGTCAACTGCGAGAAAGAGATTATCTACCCAAACGGGAGACTGGCAACTGACGTCTAGCTCCAGCCTGAAGTCAAGCAGATTTGAATCTAACTCACTGTAGCCCAGAGTCATCCTTACAAAAGCGTGCCCCCTCCCCTCAGACTCGGGAAAACTATGCAAGCCTTTGGAGACTGGCCAGATCTCCTAGACTTCTCCTATTCCCAAGGCTGAGCAGAAAGGAAAACACCAAATGTACTCTCTCTTATCAGGTCTAGTCTGGTGTGAATAAAACAGCTTGGTCCATCTTGTGGAAAAACACAGCTTGGAAGAATACAGACATCTGCGATGTTTCAACTGCAATATCTAACTCCACGTTAAAGCCAATAGGCAGCTAACCTAAATATCAAATGTAATGTCTAATGTAATGTCAAAGCCAAGAGGCAGCTAAACTGAATACAGCATGTCAAAGCCAATAGGCAGAATACAGAATGTAATGGCTAATGCAATGTCAAAGCCAATAGGCAGCTAAACTGAATACAGAAAGTAATGGCTAATGCCATGTCAAAGCCAATAGGCAGCTAAACTGAATGTGCTACTGGTGAACATTGAGCAACTAATATGCACAGTGGTGAAACACAAAGTCATTGGTCAAACACAATTAATAGCCTCACAAATACCCAGCAATGCCAGTCAGTCGGAAACGGGGGTGATCCTGCAACTGAACTAGGACAAAAGTCAGGCAGATATAAAAGCAATCTCCAACTGAGATAGGACGAAAGTCAGACAAATTAACAGAGCTTGAGTTAAGTTAGGTGCTGAAGACCAAGTCCTGCATCAAAACACGAGGACATGGGTAAAGGATCTAGAAAAAGTTTAGGTCCTGCTATCAAACCCCAGTGTAAAGGAAGGAAATGAAGTCTGCGTGCTGTGCTTTACATCTCCATAGATTATTTCCACATAGGGTTAAACACACAGTATTGAATGCATGTGTTACAGTCAGGCATAATAGGTTATGTTTATATGGGGGCTTGTCCAGAGCATGACCTATGTGAGGTAATGTGCAATGCTGCCATTGATGTAATTGAAAATGTCAATGGTGAGGTGAGTTGTGATGCCACCAATGATCTTATCTAGGATATCATTTATCATATGATATTTTTGACATCCTGTGTGGGACTTTAGCAATGCCATGAGATTTTATCAAGCTACTTGCAAATGACAACTTCTAATATTGTTTGCATTGATAAAGATAATTATAAAGTCTCCTCAAATGACAGTTTATGGGGAGTTTTTTTTAAATATATTTTAATCTTCAGACTACCTATCAGTAGGTCTATTTTAACATTTTGTTCAGTGATTTTTTATTATACATTACAACATTCCATCAGCAAATGTGTGTAGTGGCCTCTAACAAAGGGCGAGTACTTATTGACTGAAAACAGCTGCATATAGCTTTAAACCATCTGGAGTGGGCTATAATTGCAGGGATTAGCCTTTGGCCAGCCCAAGCACCAATTTCCTCTCCACCCCAAAGCAGCTTCACATGAGCCTCTGCTATGAACAATGGGCTCCATATGCAGGGTCAAACTTGTGGCCATGCCATACATTGAACCCAGTATCATGCACAAATTACATTGGCCTTTGACTATGCCCAGCATTGTAAATGTAAGACTTTGGGAAACTCACAAGTATTTCCAGTTCTACACGTGAAAAGTTGCATAGATTTGCTATTGTGAGTGCATTGTCACATCTGCAATTTTTACAATGCAGTGTAGTTAAGTTTTATGTATTACACCTGTACATTAGAGTAATATAGCCCACTGTACAAATGTATTTTTCTTTTCCTGCAGTCACGCAAATTCGTGGGGGTGTTCTGATCCCATACCCACCCAGGAAGGGGACATACACTAGCCATAAAGTGAAGTAAATCTCTGATCATTTCCATGGCAGGAAGGAGATTGAGGGGAATTTGTGAAGACTCACAAACCTATGTTTACAGCAGTTCACAAACCATCAAGACACACCACACTTTGATCATAACTATCCCCATCCTGATTCACAGGTATGCTATTGCATAATTTTATGACGTCGTAGCATGTAATTGTGAAAGGATCAGAAACATTCCCTACTGCTAAATGCTTTTTTTGGCTTTGCGAATGAACCCATCAGAATTGAAGGTTTCTTTCAGACTATGGAGCCGATTTAAGGAAAGTGGTGCTTCACCCAGTGCAGCGCAACTTTCCTTGTGCCCCTTAGCGCCCCCCTACTGCCACCATGTGTGCGCCGTATCTAAGATACGGCGCACCATGGCGCAGGTAGTGGGTGATTGCATCATTTATATTGACGCTATTAATGTACTCTGCAGGAGTAGCGCCAAAATATTGGTGGTACTCCTTCAGAGTACAGAGAGGCCTATTGTATTTAGTGGTGTGTCCCCTTTTAAAACCCACTCTGAGCAGGTGTTAAAAGTGCTGAAAATAATAATGCAAGGAAATCTCCTAGATTTCCTTGCAACTTTTTTAGCCCCCCCCCAATGGGGGAATTCCCCCTTTGCATAATTTACGCCTGGCGCTGGCCTATTTTATTCAGTTGTTGACTGTGATATCCTTTGTCAGTTTTCCTAATAATATGACATGATATTGTAATGTTAACATAATAATCTTTCTATGAGTCCAGGAAAAGGTAATGTCTGTTTGTTTTATAGTTCATCTGCCATGTCATTGTACCATTAGAATGTATGCGCTTGGATGTTTTATTACTCTTGTTTGCCTCTCATATTGGTGGTTGTGGCTGTAGTTGCAATGTTAGAGGAGATTATGGTTATGGTGGATGAGGGCAGTGAGGTGGGTTTGTGGGTGTTCCAAGGCGATTCACATAAGGGCTGGGGGTACTGTGGAACTCATAGGTTGGGTACATGCATTTCAATTCTGCAAATGCCTTGGCCCTGCAGATTGATATTGGCCTTTGTTTAATAATTTCTCTCATATCTCCATCGTCAAGTCTTCATTCCTCAAAAATGAAGACGTTCAAAGTATATCATTGCCATGACTTGGACACATTTCACAATGTTATGTAAGTCCCTGTGTTTGCTTGTTAGTCATCTGAGGGTGTTCTTAAGTTGGTCCACAATTGCACAAAGGGGGCTTAACTTACGAGGCCCTAGTGCCACCAGAGCTTAACTTTTTGTGATGCTCTGGTGGCACTGTGCAGTATACCGTATCTACAAGGTGACGTTAAGCCACTTTTCCTGGTTTAACGCTTCCTTGTAGAAATGGAACACCCTGATTTAGTTTTCTGCCATTAAGGGGTGTGCAATGGGTGCTGAGATGGGTGTACCCAGGCAACACCCTTTGCTTTTTGACACTGCCTCAGATTTATGAGAAGAGTAAACCTGAGGCAACACCCAAAACTAACGCCTCCCCATGGGGAAGTGTTAGAGTGTCTCAACTAGGAAAAATACTTTCATTTCTCCTCATTTTTTTGCTCTTTAGAAGGAGGAAATTGCAATAAGAGATTGTTTTGTGCAGGAAGGTAGGAGAGGATGTCTCAGAGCAACCAGAAAATAGCCAACTTCCTGTATCTGTATGTCATGTCCTGTTTGTAGAGTTATGCATATATCTCTGCCTCAGGAATGCATGTCTCAGCCCTGCACACAAAGAGTTCCCACATATCACACATGAAAAGGCCTCCACAAATGTACAGGAGGAGGTTACTGGTTCTGCAGGGTTGATTTCTAATTTGTGAACTAGTTTAAAAAGGTGTAAAAGGTGTGTACTTGTGCGAAATAGGTGCATGATTTTACTTATGTGAAACTAGGTAATAAAATGAGAGTGAATGTGAAACATAGGTCTCTGATGAAATTGAGAAAAATAAATTTGAGTTCTACATTATGGTAGTGAAACAGTATTGTCTCAACAGGATATGCTTGGACGGTGTAATTGCCCACCATTCATCATACACAGAACAATATACAACCACAATAATCCAGCAGCCATACTCTTAGACCTGGCATCCTTGGGGTAGTTTCTCCTGTCTTTTTGCCTTTGCTTCCTGTATTTTTGACTGTGTGATGGACTTCGTTTTTGCTGATTTTGGTACTCTGAGCACTTTACCACTGCCGACCAGTGCTAAAGTGCAAGTGCCCCCTGTGTACACTGTGGCACATTTGGCTTTTCCATGATTGGCATATTTGATGTACTAGAAAGTCCCTTGTAATATGCACTAGATTTGCCCTCCATCTGTAAACCAAAGGCTACTAGTGGGTCTGCAGCACTGATTGTGCCACCCACATGAGTAGCCCTGTAAACATGGCTCACATCTGCCACTGCAGTGTCTGTGTGTGCAGTTTAAAACTACCAATTCAACCTGGTACATGTACCCACTTGCCAGGCCCAAACATTCCCTTTTTGTACATGTAAGGCACCACAAAGATAGGCCCTATGTAGCCCCATGGGCAGGGTGTAGTGCATGTTGAAGGTAGGACATGTACTGATGTGTTTTGCATGCCCTAACAGTGAAATACTGTCAAGTTCATTTTTCACTGTTGCAAGGTCTATCTCTCTCATAGGTTAACATGGGGACTGCCTTTAAATATCTTTTAAGGGCAATGTCCCATTGGGAGCAGATAGAGATATGGAGTCTGGGGTCTCTAAACTCACAATGAAAAAATACATATTTTGGTAAAGTTGTTTTTTTTGATTGTCAGTTTGAAAATGCCACTTTTAGTGGGCATTTTTTGGCTTAATCATTCTGTGTCTCTGCCTGTTCGTGGAATCCACGTCCGGATCAGAATGACAGTTGGGCTGTTTGTGAATTCGCTCTAGACAGTGATACAAAAAGAGCTGAGGAGTGTCGTTCATATCCTGACGAGCCTCCTGGGCTAGAGTGGAGAGGAAGGAGCTGCTACTTACACCTGAAAGGGCTGTGCCTGTCCTCAAGCAATGCAGTCTCCAACACCCTGATTTATGTCCGCGGCCAGGCTTGGGCAAGGCAGGAACTTGTGAACAACAGAGACTTTCCTTTGAAGTTTTCCTACTTCAAAGGCAGAAATGGGTATAAGTAGTGGACCCAAGTCCCCAGACTTTTAGATTACTTCTGGATCATCAGGAACCTCTGCCAAGGATAAGAGCTGAAGAGCAAGAAGAGAAGTACTGCTCTTTGCCTGTGATTGTGCTTTGCTAAGTTGGCCTGCAGTTGCTGCTTCTGCCTGAGAGAGGACAAAAACTGGACTTTGTGTTTTTTTCCTGCTGTTGAAGTGTCTCCAAGGGCTTGAACTGAGCTTGCCCTCTGTTCTGAAGTCTCAGGGCCAACAAAGGCTTCCTCTACCAGCACCTGAACTCTCTTGCTGAGACCCCCTCCCTGCCAAGCTGTGCCCAGTCCCTGGGCCCTTGAAAGGAGAAACTAGTGGAACCAAGACTGAAATCCATGCACAGAAGCCGAGCAGGAGACAAAAACAATGCAGCACCTGCATCCCAGCTGTAGAATTGGGGCACTACCTGCTTTGCAGCTGGGAAATCAATGTATTACCCGCTTGCGGCTGCGAAAATCGAAACATCACCCATGGAGTGTGCCAAAACCACAGTGAACCTGTGCGGACCTGAAGTTACCCATCCGGAAGTCGACACATCACTCTTCTGTGGGACAGAAAAACTATGCATTGCCTACCCGACTGGAGAAGAAACAACGCACAGCCTCACTTGCAAGTCAGGAATTTACCCATCTCTGACTTTTCCAATGCACGCTTGCCTGTGAGACTTTGTTTTTTATGCAAACCAGATACCTTGTGTTAAAACAAGGCATCAATAGATTTCTATGGATTAAGACTCTTTTTAACTTTAAACATTCATAACTTTGCTTGTGTATATTGGATTTTTTTCATTTTGGTCTTGTTTGATTTGGATAAATATTGGCTATTCCTCTAAACTAGTGTTGTGTCCTTTTTGTAGTGTTTTCACTGTATTACTGTGTGTGTTGGTACAAATACTTTAAACATTGCCTTCGAGATTAGCCTGACTGCTTTTGCCAAGCTATCAAGCAGTGAACAGGGGTTGTCTTGGGAGTGTAACTCCCTTACCCTGACTAGAGTGAGAGTCCCTGATTAGACAGAGTGCAAACTGACTGCCAACCAAAGACCCCATTTCTAACTCATACTAAGAGCATATGTGAAAAATAAGTCAACTAGTAAGTCACCCGCCTGCATCTTAACTGCTGTTCTGTTCCCCACATAGGTACCTGGATGGTGCTGTAGTTTCAGGGAGATGTCTATACATTAGCCCAGTAACATCATCTGAAATAAAGACATGCAATATTTCTTAAGATAAAGTTCTCTTGTAATACATAATGTACACATGCATGGAATCCCTGTCAGGTAATGCGCATCTTTTGTGCTGGAAGGGGTAATATGTGTGTATGTTTCAGATGTCATTCCTTTTTGCATATGCAGCACCTGTGTGTGATGTTGCAACTTATCTGGGAGCCACAGATTCTCAGCAAACAACCAGTGCATACATGGTATCTGACATAATATATGACTGCTGGGTGTGCTTCCAGTAAAAGCACTATACACATGAGTGAAGAATCCTCTGTATTGGAGACAGCTTGCACATTGATGGAGTGCCAGTGGTGTGCAACCATCAAGAATAGATTGCCTGTGAAATGCCTGTATTGTGCAAAGTAACTTTTTGAAAAAAAACACTGGCCATAAAATGGAGTGCACCTAGTATTTTGACATTGGCGTGCATTGGAGCCGGCTGTATGTGAGTCAAACTCTGGCTCCCAGTCTGGAATCCTATAAGGGATCATGTATCAGGAGAAAAATCTAATTAATACTTCCCTGGACATTCTAAATGTTTTCCCTGAAGACCCTCTGTCTCCTAAAATACTTTTTCCTCAAAATGTAGTACAAATCTCTTAGCAACTCTTAGCAACCTTTCATACCACACCAAACCACTTTGAATCTTTGTCCATTGGAGATATTTGGTCCAGAGAACAGAAATAAACACAAGTGTTTGTGTTAGATTATGCACCCCATACAAATACTTACATATCCTCTTTCATAATGAGATTCAAATTTAAACAAGATCCATAGCTCACTTTTTTCAAAGTGAAATGACAGAGGGTTTTCATTTTAATCATGGAGAAGGTCATCTTTTTAAGGGAAAATGCTAATCGATAAATGAGCCTGCTGATACACTTGGGTCAAACCAAGGCTGTACAAAATAAGAAGTGAAGGTGAATGTGTATTCAAGATGTCATTTGATAATCCTTCCTAAGAACCTTGCAATTTAAAACATTTTGATTACGGTACAGTTTTCATTTAAAGGGACTAGCTAATCAGCAGACATGCCTGATAATGCTCTTAGAAATGTTTTTAATACAAATATATTGTTTTGCTAAGTATGCAGTAAGTTTTATTGTTCATGAAACTTGATACTTAGGGTCTGATTACGAATTTGGCTGTTGCACCACGAGACCGAGCGGACAAATGGTAACATTGTATTATACGTTTCCACCAGGCTGACTGGTGGGAACAGCACTATGATATTGGTCATGGCTCCCTTAAGGGGGTCGAGACCAATATCGTAACACTCCAGCACGTTTGTAATGTGCAGTGTGCATTCTCACAGTGACCCCTGCACTGTCCATGCCATGACATGGGAAGTGCAGGGGTCCCCCTGTGGCCCACGGCACTAGCTTTCCATCAGTCTTTTCATTGCGGGTTCCCCACCATGTAAGGGCTGGTGGAAAGTGGAGTTTTAATCAGCCAGGTGATGCTGAGTTCAGTGCCGCCCCGGCTCAGTACAACTCAGGCCGCCGTCACCACATTGGGAACCACGTTCCCGGCGGGGATTATGGTCCTCTAATGGGTCCACCCATCAGAGTTGTAATGTGGTGGTGTTGCGGCCACAATTCTCGCGGTCCGACCATCACCGCGAGCCTGATGGTCTGACGATCCTCAGACGGCCAGACTCCTAATTTTCTCTACAAATAAAAATTTGTTGATAGGTGAATGCATACACTTAGATTGGACGGACCATAGTTTTATTCCATTTGAATCAGACTATAAGGGATTAAATTAATTTTTCAGTCTCACACCTCTACTTATAGGATATGGGATCAGATAAAGAGAGAGAAACTCTTCCTCATCGTAGGATGTAATCTTGGGAGGTCCGTTGAAAGAACAGGGTCACGAATTGCTGAGTTCAATGCATGGATAAGGGATGCTATTGAGTTAGTGGCCCCTTTGAAGGTAGTCTACCGCAAAGCTGGGAAAAAGACATCAGCCCGTTGGTATTCCAGTGAGCTTAAGGCTCTTCGGAGAGATTGTAGAAGGCAGGAAAGGAAATGGAAACTTTATCCCAGCTTACCAGAAAGCATAAAACTTAGAGAACTGAGAGGATTATACAAATGTGCTAATAAACAGGCTAAGACATGTTAATACTCATGGAAAAGTTAAAAGGAGGCAACACCCCTAAAGAATTGTTTAAGACTGTCAAGGCCTTAACTTCCCCTTTTCTCCTCAAGTTCTAGATAACTCTCAGATTTTCTGCGATAGGGTAGCTAATTGTTTTAAAGACAAGATCGTAAAGATCTATTCTGAATTTCCTGACCCCCATCTTTCCATGGGAGAGCAAAACAGCAATTCTTATGCTGGGATGGTGGATGGTCCCACGCTGGACAATTTTGCTGCCTTGAATCCTGACCAAATCAAGTTCCTGTTATGCACGATTTATTTAGGGTTCCGTGCTGCAACTTGTCTGTGACTCGGTTGCAGCACCACTGGAGAGGATATATACAGAAGCTTTGGAACGGGGTGTGTTTCCCTCTGAATGGAAAGAAACTGTAATAATACCCATGAAAAAAAAAACAGTGGGAGACCCAGGAGATCTCAAGAATTTATGTCCAATTGCTCTCCTACCCACACTAGTGAAAATTTTAGAAAAGCATTTACATCAAAAGCTCACCTCCTACCTGACGACTTACAACTGCCTGGTCAACGTAAATATCATAGCATGGAAACGGCCCTGATTGCGACTACTGACGCCATCAGGAAACATCTTGCTTGACATGTTGGCGCATTTGATACCATTTCGCCCCTTATGTTAACCCATTGTCTTCACCAGGTAGGATTGATTGGACCAGCTTTGAATATTTTGACTACATTCTTCTAAGATAGATCTTTCTTAGTCAAATGCGGGGACTTTAGCTAGCCTCCATTTCACCTCCCTTGTGGAGTCCAACAGTGGTCTTTGCTAAGCCTGCCCCTCTTCAATCTGTATGTCGCACCTCTGGCAGACCTGGTTCACTCCTTCGGGTTCCAGGTGTCTTCCTGTGCTGATGACATCCAAATTATAGTTTCCTTCCAGGAAAAGATTACTATTAAAGCTAATAAATTCCAGTCTTGTATGAGAGAAGTTAAAATCTCGATGGACCAAAATTCGCTAAAGATGAATGGGGACAAAACCGAGGTTATTATCTTTGGTGCAAACCCCTACCATATGGAATTCAGACTGGTGGCCGTAGTCACGTGGGACCCCACCGGTGCCTTCTTCAGTGGTAAAAAACCTCAGGATTGCCTGTGATTCCAACCTAACATTTGACACCCAGGTGAATAAGGTTACCAATACATGCATTTGGATTATTAAGATGGTAAAGAAAATCCTCCCCTTCATCCCACAAGATCTCAAGGTAACGGTAGTTCTGGCCCTGATCGGGTCTAGGCTGGACTACTGCAACGCCCTGTACCTCAACATTAACCAAGCATCTCTAAATAAGTTACAACTCATTCAAAATCAGAGTGCTCGTCTGGTACTTAGGTTATCCAAGTTTTCATCGAACAAAGAGGGTCTGAAGGAGCTACACTGGCTGCCGATTAGGAAGCGTATCATTTTCAAGGAGCTTTGTATGGCTCATAAGGCCCTTCCATTACAAGGTTTTCGATACCTACAATCGTCAATCAGGTGGTATACTCCTAGTCGCCGTTTAAGATCAGCTGACCTAGGCTGGTGTGCCCTTATAGGACTAAAAAAGCTAAGTGGGGGGATATAGCTTTCTCCATAGCCGCCTGTAGATTATGGAATACTCTCCTTTTTTAAATTAGGAATATTCCCCTTCTACTGTACTCCTGAAAGTCAAAACTTGGCTATTCTCATCTGAATTGTTAAGTGTAGTAGCTGTTCATGATTACCCTACAAGCGCTTTGATACCTGTGGTCAAAATGCACTCAATTAAATACCATATACATACATACATATATATATATACATACATACAAAATACCACATATATACAATTATGTCCTTAGATTTTACTTGCCAAATCAAGCAAGTCATGGTTTGATTTTAAAAATATTGCTTACAAAAATATCACACGTAAGTTATTTCTACTAAATATTGACTTCAAAATACTGTCTGAATTTCAGTGTTAAGTGATTAAAATATTGGGAATTAATAACATATCATGAGCAAAAATATTAAAGCTAAGCATATCATGTGTTCTGCTTTTTCAGTGATATTGATGTTTAAAATACATTTCTTGTCACATCACTTTTTTATATGCTGTTTTATTAAGTTTATATATCATTGTATATTATTAGTGTGAAGATTAATTGTTTATTATTTGTTTTATATGATAGTAATGTAAATGTTTTTGGGCTGTTGGCTTTTTGGGGGGAATGGATGAGTAGTGAATTGTTAAATATTTATTATGTCAATAATTTGATTTTTTACATTGTTTACACATTTAATGATTATTTTTTCCACTGTGGTCTTTTATTGGTGAGGAGATGGCAATGTTTTAAATAAAATTTAAATACTTTGATAATAATTGAATAATGTAATACACATGGATTGTTTAAATAGAAATGAGTTTATAGAAGTTCAATTCTTTTTTCATTTTCATTCTAAAACTTTATTTGATTTTTGGGAAGATAATTTTATGTTTGTGTACTAGTTATGGGGATTATATATACATTAATTATTGCTAATTGTTCAATATGTTGGAAAATAGGACATTTGTATTTATTTATTAACATGATACATAATTTTGCAACTTAAACCTAGCATCCTTAACATTGTGCCCAGAAAAATATGCAAACTTTTCAGAATATGTTTTAGAACTCTCTTGTAGTGGACTTGGACAATGTTCCCATTGAGTGTAATTAAACATAGCCTTTGGGGTACTTGCTCTGTGAGTGAAATGGTGCCCATAATAATTATAGCAAATCATATCACCATAATTCTCCTTAGATTGATAAACATCCTCACTTTCAAATACAGTGAAATATTGCAATTCAGTCATAATAAAATCAACAGTTTTCGCATCCAAGTCATCAGAAATAACTCTGGGTATTATTTCATCGTTCAATGAACGTTTAAACAGATATGGTGTTTGAATCACCTCCGTGAGGCCGTATATATCTAATGTGACTTTATCTCAAACAATCCCATCAGAAATTGGCATAGTAGAAATATTCAAGAAAGACAAGTGTCTGCGGACTTTGTGAGAAGATAAATGAGGTTTTAGGACCTCATCCACCAGTTCAACTGTTGATCTTCCACGAAGAAAGTGACCATGTATTAATGAAAAAGAACGTTACAATAAAGCCAAATCACAAGGAGGAAAACTAATAAAGTCAAGGTAAGCCACAGATAATTCCATGGAAAAATAAAATAATTCGTTTTAAGCCAGATTATCAGTTTAGGTGTTTTTGGCAGCTCAAATGTAGAAGAGGCAAATAAGTCAGAGAAGTTGTTGTTGACATCAGCAAAGTATCCAAAAGCAGTTTGTGGAAAAGCTGGAGCCGTATTTGTAAGAGGAGAACTGGTAGTGGTCTCCTGCAGTGGTTCATAGTAAATGACTCCATCTGTCTGTGTTGAAGTTGTGTCAAATCGATCAGTGATTTCTGTATTGTTTGTTGTAACAGATGTTAGCGGAACTAATGCAAGATCATTTCCCACCCTCCCTAAGCTCTGAGAGGTGTCAGCGTTGTTGCTCGAAACTTGTAGAGGGACTTCTTGACCAGTAGTAAGAGGGATTTGGGAACTAGTGGCTGCTCCTCTAGGTTTGTTGTGCAGGATCGGTCACATGGTGTAACTTGACATTGTCGGTAGATACAAAGCGATTTTCTGTAGCAGCAGTCAACGGTGGTAGAATGACAGTTCTGGTACCATGTATTCCCAAGACTGGGACAGGTGCACGATAAGAAGGATCTCCTTTTCAACAGTGACCTTTTCACATACTAGATCCCCAACTTTTGAAATCCATCCAGTAGGTGTTATTGGTACATCCTTAATTACTGTGGGGGCAGCACTGGCAGAAGCGTTTTCATCACGGAACTGTTGTAATTCCTGCAAGAAGGTGACACGGTCACTTATGTTAAAAGGTGTTTCTGCCACCAAGATCTGGAAAATGCATTTGAGTTCCAAACAGGCACTCATATGAAGTACGACCCTCCAGGGACCTTCTGGGCAGATTTGTTAGTGCTCTCGGGACTCCATACAGGTGGATAAGCCAACTACGACCCGTACCTAAGACTCTGGCTGTTAAGGACTGCTTTAAATCACAGTTTAGTTGCTCTACAACACTATTTCCCTTGGGATGAAATGGAGAGGAGTAATGGAGTTGGACCCCTAACGAAGCCATGGAGTCCCTGAATGCCATTGAGGCGAAAGCAGGGTCCTGGTCCAAGTGGAAAGCCGCAACTGCATATGTACTGATAAAGACTCGCAAATCTTTAATAACAGTCTGAGCGCCAGCCGAGCATTGTGGCCAAAACCCATAGATATCCGGAGCAAGAATCAACAGCGACTAAGATGTATTTGTAGGCACTGTGTGGTGTTATCACACCAGGGGATCACAATGGTCCAAGTACTCACATTGTAAAGGTTTGTTGGAAATTAGGAGGGGTGTCTGTGGTGGGTGTTTGATGGTGGAACACTTAATTTGTTGGCAAATATCACAACAAAGGACATGGGCAGATGTTACCCCCTCATGCGCTGCTTTAATCAACTCTAATCTTATATCTTTGTTGGGAATTACTTGAACCCCCACGCCTGGTATCTTTACTTTGGCGTCAAGGAAGCCTCCCATTTGGTAGGAATATTTGGCAGCAAATGTTTTTGAATAGGGCGTGCCTTCAGCTGTGGCTTTCACAGCAGCCCATATGTCATCGTCCGGTTTTGTTCCAGAACGGGTTGCTGCAGCAACAGCAGCCCTAGCTACTGCTGATTTGGCAGCTTCATCAGCCAGTGTATTTCCAGCAACGTGTATTCCAACGCACTGGTGTCCAAGTGTATGTACAACATGGATGTTTGGTAGCGTTTCCTTCAGATCTTCTACTTTCCCCAACATATGTCTATGTTTGGTGGTGTTGCCTTTAGAATCTCTGAACCCATTCTGGTGCCAGTTATGCAGGTATTTATTGAAGGACTGGACACAGTAGTATGAATCACAAACAATCAGTGTTAACAGTGCAGGATCCGTATGTTTCAGTACTATCACCAGAGCCTTTAGCTCTGCTAATTCTGCTGTGCAATCCCCTAGGGTTTGCGTGAATGTATGTTGGAGGCAAAATGTATTATCCTCCATGTAGCCACTTACGACTGCGCAAGCAGCAGAGTATTGATGTTTTGTGCCAATTGCAGGTTGTGCTGAGCCACCGGTGTACATGACCCTTTGATATTGATCAATAGGCAGTGTATTTGCTGGAACTGGGTATTCTAGTTTATATTGCAAAAAATCTTGAGTTTTTATTTTTGGCTAGAAAATGTAGTCAACATCAGAGGCTGTCAAAGACGTTGACCATTGAATCCAATGTGGATGTAATGCTTTAGCGTTAGGAACGCTGGCTTCGGTAACAGCCTCAAGGGCTGGGATTGGAGAGACGACAATAATGCGTTTGCCTTGGGCTAGTGGTGTTTCTTTAATGACGGCCATCTGAACAGCTGTGAGAATTCTCTCGGTGGGAGCAAAGCATTGTTCTGCTGCTGAATACAAATGTGATTTGTATGCAATCGGGACTGTCTCACCCTCATTAAAGGTTACATAGGTGAAACCAATGACACCAGCAATTTCTCTGATGACCAGATGTTTTTTGTTGTCCCTTGTGTGTAGGTGTTGTGCTGCAAGCATGTCTGTTTGCAAAGCACTGAGAATGCGTGTGTGTTTGACTGTCTAAAAGGTAGTTGAAAAATCAGGATGTATTAAGTCATATAAAAGTTTTATGTGTGATGCATAATCTGGAAAGTTCGGCCAAATTTTAGAAAACCCAATAGGGATTGGAGTTTTTTAATTGTATTTGGAGGTTGTAACTGTGCGTGTTTTTCCAAGAATCATGGCACTAGGCACTTTCCTTTACTTGATAGCTCATATCCCAAAAACAGGATGCTATGAAGGCTATTTTTTTTTTTTTATTGAATTTGTAACCGGCAAATCCCACAACAATGCAGGCTACCCATCTTAAATGTTGCAGCAATTCATCATCCGCGAGATAAATATCATCTACAGAGGACAATGCTTCAGGGTCAATGTTGTGCAATATTGAAGTCACACAAGCTACGAACAGTCCTGGACTGTTCTTGTACCCATGGGGTAAACAACATAATTTTTTCTGGGAGCCTAGTGCACTGAAACTTGCTAAGTCTCTACTCTCAGGTGCTATATTTTGGCAGAAGAAACCACTTGAAATGTCTAGTGTTGTTTTGTATTTTTTGCACACTATGTTGTTCATTATTGCTGTGCTATGTGAGTTTTGTACAGTGTATCTGCATGTGTGACTGTTTAAATGCCTGTAGTCTAAGACTATTCTGTACGAATGGTCCGGTTTATCTACTGGGAATGGAATAAAGGATTATTCACTGGTGAGACACAGGGTTCGATTACACCCTGGTACTCCAGTTGTGTGAAGATTTCCATCAAGGGTGCTTTTGCATCGTGTTTAATTGGATATTGGGGTTGTAGTTGGGGTTGATTTTTAATAAGGGATTACATGATAAGGGGAGTCTTTATCCCATCCTACGTGGTTGTGATATAACGCGGACACCTGCACCAATACCCAATCGATGGCGTAGGACTCTGTGAGCTCCTTGGGAACAAGGGGCGAGAAAGAAGGGTTGATAACATATTTCCCATATGGGCAGGTACGGACAAATTCAGGTGACCAATCCCTTTCAGCCAGTAGAATGTCATATATGTTTATGACATGATCCCAAAAGATTGCCTTGATTGTGTGCTCTATGTCTCCTTCTAACTTTAATGTTACTTTGTACACTCTATCAGGCATAGAGACACGCATGTCCGCAGTTTCTACTTGTAGGAAGTCATCAGGTGCTTTCATCTCCAGATGCTCTAGAAGATTCTGGTGAACTATTGAGACCTCTGCAGTGCTGTCTAATAGTACTAATTCTTGTTCTTCAATAGAGCCATCATAGTGAGTGGCATGTCGGACTGCAACTGCTGCCACCTTTTTCTTTTTTAATTGGTGTTTTTGTTAGGGAAGTTTCTCTTCTTTTTTAACAGAAACTTCTGTTGAGCATTGTGATTCCTGTCTCGGTTTCACGTACTCTGTTCTTCACTCTGACCGCCCACCTCTCTCACTGCGTTTTTTAAGTGAGTCCTGAAAGGAACAAGATTGGCATGTATCAGTATATTGATACCTGTCGGGCATTTTTATATGATCCCTATTTCTGAGACTATATCTATTTCTGTGGGGTTTCCGTATGTGGAGATTCTCCCCTTTCTTTTTAGGTGTTTTTTGTTTTTTGTCCCAGCATTTCTTAGTACCCTCAGGAGCTTGCTTGGTAGACTCTTTATTAAATTTACCATGAAAATGTGGTTTTGTGGGTCGGCCCCCAGACTATCTCGACCAATGCTAGAGTAGTTGATCCTGTGGAGGAACGTACAGGAGCCGCATGTGCACCGCTAGTGCGACTGCTTCTCCTTTAAGGTTCCTTAATATAATTGAGAATACTGTGGCAAAGTTTCCCATTAGTTGCATCCACAAGTCCAGGCCCGGGGCAGCCCAGTATTCATCTTGATTTTTTCAACACTTCCAGTAAATTGGCAAGTGTCGTTGTAATGTGTGCGGTGGTATAGAGCATGGCAAATACCGTACCCCAAGTATTGCAGTTATTTATAGTGGGAACCATCCCAAGTGGCAAGCACATAGTTAAAATTCTGTGTTTATCTTGAGGTCCAGTATGGGGAAATACTGCTTCCAATGCATTTATTTTTTGAGCTAACCAAAACGGAATTTCTTGTCGTTTGGCGGGTACTTTATCCATGATCGAATGTACATTCACAGGATTACTGCATGTGGTTGCACTGAAGCAGCACAACCTGGGTTTGTATTTACTGTTTACATTACAAACTGTACTAATCGTCTGAATATTGCCATCAGCTAAGCATATAAGCAGTGGACTTCAGCTGCAGTTCAGTTCACCGCAGCAGGGTAAGGTGTATAAGTGGCCTATAAAGGCCAGGTATGACCATCATTACTTAGAGGACCTAACCTAACGTGTAAAATTGTGTGGGGTAGGGCACCATCAAGCCAATTATTATGTTCTTGATAAGATAGAGGTGTTTCTAGATATGCATATGCTCTGTATTGTGCAGGTGCATTTTGATGAAATGTATTTGTGTTCCCATCAGCTGCTGGAAATGTGACCCAAGAATAAAGCATTTCTGTTCTATAGGCTGGGTGAGCCTCAACAACAAATGTGCCTGGACCCCCCCTGGGCCATTAGGCCATGTGCCAGTAAATGTGCAGTAAAGGGTGGTCGCTTATTGACTGCAATTGCTACCTGTTCTGGATTTACCATAATGAATGGTCAGTTTTGTTCAGAGATAAGCACACCAAATGGGGATTACCCTTTAAAGAGTTCAAGCTTGAACAACCTACAGCGTTAGTTAGGTACTCCCTGCTTAGCTGAGGAGGACATCCTCAATACCACAGATGTTTCCGTATATAGTACTGAGGTGTCTTTGTATGTAGTGCGAAAGAGATTCACAGGAGGACCCGAAAAATTTGAGCCTGACCAAACGTTGGAGATGCCATGTCACATGGGCTCTCATTATCCTAATGAGACTACTGGATTTGAGTGGTAGAATCACCTGTGGTGTGGGGGACCGGGTCTAACCCACTACAGGTGACACCCGTCAGCCTTGCTCCCGCTAACTAGCAGTGCCTCATCTCTACCCAAGTGCAGGAATGATTTGGCAGTCAAGAGCATAACACAATAGACTCCTCAGGGAAATCGTAGTCACTCAGATCACATCCGTTTCTCTCAGTTACATTAGTGAGTCAGAGCGACTCGCAATTTGCAAGTCACAAAACCTTATGTTGGATGGTGTCAATGACACTATTTGCAAGGGGGTCACAAATGCACACCTCATGAATATTCATGAGGTAGGTTGCAATTTGTGGCTACCTTGGGAATGGCGGCCTTCACAGCGATGGTGGCCTGCTGCTGACAGCAGACCACCATGTCTGTGAGTGCTTTTAAATAAAGCCGTTTTTTTGTTTTTCAAAATGCAGCCCGTTTTCCTTAAAGGAAAATAAGATGCTTTTCAAAAACAAAAAATGAAATTTTTTTGTTTCATTTTTTCAGAGCAGGCAGCGGTCCGTAGGACCACTCCCTGCTCTGAAAAAAATGTTTTTACTGACATTCGTTTGCGAATGGGTTAGCACCAGTGTGACACTGGTGCTAACTGCAATTGTTTTGCGACCGCATTCGCGGTCACAAAACAATCATATATGGGACTGTGAGTCGCAATTAGGAAAGGAACACCCCTTTCATATTGCGACTCGCAATCCCTTTTCGCGATTTGGTAAATAGTTTACTGAATCTCAAAAATTTGTTGGAACATGTCAAAGTGCATTTTGCACATTGCAAATTGCCCGATTCGCTGTCACAACTAAGACATGCACTTCTGGGTTTTGGTTCACACCTCAGGGTGCAAACCTTTCAGACACCTTTTTCAGCTGCTCCTATAGCAGATGCAACATCCGGGTAGCTTGGTCCATTGTACTGTCCTCCTTGCTAACTTCCTGAATGAAAACCTCAAAGGGGAGCAGCAACTGTGTCAGGGATTTGAAAAGGCCTCATTTGTCTTCATTAATGGTCGTAGCTTTCCCAATTACATCCCATCTTAGAATGACATAGTCATTGATCTGTTGGGACTGCTCAAACTGATTTTGCAACATATAATAGGTTGACTTCCAGCATGTTGGCACCTTCTGTATCATTACTTTAACTAGTACGCTGAATAAAGAACAACTGCTTCCGAGCTTTTAAAAGAATGGCTGAAATGAGTTCAGATTTATCTGCAGATGGTCAGTATGTTGCTGACTATGGTGGTCATTATGAACATGGCCGCCTGGACCGCCGTGGTGGCGGTCATTACTCCCAACGGCATGGCGGTCCAGACCGCCATATTCTGAACACAGTAACTCAGGCAACATTGGTCTGACTTAGAACCTTCCATTTTGTGTAGATGGCTGCCACAATCTCTAAGAATCCCACTCTTCCCACAAAAGAAAAAGGAAGGAGTTCCAGGGCTTACATTTTTACAAGCCTTCCATTGTACAAACATGTCATTTGGTGGTTGCTCTCATAGGGCTGCTCTTGCCTAAACGTGCCCATAATGGTAGACAGGATTTTCTTATTTTCTGGGGCCACTGATGCAGGTGACTTGTGAGATGCTAGTGGTGATTGGTGATAGATTCAATGTACGTCTTGGTGCAGTCACCTTCTGCTGTTGTGTCTTAATCTCACACTAAGGCCCATATTTATACTTTTTTAGCACCACATTGGCGCCGCTTTTTTATGCAAAAGTGGCGCAAACTTACAAAATACAATTGTATTTTGTATTTTTGCGCCGCTTTTCTGTCAAAAAATGACACAAATGTGGTGCTAAAAAGGATAAATATGGGCCTAAGTCTTCCTGTGACATTGTGAGGTCACTGAGGCAGGTGATTCTAGCGCACTTCTGTGGACAGGGCTGATTGAGTGAGGATGTCACCCTCTTCTTCCTCACCTTCCACTCTGATTTCACCAGTTGTAGCTGATGTTTCCCAGTTCTCCTCACCTTCACCAATGCAACCATGTTCAGCAGTTTTTCTTAGGTGGTCCTCCCACCAGACTGTGTGATGTTTTTTCAACAGTCATCTGGCCTCCAGTACCACCACAGACTACACAAAATGGCCCCTGCCCACATAGCATGGAGAACAAAGACAAATGGTGGACAATGACAGACACATACACACAAACACACACACTGGCCATAAGGAGGCATGGTGGTAATACTGAAGAAAACACTAACTTTCATCAGCAATGCAAAACGTGACAATTAACTGAGCGATAAAAATTTCACAACAACAGTACATACATCCTCCTATGCCATTATGCCATCAAATATTACCACACAACATATACGCTTTTTGCAAAAAAATCAAATGCAAACAATAACCAACATTTTTAATTTAATCCAATGCCATCCCTGCCCTAAATGAAGTTATAAAAACATATACCACTGAAATATGTATTTCATGCACTGACGACTACTAGTACTGGGCCTACTGACTAGATGGCCCTTTGGAAATCTAGGACACATAGTAAAATAATATTGCAAAGGTTACAAATATGTAGAAAAAGAAATGTACTGAGCTGCGCAGCAATTTTCCTTTACAAAAGATGAAAAACAAATTAATGCAAAATAAATAACTAAACCCATACTTAAGCTTCTGGCCATCCACAACTATACATTTTTAAAATCAAAAAATGCCCAAGCAAGCAAACAACACCTTCCATCAATAATTTTGGAACTTACTTGTGTGATATCACAAAAAAAAATCATTACATCCAAAGGTTTAACAGGAGACTAACAGAGTGAACCTTCCACCTTGAAATCAAAGTAAAAAGTGACTGCGGGATAGACAAGGCACTGGGAAGAACCAGCTGGACAGGAACAGGTAGTTGGAGGATCTGGGGAACTTCCTTCCTGTTTGGAATAAAATGGTTTCTCAATCTAAAAACCAACTTGAAGCGTTCATTGGAGAAAGAAATCCACTTTTTGACTAGATTTAAATGTATCAGGAGTAGTAAATCTACTGCAGGCGCATTCGTGCTCATAAACAGGACTGTTTTGGTGCCAGTGCAGCCAAAAATAGCACAAGTAAATGGAAAGTCTTGCACACCTGACTGGAAACAGCACAAGGGACAGCAAAGTCTTGGACATGCTCATTAGTGACCCATGAGTAATGTGGCACTCGTGAGAGAGTTGCCAAAATCCAACCTTGTGTGTGCAATCGAACTCTGCTCTACACTGGATTATGGAATTCAAGAACTCTGCACTGATCCCCATAGTGTGTAGTGCCCAAATTATGCAAACTCTGCCAGCAGAACGGAGTTCTACACCTGGGCCTAATCAGGATGACTCAACGCTACTGCAAGCAACTGGAGCACAGATGGAGGATGAGCCTGGACAACAAGGACAGGAATACCTTCACATCCTCCCTCTGATGCTACCATCAGCAGACCCTAGCCACCAAATGCTCCAGAGACACATACCGCATTGACACCAGTTCCAGCAGCAGCAACGAGGTCTTCGCTATCCTGAAAGATTTCATCTTCACCACAGTCAGCTCCAACAGCATTATTCCCTTACAGAGCATCTACACCAAGCTGTCTCAGTTTTTCAGCCACAAGATCACCAGCATATATGATACCTTCAAGCCCCAACCTGACCCCTACTGACCTTACAGCATGACACCCCATCTCAAAAACAGGTCCAACACTGATGGCCTTGCCAACCATCAGCACGAAAAAACCCACCTTCGCGATGAAACCATTCACATTGGGGTCTCTTGAGATGCCTTCATCAAAGGACCACAATCATCAACTCACTAATCACCCCAATTTTTGGAAAATGGGTTATTGGTAAGGGCAGGTAAGTATCTACACTTAGCAATAGGCCACTATCCTCCACTTAGGTCCAGTTAGGTCTCAGTAAATTAAACCTAGCTCAACTCTTGGTAGCTTCGCAGCGAGCTACAGGGCTTAACTTAGGAGACAAAGCATAAAGCATTCAAAAATCACAAAACAGTAGTTAAATAAAACAAAGGAAACAGTTTGCAAATCCAAAATCAATTCATAAAATTAGGAAATATTTTTTGCTTTAAAATGACACCAAAACGAATAAAATCGGATAAGGGGAACCAGAGATATGCATTTTTAAAGAATTAATGGTTTCTAGCACATAGAAGCAACTAGCGCTCAAAGGGTTAGAAAAGGTCACACTGGAAAGGAACTAAGTCCAGAGTTCAGGCCACCCATGAGGTAGCACTGTCACACTTACTTTCAGAAGTGTCTGATTCAGGAAAGTGGTCCACAGCACCAGCCAAGGGTTCAGAGGCTCTGGTTTGCCTCTTGGGGTCTGGGAATAAAACTCCCACAATGCACCTCTTCAACTTATGGAGTTGCTCCAAACGTCTCCAAACTTCTGGATCTTCTTCCAGAGAACCTGTTTGTGTCCTTGAAGTGTCCACAACTTGATCCAAGGTTTCAGAAGCTCTGAGTTGATCCTTGGGAGTAGGGACTGCAATTCCCAGAATGCACCTGGTCAGAATCATTAAATGGCCACTGGACGCTGGTCAGCTGGGCTCTGCTTGCAGGTCTTGATACAGGGGAAACTGGGCAGCTCCTTTGTATCTGTAGCAAACAGGGAGTTCCTTCATGAAGCAGTAGAAAACAGGTAAAGTCCTTCTAGTGGTGAAGCCCAAGTGTGCAGCTGGTGCAGTCCTCCAGAGTGCAGTGTCCAGGTGCAGGTCAGGGGTCCAGCAGGCCAGTCCTTCTTCTCCTGTAGTTGTTCCTTGTTGGAATCTGATAGGGATCTGAGGTGTGGGTGCAGGTCTGTCAGTTTTATCCCTGCTCCTGGGTGAAAAACAGGGGCTCCTGGTTCTCTAGTCAGGTGCAGGGTCCTTCCCCCTGTGATGACCACTTCCTGGGAAGTGTGGCAAAAATCAATCCCAGGAAGCAACATTCCTCAAAAATCCATGATGACTGAAAGTGATTTTTGGAGGTTACATCTGGCTGAGCCCACCCACTGGTGTGGCTAAAAATCCTAAACACACCCCTCTCCTAACCTAATCAAGGGGGCACCTAATTGTCTGGGTTTGCAGGGTGTGAGGGTGTTGCTGGGTTGCTCCAAATGTCCTTCTCTGCCTTTGAAGACCAGTTTGGCAGCCGTTCCCCTTCCTGCTTCACCATCTGCTGAGGGGATCTGGCCAATCAGAGCACAGCAGCAAAAACACTGCAGGGATGAAGTTGGCAACTTTTCAGGTAAAGTTTAAAACTCTTTACCTGAACAAGTTATTTTAAATCTAACAACTGGAAGTTGTGGGATTTATTATATCAATTAATTTGATACCAAACTTCTGGTATCTGTTACTTAAGGGGACTTTTAAAATTAAAATAAATTCTACCCATTCTAGCCTATGGAGGCCATTCACTACAATGAGGGAAAAACTAATTTGGCTGTTTTACCTCACCAGGGCTTATAAAACTATTTTTATAATGTCCCTGCTTATAGTTACATGGCACCCAGCCCCAGGGGCACATAGGGCACACTTTAGGGGTGGTTTATATGTACAAATAAGGTAGTTTAAGACTTTGGAACTACTTTTAATTCCAAAGTCGAATTTGCATGTAACTTTAATCTAAAAGCAGCTAGTAAGACAGGCCTGCCTTTAAAATGACACTGGGCACCCCAGCAGTGCACCTATGGAAGCACTACCTATGCTTGGGTCCCTGAACCTCCATGCCCTACCATATACTAGGGACTTATAGGTAGGTTGACTTAGCCAGTTATAATTAACCTAATTTGCATACTGATTTTACACAGAGCACAGGCCCTGGCACTGGTTAGCAGTTCCCAGGGCACCATCAGAGTCAGGAAAACACCAGCAAAAAGTGGAAAATGGGGGCAAAAGGTTAGGGGGCCTCTGCAGTCAGCCCTGTTCTCTCACACCGATCCTGAACGCCTCCATCACAAATGTCACCTACCCAGATACCAGGAAAAATACACCTAGTATCACCCTCCTCAAAAAGCCCTCCACCGACTAGCCAACACTAGCCAACTAAAGACCCATATTATCCATGCTACCTTACCTAGCCAAAGACCTGGAGAATCTTTTCAGCAAGCACCTAGCCAATCAATTCAATTGCAAGCATATCCATTATACCACCCAATCCAGGTTCAGACCTATTTACAATACATAAACAGCCCTCATTGCTGTTACAGACAATATCTGGATGATCATGGGCAGAGGAGAGATGACATCCCTCATCCTAATGGACCTCTCTGTAGCATTTGACACGGTGTCCCACCCTATCCTCTTCAAACAACTCCACAAAACAAACTTGTTTGCAAGGACATGCACTCTGTCCAATATGGTCCTTCTGTTTGGGTTGAACCCAGTCTGTCAGCCTGTTCATACCTCAGAAACCTCATCTTTTGAATTCCACAAGGATTATCTCTCAGCCTGACTCTTTAACATTTCCATGACCCTGCTCGTTAGCAACATCCCCCCATGGAATCAAATTCTATCCTTTAAGGATGACAAAAAGCAAATACTCTACTTTTCGGATAAAACATATAGCACATGACCATGTTTGCAGCTTAAATGACAGATGAAAACCAACTGGCTTAATTAAAAAAAAAAGACAGAAGTTGTGATCTTTAGCAGAAAACCACCACACCATAGGATCCTACCTGGTGGCCAGCAAAATTCGGTCCCAACCATACCACCCATATCATCTCAGGATTGTCATCAACAGTTAACTCATTATGACCGCCCAAGTCATGCTGTAACCATTTCCTGTTTCCGCATCCTGAATATGCTACAAAGATCTACACATGGCTCCCCACCAGCACACACATAACTGTCACCCAGTTCTTCATCATGTGCAAACTGAACTATTAAAATACCCTCCATGCCAGAATCAGATTACAACTCACTAAATGTCTCCAAATCATGAAAAACTCAACAGCCAGGAACACACCCACATGACCTCATACCTTAGGGAGGTCCATTGGCTGTCCATACACAAAAGACATTTTTGTAACTTCTCACACACTTTCAGTGCCTTACACAACATGGGCCCAGCTCAGTTCAATAACCGTATCACTCATCAGAAACCGATCTGACACCTCCGCTCAGCTGGACTCCTACTCGAACATACCTCATGCATATGCAGAGCCAGAGCCAGTGGGTAACCCTTCTCCTACATCGCTCCTAAAGCCTGGAGTAAAATGCCGCTGCACATCAAAGCTGCTTCTTCAATTCTTTAATTGTGCAAGAAGCAGAAGATGTGGCTCTTTAAATAGGCTCCACGATTAAGTCATTTGTTTGCCAGTGCTGCTCCTGCTGAAGCACCAGGTGATTGAGCACTCCATAAGTACACATAACATAACAAAACAGTACATAGCAATAGTAAATCTGACTGCCCAATCTATAGACATTCTGAAATATTTGTTGCACAGAGTTAGCATAGTAAATCTAACTGACCCCGTCCTTGCTCTCAAATGTGTATTAGACAAAAATTGAATTAGTTAAACAGATCCTTCCCTTGCATGATTGCACTTTCTCCAATGTTTTTTAGATTGTAGCTCGAATAGTAAATCTGAACCCTCTCCCCTCCTTAGTATGCACTTTCCTCAATATGTGTTGGACTGGAATTAAAACAGTAAATGTGACCCTTCCCAATATTGGCAATTTCCTCAGTGTACATTATACAGTGACAAAGAGAGTACATTTTCCCCCAAATATACTTTATTAGGTTTGAGTTAGAATGGGAAGGGCCAGATTTAGATCTTAGAGGAGGGGTTATTCTGTCATAAATGTGACAGATATCATGTCTGTCATATTCTCATCTGCATGAGCTACAATGGAATAGTAATACAGCAGATGGGATGTCAGTCATGTTTGTGGTGGAGTATTCCGTTCGGCTAGGACCAAAATCAGGCCCTAAATCTGACACCTGCCTTCATGTAGGATTTTTTCTCAATATTTCAATATGTTTAGGCTACAGTTAGGAACTCAGCCACACTTTCTCCCATGTTAGCATGTCCCCCAATATATTTTGACTGAAGTTAGAATAGTCACCTGACCCCCCACATGAATGTATTTTCCCCACTGTTTGTAGGATTGTAGCTAGAATACTGTATTGAAATTGTTTTTATTTGTTTAGTTTCAATGACTTTGAAGGTGTTAGCTTTCTGCATATTATGTCATCCTGGAATTTGTTATTTTGAGCATATTTAATTTAAAAGTGGTTATCTTACAACTTAATTTTTGTAATTATTTGTTGATTGTGGTGTGCTAAGAAAAAAAGAAACATTGGCTGGTTACTTGTTGTAGCACAGAACTGTGTTTCTGGGTCTCAAAAGGGTATCTAGATTAGTGTAAAAAAATCCAAACAGTGCTGAGTCTCACATAAGTACAAACCACAGATGCATGCACACACACATGAACACACACTGATTCTTCCTCTCTCTTTGAAAGAGAAGAAGGAGTGGGTGGGGAGGTGGAACAATTCTAGTCTTTCCACTTCCAATCCCTCCTTGTACTTCATTTCTTTTGTTGAGTGGATAGGAGAGATGATGGGATGAAGATTGCTGTTCCTACCCACTGTCCCACCCCCTTCTACCAACAGAAAAAAATGGCTTGAACTAGTAGGTGTGGCTAATGAGGAGCTGGGGTTCGTAATACCTACCTTTAGCTGAAGAAGCTGAAGTATCCAAGTAAAACACAATGCAACAACTAATGAATATGATGGGCCTGGTAGCTCACATTGCAGGATCCATTTCTTTTAAAGTGACACTTGTAATCTTGGCCAAACTTCCTTGATGGGACAAAATGCTAATGTAGATAAGCAAATGCAACAATCCCTCTTGTTTCTTTATAATGACAGACATGGCCCAAAGCACACTATTTCCTTCAGTGCATAACAGCTGATGATACACTTTTATATTTAAGTTGGACATTAAACCGTATTGATTGATTAATTGGACTTAGGATCCATCAGCTCAGTAGGTTTCCTAATGAAATTATGCTGTGTGTGTCCTGTGAGTCAGTGTTAGACCTGACAGCTTTAGGGTTGTCATCTCTCAAATTTTTGCCTGCCTCCCTCTACTTTTCTGACACAGTTTTTTCTAGTTTTCGGACTCTACGCACTTTACCGCTCCTAACCAGTGCTAAAATGCATATGCTCTCTCCCTTAAACGTGGTAACATTGGTTCATTCCCAGTTGGCATATTTGACTTACTTGAAATCCCTAGTAAAGTGCACTACATGTGCACAGGGCCTGTAAATTGAATGCTACTGGTGAGCCTGCAGCACTGATTGTGCTACCCACATAATTACCCCATTAACCATGTCTCAGGCCTGCCATTGCAAGGCCTGTCTGTGCAGTTTCACTGCGACTTTGACTTAGCATTTAAAAGCATTTGCCAAGTCTTAAACTCAAATATAAGTCACCCCTAAGATAGGCCCTACGTAACCAATGGGGCAGGGTGCTATGTAGGTAAGAAGAGGGACATGTACATGTTTGTTTTATATGTCCTGGTAGTAGAAAACTCTTAAATTCATTTTCCACCTCTGTGAGGCCTTTTCTGTTCATAGGCTAGCATTAGGCCTGCCCTCATATACTGTTTGAGTGGTAGATTCTGATCAGAAAGGGGTAAACAAGTCATATTTAGTATGGCCGAAATGGTAATACAAAATCCTGCTTATTGGTGAGGTTGGATTTTATATTACTATTTTAGAAATGCCACTTTTATAACATGAGCATATCTCTGCACCTAAAATCCATCTGTGCCTTACAGCCTGTCTCCAATCAACATCTGGGTTGGTTGACAGCTCCCTTGTGCATTTCACCCAGACAACTACAAACACAGGATACTGAGTCACACCTGCACTCATCTGCATACTGAATGGGTCTTCCTGGGCTAGAAGGGTGGAGGTCCTGACACTTACATTTCAAAAGCTAGTGGCCTGCCCTCACACAATAGACTGCGAAACCCGCTACTGGGACCCTGGCAGACAGACCTGTACTGAAAAGGGAACGTGTGTGCTTCAAAACCACTCATTGAAGTCTCAAAGGCATTTTTCGGTGTATAAACTGGGTCCCTGATCCCACCAACTCAGACACTTCTGGACCTGAACCTGCAACCTGTCATGAAGAACTGCCTGGATTCCCAAAGGACTAATCTGGACTGCTTTGCTGAGAAGGACTGCTGCCCTGCTGTTGCCCTGCTGCCCTCTGAATTTGCTGAGAAATGTTCTCCAAGGGCTAGATTTCTGAAGTCTCAGGGCCAAAAAGACTTAGGCCCTCATTCTAACCCCGGCGGTCTCAGACCGCCGGGGCCAGGGTCGGCGGGAGCACCGCCGACAGATCGGCGGTGCCCCGCAGGGCATTCTGACCGCGGCGGTTTGGCCGCGGTCAGAAAGGGTAAACCGGCGGTCTCCCGCCGGTTTACCGCTGCCCTTAGAATCCCCCATGGCGGCGCAGCTTGCTGCGCCGCCATGGGGGATTCTGACACCCCCTACCGCCATCCTGTTCCTGGCGGTTCGCCCGCCAGGAACAGGATGGCGGTAGGGGGTGCCGCAGGGCCCCCCGTAAGAGGGCCCCACAAAGTATTTCAGTGTCTGCCTAGCAGACACTGAAATACGCGACGGGTGCAACTGCACCCGTCGCACCTTCCCACTCCGCCGGCTCAATTCTGAGCCGGCATCTTAGTGGGAAGGTTGATTTGCCCTGGGCTGGCGGGCGGCCTTTTGGCGGCCGCCCGCCAGCCCAGGGCAAATCCCAAAATACCCTCAGCGGTCTTTCGACCGCGGAGCGGTATTTTGGTGGGGGAACTTCGGCGGGCGGCCTCCGCCGCCCGCCGAAGTTAGAATCACCCCCTTAATCTCTTCAGGAAACACCTTGTGCACTGATGCACTGAAACTAGGTCCACTGCCTGCTGTAAACGCTGCACAGCCATCTTACAACCAAGAAATCACCACACAGCAGAAATGGAACAATGCAGCCCGACTTCTCGAGTGAAGATTCAATGCACCACCTGCCTCGCAACAGAAAATGCGATGCACAAACCTACCAGATCAACGCTCAGCTGAACCAGAAAAATGCAGCTGATTCCCTGAGTGGAAAATCGATGTATCGCCTGCCGTGCAACAGAAAATTTGATGCATCGCCCTACCGGATTGACACAATGGCTGTGACATCTTCCAGCACGCCCTGTATTTCCCTGCATCATCCCTGGGTGTCAAAAAGATCCTTGCATCGCAGTGGGGAACCGACACTGAACGTGGGAAAAAGACGCAAGCCCCTTGTAGTGTGGAAAGAAACATTGCATTGTCTGTGCCACGTCAGAAAATCAGACGCACACCATATTTTTCCATGCATTTCCTCCTCTGCGGTCTCTGTGAATGTTATTTCTTACACAAACCAGGTACTTTGTGTAATCAAGATACAACTGTTGATTTCTAAGACTTAAGACTCTTTTTAATACTGCAAAAGTGATATCTCAACTTGTGCTTATTGAATCTTCATTGTTTTGACCTTATGTTATTCAGATAAATATCACATATTGTTCTAAACCTGTGTGGTGTATTTTTGTGGTGTTTTCACTTTATTACTGTATGATTTATTGCACAAATAGTTTACACATTGCCTTCTAAGTTAAGTCTGACTGCACAGTACCAAGCTACCAGAGAGGGGGCACAGGATAACTTGGATTGTGTGTAACTTACCCTGACTAGGATTGAGGGCCCTACTTGAAAAAGGGTGTGTACCTCTGACAACTGGAGACCCCATTTCTAACACTCAGCCACTAGCACTTGCAGAAGGCCTATTGCTAGAGGGACTCTGGGTCTACACTGTCTTCTCTCCCTTGCAAATGTTCTAAAAAACACAGAATGTAATTGGGTCTGGCACATTTTACCTTGGTGCCATAAGAAGTGTGGGACACTAAATGCTTATAGTTAGATTTGAAATGTTCTTGGAATGTACAAGAAGCCCTATGGGCTGTCCCAAGTGAAGAAACATAAGATGGTTTTAACGTTGATCTCATACTAGGGAGGTGGGTGGGGTTCTCAATATATATATCTTTGGGTTCTGTATGAGATCCTTCAGCCACACGTACAATGCAGTGTGATATGTGGTATTCTGCTGATTTAGAAAAGAGAAAAGAAGCATACCCTCCAGGTGTTTACCCAAAGTAGTGGTTTCTTTATGGTAGAATAATCTAACAACATTAGGCCTAGTCGCTAAAGCATTTTAAATATGTAACTAAGTACTCCTACACTAATGTCTTATTTACTCATACATGGTATTTACTAAGGTTTGAGCAGAAATATATCTCGGCATATTCTTTTTTTTATATGTTGGGCCTGAGTGCTGACAATTGTCTAGAAAATGGGGTATATTTACTTCAAAAGGGGAGGGGTGAAGGGAAAAGTAAGGAGGTGCACAGGGAGGGACATGCAAATATAAAAACATAATTAAAAAAGCATATGCCAAAATTGGTTCAAATTTACTCCTTCCAAGCCTTGGAGTGACCCACACATGACCACTCATTAGTACCATGTTGGTGAGTGTGTTTTTCTCCTGCCCCACATTGTGAAGGACAATTTATTGAGATGGAGAAAGATGTTCTAGAGATTGATGATCAACATCTTTGTTATGCCCAGTGAAGCAATAGTAACCGGAGACCGATTCCCTTCTCATCTGATCTTTGATATGATTGCAGCCTGGGAGGCAGGATATCACTTAAAGCCCATGTCCTGACCTTACCTGCACATCGAAATCCAGGATACATTCAACTTCCTGGCCACTGCATCTTTCCAGAGGGGATTTGGGGCCATGATGGTCATCTGACAATCATGCCTTTCCTGGTTGCACAAATAAAATCAACATTTTCTAAAAGTCTGCTCTTGCATGTTAGTTGGGAGCTAGGGATTTTCATGACATGCACTTGCTCACTGCATTAAACTACTTCCCACTGGCACTGAATATATTCCCAAGGAATGCCATCACAATATTAGTAATTTATACCTTCACCACATCCCAATACACCTATGCGACTAACATTGAGTGCATGGTTGCATAGAATTTGTGCAACATTTTCATGGTAATCAAACAGTAATAAATACTACATGTTTTGTTGCAGGAGATGCTATCTATGTCCTTTCGCTTTATCTGCTCACCCCTCCTTTCATCAAGGCATGATTCAGATGTCATAACCACACTGGCGTCTTCCAGCATTTGCAGTGTGCAAGAGAAATGTAGCCTCATGTGTGATGGACATACTTACTATGAGAGGAGGTTTACATGTAGATTTCCCTCCTTAACTAGGGCCCCCCAGGTTTTCAGGATCGGCTACGGAGCTGAGGTCAACGTCTGCAGGTACATGATAGACTAGCCATCTCTCACTTTACTTCAAATGCTAGCTAAACCCCTGCATCCCGGTGTTGTCTCGATAATGAATTGTGAAGTATGGCATCTCTACATACACCATCTTGAGACACCACAGCTGAACCACCTTAATGCCTTAACCAACCTTCCAATTATAATTGTATTTGTAATTCATCAACACATTGAATCATACATCTACATACATTATTCATCCACACTAGTAACCTCAGCTCTGTTCAGGGTGCTCCATGTGTAGTGTGTAGGGAAGGATATTCAACAAATGTAGGAGTATAATCACAAACTATGTTTTACACATTTTACACTTTTACTAGTGCGTTATGTAACTCTAAAGTATTGTGTGGTACTCCTAGAGTGCCACTCATAAAACCATATATATTACCCCTTCAATCCCTCTCTTTTGCCTTAGCTGAAAAGTTGCACTGAGGACTTTTGCACTTCCATGACATAAGTGAAGTGTGTGAAGATCAGTTTGGGATGGGAATCCTAATCCCCAGGAGCTTCCATGTGTTACCTGATCCCCTATCTCCTTAGTATGTCAACATTGTTGCTATTCTGAAAGCCATGAGGCAGTTGGTTGATGGTTAGCAGGCACCTTTACAGGGCCTTCAAGTGTGGTACTAGCAGTACAGGTAAACCCATAGATACAATCTGACTAGCAGAGGCATGTCTACTACTTCTTTTCCTTCTCGACTGCAGCTGTTAACTTACATTCCAATATTCCCATGCATTGTTATTGTCTCTCCTAAAGCATCTTCCCCACTGTAGCTAAAATTATCTCTGTATTTGCGGTACCTTAAGGACTGTCAGGTCCTGCCCTTTTAACCCAAGGCCTGCCTCAGAAGAAAAGATCAAGGCTCATATTTATACTTTTTTAGCGCCGCATTTGCGTAATTTTTTGACGCAAAAGCATCGCAAACTTACAAAATACAATTATATTTTGTACGTTTGCGCCGCTTTTGCGTCAAAAAACAGCACAAATGCAGCACTAAAAAAGGATAAATATGTGCCCAAGTATTTCCATTTGCAAGACTGTAGGATGGGTAGACAATGTCCCCTTAAAACAGGACAACAGTTTGGACAAAGTACCTGTGATGGAAGGCTCACTTGCGTTTTTTTTTTACTTCATAGTCTTTCCTTTTAGATTTAAATTTTTCATTGGGACATTTCAACATTTATTAGACTTTTCTCTTGGGCACTTTTCTTGTTTCTTTTTCATAATTCCCATTGGATTCTGCAAGAAGACTTATCCCCGTTTTTCCCTCTGTGATTTTTCTGTTCTCATCCTCTCCAAGTTAACTCTTCCTCTCTTGACTCAGCCACTATTTTGTTTCCTTTTCCCCTTCCTAAAGCGAGATGATGTAACATCCCGAAAAACCATGCCTTGCTTCTTATATTTAATTTTCTTAAATATGTATGTAAAATAATTTTTACAAATATCTCCCAAAGTTATGACTATTCAGGGAAAATAGCCACGCCTGAAGATTGATGTGCTTGTGTTGAACTAAGTGTGAATGACACAGATCGAAACAGTTCTTGAAACTACTCATATGCATCTGCCTTGCTGACCAGATAGACATGAGATGATAAGTACAAGGTAGAAGCAGTTGGTGTTTATTTACATTTTTTTTATAAAACAGTGTTTTTCTGTACATCTTCAGTGGAGGGATGGGTGAACACAGAAGCCGGTGTGAGTTGTGTGAGGACCAAACAGAGACTGGAGTGTGAAGTGATCATGGGATGGTGGGCAGTGGCATGACAAAGGCCCCCACAGTGCGGGGCAGGGACTTCACCACTGAACACTGTGCACAGGAGGCAGTCGTCTCAGTTGGTCTGGAGTGAGGGGGGCCCTCAAGGCACTTTGCAGGGGCCTCCCTCCAGTTTCGTTACGCCAATGGTGGTGGGTGCTGTCGATCTGGTTCAGAAGTGGGAGCAGATGGGTCGATAGGGGAACATGTGCCATGTTGATAGTTTTGTAAGTTGGGTGGGCTTTGCAGGTGGTTGTTGAACCCCCGTTTCCTGAGATGACTGATTTTGCACTGTAGCATGAGACAGGACCTTAAGTGAAATAGCCTGTATGAGCTGCATGACTATTGAATGTTGCCTTGATTTCTCCTCTAAAGACAACCCCGGGTGTTTTTGGTGCAACTTTAAAATGTCCTGGTGGCTTTGTGCTACGGGTACCAGGACACAGGTATGTTTGTCAACCTAGGGATAGCTTCCAAGTGGCTGACGATGTTGTGAATGGACGATATCAGTTCACTCCATAGCCTATACTCCAGATTGCTCTTCAGAGAACTGATGATCCAAGTGGAGTGTATTAGCCAAAAACAAATCATCCCTCACCCTCCCAGTTGTGTGCGGCCCTGTGATACATAAGAAAGGAATAACTGGAATAATAAAGGGGATTATACTAACTTTGAAGGAGGTGTTAATCCGTCCCAAAAGTGACAGAAAAGTGACGGATTTACCACCAGCCGTATTACGAGTCCATTATATCCTATGGAACTCGTAATACGGCTGGTGGTATATCCGTCACTTTACCGTCACTTTTGGGACGGATTAACACAAAGTTAGAATAACCCCCAAAGTGTGCGTTGTGTGGCCATGCTTCATAGAGGAGAGCTACAATTTTCTTTCAGTTATGACATGTAAGACAAGCTGGCACATAGATACTGCGGCAGTGCGTTGTGCGCCCTTTGCATATCTCCAGGCTCATGTTCAAGAGTTGGACAACTATTTCGAACAATGTGCAAATGTATTATAATAAGCATTTATTTGACTATTTTGAGGTTTTGACTTGATATTGAGTATTTCTTCTGGCTGATAAGTGATGACTGTCATAAACTGAAGTACCGTCAGTGTTTAATTTGCAAAATAATGAGTGCTGTTACCCACAAGCGCTACTCAGATACCCCTGGCTGCCACTATTAAATGTCATTGCGCCAATCAACATGACTGGATAGTCCTGAATCCACATCAGAGCTTTTAATACACTGCTAGATGCCCCTGTACCTTCATCTCACTCTTGCAGGTTCCTGCTGTCTCCCTTTGTGATGTTTTTTCCAACTTTCTCTCCTTCTTTATTTCTGTTTGTGTGTGGAGAAGCCAATGTAAGACCTCAGCTTTGATTTTCAGATCAGTTTCAACAATGATGTGGACAGCTATTACTAAAGGAGATAGATGGCCACTCAAAGAGTATATGGGATGCCATACCATAGGTTTTGAGTATGGTGAGAAAAAATAAACTACCCGCCTAAAGGCATTATGCTATTTTGCTATCTTATTGTTTTTACTGCTCTTCACCTAGGTTTATACTGTTAAGCAATGTTCTTATTTACTGAGTAGTTGTTTTGACTGTGAGGAAATGTACTATTCAAGCTGTCTTCAATATTGTGAGGGGAATATTGTTTTTCACTGCATCTTCATTTAAATAGATTCTTTGAGCTGACCAGATAAGACTATTTTCTCTTTCAGAACAACCGTCATTATCATCCCTTGGTTTCTCACTCGAAGATTGACAGACCCTGATCTACCCAGATTATGTACGCTCTGTAGAGTTCATAGTCACTCATCACTGTTAGACATTTACACAAGAAGGATGACAGGTGCTTCTCTGCATCACCACCTTCTATCAGATGATAGAACGTGGTGTTAATGCCTGGCCGTGGGGAGTTTGAAACACACCCATCATCTACGGGAACTCGTATTTCTAACGGTACCATTTGTAGGAGCTGCAAAGTCATTCAAGTTGATTCCACTGGAAGAAGTGTATCTGAAAAGGAACTAGATGCAGGCAGTGACGGGGCCCCATAAGGGGAGGCGACATTTCGACATACAAGCTACAGAAGGATAACAGTGAGTGCTATTGAGACCCTGATGTCTGACTACCTGAACATATAAGCAGGGCTATTGGTATTATGTAGCAGAAGAATACCAAATAATGCAGCCTGGTTGAGTAAATTGTGCTGCAAGAAAGCCAACTTATGTGGTGTAAAATGGCATATTTAGAGATAATATTACTTTGTTATTGTAAAATGTAGATGAAATGTCCCAAAAATGAAGCACAGCTCTTCAAGTATTAACTCTTAGTTTATTCTTTACACCTCATCCACAGCAGCAATCCCAACTGACATTTCATTTCTCAGTCACCTCAGAGAGGCTGTATCGGAATTCTCATGACACAAGAATTCCATAGACACTGGTCAATCCCCTGAGGCTGTGGGCAGGATGTCACACTTCTCCCTCTTTATACAATAACAAAGATATATACACTAACAGAAAATATGAGGCCTGTAGCTTATTGTAAACTAACATCAAGAATCAGTGATAACAAAGAAAATACATTGGAGCATAGATGTGTCTACAACACTTATGCAGAATTATCCAATGAATAAAAGCATTTACACAATAAACAATTCTCAAAAGAAAAACGTATAAAAATAGAAATATTGCTAGATAATACAAGGCTTTCAAGTAATTAAATGAGGGTTGAAACAAAACTTCAAGAAATATGTGGAACTCAGTTTACCTTATAATCTTTAACCCCTTCTGTGCCCAGGACGTAATGGTTACGTCCTGAGGCACAGTGCTCGTGTGCCCAGGACGTAACCATTACGTCCTGGGCACAGAGCCCAGAGGGAGCGCCTCTGTGGGGTTCCCCGCCAACCCTCCAAGGCAGGGATGGAAGGGGAAGCCCTTCCACTTCCACCCCCCAGCCCCCCACCCCCCCTGTGACATCAGCGCGTGATCGCGCGCTGATTGTCACAGAGGCCTCCTCCCATCGCGCTGGAAGCTCAGCTTCCAGTGCAATCGGAAGAGAATTGCTTTCCATTTCTCTCCCGATCACGTGGAGGAGGCCGGAGAGGCTTCAAAGGGAAGGAAAGGAATTTCCTTCTCTTTGAAGTCTCTCTCAGGGTTTTAGCAGCCGGATTGCAAGCAATCCAGCTGCTAAAACGCCCACTAGACACCAGGGATTTTAATTTTATAAGGAAATTGGCATAAGGGAGCGACCACTTGGGCAAGGGTCGCTCCCAGGGGGGGCATTTTTTAAAGCCCTTTTCTGCCCCTCCCCCCCCCCCCCCCGGCGGCAGATTGGCCTATTTTTATGAGGCCAATCTGCCCCCAAGGGGGACAGAAACCACTAGGCACCAGGGAGTTTTTTTTTTTTTTTCGTGAATTTCATGCAAGGGGAGCGACCCCTTGGGCAAGTGTCGCTCCCCTTTTGTTTTTTTTTGTTTTTTTAGAGATGGGGAGCGACCCATTAGGCAAGGGTCGTTCGCCTGGGGGGCAAATTGTATTCAGACCATTTCTGCCCCCCTTGGGGGCACATCGGTGGATTTTAGGTCAATCTGCCCCCAAGGGGGGCAGAAACAACTAGGCACGGGGATTTTTTTTTGCGCCTATGTCTCGCAAGGGGAGCGACCCCGTAGGCAAGGGTCGCTCCCCAGGGGTGTTGGAGGGGCAAATTTATTTTAGGCCATTTCTGCCCCTCCGGGGCTGGCTGAGCTAGAGGCCAAAATCCACAGGTAGGCACTTTGCTAAAAACACCTCTGTTTTCTGTGAAAAAATGTGATCTGTCCACGTTGTGTTTTGGGCCATTTCTTTTCGTGGATGCTAGGCCTACCCACACAAGTGAGGCACCATTTGTATCGGGAGACTTGGGGGAACGCTGGGTGGAAGGAAATTTGTCGCTCCTCTCAGATTCCAGAACTTTCTGTCACCGAAATGAGAGGAAAAAGTGTTTTTTTGGTCAAATATTGAGGTTTGCAAAGGATTATGGGTAACAGAACCTGGTCAGAGCCCCACCAGTCACCCCATCATGGATTCCCCTAGGTGAATAGTTTTCAAAAATGCGCTGGTTTGCTAGGTTTCCCCAGGTGCCGGCTGAGCTAGAGGCCAAAATCCACAGGCAGAGAAATGCCTTTTTTTTCACCTCAATTTCAATATTTTTTTTATTTCAGCTGTTATTTTCTGTAGGAAACAATTGTAGGATGTACACAAATCACCCCTTGCTGAATTCAGAATTTTGTCTACTTCTCAGAAATGTTTGGCTTTCTGAGATCCAGCATTGGTTTCTCACCCATTTTGGTCACTAACTGGAAGGAGGCAGAAAGCACAAAAAATAGTAAAAATGGGGTATGTCCCAGTAAAATGTCAAAATTGTATTAAAAAATTGGGTTTTCCAATTCAGGTCTGCCTGTTCCTGAAAGCCGGGAAGATGGTGATCTTGGCACCGCAAACCCTTTGTTGATGCCATTTTCAGGAAAAAAAAACACGAGCTGCCTTCTGCAGCCCTTTTTTCTATTTTTTTTTTTAAAACTAAATTTTCACTGTATTTTGGCTAATTTCTTGGTCTCCTTCAGGGGAACCCACAAAGTCTTGGTACCTCTGGAATCCCTAGGATGCTGGAAAAAAAGGATTCAAATTTGGCATGGGTAGTTTATGTGAACAAAAAGTTATGAGGGCCTAAGCGCGAACTGCCACAAATAGCCAAAAAAAGGTTCGGCACAGGAGGGGGAAAAGGCCTGGCAGCGAAGGGGTTAAAATATGAAGGGAGCCTTGTTACATGCCCACTCTTTCAGATATCAATTTCCAATTTGTTGTTGTTTGACGTCACCAACTTATCACTCTTTGTGGTATTCCCTAATTGATGTTCATCTCTAATTTCTTTCTCTGAACTGAGATTTCAATCCCACTATCATGTTGATCCGGCTCCACACATTTGACCACTCTATCCAAGTTCCATATTATTCCATCCTGAGTTTTTACTGCATTGTGAAATAGTTTAATTATCTTCAATGGTTCTGTGAATTTAAATCCCTCTTTGTGACCTGTAGGAGATCTCAGTTTAACCCACTCACCTACTCTGAAGTCAATTGCCTTGGTCTTGTGTGTCTTGTCAAAATGTTTCTTTCGTGTATGTTGTGAGTCAAGATCCTTTCTCCTCCATACTTGGTTTGTGTCTATCTTTACCCAACCTTTATACCACTTCATCCACCCAGGCACTAATCTAGAGTTAGGTCTCCTATCCTTTAGCAATTCAAAAGGTGTCATGCCAGTGGTCTGACGTGGAGTGAGATGATAAGCTTCCAATCTACACACTACTTCCTCTTTCCAACACAGTCCATTTACCTTAGCCAGTTGAATGCTTTCCTTTATGGTTTTGTTAAACCTCTCTACTACTCTGTTTGTTTCAGGATGATAAAGAGCACAACGTTTGTGTTTTATTCCATTGCATTTCAGAAACTCCTTTGTTTCTCTTGAGCAAAACTGTGTTCCATTGTCAATCAGCAACGTGTTGGGAAGACCTTCACGCATGAAAACTTCCAACAAAAAATTGATCACTGTGTTGGAACTAATGTCTGAAACCATTTTAATTTCTGGCCATCTTGAATAGAGATCCACTAAAACTAAGATATATGGACATCCCTTTTCTCCAGACAATGGTCCCACTATATCCATGGCCACATCCATCCAAGGCCCTTCAGGTAACAGACAACACAAAATAGGTGGAGTGTGTAACTTTAACACCTTATCACTGGCTGCACGTGGTACACAATCCCTGACTACTCTTTCTACAGCTCCATCCATCCTTGGCCACCAAAAGTCCAGACATAACCTCTGTTTAGTCTTGGTGATGCCAAGGAGACCATCGTGAGCCAGCTCAATCAACCTCATCCTTAAACTACTAGGCGGTATTAATTTGGTACCCCTAAATAGACACCCTTCCAACTCAGACAATTCCTCTCTGACCATCCAATAGGGTTGCACCTGTTCCTCAATTTTCCCTGGTGATTCCCATCTCTTAACTAGATTTTCTCTAACTTTTATCAGAATGGGATCAACTTGCAATTCCTGTTCCCAACAACTCTCTTCAATGGCACCCTTGGTTATCATACAGGCATCTTCTTTGGGTTCATCTACATCCTCGCAACAGCTCATCTCACGGTCATGCTCTACATCTGTTTCTTTAACTAAACGTGAAAGACACTCAGCAGCACAATTCCTAACATCCCCTGAGGCTGTGGGCAGGATGTCACAGTTATCTTATAATTTCTACACATGAGAACATTGTACCTTTTTACCTTGTTAGTACCAATTTAACACCTCAATACAGCAATAAGCAGGTGAAAGATGACCAGTCAATCTTTTCGAAGGGCCTTCCTGTGGGCAAGACCAAGTCGCAATGTTTGTAGTAACTTTTGATCCGTTTGAGCTAGAAATATTTTTTAATGACAAAATCTGTATCCAGTACGTGAAGGATTATGAGGTGAATGTGGCAAGTGTATAATTATGTGAAAAACATCGAGACAGCAGAATCACACAATTATAGTATCCCCTCATACAAGTAACATGATCCACTAGAAAGAAAGAGAAAACATAGAACCACGGACTTCGTGAACTCTGACATTAAAGCACCAGACAAAGTAAATGAATACAACAATGACATGAAAATGAGGCAGAACAATGTAGTACAAATGATACCCATGATAACCTGTTTAGCATGTATCTCTATAGGCCTTTCAGAAGTGGATCTGGTCATCAACAAAAATAGATACTGTCATTCGACGTGAACGTGCAACCCCTGGTCTTCTCATCATGCTCAAAATGGACGGAACAAGAGAACGGTTTTATATTAGTATATTCTGTCAACACAGCAGCCCAAAATGAAGGACCCAAGATACTGTCACATTTCCATGGTAGACAGCAGAGCTATCAGATTCAATGTGGTACTTCACCGATCAGCAGATGCCCGCATCAAATGACCAGACCACACAGTATGTATAACAGTAACAGAATGCTTCTGACTCTCAAATGCTCTCCTCAACTAAAGCAACACTTGGTCACAAAATTAATGCAGCAGAGGCATGCCTAATTATTATGAATGGGAAAAGTGGGCACACTCTTGTACACAAAATCTCAGTATTTGCACTTTAGGAATAAGCTGTGTTTTTGGGAGCGATCGTCACATCTACTAACAATGCCACTTCATACTCAGATGTGCTGAAGTAATTAGAAACCATTGTAATTAACATGCATCTTAGTAAGTGCAGTGCATGACTGATAATGCACTCCAGCTTTCAAGAGTTGGTACATGTCAGACTATGGGGGTCATTACAACATTGGCAGTAAAAGCCACTTACCGCTGTGCAGAAGACCGCCAACACATCGCCTGCGGCCACGGAATACCGTCACAGCCATTATGACCCACTGCTCGGAATCTGCCAAAATTCAGACACCCACAAAAGGCCGCCACACCAAAGGTCAGTGATAAACTGGCGAAAACAAATCCTCCACCGTCACGCCAATAGAAATACGCCCACACTATCACGACACACGAATCCACGCGGCGGTCTTTCAACCGCGGTATTCCATTGGCGGTACACACCACTGCTTTCAAAATACACACACATTTACAAAACACAGCCACATTGGACAATTCAAAATACACTCACCTGATACACATACACACACCACTCCCACACACTCAATACAATATAAAACACACACCCACATCACCCACAAACCCCTACTACCAAAAATCTCGAACGAAGGCCAGAGAGAGACACCACAAACAACTAACAAGCATCCACAGGCACACAATACCATCACCCACAGAACTTCCACGCACCTCACACAACACACCACTAAATATCCCCACCTATCACCACACACACCACCCCACACATCACTCACACCACCCCATGGCACGGCAAAGACACCCCAGGTTCTCGGAGGAGGAGCTCAGGGTCATGGTGGAGGAAATCGTCCGGGTAGAGCCACAGCTATTCGATCACAGGTGCAGCACACCTCCATTGCAAGGAAGATGGAGCTATTGCGAAGAATCGTGGACAGTGTAAACGCAGTGGGACAGCACCCAAGAAATCGGGATGACATCAGGAAGAGGTGGAACGACCTACGGGGAAGGTGCGTTCCGTAGTCGCAAGACACCACATTGCGGTTCAGCGGACTGGCGGCGGACCTCCACATCCTCCCCCACAACTAACAACATGGGAGGAGCAGGTCTTGGCGATTCTGCATCCTGAGGGCCTCGCAGGAGTAGATGGAGGAATGGACTCTGGTAAGTCAAATCTTAACTATTACATCCCCCACCCTACCTGCATGCCAGCACATACCCCCACCCTCACCCTCACCCCATCACTCCTACTCCTCACAAATGTTCCACTATCACAACCCACACATCCCAACACCAAGCCCTGCATGCAACAACAAAGCATGGACACCCATCACCAAAGCATGCCCACTACACATACCCATACACCCCCCAGACCATCATCACACAAGGTCCTACACAGGAATGCAAGCACTGGGGTACACGGACACCCACCCTTTGCACACCATGGCACACACAGATGTAATAAACATCCTTTTATATCCCTGCAGGACCACTATCCAAGTCACTGGATAGGAGGGTCCACACATGTCCACACCACCAACAGAAGAGGCCCACAGTGATGACAGCAGCTCTGTCCAACTGGATCTAGATGACCAGCCCGGCCCATCGGGGACCTCTGGACAGTCGGTTCCCCTCAAGCAGTCACAGGCCACCACAGAGCTTCCCCCCTCTGGAAACACCAGCACAGCACCCACCAAGCGGGCCCATACCTCTGTCTCCAAGGACCCGTCAAGCAGCAGTGTGTCCACCACTACAGGGAACCAAGGCTAACCCACCACCCCAACAACAACAGGGACCTGGGGGCAGTGGTAGTTGGCACACGGTCCAGGGGACGGAGGCCCAGGAACTCAGGGGAACTGGGAGGGCTGCTGTGCGACAGGGGGAGGACAGGCCCAGGGAACCCACTCTCCACGAGGCCCTCTCCTCCATCATGGGAGCCTACCACCACTCCCAGGAGACATTGGCAACGGTACTGGCCAAGTTTCAGGACACCCAGCGCCTGCAGGATGAACAGTATTTGGGCTTCAAGGAGGAACTCAGAACCATCACTTCCACCCTGGGCACCATCGTAGGGGTGCTGAAGGAAGTACTCAACACCAGGAGGGACACTGCAGCACTACAAGGGGCCCCTGACACTAGCAGGGTCGATGAACTGCCCACCACCTCCGCCGGCGCTAGTGGACAGGAGGCACCGCCACAGGCCCACCACACCAGCACCCCACCACCTGCAGAGGGAGAACCACCCCGCAAACGGTCCCTGAGATCCAGGACAAAGACAGAGAACAATGCCAAGACCCCGCCAAGAAATGAGACCACCCTGAATGTCATCCCTATGTCCCACTTTATCACCCTGTCCATCCTAAAACTGCCCCAGATCCACTTCCTATGCCCATTTGGGCAATGCACCTGTGAGACTAATAGACTGGACTCTGCCATGGACAGTCCTCCACCATCAACCCTCACCATTTTACAACCCCCTCCAATATTGAGCACTTAAATAAACACCCTTGAAGCACAAAACAATCTGGAGTCAGTCTGTGATTTCAGAATAGTGTATTAGCAATTACTGTGACAAAATGCTCTTACAATTGTAATGTCAACATACCTATGTCACACAGCTCTAGTCAATGAGGAATCAAAGCAGATGTCACACAGTGGGACCCACATCTGTGAAAACGTAAGGGAAAGTGACAACTCAGTGACCATACACTGGGTGAAAACAACAGACAGTAGAGAGGTAGTAGTGTTAAAGTACATGTAGTAGGCAGGTTTGTACTCTTACCTGTGTCTCACTGGAAATAGTGCAGGATCACCGAGTTCCTGTTGTCCATGTCCTCTTCTTCTGCTTCCTCGTCTTCACTGTCCACAGGCTCCACAGCTGCAACAACACCGCCATCTGGACCATCTTCCTGCAGAAAAGGCACCTGTCGTCGCAAAGTTAAGCTGTGAAGCATACAGCAGGCCACGATGATCTGGCACACCTTCTTTGGTGAGTAGAATAGGGATCCACCTGTCAGATGGAGGCACTGAATCTGTCCTTCAGGAGGCCAAAGGTCTGCTCTATTATCCGTCGTGTTCGCTCATGGGCCTCATTGTAGCGTTCCTCTGCCCTTGTCCTGGGATTCCTCACTGGGGTCAGTAGCCATGACAGGTTGGGGTAACCAGAGTCACCTGCAAATGGCGAGGGACAACTGTCAGACACACACTAACCTGGAGTGATATCCCCAGACCAAGACAACCATTCCCACTGATTTGCTTTCAGGTGCTCACCTAATAGACACACACGGTGCTTCTGGAGTTGACCCATCACTTAAGGGATGCTGCTATTCCGCAGGATGTAAGCGTCATGCACTGAGCCAGGGAATTTGGCATTCACATGGGAGATGTACTGGTCTGCCAAACACACCATCTGCACATTCATGGAATGATAACTCTTTTCGTTTCTGTACACCTGTTCACTCCTGCGGGGGGGACCAAAGCCACATGTGTCCCATCAATGGCACCTATGATGTTGGGGATATGGCCCAGGGCATAGAAGTCTCCTTTCACTGTAGGCAAATCCTCACCTGAGGGAAAATTATGTAGCTCCGCATGTGTTTCAGCAGGGCAGACAACCCTCTGGACAACACATAGGAGGGGACACCCCTGATGCTATGGCCACTGTTGTTTGAAATGACCCACTTGCAAGGAAATGGAGTACTGACAGCACCTGCACTTGAGGGGGGATTCCTGTGGGATGGCGGATAGCTGACATCAGGTCTGGCTCCAACTGGGAACACAGTTCCTGGATTGTGGCATGGTCAAGCCTGTAGGTGATTATTACATGTCTTTCCTCCATTGTCGACAGGTCCACCAGCGGTCTGTACACTAGAGGATGCCGCCACCTCCTCACATGTCCCAGCGGACGGTGCCTATGAAGGACAAAAGCGAGCACAGAGTCAACCAACTCAGAGGTACTTACACAGAACACGGATCCTAATCCGAAAAGTGGCCTGTATGTGTGTTGAGTCTAGGCCTAGGTATGTGTGACGCAGTTAAAAATTAAGCCATATGGGCCCCTGAAATGGCGGCTGCCTGACCTCTAAAGTGGGACAATGGGATGTGAGGTAACTACGCTGGCGTTGTACACCGTCGCGGTATACGGTCAAAAAACGCGGCGCAATGCTGCACTGGTTAACATTGGACCCTATGGGTCCCAAGAGCCAATGACAATGTACGCCGGCGGTGGCGGTACGCACCGCCGCAGATGTGACCGTCATTTTCTATCTGTTCAATCACTCAATACCTGACCTTCGACAGGAGAGGACCTACACTGCAAGTGCGGCTGTGGCCTCGGTCTGGAAGAGACAATGGCTCGAGTGTCTGGGGAAAGGGCCCATGCCTTCACATTGGAGGAGTTGGAGAAACTCATGGATGGGGTCCTCCCCCAGTACACGCTACTCTACGGTCCTCCAGAAAAGCAGGTAAGTACACTGGGAGCATGCTGTAATGGCTATGCCTGAGTGGAGTGGGGTGGATGAAAGATGGGGGGCAGGGGAGATTGAGGTGTGCATGAAACAACGATGAATGCATGTGGCACAGGGCAAAGGTAGGGATGGGGGCCAATGACTGTGACGGTGCAGTTTGGTAATAACGTTTCTCTTCCCCCTGTACAATTCATGTAGGTTAGCGCCCACCAGAAAAAAGATATTTGGCGTGCCATCGCCAAGGACGTCCGGACCCTGGGGGTCTACCATAGACGGAGCACCCACTGCCGGAAAAGATTGGAGGACATTCGCCACTGGAGCAAGAAGACGGCGGAGGCTCAGCTGGGGATGGCCTCCCAACATGGGAGGGGTGCCATTCGCACCATGACCCCCCTGATGTTCAAGATCCTGGCGGTGGCGTACCAGGAGTTGGATGGGCACTTGAGGGCATCACAGCGGCCACAAGGGGGTGAGTACACTCTCATCCTGCTGATTTTGCACTCAGTGGAGGTGTCTGGGTGGGGGAGATGGGCTGTGGGTTTCCCTAGGCCAGGGTGAGTTTAGTAGGCAAGGTCCTTCCGTAAGGCAGGCCATGTGGCACCCCACCTCACCTCTGTAGAGTGCCAAGTACACCTAGTCATGCCCCTTTGTCATCCATGTGTGCAGAGGTCACCCATAGCCTTGTTGGCCATTTCCCAGAGATTGAACAGTGGAGCCCAAGAGTGCGGCGTAGTGCCGGGGGCTTCTGTGTCTGTCAGTGTCCGCCAACGGTAGCGGTAATGCATGCACTCAACATGTCTTTCTTCTGTCATCCCCCCCTTTTTGTGGTCTCCCTGTTCTTGTGTGCATTAGCATCATCAGGCGGAGGAGCAGTGGCACCGGAGGACGAGGGAGCTCATCCCACATGGCCCTCGAGGGTGATACTACGGACTCGGAGTTCACCAGTGGGACAGAGGGCGAGGGAAGCTCCACGGCGGGGACAGGAACTGACACCAGCCACACGGACTCATCCTCTGATGGGAGCTCCAGTGTGGTGGTGGCAACATCTGTGCCCCCCACATCTACAGGTACAGCCACCACCCCCACTTCCATCACCGCCCTCCCAGCGGCCCCTCAGCCTTTGCCCCATGCCCGCTCACCCAGGAGGGTGGGCATCACCTTCGCCCCAGGCACCTCAGGCCCTGCCCCAATCACCCCTGCTGCCCTCAGTGAGGAGGCCATTGACCTCCTCAGGTCCCTCACTGTTGGGCAGTCTACCATTTTGAATGCCATCCTGGGTGTAGAAAGGCAGATGCAACAAACAAATGCATTCCTGGAGGGCATTCATTCTGGTCAGACGGCCCTTCAGCGAGCTTTTCAGACTCTGGCCTCAGCACTGATGGCAGCCATTGTCCCCATTTCTAGCCTCCCCCCTCCAACTTCCTCCACCCAGACCCAATCCTGTGGGCCCCAGCCTATCCCCAGCACACCTTCAGACCAGCATGCACACACGTCAACACACAAGGGAAGCTCAGGCAAACATAAGCACCACACATCCCATAGGCACTCACGCAAACATCACACACATGCAGACACACCAACATCCACTGGCTCCACTGTGTCCCCCTCCTCCTCGTCTCCCTCCTCCCTCCTAGTCTTGTCTACACTCACACTTGCATACACTACATCTACAGCCACTACTGCCATCACCAGCACACACACCAAAAAAAACAAGGAGAAACAAAGATATTTCTCCTCTCATGCCTCCATTGGGTGGGCGTAGCATTTTGAGGCAATCACAGGTCTACCACTCATGGTAAATCTTGGAATGCGCCAGAAGTAATAATTGGATGCAATGGAAAGCCATGCATGGAACGCCTTGCTGGTGCAGAGTAAGTCAAAGCAGCAACTTTTGCCGCCATGTGTTACTCCAAATTTACCAAACACCACAGAGCCATGGAAGGTGGCCTTGCATTACTCGGTAAATCTGACTTTAATGTTGCATCGCCCTTGCGTTACCTTGCATGATGAAAGGGCAACGCAACACTATGATAAATATGCCCCTCAATTGTTACCATCTCCTGAGAGCAAGCAAAAAACTTTTAAAGTAAATCTGCACATGCAAGGCAGCGTTATGTTTGCACAGCCCAGCCCCAAGAATAGGTGGGATTAGAGGGCTGCCCTGGGAAACAATGCAGGCACGACAATTTAAGTGCCCCAGTATGACATTAGCCGCGCTATTTCAGAACATTGAGGGTGGTTGTGCAGTTCTAAGCATTTGTAAAAATAAGCAAGTAGAAATAGGAACGTTATGTCTGCTGTCATTTGCAGTCCTCAATCCCCGAATTTACCGCCATGCATAATCAAGAGTCAACTGCACTCAGTTGTAGTCTCAGAACAAACATAAGGTGAACCCTATATACGCACCTGTACCCAGCCTAAGTAGTTCATCGAACATATAAAAAAGAGGTGCTACAGCCGCAGTACTGCTTTATAAACATTGACCCCAAAACCACTGTGTGTACATTAGATCCTAGAAAACTGCTGCTAGGCCTGTATATAATCGATCTCTCTATTACCCAATGTAAAGGTACTCATTTTACATAATTGGAAGGCTGAATGTTTAAAAGTATCCTCCGTCTTCAAACTCTGACCCTAAAATCACCTCAGACATCAGTGATATATTTTACGTGACTGAGCCATCTTACTGGTTTGGGAACGAAGTTAAAATGCCAATAGTTCTATAGTTTCATTATTAAAAAATGTGTTTCTCAGGAAATTAAGATCAGAAAAATCATATATCTTTCGGAATTTCAAAGTAGAGCACTAATTAAAATCCTCATTTTTTTTGTTTAAACAGTATGTTAACAAGGCGTTTCAAGCGAACTGGCAGTTTTACACCTTCAAACTACCAGAAATATATTCTGTCCAAGAAGGCAGTCAAAAGGAGTGCAGATATAGCAAGAATATTCTTATCTTGTGTAACATCAAATATGGGAAGGATGAGAACACCATTGATGTATTTTAATGCAATGCTGCAGTATGTTTAATTAACTGTCAAGCTCAGAAATGGAAGACATCTGCTGGCTTTTAGAAGAGAAAAAAGGCAAATTTACAACTGAGAGACCATATGGTACGTTGGTGTGATGTGCTGACGTGCTATTATATCTGTATTATTCTACCAATAGATTATTGTTCTTTCAAATACAGCAGAAATAAATCAGTGGTATGGTAGACAATGCCTTTGAAAATGATATGAGTTATTACCTACCATATGGCTTGGTGCATGCACCAAGCTTAATAGGAAGGCTGCATTCGTCTGCAGCATTCAAACACATGTTCTATAAAAGTAAGGCAAGTCAGTGGGTGGCCAACATAGCCCTGTTGTGTGCTCCAGGAATGTTTATTAACGAGAAATAAAAACATTGAAGACAATGAAAGTGAGGCTTATGTCTGTAGATATTTTTTTTCTGTAGCACATCAAAAGGCAGGGGAATTAGCAACTGTAAATAAGATGAACTGAACGGAATTTTATGAATCTGCGTACATGGAAAAAAGAAAACGTAACTCCATTCCTACCTGTTCATGGACACTGGGATATCATATTTAATGCCTAACTTTCTAAAGCATTGTAACATCAAACATATTTGCAGACTTAAATATTGAATTGGTCCAAACTGACGACTAGACCGACTCTGAATGATGGATGTGACCAGGTACTATGGAAAGTGAGGGGCATGGAGTTACTGATGCTCCAGTTTTCCTGGGTTGACCCTTACCCACCTAAGGACACCATGGGTGCACCATATTTACAATACGGCCCACCATGGCAGTTGTTAGGCTAATTGCATCAACATTTTTTTATGCTATTGTGACGCTTTGCTGCACTAATGTCAAAACGTTTGATGCTAGTGCAGCAAAGTGCAAAGAGGCCCATAGGTTTTTATGTGTGTGTCATTTTAACACCTGCTTTAAGTAGGCATTAAAAATGATGCCAAAAATGGCACAGTGCAATCTTGTATAACACCGCTCTTGCTTACATTATTTCTGGTGCAGATATAATGTGGCGCAGTGGGGTCAAAGTAGCACAATGCAAACATTGTGCCATTTTGTAAATATGATGCATCAGAAAAGCCTTCCTCGTGCCACATTAGCATAAAAAAAATGATACTAATGTGACACAGGAAGGCGTTAGGGGCTTGTAAATATGCCCTAAAGTGTGATAGTGTGATTTATATCTATTTATTTCAACAAAAAAAATATATATATATATATATATATATACACATATACACATATATATATATAAATAAAATATATATATATATGTATGGGTCTCTAGTTGGCAGAGGTATACACCCTTGTCTAAGTAAGGACCATAAACCTAGTTAGAGTAAGCCACACACAATCCAAATTATCCTCTGGTAGCTTGGCACTGAACAGTCAGGCTTAACTTACAAGGCAATGTGTAAAGTATTTGTGCAATAAATCATACAGTAACACAGTGAAAACAACACAAAAATTCATCACACAGATTTAGAAAAATAGATAATATTTAGCGGAATAAATAAAGGTGTTAAAAATAGGGTCTTTGGTTGACAGTCAGGTTACCCCCTGTTCAAGCAAGGACCCTCACTCTAGTCAGAGTAAAAGAGAATCACCCTCATCTAACCCCTGCATACCCCCTTGGTAGCTTGGCAGAGCAATAGGCTTAACTTTAGAGTGCTAGGTGTAAAGTATTTGTACCAACACACACAGTAACCTAATGAAAACACTACAAAATGACACAACACAGGTAGAGAAAAAGAGGAAACGTTTATCTAATCAAAACAAGACCGAAATGACAAAAATCCACAATACACAAGTCAAGTTATCAATTAAAAAGCAAAAAGAGTCTTTATGTAGTTTAAAACACACACTAACACTATTAGCATGAAAATGTACCTTAGGTGCGTCAAAAATAACCCGCACGGGCGAGTGTGCATCAAAAAGCGTTTGTGATGCATCAATTTCACTCATGAGCGAAACCTTGAGTCGTTTCTCCTTTCATCGGGTGGGGCGCGTAATTTCTTCTCTCTGCAGTAGAGCAATGCGTTGATCCGGTCAACACTCTCAGGTCTGGGCAGGCCTTGCGTTGGTTTTACAAGCCCAGCGATGCTTGCATCGGAAATCCAGCCACGTCGTTTCTCCAGCTCCGTGCGTCGATTCTTCGGTTGCATTTCCGGCGAGCGTTGATTTTCAGCCACAGAGCCGGCAGCGCGTCATTTCTTAAGCCACGGATCGGAGTTGGATCGATCTTTTCCCCGCATGGCGCTCTGTGCGTGGATTTCCTCCTCTTAGGCTGCCTGCTTCTCCTTTCAGGGTACCAGGAACTGGATGGGCACAACAGGGCAGAGTAGGAGTCTCTCCAGAGAGTCCAGGTGCAGGCAGAGAGAAGTCTTTGCTGTCCCAGAGACTTCAAACAACAGGAGGCAAGCTCTAGAAAAAACCCTTGGAGAGTTCTTCTCAAGATGGAAGGCACACAAAGTCCAGTCTTTGCCCTCTTACTCTGGCAGAAGCAGCAACTGCAGGATAGCTCCACAAAGCACAGTCACAGGCAAGGCAGCCCTTCTTCCTCAGCTCTTCAGCTCTTCTCCAGGCAGAGGTTCCTCTTGGTTTCCAGAAGTGTTCTAAAGTCTGTGGTTTTGGGTGCCCTTCTTATAACCATTTTCTCCTTTGAAGTAGGCTTACTTCAAAGTAAAGTCTCTTTTGAATGTGAAATCCTGCCTTGCCCAGGCCAGGCCCCAGATACTCACCAGGGGGTTGGAGACTGCTTTGTGTGAGGGCAGGCACAGTCCTTTTAGGTGTGAGTGACCACTCCTCCCCTCCCTCCTAGCAAATATGGCTCATCAGGATATGCAGGCTACACCACAGCGCCCTTTGTGTCACTGTCTAGTGTGAGGTGCAACCAGCCCAACTGTCAAACTGACCCAGACAGGGAATCCACAAACAGGCAGAGTTACAGAAATGGTATAAGCAAGAAAATGCTCACTTTCTAAAAGTGGCGTTTTCAAACACACAATCTTAAAATCAACTTTAGTAAAAGCTTTATTTTTAAATTGTGAACTCAGAGACCCCAAACTCCACATGGCCATCCGCTCCCAAAGGTAATCTACACTTTAATCTGATTTAAAGGTGGACCCCATGTTAACCTATGAGAGGGACAGACCTTGCAACAGTGAAAAACGAATTTAGCAATACTTCAATGTCAGGACACATAAAACACATTGCTATATGTTTTACCTTAACCATACACTGCACCCTGCCCTTGGGGCTATCTAGGGCCTACCTTAGGAGTGCCTTACATGTAAGAAAAGGGGAGATTTAGGCTTGGCAAGTGGGTAAACTTGCCAAGTCAAATTCACAGTTAAAATTGCACACACAGACACTGCCATGACAGGTCTGAGACATGATTACAGAGCTACTTATGTGGGTGGCACAACCAGTTCTGCAGGCCCACTAGTAGCATTTGATTTGCAGGCCCTGGCACCTCTACTGCACTTAACTAGGGACTTATTTGTAAATCAAATATCCCAATCATGGATAAGCCAATCACATACACATTTTGTAAAGGAACACTTGCACTTGAGCACTGGTTAGCAGTGGTAAAGTGCCCTGAGTAACAAAAACAGTAAAATCAGAGTCCAGCACACATCACCAACCTGGGGAACAGAGGCACAAAGTTAAGGGAGACCTTGCCAAGGACGAAACGTCTAACAAAAGGTAAAAATGACAATGGTCCAATAAGCACAAGTTGAAGTATCACGTTTAAGAGGTTTAAAAGAGTCTTAGGCCCTCATTACGAACATGGTGGTCTGTTCCACCAGGAGAGGAGTCCCGCCGACGACGGCAGAATGCGCCCACAGGCCATCGGAAAGGCCTAAGCCGCCCATCAAATTATGAACCACCATTCCGCCGCCAGTTCCGTGACGGGAACCACCGCCACACAAAGACAGGCGGAAATGAACCAAATATAAGGAACCACATACCGGAGTCCCACAGAACGTGCAGCAGCAGCCATGGATAGAGAGCTGCCGATCATGCCAGCACTGCTCCTTACCATATACCTACACCATTGAGACCGCCGACAAAGACGACGACGGTAAGTATCACAACCTACGAAACAAGGGAGGAAGGGCACAGTTATATAACCACCCACTCAACCCATCAGGCAACGCCCCCCAAACCTTCCCAGCAGCACAAGTCATACACCCCACACCAAGAGGGACGTACCCGACCGAAGGCTAATGCAACTTGACCCAAGTATAAACAAAAGCCCCACACCCATAAAAAAAAACTAAAAAAAAACACCAGGGTGTAACTACGTGCAGCCCAAACAGAGGCCACACAGAACCTTTAATAAGAAGCTTACTGAGCCAAACAGTGAAAACAGGGCCAATGGCCAGTCCGTAAATTCCCAATTGCCATGGGCCACAACAACCCACACCTGACTCCCACAAGTGCTGGGTACTCCACAGAATGGGGCACCATATGGGGATCCAGGCACCACACAAAAGGGGGGCAGGGTGTGGCGTCTGTGGGGATTTTCGACGGGGGTGGGCTTTTGACTTTATTGTGGAGAGTGGAGGTGGGGTGGGTGTCTCCTTTGAAGGGGGTGAGGGCTGTTTGGCTCGGGTGGAGCTGGATGGCCTAGGCTCAGACCGGGCCTTCTTCTTCTCTGGGCAATGGGCACAGGAATGTGAAGGGTGGACCGGGGTGGGCTGTGATGTGGAACGAGCGGAAAGGGTTAGGAGGTGGGCACGTTTGGGGACAAGACAGGGTTGGCCAGTGGGTTGGAAGAGGTCAGCACGGGAGAGGAAACTTTTCTTGGGAGCAATTTGGGTGGGCGTGGATGAGGGCGTGGGAGTGGAGGTAGAGGAGGTGGATGTATGGGGTGTAGGGGTGCATGTAGTGGGTGCAGGTGACTGCTCAGTATGCTGTCGTGTGGTGGATGTCCAATGGGTGGGTGTCTTGGTGCATTTGTGTGTTTTGGGAGGTGGGGGGCTGGACACAGTGGGAGAAGACAGACAGCTAGTGTGGATGTATGTTGTGTGGGTGTCTGCAAGCCTGGTGAGTTTGCTGCATGTGTCAACTACAATAGAGGTGGTGAGTGCAGGTGTGGTCTATGTGGTGCATGTATGGCTGTCTACAATTGTGGTGAGTGCAGGAAGAGAAGCAGTAACAGTGAGTGAAGGTGCAGTGCATGGAGGTGTGGATGTAGAGGGGACAGACAGGGAGGCGGAAGAGGTGGGCACATACGGGGAAGTGGACGTTGTTGTGTGTGCAGGTGTCTGTTGGCTGTGTGAACGCTTGTGGTGGGAGGTTTGGTGCTTGTGTTTTGATTTGCCTGTCAGCGGGTCTGATTGTGTGCTTTGGACGGGTGAAGGGAGTGGGGTGCTGGAAGGGGTAGAGGAGGTTGAAGCGGGGTTGGAGGGGGGACAGAATGGCCAGGGAAACTGGCTACCGTCCGAGAGGAGGCCAGAGCCTGAAAAGATCTCTGTAGGGCAGACACAGCACTGTGAATGCCATCCAGATAGGCATTGGTCTGCTGCATGGCATTGACGATGGTTGTCTGCCCTACAGAGATGGTTCTCAGGAGATCAATAGCCTCCTCTGTGAGGGCAGCAGGGCTGACTGGGACAGGGGAGGAGGTGCCTGGGGCGAAGGGGGTGCCCACCTTTCTGGGTGGACGGGCACGGGCCACTCGGTGGGGAGCAGAAGGGAGGGCGTGATGGTATGGGGGTGGCGGAAGATCTCACGGTAGTTGTGTGTGCACTAGGGTCCACCACTGCCGGGGACCCCCATCAGAGGAGGTCTCAGAGTCACTACCTCCTGTGGTAGTAGCCTCCCCCATGGAAGTCCCCTCGCCCTCCCACCCACTTGTCCCCTGGGCATCCGTTGTCTCTGCCTCGGAGGATCCGTGGGCCGCTGCCTCCCCACTTGCCGGTGCCTCAGCTCCCTCGCCTGATGTTGATGCTGTACCAAACCAACACAAGAGAACAGGGATGGGGAGACAAAACAGGAGAAACACTGAGTATATTTATACTCCGTTTGCGCCGAATTTGCGTAGTTCTTTTTGACGCAAATTCGACGCAAAACTAACTCCATATTTATACTTTGGCGTTAGACGCGTCTAGCGCCAAAGTTCATGGAGTTAACGTCATTTTTTTGCGTGAACACCTTCCTTGCGTTAATGATATGCAAGGTAGGCATTCCCGTCTTAAAAAATGACTCCGATGCATATGCGTCGTATTTATACTCCCGGGCAAAAATGACGCCCGGGATTGGGCGGGTCTAAAAAACCCGCATTAGCGCCGGATTTTAGCGCCTGGGTCAGGGCAGGCGTTAAGGGACCTCTGGGCTCAGAATGAGCCCAGAGGTGCCCTCCCCTGCCCCCAGGGACACCCCCTGCCACCCTTGCCCACCCCAGGAGGACACCCAAGGATGGAGGGCACATTAAGGTAAGTCCAGGTAAGTATTTTTTTAAAAAAAAAATTGTGGCAGAGGGGGGCCTGATTTGTGCCCCCCTACATGCCACTATGCCCAATGACCATGCCCAGGGGACAGAAGTCCCCTGGGCATGGCCATTGGGCAAGGGGGCATGACTCCTGTCTTTGCTAAGACAGGAGTCATTTCAATGGGGGATGGGCGTCGTAAAAAAATTGCGCAAATCGGGTTGTGGCGATTTTTTTGCCTCAGCCTGACTTGCACCATTTGTGGACGCCCATACGCCATTTTCCCCCTACGCCGGCACTGCCTGGTGTACGTCGGTTTTTTTAACGCACACCAGACAGCGCCGGCGGCTAACGCCGGCTAACGTCATTGAATAAATACGGCGCCCGCATGGCGCTTCAGAATGGCGTTAGCCTGCGCTAATTTTTTTGGCTCAAAACTGCGTTACCGCAGTTTTGCGTCAAAAAGTATAAATATGGCCCTGAATGCGGATACAGAATGGCCAGACATACACCCACTCAGCAAACACACCCAACAGGCAGCACCGTAGACTATGCCCATGGCCATGCCCCTGACTACTTACCAGAATACTGCTCTACACCCATTCCCTGAAATACTTTTGAAGCTGAGGTAGGTCAAACCTGACAGGGACACCTTGTAAGGAAATGCCTCCTTGGCATTTTCAGCCCCTAACTTTTTGCCTTTGCTGATGCCAAGTTATGATTTGAAAGTGTGCTGAGGCCTGCTAACCAGGCCCCAGCACCAGTGTTCCTTCCCTAACCTGTACCTTTTTCTCCACAATTGGCACACCCTGGCATCCAGGTAAGTCCCTTGTAACTGGTACCCGTGGTACCAAGGGCCCTGATGCCAGGGAAGGTCTCTAAGGGCTGCAGCATGATTTATGCCACCCTGGGGACCCATCACTCAGCACAGACACACTGCTTGCCAGCTTGTGTGTGCTGGTGGGGAGAAATATGACTAAGTCGACATGGCACTCCCGTCAGGGTGCCATGCCAATCTCACACTGCCTATGGCATAGATAAGTCACCCCTCTAGCAGGCCTTACAGCCCTAAGCAAGGGTGCACTATACCATAGGTGAGGGCATAGGTGCATGAGCACTATGCCCCTACAGTGTCTAAACAAAACCTTAGACATTGTATATGCAGGGTAGCCATAAGAGTATATGGTCTGGGAGTCTGTCAAACACGAACTCCACAGCACCATAGTGGCTACACTGAAAACTGGGAAGTTTGGTATCAAACTTCTCAGCACAATAAATGCACACCGATGCCAGTGTACATTTTATTGTGAAATACACCCAGAGGGCATCTTAGAGATGTCCCCTGAAAACATACCTGACTTCCAGTGTGAGCTGAATAGTTTTACCAGCCTGCCACACACCAGACATGTTGCTGGCCACATGGGGAGAGTGCCTTTGTCACTCTGTGGCCAGGAACAAAGCCTGTACTGGGTAGAGGTGCTTCTCACCTCCCCCTGCAGGAACTGTAACACCTGGCGGTGAGCCTCAAAGGCTCACCCCCTTTGTTACAGCGCCACAGGGCATCCCAACTAGTGGAGATGCCCTCCCCCTCCAGCCACGGCCCCACTTTTGGCGGCAAGGCTGGAGGAGATAATGAGAAAAACAAGGAGGAGTCACTGGCCAGTCGGGAAAACCCCTAAGCCAAGGACGTCCGGACCCTGAGCTGAGGTGACTCTGACTTTTAGAAATCTTCCATCTTGCAGATGGAGGATTCCCCCAATAGGATTAGGGATGTGACCCCCTCCCCACCAGGAGGAGGCACAAAGAGGGTGTAGCCATCCTCAGGGCTAGTAGCCATGGGCTACTAACCCCCCAGACCTAAACACACTCCTAAATTGAGTATTTTGGGGCACCCAGAACCGAGGAAGATAGATTCCTGCAACCTGAAGATGAAGAAGGACTGCTGACCTGAAGCCCTGCAGAGAAGACGGAGACACCAACTGCTTTGGCCCCAGCCCTACCGGCCTGCCTCCCCACTTCAAGAAAAACTGCAACAGCGACGCGTCCCCCAGGGTCCAGTGACCTCTGAAGCCTCAGAGGACTACCCTGCATCTAAAAGGACCAAGAACTCCTGAGGACATCGCCTCTGTTCCACAAAGACTGCAACTTTGCAACAAAGAAGCAACTTTTAAAGACCACACGTTTCCCACCAGAAGCGTGAGACTTTTCACTCTGCACCCGACACCCCCGGCTCGACCCAGGAACTGTTGAATTTTGCACTGTGTCTAGTTTTAAAATATCTTATTGCCATTTTTGCAAAACTGTACATGCTATTTTGTTGATTCAAAGTTCCTAAGATACCTTAGTGAAATACCTTTCATTTAAAGTATTGTGAGTAAATCTTGAACCTGTGGTTCTTAAAATAAATTAAGAAAATATATTTTTCTATACAAAAACCTATTGGTCTGGAATTGTCTTTGAGTGTGTGTTTCTCATTTATTGCCTGTGTGTATGTACAACAAATGCTTAACACTACCCTCTGATAAGCTTACTGCTCAACCACACTACAACAAAATAGAGCATTAGAATTATCTCTTTTTGCCACTATCTTACCTCTAAGGGGAACCCTTAGACTCTGTGCATGCTGTTTCTTACTTTGAAATAGTGCATACAGAGGCAACTTCCTACACACCTCTACACCCTTTGAGGAACATACAGTAGATGTACACCAGTCAAATTCCCTGCTCTGAGCAGCATGTGCCCTATTGCACACCCAGACATCCTTCCAGACTGAAGTATGGTCAATGACTACTCACCCCCTTGTGACTGCTGTGCAGCCTTCTAACGTCCATCCAGATCTGTATACGCCACCACCAGGATCCTTCGCATGAGGGGGGTCAGTGCCCGACGGGCACCCCTTCCACGTTGGGAGGACTTCCCCAGCTGGGCCTCACTGATCTTTCACGCCCAGTGCCGCAGGTCCTCCCACCTCTTTCGACAGTGGGTGCTCGGCCGGTTGTAGACCCCCAGGGTCCGTACCTCCTTGGTGATGGCATGCCAATGTGCCCTCTTCTGGTGGGCGCTGACCTAGAAGGGCGACACAGAAATGGAAAACAGAGGTCAGGCACATGCACGATAGGAACAGCTGGCAAATTGTTCAACATGGGATGGACAGTACTCTCAGACATACAGGACAGTCACACGCAGCATTCCGTGCACCATGGCCCATGCAGGCTCAGAGGAGCACACATATGTCCAATCCACACCATCCATTACACACACAGGCCGACATTACAACCCTGGCGGTCAGTGTTAAAGAGACGGTAATACCGCCAACAGGCCGGTGGAAATTAAAATGGGATTACGACCACGGCGGAAACCGCCAACATAGACAGCCACTTTAACACTCCGACTGCCACGGCGGTACAAACAAACAGCGCAGCGGTAACCGTCAACAGAGAGGCGGAAGACAATGTACCGCCCACCCTATCACAAGATGCCAATCCGCCACCTTTTCTGGGGCGGAGCCAACGCAAACAAAAAGACAGCGGAAACAGTACCCAGAAGGGGAAATCACTCACCTCTCCACACCCCACGAGGAACCAGTACGCCATGGAGCAAGAGCTTCACATCCTGCCGGCGATGGTCTTCCTGCTCCTTTATCAGGAGCTCCAGAGATGGCGGCGACGACCACGGTGAGTACTGCACCTACAACTCAAGTGTGTGGGTTGCCCACTGCTTTATCCTGGGGAGTGAAAAGCCACAGTATCACAAGTGGATGCCTTTCTCCACTGGTTCTGGAGTGGGCCTTGTGCCCAGAGTGCTTCATCCTACCAAGAACAGAGGTAGTGGATGCGTTTCTCCACTGGTTCTGGAGGGGGCTTTGTGCCCAGAGTGCTTCATCCTGCCAAGGACAGAGGTAGTGGATGTGTTTCTCCACTGGTTCTGGAGGGGGCTTTGTGCCCAGAGCGCTTCATCCTGCCAAGGACTGAGGTAGTGGATGTGTTTCTCCACTGGTTCTGGGGGGGTTGGTGCCCAGAGTGCCTCATTGGACGAATGACCACTGGGGATGGCAGCCATGTCTGTGGTGGTGCCACTGGCTCAGGATGTTGGGGGCCACTGACAGTGCTTGCGGCGGTGTCAGTCGTGGCAGTGCTTGCGGTGGTGTCAGTCACGGCGGTGTAGGTGGTGTGCTCTATGGTGGCGGTGCTGGCTGCGGGCTCTGTGGCTGTGGTGCTGGCTGCGGGCTCTGTGGCAGCGGTGCTGGCTGCTGGCTCTGTGGCGGCGGTGCTAGCTGCGGGCTCTGTGGCAGCGGTGCTGGCTGTGGGCTCTGTGGCGGCGGTGCTGGCTGCGGGCTCAATGACGGTGGTGCTGGCTGCAGGCTCTGTGGCAGCTGTGCTGGCTGTGGGCTCTGTGGCAGCAGTGCTAGCTGCGGACTCTGTGACGGCGGTGTTGGCTGCGGGCTCTGTGGCGGCGGTGCTGGCTGCGGGCTCTGTGGCGGTGGTGCTGGCCGCGGGCTCTGTGATAGCAGTGCTGGCCGCGGGCTCTGTGGCGGCGGTGCTGGCAGCGGGCTCAATGACGGTGGTGCTGGCGGCGGGCTCTGTGGTGGTTGTGCTGGCCGCAGGCTCTGTGGCGGTGGTGCTGGCTGCGGGCTCTGTGGCAGCGGTGCTGGCTGCGGGCTCTGTGGTGGCGGTGCTGACTGTGGGCTCTGTGGCAGCAGTGCTGGCTGCAGGCTCTGTGGCGGAGGTGCTGGCTGTGTGCTCTGTGGAGGCGGTGCTGGCTGCGGGCTCTGTGGCAGCAGTGCTGGCTTCGGGCTCTGCGGCGGCGGTGCTGGCTGTGGGCTCAATGACAGTGGTGCTGGCGGCAGGCTCTGTGGCAGCGGTACTGGTGGCAGTCTTCTCCACGGTACAGGTTGGCGTCGATGTTGACAGAAGGTGTGACACTCGTCCCTCAGTCGGTGCCACCATGCCCTCTCCTGACCTGCCCTTTAGTTTCTGGCCCTTCCCCACCCTGGATGGTGGCGCAGCTGTCTTGCCACTATAGCCTTTTGTTTTCCTTGAGCCCTTGGTGGAAGGTGTTTTCTGCTTCTCCCTCCGGGATGTGGGCAACTTTTTTAGTTTTGCAGGTGGCGGAATGTCCATGCCCTTGCTCCGTGGCACACTGGCAGCCCTGATGGTTGGTGCACTCCAATAGCCCGCAGTTGCCTGGGGATGTAGTGGCTGAGGTGCTGGGTTCGGACCTGGAAAGCCTGGCCCTAGGGGATGGACGGGGGGGTGTAGGGAAGAGGTTCAATATTAGCCAGAAAAAGTTTTGTAGACACACTGGGACGGGAAGATGGAGGGGGTTTGGGAATGGAGGAAGAGGTAGTGGTTGTAGGAGGTGTACGTCCGCTGAATTTGGGTGAAGGTGCATGGGCTGGAGGCTGTTGTGAGGTGGATGGCTGTTGGGTGGGTGTGTGCCTGCATTTGTGTACTTTGGGAGGAGGGCTCACAGACACACTGGGAGAGGACACAGGGGATGTGTGAATGGTAGTGGGGGTGGTGAGTGCACGTGAGCGGTGTGTGGTGATGGGCGGGCAGATGATGGAGGTAGTGGCTGAAGATGTAGTGCATGCAGGTGTGAGTGGAGACGAGACTGGGAGGGAGAAGTGGAAGAGGGGGACACATTGGAGGCAGTGGATGTTGGTATGTGTGCATGGGTATGGTGCTTGTGGGAGTGCCTGTGGGATGTGTGGTGCTTATGTTTGCCTAAGCCACCCTTGTGTGTTGAGGTGTGTGCATGCTGGTCTGATGGTGTGCTTGGGATAGGCTGAGGTACAGGGGATTGGGTCTGGGTGGAGGACATTGGAGGGGGGAGGCTGGACACAGGGACAATGGCTGCCATCAGTGCTGAGGCCAGAGCCTGACATGCTCTCTGTTGGGCTGCCTGGCCAGAAAGAATGCCCTCCAGGTATGCATTTGTTTGTTGCAAATAACTCTCAACACCCTGGATGGCATTCAGAATGGTAGACTGCCCATCCGTGAGGGATCTCAGGAGGTCAATAGCCTCCTCACTGAGGGCAGCAGGGCAGACTGGGGCAGGGCCTGAGGTGCCTGGGGTGAAGGAGATGCCCACCCTCCTGGGTGAGCGGGCACAGGACACACGCTGAGGGGCTGCTGGGAGGGTGGTGCTGGTGGATGGGTGGTGGCTGTACCTGTTGATGCGGGGGGCACAGAGGGGCCCGCCACCGCAAAGGAGCTCCCATCAGAGGAGGAGTCGCTGTCACTGCTGTCACCTCCTGTCCCCGCCGTGGAGCTCCCCTCACCCTCCGTCCCACTCGTGGCTTCAGACTCCGTTGTTTCGCCCTCTAGGGCCAAGTGGGATGCAGCTCTTTCTTTCTCTGGTGCCACTGGTCCTCCTCCTGATGATGCTATTGCACACAAGAACAGGGAGACCACAAAAAGGGGGGGGTAACAGAAGAAAGACATGTTCAGTGCATGCAACACCACTACCGTTGGTGGACACTACAGACACAGCAGACCTCTGCACTACGCCATGCACTTATAGTTCCTAAATTATTCACAGGGCCATGGGGTATAAGGCCTATGCCCGCTTGATGCACACATGGAAGTCACAGGATCCTGACTAGGTGTAGATGGCACTAACCACAAGTGGGGTTGGGGTGCCACTGAGCCTACCTCACAAGGGACCTTGCCTACCAAGCTCGCCCTGGCCTAGGGGAACCCACTGGCCACCTCCCCTACCCAGACACCTCGTAATGCGCACAGAGTCAGATGATTGTGACTGTACTCACCCCCTTGTGGCTGCTGTGATGCCCTCAAGCGCCCATCCAACTCCGGATACGCCACCACCAGGATACGAAACATCAGGGCAGTCATGGTGCGACAGGCACTCCTCCGAAGTTGGGAGGCCATCCCCAGTTGGGCCTCCGCCGTCTTCTTGCTCCAGCGGCGAATGTCCTCCCATCTTTTCCGGCACTGGGTGCTCCGTCTGTGGTGGACCCACAGGGTCCGGACGTCCTTGGCGATGGCACGCCAAATATCCTTCTTCTGGTGGGCGCTGACCTAGAGGAATAGTACAGGGGAAAAGGATAATCTTTACCCGTCCGGACCATCATACTCATTGGCCCACATTCCCACCCTTGCCCTGACGCACATACACTCACCGTCCGCTCATGTAGGCCTCGGTCCCCCACAACCCTTGTATCTTCCATCCACACCACTCGAAACAGGCATTGCCCATGCAGCATGCTCACAGTGTACTCACCTGCTTGTCTGGAGGACCGTAGAGTAGCGTGTACTGGGAGAGGACCCCATCCACTAAATTCTCCAACTCCTCCGAAGTGAAGGCAGGGGCCCTTTCCCCAGACACTTGAGCCATTTTCACTTCCAGACCCAGGTCACAGCAGCACTTGCAGTGTAGGTCCTCTCCTGTCGAAGGTCAGGTACCAAGTGAGTGAACAGACAGAAAATGGCAGTCACGTCCGCAGCGGTGCAGACCGTTACCACCGGCGTACATCGTCATTGGCTCCTGGGACCCATAGGGTCCAATGTTAACCAATGCAGGATTGTGCAGCGGTCTTTGACCGCCTAACGCAACGGTGTTGAACGCCAGCGCAGTTACCTCATATCCCCTTGTCCCACCTTACAGGTCAGGCAGCCGCCATTTCAGGGTGCCACATGGCATTAATAATAACTGCGTCACACCTATCTAGGCCTTGCATACACACAGTAACAGGCACATTGCGGATTAATAAATGTGTGCAAATTACATTTTGTAATACCTCAGTGTTGGCTGACTCTCTGCTCACTGTTCTCGTTCATAGGGCACGTCTGCTGGGGCAGGTGATGAGATGGCGGCATCCTCCGGTTTACAGACCGCTGGTGGACCAGTCGACAATGGAAGAGAGACACGTAATAGTCACCTACAGACTTGATCGTGCAACAATACATGAACTGTGTGCCCAGTTCGAGCCAGACCTGATGTCAGCTATCCACCAACCCACAGGGATCCCCCTCTAGTGCAGGTCCTGTCAGTACTCAATTTCCAGACAAGTAGGTCTTTTCAAACAACAGTGGCCACTGCATCAGGGATGCCCCAGCCAATGTTCTCTAACGTGTTGTCCAGAGTGTTGTCTGCCCTGCTGAAACACATGGGCAGCTACATCATTTTCCCTCAGGTGGAGGATTTGTCTACAGTGAAAGGTGACTTCTATGCCCTGGGACATATCCCCAACATCATAGGTGCCATTGATGGGTTACATGTGGCCTTGGTACCCCCCGCAGGAGTGAACATGTGTACAGAAACCATAAGAGCTACCATTTGATGAATGTGCAGATGGTGTGTTTGGCAGACCAGTACATCTCCCAAGTTACCTGGCTCAGTGCATGACGCTTACATTCTGAGGAATAGCAGCATCCCTTATGTGATGGGGCAACTCCAGAGGCACCGTGTGTGGCTAATAGGTGAGGACAAGGACCCTATACCCTGTGAATAGTTGTCTGGGGTTGTCCCTACGGGTTAGTGTGTGTCTAACAGTTGTCCCTCAATATTTTCAGGTGACTGTGGTTACCCAAACCTGTCATGGCTACTGACCCCAGTGAGAAATCCCAGGACAAAGGCAGAGGAACGCTACAATGAGGCACATGGGTGAACTAGGAGGATTAGAGAAAGAACCTTTGGCCTCCTGAAGGCCAGGTTCCAGTGCCTCCATATGACAGGTGGTTTACTCTACTACTCATAAAGATGGTGTGCCAGATCATCGTGGCCTGCTGTATGCTGCACAACCTGGCTTTGCCTTTTCTGCAGGAGGATGGTCCAGCTGGAGGTCTTGTGGCAGCTGTGGAGCCTGTGGACAGTGAAGAAGAGGAGGCAGAAGAAGAGGATATCGACAACAGAAACCACGTTATCCAGCAATACTTCCAGTGAGACACAGGTAAGAAGATATCACTGCCTCCCACATCTCATACTATTGTTTGATCTATCATTAGTCTGTAATTTTCACCCAGTGTATGGACCCTGACTTGTCACATTGCCTTTCCACTTAACAGATGTTGGTCCCACTTTGTGACCTCTGCTGTATTTCCTCATGGACTAGAGCTGTTTTACATCGGTATGTTGACTTTTAAATTGGCATTGCTATATTCCATAGTTATTGCAATTACACATTTGGGAAAGCACAGACTGACTCCAGAATGTTTTGTGATTGATGTGTGTTTATTTTTTGTGCAAATAAGTGGTGGGGGTTGTAAAATGGACTGGGGTGATGGTGGAGGAATGTCCATGGCATAGTCCAGTCTATTTGATTCACAGGTGCATTGTCCAAAGGGGCATAGGAAGTGGAGGAAGGGCAGTTGAAGGATGGACAGGGTGACAAAGTTGGACAGAAGGATGACCTTCAGGCGGGTCTAATTTCCTGGTGGGGGTCTTGGCAATGTTCTCTGTCTTGTTACTGGATCTCAGGGACTGTTTGCAGGGTGGCTCTCCATCTGCAGGGGGTGGGGTGCTGGTGTCGTGGTCCTGTGGCAGTGCCTCCTGTGCACTAGCGCCGGCGGAGGTGGTAGGCTGTTCACCATCCAGACTCAGGCTAGAGTCAGGGGCCCCTTGTTGTGCCACAGTGTCCCTCTTGGTGTTGACAAGATCCTGCAGCACCCCTACAATGGTGACCAGGGTGGTGTTGATGGACTTGAATTCCTCCCTGATCCCCAGATAGTGTTCCTCCTGCAGCCGCTGAGTCTCCTGAAAGTTGGCCAGTACCGTTGCCATCGTCTCTGGGAATGATGGTACGCTCCCATGATGTTGGAGAGTGTCTAGTGGAGAGTGGGTGCCCTGGGCCTGTCCTCCCCCTGTCGCACAGCAGTCCTCCCATTTCCCCTGTTTTCCCTTTTCCTCTGTTCCCTGAACCATGTGCCCACTGCCACTGCCCCCAGGTGTTAGGGTTTGTGCACAGGAAAGAGCATGTCCCCTCTCACTGCACTAGTGGGTTCTGTAATAGCTCCCTTTTAAACTTACTATTGAAAGCCTTTCTTGTTATCTCACCTTCCCCCCCCCCCTAGGCTTCTGTGTATGTTGTTTAATGTGCTGTTTTGTTTACACATTGGGCCTTGCTTTTACCAAGGCTTCTTTAAAACACTCCTCTCTAGGCCATGTGTTAATTTAACTCATTTGCATAATAACTGAAACTCTGCACACCTTTCAAGAACATGTGCAGCATGTGAGGACCACACCCAGCTCTTCAAACCACACCCAGCTCTGCACACCTTTCAAGAACATGTGCAGCATGTGAGGACCACACCCAGCCCTGTCTATAAAAGGCAGCCCCCGAGCCTCACCCAGTGCTTGTGCTTGTCTACCTCCCGCTTACCTGAGGACAGATCCCTCGGCGCTGGCACTCCTGCCCTCTACAGACTTTCATTGGCTTCAGTGGGCGCAGCTGCTGGCTCTTCCTTCTTCCGGGTTCTGGTTCCTCCTTGCCGCAGCCTCTCTCGTACAAGCAACCTGCAAAAGAGAAAGAAGACAAGGTTAGACTGATCAGTATCTCTTGCCAGCAACAAGTAAGTGCAAAACTTTTATTACCTGAAAGAACTTTGACAACAATTTCTGGAAACAAGATACCTTCCACGAACATTGTGATTCAAACTCTTTGTTACAAGAATACTTTGCGGAACTTTGTGAAGCAAACATTTTTTTATGGAACTTTTAAGAATCGAACCGTGGAAACCATTAACAGCAAGGCAAACAGTAAATCAAGGACTTGCACAAATTACATGCTGTATTTTGACGTAAAAGTACAGTATTTGTTTTATAAAAGATTCTGGAAACATGGGAAAAGTGAGTCTGCTATTGGGAATTTAGGCTTTAGTTATATTAAGATGAATGTTTGATATTGGTAATTCTGATAACGGTATTTGTTTAATGTTTTAGAAGCTTTTGAGTAATAGAAAGCACATCCCAGAGCAGTAACACATTCCAAACCTGGAAACTAGAGACCAGGATCCAAGAGGTACTTTTAGAAGAAAATTTCTAATAAATAAAGGGATAGTCAGGAACCCAGTTAGGAATAGGTTGTACTTATCTGTTCTTTGTTTATGTTTCATTAGGCACCAGTTTCTACAGAAGTCAGAGATGGCCGCAGATTTGTGCAGCACTTCAACAGTGGAAACGCAAGAACGGTGTTGTCTCTTTATTTTATTTTATCCACTTCCCCCCTTCCCTTGAGCTTCTGTTAATAGTGCACTGTTTTAAAACCTAGTGTGCTGGAACAAGCAGTTTCAGGGTGGGGTCGGATTGTCTTCAACCTCCATCAGAACTGAAAAAGGACTCAGGTGAGCTGGGCTTTGACACCAGGTCCCTGATTTTCTAGGGGTGGTGGGTTTGCCTGGGTTCCCTGTAGCGGTGGACACACTGTTGCTTGACGTGTCCAGTGGACAGAGAGATGGGCCCACTGGGTGGGTGCTGTGCTGGTGTTTCTGGAGGGGGGAGGCTCTGTGGTGGCTTGTGCCAGTGTCAGGGGAACCGACTGTCCCAAAGTCCCTGATGGGCCAGGCTGGTCATCTTGATCCAGTTGTGCAGAGATGCTGTCATCACTGTGGGCCTCTTCTGTGGGGGGACTGGACATGTCTGGAACCCCCTGTCCGGTGACTTTGGGTAGGGGTCCTGCAGGGGTATAAAGGCATGATTATTACATCTGTGTGTGCCATCGTGTTCAATGGGTAAGTGACCCTGTACTCCAGTGCTTGCATTCTTGTCTTGGTCCTTGTATTATATGTGGTTTGGGGTCTGTGTGGGTATCTGTTGTAGACATGCTTTGGTGATGGTTGTCCATGATTTGGTGTTGCATGCAGAGCTTGGTGCTGGGATGTGTGGATTGTGATAGTGGGACATATGTGAGGTGTTGGAGTGATGGGGGTGAGGATGAGGGTGGGGTATGTGATGGCATGCAGGTAGGGTGGGGGGTATTATAGTTAAGAGTTGCCTTACCAGAGTCCACTCCTCCTGCTACTCCTGCGAGGCTCTCAGGATGCAGTATTGCCAAGACATGCTCCTCCCATGTTGTTAGTTGTGGGGGAAGAGGTGGGGGTCCACTGCCAGTGCTCTGTACAGCAATCTGGTGTCTTGAGACCACGGAAAGCACCTTCCCCCTTAGGTCGTTCCACCTCCTCCTAATGTCATCCTGTGTTCTGGGGTGCTGTCCCACTGTGTTGACACTGTCGCCGATTCTGCGCCATAGCTCCATCTTCTAAGCAATGGAGGTATGCTGCACCTGTGATCCGAATAGCTGTGGCTCTACCCAGACGATTTCCTCTACCATGACCCTGAGCTCCTTCTCAGAGAACCTGGGGTGTCGTTGAGGTGCTATGATGTGGTGTGGGTGATGTGTGAGGTGGTGTGTGTTGTGATTTGTGAGGGGATGTGTTTGTATGTGTTTTCTGAGGCGCGTGGATGTTGTGTGAGTGATGATGTTGTGTGCCTGTGGATGCTTGTGTTGTTTCTAATGGTGTCTCTCTCTGGCCTTCTATCGCAATTCTGGTTGTAAGGGTTTGTGGGTGATGTGGGTGTGTGTTTTATATTGGATTGGGTGTGTTGGAGTGGTGTGTGTATGTGTATTAGGTGTGTGCATTTTGAATTGTCCAATGTGGTTGTGTTTTGTAAATGTATGTGTATTTTGAGCGTGGCGGTGTGTACCGCCAACGGAATACCACGGTTGAAAGACCGCCGCATGGATTCGTGTGTCATGATAGTGTGGGCGTATTCCTGTTGGCGTGACAGTGGAGATTTTGTTATCGCCAGTTTATCACTGACCTTTTTTTTGGCAGACTTGTGAGCGTGTCTGGATTTTGGCAGATTCCAAGCAGTGTCATAATAGCTGTAGCAGAATTCCGGCACTGCAGCAGTGTGTTGGCGGTCTTCTGCATGGCAGTAAGCGGAATTTACCGCCAGAGTTGTAATGAGGGCCTCAGTGCCCTCCAAACCCAGACTCACCTGTACCTCTGGCCGTCCGTAGAGTTTGCCGTACAGGGGCAGGACCCCGCCCACTAGCTTCTCCAGTTCTTCCTGGGTAAAGGCACCACGTGGCACATCCATAGCCAGAGGCAGGCCACAGCAGTACACAGAGTAGAGTACCTGTCTGCACGAGATCAGGGAGTCAAGTGATCAAACAATGACGACTGCGCGTACGCTCCATGGTGGTATGCACCGTCACCTCCGGCAGCGATCATGATATGCCAGGGTTCCCCATTGGCATCCATGTTAGCCAATGAGGGTGCAAACAGTGGTCAACACCGCCTTACTCTGTGACGTCAACCGCTAGCGGTATGAGGTCACTTCCACAACGAAGGGGCGGATCTACAGTGGGCAGACATGTTGCCATCACCTACTCATCTTGAATTTCCTACTACTCACAATGCAGGGCCTACTAGCCACTTGAAGCACCTAGGTCTCTATCCATTGCATATAGTAGCACACATAAATTACTCTGTTTCCTCCAGTGATGTACATGTAAATCTGTCAGGTAGCAGTTATTGTTGAGACACTACAATGAACAATGCAGTGCAGAAATGTTGAGGAGTGTGCCTGTGTATGTGTCTACATCACTCCTTTTTGTAACGCCTCGTAGGTACCGACCCTTGTGGCGAGGAAGGGCACCATCGCTGTACAGACCACTTGTGTATTTGTTGACCATGGCGGAGCGTTAGATCATAATCACACGTGCAACTATTCAGGACCTTTGTGCATTACTGGGTTCTGCACTAACTCCGGGAAATCGTAATCAGCATGCCATTCTAACTGAGGTGCAGGTGCTCTCCGCACTCCATATCCTGGCCACAGGCTCATTTCAACTGACAGTGGGCATGGGTGCTGGTTTCTCACAGCCAATGTTCAGCTAGGTACTGACAAGATTTCTGAATGCATTTATAGAACATCTGCAATCCTCTGTGCAGTTTCCCCAAAGTACTGACCTCCCTGCCATCAAGTCTGACTTCTATGCCTTTGCAAACATTACCCATGTCATAGGTGCCATCGATGGCACCCACATACCCATCATCCCCCCAAGAGTGAGTGAACAGGTGTACAGAAACAGGAAGAACTTTCACTCCATGAACATCCAATTTGTGTGTACTGCAGACCAGTACATTTCCCATGTGAATGCCATGTTTCCAGTTTCAGTCCATGATTCATTTCGGTTGAGGAACAGTAGTGTGCCACAGAATATGGAACAACTACAAGAGGACAGAGGGTGGATTATAGGTAAGTTTGCCTGTCAATAGCTGACACATTGCTGAAAACCAGCCTGTCTGAATAAGGGACATAACAATGACGATGAGTCTGTATTGTACCATTTTGTAGGTGATTCTGGCTATCCAAACTTGTGTTGACTCCTGACACCAGTGAGGAATCCCAGGACAGATGCAGAGAGGAAATACAATGAGGCCCATGGACGTACTAGGAGGGTAATAGAGGGTACTATAGGTCTCCTGAAGGCTAGATTCCGGTGTCTACATATATCTGGGGGTTACCTGGCCTATTGCCCTGATAAGGTGTGTAGAATAGTGGTGTGCTGCTGCATGCTGCACAATGTGGCAGTTAGACATTCAATCCCCCTCTTGGAGGTTGAGGGTGCTATAGGTCCTGATCAGCTACCTCAGAGAGGTGAGGAGAATGATGGTGAGGATGAGGAAGGGGAAGATGTCCAGTCCAGGAACCAACTGATACAACTCTACTCCCAATAACTGTGTGGGACTTCAGCCTGTCATTGGGGTTAGTGACTAATACTGTCAGTGTGCTCTGTCATATAGGGGGAATTGGTCATGATAGGCATTACATGGACCACTTCTGCATGGTACTGACAGAAAATATATACACTCCCTCCTGGCCACCATTTGGGCACACAGTACCACCATCAAGCCAAAATTGACAATAAAGTTGTTCTCTGCCAGTTACATCCATACTCCACTTTGTTCACAATTTAAGACAGGGGACAGTGTTACAAGTGTGGAATGTGTTTTATTGGTAGAATTGAGTGAATTGTGCTATATACAGTGATGGGAGTTGTAAGGGTTGGGTGTCCTCAAAACCAACTTTGTGGCAACCCTGTTGGATGGTTTAGATGGGTCCATTTTGTCAAACAGTACTTCAAATTGCCCTCAGCTAAGTGTTGTTGGTGAATGTGTGTGATGGGTGCTTTGCATTAGTAGCAGAGTCAATTGTTGAAGGGGGCCTTGTTCTTATCTGGGTTTCCAGTGTCATATCTTGGCCTAAGAGTAAGTTTGGGTGCCTGCTGTTGAGCTTCTTGGGGTGGCATGGTTGGTCCTTGTGTTTCCTGGGAGGGAATTTCCTGTGATGTCTCTGCTGCTTGGGTCATCAGATGCTGGTTGTCCAGGGCTGTTGTGGGTGCCTCTTGTCCGGTGTGGGTGTCAGACTATTTTTTACTAACTGCAGCAGTGCTCCAGCACTGGTGGCCATTCTGGCATTGTGCTCTTTCCACTGCTCCTTGGCCTGTTGGTGTTGTTGCTTCTGCATCCTCTTACTTTGCTCCAGGATGGACACAAACTGTGCCAACCTTTCTTGGGTATCTTGGTAGGCCCCCAATACCTGTGCAATAACGTCCTGGGCTGCTGTGTCCATCCTGTGGTCTTCCCCCTGGCCCACTGGGACACTTTAATTTGCCCTAGCCCCCTGTGCCTGTGTCCCCTGCACAGGTCTTGATGTGCCACGTGTACTTGGGCCCTCGCCTTCCTGCATGTTGGGAGTGGGAGACTGTGGCCTCTGTAGCTGTGTTACACCAGTCTATGCCCTGGGTACACTGGTGTGGGTATGCCTCCCCTGGCCTCCTGGTCTTTACTGGGTGTTAGGAGCAACGGTGGTTTCCTGGGTGGGGCTTCTGCATGGTGAGAATCCAGGACTGTGTGAGGGGCCTGCCTGCTCATCAGTGTCCAGGAATCCTTCGCCAAGGTCTTGTGAGGTGGCTCTGTCTCCCTGGAGGGCTGTGGCACTCCTTGTCCTGTCCGTTAGGGTTGCATGGGTGGTGGTGCCAGTTAGGGGACATACATATATCTGTTACATATGCATGTAGGTTTGAGGTGTACAGGACTGTGCTATTTTGTGCTGGTGTTAATTTCAGTGGCCTTCCAGAGTGCCTTTGTGAGGTAGACATAGCATTTAGCGCCAGTGGTGTGGTTGCATTGTGGTGGGTTGTATTGTTCCATTGTGGGTACGTGCAGGGGTGGGTGGCTGTACACAGCGGGAGTGATGAGGGCCTGTTAGTGGGTTGTGGGTAATGCAGGGTGGTGGATGTGGTGGGTAATGGCTGGGTGGGGTGTAGGTCCAGGTGGGTGTGGGTGTGGTGGGGTGGTGCATGCATTGCAGTTGTGGTGTATATGGGGTAATTGTAGATGACTTACCAGAGTCCATTCCTCCACTGAGTCCAGTGAGTCCCTCTGGGTGCAGGATGGCGAGGACATTCTTCTCCCAGTCGGTGTAGTCGGGTGGTGTTGGTAGCGGCCCTCCCCCATTGTTCTGCACTGCGATGTGGTGCCTAGATGCCATGGCCCTGACCTTCCCCCGCAGGTCGTTCCATCTCTTCTGGATGTCGTCCCTGGTGCGTGGATGGTGTCCCACTGCATTCACCCTGTTGACAATAGTGTGCCACAGCTCCAATTTCCAGGCGATGGGTGTGTGCTCAACTCAGCCCCGAATATTTGTGGCTCCACCTTCAGGATCTCGTCGACCATGGTCCTTAGCTCCCTTTCGGTGAAGCGTGGATTTTTTGGGGGGGCATGGTGAGTGTGGTGGATGGCGTCGGGACAGGGAATGGGGTAAGGCTGGTCCTCTAAGGGTCGATGTGCGTCTCCTGTATGCTGCAGTTTGCTGTCTGGCTCTGGTGCTCTCCTTCTTCTTGTCCTGGTTTCATTGCAAGGGATTGTGGGGTGTGTCTGGGGGTGTTTTATGGGGTTCTGGATGTGTGTCCGGTGTGTAGGTGATACGCCTATCCGATGTGTGCACTTGTTGCTGTTGAGTCCACCTGCCGAATGTGGCGGTCGCAGCCGCCAATGGTCGTCCCGCCTCCACTGTCCGCCGAGGTGATTTGTGCATCTTTATTTGGAGGGTGGGATGTGGGTGTGCTTGGCGGTGGCGGGGTGGGGTGGGCCGGGATTCCTGCCGACAGAGTCCTGGCGGGGAGTGGTGGTGTGGGAATTTTTGGCAGGGTTCGGATTTTCAATCATTATATGGCAGGTTTCCATTCAACGCCAATGGCAGGATTCTGTTCACTGCCGACACGGCGGTCAGCGGTCTTTCCCACCATGTTCATAATGACCGCCTTAATCCTTCGAAATAAACAGTTGTCTCTTTGTTACACACAGTAACTGGGTTGCGTCAAAAATTTCGCACGGACACCGGAGAGGAGGAGATGCATGGAAAAATAGGGAGTTGCGTCAATTTTTTCTGGCGCGACACAATGCATTGTTTCTTTCCACACTGCAAGGGGTTTGCATCATTTTTTGATGTGCAGTGTGGTTCCTCACTGCGGGGCAGGGATATTTTGACACCCCGGGATGATGGGAGAAAATCTATGACACGACAGAAGAAGGTACGGGCACTGCATCAATCCGGTAGGCGAAACGTCAAATTTTTCATCGCAAGGCAGACGCTGCGTCAAAGTTTCAGTCGTGAAGTCGTGGCTGTGTTCTTCCGGTCAGCTGCGCAGTGATTTCTCGATTGCAATGCAGACTTTGCATTAATTTTGGCAGGCGATGCATCAATTTTTGACGCGCAAGGAGTTTCCTGGAAAGATTACCTTTTTTAGGCTCTGAGACTTCAGAAAACAGGAGGAAAGCTCAATCAAAGCCCTTGGAGAGCACTTTTGGGGATGGCAGAGTCCTTCTCAGCAAAGACAGAGGCCAGCCGGGCAGCAGGACAACAGCAGGGCCGCAGTCCTTCTCAGTAAAGCAGTCCAGATAAGTCCTTTGGGCAACCAGGCAGTTCCTTTAGACAGGATGCAGGTGTAGATCCAGAAGTGCCTGAGTTGGTGGGATCAGAGATCCAGTTTATATGCCTAAAAATGCCATTGAAGTGGGGGAGACTTCAAATAGTGGTTTTGAAGTACACAAGTTCTACTTTTAGTACAGTCCTGTCTTCCAGGGTCCCATTAGGGGTTTGGCAGTCCATTGTGTGAGGGCAGGCCACAGACCACAGCATTTGTACCAGGCCTGAATTCACCTGTTACCTCCGAAAGTCAGTGTATTGCTTATTGTTAGAAATGGAGTCTCAAGTTGCCAGAGGCATACACCCTTGTCTAAGTAGAGACCACAATCCTAGTCAGAGTAGGTCACACACAATCCATATTTTCCTGTGCCCTCCTCGGCACTGAGCAGTCAGGCTTAACTTAGAAGGCAATGTGTAAAGTATTTGTGCAATAAATCATGCAATAACACAGTGGAAACACCACAAATATACACCACACAGGTTTAGAAAAATATATAATATTTATCTGAGTAGATTAAGGTCAAAACGATCAAGATTTGATAAACACAAGTTGGAATATCACTTTTGTAATGATAAAATGAGTTTTAAGTTCTTAAAAACAATTGTCTCTTGCGACCACAAAGTACCTGTTTTGTTTCAAAATTACATGCACGAAGACCACGGAGGAGGAGATGTGTTGAAAATGGTAGGTGTGGGTTGGATTTCCGGGTGCACACAGATGATGTGCGATTCTTTTACACGCGGCAAGGGCTTTGCATCGAATTCCGGTGCGCAGGATTGAATCCTCTTTGCGATGCAGGGTCTTTTGACACCCAGGGGTGATGCGGGGAAATCCTAGGCGTGCAGGATAAAGTCACAGGTGTTGCGTCAATCTGGTGGGTGATGCATTGGATTTTTGGTCGTGCGGCAGGCGCTGTGTTGATTTCTCTTGCAGGAAGACAGTCTGCTCCGTTCCAGCACGCTGATGCGTCAATCCAGTGGGCTGTTGTAAAAGGTCTAGTCGCAACACTGGTGCTGCATCGTTCTCAACTAGGGGAGCTGGGCTGCGTCGTTCCGGTTCAGTGATGCAGGGATTCTTTCCAAGCTAAGCAGGCTGTGTTCCATTTCAGGCAGGCTGTGCATCGATTTTTCGCCGCACAAGGAGTTCTTTGCACAGATGAATTATTTTTGCCTTAAGACTTCAGGAACAGGTGGCACGCTCAATCCAAGCCCTTGGAGAGCACTTCTCAGCAGAGCCAGATGCCAGCAAGGCAGCAAGGCAGCAGGGCAACAGCAAGGCATCAGTCCTTTACAGCAAACCAGTCCAGGTTAATCCTTTGGGCAACCAGGCAGCTTCTCTTGGCAGGTTATAGGTTTTGGTTCAGAGTTTCTTTCCCAGGAAGTGTCTGAGTTATAGGGTCAGGGTCCCAGTTTTTATACCCAAAAGTGCCTTTGAAGTGGGGAGGCTTCAAAGAAAGTTTTTTAATTGCACAAGGTCCCCTTTCAGTACATGTCTGTCATCCAGGGTCCCAGTAACAGGTGAGGAAGTCCTTTGTGTGGGGGCAGGCCACTGTCCTTTGAAATGTAACTGTCAGGCCCTCCACTCTTCCGGCCAATGAAGACCCATTCAATATATAGATGAGTGCAGGTGTGGGGACCTATGTTTGTGGTTGTCTCGGGGGGCACAAGGGGGCTGTCAACCAGCACAGACAAGATGTTGATTGGAGACAGGCTGTAAGGCCCAGATTTTTTTTTTAAGTGCAGCAAAATGCTCACTTTCTAAAAGTGGCATTTCTAAATTAGTAATATAAACTCCAAACTCACCAATAAGCAGGACTTTCTATTACCATTCTGGCCATACAAAATATGACCTGGTTACCCCTCTCAGATAAGAATCTAGCAGTCAAAAAGTATATGAGTGCAGTCCTAATGCTAGTCTATGAAAGGAGCAGGCCTCACAGTAGTGGAAAACTAATTTAGGAGTTTTTCACTACTAGGACATATAAAACAATTGTGTAGATGTCCTGCCTTTTACGTACATAGCACCCTGCCTTATGGGTTACTTGGGGCCTATGTATATGTAGAGAAAGGGGATTTTAAAACTTGGCAAGACGAGCTGGCAGTGACACTGCACATACAGGCCTTGCAATGGCAGGCCTGAGACATGGTTTAGGGGCTACATAAGTGGGTGGCACAATCAATGCTGCAGGCCGCATTTAATTTACAGGCCCTGGGCACATGTAGTGCACTTTACAAGGGACTTATGAGTAAATCAAAAATGCCAATTGAGGATAAACCAAGGTTACGATGTTTAAGGGAGGAAGCAAATGAACTTTAGCACTGGTTAGCAGTGGTAAAGTCCTAGAACCTGTAAAAACAGTGTCAGAAAACTGGAGGGAGGCAGGCAAAAAGATGGGGGGGTGACCAACAGTGTTTCTGCCAGCCGGCCCAGCTGAATGCAGGGCCTGAAAAATTGACAGCAGCACCTGTCGCACATTTCACTGTCCGTAAATCGGGGAGGAAAATGCGCAACGGGGCTGTTCATGGCGGACCCTACACTGCCTATGCGAAATGCATGGGCAGTGCAGGGGCCCCAGGGGGCCCCGATTCACCCATTCCAATGGCCTTTCACTGGCATGGTATACCGCCAGGGAAAGACTGGTGGAACCTGAATCATTATCCGGCGGGCAGCGCTGCTTGCAGCGCTGCCCTGTCAGATATGAAACTCTGCCACCGCCAGGCTGCCTAGTGGGAGAAGCCTGGCGCTGGCAGAGTTTCAAAAGTGGCGGTTCTGCCACGAACATTATGGGGGTCATTACAACCCTGGCGGACGGTGTTAAAGATGTGGTAATACCGTAAACAGTCAGACGGACAAAAAAAGGGAATTATGACCCTGGTGGAAACCGCCAACAAAGACAGCCACTTTAACACACCGCCCACCACGGCGGTACAGACAAGCAGCGCGGCGGTCACCGCCAACAGACAGGCGGAAGACAATGTACCGCCCACAGTATCACAACAGGCCAATCTGCCACCTTTTCCGGGGCGGATTCACCGTGGATAAAAACACGGCGGAAACAGCTTTTGCTATGGGAAAACGCTCACCTTCTACACATCCCACGAGGAACGACGACTCCATGGACCCGGAACTGCAAATACTACCTGCCCTTGTCTTTCTGCTCCTTCACGACCAACAGCGACGTAGGCGCAGAAGATACCGGTGAGTACTGCACCTACAACACGGGGAGGGGGGAGGCAAAAGTTAGGGGGACACCCACCAAACACCCCCACCCCCACCCTCGCATATTACAACATTCACACCAATGCAGTCACAAACATAACAGTAACAACCCACAATCCCCCCGGAAGAATGCAAAGACAATGGGAATTTCGGGCAAACTTTGTAATGTGCCACTATACATGTCATACAAAAATATACAAATATATGTATTCCAAATTCACTCATATTTACATATAGAATCCGAGAAGTATTGCAGATATGTACACAACAATGTCCGTGCACAAACAGTCCAAAAATGCATGGGCGAGGCCCACAATAGATACCTGACCAAAATCGGAGAGAACACTGCGGGGGCATCAGATAGAAACACTACAGGCACCTCAGGGGGAATGGAAGGGGGGGCACCTCAGCCAGATGAATGCAAAGCCAGATCCACGACGGGGCTCCATGCCCATTGATGTATCCTGGTGAGTGCAAAGCCACAGTCTCTCAAGTCTCTACAGTGGGTGGGTTGCCCACTGTGCCATCCTGGGGAGTGCAAAGCCACGGTCTCTCAAGTTGATGCAGGTCCATACTGCTACTGGGGGGTGACTGGTGCCCAGACTGGATGAGTCTCCCAGTGAAAGGTAGTGTCCTGTCACTGTCCCAGCTGCACATGGGATGAGGATGCCTGATGTGGTGGGCCTTTCAGTCCTACCCGGTGCATTGCCCTGTTCCGCGGTGCTTTGCCATGGAGGTCTTTGCCCTGTTCAGCGGTGCTTTGCCATGGCGATCTTTGCCCTGTTCAGCGGTGCTTTGACATGGCAGTTCTGGACTGTTCAGCAGTGCTTTGACATGGGGGTTCAGGACTGTTCAGCGGTGCTTTGCCATGGCGGTCTTTGCCCTGTTCAGCGGTGCTTTGCCATGGCGGTCTTTGCCCTGTTCAGCGGTGCTTTGACATGGCAGTTCTGGACTGTTCAGCAGTGCTTTGACATGGCGGTTCTGGACTGTTCAGCAGTGCTTTGCCATGGCGGTCTTTGCCCTGTTCAGCGGTGCTTTGCATGGCGGTCTTTGCCCTGTTCAGCGGTGCTTTGCCATGGCGGTCTTTGCCCTGTTCAGCTGTGCTTTGCCATGGCGGTCTTTGCCCTGTTCAGCGGTGCTTTGACATGGCGGTCTTTGCCCTGTTCAGCGGTGCTTTGACATGGCAGTTCTGGACTGTTCAGCAGTGCTTTGACATAGCGGTTCTGGACTGTTCAGCAGTGCTTTGCCATGGAGGTCTTTGCCCTGTTCAGCGATGCTTTGCCATGGCGGTCTTTGCCCTGTTCAGCGGTGCTTTGCCATGGCGGTCTTTGCCCTGTTCAGCGGTGCTTTGCCATGGCGGTCTTTGACCTGTTCAGCGGTGCTTTGACATGGCGGTTCTGGACTGTTCAGCAGTGCTTTGACATGGGGGTTCAGGACTGTTCAGCGGTACTTTGCCATGGCGGTCTTTGCCCTGTTCAGCGGTGCTTTGACATGGCAGTCTTAGCCCTGTTCAGCGGTGCTTTGATATGGCGGTCTTTGCCCTGTTCAGTTGTGCTTTGACATGGCGGTTCTGGACTGTTCAGCGGTGCTTTGCCATGGTGGTCTTTGCCCTGTTCAGCGGTGCTTTGACATGGCGGTTCTGATACGGACATTGGTGTGTGGCATGACGATTTCCACACTGGACATTGGTGTGTGGCATGACGATCTCCATACTGGACATTGGTGTGTGGCATGACGTTCCATCATTGACCAGCGGGGCTGTGGCATCCTGTCCCCGCCTGGGCTGTGACTGCGGCGGTGGTCTCTGGACCAGTGACGATACTTGGGCCCTCCTGGGTTGTGTCTTGTGCTGTGGTCTCAGGACCAGTGACGATACTTGGGCCCTCCTGGGCTGTGACTCTGGCAGTGGTCTCAGGACCAGTGAAGATACTTGGGCCCTCCTGGGCTGTGTCTTGTGCGGTGGTCTCTGGACCAGTGACGATACTTGGGCCCTCCTGGGCACTGACTCTGGCGGTGGTCTCTGGACCAGTGACGATACTTGGGCTGACTCTGGCGGTGGTCTCCGGACCAGTGACGATACTTGGGCACTCCAGGGCACTGACTCTGGCGGTGGTCTCTGGACCAGTGACGACGGTGCTGGCTGTTGTGTCTGGACTGCCGGAAATGATGGCACACTTCTCCGCCGTGACACTCACAACAGGCTGGGGAGACTTCCTCTGGACCTTCCCCACCTTTTTTGGAGTTACAGCTGACTCACCAATCGCCTTCGATCCCATTTCACTTGTTGTCCCACCAGGAGTCTTGACACGGTCCCGTCGTCCACTCTCCAATTTCAGAGCCTTTACAGGGGGTGGGCTGCCAGTGCCTTGGCTCCGGGTCCTACTGCCTGACCTGGTGGACGGTGCACTCCAAAAACCTGGAACACGCACCACTGGAACTGGAGGCTTTTTGGCTGAGGCGCTAAGACGGGACTGATGAATTGGAGGGGGGTTGGGAGCAAAAAGGTCAATTTGACAGAGGGACAGTTTCTGACGAACACTGGGATGGGTAGCTGGAGGGGGTCTGGGAGTGGAGGAAGAGGAGGTGGTTGTGGGAGGTGTCACTTTAGGTGTTTTGGGTGCAGGTGCAGGTACTGGAGGCTGTCGTGAGGTGGATGGATGTTGGGTGAGTGATTGCCGGCGTTTGTGTACTTTGGGAGGGGGCGTCACAGACACACTCGGAGAGGACACAGGGGACGTGTAAATGGCAGTGGAGGTGGTAAGTGCTGGTGAGCGGCGTGTGGTGCTGGGTGTCCTGGTGCGAGTCCTAGTGCCTGTAGATGTGGTGCATGCAGGTGTATGTGTAGACAACACTGGGAGGGAGGAGGGAGAAGAGGAGGAGGGGGACACAGTGGAGACAGTGGATGTTGCTGTGTCTGTATGGGTGTGATGCTTGTGTGAGTGCCTGTGGGATGTGCGGTGCCTATGTTTGCCTGAGCTACTTTTGTGTGTTGACTTGTGTGCATGCTGGTCTGTAGGTGTGCTTGGGATGGGCTGGGGTACAGGGGATTGGGTCTGGGTGGAGGAAGTTGGAGGGGGAGGCTGGACACAGGGACAATTGCTGCCATCAGTGCTGAGGCCAGAGATTGCAGGGTTCGCTGAAGGACAGCCTGACCAGAATGAATGCCCTCCAGGAATGCATTACTGTGTTGCAACGCCCTTTCAACACCCTGGATGGCATTCACAATGGTAGACTGCCCAACAGTGAGTGACATGAGGAGGTCAATGGCCTCCTCACTGAGGGCAGCAGGGGTGACTGGGGCAGGGCCTGAGGTGCCTGGGGCGAAGGTGATGCCCACCCTCCTGGGTAAGCGGGCACGGGGCGAACGCTGAGGGGCTGCTGGGAGGGCGGTGCTGGTAGGGGGGGTGGCAGCTGTACCTGTAGAAGTGGGGCGCACAGATGGTGCCACCACCACAGGGGAGCTCACATCGGCGGACGAGTTTGTGTCGCTGGATGGTGATCCGGTGGCCGACGTGAAGCTCCCCTCGCCCTCCATCCCACTGGTGTATTCAGAGTCTGTGGTGTGGCCCTCCATGGCCATGTGGGATGCAACTCCCTCATGCTCCGGTGCCACTGTACCTCCACCTGTTGATGCTGATGTACAAAAGGACAGGGAGAGCAGGAAAAGGGGGGGAGACAGAACAATGAGAGTTTTAGTGCATGGCATACCGCTACCGTTGGCGGACAAGACAGACGCAGCAGCCCCATGCACAACGCCGCGCTCCTGCCCTCTGCACAGGCAATTTCTGGGATATGGCCTACATGGAAATGGTGGAAATCTGCGCACATGGAGGCCACAGGGGCAACTATACCTCAACTTGCTAATTTACTGAGGTGGGGTAGAGTGCCACATGGCCTACATTACGGAGGGGCCTTGCCTACCTAACTCGCCCTGGCCTAGGGACACCCACAGCCCACCTCCCTCACCCAGACCCCTCCACTGCACGCAAAGTCTGCAGAATGAGGTTGTACTCACCCCCTTGTGTCTGCTGTGATGTCCTTAAGCGCCCATTCAACTCCGGGTAGGCCACCGCCAGGATCCGGAACATCAGGGGGGTCATGGTACGACGGGCACCCCTCCCACGTTGGGAGGCCATCCCCAGCTGAGCCTCCGCCGTCTTCTTGCTGCAGCGGCAAATGTCCGCCATCTCTTCCGGCAGTGGGTGCCCCGCCTCTGGTGGGCCCCCAGGGTCCGGACCTCCTTGGCGATGGCACGCCAAATGTCCCTCTTCTGGTGGGCGCTGACCTACATGACATGCACAAGGGAAGAGGAACAGTCATTACCTATTGCACCATCAATGTGTGTGGGCCCCTCCATACTCAGACCATGTGGCCCATTTATTCCCATGCTTTACTGTAGTATGACTTCTGCCCCCTTCCCTCTTCCACCCAGCCCTGTCCACCCAGGCCTAGCCCCTACAACGTGCTCCCTGTGTACCAACCTGTTGGTCTGGAGGACCGTAGAGTAGCATGTACTGGGGGAGGACCCCATCCACAAGTTTCTCCAACTCCTGTGCAGTGAAGGCAGGGGCCCTTTCCCCAGACGCAGCAGCCATCGTCGCTTCCAAACCGAGGTCACAGCAGCACTAGCAGTGTAGGTCCTCTCCTGTCGAAGGTCAGGTATCTAGTGATTGCACAGATAGAAAATGGTGGTGACGTCCGCGGTGGTGACGTCCGCGGCAGGGCGCATCATCACCGCCGGCGCACCTGTTCATTGGCTCCTGGGACCCATAGGGTCCAATGTTAACCAATGCAGCATTGCGCTGCGCTCTACGACCGCCTACCGCAATGGTGTGCAACGCCAGCGCTGTTACCCCACAATCCCATTGTCCCAGTTAAGAGGTCAGGCAGCCGCCATTTCAGGGGCCCACATGGATTCATTTTAAACTGCGTCACACATACTGAGGCCTACACTCAACACACATACAGGAAGGGTTTTGTGTCTGGTGTAGTCTTGTGTGTAACTGTGGGTACATACCTGGAGGAATAGTGACTGTTTCTTCGCTGTTGTCCTTCTCAGGCACCGTCAGCTGGGACATATGAGAAGATGGCGGAATCCTCCGGTGTACCGACCGCTGGTGGACCTGTTGACAATGGAAGAGAGACATTTAATCGTGACCTACCGGTTTGACCGTGCTACAATCCAGGAACTATGTACCCAGTTGGAGCCAGAGCTAATGTCACCAATCCGCCATCCGACTGGAATCCCCCCTGACGTGCAGGTGCTGTCAGTGCTCCATTTCCTTACAAGTGGGTCTTTTCAAACAACAGTGGCCATGGCATCAGGGATGTCCCAGCCTATGTTTTCCAATGTGTTGTCCAGAGTGTTGTCTGCCCTGCTGAAACACGTAAGGAGATTCATCATTTTCCCTGAGATGGAGGATTTGCCTACAGTGAAAGGTGACTTCTATGCCCTTGGACATATCCCCAACGTCATAGGTGCCATTGATGGGACCCATGTAGCTCTGGTCCCCCCCTGCAGGAGTGAACAGGTGTACAGGAACAGGAAGAGTTATCATTCAATGAATGTCCAGATGGTCTGTTTTGGCAGACCAGTACATCTCCAGGTAAATGCTATGTTCCCTGGCTCTGTGCATGACGCCTACATCCTGCGGAATAGCAGCATCCCTGATATGATGGGTCAACTCCAGAGGCACCGTGTATGGCTATTGGGGGACTCTGGTTACCCCAACCTTTCCTGGCTATTGACCCCAGTGAGGACTCCCAGGACCAGGGCAGAGAAACGCTACAATGAGGCCCATGGGCGGACTAGGAGGGTTATTGAGCGCATCTTCGGCCTCCTGAAGGCCAGGTTCAGGTGCCTCGATATGACAGGTGGATCCCTATTCTACTCACCGAAGAAGGTGTGCGACATCATCATCGCCTGCTCCATGCTCCATAACTTGGCACTGTGACGCCAGGTGCCTTTTCTGCAGGAGGATGATCCAGATGACGGTGTTGTGGCAGCTGTGGAGCCTGTGGACAGTGATGAGGATGAAGCTGAGGAAGACGAAAACGACAACAGGGAGTCAGTCATACAGCAATATTTCCAGTGAGACACAGGTGAGAACAGTTTCATTTTTACCATTACATTAACTTTCACACATCTACCTCTATCCTGTACCTACATTTCACTCACTATTTGTTAACTGAGTTGTCCCCTTCCATTTCAGTTTCACAAATGTGGTAACCTACGTGTCAACTGTTTGCATCCTTGAAGGACGTGTGATGTGTGACATAGGTATGTTAGCCTTCTGAAACTGTTATTGATAATACAGATTTACAAATCATAGATTGACTCCATTTGTTTTTAGTGTTTCAAGGGTGTTTATTTAAGTGTAAAAAAATGAAGGGGGTTTGTAAAATGGTGATGGGTGATGGTGGAGGAATGTCCATGGCAGAGTCCTGTCTATTAGTCTCACAGGTACATTGCACATCTGGGCATTGGAAGTGGAGCTAGGTCAGTTCCGATTTGGGCAGGGTAACAAAGTGGGACAGTGGGGGGACAAACAGGGTGGTCTTATTTCCTGGCGGGGGTCTTGCCATCTTTCTTTGTCCTGTTCCTGGATCTCAGGGCCTGCTTGCGTGGTAGTTGTCCGTCTGCAGGGGATGGGGTGCTGGTGTGGTGGTCCTGTGGTGGGGCATCCTGTCCACTAGCGCTGGCGGAGGTGGTGGGCATTTCATCGTCGTGGCTAGTGCCAGGGGCCCCTTGGAGTGCCACGGTGTCCCTCAAGGTCTTTTGAATATCCGTCAGCACCCCTATGATGGTGCCCAGGACGGAGCCGATGGTCCTGAGCTCCTCCCTGAACCCCAAATATTGTTCCTCCTGCAGACGCAGGGTCTCCTGCAACTTGTCCAGGACCGTGGCCATCGTCTCCTGGGAGTGGTGGTATGCTCCCATGATGGAGGAGAGGGCCTCGTTGAGAGTTGGTTCCCTTGGTCTGTCCGCCCCCTGTTGCACAGCAGCCCTCCCAGTTCCCCTGTGCCCACTACCACTGCCCCCAGGTCCCTGTTGTTGGGGTGGTGGGTTAGCCTGTGTGCCCTGTAGTGGTGGACACACCGCTGATTGACCTGTCCTGGGTAGGGAGGTTTGGGCCCACTGGGTGGGTGCTGTGCTGGTGTTACCAGAGGGTGTAAGCTCGGTGTTGGGCTGTGGCTGGGCAAGGGGAACCGACTGTCCTGAGGCCCACGATGGTCCGTGCTGATCATCAAGATCCAGTGGGGCAGAGCTGCTGTCGTCACTGTGGGCCTCTTCTGGGGGTGGAGTGGTGTTGTCTGGACCCTCTGGTGTGGTGACGTTCCTTCGGGTTCCTGGGGGGGTATAAGTACATGAATATTGCATGTGTGTGTTTCATGGTGTGCAATGGTTGGGTGTTCGTGAACCCCAGTGCAGGCATTCATGTGTGGGGGCTTGTGTGCTGATGGTTGGGGGGGTGTTGTGGGTCTGTGCAGTGGGCATGCTTTGGTGATGGGTGTCCATGCTTAGTTATGTCATGGAGGTCTTGGGGTTGGGATGGGTGGTTGGTGTCATGGGTAGATAGGTGAGGATTTGGAGTTATATGGGAGGGTGTGATGGTGGGGGTGTGTGATATCATGTAGGTAGGGTGGGGGTTATGATGGTTAAGATTAGACTTACCAGTGTCCGTTCCTCCAATGACTCCTCCGAGGCCCTCAGGATGCAAGATGGACAAGACTTGCTCCTCCCATGTTGTTAGTTGAGGGGGAGGAGGTGGGGGTCTGCCGCCAGTCCGCTGTACCACGATGTGGTGCCTGGATACCGTGGAACGCACCTTCCCCCGTAGGTCTCTCCACCTCTTCCTGATGTCCTCCCTATTTCTTGGGTGCTGTCCCACAGCGTTGACACTGTCCACTATTCTTTGCCATAGCTCCATCTTCCTGGCTATGGATGAGTGCTGTACCTGTGAGCCAAATAGCTGTGGCTCTACCCGGATGATTTCCTCCACCATGACCCTGAGCTCCTCCTCGGAGAAGCGGGGGTGTCTTTGGCATGACATGGGGTGGTGTGTGTGATGTGTGGGGTGGTGTATGTGTTGATGAGTGTGGTGAGTGTGGAGGTATGTGGTGTTTTGTGCTTGGATGTTGCGTGGGTGATGGTGTTGTGTGCCTCTGTGTGATGGGGTTGTCTGTTCTGTGCTATCTCTCTGGCCTTCGTTCGTGAATTGTGGTCGTAGGGGTTTGTGGGTGATGTGGGTGTGTGTTTTATATTGTGTTGGGTGTGTGGGAGTGGTGTGTGTATGTGTATCAGGTGTGTGTATTTGGAATAGTCCAATGTGGCAGTGTTTTGGAGATGTGTGTTTATTTTGAGCGCGGCGGTGTGTACCGCCAATTGAATACCGCGGTTGAAAGACCGCCGCGTGGATTCGTGGGTCGTAATGGCATGGGCGTGTTTCTGTTGGCGTGGAGGTGGAGGATGTGTTTCCGCCAGTTTGTCGCTGAGCTTTGGTGTGGAGGTGTTGTGTGGGTGTCTGAATTTCGGCGGATTCCGTGATGTGTGTCATAATAGCTGTGGCGGTCTACCGCTGCTGCGGCGGTGTATTGGCGGTCTTCTGCACGGCGGTAAGCACCTTATACCGCCAATGTTGTAATGACCCCCTATATGTTGGTCTGGACCACCATGGCGGTGGCGGTAAATACAGTGACAAACTTGCACCCCAGACATACACTGCTTATGACCTTACATATTACATCACTCATGACAGGTTTGACGAAATAACTGATAACATTTCAAATGACTTAATTAATGAGGCCCTGAGGACCGGTGTAATTTTTATGGGGAGTGGGTATGCAGTCAACCTTCCCCAGACTGATTTTAGCCCCAGGGATTCCATTCCCTGGATTGACAGTATTTTGATGCGAAGGGGGGTACACAGCTCCCTCCCCACACCTATTTTGGCATCAAGGATGCCATCCCCTGTGGTCTTGTACCAATTTGAAGAGGGAAGGTTTCGCATGACGCCCCTCTGTGGGCCAATTTCAGCTCTGGATGACTCCATCTCCTGGGGCTCGCAGTATAGTTAAGGGGAGGGGAGCATGCAGGCCTGTTCCCTAGGCTGATTAGGGCTCTGGGCCCCATCCAGGGGTCCTGTTGTATTTTAAAGGGGGAGGGGATATGCAGCCCCTCTCAATGGGCCAATTTCAGTCCTGGGGGCCCCATCTCCTGGAGCCAGGCTCAACAAAACATGGGTACCTTGGTGCCTACGTAGGGCACTCACTATGTCCTGGTTGGGAACAACGGGGAGGCCCTGAGGCCTCCGCAACCCCAACTGGCTCCTTGTATCCAGTTGGAGCCAGCATTGCTCCTACCTACCTGAAGCATCTAATAATGCTGCTCACTGTGGACAGAAGCAATATTTAGATCTGTTTCCTTGCCTGCATCACTGCAGGCAGGGAAACAGATCTAAAGTTCACTTCCAGCAGGCAGGGCATTTTTGAAGCTCTGACCAATTGGGAACGGACTTAGGCCCTCATTACAACATTGGTGGTAAATGCCGCTTATCGCCAACACACTGCTGCAGCCGTGGAATTCCACCACAGGTACTACCACCCACAGCTTGGAATCCGCCAAAATCTAGACACCCACACAAGTCCACCACACCAAAGGTCAGTGATAAACTGGCGATAACAAAATCTCCACCGTCATGCCAACAGGAATACGCCCACACTATCACGACCCACGAATCCACGCGGTGGTCTTTCAACCGCCGTATTCCATTGGCGGTACACACACTCGCCCTCAAAATACACACGCATCTACAAAACACTACCACATTGGACAATTCCAAAGACACACACCTAATACACACACACACACCACTCCCACACACCCAATACAATATAAAACACACACCCACATTATCGACAAACCCTTACTACCAAAACTTCTGACGAAGTCCAGAGAGACAGCACAGCAAAGACAACACCAGCATACAGAGGCACACAACACCATCACACATACACATTCGCGCACAAAACACCACACACCCCTAAACATCACCCCACACATCACAACACACACCACCTCACACATCACCCACACCACCCCATGGCACCGCAAAGACACCCCAGGTTTTCTGAGGAGGAGCTCAGGGTCATGGTGGAGGAAATCATCCGGGTAGAGCCACAGCTATTCGGATCACAGGTGCAGCACACCACCATAGCTAGGAAGATAGAGCTATGGCGCAGAATCGTGGATAGGGTCAACGCAGTGGGACAGCATCCAAGAACACGGGTTGACATCAGGAAGAGGTGGAACGACCTACGGGGGAAGGTGCATTCTGTGGTCTCAAGACACCATATCGTGGTTCAGAGGACTGGCGGCGGACCCCCATCCCCACAACTAACAACATGGGAGGAGCAGGTCTTGGCTATACTGCATCCTGAGGGCCTCGCCTGAGTAGCAGGAGGAATGTACTCTGGTAAGTCAAATCTTAACTATTACATCCCCCACCCTACCTGCATACTATCACATACCCCCGCCCTCGCCCTCACCCTCATCACTCCAACTCCTCACAGATGTCCCACTATCACAAAGCACACATCCCGACACCAGGCCCTGCATGCAACAACAAAGCATGGACACCCATCACCAATGTATGGCCACTACACATACCCACACAGACCCCTAAACAATTAGCACATAAGGTCCTACACATGAATGGAAGCACTAGGGTACAGGGTCACCCTCCCATTGCACACCATGGCACACACAGACGCAATAATCATGCCTTTACACCCGTGCAGGACCCCTACCCAACGTCACCGGACAGGAGGTTCCAGACATGTCCACTCCACCCACAGAAGAGGCCCACAGTGATGACAGCAGCTCTGTCCATCTGGATCTAGATGACCAGCCCGGCCCATCTGGGACCTCGGGACAGTCGGTTCCCCTCACACTGGCACAGGACACCACAGAGCCTCCCCCCTCAGGAAACATCAGCACAGCACCCACCCAGCGGGCCCATACCTCTGTCCCCAGGACACGTCAAACAGCAGTGTGTCCACCACTACAGGGAACCCAGGCTAACCCACCACCCCAAGAACAACAGGGACCTGGGTCAGTGGTAGTGGGCGCATGGTTCAGGGGACAGAGACCCAGGAAAACAGGGGAACTGGGAGGGCTGCTGTGCGACAGAGGGAGTACAGGCCCAGGGAACCCACTCTCAACGAGGCCCTCTCCAACATCATGGGAGCCTACCATCATTCCCAGCAGGCGATGGCAAAAGTACTGGCCAAGTTTCAGGAGACCCAGCGGCTCCAGGAGGAACAGTATTTGGGGTTCAGGGAGGAACTCAAATCCATCAATACCACCCTGGGCACCATTGTAGGGCTGCTGAAGGAACTCGTGAACACCAGGAGGGACACTGTGGCACAAAAAGGGGCCCCTGGCCCTAGCCTGGACAATGAACTGCCCACCACCTCCGCCGGCGGTAGTGGACAGGAGGCACCGCCACAGGACCACAACACCAGCACCCCACCTCCTGAAGATGGAGAACCACCCCGCAAGCGGTCCTTGAGATCCAGGACAAAGACAGAGAACAATGCCAAGACCCCTGCCAAGAAATGAGACCACCCTGAATGTCATCCTTCTGTCCCACTTTGTCACCCTGTCCATCCTAAACTGCCCCAGCTCCACTTCCTATGCCCCTTTGGACAATGCACCTGTGAGACGAATAGACTGGACTCTGCCATGGACATTCCTCCACCATCTCCCCTGACCATTTTACAACACCCTCCACTATTTAGCACATAAATAAACACCCTTAAATCACAAAACAATCTGGAGTCAGTCTGTGCTTTCACCAATGTGTATTTGCAATAACTGAGGGAAATAGCAATGTCCATTGTATCATCAACATACCTATGTCACACAGCTCTATTCCATGAGGAAACATAGCAGAGGTAACACAGTGGGACCCACATCTGTGAAATCAAAAGGGAAAGTGACAAATCAGGGTCCATACACTGGGTGGAAGTGAAAGACAGATGAGAGGTAGAACAAGTATATCAGATGTAGGAGGCAGTGATGTCTTCTTACCTGTGTCTCACTGGAAGTATTGATGGATCACTGTGTTTCTGTTGTCTATATCCTCTTCTTCTGCCTCCTCTTCTTCACTGTCCACAGGCTCCACAGCTGCCACAACACCTCCTTCAGGACCATCCTCCTGCAGAAAAGGCACCTGTCGTCGCAAAGCCAAGTTGTGCAGCATACGGCAGGCCACGATGATCTGGCACACCTTCTTTGGTGAGTAGTATAGGAAACCATGGAGGCACCACAACCTGACCTTCAGGAGGCCTAAGGTCCTCTCTATAACCCTCCTAGTTCGCCCATGTGCCTCATTGTAGCGTTCCTCTGCCCTTGTCCTGGGATTCCTCACTGGGGTCAGTAGCCATGACAGGTTGGGGTAGCCAGAGTCACCTACAAATGTTGAGGGACAACTGTTAGACACACACTAAGCCTTAGGGACAACCCCAGACCCAGACAACTATTCACACTGTATAGGGTCCATGCCCTCACCTAATAGCCACACACAGTGCCTCTGGAGTTGCCCCATCACATAAAGGATGCTGCTATTCCTTAGAATGTAAGCTTCATGCACTGAGCCAGGAAACTTGGCATTTACGTGAGAGATGTAATGGTCGGACAAACACACCATCTGCACATTCATAGAATGGTAACTCTTCCGGTTTCCTTACATCTGTTCACTCCTGCGGGGGGACCAAGGCCACATGTGTCCCATCAATGGCACCTATGATGTTGGGGATATGTCCCAGAGCATAGAAGTCACCTTGCACTGTAGGCAAATCCTCCACCTGAGGGAACACGATGTAGCTGCGCATGTGTTTCAGCAGGGCAGACAACACTCTGGACAACACGTTTGAGAACATAGGCTGGGACATCCCTGATGCTATGGCCACTGTAGTTTGAAAAGACCCACTTGCAAGGAAATAGAGTACTGACAGCACCTGCATTAGAGGGGGGATACCTGTGGGATGGCGGATAGCTGACATCAGGTCTGGCTCCAACTGGGCACACAGTTCCTGGATTGTGGCACGATCAAGTCTGTAGGTCACTATTACACGTCGCTCTTCCATTGTCGACAGATCCACCAGCGGTCTGCACACTGGAGGATGCCGCCATCTCCTAACCTGCCCCAGCGGACGTGCTCTATGGATGAGAACAGTGAGCAGAGGGTCAGCCAACACTGAGGTACGAAAACACAACTTTATTGCACACATTTGTCAATCCGCTATGTGCCTGTCTTAGTGTGTATGCAAGGCCTAGATATGTGTGACGCACTTAAAATTAATGCCATGTGGCCCCCTGAAATGGCGGCTGCCTAACATGTGAGGTGGGACAATGGGATATGAGGTAACTGCGCTAGCGTTGTACACCATCGCGGTAGGTGGTTGAAGACCGTGGCGCAATCCTGCATTGGTTAACATTGGACCCTATGGTGTCCCAGGAGCCAATGACGATGTACGCCGGCAGTGACAGTACGCACCGCTGTGTACGTGACCGCCATTTTCTGTCTGTTCACTCACTTGATACCTGATCTTCGACCGGAGAGGACCTACACTGCAAGTGCTGCTGTGACCTCAGTCTGGAAGCGGCAATGGCTACAGTGTCTGGGGAAATTGCCCCTGCCTTCACATCAGAGGAGTTGGACAAACTAGTGGATGGGGTCCTCCCAAAGTACTCGCTACTCTACGGTCCCCCAGACAAACAGGTGAGTACACTGTGAGCATGCTGTATGGGCAATGCCTGTTTGGAGTGGTGTGGATGGGAGATGGGGGGGAATGAGGCGTGCATGAAACGACGGTGAGTGTATGTGCGTCAGGGCAAGAGTGGGAATGTGGGCCAATGACGGTGACGGTCCGGACGGTTATATTTTCTCCTATTCCCCTGTACTATTCCTGTAGGTCAGCGCCCACCAGAAGAAGGATATTTGGCATGCCATCGCCTTGGAAGTCCGGACCCTGGGGGTCCACCACAGACAGAGCACCCACTGGCGTAAAGGATGTGAGGACATTCGCCGCTGGAGCAAGAAGATGGCGGAGGCCCAGCTGGGATGGCCTCCCAACGTGGGAGGGGTGCCGGTCGCACCATGACCTCCCTGATGTTACGGATCCTGACGGTGGCGTATCCGGAGTTGGATAGGCACTTGAGGGCATCACAGCAGCCACAAGGGGGAGAGTACACTCTCATTCAGCTGATTCAGCGCGCATGGGAGGTGTCTGGGTGGAAGGGGTGGGCAGTGGGTTGCCCTAGGCCAGGGCATGTTTTGCAGGCAAGGTCCCTTCGTGAGGCAGGCTATGTGGCACCCCATCCCACCAGTGTTAAGAATAATCTACCCCTAGTCAGGCTCCTGTGACTTCCATGTGTGCAGCAATCGGGCATAGGCCTTGTACCCCATGGCCCTGTGATTAATTAGGGAACTCTAAGTGCATGGCGTAGTGCAGAGGGCTGCTGTGTATGTAGTGTCCACCAACGGTAGCAGTATTGCATGCACTGAACATGTCTTTCTACTTTCTTTCTCCCCCTCTCTATGCTCTCCCTGTTCTTGTGTGCATTAGCATCATCATGCGGAGGAGCAGTGCCACCGGAGCAGGAGGGAGCTGCATCCCACATGGCCCTGGAGGGCGAGACTACGGGCTCCGAATTCACCAGTTGGACGGAGGGCGTGGGGAGCTCCACGGCGGGGACAGGAGCTGAGACCAGAGACACCGACTCCTCCTCTGATGGGAGCTCCCTTGCGGTGGCGGGCCCCTCTGTGCCCACCGCAACTACAGGTACAGCCGCCACCCCCCTACAAGCACCGCCCTCCCAGCAACCCCTCAGCGTGTGTCCTGTACCCGCTCACCCAGGAGGGTTGGCATCTCCTTCGCCCCAGGCACATCAGGCCCTGCCCCAGTCAGCCCTGCTGCCCTCAGTGAGGAGGCTATTGACCTCCTGAGATCCCTCACTGTTGGGAAATCTATCATTGTGAAGGCCATCCAGGGTGTAGAGAGGCAGTTGCAACAGACAAATGCATTCCTGGAGGGCATTCATTCTGGTCATTCAGCCCAACAGCGAGCTTTTCAAACTCTGGCCTCAGCACTGATGGCAGCCATTATCCCTGTGTCCAGCCTCCCCCTCCATCTTCCTCCACCCAGACCCAATCCCCAGTACCTCAGCCTATCCCATGCACACCACCAGACCAGCATGCACACACCTCAACACACAAGGGTAGCTCTGGCAAACATAAGCACCACACATCCTACAGGCACTCACACAAGCATCATACCCATTCAGACATACCAACAGCCACTGCCTCCACGTCTCCCTCCTCCCTCCCTGTCACGTCTCCACTCACACCTGCATGACCTACATCCTCAGCCACTACCTCCATCACCAGCACGCCCATCACCACACACCGCTCACGTGCACTCACCACCCCCACTACCATTCACACATCCCGTGTGTCCTCTCCCAGTGTGTCTGTGAGCCCATCTCCCAAACTATACAAACCCAATCACACACCCACCCAACAGCCATCCACCTCACGACAACCTCCAGCACCTTCACCCAAAGTCAGCAAATGAACACCTCCTACTACCACTACCTCTTCCTCCACTCCCAAACCCCCTCCATTTACCCGCCCCAGTGTGTCTAAAAAACTTTTCCTGTTAAACCTTGACCTCTTCCCTACACCTCCCCCACCCCTTCTGTCCTCTTAGGGCCTGCCTTTCCAGGTCCCAACGCAGCAGCTCAGGCACCACATCACTGGGAACCGTGGTGCCAGCAGCAACCGGCTTCTGGAGTGCACCAAGCAGCAGGGCAGCCAATGTGCCAAGGAGCCAGGCCAGGCCAAGGACATTCCCCCACCTCAAAAACTAAAGAAGTTGGCCACAGCCCGGAGGGAGAAGGCCAAACACCTGCCACCAAGGGCTCACCCAGGACTACAGTTGTGAGTGGCAAGACAGCTGCACCACCATCCAAGGTGGGGAAGGGGCAGAGAAAGAAAGGGAAGTCGCCGCCAACCTGCACGGTGGACAAGACCGGCACCACCACATGCACTGCCGCCACAGGCACCGCTGCCCAGGACACCGCCGCCAGCAGCACACTCACTGAGCCACCCACTAGCACCGCTGCCCAGGACACTGCCGCCAACAGTACGCTCACTGAGCCACCCACCAGCACACTGCCCAAGACACTGCCACCAGCAGCATGCTTACTGAGCCACCCACCAGCACTGCTGCCCAATGAGCGCCGCAAGCACCGCCAGCGGCCACGCCACATCCTGTGCCAGTGGCACCACCGCAAACATGGCTGCCATCCCCAGTGGTCAGTCGTACATGGCTGGTGGTCAGTTCCAGGGGCCTGGACTGCTTCCATGTTGGCCCACTGTAAGTGGAGTATCACATCCACTACCTCAGTCCTTGGCAGGATGAAGCACTCTGGGCACAAAGCCCCCTCCAGAACAAGTGGAGAGATACATCCACTACCTCAGTCCTTGGCAGGTTGAAGCACTCTGGGCATAAAGCCCCCTCCAGAACCAGTGGAGAAAGACATCCACTACTTCAGTCCTTGGCAGGATGAAGCACTCTGGGCACAAAGCCCCCTCCAGAACCAGTGGAGTATCACATCCACTACCTCAGTCCTTAGGAGGATGAAGCACTCTGGGCACAAAGCCCCCTGCAGAACCAGTGGAGACTGTTATCCACTTAAGAGACTGTGGCTTTGCACTCCCCAGGACAAAGCAGTGGGCAAACCACCCACTGGAGAGACTTGAGAGACTGTGGCTTTGCACTCCGCAGGATAAAGTAGTGGGCAAACCACCCACTGGAGAGACTTGAGAGACTGTGCCTTTGCACTCCCCAGGATAAAGCAGTGGGCAAACCACCCACTGGAGAGACTTGAGAGACTGTAGCTTTGCACTCCCCAGGATAAAGCAGTGGGCAGCCCACCCACTGGAGAGACTTGAGAGACTGTGGCTTTGCACTCCCCCAGGATAAAGCAGTGGGCAAACCACCCACTGGGGATACTTGAGAGACTGTGGCTTTGCACTCCCCAGGATACATCAATGGGCATGGATCCCCCTCGTGGAGCTTGCAACGTGCACTCATCCGGCTGAGGTGCCCCCCCTTCCTTTCCTCTGAGGTGCCTGTTTTATTTCGATCTGATGCCCCTGTAGTGTTCTCTTCGTTTGGATTGGGTATTGAGTGTGAGCCTCGCCCATGAATTTTGGGCCCAGTGGTCCACGGACTATGTAGGTGCAGTACTTGGACTTGAAATCTTGGTGTACATATTTGTTAATAATGTATATATATTTTTGACTAATGGATTTTTCCTGATTACAATTGTTCAAATAATTTCCTTTTGTCCTTGCGTTCTTCCAGGGGGTTAGGGGGGTGTAAATGTAATGTTTCAACATGTATTTGTGTGTATGTTGTGTATGAGGGTGGGGGTGGCGTTGTTGTGTGTTGCGTGTGTGTATCACTCTCTTTTCCCTCCCCCTCCCCTGTGTCGTAGCTGCAGTACTCACCGTGGTGGTCGCCGCCGTCAGTCGTGCTCCTGGTAGAGGAGCAGGAAGACAATGGCAGGTAGAATTTGGAATTCAGGCTCCATGGCGTCCTGGTTCCTCGTGGGGTGTGTAGAGGTGAGCGTTTTCCCTTTCAAGTCCAGTTTCCGCCCCGTTTTTGTTCACATTGAATCCGCCCCGGAAAAGGTGGCGGATTGGCCTCTCATAATGGTGTGGGCGGTACATTGTCTCCCGCCTGTCTGTTGGCGGTAACCACCATGCTGTTTGTTTGTACCGCTGTGGCGGTTGGAGTGTTAAAGTGGCTGTCTATGTTGGCGGTTTTCCTCCATGGTCGTGATTCCACTTTTTTTACGCCTGTTGGCGGTCTTACCGCCGCTTTACCATCGACCGCCAGGGTTGTAATGAGGGCCTTAATGTTTGTTCCTGCTTGGCAGAAGATTTAAAATGCTCCCTCTAAGCGAGACCAAACACAGGTTACCCTGCCCTTCGTGGCAGCAAAACCGCTATGTCCTGGGGTGGGCACCCCATGCCATAGATGACGAGCTGGTCGCAAGGGTAAACTCCCTAGAGCCATTAATTCCTAAGGAAAAAAGGGACTTGCTGGCCCCTCCCTTAATGAATGAAGCCTGGAAGAGGGCTCCCTGGGGCCTTTCCAATCTCAGAAGGAGCCACATTTCCCTCTCCCCGCTTTCTCAATCTTCAGACCCGGGGGTGAGCTCACTGAAGCTTTTAGAGGCTTGAGGAGAGGGGTTGCACAGCCTCCATCCCCTTATAGGAATTGGACAAGGGTGTGGAATCCCCAGGGCCTTTTAAGATTCTGGAAGATGGCCATGTTGCCCCTTCCCCATTTTCTCAATTTTCAGCCTCATGTTTGGCACCCTGAGGCCTCTTCAGGGTCAGGGAGGGTGGCAATTCTGCCCCCCTCCCTATAAATTATAAGATTGTCCCAGGGGTGGGCTCTACAGGGCCTCCCGGGGCTTCAGTAAAGAGTGTCAATCACTCCCCCCTCCCAAAAATATTATAAGATTAGCCCCCCTGGGTGGGCTCCCCAGCACAGGTAATGGCTGGGGGAGCGGGGATCACACATCCCCCCCAATAACATTTGTTTTTGGCTCCAACAGTAGGATCCCTGAGGCTTATAATTTAAAAAAATGCACCCGACCAACATTTTTTAATCCAAGGCTGAAGATCCTCAAAAGAATTCCAAGTTATGAGCATGAATAGGATGTTAAGTGACTTCTTGTAAAAATTTAAGCATGTGTCTTATCCAAAGCTTGGAGGGGTGGGTTGCTGCAGGTAAAATGTATTTCTGACTTGTTTCTGCAAGAGACAATAGCATAAAAGGTACTGACTGGAAATAAATATCTTCCAATAGCAACTACAATCATAAGATGACTCATCCAGGCAATGGATCACAACAATATGGAAAGAGGATCTGGAAATTCGCATGTGAAGAACTGAAAGTTCGGATAAGTATTTCCTTTTCAGAAGGAGTTTTGTGTCTGTATTTCATTTAATATTTGCAGGCCAAAGGTGGCTGCCAAGTACATTCTTTATACTTGCACTCAGGAGTCCGTAGAGCATCCGGTGCCGCTTCAGGTGGGAGGGACTGATATGGAGGGAAGAGGAAAGCTAGCCTGCATCCTCAATGCTGTCCTCTCCCATCCAGTGGCTATGTTGGCTGAGCCATGTGCCCAAAATTGGAATGTGCAGCAACAGCTGTTACAGCTATATGCAAACTTGTCTTGACCCTGCTCCAGCCTGCTCCTGCCTGAACCACCAAGTCAGGCCCTCCCTGGACAAGAACACAAACAACCCAAGATGAGTTTCACCACTTCTTATAGGCGCAGCAGTTAGGTATTGCTTGGTTCCAATGATAGGACCCATATCTGGGCATACCCGTCTCACTCAGGGTGACATATTAAGTGATAAATGGACGCTTGAATTAATCTCAGCCATTGGCAATTGCTACACATCCCAGTGTATTTAAATTTTGCACAGCATGACATCACAGTTAGGATACAACTATATGCAAATCAGTCTTGACCCTGCTTCAATGGGAACAGTCCAGCCCGAACTGCAAAGACAGGTCCTCCTGAACTGGAACACAAGCAATTCAGGACTGGTTTCACTCTTAATATAGGCTCATCAGACAGGTGTAGCTTGCTTCCAGTGATACAGTGTGCCACGCCTGGGCATAACTGTACCACTTAGGGTAACATATTAAAGTATATAAAAAGTGATGGGGGAACGCTTGATGATTTAATCCCAACCACTGGTAATTACTCAAGGATTGGTGCAGAGATCATACTAGGAAGTGATGGTTATAGAGGATGCAGCTATGGAGGTGAATTGCTTCACAAAGGTAAAAAATTGTCTGGTGTTGTTTATGCTGTTTACAATGTATTCCGTCAGAGCTGATCACTTGGTGGATCTGATTTGCTGGTGATAGAACATGAGGACAGGATATTTTGTTGGTTTTGTTGCAGATCGGTTTCTATCTGCATTTGCATTGCTTGCAGTGGCATTTGGTGTGTCTTAGGTCATCTGTGTATCAACTTTCTGGTGTCCTGATCCTGGTGGTGGTGATGTTGAGTAGGGCAATGGCATTGGTGCAGGAATTGATCCAGGCATTGAAGTTGGTAAGGGATCATGAGAGGTTGTTGTGGTGTTGTGGTTGAAGGGCATGGAGCTTTGAGGTCCATGTTGTTCTGGGATGTTGTTCCTGATTTGTTGGGTGGAACTGGCAGGATCTACATTACTTGCCAGTGGAAGATGAGCAGGTTGAAGTGAATGAGGGTATAAATGGTCCAGATGAAGGAGATGGACCTGTCCTCTGCAATAGCATCAATGTTTGAGAAGATGGGTTAAAACAAGGATCCTTCATGAATGGTGCACTGCACTTCCTGGGTGAGTCCAAGGGGCATATTTACTTTTATATCATGCAACATGCACAGCAAGAGAACTTCCTGTGCTTTGTTGTGTAAAAGGGAGAGTGCAGAAATGCTCCATATTTACAAAAGTATGGAGCATTTCTATTTGTGCTGGGACACTGTATGCTGCCTAGCGCCAAAGCAGGCACACTTATACTGTAGTGCATGGGTGCTTGTATTAGGGGGCGGGATTGTTTTTGTGCAGGAAGGGACATCTACCTGGACAAGAAAACCATTAGAAGCTTATCCTCTTTCTATTTGTGCTGCAGAATGAGCACACATGGAAAGAGGTAGGAACAAGGAGAAATAAAGATATTTTTACTCAATATGCCTCTTTTTGGTAGGTGTGCCATGTTTTCACAAACCCAGGTTTACAAGTCATTGTAAATCTGGGTTTACCTTAAAATAAATGGGTAGGTGCATGGAAATGCCCATGCTCCACCTATGTACTGCCTACCAGAAAGCAAAGTAAGGCAAGGCAGCGCTATGCACTGCATTGCATTACTTTGCATTTACTAACCTATGCAAAGCCATTCAAAGTGGTTTTGCGCACCCTAGTAATAGCCCAAAATGATAATGTGTGAATCCTGCACCACAAACGTGGTACAACCACGACACAAAATCATAGTAAGTCTAGGCCCCAGTGTGGTTAGGTCATCCAGGAGGTTGTTTACTGTTGGGGTCTGAGAGGTCCTCTAGGTCGTAATTAAAGGCAGCAAGGATGATGAAAGAGCTGGATTCAAGCACGAGAGGGGCAATGAAGCCCTCACTTCAGTTGACAAAGTTCGATGATCGCCTGAGTTCCAGTACATGAGGGCATCCCCCAGGATGGAGTTGTCTGCGATGTTAAGTTTAAATGCCAGGTTCCTTGCTGGTTTTTGTGAGCGTGGCTGAGCAGTGGATATTTTTTCAGACAATAACACGTCCTCCTTTAGGTTTGCAGGCTCTGTACTGTCATATGATCGTGTATGCTGGGAGATAGCTGAGTCAATGTTGGTGCTGATGAAGGTGTGAGGCATGTCTCAGTCAAGACGTGCAGGTCTGGTGAGAAGTCATGCAGAATGTTCAATAGTTTGGTGACAGATCTGATGACTGAACACATATTGAAGAGAAGGCGTGACAGGGAGAGTTTATGCCTGTGTGGGTGGGGGGAGTGCTTGGTCATGTGTGACAGAGTGAGGGAGAGGTGGGTGTGTGAGAGGAGCAGTATAGGGTGGGCATGTGAGCTGGCATCACTGGCAAATGCTGTAGTCCGAAATTAAAGAATGCTACAGTAAGTTGCACTAATTGAGAAAGAAATAATGGCAACAAAGAAAGAGAAATAGAAGACAGACATAGATATGTGAACATATACTGAAAAAAAGAGAAGGGATGTATAGTGTGAGACAACAAGAGTGCTAGAAAGAGAGAAAGGCAGACATGAAGACAGGCACAAAGAGATTGTTCTGCCAGCTTACTGTCAATGAGCAATGTTTTATTTGTTGTTCATAACTTTGCTTAAACGGAAGTTATCAACTGCATTAAACGTGTTTTTTTCCAACAGACAAAAATTTCATGTGCTACACGCATAAAGATAGGGGCAAAATCGATGTCTATTTTTCATCTTCAGAAGCGAAATCAGGAAAGTATGAGATGATATGGGAATAGTCGAGCTTCTTACAAAGTGATGACATCAGGGGAGGTGAGTAAACATATCATTGGCTGAAGTTTCCTATCCTAGTATGAAAGCTGTCTGGGATTTCTAGCTGCTGCTCAGCCTCTCATAAAAGCGCTCTAATTTGAAGCTTGCAAGCCTGCATGCAAAGAGAGACATGAAAATAAGTTCATGCTGTATCACAGAGAGAGCTGGCAGGTGGCTTTCTGGTCCAATGGATTTGCCATTTGATGGTAGTCAGAAGTATGAAGAGTTCTGTCCCTCTTTGGTTGCGGTTTAGGAATTGCAGACATGTCTGATTTCCTTTGAAAAACATGGTGTCACTATAAACATATCAATGAAATCAGCTTCAGACCGCATCACTACAATGCTTGAACTTTTAAACTAAATCAGAATCTACTGAGAGATCTCATTTAAAAGAAGCTTGACTGTTTTATAACTCAAAATGCTTCATCGATGAATGGATGAATGAGTAAGTGCATGGATGAAGGTTCAAGGTGAGTGCATGGATGGATATTTTTGAGTACAAAATCCACTGTATATCAAAAACGACTGCCATTATGATAGTTCAAGCATTACACCAGGGGTGGGCATCATTGAGAAAAGAGTGAGAACAACATACGAATCAAGTATATGTCAGGTATGTCAACATTTAAAATAATTATGCCAGAGCATGCATTATGAATGTGTGAGCATCATCATGCCAAGAACGCACACAATATGTCAAGAATTACCAGATAAACTAAGCAATCCTAAGTGTATGTTCAGGGTCACTCCATCACTCAAACAAACTTGCTATTTAAAGTTTATACTATAAATGTATTTAAAATATCTTGCTATCCTAGAACATTTTGCATGATGGTGTCTGACAGAATCCAAACCTTACCTCCTTTCGCTGAAATCTAAATCTGCATCTTCTCAAATAGTATGTGAAAATTACCTTTACCACCACCTTGTTATTCAGCATGTATCTCTCCTTTACTATCTTGATTGTTTCTGCTCAGTTAAACAGCTCTCTGCAGTCAGAAAGCCAAGTTGGGTGGTATTTATGTCACCTAATAATATTTATGTCACCCAGTAAGTACTTGGTGCATTAAATAACTCATTTGTTGTAAAAATGTCAGCAGATCAACCCTACATAAATAAATAATTCAATAAGTAGATCATTGATTCCAACGAACTCCTTTTTCATCTTAAGAACCTCTTCTAGCTGTATGGCTAAAATAAAGCTGCAAAATATGCAGACATTAATAAAACAAATTTGCGATATCATTACAAGTGATGTGGACACAAAACTTTGTATAGTAAATTATTTTATTGCGACTGACTAACCATGTTGCTTTGAATCTAGGAGTGCCACAAACCTTCTCTTCAGGTAAGCCTTGGACTGCTCGTCCACATCTACAAGAGAGTGAAGGATTCTTTGGTGTGACTTACTTTTCAGTGGTGTTTCAGTAACTTGAGCACTACTTACTATACATTCTGAGCTTCCTCTCTTTCAATAAGATTTTTCAACCCTGTAATTAAGTATCCCAATAACCCAGCCTGACACATGGATTGAATTTTTGTGGATTTCAACACAGGCATTCCCTAAATCACAACATGGTATGTCCTTCCTTGTTAAAAAATACCACTTATTTTAATGGCCGATTGAATCTGTCTTTGGGAAATCACATAGCTTCATAAAATGTAAAGTATTTTGTTTTCTTTGGAAGGCCGTCCACAAACAAGACTCTACTTATCTAATGTGATTCAAGTAAGCTCCAATAACCCTGAACGATCTGAGATGGAAGGGAGCCATGTTGAGGGTCATGTCTGAGAGTATAGAACTTATTTAGGAATTATTACTTTATATATTTTTCTCAGTTCTATGAGCGCACGCATGTTAAGTCAACATCTTTCTTCTACTAGATGCAGTTGCGGTCCTTAGAACCCCCTCCATCAGAGATCAGTTACTGACCATCTGGTGATTAACCATCTGGAAATTTTTGTCGCACTTTATTCTGAAATATACTTTATCCTTGTTAACTCTGTTCACTAGATGCTCACATAACTGTGTTTTTTCTTATATTTGCACCTTTGTATATTTGCTGTTGGTGTATGTGGACATAGTTTGATACTCTACAAGTGAAGGAAATGCTAACTTCAAGCTAACTATAAGCTGTACTCTTTTGCCCACTATGAAGCTCACAAAATCTGGGACAAATACCAGCACATGACTGTGTTGCTTTCTACATTTGGCATTTAGCATGCTCACCAAAGGTGTTTGTTTGAAATCAGAAGAACAGGCCATTTTGCCTTTTTGGACACCCAGAGAACCAGAAAATACATAAGTGTAATATCATAAGGCAAGATGAGTTTGCACTGGTACAGTTATCAATAGAAGACTTAGTAGCTTTCAGCATTTGTGAGTATTGAAAACGTTGACATTGCCGTTTCCACCCGAGAAAATAACTCCTAAAACATTAGAATAACTGTGTTTCCGGGGTGGAAATATAGTATAAAAATCCTCGGATCCTATAGGAATAAAGGAGATGAGACTTTTCCTCAGGGAAAATATTTCCCATGAACAAAACAAATCAAGTTATATGTAAATACATATATACAAATTTTGCATCCTCTGGTAGCAGTTGGCCTGTACCAATACTGCTGGAAACCCATTTTCTCTGGAAAAAAGAAAGTCCTATGTGCAAATGCACCTCCTTTACAAATGACGTATTCATGCTGGATTTGCGCCTATTAGCAAACACTGGTTGGTAAGAGTAATTTTGTGAATATACAATGTATGTAGGTGTCTTGGGGTACTCATGTCAGAAACTGATAAAGGGGAACTCTGAGCGAGTGTAACGCCTCCTGTTTATGTAAAAGTATTATTGTGTAATTCTTTAAAGGTATGTAATTAAAGACGACTTGATGTAACATTTCATCAGCATTGTATTTTTTAAACAGTGTTGGAATATTAAGGGGGCGAATAAAAATATGTGTTCTGACAAATGCATGTAAATAACATTGACTGATTTAACAATTTAGGGTCAATGTTCTAGGGCACTGAATGACTCACATAAAGGATGAAATTGTATTTAACTTTTATAAACATAATTAAGAAGTTTATATGTCCACATTTATTTAAACGTATAATTGATTGAGCCACAATGTTCACAATGTGTAATAAATGTCGTTGTGTACATGTTTATCACTCATGGTTTTTTATGCTTAAACCTAGGAATGCGCAAAAAAGATAAGCCTCCGTAGGAGAGGCGTAACGAGGAGAAATATTTGTATTTCTCCTCGTTTTTCCCTCTTTCTGTGTGTGCTGCACTTTGCAGCAAACATAGAAGGAGGAAAAAGCCTCAGGGGATTGTGTTGTGCAGGAAGGTGCCCCTTCCTGAACCAAAACAATCCTGTATTTAAGGTGGCACCCTTGCACCATGGCGCAAAGGTGCCTGCATTGGTGCTAGGCAGCCAAAAGGGCACCAGCAAAGGGAAAAAGACAGGAATGTGCTGTATTCTTTTGAAGACGGTGCATTCCTCACCTTTCCCTGTCATGTGGTGCAGTGCAAGAAAATAAATTGCTGCGTTGCAATGTGTAACAATCCACATAAATATTCCCTTGTAGTCGGGAAACATTTCATGAGACCAGATATCTTCCCTGCAAGGTTCACAGAAGCATCTTCCATTGTGGCAAAAACCTCCAAGTGGAACAAGTGTATGAATCATAACACTAGGGGTGCGACACTTAGCACTAATTTTCAAAAACAAAAGATTTTTATTGATCGAAATGTCCCTCTTGGTCCCTCTTAAAGCCCCAGGTCCTCAGGACAGACTTTGTTGCACCCAGACTCTCTCTATTAAGGGATTTTTCAATGCTCACACTAGGTTACTCACCGCTAATCAGTTTCATATTCTTTGGAGCAGGGAACCCTTCAGCAAAAATGAGAAACCAGTGGGTAATCTTTGAAGAATATATCAAGTGCCTGCAAGCATGCACTCAATCAATCAATCAATCAATCATAGTATTTATAAAGCGTGACTTCTCACCCATGGGAGTATCCAGGCACTATCGGTTTTTGCTGCTGGCTGTTAGCTTCTCATCAAAAAGCAAAGTCTTGAGCTTCCTCCTGAAGTTGGGGAGTGAGAGAGCGGTGCACAGGTTGAGGGGGTGGTCGTTCCAGGTCCTAGTGACAATGTGAGAGAAGGATCATCCGCAGGTGTGACTGCGGTGTACTCTCAGGACTTGATCGAAGGTTGTGGCGTGGAGCTCCCTAGTGGCCCAGTGGAAGGAGAGTCTGTGGTTGATGAGTTTGAGCCCTATGTTGTGGAGGGCTTTGAATGCGAGGAAGAGAACCTTGAATTTGAACCTCTTGTGCATGAGCAGTCAGTGGAGATCTCTGAGATAGGGGTGATGCAGGTCCAGGATGAGTCTTGCCACTATGTTCTGGATAGTTTGGAATTGGTGTAGGAGTTGGGTGGGGAGTCCGATATAAATGGTGTTCACGTAGTCAAGTCTGCTGGCAATAATGGCCTCGGTCACCATCTTTCTCATTTTGATGGAGATCCGTCTGAAAATCTTCCATAGCATGTGGAGGTTATGGAAACAGGAGGAAGCCACTGCTTTTATCTGTTGTTTGAAGATGAGTTTGCTGTCGATGATGACTCTGAGGTTGTGAGCATGGTAGTTCGGGTCAGGGTTTGTCTGAGTGTGGAGGGCCACTAACAGTCATCCTGGGTGGGGGTGTGGTTTCTAAAGATGATCACCTTTGTCTTGTCCTTGTTAAGTTTCAGGCTGTTGGATCTCATCTATTCAGTGACGTGGGGCATGGAGTTGCTGAAGTTGGCTTTAGAGGAGGCATGGTGTTCAGGGAGGGGAAGAATCACAAGTCCTTCAGTTTTCTTTCCTTAGCACTCTTGTCAGATGTTTGTCCCGAAGAGATCTGAGACACTCATGGAGAAGTCCTATTTGTAGCCTGTGCACTAACTAGTGATTGGAGAAAACCCTACATCCTATTCTGGCAACTTTCCCACTTAAATCCAACCTCATTGTGTACCACATTTCTACCTTTACTGAAATACTTCAATAAAGATGATCACACTCTTCTTCTCTTTGCAGAAGCTTGGTATTCCCTTTCAGACACAACCCTACACAATAGAGGAAGCATTAAGTATGTCTGTGTTGAAACCTGTATTTACTCATGTTGTGGATACAGAGAATGTCTGAGAGGGCCCTTGGGATGAGTGGTTTTGAACATATACTTGAAACGAAAATACGTTGTAGAGCTCTCTGTTGACATCCATTTATGTGTTCTGATAGATCATCACCCCTGCTGAATTGTCAGTGTTTATCCAACTGACTATCCCTGCAATCATGAAATGGTTGCATCGCCCTCCTGTAAGCAAGTTGTTCACAACTCGTCTTGGATGACAATTCCACTTATTGGAGTAGAGACAGGCAGAAAAACTGGTTTTAAATTCAGTTTGCTTTCAGACTGAAAAAAAGTTTCGTTTTAAAAGGCTAATTTTCCACCGCAGATATTAGAAATTCTCGTTTTTTTGGGCAAAATGTAATAAATAACTTCAAATGAATTTCTATACTTTTCACAATCTGAGTTGTATAAAATGATTTCAGTTATGGCCTGTTCATGGAAAGTATAACCTGGCTACAAAGTGACAAACAGATTTTGGCAACTTTTCAGCATTGATACATTTATTTAATCTATAATACTTCCTACATTTACATTAAGCATGCAGTCCTAAGAGCATAGAGTGTATACTTATGGTTGACTAAAATAGTATTTGGTACCATTTATCCGTGAAGTGGATTTAAACTGCAACCCAGCCAAAGCATAATTGTGTTTCTGGTGCATACACTTTAGTCCTACATATGGATGGTGTAAACACATACAGCAGAAATGTAAGTAATTTAAATTCTTCATCGCCAGGGGCATTTGCTGTGTCACCTAACAACTATGACCTTTCTGTAAAGTGAATTAGTCCAATTTGGAGGATACCAAAGTTCAAGTGCTTTGTTGAGTGTTAAAATAAAACACAACATGTTGGTTGCTAAAGTATAACACAACATGTTGGTAAGCCAAAAAGTCTAATTACATTTATGCAAAAACATCATGCAGCACAACAAAAAATCAGGAGGCAATTATCATTTCAAAAGACTAGCGTTCTCACTCAAAAGCAGCCAGTTGGAGAATAAATGCATATGTCAATGATGTATACATTTATCTCTTCATACAACTCTATAGTATGCAAACACATTACAGAAACGTGTTACTTTCAGCAAAACGTATTTAATGAGCTTGTGGCGGGGTCATCTCACGAAGAAAATGCGCGAGGTCCTTGAAGCGAAAATATACAATACATAAGCACATTACTGACTCCATCATTTTCTTAAAGTACTGCTTCTAGTAGCCAGTATCAAGAGTAAGGCTTGCTTTATTGTGAAACACAGAAATGTGCAAATGTACTATCTCTCAAATAATCGCTTCCAGGCCTACTAGAGCCATTAAAAGTAGCATATATGTTGAGAGTGAAAGGAATTCCATAGTAATAAGAAAAATTACATTCATATTTGATGTTAAAATATATGAGTGGACTTTGTTGCATAAAAATGCAAAAAGAGGTGAATTCGTTATTGAACACAGCTTTCTCCTGCCTGCTAATCCAAACAATAAAAAATAGGAAGCCACCACAAATTAGCGTAATTCCTCACAGCTACTTTATAAATCCCACACGCACATGCGCACAACCACAAACACTCAATCGCACACAAACTGCAAGCCTGTAACAAAGTACATGCACCTGCACAAACAATACGCATCAGATTCCTTGGGGTCAACAGACTGAACAAAAATTTGTTTTTGTAAATGAGTGAATTACTCTTGACTTTTTATGAGTTGTGTCCGGTGAAAGTCTGATTTCTTCCAAAAAATGTTTTTATGAACACTACTTTACACCACATAAAAGTAATTTGTGTGTCCAACTCATGTAAAAGAATATGGGGAAACAGAACTCTGTCTAACATCTCTGCAGAGGAAATGTGTAAATATGTCTATCCAGAAAACGCCCTTCACTACGTTCAGATTTCTGTCCATGAGCTCTTCAGGATTACTACCAAAATGTGATGCCATATGAAAAGCTAACTGCAAGTGCAGGATTATCTATTTCTGAAAACTAAACATCATCATCTTCCCTAGGAGACTATTAATTTCTCTTTGGCAAAGAAAAATTGCCCTTTACGATTTGTTTGAACTTCCCAAATATCCCCAAGGCACAGAAGTATGGGAGATTACAGGCCATGATACCCTAAGTAAAATGACTGCAGTGCTTCCTTATTCATAACAAACGTGTAGACAGGTTTATGTAGCAACCATTATTGACCCAAGCAGAGAAAGGGCTTTAAAATGTCAGATTCACAATAATAAGCTGTCAAAGATGTACACTATGAGAAAGTGTAGCATAATTTGGCATATTGAAAAACGCTGCTCTTGTATTACGTTGCAATATCGAGATATCTAATTTCGTCATAACGTCTACCAGGTGTTATTTAATATTGTGGGCGATAGCTATTTGAGAAGAAAATTAACGGGTGTCTTGTGAAATTATATATATATTGAACATCAAATGTTTGTCCGTTAACCACTTCCAGTGCTCTAAATGGTCAATATTCAGTATATCATATGCTGTGAGTTCCTAATTATCATTTTTGAATGACAGAGACGAATCAGGCAAATGCTGATAATAGTAGGGCCCTGAATAAATAGAAATTGAATGCGATCTCAGTGCTCAGAAAATAAATATTACGTGCTAGATCACCAAATGAGGAAATATGTTTTTAAAGAGACAACTGTCATTCGTTTAGAAATTCTGGTCTGTTCTAGCGGTAATTCCATGCATTTGCAAAGTGTGCAAATGAAGTAGCGGGAACAAAAATGGTCATTAGTTTTATCCCATACCTAAGTGCATAACATAAGCTCATGCAGCCCCTCCGGAGCAGAGGGGTCCTTAACACTTCAAAGGGGCCGCCAGCCACTCAAGGGATAATGATTCAGTCCAGAGCCCATGGATTAAGAGATGAATAACGGGAGAATCAGGGGGCCCTCACTCCACTGCTCATAAATGAGCCATTGAAAACTATCTACTGTCCTATTATAAATTAACTACATTGGTTTCTTCAGGCCAGTTGACATAGAAGTGAATTAAACGCAACTCATTTTAGAATCTTATTTTACAGCTCCCGGGAAAAGATGGATCCTAAGGCCCATATTTATACTTTTTGACGCAAACCAGCGCCAAATGTACCATCGGCTAATGCCATTCCTACGCACCATGTGGGCGCCTTATTTTAGGATTGACATTACCCGGCACTGCAGGCTGGACAGAGTAAAACAAAAATGACTGAAATTGGGCAGCGCCGGTGTAGGGGAAAATGGGGGTTGTGCATCAAAAAATAATGCAAGTCAGATTTGAGTAAAAAATCATGGCTCAAAACGGACTGGCACCATTTTTTGACACACAACCCCCATTGAAATGACTCCTGTCTTAGCAAAGACAGGAGTCATGACCCCTTGCCTAATGGCCATGCCCAGGGAACTTCTGTCCCCTGGGCATGGCCATTGGGTACAGTGGCATGTAGGGGGACCCACATTAGGACCCCCCATGCCATTTTAAAAACTAAAAAAATAATACTTACCTCAACTTACTTGTACTTACCTGGGATGGGTCCCCCCCATCCATGGGTGTCCTCCTGCGGTGGGCAAGGGCGGCAGGGGGTGTCCCTGGGGGCAGGGAAGGGCACCTCTGGACTGCTTCCATGGTCTGAGACGATGGAAGTGAGCCCACAGGTCCCTTAATGCCTGCCTACAACCAGGCATTAGAAAACAGCGAACATCAGGCTGTGTGCCGTTTTTTAGGGTCCTCCCCCTCTTGTGCGTAAAAATGACGCATTAGTATAAATAAGGCACACAGGCCTTAAAGTCATTTTTTGGACGGGAACGCCTACCTTGCATGTCAGTAACGTAAGGCGGTTTCCCACATCCAAAAAATGACGCACACTGAGGTTTTTTGACGTCCGCGGGGTCGGGCGTCATAGTTTAAATATGGGGCAAGCTTTGCGCCGGATGTGCGTCAAAATTCTTGAAGCACATTCGGCGCAAACAGAGTATACATATGCCCCTAAATCTTTCATCTGCCACCTTTTCAGAGATATTTACAAAGGCAAAAACAGACGTATCAACAAACGTAGTGATTGACACAAAGGAAATCAGAGAACATGCACCATAGCATAACACATCCTTCCTGTAGCATGATCCAACGATGAAACAGAACATCAGTCACCAATTGATCTCCAACTAGTACAATTCTTTTTATTTTATTTTTTTGATTTTTTATTCTAAACAAGCATGAAATTGTGTATTTCTCACATAAAATCCAAAATGTGTATGTTTTTCCTTGTCTTACTAAAATTCTGCAAAGGGATTTTTTTCATGCTGATTTAGCTCAGGGAATCCATCTTTTGCCACACAAGCAGAAAACATAATTAAACTCTGTGAATTCGCATGAGAATCGTATCGAGAGGAGGGCAGCCAGGCAGCCAACAGGAAAAAGTTTGTGCCCCGTTAGGAGTGCCATTGTAATCTGCCTGTTCATTATGCACCCCCTATAGTGTTACTGATACCAGAGTTACTGGTAACGTCTACGGGTGGGGGGGAGTTAATGATGGATTACGAGTGGATCTATGTGGTCCCGGATTTCTGTAAAAAATGAGCAGTTACAAGAATAATCAATAAATCCAATACCAATCTCCCAGGTGATTTCTTATGTTTTGACATAATTTCAACCAGAGATTTCAACCTCCTCGTGAAAGACACCAGGAACAGATTAATCACCTTGCGCAGCAAGTGGCAATTTCTGCATGGTCACTCTGATTGTTTGGCCTTTTTAAATTACCAATTGTTCTGGTATTAGGAATCCGTGCACCAAAACATTGGTATTTAGTAGCGTGTTGCATGTCCTCTGCCCCCAAAATTGTACTGTTAAAATCAGTTTTGCCCAATTTGTCTATGTTCCTTTCTATTAGGCTGCAGTAGGTGGCACAGACAACCCATCAGTGGCATGGAAGTTAAATGGTACATGTGGGTTTCAGTTTGTCTTTCCAGCGCTGACATGTGTGGCAAAACCTTCTGCCTTATGGCATTATGGCTGGGGGGTATAGCTTAGACCAAAAAGATGACAGATGTGCAGTCCAATTTCTCTGACCCAGTCTGGGCAAAAAAGACTCCCACCAGCTGGGTGAGAAGAGCTGCGGTGGGAAAAAAACAGATCCTTGCAAAGCAGTGGGGCCAGCAAAATGGCTATCACAAGGTCTATTAGAGAAGGTGAAGAGAGTGCCACAGGGAAAGTAAGAAACTTTTAATAAAATATGTGAGAAAGACTTGATTGCAGCAGCCCTTAAATGTGATGAAATCGTCCTCCGTATACAGAGAGAGGTTTTGGAAGTGGTCCTTTCTGCAGGGTCATCCCCAAACTTTTTACCTTCCTCCTTGGCTTTTTGTTGAATTAGTTTTTGTTGCCCTTAGGACTCTGCACACTTTCACAACCGCTAATCAGCGGTAAAGTGCATGTGCTATCTACTTGTAACATGGTAATATTGGGTAATCTACAATTTCCATATTTAATTTACTTAATAGTCCCAAGTTAAGTGTAGCCAGAGTCTGTAAATGTAATGCTATTAGTGGGCCTGCAGATTGATTGTGACATCTACTTAGTTAGCCCCTTAACCATGTCTCAGAACTGCAGCTTTGAACTGCCATTTCAACCTGGTCAAGTAACCCTCTTGCCACACCTACATCTTAATTTTTAATACATATTGGCCACCCCTAGGGTAGGCCCCGACAGCCCACAGGGCAGGGTGCAATGTATTTAAAAGGTAGGACATTAACTTTAAAGTTTTATATGTCTTGGTATGCGAAAAATTCTTAAATTTGTTGTCCATTAATGCAAGGCCTACTTCTCCCACAGCATGTTAGAGTTGCCTTAGTACAACTTTATAAGCATAGTTTCCAAATGGGAAGAGAGTATTCCTTCAAGCTAGGTGTCTGTGGAATTACAATTTAAAATCCTAATATAGTATAGTCGGATTGAAATTCTGAAAATTCCACTTTTAGAAAGTTGGGATTTTATTATTTTAGCCATTTGATGCCTGCTGCCTGTCTATGAACACATGTCTGGGGAGGGTGGCAGATGGACTTTGTGAATTCTCCCAATAGGTGTGACTTCATGGGTCATCCTTGCAGGATAGAGGGAGGAGCTGGAACCTGCCTCACATTCATCTGAATAGGATGTGTCTTTTACCCACATAAACGGCTGCATAACCCTTGTATAAAGTATGGAGCCACAACAGGAAGGGCAGAGCCTCTGTGCAATTCGAAGGCCTGTTTTCCCTACTTCAAAGGAACCACTAGGTATAAGTACTGGACCCCAGACACAACCACTTCAGTACACTTCTGGACCGGTGGATACTCTGCCAGGAAGGACTGCTGTGCTGCTGAAAGGACTGCTGCTCTTCTGGACTGCCACTCTGAATAAGCTGCTTCCTAGCTGTGCTGACCTGCTGCCTGCTGCCCCGTGCCTAGAAAGGAAGAACTGGACCTAGAAACCATCATGAACCCAGAACCTCAGAGTGACTCAAAGGGCTAGTCTGCTGGGCTCCGGCACATAACAGGCTCCCCACACCTCCTGGACCCATCTTCCACGAGCTCCTGACCCCTGACCCCTAAGAGGCACCTCTCAGGTCCTGGGCCCTTGGAAGAGGTCTTTTTGCTTTTTAAGTGAAGCTTTTAGGCTCTTTATGAATGGGCCAGTTCAACCCAGAACCTTGTTGCTCACCCAGAAATCCAGGATGAACAGACACACATTTATGTCTTCATGCAGCAAGTATCGCGCCTCTCAAGGCCAAGAGGCTCCAATCTGTCCATACGCAATGCCCGACTGAGCTTACGTGCCCTACCTACCAATGCCAACTACTCCCTCCTTGCTCCCAGCTAACTTCTTCCCTGCAAATAGGACTCTTGGCACTATTCAAGAGAAGGTAAACTTCAGTGGGAGTAATCTGGGACTGTATCCGACCTGTGTTCTGTTGCCATTGGCTTGAACTTTTGACTTTGACCTGGTCTAGCCCGACCAGATCGCTGAGGTTGGAGATTTTTTGTTTTTTTAGGCAGCACTCTATAGTTTATTCCTTAAAAATTCATAACTTCAGCTCTACTGGTTGGATTTTTGTCATTTTGATCTTGTATTATATATTACATTTTGCTCTTTTTTTCTAACCTGGTGTAGTACCTCTTTGTGTGATGTTGTTATTGTTTTACTGTTTGAAGTGTTGCACAAATACTTTACATACTGCCTCTAAGTTAAGTCTGACTGCTTTGTGCAAAGCTGCCAGAAGGTTGAACACAGTTTAATTTGGGGTTGCTTGGTATTGTGCAAGCGCAAGTCCTATTCCACCGCTGCCACCAATGTTAGAAATGGGGTTTCTGGTTGGCTAGGGTATGCACCTAAGCCAGGCAGAAACCACCCACTCTAGTCAGGGCAAGGGAGTTACACGTCCAAGATAACCCCTGCTCACCCTCTTGGTAGCTTGGCACGAGCAGTCAGGCCTACCCTGGAGGCAATGTGTAAAGCATTTGCACAACACACCCAACATATGTGACGCACTATCCCCACCACAAAGGAAACACAACACCAAGTTATATGAAAATTTACTGTATTGTAGACAACACAATCATTAGACCAAACATCACATCAGTATTATCCTGCTAACTTAGCAGCTGCCAGAACATTACACATTAGTTTCTCTGCAAACTAGCAGTAGTCACATATAACACACAGGTTACTCAGTATTCTGCAACAGAAGCAACAGTCAGGAAACACGTTATTACACCAAAGCACTTGTCATAGAAATATCATAAACGTCCATAGCAGGAACATTATAAAATGTATGGTAAGTCAGAAAACCATATTAGCATGTTATGCCCATAAAAGGAACATTTGCATACACATATGAAACATCATCAAACAGGTAAGCAACATATAAATCAATAAAGCCTTTAAAAAGAACTTATGGTGTACATATATTGTTATTTGGTAGTACCTGGTTTGATGTAGACACCTCAAGTGCCTCCAGAATGCAAAATGGAGCCACTAGCGCTCCTCTGCGCAAAACAGGGGCCTCCGGTGAGCTCTGAGGCAGAGAGGGGTGGCACGCACACCCTCTGTACTACTGACAGGCCCCCTTTGGGCACGTGATTGCTTGGGGCCCCCCGGGCCTCCACCGGCCCTCATGAGGGGGGCCAAGGACATCGATTACTTTTTGTAAAGGAGGGGGGCACCACGCACCCCCTCTGTTTCACAGATGGGCCCCTCCTGGGGCCCGGGATCCTGGAGGGTCCCCCCGGGCCTTCACTGGCCCTCCAACGTGGGGGCTGAGGTTCAGGCACTGGCCCACAAGAGGCCAAACAAGGGACTGGTGGTGCAGGGGAGACACTGGTGAGGCTTCCGCCCCACCCGCGGTCCGACAGAGACTCCTTCTGGGCTCGGCAGGGCAGGGAGAGGCTTCCTTCACCCCTGCCCATCTCGTGCCTTGTCCGGACCCAAGTATGGACCTTCTGGTGCCCCAGGGGTGGGCCTCTGAGCGATTCTTGCCCCAGGGCACCACTAGGAGCACGCTTGCTCCAAAGCCAATTTTGCATTTTTCTTCGTGCCTCGGGGGCACAGAAATAAGCGCAGCTCCGGCGCTGCACTCACTATAGCCGGGGTCGCGGTGGTGATTTCTTTTCCCCCTGCAATATAAAGCGCTTTTCAAGTGCTAGGAGAAAAAAAGAGGCAGAGCTTTTCCTCTTCAAGCGCTAAGCCTCTACAATGTGAAGCGCTTTCCAAAGCGCTTAGTCTGGCAAGGTATTGAAGCACTCATCATGCTCCACGATGTTGCAGGGGTCAAGGGCCACCCTGCCTCTGGGGAGCAGAAATTAAGGAGCAGGCCCACAGGTGAGGGGGCCCAGCAACAGGCCAGCACACAGAGGATGCAAGCAGGTGGCAAGTTCTTACAGTGACCAAGCAGGTCACAGGTCAGCACAGCAGCCGCAATCCATGGCGGTGCCTTGTGAGTCCTTCCAGCCTTTTGAGTCCAGTTCCAAAATGATTCCAAGAGTCTCCGAATTGTGGGGAAAAATCCCCTGTACTTATACTCAGTCCTTAAGTGTTTTACAATGAAAGGGGAGAGGAGGTTCCTACCTGTTACAACTGGTTCTGGGAGTGCCCCCTCTCTCCTCCAGCACAGGCTCCAAACATCATTTGGGGGTAAACGACCATATTGTGTGAGGCCAGGGAATAGCCTTTACAAATGTAGGTGTGTCCCGCCTCTCCCTTCTCTCAGCCAGGAAGACTATTCAGTATGAAGATGCACCTCTGTGACACCTCCAACCTGCCTGTGTACAGGCTGTCTGAAAAGTATGCACCAAGCCCAACTGTCACTCTGCCCAGACGTGGATTGGAGTCAAGCTGCAAAGCACCAGAGTCATAAGCACAGAGAAATGTGCACTTTCTAGAAGTGGCATTTCTGTAATAGTAATAAAAAATACACCCACACCAGTAAGCAGCATTTCTCATCACCATTACAACCATACCAAACATGCCTATGCTACCCCTCATAAATCAGACAATATCCCTTACACATAAGGCAGGGCATTTCTAATGCAATCCCATGAAAAGGCAGCACTCACAGCAGTGAGACACCAAGTTAGGCTGTTTGTCACTACCAGGACAGGCCACGCAACCTGGCACATGTCCTGCCTTCTACACACATGGCACCCTGCCCATAGGGATAGTTAGGGCATACCTTCTGGGTAACTTACATGTAGTAAAACGGGAGTTCTGGGCCTGGCAAGTAAATTTAGATGCCTGGTCCCTGTGGCAGCAAATGCACACACAGGCCCTGTGCTAGTAGGCCTGAGACAGGTTTGAAAGTCTACTTCAGTGGGTGGTGGAAGCAGCGCTGCAGGCCCACTAGTAGCAATTAATTTACAGGCCCTGGGTATAGAGATACCACTGTACAAGGGACTTATAGATAAATTAAATATGCCAATTAGGTATAAGTCAATCATACCAACTTTAGATGTGAGAGCACCTGCACTTTAGCACTGGTAAGCAGTGATAAAGTGCTCGGAGTCCTAGAGCCAACAGCAAAAGGTCAGAAAAAAAAGGATGAACTAGGTAAAAAGTCAGGGAGTGAACCTGCCACAAGGGCCATGTCTAACACTTAACCTAACTAGGACTGTGGCTGCTTCTTGACCATGGCTCTCACCCCACTCAACCAGAACCGAATTTCAAACAACAGTACACTTAGTATACTCAAGGGGATTTGAAACTCAAAACTCCCTGTGAACACATGCCTGTTTTGCAAGATTTTGAAGACAAAGAGACATTCATGAGAACAGTATAGAAGTGTAGTCTAATTTGCTATAGCAGCATGGACACTCAGATCTTCCAAGAGCTACCTCCCATTACACCCCTCGAAAAAGAGTCTTTAAGGAAGTGATTGTATTCTTCAGGGATAAAAAGATCAAATAATAATGGGGTCACCCTTTAGTCGCTTTTTTGAACGACAGGAAAAGAAATGGCTCACGAAATCCTTAACAGAAGACTGTGGAAATATTTGCATGATCGTTAGTCATGTGCACAGCAACACATTTTTATGTATGAGTGACACTTTTTCATCGCCTTTGTTAGATTCCTCGTCAAGAACTCTCCTTCAACTCCAGCACATAGGTACCTGGTTAGGCAGGCTCTGAGACCTAGGTCTGAGGATAATGACTGACAGGTCACAGGTGGGGTAACACTTAGCCAGCAGGCAAACAAACAAACAAGAAAACTTAGATCAGATCCCATTTATAGGCAGCAACACTACAATGGTCCCCAGAGAATGGCCCCAATAAAACACATGACCGAAAGGATATGTGCATTTCCCAAAACACCATAAAGTTAGATGTCACATATAGAAAGGTACACTTAGCCAATGAGGACACAGCACACAAGGTACAAACTTGAGTAAGTGCCCCAGGCAAGACATTTGAACATGCACTTGCTGACCCACATTGTGCCAACGCCAGGTCGAGGCCCACCTGAGTCCACTATCTGTAAGTGTACTTACAACTCCTTCACAACTGTTTGCATTTTTTACCAAGAAAAGAATGCCTTTAATGGTTTTATTGCACTCAGAGAAATGTATAAAAACTTGCTTCTTTCCAATGTACAATAAGAGACAGTCCCCAGACCCCATTCTGTAACTGCGCTCCCGGCCATAATGCTTAATTAAATGAAACATTCCTATTTTGCCAAACAACTCTTGTCCTGTGTTTTTCATGGCAAATTCTCATTCGAGCAACACTTGTGCCATCATGGGTCTGAATCATACAAAAGAAAAAAAACATGATGCACAAGAAAGATCTACCATGTTCAAAAAGCCCTTAATTTTTGAAAAGTGACCAGCCAATGAGAAAAGCATTCAATGAAAATAGAAGAAAGTTTGTCAGGACATAAAGCTGCACTGGCACACCTGCAAAATATTACAGCTTCCAATCTCGAAGCAATATGGAGTTGGAGGAGATGGTTTAGCCAGAGAACACTATGGACTTGAAAGAACCTAGGCAAAGCAGCATGAAGACTAGGATGCCTCAAAATTTTCAGAAATTCACCCTCCCAGCCAGTGGAGGCAACATTTGGAGATCAACAGATACCTATACACCCAATCTTCTTGTTATATATGTATCTTAAGCTGGCTTGTTAGAGCCTCTCCTGAGAAGACAGAACCACAGCGACTTTTCAACTTCTATTTCATTGGTGTTCATGGTTGTGTTACCCTAATATCATGAGAGGGATTGGGAACTGATGGGTAGGTAAGAAGGTGGTAAAATGACCATACACACACACAATGATATACATTTGGGAAGTACTCTGTTGTAGGGGTAAGAGAACTTGCCATAACCACATAGGCCTAGAACGTCTGCACTACAACGTTTAGGGGACCTCCTAGATGCCAAACTTCGACCCCTCTGGAAACTCTCCTACTACATCAAGACTTAGATTTAGAGCATTTCCCAGGGCATTATTTCTCTTTGGGAGGAAAGAAAACAGCAGGTGGTGGAACTCTAATAAGACACTGTGCCATTTTCATACAGATGAAAGTTTAAAGGACAGAGACGGCTGATGAAGAGCAGTAAAAATGACACATAATGGTCAGCTACAGGCAATGTCCTTGGTTTAGGCATCCAGTCAGGGATATGAAGAGTTCCTCCGTTGCCTGATCCAGAGACTGGCAGCTTGGGTCTTGGGTCCACTGGTGACAGGAGAAGATTACTTAAATTTCATGTTTGATGGAGAACGAGACAATGTGCAGTATAAACACAGGTGAAGGGTGATCATCTCACCAGTACAGAGGACACAGTTCTAGGATCTTGGGCTGATATATGTTTGGAGGGCTAGACCTACATAAGGAGTTTACGTTTCCCCCTACTTAGCAGCAAACAAGAGCCATGGAAACTCGATTACCTAATTATGGACAACAAATTGCTGTCTGAGCTTCAGGAAGCCACCCAGAGTCCAACTACTCTTTCAGATCATAGCCCAGTGTCTTGTACTCTGTGCTGCCTCACACTGAACTAACAGCATGGGTGCGGTAATTGCCAACTGCATGATGAGACATAAAGAAAACAAATAGAAGAATACATACAATATAGTGACACTGGAGAACTCAAGGTGAAAATTGTATGAGAAGCACTAAGGCTGTGATCAGGAGAAACTTCATAGCAGAAACTGCCCAATTAAAAGGCTCTGCGGGCTCAAATAAAAGGGAGCTAGGGGAGCTACGGGAGCTAGAACTAATACACAGACAATCAGGAGGAAGATAATAAAGAAAAAAGTGCTAACCCAGAATGTTGGAACTCTATAGAGCAGCCTATCAAATAGCTAAACATGACAACAAATGCTGTGGTAATAAGCCTGGTAGGCTGCTGTTTAACCTATTGAGCCCCACTGTTAAAGTTAGAGGTCCGGCTAGTCAGTTATATACCACAGAAAGGGATAAAGCTAGCTGCTTCTATATAATTTATGATTGCTTCTACACAAGAATCCCATGGAATCTTGATATGAAAACATGCAATCTGGCAGAAGTGAAATTGCCCACGACATCCTCTAATCTAAAGAGAAATTTGGACAGCCAATTAGAAAGGAGGATGTCTTGAGGGCCATATTAATTCTTCATCATCCAAGGCATTGAATACTGATATGTTCTTAGTGGATTTTTTTATAGAGCAGAAAAATGAGATGTCTGACTGTCATGTGTTGGAAAGTCCTGTGAAGGAGTTCAAAAGAGTATACACATGGTAAGACTATAAGCACAAACATAATACACAATCACACATAGTTGTATTAGTGGTGTATTACTATTGTATTCAATATTGTCACTTAAAAAAACAAAGGTTGCAAGAACGTGATAGTTAGGTTCTGAATTTACTCATAGAAAACCATTGAAATTCAGCAGCTATAGTTATTGTTCTTTTTGTAACCTTTGGTTTTTTAAGTACATTTCTGTGTTTTTTCTTTAAATTCTTACATTTTCATTACTATAACTTAATCCAACCGCTGACGTGCTCAGCCTTTTGCCGTGCATGGCACCCCTAAAACCACCCAACCCCATGCTGCACAAGGCCTTTGGCATGCACAGTGGGGGTTGCCTGCAGGTACTGACCTGTGGCCAGGCCCTGCGGTCAACCCCTATACCCACCCAACCCTGCATGGACCCCCCCGTCCTCAGGTTGATATCAGTCCCAGGGACCCCATCTCCCAGGGCCAAGTGTAAATATTTAATTTGTTTGGGTGAGGGGTCTACTTGCCCCCCAGGCTGATATCGTCCCAGAGGATCCAATCCCCCACGGCTTGGCCTAAGCATTTCCTTTTTGGGGGGGGCATGCGGCTTCCCTCCCCAGCCAGATCTCAGCCCCAGAGACACTGCCCCCCGAATCCTGGCCTTACTTTTTTGTTTTGCCTCTCTAGGCTGATCCTGGCCCCAGTGACCCCATCCCCTGAGTCCTGGCCTATCTCTAGGCTGATCATGGTGCCAGGGACCCCCCCCTTGCCATGTGACTGGGTGCCCCCCAGGGTACCCAGTCTCAGTGTTGGGGACAGTGGGGGAGCCTGAAGGCCACCACAGTCCCAGCTGGCTCCCCACCTCCTGTGGGAGCCAGCATTGCTGTCACAGAGCAGTTTCCTCTGTCTCCCTGCCTGCCTGCTTCTCTGTGGGCAGGTAGACAGAGGAAACACCGCTCCGATGAAGGGTTTTTTGATTAACAGATCTCCCTTCATCAGACAGGAGTTTTTGCTGTGGCTTGGTGGCAGCTACCCCCGCAATTAAACTGAAATAAGTCCTGGGGAGGTGCCGGTCCCTGGGGCTGCAGGAGGGGGGCCAGATAGCCTCCACACTTGAATAAGCATTGCACCCCTATTCTTAGTACACCCTGGGGCTTGAAAAAGACAAAGCGTGGGAGTCCACACTTTATTTTTATTACATTACATCAGCTGGGAATCACAGCATTTTTTATTTTTAAAAGGCTTTTTTTGCATCGGGGTCCCTGTGTGACCCCAACACCAGAGCTAAGGGGTCAGGGTATCTATTGTGGTGGGTGTTCCCATGCAACACCCATGGATTTCGATGCGTTCCCAGATTTACAAGGATTTGTAAACCTGGGAATGCGTCAAAATACTCCACCTCACCGGGGGAGGTGTGAATAGGAGAAATAGCTGTATTTCTCCATGTTTTTTCCTCTTTCAATGCCTGTTGCATTTAACAATAACCACAGAAGGAGGAAAATGCCTCCCTACCTCCAAAAAAACAATAATTCTACAACACAGACACCCTTGAACCATGGTGCAAGGGTGCCTGCATTGGTGCAAGGCAGCCAATTGTGCGGCAGCACAGAGGAAGAGGACAGGAATGTACCAATTCTCATAGACATGGAACATTCCTGCCCTTTTCTTTTGTTGTAGGGCAGTGCAGCACAGTGCCTGGGTAATTCATACAAATTACTCCCTCCCTGTATAATAGTGAGAGAAGCTGTCTAAGGGTTAATCTAAAAGAAACCCTTGTTTCAGTTCCGGGTTAGTTACTAAGGGCATTGTGTGACCTTAGCCTGAGTGACTCCCTATATCTTCTATTTGCATTGGATTCATTATCAAACGGAACTGAGAGTTTTTAGAAGTCAGCTAAACAAAGGAATTGTGCATATACAAACTGAAGAGAGTAGAACACTGCTCTCCCTGAGTACTCTTACTTTGTTCTGCTCATTTAGGAGAAAATACCATTGTGTGAGGAGCAGGGGTTTAAATGGAAAGGTACTCGCAGACACTGAATACCTTCACTTCTAAAGTAGAGTATCAGCACTTCTCAGCAAAAGCGCCATACTTTTAATAGGGGAGTACCAGCACTTCTCAGTAGCTAACAGATACTCTGTCATAGTTTGGGAAAACTGGGCTATTTGCAGAAACCCCCTCACTTTAAGCCCCCATTTGTAGCTGATACTGTTTTTTTCTGACTCTGACTGTGCCCTGGGCACTGCTAACCAGTGCCATGGCCAGTGCTCGTGTAAAATGGTATATGACGATTAGGCCTAATTATAATTGTCTCTGACAAACTACCTATAAGTCCCTAGTATATGGTAGGGCATGTGGGTTTAGGGACCCCAGGGTAGATAGAGCACCCCTAGTTACACTGTTGTGGTCCCTGGTGTAATTGTAAGGCAGGCCTGCATTACTGGCTGTTTTTAAGTTTAAGTTAACCCTAAATTTGACTTTGAAAATGCAAGTACTTCCAAAGTCCTAAAAAGACCTTATTTGTATATATAAGTCACCCATAAGGCCTTCCCTAAATGCACCTTGGGTTGGGTGCAGGTTAACTATAAGCAGGGGCTTTATAAACAAAGTTTTATAAGCCCTGGTGTGGAAAAAAACAGCCACATTTGTTTTTCCCTTTGTCTTCAATAGGCCCCATAGGCTAACACAAAGAGACTTTATTTTGAAAGGATAAAGTCTTATTCAAGATGAGGAATGAGCTAAATATAGAAAGTTCAATATTCAATTAAATGTTATAATAAATCCAACCACTTGCCAGGGTTTAATTTAGTTTACCTAACTCAGGGAAAGAGATTTAGACCTCTTTCTAAAAGTTACCAAATTCAGCCCTGTAGTGCCCTTTTCTGATTTGTCAGCATCTGGCAGCCTGGGCCAGGCTGCCTTGATGAACTGGGAAGTGGCCTTGGCAGAAACAAAGGAATCATCTGGAGGGGGGAGAACTGCTACAGCATATGGCAGAACAGGATGTGGGAAGAGTATCCAAACTGGTCTTCAAAGGAGGCAAAGTCACTTGGGACTGAAACTGGTCCTCCCCCATTTCCTGCAGCCCCCGACAGCTAGGAGCCACCTGACTTGATTAGAAGAGGGGCTGGAGAGGGGTGTGTTAAGAGAAATTTAGCCACACCAGTGGGTGGACTCAGCCAGATCCAAAACTCAAAGACTGAATTTTTGCCATTTTCAATTTTTGTGGATTTGTTTTCCCTGGGATTGATTTTTGCCACACCTCCCAGGAAGTGGTCACTCAAGAGGGTGGTGGCTTGTACTCTATTAGACAGAAGCACCCCCTGCTTCCTACACCCAGGAGCAAGGATAAATATGGCGGAGCTGCCCCACAATTCAGATCCCTACAGGAAGAAGATACTGGAAAAAGAAGGACTGCTCTGCTGGACTGCTGGCTGCACCTGAACCCTGCACTCAGAAGGATTGCACTAGCTGCACACTTTGGGCTTCATCAAGAAAAGGATTTTGCCTTGCTTCTGCAACTCCAGGAGTGTACTCCCTGTACGCTACAGGTACAAAGGAGCTAACCAAAGTGCCCAGCATCAAGTTCTGAAAGAATAGCCCACCTGACCAGTGGCCATTTAAGGAATCTTACCAGGTGCATTCTGGGAATTGAAGTCCAAACTTCAAAGGAGCAACTCAGAGTTTCTGTAACCTTGAGGACCCAAAACATACTTCTGGAAGAAGATCCAGAAGTTTGGAGCAACTGTTGTAAAAAGCTCCATAAGTTAAAAAGGTGCATTGTGGGAGTTGTAGTCCCAGACCCCAAGAGGCAAACCAGGGCCTCTGAACCCTTGGCTGGTCCTGTGGACCACATTCCTGAATCAAGAAACATGCCTGAAAGTAAGTGTATCAGTGCTACAGCATGCGTGGCCTGAACTCTGGACTTTGTCTCTTTCCAGTGCGACCTTACTTAACCTTTAAGTGTTATTTGCTTTTAAGCGCTAATTTTACTCTTAACAAATTCAGATCTCTGGTTCCCTACATTGGGTTTTAGTTGTTTTGCTGTCATTTTAAAGTTAAAAATATTTCCTATTTTTATACAATGGTGTTAGATTTTTATTCTGTGTGGTGTTTTACTTATTTCCTGTTTTGTAGATTTTAAATGCTTTACACACCTGTCTCCTAAGTTAAGCCTAACTGCTCATGGGCTGAGCTACCAAGGGTTGAGCAAGGATTACATTATTGAGACATTGACCAGTCCTACTGGGTGTTTGTGACCCATTCCTAAGTGTAAATACCCAGCTGCTCTTACCAATAATCCACTTTCCAACACATAGTAACTACCTACACTTCTATAGCTCCATTTCAAGCCCTGATGAGTATGTAGCACTTGCCATTCCATCTCTACTTAGATATGGACTGTGGGGAATGTGCTAGGAAACATCAAATTTGAAAACAATCCTTTGTTGGGTGATGCCGCCACTTGAGCATTAGCCAGGCAGTTCACAGGAAGCATCTTCTCCCTCAACGACTGGTGCTGGTTGCTTAACTCACAAAACTGTCTACATATTTTTCGGAGAGAGCAGCCTGTTGCTGTATTACACTGAGCGCTGTTGAATCTATCTTTTTAAAGCACTCTCACTCACTATTCTTTTTTGAAACTGTATACAACGCAAGCTCAACCCGAAGGTTTTGGAGTACTTTACATAAGTTCCAGTAAGACTTCACTGCAAGCATTATGAGGCAGGGGCAGCAGAGTGTGTAAATGCTTCTGCTACAGCACAACAGGCGATGCAACCTTACATGTGTCCCAAGGAAAAGGCATTTTAATTAGGTCTACCATGTTAAGAATCACTATAATGTGCACTGCTCTGATATACTTGCAGTTTTGATAGAAGTCTCACAAGACAGATTGCAATTGATTTGTATGTGCTCTTTTTGCCGGAATGCAATTTTGCATTCTAATGAATGGCTATGCAGGTAATTCTAGTGAAATCCACGTTAATCTTGGGGCTGATTTTTGGTGTGTAATAGCATCCACTAATTTCAGTGAGCATTTGAATTTAAACATTTGTGGTTCATTTGCTAATCATGCTCATTTTGATTTCTGGTGATACACACCTATTTATGGAGACTTAGGGGGTCATTACGACCGCCAGGGGTAATGTAGCGTCCGTACCGGCAACAGGCTGGCGGTACGGAGACCCTTATTACGACCGCAGCGGTAGCGCCGCGGTCGCATCGCTGGGGCCGGCGGTTTCCCGCCGTTTTAGCCCCGGCGGTGATAATCCTCCAGGGCAGCGCTGCAAGCAGCGCTGCCCTGGGGATTATGACACCCCTACCGCCAGCCTGTTTCTGGCGGTTTGCACTGCCAGGAAGAGGCTGGCGATAAGGGGTGTCCTGGGGCCCCTGGGGGCCCCTGCACTGCCCATGCCAATGCATAGCAGACAGTGAAAAGCGCGACGGGTGCTACTGCACCCGTCGCACAGCCCCAACACCGCGGGCTCCATTAGGAGCCGGCTCCTATGTTGCGGCCTCATCCCCGCTGGGCCGGCGTGCGCAAACTAGGTTTGCGCCCGCCGGCCCTGCGGGGATGTCGTAATGGGGGCCCCGGGAGTGCGCCGCATTGGCGGCCGCACGACGGTTACCGCTTGGCGGGCAGCGGTAGCCGCCCGCCAATCTTGTAATGACCCCCTTTGTGTATCTGGGCTATAAAAGCCTGGTCAGTACTAATGCTGAGCTTAGCATTCCTGATTTCAATAGCTTACTGTATTGCATAACCCCAGCACATCCAGGTCTATGGGTGCACCTGCCTTGTGTAATGAATAGAAAAGCAACAGTGCCTTTCCAAACAAGGGCCTGAGATAGGATTTTTGTAGTTCATCTTCCCCAGCTGGTTATTTCCAAGGTGCCATGTACCAGACTGCACCTGTTAGAAATTAGGTCTTTAGAAGTATGCACCCTGTCCAAGTAGAGACCACAATCTTAGTCAAGGTAAGTCACAACACAACACAAATTATCCTGTGCTCACCCTCTAGTAGTTTTACACAGAGCAAGCAGGTTTGACTTAGAAGGCAATGTGTAAAGCATTTGTGCAATAACCCATACAGTAGCACAAAAATACACCACAGAGGTTGAGAAAAATACATAATGTTTGTCTGATTAAAATAAGCTCAAAACGACATAAATCCAATATGCACAATTTGAGATATCACTTTTTAAAAGAGTCTCAATCCTTGAGAATGAGCTCTAACACAAATTATCTGGGATGCATAAAAACTAACAATGCACAGGGGCCGCAGAGGAGGTGATGCACTAAAAAATAAGGTACTGCGCTGGATTTTTCAGAGCGGCCCAGAAAATGTGTTGTTATGTCTTTCCACTCTGCAAAGTGGTGCGTCGATTTCCAGGAGCGCAGCCTTGGTTCCTCTCTGCAAAACAGGAATATTTTGATGCCCAGGGACAATGTGTTGAAAATTCTTGACCCGCTGGTAGAAGGAGCAGGTGCTGCATTAATCCGGTGGGCGATGAAGTGAAATTTCAGCCACGAGGCAGGCGCTGAGTCGATTTCCAGTTGCCAGTTCGGTGCTGCATCAATTTATGCCAGCTTTGCATCAATTTTCCAATGCACGAGGACATCCCGAAGAGCAGTAGTCTTTGTTAGCCCTAAGAGTTCAGAAACAGGAGGCAAACTCAATCAAAGCCCTTGGAGAGCACTTTTGGGAGAAGGCAGATGAAGGGCTTCTACAAAGATATGGGGTACCTGCTCGTGCAGCATCCAAGAAGGGAGAGTTTCAAGAGGTGCTGAGGGCCTGGTCAGAGTTCCGCACCCAAGAAAATTATGAGTTTGAGGAGTCTGAGAAGGGCTCTTCTGAGGAACTGTCAACAGCAGTAAGGGATGGCATCCCTGGATTTGTCCCCCTGTGAGATCAGGAAGCAGTGGCTCCAGTTATGTCCTGACTGCAGAGGAAAGGAGAGAGGAGAGATAATTCAATCTTCAGTTTTCAAAATTAAAAATAGAAGCTGAAAGAGAGGAAAGGAAATCAGAAATTGACAGAGCTGAAAGGCAGGCTAAGGCTGAAAGAGCCTGAGCTGAGAATAAATTTCTATTGGCTCATGAACTGAGTCTGAAAGAACAGGCTAGGCAGTCTGAATCCAGCAGTGATAGTGGCAGCATACACGCAGGACCTGCTGGAGACAAAAAGGTTTGCATACCTAAGGATTTGGTGCCCAGTTATGTGGTGGGAGATGACATTGACAAGTGCTTTTCTGCTTATGAAGTTGCACTGAGGGCACATGGGGTTCCTGAAGAGCACTGGGGGGTGGGTCTGTTGAAACATATGCCTACACTTGGGCGGTATATCCTTCTGTCTTTAGAGATCGGAAACCAGAACAAGAACACTCCCATTAAACCCATTTTGATTGCAGAATTTGGAATGTTCCTTGAGAAGTATCGCCAAAGATTCAGGGACAGTTACATGCTCCCCAACAAATCCTTGGTAGACTTCATTGATTACTCCAGTAAGGCACTGAATGACTTTGTGTGGGGCAGCAAACTCCCTAGTTATATTAGGTTGTATAGTTTAATCCTGAAAGAGCACATACTCAGTATTTGTTTTACAGAGTTGTGCCAGCACCTAGTTTACAATAAGATGACTGATCCCAGGAAGATTGCTGAAGAGGTTAGCACCAGAGTGTCGAGAAAGGTATCTGGGGTGGACACCAACAAAAGTGGTCAGAATTCCCAACAGAAGAAAGAATGAGGGAGAAAAAATTGAAAATAAGGAGTTCTTTAAAGACCCTCAAAATAGTTCCCAAGGGAATAGTGGTAACCAGTGCCAGTCTGAGCCTAAGAAGAAAGGTTCTTTGATCACAAGACAGGGAGATGGGTTCCTCAATGTGAAGAGTGCTCCAAGTATTGTCACTCTAAGGGTGACTCCAAATGTCGAAAAAGGGCATAGCCCGCACTGGTGAACAGAGACCTGGGTTGGCTAGTGCAGCGCTCTGGGAGGAGGTAGTCCCAGATAGCTTTGGGGAACAAACAGAGGTAAACCTAGTGTCCCTGGGGAATGCAGATATGGTTCCAAAAGCCTGCATGTCTTTCAATACTGTGTAGGCAGTGGGTAACCATTAATGGAATGGGCAATGGGTGGAGACTCTGTGTGACACGGTATCCAGCATGACTACTGTCAAGGGTCAGCTTGTGTCTGCACTAGCAGGTCCACCAAACACAATCCACCAAGTCATAGTCGCTGACAATTGCAAGAGCCATCTAATGGTGGCTTTGATTCCCTTTGAGCACACTACCTGGACGGAAGTAGAGCTCAGGTCTCACTTGGAGTTGATGGGATTGCCTGAATGGGTCTGTATGACCATATGGTCCATTGTTGCCCAGGAGGAAAATCACGGGCATCTGGAGCCTGGAAGAATGGCCAGCTGCCAAGGAGAGGGCTAAGGGGTGCAGGAAACTGGCCCCAGAAGTTCCATTGGTGGAGGTTGACGGGGTCCATGAGGAGGTGGCCCCTGAGCCAACTGGGGAGGCCATTGCCATTCTAGGTGACCTACCTGAACTTACTGGCTGGTAAGTTCAGGGTGGGCACACCAGGGTGAGTTATATCCTACTCTTGAGGGCTTGAGGTTGGTTAACAGGGTCCTGGCTGGTGGAGAGGTTTTCTGTGCTGCCTACTTAGATGATATTGCTGTCTACTGTGCGACCTGGGAGGAACACCTGCTTCACCTCCAAGAGGTGCTCCAGGCCCTGTAACAGGCAGGACCAGCAAGAAAGGCCAGTAAGTGCCAGATTGGGCAGGGTTCTGTGGTGTATTTAGGACACCTGGTAGGTGGTGGCAAGGTGCAGCCTCTCCAGGTCAAGATTGAGACAGTCATAGCTTGGCGACCACCAAAATCCCAGACAGAAGTGAGGGCCTAGCTAGGCCTCACTGGTTACTACCGGGGAGTTGTTAAGGTAAATGGCACCTTGTTGCCCCCTTAACTGAGCTGACTTCCAAGAAGCAGCCAATGTTGGGGATCTGGACAGAGGCTTGTCAGAAAAACTTTGATTCCCTGAAGGAAGCCATGTACACAGCACTTGTGCTCAGGGCCCCTAATTACTTTAAGGAATTCATAGTGCAGACAGATGCTTTAGAGATTGGCATAGGGGCAGTCTTAGCACAGCTGGATGAGGAGGGCCTAGACCAACCAGTAGCCTTCATTAGCAGGAGGCAAAAAGTTGGGCGATGACCACCCTAAGGCTGTCAGGTCTAACAGCACCTATCTCTAAAATCTAATCCGGTGTCCCCTACTCGTGCTATCACAAACAACAATCCAGTTTTCCAAAACCTACACTAAGCCCTGCTACCATTCAAAATCCTAGGGGAAAAGCCTTCATAAATGGCATCACTTGAGGCAGATTATTGTAGACAAATTAAGGCCCTCATTACAACCCTGGTGGTTTTGGACCACCAAGGTTGTTGTGGCGGATTTCAACACCAGCAAGCTGGCGGTGCAATCTACAGTATTACGACCGTGGCAAAAGCGCCGGCGTCGCACCGCCAGGACCGGCGGTTTCCCGCCACATTGGGCCCGGCGGATTACGAGTCCCTCTATCGCCAGCCTTTTCCTGGCGGTTTGAACCGCCAGGAAAAGGCTGGTGGTATGGGGAGTTGCAGGGCCCCTGCACTGCCCATGCCACTGGGCTGTGCAGGGGCCCCCTGACACGGCCCCATGCAGCTTTTCACTGTCAGCTATGCAGACAGTGAAAAGCGCGACGAGTGCAACTGCACCCATCGCACGGCCGCAACACCGCCAGCTCCATTTGGAGCCGGCTCCTGTGTTGCGGATGAGATCCCCGCTGGGCCGGCGGGCGGAAACCAGGTTTCCGCCCGCCAGCCGAGCGAGGATCTCCTGATGGTCGCGGCGGGATTGCGGCCGCAGCGGGATTGCGGCTGCATTGGCGGCCGCCCGGCGGTCCGATCTTGGCGAGCAGCTTCAGCCGCCCGCCAAGATCGTAATGAGGGCCTAAGTCATTTAAAAAAAATCTGTGTATTCTTAGAAACATCAAAACAATACAGCAAATGAAAATCAAAAAGAACAATACACTGCCATACATGGATGTAGATATTGATCCATCCTCCCACAATCCTCTATGTGTTTCTCATCATTTACTCCCCCGCATATCCAGAGGTTCCCAGTGAAATAGGTTGATTAGCAGATAATAAAAGTTTACCAGTCTTGGTAAATTGTGTCAAATTTTGATTGGTAGCTGAATAATTATCATACCTTTAGAAAATTAACATGACACAAAAATATAAATCTACAAAAAAACTGTGAGACTATTTAAACACATAGGGGGTCATTACAACCTCGGCGGTCTGCATGGCAGAGCGCCGAGGTTGCGGGCGCCAGAATACCGCCATTGCTGGCGGTATGGCTGGCTCCCTATTTTGACTTTTCCGCTGGGCCAGCGGAAATGTCACATCAACATTGCTCGTAATTGAGCTGATGAATTCGGGCAATGAAATGCGCGACGGGGCTCTGCCTGGGGGCCCCTGCGCTGCCCATGCCAAGTGCATGGGCTGTGCAGGGGCCCCCAGGGGCCCCCTGAGTCCCCATTACCGCTAGCCTCTTCCTGGGCTAAAATGTAAGTATACCGCCGGCCCCGGCGGTGCGACCGCAGCTCTACCGCCGCGGTCCAAATCCGCAGGGAGGCACCAACAGCCTGTTGGCGGTGCTCCCGTCGTTTTGGCCCTGGCGGTCAAAATACCGCCAGGGTCATAATGACCCCCATAATGTGTAATCAAAACAAACATTTTCTAAGCTAATCGCGAGGGGAACCCTAGGAAGAGTTGTAGTTGTAGTTGTAACAAACTACTTTCCCAAACCAAACTGTTGTCAACAGTGAAAGAAAAATATTTTTATTAGCAGGCATGGTGACATAGTTTTTGCAACCAAAGAGTTACTGCCTGTCTTTACTCATGGAAGTAGTGTCCAAAAGAAGGTGAGCAGACACAGTCTGCATTTGGGGGGGGGGCTGGGTTGAATGCAGTAGATAACCAGCAGAAAGGGCAGTAGGAAGGAGGCACACTTGGCAGGCTCTATCAATAAATGCCCCAGGACCTGGCCCACCAGGGGGCATACAAGTTCAGGAGACCATGCTTACACACATATATATATATATAAATACATTTTTGTTCTTTAGTGAGATCATCTGTTTGAGTCACTTCTTTCTTGGATATATATATATATATATATATATATATATATATATATATATATATATATATATATATATATATATATATTGTTAGAAATAGGGTCTCTAGGTCTCTAGTTGGCAGAGGTATACACCCTTGTCCAAGTAGGGACCACAATCAGAGGCTGCGTAAGTCACACACAATCCAAATTATCCTGGGCCCACACTCTGGTAGCTTGGCACTGAGCAGTCAGAACTTAGAAGGCAATGTGTAAAGTATTTGTGCAATAAATCATGCAATAACACAGTGACAACACCTCAAAAAGAAAACACATAGGTTAGGAAAATATAAGCTATTTATCTGATTAAATTAAGGTAAAAAAAGATCAAGATGTGAAAATCACAAGTTGAAATATTACTGTTGCAATGATAAGAAGAGTCAAGTCTTTGGAAATCAACAAATGTCTCTTGCAAGAACAAAGTATCTGGTATGCATCACAATTGCACGCACGAGGACCACAGAGGAGGAGATGCATGGAAAAATTAAAGTGTGCATCAGATTTCCGGGTGCGCACAGATGATGCATTGATTCTTTTCCACGCGGCAAGAAATTAGAGTGTGCAAGCTTGAATCCTCTTTGCGATGAGTGGTCTTTTGACGTCCAGTGACGATGCGTGGAAATCCTGACCGTGCAGGAAAAAGTCACAGGTGCTGCGCCGATCCGGTGGGCAATGCATCAGAGTTTCTGTCACGCAGCATGGCAGGTGCTCTGTCGATTCCTCCTGCAGGAAGTCGGCCTGCGCCGCTCTGGCTCGGTGATGCATCCAGCCAGTGGGCTGTGCTTTGAAGTTCAGGTCACAACGCTGGTGCTGCGTCGATCTCCACTCGGGGAGCAGGGGTGTGTCATTCTGGTTTGGTGATGCGGCGATTCTTTCCCTGCTGGGCAGGCTGTGCGTTGATTCCGGCGGGCTGCGCATCTGTTTGTGCCCCACAAGGAGTTTCCTTGCATAAAACAAGTCTTTTTGGCCCTGAGACTTCAGGAACAGGAGGCAAGCTCAATCCAAGCAGTTGGATAGCACTTCTCAGGAGAGCCCGAGGCCAGCAAGGCAGCAGAGCAACAGCAAGGTAGCAGTCCTTTACAGCAAAGCCGTCTAGGTGAGTCCTTTGGGCAGCCAGGCAGCTCCTCTTGGAAGGTTGCAGGATCTGGTTCAGAGTGTCTGTCTCAGGAAGTGTCTGATTTGGTAGAGTCAGGGAACCAGTTTATATACCCAAAAGTGCTTTTGAAGTGGGGGAGACTTCAAAGAGTGGTTTGGAAGTGCACAAGGTCCCCTTTCAGTGCAACCCTGTCTAAAAGGGTCCCAATAGGGGGGTTGGCAGTCCATTGTGTGAGGGCAGGCCACTGTCCTTTGAAATGTAAGTGTCAGGCCATCCACCCTTCCAGCCCAGGAAGACCCATTCAGCATGCAGATGTGTGAGGGTGTGACTCAGCATCCTGTGTTTGTGGTTGTCTAGGTGAAATGCACAAGGGAGCTGTCAACCAGCCCAGCCAAAACGTGGATTGGAGACAGGGTGTAAGACACAAAAGGTCTTAAGTGCAGAGGAATGCTCACCTTCTAAAAGTAGCATTTCTGAAATAGTATTAAAATCCAACTTCACCAATAAGCAGGATTTTGTATTACCATTTTGGCCATACTACGTATGACCTGTTTACCCCTTTCCAACTGTCCCTGTGCTGACTTCTTCAACAAAGAAGTGCTAGCAGCAATCATTAAAATCAGATTCAGCTGTTTCGCACTTAAAAAAGGGGCCAGGGTAACCCTGATGATGAGATCCCTGAAGGACCCCCAGGGATTAAAAATCATTTTTTTTAACAACAAAAAATGTATTGGGGTATGTGGGGTATGCGGATCCACCAAATTTTTCAAAAAATCAAGTTGTTGCTTCTGCACTTGTTTCACTAAAGCTCCCGGGTGGGTCAACTCCCAGGGGCATATAAAGTTTGAGTGAGGTGGCTGTCTGCCCTCCCTGCAGCCCTGGATACTGCCACCTCCCCAGGCACAATTGCAAATGAAATGCTGGGGCCACTCGGTCCCCCTGCAGCCCAGTGGACCACCACCTCTCATGGGCTGTAATGAAATGTAATGTGCGGGAGCTGCACAGTCCCCTACAGCCCTGAGAGTGCACCCCACCAACAGCCCTGGGAATCACCACCTCCCCAGGACTTAAATCAAATAGAGTGCAAGGGGGCCGTGTGCCACCCTTCTGCAGCCCCGGGGACCACTACCTCCCTGGGGCACACATCAAATAGAATGTGGGGATTGTGTAGCCACCCACAGCCCTGGGGATCAATACCTCCCCGGGCATAAATCTATAAAGTGTAGGGGTGCTGAGTGCCCCCCACCACAGACCAGGGGACTACAACCTCCCTAGAACTGGCCTAAAAGAATACAGGAACTCCATTCTGGACCCTAGGTACCAGTGACCGCCACATCCCTGGGACTATTTTACATTGGAGGGAGTGCTGCGTGTCCACCCTCAAAGAGCCCTAGGGACTGCCTTCCCCAGGGCCAATTCCTGTTATGTCCCATCCCAGGTACATTGCTGTTTGCTCTGACTTGGTGGACCCTTTGACAGGTCCCACCAAGCCACCAAGTCAGAGCAAACACCTCACTTTCTGGAAGTGAAAACTGTCAAACAGCTTTCGCTTGCAGAAAGTGAAGCTTTAATCTGTTTCCCTACACACAATTATACGTGCATGGAAACAAATTAAAACGTTGATAGAGAGATTGTTATTGCAATGGTCTTCCATACATTGACTTCAAAGAGTCAGACTAGCAAGATATTGGGTAAGAATGTCATAGTTATGTTAGTATGCAGAGCAGAAAAGAGTGCTGTCCCTCAGTAGGCTGAAGGTTCATTGCTTGGCAGTATGTAAGTTTATTTCCTAGTGCTTGACTGTTAAACCTTCCTAGTGATAGAGGTCATAAGCAGTGCATTACGGGGGCTCAAGTTATAGTTAGCTGAGGTGACTATAACTGCTGAATTTCACTTGTGTTGCATCTGCCTATATATATATATATATATATATATATATAAATATTACATAGTGGGAGTCGTCAATAGTTAGTTCTACTTCCGAATCAGGCCGTTTGCAACAAGAAAAGAAAACACATTTTGTCATGTATAAACCCTATTCTGCGATTCAGTAATTACAAAATAGATTTTGGAGTCGCTATTTGGAAAGGGCGTGCCGAGGGCATCCCTTCCAAATAGCAAGTAACAGGGGGATGTATGATTGTTTTGTGACCGCAATTGCAGTTGTAAAGCAACCAGAGTTACCACCAATTTCAAAATGGTGGTAACCCATTTACAAATGAGAAGAGGTCCCCCCGGAACCCCTTCCCCTTTGTGAATCGATGAGAAAATATTTTTTCAGAGCAGGCAGTGGTCCTACTGAAAAAATGAAACTGAAATATTTAAGTTTTTATTTTTTTTAAATGCATCCCATTTTTACTTTGAGGAAAACGGGCTGCATTTAAATAAAAACTGCTTTATTTAAAAACCTACCTCATGAATATTGATGAGGTAGGTCATTTGCGACCCCTTTGGGAATCGCAAACAGTGTGAGTTACACTGTTGTACATTTAGTTTTGCAAAACACGTGGTTGTACAGCTTGCCCCTATTTTCTATAGAAAAAGCTTTTGTTTACTTCCTTATATCTTTGGCACCTGTTGATGAATCTTCACGAAATATCCCTGCTCATTTCAGCTGCTGTCTGGAAAGTTTAGGGCGATCCATCAATGGGGGGCCGAGAAAAAGGCAGGGTACCAAAATGTGTTTTCCTCATGCTAATTCGCATAGGGTTTTTGAATATTACTACAGTCTGAACTGCTGGATGGAATCACATCAAATTTGGCAGAAAGTTACCAGTTTTGTATTTGGTGTAAATCTGTTCAGTAGTTTTCGAGCTATTGAAGAAAAATCTAATGTGTATAAATACAGACAGAAAGGTTCTGTGAACCCTACCCATCTTGTGCTGAGATGTGATTGGCTGCCAATACTTCAACCAGGAAGTGTTGGCAGCAATCTTTGGATTTCAGCGAGTCCCAGATAAAAATATTTAAAAAAAGAAATGGGCCATCTTAGGGACCCCTACCAGGACCCCAAAAGTATTTGTAAAAATATTTTCACCGTAAAGCACTGTGGATCTATGACTCCGGCGAAAATTCAAAAAGGCAAAAAAAAGCGTGGTCTCCCATACTTGTTTTGAAAAAAAGCCCCTGGGTGGGCCAGGTCCGGGGGCATTATTTAAAAAAAAGAGGTGGGTGCACAAGGCCAGCCTCCTAAGACTCCTTGAGCCCAAGGGACCACCACCTCCCCAGGGTTTTATTTAGAATAAAGAAGGTGGGCTCACAGGGCCACCTGCTTAGGCTCTATAAGACCCAGAGACCACCACCTCCCTGGGACTAAATGAGCAGTAATGGAGCCCTCCTCCCCCACTGAATTGTGGTGGGCCCTGGGGGAATGGGGTCCCCAGGCCAAAATCTGCTCAGGGAGGGGTGCCATGCAGCCCTCCTCCCCCACTGAATTGTGGTGGGCTGATGGGGTCCCTGGGCCAATATCGGCAAGGGGAGGCTGGGCACGTGGCACTCCTCCCCATTCTATATATAATAAAAGGTCTTCCCACAGAATCATGGACAGCTTACCTTAGGGCCCCCAGTGCACTTTTCACCAATTTTGGTGGTGTGTTCTTGATGCCAAGGGATATGAGGACATGTCCACACAACAAAGAAGCACTTATGTCATATAGATAAGAGGAAGGACCATGGTTTGGTGGAGATGTACACCTTTGTAGTGTCATTGGCCTCTCTATGGAAGGATTCATGTTGTCACACTATTCTAAAGAAACAGGCAACAGAACAACCATGTTGCCAGAATGCACACAAGTTTACTAAAGACATGTCCTTGTTGTCTATTAAACAGCTGTAGTATAGAATACACAATGGACATTTACCTAAGGAGGCAGAAAGAACTCCACTTGGGTAGATATTTTGTGCAAAACGGTGGACTCTTGTTGGATAAAAAAGCATGTGAGGTTCCTTTGTGGCAGATTCACTCACACAGCTACTGACACACCCACACAGACACTCACGCACCCACTTACAGATGCACTCAGACACTCACTTAGAAACACATGCACCCACTCACAGATCCACTCAGAGACTCATGTGCTCACTCACAAATCAACTTACACCCTCATGCATCCACTCATCGACATACTCAGACCCTCACACATCTACTCACAGACCTACTCAGACACTCACATACCCTCTCATAGACCCGTTCAGACCTTCATGCACTCACTCGTAGACCCACTAAGACACTCATGCACCTAATCACAGACCCACTCGGACCACGTACCTACTAACAGAGACTCTCAGACAGTCTTGCATCCACTCCCAGACCTAATCAAAGAATCATGCATCCCCTCACACATCCACTTAGAGATTCATGCACCCACTCACAGACCCACTGAGGTACTTGTGCACACACTCACAGACCCATAGAATTATGTATTCAGGTTGGGTGGTTATAAGGGGTTGGCCAGTTCCTGCATCCACCACCCCACAGCACGCAGCCAAAGGCTGTGCACGGCGGTGATTGGTTTAATGTAAAGCAATTTAAATTACTTTACATTTAAAAAAACATAGAAATTCACTTAAAAAAAAGATACAGGGATGTTACAGTTAGGGTCTGAATTTACTCACACAAAACCATAGCAATTCAGCAGTTATAGTTAGAGTTATTTCAAGTAACTATAACTCATGCCGTAAGGTAACTATAGTTCGCACCCTTGCCATGCACTGTTAAATGCCCCAGATATTACAGCACTCATAACAACATTTATACTGTCAACAAAAATATCAATCTAACATTAGCAGGCACATTATATATACAGTATATATGAAGTCCTCTAAAGTATTGCTTCACCCGCGCCCAGACACGGCAGACGAGGTGGGGTCGCGAACCCAGGAAATACACACAACGTTCCTTTTAACCAAAAGGAAAAATGCCTTGGTCATAGCTTCCTTCAAATCCGATTTATTTAACATAGCAAAAGAAAAACATCCACCCGACGCATTTCGGGAACTATTGTTCCCTTGTTCACGAGTATTACATTGTTCATACTTTCATTTCTACTTATTTACACACATAAAGAACAGAAAAGCTAAAGACATAAATGACAGGCCTCAAACGCTACTTTCTATGTATCGACTTCTGCGGCCATATTTAAACATGTTTTTAAGCATGTTTTTAACATATATTACAATAGTTATATTTCTAAATTATTTTCTTATATTTTCTTATATTCACAACTTCATATCCAGAATCTTTCACATACTGAAATTTTTAAAACAATCTACCTCAACTGCACAAAATAGCATAATTAATGGTATATCGTATTTTTTGTTTCTTTACTTTTTTATTCCCAGTGGGTGTAGAGTTGTATATTCATTATGTTTACACTGTGAATTCATGATATCTATTTCACGGACAAATGTCCTATGTATATTTTTTCAAACATATGCAACATATAGAATTTAATCAATACTCTCTTTATGACCCTCAAAAACCCAAGTTGTCTTTTCTCATTAGGAATTACACATGATATAGATGCTCCTTTGCTTCTCTAGGCCCGTCCTTATTACTTTGTCCTATCCATCTACAAAAACAAAAAACACATATATCAGAAATGTAATTTAGACACAATATAATTACCACAATTATAAATACAAAATATACATCATTGAAAGTAGCTACTGACTCTTCAGCCTTTCATCACTCTGGAAATAGCCATTAACTTATTCAATGAATGGCTAATTCCTCATCGTTATTTAATCCTGCTGGCTCCATAGAGTTAAGGCCAATAATTAGACGAGATTCTAATTTTCTCAGTTCCAGCATTCGATTCTCTCCTCTTACATTTAACATAACCTTCTCTAGAACAACGAGTTTTAGTTTATCTGTGTTCTGCTCATGGTATTGTTTAAAGCATCTCACTACTGGATATGATTTATCATCATTCTTTATGGCCCTCATATGCTCCAATATTCTTTTCTTCGCCATATGAATGGTACTTCCTATATAAAACTTTTTGCAGGAACATTTCAAAGCATATATACAGTAATCTGAATTGCATGTCATTTGTTTTCTAATATTAAAGGGTCTTGAGACTCCTGGAAATTACATTTCATTACAATTTTCACTATATTTGCAGGCTTTACTTTTCCCACGAATAAAAAAAAACATTAATAGGTTTGTTCCTTTCAATTTTTGGCACTAAAAAGTGACTCAATGTGCCTTTCAACGATCTACTTCTTCTAAAAGTGAATTTAGGGTACTCATCTAATATTACGGCTATATTCTCATCTGTTTTTAACACAGGCAAAAACTTTGAAAAAATCCTCTTTATTTTTCCTGTCTTATTATGAAATGTTGTAATAAATCTCTTTGATTCATCCTTTTTCTTATCAGCAATTGGTTTTGTTACCAATAGATCATCTCTATTAATTTGTCTAACTTTTATCAATGCATTTTTTATAGTTTCTGGCGGATATCCTCTTTCTTTGAACCGTTTGATCATAACTGTGGCCTCTCTTTCAAAAGCAGCATCTAAAAGGCAATTTCTCCTTGCACTTAATAATTCCATATAAGGAATACTCCCAATTAAATTCTTAGGATGATTACCTTTGGCATGAAGTAAGCTGTTTCCAGCTATATTCTTCTTAAATAAGACACAATTTATGATTCAAAACATTGAGTGTTACATCCAGAAATTCTATCTCCTGGTAATGAATTGCACTGCTAAATTTCAAATTTTAGGAATTATCATTTAAAATCATCAGAAATTGTAATGCAGATTCAATGCTGCATTACCAAATACAGAAAATATCATCAATGTACCTCACCCAGAGGACTTTGGTGGTCATTACAACCTTGGCGGTCTTATAAGAAGACCGCCGAGGGACCGCCGTGCGGAAGACCGCCAGTACTGGCAGTTTGCCGCGCGGCGTATTATGACCATTGGCTGCCATCCATCGTTTGTCCGAAGGAGAGCCGCCAACAGCCATATTTGCGGGCGGCGGGGAAGTGGAGAACAGAACACCGCCCACCTAATCACGTCCTGTGATTTGGCGTGGCGGTGTTCTGTTGGCGGTGTGGTGTTGGCGGAGCAGCCCCCATGGCTCCCGTTCCCTCCCGGAGGATCGACAGTACAGGTAAGTCGATCGTCCGTTAGGGGAGGGGGATGGGGGGTATTGTGTGTTGTGTGGGTGCATGGGGGTGTGCGTCTGTTAATATAGGGGGGGTGTGTGAGTGCGTGTATGCTTGCGGGGGTGATGCGTGTTTCGGAAATGTGTGCGTGTATGTCTGTATGTCTGTCTGTATGGATGTGTGCGTGAATGTGTGAATGTGGGTGTACGTGTCTGAGTGTGTGTGTGGATGTTGGCATGTATGTTGGTGTGTGTGCATGTATGTGTGTTGGTGGTGCCTGCGTGCGTGTCGGGTGTGTGTCAGTAATGTTATGTTGGGGGTCTGGGTGGGGAGGGGGGCCGTGCCACCTTTGGGGGGTGGCAGGGGTGGTGGGGGGTGTAGGGGAGGGAGTCGGGGTGGGGGTGGGGGAGACCCCTATCAGCGCCAGGGAAGGAATTCTACCGCTGGAAATCCACGGCGGTAAGCCGGGTCACAATACTGGCGGCGGTATTGTCACGGCCGCCGGGCTGGAGACCCAGGTCTCCAGCCCAGCGGTCGTCTCCGCCCTGGCAGGCGGAATGGGAAAGCAGCGGATGGCCATGGTGGTAACCGCCGCTTTAACACCGTCCGCCAGGGTTGTAATGACCCCCTTTGTGTTCCCGATCACCTGTTTCTCCCATCAGCCCAGGTATAATCCCACATAACTGGGGGCACAACAGGTGCCCATTGCAGTCCCCTAGTTTTGACGGTACAGTGTTTTCTCAAAGAGAAAAAAATTGTTAGTCAAACAAATATAGATCATATCCAACAACATCTCTGTATGTAAAAGATATAACAGAGAACGAGCCCTCAAAAAATGTCTTATTGCTCTAATACCGTTGTCAGGGAGTATGCAAGTATGCAAACTATTAACATCCAAACCCATTAGGAGAAAATCATCTTCCCACATGACTTCATTAATAATCCTCAAAAAATCTCCAGTGTCCTTCATGTATGAAGGTAATGCCTCAACAAATGGACGTAAGAAGAAATCCACATATTTTTAAATGTTCTCTAGTAAACTACCTTTTGATGATACTATAGCTCTTCCTAGAGGGTCATCTGCGATTTTATGTAATTTGGGCAGAAAGTAAATAGCTGATGTTCTGGGGAATTCAACCTTAAGAAATTGATATTCCTACCATTCAATAAGTCCCACATCTCTCCACTCATTAAGTTTTGCAAACACATTTCTTTTCGGCTCCAACATTTCCTCCTTACTTGAAGTCAAATAGTTACTCTCATCCTGTAATTGTCTCAATCCTTCGTTTATATACATGTCTCTAGATATTACCACTACATTCCACCCTTTTTTCATTCTGATAGCCTTATTATTTTGTAAGGATTTAACCGCTTCTCTGTGTTTCAATTTTAAATTTTCAAAATTAGACCTTTTCACATATCTTATTTTTTTCCATTTCTTTAATCACACTGTAGTGAAACTAGGGGCATTAATCACACAAGAGTCGGTTGTCCAGCAGGTAAGTGATGTTTATTGGATATTAATTGGAATTGTGCCTTTGTGGTTGGTGTTTTCTCCTCTTTGCTTCTTCTTGTTTTTTTTTGATGGTGCTATGCAGGACCCTGGCTCTTACTCTTCTCCTTGGTTCCCTCCATCTCGTAGGTCTCTCGGGAAGCGCATGCGAAGAGAAACAGAGAGATATCGGTAAGTGGTTTATTCCACTTGTTTGTGTTTTCCCCTTCTCTATCTCCTTCTGGCTTTCCTTCTTCTACTTTGTTCTTTCTTTCCTGGTCTCTCTCCTTTCTTATCCTATGTTTTATTAGTCTGCTGGTTTTCTCTTTTCTTTCCCTTTCTGCCAGTGATTCTGTCTCAATCTTTTCCTGTCTTCCTCTTTCTGGTCTCTTTTCCTGCTTCTGTGGCTCTGTTTTCTAAAGGTGTATTTTCTCCTACCTTTTACTTGTGACTTTGTTACTCTGTTATTCATATAGGTGCTTTTGTCTCATGCAGTGCTCCCCCCCCTTTTTCGACTGATATCAGGCAGTAATTCCCCAGTGTAGCGTCTTATTTACCCTTCTGTTTTTCACCCTCCCGTCCTCCCTTCCCTCAAGGCAGTTTTCCCACACACCTGGTTATGCCACGCTTCTCCAGAAGCATGGCGGGATCCTGCGCTCCATCTTCCCGGGTCACCGCGGTGTTCAGACCTCCGTCTGCTGCTATGTTGTCCTCTTCTCTTCGGTTGGGAAGAAACCACTCTCCCGACACCAAAGTCCTCTGATCTCGATGGGCCTCCTCGTCCTCCGACTTCTCGCTGTCTCGTCCTTCCTCTTTTCCATTTCGTTTTGCGCCGTCTTCCTTCTCTCCTTCCTCCACTGACGCCGACCTTCTTATCCTCGTCCTTCCCACGTTGCTCCGGAAGCACGCGGCTCATTGGTGGTTGTGCTGAGATGTTCCTCTGCATCACAGGCAGCGGCAGCACAAGTTAGTCTTGCGTGCGGGCGGGTTCCGGCCAGCCCGCCACACACACCTTTCTCAAAAACATTGATAGCATCACAGTTGACTGGGGGAGAGAAGGTTGATTTCGGTCTAAAACCACTAGGACATTGTTCTTTTATGTCATTTCTCATTTACATTAAGTTTAAAACAGGGTCAGAAATTGCCTCCTCTAATTCGCACATTGTATGTAACACTTCTATATCTTTTATCTGTAAATTGGAGGACACTGATTCAGCAACATTGCTTTGTTCTTTTACCTGGGTTGCAAACCATTTTTTCAATTTTAATTAGCTAATAAAGTGAATCAAATCACTATGGCTTTGAGGGAAGTCAAATTGTGTCAGAGGGCAAAAAGATAATCCCAAGGATAATACCTCTTTTTCTGAATCTGATATACATATATCCGAAAGATTGACCACCGTCATTTTCTCCATCATTTTGATGGCCCTGTGGCTCCTTGGCCCCTTGTTTGCATTCCCACTTGACCCTCCTTCAGATCCTTTACTCTTCTTCTTGTTCTTCTTCCTCTTCCTTGTCCCGGAAGGGGCTCTCTTCCTCTTCCTGCTTGATCCATTGATCTTCCTTCTTCTATAAGATCGAATTCCTTTAAAATATTGTCTTTTACTCCATTGCCATCTGATTGTAGTGATGCATCACTCTCACTGTCATCACTTTCCCTTAACTCTTTTCCCAAATCAACATATATATGTATATTTGGCTGATGGTATGTGTGTATAGTCGAGCTGCAAGACACTACACATACACTACACATACACACACACACTGCCAGCTGGCCACCTCTATGCACTCTGTCATTTAACTGCCACTGCAAACACATTGCCAACCTACTGTCAAACCAGACACCATCAGTAATCCCCCACTACATCTACTGCCAGTGAACCGCCACCTCACACCATCAGCCAAATGCCAGTCTACACACACTGCCATCCAAATGCCAGTCTATACACACCATCAGAATGACACCAGTCCATTCACACCACCAGCTAAATGTTGGTCCACACACCCTGTCAGCCAAATACCAGTCCATATACACTGCCAGCCAACCTCCAGGGTAATACACATTGCCAGCCAAATGCAACACCAGTCTACACATACCACCAGTCAAATACCACACAGGAATCACCATGAACCTCCATATAGCATTCATTTCTAAAAAACTCACAGAATCAACAGATTACATATTCAAAGCACATACAAAAAATAAACATTCAACTAAAAACAGCACATAGTTTTCATTTTTTTAAATATTTAAAATACCCTTCTATTGGTAGAAGATGCAGAAACATCAATGATTGCACACAAAAAGTGTGTCACTAAACTTAAACTATAGCAAGCCTGATGTCTAAGCAGAAAACATATAGCAATAAAGACCATACTCAATTGCCTTTTAAGGTCATGGTTGCTCACAATACTGAATTTGAAAAGAGACTTAACAATGGAGGCCTTGCCTTGCCAGCCAATGCCTTACAACACATGCCTTTACCACACATTCCTTTTCTACAAAAGATAAGTAAATATGGAGAGTCTGGTGGTCCCTATCATGGAAATTGATATAGGATAGGCAAGCAAGTCTCCTGAGTGTGCCCTAGTGGTGGAGCCCTTAGCAATAACCATAAAGCAGGCTGGTTATATTGCAGGAATCCCATTTTGGGGTAGAGAACTCAAAAACAATCTGTTTGCGGACAATATCCTTCTCACCCACACTGACTCAGCTGACTCCCTGCAAGTACTAATGAAGGCTTTAGACCTATTTGAAAACCTTTAAGGAATCTAAATAAATAAACATAAGTCAAGTGCATTCAACATTATGATTAGGATCAGGCTCTGCAAGCATTTACAACACAGGCATTGTTCCAATGGGCCCACACAGTGATACAATTCCTTGACCTCCAGATCATCCCACACTTGGAAGACTGAACCCAAATAAATTAGGGCCCCTGCTACAAAGACATTCTGAATGACCTGAGTAGATTGAGACCCCTATACTGATCATGATTAAAATGAACATCTTAGCCCAACTATTGTATCTCTTCCAGTCACTTTCCTCCCACCAATTCCCACCCTGGACATTACCAGTGTGTAAATGAAAATATGATCTTTCGTGTGGAATAGGAAACAGCAATGCCTATCGATCAAGCTTTTTATGGTCCCTAGGTACAGAGAGGGCCTAGCTTCTCAAACCTTTTTGCGTACTATTGGGCTGCTCACCTATGTTCCATTTTTAAGTGGATAATGAGGGAGAGCAAAAAACAATGGTTCCATAAGTCCAGGCTGTTGTGTGTCACCCCCCACAGGATCTTGTCTGGCTTCCCCCTCAGCACAGCCGAAGATCAGGCAGGCAACATAACACCACACAAGGCAATTGGAAGGTGTGGCATAGGGTTGGCCTTTGGGCAGTAGAGACCCCATCCCCTGGGACACTTTGTTAATGGTTCATATCTGTTTTTTGCAATTATATCAGTATTAAGCACAGAAAACAAACAACTAACATGCCAGCAGCAAGAGTTGTCAGGGTCAAAGACCTGTACTTAAAATGAAAGATGAATTACAGGTAGGAGAGCAAATAACGCCATCTTCATCAGAGGCTGCTGGCCATTCCAGATAAGGTGGAGTACTTCTGATTCCAAAGTCTTGGGAGTACTGGGGGTGGGAGTGTTTGAAACAAGTACAGTTCACTGAGGAGTACTGTCATTTTCAGGGCTGCAGTGCAACTGAGGCAGAAGGGGTGATAATGCGTCCATTGACCCAGATCCGCTTTGACCCTATTCAGCAGGGCAAGGAAGTTGATCAAGGTGGTAGGCTAAATCATGGGAGCTATCTGCACCCCCAAGAATGAGATGTCAGACTCAGACCAGGTTAATGGGTATCGGCTAGGCAATTGCACCTGGAGGGGCAGTGAGGCAGAGAGGTTGAACACCTGAGATGTATGCAGGTGTATTGTAAAGACAGATGTCTGGCCAAAAAGCTGGTGCTCATCGAATAAAATAGGAAGGGAATGCACTGAATCCTCCAGTGAGACCAGAACTAACCCTACTTCCTGCACCCAGCTCCTCCCTGGCCCTGATTGAGCCCCTGTGTGGCCTAAGCACTGTCCCGATCGATCTAGATCATTATTCATGACTAGGTTAAGGTTTTTCCCAATGAGGATGGCTTGGTCTGGTAATCCAAGGATGTCTTGGGTTGCCTGTATAAGAAACTGTTCCTGTTTATCACTTTGGCCCTCATTACGACCCTGGCAGTCGGTGATAAAGTGGTGATAATACCGCCAACAAGCTGGTGGTAACTACCGCCAAATTATGACCATGGCAGAAAGATCTCCTAAAGACAGCCAATGTACCACAGCGACCTCCAGGGTGGAAACAACAGGCACCACGGTGGTAGCCACCTACAGCCAGGTGGAAGTCAAAGTTCTGCCCAACATGTCATGACAAGACAATCCGCCACCTTTTCCGGATCAGTACCAACAACATCAAAAGCCTGGCGGAAACACTGCACAGAATTAAAAGGACTCACCATTGGAGACACAGGGAAGAACCACGCCACCATGGAACCAGAACTGCAAGGTTTACCAATGACATTCTACTTCATGCTCCTCCACGAACACCAATGCTGGCGAAAACGACGATGGTGAGTACAGCCGCCTAGCACGCAAGGGGGGGAGGAAAACGACAGTGACACATATATGTACCATACACACACCAGACACACACACCATACACACAACCAGCTACCCAAGATAACAAGTTCATCAGCTGAATAATGCAAGGACAACAGGAATTGACTAAAGTGATTGTAATAGGATCAACACAATATTAATAATACTTTTGCCAATGCGACAGATATGTACAAATGTACAATAAAGGAACACTGCCCAGTCCTTCGTTTGCGTGGGCCACATGGCCGCAGTACAAAGTCCAAGGCCCCACTCATTACCTGCATCAGTACGGCGAGAACACAGCAGGGACATCAGTTGGCAAATAGGTAGGCACCTCGCGGGGGCACCTCAGCCGGATGCAGAAACAGGACCACTGTTTCTGGAGGGGGCAACATGCCCTATGCTTGATCCTGGGGAGTGCAAGGCCACAGTCTCTCGGGTGGGTGTCATCCCCACTTGTCATGGAGGAGGCAACATGCCATATGCTTGGTCCTGGGGAGTGCAAGGCCACAGTCTCTGGGGTGAGTGACTTTTCCAGTGGTTCTGGAGGGGGCAACATGGTCATTGCTCTGTCCTGGGAAGTGCAAGGTAACAGTCGGATTGGGTGACTTGCCACTGGTTCTGGAGGGGGCAACGTGCCCTGTGCTTGGTCCTCAGGAGTGCAAGGCCACAGTCTTGTGGGTGGGTGTCTTCCTCACTGGTTCTGGAGGGTCAGGCCCCACAGCAGGCAATGGAGGCTGGATCACATTGCGTCCGCTGGCGGTGATGGCTGCACTGTGGTGGTGGTTGTGGTAGTGTTCTGCTCAACCACTGCACCCTGCGATGGTTGGACTGTGGTGGAGGTAGTGGGAGGCTCCTGCTCAGTCCCTGCACCCTGCGATGGCTGTACTGTGGTGGTGGTAGAGGTATTGGGAGGCTCCTGCTCAGCCCCTGCACTCAGTGATGGCTGCACAACTACTGTTGGTGGTGGGGGCTCTGTGACAGCTGCTGGTGCAGGCTCCTTCCCCTTCTTGCTTGCTGGAGCAGGCTCCGTACCCTTTCTGCTGGCTGGTGCAGGCTCCTTCCCCTTTCTGCTGGCTGATGAAGGCTCCTTCCCCTTTCTGCTTGCTGATGCATGCTCCTTCACCTTTATTCTGCCTGGTGCAGGTTCCTTCCCCTTTCTGCTGACTGGTGCAGGCTCCTTCCCCTTTCTGCTGGCTGGTGCAGGCTCATCCCCCTTTCTGCTGGCTGGTGCAGGCTCCTTCCCCTTCAGGATTTGTGGCCTGGAATCTTTTCCACCATGAGTAGGGGTAGATGGAAGTGGGCCCGTGGACTGTGTGGCTCAGGTGCTTGGCTGGGTTCTTGATACCCTGGCCATATGTGCCGGAGGGGGGAAGCGGTAGGGAAGAGGTCAATGGTGGAAAGGAAAAGCTTTTTAGGGACATTAGGGTGGGAAGAGGGAGAAGTAATGGGAGTGAAGGATGAGGGAGTGGTTGCAGGAGGTGTTTGTCTGCTGGACTTGGGTACAGGTGCAGGGGCTGTATGCTGTTGTGAGGTGGATGGCTGTTGGGTGTCTGAGTGCTTGCATTTGTGTACCTTGGGGGGGGACAGACATGGTGGGAGAGGACACAGGGGACAAGTGCATGGCTGTTGTGAAGGTGTCTGCCAGTGAGGTGTGTGTTCTGCTTGGTGTGGTGATGATGCAGGTAGTGAATGATGATGTAGTGCATGTAGGTGTTAGTGTGGACGTAACTGGGTGGTGGGTGGAGAAGATGAAAGACGGGGAGACAGTGGAAATAGTGGATGTTGTTGTGTCTGCATCTGGATGGTGTTTGTGTGAGTGCCTGTGCGATGAAGTGTGGTGCTTGTGTTTGCCTGTGACACTCTTGGGTGTTGTCCTGTGTGCATGTTCATCTGGCTGTGTGTTTGGGATGGGATGGGGTTGAGGAGAGTAGAAGCTGGAGTGGAGACAGTAGAAACAGGGACAATGACTGCCATCAGAGAGGTAGCCAGAGCCTGAATCGATCTTTGTTGGGCCGCCAATCCAGTGTGAATGCCCTTCAGGAATGCATTAGATTGTTGCATCTGAGCTGCCAGCCCCTGGATGGCATTCACAATGGTTGACTGACCTACAGAAATCGATTTCAGGAGGCCAATAGCCTCCTCACTCAGGGCAGCCGGGCTCACTGGGGCAGGGCCTGAGGTGTCTGGGGTGAAGGAGATGCCCACCCTCTTGGGTGAGCGGGCACGGGCAACTCGCTGAGGGGCTGCTGGGAGGGCGGTGCTGGTATGGGGGTGGTGGCTGTACCTGTAGCTGGGGTGGTCACAGAGGTGTCCACCACCACCAGGGAGCTTCCCTCAGAGAAGGTATCAGTCTGTATTTTCCCCTCCAGTCTCCGCCGTGGTGCTCCCCTCGCCCTCCATCCTACTGGTGCCCTCAGCGTCAGTGGACTCTGCCTCCTGGGTGCTGTGGGATGCAGCTCTCTTCATCGCCAGTTCCTCTGCTCCTCCACCAGATGATGCTAATGCACGTAAGGACAGGATTACAAAACAAGAAAGCAGGGAGAGAGAGAGACAAAGGATACACTGGGTCAATGACTGCACCAACACCACCGTTGGCCTACACAGCACCCTCACACACAGGGAACAGGTCTACACACTATCCATTGCACTATCAGTGATATTGCTAGCAACCAAGGCATGAGGAGGGGCACACACTGTCAACTGCAGCACACCTGAGACCCATGCAGCCCTGGCCAGTAGTAGATGCAAACAAGCTAGGTAGCTATCATTTTCCATTCAGACCACTAGCCACCAGAGGACCTATGCTGCTATGTCCTGCCTGGCCTGGGGGCACCCACTGACACCCACCCACCACCTGGATACCACCCTACCAGGTGTAATCTGTAATGATAGCCACTGTACTCACCCCCTTGTGGCTGCTGTGTTGCCCACAAGCGCCCATCCAGCTCTGGCTAGGCCACTGCCAGTATGCAGGCCATCAGGGGAGTCAGGGTTCGATGGGCACCACTTCCTAGTTGGGAGGCCATCCCCAGCTGGGCCTCCGCGGTCTTCCGTGCCCAGTGTCTCAGGTCCTCCCGCCGTTTGTGACAGTGGGTGCTCCACCTTCAATAGACCCCCAGGGTCTGCACCTCTTTGGTGATGGCACACCATATACCCTTCTTTTGATGGGCGCTGACCTGCAGAGGCAACACAGACAGGAGAACACCATTAGACAAACAGTCCAGCCTGTCACACACATGGTTCACCATACCCCTTTCCATCTCCATTGGCACATACATAGCCCAGCTCACAACAGGTACACCTCCAACAGATAATCCCACCTCACACAATGCCTTCACACACATCTCCATGCATCCATGCCACATGCATCGTGCCCACAGTGTACTCACCTGTTGGTCTGGGAGACCATAAAGCAGTCTGTACTTGGGTAGGACTCCATCCACCAGTCGCTCCAACTCCTCTGAGGTGTAGGCTGGAGCCCTTTTCCCGGTCACACAGGCCAACGTAGGTTCCAGATGCAGGCCACAGCATCACATGCAGTGTAGATCCTCTCCTATGGAAGGTCAGGTAACAGGTGAGAAATATGATAGAAAATGGCGGTCACATTCGCGGCAGTGCATACTGTCACCGCTGGCGTAGATCACCATTGGCCACTGTAACCCATAGGGCCCAATATTTACCAATGAGGAGTTGGGTGGCACTTAACGACCGCCTCCTGCCAAGGCGCACAACGTCAGCGGAATTACCTGACTTCCACCTGTCCCTCCACACAGGACAGGTGGATGAAATTTCAGGGGCGGAGCCCTGAGTCACAGGAGAAATAGGCACATACTGGACAAATCACACTGACCCATTACATGTTCACAAATGCAAACTACTGTTGTGGCTCCATTGTTCAGTTTGTGACAGGCTCCTCACTCTTTTGTCCCATAGATTCCAACCACCGCAGATGAATAGGAGATGGAGACATACCCCCGTGTACAGACCCCTGGTGGACTTGGCTGCACTGGAAGACAGGCACATAATACTCACCTATAGACTGGAGAGGGCCAAACTCAGAGCTGTGTGCCCAATTGGAGCCTGACCTGATATCCACTATCTCTCAACCCACGTGGACCCCCCCCCCCTTGTGCAAGTGTTATCAGTACTCCATTTCCTGGCAACTGGTTCTTTCCAAGTGACAGTGGGCTTGGCAGCAGGAATGTCACAGCCAATGATCTCATTAGTGCTGACAAGAGTGTTGTCTGCTCTCATAAAACACACGTGCAGCTACATTGCATTCCCCCGGGTTGAGGACTTGGCCACTTTGAAGGCTGAGTTTCATGCAATAGGACATATCCCCAATATAATTGGGGCGATTGATGGAACACATATTGCATTTGCACCCCACGCCAGAATGAACAGGTGTACAGGAATTGTAAGTGTTTCCACTCCATCAATATGCAGGTGGTGTGCTTGGCGGACCAGTACATCTCCCACGTCAGTGCTAAGTATCCTGGGTCAGTGCATTATGCCTTTGTCCTAAGGAATAGCAGCATCCCAAATGTGATGGCCCAACTACAGAGGCACAGGTTGTAGTTTATAGGTGAGCCCTGGTTCCCACCCAGTATATGTTGGTGTATGGGTATGGTGTGGGCCATATAGGATAATTTGTGGCTAAATGTTGTCCCTCAATAATTGAGTGACTCTGGTTACCCAAACTTATCATGGCTGCTGACCCCTGTGAGGAATGCCAGGACAAGGCAGAAGAACATTATAATGAGGCACATGGGCAAATTAGAAGGATAATTGAGAGAACCTTTGTCCTCCTGAACGCTAGGTTTCGGTGCCTCCATCTAACAGGTGGATCCCTCTGATAGTCACCCAAGAAGGTCTGCCAGATAGTCATGGCATGCTGCATGTTGCACAACCTAGCCCTCAGATGACATGTACCTTTTCTGCAGGAGGTGGAGACTGGAGATACCCCTGTCGCAGCAGTGGACCCTGTGGACAGTGAAGATGAGGAGGCACAGGATGAAGACGAGGACAACAGAACATCTGTGATCCGTCAGTACTTCCAATGACACACAGGTAAGACAGTGTAACTGTATATTTCAATGGCTTTGGTTGTATTCTGTGTGGCATTGACATGCCGGTAATTCCCAATTCAATGCCCACTTACTGTTCCCTCTGGATATTCATTTTACAGATGTTGGTGATATGGCAAATACTCATGGTGTGATCACTACAGCTAGCTACAGGTCATTAAATCTATGCTCATTCTATGTACAGTTCATTTGCAATGGTTGTACCTGTTTCAAACAATACAAGTTTGATATACATGACATACTCTAAATCCATTTTTGTCAAAGAGTGTTTATTGAAGTGCTAAAATATAGGGGGAAAGTGCAATGGGATGGGGTGGTGATGGAGGAAAGTCCAGGGTATTGTTCCTGTCTGTTTGTAGCACAGGTGCATTGTCCAAGGGGACATAGGAAGGGGAGCAATGACAGTTCAAGGTGGACAGAGTGACTGAGTGGGACACAAGGGGGACAATCAGGAGAGTCTCATTTCCTGGCAGGGGTCTGGGCAAGTGTGTCTGGCTTCTGTCTGGATCGCAGGGAACTTGTGCGGGGTGGTTCAACTTCTGCAGGAGAAGGGGTGCTGGTGGCCTGTAAGTCCTGTGGTGGGGCCTCCTGGCCACTAGCGGCAGCAGAAGTGGATGGCTGTTCAGATGAATGGCTAGTGGTAGAGGCCCACTGGTGTGAGACTGCCTCCCTCATATTGTTGGCCATGTCTGCCAGCACCCCTGCTACAGAGATCAGCGTGTCGTTGATGGCCTGCAAGTCCTCCCTGATCCCCTGGTACTGTCCCTCCTGCAGCCGCCTGTTCTCCTGCACGTTGACCAGGATCTGGCCCATCGTGTCCTGGGAATGTTGGTAGGCTACCAAGATCTCAGAGAGTGCCTTTTGGAGAGTCAGTTCCCTGGGCCTTTTCTCCCTCTGGAGCACAGCAGTCCTTCTAGTTTCCCTGTTGGTCTCTGCCTCTGTCCCCTGAACCGTGTGCCCACTGCCACTGACCCCAGGTCTCTGATTGTCTTGTGTGCGAGGTGTGGCCTGGGGTCCCTGTACAGGTGGACACACTGCTGATTAATGTGTCTTGGGGACAGAGGCAGGGGTACACTGGGTGGGTGCTGGGGTGGAGTTTCCTGCAGGGGGAGGCTCTGTGGTGGTCTGTGACTGGGCTTGGGTAACCGGCTGTCCAGTGGTCCCTGATGGGCCAGGTAGGTCATCCAGATCCTAAAGTCCAGAGTTACTGTCATCACTGTGGGCCTCTTCAGTTGAGGGACTGGATAGTGCTGGCACCTCCTCTCCGATAACATTGGATGGGGTACCTGGGGGGATATAAATGATGTGTTATGGTTGATGTGTATGACATATTGTGCATCCCTGGCTTCCCCTCTATGGTTGGTTTTGCCCTGCCAGCTTTCACTTTTGTATGTTAGTGTATGGTGGGATTATAAGTTCTCCATGCTGTGCATGTTTTAGTGATTGGTGTACATGCAGGGCTCAGAGGTGTGTCCATGGATTGATACAGAAGGAAGGGCTTGGCATTGGGATTGGTGAGATGTGATGGTGGAGTGTGTGGGATGGAGTGGAGTGATGGGAGTGAGGGTGAGGGGGTGTGATAGTATGCATGCAGGGGGGTGATGATTGTTGAAAGTTGACTTACCAGAGTCCAGTCCTTCTCCAACTCCGGCCAGGCCCTCAGGATGCAGTATTGCCAAGACTTGCTCCTCCCATACTTGTGAGTTGTGGGGGAGGAGGTGGGAGTCTGCCGTCTGTCCTCTGGATAGCAGATGGTATCTTGCTGCTATGGAACGTACCTTCCCCCATAGGTCGTTCCACCTCTTCCTGATGTCATCCCTTGTTCTGGGGTGCTGTCCCACAGCGTTGACCTGTCCACGATTCTCCGCCATAGCTCTGTCTTCCTAGCTATAGATATTTGCTGCACCTGTGCTCCAAACAGCTGTGGCTCTACCCTGACAATTTCCTCCACCATGACCCTTAGCTCTTCCTCTGTGAATCAGGGGTGTCTTTGTGGGACCATCTGAGTTATGTTAAATGTGTTGGTGAGGGTGTGTTGGGTAACGTGTTGGGGTGTGTGATGTGGAATGTGTGAGTGGTGTATGAGCATGAGTGGTGTGTGGCTCTAGTTGTCTCAGTGGTCTTAGTGTCTCTCTGGTGGCAGTGATTTTTAATCGTAAAGGATTGTGGGTAATGTGTGTGTGTTTTATAGTGGTGTGGGTGTGGTTTGTGTATGGGTGTTAGGTGTGTGTTGTTTGAGTTGTCCAATTTGGTGTTGCTTTGTCTGTAGGTGTCCACTGTGAGTGCAGCAGTATGTATCGCCAATGGTTTACCACTGTGGAATGTCTGCCATCTTGATTCATGGGTCATAATGTGGTGGTCGTTGTTCTGTTGGCGTAAAGGTGTCAGTTTTGATACCACCACTTTAACACTGACCTTTGAACTGGTGGATTAGTGTATGTGGCTGAATTCTGTCGGATTGGTGTGTGTGTGTCATAATATGGTGAACGGATATCCGCCGCCGCGGTAAGTTGGCGGCTGCCAGCATGGAGGTAAGCGTGATTTACCGCCAATGTCATAATGAGGGCCTTAGTGCTTAGTGCGTATATAGTAGCTATTGTGAATAGGAACCAACTTACCTGGACTTCGAGGGGCCAATAATCTACCCAGTATTTTGGATACTGTGGTCAAGATTGTCTCCCAACCCCCCCGAGGAGCAATCCCCCCTTTCTTGTTTGGGCCTGAGGAACAGTATTGTTGTGGGAAGCGGTAGGAATGCATCCTATGACAATCTTAAGATATCATGGTGGTTTCCTGAAGGAGGCAGATGCACCCTCCAATCTGTACTTTGAGGAACAGCACTGCCTTTCTTTTAGTATGATTAGTACACCCTTGGACATGGAGGCTCATCATTTTACAGGTCATGGGCATGCAGAGAGGGGGATGCGTGTGTCTGAGATGAGACAACCAAAGGTACACAGTCAACTTGCTACAGTATGGGGGCCAATTGAGTGGAGTTTGTAGTGCGTAAGGAGGTTGAAGTGGTTCAGTATATACAGTGAGTACAATCCCAGCATTTCCTTTAAGTAAAACATAAACCTAGAACAGTGTAGAAAACCAATAAACAACCATAAAAAGGAAAAAAGCCCTACTGGTAAGTCCAGGTGTGCCAGTGGCATGCAAGGTTCACTGCTCTACTGCCCCCCCCATGGCCTTGGGGGAGTGTCAGGACATGGCTAGAGAGAAGAAGAAAGGCCCATCAGCTAGACCTAGATGACTCAGTCTGCTTCTATGTGATTCAAGTCACATGTAAGGCTGGCAATGAAAGCCTATCACTCCAGGGCCATGGTCTCATGCAGGCATTGTGGAGTGTGCCATTGCTGCTCTTGAGCACCAGCAGGACCACAGGCTTTTCTGGCATGCTCATTAGGGGTGTAATTGGGAAGGTTTGTGAGGTGCCACACCTTCTTTAATGTCCGGTTCTGGGGGAGCTTGTTGTCCCAGCATAAAATGATCCAAAAAGTATGGCCACAGGTTTATGTCACACCTTCGCTTCTCGAGCTTCTGAAATGCCAGCATTGAGAGGTCCTGAAAGAGTGCTAACTTGTGCCCCCTGAATTAAAAGGGATGGAGTCCCCAGAGCCTTTTCAAGGTTCAGGGAGGGGGGCTGCCTGACCCCACCACCATTTGAAGTTAATTTTCACCACGAGGTGGGCTTCTTAGGTGACTGACAAATTTGCCTACCTAGAACATTACTTTAATCTTTGTTGCGTATGTATATATATATATATATATATATATATATATATATATATATATATATATATATATTTCAGGGTTAGAGTGACGCATAAATTATGCAAAAAAGAAAAGAGAATTCTGGGTAGTTCCCAAGTTTAGGTGGAGAGCAGCTCCAGTAGGGAATACCCTGCAACACCAGTGACACTCTAGATTTGCCCACCTCAAATGTCTGTTTATCTAGCGAAGTTTTTAAGCATAGGATCAGCACAGTGCTCTCCACGCTGAGATGGATAAGGACAAAGACACATATTTATACTTTTTGACACAAAACTGCGCCAATGCAGTTTTGCTAAAAAAAAATGCCGCCGGCTAATGCCATTTCTTTGCGCCGATCGGCGTCAAATTTATACTTTGATGCACGGTGGTGGAAACCACTGGTGTGAGTCATTTTTTTTTACTCAAACCAATGCGTCACGTCGCAAAGAAAAATTACGTTAACGCGGCGAAAATAGCGCAAGCACTGCAAAATGTGCAAAGGAGAGCCAAAATGGATCCCAGATGCTTGGACAAACCCCAGAAAGATGACACCAGACCAGGAACCAGCCAGGAGGACCCACACAAGACCCAGGAGAGGGAGAAGAAGAAAAGAAAGTGTTGGTTCAGTGCAGAGGAGCAGGAAATACTGGTGAAAGAGGTGACAGAACACCAGCACCAACTATTTGTCACCTCAAAAATGCCAATTAGTAGGAGAGAGGCAATATGGCAACAAATTGTTGACAAGATAAACAGTGTGGCAGAAGTACCGAGAACAGTCATCGAGGGCAAGAAACGCTGGCATGACTGCAAGCGCAGGACAAAGGAAAAGATGGCCAGGAACAGGAAGGCAGCACTGCAGACTAGAGGTGGGAGTCCTGCACCGCAGGAGGCCCTGGACCACATGGAGAAGATGGTGGCAACTGTCATCCCTGAGGAGATCGTCACAGGGATTCAAGGACAGGACAGCACAGACTACCAGGAGACAACACAGATGCAAGGTAAGTGGCATGAGGAATTAAAATGCACAAATGTTAACTGTAAGCCGGGGGTGGACATAACTACTACACAATGCATGTAAGTCATGATATTCAGGGAGTGGAATGGGTAAAGGGGCATGGCACGGGGGCATGGGCTGTTCAGAGAAAACTTGGGCCACAGTACAACACTAACCCCTTTTCATGGGGGTATGCTGCCATGCCAAGGATGTTGGAAAGGTAAAGCCAGTCCAGGAGGATAGGGTACGACGTAAAACTGGCCTGCTGTCACACGACAGCTGGTATTCTCCCTACATGAACTAGGGCTCAATTAACAGTCTCAGGCCATATCCGCAAGTGGAATGTAATATTGACAACAGTTGCCACTACCACCTCTGCTGTGTGTGCAGGACAAGAAGCTAATGGCAGTTAGGTGTCCATAGTTCAAACACACCCAAATTAGAGGGTTCAGGATGACAACTTTATCAATTCCCTGTAATCAATACAAATGTGTTAATCCTGTCAAATGTGAATGTCCATAGTCGCTAAAAACATCAACCATTGTTATAAACATTATGAGGTACACAGCACTAATGTCATACCCATGCTGCATATGTCAGGGTCCACCCTGTGCCTGGGTCACACTAGCTCCAAAGACACCATGCAACATCCCAGCTGTTATACTGCTTAGACAATAGATTGAGGGGGAGGACATATGTCACCGGCTAGTGAAATTCACCCACACAGTCAGAAGTGGAAATGGAACACTTCTAGGACCATCAGTGCAATCCTATGTAGCACACATTCCCCAATATCAACATTACACACTACCAATGCTGACATATGTAGTGTGCCATGCCAATGCTATACATAGTATATAGCTGGATGTGAAATACCAGGGACTGGGGCAGTTCAAGATTGTTCAGTGTGGTGCAAGTGCCATCAGAACACCCACAGCCAGTGCAAGGCCTCACCATGAGAATGGAAGTAGACGGAGGGTTGAGTAGGACAAGAAGGTAGCAATATACAATTTGGGCAGAACCTACACCTAGAGGATGTGATGCTGACAAGTCCCCAAACTGACCACAATATATGTGACATGCAGGCGGGGCATAGGTCTGGGAGAATGCTAATATTAAAGACAGGAACAATGAACAGGAACCAATATCACAATGTGCAACTAATAGGAAGGCAGGCACGTCACATTACAAATGCCACAACACAGACACACTAATTGTACAATATCTCATTGCAGAGGATGATGGCTCTCCTGGGGATATGCCTGTCCTGGACTTCCCTGATGACATGGATGACGAGCTGACAAACATCAGCCACCAGACCTTCCAAGATGTCCTTGGAACCCTCCAGACTCCACCTTCAGTCGCAACAAGGAGCACAGATACAGCAGTCATCACAGAGGAACCAGCCACCACCCCACGTACATGACCTGCCAGCTCCAACCCAGCTGAGGACTCTGGCGACACTGGCACCAGCTTTGCGAGAACTGTAGTTGGAGTACAGCGGGAGCTGGCCAAGGAGGTGCGGGTGTGGATGGAAAATATGGCAGCCAACCTAGAGGGGGGTACGTTCTTGCATGATATCAACTGCAGAACAGGCAGCAGCCATGCAAGGGCGAACATCAGTCTTGCAAGAACTTGAAAGAAGTGTGAAGGAAATCAGCTCAGCTGTAAGAGAGTTGACACAACACCTCCAACAACAAACCTTTCAAAGTGTGCACGAAGGCACTATTGACCCCCTCAGGGACAACCTGGCTGCCCACCACAGTGATGTGGCTGCTATTCTTAAGAACCAGCAGCTCCTCCTTGCTGCAGTACTGCCCTTAATAGCCCCTCAGTTGGCAGCTACCGGGATTTCTGAATCCACGTCTATAAACACTGAGGTGTGTGTTGCCCCTTTACACCCACCAATACCAAGGGCAGAGGAGACAACACACACATCAGAAGATGAAGACGTGGAACAGATCACCTTCACCCGTAAGAGTACCCGGTAGCACTAGTCCCTGCCACCTGGCCACTTGTAACCAAGGTTCTGTGCTTTATAACCTGCCAGTCTTGCAACAGCTGCTCTCAAGCACTGTTCTCCAGCCCACTGTTTTCCTTGTCACAATGCCCTATGATTGTCTCTCACTACCTCATTGGCAATTCATGTCTCTCTGCAGTGTATGACACTTCACCCCAGCATGTCCAATGACATGTCCTTTTGCACTTGTGTAGGATCACAATGGAAGGTGTCACACTAATGGACTCACAATCATGGATAATATAAATATAGCACTTTAAAATAAATTGCACTTAGACAACCACTTTGTCTCTGTGTAATGTGACACATCAACCGTGAGGGAGATTAGTGATGTTTTCCTCGTGTCAATTCCATAGAATGTCAATACAACTGCCCTGAAAGAATGTGGGCTGATAACTGTGCACTGTGGTCTGGATTGTACCATCATCTACACTTCCTAAAGGTTAATTCTGAGGTAACTCAAAGCTATACAGTGAATTGCAGTGCTGGACAGAATAAGTCTTCTTTAAGGGATATCTAAGCCAAAATATATTGCCTTCAAATTATTGTTCCAGATAACCTTTACATATGTGACATTTGTCACAATTTTTTCCACACACACCATACAGCAGGAATGGATGTGTATGAATGTACGTACAAATAAGTAACCTGGCTGTACAATGTAACAAATGATAGGTGTGAGTTATGTATACTATACTACATGATATTATACCATCACTCACCTTATTAGGGTTCACTTGAACATCAGGCTGCAGGCAGAGGTAACACAGTGTCCTCAATACCAAATCTGGTCCCAAAGTATGTCAGATTGAAAACATACATCAAAAATTAACAACACATTGGGATTCATAGTAACCTTGAGTGGGGGGGGGGTGCAATTGATGGCAGATTCCTAGCAAAGTAGCTCTTGTGTAGCTGCCAATGTGACAGCTCAATTGGGATTTGGTTGCAGAATGGGACACAAATGCAAATACTAAATAGACACTGTTCACCCATACCAAGGCCCTGATCCCCAAGCATAAGACACATACTGTAAAGGAGTACCTAAATATTTAACTGTAAGAAAGGATACTAACACCAGGGGAAACACCTTAACTAACCTTACCTATCCTAACTACACATTACCCACAGCTGTCCCTAACTAACCTAAGCTAAACTTACTTATCACATTTAACTAAACTCTTAACATCAACTCCCCCCACCCCCCTTATAAGACGGGATACATGGAGGACAACATATACTAACCTAAACACATAGGGGGTTATTACAACTTTGGAGGAGGTGTTAATCCATCCCAAAAGTGACGGTAAAGTGACGGATATACCACCAGCCGTATTAGGAGTTCCATAGGATATAATGGACTCATAATACGGCTGGTGGTATATCTGTCACTTTACCGTCACTTTTGGGACGGATTAACACCTCCTCCAAAGTTGTAATAACCCCCATAATATCTTATACTAAACAAATATATATTTTTTAATTTTTTCATTTTTTTAAAACACAAAATCCCCAACATCATCAACACACATAAAAAATAAAATATAAACATCTCATACTCCCACCCCCAACCCACTACTACTAACTAAACTAACAGCCTATTCTAACCTAACACTAAGGGGGTCATTCCGACCCTGGCGGTCATGGACCGCCAGGGCCGTGGACGGAGGAAGCACCGCCAACAGGCTGGCGGTGCTTCAGGGGCAATTCTGACCGCAGCGGTAAAGCCGCGGTCAGAAAAGGGAAACCAGCGGTTTCCCGCCGGTTTTCCCCTGCCCCAGGGAATCCTCGACGGCGGCGCTGCAAGCAGCGCCGCCATGGGTATTCCGACCCCCTTCCTGCCAGCCTGTTCCTGGCGGTTTACACCGCCAGGAAGAGGCTGGCGGGAACGGGTGTTGTGGGGCCCCTGGGGGCCCCTGCAGTGCCCATGCCACTGGCATGGGCACTGCAGGGGCCCTCTAACAGGGCCCCATTAAGATTTTCAGTGTCTGCAAAGCAGACACTGAAAATCGCGATGGTTGCCACTGCACCCGTCACACACCAGCAACTCCACCGGCTCCATTCGGAGCCGGCTTCATCGTTGCTGGGGCTTTCCCGCTGGACGGGTGGGCGGCCTTTTGGCGGTCGCGCGCCCACCCAGCAGGAAAGTCAAAATGACCGCCTCGGTCATTTGACCGCGGTACGGTCTTTTGGCGGGCTCCGCCCGGCGGGTGACGCCCGCCGGGGTCGGAATGACCCCCTAAGCCACCTAAACCCACTAATTAAAAGAACCAGGAAAGAGGAGGGAGGGGAGGGAATCATGGCAGAGGGATAAGAGTGACAAGTTCGCCCTCCGCAGGGTCTTCTTTATGGCACTCATCCTCTTATTGATTTGTGACACCTCCTGCTGCAGCCCGTCCAGTCTCCGCAACATACGTTGCATGTTACGTTGCATTGCTCTAAAATCACCAGGGTCAATGACTGCAGCAGGGGTGGTCTGAGTGCCAGTTGTTGACGTGTGTCCGGTTGGTGGTGCCATGCTTGGAGGGGGAAGTACAGGTGCTGCTGTCAGTGGTCCTGTAGCAGTGGAAGTCGATGGTCCTGCAGTGGTGGCTGTCATCCTTGGTGCCACCCGGGTCGTAGTGGTGGTACTGGTGGTGGCGGCTGTTGTGGACACCGAAGGGCCTCCTTGGGCAAATACCCTCCACACTCCTGAGGCTCTTTTATGGCGATAACGCTGTGCCATGTGGCGGAACCCAGACTCCACATTCAGAATGTGGCGGTAACACATCGCCCTCCGCTGAAACTCACGGATCTGGATGGCATCCATATTGGCTGCTGTTAAAAAAGATAAAACCAAACATTAGGTACTTCATTGTGTGATATAGCTACTGATGAGAATCAGACAATACATCTAATGTAGCTGAAACAGGCCATATCAGCATACAGATCACAGATTCTCCCCGAGGAAGTACATGCCAACAAAGCCTACACATGTCCTATCTAACAGCAATGCTCTAAAAGATGTGTACCAACTTAAATGACCTATGCACCATTGTTCAGCCATTAGTCACGTAAAAAATGCTGCAAGTCCTCCACATGTAACAAACAAAGGTACTCCAAGGAAGGAGAGGGTCCAAGGGCACTACCTTCCTGTGTAGAATGCCATTTTTATTATATTGATGTGGGAGCATGACCAGAGGACATGGACCCAAATCCTCCAAAGAAGAGATATACTGGTAGAAAAAAGGTGAAGTCCCACTTTGAAAGTCTTTGTTGAGAATCTAAGTACCATGAGTTCAGTAAATTTGGATGAACCGGATTACGAGGAAAGTCTTTGTTAGTCCAATTTGGATTATTTATTATGTTTTTAGAAAACAAGTAACTCCCAATTGAGGTACATCAGAATGAATCCAGAGAGAGAAAACAAGGGTCAGCCAACACGTGTTTCACCCTACAGGCGTGTTCGCCAGGGCTTTCTCAAGGCTGAAAGGAAGAAAACAACATACGGCTAGAAAAATAATTCGATTGTGTTGAGAAAAAAGTGATAGGAGAAGGCAGCACCGAGGGGTGGAAACCGGATTCATGCAGAAGGATTAGGTTCTCAGAGACACTTTGGTGGTCATTATGACCCTGGTGGTAGTACAACGGCAGGGCCAAAATGATGGGAGCACCGCCAACAGGCTGGCGGTGCCTCCTGCCGTATTTTGACTCCGGCGGTAGCGCCGTGGTCGCACCGCCGGGGCCGCCGTTTTCTGCCACAATGGCCCCGGCGGTTGTAATCCGCCAGGGCAGTGCTGCTTGCATCGCTGCCCAGGAGATTACGAGTCCAGACCGCCAGACTTTTTCTGCACCCGTCGCACGGCCGCAATACCGCCGGCTCCACTTGGAGCCGGCTCCCATGTTGCGGCCCACATCCCCGCTGGGATGAAACTTGGTTTCCGCCCGCCGGCCCAGCAGGGATGTCCAAATGGGCACCGCGGGAGTGCGGCCGCACGGCGGTTACAGCTACTGCCGTCCGCCAATGTCGTAATGAGGCCCTTTATCTCTAAGATTGGTGGTGTGGGAAAAAAAGAAATGCTAAGAAGAGTGAATAAAGAATAATTAGAAAACAATGGTGGATCTAGTGCTTGTGTTGCATGCTAGATAGGAAAACAATATCTAATTAGAGAAATAAGGTGAAGGAGGAGGCATGAAAAAATCACCTGCAGATTGTGAGCGAGAAAATAGTCATAATAGACAACCAATGAAAGTCACAGGAACAGGGTTAATAGTGCCTGTGAGTAAGTATAACAATAAAGATGGGAGAGTGAAAATAACTGTGCTAGTTAGGATTACTCAAAGTAGAGATAATAATGATAGCTTTATCAATGTTAGTTATGAAATATAACATATATTCAGACATACCCTTTAGACAATATTCGGCTTTCTAAGGCAATCAGTTATATATACATTGTTGCATATTTGATAATCTGCAAAATAGATACATACAACCGACATGTAATATATACAATAAGTTTAGATGCTTAATGAAGCAAAAGTTAACTTGAGAGGAAAGGCAGGAGCAGTACAAAAATAAAGCCTAATGGCAGCTCCCTTGGTAAGTAAATGGTAAGGTCTATGTATCTGAGAAACAGAAATAACTCAAAGTCTTGCAAAAGAAAACAAAATTAGTATGTCCTTCAAGGTAGGAACTGAAAAGACGCTAATTGTAGCTTGAAAAATAATGTGCGTAAAAAAGTGCTCCAATTTAAAGGGTTGCTATAAAAACGGAATGCTCTGGAAAATAATTACACATGGCCCCGTTCTTAAGATATAAAGGGCCATATTTATACTTTTTGACGCAAAACTGCGCTAACGTAGTTTTGCGTCAAAAAAATTAGCGCCGGCTAACGCCATTCTGAAGCGCCATGCGGGCGCCGTATTTAATCAATGACGTTAGCCGGCGTTAGCCGGCGGCGCTGCCTGGTGTGCGTGGAAAAAAACAACGTACACCAGGCAGCGCCGGCATAGGGGGATATGGAGCTTGGGCGCCAAAAAATGGGGCAAGTCAGGCTGAGGCAAATTTTTCGCCCCACCCCGATTTGCGCCATTTTTTTCGACTCTCAACCCCCATAGAAATGACTCCTGTCTTAGCAAAGACAGGAGTCATGCCCCCTTGCCCAATGGCCATGCCCAGGGGACTTCTGTCCCCTGGGCATGGTCATTGGGCATAGTGGCATGTAGGGGGGCACAAATCAGGCCCCCCTATGCCACAAAAAAATAATAATACTTACCGGAACTTACCTTAATGTCCCTGGGATGGGTCCCTCCAGCCTTGGGTGTCCTCCTGGGGTTGGGCAAGGGTGACAGGGGGTGTCCCTGGGGGCATGGGAGGGCACCTCTTGGCTCCTTCCGAGCCCACAGGTCCCTTAACGCCTGCCTTGTCCAGGCGCTAAAAAAGGCGCAAAAGCGGCCGTACGTCATTTTATTTGCCCCGCCCACTCCCGGGCGTGAATTTTGCCCGGGAGTGTAAATACGGCGCACATGCCTCGGAGTCAATTTTTTAGACGGGAACGCCTACCTTGCATATCATTAACGCAAAGTAGGTGTCCACGCTAAAAAATGACGCAAACTCCATGGACTTTGGCGCTAGACACGTCTAACGCCAAAGTATAAATATGGAGTTAGTTTTGCGTCGGAATTGCGTAAAAAAAAACGACGCAATTCCGGCGCAAACAGAGTATAAATGTGCCCCAAAGTCTTGAGGCCGGCCCGAATATGGGCTAAATTGCACATTGTTGCCCGTATATGGGCTAAATTGCACATTGTTTAGTGAGGTGGTGCTGTGTTGCGGCCACCGATCTCAGATGGTAGGAGGGGATATCTGATGTTATGCGTCCACCTCCGTCTCCATAATTTTTAAAAGAAAAACGAGACAGACGTGCAGATGCTGATATTGCATCTTAAATCCTATTCGGAAAAGGAACAGAGTCCTACCTCAGTGCTATCAGCGAGGTATGGACAAAGAAAATGGACTGACCTTGGGCTCGGATGAGCGGCGCCATCTTGGCCCAAGGCAAAGAGCGGCACCATCTTGCTGTGAAAGTAATTAGGTATGAAAAGGGGTGTGAAAGAAAGTGTAGAAAAGGAAAAAAGGGGGGTAATGGAGAAGTGATGCTAGTAATAATGCCTCTTTTGATGAGGCAAGGTATAAGCGCCACCAGATGGTGAAAAACGGGGGCTATTGTACTCACAAAGCTAAGGCTAATCGAAAAACAAACCAGGCGAGTTGTGTCATTCTGTCCAATACAAGAGGACATGAAAAGGCGTACAGACTATGTACTGTTGTGAACAGAATGCATCACAGCTGTAAAATTGCATAAAATTATAGAAAAATCACAGGTAATAATTTGATATGGGTATTAGAACAAACAACATTCAATGAAAAAAAAAGTCTGGAACGAATTGTTGGAGTGAATTGGTCAGCTGAATAGTCCTGTCTGGCAGAGAGAAACATTTCAAAAATCAAATGTCACATGGCCATGCCTACAGGGCTGCACTACAATCCCAAAATATGACTATACGCTACTGATTGTCCAACTCAAAGATGGAAAAAAAGTGAAACTCCAGTCAAGTTACATATCAAATCATGTGCCAGCACATCATACCTTGCTATGTGTCCAACACACAGGAGTCAATCACACAACAGCTGCAAACACAACACAGAACTGAAATGTAAGCACTTACTGGATATGTCTGTATCCTCAAATCGTGCCACTTCTCCGATTGTGTAAGGAGCAGGTCCACCTGTAAAGCATGGAAGGGTGAAATGTGCTCAATGTCTGTGCACTGTACAACACTTTCAAATAAAATTACTGTGTGTAACATTAAATCTGAAAGTCCAGCCTCTCAGGCATGAAGATACTCCAGCATTCATACCTCTGCAAACATGTGTAGACCCTGTCACTCCAGTGAGTGATACATACATATCTGCACACATGCAGTGGCCCTAAATATCATGTGGTGACAAATATGCTCCATCAAATGGTTGCAGACTCATTTATGGAGTGTACTCCTCTCATCATTTGTAGTAATGAGAGACATGCAAAGGCATATTCCTGGAGCACTGCAATACCAGTCACTCAGGTATTTTGGCTTTTGCATCAAGGGACAATCATTTACTGTGTGACGCTCCTCTGGGTTGATTTAAGGTCATGATTTATCATGCTTTCTATGGTCCCTTACATGTAGGGCCTGTGTTGTGTGTAGGTTACATAAGCTACATTAACAGTGTACCCTGAGCCACATACGCCCCCCATGACACCATGATGTCAGGGATCCTGTGCGTTAATTGGTGACAAATTGAGGCAAGACATGGATTGACCAGTTTTAATATTTTTATACAACAAGGACATATATGCTGACAGTGTATATTGTGGTCATCCATGACAGACTGCATGGGCACAGGTATAGTCATTGCAACTGAAATGTGTCACTCATTGCCCTGTGTACCCATAATGGGTTTTGGAAATCACAGTTAGCCACATTCATCATCTTACATTTGGCAAGGTGGTAGCTCAGCGGGTATACAGCAAACTGACACTTTCATATTATTAACACATGGTTTAGCAAATGTACCACTGTGTCAATCATGATGATGTAGGTTTCAATTTGTATGTACCTTCGGAATGGCAGCAGTCACAAGAATGCTGGTCTTCTGATCTTAGCATACACTCATGTCTGTGATAGCCTCCATACTGGGAAGTTAGTTATTGTACATATGCTGCACTAGATCAGCAGGGGTGTACCAAACAAAACTAGCAAAGTATTAGGGAACTTCATATGTATGATGGAATTGGTCAGGGGTCCCTTGCACGATATCATGCACGTAATACATTGTCACCATGCATTCCCCAATGTCAGGTATCCCATGATGATCCCATAACGTATGAGAAGTGCATGGCTATAGAGTAACACAGATGGGAAATGCATTAGCTCTGTTCCCAAAACCAATCCAAAAATGTAATGTCACTCCACAGTTTGACTCATATTAATGACCTATCTTCCTCTTGTGGCAGTGGGGGATCAGCAGACCAAGCAGCATGTGTTCACATATTTCCAGTGGTTAATTGCACAAAGGTGTCCATTTCAAGTGTGTGGTCATGTGTACTCTGTGTCATTATTGGGGTCCATGTTGCCTCAGTTACGTGCAGGTCTAGTCATGAGTCTGCGGAGCCATTCCCTGCATTAACAAAGTATCCTACCCAGCAGAATTGAATGAAAGCCAAAGAGGAATTGAGAACACACATGGAGATAGTCCAGCTCTGGCACTGCAGAAGTTTTATGAGACTGATAACAGGGCAACCTTGGTGTGCTCACAAAGTTGATGAATCAGTAATTAAAAACCGGCAGGTTTCCTCACAACATTTGTACACAGGATGGCCTCTAAAATTCCCACTGCAACCGGGAACATCAGTGCCTCTGTGCTGATTAATCTCATAGCTATTCACCACGCATGCCCCATCAATAGGTTGGGGCCGATGTGAATCATTGTGTGGACCATCAGGGCACAAACATGTTTCACATTTCATGCACATTAGCAAACGTTGTTTGTTGTGCTGGAGTCACCATACCCAATCCATGCATACAGCCATAGTACACTGTCACTAATTGTCACTCATGCATACAAGAAACCCAGACAAGGGATAGGCCGTGATTAGGCTATTTGAAAACATGTCCCAACCCATGATACGATAAGTAAACTGATTACGCTATACAATGTTTTTGAGTATTCATTGTAGACCCACCAGACACAATACCACAGGAGGAAAGTGAGGGCATGGAAAGCAACTATGAGACAAGAGCAGCCACATGGAACCTTTATGGTAACAGAAAGACAGGGACCAATCAGGCTAACAGGCTGGAGGCACGTCAGGAACTAACATGAACAATGCAAATACACAGTGAGCAGACTGAAACTGGTCAAAGCTGGAACAACATTGTGGAAAATGAAAACTGTATTTGTCCTGTGTGCTGCAATGTTACACAATAACCCAAGGCCTGTGTTACACAAGTGATTTATACAGCAATGCATAACAGGGATATACATACAATGGAAGCTTCTAAGCCATTCCAGGCAGCAGCAAGGGCAGTGCAGGTTCAAATGGCTGGTCTGCATGGAATTGCACACGGGTTTGTGCAGCTTCAGTCTCTCCCAAGTCCTGTAGGTGAGAATCAAGTTCAAAGGGCCAATAGTACCTTTCACATGGGAGGCAATGGACAGGTGATTACAGGTCCTACAGACTACCAGGCAGTTCATTATCTGACCAGAACTCCATGCAGACAGATGAACTATGACTATGGCATGCCATACTAAAGAGGGAAGCACACTGGAGTCAGAATGTGAGTCTGGGTGTGTGTAGATGAAGGATTATCAGGGTACAAATAGTCAATTTCTAGGGCCCCCTAGAGAAGGGTGGGGAGAGACTGAAAACATGGCAGTGGCAGGACTTATGACCTGGGATGGCATGTGCAGGGCATGTCTTGTGAGCAATGCTAGTCATACCTGGGCACTCGTGTTATCCATTTGCAGCTTACATGGATTTCTTGTCACACATACTCCTTGCAGAGATAGCTGATGTCACACTTACTGCTGTCAAGGGTCTGGTCATACATTCCTGTTACCAATTCAATAGCACATCCACTGCCTCATGTATGAGGCAGTTTTTGACCTTATGAATGATGGTGTCTTAGCTGTGTGCCATATGCTGCAATGAACCATGTTGGCAACATGTATGTGTGCCATAGCTGTGGTCCTCTGATATTGACCTTCAAATGTGAAATGTACAGGATATATGTAATTTACAGTGTGTGTGAAGTTGGGTGTACATTCATACCCATTAAATGTGATGTGGATTTTTCAGTATCCTAATCTGTATATCTGCAATGCTCCATGAGGCTAAACTCTGATTATGAATCCTAGGGGTAATGTGATGCATAAATGATTACCCAGACCATGACATAATGATTAGAACAGGTGTTTAGTGACATATGGTAAGACAGTGGTGATGATGAATCTAGTTAAACAAGAAGTTATGTACAATGTGTTGTCTCCGACGCAGTCCTGCTGCAGTGTTTAGATGGTCCCCCTCATGTTGATGGACAACATCCTCCTCTTCCTCCTCTTTAGGCATTTGTGGGTCTGGTTCATAGAAGGGAATGTTCCTTCTTACACAAATGTTGTGCAGGATGGCACAGGTGAAAATGATCTTGCAGGCCATTTCAGGTGAGTATAGGAGGCTGCCTCCGGTGATGTAGAGGAACCTGGATCTTGACTTGAGGATGCCAAAGGTCCTCTCTACTATGGTGCATGTCCTCTGATGTGCCTTATTATAGGCCTGCTCTGATGTTGTGCTTGGGTTTGCAAATGGGGTCATGATCCATGGCTGGATCCCATACCCCTGATCAACTGAAAGAGAAAATGAGTGAAACATTTTGAGGTAGCTTGCACCATGATTATCACTTTGGATAGCAGTTGTTCTCTTGTGTTGTCTGTGACTCATCTGTGTTTGTGTTATTGTGTGGAATCCTAGCCTTCTAGGATGTACCATCAGCATTGAGATGTTTAATTATCTGAACTTGTGTTTGGCTGATTGACCGGATGTCAGCGGTATTTTTGTAGACTTGCAGTACATTGTGTACTCCCATGCATTATGTCATGTGAAAGAGGTGCTCATGTCTGTTAACTGGGGGTGATATGATACTTCCATACACAGAATCAATTCCACAGTGGATATAACACGGTTGCATCTATATGGCCTGGGCATCCCATCCAATTTAACACATGCAATAGAATTTGTTAAACATCAGTGAGAACCTTTGATTTGGCTAGGTAACATTGTACAACACATCTCCATAAGTTGGCAGCACTGACGTGCTGACAATTGACAATACACAAATATCCCATGTGTGACAAGTTCTCTGCAGACCTGTTTATCTGCCATTAATGAGTTGACTCATGTTCAAACATGTACCTACACTACTGAACCTGGTCCAGTTCAGCTGGCTAACTTGGTTGTGAGGTTGAAGGTTTAAGTGTCAGAAGGTCCATATGTGTGTACATCTGTTGAGTATAGTGTAATTGTCTCAAACCGTATGTGTAGGAATGTGCACTTTGCAATACAGTCACATCAATATGTGTTCTTAGAACAGCCCACTTGCTTATTGGTAGTGGGCAATGTCAGACCAGGAGTGATGTGAGATATTGGCACATCCTCAATGATTCCATGTCCCTTTCATTAGAGTCATCATCATCATGCTATGTGTGTCATGGTATTATGCCTGCAACGAAACACATTGCATACCCCTTACACTGTACATATTGTTTGGAAGGGTGTGTGATTTATGTGATATTGTCAGACTAATCTTCCAAGTTGTACTGCCAGTTAAGGCCATATTATTGTCACTGTGTGGTTTTAAATTGTTCACTTGTGTCTCAGGCCTGGCATCTGTTGTTATTTGCATCTGTCATTTGTCCCTAGGTATGTATCCAATTGGGTGAGGATATCAAACATGCCTAGCAATGACACAACCTCAGTGTCTTCCTCGCCACGTGTCAATGTAGTGGTGTATGTGTTGTGTGTCCTACAGGGTTGCTGTGCTGTGTGTATATAACTGGGTTTCTGTAATTACCAACAAGTAGGCCATTGCCATATTGTCCATCCTGGAAGTGTTCATTGATGGTGCAGTGGTGGAAGATGAATGAATCATGTACACTCCCAGGATACTTTGCCACGATGTTGGTGATCAATCCCCGGTGATCGACAATGGCCTGCACATTGATGTGTGTGTATGCTTCCTGTTGCAGTATAGATGCTCGGTTGCAGCAGGTGGCACAATGTGTACATGTGTGCAGTCAATGGCACCAAGCCCGTGGGATGCCGTTGATTTGGAAGAAGCCCTGTTTGGTCTCCTGCTGCTTCTGCTTTGTGTTGGGGAAGCTGATGTGGTAGGGTGTGAGGGAGATGATGGCATCCAATACCTTGGGTAGGAAGGCAGAGAATGAGGGTTGTGAGATCCCGGCAACCAGGGCACCAGTGGTTTGAAAAGAGCCACTTGCCAACATGTGGAGGACAGCTAGCAGCTTGATCTCTGGTGGAATGATGTGGGATGTCTGCAAGCTGAGTGCCAACTGTGGCTAAATGTTGCGCAGCAGCTGCTGAATGGCTTGCCAGTTTAGTCTGTACCTCTGGATGATGTCTTGTTGCCTGAGTCCCAGAAGGGTTGTCATGGTCCTGAATATCCTCTCCTGCCTTCTACACTGCCTTTGGGGTCCCTGCTGGTGTGGTGGAAGCTGCTGGTGCTGGTCCTGTGCTCTGCGCCTTCGTGCATGCTGGATGAATAGCCCCTCAATTTCTTCCTTTTGGAGCTCTGCTGTTACTTCTGTGGGTTTTCCTTAAGTAGTGGTGTGTTTGCCCCATTTTAACGCCTCCTTTTTTGATGCAAATCGGGCTGTGCGTCATTTTCCGACTCCGCCTCCCTGCCGTGTGGGATTTTTGCGCAGTAGGATAAATATGGTACATGGGTGTTTCAGTCATTTTTGGGACGGAAACGCCTACCTTGCATGTCATTAACACAAGGCAGTTTAACTCATTCAGAAAATTACGCACACAGTGGAATTTTGGCATTTGCTGGGTCGGGCGTCAGAGTCTAAATATGGTGTAGGGTTTGCGCCAAATTTGCATCAACATTTTTGATGCAAATTCAGCACAGGCATAGTATAAATATGCCCCAAAGTCTTTAAGCATAGGTTTGACACAGTATCAACATTGCCGAGCTGTAAAATGACAAAAGCCATTTACCACCCCAGACACAGTATTACAGCTTTGGACTGGTAAAATACCATCCAAGCCAACCTGGAATGAGCAAAAGCAACCCCTGACACGTGTTTCGCTCTCATTAGAGCTCATCAGAGAGGTTTAACTTTGTTCAGACACAAAAGAGCACCCAGTATAAGTCAAAAACAAATTCCTTTCGGGGTTAGAGTGATGCATAAATTATGCAAAAAAGAATAGAGAACTCAGGGTAGTTCCCAAGTTTAGGTGGAGACAGCTCCAGTAGGGAGCACCCTGCAACACCAGCAACACTCTAGATGTGCTCACCTCAAACGTCTGTTTATCTAGCAAAGTTTTGAAACATAAGATCAGCAAAGTGCTATCCACGCCGAGGTAGATGAGGACAAAGTATAAATCCTGAGTGCCCCACAGGGCACCCAGTGTGCATTGAGAAATTAGGACCCCTGCGGTCCCAGCTGACTTCCAATCTGCTGTTGAAGTCAGCACTGCTGTCACAGAGAGGGAGCTGATAAACACGTAGCTCCGTCTCTGTGAGAGCAGTTGTTTTCTCTGTTTCCCATGGGCAGGGAAACCCATGCTCGCAGTAATGAGAACTGCTTGGCAGCTCTCACTTACTGTAAGTCTAGTGTTTGCTGTGACTCTGCAGGAACTGCCAAAGTTCCTGCTAAGTCACAGCAAACAGCTATGCCCCAGGGGTGGGCACCTTGAGACACATCAGGAGCTGTCTTTGGGGGTGGCTGTCCCCAGGGGCATCTCTGGCTCCACAAGGGGGGGCGGCGTGGACCCTTAAAACTTCAAATGTGTTCCATGGAGGTGGTGGTCCCTGGGGCCAGGGTCTGCCTTCATTCTTTTATTGCAGCCTCAGGGAAGTGGTGGTTCCCAGGGCTGCAGCGGGGGCACGTGACTCCAGACGCAAGCTTCTTATTTAGCCTCAGAGAAGTGGTGGCCCCCGGGGCTCTGCATGCACATATAATGGTGCCCATCAGGGGAGGTTGTCTCCCACATATTAAAACACTATTTTGTCCCTGGGAGGTGGCGGTCGCTGGGGCTGCAGGGGGCTGGAACATGCCCCCTGCATTCATGTATAATTGAGCCCAGGAGAGGTAGCAGTCCCTGAGGCTCTGGGGGAGGCCATTAGGCCTCCCTCATATCAAAGTATTATTTTGTTCCCAGACAAGTAGTGGCTCTGAGGCCTATGTGGTGACCCTTAGATGAGAGAGGATTGTGACGTTATCAGGTACATTGGTGGGTTTTGCAGACTCGTACTTCACCCATGCACATGGAGCAATATTTTTCTTTCTATATAATTCTCAATACGGATTATTTTTTCATGGCCCTTTATTGTGGCATTGGGTTTTATACATACACGCTATTTGATGTTTTTCTTTTCTTTTTAGATGATATCTAATTTTGCCAACCTTTGTAAATTAACTTTGTATATGAAGTCATGTAAGCTTGACTCTTGTGATAGTCTGTTTACTATATTTGGTTGTGACGTTTCCTGTATTTAAAGGGGATGGGGCACATTCTGTGTGTAATTAGGCTTTGACCTGGAGGTTGAAACGCGTCAGCCCTAATAAGGAATTTTTTGTGGTGTATACATCCTGGAGTGCCCACTCTCTTTGTGCCGGATGCGACACTACTTCTTGATTATATTGAAGTGGGTCCTGCACCCGCTGTCATGCACCGATCCATGTGGCTGTTTTTTGCAGGACTGCAGCTTGGGGATAAATATATAACCTTTGTTTTTTTCAGTGAATTTCAATGTGTTTTTTAACATAAAGTATTTTTCATTACTACACAGTAATCCAACCACCACCGAGCATGTCCAGACCCTACGGTGAATCTCCTATAACCACCCAAGCCAGTGTCGACTATGGCCTGAAGCCAGTCCCTGCTGCCAACCCCCTATACCCACCCAACCCAGAGCTGCACATACCCTTTGGTTTTGCACGGCAGGAGTTGACCACAGGGCATGGCCTGAGGTCAGTCCCTCCAGCCAACCCCAGAAACCACCCAACCCCACCCTCAGGGCCTGTCTCTCTGAGTGTGAGAATAGGTGCGAGATGGTATCTCTGGTGAAAGTGGATGTGGGGTATATATATATATATATATATATATATATATATATATATATATCCCTACTTACTAACATACTAACATGCAGGTAGGGGCAGACAAAAAAAACATTGCTCCCAAATGCTCAGAGCTGCTGTAGGAGCAGAGAAAAAAACATTGCTCCCAAATGCTCAGAGCTGCTACAGTATATGTATCAGTTTCCTGCATGCAGGTCCATTGCTGGCTCCTACAGAAGACAGGAGCCAACAGGAACATCAGGGGCCTTAAGGCTCCCCCGTGGTCCCTTACATAAAAAAAGAAAAAACTGAACAAAATCACTTGCTTCTGAAAAGCACATATCATCCAAGTGTGTTTTCTAAGCAGGTCCAACCTGTAAGTTTATCTGATGAAGACTCTTGAGGAACAATTGCAGTGGCAAAGTTAAAGACACACAATGTCAGTGGACACATTACCTCGGCAAACCTTAATCAGCAGTTGTGTAGGAGATGCACTATACAGGTACCCAACAAGGTAGCATCTACTAATTAGCCTGAAGAAAGTATTCTATTTGGGTAGACATACTGCAGAAAAGGTGGCCTCTTCTTCAACAAATACACATTTGCTTATTTCACAGAAATAAAACATAACTGGGAAGTATTTACGGACCTAAACACAGTGGGTGCTCAAGTTGAAGCTCTACTTGTGTAAAGTGCTAGTTATCCCAACTTTGTGCGCATTGGTCAAGGCAAAGCAAGTGTGGTTTCTATGTATTTTCATCATGAAAAGTTATCTGTAATCCTTGATGGAGGTGTTTTCATTACATTTTGCAACCTCTATTTGAGCAGTACAGACAGACCAATGGATATGTAATTCAAAGAGGAGGGGATGAAATTGGATAAACTATGACCATAGATGTCGACAAATTAGGCACTTTTGAGGTTTTCACATGGGAAGTTAGCAAGGAGGATAGCACAATGGGCCACACTATCCTATTGTTGCATCTGCTACAGGACCAGCTAAAGAAGGCGTCTGAAAGGTTCACACTCAGAAGTGCGAATGAAAACACAGATGCTCCCCACACAAACCTGGTTGAGAGATGGGTTAAGATCTCAATACTTTGATTGGCTTTCCATGGCTTGCACTGCAAGGCTGCAAAATTATATCATCTAGTTCAAAGAGTATGTCTGTGCCACACTACTTGATCCATGGTACAAAATATTTCTACCCACTTTCATTCCTTTTTCTGAAGGGGATGTTTTAGAATACAAGAGGTGGATTGCTGAGCAAGCTATATTCAGGTCTGCACTCGGGCGGAGATCCCACCCCGGGTGTGGACCTAAAGGTACTACTCATAAATGCCCTTTGTGAATTCTCAAAATTGAAAAATTTGAGGTTTGGACTAAGTTTAGACCAAAAATTAAGATCACCTTTGTGACTCTGGCCCTATCTTTGGTTCAGATTTATAGTGCCCCACAATTTTTCACTCACATATATGCCTGGATTTGAGTTGCACCAGTGTGCAATTAAGAAGTTTCCACAATTCCTTCATGACATTGGAGACAATGCCTGCCTTCCCTGCATGCTTATCCAATTTTTATCACTAAGCAGGGCTGATCCAGAAGATCATTTATTTACAAGAGTGCTAACACCAAATCTCAGTGTGTTGCCTCCATCAAAGGTACATTTGTGTACCTAACCTTCCTCACATACCCGTGCTTGGATTGGAAGAAGTAACTATAACTTACTACAACTATTGCAACAATGAGTGAGGGATTGTGAATGATGGTTGATGATTTATGTGGTAGCAGATAGTAAGGGAGAGTGTTCAGATAATAGTAAACTTAATTTTGATCAATGTTTGGTGCCTGATGGGTGATCATTTTTCCTGAAGGTGATTGACCTTGACAAAAATATACCTCTAAAGTCCACTCCTTTTTTGGCTTCTTCAGAGCTGTCACTTTAGGTAACCCCTTATCTGCTGGGCCTTCCCTACCAGTGTTGAGCTCTTTTTTGGCTCTTTGGGGTAGTTCGTGCTTAGGCCTTCAATCCATTTTGTCCACATAAGATCTCCAAGCAAAATTTGCGTCCTTTTTTTCCAACATCTTAGGGGTTCTAAAGATACCCAGAGTATGTGGGTTCCTCTAGAGGAGACCAAGAAATTAGCCAAAATACAGCTAAGATTCTGTTTTTCCCAGAATAATGGGAAAAAAGAGCTGCAGATGAAAGCATGTTGTTTTTTCCCTAAAACTGGCATCAACAAAGGGCTTGTGGTGCTAAATTGCCATCTTCCCAGCTTTTAGGAACAGGCTGACTTGAATGATAAAACCATTTTTTTAACACAATTTTGGCTTTTTACAAGGCCATACCCCATTTTTACGATTTTTGGTGTTTTTAGCCTCCTTCTAGTTAGTGACAGAAATGGGTGTAAAACCAATGCTGGATCTTGGACAGCTAAACATTTCTGACAATTCTAAATTCAGCAAGGGGTCATTTGTGTAGATCCTACAAGGTTTTCCTACAGAAAATAACAGCTGAAATAAAAAATAAAAAATTGAAATTGAGGTGAAAAAACAGCCATTTTTCCCCATGTTTTACTCTAGGACTTTTTCATGCGATGTCATATTTTCAAAAGTAATATACCATTATGTTTGCTGGACTCTTCTGGTTGCGGGGATATATAGGGCTTGTAGGTTCATCAAGAACCGTAGGTACCCAGAGCCAGTAAAGGAGCTGCACCATCCAATGGGTTTTCATTTGATACCGGCGTACAACAATTCATTTGGTGAAATATAAAGAGTGAAAAATAGGTATCAAGAAAATCTTTGTATTCCAAAATAGGCACAGTATAAGGTGCTGAGAAGCAGTAGTTATTTGTACATATCTGAATTCTGGGGTGCCCATACTAGCATGTGAATTATAGGGCATTGCTCAAATAGACGTCTTTTGTACACGCTGTCTTACATTTGGAAGAAAAAAATGTAGAGAAAGACAAGGGGCAATAACACTTGTTCTGCTATTCTGTGTTCTACCAAGTCTCCTGATGAAAATGGTATCTCACTTGCGTGGGTAGGCCTAATGCCCGCAACAGGAAACGCAACATGGACACATCACATTTTTACATTGAAATCTGACGTCTTTTTTTGAAAGTGCCTAGCTGTGAATTTTGATCTCTAGCTCAGCCGGCAGCTAGGGAAACCTACCAAACCTGTGCATGTTAGATAACTAGACACCTAGGGAAATCTAGTACGGGGTGACTTGTGGGGATCTCACAAGGTTCTGTTACCCAGAGCCCTTTGCAAACCTCAAAGTTTGGCAAAAAAAAAACAATTTTCCCTCAGATTTCGGTGCTGCAAAGTTCTGGAATCTGAGAGGAGCTGCAAACTTCCTTCCACACAGCTTTCCCCCAAGTCTCCCAATAAAAATGGTACCTCACTTGTGTGGGTAAGCCTAGTGCCCATGACAGGAAATGCCCCAAAACACAACATGGACACATCACATTTTCCCGAAGAAAACTATCCTCTTTTTTGAAAGTGCCTAGTTGTGGGCTTTGGCCTCTAGCTCAGCCGGCACCTAGGGAAACCTAGCAAACCTTTACATTTTTCTAAAACTAGACACCTATGAGGAATTCGGAATGGGGTGATTTGTGGGGCTCTTACCAAGTTCTGTTACCCAGAAACCTTTACAAACCTCAAAATCAGATTTTGGTGCTGCAAAGTTCTGGAATCTGAGAGGAGTCACAAATTTCCTTCCACCCAGCACTTCCCCAGGTCTCACAATAAAAAAGGTACCTCACTTGCATTGGTAGCCTAGTGCCTGTGTCAGGATACACCCCAAAATGCAACATGGACATATCAAATTTTTACATTGAAAACTGACGTGTTTTTTGGAAAGTGCCCAACTGTGGATTTTGGTCTCTGGCTCAGTCGGTACCTAGGAAAACCTACCAAACCTGTGCATTTTTTAAAACTAGACACCTCAGAGAACCAAGGATGGGATAAATTGTGGTGGTCTCACCAGGTTCTATTACCCAGAATCCTTTGCAAACCTCAATATTTGACAAAAAAACACCTTTTCCTCAAATTTCGGTGATAGAAAGTTCTGGAATCTGAGAAGAGCCACAAATTTCCTTTCACCCAGCATTTCCCCAAGTCTCCCGATATGAATGGTACCTCACTTGTGTGGGTAGGCCTAGTGCCTGTGTCAGGAATAGATCGCACTGGGATGACCATGTAGTGATCCATTCCTGACACAGGCACAAGGTACAGGCACTCAAGTAGGGTAGTATTTTCATCAGGACAGGTGGGGAAACACTTGATGGTAGGGATTTTGTGGATCCCATCATATTCCTGTAGTTTGTGTGATAGAAATGCAAAAAAAAATTAGTTTGTATTCAACATTTAACTTTTGCAGTGTATCCTGGGTAAGAAAACTTTGAGGAATTCACATGAGCCCAGGACCAAAAACGCAGGTGCTTACCTTACAAAACCAGGTTGTTTTGTGATAGATCATTTTTATGTCTCCACAATACGATTTGGGTGGTTGAATTTGGGGATGAACTAAATTGGGGAGCTCCTAAGAGATCTCTCTCTGTGCTTTCCACCGCATGCACCTGCTCTCTGGGTTGGGCTAACCCGCTATTGTCCTGCTGCACAGACTGTGCTTGTGAAGGGATAGCAGGACTGTCCACATCACCTTCCTCATAATCACTGGAAGAGGAGATATCGAATGGGACTCCTTCGACGGAAAAATCACTCCCAGAGTCTGCCATATTGTCCTATCCCTCAGATGCTTTCTCAGTATCTGCTGTCTCAGTCTCTGATCCTAAGTCAGAGCTGTCCTCTATAACCCGAATGAGGGTTTGAGCAGCAGTCATCCACTGAGATGTCATCTCTGCTAATGGCTAAACTGTCACTCTAGGACACTAGCCTACGTAAACAGTCACAAAATTGCTGCTGTGTGTGTGTGTGATATGTGCAACAGTAGAGGCCATCTTACCTTCGCTTCTTCCTTCAATTAGCAGGTTCTCTCAAGACACTCAAAAAAAGACACACTATTACTTCACCTTGTCACATACCAGTCGTCACAGTCTTTAGCGGCTCTAGCGCCCAGTCCAACATTAATTATTGATGCTCCCACTCCCATTACCTCTTCCTCCGATTCCCTCACGACCACCCAGCAAAAATGCCCTTCATCTCTCCATAGCCCCCCTCGCACATACAGTTGATATTTATCATAGTGCAAGTGATGGCTGGCTTTACTAATCTACTCAGCTATTTATTGAAAATAGAGATTTGATCTGTGCAGTAGGCATATAAACCTTCTGCGCTACTTAATGGCATCAAAACTGCTACTAGACAAAAGTCAGATCCTTTTGAATCAGAAACATAGGTGGTCATTATGACATAGGCGGTGACTGTTAAAGTGGCGCTAATACCGCCAACAGGCTGGCAGTAATTACCACCAAATTAAGACCATGGCGGTGATAACTCCTATAGACAGCCAATGTACCACACTATCCGCCAGGGCGTTAACACACTACTCACCACGGCGGTAGCCATTAACAGCCAGGCAGAAGACAAGGTACTGCCCACCATATTATGACACAGCACACTGCCATAATTTCCAGGGAGGTGCCAACATCATCAAAAGCCTGGCAGAAACACAACACAGAAGACCAAAGACTCACCATCAGAGACACAGAGAAGATCAACACCGCCATAGAACTGGAACTGCAGGTCATCTAAATGCTTTTCTACGCCATTCTCCACCTGGAACAACAATGCCGACAAAGAAGACAACGGTGAGTACAGCCTCCCAGCACAAAAGGCAGGGAAGGAGGAAAGGGAGAGTGACACACACACGCACAACTCACATCATTCACACATACACCATACTTACAACCAGCTGCAGACAAAAAATAATGTCACAGGACACACCTCTTAAAAATGCAAGGACAACAGTAAGGCAATAATGAAAATGTATTTGCATGCCAACAACCACCATAAGTACCGAAGTGACAAATATTAGACATGAACTATTGTCCAGAAAGGGCCAATGCCCAGACCAAATTCCAAACTGCCCACATGGCCACAGGGCACCGTCCAAGCCCCAATTTGATCCTGACATTCTCCTCACCAAACTGTCTAGGGGCAACATGTTGGAAGTGGGCAGGCACCTCATGGGGAAAGGAGGTGGGGACACCTCAGCTGAAGTGGGGAACTTTCCCACTGGTTCTAGAGGGGGCTCCATGCCCATTTCCCAATGCTGGGTAGTGCAGGATCACAGTTTCTGAGGTGGGGAACTTGCCCACTGGTTCAGGAAGGGGCTCTATGCCCTTTTCCCAATGATGGGGAGTGCAAGGTCACAGTCTCTGAGGTGGGGAATTTGCCCACTGGTTCTGGAGGGAGGTCCCTGCCCATTTCCCAATGCTGGGGAGTGCAATGTCACAGTCTCTGAGGTGGGGAACTTGTCCACTGGTTCAGGAGGGGGATCCTTGTACAACAGTCCCTGGAGGGTGGCCTACATGCCCTTTGCTGGAGGTAAGGGCTGCTGTGTCTCCACTGGGGAAGGTCTCTCCTGGGCAGCCTCTGCTGGACGCGAGGGCTGCATTGTCACTGCTGTGGGAGGTGTCTCCTGGGCAGCCACTGCTGAAGGTGAGGGCCAATGTGTCTCAGCTGGAGGTGAGGGCATCTTTACTTTCATTGGTGTTTGAGTGGGAACCATTCCTGTCAATGGTGGTTGAGTGGAAACCGCTCCTCTCATTGGTGGTTGACTGGGAACCTTTCCCTTCCTGGCTGGTGGAGTGGGATCCTTCCCTTTCCTGAATGGTGGAGTGGGGCCCTTCCCTTTCCTGGCTGGTGGAGTAGGATCCTTCACTTTTTTGCCTCCACAAGTAGGAGGTGCCTCGAATGTCCCTATGGTCTGTTTATCTGGCGTACTGGACTGGGTCATTGGGACACTGCTCTTCCCGGCAGGGCGGGGGGTTGGAGGAGGAGGGAAGAGGTTAAGTTGGGTAAGGAAAAGCTTCTTAGGGACGGTGGGGCAGGATGAGGGAGGGGGGATAGTAGTGGAGGTTGAGGGAGTGGTTGTTGCAGATGTAGGTCTGCTGACTTTGGGTCATGCAGGTGCATGGGCAATGTGCTGACGTGAGGTGGATGGCTGTTGGGTGTCTGTGTGGATGTGTTTGTGTCCCTTAGGAGGAGGGGGACAGACAGAGTGGGGGAGGACACAGGGGACGCGTGGATGGATGTTGTTGAGGTGTCAGCTGGTAAGGTATGTGTGCTGCTTGGTGTGGTGATGGTGGTGCTAGCTCTTGAAGCAGTGCATGCAGGTGTGAGGGCAGATGTGACTGTGAAGGAGGAGGAGGAGGAGGGGAGACAGTGGAGGTAGTATATGTTTTTGTGTGTGCAACTGTCTATTGTTTGTGTGAGTGCTTGTGGCCTGAAGTCTGCTGTCTGTGTTTGACTGTGCTTTCTTGTCCGATGTTTTGTGTGCACGCTTGTCTGTATGTGTGCATGGGATAGGTTGGGGTTGAAGAGACTGGGACTGGGAAGTAGTAGTTGGAGGAGGGACAGCAGGAATAGGGACAATGGCTACCATTAGAGAGGAGGCCAGAGCCTGGAACGACCTCTGTTGGGCCACCAATCCACTGTGGATGCCCTACAGGAATGCATTAGATTGCTACAATCCAACCCCTGGATGGCATTTACTATGGTTGACTGCCCTACAGAGATGGTTCTCAGGAGGTCAATAGCCTCCTCAGTCAGGGCAGCAGGGCTCATTGGGGCGAACCTGAGGTGCTGGGGTGAAGGAGATGCCTACCCTCCTGGGTGAGTGGGCATGTGCAACTCGGTGTGGTGCTACTGATATGGGGGTGGTGGCTGTACCTGAAGCTGGGTTGGTCCCAGAGGTGTCTGCCTCCACCAGGGAGCTCCCATCGGAGGAGAAATCAGCGTCAGTGTTGTCACTTCCTGTCTCCGCCGTGGTGCTTCCGTTGCCCTTCGTCCCACTGGTTCCCTCGGCGTCGGTGGACTCTGCCTCCTGGGTCCTGTGGGATGCATCTCCCTCAGTCGACGGTGCCCCCTGCTCCTTCGCCAGATGATGCTAATGCACACATGGACAGGATAACAGAAGAAAAAAGGGGGGAGAGAGAGAAATGGAACACTGGGTTAACTACAGTACATATACCATAGTTGCACACACATTACCATCACACACAGGGTTCAGGGTTGAACACTATGCGCCAGACTGACAATCAATTGGGTAGGTGCCACAGCAAGATGAGGGCCAAACACCAACAACTGCAGCCCTCCTGGGACCCACTAAGCCCTGTCTGACAAGGAATACAACCTAGCTAGGTTTCCTGAATTTGCTATACACCTATTACCCTTGAGCTGGATCATGCTGCAATGTCTGACCTGGCATTAAGGGGCACCTACTGACACACATACACCACCTGGCTCCCATGCCACCTTCCAATGATTGTAGTACCACCCACTGTACTCACCCCCTTTTGGCTGCTGTGAAGCCCTTAAGCGCCCATCCAACTCTGTGTAGGCCACCACCAGTATGCGGGCAATCAAGGGGACCAGGTTCTGACGGGTACCCCTTCCTCATTGGGTGGCCATCCCCAGCTGGGCCTCCGTGATCTTCTGTGCCCAGCATCTCAAGTCCACCCACCTTTTCCTACAGTGGGTGCTCTGTCTGCTGTAGAGGCCCAGGGTCTGCACGTCCTTGGCGATGGCATGCCACAATTCCTTCTTCTGATGGGCGCTGACCTGCAGAGGCAATACAGATGGGAGGACATCATTACATATACAATACAGCCTGTCACACATATGGCCCACAGATCCCATTTCCATCTCCATTGTCACACACATCACCCGGCGCCCACCATGTACACTACCAACAGACATACCACCCCCCAAATGGCACGATGCTTGCACACACATCTCCATGCAACCTTGCCACATGCATCGTGCCCAAGGTGTACTCACCTGTTGGTTTGGAGGGCCATACAGCAGTCCATACTGGGGTAGGACCCCTTCCACCAAATGCTTCAACTCCTCCAAAATAATGTCAGTGTCCCTGTCCCCGGTCACACGAGCAATGGTAAATTCCAGACGCAGGTCACAGAAGCACATGCAGTGTACGGGTTGTCCTGTGGGAAGCCACCACTGTTCCCCATTGGCCACTGTATTCCATAGAGCCCTATCTTAGCCAATGAGGAATTGCACTGTGGTGCGAGACCGCCATCCACCATGACGCCCAACTTTGGTGGAGTTACCTCACTTCAACTTGCCCCTAGATACAGGATAGGGGGGTTGCCATTTAATGGTTGTGGACAACATTCAGATAATCCATAACTGCATTATTGCTGATGATTGCACGTACATTGCCATTCCCAGTGTTCCATCACATTAATGCTCTATGTACACTGAGGTGGTGGTTCCATTGTTCAAATTGTGACAGCCTACTCACTCTTGTGTCCCTTAGATACCTACCACTGTGGATAAATAGGAGGAGGAAACAAGCTCATGTTAACAGACCCCCTGTGGACGTGGCTACAATGGAGGACAGGCACATAACACTAATCTATAAACTGGACAGTGCCACAATCACAGAGCTGTGTGCCCAATTGAAGCCTGATCTGATATCAGCTATCCGTCATCCCATGGGGATCCCCCCTCTTGTGCAAGTCCTATCAGTGCACCTTTTCCTGTCACCTGGTTCTTTCCAAGTGACAGAGGGCTTGGCAGCAGGAATGTTACAGCAAATGTTCTCAGTCGTGCTGGCAAGTGTTCTGTCTGCCTTATTCAAAAACATGTGCAGCTACATTGCTTTCCACCAGGAGGATGATTTGGCCACTGTGAAGCAAAAATTCTATGAAATGGGACATATACCCAATATTATTGGGGCGATTGACGGAACACATACTGCGTTTGTACCCCCTGCCAGAATGAGCAGGTGTTCAGGAATCAGAAGAGTTTCCACTCACTCAATGGGCAAATGGTGTGCCTGGCGGACCTGTGCATCTCCCACATCACTGCCAAATATCCTGGGTTGGTGCATGATGCCTTTGTTCTGAGGAATACCAGCATCCAAAATGTGATGGCACAACTAACGAGGCACAGAGTTTGGCTGATGGGTGAGCCTGAGTGCACACCCAGTGTATGTCAGTGTATGCCTCCTGGTGTTACCCTCATACCATTGTGTAAGGCTAATGTTTGTCCCTCAATACTCGCAGGTGACTTAGGCTACCCAAACCCATTGTGCTCCTGACCCCTGTGAGCAATGCTAGGACAGGGGCTGAGAATTGTTACAATGATGCACATGGGCGAACCAGGAGAATATCAAAAGGGCCTCCGGCCTCCTGAAGGCCAGGTTCAGATCCCTTCATCTAACAGGTGGATCCGTGTGCTACTCACCAAAGACAGTCTGCCAGATAGTAGTGGCATGGTGCATGTTGCACAACCTGGCCCTCAGATGACATGTAGAGAAAACTGTTCAGGAGAAGGACACTGGAAATGCCCCTGTGGCAGTAGTGGACCCTGACGACAGTGAGGATGAGGAGGCAGAGGATGAGGATGTGGACAACAGAACATCAGTTATACGTCAATACTGCCAATGAGACAGTGTAACTGACCATTCCTCTGACTATTGTTTTATCTGTGTGGCTGTAGCAGGATGACATTCACTTCCTTTGCATCTAAACTTACTGTCACCTATGGCTTCTCATTTTGCAGATGTTGGTGATATTACAACAGTGTACTGATTAAATGACTTCAGACAGCTACAGGTCATTAATTGTATGCTATGACAGCTTTCAGATCATTTACACATGATGTGACTGTTTCCATAAATGCAAATTTTCATCACATAAAATACTATCAGTCAAGTTGTGTTCAAGGGTGTTTATTGTAGTGCAAATAATTGATGGGAAAGTGCAAATGGAATGGGGTGATGGTAGAGGAAAGTCCAGGATATCGTTCCATTTTGTTTGTAGCACAGGTCCACTGTCCAACGGGCCATAGGAAGGGGAGCAAAGGCAGTTCAAAGTGGACGAGGTGACAGGGTGGGACACATGGGGACATTCAGGAGGTCTTATTTCCTGGCAGTAGTCTTGGTCTTGGCAAGTGTCTTGGCTTTTGTCTGGGTCGCAGGGAATGTTTGCGAGGTGGTTCACCTTCTACAGGGGGAGGGGTGCTGGTGGCCTGTGGGTCCTGTGGCAGGGCCTCCTGACCACTAGCTGCAGGAGAAGTGGAGGGCTAGTTGGTAGGCTAGCTAGTGGTAGGGGCCAGCTGGTGTGCTGTCTATTCCCTCATGATGTTGGCCATGTGTCCCAGCACCCCTGCTATGGAGATCATTGTGGTTTTGAGGGCCTTCAAATCCTCCCTGATCCCCTGATGGCGTTCCTCCTGGAGCCACTTCTCCTGCTTGTCGGTAAGGATGTGGCCCATCTTATCCCGGGATTGTTGGTAAGCCCCAGGACATTAGTGAATGTCTCCTGGAGAGTCGGTTACCTGGGCCCATCCTCCCTCTGGCACACAGTGGTCCTATCAGTGTCCCTGTTCCCCTGTGCCTCTGTCCCCTGAAAGGTGTGCCCACTGACCCCTGCGAGGTGTGGACTGTGGTCCCTGTACAGGTGGGCACACTGCTGATTGACTTGTCCTGGGGACAGAGGTGTGGGGACATTGGGTGGGTGCTGTGGTGTTGGATACTGATGTGGGAGGCTCTGTGGTGGACTGTGAGGGGGCTGGGGTGGCTGACTGACCAGTGTTCACTGTCTTCACTGGGGGCATCTTCTGTTGGGGGACTGGTTAGAAGTGGCACCTCCTCTCCGGAGAGATTGACTGTAGGGATGTAAGTGATGTATTATGCCTTATGTCTGTGACAAATTGTACATCCCTGGCTTCCCCTCTATCTTTGCTGTTGCCCTGCTACCTGCTACCCTGACCACGATTCTCTGCCATAGCTCTATCTTCCTCGCAATGGATATTTGCTGTACCTGTGCTCCAAACAGCTGTGGTTCTACCATGACTATTTCCTCCACCATGATGTGCAACTCCTCTTCAGTGAGACTGGGGTGCCTCAGTGGGGACATTGGTGTTGTGTGATGTGTGTTGGTGAGACACTGTTGAGTATTGTGGTGGGGTGTGGGATGTGGGGTGTGTGACGGATGTGGGGGTGCTTCTGGTGTCGCTCAGTGGTCTTGGTTTCAGTCTGGTGGCAATAATTGGTGTTCGTAAAGGGGTGTGGGTAATGTGGGTCTGTTTATGTCTGCTGTGGTGATTTGTGGGTCATAATGTCGTGGGCGTTGTTTTGGTGACGGTATGTGTGTTGGTACTGACACTTTACCACTGACATTTGGGCTGGCCGATTTGTGTATGTGACAGTATTCTGTCGGATTGGTGTGTGTGTTTGTCATAATATGGCGGATGGATATCCGCCACTACGGCGGTATGTTGGCAGCCGTCACTGCGGTGGTAAGCGGAACTTATCGCTGATGTCATAATGAGGGCCATAATCACAAGACTTACTTGACTTTTTTATTGCTGTCTAAAAGCTACAGTTGAAACGCATCAGTTGAAGTATGTGCATTCCTTTGCTTTGAAGATGCAAGCTGCAACTGCAAGAGAACTGGTGGCGAATATATACATATGTGGTTTTCCTGGGGACTGATCACAGCCCCTAGGGAACCCACACGTGTTGTCAAAAGTGATCGCTATGGGTATATATATATATATATATAGAGAGAGAGAGAGAGAGAGCGATATCTATATATAGATAGCCATATCTACATAGGTATGTATCTCTCTCTTTCTCTCTCTATCTATATATATATATATATATATTTTTTTATAGCTATATGGTTTCCGTGGGTGCTATAGTGGCCCCCAGGGAAACAATATAACTATTAAAAACATTATTGACCCCCACAGGGGGGTCACGCTGCCCACGGTTGACCCCTGTAATTTTTTTTTTTAAACCCCTGGGGGGGGGGGGGGGTGGGGGGGGCGCGATTGGCCACGATGAAGTGAAGTGAAATCCCTGGTGTCTAGTGGGGTTTTCTGGCCCTCAATCACAGCTGCGCTGCGATCGAGGGCCGGGAAACTGCTTCAGGAAGGCCTCATTTGAAAGGGGACAATCTCCCCTTTCAAATGAGGCCTTCCTGAACGTCGGGGATGCTCATTGGGGCCCGTTTTACCGATCCAGAGCAGCAAGTGGCCTTACAGCCGCTTCCTGATCCAGTCGGGAAAACACACAGTGACGTCAGCGTACCTCGTGGTGCGCTGATGTCACAAAGGGCTGGTTGGGGGTCAGGGATAGACACAGAAGATTTTCAGTGCTTCCCAGTGTTTTTTTAATTACAAAAAAATCTGCTGATGTGACACAGAGAGGATTTTTTAACCCCATCCCTGTTTGTGACCTGCACAGCGAGGTAGTGCGGGGATTTGGCCAGTGGCCAACCCCCACACTGTAGAGGTTAACAAACACAAATATATAAAAATACTGCAGTTCTATTTTTCTACTTGTTCTTCAGTAGAAGTGCACTGTGCATCTACCTGGCTCGGGTGACTCAGGACTGGGACAGAGTTACTTGTAGGTTGGAGGATAATGGAAGGACTCAGGGTGGGACTATCTCATTAACAGTTTGAAAAAGGGAGTTATCGACTTCAAATGAAAAGCATGACTCTGAGGCCTACGCTCAGTTATGTGGAATGGAGAGATGCGTTGATATTGGAAATGCTGATGAATGTGTGTGTTGCACTGTTGGCAAAAGTTAAACTCTGAGTCTTCTTGTTTTTTGCTCTGTCTACAAGTCTTCTTGGAACACTCTTCATGTAGCTTACCTTCCTTCTGTCATTCTCCTTGATTCTACAATATAGTTTCTGTATTACAATTAGCAGGCCTTCTCCTCGCCTGCATGAAAGAAAGGCAAAATCTGAGCTCAACACTCCTGCTTACCTATCGAACTGGATCAGACAGGCACCCAAGAGTTATGGACATTCTGAGGAGACAGCAGATGATGTCCTGCTCATCACCCTGATTAATATTGTTGTTGTGTTGTGTTTTTCTGTGCCACACCTTTCCACAAATCCCCTTTCCCATCAATTCATCAAACCCCTAACTCTCTTCCCCAGGGCTGCGTGATTTATTGAAGTATGACTACATTTATACCAAGTAAATCACACACTTGATGGGGTGGTTGTGGTTAAATGTGACACCAACTCACTGCAGCCCGACTTACCCAACCACGCATTAGTAAGAAAGAACATCATTCCTCAATGTCAACATCATCATTCAGGCATTTGTTATTCTTAAATAAAATGCTTAATGTGTTGACTAAGGAGTTCAGACTTTGCGTACATTTTTCCTGACTTGAGGATTTCATAACTTTGGTTTTCAAACTCCATGCTCATCATTGCTCACAATAGTTTACTATTGCTAGTTTTTGTTATGTGGTATTCTTTGATGTATCATGATGGTAGTACTCTGTTTTCAGTCTTTCTAAAGCTGTAATATAAATGTGTATGTATAACCTACTAACTATGGTTTTTTCTTTTCATTTTGCCTGTGATCCTTTTGATTACTCCTACAGTTGGAGATCACCCTGGTTGGAGTGGGACCTTGCTGTAATGTCTTTCCTGTTAGCACTACCATATAGAAGGAACCATGGGAAACCCTCCATTAAGGTGTTAGACCTTGTAAGATTGACAGAAGGAGCAGTCACAGGCCATCACTTCACCTATTACCTTCTACCTATGGTAAAGTGAACCACTTTACGTAATATGTAACTAATTTCTACTGCAGGTGAGATCAGTGCTTATTTATCTATGTTTCTGTAGGCAATATAGGAAATGGCAGCTTACCCTCCTATCTTCCATACACTTAGAGAGACAGATTAAAAAAGAGAGGCTGTGTGAGAAGACATCTGTGCAAAGTTAAAGTAAAACACACAAAAACTTCAGACATAAAGTAGGTTCTAAAAATATACCTTTTACTAACATAAAACATAAACAATAACATGTAAAACCCACTCACTCTACTTACATCCGGCCCACTCCTATTCCACATCTTTCTCCATATGCAACCAATGTCCAAAATTAACGTCCATGTCCAAATTTAAATTGTTCACAATGAAGCAAAATGCCCTTCACAAAAATACCCACTCCCCCAAAAACCAAAAAAATATGTAAAGAACTAATAGTGGGCAAGCATTTTCTTTGAGAATTTCCAGATTTTGAATGCAGACCTCAATGGCCCAAGAGTGCCAGCTTCCACAGCACGCAATGATGGTGGAGCGGGAGGGGGGGGTACACAGACGGGCAACTCCAAGCTGCTAGCAGCGTTGGTGTAGCCCAAAGATCAACGTTGGTTGGTGGAACTGGGTCCAGGTCTAGGAGCAGGGCCGGTGGTGGTGGTGAACCAGCAGGAATAGCTATATCAAGAAAGACAAAAAGAAAAAAGACAAAATGTAAAGAATTTTCTGTCCATACACTTGTTTTTTTTTATTACATATTGGCACAGTATAAGTGTATTGCTACTGGTCCCCTAGGGCCACTGGAATTTTCGGTATGATTTGTAGAAAAATCAATCACAGGGAGAGACATGATTTTAATAATAAAGGCCTGACACAAAACCACTGACTGATTGAAAGGAGGCAGCATAAGATTAAAAAAAACATGTTTTTTTCTGGTAAAGGATTTACTAAACAAATCAAACCTCACAGACACTTTGGGCATGATTACGACCTTGGTGGAGAGGATTACTCTGTCCCAAGTGTGACGGATATCCTGTCCGCGGTATTACAAGTTTCATATATTCTATGGAACTTGTAAAATGGCAAGCAGGATATCAGTCACGTTTGTGATGGAGTAATCCCCTCCGTCAAGGTCGTAATCAAGCCCTTGTGTAGAAAGAATAAAAAGAACTCAGCTTATTGAGTAAGGCATCATCCACTATGGAGTGCAAGTATTCTATTCTTGTGCTAAATGACTGGAAGCATGCTAACTTGTGCATCGGGTACAAATTTGCTACCCACAGCAGTCTGAAGCTGGGGCAACTGCAATGGACAAAAATGAATCTTTGTTTCTAATGGACCTGCTGTTATCCCAATTCCTTTCAATTCTTCTCTGACTCTAAAGAGACAGATGATGAGTATGTGTCACACATTTCATGTATAACATGCAGATAATAGTTATCCTGTCTAGCGTAAGTAGACAATGGGAAAAACTATGCACTGCAGTACAGGGAAGGGAACAAGATACATAGATTTTATTGGTGACTTTCGTGACAGAGTATGCCATCCGCAAAACATGAAATAGCAGACACTTAATCCCACTTACTACCTTCCCTCACCCTTAAATATAAATTATTTAAATCAAATATATTTTCTTAGCAGTAGGGGAAGGAAACTTGACTTAGGGACTGATTTAGTCTAAGGTTTGATGGAGGGGTTACTCTGTCACTAGTGTGACAGATATCCTATCCACCATAGTACAATTTGTAATACATTGGACGAGATATCTGTCATGTTTACGATGGAGTAACTCCTTCTGCCAAAATTTAAATCAGGCACTTAGCCTGCTGCAGCATGGTAAGGTGCAGGGAAAAGGCGGGGTATATACGTAGAGGTTTTGAAATAGAATAGTAGGGATATGGTGATTCAATGATGATGTAGCTTAGGCTTAGTCAGTCACAGTAGTTTAAGCTGAAAGTTGATGAATGTGAAATTTGTACAGGCCTAAAATCATTATGGAAGCCATGTGAAGTATGAACTGCTTGTCTGGGCCATAACAGTTAGCACATGCCAAAAATGTTTTTTTCCAATGTGGACAGAACTTTCGAATGAATAAAGGAGTGCTGTACTAAGGGAGGTTACTGAGTGGGCACTGGGAGAGAAGAGAAAGACACCATGTTGTTGTTTCAATTTGCAATCAACTGAAACGTTTGTAAATCCTACACTACCAGAATTGAGTGGGGTCATGACCCAAGGGTTGCGACTCGCGTAGTGTGATGGGCAGGGAGGTTATGGATGATAATGGATAGGTGAATAAACAAATTTAAAGGGTATACTACTAATTGTCAATAACTGAGCAATGTGACTTACCATCACTCATCCCTGCTGCCGCAGAGACCGTGCCTTCAGGTGCTGCATTATCTGTCACACTGGTGCTGGCCCTGGCACTGGTCTGTGGTACTAGAGAAATCATTACACATTTTAGTTGCCAGATACATCTCCTTTTTTAACAAAATACAACTGCAACACATGACTACATGTCAGTTCACAGTATCTCCTCTCCCATCTAAAATATCAATTTGAACATTGTTCTGGTTTCAGTGATAGACAAGCCAGTAGTCAAGCCAACTGCAATGGAGGAGCAGATGATTACTGTGAGTCATTTGAAGGGGTAAGATAAACTGGTCCATGAAAGACATATGCTTTGGTTTTGGATGGCAATTTTGGCAAATGCAATGGGACCATCTGTTGTGTAGCCATTTTAGTTATAACTCTATGCACTTTATTTTAACATACAAGGCCTGCTGCTGTGCACTTTAACTTAGATATATTTTATTCGGCTTCACTTTATTATCATTCCAATAGCCACTTTTACTGTCTTGTTTTATTTTCTCTCAATCTAACTGTTTTTGCCTAGGCCAGCGCTCTGTTCTCAAACAAGACATTCTTGCTCACTCTGTGCCTTTTTCAAGGCTGCAGTAAGATAGATTGCCGGTGAACGTGGTGTAAAGTTTTGTCTCTGACATTCATAGAAAACACACATCCTTATGTAGGGACATTTTCTCAGAACATCAGCTATTGTATTATAAAACACTTCCCTGTCCCTTACATGTTAGAGGGAGATTCCAGCCAGAGAACCACGACTGTATGTTGTTTGCCGAATGCTTCACTACAGCTGCTTATGCAGACTTCAGGCCTTTGCTCAGGTATGGGGGATGATGTCTTCCAGGGGGAACCTGAAGGGCAGAATTTAAGCTTAACACACTGTGCTCTGTTATGGCCAAGGTAGGAATTAGTCCATTGACTCTAGTGACAATATGGTAGCTTTCTTTCTATGCTTTACTCACATTGTCACAATTTTAATATTGTCATGCTGTATCGTCCTGGTTATTGCAGTCCATGCTTTGCTATCTAAGATGCAGTCACTTTATTAAAACATTATTGAAACCTATACTCCCTTTGTTTGTCATTGTTCATGTGAGACTAATGTAACTGAGAGAAACAGATGAGACCTGAGTGACCACGATTTCCCTGAGAAATCAACTATGTCGTGCTCAGCTGCCCAATCATCCCACCCTTGGGTGGAGATGAGGCACTGCTAGTTAGCCGGAGCAAAACCCAGATTGGAGCGACAGGTGTCATCTGTAGTGGGTCAGACTCAGCCTCCCACACCGCAGGCAATTCTGCCACTCATAATCCAGTAGTCTCATTAGAATAATGAGAGCCTACGTGACACATCCTCATACTACTTTACTGCTATGGTGCACTGCCATTGACAATACAACACAGAGTTGTGGGGGGTTTAACATAACCTTGGCAACTCACATTATTTGAGCAGGAGCAGGAAGCAGAAAGTCTTCTCAACAAACAAACAAGCGTAGAAGGGCTTTCTTGGGTCTGCAAACTTTGCAATCTTCACAGTAGTCTATCCAATCTACTGTCTCAGTCCTACAGTACCATTCCATGGGTATAATAAAGTTAGAGAGAGACCGCATAACCAATAAGAAGAAAGCTTATACTACAGATTAGTACAGAAACAGGAGGAAGTCAATTATAGAAACAAGAAATGTAGAAAAAAGATAATGTAGGGCGGAATAACAAGAATACATATTGAATAGAACGAAAAGCATTTAGAAAAAAATCAAAGTATACAAGAAACTAGAAGAAATTAATCTAATGTGGAAACATAAAAGTTAGAGAAATACATATTCATGAGAACTTACTGTGGCAAGGAGAACTGTCTGCCCCAGCGCTGGTAGTGAAACTTCCACCTGCTGTAGCACAGGTGTTGACACCCTCCTTTGCCCTGCCCTTGAATGCTCTTGAATGCCCTCTTTTTGGCCTTGGGTGCTGATGTAAGAAATAAAGAAGATACCAAAAAATAGATTAGTGGCACAGTTAATCCCCTAGAAAATATTTTGAGATGCAAAGGCAAAAGTAGCAACATATTGACATTGTACTTTTCTAAATCAGATTGCCTATATAATCAAATTGACCTATTCCTAATTTCCAAACCCTTACCTAAACCCTATTTCAAATTTCTTAAACTAAATCTGGAAATAATAAAACATTGTAACAAATGATCTTTGTTTTGCAAATCACTTTTGCAACTCCCTTCTGAGGGGCCAATTTGGTCAGTTTCCTTTTCAATGCATAAATGCATGCATACATCACTGGAAGATTGTTTGGGACTGATTGAGCTACATAAAAAGAAAGACACATGGAACACAAACTGACTGATATATATTACTTACTACTACCACAGTACCACTTACGTAGTTACAGGACAGAGGAGTCAGCAAAACTTTCTAAATATTCAGCCCAAATGAATGAGCAACAAGCAGAGCTAGGTAGCACCGAACACCTGGCTCGCTCAAACTGGATCACATAATATTCGTAATGTTACATCATGTGAACTTAATTTACCACTAAGTGTGATCAGCATGCTATTTAGGGCACAACAAAATTAGTAAAAATTAATTATTAGTACTCACCAAGGCCCTCAACCTAGGCACACAGCAGGTCAAGTAGGCCCCTCTCCTGGTCCAGGATATTGTCCCATTGGTGCATCACAGCAGCCAATGCTCCCACAGGGCGTACCCCCTCCCAGGCCTGCTGCCTGCTGCCAGCATGGATGGGAGGTGGTGCTGCAAAACAAAAACAAGTGTGAACTAAAAATAGCATGAAGCTCCTCTGGATCGTAAATAGTAAAAAGGAGTATGCAAGCTCTCAATACACTCTACTAGTAGAAATGCATATTGCGGTCCTTGTTATTGAGAGGAAGTGTGGAAGAGATAAGTACAAAATGAGTAGAAGGTTAATTCATTTTTTTTAAATGTTACGATCTCACAAGGCTCCCAGGGGCTCATGAAAAATAGGAAAGAGTTTCTCTCCAAACACTTAACCACACAGACTTATCAGCTGAGAAATAGGACTGAAAAGAGAAACCTGGCCTTACACACTCACATTTATGCAACCATTCATCTGAGGGAATGATCTGACATGAGAGAGACTTGTCCCTCCTCACTCACTACTATGCACACCTGTCTTATGAGAGAGAGGTGTGAAAGGAGAGACCAGTCCCTCCATACACCTTGGTATGCACACTCTTCATCTGATACAAAGGTCTCAGTGTAGAGGCCACTCACTCTCTATGTAACTTACTATGCACACCCATTACCTCAGAGACTGTTCTGACAAGAGAAGCCAGTCCATGTACACATTCTATTATGTACACCTGTCATTTCAGAAAGACGTCTGAGAGGAAAGGGCAGTCCCTCTCCACTCACTACTATGTGTACCCGTCATCTCAAAGAGAGGTCTGAGAGGAAAGGGCAGTCCTCCACTCATTACTACACACACCCATCTACTCATAGAGAAGTATGCGAGGGACGGGAAGTCCCTCTCCACTAACTACTATGCACATCTACCATCTGAGAGAGATGTCTCAGCAGAGACCAGTATCTGTTCCCAGATATTACTATGCACACCCATCCTCTTATACAGAGGTCTTACTAGAGATGTTAGTATCCCTCCACACACCCTGCTATGTGCAGTTGCCATCATAGAGAGAGAGGTCTGACAGGAGAGGTCACTCTATGTATGTACCCTAGTTCTCACACCTGTCATCTGACAGGTCAGGTTCGCTCCCCTCACTTCTATGCACACCCTTCATCTGAGAGACAGGCCTTAGTGGAGCAGGAAGTCTCTCTACACACCAAGCTATGCACACCTGTCATCTGAGAGAGAGGTCTGACAGGAGAGGTCAGTCTATGTATACACCCTCATAGGCACACCCATCATGTCAGAGAGAGGTCTGAGAGGAAATGGCAGTACCTCTCTACTCACTACTATGCACACCCATCATCTGAGAGGGCAGTCTGACAGAAGAGGCCAGTCTATATATGCCACCGAATATGCATACCCATCATGTCAGAGAGAGGTCAGAGAGGAAATGTTAATCTCTATCAACTCACTACTACACAACCCATCAACTCAGAAAGAGGTCCTCGTGGAAACCGTGACATTTTTTAAAATCTATATCCTCTATAGAACAGTATACAATTCATTGTTCTTCTTCCTTAAACATCACGTGTAATGTGCTATTTTGTTCAAGATTACAGTAAAATACTGCTTATGACCTCACATATGACGTCACTCATGACATGGTATATGATATCACTGATGACATCTAACATTACATTATTGATGACATCACTGATGACATAATCCAAGCTTCTTTTGTACACATTGCTCTTTAAACTGGTAAACCAGGAGAGCTATAAAGGTAAGTGCAAAATAGCTAAAAATAATATGGATAATCTTTACTGCTATCATTCATACAATCCCAATAGGTAAAACAAGCTTGTGTTATTTGCAACATTGGCCTTATACCATAGACTTCATTGGTAGCTGAGTTCATGTTGACTATGAACAACAGATCAAAGGGTAACCTATCCTGCACATGGTGTTCAATCTGTATACAACCTGTCCAGTAAAACCAAGTTTTTCCAGGTACTCAAGCACTGTTATATAACTGCCTTACTACAGACTCTCTTTACCTGCATCAAACCCCTGACAGTCACTGAACCTACATTGACTTATTAAGTAGATGTGAGTAAAAATGTGGTTATTGTTAGTGTTTACTCTAATGCAAACATTTACTCTGTACCACACTGTTTACAGAGTGCAACTCTTGTGTGAAATGCAACTGAGTATTTAAAAAAATACCTACTAAGCACAACATACACTGTATGCAAACAATGTACAAACAAAAATGTTTCTCATAAAACTAGCAAGGTCTGAAGGTGCTAATGTAACTATAACATGCTTAACATGTTTTGTTTCAGAAGATGGGCTATCTGTAGAAAATATGCAGGTACCGGTAACTTTAACTCTTGCCCTAAGTTAACTATATGTCCCCACATATTACATCACTTATGACATTTCAATGACATCATTGATATTATCACTTCAACATTATGACGGTAGATGGAATTCTGCCGGAAAGATGCAGACGCCAGCAAAACACCACTAACCGTGTCAAGAGCAATGATACGCCCTGGCGGTGCTTTGCTGGTGGATGCTGCATTCTGTCTCCTGCCGGAGGACCCCCTGCAAGCAGGTAAGTCAGGTTTTCTGACAGGAGGGTGGGTTTATGCATGTGTGGGGGCGTTGTGTGTATGTGGGTGTGTGTGTGTCTGTTTTTGTATGCGTGCAGGTGGGTGGGAGTCGCGTTGGATGAGTGCGTGTATGACTGAATGTGAGTGTACGTGTATATTGTGTGTTGTGAATGCGTGTGTGTGACAATGTATGTTGGTGTGTGTTGCAGTGTATGGATATGTATGTGTGCATGCGTGGGAGGATGTGGGTATACGTTTGTGTATGAGTGTGTATGTGTGCGCGTGTCGGTGTGTGAATGTGCAGGGCAGGATGGTAGGGGCAGAGTGGGGGAGGACTCCGGGGAGACCCCTATCAGTGCAAAGGAAGAAAGTCCCTGGCACTAGTAGTGCCTACTGCCATAGTTTTCACGGTGATACGCTTGCCACGAAAACCATGGCGGTAGATGGGGTCCTAAGCCCGAGGGTGGGATTGTGAAGGCCGCCTGGCTGGAGACCAAAGTCTTCAGCCCAACGGCCATTACCACCCTGGTGGATGGAGTAGTACATTGGCGGTTTGGCTTGAGCCAAACTGCAAATGTCATAATTTGGGAAAAGGTACCGGCAGCCTGATGGCAGGACCTTTCTCCAAATTACCGCAATGCAGAATTGCTTTGTGACCACGAAATTCGCTGTTGGCTCCCACTTGAAGTGGGTGCTAACTCATTCGCAAAAGGGAAGGGGTCCCCATGGGACCCCTGACCCTTTGTGAATGTCACACAAAAACATTTTTTCAGAGCAGGCAGTGGTCCAATGGACAGCTGCCTACTCTGAAAAAATGAAACCAAATGGTTTCATTTTTTATTGCAACTCGTTTTCCTTTAAGGAAAACGGGCTGCAATAAAAAACAAAAACTGCTTTATTGAAAAAGCAGTCACAGACAAGGAGGTCTGCTGTCTCCAGCAGGCCACCATCCTTGTGAGTGCAGGGAATCACAAGGGGGTCGCAAATTGCGACCCACCTCGTTAATATTAATGAGGTGGGTCTTTGAGACCCCCTTGTGATTCGCAGAAGGTGTTTGAGACACCATTCTGCACACAAATTTGCAAATCGGAAATTGCGAGTCGCACCAACCCGCAATTTCCGATTCGCAAACTTATATCTTGTTACATCTCGCCCTAAGTTCACATTGTTGCTGAAAACCACTTGTTACAAAGGAGGTCCAGTTACAGGGTTGTATACTTCCTATGGGATCTAATAAATAGATATTATGGGCCTCCCCCCCTCTTGAATGACTCAGGAAAAGATATTGGTACAGGCATTAGCTAGGTACAGATCGCTAGTGAATGCCTTAAAGATTAGCATGTAGGTTTCTTCACTTATCTTTTAACCCAGTAAGTCTGTTCTATCTCAGGTTAAAACTGTCAGGCACAGTCTCTCAGTTTATACTGTGTTATCTGCTAAGTGGTGCTGTTGGCCTAGGGTAGTGTAATCAGTGTCATCACAGTCTAGAGCTTTCACACTGGGCCAGGAAATAACAAATGGAAGTCTAGTTCCTTCAGGATCATAGGCACTGAGTAACATGCTCAGCTGACCTGAAAGCACTAACGGCCTTCAGACAACAGAATCAGGAGTTAGTGTTTGACAGTTGCAGCCTTCGGGCCAGTACAGTCCAGTGGTCATCTTCAGGAGTTTCTGCTCTTAAGGCTGATGCTATAACATTGAAACATCAGCTCCATCTATGTTTTGTTGACTTCAAGGCAGCATTTTCACCACGTGGCCAGGAATGTGCTGTGGAAGAATCTTGAAACCCGGGGGCTTCCACATCCACTCTTATGCTTGATAATGTCCCTTCATTCGGACACATGGGTCCAGAAAAAAACGGTTACAGGCACTCATCTTTCAAGGTGGATCCCTACTACTAAAGCTTTAAAACAGGGTTGTGTTTTGGCCCCCACACTGTTCAATCTATATTTTGCAGACTTAGTGGGCTCACTCACCCCCATAAACTTGCACCCCCCAAAAATTGAGGACCTGGAACCACCTTGCCTCATGTACGCCAATGACCTCGTACTGATCAGTCACACGGAAATATGCCTTCAGAGACTAATAAATGCCACTCAACACTACTCAGCCACTAATGCCTTGTGAAAGCAAACTTTGGAAAAACACGTACAATGTCAATTAGATCAAAGGCACCCTCGAGAGCTTGGTTTTGGGGGAAAGACACGACTTATTCAAACAAAGAAGTAAAAATATCTTGCAGTCGTCGTCCAGAAGTCAAGGAACTTCGTGCAACAAAGGAAAAGCCTAATGGGAAAGAGTCTAGCCATAGCTCTATCCTTAAAAAGACTAAAACCTTATCTGAATGGGCCTTTATACACACCCCCTCCTAAATGAGCTGAAAGCCAAGCTCCTGCCCACAATAACATACAGGAACAAAGTACAAAGAGACAGGGACTCAGACATCTAAAACCACGCAGTGAGCAACCTGATGATATTCAACATCCTCAGTTTAACATCCCCCGCCCAACTGAGACTAGAGTTTGGCCTACTGAACCAATCCCTGGCACGATGCGTTGCTTACATAAGCATCTGGAGCAAAGCCCGTGGTGCCTCCCTGGACACTCTTAATTACTATGGGGGTCATTTTGACCCTGGCGGTACAAGACCGCAAGGGCTAAAACGACGGAAGCACCGCCAACAGGCTGGCGGTGCTTCCAGGCGTATTAGGACCGCAGCGCTTATACCGCCACTTTTGCCCCGGCGGTGATAATCCGCCTGGGCAGCGCTGCTTGCAGCGCTGCCCAGGGGATTACGAGTCCCCAACCGCCAGCCTTTTTCGGGTGGTTTGCACCGCCAGGAAAAGGCTGGCGGAACGGGGAGTCGTGGGGCCCCTGGGGGCCTCTGCACTGCCCATGCCACTGGCATGGGCAGTGCAGGGGCCCCCTGACAGGGCCCCATGCAGCCTTTCACTGTCTGCTATGCAGAAAGTGAAAAGCGCGATGGGTGCAACTGCACCCATTGCACGGCCGCAACACCGCCGGCTCCATCTGGAGCCGGCTCCTATGTTGCGGCCGTGACCCCCGCTGGGCTGGTGGGCGGAAACCAGGTTTCCGCCCGCCGGCCCAGCGGGGATCTCCAAATGGCTGCGGCCGCATTGGCGGCCTCATGGCGGTCAGATCTTGGCGGGCGGCTGATGCCGCCCGCCAAGGTCATAATGACCCCCTATATGTGGCAAGAGCTTGAACATAAGAACACCTCCCCACTCAGAATCCACTTAGATGATTCACTTAAGAAGAACAGCCTCACCAACCTTTAGAGACTCATACAACACACAAGTCCTATTACCACAGATACTGCACACATAATTCACATATACACACACACTTGACATGCACACAGAATGTCAGCAAAGGTTCTGGGTTTCACATATTAGAAAAGCTTCACATGAAAGGGATCATTAGATCCCTCTCCCACTTACTCAAATAAAAAAGGTCTGGTCACACTATGCTTTTTTAAAACCTGGTAAGCTGCCCAGCACTAATGTATGTGGCGTACATGGGGCAAAGAGTGTAGTTCATTGCCTAATTTAAGACTCTTTGCAAGACTTTTTTGGTTAGAATTGGCAGGTCAAACTGCCACATTGGACACAAGAAGACCCCAAATGGTAAACCTGTTTCTGGAAAAAAAGTAGTTCACTACCAAAATGAGATTAGAATCTAAGTGTAATCTGGGACATCGCAGAAGAGAGAAATCACCATTCTTTTTTAACAATTTCTTGTATATATTAGAAGAAGTTCCACATAAACAAACAATGACTGGAATGTATGCATGATTGTGGGGAAAGATAATATGAAGCAAATTCTGAAGAAACACATCTGACCCAACATCATGTTCTACTACATGATCAGATCCTGTCAAACATTGAGCCAGATCTACAAGAAATTGGTGCATCGGTCCAGATGGGCCACTTTTCATGTGCCGTACCTGCCCCACCTAATGACACATGGTTGCACTGTATTTACAATATAGCGCACCATGGTGCTCGTTTCTTCAATAGTGTCATAATTTATGATGGTTTTGTGGTGCTTTGCTGGATTAACACTATAAATGATGGCGTTAGTGTAGCAAAGCACTAGGGAGGCACATAGGCTACTATGGGCACGTCACTTTCCTGCAGAACACAGTGGTGCAAGTGTGCCTGTGTTGGCGCATGGCAGCCAATTGTGCTCCAGTACAGGGGTAAAGGACAAGAATGTGCCATATGTCATAGATATGGTCAATTCCTGACCTTTTCTTTTGATACAGGGCAGCACAGCAAGAATCCTAGTGGTGCTGCCATGCACCAAACCTTGTAAACAAGGATTAGGGTTCTTTTCTGTCAAAAAAGGGTCGCAATCAGGCTACATAGGTAAGATTGAAGCCATTTTTTCATTGTCATCCTACAGAATGGCACAACATGTGTTGCAATCCATAGGTGACGTTTTAACTTTCCATGCATTTGGTGTATTTTCCTACACCATATACCATGGCCATACAAGGAGTGTTAACCATGCATACTGGGGATTTTTCAATTCTATCATCAGAGAAAATGTTATTGTCGTACGTATGGAGTAACAACATAGACTATGTTTTAAACCCAGGACAGGGACAGTGATTCACTGTCAGTGAATGAGGGCATGCTTGATGCACCCATCCAGGTCCACAACAAGTCCAGAACTTCCCTCAAATCAAGGGATAGGTCTAGGCCTCTGCACACACCCTAAATTAGTGTGAGGTTAGGATTAAAATGAAAGAAACTGTTTACCAGATTTATACAGTGGGGCACTTAGGGCAAGGAACCATGACTGTACACTCTGCCCGGGGCACAACTTTCACACAATGCAGATGTGCTTTCTATGAAATAAATGCCATCCACAAAAATGATTATATACCAGTAGGTTACTGTCAAATCCTTATGCATGCTTACACACCGGCTATTACAGAGTACTACATTTGGACAATTCCCATTATCATACATTTCTATGAGGTTTTCATTTTTTTCATTCCCTGCCAGATATATCAGTGACGTGATATTATTTACACTAACAATATCAGGCAGTTTATTGCAGCATCTCATGGAAATATTGAATTAAATATGAAATCAACGTTTTTGCACCCTGAATACAGTGAAAGGATTCTCTGGTTGCACCACAACATGATACTTTACAAATGTACAGAGGGTGTTTTTGCAAAGTCATTATGCACAAAGATGCACATGTACCACAAACAATGTGCTGGTGATGTTGCCACTGAGACTGCAGTAGATGAAGGTGACTCATATAGCAGGCCACAACAGATTTCATCCTGCACCAGCCCAAGGGAAGAACCATCTGCCACAAAAACTCAATTAGCTGCGACCTTGAATTGTTAGATTGAAATATCATAGAAAGCTGTTGAAGCAATGGGGAACTGTAATTGGCCAGCTGGAGCAAGACATCCATTAATTTCCACTCCAACTGCATGGTGACTTTCTCCTCTTTTTAAATTAATGGACTGACCAGTCATGTGAGAGGACCCTAAATCTTTGCCTAAAGCAAGGTTGTTTATGCATAGAGAAACATCACCTATGCACAATGCAGGGAGAGTGAGAGCAGTGAGGAGGTCAGAAGTGATGCATATTAAAAAAGTTATGAGATATGAGTGGATACAGGAGATGCACTTTGACATAGCAACACACTTATACCAAAACATGAAATGCATAGACTCCGCAGTACAATCGGTGTCACGCACAGACACTTGCCCAAAGGGACACGGTGGACACATTCTCATTTAGTCTATCTTAAAACACCCTAACACTTTTCACTAAAGATTTAGGGCTGGTGGAAGTGAACCTCTGTCTGAGGTTGGCTCTTCCTGAGTGGAACGGCTGCCCGTGACTGCCTGGGATCACGGATATGTTTGGGATGTGATGTACAAGGGATGGTTGCACTAACAGTGAGAAGTCATCATGTTCCGAGATACTCACAGCAGGAGAAACACTTTCTCTCCGGTAATGGTTACTACCTCCTGGATGCATTTTAATATGTCATTTTCTGCTCACACAGTGGTAGGTTTATAAGTCTAGTACATCTCATCGCTTTGGAATTGTCTGACTGGATTAGTTAGTTTTATAACCCGGCCTGCTTCTTCGCTTTTGAAAGGAGCGGGGACATTCATATTTATACAGTGAAACCTTGTGAAGCTATGTCACAACATATACATCTTCTTAAGTACTTGAGTACAAAACTGACACACACTGGATCTGGTTCATACTTTTTAAAATTATGATAATAATAATAATAATACAATCGCAGTATTATTTGACAACAATTACCAAGAAATAGATTTCCTTTAGCTGAATAACAGATCGTAATGTCTATCCTGGCTGGTACATCAGATGCACGCATCTAACGTGTTTTATCCTCAGAACTTCTAGGACCACAGAAGGTAATGTGAAGTTCAACCTTGATAGCAGCAAGTACCTATATGGAGTCTTTGATTTTCTATTACAGAAAATAGCCAGTGAATTGGTTGCACCAACTTTAAATGTTTCCATTCGCTTAACAGGTGTGCTGCAAAATTAGGGCCTGATTTAAGGAAAGTGACACTGTACTCAGTGCAGCGCCACTTTCCCTGCACCCCTGAGTGCCCCCCTAACTCCCTCATGTGTGCGCCATATCTAAGATATGGTGCACATCGGAGCTTTTCAGGACTAGAGTAAAAAATGTTGACACCAATCCTGCAAAGCCCATTGAGGCTTATTGAAAACAAAGGTGAGCCTCCTTTTAACGCCTGCTTTAAGCAGGCGTTAAAAGCGATGAAAAAAATGACGCAAAGAAATCTCTAAGGGAACGCCCCCTTTGCATACATTATACCTGGAGCAGGCATAATGGAGCGCATAGAGTTACAAAGAGGCGAAATGCATGCACTTTGTAAATTTAGTGCGGCAATTCTGGCCTCGTTGGGCCACGTTAGTGTAAAAAAATTACGCTAATGTGGTGCAAGGAGGTGCTAGGGGGTCTTAAATCATCCACTTAGCCTCAATGATGAAGTGGCTCATTTACATCAGCACATTCTGGCTGTAATGAGCCATGCTCCAAATCTCCACCATGCTATGAATCTTTTTTGTGATTTTAGAAATGGGAATGGCTGGCCAACACAGAAGGAGTAATGATTCAAATGCTTTTATTTGCATGATCACCCCCATTTGTTTGAACTCTGCTGCTTATTGTTTCACATTGTGCAGTGGGACTCTGCTAAAACGTCCCCAGAGCATGTGCTCTGACTCCTAGAATCTTTTCAAAAGTTTCTTTATGCCTAATTGACGTACTTAACATCCCTAGTACATGCTATTAAGTATAACCAGGCCCTATAAGCAAATGTCATTCATGGACTGCATCACAAATTGCACTACCAATAGTGTGACAGTTCAAGATGTGACTGCAGACCTGTCACAGTAGCTTGTCTGTGCAGTTTTAAAACTGAAATTTTGGCCTGGCAAAATAACTCTTTTGACAGGCCTCAAATACTTCTTTTAAATATTAATAGGTCACACCTAATTAGGCCTTAGTAACCAATAAAGCAGGGTGCAGCTATTTTCACTGTAGCAGAGTTAGATGTTCCATAGTAAAGCAATGGGAGTTAATATCAAAATTAAATGTTATCTATACCTAGGGACCAGCTAAAAAGTTCTTTCTTGGATTTTTAAAGATATTTATTACAAATCCAATCCATTGATAAAGTCAGATTTGTACTAAATATTGCACCAAAATGTATTATCAAAAAGTGACCTTTTGCCTGCCTAAAGGCACCAGAAGCCCATTTGCTTAAGCTTACATCCGTCACCAAGAAGCTGAATAGCTCTTTAACGAGGTGTACGCTTTCTTACAGATCTAACACATAGGCCTTGGGTGTGGGGAGGTGTTCTTTTCCTTTGACAGGAATATCATCTGGGCAGTGCCCAGGAACGTAAATATTTACTCTGAGTCTTTTGTAGTTAACACCTGGGCTGGCCCCTCATTTGTCCTTCTAGCCAGCCATGTTCCAATTCTAGTGGGAGAGGAGCTATCCCTAGAATCAGTTTTGAGTGCCCACAAATGTCGGTTTGCTTATTTCCCTGGCCGCAGCTCTAAGTGTGAGAACAGGGGCTCTGGTGGAAGGAAGACATATTTTGCCGTGCTGGATTTGGGTAGAGGAGGGCACTGTGGGATTGTTTGAGGTAGAGAACTTAGGAATCACAGCAAAAGTGTGTAGGGTTTCACCTGGGAACTTTTGTTCTATTGGGAATGGAGGGTCAAAGAGTCACCTCCAATAACAGGCTAGTGCCAGGCATAAAGGTGACAACTCTGAACATCTTCATCAGAACACTACTGGACGCGTGAAAGAATGAAGGACTCCTCCTGCTGTTATGACCTGTGAGGAGAAAACTAAGGGCTGGACTTGCATCTAAATTTACTCAGGACAAAGGTGCAGACTCAAATGGTCAGTTGGCTGAATTCCTGTTAAGTTACAGGGACATCAATTCTACAAGAAGTCCATTTCCTGAAAGAGCCCCGCTGGCCAGTTTCAACTTGATTACCACTGGTACCTACTCATGACTTCTGCTGAAGCGAGTCCTGGCCTTCAAGTGTTGTTCCTGAGCTCCTGGAACCCTTGGCTGGTGTCAGAGTGTACTCCTGAAAGGTCAAGTCCGAAGGTCAAAAGATTCACCCGGCCCGATGCCAAGCAGCATCCGTTCTATGCCAAGGACGTCCTTGGTTGAACTCAATATTTTCCCCACTTGGAGCTTTTCAAGCGTTTTGAAGACAGCTTCACTGAAATCTTATCCTTCAACAACTCGTAATCTATAAGCCTGTCTTCAGGTCAAGCTTGCAGCCTTTCCCCTCTAAAGACTCTCCCTTCTCTGTGTCACTGTGTTCATTGAAATATTCTCTATTTTTATATACCGGAGTGGGATTTTTATGGTATTGTGTTTTTGTCTTTTTAACTGTTTCCTGAATTTCTGAAAGTTTTATTTCAAGTACCTAATAGAAATAGTGATATTCCTATTACTTATGGTGTACCACCATCCACCCTAAATAATAATTTATGTACAATTAGTACCATAAACTGGATTTGCATGTGTCTAACTGTACTGGTATCTTGCATCCATCACAGTGGATGCTGGGAAGTGGAAAATGCTGATTGGAATGAACCCAGGGAAACTAAGGGCCTAATTTAGCGTTTGGTTTGGTTTCCATCACAAGCATGATGGCTAGCCTGTCTCCTGTATTACAAGTTCTATGGAATCTAATGCACTTATAGTACTGCAGGCACGATATCTATCAAGTTTGTGATAGAGAATCCTGCCACAGAAACTCTAAATCAAACCCTAATAGCAGTCCCCATTTTCCATTGTAGATGAGCGGCATTTCATAATGAACAGAACACATTTTAAAACTCACCTCTATAGTAAGGAATATAGGGCCTGATTTATATGTTGGCAGAGAATTTTAGATGGAAACAGAGTTCCTTCACCACTAACATCATGGTCCTCCTGCTGGATTTAACTGGTTCTGTGCTGGGGACGTAATGGTTACGTCCTGCGGCACAGTGCTCCTGTGCCGAGGACGTAACCCTTACGTCCCAGCAACGGAGGTGGGAGGGAGCGCTAGCGCTCCCTCCGTGGGCTTCCCTCCCAGCCCCCCATGGCAGGTCTGGAAGGGGAATCGCTTTCCCTTCCACCCCGACCACACCCAGGGACATCTGATGACATCAGCGAACGATCACGTGTTGTCCTCATCAGAGGCCACCTCCCATCTTCCAGCACGATCGGAAGAGAAATGCTTTGCATTTCTCTTCTGATCATGTGTCGGGCCTGAGAGGCTTCAAAGTGAAGGAAAGGATTTTTTTTTTTTTTTACAGATGGGGAGCGACCCCTTAGACAAGGGTTGCTTCCCTGGGGGACAAATTGTATTTAAGCCATTTCTGCCTCACTTGGTGGCAGATCGGCCTATTTTTATTAGAAACCACTAGGCACCGGGGATTTTTTTTTTGCGCCAATTTCACGCAAGGGGAGCGACCCCTCATGCAAGGGTGCTCCCCTTGTGGGGGGGGCAAATTTATTTTAGGCCATTTCTGCTCCCCTTGGGGGCAGAAACCACTTAGGCACCAGGGATTGGTGTGTGTGTATGTGTGTGTTTTGTTTTGGATGGCAGACCCTTGGGCAAGGGTGGCTCCTCATGGGGACAAATTACTGTTGGCCATATCTGCCCCCCTTGGAGGCAGATTGGCCTATTTTTGGAAGGCCATCTGACCCCAAGGCGGGCAGAAAGCCCACAAGAGACCAGGGAAGATTTTTTTTTCAAAATAAGAGGGCGTGGGTATGGCCATACCGCCACCCTAAATAAATGGGGCCAAAGTTGTTCTGCCCATCAGTGGGCAAATGGGGCAATTAGCCCCAATTCACACACCGGGGGGGCAGATAGTCTACTAGATGCCAGGGAATTAAAAAAAAAACAGTGGGTTGGTGGCTACCAACCAGTATGGGCCTGGTTATGTCCACACCCCAACTGAACGGGGTTACAGTCTTTCAGCTCTCCCCCCACACACTAAAACATCTTATCCCATGGCAAGCAAAGGGACATTTAAGTATTTTGGGTTTTGGTTTTACATTTGGGCCATAAGAGCTTGGCTGACTCCCAAAATCCTCCCACTTGGAATGGTGAGGACTGCACTTTATGGACTTTGGGACGCTGCCATGTAGAAAAATCCACAAGACCTAGACACATCTGAAAGCTTAACGTCTGGGTGATCCAAGGCTGGTGTGCTTCACATGCACGCCACACCATTTTATCACCCACAATGCCCTGCAAACCTCCAACTTTGCTGGAAATCACACATTTTTCCCAGATTTTAGTGATGGAACCTTCCAGAATCTGCAGGAATCCACAAAATTCCTACCACCCAGCATTTTCTCATTTATTCCGATAAAAATTCTGCTGCACTTGTCAGTCTAAAAATGTTTTTTTTTTCAAACTGCCCTTTTGGACCCGCTTTGGTTCCCCCTCAATTTCGACATGTTTTTGGCCCTTCCTTGTCACAGGCACTTGGCCCACTTAAACAAGTGAGGTATAATTTTTACCGGGAGACTGAGGGAAACGTTGGGTGGTAGGAAACATGTCCTGGTACGGTGATCTCACACAGAAATGTGATTTTTTTAGCTAAATTTGAGGTTTGCTGAGGATTCTGTGTAAGAAAACATTGGGGGATCCACGCAAGTCACACCTTCCTGGACTCCCTCGGGTGTCTAGTTTTCAAAATGTCTGGGTTTGGTAGATTTCCCTAGATAGCTTCTGAGCCTAGGACCAAAAAAGCAGGTGCCCCCACTCACGAAAACAGGTAGTTTTGTATTTGATAATTTTGATGTGTCCAGATAGTGTTTTGGGGCATTTCCTTTCGCGGGCAGGGAGGCTACCCACCTAAGTGAGGTACCATTTTTATCAGGGGACTTTTCAGAACACTGGGTGGAAGGAAATTTGTGGTCCCTCTCAGATTCCAGAACTTTCTGTCACCGAAATGTGAGGAAAAAGTGTTTTTTGGCCACATTTTGAAGTTTGCAATGGATTCTGGGTAACAGAACCTGGTGAGAGCCCCACAAGTTACCCCATCTTGGATTCCCCTAGGTGTTTAGTTCTCAAAAATGTGCAGGTTTGGTAGGTTTCCCTAGGTGCCGGCTGTGCTAGAGGCCAACACCCACAGCTAGGCACTTTGCAAAAAACAGGTCTGTTTTCTTTGGGAAAATGTGATGTGTCCATGTGCATTTCCTGTTGCGGGCGCTGGTCCTACCCACACAAGTGAGGTACCATTTTTATAGGGGTACTTGGGGGAATGCTGGGTGGAAGGAAATTTGTGGCTCCTCTCAGATTCCAGAACTTTCTGTCTCTGAAATGTGAGGGAAAAGTATTGTTGGGCCAAATTTTGAGGGTTGCAAAGGATTCTGGGTAACAGAACCTTGTGAGAGCCCCACAAGTCACTCCATCTAAGATTTCCCTAGGTATCTAGTTTTAAAAAATGCACAGGTTTGGTAGGTTTCTCTAGGTGCTGGCTGAGCTAGAGGCCACAATCTACAGCTAGGCAAAAAACACATCAGATTTCAATGTAAAAATGTGATGTGTCCATGTTGCGTTTCCTGTCGCGAGCATTAGGGCTACCCACACAAGTGAGGTACCATTTTTACTGGGAGACTTGGGGGAACACAGAATAGCAAAACAAGTGTTATTGCCCCTTGTCTTTTTTCCTTCCAAATGTAAGACATCATGTGAAAAAGACGTCTATTTGAGAATTGCCCTGCAATTCACAAGCTAGTATGGGCACCCCAGAATTCAGAGATGTGCAAATAACCACTGCTTCTCAACACCTTATCTTGTGCCCATTTTGGAAATACAAAGGTTTTCTGGATACCTATTTTTCACTCTTTATATTACAGCAAATGAATTGCTGTATACCTGGTACAGAATGAAAACCCATTGCAAGGTGCAGCTCATTTATTGGCTCTGGGTACCTAGGGTTCTTGATGAACCTACAAGCCCTATATATCCCCACAACTAGATAAGTCCAAGAGACGTAACGGTATATTGCTGTCAAAAATATGACATTGCAGGAAAAAGTTACAGAGGAAAACGTGGAGAAAAATGGCTGTTTTTTTACCTCAATTTCAATATTGTTCGATTTCAGCTGTCATTTTCTGTAGGAAACCCTTATAGGATCTACACAAATTACCCCTTGCTAAATTCATAATTTAGCCTACTTTCCAGAAATGTTTAGCTTTTTGGGATACAGCATTGGTTTCACACCGATTTCTGTAACTAACTGAAAGGAGGCTGAAAGCACAAAAAATAGTAAAAATGGGGTATGTCCCAGTAAAATGCCAAAACTGTGTTAAAAAATTTGGTTTAATGATTCAAGTCTGCCTGTTCCTGAAATCTGGGAAGATGGTGATTGTAGCACTGCAAATCCTTTGTTGATGCCATTTTCAGGGAAAAAACTACAAGCCTTCATCTGCAGCCTTTTTTCCCATTTTATTTTTAAAAAATGAAGTTTTCGCTGTATTTTGGCTAATTTCTTGGTCTCCTTCAGGGGAACCCACAAACTCTGGATACCCCTAGAATTCCCAGGATGTTGGAAAAAAAGGATGTAAATTTGGTGTTGATAGCTTAGGTGGACAAACAGTTATGAAGGCCTAAGTGTGAACTGCCCCAAATAACCAAAAAAAGGTTCAGCACAGGAGGGGAAAAGGCCTGGCAGAGAAGGGGTTAAAAGCAGGTATATTGATGGCGGAGGATATTTTGTCTCTATCACGGTCAAACCCCCTCTGACAGCCTTGCAGAGTAGGTGTCATTGGAGGTTTGGTTGTATTTCTACCAACTAATGTAGGTGGGCAGATTAACAGCTGCTTATCAATTCCTCTTATCGCCAGGAAAAACCTGACAAGTGCTATTGATCAATGCCCACCTAACCATGAGAGGAAACTCACATGAAGAGTAGTGCAATGGTATTTTTCTATTTTCAAAAATAAAATCTCAATTTGAGATTCTTTGTTTCGAAAATAGAAAAACCTTTGTAAGTCAAACTTACAATGCATCAACAGGAACAGTCATGATGGAGGTTCATACCGATGCTAGAAATGTCCTCCAGGTCAGCAAACACTTCTATATTTGGCTGGTGTCACCTCCATCAGGGTGATGGTGCAATTTATGCCATCACCATAATGGAGAGTGGGTCTCCCAACAAATTATAACTCAAGCCTGTAGTTTTTCATTTGTATCCCTCTCTGCACCAGACCACTGCTAACGGTTGAGTGGATTAATGCAATCAATATAGAGCTGATAACCTTTATACAAGATACTTGAAGAATGTATTACTTTATTTAAGGTTACCTGGATTCCACAGTTGCTTTGTTTAAGTCTGATGACATCATAAAGACCTAGCAGTGATTAGTGACCCATGTATCTTCATTGACATGATTTATTGTTTATTGGGTAGCTCACCGTTCATCGGGGAGGTGGAGGACATTGTCCAAAGCCTTGATGCACTACTGCCTGCAAAACAAAAAAACCAATGTTTCCGCTAAAGACACTAAGGGGCATATTTACACGTTTTTGGTGCAGGGCAGTGCTACAAGCCTTCTTGTTGTGCTGTGCTACCCTGAGTAGATAGTACTGCAAAATAGCTGTAAAATACAGCGTATTCCTGTCATTTGCCCCTGAGCAGGCACACAATGGGCTGCCATGCGCCAATGCAGGCGCTTGTGCACCGTGGTGCAGAGGTGTCTTCATTGTGGGAACGATTGTGCTTGTGCAGAAAGGGACACTTTCCTGAACAAAAGCAATCATGAGAGGCATTTACCTCATTCTGCAGCACACATAGAAAATGAAAAATAAGGACAAATAAAGATATTTCTCCAAATTGTTCCTCCCTTATGCTGTAAGCTTTTGGTGCATTCCCAGCTTTCTGAAATCTTCTATATCAGGGAATGTATCAAATGCCATGGGTGTTACATAAGAACACCCACCACAATTCCCAAGGAAAGCCACACAAGGTGGCTTTATGTGTCTTTGTAAATATGGCCCTGCAGTGTGCTCATCCGGACCGTCACTAAAAGTGATAGCTTGTAAATAAGCCCCCACAAGTTTGTGGGCATGTGCTGTGTTAAGCAGCCTTTTACCAAACAATTTTTTTACAGAATTAGCTGTTGTAAGAATGATGGTAACCCAATAGTTTTGCAGGCAGAGTATGTCATCTTACGTGTGTCAGAGTACTCTGCCCTCCAAATGTTAAGGCTGGGCAATGATATATTTCAGCTTTTTAATTTAGATGCTTTGAATGAAAATTTCAGGAAACATAAAATCTCTCCAGATTTATTGTGGGTCTCTTTATTTTATTTAGGAGACAACCATGTAGAAGGAATGTATTTTGCACTGTATGCCTTGCTCAAAAATATCAGAGCATTATTTTTTTCCTCCAATGCTTGGGAGACAGCCTAATAAACTGTGCAGTTCTCAGTCAACATTGTTAACTTTTAATTGGCACATTTCACAAAGTAACAGCATTCACATCATAAAGCCTTATTTAACCTAGCAAGGAATGTTAGGTTCTAATCATACATTTTTTATGCTTGTTGAAATTATCAGTCTGCAATAAAATGACTTCCTGAATGCATAAATAACACAGTATCTTGTGTCTAATTTATCATTATAGACTGAATTTAGGTTACGTTACATTTAAGAAGTTATAGTGAAGGTATTTTCTCTATCACATGACATTGCAGGATACCTATTTAGTGTTTGTCATACTGTTATAGAAAAAGTCTAAACACACATCCACATCATAGAATTGATGGATGTGTGCTTTAGTACAATATTGAGATTATGAATCTGCGTAAGGCAGTGCAAGTATTCATCTATAATGTTAACACTTGAAATACTTTATGTGTCGTTTTCATTTTACAACTCTGAGGGAGAAATAGTTTTCAGAGAGTTTTAACGGAAATGAAAGAATGACAGATTCAGACCAAATATATTATAGGTACTGATCTGATCATTTGGGTAATATTCAAATAATCTTTTAAATATTTTAGAAGTCAAACTGGCATTTTAAAGAAGGAATCAAAGATTCTAAGATCAAAAGGCTTTTTCAGTAATGAAATGTAAGACATTTTCTGTGCACTTGCGTACACCTTGTTGGCGTCTTAAATAAATAACATTAAAATATTTCTAATGTACTGAAAGCAAATATATAATTAAGTTCTCCTTGTTGTCAAAAGAATTCCAAGGTAAATGTGAAGACGTTGTATGAACTCTTGACTTGCAATACTGTGAGTGCAAGCAGGAACATTTCTTCACCAAAATGCCAGAGGTAGCACACTCAGCATTTGAGCTTAAATACATCACATGAATCAACATCATATAGATATTATTAGAAAGTGGATTATTAGTTGCTGTGGTTTGTATCCCTCTTCAAGCAACAATGGCAACATTCCCTACTAGGTCCAGTTAAGTTTCACTAATATAGCTGTCCTCAAACCTTGGTAGCTGTAGTATTGAGCAGGCAGGCTTAAGTTAGGAGACAAATCTAAATATCTGTTATCAGGACCAAATCAGTTAAAAAGAAAAAAAAAAACATAACATGATATAAATCCTTTTCCGGTTTATAAAATTTAAAACAATTAGCAAATAAACACCAAAATGAAAAAAATCAAATGTAGGGAACTGGAGAAGGTGTAATGCACTAAACAAAGGTATTTGGATGTGTTCAACCGGGTCAAAATCAAAAGTTAAAGGCAGGTGTAATTGAGAAGGGAACAGATAAGGAGACAAGATTTAGTCCAGCTGAAAATATTCCCGTCTGGCATAGAAACTTTTTTGGAAGTTGGAAATCCTCAGTGTAGCAAGGGAGCAGTCAATGGTCGAGATGGGTTGCATGAGGCTAGATAGTCACCTGAGGAAGTCACAGTAAAGCGGTGGCTTTTGGAGGGGAAGCACAGAGCAGGAGAGATTTACATTTTTCACCCACGGAATGTCCCTCTTTGGCCAGATGCTTTCAGTGTCTTTTCCTGGTGAAGATCTCTACCTTCGGACGTAAAAAATTTTTTAGGGTGTTCAACTTCATTCAGCTGGCAAACCATAAAGTTGAATTTGCACCAACTGGTGATGCGAGATCAGTAGCTGCTGCTTGGCAGCAGTCTGGTTTTAGCCTCTGGTTCTTTTGGGAAAAATTATTGGAAAAGTCCCAGCTTTTCTGGTTAGGCAGGAGGAGTACACTCAGACAGTTATCCAAGGCCCCCTGGATCTTAGAGACACAACTTGAGGTCAGAACGTCATCAGGGAAATCCACTAGCAGGGTCCAGGGTAGGTCCAGTTGGAACTGGTCAGTTGAACTGCTTAGGAAGGTAGGCTTCACTCTTCTGTCCTGGGTTCTAGTGGAAGCAGGTCCAACCCTTAGGTTTTCTCATTACAGGTTACAGTAGGCACAGTTCTCTTTCTGAAGTAAGGGTTCGGCAAGTGCAATCCTTCTGTGTTCATCAGGTCCAATGTTCTGAAAAAAGCCAGGGGTACCACTTTTATGTCTGCTACTAGATTGTAACACCCTAGCCAATAGGGAAAAAAAATCCAGGAGCAATCTTACCCACTTTAACATCACTCTCTGGAGGGTTGGCCCTAAACATTCCTACAGTGCCCTGCTATGCCAAAATCCACCATGGTAAAATCTTCCATCCCTTATTTAGAATTCTGGACACACCTCTGAAGAGTATATAGAGAAATGGGAACTGCCACTGAAAACTACTCTGTGAGAGGCTTTCTCCCCACTGGAATGATGCCACTCTGGCCACCTTGACAGTGACAGGGGCAGGATTAGGAGTGAGTTACATCTGCCTGTGACAGGGGCTGCTTCTTTGAATCTTGAACAGTTGGCGGACACACTGCAAGGCCTTCTTCCCAGCCAAGGCCTTTGTGCCATTTTCGGAGAGCAAGCTGTCAGGTGACAGTTGGAGATTATTCGAGAAGGGACACTAAAGGCTTTATGCAGGAAACTGTCATGTTTATAAAAGTGGCCTTTTCAAAATGGTAATTTCAAATATTTACCATCATATTGGATGATGGTTGTAGCTATTCTCAAACTGCAGTTATACATTATAACGTGTCATATTGTGAGCCAGCCTTGTTACATGTCTTACTTTTTAAATAGCATGCACCCTGCCTATGGACCCTTATGTCTTATGTCAGTGGTGAATTATAAGTATAAAAAAAGGAATGTGTAGGCCTGGCAAAATATTTATTTTCCCAAGTCTCATTTACATTTTATAAACTGCACAGCTAGGCTGCAGTGGCAGACCTAGGGTCATGTTTTCATTTGTGGTGGCAAAATAGTGCCGCAGTCCACTAGCGGAATTTAACTTATACAACCTGAATACACAGAGTGCCATATACTTGAGACTTGTAGGTAAATTAGATATTCCAATCAGGGATTACCTAATTCTACATGTTTTTAGGGGTCTAGAGTCATTTTCCTTGCTCAGCTACACCCAGATTCCATGCATTCCCTTCCTCCCCCTTACTGGACCAAGTTAATAACTCTGTTGCCTAGCAGGGTCGATCACAAGATTACACACACAATAGAGTTACATGACAGTGTTCGACCTGTACCTGGGAAAGGGAAGAGGTCAGGAAGCTGTGTTAGTTGGAGGCAGGGCTGGGACTTTGAGGGAAGATTTTTCTATAGACTTCTAGACGCTGTCATGTTGAAGTGACCTAGAAAATTGTGCAGGAGGGTTGGGCCAGGGGGCAATGATGATGGGGCACCCTAGTGTTGGGCAGAAGTACCTAAATACTGGATAATTACACTCACACTTAAATCCCTGTGCACAAGAGAGGGACATTTGAGAAGACATTGAACCTGGGCTGTAGCACTGGAATAATGTCCAGCTCCATCTGGAAGGAGATGGCACTTGATCACTTGAATGTAAAGATGGACCTAAGGATTTTTGACTCTAGCTTGTGCAGATAACTAGGACTGGTCTCACCAGGGCCAATCGCACTATCGCCTTATGCTACTTCAAGAACAGTTGAGGGGAATGGTTCAGCTGAAGGACCACAAGAAGGTTCCCCTGAGACTTCTGTGGAATTCTCCTGTAGTAGTATACACTCCTAAGGAGGGTTGAACATTACTCTACTGGCACACGGGTACCCTGCAAATAGCCAGGAGGCTGTAGGACCTAGGGAGCATGGCAGTAAGGGAGTTTTGCTTATTGGTTGTGGAGAGGATTGGAAGATGCCACCCAAGCTGGGTAGACCATTGAGGGTCCATGCAAAGGGCAGATTTGACCAGGATCATCAAAATCAAGCTTCCCAATAAAAGGTAACATTTAGAGGCCAGGATCCCTTAAGAGAATGATCTCTCTTGCTAGAGCAACCTACCAGGAGCAAAACAAGACACAATTTATGCGATTCAGAACTATGAGTTGGTGAAAATACTGTAACAAGATCAATAGGGACCAAGCAGTAAAAAAAGCTCATAGAGGTTTGCTGCAACAACTCAATGCACACAGGGAGGGCCAAGCCCCCAAGGCTCAGCACAAACTATTTTATTTTATTATATTTTATTTTATGTGGGGTGAGGCATGTGTGTCCTTCCACATAGCAACATTTGGCCCTAGCGAGCCCATAACTTTGGCTCCAACACAAAAAATGCTGTCCCAGTAGATCCCATGTCCCTGGAAGAGAATGGGTAAGCAATAGAGCAGAGTTCCAAATCCACCTCCATGTCCGTATCTAGGGAGGTCGGCATGCCCGGCTAAAGGCCTCATGCCAGGAAAGAGAAGCACTGAATCCTTCTCACATTCACTGGTAGCAGCATGAGTTGGGGACTGAAGAAAGAACTGGCTCCCAAGTGGCACTTTGAAAGAGTGCCACATGCACAATAATCATAAATAAACATTCCTGTTAGGCTTCTTTACGTACATTACAGGAATTAATCCAATATGATTGTTGACCCAAACTTTTTTTTCAAGAAGTTATTGGAGCCCTCTTGAACTTCCTTTAACTCATATACATTGCAAAACTTTACATGAATTCCACCACCTTTTTTCAGGATTTTTTTAAATAAAAGCTATTCATATTGCACTTCTTTGTCACATTGAAATTTGCACTACAATAACATAAATTAACTTCATCAAATACAAAACAATTTTATTCAGAAAATATCACTATATACCCCACTCTTAATCTACTGTCTCTTATTGATACTTACATACCACTGTAGCATACATTCTCCTCAAACAAATCTCATGAACACAGACTAAGCCTAATTAGCCCAACTGAGGAGATCAACTCTTTTTGATTTCTTTCATTTTGTCTTGGTCCAGAGTCTCCACATATGTGAGAAAACTGAGCTGATTGTAGAAGCCCCCTAACTTTTTGCCCCCATTTTCACTTTTTGCTGGTGTTTTCCTGAGTCTAATGGTGCCCTGGGTAATACTAAACAGTCCTAGGGCCTGTATTGTGATTTAAATGACTAAGCAAATTAGGCTAATTAGAATTGGCAGTATCAACCCATCCATTAGTCCCTAGTATATAGTAGGCATGTAGGTTTAGGGACCCCAGTATAGGTCGTCCATCCATAGGTGCACTGCTGAGGTGCCCAGTGTCATGTTAAAGGCAGGCCTGCCTTGCTGGTTGCTTTTAAAATAAAGTTACATGCATTGGGATTAAAAGTACTTCCAAAGTCTTAAACTACCTTATTTGATACCTTATTTTTCAATATGTAATCCCTAAGGTGTGCCCTAAGTGCCCCCAGGGTTGGGTGCAGTGTAACTATAAGCAGGGATCTTATAAAATATGTTTTATAAGTCCTGGTGGGGAAAAATAGCCAAATGTGTTGTTACCTCATTGTAGTGAATAGGCTCAGTAGGCTAAAATGAGGAGACTTTATTTTAATTAATAAAGTCTCAAAAGGTGCTGTTAATGTCAAGTTTGGAATCAAACTTATTGTTATAATAAGTGCAACAGCTTGCCATTGTTGAATTTAATATAACTACTTCAGAAAAATAGCTTCATAATTTTACCTAAAGTTGCCAACTCAGCTCTGTAGTGCCCTTTTCTGCACAACCAGCCTCTGGCAGCCTGGCCAGCCTGCCTTGATGAGGTGTGAAGTGGTGTGGGCTGAAGACAAAGGAAGTGCTCAGGGTAAGAGATCTGTCTCAGCAGATGGTCAAACAGGGTGGGGGACAGAAACCAAACTGGTCTTCAAAGGAGAAAATGACATTTGGAGCAGCTCAGGACCTCCCCCATTTCCTGCAAACTTAGACAGACAGTGGCCCACTGATTAGATTAAGAGAGGGCTGGAGAGGGGTGTGTTATGGGAACGTAGCTGCATCAGTGGGTGGACTCAGCCAGACCTCACTTCTAAAATTCCGACTCTTCCTTTTTGGATTTTTAAAGAATGTTGCTCCCTGTGATTGATTTTTACCATACTTCCTAGGAAGTGGTCATCCAAGAGGGTCCTGGCCTGCCTGTAATTTTGACAGTTGTCCCCCCTTGCTTTCAATCCCAAGAGCAAGTATAAATATGGCAGAACTGCACCCACACCTCAGATCCCTACAAGGAACAATGACAGAAGAAGAATGACTGCCCTGCTGGATCTCTGACATAAACCTGGCCACTGCACTATGAAGGACTGCACTAGCTGCACACTTGGGCTATACCACTAAAAGGACTTTGCCCGGCTTCAAGTGGTTCAAGAAGGGACTCCCTGTTTGCTACAGGTAAAAAATAGATAGCTAACCAGACTCCCCTGCATCAAATCGTGAAGAACTTGACCATCTGACCACTGTCCAGTGGTCATGTTGGAGTTTGAGCCGGTGCATTCTGGGAACCTCCAAGAAGCAACTCAGAGCTTCTGGAACCTTCGAGTGAGTTGTGGACTTCTAAAGGACCTTCAAAAACCGTCCAGGCGTTTGGAGAAGCTTGGAGAACATTTGGAAAAAAGCTCCATGAAGGGACCGACCCGACATCGTGAGTCAAGCTGGCTTACCTCAAATCAACCCTGACTGACTTGCAGGTTTGTCCTGCTGAAAAGCTCAGAAGCCCCAGACTTCCATGATTTCACCAGAAGCTCCTGGAAAGGCAATCCGATTTACTTGAAATTGGCTTGCTGTGGAGGGTCATACAATGTCAGAGAGAAAAAGCTCCAAAAAAGTGACAAATTCCACATGTAAAAAGTTGACCGGGAATTCCTGTGCAGCGTACCTCAGGAGGGCTCCAGGGACGTCAGATCCAATTTCAGCTTCGGACCAGTGGAAGATTTCTGTCCTGAAAAATCATCAAATCCGAAGGTCTCCTGCGATGCATATCTGAAAAGGGTCCAGTGAGTTCGGATCGGATTGGTGACTTCGTCTCACTGAGGAAAATCTTCAAGAAAAAGACTAAGGCCCATATTTATACTTTTTTGCACCACATTTGATTCATTTTTTGATACAAAAGCGGTGCAAACGTACAAAATATAACTGTATTTTTTAAGTTTGCCCTGCTTTTGCGATAAAAAATTACGCAGATGTGGTGCAAAAAAAGTCCGCAGGTAAACTTATGACCGAGGCCTCATGCTTGCTGTGCCGAGCAGGGGTCTATCCCGGTTGGCCTCAAACTTTGACTTTGCCCCTGTCAAGTTTGACCATATCAGAGTTTTTAGTTTCTATGCACTAGAAAGCATTAAGGGGCATATTTATACTTTGCTGCACAGTTTTAGCATCAATAATTTTGACTCCATATTTAAATTTTGACACTGGACCCATCTATCTTCAAAATATAGGTGTTAGCACAATATGGCGGATGCAACAAACTGCCTTGCGCTAATTAGATACAAGGAAGGCATTCCTGTCCACAATATGACGCTAATTGCCTACTGCCTTATTTATACTACGGCGCAAAAATGACGCACATGGAGTAGGTGAACCCAAATAATGGGACTAAGCCTGCTTAGCGCCATTATTTAATGCCTGGGTCAGACCAGACGTTAGGGTACCTGTGGACCCATTTCCATGGCCAAACACCATGTAATGGGCCCACAGATGCCCACCCAAAGCCCCAGCAACACCCCCACCCACACCAGAGGGCCACCATATGATGGGGGACCTCATCCTAGGTAAGTATATGAGAGTATATATTTTTTTATTTTATTTTAATGTGCCATTGGTGGCCTCTGACATGGGGCCCCCTGGCTGGCACTTGGTCTTATGACCTTGTCCAGGGGACACTGGTCCAATGTGCCTGCCATTGGGGTGGTGAGCATAACTCCTGTCTTTACTAAGACAGGAGTCATTTTTGGGTGCTAGTGCATCGGAAAATGATGATAGGCTGGTTAGTGGCATATTTATTGCCGCTAACCAGCCTAGTGTGATTTCTGTCCCACTAGTGCCTTTTACCCTACTGCCACTACATCGGCTAGAGCCTTTTATTTAGACAATAGCCTATCCTTAGTGCCAACATGCACCATTCCATAGATATGGCGCATGGCTGCTGCTATGGAATGGTGTTAGCTAGTGCTAAGGATTTTGCAGCAAAACTGTGTTAGCACAGTTTTGTCGCAAAAATCATAAATATGCCCCTAATTCTTGAAAATGTCATATCTCCGGTTCCCCTTATCCAATCTTGATCATTGTGTTGTCATTTGAAAGATAAAAATATAATCTATTTTTAGAAATTGGTTTCAGATTTTTATTGTGTTTTGTGTTTTACTTGTTTACTGTTTTGTGATTTTTAAATGCTTTACACATATGTCTCCTACATTGGTCCAAGATTGTGCTAGGGTGGTGTGCTATTTTCGCCCCTGTTTCTGGACTTGAATATTTGGAAGTACCTTTTTTTTAATGGAGTGCCGTGTGCATGCAGAAAGCCTGAGAGGCCTGCAGTGGCCCTACGCCTTTTTCCACGCCCCCAATGGAATGTGCACCCTCATGGCCTAGTGGGCACAGGCACTTGGTCCCTTAACAGAAAGTGGTTAGTGACTGCATATAAAATAATTTTTTACCAAGTGGCAAGGCTAATAAGTTACATTTTATCAGCCTGTGGACAGATCAGCTGATCACATAAGGCCCTGAGGGGATCTCCACAATTAGCATGTTTGTCTCTGTGGTACCCAAGGAAGGACATTTGCAAAAACAAGGCGATGGAACAAATGCTTGAATTAACCTCAGCCATTAGCAATCACTCAATGCCACATACCAATCCATCCTTTTTTTACCCACCATGCCACCCCAGTTTGGTCCCAGACATATGCAAATCAGTTTTGATCCTGCTCCCTATGGGAGCAGTCCAGTCCGAACTGCCAGGCCATAACCTACCCGGAAACAATCATCTTGTGACTGATGTTGGGGTATCCCCCCTTTTCATCTAGGCTAGCTCGAATCAAGTGGCACATTGAGCCCTGGACCCACATCTGAGCATAACCCAGCACACTTCGGGCAGCAAATGCAAAAACAACAAGGTGAAGGGCGGAATGCTTGTATTAATCTCAGCCACTGGCAATCACTCAGACTGCCTCTCAATTCTTCATAACTTTGCCCACCATGCTACCCCAGTTTGGATCGAGCCCTATACAAGTCAGTCTTGGCCTTGCTCCCCATGGGAATACTCCAGCCCGTTTCAGGCTTTCACTCCTAATTAGTCAGGCTAGCTTAACTCCGGTGACACAGTAAGTCTGGGGACCATGTCTGAGCACACCTATCACACTAAAAGCAGCAAATGCAAAAAAAACAAAGCGATGGTTGTGATGTTTCAATTAATCTCAGCAACTGCAATCACTTGGGCCCGCATCCCAGTAAATTGTTTTTTTGCCCACCATACCACCCCAATTTGGACCCAGTCAGATGCAAGTCAGTCTTGACATGGAAACAGTCCAGACTGAACTGCCGTGCCAGGTCCTCCATGGACCTGAAACAGACATCTTACAACCGATTTCATGGTATTACCCCTTATCAGCCAGGCTAGCTTGAATCCAAAGGCACAGTGAGCTGGCAACACATGACTGGGTATATACAGCTCACGTAGGGTGGCAAATGCTAAAATGACAAGGTGAAGGGTGGAATGCTTGAATAAATCTCATCAACGAGTTAGGCCACATCCCAATCCATCCTTTGTTTGCCCACCATGTCGTCCCAGTTTGGACCCAGACGTATGCAAATCAGTCTTGACCCGGTTCCCCTTGCTGTTCATGCAGGACTGTTGCCATGGGGAGCACGGTCAAAATTAATTTGCTTCTGGCTAAGTTTAAACTGTGGTGGCACAGTGGGCAAAGACACAATAGGTTTAAGCCCAGGTCCCTTTGGGTGAAAACATTATGGATTTAGACTAGGGTTGAATGTTTGCTATTGTTCAGAGTTCTGTCCATCATCTGTTCTTTCTGCATTTGCCGCCATAAGTGTGCCGGGTATGCCTAAATGTGGTGTCCATGGCTCACTGGGTCACTGGATTCTAGCTAGCCTAGCTGATCAGGGGTGATACCCCCAAAAATGATCAGGATGATTTTTCATAGTCTAGGGAGGACTTGGTCAATGGGAAGTAGAGACAAGACTGATTTGCATATGGCTGGGTCTAAACTCTGGTGGCACAATAGGCAAAGAAACAATGGATTTAAGCCCAGATCCTTGACAGGGGGTGAATGTTTGGCATTTGTTAGCATTACATCCATCATCTGTTACTTTTACATATGTTGTCCTCAAGGAAGGGCAGTAGCACCACCAATGGTTGCAAAAGGGGCTAGGGTGAACTGCTAGTGGCTCAGTAGCCCCCCAGGAAGTATTTACCCAAAATTTCCCTAAGTCTTCTGGGGGTTGCTTTAATGATCCAGGGGGAGGTTTCAAATGTTTTCAAACACTCCTGTCACCTGGACTTTGGCACAAAGGTTCCTGGGGAGTGAGAACTTCTGTTCTTTGGTCCAACAGCTGCAGTGGTAGCAGTGTAAATATTGAAAAAGTGCTCATGTTCTCATGTTGTTGAATTTAGAATGTTTGATTGAATATGCTTACATGAACAGAGAATCATCATACACATTAATCTATGTCCTTGATTGATAGTACCATTAGAGGATGTTATGGTTGTGGATTGCAATGAGTTTGAACCCCATATTTCTATTTTTACAATTCTATTGACATTCCAATAAAGCAAGCAGGCATATGTTTTTATAAATATACCATGTAATATTGTATTTAGGAATATATGTAGGAGTAGTCAGATTTATGGTTATGGCATGCTGGGATGCCAACTGGTCTGTGGGTGTTATCAACGTTGTTTTCATTGTCCTACATGTAAGTATTTGCAAAACAAAGTGGTGTTAAAACATCTGGTAAAAGGACCCTTTCAGGCTAAGAGTGTCACTCAAATTATACAAAAATGAAGCACTCTGGGTAGTTCCTGTGTTTAGGTAAACATCAGCTTCTGTAAAGAGTAGTGCCACTTTGAATCAGCTCACCTCAAATGTCTGTTTTTCCAGCAAAGTTTTTTTAAGTATACGATTAGTACAGTGCCATCTATGCTGAGCTAGAAACGGACAAAGGGGATCATTACAACATTGGCGGTAAAAGCCACTCACTGCCGTGCAGAAAACCGCCAACACACCACCGCGGCCGCAGAATTCCGCCACGGTCATTATGACCCACAGTTAGGAATCTGCCAAAATCCAGACACCCACACAAGTCCATTCCTACACCTTCACCCCTGACCATTTTACAACCCCTCCACTATTGAGCACTTAAATAAACACCCTTAAATCTCAAAACAATCAGGAGTCTGTCTGTGCTTTCGTAAATGAGTATTAGCAATAACAGTGGCAAAATGCTATATCAAATGTAATGTCAACATACCTATGTCACACAGCTCTAGTCCATGCGGAAACAAAGCAGATGTCACACAGTGGGACCCACATCTCTGAAATTGTAAGGGAAAGTGACAACTCAGTGACCATACACTGGGTGAAAATGACAGACAGATGAGAGGTAGTAGAATTACATCAGATGTAGCAGGCAGTGTTGTCTTCTTACCTGTGTCTCACTGGAAGTATTGCAGGATCACTGTGTTCCTGTTGTCTATGTCCTCTTCTTCTGCTTCCTCGTGTTCACTGTCCACAGGCTCCGCAGCTGCCACAACATCTCCATCTGGACCATCCTCCTGCAGAAAAGGCACCTGTCGTCACAAAGCCAAGTTGTGAAGTATACAGCAGGCCACGATGATTTGGCACACCTTCTTTGGTGAGTAGAATAGGGAACCACCTGTCATATGGAGGCACCGGAACCTGGCCTTCAAGAGGCCGAAGGTCTGCTCTATAATCCTCCTAGTTCGCCCATGGGCCTCATTGTAGCGTTCCTCTGCCCTTGTCCTGGGATTCCTCACTGGGGTCAGTAGCCATGACAGGTTGGGGTAACCAGAGTCACCTGCAAATGTCGAGGGACAACTGTTAGACACACACTAACTCTTAGGGACATCCCCAGACACCTAGTCACACTGTATTGGGTCCATGTCCTCACCGAATAGCCACACACGGTGCCTCTGGAGTTGCCCCATCACATAAGGGATGCTTCTAGAATATAAGCGTCATGCACTGAGCCAGGAAATTTGGCATTCACATGGGAGATGTACTGGTCTGCCAAACACACCATCTGCACAATCATCAAATGGTAACTCTTCCGGTTTCTGTACACCTGTTCACTCCTGCGGGGGGACCAAGGCGACATGTGTCCCATCAATGGCACCTATGATGCTGGGGATATGTCCCAGGGCATAGAAATCACCTTTCACTGTAGGCAAATACTCCACCTGATTGAAAACGATGTAGCTCCGCATGTGTTTCAGCAGGGCAGACAACACTCTGGACAACACATTGGAAAACATAGGCCTGGACATCCCTGATGCTATGGCCACTGTAGTTTGAAAAGACCCACTTGCTAGGAAATGGAGTACTGACAGCACCTTCACTTGAGGGGGGATTCCTGTGGGATGGAGGATAGCTGACATCAGGTCTGGCTCCAACTGGGCACACAGTTCCAGGATTGTCGTACGATCAAGTCTGTAGGTCATGATCACATGTCGCTCCTCCATTGTCGACAGGTCCACCGGAGGATGCCACCATCTCCTCACCTGCCCCAGCGGACGGTGCCTATGGAAGAGAACAGCGAGCAGAGAGTCAACCACTTCTGAGGTACATAAACAGAGCTTAATCAGAAAATATTAGCAAATCGACATATGCCTGTATTAGTGTTTTAAGCAAGGCCTAGATATGTGTGACGCAGTCCAAAATAATGCCATGTGGGCCCATGAAATGGCGGCTGCTTGACCTGTAAAGTGGGACAAAGGGATATGAGGTAACTGCGCTGGCTTTGTACACCGTCGCGGTAGGCGGTCGAAGACAGCGGCGCTATCCTGCATTGGTTAACATGGGACCCTATGGGTCCCAGGAGCCAATGACGATGTACGCCGTCAGGTGACGGTACGCACCGTCATTTTCTCTCTGTTCAATCACTTGATACCCGATCTTCGACAGGAGAGGATCTACACTGCAAGTGCTGCTGTGACCTCAATCCCCTGGGGAAAGGGCCCCTGCCTTCAGCACGGAGGAGTTGGAGAAACTAATGGAGGGGGTCCTCCCCAGTACACGCTACTCTACGCTCCTCCAGACAAACAGGTAAGTACACTGTGAGCATGCTGTATGGGCAATGCCTGTGTGGAGTGGTGTGGATGAAAGATAGGGGGGTGGTGAGAATGAGGTGTGCATGAAACGACTGTGAGGGCATGTGCGTCATGGCAAGGGTAGGGATACGGGCCAATGACTGTGATGGTGCAGTCGGTAATATCTTCCCCTTTTCCCCTGTACTATTCCTGTAGGTCAGCGCCCACCAGAAGAAGGACATTTGGCGTACCATCCCCAAGGAAGTCCGGACCCTGGGGGTCTACCACAGACGGAGCACATTCGCCGCTGGAGCGAGCAGACGGCGGAGGCCCAGCTGAGGATTACCTCCCAACGTGGGAGGGGTGCCCGTCGCACCATGACCCCCCTGATGTTCAGGATCCTGGCGGTGGCATACCCAGAGTTGGATGGGCACTTGAGGGCATCACAGCAGCCACAAGGGGGTGAGTACACTCTCATTCTGCTGATTCAGCGTGCATTGGAGGTCTCTGGGTGGGGGATGTGGGCTGTGGGTTCCCCTAGGCCATCACGAGTTTAGTAGGCAAGGTCCCTTCTTAAGGCAGGCCCTGTGGCACCGAACCCCACCTGTGTATAGTGCCAACTATACCTAGTCAGGCTCCTGTGACATCCATGTGTGCAGCAATTGGGCATAGCCTTGTAACCCATGTCCCTGGGATTGATTAGGGAACTCCAAGTGCACAGCGTAGTGCAGGGGGCTTCTGTGTCTGTAGTGTCTGCCAACGGTAGCGGTATTGCATGCACTGAACATGTCTTTCTTCTGTCTTCCCCCCCCTTTTTGTGGTCTCCCTGTTCTTGTGTGCATAAGCATCATCAGGTGGAAGAGCAGTGGCACCGGAGCAGGAGGGAGGTGCATCTCACATGCCCCTCAAGGACGACACAACGGAGTCTGCATTCACCGGTGGGATGGAGGGCGAGGTGAACTCCACGGCGGGGACAGGAGCTGAGACCAGCGTTACGGACTCCTCCTCTGATGGGGGCTCCCTTGCGGTGGTGGGCCCATCTGTGCCACCCGCATCTACAGGTACAGCTGCCACCCCTCCTACCAGCACCGCCCTCCCAGCATCCCCTCAGCGTGTGTCCCGTGCCTGCTAACCCAGGAGGGTGGGCATCTCCTTTGCACCAGGCACCTCAGCCCCTGCCCCTGTCACCCCTGCTGCCCTCAGTGAGGAGGCCATTGACCTCCTCAGGTCCCTCGCTGTTGGGCAGTCTACCATTTTGAATGCCATCCAGGGTGTAGAAAGGCAGTTGCAGCAAACAAATGAATATCTGGAGGGCATTCATTCTGGTCAGGCAGCCCATCAGCGAGCTTTTCAGACTCTGGCCTCAGCACTGATGGCAGCCATTGTCCCTGTCTCTAGCCTCCCCCCTCCGACTTCCTCCACCCAGACCCAATCCCCTGTACCTCATCTTTTCCCAAGCACACCATCAGACCAGCATGCACCTACTTCACCACACAAGGGAAGCTCTGGCAAACATAAGCACCACACATCCCATAGGCACTCACGCAAGCATCATACACATGCAGACACACCAACATCCACTACCTCCACTGTGTCCCCCTCCTCCTCATCTCCCTCCTCCCTCCCTGTCTCATCTCCACTCACACCTGCATGCACCACATACTCAGCCACTACGTCCATCACCAGCACACCCACCACCACACCCCGCTCACTTGCAGTCACCACCCCCACTACCATTCACACATCCCCTGTGTCCTCTACCAGTGTGTCTGTGAGCCCACCTCACAAGATACACAAACGCAGCCACAGACCCACCCAACAGCCATCCACCTCACGACAGCCTCCAGCCCATGCACCTTCACCCAAAGTCACCACACGTACACCTGCTACAACCCCTACCTCTTCCTTCACTCCCAAACCCCCTCCATCTACCCGTCCCAGAGTTCCCAAAAAACCTTTCCTGTCCAACCTTGAACTCTTCCCCTCACCTCCCCCACCCCTTCAGTCTCCTAGGGCCTGCCTCTCCAGGTCCCAACCCAGCACCTCAGCCACAACATCTGCAGGACCAGTGGTGCCAGTAGTAATCGGCTTCAGGAGTGCGCCAGGGAGCAGGGCAGCCAGTGCGGCAAGGAGCCAGAGCACGGACAGTCCCCCACCTGTAAACCACAAAAAGTTGGGCAGTGCCCGGCGGGAGAGAGGAAAGAAATCAACCACCAAAGCCACTCCCAGTGGTACAGTTGGGAGTGTGGAGACAGCTGCGTCACCATCCAAGGTGGGGAAGGGGCACAGTAAAACCGGCAAGTCTGGGGAAATCTGCACGGCGGACAAGACCGCCACCTGCCCCACTGCCCAGGACACCGCCGCCACCAGCACCGCTGTCCAGGACACCGCTGCCACCAGCACCTCTGCCCAGGACACCGCTGCCACCAGCACCACTGCCCAGGACACCGCCGCCACCAGCACCGCTGCCCAGGACACTGCCGCAACAAGCACCGCTGCCCAGGACACCGCCGCCACCGCCGCCACCAGCACCGCTGCCCAGGACACCGCCGCCACCAGCACCGCTGCCCAGGACACCGCCTCCACCAGCACCGCTGCCCAGGACACTGCCGCCAACAGCACCGCTGCCCAGGACAGTGCCGCAACAAGCATGGCTGCCCAGGACACCGTCCCCACCAGCACCGCTGCCCAGGACACTGCCGCAACAAGCACCAGAGGCCAGTGAGCGCCAAAGATTCTGACGCTACTGAGGCCGCCACACGCAGGATAAAGCACTCTGGGCACAAAGCCCCCTCCAGAACCAGTGGAGTATCACATCCACTACCTCTGTCCTTGGCAGGATGAAGCACTCTGGGCACAAAGCCCCCCCCCAGAACCAGTGGAGTATCACATCTACTACCTCTGTCCTTGGTAGGATGAAGCACTCTGGGCACCAGGCCCCCTCCAGAACCAGTGGAGAAAGGCATCCACTACCTCAGTCCTTGGCAGGATGAAGCACTCTGGGCACAAAGCCCCCTCCAGAACCAGTGGAGAAAGGCATCCACTAACACAGTTCTTGGCAGGATGAAGCACTCTGGGCACAAAGCCCCCTCTAGAACCAGTGGAGAAAGGCATCCACTATCTCAGTCCTTGGCAGGATGAAGCACTCTGGGCACAAAGCCCCCTCCAGAACCAGTGGAGAATGTTATCCACTTGAGAGACTGTGTCCTTGCACTCCACAGGATTAAGCAGTGGGCAGACCACCCACTGTAGAGACATGAGAGACTGTGGCTTTGCACTCCCCAGGATTGAACAGTGGGCAACCCACCCACTGTAGAAACTTGAGACACTGTGGCTTTGCACTCCCCAAGATTGAACAGTGGGAAAACCACCCACTGTAGAGACTTGAGAGACTGTGGCTTTGCACTCCCCAGGATTGAACAGTGGGCAAACCACCCACTGAGCCCCCTCATGGATCTGGTGTTGTGCACTCATCCGGCTGAGGTGCCCCCCCCTTCCCTTCCCCCTGAGGTGCCTGTTTTTTTTCTATCTGATGCCCCAGCAGTGTTCTCTCCGTCTTGTTCGGGTATCTTGTGTGGGCCTCACCCATGCCTTTTGGGCCCAGTGGTCCACGGACTATGATAGTGGAATACCTGGACTTGTATTCTTGGTGTATATATTTGTTTATAGTGTACATATCTTTATAAATATATATTTTTGATTACTGTATTTGAATATATTACAATCATTCAACTAATTTCCTTTTGTCCTTGCATTCTTCCAGGGGGGGTTGGGGCTGTAACTGTAATGTATCATGATGTATTAGTGTGTGTGTTGTCGTGGGTGAGGGTGGGGGTGGGGGTTTTGCATGTTGCGTGTGTGTGTCACTGTTTTTTCCCTCCCCCCTCCCCTGTGTCGTCGGTGCAGTACTCACCGTGGTCTTCGCCGCTGGCATTCGTGCTCCTGGTAAAGGCTCAGGAAGATAAAGGCTGAAAGAATCTGGAGCTCGGGTTCCATGGCGTCCTGATTCTTCGTGGGGTGTGTAGAGGTGAGCGTTTCCCCTTCCAAGTCCTGTTTCCGCCGTGTTTTTGTTCGCAGTGAATCCGCCCCGAAAAAGGTGGTGGAGTAGACTGTTGTAATTCCGTGGGCGGTACATTGTCCTCCATCTGTCTGTTGGCGGTTACCACCGTGGTGTTTGTTTGTACCGCCTTGGCGGTCGGAGTGTTAAAGTGGCTGTCTATGTTGCTGGTTGCCACCACGGTCGTGATTTCATTTGTTTTTCCACCGGCCTGTTTAACACCGACCGCCAGGGTTGTAATGACCCCCAAAGTCTTTTGCCATTTATAGAGCAAAGTCTTTAAGCATTAGATTAGCACAGAGCCATCCATGTTGAACGGTAAAATGGCAAAACCTTTTCACTGCTCCAGGCACAGTATTACAGGTATTTACTGGTAGTTTACAAAACCTAAAGTATCAGGTCCTGGTCCCAATGGAAATTGAAGAAACTAGACTGTACTCATTAATACTCAGTTTACTGTCTGTTCTGTCTGTGAATGCGGGCGATGTTTGAAAATGACAGGTTATCATGCTTGCCATAAAATAGCAAGGCAAGGAAGCCTGAGCACTTCTAGGTAGTGCGTTGGAGGGTTTCTCTCTGCCCTGAGAAGAATTTAAACCACAGTTTTCCCACACATTTGTTTATAAAACCACACCTCAGGGAGGGCCTCCTCTAAACATTCAAATCCTTTCATGGTGTGTCAAGCCAAGGAAATCTGGTGCTCCCCAGAAGTTGAATGCATTTTTTCTAAATGTGCCATGGGTGACACCATATATATTACCTTCATTGTGCCAGGATGAGCTTTTTGTCATGGGTGCACCATATGTGACATCAATGTCACCTTATGCGAAAGGTTACATACAATATTCTGGCATCAGAATGCTGTCATTAGTGTATCTGTATATCATGGGTGACTCTTATGTCAAAAATTACCTCTACTATGTTAGGACCAGTATTTTGTCATGGTTGTCCCCTCACATGTGTTAGAATTGCACTCACCAATGGCAAGCATTACCTCCAATGTTCCAGTACCAGAGTTTTTCCATGCTTGCCCTTATGCCAAGAACTTCTTCCAGGACTCCAGTGCCAGCATTTTTCAATTGTTGTCCCATATGCAAAGTATTAGGTTGAGCATTCTAGCATGCCAGTGCCAGTATTTTTTAAAGAGGCCTGTCATGGTAAAAGCTATCTTGTGAGCAATTTGCATTAAAAGTTACATTTGGTATGCCATGGTCAATGGCAGGCTTGCAAACACAGCACCACATTCTCACTCACAATCACAATCACATTCACTCACTCATACTCACACACATTCTCTCACTTGTTCTTGCTCACTGCACTAATTCATTTCACTCTCTTGTACTCGCTCTTACTCTCACTCACTCATTCTCACTCATTCACACCCACTAACCCTTACTCTCAGTAACTGATACTTCCTCAGTCAATCACACTCACATGCACTCACTCCTACTCTTGCTAATTTGCACTCACTGTGACTCACAAATTCTCAGTAATTAATTTGCACTCCATGTCATTATCACTCTCTCACACACACTCACTTTTAATAATTTATTCTCCTTTTCTTGTACTCATGCTTACTCTCACTTACTCATTTGTACTCATTCTCACTCACTTACTCACACTCTGACCCAACCATATTCTCTTACTCACACGTTTGCTCTTGCACTAACACTTGCTCAACTAATTTTCACTGACTCATTTATTTTTGCTTATCCTGACTCAATCATTCTGAGCTATTCATTACGTTTTTTACTGTGTTGGAAAGTGGGTTATTAATAGTGATAAGTGGGGACCTACCACTAGTAATACGGCCATAATCACAATATAGGGTCCAGTCAAGGTAAATTAATCCCTTGTTCAACCCCTGGAAGCTGGCAATGAGTAGGCAGGCTTAACTTAGGGGACAGGCATGTAAGATATTTGAAAACACCAATACATTAACAAGTAACACAACACACAATACAAATCCAACACCAATTTATAAAAATATACATTTAAAGAATAATTAAAAAAATGTGCTTTCTAGTGTGTAAAAACCAATAGCAATAACCAAGGACATCTGGTGGCCCTTGACCGGGGCCAACTCAAAATTTGAGGCTGACCACAATGGAGCACTGCATGGATACACTGAGTGGGGGGAGGCCAAAGTTTTAAGTTCTGAATTTTTCCTGGAGCTTTTTTGCTCATCGTTGGGCGAGGCTCCTTGTCAGGCCAGATTTTGATGCATCGGTCATCTTATGGAGCTTTTTTCTAAAAGTTCTCTAAACTTCTCCAAACTTCTCCAAACTCCTCAATCTCCTTCCAGAAGGCCTCCTTTGGGTCTCCAGTGGTCTACAATACCAATCAAGGGTCTAAAAGCTCTGAGATGGTCCTTGGGAAGTTGCAACTAAGTTTCACAGATTGCACCTGGTGAATCCTCAAACATCCAGCTGAAGATGATACGCCTGTTTCTTCTTGGTGGAGATGTTGCAGGTGAAGCTCTTTTTTTTTAATCTGTTGCTGTCTGGGAGTCCAATCCTTTACTCTCTTGAAGCCAGGTAAAGTCCTTAGAGCTGTAGTTCCTCAGTGTGCATCAGGTGCAGTCATTCAGAATGCCGTCCTTTGGGGTGCAGACCAGGGTTCCAGCAGAGCAGTTCTTTTTACTCCTTGTAGTTCAATCAATCAATGAAGGAATTTGTAAAGTGCACTACTCACCTGTGAGGATCTCAAATCGCTGAGGGCAGGGAGGGTGTTGTTACTGCTTGAACAGCCAAGTCTTGAGAATTCTCCTGAACGTAAGGAGGTCCTTGGTCTAATGCAGGTGGGTGGGAAGCGTGTTCCATGTCATGGCGGCAAGGTGCGAGAATGATCTGCTGCCGGTTGTAGTTCTGTGGATGCATGGGATGGTTGCGAGGGCGAGGGCGGCTGAGTGAAGCTGTCCGGTTGGGGTGTGGAAGGAGAGCCGACTGTTGAGGTATTCTGGTACGGTGTTGTGCAGTGCTTTGTGAGCGTGGGTGAGGAGTTCAAAAGTGATTCTCTTGTTGACGGGGAGCCAGTGAAGGTCTCTCAGGTTCATTTCAGGTAATGTTCTGAGTTGCTGGGCACCTCTCCCATATTTATCCAGTGTTCGTGGGGTGGCAAGCAGGGGGGCACCCTTCACAAATATGCGGGGAGGTTTCTATCCTCTGGGGTGACTACTTCCTATGAAGTGTGGCAAAAATCAATCCCAGGAAGCACTATCCTTCCAAAACACATGGTGGAGAAATTCTCTCCTTGCGGTCAGGATTTCGCTAAGCCATCCCACTGGTGTGGTATAATCTTCCTAACACTCCCTCCCCAGCCCCATCACTAATCTAATCACTGGGGCTCCCTACTGACTGGGGTGACAGGAAGTGTGTATCATTCTGTGTCCTTTCCCAACTGTCATTTTCCCTTTGAAGACCAGTTTGGATACACAGCCCCCTTCTGTCTTTTGCTCTGCAGCTTACAGATCTCCACCCATCAGCTATCCCATTGTCTCAATGCAGGCTACTTCACAACTCATTAAGGCAACTTGGCTCAGCCTGACAGAGACTGGCAAATCAGCTGCCGTACGACTGGATATTGGCTCACAGAACAGAAAGTTCTACAACTTTTTTTCTGTGTTAGTTATAATAATCTAACAGTGATACGTTGTTGGATTTATTCTAACATTTTGGGTCCAAGGACTGTAGCTATTTTCTATCAATATCTAAACTTTAATAAAGTATTCCCATGTTAGCCTATGGAGCTAATGTACTACAATTGGAAAAAACAAAATTGGCAGTTTTCCCTCAGTAGGGCATATGAAAAAATCTTTTACCATGTCCCTAATTATAGTTACAAGGCACCTTAAGGGTGACATATGTAAAACTAAGGTAGTTTGAGACTTTGGAAGTACCTTTAATTACAAAGTCGAATTGGCATATGCTTTACTTTTAAAAGCAGCCTAAAAAGAAGGATTCCCTTTAAAATGACAACAGGTATCATGGCCGTGCACACCTAATTGCATTATTATGTGCTAGGGACATATAGGTGGGTTGTTGTTGTGCCAGTTACAATTGTGCTTACTTTGCATATGCTTTTTAAACAGAGCACTAGGACTCTGTCTGGTTAGCAGAGCCTGGGGCACTTTCAGTCAGAAAACCAGTATTTAGGTCAACAATCGGGGCAAAAAATGAGGGGGGCATTGCAAAAATACCTGGTTTCTCACACACAGTGTCTCTCACAGGCACTCTTACTCACACTGATTCATACCTTCTCGCTCACTCTCACACTCACTCACCTGGGTTAGTAGCCAGTCACAAGGAGTTACAAATAGTGACAAGCCTCATTAATATTGATTAGGGAACTTGTCTATAACCCTTCTGCAAATGGAGATTTTGGAAATCAACCTATTAATACATAAATCGCATCACAAAATTACCAACTGGTCACAAAGAGTTGGTGCGCAGTTTGTGACCACTTTTTATGACAATCCTGTTCCTACATCTGTCCATAAATCCCATGCATGTGATGGAAAGTAGAAACATCAACACACTGTTTACCTTGTAAATTTGTGAGCATTCATGCAATCCTTTCTCACCCTTCTGATAATCAAAGCTTTTCTACTTCTAAAGCTGGATTATGACCTTTCTCTAGAATGAGAAGGGGAACAGACCATCTCATGGTTAGTGTGATGTGGGGGAATACATTTCTCCATGAGGAAGAAGTTTATCAGCGGAGAAAAGTAATAGGAAAAAAGGGTAAATTACACATAGGAACATATACTCTGTCTTTCTCTTATGCAGAGCAGTACCCTGCACATAATTCACACAATGGAGAAATACCAACACCACAAAATGTACCATGGAATGCACAGTAGTATACCTTGAAAGCTGTGAATGGACCAGCATTCCAGACATACTAGTGGGGAGGATTAAGAACAGGGGAAAATTGTAAATGTACAGCTCCACATGTGACCACTTTTATGGATGCAGATTTACAATTTTGTTTTAAAAATCAGGCACTGCATGTTTTGTTTTAAACTCCAGTCCATATTGATATATTTATGAAAACATTATGGCTTTGTATAGAGTTTGTTTAATTGGATACTGTGTCACAAACATGCGATATACTCCATCTGCCATATTAGAAGTGCATAATGTTCTATGGTACCTGTAATGAAGCAGACAGTATATCAGCCACGATTGTCATTAGGCAGACTCGGGATCTAGCTCTAAGCCCATAAAGGATGTGAACGCAGAAATAAATCCAGAATATAAAATCAGAGACAAAGTATTAAATGAATGGGTTCAAGGTAAGGGAGTTCCAATGACAGAGCTGGTGGCAGTTCTGTCACTGGGAAATCCATTTACCCTAAATGAGGGAAGGAGACAAAGAGGACTGTGGATGGAACGTCCCCTACTTAATCATCCTCCTCTATATTGTGCCTTAAACCTAATTTTGATTAGATGGTTAGGTGCATTGTTTTTCTGCTCTGATGCAAGGTGCTGCATTTAAAAGGCAGTGCCTTGCTTGGCCCTGGAAACAGACTATCAGGAAGGGCTATTAGGACAAAGCAGGCTGTCTGACTGATTACTCTAGTGATTTTTCAAACAATTTCATTGACTCCTCGGGAAGAGAAATCGCAGGTAAATATAAGTTCAAATAGATGCTGAAACAGACAATTGTGACTTACGAATGGTCGGCTCAACATTGTTACCTTCTGATAAAAGACACATACTCCATGATATTCAGCATCTTGTATATGGAACCATATGTGCATCTATCCCTGTAACTCAATTACAGAACTTGTATGTCCTCACTTGATGGCAGTAGTAAGAGCCTGAAATGCAGCACCTAAACTGAAAAGAAACACTGTAGACACAGTGAAAAGAAAATTAAGTCCACCGCTTAACATTAAATAGACAACCCAAAAATACATATTACCTTAAAACAACAAAAATAATATTACTCACATATCTGTCCATATTTATTCACAATGCAAATTCTATTGAAAATAAACACATTATAAAAATTCTAATATCAGTACAAGAAAATAAATATTTCAATATACATAGAAAAAATCTATATATATTTAACATTTAAATATTACTAATACAACCATCCAAGCAATACACATATTTAAAATTAAAACAGAACGACTAATTAACATAGAGAAAAAAGTCATAACTAATAAAAGTAATCAATATAATTTACCATAAAACAAACTAACCACAAAAACATTCAAACCTACTTAAATGAAAACTATAAAAAGAACACAAAACCACTCAATTTTTCACAAGAAAAACTTAGCAACTTTAAGAAAGCAACACTGCCAGACTGTAACAGGAAAACTCTGAAGAAAACGGTTAAAAAATAAATTAACAAGGTACCATCAAAAGTGAGTTTAAAGATTAAATGAACTACAATGTAATGTAGCATACTTTTGAAACGGTTGTATGATGGAATCACCCATGCCTGAACCACATATGCCTTAAGGAAATGATCTCAATGACTGAGTCTTTACCACAAATGCCTTTACCATGTTAAAGCCTCCACAACGAATTTTGTTGTAAAAGCATGTTTGCTAAAGGAACATGTGTGGTAAATCGTCCCCCACCCTGCCCCTTACACCTGATGTCATACTCTGCAATCCACCCTGCCCTAGCCCTTAAAACTGCCCGCCCTGTCCTAAAAACTACACTGACCCCTGCCCAAGCCATGACCCCTGCCATGAACCCTAAATCCTATCCACTCTGTCATAAAAACTACCCTAACCCTGCCCTGTACCGTGAAGAATGCCCTGTCCAAAAAAAGACCCTGAGCCCCCCTCCCTGAACCCTAAAACCTACCCCGCCCAGTCCTAAAACCTACCGCTACCCCCATCCCTGCCCTGAACCCTAAAACCTACCCCACCCTGTCCTAAGAAGTACACAACCCCACACCGTGAACCCTAAAACCTACCCTGCCCTGTCCAAAAAACTACCCAACCCAAGGCTCCTGCCCTGAGCCCTAAAACCTACCCCGCCATGTCTTAAACACTACACCAACCCTGAACCCTAAAAGCTACCCTGTCCTTAAAACTATCTGCCCCCCCACCCGACCCTGAACCCTAAAACCTACCCTGCCTAGTCGTAGAAACTACCCTGACCCCCTGTCCCACCCTGAACCCTAAAACCTACCATGCCCTGACCTAAAAACTACCCCAACCTCCCACATCCACGCTGAACCCTAAAACCTACCCCACCTAGTCCTCAAAAATACCCCCACCCCCTCCCTAAATCCTACCCAGCATTTCCTAAATACTACCCCAAACCTCCACCCTGAACCCTAAAACCTGCCCCACCCTGTCCTAAAAACTACCCCACCCCACTGTCCCCACCCTGAACCCTAAAACCTAACCTGCCCTGTCCTGAAAACTACCCTGACACCCAGCCCCTGCCTTGAACCCTAAAACCTACCCCGTCCTGTCCTATAAACTATCTCAACCCTCATGTTCAATCCTTAAACCTTTCCCACCCTGTCTTAAAAACTACCTGACAGTGTTCTGTCCTAAAAACTACCCCGAAACCCCCTCCAAACCCGGACCCAGCACCACTTACCTCTCTCTCCTCTGCTCCTTTCTGTTCCACCCGGACAGCTACGCTGCACTCTCTGCCTTCACAAAGCATATGCCTCGTAAAAGGCATGCATGCTAAAGGCATACGTGCTAAACGCATGTGTGTGATAATGGCAGCATGGTTAATGCATTGTGTTGCTTTGACCATGTTGTAAGTGGTGTTTCCCTTTTGAAACACAAATAAAAAAATATATTACTAAACTCTCTAGTCATTTATGGATATTACTTCTTACATAATAAACACCAGAAAAAATTAAGCACTGCACTCAAAAATCCAACTTCACTCTTGTAGACCTTGATAAAGGAACTTTCAAAGTAAGTAAAGCAAAATCAGACAATACAACCCCAACATGGTACACATAAAACTAAGACACCATCATCACCCAAAACTAACAAAGCATATTTTTATCATGGGAATGAAACAAACATGTTTTCACCTGCGTAAAAGGAAAGACCAACTGACCCAAATCAAGAAAACATCAAAAAGAAACGAAAGAAAATAAAGTGCGACTTAAAGCAAAAGCAGATATGTAAGAAGTCTACTTTAGACAGAATGGCAAAAAGAGTCACATGCATCACACCACAGAAAGAGAAACAACTTCTTTTGCACATGAGATATGCATACAGTTAGAAAAGCACACACAGTGAGAGCAAAAATGCTTGTTATGGAAGGGCTGCAATGGAAAATATTATATTTAATTTCAGAGAACACAACTATTGCCCAAGTATTAACAGAGATTGAAGGAAGGCATATACATAAAGATATACAAGAGGCAACCACTAGTCTCCAAGAGCACACTAATACAACTTTAAAATTCACATTCTTTAAATTACTTGAACACATTAAAGGTCAGCTAGCAACAATTCCTACTTTGAAATGTCCAATAACATATATTAAAAAAGCCACAAGTTAAAACCCTGCGACCCCTAGGTGACACCAACACATACAGATTCCAGAACACCTAACCAGTACACATAATAATGATACCTTCCTCCTACACTACAGTCATGACAACATCAGATAAATAATCATATTTGTAACAGAATAAAACCTCCTAAGAATAAGCTAATGTGAAACATGGAAGATCGACAGAACCTTTAAAATGTGCCCACGACAATTTATACAATATTCATGGTGAATATCATGATACTAACATACCACTCATTTATGGACTAAAGCCTAATAAAGAGCAACATATTATTAACTTTTGAAACCACATCAAATTAAAAACATATACTCTTCACACAAAATTATACATTGAACAAGCAATGGCACAAATACTACTTCACAATACCAATACACAACCATATAGGGCTGCAGTTGCCACTTTAACCAAAGCATTTGGAAACAGCTACAAAAATCTGCACAAGGTGTAGAAGCTGCAACAAACAGCCAGTAAGAAGTTAATACCTCTGGCATATGTATCTGAACACTTGTATCAGACATAGCTAACCACTACAACATGCTATCAGTATCCCCAGGTTACCGAAGAAATAAGGAAGTCCACTAGTGAATATTTTAAAGATAATTGGGTTAGCAGACAACACCGAACTGGACAGAGGAGCCAGCCCACATTACAAATATGATGGTAAAATGCATATGACAGCAACAATGTAGAGGAAGGATGGCACAATGCCTTCAAAGCCACACTAGGAAGAACCCAACCAACAGTGGGAACAGCGCTACGAGAGAGCACTTGGCTTCCTTAAAGGAGCTGAGTGCTATCTCGTAGCACAGAGGGGTTGAACCAGCACCCTCGAAATGTACACCATCTGCAAAGCAGACAGTGCACATGTAGGAAAGTACCATCTTGCCTGGCATGTTACCCCCATTTTTACTGTATGTATGTTTGTTTTTGCCTGTGTCACTGGGACCCTGCTAGCCAGGACCCCAGTGCTCATAAAGTGTGCCCTGTATTTGTTCCCTGTTTTGTGCCTAACTGTATCACCGAGGCTCTGCTAACCAGAACCTCTGTGTTTATGCTCTCTCTGCTTTTAAAATTGTCACTGCAGGCTAGTGACTAATTTTACCAATTCTGATTGGCACACTGGAACATCCTTATACTTCCCTAGTATATGGTACCTGGTTAACCAGGGTATTGGGGTTCCAGGAGACACCTATGGGCTGCAGCATTTCTTTTGCCACCCATAGGGAGCTCAGACAAATCCTACACAGGACTGCCACTGCAGCCTGAGTGAAATAACGTCCACGTTATTTTACAGCCATTTTACACTACACTTAAGTATCTTATAAGTCACCTATATGTCTAACCCTGACTTGATGAAGGTTAGGTGCAAAGTTACTTAGTGTGAGGGCACCCTGGCACTAGCCAAGGTGCCCCCACATTGTTCAGGGCAATTTCCCCGGACTTTGTGAGTGCAAGGACACCATTACACGTGTGCACTACATGTAGGTCAATACCTATATGTAGCGTCACATTGGTAACTCCGGACATGGCCATGTAACATGTCTAGGATCATGGAATTGTCACCCCAATATCATTCTGGTATTGGGGGGACAATTCTATGCGTCCCCGGGGCTCCAGCATAGAGCCCGGGTACTGCCAAACTAACTATCTGGGGTTTTCTGTGCAGCTACCGCTGCTGCCAACCCTCAGACAGGTTTCTGCCACCCTAGGAGCTGGGCAGCCCAGTCCCAGGAAGGCAGAACAAAGGATTTCCTCTGAGAGAGGGTGTTACACCCTCTCCCTTTTGAAATAGGTGTTAAGGGCCTGAGAGGAGTAGCCTCTCCTGGCCTCTGGAAAAGCTTTGAAGGGCACAGATGGTGCCCTCTTTGCATAAGCCAGTCTACACCGGTTCAGGGATCCCCCCAGCCCTGATATGGCACGAAACTGGACAAAGGAAAGGGGAGTGACCACTCCCCTGACCAGCACCTCCCAGGGGAGGTGCCCAGAGCTCCTCCAGTGTGTCCCAGACCTCTGCCATCTTGGATGCAGAGGTGTGAGGGCACAATGGACACCTCTGAGTGGCCAGTGCCAGCAGGTGACGTCAGAGACCCCTCCTGATAGGTGCTTACCTTTCTCTGTAGCTAATCCTCCTCTGAGGGCTATTTAGGGTCTCTCCTGTGGGTATCTCACTAGATAATGAATGCAAGAGCTCACCAGAGTTCCTCTGCACTTCCCTCTTCGACTTCTGCCAAGGATCGACCGCTGATTGCTCCAGGACGCCTGCAAAACCGCAGCAATGTAGCAAGAAGACTACCAGCAACATTGTAGTGCCTCATCCTGCCGCCTGTCTTGGCTGTTTCCTGGTGGTACATGCTCTGAGGGCTGTCTGCCTTCACCCTGCACTGGAAGCCAAGAAGAAATCTCCCGTGGGTCAACAGAATCTTCCCCCTGCCAACGCAGGCACCAAACCTTTGCATCACCGGTCCTCTGGGTCCCCTCTCATCCTAACGAGCAAGAGCCCTGGAACACTGGAGCTGGGTCCAAGTGTCCCCAACAGTCCAGTGGCCCTTCTGTCCAAATTTGGTGGAGGTGAGTCCTTGCCTCCCCACGCCAATCAGTAATCCTGTGTACTGTGGGAACTGCAGCTGCTAGGGCTTCTGTGCACTTTTACAAGACTTCCTTCATGCACAGCCTAGCCCAGGTCCCCAGCACTCCATCCTGGATTGCCCAACTCGCTGAGTTGGACTCCGACTTTGGTGGACCCCATTTTGTTGTGCTGAGTCGACCATTGTGCTCAGATTTTCTGAACGCCTGTTCAGGTGCTTCTGCGGGTGCTGCCTGCTTCTGTGTGGGCTCTCCGTGTGTCTGAGTGCACCCTCTGTCTCCTCCTCCAAGGGTGACCCGCTGGTCCTTTCTGGGCCCTGGCAGCTTCCAAAACCTTCAACCACGACTCTTGCAGCTAGCAAGGCTTGTTTGCTGTCTTTTTGTGTGGAAACAACTCTGCATCCTCCAACACCGTGGGACATCTTCTGACCAAAGGAGAAGTTCCTGGCACCTTCCGTTGTTGCAGAATCTTCCGCTTCTTCCACCCAGAGGCAGCCCTTTTGCACCTTCATCCGGGGTTTAGTGGGCTCCTGCCCCCTCTGGACACTTGCGTGACTCTTGGACTTGGTCCCCTTCCTTTACAGGTCATCAGGTCCAGGAATCCGTCTTCAGTGCTTTGCAGTCAGTTGTTGTCTTTGCAGAATCCCCTATCTCGACTTTACTGTCTTTCTGGGGTAGTAGGGTAACTTTACTCCTACTTTTCAGGGTCTAGGGGTGGGGTATCTTGGACCCCCTTTGTGTTTTCTTACACTCCCAGCTACCCTCTACACACTACACTAGGCCTGGGGTCCATTTGTGGTTCGCATTCCACTTTTGGAGTATATGGTTTGTGTTGCCCCTAGACCTATTGTCTCCTATTACATTCTATTGTGCTCTACAGTGTTTGCACTACTTTTCTAACTGTTTATTTAACTGATTTTGATTTGTGTGTATATTTTGTGTATTTTACTTACCTCCTAAGGGAGTATATCCTCTGAGATACTTTTGGCACATTGTCACTAAAATAATGTACCTTTATTTTTAGTAGCTCTGAGTATTGTGTTTCTTATGATATAGTGCTATATGATATAAGTGGTATGGTAGGAGCTTTGCATGTCACCTAGTTCAGCCTAAGCTGCTCTGCTATAACTACCTCTATCAGCCTAAGCTGCTAGAACACTACTAATCTACTAATAAGAGATAACTGGACCTGGCACAAGGTGTAAGTTCCACAAGGTACCCACTATAAGCCAGGCTAGCCTTCTACAGCGCATTCCAAAGGTTCAGGGTGGGGAGGGCCTGCACTGCCCATGCCATGGAAATGGGATGTGCAGGGGACCCCTGCACTTGTTCTCCAACAGCCTTTTCATGGTAGAGAAACTGCCATGAAAAGGCTGGCAGAGAACAAGGTTGTAATCAGCAGGGCTCCACCCTGGATGAATACAACCAAGATCACCATCACCCTGTCAGGATCTGTGATCCTGATGGGGATACTGGTCTTTAGGAGGGTCACCCACCTAACTTGTAATGTGGTGGTTGGACCACCACAACCGCAGCGGTCCGAACGCCACCGTGATGCTGGCAGTCCTAGGACTCCCAGCCTTGTAATGAGACCGAAAATCTAACACCACTATAAAATGAGCAAAATATACCAATAAGTACAAAATATGACAAATATATTAAAACATTTTTTTTTTTATATTTGGGAAACCTAAAGGATGCTTTAAGAATTTAAAATCTTGGTTCACTGGGGAATTAGTCCTGGTCAAGCAGAAGTCACAATCCTTCTCAGTATAAGACACGTGCAAACCAAAAATTAATCTGTGCTTATTTCATAGGCAGCTGCAGAAATTTTTAAGGGGGGGATAATTTTAACGTCATCCATCCTCTGAACCCTTTTCACAATATCAACAATGGCTTAGTGTTACACTGCACTGTGAGCCTTGACACCATGCTGTGCCTAATCTGGGGGGGGCAAGCACCCCTCTTTCCCCGCCCTGGGGACACCCATGGTTCAACACCCCTGCAGCTTGGCACAGAGCAGTCAGGCTTAACGTACAGGCAATGTGTGAAGTACTTGTGCAAACAGTAAGACACTGAAAACATACAACAAAAGAAGCCCACAACTGAGTTAGACAAATAGATCATAATTAAAAAAATTAAACAAGACCAAGTTGGCAAAACTCCAATTAGTAGAACTGGAGATTTTGAATTTTAAAGTTTAAGTAAAAAATGCACCAATAATCACTATTGGGGATATCTGATTAAACTGGAACGGGTCAAAAACACAAGCTCAGGCTGACCATGATGAAGTGCAAGTTGGCTATATGGACCCAGTAAGGCTTGCTGAACACAGTATCTTAAATTCTTTTTGGGGACATTTGCAAGTATCCACGTTGAAGATGCATTGCCCAGCCGAGACGATGTGTGAGTTCTGAGATGCAGCGAGGCTACGTGCATGTTCCTGTTGTGTTGATGCTCAGGATGCCGTTGCTAGGGCTTGAGATTTGAAGGGCGCTGTCAGGGATGTGTTGCACAGCCAAGGTGATGCATCAATTCTGAAGAGTGTTGAAGCTGTGATGCGGAGGTTCAGCATTGCTGTCAGGGCTGCAATAGAGGAGAGATGCAAGACTTTCTCCAGGGAAGCATCGCAAATCAGTGGTTCAGAAGGCGATGTGCTGGACGCAAAATGTAGGATGCAACGGCCATGTGAGTCTTTTGCGATGGGTCCAGTCCGTGCAGCAGTGGTGATGCATCTGTTCTTCTCAGAAATCTTCCACCTAGCCAAGGACATGCGTTGGTTCTGCTCAGGGATGCCTTTATTAGCAGAGAGGGTGCATACCTTCTGCTGACAACACCCCTAGGCAACATTTCAAGGTCTAGGACTGGGGTGGCACCACTTGATAGGGTAGACTCACAGACCGCAGAGTCCAAGTGCCAAAGCAGCATTGGAGGCCAGCCAATTAGCCCTTGTAGTGCACATTGCTAGAGACTGAGAAGTAAATTAAATATGCCAATTGGATGTTGCCCAATATTTCCATGTTTAGAAGAGAGAGCACACACATCTTAGCACAAGTTAATAGTGGTAAAGTGTGCAGAGTCTTAATACCAACACAAATTAGGTCAGGATAGTATAGGAGGAAGTAAAAGTTGGGGGGAAGACCACCCTAAGGCTAACAGGTGTAGCATATGTGCCCCAGCTGAAAGTGGGGAGAACTATCCAACTCCTTGGGAGTTTTCTACACTAAGAAGTAATAACCTGGATAGACCATCAACACTGGTGTGGTCTGACCCATGATGGCGTTCCACCATAAAGTCCATTCCCTGAAGGGATATGGACCACCTCAATAGTTTAGATTCCCCCCTCATTTGCATGAGCCATCTGAGAGGCCTGTGGTCTGTCTGAATCCAGAAGTGATCCTCAAACAGATATAATCTCAGCTTCTTCAGTGCTCAGACCACAGCAAGGCCTCCCTTTCAATCACAATCCACCTCTGTTGCCATGGAAGCTACCTTCTGCTAATGAAGGTTACTGGTTGGTCTAAGCCCTGCTCATTTAACTTTGCTAAGATTGCCCCATGCCGTGCTCTGAAGCATCTGTCTGCACTATGAACTCCTTAAAGAAAAGAATCAAGAGCCTTGAGTACGGGTGCTATACACATAGCCTCCTTACGGGTATGAAAGCTCTCTGGCAGGCCTCTGTCCAAATCACCTGTCTAGGCTGTTTCTTTGAAGTTAGCCCTGTTAAGGGGACAACAATGGTGCCATAGCTCTTAACAAATATCCTATAACATCCTGTGAGGCCCAGGAAGGCACTCAATTCTGTCTGAAATTTAGTGGGGTTGCTGGCCAGGATAGTCTTAATCTTGTCCTGGAGAAGCTGTACCTTGCCCCAACTCAAAATGTGGCCCAGATAAACCATGGAACTCTGTCCTATCTGGTACTTACTAACCATGATAGTTAGGCCCACCTGCTGCAGGGAGTGAAGCACCTCCTGGGGGTGGTACAGGTGTTCCTTCCAGCTGGAGCTGTAGACAGCTATGTCATCGAGGTAGGTGGCACAGAGTGCCTTTTCTAGCCAGGACCCTTTTGGGCCTCTCAGAGAGTGCTTTGAGGCAAGTCATGCGGAGCACCCTTTAGGGGTTTTTAGGGGTTGGAAAATCCACCAAGTACGTAGACTTCCCCTTCCACTCCTTCAACTCATAAGGGCCTATTCATCAATCCTGGAGAACTCTGGACTCAACAGGCTCAATAACCCACACCTTCTGGCTAAGGTGAATCTCTATCAGAATGGCCTTCTGGTCATACCAGAGCTTCATAACCTTCTGACTGGCCTCAAGATTACTGTTAGCCTTTTTCCAAAAGTGGTGCCTCTGTTTGCAATGGACCATCATGCACGTGACCATATCCTGGGGTGGTTTCCAGGGAGCTTTATGAGGCTAAAAGGTCCCCTATCAGGATGGCCTCTCCTTCTTGGCAGCTGTCAAGGTCATTGTTCTTGGCTCCAGCCTTCCTTTACTCCCTTCTTGGGCAGTCATAGACCTTGTGTTCGTAAATACCTATTCAGGCAAGTCCAACATCTCCAAGTGTAACCTGAGCTCTACCTCCCTCCTGATAGTATGTTCCATGTCATTGCCCAATAGATGACCTACAGGCATGAGTACCTGAGGCCCCCCAATCAAAGTGAACCAGAGCTAACAGTAGATGGCTCTCACAATTGTCACAACTATGACTTGGTGGAATGTGTTAGGGAAGACCTGCTCTGAGACAATAGCTGACACTTCACAGTTGCCAATGGTGACTCCTGTGTCTCTCAGATCTTCCACCCAGAGACCATTGATGGTAACATACTGCATGTCCTTTGAAGTATTGGCCTGCATATGGGCTTTTAGCACCATCTTCTTAACCCCCAGGGAAAGTAGGGTCACCTCATTCTGCTCTCCAAAGGAAAATGGGTGTATCGCCTCACTTGCCAACCCAGGTGTCTGCCAACCTGTGGTGGTAGGGCTGTGCCCCCTTGGAACATTTGGAATCACCCTTAGAGTGCCCATAGTTGTAGCATTCTGTGCATTGGGGTACAAAAATCCTTGTCTTCTTGTCAAAGAACCCCTTCTGCTTTGACTCAGACTGGGACTGGTGATCACTATTCCCTTGGGAATTATTTTGGGGGCCTTTTTCTCCCTTCCTTTCTTCTGGTGGGACCCCTGATTATGATTGTGGGAGTCCCCCAATACCTTTTTGACACTGTGATACTGGCCTAGAGGTCCACCTCCTCAGCAAGCTTTGTGCGGTCAGTCAACTTGCTGTCAACTAGGTGCTGACTCAGCTCTGAAAAACAAACAATGAGCATGTGTTCTCTCATGATGAGTTCATACAACCCAGTGTAATCAGCAACATTGCTGCCCCACACCCAGCCTTTCAGTGACTTGCTGAGTAAGCCATAAAATCTACATAGAAAGGATTTCGGAGCTTCTGGCTTTGATGGCACTTTTCAGGGGTTAGCCAAAATTTAGCAATCAATATGGCCTTCATTGGAGAGTACCTGGTTTGGTCCCCAATCACTGAAGTGTGGAGTCTGCCCTGCACCAGTGTAGGCATGTGTTTCCACAAACCATTCCACCAGTGCTTTTCGGGGATGTTTTGAACCTTCGGGGCTACCTTGTAGGCAGAAAACCACTTGTCAGTAGCATCCCCAACCACAGAATTGGGCCTCTAATCCTTGGGGATGTGGACAATTTTGTCTCCTTCAGACACTGCAGGTATGCTGCCATCAGAGCTAGACTATGCCTGCTTGGCCTTGATGTCCAGCTCTTTCAGACTCAATTCATGAGCCAACACTATTTTCTTTTACGCTAAGGTTCTTTCAGCCTCAGTCTTCTTCTCTTCCACAGCCAGTTTCTTTTCCTATGGCCATATGCAACTTGAACTCCCTCTCCTCCCTCATCTCTGCCAGTTCCACTGGGAAGAGACCCAGCTTCCTGCCCTGGCAAAGGGGCTCCATTCCAAGGGGCAAGCCATCCCATTCTACTGCAGGCAGATCCTCAGGAATGTCCTCTTCAGGCCCCTCCATCTCATCATCCTTTTCTGTGGCGTCAAACAGTGTGGAGTGGGCTTCTGCACAGGCCCTCAGCATCTTTGCAATTCTTGGTGGGGCTCTTGGCAGGAACTCCCTTCCTCTTCCTGAGATCCTTAAGCCGGCCCACTGTGTAGGCATCCACTTTGTAGACATTTGTGTTGGCCAGCTCTCTAAAGTCAGAGAAAAGATTTAGAAAAATAAAAAAGGTTTGGTTTTAGATTGTGTATAGGCGGTAATAGCGTAACAATTAGTAGAATCAATGATATTGAATTTTGACATTTTCAGTAAAAACAGAGCCAAGAAATGCTATTGGGGACTTCTGGTCATTCCGGGCCGGGACTGTTAGATCTGGCATCCTTGGAGAGGTTTCTCTTGAGTTCTATGTCTTCTGACCTCTTCTTTTGCTGACTTCATTTTTACTGAATTTAGGATTCTGGGCACTTTACCGATGCTGACCAGTGCTGAAGTTCATGTTCTCTACCCATAAAACAAGTTACCATTGGCTTATCCACAATTGGCACATTTAATTTACTTATACATCCCTAGTAAAGTGCACTACATGTAACCAGGGCCTGCAAATTAAATGCTACTAGTGGGCTTACAACACTAATTGTGCCACATACATAAGTAGCCCTTTAAACATGACTCGGGCCTGCTTTTGGGTAGTCTGTGTGTGCAGTTTTAAACTGGCATGTCGACTTGGGAAATTAGCCCTCTTGCAACCCCGAACCTTCCATTTTATTAAATAAAAGTCACCCCTGAGGTAGGGCCTGGACAGCCCCAAGGGCAGAGTGCAGTAGATTTAAAAAGTTGGACATGTACTTTTTAGTTCTACACGTCCAGGTAATGAAAAAACTCCTAATTGTTTTTTCCACTACAGCAAGGGCTATCTCTCCCATGGGATACCATTGAGATTGCCTTATTACCTTTTTAAAGTGTAATTTCCAGTTGGGAAGAGTGGGGACCCACACGTTTGAGGGCTCTGGAATTATAATTTAAAATGACAACCTATGCTGAAGTCAGCTTTTAAAATGTAATTTTACAAAGTTGCCATTTTCATAATTTGAATCATCTGGTGCCTTCTACCTGTCTTTGAATACACATCTGGGTGGTGACATTTGAGCTTTTGTGCATTCCCTCCATACAGCCACACACAAATCGAGCTTAGGTGTGACTGAGTGGCCATCAGCATGTTGATGTCCCAGCCTAGGCAGGATGGGAGGGAGGTGCTGACACATACCCTTGAATGGGCTGAGTCCTGGGCCCTCATGAAGGGATGCATAAGCCTCTATACTGTATCTGAAGGCAGGGTAGGACGGGCAGGGACTTTGTGCATTTCAAAAAACCCTCTTTATAGTCCTTACCACTTCAAAGGTACCACTGGGCATAAAATATGAACGTCTAACCCAACCAAGTCAGTACACTTCTAGACCTGAGGACATTCTGCCAGAAAGAAGGACTGCTGTGCTGCTGAATGGACATTCACCCTGCTTCAATGCTGCTGGACTTTGCTTGCCTCCTGCTTTACTGTGCCTGCCCTCCTGCTGCCTGCCTTGCTGCCTGCTGACCTCCTTGCCTGAGACTGAGAAGGACTAGACCTGCATCACTAGATCCCCAGAACCAATGTGACTTCAAGGGCTTCCTGGTGTGCCTCCTGTTCTGAAGTCTCAGGGACATCAAAGACTTCACTCCACTTTGCTACAGCTTCTGGACTCTACCAGCTGCCAATCCTACCCAACCAAGTGGTGCAAATCCAGTCCTGGGCCCTTAGGAGTGTATTCTGCAGCTATTTTTTACACAAATCCACACATCGTCGTCATTGCGTCAATCGGAACTGCTGCATCTTTCCTTGACACCAATGCATCACCACTGCCTGTGATGACAAAGACATTGCAGCACCAACGATATAACTCAGAATCAGCACATCCCCCTCAGTCCTGACGCATCACCTTTGTATCACCGGCTACGTGGCTCGATGATGACACATCGGCTTCATCGCAAAGGGTTCAAAGTTTGAGGGCATCAAATCAGCGGTTGCACGAATCCGTGAAGACACCTCCCTGACTGTAGAGATCAAAATATATGCATAGCCTTCACATCCTCCTCTCTAATACCTTCATTGGATCTTTGATGTTGCAGAAACTCTCTACAAACTGTACTGTTTCAGCGAGACAAGGTGGGTCCCTGTGACTGGCCCATACTCCATTGCCGTGTTGGCTCTTTATGCTTTTAGGCACTACAATTGCAGATATTTTTTAAAACTTCATATCTCAGCATCTACTACTTGGATGTTTGTCATTTTAGTCTTGTTCAGTTTTACTCTCGTAAAGTGTTGCACAAATACTTTACAAATTGCCTCCTAAGTTGAATCTGCCTGCTGTGTGCCAATCCACCAGAGGGTGAGCACAGGTTAACTTTTGGTGTGTAACTGACTTACTCAGACTACGATTGTGGTTCCTGCTTGGACAAGGTGCATACCTCTGCTAGTCCGACACCCAATTTATAACAGAGACAAAGTTCAGGTTAACCGTGGAAGAGCACAGGTCAGCTACAAGGACCCTGATAGACCTGCTGAACAAAGTACCTTAAATCATGGTTGTGAAGTGTTGCATGGCTTCAGGTTGAAGCTGCATTGCACAGCGAGGTGTTGCGTTGCTTCTGAGAAGTGGCAAATCTTTAGTGCGAGATCCTGTTGTGCCGACATCGAGGATCCAATTGATGGGGCTTGCTATGTGAAGGTAGGACTCTGGGATGAGTTGCACAGTTGAGGCAATGCGTTGATTCTGAAGAGTGTTGAGGTTGCAATGCGGTGGGTCCGCATCATCAAAGAGTCCGCCATTGATGAGAGATGGGAGGACCTGCTCCAGGGAACCATCATGCAGCAGCAGTTCCAAAGGTGATGCGTCAGACCCAAGATTAGGGTTGGGTGAAATTTTTAATTTCACCTTTAGACTTAGAAGATTTTGATAATTCTTTGTTACTCTTGAAATGCGGAATTACCAATAAATTCTGCCACTCCTCTGTGCAGCGGAATTTCTCGGCACTACAATATATTGGTTCCTTCAGTGGTTTATTAATTCTGCCCTATGCTCCCCTAGCCAGAGGAGCAAGGCTCTCCTTGCACTTTTCAAACACATCAGCTGAAGTGGCTCACAATTTGGAGCATGACCCCCATCTGATGTGTGTATTCTTTTCATCACTTAAGGACTTTTTCTGAGGCATATTCCTCTCTCCATAATGGACTGTGGGAGAAAGCTTGTGCCTCTCAAATTAGCTATGAGAAACAGGATACAATTACCCTACTTTCTAAAATAGAAGTGACCTCTAAGTCAGAAGTTGACTTCAGACTAAAAAATGCACCAGGATGGATGTAACTGGCATGGGACATACCTTTAGTGCAATCAAGTAGACAGTCGCAGCCACGAAGAGGCAGAGAGCACAAAGTATCTCGCTAGATGAGTTTGATGCTCTGCCTTTAAGCCAGTTGTTGAGAATGATTTCATTCTTGAAAATTATTTAATTATATACATATCAAGGTTTAATGCCTGGCTTCATTGGAATTCACATGTATATGTTGAAAATGTGTATTGGTCACCATGAGGTACATGTTGCATTTGTAATTATTGTAAAAAATAACTGAATAACACAAAAATGCAATTTTTGTTCAAGCGTGGCAAACTAAAATTACTAACATTCAATAATGCGTAGAAGGGGACTACACTGCACGTCTATCTTTTGCATTTACAGTGATATATGTTATATGTGAACAATATTAAAAATTACAGAATAACTGCAGATCTATTAGCTGAAACACATCTGGGTCTTCAGCATTCCAACATCGCACTGAGTTGCCATGCTTAAGGCTTTCTTGCAAGTGTCTGACATAGGTACGCTGCCAGGTGCATGGAAGAAATGGAATCCATTTTTTATCGGGTTTCACAGTGAATTTTTTTATTTTGTTCGGACATGATATATGATCATATTCTATAGTTTATATTCATTGCATGATGGCATCGCAGATTGTAAATGTAACGGGATTCTTGGGATGAGCAATACACTTCATGATGTATTTTACTCTTTCAATAATGTAATTATTAAGGTTTAACATATAAGGATTGCCATTGCATACATGTCTATTATATTAAGGCCCCCGCTGCCCATGTATTTTCACGTGTACAAGTAATTTATGAAAAGCCTAGGCATGTACTGCCATCTCAGTGACACCCCGACATCTGTATGGATTCTTACCTGGTATCTCGTGCTGATGATCCTAATATCTGAGAATGGGATCGATCACTGGTTTTCTTCACTCATCTGGAAGAGTGAATGAGCTAAGGAAAAAATAAACAACATGATGGCGTCTTCTGTAACTGCTTCCTTTTCTTTTCCCTCATTCCCGGAGCTTATATCCAACCCTTCGGGCAGTCAAATGCCAGCCCAGCCACGACGACCATTGCTTAGGGGAAGAGGATGACAGGCAGATCCTGTGATAAAAACAACACCCTTTTCTCAATTTACATCCCATAGAGACCCATGCTGATGAATGTGTTACATTGTACTTTCTCAAGGGTTTCTGTTTGATTTTAAAATAGGCTTTTCTTTTCTGACTTGAGATAAACTATGAATGGTCTGAGATGTGCATCTGATGACTCACATTACACTCCCGGATGAGCGTGCACCCACTTACATCTCACACAGAAGCAAACACCCTGAGTATGTGCTGAGCGGTGGGTGAACACCGTGGAATAACACAGAGTTTCTATGTAACTCTGAAAAATTCAGTGGAGTAAAACTCCACAAGTTCCGCCTACCTCTAACCATGATGCGGGATGCGTTGGCTCTGCTTTGAGATGCATCGCTCAACATTGCATTGGTTCTGCTGGCAAACAACTTAGGCCCACTTCAAGCATCCAGGACAGGAGGGGCACCACTTGATATAGTAGACTTACTAATGGCAGAGTCCAGGTGCAGACGCAGGGAGGTTGTAAGTCTGTTATGTCCCTGAGAATTCAGCTCATTCTACCCAACTGCCTCTTGGAGTCACACTGGGTTCTGGGTCCAAAAGAGATGCAGGTTCAGTTCTTTTCACATAGGCAAAAGAGCAGCAAGTCTGCACATCACAGCAGGAGTCTGTTATAGTGCAGCCCAGAAAATTGGTAGATCTTCAGCCACACAGCAGTCCTTCTTCCTGGTACCGAATCCACAGGTCCAGAAGTGACTGAAGTGGTGCTGTCTGACGTCCTGTATTCACATCTTGGTGCCATGGTTCTGGAAGGTGGGGGAAACCTCTAGACAGTGCCTTTGAAGTGCAAGAAATTCCATGCCTTCCCAGTTCTGGCTCCAAGCTGGCTAGAGTGACAATGTAGGGTTGTTAAACCCTTTGTATGCGGGCAGGACATGGCCTATATGGGCATAAGTGAGACTGTGTACAGTTGCTCCCTCCAATCTTACCTTGGATGGCCCATCGAGTCACACCTAAGCTCCCTCCGTGTGTGGCTATTGGGGAGGATTACACAAATCCTAACTGCTAAGTACACCCAGTCATGGAACAAGAGACACTCTGCAGGTACCCAATGGCAGACGCAAGAAAATGCCAGCTTTCTAAAAGTGACTTTATTAGAATTTCAATTTAAAATCTGGCTTCATCATACGTTTGGATTACATTTTTAAATTGTCATACAAGAGACACCAAACATGATAAAGTTATCTCTTACTATTTGGAAATTACACCTACAGAATGTAACAGGAAAACCTCCAATGTCACCCTATGGGAGATACAGAGCTTGCAGTAGTGAAAAACACATTTAAGAGTTTTTCCCTACCAGGACATGTAAAACTTAAAAGCACATGTCCTACTTTTAAATACATTGCACCCTGCCCACGGTGATATCCAGGGCCCACCCTAAGGGACATTTGTATGTATTAAAAAGGAAGGTTAAGACCTGGCAAGAGGGTTACTTGACCAGGCCAGAATGGCAGTTTAAAATTGGTAACGTTTGCAGATTCTAAACACCAGCAAAAACTAGGTCAGAAAAATGGAGAAGGAAGGCAAAAAGTTGGGGGAAGACCACCCTAAGGCTGACAGGTCTATCAGATGCAATATAAAAAACATATAAAGCATCGTACTAATTAAAACACATGCATAAACTTAAACATTTCAAATGTAGTAAAACCAAAATGCATGCAGATTTTAACATAAACCATATACCACTCAGCAATTAATAAAAATATTGTGCAGCTGACGTTGTTGATCCACCTCCAAAAAAATGCAAAAATAAAATCTCAGAAATTCAGTTGAGCAAAGTAATTCACAGTAAATCGAAACCAGAGAAAAAAAAAAAAAACTGAAAACTTTATATTGAAAACCACTCTGGAAATTTGAAAAGCCAAAGGAAATTAAACATAATATTGTTTTATAACAAACCAAACTACCCCCTTTAATAAAATGCATTCAAAGTCGCTGCAATTATTGCACACTGACTTCCTAATTTGTAAAAATCATAATACACCCACTCTCACAATGCATACATCTTTAATAAAATACAAACACAACACTACAACTATACAAACGCAGGCCCATATTTATCAAGGTTTTGTGCCACCCTTGCACCATGCAAGGGGATGCAAGAGCAACACAGTAGCTAAATGAGATTTACCAAGCCACACAAGGGCACCTTATATTGCCTTGCATGGCTTGACAAATCGAGAGTAATGCAAGACAGCTCATTGCTATGTGCTACTCTGTGTCAGCGAGGCATGCCATGAGTAGAGCATGTATGTTCCACACATCCACCCATACATTCTGACACATTTCCAGATTTACCTGGTATACTGGGGGTTGCATCAGAATTTTACATCTACTACCATAGGAGAGGCACAACAAGAAATGTTTTTATTTCAACTCATTGTTTCCTCTTTTTAAGTGTGCCACATTGAGTAGCACACGTAGGAAGAAGAAAATGCCACTGAGAATTGTTTTTGCACCATGATGCAAGGGTGCCTGCTTTGGCGTTGGGCAGCAGTGTTTTGCAAGCACAGGAGAGAGTAGAATGCACTGTACAATGTTAAATATGGTGCATTCCTACCCTCTCCCTTTCACTCAGAACAGCACAGCACAGCAAGCTGGCTTGCTAGGTTGCATGAAATATTGAGAAATATGGGCCACAGAAAAACACATGACTAGATCTAAAATAACCACAGACTACCAATAAGCAATCTTATCAAATAAAATGAACACTAAAACCCACACTAACTAGACCTACTCACACCCCTATTCACCCCTAAAATTGTAAATAAAAACTTTAAAAGGTGTTAACATGCCTGTCAAAAGGTCACAGGGAACCACAACCAACAGGAACGGAATCCACCTAAAATGGCACAAATGTAGAATAAATAGAGTGTAAAATATAGATAGTGGTAAAAAATGACCAATAGATAAAAATGAAAAGAAACATATTTAACTGTAGACACCAATGCATGTTTTACAAAAAACAATTACAAAATGTTTAAAAATGTTGCAAACATTTGTTAAAATGTTAAAATATGTAGAAACATTATCATGTCATGATTTTTTTTTTTAAAACACACGCTATACACTAGTACAAGATACAAAACCATATTTTCAGTATTGTGTTCAGCAATAAAATGGTAAACTTCAATATTTCTATTGCAATATAAACTGTTTTGAGTAAGGTGTTGGACAATCAAGGGGTAACATTTACTATTCAAACACCATTATAAAGCATTTTGGGAAGGTGGTGAACTTTAAAAAAGTTAAATTTGATATCCCCTCTCTAATCTAAACCATTTTGGGGAGGTGTTGGACAATAAGAAGGTGTTGCACACTAAAGGAGTAAGACTTACTATTCATATCACACATTATATTAAATTACCATTTTATAAATATTAATAAAAATAAAATAAATTGTACTTACAAAATATATTTACTATGTAATAGATACTCCCATTAATAATAAACATAATAAAACATACAAAAAAACATAACAAACACGATTTAGAAAAATAAAATGAAGCATTTTAAAATTAGATATAATAAAAATGATAAAAATAAAAGATACATTTTCATACAATTAGCATACTTATACAGAAAACAATTGTAATTTTCTAAAAACAATTTTAATACCAATATAAACATTATACATTAGAAAGAAATAATCAGAAGATGCATTTTTAATTTGTTTATAAATTGCAAAAAAAATGTTTTTCAAAAATGATTTTAATAACACATTGGGGCTTTACTTAGTTGGAAGTATAGTGCAAATATATTAATATAGACAATTGAGCATGATGTATAGCATTTGTAATGTATGTTGATTTATGTATCCTGACTTGGTTGATTTAGGCTACGGTGACCTAGACTGTCTTGTTTAGTCTTCCAACATCAATGTTCATGCTGTGTATTCTTACATAAACAGTAATCAAACAACAAATCCTAGGCACTGATATACTGTATTCAATTGTTGGAATCCATTGCAAGATGGTGCCTCCATTTTAGCAGTAGTAGTTATTTCCCAATATTTAGTCGTCTGGTCTATTTACCTCTCTGTGTACTTATGGCGCTTTACTGTGATCAAGGCTCATGGTGAGGAAACAGGTTATTGGATGTGTGAAATAAATCATTCTTCTCACCATTGTTGCTTGGAGGTCTCTCTTAACTTATTTATCGGGTTCCCAACAGGTGACTGGGCTACATGGCTGTAGAATGAGGCAGCCAACTTTGCGGAATTTGGTCAAGGTAGTTTTAGATTGTGCTGCCATATTACACCCAGTCAAAAGCACTTGACCTCGAAGTAGCGTCACACTCCTTGCAATTGGGCCTCCCTTCTATCCAGGAATGCTTCCTTGGCCCACGTTGTAAAATGACATCTGAGACTGGACACAGATGAGGGTAGAGAGAGACTACAGAAGCTCATAAGCAGTAGCTGTTTGTAGTTCTGTAGCACTGAGCACAACTGGTTTGGGGGGCATAGAGCTGTGAGATGGAGCAGGCTAGGTAAGTCAGCTCCCATGGCTTTTAGGCACTGCAAATTCTTCTGCAAATTCTTTATGATTGCTCAAGCAGTGTAGACCTGCAGAAGTCGAGAACATGAATCGATTGCCATCAATATGTATTTATATTGGTTAACTGAATTTATTGGCCCGATGTGGTAAATTGGACACAGCAAGTGTGGGTCTGTTCTGATCTTTTAACAGTATACGTTTTAATCTGTTGACAAATATTACACTGTGGTACATATTGGGGGTTATTACAACTTTGGAGGAGGTGTTAATCTGTCCCAAAAGTGACGCTAAAGTGACGGATATACCACCAGCCGTATTACGAGTTCCATAGGATATAATGGACTCGTAATACGGCTTGTGGTATATCCTTCACTTTAACCGTCACTTTTGGGACGGATTAACACCTCCTCCAAAGTTGTAATAACCCCCATTGTGTTTAGGTAAACCTGGACAGAAGTATCTTTGTTGTGACGTTGGCAGAAATCCATTATGAAATGATAGCATGGGTTGTCTGAGAGGAAAGGCAATCAGGGAAATTTCCCTCCTTACTGATGCTTACATTGCTGCTAGTGTACCTGTGTTGGTGTTCTTTTAAGATCTGGTTATAACTGCAAATTTAACAATCTTCACCGCTGCCTTTGTGGCAAAAATAGCTGCACAGTTCTCTTTGATGTCAATCCCATCATGCTGATGGCCCAAAGTGTACTTCTTATGTACCAGGGAAAGCTTGTTTTTCTAGACAGGTTCCTTTCCCCAGAGCTATTTTTTTAAATCACATTTTGAATCCCTTTTGAATCCTTGAATCTGTTCAGGCACCAGTGTGTTGAGCCTACATTGTGACCTTTCACATAGAAGGATGAATCATACAGTATTAGTGTGGGAACTGATGGATCAGCCTTCTCTAATGCAAGCACCAATGCATGTAGTGTTGCATGTTGTGCTCTGCTGTCATCCAAAATTGTGGTGTAGCCATTTTGCAGCTCAAATTTGATCTCTTTAATTATATACTGCTCTGCAGGCTGGTAAGTACTTTTGAATAGTACCAATAGCAGGTTGTGCAAAGCCATAATAAAAAAATAAAACAAATATGCAGATAATGCTTATATAGACCAAGATATATTTTGTTCATATTGGAGAAATGATCTGAGTTAGATCAGATTCAAACTTTAAATCAACTGCACTTTAGGCCCATTGTATCCATCTTGGGTGTGGAGTGCAAGCATTAGGAATGTTGGAATGTTTGCCTTAGGGACCTCTTCTAGTGTAAAAGTGAGAGAAACCACAATCATTATTTTTTTCAGAATCAAAGGGTGCATCTAATTATTTCTATTAATACCATTCAACTATCCTTCATTACGTTGTACAGTCCCTCAGGTGACCTATGTATTGCAGCTCTGCTGTATGGCGTATACTTGTTTTTTGGATGTGTAATACCACCAGCCCAGGTTCAATTCAGTTAATTAATTTCAACATATGTTGTCACTACACATCCAGTCTATTAAAAAAGCCAAAAAGTATGGGTGTATATACAGTAAAAATCATATCCTATTAATAGTAGATTTAAAATACTGGCAATCACAATACCACTTAACAGTGCGCATCCAATTTATATAAATGCAACAAGTACTTTACAAATCACATCCTGTCAAAAAGAAGAAATATTGGCAACAGCAATATCACTGAACAGTCACAAACTCCAGGAATTGCCTTACCAGTGGCTTAGTCTCTCTTACTCATGTCCAGACTGCTCAGTAATAAGAACTACAGAGTTAAACATTATTTCATAGTTTGCCATAAGACAAACGGCTAGAAGTGTTTGTGGAATCAATCACAGCTTTCACTTCCTCAATGGAGCCACCTACACCTAACCTAAGAAGATATTTCCTATTTGGGAAAATCTAAAGTTAATATAAAGTGTGCTTTTCATTTCAGGATGAATCTGACCCAGGTAGGTCTTCCAGCCTGGTCCTACTCTACTAACAAAGTAGTCCTCCAATATTTTGCCTGGCCCTGTTGCAGCAAATTATGGCCCATATTTATACTTTTTTAGAGCCGCTTTTGCGTCATTTGTGGACGCAGAAACGGCGCAAACTTGCAAAATTCAATTGTATTTTGTAAGTTTGCACCGCTTTTGCATCAAAAGGCGGCGCAAATGTGGGGCTAAAAAAATATAAATACGGGCCTATGTTTCCCACCTAAACTTGTAATAGCGTTCCTTCACAGTTTTAGATAGTGTCACAACCTACAGTGCTTGGGCCTATCCATAGGCCCCCTAGTTGCAGTTTAGTTAGTAAGCTCCTCACATGTGCCAGTCAGTCACTTAGACCTGGAATGCCATATCTATAGGCATACTCTAAAGAATTCAAACATACTGAGGCCTTCAGATTCCTTACCAACCTGATTCAATAGAGCACTGCTTTTATTGCTGTAGTATCAGACATTGGCATTAGGCTCAGTACCACATAAAGTGCACGCCTTAAGCAGAGCCCCCAGAAAACTATTTTCTGCCACTTGGAGTAGATGTAACTCGCCATAACCCCTAAACTAATCCCCATAAAATGCAGCTGCTACAATATTGTGCTTCTATTTTTAGAGTGCAATACTCATGCTTTGATGCTCCTACCTTTTGTCAAAATTTTAATACCGTCCTGGAAGATTGGAGTAAGGCTGTTTAAGGTTGATCTAGCATATGATATCTAGTCCTTTCATAAGTTCTTCAAGTAATCGTACCCCAGTTAATCACAGTACTTAACACACTCAGGCCCATATTTATATTTTTTGACACAAAACTGTAAAAATGCAGATTTGCGTCAAAAGGTATTTCAACCATCTTGCGTCATTCAAGAGCGCCAGCCGAGAACCAAATTTATGGAATCCTGCAAGCAGTGGCTAAGCGTGGGCTAGCGTCTGGGGAAATGAAATTAGCCGAGTGGGGGTGGCGGTACAGGGGAGGGAGTTTTGCCTCAAAAATTACGCTAGGCTGGTTAGAGGCAAAAAATAAATGACATTAACAAGCCAAGCGTAATTTCCTGACGTAAAACATGACTCCTGAATTATAAAAAACAGGAGTCATGCCCACCACCCCAGTGGCCAGCACAGGGGACAAGTGTCCCCTGGGCATGGCCAGTGCACCCAGGGCCATGTTGGCAGGCCCATTTCAGGGCCCCCAATGGCATTTTTAAAAAAAATCTTAAATACCTACCTCTATTTACCATATTTACCTGGGATGGGGTCCTCTCATTCTCTGGTGTCCCTCTGGTGTGGGGTGGGTGTTCCTGTGGCTTAGGGTGGGCACCTGTGGGCTCTTTCCATGGTGTTTGACCATGGAAATGGGTCCACAGGTCCCGTAACATCTGCTCTGACCCATGCGTTAAATAATGGCTCTAAGCAGGCTTAGCACCATTATTTAGGCACACCTCCCCCTGTGAACCATTTTTGCACAGGAGGATAAATAAGGTGCTAGGGGTTTTGAGACATTTTTTTGACGGAAACACCTACCTTGCATTTTATTAATGCAAAGAGGTTTCACGCATCCAAAATATGATGCTGAGTCCAATATTTTGACATTAGAGTGGTCTAGTGTCAAAATATACATATGAAGTTAAGTTTGCGGTGAATTTGTATTTTTAAACAAATGACACAAATTCAGTGCAAACAGAGTATAAATATGCCCCTCAATGTGCTTATCATTTGTCAATAGCCTCCTCTTCAGTCCCGGGATGATCCTAGTGCCATAGCCTTGTTCTTACTATGAATATTGGTAAGGGACTTCTTATGGCAATAGTTGGCAACACTATTCACCAATCTACGCATTGCATTCTTCGTTTGGACCAGCTAAACAGCACTATCAGCAAAAAAGGAATAGGAACCTTATGGTCAGTTGTTATGGCAACATCAATAGCGTTCTCCAACAGATGGTCAACTAAATCATTTAGGAAAAGGCTAAAAAGCTGAGGTGAAAAAACACATCTCTGACATACAACCTTTCTATAGAAAATAATTCACTCATTCCCCTGCAGGTCCATACCTTATCTTGGCTGTATTGCTAGTGTGAAGTGACATTATTACTCTACTCCCTGCATAGCCAGCGATTACCACAACCTTGTGCGCTCAACAAGGTCAAACACTGATTTCAGTTCAATGTACATTAGCTACGATGATGCATTGTTTTATTTCAGCATTTGTATTGCATACCAAATGGATTGATCAGTTATTTCTACCCTTGACCTGAAGCCAGCCTGTAATGTTCTTAAAATGTTTTCCTCATCAACCGAGCCTTGGAGTCAGCTCAATACGACTGTTAGACCTAACAGCCTTAGGGGGGTTTTCCCCCAAACTTTTTGTTTACCTACTCCACTTTTCTGACTTCATTTTTGCTTTCTTTAGAACTATGTGCACTTTACTACTGCTAACCAGTGCTAAAGTGCTTGTGCTCTCTCCCTTAAACATGCTAATACTGGCTTATCCTCCTTTGTCATATTTAATTTACCTACAAGTCCCTAGTACAGTGCATTACATGTGCCCAGTGCCTGTAAATTAAATACTATTTGAGGGCCTCTAGCACTGATTGTGCCACCCCCTTAAGTAGCCCCTCACCGTTACTCAGACCTGCCATTGCAGAGCCTGTATGTGCAGTTTACACTGCCATGTCGACCTGGCAAAATAACACTGCTGCCAGGCACAAAGCTTCCCTTTTTATACATGTCACTCGTAAGGTAGGCCCTCTACAACCCAGAGGACAGGGTGCAACATATTTAAAAGGTAGTATATGTACTTGTAAGTTTTACATGTCCTGGTAGTGTAAAACTCAAAAATCATTTAAAACCACAGCAAGGCCTTTTTCTCCCATAGGATAACTTTGGGTTTACCTTATTACATCTTATAAATATAATTCACAATCTGGAAGAGATATATTTTTTGAGATTGGTGTCTTTGGAATCACAGTTACAAATCACAACTTATGGCAAATTCAGATTTTAATCTGTAACTCTAAAAGTGCCACTTTTGTGGCATTTCCCTATTTTTGACATTTGGGGGCATAGTTATACTCCGTCTGTGCAGTTTGTGCGTAAAACATTTTGACGCACAATCAGCGCAAACGTTGCCCCGTATTTAAACTTTGACGCCTGAGCCCGCGAACGACAACATTCCTCCGTGTGCGTCATTTTTTGGATGCAGCAACCCCCCTTGCGTTAATTATATGCAAGGTAGGCGTACCCGTCCAAAAAATGGCTTACAGGGCCGTGCGTCATATTTATGCTTTCGGGCAAAAATGAAGCACGGCCAGGAGGCGGAGCCAGAAAATGACGCACAGCCAGATTTGCGTCAAAAATTAATGCCTGGGTCAGGGCAGGCGTTAAAATGGGGCAAACACACCTGTATTTAATCAGAACACACAGAACAAACAGCAGAGCAGCAGAGCAGCAACAGGGAGCCATGGAGGTGATACTAATCCAGCGTGCACGCACTCGCCGAGCCCAGCAGCAACAACAGCAGCTACAACAACACCAGCAGGGACCCCAAAGGCAGCGCAGAAGGCAGGAGAGGATATTCCGCCCAAGAACCACCCTTCAGGTCCTCAGGGAACACGACATCATCCAGAGGTACCGGTTGAACTGGCAGGCCATTCAGCAGCTGCTGCGCAGCATTGAACAGCAGTTGGCACCCACTTTGGTGACACCCCGCACCATCGCAACAGAAACCAAGCTGCTTGCCGTACTTCATATGCTGGCAAGTGGCTCTTTCCAAACAACTGGTGCCCTGGTTGGCGGAATATCACAACCATCATTCTCCACCTTTTTGCCCAAAGTACTGGATGCCATCATTCGACTGACAACCCGCCACATCTGCTTCCCTAACACAATGCAGAAGCAGCAGGAAACAAAACAGGGGTTCTACCTCATCAGTGGCTTCCCACACATCCTTGGTGCAATCGGCTGCACACATGTACGCCTTGTGCCACCTGCTGAAACTGAACACTTCTACCGCAACAGGAAGCACACACATTCCATCAACGTGCAGGCCATAGTCGATCACCAGGGATTGATCACCAACATCGTGGCTAAATATCCTGGGAGTGTACATGACTCCTTCATATTCCGTCACTGAACCATCAATGAACACTTCCAGGATGGACGGTATGGGAATGGACTACTTGTTGGTAAGTACAAAAACCTACTTATATACACACTGCACCGCAACACTCTAGGACACACAACACATACACCACAACAGCAACATGTGAACAGGAACACACTGAGGTTGTGACATCGCTAGCCATGTTTCTTAGGTCACCATTGAACCTGTCACACATCTGAAATTAGTGTACAGCGTAATGTTAAGACGTCAAAGATCCAAAGTGTGGAGTGGGTTGCCTAAACGTCACCTTGCAAATTGTAAGTGTCCCAATGACCTTTACATTAATCCATTGCATAAGTTTCAAGGTATGGGATGTCCAGGGTACATTGATATGAATGTATTAACAACACTTTCAATTTTAACTGTGCATGGAACTATCATCTCACCCCCAGTGAAGACACACGGACACCTGTATCACAAGTCACAATGCTAGGGATGGCACACTGTACTGCAAATCCCAAAACATACTGCTGACAAACGGTTAGCAGACAAACACTCGTTCAGCCAAGGAAACAACACAATGCAGATGGTACAGCCTACAAGCATAGGATGCCACATTAGTACGCAAAAGAGTCACAGACAACACAAGACAACTACTGCCATGAAAGGTCTTATCAATAGTGCCAGCTACATCAACAGGATCCCATTCATTTTCTCTTGCAGCTGATCAGGGGTATGGCATCCAGCCATGGATTATGACACCCTTTGGCAACCCAAGTACTGCTGCAGAGCGTGTATACAACGACGCCCATAGGAGGACACGCAGCATTGTCGAGCGGACCTTTGGCATCCACAAGTCAAGGTTCTGCTGCCTCGACATCACTGGTGGTAGTCTCCTATATTCCCCGAGATGGTCTGTAGGATCATCCTCACGTGAGCAATATTGCACAACTTTTGTATCAAAAGAAACATTTCCCTCCTGGAACCAGAGCCACACATGCCTGAAGAGGAGGAAGAGGAGGATGCTGGCCTGCAACAGGAGGGGGAACTACAGAACACAGTCGCTGGTATACGCAGGTGGCAACAGATTGTAAATAATTTCTTCTGAATATGATCTCCTTCACCACTTTAGTTAACAAATTGAAATAAATACCCATTCTAATCACCATATCATGGTCTGGCTATTCCTTTTTGCACACCTTCATCTCTACTTATCAGAATAAGAGTGTTGCCTCATGGAGCATTGCTGAGATACTGAGAAGGACACGGAACATCCCAGAGCTAATGTGATGCCTAACATACAATGGTCACATACACACACACTCTTAATGACATATATCATGTACATATCTCCTTTGAAGGCCAGTAGCAGAGGACCACAACTATTTCACACATACATGTTGAAAGCAAGGTCCAACGTAGCATATGGCACACAACTAAGACACCATCACTCAATAAGGGGAAAACAAGCCTCATACATGAGGCAGTCAATGTGCTTTGGCATCAGTAACAGGAATGCCTGACCAGACCCTTGACAGCAGTAAGTCCAACTGCATCCAATATTTGCAAGGACTATCTGTGACTAGAGTTCCCTAGAAGCAGAACATAGACAGCACAAGTGCCACACATATGACATGCATTGCGCACATGACATTCCATGTACATGTCAGCCCATTTCCTAACTCCTGACACACCCATGCACCTAGTCACAACCCACCTGTCGGAAGAGGTCCCTGGAATACTAAGATGTGTACCCTGATATTACCTTCTCTACACAAACAGACCAACATTAGCCAACCAGTGTGCTACACCCTTTCCTATGGTATGCCATTGTCATAGAACATCTGACTGCAAGGACATCAGGTCAATTTATACACTGTCTTCTAGTTTCAAAGCCCTGTTAGCACATGTAGATTGCTTCCCCTTGTGAACATGTCTGTTGGCCCTTAGAATGCAAGTCTCACCTACAGGACTGGTGAGAAACAGGTGCAGCCCACACCGGTGATCACCTCCATGCACAACACCCATTTCAAAAAGCACTGCCCCTGAGGATGCCTGGAACAGCATAGGAGTTGCCATTATGTCAAATACACCGTCAAGCATTGATACTAATTAAGCCGTGTAACACAGCCCTTGGGTTCATTTGTCACCTTCAAAAACACAGGACGTACACAGTTTGACATGTCAAATATCTAGTTTGTCCTCAAAACAGTCTCAGTCAGACCAATGATTACGTAACTTGTCAAGTAACTGGATCCTGAATCCCCTTGCATTCTGTCAGCCTGAATGGCAACTGTATGTGCGTCACACTAAAGTATCCCTGTGTCTACATATGTACCACACTTGCGTTAGCAAACCTCTCATTCATCAGGGGGCATTGGGCATGGGCTTCTTCCATGCATACCCAAATACATTGTATAGCATCATCTGCCTTTTAACTGTACCATTTGAGATACATCCTCATGGAAAAGCAAAATTCATGGCCCATCCCTTGTCTGGGTTGCATTTATGCATGAATGTGTGACAGTGTAACAAGGGCCGTAGGCAGGGATTGGGTACGGGGCTTTCAGCACAACTAGCAACCTCTGATAATGTCCATGAATAATAAACAAATGTCAGGACCCTGACAGTTCACACACAGCATCACAGTGCGCACAACATAGTGATGGGCTGTGTGTGGTGAATAGCTACGAGAATAATCAGCACAGAGGCTATGATGTTCCCAGATACAGTGGGAAGTGCAGAGGCCAACCTGTGTACAAATATTGTAATGACACCTGCCGGAACATGACACCTGAGACATTATCTCACTCAGCACACCAAGGTTGCCCTGTTGACTGTCTCATTACACGTCTTTAGTGACAGCGTGGGACCGTCCACATGTTGGTTCACATGTCCACATCTACTTTACTCACGTTGATCAACCAAGGTTACTCAGTAGATACAGGAATAGCTGCCACTGACTCATGATGAGTCCTGGACCGAACTGTGACAAATTATACCCCAAACAATCTACAGGATCATCATTGGACCACACACATGAACAAGACACCTATGTGCAATTGATCACTGAAAATAAGTGGACACGTGCTGTCTTGTATGCTAGTCCACCACAGCCACTTGATAGTTGGGGCTCACTTCTATGGCCTCAACTGTGGTGTCATCATACATATGAGATTCACCCTTGTCTGTCTGTGCAAACAACATGGTACCCACTTCCTCAATGCATGTGTATGACTCACTATTGGATTCTCCAAGTAGTGCCAAGGAAGCTGTTACTAATACTCTAGGACGTAGGATGTAGAAAATGTGGACCATTGACATGAACAAGCGTCTGCCATCCATCTGGTGCATGCTATGTCACATGTGGTGTCTACGTGACCCTAAAACTTGGAAGTACACTTTACGGGTGTTGTTACATGTATGACTAACACATGCCCTCGCTCATTTTAAATTTGACTTACATCTAAGGATTGGACACATGGATGTCACATTCATACAACCATATGTACAATGATGCTTCATGTGATACACACACACTTGGGCAACCAACACATTAGTTGTCAAAGCACACACTTTGAGCCAAAGGCATTTAGGTATTGTACATATGTTCGTCACATTGCTATCCTCTCCTTATGCCAAACATGCACAATTTGTGCAACACATATATGTAGGCCACACTTATGACCATCTATTGCGTCAGCCAACTGTAAAAATACTGTGAAGGGTGTAGTGGATCATGTTCCACTGCAGTATGATGTCACACATGTGAACATACACCATCAACACCATACTGTCTTCAATTAGCCAATCTCTGATGTGTTCCAAATGTAAAATAACCAAAAAACAAGTAAAAATGCCCCACACCAGTTAATGCACTGTAATTTTGAAGTCCCTAGCAGTGTGCGCCATTTTTTGACAACCAAAACTGTATTTTCGGCATTTTTTTTGACGCACAGGAGTGAAATTTAGACCGCATCCAGATATTTGTACAGTCCATGTATCATTATGTGGATGCGGGTTAATATTCACGTCTGTGCGTCACAAAAAAATTACGCAAATACAGCGCGAAAAAGGCGGGACTTTTCATACAGGAAGTGATGTAATAGGATATTCTGTTTTCAGATCATGTACAGTGGGTGTACTTTCACTTTTCACTTTGCAGTCTATGATCCTTCTAGACTGTGTGGCTGTGTAGAGAGTGTTGTCCTGAGATTTTGTGCTGTTTTTGTCCTGTGTGCTATCTGTAAAGTCCATTTGTGAAATAAATATTGTTTGTGTATACTGTACTATTGTGTTTTGTCTACATTTATCCATTTATCTTGTGTTTTTCTTGTTTGTGGGAGTCTGTTGTGGGTAGTGTTAGTTTGGGGATAGTTCGGCTCTTTTAGTGTTTAGGTTTACTTTTTTTCTGTCTTTGTACCCCTACTTTCCCCCTTTTCCCCTTTCTATTTCTTTAACCCCTATTCCATATCATCACTTATAAGTATGTCTGGTGGGCCACGTCTTGGCAGGATGGGGGAAGAGGAGTTGGGGGGCTTCATCTGGCTGATGATGCATTTCTTGCCGCTCATGATCCAGGCAGGGGGCAGGGTGATACAGGGGTATCTGACAGAGGTGCGCAGAATCCGGTGGGGAAAGTTGCTGCATCACCTGCCGCGTGTGTATGCCAGCCAGAGGAGTGACCACCAGCTGAAGCACCGGTGGGCTGACCTCATCACCAGGGAGCAGGATCTCTTGGACCACCTGGGAATCATGATTGGTGGCACTGTTGGTGAGTACGAATTATGTTAATGTGCATGATTAAATGCTCTGTAGTGACATCAGTGGTTAGTGCAATGTCTGCCAGCTAACTTGCTGACTGTGTGTAATGCTGGGGAAATATAAGAGGATCATTGATGCACTATGGCAAGGATCACAATTGCTAGCTGTCAGGTAGCACGTGCTCAGCAAACTTACAGTTTACTTTTCCATGAAGGAAATTGGTGCAGCCTTTTTGTCAGAACAGCTAACAAAATATGAGCCAATCATGTCTATATAGGGTACTATTGACAGAGAAGTACAGATGTACCAACATTTAGGCCAACTATGTTGACACAATTGCTAGACTGACTTTAGAATCACTACATGATGCTGAAAATGAGAGCTGCCTTCATGTCAATCGATAATAGCAAAGTGGCTCAGACATATGTCTCATGTGAGTCTGGTGACTGTGGAAGGAAAGTGTTCACAGAACTACTATGAATGTGTGGGATTATTATGTTCCTTGATCTTTTTGGATACATGTCAGTTCTTGATTTGAAAACATTGTGAAAAGGTGTAAGGTGACCTCATCTAACATCTTAAGATGTTTGTTGGAATTAGTTGAACCAGAATCCAAATATGGATGGCAGTCCAAGTGTACGCACATGGCCTCACATCTCCATGGTTGGTGCAAATCACCATAGCTGGGCCACATCAATTGACTATACTGTAACAACAGGATGGCTTACAAAAGTCCCTGCCCCTCCCTCTCCCTCTGTACATTGGGCCTATGTGCAATAAATATGTCATGGCCACAAGGCATGTTTGACTGGTAATGCAGTCCTCAAGTAACCAGGCTTTGGATGTCTCTCTTGGATGCACATGATGAGACGATTACACTCCATATTTTTTAGTGCTCACCAATTATGGGGCATGTTTGCAACCACATGATAGTTAGGGCCAATGTATGTGTGCAGATATGTGTGTAACTGTCACAGGAGACCCATGCTATGTACAAGTTGGCCGTGATATATCAGATCCAGTACCATCATGTCTGAATGGCTGCCAATTCATTATTAAGCCTACACATTGTAAATGTTTATGAAATTGTTGCACTGTGCACAGATGATTTTGAGCACATTTCTTCCTTCCATAACTTACAGGTGGACCGGCACCCTACACTGTGGGAGAGGTGGTGACATTTGAGGACCCCGACCACTCCAGTAAGTGTTGATATGTCTGTTATGTGTTGTGTTTGCTGGTTATGGACTCGTGTGAGTTGGACGCATAGCAAGGTGTGATGCGCTGGGCTTGCTTTTCTCTTGTTCCATGAGTGGAAATGCAGTTCTCACATGTTTTGAGTTTGCCAATGCGTATCCAATAGTATCATGTAGGGATTGTAGGACATCCCTGTAGGCCCCACTGTGAGTACATGGGATAGTCATGTGTATGACACTTGTATCACCAAGAGTCGCAATGGAAGTCAGCCCCAATTTAGTCAGCCTGTCAGACCCACATTCTCTAAGATTGGTAGAGCTAATAGCTTTCCAATAGACATCTGCTTCCCTATTTACCTACGTTATTTTGAAACAGTAGGTAGAACCTCCTAGCAGCATGTACTTCCACATGTAGTGCAACAAGTCTGTGGAACCTGAGTGCAATGGCCTAGATGTGCATGCAACTCATGATCATGGGTGTTCTAGCAACTCTGTGTCTGATGTAAGTCAGGCCTCACTGGAAGTATATGTTGTGTACTAAGTTCTGCATTTCCTGACATGTCTGACCCTATGAGTGCTCTAGGGTTTGCTGACTCCTAATTGTAGATAGACCTTACCTGTGGTGTGTCTGTAGAGACAAACATGTGTGGAGTTTCCTATACACTCCTCGGTGTACATGTTGTTGGCAAATCATAGTTGTGTATCCACCGCCCCCCCTCAAACACGGCCATGGGTTTGTGAATGGGGTACCTAGTACTGATGCTACCAGTATGTTATACATACATGTGAATAAGTGACGGTTTGGTTGCATACTAGTATACACACTCAGGTTTGACACTTGGTACTATACTGGCAAGTCCAGTTACAACTTGCAGACCATGTGGCTTTAGTTTTGCTTTCCGTACACTGACATTTGTAGCCCAGCTCTTGGCGGAGGATATGCAGCATGATTATTAGATGATAACTGTCAGAACTCGGATTGCAAGTCAAAGCCAGTTATTACCCATCTTGTAGGTTATGGATGTGCTTTGTGTGATGTGACCTTTGTAGTCTGGCCTGCCATATGTTTCCTCAGGGACATTCAATGCTCTGTATTGTGATATGAGCCGTTACAAGTACAGTAGATGTAATGTCTGATTAACTTGCTGTGCCATTTCACACAATGCAGTTACTAATGTAGAATATCTGCATTTGTCTTCACAGCTGTTAACATGACTCCAGACCAGGTCTGTGAATTTCAGCACCGGGCCATGCAATATCAGCACATCCTGCTGGTGGAGTTGGGGTTCCGGAGGATGGCCCGGCGATATCGCCATGAACGGGCCTCCGGGGCATGGCGAGCCTTCCCACAGGGTGGGCCTACTTTGTCCACCACAGCCACCACCAGCACAACCACCAGTCAGAGCCAGGTGGCCCCACCCACAGCTGCCACTGTTGGTCCAACATCTGCTGGACTTCCTGGCCCCAGCATTGCCACCAGTGTAGGACAGCCCACTAGGCCTGGCACCACACCCACACAGACCTCCTCCACCGGTACCCAGACTGCCACTGCTCCATCTGTTGACCCTGCAGCCTTCAACAGAATGGAACATAAGATGGACAAAGTGCTGCGCAAGTTGAGCCAACTGAGCCGGGACATACGGCACATTAACCAGCGGGTCAAGGACATTAAGAGGACCCTCCGGAGGGCCAACCTCTAGACACTTTTTTTGATGGACATGATTCCCTCCCCTCCCTCCTCTTTCCTTGTTCTTATAGTTAGTGGGCTTAGGGGGCTTAGTGTTAGGTTAGTATAGGCTGTTAGTTTAGTTAGTGTTGATGTGTGGGGGGTCCTCCCTATTTATATTTTTACTTATTAAGTGTGTGGGTGGGTGGGGGGCTATGTTGGGGTTCTTGTGTGTTAAAAAAAAAATATAATAATTAAAAAGTAAAGTACCAAAAAAATATATATTTGTTTAGGATAGTATAGTATGTGTTTAGGCTAGTATGTGTTGTCCTCCATGTGTCCCGTCTCATAAGGGGGGGTCGGGGGTAGATGTTTAGAACGTTTCGCAGTAAGTAAGTGTAGCTTAGGTTAGTTAGGGACAGTTGTGGGTAATGAGTAGTCAGGGTAGATTATGGTAGGTAAGATTTTTCCCTCAGTTTCCTAATCTGTGGTTAGCATTTAATAAATATTTGGTTACCCCTTAATAGTATGTGTTGAATGGTACATGATCGTGGGTTTGGATTCAGTGTACATCAATTTGGTACTATAACATCTGTGTCCTATGCTACAAAAAATCCCAACTGAGAAAATCCCAACTGAGCTGTACGATTGGCAGCTAGCCCAGAGCTACCTTGCAAAGTGTCGACCCTTTGTTGCAACCACCAATCACAGTTAATATGGATCCCAATTTGTTTCTGTTGATAAGTGTGTTTTCAAAGTCACTAACAGTGCTTCCAGACTTGATATTGGGGAAACATTTTTAGGTCTGACTGCAGTGTGATGATCATGCACACCCTTATAAGATGAGTTCTCATTGACAATCTTGTATTCTTGTCTTCATGACCCTCATACATCATTTGTGACACAGTTCGGCATGATTACCTATTTGTATGTTAACTCAGACACCTTCGTTTGTGCAGTTTTTGTAGTGTTTACTTAGATTAGTGTGGCATGTTTATTGTGTTATTTTTGCATGTTTACAACATTTTGCGACCACTATTTGATGACTTAGTTATCCCCTGAGGAAGCATTCTTCTGTCCAACACAGCATGGTGGTATATGGTTTCTCACTTCATCCGATTTGTCCCTCAGGAAGGGCACAGTATGATGTAATCATTGGCACTGTGCAGAATTCTCTAACTACATATTATCAGGACAGTTGTATTGACAAGCTACGTAATTTGACAGTAGGCACATTTCAGTTATCTACTTCACAGTTGATATGTCACATTACCCAGAGACAGATTTGTTGTGTAAGTGCTATTTATTGAAACGTGCTGTAGTGCTATCTGTACATTGTCCATGATTGTGAGTCCATTATAGTGACATTTGAAATTGGGATCCAACACAAGGGGTTACGGAAATGCTTTTGACATGCTGAGGTTGAGGTTTCAGACAGTGCAGAGGGACAGGATTTGGCAATGAGTAGGAGAGAGACAATCACTGGGCTGGGTGACAAGATATACAGTGGTTTGCAGAACAGTGCTCAAGTAAAGTTGTTGCAAGACTGGCAAGTTACAATGCGCAGGACCTTGGTAAATGTGGGCCATGTGGCAGGGACTAGTGCTTCCGGGTCATTTTCCTTGTGAATGTGATCTGTTCCATGTCTTTTTCTTCTGATGTGTGTGTTGCCTCCTCTGTTCTTGGTGGTGGTAGTTGTGAAGGAGCAACACACACCTCAGTGTTAGAAGACGTGGAGTCAGACATCCCGGTCGCTGCTTGCTGTGAAGGTCTTAAGGGCAGTACTGCAGCAAGGAGGGTCTTCTGGTTCTTGAGAATAGCAGCCACATCACGATGGTAGGCAGCCAGGTCGGCACTGAGGGAGTCATGATTGCATTTGTGCATGCAGTGGAAGGTTTGGGGTGCGAGGTGTTGTGGCAACTCCCTTACTGCAGTGGTGAATTCCTTGACAGTTTCTTGTAGTCCTTGCAGTATAGATGTTAGGGCTTGCATAGCTGCTGCCTGATCTGCAGATGACATAATGCACGAACGCACCCCCTCAAGGCTGGCTGCCATAGTTTGCATCCCTACCGCACCTCCTTGGCCACCTCCCGCTGTACTCCAACTACAGTTCTCTCAAAGCTGGTGCCAGTGTCGTCAGAGTCCTCAGCTGTATTGGAGCTGGCAGGTCTTACAATTGGGTTTGTGGGTGGATCCTCTGCGATGGCTGCTTGTTCTGTGCTCCTCCTTGTGACTGAAGGTGGGGTCTGGAGGGTTTCAAGGACCTTTTGGATAGTCTCCTGGGGAATGTTTATCGGCTCGTCATCCATGTCATCAGGGAAATCTGGGACAGGCATATCGGCAGGAGATCCATCTTCCTCTGCAATGAAACAGGGTACAATTAGTGTGTCTGTGTTGTGGCAATTTTGATGTGACGTGCCTGCCTTTTGATGAATTCACTTTGTGATCTTGTTTTGTGTTAATTTCTCCAGTCCTTCAGATGGGCATTCTTCCAGGTCTATGTCCCACCTGTGTGTCACATGTATGTAATTGAGTTATCAGACTTGTCAGCCTCATCGCCTCTAGGTGTTGATTTATGCCAAATAGAGAATTGCCACCTTCTTTTCCTACTCGACCCTCCGTGTACATCCATTCTCATGGTGAGACCTTTCCCTGGCTGTGGGTGTACTGATAGCCCTGGCAGCACACTTAACAATCTGGACCTGCCCCAATCTCTGATCGTTCACATCCACTTAAATGTAATTGACGTGGCATATCCTATGCATGGCAATGTTATGATCCGATATGGATGTTGACATTGTTAATGTGTCCTGCCGATGTTGGGGAATGTGTGTTACATTGGATTGCCCTGATAGTCGTATCAGTGTCCTATTTCATCCTCTGACTGTGCAGGTGTATTTCAGTGACCAGTTACATGTGTCCCCTGCTCAATGCTGTTGTCTGAGCAGTATGACATTTGGGATGTTGCCTTGTTACCCAGGCACAGGATGGACCCTGACATATGCAGCATGGGTGTGTGCTTAGTGCTGTGTAGCTCCTATTGTTGTTTACATTGACTGATGTTTGCGACAACTATGGGCATTGACATTTGAGAGTACTGGGGCCTTTGTCTTGTTTCTGGGGATTGTTGCAGTTGTCATCCTCAACCCATAATTTAGGTGTGTATGATCCATGGCGAGGTTACATCCATTGGCTACTTGAGCCGCAAACAGAGCAGAGGTGGTAGTGGCAACAGTTGTCGCAGTTACATTCTAGTTGTCGGTATGGCTAGAGGATTGCTAATAGGGCCCTAGTTAATGTAGGGGGTATGTTGGCTGATTTGTGCCAGGATGTCAGTTTGACGTAGTGGCCTTCCCTCCTTGCATTGCTTTCCCTTTGCTCCATCGTTGGCACGACAGCATGCCCCCATGGGACTGTTGTTGCTGTTGTGTAATGGTGTGCTCCAGGTCTTCTCAGAACGGGCCATGCCCCCCTGCCGTGCCCCTTTACCCATGCCACTCCATGTATTAGATGACTTCCATGCATTTAGTGGTCGGTATCCCCCCCCCGGTTGTAGATGACATTATTGCATTTTAATTCCCCATGCGACTTATCCTGCATGTGCGTTGTCTCCTGGTAGTCTACGCTGTCCTGTCCTTGAATCCCTGTGACGATCTCCTCAGGGATGACGGCTGCGACCATCTCCTCCATGTGGTTCAGGGCCTCCTGGTGTGCTGGACTCCCACCTCCAGTCAGCAGTGCTGCCTTCCTGTTCCTTGCCATCTTTTCCTTGGTCCTGCGCTTGCAGTCATGCCAGCGTTTCTGCGTACTTCAGCCACACTGTTAATCTTGTCGACAATTTGTTACCATATGGCCTCTCTCCTACTGATTGGTAACTTTGATGTGACAAACAGTTGGTGCTGGTGTTCCGTCACCTCTTTAACCAGAATTTCCTGCTCCTCTGCACTAAAGCAACACTTTCTTTTCTTCTTAAAAGTGTCCTGGTTCTTGTGTGGGTCCTCCTGGCTGGTTCCTGTTTTGCTGTCATCTTCCTGGGGTCTGTAGTGGCATCTGGGATCCATTTTGGCTCTCCTCTGGTGAAATGGCTGTGTTTGCTGTTTTTTTTAACACTATTGCGTTTAAAAAAACGGCGCATATCCGGTTTGCGGTGCCGTAAATCGACCCACAGCCATTTCCGCCGCGTTAACGTAGTTTTCCTTTACGGCTTGACGCTGCAGTGTGCGTCAAAAATAATGACTCCCACCTGTTGTTTGCGCCGCCGTGCGTCAAAGTATAAATATGACGCCCGCACGGCGCACCAAAATGGCGTTAGCCGGTGGAATTATTTTTTACACAAAACTGCGCCGGCGCAGTTTTGCGTCACAAAGTATAAATATGGGCCTTGGTGTCTGCTGCCTGTCTCTGATTACTTGTCTGGGGTGGGTGACAGCTCGGCTTTGTGTATTTGTCCTAGACAGCCACACACAATGAGAGCTTAGGTGTGACTTGATGGGCCATCCACATGCTGATAGGCCACTCTGGGAAGGATGGGAGGGGTGAAGTTGGGCACAGCCTTCCACTTACACCCGAATAGGCTGTGTCCTGTCCCCACACAAAGGGCTGTCTAACCCTTGTAGTGAGTCTGGAGCCAGGGCAGGAATGGCAGGACCCTTGTGCACTCCAAAGGCCTGTTTTTGAAGTTTCTCCCACTTCACAGACCAAACTGTGAGTAAATACTGGATCTCTGACACCACCAAGACAGTACACTTCTGGACCTGTGGTTACTCTGCCAGGAAGAAGGACTGCTGTGCTGCTACAAGGACTACCACTCGGCTGGACTGTTACTCTGCTGGACTCCTGATTTACTGTGCTGACCTGCTACCCTCTTGCCTGGGAGTAAGAAGGACTGCACCTGCATTTCTCCAACCCATAACCTGGAGTGACTCCAAAGGCCAGCTGAATTATCTTCTGATTGAAGTCTCAGGGACTTAAAATACTTCCAACCAACCTACATCTACACCTGGATTTTAGCATCTGTGAGTATACCCTCCCACGTGGTGCTACCCCAGTCTTGGACCCTTGGAAGTGGGCTTAAGGTGTATGATGCAGTTGAAACGATTCATTGCAGCTGCTGCGCAGCTCAGAACTGGCACATCAACCCTGTTGAATGGATCAGATTTACCAAATCAGCCACCTTGTGTGGATTGGAATTGATGTATCACCTCTCCAGCATGGATTGACCATGGCACATTGCTTTCATAACTGCTGCATCTTGGACCCAACACATGGCTACTTTGTGTGGAGAAAATCGAAGCATCTTTGCTACTGTGTAGTAAGGATTGACTCATCACCACCACTGTGGTGATTGATACCAACTCACCACTTTAGCCTGGTCTCCGCAGTAGTCCTTTGACGTTGATGCAACTAGGATTAAGGAACTTCTTTCAGAGGGTCTAATGTGGTCCTTGTAGCCAGCCTGCACTCCATTTGGTTGACCTGAGCTTTTGACTTTATCCCGGTCCTGAATGACCAAATATCCCCTGTCGGCGGTTCTTGTTTCTAAGCACTTTTGTGCAGTGCATTTTTTAATAATTCAGAACTCAAGTTCTACCTGTTTTTTTTATTTTTATTAAATTAAGTTATATTTTTCTAACCTGGTGTGGTGTTTTCACTGTTTTACTGTTTGAAATATTGCACAACTACTTTACACATTTCCTCTTTAGTTAAGGCTCTGCGCCACACTACCAGAGGGTGAGCACAGGTTAATTTAGAGTGCGGGTGTGTTTGTGATTTACCCTAACTAGGATTGTGGTTCCTGCTTGATGAACACACATACCTCTGTCAACCAGAACAGAAACCCAATTACTAACAACATTAACAAGAACTTTGCCAGCTGCATCAAAAGGGGTTCTAGTTAGATGGAAAACTATATCCCCTTTCTTATAAATGGATACAAGGACTGCAGATTTCTAGAGATGAGGAATATTATTGCTAGCTATGAATGCGTTAAATACCTTTGTAAGTACTCTGGCACACAACTGAAAATCTTCTTGAAAGAGGCCAGTTGCCACTAAATCTAGGCCAGATGCTTTATGGTTTTTCATTCGATGTTTGTTAGAAGCTTAATCCTTATAGAATAAGTGGTTCTGTGCTAGAAATAAACTAAACTGGATTAAATTGTTATTGTTGGACATTCTTGAACTGAAAGCATCATTACTAGCATGAAGTGATTATTGCACCTTTAGAACATATTTTCACTTCCTTTAATTTGAGCTAGAGTGACTATTGTTCTTCCATGAAAAATAGGTTGTCCTCAAAGTGTCCAGACTCTGGTCAGATCCTGCTGTGCTTTCTGCTGCAGCTTTGTGGTTAGCTATAAAGTCAAATACTATATTGTTGGGCAAGTGAGAACCAAACACAACCTTCATTACTACCAAATTGATTCAAGCACACATGTGTTATTAAAAGCTACTTTACATGCTACTTTTTGCCTTATGATGAATTTATCAAATTGCATTTCCATTATCCGTAACACTATATTATAAATCCAGAAAGTGTAAGACCAAGATAAGCGACATAAGAGGTATTTCCTTTTGCCTGCTGAGGATGGTGCTAGATGTCTGAACTACATATTATGGTGCAACATAAGATGGAATTTCTCTAATTTGAATGATAGATATGTGAGGAAGCAGCAATTACTGCAGAACATATGCCAGATGCTCTCTTCTTAGTATTGCATTAAAGTGGGCATGAAGACTGAATTTAATACTGTACAGTCATTCAGAATCCAATGAGAGTGCTCCTGGCATAGGGTATTGATCACTAGATTACCCATATTGATGATCTTTCTAAGCATGGTTCACAGCCCATTCTTTTTGACTTTATGATGAGCTGCATATGGGAGATAAAGTAAGATGATTAAACATTTTACATTTCAGCCATATCCCAAAACCTTGGGCCGATCTTACTAACATCTGCTTCAGAAGTCTCATCCAAAATATGATAAATATGTGAAAACCCATCAGAACAGCCTACATCCTTCACATATCAGAACAAAGGAAGGGTGACCGTAATAATCCTTCTTAGTGAAGTTCTGGTTGAATCCCAGATTAGGGCAACACTAGGATTAATTCACAATCGAATCCACTATAATAAATGATTAAGATGTGCATAGAGATCCATCTTTTCTAGCCAAGGACTGCATCACAAGAAGTTTTGGATCACAAGTTCAATACAGAGAGAAATATGTGGATTTGAAAGCGGAAGAGAAAACAAGGATATAAGATAGAGATTTGCCTGTCTTTGAGGGAAGCTAGGTTATCACCCCACAACCGTCCCTCACCACCCCCCCACATACACAATCCTGCCCAGTACATAGTGAATGCCAAAGACTTAGGCCCTCATTACGAGTGTGGAGGTTCAAGGACTGCCATACTCTCAGTGACAGTCAGACCACCACACTTCAGGCGGTCTGACCTCCACATTTTGACCATGGCAGACAGACCCGCCTAAAAACTGCTATCACTGCCAGGAACATCGTTCCTGATGTGGTGACAGCGGCCGGGGTTGTACTCAGCCAGGACAGTGACGAACTCAGCGCCGCCTGGTTGATTACAACTCCACTTACTACCAGCCTTTCCATGGAGTTGGCATGGCCATGGAAAGGCTGGCAGTAAGCCAGTACTGGGGACCAACGGGGGTGCCCAGTACTGCCCATGCCCATGGCATGGGCACTGCAGGGGTCCCCTTGCCCTGTACTGTTGGAATGCACACTGTCTGCTTTACAGATGTTGCGCATTCCGAGGGGGCTCGGGTGCTGGGGTGCTAATGTGCTGGCCAATATCACAGCACTGTGGAACTCATAGTACACTGTTCCCACCAGTCAGCCTGGTGGGAACATTGTAATATGCTCAGTGGCACACCACTGCCATGGTGGTGGCATACTCCCCGTGAGTGCTGCAGAGTCTCATTGTAGCCAAATCAGCTATTGACCCCTTATGATTTCCAAAAATATACAATTGGAAATGGTAGTCATCAGATTGTTTGGAAAAAATTGCAAAGATTAAAACCTTTTAATTCAGTTGTTTTCTGGGTATGCACAGAGAACAGCATCATTTACAAATAACAGTACCTGTAGTGGAGTCTCACCCAGCATGGGGACACCATCATCCAACTATTCAAGATCAGCATTTATGTTATTTGTTAACATATTAGCACAAGATCTATTGCCTAACCATGTCTTATGTTTAACAATAAAGATCTAATCTGTTAAAGTACCATATTGGGCAAATCAAAATCTAACTCTAGTCCTGGCATGCATTAATCTTATGGGGTTGTCCAAGCCAAAACTTATCAAATTGAACCATTTCTTTTGCATGAGATCGGTTGTGTCCTCCCTATGCCTGGAATATTTCATAATGATAGAAAAAGGATGAATGACTGATAAACTTTGCTAATCAGTAAGAATAAACCAGGCTGTGCACTGCTCAGTGTTCTTCATGGGGACTGCCACATCTGCAATATTACCAGGATCAGTTTTCTCATCATGTCAACTATGACATTGAAGAGTGAATAAATGCGAAGGTACAATTTTTAGGAACTTTAAGAAGACAATAATGTTGCCTGTTTATAAGACCACATTTCTAACACACAGGATCAACACTGCTTTTATTGTAAGCTTCTTTTAACAAATATCAACTAGTAGTTGATGAGTACCAATGATCCTATTGTGTTTCAGACTGAACAGAATGGAATTGGGTGAAAATCCACATATAGAATATATGTTTGACAAAATTCAGCCCCAGAAGCTATTGACAGTTACAAGTAGAGCTTTTTTTTCCCTCTGTTATAAATTGTCAGTGCTCTAACCTAGCTACCACCAGCAATTAGTTGCTGTATCAAACATTAGTTAAAAGTGTTGATGGAAGACGTCTCTGAACACATTTAAAAAGCATGCTTAATACTGAGATTTTGACATTCTAAAGTATGAAACCCATCTTGTGCTAATACAAAATGTTTTCATACAATTTAGTGCTACAAAAAGGTTATCAAATGGAATTGACAACTATTGAATATGTCACCTAGTTTATCTTAACCTAAATTTTATAGGTGAAAAGTGATGCTCTAAAATCCAATCTATACTTTATTTAACACATCTTTTTTATCACAATCAGGGGCAATTTGCAGGTAAATGACTTTCTTGGGAATGTGTGTATAGGGCTGTCCTATGAGAAATAAAAGGAAGCATCAATCCATTTGATAAATGGTTTGAACATGATAGACTGTGAGTTAAATTGTAAATCGATTCTTCAGTCTTGATTTCCAAGATAATGGGGCTTTTGACGGATGCTTGACTCCTTTGGTAGTCCTGGCCCCTTGATATACCTCAGTAAAAAAAATGTGTCCAGAGGTTTTCATTTTTTTATTTGTGTTTTTGTCTCATTAGAAAAGTAATTTAGCTTGGGTTGACATTGCAAATACGGGCCGATATGTTTTCAGGAAGACCTTTTTTAAAAATGAAGGATATGTTGCTGTGATGATGTAATATTTCATGAACCATGAGACCCAAATATTTAATTTTGGTGTCAAAACATAGGTTTTGGGGGTCAAGTAGTCTTATAGAGACAGAAAAACACCAATGACTACCCCTCGTCCACTTCCAACAACTGATCAGAAAGTAGAGGATCTTCATTGAGTACAGAGTATGTGAGTCTCAAAGGGCACACATGTTTTTATCTGCAGCTAGTTTTTCCAAGATTAAGTTTTCCACCGAATAGCTGATATACACAGTGAGGAGAATGTATTTGCAACGGATTTGTATACCCACCCAAACTACATGCATGCGAACTTCTGAAAATTCAAATGTACAATGAGCTCCAGGCAGCTACATAAATGAGAGCCTGCAGTTAAGTTTGCACTCTTTGAAAAAGCAAATTAAGTTTTAAAGCCACTCTTGAGTGTTGACCACAAGTTCACACTCAATGAGATCAAAAAGATAATGGTCAGCATTGATGAAGCTGTATTGATTCATCATAATGAAATTAACATTTATCTGGTGAGAATGTACAATGACAGAATACATTTTGGCAGTCTAACAAAAAAAATGCGTCACTTATAGTGTTCTCAGCTCATATGACTCCTGAAGTTCTTGCTGCCAAAATAAGATCACAAGATACAGTACAATCAACAGGAATGATTTTAAGAAATTCCCTGACAAGATTTCGATTTTCGACGTTTTGTGATGCCCCAGAGCTCCACAGATAATGGAAGTCAACAAGAATGCCTGATGTTGTCTTAACATTTTTTACATCGTTGTTTAATAGCAGCAAAGCAAAATTGTTACAAACTAAAGTTTTTGAGTTTGGAGCAGAAGCTGACAACCTTGATGATGGCTTTGAAGATAAAGGCAAAGAAGTGGAAGATAATCCATGAACAGGCATGCTTATGCTGTACAAATGTACAGTCTTTTCCAAATCATGTTCTATGAATTACATCACAGCAAAAAGAAACCTGTGCTAAGCATGATGACTGCCCACACAATCTATGATAAGTGCAAAAGTAGAGAGCTAATCACTTCAATGACTAGGATTATATTATCAACAAGATATAATCCCATAGTACAGAGCAGGAAATTGTTAGAAGCTCATGCTGTAAAATCTTGTGAATCCAACAGCATATCACTTCTAAGTCACTTTACTAGGAAAGGATTTACAATTGGTGCTCTTGATCATTTTGATTTTGAAGTCAGTTCTTCTTTGTCTGGAACAGCCAGCACACATGGTACTACCATGGTGCTTTTTCAAGACTGGAGCAATCAAGTATCTGCTTTGTCAGTTGTAGGCAATATGTGCAAAATCACTACAAGCCATCAACACGTCCCAGTCAACCAGAAACCTTCAAAGTGGCTGAGGACATGGATCTTCTACCTGATGCTGCAGTCCGCAAAGCTGATTTAACTGAATTTATTATTTTGCTTATTCAGTGTGGACTGTAGGATGAAGAAAAGCCAGATCCTCCATGAGCTGGAATTCATGCTCTGATCTCCCAGAAAACCATCCCACTGAAGAAGGTCGGTTTTTTACCAGTAATACTATCTCCAGTCACAAACTATGCAATAGTGTACACAGCTCTAAACAATTCTCAAAATGTGCATGCACAGCTTGAAGACCAGCCTATCCTGCCAATTTTCTTTGATGAAGGTGTTTTCTGTATTGTAGCTGACATTTTGATGAACAATCCAGTAGAATTTGATGATCTTTATTCACTGATGGACATCTTGCACATTACAAAAATTGCGTTGCTGTGTATAGGAAGTTATCTGAGTAGATGTGGCACAGACAATAAACCTACTGAGGCTGAAATCTTTGGAAGCAGAACTGTCCAGTCAGTATTGAGTGGAAATCATTATGTTTGTTCATTACAAGGTATGCTCATCATATCTGAGGCTACAGAAACATTGCGTTGGAATGCTTTCTACAACAAGAATGACAAATTAGGTTTTGTATATCTTATCTCAGAATTGAACAAGGCACTGTGTGCACTTCATTTAAAAGACATAATGCAAAGCCAGGGAATGTTCAGTACACTCAGTTGAAAATCAGAACACCTGAAAACCGAATTCATAGAGTTTGTCAAACAATGTGAGGAAAAATCTGAACTTTGTAAGTATGTTTTACACATGATAGATCTAATGAAAAACTTGGTACAGGCTGATCGGGAAAGTGATTGGGAGCTGAATGTTGAGACTATTGGGTTACTGTGTTTTGCAAATTTGATTGCATAAAGTACCTGAGGCATGGGTTCAGGTATTTGGAAAGAGTTAAGAAACTAAAGGTAGAAAACCCATACCTCTAAAGGAAAACGTATCCAAAGACATTTTGTGGTAAAAGACAGAGAGGGAAGGTTCAATGGTGTGGCTCCAGATAAGAAACTGGAACTGCTCAGTGGCAGCTAGTTTACCATGACGTCCTTTCTAATTGCAATTTTTTCAGAGCAATGGTACATTAAAAATTAGTGGACTATCTTGACACTGTTGCTCAACAGGAACCTGTGGAAAAGAGAATGGAAAGTTTTAATGAACATGTTGACAGCCTTTTTTATTTCATGCAGCAGCAAGGAAACTACTTTGAAATTTTGAAATGAGCCTGTGTGACTACAAAACTTTGTGACCAAACAAAATGTGGAAAACCAAATAAAGACATATCTACTAGATGCCCCGGAACATGGACCAAAACTATAGGCAGAACTGAAGCAGGAGAGAATTCTATTGAAAGTTGAAAGAGAAAAAGCTGATTGATATAATCATTACAGCTAAAACTTCCAAGCTATAATTGTATTAGTAAGAGTTTCATCCAAACAGCCACTACAAAACAGGTTACAAAAAAATACCCTATTGTTGTGGACTATATCTGACAATTGGGAATGGTCAAGATTTCATCCATGCAAAATGTCAGAGAGGTAATTCAGACTGTTACTTCCAGTGAAAAGGTGGTTGATTTGGATATTGGCGCTTACAATCTTGTTTTAGTAGTAATAAATACATATGTGTAACAAATTTGACTTTCAAGCATTAGACGGTGCTCCGAAAGGGAACCACCCAAAGCACTAAGATAACAGCCAAAGGATGTTACAATATAGTAGAAAAACTAGGCACACGTCTGTCTAATAATCCAGTTGATTTGATGAGTCTCTTTATTCCAACTAATTCACAAACAGCCTGGCAAAAACGACTTTTTCAAGGCTTGTCATGGCTGAAAGATTATTACAAACATCAATAATCTCATGAAATTACTACTTAGACAGTCTAAAGAATCACATTATGTCAGTTAAGTGCTCTTCAATTGAGATGTGGAAACCTCTCATATTATGTTACCAAATGCACCCATATTAACCCTATTACATCAACAAACTTCATATAAAATTAATCTCCATAATTGTGAGTCACAATTATGTTTAGCATTGTGAATACATTCACTTATTAGTTATAGTGTGTAATTGCTGTTTCGTGAAATCTCAGTAAAGTGCAGGTCTAATAACATGCATGCACACACATGTGAAAATAAATTATGTGTACCTTATAACTCTATAGTGAGTATTTAGGAAACTTCTCCTGTACCTAATGTGTAGACTCTCCTTTACTCAAAGTATGTTTACTTCCGATAAGTTGAGAGTTGATTTCTTTGTGAACCTCCTGTATTTAACAACAAAAGTTATACGTTTTAAATATAGTAAAAAGTGCCCCAAAAGTCCTGTGCTGTAAACTAAAATGTGACCGCTTACTTCTGAAAGCATAAATATATTGCATGTTTTAAATGTAAGCGTCATTTTACACATGAGCTCAACTTAAAATATCCCAGTAATGCCCACTCACCAGTTCTTTAATTGCTGGTTCATTCAGCGTGTAGGCCAAACTCAGTGTCATCTGGAACTGCAATGTGAATACGCTCTCGTGCCGTGATCAGCCCTACCTTTTAGTTATGGTGTAGCGACATTATCGAAGAAGGTCTGTCACTACAGAGCTGTAAAATTGAAAACGGACTACGAACAAGCATGTGCAACCAACTGGTTTACTTTTTAGCACCATGTTGCCCACTCACCAGTCCTTTAATTGCTGGTTCATCCAGCGTGTATTCCAAAATCGCTGTCATCTGGAACAGCAACGCGAGTACACTTACGTGCCATGATTAGCCCTGCCTTCTAGTTACGCAGCAGCGACAGTATCGAAGAACGACGGTCACTACAGAGCTGTAAGATTGAAAACAGACTACGAACAAGGATGTGTAACTAACTGGTTAGCTTTTCAGCGCTGTGTTGGAATGTTGATTGTGTCTAATCAATAACATATAGTGGTAAGACTAGTTTGGTTATTATACATTATGTGATGTATTTTCAACTTAAACAATACATATAGTCGAAAGAAATATTAGTGCCCTATTGAATAGAGAGGAAATAAAATTTAAATTCAAATGTGTGTGTATGCATAGCAGATATTATACCACCAACAATATTATGTTCTCCTGAACTCTTGAAACCCAATTAAGTTATATATTGCAAACCAACAGATCTGAAAATTACCAGAAATAATTAATAACCTATTTATATCGAAATGTGAAATTCCAGTGAACATGTGTATGTATACATACCATATATTACAACAATAATAAGTAGCAGAATTACATAATTATCTCAAACCACTAGTAAACATATGTATATTAGTTTTCTCCCAAAAAATACTCCAGCTTGGTCTTTAAGACTGTTCTACAGATCGCAAAGTCAGTGTGCACCGTGCAAAACTGTACATTGCCTTTGACAGTTATCTTGAACTTTCTTTCAAAGACTGTGAGGGAATCAGATGAATGTCTACAAGTGGAACAATTGACCTTGTCTGTGTCAAGAATTCAGCACTTATACCTGTGCTTCTTGATAAATTCTGGTCATCAACATCAAATAAGATGAACTTGGAGATGTTAACTCTCCAAAACATTGTTGATTCTTCAGTGAACACTGAATTACCAGTTACAGCAATTGGAATAATTGTCAATGAGGAGTTGATGCCTACAGAAATTTATTCAAAAGCTAGGGACGATATTGTTAAGAACTTAACAGCAAGCTGAAGGAAGCAGCCCTTTGTGCTGTCCCACATGTTGAATGGATTGCTCAAAATGGTTCCAAAGAAGTTGTTTTACTGTCAAATAACAAAGATATTATTATTGTGCTACTTAGATTTGTTGCAAAGTTCATAAGTCAAGGATTGTCAATGGTAGGGATATGTTATGATAAGAAAAAACATTTAGCATCTCATTACGAATTTGGCGGTCTGACAGCAAAATCCCCGCTGTGACAACCAGCAAAAGACCACTAGACTGGCGGTCACACAGACATTATAGTCATACAGCCAAATCCGCCAAAACCCAGCAAACAAACTGACACTGCCAGGACCCAGGAGAGCGGGAAAGAGGTGGTGTTACTACCAGCACTGTCAGCCCGTCAACCTACCACTGAACTTATTACGAGCCACAAATCACAATGGCAGTTATTCCATTGTGGTCCTACAATTGCGGTCAGAACCACGGCCGTGGTAATTCCCGTACAACACAACACCACATTGGATGGAGTACAAAACAACATAGCTGTCACGAAATACACCCACAAACCACACTATAAAACACACCCCTTCACAAACCACAATCCTTTGCAACTACAACACCACAAACAAACAGAGGCAAGAAACAATGTGCAAAACATAGATTAGGTACCCATTCAACTTTCACATTCACGCATCCCACACAATACACACACCACACACAACAGCACCTCTACTCCACATGTCATGGCCATTAGCGCCTCACCACACAGCACCTACATCCCATCTCTCAAAATTGTTTCTGTATACCACCATCATACCACCACAAAAACATCCCTGTGTCACAGATGACGAGTTAAGAGTCATGGTGGATGAAATCATCATGGTAGAGCCAGAACTCTTTGGTGCACTAATCCAGCAAACCACTATAGCTAGGAACATGGAAATGTGGCAAAGGAAAGTGTGACAGGGTCAATTCTGTAGGCAGCTACCCACACACAAGGGAGGACATCACAAAGAGGTGGAACAACCTCAGGGGGACGGCACATTCCATGGCTGCCAGGTACAAGCTGGCGGTACACATAGGTGGCAGGGATCCCCCATCTCCTCCCCCACAGTTCACATCATGGGAGAACATCCTGCATCCTGAGGGACTGACAAGAATACCTAGGGGAGTAGAGTCGAGTAAGTCCATACAACAGCAATGTCACCTAAATGTATTTGTATGCGTGCTCACTGATTACCATTTACCAGCCTCACTGTCACACCACTCACCACCTTTGTGTATAACTGTCCAAAGACCTCTGTCTGCGATCTCACATTTGGAAAGTACCCACATCACTCTACAACTTGCAGCAGGCACTGTAGCCCTCATTATAACATTGACAGTCAGCTGACCGCTACGCCGGCCATGGCAGTAGTTCTGTCACCAGGCTAGCAGTGAAGACCGCCAAATTAAGACCACAGCGGTTGACATCTTCAGGCTGGTGGTACACCATTCCCCACCATACAATGACATAGATTTTCAGGGCAGGAACACCGCCACAAAAAGGCTAGCAGAAATTAATCATATAAAAGGAGATACTCACCTAGAGGGACTCAGAGGAGTCCGCGGCCGCCATGGAACCCGAATTGGCCAGTCCAATGCTCTGGAAAACCCACAGGGCAATGTACAAGGCCTAACCTGACTTCTGAGACCCCAAGTCACTCCACTGGGCAGGGACATCATGATGGAAGGCAAGCACCTCAGGGGGCAGGGAGAGTGGGGGTGGCTTTTTCTTGGAAGGGGGTCCTTGGGTTTGGGTTTGGGAGGGGGCGGGCCTGTGCTCTTTTTATAAAGGACAGAGAAGTGGGCTTGGAGCGGGGGGTCGGAGGGAGAGTTTGGTGCCCCTTAGTGGGAAGTTTTGCTGCAGAGGGAGAGACATGAGAAGACTGGGAGCTGGAGGCACTGGGCTGGAGAGACGGACCTTCCTTTTCCAGACAGGATAGCGTGGGGAAGGAGGAGGGAAGAGGTCAAGGCGGACAACAAATAGTTTTTTAGGTACAATGGGGCGGACTCTCAGAGCTGGTTTGAGAGTGGGGATAGAGGGAGTGGTTAGAGGACGAGTAGGTGTGCTGGACTGGGTTACAGGTGCATGTACAGTGTGCGTGTGTGAGGTGGATGGCTGTTGAGTGTCTGAGTGGGAGGGTTTATGTGTTTTGGGAGGGGGCTGGGCAGACAGGGTGGGAGAGGAAAAACAGGTTGTTTGCATGTATGTTGTGGTGGTGTCTGCAAGTGAGGTGGGTGTGTTGCATGTGGTTATGATGGTGGTGATGACGACTGCACATGTGGTGAATAGGGTACTAGTCTGTGTGTCTGCTGTTGTGGCAGGATCTGGGACTGATGATGCAATGCTTGCAGGTGTGAGTGCTGATGTGACTGTGAGGGAGGAGGAGGGGGAGACAGTGGAGGCAGTAGCTGTTGTTGTGTGTGTTTCTATGTGTTGGCTGTGTGTATGCTTGTGGTATGATCTGTGGTGCTTCTGATTGTCTGTGTGAGTCCTGTTTGTTGACTTGTGTGCATGCTAGTCTGATGGTGTGGGTGGGATGAGAAGGAGGGCTTTGGGACAGGGAACAGGTAGTTGGAGGGGGGAACGGAAGAACCAGGGACACTGGCTGTCATCATAGAGGAGGCCAGAGCCTGAAACAATCTCTGTAGGGCAGCCAAGCAACCACTAGTGCCCTTCAGGTAGGTATTGCATTGCTGGATCCAGCCCCTGGAATGGCATTTACTATGGTTAAGTGCCCTACAGAGATGGATCTCAGGAGGTCAATAGCCTCTTCAGTGATGGCTGCAGGGCTGACTGGGGCAGGGCCTGAGGTGCCTGGGGTGAAGGAAATGCCCACCTTCCTGGGTGAGCGGGCATGGACAACTGGGTGGGGGGGCTAATGGAACGGCGATGCTTGTATGAGGGTGGTGGAAGATGATGTAGCTGGGGTGGTCCCAGAGGGGTCCTCCACCACCAGGGAGCTTCCACCAGAGGAGAAATCAGAGTCAGAAGTATCAACTCCTGTCTCCCTGTGGTGCCCTCCAACCCACTGAACCCCTTGGCATCTGTGCTCTCTGCCTCCTGGGTCCCATTGGCTGCAGCTCCCCCACTCGCCGGTGCCCCTGCTCCTTTGCCAGATGATGCTGATACACACAAGGACAGGATGACAAGAGGAGAGAGGGTGGGGGAGAAGGAAAGGGAGCACAAGGTCAATTTCAGTAACAACATCACATGTGGCATACACATCACACAGACTCACTGGTACTAACACAATGCAGTATGAATTACAATACCAAACTATTGCCTGGGAACTATAGCAGAAATGAACACAGACACTACCATCTGCACACATACTGGGTCTCAATAAGCCATTTCTGCCTTGGTGCCCTCCAACCCACTGAACCCCTTGGCATCTGTGCTCTCTGCCTCCTGGGTCCCGTTGGCTGAGGGGCAGGTAGCGCAACATGCAGCATGCCACTACTATCTGGCAGACCTTCTTGGGTGAGTAGCACAGGGATCCACCTGTTAGATGGAACCTGACCTTCAGGAGGCAAAAGGTCCTTTCAATGATCCTTCTGGATCAACCATGTGCATCATTATAACGTTCTTCTGCCCTTGTCCTGGCATTCCTCACAGGGGTCAGCAGGCATGATAGGTTTGGGTAACCAGAGTCACCTGCAAATATTGAGGGACAACATTTAGCCACACACTATCCTATATGGCCAGCACTATAGGCATACACCTACATATGCTGGGTGGGAATCAGGGCTCACCTATTAGCCACACCCTGTGCGATCACATTTGGGCTGCTGATATTCCTCGGAACAAAGGCATCATGCACCGAGCCTGGATACTTAGCACTGACGTGGGAGATGTACTGGTCCGCCAGGCACTCCATCTGCACATTCATGGAGTGGAAACTCTTACGATTCCTGAACACCTGTTCATTCTGGCGGGGGGAACAAACGCAATATGTGTTCCGTCAATTGCACCAATTATATTGGGGATATGTCCCATTGCATATAATCCGGCCTTCACAGTGGCCAAATCATCAACCTGGGGGAATGCAATGTAGCTTTACATGTGTTTTAACAGGGCAGACAACACTCTTGTTAGCACATTTGAGAACATTGGCTGTGACATTCCTGCTGCCAATCCCACTGTCACTTGGAAAGAATCAGTTGCAAGGAAATGGAGAACTTATAGCACTAGCACAAGAGGGGGGATCCCAGTGGGGTGACGGATAGCAGATATCAGGTCAATCTCCAATTGGGCACACAGCTCTGTGATTGTGGCCCTGTCCAGTCTATAAGTGAGTATTATGTGCCTGTCCTCTTGTGTAGCCAAGTTCACCAGGGGTCTGTACACAGGGGTATGTTTCTATCTTCTATTCATCCACAGTGGTAGATATCTAAGGGACAAAAGAGTGAGGAGCCTGTCACAAACTGAACAATTGAGCCACAATAGCAGTCCGCAATGTGCAAACATGTTATGGGACAGTGTAATCTGTGAAGTATGTGCCTATTTATCCTGTGACACAGCATTAATCCCTAGGCTTGATCCCCCCCTGAAATGGCGTCCGCCTGTCCTGCGTGGAGGGACAGGTGGAAGTGAGGTAATGCTGCTGACGTTGTGCGCCGTGGCAGTAGGCGGTCGTGAACGCTTGTACAATTCCTCATTAGTTTTAATTGGGCCCTATGGGGTACAGTGGCCAATGGTGATCTACGCCGGTGGTGACGATATGCACGGCCACAGACGCCATCTTCTATCAGATTCCTCTCTTGTTTTCTGACCTTCCATAGGAGAGGACCTACACTGCATATGCTACTGTGACCTGTGTCTGGAACCTATCATGGTCCGTGTGACCGGGGAAAGGCCCCCAATCTTCACTTCTGAGGAGGTGGAGCGACTGGTGGATGGGGTCCTATCCAAGTACGGAGTTTTGTATGGGCCTCCAGACCAACAGGTGAGTGCACTGTGGGCACGATGCATGTGGCGTGAATGCATGGAGTTGTGTGTGTGAAGGCATTGTGTAAGGGGAGTGGGTGGATATTCTCTTTGTGGTGTACACATTGTGTGCTGGGCTATGTGTGTGCCAATTGTCATGAAAACAGGTATGGTGGGCAATTTGTGTTACTGGCTGGACTGTTTGTCTAATGGTGTTTTCCTGTCTGTATTGCCTCTGCAGGTAAGTGGCCATCAAAAGATGGGAATATGGCCTGCCATTGTCAAGGAGGTGCGGACCTTGGGGGTCTATGGCAGGTGGACACCCACTGTTGGAAATGGTTGGAGGACCTGAGACGCTGGGCACAGAAGACTGCAGAGGCCCAGCTGGGGATGGCCTCCCAATGAGGAAGGGGTGCCCGTCGGACCTTGACCCCCCTGATGGCCCTCATACTGGCGGTGACCTACCCTGAGCAGGGTGGGCGCTTGAGGGCATCACAGTAGCCACAAGGGGGTGAGTACAGTGGCCATCATTGAAGCTCATGGCTGGAGGGGTGGTATCCGAGTGGTGGTTGTGTGTCAGTGGGTGCCCCTAGGCCAGGTTAGACATAGCAGCGTAGGTCCTCTGGTGGCTAAGCGTTTGATTATGAAATACTGTTTACCTAGATTGTTAGTATTCACTACTGGTTAGGGCTGCGTGGGTCCCAGGTGTGCTGCAGTTGGCGGTATGTACCCCTCCTCATTCCTTGTTGAGTAGCCATTCCACTGGTAGAGCCATGTATAGTGCGTAGGCCTGTTCCCTGTGTGTGAGGGTGCTGTGTATGCCAACTGTGCTGTTGGTGCAGTCATTGACCCAGTGTATCCTTTGTCTCCCTCCCCCCCTTTCTTGTTTTGTCATCCTGTCCTTATGTGCATTAGCATCATCTGGCAGAGGAGCAGAGGCACCGGAGACAGAGGGAGCTGCATCCCACAGGACCCTGGAGGCAAAGTCCACCGAAGCTGAGGGCACCAGTGGGATGGAGGGTGAGGGGACCACCGAGGCAGAGACTGAAGGGGTCGATACAGACCCTGATCCCTCCTCCGATGGGAGCTCCCTGGTGGTGGCGGACACCTCTGTGACCAACCCAGCTACAGGTACATCCGCCACCCCTGTACCAGCACCGCCCTCCAAGTAACACCTCAGTGAGTTGCCCGTACCCGCTCACTGAGGAGAGTAGGCATGTCCTTCGCTCCAGGCACCTCAGGCCCTGCTCAGTGATCCCTGCTGCCCTGAGTGAGGAGGCTATTGACCTCCTGAGATCCATCTCAGTAGGGCAGTCAACCATTGTGAATGCCATCCAGGGGCTGGCCGCCCAGATAGGGCAATCTAATGTATTCCTGGAGGGCATTCACAGTGGATTGGTGGCCCAACAGAGATCGTTTCAGACTCTGGCCTCCACTCTGATGGCAGCCATTTTCCCTGTTTCAACTGTCCCCCCTCCAACTTCCACTTCCCAGTCCCATTCGCCTCAACCCCAACCCATACCAAGCATACAGCCAGACGAGCATGCACACAAGACAACACCCAAGAGTGTCACAGGCAAACACAAGTACCACACTTCACCCCACAGGCACTCACACAAACAACATTAATTTGCAGACTCAACAACATCCACTATTTCCACTGTCTCCCTCTCCTCCTCCTCCTCCACCTCCCACCAATTTACTTCCACACTCACACCTACATGCACTACATCAATATCCACTACCAGCAACATCACAACACCAAGCAGAACACACACCTCACTGGCAGACACTCCACAACATCCATGCACACATCCACTGTGTCCTCTACCAACGTGTCTGTCCCCCCTCCTAAAGTACACACACGCAAGCACTCAAACACCCATCAGCCATTCACCTCACAACAGCATACAGCCCATGCACCCGCAACCAAATAAAGCAGAAAAACACCTCCAACAACAACTTTCTCATCCTCCACTCCTCCCTCTTCCGGCCCCAACATCCCTTAAAACATTTTTCCTTTCTCAGATTGACCTCTTCCCTACCCCTCCACCCCTGTCCTGCACGTATGGTAGGTAGCAAGGACCCAGCCAAGCACCTCAGCCAAACATTCCACGGGAAGAGTGGCAGCACCACCTACTCAAGGTGGAAAATATTCCAGGCCAAAAATACTGAAGGGGAAGGAGCCTGCACCAGCCACAAAGAAGGGGAAGGAGCCTGCACCACCTGCAAACAAGGGTAACGAGCCTGCAGCAGCTGCAAAAAAGGGGAAGGAGCCTGCACCATCTGCTAAAAAGGGGAAGGATCCTGCGCCAGCTACCAAGAAGGGGAAGGAGCCTGCACCAGCTACAAAGAAGGGGAAGGAGCCTCACCAGCTACAAATAAAGGGGAAGGAGACTGCACCAGCTGCAGAGAAGGGGAAGGAGCCTGCACCAGCAGCTGTCACAGAGCCCCTACCACCAGCCATGGTTGTGCAGCAATTGGAGTGTGCAGGAGCTGAGCAGGAGCCTCCCACAACCACCACCACAGTGCAGCCATCAGAGGGTGCAAGGGATGAGCAGGAGCCTCCCACAACCACCACCACAGTGCAGCCGTCACCGCCAGCAGACGCCATATAGTTCAGCCTCCAAGGGCTGCTGTGCAGCCTGCCCCATCCAGAACCAGTGGCAAGTCACCCACTCCAGAGACTGTGGCCTTGTACTCCTCAGGACCAAACAATGGGAATGTTGCCCCCTCCAGAACCATTTGGCAAGTCACCCACTTGAGAGACTGTGGCCTTGCACTCCCCAGGACAGAGAAATGGGCATGTTTCCCCCTCCAGAAACAGTTGGCAAGTCACCCACTTGAGAGACTGTGGCCTTGCACTCCCCAGGACAGAGCATTGGGCATGTTGCCCCCTCCAGAACCAGTTGGCAAGTCACCCACTTGAGAGACTGTGGCCTTGCCTTCCCCTTACAGAACATTGGGCATGTTGTCCCCTCCAGAACGAGTGGGCAAGTCACCCACTTGAGAGACTGTGGCCTTGCACTCCCCAGGACAGAGCAATGGGCATGTTGCCCCCTCCAGAAACAGTGGGCAAGTCACCCACTCCAGAGACTGTGGCCTTGCACTCTCCAGGACCAAGCATAGGGCATGTTGCCCCCTCCAAAACCAGTGGGCAAGTCTTAATTTATTGTTGGACTGATTACAATCATTTTTGTAAATTCCTGTTGCCTTTGCATTATTCTGCAGATTCTGCAGATTTTCGTGGTCAAATTGCTTTTGTAATGCATATGGTTGTGTGTATGGTGTGTGTGTGTGTCGGGTGTGTGTCATGCGTCGGTGTGTCACTCTCGTTTTCCTCCCACCCTCCCTTGTGTGTTAGGCAGCTGTACTCACCGTTGGTATTAGTGTTCCAAGTGAAGCATCAGGTAGAAGATCATCGGGAAAACTTGCAGTTCGGGTTCCATCGCGACGTGGTTCTTCCCTGTGTCTCCAATGGTGCATCCTTTGACTTTTGTGCTCGGTTTCTGCCAGGCTTTTGATGGCGTTGATAAAACCTCGGAAAAGGTGGCAGATTGTAGAGTCAAAATATGGTGGGCGGTATTTTGTCAGCCACCTGGCTGTAGGCGGCTACTGCCGTGGTGACTGTTGTTTCCGCCCTGGCAGTCGGTGTGGTACAGTGGCTGTCTATCAGAGATATCACCGCCATGTTCATATTTTGGCGATAGTTACCACCGGCCTGTTGGCGGTATTACTGCCACTTTATCACCCACCGCCAGGGTCGCAATGAGGGCCTATGTACCAAATGGAGAATTCTAAAATGAATGGTTCATATCATTATACACTGTGGGTATAGGACAGGCAATGACAACAATGCAATTGACAGCTGCCTATACAAAGTCTCTTACACACGGCTACAACTGTGTCCTCTGCTACTCTGTCCCTTTCACCTCTCATCACCCATAGAACTGTACTCTCCTGGGAAGCTGATAATTGTATAGTCTGTGAGCATAGGGTACCTAATGACAGGAATGCCAAGGAGAGCTGCCACTGGGTTACTACATACACCCTGCTACTCTTGTGTCCTCTGCAGCTCTGGCCCTTCTAACTCTCATCACCCACAGAACTGTACTCACCAGAAGAGCTGAAAATTGTATAGTCCATGGGCATAGGGAACCTAATGACAGGAATGCCAAGGACAGCTGCCACTGGGATACAATATACACCCTGTTACTACTGTGTCCACTGCTACTACTGTGTCCACTGATACTCTGGCCCTTCTAACTCCCATCACCCATAGAACAGTACGCACCTGGGAAAATCCCACATATATATGCACTGTGTTTTACTTTGTGTAAACTGTTTCCTATAGCCAGGTAGAATGGTCGTCAATCCAAATCTGATGTACACATCATTGTCTACCTGACAATGTGTAGCTGTCTGTAAACCTCCAAAATCTTGTTTATTCATCTGGGAGGTAGGGTGAAACCAATGATGCTCCACTGCTGCCAAGATATGGGTCTATGAGCAAACAGAGAAGTGCGTAGAGACCCATATATCCTGTAGCAGGGTGACCTGAAACTAAATCATCAGAAACCCCAAAGGGCAACAATGTGAGATGGAAAGGTTGAGGTCACTATCTCAGAAGGGCACCAAGAAAAGCCATGTTCATGCCTCAAAGTATAACTGTTAGGAAAGGATGGCTCAGGTCACAATTCAACCAATAACAAGGACCATTCAATCCTCTCCTGAGACTGCCATTTCCCACTGGATATAGACCTCAGTGAGGACACCACTCCTGGCTGTGTGGATGTTGAGGCCGAATCTGGCCAATCTGGGGAACCTGGTCAGAGGACTACTATCAGCCCCACCCTGACTACCCACTATCCTGGACAATGATGGACCTGGCACTAGTGGCAGTGGCCAAAATGTGCCAAGGGGTTAGAGGATGTGGAAGGGATGTTTTCGATCAGCACCATGAGGCCGCTAGGGACACTTCTGGCCAGGACACAATCTCCAAAGTTTTGGGAGTTTACCAATAATCCCAAGGCATGATAAGCCAGGTATTTGCCATGCTTGGGGAGATCAAATGGATGCAGAGGAACAACCACAAGGAGGTCATGCAGCAGCGATTGGTCCATAATGGCCACAAAGCCTCACGGACAGGGGTACTGAGAGACATGAACAGCACCCAGAGCAGGGATAGACAACACCTGCATACCACTCCCATTAACCAAGTTGCACCAGCTCCCACTACCTCTGTAGTAACCAGTGGAAGGGAGGCCCTGGCAGGGGAAAGACCTACCTTAGCCTCCCTTGCCTAAGTAGCTAGAGAACTCCCCTGCAAGTCTGGATGTCGACCAAGACAACCAGGAGGTGCAGATGCCAAAACACCAACAACTGCCAGGAAGTATCCTTTGACTGATGGATCCCAATTGTCTGCCACAGATGCACCCTGTTGACGTTTCCTGAGAAACTTTCAATTTTCCATGATAGTGGGACATTGGACTTTGGACAACAAATGTTGTAGCTGCTACTCCAGTGTTCACATCCACCATGACTGATCCCTTCCCTGTTTGACCTTTTTTGTTTCTTACACATTCAACCCAATTTCCTGTGCAAAACACAATAAACAGAACTGAAACACCATATATGTATTGTGAGCATTTTTCTCCGTTTGAGTAGATGTTTGTGAAATGTGTCACATGCTCCTGATTGAAACATAAGTAGGTGAATGTCAAGAGGGACATGTCAGAGGTAATGCCATGATGAAGATCCCTAACAATACAAATCCCAAAGTGGAATACTTCTTTAAGCCATCTTCATTACACTGTGCAGCACACAGGCAACACAAGTGTCAGGCCTGTCATAGTCAAGTCTATCCATACAATGTACACTTTTGCTCCTGTATCTGTGAGTACCTTCCCACTGGTCACTGAAGTCATTGACATGTTTTGCTGTGTCCAACTGAATAGGTCTATAGAATGATTGGAATTGTTATCAGCTTCACCCTTATCACATACCTACACCATGCCTACCAAAACTACATACCCCATTATACAGACAGAGAACAGCACTGCAGTCCATAGACAGATGTTGTTCCACTTACAATCACAAGACATCTGTGGGCATGTGACACACCAATGTCAGAGTTGTGCCACATGCACTGTGGCCTGCATGGGGGGAGCACAGACACAGCTACTCACCTGTCACACAGGAATTATCGCAACACAATAGGAAGGTAGAGGGAATGGTTTGCACTGGATTACATGTAATAGGGACACAAAATCACAAAGAGTACCCCTATTATACCTACTTACCATGGCAGATAAGTCCATTGTGTAGCGCAGGTCTCTGCCCTCCTACAGTCCTTGCAGCCTGGGAATGGCATTCAGAAATCCCATTTTGTTAGGACACAGTACCTGCATCAATCCATGTTCACTTCACATGTCAAACCAGTTCCATCCTTCTTCCAATGATACAACTCAGATATGTCCACATGAGGATGCCATAGTCAAGAGAAATGTAAGGATAAAGTGTAACACCAGAATGTTAGCCAGGTGAAGGCTACATGACCTGCAGGTTTGCATTACAAATTGTTTGTTAACTCAAACTGTGCTTTGCAACGCCCATACTAAAGTGTTCCTTACAAATGTCACAAGTGCAAGTCAGCAAAACCTAGAAAACATCTGCTGCATACTACATAGCATCAAATGCCCTGTCAGATGATCACAAAGAGATCCTTCATATACAACCATGAAACCCAAAGTCCCCCTAGGAATCATTTGAATCACTTATCATTACATACTTACACTCAGGTGACGTACTGATTGATGAGATAAGCCCTCATGTCTCCACCTTCATACACATCACAGACATCCTCACTTGGCATATCTGCAATCTCACCTAGTGACTCTGCTAGCTCTCGCTCATCTGGGATGTATGGTATCTGTCACCTCAGGGCAAGGTTATGGAGCATGCAGCAGGCCACAGTGATTTTACAGGTGAGTAGAGGAGGGCTCCACCAGAATTATCGATGTAGTGAACTTTTGCCTTCAGGAGCCCAAAAGCCTGCTCTACAACACACCTTGTTCTTCCATGAGCCACATTGAAGTGGACTTCCCCTGGCATGGTTGGGTTCCTCACTGGTGTCAACAACCAGGGAGGGTTTGGGTATGCAGAGTCCCCTGTAAGGGATAACAACATGGGTACAAACTTGTACTTGTGAGTGGCATGATCTCCTTTCTTGTCTTCTCCATCTTTGCAGATCAACAGCCATCAGAAGGGGATTGGATATGCCATTGCCAATAAGTTGTGGTCCCTCGGGGTCCACACCCAGTAGAGCGCCCACTGTTCAAAGAGGTGGGATGACCTGAGACACTAGGCCCGGAAGATCGCAGTGGGCTATCTTGGGATGTCTTCCCAAAGTGGACGGGGTGCCTGTCGGACTATGACCCCCCTAATGGCCTGCATATTGGCGATGGCCTACCCTGAGTTGGATGGGCATTTGAAGGCAGCACAGCAGCCACAAGGGGGTAAGTGCAGTCCTAAGTCATGTTTGACCACTTCCAGACGAAAGAGTGAGGGACTGATTGCTACATCTGAGTGTGTGAGAAGTGTCATGTGTCTCAGTTGTTCCTATCCCACATAGGTATGGTTGGGTCATGTATTGCCAGGATGTGTTGTCATCCATTTGGGCTCTGGACCTGGCACTTACCATGAATTCCCCTCAGTCCTTTACTATAGCATGGCTGCCATTTGAAATCATATTGTCTTAGTATGATCAACTGTAACTCCCCAGGTGGGTGTAACTTCACAAAAACAGATAGATCATCCCCATTGTTACTATAGGAAGATGGATAGGTTCTAGCACAGATTCCAATATAATGTATCATAGGCTATGTATATGTGAGTGTGTGATGCAGAAATAGGCAAGGAATGTAACTTTAATGTTGCTCACTGATGTGTCACAGCTTTATGTGATGCATTTGTGTCCAGCATACCTGTTACATGATTTGCAGAGATAAACTCTTGTCAGCTGTTGAAGGTTTATTTCCCTTGGTACATGAGTTATGTCCATTGCCATTTGTGATGTTACACCACAATTGCCCCAATGGATGTCGAATACCCATGTGCGTAAGCTGCTCTTCTACCGGGACACAGTATTGTCAATGAGATGTAAGCATGTGACAGCCATGATGGAGTCCTCATGCATGAAACCTCTGATAATGGTGACCTTCTGACATAAATAGTAGGAATGGTATGTAGCCAATGGATGTCCAAATACAGCAATGGAAAGGACAGCCCAGACTATAGGTCAGAATAAGAAAGAGTCTAACAACAAAGATGAAATAAAAATTTACATTTAGCACCTCCTGAATTAATCAATTTTGGAGCAATTTTCCAACTTTGGTGTGGTTTACAAAGACTGACTGCAAGAACTGCTGAAAAACTATAAGGCCCATATTTATACTTTTTGACGCAATCCAGCGTCAGCACTGGTATGCGTAAAAATGTTTACCGCCGGCTAACGCCATTCCAACTTACCAGGCGGGCGCCTTGTTTATGGATTGATGTTAGCCGGCGCTGCGGGCTGGTTGGAGTAAATAAAAAATGACTCTAACCGGGCAGCGCAGGCGTAGGGAAGAATGGGGGTTGTGCGTCAAAAAATGGTGCAAGTCAGGTTACAGTCAAAAATCATGGCTCTAACCGGACTTGCGACACTTTTTGACGCACAACCCCCATTGAAATGACTCCTGTCTTAGCAAAGACAGGAGTCATGCCCCCCTGCCCAATGGCCATGCCCAGGGGACTTCTGTCATTGCTAATGTCTAAATGAGTCAGGTTTCAATCTATTGGTCTGTTCCAATTAGCTGTGCATGCCAAACACCCTTGCTATCTCCAAAGCAAGTTTCTTATCCACATGCCTATAAGGCAACCTGTGAAATGCTTCAGCTTTCTTGGTTAAGATCCCTAAGCCTCGAAATGCAAATTTGAGTGGCAGGTCCTTCAAGGTGAATGCCCTTCAACTGTAAAATTATTTACTGTTAGCTTTGAGGTGGACTGATCTACATTTCATAAGGCCTGGCATTATACACAATACAAATGGCAATTTTACTATGTTTGCTCTTACATAGTTGATACCTTCATAGGTTGCAGAGCATTCCATACGTTTAAATACCTTAACATTGAAACCTACTTTATTTAAATTTATGCTTGAGTAATTATTCTGGCAAACCTCTCCTAATAAAATGTAACTTTAACGTGCATGTGCAAATTAACTACAATTGTAATTTATTTTCCTATGACAAAAGCACAATTTCCTCCTCCAAATGTTAAGGAGGTTGTCCATTCCAATTGTCCTGGAAACCTACATTCTACTGTACTTAATAAAATTAAAGTTGTGGTCTTCTCCGCTGTCTACCAAGCATATGAACATATCAAAAAGCCTACAAGTGAATAAGGGGGTCATTACGACCCTGGCGGACGGCGGTAATTTGGCGAAAGGTACTGCCAACAGTCTGGTGGTTCCTTTCCCCAAATTATGACAGAGCCAAACCGCCAATGTACCACTCTGTCCACCAGGGTGGTAACAGCCGCCGGGCTGGAGACTTCGGTCTCCAGCCAGACAGCCATCATAATCCCACCCTCGGGATTATGACCCCGCCTACCACCATGGTTTTTGTGGCAATCATACTACCACGAAAACCATGGCAGTAGGCACTATCAGTGCCAGGGAATTTTCAAGGTCAAGCCAAACCACCAATTTACCACTCCGTCTGCCAGGGTGGTAACAGCCGCCAGGCTGGAGACTTCGGTCTCCAACCAGGCGGCCGTCATTATCCCACCCTCGGGATTATGACCCCGCCTACCGCCATGATTTTCGTGGCAATCATACCGCCACGAAAACCATGGCGGTAGGCACTATCAGTGCTAGGGTATTTTTTCACTGGCACTGATAGGGGTCTCCCCCGCCCCCCTCCCCAGAGTCCTCACCTCCCCTCCCCCCTCTCCCAACCCCCAGACATCCATACACCCACACACGCACACATACACACTCATACACACACGCATAGCCCCATCCACCCATGTCAAAGAGAAAACAACAGGTAGGGACACATTTAGTCCTAAATTTAAAGAACAGTACTTAATTCTGTTACTCCTGAGTTCATTTCTTTCTCATATTTATTTTTAAAAAAATGTTTTGCAAAAAAGGAGCTATGATTGTATAATACATTACTTCATACACATCACATAAATAATTATAAACAAAACATTACTCACATTACTAACAAATAGACCACATATAAGGTTTAACAGTATAAAAAACCCACCAAAGGTGGTGCCCTATGCATTTAAATAGTGGTCATTATTGCGTAACTCCACGTGTGATCCACTCCTACTTGCTAAGGAAATGGGCTTTTCATGCACTTAACTATCAACGCGTTATGTATTTCTTTCACACAAGCGTGATATAGTGCATCTTAAGTCTCTGCAATGTAGTCCATTGTTTGGCAAGCCAAATACACTTGCAATAAAAAGAAGTCAACGCGTTTCGGCCCACTGATTTAGGGCCTCATCAGGACTGGAAAAGGGCAATAGCAATTCTTAATTGTAGAAAAAATGGGATAGTTGCTGTATATCTTCCTCTAATTACTCGATCGGTGAGCCATGCTACTTATGTTGTTTAAACGGAGTATGACAGCGGGGCTCATACCAACTGCCTAGTCCGGCGTTTGCTCGTGTTAATTTCTGTCCGGCAAGTCACATACATACCCACACACCGCAACACACACTAACATACATTGAAGCACACACGCATTCACAACACACAACATACAAGTACACTCACATTAATTCATTCACACATGCATTCCACGCAACTCACACTGCATGCACGCATACAAAAACAGACACACACACAACAGACACACACACACCCCACACACACAACACCCCCTCTCCTGTTGGAGAACCCGACTTAACTGCTTGCAGGGGGTCCTCCGGCAGGAGATGGGATGCGACCCTGCGGCCAGCAGTAGCGTCCACCAGCAAAACACCACCAGGCCATTTCATTTAACATGATACGGTAGGCGGTGTTTTGCTGGCAGCAGCAGCGCCACCTTATCGCCACCCGCCGTCATGACCGTCAACAGAATTCTGCCAGCCTTCTGGCGGAATTCCGTCAGTGGTCATTATGCGGTTGGCGGCTGGTAGCCACGGCGATGGTATGTTGGCGGCCTTCGCCGTGCTGGCACGCTAGCATTTGCCACCAATGTCATAATGAGAGCCTAAGACTTCTACTTTTGCAGGTTGAATTCCCAATAAATATATATTTTTTTAATTAGGAATTTGATTTTCTGCTCAGAACTGGATTTATTTGTGCAATTAAGTTGCACATAGGTGTATTAATATGTTTGTATAACAGGCCCTAAGCATTAAGAAAGCATGTCTGTGCAGGTGCACAAGAAGAATGACATATATACTATAGGTTAATGATATACTTCATAATTAAAGTTATCAGTGTTTCTACGAATGGATTACTTTAAAAAGTCCTTCCACATTTTCACATACTAATATTTAATGTTTGCCTTTATATTTTTATTTGAAAGTAACTCTGATAAATAAAATACTCTTAAGAAAACAATATTTTCTTCAATTAATTGTGTAGTAATATATATATGTTGTTGATATGTGTGGCATTTGTGATTTGATTTTTTCATTATTGTGTATTTTGATTACGAGGAACGTGTGTTGCTTATTGATTATGAAGAATGTGTGTTGCTTTTCCCCATAAATCTGAATATGAAATTATAATAATTGGGGATGTATCTTTTTTGTCACCTGATCCACTAGCATTCCACCAAGGTCATATGTTTCAAGTTTCAAATTTGTTTAAAAGTGCATAGTTAATCAAAACCATTAAACTGAACAAAGTAAAAGGATTTAAAACACATAAATACGTTATTTTCTGTGTACCCATAAAAATCATTAAACCAGATATCTATAAAACTTAATTTGTTTAAAATCTTGTCCTTGCAGGTTCCACTTATATGATTTCTGTATTTTTTTACTTAATTCCATAACTTTAGTTTTTTTCCTATTTATTATCATTCCATTAGATTAAGAAAATTCAGACAGACTGTCAATAAAACGCCATAATCCCACTTTTCTTTTATTTAGAAGGATTATGTCATCTGCATAAAACAGGTTTGAGATAAAAATGTCTCCTATCTTTGGGGGATGCACATTGACTTCATCTAGCTTAACAGTCAAGTCTGATAGAAAGAGATTAAACAGATAAGGCGCAAGCACGCAACCCTGCTGAAGTCCTTGTTTTGTCTCTATTTTCTTCGACAGGAAGGAAACATCCCCTATCGTCACTCTAACCCATGTATCGGAATATAACACCTGTATTACTTTTAATAAACTAGCAGGAATTACACAGGAGGCTAACCTTTTGCATAAATGGTTATGCTGTACCAGGTCAATAGAGGATTTAACATCAATGAAGCACAGATACAGAGGTTGATTTCTTTGCCTACACTTGTCTATAATAATGGATAAAGATAAAATATTAACTGCCTTACCTGGCCCTTTAACAAAACCTGACTGATTAGCCGGAATAATATTATTTTCAGTAACCCTGATTTGAAGGTCCTCTAAAAGTAAACCTGCATAGAATTGTGCCTCAGAGTCTGTTAAGGTGATTAAACAATAATTTCCCAGACAGGAGCGATTTCCTCCTTCATATATCGGGTGAATTTTCACTCCCTTTCACAAACTTGGGATAGTTTCAAGCTCTAAAGAACTATTAAAAACCGTAACCAACCTTTCTGCCCAAAATATCAGGTTTGTTTTATATACATCATTCAGGGCCCCATGTGGGCCAGGTGGCCATGCCTGCCTACTCTTGCTAATCTGTCCAGTAATCTGAGCCACAGAAAATGTTAATTCAACTACTCCCTTTTGACCATCAGATACCATATTTGCACTCTGTCCTGGGCGTGAGTCACTCCCTATGCCTCCCATATTAAATTCTTCTTTTTTGGTTTCCTTAGTTCAGTTAAAATTGTGTGTTAAAAAATCAGTCCAGGTGAATTCTGAAATTTTAGAACTTGTTAGTGTCACTGGAGCTTGAATTAGACCATTCACCATTTTCCACAACTCTGTGAATTATTCTTTTTACTTAAAAATAATGCCTTTTCCCAAACGTCATGTCTTTTCAGTGCCTTATATTCCCAAATTTGCTTCTGTTCTATTAATACATTTTAGATCATTTGGGATTTGGTATTCTCTTGGTTGCTTCTGAGCTAATACTAAAATTCTATTTTTCTTCCCGCTTATTAAAGCAATGGAGGATGAAATATTAATTTTATTTGTTTCTTTATCACGTTCCAGGCATTGGCGGTCTCTTTGATAATTTTAGTAAGAAACCTAGCCGTAAATTTCACTAAAAAACTTGACCATAGAGTTATTAGGTCACCAATTTCATAATTCTAACAATCGTTATGCAGTGCAATTTCATTTACACCTACAGCATCAATAGAACCTTCACGCTAGCAGAGTTTCTTATATTTAGTAGTGGTTAAATCCACTGGGTTTGTTGCTGCAGGTTTGTGCATGGGGAAACAATAATTCATCTCCATACTTTGTTGACCATGGTCACTCTTATCTGATATTTAGTTACTAAGTTTAATAAAGGAACGTGACCACTATATAGTAAATTGTTGAGTGGGTTCCCGAAACATAACAGGAAGCTGATGGAGGGAATTCTTGCTGAAATGTCCCATTCAGGAGTCTAAGTCCAAGGGCCTCCAAATTTCTGACAAAAGAAACTGCCTCGGCATCAATAGTACCTAATCCTGTGGTCCCCATTAATTGCTGTGGGACTGCCCACAAAAGATCCTGTTGCAAAATGTTCTCTTCTCTTTCGAAAGGCAACAACAAGATCATATGCTTTGATCTGTGAATGAGTAAAGTGCCTTTAAAAAGTATTTAAGGATCAGAGCATCATAATAATGTAAACAACATCTGCAATAACCTAAAATAACCTGAGCTCTAAACTCTTGTACTGTTCATGTACATTAGCATCATACTGATGTGGCTTTTTTTTTTCATAGGGCAGGGTTGCCCAGCTTTGGTAACATATATAAAGCAGAAACTATGCCACAGAGAAGTGTTTGTTCCAAATTTATGACCACTGGTCGTAATCATAGTCATGACATATTGAAAGTTGAAGGGCCAGACAACGAATAAACAGAGGCTGAACTTGAAGTTTTGACCCAGTCCACCTTGCATGCAACTGCAACAGGCTTGCAGCTCTATTATGCATTTTCTTCCATAAGTCATGTTGGCGTGGGCCTTCAGAGACAAGCTTGCTCCTGCCTCCATATGAATATTAGTCATCTGAGCATGTTCTTCTCTAATTATGGATCGGAATGTAAATCTGTAATCCTTCACTCGTGCAGTTACTGAGCATACGAGTATGAAGTTCGCTAAGGAGAGAGGGTACTTCTGTTTTCTGCCTAAAATACTATTTCCTGTACTTTAGCTCTGTATTATGTTAAGCTCAACAGATAGAAATGGGAGGTACACCAAGCCCAAATTCCAGTACATCATAGTGTAAATGTGGTATGCACTGGAATCTGTACCTGTGCCCAAATGTGAACAAGCCAATGTATGCATGCAGTGAACCTGTTTTTTTAATAGGCAAACAGATTTCTCACCATTTTCGGGATGCTATTTTTGTTAGTGTTCAGACATGTGGATTGTAACACTGCAATTCAATGCCACAGTGCATTTGTTCTCGACCAAAAATGGTCATGGTAAAATTGGTTTCAACCAAATAGGTGTTATTAACCTCTTGTGAAGGGCTTAGAAGATGGCATAAAAGTGTACCAGCGGTATTGGAGTTAAAAGTCATATGGGACTGCAGTGTGTATGTACTCCATTCATACATATAAGAAAAATATATGGTTGCCAGGAGCGCCACTGTACTCTTGTGGGGCTGCAGTTTGAAGAAACTGCATTAACACGTGGCAAGGAAACATGTTTTAACTATACAGGAAAAATGATTTTTGTATATTCATAGTTAACTCTACAATGTGTCTTGCAGTCTTACAAGGCAGTGTTATATAAAATATACAAATTATAAGTAGCGGTGGGCAGTGAACTTCTCTCTACCGGTGGAGATCACAGAATTTTGCCCACTCTGCTTGGAGCACAGAGTTCAGCAAAAACTCGGCCAACTGCCTCATGGTGAAGTTTACCGCCACCCCTACTGTAGCGTACCTTTTCAGGACAAGGTTGACGCCTCTGCGCCTGCTCACCAAAACTTCGGAGGTGGTGCAACCAATGCACCTGTGCCCTATAGAGGAATGTGTAGCAGCATGACGTGGATGCTTGTGCAATGTAAAGTCCTTGTGAAGGCGCACAAACACCATGCCAAGCTTATACCCTGAACACTTCCTTACTGGAAGCTGAGCAGCATGGAGCAGGTAGAAAAATTGCATTCTGACAGTCCCTTCCCCTGCTTGGCTGGGGGCATCATGGTCTGTGCTGCAGGTGTGCTGCTGTGCAGGCCAGCGAGGGGGTGAGTGAGGCAAAATTCTTGCAGGAGTGAGAATGTGCTCTGCACAGCTGTAGCCCATTGCAGGTGAGGTGATGCATGACCGGTGTCCCACGGAGATAAGGGGTCACACAAAGCCTAGATTTGGGGGGTCCCACCTATGTCCACGTGAACTATATCAACATGGTCACTTTAATGTACAGTTGGGAGCCTGAAGTATGAACCAGGGTCAAAAGTGAGTGGGCAACCTGCAGTCTGTACAACTGAAAAAGACAGGGCAGTTAAGTTAAACAGGATTATCTACATTTCTGCCACAAGATGTCATTAATACACTTCGAGATCGGAATTAAAAGGTGAATTAATATGAACCACTGGAGTGCAGACTATAAAAAAATAAGCATGCTGCAACTGCGAGGAAGAAAAAGTAGTACACCGTCCATTTTTAGACTGATTTTCAAAGACCAGAAAATAATAATCAAGCTTGAGCAGAAAACAGTAAATAATAAAAGTATAAACCAACAAAGCATTTTCCTGGACATGTTCAGTTAAGTACTAATTTATATAAATAAAGATACTGATGCTTGTAAGACTGGTACCCCAAGGTGTACTGTGAGAGTAAGGGATGCAGACGTTATATTCAAGACTGGAATTTCGCTGTTGTTGGAGCTCTGTGGAATCTCATGGAGTTTTTTAGGTAACTCCACGGAATTCCATGGAGTAAGACTCCACAAGTTCTGCCCACCCCTAATTCTAAAAGGTTTCTCTACAGAGAGCTTTTCTGTATACCTAATTTAGAATTCAACAATAGTGGAATTGCTCACTGCTGGAATGATCAATGAGTCATGAAAGCAATTTAATTTGTATCACCATATTACTAACTGGTTTGTACTGTATATTTATGACATTTCCATGAATATACATAAACACAACAGACATGACATGCAACATATCGATAAAGCAAATTCCATAAAACTAAAAAGCCTAGTTAAAGATTTATGGAAGTATTGTCTACTTATTTTTAGGGTATTTTGATAAAATATTTGAAACAAATATTGTGCTGCAGAACTATCATGGCAAGAATATTGAGATAACAAATATACCGTGGACAGGAATATCAAATGTAAACATATCGATTTCAGTGTTATTTTTAATGTTGAAGTAACACATACAGATGTAATAAATATTTATGGATATAATTCTGATTTTAGTGTTAAAAAATATGTAAAGGATTTTAGAAGATATTTTTACTAAATTGTTAATATCTTAATTTTAGTTGTTTTGATGGTTTTAATTGATCTTTGATCTTTTTAGTGGCAGGGGGTTGAGTTAATAGAGGATGAGTGAGGAGATTATTAAAAATTGTGTATTGTAATTTTTAATTTTAAATGAATCATTTTTAAGATATGCAAATTATTTATTTATTCCAAAATGTATTTTATTATATCTTTTTTTATTTTATTGTTATATTTAATGTGAAACAAGAATGTAAATATTTTTAACACTGTTTTTAAAGTAATGTATTTGGATTTATTGTTATGTTTAAATAAAAAAATAATACTTTTTTAAATAAAATTTCACAAAAAAAGGTAAAAAAATATATTTTGAAAAAATAAAAAATATAGTTTCAAATTTTATAATGTAAAATACAAGATTTTTTTGTTGACTAATTAGTTTCTAAAATGTGATTATTTGAAACAAATGAAATTGTAATTTTTTTAAAAGTTTATGAATGGTTGAAAATATTATTTAAATTCTTTACAATGTTATTACCAAAATAAAACCCATTTAATTTTTAAATGTAATTTCATATAAATGTAAGTAGTTTAAATTAGTATATTACAATATAACAATTTAAAAAATATATAATTTACTAAAGTGTATTGATGTGTAACATTTATTGTGTATATTGCAATTTTTAAAATATAATATTTTAGTTAAACAGCATTTTAAAAATGTGCAGTTTATAATTTGTTTACACCATCCCAAAAAAAATTCAGATTATTGGAGTGTGAATAGTAAATGTCATCCCTTTTGATGTCCATCACCTTCCTCAAATTGGTTTACAATTGAGCGGGAAGAGTAAATGGCACCCAGTTAGTGTCCAGCACCTTCCCCAAGTAGATTTATATTGGAGTGGGAATAGTAAGTGTCATTTCGTTGGTGTCCAACTTCTTCCCAAAATTGGTTTAGATTAGAGTTGGAATAGTAAATGTCACCCACTTGGAGCCTCATTTTGAGTTTGGCTGACTGGATAGCCCATCTGCCAAACTCCCGACAAGGGTGGCCGCCGCCGTATTGTCGACCACCCCACCAGACCTACTAGGTGTTTTCCACCAGGGTGAGTGGTGAAGCATTGGCTTCTGCACGTCAGTCTAGTGGGAAAAAGGCAGCAGCATTGCAGTCCTGGTAGATTACCACCTCCACCCACTGTCGACCTGTCGGGATCACAGAACCCGGTGGAGACAGCAGAACCCTGGCAGTCCTAATGTGGCGGTCCTGACTAAATATGGCCGTAAGGGTTCATTACAAGGCTGGTGGTGTCCAGATCGCCAGCCTCGTAATGAACCCTTACGGCCATATTTATACTTTTTTGTGCCTCATTTGCATAATTCTTTACCACACAAGCTGCGCAAACGTACAAAATATAATTGTATTTTGTAAGTTTGCACCGCTTTTGTGTAAAAAAAGATGCAAATGCTGTGCAAAAAAAGTATAAATATGGGCCTTAGGGGCACATTTATTCTTGTTTTGTGTGGAATTTGTGTCATTTTTTTATGCAAATTCAGTGCAAAACGAACTCCATATTTATAATTTGTCGCTAGATCCATCTAGTGCCAAATCTATGGAGTTAAAGTCATTTTTTTGGACATGGAAACCTACCTTACCTTAATGAGATTCAAGGTAGGCATTTCTGTGCAGAAAATGACTTTGTGGCTTTAGCGCCATATTTATCCCCGTGCTAAAGTCAGGCACGAGGGGAGGAGGGGTCAAATAATGGTGCAACGCTTGCTTTGCACCATTATTTAACAACTGGTCAGGGCAGGCGTTAGGGGACCTGTGGGCCTATTTCCAAGGTGGAATACCATGGAATAAGCGCACAGGTGCCCTCCCCAAGCCCCAGGGACACCCCCACCCACACCAGAGGGACAGCGGAGGATGGGCACCCCATCCCAGGTAAGTATAGGCAAGTACAGGTAAGTATTTTTTTTAAGTGCCATAGGGGCCCCTGGTCTCCTGTGCTGGCCATTGGGGTGGTGGGCATGACTCCTATCTTTTCTAAGAGAGGAGTCACGTGGTATGGATGGTTTTGCATCAGAAAAAGATGCTAGGCTGCGTAGAGTCATTTTTTTTATTCTAACCTGCCTAACATAATTTTTTGGTGCAAAACAACCTTCTCCCATACCGCCAGCCCCAACCTGCTAACAGCTTTTTATTTTATGCTAGCCTAGCCTTTGAACCGCCTTGCACCATTCCATAAATATGATGCCTGGCTGGTGCTCAGAAATGGTGCAAGCAGGTGCTAAACCTTTTGGTCAAAAAGTATAAATATGCCCCTTAGTGTCTAACACCTGCTTTTAGATGGATTAGATTGGAGTGGTGATAGTAAATGTCATCCCTTTGGTGTCCAAAACCTTCACCAAATTGCTTTAGATTGGAGTGGGAATAATAAATGCTGCACTTTTAGCGTCTAATATTGCCTCAAAATGTATTCTTAATTTTATTTTTTGACAATTTCAGTTTACTGTACCGTTTTTAATTTTGTCAAAGATATCATTAAATAAAAAAGATATTAATTTCAAAGAGAAGTAAGTATTAATTATTAATGTAAAGATTTTTTTTAAACAGATATAAATCCGAATTTATACACATTTGTACAATGTATATTTTCACATTATTTAATATTGAATATAATTTTTAAACAATGTTTAACTTCTTTTAAACATCATTTACCATATTTATAAGTGGCATATATCAAATAATGGTACATATTTGTTATACTATTATTTACTTTATGCTGTACAATTCTTTGAATACTTTTGCAACATTATTTGGTATGTTTAATATTTTTAAGGATTTTGACATTGTTTTTCAACATTTATTGAACATTTTTACTATGTTTTCCACTGAATTCTATAGGGAGATAGTCTGTTTTAGGTTTTTGGTGGCCATTCTCTTTACTGCTATTTTTTATTTTCAAGTCTATTGGTGTTATTGTGAGTCTTTTTTCCAGGAACCAAGTTGCATTTAGATGCTGCTTTTCATTTGACCAGGAAAGGGTAGGAGGAATTTAGAATGGATGAATAAAAGTTTAGTAGTTTTCTGGGGCTTCCTTCCCCAGCCCTATTACGATCTTTCCACTAGGCTGATCGGCAGATCACTCCATATTAGGAGGTTTTCCAGTGGAAACAGTGCAACCATACCGGTCTCGGCTCCTCATGGAGCTGAGCAAAAGCTGTTGCACATAGGGGGCACACAGCACCCTTTGAATGTGCACTTCCTGGCATAGCAGACAGTGCACATTTTGAGGTTGCAGGGAAGGGGGCACCTGCACTGCCCACAACACGGTTGTAGGCAGTGCAGAGACTCCCCTGTGGCCCCCAGCACTACCTTTCTGCCAGCCTTTTTATGGCAAGGACCTGCCATAAAAAAGGATGGCGGCAAGGGTACTCATGATCAGCATGATGTGGCTAAACTCACATCATCCATCAGCCTCCCGGGACCCATGATCCTGGCAGAGGTGGCGGTCCCATGGTCGTCCTACCACCAGGGTCATAGTTTGGCAGTCAGACTGGCAGGAGTCTGGTGATAAGATGTTTTGTAATGAGGGCCCATACTCCTCCTTATGTATCTTCTAGAACAAAAAAAAGGGAACCCTACTGCCTGGAAAATACTAAGGGGGTCATTACAACATTGGCGGTAAAAGCTGCTTACCGCCGTGCAGAAGACCGCCAATACACCGCCGCAGAATTCCGCCACAGCTATTATGACACACATCTCGGAATCCGCCGAAATTCAGACACCCACACAAGTCCGCCACACCAAAGGTCAGTGTTAAACTGGCGAAAACAAATCCTTCACCGTCACGCCAACAGAAACACGCCCATGCTATCACGACCCATGAATCCACGCGGCGGTCTTTCAACTGCGGTATTCCATTGGCGGTACACACCGCCGCGCTCAAAATACACACACATCTCCAAAACACCGCCACATTGGACAATTCAAAATACACACACCTGATACACATACAAACACCACTCCCACACAATCAATACAATATAAAACACACACCCACATCACCCACAAACCCCTGTGACCACAAATTTTGAGGAAGCCGAGAGACAGAGAGCACAGCAATTGAGAACCCCACCACACAGAGGCACACAACACCATCACCCATACAACATTCCACGCACAAAACACCACACAAAACTACCCATCACCACACTCATCAACACATACACCACCCCACACATCACCCACACCACCCCATGTCACGCCAAAGACACCCCAGGTGTTTCCGAGGAGAAGCTCAGGGTTATGGTGGAGGAAATCCTCCGGGTAGAGCCACAGCTATTTGGCTCACAGGTGCAGCACACCTCCATAGCCAGGAAGATGGAGCTATGGCGCAGAATCGTGGACAGGGTCAACTCTGTGGGACAGCATCCAAGAAATCGGGAGGACATCAGGAAGAGGTGGAACGACCTACGGGGGAAGGTGCGTTCTGTGGTCTCCTGGCACAACATCGCGATTCAGCGGACTGGCGGCGGACCCCCACCTCCTCCCCCACAACTAACAACATGGGAGGAGCAAGTCTTGACCATAATGCATCATGAGGGCCTCGGAGGAGTCGGTGGAGGAATGGACACTGGTAAGTCAAATCTTAACTATCATATCCCCCACCCTACCTGCATGCTATCACACACCCCCAACCTCACCCCCTCCCCTATCACTCCAACTCCTCACTAAGGTACTAATAACACAAACCACACATCCCAACACCAAGCCCTGCATGACACAACTAAGCATGGTCACCCCTCAGTAAAGCATGCTCACTGCACATACCCATAACAACCCCCTAACGATCATCACACAAACCCCCACCAGGAATGCTTGCACTGGGGTACACGCACATCCACCCATTGCACACCATGACACACACACATGCAATAATCATGCTCTTATACCTCTGCAGGACCACTACGGAACGTCACCACACAGGAGGGTCCAGACATCTCCACTCCACCCACAGAAGAGGCCCACAGTGATGACAGCAGCTCTGGCCAACTGGATCCAGATGACCAGCCCGGACCATTGTGGGCCTCGGGACAGTCGGTTCCTTTGGCACAGGCACAGCCCAACACTGACCTTCCACCCTCTGGTAACACCAGCACAGCACCCACCCAGCGGGCCCATACCACGGAGGCCCAGGAACACAGGGGAACTGGGAGTGCTGCTGTGCGACAGGGGGCGGACAGGCCAAGGGAACCCACCCTCCACGAGGCCCTCTCCTCCATCATGGGAGCAAACCACCACTTCCAGGAGACAATGGCGACGGTCCTGGCCAAGTTTCAGGAGACCCAGCGCCTGCAGGAGGAACAGTATTTGGGGTTGAGGGAGGAGCTCAGAACCATCAGCTCCGCCCTGGGCACCATCATAGGGGTGCTGAAGGACATACAAAAGACCATGAGGGACACCGTGGCACTCCAAGGGGCCCCTGACACTAGCATGGACGATGAACTGCCCACCACCTCCGCCAGCGCTAGTGGACAGGACGCCCCGCCACAGGACCACCACACCAGCACCCCACCCCCTGCAGACGGACAACCATCCGCAAGCGGTCCCTGAGATCCAGGAACAGGACAGAGCAAGATGGCAAGACCCCCGCCAGGAAATGAGACCACCCTGATTGTCCTCCCACTGTCCCACTTTGTTACCCTGTCCAGATTGGAACTGCCCCAGCTCCACTTCCTATGCCCATATGGGCAGTGCACCTGTGTGACTAATAGACTGGACATTCCTCCACCATCACCCATCACCATTTTGCCACCCCTCCAATAATTAGCACTTCAATAAACACCCTTGAACCACAAAACAATCTGGAGTCAGTCTGTGATTTTGAAAATTTGTATTAGCAATGACAGTGTCAAAATGCGTTTTCAATTGTAATGCCAACATACCTATGTCACACATCACAAGTCCAAGAAGGATGCAAGCAGATGACACACGTTGGTAACCACACCTGTGAAATCGTAATGGAAAGGTACAACTCAGTTACCAAATACTGCTACTTATTGACAGGCAGGATAGAGGTAGAAGTGTGAAAGTGAATGTAATAGTAAAAAAAATATTTCTCACCTGTGTGTCACTGGAAATATTGCTGTATGACTGACTCCCTGTTGTCTATGTCTTTTTCCTCAGCTTCCTCCTCATCACTGTTCACAGGTTCCACAGGCTCCACAGCTGCCACAACACCGTCATCTGGACCATCCTCCTTCAGAAAAGGCACCTGGCGTCACAAAGCAAGATTGTGAAGCATCGAGCAGGCGATGATGATCTGGCACACCTTCTTAGGTGAGTAGAATAGGGAACCACCTGTCATAGGGAGGCACCTGAACCTGGCCTTCAGGAGGCCGAAGGTGCGTTCGATCACCCTCCTAGTCTGCCCATGGGCCTCATTGTAGTGTTCCTCTGCCCTGGTCCTGGGATTCCTCACTGGTGGCAATAGCCAGGACAGGTTGGGGTAACCAGAGTCCCCTAATAGCCACACCTGGTGCCTCTGGAGTTGACCTATCACATAAGGGATGCTGCTATTCCGCAGGATGTAGGCGTCATGCACTGAGTCAGGGAACATAGCACTTACCTGCGAGATGTAATGGTCTGCCAAACATACCATCTGTACATTCATGAAATGATAACTCTTCCGGTTCCTGTACACCTATTCACTCCTGTGGGGGGGACCAGAGCTACATGGGTCCCATCAATAGCACCTATGATGTTGGGGATATGTCCAAGGGCATAGAAGTCACCTTTCACTGTAGCCAAATCCTCCACCTTAGGGAAAACGATGTAGCTCCTTACATGTTTCAGCAGGGCAGTCAACACTCTGGACAACATGTTGGAAAACATAGGCTGGGACATCCCTGATGCCATGGCCACAGTTGTTTGAAATGATCCACTTGCAAGGAAATGGAGCACTGATAGCACCTGCACTTCAGGGGGAATTCCTGTGGGATGGCGGATTGGTGAGATCAGGTCTGGCTCCAACTGGGTACACAGTTCCTGGATTGTGGCACAGTCAAACCTGTAGGTGATGATCAATTTAGCTCCTCCATTGTTAACAGGTCCACCAGTGGTTGGTACACCGGAGGATTCCGCCATCTCCTCAAATGTCCCAGCTGACGGTGCCTAAGAAGGACAACAGCGACCACAGAGTCTACAAATTCCCAGGTATGTACCCCCAGCTACACAGAGCACGACACCAAATACAAAACTCCTCCTGTATGTGTGTTGTGTGTGGGCCTAGGTATGTGTGACGCAGTAGTAAATGAAGCCATGTGGCCCCTGAAATGGCGGCTGCCTGACCTCTAAACTGGGACAATGGGATGTGAGGTGTCTGCGCTGGTGTTGTACACCGTCGCGGTAGGCGGTCGTAGACCGCGGCACAATGCTGCATTGGTTAACATTGGACCCTATGGGTCCCAGGAGCAAATGATGAAGTGCGCCGGCGGTGATGATACGCACCGCCGCGGACGTCACCGCCGCGGACGTGACCGCCATTTTCTATCTGTTCAATCACTGGATACCTGATCTTCGACAGGAGAGGACCTAGACTGCAAGTGCTGCTGTGACCTCGGTCTGGAAGAGACAATGGCGGCTGCGTCTGGGGAAAGGGCCCCTGCCTTCACTGCACAGGAGTTGGAGAAGCTAGTCGACGGGGTCCTCCCCCAGTACACGCTACTCTACGGTCCTCCAGACCAAAAGGTAAGTACACAGGGAGCATGTTGTATAGGCTATGCTGGGTGGAGAGGGCTGGATGTCAGTAGGAAGGGGGCAGAGTTCAGGGAACATGAAGGACTGTGAATGCATGTGCCACATGGCAAGGGTAGGGATGGGGGCCACTCACTTTGACGGTGCTGTTGTTAATGACTTCTCTTCTTCCCCTGTACATGTCAAGTAGGTCAGCGCCCACCAGAAGAAGGACATTTGGCGTGCCATCGCCAAGGACGTCCGGACCCTGGGGGTCCACCAGAGACGGAGCACCCACTGCCGGAAAAAATGGGAGGACATTCGCCGCTGGAGCAAGAAGACGGCGCAGGCTCAGCTGGGGATGGCCTCCCAACGTGGGAGGGGTGTCCGTCGAACCATGACCCCCCTGATGTTCCAGATCCTAGCGGTGGCCTACCCTGAGTTGGATGGGTGCTTGAGGGCATCACAGCAGCCACAAGGGGGTGAGTACACCCTCATTCTGCGGACTTTGCGCGCAGTGGAGGGGTCTGGGTGGGGGAGGAGGGATGTGGGTTTCCCTAGGCCAGGGCAAGTTACGTAGGCTAGGCCCCTCCGGAATGCAGGCCATGTGGCACTCCACCCCAACTCTGTAGAGTGCCAAGTACAGGTCTACATGCTCCTGTGTCATCTATGTGTGCAGATGACCACCATAGCCATGTAGGCCAGATCCCAGGAATTGCATCTGTAGAGGCCAAGAGCACGGCGTAGTGCAGGGGGCAGCTGTGTCTGAATTGTCCGCCAACGGTAGCGGTAAGCCATGCACTCAACCTGTCTTTCTTCTGTCGCCCCCCCCCTTTTTGTGCTCTCCCTGTTCTTGTGTGCATCAGCATCATCAGGCAGAGGTACAGTGGCACCGGAGCACGAGGGAGCTGCATCCCACATGGCCATGGAGGGCCACACCACGGACTCTGAATACACCAGTGGGACGGAGGGCGAGGGGAGCTTCACATCGGTCACCGGATCGCCAAACAGCGACACGGACTCGTCCACGGATGGGAGCTCCCTTGTGGTGGCGGCACCATCTGTGCCCCCCACTTCTACAGGTACAGCCGCCACCTCCCCTACCAGCACCGCCCTCCCAGCAGCCCCTCAGCCTTCGCCCTGTGCCCGCTCACCCAGAAGGGTGGGCATCACCTTTGCCCCAGGCACCTCAGCCCCTGCCCCAGTCACCCCTGCTGCCCTCAGTGAGGAGGCCATTGACCTCCTCAGGTCACTCACTGTTGGGCAGTCTACCATTGTGAATGCCATCCAGGGTGTAGAAAGGGAGTTGCAACACGGTAATGCATTCCTGGAGGGCATTCATTCTGGTCAGGCTGCCCTTCATCGAACCCTGCAATCTCTGGTCTCAGCACTGATGGCAGCCATTGTCCCTGTGTTTAGCCTCCCCCTCCAACTTCCTCCACCCAGACCCAGTCCCCTGTGCCCCAGCCTATCCCAAGCACACCATCATACAAGCATGCATACACCTCAACACACAAAAGTAGCTCAGGCAAATATAAGCACCACACAACCCACAGGCACTCAAAGAAGCATCACCCACATACAGACACAACAACATCCACTGCCTCCACTGTGTCTCCCTCCTCGTCGTCTCCCTCCTCCCTCCCAGTGTTGTCTACACTCTCACCTGCATGCACTACATCTACAGGCACTAGGACTTGCACCAGGACACCCAGCATCACACCCCGCTCACCTGCACTCACCAACCCCACTACCATTTACATGTCCCCTGTGTCCACTCCCAGTGTGTCTGTAACGCCCCCTCCCAAAGTACACAAACGCGGGCACCCACACACCCAACATCCATCCACCTCACGACAGCCTCCAGTACCTGCACCTGCACCCAAATCACCTAAACTTACACCTCCTTCAACGACCTCCTCTTCCTCCACTCCCAGACCCCCTCCAGCTACCCATCCCAGTCTTCGTCAGAAACTCTTCCTCACCAACGTTGACCTCTTTGCCATCACCCCCACCCCTCCAATTCATGGGTCCCGTAGTAGCACCTCAGCAAAAAAAAAAGTCTAGTACCAGTGGTGCGTGTTAAAGGTGTGTGGAGTGCACCGGCCACCAGGGCAGCCAGTGTGACACGGAGCCAAAGCACTGCCAGTCCACCCCCTGTAAAGCACCTTAAGTTGGAAAGTGGCCGACGGGACAGAGTGAAGACTCCTGGCGGCAAAACTGCTCACAAGGGTCCCGGGGGGAGTGCCGAGTCAGCTGTGACTCCTCCAAAGGTGGTGAAGGGCCAGAAGAAGTCTCCAAAGTCTGGTAAGAGCAGCATGGCGGAGAAGGTCGCCATCCTCCCCGGCAGCCGGGACGCCACCGCCAGCACTGTTGTCACTGGTCCGGAGACCACCGCCAGAGTCAATGCCCTGGAGGGCAGCAGTATCGTCACTGGTCTGGAGACCACCGCCAGAGTCAGTGCCCTGGAGGGCAGCAGTATGGTCACTGGTCCGGAGACCACCGCCAGAGTCAGTGCCATGGAGGGCCCCGGCAGCCACAGCCCCGCTGGGCAATGAGGGACCGTCATGCCACACACCAATGCACAGGTCAGAGACCGCCATGGTGAAAACCGCTGAACAGGGCAAAGCACCGCTGAACAGGACAAAGACTGCCATAGCAAAGCACCGCTGAACAGGCCAGAGACCGCCATGGTGAAGACCGCTGAACAGGGCAAAGCACCGCTGAACATGCCAAAGACCGCCATGGCAAAGCACCGCTGAACAGGGCAGAGACCGACATGGCAAAGCAACGCTGAACAGGGCAGAGACGGACATGGCAAAACACCGCTGAACAGGGAAAAGACCGCCATATCAAGCATCGTTAGCCCATGTGCATCTGGGACAGTGACGGAACAGGGACCGTCACGGGGAGCGTGATGCACCCTGGGCACCAGTCCCACTCCAGAACCAGTGGAGACTGTTATCCACTTGAGAGACTGTGGCTTTGCACTCCCCAGGATGGTACAGTGGGCAAACCACCCACTGTAGAGACTTGAGAGACTGTGGCTTTGCACTCCCCAGGATGGTACAGTGGGCAACCCACCCACTGTAGAGACTTGAGAGACTGTGGCTTTGCACTCCCCAAGATGGTACAGTGGGCAACCCACCCACTGTAGGGACTTGAGAGACTGTGGCTTTGCACTCCCCAGGATGGTACAGTGGGCAACCCACCCACTGTAGAGACTTGAGAGACTGTAGCTTTGCACTCCCCAGGATAGTACACTGGGCAACCCACCCACTGTAGAGACTTGAGAGACTGTGGCTTTGCACTCCACAAGATACATCAATGGGCATGGAGCCCCGTCGTGGATCTGGTGTGGTGCTGTAATCCGGCTGAATTGCCCCCCCCTTCCCTTCCCCCTAAGGTGCCTTGTATTTCTATCAGATGCCCCTGAAGTGTTCTCTCCGTTTGTGGACGGGTATCTAGTGTGGGCCTCGCCCATGCATTTTGGGCCCAGTGGTGCACGGACATTGATATGTGCATACCTGCACTACTAATCGTAATGTATAAATTCTGGAATGTGTGTATATATCTTTATATATTTGGTTGCTGTGGTTTGATACATTACAATGGTTACACTGATTTCCTTTTGTCTTTGCATTCTTCCGGGGGGGTTGTGGGTTGTTACTGTACTGTTTGGAAATGCATTGGTGTGTGTGTTGTAGTGGGTGAGGGTCGGGTTGGGGTGGGGGTGTTGCGTGTGTGTCCCCCTGACTTTTGCCTCCCCCCTCCCCTATGTCGTAGGTGCAGTACTCACCGTTGTCTTCAGCGCCTACGTTGCTGGTGATCGTAGAGGAGCAGAAAGACAAGCGCAGGGAGTATTTGTAGTTCGGGCTCCATGGTGGCCTCCTTCCTCGTGGAGTGTATTAAGGTGAGCGTTTTACCATTGCAAAAATTGTTTCCGCCGTGTTTTTATCCACGTTGAATCTGCCCCAGAAAAGGTGGCGGATTGGCGGGTTGTGATACTGTGGGCGAAACATTGTCTTCCGCCTGTCTGTTGGCGGTGACCGCCACGCTGCTTGTCTGTACCGCCGTGGCAGGCGGAGTGTTAAAGTGGCTGTCTATGTTGGCAGTTTCCGCCACGGTCATAATTCCCTTTTTTTGTCTGGCGGCCTGTTTGCGGTATTACCACAGCTTTAACACCGTCCGCCAGGGTTGTAATGACCCCCTATATTCCCAACAGGTAGAATAACGTTTTATTTTTATTTTTATATGAAGCCCTCACTAATCAAGGTTACCCCTTGGTGGCATGTTTCATCACCGGGTCATTCCTGGTCAATTTCAAAATGGGACATTCTGATACCAGTGAGAGACACAGTAGCACTTGATGGGTATCACCATTTAATGATCTCAATAGGAGTTGGAGAGCTTTTTGTGATTAAAAATACCTGTCTTATAAAACACCACTAGTTTTATTAGAGTCTTCGGGTGATATGGTTAGAAACGGGAAGGTGTAAAAGACACTGGTGGTTTCAGTGAGACCTATTTCTATTTGTCAACATGTTTCTAGCCAGTCTTGCAGTGGCTTTCTTCAGGACCAAGAACCAAACTCCCTGATACCGCTCCTAGAGTGTAAAAGTGCATTGACAGCAGAGTGTAGACACTTCACACCCACAGCATGCTGTAGTAAACATTTCACCTTCTTGGTAAGGGATTTCATACCTGTAATATATAATAGGAAATGTAAATCAGCAAAGAAACCTGCAGTGGAGATATATACCCATTCCACAAACCTCACAGTCAGTGGGCAATCCAGAGTGATATTCAACCCGGGGTTGTCATTGTGTTTATAGGGAGCACTCCTAAGCACAAAATGGTGAGCAAAGCATGAGTCAATACTTTGTGGCAACATAGAAGACATATGAAAACACTTATGTATACAATATTGCATTTATTCCAAAACATATTCACAGACAGTGCAGGGGACCCCAGGTGGCCCCATTTCTGCCCAAAAGGCCGGGGTAAAGGCAAGTTGTGATCAGCAACTGCGCAATCTCTGATCTTGGTGGTTGCAGCGGTCTTCTGACAGTCCAACCAACAGCATCCAAATCTGGCAGTCGGACCACTAAGGATGCAGAGGTTGAACCACTATTGTTAGTATAGCGGTCGTAGGACTGCTGCACTTGTAATATGGCCCCTTGGTTTTGTGGGTAGAAAGGCCTTTTTATTAGTAAGTTAGTAATGGGAATGTGGCAAAGGCTAGTCGACTAAGTAAATTCTATAGGGAGCTACCCGCACACAAGGGACAACATCAGGAAGAGGAGGAACGACCTCAAGAGGAAGTTCCATTCCATGTCTGCCAGGCACCAGCTGTCAGTTCACAAGACTGGCCATGGCCCCCCACCTCCTTCCCCACAGTTCACATCATGGTAGGAGAAGGTCTTGGTCGTTCTGCATCCTGAGGGCTTACAGGAATACCTGGGGGATCCTGTATCTCAAGGACAGAATCACCAATCTAGTTCCACCCAGTCCTGGTACCTGAGTTACATCTGGACAACTCTGACAATGATGGACCTGGACCCAGTGTTAGGGGTCAAACTGTTCCAAGGGTGCAGGAACATCGGGAGGATTAGTGTGAGCCAATGGCATAAGACTACTGGGGATGGGTCTGGGCAGGATACCATCACCCAAGTCTTAGAAGTCTACAACAATCCCAATGTATGAAGGGCCAGGTAGATACAACAGTGAGAGGCCCACAATGCCTCCTTTGCCTCTATAACAGGGGTGCTGAGGGACATGAACACCACCCTGATCAGGGATCGAGAACAACACCACACCCCTTACATTAGCCTAGTAACATCTGCCCCTTCAACCTCTGTTGCAGCCAGTGGAAGGGAGGCCCTGCCAGAGGAAGGACCTGACTCAAACACCCCTGCCTCTGTAGCTGAAGAACCCTCCTCCCAACCTCACAAGTGGGGACATCCACTCAAACATCCAGGAGGAGCAGCTGCCAAGACCTCAACTACTGCCAGGAAGTGACCTCTTCCTGATGGAGCCTCTTTGCTTGCTACAGAATCATTCTGTTGACTGTTCTTCACAGACTTTCCATTTTCCAGGATAGTAGGACTCTGGACTTTATACTTTAAATGTTGTGGCAGCTTCTCCAATGATTACGTCTACCATGACTGATCCCATCACTATTTGACTTTTTAAAAAAATTTATTTCTATCTTAATGTTCAGAGCACATGTGAATAAACACACCTAGCACACAATCAATGCCTAACAGTGAGTTTTCATCATTGTGGAATGTACAATGTGAAATAAATGTAATGTAAATGAGGTACTCTTAAGATGGTTATGTAATAGGGATACATCACAGGCAGTGTAAGGCTCAGGATTACTAGCAACAAAACAACAGAAGTGGTCACTCACATACATTTTTTTATTTACACTGCATAGGTCATAGGCTGCAAATACGTCTGGACTGTCATTGCCAAGAATAAGAAAATATTCTTGCTAGATATCTCAAAGTACCATCCCCCTGGACACAGAAGAAAGGACTATGGCCCTTATTACGAACCTGGCGGTCAGTGTTAAAGCGGCAGTAACACCACCAACAGGCCAGCGGTTAAAAAAATTAGATCACGACCACGGCGGAAACCGGCAACATAGATAGCCACTTTAACACTCCGACCGCCACGGCGGTAGCAACAAACACCGCGGCGGTCACCGCCAACAGACAGGCGGAAGACAATGTACCGCCCACACTATTATGAGTGGCCAATCCGCCAGCTTTTCTGGGGCGGTACCAACGCCATCAAAAGCACGGGGGAAACAGTACATCGAAGGGGAACCACACACCTTTCAACACTCCATGAAGAACCAGTACACCATGGAGCCCGAATTGCAGATCCTGCTCATGTTGGTGTATCCTTTTATACACCACGAAGTAGAAAGAAGGCAGCGGCGATGACGGTGAGTACTGCACCGAGCACACAGGGGAGGGGAGGAGGGAAAAGAGAGTGACACACACGCGGCATGCAACACCCCCACCCTCACCCACAACAACATACACACAAACACATCCAACAAAAATACTGGTACACCCTCTCACCCCCTGGAAGAAGTACAAAAGGAAAAGAGTCTAACCAGTGTTATATTGGAACATTCAGATATGGAAAGAGAAAATCAAATAACAGTATATACAAAAGTTCACATTATATACACAAGGCCATACACTGGCCCTTGTAAATGTCCGTGGACCAGTGGTCCAAAAAAGCATGGGCGAAGCCCACACATGACACCTGCCTCAAAATGGAGACAAAACTGCAGGGGCATCAGGTCGAAAACAAACACAGGCACCTCAGGCGGAATGGGAGGGAGGGCACTTCACCCTGAAGATGGTACAACGCCACTCCCCCTCGAGGGGCCTCCATGCCCACTGCTTGGTCCTGGGGAGTGCAAAGCCACAGTCTCTCAAGTGGGTGGGTTGCCCACTGCTTGGTCCTGGGGAGTGCAAAGCCACAGTTTCTCAAGTGGGTGGGTTGCCCACTGCTTGCTCCGGGGGAATGCAAAGCCACAGTCTCTCAAGTCGGTGACATGTTCAACGGGTTCTGGAAGGGGCATTGTGCCCAGAGTGCTTGATCCTGCCAAGGATAGGGGGAGTGGATGCATCTCTCCACTGGTTCTGGAGGGGGCATTGTGCCCAGAGTGCTTCATCCTGCCAAGTATAGAGGGAGTAGATGCATCTATCCACTGGTTCTGGAGGGGGCATTGTGCCCAGTGATGATGCACCTGGGGTGTGGCAGTTACCCTCCTATCACCTGGGTGTCTGAGCCACGAGATGTACATGGAACAGGTAGCGTGATACTCCATGGAGGCAGAGCCACACTCCATCCTGCGGCGACTTAGGCTACCAACTGGTGCTCGTGCCATTGCTGGTGGTGGTGCCTCAACTGGTGTGTCCAGAACCCAGGATGCCACCTGCAGCCACTAGTGATGCTGCTGATGTTCGATATAGTGGTACCAGCTGGACACATGGCGGTGCAGATGGTGGTGCAGGTAGCGGTGGCTGCAGAGGAGATGCTGCCGGTGCTGGCCGTGGTGCAGGTGTCTGTTGTGTTGGAGGGACACACCACACCGTCTCTGTCAGCCTCGGATGGCTGATCCTTGGGGAGAATGCTGCAGACTGACGTTGTGGCAGCGTCTGTGCAGGTTGCGGTGCAGGTGGCAGTGCAGGTGGCGGTGCAGGTGGCGGACGTTGCGGAGGTGGTGACTGTGGTACAAGTCACTGGCATTCCTGAGGAAATGGTGGTCACCAGCCCCTCACCAGGAGGCATCGTGCCCTGAGGGGACTTGTCCTTTGTCTTGTGTCCCTTTCCCACCTTGGCAGTCACTGCTGGGAACTTGACTCTCTGTGTTTGGGTAAGCCTTGCTGGGTGGGTTATGCAACTTCCCCTGCTGCAATCCGGCCCCTTTTTGCCCTTGGCAGGTGGCAGAATTGGGTGGTCCTTCACATCTGTAGTTGGCACACTGGAATCTCTGACGGGTGCCGCCTTCGATCCACCCGGACTTGCACGGATCACAGCAGATGCTGGTGTGGCGTCTGAGGTGCTGGGCTGGGATCTAGACATCCTGGCCTTAGGGGACGGATGGATGGAAGGTGTAGGGAAGAGGTTAAAGTTAGCTAGGAAAAGTGTATTAGACACACTGGGACAGGAAGATGGAGGGGGTGTGGGAGTGGAGGAAGAGTTAGTGGTTGTAGGAGGTGTACGTCTGCTGAGTTTGGGTGAAGGTGCATGGGCTGGAGGCTGTTGTGAGGTGGATGGCTGTTGAGTGGGTGTGTGCCTGCGTTTATGTACTTTGGGAGGAGAGCTCACAGACAGACTGGAAGAGGACACAGGGGATGTGTGAATGGTAGTGGGGGTTGTGATTGCACGTGAGCGGTGTGTTGTGACGGGCGTGCTGGTGATAGAGACAGTGGCTGATGATGTAGTGCATGCAGGTGTGAGTGGAGACGACACTGGGAGGGAGGTGGAGGATGTGGAGGAGGGGGGCACAGTGGAGGAAGTGGATGTTGGTATGTGTGCCTGGGTATGGTGCTTATGTGAGTGCCTGTGTGATGTGCGGTGCTTATGTTTTCCCGAGCCACTTTTGTCTGTTGATGTGTGTGCATGCTGGTCTGAAGGTGTGCTTGGGATAGGCTGAGGTAGAGGGGATTGGGTCCGGGTAGTTGAAGTTGGAGGGGGGAGGCTGGACACAGGGACAATGGCTGCCATCATTGCTGAGGCCAGAGCCTGAAATGCTCTCTGTTGGGCCGCCACACCAGAATGAATGCCCTCCAGGTATGCATTTGTTTGCTGCACACCCTGGATGGCATTCAGAATGGTTGACTGCCCAACAGTGAGGGATCTCAGGAGGTCAATAGCCTCCAGACTAAGGGCAGCAGGCCTGACTGGGGCAGGGCCTGAGGGGCCTGGGGCGAAAGGGATGCCCACCCTCCTGGGTGAGTGGCCACAGGAAACACGCTGAGGGGCTGCTGGGAGGGCGGTGCTGGTAGGGTGGTGGCGGCTGTACCTGTAGTTGGGGTGGGCACAGAGGTGTCCGCCACCGCCAGGGATCTTTTATCAGAGGAGGAGTCGCTGTGGCTGGTATCCCCTCCTGTCCCCATCGTGGAGCTCCCCTCGCCCTCCGTCCCACTGGTGCCTTCACCCTCCATGGATTCACCCTCAAGGGCCATGTGGGATGCAGCTCCCTCCGTCATCTGTGCCTTTCCTCCCCCAACAGATGATGCTAATGCACACAAGGACAGGGTGACAAAACAAGAAGGGGGGAAGACAGAGGACACACATGGTCAATGCCAGCAAAACCACTACTATTGGCAGACACAACACACACTGAGCTGCCCTATGTACTAGGCCTTGCCCAACCACTCACTATGGTAGTTTCCAGCCCATGGGGTACAATGCCTAATGCCAGCCCATGCTCACCTGACACCCACAGGCCCTGCACACTAGTAGCTGCCCAATTGTGCCATTGGGTGCTCCTGAGCCTGCAAACAAGTGACATACCCTGGCATGACCACCCTGGCCTAGAGGCACCCACAGCCCACACCCCCACCCAGCTAGTTCCTAAACCACGCAGAGTCAGCTTTATGACACTGTACTCACCCCACTTGTGGTTGCTGTGATGCCCTCAAGTGCCCATCCAACTCCAGATATGCCACCACCTGGATGCAGAACATCAGGGGGCTCATTGTGCGATGGGCACCCTTTCCACGTTGGGAGGCAAGCCCCAGCTGGGCCTCCACCTTCTTCTTGCTCCAGCGGCACAGGTCCTCCCATCTCTTGCAGCAGTGGGTGCTCCGTCTGGGATAGACCCCCAGGGTCTTCACTTCCTTGGCGATGGCACGCCAAATACCCTTCTTCTGGTGGGCGCTGACCTAGAGGGAAGCTCCAGGAGGAAAGGACATTATTCACCCATACCGACCGTCATACTCATTGCCCCCCAGTTCCCACCAAGCCCTGATGCACATACACTGACCATCCTCACATGCAGCACTCAGCCCACCCCCCAACTTGTGCCTTACATCCACACCAATCCAAACAGGCATTGCCCATGCATCATGCTCACAGTGTACTCACCTGTTTGTCTGGAGGACCGTAGAGTAACGTGTACTGGGGGAGGACCCCATCCACCAGTTTGTCCAACTCCTCAGCCGTGAAGGCAGGGGCCCTTTCCCCAGACACTGTAGCCATTGTCGCTTCCAGACTCAGGTCACAGCAGCACTTGCAGTGTAGGTCCTCTCCTGTTGACGGTCAGGTATCAAGTGAGTGAACAGATAGAAAATGGTGGTCACGTCCGCGGCAGTGCATACCGTCACCACCAAAGTACATTGCCATTGGCTCCCGGAACCCATAGGGCCCAATGATAACCAATGCGGAGTTGCGCGGCGGTCTTCGACCTCCTACCGCAACGCTGTACAACACCAGCGCAGTTACCTAATTTCCCCTTGCACCTCCTCACAAGTCAGGCAGCCGCAATTTCATGGGTGCACATTGCATGGCACGTAACTGCATCACAGCACATATTGGCACTTATACGGACTCACGATTTCACACACAGATTCCCTAACATTACTTCAGACACAGTTGTGCTAGCTATGTGGTAAAAGAACCTCTGCTCACCGTTCTCCTGCATAGGCTACAACTGCTGGGGCAGATGATGGGATGGTGGCATTCTCCGGTGTACAGACCCCTGGTGGACTTGTCTACAATGGAAGCCAGACACATCATAATCACATACAGACTTGATTGTGCCACAATCCAAGAACTGTGTGCCCAATTGGAGCCAGACCTGATGTCAGCTATCCGCCAACCCACAGATATCCCCCTCTTGTGCAAGGTCCTGTCAGTGCTCCATTTCCTGGCAAGTTGCTCCTTCCAAACTACAATGGCCCTGGCATCTGGGATGCCACAGGCAATGTTTTCTAACGTGTTAAGCAGGGTGTTGTCTGCCCTGCTGAAACACATGCACAGCTACATCGTGTTCCCCCAGGTGGATGATTTGGCCACAGTGAAAGCTGACTTCTATGCCCTGGGACATATCCCCAACATCATTGGTGTCATTGATGGTACACATGTGGCATTTGCCCCCCCCCACAGAAATGAAAAAGTGTACAGAGAAAAAAAAGCTACCATTCAAATGGTGTGTTTGGCGGACCAGTATATCTCCCATGTGAATGCCAAGTATCCTGGCTGTGTGCATGACGCATATATCTTGAGGAATAGCAGTATTCCTTATGCGTTGGGACAACTCCAGAGGCACCGGGTGTGGCTAATAGGTAAGCCCAAGGTCCCCACACAGTATGAGTAGGTGTCCGGGTATAGGGTAATCCCTAAGGGTTAGTGTGTGTCTAACAGGTATCGCTCGAAATTTGCAGGTGACTCTGGTTACCCCAACCTCTCATGGCTACTGACCCCAGTGAGGAATGCCAGAACAAGGGCAGAGGAACGCTACAATGAGGCACATGCCCAAACTAGGCGTATTACTGAGAGGACGTTTGGCCTCCTGAAGGCCAGATTCCGGTGCCTCCATCTAACAGGTGGCTTCCTGTACTACTCAACGAAGAAGGTGTGCCAGATCATCGTGGCATGCTGTATGTTGCACAACCTGGCATTAAGATGCTAGGTGCCTTTTCTGCTGGAGGAGGAGCCTGGTGATGATCTTGTGGCAGCAGTGGAGACTGTGGACAGTGAGGAAGAGGAGGAAGAAGATATTGACAACAGAACTAACATCATCATGCAGTACTTCCAGTGACACACAGGTAAGAGAATATAACCCCTCTTCACATTTCAGTATACTTTAGGAGATTGTACGTGGCAGCCTCTTAAACTCTGTCTATGGACAATGACTGTTCCCTTTGGATTTTTGGTTTTCCTTTTTGCAGATCTGGGTACCCCATTCTGCCTTATGCTATGAGTACTGTTGCCTAACAACTGTCATACATTGGTATGAGTAAATCAACATTTACACTGCAATTTGTTGCTAATGTTGTGGTAATATATTTGAGAAAGACCATACTGACTCCAGATTGGTTTTTGATTAAAGGGTGTTTATTTAGGTTCTAATGGGTGTAGGGGTATGTGCAACGGGCTGGGGTGATGGTAGAGGAAGGTCCATGGTAGAGTCCAGTCTCTTGGTATCACAGGTGCATTGTCCAAGGGGGCATCGGAAGGGGAGCAATGGCAGTTCAAGGTGGACAGGGTAACAGAGTGGGACAGAAGGGTGACAATCAGGAGGGTCCTATTTCCTGGCAGGGTCTTGCCAATGTTCTCTGTCTTTTGCCTGGATTGCAGGGACCATTTGCGGGGTGGTTCTCCTTCTGCAGGGGGTGGGGTGCTAGTGGCCGGTTGGTCCTATGGTGGGGTCTCTTGTCCACTAGCGCCGGCGGAGGTGGAAGGCTGTTCCTCGGTTCGGCTAGTGTCAGGGGGCCCTTTGTTGAGCCACTGCCGCCCTCATGGTCTTGACTATATCAGCCAGCACCCTTGCTATGGTGTCAAGGATGGTGTATATTTTGGTGAGGTCATCCCTGATCCCCATGAATTGTCCCTCCTGCAGCTGCTGGGTCTCCTGAAACTTGGCCAGTACTGTGGCCATGGTCTCCTGGGAATGGTGGTATGCTCCCATGATGTTGGAGAGTGCCTTGTGGAGAGTGGGTTCCCTGGGTGTGTCCTCCCCCTGTCGCACAGCAGTCCGCCCAGCTTCCCTGTTGTCCTGTCCCTCTGTCCCCTGAACCGTGTGCCCCCTGCCACTGATCCCAGGTCCCTGATCGTCCTGGGTTAGTGGGGTTGCCCGGGGTCCCTGTAGTGGTGGACACACTGCTGATTGACGTGTCCTGGGGACAGTGGCATGGGCCCGCTGGGTGGGTGCTGTGCTGGTGTTTCCTGAGGGCGAGGTTCTGTGGTGGTTTGGGACTGTGGCAGGGGAACCGACTGTCCAGAGGTCCCAGATGGGCCAGGCTGGTCATCCTGATCGCGGCGTGCAGAGCTGCTGTCATCACTGTAGGCTTCTTCTGTGGGGGGACTTGATATAGCTGGCACCTCCTGTCCGGTGACGTTGGGTAGGGGTCCTGTTGGGATGCAAATGCATTGCTATTGTATCTGTGTGTTACATCTTGTGCAATGGGTGTGTTTCCCTGTATAAATGTGCTTGCACTGTCACCTGGGCCTTGTGTGATTGCTGATTAGGTGGGCTGGGCGAGTCTCTGGGCATGCTGTGGTGATGGGTGTCCATGCAGGTCTGTGATGGGTGTCCATGCATTGATGTTGCATGCAGACCTTGGTATTGGGTGTGGGTGGGTTGTGATAGTAGGGTATATGTGAGGTGTTGGAGTGATGGGGGTGAGGGTAGGGGTAGGAGTTTGTAATGGCATGCAGGTAGGGTGGGGGATAACGTAGTAAAGATTTGATTTACCAGAGTCCAGTCCTCCTGCTACTCCTGCGAGGCCCTCAGGATGCATGATCGCCAAGACTTGCTACTCCTATGTTGTTAGTTTAGAGGAGGAGGTGGGAGTCAACGGCCAGTCCTCTGTACAGCAATCTGGTTTCTTGATACCAAAGAATGTACCTTCCCCCGTAGGTCATTCCACCTCTTCCTGATGTCATCCCTGGTTCTTGGATGCTGTCCCACAGCATTGACCCTGTCAACGATATTCCGTCATAGCTCCATCTTCCTTGCAATGGATGTCTGCTGCACCTGTGATCCGAATAGCTGTGAGTGATGTGTGAGGTTATGTGTGGTGTGCTGTGTTGTGATGTATTATGTGATGTGCATGGATGGTGTATGTGTGATGGTGTTCTGTGACTCTGGGTGAAGGTGTGGTCTTTGCTTTTCTCTCTCTGCTTGTTCTAATTTGTTCATTGAAAGGGTTGTGGATAATGAGGGTGTGTGTTTTATAGTGGTGAGGGTGTGGTGTGTGTATGTGTGTCAGGTGTGTATAGTTTGAATTATGCAATGTGGTTGTGTTTTGTAAGTGTTTATGTATTTTGAGCGTGGCGGTGTGTACCGCCAATGGATTACCGCAGTTGTAAGACCGCCGCAGTGATTCGTGGGTTGTGATACTGTGGGCGTATTCCAGTTGGCGTGACGGTGTGGGTTTTGCTGTCACCAGTTTATCACTGACCTTTGGTGTGGCAGACTTATGTGTGTGTCTGTATAGTGGTGGATTTCTCTGTGTGGATCCTAATACCCGTAGCCAAATTTGTGATAAGCAAAACCTGGGTCAAATCCATGGCCCCTTCACATATCAGACCAGCTACAGCCACCTGCCAATGACACAACTCTGAATGTGCAGATGAGGATGGCATGGTAAAGAGACCTGGAAGGAAAACGTGACATACAGGAGTTTAGGCATGCAAAGGCATACATGAGACACAAAAATCATTTTAAACTGCTATTGTTTCTCTGACAGTGCAATGTGACGGCTCCAAACAAAGGAGATCCTCCAGAGAGGCATATCTTCTAGTCTGATGTAGCCAGTAAACCCGGCCTGTATGATGTATTGCATGAGATACCCTGTCTCATGTGACAGAGAAACCCTTTTCCCCAAATCCTGACCTCTACAGTACCCGATGCAGTCACAGTAATCACGGAACTTCTCATACTTACTCTCAAGTGAAGTACTGATTAATGAGATGTGCCCACGTGTTTCCACCTTCATCCTCATCACTGTCATCCTCATTTGGGATTCCTCGAGGCTTACCATGTGGCACAGCCACCTCCCCCTCATCAGGGATGAATGGAATGTTTCTCCTCAGGGCAACATTGTGGAGCATGCAGCAGGCCATAATGATCTTACAAACTTTTGCATGTTAATAGGGGAGGGTTCCACCTGATTTGTCTATACTGTGGAATCTTACCTTCTGCAGTCCAAAAGTCCGCTCCACAACACAGCATGTTCTTCCATGTGCCGCATTGAAGCAGACTTCTCCTAGTGTATGATGTAGTTGAGTTTTTCACTGGTGTCAACAGCCAGGGATGGTTTTGTTAGGCAGAATCCCCTGTAAGGAAATGCAGCATCAGTCCAGATCATCATCTCGCTATCAGCAGGCATAGCATACAAACACACATGACATATGTTACTTACCAACCAGCCAGGACCTCTCTGGGTACAGTCATGTCATCAGCTGGGGAATTGCACTGTTCCACATGATGAAGGCATCATGCACTAAACCCGGGTCCCAGGCATAGACTTGAGAAATGTAGTGGTCCACCAAACACACTACTTGGACATTAATGGTATGGAAGTTCTTCCTGTTCCGATAGACCTGTTGATTGCCATGGTGTAGAACCAGGTCCATATGGCTACCATCAGTGGCTCCCATAACATGTGGGATGAGTGCCAAACCATAGAACTCTGCTTTCAAATTGGCAAAATCCTGGCATTCAGGAAAACAAATGTAGCTTTCCAGGTGTTTCAACATTGATGAGATAACATCCTTTAACACTAAACTGAACATGGGCTGGGACATCCCAGCAGATAAGGGCACTGTGTTTGGAAGGAACCTGTAACCAGGAAGTGCAACACTGGCATGTGACTGTACTACAGATAGTATGCTATTTGGATGACGTATGGCTGGCATCAGATCTGTCTCCAACTGAAGACAGAGATCTATGATTGTCTGCCTATGTAGGAGGTAAATCTAAATGGCATGTCTGTTTTCCATAGTCTGAAGGCCTTGTAGTGGATCGTGCATAGGAGGGTGTTTGATCCTTCTCCTCCCAGGGTAACTATCTTGGACAAAAACAGAAAATGCAGTCACTCAATGTGTCCCTAGCAATTTACATACTACATGTCTGTTATAAAATGTGTCATGTCATGTGAGTCACTGTAAACATTATACACAGCAATCACCAGGGCTAACACTTGCACATTTGTGAAATGTTAACATCTTGCTTATCTACATGTGTGTACAAGACCTCCTTCTGGACAGCAACCGCATGTCCAAATTACTCCATATAATTCCTGTGATTCAATGTCCAAATCCTGGACTACACCTGTGAGAGAGGCTGTTGGCTGTACCTCCATAAATGGCACATCTACAGGACCACATACCTACATGATAACAGAAACAATTGAGCTACATGATAGGACAAGACCAGCACCCAATATTCGCCAGGACATCCTTTTCATACTTGTGACACATCAAAATATATTGTGTAATTGCATTGATTACCTCGAAAATGGCAGCTGCCTGACCTACTTCACTGCAACAGGGATCCTATGCCCTGATGAATGCCCAGAGACCCTCCATAGCTCAATTTCAAGGGCAGAAACATGTCGGCTACTTCTTTTAGATAGGTGACCTTGTGAGTCATTGCTCTCACACCGGTTCCCCAGTTCTTTTTAATCACACCACACGGAACCCTCTATTAAAAATTCACCCGGGTATCTGAGTAGGTGTTTTTATTTCCCTAGCATAGCTGTATCCCCTTTCCAGAAATAAAATTAATTTACGCACTCCCTCCTGTTCCTTTAACAGTGAGGTTGAGTCCTCCCAGGTGGCACTGTCCTACCTGGGTGGGGCTAGGTGGTCATATGATGAAGCATGACACTATATAGTGTGTGAGACCACCTAGTCCGTAAAGGAAATCCCCCTCCCAGACCACACACCACACCATAGCGCACCCACATTTCACCTCCAGTTGAGGGTTACGGGTGGTCTAGTGTCACAATTGGTACACTATTGACCTACCCTCGTTACAAGAACCCCGTACTCTAATTTGTGATTTAGTATTGTTTTGGGAGTCGAGTACGGTTGTGTTCTTCCTCTATCCCCTTTTCTCCCATATACTCTCTCTTAGTGTAATGTGATTGTAGAGCAGCCTTCCAGCTGCGAGAGTTATTACTTCCCCCTAGCAAGCCCTTTAGTCTTGCCTGCGCCCCTCAGCGCTTTAGGTTCTCTCTTCTCCCCACAACCCCCCCCCCCTTCCCTTCGTTGTTTTACGATAAACAAAACCCCTTTTCCCCCCCTTCTGTCAACCATGGCAGAAGGCCTCTCCTTCAACGACGAGGAAGTATCTGCTATCCTCGCAGCCCCCTCGTTCCTCGGGACACGGCTTTGTCAAAAAGTTTGTCCCAACTTGGGGACTGGGACACCCTAGTGGAATTGAAACGCTCCCAGGTTAAGACCATACTGCACGGAGCTGTCCTCACTGAATACCTCAGCAATAATTCTGCACCGAACGGATTACTTGTCACTAACGAGCCACGCATATTCCTAGACGATCTTGAGTTTTGTAAAGATTGGTCGCTTATAGCAATTACTAATTATAAAAACTGCCACTAGATTATCCGAAACCCTACTGATCCAGATAAAAACCAGTGAAAACAACCTGAAGTCAGGTGTGAGTATTCTCTCCTTCAAAAAGAAACTTGAGGAAGTAAATAGGAATATGAATGAATATAAAGAATACCTAACTCAGCAAAAAATTGCAAAATTTCAAAAAGACCTGAATCGGTTTTCCCTAGAGAGGATATACCCCTACACTAAACCTGACTATGTAGCAAAAAAACCCACTAACACATCTGACACGTCCTCGGGCAGTAACATCAGCTCAGATAGTGATAGTAACTCGTCAGGGAATACACGACAACGCCGCGGACGACGTGGGCAACGTCGGGGTGGATGGAACTACCCACCCCTACCGCCTCCATGCCCCCCATACTTTAACCAACAATAGGGCTGGCCTAACCAATATGGCCCCCCTACACATTACCAAGTACCCTACTTGCAGCACCCCGCCCAATGGTCCTTCTCCGATCCCCCAATCCCTTTTTTAGACAGAGGTCACGGGAGGGGCAGAGGGAGGAGAAAAGAAGTGCAGTGGCGCCCAAGAGAGGATGCCCCGGAAAACCCTACACACAGGGAGGCCATCCCAGGGACAAGCAAGACATAGTGATACCTGGCTCGGAGAATACAGCCAGCATCATTAACCTAAGCAACCGGACACTAAGCCAAACCGAAACTCAAGCATTGAGTAAAGGGTTGAATTTCGTGCCTACCCCAAAAGTTGATTTGTTTAGAACCAGAACAGAACTAGCGGGTCTGTTTCGTAAGATCCGCCTAAAAACCTTCTTCCTTGGGAAGAAATATGAGTCTCCCGCACAGAATACAGGACTACGCCCTAAATCTACCTTCTGTCCCTCAGCAGGGCAAATGCCCCCTGAGGTACTGGCTTTTGAAAAATCAGTATCCCTTAAGGTCAATGGGCTTAACGAGGCACCCAACAAAATATTCCACAACATGAGCAAAATCGAAATAGAGTCACTGAAGAGCCTTACAGCCGACCCAAATATCATCATAAAATCAGCAGATAAAGGCGGGCCCACGGTGATCCTTTCACAAAAAATGTATAGAGACGAGTGTGAGCGACTTCTGGGCAATACCAGACACTACAAGCGTCTGGCACGTGATCCGACAACTGATATCCAAGAAGAAATCGCTTTCCTAGTATCAAAAGGGAAGGAGAACAACTGGATCACAGATCACGAGGCAACTTTCCTGATACAGACCAATCCAAAAATCCCATACTTTTATATTTTACCAAAAGTACATAAAGAAAAGATTCCTTCCCCCGGAAGACCCATAGTTTCCGGGATAGGCTCAGTACTAGAGCCTTTATCAAAGTTCGTGGATTTCTTCCTACTACCGTTAGTCAAAATAATCCCGACCTATCTCAAGGACACCACCAATGTCCTCCTTTTACTGGAATCTATAGCCTTTGACAAATCTAAGGAGCTCCTGATCACCCTCGATGTGGAATCACTCTACACAAACATCCCCCAAGAGCCTACCCTGGAAGTTATAAGCAATCTGCTGGAACTACATATGGATGAATCCCAAACCCCCCCTGGCTTCATACTGGACCTAGCACATCTCGCTCTCACCAGAAACTACTTCAAATTTGAAGATAGCTTCTTTTTGCAGACACAAGGCACATCAATGGGTAGTACATTCGCCCCAAGTTTAGCATGTCTATACGTCGACCACTTCGAAAGACATGTGGTTCTACATGAGGACAATCCCTACCGAGACCAGATTAAACTCTGGAAGTGATACATCGATGATGTACTACTGATATGGACTGGCAATAAGGAAGAGGCCCTGGCGTTCGCTGTTTGGCTTAACGGAGCCAACCCTTTCTTAACTTTCACGATGAACATAGGTGACAACAAGCTACCTTTTCTCGATTTACTCATCTATGAACATGATGGCGGTCTGGCCACGGAAGTGTATTATAAACCGACAGACTGCAACAACCTGTTACAATACCAGAGCTTCCACCCACGAGCTCTAAGAGATAACCTCCCGGTCGGGCAGTTCCTACGGTTAAGACGAAACTGCTCTTCCATGACCGATTACTGCAAGCATGCAGACAAGTTAACTACCAAGTTACACACCAAGGATTATCCTCCTTATCTGGCCAGTAGGGCACGAAAAAGAGCACGCAATAATAATAGGGACCAGTTGTTACAACCCCGAGCACTGAAACCAAGTTTGGAGAAGATCGTATGTGTTACCACGTTCAATCCCCTATCCAATGAAATCCAGAAGATTATGAGAGACAATTGGAAAATTCTAACATCAGGCGGTTTACCCTTTGAACCACCATTACACGCGTATAAGAGAGCAAGCAATATACGCGACATGGTGGTCCACACAAGACCTAAAGAGAAGCTTCGTCCCACACTGACTACACTTTGGCAGATGGCTCCCCCCGCTGGTCACTATCCATGCAGCAACTGCAGCGTTTGCTGCTTCACCCACAGATCTACCACCATCAATCTTGACCTGAAAACACCATGGGTGCAGAAATCACTTACGAATTGTAACAGCAAGAACGTAGTCTATCTAATCAAATGCCCCTGCCTACTCAAATATGTGGGGATGACTACAAGAAAAGTTAACACCAGAATCTGTGAGCATAGAAGCACGATTAGGTGCAAACGTGAGGCAACAAAACTCACTAGCCACTTCCTGCTAAAAAATCACTCCCCTGATGACATGTCGTGGACGGTCCTGGAACATTTTCTTCCTTCAACCCCTAACATGTCAGAAAAACTGTTTAGGGCTGAGCAACGCTGGATATGGAGGTTACACACCGACACGGCTGGACTAAATGACGAGATACCTTGGTTTTCTCTTCAATCTTAACCCCCCCATAATCCCTGTCTCCTTTCGCACTTTCCTCCTCTACATACCCTTTCTACCTCCCCCTCTTCTCCCTCTGCCTGTCTAGTATTTTTCTTCCACTTTTCTCCGCTTTAGTTGGGCCTCCCTAGCCCCCTCTTCCCCTTTTCCTCCCCCTAACTCTCGCCTCTATGCTTTCCCACTCTCCTGTTGTGTCCCTCCCCCTTCCCTCCTTTTCCCTTTGTCCCCCCTTGTTCTCCATAATCCCCTTGCCTTCCCTCCCTCCCCCCCCACCCCTCTAGCGCCTCCTTGTTATCCCTGGCCCCCGTTCATATATCCCCTGCATCCCTTTCTCCCCCCCCTCCTCTATCTTCCTTCATCTTCTTTCATTCACTCTCTCCTCCTCTTTCTATTTTTCCCCTCCCCCCCTCCGCTACCCTTCCCCCCCACCTCCATCACCCTTCGCTTTCCCGTCCCTCCTCATCCCCCTTGTTTTTACCTATTCTTCTTTTCCCCCCTCCACGCCATCGCCGAGCAATATACAGCCGGCTCTCATTTGAGCCTCGGGCTCACCATACCATGCCGCCGGGAAACTACATTTCCCGGCGGTACGTGCGGGAGGGGCGTCACCCCTTAGCGCCGTCCCCGCGCGCAGGAGATCCCCTGCCTCGGCCGCCCATTGCGGCGCTTTTGCCGAGCGTGGATTCCACGTCACTCGACCTGCACGCGCGAGGGCAGCGTAATCACAGGTCGCTCCCTCTTCGTGCATGGCCACGTCCAGTCTCCGGCCATACCGGGTCAAGACCGGGCCACGTTTTACCAATACCCACAATGAAGGAACAGCGTCAGCACTTCCGGTTCATGCCCGCACCCGGGGCGCGACAGTGATTGCCTGCAGCTGGGTCCCATACAACCTAATTAAGACCACTATATCTACCAACCACAACCAGGCCACTTCATTCAAGCGGTCCTGAGGAGAGGTCGGTATAGACGCACAGAGAGCGCCCACCTTTGATGCAGTGAGTCGGCCAGCGTTGGAGTCACAGATAAGAGATCTCTCTCCGTTTTTCTTGCTTCCTCTAATTACTTTCTTTCCTCTTTTCTCCCTTTTCCCATTTGCTTCCCTTTCTCCCTTGGGATTTCCTTCTCCCCTTATTCTTAACCTTTTTCATCCTTTCCTTTTTCCTCCTCTGTCTCCCACCTTTCTTTGCTTCCTTTATAGGTTACCCTCTATTGTCCCCACGCCTTTCCCTCTACTGCTCTATCCTCTCAGTTTCTTTTATTCCAGCTTCACCTTTTCTGTGCGGGCTGCATGTTTCTGTCTCCCCCCGCCTTCACTCTCTCTTGCCTTCCCTTCCTTTTTTCACTCTACTCCCTCGAGATTTCTTTCTCCCCCATTTTGTATGTCTCCACCTACTTTCATATGGGTTCTTCCCTTCTGCCTTTTTCCCTCGAACCTTAGAGTCTGACTATAAGGGGACGCTCCCTCTCCAGGATACCAGAGGCCACTAGCCTCGTATGTTAGGGTAAGAAATTGCCTTCCCCTTCCTATTGTCCTCTACGTATCTGCGGGCACAGCGAATATTGATGCGATTGTTATTCATAAAATGCAACCAGTACTCCTGTTCTTGCATGAATCATGTCACGTGTGCTGTGGTTTGCCGTGTTTTATCTTATCACTTTGTTGGTCTGTTTTTATCCCATTTATTGTAGGTCCTCACCAGGTATTCCCTTGGAAAGGTAGGCCCTTCTTTCACCCCTTTTCTAATGTGATTTCTTTATGCAGCACCCAATAAGCATATGCAACAGGGATCCTATGCCCTGATGAATGCCCAGAGACCCTCCATAGCTCAATTTCAAGGGCAGAAACATGTCGGCTACTTCTTTTAGATAGGTGACCTTGTGAGTCATTGCTCTCACACCGGTTCCCCAGTTCTTTTTAATCACACCACACGGAACCCTCTATTAAAAATTCACCCGGGTATCTGAGTAGGTGTTTTTATTTCCCTAGCATAGCTGGATCCCCTTTCCAGAAATAAAATAAATTTACGCACTCCCTCCTGTTCCTTTAACAGTGAGGTTGAGTCCGCCCAGGTGGCACTGTCCTACCTGGATGGGGCTAGGTGGTCATATGATGAAGCATGACACTATGGGGCATATTTATACTCCGTTTGCGCCGAAATTGCGTCGTTTTTTTTGACGCAATTTCGACGCAAAACTAACGCCAACTAACGCCATATTTATACTATGGCGTTAGAGGCGAATAGCGCCAAAGTTCCCGGAATGTGCGTCATTTTTTAGCGTGAACCCCTTCCTTGCGTTAATGATATGCAAGGGAGGCGTTCCCGTCTAAAAAATGACTCCCAGGCCTTTACGTGGTATTTATACTCCCGGGCAAAAGAGACGCCCGGGAGTGGGCGTGGCTAAAAACGGCGCATTTGCGCCGCTTTTTAACGCCTGGGTCAGGCATGGCGTTAAGGGACAAGTGGGCTCAAAATGAGCCCAGAGTGCCCTCCCCTGCCCCCAGGGACCCCCCCTGCCACCCTTGCCCACCCCAGGAGGACACCCAAGGCTGGAGGGACCCACCCCAGGGACATTCAGGTAAGTATTTTTTTTATTTTTTTTTAATAATTTTTTGTGGCATAGGGGGGCCTGATTTGTGCCCCCCTACATGCCACTATGCCCAATGACCATGCCCAGGGGACAGAAGTCCCCTGGGCATGGCCATTGGGCAAGGGGGCATGACTCCTATCTTTACAATGATAGGAGTCATGTTGATGGGGGATGGGCGTCGAAAATAAATGGCGCAAGTCGGGTTACGACGATTTTTTCGACGTAACCTGACTTGCCCCATTTTAAGACGCCCATGCGCCATTTTCCCCCTACGCCGGCGCTGCCTGGTGTACGTGGTTTTTCTCGCGCACACCAGGCAGCGCCGGTCTGCTTGCGCCGGCTAACGCCATTCAATAAATACGGCGCCCGCATGGCGCTTCAGAATGGCGTTAGCCGGCGCAAAACTTTTTGACGCTAAACTGCGTTAGCGCAGTTTAGCGTCAAAAAGTATAAATATGGGCCTATATAGTGTGTGAGACCACCTAGTCCATAAAGGAAATCCCCCTCCCAGATCACACACCACACCATAGCACGTGTGCAATCCATTGCCAGGTTTCTCTTTAAGTACTATAAGTTTTGTGAAAACACATGTGTGGATGTGTGTACCTTAATGTTGAAGTGACACAGGCTACCACCACCAGACGTAGCAGGTGCCTGCATATGTATCTGCACATGTCCACGCACGAACAAGCTTGCCTCTTTGTGTGCTTAACAGGTCACTCCCTTTAATGTGGCCAAAGCACAAAAGGTCTGTATGTAGGCTTGATGTGATGTGTCAGGACTGTATGCATCGGGTGACATTTAGAGGTAATGGATGTTTTTGTGCATTGTTTGCAGTGTGCTTTACCTGTCAACCGCCACCTTGTGAGATGTGTTCCATCTTGTTCCTGGTCAATGTCATTTTATAGCTCATATACCACCAAAGTCACTGCTTTTCTACCTGGTCAGTGCAGGGCCTGAGCTGGGGAGTGTGTAGGGCACCCTAATGAGGAGTGTTTGCAGTCATGTCCCTGTGTCCAATGCATGCTATGTGCCACAGGTGGACCGGATGATCAGAACATGATGTCATTAGCTAGGTTCGCTGACATGTATGTGACTCAGCCATTTTGAATGTGACTTGTGGATATAATATTCTGTCTTGTATTTGCATTCATGCAGGTCAACACCCATCAGAAGAAGGGGATTTGGAGAGCCATCGCCAAGAAGGTGCGGACCCTGGGGGTCCACAGTCGGCAGAGCCCCCACTGTCAGAAAAAGGTGAAAGGACTTGAGAAGCTGGGCCCAGAATACCACGTATGCCTAGCTGGGGATATTCTGAGATGGGGTGCATGTCGGACCATGACCCCCCTATTGGCCCGCATTTTTCCGGCAGCCTATCTGGCACAGCAGCCACAAGGGGGTGAGTACATGGAAAAATCATGATCAAACCATTAGTAGGTGATTGAGTGAGGGGCAGACTGCTCCCCCTGACAATGCTGCGTGTGTCATGTGTCACATATCTTCTGGGATCAAATTGGAGTAGACAGGCCATGTGTTTCTAACTGGTATGCTCATCCTTTTGGTGCTGGGTCCTAGGACTAAACTATGGTGAACTCTTAGTCGAATTTCCCAGCATGGAGCAGGCATGAATGTGTTTAGTGTTGAGATATTCTATTTTATCTGCACTGGTGGTTGTTAGTTTCCACCAACATATCACTCCTGACAAATGTTACAGTACAAAGGTAAGTAGGATGTGGGTCACTGTCCTCTGTCATGTGTCTGGGGATATGTGTATGTTGACTTCTGCAAAACAGGTGCTAATGTTCTCCATTATATAGTGGGTGCTGGTGCCTCACTGCAGTCTGTGATGCATGGGTGCCCATCATAATCATGACATGACTTACATGGTACAATCCTGGCAGCTGTAGCATATTACTTTCCCTTAGTAAGTGGGGAATGTGCATTGTCATGAGTGATATGTCTATATAATCACTAAAGGTGTGGGGTAGTGGGAACTGAGGGTGGGACTAGGTCAGTCTTCCTTCAGTGACCAGTATTAATTAAGTCGCTTAAGATCCTGAAGCGGCGAAATCATTATTTGGAAAATGTCCAAGCAAGGGGGTGCTGTATTGTCCTACAGGGAGAGGGGGGATTTCCCTTACGGACTAGGTGGTCTCACACACATAGTAGTGTCTTGCTTCATCATTTGACCACCTAGCCCCACCCAAGTAAGATGATACTACTTGGGCCGACTCAACCTCTTGGTTAAAAGAACCAGAGGGAGTGCTGAAATTAAACTGACTGGATATTTACAGAGATTCAGAAAGGGTGAGAAATAAATTTACCAAACATGTCACCAGTGGCTACTGCTAGTTTTAATGGGGGTGCATGCTGATAAGGCTAAGAACAAGGGGGGAAAGGCTCATTAGAGAATAATGTCTCTTGGAGTCTAAAAAGAAATACGTATGACCAACATCTTTCTGCCCTCACACAGTGCTGGTAGGTCAGGGGCATTCGTCAGGGTCGGAGCACACGCAGTAAGTGAGGTGCTCAAGGTGAATAATGTATGTCCTACCTGAACAAGTAGTTCACGGTGGGGTAGGTCTATAATAGCTGATGAATAAACCACAAATTATTCAGAGTGAAAAAGTGGCAAACCACTGCACACAACACAGCAATAGGTGATAATGTAAAAAAGCACTCACACACTCATGCAAATGTGATTTACCCCAGGGTTGGGGGCGGTTTGCCTCTGGTCTGGCTAGTGCCGGGGGGGGGTTTCCCTTGTAGTCACACTCTGAGGAGATTAGAGATTTAGCAAGGAGGAACGAATGAAAGAAGAACGAGGGCGCACAGACCACTAGAGAAAGTGGGAGGAAAAAGGGGAGAAGTAAAGAAAGAAAAAGAGGGAACCAGGTTAGAGAAAAAAAAGGGAGGAAAGAAAAGGGGGGAAAAAAGTAAAAAAAGGGGGGGAAGGAAGAGGGAGGAGAGAGAGGGAGAAGAGGAGAGAGAGGAGCCAAGCAAGTGAAAGCCAAGGGAGAACTGGAAGCTCCCAGAGAAGGGATAACAAGTGACAGAGGGAAAAAAAGATCCAGGGAGCCTGGAAGGGACTTACCACTCCAAAGGGAATACCATGGGGGGTACCTACATGCCGGAGCCAGGCCGCTCTGGTACTGACTGGAAGGCTGGCCTGGTATTTATGTAAAACAACAGCCAATCGGTGTGAGGCTAGGGGCTGAGGCCGAGCCCCATCAGAGATGCATATCAGGTGTGCCTGACGTCAATATACGTAGGTGTTCTGATTCGTAAGAGGTTGGCAGCCACGCTCAACACCTGGACGCGCCCTCTCGGGGATAGCGCCGGGTCGGTAGCCAAGTACGGCCCCAATGGGCCCAGTGACGTGCGATCGCCCCCGGGACCAATAGGGAAGGGGTTCCACGGTGCTGGTCGCGTTTGAAAATGGTGTGGTTATGCAGGGCGCTAGCTTCCCGGCGCGGCTGGTGCGCGCGGGGGAGCGTCCTGCACTGACGCGTCGCGGCTAGCGCGGCGCGTCACTAAGGCCCATGGGACTCTGGGAAATCGAGTCCCGTGGGAAGCGCCTGGTCATCCGGGTGGGATGACCAGGGGCGGAAGCAAAAGGGGGGAGGCAGTGGAAAGGGGGCAGGGGGGAAAAGGAAAGAAAGAGGAAGGAAAAAGGGGTGATAGATAACGTGAACGAAGGGATTAAGCACGGGAGGGGGTGCAGCCAGGGGGGGCTGGGTAGATAAAGAAAGAAAGAATAAAGCAAGGAAAAGAGCCAAGGTGCCGAGGGCCATGGGAGGGGGGGAAGGAATGGTTAAGAGGGCAAGGTTAAGACACTGAACATGTATAGAGACGCAGGGATGGAGAAGAGGAAAAAGAAGAAAAGGAGGAGGGGAGGGGAAAGGGAAGACCAAAGGGCAAACAGCAACAGAAGGGGGGAGAGAGAGTGGGGCTAAAAAGATGCGAGAGACGTACTAGAGGAGAAGAAATGAAGTGTGCAGATGAAGGAAACTGGCGAATAAACAGGTGGAAGGAGGGAAGAGCGACAATAACTTTGTTCTCAGGGGGGACGGGGAAACTACTAAAGTAGGCAGGGTTGTTGCCTGGGTCACAGACATAAGTCCCACAGAGGGGCACTTCAGGGCCCGCGGAGTGCGGGATCATCAATAAATTATCTAACACGAATTATGGGGGTTATTACAACTTTGGAGGAGGTGTTAATCCGTCTCAAAAGTGATGGTAAAGTGACGGATATACCACCAGCCGTATTACGAGTTCCATAGGATATAATGGACTCGTAATACGGCTGGTGGTATATCCGTCACTTTACCGTCACTTTTGGGACAGATTAACACCTCCTCCAAAGTTGTAATAACCCCCTATGTGTTTTAGAGGGGATTGGGCGAAGTCTCTCATTGAAGCAAGAAAACCATGTCAGTGTCTGGTCGTCATCCTAAGGCCGACCATTGGATGTTGTCATTCAATCCTATAGTATCCGTTCGCAGCCTCCATATCCATCTCTGCTCATATAGTAGAAGTTTGTGTTTGGTGTTCGTTGTTGTGGATTTTAATTGGTCCAATACCACCCACTGCATGTGATCAGGATGGTGATTACTGGAGATATAGTGCTCTGTGAGTCTTGTAGCATCTCTTTTGCACCGGATGCTCGCAGATGCGTGTGCCCACTCTTCTTGTCGTCATCCCAATGTATCTCTTGTCACAGGGGCATGTGATCATGTACACCACATTTTTGCTATTGCAGTTCGTTAGTTTTCTAAGTTCCCAAGGTGTTTGTAATCCCAAGTCTAGTGTGAGTATTTTTTTGGTAAAAGCACAAAGACTGCAGCTGCCTCATGGGAAGTGTCTTTTGGGGGGAGGAAGGTCCCAGAGGGTCTTTTGTCTGCTTGTGGTGGGGTTTATCCGTGGATGGGTATGTACGATCATATCCCAGATGCTTTTTGCCTTTCTGTAGGCATTCATCGGGATCTGGAAGGGAAGACCCCCAGAGGTGAGGATATTCCAGTCTTCGTTTATTATTTTCTTGATCATATTGGACGCTGGGTTGAACGTGGTCACACAGATCAGTGGGTCTCCCTTGTCGGTTCTGCTCCTAGGATGCAGTAGAGTCTCCCTAGGGCTCACACGGGCGCGTTTGCCGGCTCTCCTCAGTAGGTGATCCGGGTATCCTCTTGCTCGGAGTTTGTCAGTGAGTTGTTGAGCATGTTTTTTGTAGTCCATAAGTTCAGTACAATTCCGCCGTAGGCGGAGGAACTGCCCCACTGGGAGGTTTTCCCTGAGGGAACGTGGATGGAAGCTCTGGAACTGGAGGAGAGTGTTACGGTCGGTGGGTTTGTAATATACTTCTGTTACGAGGGAGCCATTTCTTTCAGTTATTAGTAGGTCAAGAAAGGAGACTGCTGGGTCGCCCAGCGTGGCTGTGAATCTTAAGAAGGGATTCAAGGTGTTTAACCAAGTGATGAAGGTGGTTGCTTCTTCCCTTGTGCCTCTCCAAATGATCAGGATATCGTCGATGTATCTTTTCCATAACCTAATATGGTTGACGTATGGGTTCTCTTCAGTGAGGACCATTTCTTTCTCAAAGTGGTCTACATATAGGCATGCCAGGCTCGGTGCGAAGGTACTCCCCATCGAGGTACCCTGGATCTGTAAGAAGAAGTTCTTATCGAACTCAAAGAAATTTCTGGTAAGAGCCAGATGGGCTAGGTCCAGGATAAATTCTGGGGGGGGGTGATGTAGTTCCAGACACCCCTGTTTAGTAGGTCACTGACTACTTCTAGAGTTGCCTCCTGTGGAATATTGGTATATAATGATTCCACATCCAATGTCAAGAGATGTTCATTTTCTTTGTCAAATTCAAGGGTGTTTATTAGGGCGAGCACATCTGTCGTGTCTTTGAGGTACGTGGGAATTTGTTTCACCAATGGTTGAAGGAACCAGTCACAAAATTGGGACAATGGTTCCAGAATGGAACCAATCCCAGAAACTATTGGTCTGCCCGGGGGTGGATGCTTGTTCTCATGGATTTTGGGCAAAATATAGAAGTACAGAGTTTTTAGGTCAGGTTGGGTGAGGAAGGAGGCCTCATGTTTAGTGATCCAACCATTAGTCGTACCCTTGTCAATCAGGAAGGTAATCTCTTCCCTGACCTCTTCTGTTGGGTCCCTTGATAGTCTCTTATAGTGGTGATCATTGTTTAGTAGACGTAGGCATTCAGCATTATACATCGCCATGGGCATTATCACTATAGCCCCGCCTTTGTCGGTAGGTTTGATAGTGATAGAGGGGTCATTGCTAAGATTGTGGAGGGCTGTGAGTTCTTCGGTGCTGATGTTGTGGAAGATCTCCCTCTGTGTGTTCTGTAGATCGGCAATCCTCCTGCTTACTGATTTTTCAAATGCCAGGACTTCGGGTGGCATAAGGTGGGAGGTGGGAGTGAATTTGGATTTGGGACGTAGCCCAGTGTTCTTTTCTCGGTCGGTGTTGGGTATGGGGTTCTGGAGAAAGAAGGTTCTCAGCCTGATTTTACGAAAGAACTCTGCTAGTTCTATCCTTAATTTGAAGAGGTCAAGTTTAGGGGTGGGGACAAAACCCAGACCTTTCTCTAGGGCTTGGAGCTCGTTATTATTTAATACTCTAGGGCTTAAATTGACAACAGTGGTGGATCCCTTATTTATGTCCTGCTTGTGCTGGGGGATTCGTCGCCTGTTGGTCCTTCCTTTAGGTTCCAACTGACTCCCTTTTTCCTGCCCCTTCCCCGTCCGGGGCCTCTCCCAAAAAAAGGAACATTGGGATAAGACCAGGTCGTTTGTGGCTGGGGGTATGGTGGGGCTTGGAATTGGTTTGGTGGCCCGTAGGGAGAGGGCCAGGCCCAGGGAGGCATGTTAAGCAGCGGGGGCGGAGGGCCTGTGAATGGCGTCGGCCAATTATTCTGAGTATTCCCCCTTCTGCCCCGCCTTGGCCGTGTCGGTTGTGTCCGACTCGTGTTGGAGTCCGAGCTGGAGTAGCCCCCGGAGGATGTATTCCCTTTGGAGTGGTAAGTCCCTTCCAGGCTCCCTGGATCTTTTTTTCCCTCTGTCACTTGTTATCCCTTCTCTGGGAGCTTCCAGTTCTCCCTTGGCTTTCACTTGCTTGGCTCCTCTCTCTCCTCTTCTCCCTCTCTCTCCTCCCTCTTCCTTCCCCCCCCCCTTTTTTTACTTTTTTTTCCCCCTTTTCTTTCCTCCCTTTTTTTTCTCTAACCTGGTCCCCTCTTTTTCTTTCTTTACTTCTCCCCTTTTTCCTCCCACTTTCCCTAGTGGTCTGTGTGCCCTCGTTCTTCTTCTTTCTTTCGTTCCTCCTTGCTAAATCTCTAATCTCCTCAGAGTGTGACTACAAGAGAAACCCCCCCCGGCACTAGCCATACCAGAGGCAAACCGCCCCCAACCCCGGGGTAAGTCACATTTGCATGCGTGTGTGAGTGCTTTTTTACATTATCACCTATTACTGTGTTGTGTGCAGTGGTTTGCCACTTTTTCACTCTGAATAATTTGTGGTTTATTCATCAGCTATTATAGACCTACCCCACCGTGAACTACTTGTTCAGGTAGGACATACATTATTCACCTTGAGCACCTCACTTACTGCGTGTGCTCCGACCCTGATGAATGCCCCTGACCTACCAGCACTGTGTGAGGGCAGAAAGATGTCGGTCATACGTATTTCTTTTTGGACTCCAAGAGACATTATTCTCTAATGAGCCTTTCCCCCCTTGTTCTTAGCCTTACCAGCATGCACCCCCATTAAAACTAGCAGTAGCCACTGGTGACATGTTTGGTAATTTTATTTCTCACCCTTTCTGGATCTCTGTAATTATCCAGTCAGTTTAATTTCAGCACTCCCTCTGGTTCTTTTAACCAAGAGGTTGAGTCCGCCCAAGTAGTATCATCTTACTTGGGTGGGGCTAGGTGGTCATTTGATGAAGCAAGACACTATTATGTGTGTGAGACCACCTAGTCCGTAAGGGAAATCCCCCCTCCCCCTGTAGGATAATACAGCACCCCCTTGCTTGGACATTTTCCGAATAATGATTTCGCCGCTTCAGGATCTTAAGCGACTTAATTAATACCGGTCACTGAAGGAAGACTGACCTAGTCCCACACTCTGTTCCCACTACCCCACACCTTTAGTGATTATAGATTTCTTTTGGGAGGTGGTGTGGGTTAGCAACACTCCCAGTGCTCTCCCTTTCTGTACTTTTATGAGTGATAAGTCATCAGTGTACCAAACTTAGCTTGTGCCAAAATGTCTGCATGTGCTCCATTACCACTAGGATACATATCTATGTAGTAGGTGTATGGTATATGCTAGCAATGCATTTGGGATGATGTACAAAAACTGTTACATATATGTTCATGGGTCCTGTTGTCATTATGATACATCTGCAATGGTTTTCCAGTTACTGTGATGCCATAGACATGACTGTGTCACCAACATATGTAGTCAGACAGAAACATTCATGCCTCATAGTATGCCATTATTCAGGTGTAACTACTGTAGCTATGATGGACATGACAGGTAGGGGCAGTGTGTTGATCCACTTTATGGTGATTTGTACCCTTTATGTGGTATCATGGTTGTAGGGCCACAGCAACTGTGTGTTATTTGGGAATTGTGACCTGACTGTATGGTTGCATCATGAATTGACTTGCAGTGATGCTTACATGACATGTGTTTGGGGTCAGGGATTCATTCATGCTAGGCTTGTCATGTCTGAAATGTGGGTGGTGATATTGATCCTCGTTGTACCACAATTTGGCATCCTCCTAATAGTGATTGCAAGGTCTATCTCCCTCCTTTCTGCACAGTATAGTTGTCTACTACAACCACACTCAGAAGTGAAATATGGAGATGGATGTAAGACATTGATGGCGGATAACCTGTGTGAATATCTGAATGACCTTGCTACTACCTCCTTGACTCATTTTGGAAAGGTGTGACTTGTGGAGCTGTACATTGTTGTGGGGTGTCCATAGTGACATGGATGTTCCTATGTGACCAATCCAGGTATGGCATGTTTAAACCATTGTTGTCTGACTTTTCTTACCAACATCACTTATTGTTGAGACATCATATTGGTGCAAGTTAGATGTGTACATAGGCTTGTGTCGGTGCAATTGGTAGAGTACCTTACAATGGTATCCAATTGTTGGCTACTAGTTCCATGAGGTGGGCTACATGTGACACATGTTTGATGTGGAGTGGTCACCTAGTTGTGTTGTGGTTACTGTGGTAGCTAGAATACATCCATGATATTGTAGTTATCTGAGACAAGGATTTGCTCATGTGTTACCTTTGTGATTCCAGATGGAATACATAATTTTGTATTGGCACATGATGGTGCCACTTTGCTGTCCCTTCATGCATTGGGCCACTTGAAATGATGGTATGTTATGTCTCTCAGAGCTGTGGTTGATGTGTCATCATGTACATGTTATGACCTTACTTCACCTTCTTCTTGCAGCATCAGCACAAGCAGGTGAAGGAGATAGGGCCGAGCCAAGTGGGAAAGCATCTGGCCATGAGACCTCAGGTCACAAGACCACCAACAGCGAGGGACCCAATGCCTGAAGGGTGAGGGGAGTGCAACGGGGAGACTGGATTTAGCTCTACATCATTGGATTCCTCCTCCAGTTGCCACTCCCTAGTGGTGGTGGACCCATCAGGGACCACCCCTGTACCATCTTTGTCCGCCATCCCCCATTCTCTTGTAGTGTGGTCAGTTTTACGTATATTTTGCGCATTAGCTTCAGGCCTTAGGCCTCTGTGCACTTTGCCCTAAATATATTTTATTCATTTGCTTACAGCTTAGAGCCTCTGTGCACTTTACTCTAAATGCTTTCTATTAGGCTTCGTACTGTTATTTTACAGAATAGCCAGTTCTACGGTGTTGTTTTTTATTCATATCACACTGTTTTGCCTACTTCAGCACTGGAGTTCTTCATAACATATTCACTCTGTGCTTTAGTCAAGGATACAGTCTGGTACATTGCCGATAGACGTGGTAGGAGTCTAGACTTGCCATTCCTGCGCAGGAACATTTTGTGATCACGATGACATGTTAGTTATAAAATCACTTCCTTGTCCCAATACATCAAGAGGGATATTCCGACCAGGGAACCACAACTAGACGCTGACTGCCTCATTGCAGATGCTGAACCAGATCACAGGCCTTTGCTCAGGTATGAGTGTGTCCGTCTCCCTAGTGATACAGAAAGGCAAGCTGAAAGCTTAACATGCTGTGCTCTAAATAGAACAAGCAGAGGGAGAGTAGAAACGGATAGGAATTATGATAGCTTTATTTCTATGTTTTACTCTCCTGGTTACTATATCAATCCTACTATGTTGTATTGTTCTGGTTATTGCGGCTCACGCCTTAATATCTAAAATACAGTTGTTTTATTAAAACATTATATAAAACTTATACTGTCTTTGTCATTTGTATATGAGACTATATAGTGAATGAGAGAGTTGGTTTGGATCTGAGTGACCACGACTTCCCTGAGAAGTTCCAAAGATGTCATGCGCTCGGCTGCCCAATCATTTCTTCCCCGTGGGAGAAATGAGGCACTGCTAGTTAGCCGGAGCAACAACCGGATTTAGGGTGACAGAGTTCCTTACACGTGGGTCAGACTCAGTCCCCCACACCGTTATCGATCCTGCTGCCTAGAAATCCAGTAGTCTCATTTAGGATAATGAGAGCCCACGCGACACTCTCACCACTCTCTCTGTTTCTCCCCACCCAGTTGCAAGTGATTGACTCCCTTTAAACTGCCTGCTTCCAGCTGCTGATTCCTGTGGTTGGACCGCAGCGTATCACATTGGCAGTGTGCGACCTCATGGTCTCTACGGGCCTGTTTGTGCCTCCAGAAGACAGCGGTGGTCCGTGCTTCCTGGCGGTGATGGCAGACTAGTGGCGGTCTTCTCTTTCCTCGACCGCGAAGCTCATAATATGGCGGTTCGCTCCGCCAGACTGTTGTCAGTCAGACTGCCACTGCCAACATGGCAGTCACCGGACTGCCAAACTCATAATCAGCCCCAGAGTGTTAATATTTAATTGTACATTTTTCATTGTTTAGTTTAGCAACCTTTCTGGTTTAGTTTAAATATGTCTTTTTGTACTTGAATATGTAGTTGTAGGGATGTATATTTTCATTTGTAATAGTTTTCTCCAAGAATCCAGCTGAGTCTCCTCATCTTGCAGCATTTGTCATTTCTGGAGTATTTATTTGCATAATTAGTATGATGATTTTTTTTTTTGTGTTATTTTGCTGATTAAAGTTGTTTATAGCGGTATTTCATTGGTTGGTTCAGTATAATTTGATATTTTTTATCAGTTAATTCCTTGTTTGGTATTATTTGTGTAGGAAAGTCCTCCTTTTTGCCCTGGTCACCCCTACACATTTTGGACAGGTAAATGGATATGCAAATTAGGCTAATTATAATTGGCTAAGTTAACCTACCTATAAGTCCCTAGTATATGGTAGGGCATGTAGGTTTAAGGACCACAGCATAGGTAGTACACCCATAGGTGCACTGCTGAGGTGCCCAGTGTCATTTTAAAGGCAGGCCTGCCTTAGCTGGCTGCTTTTAAATTAAAGTTATATGCAAATTCAACTTTGGAATTAAAAGTAGTTCCAAAGTCTTAAACTACCTTATTTTTACACATAAGTCACTCCTAAGGTGTGCCCTATGTGCCCCTAGGGCTGGGTGCCATGTAACTATAAGCAGGGACTTTATAAACATTGTTTTATAAGCCCTGGTGAGGTAAAAACAGCCAAATTCGTTTTTCCCTCATTGTAGTAAATGGCCTTCATAGGTTAGAATGGGGAGAATTTATTTTAATTTTTAAAGCCTCCTTAAATGATGCATACCAAGAGTTTGGTATCAAATTAATTGTTGTGATAAATCCCACAACTTCCAGTTGTGGGATTTAATATAACTTGTTCAGGTAAAGAGTTTTCAACTTTACCTGAAAAGTTGCCAATTTCAGCCTTGCATTGTTTTTGCTGCTGTCCTCTGATTGGCCAGCCTCTAGCAGCCTGGCCAGGCTACCTTGCTGAGGTGTGAAGTAGCCTGGCTTTACACAAAGGAATGTGCCTGTGGGAGGGAATCTCCCCTCAGCAGATGGTGAGGCAGGAAGGGGGAGGGCTGCCAAACTGGTCTTCAAAGGCAGAGAAGGACATTTGGAGCAACCAGCAACACCCCCACATCCTGCAACCCCAGACAACTAGGTGCCTCCTTGATTAGATTAGGAGAGGGCAGGAGAGGGGTGTGTTTATGATTTTTAGCCACACCAGTGGGTGGGCTTAGCCAGATGGAACCTCCAAAAATCAGATTCAGCCATGATGGATTTTTAGAGAATGTTGCCTCCTGGGATTGATTTTTGCCACAATTCCCAGGAAGTGGTCATCACAGGGGGAAGGACCCTGCACCTGATTGGAGAACCAGGACCCCCCTGCTTTTCACCCAGGAGCAAGGATACAACTGGCAGACCTGCACCCACACCTCACTTCCCTACCACATCCAACAAGGAAAAACAACAGAAGAAGAAGGACTGCCCTGCTGAACCCCTGGCCTGCACCTGGAACCTGCACTCAGAAGGACTGTACCAGCTGCACACCTGGGCTTCACCACAAGAAGGACTTTGCTTGGCTTCAACTGGTTCAAGGAGGGACTCCCTGTTTGCTACAGGTGAAAAATTGCTATCCAGAGTCCCCTTTACCAACTCTTGAAGAAATCAACCAGCTGGCCACTGCCCAGTGGCCAACAAGGAGTTTGCGCCAGGTGCATTCTGGGAGTTGTAGTCTGCACCCCCCAATGACTATCTCAGAACTTCTGGACCCTTGGGGTGAGATGTGGACCTCAAAAGAACCTTAAAAGGACATCTCGGAGAAGCCCCAGAAATTTGGAGAAGTTTGGAGAACTTTTGTAAAAAAGCTCCATAGAGGGACCGACCCACCGCGGCAACTCTAGCCGGCTTGCCTCAACCGCGACCCGGCCTGATTTGCTGGTTTGTCCCAGTTGAGAAAATCTCCGAAAAAGAGACTAAGGTGGTCATTCTGACCTCGGCGGTAAAAGGCGCTTACCGCCGGTCAGAAATCCTCCATAATTCCGCCGCGGTCGCGGTAATCCGCCACGGTCATTCTGACCCGCAGCAGCCAAACCGCCGAAAATCCGACAGCCACAACAGACCGCCAGACCAGCGGTCGGCGGAAAAGTGGAGGTGACCAAACCTCCACCGTCACGCCAACAGAAATACGCCCATGCCATTCTGACCCACGAATCCACGCGGCGGTCTTTCAAACGCGGTTTTCCATTGGCGGTATACACCGCCGCTGTCAGAATACACACAAACGAACAAAACTCAGCAACATTGGACGATTTGAATTCCACACACCTGATACACATACACACACCACTCCCACACACACAATACAATATAAAACACACACCCACATCACCCACAAACCCCTTCGACCAAAATCCAAAAAGAAGCACTGAGAGACACAGCAGCGATCATAGAACACCATCACACAGAGGCACACTACACCATCACCCACACAATATCCACACACAAAACAACACACATCACCACACTCAACACACTTAACTACACATACTCCACCCCACACATCATACACACCACTCCATGGCACCCCAAAGACACCCCCGCTTCTCAGACGAAGAACTCAGGGTCATGGAGGAGGAAATCGTTCGGGTAGAGCCCCAGCTCTTCGGCACACAGGTCCAATACACCAGCATTGCCCGGAGGACGGAGCTATGGCAGAGGATTGTCGACAGGGTCAACGCTGTGGGACAGCACCCCAGAAATCGGGAAGACATCAGGAAGCGATGGAACGACCTACGGGGGAAGGTGCGTTCCATGGTATCCAGGCACAACATCGCCGTGCAGAAGACTGGCCGAGGACCCCCACCTCAACCCCCACAATTTACAACATGGGAGGAGGAAGTCTTGAACATCCTGCATCCTGACGGCCTCGCAGGAGTCGGCGGAGGAATGGATTCTGGTAAGTTGAAGCTTCAATACTGCTTCCCCCCCACCTGCATGCCAAATCATACCCCAACCCTCACCCCCATCCTCGAACCCCACCCTCACCCCCACCCCCATCCTCACCCCCACCCTCACCCCCACCACCATCCTCACCCCCACCACCATCCTCACCCCCACCACCATCCTCACCCCCACCCCCAGCACACCTATTCCCTGCCAATGTCTCACCATCACAACCCACACATCCCAAAACCTAGGCCTGCATGCGTCCACTAAGCATGGACACCCATCACCAAAGCATGCCCAATGCATATACACATCCCCCCCACAAGCCACCCTCACCAAAGCCCCCACACACGAATGCCAGCACTTGGGGACACGGGAACCCACAGATACACCCATATGGCACACATTGAAACTATAACCATACCTCTATACCCCTGCAAGACCCGACCGCCAACACACCGCCACGGAGGGCCCAGAATTCTCCACACCCCCCACCCAAGAGGCCGTCAGCGATGACAGCAGCTCTGTCGACCTGGACACTGATGACCAGCCCAGACCATCGGGGACCTCTGGACAGTCGGTTCCCCTCAGACAGCCACAGGCCACTACAGACCCAAACCCCTCTGGGAACACCAGCACAGCTCCCACCCAGCGGGCCCATGCCTCTGTCTCCAGGGCGCATCAATCAGCGGTGTGTCTACCACTACAGGGCACCCAGGATAACCCACCACCCCAACAACAACAGGAACCTGGGGGCAGTGGTAGTGGGCACACCGGCCAGGGGGCAGAGGCCCAGGGAAACAGGGGAACTGGGAGGGCAGCTGTGCGACAGGGGGGGGACGGGCCCAGGGAACCCACTCTCCACGAGGCCCTCACCACCATCATGGGAGCATACAACCGCTCCCAGGAGACGATGGCGACGGTACTGGCCCGGTTCCAGGAGATCCAGGTACTGCAGGAGGAACACTATCGGGGGTACAGGGAGGACATCAGAGCCCTCACCTCCACCCTGGTTACCATGGTCGGGCTGCTGCAGGACCTCATCAACACCAGGACGGACACTCAACAACAACAAAGGGCCCCTGCCACTAGCCTGGACCAAGAACAGCCAACCACCTCCGCCGGCGCTAGTGGTCAGGAGGCCCCCGCACAACAGCAGCCCACCAGACCCCCACCTCCTGCAGGAGAAGAACCACCCTGCAAGAGGGCCCTGAGATCTCGCAAGAAGACAGAGTAGGATGTCAAGACCCCGCCAGCAAAGGATACCACCTGATGTCATCCCACTGTCCCACATTGTCACCCTGTCCATCCTTGAACTGCCCATGCTCCATCTCTCCACAGGCCTCTGGACAATGCACCTGTGTGACTGTTACTCTGGACTCTGCCATGGACATTCCTTCACCATAGCCCCCACCCACTTGAAACCACCCATCCCATTTTGAGCACTGAAATAAACACCCATTTAGCACAAAACTATCTGGAGTCTGGCTGTGATTTCAAAATATTGTAATTGACATGACAGTGCAAATATGTCCTTGTACATAGTGAAGTCAACAAACAGCTGCCACAAAGCTGTAGTCCATGGGGAAACGAAGCACAGGACTCGTAGTGGGGACCCCAGATCTGAAATAGGGAGGGAAAAGCCACAACTCAGTCATCATACACTGGGGCAAATAGACAGGCAGCAGAGATGCAGGAGAGTAGTTTACATTTACTCAATTATGTTTGAATTGTTACCTGTGTCCTATTGGAAGTACTGTGCAATGATTCTGTCCCTGTTGTCTGTTTCAGCCCCGTCGTCTTCCTCCTCGTCACTCTCCACAGGTTCCACAGCTGCCACAACACCACCGTCTCGACCATCCTCCTGCAGGAAAGGCACCTGGCGGCGCAAAGCCAGGTTGTGAAGCATGCAGCAGGCCACGATGATGTGACACACCTTCTTAGGTGAGTACATTAGGGATCCACCTGTCATATGCAGGCACCGAAACCTGGCCTTTAGGAGGCCGAAGGTGCGTTCGATCACCCTCCTAGTACACCCATGGGCCTCATTGTACCGTTCCTCTGCCCTGGTCCGGGGATTCCTTACTGGGGTCAGTAGCCGCGACAGGTTGGGGTACCCAGAGTCCCCCAATAGCCATACACGGTGTCTCTCTAGCTGTTCCATCACGTAAGGGATGCTCTATTCCTTAGGATGTAGGCGTCATGCACTGACCCAGGGAATTTGGCATTGACATGGGAGATGTACTGGTCAGCCAAACACACCACCTGGATGTTCATAGAATGGTAACTTTTCCTGTTCCTGTACACCTGCTCACTTTCTTGGGGGGGAACCAAAGCCACATGGGTCCCATCAATGGCACCAATGACGTTGGGAATATGTCCAAGGGCATAGAAATCACCCTTCACTGTAGCCAATTCGCCCACCTCAGGGAAAAGGATGTAGCTCCTCATGTATTTCATCAGGGCAGACAACACTCTGGATAACACCTTCGAAAACATGGGCTGAGACATCCCAGAAGCAATTCCCACTGTTGTCTGAAATGACCCACTTGCCAAGAAATGGAGTACTGACAGGACCTGCACCAGAGGGGGAATCCCTGTGGGTTGGCGGATGGGGGACATCAGGTCGGGCTCCAGCTGGGCACACAGTTCATGTATAGTGGCACGGTCAAGCCGGTAGGTCAGGATAATGTGGCGTGCTTCCATTGTCGACAGGTCCACCAGCGGTCTGTACACGGGAGGATTCCTCCTTCTCCTCGCCAAACCCAGCGGACGGTGCCTAGGAAGGACAACATGGAGCACACAGTCAAGCAACCCACAGGTACGTACTCACAGCTTGCACAGTAAACGATTCTCTATGCAGTGAATGGCGTGTATGAGTGGCTATGCAAGGCCTAGGCCTGTGTGACGCAGTTGAAATTGAGCCATGTGGACCCTCGAAATGGCGGCTGCCTGACCTGTGAAGTGTGACAATGGGATGTGAGGTCAATGCGCTGGCGTGGCACACCGTGGCGGTAGGCGGTCGAAGACCGCGGCGCGAAGCCGCATTGGATAACATTGAAGCCTATGGGTATCAGGAGCCAATGGCGAAGTGCGCCTGCGGTGGCGGTACGCCCCGCCGCGGGCGTGACCGCCATTTTCTATCTACTTATTCACTCGCGACTTGAACTTTCACAGGAGAGGACCTATACTGCAAGTGTTGCTGTGACCTCGGTCTGGAAGGGACAATGGCTCATGTGTCTGGGGAAAGGACCCCTGCCTTCACTGGAGAAGAGTTGGAGAAACTTGTGGATGGGGTCCTCCCCCAGTATGCGCTACTCTACGGTCCTCCAGACCAACAAGTGAGTTTAATTCAATATGGATTTGGGGCCACTGGCTGGCTTGGGGGCCTGGCGGGGGGCATGTTGGGCCTGGCGGGGGGTCTGGCGGGGATGGGGGGCATGTTGGGCCTGGCGGGGGGCCTGGCGGGGGGCATGGCGGGGATGGGGGGCATGTTGGGCATGGCGGGGGGCATGGCGGGGATGGGGGGCATGTTGGGCCTGGCGGGGGGGCATGGCGGGGGGCCTGGCGGGGATGGGGGGCATGTTGAGCCTGGCGGGGGTCCTGGCGGGGGCCTGGCGGGGATGGGGGGCGTTGGGCCACTGGCAACGAAAATGCAGACAAACTTGAACGTGGTATTTCTCCCTCCCTGTACGTGTCACATAGGTCCGCGCCCATGAGAAGATCGGGATTTGGCGTGCCATCGCCAAGGAAGTCCGGACCCTGGGGGTCCACCATCGACGGGGCACCCACTGCCGCAAGAGGTGGGAGGACATCCGCCGCGGGACCAAGAAGACCGCCGAGTCTCTGCTGGGGATGGCCTCCCAACGTAGGCGGGGTGCCTGCCGTCAACTGACCCCCCTGATGTTCCGGATCCTGGCGGTGGCCTACCCTGATTTGGATGGGTGCGTGAGGGCAGCACAGCAGACACAAGGGGGTGAGTACATGCATAATCTACTCTGTTGTCGCGCAGTGGAGGTTTCTGGGTGGGGGAGGAGGGCTGTGGGTCCCCCTAGGCCAGGGCGATATCTGTAGGCTGGGCACCCCCGTAAGCCCCTGTGTCCCCAGCCACCACCCTCAGTAGTGTGCCAGTACAGCCATCCCTGGGCCGTGTCATCCATGGGTGCAGTTGTCAACTCTAGGCGTGTAGGGCATGTTCCATGGAATGCGTAGCGGACCCCAAGTGCGCAACTTAGTGCAGGGGGCATCTGTGTCTGTCATGTCCACTAACTGTACCGGTGATCCATGTACTCAAAATCACTTTATTTCTTTCTCCCCCCCCTTTTTGTTTGTCTTTCTGTGCTTGTGTGCATCAGCATCATCAGGCGGAGGAGAAGTGGCATCGGGGCAGGAGGGAGCTGCATCTCACATGGCCCAGGAGGGCCATGCCACAGAGTCTGACTGGACCAGTGAGACGGAGGGCGAGGGGAGCTCCACAACGGGGACGACTGGAGCCTGCAGCGACACGGACACGTCCTCGGAAGGGAGCTCCCTTGCGGTGGTGGCACCATCTGTGCCCCCCGCCATTACAGGTACAGCCGCCACCCAGCGCACCATCTCCGCCCTCCCAGCAGCCCCTCAGCGTTCGCCCCGTGCCCGCTCTGCCAGGAAGCCGGGCATCTCCTTCGCCCCAGGCACCTCAGGCCCTGCCCCTGTTACCCCCGCTGCCCTCAGTGAGGAGGTCATTGACCTCCTCCGAACGCTCATTGTTGGGCAGTCTACCCTTTTGAATGCCATCCAGGGGGTGGAGAGGGAGGTTCATCGCAGCAATGCGTACCTGGAGGGCATTCATTCGGGTCAGGCTGCCCATCAGCGATCGTTCCAGGCTCTGGCCTCAGCACTGACGGCAGCCATTGTCCCTGTCTCCTGCCTCCCTCTACTAACTCCCTCCTCCCAGTCTCCTGTTCCTCTGCCTGTCCCACCCACACCATCAGACCAGCCTGCACACACCTCAACACCCAAGAGCAGCTTATCCAAACATAAGCACCACAGATCACGCAGACATTCACACAAGCAACATTCCGATGCAGACATGCCAACAGTCACTACCACCTCTGTGACCCCCACCTCCTTGTCTCCCTCCTCCCTCCCTGTGACGTCTACACTCACACCTTCATTCACCTCACCATCAGCCAGTGTTTCCATCACCAGCACACCCTCCAGTACAGTCCGCACACGTGCAGTCACCACCCCCACTGCCATTTACACGTCCCCTGTGTCCTCTCCCACTGTGTCTGTCACCCCCTCTTCCACACCACACAAACGCAGCCACCCACCCACCCAACAGCCATCCACCTCACGACAGCCTATCCCTCCTGCACCTGCACCCAAAGACAGCAAACGTGACTCACCTACAACCACATCCTCTCCCTCCACTCCCATTCCCACTGTACCTACCACTCTCCATTGTCCCAAGAAAATCTTTCTCGCTACTGCTAACTTCTTTCCTGACCCTGAGCCCCCCCCTCCTTCTCGTCGGGGTAAGAAGAGCACCTCAGCCACCACCAGCCCTGCAGCCCCCTTGACAAGGGTGCAGGGGTATTGGAGCCCACCAGCCCGCATGTCTGGATCTTCGCCCAGCAGCAAGGGGACAGGCAGCCCACCCCCTGGGAAGAGGAGCAGAAGGCGGAAGGGCCGCCGCAGAAGCCCGGGTTCTATATCCCCCCAGGACACTAGCCAGCCACCGTCAACAGCCACAGCTCCAAAGGGAGGAAAGGGCCACAGACTCCCGACTAAGGAGGGCAAGGGCAGCAAGGCGGAGAAGTCAGGCAGCAGGCCTGCAGCCCATGGAGGACCCGTCACAGCTGCCCAGGAGGAGCCCACAACCCCCATAGCCGCTGCCCAGGGAGGAACCGTCACAGCTGCCCAGGGAGAGCCCACCACCCCCATAGCCGCTGCCCAGGGAGGAACCGTCACAGCTGCCCAGGGAGAGCCCACCACCCCCATAGCCACTGCCCAGGGAGGACCCAGCCCAGCTGGCCAGGAGGGCCCCACCACCCACAGCCCAGGTGGGCATTGAAGGAGCGCCATCCCCGCTGCCCAGGAGGGCACCACCAGGCAATGAGCAGTTGGCCATAGAATGGCCGCCGTCTCCAGCACCGCTCCGCTGGGGACCGCCGTCTCAAGAACCGTGGAACTGGGCCCTTCAAGGCAAGAACCGCTGAACTGGGCCCTTCAAGGCAAGAACCGCTGAACTGGGCCCTTCAAGGCAAGAACCGCTGAACTGGGCCCTTCAAGGCAAGAACCGCTGAACTGGGCCCTTCAAGGCAAGAACCGCTGAACTGGGCCCCGCCGTCTCCAGCACCGCTCCGCTGGGGACCGCCGTCTCAAGAACCGCGGAACTGGGCCCTTCAAGGCAAGAACCGCTGAACTGGGCCCTTCAAGGCAAGAACCGCTGAACTGGGCCCTTCAAGGCAAGAACCGCTGAACTGGGCCCTTCAAGGCAAGAACCGCTGAACTGGGCCCTTCAAGGCAAGAACCGCTGAACTGGGCCCCGCCGTCTCCAGCACCGCTCCGCTGGGGACCGCCGTCTCAAGAACCGCGGAACTGGGCCCTTCAAGGCAAGAACCGCTGAACTGGGCCCTTCAAGGCAAGAACCGCTGAACTGGGCCCTTCAAGGCAAGAACCGCTGAACTGGGCCCTTCAAGGCAAGAACCGCTGAACTGGGCCCTTCAAGGCAAGAACCGCTGAACTGGGCCCTTCAAGGCAAGAACCGCTGAACTGGGCCCTTCCAGGCAAGAACCGCTGGCCCTTTGGCAGACGTCGCAGGGCAGGATCTGTCTCGGGCAGGGCTGCAGGATGTCCTCTGGCCAACATGCCTCCTCCAGTGGCAGTGGAGTCTGTTATGGACTGTTTGGACTGTGGCTTTGCACTCCCCAGGATGGCCCAGTGGGCAGGCCACCCACTGTATGGACTGTATGGACTGTGGCTTTGCACTCCCCAGGATGGCCCAGTGGGCAGGCCACCCACTGTATGGACTGTGGTTTTGCTCTCCCCAGGATGGCCCAGTGGGCAGGCCACCCACTGTATGGACTGTATGGACTGTGGCTTTGCTCTCCCCAGGATGGCCCAGTGGGCAGGCCACCCACTGTATGGACTGTATGGACTGTGGCTTTGCACTCCCCAGGATGGCCCAGTGGGCAGGCCACCCACTGTATGGACTGTATGGACTGTGGCTTTGCTCTCCCCAGGATGGCCCAGTGGGCAGGCCACCCACTGTATGGACTGTATGGACTGTGGCTTTGCTCTCCCCAGGATGGCCCAGTGGGCAGGCCACCCACTGTATGGACTGTATGGACTGTGGCTTTGCTCTCCCCAGGATGGCCCAGTGGGCAGGCCACCCACTGTATGGACTGTATGGACTGTGGCTTTGCTCTCCCCAGGATGGCCCAGTGGGCAGGCCACCCACTGTATGGACTGTATGGACTGTGGCTTTGCACTCCCCAGGATGGCCCAGTGGGCAGGCCACCCACTGTATGGACTGTGGCTTTGCTCTCCCCAGGATGGGCCAGTGGTCATGGAGTCCCCTCGTGGATCTGGCGTTGTGTACTCAAGTGGCTGAGGTGCCCCCCCTTCCCTTCCCCCTGAGGTGCCTGTCCTTTTTTCTTTCTGATGCCCCTGCAGTGTTCTCTCCGTGGAGTTCTTGTCGTGGGACTGGGCCCTGCCCCTTTGCTCAGGACCCCTGTGGTCCACGGACAGTGGTTGGACTACATATAGTAGATGTATATATTTTGTACATAGTTTATTTATTTATTTGGATTACTGCTGTCCATTTTTCAATATATCTGCCCGTTTAAGATCTCTTCTTTTGGTCTTTGCATTATTTCGGAGGGGGGGGTTTGTGGGTTGTGACAGTGATCTGTGGGAATGCATTGATGTGTGTGTTGTAGTGGGTGTGGGTGGGTGGGTGTGTGCCGGTAATCTTTTCCCTCCCCTGTGTCGTAGGTGCTGTACTCACCGATGTCTTCCGCGCCGCCGGGCGTGCTCCTGGTACAGGAGCAGGTATAGGAGTGCGGGGATGACCTGTAACTCGGGTTCCATACTGCCGGAATCTCGCGTGGAGTATGTGGAGGTGAGCGTTTTCCCGTTCGTAGTCTGTTTCCGCCGTGTTTTTATCGGCGGGGCTCCCGCCCCGGAAAAGGTGGCGGATTGGTGGGTCGTTATCGGGTAGGCGGTACATTGTCTCCCGCCGGGCTGTTGGCGGTGACCGCCAGGCTGTTTGTTTGTACCGCCGTGGCGGTCGGAGTGTTGAAGCGGCGGTCTCTGTTGGCGGTAACCGCCAGGGTCAGAATTCCATTTTTTGGACCGCCAGCCTGTCGGCGGTATGGTCGCGGCTTTAACACCGACCGCCAGGGTTGGAATGAGGGCCTAAGTCCGAAGGTAAAATGTTGACCGGGACCTTCCAGCCAGCGTATCCGAGGAGGGCTCCAGGAACGTCGGATCAAGATCCAGGTTTACCCCGGTCGAAGGATTTTCACCTCGAAAAAGAGACTAAGGGCCATATTTATACTCCGTTTGCGCCGAAATTGCGTCGTTTTTTTTGACGCAATTTCGACGCAAAACTAACGCCAACTAACGCCATATTTATACTATGGCGTTAGAGGCGAATAGCGCCAAAGTTCCCGGAATGTGCGTCATTTTTTAGCGTGAACCCCTTCCTTGCGTTAATGATATGCAAGGGAGGCGTTCCCGTCTAAAAAATGACTCCCAGGCCTTTACGTGGTATTTATACTCCCGGGCAAAATAGACGCCCGGGAGTTGGCGTGGCTAAAAACGGCGCATTTGCGCCACTTTTTAACGCCTGCTCAGGGCAGGCGTTAAGGGGCCTGTGGGCTCAAAATGAGCCCACAGGTGCCCTCCCATGCCCCCAGGGACCCCCCCTGCCACCCTTGCCCACCCCAGGAGGACCCCCAAGGATGGAGGGACCCACCCCAGGGACATTCAGGTAAGTTCAGGTAAGTATAATTTTTTATTTTTTATATTTTTTTTTGGTGGCATAGGGGGGCCTTATTTGTGCCCCCCTACATGCCACTATGCCCAATGACCATGCCCAGGGGACAGAAGTCCCCTGGGCATGGCCATTGGGCAAGGGGGCATGACTCCTATCTTTACAATGATAGGAGTCATGTTGATGGGGGATGGGCGTCGAAAATAAATGGCGCAAGTCGGGTTAAGACGATTTTTTCGACGTAACCTGACTTGCCCCATTTTAAGACGCCCATGCGCCATTTTCCCCCTACGCCGGCGCTGTCTGGTCTACGTGGTTTTTTCCCACGCAAACCAGGCAGCGCCGGTCTGATTGCGCCGTCTAACGCCATTCCATAAATACGGCGCCCGCATGGCGCTTCAGAATGGCGTTAGACGGCGCAAAACTTTTTGACGCTAAACTGCGTTAGCGCAGTTTAGCGTCAAAAAGTATAAATATGGGCCTAAGTCCGAAGGTAAAAATCTCCACCGAGGATTCCCGCTTCGCGTATCCGGAGAAGGGCTCCAGGAAGTTGGATTGGACTGGCAGGTTCGTCCCGCTGAAGAAAATCTTCAAAAAAGAGACTAAGGGCCAGATGTAGGTAGGTTTCATTTTGCGAGTTGCAAATTGCGAGTACTAGCGACTCGCAATTTGCAACTCGCAAAATGAAATGCAGAAAGGTGTCTCAGACACCTTCTGCGACTCGCTATGGGGTCGCAGAGACCCACCTCATGAATATTAATGAGGTGGGTCGCATTTTGCGACCCCACAGCGAGTCTAGGCACTCACAGGGATGGTGGCCTGCTGGAGACAGCAGACCACCATGTCTGTGACTGCTTTTTGAATAAAGCAGGTTTTTTTTGCAGCCCATTTTCCTTAAAGGAAAACGAGCTGCAAAAAGAAAAAATTCCGAAACCATTTAGTTTCGTTTTTTTCAGAGTAGGCAGTGGTCCATAGGACCACTGCCTGCTCTGAAAAAATATTTTAATTGGCATTGACAAAGGGGAAGGGGTCCCATAGGGACCCCTTCCCTTTTGCGAATGAGTTACCATCCACTTCAAGTGGATGGTAACTGCGAGTTGGTTTGCGACCGCATTCGCGGTCCCAAAGCAACTCTGCATGGCAATGCGATTGCAAATAGGAAGGGAACACCCCTTCCTATTTGTGAGTCACAGCCTCAAATTGCGAGTCGGTACCGACTCGCAATTTGCGGTTGTTCATCGCGTTAGGCCTTTTGCGCCTCGCAAACTGCGTTTTTTGCCGTTTGCGAGGCGCAAGAGGCTTCCTACATCTGGCCCCATGTGTGAAGGTAAACTTTTAACCAAGGCCTCCCACGGCCTTTAGCCAAGCAGGGCTCTAACGCTGTCGGCCTTAAACTTTGACTTTGCCCCGGTCGAGGTGCAACCAGATGACCCGATTGGCGCTTTTTGTTTTCTTAAAAAAATTCTTTACAAATTCCTATCTCCGGTTCTCCTTATCCGATTTTATTCATTTTGGTGTCATTTTAAAGATAAAAATATAATCTATTTTTATAAATTGGTTTTGGATTTTTAAACTGTTTCCTGTGTTTCATTTAATTACTGTTTTATGATATTTGAATGCTTTACACTCCTTCTCCTAAGTTAAGCCTTGACGCTCGTTGCCAAGCTACCAAGGGTTGAGCTGGGTTTAATTTACTGAGACCTAACTGGACCTTAGTGGAGGTTAGTGGCCTATTCCTAAGTGTAGGTCCTTACCTGCCCTTACCAATGAACCATTTTCCAACATTTTGTTTATATATATTATTTTATATTTGTGTTTGTATTTAAATGTTTATGGTTAATAATAATGATTTTGGTGTATTTTATTGTATGTTTCTGCTACTTTTTGGGAGTGAGTTGTAATTGTTGGGTGATGTAATATATTTTAATTTAATTATAGATTTTTATTATAAGTTTAGGATTTATTTGAAATGATAGATTTTTCTTTAAAAAGTTTGTTGGTGTAGTTTTTAAAGATGTATTAGTTCTTTTGCTAATACCTTTATAGCAATATTGTTATAATCAATATTTTTACATGTTATATGTTCATTTATAGATTACAATATTTGTGTTTATGATATCTTTGTTATTGATGTGTATGTAAATTAGTGTTTTTGACAATGATATTTATGTGTTCAGTATTAGTGATTTTTAAAGTCTATATTTTTGTTTTCAATATTGAGTTGGACATTATGATCATGGTGGCGTGGGCCGCCATGCCAGCGATGGTGGGAAAACCTGCCAGCCGGCATGGCGGCCCACACCACCACATAATTAACCCTTGGAAGGCCGCCATAGGTGGCCCTCACTCACTGCCAGGCTGCCTCCGTCAGGCAGCCTGGCGGCAGTCGGCATCATCATCCGACCGGGCAGTGGTGCTGCCCCTCGGATAATGATCCCGCAGTCCCCAGCCTTTCCCTGGTGCAGTTTCCCCACCAGGGAAAGGCTGGCAGAGGGGTGCACAGGGGCCCCTCTGGGGGCCCCTGCACTGCCCTTGCAGTTGGCATGGGCAGTTCAGGGGCCCCTGTGCAGCACCCCATCGCGCAGGTCACTGCCCAATTTACGGACAGTGATCTGCGCAATGGGTGCAGCTGCACCCTCCGCACAGAGGCATTGGTGGCGACTCCATGTGGAGCTGCCATCAATGTCCCAGCCAGGCATTCCTCTGGGCCAGCGGGCGGAAACAATGTTTCCACCGGTCGGCCCAGAGGAATGTTCTTAATACAACCGTCGGAGTTCCGGGGGAGCTGGCGGTCACTTGTAAGACCGCCAGCATGAACACGGCAGTTTCGACTGCCCTGTTCATTATGAGGGCCTTAATTTCCAATATTTGTGTTTCTTAGGGTCGATAGCAAAGTGCTCTGTCCCTGGTGTAATCTCTCTGTGGGCTTTTAACCACGCCCATTTTAATCATCAGTTTGATTGGTTCGTGGGCTTACCTTTTAAAATTAGCTTGATTTAATTAGTGCAAGGCATGCATACAACATGCCTTTTCTGGTGTTTAGCCCGCTTCCAGCGCACAGGCCAACTATTGAAAACATACGAGGGTCCATGTTTTCAGTATGGTTTCTAGACTACTTTTTCTCTTTATTTCTCACACAGTACAATTTTGCAGGCCAGTAGTCGACCGCTTTGCATGACATCGACCCTATTACATGGATATTTGCACTTTTGCTGGTTATTTGGCTAGTTGCACTTTTGCCAGTTACATGGATAATTGCACTTTTGCCGATACTTTTCACTGCGAGCAAATGTCTGTTTCTTTTGTGTGTTTGCTTGCACTTGTGGTGACCGTCGGCTCGCTTATGTGAAACTGTTTTACTTTTCATCTTCAGTTTATGTGGCAAGAAAAGTGTTTGCTCCATATTACATCAATAATCCATTTTTAGAAGAGAGTCCATTTAGTGATAGTTTTTCCAATCTATCAATTTCGATCCATCTGGGAAAAATAGTGGACGTGTTTCAGCCCCTTGCGACAGGTCTCCTCAGGACGTTGAAGCAATGACGTAGGACACATACAACTTAGCCCATCTAAATGTGTTACCTTTGAGTCCAGGCATGCTGAAACACCATGTAATATAGTTCCTTGTTCTCATAACCACCAGTGCACACATACTGCAGACCATAACACAGAGACATGGTCCTGCCCTGGCTCACAAATGACAACCATAAAGCTAAGTCAGTGTTCAGATGTAGAGACTACACTAAAATCAAAAGGGCAGTACAAGTCACCCAACCAAGGTGCACACAAATTGCTAATTTCTAAAAATGAGGTGTCAGATAGGATGAAACATAAACCCATAAATTTTGATTTTCCTTATTAACACAACGCGGAGCAAGCGGGCAAAACGTCTTTAATGCTGCAAAAGTGGTCCAAATTAATCCATGAATTAAGGAAACACATAGTAGAGAATCTGTCTCACATCCTGGAAAGCTAAGGTAGAGATGAAGTGGCATAATGGTCCTTACCCGACAAATGCTCAGAGCTCATTAAGGGCCATATGTACGAACACTTTTTCCCATAGACAAAGAATGGGTAAAAACATTTGCTACATCTGGCCCTAAGTCACTTGTTAATTGGAATCAATCCAAAGAAAAATTGTTACAGTTTTACCTGCAACGGAAATGGCAGTATCTGTGTTTATCAATCATGCATGTTATGCCATCAAGTAGCATGCTGACTCCTGTTGTGGAAATGACTTACCGCTCATCTGCTGCGGCTCTCCTGACTGTGGCCGATATTTATACTCTGTTTGCGCTGGGTTTGTGTCATTTTTTTTTCTTCACAAATCCCACGCAAACTTAACTCCATATTTATATTTTGACGCTAGATGGGTCTAGCATCAAAAATATGGAGTTTGCGTATTTTTAAGAATGGGTGAAATCACCTTGTGTCCATGAGATGCAAGGTAGACGTTCCCGTCCAAAAAATGACTCAAACACCTTTGCGCCATATTTATCCAACAGTGCAAAAATGAAGCACAGGTGGGAGGCGGACCCGAAAAATGATGCTAAGCCTGATTTGCGTCAAAGTTTAATGCCTGGATCATGGCAGTTGTTAAAATGAGGCAAACACACCACTGCTTAAGGAAAACACACCCAAGCAACATCATTGCTCAATAAGGACAACAAGGAGGTGCCACTGATGCAGCATGCTAGACAACGCAGAGCACGGGACCAACAGCAGCAGCCACCACCACCCCAATGTGGCCCCCAAAGGCAACGCAGAAGGCAGGAGAGGGTCTTCAGGACCAAGAAAACCCTCCAGGGCTCCAGGGAACAAGACATCATCCAGAGGTATAGACTCAACTGGCAAGCCATCCAGCAGCTGCTGCGCCAAATTGAGCCACATATAACAACCAGCCTGCAGACACCACACAATATAGCACCAGTGACCAAGCTGCTAGCTGTCCTGCACATGTTGGCAAGTGACTCCTTCCAAACAATGGGCTCCCTGGTCGCGGGGGTATCACAGCCCTCATTCTCTGCCTTCCTTCCCAAGGTCCTAGATGCCATCATCTCCCTCACACCATGCCACATCAGCTTGCCCAACTCCCAGCAGAAGCACCAGGAGATCAAACAGGGGTTCTATCAAATACATGGCTTCCCTCATGTGCTTGCTGCAATTGACTGCACCCATGTCCTGACTGGACCACCTGCAGCAACAGAGCATCTATGCCGGAACAGAAAGCACACCCACTCCATAAATGTGCAGGCCATGGTTGACCACTAGGGATTGTTTACCAACATCTTGGCCAAGTATCCTGGGAGTGTACATGATTCCTTCATCTTTCGTCACAGCAACATCAATCAGCACTTCCAGGATGGATGATGTGACAATGGTCTTCTTGTCGCTAAGTCCATAAACCTACCAAAATACACACAGCACAACAACCCTGTAGAACACACAATACATGCACCACTATATTGACACGTAGGCTGGAAGACACTGAGGTGTGACACAGGTAGTTATGTTGTACACCCTGACACAATGGGATACAACCCTATGGACAAATGACGGCTGCCAATAACATTAGCTGCCACTCTAGAGCTACAAGGAACCAATGTCAAAGTACACAGTGACAATGACATGGCCTGCACTGGAAGTACAACTTGGAAGATGAACCATTTACTATTACATTAGGCCACATAGTCAATACGACACCCTCCCAAGCAGTATGTAGCATGGAAGGGGTGTGCAATGTGTGTTGTTGCAGGTCAAACACCAAGAGACACATAGCATGATGATGCAGACTCACATGTAAGTGAGACAGAAATACTGAGGCAGTCCCAACATCATACATCACTCCTGGGGTGCTGTTGCCAGATAGCAATAAGGAAGTGGACTGTGCTATGAACACATATTGATGTGCCACTAATGCAAACTGCACATTTCTGCACACACTGAAAGAGCCAATTGTCCAACAAAATAACAGATGTACAGGGAGATGGCCCTTCCTTCACAGATACATCCACATCCACAAGGCAGTTAGCCAGGTTACCTTGAGCAAGTTTGCTAGTGTAAGTGCACGGTTGCACATGAGTCACTGGCACAGGGAAATACAAAGGTTTTCATAGAATCAAGTCACAAATGAGACAATTGTGCATTGTCAATACTGAACAGCTCAGTGCTGCCAACTTATGGAGATGTGTTGTGCATTGTCACCAAGCCTAATCAAAGGGCCTCACTGTTGCATTTTTATCTGAAATGAGATACGTCTAATTAGATGGGATGTCCAGGCCATGTAGTGCAACCATGTTACCACCACATCGGAATCTATTGTGTGTGTGGAAGTATTATGTCCCCTCCAGTAAAAGCACACTAAAACATGTTGCTCACTACACAACACATGGTACATACATGCTGATCAGCAGTTTGAAAACACAATCATAGATACAAGGTCAATGAGCCAAACACAAGTTGTCAAGTCAAACAACCCACTGCAGAAAAAAACTCATAGAAGCACAGGATCTCACACAATACTACAGACACATGAGTCACAGACAACACAAGATAGCAACTGCCATGCTACATGACATTCCTGGTGCGAGCACCGACAACATACTTACGCCTATTTTCCTTTTCAGCTGATCAAGGTTACGGGATCCAGCCATCGGTCATGACCCCATTCCCCAACCCAAGAACAGCAGCAGAGCGTGCCTATAATGAGGCACATCGGAGGACACTCACCATTGTAGAATAGACCTTTGGCAACCTGAAGTCCAGATTCAGGTGCCTGAACATCACAGGAGGCAGCCTCCTATTTGCCCCAGAAATGGTCTGCAAGATCAGATTGACTTGTGCCATCCTGCACAACATTTGTGTGAAGAGGAACATCCCCCTATATTAACCGGAGCAAGAACTGCCTGAGGAGGAGGAGGAGGATGGTGCCTGGGAAAATTCGGGGGAATATCCAAACACAGCTGCAGGAATGTGCCGCAGACAGCAGATTGTTCCAAACTTTTTTCACCAATAGTCACTCTAAACACCTTATTAGGATATGTAATTAAACACCTCACTTTATCACACAATCCTGCTCTGGTTACTTATTTCTCCATCACATGTTCTTTACGGATGTGAGTATTACCTCAGAGAGCATGTCACCAAGACAAATCTGACTACTTCTGATGCAACATCACATGTGATGCATATGATTGTACCTCAAACATCACACACATACAAAAAAAACACATTTTGAATTTCACATACAAATGACAGAATTATAGGACCACAGCATATGATACACATCCACCTTGCCAACATGGTCTACTGTAGCACATGGCACACAACTATGACATCAGGCAGTGGATGTGAAATATCAGTGGTAACAGGAGTGTATGAAAAGACCTTTGACATTAGTAAGTGTGACATTTGCTATCTCTGCAAGGAGCCTGTGTGACAAGAGGTGCATCATTTCTGAAAATGGATAGCATGAGTGTCCAGATATGACAAGCAATGTTCACAACACATGCCCTGCGCAGTCCATCCATGGAAATAATTCCTGCCACTGCCATGTGTTAATGATCTGCCCTCCCATCTCTAGGGGGTACTGTAAATGGACTATCTGTACCCTGGGAATCATCATTAACACTCACCCAGACTCCCATTCTGACTAATGTTTGCTTCCCTTTTCCATATGGCATGATATAGAAGAACTACATTAGCATGCATGGACTTCAGGTCCCATAATGTACTGCCTGGTAGTCAGTAAGACCTGTAATCTTCTGTCCATTGCTTCCGATGGGAAAAATCCGATTGTCCCTTTATACTGGATTCTCTCCTCATGGACTTGTGAGACACTGAAGCTGCACACACCTATGACCTCTCTTGTGCAGCCCAGCCATGTGACTCTGCCCTGGCCTTGCTGCTGCCTGGAACTGCTTAAAAGCTTCCATTCCCTGAAGCTCCTCGTTGTGCATTGGAGTATGATTCATTTGTGTTTTAGACCTCCTGTTGGATTATGTTACATTCCTGATTACGCCTGAACCTGCTCTCTGTTTACCCAGCGCTGTTCCTGCTTGTTCCAGTCAGACTTGGCTCCCTGTTTCTCAGTCTTATTTATGGTTGTTTCTGCCAGAGCCTGCTTTTTGTTACCCAGACCTGTTCCAGCCTTTAGGTCAACCAGAGCCTGTTTCCTTTCCCTCCTAGTTGGTTCCCTTGCTTTCTGTTTCCTCTTGGGGTATCGTGTCTGGTAAGTGTACTATTAGTCCTCACCTGTCTAGAAGTGTTTAACTTTGCATTTGTTCGGGCACCTGGTTTCCAGGAAGCTGATCAAGCCCCCATCCTTTGTCTACTGCTGAATCATGTCATTAGTGCCTAACAATGACAGTGTGCTATGGCTGTATTCCAGGCATTGTTACTGTGTCTCCAGCCCGACCAACAAGGTCAAGTCTTGTGTATGTAAGGACAATTCTTGTTGGTGCCCCAAGGGTCCAGGCACAGATTCACTTCTGCTGCCACCTTTCTATGGGGCTTGCATGGTGACTAGCTGTGAAATTAATCTGCACAGAGGCACTGACGTTCCCTGTTGCTGGGAGAAGTCCTGAGCCCTACCCTGTGAACAATCTCAGTGATAAGCCCTGCATGTTTGTCCATTATCGACCTGTTCCATATTTGTCCACAATAAGGTTGCTCTGTATTCACTCTTCTGTATTATCTGCCTTACCATAGATTACCTATCCCCTTGTATGCCTTTAGGGGCTCTTCTGCTTTGAAACACTTCTTCCTTGCAAGATAATCTGTGAACTCAAGGGTTGCCCCAACAGACTCCTGACTAGACCCGCACAAAAACATAACACCATGGATCCAATCCTGACACAGGGTACACATGCCCACACACTTGAACAGGACTCTCCTGTGGAATGCGCATCTGAAAATATGTTAACACATGTACCCAGGGCAGCACGTCCACCACAGCAACATGAGTAACATAGGTAATTTTCATGAGTCAAATTGACGTGTACATAACAATTTTATGAGTGGAATTAAGGCAAAGTGTTGCAAACACTGTACGTACCACACATGTACAAATGGCCGACATATGGGTAGTTCACACACAAGTCACCATGAAGTCGTAGCCAACAATAAATGACATATGAGGCGTAACATATCCAACATAGCCCTCATCAGCCGTCCTCAATAATCCCTGTGTTTTGTTTGTAGTGGGAAATGTAATGTCCCCAAAGTCAAACAACTACACACATCAAATGAGTCAACACAAATTACAAACACATATCATGACTGTTGTACATCATTGATTGTCATCTGATGTAGATACCCATTTGGAACACATTCATACATGAGCATTACGTCAGATGCATTGCATGCCGTTCCTTCAGGAGCACACATATTGTTGCTACAGTCCATTCACACACAAAACACACAGGCCATGATTTATACTTTCATAGCGCCGCATTGCCATCATTTATTGACGCAAAAGCAGCGCAAACTTACAAAATACAACTGTAATCTGTAAGTTTGCACCGCTTTTGCTTCAGAAAATGAAGGGAATGTGGCACAAAGATAGGATAAATCTGGGCCGCAGATGCATGCTCTACCACATGTGGCCAACCACTATACCACACACTGCAGGCCATACCATCCTATCTCCATCTTGAATAATTGAAAATCACGCAAACACAGTTTGAGTAAAAAAATTTGACGAAAATGCATCGAAAAACAATGTGAACGCTAACTAAACATACATGGGCCCTTAGAGTTAATTCCACCAGCGCACCTCACGCATGCGGATATCCACTAAAATAGAAGTTTCCCGGTAATGCGTGGTATTTTGCCACACATGTAGGTTATACGTCAAATATATTCATGCAAACATTGTATGTATAAAAAAATACATGCAAGATGGAAAACGGGGCCGCAAAGGGGACAGAAAATTATTTAATAGGAAATCCTGGTTGCAGACATGGTACTGTGGGTGTACTTTCACTTTCACTTTACAGTCTGTGCTTTTTCTTGACTGTGTGGCTGTTGCTCGTGTCTGGATTTCTTTTCTTGTATCTTGTGGTGTCGCTCTTGTGTCTTTTTGAGTATTCTATTTGTATATTGTACCTGTTTAACTTCTTTTGTCCAGTTTAGTATTTTTGGATTGTATTTGTACTGTTGGGTGTCTATTTGGGGGTTACATTAGTTGGGTTAGTTGGGGTTTGTATTTTGGGTTGTAAGTTTCCTTTTTTCAGATTTATTTTCCTTCCTTTTTCTGTTTGAATTGTTGTGCACGAACATGTTGGGAAGGGCGAGGCTGACCCGCATGGGGGAAGAGGAGCTTGGGGCCTTTCTGTGGCTGGTGTGCCACTTTCTGTCAATGATGCTGGAGTTAGGTGGGCATGTGATACAGGGGTATCACACAGAGGCAAGGTGGCTGTGTTGGGGCAAGGTGCTCTACCCTCTCTAACGTGTCTTCAACACAACAAAGAATGAGCACCAGCTGAAGCATTGCTGGCTGACCTGGGGGCCCGAGAACAGGACATGCTGGACCACCTGGGTGTGGTGATCAGTGGCCCTGTTGGTGAGTATCAAACTAACAAATGTGTACAGTAGAATGCTCCTGCGTGACAGTAGGAGATGTCTTGACATGCTGCATGCAATATTTGTGACCATGTTGAATGCCAGTAGAATGAACTGTTAGTGTCTCAGTACTGAGATGTATTCCATATATCTATACATGTTAACAATGCAGTCCTGAGCTTTGTCGAATCATGTCCGACTATTACTTAGGGTGCCATGTACCAAGCTATTTATAATTCTCATAAACGTCCTAAATTTCAGAATTATTAGTGTTTTTACATCAGGAAAAATGTTCATTCAAATGCACCCCCCCAATTTTGCCATTCTTCTATCACATTCCCCAATCACAAAACAGGGTTTGCTAGTGGAAATAGGAAGGGGCGTTCCTTTCCTATTATCGAGTCGCAGTCCGCTGATTGATTCTTTCTTGACCACAAATGCTGGCACTAAACAATTGCAGTTACCATCCATTTCAAGTTGGTGCTAACCCATTTGCAAAAGGGGAGGAGTCCACATGGGATCCCTTCCCCTTTGTGAATGCATTCCTAAAATGGTTTCTGAACAGGAAGTTGTCCCATGGACCACTGACTACTTCCAAAAAATGATTTGATTCATAATATTGTTTTTTGAAACGCTTTCTCTTTACCCCTGCTAAAATAGGGCTGCATTTAAAGAGACCAGCATTCCTGTGAGTGCCGCCATGCCCAAGGGGTTTGCAAAATGAAACCTACCTCAACAAAATTCATGAGGTAGGTCATTTGCAACCCCATTTGTGAATTGCAAATAGTGTCATTGACAGTGTTGTATCTCAGATCATCCTAAGGGCAAATTGCTAGTTGCTAAGTCTCGCAATGTGTGACTCACAAAATCTGATCTTAGTACATGTGGTCCTGAGTAACACAATTCAGGTGCAATGGCAACACCTGTGCCCATGCATTCTGTCAATGGTGATCGGCTAAGACACTGTCAGCATACCACATTTCACTGTATTGGGGCAGCAAAGTGGGCTATCCATATTTAGCGCTACATTGTCATCATTACACACACATGTTCCCTGCCATCATGATGGCAAAGGGGGCAGGTACAGCTTAGGGGATACTGCCAATGGGGTATTTGTTACCTACATACAACTGTGCCACATCTGTTATGGACCACTGAATGCACGATAATTGCTGACTGAAAATTGACCCACATGTCCATCACACAGTTACTCATTGTCCCTTGATGCACAAGCCACAATACCTGAATCACTTGTATTGCAGTGCACCATGGAAGAGCCATTGAAATTGTCACCCAATTACAAATCATGACATGGAGTACCATCTGAAATGGATTAACCACAAATGTTTGTAGTCAGGTTTATCACCACATGATTGTTAGGCCCAGTGCATGTGTGCATATGTGTGTCTATCACTCACTGGAGTGTCAGCATTAATGCAGGTTTTCAGTGGTATGTCTGTTGGAGTGTCTACATGCAGGATTAGCAGCTCACTCATATAAAATGTTACACACTGTGACATGTTGTCCACACGTTTGTACAGTGATCTGACATTGAGCATATATTTTCTTTTGGTGTCTTACAGGTGGACCGGCTCCCTATACCATCAGGGAAGTTGCTCGATTTGAGGACCCAGATATATCCAGTCAGTGTGAAAATGTCTGTCCTGTGTACTGATTGCAGCTGTTGTGTGATTGGCTCTTGTGTGTTGCACTCATTGCAAGATATGATGAGCTGGCACGTGCTCTGATATATTACTTGACTGGATGTTGACATAGTGTTCCATGCAAGGTTAAGACATTCACAGGCAGAGAGTCATATCTTGGGAGTCTTGTTCTGCACAATAGGCAGCAGCATGTGACCAAGGTGATTAGTAGCCACATGTAGGCCCACATTTGACTTGGAAGTGCTCCAGTGTCAGAATATTGTCACCAAATCATACCCTCATTTTCACAAGACAGTGATGCATCAGTTTTCCACACACAATTGCACATACCTGTATTGTAATGTACAAGTAGGATTGTATGGGTAACTGTCCCCCAGCACCTAGCCCCATAAGTTGTACTCTATTTATGTGACACTTATGTGGTATGTAATAGGCGTGCAAGCAGATGAGATTAACCTATGGATACCTCATTCCTAGGTGGCATCCCTCCTCACATGTGTTCCACTCACTAAGTCCATGTACAAGTGGACATGGCTCCGTGGTTGTCCTCAACAGTTGTGATGATGTATTGCATACCCATCCCCCCTGAGGCACAGGGGTAAAGGAAGAACATATATGTAGGTAGATGTGATGGTCACAGTGTAGATGACAGTCATCTCATTCAAGCATGCATGTGTCCCAAACAGCACTGACCCCTTATGATGAGCATCTTAATACCATCCTGCCAATTACATCTACAAATCACTGGTCTTGGGTGCCTTGAAGTTTACTCAGATGATAAAGATTAGTCGGCCTGGCCCATGTGAAGTACTTGCTGCATTTGCATTGTTACATATTGCACTACATCAATGCACAGATCACTTTATTTGGTACACCTTTTGTTGTGCTTTGCTGTGCTGTTAAATACAAGATGGGTAGGCGGTGTTGCCATTTAATTTGTCAGGGACATTATATCATTTGTACTGTGATTTGGAGTGCATGTGCAATTTGAGGGAGAGTGTTAGATTATCATCTGTACATGTATCACACAATGATGACACTGATGGTTGCCTGTCTCATTTTTAAAGCTGCCAACATGAATGCAGCAGAGATCAGGGATTTCCAGAAGCGGGCAGTGAGGTATAGACACATCTTGCATTTTGAGTATGGGTTCCGGAGGATGGCAAAATGCTATCGTTGAGAGAGAACCACAGGAGAAAGGCAGGTTTTCAGCCAAAGGGGACCAGTATTGGCCACAACGGGTGCACCCACCACCACAACTGCACCCAGACATCAGCCCCACCTGCTGCACCCTCAACCTCGGGACCAACACCCACCACACCTGCTGCATCTTCCACTTCAGCACCATGGACCACCACACCTGTAGGAGCAACAACGTCTAGAACACAGACCACCACATCTGCTGCTTTGGACATGGCTGCCATTTCCCACCTCCAGAGGGACATGGGTAAAGTACAGAAAAAGCTTGACACTCTCCAGTGGGACGTGAACAAAAATATCTGAGGAGGGCAAACCTCTGAACTCCTGCCTCTCCCCACCCCCTAATTCTGTCCCCTCCCTCCTCATTCCTTATCCAGTTTTTTTGTGGCTTTAGGGTGTTTAATGATAGGTTAGAGTAGGGTAGTAGTTTAGATAGGATAAGTAGGTGGCGGGGTTTCATATTATTACATGTTAGTTTGCGGGTGAGTGGGGGGAGGGCTTTTGTGTATTTAAAATCATTTATATATATACATATATATATATATATATATATATATATATATATATATATATATATATATATGTATGCAAAATACAAAGGAGAACTCTGGGAAGTTCCCAATTTTAGGTGGAGAGCTGCTCTAGTAAGGAGCACCCTGCAACACCAGCGACACTCTAGATTTGCTCACCTCAAATGTCTGCTTATCTAGCAAAGTTTTTAAGCATAGGATCAGCACAGTGCTATCCTCACCAAGCTAGATAGTGACAAAGTCTTTTGCCATTTGTACAGCAAAATCTTTAAGCATAGGATTGACACAGTGTCATCCTCGCCGAGCTGTAAAATGACAAAAGCCATTTACCACTCCAGGCACAGTATTACAGCTTTGGACTGGCAAAGTATTAATTTGACACCCGGGTGGCATTAAAAATGACATTAGCCAGCGCTAAACTTTTTGCATCAAAAATCATAAATTTGGCACTGTGTCTTTGTTGAGGGTCAAGGGGCGCGTGCACTCCATTACCAGTCTGACACGAAAAGCTTGTCATCTTACAAACAACGTCAGGGCCTACCGTCTTGTGCCTCCTGTTTCTCTGCAGACTAACCCAGTTTTGGAAATCGCTTGCCCTCTTGATTTGGCTCCATGGGAGTAAAAGGTTAGAAGTCTAGAAAATATCTCGCAGTACACTATTGACTAGTGAATGTGGCCACTGTATGGTCATTTGCACCAGGAGCTATTAACAATCACTATTAACGTAATCCACCTATTACGCTTTTCCACTGTTTTTACTTCACCCTTCACACCATTAATTAACTGCAGCAGCAATCTATAATCCAGATTTGCATTGTCACATCGTAACTTCTTATCCAAGTTCAGCCATAATAATATGCACAACACGTCCATTATTCCATCATACGCCCCACAAAGCTGTAAACCGTTGTTGGGTATTTTCTTATGTTTTCATAGTGTCAACAGAGATGTCATTCTATATTAGTGGTTACATGTAGTGTCAGCTGGTTTGTGCACTTGTGTACCCCTAAAGCATAGAATTTCGCCAGGTTCATTAGGGTCATTTGCTGTGGTACCATATTTTACTATGTACCTGGCCTAACATTGTGCCAGCCTTGACTCAGTAGAACTCCCTCTAAAATCTGTGTGATGACTGATAGTACAGTCTATGCTGTGTCATATTCAGTGTAATGTTTACCTATATAGAGGGCCACCAGGGAAAAAAAATGGTAGTCTGCATCACATTTTTCACCTGTGTTGAATTATTCTTTTCTTACTTCTTGAGCAGTTAGGCCAATATAATATACATTGCAGGGACTATAAATGGAACAATCAGCATTTTTTTTTACTGTTTGTAAAAACTTTCTTGTTTAATGACATTGCCATTGATTGATGCTTCCTTGTTGTTACCTGCAACGCCAAATATGCTGTATTTGTTACATTTATAGTGTCCCTTTAGGGGTGGTAGTGTCAGCATATATGCTTTGAGATCACTGGGGACTCCTCACCATACTAATCCCACAGGGCATGTTACAGTTTATGCTCTCGTAAACGTCACACTTGTGAAATGTCACAATAATAGTTAACTGGATTAACATTTGTATCAGGTGACATATCAATAAGTGCATTCAATGTAGTCTTTACAGTTATTCAAAGCATCCTAAAACACAATTTATGACCTCTCCCCCCTTAGCTCTGGATGGTTTCATTTCCCACAGTAACTCAGATATTCCAAAAGATTAAACTATTTGCATTGCAGATTATCAGCAAAAGTGATAGATGCAGTTATTGGAAAGCAAATGTTTGGTCAAAAGTCACTTATCATTTAGATGTCTTGGAAACAGTAGCGCTCAGAAGAAGCCACCTCATTCCAGGAAGTCTCAGTACTAAGCATCAAGACTTTAATTGCATAGTTTAAATAGTTTTGACAACCCAAAATGGCTGCGGAAATGCAGGGAGTTCTTGCGAGACTAACAAGAGCGTGTCTGGAACCAAAGACCTAAAAAGAGAAGAAACGTGTAGTTCCAGCTGCTAAGGACCAGTAAAAAGCATTCTATGCTGCCTCAGCTGCAGAACCTCAGTCACGCAGAGCTCAGTGCAGTCCCAGTCAATAAGAGCGTGTACACAGCTCACTAGCTACCACATATGAACCGGATTCCATGAGGAGATAAAGGGGGTTATTCTAACTTTGGAGGAGGTGTTAATCCGTCCCAAAAGTGACGGAAAAGTGACGGATTTACCACCAGCCGTATTACGAGTCCATTATATCCTATGGAACTCGTAATACGGCTGGTGGTATATCCGTCACTTTACCGTCACTTTTGGGACGGATTAACACTCCTCCAAAGTTAGAATAACCCCCAAAGACTCTTTCTCCAGTGGGATATAAAGGGCGCAATATAGTAAGGAATAAGTCAACTATCTTTTACTGCATGATGGTCAGTATATGTTGATTTCAAATAAGAGTAACAGAGCATTGACCAAGATCAACCAGAACCTTTTCTTTATTATTGATGACCTATAATCTGTGGGCGGGTCATTGGTTATTCCTGACACATCTTTGCCTTCTCCAGGCACACAAAAAACACAGCTTCAAGCAATGCCTCACTACAGAATTTTAATTTTCAAAAAGTGTCTAAGTGTGAATGTTAAACCTTGTACCGAAGTGAGGCAGCAAACCTGTCTCACTGACAAAGCACCCCGATTGGCCATGAAATCAGGTTTTGTCCTACTAGGAGCTATGGCTCCAAAGTCAATTGCATCAGCATGGGCTTGTCATTGACGTATTTGAATTTGAAGAAAGTTCACTGGCCAGGGCCTTGGACCTTTCACTACTGTAAGATTTTTATTTCTATTTCAGGGACTGTGACCCTAATTGGATCCTGGCAGAGGGAAATACTCCATTCCAAATGTGACAGATATCCCTTTCCCTTAATACGATCCCATGATATTCTACGGAGATCGTAATAATGCAGACAGGATGTCCATCACATTTGTGATAGAGTATTCCCTTTGCCAAGATCTAAATCAGACCCTATGTATGAAGGTTAAAAACATTGATCAGGACTACCTTTGGTTGACGTGAAATAGTGCCTAGTCCCCTTTCAACCAAAAATTCTTGCTTTTCATTGGCAGATCACTTTTTCTAGGTGATTTTTGCCTAAAATTTTTCAAAAGTAAATATCTATTCTCACCCTTACCCTATTTTAATAAATTTGCTCATTCATTTTTTCTATCATTTTCTAAATTAGCTTATGAATTTATTTAAGGACATGCCTCTTTTGCATGTTCACCCCCACATTTTGGACTGATGCTGCTGTTTTTCCACTTTGAGAGTGCATTGAGGCCTGCTAACCAGACCTCACTGCCAGTGTTCTGGCCTCCTGCAAAGTATATGTCAAATTGGAAACACCCAATTGACACATTCTGACTTAATTATAATTCCCGAGTACATGGTATTCAGGGTACCTAGGGCATGTAAGGTAGAGTGTCCACTCAGGGCTGCAGCACTGCTTGTGCCACCCTTTGTGTGAGACTACAAAACAGCTCCCAGCCTGCCAATGCAGACTGGACGGACAGTGTGCTCAGTGAAAGTTGAACGTTGCCATTCTAACCTACAGCAAAGCCACAATTACCCAAAGCATTATATGTAAGTCTACCCTAAGGAGGCCTATGGAACTCTATGACATGGAAGATATATATTTTATAAAGCAAGACATTTGTATTGAGATAGGTCTTAACAGCAACACTTCCAAATTGCCATTTTGCTGTGGGTAAAGTAGGTAGCCCTATTGGCTAACACAGGGTTACCTCGTGGCATCCCCACCCAGCTAACATTTGACTGGGACTAACAAAGCAAGCCATATGATGAATCTAATTAATTGTGAGAATAATTGTGAACTGATGCTTGGGGTGGAACTAATGCCACTGTTAATTATAAGTCACTTTTAGAAAAGTGCCTACATTTTCTCTGCTCATCCAATTGCCCCAAAGAGGTACACACACACAGACAGCTTTCTGATCGCCTGGGGAGATGTGTGAATGACTCCCAGGCTCAAGGACAAAGGCAGCACAGCAGCAATAAGATGGCACCTCCTCTGCCAGGATGACCACTCTGGGGATTAGCCTCAGGGGATGCTTCAGAAAGGAAGCCACCTTTGATGGGCTGCCTGGGCCAAAACCACTGAACAGAACGCCTTTTGTCCTTTCACACAGGATGGAGACAAGACCAGAGGAGGGAAACTCACTCCAAAACCATTTGCACCATGTGTGTGCTGTCCCCAGGTAGATACGGCTCTAGGGTGGGATACCTATCTTTTCACAATTTAGGATGGGTTGTGTCACCTTGGAAGAGCCAAGAATGTAGCATTTTGGGATAGCCAGATGCCACACATCACAAGAACTTTGTCACTAAGTAGGAAGCGACCCAATAGTTCACTGGGTAGTGACTGTGTGGTCCCCTCAGGGATCTTTCCTGATATAAATATGGTACCCCTGGCATGTTGGCACTCAGTATTTACTGGATCTGGAAAGAGGATGAGAAGAAGACCACTCTGCACCTGATGGACGCACACAAGGAAAAGCTGTGATGCTGGGGAGGCTGCACCTGCTGCACTCTTGGCTAGTAGACTCTGTTCTGCGTGCCTGATCCGCGGCCCCAGACAGAAGCAGAAACTCCAAAGGTCAGTTGGCTGTCCCTCTCAGGACAGCACTGGGTACATCAAAGCTGCAGGAGCCTGGGAACTGACATTGCCTCTTAGAGTGGAGTCAGACAGATTCTAACATCTGGGGATTTGGATTATGAAACAGTCAACCCAATACTATGGCGCAAATTTGTCCCTACTGCTGCAACACTTCAAGAAAGATGTCAAACAATGACAGACCTCACTAATCTCCCTGATGTGGAGAGCGGTGATGTTTAAGATGATAGCCCTCTCCCGCTTTCTTTATGTCCAACAAAACTCCCTGTACAACATTCCAGATGCCTTTTTCACCAGAGTGGAGGCCCTGGTGTGCACACTAGTATGGTCAGGTGGGCAGCTGAGGGTGGCGCTCCGCACGCTGCAGAGATCTAAATATAACAGAGGGAGAGCCCAAATATTTGTAAATACTATGGGGCTGCACACGTCTGTGTGGTTAACCAGTGGGCATTCACCCCTCAGGACGATCCAGCATTTCAGGTCGGTAGAGAAAAGATGGGTGATAAAAGCCATCTACACTGGCTCTATGGTGGGAGGAAGGACCCAACAGCATGCCCAGCAATAGCTACAGTCACACAGACCTGAAGGAAACTAACAAGGGAAATGGGGTAAGCTAATCATCTGACCCCAAAGACACCTCTATAGAGGAAACAAGACTTCTTAGGGAGACTACCCTGCAGGGGTTTTGAGGTTGGGACGATATAGAGATATCTACTCCGGCAGGTGTGTGGGATGCTAATGGCTGGTACCCTTTCTATATGTACAAATGGAATACAAATGTCCAATAAGCAGTGGCAGTGATATGCACAGGTAAGAGGTGCCATATGCCTTAGTATCCCTGCAGATATGGAAATGCAGGAATATGCTCCACTGGAGCTGAGACTATTAGAAGGTGACATGCCAGAGAAATTAATATCACTCACATACAGCACATTAATAAGGAACATGCACCCCCCAGATGATTTGTGTGAGAAATGGAAGAGGGACTGTGAGGACATTGAGGAGGCTGAACGGGGGACGCACTTACATTCCCCGCCGAGGTGGCCATACCTGCATCGTTCAGGCTAATTCAGCTTAAAATATTGCCTCAGGTTTATTCTACCTGTACCCTACTCTGCTGGTTGGGAAGGGCAACTAGTGCTGAGTGCCTACGAGGGTGCTAAAGGTAAGGCACATTGAAACACGCACTATGGAGCTTCCCCAAGATTGAGACCTTCTGGAGGGAGGTGAGACAGACACAAGAGGACATCACAGGATCCCCCTGGAGCACCATCCAGAGACAGCCCTACTGTGAATTTGGAGACAAACTGATCACACAAAATATCACAAGCTATTAATAAATCCTGACTACATGGTAGCTAAATAAAATGGGGATCGGGAACGGCTCCGGGAAGCCAAGAATTGGGGGAGGGCATGGACAAATGTCTTATACTGGAAAAATACATTTATCGAGATAGAGGTAATGAAAAGAAATATGTAAAAATATGGTGTGGATGGGAGACAGGGCAGGTGCCATAAGGACATTCGCAGCATGGCCACAGATCACGGACCTAGAAGGGGCCATCCACATAGGGGGAAATGGACATCTTGGAGTGAGCCCAGGGGGCATTGAAGACTATATAGAGATATATAAGGCACCCAATACATTGGAGCCCAGCATATATTGCTAATATAAGAGAATGTACTGTGGGGAGAGGTTGTATTATAAAGTTGGGTCTGCTTCCTGTTATGTAGCAACTTTGTTTCTTTATTTCTAAAACAAGTAAAAAATGTATTTAAAAAAAAAGAAAAGCTGCAGGAGCCCAAGTTGCACCTTTGATAGCCACTGCAGAAGTCTTGCCACTACTGGATGTTGGGTACCCCTAATGACAATTTGGAAATAGCCAAACAGGCAAAGGTGCACTCATGTCAGCTGGTCCCATGAGTATTGGTTGTGACCAGAATCTTCACTTCAAGGGACACAGGCCTCCACCAAAGATTTGCACTGTGACCACTGTGGTGCAAAAGTGTAAGGTCTGAATCAGCAGTGTTAGGAACCCTACAAAGAAGGCTCCTTGTGACCCCAAACTACATGGCCAGAGACACTCACTCTCACCTGTGGACTTCACCCCCATGGACCTAACAGCATCAGGAGCATCCTTGAGCATCTTTGAGCCTGCATTCCTCAGCATCATGACCACTTCTTTATCGTTTATACTGGTCATCCTGTAAAGTTTGGATCTTGCTCTTAAAAGACTCTGCTGACAAGGTAACTGTCCAAGTTATCCCCTCTGGCCCCAGGAATGCTTAGCTGGCGAACTAGCTTTTCCAATTCTTTCAAAAGTTTCCAAAGTTGTTGTTGAGAAATGCCTGTAAGTTATCTATTCCTTTAAAAAATCTACATCTCCAGAATGTTCTGCTTGCTTTTGATGATCAATGTCTCTAAAGATACATAAAATTCCATTCTATTTTTCTATGGGTGTCTTGTTTCCTTCCACTTGTGCAACATTCTTTTTTCGTTGTTTGGTGTTGTTAAAAACTATATACATTGTTCCCTTACTAAAGCTTACTGCTCACAGCAACAGCTACCCAGAGTTGAGCTTAAGGTTAAGTAAAAATACCTGACTGTATCCAAAATGGAATTTGTGAGTCTACTGCATGGTAGGGCTACCCAGCCATATCATATAACAATACACCCGGTGGCAGCAGAGGGGTTCAAACCCACACCCGAAGAGACTAGAGCCTGGAAGAAAGGAAGGCCAAGCTGGGGTTGAAACTCCAAGAGAATGGTGGCAGCAACAGAGTGACAGAGGTAACTGCTGAGGGTGCCTATGGTCCAAGAATGCCAAAAGATATTGTGCCCAAGTATACTTAGGGGGATGATATAGATAAATGGCTGACATCCTACAAGATGGCTTAGGAAGAGAAGGGTGGGTGCATAGCACCTGGGGGGATCCCACTGTGGGAACTCATACCAACCATAGGGAGAGATAGATTGTTGACATTAGAGAAAGATGTGGCAGAATCTTACACTCACATGAAAGGTGCAATAATTTAGCCATTTAGTCTTCCCCCTGAAGAGTATAGACCCACGGCATGGATTGACATTGTAGATGGCTGTGTGAAGTCACTGGATGGGTAGATCAAGGGAAACAATGTTGATACCTATGAGGGCTTGTACAATTTGATAGTGAAAAAGCACATTTTGATTCACTGCTCCTCAGAGAAACACCAGCAGCATCTGTTAGATTCCAAGTAATCTAGCACTAGAGAGCTGGAAAAGATAGCTGGTGTGTAGATATGCACCAGCGTATCCAGGAAGTCCTCTGGTGATGAACACAAGAAAAGAGGACAGGCCCCCATCCAGGTGAAAGATGGTAGGAAGTTTAAGAGGTCAGACAAGCCCAAAGAGTCGCCCAAAGAAGCCCAAGGGGGGAACCCAGAGCCACATCCCAATGTAAGGAAACAGCGTATCAGGTAAAGAATTTTGGGCCTCATTATGACCCTGGCGGGCGGCGGAGGCCGCCCGCCAGGATGCCGCCCTCCAAAATACTGCGCCGCGGTCAAAAGACCGCGGCGGGTATTACAAGTTTTCCCCTGGGCTGGCGGGCGGTTGCTGAAAAACCGCCCGCCAGCCCAGGGGAAAACGACCTTCCCACGAGGATGCCGGCTCGTAATCGAGCCGGCGGAGTGGGAAGGTGCGACGGGTGCAGTGGCACCCGTCGCGTATTTCAGTGTCTGCAAGGCAGACACTGAAATACTTTGCGGGGCCCTCTTACGGGGGCCCCTGCCGTGCCCATGCCATTGGCATGGGCACGGCAGGGGCCCCCAGGGGCCCCGCGACCCCCCCTACCGCCATCCTGTTCATGGCGGCTTTCCCGCCATGAACAGGATGGCGGTAGGGGGGATCGGAATCCTCATGGCTGCGGAGCGCGCTCCGCAGCCATGGAGGATTCACACGAGCAGCGGAAAGTCAGCGGGAGACCGCTGACTTTCCGCTTCTGACCGCGGCTCAACCGCCACGGTCCGAATGCTCGTTGGAGCACCGCCAGCCTGTTGGCGGTGCTCCCGTGGTCGGTGGCAGGGCCCAAGAGGGGTGATGCTGCATGCACCTAGAAACCACCCAATGGTGATGTTCCCGATGGTATTGTGTTAGAAATGGGTTCTCTAGTTGGTAGAAGTATACACCCTTGTCCAGGTAGGGACCACAGTCCTAGTGAGGGTAAGTCACACACTATCCAAATTATCCTGTGCCCACCCTCTGGTAGCTTGGCACTGAGAAGTCAGGTATAACGTAGAAGGCAATGTGTAAAGTATATGTGCAATAAATCATACAGTAACACAGTAAAAACACCACAAAAATACACCACACAGGTTTAGAAAAATAGATAATATTTATCGGAATAAAATAAGGTAAAAGCGACAAAGATCCAATAGCCACAAGTTGAAATATCACTTTTAGAAGATTTAAAAGAGTCTTAATGCTTAGAAATAAACAGCTGTCTGTTTGTTACACACAGTACCTGGTATGTGTCAAAAATAACAACGAACGGAGACCGCAGAGGAGGAGATGCATAGAAAAATAAGGTGTGCGTCAGATTTTTAGACGCAGCACAGACAATGCAACATTTCTTTCCGCGCAGCACAGGTCTTATGTAGTTTTTCAGCACGCAGTCTTGGTTCCACACTGTGATGCGAGGTTATTTTGATGCCCATGGACGATGCAGGGAAAATCCTTGACGTTCTGGAAGAAAGCACGGGTGCTGCATCGATCCAGTAGGTGATGGGTTGAATTTTTTGTCACAAGACAGGTGCTGCATCAAATTTACGGTCGGGATGTCGGGGTTGCGTCGTTCCAGTTGGCTGAGCGGCGATTTCTTGGTCACAATGCAGGCTTCGCGTCCACTTGGGCAGGCAGTATGTGGATTTTCAACACACAAGGAGTTTCCGGAAGAGATAAAGGTGGTCATTGCAACCCTGACGGTCGGTGTTACAGCGGCGGTAAGACCGCCAACAGGCCGGCGGTAAAAAAATTGGAATTACGACCGTGGCGGAAACCGCCAACAAAGACAGCCACTTTAACACTCCCACCGCCACAGCAGTACAAACAAACTGTGCGGCGGTCACCACCAACAAACAGGCGGAGGACAATGTACCACCCACACTATCACAACCTACCAATCCGCCAGCTTTTCCGGGGTGGATTCACCGCGAACAAAAACACGGCGGAAACTGGACTTCGATGGGAAAACGCTCACCTCTACACACCCCACAAGGAACCAGGACACCATGGAGCCAGAGATTCACATTATCCTAGCCTTTATCTTCTTGCTCCTCTACCAGGAGCACGAACGCTGGTGGCGAAGACCACGGTGAGTACTGCACCTACGACACAGGGGAGGGAAAAAACAGTGACACACACACGCAACACACAACACCCCCACCCCCACCCACTACAACACACACACAAGTACATGTTGATACATTACAGTTACACCCCCAACCCCCCGGAAGAATGCAAAGACAAAAGGAAATGAGTGTAATCATTGTAATCTATTAAAATCCAGTGCGCAAAAACATATATACAGTATTAACAAATATATACCCCAATAATAGAAGTCCAGGTATTGTTCCATTTAAGTCCGTGGAACACTGGGCCCACACTGGATGGTCGAGGCCCACACAAGGTACCCGAACATGACGGAGAGAACACTGCAGGGGCATCAGATAGAAATAAAACAGGCACCTCAGGGGGATGGGAAAGGGGGGGCACCTCAGCTGGTTGAGTGCACAATGCCAAATCCATGAGGGGGCCACATGCCCACTGTTCAATCCTGGGGAGTGCAAAGCCACAGTCTCTCAAGTCTCTACAGTGGGTGGGTTGCCCAATGTTTAATCCTGGGGAGTGCAAAGCCACAGTTTCTCAAGTCTCTACAGTGGGTGGTTGCCCACTGTTCAATCCTGGGGAGTGCAAAGCCACAGTCTTTCAAGTGGATAACAGTCTCAACTGGTTCTGGAGGGGGCTTTTTGCTCTGAGTGCTTCATCCTGCCAAGGACAGAGGTAGTGGATGCCTTTCTTCACTGGTTCTGGAGGGGGCTTTGTGCCCAGAGTGCTTCATCCTGCCAAGGACAGAGGTAGTGGATGTAAATCTCCACTGGTTCTGGAGTGGACTTTGTGCTCAGAGTGCTTCATCCTGCCAAGGACTGAGGTAGTGGATGCCTTTCTCCACTGGTTCTGGAGGGGGCTTTGTGCCCAGAGTGCTTCATCCTGCCAAGGACAGAGGTAGTGGATGTAAATCTCCACTGGTCCTGGAGGGGGCTTTGTGCCCAGAGTGCTTCATCCTGCCAAGGACAGAGGTAGTGGATGCCTTTCTCAACTGGTTCTGGAGGGGGCTTTGTGCCCAGAGTGCTTCATCCTGCCAAGCACTGAGGTAGTGGATGCCTTTCTCCACTGGTTCTGGAGGGGGCTTTGTGCCCAGAGTGCTTCATCCTGCTTGTGGCAGACTCAGTAACGTCAGTGCTCTTGGCGCTCATAGGCCAGCGGTGCTTGTGGCGGCGGTGTCCTGTTCAGCGGTGCTTGTGGCGGCGGTATCCTTGGCAGCGGTGCTTGTCACGGCGGTGTCCTTTTCAGCGCTGCTTGTGGCGGCGGTATCCTTTGCAGTGGTGCTTGTGGCGGCGGTGTCCTTGGCAATGACTCAGCTGCTGGCGGTCCTGTCTGGGCCTGCAGGCCTGCTGCTGGCGGTCCTGTCTGGGCCTGCGGGGCTGGTGCTGGCCGTCCTGTCTGGGCCTGCAGGGCTGCTGCTGGCAGTCGCATCCTAGCCAGCAGGGCTGGTGCTGGCGGTCCTGTCTGGGCCTGCTGGGTTGCTGCTGGCGATTGCCTCCTGGCCAGCGGGGCTGCTGCTGGCGGTCCTGTCTGGGCCTGCGGAGCTGCTGCTGGTGGTCACCTCCTGGCTAGCGGGGCTGGTGCTGGCGGTCTTGTCTGGGCCAGCGGGGCATTTGCTGGCGGTCGCCTCCTGGCCAGCGTGGCTGGTGTTGGCGTTCCTGTCTGGGCCAGCGGGGCTGCTGCTGGTGGTCGCCACCTGGCCAGCGGGGCTGGTGCTGGCGGTCCTGTCTGGGCCAGCAGGGCTGCTGCTGGCGGTCGCCTCCTGGGCAGCGGGGCTGATGGCGGTCGCCTCCTGGGCAGCGGGGCTGATGGCAGTCGCCTCCTGGGCAGCGGGGCTGATGGCGGTCTTCTCCGCCGTGCCGATCTTCCCAGACTTGCCGGGTTTCTTGTGCCCCTTCCCCACCTTGGAATGTGTCGCAGCTGACTCCACACTCCCACCTGTACCCCTGGGAGTGGCTTTGGTGGCTGGTGTCTTCCCCCTCTCCCGCCGGGCACTGTCCAACTTTTTATGCTTGACAGGTGGGGGACTGTCCGTGCTGCGGTCCTTGCCACACTGGCTGCCCTGCTGCCTGGTGCACTCCAGAATCCGGTGACTACTGGCACCACTGATCCCGCCGATGTCGTGGCTGAGGTGCTATGTTGGGACCTGGAGAGTCAGGCCCTAGGAGACCGACGGGGTTGGGGAGGTGAGGGGAAGAGGTCAAGGGTGGATAGGAAATGTTTATTGGGAACACTGGGACGGGTAGCTGGAGGTGGTTTGGGAGTGGAGGAAGAGGTTGTGGTTGTAGGAGGTGTACGTTTGGTGATTTCTGGGTGAAGGTGCATGTGCTGGAGGCTCTTGTGAGGTGGATGGCTGTTGGGTGGGTGTGTGCCTGCGTTTCTGTACCTTGGGAGGTGGCGTCACAGACACACTAGGAGAGGACACAGGGGATGTGTGAATGGTAGTGGGGGTGGTGATTGCACGTGAGCGGGGTGTGGTGGTGTGTGTGCTGGTGATGGAAGTAGTGGCTGTATATGCAGTGCATGCAGGTGTGAGTGGAGACAAGACTAGGAGGGAGGAGGGAGACGAGGAGGAGGGGGCTACAGTGGAGGCAGTGGATGTTGCTATGTCTGCATGTGTGTGATGTTTGCTTGAGTGCCTGTGGGATGTGTGGTGCTTATGTTTGCCTGAGCTTCCTTTGTGTGTTGGGGTGTGTGCATGCTGGTCTGATGGAGTGCTTGGGTTAGGCTGAGGTACAGGGGTGTGGGTCTGGGTGGAGGAAGTTGGAGGGGGGAGGCTAGAGACAAGGACAATGGCTGCCATCAGTGCTGAGGCCAGAGCCTGAAAAGGTCGCTGAAGGGCTGCCTGACCAGAATGAATGCCCTCCAGGAATGCATTGGTTTGTTGCAACTGTCTCTCTACACCCTGGATGGAATTCAGAATGGTAGACTGCTCAACAGTGAGGGACTTGAGGAGGTCAATGGTCTCCTCACTGAGAGCAGCAGGGGTGACTGGGGCAGGGCCTGAGGTGCCTGGGGCGAAGGAGATGCCCACCCTCCTGGGTGAGCGGGCACAGGGCAAAGCCTGAGGGGCTGCTGGGAGGGCGGTGCTGGAAGGGGGGGAGGCGGCAGTACCTGTAGATGGGGAAGCACAGATGGGCCTGCCACCACAAGGGAGCTCCCATCAGAGGATGAGTCCATATCACTGGTGTCTGCCCCTGTCCCTGCCGTGGAGCTCCCCTTGCCCTCCGTCCCACTGGTGAAATCAGAATTCGCAGTGTCACCCTCCAGGGCCATGTGGGATGCAGCTCCCTCCTGCTCCCATGCCACTACTCCTCTGCCTGATGATGCTAATGCACACAAGAACAGGGAGACCACAAAAAGGGGGGGGACGACAGAAGGAAGAGATGCTGAGTGTATGCATTACCGCTACCGTTGGTGGACACGACAGACACAGAAGTCCCCTGCACTACACCGCGCACTTGGAGTCCACTATGCAATCCCTGGGACATGGCCTACAAGGCTATGGCCGACATCTGCACACATGGATGTCACAGGAGCCTGACTAGGTGTAGTTGGCATTGTACCCAGGTGGGGTGGGATGCCACAGGGCCTGGCTGAAAAAGGGGAGCTAACTAGCACACTCGCCCTGGCGTAGGGGAACCCACAGGCCACCTCCCCCACCCAGACACCTCCACTGCGCACTGAATCAGCAGAATGAGGGAGCACTCTCAGCCCACCTTCCCCACCCAGACACCTCCACTGTGCACTGAATCAGCAGAATGAGAGTGTACTCACCCCCTTGTGATGCCCTCAAGCGCCCATCCAACTCCGGGTACGCCACCGTCAGGATCCTGAACACCAGGGGGGTCATAGTGTGATGGGCACCCCTCCCACATTGGGAGGCCATCCCCAGCTGGGCCTCCGCCGTCTTCTTGCTCCAGCGGTGAATGTCCTCCCATGTCTTACCGCAGTGGGTGCCCCGTCTGTAACAGACCCTCAGGGTCCGGATGTCCTTGGCGATGGCACGCCAAATATCCTTCTTCTGGTGGGCGCTGACCTACAGGAATTGTACAGGGGAAAAATAGAAGTTATTACCAACTGCACCGTCACAGTCATTGGCCCGCATCCCTACCCTTGCCATGTGGCACATGCACTCACCGTTGTATCATGCATGCCTCATTCTCCCCCCCCTATCTTTCATCCACCCCACTCCACACAGGCATAGCCCATACAGCATGCTCCCAGTGTACTTACCTGTTTGTCTGGAGGACCGTAGAGTAGCATGTACTGGGGGAGGACCCCATCCACGAGTTTCTCCAACTCCTCCGATGTGAAGGCAGGGGCCCTTTCCCCAGACGTACGAGACTTTGTCTCTTCCAGACTGAGGTCACAGCAGCACTTGCAGTGTAGGTCCTCTCCTGTCGAAGATCAGGTATCGAGTGATTGAACAGATAGAAAATGGCGGTCATGTCCACTGCGGTGCGTACCGTCACCGCCGGCATACATCGTCATTGGCTCCTGGGACCCATAGGGTCCAATGTTAACCAATGCAGAATTGCGCCGCAGTCTTCGACCGCCTACCGCAACGGTGTACAAAGCCAGCACATTTACCTCATATCCCATTGTCCCACTTTACAGGTCAGGCAGCCGCCATTTCAGGGGCCGACATGGCTCTATTTTTAACTGCGTCACACATACTTAGGCCTTGCCTCAACACTCATACATGCTAATTTCGGATTATGAATCGTGTTCTGTGTAAGCTGTATGTACGTACCTCTGAGTTGGTTGACTCAGTGCTCGCTGTTGCCCTTCATAGGCACCGTCAGCTGGGACATGTGAGGAGATGGCAGCATCCTCCGGTTACAGACCGCTGGTGGAGCTGTCGACAATGGAGGAAAGACATGTGATCATCACCTACAGGCTTGATCGTGCCGCAATCCTGGAACTGTGTGCCCAGTTGGAGCCAGACCTGATGTCAGCTATCCACCATCCCACAGGAATCCCCCCTCAAGTGCAGGTGCTGTCAGTACTCCATTTCCTTGCAAGTGGGCCTTTTCAAACAACAGTGGCCATAGCATCAGGGATGTCCCAGCCTATGTTTTCCAACGTGTTGTCCAGAGTGTTGTCTTCCCTGCTGAAACACATGCGGAGCTACATCGTTTTCCCTCAGGTGGAGGATTTGCCTACAGTGAAAGGTGACTTCTATGCCATGGGACATATCCCCAACATCATAGGTGCCAGTGATGGGACACATGTGGCCTTGGTCCCCCCCGCAGGAGTGAACAGGTGTACAGAAACCGGAAGAGTTATAATTCGATGAATGTGCAGATGGTGTGTTTGGCAGACCAGTACATCTTCCATGTCAATGCAAAATTCCCTGGCTCAGTGCATGACGCTTACATCCTGCGGAATAGCAGCATCCCTTATGTGATGAGGCAACTCCAGAGGCACCGTGTGTGGCTATTAGGTGAGCACCTGGAACCAAATCAGTGGGAATAGTTGTCTGGGTCTGGGGATATCCCTACAGGTTAGTGTGTGTCTAACAGTTGTCCCTTGCCTTTTTCAGGTGACTCTGGTTACCCCAACCTGTCATGGCTACTGACCCTAGTGAGGAATCCCAGGACAAGGGCAGAGGAACGCTACAATGAGGCCCATGGGCGAACTAGGAGGATTATAGAGAGGACCTTTGGCCTCCTGAAGGCCAGGTTCAGATGCCCTCCATATGACAGGTGGTTCCCTATTCTACTCACCAAAGAAGGTATGCCAGATCATCTTGGCCTGCTGTATGCTTCACAACTTAGCTTTGCAATGACAGGTGCCTTTTCTGCAGGAGGATGGTCCAGATGGAGGTGTTGTGGTAGCTGTGGAGCATGTGGACAGTGAAGACGAGGAAGCAGAAGAAGAGGACATCGACAACAGGAACTCGGTCATCCTGAAATAGTTCCATTGAGACACAGGTAAGAAGACAAACCTGCCTACTACATATAATTTAACACTACTACCTCTCTACTGTCTGTCCTTTTCACCCAGTGTATGGTCACTGAGTTTTCACTTTCCCTTACGATTTCACAGATGTGGGTCCTACTGTGTGACATCTGCTTTGTTTCCTCATGGACTAGAGCTGTGTGACATAGGTATGTTGACATTACAATTGAAAGAGCATTTTGTCACTGTAATTGCTAATACACTATTTCGAAATCACAGTCAGACTCCAGATTGTTTTGTTCTTTAAGGGTGTTTATTTTAATGCTCAATATTGGAGAATGCTGTAAAATGGTGAGGAATGTCCATGGCAGAGTCCAGTCTATTTGTTTCACAGGTGCATTGTCCAAACGGGCATTGGAAGTGGAGCTGAGGCAGTTTGAGGATAGACAGGGTGACAAGGTGGGACAAAAGGATGACATTCAGGGTGGTCTCATTTCCTGGCAGGGGTCTTGGCATCATTCTCTGTCTTTGTCCTGGATCTTATGGACCGTTTGCTGGGTGGTTCTCCATCTGCAGGGGGTGGGGTGCTGGTGTGGTGGTCCTGTGGCGGTGCCTCCTGTCCACTAGCGCCGGCGGAGGTGGTGGGCAGTTCATCATCCAGGCTAGTGTCAGGGGCCCATTGTCGTGGCACAGTGTCCCTCCTGGTGTTGAGGACTTCCTTCAGCACCCCTACGATGGTGCCCAGGGTGGAATTGATGGATCTGAGTTCCTCCTTGAAGCCTAAATACTGTTCCTCCTGAAGCCGCTGGGTCTCCTGAAACTTGGCCAGTACCGTTGCCATCATCTCCTGGGAATGATGGTATGCTCCCATGATGTTGGAGAGGGCCTTGTGGAGAGTGGGTTCCTTGGGCCTGTCTTCCCCCTGTCGCACAGCAGCCCTCCCAGTTCCCTTGTGTTCCTGGGCCTCTGTCCCCTGAATGGTGTGCCCACTACCACTGCCCCCAGGTCCCTGTTGTTGTTGGGGTGGTGGGTTAGCCTGGGTTCCCTGCAATGGTGGACACACTGCTGATTGACGTGTCCTGGGGACAGAGGTAAGGGCCCGCTGGGTGGGTGCTGTGCTGGTGTTTCCAGAGGAGGGAAGCTCTGTGGTGGCCTGTGCCAGTGTGAGGGGAACTGACTGTCCCGAGGTCCCAGATGGGCCGGGCTGTTCATCTAGATCCAGTTGGTCATCACTGTGGGCCTCTTCTGTTGGTGGTGTGGACACGTGTGGACCCTCCTGTGCGGTAACGTTGGGTAGGGGTCCTGCAGGGGTGTAAAAGCATGATTATTGCATCTGTGTGTACCATGGTGTGCAATGGGTGGGTGACCGTGTACCCAAGTGCTTGCATTCCTGTGTGGGACCTTGTGTGATGATGGTTTAGGGGGGTGTATGGGTATATGCAATGGCCATGCATTGGTGATGGGTGTCCATGCTTTGGTGTTGCAAGCAGGGCTTGGGGTTGGGATGTGTGGTTTGTGATAGTGGGACATGTGTGAGGAGTTGGAGTGATGGGGTTGAGGGTGGGGGTATGTGATAGCATGCAGGTAGGGTGGGGGATAAGGTAGTTAAGATTTGACTTAGCAGAGTCCATTCCTCCAGGTACTCCTTCGAGGCCCTCAGGATGCAGAATCGCCAAGACTTGCTCCTCACATGTTGTTAGTTTTGGGGGAGGAGGTGGGGGTCTGCCACCAGTCCTCTGTACCGCAAGGTGGTGTCTGGATACCACGGAACGCACCTTCCCCCGTAGGTCGTTCCACCTCTTCCTGATGTCATCCCTATTTCTTGGGTGCTGTCCCACTGCTTTGACCCTATCCACTATTCTGTCCCATAGCTCCTTCTTCCTAGCAATGGAGGTGTGCTGCACCTGTGATCCGAATAGCTGTGGCTCTACCCGGATGATTTCCTCCACATTGACCCTGAGCTCCTCCTCAGAGAACCTGGGGTGTCTTTGCCGTGCCATGGGGTGGTGTGGGTGATGTCTGGGGAAAGTGTGTTGTGATATGTGGGGTGATATTTAGTGGTGTGTTGTGTGGGGTGCATGGATGGTATGTGGGCGATGGTGCTGTGTGCCTGTGGATGCTTGTTTGTAGATTGTAGTGTCTCTCTCTGGCCTTCTTTCAGGATATTTTTCGTAGGGGTTTGTGGGTGATGTGGGTGTGTGTTTTATATTGTATTGGGTGTGTGGGAGTGGTGTGTGTATATGTATCAGGTGTGTGTATTTGGAATTGTCCAATGTGGCTGTGTTTTGTAAATGTGTGTGTATTTTGAGCGCGGTGGTGTGTACCGCCAATGGAATACCACGGTTGAAAGACCGCAGCGTGGATTCGTGGGTCATGATAGTGTGGGTGTATTCCTGTTGGCGTGACGGTGGAGGTTTTGTTATCGCCAGTTTATCACTGACCTTTGGTGTGGCGGACTTGTGTGGGTGTTGGATTTTGGCAGATTCCAAGCTGTGGGTCATAATGACTGTGGTGGAATTCTGCAGCCGCGGCGGTGTGTTGGCGGTCTTCTGCACGGCGGTAAGCGGCTTTTACCGCCAATGTTGTAATGACCCCCAAAGTCTTTTTGGCCCTGAGACTTCTGAAAACAGGATGCAAGCTCAATCCAAGCCTTTGGAGAGCACTTTTGGGGAAGGCAGATTCCTTCTCACAAAGCCAGAGGCCAGCAGGGCAACACCAGGGCAGAAGTCCTTCTCAGCAAAGCAGTTCAGATGAGTCCTTTGGGCAGCCAGGCAGCTCCTCATGACAGGATGCAAGTGTTGGCCCAAAGTTTCTGAGTTGGTCGGGTCAACTATTTGATGCACCTCATCTGGTATCATTTGGCTTTGAAAAAACAGCTTGGTCGTCACCATGGTTATGCTGGTACCTGGATCACTCACTGCCTGATTTTTGGTCATTGCCTGTACTTCACCATGCTGGCAGGCCAGTGGGCCAAAGGTTCAATTTCCTTACCATGCAGGGAGGACACTAATGTGGCTTCAGTAAACTACTTGCAATCCGCAGGGACAATTCCCCCCCATCTCTACGTTGGCAATATGTTGGAAATGGTCTCTCTGTCACCCCAAAAATGTTTGCCTTCCTCCTCTTCTTTTTCTGACCTCATTCTTGATGGCTTTAGGACCCTGGGCACTTTACCATTGCTGACCAGGGCTAGAGTGCATATGCTCTCTGTATAAACTATATTGGTGATTGGTTTATCCCTGTTTGACCTGTACCCACCCACTTGCCAGGTCCAAACATTCCTTTTATGCACATGTAAGTCACCCCTATAGGTGCAGTGCATGTTAAAGGTGGGACATGTACTGATGTGTTTTACATGTCTTAACAGTGAAATACTGTCAAATTTGGTTTTCACTGTTGCGAGGCCTATCTCTCTCATAGATTAACATGGGGGCTGCCTTTACATATCTTTTAAGTGCAGTTTCCCTTTGGGAGCTTAAACCATTTTGTAACTCTGCCTGCGTGTGTATTCCCTGTCTGGGTTACAATAACATTTGGGATGTTTGTGAATCTCCACTAGACAGTGACACAAAGGGAGCTGGGGTGTAGTCTGCATATCCTGATGGACCATCTGGGCTAGAGTGGAGGGAGGAGTGGTCACTTACACCTGAAAGAGCTGTGCCTATCCTAACACAATGCAGTCTTCCACCCCGTCTTCCACCCCGTGGTGTGAGTCTGGAGCCAGGCCTGGGCAAGGCAGGATCTTGTGCACATTAGAGACTTTCCTTTGAGGTTTGCCTACTTTAAAGGCAGAAAGGGGTATTAGTAGTGGATACAAAGCCCCAGATTTTGAGATTATTTCAAGGATTCAAGATGAAACTCTGCCAGGAGAAGAGCCGAAGAGCTGAGGAGAAGTGCTACCCCTGCTGTAACTGTGCTTTGTTGGACTATCCTGCAGTTGCTGCAAGTGCCCGAGGAAAGGGACAAAGATTGGACTTTATATATATTCCTGCTTGTGAAGTGCCTCCAAGGGGTTGGTCTGAATTTGCCTCCTGTTTTGAAGTCTCAGGGCCATCAAAACCTTCTCTGCCAGCACCTGGACTCTCTGCTGAGACTCCTACCCTGCCAAGTGGTACCCTATCCAGGCCCTGGGCCCTTGAAAAGTGAAGCTGGTAGAACCAAGGTAGAAATCCACAAAAAGGAGCAGTGAGGGGAAAATTCTGAGGTGTCACCTACGACATGGCTGTAAAAATTATTTGCCACCCACATTGGGGCAGAAATCGATGCACCACTTGCATCATTGCTGGGAAATCGACGCATCACCTGCACTATGTCTGGAGACTCAAAGCAATATCCGCTTGTGGCTGCTAAAATTTACGCAAACCCCCCGGAGTGCAGTTTTCCATCACTGTGCAACCAGATTTTGCACACATCATCACTGGGCATCAAGATCAACATGAACCTGCCCGGATTCGAGGTGCCTCGTCCAGAAATCGACGCATCACTCACTTGCAGGAGAGAAAAACAACACATTTCCTAACTGACTGGAGAAGAAATGACCCACGGCCTCACGGCCTCACTTGTAAGCAAGGAATCGACGTATCGTTGACTTTTCCATTATTTTTGCTGCAAACCAGGTACTTTTTGCAACAGCAATGTTTCCTTTTGTTTCTATGGAGTAAGATTCTACTATTTTAAAAATTCATAACTTTACTTGTGTATGTTGGATTTTTGTTGTTTTGGTCTTGTTTGACTTAGATAGAGATTGGCTATTTATCTAAACTGGTGTGGTGTTCATTTTGTAGTGTTTTCCCTGTATTACTGTGTATGTTGGTACAAATACTTTACACATTGTCTTTGAGATAAGCCTCACTGCTTGTGCCAAACTACCAGGTGGTGAGCAGGGATTATCTTTAGTGTGTATCTCCATTGCCCTGACTAGATTGAGGGTCCCTGCTTGGACAGAGTGCAAACTGACTGTCAACCAGAGACTCAATTTCTAACAATATCCGTCAAGTTTGTGACAGGGTATTCCCTATGGCAAGTCTTAAATCAGGCCCTTGGTGCCTGTAGCCTGTCTCTGGTCATATGACTTGGTGTAGCTGACAGTTGTGCTCTGTGTAATCCTCTTAAACAGTGTTTAACAGCCACACACAATAGGGAGCATAGGTGTGCCTGGATGGGCAGTCACTGGTAATTTAGGAGGCAGGAGCGGGGCACAGACTCACTTACATCTTAATAGGTTGTGTCCTGCTTCCAAACAAAGGGCTCCATGCTCCCTATATTTAGTCCGGAACCAGGATAGGGATGGCAGGATGCCTAGGAACTTCAAAGAGAAAACTCTACAAGCTTCTCTCCACTTTAATCCACAAGTGGGTATAAACAATGGCCCTCAGACACCGCCACTTAAGAGGCACCTATGGAAACTCTCCCAGGAAGACGTTGTCCTCCTGAAAGGAGTGCCAATCTGTTAGAATGCTGTTTTGAAGAAACTGCTACCCTGCTGCCTGGTTTCCTCTTTCTTGGGAAAGAAGAATGGGACCTGCAACTTCATCTCAATCCTAGGATTCTAGAGTGACACCAAGGGTTAATCTGCTGACATCCTGATCTGAGTCTTGGGGACATACGTGGCTTCCGAACATCCTGCACCAATCTCTGGACCCAGTGGCAGCAAGTTGCTATTCCCCCAAGGGGTGCCTCTCAGGACCTGGACCCTTGGTATGGCTCAAATATGGTGAAATCAAGCTTTTGGGCTCTTCACAACTGTGAACGAGCCCCTTTAAACCAACACCACATCACTCACTCTGTAAATCAGAGCAAAACTCCATCAGCCTGACCGTTCACACACCAGCATCAACTATTCGCATGGACTTCCAACACACAGCTCAAGCAATGCATGTCCATAACAACCTGTGGCTCTTCATCAACAGCCTACTGGGATGCTCGCCCTTTCTCCTTGCAGCCTTCTGCAATGCAAACAGGACTCTTGGCATGAACTTGAGAAGGTAAACTTCAGTAGGCCTAACTGGGTGAATGTATCTGACCTGTGCTCCATCGCAGCCAGCTCCAAAGTGTGACTATGAACTGGTCCAGCATGACCAGATATCCTGATTCTGCTCTTTTTGCTGTTTGGCACCATTTTCATTAAATTCTTTAATAATTCCTGTCTCCGGTTCAACTGATTGGATTTTTGTCACTTTGATATTTATTTAATTTATTACATATTTTTCTAACCTGGTGTTGGATTCTTCTGTGATGTGTTTTCACCATGTTATTGTTTGAGGTGTCATACAAATACTTTACACATTGCTCCTGAGTTAAGCCTGGCTCCTCTGTGTCAATCTATGCAAGGATTATTCACAGGTTACTGTAGGATTTGCTCATGACTTCACTCTGAGAAGAATTGTGGTTGCTGCATGAGGAGGGTTTCACTGCCCTCAACCAGTAACCAAGTTTGTTACAGCCAGGATACCCCTGTGGGTGACAATGTGCTTTTTAGATAAACATCACATCTCATTTTCTATAAATAAGGAATCACTACTCTGTGCTCTATGAACAAGTTAGTGTGGTTGCAAATCAAAATATTGAACTTTAAATATATTGCAGCCACTAAATCACCTACTCCTACACCGTCAAGGTGCATACTTATTTATTACTCTCCACTGCACATCATTTGAGGTGATGTAGTTGTAAGGTCAAAATTACAATGAGGTTGATAATTCCACTGTGGTAGAGTGGCTCATAGACAAAAACGTTCCAGGTTTAGTGGATATCAACAAACAGTGGTTGCAAGGGGGAAGCACATCAGCTGAGAGTTTACTACAGAGAAATGCAGACAGGCCTGATAGTCTTCTGTCACAATTATATAAGGAATGAAAGGAGGTAATAGTGCTGGTACAGTGACATTTATTTAATGAGTAGTTCAGGTACGGGGGCAATAAAGAAGTCATGGAACAAAGCCACTATTTCTTAAATTAACAAGGCTTGTGGGAAGGTTGATCCATTTGAACTTATTTCCCTTTAGAACTGCACTTACAAAATTTATGCAGCAATTCTAGATTCTGGATTTGCCAAAGTAATTGGCAAGGTGAAACACTTGGACCAAAAGAGTTTTATTCTGGGCAGGCACATGCAGGACCTGACTTATTTATTTGTTAATATGTGCACTAGATATTGTACCTGCAAATGTAAGTCCACTTGCTGTGATTATGATCAATTAAGCTAAGCCATTTGAAAGAGTCAGCTTGGGCTACCTGTAAAATGTGATGGCAGTAGTAGGCTTTCTTCAAATGATACCCACAGGAGTAAAACAACTATGCAATCCCTGAGTGCTAGTATTTTAGTCATTGGCATCCTTTCTAGGAAAATAACTATCTCTAGGATTTTACAGGTTTGATCTAAAGTTAGGTATCTTTGAAGAGGTGGATGCAAAATTAGAGGAGAACTATAACATGAGTAGAGCCATTGGTGAGGTCAATGATCTATTGTGCAATTGGCAAAATTTGACTTTGATGATTTACTGGAGGGTGAACCATATAACAATGATAATTTTGCCCAAGCTAATGTTTGTCTTTGATAATAAACTGTTTGCTAAGGACTCCTTAGACAAGATTCAAGGGGGATTAGTATTCTTTATTTGGCCCTTGAAAAGCCTGATACGGGTTTGGAAGAAATTGAGATGGAAGTTAGGAAAGGGTGGGGCTACATTTTCTGGGTATACGCATGTATTTTGATGTATTCCAATTCAAAAACAGACACATGATGATGCCTCCTGGTTTTACAAGAGTTTGATCAGTTAATTGGGGCAGGAGGGTTTCATATACAGATTATATTTAAGAAGGTACAGTTGAAAGTTGAAGGTTCTGAAGTTGATCCTGGTAGTGTGCTGCAAGATCAGGAAGTTGCTGGGCATCGACTACTGTTCAAAGTTTGCCCTATTATGATGTCGTCAGGGACCCTAGTTTTTTAGATGACAAACATATGGCCTATCTAAATCTTGGTGGTGATCTGCCAAACTTCAGTGGCAGATGACCGAAGAAGGCAGTCAAGTTGACAGTGTTCTGCTCACCATATTTAGATGTATTGTGGCTGAGCCACTGACCTCCATGATGGTGTGCCATTCCTACATCCAGCTTCATGAAGTTTAGTATCGTTGGACTCAGGATGAGAAACCCGTACTAATGGTAAAAGTGGTTTTGTCATCGATGCCCAAGAAATGCCAGTTCTAGGAAGTGGACATTTGTAGGTGCTGAAATGGTTCTGGTGCCCTGAGCTTAATTCCACAGGTAACAGGGGAAGAACACATTTGTGCATTCCCCAGGTGACCGCTATGTAAAATTTGGACATTTACGTCCTCTGAGGAGAGGGACTTACATCGCAACTGGTAATAACTAGAGAGGAGTGCCCTCAGCTGCATCTCCATCGTATACTGAACTTCACCAGGCAGCAGCAGTGCTAGCATGTGCCTGGAGACCAGAATTACATGGTGCAAAACTGGCCAAGGACTGTCAGCATTTCAGATGAGTGGCCATTCCATCGTGGGGACCACTGCACACTGAAATATCTTGTTGGTGTGAACGGGATCCCCCAGTGTAGGACCGTGTGGAGCCTGCTATTGTCAAGTGTGTCACATTTCTCTAGTGTGAGCCTTTGCTGCATACTCATTGTGTGTGTTGCCCTGTTCATTAGTTGCAACTCTCAGAGGTGGGTGTGCAACAAAGTTGTGCTGTACTTGGTCTCATGTGGCATGGCTGAACTTGTGTCGAAGTGTGGGACCAGGAAGTCTAGTGTGACCAGAAGTCATTTTGTACTAGAAAGTATGCTTCGTTCAAGAATGGTATGAAAAACCGAGTCCCAAGTGTGACCAGATGGTCTACTGCTACTCAAGTCATTGTGCGCTAGATGTTGTGTCTCCTGGAGGGGTGCAGGATTTACACCCTTTGTGAGAGTGTTCGGGCGTGTCTGGTGCAGTTCAAGTCATCCTGCACCAGACTGGTGTCTCTGTTTGAGAAGATGCCATCTTGGGAATGGGCTGGAAATACCAATAGGGTCAGAGTGACTCAGATCAGTGAACCACAACGTTGTGCCTCTTTTTTGTGGGGGCACAGAAATGGGCACTTTTCACGTGGGATCATAACGTTCTGGCATCCCTTGAGTCTTTGTGCCCCAGATACAGCATCTCCTGGTACAGGAGGTGCAGAGCTAGTAACCTGTTGTGGGCAAACTGGAAGTGCCAAGAGTGACTGGAGGTGCTGAAGTTGGTACATTTGGGGACCTAAGTCCCTCGGTGTCAGATGGTGGCCCTATTGACCCTACACCTGTGTTTTAAAAACCTCTGAGTGAACCTCCTGTGGGGAGCCCAAACATGGTGTTGGATAGAATATTTTTGTATGTGCCCCACACTTGTGGGTATACCTTGTACAGATCATTGTGTGTTTGATCCAGACCCAGGGCACGGGCAGGAATACAAGAATTGATTGCAGCCAAAGTCTTATTCAATGAGAATGCGAGAATACTAAATCACCTGTGGCACTCTCCTCTATGGACACAGTATCACCCTCCTCAACAATGCTCCTATTTGTGTACAATTTTCTAAAATGGGCTACCCACTCATCTGGCTGAACACAAAATCAAACTTTGTTTTCGGGCAATTAAGGCAGAATGCAGCAGTCCTCCATAAATATTTGATATTTTACAGTCAAGGCTTCCGGTTCAGTCAGAGCGGAGTCAGTGCGGAGCAGAGCGCCTCGCTGTAACTTGCCGCCGCTCACCACTCGCAACACCGCTACCGCTACTAGTGAGCTTCCCTAGTACGGGCAGCAGGATCAGGATCCTGCCCATAGCAGCCGAGCCACCGCCGGTGTGCCCACAGCAGCCTGACAGCCTGACAGCGTGCACAGAGGAGCACGGAGGAGCACAGAGGAGCCCCCCGGCAACAGAAACAGCGCCCCCACCCTCTGCGCACCCCCGTGGAAGCGGCCCGATAATGGGTGCGGCTTGCGGGGGGCAAAAGGGGCATAGGGGGTTACAATTTTGGTGGCAAGAAAGGAGGGGCGCCCTTCAAGGACAGCACACCGGGTGCCAGGCTTCGAGACATCAGCTACCGGCCCTCTGCTCCAGGTGCTGCCCGTGACGTGTCCCCCAGCACCAGCAAGAGGCAAGTGAGCCGGTGAGCAACAGAGGGCAAAGGGGCAAGGGGCTAATAGGGGGCAAGAAGGGCAACAGGGCAGGGGAAAGCTGCTCCAGGTTCTGGTGCCACCCGGTTCCACCGCCAGGACGTGCAGCAACCCTCACTCCCACCCACCCTGGTAGACCCACCAGGTAGTCTGTGGCCTCACCCCCCGACCTGCCCCTCCTCTGCTCTTGCACCTTGCACCTTGCCCAGGTTTCCCACAGGCTACCGGGTAGCCCGGGCAGGAGCAGAAGGGACCAACAAGGACCAAGAAGGACTGGCAAGGTCCAGCAACTCCGGACTCTCTGCACCTCCCCAGGACCCAGGCAATCAAAAGCTCCAAGTTCCCCTGAGGGTTACCATCATTGCACCCTCAGAAATCAACGTACGTTAAAGTTTCCTCTTGGAGGATGGCACCCCTAAATGCCTCAAAATAATAAAAAGGCACAACAAGGCCTATCTCCCTCACTCCAACAGCCCGCCCAAAATCACCCCGCTCTAAGGCAGAAAAATGTACCGATCATGAGATCAGGCAAAGCACGAGGTGGTACTACCAACCGTCCTGCAAAACAAGGAAAGAGAAAAAGGAAAGGAGACCTGGCTCTGGATGAAGCAACCCCAAAAAGGAGAGCAAGCAGCGAACAGGATCTCCCCCTCCCATGCAGGAGGCTAAATCTAACAAATGGCACACGTGGGGGAGGCGACCAAAATTCCAGCATGGAAGAAATGATCTGGGGAGAGCCCGGCTTTTGGAAATCGGTGACCCCGCCCGAGGGGGATCCAGAGTCCGCAGTCTCTCCCAAGCATCACAAGATAACCGATTATTTCACTACTGCTGGTACCTACGCCGCCAGAAAAAGGATCAACTCCCTGGCCCCAACCCAAACAAGTTTTGGGGAAATAACCTCATCCAGCCAAGACCAGCAACAGCAAGGAAGCAACGAAAAGAAACTCAGAATGAATTCACCTCCTCCCCTCCCCCTATCGCCAACAGTAGTGATTAGGAAAAACAACCCTACGAAAGTAGACGCATCAAGTACAGTCCAGGACAATACGGTACCAGCCACTCCTACACCAGGATATCTCTACAATCCTAGGCAAGACTTAATTCTATGTAATAAATCCCTAGATGCCACTAAGTACCAATGGACATCTAGTCCAGCTAAGCTACCCATCCTGGACTCAGAACTGGTAGCAATCGCAGAACATTTAGAACAAGAATCTCAGGAAGGTGGCCCATTCTGTCAAAGTCCGAAACTTCACTCATTTCCAACGTACGACTGTGAAAAAGAAAAACTGGACCTCTGGGGTATAGAACAGGTCTTCACAAACGGACCAGCAAAAGCAGAAACAGTGACAGCCGCACAGAAAGTCCCCCATAAAACAACAATAAACAAAGTATTATCAAGTTGTAACCAAGAGCCCGACTTAAAGTTACAAGCCCCAGTGGCAGTCAGGTCAGAAGAAATGTGGGCTGCAATCCTAAATTCAATGCAAGCAACGGTCATGGCGCTGCAATTTCATTCAAATAAAATGGACATTCAAGTTGACTTGCTAAACACCCTGGCAGTATTTGTCTCTGGGATTGACAGTAAGTTGGAAAAATTAAACGCACTTATAATAAGGGCGCAAGTAAATCACTCTAATGACTTTACAGTTTGTTCCTGTAAGGAGGTAGTAGAAAAGATATCTCAACTGCCGCAAATCTTAGAAGAAATCTGCTCCACCCGGAAGGATGAACATACATATACTAAACCACTCGCCACCACGCTAAAATCTACTCTGAGGGACCAGAAACAAAAGGAGCAGCAGCCCCTTTCCTCCCTAGCGCCCGCTCCATCGATTATAAGTGAGGAGAGAATATTGGCTGACAGCCACCAACTAGCAAGTGCTCGTATGGAACCCATGGAGAATCATCCTCCGGTACAGTCCATTAATAAGCTCGGGAACATTGAGTTTCCCACAACCCGGACCCTTTCAAAAAGAGAACGAAAGCAGGCAAGGAAGGGAAGGAAGTCCGCCCAACCTCATCAACTAACTGCCATAAAAAGCACTGACACCAGCCTAAAGGAACCACCTAAAGACCAGGCGACGTCAAATGGAGGGTATAATAGAGACATTACTACCCACATAAGTACAAGCTCTAACACAATAGTATATGTGATAACACTCCCCATCTCAGCAGACATTACCCAGTCAACAAAGTCCCCCCAGAGACCACCAGTAGCAGTTGGCACTACAACGAACATAAGACCAAGCCCCACAAGGAGCCAGCAGAGTACAAAACCAAAACCCATTACGCCTGCGCTGCCCCCCAACCAACACTGGTCAATGTGGGCAGCAAGCCTGCATCTAGTCAGAGGGATGATGGCTATAAGGAGCAAAACCGGTACATAGAGCAAAATCAGTCACTTATAATAGACACGAATACCCTCCAGTTATTCTGGATTCCAGAATTCACCTCCAGGTCCCCCACAGATGTTCTTAATCACTCTTCTATCTTAAGAATCATAAAAGCCTTACCGGATCTTCAGTTTGTAGCCTTGGAGGACCTCGCAGCAATAAAATTTATCCAAGCAAGAGGCAACCAACACACGGATCCAACACTCACCATCTTCTCGGCACCAGATATCCCAAAGCGGATCATGAAAAGAAAGGACCTATTGAAAGCCTGGGGCATTGAGGTGACCACCTACAAAGGAGAATGCTATCCAACTCCGTTACTAGCCTCAAAATACCTGGGAACTCCCAAAGGCACATGGTCGGCTCTGAAAGGAGTACATCAGGCCAGCAGACCCATTGAAGAAAGGTGCAGTGAGAAAAGTCCACCTAAGCACCCGCTGACAGTCCAAGTATGGAGAGAAGAAGGGAGGGAAAGAGTGGTCTTGGGTCAACAAATGTATCCGGAAAGGGAATGGGCAGCAACGGTTTTACCCCCAAGACCGATGGGCAACAATTGAATAGGTAAGGATCAACCCGCACACGGCATATTATCAATCTGCTCCTGGAACGTCCGTGGCCTACAGTCAAAACTGGAGGATCCTGCAGTAATACATTTTTTCAGCTCCTTCGACATTTTACTCATAGAGGAATCCTGGGCATTGGAATCAATACCGATAATCGGATTCATGGAATATCTTAGCCCTGCAACGAAAACAAATAGGCCCGGTAGGCCAAAGGGAGGCCTTGCCATTTACGTTAGCACCAGCCTTTTGGTAAAAATCTCTGAGCGTAAGGAGGAAGACCAACCTTTTCAACTCCTCCTGCTGGACGATTGGTGGAAAAACACACAGGAGCCATTGATTCTGGTCAATACATACATCATTCCTAAAAATTAAAAAATTTAAGCAAACTAATTTTTAATTTAACTGTTAAGGAAAAAAAGTACAGTAAAATCAGCATTCTGGTTAATGTCGGGCGATTTCAATCTCGGCTTATTCCACAACCCCAGTGAGGATCACATTCAAACAGTGGCAAGAATGCCCAGCAAAACCCTCCCAAAAAAACTCAGGAAAGACAAAATAGGAGAGTTTTATACGCACTTGTGAATTAGTAGGCCTCTTCGCACTAAACGGACGGAAGTCCCCCGATATCCCACCGGCATGGACAAGATTCTCCGGGAAATCGGTCTCCTATCTAGCCTACACTTTGGTGTCCCCTGCTTTATATAAGTTAGTAAACACCTTTACCATCATGGACCGCACAGAAAGCGATCATAAGCCACAGGTATTTGGGATCTGTGCATCACCACAAAAAACGGAAAAAGTGGTAACCCTAAATGGGGCATTGGGCACCGAAAATCTAAAGCGACTCAAATGGTCCTCTGACACCATTGAAAGTCAGGCAGAAGACGCCCTACGAAAGCTAGAATCAATGACCACAAGTGGGGCAAAGTTGACAACAGTTTGGGAGAACTTTGCCCACGACCTCATAAAAAAAGATTCCTTAAGTAACACGAGAAAGGGAGCACAATTGAATCACCTTCAAAGTTCACTTTTACCGCTGCGAGTGCGCAAAAGGAAAGCAGCTGTAGGTAAATTGTTAAGGTCACTGCGTAAATGCCCAGATAATGGATCAACATTGACCGCCCTGAGAGAGCAAAGGAAATTGCATAAAAGGGAGCTATGGACCTTTAAAAAAGGCCAACAGGAGGTCCTGTGGGCCAAACTACATTTTGCGACCAAAACATCTGACTCTAAAAGATTTTGGAAAATCATCAATACAATAGACAATGGTGCAAAAGCAGGCAATAACGCAAACATAACAGAGGAAGTATGGGCATCCCATTTAAAGTCCCATCTAAAAGAACGGACCATCGAAGAAGGCCCTCAAATTCAGGGGCATATGATTGGCTGGGATCCCAACATCCCTGAAGCTTTGAACTTTACGGCACCAGAACTATTAAAAATCATTCGAAAGTCACAAATGGACTGCGCCCCTGGCCCTAATGGCTTACCGCAAGCATTATTCAAACAAGAAATTGAAAGATGGGCCAATTTCCTGGCAGTAATGTTTAATGATCACAACAGGCACCGTCCCGGCATCCTGGAAAGGCTCAATAATCCACCCCATATATAAGGGTGGGAGCATGCTCTCCCCAAGCAACTACAGACTAATCGCTCTTTTAGACGTTGACCTCAAGTACTTTTCCTGCTGTGTGCTGAAACATCTAGAAGCCTGGATTACAGATAACAATATTCTACCCTTTAATCAAACCGGGTTCACCAAGCACCAAGGAACATTAACAAATCTTATGCGGCTAGGCCTGATCATAAACAGAGCAAAAGCAAAGGGGACTCCAACCTATTTATGTTTTGTTGACTTTAAAGCTGCTTTTGACTGTGTCTCCCGTGGCAAAATGTGGGCCAAATTACTACTGTGGGGGCTGCCACATTCTATTTTAAATGCCATCAAAATGATATACTCTGATACTTGGGTGAAGGTTAAATTGCGGGAAGGCTCTCACCTATCCAGTGCCCCAACACTCTTCAACCTGTACATAGCAGATCTCCCCACCAAGTTAAATGGTCATTCATCCCACTCTCCCTCGCTGGGCGGTCAACAAGTATCCAACCTACTATATGCAGATGACCTACTACTAATCAGTAATACCAGAATAGGCATGCAGAAATTGGTAAAGGCATTAGAAGAATACACAGGATCTAATGAGTTAGAAATTAATCATAAAAAATCTAAAATGATTACCTGAAACCGCAGGCCAACCAGCCAAGGTAAATGGCATATGAATGGGAAAACCCTAGAGGAAGTAACATCATATAGATACCTAGGATTTTTGGTGGATGCTAGAGGTAATTACAAACCACAAAAAGAAGCAATAAAAAACAAGACGCAGGCCCTTACTTACGCCTTTTGTAAGCTAGCAAATCCAATCTGTGGTCATGCTTTGAACCCATTAACAGCTGTAATGAGAGCGAAGCTACTTTCAACTATCACCTATGGGACCGAAATAATGAGGGGGATGGAAGTAGGTCTACTGGATAAGCTTCTGATAGAGACCTATAAGCGCTTTTTACGGCTACCCGGGCGTGTATCACCAGCCCAGGTCAGACTGGGATTCATGCTGGTCAAACAGTTGTTAGCCCGACCCACGGCTTATATTAAATGCTGCTACAAATTGAGCCTCGCTTCAAAAGGGTCTTTAGCCAATCTAGTCTGGCAGGAAATTATCCTAGAAAGAGGGAACTGCAATTACATAAGGTATCTAGAAAAAAGTAAGAGTCTTTTGAACTTAGATGAGGTATGGGACCGGTTTCTACCCGTCCCCATTTTCAATAAAGCAGTGAATAAAGCAAGCAAATTACAGAGCTTGCTAGAAGATGAGGTCTCATTGACCAAAAGGGAGCATAGTTGTTTGATCCTTAACTCCCACAAAACGTTTAAAGAATCACTACTTATGGCTGGCTCCTACTCACTGAAAATCAAGCAATCCTTTCTCAGACTTAGGCTGGGTGAAATCCCTACGTTAGACCTCATGCCAAAATGGAAGAAGGAGCGGCAAGTAGGCTCCCAGGAGTGCCGTCTCTGTCATCTAGCAGATGAAAACTTGATGCATGTGCTCTGCATTTGTCCAGCATTGGCGGTTGAAAGGAGACTCTTACTCAAAAAAGAATTAAACGATTTAAGAATTAGATCCTGCAGACAAGCATTAATTGCAGCTTTTAACCCTTGAAACACAATATTGAACATTAGGCTGGTTCAATTTTTGGAAATTTTCTCTCTTAAAACCACAGCCTCTCGAAATAACCAAGTCAGAGGGAGGGCGGAAACGATAGCGAAATCCCTATAACCCGCTTTGAACATCTTAAAGAAGGGAAGGCTTCTATGTAGTCCATTGGGTTGTTTAGCTTGTGTTGTAATAAATTCTAGTACTAACAATCAGACTTAAGTAGGGGTAAATACAATTGATAGAAGGTCTCTTCCCACTTTGTCCTATTTCTACTAATGCCTCATTGGTCTATTACTGTTCTCTTTTAAATTTCTATGTGGAAGGAAATTTCATGTATCATTTCATTTTAAACACAGGACTTTTTTTTGCGCTGTATTTGCCTTACCTACAATAAGATTGTTCTGTTACCCTATTATTATTAATGCCTTATAGCACTAGTACGTTTTTTTTTTTTCTTCATGTGGAAGGAAATGTTATATACCATTTCATCCTAAGCTAAAGATCTGTAATTGCCTTTTTGCACTAAATTTGTTCTGTTAAATGTTTATGTGGAAGGAAAAGTTTTATGGTTTTAATTAACTAATCAACTTGTTTTTACTACCTACCAGTCAAGGCTTTATGTAGAGAAGAAACAGGGAACTCTCTCACTCCCTTTTAGCTAGAGCCAGAACTTTCCTATTCCTGGCTTTACACCTTATTTTATCTGGCTGGAGTTCTTCTTTACTGCAGCTAGGAGCTTGCTTTTAGCTAACCTGCATTCACTGTTGTACCAGGAAGCAGTCTTGGACCCCTTGTTGCACCCTTGTGTGGTTTTACCTAGCAATTCCCTGACTTGAGAAAACAGGGGATCATAACTTGAGCTAATCTGTACCCTGCTATGCCCTTGAGTTGGGAAGGTGGTCTTTATCTTTCGCCACTCTGGCTTTGGCTGCATCTAATACTAGAGGATTTTGTACCACCAAGTTTCACCTGATAGACTTCCTAATGTTGGTTGGGAAAAGCCCACCCAGATCCATATTTCTCCTAAGTATTGGTTTGGTAAATGAATGATCTAAAATTGTCAAAGTTAGCGAATGATGGTCACTTTCAGAGAGCTCCACCACTACTATATCCAAAACTGTTGGCCACAGCTTCATATCAACCAAGAAATAGTCAATTCTACTATGATGGTGCGTCATATTGAATGTCATTCAACCTTGTCTTAAGGGAGTCCTGTAATTTGTAACCCTATGGTCAAAATTGAGCATTAGTTCTAATACCTAGGTTGCTTTGGGGTCCCATCTCACACGTGCTGAATCTAAGTGCATAATGCCCCACTGTTTGTCCCTACCCTCTGATAAATAAGAAAGGGTAGAAGGGGTGTCTGTTAGGTGCTCAAATGTGTTATTTAAATCTCCAGCCACCAGCATGAGACCATTCACTGTGAGCTCAGATAGGGATCGCACTATAACATTTAATTTCCTGGTTTCAGCAGTGCTAGTTCCTACTCTAATATAAACATTAAAACCTTTTAAGGACAGCCATGAAGAGAGTTCAAGCCCAACTACTATAACATCAAGGGAGTCAATAGAGATTTCCCTGATCATGTTCAGAAGGGTTGTTTCGACCCAAGTTCCCAGCCCCCCAGAGGAGCCACCCCTGACACTGTGTACCACCTGAATGCTATAGGAACTGATCCAACTCCTGCAGAAGGGGGACAGGCACCATGTTTCTTGGAAGAGGCAAATGTCATGGGAATCTACACATTTGCCCCATCCACCTCAGAAAGCAAACTGGAAATACCTGCTACATTCCGTGACAATGTTTTAAGTGATTTCAGCTGGGGCAAAGTCACAATAAGAGGATCTCCAGTCATCACCTCACCACCTGGATTGTTATTTGCATTCACACCCTACTCACTAATCACAAGGGGCCACCCAGGAGACCTTGAATGGTTCAGAGTAAACATTAGATAGCATGAGACTGAAAACCTGATTGGACGGGCCATCATCAATAGATTTATCCAACCTTACCCAATATTCTTGGACATCAAAATGTAGTCAAGAAAGAGCCATAGGGGAGCTACTGATTGTGTTTCCTGCAGCTTGGGCAGCACCACCTATGTCCAGTATGACATCAGCTGCAGAGTACAGTATTTATTCAAAATGTGGGTATTAGCTTAGGGGATAAATTGTGAATCTCTGGCCATAAGACCATCAACTATGTTCATATTGGATAAGTAAACCTTCACCTTATTGAATTGTTCATTAGGGCTAGAAAGTATTTACACGCCCACAATGTATTTCCTAATTATAGAACAGTAATAGCAAACTTCTTGAAACCAGTATGCTACTTAGTTTTGTAAGTGAATCATGGTCTTCCCTGGCACCCACTGTCAACTTGTTGATCTGGGTAAGGTAGATTATGGCCTGATGGTACCCTATCTGCCTAGTTTTATAAAAACCATTTCGTGCAATGCCACTAGATTTTGTCAAATTGAAGGTCTCCAATGGAGGGGCCACACAAGCTCATGGCTCTTGGTCTTCATACTATGGCTTCTCCTGACTCCCTCCTGTGAGTCATCACCCCGGGGATACCAGACTGGTGTCACACATGGCTAGAGCTGTTACTTTGATGGTGGGGGGTTAGAGAGAATCAAGGAAGATTGTGTAGTAATTGCCGGGGGCTGTTGGGTGGCTCTCCATGGCCTTCTACAAAGTTCCCTTAGGTCCCCCATTTACACCCATCAGACAATAAAGGATTGATTAACACTCCAAGCTAATAGCACTGGTCGCATCAACACAAGACCCCTCATTTAAATCAGCGTCACGACAAAGAATCAAGAACTGGTTTTGGAACTCGATCACTGCTTTGTGAGATTTAACAAGGGTTTCTCTAGGACACCAGACTCAGGGATGCAATACTTTCTTTTCCCCACAACGATCCAACACACACCTGGTGTTTGCAAAACATTTGGGTATAAGCTTGGTGGGCACACTATACTGAGATTGGTAACATTACTGCTAGAGGAGGGGTTTTGATTAATGTCCTCGCATTTGAATAGTAAGTTATCAATTTGGTTCATTATGCAGTTACCAACTACCGAGTATAAGAACTTTTTTTGCTTTTGAGGATGCTGAGTCCCATCCGCCACCTTTCTTTTACCCATTTTAGAACTGAGAAGTAATGGCAAACACTGGTGCACAATTAATAAAACGAGATAAGAGAGAAGCAGTTACATCAACCTTAACCACCCATGACAAGATGGTGTCTTCAGATGTGCAGGGGGCCAAGCATAAACTCAACAAAGACTGATCTTCCGTCACAATACAAGTGGGTCACACAAAGAACCACTATCCCCATTGTCTACACTACTTGAGACAAAAAAATGGAAGGGGAGGGCTGGGAGTCAGTAGCAGAGTTCCCACCAGTGTCAAAAGGTGTAACCGTCTGATTACACCTCTTGCAAAAAGCTCAAGCAGATTTGTTTTAAAAAGCACTGAAGACGGCTGCATTGGCCCACAAAAATAACTTTTTAGGAAGAAATGGATAACTGTGGTGTGAAAGAAGAAAACCAAGGGGGCTGGCTCTGTCCTGGAGTGCCGGATTAAACCCTGTTGAGGTCCCTAGGCAGTTGAAATTTCAGGGCCCCCCCTTGCAAATTATCTTCTAATGCAGTTTTTACTTTTACCAACCAGCAATTTTAATGAATCCATTTTATTACACAAAACTGAACATTACATGTACATAGTTTTCAAGGAATTCTTTTGTAAACTGAGAACTAACAGAAGATGAGCTTTTAAGAGACAAGCTGTTATGTGAATCTGATGCCTATGGTATATGTACTTCAAGTTGTTAAAAGGTACATTACATTAATACAGTATTTTCTCTACAGTCTTTAATATAAGTTGTTTCCTTCAGTGGATTCTTTTATTTTGATCATTTGGAAACATTTTAGGAAAGCGTGATTGTAATTTTCTTACCAAATCAAATCAATATTTTGATCCGTTGTTGCAGGGTCCCTAAAAGGAGTGAGGCCCATAGACCATTGCCTACTTTGCCTGATGGTAATGTGGCACTGCTGCCCTGCCTCTTACTGGCACTGATAAGCACATCCCACTCTGGGGAGATCTCAGGGCAGTTTGTAGCGCTTGTGGCGAGTCACGGCCCCTCCTCGGTGGGCCTAAGTGTCCTGGGACTTGGAGTCCCACCAACGGAAAGCCTGCACCTGGAGCCGTGTTCAATGATTAACCTAGATAAGGTGAGATAGCTATGGCAAACATTTGACTTTCGTGGCTGCATCTGACAGAAGAGTATTGAATGTTATAGGAGTCCCAGTACGGTAAATACACCTGATGGTAAATGAGGACTAAAAAACAATCTATCATGAAATGTATTACAGCCACTACATTACCTACTCCTACATCTTCAAGGTGCATACATATTTGGTATTCTCCACTCCAGATCAACTTACTTGGACTTGATGTAGTTGCAAGGTCAAAACTGCGAATGACAGAGCGCGCACGAGCCACCAGCCAGGATGGCCACCTAATCTCAGAGCTCCACGCATCGTCGGACACATTTTTACTGCTGGAGCCTTTTTTTATTTTTTCTAATGGCGTTTTGCTCACAATAGCTGTGGGATGTTTAGGTGAGCATTTTTTATGTTTTTATTGTCACCTAGATTCTTTCCTGACTTTAAAATTATGTTTTTACATTTCTCCTCAAGGGAGCAGCCATTTTGAATAATTTTTGCTCACCAATACAAGGTACTTATTTGTTTTTTCTTTGAACATTTGATGGCTTTGAGTGCAGTTTTTGCGCAAGCCATGTAACTTAGTTTTACTTTCTTATCAACATATATTTAGAGTTCTTTTGTCACTCGTAGGCTTTTATTTTTATATGGGCAAGCTAAAGAAAATAAAATCATCAGTTCTCCTCAACTGACAAACTTTCCCAGTTTTTACAATTGGATACTTCTGCTGCAGCGTCTTCTTCTTCCACGTCAAAGATGTCTTCCTCATCTTCTTCTTCACCTAAAGTTTCTCAGAATATTTCTACAACTACTCATAAGAGGGTCAAACAGGACCCACCTTCACCAGTAAAATCTCCCTCAGCGATCTCTCTTGAACTTGTACTTGACGAAATACGTACATTGCGTCCTTTTATTGAAGAAACAAATTATCAGATACAAAATCTTGATACTAAGTGGTCTCAAATGGAAGTAAGATTTTCTGTTTTGGAGCAAAGAGTCAGTGACGTGCAGGATGAAACACACAAAATTGCTAGTTTGGAGAAGAAAGTGGTAACTTTGAAGACACTTGCGGAGTATTTGGAAAACAGAAACAGACGCAATAATCTTCATCTTTATGGATTACTGGAGGGTCTTGAAGGGAGTGACCCAATTTCATTTTTTGCTTCACTCTTTCCAAAGTTAGTGGACCTACCATCATTTACAGTATTGAACATCCAAAGGGCACACCGCATTGGTCATCATCCGCCGCATTCCTCCACATCTAAATCGAGAGGCGTGATTATTTTCTTTCTTGAATTTACTAATCTATTGAGAGTTCTTAATGATGTGAAAGCCAAGAAACAAATTTCTTGGTAGGGAAGTCAAATCTTCATCTCACAGGATGTGTCCAAAGCTACAGCAAACAGGAGGAAAGAATTATTGGATCTCTGTCCACAGCTTCATAACTTGGGAGCTTGTTTTGGATTATTCCATCCGTGTTTGTTCAAAGTGACATATCAAAATAAGATCACTTCATATACCTCCCCTGCAGCAAATCGTGATTTTCTAAGACTACACTCTACATACTCTATGGAAACAGCTGGTCCTTCTACACGTTGACTGTATACGTTTCTTAATCTATTATGCCCTTCTTCATTATTATTATGATGCAGTTGATGGTCCTTCATATACAGTGTATACATTCTATTATATTGATGTGACTATAGGTCATCTTTGTTAATGTATTGTTTTCTTTCCACAGGTTCCTTGTGTTCTATAATCATAATTTTTGCTCGTAACATTTGTCCGTTGATGCGTTTCGCCTTCTTGCTGTGCCTTCTTCAGTCTGTGCTGTCATCACCCCTCTCCTACTGTTCATTCATCTCAGGTATGTTTTTGCAGTCGTCTTTATTTGACATGTACTGTATCTTCCTTTTTTCTTGAATATTTTCCATCTTTTTTCTTTCTGTCTCCCCTTTACTCTTCTCTCTCTTTGTTTTACTTGTTTTCCTTTACCCTACATGTATTTTCAGTTATTTATGGTACAAGACCTTTTGTGTGTATATGTATATGGTTATGTGATGTAAAAATTCTGAATTATTTCTTGGAATGTCAAAGGATTTATTAACCCAATAAAAAGGCAGAGAATGTTATCCCAGTTAGCTAAATATAATCCAGACTTGGTTCTTTTACAAGAGACCCAATTGACAGATTCTGAAGCTCTGAAACTTGAAAGAGGTTGGGTGGGCAATGTTTTTACTTCTCCTTCATCTACAAAGAAAAATGGTGTAATTGTGCTCTGCCATAAAAAAATATCAGTTATTGTTATTTCGCAAGACTTGGATTCGAGGAAAAATGGTTCTTTGTGAAGCTAAATATTAATGGGATTATAATGACTACTGGTAATACTTATGGTCCTAATCACTCAGATTTTCTTTTCTGGCCTAATGTTACTAAACAATGTTTGCATTATAATGATGATTTTTATCTTCTTGGAGGGGATTGCAATCAAATTATTGATCCGTTTATAGATAGGCAATCAGTAATTACATTTTCTCCTCATAAAATGCATAAACAATTTAAGGCATTTCTATCACAACGTAATTTAATTGATTCATGGAGAACCTGTAATCCTGATAGTAGGGATTTTCCGTTTTATTCTCCACCACATGGCTCCTTATCTAGACTTGACCATATTTTTGTTTCAAAATCACTATCCCAAAATCTTATTAATTCTTCCATTGAAACTATGGTAATATCTGATCATGCCCCAGTCATCACAGATTTTGATTTTCTCCCGGTGCATCCCAAATCGAATAGGTGGTGATTTAATAATACTTTGTTGCTTGATTCTAAATGTTCCACTTCCTTTGTTGCCTTTGCAGAGGAATTTTTCTGATTAAACAATGACTCTCTTGTTTCCCCACAATTGTTATGGGATTTGTTTAAGGCTGCGACTCGTGGTCATATAATACATTTTGTCTTTAATAAAAAGAAAACTTTTAATGCACATCATCAATGTGCTTTTTAAAATTAAACTGTTAAAACATAATTCTTCCTCTTCTAATTTTAATCTACAAGAATTTATTCAAGCTAAATTGCAATTTAATAAAATCTCGATGGATAATGCCTCCTCTTGTCTTCTACATAGTAGTGCCCGCTATTATGGATTTCAAAATCGATCGGGTAAACTTCTGGCTAAATATTTAGAAGTACAAAAGCAACGCCACACAGTGAAGTCTATAGTTACAGATACTAGTAAGTCCCTTTTTAAAGATGAAGATATCGTAGCTGAATTTGTTAATTCTTACCAGACACTTTATACTCCTGAATCAGTTCCGACCTCCTTACAGATTGACGATTATTTAAAGAACATTCCAAACCCCTTGTTGATGTTTCTTCACTTGTAGTAGATATTTCTCCGTCAGAAATTCTCAAAGCCCTTCAATCTTTGAAAAAAGGTAAATCTCCTGGTCCAGAGGGATTCACAGTCACATTTTTTCTACATTTTTCTGATATTTTACTTCCCAAACTTTTACATCTTTTGTAATTCTTCACGGGTTCTGGTTGTGCAGGGGGAACATTTCAAGAACCTTCAATTTGTATAATTCCAAAGGAAGGTAAGGATCATTCTTTCTGTAAAAAGTATAGACCCATCTCTCTCCTCAGTACAGATTATAAAATCTTTGCTAAATTATTAGCCTTACATCTTGATACCCTTTTATATGCGCTGATAAGTTAGGAACAAAGAGGTTTTGTCAAAGGTAGGCTTCCTTCTGACAACTCTAGAACATTCTTCAATAAACTCAGCAAAGCTCCCGCTCTTTTGTACTCCTTAGCAGCAATTTCCATAGATGCTGAGAAAGCATTTGATCGGTTAGACTGGTCTTTTCTATTAAAAGCTTTAGCCTGAAATGGCTTAGGGCCCCATTTCATTTCATTTATCTCTTTGCTTTATCAATCCCCAATGGCATCGATAATGGTGAATGGGAAATTGTCCAGATACTTTGTATTACGCTAAGGTGTACGTCAAGGGTGTCCGCTCTCTCCACTCCTATTTATGCTAGCTCTAGAGCCCTTTCCATCCTGTATTAGAAATAACATTAAAATTGAGGGTTTCCAATATGGTGAGAAACACTTAAAATTAGTGGCATATACAGATGATATGCTTTTATATATCTCAAACCCTGAACTCTCGATTCCATTTTTACTTCGGGAGATTGAAGACTTTCCTTTGATTTCAGGTTATAAGATAAATTCAGATAAAACTGAAATCCTTCCTTTAACAAAATTTTGTTTTAGACCATCGTTTGATATTACTGGCTTTCACTGGAATTCTTCCATGATTAAAGGGCATATTTATACTTTTTGCACAGAATTAGCGTAATTTTTTTGTACTCTAATTCGGTGCAAAACTAACTCCATATTTATACTTTGGTGCTAGACCTGTCTAGCGCCAAATTTATGGAGTTAAAGTCATTTTTTGGAAGTGGAGACCTACCTTGCCATAATAATATGCAAGGTAGGCGTTCCCGTGCAAAAAATTACTCTATGGCCTTAACGCCATATTTAGGAGAATAGTTATACTCTGCGGCATATTTACACTCTGTTTGCACAGAAATAGTGTCATTTTTTTTACTCTAATTCGGTGCAAAACTAACTCCATATTTATACTTTGGTGCTAGACCCGTCTAGCACTAAGGCCCTGATTTATACTTTTTTTGCGCCACATTAACGGCATTTTTTGATGCAAAAGTGGGGCAAACTTACAAATATTGGCCCTTATTTATACTTTTTGCTGCAAAAATGCACTAACTCAGTTTTGCACCAAAAGGTTTAGCACCGGCTTGCACCATTTCTGTGCACCAGCCGGGCACCATATTTATGGAATGGTGCAAGCCGGTGCAAAGGGTAGGCTAAAGTAAAAAAAAATACTTTTTTCGGGTGGGGCTGGCAGTATAGAAGAAGAGGGTTCAGCACCAAAAAATGACTTTAGGCAAGTTTGAGTAAAAAAAAAAGGACTCTAATCAGATTAGCGTCATTTTATGGTGCTAAACCTACCATGCCAAATGACTCCTGCTTTAGAAAAGGCAGGAGTCAACGCCCACCACACTAATGGCCAGCACAGAGGACAAGGGTCCCCTGGGCATGGCCATTGCACCCTGTGCCATGTATGGGGTCCATTTCAGGGCCCCATATGGCACTTTCAAAAATAAAATGCAATCTTACCTGTACTTACCTGGGATGGGGTCCCCCATCCTCCGCAGTCCCTCTGGTGTGGGTGGGGGTGCCCCTGGGGACTGGGGAGGGCACCTGTTGGCTTATTCCATGGTGTTCCACCATGGAAATAGGCCCACAGGTCCCTTAAGACCTGCCCTGACCCAGGCTTTAAAAAATGGGGCAAAGCAAGCTTTGCCCCATTTTTTGAGCCCTCCTCCCTCCCTTGCACCATTTTTGCATTGGAGTATAAATATGGAGTTAAGGCCATAGAGTCATTTTTTGCACGGAAACGTCTACCTTGCATCTCATTAGGGCAAGGTAGGCTTCCACTTCCAAAAAATGACTTTAACTCCATAAATTTGGCGCTAAACGGATCTAGCACCAAAGTATAAATATGCAGTTAGTTTTGCACTGAATTAGAGTTTAAAAATGTGACGCTAATTCAGTGCAAACAGAGTATAAATATGCCCCTTAGCATTAAAAAATCACGCTAATCTGGTTAGAGGCATTTATTTTGACTCTAACCTGCCTAACATAGTTTTTTTTTATGCTATCTTACCCTTTGCACCGGCTTGCACCATTCCATAAATATGGTGCCCAGCTGGTGCTAAAAAATGGTGCAAGCCGGTGCAAAAATCTTTGGTGCAAAAGTTTTGCACCAAAAAGTATAAATAAGGCCCTAAATATTTAGGTATTTGGTTCACCTCGTCCATTAAAAAGTCCATTGAAGTAAATATCTCGGATGCTTTAGAGAAGGTTGATAGATCCCTTTTGTCATGGAATCCCATATTTGTATCTTGGTGGGGTTGCCTTGACTCTATCAAAATGATGATTTCTCCGAACATTTTATATATCCTATCCATGATTCCGATTCCTTTACCTGTTACTTTTATTTAAACAACTGGACTCCAGATTGTCTAAATTTCTCTGGAACAATAAGAAATCTAGAATTTCCCTTAGTCACCTTCATCATTCTAAACAGGAGGGAGGATCCAATTTTCCTGATTTCAGTCTATATCAGACATCCTTACATTTGTGTCAAGCTTCTAGATGGATCTCCTTGTCAGGCTTTATGTTTACTCCCTTATGGTTGGATATTGAATGTTCTTTTCTTCTACCTTTTTCTCCTCGTGAGGTGGTATCCTTTTCTTATAATATTTAGCTTATCTCCTCCCCGCTTCTTAAACATACTTATGCTCTTCTGAGTTCTCACTATTTGCTTTCATCTGTCACTTATTCCTCTTTTCCGAATTCCCCTATTTGGCAGAATCATCTCATCACTATGAATAAAAAAACTTTATTTTGGAAATCCTGGAGACAAAGAAATATAGCGTGGGTCAAAGATTTATTTTCCAATGATACTCCACTTTCTTTTTCACAATTCCAACTTCTATTTCATTGTCCTAATTCATTTATGCCTAAATATCTTCTTCTTATTAATATTATTCTTGATGTACTTTTTTCCTTGACTTCCCCTCCTTCTTCTTCAGAATTGCCCTTTTCTTTGTCCTCCTTTCTTACCTCATTTCCTAAGGCATCAAATGTTTATAAACTTTTTCCCTCTCCTGTTTTGACACGTCCAAAATCTAAAATTGAATTTCAATGGGAATTGGATTTGGGATGTACTGTCGCGTAGGCTCTCATTATCCTAATGAGACTACTGGATTTTTGGGCGGCAAGATCGTTCACAGTGTGGGGGACTAAGTCTAACCCACGGCGGAGGACCCTTGTAACCCCAAATCCGGGTTGAGCTAACTAGCAGTGCCTAATCTCTCCCAAAGGAAAGAGACAATTGGGCAGCCGAGCGCATGACATCATAGTGCTACCCAGGGAAGTCGTGGTCACTCAGATCCCAAACAGTTCTCTCATACACAGTGTGGTCTCATATATAAATGACAAAGGCAGTTTGAGTTTTAGAGATTGGTTTAATAAAACAACTGCATTTTAGATAACAAGGCGTGAGCCGCAATAACCAGAACCATACAACACAGTAGGATTGAAATAGTAATGAGGAGAGTGAAACATAAGAATAACGCTATCATAATGCAACTAGATTACGTTCACTCTCCTAAGTTCTATTTTGAGCACAGCATGTTAAGCTCTAAGCCTGCCTTTCAGGTTCCCCCGGGAGAACATTGACCCTCTTACCTGAGTAAAGGCCTGTGACAGGGATCAGCATCTGCAACAGGGCAGTCAGCGTCTAGTTGTGGGTTCCTGGTCGCAATCTCCCTCTTATGTGTACCAGGACTAGGAAGTGTTTTTATAACTAACACGCCGGTGTTCTAAGAAACGTCCCTATGTAAGAATGTGTACTTTCTACGAACCCTAAAGACTAAACTTCTACCACGTCTATCGGCAATGTACCGGACTGTATCCTTGACTGAAGCACAGAGCGAGCAAGAATGTATTGTTTGAGAACTTCAGTGCTGAAGTAAGCTAAACAGTGTTATAGAAGGAAATAAAACAAGACCGTGAAACTGGTTATTGTAAAATAACAGTGCAAGGCTAAATAAAATGCATCTAGGGCAAAGTGCACAGAGGCCTAAAACTTTAAGCAAACGTGCAGAAAGCTACATTAAAAATGGCTACACTACAGTCCTGGACTGTTTCCTTCTAGAATAAGATATGGCATCAATCTTATAAAATATCTAGATCAACTTCTACCACACAGTCACTTTTCTTTCTTTACCACAGACTTTATTTTAGCCCTTCTACTATAATAACATGTTCTGTATCCTCCACTTCAAACTGTTGGTCCTGCGATAGCCCAAAGGGAGACCTTATGCATATCCTTTTCTAATGTCCTCCCACTGTCTCTTTTTGGAGAAGAGTTTGGCGTCAGCTTACCTCCATTTTTCATTTGCGATCCCAATTATCTCCCTCAGTGCTTTTTCTAGGTAGCCTCTCTGCTGACATTGTTTCGGATGATGATAATTTAAAGCTGTTGGATCTCATGTTAGCTTTAGCCTTTCAGAAAATTACTCTTAATTGGAAAAATCATCCAACATTTCCTATAAGGCTTGGTGGTATAATGTTTGCCACTACCACAGACTAGATATTGCTTTTGCCTCTTTATGCTGCCCCTCCATAAATAGAAATTGTATTGGTTACCTTTGACTGATTATCTTAATGCTGTTGCTTGCAATTCTACTAACTGTACATTACCTGACAATTTTAAGCCACCATTAATTGTTTATTTTCTCTGTTCTTGATTGAATTTAAATTTAGCTCAACTTTATGCTTTATTTAATATCACTGTTTTTAGCTTTTTAATACTCAATGTATCTTTCTTATTTTAATTGGTCTTGTTCCGTTTTTATTGTTTCCCCCCCCATTTTATACTTGAAAATGTTAAACAACTCTTACAATTCCTTTCAAAATTATATTATTACCATTGTGACAGATATCTTGTATTGTTATTATGAGACCCATATGTATTTTTATTTTAATGAAGCTGATTTACCCTAAAAAAAAAAATGCGTGTGACATATTTCTGTAGGTGAATATGTCCACTGCAGCGTAGTGCTGTAACATTGCCAGCTCTCACTGAGTTTCATAGCTCCTCTTCTAAGAGAATTTGATTTTCCGTTGAAACTATAACATTAAGGAAATAGATCAATTAAACAGGCGTATATTAAATTAAAATTCGGTTTCTAGCTGTATTTTCATCTGCTATTATGCTTTTAACGCTTTTAGGCCAGGCACAACTTCGTATCCCGTAGCTCAAAAATCCCATTAACATTAACTGCACATTTAATCGGCAACCTATTCATTTTCTGAAATTCTAAATGCACAGCCCAACCAGTCACATACCTTAATGTCTAAATACGATCTATTATTTTAATACAAAAGCAGCTCATTTTATATTACTTTCCAAATTGAAGTGGAAAAACACTGTGCTAATAATTAGTTTTATAACACCAGCTCATTTTACTGATTGGCTTGGATTGTCATACAGAATCATTTGTGAATCAAAAAACTGACTTGTAAGTCACAGGTTGGGCACAGCTCTGTCTCAACATCTGGTGTTAGATAAATCTGCTTGAGATTAGCGATAATAACATACTAAAAATGTAATTAGCACTGCATCTAAATGAGAATACTAATATTTTCTAACTATTTTAACAGCTACCTCTTAGCCATATGCACCGCGCGCTGACGAAGAGCACGGTTTAGACTGGGACAATTAGTAATTCAACTGCACTGTATCTTGCTGGATGGTGCCAGATGTTGTGCAACCTAAACAACAGTCGTTAGTTTATTGCCCGATATGACACATTCTAAGTAATCTCTCACATGTATTCAAAACGGAAAATTTATATCATAATTGATATGTAACAGCTATGAGAACGAAGTTACCAGCAAGGATGCAAGAACGTTTTTAAAAGATGTTTGATTTGCCCATTCTCTCCCTGCGAGGCGATGCTGTGCCATCCTGCATATTCTTTTCAGAGCAGAGTCGTGTTTTTGATCTCAGTGTACTACTGCCAAACATACATGTTGGTATTATTATTATTTGGCAATCATGCATCACACAGTCTGCCATTCCTATGGCTCTGCAGCGTTTCTGAAAGTCAAGGGATGGATGTCATCACAAACTGAGCCTGGTAGGGATTGTGGAGATGTCTAATCAGGAGGCAGAACGAATGTGCCTCTGTGAGGTGGGTGTGTAATCCTAATTGAGTTGCGGGTTTGAAGGGTGATGCCAGGGAGATTTAGCAGGTAAACTTTCATATATTCTTCTTTTGCATGCCCAATGACCAGCAGATGCATACACGCACGTGGCATCTAGGGGTCACTGATATATTCATATCGGTGTATTACCTTTTTGTGTTGGTAAAGCACGTCATACATCTGGAAGCCACTTCAGAATGCTGTGGGTGAGACACGAAGAATACAGTTGTATGAGCCGTTTTTGGGCGCGATACAGGTTTCTGTGTTTCACCAACGTTACTGTGATCCTCTAAGTGACAACTGGGGATAGGATGGAATAATGGAATAGTCTTGGGAAGGGCAAAGATTACACATCAACAATGTATTGGTTGCAAACGTTTGTCCGATTATTGTTTCTGAATGTGTAGTTTTTAGTAAAGTATTTTATAATATGGGGATTTCAATGAATGAGTGTTAAACTGGTCGCAGTGCTCTAATTTCCTGCCACCCAATGTCATAATTACTATGATGCAATCAGATGTTTCATGAATTTTAGCTACAAAAATGGTAGTGTCACTTGAGTTCATGCACCGTCTCCTCCATAGTGAAAACTGTTTTCCAGGTTTGGCGACCACATAACTACGAGGGAATGCACATCATTATTAGACTATTCTTTTTGACTGTCTGTCTCTGCCGAGGATCTTTACACTATGGCTGATGGATCTATGAAATTAAATAGCCCTGTGTAGTATTAGTCTCCGATCATAATATAAAATGAGCACTTGCCTCCTGATCCTTTCTCCCAAATACATGACCATTTTCCATCCTGAATTATATACCCTCTAGACAACACCAGTATTTTCCAATTTTGTTACTTGCACATGGACTTTTCTGTATGCTGGGACTCAAAATGTGCGTGTTAACCATACTTTTCATTTTTTCAAGAATGACGTTTCATATGTTACCTTTGGAAAGGTCCACCAATTCATTTCCTTGCTAAATTCGGTTGTGTTTTTGTGGCTGATGACCTAGCTTTTCCTATCAGCTTTTAGTGTTGGAAAAACTTGATCCTATTAAATACACTGAGGTGAGTTTTAAACGTTTCCAATCTAGCTACTTCTTTAACATCAGCGAAAAGAAATACACACTACAGTTTGCATCAGGTGTTTGGAAAGAAAACACCACAAAACCATTAAGATCAAATAGAGTCTGTCATTTTCACATCCTCCTACCTGATTATAGAAACTGTAAAGAAAGCGGACAACCACCAAAACGTCATGCAGCCCCCTATGGAGATGAGAGGGGAAGATCAAGGAGCTGCTCCAGTCCAAGACCCTGGCCCAAAGCTTACCTGTTTTTCAATGTTACAGGTGTCTAAAATCAAAGAACTTCTGGGGGATTAAAATCAGGTTCTCCTTTGGACCTGTGTCCTCCTAAGATCCTAGAACTAGCTCCTGATTTGATTTTGACCGCCCTTGAACCAGTCTATCAAGAAATTTTGATGGAAGGACGTTTCTCTCCTGCCTGGAAGGAATCCATGGTAATTCGTCTCACTAAGAAACCGGGTGGGGAACTCAATAATTTAAAAAATCTCCTTGCTCCCTGCCACAGCTAAAATACTGGAGAAACATCTCAATACTGAGCTGGCTAGTTTTTTTCAGACTAGTGGGGTCTTGGACCTTTGACAACATGGGTTTCGCAAAGATCACAGCATGGAATCCACCCTCGTCTCTTCTGTGGACATTATCTGGAGGAAAGTTGATCAAGGGGAAGGTGCCATTTTGGTACTCCTGGATCTCTCCGTGGCATTTGATACTGATCTCCACATCTGCTGTTACAACACCTTCATCAAGCAGGTTCCAGAGATAAGGCACTTAGGTGGTCATTCCAACCTCGGCGGTAAAAGGCGCTTACCGCCGTTCAGAAGACCGCCATAACACCGCCGCGGCCGTGGTAAACCGCCACGGTCATTCTGACCCACAACAGGCAAACCGCCAAAATACAGACATCCACAAAAGTCCGCCACACCAAAGGGCAGCGAGAAACTGGCGATGACCAAACCTCCACCGTCACGCCATCAGAAATACGCCGCCGCGCTCAAAATACACACACACTTACAAAATACAACCACATTGGACAATTCAAAATACACACACCTGAGACACATACACACACCACTCCCACACACCCAATTCAATATAAAATACACACCCACATCACCCACAAACCTCCACTCCTAGAGATTCGTGAACACGCACCGAGAAAAGACATCCGAGCACCCAGACGCCCAATTCACTGTCACCCAGCAATATTTGCACGCACTTCACACAACACAACAATACACATCACCACACTTAGCACCACACAATCCACCCTACACATCACCCACATCACCCCATGGCACCGCAAAGACACCCCAGGTTCTCTGATGATGAACTCAGGGTCATGGTGGAGGAAATTGTATGAGTAAAGCCACAGCTGTTCGGGGCACAGGTGCAGCACACCACCATTGCCAGGAAGATGGAGCTATGGAACAGAATAGTGGACAGGGTCAACGCTGTAGGACAGCACCCAAGAAATCGGGACGACATCAGGAAGAGGTGGAACGACCAACGGGGGAAGGTGCATTCCATGGTATCCAGGCACAACATTGCGGTGCAGAAGACTGGCGGCGGAGCCCCACCTCCTCCCCCAGAATTTACAACATGGGAGGAGCAAGTCTTGAACATCCTGCATCCTGAGGGCCTCGCAGGAGTAGGCGGAGGAATGGACTCTGGTAAGGCAAATCTTAACTACTTCTTCCCCCCACCCCACCTGCATGCCAACTCATACCCCCACCCTTACCCTCACCCCCATCACACCTACTCCTTGCAACTGTCTCACCATCACAACCCACCTATCCCAACACCTAGCCCTGCATGCGTCCACAAAGCATGGACACCCATCACCTAAGCATGCCCACTGCACATACACATACAACCCCCCCCCAACCACCGTCACAACAGCCCCCACAAAGGTATGCCAGCACTGGGGTACACGGGCACCCACCCATTGCACGCTATGACGCACACAGAAGCAATAACCATACTTTTATACCCCTGCAGGACCCGAACGCCACGTCACCGCGCAGGAGGGTCCACAAATGTCCACTACACCAACAGAAGAGGCCCACAGTGAGGACAGCAGCTCTGTCTCCCTGGATCTAGATGACCAGCCCGGTCCATCAGGGACCTCAGGACAGTCGGTTCCCCTCACACAGCCACAGGCCACAGTAGACCTTCCCCCCTCTGGGAACACCAGCACAGCAACCACCCAGCGGGCGCATACCTCTGTCCCCAGGACACGTCAATCAGCGGTGTGTCCACCACTACAGGGAACCCAGGCTAACCCACCACCCCAACAACAACAGGGACCTGGGGGCAGTGGTAGTGGGCACACGGTCCAGGGGACAGAGGCCCAGGAAAACAGGGGAACTGGGAGGGCTGCTGTGCGACAGGGGGGGACAGGCCCAGGGAACCCACTCTCCACGAGGCCCTCTCCTCCATCATGGGAGCATACCACCACTCCCAGGAGACGATGGCGACGGTCCTGGCCATGTTTCAGGAGATCCAGCTTCTGCAGGAGCAACAGTATATGGGGTTCAGGGAGGAACTAAGAAACATCAGTTCCGCCATGAGTACCATCGTAATGGCCCTGAATGAGGTAGTCACGACATTGCGGGACACTGTGGCACCTCAAAGGGCCCCTGACACTAGCATGCACCAAGAACTGCCTACCACCTCCGCCGGCGCTAGTGGACAGGAGGCCCCGACACAAGACTAACAGGCCACCAGAACCCCACCCCCTGCAGAAGGAGAACCACCCCGCAAGCGGGCCCTGAGATCCAGGAAGAAGACAGAGTAAGATGTCAAGACCCTCTCCAGCAAAGGATACCGCCCTGATTGTCATCCCACTGTCCCACATTGTCACCCTGTCCAACCTTAAACTGCCCCTGCTCCACTTCCCACAGGCATTTGGACAATGCACCTGTGATACTGATAGTCTGGACTCTGCCATGGACAATCCTCCACCATCACCCCTCACTGATTTGCAACCACCCATCCAATTTAGAGCACTTGAATAAAAACACTTATTGCACAAAACAATCTGGAGTCTGGCTGTGATTTAGAACAAATGTATTAGACATGACCGTGCCAAAATGTTCATTCACATTGTGATGCCAACAAACCGATGTCACACAGCTGTAGTCCATGGGGAAACAAAGCAGATGTCACGCAGTGGGGCCCACATCTCTGAAAACGGAAGGGAAAGTCACAACACAGTTACCATACACTGGGGGAAAAAGTCAGACAGTAGAGAGGTAGGAGTCATTAAGTAAATGTAATATGCCGGTGTCTACTCTTACCTGTGTGTCACTGAAAATACTGCTGTATTACTGTGTTCCTGTTCTCTATGTCGTCCTCTTCGGCTTCCTCCTCTTCACTCTCCACAGGCTCCACAGCTGCTACAGCACCACCATCTGGACCATCCTCCTGCAGAAAAGGCACCTGGCGGCGCACAGCCAGGTTGTGAAGCATACAGCAGGCCACGATGATCTGGCACACCTTCTTTGGTGAGTACATTAGGGATCTATGACTGGGGGTGAGTGTTTGACAATGTTCAGCATTCCGTCCATCACTTGTTGTTTTTGCTTTGTCGCCCTAAGTGGGAAGGGTATGCCCAGACGTGGGTCCTGTGCTTCCCATGCCACTGGATTCAAGCTAGCCTGGCTGATGAGGGGTGAAACCCCGAAACTGGTCCCAGGATGCTTGTTTCCGGTCCAGTGAGGACCTGGCTTGGCAGTTCGGTCTGGACTGTTCCCATGAGGAACAGGGTCAAAACTGATTTGCATATGGCTGGGTCCAAACTGGGGTGGCATGGTGAGCAAAAGAACAATGGATTAAACCCAGATCTATGACTGGGGGTGAGTGTTTGACAATGATCAGCATTCCGTCCATCACTTGTTGTTTTTGCTTTGTCGCCCTAAGTGGGAAGGGTATGCCCAGACGTGGGTCCCGTGCTTCCCATGCCACTGGATTCAAGCTAGCCTGGCTGATGAGGGGTGAAACCCCGAAACTGGTCCCAGGATGCTTGTTTCCGGTCCAGTGAGGACCTGGCTTGGCAGTTTGGTCTGGACTGTTCCCATGAGGAACAGGGTCAAGACTGATTTGCATATGGCTGGGTCCAAACTGGGGTGGCATGGTGAGCAAAAGAACGATGGATTAAACCCAGATCTACGACTGGGGGTGAGTGTTTGACAATGTTCAGCATTCCGTCCATCACTTGTTGTTTTTGCTTTGTCGCCCTAAGTGGGAAGGGTATGCGCAGACGTGGGTCCCGTGCTTCCCATGCCACTGGCTTCCCATGCCACTGGATTCAAGCTAGCCTGGCTGATGAGGGGTGAAACCCCGAAACTGGTCCCAGGATGCTTGTTTCCGGTCCAGTGAGGACCTGGCTTGGCAGTTCGGTCTGGACTGTTCCCATGAGGAACAGGGTCAAGACTGATTTGCATATGGCTGGGTCCAAACTGGAGTGGCATGGTGAGCAAAAGAACGATGGATTAAACCCAGACCTATGACTGGGGGTGAGTGTTTGACAATGTTCAGCATTCCGTCCATCACTTGTTGTTTTTGCTACATTAGTGATCCACCTGTCATATGGAGGCACCGGAACCTGGCCTTCAGGAGGCCAAAGGTTCGCTCGATCACCCTCCTAGTCCGCCCATGGGCCTCATTGTACCGTTCCTCTGCCCTTGTCCTGGGATTCCTCACTGGGGTCAGCAGCCAGGACAGGTTGGGGTAACCAGAGTCCCCTAATAGCCACACCCGGTGCCTCTGGAGTTGACCCATCACATACGGGATGCTGCTATTCCGCAGGATGTAGGCGTCATGCACTGACCCAGGGAACTTGGCATTAACATGGGAGATGTACTGGTCAGCCAAACACACCATCTGTACATTCATGGAATGATAACTCTTCCAGTTCCTGTACACCTGTTCACTCCTGCTGGGGGGGACAAAAGCAACATGTTTCCCATCAATGGCACCTATGATGTTGGGGATATGTCCAAGGACATTGAAATCACCCTTCACTGTGGGCAAATCCCCCACCTCAGGGAAAACGATGTAGCTCCGCATGTGTTTCAGCAGGGCAGACAACACTCTGGACAACACCTTGGAAAACATAGGCTGGGACATCCCTGATGATATGGCCACTGTTGTTTGAAATGACCCACTTGCTAAGAAATGGAGCACTGACAGCACCTGCACTAGAGGGGGGATCCCTGTGGGTTGGCGGATGGGTGACATCAGGTCTGGCTCCAGCTGGGCACACAGTTCCTGTATAGTGGCTTGGTCAAGCCTGTATGTCAGTATGACATGTCGTTCCTCCATTGTCGACAGGTCCACCAGCGGTCTGTACACGGGAAGATTCCTCCATCTCCTTGCATGTCCCAGCGGACGGTGCCTATGAAGGACAACAGCGAGCACAGAGTCAAGCAACCCACAGGTACGTAACCACAGCTTGCACATAACACGATTCCCAATGCATTGAATGGCTTGTATGAGTGTTGGTGCATGGCCTAGGTATGTGTGACGCAGTTGGTAATTAGGCCATGTGGGCCCTTGAAATGGCGGCTGCCTGACCTGTGAAGTGCGACAGTGGGATGTGATGTCAATGCGCTGGCGTGGCACACCGCGGCGGTAGGCGGTCGAAGACCGCGGCGCAAAGCCGCATTGGTTAACATTGAACCCTATGGGTCTCAGGAGCCAATGACAATGTGCGCCGGCGGTCGCGGTACGCACCGCCGCAGGCGTGACTGCCATTTTCTATCTGCTTAATCACTCGATACCTGATCTTCGACAGGAGAGGACCTACACTGCAAGTGCTGCTGTGACCTCGGTCTGGAAGAGACAATGGCTCATGCGACTGGGGAAAGGGCCCCTGCCTTCACTGCGGAGGAGTTGGAGAAACTTGTGGATGGGGTCCTCCCCCAGTATGTGCTACTCTATGGTCCTCCAGACCAACAGGTAAGTACACTGGGACCATGCTTAGTGGGCAATGCCTGGGTTGAGTGGGGTGGATGAAAGATGGTGGGGAGGGGAGCGATTGAGGCATGCATCAAACGACAGATGAGAGCATGTGCCACATGGCAAGGGTGAGGATGGGGGGCCACTCACATCGAGCATGCAGAAGGTGATGACAATTTTTCTCTCCCTGTACATGTCACATAGGTCAGCGCCCACCAGAAAGTTGTGATTTGGCGTGCCATCGCAAAGGTCGTCCGGACCCTGGGGGTCCACAACAGACGGGGCACCCACTGCCGGAAGAGGTGGGAGGACATCCGACGCTGGAGCAGGAAGACGGCGGAGGCTCAGCTGGGGATGGCCTCCCAATGTAGGAGGGGTGCCAGTCGTCATTTGACCCCCCTGATGTCCCGGATCCTGGCGGTGGCCTACCCCGATTTGTATGGGCGCGTGAGGACATCACAGCAGACACAAGGAGGTCAGTACAAATACATTCTGCTGACTTTGAGCGCAGTGGAGGTGTCTGGGTGGGGGAGGAGGGCTGTGGGTATCCCCAGGCCAGGGCGATTTCTGTAGGCTAGGCCCCTCCGTAAGGCATGGCCCTGTGCCCCCGTCCCCCACCTCTGTAGGGTGCCAAGTACAGGTATCCATGGCCCTGTGTCATCTATGTGTGCAGTTGTCGTCCATAGGCTTGTAGGCCATGTCCCACGGATTGCGTAGTGGACCCCAAGTGCGCGGCGTAGTGCAGGGGGCTTCTGTGTCTGTCTTGTCCGCCAACGGTAGCGGTAATCCATGCACTCAACATGTCTTTATTTCTCCTCCCCCCCTTTTTTGTGGTCTTCCTGTTCATGTGTGCATTAGCATCATCAGGCGGAGGAGAAGTGGCTATCGGAGCACGAGGGAGCTGCATCTCACATGGCCATGGCGGGCCATGCAACAGAATCGGATTTCACCAGTGAGACGGAGGGCGAGGGGAGCTCCACAGCGGGGACTCGTGCTGATGTCAGTGACAGCGACTCGTCCTCTGAAGGGAGCTCCCTTGTGGTGGCGGCAACATCCGTGCCCCCCGCAACAACAGGTACAGCCGCCACCCAGCGCACCAGCACCGCCCTCCCAGCAGCCCCTCAGCATTTGCCCCGTGCCCGCTCACCCAGGAAGGTGGGCATCTCCTTCGCCCCAGGCACCTCAGGCCCTGCCCCTGTCGCCCCTGCTGCCCTCAGTGAGGAGGTCATTGACCTCCTAAGGACCATCATTGTTGGGCAGTCTACCCTTTTGAATGCCATCCAGGGTGTACAAAGAGAGGTGCACCAGAGTAATGCATACCTGGAGGGCATTCATTCGGGTCAGGCTGCCCATCAGCGATCGTTCAACGCTCTGGCCTCAGCACTGACGGCAGCAATTGTCCCTGTCTCTAGCCTCCCCCTCCAACTTCCTCCACCCAGACCCAATCCACTGAACCTCTGCCTATCCCAGACACACCTACAGACCAGCATGCACACACCTCAACACCCAAGGGAAGCTCATCCAGACATAAGCACCACACATCACACAAGCAACATCCACATGCAGACATACCAACACCCACTGCCTCCACTGTGTCCCCCTCCTCCTCGTCTCCCTCCTCCCTCCCTGTGACGTCTCCACTCACACTTGCATGCACAACATCTTCAGCCACTACGTCCATCACCAGCACACCCACCAGAACACTCCGCACACGTGCAGTCACCACCCCCACTACCATTTACACGTCCCCTGTGTCCTCTCCAAGTGTGTCTGTCACCCCCTCCTCCAAACTACACAAACGCAGGCAGCCACCCACCCAGCAGCCATCCACCTCACGACAGCCTCCAGGGAAGCACTTGCACCCAAAGACACCAGACTTCACACTCCTACAACCACATCCTCTTCCTCCACTCCCATACCCACTACACCTACCCGTCCCTCTCTTTCCAAATTGCTTTTCCTTTCCAAACTTGACCTCTTTCCTACAAATCCCCCACCCCGTCCATCTCATAAGACTCCAATCAGCACCTCAGCCACCACAAAACCGGGACCGGTGAAGACTGTTGTCCATGGACTGTGGAGTCCCCCACCCTCAAGGGCATCCAGTTCAGCTAGGAGCCAAGGCACGGCCATCCCACCACCGGAAAAGCATCCTAAGATTGCCAGTGCCCGGCGCGAGCGACCAAAGACCCCAGGGACAAAAATCCCTACATTGGCTCCGGCAGGAAGTCAGGTGCCACCTGGCACACCGCCAAAGGTGGAAAAGGGCCACAAGCGTGCAGGGAAGGGTGGGAAGGGCAGCACGCCCGATAAGTCCGGCAGCAGGCCAGCTGGCCAGGAGGGCCCCACCAGCCCCATCCCAGTTGTGCAGGAGGACACACACAGGCCTGGTACTGCAGCCCAGGAGGGCCCCGCAAGCCACCAGACAGATGGGCAGGAAGGCCCCGCCAGCCACATGTCAGGTGGCGAGTGACATCCATGCCTGGGCCGGATCCGCTGACCAGGACACTCATCTCACGCACCGCTCCGCTGGGCACCGCTGTCTCAAGCACCGCTGAACTGGGCCCTTCATCTCAAGCACTGCTCCGCTGGGCACTGCCGTCTCAAGCACCGCTGAACTGGGCCCTTCATCTCAAGCACCGCTCCGCTGGGCCCTTCATCTCAAGCACCGCTGAACAGGGCACTGCCGTCTCAAGCACCGCTGAACTGGGCCCTTCATCTCAAGCACCGCTGAACTGGGCCCTTCATCTTAAGCACTGCTGAACTGGGCCCTTCATCTCAAGCACCGCTCCGCTGGGCCCTTCATCTCAAGCACCGCTCCGCTGGGCACCGCCGTCTCAAGCACCGCTGAACTGGGCCCTTCATCTCAAGCACCGCTCCGCTGGGCACCGCCGTCTCAAGCACCAGTGAACTGGGCCCTTCATCTCAAGCACCGCTCCGCTGGGCCCTTCATCTCAAGCACCGCTGAACTGGGCCCTTCATCTCAAGCACCGCTGAACTGGGCCCTTCATCTCAAGCACCGCTGAACTGGGCCCTTCATCTCAAGCACCACTCCGCTGGGCCCTTCATCTCAAACACCGCTCCGCTGGGCACCGCCGTCTCAAGCACCGTTGAACTGGGCCCTTCATCTCAAGCACCGCTCCGCTGGGCACCGGCGTCTCAAGCACCGCTGAACAGGGCCCTTCATCTCAAGCACCGCTCCGCTGGGCACCGCCGTCTCAGGAACCGCTGAACTGGGCCCTTCATCTCAAGCACCGCTGAACTGGGCCCTTCATCTCAAGCACCGCTCCGCTGGGCCCTTCATCTCAAGCACCGCTGAACAGGGCACCGCCGTCTCAAGCACCGCTGAACTGGGCCCTTCATCTCAAGCACCGCTGAACTGGGCCCTTCATCTCAAGCACCGCTCCGCTGGGCCCTTCATCTCAAGCACCGCTCCGCTGGGCACGGCCGTTTCAAGCACCGCTGAACTGGGCCCTTCATCTCAAGCACCGCTCCGCTGGGCACCGTCGTCTCAAGCACCGCTCCGCTGGGCACCGCCGTCTCAGGAACTGCTGAACTGGGCCCTTCATCTCAAGCACCGCTGAACTGGGCCCTTCATCTCAAGCACCGCTGCACTGGGCCCTTCATCTCAAGCACCGCTGGCCCATTGGCGGAAGGGGCAGGCCCGCATCTGTGTCGGGCAGGGCTGCACGAAGCACTCTGGGCACTAGTCCCCCTCCAGTACCAGTGGAGACTGTTATCCACTTGAGAGACTGTGGCTTTGCACTCCCCAGGATGGCACAGTGGGCACCCCACCCACTGTAGAGACTTGAGAGACTGTGGCTTTGCACTCCCCAGGATGGCACAGTGGCCATGGAGGCCCCTCGTGGATCTGGCGTCGTGGACTCATCTGGCTGAGGTGCCCCCCCTTCCCTTCCCCCTGAGGTGCTTGTAGTTTTCCTATCTGATGCGCCTGCAGTGTTCTCTCTGTTGGAGGCAGGTATCCCGTGTGGGCTTTGCCCTTGTCTTTTGGCCCAGTGGCCCACGAACAATGGCTGATGGACATATCGGACTGGACAATTTATGTATATTAAGTTATAGATGTGTGATATATTTTATACTCAGTCTTCCAATATAATTCTATATTTATAATCATTTCCTTTTGCCTTTGCATTCTTCCGAGGGGTTTGGGGGTGTAACTGTGATGTGTTGCTATGCATTGATGTGTATGTTGTAGTGGGTGAGGGTAAGGGTGGGTGTGTCGCATATGTGTGTCCCCGTAATTTTTTGCCTCCCCCCATCCCCTGTGTCGAAGGTGCAGTACTCACCGTTGTCTTCTGCGCCGGCGTTCGTGCTCCTGGTAGAGGAGCAGGAAGACAATGGCTGGTAGGATGTGTAGTTCGGGTTCCATGCTGTCCAGATTCCTCGTGGGGTGTATGGAGGTGAGCGTTTTCCGTTTGAAATGTCTGTTTTTACGCCGTGTTTTTATCGGCGGGGCTACCGCCCCGGAAAAAGTGGCGGATTGGTGGGTTGTGATAGGGTGGGCGGTACATTGTCTCCCGCCTGTCTGTTGGCGGTGACCGCCGCGCTGTTTGTTTGTCCCGCCGTGGCTGGCGGTGTGTTAAAGTGGCGGTCTCTGTTGGAGGTTTCCGCCAGGGTCGGAATTGAATTTTTTTTACCGCCAGCCTGTTGGCGGTTTGGCCGCCGCTTTAACACCGACCGCCAGGGTTGGAATGACCCCCTTAATATATTAGAGTCTTTCCTGTTGAATATATCAATCACGGTCAGCTGCGAAGAGTTGAGGGCTCTTCCATTTCAACTTCCTTGTGGGGTTCCACAAGGATTGACACTTAGCCCCACCTTGTTTAATGTATATGTGGCTCCTCTAGCCAGACTGATCCATTCATTTGGATTTCAAGTGGTATTTAATGCCGATGACACCCAGTTGATTATACCGGTTAACCAGAACTAGGAGGAGGTGACAGATAGATTTCACACATGCATGAGTGAAATCAAAAATTGGATGAGTAACAACTGGCTGAAATTGAATGGAGAAAAGACGGAAATTCTCCTCTTTGGCCTGGCTACCAATATATGGGGCGCTCGTTGGTGGCGTAAGTCCTGCAATAAATGCCCAGCCCAAAGCTCCTCAGTAAGAAACCTTGGAGTATTGTTTGATAGAACACTCTTCTTTGAACATCAAATTAATAGCATAATTCAAAGTTGCTACTGGTGCCTCAAAATGTTAAAAATAATATTTTCCTTACTTCAAAAAGAACTCAAAATTCGGGTGACCTTAGCATTAGTGATTTCTAGTCTTGACTATTATAATGTGCTGATGCTTCACATCAAGAAAGTCTCTCTTAATCGATTACAATTGATTCAAAATGCGGCGGCTCACTTAGTTCTGGACCTATGGAGTCCTTCATCGGCTAGCAGTAGTTTAAGGCAGTTGCACTGGCTACCAGGTGGAAAAACAGATTACATTTAAAGCACTCTGCCTTACTTATAAGGCTTCTCATCAGGAAGGCTGTAATTATTTAAGTTCGACCTTACAGCCTTACCAGCCAGGATGTCATCTCAGATCGTTTGCACTGGAAATTATATGTATCCCCATTGCCGTATGGCCAGATGTGGGGATGAAGCCTTCTCAGTTACAGCAGCAAGACTCTGTAACTCTCTTCCACTTTCCTTTAAGATGGAGGAGATGTACTTCCACTTTTGGAAGCGGCTTAAAACTTGGTTATTCTCAGACTAGGCTAGGCACCTTTCTTTCTTGGCAGCCCCTTTTCTCTTTTTGCTGTCCCTCTACTTTTCTGATATTCTGGCTTCTCTTGCTTTCTTTCTTTATTCTTTTTAGGGCTCCCTTCTGATGTTATGTTGGTCTCCAGCTCTTCGATGCTAAGGCCGGAATGCACATTAGAAATAACCTACAATACAATACCATTAGCAAGAGAAAACATAGAAGGATAAGTAGAACATCACTTTAATTGTAAAATAATATCCCTCATTGGTACACTGGAGCAGAAGTGAACACAGCTGTAGGGAGAAACACAGAAATACAAATATGTGGGAAAACTCATTTAACAATAGCATGGCCACAGGGGCATTGTTCACATGGCCAGAGACAGAATTACCGCTCCCCATCCAGAAGGGCATAGGTGTTACCTGCTTTCACCAGCAGAAGGAGTCAAATATTGTGCTATAGTAAAAGCATCCAAAATCATTAACTACGATTTATATAAAGTGCCACCTTCTGAACAGATGACGACACTGAATTTTGAAGAAATGTATGTAAATTCTTTATTTAAATGTCCTTGTACATCATCTCTAGAATTCTGCAATGCCGCCATCTGATTTGATACATTCCGCCAACTCAAAATCTTCCCCCAAGCACTTGTGGAATAATATCTAATTGTGCATGCCCTCTGTCCCTGATGTTACAACCAAATAATCCACTCAACCTTAAGAGAAAAACAGAATTTATAATAATTTAAAAAAGCCTGAATGGATAGCCCTATGTCAAAATAAAGGAAACATTGTTTCAGTTAAAAAAATGAAACTTCTGAGACAGTGCTAATTTGTAAATAAAAACGTGCCGGTGCCCAAAGCTCCCCTTTGAAACACATGGCTGCTGCATTTAAATGTGCAAGCACAAAATATTGAGGCGACCTGATCTTGAAGCCATCTCGGGCCTCTTTAATCCATGTACAACCCCACCCTGCCCCTTCAGCTCACTCTTGCACCTTTCTGCTTTCTCCCTTTGTGATTCTTTTTTAGTTTTCTTCTTCCTCCATCTTTCGCATCTGCTCGCAGTAAATGCTTGAGGTAGAAAAGTAAGAGCCGGCCCTCAAAAACAAGTGCCAGTGCCCCGCACTGGAAACCACTGGCTCCTGTTAAGCACTGTTCTGAGAAGACTCTTAGTGAAGCTGAGACAGGAGAACTAAAGAAGTGACACGTTTTGATCAGATTGCAGAGAATACCCTTGTCTCATATGAAGCATAGCAACCAAGTCAGGTGGATGGATTTCTATCTAACTCTATATAAAGTAATAGTGTGCATAACCAAAATCAGCAGCTTGGGTGCATGTGAGAACAGTAAGTATTGGAAAAGTAAACGTTTAATTAGAATAATCCTGCACACAGGTGAAGACAAAAACTAACCTATCTCTACCTTAAAAAAATTGCGGGATGAAATGTGAGTAGGCAACCATCAATTAAAAGGATATCAAACCACACCAATACTGGGATAATACTGAATGATATGTCATTGTTGATGGTAATAACTAATGATTAACCTCATGTTAGAAATTGGGTTTCTGTTTGTCCAAGTATCTCAAGGTGATGTGTTGGCTCTGCTCCCGCAACAGAGTTGATGCATTTGTTATGCTCCAAGCAGACTGGAGATTGGTTGATTTTTCTGGTGCAAGTATCAGTGGCCCTTGTAGTGAACCAGTCACAGGAGAAGTGTTAGAGACTTTGATATCCCTGAGACTCAACCAACAGGAGGCAAGCCAGCAAGCCCTTGGAAGCCACTTCAGTGGCAAGGCATAGTCCATCTACCCCACAGCAGGATTATGGAGCAGCAATACAGCACATCAGAAAAGCAGTCCTTCCAGGTCAGCAGGCCAGCAGTGTAACAGTCTTTGACTCAGCCTAGCTGTTCTTCTGACAGAGTCCAGTTGCATGTCCAGAAGTGTCTGAGCTTCTGGGGTCAAAGACCGAGTACTTATTCCCACTTGTGCCTTTGAAGTGGGGATGACTTCAACGAAGGGTCTTTTTGAAGTGCATAGAGGCCCTGTCTTCGCAGCGCTGACTCCAGACTATCATTAGGGGTAATCAGCCCTTTGTGTGGTAACAGGCACTCAGACACAGCTAACCTTCATGTGTTTGTGGCTGATTAAAGGGAATGCACAAAATGCAGCTGTCACCCACCCCAGACATGTATTGGATAACAGGCTGCAGGCGCACAGAGCTGTGAGAGCAGAGAAATGTCCACTTTCTAAAAGTGGCATTTCTAAAATAATGATGTTAAACCAAACTTTAGCAGTAAATAGGATTTATCATTACCATTCTAATGATATGAAACATGAAATAGCTATTTATTCTCAATAAGGAAACACAGCTCAAATGAGTAATACGAAATTCCCAATGTTAACCTATGAGAGGAGTAGGCCTCCCCATAGTTAAAAACAAATCTAGTTTTTTTTCACAACTAGGACATGCAAACTTAAAAGTATATGCCCCACCTTTTACTTACAGAGCGCCCTGCACTATGGGCTATCTAGGGCCTACCTTAGGAGTGACATGTGTAATAAAAGGGGAGTTTAAGACCTAGAAAAGAGTTTTAAACACCAAGTCAAAGTTGCAGAAAAATTGCACACACAAGCTTTGCAGTGGCAGGCCTGACATGTTTAAAGGGCTACTAGAGGAGGAAAGCAGGTACAATGTTTGGGGAAAGACCACTCTAAGACTAAAAGGTGTGAAATGTGTTCCCTCCAGCTGAACGTGGGCCAGCTACCCAACCTCTATGAGTTCTCATCACAAAGGTAGAAAAACCTGGATACACCATCAGCATGATTTTGTGTAACCCTTGTCTGTGTCTTACCCTGAATACCATACCCTGTACAGAAATGGGTCACCTCAACAGTTTTGGATTCTGAACTTTCATTTGCATGAGCCATCTGATGGTCTGTGGTCAGTCTGAATCAAGAAGAGTGTACCAAACGGGGTTGACCTCAACTTCTTCAGTGCCCAGACCACAGCACGTTGTTCCCTGGGGAGTAACCTTCTGGAGATGAAGGCTATAGGTTGGTGTAGGCCTTCTTCTTTAAGATGTGAAAATACTGTCCCTATTCCATGCTCTGAGGCATCTGTCTAAATGACAAACTCTTTGGCGAAGTCAGGGGCCTTGAGCACATGGGCTGTGCACATGGCCTGCTTAAGAGAATCAAGTGTTTCTTGGCATGCTACCTCTGTCTAAATAATATTGCTGGGCTGCTACCTAGAAGTCAGCTCTGTCAAGGGGGCAAAAGTGGGTCCATAACTCTTGACAAACCTTCTGTTGCACCCAGTGAGGCTCTCAGGCCATTATAGTTTCCATCTTGGTCTGGAGGGATTGCACTTACACCTGCCCACCGGGTGTCCCAAGTACGCCACCAACCCCTACCCTATCTGTCAGATACTAGCCTTGATAGTCAGGCCTGCCTGTTGCAAAGCCTGAAGAACTTTCTGGAGATGAAACAGGTGGTCCTTTCATTTGCTACTGAAAACAGCTATGTCATCCAGATAGGCAGCACTGAAGACCTCCATATCAACAAGGACCTTGCTCGCCAACCTCTCCAAAGTGGCAGGGGTATTTTAGAGTCCAAAGGGCATCGTTCCAAACTGACAGTGCCTCCCTGGATGGAGAAGGGTGACTTCTCCTTGGCTCCTTCTAAAGGGCGATCTGCCAGTAACCTGATGTAAGATCAAAGGTTCTTAAGTACTGGGCAGCCCCGAACCTATCAATAAGCTCATCAGCCAGGGGAATGGGATGAGCGTGTGTCTTTGTGTCTAAGCTGAGCCCTCTATAATCCACACAGAATCTGAGTTCAGGTGTGGTGCCAGGTGGGACAGCTTTTGGTAATTAGGTCACAGGACTGGACCAGCGGTTACTGGATGGTTCTATTACCCCCAAAACCAGCGTTTCGGAAACCTCTTCTTTAATGCTGGCCCTCACCTTGTCAGACAACCTGTAAAATCTTTTCTTGACAGGAAAGTTGTCTCCTAAATCCACATCATGGGTACACATTTGAGTAGTCCCAGGGATGAGGGAAAACAGTGAGGAGTACTGTCCAATCACTCAGTGGCAATCCCTCTGCTCTTCAGAAGACAGACTGGGGAAAATGATTAGTACTTCCAAAGACCCATCTTTGTCCTTGGAGGCTAAGAAATCCAGGAGAGGTTCACTCTCCTCTTCCTCTTGTCCATCTGTCACCAACAGCATGATGTGGTTTGAAACAGTTGATATGGAACACCCTGTTGAGGTAGGTCGCCTCACCCTTCTTCTCAACAATCTCATAAGACCCAATACAGTAGTCTAGGAGGGTCCTGGGCTCCGCAGCCTTCATCACCCACATTTTGTGCCTAGGTTCCAATTCCACAATGATAACATTTTTGTCGCATCCCTGCTTCATCTCTTCCTGACTGACTTCTAAGTTGTCAGAAACGTCCTTCCAAAATGTAGCCATTTGGCTTCTGAAGGCCAGTATGTAGCTTTCTTCATCCTGGGGAACCTTCATAGTAAGTTACTGTCACCCTTCTTTCATCCAACTCAGAGGCCCTCTGACAGGGTTCACAAACAGAAGCTCAAAGGAGCTAATGTCCACTACCTTCTGTGGTACCTCCTTGTAGGCAAAGAGAAGGCATGGCAAGAGGATGTCCCACTTACACCTCAAGGTCTCAGGCAGCCTTTAATCATGCCATTCAGGGTCTTGCTGAACCTCTCAACAAGCCCATTGGTTTGTGGGTGGTAATGGGTTGATACCTTGGACGTTAGCCCACATTTCTTCCACATTCACTGCATATAAGCAGACATGAAGTTAGCACCCCTGTCAGACACCACCTCCTTCGGGAACCGACCCAGGTAAAAATCTCCATCAGTGCCTTTGCCACTGCAGAAGCAGTCATGATCCACAGAGGGATGGCATCTGTGTACCTAGTAGTATGATCCACCAGAACTGTGATAAACCTGTTGCCTGAAGCAGTCTGGGGATCAACCGGTCCAATTATATTGATTTTCACTCTATCAAAGGGTGTGCCAATGACAGGCAAGAGATTTAGGGGGGCTTTTAGCCTCTGTCCTGTCTTCCCAGTGGTCTGGCAGGTCACACAAGCGCTACCGAATCTATCTGAGTAAGTCTTGGTCCTAGGTCAATAGAACTGGGGAACAAGTATTACAAAGATCTTGTCTTTGCCCAGGTGTCCTGCAGGGGAAATTTGCCCAATGCCCTCAAGGGTTGAGCACTCCTTCTGTGCGCTACAAAACTCTTTCTTGGTAGGACCTCCTTCCACAAGCCAACCAGCAAGCACTGGCAGATCACCAAAGGGAGTAATGCCCTCCTCAGTGTGCTCTGGGGCAGGCATCACAGACGCCCCATCCACCTCACTGGGATGACATTCAGGGGCTGGATTCTCACGCCCTCTGCCTTTCCACTTTTTAGCAGCTGTCTGGGCTATTTTTCTAAGCTTCTGTCCTTTTTAACTCCCATCCTGGACAGCCATTGACCTTATAGTCACACAGATCCAGTCAGGTAACTCCAACATTTCCATATGAGCCTTGAGCTCCACTTCCTTCCAGGTAGCGAGTTCAGTGTCATTACCCAACAAACAGTTCACAGGCATGTTCACTGCACCTTTCAGAAGACCGGAAATCCCCTCCACTCAAATGGAACAAGAGTCACTGAAGAACGACCCTTTTTGTTTGTCAGCCTCCATAACCTGCTAGAATGCATTGGGTGCCACCTAGTCAAGGACACCAGCAGAATCCCTACCGTAATCATGTTGGCACCTATGTGCCTCAGAACGTCAACACCTTGCCCATTGATTTTAACCCATTGCCTATAATTTGTAGTATTAGACAGCACATGGGTCTTGGGAACTATCTCACTGTCCCCCAGAAACACTAGGGTAACCTTACTCATCTCCCCCATTAACTGGGCCAAATTCCTCCCCGAGCACAACACTTGCCATCCCTTGAATCTTTCCTCCATTAGGAGGTTGTGCTCTTTTTGGACACTTTGGATTCCCCTTGTAATTTCTATACCTGAGCTCTCATGGCACTTGGGAGTTTTGGGCTGCTGACCTTTGTCAGGGTAGTTTTTCATCTTGTGGCCAGATTGGGAATGGGGCCCCTTCCCCTGTGAGTTGATTTGGCAGCCTTGAGAGAACTCCTTCTTCATATCTTCTCCATCTTTATTCTGATGGGAATACTGACCACTAATTTGCAGTCCCCCTTAGCCAACTTTCTTGGACACTCTGGTGCTGACCCAGGTGCCTGCCTCCTCAGCAAACTTCTTAGGGTCAGAAAGCTTACTAGCAAACAGGTCTTGGTACAGCTCTGGAAAGCAAATATCAAGAATGTGCTTGGTTGAAATCAAGTTGTACATTCCTTCATGATTTTGTACCCTGCTGCCTTTCACCCTGCCCTACAGTGCCTTCCTATCATAATCTCAAAAGTCCACTCATATCTGTGATGAGATATAGTGTCTGGCCTTGAACAATTGCCTATATCTTTCAGGGGTCAGTCCAAACTTACTGACTAAGATGGTTATTATTGCAGTATAGCATGTGTGGCCCTCCACCTCTTGTGGGAGGAGTGTGTCCGTCCCCACTGTGGGCATGTACCTCCAGAGACAACCACCCTAGAACTAATCTGGAAACTTGTGCACTCTTAGAGACATCATAGGTTGCAAACCGCTTATCTATGTTGTCCCCCACCACATAACTGGGCAGTAGGTCTTTGGCAATGTATGTTGTTGATGCACTAGTGGACACTGAAGGTATGCTGCCTCAATTACTGCTGGACCCCACTTGAAGTGCTCTGATGTCCAGATCTCTGAGGCTCAGCTCATTGGCCATCTTCTCCTCCTCCATGGCTACCCTCCTCACTTCTTGGACTTGCTTTTTCACAGCCAAAACACATGTCTGCTCCTGCTGTAAGGTAGCAAGCTCTAGCTTTAGCTTTCTTTCCTCCACCCATCTTCCAGCTCCTCTAAAGGCAGGTTCCTTGATGGGATGCTGGTCCCTGCTCTGGGAACCACCACTGCTGTCAGCAAGTTGTTGGTCCCCTCCACAGGCTGTCCCAGTCCCACCTCAGGCTCTAGGATCCTCATCCACCTCCACAATATCTGGCTCATCCTCTGATGTCCCAGCTCCTGCAAAACACACCTCTACCCAGGCTCTCAAAGCCTTCTTTAGCTCCATCTTGCAGGTGAAAGCCTTTAAGGGATACATAAAACCCCTTGCAAAAAGAGATTCTATCATTACTATTCCAATGATATAAAACATGACATAGCCATTCCTTCTCAGTCAGGAATTACAGGTTAAATGCATAATAAGTAATTCCCATTGTTAGCCTAAGCCTATGAGAGGAGTAAGCCTCACAGTAGCAGAAAATGAATGTAGGTGTTTTTCAACACTAGGACATGCAAAATCTAAAAGTGCATATCCTACCTTTTACATATACAGCACCCTGCCCTATGAGCTACCTGGAGCCTACTTTAGGGGTGGAGTCTGTAATAAAATGAGTGTTTAAGGCTTGGCAAAGGATTTTAAATGTCAACTCGAAGTAGCAATAAAACTGCACACATAGGCCCTGCAGTGGCATTTCTGAGACATGTTTAAAGGGCTTTTTTGCGGGTGGCACAAGCAGTGCTACATGGCCACTAGTAGCATTTAATTTACAGTCCCTGGGTATATGGTATAAGTTAGAAATGGGGTCTTTGATTGGCAGTCAGGTTACCCCCATTCAAGGAAGGACCCTCACTCTAGTCAGGGTAAAAGAGAATCAGCCTCAGCTAAACCCCACTCACCCCCTTGGAAGCTTGGCATGAGCAGTAGGCTTAACTTCTGAATGCTAGGTGTAAAGTATTTGTACCAACACACAGAGTAATTCAATGAAAACACTACAAAATGACACAACACAGGTTTAGAACAATAGAAAATATTTATCTAAACAAAACAAGACCAAAACGACAAAAATCCACAATACACAAGTCAAGTTATCAATTAAAAACCAAAAAGAGTCTTCATGTAATTTTAAACACAACGTTAATGCTGTTTGCTTGGATATGTACCTGGGTGCATCAAAAACAACCCCGCACGGGCGAGTGTGTGCCAAAAAGGGCTTGCAATGCATTGATTTCACTCACGAGCGAGACCTTGCGTTGTTTCTCCTTCAGTCAAGTCAGCGTGTTCCTTCTCAACGCAGGAAAGCGATCCGTCGATTCGAACCGCACTCTCTGGTCTGGGCAGGCCTTGCATCGTTTTTGCACGCCCAGCGCGGGTTGAGATCTCTCCAGCCTCCGTCAGCAATGCTGCACGTTGTTTCTCCAGCCACGGGCATCAATCTTCTGGTCGCGTTGCAGGCGAGAGTCGATTTTTAGCCGCGAAGCCGCAGAGCGTCGATTTTTAAGCCACAGATTGGAGTTGGGTCGATCTTTTCCCTGCACAGCGGTCAGTGAATTGATTTCTCACTCTTGGGCTGCCAGCTTCTCCTTTCAGGGTCCCAGGAACTGGATGAGCACCACTTGGCAGAGTAGGAGTCTCAGCAGAAGCTACAGGTGTTGGCAGAAAGAAGTGTTTGCTGTCCCTGAGACTTAAAATAACAGGAGGCAAGCTCTGAATCAAGCCCTTGGAGAGTTCTTCACAAAGAAGGAAGGCAACACAAAGTCCAGTCTTTGTCCTCCAGCACAGGCAGTAGTAGCAACTGCAGGATAGTTCCACAAAGCACAGTCAAGGGCAGGGCAGCTCTTCTTCCTCAGCTCTTCAGCCCTTCTCCAGGCAGCGGTTCCTCTTGGTTTCCAGCAGGGTTCTAAAGTCTGTGGTTTTTGGTGCTCTTCTTATACCCATTTTGCCCTTTGAAGCAGGCTTACTTCAAAGAAAAGTCTCTCTTGTTTGTGAAATCCTGCCTTTGCCCAGGCCAGGCCCCAGACACACACAAGGGGGTTGGAGACTGCATTGTGTGAGGGCAGGCACGGCCCTTTCAGGTGTGAGTGACCACTCCTCCTCTTCCTCTAAGCACACATGGCCCAGCAGGAAATGCAGACAACACCCCAGCTCCCTTTGTGTCACTGTCTAGTAAGAGGTGCGACCAGCCGAACTGTCAAACTGACCCAGACAGGGAATCCACAAACAGGCAGAGTCACAGAAATGGGTTAAGCAAGAAAATGCTCACTTTCTAAAAGTGGCATTTTTAAACACACAATCTTAAAATCAACTTTACTAAAAGATGATTTTTTAAATTGTGAGCTCAGAGAACCCAAACTCCACATGTCTATCCACTCCCAAAGGGAATCTACACTTTAATCATATTTAAAGCTAGCCCCCATGTTAACATATGAGAGGGACAGGCCTTGCAACAGTGAAAAACTAATTTAGCAGTATTTCACTATCAGGACATATAAAACACATTACTATGGGGCTCATTCTGAGCCCGGCGGGCGGCGGGAGCCGCCCGCCTGGAGGGAGCCGCCAAATGGCCGCTCCGCGGTCGAAAGACCGCGGAGGCCATTCTGGCTTTCCCGCTGGGCTGGCGGGCGACCGCCAGAGGGCCGCCCGCCAGCCCAGCGGGAAACCCCTCCCCACGAGGAAGCCGGCTCCGAATGGAGCCGGCGGAGTGGGTATGTGCGACGGGTGCAGTGGCACCCGTCACGTATTTCAGTGTCTGCAAGGCAGACACTGAAATACAAAGTGGGGCCCTCTTACGGGGCAGTGCCATTGGCATGGGCACTGCAGGGGCCCCCAGGGGCCCCACAACACCCCTCACCGCCATCCTGTTCCTGGCGGTCGGAGCCGGCAGCGGAAAACCGGCGGGAGACCGCCGGTTTTCCTTGTCTGACCGCGGCCAAACCGCCGCGGTCAAAATGCCCTGCGGGGCACCGCCAGCCTGTTGACGGTGCTCCCGCATCCCCAGCCCCGGCGGTCCTTGACTGCCGGGGTCGGAATGACCCCCTATATGTCCTATATTAAACATACACTGGACCCTGCCCTTGGGGCTACCTAGGGCCTACCTTAGGGGTGCCTTACATGTAAGTAAATGGAAGGTTCAGGCCTGGCAAGTGGGCACACTTGCAAACTCGAATTTACAGTTTAAAACTGCACACACAGACACTGCAGTGGCAGGTCTGAGCCATGTTTACAGAGCTACTAATGTGGGTGGCACCACCAGTGCTGCAGGCCCACTAGTAGCATTTGATTTACAGGCCCTGGGCACCTCTAGTGCACTGTACTAGGGACTTACTGGTAAATCAAATATGCCATTCAGCGATGAACCAATTACATACACATTTTGTATAGGAGCACTTGCACTTTAGCACTGATTAGCAGTGGTAAAGTGCCCTGAGTAACAAAAACACCAAAAACAGAGTCCAGCACACATCAACAACCTCGGAAATAGAGGAAAAAAGTTAAGGGAGACCACACCAAGGATGAAAAGTCGAACAGTATACAACTTTACAAAATACTTTCAAGTAAGTTAAATATGCCAACTGTATATACACCAACGTTACAGGAGCTAATACTGCCCTATTTGCCGGCCTGTACCCTAACATCCCAAACCTTGGGTCTATGCATAGTCCCTAGTTTTCCATTGGCCCATATGGGTAGTCATTCATTTTCAGTTTTGGGTCCCAAGCTTTCGAACTTCCTTCTAGTTACATTAAGGAATTGTTCCACACTCCATGAATTTTGCAAGAACTTGAAAACGCTGTGATTTTAATTTGGGATTTGACTTCCACTGTATCAATGGTTTAGTGCAGGGAAACTTTTTTTGGATAGCTGTGCTCTTCAAAAACTACAAAAAAAGTATATCTTAAGGTAGAATAACAAGCACTTTAGCACTTGAAAATGGTCAGAGTCCCAAGGCCAACAAAAAAAAACAGCGAAAAGAGGAAGTAAGCAGGCAAGATGTTTGGGGGAAACCTCCCTAAAGCTGGTCTAACGCCTCACCTCCTAGCTTGTAACATATTTTGAATTTCTGGAGTGTCTAGGCCTTCTTCCAGTCAAACATCCATAATCTGTTTCTTTAGTTAACTGACTTCGTTGTCAAATGTGTTCTTTAATTGCACAAGATGCTAACAGCCGCTATACCTACTTTCAGTAAAGTGCCTGATTCTTTATCTTCAGCATATAATTTATTTTGCAAAATTTTAGAACTGCCCGAAGAGATATTAAAAGGAACACCACATAAAATGTAACCTGCTCAATTTTCATTGGTCCGATCATTTGATTTCATTCAAAATCCTGACATTCCCACACCCGGTTAATGCTAAACTGAAATTGGAAGTCATAAAATCTAGAAATATTCAACACATTTAAAACAATAAGTAGCAAACCCAACATGTCTGACCTTAATGTGCTGCTAGCGCGCCTGGTCCTTAGTAAGTAAACTCACAAGGGGACGCGTATAGGTCGATTAACCTTTTGATTTGCATGGAGTATCCTAGCTACGGTGTAACCAATGTGCATCAATAATCAATACACAAATCGACAAATCGATAACCATTAAGGAAAAACATTAATCATCAGTGAATAGCGTCAACATTTCATGAATAACCACAACTCAAATATACGTTTTAACTATTTTATTCCCCTATTAGTTACAATACTAAGGGCCTGATTACAACTTTGGAGGACGGTGTTAATCCGTCCCAAATGTGACAGATATACCACCTACCGTATTACGAGTCCATTATATCCTGTGGAACTCGCAATACGGTAGGTGGTATATCCGTCACATTTGGGATGGATTAACACCGTCCTCCAAAGTTGTAATCAGGCCCTAAATCATGAGGTTAATTCAAACTTTATTCAAATCAACTCAAAATCAATTAATTAGTGACCACCAATAAAATAACCTAATCAGAACTTGACATGCATCCTAATGCCTCAACATAAGCCAATAACAATGACTATGTTAACATGAGTAGCAAAATTCAGCAAATCAGTCCATCAATCATTTGTTACTGTATATGTCAATTTCTCAGAATAGGAAACCTACTTAACCCAGATTAGCATTGGCATGTGGGACTTCATGCAAAACAGTTTGGAACATGAATTTGGAAAATATCTAGCTAGGAGAAAAACTATAAAACAGCGCAGTTGGTACCTAGAAAGAAAAGGCACAATAGTTAATCAGCCACATTGTCATAGCTACCTATCCATGGTATGGACCAGCAACAAAGTCAGTCTTCGTCTTCAGGTCATCAATCGATCAGCAACGCATCAGGCTCTCAAGAGCATGAGCCCAATGACAGAATCTCGCATCAACTTCAGCGAAGGGTCTCTCCCCGACCATCTGCCTATAACATTTCCCCATCAGTTCTCTCCCTATATCTGAAGTTTTCCCCCTTTGTCATGACATTATATTAGTTTGCCCAGTCCATCCCTTAATTCCTAATTGGTTAGTTGATCCCCAGTTATTCCCTTACCCAATAATCTTTATTTTACAAATCCATGAATTCTAATATTTCACCGTTCTCAGGGTGTTGATTGGTTCGCTGTATGATGTCCTCATCATCTGGCTCATCAGGTATCGAAAATGTTGCACTTTCTTCTCCAGTCAGTGTCTCTATTGTTTGAGTCCTGGGAAAGTACATCTCATCTGCTTTACATAGTACTTGATACAATTTTGATTCTCTCATCTCCTGTCTGTTGGTTCTTTGGAGAAAATTCTAGCTAAGCAGATTTTATTAACGCGAGTAGTTCAGGGTCAGTTCAGCACGTTAGCTTCTCTACATTGCATGATTATTCAGCTTCTGCTTGAGGCCTGGCAAAAACTAGGCCACAACTTTGGCTAAGTTAGCTCTACAAGATAATGTAAATCATATGTTAAATATCTCAACATGACATATTACTACATAATTATTACGCATTTTCAACATTTCACATATTTTTTGTCATTTTTTGTATAATCGATGAATCTTGGTAGACGTTCTCCGTGAGCACATTTTCAAACGTGCACATTCATTTCCTACATTATTTTTCTCTACAATGTATTATTCTTATTCAAAATGCATAAACACTCAATATTACTTTTAATTAAAATATCTGCTTCAGCAGTGCTAACACATGAACACGCAGATACGCACACATACTGTTCCTGCTGTGTCTCTGTTCAACCTGTTTCTTTTTGTGTCCTTGTTTATTTTTTATTTTCCAAGTTGTGGTGCTGTGATCTTTTTGAACTCTGTACGCTTGCATTGCAGGTTATGTGCAGTTGATATAATTGTTTATAACATCGTTGTACATTAGGTTGAAAAGAAACATATTTTTAAATTAAAACTAAAAAGAAGCAAAGTCCCGGATAAGTTGTGATTTCTTTAGATTTTAAAAAATTTACTTTGCCATTCGTTTAGTGAAATCCCTTTGAAAAAGGGCCATATTTAAATATTGTGGACATTTTTTGCAACTATAATGAATATAAAGGTAAGCCAAGGAAATTCTGTGAAAGCAATGCGTTGCTAGGTTTCCATACATTCTCTGTCCTCAACTATGAGGACACACAATTCTTTCCTCTTCCTCTATCCATTATGGCCACTGTTTTATGTGGGATGCAGCGCTCAATGGACAGAAAGAGTATAAACTGAAACAAATATACCTGTGAAAGTTGACACATTGCAACTGTTCGCCCACACAAAACTATCAACAACATATATTTTCAAAATGGAGATCTCAAAAGTAATCTCTCGTTGAGGTGTGGCTTGCTCTGCTCATACACAGTCTTCTTATTCATCACGCCCTTCCCCCTCCTATACATTTTGCATAAAACACCCTTCCTAATATGAGTTTCTGGTGACGTATTTAAACACTTCACCAGAAGGACCTACAGTACCTTCTACATTCTCAGCTCATCATCGCAACTGGTACCTTGGATTGCGTGGGTCGACATGGCTCCCATAGGATAAACTACTGCAATAGGCACACAAAATATTTATTATTTTAAATAAATGGCAGTCCATCACCCAAAAAAACACTTTTAAAGGCAAATATCAGAATACATTTGCCTATGGGTGAGTGTTCATGCAAGCAGTTCCCGAAATAACTATCTGCTAATCATAACCTTTCGCTCAAAAGCACACCATTTCTTTACATGTATAACTTTAATCCTACGGTCAATATCATACCATCCGAAGTGTCAATGTTCCTCCCAAAAATATCAGCACTCAATATATGTGGCCTGACATACATGATAGGAGAAGAAAAAACCCAAATTATAAACAATTTGTCTGTTGGCTGGTGTGTCTACATGTTTTGCACTTTGCAATCAGGAACCGCCAAAATAGCCTCACCGCACATGTTCTGCTAAAAATCTTCATGATTCCTCAGTAATTGGCAAGATCCGCACTAACAATACAAAATACATACATCCACTGAATGCAGTAGCATCCTTCATTTCCACATCACGCCTACGGAGCAAGTGCTAAACTATTGGCCAGATTAGCAAAGCAGGTGCATAGTTCTATTTAAAAAAAAAAAAAAAAAAAAAAAAAAATCACAGGATGCACTCAGTGCTAACGATCAGCGAAAAATTGGGTCATCTCCAGCTTATGGACTAACTAATGTGGTAAGTACATGTGTTGGATAAAATGTTGTATTTTGAACTGCAACTGTTACAACACGTTTCTACACATTAGCCTACTAGAGACTTCAGAAGGCACTGAAGGCAGCCTTCAAAGGCATGGTGGCAGGGCGCACCAGCGCAGACACTGGTTATGTGGTGCCACCTGTGTCATCAGATTCTGGGCAGATGCTCTTGTTGCGTGCAGCACATAAATTAAAATTAGTGAATGCTCACTGATCATTGTGCAGTTGCAAAATGTGCATCATCATTATGTGAATTACAGAAGGTAGCACATGAGCGTCTGTATCCCATCTGGATTGCACCTGGATTGTAGCAAATAGTCTGTCACTTCTTTCATTAGGTCTCACTTTTTCCCATAGTTGTGTCCCATATTTGTAAATTGAAAACTACTGCAGGAAATAACAAGCCAAAACATTAAGGGCCATATTTATGAAAACGTACACATCACTGCAGCAAGGCAGCGATGCGTCAGAAACGTTGCACTGTAGTATGACACTTACCAATGACATGGATGTGCCACATTTTGTATGGCGCAGCGCACAATGTTGTAAGTTCCCATGGTGAATTAAAAAATTACGTATCCCCAGGGTGGATGCCACAGTGAAAATTGACTCATGTGCAGCAAAAGTGATGCAAGGCTTCTTTGCAGGTTGTAAACCAATGCTTAAGTAACACAAATCACCTTTGTGACACAATGGAGTGCTTCATGCATCAAAATTCCTTAAAAAGTGAGGCATTGGTGAAAAAATATTCCCTACACCTCAAAAGGGAAAGATGGAGCAGCAAGCAGGGGGCACCAGCAGTCAGGGCAATAATCCCACAACACTAACTTCAGCCAGGATGTCCAGACAGAAGCCCAGGGAAAGAGGAAGATTAATTTTTGTGAGGAGGAGAATGAAATATTAGTAACAGAGGTGACAAGGCCTGAACATTATCTCTTTGTCACTTCCAAATTGCCATTATGGAAGAAGGAACATTTTTGACAGTCCATAGTTGAGGAGATCAACAGTGTATGGCAAACTAAAAGGACAATGCCAGACTGCAAGAAGCGCTGGCATGATTATAAGCATAGGACCAAGGAGAAAATGGCCAATTACTTGGGAGAAGCCATGCAGACCAGTAGAGGACCTGGGGACCAGGAGGAGCTGAAGTCATTGGAGGAGCAGGTGGTATCAGTCAGGAGAGCTGGTGACAGGAATGGCAGGACAGGCCACTGCTGGCTTTGAGGATAAACAAGATCGACAGGGTAAGTGACAACAATGGACAATATGCGTATAAATGTCATGCTGTGCAGTGCAGCAAGCTGTGTTCCTTTGCTGTACTGCACTGTGAGCAAGACAAATGGTAGGGATCACTCACATGTTCTGTCATGCATTATAGAAATGTAAGTCACACTGCTCAGATGCATGTTGTATAGACCAGTCCAGCTCAGTCAACTTACTTCATTCCATTTGTGATGTGCACCACCAGTCCAGGTCCACCTTTGTATACTGGGAATTGTAGTGGAAGGTACAACATGAGTGACCAGGACTACCAGCCCCGCAATATAATGCCAAGGTACCCAGACTGGAACAGCACATGGACACTTGAACTCTGCCCAACCTGACTTGGACAATGGTGCTTCCCTTGCACCATGAGGTTACTAGGGATTATATATGGGTAACTGGCATAGAGCAGTGACCCAAATCATCTTGCTGCACTGCCATACACTAAAGTGAAAAGACAGGAATGCACCATATTAATACATTACAGTGTATTCATGTTCTTTCTCCCAGCACTGGCACACATTTGGCTGCTTAGTGCCAATGCAGGATTGTTTTTGTGCAGGAAGGAACATGTTCCTGCAACAAATTCAATTCAGAGAAGCATTTTCCTCTTTCAATGTGTGCAAGAGGAAAAAACGCGGACAAATCTATATATTTCTCCTTGTTATGCCTGATCTGGGAAGAAGTAAGATTTTGTCCTAGGTTTATGTGATTCAGTAAATCCAGGGCAGAGTCAAAGTCCATGGGGGTTGTGTGGAAGAACCCTCCTCAATGGCACGTCTTCCTGGCACAGAGTAAGGCAACACAGCTACTTGTGCTGCTTTGTCCTATTCCACATCAATGAGGCCATTCAAAGCCACACAAAGTGGCTTTCTGTGGCATCATAGATATCATTAAGAGGCTTGCACTGCTGGATCATCAAAAAAGTGAAGCTCTGGTGACACAAGCATCTCATAAATATACCCGCTGTGTCTATTTTTGTTCCCATGCTGGTAAATCTTGACTGTAAATCACTCTTCTCACCTGAGAGTGGCTTCTGCTAAGGTGTATGTGAAGTCTCATCATGTAGGATTATGTGAACAGCTATGTGTACAGTCAACACTATGGCCCTCATTCTGACCCTGGCGGTTTGAAACCGCCAGGGCAGAGGGCCGCGGAAGCACCGCCAACAGGCTGGCGGTGCTTCATGGGCAATTCTGACCGCGGCGGTAAAGCCGCGTTCAGAAAAGGGCAACCCGCGGTTTCCCGCCGGTTTACCCCTGGCCCAGGGAATCCTCCATGGCGGCGCTGCTTGCAGCGCCGCCATGGGGATTCCGACCCCCTTCCCGCCAGCCTGTTCGGAACGGGTGTCGTGGGGCCCCTGGGGGCCCCTGCACTGCCCATGCCACTGGCATGGGCAGTGCAGGGGCCCCCTAACAGGGCCCCATAATGATTTTCAGTGTCTGCTTTGCAGACACTGAAAATCGCGACGGGTGCAACTGCACCCGTCGCACCCCTGCAAATCCGCCGGCTCCATTCGGAGCCGGCTTCCTCTTTGCAGGGGCTTTCCCGCTGGGCCGGCGGGCGATCTTCTTGAGATCGCCCGCCGGGCCAGCGGGAAAGTTGGAATCACCGCCGCGGTCATTTGACCGCGGTGCGGTGTTTGGGCGGTTTCCGCCCGGCGGGCAGTGCCCGCCGCCCGCCGGGGTCGGAATGACCCCCTATGACACTACATTGCATGCAGCTGGCATGATATGTAGGCCGAGGGCACCCATGTGCTGTCTGACATGGCTGAGACCAGATTGTTTCCTATCAACTACAAATGTATACTTGGGGTGTTGTTGAATGTGAGCAAGGCACACCAGAGTACCATGAGTGTTTGTAAAAAGAATAGATGGTGTGTGGCCTGGTGTGCCTCTGGCAGTGTAGTGCAGTGTAGGTGTGTCTTAGCACATTGAGCTAGCACTATGACTGATTGGGGAGACATTGCATTACAAGGAGGTGAGCTGTGTCTTTGTGACATGTACTGCAAGGTGGCCTGAGCCATACTCACACACTGCTGTGGCTGATAATGTCACACTTAGTGCAGCAACTGTGAAGGGATATCATAGAAGAGGGCATGAGTGTCCTATATTCTACAAGTAATGTGGACCTGGTTGAAGATGTATTATGTGTGGGAGCTGGACAAAGAAATGTCTGACTATGACTATGACACTTATGTCAAAGCAGAAGGAAGTTAAACATCTTTTATACTTGCATATGGTGAGTTTTATTGTTGGTGTTGTGTTCAAATGAGAGTCCATGTATGATCCGGATGGCATCGGTTGGGAACAGTAAGTTGAGTCCCTGCATCTAAGTGAGAAGTGCCAGAGGACACATGTACATGTACATGTGAGTGGGGCTTACTTAAGGGAAGTTTGATGATCTGCATTTATTCAACACTTACAGTGGCAAAATGGAGTGAGTGTCAGTATTTGAAAATTACTTAGATTGACGGGGCCTATCCAATTAGAGTTTTGACTCAGTGCCTGCTCTTCGGAACTATGGTGACAACTGTGTGTGTAATGATTTCACTTGTGTCCATATACATAGGTAAATATATTGCATATACATACCCTTACATATTCCTGCACAGTAACAAGGTTGCTAGCTTAATAGAGTTGTGTGGATATGTGTCAAATATGAGCCCTTTGCCACATTAATGAACAATATGAATGTAAGACAGGGCAACATGGCAGACTGGTGTGGTGTACAGTGTGTAAGGCAGATTGCAGGACCAAAACTAATACAAGAACAAACCATCAACAATGTCCCTGGAGATGTGGTCTGCGTAGTGGTTAGAGAGGATGCAAGCACCCTGCTGACTTTGTGAAATTTGCACAGTAGTTATGTCAAGAGGTGAAATAATAATGAGTATAGCCTTCATGTAAAAGATGTGATAATTCACAAGGCAGATATGTACTGTACCTAAACTGCTCGTACGAATACTGGAGTGCTCACCGCTTCGCTTCTTACTGGTTACTTTTCAGGCTTATCAGGGCCTCCCCAATCTTCATTACCAAACAAGCCTCTTACCTACGTACCTGTAGCTGCTTGGCGCAGCCATTCTAATTACATTTCTGTACCATCCAACTCAGCCTTGATAAAGTCACCTGTGTGACGAAACACGTGTTGGCTGTTTCTACACGATGATTTAATGCTTTCTAAGCATCTACAAATAAAGACAACATCTACAAACCGGATTTGAGACTCATTTCAACACAATTCCTCCCCGAACCTACAGTACCACACCAGCAATATCGTTGCTGGTTTAATTGTTGGACATTACTCTCTGTGTGCTGTGGCCGTTTTTTCCCATTGTCGTTCTAGGGTACTCCTAGTACCCAATTGGTGCCTACCGGGCAGTAAGGCACCTGGCCGATTTGCACCAGACTTTACTCATATTCAATTTATCTAAACTATCTATTTACTGCCTGGAAGTGCGGCGCCTCTCACCCTTACTGCCCTTATTTCTTTTCAACAATGGAAATATATTGCCATCAGAAAGGCAACTACAGTACAACTTTGTCTTATTTCCTACAACTGACATATGTCTAACTCAACACTGTTGAAATGGACATCAGCAACATTTCTCATGTCAACATCTAATGTGGGTCACTAATATCATATTGATAATACATTGCAGAGTGAGAAACAACAACTCCTGACCAGCAGCCTCTCCTAGATCCCTAACTTGTTGAGGAGGACATCCTGCCCCCCATGGATAAAGACACCTTTTTATCAACTTCTGGACTCCATTGGAACATCTTCTCTGGTCACAGCAAGGGACGACAGTGTTGCTGAGTCGCAAAAGAATCAGCCTACCACAGAATATGGCCCCTCTGCCAGCCCAAACCCAGTTTTGGACTCCAAGGACCCCCAAGTTGTCTTCCAAAAGCGAGTGGTAGAAACCAGTTGCAGTTGGTAGATGATGTGTGGACTGGGATGGAGGGCACTATTGGCACCCTAGAGGAAGTTCATAGGTGCCTCAAGCCCAAAAAGGACACATCTGAGGCTATCAACGGCACCTATCTTTTGCTCCACAGAATGATCAGTCCCTGGCCAACACGGCTGGTGTCCTGAGGCAGAGGCAACAACAACAGCCCTGCCAATGTGATACCAGTGAGGTTGCCACACAGCTGGGGGCCATCTACAACATCCTCCAATCAAAACGTTTTGTGGTTGTTTCCCCAAGAATTGCTACTTTTGAATTACCATTGCACACACCTGTAAATAAAAGCACTATCATGAACCAGTGTGTTGTCTGTCTGTGGCAGATGGAACTAACTAGACCATCGTGGATGTGTCAATAGAAAAGCCTCTTCTTTGCTTCTCAACGTAATTGTGCCACTGTTTCTATCACATGCTTTGGGTTGACATGGGCATGCATCATGTACATCTACTGCTAGGGCATTATGTTGAAAGTCTCATTTATCTACTGAACGGCATGGTGAGACAGTAAACATCAGTATCTTTACAGGCACACAGTGAAAAAGCCTAACTATTCACGGAAATGCCAACATGCAACAAATGTGCCATTTGAGGTATGTGAGCCACTAATACAGCTACACACAGCCACAGATATTTTGCACTGTGATCAAGAAAACATGATCATGCACATATGTCTGCCTCTGTGCTTTCATTGAAGAGATTGCATAAGTACCATAATAATGCATGCACTGACAACATGCATATACTAATGGCAGGACTACCTAAAATTTTGCACCATAACTATCCCACTGAAGAACATTGAAGTTCAGTGTTACACGTTGGATGTCAGTAAGCAATAACTACAACAAATATGTAATGGTGTTCCTGTGTCAAGTGACATCTGGTGTCTTAAAGCACACTGGTATACTTAGGGTCAATGTGTTACTCTACCCCTGAGAGCACTCACATGCATTGAGTGTGAGTGTAACTGTCATCAATAATACAATATACAGACATATTAAAAATTATGAGCCAAGTCAAACACCCATTAATCAAGCTACACATCCAGAGTGTAAGAGGCGATGAGAGATTTATGGTTTACTAACTTAACAAGTAGTTGCACAAAGTCACATGCAGGAAGTCCCTCACTTAGCAAGTATTTAATAGCAAGGATGATTGAGGTTATCCAGGCAGGTGGGGACCATATCCATAATTTTCAAACAGCTAACATTAATAGCCTCCTACTACAATGGTTCAAGGGTGAGTGCCTTAGTTGGTGTTACCAGTCTGTGTTCTAACACATCTGGGAATGGGTAATCCTGAGACAGATATCCATCCATACTCTGCTGCAACCTCTAGTACACACAGTACAACAGTGGATGACTATCTGTGTTGGGATGTACGTAAATTCAAATGAAATTCAATTTTCATACTTCTAAAATAAATGACTAAAAAACTAACTTACTATGGGGGTTATTACAACTTTGGAGGTGATGTTAATCCGTCCCAAAAGTGACGGTAAAGTGACAGATATACCACCAGCCGTATTACGAGTCCATTATATCCTATGGAACTCGTAATACGGCTGGTGGTATATCCGTCACTTTACCGTCACTTTTGGGACGGATTAACACCTCCTCCAAAGTTGTAATAACCCCCTATATCTATTGTAAATCTAAACTACCTAAACCTCCCTATGCTACACTAATTTACTATACCTAAACTATGCCTAATCTACCTTAACCTACTTTTTCTACACCTCCTACCTTAACACTACCTTACATTAACTAAATGTATTCTAAATATATGTTGGACATCAACCCCCTCTTAACACTCATATATTTACACAATACTGACATCAACTACACCTAAACATAAACTACCTGTGCCTATTAAGCTAAACAAATATACTTTATTTGTTTTTTTACTTTGGTTTTATGTTTTTATTAACCATATCCGAAACATCAACCCCCCACTCACTAAAATCCTAATAAAATTGTTAACATCTATAAAAACATCTAAATTATGAAACCTAATTACACTGAACCTATACTTAACACTACCTAACTCTATAACTGTCTAAATAAATGAACTAAATCTAACGCCACCACCCGCACCCCCAGTCCCACCAGGATCCAAAACAATGTTCACAGCAGTTGTGACATCTGGACAGGGCCTCTTCAATAGGTCCTACCATATCTACCAAGTGGCCTGCTCCCACTTTATTTCTTCAAAGCTGGAGGCTACTTTTTTAGTTCTCTTCAAATACCGTACTTGAATGCTTAGCCACTCCTCCAAGTGGGCCTCCTGGCACATGTAGTTGGTGGTAGTGGTGCTAATGTTGCTGCTGGTACATGGGCTGGTGGGGCATGTTTCTGGTTTGCAGCTGTTGTGACATGATATGTTGAGGTGGGCCTGCCTGATGATCGTCATGGGGAATGAGGGACAATCCATGCCCAGCTGCCTAGGCCTGTGAGCACAGCTTTTCCATTCACCAGTACTCCTTTGAAACTTTTCTGATGCAGCGTTACCTGTCTCTCCAGCTGTTGAAGGTCTTGCGATATTCAGCGGACATGTTAGCTAGGGGGTATTGGTGAAAATTTGTTAATAAAAGCTGCACATGTACAGAATGATTGTTAAATCGTTTACATTATGACACATTCATATGTGCTTGACCAGATCTACTCACTGAATTCAAATTAACCTATGCACAAGCTACTGTTACTACATGGGTATCTCATAGCTGATCAAGGAAAGTGTCATCTGCTGCCATCTGTATAGTTTACCCTTATGTAAATATGCTCACAATGAAATTACACCATATCATACCTAACAATGATTCTCACTCATGATGATGTGTTGATTTCATATAGTATTTCATATAGTACACATGGTCCTGAGTCACTAAATTGGGCTGATGGATTGCATTACGCAAGTGGGCAGAGAGTTAGACATACATATGTTTGAAAGTGGTTAAGGTGATACAACCCAGGTAGTGTGCCTCAATGTTGAATACTCTACCTGGAGTCACAAAAGCCACCACACATTGCTGACTTAACTTAGTCAGTGTCAGGTAGCCCATACATGGATGTGAGAATGTGAGTTGCCTCCTGAAAAACATGACTGGGATAGCTTTCACTTATGTACCCTTGAGCAACTGTAGGGAAATGTGACATGTGGCTTTTGGTTGACCCTTGTAACCAATAACATGCTTATTCATATTTCAGCATATGCGCACATCGCCTCGAAACCTGCATTTGGCTGCACACATCATGACTTAGAAAATTCTTCTGAGGAGTGTGAATATGCATGCCAGAGCATCCCACATAGCCAGAAATGTCTTGCATATAATGCAGGCACCCTTACAACATGACTCTGAGTGAGGCTAAAGTACACCCGAGGCTGCTTCACAAGAACCATACCTCACAATAGGCCAAGGAATAGAAGTTCTAAGTAACCACCTGATGACGATCAAACACATGAACAGTCACACATGTATGCATGTTATCTGTTGTTTATCACGTAACATTTACACTTGAAATATTTAACATTTCCATTTCACAAACCAATGTTGGTAATATTGCCAGTATCCACAACAAAATAGGTTAGTTTTGATGGCTACCCTGATGATACACATTGATTTTTTTAAATCATATGTATTCTGTATGACGTACTACTACAGGGACGGGTATGTTGTTAACCGTAACACAGCTTGTATGTTTTCACAGCTTTAGGGTCAGTCAAACAGAGATATGTTTAGTTTGAGAGATCTAAATTATGTTCCATTTTTGTGCTAAGTATGCTGCATGCCAATGCAAACATATGTGGAATATTGACACACTGTATGCCTTGGATACCATCATATCTACCCATACATGCATACTAACAGTGTCTTTGTGCACATATTTCATATCTTCTGTACCTGTGTCCAACACAGTACTTTACATAAGCAAGTGACCACAAGCTACACATGCTTAGCAACATACATTTTGCTGTGCTACTAGATAGGTCAAAATTGAAACTTCATTGAATAGCTTAGTGCCATCTTTGGTATCAGTTAATGTGTTTATATTGAACACATGAAGATTCTGCAACAGGTGATGGTTAGTGTGCCCAAGCCACATGAATATAGATGTGCATTCATTATCAAAATGTCAAAATTATAACATGCTCAAATCATGCGTCCCTGCTTACATACACCCTACATTCACAATGGAATCCCTCCTTGTTCATTCACAATTTATATGTGGTTGGGTTCTGATGTGTTTCACACACTGACAGCAAATTGGTAGTAGGTGATCATTACCTCCTAAAACACATCACAATATTACACATAACTTAGATCACACACAGATATAAACATTCAACATAAGGTACTCATGACACTTATCAGTATCATTGGGGCAAATTGATTAAATCCACATCTTCCTTGAGAGTATGGTCTATGTCCCTTTGGAAAACATGATTTGAAACATAGCATTGTAAATAGTAACAGATGCTTACAAGTACATCATTTACACTGTGCTTACCCAGATCTACATTTTACATATTTACATAACAGCTTAGTGTCAAATATCTGACTATGACAACATCATTGAACTCAGCTAGTAGCCAGCATGCAGCTCTGAACTGGCTGAAGTATGTAGGTCAGACATATCCATCATCACATGATAGAGGCATGACTCAAGCATGTGATATATTTAGTTATGCTGGGCAGCATCATGTCAGACTACATTGTACCATGATAGTTTGCTGCACTGGCCTGCCTCAAAGTGAATGTGCCATTTGGCTAGCATATAGTGCATTCCTTTTCTTTCCCCATATCAGAACTCACTTTCAGGAGCCTTGTGCCAACACAGGCACCCTTGCACCATGGTGCAAGGGTGTCTGTGTTGCATGCAACATCGTTTAGGTGCAGGAAAGGGCTTTTACCTGTACCTAGAGATCTTGCATTCTGCAGCACCCATGCCTCTTGGGATTGTTTTTGTGCAAGAAGGTGTCCCTTCCTGCACAAAAACAATCCTAAATGCATTGCAGGCTCTCTTGCACCATGGTGCAAGGGTGCCTGCATTGGTTAGATAGACAATTGTGCACTAGCACGAGGGAATGGACTCAAATGCACATTTTTTTTAAAATGCAGTGCATGCCTGACCTCTAGCATTGGCATGGGGTAGGGCAGGAAGAAGACTTATGGTGCTGCCCTATGCCAATTCCCCATAAATATATGCCTAGATTTTTCTAATGTATTAAGCCATTAAGTAAATCATATTTATTTATTGCTTTGAGAGTGAATTGGGAGTACGTTCTTCACTGTGGTGAGGCTGTGGTTACGTAATTTTAACATAACTACACCCAGTGTTGAATGGTACGTGGAACGCTGTGGATGGTTGGCAGCAATTGGCAGCTCTGTGAGACAGATGATGGTGTCCAGGAGGGCGATAAATGCTGTGTCAGCTGGTGTAGGCATAAACATTGTCAATAATACTGAGTGAATCAATATTTCACTAATCAATGCATTGGCCTGTGCTGCACTAAATATAGACTCCTTTACTGTTGCTTGGGGGTACCCGTGTACACACAATGGTAACATATGCTATATGAAACATAACAAAACACATACAGTGAGAAATGTGCCAGTACGTAATACATGCCCAAGTGTGAAATTACAAGACCTTGTACCGAAAATTCTTCTAGCCACTTCAGTTCTCTATGTGAGCTGTGTGCTGCTTCACACATAAGTGATGGAATTAGGCTCAAAGGATATTTAGTATTATCAGGAGGATGCACCTTCATGAACAAATACAGTCCTGCATGTGGATTTTGTATCCCTGCTTCATGATGTGAGTGTGGCTGCATAGGCCTTAGCAAGCCAAAACCGCAGTGGGACAGGGACAACAGCATGATTGTTTTGAATTCAGTTATGAATATCATTTTATGTATGATGCTGCACTGAGTGGCTATGCACATTCAATGCCCCTCTGTTCACTATCACAGGGCTTTGGTGGAATTTAACTCTGCTGCACCTGTGTCTGATGTAAACCAACATCATGGTGTGCAGCACACACACTCAGTCAGCTCACAATGTTTGGACTATACTCCCTTGGAGCTGTGCTTCAGTTTCAGAAGGTGAACACACGCTTGCAGCACACACACTGTCAGAATATACATACTCTACCACATTGATCGATTTCAGTTGTGTATGTTTTGCCCCAACACATGCTTTGACCCCATTTTGTTGGAATGCACACATATTTTGGTCTACATGATGTTGTACTGCGATGAGTGTAACACCTATCTACAGAGCTTTGGCATGGGCCTAATTCATTTTGGGGAGATGAGTGTTTTGATGTTTACAGTGACTGTGACATGAAATTGCAAACACAAAGCCAGTATATAAAATTGTAATTACATTTTGCAGAAATCAGTCCAAAATTCTGATTTAGTCAATTCTGAAATACAGACTTAAAGAAAAGAAGTTCTGGACAATGTGGTTGTGTCACTGCCTACTCGCAATTATCTGTACAATTTGTCCACTGTCATAATCCTCATCTTCTGCCATTGCTTCCTGCTCCTCATGGGGTACGTCCCATTGGACTTTTGTCCTTACACATATGTATGTACTATGCAACATACCAGTGTTATTTTGTACACCCTGGGGGGAGTATAGCAATCTCACCCCTGACATATCTAAGCACCAAAAGAAAGGCTTCAGTACTCTGAACATTCTATCAACAATACCTATGGTGTTCCCCAGTGCCTAGTTGCACTGAAGTTCAACCTCTGAATGGGGATGTCCAAATGGGGTCATGACTCATGGCTGCAGTCCATATCCTTGGTCAGCTGAAAGTATAAAAAGTAAAAGTCAGTCAGTGATAATGGTGAAGGATACACCCACATTCCAGTACGTCTGTAATGTGTACTGGATAACTCTTTCACATTTCTACTGGTATTTGACAATATTTGTTACGTATACATTTGCACATTTTATTCCACATTACTCTTCCATTTCCCTGTGTCATATCAAAAGATGTGCATGCTCTGATACCTTTGGCACTGCCACAATCAGACATTACCATTTGGGCAGTAGCTTAGTGTGCTCGGTGTTATGAAAGGTTCCTTGATGCTGTATGTTGTTTGCGCTCACTGCATGTGCAAAGTGACAGTATGTTTTTCTTAATTTTGCCCTTGTGGTCATCCATAGGTAGGATGTGTCGGTGCCAACCTATTTCACACTCACACACATATATATGTCACTGTGGAGAAACTGATGTTGTTGCTGCACTACTGACAATGACAGAGCCTTTGATTTCTTCACTTACTTTAGCAAGTGATTTTGGCGAGTATATGTGGCACTTTTTAAACATGCTGCATGTATAGCTGTATGATTATTGTCAGCCTTCAGCAGCTACTTTTCAACAGACAACTTGTCACGGTGCACTGGGATTGACATATTTGTAGCACACACTGACGCTGTACCTAATATATGTATACCACAGACGTGGATACAATACATTGGTCTTCACACTTATTTTACTGTAAGTTGTAGTAGACTGTGTACCTGTATGCAATGATTCTGTCATCACTGCTATGGCAAATAAATGTTGAGACTAGCATCCATAGTACACGGAGATGCCTTGTCCAAGTTGCATTTGGAAATGTTGATGACTGATATATGCCATATTTGGCAACATTGTGTTAGTGTTTGTGACTTTTGCATTTCTGAATTCATATGATTTTCATTTAGGTAACTTACCCCACTGAACAGGTGAGCCAACACATTAGTTTCAGTCACTGGCCTGGCCAAGGACCATGAACCCCAGGATGTACGTGACAGAAGCCGACCACTGGCATTTTTGCACCATCAGGCGCAATAAGGATTACTACACCCAATGCTTTGTGGAGTTTCAGTAACCGGCCTGGCCAAGGACCATGAGTCCCAGGGTGCTACGCGGCACGAGTCACCAGCCAGCATGTTTGTTCCATTGGGTGTGTTAAAGAACACTACACTCCCCGCTGTAACGGGTTTCAGTCACCAGCCCGGCCAAGGACCACGAGCCCCAGGGTGCTACATGGCAGGAATCGCCCAACAGCATTTTCTCACCATCAGGTGCATTAAGGATTGCTACACTCCTAGCTAGGTGGGGTTTCACTCACCGGCCCGGCCAAGGACCAGGAGCCCAAGGGTGCTACACGGCAGGAGCCACCCACCAGCATTTTTGCACCATCAGGTACATTAGGGATCGCTACACTCCCCGGTGAATGGGATGAGTATGAGCCACGGTCGGGCAAAGCCTGCCCCAATGACAGGTCCATCCACACCTGTCGAATTCCGAGGAGGCTAGGCTGGCCCACCCCTCTAACGTCTGCCCCATTTATTTTGGTAAAGGTACTGTGAGAGAACTGTTTTTTTATTGTTTGCTTTACTCTACATGAGACGTATGTTTGGGACTGTATCTCAGGACTATATAGACCATCTCAGTTGCGATAATGGGTTACTCATTAGATTGATGGCTCATTTGCTAGTTCACTAGATTATAACATCTTTGGGCACACCTGGGGAAAGCAATGGGCAAAAGAAAGACAACTGAGGGCAGGCCAGAGGTGGCAGGAAAGAAGTGCAAGAAGAGTCTGAAGAAGACGGGAGGTAATTCGGTTCTTGATCACATTTATAACCTTTTGGTAGATTGTGAGGAGATTCTGGAGCCAACAGATGATATCCTGCCCCGTTAGAGCCCCACCCATACCACCTTGTTCCATTCAATGGCCAACAAATATGATAGTATACCCAGTATGTTTTTAAGAGCTAAAAAACGGGTTCAGAGCAAAGGTAAACCACCATCACGTAGCCCTAACGACCCAGTGTCAGGCCCAGAGACAGTAGCCCTCTCTCCAGCATTGTCCTCTGATCTTCACATTTCCTGCAGCAATCACATTTTACCACTTCAAAGTATGTCTGTAAATTCTTCACCTCAGCGCACTCCTGACAACCCCCATCTTGTGATGGGAGGGGTGCCCGCTACACATATGGTCGATTACCCCCCCCATCTGAGCTGTCTTAATGCATTGATGTCCAATGAGCTGAAATAGGGGTACTTAGGTCTATAGTTTGAGATCTTTTGGATATAGTAAGTCATCTTGTAGAGGGAGGACCAATTTGTCTCCTAAGGTTAAGGCCCAAGCTATTAATCCCATAGACTCCTACCCTCCAACCAGCAGCTGCCCAGTCGCGCACCCAAGTTTCACCCATGCTGATGCGTGTACTGGAGCTACAGTTGTAGCTCCTTTGGAGGGGCAGTAGAGACCGTTTGGTGTGTCTTCAGAAGCAGACTTCTACTACTTCTCCAGAAGAGGCCTAGGCAATCCAACACTAGTCATTAAGAGTGATCTGCAATTCCGACAGGTACTCGTAGAAAGTACTGTTACTTTTGTTCCTTGTAAAATATACATGGTTAATGTACCCAAAATGTCCTTGCAGGATGGGCAGGAGAGGGAGGACTCATTGACGATTAAGGTGATCGATTAGATTCACCATATAAGAGGATGTAGTTTGGTGATCAGTAGTGATATCTTAAGGGCCAGGCGATGTGGACTCCCAACCTCTCCCTTTTATGTGTAGAACATCTCATGGCCAATGGGTGCTTAGTCGATGATCTAGTGGCATTGGCTATTAGAACTAATCCTCCTGCAGGGTCCAACATTTAGTTCAATTACAACCTGCAACAAGTCGATTCAGCATCACTTCATCTTTACTCCCATGTACAACAAGGTGGTGTCTCTGCCCTGAATTAGATAGACTGACTTCAGAAGCTGAATGTTCAGGCTTTAACAGCTAAGGGGAGCATGTGTGGGTCTGAGGGGTGTTTCAACAGATGTTGTGAAAGAGGAAGCAACTCTCTGGTCAGAAAGGGTTTTCGGTGTGGAGGTGCACCACTTTCCGTACCACTTGCAGTGGTTATGTTCACCCACAGTGTTGATAGTAGTTCCCTGGTAGTACAGTCTAACTTAGTTTCTAATTCTCCCTCTTTGTTAAATTCTATGAGTGCATTTCCCAAAATTAATATTATTTCTTGGAATGTGGTGCAGGCAAAGTCTAAATTGCCCCTGCCGCATTGGAATGCCTTCATGTATGCTTTTGACATTTGTATTCTGCAGGAAACTTGGATCACTGAGCAAGTTTTTAGAACTGGATATGTGAGTTATCGTCTCCCACCAGGAAGGGAGGACAAATATTCACTACTCTGCAAATACTAAAGAACCTCTTGGATGAGAGATCTTGCAACCATCTTCTGATCCTAGCAGGGGACTTTAACGTTACTTCTGAACCCCTTGATAGAAATGAAGTGGGCGATTGCTTGGAAGAGGATGAACTTCGGCACATATCCAGGCTAGAGTTAGCCCCATTGAAAAAGTGGTCACAAGTTGCTCTCCAGTTGAAGGCCATGTTGCTTGGGTAAGGGTTAAGGGCTGTCTACAACCAAGTCTGATAAGCAGGGTGCTTTTACATGTAACAATCTTCAAGGGAAGAACTGAATTGATTAAATCCTGATTGATTTAAAGCATTGGTCCCTGGTGGACAATATGGTTGTTAGAGTTCCAATTGATAGTGACCACAATGCACTTGGTCTTAGTTTGTCATCACCTTGGGGTAGAGTGCAAGATGTGCCCTGTTCTCGCCAAATCACAAGGGAGATTCTTCCCACAAATGACAAACCCTCTATAAGGTGGAGTAAGGTGGAGACATTCTTCAGCGTATTAATCATTATTTTGTGTAATGTGTGTCATCCATGGATGACTTGAATGAGGAGGTTTGAGGGTTCTATGAGATTTCCTGTATGCATGTGTGCTTCTTTAAGCAGTTGGAATCATATTTTACTGTGTCTGTGCCCCAATCTAATGAACCCGTAGGGAGGTTGGTGAGTTGTTTAACTGCAAATGTAGGCACGCAAGATTATAATTATCTGAGACAATCCAGTCTGAAGACATCCCCTGCATTAGACCATCTAAGAGGTTGTATAAGCAGGCATAGATCAAGGCTAAGCAGGAATGGGGAGGGGAGAGATGGAGGTCAATCAAGGAGGCACATAAGCATAAAGACTCCAAACAATTTTGGCTACTGGTCATGAATAGTGGACATTGGGGGTTGATCCCCTGGAAAATCACATACAGGCATCTGACTGGTTCTATCATTTTAATTCACTTTATTTTGTGGACAGCAATTGCCTTGCCCCTCTCAACCTCACCCAGTTGGAAAATACTGACTTGTTTGACTTGGGTGATAGGATTCCATAGAATCTATAGTACGATCTAAGACCGCTGGTCCATGGCATCCCAGGAGAGAAATGTGGGCTCAGTATATACTGCTTTTATCCAGTGCTGTCTCAAGGGGAGCCATGATCCCAGGGTCATGACGGGTTGCAGAGGTTATAGCCTTTTTTAAGAAAGGTGATAGGTCCTTTCCTATTAATTACAGGCATATTAGACTTATTGATTCCATTTAGAAAGTGTTCTGCCAAGCTTTTCTTTCTAAAATCCAGGATTGGATTCTCACAAATCATAGTTTGGCTTTCGACAAAAGTCAAGTACAGTTGATCAGGTATTTCCCTTTCTCCTTCTGTTTTGGAAAACAATTGCGATAGGGAAAGGTAGCCTTTACGTTGCTTTATTTAAAGTCAGCCTTTGACATAGTTCCCAGAGGCAAACTCCAGGACGTGCAACATAAAATGAGAATGCCGTCGGAGATCCTAGCCGTAGTTATCTGTCTTCAGGAAGCAAATGTTGCCAGAGTTCCCTAGGGGGGACAAGGTCAGCTAACAGACCCAACCAATGTCAATAGGGGTGTATGCTAGGGGGTATCTGATGTATTCAGATGATGTTACTGAAGGCCACTCTGTGTTAACCATATTCACTACTGTTTTGCATTTTGCCGCCGTTCAAGAATTAGATATGATTAGCTGTATTGTTTTGTCCTGTGATTCTAAAACCATGAGATTTATGAAGTTGGAGTTCCAAGAGGGACCTTTTTAAATCTCTTTTATGATTTGATTTTATCCTGTATGTTTTTATTTACTTATTTATTCTGTTGTGTGGAAAACTTTAAGTGCATTTGATCCCAAAAGAAAGTTATTTTGACTTTGGCCTCCATCAATGTGGCTGTAAACCTAAGTGTGCCTGTATGTTGACTGTCAGTATGGCTGAGATATATCTGTGTTTTGTTATGTTGATGCCATATTGTTATCCAGCATTGACATTTATCCATGTCTGGGGCCTGCACTGCCATTGCATGGCACACATGGTTTTTACCTAATTCTTATTCCTGTGTTGGTCCTGGCAGTTCAATTACCATACCAGTATACTGGCATGTGTTACACACTTACTCATTTAGGAAATACTTGACTGATACGAAGAATGGGCTTTTCTGGCCTACCATACGTTTTAATTGTAATTCTTACCTGGTGCAGATGAAGTGGTTCCATTCAATCACAGAGAGTGAAATGATGCACTAGTAGTCACTGATGTTCTGTAGCTACTGCCATTGATAGATTAGTGAGTGCATGTCATTGTGGAACATCAATGCAATGTCTACACATTGCAGTGTGTTGGGCCACTATTTGGACATGACAAAAGGGCCCATATATTTTGGAATGTGGCACTGAACAATGCAACAAGTCTCCAATCAGCACTGCACTTTGTCACCGAGAAAGGGCAGTGTTTGTTTACAGATTTTAGCTGCACTGGCACACATTGGGCTATGTAGCACAGAGACAGGCACACTTGCACCATGGCGCTTGTGTGGCTGCATTCCAGTGTGATTGACTTTGCAAAGGAGGGCCCCCAGTATGGACCAAGCCATGTGCAAATCAGTCTTGACCCTGCTCCCTCATGGGAACAGTCGAGCCTGAACTGCCAGGCCTGGTCCTCCCTGGACTGGAAGTAAACATTCTGGGACGGGTTTTGGGGTATCATCCTTCATCAGCCAGGCTAGCTTGAATGCAGTGGTGCAGTGAGCACTGGACCCACATCTGGGAATACCCTTCCCACTTCAGGCGAAAAAGGTAAAAAGAAACTGGCATGGCATGGGTAGCAAAAAAATATGGATTTAGGCCCAGATCTCCATACTGGGCATGAATGTTTGACATTGTTCAGCATTCTGTCCATCACTTGTACTTTTTGCAATTGTTGCCCTAAGTGTTTACTTTTCCATTATCTTCCCTATTTCTTTCTTCCTTCCTTCCTTCTCTTGGTTCTTTTCACTTTCTTTACTTCACCCAGTGCCATGGCAGAGTAGGGTGGTGAGCAGGGGAGTGGTGACACCTGGTCCCTCCAAGCAGCTAACAGCAGCTACTGTCTACCTTGTGGGTGGCATCACCACCAAGGGGTGCAAACCTGGACAATCTTTTGTGAGGTGGAGGTGGCAGCACTGTTTTATTATGTGCAGTGCCACCTCCCCTCCATACTAGAAGTGGGGGGGCAGGCCTGGCAGCTGGTACCTCTTGTGGGAGCATCGGCTGCATGGAGGAAGGGTGTGCAGGTATGTGCATCACATCAGCCAGGTCCAGTGCACCTCCCAGCAGCTGATACACTGCTGGGAGGATATCCTCCTCCGAAAGTAGGACCTGCTCATCCTGCTAGGTGTTAAGATCCAGGGCTCAGTAAGTATTAATTACATTATTAGTCGTGTTTGTGTTCTACAATGATAACCTTTTTCCGAATAGCATGCTGCTCACTCTCACAGGTAAGTTACGTTTAGTTTACATTAAGAATCTTATTATGTGATCTTGTTTGAGCTAGGCAGGTGCTCAACGCTACCTAACGTACTTGTTGGCACTCGCTTTGGCTGATTATTTAAGATGCCATTGCAATGCAGACTCCTCTGTCCTCCTGTCACCACAGTGAAATAGTGATATCAGTGAGTTGGTGATCTCCCTGACTTTTATCTATGTAGCTCATGCAGTCTCAATCAATTACACAGTGATGTGTAATGCTACTAGTATGCATCCATGTATTGCAAAAAAGGGAGACTGACTTGGTCCATCAAAGGGAGTGAGAAATAAAAATAGAATCATAGTTCATTCATTGCAGTGCAGTAGTTCCAAATGTAGTTTTTGTTAAGAAAATTGGGGATAGGAATTTTAGGATTAGTTTAGCCAATTGAAAGATAGTCGATATTAGTACCATAGACGATCTGATTTAGATAGGCAAAATGTTACTGTGTTTGCCTGTTGTGATAATGTTGTGGATATTAACTGTGTTTTTCTTATCTTCCATATTTCCTACAACAGCACCCATGGGCAAGAAAAGGGGCAGCACCGAGGCCGGTCCGGGAAGAGCTGGGGAGGAGGTGGTGCTGACTACCAGCACCACCGCTGAGGGCTCTGCTCATCCTAGTAACTCCTAATATTTATGAATATTTTCCTAACTTTTAGCTCTGCCCACTATTATACTACTTTTAATTTTGCCTTGTTTATTTTTTCATAGTGTCTCCTTTTTTAACAACTCCGCTATCCAATTTTTGTTTAATTTCTGCTATCCCTACATTGTCTTTTCTTCTGTCTTTCATTGACTGTTATTATTCCACCCCTTCATTGCGCTTCAATGATTCTGAGTCATCATTATCAACATATGCTCTAACTCTGCCCCTCAGTTACGGAAAGTTACTGGTTGGCTTGACTACCTGGCTTTTCTAACATTGTGAACCAACAAAATGCCCAGAGTGATATTTTGGATAGAACATACTTCAGTGCTAACGGACCTGTAGCAATGTATTGAAGTTGTATTTTTTTCAACTAAGGGGAGGCCTACCTGGCCTCTAAAAATCTATAATGTTTTTTCTAGCCACACCTACCACAAATCGTGCTGGCTCAAGTTCCGATGCAGGAGGAGAGTCAGTTGGAGAGGAGGAGTGGAGTCATGGACGGGCAGTGGTAAGTCACACTGCATGCTCTCTGAAAATTACTTTTATACTCACTAGCTACAATGGTGATGTAGTGATCGTGAACCCTCCGCTTTACCAGCTACAGCGGTGGGTGCAAAGAGTGGAAGGAAAGGATTTGGGATGTGGGTGAAAGGACACATGGGTGAGATTTGGAGAAATTGATGAATGGGTGAAAGGATGATTGAAAAAATAATGGCTACTAAATGGATGGATAACAAATTAGAACATTTGGTAAAAGAAAGGATAAGAGCAAGTAAAGCATAATCATGGTGGCTATGGGTGAATAAAGTAGGAAGATGGAAAGGATGATTGAATATTTCTCTGGATGAATAAACAAGGGAGATCTTCTGGAGAGGTACACGCTGTTTTCCTACTTTGCTTTCTTTGTTTTATGGTTATCAAAGCTATGGTTCAAAGAAGGGGGTATTGTAATTTGTGTTCTAATCTCTTGACTCACTGTATTTGTTAAGGGAGGCTGATATGTATACCGCCCATCTTCATTCATCAACCCTCTCCCTGCCCATGGCATTTTGTCACCCATGACGGAAGAAGTGTAGCATGGTTCAATTTGGGACTGCAGTGTTGGCTGTGTAATGATGTGTCTGATTCAGTTAATGGGGCATTTACAAAGTTTTAAATGTATTGAAAACTGAACACACAAGGTGTGTTTCCCTTTGCCCACTCAGTCACCTCTTAGTACTTCAATGTTTTTGTTTTCTAAGTTCTTTCATCCCAGCCTACAAAAAAGATTGAAAAATCTATTCTTGCATGTGCCACATTTTTATGGCCATGTGAAGTGTTTCCAAAATATAATTCATGGTTTCCCATAGCAGATTTATCTTACGCCTGTTGAGAATTTTCTCTTTTAACTTTTGTTTATACAGCGAGTGAGTAAGCCAAAGCTTAGGCACATGATAAATCAATGATCAGTGACACCCCTCTGTTCTAAAGCAACACCTTTCTGCCATACTCTGCAGTAGTGTAAGGCAAGTTTCCTTTCCTAACTGCCCAGTGAATTAATTAGTTGGAAATAATTTGTGGTTTTGGGTGTGGTCAGTGAGTAAAGTGGAACTAGTAAGTACCTGATTTGGTTTCAAGTTTAGCGTAACGGATACTCTTTGATGAAGGTGCCAAATATAATCCATATAGGGGGTCATTCTGACCTCGGCGGTAAAAGACTCTTACCGCCGGTCAGAAGACTGCCATTATAACGCCGCGGCCGCGGTAAACCGCCATGGTCATTCTGACCCACAACTGCCAAACCGCCAAAAACCCGACATCCACTGAAGGCCGCCTCATCAGCGGTCAGCGATAAACTGGAGATGACCAAATCTCCACCGTCACGCCAACACAAACACTCCCATGCCGTTACGACCCACGAATCGAGCCGCGCTCAAAATACACACACCTTTACAAAACACAGCCACATTGGACAATTCGAAATACACACACCTGATACACATACAAACAACACACCAACACACCCATTGCTATATAAAACACACATCCACATCACCCTCAAACCCCCACAAATCGAAATTCAGAGACAAGGCGCAATACACAGAGAGAGAGCACAGGGAACGCAAAGCACAACACACACAGGAACCCAACATCATCACCCACACCACATCTACGCACAAAACACCACACACCACCACACTCATCACCACAAACACCACCCCACACCTCCTCCACACCACCCCATGGCACCCCAAAGACACCCCAGGTTCTCGGACCAAGAACTCAGGGTCATGGTGGAGGAAATAATTAGGGTAGAGCCCCAGCTCTTCGGCACACAGGTGCAGCACACCACAATAGCCAGGAAGGCGGAGCTATGGCAAAGGATCGTCGACAGGGTCAACGCTGTGGGACAGCATCCCAGAAATCGGGAAGACATCCGAAAGTGCTGGAATGACCTACGGGGGAAGGTGCGGTCGATGGTGTCAAGACACAACATCGCTGTGCAGAAGACTGGCGGCGGACCCCCACCCACTCCACCCAAATTCACAGCATGGGAGCAAGAGGTCTTGAACATCCTGCATCCTGAGGGTCTCGCTGGAGTAGGCAGAGGAATGGACTCTGGTAAGTCTAATCTCAACTACTTCACCCCCCCAACCACCAGCATGCCAACCCACACCCCCACCCTCACCCCCAACCCCCCAGCACACATACTCCCTGTTAATGTCTCACCAGCACAACCCACCCAACCCAAACCCAACCCCAGAATGCCAACACAAACCATGGACACCCATCACCTAAGCATGACCACTGCACATACCCATCCCCCCCCACAAACCACCCTCACAACTCCTCCCACATGGGACTGCCAGCACTGGGAGACAAGGGCACCCACAAATCGCACGCCATGGCACACACAAAAGCAATAACCATACTCTTTTACCTCTGCAGGGCCCGAATGCCAACACACCGGCCAGGAGGGTCCAGATTTGTCCATCCCACCCCCAGAACAGGCCCCCAGTGATGACAGCAGCTCTGTCGACCTAGAACCTGATGACCAGCCCGGACCATCGGGGACCTCTGGACAGTTGGTTACCCTCAGTCAGTCACAGGCCACAGCAGACCTACCCCCCTCTGGAAACACCAGCACAGCACCCACCCAGCAGGCCCATGCTTCTGTCTCCAGGACAGGTCAAGCAGCGGTGTGTCTACCAGTACAGGGCACCCAGGGTAACCCACAACCCCAACAACAACAGGGACCTGGGGGCACTGGTAGTGGGCACACCGTCCAGGGGACAGAGGCCCAGGAACAAAGAGGAACTGGGAGGGCTGCTGTGCGACAGAGGGAGGACAGGCCTAGGGAACCCACTGTCCAAGAGGCCCTCACCACCATCATGGGAGCGTACCACCACTCCCAAGAGACGATGGCGACGGTCCTGGCCAGGTTGCAGGAGATCCTGCTTCTGCATGAGCAACAGAATATGGGATTCCGGGAAGAACTGCGCAGCATCAGTGCCGCAATGGGTACAATGGTGGTGGCACTCAACCAGATTGTCACCACTTTGCGGGACCATGTGGCCCCCCAAAGGGCCCCTGCCACTAGCATGGAGGAAGAACAGCCCACCACCTCTGCCGGCGCTAGTGGTCAGGAGGCCCCGACACAACAGCAACGGCCCACCCGGACCCCACACCCTGCAGAACAAGAACCACCCCGCAAGAAAGGCCTGAGATCTAGGAAGAAGACAGAGTAGGATGTCAAGACCCCCGCCATGCACGGAAACCCCCGGATGTCATCCCACTGTCCCACTTGTTCACCCTGTCCAACCTTGAACTGCCCCTGCTCCACCTTCCACAGGCATATGGACAATGGACCTGTAGGAACGACAGTCTGGACACTGCCATGGACATGCCTCCACCATCACCCATCACCCTTTTTGAACTATACACCTATTTGAAAACTTCAATAAACACAATTATTGCACAAAAACCAACTGGATTCTGCTATCTATTTATTTAAACCAAATGTATTCGATATAACCAACAAAACTTTTCTATTTACATTGTGATGACAACATACCAGTGTCACACAGCGGTAGTCCACGGGAAAAAAACCAGAGGGCACTCCGTGGGGATCAGATCACTGAAATAGGAAGTGATATACACAACTAAGTTACCATACATTGGGGTGAAAGGTCAGACATTAGAGAGCCACTACAGTTACAGACATAATACAATGCAGGAGTAGATTATTACCTGTGTGTCACTGGAAATACTGCAGTATCACTCTGTCCCTGTTGTCTGTGTCGTCCTCTTCGTCTTTCTCCTCTTCACTCTCCGCAGGCTCCACAGCGGCCACAACACCACCATCTGGACCATCCTCCTGCAGGAAAGGCACCTGGCGTCGCAAAGCCAGGTTGTGAAGCATGCAGCAGGCCACGATGATATGACACACCTTCTTTGGTGAGTACATTAGGGATCCACCAGTCATATGCAGGCACCTATTCCTGGCCTTCAGGAGGCCGAAGGTCCGCTCAATCACCCTCCTAGTACGCCCATGGGCCTCATTGTACCGTTCCTCTGCCCTGGTCCTGGGATTCCTCACTGGGGTCAATAGCCAAGGCAGGTTTGGGTAACCAGAGTCACCAATTAGCCACACACGGTGTCTCTGTAGCTGTTCCATCACATAAGGGATGCTGCTATTTCGCATGATGTACGCGTCATGCACTGACCCTGGGCATTTAAATGGGAGATGTACTGGTCAGCCAAACAGACCACCTGGACATTCATCGAATTATAACTTTTTCGGTTCCTGTACACCTGTTCATTGTCTTTTGGGGGAACCAAAGCCACATGGGTACCATCAATGGCACCAATGATATTGGGAATGTGTCCAAGGGCATAGAAATCACCCTTCACTGTAGGCAAGTCACCCACCTCAGGGAAAATGATGTAGCTCCGCATGTATTTCATCAGGGCAGACAACACTCTGGACAACACCTTTGAAAACATAGGCTGAGACATCCCAGATGAAATGGCCACTGTAGTTTGAAATGATCCACTGGCAAAAAAATGCAGTACTGACAGCACCTGCACTAGAGGCGGAATCCCTGTGGGTTGGCGGATGGGTGACATCAGGTCTGGCTCCAGCTGGGCACACAGTTCCTGTATAGTGGCACAGTTGAGTCTGTAGGTGAGTATGACGTGTCTTTCTTCCATTGTCGACAGGTCCACCAGCGGTCTGTACACGGGAACATTCCTCCGTCTCCTCGCAAGTCCCAGCGGACGATGCCTAGGAAGGACAACATGGAGCACAGAGTCAAGCAACCCACAGGTAAGTGCCCACAGCATGCACAGTACACAAATCTCTCGGGATTGAATGGCTAGTATGATTGTCGGTGCAAGGCCTAGCCATGTGTGACGCAGTAGGAATTAAGCCATGTGGGCCCTTGAAATGGCGGCTGCCTGACCTGTGAAGTGTGACAATGTGAAGTGAGGTCATTGCGCAAGCGTGGCACACCGTGGCGGTAGGCGGTCGCAGTCCGCGGCGCAAAGCCGCATTGGACAACATTGAACCCTATGGGTTTCAGGAGCCAATGGCGGTGAGCGCCGGCGGTCGCGTTACACACCGCCGCGGTACGCACCGCCGCGGCCGTAACCGCCATTTTCTCTCTGCTTGATCACACGAGACCTGAGCATCCACAGGAGAGGACCTATACTGCAAGTGCTGCTGTGACCTCGGTCTGGAAGTGACAATGGCTGCTGCGACTGGGGAAAGGGCCCGCACCTTCAGTTCCGAGGAGTTGGAGAAGCTCGTGGATGGGGTCCTCCCCCAGTATGCGCTACTCTACGGGCCTCCAGACCAACAGGTGAGTACACGGGGGGCAATGCATAGTGCCCAATGCTTGGGTTGAGTGGGGAGGATGTACGATGGAGGGGAGGGCAGCGAATGACGAATGCATGGCACGACAGATGAGAGCATGTGCCACATGGCAAGGTTGGGGTGGGGGGGCCACTCACATCGAGCATGCAGAAAAGTGATGATGTTTCTCTTCCCCCCGTAAATGTCACATAGGTCAGCGCCCATCAGAAGATCGACATTTGGCGTGCCATCGCCAAGGACGTCTGGGCCCTGGGGGTCCACAACAGAAGGGGTACCCACTGCCGCAAGAGGTGGGAGGACATCCGCCGCGGGAGCAGGAAGACGGCGGAGGCTCTGCTGGGGATGGCCTCCCAACCTAGGAGGGGTGCCAGTCGTACCTTGACCCCCCTGATGTCCCGGATCCTGGCGGTGGCCTACCCCGATTTAGATGGGCGCTTGAGGACATCACAGCAGACACAAGGGGGTGAGTACCAGCACATTCAGCTATTTTGCGTGCAGTGGAGGTGCCTGGGTGGGGGAGGAGGGCTGTGGGTATCCCTAGGCCAAGGCGATTTCTGTAGGATAGGCCCGTCTGTGAGGTATGGTCCTGTGCCCCCGCCCCCCACCTCTGTAGGGTGCCTAGTAACGCGATTCATGGACCAGTGTATACTCTGTGGGTAGTTGTCGCCCATAGGCTTGTAAGGCATGTCCCAGTGAATGGGTAGTGTACCCCAAGTGCGCAGCGTAGTGCAGGGGGCTTCTGTGTCTGTCCTCTCCGCCAACGGTGTCCCCAATGCATGCACTCAACTTGTCTTCATGTTTTCCACCCCCCCCCATTTTCTTTGTTTTTCTGTGAATGTGTGCATTAGCATCATCAGGCGGAGGAGAAGTGGCATCGGCGCAAGAGGGAGCTGCATCTCACATGGCCCAGGAGGGCCATGCAACGGACTCCGACATGACCAGTGAGACGGAGGGCGAGGGGGGCTCCACCACGGGGACCCGTGGAGACGTCAGCGACACCGACACGTCCTCGGAAGGGAGCTCCCTTGTGGTGGCGGCAACATCCGTGCCCACCGATCCTACAGGTACAGCCGCCACCCAGCGCACCAGCTCCGCCCTCCCAGCAGCCCCTCGGCCTTCGGCCCGTGCCCGCAAGGCCAGGAAGCCGGCCATCTCCTTCGCCCCAGGCACCTCAGGCCCTGCCCCAGTCACCCCTGCTGCCCTCAGTGAGGAGGTCATTGACCTCCTGAGGACCATCATTGTTGGGCAGTCTACCCTTTTGAATGCCATCCAGGGTGTGGAGAGGGAGGTGCATCAAAGCAATGCATACCTGGAGGGCCTTCATTCGGGTCAGGCTGCCCATCAACGATCGTTCAACGCTCTGGCCTCAGCACTGACGGCAGCGATTGTCCCTGTCTCCAGCCTCCCTCTTCTGACTCCCTCCACCCAGTCCCACTCCCCTGTTCCTCTGCCTATCCCATCCACACCTACAGACCAGCCTGCACACACCTCAGCACCCAAGGGCAGCTCATCCAGACATAAGCACCACAGGACACACAAGCATTCACCCAAGCAACATCCAGATGCAGACATGCCAACAGTCACTACCTCCTCTGTGTCCCCCACCTCCTCGTCTCCCTCCTCCCTCCCTGTGACGTCTCCACACACACCTGCAAGCACACCACCCTCAGCCATTGCACCCATCACCAGCACACCCTCCAGACCAGTCCGCACACTTGCAGTCACCACCCCCACTGCCATGTACCCGTCCCCTGTGTCCTCTCCCAGTGTGTCTGTCACCCCCGCTTCCCAACCACACAAACGCAGGCAGGCACCCAAACAACAGCCATCCACCTCACGTCAGCCTCCAGCCCAAGCACCTGCACCCAAAGACAGCACACTTGACTCTCCTACAACCACATCCTCTTCCTCCACTCCCATACCCACTCCAGCTACCCTTCCCATGGCTCCAAAGAAAATTTTCCTCTCTAAACTTGACCTCTTTTCCTCACCTGACCCACCCCCTCCATCCCGTAAGAGTTCCACAAACACCTCAGCCACCACCAGCCCAGCAACTCCCAAGAACGTCGTGCCTGGTTTTTGGAGTCCGCCCTTTCCTTGGGCTGGGACATCGTCCAGCAGCAAAGGCACAGCCAGCCCCCCCCCTGGGAAGAGGAGCAAAAAACTGAAGGGCAGGCGCGACAGGCCTGATACGCCTGCCCCCAAGGAGGGTAGCCTTGCACCGTCACCTGCCACATCGGGTAAGGGAGCCAAGGGCCACGGACAGTCTGCCAAGGAGGGCAAGGGCAACAAGGAGCAAAAGGCAGGGACCAGCCGACCTGGCCATGAGGGCCCCACCAGCCCCATTCCGGGGGATTGGAGGAGACCCAGGGCCCCAGGACTCCATCACAGGAGGGCCCCGCAACGGAAAGGTCCGATGCAGACTGAGCGGCAAGTATTGGCCAGGTGTGGTTCACTGGAAACACAAGACAGGCACCGCTGAACAGGGCCCCGCCGTGAGAAGCACTGCTGAACAGGGGCCAGCCAAGACAGGCACCGCTGAACAGGGCCCCGCAGTGAGAAGCACCGCTGAACAGGGGCCAGCCAAGACAGGCACCGCTGTACAGGGCCCCGCCGTGAGAAGCACCGCTGAACAGGGGCCAGCCAAGACAGGCACCGCTGAACAGGGCCCCGCCGTGAGAAGCACCGCTGAACAGGGCCCCGCCGTGAGTAGCACCGCTGAACAGGGGCCAGCCAAGACAGGCACCGCTGAACAGGGCCCCGCCGTGAGAAGCACCGCTGAACAGGGCCCCGCCGTGAGTAGCACCGCTGAACAGGGGCCAGCCAAGACAGGCACCACTGAACAGGGCCCCGCCGTGAGAAGCACCGCTGAACAGGGCCCCGCCGTCTCAAGCACCGCTCTGCTGGGCCCTTCCTGTCAAGCACCGCTCCTCTGGGCCCTTCCTGTCAAGCACCGCTCCGCTGGGCCCTTCCTGTCAAGCACCGCTCCGCTGGGCCCCGCCGTCTCAAGCACCGCTCCGCTGGGCCCTTCCTGTCAAGCACCGCTCCGCTGGGCCCCGCCGTCTCAAGCACCGCTCCGCTGGGCCCTTCCTGTCAAGCACCGCTCCGTTGGGCCCTTCCTGTCAAGCACCGCTCCGCTGGGCCCTTCCTGTCAAGCACCGCTCCGCTGGGCCCTTCCTGTCAAGCACCACTCCGCTGGGCCCCGCCGTCTCAACACCGCTCCGCTGGGCCCTTCCTGTCAAGCACCGCTCCGCTGGGCCCTTCCTGTCAAGCACCGCTCCGCTGGGCCCTTCCTGTCAAGCACCGCTCCGCTGGGCCCCGCCGTCTCAAGCACCGCTCCGCTGGGCCCTTCCTGTCAAGCACCGCTCCGCTGGGCCCTTCCTGTCAAGCACCGCTCCGCTGGGCCCCGGCGTCTCAAGCACCGCTCCGCTGGGCCCTTCCTGTCAAGCACCGCTCCGCTGGGCCCCGCCGTCTCAAGCACCGCTCCGCTGGGCCCTTCCTGTCAAGCACCGCTCCGCTGGGCACCGCCGTCTCAAGCACCGCTCCGCTGGGCACCGCCGTCTCAAGCACCGCTCCGCTGGGCCCTTCCTGTCAAGCACCGCTCCGCTGGGCCCTTCCTGTCAAGCACCGCTGGCCCATTGGCAGTCCCGGTTCTGTGTCGGGCAGGCCTTCACGACGCACTCTGCCCACCATGCCTCCTCCATGACCAGTGGTCTCTGTAATCCACCTGACGGACTGTGGCTTTGCACTCCCCAGGATGGCACAGTGGGCAATCCACCCACTGTAGAGACTTGTGAGACTGTGGCTTTGCACTCCCCAGGATGGCACATTGGGCATGGAGGGCCTTCGTGGATCTGGCGTCGTGGACTCATGTGGCTGAGGTGCCCCCCCTTCCCTTCCCCCTGAGGTGCCTGTTTTAACTTTTTGTGATGCCCCAGCAGTGTTCTCTCCAATTGACTCGATCTCGTGTGTGGGCTTTGCCCATGTGTTGCTGCACATTGGCCCACGGACATTTGGACTTTGAAAGACTGGGCCGGACTTTTGCTACTTGTATGGATATAGTTCTAGATGTGTATTAATTCTTCATATATTGCTAAGATCGCTATACTTTATTGTTGCAATAATATAGTTCTACTTTTACATTCATTGCCTTTTGTCTTTGCTTTTTTTGGGGGGGGTTTCACTCTGACTTTTTTATCTGCATAGGTGTGTAGATATTTCGGTGGGGGTGAGGGTGAGGGTGGGTGTGTGGCGTATGTGTGTGCCCGTAACCTTTCCTCCTCCCCCCTCCCCTGTGTCGTAGGTGCAGTACTCACCGTTGTCGTCTGCGGCGAGGTTCGTGATCCTGGAAGAAGAGCAGGAAGGCAATGGCTGGGAGGATGTGGAGTTCGGGTTCCATGCTGTTCTGATTCCGCGTGGAGTGTGTTGAGGTAAGCGTTTTCCATTGGAGATGTCTGTTTCCGCCATGTTTTTATCGGCGGGGCTCCCGCCCCGGAAAAGGTGGCGGATTGGTGAGTCATGATAGGGTGGGCGGTACATTGTCTGCCGCCTGCCTGTTGGCGGTGACCGCCGCGCCGTGGCGGTCGGAGTGTCAATGCGGCGGCCTGTGTTGGTGGTTCCCGCCAGGGTCAGAATTCAGTTTTTTTGGCCGCCAGCCTGTTGGCGGGTTGGCCGCCGCTTTAACACTGACCGCCAGGGTCAGAATGACCCCCATAGTCTGTTCCTTTTCCTATAGCACAGTGCTTCGTTTTCCCCACTGTCTACTTATGGCAAAAAGGATCATATAGACGCATTTTATACGTGACATGTGTCATGTAGTATCTCATTTACTATTCTCTGGCCTCTTTGGAGTCATCATAGAAACTAAGTGAAAGGCATTTGGAGAAGAGCAGGGCTATTGGAACTAAAGATAGATAATTGTCAACTATAGCTGCCACAGCGGCAGACAGTAGTAAAGTACCCAATGTCCTGGCTAGCATGCCTCCATTAAGTTGGCATAACAACTTGTACTCAATAGTGCATTTTGCCTTAATAATAAATTAGAGGTAATGTATGTTTATTATTCCACTAAAAGTGGCTTTTTAGTTACTAGACAAGACTTTAAATGAAAAGAAAATCAAAGTGTTGTTTTTTTAACTGGTGTTATTCTTCCACAAATTATTTTCTAACAGGCAGGCAGTGCTTTTTTGTGAGGTATGTGTGGGTAAGCAAATAAAATTGGCCCTGTGACTCATAATCATATCAAATTCCACTGTCCCTTGTGGACCAGCAATGAAGTACTAATGTACTACCCACTATCTATCATTTGAAGAAGTGTTTGTTCAGAGCATTGTTTACAATTTGGCCATTTTTATTCTTCTTTTTCTTGAAATAGCTACTCCTCCTCGTTGGCCACCACCAACCAGGCAGGAGATTGCAGTCCGTCTGTGGCAGCTGAGGCTGGGGAACATCCAGGCTGATTATCAGAGCCTGGTGATCCCGAAGGAGGAAAAGGCAGAAAAAGCTATTTAGGACATTATACCCAGCAGAGCAGCACACCAGCCCCCAGCCTCCTGCCCAGTACATCGTCCCTGACTGCACTTGCTGCTTCATCCTCCCACTCTAGCAGGGCATTGCTCAGACGCATCCTGCAGTGGATGGACCAGATGGAGAGCCGGCTCGCCAGCATTGAACAGAGCTTGGACCAGCTCCGGACCTATAATTACAGTGCCCACTTTAAGCCCTTTTTTCATTTTTGTTGTTTTGGTGGGTAGGACTTGTTGAGGGTGGGGAGGGATTTGGGCTGGATTTTCGACTTTCTGTTGGACTTTTGGGCAATGTGGTTATTTGTTCTGGGAGAGGAGTGGATCTGTTGTGGGTGGAGAGAGAGGGCTTTCTACTTGTAATTAATGAATGGAATTTGTTTTTTTTCATTTCCACCAAAAATCTTTTTTTTGGTGTTTTAGACATTTAGGCGGTCATTCTGACCGCGGTGGGCGGCGGGCACCGCCCGCCATGCGGTCACCGCCGAATGGCCGCTCCACGGTCAGGAGACCGCGGATGCCATTCTGGCTTTCCCGCTGGCCCGGCGGACGACCGCCAAAAGTCCGCCCGCCGGCCCAGCGGGAAAGCCCCTGCAACGAGGAAGCCGGCTCCGAATGGAGCCGGCGGAGTTGCAGGGGTGCGACGGGTGCAGTGGCACCCGTCGCGATTTTCACTTTCTGCAAAGCAGACAGTGAAAATCTGTATGGGGCCCTGTTAGGGGGCCCCACGACACCCGTTCCCGCCATCCTGGTTCTGGCGGTGAAAACCGACCATGGGGTCGGAATCCCCATGGCGGCGCTGCAAGCAGCGCCGCCATGGAGGATTCCCTGGGACAGGGGAAAACCGGCGGGAAACCGCCGGTTCCCCTTTTCTGACCGCGGCTTTACCGCTGCGGTCAGAATAGCCCTGGAAACACCGCCAGCCTGTTGGCGGTGCTTCCGCTGCCCTCCGCCCTGGCGGTCAGAGACCGCCAAGGTTGGAATGAGGGCCTTAGTCTGCACTGCTGTCTTTTAGTGTAACCTGCTATTTTAATCTGCTAAAACATGAATGTAACTTACTTAGACCCTTGCCCTATTGCCTTCAGCAATTATACATTGACCACTAGGGGATGATTGCCCTTGATGTTTTGCCTACAAGGACGCATTACACATAGGCAACATCTTCTTCAGTAGGAGGTAATTACTAACTAAACAAGTTCAGTTCAATCCATGGTTCTTCTGTTACCTGAATAGATGAAGCAAGGGAGTCTTCTTACTGCATGGATTGTCCTAAGGTGGCATGTTAAAGGGGTGATAGGGATAGTAGTAGCAGGCTAGCATGCTAACAGGCAAGACAGAAGGCACCACTCTTACCTATAAGAAAGCCAAATGCAGGATTAATTAAAGGGTTATCCATCAATGCCAACTAGATTGAAAGAAAACAGCAAGTTTATGGGTCACATATCATACTTTTGGGAAGACTGAGACCAGACTACTGCAACAAAAGCATTATACACAGAACAAAGAAGCCCATATGATAATACAATCTAGCAACATCAATTTCTCCTGAGCAATGGTGGGGAGATATAATACTAAATTTAGGAAATAAAATCATGGAGTCAGGAGAAGTCAGCTCAGACTCAAGAGTGTTTGGACCAGTGAAGAAAGTACCATCTTTCTTGGCATGTGACCCCCATTTTTACATGTATGTCAGTATGTTTTTGCCTGTCTCACTGGGATCTTGCTAGCCAGGACCCCATTGCTCATAGTTTGTGGCCTGAGTGTGTATACCTGTGTAGTGCCTAACTGTGTCACTGAGGCTCTGCTAATCTGAACCTCAGTTCTCATGCTCTCTCTGCCTTTACATTTTTAAATCTGTCACTGTAGGCTAGTGACCACTTTTTAACAATTGCAATTGGCATACTGGAACACCTTTATAATTCACTAGTATATGGTACCTCGGTACCTAGGGTATTGGGGTTCCAGGAGATCCCTATTGGCTGAAGCATTTCTTTTACCACCCATAGGGAGCTCAGACAAACCTTTACACAGGACTGCCACTGCAGCCTGAGTGAAATAACGCACACATTATTTCACAGCCATTTTCACTGCACTTAAGTAACTTATAAGTCACTTATAAGTCACCCATATGTCTAACCTTCACTTGCTGAAGGTTAGGTGCAAAGTTACTAAGTGTGAGGGCACCCTTGCACTAGGAAAGGTACCCCCACATAGTACAGGGCGATTTCCCCGGACCTTGTGAGTGCGGGGACACCATTACACATGTGCACTACACATAGGTCAATACCTATATGTAGCTTCACAATGGAAACTCCGAACATGGCCATGTAACATGTCTAAGATCATGGAATTGTCCCCAATGCCAAATCTGGTATTGGGGAGCCAATTCCATGCATCCCGGGGGCTCCACTATGGACCTCCGGTACGGCCAAACCAGCTCTCTGGGGTTTTCACTACAGCTACCACTTTTGCCACCCCGCAGAAAGTGTTCTGCACTCCTGGGTTGGGGGCAGCCCTCTCTCTTTGGAAATAGGTGTTAAAGGCTGGGGAGGGGTAGCCTCTCCCAGCCTCTGGAAATGCTTTAAAGAGCACAGATGGTGCCCTCCTTGCATAAGCCAGTCTACAGGGGTTTAGGGAACACCCAGTTCCTGCTCTGGCATGAAACTGGACAAAGGAAAGGGGAGTGACCACTCCTCTGTCCATCACCACCCCAGGGGTGGTGCCCAGAGCTCCTCCAGTGTGTCCCAGACCTCTGTCATCTTGTTTCCAGAGGTGTGAGGGCACTCTGGAGGCCTCTGAGTGGCCAGGGCTAGCAGGTGATGTCAGAGACCCCTCCTGATAGGTGCTTACCTGACTAGGTGGCCAATCCAGCAAGACTCCTCTGCACCTCTCTCTTCCACTTCTGACAAGGATCGACCGGTGCTCCAGGACGCCTGCAAAACTGAAACAAAGTAACCAGAAGACTACCAGCAACATTGTAGCACCTAATCCTGCCAGCTTTTTCGACTGCTTCCTGGTGGTGCATGCTCTTGGGGCTGCCTGCCTTCACCCTGCACTGGAAGCCATGAAGAAATCTTCTGTGGGTTGATGGAATCTTCCCCCTGCTATAGCGGGCACCAAACTTCAGCTTCACTGGTACTCTGGGACCCCTCTCATCCTGACGAGCGTGGCCCCTGGAACACAGGTGGTGGACCCAAGTCAACCAAACAGTCCAGTGGTCCAAGTCTCCAAATTTGGCCTTGCCTCTTCTCTCCAGACAGTAATCCTATGCACAGCATGAACTGCTGTTACAAGGGCTTTTGTGCACATTTCCAAGAAATATCATATACACTGCTGATCCTAGGTCCCCAGCACTCTGTCCTGTGATGCTCAGCTCCCTATGTTGATCTCTGGTGTCGTGGGACGTCTCTTTGCAGAGTTGAGATGACCGCTGTGTTCAGACCTCTTAAACACATGTTCAAGGACTTCTGCGGGTGCTTCCTGCTTGTGCATTGGCTTGTTATGTTGCTGAGGGCCCCCTCGGTCTCCTCTCCCAAGTGGCAATATCCTGGTCCTTCCTGGGCCTGGGCAGCACCCTTTTATTTCAACTGCAACTCTTGCAACTAGCAAGGCTTGTTTGTGGTATTTTGCCAAGGAAACAACTCTGCATCCTCCAGCTCGCAGTGGGGCATCTTCTACATGAAAAGAAACTTCCTAGCTCCTTTCGTTGTTGCAAAACCTGCAGCATCCTCCAACCGGAGGCAGCCATTTTGCACCTTCATCCAGGGTTTAGTGGGCTCCTGCCCCCACTGGACACTTTAGCGACTCTTGGACTTTGTACCCTTCCTTTGAAGGTATTCAGGTCCAGGAATCCATCTTCAGTGCTTTGCAGTCCATTGTGGTCTTTGCAAAATCCTTTATCACAACTTTAGAGTGTTTCTGGGGTAATAGTAGTACTTTACTCCTACTTTCCAGGGTCTTGGGATGGGGTATGTTTTACACCCTTAGTGTTTTTGTTACACTCCCCGTGACCCTCTACACACTACACTAGCCTAGGAGTCCATTCATGGTTCACATTTCACTTTTAGTATATGGTTTGTGTTTCCCCTAGGCCTATGCATCCTATTGTATTCTACAGTGTTTGCACTACTTTCTGACTGTTTTACTTACCTGATTTGGTTTGTTGTGTTAGTTATACCTCAATAAATCACACAGCCCGAGGGAAGAGGGTTAGGGGCTCAATGAATGGATGGGAAAGGGGATTTGAAAAAAGGTGCGAATAGGATAAACACTACACAAAAGAAACCATAACAATATTTGTTGGGGTGCAGGGCAACACACGCTCATCAATCTGTTGTGGAAGGAAACAAAGGGATAAGAAAGTATGACACAATTCAGTAAATTAATTGGAAACAGTACTTCTGCCCCAGAGGGACCCTAGATAGAATATCCTAAGTGCTATACCTTCTTGTTTTGAAATAAGAAGGATTGAATGTAACCCACCCAGTTCTAAAAATGATGAATATTAAAAGGAAAATGATACTGTTTTGCCACATTGGGTGATGCATCTCCATTCTTTTTGGAATGTCCATCACTCTGGTGCCTGTCTGAACCTGTCTAGTAGGTAAGCTGGAGTACTGACTTTTCCAAGTTTGTTCATGCAGGAGACAACTGTGGAGAAGGCCTGTGTATTGAAAAAAACAGTAGCTGTATTATAGAGTAAAGGAAAAGGACAAAAGAAAGCACATTGAGCATCATGAAGAGTCAGAAGTGTACCAAAAAGACTCAGAGGCAGAGCAAGAACAGAAGAGGAGTTTCACTTTTGGGCTAGAAATGCAGCATACACATACTCATCAGCATTTCCACTTTAATGCACCTCTCTCCATTTCACAGAGCTGAGTGAGAACTAGGGGCCTCAGAGTCTTCACCATCATCATGGGATAACTTTCTCTTTTCTAGCTGTTGAGGTTGTCTAGCCCTGAGTCCTTCCTTTTTCCTCCTACAGATTCAGAGTAACTTCGTCCCAGCCTCAAACCGAGCAAGGTAGACCTGTGAAGTGCACTGCTGCTGAAGAATAAATAGAGAAACAGAACTGGCGTTTTCTTGTGTAGATTTCTGTTTGAAAACTAAAGTGCCCGGTTTGTTATGAGGAACCAGAAAAAAATAGACCCTGCAGGTACATTTTTCTACTTTTGAAAGGCCAATCATTTTCAGGAAAAAATTATCACCCATCTGCCCTCAAACATTGCAAATCATTGGAAACAAGTTTACACATTTCATAGTCAGACACCACATACATCAGTCATCACTCACAAATTCACAATCAATCAATTTATCACCACTCATTGGTGCAATAGTTACTTAGTAGCTACTTGTCAAGACAACTATTGCCAGCATTGTTAAGTTCTTCCCTCAGCAAAAGATATCCCCCTTTTCTCTGTACCCACGTTGGTTGCCGCAGCATCCTCTCTCTCAGTGGCTCTTACAGAGGCTGTTCTTAAAACTAGCCTCCTCAGGTTTAATTGCCACTCAAGATGGTGGCTGTAGATCTTTGTGAGGTCAGCACTCTAGTGTTTCTACCTTAGTTTTGTGCTAAAGCTTCCCTCCAGCTGTTTCTCTCTGGGAACCGTGCACTTCAACTATCATCTTGAGGAGAATGAGCAGTGTTCCTGTGGTGCTTCGCTTCATTGAGAATTCTTCCAGTATTGAGTAGTTAATCATATTTCCTGGTACTGTGTGCTCACCACGAATTATTTACCTATTGGAGAAGTTGATTTTTTTTCCTTCTTCCAGCAACTGGCTATCAGCTATATATATATATATATATATATATATATATATATATATAAACTCTTCGCCTTGCAGACTCATCAGTTTTAGAGACAAACCTCAGAACTCAGACTGATGCGACTGATGCCTTAGGGACTGTGAGTGAGAAATCCAAACTTTGAGAAGGAAGTTTCTATTTCTGTAAAAGACAATAGTAAATTGTACGTTTGTGAACTTTTGGACTGTTCTTTAGAGAACCTTGGATTTTACCTCTGACTTCTGGAGAAAAGATGATTCTGAGACAACATTATTCTTTTACAAAGAGGCTAGACTCTCAAAAGGTCCAGGTTAGGAGAGTGATTGAATTGGGTGAATGAGAATGACTGAACAGTTGAATGTGCAGTAGGAATTCACTTATTTATGCTCTTATCACCCAACTGCAGGTCCTTCCCTTAAAGAAATTCCCAAGAGAAGAAAGGAGCTAGTTACCGAAGCACACACAGAATATCGTGCCTTCAAGTAGGAAACACAGGTAGGAACAGGATCTTGAGGTGGTCTTTCTTTTTCTATACCCATTCCCCTTTCCCCCTAGTGGATGTAGGGTTCAGTAAACTAGTTAAGGTCTGGACACGCATCTGTTTTAGGGAGTTGGGTAAAAGGTACCCACTCCTGTAGACTTTTGATTCAATTGGTAATCTTCTGACACTACCTTTTCCAATACAAGCATGGTGGTTGAACAAAATATCTCCTCTTTGATGGTATCTACACATTAGAATTAGGCATTGGAAGTTTATTAATCAATGATCTTCGAGGGTAGCCTTGCTAGGTGAGGTGTAAAAATAGGATAGGCAATGGCATGTGAGGGAGGCAGGCATCATCTTCAATGTCCTGAAGGATATGTGGGGGGTTTTTCACTTCACTTGGCTTCAACTCCAATCCTGGCTTATATGTGACTTTAAAATCCATGATGGGGCTGCGTAAATCTGACACAAAAATAATGTTGCACTAGCTCATTGTTTTGCAAGGAAAGAAAGAGAAAAATAAGCTGATGGGAAATAATTAAAAAGATCTATGGTGGCACTCGCATACTTAATCAGAGAAGTAGAGTTCATCCTCAAACTCTGGTGGTTCTCCTAGAAGTCGGTCAGCTAACACACTTGATTCTGACCAATTATCCTCTTCCTCCTCCTGTGGTGTTTCGGGAATGTTGTAATCAGGTGGTAAATCGTGGTCAATCTTTCCACATTTTGAGGCAAGAGACTGGTCCTTCTCATTGTAACAACTGCACCAACTGCACTGAACACATTTTCAGCAGATACACTGGCTACAGGATAAGCCTGCTGAGCTCTGGCCATTGGTGCATCTTCCCATACCAATTCACCAATGGGTTTGTTACACACACACCTGTTTCAGGTCATCCACATACTCCTAGAACATCCTCTGAATAGTTATTGGTGCTGCCACCTGCTTGACCACTTTTCCCTTTACCTCTGCACTGGACTTAAGCCCTACCACTTGAAACCAAGCTAATGCAGAGGTTGGGTTTGATTCTTCTGTTGCTGTTGTTGTTAGTTTTCTTGTTGGTTGGCAGATGTGAGACAAGACTGTCCTCTCTAGAAGTTGATGGTGGTACCCCAGTACTGTGGAGTGGGACTCTAAATTAAAGTAATTCTTCTTCCACTTCTCCTGCTTGCTCTACAATCCACCTCTGCATAGTGAAACATCCCTTCAGAAAAGGAATGATAGCAGAAGGAATTTACTTGTAGTGTCAATCAAGTAGCCTGGCATAGATGTACTGTTTAAACAAGATGATGTCATTTTGCACCCTTGCACTACAAGTCTAGTGATAGCGTAGGCTACTAACCAAGGCATACACTTCTGGATTTGTGTTCACATCCCTGAATGCAAACCTTTCAGACACCTTCTTTAGCTGCTCCTTTAGCAAATGCAATGACAGGATAGCTTGGCCAATTGTACTATTCTCCTTGCTAACTTCCCGCATGAAAACCTCAAAAGGGAGCATCATCTGTGTGAGGTAATTGACTAGGCCCCATGTATCCGCATCCATGGTAATAGCTTTCCCAATTGCATCAGCTCCTCTTTGAATTACACAGTCATTGACCTGTTAGTACTGCCCAAACAGACGTTGCAACATATAATAGGTTGTCTTCACCGTGATGCTACCTCCTGTATTAGGGATTTAACTGGTACTCTGTTATCACAATGAATAATCCACAGCTGTTTCCGGGCTTTAACAAAATGGCTGAAAAGAGTGCAGATGTGCCTTTTATGTCTTCTTGTTTAAGTCTTGCATAGCCAGGCTGATGTGGTGCACCAAAGACAGGACCCTGAAATAGCCACTGACGCCATGGCCTTGACAATGTTACTGCCAATGTCGATGGGAAAAAATCCAACTTAAAGACGTTTGGGCTGCAGTCATTCAAACACCTTGCTAATAAAGTCCTCCAAGATGTGTGCAGCTGTGTGTGATTTCTCCATGGCGAACATGGCTGCTGTTTCATGCCACTGAACGCTCTTAAAAATTTCCTCAGGGCCAAGACCTGTAGATGGCTTTTGCTTTGTCCCAGAAAAAAGATCCAATGTGCTGTGATGCACATGTAATCAGTCACCTGACAACTGGTCCATATGTATGATATCTGTCGTCAGGTGGATAGCGCAGACAACACTTTGCTGAAAGGTTAGTCTAACCAATTGCTGTACATCCTGATAAAGTGCTGGAACAGCAACTCTGGTAAAATAGGTCCAGTTTGAAACCTTGCATTTCAGGCAGAGGCCTGCCACAAACTATAAGAATCCCACTTCTTCCACAAAAGAAAAATGGAGGAGGTCCAGTGCTAATAGTTTTGCCACCTTCCTATTGTACAAAAGTGCCATTGGGTGGTTGTGGTCATATGGCCTCTCCTGCATTAACATGCCTGTAGTTGTAGCCTGGATTTTCTTCTTTTGTGGGGCCACTGACATAGATGACTTTTGAGATGTTGATGGGGGTAGACTCAATACCCGTTGTGGTGCAGTCACTGTATGGCTTAGTGTCTCCATATAACTCTGAGGCTTCCTGTGCCATTGTGAGGTCACTGGGGCAGGTAATTCTGGTGCACTGTTGGGGACAATGCTGCTTTGCATGAGGATGTCACCATCTTGTTCCCTGCCTTCCACCATGATTTTATCAGTTGCAGCCGATGTTTCCTGGCTCTCCTCACCTTCATCAACATGACCACGTTGAGCTGTTTTTTTAAGTTGCTCCTCCCACCAGATTGCATATTTACCTATTGGGTTACTGCCAATGCCTGAAGAAGAACTCGATGAAGGTGGGTATGTTGATTTCCTCTCTGCAGCGCGTACTTTTACTGCAGTACATGTTGGTGCAGGTCTGTGTTAGGGCCTTACAAATATGGGAGCTGGTGGTGTTGCCTATGCCACATCCCTCAGAGCAAGTTTGACGATAATATCGGACTCCTCTTTGCCAGCTTCCATAATGACTGGCTCATCTTGATCATCCTCCTCATCATCATCTTCAATGATGATTCTAAGGCTTTCTGGAACTTTTCTTTTTCCCTGTCTCTCCTGGAATCTCCCAAACTCTGCCGAGGTTCACTACAACCCCCTATCATTGTCATCATAAGTGGTGCTTGGAGAAGATGACGAAGTAGTACCTTGCCTTTTTCTTTCTGGAGGTCTGGCAGTTATTGTTTCTAAAAGAAGAGGTTCTTGCTCATCAGGAAGCTTGACCTCAGATTCTGCTCCAACTTTGGGAAGATCTAGTATTGCTGGTTGTGGCTGCTGTCCACTTTGCTCTGTTTCATGAAATGAATGGGTACTAATTTGTGAAAGGGACCAATCAAATTCAGTATCACTGCTCGTCAGCATCACCATGATTGCAGTGGCTGCCTCACTGACGAACATGGTCTTGGGCTTAGCTTGGGGCAGTGCTGTTGATGCAGGATTGCTGCTCCCATGTTCCTTCCTGGAGACCGATGTGGCAGGCAAACATCTCCCAAAAAAGGATGAGATGAACACGCCACTGGTTGTAAGATGCTTCTTCTCACTGACCACTTTCTTGGGAGCAACGTTCTTTGGAGCCTCTCAGTTGGCAGTGGCACTGAGCTGCACAAGTGGAAGAGATGGGAGAACTAACTGCATGGGCCTTCTCTTTTTCAGTAATGTGGGTGATGTGATGTCTCTTTTCTTGTGCATCTAAAAGAAATCAAGCAAGAAAAACATATAGTTAATGAAACAAGGCATTGTTGCAGGTTGAAATAGTACAAACAAATGCAATATTAGTGTGGTTGGTTACTTATGTCATAAATACCAATTTAAAATAACATTGTAAAGTCAGACCACACCACACACCATAACATTTATTTTCAAATCAAGCAGCTCATTGTCCAGCTATAGCTCTTTGCTTTATCTCCATCTGTAAAGTAGACATCGGTGGTAGTCAGAAAGAGGTGCATGGGTAAATGGAATAATCCTTAAAAAACCCATGGTGGAAAGGTGGTCCAGGGCAATTGAATAATCTTTCAAAAAACGTATTTAAGCTGCTGATGTGTCTGCAGTGCACCGCAGCTAGGGTGTCCAGGAGGAAATGGAATTATTGTACACCTAACAAAAATGAATGCTGTAGCGCAGCTGTGCGTCTTTGGTGGATGGATGGCTGGATGAATGAAGTCAAAATGCAGAATTAAATAAAGTTAAATAAACGTTTTAGAAAATTTAAAAATACAACCAAAAATGTTAAAATTAAAAAGCAAGAAATTACAAAAAAGTAACTACAAATCAAAATAAAGAAATTAAAAAATAATAAGAACAAAATAACAAAATGGCTGCCAGCCACATGGTCAAACAACAGCAACAAGGAGCAAGGAGGCCTGACAAACAAACAACACATGCAAACCTATGTCAAAGACACACTGGCTGGATGCACAAAGTGGCTGTCAGCCACACAGTAAAACAACAACAAGGATCAAGGAGACCAGGCAAACAAAGAACACATGCAAACGTATGGCAAAGGGCACTGGCTGGATACACAAAATGGCCACCAGTCACATGGTCAAACAAGGAGCATGGAGGCAGGTGGAACAAAGAACACATGCAAGACTATGGCAAAGGGACACTGAGGGGATGCACAAATGGCCGCCAACCACATTGTCAAACAACAACAAGGTACAAGGATAACAAAGACCGCAATCAAGCCTACGGAAAAGACACACTGGCTGGATGCACGAAATGGCCACCAGATACATGGTCAAACAATAACTGTGAACAGGGAGGCATGGAGATTAAAGAACACATGCAAGCCTATGGACATAGACTACACAAAATGGCGCCTGGCATGAAGAACAAAGACAAATAGTAAATTATGGCAAACACACACACTGGCCATAAGGAGGCATGGTGGTAACATTGAAGAAAACACTAACATTAATTCAGCAATGCAAAACACATATGTTAACTGAGCTATAAAAAATTCACAACAACAGTACACATTTTCCTATGCCATCAAATATTACCCCACAACATATACACTTTTTGCAAAAAAACAAATGAAATGCAAACAAAAGTCACCATTTTTAATTTATTCCAATGCCATCCCTCCTCCAAACGACGTTTTAAAAACAAATACCACTGAAAGATTTATTTCATGCACCAATGACTACTAGAACTGGGTCTACTGATTAGATGCCCCTATGGAAATCTATGCCACATAGTTAAATAATATTACAAATGCTACAAACATGTAGAAAACGTACTGAGCTGTGCAACAATTTTCCTTTACCAAAGATGAAAAATCAATTGAATGCAAAATAAATAATATCTAGACCCATACTTAAACTCCAGGCCACTTACATTATAATTTTTTTTTAAATCACATTAAAGTGCAAAGAGATACTGGTGCATGCCGAAGCAAACAAACAGCACACTTATTTAAAAAAATGTTAAACATACTTGTGTGATTTCACAAAAACAAAGGCCCATATTTATACTTTTTGACGCTAAACTGCGCTAACGCAGTTTAGCGTCAAAAAATTTAGCGCCGTCTAACGCCATTCTGAAGCGCCATGCGGGCGCCGTATTTATGGAATGGCGTTAGCCGGCGCAAGCAGACCGGCGCTGCCTGGTTTGCGTGGAAAAAAACCACGTAGACCAGGCAGCGCCGGCGTTGGGAAAAAATGACGTTAGGGCGTCTTAAAATGGGGCAAGTCAGGTTGAGGCAAAAAAATCGCCTCAACCTGATTTGCGCCATTTTTTTACGACGCCCAGACGCCATTTCATGACTCCTGTCTTAGTAAAGACAGGAGTCATGCCCCCTTGCCCAATGGCCATGCCCAGGGGACTTGTGTCCCCTGGGCATGGTCATTGGGCATAGTGGCATGTAGGGGGGCACAAATAAGGCCCCCCTATGCCACCCAAAAAAAAGTAAAAAAATATAAAAAATAATACTTACCTGAACTTACCTGAATGTCCCTGGGGTGGGTCCCTCCATCCTTGGGTGTCCTCCTGGGGTGGGCAGGGGTGGCAGGGGGGGTCCCTGGGGGCAGGGGAGGGCACCTGTGGGCTCATTTTGAGCCCACAGGCCCCTTAACGCCTACCCTGACCCAGGCGTTAAATAGTGGCGCAAATGCGGGGTTTTTTGACCCGCCAACTCCCGGGCGTGATTTTTGCCCGGGAGTATAAATACGCCGCATTTGTGTCGCCGTCATTTTTTTCGACGGGAACGCCTTCCTTGCATCTCATTAACGCAAGGAAGGCGTTCACGCAAAAAAATGACGCTATTTGCCAATACTTTGGCGCTAGACGCATCTAACGCCAAAGTATAAATATGGCGTTAGTTTTGCGCCGAATTTGCGTCGAAAAAAACGACGCAAATTCGGCGCAAACGGAGTATAAATACGGGCCAAAGTCCTTAATTCCAAAAGTGTGATTTTTCCATCTCGAAATCAAAGTGAAAAGTGACCAGGAGATGGACAAAGTACTGGGGAAAGCCTGCTGGACAGGAACAGGAACAGGAACTGTGGGGCACTTCCTTCCTGTTTGAAAAAAAGAAAAAGGGCTCCTTGCATTAAAAAGCAAGTTGAAGGGTCCATTGGTGAAAAAATCTACTCAAAAACTTTTTTTTGACTAGATTTAGATGTATCTTGAGGAGAAAATATAGTGCAGGTGTATTCACGCTTGCAAGCGAGACTGTTTTGGCCGCCATCATGGTCGGAAGCAGCGCAAGTAAACATGAAGACTGATGCATGTAGCCAGAAACAGAGAAAGCAAATGCAAAGTCTTGTGCTTACTCACTAGCGGCCCAACAGTATTGTGGCGCTCTCGAGACAGCACAAAAAGCAAATCTGGCATGAGCTAATGAACTCGACTCTGCGCCGGAATATGGAATTCTGGAACTCTGCATTACTCTGCGTAGCATGAATTGGTGGAATACCGCAAACTCTGCTGGCAGAGCAGAGTTTCTGCACCCGGGCCTAATTTCGACACACATGGTGCCTTGATCATGAGTAATGCTCAAACCTAAAAGACAGACATTAAATAAAGTGAAATATGTCCACAACACAAACAAAGGACTGCAGAGATACAGAAAGTCAAACACGATCTTGGAATGCTTTTCATAAAAAACATTTCACACATAATTTTTTCAAATATTGCAAAAAATTCTTCACAAACTCCATAATGCAAAGTAATGCATAGTGCTACAGACTGCCAAACATTCACTAGTACGTCCATATATTAAGAACATATTTCAATATGAATATCATCCTTAATCACACATTCAGGTTAAAACTCCCTCATATTCAAGGTAGAAAAATTGTCATCCATGGTGCAATGTCTGAAAAGGTCATATATACTGCCTTACAACTTTATTCTGAAACACATATTTCAAATAGGGTGGTCCAATAATCACACTCCAGAGAGTCAAATACGTGCAGCTCCAGTGGGCCTATTGCATCGCAATGGTTTAAAAAAATGTTGTAATGACAAAATGAACTAAAATACAAAACCAAGGAACAATTAAGAAAAATAAGGCATAGAGGTTCCAAAATAATTGCATGAAACCTGAAATTCAAATAAAGCCATGCAACTTTTCTTTTTTTAGTGAATATATATATATATATATATATATATATATAGTCTATATCTATCTATCTATCTATCTATCTATCTATCTATCTATCTATCTATCTATCTTTATATATATATATATATATATATATATATATATATATATATAGTAGGTAGTTATATTTAGGACCATGTTTCCATAGGAAAAGGATTCTTTGACTTGCCTAGATATTTGCTGTTGTTTGACAAATCTTCACTAAATTTTCCAAACAAAGTGTGCCTGTGATTCTTCTTGCACATGGAAAGTTTTAGGGTGATCTGTCAAGTGGGGTCCCAGGAAAAGGGGATGTCAAACAAGTGCATTTCCCAAGTTAAATGGGAGTTTTGAACATGACTACAGGCCAAACCATCATTTGGTGTAAATTCATTCAGTAGTCTTTGAGATATTAAAGAGATAATACATTTGTATATTTGAGTGGAGCCTAAGCACAGATCTTATGGTGCGATCTTATTGGCTGTCAGCCCTTCAATAGAAAGTGATAGCAGCCTTCTTGGGACCAATATACATGATAGCACCCCTTGAAATGTATTCTAGAGAATGGCAGGTTTTGAGGGTCACATAACGGAGAACGTATAAAGGGTGATAACAACTTTTAGTTACAATATAAAGCATTTGTTTATGATTCCATACTCATATTAGGAATTATGGTGTGTTCTAAGGTGATTTTACCATGCTAGCATTTCATGAATCATGTTTGATAGAGAAACATTTTCTCATGATTTTCACATAGAGGTTATCGAAGGTGCTCCAGAAGCTAAAATGAGAGCATATTTACTGTAAATTCACAGTATCATTCTCAGCCACATGGGAATGAAGGCTGACATTCTCACGTACTTCCAATAGGTGCAGCCTGTTATTTGATTCCCCCTGTGTTTTATTGCAGCCTTCCTGAATGTTTTAGAGAACAAATAGAGAGCTAACTGTCATACATACAACAACTGAAGCCATTTGGATTTAATCAAAATGTCAAAACTTAAAACATTTAATTTAGAAAGGAACAAAAAGAGGGATTCATTTTGTCGTAGAAATTATGGATAGTGCTGTAGAAAGAAAAATTAGGACACATTTTAAGTGAGTTCTAAAATATATTCCTGTTGTACTTCCAACAGGCGCAACCTGTGATATGATTCTCTTGAATAGTACTGCAGCCTCCTAGAGTGTTCTAATGAACAACTAGAGCACAAATAGTCTTACTTATGACAAAGGTGTGGCACACCTGAAGCCATCTTGTTTGACTCAAACTGCTAAAAATGGTAACTATTTAGAAAGGAAAAAAATTAACAAAATAAGGGGGTGGGTTAAGTTAGTAATAACTGTGGTTAGTGCTGTAGAAAGACAAATTAGCATGTTATAAGTGAGTGCCCAAATATCTTTCTCTTCTATTTCATTAAAACATTCTGACATGTGGACAAAAACATGCACTTTCAACACCAGTAGCGAACTGACAGTTAACTCCTTGATGCTCAGCAGCTTAAAGTATTCTAATGAGCAGCTAGAGAGCTAATATTCTGAATCTATACCAAAAGTGTGGCACATCTGGATGCCTTCTTAATGAAATTGAAGTGGAAAAAATAAAGCATTTTCTACTGAGGATATTGCAGTAAATAATGAAATTAAGGAGCCAGGTCCTGTATCCAAGCCCCCCACCATGCATTGCGAGGGGAATCTCACTTAACATAAAAAAATTTATGAAATTCACTTAAAGGTTATGAGGAAGTTACATTCAGGAAATAGAATAAAAACAAACCTTACAAATTCACACAAAAAACCCAGGTTACAGGGATGTTATAGTTAGGCTCAGATTTTACACTCATGAAGCCAAAGAAATTCGGCTGTAAGAGTTATTTCAAGTAACTATAACCCATGACTTAACGTATAGAGAACTAATGCCCTCTCCATGTACTGCACAGTACCCACAAAATTACATCACTCATGACATCTTCTTTGACATCATTGAGAATATCACTATAACATTTGCAGTAAAGTTACTAATGAGAAAATAGTGCTTGCGAGGGTGTTGGTTATAGTTTCCTTAGGGCACAAGTTATAGAAACTGAAATAACTCTAACAGCTGAATCTCTATGGTTTTGTGTGTGTAAAATCTGAACCTAATTATAACGTCCCTGTAATCTTTGTTTTTTTTTTGTGAATATATATATATGTGCAGATATAGATAAAGAGTATATATTGAATAATAATGTGAATTAAATGTTTATCTTTATTCTAAACACCAAACAGATCAAATAAAATGCAACCGTATTATAACTCACATTTGAAATAATAAGTAGATTATTTAAATTATATTAAATTAAATGAAAATATTAATTTAATCATAAGTTCCCACCTAAGTAAAAAAGTATAATGCATTAAAATTATTAGAAGTATGGTAAATGATTAATTAAAAGTAATTTAATTATATATAATGAAGCATATTGTTATATTATTTTAAATTAAAAAAGGTTAGTAGAATTTGTATAATTCAATGAATAGGTACAGTTGTTATATTTTTTACATTAAAATATCTTTATGAATATTTTTTACTATTTTAAATAATTAATTTTTTTAACATCATTTTTTATAGATTTTTATTTCAAGTCCCTACCACCTACGGTATAAAGTATATTAGTAAAGTTACACTTTTGGTTTAAGTTTAGACCCATTGTTTTTTGTGAGAGGGTGTTTGAGTCAGAACCATAACTCATTTTTAACCTAATTTGTTCAGTCCTTGGATGAAAGGACCTTGGACCTCAGCAGTGAGGCCATTGCAGTTCGATTCAGCCCTTGGCCCTTGACTGTGCACACTGGGATGATGGTAAGTGGTTAGGGAAAGGATCTAGGTAGCGAAAAAACAGCACTGTGTCCTATGCCTGCTGTGCACACTAAAAGGTTGTGCCATGCGCTGTTTGGTTCATAGAAGAAGTTTAGTTTTAGGTCCTGGCCCATGGACTCACCCTGCACCTAAACTAAGCTGTGCACATTCATAGGCCATACACTTTGGGGGGTTGAAAACCTGCAGTAAGTTTGGCACAGGGCATGCCTTTGGCCAGGCAACGCACACAAACTCCACAGTACATGTCCGAATGCCAAGCACTTTGGCAAATGACCACCTGTGGTAGGCTCAGTGCAGGAACTGACCTGAAAACAACTTCTGCTACCACTGCTGTACACAGTTAGAAAGAATGCACTTAAGAGGTTGGATGCAGGCAGGGAGATGGGCCCAGGACATGCTCAGGATCAGACACTGCACCCAAAGTCTACTTCACACAGATGAAGTCTGTGTGCTGTGGTGGCTGGCTGATGGAAGTGGATAGGGAGGAGGGCATAGCAAGGCAAGGCACAGCACCCAACCCCCAACTGAACACAGCATTCAGCCGCTGAAATATAGGCCATCATAAAAAAGATGGAATTTGCTGAAAAAGACACACAGTTAAAAACTAGGGCCCTCATTACAAGTCTGGCAGTCTTTTGGCAAGAACACGGCACTGACAGCTGCCAAAAGACTGTAAGTGATGTTAGTACACTGACCGCCATATTACAAGTCACAAACTGAAGACTACCCAAATACAGCCACAAATCTTAAACCGCCAGGCTGAGCAAGGGCGGGAGGGAGACGGACCCACCACCAGCACCGTCACGCCGATAACATCCCACCCTCCATTTTACGATCCACATAGCAGCACAGCGGTCATTGCACAGCGGAAAACCATGGGTGATACGATTCACTGCAGTCTAAAAATTACCTTCACCAGAACCTGACACCACATTGGACAGTCTGAATACCCACACCTGACACACATACACACACCACACACATCTGCTCCCTGCACTATATAATAAATCCTCACTCTCCCCTACAATCCTTTGCAACCACAACTACTGACAGAGACATCTAGGAGCACACAAACGGAGGACACCGCATATCAATACTATAGGCACCAACACACTTCCCACACATCAAACACCACACAACTACACCAGCAACACAATACACACATCGCCACTGCACACAATCACCAGATACCACCATCAAATCCCGTCAGAAGCACCCACGTTTCACAGATGATGATTTGGGGATCATGGTATATGAAATCACCAGGGTGGAGCTACAACTGTTTGGAGCTCAGGACCAGCAAACCTCGATAGCCAGGAAAATAGTTTACCCTGTCAACGATCCTCTGTAATAACTCTGAGAGGACACCTATCCACGCACAAGGGAGGACATCAGGAAGAGGTCGAATGACCTACGGGGAAAGGTGCATTCCATGGCATTACGTCACCAGATTGCCATCAACAAGACTGGTGGTGGGCACCTACCTCCTTCCCCTGATTTCACCTCATGGGAGGAGAAGGTCTTGGACACCATGCATCCTGAGGGCCTGACTTGAATTATCAGAGGACAGGACTCTGGTAAGTGAACAATACTCTCCAGGCACCAACCACTCCTGTCTAGCAGGCATTCCCACCACCTATCACTCCCTAATCCACCCCATCTCACACTTCTGCACCCCTAGTCACCCCACACCCCTCCCTGCATGCCACTTCACCTCACTGCCACTATCCCCACACAATCCCTCCCTAATGTACAGATACCAATCACAATGCCAAGCACCACAACTCCCACTGTGCATCACTCAGCACACATCAAAAGATCACAGTCCAACTTCACAGTGAAACACCTGCTCTGAAAACAATGGCACATGCCACACCACCTGAATGCTTCCACTGCATTCAAACACATGGCAATGACAGCAATGCTATCCACTACCCTCAGCCCTCAATGTAAAATGGAAACAATGGCACAATCCATCACCCACAAGCAATGTCTGCAGTGTGGCATCTGTCATTGCCATGACTGGAAAGCAAGTCAAGCTTCTCCAAACAGTAGACATTGATACGAACAAGTACATCTCCACTATGCAACTCCCTCCCTTTTCATCCACAGGTCCCGCTGCCACTGTCACTGAGTAGCAGATGCGAGAGACAGACAGCCCTCCCCAGGATGAAGGCCCAAGAGGATGCCTGGATATTGACAACTTGCCTGGCCCATCTGGGACAAGTGCTGAGTCTACCACCACCAGCCCCACACCGGACACATCGGAGTTCCCCACCCATGTGGCTTCTACAGCACAGCCAACCCTTCATCCACAAACCTGTGTCCCAAGAACAGTTAATTCAGCAGTGTGCCCCACAGTACAGGAACCAGAGCCAACGCCACACACCCAAGACGATGAAGGTCCTGGTGCAACTAGGAGTGGGCACACTGTGCCAGGGGCAAAGGCACAGGGGGCCATAGGCAGTGGAAGGGCACCTGTGGCTCAGGGAATGGGGCACCCACACCAAACAACTGGCCAGGAGGCCATCTCCCAAGTCCTGGGAGCATACCAACATTCACAGAACACTATGGCCCTCATTCTGACCTTGGCGGGCGGCGGAGGCCGCCCGCCAAAGTCCCGCCGTCAGGTTACCGTTCCGCGGTCGAAAGACCGCGGCGGTAATTCTGACTTTCCCGCTGGGCTGGCGGGCGGTCGCCTTCAGACCGCCAGCCAGCCCAGCGGGAAAGAGGCTTCCACGATGAAGCCGGCTCGGAATCGAGCCGGCGGAGTGGAAGCTGTGCGACGGGTGCAGTTGCACCCGTCGCGTATTTCACTGTCTGCGCAGCAGACAGTGAAATACATGTAGGGGCCCTCTTACAGGGGCCCCTGCAATGCCCATGCCAGTGGCATGGGCACTGCAGGGGCCCCCAGGGGCCCCGCGACCCCCCCTACCGCCATCCGGATCTCGGCGGTCCGACCGCCGGGATCTGGATGGCGGTAGGGGGGGTCGGAATCCCCGCGGCGGTGCAGCAAGCTGCGCCGCCGCGGAGGATTCAATGGGGCCGCGGTACACTGGCGGGACCCCGCCAGTGGTGCCGGTCCGACCGCGGCTTTACCGCCGCGGTCGGAATCCCCATTGGAGCACCGCCGGCCTGTCGGCGGTGCTCCCGCGGTCCTCCGCCCTGGCGGTCAAAGACCGCCAGGGTCAGAATGACCACCTATGTGCCAGATCCTCTCAACCGTGCAGGAGAACCAGAGGCTGCTGAGGGAATACCACCAGGAAGCCAAACAGCAGTGGCAGACCTTCAATGCCACCATGGCCTCCACTACGGGGGTGCTCACGGAACTGATCACCATCCAGCGTGCGTTCTCCACCCTCTAGCAGCTGCCTCCACTTGCCACATTCCAACAGAGCCCTCTACTTCTACGGCAGCTAGTGAAATGGAGGCTCTGCCAGAGGACCTGCAGACCACATGCACCCCTCCTCCTGTAGCTGAGGAGCCCCTACACAAGTGAGGACGTCCATTCAGACACCCTTCAGGACCTGATGCCAAGACCAAGACCACTGCCAGGAAGTAACCCTCTCCTGAACATTCTCCCTTGTCTGCCACTGACACACCCTGTTGACTGTCCACTGTCATGTCTCTATTTTCCCATGGCCCCTTGGATATTGGACCTGGACTACCTACAGCTAAGACAACTGCTCTTATGATTTCACACACCATGACCACACTAATCACCCATTGCACTTGTGAATCACATTAAACACCTTTGAGCACAGCTACTGCCTACATGTCTTTATTGTAATAAGCAAAATTTCCCATTGTAAAACATGTCATAACAGTCAACCCATTGTCCTGCAAAGGTCGGTGAGATACACAGAAGGGGAGCAATATGCAGCAAGGATGATAGAGCAGACATTTTCTGGATGTATGTGTCAAGAGAGGCAACAGGCAAGGCAGAAACCAGAGTTGCACCACAATAAATGCCCTGCAAATAGACCACAACAGGGACAACTATCACAATAGAAGTCAATGTTGGCCACTCAACACACATGCAGTACATTGTTAAAAATCCCTAGTGTGATTTGACAGGTGGAATCTCAAACCATATGCCCATGTCAGATCCACATTTCCTAGATATCCATACCCAATGGTCCTTCCCTCATAGCTGGCAAAACTCAACTAAAGGCATGTTCTACAGTCAGTAACAGTTAGGTTACACATTCTCCCATTGTGGACTGTGAGTATGAGTAGAAATACTGATGACACCACTATGTTTGGCACTACAATTGCAGTTGACATAGCAGTACAGGGAACATAGAACATGGACAATAAATTGCATAAGTGATACAACACAATAGCAGAGTGAAAATAGCACTGACAGTTCAACAGTAACACCTCCTCGGATGAGCAAAGTGTCCCCCCACCCGACCCACAGAGAGAGCTGCACTAAATACTTCCACTGATGACAGATATCGGGTGGAGCTAAGTCACAAGGCAGACAGGAGTACAGGTCACATACAAAACAGTTGACACATACCTGTTTCTCCTGGGAAGTGTTGTTGAATTAACTCTGCTCTATAGTCAGCTGCATCCTCATCATCTTCCTCCTCATCACTCACTATGTCCCCTTAATCAGCCACTGGTCCATCTGCCATCTCCTCTACATCTAGCAATGGGATGTGACGTCTCAGGGCCAGATTGTGTAGCATGTAGCAGGCAACAATGATCTTGCAGACTTTAAGTGGTTTGTAGAGTAGGGCACCTCCGGAGACGTGTGGATACCGGAGTCTTGCCTTCAGTGGCCCAAAAGTCCGTTTGATGACACGCCTTGTCGTGCCGTGAACCTCATTAAAAAAGTTATTTTCAACATCTGTAGTTGGATATCTTACAGGTGTCAGCAGCCAGGAAAGGTTAGAGTAGCCGGAGTCACCTGTGTGTACAAAAGTTGGATCCATCTCATTACTAGTGGAGACACAGGGCAGATTGTGAAGAGAAGTGAGATTGCAGGAGTACACATACTATTGGATATATATCGATGAGCCAGGTCCGGTCCCTCTGTAGTTGTGCATCATGTGTGGGACAGTGCTGTTCATCAGATTGAATGAGTCATGCACAGAACCAGGGAACATGGCAATAACCTGGGAGATATATTGGTCAGCGAGACACACTACCTGGACATTAATGGAATAAAGGTTTTTCTGGGTCCTGTAAACTGTTAGTTTATCCTGGGTGGAACCAAGGCACCTTGTGTGCAATCTATGGCCCCTATCACATGAGGGACATGTGCCAAATCATAGAAAATCTGCATCTTCAGGAAACCTGATGTAGCAGGGTAGATGTTTGAGCAAAGCACACAGTACATCCTTCAACACAATACTGAACACCGGCTGTGACATCCCTGCTGCTAAGTCCATTGCAATCTGAAATGACCCTGAGGCAAGGAAGTGGAGAACTGGCAACACCTGTACTATAGGAGGGATGGCATAGAGATGACGAATGGCAGGCAACAGATCCGGCTCCAACTGGGTACACAGCTCCATGATGGTCTGACAGTTCAGACAATACGTCTGTATGACGTGTCTCTCTTCCAGGGTAGCAAGGTCGACTAAGGGCCAGTACACAGGGACACGTCTCATTATCAACATTGCACTGTATCTGGGAACAGGAGAGAGGAGAAGTCAAAAGATGATGTATTCAATGTGTGGACATAGTGAATCTATGCAGTAGTCACTATATTTTATCCATGACACACCTAAAATTTATCTACTAATCACTATTTACATGTAAAATGGCAGCAACCTGTCCTGCATGCATGCACAGATGGAAGTGGCCTGGGACCATATGTACAAAAATCAGGTTTTGCGATTCGCTAATTGCAAGTCAGAGTGACTCGCAATTTGCAAGTCGCAAAATCTGATGTACAACAGTGTCAATGACACTGTTTACGATTCCCAATTGGGTCGCAAATGACCTACCTCATGATTATTCATGGGGTAGGTCACAATTTCCAACCCATTGGGAATGGCTGCCCCCAGTGGCTGGAGACAGCAGACCACCATATCTGTGACTGCTTTTAAATAAAGCATTTTTAATTTTTTTTTAAATGCAGCCCGTTTTCCTTTGCGACTTGAAAACTGCTTCGTACATCTTGACCCTCATTCTGCCAGTGTTAGTCGTCATGGTGGTAGGAGGTCTCAACCGCCGTGCAACTCCTCATTGGATAACATTGTTGCCTATGGGAGACTGGGGCCAATGGTAATCACTGCCGGCGGTGACCGTCATGTACGCATCAGGCGTGACCGCATTTACAGTGGCATAGCTCACTTGACTCCTGACACTCGTGCAAGCAATACCTCCACTGCATGTGCTGCTGTGTTCTGACTCTGGAAGCCAATATGCCACATCCTGTACAGGATAGGGTCCCAGCCTTCACCCAGGAGAAGCTGGAGAAGCTTGTGGACAGTTGTCTGGGGCACCAGAGCAGCAGGCGAGTCTTTTGTCACTGTCCCGTTCGATAGTGATGTGTGTGAGGATGAAAGGCGTTGGGATGAGGCAGACGAAGTGGATGCCTGGAGATGGATGAGGAGTCTGAGCTTTAGTGGCATGATGACACATGAGTGTGGTCATGAAATGTGTCTAATGTGTAATGTCCACTGCTGTCCCTGTGATGCCACTCTACATGACTTTGTTCTTATGTCTGTGTCACCCATGCAGGTCAGTGCCCATCAGAAAAAGGGGATTTGGCGTACCTTCACAAAGCTTTTGCATACTCTGGGGGTACATAGACGGCAGAGCAACCGCCGTAGAAGGCGGTGGGAGGACTTGAGATGTTGGGCACTTAAGACTGCAGAGGCCCAGGTGGGGCCGTCCTCCCATGAGGGAGAGGTGCTCATCAGACCCTGACCCCTAATGGCCCTCATTTTGGCAGTCGCCTACCCTGAGTTGGATGGGCATTTGAGGGCAGCACACCAGCCACAAGGTGGTAAATACACACTCACACCTTGATGATTTAATGCTTGTATGGCTTTTGGTTGACTACTAGTGGGAAGATGTAGCATAGGTCATTGGTAGATCCACCTCGACTATGGGTATTAGCAACCCTTGCTGGATTGGTTTTAAAGATGTGTGTCCATACCATGCAGATAATTATTTATGAGGGTATTTTCTTCCAATTTGCGATTTGTGTGATCAGCATCAGTACACCTGAGGTATCAGGGCATTGCCATCAGTATCAGCCTACCACTGAGACAAATGTAATTGGTGAGACCCCAATCAGCTGTCATGTACTGAATGTGTAGATAGGCATAGTGGACCCAGATGTCACTGTGCTATTACCCATGCAGGATTCTGTTGAGTAAGGAATACACAATATGTCTCCATAAATGATCATGAGAATGTGTCAAGCACTGGGCAAGTGTGATTAGTATGACACTCATCAAGTCCATGAGTGCTATTGTTCCACCATCAGCAGTTTACATCAGCATTGCTGTAGTTTCCCCCATGGTGTCCTGCTGTTGCTGCACGAATAGGTGAGGGCTTGGCCTGCCATGGCATAGCAGCAGATAATTATGTTGTTATTCTGTGTGACTGTTGTGTCATCAGGTGAAGGAGAAGGGGCACCGGTGAGTGAGGAAGCTGCAGCCCATGGGACCCAGGAGGCTGACACCAGCAGAGCCGATGGGACCAGTGGGAGGGAGGGCGAGGGGAGTGCTATGGGGAGACAAGATCAACGACAACATCTTCGGATTCCTCCTCTGATGAATGCTCCATGGCGGTGGCGGATGTATCTAGGACCTTCCCAGCATGGGGTAGCCAACCATTGTGAATGGCATCCAGGAACTGGCATCACAGATGCAGCAGTCCAATGCCTACCTGGAAGGCATTCGTGGTGCCCTGGCCGCCCTACAGAGATCTTATCAGGCTCTGGCTCCCTCAATGATGACAGCCAGTGTCCCTTCTTCTGTATCCCCTCCAACTACCTGTTCCCAATCCCACAGCCCTCTTCCCTCACCCATTCCAAGATATACTTTCATACCAACATGCACCCACATCAACAGACACGGTTTGCAAGGACAATCACAAGCACCACAAAAGACACCACTGCCATGCACACACAACAGTCGCATGCAGACACAACAACATCCACTACCTATACGGACTCCCTGCTCGCCGCCTCACAGACACCACATCACTCATACCTGCAGTCACTCATTATCACTCCCATATCCTGCCACCCGTGCACTCATTCCCACCATCACCACAATAGCAGACACCCATACACGCATCCCATAGACCACATGCACACTCAGCACAACTGTCAACAGCCCCGCATACCTCACATCCACCCTACCTGTAGACACCACCACAACATACATTCATACATCCACCCAGCAATCTCCCTGCATCTCCTCCCCCTCCTACCACTACACCTAAACGCCCACACTCACCCACCCAACATCACACAGTACACACATGGCATCCACGCTTGCACCTGCCCCCAAGGCACCTCACCATATACACCTCACAACCACTACCTCTCCCTCCATTCCCAAACATTTGACCAACCTTGTGCCACTGAGAAATGTTCTTGCACTAATTTTCTCTGTTCTCTCTCACTGTCCCAGTCCCTTTTCCCCCAAGCCCTGTTACCTCCCAAACCCCTGCCTTCCATCTCCCAGTTCTCCCATGGTCCCCCTGGTACAAGCCATACCCCTCCCCCACCTAAGACTTCTACCCCCACAAAGACTAAGGGGCATATTTATACTCCGTTTGTGCCGAATTTGCGTTTTTTTCGACGCAAATTCGACGCAAAACTAACTCCATATTTATACTTTGGCGTTAGACGCGTCTAGCGCCAAAGTTCATGGAGTTAGCGTCATTTTTTTGCGTGAACACCTTCCTTGCGTTAATGATATGCAAGGTAGGCGTTCCCGTCTTAAAAAATGACTGCGATGCATATGCGTCGTATTTATACTCCCGGGCAAAAATGACGCATTTGCGCCGGATTTTAGCGCCTGGGTCAGGGCAGGCGTTAAGGGACCTGTGGGCTCAGAATGAGCCCAGAGGTGCCCTCCCCTGCCCCCAGGGACACCCCCTGCCACCCTTGCCCACCCCAGGAGGACACCCAAGGATGGAGGGACCCACCCCAGGGACATTAAGGTAAGTCCAGGTAAGTATATTTTTTTTTGTGGCATAGGGGGGCCTGATTTATGCCCCCCTACATGCCACTATGCCCAATGACCATGCCCAGGGGACAGAAGTCCCCTGGGCATGGCCATTGGGCAAGGGGGCATGACTCCTGTCTTTGCTAAGACAGGAGTCATTTCAATGGGGGATGGGCATCGTAAAAAAATGGCGCAAATCGGGTTGTGGCGATTTTTTTGCCTCAGCCTGACTTGCACCATTTCTGGACGCCCATACGCCATTTTCCCCCTACGCCGGCGCTGCTTGGTGTACGTCGTTTTTTTTAACGCACACCAGACAGCGCCGGCGGCTAACGCCGGCTAACGTCATTGAATAAATACGGCACCCGCATGGCGCTTCAGAATGGCGTAAGCCGGCGCTAATTTTTTTTACGCAAAACTGCATTGGCGCAGTTTTGCGTCAAAAAGTATAAATATGGGCCTAAGAGTACCCCTCCAAAACCCAGACCCCAACCCCCTCCCCCAAAATCAAAGTCAAAACTTAAACCCCGCCAACCCAAACCAAAGGGCCCCCCTCCAAACCAACACCTAAGAACCCCCTTAAAAACCTAAACTTCCACCTCAAGTCCCCCAGCCCCCAAGATGCCTGCATGCCCCACTGACGCCCCTGCCATGTGGAGGCCACTTTGCAGTCAGGAGTCAAGTTGGAGCCATGGACATTGCCCTGTGTGCTTGAGGCACACAATAAAGTTGCACTGGCCAGTAGGCCTATACTGTATATAGTTATGTATGATTTGCAAATTCCAAAGTTACATATCTTCTCCAAAGACCTGCTGGTGTTGAAGGAAACAAACTTGACTTGGCTTTCCTTCCACATGTACGTGTTGGCTATGTATGATTTGTTGTGTGTGTGCATGCATGTGTATGTGTGTGTGTGTGTGTGTTGCTATGGGTATTTGTTTGTGTATGTGTGTGGCTGTCGCTAGCCATGCCGGGTGTGTGTGTTCTGTGGGGTGTGTATTAATGGCCTTCCCTCCAGTGTGTGCAAGGCAGGTGTACTAGAGGTGGTGTCTTCATCACCGATGCTGACATGCATGTGTTCCTGAAGGTGAGTGTCCCTTTTATGTTGTTAGGTGCTGCCAGGCTTTTAGTGACGGGGAAACCGGTGGAGATCCTGGCAGTGTGCGACGTCGTAATATTGTGGGCAGAAACATGCTCCCTGCTGGCCTGCAGATGCCTGCCACCAGCCGCTGCAGTCAGTGGTGGGACTGGCGGTGACTTAGCCGTGTTCCAGTCAGAACACCTCCATGGTCATAATATGGCTGTCTACTCCACCGGGCTCGCAGCGATGCGACCACCACCTCCACTGAAGCGGTCCTTGGACCGCCAAACTCTCAATGAGGCCCTAGGTCCTGGCCACATGTGAAACGATTCTGATATGGTTATCAACACTTACAAAGCATGCCTCCTAACATGTTGTTCTCCTTTGTTTCTCTACGGTTAACAAGTTAGTATTTTCTACAGGGAAACATCCTGAACCACGACGAAGAACGTAGTCGTAAACAACAAAAGTGGAACAACAACATATATTCTTTTGTACATGAGTGTTGTGTGCTTTAGCAGCTGTTAGTCCTGCCATCCTTGGCATGGTTTGCCCTAACTTTTTTCCTTCTGACCTCCTGTTTTTCTGACTTCATCTTTGCTGGCTTTAGGATTCTGGGCACGTTACCACAGCTGACCAGTGCTAAAGTGCAGGTGCTCTGTACTCTAAACATGGGAACATTAGCTTCTCCACTGTTGGCGCATTAGTATTACTGGTAAGGCCATAGTAAAGTGCACTATATGTGTGCCAAGCCTGTAAAATAAATGCTACTGGCGGCCCTGCAGCACTCATTCTGCCTCACACAGCAGTGGCTTTTCAAACATTTCCCAGGCCTGCCACTGCACAGCCTGTGTGTGCAGTCTTAAACTGTCATTTCGATCTGGCAAGTGCACCAACCTGCCAGGGGTAACTTTTTTATTACATATGTCACCTCTAAGGTAGGTCCTGGTTGGCCCCAAGGGCAGGGTGCAGAGTATTTTAAAAAGTTGGACAAGTATTTTTAACTTTAAAATGTCTAGATAATGAAACACTGCTAAATTTGGACTGGACTGTTCCCAAGGGGAGCAGGGTCAAGATTGATTTGCACGTGGCTGGTTTCAAACTGGGTAGCATGGTGGGCAAAAAAACACGTGGGATGTGATGCTGAGCTACCCCAAATCTGGTTGCAGGATGCATGTTTCCGGCCCAGGGAGGACGTGGCCTGGCATTTCAGGTTGGACTGTTCCCATGGGGAGCAGGGTAAAGACTGATGTGCACATGGCTCGGTCCAAACTGGGGTAGCATGATGGGCAAGAAAACAATGGATTAGAGTTCAGCCCGAGCGATTACAGGTGGCTGAGATTAATTCAAGAATTCCATCCATCACCTTGTTGTTTTTGCCACCCTAACTGCGCTGGGTATACCCAGATGTGGGTCCAAGTTTAGCTGTGCCACTGGATGGAAGCTAGCCTGCCTGATGAGGAGTGATACCATGAAATCCACATCAGGATGCTTGTTTCGGGTCGAGGGAGGACCTGGCCTTGCAGTTCAGGCTGGACTGTTTCCATGGGGAGCTGGGTCATAACAGATTTGCACATGGCTGGGTCCAAACTTCGGTAGCATGGTAGACAACAAAACGATGATTTGGGAAGCGGCCCTAGCGATTGTCAATGGCTGAGATAAATTCAAGCATTTTATCAAGCACTTTGTTGCTTTTGCATTTGTCACTCTAAGGTAATGGTGTATGCCCAGACATGGGGCCTGGGACCCACTGTGTCAATGGATTCAAACTAGCCTCTCTGATGAGGGGTGATACCCCGAAACTTGTCCCAGGATGGTGGTTTCCAGTTCAAAGAGGACCTGGCCTGACAGTTCGTGCTGGGCTGTCATCATGGGGAACATGGTCAAGACTGATTTGCACATGGCTTGGTCTAAACCGGGGTAGCATGGTGGGCAAGAACATTATAGATTGGGATGCAGCCTGAGGGATTGCTAGTGGCTTAAATTGATTCAAACTTTCATCTTGGTGCTGTTGTATTTGCTGCCCCAAGTGTGCCGGGGATACCCAGGCATGGGTCATGGGACTCCCTGTGCCACTGGATTCAAGCTGGTCTGTAAGATGAAGAGTGCTACCCCGAAACCAGTGCCAGGATGTTTGTTTCCTGTCCAAGGAGGATCTGGCATGGCAGTTTGGGCTGGTCTGTTCCCATGGGGAGCAGGGTCAAGACTGATTTGCACATGGCTGGGTCCAAACTGGGGTAGGATGGTGGGCAAAAGAAAAATGGATTGGGATGAGGCCTCAAGTGACTGCCAGTGCCTGAGATTAATTCAAGCATTACATCCATCACTTTGTTGCTTTTGTATTTGGCACCATGAGCGTGGCACCATGAGCGTGCTGGCTCTGCCCAGTCGTGGGTCCTGGACTCACTGTGCCACTGGATTCAAGCTAGCCTGGCTAATGAGTGGCGATACCCTAAAACCAGTCCCAGGATGCTTGTTTCCAGTCCAGGGAGGACCTGGCCTGACAGTTCAGTCTGGACTGTTCCCATGGGGGCAGGATCAAGACTGTTTTGCACATGGATGGGTCCAAACATGGGGATCATGTTGGGCATAAAAACAATGGATTGGGATGCAGCCCAAGTGACTGCCAGTGGCTGAGATTAATTCAAGCATTCTATCCATCACCTTGTTGGCTTTTGCATTTGCCACCATAAGTGTGCCAGGTATGCCTAAACGTGGGTCCTGGGCTCACTGCTCCACTGGATTGGAGCTAGCTTGTCTGATGTGGTTTGATACACCAAAACAAGTCCTAGGATGCCTGTTTCCAGTCCAGGGAGGATCTGGCTTGGAAGTTTGGGCCAGACTGCTCCCATGGAGAGCAGGGTAAAGAATGATTTGCACATGGGTCAAAACTGATTTTCACATGGCTGGGTCTAAACAGGGGAAGCATGGTTAACAAAAACACAATGGATTGGGATGAGGCCCTGAGCCATTGCCAGTGCCTGAGATTAATTCAAGCATTTTATCCATCACCTTGTTGCTCTTGGGACTATCTAAAAACAGTGTTTTCCAAATTGTAATCACAAATCTAACTTCGCCATAAGAGAGGCTATTTCATTACAATTCCAAAAACACCAAACATGATCTGGGTACCTACCCTCTGGGCTGTCCATGGCCTACACTAGGGATGGATTACATGTATGAGAAAAGGTGGTTTGGGCCTGCCAGAAGGTTTATTTTGCCAGTTCGAAATCACAATTTAAAACTGCACACAAGCTGAAATTGCAGGCCTTGGGCAGGTTTGGAAGCCTCCTTAAGTGGGTGGCATAACAAGTGCTTCAATTCCACTAGTAACATTTAATTTACAGGCCCTCTGTACATATAGTACCAATTCACTAGGGACCTACAAGTAAATTAAATGTGCCAAATGGGTATAAACGTATTTTACTATTATATCGGAGAAGCACGTTAGAACTCGTTATTTGTGGTAAAGTGCAAAGAGTCCAAAGGTCAACAAAAACACATTTTGCAAAAGTAGAAGTGAAGGCAAGGAGTTTGATGATGACCCTGCAAAAAGGCAAAGCCCAACAAACTATAACACAAACTTACCCAAATTATGCTGTAGTAATTTACATTTTGCCCAGGCCTGTTCCATTCATGGACTAATGCAAGAAAGTTAAGATCACCTCGTGATGGTCTCGGAGAAGACATGGTGATAAGTATTGGGTCTTCCTGAGGCAAAAGGGGCGAAACATGAGGCCAAAACCAGCTTTCACCGGACCGAGCCTCCATATCTGTTTCTGTAATTCCGAACTGTTTATTGTCTGTTTTAAGTTTTGAGAGTGTTAGACTCCTCTGTAGAATTTCCGAGGGTGGGCTTAGTCATACGATTGATGAAATTCAGGGCTCTGCTAAGGTTTCTCCATCAGCATGATGAGCCTCCCTCGCTATCTTACCCAGTAGAAAGCAGGGTCTGGCTAATTTAAATAGGTCATACATTTTGTTCATTAGTAAAGGCATTATGAAAAATTACACCTATGCTGCTTTGAATGGAAAATCACACATTTTGACCCTGTGCAATGATCCCTCAGCCTCTGCTACGTGGCGATTTTGCGCTTAAATCGGGCCAAGGTTAAAAGAAAACATAAAAAGTTTCAGACTAGGACCCTTTACATAACTTTAAAAAGAGAATTACCATTTATATGAATTATCATTTATAAGGTATGCACATTGTTTCGGATCATCTTAAATTAAAACGAATTACTTTGGAAATATTATGTTTAAAATGTATTTTTGAAGGCTGGAGTTATAACTGATGATTGATCTGTCATTGTTAAAAATGAAGTGTTGTGGTTATTGTTTTAAAGTTTCACTTAATGTGCTTCTTTCATTTATCGCCATACAAAGTGTCTGCATTGTTTTGATGGAAATGCCCTTCATTCAAATTGAAGTACTCTCCAAAAGCCTCAAGGACATTGCAGATAATAGAATGTAATTGACATCTTTAAGCTTCAAAATATCTTATGTGTTCTGGCATCATTTCCATTTAGCGTAGTGCTGAAATCTGTTCTCTTTCTGCTCGTCGCCTTGAGCAATTTAGCAAAGACTGGCTTACATCAACACAACTTCTGTTTTGATATCCAAAATGAATTTTCTGCTAAGCATATCTTTCTTCCATTAGATTTGTGTGGGTGACCAAGACTTATTTGCATTTACCATACACATTCTGTTGTACTTTCTTATATAGATGGAAAAAAATAAATCTTGTTAAGAACTGATAGAGACAAACAGAGGAATTCGTATCTGTATCGGGTTCCTGCATCAGATAAAACACTTTCTGAGCACAGAGTTGAGATACTATTTTATTAATGAATCTGTAGTGAAACACCAAAACATCTCAAATGTGTCATACGATACATCACCTAATTATTTTATTTTTCAACGTATGATAAGATGAAAACATGACAGAAACATTGCCGACTGCATATACCATAAAAATAAAACCGTGTTCAATACAAGAGAGATATGCAAATAGAAGTGATGAGAGGGAATGTTAAAGGGGTAATATCTTCAGCTGTCAAAAACTGAAACATTGTTTTCCAGAAGAAGCAATGCATTATTCTGTCCAACAAAATACTCCAACTTACAATACACAAGGCAAAGAATATGTAACTTTTACTGAAGGTGAGATGAATACGCAGAAGCTTGAATTGAAAGTTGAAACACTTTGAAAAGTATGAGGCCGGGTTAGCAAAGCTGGTTCAGGTTTTAATTTTAGCATAGGAGTGATAACGTGTCCCAATCTAGATAATTTATTCACTCTGGGACTCGTTTTAGGCTGATTAATCTTTTGACCTTGATTGAAGTCTCCTTAAGACGAGATAACTAGCCAACATGTCAATTAATAATAATTAATCCTGTCAATAATCACATTAGCAATTCAATCAAATTAATCAATGACATTAATAAGACTCGAACACCACCATGACCTTTCAGTCATGAATAACCACACCAGATTTTAGCAAGTTTGTGATGTTTATTCCCTATTGATTACACTCTACTAGCAAGTTTATTAGTCTCAAAACCAAGAAGCACATCAACATTCTCATAATATGGCAATTCGAATAGGATTTCATCAAAGCAAAGATTATGAATATTAGAACATAGCACGACGTCAACATGGATTAACTTTAGAAGAGTATTATTAGCGCGTTATTCAACAAAGCATAGATTCAGTCATTTGTCTATTTGCGTCTGTTTAATGAACCCCTTAACTAACCTTGAATTAGCATTGGCATGTTGGGCTTCATGCAAAACAATTTTTTTAACACAAATTTAGAAAACATCTAACTATGGTCTCTGTCAAAAGAAGCAGTTGATACCTAGAAAGGAAAGGCAAACAGACAATTACAATATCATCATCATATAGATACCCTCCGTAATGGGTCAGCATACAGAGTCAGTCTTTGTCCTCAGGACATCAGATGATTTACCATCAGCCAGGAAACACAGCAAAGTTCAGCAAGACGGGGTAAGTAGGGACACTTCCCTCATAAGGAAGAGAAGTATAGAACGGGCAAGATAAGGGTGAGGATGGTTTGAAGAGTCAAACAGCAAAGTCTTTAGGCAGAGTGACAAAGTGTCTGGGTAATAGCAAGAATAGTTTGCAATGGCATCTCTGAAGGCTGCTCGTGTCAAAGGGTTTTATCCCTTTTCTGTTGTACAGTCTCCTAATTTCCTATTGGGCAGGTTTGGCACACCACTATCTCCGTCCAATGGTTTACCGATCGCCCCATCAAAATTGTCACCTCATAACAGTTCTCACGTAGTTCATTGGGTCCTGTGATTGATGTCTCCAACGGGTAGAATGTCCGTTATGATTTCATATTCTCGTGGTCCTCTCGCATCCCCAGTCAGTAGTTCCATTGTCTATACTGGTTTAGGCGACCTTGTACCTGTTGCAAGTCTACACTGTTGCATTCAGCAAGAATGTTTCCTTGAGCAAGTCGAGTTTCATGAGAACGGATCTACTACAGTTACACTCATCTTCTAGCTTCTGGAAAAATACGATTACATGTCCTTCAGCAAGTCAGCACACTGCATGTTACGAAAAACACATTTAATATGCAACTAGCCAGCTAGGCCCCAACTCATGCTAACTAAGGCCTAGTGAATTAATTAGCAAAACCTTAACGTATAACTCTTAATACTAATACAAAATCATATATTAGTGCATTATTATTTCATTAGTAGTCAATTTCATTAATCATCGTATATAATGGTGGCCACTCCCCGTGGGCACATTTCGGGCTTACGTTTAGTAAAACACATTAATACATTTTCTATGTGGCATTATTATGCATTAGTTCATAGACATTCTTATGTCCAACAGGAGCAAATAGATATTTTTTCACCACAACATACCATAGATGTATACAACACAACCAAGAGCCCCCACAAAACAACTTTGGCACTGGCTGTGAATTTTGTTTGGACTGAAAGTGTTGGCTTCCATTGTTCATTAGTGTTCCAGTGACAAAAAGTATGTATTAAGAAGAGACTCAGAAACTCTTTTATTGGCTTATATATTTCTAGATATGTGAACATTTGTAGTACTTGATAAATGATGGAGATCCATAAACTATCTGGGTGGTAAATTATTGGATTTTGTGAAGTCAGAAGCAAGTAGCTTCTAAAAAAAATAAAATCTCCCTTAGTCAATGTGCATCGAAAGAAAACTCTTGCTACTCTTCTCTGTGTTGAATATCTCGATAAAGGTCCATGTTATTCACAATGTTAATTTATTAGATGCAGTTTTTGGTTTATTATGGTTGTTTACGCTGTGCAGGAATCATGGTTATGTAAAACACTGAGGCCCGGATTATGAGCTGCTTGTTTTATTACGACCCTTGTGCAAAACCCTGTTTTTGCATGGGTGGGAATTACCAGTCTGAGGGTATTTAACGCATCAGATAATTTGGCAAGTAATTTATTGGGGGAAACATGAATAGTATACCACATCATGCAGATTTTGGTGTGTGTTACACCAAAATCCACATGATATACACCAATTACTCGTAATACATGTATTTTATTGCACCTGAAAAATAACCTACCCTTTATTAGGGGCGATACATAACAACTAAACTTGCAATAAGGCTCTAGACCCTCATTGTTAGAGGACCAGAAAAAGAGTGCTTTTTTACTGCAAGACATTTAATAATTTAGGTCATGTCAGTAGTTAACCCAGAGGGGAAATTCTGGCCCATTATGAGTTGGACTCTGAGGGCCCCTGAAGAATAGTAATTATGGGACAGATTATCCTGACAGTTCTATATTTTCCACAGACCTTCACAAGACTATTTTAGCCAGTTTCAGGAGCCTAAGGGCCTGAATACGAGTTAGGTGGTTGTACTGCCATCCCGTCACGGTGGCAATCCCAAGTACTTCATTGAGCCAGCGGTCTTTTGCCCACCCTATTACGATGCATGGAGCCTGAACCACTGACCGCATCAACAGAGTGTGTCCTTCCTGCAACATAGCAGACTGCAATGCTGGCTATGTGTACTTGATCACAGTCAGGGCCACCGGTTGCCATTAAATAGATTATGAAAACACAGTGGCACTGGCCTTCCCCTTGCAGTGGCTCTCCGATAGAGGTTAGCCATTGTGGTACGTGTTTAGCAAAGCACCATAAAAGTGGCCCTTACATAGATACAAATTCAACACATCTAATGTCCATTGGTTAATTGGACACACCTGTAAATCACACTATAAAACACACCCCATTTCAGACAATGATCCTTTGCCAATCTAGTGCAGCACAGCACTTCAGACACAACAGAGAAGGCAGGCCTTTTTTTCTCCATCTCTTTTACCACTCTCTACACACTTTTGTCTTGTCCAGTAAGGTTTCTTCTTACTGTGTAACAAAGATTAGGATGTAGATACCGCACTTCCACCAATAACAATGTTCTATTTCTGCGCACGACATTTCACCATGTACTTCTGCCCAAGACTGATGAGAACAGTACATGATAGTCCATCTAGTATTATCGCCACAGGAGAACGTAAACAGTCTGACACTTAGGCTCATGCCCGCGTCAGGGGTATTTCACAAAACAGAAACATGATTCTTTTAAAAACATTGTATAGGCCAAGGCAAAGGGGGAGGTCATTCCAGCCAGGATATCCATTCACGCTGGTTGCCATTTTCATTGCTGGCTTGACCCCTTTTTCAATAACCAACCAAGGAGATGGCGGTCAGACCCCTTTTCTAAGATAATGGGGGTGGGCGCTCCTGTCATGGGCTAAGTCCAGACATATTGGGCTTCCACTGCTATGCTCTCTCTAGGAGTTAGGGGTTAGGTAAGATTCCTATGTACATGTTTTTTCCAACATGCTTGGGTTGTTTATTTTATTCTCACTGGTCCAAACAATCCTAAATTTGCTATGTCTTATTCCCTAATAATTATAGTTCATTTATTTTATCGTAGATTGCAGTCCTTTTCAATAAATGTATTGAAAACCATCATGTATCTTTTCTTGGGCCTGCATACATGTATGGGACCTTTGCTAACGAGAGAAAGGGATGAGATTTGCTGACCATGACTTCGCTGAGAGTTAACAGAGTGTTATGCGCCAAGCTGTCACAAATCACCTTTGCTTTCTATGTTTGGATGAGATGCTGCTAGTTAACTGAAAGGTTTGGGCCAACAGCTAAAGAGACAGTTTGGGATTAAGTCAGTCACCCACAAGTAGTGGTGCTGCTGCCCCAAATCAAGTTGTCTTGTTCCAATAATGAGAGTCTTACAACACTGTGAAACAATAGGTCAACCTGCCCAGAGCTTGGACACAGAAGAGACACCCACTCAACCCAGGACCAAGCCTTCAAGGATGACAACACTCCCGGTGATCTGGACGAGGATGAAGGTGCTGGTCCATCTGGGCAAACTGCAACAGTGAGTGTCACTCAGCCTACAACACCACATCACAGTCCAGCTAAAACACGTCAGCCAACATCATTTGCCACATCCTGTGTACCTAGCACAGTAATGACCATTGTGTGTCCCACTTTGCTGGATCCTGATGTGACAATCACCACCCCAGTTACAGAGGAGCCAGGAATTAGTAGTAGTGGGCACCATGGGCCTAGGATACAGGGTTGTGGAGGTAGGGTTTGTGGGATAACTGTGGGCTGGCACACTAGGACCACTCATACCGAGGATACCATCCTCCAAATCTTGGGAGCCTATCATGAGTCCCAAGGTGTGATGGGCCAAATACTTACCGTAATCTGAGATTTGAAGCAGCTATAAAGCGACATACACCATCAGATGGAGGCCCATAACTATAACATGAGCTCCCTAATAGGAGTGCTGCTTGCCATTCACACACACCTGTGCAGGGCTTTTCCAGCAACATCTACCTCTTCCTGTGGTCCAACTACTTCAGGCCCATCAACATCTGCTGCAGCCAAAGGAAGGGAAGCCCTGCCAGAGGAAGACATTACTGCAGACACCCATGTCCCTCCAGGTGTGGATCCCCCTGCACTGGCAAGCAGGGAGGTCCACGCAAATTACCAGGAGGTACGGATGGTAAGACCTTCACCACCACCAGCAAGAAGCCTTGGGCCTAATTTCCTCCAGTGTGTGTAACACATTTACTCTATGGACCATTTCTAGACACATCTAACTCTCTGATGGTAGTAGTATTTTGGACATTGGACTCCAGGTAATTTTGCATCTACAACTTTGGTTTCATTCAGCATGACTGACTTCTTCACTTTTCTGTTTTCTTGTTTGTTTTTCACAATATTTCTTCTCTCCCTATTCACTTAAATAAATCCACTAGTCTTACACACATTGGATGCTGTAGTATATATCACATCTAGCAATATATTTATGTACTTCCATTAGAACTTGAGAATGGCATAAGCATCTACTTGTGTAAACATGGATTTGATGGAAGTACATAATGGTTAGCTCAAGATAACAACCATGTCTCACCAAAACATACATACAAGCCTGTTCTCATATGTCATCTTTATTACATTGCACTAACAATGGCCTGGCATTATGTCTGAAACATAGCAAATTATACATGACACCATTAATCTGTGCCAGTGTGTCACATTTCTATTTGCAAACATTAACAACATGATTGGAGGACATACATTGGGCAATTTCCTATTGAATAGGCAAAAGATAGTGTTGTCATCAGCTGAGGCCGTATCACCTAGCCCAAAAAGGGAATCCCTCATCTATAACACCAATAGACAAACACATGGCAGTAGTATATTTTCTGATCACAGGAACATTCCAATCTATTTTTCCAGTATCTGGTAGAATGCAACTAACAAATATCTGTGTTCTGCCACAAGCACTTTGCCCTACAATGAGGCAACAGATCAACAGCTACAAACACTTTACACACACTGAGGATTTAGCCAATCTGAAGGGAGAATATAATGATTTGGCTCCACAACAACATTTTTCTGAAGCACATGATTTTGTATTTGAAGCACACCTTTTGCATTCGGACTACCACATGACAAGGAACAAATCTTGGTTGTGGAGCATGCAGCTGGCCATGGTGATCTGACACACCCTTACAGATGAGTAGAGGACGGCTCCCCTAGTTTTGTATAGAATCTAAATCTGGCCTTCAGGAGCTCAAAAGCCCACGCCATTAGCTGCCATGTCCTCCATGGGCCTCAGTGAAGCAAACTTCCCCTGGTGTTATTGGATTCCTAAGCAAGGCCAACAGCCATGGACGGTTATGAAAGGTTGAGTCTCCCAGATGAAAGACAGACATAAGTGCAATAATAAGTTACACACTTCCTGATTATGCTACTTGACATTACCCACACAACGTTAGGGCAGATTACCAACAAGCCAGGCCCTCTCCAATAGTAGTTATGACATGAGCTGGGGTACGGTGCCATTACACATGACAAGGAATCATGGGCTGATCCAGGGAACCGGGCACAGATGTTTGAGATATAGAAATTGTGTAAGCAGACAACTTGGACATTGATAGAATGGAAGTTTTTCCTGTTACAGTACACTTGTTCCGTGCCTTTTGGTGGTACAAAGGCAATATGGGTAGCCAAGCAAATATATATAATCCAATCTTCAAATTGACTAAATCTTCAAGCCTGGGGAATTGGATGTAGCTGTCCAAATCTCTCATCATTGCCAAAAGCACATCTTTTAGTGCATGACAGAACCTTGGTTATGAGATACCACCAAATATTGCCACTGTGTACTGAAAGGAAACTGTGCCCAGAAAATGCAATACTGCCATATCTTTCACAATTGGTGTGATACATTTGGGATTACCGTTTTGAGGCAGGAGATCAGGCTCCAACCAATGACATAGATCCAGTATGGGTTGCCCATTTAAACAAAACTTACAGATGAAGGGCCAGATGTAGCAAAGGGTTTTTCCCATTCTGTGTCAATGGGAAAATGTGTTTGTACATATGGCCCGAAATCCCTTACTTCCATCATCTGAAGGTCTGGAAATGGGCGGTACACTGAAGGCTGTTGTCTTCTCCCTTTCTCAGGGTACTTTTGTTTGAATTCAAAATGGTATTTGAAAGTTGTACACAATTTACACAGTAAGAAATGCAAAGAGTAAGCCTAAACTCATGTGACAGTACATATGTGCTACATACAGCAATATACACATATTACTTTTAAAGACTGGGGCCCGTATTTATACTTTTTGACGCTAAACTGCGCTAACGCAGTTTAGCGTCAAAAAGTTTTGCGCCGGCTAACGCCATTCTGAAGCGCCATGCGGGCGCCGTATTTATTGAATGGCGTTAGCCGGCGCAAGCAGACCGGCGCTGCCTGGTGTGCGTGGAAAAAAACCACGTACACCAGGCAGCGCCGGCTTAGGGAAAAATGGCGTTAGGGCGTCTTAAAAATGGCGCAAGTCAGGTTGACGAAAAAAAAAAGTCTAAACCCGATTTGCGCCATTTTAAACGACGCCCTAGCGCCATTTACATGACTCCTGTCTTAGTAAAGACAGGAGTCATGCCCCCTTGCCCAATGGCCATGCCCAGGGGACGTATGTCCCCTGGGCATGGTCATTGGGCATTAAGGCATGTAGGGGGGCACAAATCAGGCCCCCCTATGCCAAAAAAAAATATAAAAAAATATAAAAATGATACTTACCTGAACTTACCTGAATGTCCCTGGGGTGGGTCCCTCCATCCTTGGGTGTCCTCCTGGGGCGACGCATTTGCGGCGCAGTCATTTTTTTGGACGGGAACGGGAACGCCTACCTTGCATCTCATTAACGCAAGGAAGGCGTTCACGCTAAAAAATGACGCTCTTTCCACATACTTTGGCGCTAGACGCGTCTAGCGCCAAAGTATAAATATGGCGTTAGTTTTGCGCCGAATTTGCATCGAAAAAAACAACGCTAATTCGGCGCAAACGGAGTATAAATATGCCCCTGTATTTTGCAACATTCTTCACCAATTCCAATTGTGGCCTTGACATGTATCTTGACCTGCATAAATAATGCATCTTGGATGTATTATTTGCACCCCTCTTTTTATAAATATTTGTTTTGGGTCAAAATACCGTTCACTGCGGTAAACACTGATTCGCACTAATTTAGTCTACATGCACACTAACGCACTTGACAAATGAAAAGTGTAGTCAAACGTAAATGTCACTGGATTGCTACATATTTCTACATGTATCTCCTCATTTTGAGTGATGGTGACACAGTTAATAGGCACCAATACAGTACTTTCACCTGCTAAAATTTCACCCACCTGACCCCGCATATTGGACATTGTGCACCTGACGCTGCAGGCGGAAGTCAACCATGCAGTGGGCAGTTGAGTCCGCGACAGACGCAGCCATAGGCTAACATTAGTGATTGTGGTGGCAGAGGGTCATTGCCTGTGTCTGCATACACTGATGGCTGTGTATATCACGTACATGTATGCTGTGGTATGCAAAATACCTCACTTACCTCCTAACACCAATGCTATCAACACCTCCTGTATTTTTAGCTGCTGTTTGGCACCTCCGGGAGCAATCATGGTAGAATATGTAGGTGAGTGGCCCCATGCCTTCTCTGCAGAGGAGCTGGAGCTGCTGGCTGATGAGGTCCTTTCCTTGTAAGGTCTATGGCTCACCAGAGGAACAGGTAACTATCTTACATACAGATGGTACTTTGTTTTACTCCATCATTTCCATTCCTACAGGCTACAATGTGCCTCTGAGTTAAAGTGTTAAGTCTGATTACTGTAAAGTTTTGTGGTCCCTCTATAGTGCAATAAAGTCAGGGAGAGCCCAGCATTATACATTGTGTACTTAATATCACCTCTGGGATGTGTGAGGTGTGGAAATACCTAGATTGCATTTGTGGGGTACGTAGACATATATGCATGCATACATTTCTTGGTACCTGTTAAATATTTGCTGTTCTGATCATGCTAACTGGGCAAAAACATATATGGCCTTTACAGCATGAGTTGTGAATGTATTCTGTGCAAGGCAAGTCAAGATAATGCTAGATAGGTGTAAATTCCTTCATATCACTCAGCGTAGATCAGGGCTAGCCAAACTGTAGGCTGTGAGCTACGAGTAGCTCACAGACCCCTTTAGAGTGCCACACAGCCTTGAGCACACATATTGGATGGCCACAAGCTGCAATTTAATATGTTGAACTGTTGTGGGAGTAGTATACTCTGCCTGCAGCAAGGCCTGGCAATGAGTTGTTCCAATTATGAACCATAGTCCAGGTGGGGGCGGAGGTTGTGTGGCAATACAACTGATGTACAGAGTACAATCTCTGCAGACCTGTGGATTCTTGGATGATCAAAACATGGTTTTAACAAATGATAGTATACCTAATTGGTTCTACATGGAATACATTTGGAATGGTGACTGAGGTGACCCTTTTGACCTGATACTTCATTCCATTGACACACATTGTCAATGTGTGTCATTAAATAATGACAGACCCCTTACTCCCACAGGTCTCTTTTCAGTTTCCCATAAGTAATACATGCACTCTACAGGCCTATTTCACATGTGAAACATTAACAGTGCAGATAGTTGGTTTCTTCAGAACAGGTTTTGTTATGATTTATGCATCACCAGATTTTTTACATTCCACCAAACAACAAATATAATGGTATGTTGATGTCATCCCTGTAACAGTGCCATATAAGGCAAAAGGTCTGTCCTGTCATGCCAGTTCATACTACACAAATTCTAACAGATGTACTATGATAATACGTTAAATTGTCCACATGTTCAGATATCACTAGAGAGGAAGCTATCCTGACACACATGGCAGCCCTACCATTGTGAACTAAGTCTTAGGATGTAGTCTATACTGTGGTTCCAGGCTCTATGGACCATATGCATCAAGCCAATAGGCCTTGCTATGAAGCTGCCTGTACATCAATGAACAAATAGTGTACTCTTCAAAAGCTCACAATGGTACTTTGTATTACTTTCTTAGTAGCCCCCATCTCAGTACATATATGATGAGCCAGGAGTACATGATGTTAGTGGGCTGGCTTAGTCAGCGTAGGACATGACCAGGGATGAGGAAGGCCAACAGATAGTTATTTATAAGTGTGTATTCATGTATTTGTGGTGCTCAGCATGAAAACTACACATGTTATATGTTAACTTTTGATTTATGCTTGTGCTAGTTATAGACAAATTGTGTGACAACAAAATAAATATCCAATAAATTGCAGTGATATACTGTTGTTTCGTCTCTGGTATCCATACAGGTCAATGCCCATCAGAAGCAGGCCATTTGTCATCGCCCAGAAGGTGTGGACCGTAGGGGTCTATCGTTGGTGCAGCATCCATTGCAGGAAAAGGTGGGAGGACCTCAGATGCTGGACCTTGAAGATTGCATAGTTCCAGCTTGGGAAGTCTTCCCAATGTGGATAGGGCATGTGCCACAAGTTGACCCCCCTCATGGTCTGCAAGCTGGCCGTGGCATATCTGTAGCTTGATGGGTAGTTGAAGGCCCAGCAGCAGCTACAAGGGGGTGAGTCCTGGCCAGAGTTGTTCATGTTACAATATCAGCTTTTTTGTTACAGGTTGACATTACCCCATCAACAGTGAAGTTGTCCCAGGTCCAGTGCACAAGAAGAGTTCTGGATTCTGTAGGCCTGGTAGTAGGTGCATGATAAAGTGATTTGTCTGATGTCTTTATGACCAGGAACCCAGCAGATTTGAGTCCACTACCAATTTGCTGTTTTGAGCAGACACATGGCTCATTAAAGTCATAATCACCTCATCTTCTTTGATGTTCTGAGTGAAGCTTTTACCAAACAGGCCATTGCCTTCATTGTGTCAAGAGAGATGCTCCCTCACTACCTTGTCTCATGTGATGGTAGCCCTATTACATGTGACATAGCATACAGTGCACTTTGCTGCAGTGCCTGGACAACACTTTCCAATTGTAAGTTGGGATTCTACAGTAACATGAGTATACAATCATCATTGGTGGCATCAGCATTAGTGCCTACATGTTACCCTGTGTACATTCCCCTGTTGTAGTTTCATCTGCAATACTGTTTAAGATTCATTCACTGACTGGTGACATGCATCAGGGAGTGAGATGTAGAAATGTAGGGATCACAAGTGAGTGGCTACATTCAGTTTTACAAGCCCATACTAAATGGTGCTGTGTTATTCCATCCCCTTAGGAAAGAAATGTGTTCACCTCTTCATGTCATAGATATTCACTGACTCACAAAAACCTTCAAAGTTGTATTGTCTTTGTCTTTGAGAAATGCAAACTAAGAATGGTCTTGTCACCTGTACCAAGCAGGACTGGGCATATTCATAAGGATATATGAACTATTATGATGTGTGCATTTGTAGTAGATATCTTCCAATATTTTGGCCCTGAATCTCTTCAGCCTATTTTTCAATGCTACATGTGATATATAGTGGAGTTACCTAAGTACAGCTTTAACTTTACTATCTTGACCATGGACCTATGAGGACGCATCAAGGAAAAAAGAAGATTAGCGTGTATTGAGCATTGACATGTGACATGATTTCTGCTCCAGCACTTATTGTAGCTACATTGCTGAATGACATGCCCATGATATTATCATGATGTTGTTTCCAGTAAATAAGCATTTTTCGGAATTCAGGGGATTGTGTGGACACTGTGGAAATGTAATTTTGGCAGCCATCATATTTTGTGACATCAGTTCACTATGGTATGCTACAAGTGACCAAGTATATAAGGTGATCGACTGCCCTAGTGTATATATGAAGGTGGAGTGTAGACAAGTTAATTCATGGTATAGGAACATTCTGGGATTATGTCATCACTGTGACCAACTGTTTTCAGCTAATGTAGCATGCATGCACATGTTCATGCTAATTTGGAAGCCCATGTGGTGAACCATGCAGCTAGGGTAATCTGTGCCCTTCTGTAATGTTTTGTGTTTGAATCTGATGGTCAGTTGTGTTCACACAGATGCAATCAAACACTTTATGTGTCATTTCAAATTCATCCTGGGAAAGCGAAGGAGACAGTGCCAACATTGATGGTGGCCTACCTGGAAGGCATTCACAGTGCAATGTCAGGCCTACAGAGATCTTTTTAGGTTCTTGCCTCCTCCCCCAGTACAGCCTCCCAACCCCTCAAACATCTGTCCCTCCCTCCACCCCTTCCCCATACTAATACCCTATTACCAGACCGAAGTAGCACATCCACATATAAGCACAGACACAAAAAAAAGCTTGCATCCAAACAGACAGACACCATACCCACAATCACACCCCCAGACATCTCTACCCCATCACATCCACAACTACCACTGAGAACACTACACACCACACCCACCCACTCACACCACTCCCTCATCACATCACCACACAGCACAAATGACAGTACACACACCAAATCCCCACCATCACATTCATGGCCTGCACAGACAACACCACACCCACATGAGTCCACACAATCACACCAATTCACACCACACAAATCCACACACACTTTCACTACCCCATCAACATCAACATCCACAACACCCACACCAGGAACTTCAACTGCAGCAACATCCACACATCCACCATTACCTTTGTACACACCCAAGAAACACAGATGCACACGATCAAGCATCCAGCAGATACCACAGATAAAAGACACACCCATACTTGCAGCACATACATCTACACACATGCCCCTGTACACACAGCAGCCCCAAGCACATTAGACACTGTCACTTCCTCTCCCTCCAAGACCCCACTTCTTCCCATTCCCACTCCTAAGTACCCTATTGAAAATTCCTCGTTTCCTGGCAATAAACCCTCCCAAACATCCAACAACTAATCCCAAGATGCTTCCTAGCTCTCCCACTCCTTAGACAGCCCCTTCCACCTCCAAATACCCCCCTATTAATCACCCATCAGCCCCTTCAAGGTCCCAATGCATCTCTGCAAAATGTGTTTCCACCCCTTCCACTTCCCAACCTCCCTACCTAAACATAGGTCCACCACATCCTGTTCTCAAACCACCACTTTCCATACAAAGGACACCCCTCCCAAACCCAAACGTCCCCCTGCCAAATGAAATCTTTGAGGTGCCTACCTTGCCCACTGGATGCCTCTTTGTGAAGAGGTTATCCTTGCAGTGTCTTTTGAGGCACGTTTGGTGGCACAACAGTATGCTCACATCGTTTATCGTTAGAGTGGGCGTTGGACGTTGCAGTTTTTCTTGAGTTGTTTTGGAAGGAAAAATAAAGGTCTGCTTGTTTTGGAACACATTAGTCCTTGATTTACTTTTCCCTAGCTATTTTTGGGAACCGAAAATTGTTGCATCACAATGTCATTGTCTATACACATTATGACAGGTTATACTACACATATGTTTAGAGTGTACTTTGTTATGCAAATGGACAATTTGAAATGGTATGTTTTGGTGATTGGCTGGGCAGGCATTCATCATGGTGCTGAGCACTTGCACCACTTCATTGATGTGCTTCGATACATTGGGATATGGGACTGCAGTTGTGTTATTTTCACCCTGCTTGGTGATCAGTAGGACCAGGTTTGTATGTTTAAGGTGTTGGACTGGTATAGAATTCACAATGATCACGTGGAATTGTTCCAATATGTTGGATATGGGATGCATCCAACTTGGGGCAGATACTGATATGGGTGGTATTTCAAATGGTAAAGGTTTTAGCTGTCTTGTGCAATGTCAACATCATTTTGCCTGCACTTCACCCTGTGATGTATATTGGATGTGTTTTGACTGTGTGCAAGTTAGTTATTTATATATCCACATCTGGAAGGTGGATGGTTGTCATGCCTTTTTGTCTTCTTTTTGTGACGTGTCCATTAAATGTGTGTACCTCATACCTACTTGAGTTGTTTGTGAATAATGTTGTTAATGATTTGTTATTTTTAATATTTTGCATGTACACATTGCACACATATGCATGGCAGTTGCTGATGCTATTGGTTTTCCCTGACATTCTTTAAGTCAGGGGGCATATGCACTAAGATGTTTTGAGGCATGGGCAAAGTGGACTGTGGCTCAGAGACTCAGAATTTTAGTGGGGGCCCTGATTGTGCCAACCCTGTTCTACAGAGAGTGTTTCCATGATGATCTTGCTTTAGATTCCATTTTACAAAAAATTATTTTTGCTGTGCCTGGTGTGAGAATATATTACAGTTACTTTGCCGAGAAGGTGTGCTTCTGATTCATGCAACATCCCTAATTAAGCTTACTTTCTATCAATGCAGGACCCAGCATGTGAGAAGCTGGAGGTTTCACAGTGATTATTTGCTGTGGTGTTAGTGAAGACTTGCTATTGTGTTATAGTATTATGGACACACATCACTATCTCTGAATAATAGTTGTGCACAGATTTGGAATGTAGACAAGTGTGCCTGTGCCGTTTCAGTGACCTGGCCAACAAGGGCATCAAATAGCTTGTTTAGGATCATACATAGGCAGCTTTTCCGAACAGGGACCCACAAAATAGGTTAGGCCCAGGACCTCCATACACCTTAAGTTTGACCTGCCTGTGCATCTGTTAACTGAAAAGTCATTTGGACTGGATAAGATTGTGGCTTACCATTGGTTACGTCCATGATGGTGTGGGTTTTGCACATCATCAAGCAGAAGCTTCAGGACATGTATGTTCAGCTCCATGGTAGCAGAGGATGTGTGCAAGTGAGTAAAGGTGAGTTTCCGTCTTGATTCTGTCCATTTCTGCTAGCTCAGGTGTTGCGGTTTGGCCACCACAGTCACGCCCGTGGTAAGGGCCATTATGATTGGAGTGGTGGAGAAACTGGTGATCCCCACTCCAAAATACACATTGGCCTATACTGCTGCCATTGTGGTTTGAGATTTCCTGGCAGCGATGGCGGTGCTGTTGTGGTCTTAGTCTTTTCATATGCTTGCTTTGTAATTAGGTGGGCGAACCGTTGAGTTGGCGGGCAAGGAAAATGACCGTTTTGACAGAGGTACCTTTTCTGCCCGACTCCTAATCAGGCCCTAAATCTCCATGTGAAAGTTAGAGAGACGCAGTTTTTTTGAGGACCTCATAATTATGATTGAGTGAGCCTTAACTTTCTCATTGGAATTAAGAGGCTACTCAAATGAGGGCCTAAGACTTTAATTTTTGCCCTGTGTGATAATGACTTCTGAATCTAAACTATGAAAGAGTTTGAATAACTTATCAAGCTTCTTGTGAGAGTGATTTGACTCAAAATGCTTCAAGAATGCTTTTCTCCTTTAAAGTCAAAAGAATTTGGGTCATCTATTCATAAATGCACCAAAAATGCCTACAAAGTTCCTCATTACTGTTAGCGTAAACACAAGTCAATGGCAAATACTGCTTGGTGCCATCAATGTATTCATGCACTCGACCTCTGCTTATATCATTGGGCAGACTCTGAAGTGATTCTATATAAATTTAAAATCTAAACCAATAGAATTGATCCCTGTGTGACACCGCATTGACATTTAGGCTACTATTGTGATTGGCTAACAAATCATTTAACTAATCAATAGAAGTTTTTCTCAACAGGATAGCCAGGTGTTCTTTAAGGATGTTATTCCCAATGGTACAAGATGCAACTGACAGGTCCATCAGCACCCACAGGACTGTTGACCCTTTGTTGGTTGCCTACAGTAGTTGTTTTGTGCTATCCAACAATAGAAGTTCCAGATGCCTACAAGGCTTAAAACTGATCTGTATATCTAGAACCCTGCAGCACAGTGTAAAAACAAATGGGGACACCGAAAAATGTCTCATTTGACATCACAACTTTAGAAACAAAGGCAGCAAATTCAAAAAGATCTGTGGGTAAGGTATGCACATTCCAAACAGAGTTTACCTAAAAAGCAGCACAAATATACCTCACTCCAAAAGTTATAATTGATTTTAAACATTCCTGACTTATAAATACCAGATCAATGATAGCTCATGATGAAGATTCATTTGCTATCTTGAAAGAAACAACCTTATTATATGTCCTAGTGATTGCTGAGACTTGGCCACACCATTGTTGGGCCAAATGTGGCATTTGCAAAGAGTATTCAGCACATGAATCGCAAATACATTCTGTGGAATGAGAGGCTATGGCCATTGACAATAACCTACAACTATGCTCACACTGGTATGCTGAAATTCCTTTGAGGCAGAAATCAATATAGGTTGACATGGACAATAATATTCTGTCCTGGTTTGGGACATACAGTGTGTGTAATTTAGAGGTAAGGGGATGATGTGGCACCACTTGGTTGGGTGGATGTCTCACCCATCACAAAAATGCCACCTTCCTTCTCATGCCTCTGGGGATCCTTTGGCTCTTATCTAAAGAAGAATGATTGAGTCTGTTCATAGCTGATCATCAGTGAAGTTCCGGGACAGTGCAAGATAGTGACTTTTAGAAGCCACACTAACGAGTTAACAGTTCCCTGAAAACAGTAATTAAACAAAGGACTAAAAGCCCTGAGCCATGATAGAGAGGGCAATAAATGGCTGCGGAGCCCGGTCTCCATAAAAAGGGCAAGGTACAGGAAAATGTATGCTTGAAAAAAAGAGGAGGGAGCTAAAAAGTGGGCCAAATCACACGGGATAATGAAATTGAAAGACCAGAGGAAATTCTGAGCAGTTCAGCTCCAAAGTGCCAGGTAGCCATAGTCAACATTGCTCCTACCTAAAGGGAGTGTTACATCAAAAATGTATATGTAGATCACAGAGGTCACAGAACCCCGGCAGGGAAGCAAAGTGGATACAAAGTAGAACACCAATAAGCTAAGATCAAGTGGTGAAAGTGGTGAAAGTTATCAATGGAATGTGCACAAGAAGAGCCCAGACGTAAGTGGAATCTCAGCTGCAATATTTAAGTGTGCCCCTAAAAAATGGGCCTCAGTGATGGTCTCCTTATTTTGAGAGTACGTTAGGGGCACTGATTTGAGATAAATGGATAGATTAAATGTTGTTCCCGCTGTATAAGAAAGGGTTCTGTTCTTGTCTGGGTAATTATTGATTGATTGCACTTTTAGACACAGAAGGATAGTGCTACGCAAATACCCTATTAAAAGGAACTACAAGCATGGACAACAGGAAAAAAACAGATCCTCCCCAAACCAAACAGGCTTCCAAAACTGCTGCCATACTGAAGATAAACTTACCAGTATCTCTTTTTTGAGTGAAGAAACTATGGCATTCAAGACAAGGCCCTATATGTTGGGTCAAAGCTGAACATCTCAGGCAATCACACCCCATTTATTAAATGTCATTATATCTTTGTATTCCAACACTTGAGTGAAGATAAAAATCAGCTCTGGGTAGACCACTACTGCAAAAATCATGACACATCAAGACATAAACCAAGGCTGCATTCTGTTGCCACTACTTATTAATCTCTACTGCGTAGATCTAATGAAACATATTGGAAGGGGGAGGGCATTTCCCCCAAGGATGGCCAGTATTAGAGCCCAGATTCTCCAGTATGCAGATGACACAGTGATTATTGATCAGACACAGATTGGTCTTGGCAGATCTAATGGAACATCTTGAAAGGGAGAGGGCATTTTCCCCAAAGATGGCCAGTATAAGAGCCCAGGTTCTTTAGTATGCAGATGACACAGTAATTCTTGATCAGACACCGATAGGTCTGCAGAGACTTTCCAGCACACTTGCCAATTATTACAATGGCAATATATGGGAGATAAATGTAGTTAAAACAAAGGTCATGATTATTAGACACAGACTAAAAAAGGGGCATTTGGTTTATTGATTATTTTAATTACTAACACATACAAATACCTGGGGGTATGGTTGGACAGTAGGGATTGCATCACACCACATATCTATGCCCAGCCTGCAGCAGCAAAATCTCTCACACGGGCATATCACAAGTTATTGAAACCATGGTGAATCTTGACCTACAGTTCCTCCTAAAGGTCATGGGCTGGAGATTTTTATTTTTACCCACCATGGCCTATGGAGCAATGATATACAGAGAAAAGCTAGCAAATTGGCTTAACAGGTTGCTATCTACTTGCTACCAAGAGTCTTCTCCCTACCAGACTGCACTGGTTCATCTATCCTATTTCAATAAAACTTCTTTATTGTCACACTTGGAACTCTGTCAGAGTAGTTCATCCCTACCATCCGGTCACAGGTCCCTAAACCTACATGCCCTTCTATACACTAGGAACTTATAGGCAGGCTGGCATAGCCAATTTGTAATGAGCCTAATTTGCATACTCGTTTTAATCAGAGCACAGGCCCTGGGACTGTTTAACTGTGCCCACTGCACCCTCAGAGTCTAGAAAACACTTGCAAAAAGTATAAAATAGGGGCAAAAAGTTAGGGGGCTTCTGAAATCAGCCCAGTTTTCTCACACAGCCCCCCCTCCAGTCAACACACCTAGGAGACTCAGTCCAACCCTGGACGTGTAGTCCTGGCTTGTCAGGCGAGAAAGACAGTAAGGGAAACTGGCTGTCCTATTGCAGGGCCTACTCTACCTTAAATCCTCCTGTCATGGTCACTCCTTCTGGGTAGGAAACCCATCCCAAAAGTAAAAGGGCCTATTTTAAACTGCAACCTCCCTCTAGGGGAGTCTTCCTCCTCTTTCTTTGCCAATGTAGGTTGTGAGGTGCCCACCTCCCCTATCACTAACTTTGCTAGGGCAACACCTAGCTTCCCAGAGAGGTTACCCAACACTTCAGCAATCCCACCATGACCAACAGGGTAAGGGGGCCTACTTTGCTTTTGGCCCTGGGATCTGCCTCTCAGGCCAAAAGCAATGCTGTCATGAAAGGCAGCACTCAACCGAGACTATTGACAGCTGTCAGAACCCAGAACCACACTCTAAACTCCCTACTGACAGGTGGGTGAGCTGTGTTAGGATAACTGTAGGGTACTGGCACACCTCTTGATGTTTGAAGTGGGGGATTACCACCTCCTATTGCAGACACCCTTCTTCCACTCTCCTTTCTGTCAGTGCAGGGCACCACCCTGCAGCTGGGCAGCTGCCTGACTTCTCAGAACTTCCTTGGGGTCAGGTAAAGTCTCACCAGTGCCAACTCTCGGCTCCCCCCTAGTGGGGCAGAAGGCCTTGGGCTCACTGGAATTCTTCTTAAGAGTGGCCTACCCTTCCTTTTCTTCTTTCTTTTTCTTGGGGACCCCTGTCTGCTAACAGTAGGGACTGGCTCCCCAGGACTTTGAATTAGGGGGCACTCTGGGCGACCATCCCATCTGGGATCAGACTCACAGCTGGGAGGTCATTGCTCAGGATACAGTCTAGGGGGAGGTCAGCACTGACCACCGCTCTAAACCAGTTCAGGATACCCTCTCTCTCTGGGGGCACTATGGCTATGGGTTTGGGTGGTGACCTCACCTGTGGCTATCCTGACTCTCCTTGTCTTCCCTGGGAAATACATGTCTGGGGTCACCAACCAGTTACTAACAATAATGAGACTGGCACACGTATCTCTCAGGCCAGTGGTAGGGATCCCATTCACCTGAATGGGATGAAAGTGCCTAATCCCACCCTCAGGAATCACAAGCTTACCAAATGGACCTATCTCCAAGCCCATTGCTATGAGGACCTCAAAATCTGAGGAGTCCTCAGCCCAATGCTAACCCCCTACTTTGGACAGGATGCATCTCCTCTGACGTAACCTGTCTGCTGACAGTCAAAGCAGGCCTTGTTGTCCAAGAGTTTCTTTAACCCTGGGTCTCCCTGTCTCTGCTTGTCAGAGTGAAAGTAGGATTTCCTCTCCTCCTTCTTAGGGTTTTGGGTTACGGAAAGAGTCTCTGTGGTGGGCTTCCCACCTCCCTCTTTAGGTTTTTAGGGATCTGACCCCCCTTCTTGAAGTCTCCCCCTGGGACTTGACAACCACGCTGGTTCTCAACCACTCATTACCTGCCTCCCCCAGCTCTCTGGGATTGGTCAGCTTAGAGTCTACTGGATGATGGTTTAAACTCTCTGAGGTACGATTGATCAGGATGTGCTCCCTCATCTTCAAATTGTATAGCCCCTTATAAGTATTTACCTTGTTACCTTGAATCCAGCTTTCTAGTGCCTTCTCTTAGGTGTTCACAAAGTCAACTCAATCCTGGGTATTCCTGAACATCATCCTATAAAGATCTGGAGTGAGACCAAACTTCTGGAAGAGGCACTTATTTTTATTGGAATAGGACTCTGTTTCCTCCCTCTTTAGTCTATATATTGGGACCAACTCTGAGGCTTCTGCAATCAGCCCAGTTTTCTCACAACAGGAATAAGTAAATCTTGGGTAGCATCAAAACCCAATGTTGTGGGAAAAACCACTGCAAAACCCACAGAACACCTTCCTCGCTCAGAGTAAGGAAACACAGTGACTCATAAATAAGCATCTTCATTTCTAGTTCCCATCTCCTCTCAGAATCAACCATGGACTGCTCTTCCTCATTATCCTTTAGAGTCAAATGCTAACATGGATGCATGCATGACCTATGTCATACATAAGCTAAAATATATTGGTAATTAATACAAATAGTGGATGTATTTACTTTATGTAACCTAAAAGCACTATATTGTACTCTCTTTTGATATTCACATTAGGTTCACTTAATGCATAATTTTATAATTACAAAGCAAAATCCACTTGCTAATCATGGTTTGTTAACTTTTATGCCATTATCAAAATTACCCATCCTCAATGTCTAAAAAACAGAAAAACTGCGATCATTTAAACAAATATGTATTAAGTGAACATGGCTAAAAACTATGGCCCTCATCCCTACCCTGGCGATCGGTGATAAAGCAGCGGTAATACCTCCAACAGGCCGGCGGTAACCAAAATGGAATTAGGACCACTGCAAAATCGCTCAGATAGACAGCTACTTTAACACACCGACCACCACGGCGGAATCAACAAGTACCACAGAGTTAACCGCCAACAGTCAGGCGGAAGACAATGTACTGTCCACACTATTATGACCGGCCTATCCGCCAACTTTTCCGGGCTAGTACCAACGACATCAAAAGCCTGGCGGAAACACTGCACAGAAGTCAAAGGACTCCCATGTGGAGACTCAGGGAACAACCACGATGCCATGGAGCCTGAGCTGCAAATATTTCCAATGCTCGTCTACCTTCTGCTGCGTGAACATCAACGCCTGCGAAGATGTGTCAGGAATAAGGCTGTGCGCGGTCCAGGTCCTGCCCAAAACTCCGCTGCACGGATTTGCGGCGCTTCATGCGCACCACTTGTCATCCCCTCTTGCTCCAAAAGTGGCCATCAGCGTTGTCTGCCCTGTGGTAAAGCTCATGTAGCTGCAGGGTCAGGTCATTGGTGGACAAGATGCACTTATCAGTATTATTCTATGAAGGGACTACAATTCCCATGTTTTTAGAGACAGCAGCCATCTTGGGGTGTGGCAGGCCTATAAAGCCCAGCCACACCCAAGCACGTTGCTCACTATTTTGAAGACTTCGATGCAGTCAGACCTCGTGGGGGTTCCTCGGAAGAAGAGCAGATTTCCTGCATGGCAGATTGACAGCAAATCGGAGTATCCTTGTTTCCATGGTGAATTCCGATACGAGTGAGTCGTACTCATAGCGGTAAGGTCTTGATGAGCCCAATTTTAAAGGGAGTTGTTACTTCCAAAAGGTAAAGCCCCCCTTAGCACAACAAGCAAAGCGTTTTCAGTTTTCAGAGTAAAGCAGTCTTGGCGCGACGATCAAAGCGCTTCGGAGCACAGAAGTAAAGCTCCCCTTCGCACAACGTCAAAGCGCTTCAGGACACACATGTAAAGCGCTTTTGGCACAGAAATCAAAGCGCTTCAGTCCACATGAGTAAAGAACCCTTGGCACGACAATCAAAGAGCTTCAGTCCACATAAGTAAAGCCCCCTTGGCACGAGAATAAAATTGCTTCAGTCCAAATAAGTAAAGCACCCTTGGCACAGCAATCAAAGCGCTTCGGTCCATATGAGTAAAGCGCCCTTGGCACGGCAATCAAAGCGCTTCAGTCCACATGAGGAAAGCGCCCTTTGCACGGCAATCAAAGCGCTTCAGTCCACATGAGGAAAGCACCCTTGGCACCACAATCAAAGAGATTCAGGCCACATGAGTAAAGTGCCCCTTAGCATAACGAGCGTAGCGCTTCAGATAAGACAAGTGAAAGCACTTTCTGGCATAAGGAACAAAGCGCTTCATGGACTGTATAGTAATCAAAGCGCTTCATGAACAATAAAACAAGGCACTTTTGCCCGACGAATAAAGCGCTTCAAGCTCAATGAGTAAAACATTTAAGCCTATAGCTGTAAATTTGAAAGCATTTTTGGAGAGAAGCAAACTATAGTTTCATTGTTTTTTGGAAAGCATAATATGTGAAAAGCATATTTAAGTCTTTGAGAATTTCTAGGCTATGATCAAACGTTTATGTTATGAATGCATAGATTGAAATTCAGAGTATGACCATAGTCCAAAGCTCTTGCCATCTCTTGGTTCTGAGGTTGTAGTGTGTTCTTGTTCCATGATTCAAAGAAGGGTCTTCGCCCTCTCTTCAAAAGGGGCCTCAATCTGATATCACGGAGACGCCTTTTGTCAAGAGTCTATTGATGAGTTATACTGCTATGAATGAGTATATGCATATTTGTTCTAACCTTTTCTAACCTTTTCTTTTCAGATCTCTTTCCCTGCAGTTCCCTACCCTAATTCCCTTCCCCCCGCCTGGCTTCATCATAACTCTGTGCTATAATAGCTTTCTTAGTTGGTGATGCCAGGAGGTGGGCCTTTTGTTCAGCAACGTGCAGATCCTGAGGAAAGGACACTGTGACAAGAGGACTACGGTGAGTACTGCCGCCTAGCACACAAGGGAGGGGGGAGGAAAAAGAGAGTGGCACACACACAACATGCAACACGCCACCCCCCCACCCCCACACCATACACACATACAGCTGCACAAACATTACATATTCACCCCGTACACCTCAGGAATAATGTGAAGACAAAATGATTTGAAGAAAGTGAGTGTAATACAATAAAATAATATGAATAAGTGCATTAAATACAAATGTATATACATATTTACAAATTGTATTGTATTGTATTGTAATCGTATTTATATAGCGCTTACTACCCCTGACGAGGCGTTGAAGCGCTTTTCGATGAGTAGCACGCTACTCCGGAACCCAACAAGAATTAGTGATGGATTAGTATCATTTAATAATGAGTACAGTTTTAGTATTATTATGAGTTAATTTGAGCCGCGGATGTGAGAGTTTGTTAGTTAGATTGACTGGAGTAATGGAGGGGTGGAGGAGGAAAGAAATCCAGAAGTGTTAATTAGGAGTATATCCTTCATTTACTCAACCCAAAGGCTTGGGATGAATAAAGGGGGGCGGAGGGGGAAGAGTATGTGGAAGGGTTAGGGAGAGCATAGTAGCAGGGTGAGATGAATGCAGGAGAATTTAGTAGGGTTGTGTGGGAGGTCACAGAGGTAGAGTGAGGTTTGGTGAGTTAGATGTGGAGGTGGAGGGAAGAGCTTAGGCAGAGATATTTAGGAGATGAAAGTGGTCGAAGGGATTTGGGATGAGACAGAGTGAGAATGGAGGATAGTTTGATAGAGACATGACATAAGAGTGATGAGTAGATAAGTGTGATAAGATGAGAGCAGAAATTCATAGATATCTAGTATAACAACCCAAAAACCAGGAGCCATGCAATGATCCACGAACATGCCAAGCACAGAAACAACATATACACATACATACACATATATATATATATATATATATATATATATATATATATATATATATATATTTATACACACACACACACATGAATACACATACATATGCACATACAAAACATAATTAGAATCATGGCTAAAAAAATACTTAGACAGGTTTAAAAGAGTGTGTGTGTATTTTATTGTTATGACAGTAGCAATACATATTTTCCAAAGAAACTATAAATAAATAGAAATATACATATAATCTGATAAAAATATTTATCCACATAGGCATATGCAGTTCATAGATTTGAAAAAGGTGGTTATGAAGGAAAGAGCCAACTCTTGAGTAGTTTTCTGAAGACAAGAAAGTTATCTGTGGCTCTTATAGTTGGGGGTAATGAATTCCATAGTTTGGCTGCTTGGACGGAGAAGGATGTACCACCTACAGTCTTTTTCTTGTATGGTGGTGTTCTAAGGCGGGGTGCCAGTCTTGAGCGGAGGGTTCTTTGTTGGATGTATTTGGTAATTTTCTTTCTGATAAAAAGCGGTCCTGTTCCATGTATAGCTTTGTGGGTGATACAAAGCAGCTTGAAAGTGCATCTTCTGGCAACGGGTAACCAGAGTAGTGCTCTCAAGGCAGGGGAGATGTGGGCTTGCGGCTTTAGATGTAGTAGTAGCCTGGCTGCGGAATTCTGGATACGTTGTAGTTTTTTCATAACAGATAGAGATGATCCATGGTAGAGGCTATTGGCATAATCCAGTTTGGATAATACAAGTGAGATAGTAGCTTGCACCTTGTGTGGAAATCTGAGGTGGGGGAAGATGCGTCGTAAAGTCTTTAAGGTGATGAAGCTTGTGCGTGCTAATTTGTCTACTTGGGCATTCATAGTTAGCTTGGAATCCATGGTGATTCCTAGGTTTTTAACTTCCTTGGATAATTGAGGAGGTGGTCCGAGATCGTCAGGCCAGACGCACAGAGGGTCATAATTTTTCCAGTCACCACATATTTGAGTATTTCTGTTTTGGAGGTATTTAGTTTGAGATGGCTCCAGGTCATCACTGATCAACGGCTATGAGGCAACTGAAGATTTGTGAGTTTTCAATGTTTTTGGGGTCTTCTAATTTAAGTAGTATTTGTGTGTCATCTGCATAGTTGTAGCATGTGAGATGGAAATCATTGATCAGTTCTAGTAAAGATATCATGTAGATGTTAAAAAGCAAAGGTGAGATGATTGACCCTTGAGGGACCCCTGTTTTTGTGAGGTAGGCTTCGGACGAGAAGGGGGGCGAGTGGATGATATTCGCACTTTTTTGGAGATAGGAAGTAATCAAGTCGAGAGCAATCCCTTGTATGCCGGCTGGGACACTGCCCAGTCCTCAATGTCCGCGGGCCACAGGGCCACAATACATAGGCCAAGGCCCCACCTTACTCCTGGAACAACACGGAGAGAACACTGCAGGGCTATCAGGTCGAAAATACACAGACACCTCAGGAGGACGGGGAATGGGGGGGCACCTCAGCCGGAAGATGGTACAACACCACTGGTCCTGGAGGGGGCTACATGCCCTGTGCGATGTCATGGGGAGTGCAAGGTCACAGTCTCTCAACTGGGTGGTTTGCCCACTGACTTGTCCTGGGGAGTGCATTGTGCCCAGTGTGCTTCTTCCTGGGAAGGATGGGGTGAGTGGATGGCTTCTTCTACAGGTTCTGGAGGGGGTGCTTCATCCTGGGAAGGATGGGGAGAGTGGATGGGCTCTCTACTGGTTCTGGAGGTGTCAGACCCACAGGATTTTCAGGGGGCAGGCCTCACAACAGAGGCAGGTCCTGCAATGGAGGCAGGACCACACACTGTCCGTCGGTGGTGACGGCTGCTCAGTGGTGACAGTGGTGGTGCTGGTGTTGGGGCTGGCAGTGGTGGGGGGAGGTTTTAGCCCATCCCCTGTAGCCTTGGACGGCTGCCCACTGGGGCTGCAGCTGCTGCCAGTGGTGCTGCTGATTTAGCTGGCAGAGGTGGGGGGAGGCTCCAGCCCTTGCCTTGCAGCCTTGGACGGCTGGTGGTGGGGGCTCTGAATGAGTCCCAGCACAAGGCCTCCTGTCCTTCCTGCCTGCTGATGCAGGCCCCTTGCCCTTCCTGTCAGTATCCGGGGACTGCTCCTTTCATTTCCCTGTAGCAGCTAGTGGTGCCTCCTTGCCCTTCCTAGACTCTGCTGGTGGTTCCTCCTTGTCCTTCCGTGCAGCAGCTGGTGGTGCCTCCTTTCCCTTCCTAGACGCTGCTGGTGGTGCCTCCTTGTCCTTCCCTGTCAGAGCTGGCGGCGCCTCCTTTCCCTTCCTTTAAGCACCTTGTGCAGGCACCCTTTCAGTGTGGCTGCCTTGTGCCCGGGATCCTCTCCCACCTGCAATAGCTGTCGACACTACTGTGGCTGCGGACTGAGTGGCTGAGGTGTTCGCCTGGGTTCTGACCACCCTGGCCCGACATGAATGATGGGGGGAGTGGTAGGGAAGAGGACAACGTTGGAGAGGAAAAGCTTCTTAGGGACATTGGGGTGGGAAGAGGGTGAAGGTTTGGGAGTGGAGGAAGAGGAAGTGGTTGTAGGAGGTGTCACTCTGCTGATTGTTGGTGCAGCTGCATGGACTGGATGCTGTTGTGAGGTGGATGGCTGTTGGGGGTCTGAGTGCTTGTGTTTGTGTTTGTGTACTTTGGGAGGAGGGGGCACAGACACAGTGGGAAAGGAACACAGGGGACGTGTGCATGGATGTGGGGGTGGTGACTGGCAGTGAGGGGTGTGTACTGATAGGTGTGCTGGGGATGGAGATATTGGATGAGGAAGTAGTGTATGCAGGTGTGAGTGTAGACACTACTGGGAGGGAGATGGATGAGTAGGAGGAGGGGGCACAGTGGAGACAATGGATGTTGGTATGTCTGAATCTGGATGGTGTTTGTGTGAGTGCCTGTGGGATGATGTGTGGTGCTTGTGTTTGCCTGAACCACTCCTGGGTGCATGCTGGTATGCCTGTGTGCTTGGGATAGGTTGGCGTTGAGGGGAATGGGATTGGGTAGAGGACGTTGGAGGTGGGAAGCTAGAAACAGGGACAATGGCTGCCATCAGGGAGGAGGCCAGAGCCTGGATTGATCTCTGTTGGGCTGCCATTCCAGAGTGAATGCCCTCAGGAATGCATTTGTTTGTTGCATATGGGCTGCCAGCCCCTGGATGGCATTCATAATTGTTGACTGGCCAACAGAGATGGATCACAGGAGGTCAATAGCCTCTTCACTCAGGGCAGCATGTCTAACTGGGGCAGGGCCTGAGGTGATTGGGGCAAAGGAGATGCCCGCCCTCCTGGGTGAGCGGGCACAGGAAACATGCTGAGGAGCTGCTGGGAGGGTGGAGCTGGTATGGGGTGGCACCTCTGCCTGTAGTTGGGGTGGACACAGAGGTGTCCGCCACCACCAGGGAGTTCCCACTGGAGGAGGTATCACTGTCAGAACTATCCTCTCCATCTCCGCCGTGGTGCTCCCCTTGCCCTTCGACCCTATGGTGCCCTCACCGTCGGTGGATTCGGCCTCCTGGGCCCTGTGGGATGCAGCTCTCCCCGTCGCCGGTGCCTCTTCTCCTCTGCCAGATGATGATAATATACATAAGGACAGGGTGACAAAACAAAAAGGGGTGGGAGAGACAAAGGATACACTTGGTCAATGGCGGCAACAACACCACAGTTGGCGTACACCACACACACAGGGAACAGCCCTATGCACTAGGCAATGAACTAACAGTCAAATGCTAGTCACCAGCCCATGGATAGGGTTACGTAACGCCAATTGCAGCACACCTGAGACCCACAGACCCCTGCCCAGTAGTGGATGCCTACTACCTTGGTTGGAGGAGGTTTACATCAGACCCTACCCAACATGGGACCTACCCTGCAATGTCCGGCCTGGTCTAGGGGCACCCACAGGCCCACATCCCCCACCCGGATGCCACCCCACCACACGCAAGTAGTATATTGGGGCACTGTACTCATCCCCTTGCGGCTGCTGTGATGCCCACAAGTGCCCATCCAGCTCCGGATAGGCCACCACCAGTATGCAGGCCATCAGCGCGGTCAGGGTTTGACGGGCACCCTTTCCTCGTTGGGAGGCCATCCCCAGCTGGGCATCCGCTGTCTTCTGTGCCCAGCGTCTCAGGTCCTCCCACTGTTTCCGACAGTGGGTGGTCCACCTGCCATAGACCCCCAAGGTCCGCACATCCTTGGCGATGGCACTCCATATACCCTTTTATTGATGAACACTGACCTGCAGAGAAATATACATAGGAAAAGGTATCAGTCAGACCGTCATGCCGCTTAAACTCATGGCCCACCATAGCCCTCACATCCCCTTACACACAGACATGGCCCACCATACATGCAGCACACTGCCCAGGGCCCTTCCACCAACTACCCCTACATGAGGCCCTCACACACAGCACTCCATGCATTCATGCCCCAGGCATCGTGATCACAGTGTGCTCACCCGTTGGTCTGGAGGCCCATACAGCATTCGGTACTGGGGTAGGACCCCATCCACCAGTCACTCCAACTCCGCAGCAGTGAAGGCAAGGGCCCTTTCCCCAGTGACATGAGCCATGGTCAGCTCCAGACACAGGTCACAGCAGCACTTGCAGTGTAGGTCCTCTCCTGTTCAAGGTCAGGTAGCAAGTGAGTGGACAGATAGAAAATGGTGGTCACGTCTGTGGCAGTGCGTACTGTCACCTCCTGCGTACATCACCATTGGCCACTGTAGCTCATAGGTCCCAATGGTATCTAATGAGGAGTTGCACGGCGTTTCTCGACTGCCCCCCGCAACGGCACACAACATCAGGGGAATTACCTCATTTCAACATGTCCCTCAATACAGGACAGGTGGAGGCCATTTCAGCTGGGGGCAGGCTATGGCACCTAACTGCGTCACTGTTACACATAGGCACCTTTTGGGACTATCCAACAATATATTGTTACAGTCACAACATGCAATGTACTGTAGTGTTTGGAACTATGGAATACTGACCAGCTGCTCACCGTTTTGGCCCTTAGATTGCAACCACTGCGGATGAATAGGAGATGGAGACATCCCCCCCTGTACAGGCTCCTGGTGGGCCTGGCAACAATGGAGAACAGGCACATTATCCTCACCTATAGACTGAACAAGGCCACAATCACAGAGCTGTGTGCCCAATTGGAGCCTAACCTGATATCTGCTATCCGTCAGCCCACCGGGATCCCCCCTCTTGTGCTCCATTTCCTGGCAACTGTCTCCTTCCAAGTGACAGTGGGCTTGGCAGCAGGAATGTCTCAGCCAATGTTCTCAATAGTGCTGACCAGAGTGTTGTCTGCCCTGATTAAACACATGAGCAGCTACATCGTTTTCCCCCAGGTGGAGGATTTGGCCACAGTGAAAGCTGATTTCCATGCAATGGGACATATCCCCAACATTATTGGGGCTGTTGATAGTACACATATAGCATGTGTCCCCCCCCACAGAGAAATGAACAGGTGTTCCGAAATCAAAAGAGCTTTCACTCCATGAATATGCAGATAGTGTGTCTGGTGGACCAATACATCACCCATGTCAATGCAAAGTATGTGGGGTCTGTGCATGATGCTGAGGAATAGTAGCATCCCATATGTGATGGCTCAACTCCAGAGGCACCGGGTGTGGCTAGTAGCTGAGCCCTGGTTCCCAACCAGTGGATGTTGGTGTATGGGTATGGTGTGGGCCCTCACGGTTAGTGTGTGGCGAACAGTTGTCCCTCGATATTTGCAGGTGACTCTGGTTACTCCAACTTCTCATGGCTACTGACCCCTGTGAGGAATCCCAGGACAAGGGCAGAGGAACGTTACAATGAGGCACATGGGAGAACAAGAAGAATCATAGAGAGGACAAGCCTTACGTCACCAGGTGCCTTTTCTGCAGGAGGATGAAGCTGGAGATAGGTGTGTGGCAGCAGTGGACCCTGTGGACAGTGAAGATGAGGAGGCAGAGGATGAGGACAACAGAAGTGCAATAATACGACAATACTTCCAATGACACACAGGTGAGACACTGACAATGGCAGGCTGATTTTCCCACTTCTATGGCCACTTACTGTACCCTTTGGCATCTCTATTTGAAGATATTTGTGTCCCACTATCGCTCCTGGTGTGTTGACTTCAGTCAGCTACAGGTCATTCCTATGCATACATTACTGCACAATTGTATTGCAGTGTTTAAAGCTTGTTAAACAAATACACAGTTCAATCATTTGACAGACTCCATACTTGCATTTTCTTCAAATGGTGTTTATTTCAGTGCTAATAAGTAGAGGGGGATGTGCAATAGGCTGGGGTGATGATGGAGGAAAGTCCAGGATAGAGTCCTGTCTATTTGTATCACAGGTGCAGTGTCCAAGGGGACATAGGAAGGGGAGCAATGTCAGTTCAAGGTGGATAGGGTGACAGAATGGAGAGTCATATTTCCTGGTGGGGGTCTTGGCAATAGTCTCTGGTTTCTGCCGGGATCGCAGGGATCATTTGTGGGGTGGTTCTCCTTCTGCAGGGGCCTGTTGGTCCTGAGGCGGGGCCTCCTGGCCAGTAGCGGCAGCGGAGGTGGAGGGCTGTTCATTGGTGTGGCTAATGGTAGGGGCACGGTGGTGTGCCACTGCCTCCCTCATAGTGTTGGCCATGTCTGCCAGCACCCCTACAAACGTGACCACGGTGGTGTTGATGTCCTTCAAGTCCTCCCTGATCCCCAGGTACTGTCCCTCCTGCAGCCGCTGGGTCACCTGCAACTTATCCAGTATCTGGCCCATCGTCTCCTGGGAATGTGGTATGCTCCCAGGATCTTGGTGAGTGCCTCCTGGAGAGTTGGTTCCCTGGGCCTGTCCTCCCCCTGTCGCACAGCAGTCCCCCAGATTCCCTGTTGTCCTGTGCCTCTGCCCCCTGAACCATGTGCCCACTGCCACTGACCCCAGGTCCCTGATTTTCTTGGGTTGGTGGGTTTGCCTGGGTTCCCTGTAGTGGTGGACACACTGCTGATTGACGTGTCCTGGGGACAGAGGGATGGGCCCGCTGGGTGGGTGCTGTACTGGTGTTTCCTGAGGGGGGAGGCTCTGTGGTGGTATGGGACTGTGCCAGGGTTACCGAATGTCCGGAGGTCCCTGATGGGTCAGGTTGGTCAGCCAGATCCAGGAATCCAGAGCAGCTGTCATCACTGTGGGCCTCTTCTGTTTGGGGACTGGATGTTGCTGGCACCTCCTCTCCGGTGACGTTGGCTGGGGGACCTGTGGGGATGTAAATGCAGTGTTATTGTTTCTGAGTGTGACATATTGTGCATGGGTGTGTTGCCCTCTATGGTTGTTAGTGCCCTGGCAGCTTTGCCTTGTGTGAGTTATTTGGTGAGCTTGCTGTTTCCTCTAGTGTGCATGCTTTAGTGATGGGTGTCCATGCAGGTCTGTGATGGGGGTCCATGCATTGGTGTTGCATGCAGGTCTTGGTATTAGGAGGGGTGAGTTCTGATGGTGGGGTGTGTGGGAGATGGTGAAGTGATGGGAGTGAGGGTAATGGTGGGGGTAGGTGATGGCATGCAGGTAGGGGGGGTGATAGTAATAGAGATTTAACTTACCAGAGTCCAGTCCTCCTCCTACTCCTGCCAGGCCCTCAGGATGCATGATTGCCAAGACTTGCTCCTCCCATGTTGTTATATCTTCCTAGAAATGGATGTCAGCTATATATAGCTGCACCTGTGATCCAAATAGCTGTGGTTCTACCCGGACGATTTCCTCCACCATGACCCTTAGCTCCTCCTCTGAGAACCTAGGGTGTCATTGTGGTGCCATGGTTGTAGTGTGAGTGGTGTGGGTGAGGGTGTGTGGGGTGATATGTTGGGGTGTGTGATGTAAGGTGCGTGGATGGTGTATAGGTGGTGGTGGGGTGTAGCAGAGATCTTTTCTGTGGTCTTGCTATCTCTCTTGTGGCACTTGTTGTCTTCGTAAATGGTTGTGGATAATGTGGGTGGGTGTTTTATAGTGGTGTGGGTGTGATGTGTGTATGGGTGTCAGGTGTGTGCTATTTGAATTGTCCAATGTAGTGTTGGTTTGTATGTGTGTGTATATTTTGAGCGCAGTAGTATGTACCGCCAATGGTTTACCGCCATTGAATGCCCGCTGCGTCGATTTGTGGGTGATAATGTTGTGGGCGTAGTTCTGTTGGAGTAATGGTGTGTGTTTGGATACTGCCAGTTTATCACTGACCTTTGGGCTGGCGGACTTGTGTGTGTGGCTGTATAGTGACAGAATGCTCTGTATGTGTCATAATATGGGTAGTGGTAGTCTGCTGCAACAGCAGTATGTTGGTGGCAGTCGGCATGGCGGTAAGTGGTACTTACCGCCAATGTCATAATGAGGACCTATGCAATACTTTTCACAATGCAAACAGATTGCCATTAAATTAATCTAATACAAACAAGGCTAAAATTCTTTCAATTTTGATGAATTTTCCTGGCCAAGTAAACAGCTCATTCCTACCCAGAATTTGATTAATATAGCACACACTACATTAGTTTCCCCCATGAATCATTTGAAAAGGAAGACCTCAAACTATGGACACATGGCACTTTAAACATCTGTTTCAAATGCAATTGAGGTCAAATATATGACAAACATGGGCAAAGCCAACCAGTCGGTTTTAATGTACTAAGACATAGGGGGTCATTTCAACCCTGGCGGTACAGGACCGCCAGGGCTGAAATGACGGAAGCACCGCCAACAGGCTGGCGGTGCTTCCCTGGTCATTACAACCGCGGCGGAAGTGCCGCGGTCGCACCGCCGGGGCCGGCGGTTTCCCGCCACAATGGCCCCGGCGGTAGTAATCCGCCAGGGCAGCGCTGCTAGCAGCGCTGCCCAGGGGATTACGAGTCCCCCTACCGCCAGCCTTTTCCTGGCGGTTTGAACCGCCAGGAAAAGGCTGGCAGTATGGGGAGTTGCGGGGCCCCTGCCATGGGCAGTGCAGGGGGCCCCTGACAGGGCCCCATGCGGCTTTTCACTGTCTGCAGAGCACGACGGGTGCAACTGCACCCGTCGCACGGCCGCAACACCGCCGGCTCCATTTGGAGCCGGCTCCCATGTTGCGGCCCACATCCCCACTGGGGATTATGCGATGTAATACTTCATGCATTGTGTGCTGATGTTGCATATTAACTTTTTGCATTGCAGGTATTTATAGTGAAATGTCTTTAATACTGTTTGCAATGTATTGTTCATTTTCAAGCCTTTCCTGTAGCCTGGCTGGGTGTGGCAGGATGTGGCAGGATGTGGCAGGTGGGCGGGCTTGGGTCTATTTAAGGAACCCAACCCAGCTCCACGTGCTCACTATTCAGAGGTCCCGGTACAGAGCAGCAGCATTTTCCAGGGCTCCTGTTCCGGAGGCCTACTTGGACATTTCCAGGCCCTGTCCTCATTACCTTAGTGATCATCAAGCAGGGCGGTAAGGCGGAGGTCGGGGTTGGCCCCCGACTCCGTTTCCAGAGATGATCGAGTTTTGGGTCTTTTGATTAAATCACGTGTGCGATTCATTCTTGGCAATTAACACTTGCAGTTCAGATCGGCAGAGTGCGCAATCATTTCCTGGCATTTGAATCTTGATGGTTGAATCAGCAACAGTGTGCACGATTAATTCTTGGATATTAACCATTGCAATTCAGATGGGCAGAGTGTGCGATCCTTCCCTGGCATTTGAATCTTGATGGTTGAATCGGCAGCATTGTGTGCGATTCATTCTTGGCAATTAACCATTGCAGTTCAGATCGGCAGAGTGTGCGATCCTTTCCTGGCATTTGAATCTTGATGGTTGAATCGGCAGCAGAGTGCGCAATCCTTTCCTGGCATTTGAATCTTGATGGAAGACTCGGCAGCAGTGTGCGCAATTCATTCTTGGCAATCAACCCTTGCAGTTCAGATCGGCATATTGCGCATTCATTTCCTGGCATTTGAATCTTGATGGTTGAATCGGCAGTAGTGTGCGTGATTCATTCTTGGCAATTAACCCTTGCATTTCGGATCGGCAGAGTTGCGCAATCATTTCTGGTATTGGAATCTTGATGTACAGTTTAGCAATAAGATGCATAGTAATTTCTGAGCAATTAAATCCTATAAGTAAAATCAAAACAGAGTGTGGCTTTACAGTATCATTCATGAGTCTTTCACAGTTCATGTTTTGGGAATTCATTTGTTAAATGATTCTTGTTATGATGTAGTTGTTATTAAAAGAAATAACTTGAGAAAGTTCCATGTTCAGTGCATAAGATGTTATTTACTTCCAGGCATCCAGAACTAAAAAGTCATGTTATTGAAAAGCTCTTGATCTCTCATGTTATCAGAGTATAGATAATTATAACAAAGTTCATGGAGATTAATGTGAATAACTTTGCTATTGTGTTCTTAACGCTTGTTTCCACAGGTCTCCTTCCCCGCTGTTCCCAACCTAAACCCCATCCCCCGCTTGGCCCATTTAACTCTGTGCTACAATGTCTAATAGAGTTTGGAGCTGCCAAGAGGTGGACATATTGGGAACAGGTACAAACCCCGAGGATCCGGTCGCGCTGACACATAGTGCATTAGTGCATAAGAGCAGTACGTACAGGAAAAAGCCAGCAGGAGTGCACAGAGAAGGCTATAGTTGTAATTTTGTATCTACTTTAATTCAAAGCAAGCACTTGAGTGGAGACAGAAGGATACACCCAAAACACCAATAGGATTTGGTGAGAAATGACTATTCCACATTACCGAGCTGAAATGCCTTAAACCAATGGAGCACAATGTATATTTGTTGCATGCCATAGGTTTAATTTGTCCAAATCTAGACCTTCAAAGTGGGGAATTTATTTCTATGCCATTCCACGGAGAGCAAGTATTTAAAAACTATACTTTATTGGAAATAATCTCCAGGATCAAACACAAAATTTTAACTGAAACAGAATCTGAACCATTAGGAATTACACCTCATTTCAGGGTTTAAAAATTCCCTTATATGACTTTGGGGCCCTCCAATTGCATAAGAGGAAAATAGTATTTTTCTGCGTTTGAAGATTTGCTCTTCCGACCAATATTATTGTACTGTGCAAACTAGGGCACTGTGGCACAGCAGAAATTACATTTGTTTCCTCGCAGCTTACTTCTGGTCTGTATCAGCTACCCATGAACAAGGCAGGCAAATAAAGGCACAATCTTATGATTTCAGGGCCAATATGTGTAGAAACTCTGTTAGCCGGCAAGTGAGGGCTATTATTATGATGTGTATTGAGTACCTTAGTTAAGATGTGGCAGCAGAGGCATAATGGCTTAGGATCTCTCCTTCTACAAAGCAGTCAAATGGTCGCTGGTGTTTGGGATCGAGATGTTGATCTGAAGAGAACCCTTGCATCCTCTGATGTAGAATAAGGGAGAAGACAAGCTGCACTCATAGATGGGTACACTTCTCTACATTGTTTCGGGCCACATACTGCAAAACCACATCTTCTGCTAATTGGCTATCACATCCATGCACACCTCTCCATAATAATGTTCATTATAGGACATTATAAGGTGAGAAATGCACCACAACGCACAGCCATATTTTATGCCAAACATGTTGTTGAGGTGTTGAAGTATTCAACTTTAGAACACATTAGCACGTAGTGGGTAGGATAGAGGACACTAATGTGTTTGCCCTGATGTACTAACACATTTGCTTACAAAAACAACCTTTTGAGACACCTGGTTCCCTGTACGTAGTGCTGACACCTCTATGTAACTGCAGATCATTAACTGCTATTTTGGAGAGGCCAACTCAACCTTTAGTCCTTCTGACCACAATCATTGTGCTATACAAATGAGGGTCCTGTAGGTACTTTACAGAAAAGATAGTTCAACTTGTGTATTAGCAATTGAATTTCTTCTTTTCCACTTGCTTTGCGGAGTCCAGTACAAGTTTTTCCAACCTACTCTATCGGCATATCATAGTGGCATAAACTATTACTAGTGCAATTGTGTTGAAAATGGACAAAGTCATCCCTAAGCTCCCTCTTTGATCTCCTACTCTCCTTGTGCAGGGTAGAAGGATGACACCAATTTACCTTTATTTGCATGATTAATTAAGATCTTAGCAAAAGGAAAGAAAAAAAGGAGAAAGGAAAGAAAAAGAAACAAAATACATGAGGTTCTTCAAGCTACATTAGAGTCCATGATTCGTCAGGAACCCTGGCGGGCTTTCAACACATATAATTAACACTTTAAGTGAGTCTATTAAAACATTTGCAGGTATAAAATCCTTCTAAAATACTATAAAGCTTGAATTCATTAAGAAAGAAAATGCAAGTTACTTTACTAAAATAGCACAACTTCTTTAAGCGAACTAGCAAAATCACCATAAAGTTCTAAAAAGCTTTAAGATTAAATATTATTAAAGTTATAAGATACACAGCACTTAATGATCATCTTTATCACACTGCTTCTTCAAGATCTAGTCTAGGGTGAACCAGAGGGAACTTGTTGGAAAAACTCAATCCTGTGCATTACAAACTATTTTCTATAAGGGAAATAATACAGTCACCATAAAATGTCAATTTATAATTAATTAGGTGCTTTAAAAATGATTGTCACTAAAATTATAATATGAGAACATTTTTACTGCACTACTTCATCAGACCATGCCTTCACAGTTATACCTGAACCTAACAAAAGAAGAGTTGTTGGGAGATCATAAGCAACCTGTAGTATTCTTAGCATGCAGGGTTTAGAACTTCACCAGTTTGCAGTTTATCTGCAGTTCAGCCGGATCAAGCACATTCATTACTGCGGGCCGACAGGAACGAACCCCACTCATAACAAAAGCAGGTTTCAACAATTGACGGCAAGCTTCTCATAGGGCCGGGCAGATGCAAATCAAATGAACAATATCCTCCATCAGAGCACTGCACAGCTTGCATGACGTCTCACCACCATTCTTCCATGCTGGTTGGTCCGCTAGAGAAGGACAGGGCCCTAACCATATGACAAGCAGCTGGTGTTTCAAATTCACCGAGTATACTGTGCTGGCACCAGTCTGCTGTAATTGTGCATAACAATCCAGGCATGCTACCTGGCCGCAAATTTACACTTTTTGAGCTACATTGCAGCCTAGCTTCTCTGTTTAATGCACTGCAGAAGAGGGGGTATGAAATGCTGGAATCCCATAAATGTGTTGTATGTGTCTCATGCAGGCAACGTTGCAGGTATCCACTGTATGCTGACTTGGAATCTTTAGCTATAGAGTTCCCTAGTGCAGCAACTAATGGGGTTTTCTTGTTTCTCCTGATTTTATACCAGGTCTTAATCGTATAAAATTTCCTTACTAGGTACTGCTGCTTAAGACCACATTCTAGTCTAACTTGTGAAGGTGATGCACAACGAGGGAGACGGAAGACTCGACTGTAAATTGCGATTTGTTGCTGGTCCAAAATTAGCAAAGTCTTTCCCGTATAATGACGCACTCCCATACATTATTGTTGGAAAAAGTTTTGCGGACATGACTGACATTTAGGGTTTATAGGAATGCCCATTCAACTTCCTGGAAAGGGCACAGAAGGCAAATGTAAAAGCTTTGCATTTCTGTATAACATGTTGCTTGTGCACTGCAAAATTCAGTTTATTGTCTAGGTTTAGGCCCAAGTATTTGTAATGACTGACCTCTTCTAACACTGTATTACCTAATTTGAGATTAAGTGCAGGGTTAAAGATACTGCACATGGACATGGTTTTTGACTTACTAATATTAATTTCCAGTTTATTGGTTGTCGCAAAATTGGCCAAAGTGTTGGCTAGCTGCTGTAGACCCCCTCTTGTATGGTTCAGTAGAACAATATTGTCTGCATACGAGAGATGTGATGTATGCAGAGTTCCCAGCTTCGAAGTGTGAATTTATCTCATCCAGCTTTGAGGCGAGGTCAGCTATGAAAATATTGAACAAATGCACAGCCAGGGCGCACCCTTGTTTGAGACCAGTATTAGTTGGGATCTTCCTTGCGAGCTTTGTGCCATCAGCTAGCTTGATCTGTACCTAGGTTTTGTCATATAGCATTTCTATACCTCTCAGGATTCTTTCATGCAGGCCCCAGCTTCACAACTTTCCCCTGAGGAGAGCTCTGTCCACACAATCAAAAGCACTTTTAATGTCTATGGAACATAAGTGCAGTATGTTCTTTAGGTGCTTTGATTTATCAAATATGTCGCTTAATGCTAATATATTGATCATGGTGCTGTATCCCTACTGAAAGCCTGTTTGGTTTTAAGTGAGAAGGTTGATAGAATTACATCAATCAAGCACATTTTCTAGGATCAATGAAGCAAAGTACTTAGCTTTGGAGTCAATTAACACAATCAATCTATAATTAGTCGGGTTTGATCGATTCCACCCCCCTTAAATATTGGATTGATGAAAGATCCTCTCCAGCTGTCCAGTATAGTTCTACTCAGTTCTACTTCAGTGAAGAAGATTGCAAGTGGCTTCGACCAGTATTCTGGATCTGCCTAAAATATAGCCTGAGCGAGGCCATTGGGGATGGGTGCTTAATCACTGCATCCCTTTCTTGATCACTTGGGTTACCACCTTAGCCTCATATCCCGTTGAGTTTAGGTAGGCCTGGTCATAGCTTGTTTACACCTTTGATTGGATGTTTGCCTCAGGAGCAAGTTCTTGGTTGGTGAACATGTTGGTCAGATGATTTATAAATTTTTCCTCAGGAATGGATGAATTGTTGATAACTCTTGACATCCGATAAATTCCTTTGACCATTGCCTAAAATGCCCTACAATTGGCTAGATTTGAATCAAAAAGAAGTTTTGACCAGAGTTATCCTCCTTCACCATACGTTTTAACCTTAACCACAGCTGGGATTTTATTGTCTTTCACCTGGTTATTGTGACTTTTGATATTTTGTTCTTTCTGAGCTCATTCCACAGCATCCATCTCAGCTTTAATTTTTTTCCAACAGCCTCAAAGATCCTTGTAACGCTCATGTCGGTGCAGGTTGAAGGGTAGAACTATAGGAAGGCAGTCTAGATAAAAAGATAAACCACACTTCCACTGCTGACGTGTGCAAAGATGTTGTGGATTGGTACACTGATTTTGTCTTGGTGGCTGCCTTCGGCAGCGAGGTAGGTGACCAAGTCAAATACTTTAAGTTGGTGGATTCAAGGCTATCAAAGTCTACCCGAAATGCGGTATATCTTGCAGCATTCAGTTTCAATTCAAAATGCTGATGTGAGTGATCACTTAGAAGGGTGGTTTCGATTTTGAACTGCCTCAACTGTGACCACAAAGAGAGAGTCACAATGGTATAGCCTATTGCTGAACCCACCTTCGCACTATTACAAGTGTACCTTGGGGGCGTGTCACCTATCGTCCTCCCATAAACAATCCTCATTCCCAGGTGTTCTCATGCTCCAACCCGTTCCCTGCCCATGCCATCCAGTTGCTTTTGGGGTTGAGAGGCCTGTGCCAAAACTGACTATAAGGCCTTTTCCGCAGCCAGCTGCTCAGCATTGTCTGGAGTATAAATTTAATTCGTATTAAAATCACCTGTCAGTAAAATATCCCATGTTGGGTGGGCATATCCATATTTCCGATATTAGGCCAATAATTTCCTAAAATGTAGAACTTTCTGCACCTTTCATGGATGAACGTGAACATTAAATATAACGAGAGGGTCTACTTGGCAGTTGTCATCATATTTGAGCTTGATGGCCTGCAGATCATCAGTCGAAAATGGTAGTTGCTCTGTGGTTGCACATAACGCAGTCAAAATATAAGTTGCTAGGCCTTAACTCAGTCTGACAGATCTATTCGATTTCATAGCACTAACATGATGTAACATATAACCCCCTAAGTGAGTTGGGTCAATTAGCCATGTTTCTTGCAATATGATTAGTTCGTAGCTGCCATTGATAGCTAATGAGAAGTCATCTGAGATCATGTTTTCAGCCTCAGCAACATTCCAGGACAGAATGTTTACAGCCTTCTACTGTTCTACATTTACTGCATTGTGATTTTGGAGTCGGACGTTACTTGGTGCATTTAAGGTAGACGCTACCTACCTCCAATCTACATGTGGGTCATCCAATGATTGCGGGCCTGTAGTCACTCCATTGCAGGCATGTTGAAGCCTGTGAACAGGCTTCAGGATAATTTCCTTCTTGTTTTGCTGCCTTATCCACGGTTCAATCGCTCGTGGTTCCTGGGAGGATAAACTCCCCTTGGGATAACAGGGACGCTACTAACTTTGGAGCAGTAGCCAATAAGTTAAATGAATATCACAGTTTGGGTGGTTTTGAGAGAGCTATACCCCATGATTCAAACGTTGTTTAGCATCCAAGATCAATGTTGGAATCTCCCATGATCTCCAAGTGGTAAGTGTTGGGGCTTGGAGGCACGGCCTATACTTACATGAAGCATAGGTTTCACCAAGAATTAGGTTTCTTGCTGCTCCCCATGACAGTCTGTAGTGGAAAGGCAGACTAAACTGGATTGGGGTGAGGAATGGTGGGCATCCACTGGAGTGATTTGTGAATTTTGAATTATCACCTTAGTTGAAGTAAATCCCTGCTCATTATTAATTGCAACTATCCTCAGAGGGTAGTTTGACTTTAAATATGGTTTATTTATTTTGGGCCTAGATTGGATGGTCTGATCAGTATGAGATATACACCTTGGGCAAGATGACAAAGTGTCTTGTTGTATAGACTTTATTTGTGCTCCTGTGATTGTGGCCTTTTTCCCTGCATTTCACCCAATTTAACATCCTCACATTCTGCTGTAATTAACAGAGGTTTTTTTTGCGAGGCCAGCATTGACTGAGCTGGGGCAGCCCGATCCCATGGCCATAGCCTGTTTCCCAATGCCTCTGACTATACCATCCACTAATTCCATTGTTTTTGATATAGGCACCTTTGGAGAGCCCTGCACAGATTTGTCTGGACTGGGCAACTGCTCCTCAGGCAATTTGGTGTCTGTGGATGTTGGCTGGATTACTGCCGCAGTCACAGATCATCCCAGCATCTCAGGTTTTTTTAATGGAGTCAGGACCCCCTGCGCTACACCCTTAGCCCCTGATTTATACTTTTTTTGCACCACATTAGCGTCATGTTTTGATGCAAAAGCAGTGTAAACTTACAAAATACAATTGTATTTTGTATGTTTGAGACGCTTTTGCGTCAAAACATGGCGCTAATGCGCCAATAAAAAAGTATAAATCAGGGCCTTAGTCTCCGAAACTGGCAGACTAGGAGGCTGTGATTCCATCCTATGTACTTCAATTTTTGAAGGAGGGAATTGTCGATTGTATGTTATCAACGTTCGACTGTATAGAGTCATTTATTGCCCTTATCCGTAAAGCTTCAGGTGTCATGGCCACTTGAGGGCGCCTTGAAGACAGGGAGAGCTGGGACGGTGGCTTTAGTTCCACCGTGAATATAGGATAGAAATTACTGTCACTGTCTTCACAGCAAAGTTTCTCCCTTGCCTTTCTGGCTCCTTTCTTTCTGTCTTTTCGTTAATGATTTAGGTGTACATTCGCATGGGACGGCTACCTGATTTATTCTAAAAGACATAGATTTGGGCATCCGATCCCCCAATTTACTAATCACAAGAGCATAACAGATGTCTGGTGGTGCTGGAGAACTACTTAGAGTTTACACAAGCTGTGATTTTGGTGAAATGCTTCTCCCCATTTAATGCTGCTTGGTTAGGATTTACTAAGCATTGGAAATTCACTTCCTGATTTAGTTTGTTTACTATCTAGTTGAGTTATTTTTTTAGTGGAGTGATTAGGTGGGTGGAATTTACCTCCATTTATTTTTGACTCATCCACTATATTTGTTAAAATGGCAGGCAGAGTACTCAATTTATCCATAATCGGACCGCATTTGCAGGCTTCTTGTTGGAGTTGATCTGTTATAGCCTTCAGCGTGGAGGACCAATTGGCTAGCCTGTCCAATTTATGATTGATGCCAGCAATGTGAATTGCCATAATGTTTATTAACCTGGCTGATGAAGGGTAATACCCTGAAACTGGTCCCAGGATGCTTGTTTCTTGTCCAGGGAGGTCCTTGCCTGGCAGTCGGGAACAGGGTCAAGACTGATTTGCATATGGCTGGGTCCAGACTGGGATGACGTGGCGAGCAAAATAACAATGGAATAAACCAAGGTCTGTGAGTGGGGTGAGTGTTTGAAAAGTTTCAACACTCCATCCATCATTTTATTATGTTTTGTGATGTTGTCTTGTGAGTCCCTAAGTGGCTAGGGTATGCCCAGACGTGGGTTCCTTGCTCACTGCATAACTGTATTCGCGCTAGTCTGGCTGATGAAGGGTGATACCGGAAACTGAACAAAGTAACAATGGATTAAACCCAGATCTGTGACTGGGCGTGAGTGTTTGAAAAGTTTCAACACTCCGTCCATCATTTTATTTTGTTTTGTGATGCTACCTCAGGGTACCTTACATGTATGAGAAGGAAAGGTTTAGGCTGGCAAGTGGGTATACTTGCCAAGTTGAATTGGCAGTTTAAAACTGCACATGCAGACACTGCAGTGCTACAGGCCCAATAGCAGCATTTGATTCATGGCCCTGGGAACCTCTAGTGCACTTTACTAGAGACTTACTAGTAAATCAAATATGCCAATCAAGGAAAAACCAATTACTCATATACTTTACACAGAATCACTTGCACTTTAGCACTGGTCAGCAGTGGTCAAAACATGGGAAGCAGAGGCAAAACAGACAGGGGAGACCACACCAAGGATGCCAGGTCTAACATGTGTAACCCCATCTGAAAGTAGGGAGAACTACCCAACCTCATGGGAATTCTCATCACTAAGGCGGTATAATCTGGACAGACCATCAGCACTGTCGTGTTCTGTTCCAGGGTGGTGTTCTACCGTAAAGTCCATCCTCTGCAGGGAAATCGACCACCTCAACAGTTTTGTATTCTCACCTCTCATATGCATTAACCATCTGAGGGGCCTGTGTTCAGTCTGAACCCGGAAGTGAGTCCCAAATAAGTAGGGTCTTAGCTTCTTCAACAGGTTTCTAGTGCCTCTTCCCCTTCCTCCTTCTGGCAGACACCTATGCTACTGTTTCAGACTCGAGGGTCTCCTGATCACCCTGACGGGCTGCCATCCACCTGGTGGACCCACGTATCCACCCAGGCAGACCCAACATCTCCAAGTGAGACCTGTGTTCCACCTCCTTCCAAGGGGAATCCTCAAGGTCATTGCCAAGCAGACAATATACAGGTATGGTTTGATTCAAAGCTACTCTCAAGACACCTGCAACCCACCATTCAAAGGGAACCTGTGTCACTCTGCACAGGCACGCTGAGTTGTTTGCTGCAACTACTTGGTGAAGTACATGGGGATCTATCTGCTCTTCAGACACCAGGTGACTTCTCACCGTAGTCACACTGGCTCCTGTATCTCTCAGAGCCTCTACCCTCTGTCCTTTGATGGTCACCCATTGCCTATACTTCTTAGTGTTTTCGGGTACAAGGGTTTTCTGGACCTTCTCAATGTCACCTAGTGAGACAAGGGTCATCTCAGCTGGCTCTGGCCCACCTGGAACCAACTCCTCCCCAAGCGCTACACTGGCCATACCCTATGACTGAGCACCAGTGGGTGCTGGTGTCCACTTGGAACATTTGTGGTCCCCCTCACTTTACCCACCTGGTCACGTGCATAACATTCGCGGGAACCCCCCCTCTGTAGTTTTCCCTTTACAAAACCAAGGATTCCTTTCAGCTGGGAGCTGGGATTCCTTACCATGGGAACGAGGTAGGGCCCCTTTTGAGAACTCCCCCTGTTTACCCTTACCCCCTTATTCTTCTGAGAGGGAACCTGCTCACCCTTGGCATGGTCTCCCCCATACCTGCTATGGACCCTGGTGCTCTATTAACTGTCTGATTCCTGCGCAAGCTTCCTTCGGTCAGTCAGCTTGCTGTCAATCAGGTGCTGGTGCAGCTTTGGAAAGTAAAGACTATACAAATGTTCCCAAGCAATCAAATTGTACAGCCCCTCAAAAGTTGTTTACCTTACTGCCTTTCACTCAACCATCCAGTGACCTGCAAAATAAGTCATCACATTCCAACCATGTTTGGGATTCCTTCTTTTTGCAGGACCTAATCTTGTCCTTTTACTGCTCAGGGGTGAGACCATGCCTTGTAAGTAGTGTGCCTTCAATGATAGAGTAGGTGTGTCCCTGAGGATCCCCTAAGGATTTTAGTGTATCCCTCCCCTCTACCTCAAAGTGTTTCCACATACCCACCCCACAATGTGCTTCAGGGACCAGGTTCATGTGGAGAGCAGACTCATACCCCTTAAACCACAGATATATGTCATCATCCCTCATGTAATGTTCGCTAAGTCCTTTGGTATGTGTACCCTCCTGTCAGGCTGTACTGAGGTACTGTTGCCACCATCTTTACTAGACTGGCTCCTCTGATCTAATTCCCTTAAACTAAGCTTAAGAGCCAGCAGTTTCTTCTTCTCAATGGCCAGTCTCCTTTCTTCCATCTCCCTTTGCAATCTAAACTTCTCTAATTCTAACTGGTGAGCCCTCTCTGCTTGTATGTACTGCAACTCTTCAGGAGTCAGACCCTTGGATGATACACTGCTACCTGCCCTGGAGACCGTTCCTCCAGGAATATGTCACCGAGGCCCTCAGTGCCTTTTGCAGCTTCTCCTTCCTGGAGGAACTCTTAATGGGACAGGCAAGATCCTTACAGACCTGTTTCAGTTGGGCAACTGTGTAACTTGCCAGTTTCCCTACCTCAAAATCATCTCCAGGTGGTGTATCGCCAGAATGAGACATGATGGCAAGTCAAAAGTGCAAAGTTCCAAGACAGAAAAGAGTTCCCAATGAGAAGTTCAAAAAATCAGCAAAAAGACCACCAAAAATATGGAAACAGAAAAACGTCCAAAAAGAGAAAAAGCAAAAACAAGTAATATGTGGTCACATAATGTTATGCACTGCAAACAGTAGTGTACACTTAATCACGGTATGTCAAGTACAATTACAAGTCCCATCCTCACCAATGATCACCAATGTTAGAAATGGGGTCTTTGGTTGGCAGTCAGGTTAACCCTTGTCCAAGCAATGACCCTCACTCTAGTCAGTGCAAAGGAGAAACACACCTGGTTAGCCCCCACTCACCCCCTTGGTAGCTTGGCACAAGCAGAAAGGCTTAACACAGAAGCAATGTGTAAAGTATTTGTACCAACACATGCAGTCATACAGTGAAAACACTACAAAATGGGCACCACACCAGTTTAGAACAATAGGAAATATGTATCTAAATCAAACAAAACCAAAATGACAAAAATCCAACATACACAAGTCAAGATATTAATTTTCAAAAGAATAAAAGTCTTACTCCATAGAAAACAATGGAAATATTGATTTTACACAAAGTACCTGGTTTGCGTAAAAAATGAAGCTGCACGGGCAAGCATGCATTGGAAAAGTTAGTGATACTTTGTTTCCTTACTCACAAGTGAGGCCGTGCATCATTTCTTCTCCGGTTGGCTAGGCGATGCGTCGTTTTTCTCCTCGCAAGAGAGCGATGCATCGATTTCTGAACTTGCCACCTCAGATCCACGCAGGTTCACAATGACTTTGACGCCACTGATAATGCATGAGAAATCTGGTTGCACGTGTTAGAAAACCATGTTGCATAGGGTTTGCGTCATTATCAGCAGCTGCAAGCGGGTGTTGCATCATTTCTTCGCCCGCGATGCATCAATCTCCCAGATGCCATGAATGTGGATCGTCGATCTCAGCCGCGTAGCAGGTGGTACATTGTTTGTCTGCCGCGGTGCAGATGGTGAAGCGAAAATTTCCCAGCACGTTGCTCTGTGCCTGGATTTCAGCTCTTCTTCTGGCAACTTCCTCTTTCAAGGGTCCAGGGACTAGATAGGGCACCACTTGGCAGGGCAGGAGTCTCAGCAGAGTGTCCCGGTGCTCGCAGAGGAAGCCTTTGATGGCCCTGAGACCTCAAAACAGAAGGCAAGCTCAGTCCAAGCCCTTGGAGATTCCTCTTCAAGCATGAATGCACAACAAAGTTCAGTCTTTGTCCCTTTTCACAGACAAAAGCAGCAACTGCAGGATAGCCCAACAAAGCACAGGCAGGGGCAGCACTTCTCCTCGGCTCTTCAGCTCTTCTCCTTGGCAGAGGTTCCACTAGGTTCTAGAAGTGATCTAAATTCTGGGGTTTTGGGTCTACTACTTATACCCCTTTCTGCCGTTGAAGTAGGCAAACTTCAAAGGAATGTCTCTGTTGTTTACAGGATTCTGCCTTGCCCAGGCCAGGCCCTGGATACACACCAGGGGGTTGGAGACTGCATTGTGTGAGGGGAGGTGCAGCCCATTCAGGTGCAAGTGACTACTCCTCCCTCCACTCCAGCTCAGATGGCCTACAAGATATGCAGACTACACCACAGCTTTCTTTGTGTCACTGTCTTGATAAGAGTCACAAACAGCCCAACTGTCAGTCTGCCCAGACAGGGAATCCACAAACAAGTAGAGTCATAGAATGGTTTAAGCAAGAAAATGCCCACTTTCTAAAAGTGGCATTTTCAAACTAGCAATGTAAAAAACTACTCCACTAAAAGATTTATTTTTAAATTGTGAGTTCCGAGACACCAAACTCCAAATTTACATCTGCTCCCAAAGGGAAACCACACTTTAAGGATACTTGAAGGCAGTCCCCATGTTAACCTATGAGAGCGATAGGCCTTGCAACAGTGAAAATCACATTTTGGCAGTTTTATAAGTGGGTACACTTGCCAAGTCGAATTGGCAGTTTAAAAATAAATGCACACACAGACACTGCAGTGGCAGGTCTGAGCCATGTTTACAGGGCTACTAATGTGGCTGGCACAACCAGTGCTGCAGGTCACTAGTAACATTTGATTCACAGGCCCTGGGCACCTCTACTAGGAACTTACTAGTAAATCGAATATGCCAATCAAGAAAAAGCCAATTACACATACACAGGAGCACTTGCACTTTAGCAGTGGTAAATTGCTCAGTGTACCAAAAACAGCAAACACAGAGTCCAGTACATAGTCAAAACATGGGAAGCAGAGGCAAAAAAGTCAGGGGAGACCATGCCAAGGATGTCAGGTCTAACAGTAGGTGTTCAGGGTCTCCCCAAGCTTTGGCCAGATCCGTTTTTGCTAGCACTAAGCCCAAGATACATAACATTAGTTTTGTCCATGTAAGATCTAGGTTATAGGGTATGCCTATAAGCATGTACTTAGGGTCTCAGGTATTGATGTCCCTAGTAGTGTGCTTAGTTCCAGCAGTACATTTTGTCAGAATAAGTGAATGGCTGGACATGTCCATAATATGAGAATGAGATTCCCCTCGGTGTCCCCTACATCTCAGGCAGGATGGAGAAGCTGCCTTACCTATTTTGTGGAGACTGACTTTATTGTAATAGGTTCTATGTAGGATTTTGAGCTGAATAAGTCTGAGTCTAGATTTGTTCTCTACCTCAGGTGGGAGCATTCATTCTGCTTCCCAATCTAAATCTTCTAATTCACCATCATTTGTTCCTTATTTTCAATAGGGTGCTGGGCATATTGTTGTTAATAGTTTTATATACACAAGAGACTGCTTTCTCTTGTACTTCAGCAATGCGTATATTCAGTCTAATAATTCATTAACAAACCTTAACAGTAATCTCTGCTTTATAATCTATTATTTAGCGAGCCCTCATACAACTTTAATGAATGGTTTAATGAAGAATTTAATAAAAGTGTTGTTATGCCCTGCAGCTCAAACAGGAGAAATAGCATGATGATTGTGTTCCAGGGTTCTGCAAATTATTAGTAAAATGCTCAAAACTAATTAAGTGTAGAGACTATTGTCAGCATACTTATGTGAAATGGAGCACAGAATGAACACCGCAGCTTTAGGAACTCAGTATTTTTTAAGTTAAAAGTGCTTGCATGCATAAATACCCAGTTATATGCATTGCGTAGCAGAGTTTAAATGTGCATTGCGATGCATCCCCATCTCTTTAATGTACAGGGAGTTGGAATATTGTCTCCGCTGCATAAACATGATCATATCCGTCTAACATTTCAATAATAGTTGTTCGTGCTATGAACATTTTTTATGAGGTTCAACATAGTTATCCCTGGAGATAAGCAGCTGCTCTCTTTCATGTCTAAATGACACACAATGGCAGGTCAGTCTTATGTGTGCTTGAAGTACGGTAGTCCTGATTACACACAAAAAACCTTCATGGAGAGTCTCCTGACCCAGAGATCTTTTAGTCTTGAATTAGTGATAAGAAAATAAATAAATGAAGACTAAGGAAAAAAATGCAAGTCTGGCATGGAGCTGATCATTTCCCTGCCATGCATTTTCAAACATACTTTATTATATGCTGATTCTTTGAAAAACATAGGGGCATATTTAAGGAAAGTTACGCTGCAAACAGTCCTGCATCAAAAATTCTGATGCTAATCCTCCAAAACACCCAGCGGCCCATTGTACGCAATGGAAGTCTTCTTTTAATGCCTGCTCTGAGCAGGCGTTAAAAGTGCCCAAAAAAGAAATTAGTGCTAGAAAATCTCTTTGATTTCCTTCTGCAATCTTTTTTTACCTGGAGCAGATATAATGTAGCAAAAAGGGTTCTAAAGTGGTGCAATGCATGCATTGCGCCACTTTGTAAATATGGCACAGCGTTTTTGGCCTTTTAACACCACATTAGCATAAGAAAAATGACACTAGCATTGGCACTGGAATGGCGCTAGGGGCTCTTAAATATACCCCATAGAATGTAGATGGGCATTAGTGAATTACAGTGATATTTTTCACGAAGGAGTTCTAAGTGGCATGAAATAGACGAGAGCAAAGCTCCAGCTGTCTAAGAGGTGAGTCAGAATCCCAAGGTGAAAAACATCCTTGTCAGGATTTGCTAAGCATCTCAATGGATAGGGATGTGTGTGCAGGTGAGCAAATTAAATTATTACAATTGGCTGACGAGTTTGACCTGTACAGCTCTTAATTCTTTCCCTCCTCACAGCTCTGCTAAGCTCGCAAGAAAAATAATTAACTAGCTTGAGCCCAAGAGTGGTCAAGAAAAGCAGTTCCCATATCCATTGTTCAGTAGTAGTGAATTTCCCAGATCTTTTTGTACTCCTGAGGAACATAAGGCAGGTGGGAGTAACACACTCATAGACAACGAAGATGGCAGATAGATGTTTGGCTGATATGACCAAATTTAGACTGATTCCATTCAGGTTGTTCCACAATGTCTATTAAGACCTGCCTAGGCTCTGACCCATTGGTAGATGGAAGCAACAAAGCTGTACTATATGTTGGGCATATTTCTGAAACAGATTTTGGTCTGACCAGAATAACATGCTACTGGGTCAGGTTAGACAGTACATTGAACTTTGGTTACACCTTGAACCCATGACCCAAACATGCTTTCTTGGGAATTGTTGGAAAGTCCGCTAACTCTATTGGTGCCTTACCCCTGGTAGCCTCCAGCCTACTGTTGGCAAAACCAGACATTGCTAAGCACAGGGTTGTCATTGTAGCAATGAGGACTTGTGGTAAGGACTTGTGTGCTGCTACCAAAAATGGTTTCAAAGTGCTGTGAATACCCAAGTAAGTACCACAAATGTTGGGACATTCGATGGAACCAAAATTGATGATTGAAATTAATATGATGGCAGTTGGGAGTGGTGGAGGGTGCTAAGTAAAGTGCAACATTGACATAAGGGATAAGGTACCCCCGTCATATAAGAATATTGCTTGTCACTGGGAAGTTCCTTTAAAAGGCTATGGAACTCCAAGGTAACTTGCAATATATTTATCATGTACACCATGGGGTACTTAATCCCATATAATACATGGTCACACCATCAATCTTCCCACAAAGCACTTTCAATTTGGTGTGTAACTCTTTCATATATAAGAGTAAGCATGTTTGCAAACATGAGGAACAAAAACAAAACCTAGATATTAGATACATTTAAATAGAAGTCAGTTTATTTAATAAAAAAGATGTAGTAGCTCAGAGTGTGTGGAAACATGCAAAAAGATTCAAGTATTTCTCTATCTAAGGAATGCAAATCATATTATATCTGCTTGTCATTGTCAGCTAATAAAATAGAGCAGAAGAAAGACAAGCAATGTCCACTTTCATTGCTTTAAACAGCTGTTTCAATTGTTCTCCATGAAGAATAAATAAAAATGGTCAAATAGTAGGAAAACATCCTACATTAATTAACATCCAATGAAACTATAAATCAATCATTGGGATTATAGTTTAATTCCTTTCCTTAATTCTTTATATCATTCTATTTTTCAGCACTAGAGGGATAGCCTCAAAATAAAATAAAAATACAGACAGATGACCAAATGTACACATATACACATATACAAGGTCCTTCACAGCTCTCCATGATTCAAATCAATGTGGTTATATACATTGGTAATCTGAAAAATCCACATAGAGGAGATGATTGTCTAGTAGGGCACATCTCTCGTCTTTTATGATTCCCATTGTTATTTCAATAGAGATGTTATCCAGTATCTTTATGGGTTCAATCGATATTCCTTGCAAACTCTCACAGTAACAAGTCGACGCCTTTTAGCCCTTTGTCTTATGGGCCTCTTCAGGACTGACAGAGAGGTAAGTACCTAATAAATACAAACAGTGCAAATTACTCTCACTGGTTCTATCAAACGTTAAGCACCCTTCATCAAGAGTGGAAAAAGAGGGAAATAGTAACAAAGTAAAGCCAAGTAAGATAAATGTGAAGAAAATAATTCTCCCCAATTAATATTGTCTGCCACACCTTACCAACTTGTTGACTTAGTAATTGATCATTAGCCAATCTTTTATCTTATGTGGAACCATAATCAAAGAGACCCGTTAAAGTAGCCAGTGCAAGTTATAAACTCAAGTGCGACTAAAGGTGTTAAACTCAGCACTATACTGCTCGTTAGTAGAAAGTCAGTCGATACCTTACCGATGCGTTTAGTTTACCAGTTCTCCTGTCATGAGAAAAATTAAGTAAATCAAATCATCATTTCCTGCCAAAACATAGTTATTTTTGAACCCGTTGTCAATTTGTGAGGCTAAATATTACTTACTTATGCAACTATGCTTGTGGCATTGTCACAAGTTGTATCACTCTCCTCAGGCATTTCTCTCACTGCTGCTTGCCGCCAACCGGATGCATAATGCTGGTAACTGTAATGGTGGCAGCCATTTTAGACCGGAAGATATAGCCTGAACATTTCAGCTGTTGCGGCCATCTTTGAACATGTCTGATTTTTATTTCTGTATAGGCCAACCTAAATATTGCTACCTCTACTTGGCAAAAATTATTACAACTATCACTGGCTGTGTGGCATTGTCACACGCTGTATAACTCTCCTAGGGCGTATTCTCCGTGACCTGACCTGCTTTTAACCTCGGATGCTGGCTCTGGCATCAGACATTGTGAAGTCGGAACTCGACTGTAATACCTTATAATAGTCAAGTTCTGATGTATTTTCTTTATAAATGACCACTGGGTGCATCACAACTCACTGATTACAAACCAGTTAGATACTTCTGTTTACAAAGGGATTACAGAATCTCCTGGCCTCCAGCCTTTCTCCTCTCTCGAAGCTGTGTCTCCCACCCTCCAGCACTGCTCTCACAGACTATCACAGAGCCCAGCCAGAGCAGCCTAATACTAATTTATGATGTAGCAACAATAGGTATCAGCTTTTCTTCAAAAGGTTTGCTACATTGAGAGAGCGTAGCTTATATAATCAATATATTAACATGAAATGTTTATGAACTAATGTGTGATAATGCCGCGTAGAAACTGTATTAACCTGTTTTGCCAAAACGTACACTTGAAACACGGGGAGTGGCCGCCATTGTATACAGAGACTTATAAAAATGACTAATGATCTGTTAAAGAATGGTTTTGTACTAATTATTAACGATTATGTTATTAAAGTTTTGCTAAAATAAATCTTGTAGGCCTTAGTTAGCAAGAGTCGAGGCCTAGCTGCTTGGCTCTCATATTAAATGTGTTTTCTAAATGTGCAGTGTGCTGACTCGCGAATGGACATGAACTCTAGTTTTTTCCTTCAAACTAGAAGCTGTATGTAACTATAGTAGATCCGTTCTCATGAAAATTCATATTGCTTGTAGAAATTTAATAACTAAAATGCAACAGTGTAGATTAGTATAATGTACAAGGTCATTCAAACCGGTACAGACAATAGAGCTACTGACCGAAGACTATTCAAAGAAATTACAGAAGGATGAAATCATACCGGATGTGCTACCTCTGAAGACGTCAATCATATGGACCAATAAAATGTCTGAGACCTAGTGTGGGGTGAAAGATTAATGACATAATCTGTTTTTTAATTGGCTAAGGATAGTGGGGTGCAATAATTATCCAATCAGATTTTAGGGGAATGTACAAAGAAAAAGGGATAAAACCTCTTGACACACAGAAATGAGTTAGTTAGGGAGATGCTGATGCGACTTGAGATGATACAGAGACTTTGTATCTCTGCCTAGTGACTTTGCTGATTTTACTTAGAACCATCCTTGTCCTTAGTCTACCCTTTTACACTTCACCTCCTTATGAGGGAAGTGCCCCCTTACCCGGAGCTGGGATACTGAGGGTGATTCAACTGATGTCCTGAAGACGAAGACTGAACCTGAGTGCTGACCCAAACCTTGGAGGGTAACTATGACAATGAACTTTTGATTTGTCTGTTTGCTTTTCCTTTCTTTGTACCAACTGCTTACCTTTGACAGAGACCATAGATAGATGTTTTCCAAATTGACGCAAATAGACAAATGACTGAATCCATGTTTTGTTGAACTAATGCGTTAATGACACTTAGCTAAAGTTGATCTACGTTCACGTTGTGTTATGTTTTGATGTTTGTGATTCTTGCCTTAATGAAATCTTATCAGAGTTGCCATATTGTGACTATGATATTTTGTTTCTTGGTTTTGAGATTAACGCACCTGCTCTTAGAATTGTAATCAATAGGGAATAAACCTCATGAAATTCTATTAAACTTGTGTGGTTTTTCATGACTGCAAGGTCATGGTGGTGTCTTGAATTGATTAAATGACTTTGACTAAGGTGAAATGCATTGTTGTACTTATTATTGATGACATTATTGACGTACCCGTACTAATTGACATATTAATTAGGTATCTCTTCCTAGGGTGTCTCTCAACTGGGTCAAAAGATTAATTTGCCTAAAACGAGTCCTGATGTGTAATAAATTATCATAGAGGGACGTGTTAGCAGTTCTGGTAGCAGAGCGATGGTTTAGGCCCTTTGGGGCCCTAGGATGGAGAAGTATTGTTTAAATTGTTTTTCGGAGATAATGCAAATTGGAGATATGATGTGTTTCTAAATTCCCCATGACCTTCCCGGGATCTTGGAGCCTGCCTAAGAGAGTTGGGAATGTTCTCGGCGTCTTAGCATATGTGGTGTATAATTTGCGCTTGCTCAGCTTATGCATATTGCAGGTGTTTTGTGAGGATTATGTGTGTTTGGGCCAGGTAATGTTGTTTTAGTAGGAGTGGGCATACTCCGCAGTATGAGAGAAGGGAAGTCGGCGTACTTCGTGCGAGTGTGACGCTTTGTGCTAAAAAATTATCTATGTGGTTGGTTGTTAAAGTATGGACCCGTCGTGGTCTAAGACTCCAGAGTATATTGACAAGTGTAGGAGACACTTGGGTCTATGTTGTAATTTGTGCGGTTTAATTAGGTCAATCGGGCGTGGTTGACAAGTCGAGTTTGAGTCAAGTGTATGAGCGAAACCTTCGATGGAGATTTGGTAAGTTCTAAAGTGCACTAGAACGCACCTTTGACAAGTCAAGAGTAGGAATTACGGGTCGAATTCTGCTTGCGTATGCAGGAACTGAGAAGGAGAGAGTAGCGGCCGAGGCTTCAAGTGAAATTCTGTAAAGTTCTGAAGCGATTGTGCACCCTACGTGTAGTTAACCGGCAAATTTGAGTTGTTGTTGTTGATAAAGGTGCTCGCATTAATTTTACATTAGTTTGGTGTGAATCCAGTGAGAGGAGGACAAGCCACAAGACTTTGTCAGCTGCAGTGTGTGAGTGTGACGTCAGCAGTGCCTGCGCTGGGATAGGTCAGCTACCGAGAGGGGTCGCGCACGGATTGGCAGCCGTCCGTGAGAGGCATTAGGTTAAGAATGATGGGTGAAGAGTGTCCTGGGAATTAAAGTCACTTCCTGATCAAATACAAAAAAAAGAAAAGATGCAAAGATGAATTTTATTAAGGCTTTTAGGAGCGCTCTGAAAGGAGATGCATACATTATGGCGAGTGAAGGGGAGCCTACACCGCCTGAGGGTACTCCAGCTTATATAGTAATGGAGGAAAAGGGAGTTGCGCCTTGCTTATGGATGAAACAGTGGCGCAAATTAACAGAGAAGGAGAGATGTTTGGCGTTTCTGGAACACGGAACGTTCAATACAAGAATTTTGGAAAATTTGAGGTGGATGTTAAGTGTACAAAAGCCACCTCTGAGGCCAGCTCAGTATGAGGCATTAGCAGTCTGGGATTTAATGACCATACGACAAAGACAGCAGAAGTTTGAGAGAAGAATGAAGAGGGCAGATAAGACTTTAGCTGAGGCTAGATGGGACAATGAGAGCAAAATGTGGAGAAGGGGAATAGTTGATGGACTCAAATTGTTTCCAGCAATAACACAAGAAGACGAGACACAGGGTAAGAAAGCCACCTGTAAGACAGATAAGAGCTCTAGCAAACCAAAGGATACTAAGAGGTCTTGGATAGTGGAAGATGACTCAGACGATGAGGAGTTTCTTAATCAGTTGTTGCATGATCGCTCGCCACCTTATGCAGTAGACGACAATGCCATGAGCACTAGTGTGGGTCCTGGGAACCAGGCGCAGGATAAGGGAGTTGCAGATACAGTACAGACTAGTGATACAGTTTTGACACACAATGGTGTCAGTGTACCCACTGTGCCAGACATACCGATACAGTTGCAACCTCCACCGCAGATACAGAGAATCTATCCAGATGTCCCAGAACTAGAGACTTCTACGAACCTAATGGTGCCTCCTGATCCGATATATACAAAATCGAGGTTAGTCCAGATTGAGCCAACTCCGCAATTGCTGCCCCAGCCACAGCAACAGCTGATCCCGGGTTATAATCCAGCAGCAGGATCTCCATTAGTACCTGCACCAGCCACAGGGAGCCAAGCGATGGGAGTTACTGCTCCGCGGGGGTTGGGACCAGGTCAGACACCAGCTGCCATATCGCTACCTATCACAGTTGGTCCCCCGGCACCATTGTATGCACAGGGTAAGCCTGGAATGTGTGATCAGGGAATAATGACCCAAAAGGCAATAAGAGGAGGGTCCATAGGAACTCCCCAATTAATGGCACCAAGAGAGCAACCAGCTGAAGGACCCAGGTCCTCGTTAGACCTTAATCCGACTGAAGTACCTTTAGAAGAAATGAGGCAAGCAGGGTTAGTTATGCTGACCCCTCAGACAGTAAGTACAAATACCTCACAGTCGCCAATGATGCATGCAGGGAATATTTTGTTGCAAGGTTTTACTGAACAGCAGTTGAATGAGTGGTTAGATAAGACCTATGCTTCACAAAATACTGGGGTAACTGCGGAAAAGCCAGAAAGGGAAGAGTACCTAAATTTTGTGAGACTGGGAGTAGAAGCTACGGAACTAGTGGAAGGGACAATGGGGGTGAACAGATTAGAGTCATACACAGAAGCAAAATTGAGACATCTGTGCCCCCAAATAAAGAAGTAGGTAAGGTACATCAGAGGTTGGCGAACCTGGCAGACAAATACAATATAGATATTGAGAATACTAAACATTTGAAAACAAGCTACAGATTAGACTTTGACTCCAAGGATTTTGAGCATATGAGGTCTGCCGGAATGAAAGCGCATCTTAAAGAAATACTGCACAGTACGCAGATCTGGGGAGCTTTAGAGAAATGGGAAGGCAGATGGGCAAAGAAGAGAGATAAGGAGAAAAGCGACAGTCCGGGATCAAGTCAAGCTAAAACTTCACCAGACACGGGTTCAGTAAAAATGTTACCAATGAGAGAAACAGCTGGAGGGGTCTTAATCCACGTACCGTGGACTAGGGGCAACATTTTGTCATTTACAAATGATTATCCCAGGTTGAGGGAGAAACCGATCGAGTGGTATCAGCAGAAAGACAGGTTTGTGAAGCTTGAGAAGTGTTTCTGGGAGGACTTGAATACTCTGTTTGAAATTATTGTTCCACCTGATTTATGGCTTAAGTGCAAGAGAGGTGTGGACTGGCCGACACAGGAGCCTGCAAGGGATAAGGTGACTGGAGCACCATCTGAGGAGGTGATGAAGTACTATCAGAAAGTGATTGAGTTTTTGAAGCAGAAAGTGTCGCCGAAAGTGACTGATTGGCAGAAAATCGATCGAACCTCACAGGAGGTCATGCTTACTATGAGAGATTGTTGAAAGCGTTCAAGCATTACAGTGGCACTGAGACTATTGAGCCGAAAGACATGAACCGCCTTGTGTCTAGATTTGTTAAGCCAGATGATTAAGAATCATTTGATTTTTTGGCAAGCAAAACTGATTGATGAGGTGTTGCAGTATGCAAAGTACTGTAGTGATGAGATTGAACTGAAGCAGAGAAAGTTGAAGGAGAAAGTGATGGTGATGCAGATTAAGGCAGCTCAGGCAGGTATACAGGGAAATGGAATCCAAAAGATGGTACAGCAGCAACCGCAAGGGAATGGCATGTTTCAGGTACAGCCGAGAGGTCGAGGTCGAAGTTTTGTGAATCGCCATCCAAACTTGAATACTGTTGTGGTTCAAAATGATGCGCAGGGGATGAAAAAGCTGTCACCATGTCACGCGTGCGGGGGCGTGGGGCATTGGAAGCAGGAGTGCCCAAATGTGGTGCATGATGTTGTCGTTCAACAAAGCACTGATGTCGGTACATTTCAAAATATGAGGGGTCCAAAACTGAGAGGTCAAAACCAGAACCTCCAAAATAACATGAGTCAGATGCAGGGGTTACAGCCCATGCAGCAAATGCAAATGCCACGTATTCAACCAGCACAAATGCAGCAGGTACAACAGCAGGTTCCCATGGTACCTAGACAGCAAATTCAATTACCATTAGCTCCAGTGGGACAGCAACAGGTGATGCTTCCTCAGCAGGTCACAGGCCAAATGATGAATCAAAATAACACAGTGCAGCAGTTCCCATTGAGTGGTGAGGATGCAATAAATGATGATTGGTCGTATGATAGTTCAGACAGTGAGGAGTGCAGGCTTGCAGCGTCCCTAGAAGTAGATCAGAGGGGACCCTATGTAGAGGGAAAGGTGATGAGTCACAAGGTCTCATTCTTGGTTGACACAGGAGCTACATGCTCTACAATCAGAAGTGCAGAGGTTCCGAAATTACCACTATCAGGGCGTACCATAAGAGTGGTAGGAGTAGCAAACCAGTACCTGACAAATCGGATTACTGACCCAGTTCAAGTTGAGAGTGGCAACTTCCAGAGACTGCATAAGTTTGTAATCTGTGATTCGAGTCCCGTATCCCTACTGGGAAGAGACTTACTGTGCAAGACAAAATGTTTGATTACCTGCTCTAATGAAGGGATTGAAGTGCAAACAAACAGTGATGATGAGGGAGATGATGGGCAGCTTTCAGAATCAGAAACAGAGACCGCAAGTGAAGACTACCCTCTGATAACCTTGTTCCCGATGCTTACAGTAACTGACTTGCCAGCTGAGCTGCAAGGAACCGTGACAGAGAAAGTGTGGGACCAGACAGGAAAGGAAGTTGGACTGATAAAAGGAGTAGAACCGGTTAAAGTACAAGTAAAGCCAAATGCAGTTTTTCCTCAGGTGCCACAGTACCACATGGCACAAGATGTTCTCATCCAGGTATCACTGATAATTGCAGACTTTGTAAAGCAAAGAGTTCTGAAGGAGCTATTGAGCAGCCCATGTAATTCGCCAATAATGGGTCTGAAAAAGCCTTGTGGGAAGGATCGAATTGTGCAGGATTTGAGGAAAATAAACAAAATTGTGGTAAAATGTTGTCCCATAGTACCGAATCCAGCAGTAATCATGTTCCAGGTTCCGTGTGATGCAGAGTGGTTCACCGTGGTGGACCTGTCACAAGCGTTCTTTTCGGTGCCTCTTCATGAGGACAGCCAATTTTTATTCAGTTTCAAATTCTTGGACAAGGTGTACAGTTGGTGCAGAATTCCTCAAGGGTTTTCTGAGTTACCTTCCATCTTCAATCAGATATTGAAGAAGGACTTGGAGTCATTAGAACTGCCTTTCAGTTTGACTCTAGTACAATACATTGACGACTTGCTGATTGCGTCCAGAACGAAAGACGACTGTAGGTATGACACAATTGCCTTACTGAACCATTTGGGAAAGAACGGACATAAAGTGTCCCCAAAGAAGCTACAGTACTGTCAGAAAGAGGTGAAATACTTAGGGCACTTGATTGAGAAAGGGTCCAGGAGAATATCGAAAGAGAGGGTGACGGCCATACTGCAGATGAATCCCCCGACAACAAAGAGAGATGTCAGAATGTTTTTGGGAATGGTGGGCTACTGTCGCCAGTGGATACCCAACTTTTCGATTATCTCTAAACCACTGATAAAACTGACAGGCAAGGAAACTAAGGACGACCTGTGTACCATAATTCTGTCAGAAGAAGAGCTTGAGTCATTCATGGAATTGAGAGAGTGCATGTGTAATGCACCAGCCTTAGGTATGCCTGATTATACGAAGCCTTTTCTACTGTTTTGTCATTAATGTGATGCTTGTTCTTTGTGTGTCTTAACACAGGTCCATGGAGGTGCAAACCGCCCTGTAGCATATTTTTCTGCTATTTTGGACCCAGTCGCAGCAGCCTTACCTGTTTGTTTGTACGCAGTTGCAGCAGTTGTTCAGAGCCTCACACAGTGTGAAGGCATAGTAATGGGACATCCCTTAACAGTAATGGTTCCACATTCAGTTGAAATTTTGCTAACCCGAACTAAAACTCAGCATATGACAAATGTCTGACTTACTTGATATGAGACAATTATTCTGGGGTCAACGAATGTTTCTTTGAAACGATGTGCTGTGTTGAACCTGGCAACTCTACTTCCTGTTGAAAACACTGAGATTAACAATACAGAGGAAGTGGAGCACGACTGTCTTGAGGTAACAGAACTATGTACCAAACCCAGACCTGACATTAAAGATACGCAGTTAGAAGAAAATGACTGCATTATGTTTGTTGATAGATCCTGTTTGAGAGACTCATTCGGAATACTGAGAGACGGTTATGCTGTATGTACAATCACCGGTATTATAGAAGCCTCCTGGCTCGAAAGAGTGTATTCCGCACAAGTGGCAGAATTAATTGCCCTTACTAAGGCATGCCACGCAGCTGAAAATCTGAAAGTCACTATCTACACGGACAGCAGGTACGGATTCGGAATTGTACATGATTTTGGCCAATTGTGGTCACAGAGGGGTTTAATGACCTCTTCTGGCTCACCAGTGAAAAATGGCGAACAGATTAAGGATTTGTTGCATGCGATTCAGTTGCCTCTTGAAATTGCCGTGGTGAAACGCAATGCTCATATTAAGTCACAAGACTTTGTGTCAATGGGAAACGGCTATGCAGATCAAGTCGCAAGGCTTTGCGCATTTAACTGTATATCATTCAAGGATCAGTGTGAATTGTTACCGCAAACTGAAAATGAAACGTGTTTAAATTTTGCAGTAATAGTTGTTGACACATTAGATGAGCTAAAATCACTGCAGGGCCGTGATAGCAGAGAGGAGAAACGTTCCTGGCAGAGATTGTAATGTGTACAAAGAGCTGACGATTTGTGGGTGTCAGAGGAGGGGAATTTGGTTTTGCCAAACAGTCTTTTGTCACAATTTGAAAGGCTTTATCATGGGCAGGCACATCTTGGGAGAGACGCAATGATTAGGCTGTTCAAAATTGATTGGTTCAATCCGAAATTCAGACAAGCCGCAGAGGTTACCTGTCACAGGTGCATCATCTGTCAACAGATGAATGCAGGAAAGGGAACTGTGGCGACTTTGAGCCACATAGGGAGAGCTGGAGGTCCGTTTAGCAAGGTGCAAATGGATTTTATTGAAATGCCCGTGTGTGGAGGATTAAGATATGTGTTGGTGATTGTGTGTGTTTTCAGCCATTGGATTGAAGCTTACCCTACACGTAGGAATGACAGACTCACAGTAGCACAGCTATTGCTTAGAGAGCTAATACCAAGGTTCAGATTCCCGGTCTCTTTAGAATCAGATAGGGACACTTCGACAATGAGGTGATAAAGCTCTTGTGTACTGCATTAGACATTGAGCAGAAGCTGCATTGTAGCTATCGCCCTGAAGCCTCAGGACTAGTGGAACAGATGAATGGCACTTTGAAGCAAAAATGTGCGCAGCTACCAATATGAAATGGCCAGATGCATTGCCTTTAGTGCTGATGTCAATGAGAAACACACCTGATAAGAAGACAGGACTGTCACCCCATGAGATCTTGATGGGGAGAGCTATGAGGTTGCCCGCAGTACCTGCAAATGCTCTTGTGAATATCACAAATGATATGGTGCTGGACTACTGCAAGGGTTTGGCTGACGTGGTCCGCTCTTTTTCCCACCAGGTGGAGGCCAATACATTGCCACCAATCAGTGATCCAGGTCACACTCTACAAGCCGGTGACTGGGTGGTTGTTAAGAAGCATGTGAGGAAGTCGTGTTTGGAGCCACGCTGGAAGGGGCCATATCAAGTAATACTGACAACAACCACTGCTGTGAAATGTGCAGGCGTACCAAACTGGATACATGCCAGTCACACAAAGAAAGTGGCATGTCCAACCGATGAGGAACTTGAAGTGCCCGAAACAGCAACTCCAGAGAAGGAAGTCTCAGGGCCAGAGAGTATTCAAAGGGGAACTGAGACTGCAGGAGAGCCCACTGAGGACGGCCTAGTCCCTCAAACAGTAAACGAATTCGAGAGAGGTGATGGTGAGCCTATTTCAGTAGAAGCAGCAGGAGAACCGCAACAAGGAGAGATTTTCCCAGAAGTAGACGAATACGGGTTAGAGCTTGAACCCGTTGCAGACCCAGAAGACGAGGGGGAGAGAGCAGAAGGAGATCAAAACACAGAGATATCTCCTGAGCCAATTGTAGGTCTGTCAAGAGAAAACACCATAACACAAGAGGAAGGTGCTGTTCAGCATCCTGAAAGGCCAAGCAGGAAGAAAACATAATAAAGGTTATAACAGGCCAAAGAAACAAGCTGCAAGAGAAAAGGTTGTTCCTTGTGAGACAATAGAGGAGGAAGTTGATACAACCAGAAGTGAGGATCTTAGTGAAGGAGAGTTGCAGAGTGAACGCAGACTAAAAAGGAAAAGAGTCGCAAACAGAAGGTATGCAGGCCCTGAATGGGCGTATGCAACAAGAATTCTTAGCATTTTGCTTTGATCGAGAAGTCCCAGGCCAATACTATGGTACCTGAATTCAAATAGAGAGAGACTGTGCAAAAAATTGAAATTGAAAATAAAAAGCTGAGAAAAAAGACTGAAAATTATTGGATGTGACATTGACAACATGAATTGACTCCAAAAATCGATTATGACAAGCTGCTAACCTGATTTGACAAAAGGGTCCTGGGGTGAGTGAAACATTATAAATACACGCAGAAAGAAAGAGAAACTTTGCATTAAGAAGAAAAAAAAGAGCTTTTAAATCGTCCTCAAGTTAATAGTTTGTCTTATATTTTCTGCTATCTGATTCTTTACAGATCATGGCTTACACTAGAAGTAGTAGCAAAAGGGGTAAAGTGTGTGGTTGGCTAAGTATTATATTAGGTATTGTGTGTGCAATATTAATTGTGGGTGTGATTGTGGGAATGCCATGGTTGGATAAGAAAGTGATGACAATGCTTCAAAACCTGAGACTGCTACACTAACACCATGGGAGAAGCTCGAGCAGGATACTAAATATTTGCATGAGGGAACTAATTCAAATGGGGAACTCTCTACTAATGTCTTCTATCACTTGTTGAATGAGTATGTTGACACAATGGATGTGAGGAACTGTTATGTGTGCACAAAGATTCCTTCATCAGTACAAGAAGGGGTCCCCTACCATAGTCTTCCATTAACCTTTGGGATAAGCTATAGTTTGCTGCTAACAAGATTCTATAAACAGGAACATTTGCAATATTTTTATTCAAATCTAGATGTAGTGTTTTCCTTTGTGCCTGTAATAGAGTTTCTGAACAAGTTAGCTAAAGAGCATAGTATAAAATTAGTTAGAGGTTTCTTTGAGCCGACACTAACCTTTGGTACAGCTTATGCTCACTGCAACAATCTGACTTGCTTATTAACACCTGTAGAGAAAAGCTTTTTAGATCACACTGATGATAGACGCAAAGCACTGAAAGAAAGACTAGAAAAAGTGTTAAAAAAACGCACATACGCAAATGATTATGCTTACACCACAATAAAGACGAGGGCAAATTATCCATAGATGCATTGCATGTAGGTAGGCTTTGTATATATAGGCCAAAATCTGATCATGACACTTTATTTGTGGGAACGAGTGAAAGTAGGCATGTGTTTTTGTTTCAGAGTAAATGGACATTCATGTTAAATGGACAGGATCCAGCGATCCCTGGGAGCTATTACATCTGTGGATTCAATGCTTATTACCGTCTCCATAAGGGATGGTATGGGACATGTTATTTGGGAATAGTTTTCCCAAAGATTTACCAGATTGATGACTTAAAGCAAATACCTAAAATATCTGAATTACAACATGCTAGACAAAAACGAGAGACAACAGCAGCTGTCGTTGGTGATATATTTGGAGCCATAATTCCTTCAGTAGGGGTTATTTTAAACTTCATAAAAATTTGGAAGTTGTTTACTATTGTGGATAACATGCTGACAAATTTTACAGGGGATATACTCCTGATGGATACTGAACTAGCTGCGGAAAGAGCTATGACTCTTCAAAATCGGCTTGCTTTAGACATTCTTTTAGCAAAGAGCGGCGGAGTCTGTAAGTTGCTTAACAAGAGTCATTGCTGCTCGTTTATTCCGGATAATAGTAAAAAGAGTAGAGGTATGCTTACTAACCTAACTAGAGATAGTGCAGATTTGAAATATTTGAAGGAACCTGGAGTTTGGGAGAAAGTTGGAAAGGGAATTGGCAGAGTAGGGAGCTGGTTTAGCAATATTTGGAATGGTGTGATTGCAAAAATATTAGGGGGTCTATTAATTGTCTTGATCTGTTTATTAGGCTTATGGGGAGCATGCAAAATTAATGAGAGAATTGGAAGAAATTGGGCCAAAATAAATAAAAGAAATGAAGAAAACGAAAGGGAGAAAATGTTTAATGAAATTTGGGAAAGCTCATATAAAGGGCAAGATGTTGAAATGCGCATTATGCGCAAAGTGAAAAATTGAAAGTGAAAGGTTGAAAGGGAAAGGTTTGTGTGATGACTAGGGTCATCAGAGGAGGGACTGAGAGAGTGTAGCTTATATAATCAATATATTAACACGAAATGTTTATGAACTAATGTGTGATAATGCCGCGTAGAAACTGTATGAACCTGTTTTGCCAAAATGTACACTTGAAATGTGACCACGGGGAGTGGCCGCCATGGCATACTGAGACTTATAAAAATGACTAATGATCTGTTAAAGAATGGTTTTGTACTAATTATTAATGATTATGTTATTAAAGTTTTGCTAAAATAAATCTTGTAGGCCTTAGTTAGCATGAGTCGAGGCCTAGCTGCCTGACTCTCATATTAAATGTGTTTTCTAAATGTGCAGTGTGCTGACTCGCAAAAGGACATGAACTCTAGTTTTTTCCTTCAAACTAGAAGCTGAATGTAACTATAGTAGATCCGTTCTCATGAAAATTCATATTGCTTGTAAAAATGTAATAACTAAAATGCAACAGTGTAGATTAGTATAATGTACAAGGTCGTTCAAACCGGTACAGACAATGGAGCTACTGACCGAAGATGTACAAAGAAATTACAGAAGGATGAAATCATACCGGATGTGCTACCTCTGAAGACGTCAATCATATGGACCAATAAAATGTCTGAGAACTAGTGTGGGGTGAAAGATTAATGACATAATCTGTTTTTTAATTGGCTAAAGATAGTGGGGTGCAATAATTATCCAATCAGATTTTAGGGGAATGTACAAAGAAAAAGGGATAAAACCTCTTAACACACGGAAATGAGTTAGTTAGTTAGGGAGATGCTGATGCGACTTGAGATGATCCAGAGACTTTGTATCTCTTCCTAGTGACTTTGCTGATTTTACTTAGAACCATCCTTGTCCTTAGTCTACCCTTTTACATTTTACCTCCTTATGAAGGAAGTGCCCCCTTACCCGGAGCTGAGATACTGAGGGCGATTCAACTGATGTCCTGAAGACGAAGACTGAACCTGAGTGCTGACCCAAATCTTAGAGGGTAACTACGACAATGAACTTGTGATTTGTCTGTTTGCTTTTCCTTTCTAGGTACCAACTGCTTACCTTTGACAGAGACCATAGCTAGATGTTTTCCAAATTTGTGTTCTAAATTATTTTGCATGAAGCCCAACATGCCTATGCTAATCAGTAGTTAGGACAGGGGTTCACTAAACTGACGCAAATAGACAAACAACTGAATCCATGTTTTGTTGAACTAATGCGTTAATGACACTTTGCTAAAGTTGATCTATGTTCACGTCGTGTTATGTTTTGATGTTTGTGATTCTTGCCTTAATGAAATCTTATCAGAGTTACCATATTGTGACTATGCTATTTTGTTTCTTGGTTTTGAGATTAAGGCACCTGCTCTTAGAATTGTAATCAATAGCGAATAAACCTCATAAAATTCTATTAAACTGGTGTGGTTATTCATGACTGCAAGGTCATGGTGGTGTCTTGAATTGATTAAATGACTTTGGCTAAGGTGAAATGCATTGTTGTACTAAATATTGATGACATTATTGACATATTAATTAGCTATCTCGTCCTAAGGTGTCTCTCAACTGGGTCAAAAGATTAATTGGCCTAAAACGAGTCCTGATGTGTAATAAATTATCATAGAGGGACACGTTAGCAACATCATAGCAGTGGATTATTGGATTTGAGTCCAGTTATTCATGGTAGTGATTCTGTACTAGAGACATATATAGCATGGCTGACTAACAGAGAATTATGTGGATGTTTTTCACTGAGGGATTCTGAATGGAGGGAAGTGTGAGTTACCTATGATGCTACTCAGGACCCCAAGGTGAAAAGCATTCACGTAACTCACTTTTTACCCATCCATAATTTGATCTTATAGATGCTCACAAAAAGAACTGCCTTTCCTTTCAACTGCTACGCAAGGGTAGAGGTGTAATGGGGAGCCATACATAACATGGCCTTTCACTGACCCAAGTGTGAAAAATACATCACCTGCAATCCTTATTAAACACTGATCACTTACCCTGCCACCTTCCTCCTCCTGCAGCTGTTCTTTGTGTTTTCAGTCAAGCAGATAAACATCGCTGTATTTTCAGGCTCACAGAGAGCCCTATCAGCCTGGCTAGGATGGTCTTTATGACATAGCAAAAGTAGATAATGAGTTTTGCTATCAACTATACCTACGTCATCGCATTGAATCACCAGATTTACAACCTGGTGTAAATGATAGTGACTTCCTATTGAAAACATTCATAACATTTTAAATACTTTTCCTGTCCCTTGGTTGACTACCTTCCCTGCGATCAGATTTATCATGAGTGTGTTCTCACCACAGACTGTTAAAAACAGAAATCAGTGCACAACTGGATAGCCTACCCAACAGCTGCCCCAAATCTGGTGATTGATTGTTGATGCTACAAGTTGGAGACTGTTTGATGGGCTCACATATATGAGTACTGTTTGAAAACTTCAGGGATAACGATGCTTGGGGCCATACAACTGCCAGAACTAGAATAGCTGATTTGACAAATATTATTTTACAATCCTGACAGCCAACATAGTCAATCATTTTAATTTATTTCATTTAACTTACGGATTCAGAATGAGGACACCATTCTTGGCTGAGGGACGTTGCATTTAGATGTACTGACTCACTTTCCATCTACTAGCAGCAAGAAATTATTTGCACCTCTGAAACACTGATTCCTTTCCGCTACCATCATTTAAGACCATTCGAATTGCTGAGCTGATTTGTGAGGGCAACATCAACAATGTATTAGGTGTCAGTGATAATCTCTGATATTGGTTCTGCCAAGGGAGGAAATGGGAAAACCCAACTTTCATATCTTTGCCCTCTCTTAAAAAGACTTTCCTTCAAGTTAGTTCCTCTCTTCAGCTTTCACTGGAAGGAGTTGCAGTGAGGGAGGTAGGGTAGCTTTTGAGGCAGAGGCAGTACCTTGTAGTTTAATCGAACTCTGATGGTTTGTGTTGAGAAGGGATTATGGCACTTTGTTAGAATTAATTGTATTAAGTGCATATGCATGTTGCATTCAAGTCATGAGGTCCCCTGGCTAGGGTGTGAAAAGCTGGATGTTTTAGAATTGTGACACAGTTGTTATTATTGTGCCTTTCAATAATATGTTAACTGATTATTATCTGTGCTTTTTATGAAGGCATTAGTGTTCCTGTTCTGTTCTCCACAAAGATCAGTATGAAGTGTTGGGGCAAAGGTTTTCACTGCACTGGTGTATCTGTTGTCTCTTCTGCATGCGTCTATGTAAGCAAGTACATTCCAAGGGAAGTTCAGTATTTCTGTAGCTTGTGATGAAAGGTACCTCATGCCGGATAGGGCTTGAGAGCTTGGACAAACCTTTCCAGGAAACATGTGAGTCTGGAGTAAACATTTTAATGTGCAGTGGACCGTAATAGACTGAATAGGGTTGGTGATATATTTTAACATATAGAATTTTATATAACCTTATCTACATTCTATAAGCCTTTAAGCACCATTGCTTTAATATGTTTAAGGTTAGTGAAGCTGTTTCCTGGTATTATTAATGTAATTATTAGGCATGGGTTAAACTTCAAAAACTTCAATTACATCTGAGCAATTAGTGTAGTCTCAGTAATTATGCATTAATCTTTGACTGGATATTACAGGTAATAATGCCCACTCAAGTAATTAAGGATAACTTGTGGGAAAAATCCTACTAAGAGAGAACATTTAGTGAACATGAGCACCTGTTCACTCTGCAGTTAATGTTCTGTTCAATTTAGTGCTATTTTAGATACAAGGATGCATTTTGCACTAAGAAACTAGTTATAAATGCACAAAGTAAGGGCAGTATTTACAGGCCCCTAGTGCCACAGGAGCATCACTTTTAGGGATGCTCCTGTGGTGCTAAGCACAGCGCTGTATTTGCAAGATGGCGTTAAATCACTTTTTGTGGCATAAGGCCACCTTGTAAATACGGCCCCTTCCCACACAGCACTGTGCGTAGAAGGGGTGTGGAATGGGTGTGGCTGTTGGCGTGCCACAGCAACACCTACTGCATTTTGACGCTGCCTCAGATTTATGAAATCTCGTAAACCTGAGGCAGTGCCAAAATCTAACGCCACCCCAAGGGTGGCGTTAGCAGGGCACAATGAGGAGGAATGCTTTTATACCTCTTCGTTTTTTGCTTTTTCTAAGTGTGCCGCCTTTTGCCGCACGCATAGAACAAGCAAAATGTCAGAAATTATTGTTTTTGTGTGGGAAGGTGTCAGTTCCTGCACATAAACAATCATTTGAAAATGACGCTTTGGCACTTCTGTGTTTGCTGCATTGAGCAGCACACAGAGAAGTGCCAAAGCGCCATTAGTGATTATTTATGTCAGGAAGGGACACCTTCCCCCACCTAAACAATCACACCCCTCAACACAGACATCCTTGCATAATGGTGCAAGGATGCCTGCGTTAGCACTGGCAACTTAATTTAGCGCCAGCAATGGTGAAGACACAGAACAACTTTTCTTTAAATTTGGGCCTAAATTGGAGTAAAACCCTACCCCAAGAGCACATTTAGCGAGTGCAAGCTGCTGCTCGCTATTCATGTTGTATTGCATTTAGTACTACTTGTTAGCGCAAAATGCATCAGGCATGGGGACTTTTTTACACTAAGAAATAGACCCACATGTAGACCTATCCTATTAGGTTACCTCTGTATAATCTCACAGAGATTTTGGGTAATTCAATAGGATTATGCTACATGGAATTACACTCCCAGTAATTATTTGAGTATTTTATTGAGTAATACTTCCAGCACTGTCTCTTCCACTTTATGCTTGCACCAAAGAAGCACAGTTCAAAAGATCATTTCAGCATTCAAGCAGCTTAAGCGCGGAACTCTTTATGCAGGTGCAAATTGACAGAAAGTGATGCATAGTCTGAGAAGAGAATTTACAATTCAACGCAAAAAGTGTTTGCCTAGAAAAGGTGCCTTTTTCTTCGGGAAACATGCTGAACAACTAGGTCTAAACCACTACTTGCCTGAACCACTACTGCAAAACAACTAAAACATCTCTACAACTAAGTACTGAACAAATACTGTCTAAACAACAATTGTATATCACCACTAAATGTGTGGGATAGTTGGGGTTGAGGGTGGAGTCGGACCAGTGTTCCCTCAATTGTCAGTACCGGTTAGGTCGTGTTTCGTGAGAAAAGAAGAAGAGCATATGTGGAGAGTGTCTCTGCAACGGATGGCTGTGTTGAATAAGGGGGGAGAGGGAGTCCCCTTACGGACTAGGTGGTCTCACACACATAATAGTGTCTTGCTTCATCATTTGACCACCTAGCCCCACCCAAGTAAGATGATACTACTTGGGCGGACTCAACCTCTTAGTTAAAAGAACAAGAGGGAGTGCTGAAATTAACCTGGCTGGATAAATCACAGGGATCCAGATAGGGTGGAAATAAAATTACCATACATGTCACCTATATCAATTAAACTTTAATGGAGGTGTATGTTGGTAAGGTTAAGATCGGGGAAGGAGGCTCACTAGAGAATGATGTCTCTTGGAGTCTTAAAAAGGTATATGTATGACCAACATGTTTCTGCCCCCTCGAAGTGCTGGTAAGTCAGGGGAATTCGTCAGGGTCTAGGATCCCAGAGCACTATTACTAAGTGAAGTGCTCAGAAGTGTTCATAAAGTGAAAAAGCATACCTGAACAGGTGGTTCATGGTATGATAGTTGTGTAATGTATAATAAATAAACTGCAGATTATAAAGGGTGAAGGGTGGCACACCACTGCACACAACACAGCAAAATATGGTGGTAATATACGATAAAAAGTGAAAAAACACTCAAACACACATGCAGTGTAGACTTACCCCGGAAATAGGGGCGAATGGCCTCTGGTCTGGGTAAAGCCAAGGTGGGGTTTTCCCTTGTAGTCACACTCTTGAAGGTGGGGAAGAAAAGGAGATTAAAGGGGGCGGGAAGGGGCGAGATGCCAAGGATAGTAAAGTCCAGGTAGGGGAGGGGGAAAAAAAGGTAATAAATAAAAAGAGGTAAGAGGGGAAGAGAGGAAGAAAAGAAATAGGGAAAAAGGCAGGGTAGAAGAACAGCAGAATATAAAAGAAATTGAAAGTAGAGATGGTATCCGGTGGGGTTGCCGCAGGACCAGGGTAAATGAGAGACCAAAAATGCAGGAAAAATCAAGATCCACACTTACCACTCCAAAGGGAATACCCGGGGGGAGTACCAACATGCCGGTGCCAGACCGCTCTGATGTCGAATGGAGGGTGGGCCCGGTATTTAAGGTAGTATTGGAGGGGAACAAGCCACTGCATGCTGGGCCGGCAAGTTCCGGCGTTCATCATACGTTTAATTGCAATCCCGGAAGTTCCGGTATGTCAAAAAGCGTCATACAGCTGGTGCGCTGTGAATTCAGAGCGATGCTGAGAAGCCGGTATAATCAAGGTGTAGATGGTCTGATCGCGTCCCAAGCCTGGGATGCGACCGGGTGCATCTGGATGAAGCGCCACGGGGTGCGCAGCGCGCATCCCTGGTTCCACGGGACTCTGGGTAACTGAGTCCCTGGGCGCACATCCACCGCGTCCTGAGATGAGGGCGCAGTGATGTGCTATGGAAACGGCGCGCCGCGTGATGAGCGGTGCGCACTAAGGTTCCCCGGGAGGTAAAATCCCATGGTAGCCAACACAAAGAAATTAAAGGTTGGGAGCAAAGAGGGGAGGCCGGGGGGGTTAAGGTGAAGAGGAAAGCTGAAGGAGGGGAAGGGAAAGAGGGTGGGGAACGGGGGTAAAGAGAACAGGGGAGGAGTACAAAAGGAGAGCGAGGAAAGGAAGTGTAAAAACAGAAAAATCAAGTGAAAGCTGGAAAAAAAGAAAGAGAAAAGAAGAAAAAGGGGGGATGACAAACGGAAAGGAAAGAAAAAAGAGGAAAAAGGGGCAGAGAAAAAGAAAGAAAAGGGAAGGGGAGAAGTAGAAAGAAAAGATATAGAGGAAAAGAGAAAAAGAAAAGCGAGAAAGGAGGAGAGAAGAAAGAAGGTGGCAATAGATAGATGTCTCAAAAGGAGGGTTTTTACAAAACCGGGGACAGTGAGAGGTCGTCTGTGTGGCAGACAGAATGACACGGGTAGGATTTTACCAGCAGAAAAGATGGTAATCATGCTGGACAATAGTCGAGTCTGTGCATGCTATATATCTATATAAATATATTTCTTTGTGGTATGGCCATTATCCTAAGGCTGACCACTGGATATTGTCATTGAGTCCAACGGTATTGGTACGCAGTCTCCATACCCATCTCTGTTCGTACAATAAGAGCCTCTGTTTAACATTAGTCACTGTAGTTTTAAGTTGGTCTAGTACCACCCATTGCATGTGGTCGGGATGGTGATTGTTGGTGATGTAGTGCTCTGTCAGTCTCGTGGCATCTCTTTTACAGCGACTATTATGTGTGTGAGACCACCTAGTCCGTAAGGGGACTCACCCTCCCCCCTTACTCAACACAGCCATCCGTTCCAGAGACACTCTCCACATATGCTCTTCTTCTTTTCTCACGAAACGCGACCTAACCGGTACTGACAATTGAGGGAACACTGGTCCGACTCCACCCTCAACCCCAACTATCCCACACCTTTAGTGGTTGTATAGATTTCTCTTGGAAGTTGGTGTGGGATAGCAGCACTCCCAGTACTCTGTTTTTGTGTCTTATAAACAACAATTGTGCCTGAATTACAATTGCCTGAACAACTCATTTTAAGGTAAGGTTTTATTTTTGGTTTTTATGGTTTATTAGTTGTTTAGAATATATATATATATATGTATATATATATATATATATATATATATATTAGTTGTTCAGGCAAATGTTGTTCAGGCACAATTGTTGTTCAGACAGTAGTTGTTCAGTACTTAGTTATAGAGACTTTTTAGTTGTTTAGCAGTAGTGGTTTAGGCTATAGTTGTTAAGGACCTAGTTGTTCTGTCACATATTATTTTTCTTCGCTCAAAACCCCTTTTTGCTTCTTTGTATCAATTTGTATCAAGGGGACATTACTTAGGTGTTAGTGGGAAGTATTAGTACAAATACCCAAGGTTTGACCCAAAACTCAAACTAATGAAATAGCCAGAGTCGGATTTGTGAAATAATATATCACCTCCTTGATACCAAATGAAAATGTGATGCAGTTCATAGCATGCATCCAAAGAATTGGATCCTTTTTGTCTAAGCATAAGAGGTTGTGCTGGAAGACTAGCCTTCCTTTAAAAATCTTTTGATCAGACTGTGGATATCCCCTCTGTGGCATGGTGTGAGGTTGCGCATTGCACCAAGCAGCCCCTTTCTGTGTGCCAGAGCCAGAAAAAATAGTAGCGACGTCCCAATCTCAGTATATATGCTTGTGCTGTGTCTTCCCTCTTGTGCAGTAGAGCAAAGGTGGTTGCTGCACTGCGTTGTGAGAGAAATTAGTAAATCTGGCCCTTTGTGACCAATGTGCGCACTTCGTAACATTATGTGAAACGGCAAATGGAAAGAGATGCAGGGTTAAAACGCTGAATGCAGAGGGTTGCTAAATAGAAGACACGTTCCTGTACCTGTTATTTAAGAGCCTGTGATGATGCGTTGATTCTTGATTTGTTTTTCAAAGTGTATTCATTTGAATAATGAATGAATGGCAGCAATAATGAACTTATTTTTATAAATATGTAGAAGAATACTGCCATTATTTATAGACAGTCTCCTTGAGAAAGTTTCACAAGGTTTCGATTATCACTGTGGAAGTGCTTTTTCTGTTGCATGGTTATTTTGAAATAAGATTCAACAATAAAATTCTCCATAGTTAAGTAACAGCTCATGGTTGCATGCTCTTTATAACAAAGGGAAATGTTGATGCCAACATTAAACCTTGGTGGACATTTCTCTTTGGATCCAAAATCTTTGGCATTTTGAAATGTTTGCATTGTGTGGTAAAATATTACTCTTTCCGTTTTTAAAGTCAATTAAAATATACATTTTGAGGGTCAGTACACAGCAGCCAACCTAAAGATTGAATTTGCAGTCAACCCATACCCTGTCTTTTCTACAATAGAAAAAAAGCCTGATCATTACAAGTCTTTGTGGTGCACCTGTTTTTCCCGGGTTGTTGGAGCACTGGACACGATTTTACAGATCTGTAATGGCGGCTGGCAAACTTACATGAGACTTCAACTGCAACAGCAGCCACGCGTTGTCCTTCATTCCATCCACATTTGTTCTATGGCAAAGAAGGAAACTTTCAATTATATTCCCTGCCAAAACTAATCTTACACTCCAACCTCTACCTCCCCAACTCTCCTCCAACCCACCCAACCATACACCACACAGAAGCCCTGAGAGCAGTTCTTAAAGGTGTGCATTAAATCCCTAAATAAACGGGATACCGTGTGCATCACCACAGCGAAATCCCAACGCCACAAACCTTACTCCCTGTTTTTAGGGATCTGAGGGGCTTAACTCGTAATTACGAGGACTGGTAGGATGTTACTGGTGATAATGCTAATTATATGTGCAGAGATGCCAACTCCTGTAACATGCAATTTCTAATCTTGACCCAAGTTGAGAGATTTTACTTTATGATAAGAGAGCATAAGTTTGCCATGTGAATGTTCCTTGGTGCTAGGCAATCCAATTCCACTACAAATGATTATCATCCAGAAAATAACATTATTTTAAATATTTTAGTTAACTCACTCCAGAGCTATAGTATGCACAAGATAGCATGTCCTTGCTCTATCTTCCTCAAGCTGATGCCCATGACTGCAATAATTAAAGACAATGGGCCTGATTTAGATCTTGGCAGTAACAGTCCCGCCACCAGTTTTCCGTCTAAAAACCCACTGCCGCCATGATAATCCGCTGTCCAATTTAGATGTTAGCTTGTCCATGGGCGAAAGACCCTCGATGGTCCACCGTCACTGCCAAGAATCACTGTCCACATCGATGGTGCCATGGACAAAAGCAGCTGGTGGCAGGACTCCAGACCTTTTTACCATGAAGCCAATCATGATGTACAGTCCACCCGATGCAACTGTGGCGGCTAAACCTCCACACCTAAGTTGGCAGATTGGGAAGGATAGAAGCACAAAACTCACCTTTTTTCCACTGTTTCTATTTCCTCCCGACATGAACCTGATCATGCCAATGGTACCTCTGCTGCTAGACCAAGATGAAACATGACCCCGTCGTCACTGGAACTTGAGATAAGTCAACGTATTACCTGTTATCCTTGGACTTGCTGCTGTACAGCAGCTCTCGACTTGAGTTCGTTCACCCAAGCTTTCCAAACAACAGTATAATGATGTGCAACGTATATGTCTGCAAGCTTGCACTAAAAATTGGTAAAAACACGCCTCATGATGACAGTAGTGCCCACCAACCTGGCACTGACTCCCCTCATCACAGTGGAAACCTATACCATAAGGCACAGCAATTTCAAATAAAAGTGTATCCATACAGGTGTGTGCAATAATGCTCCCAACTAACATGTCTAATGTAGAAATAGTATCCCCTACAGGAACTACTCTACATCATGCCATTGTAGAAATTGCAATACAAAATGCTACAATGGAATGCACACAGAATGTAAACCAATCTTACCTCTAAACAGCAAACATTTTAAAGATCTATGAAGCTCATATGTCCCCTTGGAGTCAGAAACTGATGACAAACAGTAGATGGCATTTAACCCCAAAGTGTCACCTTCCCTGGTTAATTAATATGGCCATATTGTTGACATGGCATGTTGAAATAAACACACATGCATTCCCCAGTCACAATATCAGAAAGATATATAAGTATGGTGTAAGTGTCCAGTAACATGATGAATGCATGCATCAAATCATTATGCCCATCAATAATGTAGAACACAAATGCATGCATTTAGAAATATATAATATATATACAACCTGTGTTTGTCACTCATCAGCTAACAATTTGTAACAATCATAAAGAAGGCCAGGGCAGAGCAAAGGCATTTTCCAAATTAAAGTATTTAATGGAAAAACAAGATACTTCTCTCAAATAAAAATAAAGTCCACAAATGTCCATCCATGAAAACTATGTGTGTATGTACAGAATTGTACAGTGTCCATATGGCCTATAATGGCTGTCAGACCACACTTGTCTCCTACAGTCACTGCCAGAAGGAATCTCCTCTGGAAAGGGCATCTATGGGGAGGAGAGCAGGCACCTCAATGATCTCAATGGGAGGGGGGTTCTTGTGTGTGGGGGGGGTGGATTTGGGTTTGAGAGTGTTGGGTTTGGGAGGGGTGGATTTGGGAGGGTGAGTTTGATTTTGGTAGGGGTGAGTTTTGATTTGGAAGGGGTGTCATTGGATTTGGAAGGGGTGGTTTGGGATAAGGAAGGGATGGTTTGGTATTTGGAAGAGGGATGAATATGTCTAGGAGGGGTGGGCTCATGTTTGTGGTGGGTGGTCTGGGAGGAGGAAGGAATTATTACCAGGGCAAACATAACATCTTCTTTTGGGAAAAGGGCAAGGTGATTGGGAGAGCGTTCTGGTTGGGAGGTAGCGAGAGTGGCTCAGTTTGTGTCTGTTAAAGGTGTGGGTGGTTGATGGTCTGGCTTAGGTGCTGTATGTTTGGATTTGTGTCTCTTACTGATTGTTTGTTGGGTGGGTGAGTGTGGGCATTTGGGTTCTGTATGTGTGGGTGTGTGAATGTGTGTGTTGTGGATGTGGTGTGTGCTGGGATGGTGTCTGTGGGTGTGACGGTGCTTGTGTGTCTGGTAGTTAGTGTGCTGACTGGAGGTGTGCTTGTGGTGTGTGTCGGTGTTGGTGTAGCATTGAGTGTACTGACTAGGGGTATGCTTGTGCTGTGTGGGTGTTGCTGTAAAGGTGGGTGCACTGCCTGGGGGTGTGCTGGTGGTGTGTGGGGTATTGGTATACTGGTGGGCATTGTGTCTGTGAGTATGCTGGTTGTGGTGGCAGTAGGGTGTGTAGTGTCTGCATGTATGTGTCTGTGTTTTTGTCTGTGTCTGTGTGAGGATGTACTGCTTGTGGCATTGCAGTGGGTGTGTGTAAATGTTTGTGTGTGCTTGAGATAGGGCTTGGGTGAGGCATTTGGGATGGGGAAGGGTTGAGAGCATGGGCACGAGGTTGGGGTGGGTGGAAGGCTGCACCCAATGAGGAGGCTAGACCCTGGAATGACTGCTGTAGACCAGACAGATAACTGTGAATGTCATCCAGGTAAGCCAGTATCTGGGTGTTCTGGCCAACCAACTCCTGGATGGCATTCAGAAGCGTGGTCATAGGTGGAGGTGCCTGCAGCAAAGGTGACACCACCCCTTTTAGAGGCAAAGCTATGGCCAACTGGGGGGAAGCAAGAGGGAGGGTGGAGCTCAGAATGAGGGTGGCAGACAAACACCCAGTCACACCAGGATCCATCCCCACTAAGGACTGGTCTTCATTGGAGGCCTCTGAAGAAGATGTCAAATGACTCGTGGCCTCCTGACTAGTGCCCTCAACCTTCATGCCCCTGTGTCCCTCGGTGTTGGTGGTGCCAAAATCCACTTCCCAGTGGCCTTCTTTCTCCCCACAGATGTGGCAGATGTCACCTTCGCCTTGCCCATTTGATGCTGAAAACACAGATACAACAGTTTGAGGGTATCTGTGCAAATACAACTCGCCATTAATGTTCATCACACAACTAGGTCTGGGCATAGAAAACTTCTCTGCCTTCGGAGTTTGCAGAATTCAGCCACTTCCCACTATGTAGAGTAGTGTGGAGTTCCCGAATTCTGCATTCTGGCGCAGAGCAGAGTTTGTTCGTGTGAGACTGGGTTTGGGCGCTCTCTCTCACGAGCGCCACAATAGTCCTGGGCCACTAATGAGCTGTTTCCAGCCACGGGCACTAGATTTCACATTTACTGGTGCTGCTTGTGGCTACAACGGCAGCAAAAACAGTCCTGCCCACGAGTGCAAATGCACCTGGATTTGATTTTTTGCTCTAGACAAATCTAAATGTAGTTAAAAAGTGTTTTTTGAGTGGATGTTCTTCTCCAATGGACCCTTCAAGTTGTTTTTTTTTTCAAACAGGAACAAAGCGTCCCAGAGACTACAACTTCCTGTTCCTCTCCAGCAGGCTTCTCCCTGTGCCTTGTCCGTCCCCTGGTCCCTTTTCACTTGGATTTCAAGGTGGAAGAATCATTTGTTTTGTCTCCTGGATCTACCTTTACATTTAAGAACTTTGTTTTTGTGAAATCACATAAGTAAGTTAAAAAACTACTGAATAAGGGTGTTGTTTGTTTGCTTGGACGTCCACCAATATTTTTCTGTCGTTTAGTTTGATTTTACAGTTTTTATAGGGGTGGGTGACCTGGAGTTTAAGTAAAGCCCTAGTTATTTATTTTGCATTTCATAGATTTTTCATCTTCTGTAAAGGACAATTGCTGCACAGCTCGGTACCTTTTCTACATGTTTGTAACATTTGCAATATTATTTCACTATGTGGCCTAGATATCCAAAGGACCATCTAACCAGTAGGCCCAGTACTATTAGTCACCAGTGAATAAAGTAAATGTTTCAGTGATATAGGTTTTGACAATTTCATTTAGGACAGGGATGCCTTTGGATTAAGTTAAAAGTGTTGGGTATTTTTTCCATTTCATTTTTTTTGTCAAAAGTGTATATATTTTTTGGCAATATTTGATGGCATAGGTGGATTTGTGTACTGCTGTGAATTTCTTATAGCTGAGTTAATTTTCATGTTTTGCACTGCTGAATTAATGTTAGTGTTTTCTTCAGTGTTACTACTATGCCTCCTTATGACCAGTGTTTGTGTGTGTTTGTCATCGTCCACCATTTGTCTTTGTTATTCATGCCGTGTGGCCAGTGACCATTTTGTGAAGTGTATATCCATAGACTTTCATGTGTCTTTTGTTCTCCATGCCGCGTTGTTGTTTGATCATGTGACTGGCAGCCATTTTGTACATCCAGCCAGTGTGTCTTTGCTATAGGCTTCAAACAATCATTGCTAAATGGATACAAACATTGCTAACTTTCTATTTTTATTTTCTATTTTCATTTTTTAGTTTGTTTTTTTCTTCTATTATTTTTTAATCAAATTGTTTATTTCTGTTTATGATTTTCAGTTTGTTAATATCTTTTATTTCAATTTTTTATTATCATTTTTTTATTTTAGTTTTCTCATTTAATTTTTTATTTTAAGTTTGAATTTTATCTTTTTAATTTCTTGTTCTTTAATTTAATTTTTATGTTAGTTTTCTTTATTTTTTTAAATTTTTTAATTTCTTATTTCAATTTTGTTTAATTCTGCATTTTGCCTTGATCCATCCATCCTCATCCATTTCTCCATCCATCCACCAAAGACGCACGGCCACTCTAAAGCCTTCAGTTTCTTTAGATGTATAATAATTCAATTTCCTCCTGGACACCCTGGTGGTGGAGCACTGCAGGCAATTCACCAGCATTTTTCATTTTTTATTGATTATTCCATTTCCGTTGGACTACCTTGCTGCCATAGCTTTTTAAAGATTATTGCATTTACCCATGGTGTCTTCTTTAAAACAGATATAGATAAAGCAAAGTGCTAGATATGCCTTTTGTGCTGTCTGATTTGAAATTTATTTTTTATGGTGTGGTTTGTCTTTACAATGTTTGATTAAATAGATATAGTACATATGTAACGAAGTGCACTAATATTGCATTTCTCTGCACTATTTTCTACCTGCAACAATGCCACGTTTCACTAACTACTGTTTTTCTTGCTTGGATACTTCTAGGTGCACAACCAAAGACCCCTCGTTTTACCCAGAGTAATGCCAAAGAGAAGGCCTAACACATACTTCGGTCCGCCAAACTCTTCAGCTTGTGCATCTTAGTGCTACTGCCAACTTAGAGCTTTACATGACCCCAAAAAATGTTACTCCCAAGAAAGTGGCCAGTGAGAAGAAGGAGTTTTCCATCAGGGGCATGCCAACTGCAACCTTTTTCGAGAGACGTGTGCCTGCCACACCGGCCTCCAGGGAAGAACCTGGGAGCAGCACTCCCACATCGAGAGTACCACCCCAAACTAAGCCCAAGACCAAGTCTGTCAGGGAGGCACCCACTGCAATTATGGCTACGCCGATGAGCAGTGACATTGAATTTGATTTGTCCCTTTCACAAAGTAGCACCCAATCATTTCATGAGACGGAGCAAAGTGGACAGCAGCCGCAGCCAGCAATAGTAGATCTTCCCGGAGATGGAGCAGAACAGGAGGACCAGATTCCTGCAGAGCAGGAACCTTCTTTTTAAGAATCAATGACTGCCAGATCTCCAGGAAGAAAAAGGAAGGCTACTACTCCACCATCTTCTCCAAACACTGCTTCTGATGACGATGATAAGGACATGGATGGACCCCTGTGAAGCCCGGGTGACGCCAGGAGAGGCAAGTTAAAAGCAAAGTTTTTGAACACCTTAGAATCATGGAAGGGGATGATGACGACGAGCCAGTCATTGTGGAAGTTGGCATAGAGGAGTCTGACATTACTAGTGGGATGTGGAACAGGCAGCACCCCCCAGCTCCCATGTTTGTATGGTCCCAGCGGAGGCCTGCATCAACTTGCACATCAGTAGAAGCATGCACTGCAGAGGGGCAATCAACACACCCACTGACTTCCAGTTTTTCTTCAGGCATTGGCAGTGGTTCAGTAAGAAAGTACTTCTAACCAGTTTGGGACTTTTTACGATTAGCAAACAGGAGAAGAACATTGTAATATGCTCCATTTGCCATGCAAGTCTTTGTTGAGGTAATCCTGGTTCACATTATGGTACTGGATGCCTTACAACCAATATGAAAAAACATCACACAATCTGGTAGCAGGAGAATCTTAAAAAATGACTAAACGTGGTCACAGTGGTGAAGGTGAGGAGGGCTGGGAAAAATCAGTCAAAACTGGTCAATAACAGTGGAAGGTGAGGAAGAAGAGGGGGACATCCTCACACAAAGCAGCCTTGTCTCCAGCAGCGCACCAGAATCACACACCTCAGCGACCTCACAATGGCACAGGAAGACTCAGAGTCAAAAGGAGACACCACCTACATCTTAAAAGTCACCTGCGTCAGTGGCCACACAAACGAAGAAAATCCAGGCTACAGTTATGGGCATGTTTAGGCAGGAGGGGCCTATGACAGCAGCCACCCAATTATATGTTTGTACAATGGGAAGCTGGCAACAATATTAGTGTTGGACATCCTCTCTTTTTCTTTTGTGGAAGGAGTGAGAGTCTTAGAGTTTGTGGCAGCCATCTGCCCAAAATGGAAGGTTCCAAGTCAGACAGATAGGTGGTCATTACAACCTCGGCGGTCTTTTTACAAGACCGCTGAGGAACTGCTGTGCGGAAGACCGCCAGTGGTGGCGGTTTGCCGCTCGGCGTATTATGACTGCTGGCTGCTCTCCGTCCGTTTTTGGGCGGAGAGCCGCCAACAGCCATACTGGCGGGCGGCGGGGAAGTGGAGGTTGCTCCACCTCCACCGCCATGCCAACAGAACACCGCCCACCGAATCACAAACTGTGATTCGGTGTGGCGGTGTTCTGTTGGCGGTGTGGTGTCGGCGGAGCAGGCCCCATGGCTCCCATCCCCTCCCAGAGGATCGACGGACCAGGTAAATCGATCGTCCTATGGGGAGGGAGGGTGGGGGTGTTGTGAGTTGTGTGCATGCGTGGGGGTGTGCGCCTGTGTATGTAGAGGGGGTGTGTGAGTGCGTGTATGTCTGTGGGTATGTCTGTATGGATGTGTGCATGTATGTTTGAATGTGGGTGTGTGTGTCTGACAGTGTGTGTGGATGTTGGCGTGTATGTTGGTGTGTGTGCTGGTGGTGCCTGCGTGCGTGTCGTGTGTGTGTGAGTTATGTGATGTTGGGGGTCGGGTGGGGAGGGGGACCCTGCCACCTTTGGGGGGTGGCAGGGGTGGTGGGGGGTGTAGGGGAGGGAGTCGGTGTGGGGGTGGGGGTGGTGGGTGGTGGAGACCCCTATCAGTGCCAGGGAAGGAATTCCCTGGCATTGATAGTGCTTACCGCCATGGATTTCATGGCGGTTTCAACCCCCATGAAATCCATGGTGGTCAGCCGGGTCAAAATACTGCTGACGGTATATTGACGGCCGTTGGGCTGGAGACCCAGGTCTGCAGCCCGGTGGGCGGAACGGAGAACCGGCGGATGATGGTCATAATACCCAAAAAAAAGACCGCCAGCCTGTTGGCGGTCTTACCGCCGCATCTCCGCCTTCCGCCAGGGTCATAATGACCCCCATAATGCCAGAGTTGCTGTTCCAGGGATGCATCTTGCTGTGCTGCAATTGGTTGGACAATCTTTGCAGCAGAGTGCTGTCCACACTATTCATCTGACGAAAGACATGTGGACCAGCTGTCAGGTGACGGATTACATGTGCATCACTGCACACAGGATCTCTTTTGTGGGGGTAAAGCAAAAGCTATCTACAGGTCTTGGCCCTGAAGAAAGTTTTCGGCGGCATGCAACAGTAGTGATGTTTGCCGTGGAGAAATCACTCACAACCTCAAACATCTTGGAGGAATTTAGGGCCAGATGTAGGTAGGTTTCATTTTGCGAGTTGCAAATTGCGAGTACTAGCGACTCGCAATTTGCAACTCGCAAAATTAAATGCAGAAAGGTGTCTCAGACACCTTCTGCGACTCGCTATGGGGTCGCAAAGACCCACCTCATGAATATTAATGAGGTGGGTCGCAGTTAGCTACCCCATAGCAAGTCTAGGCACTCACAGGGATGGTGGCCTGCTGGAAACAGAAGACCACCATGTCCGTGACTGCTTTTTGAATAAAGCTGTTTTTTGCAGCCCGTTTTCCTTAAATCATTTAGTTTCGTTTTTTTCAGAGTAGGCAGTGGTCCATAGGCCTGCTCTGAAAAAATATTTTTTGGGGCATTCACAAAGGGGAAGGGGTCGTATGGGGACCCCTTCCCTTTTGCGAATGAGTTACCATCCACTTCAAGCATTCACGGTCACAAACTAACTCAGCATGGCGATGCGGTCACAAATAGGAAGGGAACACCCCTTCCTATTTGCGAGTCGCAGCCTCAAATTGCAAGTCGGTACCAACTCGCAATTTGAGGTTGTGCATCGCGTTAAGCCTTTTGTGCCTCGCAAACTGCGTTTTTCGCCATTTGCGAGGCGCAAAAGTCTTCCTACATCTAGCCCTTAATGGCAAGGTGCTTGAATGGCTGCGATGCAGAGGTCTCTGAACTGGATTTGTAGGGACAGACAATGGTAGTAACATAGTCAAGGTTATGGCAGATGGTGATTATGTCAGGGTCCTGTATTAGGCGCACCGCTTCAACCTGGTTGTTTAAGGCCTTCTCAAAAAAGAAAACATAGTCATCAACATACTTACCACCTGCAGACAAATTTGCACTCAATTCAGCCATTCTTTTAAAGGCAAGAAACAGCTGTGGATTATTCAGTGTGGTAACAGAGTACCAGTTAAAGCCCTAATACACAAGGTGTCAACATGTTCGAACTCAGCCTAATATATGTTGCAGCATCGGTGTGAACAGTACAGACAGATAAATGACAATGTCATTCAAAGAGGGGCTGATGCAGTTGGAAAAGCTATGACCATGGATGTAAAAAAAGTGGCCTAGTCAAATGGCTGACACAAATGCTGCTCCCTTTTGAGGTTTCCACTTGGGACATTAGCAAGGAGGACAGTACGATGAGCCAAGCTATCTCGTTGTTGCATTTGCTACAGGACCAGCTAAAGTAGATGTCTGAAAGGTTCACACTCAGAAGTGTGAACTAAAACCCCGAAGTGCATACCTTCGTTGAGAGCTTCAGCTATCGCTTGACTTGTAATGCAAGGCTGCAAAATGACATTATCTCATCCAAAGAGTACATCTGTGCCACCCTAGTTGAGCCACACTAGAAAAAAAAATATTTCCTCTTTCATTCCTTTTTTGAAGGGGATGTTTCAAGATACAAGAGGGGATTGTTGAGCAAGCTGGAGAACTGGAAGAAGAATGGCTGGAATTTAGAGTTCCACTTTGCAGTTCTGGGTGCCACCTTCGACTTCTAGAGAGTGTAGTCCTGCCTCACAGCAGCCAACACCAGCAACAAGAACACTGGTAACAGCATCAGAAGAATCTGACCCAACCTCTGCATAGATCAGTTTCAAGGGGCGGGTCTTAAGTCCAGTGCAGAGGTGAAGACGTTGAGCAAGAGGCAGAAAAGACACTTCAGAGAATTTTCCAGAAGTATCTGGATGACTCAAAAGAGGTGTATGTGGATCAAAACCATAGGAAGATGCACCAATGGCCAGAGTTCAGCAGGCTGGCAATAAAGTATCTGGCTTGTTCTGTGACCAGGGTGTCTACTGAACATGTGTTCAGTGCAGCTGGTGCAGTTGTTACAGTGAGAAAGACCAGTCTATTGCCTCAAAACGTAGAGAGATTAATCACAATTGTAATGAACCAGCATTTTATACCATCTGATTACACTGTACCCGAAGCACCAGAGGAGGGGGAAGAGGATGAATTTCCACAATCAAGTGTGTTTGCTGACCAACTTCTGGATGAACCACTTGAGTTTGAGGACAAACTCTACTTCCCGGACTGAGTATGCCAGTGCCAATATGGATTTTTTAAATTATTTCTCATTGAACTTCTTTCTTTCTTCCTTTCTTTCTTTCTTTCTTTCTTTATTGATTTATTTCTTTCATCCATCCTTTCTTTCTTTCTTTCTTTCTTTCTTTCTTTCTTTCTTTCTTTCTTTCTTTCTTTCTTTCTTTCTTTCTGTCTTTCTTTCTTTCTAAAACAAATGCTAATTTAACATCATGTTTGTGTCAGAATTATGGTGCCCCACCATTTGTTTTAGTCACATAATATTTTGCCAGATTGGAATTGGACCCTCAGAGACCTGGCATTCTTAGAGTGATTTTTTCTGTATTTTGTGCCTCAGTGCTAAAGTGCAAGTGCAAGTGCTCGCTATCTAAAATATATTGGTCATTGGCTTTTCCATGATTGGCATAGTTGATTTACTAAAATGTGCCCAGGACCTGTAAATCAAATGCTACTAGTAGGGCCAGCAGCACTGATTGTGCCACCCACATGAGTAGCCCTGTAAACATGTCTCAGACCTGCCACTGCAGTGTCTGCAGGTGCAGTTATAAAGCAATTTAACCTGAATTGAAGTTCGCCTGCTTCAAAGGCAGAAATGAATATAAGTAGTGGACCCAGAACCCGATAATTTTAAAACACTTCTGGATCAAGAAGAACCTCTGACAAGGAGAAGAGCTGAAGATACGTGAGGAGGAGTACTGCCCCTTTGCTGTGTGTTTGTTGCTGTGTTGGCCTGCAGTTGCTGCTTCTCCCTGAAAGAGGACATATACTGGATTGTGCTGTGTATCTTATTTGTGAAGTTTCTCCACGTGCTTGGACTGAGCTTGCCTCCTGTTAATAAGTCTCAGGAACAGCAAAGACTTCACCTGTCAGCACCTGGGTATTCCTGCTGAGGACCCTGACTTGTCCGGTGGTGCCAATCCAGTTCCTTGGCACTTAGGAGTGAAAGCAGGCCTGAAAATCAAGAAAAAACAGGCACACTGACTCCAGATGACTCTAGAACCGGTGCCGATGCACAATATGCTGCTGCAACGGGAAGCTGTGGTCCCCACTGGAGTGCAACAACCCCAACCGATGATGCAGGCCCAGCGCCGCCTCAGCCCTGCTGAAGTCCCCCAAGATTGTGAGTCCCATGTGCCGTGTCATTGATGTCCATGCTAACTGACTCAGCGCCCGCACCTGTAGCTCCTTGACATGACCGCATTCCTAAGAGGTCGCCCATTGCATCTTGACCTGAGGGATTCATCAACCCTGCCGGATCATCAGCAACTGACTCCTCTCACTGCAGTAAGGAGCCAACGCTGCACTGGATCCAGCAGCGCTTCACCTCCCCGCCTCCATGAACCAGCTTGTTTTCCTCATTACCAAAGGTACTCTACCTGGTGGTCCGTGCGACTCCATGACAGGCTCTGCCCTCCTCGTGAGTGGCTTGGACTGTTGGGAACGACTCCGTCCACACCTTTGTGATAGCCCCACTTGGAGCTATTGGAATTCTAACCACAATATTGAATTTTAATCTTTGAAAATGTGTATCTTTGTTTGTATGTTGACTTTTTGTCACTCTGGTCTTGTTTTACTCAGATGCATATTGGCTATTTTTCTATAATGGTGTTGAGTGTGTTTGTGGTGTTTCACTGTGTTACTGTTTGTGTTTGTACAAATACTTTACACATTGCCTCTGAGATAGGCCTGACTGCTTCTACCAAGCTACCAAGGTAGTGAGTACGGGTTGTCTGAGCTGTGTATCTCTCTTACCCTGGCTAGAGTGAGGGTCCCTACTTGGACAGAGTGTAAACTGACTGCCAACCCCATTTCTAACAGACCTGTGTGCAGTGAAGAAGCCCCCACATTCCCTTCTAGACATCAGAGAAGATTCCTGCCTCCTTCACATGTCATTGCCTGTCATTTTTTTTACATCACGTAGAAGGGCTGCCCCAGAAGATCATTAATTAGGACTGCCAATGCCAAATTCCAATGTGTTGCTACTTGATTCCAATTGGGAACATAATATTTTGTTAAACCACATGTTTGAATTGGAAGATGTATCTACTAACTATTCTACCAATGAATGGTGATATCTTGAGTGATTGTGAGTGAATATTGTTGATGTATGTGGTGGCTGACAGTGAGGGAGGGAGTTAAAAAATGTGTAAACTTGAATCTGATGATTTTCAGGGTTTGGGGGCTAATGGGTGATAATTGTTTCCTAAGAGTAATTGGTCTGTCACACTTAGGGCCAGATGTAGCAAACTTTTGCGAGTCGCAAATGGCCCGATTCGCAATTTGCGACCCCTCAAAATCGGAAATGGGATGCAAAAATCCCATTTCCGACTCGCAAAATGCGATGCGAGCCGTTACCGACTCGCAAAATTTGCGACCCCATTTTGCGACCCGCAAATAGGAAGTCGCAATTTGCGAGTCGCAAACCATATGCAATAGCAACTCTCAAATTGCGACTAGTCGAAAATAGACCATTTGCACTTCCAATTTACCACTAACTCAGAGCAGGTGGTAACCATTACCAAAGTATAAAAGGAGACCCAGAAGGCATCTGGGTTACTCAAGATGGCGGAGATATACGTGATAGCAGTGAGGAGGAGAGCCCACGCCGCACAGCAGAGGAGGAGGAGGAGCCAGAGACAGGAGAAGATTTATAGAACAAGGCAGACACTCTTCCAGCAAACTGAGGAGGAAATTTATGACAAATATAGACTTAGCAGCACAGCTATACTAGATTTAATATATTTACTCAAACCACAGCTAGAACGCCAGACTGTGCGCGGCTGCGCCATCCCTACACATGTGCAAGTGCTATGCCCACTGCACCTCTTGGCTTCGGGTAGCTATCAGGGGGTCATTGCTGTGGCAGGTGGGGTATCCCAAAGTGCACTATCACGGTTCTTTAGGGCATTCCTAGACGCCTTACTCACACACATGTCGAGATACATATACCTACCCAAGAATGAGGCAGAAATCAACACCACCAAGTTGGAATTTTACAGGATTGCCAACTTCCCCCACGTCATAGGGTGTGTAGACGGGACACATATACAAATATGCCCTCCTGCAAACTTGGAATATCTGTTCCGCAATAGGAAGTGTACCTACTCACTCAATATTCAGGTGATATGTGACTCTCATTATATCATCACTGACATGGTTGCCAAATTTCCAGGCAGTACTCATGACTCCTACATTTTTAGGCACAGTGGGATACACCAATGCCTGGAACGTGGGGAGTTTGGAAACGGATACCTCCTAGGTAGAGCTGAATCCACCTTGAAGACATGCACACAGGTCAATGTGCAAACCACCCATGCCTTGCTAACAGTGTACGTTTTGTGCCAAACAGGTGACAGTGCATATGCACTACGTCCATGGATACTGACTCCGTACTTAACACCCAGCAATGATTGCGCGAGGCGATACAACAGTGCACATAAGAGGACCAGGAACCTGATAGAACATACCTTCGGACTGCTGAAAGCAAGGTTCAGATGCCTCCACTGAAGTGGAGGTGCCCTCCATTATACCCCAATAACGGCTTTCAAAATAGTTGTTGCATGCGCTATCCTGCACAACATTGCCACTCGACGTGGGCTACCTCTCACCCCTGAAGACCCAGATTCTGAGGATGAAGAGCAAGAGCAACCACATCGCCATCATGGGGATAGGAGCATCGCAAATCAAGGCAGACTGAGACTGGAACACAGTACAAACCAATACTTTGGAAGGTACGTGCAAACGTCTACCATACTCACCAATATAACAAAGAGTCCATGTGTTAAGTGGAAAGAACAAATGATTGAATAAGTGCAAATAACCAAACTATGGGGCATATTTATACTCCGTTTGCGCCGAATTTGCGTCGTTTTTTTCGACGCAAATTGGACGCAAAACTAACTCCATATTTATACTTTGGCGTTAGACGCGTCTAGCGCCAAAGTTTATGGAGTTAGCGTAATATTTTTGCGTGAACACCTTCCTTGCGTTAATGAGATGCAAGGTAGGCGTTCCCGTTTAAAAAAATGACTCCCAGGCATGTGCGTGGTATTTATACTCCCAGGCAAAAATCACGCCCGGGAGTGGGCGGGGCAAAAAACCCCGCATTTGCGCCTCTTTTTAACGCCTGGGTCAGGGCAGGCGTTAAGGGACCTGTGGGCTCAGAATGAGCCCAGAGGTGCCCTCCCCTGCCCCCAGGGACACCCCCTGCCACCCTTGCCCACCCCAGGAGGACACCCAAGGATGGAGGGACCCATCCCAGGGAAGAAAAGGTAAGTTGTGGTAAGTATTTTAAAAAAAAAATTTTGTGGCATAGGGGGGCCTGATTTGTGCCCCCCTACATGCCACTATGCCCAATGACCATGCCCAGGGGACAGAAGTCACCTGGGCATGGCCATTGGGCAAGGGGGCATGACTCCTGTCTTTGCTAAGACAGGAGTCATGTTAATGGCGTCTGGGCGCCCCAAAAAACTGGCGCAAATCGGGTTAAGACGATTTTTTTGCCTCAGCCTGACTTGCCCCATTTTGGGACGCCCAAACGCCATTTTTCCCTACGCCGGCGCTGCCTGGTGTATGTCGTTTTTTTTCACGCACACCTGGCAGCACCGGTCGGCTAACGCCATTCAATAAATACGGCGCCCGCATGGCGCTTCAGAATGGCGTTAGCCGGCGCAAATTTTTTTGCCGCAAAACTGCGTTAGCGCAGTTTTGCGTCAAAAAGTATAAATATGGGCCTATGTACATGAGAAACAGTTCAGGGGCTTCAATAGTCCACCTGGCATGGGACACATTGACATCGTGTGCCCCAAACCCAAGGACAGTGTGGAGCTCACACTCTACGGCGGGCTCGGCCAGCCTGGCTGGTACTAGGGGGGTCAGCAGTGCTCTGCCTTGTGCTTCCACTACGTAGCACCCTGGGGTCACTGGCAGAGACACTGCTGACAGTGGAGCTCTCCTCACTGTCCTGTGGTGTGTTGCCTGTGCCCCTGGCCACCTGCCGTGCCTCCATGAGGTCCATTGCATGGCTGAGACGGCCCAGTCCCCGTGCCACATCACCCGCAAAGTGGCCCATGTCCACCTGGAGGCTGACTGTGCGCCTAGACAGCCCTGTTGTGTTGACAGCCAGCCTAACTATAGAGGAGGCCATCCTGTCCAGGCGTTGCAGCAGCTGGCGGTCCCTGTGCCGTGCACTGTCACTCTGTGTTAGCAGTCCTGCCACTAGTTGGCCCATAGACAGTGCAAGGTCACCTGTGTTGTTACCGATCACCTGCAATTCCGATTGCACCTGCTGCATACTGATGGCATGATTTCTTTCAAAGCGCTGCAATACCCCACTAATCCTCCTTAATTGTTGGTTTTGCAGGCGCTGACCCCGTAGCAGTTGGGCCTCTCTTGGTGATGTGGAGGCATGCCCTGACTCTGCCTGCTGCTCTGCTGTTGATCTCCTACATCACCTGCGAAGCGGTGGAGGCCTTGTATTGTCTGCCGTGGCACTCTGGCTTGTACCTGGTGCAGGCTCGCACACTACTGTTGCAACAGGTGTTTCCAGAGAGGGCATAGTGTTGGTGGTGCAGGGAGCAGTGGTGGCTGGTCCTGTTGGCTTCTGTGTGTGCTGGCTGAACATTGGCCCCTGGCTGCTTGGGCTGGTGGGTGTGTCTTGTGGGAGACCTGTGGGACATAGGGAACACACAGTCAGTGTCTACTATCTGTTATCGACTTCCTAATAAACAATTGCCTATGAACTGCCTACTTGACTACATTGCCCATAATGCATCATTCTGGTGTTTGCTACTCTGAAATGGAGCTATCTTGGTTGTGCATGCCCCTGTGTACAAGGTGGGTGGGGGTATGGCATTGATGAGGGTACATGCATGTCACATGGTTCTCGCCGGTTGATGGTCCTGGCTCAGAGGTGTCCAGATCTCCCATCCCACTGACAGCCTCAGGCTCAAGGGTCTCCTCTACCCTTTCCTCCAGGGGTGTGGGTGGTGGTACCGTCGATGGTCCCCCTCCTGTGCCTCTCATCTCCCGGAGCCGCTCTGCCACCCTCTCCTTGGTCCGGGAGCGCAGGTCATAACACCTTTTCTTCAGTTCTTCCACACTCCGGTGGGTGACCCCCATGGAGTTGACCTTGTCCTGGATCTGCTGCCAAATTCTTTTCTTTTCTGTGCCTGGCACGGTGAGGGCTAACCTGCCAAACAGCTCGTCATGGTGCTGACAGCACTCATCTGTCAGCACCTCCAACTCCTTCTCAGCAAACTTTAGCTTCCTTTTCCTAGGATTGTCAGCCATGGTTGCTGGAGCTCTGTTTGTTAGCTGTGCTGCAGTTAAAATGGGTGTGGTCCTCCCTCCTCCCAGGTGTATTTGTAAACTTCCTGGTTGTGATGTCATCATCATGTGCCAGGAACTGTTCTCCTGAGTGTTCTGAATTGTTTTCCAGAGTGTTCTGCAGCACCTGCATTAAATTTTCAGCACAGTCGCTATTTGCGACACCCACTCGCAAATTACGAGTCCGGTTTTTGCGCGGTCGCAAAAAGCGACCTCGCAAACAGCGGACTCGCTATCTGCGGTGCGACTCCGTGTGCGAGTCGCAAATTGTCATTGCACTTTCTAACTGCATTGCAGTTAGCGAGTCGGAAATTGCGAGTCGCAAATACTCGCAATTTGCGAGTCGCTAATTTTTACCTACCTACATCTGGCCCTTAGTGAAAATTATCTGCATGGTGCACATCTTTTTTGTGGTTCCTTAGACCAGTCACTTTATTCACAGAACACACATCTACACAAAATGCTCCAGATCTGTTTCTCTATTTGTTCTTCAACAGCAGTGCACTTGACTACACAAGTATACCTTGCTCGGTTTGGGACTGGGACAGAATACCTCAGAATCAGGAGGAAGAGGATAGAAGGACTAAGGGCAGGAGTTACTCAACAGCTAAAATACTCTTGACTTCAAAGAGAAACCATGATGATGGTGAATGCTCTGAGGCATAGTACTCACTCAGACCTGTGAACTAGATTGAGGTGCCTTGTGAATTGCTGTTGAGTATGTGTTTGCTACATTGCTGTCTCCAATGTCAAACTCCTCTTATGTTCTTGCTCTGCCTCTGAGTCTTCTTGGTACACTGCAGACTCCTCATGAAGCTTACCTTACTTCCTTTTGTCCTTCTCCTTTACTCTTCGATACAGGTAATGTTTTTTTTCAATATGCAGTCCTTCTCCTAGTCCTCTCCTGCATAAACACAGCTTGGTGAAAGTAAAAGACTCCAGCTTACGTACAGGATAGGTTCAGCCTATAGGTTCAGCCAGGCACCCAAGAGTGACGAACATTCTAAGAATGGAGATGCACCGCCTATTTTAGCAATGCAGTTTCAGTTTCCTTTCAACAATCATAATCTTTACAGGTATGTGGGTTTACTTTAGTCCTACATACTTTGCATTTTTCAAACATAGCCGACATAACATTTAATAATATACTATCCTGGGTCTCTCTGGGGCAGTTTGCAATTCATTTAACTTAACTGTTTCATGCTTATCACTTCATCATTTCCTTCCACAACAGATTGATGATGGTGTGCTGCTCGGCACCCCAATGAATATTGTCATGGCTTCTGTTGTGTAGTATTTGTCTTTGTTGCATCTTTTCCCAAAATACCTTTCCCATCCATTCATCGAGCCCCCAGCACTCTTCCCCGGGGCTGTGTGATTTATTGAGGTGTGACCTAATTTTACAACTTAAATGGATCACACACTTGCTGGGGTGGATGGTGTGAAAGTGACACCAACTCAGAGCATGAACTTCTATTACCTGAGAAATATTCCACATCTGCCTGATCAACACCATCATTAATGCCTGTTGTGTTGCATAAACGCTTAACCTTTTTCAACCACTCTTGACTCTGAGCCAACTTCTCCTGAATCCATGATTTCATTTTCTAAGTTTAGTTTTTAAATACTAGCTTCCCACCATTGCTCAGAAGAAGTTGATATTTCTAGTTTCTATTATCATATCAGGTCTTCTTTATTGTGTGTCAAATACTGTCATTGTATCTATCTCAGTCTTTTTAAAGTTATGATACAATATGGCCCACTAACTCTCTGTTTTCTTTCAATTTAGTTGACAGTGATGGATAACCCTTTGATTAATCCTGCAGTTGGAGTGCAACTTGGTAGGAGTGGAAACTTCTTTCTTTCCTGTTAGTGCGTTAGCCTGCTACTACTACTACCTACTACCCCCATAGGATGCCACATTGAGAAAAACCCTGCAGTAAAAATACTCCCTCTTTTCATCTATTCAGGTAAGAGAAGAATTATGGTATGAAGTTAACTTGTTTAGTTAGAAATTAACTCCTACTGACGAAGATGTCTGTGTGTATCTAGGTTTTTTCATAAGCAAAATAGGAAATGGCAGTCTTCCCCTAGTGGTCAATGTAATTGCAGAGGGCAGTAGTGCAAAAATGCAAGTAAATTACATTCATGTTTTTTAGAAGATTTAGAAAAAGGCCACACTAAAAGACAGCAGTGCAAACTAAAACACCAAACTAAACATTTCAGGGAAAAATCCCGTAAAATAAATGATCACTTTTTTATTTTTAATAAATGCAATAACCTGCCCTGAGGCCCATCCCTCTCCCCAGACAAATAGCCCAAACCCCGAAAAGTCCAACTAAGCTCAAGGTGAAGTCTGGTCTAATCTCCTTCTATACTCTGTCTACCCACACAAGTCCCTCCCACCAAAACAAAAAATTAAAAAAGGGTTTAGAAGAGGGCATTCTCCATATGGGTCGGGAGCTGGGCCCGGCTCTGCTCTATGCTCCCTAACTGGTTTTCAATCGAGCCGCGTCAGGACACAAACCTGAAAAACACTATCTGAGCGGGAGTGGGTGGCAGTAATGGTAGTCAGGTATCCTGATTGTTGGTGGCAGTGCTGATGATGAAGTGGCTTGAAGGCTGGAGGCTGGAGGCTGGTGCTGGCATGCTGCTGGGTTTGGTCCTGGGCCGAAGGCAGCTATTTCAGCCTCTTCCTCTTCTGGGACCACCAGCTGCCTTGATTCAGCCTGGATGTTTTCCAGCCTCTGCCACTGTAGATGGACTGCTATCTCCTGCCTTGTTGGTGGTCATTCAGCATGAGTAGCTATATTGACAAAATAAAAAAAAGATTGTAAACAACAATGCTCCAAACAAACACTTCTTCAAAAGTAGGTAGAGGGTGGCACAGTAGCACTACATTGCTGGTGCCCTAGGGACATTGGAATTTGATGTGATTATGATTGAGAGAGACACAAGGACCATTTTATTTGTTTGCCTCACATTAAAAGCACTGACTGCCTGGTAGAAAATAATTAAGGCAGAGTAACACTATATTTAAAAAAAAAACAGTGATTTTTTTTTTTTTCTTTGAAAAACTTTTCTAGTAACTAATCAAACATTTTTAGTGGAAAAATAAAAATGAATTACCTCTCATTTGTGAGTAAGGCATTTTGCACTATGTACAATGTTTTGTGCCCAACTAATGGAGGCATGCTAGCCAGCTCTTTGAGTACTTTGCTCCTGTCTGCAGCTAGGGCAGCTGTAGTTGACAATGATCTATCTTTAGTTAAATGACCCTGCATTTCCCCAAATGCCTTTCACTTAGTTTCTACCCTAACTCCACAGATGCAGATGAGTAAATAAAATGCATCACACATGCCATATATAAAATGGGGATATATTATTTATCCTATCTGCTGTAAGTAGATGGTAGAGAAAACAATACACTGTACTACAGGGAAAGGAATGGGATATATAGATTGTATTTGACACTTTTGTCACAGAGTATCCTTTATGCCAAACTTGAAATAAAATCGGGCACTTACTAGTCCCATTTTGCTCACTGGCCTCACCCACCACCACAAATTCTTTCCAACAAAGTCCTTTGCTGGGCAGTAAGGAAAGTGAACTTGACTTACTCTACTGCAGAGTAAGGCAGATGGAATAAGGGGGTAGGTAGAGCTTTTGATATAGAATAGAGGGGGGTCAACGATCACTGATTTGTCAGGAGCTAAGCTTTGGCTTATTTGGTCACTGTAATAGACAAAAGTCTAAAGAGAGAAATCTGAACAGTCGTAAATAAAATTGTTATTGGAAATTGTGAAACATGTTTTGGAACACTTCACATAGCCATAAAAATGTGGCACATGATAAAATGGATTTTTCAATTTGTATTGTAGCCTGAGTTGGAAGAACTTAGGGAAGAATAAAGGAGTGAAATACTAAGAGGTGGCTGAAGGGAAAACAATAGGCTTTTGTGTTTGGTTTGCAATGCATTGAAAACTTTGTAAATGCCACATTAACTGAAGCAGAGACACCTTGCAGAGCCAACACTGCAGGCACAAATTAAACCATACTACACTTCTTTGATCATGGGGGGCGAAATGCTATGGGCAGCGATGGTGTTGAATGATGATGATGATGATTGGGATACATATCTGCCTCTTTTAACAAATTCAGGGACATATTTATACTTTTTGACGCAAAACTGCACAACGCAGTTTCGGATAAAATATTTTAACAACAGCTAACGCCATTTTGTTGCGCTGTGCAGGTGTCAAATTTATACTTTGACGCACAGCGGTGCAAACCACAGATGTGAGTAATTTTTTTTACTAAAACCAATGCGTCACGTCGTAAAGAAAAAACAACGTTAATGTGGCGAAAATGACTGTGAGCCGGTTTACGACATCGCAAACCGGATATGTGCCATTTTTTGACACAATTGCGTCAAAAAGTGGCGCAAACACATCAAAATGTGCTAAAGAGAGCCAAAATGGATCCCAAATGCTTGCACACGCCGCAGTAAGATGACAACAGACCAGGAACCAGCCAGGAGGACCCACACAAGGCCCAGGACAGGGAGAAGAAGAAAAGATAGTGTTGCTTCAGTGCAGAGGAGCAGGAAATTCTGGTTAAAGAGGTGATGGAACACCAGCACCAACTGTTTTTCACCTCAAAGTTTCCAATTAGTAGGAGAGAGGCAATATGGCAGCACATTGTTGACAAGATCAACAGTGTGGCAGAAGTACGGAGAACAGTCATCAAGTGCAAGAAATGATGGCATGACTGCAAGCGCAGGACCAAGGAAAAGATGGCCAGGAACAGGAAGGCAGCACTGCAAACTGGAGGTGGGAGTCCAGCACTGCAGGAGGCCCTGGACCACATGGAGGAGATGGTGGCAGCCGTCATCCCTGAGGAGATCGTCACAGGGATTCAAGGACAGGACAGGACAGACTACCAGGAGACAACACAGATGCAGGGTAAGTCGCATGGGGAATTAAAATGCACAAATGTTAACTGTAAGCAGGTGTGGACATACCTACTACACAATGCATGTAAGTTATGATATTCAGGGAGAGACATGGGTAAAGGGGCATGGCACCGGGGCATGGCCCATTCAGAGGAAACCTGGAGCACAGTACTACACTACACCAACAACATTTGCATGGGGGTATGCTGCCATGCCAAGGATGTTGGAAAGGTAAAGCCAGGCCAGGAGGGTAGGGTACAATGTAAAACTGGCAGACCGTCACACGTCAGCCAGTACTCTCCCTACATGAACTAGGGCCCAATTAACAACCTCTGGCCATATCTGCAAGTGGAATATAACATTGACAACAGTTGCCATTACCAACTCTGCTGTGTGTGCAGGTAGCTGATGTCGGTAATGTCCCCATGGATCAAACACACCCAAATTAGAGGGTTCAGGATGACAACGTTATCAATCCCCTGAAATCAATAGAAATGTTCCAATCTTGTCAAATGTGATTGTCCATAGTTGCTACAAACATCAGCCATTGTCATAAACATTAGGAGGTACACAGCACTAATGTCATACCCATGCTGCATATGTCAGGGTCCACCCTGTGCCTGAGTCACAATAGCTCCAATGACACCATGCAACATCCCAAAGGTCATACTGCTCAGACAACATCATTGAGGGGGAGGACATATGTAACTGGTTACAGAAATACACCCACACAGTCAGAGGAGGAAATTGAATACTCCTAGGACAATCAGTGCAATCCAATGTAGCACACATTCCCCAGCATCAGCAGTACACATTACCAATGCTGACATCCTTATTGCGCCATACCAATGCTATTCATAGTATATGCTAGATCTGAGCAACATATAGGTATGTGTAAGATCAAAGACTGGGGCAGTTCCAGAATGTTAAGTGTGGTACGAGTGCCATCGGAACACCCACAGCCAGTGAAAGGCCTCACCATGAGAATGGAAGTACACGGAGGGTTGAGTAGGACAAGAAGGTGGCAATTCACAATTTTGCCCGAACCAACATCTAGAGGATGTGATGCTGACAAGTCCACAAACTGACCACAATACATGTGACATGCAGGTGGGGCGTAGTCCTGGGAGAATGATAATATGAAAGACAGGAACAATGAACAGGAACCAAGATCACTATGTGAAAATAATAGGAAGGCAGGCGTGTCACAATACAAATCTCACAACACAGACACAGTAATTGTACCATATCTCATTGCAGAGGACGATGGCTCTCCTGTGGATATGCCTGACAGGACTACCCTGATGACATGGATGACAAGCTGACAAACATCAGCCAGCAGACCCTCCTGTCCTTGGAACCCTCCAGACCCCAACTTCAGTCACAAGGAGGAGCACAGAACTAGCAGCCATCACTGAGGACCCACCACCACAATTGTACGACCTGCCAGCTCCAACACAGCTGAGGACTCTGACGACCCTGGCACCAGCTTTGAGTGAACTGTAGTTGGAGTACAGCGGGAGCTGGCGAAGGAGGTGCAGGTGGTGATGCAAACTATGGCAGCCAGCCTAGAGGGGGTGCGTTCGTGAAGAACAGGCAGTAACCATGCAAGGGCGAACAACAATCTTGCAGGAACTTGAAAAAAGGTTAATAGTGTTGATCCAATACCTACAACAACAATCCTGTCAACGCGTGCATGAATGCAATATTGAACCCCTTAGGGCTGACCTGGCTGCCTACCACAGTGATGTGGCTGCTATTCTTAAGAACCAGCAGCTCCTCCTTGCTGCAGTACTGCCCTTAATAGCCCCACTGTTGGCAGCTACTGGGATGTCTGACTCCACGTCTTCAAACACTGAGGTGTATGTTGCCCCTTCACAACCACCACCACCAAGGGCAGAGGAGACACCACAGATCACCTTCACCCGTCCCGGTAGCACTAGTCCCTGCTACATGGCCACCTATTGCCAAGGTACTGTGCTTTGTAACATGCCAGTCTTGCAACAACTGTACTCAAGCACTGTTCTTCAGCCCACTATTTATCTTGTCACCCTGCCCTGTGATTGTCTCTCACTACCTCATTGGCAAATCCTGTCCCACTGCACCGTCTGACACTTCACCCCAGCATGTCCAATGACATGTCCTTTTACACTTGTGTATGATCACAATGGAAGATGTCACACTAATGGACTCATAATCATGGACAATGTACATATAGCACTACAGCACTTTCAAAATAAATAGCATTTATACAACAACTCTGTCTCTGTGTAATGTGACACATCAACCATGAGGGAGATCAGTGATGTTTACCTCAGGTCAATGATTATTGATTGTCAATAAACCTGATCTGAACGAATTTTGGCTGATAACTATGCACAGTCGTCTGGATTGTACCATCATCTGCCCTTCCTGAGGGTTATTTCTGAGGAAAATAGAAACTATACACCATGATGCTGTGTTTGACAGAATAACGCTTCCTCAAGGGATGTCTGAGCCAGAAAATAGTGCCTTCGATTTTTTTTTCAAGCCAAAACTTACATATGTGACATTTGCCCCAAGTTTTACCTAACACACACCATACAGAATGAATGGATGTGTGTGAGTTTCCATACAAATAAGTCACCAGGCTGAACATTGTAACAAATGATAGGTGTGAGGTATGTATACCATACTACATGAAAGCATACTACCACTCACCTTATAAATATTCGCTTGGACATCAGGCTGCAGGCAGACTTAACACAGTGTCCTCAATACCAAATCTGGTAGCAAAGTATGTGACATTGAAAACATACATCACAAATTAACCACACTTTGGGATCCATAGTAACCGTGAGTGGTGGGTGCACTGGATGGCAGAATCTTAGCAAAGTAGCTTTGGTGTAGCGGTCAATGTAACAGCTCAGTTGGGATTTGGTTGCAGCATGGGACACAAAGGCTAATACAAAAGAGACACTGTTCACTCATGCCAAGGCCCTGATCTCAAAGCATGTGACACATACTGTAAAGGGTTACCTACATATTTATTAAACAGTAAAAACAGAAGTTAAAACCAGGGGAAACACCTTACCTAACCTAACCTATTCTAACTACACATTATCCACAATTGTCCCTAACTAACAAAAGCTAAACTTATTTATCACATTTAAAGAAACGATCTAAACATCAAGCGCTCAACCACCTTATAAGACGGGACACGTGGAGGACAACATATATTAACCTAAACACATACTATCTTATACTAAACAAATGTATTTTTTTTGTCTATTTTTAATATGTTTTTTTTAATTTTATTTTATTATTTATTTATTTTTAAACACCAAAACCCCAACATCGCCCCCCACACACATCATAAAAAACAGATATAAAAAGGATCATACAACTACTACTAACTAAATTATACTAACACTAAGCCCCCTAAACCCACTAATTAAAAGAACCAGGAAAGAGGAGGGAGGGGAGGGAATCATGGCTGAGTATATTGTCTACAAGTTGGCCCTCCAAGGGGTCTTTTTGATGGCATGCACCCTCTGATTTACTTGTGCCACCTCCTGCTGCAACCTGGTCATTTTCCGCAACATACGGTCCAAGTTCTGTTGCATCTGTAGAAAAGCTGCTGGGTCTATGACTGCAGCAGGGGTGGTGTGGGTGCCAGTGGAGGAAGTATGTGCCCTTGTCGGTGCCATGTCTGTATGAGGAGGTGCAGGTGGTGCTGTGACAGGTCCTGGAGCTGTGGATGTTGACGGTCCAGCAAAGGTGCCTGCTAATGTTGGTGCTACCTGGGTGGTAGTGGTGGTGGTGGCTGTGGTGCACATGGAAGGCCCCCCTTGGCAAAATGCCCTCCACACTCCGGAGGCTCTTTCATGGTGATAACGCCTTGCCATGTTGCGAAACCCCGACTCCACATCCAGAATGTGGCGGTAACGCATCGCCCTGCGTTGAAACTCCTGAATTTGGATGGGATTCATATTGGCAGCTGTTGAAACAAATATAAAACCAAACATTAGGTACTTCATTGTGTTATATGGCTCCAGAAGTAAATAAGACAATACATCTAATGTAGCAGAAACAGGCCATACACATGTCCTATCATCAAACAGCACAGCAATACTCTAAAAGATGGGTAACAACTTGAATGACTTTGGCATCATTGTTCAGCCATTTGTCAGGTAAAAATTATGCTGCAAGTCCTTCACCACTGACAGGCCAACAAATTAATATGTTCTTGATGGAAATCAGGGGCCACAAGATCTGCGAGTTGTAAATGGAATTGCCAGGATAGAATGCAGTTGCTAATTATGAGTGGGTTTCCTAGGTTTGGACAAGTGACTTACAGATTTACGTGTCTGTGTACTAAACTTGGATCATCAGTCCTAGGTACACATTTCACAACCCTATGCCTGTGCCTGAGGTGGGTGGGTGGACAAGCAGCAAATACTTTCGAACAACAAGGACACCCAGGAAGCTTTGGGCAGCTGTACATGGCTTTGGGCAGCCCACCACAGGCAAGGAGGAAATCCAACTAGGATACACCCACACCTTAGACAATCCTATCCACACTTATGTTTGGAAATGCAGACCATTGTCAACATCATTTCCTACCAGTAACACATGACTTACAACAAGCAGATAAATGCAAGCACACATCTGGCCATGAGCTGCATGCACACCTAGGCCATTATACTCAAGTGCCTCATACTTGTAGCAGAACATGTGGAGTTACATGCTTCTAGGAAGTCAAACATACAGTCAAACATGTTCATTAGTGAGTAGGGAAGCTGAAGTATGGGGGCAAGACTTTGGCATCCCTATTCTGTGAGAATCAGGGTCTTACTTGCTGACTAAATCACAAATATGGTCCTCTGCTAAATTTTCTGATTTTAAGTTTTATCCACAAAACTCATCCCTAGTCACATGGCCGTGCCTACAGGACTGACCTACAATCCCAAATTCTGACAATACGCTAATGATTGACCAACTCAAAGATGGGGAAAAATGATACTCCACTCAAGGAACATATCCAATCATTGACCAGCGCATCACACCTTGCTATGTGTCCAACACACAGGAGTCAATCACACATGATCAGCAAACACAACACAGAACAGAAATAGCAACACTTACTGGAGATGTCTGGGTATGCAAATGGAGCCACCTCTCCGATAGTGTAGGGTGCAGGTCCACCTGTAAGGCATGGAAGGGAGAAATGTGTTCAATGTCTGTGCACTGTACACAATATGATGATACTGCATCCTACATACCACTGCAAACATGTACAGACCTGGGGACTCCAGTGAGTGATACACAGATATCTATACACATGCAGTGGCCCTTGCTATCATGTGGTGGCAAACATGCTCCTTCATTAGTTAGCAGACTTATTCATGGAGTGTATTCCTCTCATTATGCGTATCCATGAGAGACATGCCAAGCCACTTTCCAGGAGGACTACAATACCAGTCACCCAGCTATTGTGACTAAAACCAATTTAAAACACACAGGTACAATGTACGGTGAGTCAGGGACAGTTGTTAGCCCTCAATTTGTATAATTTTCTTAATTTGCTACAGCTATGGTAAGTTGCACCAACCATAGAGATATGAACCCGTGTGCATACATTTTGGTATCCATCCCTAATTTAAATGTGGCACTACAAGGTCCAAATATCAGTCTAAGATATAACTTGTTACGTATGTGTCAGAATCCAGTTCAGAAATGTATCACAAAACATTGAGGAACACTGTATTTCCTGTAAAAATTGGGATTTAAAACGTGTTTCCTTATACACTCACAGACAATGCATGAAACATATGTTAGAGCCACATTAGCATCATCAATTGATGTGAAGGCAGCACTAACTTACAGGCTCCTGTTGTGTTTTGTCTAGCTGTTGCGTCAACAAATGACGGTAAAGTGTAGGAATTATTGTATATCTCACAGGCAACTGTGGCCCATAGTTATAAATTTTTTGCGTCGCATTTGTGCTGCTTTTTTACACAAAAGCGGCGCTAACTTACCAAATACAATTGTATTTGGTAAGTTTGTGCCGCTTTTGCTTAAAAAAAGTACGCAAATGCGGTGCTAATAAGTTGAAATATCGGCCAGTATGTTTAACTTGCATTCCACATGTTCAAAAACATTGCCTGCAGCATATGAACAAAACAGCTACTGTCACTACAGAGCATTTAAATGTGCACATTACTCTGATTTGTACTTACCAACAGGGCCACCAATCACAATCCCCAGGTGGTCCAGCAGGTCTTGCTCCCGGGCAACCAGGTCAGCCCAACTGTGTTTCAGCTGGTAGTCATTGCATGGTGTGTTGTAGATTCGCTGTAGATGGTACAGGACCTTTGCCCACCGGAGCATCCTTGCCTCTGTGTGATAGCCCTATATGACACAACCACCTGCTTTAATCATTAATGGCAGGAAGTGGCACACCAGCCAAATAAAGCCACCAAGCTCCTCCTTTCCCATCCTGCCAAGACGAGGCCTACCCAACATGCTTGCACCAAAAAAAGGGAATAAAGGGGAACAGAGGAGAATAGAGGGAAAGTAGGACAGGGAAATGCAAACAACTAACAGAACACATCCCAACTATCCTCAAACTAACACTACCCACAACAGACTCCCAACACTACAAAGACAAATGTTGACACCAGAAATGACCAAAAAAACACTAACACAGGATACCTCAGACACTTATGAAACACAAAAAGACAATTTAAAGACCACACTGGAGACAAATTCATAAAATGCACAGAGAGACAAGTCAAAACACAGCCACACAGTCAGGAAATATCACAGACTGCAAAGTGAAAGTGAAAGTACACCCACTGTACCAATTCTGTAAACAGGATATCCTATTACATCACTTTCTGCCTCAAATGCGGTGCATTTTAATTGTTATGCATCAAAATATTATGACGCTTACAGTCTGTGCGTCATTTTTTTTTACGCACATGCTGAGAAATAACCCTGCATCCATATTTTGAAATATGTTTCATACTTAACCAATTTCAGGGGGTACAGTGTGGAAATTACCGCTCAGGGCCAATGGATGTTTCATGGCAATAAGCATCATATTTCGACGCATATGCGTCATTTTTTGACACATGTGCGCCTTTTTTGACGCGTATGCGTCAAAATATCTGTCTTTAACTGGGTTTGGGTCATTTCTCATTTGTAATAGTACATGACAGGTGTGACAATACAGAGATAGGCTGATTGCACCAACATTGTGCATTCCGGTGTTTGGGCACATGTGACTGATCATACTACTGCGGACCATGATCCTCTACTTGTTGTACCAGATTTGCACTCTTCACTGATGCAATAGATGGCCAAACGTGTGGAATACAATTAGGTATTACCCAGTTTGGGCATGTTTTGCATCAAGAGAGGATAGCAAGGCGAAGCAACTCAATACACTAACTCAATGCCTATGGGTCAATGTGTGTGATTTGGCTCTTACTATTGTAGTTGTTCCACTGTGTGAACATCACAAGATACATTTTTGCAAATCTGCTTGTATGCATGTGGAGTCAATGTGTCCAACCCTCAGATGCTATTCAGTGCGGAAATGAGAGAGGACATGTGTTTGTCATACGCGTAGCAACAACTGCTGTGTGCACTTCCTAGGTTTTTAGGAACATAAGCACTACCAATGGCAAAGCATGCACAGGATAGACAGCAGATGGTTGATCATGACAATGTTCCAAAACTAAGCCATCACATGTCCTGGAATGTCGGATACTACTTCCTAGGCACTTGTTTGTTTACTCCCCATGAGTCAGACATGGGATAATGCTATGTGGGTACAGTGTTTGTGACACCGAGTCCCAAATACAATCCACAAATATCATGTCACACCACAGTTGAAGTCATATAAATGAGCCATGTCTCTCCTGTGGCAGTAGAGGACCAGTAGACCAAGCTGCACGTGTTCACATATTTCCAGTGGTAAAATGCACAAAGTTGTCTGGTTCAAGTGTGTGGGCCAATGTTTAGCCTCTATCATTATAGGGGTCCATGTTGTCACAGTTACATGCAGGTCTAGTCATGAGCCTGGGGAACCATTTCCTGCATCTACAAAGTATCCTTCACAAATCAATTGACGGAAAGCCAATAAGGAATTGAGAACACACATGGGATTAGTCCAGCTATGGCACTGCAGACGTGTTATGAGACTGACAACAAGGCAACCTTGGTGTGCTGACAAAGTTAAGGGATCAGGATTCTTAAACCGTAAGGTTTCCTTACAACATTTGTACACAGGTTGGCCTCTAAAATTCCCACTGCGTCCGGGAACATCAGTGCCTCTGTGCTGATTAATATCACAGCTATTCACCACGCAAGCCCCATCAATATGTGGGGGGCAATGTGAATCAGCGTGTGGACTGACAGGGTCCTAACGTGTGTTGACATTTCATGCATATTATCTGACGTTGTTTGTTGTGCTGGAGGCACCATACCCAATCCATGCACACAGCCATGGTACACTGTCACTATTTGTCACTCATGCATACATGAAACCCAGACAAGAGATGGGCCATGATTAGACTATTTGGAGACAAGTCCCACACCATGGTATGATAAGTAAACTGATTATGCTATACAATGTATTTGAGTCTACATTGTAGACCCAACTGACACAATACCCCAGGAGGAAAGTGAGGGCTGGGAAAGCAACTATGATACAAATGTAGCCACAGGGAACCTTTATGGTAACGCAAAGACAGGAACCAGTCAGGCTAACAGGATGCAGGGTCAATCAGGATCAAACAATTTAACAAGGCAAATACACAGTGAGCAGACTGAGACTGATCAAAGGTGGAAAAACACTGTGGAAAATGACAACTGTGTTTCTCCTGTGTGTTGGAACATAACACAATAACCCAATGGCTGTGTTACACAGCTGATTTATACGGCAATGCATAACAGTGTTATAGATAAAATTGCAGCTTCTATGCTGTTACAGGCAGCTGCAATGGCAGTGCATGTTCAAATGTCTGGTCTGCATGGAGGTGCTCACTGGTGTGTGCAGCTTCAGTCTCTCACAAGTCCTGTGGGTGAGAATCAAGTTCAAAGGGCCAACAGTACCTTTCACATGGGAAGCAATGTACAGGTGATTACAGGTCCTACAGACTACAGACAGAAGTTCAATGACTATGGCATACCATACTAAAGAGTGAAGCACACTGGATTCACATTGTGAGTTTGGGTGTGTATAGAGGAGGGATTATCTGGGTACACATATTCCGTTTCCAGGGACCTCTGAAGAAGGGTGGGGTGAGACAGGGAGTATGGGTGTGGCAGGACTTAGGACATGGGCTGCCATGTGCAGGGGATGTCTTGTGAGCAATGATAGTTATACCTGGGGTACTTGTGCTATCAATTTGCTGCTTATATGGAAATCTTGTCACACATAGTACTTGCAAAGATAGGTGATGCAACACTTACTGCTGTCAAGGGTCTGGTCATACCTTCTTGTCACCAATGCTATAGCACATACACTGCCTCATGTATGAGGCATTTTTTCCCTTATTGACTGATGGTGTCTTAGTTGTGTGCCATATGCTGCGATGAACCATATTGCCAACATGTATGTGTGAAATAGCTGTGGTCCTCTGCTATTGCCCTTCAAATGTGAAATGTACAGGATACATGTCATTTACAGTGTGTGTTAATTGGGATGTACATTCATACACATCAAATTTGCTGTGGATTTTTCTGTATACTAATTTGTATTTCTGCAATGCTCCATGAGGCTACACTCTGATTCTGATAGTTAGGGATAATGTTATGCAAAAATGATTATCCAGACCATGATATAGTGAATAGTATAGGTGTTTATTGACATATGGTAAGACAGTGGTGATGGATGAGTAGAGTTAAAAGAAATTTTGGACAATATGTTGTCTCAGACGCAATCCTGCAGCTGTGTTGGGATGGTGGTCCCCCTCATGTTGATGGACTGCATCCTCCTCTTCCTCCTCTTCAGGCATTTGTGGGTCGGGTTCATATAGGGGAATGCTCCTTCTTACACATATGTTGTGCAGGATTGCACAGGTCAAAATTATTTAGCACACCATTTCAGGTGAGTAGAGGAGGCTGCCTCCGATGATGTTAAGGAACCTGAATCTTGACTTCAGGATGCCAAAAGTCCTCTCGACTATGGTGTGTGTCCTCCTGTGTGCCTCATTAAAGGCATGCTCTGCTGCAGTGCTTGGGTTTTCAAATCGGGTCATGATCCATGGCTGGATCCCATACCCCTGATCAGCTGAAAGAGAAAATAAGTGATAACATGTTGATGTAGCTTGCACCATAATTATCACTTTGCATGGCAGTTGTTCTCTTGTGTTGTCTGTGACTCATCTCTGTGTTATTGTGTGGAATCCTAGGCTTCTAGGATGTACTATCAGCATTAGATTGTTTCCTTATCTGAACAGGTGTTTGGCTGATTGACCAGATGTCAGCAGTATTTTTGTAGAGTTGCAGTACAGTGTGTACTCCCTTGCATTATGTCATGTGAAAGAGGTGTCCCTGTGTCTTAACTGGGGGTGAGATGATACTTCAATACACAGAATTAATTCTACAGTGGTGGTAACACGGTTGCATCTATATACCCTGGACATCCCATCCAATTTCACATATGCAATAGAATTAGTTAAACATCAGTGAAGCCCTTAGATTTGGCTAGGTGACAATGTACAAAACATCTCCGTACGTTGTCAGCACTGACGTTTTGACAATTGACTATGCACTAATTTCACATGTGTGACAAGTTCACTGCAGACCTATTTCTCTGCTCTTGCCAAGTCGACTCAGGTTGTAACGTGTACCTATACTACTGAACATGTTTTAGTTCAGCTGGTTAACTTGGTTGTGAGGTTGTCATTTTGAGTGTCAGAAGGTCCGTATGCCTGTACATCTGTTGTGTGTGTGTGAATTTGTCTCAATGCGTATGTGTAGTAATGTACACTTTCAAGATTGTCCCATCAATATGTGGTCTTCGCACAGTCCACTTGCTTATTGGTAGTGGACAATGTGAGAACAGGAGTGATGTGAGATATTGGTACAGCCTCAATGATTGCATGTCACCTTCATTGTAGTCATCATCATGCTATGTGTGTCATGGTGTTTGACCTGCAGCATAACACATTACACACCCCTTACACAGTACTTATTGGTTGGAAGGGTGTTTGATTGAGTGTTCTTGAAGTGATATTCAAAGATTAATCTTCCAAATTGTACTGCCAGTTGAGGCCATGTCATTGTTATTGTGTTGTTTTAAATTGTCCCCTTGTGTCTGTGGAATGGCATATGTGGTGTTTTCGTACTGTCATTTGTCCATAGATGTGTATCCCATTGGGTGAGGATATCAAACATGCCTAGCGGTGTCACAACCTCAGTGTCTTTCTGGCCACATGTTGATGTTGTGGTGTATCTGTTGTGTGTCCTAGAGGGTTGCTGTGCTGTGTGTATATAACTGGGTTTCTGTACTTACCAACAAGTAGGCCATTTCCATATTGTCCATCCTGGAAGTGTTGAACAATGGTGCAGTGACGGAAGATGAATTAATCATGTACACTCCCAGGATGCTTTGCCACGATGTTGGTGATCAATCCCCGGTGCTCGACAATGGCCTGCACATTGATGGAGTGTGTGTGCTTCCTGTTGTGGTGTAGATATTCAGTTGCAGCAGGTGGCACAAGGAGTACATGTGTGCAGTCAAAGGCACCAAGCATGTGTGGGAAGCCATTAATTTGGTAAAGCCCCTGTTTTGTCTCCTGCTGCTTCTGCTGTGTGTTGGGGAAGCTGATGTGGCGGGGTGTGAGGGAGATGATGGCATCCAATACCTTGGGTAGGAAGGCGGAGAATGAGGGCTGTGAGATCCCGGCAACCAGGGCACCAGTGGTTTGAAAGGAGCCACTTGCCAACATGTGGAGTACAGCTAGCAGCTTGGTTTCTGGTGGAATGGTGCAGGGTGACTGCAAGATGGGTGCCAACTGTGGCTCACTATTGCGCAGCAGCTGCTGAATGGCCTGCCAGTTGAGCCTGTACCTCTGGATGATGTCTTGTTGGCGGAGTCCCAGAAGGGTTGTCCTGGTGCGGAATATCCTCTCCTGCCTTCTGCGTTGCCTTTGGGTTCCCTGCTGGTGTTGTGGAAGCTGCTGTTGTTGGTCCTGTGTTCTGCGTCTGCATGCATACTTGATGAAAAGCACCTCCATGTCTCCCTTTTGGAGCTCTGCTGTTGCTTCTGTTTGTTGTCAGGTGTGTTTGCCCCATTTTAAAGCCTGCCCTGACTCAGGCGTAATTTTTTGACACAAATCGGGCTGTGTGTCATTTTCTGACTCCGCCCCCCGGGCGTGCAGGATTTTTGCGCGATTGGATAAATAAGGCGCACGGGTGTTTAAGTCATTTTTTAGACGGGAACGCCTACCTTGCATATCATTAACACAAGGCGGATTCACGCATCCAGAAAATGATGCACACGGTGGAATTTTGGCGTTCACGGGCTCGGAGTCAAAGTTTAAATATGGTGCACGGTTTGCGCCGAATGTGCGTCAAAATTTATGACGCACATTCGGTGCAAACAGAGTATAAATATGCCCCTCAGTGAGTACAGGAGCAGAACACAAATTAAAATACCCCACACTTTGAACCAAAGCTTTGCTAACCATGAAACATAAAGTAAGCAAAGTAGGTGAGCAGCATGCCCTTCTACAGAAGAACGCCCATGTTTATTCATCCAAGCCTTTTCACATTCATCCTTTCATTCTTCCTACTATATTCACCCATAATTTAACCTTTACTTTCTCTCATTCAGTCTTTCACCAACATTCACAATCCATCATCCATCCATTCAGTATCTACTATCCACCCTTTCTTTCAATCATACTTTCATCCACCCATTCACTTGCCCAATCCTCACCCATGCATCCTTTTTACTCACCCACACATCCTTTCCTTTTGCTAATTTCATCCATCATTCTTTTAACCTTCTGCTCTTTCCAGTTTCCATCAAGCTGTAATTTTTAGTGTACATTATGTGCGTTTTTGTTGAGTTGCACCTAGCAGAGGCCATAGGTAACCAAACCACCACTGTGCCTGTAATGCAGGGGTTCGTGATCACAATGACGCCCTTGTAGCCAGTGAGTAATAGTAATTATCAATATGCAAGCAATGTGACTTGCTAACACTGCCTTCAGCAACACAAAAGGATGATGGACGGAGTGCTGAACAATGAGAACACTCACCCCCAGATCTGGGTTTAATCCATTGTTCTTTTGCTCACCATGCCACCCCAGTTTGGACCCAGACATATGCAAATCAGTCTTGACCCTGTTCTTCATGTGAACGGTCCAGCCCGAACTGCCAAGCCATGTCCTCCCTGGACTGGAAACAAGCATCATGGGACCGGTTTCAGGGTATCAGCCTTCATCAGACAGACTAGCTTGAATCCAGTGGCACAGTGAGCACGGGACCCACGTCTGGGCATACCCTCCCCACTTGGGGCAACTTTAGCTACACAAAAGAATGATGGACGGATTGCTGAACAATGCAAACACTCACCCCCAGTCACAGATCTGGGTTAAATCCATTGTTCTTTTGCTCACCATGCCACCCCAGTTTGGACCCAGCCATATGCAAATCATTCTTGACTCTGTTCCTCATGGGAACAGTCCAGCCCGAACTGCCAAGCCAGGTCCTCCCTGGTTCGGAAACAAACATCCTGGGACCGGTTTCAGGGTGTCACCCTTCATCAGCCAAGCTAGTTTGAATCCAGTGGCACAGTGAGCACGGGACCCACATCTGGGCATAACCTTCCCACTTAGGGCAACTTTAGCAACATAAAAGGATGATGGATGGAGTGCTGAACAATGCAAACACTCACCCCCAGTCACAGATCTTTCCCTGCCTTCCCCTGCTGCTACATCTCCCCCTGCTCTATCTGGTCCTGCAGTGGAACTTGACCTGGCTCCACTGGTTGTAGGTGTGGCTAGGAGAAAACATTAGACAGCTTTTAGATGTGAGGTAAACCTCTCCTTAATTGTTATAATCAAAATACATTGTTACAGTTCATTTAGCACTGCAGTATCTTATATCAAAAATATCAGCATTTTGTTGGTTCCCAATGTTAGAAAATCCAGGTAGTCAAGCAACCAAATTCTTTGTGTATTGGAGGGACAGGGCTATAGCCTATGCTGATGATTACTCAGAATCATTGAAGTGCAATGAAGTGGTAGAATAAAAATTGTCAATGAAAGACAGAAAAAAAAGATGTAGGGATAACAGGAATTAAACACAAGTTAGATAGTGGAATTGGAAAAAAGGAAACAATATTGAAAAGTAAACAAGGCAGAATTAAAAGTAGTATAATAGTCGGCAGAGGTAAAAGTCAGGAAAATAATAATATTAAATAATAGGATTTACTGGGATGAGCAGAACCCGCAGCATTGGTGCTGGTGGTTGGCGCCTCCCCAGTCCCTTCTAGACCTGCCTCTGTGTGTGCCCCTATTCTTGCCCTTGGTCCTGATCTAAAAAATAAAGAAAATAAAAAAAATGGATTGCTGTACAGTTAATTTCCACAAAATTATTGTAACAGGCAAACACAGTGACATTGTACTTATATAAATTAGATTGCCTATTGTACTAATATACTCGACTATCCTTGAGTTGAATATACTCCTAAAATCCTTATTCCAAATTTCCTTAAGAAAAACTACATTTGGTACTAATGCATTGCAAAGAATGAGCTTTAATTCTATTCTCATTTTGCAACCCCCTGGATGGACCAACTCAGTATCCCTTTTTTGCAATGCATAGATGAATACTAGTATTATACATCACAGTGAAATTGCTTAGGACTGTACAAGCTAGACAAGAAAGTCACAGAGAATGCTAACTCACTAATATCCCAAATTCATTATGGTGATTTGAGGACAGAGGAGTATGCATTGCAATGGCTTCTTAAATAATCATCCAAAGTGAGTGTCGACAAGTACAATTAGGTAGTGCTGAGCACCAGCCTAGCTCAAACTAGATCACATAATAATATTCTTAATGTAAACTAAATTTACCTCTGAGTGTGAGCAGCATGTTATTCGGAAAAAAAGTTAGCTTTTAGAACACAAACACAATAAATAATATAATTAATACACAATGAGGCCCAGAATCTTACTGCCTAGCATGTCGAGCAGATCCTGCTCGTGGTCGATGATATCCACCCAGTAGCGTGTCAGCTGCTGGGTGGTGCGCTGGACCTGGGTAGTGCATCAGACATACCGGCGCACCCTAGCCCAAAGCAGCCAATGGTTACACAGGGGGTATATGCTCCCAGGCCGGCCACCCGCTGCCACCACTGAGAGGAGGTGGTGCTGCACATAAAAAAAAACAGTTCCGCCCCCTCCTCCTCACTAAAGATGGGCCGAAGCAGCACCTCTCGGTGGCACTGTCACCCACAAGGTAGGTGGCTGCTGCTGGCTGTCCAGGAAGGCCTTGGACTGCCGCTCCCCTGTTAGTCGGCACCGCCCTTCTCTGACATGGTGCTGGGTGGTGGGGTGAAGAAGAAAAGAAACAGGAGGAGAAGGATGGAACAAAATAAATAAGGGAAAATAAACAAGACAAAAGTCACAAAAAGCTGGAAAAAATGAAAAAAATGTGAAAATAGTTGGCCACATAAAGACACAGCAATACAATAAACAAAAAAGATGGGTAGATTAATTAGAGGAGTGGAGGAGTGAAAAACAAGATGGCTGCACCCATGCAAACTGTGTGGTGCTATTCCCATGTGATTTTGAAGGTGAGAATGTACTTCACGCTGCTTTGAATTTGACATAAAATGAAACAAAAACGGGCACTATGGGGAACTCACCTGCAGAACTTGGCATAGTGTGGCAGAGATTTTTTGCTACTTCATGAATTTACGCATAGCGCGGCTCTGCCCACTCTGTCTAGGCCTACACACAACATTTGCGCGAAGTTCAGTGATCCCCCATGCCAGCTCCCTTACCATTATGGCTTTATCACTTATACACTTGTAGTCCCCTCCATGTCAAATCATTTTGACATCATGAGTAAACACATAGGCAGTCATAAATCTCTGTACCACTGCACTATAAAGCTAAAATTAATTCACATTTCCCAAAGGGCCATGTGTTGGGCTCGAAATTAACTTCTCAAGATGGGACAATGCAACATCTATGTGATGTAACCTTCCATCTGCAAATGCCCCTTAAAGTCTCACATTGCTCTCTATCAATTATTTCTCCACTGGACAGAGCAAAGGACACCAAAATGTTCTCTGAGGGACATGTAGCTCTCTCATGAGTATGGACACATTCCTGCATGTGGGCAATGAGCGTGGTGATCAGTTGTCTGAGCTCAAGGGTGGCAAGATTGTCGAGTGGGGAAGTGGTGTTTAGTTCTTTTCGGTCCTCGAGGTGAAAATTAAAGTCACCGAGGAGGAGATAGTCGGTGGACACCAGGGCGTGGAGGGTAGCGATGTCTACAATAGCAATGATGAATGCTGGATAGTGGCCAGGTGATCTGTAGATCACGGTGCCATGGAGCGAGGAGTTGTGAGTGGCTTGGATCAGGAAGTGAACGTGTTCCATTGTGGTTTAGTGTTCTTCCGTAGTGACTGTGATGCTAACTGAGGACTTATATATGATGGCCAACCCTCCACCTGGACAGGAGAGTCGGTCCTTCCATAGATTGTTGTAGCCATCTGGGATTGAAATGGCAATGTCTGGTCGGGAGGTAGGGTTGGTCCAGGTCTCGATTAGGAATGCGGTGTCTGGACGGGCAGTCGATCAGGTCCCAAAGTTTGGTGGTGTGCTTATGGAGGGAACATATGTTCAGAAGGAGGCAGTTGATGAGGTTGTGGCAGTCGTCGGTGGTTTTGAGTTTCGGGTGTTCCAGCTGTTTGTTGTGACTGAAAGTGAGGTTGCAGTTCCAGCAGGAAAAAGGTCCGTGGGTGTACTTTGGAGATGCGGTGCAGCATGCATTGAGATGTCCAGTGTCAAGGCGGTGGAGGGTCTTGGTGTCGTAATGGAGGGTGGTCAGGGAATGGCTTATTTGAAATTCAGGGTTTCTGGCACTGGGTGCAGTCCAGGTGCGGACAGACGCAGACAGGCTTGCCTTCGGTGCACCTTCAGCACGCCAGTGGTGCGGCTGCCATTAAGAAGGGTAGGGAGGCAGGGGGTCCAGTCAACTGGGAGGCAGGAGGCAGGGAAAAGCGCAGTGAGAGGGAACAGAAGAGACAGAAAAGAGGAGAGGAGGCAGGAAAAAGGAAAAAATAGGAAAAGGAAAACAAAGTGAGATGAGAGGTAAAAGGCAGGAGTATAAAGCAGGATTAAGGAGAGAGCAGAGAGAGACAGAAGATACTTACTTATTGATGGCCACTAGGCCACCAGGAATGAATCACAGGCAGAAGCCTTCGGGTGGAGGTGGGCCGCTTACTGAGAGTCAGGCAGGCTCTCAGTTTGATCCCAGGGCAGAGGCAGCAGCAGCAGCAGCAGGAGGAGCTGGGGAGGACAACAATACTGACCAGGAGGAGGGGAGCTGCCTCAAGCTCAATGCAAACAAAACCGAGCTCATCATCTTCTGAAACTCCACTTTAGCCTGGGACAGCTCCTGGTGGCCCTCATCTCTCAGTGCCCCCCCACCCAACTGACCATGCCTGCAACCTAGGAATCATTCTCGACTCCTCCCTATCAATGACCTGAAATCACCTCTTCGTGCTGTCACATCCTCTGTCAACTCTGCAAAATCATCAAATGTATCTCGGTCGACTGCCGAAAAACAAGTAACCCACACTTTAGTCATAAGCAAGCTCCACTACGGCAATGCACTTCACACCGACACCACAACAAAGAACATCAGGAAACTACAACTCATCCAAAATGCCACCACCTGACTTGTCCTGAATCTCCCCCACCAGGAACATATCTCCCAACACCTGACAATCCTACATTGGCTCCCAGTGTAGAAGCGAATAAACTTCAAACTACTCACCCCTACCTAGAAGCTCCTTCACAACATCTGACCAGCCTACCTGAATCATCGCATCTCTTTCCATAACCCCGCCAGACCTCTCTGGTCCCCCAGGAGGCTCTAGCCACCATCCCACACATCTGGAAAACAACCTCAGGAGGAAAATCACACCCATGAGCTGGGATGACATGCCCATTCACCTCAGACAAAGCCTATCGCTCACCATCTTCAGGAAAAACCTCAAGACATGGCACTTTGAATGAGGCCCAGACCCACCACCAGTACCTTGAGACCCTCACAGGTGAGTAGTTGCGCTTTATAAAAAGTGATTGATTGGTTGATTTATATGCTGCAATCAATACAGTTTGGCTTACTGTTGGAAATTTGCCCTTTTGCAGCGTCATCCCCAATCATTTTGCCTCCTGCCTCATATTTTTTCTGACCTGTTGCTGTTGGTTTTTGAACTCAGTGCACTTTACCACTGCTAACCAGTGCCAAAGTGCATATGCTCTCTGTGTATATTGTATGGCTGATTGGTTTATCCATGATTGGCATATTTGATTTACTAAGTAAGTCCCTAGTACAGTGCACTAGGGGTGCCCAGGGCCTGTAAATCAAATGCTACTAGTGGGCCTGCAACACTGGTTGTGCCACCCACACGAGTAGCTCTGTAATCATGTCTCAGACCTGCCACTGCAGTGTCTGTGTGTACAGTTTTAACTGTATATTCAACTTGGCAAGTGTACCCACTTGCCAAGCTTAAACCTTCCCTTTTCTTACATGTAAGGCACCCATAAGGTAGGCCCTAGGTAGCCCCAAGGGCAGGGTGCAGTGTATGGTTAAGATAGGACATATAGGGCGTCATTCCGACCCTGGCGGTCCAAGACCGCCAGGGCCGGGGCCCACGGAAGCACCGCCAAGAGGCTGGCGGTGCTTCAATGCCCATTCTGACCGCGGCGTTAAAGCTGCTGTCAGAAAAGGGAATCTGGCGGTTTCCTGCCAGATTTCCCCTGCTTGGGCTGAATCTCCATGGCGGCGCTGCAAGCAGCGCCGCCATGGAGATTCCGACCCCCTTCCCGCCATCCTGTTCCTGGCGTTTTTTACCGCCAGGAACAGGATGGCGGGAACGGGTGTCGTGGGGCCCCTGGGGGCCACTGCACTGCCCATGCCACTGGCCACTGGCATGGGCAGTGCAGGGGTCCCCTAACAGGGCCCCATGAAGATTTTCAATGTCTGCATTGCAGACAGTGAAAATCACGACGGGTGCAACTGCACCCAACGCACCCCTGCAACTCCGCCGGCTCCATTCGGAGCCGGCTTCATTGTTGCAGGGCCTTTCCCGCTGGGCCGGCGGGCGCTCCTTTGGTGGGCGTCCGCCGGCCCAGCGGGAAAGCCAGAATGGGAAAGCGGGAAAGCGGCCAAATGGCGGTTTCCGCTTGGCGGGCGGCGCCCGCCGCCCGCCATTGTCGGAATGAGGGCCATAGTAATGTGTTTTATATGTCCTGACAGTGAAATACTACCAAAATCATTTTTGTGTGTTGTAAGGCCTGTCCCTCTCATAGGTTCAAGTTGGGTTCTACCTTTAAGTACTATTAAAGTGTAGATTCCCTTTGGGAGGGGAAGGACATGTGGAGTTCGGGGTCTTTGAGCTCACAACTTAAAAACACATATTTTAGTAAAGTTGTTTTTAAGATTGTGTGTTTGAAAATTCCACTTTTAGAAAGTGAGCATTTTCTTGCTTATACCATTTCTGTGACTCTGCCTGTTTGTGGATTCCCTGTCTGCGTAGGTTTGACAGTTGGGCTGGTTGCACCTCACACTAGACAGTGACACAATGGGAGCTGGGGTGTAGTCTGCATTTCCCGATGAGCCATCTGTGCTAGGAGGGAGGGGAGGGGTGGTCACTCACACCTGAAAGGGCTGTGCCTGTCCTTTCTTAATGCAGTCTCCAATCCCCTGGTGAGTTTCTGGGGCCTGGCATGAGCAAGGCAGGATTTTACAAACAAGAGAGACTTTCCTTTGAAGTAGGCCTACTTCAAAGGGCAAAATGGGTAAAAGAAGGGCACCCAAAACCACAGACTTTAGAACACTTCTGGAAATCAAGAGGAACCTCTGCCTGGAGAAGAGCTGAAGAGCTGAGGAAGAAGAGCTGCCCTGCCTGTGACTGTGCTTTCTGGAGCTATCCTGCAGTTGCTGCTTCTGCCAGAGTAAGAGGGAAAAGACTGGACTTTGTGTACCTTCCATCTTGTGAAGAAATCTCCAAGGGCTTGATTTAGAGCTTTCCTCCTGTTGTTTGAAGTCTCATGGACAACAAAGACTTCTCTCTGCCAGCATCTGGAGTCGCTGGAGAGACTCCTACTCTGCCAAGTGGTGCCCATCCAGTTCCTGGGACCCTGAAAGGAGGAGCTGGCAGCCCAAGAGTGAGAAATCCACGGACAGAACGCGTGCAGGGAAAATATTGACGCAACTCCGATCTGCGGCTGAAAAATTGACGTGCCGCCGGCTTCGCGGCTGACATTCAAAGCTCGCCTGCAATGCGACCCAAAGATCGACACCCAGGGCAGGAGAAATGACGCACAGCATTGCTGACGGAGGCTCGTGAGATTGCATCCCGCGCTGCGTGGTTTTCGGATCATCGTGCAGCTGGATTTCCGACGCAAGTACCACTGGGTATGTAAAAGCAACGCAAGGCCTGCCCGGACTCGAGAGTGCTGACTGGATCGATGCATTGCTCTCTTGCTGAGAGAAGAAGCGAAGCACGCCGACCCGACTAAAGAAGAAATGATGCAAGGTCTCGCTCATGAGTGATATCGACGCATCGCAAGCCATATTTGACGCACAATCGCCCGCGCAGGGTTATTTTTGATGCACCCAAGGTACATTTTCACGCTAACAGCGTTAGCATTGTGTTTAAAGTTACATGAAGACCCTTTTTTCCATTTTTACTGATAACTTGACTTGTATATTGTGGATTTTTTGTCGTTTTGGTCTTGTTTTGTTTAGATAAATATTTTCTACTTTTCTAAACCTGTGTTGTGTCATTTCATAGTGTTTTCAATAAGTTACTGGTACAAATACTTTACACCTAGCACTCTGAAGTTAAGCTTACTGCTTGTGCCAAGCAACCAAGGTGGTTAGCAGGGGTTAGCTGAGAGTGATTCTCTTTTACCCTGACTAGAGTGAGGATCATTGCTTGGACAGGGGGTAACCTGAGTGCTAACCAAAGACCCCATTTCTAACACTTACAAATTCACATTGTTTGACACACACTGGCTTACGTGCACATTTGTGAAGAACTAAGGCCTCAGGTCAACCTTCTACTATCCACATGATCTTACTAGAGGTTTGCTGGACAAACTGGTTTCTAACATACCACTGTACATAGGATTCCAGTCCATTTGGTGCAGATGCCCATTCTCATCTTGTTATAGCACCAACTTACCAATGTCAAGTCTGATATGTCAACTGCGTCATAATTGTGCAGTTTTCCTTAGTCACCAGTAATGGGGCCTTCATTCACTACTCACATTTGTGATAGAGCATCCCACCTACCCCAATCATGACATGGGGCATGTTTGGTGCAACTGTCCCTCATTACTGTGAGAAAATGCAGGTACCCCTTTGTTTGCATGCAGCCATTAGTCTGTCTACATCAGTACTCGCCTTGTGAGGAGGAATCTAGTGTCAGTCTTTAGCACAAATACACAACACACATTATTAGACACTGTTTGACTAGCTTGCACCTCCAGAAATCTTCATGGGCTTTGGATGTGTGTCAGCCATGGTGACGGCACACAACATAGCTGGAAATGAACAATATTCACAGAATATGGCTTGATGCTGCTGTAGAGCCCTCAATAGCCCATCAAGCTCTGGGAAGACGGCCCGACTTGGCCTTCAGCAGACTTTTAGAGTCAAGTGATGTAGGCCCTCTCACCTCTTCCATCGGTGGAGGTTGTGCCGCTTGTGGATCCCCAGGGTCCACTCCTTCTTTGTGATGGCCTTCCATATCTTAGGCTTTTATTGGGCCGTGACCTGTGTGGATGACAGAAAATAACATGAAAATATATTTTGAGTGACTTTGTTTGGCAGTTCTGCTGTGACATAATTATTTGGCATTGCACAAATGCATTCATCCAATGGGAACTCAATTTTTTCACAAATCACTTAGAGGTAGCAAGGAAATACGGATGTTCAGCGATCTTATGAGCACGCTCACCACTTTCTAGCTCCTCTTGTTACCAAATCAGACCTACAACATAATCTAGGCACGGGCTATGAAACCTGTCCTATTGTTAGAGCCACTCAGATTACTCACAATAATTGTGAGCTACTAAAGGCTAAACAACCTGTACAATACTTGCACATAACCCCATGGACAGCTACATTGGTTTCATGTCTGAGCTCCCAAAAGTGAGAACCAATGGTCTGCATCACATACCGAGACTGACGACAGTGTAGAAGGGCAGCTCTCTGTCAGTGAGAGCAGGAATTTGGGGGATGTATAAACAAGTGTGTGTTATAATGGGACATACTGGGATGGTTTCGGTGTCTGGACAAGACCGACGATGCCTTTCTCTACTCACACCTGATATAGTGTGCCAAATCACAGGTGCCTGCTACCTGCTCAACAACGTTACCATGTGATGGAACATCCCTATAATTACAGAGGAGGGGGACCGTGAAGAACCACTGGGTGAGGATGTTGAAATGCCAAATGAAGATTACGGTTTCAGAAGGAGTTGACCTACATCAAGATGTGATTGACCACTTCTTCACCTGAGAGTGAGTTTACCTTTGCAAATTGTAACCTTCAATGTTGGAACAACATGTGTCTTAGGGAAGAAATCAGTCTGCAGTGGTAATTTTGTAGTATGTGCGTCCTCCTAACCTGTAATTTGAGTCAAATTTAATGTGTGAAATAATTAATTATCACTTGCTATTTTTCAGGGTGCTTCACCATGTCATCTTCAAAGGGACATTTCAAAGTTGTGACATTTGCAGTGATAAGTTGCTGTTGGAAAGTACAAAGTGAACATGTGTTGATGCTGGGACAGACACCCACATAGGATGAACAGATCTTGTACAGAGACAACCTGCACCCTGATAGAATAGAAGTTAAGGAGATTGGATCACAGCTGTTTTCTTTGTGATGGTGCCATCAAAGCAATGTGTGTCACTTAACTTGCTCTAAAACATGTGTATGCCAAGACCTAGCATACTGTTCTTCCCTCACATTGGCTTAATCTCTAATTTGTGTTAAGTGGAGGCAGCTGTTGATGTGTTTCCTCATTGTTGATAGCCCTTTTTTTTAGCACACGACTGAATATTAGTTGTGTAAATGCACAAGATACTGCCACAGTGTCCTGTAATGTTCATGTGGTTCCAACTTTTGTTACTGCCATGATGTTGACTATTGCTGTCATTGATGTAGGATTCATATTGTGATGGTAGGATGTATGGCTACAACTGAGGTCATGAATCAATGATAGTCTGCTTATTTATTTTGATCCCCTGCAATATCCCCTTTCTTCCATGGTGTCAAGACTGTGGGTCGTCCACCTGTACATGGTTCAGTCCATTGAGGTTATGCATAATTTGTGGAACTTAGCTCAGATTTCTTTAAGGACCTATTAGCTACATATGTATGTTCACAATACATTATGGATTGTTTTTGTTTTGTATGAATGAAATGGGTGATACATTACCTCTTTTTCATTTCTAATGTTGCTTAAAAAATAAAGATTCAAAATATTTGACAGCATGATGGTGGAAGATAGACTTAACAAATTAAATACCACAATAAATCAATCATGTGTCTTTTAGCTTTCGTCCACATCATTTATTTAAGTTTAAAAAAAGAACACAAAGGTGGATCAAAAAATGAGAAAATGAACAAGAAGGGTCTGTCATGGTGGATGAAAGTATGGTAGTAGAGCCAAAAGAAGTTTGGAGTCCAAAATACATAATACACCTGTTCTCAGAATGAGGTAAGTGTGTCCCTGAAATACTCCACAGAGTGAATGGTAGAAACGCACTGGAGGAAATTAGGTACAGCATCTCTTGGAGGTGGTGGTGGAGGTCTTGCCATCCTCTCATGGAAGTCCAGATGACTGCCCCCTCCTAGGAGGAGAAGGGACACAGTTGCTGGGTTTGGGGTGGGGTAGCAGGCCTCTCATGTGGCAGGGATTCCCTGTCTATGTTTGGTAGTGGTGTAGTTGGGCTGGAGGTAGAGGGACCACAGAGAGGTGCTGATGGAATCACCAGCTGCTAAATGTCAAATAGCAACCCAATAAGGAAGGTCATATTTTCAATATGTTGGCATATTTCCACCATGAGCTTCCTCTGCAGTTGCTTGATCTACCGGAGCTCAGTTACTACCTGGCACATCATATCATGGGACTGTTGTACTGCTCCGAGGGCTCAATCAATGGTGTTCTGGCTGACAAAGACCCCAGTGTCCTCACATTGGTGGCCCACAGATGCTATCCCATAACCCATACCCCCACTACTCTGTGCGTTTGGAGCAGGGTGCCCCATCTTGCTGGGTCCTGTCAGAGCTTGAGGCATAGTGGGTGATGGAACATCTGCCAGGACTGGAGGGTGCTTGATTTATATTGGTTTCCTCAATACACAGCAAGTGGTAATGTCCTGCTGCTGTGATGGTATTTCTGCAAGGGTGGGAAGTGTAGGTGTGAGCCAAGTGTGACTCACTGGGGATGCCTGGCCAGACAGACCAGATGGACCAGCTGACTCCTGATCATCCTGACTTGCAGGAGTGGAGTCGTCACTGAAAGCTTATTCTTGGTCTGGAGTGGACTGGTCTAGGGGGTTGGATCTGAGAAGAATATGGAGAATATGTGATTAATATCTAGTTTGTGCATCCTACAGATCTTTGCTTACCAATGGTGTAGCCTAAGAAAGAAACATTTGACTGATAGTATGATTAGGCCTCTGCATGCTTTTCATAGTTTTACACATTCAGACTGATTATCACAGATGCAAACTCCGGTGAAGATGTTGAAGAGTTGTCATTGAAAGGAAAATGCTAATTCTGAAGTATATATTACATGTACCGTATATTCAGGTTAACACAGTAGTTTGTGTATTAGAACACTAGACCATTCCAAGGCGTAGCAGGCTAACGAACATTATACAAAGTATGGTTCAAATGAATATTATAACTGGCTTTGGTGGTCATATGGACAGTGTTAAATAAATTGTGTGTGCCTACTACTTATTTTCAGCATGCCTAATCCCAGGGTAGTAAATCTGGGAATCAACAGACTATGAAATATGTGGGCATTTACATCAATTCAATGTAGATATGAGAAGGGATGAACATAGTTGAGGGACACAATAACTTACATTTTCAACCGTGCACATTATCTTGAGATGTGTGCACATATGGAAGTAAAGGGAGTTAGAGCAATATTGCCTTGAACAATTGTTTTGCAGATACCAAAACAGGGAATCATGGCAGTTGTAGTCACCTGTTGACACCATAGACAACAGTTGTTGTAAGGTGATTTGCCAATATCGTGTTCAATGACTATAGTGGGGAAGAACAAACATTTACAAAACAGACACACATATGGGTATAATATAAATCAGTGAAATAACCCACTCACAGTATACTTTTATGTTCAAATGGATGTAGTTTTGTACCTGTTTTGGGGAGAACAACAACATACATTGATATAAAGCAAGGTGCTTAGCAAATGCAAGGGATGATACATGGGGAACATCACACAATTTGACTTAACATATGGCACCTTATTACAAAAGGGATAGACAACTACAATGCTAGTAATTTGTATGAAACAAAATATTTTGTGGAGTCACGTTTAGATAAATCTGTTTTGATAATGGTGTAAAACCATTCTAAAAGGTTACCTTAAAGGTAGGACTCCAGTTGTGATTGTTGAGATATTGCTAAGTTCAACTTAGCAGACACTACTCCACCAGGGGTTCAAGTCAAGCCTTGAAGATGTAACATCTGCAAGACCTTCTCCTCCCAGGGAAAGAGTTTTTAGGGAGGCTGGGAGAACCACCGACAGTCCTCAGGTTCTCCATGTAACACCTGAAGGTTCACTCCCCCCTGCAGGTGTGCAGATTATTAGCTATAGCATTCACTCTGTCAACCATTATGGCCCATATTTGCCTTTTCTGAGATATTGTTGTATTTTTTACTTGGGCTGCAAACAATTGTGCCTTTACTCTAATGAATTCATCCACTACTACAGACAACTCTCCATGTTCTGAAAAACGTGGATTTCTCCTCCCTTTCCTGTGAAAATAGTGTATATTGAAAAAATGAGCAGATGAGGGTGGATAAACTAGAAACATATGGGGACAGAAAACAACACAGGGAGAGCAACACAGATTAAAAAACAAAATCCTGTGTCCTTGGTGGAAATGGAAAACTCAGCCTCCAAATGGTGTTCTGCAGTGTGATGGCAAAGGGTCATGGTCTGAAATGGAGTATGTTTTATAATGTGTTTTGCAGGTGTTCTCAATTGTACAATAGGTTGGGTGGACTTCCGTCAGCTTGATGGAGTACTTGAGCCCGCTGCCAAGGCGTTTTGGCAGTGATACCATCAAGATCTAAATCAGGCCTTATTTTCCAGCACCAAGAGTTCATTTGGGTGATTTATGTTATATGTTATAAGACCTTTAAAAGTATTGTGGAATACCTGTGCACACGCCTGATTACTTCTTCGGTAGTGTTTCATCACTCACCCTGTCCTCCACCTCCACCACACACATGTATTTAGAAACAAAACTATGCAACCCTGCAGTCTCTCTCCATGAACCACACCTGCTTCTCTCTGACCTCCAATTTCATGTGATAAGGCGATGATCCATATAGTAAACACACAAAAGATGGTATGATAAAATGTTTGAATGTTTGAATTTGTCAAACCACTGGTATTTGCTCAGGATAGCAGTATACCCCATCTTTATTTTGCCCACCACATCACCGCAGTATGGAACCACTCATATGTAAATCAGCCTTAACCCTGATTCAGTAGAAGCAGCCCAGCCCAAACTGCCAGTCCAGATTGTCTTCGAACCAGAACAGAAGCAAACTAATACTGGTTTCACCCTGATTGGTGCCTGTTCTTCAGGTGAAGCTTGATTCTTGTGGTGCAGAGGACACTTTAGGCATTAAAACAAACACACTAAAGGTGATCGGAGAAATGCTTGAAATTTGTCTAACCACTGGCAATCACTTGGGGTAGCATTTCAACACATCTTCCCAGTTTTATTTTTAATCTGTATATATGTTTTGTTTCATTGCAGAAGGAAAGAAAGAGAATCTCAAGTGAAATGTGGTGAAGCCTTGTGGTGTAAGTCTCCTTTTCCTTTTTTCTAACTCACAACATATTTTCATATTAAGGTTTTAGAGTGTCTGGGAGCTAAACGTTGATGTATGTATGTTAAGTTCTATTTTGATTTAATACATGTGTTCATTACACATCTTGCCTTTTTTAGATTGACATTTGTCCCTAAACTTAGTTATTTCAGCTAAGTATCTATGTCATAGTCAACAAAGGTGTGGTCCAGCAATATAACCCACTGTGGAATGGTTTATTGATTAGGAGCAGGGTATGATTTATCAATTGTGTGTTAAATGATGTCTAGGTAAAATCATAAGAATGAGCATGAAATGATATGAGGTATTAATTTCAGGAATTGTAAATATTCAGTAATCTGGATACTACATTACCTTCAATTCAACATGTAGCAACTGGCACATGTACATGAAGCCAGAGATTTGGTTACTGACCATATGCTTTTACATCTTTCAGCAGTGCCAGTGATTATGTTTGTTTGTTCCAATCTAGTATATATTCATGAACAATGTATTAATTTGATGGATGCATAATTTGCAGTATTCATTTGATGAAGAAATGCTAGTATTCATATTTTGGGGCACCACATTGTTATCTACTGACGTCTATAAAAAAGGTAAACCTGTGATTGGATTTAGAAACATGTGTTGGGATTAAGTTGGTGCCAATTGTACATCACCAAGTATGCTTTCTACATCACCAGTCTTTTGGCTCATCACTGGGTCGGTGGTGAAGACAGCCACATTACAAGTGTGGCAGTTTGGCCTCTGCCAAACTGCCACATTCCCACTGCTACCGCCAGGGCGATTGGACCGCCGGGCCGGAGACCACCCAAATTGTGGCGGAAATCCTTCAGTACTTGTAATATGGCAGTCAGAAAACCGTCAGCACTGGTGGTCTGCTGGCACCCGCACCTTTGGCAGTCTTTGTTAAAGAATGCTGAAGTCATAATGAGAGCTTATGTTATGATAGGAAAGGCGTTTTTTGCTGTGCTAATAACTTTGGTACCATTTGACAAATCTTCATGAAACTTTCTATACAAAAAGTTCATCTGCTTCAGCTTCTTCCTGTGAAGTTGTGGAATGATTTCTCAAAAAAGTGCTGAGAAAAAAAAGGGATCCCAAAGCACGTTTTCTCCATTCAGTTTTTCATGAGATATTTGAACAGCATTTCTGCAAAATCCTGAATGGAATTACACCAAATTTGAGAGAAAGCTAGATTTTGGTCCAGAAAGTTTACTTATTGTAATTTGGTGTAAATCTGATCAGTATCTGATCTGATTGACTGCCAACATATCAACAATGAGGTGGAGGCAGCCATTTTAGGTCTTGAGGACTCAGTCCCCTGTCCTTCTAAAAAGTTCTAACAAGCATACAGGGCATAGTAGTGATACTCTGCCCATTAGGCCTTGAAGGGGGGGGGGGTCCCTGAGGGACCCTCCCGGAACCAAAAAAGGTATTTTGCTATGAGTGCCACAGATCCCTTTTTAGCTTTATTGCCCCTGGTCTGGATGAGCCTCATCTGTGGAGTTAATTTTTTTATGATTTCAAGGGGCATACCATGAACCGGCCCTAGTGACCTAATTCATGGGGTATGATTCCATTATATCTGTGAGGTGGCTCTCAGCTCCTCCCCTCAGGCTATTAAAAGCACTGGGGATCCCATCCCTCAGGGCTGATATACAATTTATAAAGCGAAGGGTGTGCAGATCCTCTACCTGAGCCATTAACAGGCACCTGGGATACCCCACTCCCAGGGCCATATCACATTAAAATACCATGGGTATCCCAGTGCTCACTCAGGACACCCACTGCAATGGCAGCCCTTGAGGTTGTGGTATGATTTCCAGGGCCCCCATGGTAAATGCTGAGTCACCTACCAGTGTACATGGTGATGCACCTACAGCTGGCTCCATCAGTTTGCTCCTGCCCACTGCTAAGCAGCTTTTCTTCATCCAGCTCGGCATTAGCAATCCTGTGTTACCTGCCTGCACTGGCAGGGATTTCTAGTACAGATTTTTCTTCAATAATTTGACTGCTAATATTTCATTTATATTTTAATGACATTATAAAAGTTGTCATAAGTGCTGTAATATCTGTAGTAGTTAGCAGTGCATGCTGAGGGCATGGGTTATGGTTACTTTGGCCATGCAAGGCGGGGGTTGACCACGGCTAAATGCCACTGCAGAAGTTGGATTTATGTAGAGTAATTAAAATTACTTTAAGTGGGTGGTTTTGTTACTGACATTAGCTGGTGGAATGTCTTCCTCCATTTTTTGGAGCTAATGACTTTAGTACTCATTTTACCACCATTGTGTCTGTATGGCTGTATCGCTGTTCCATGATGGAAATAAGAGATTGGTCATTATAGTATTTTCTGGATTCTCACCCTACTCAGTCTGAAGTTTGTTTTTGAAATACTACTGTGTCAAAAATTGGTGGAACCATCTTGAATTCTCTGGTATGGACTGGTTATGTCACCTATGTTTATCATACTTTGACTCCTAATGATCCATGCATGCAGAGTGCACTAGAGCTGGAACACAAGCAGTGCAGTATGTAGTATGTAACAATTCATGAAATTATAGTGTTTTATGCATCCATTGAATTAAAACGTTTTTATAATCTTAGTGACCAAACAGGAGCAGATCCACATGCCAGTTTTCTCTGTCCTAAAACAATAGGATGGTCCTCATTTTGTATCTTTTTTTTTCAATCTTGAATCACAGAAATGCATCGCATACACTTAAATGAAAATGTAAGTTCTAATCAGTGTAATAAGTTTTTTTTTTTTTTAAATAAATGTAAATTTGAAAGAAAAAGATTGATCCATAGGGCATGCGGGTGCCATGCAGCCCTGCCTGCATATTTCAAAATTATAGCCTTGGGGAGGTGGCGGTCCCTCAGGTCAGGGGGATCCCCACGACCCCTCTATTACATTTACATGTTGCCCCTGGGAGACGGTGGTTCCCATGGTGTAGGGGGGCTGCACAGCCCTATTCATACTTTATTAACATAGTCCTGGGGGGGAGGCGGTCCCCGGGGCCTGGGGGTCTGCGGAACCCACCATCAAGTTATTAATAAATAAGCCCTGGGGAGGTGGTGGTCCTGGAGTGCGGGAGGACCATATGTCCCCCACATATTCTTAGCACATATCCCAAGGGGTTGATGGTCCTACGACTTATATAAGACCTAGGAGGAGGGTTCTGTGCGTTGCCTCCTAATGTGCCTACAATGTCCCTGGGACCTGGCCCACTGGGGTGGCAGATTTAAAATCAAGCACAGTTGACCGCGCTTGCTTTCATAAAAAAAAAAATCATAGCAAAATGTGTGAATAGTCATGATTTTTGCCATGATTCTTTATTTTAATGCTTCTTAGCCCTGGCGGAAATCCCTGGGGAACCCTGCACCACGACTAAGGGGTAGGTTAACAGTACCATGCACCCTTTTAATTTTTTTCCATTTTTTTCAGACTCAGCTGAAGATGAATCTCAAAATAGCTGTCAACACTTCCTGGTTGAAGTGTTGGCAGCCAATCAGATCCTTGCACTGTAATGTAGGCATTTTAGTTATAGCTCCATACACGTTATTTTAGCAAACTAAGCCTGCCGCTGTGCCCTTTAACCTAGACATATGTTATTCAGCTTTGTTTATTATCTTAACAATAGACACATTTGCGGTCTTGTTTTATTTTTCTCTATCTAGCTGTTCTTTGCCTAGGTCAGCACGGCGTTCTTAAACAAGGTATTTCTTTCACTCTGTGGTTTTCTCAAGGCTGCAGTAAGATAGGTTGCCGGGAAAAGTGGTAACGCTTTGCCTCTAGTGTTCATAGAAACATACACATCCTAACGTAGGGGCATTTTCTCAGAATATCAGCTGTTTTATTATAAAAACACTTTTCTGTTCCATACATGTTAGAGGGAGGTTCCAGCCAGAGGACCACAACTGTATGATGATTGCCGAATGCTTTGCTACAGCTGCTTATATAGACTACAGACCTCTTGCTGAGGTATGAGGGATTACGTTTTCCCATGGGAACCTGAAGGGCAGAACTAGAGCTTAATATGCTGTGCTCTAACGTAGACTAGGTAGGAATTATTTTAATGACTCTAGTGACAACATGTTAACGTTATTTTTATGCTTTACTCTCCTTGTCACAATTTGAATCCTGTCAAGCTTCATTGTCCTGGTTATTGCAGTGCATGCTTAGTTATCAAAAGATGCAGTTGCTTCATTCAAACCTTATTGAAACAAAACTGCCTCTCATTGTCCTTGTAGATGTGAGACTAACATAACTGAGAGAAACTGATGCGTTCTGGGTGACCACGATTTCCCTGAGGAGTCAATTGTGTCATGCGCTCGGCTGCCCAATCATCACTGCTCTCGGGTGGAGATGAGGCACAGGAGATGAGGCACTGCTAGTTAGCTGGAGCAAAACCTGTATTAGGCTGATAAGAGTCACCTGTAGTGGGTTAGACTCAGTCCCCCACAGTGCAAGTGATCCTGCCGCTCAAATCCAGTACTCTCATTAGAATAATGAGAGCCTACATGACATGGTGCCGCCAATGTTTGGTCAGGCTCTAAGTTTCGGGTCCTCCTCGGTATCTCTGTCTCACTACATACAAAGACACCTCAGTACTCCATACGGAGGTGTCCGTTGAATTGAGGATTTTCCTCCTCAGCTAAGTAGGGAGTACCTAACTAACTATGTAGGTTGTTCAAGCTTGAACCATTAAAAGGATAATCCCCATTTGATGTGCTCATCTCTGAACAAATTAACCATTCATCATGGCAAATCAGCAACAGGTAGCAATTGCATTTAATATGCTACCACCCCTTACTGCACACCGATTGGCACATGGCTTAATAGCCCAGGGGGGTCCAGTTACATTTGTTGTTGAGGCTCATCCATCCTATAGAACAGCCATTTTGTATTCACTGGTTTCCAGTAGCTGATGTGAACACAAATACTTTTCATCACTATAAACCTGCATATATACCTGCGTAATTCAGAGCATATGCAGATTTAGAAATACCTCTATCTTATCAAGAACATAATAATTTGCTTGATGGCGCCATACCCCATACAATTTTACACATTAGGTTAGGTCCTCTAAGTAATGACTTTCCTACCTGGCCTTTATTGGCTACTTATACACCTCACCCTGCTTCAGCGAACTTAACAGCAGCAGAAGTCTGGTGCTTATATGCTGAGTTGATATCCAGATGATTAGTACAGATTGTAATGCAAACATTAAATACAAACCCAGCACGTTCTGCTCCGGCGCAACCACATGCAGTAATGCTAGACATTAATCCAGAGACTGTACATTCGATCATGGGTAAAGTACCCGATAAACAAGAAGAAATTTTGTTTTAGTTAGCTAAAAAAATAAAAGCACTTGAAGCAGTATTTCCCAATATGGGACCTCAGGATAAGCATAGAATATTAACTATGTGCTTGCCATTTGGGATGGTTGCCACTATAGATAACTGTAATACTTGGGGCACAGTATTTGCCACGCTCTCGCTCTATGCTACCGCACATGGTACACTGACACTCGCCAATTTATCAGAAGTGTTGAAACAAATTCAAGATAAATATGGGGCTGCCTCGGCCCTGGACTTGAGGATGAAACTAATGGGCAATTTTGCCACACTATCCTCAATTATATTAAGTAACCTTAGAGGGGAAGCAGTTGCACTAGCTGTGCACATGCAGCTCCGGGACGTTGCTCCACAGGATCAAGAACGCGAGCTGCCAAAGATTATCTAGCATTGGTCAAGATAGTCTGGGGGCCAGACCTACAAAACCACCATTCCAGGGTAAATCTAATAAAGATTCTACCAAGAAAGCTCCTGAGGGTACTAAGAAATGCTGGGATAAAAAAACAACACACACCTAAAAAAGAAAGGTGAGAATCTCCACATACGGAGACCCCCACAGAATAGATATAATCTCAGAAATAGAGATGATATAAAAATGCCTGATAGTTATCAATATACTGATACACGCCAATCTCGTTCCTTTCAGGACTCACTTGAAAAACTCAGTGAGAGAGGTGGGCGGTCAGTGCAAAGAACTAAGTACGTGAAACCGAGACAGGAATCACAACGTTCAACAGAAGTTTCTTTTAAAAAAGAAGAGAAACTTCCCCAACAAAAACCCCAATTGAAAAAGAAAAAGGTGGCAGGAGTTGCAGTCTGACATGCCTCTCAAGAAGAGGGCTCTATTAAAGAACAAGAAGTGGGCATTAGCACTATTAGACAGCGCAGCAGAGGTCACAATAGTTCGCCAGAATCTTCTAGAGCATCTGGAGGTGAAAGCAACTGATGACGTCCTACGAGTAGAAACAGCGGGCATGTGTGTCTCCACGCCTGATAGGGTGTACAAAGTGACGTTACAGTTAGAAGGAGACATTGAGAGTACAGTTAATGCAATCTTTTGGGAACGCATTGTAAATATATATGATAGTCTACTGGCTGAAAGGGATTGGCCACCTGAATTTGACCGTACTTGCCCATACAGGGAAGACGTTATCAAACCTTGTTTCTCGACTCTTGTTCCCGGGGAGCTCGCAGAATCCTACGCCATTGATTGGCGCAGGCACCTGCGTTATATGGCAAGCACATAGGGTGGGTTAAAGATACCCCCTATCATGTAATTACAATTAAACATCAACCCCAAACACAACCTCAGTATCCAATAAAAAATGATGTACAGCACCCGTGAGGGGAATCCTCAAACAACTGGAGTACCAGGGCATAATCGAACCCTGTGTCTCACCAATTAATAATCCCTTATTCCCAGTAGCTAAACCAGACCATTCATACAGAATAGTCTTAGACTACAGACATTTAAACAGTCATACACGCACCTACGCTTTACAAAACTCACACAGCACAGCACTCATGAACATAGTGCGCTAAAAAAAAAAAACAACACTGGACATTTCCAATGGTTTCTTCTGCCAAAATATACCGCCTGAGAGTAGAGACCAAACAAGTTTCAGTGCAATAGACTCCCAGAAAAAATTATGTGGTTTACCACAGGGGTACAAGAAAAGCCCAGGACTGTTTGCTGCTTGTGTGTCTTCAATATTGCATGACATTGACCCTGAAGTATTGTCCTATGTAGATTATATTTATCTCACGGATGATTAATTATTGCAACATTTCAGATGGGTAGCCCTCATTGTTGTGGGATTTGCCGAGTTCAACTACAAATTAAATTAAAAAAATACAAAAATAGCCTTCTTTAGCGGCTTATTTTTGGGATATGAGCTATCAAGTGAAGGAAAGAGCCTACCGCCACAAATATTGGAAAAATGTAATGTATAAAACCATTACATGACTTAATACGTCCTGACTTTTGAAGTAAATTGTGGATAGTCGAACACACACGCATTCTCTGACCTTTGCAAACAGACATGCTTGCAGCACAACACCTACATACAAAGGACAACAAAAAACATCTGGTCATTAGAGTAATTGTTGGTGCCATTGGTTTCACCCATGTAACTTTCAATTAAGATGAGACAGCCCCGATTGCTTACAAATCACATTTGCATTCAGCAGCAGAACAACGTTTTGCTAGCACTGAGAAAGCATTCACTGCTGTTCAGATGGCAATCATTAAAGAAAGACCACTACCCCAGGGGAAATGCATTATTGTTGTGTCTCCAATTCCAGCCCTTGAGGCTATTACCAAAGCCAGCGTTCCAAATGCTAACACATTACATCCACGTTGTATTCAACGGGCAAAGTCTTTGACAGCCACTGATGTTGAATACATTTTTTACCCAAAATTACAAACTCAATAATTTTTGCAATATGAACTAGAATACCCAGTTCCAGCAAATACACTGCCTATTGATCAATATCAAAGAGTCGTGTACACCAATGGCTCAGCACAACCTGCAATAGGCACAAAACCTCAATACTCCGCTGCTTGCGCAGTCGTAAGCGGCAACATGGAGGATAATAAATTGTGTCCCCAGCATACATAGACGCAAACCCTAGGGGATTGCACAGCACAACTAGCAGAGCTAAAGGCTTTGGTGATGGCACTGGAACTTACAGATCCTGCACAGTTAACACTGATTGTTTGTGATTCGTACTACTTTGTCCAGTCCTTCAATGAATACCTGCATTACTGGCGGCAGAATGAGATTCTAAAGGCAACACCATCAAACACAGACTTCTGTGTGAGAAGTAGCGGATCTGAAGGAAACGCTACCAAATGTCCATGTAGTACATACACTTGGACACCAGCGCATTGGAATGCACGTTGCCGGAAATAAACTGGCTGATGCAGCCACCAAATCAGCAGTAGCTAGGGCTGCTGTTACTGCAGTAATCCTTTCTGGAACGAAACCAGACAATGACATATGGGCTGCCATAAAATCCATGGCCGAAAGCACTCCCTATCCGAAAGCATTTCCTGATAAATATTCCTACCGAATTGGAGGCTGTCTTGATGCTGAAGTAAAAATACCAGGCATGGGGGTTCGAGTAATTCCCAACAAAGACATGAGATCAGAGCTGATTAAAGCAGCGCATGAGGGGGGTTGCATCTGCCCATGTTGGTGCAGCAACTACAACAGCATTATTGCAAGCATGTTATTGGTGCCCAGGTCTATCCAAACAGGCCAAGCATTATGTCCTTTGTTGTTACATCTGCCACCAAATTAAGGGTTCACTGTCAAACACCCACTGCAGACACCCCTCCTAATTTCTAACAAACCATTACAATGTATGTACTTGGACCATTGTGGTCCCCTAACACCGAACAGTGCATTCAAATACATTTTAGTGGCTGTAGACTCTTACTCCAGATTTCTATGGGTGTGGCCACAATGGTCAGCTGATGCTCTGACTGTTATTAAAGATTTGCAAGTCTTTATCGGCACATATCCAGATGCAGCTTTCCACTTAGACCGGGGTCCTGCTTTTGCCTCAAGGGCATTCAGGGACGCCATGGCTTTATTAGGGGTCCAACTTCATTACTCGTCTCCATTTCATCCAGAGTGAAAGAGTGTCATGGAGCGACAAAACTGTGATTTAAAGCAGTCCTTAACAGCCAGAGTCTTAGGTACAGGTCGTAGTTGGCTTAATCACTTGTATGGAGTCCAGAGAGCACTTAACAATCTGCCTAGAAGGTCCCTGGGGGGTCGTATTTCATACAAGTGCCTGTTTGGAACTCAAATGAATGTTCCAGATTTTGATGGTTCTGGCATGGAGGCAGCAGAAACAACCTTTGACATAAATGAAAGTGTCACTGTCTGGCAGGAATTACAACTGTTTCGTGACAACAACGCTTCTGCCAGTGCTGCCTCCACAGGAATTAAGGATGTACTAATAACACCTACCGGCTGGATTCCTAAAGTAGGTGATCTGGTACGTGTGAAAATGTAACTGTGAAAAAGGAGTTTGTTCCTTCTTATGGTGCACCGGTATCCGTTTTGGGAATGCACAGTATCAGAACTGTCATTCTACCACCATTGGCTGGTACTAAAGAAAATCGCTTTGTATCTACTGACAATGTCAAGTTACACCATGTGGCCGATCCTGCACAGCAGAACAATAAGAGCAGCCAGTATTTCCCGAATCCCTCTCAATACTGGTCACGACGTCACTCTACAAGTTTTGAGCAGTAACGCTGACACCTCTCTGAGCTTGGAGAGGGTGGAAAATGATCTTGCATTAGTTCCTCTAACATCTGCTACAACAAACAATAGAAAAATTATTGATAGATTTGACACAACTTGAACACAGATGGATGGTGTCATTTACTATGAATCACCACGGGAGACCCCTACCAGTTCTCCTCCTACAAATATGGCTCCAGCTTTTGCAAGAACTGCTACGGGATACTTTACCGACATCAACAACACTTTCTCGGACTCTCATCAACAACAATTTTTCTGCCTCTTCTTCATCTGAACTGCCAAAAAAACGTAAGCTGATTAACTGTCTTAAAAGAAATTACTTTGGTCTTCATTATGATATTGGTGGTAAATCCCACTTACTGCCATGCTGACTGCCGCCAACATACCACCACCACAGTGGATATCCGTTAACCATATTATGACACACGTACACCAATCCGTCACTATCCAGCCACAGACACAGATCCGCTACACCAAAGTCAGTGATAAACTGGCGGTACCAACACCCACACTGTTACGCCAACAGAACAACGCCCACAACATTATGACCCACGAAACACCACTGCGGACATTCAACAGCGGTAAACCATTGGTGGTACAAACTGCTGCGCTCAAAATATACACGCACATACAAAACAACACCACCCATACACACACCACACCCACACCACTATAAAACACACACCCACAGTACCCACAACCCCTCACAATTACAAACCATTGCCAACAGAGAGAGAAAGCAAAAGCACTCACACAACCAGAGCCACATACCACCATCACTTGTACACCACTCACGCACCTTACATCACACACCCCAACACATCACCCTACACACCCTCACCCACACCACTCACACTACATCCATGGCAACACAATGACACCCCAGATTCTCTGAGGAGGAGCTGAGGGTCATGGTGGAAAAAATCATCCGGGTAGAGCCACAGCTATTTGGATCACAGGTGCAGCAGATATCCATTGCTAGGAAGATGGAGCTATGGCAGAGGATCATGGACATGGTCAATGCCGTGGGACAGCACTGCAGAACAAGGGATGACATCAGGAAGAGGTGGAATGACCTACGGGGGAAGGTGATTTCCATTGAAGCAAGACACCAGCTTGCAGTACAGAGGACTGGAGGTGGACCCCACCTCTTCCCCCACAACTAGCAACATGGGAGGAGCAAGTCTTGGCAATCATGCATCCTGAGGGCCTGACAGGAGTAGCAGGAAAACTGGACTCTGGTAAGTCAACTGTTCATTACAATAACCCCCTACCTGCATGCCAACACATACCCCAACCCCACCCTCACTCCCATCTCTCCACCACCCCCTCACACCCCACAATCACACCCCACTCATCCCAATGCCAAGCCCAGCATGCACCACCAATGCATGGACACCACTCACAGCCCTGCATGGACACCTATCACTAAAGCATGCACACTAGAGAATCACCTAGCCCACCACATAACAACTCACACAAGTGAAAGCTGCCAGGGCAATAACAACCATAAAGGGCAACCCACCCATGCACAATATGTCACACCTAGAAATAATAACACTGCATATGCATTCCCACAGGTATCCCAGCCAATGTCACTGGAGAAGAGGTGCCAGGAACATCCAGTCCCCCCACAGGAGAGGCCTACAGTGATGACAGCAACTCTGCTCGCCTGGATCTGGATGACCAACCTGGCCCATCAGGGACCTCCGGACAGTCGGTTACCCAGGCACAGTCACACACCACCACAGAGCCTCGCCTCTCAGGAAACACCATCACAGCACCCAGCCAGCACACCCATACCTCTGTCCCCAGGACACGTCAATCAGCAGTGTGTCCACCACTACAGGGACCCCAGGGCACACCACAAACCTAAGACAATCAGGGACCTGGGGGTCAGTGGTAGTGGGCACACAGTTCAGGGGACAGAGGCACAGGACAACAGGGAAGCTGGGAGGACTGCTGCACGCCAGGGGGAGGACAGGCCCAGGGAACAGACTCTCCAGGAGGCAATCACCACGATCCAGGGGGCATGCCAACATTCCCAGGATACGCTGGGCCTGATCCTGGACAACGTGCATGAGAATAGGCGACTGCAGGAGGGACAGTACCAGGGGATCAAAGAGGACTTGGAGTCCATTAACACCACCCGGATCTCCATTGCAGGGGTGCTGGCAGACATGACCAACATTATGAGGGAGGCAATGTCACACCAGCAGGCCCCTGCCACTAACCAGACTACCGAACAGCTCTCCACCTCGACTGCCACAAGTGGACAGGAGGCCCAGCCACAGGACCAACAGGCCACCAGCACCCCTCCCCCTGCAGAAGGAAAGCCACCCCACAAACGTTCCCTGAGGTCCAGGGAAAGCCAGGGACTATTGCCAAGACCCCCGCCAGGAAATAAGACTCTCCTGATTGTCACCCTTGTGCCCCACTCTGTCACCCTGTCCACCTTGAACTGCCATTGCTCCCCTTCCTATGCCCCATTGGACAATGCACCTGTGCTACCAATAAACTGGACTCTATCCTGGACTTTCCTCCATCATCAACCCAGCCCATTGCACTTCCCACCTTTCTTCAGAGTACTGCAATAAACACACTTTGAAAACAAATGGAGTAAGCCAAATGATTTAAGTGTGTATTTGTTTAGCAAGGTTTAAAAATTGCAATTCAACTGTACAGTAATGTATACATAGGAAAGACCTGTAGTTAGCTGCAGTGAACACACCAGGAGCGATAGTGGGGCACCAACACCTGTAAAAAGCATTACCAAAGGGTACAGTGAATGGGCATAGAAGTGGGCATTCACAGCCTGCCAGTGACAATGTCAAACACAAATATGTCAATGAAATGTGAAGTTACACTGTCCTACTTATGTGTCATTGGAAGTATTGTCTAATCACTGCAGTTCTGTTGTCCTCATCCTCTGCCTCCTCATCTTCACTGTCCACAGGGTCCACAGCTGCCACACGGACATCTCCAGCCTCCTCCTCCTGCAGAAAAAGCACATGGCGTCTCAAGGCAAGTTTGTGCAACATGCAGCATGCCACCATTGTCTGGCAGACCTTCTTGGGTGAGTAGCACAGGAATCCACCTGTTAGATGGAGGCACCAAAACCTGGCCTTCAGGAGGCCAAAGTAACATTGTATTATCCTTCTTGTTCGCCCATGTACCTCATTGTAACGTTCATCTGCCCTTGTCCTGCATTCCTCACAGGGGTCAGTAGCCATGAGAGTTTGGGGTAACCAGAGTCACATGCAAATATCGAGGGACAACTGGTGGCCACACACTATGCCATATGGCCCACACCATACCCATACACTACATTTACTGGGTGGGAACCAGGGTTCACCTATTAGCCACACCATGTGCCTCTGTAGTTGGGCCATCACATTTGGGATGCTGCTATTCCTCAGGATAAAAACATTGCATACCGACCCAGGATACTTAGCATTGACATGGGAGATGTACTGGTCTGCCAAACACACCATCTGCACATTCATCGAGTGAAAACGTTTACGACCTGTTCATTTTGCCAGGGGGGAGGGGAGCAAATGCAATATGTGTTCCATCAATTGCCTGAATTATGTTGGGGATATGTCCTATTGCATAGAAGTCAGCCTTCACTGTTGCCACATCCTCCACTTGGGGGAAAACAGTGTAGCTGCACATGTGTTTAATCAGGGCAGACTACACTCTGGCCAGCACTATTGAGAACATTGGCTGTGACATTCCTGCTGCCAAGCCCACTGTCACTTGGAAAGAACCAGTTGACAAGAAATGGAGCACTGATAGCATTTGCTCAAGAGGGGGGATCAAAGTGGGGTGACAGATAGCAGATATCAGGTCAGGCTCCAGTTGGGCACACAGATCAGTGATTGTTGCCCTGTCAAGTCTGCGGGTGAGGATAATGTGTGTGTCCTCCAGTGTTGCCAAGTCCACCAGGGGTCAATACACTGGGGGATATCTCCATCTCCTATTCATCCGCAGTGGTTGCCATCTATGGGGCAAAAGAGCGAGGAGTTGGTCATAATCTGTACATTGTATCCAGTACAGTTCAATACATGATGGTATATTTTAATGTATTAGAGGCATATGTCTTGAATGTACAATTGTGATCTGTGACGCAGTTATGATCCGTGGTCTACCCCCTCCTGAAATGGCATCCACCTGCCCTGTATTGAGGGACAGGTGGAAGTGAGGTAATTCTGGTGACGTTGGGTGCCGTTGCGGGAAGCGGTCGGGAACCGCTGTGCAACTCCTCATTGGTTATTATTGGGCCCTATGGGGTAAAGTGGCCAATGGTGATCTACCCCGGCGGTGACGGTATGCACCACCGCAGACGTCACCGCCATTTTCTATCTGTTCACTCACTTGCTACCTGACCTTCAACAGGAGAGGACCTACACTGCATGTGCTGCTGTGACCTGTGTCTGGAACCTACAATGGCCCGTGTGACTGGGGAAAGGGCCCCTACCTTCACCTCGGTGGAGTTGGAGAGACTAGTGGATGGGGTCCTACCCCAGTACGGACTGCTGTATGGGCCTCCAGACCAGCAGGTGAGTACACTGTGAGCACGATCCATGGGGCATGAATGCATGGAGTGCTGTGTGTGAAGGCCTCGTGCAGGAGGAGTTGGTGGATGGGTCCTGGGCAGCGTGCAGCATGTATGCTGGGCCATGTCTGCATAAGGGGATGGGAGGGCTATGGTGAGCCATGAATGTAACAGGCAGGACGGTCTAAATAATACCTTTCCCTGTGTATATATCCTCTGCAGGTCAGCGCCCATCAAAAGAAGAGTATTTGGCGTTCCATCACCAAGGACGCACAGATCCTGGGGGTCTACGGCAGGCGGAGCACCGACTATTGGAAACGTTGGGAGGACCTGAGATGCTGGGCATGGAAGCCAGCGGAGGCCCAGCTGGGGATGGACTCCCAACGAGGAAGGGGTGCCTGTCAAACCCTGACCCCCCTGATAGCGCGCATACTGGCTGTGGCCTATCCGGAGCTGGATGGGCATTTGGGGGCATCACAGCAGCAACAAGGAGGTGAGTACAGTGCCCATCATTACTACTTATGCCTGGTGGGGTGATATCCGGGTGAGGGAAGTGTGTCTGTGGGTGCCCCTAGGCCAGGGCTGACATTGCACTGTAGGTCCCATGTTGGGCAGGATTCTGATGTGATATTCCTCCAACCTAGCTAGTAGACATCCACTACTGGGCAGGGGTGTGTGGGTCCCAGGTATGCTTCAGTGGGCGGTATGTGTCCTTCCCATGCCCTGGTGACTAGCATTGTTATTGGTAGTGCATTGCATAGTGTGTACGGCTGTTTCCTGTGTGTGAGAGTGCTGTGTATGCCAACAGAGGTGTTGGAGCATCTACTGACCCAGTGTATCTTCTGTCTCTCCCCCCACATTTTGTTTTGTCATCCTGTCCTTATGTGCATTAGCATCATCTGGCAGAGGAGCAGAGGCATTGGCGATGGAGGGAGCTGCATCCCACAGGACCCATGAGGCAGAGTCCAACGACAATGAGGGCACCAGTGGGACAAAGGGCGAGGGGATCACCACGGTGGAGACTGGAGGGGACAGTTCAGACATGGATACATCCTCTGATGGTCCCTGGTGGTGGCGGACACCTCTGTGCCCACCCCAGCTACAGGTACGCTGCCACCCCTGTACCAGCACCACACTCCCAGCAGCCCTCATTGAGTTGCCCGTGTCCGCTCACCCAGGAGGGTGGGCATCTCCATTGCCACAGGCACCTCACGCCCTGCCCAGATAGCCCTGCTGCCCTGAGTGAAGAGGCTATTGACCTCCTGAGATCCATCTCTGTTGGGCAGTCTACCATTGTGAATGCCATCCAGGGGCTGGCAGCCCAAATGCAACAGTCCAATGCATTTCTGGAGGGCATTCACACTGGCTTTGCGGCACAACAGAGATCAATCCAGGCTCTGGCCTCCTCTCTGATGGCAGCCATTGTCCCTGTTTTCACTCTCCCCTCCAACCTCCTCCACCCAATCCCATTCCCCTCAACCCCAACCTATCCTAAGCAAACAGGCAGATGAGCATGCACAAAAGACAACACACAAGAGTGGCACAGGAAAACACAGGCACCACACATCATCCCATAGGTACTCAAACAAACACCATCCAGATTCTGGTATACCAACATCCACTGCCTCGACTGTGGCCCCCTCCTCCTCGTCTTCCGCCTACCTCCCAGTTGCGTCGACACTCACACCTGCATGCACTACATCCATATCCACTACCTCCATCACCAGCACACCTATCAGAACACACACCTCATTGGCAGTCTCCACCCCAACATCTGTGCACATGTCTCCTTTGTCCTCTCCCACTGTGTCTGTGCCCCCTCCTCCCAAAGTACACAAATGCAAGCACTCAGACACCCAACAGCCATCCACCTCACAACAGCATCCAGCCCATGCACCTGCACCCAAACACAGCAGACCACTCCCAAACCTTCTCCTTCTTCCCGCCCCAATGTCCCTAAGCATCTTTTCCTCTCCACCATTTGATCTTTTACCTACTGTCCTTCACATCTGGCCAGGGTGTGTAAAACCCAGGCAAGCACCTCAGCCACCCAGCCCATGGGCCCAGTAGAGTCCCGAGCAACTTGTGGTGGGAAGAGATCCCGGGCACGAGGCAGCCACATGGAAAGAGTGCCTGCCCCAAGTGCTGCCAGTAAGGTCAAGGTGCCACCCCCAGCTGCTACCGTGAAGGTAAAGGTGCCATCCCCAGCTGCTGCGAAGAGGAGCAAGGAGCCATCCCGAGCTGCTGCCAAGAGAAGCAAGGATCCATCCCCAACTGCTGCCAGGAAGGGCAAGCACCCTGCACCCGTGGGCAGAAATGACAAGGGGCGTGGTGCTGGGACTCAGTCGGAGCCCCCACCACCAACCATGGTGGTGCAGTCATCTGAGGCTGCAGGGAAGGGGCAGGAGCTTCCACCAACAACCACTAGCAGCAGCAGCACCACCACCAGCAGTGGGCAGCTGTCCGAGGCTGCAGGGGATGGGCAGGAGCTTCCCCCCTCAACCACCACCAGCAGCAGCAGCATCACCACTAGCAGTGGGCAGCCATCTAAGGCTGCAGGATATGGGCAGGAGCGTTCCCCCACAACCAGCAGCAACAACACCATCACGATCACGACCGCTGAGCAGCCATCACCGCCGGCAGACAGTGTGTTGTCCTGCATCCATGGGCTGTTGTGTGGGCTGCCCCTGCAAATCCTGTGGGATTGACACCCAGCTGAGAAACTGTCACCTTTGTAGGAAAGAAGCCTCTTTCTAGCATGGTTACCCCCACTTTTGGCCTGTTTGTAAGTGTGTGTCAGTGTGTTTTTACTGTGTCACTGGGATCCTGCTTGCCAGGACCCCAGTGCTCATAGTTTATGACCTAATGTGTATGCCTGTAAAGTGCCTAACTGTGTCACTGAGGCTCTGCTAACCAGAACCTCAGTGCTTATGCGCTCTCTGCTTTTAAATTTGTCACTGTAGGCCAGTGACTTAATTTACCAATTTCAATTGGCATTCTGGACCTCCTAATAAGTCCCTAGTATATGGTCCCTAGGTACCCAGGGCATTGGGGTTCCAGGAGATCCATATGGGCCGTAGAATTTCTTTTGCCACCCATAGGGAGCACTGACAAACCCTTACACAGGACTCCAATGCAGCCTGCTTGAAATAATGCACACATTATTTCACAGCCATTTTGACTGCACTTAGGTAACTTATAAGTCACCTATATGTCTAACCTTCACTTGCTGAAGGTTAGGTGCAAAGTTAGTAAGTGTGAGGGCACCCTTGCACTAGCAAAGGTGCCCCCACATAGTTCAGGGCCATTTCCCCAGACCTTGTGAGTGCGGGGACACCATTACACGTGTGCACTACATATAGGTCAATACCTATATGTAGCTTCACAAGGGTAACTCCTAATATGGCCATGTAACATGTCTAAGATCATGGAATTGTCCCCAAATTCCAAATCTGGTATTGGGGAGCCAATTCCATGCATCCTGGGGGCTCCACCATGGACCCCCAGTACTGCCAAACCAGTTCTCTGAGGCTTGCACTGCAACTACAGCTGCTGCCACCTCACAGACAGGGTTCTGCCCTCCTGGGGTCTGGACAGCCCAGTCCCAGGAAGGCAGAACAAAGCATTCCCTCTGAGAGCAGGGTGTTACACCCTCTCCCTTTGGAAATAGGTGTTACAGGCTGGGGAGGGGTAGCATCCCCAACCTCTGGAAATGCTTTCAAGGGCACATATGGTGCCCTCCTTGCATAAACCAGTCTACCCCAGTTCAGGGACCCCTTCTCCCCTGCTTGATGCGAAACTGGACAAAGGAAAGGGGAGTGACTACTCCCCTGTCCATCACCACCCCAGGGGTGGTGCCCAGAGCTCCTCCAGTGTGTCCCAGGCTTCAGCCATCTTGCTTTGCAAGGTTTGGGGGCACTCAGGAGGACTCTTAGTGGCCAGTGCCAGCAGGTGACAGCAGAGAGCCCCTCCTGATAGGTCCTTACTTGATAAGGTAGGCAATCCCCCTCTCAGGGCTATTTAGGGTCTGTCCTGTGGGTTCTCTTCAGATCCTGCTTGCAAGTTTCTTTCAGGAATCCTCTGCAACAACTTCAGACTCTTGTGACCTCAGATTAACCGCAGCCTGCTCCAAGAAACACTGTAACTGCAACAAAGTGTCTACAAGAGACACTTTTCTTCAGCAACCTCAGCTCCAAGTCAGCAACTTCAACAGATTCCATGGTGTGCATGCTCTGGGTACTCCCTGTCTTCGTACTGCACCAGAAGAACCAAAGAAATCCCCTGTGGAGTGACGAGTCACTCCCCTTCTCCAAGCAGGCACCTTCCAAGACAACGACCAGTACCCTGGGACTCCTTTCACAATGACGAGCATGCTCCTAAGGACACAGAGGGTGGACATCATCGACATAGACTGTACTGAGGCCCTGTTGACAGAATTTTGAGAGGGTAAGAACTTGCCTTCCCCTAGAACGACGGTACCCCTGTGTACTGTGTCTTCTTCACCTCCTGAGGCCTGTGTACACTCTTTGCAAAATTCCTTTGTATACAGCCTGGCCCAGGTCCCCAGCACTCCACCCTGGGACACTCAACTCACTGAGTTGTTCTCCGGCGGTGTGGGACCTTCTTTTGTTATGCTGCATCAACTGAATTTTGCTCCTCCTTTGAAACCGGATCCTGTGACTCCTGGGGGTGCTGGCTGGCATCCTGAGGGCTCTCTAACTTGTTGAGAGCCCCCTCTTCCTCCTCACACAGAGTTGAGGCCCTCAGGTCCCTCCTGGGTCCATCCAGTGCTATTTTGATGCAAAACACACTTTTGTCCTAGCCAAGACTTGTTGGTGACTTCCAACACGAAATCTCATCTACAACAATCTTCATACCGTGGGACATCTTTTGCATCATGCAGGAACCCGCTGGCATCTTCCTAGGGTGCATTTCTGGAGTCTTCGACTAACCAGGGACTCTTCGTTTGCACCCTTTTCTAGGTTGGCAGGGGCTCCTGTCCTTCCTGGAACTGCTTTCGACTTCTGGACTTGGTCCTCTTCCTTTGCACATCTTCAGGTCCAATAATCCTGCAGTTGTTCTTTGCAGACTTGGTTGGCTGCTGCAAAATCCTAAAAAACAAGGTTTTAGTGTGTCCTAAGGAAACTTGCAGTACTTTACTTCTGCTTTTCTGGGCTCTGGGGTGGGGTAATTTACTTACCTTTACTGTATTCTTACTCTCCCAGCGATTCTGCACACACTACACTTGTCTAGAGGGGAAATCATGATTCACATTTCACTTTCTTAGTATATGGTTTGTGTTGCCCCTAGACCTATTTTCTCCCATTGAATTCTATAGGATTTCCTACTGTTTGCATTGTTCTATGACTATTTACTTGTCTAATTTTGGTGTCTAGTGTATATATTGTGCACAATAATTACCTCCAGAAGGAGTATTGTCTCTAAGATATTTTTATTACTGTGTCCCCCAAATAAATCCCTTTATTTTTGGTAACACTGACTATTGTCTTTACTTGTGTATAAGTACTGTGTAACTATAGGTGGTATTGCATGAGCTTTGCATGTCTCCTAGTTCAGCCTAAGCTGCTAGAACACTTCTACTTCACTAATAAGGGATAACAGGACCTGGTATAAGGTGTAAGTACCCAAGGTACCCACTACAAACCAGGCCAGCCTCCTAAAACCTTGCACTCCCCAAGACCTGCATCACAGGGCATGATGCCCCCTCCAGATCCAGTGGAGAAGCCAACTATTCACCTCATCCTCCCCAGGATGAAGATCACAGGGCACAATGTCCCCTCCAGAACCAACGGAGAAGCCATCCACTCACCCCATCCTCCCCAGGATTAAGATCACAGGGCACGATGCCCCTTCCAGAACTAGTGGAGAAGCCATCCACTCACCCCATCCTCCCCAGGATGAAGAGCACAGGGCATGTTGCCCCCTCCAGAGCCAGTGTGCAAGTCTCCCACTTGAGAGAATGTGGCCTTGCACTCCCCCGGATGAAGAGCACAGGGCATGTTGCCCCCTCCAGAGCCAGTGGGAAAGTCGCCCACTTGAGAGACTGTGGCCTTGCACTCCCCAGGATGAAGAGCACAGGGCGTGTTGCCCCCTCCAGAGCCCGTGGGCTGGTCGCCCACTTGAGAGACTGTGGCCTTGCTATCCCCAGGACCAAACACAGGGCATGTTGCCCCCTTCAGAGCATGTGGGCAAGTCACCCACTTGAGAGACTGTGACCTTGCCCTCCCCAGGGCAGCGCACAGGGCATGTTGCCCCCTCCAGAGCATGTGGGCAAGTCACCCACTTGAGAGACTGTGGCCTTGCATTCCCCAGGACCAAGCACAGGCCATTTTGCCCCCTCCAGGACCAGTGGTATTGTTCCATCCTCCGGCTGAGGTGCCCCCCGTTCCCCATCCCCCTGATGTGCCTGCCTATTTTCCAACTGATGCCCCTGCAGTGTTGTCTCCATGTTGTTGCAGGAGTCAAGTGGGGACTTGGACTTTGTGATGTGCCCCTGTGGCCCACAAACATTGAGTACTGGGCAGCGTCCCTTGATTTGTAAATATGTATATACTTTTAGATTGGATGCACATATTACTACTTTATTTATCTTATTACACTCACTTTTATCTATTCGTGTTGTTCTTGCATTTTTCCAGAGGGGTACGGAGTGTATATGTTTTATTACTGGATCTTCTTGTGTGCTGGTGTGTGTGTGGGGGGTGTGTGTTGTGCATGTGTGTGTCATTCTCTTTTTCCTCACCCCCTCCCCTGTGTGCTAGGTGGCTGTGTCTTCTTCACCATCGTTGGTGTTTGTGGTGGAGCAGCACGTAGAACAGCATTGGGAATATATGCAGTTCAGGCTCCATGGCAGCATGGTTCTTCCCTGAGTCTCCACAGGTGAGTTGTTCCCCTTCTGTGCAGTGTTTCTGCCAAGATTTTGATGTTGTTGGTAGTGGCCTGGAAAAGGTGGCAGTTTGCAGGGTCTTAATAATGGTGGACGGAACATTGACTTCCGTTTGGCTGTAGGCGGCCACCACCGTGGTGCCTGTTGTTTCCGCCCTGTCGGTGTGGTAAAGTTGCTGTCTGTCTGAGCTCTTTCCACCATGGTCATAATTCGGGGGTATTGACTGTCAGCCTGTTGGCGGTATTACCGTCACTTTATCACTGACTGCCTGGGTTGTAATGAGGGTCTTTATTTTCCCATGGAACTGTCTGTGGCTTTCTTTGACTGCATTAGCTTTCCTCCTTTGGATAGGCTTTGTCATAACATTATTTCTATTAATACATAGTCATTTTCTTCCTGAAAGATCCACAGTTGAACTGGTGGATGAGGTCCTAAAACCCCATTTTTCTTCTCACAAGGTCCGCAGAGACTTGTCTTTTGTGAACATTTCTGCTATACCGATTCCTGATGGGATTGTTTGGGATAAAGTCACATTTAACATGTATGGCTCCACTGGGGTCATTCAAATGCCATATGTGTTTAAACTTTCAATGAACAATGTAATAATACCTGGAGTTGTTTCTGATGACTGGGATGTAAAAAATGTTTATTCTATGATGACTGAATTGCAGTATTTCACTGTATTTGAAAGTGAGGATGTTTATCAATCTAAAGAGAATTATGGTGATATGTTTTGCTTTAATTATTATGGGCACCATTTCATTCATAGAGCAAGTACCCCAAAGTCTGTTTTTAATTACACACAGTGGGAACATTGTCCAACTCAACCACAAGAGAGTTCTAAAACATATTCTGAAAAGTTTACATATTTTTCTGGGCACAATGTTAAAAAAGCTGAGTCATATTATTTTACATTGCATCAATGGAAAATGTACACATATTGACAGTTATGAAATAAATGTATTCCGATTCCTTTGTTTCCTGGTTGGCTATAGAAGGCTAGGAATATTGTCTGAAGTCGATTGACTTAAAAAGTGTGTGGGGAACAAGAAATTGGCAAATAAGGGGGAAGGGAGCTTTCTTTAAAGCATGCCTGATACATGTTCAAATGATCTTTTTAAATGAAACTGTACAACAGACTATCTGTTTAGGCTCAGCAAATTAAGGAATTGAATGCGCCCAGTACTCCTGCCCCTGCAAAAGTTTACAAATGGCAAAAGTACATAAATGCAACTGAAGATCAGCTCGATTAATGGGTCCAGAATGGCACGTTTAATGCTTCACTGTTACGTCCTAGTGGGTGGTTACTGTGGCCAATAGATACTAATGGGAGTCATAAACATTTTTTAAACTCCACTGGGGTTTGAGAACAAGTAGGCCGGACCCTCACTATGTATCATCCAAACATGCGGGAACAGTAACAACATACAGTGTAGGGAAACTATGCCAGCCATGGTTGAAAAGTTCCTCACTAGATGCTGTTAGAGAACATCTCAATCTCCTGTCTCATAACACTGATTTATAGGACTTCCTGTTAGGCCCCAGAAAAAAATGCAGAAAGTACTTCTTATACGCAGTATATAATGAAATTTGGAAGCTTTCCCATTAAGAACCTGCTGCCCGGTTAAGGCAAATAGATCAGACAAACTGTTGTAGATGATGGGATTAATACCCTTTCCGACCAGATATACACTTTGAACAACATCATTTCTTCTGAAATAGACATGACACAATGTGATATGTCTTCTTTTCACCATGGACAGAGTCAACTAAGGTCCATTATACAGTTGGGTTGGACACTATAAACACTGAAGGCAGGTTGTGTTCCCTGGTAAAAAGTTTGCGTAAGGGACAGTTGTTCTAAATTTAATTCAACGCAACAACAACAACTATTGGCTAAGTAAGAAGTGACTTCTGTCATGTTAAATATTGAAAAGTTTGAAAAGTTGCCTTTTAATCTATATTCGGATTAATACCTTCAGCCGTCCACTCAATATGCTCCAGTATTTTGGAGGGATTACTGATAACTTTGGCTATAATCTGTGGCTTTTTGTTATTGCTACTTTTTCTGCGCAATGGCTGTCCTGCGCAACAAGGAGGACTGAAAGTGCTCCCACTGGCACAGCTGTGTCGTGAACGAATGATGCAGTACTTTGGAGCAACACTCCTGGAGCAATTGGAGTGTGACTGGTCTCTGTCATTTAGACCGGTTTTGCATTGTGTACATCCCTTGTTTCAGTGCCTCTGGTGCTCAATCGAACATGCACTGAAAGTTTGTCTTTCTACACAGCGCTTGCTTTCATTGGACACTGATCTGTTGATGTTCTCGCTGAGGGCTCATTACCAGACATGCACGTTGAGGGTGCTTTTTCTACGGGAAGCTGCTTATGAGCTACCCTTCATGCAGGATGCAGCTCTAAATTCATTGTGGGGCACACCACGGAATGCTGCTGCCTTGGCTGGAGCTCAAGCTTTGGAACAGGAATGCCCCTTGGTTTTCCTTGGCGATGAACTTCCTACTTTACCACCTGCCAAAGTGGAAGATTTCCTGACTTCATTTATCCTGGATTCGATTGGCAACTTCCAAAATGACTCTAACTCTTGAAATTCGGCCTTTTTATGCCTCAGTTACCATTGTAAATTGTCCTTTTATACATGCTCAAGTGTCTTTTAACTTGTCATTATTGACTTTTTTATGGATTTTAGAAGTTTTATTCATAATTAGGCTTTGAATCACCTTTGGACCCGCAAGGGAAGGGTGTTGTGTAGCCCTTTAAGTTATAGCTCCATACACGTTATTTTAGCAAACTAGGCCTGCTGCTGTGCACTTTGACCTAGGTATATTTTATTCAGCTTTGTTTATTATTTTAACAATGGCCACATTTGCAGTCTTGTTTTATTTTTCTCTATCTAGCTGTTCTCTGCCTAGGTCAGCATTGCATTCTTAAACAAGACATTTCTTTCTCTCTGTGTTTTTCTCAAGGCTCCAGTAAGATAGGTTGCTGGTGAACGTGTTAACGCTTTGACTCTAGTGTTCATAGAAACATACACAGCCTTACGTAGGGCATTTTCTCAGAACATCAGCTGTTTTACCATAAAAACACTTCCTTGTCCCTTACACGTTAGAGGGAGATTCCACCCAGATGACCATGACTGTATGCTACAGCTGCTTATATGGACTACAGGCCTCTTGCTCAGGTATGAGGGATGGTGTCTTCCCAGGGAAACCTCAAGGGCACAACTAGAGTTTAACATGCTGTGCTCTAACGTAGCCTAGGTAGGAATTATTTTAATGACTCTAGTGACAACATGGTAGCGTTATTTTTATGCTTTACTCTCCTTGTCACAATTTTAATCCTGAAGCTTCATTGTCCTTGTTATTGCTGTACATGCTTTATTGTCTAAGATGCAGTTGCTTCATTAAATTCAATTGTGTCATGCGCTCGGTTGCCCAATCATCCCTGCTCTTGGTTGGGGAAGAGGCACTGCTAGTTAGCTGGAGCAAAACCCGGATTAGGCCGACAGGTGTCACCTGTAGTGAGTTAGACTCAGTCCCCCACAGTGCAAGTGATCCTGCTGCTCAAATCCAGTAGTCTCATTAGAATAATGATAGCCTACGCAACAGCACAAGGTCAGGAGTATTCGCAAATTTGTCAGGACCCTAGATATACATATTTGGATTTCCTTTAATTTCTTCTGAACTACTAAACGGATTCACAACAAATAACAAAAAGCACTCTTTCTGGACCAAGAGCTACCTTCCTGCCAAATTTGGTGCAATTCCGTCAAACACTTTGCGCTGTAGTAGTGTATAAAATTTCCATCGGATTAAAATGGGAAATCCACTTTTTTGGCCCCCGCTTGATGGATCACCCCCACACTTTCCATGCCCATCAAGATTCTACAGTACACTTTTTGGGGGATATTTTGTGAGAATTTGTCAAATGGCACCAAAGATACAGGCAAGTCAAGAAATGCTTCTTCTATGGAAACTAGGTCCTAACTTCCTGACTATAACTACCTACTGGCAACGTTTAGATAAACTTGGCTTATAAAAACTCTTCAGTGAAATTCACTTCAAATGCTACAACAGGAAATGGGATGCTGGTCATCCTTCTTAGTAAATTACTGCATGTAACAGATGTTTCTCTTTTTTACATTTTATGAATATATATGTAAATTCTACCATCCTGTGTTTCATATTGATGCTTAGCAATCTGTGATAGTGCAATTTCCCTACTGCTCATCCAGGACATATTGTACATTTTTCTTTATATTGGCGAAACACAAGGTTTTTCCCGGTTAATCAGTGTCAATATTTTATTTCCTGTAAACAATCCCCTGTTCAATTGTCTTCCTCAAAGTGATAGTAATGTTCACTGATTTAGGACCCTGAAATCTAAAGTTGGGTGCCTAAATCTGCTTTTTCCATTGAATGTAGCCAACGCTCCTATTACATTTCCCTTCTACACCTAAGGGCTAATTATTCTAGAAGAAGAACAAACAACTTCAGAACATTTTTTCTTCTTTGTGCACCAGCTGGAAATGTAGGATTTATCCTTACACTTATCGAAACATGATGGTCAGACAATGACATTGTAGCAGTTACAATACAGAGGAATCAGGGCGGAAACACTGATTTCCTCATGTTATTCCCAAAATGTATCATTCCTTTTATGTCAGTTCTCTTGGAATTATTGAGAGGAGAAACAGTAATTCCAGGGTGGAGAAACAAAGGGAAATGTTTAGGGGTACTCGTAATCAAGCCGAGAGAACTCAACGTCGATAAGTTTAAACAAGGGGGATGGTTTCCACCAATGGGCTACCAGTGACATCATAAACTACAAGAATGAAGATTAAGCTGTTCATGTCACTTGGAACCGCCGGCTGAAAGTATTTACTTGTTGATAATAATTCATAAATTACCCTTGCTTCAGTTTAAGGTACCTGGCAAAGTTCAAAAAGCGTGCCTGCACAAGCGGTCCTGTTACAAGATTCAATGTAACAGCGGAATGTAAGTCTATGGGATTGAGAGAGCGTAGCTTAAATATCATAAATTATAGACGTGAAATGCTTACATTTGACAAAGCAATATTATTAATTAATAATTAAAATGTTTTAAAAAACGCAAAGATTTATTCATTTACGAACACTAATGCTGAATTAATAATAATCTTCAGTTATATGTATTATTACGATCAAAATTGTATTAGTTAGAACTCGTATGTCTTAAGTTAGCATGAGTCGCGAACTAGCTGTGTATCTCTCATTTTTAAAAGCGTATTTTTCTGTTTCTCCAGTGTGCGGACTTACAAGTAACCATGACCCAGCTATTGTCCTTTCTGTACTAGTTTGTAACATGAAGGAATTTTCTCATCCGCATGCTAGCAGCTTTTAGTATAAGATTATGTGCTTCGAAACATTAATGGACACTTACAGGACAACGAGACGAGGGAAAGAGAACTTTTAACCTGAGACGTGTGCCAAGATGATGAAGTAACCCGGACGTACCACCTACGAAAATGCTGATTATGAAGACCAATTGGGAGACAAATTGATATCAAGAAGTGACAAATGCATTACTTAATGTATAATTTAATTGGTTACCAATTGTGGGGTGTAGTTATTAACCAATAGAATTTTGGGGGAATGTATTATGGAAAAGGGATAAAAACTCATGACACAAGAGACGAGACACATTAGGTAGGGAATGATATCGATTGCATCCAGAAACTCTGTCACTCTTTTTGGTGATCTGAGACTTAGACAAAATTATCCTTGCCAATAGACTGCCCTTTGCACTTTCCTCCTTAAGAGGAGAGTGTCCCTTTGCTTCTAATTTAGATAGATTGACGGTGAACTAACTGATGTCCTGAAGACGAAGACTGTTCCTGTATGCTGACCTATCTCGAGGAGGGTAATTATTAATGCTAACAGAATCTATTTGCCTTTTCTTTCTAGGTACCAACTGCTGTGTATTTTTAATTAGGTATCTTAGTTAGATGTTTTCCAAATTGATGTTCTAAAATTGTTTTGCATGAAGCCCAACATGCTAATGCTAATTTGAGATTAGATGAGGTATTCATTTGACGGACGGAACTGACGTGACTGACATGTAGCTATGCTGAACTGATACTATTGTTTATCATGCACTATGATCTATTCTTTGCTAACGTACCTATTCTATGATTCTGATCATCGCATTGTTGAAAGTTCATCATAACTGCCACTTTGTGATTATGCTTTTATGCTCCTTGGTTTTGAGATTAATACGTTTATTATTATAGTAATAAATAGGGAATAAATTAACAAAATCTTGCTTCAAGGTGTGGTTATTTGAGTCTGAGAACTAATGAATGCGTCGAAGGTTCATTAATGGTTTATGTGAAATATATTTTGATGCTTGGTAATCCCGTTTTACGGAGACTCACCACTGGGTCCAAAGGTTCATCGACCTAAAACGAGTCCTGATGTGTATAAATTGACATAGACGGACGCGTTAGCAGTTCTGGTAGCAGAGCGACGGTTAGGCCCTTGGGGGCCCTAGGACGGAATTTTCATTTTTAATTCTGTTTTCTGTGATAATGAAATTTGGCAAAACGATGTGTGTCTAGGTTCGCCATGGGCTTTCCTGGGATCTCGGAGCCTGCCTAGATGAGTTGGGAATGTTCTCGGCGCCATAGTATGTGTGATTAGGGCCTTTGCGCTTGCTTAAAAAGCTTATGCATCTTGCAGGAGATTGTGAAGATTGTGTGTATTTAGGCCTAAATTAAGTGTTGTTCAGCAGGAGTGGGCGTACTCCACAGTATGAGAGTAGGGAAGTCGGCGTACTTCATGTGAATGCAGCGCTTATTGTTCAAAATTATCCACGTGGTTGGTTAAGGTATACGGATCTATTGAGGTCTAAGACTCCGGAGTATGATGTTAAATTGATTTATGTTGTAATCTGTGCGGTTTAATAGGTCAATCGGGCATGGTTGACAAGTCAAGTTTGAGTCACACCGTATGTATGAAACCTTCGATGGAGATTTGACAAACTCTAAAGTGCACTAGAGGGAGTCATTGACAAGTCGAGAGTAGGATTTGCGGGTCGAATTCTGCTTGCACATGTGGGATCTGAGAAGGAGAGAGTAGCGGCCGAGGCTTCAAGTGAAATCTCTGTAAAGTTCTGAAGCGAATGTGTTACCCTTCCTGTAGTGAATCGACAGATTTGTGTTGTCATTTAAAGTGTCTGCAATAAAACGCATTAGTTTGTATGAGTTGTAAGAATTTAGCGAGGTGTGGACAAGCCGCAAGACTTTGTCAGCTGCAGTGTGTATGGGTGTGACTTCAGTGGTGCCGCGCTGGGATAGGTCAGATGTCGAGAGGGGTCGCGCACGGGTTGGCTGCCATCCGTGAGAGGCAATAGGGTGAGCAAAGGGCAGGTGAAGAGTGTCCTGGGAACTAAGCCGTTTTCTGATTAAATATAAAATAAAATGAATTTTGTTAAGGCATTCAAAAGCGCTTTGAGGGGAGATGTGTACATTGTCGCAACCGACGGGGAACCTACACCACCCGAGGGTACTCCAGCCTACACAGTTATGGAGGAAAAGGGTGTTGCACCTTGTTTATGGATAAAACAATGGCGCAAGTTGACAGAAAAAGAAGGGTGTCTAGCGTTTCCGGAACATGGGACATTTAATCAAAAGGTATTAGAGAATTTGAGGTGGATGTTAAGTACGCAGAAACCACCTCCGAGACCGGCACAATACGAGGCTCTAGCGATCTGGGACCTAATGGCTCTTAAACATAGGCAGGAAAGGTTTCACAGGAGGTTGACAAGGGCAGAAAAATCATATGCAGAAGCAAGATGGGACAACGAGAATAAGATGTGGAGACGGGGAATAGTAGATGGGTTAAAGCTGTTTCCAGCGATAACACAGGGAGAAGAGACACAGGGAAAGAAAGCTTCTTGCAAAACTAACAAAGACTTAGGCAAAGTTAAAGAACAAAAAAGGTCTTGGGAAGAAGAGGATGATTCAGAGGATGAGGAGTTTATGGATAGATTGCTGCATGATCGACCACCACCTTATGTGGTGAGCGACGATGTTCCGAGCACTAGCTTGGATCCTGGGAACCAGACGCAGGAAAAGGGAGCTACTGATACGGTACAGACTAGCGATACAGCTTCGATACAGAATGGTGACAGTGTACCTACTGCACCAGACGTACCGATACAGTTACAACCTCCACCACAGATAAAAAGAATTTACCCCGATGTTCCAGTACTCGAGACTACTACGAACTTGGTGGTGCCGCCAGACCCGACATATACAAAGCCAAGGCTGTTACAGATTGAGTCAACCCCACAGTTAGTGTCACAACCACCACGACTGATACCGGGGTATAACCCAGTAGCGGGTCCTTTGAAAGAACCTTATCCAGGATTATTAGAACAGACTTATGGTGTTGCAGCTCCTAGAAGTCTGGGATCAGGTCAGACACCTGCCGCTATATCACTACCTATCACTGTTGGTCCCCCAGTACCATTATATGCGCAGGAGAAAACAGGGACATGCGAACAGGGAGTTATGACCAATGAAATGATAAGAGGAGGGCCTATTAGAACTCCACAAATAATGGCCCAGGCAGGACAAGTCTGCGAACAATCAAGACCCTTAATGGACCTCAGTCCAATAGGGGCGCCTCTTGAGGCAATGCGACAAGCAGGGTTGGGAGTCCTGACTCCCCAAACTATGAGTACAAATACCTCATATACTCCAATGATACAACAAGGGAACATTTCTCTGCAAGGTTTTACAATACAACAGTTAAATGAGTGGTTAGAGAAAACTTGCACATCACAAAAGACTACAGCGACTACAGTAACCGAGGTCAGTCCCGAAAAAGAAAAACAAGATGAATATCTGAATCTTGTAAGACTAGGAGCAGAAGCTGCTGAATTGGTGGAAGGAACAATGGGGGTGAATAGGTTGGAATCCTACACTGAGGCAGAACTGAGATACTTATGCCCTAAGATTACCAAAGAAGTAGGGAAAATACACCAGAAATTAACAAATTTGGCAGATAAATACAATATTGACATTGGAAACACAAAACATTTGAAACGAAGTTACAGATTAGATTTTGACACGAAAGATTTTGAACACATGAGATCCGCAGGTATGAAGACACACCTGAAAGAATTGCTGCAGAGTGCGCAAATCTGGGGAGCATTAGAAAAATGGGAAAACCGATGGGCAAAGAAAAGAGACAAAGGGAAGAGGGATAGCCCAGGGTCTATTGAAACAGTGACTACACCCAATCTGGATTCAGTAAAAATCCTGCCCATGAGAGAAACGGCTGGTGGTGTTTTAGTCCATGTGCCTTGGTCCAGGGGAGATATTTTGTCCTTTACGAATGATTACCCAAGGTTGAGAGAAAAAACGATCGAGTGGTATCAACAGACAGATAGATTTGTGAAGCTTGCAAAATGTCTTTGGGAGGACTTAAATACTTTGTTTGAGATTATAGTTCCACCGGATTTGTGGCTTGAGTGCAAGAGAGGGGTAGATTGGCCTACAAAGGAACCGGCAAGGGATAAGGCGACTGGAGCACCTTCTGAAGGGGTGATGAAATATTATCATAAAGTCATTGAATTTTTGAAACAAAAGGTGTCACCAAAGGTGACCGATTGGCAGAAAATCGACCGGACTTCGCAAGAAGTTAAGGAATCAATACATGCCTATTATGAGAGATTGTTAAAAGCATTTAAACATTACAGTAGTACTGAGACGATCGAGCCGAAAGACATGAATCATCTTGTGTTCAGATTTGTTGAAGGGTTGAGACCAGAGGTTGGTCAGATGATTAAGAACCATTTGATTTGTTGGCAAGCTAAACCAATTGATGAGGTGTTGCAGTATGCAAAATACTGTAGTGATGAAATTGAGTTAAAACAGAAAAAGCTGAAAGAGAAAGTGATGGTGATGCAGATAAGAGCTGCACAAGCTGGAATTCAGGGAAATGGTGTTCAGCAGATGATGCATCAGCAACCGCAAATGAACGGCGGGTTTCAGGTACAGCCGAGAGGTAGAGGTCGAGGTTTTGTGAATCGTAGTTTGGACATGAATAATGTTGTCATTCAAAATGACGGGCAAGTAGTGAAGAGGATGTCACCATGTCATGCATGCGGGGGCATGGGACATTGGAAGCGGGATTGTCCAAATATGGTGCATGATGGTACAGTTCAGCAGGGCATGAGTGTCGGTGCACAGCAGAATCCGCGAGGTCCAAGAATGAGACAACAGAATCAGAACTATCAGAATAATTTGGTGCAATTGTCAGGGGTGCAACCCATGCAGCAAATGCAAATGCCACGTTTCCAAACTGTGTCAGTACAACCAATGCAACAGCAGATTCCTATGGTGCCTAGACAGCAAATGCAGTTGCCCCTAGCCCCGATGGGTCAGCAACAGGCGATGCTTCCTCAGCAGGTAACAGGTCAGATAACGAGTCAAAACAATACCGTGCAACAATTCCCATTACGAGGTGAAAATGAAATAAATGAAGAATGGTCAGATGACAGTTCAGACAGTGAAGAGTGCCGGCTTGCACCCTCATTAGAAGTAGATCAGAGAGGCCCATATGAAGAGGGTAAAGTAATGGGCTATAAAGTCTCCTTTTTGGTTGACACTGGAGCTACACGCTCTACAGTCCGCAGTGTGGAAGTACCGAGATTACCTTTATCAGGACGCACTATACGAGTGGTTGGTGTGGCTAATCAGTATTTGACAAACCCAATTACTGACCCAGTACAGGTTGAAATTGGAAATTTCCAAGGCCTGCATAGGTTTGTCGTATGCGACTCAAGTCCAGTATCCCTACTGGGAAGGGACTTACTATGTAAAACTAAATGTTCAATTACCTGTTCCAACGATGGAATAGAGGTTTAGACAAACGGTGATGATGAAGGAGATGAGGGCCAGCTCATAGAAGGAGGGGAAATGAGCGAAGATTACCCTCTAATTACTTTATTCCCAGTGTTCACTCTGATTGACTTACCTGCTGACCTACAAGGGTCCGTAACAGAGAGAGTGTGGGACTTGACAGGAAAAGAGGTTGGATTAATTAAAGGAGTCAAACCAGTCAAGGTGCAGATAAGACCAAATGCAGAATTCCCATAAGTACCACAATATCACATGACTCAAGACGTACTCATTGAAGTGACACAGATAATTGCAGATTTTCTCAGGCAAGGAGTTTTGAAAGAAGTTTTGAGCAGTCCGTGTAACTCACCTATTATGGGTTTGAGAAAGCCCTGTGGGAAGGTTCGAATTGTGCAGGATTTGAGAAAAATAAATGAAATCGTGATAAAATACTGCCCTGTGGTTCCTAACCCAGCAGTAATAATGTTCCAAGTTCCTTGTGATGCTGAATGGTTTACCGTAGTAGACCTATCACAAGCATTTTTCTCAATACCGCTGCATGAGGACAGCCAATTTTTGTTCAGTTTCAAATTCCTGGATAAGGTGTACAGTTGGTGCAGAATCCCTCAAGGGTTTTCTGAGTCACCATCCATCTTTAATCAGATACTAAAGAAGGATTTGGAACCCCTTGTGCTGCCTTTTAACTCAACTCTTGTGCAGTACATTGATGACCTCTTAATTGCATCCAAAACCAGAGACAGTTGTAAATATGATACTATTGCATTGTTGAACCATTTGGGAAGAAACGGGCATAAGGTGTCACCTAAGAAACTGCAATACTGCCAGAAAGAAGTAAAATATTTGGGGCATCTAATTGAGAAAGGTTCCCGAAGGATATCGAAGGAGAGAATAACAGCTGTCATACAAATGAATCCCCCAACAACAAAAAGAGATGTCAGGATGTTTTTGGGAATGGTGGGTTATTGCCGTCAATGGATACCCAATTTCTCAATCATTGCAAAGCCCCTAATAAAATTGACAGGGAAAGATGTCAAAGAAGAACCATATACAATCACTTTGACAAAAGAAGAACTCGAGTCATTCTTAGAGCTGAAGGAATGCATGTGCAGGGCCCCAGCATTAGGAATGCCTGATTACGAGAAACCCTTTCTGTTGTTTTGTCATGAACGGGATGCTTGTTCTTTATCTGTTTTAACACAGGTCCACGGAGATGCAAATCGCCCTGTAGCATATTTTTCAGCTACCTTGGACCCTGTCGCAGCAGCCCTACCGGGTTGTTTGCGAGCAGTTGCAGCAGTTGGTCAAAGCCTTTCCCAATGTGAGGGCATAGTCATGGGATACCCTTTGACAGTTTTGGTTCCACATTCTGTTGAAATCCTGTTGACAAGAACGAAAACACAACACATGACAAATGCACGACTTACCAAATATGAGACGATTATTTTGGGATCACCAAATGTTACACTGAAAAGATGCACAGTACTGAACCCGGCAACTCTACTTCCCAATGAGAATACAGAAATCAAAGAGGGGGAAGAATTTGAGCATGATTGTCTTGAGGTGACTGACCTCTGTACCAAACCTCACCCAGACATACAGGACATCCAATTAAAAGAAAACGACTGCATTATGTTCGTGGATGGGTCCTGTTTAAGAGATTCAACAGGGACATTGAGAGCCGGCTATGCAGTATGTACAATATCTGGCATAGTTGAGGCCTCTTGGCTTGAAAAGGTATTTTCTGCACAAGTGGCAGAATTAATAGCTCTTACAAAGGCCTGCCATGATGCTGTGAATTTGAAAGTTACAATCTATACTGACAGCAGGTACGGATTTGGAATTGTACATGATTGTGGTCAGATCTGGTCACAAAGGGGTTTTATGACTTCCTCCGGATCACCAGTGAAAAATGGAGAACAAAGAAGAGATTTGTTACATGCAATTCAGTTACCTCTTGAAATTGCCGTGGTAAAGTGCAGTGCTCACACCAGATCACAAGACTTTGTATCAATGGGGAATGGTTATGCAGATCAGGTTGCAAGATTTTGTGCATTGAATTGTATATCATTCAGAGAGCAGTGGGAATTGCTACCTCAACCTGAAAATTATACTACTTTGAATCTAGCATTACAAGTGGTTGATACTTTAGATGAGTTAAAGACACTACAAAACCGTGCTCACAAAGAAGAAAAACGTTCCTGGCAGAAAATGCAATGTGTACAAAGAGCAGATGATATATGGGTCTCAGATGATGGAAAATTGGTCTTGCCTAATAGTCTTCTGTCACAATTTGCCCGATTATATCATGGGCAAGCACACTTAGGAAGAGACGCCATGATCAGATCTTTTAAAATTGATTGGTTTAATCCAAAATTCAGACATGCCGCAGAAATTACTTGTCACAGGTGCATCATCTGTCAACAGATGAATGCTGGAAAAGGAACAGTGGTAAATTTGAGCCATATTGGAAGAGCTGAAGGTCCATTTAATAGAATACAAATGGATTTCATTGAAATGCCTGTTTGTGGAGGATTGAAGTATGTGTTGGTGATTGTGTGTGTTTTCAGTCTTTGGATTGAGGCATACCCTACACGTAGAAATGACAGTCTCACAGTTGCAAAACTATTACTGAGGGAATTAATACCACGATTCGGGTTTCCGGTTTCTATAGAATCAGATAGGGGAAGACACTTCGACAATGAGGTGATCAAGCTTCTGTGTGCAGCACTCAACATCGAGCAGAAGTTACACTGTAGCTATCGCCCTGAAGCATCAGGACTAGTTGAACAGATGAATGGTACCTTAAAATCAAGAATAGCGAAAATGTGTGCAGCAACAAACATGAAGTGGCCAGATGCATTACCGCTAGTATTGATGTCCATGAGAAACACACCAGATAAGAAAACAGGACTGTCCCCCCATGAAATCCTCATGGGTAGAGCAATGAGGTTACCAGCGGTACCTGCAAATGCCCTAGTGAATATTACAGATGATATGGTGTTGGATTACTGCAAAAGTTTAGCTGACGTGATACGCTCTTTCTCTCACCAGGTGGAAGCTAACACGTTACCCCCAATCGGCGAACCAGGACACTCTCTACAAGCTGGAGATTGGGTGGTTGTCAAGAAGCACGTAAGAAAATCGTGTCTTGAGCCACGCTGGAAAGGGCCATATCAAGTGATATTGACGACCACTACTGCTGTGAAGTGTGCCGGGGTTCCCAACTGGATACATGCCAGTCATACAAAAAAGGTAACGTGTCCTGTTGAAGAGGAACTTGAAAATTCCTGTACAGCGACTTCGAGAGGAGAAGTCTCAGAGTCAGAAATCAGTCAAGAAAGATCTGAGACCACAGGAGAGCCCGCTGAGAACAGCCGCGTCCCTCACACTATCAGAGAGTTCGAGAGAGGTGACGGAGTGCCAATCTCAGTGGAGACAGCAGGGGAACAAAGGCAAGAAGAGGTTCTCCCAGAAGCAGACGAATGCAATTCAGAGCCTGAATACAGTATCGAACAGGAAGAAGAGAGAGACGGAGAAGTGATAAATCTAAACGAATCAGAATCTTCTGATCAAGTTCCAAGCTTATCAGGAGAAAACGCCATATCACAAGAGGAGGGTGCTGTCCAGCGTTCTGAAAGAAGATGTCGAAATAAGACACATAGAGGTGATACATGGCCAGAAAAATCACCTTTTAGAATAAGAGAGGTAACAAACGAGACAATAATAGAAGAAAGCGATACCTCACGGGTGGATGATCTGAGTGAAGGGGAACAGCAAGGTGAACGAAGACTAAAAAGAAAGAGAATAGCAAACCGAAGGTACACAGGTCCTGAATGGGCATACGCTACAACTTCTGAATGGCAACAAGAATTTTTGGCATTTTGTTTTGATCGAGAAGTGCCAGGCCAATACTACGGTACCTGAAGGAAAACAACAACAGAAAGTCTTGGAAAAAGTATTGAAAGGAAAGAGACTTTATAAACCTACCGGAAAGAGAAAATTAAACCTGGATTTGACTTATAGAAACCTGATTGTGACAAGCTGCTAAACTGAACTGACGAAAAGGGTCCTGGAGTGAGAGAAGACGCTGTAAATACGCAGAAAGGGTTTGCCATCTTGAGTTGATTGTTGATCTACTATTCTGATTCTATACAAACATGGCTTATAGCAACAAAGGAAGCAAGGTGTGTGGTTGGTTAGGACTTATGATAGGTGTAGTATGCGCAGTAATGATTGTGGGAGTGATTGTGGGAATGCCATGGAAAGAGAGTGAAACTATTAATGCAACTTTAAAACCTGAAACTACCACTACAACTAATAAACTATCACCATGGGAGAAATTTGAGCAGGATGCTAAACATCTACATGAGGGAACTGATACAAAAGGGGAACTTTCTACTAATGTTTTCTATCGCTTATTAAATGAGTATGTGGAAACTATGGATACGAGAGATTGTTATGTGTGTACCAAAATTCCTTCATCCGTGCAGGAGGGGGTTACTTATCATAGCCTCCCTCTTACTTATGGGATTAGCTGCAGCTTGCTACTAACAAGATTTTATAATCAAGAGCATGTACAATACTTTTATTCAAATCTGGATGTTGTGTTTTCTTTTGTGCCTGTAATTGAATTCTTAAATAAATTAGCTAAAGAGCATGATATAAAATTGATTAGAGGATTCTTTGAGCCAACACTAACATTTGGAACTGCTTATGCACACCGCAACAATTTAACATGCTTACTGTCTCCTGTGGAGAAAAGCTTTCTAGATCACACAGATGATAGACGCAAAGCATTAAAGGAGAAATTAGAAAAAGGTTTAGAAAAACGCACTTATGCAAATGATTACGCTTATACTGCAATTAAAACACAAGGCAAATTAGCTATAGATGCATTACACGTAGGTAGGCTATGTAGATACAGACCAAAATCCGATCAAGACAATTTGTTTGTGGGTACGAGTGAATGTCGACATGTGTTTTTGTTTCAGAGTAAATGGACCTTTATGTTAAATGGACAAGACCCAGCGATTCCTGGAATCTATTACATCTGTGGGTTAAATGCTTATTATCGTCTCCCAAAGGGATGGTATGGGACATGTTATTTGGGAATAGTTTTCCCAAAGATATACCAGATTGATGACTTAAAACGAATACCTAAATCTTCTGAAATACAACATTCTAGACAGAAACGAGAATCAGTGGCTGCTGTCATTGGTGACATATTTGGAGCAATAATCCCATCAGTTGGGGTTATTTTAAATTCTATGAAAATTCAAAAGTTGTCTACTATTGTGGATAACATGCTGACAAATTTTACAGGAGCAATATTATTGATGGATACTGAACTTGCTGCAGAAAGAGCTATGACTCTTCAAAATCGGCTTGCTTTAGACATTCTTTTAGCAAAGAATGGAGGTGTGTGCAAAATGCTTAATGAACGTCACTGCTGTTCTTATATACCTGATAACAGTAAGAAAATTAGAAGCATGCTTACTAACCTGACTAGAGATAGTACAGACTTGAAGGATCTAAAAGAACCTGGAGTTTGGGAAAAATTTGGAAAAGGAATTGCCCGGGTAGGAAAATGGTTTACCAACATTTGGGATGGAGTTCTTGCAAAAATCATGTTTGGCTTACTAATTGTTTTAATTTGCCTATTAGGACTATGGGGAGCATGCAAATTTAATGACAAAATTAAAAGGAACCTGTCCAAAAGAGCCAGACAGAATGAAGAAAGTGAAAGAGAGAAAATGTTCAATGAAATATGGGAAAGTTCACATAAAGGGCAAGATGTTGAAATGCGCATTATGCGCAAGGTGAAAAATTGAAGATCAAGAATTGTGTGATGACGTTCGTCATCAGAGGAGGGACTGAGAGAGCGTAGTTTAAATATCATAAATTATAGACGTGAAATGCTTACATTTGACAAAGCAATATTATTAATTAATAATTAAAATGTATTAATAAACGCAAAAAGTTATTCATTTACGAACACTAATGCTGAATTAATAATAATCTTCAGTTATATGTATTATTACGATCAAAATTGTATTCGTTAGAGCTCGTATGTCTTAAGTTAGAATGAGTCGCGAACTAGCTGTGTATCTCTCATTTTTAAAAGCGTATTTTTCTGTTTCTCTAGTGTGCGGACTTACAAGTAACCATGACCCAGCTATTGTCCTTTCTGTACTAGTTTGTAACATGAAGGAATTTTCTCATCCGCATGCTAGCAGCTTTTAGTATAAGATTATGTGCTTCGAAACATTAATGGACACTTACAAGGACAACGAGACGAGGGAAAGAGAACTTTTAACCTGAGACGTGTGCCAAGATGATGAAGTAACCCCGGACGTACCACCTACGAAAATGCTGATTATGAAGACCAATTGGGAGACAAATTGATATCAAGAAGTGACAAATGCATTACTTAATGTATAATTTAATTGGTTACCAATTGTGGGGTGTAGTTATTAACCAATAGAATTTTGGGGGACTGTATTATGGAAAAGGGATAAAAACTCATAACACAAGAGACGAGAAACATTAGGTAGGGAATGATATCGATTGCATCCAGAAACTCTGTCACTCTTTTTGGTGATCTGAGACTTAGACAAAATTATCCTTGCCAATAGACTGCCCTTTGCACTTTCCTCCTTAAGAGGAGAGTGTCCCTTTGCTTCTAATTTAGATAGATTGACGGTGAACTAACTGATGTCCTGAAGACGAAGACTGTTCCTGTATGCTGACCTATCTCGAGGAGGGTAATTATTAATGCTAACGGAATCTTTCTAGGTACCAACTGCTGTGTATTTTTAATTAGGTATCTTAGTTAGATGTTTTCCAAATTGATGTTCTAAAATTGTTTTGCATGAAGCCCAACATGCTAATGCTAATTTGAGATTAGATGAGGTATTCATTTGACGGACGGAACTGACGTGACTGACATGTAGCTATGCTGAACTGATATACTATTGTTTATCATGAACTATGATCTATTCTTTGCTAACGTACCTATTCTATGATTCTGATCATCGCATTGTTGAAAGTTCATCATAACTGCCACTTTGTGATTATGCTTTTATGCTCCTTGGTTTTGAGATTAATACGTTTATTATTATATTGTAATCAATAGGGAATAAATTCACAAAATCTTCCTTCAAGGTGTGGTTATTTGAGTCTGAGAACTAATGAATGCGTCGAAGGTTCATTAATGGTTTATGTGAAATATATTTTGATGCTTGGTAATCCCGTTTTACGGAGACTCACCACTGGGTCCAAAGGTTCATCGACCTAAAACGAGTCCTGATGTGTATAAATTGACATAGACGGACGCGTTAACAGGATAAAGAAACTCTTTCTCGAAATGACGTCCAGAATCTGTATGTAGTCGTACATGTATTTGGCAACACAAGCCCCATACGTATAACGGTCCAAATCTATCCATATATATGTAGATTCCAATCCATATATACCATTGGAGAAGTTGCCATTCTATCTAACAGTTCATAAAGAGACTTAAAACTCGATGTATTTTTACCGGGCATCTTTACAACTGTATTTCATAATAACTGCTTTTAGCATGTTTATCAAGAGTTAACAGGCTAGTCATTTGTCAAAAAAAGACAATGAAAGAGAAAAAGACAGGTATGAATCTGACATGAGTTGAAATAAGTGACTGCTAAAAAGCAAGGTAGTTATTATGCCTTGTGTCTTGCACACCTGATTCTAAGAGGTTCAGCACCCATGCAAGCCTTTATGTTTCACATATGCACCCGTATGGCTAATCCATCATGGTTATACCATGAGTAAAGATGTGCTATTTTTGGTTTGGTTACAGTTTTATCGATGCCATTGTGAAAATGGGAATCTTACAGAGCATGGAAAAGATGCAAGCATGCATGCCAAAAATATGTAGCGAAACCAAAATAATAAAAACATTTCTCTGAAAAAGGAATTTTGTCATATGTTTAGTTTTAATTTCTTGTTCGCATATAGGTAATTTAACATTTTGTAGGACTGTGTCAGAATATTCCTGCGCCTGAACCGGCTGGCCACACAGTTTTTAATATATGCAAGGTAGGCATTACGTTGTAAATCCTACTGAGATACGTCAGAATTTTTGTGCATCAGCAACCCAGGCATAAGGAATGATGCATTGGCACTGGCATATAAACAGAACACATGCAAAGCACTTTGGAAAGCTCAGCTACACCATGGAGGTGCTAATACTTCAACTAGGAGTAGCAAGGAGACCACAACCACCCTCACCACCACCTCCAACAGGTAGGCAGCACAGGAGAAGAGAGCATGTGTAACACCAGTGGACTGCCCTCATGACCCACAGGGGGGAGTAGGTCATCACCTACTACAGACTCAGGAGGGAGTCCATCATACGGCTTCTGAACCAAATGCCATCAAGGCTGCAGGCAACATCTCAGAGGTCCACCAACATCCCTCCACAGGACAAGCTGATGGCAGTCCTCCACATGCTGGCGTCTAGGTCCAGACCACCACAGCGGTAGGTGGTAGGAATCTTCCAGCCATCTTTTTCTGTCTTCCTACCCTCAACCCTGGATGCCATCATCAGCTTGACACCCCAATACCTCATGTTCCCAAGACAGAGCAACAACAACTAGACACAAAGGAAGGCTTTTATGCCATAGCTGGCTTTTCACATGTCTTGGGGGCTATACATTGTACATACGTGTAACTGGTGCCACCTGCTGTAACACCACACCTGTACTACAATGGGAAGCACGCATACTCTATCAACATACAGGCAAGTGTGGCCATCTGGGGATGTTCATCAATGAGCTGGCCAAGTACCCTGGGAGTGTTCATGATGCCTACATCTTCAGGCACTCTATTGTCAATGAACGCTTCCAGAAAGGGCAATATGGGAGTGGCCTACTGGTTGGTAAGTAAATCTGAAGTACATGACTGACCTGATAACAGTAAATAATGTAGAACAAAATAGAAAATAAGGTAGAACAAAACAGCAATCTCTGTGTCTGGTGACCGAAACAGTTGGTATGTAGGAGAAGTGGGCCTCATCCTTGCACCACACATCATGGCACATGTGCAATGTAACCCTGCAAGTCACAAATGTCAAGACATGGTAAGCCACTGTGTGTGCCTTTCAAAGCAATGCAACTGTAGGCAAAATGGAGTGTTGCACCACTGTGTGCCAAGAAGGGCTGACATGGCTGTTGTCTGTGTGCCCACATAGAACTCCGATGGTTCATGAGGCATGTCATGTATCCCATACCTGCTAAGCTGTGACATGTCTCAAATCAATTGCCCTACCCAGGACATGTGTACTATGAAAAAATTGCTTAAGTCAACCAACACACTCCTGTTACCTATGTCTGGTTCATTCCGTGGTACACAGACATGGACTAACAGACCTCTAAGGGTTCATGCTGTGCAGGAAGGTGGGCCCTCATGCAGAAAGAAAATCTCACATGAAATAGAGCCATAAAATCCCCATGTTGCAATGGGGCCTGTCTCAGTGCTACGCAGCCCATTCTGTGTCAGTACAGCTTGGAAACTCAGGATTGTGCTGTCTGGCCTAATATATGTCCTACACTGCCCTATCTCAGTGAGACAGTGGAGTGCACATAATTTACTAGCTGCACTGTACAGTGCCAAATTTCTAAACATCTGGAGCCTTGTGTCCTGTCCACATAGTGGCCCTGGTGCACTGCAACATGTTGATATCAAGTCCCACATTGAAATGCACTCACTCACTTATCAATGGCAGTAGTTGCAGAACATCAGTCACTACTACTGTCAGATGTCAAACTGTGTGAATGAATGGGATCGCATCATCTGCACTGGGTAACAGAATTAAAATAATACATGTTGTAGGGCAGAAAAGCCATTATGAGTTCCAAGCCAACAAAATAGAGAATTTTGAGATAAGTGTTGCCTCATTGGCGTACCTACTCTCAGTATCAGTCAAGACTCATCATTTTCTGGCTAGTATGAAAAAGTATTATGTAAATTAGTATGTGTCACACATGCCAGTATTCATGTATGTGTATCAAAGTGTCAGGAATAATGATTTAGAAAGGCCATGGGGAACATTCTGACCACGGCGGTCTAAGACCGCCGGGGCCAGGGTTGGCGGGAGCACCGCCGACAGGCCGGCGGTGCCCCGCAGGGCATTCTGACCGCGGCGGTTCGGCCGCGGTCAGAAGAGGCAAACCGGCGGTCTCCGGCCGGTTTACCGCTGCCCTTAGAATCCCCCATGGCGGCGCAGCTTGCTGCGCCACCATGGGGGATTCTGACACCCCCTACCGCCATCCTGTTCCTGGCGGTTCGCCCGCCAGGAACAGGATGGCGGTAGGGGGTGCCGCGGGGCCCCTGGGGGCCCCTGCCGTGCCCATGCCAATGGCATGGGCACGGCAGGGGCCCCCGTAAGAGGGCCCCGAAAAGTATTTCAGTGTCTGCTAAGCAGACACTGAAATACGCGACGGGTGCAACTGCACCCGTCGCACCCCTGCAACTACGCCGGCTCAATTTTGAGCCGGCGTCCTCGTTCCAGGGGCATTTCCTCTGGGATGGCGGGCGCTCTTTTGGAGAGCGCCCGCCGGCCCAGAGGAAATGTCTGAATGGCCGCCGCGGTCTTTTGACCGCGGTGCGGTCATTCAGCGGCAGTACCCTGGCGGACGGCCTCCGCCGTCCGCCAGGGTCAGAATGAGGCCCCATGTGTCCTATCCTCTGTCAGTGTAGGCCCCAGACATGGGCAATTGTCTATACAGGTCTACAAAGTGAAATCAACAGTCAAAAAACAACATGTCTCAGCCAAACAGACAGTCCACATACAGACATACATTCACGTATACAGTCCCCACGACAGATGCAAACAATGTGTTGGTACACCTTTTCTGGGTGTAATTTGACCAAAGGAAAACCATATGAAATCAGTAATGATCAAGTCACAAACACTAAAACAACGTTGGCAAATATGCCAGTCAGCAATCATCAATATAGATTGTAATGTGACCTGGACAGGGCACCACAGTCTACTCAGGATACCAATATGAACATTCCTTTGACACAGCAATGATGATAGAACCATTAAAATAAGCACAGAATCCACATCAATTTAGAGAACAGCACATATGTGTGAAGACCAATTTATTGTGTACAGGTCTGTGATAGACAGATATCAGTTACTACATCAGTGTTTCCTACATAGAGAGGTGACAGATTGCATCCCTATGTGCCAATCCCAGTGCACCATGACATATTGACTGATGAAAAGCAGCATCTTAAGGCTGACGATAAATCATACAACTTTACAGGGAACATATTTAGAATGCACCACATGTGCTCACAAGAATTCCCTTTCTAAAGGAAGTGAACTATTCAAAGGATCTCTCAGTGTGAGGTAGTGCAGCAACAATGTCACTGGTATCATACGAACACGTGTATGTGTGAGTATGAAAAACATACTGTCACTTACAGTGACAATGGACCTTCATAACAACTATTGCAGTAAGATACTTCCCAAATATGTTTGTCGGATTGCGACTGTGTCAAAAGTAGCAGGGCATGTGCATCTTTTGATATGACACAGAGAACAGGAAGAGACTTGTAGAATAAAATGTGGAAATCCATATGTAACCAATGTGGTACAATTCTGGGTCAGACACTACACATAACAGATGTGCTTGAATGTGGCTCGATTAATCACCATGATCATTGACTGATTTTTACTTTTTTTGTCTTTTCAGCTGACAAAGGATATGGGTGGTCATTACAACCCTGGCGGTCGGTGTTAAATCGGCGGTCAAAACCACCAACAGGCCAGCGGTAAAAAAAAAAGGAATTACGACCGTGGTGGAAACCGCCAACATAGACAGCCACTTTAACACTCCGACCGCCACGGCGGTACAAACAAACACCGCAACGTTAACCGCCAACAGACAGGCGAAGGACAATGTACCGCCCACAGAATTACAACCCACCATTCTGCCACCTTTTCCGGGGCGGATTCACCGCGAACAAAAACACGGCGGAAACAGGTCTTCGAAGGGAAAACGCTCATCTCTACACACCCCACGAGGAACCAGGACGCCATGGAACCGGAACTCCATATTCTCCCTGCCTTTGTCTTCCTGCTCCTCTACCAGGAGCGCGAACGCCGGCGGCGAAGACCACCGTGAGTACTGCACCTACGACACAGGGTAGGGGTGAGGGAAAAAACAGTGACACACACACGCAACACTCAAAACCCCCACCCACTACAACACACACACAAGTAAATGTTGATACATCACAGTTACACCCCCAACCCCCCCTGGAAAAATACAAGGATAAAAGGAAATGAGTCAAATGATTGTAATATATTAAAATACAGTAATCAAAAATATTTACATATATACACATTTACACTATGAACAATTATATACACCAAGAACACAAGTCCAAGGGATTCCACCATCATAGTCCATGGATCACTGGGCCCAAAAGGCATGGGTGAGGCCCACACTCAATACCTGATCAAAACGGAGAGAACACTGCAGGGGCATCAGATAGAAATAAAACAGGCACCTCAGGGGGAAGGGAAGGGGGGCACCTCAGCCGGTTGATTGCACGACATCAGGGGGCTCCATGCCCATTGATGTATCCTGGGGAGTGCAAAGCCACAGTCTCTCAAGTCTCTACAGTGGGTGGTTTGCCCACTGCTCAATCCTGGGGAGTGCAAAGCCACAGTCTCTCAAGTCTCTACAGTGGGTGGGTTGCCCACTGTTCAGTCCTGGGGAGTGCAAAGCCACAGTCTCTCAAGTGGATAACAGTCTCCACTGGTTCTGGAGGGGGCCTAGTGCCCATAGTGCTTCATCCTGCCAAGGACAGAGGTAGTGGATGTATCTCTCTACTGGTTCTGGAGGGGGCCTTGTGCCCAGAGTGCTTCATCCTGCCCGTGGCGGACTCAGTAGCGTCGGAATCATTTGCGCTGACTGGCCTGCGGGGCTGCTGGCGGCGATGTCATGGGCAGCGGTGCTTGTGGCAGTGTCCTTGGCAGCGCTGCTTGTGGTGGCGGTGACCTGGGCAGCGGTGCTTGTGGCGGTGTCCTTGGCAGTGCTGCTTGTGGTGGCAGTGTCCTCGGCAGCGTTTCAGCTTCTGGCGGCCTTGTTCTGCCCTGCGGAGCTACTGGCGGCGGTGTCCTGGGCAGCGGTTCAGCTGCTGGCGGTCTGGTTCTGCCCTGCGGGGCTGCTGGCGGCGGTGTCCTGGGCAGCGGTTCAGCTGCTGGTGGTCCTGTCTGTGGCAGCGGGGCTGCTTCTTGCAGTCGCTTGCTGGGCAGCGGGGCTGCTGGCGGTCCTGTCTGTGGCAGCGGGTCTTCTGCTGGCGGTCACTTCCTGGGCAGCGGGGCTGCTGGCAGTCCTGTCTGTGGCTGCGGGGCTGCTGCTGGCTGTCGCTTCCTGGGCAGCGGGGCTGCTGGCGGTCCTGTCTGTGGCAGCGGGGCTGCTGCTGGCGGTCACTTCCTGGGCAGCAGGGCTGCTGGCAGTCTTGTACGCTGTGCTGATCTTCCCAGACTTGCCTCTTTTACTGTGACCCTTTCCTCCCTTGGATGGTGTTGCAGCTGTCTCCACACTCCCAACTGGAACCCTGGGAGCGGGTTTGGTAGCTGGTTTCTTTCCCCTCTCCCGCCGGGCAATGTCCACCTTTTTATGCTTGACAGGTGGGGAACTGTCCATGCTCTGGCTCCTTGCCACACTGCCTGCCCTGCTGCCTGGTGCACTCCATAATCCGGTGACTATTGGCACCACTGGTACCGCCGATGTTGTGGCTGAGGTGCTAGGTTGGGACCTGGAGAATCGGGCCATAGTAGACTGACGGGGAGGGGGAGGTGAGGGAAAGAGGTCAACGCTGGACAGGAAAAGTTTCTTAGGAACACTGGGACGGGTAGCTGGAGGGGGTTTGGGAGTGGAGGAAGAGGTAGTGGTTGTAGGCGGTGTACGTTTGGTGACTTTGGGTGAAAGTGCATGGGCTGGAGGCTGTCGTGGGGTGGATGACTGTTGGGTGGGTGTGTGGCTGCATTTGTGTACCTTGGGAGGTGGCCTCACAGACACACTGGGAGAGGACACAGGGGATGTGTGAATGGTAGTGGGGGTGGTGAGTGCACGTGAGCGGGGTGTGGTGGTGGATATGCTGGTGATGGACGTAGTGGCTGAGGATGTAGTGCATGCGGGTGTGAGTGGAGACAAGACTGGGAGGGAGGAGGGAGACGAGATGGAGGGGGACACAGTGGAGGCAGTGGATGTTGGTGTGTCTGCATGTGTGTGATGCTTGCGTGAGTGCCTGTGGGAAGTGTGGTGCTTATGTTTCCCAGAGCTTCCCTTGTGTGTTGAGGTGTGTGCATGCTGGTCTGATGGTGTGCTTGGGATAGGCCACAGGGGCGTGGGTCTGGGTGGAGGAAGTTGGAGGGGGGAGGCTAGAGACAGGGACAATGGCTGCCATCAGTGCTGAAGCCAGGGTCTGAAAAGCTTGCTGAAGGGCTGCCTGACCAGAGTGAATGCCCTCCAGGAATGCATTGGTTTGTTGCAACTGCCTCTCTACACCCTGGTTGGCATTAAAAATGGTAGACTGCCCAACAGTGAGGGACATGAGGAGGTTAAGGGCCTCCTCACTGAGGGCAGCAGGGGTGACAGGGGCAGGGCCTGAGGTGCCTGGGGCAAAGGTAATGCCTACCCTCCTGGCTGAGGGGGCACGGGGCAAATGCTGAGGGGCTGCTGGGAGGGCGGTGCTGGTAGGGGGGGTGGCGGATGTACCTGTAGATGCGGGGGCACAGATGGGGCCGCCACCGCAAGGGAGCTCCCATCAGAGGAGGAGTCCATCTCGCTGGTGTCAGATCCCCGCCGTGGAGCTCCCCTCACCCTCCGTCCCACTGGTGAATTCGGAGTCCGTTGTCTCGCCCTCCAGGGCCATGTGGGATGCAGCTCCCTCCTGCTCCGGTGCCACTGCTCCTCTGCCTGATGATGCTAATGCACACAAGTACAGGGAGACCACAAAAGGGGGGGGGGACAGAAGAAAGACATGTTCAGTGCATGCAATACGGCTACCATTGGCGGACATGACAGACACAGAAGCCCCTACACTGCGCCGCACACTTGGGGTTCACTATTCAATCCCAGGGACATGGCTTACAAGGCTATGGCCGATTTCTGCACACATGGATGTCACAGGAGCCTGACTACGTGTAGTTGAACTGTACACAGGTGGGGTGGGGTGCCACAGGGCCTGCCTGAAGTAGGGAACTTAACTACGAAACTCGCCCTGGCCTAGGGGAACCCACAGCCCACCGCCCCCACCCAGACACCTAAAATGCGTGCTGAATCAGCAGAATGAGAGTGTACTCACCCCTTGTGGCTGCTGTGATGCCCTCAAGTGCCCATCCAACTCCGGATAGGCCGCCGCCAGGATCCTGAACATCAGGGGGGTCATGGTGCAACGGGCACCCCTACCGCATTGGGAGGCCATCCCCAGCTGGGCCTCCGCCGTCTTCTTGCTCCAGTGGAGAATGTCCTCCCATCTTTTCTGTGGTCGCTGTTCTCCTCAATAGGCACCGTCCGCTGGGGCATGTGAGGAGATGGCTGCATCCTCCGGTGTAGAGACCACTGGTGGAACTATCGACAATGGAGGAAAGACATGTGATCATCACCTGTAGGCTTGATCGTGCCATAATCCAGGAACTGTGTGCACAGTTGGAGCCAGACATGATGTCAGCTATCCGCCATCCCACAGGAATCCCCCCTCAAGTGCAGGTGCTGTCAGTACTCCATTTCCTAGCAAGTGGGTCATTTCAAACAACAGTGGCCATAGCATCAGGGATGTCCCAGCCTATGTTTTCCAACGTGTTGTCCAGAGCGTTGTCTGCCCTGCTGAAACACATGCGGAGCTATATAATTTTCCCTTATGTGGAGGATTTGCCTACAGTGAAAGGTGACTTCTATGCCCTGGGACATATCCCCAACATCATAGGTGCCATTGATGGGACACATGTGGCCTTGGTACCCCCACGCAGGAGAAAACAGGTGTACAGAAACTGGAAGAGTTACCATCCGATGAATGTGCATATGGTGTGTTTGGCAGACCAGTACATCTCCCATGTTAATGCAAAATTCCCTGGATCAGTGCATGACGCTTACATCTTGTGGAATAGCAGCATCCCTTATGTGATGGGGCAACTCCAGAGGCACCGGGTCTGGCTATTAGATGAGCACCTGGACCCAAATCAGTGGGAATAGTTGTCTGGGTCTGTGGATGTCCCTATGAGTCAGTGTGTGTCTAACAGTTGTCCCTCGCCATTTGTAGGTGACTCTGGTTACCCCAACCTGTCATGGCTACTGACCCCCGAGAGGAATCCCAGGACATGGGCAGAGGAAAGCTACAATGAGGCCCATGGGCGAACTAGGAGGATTAAAGAGCGGACCTTCGGCTTCCTGAAGGCCAGGTTCCGGTGCCTCCATATGACAGGTGGTTCCCTATTCCACTCACCAAAGACGATGTGCCAGATCATCGTGGCCTGCTGTATGCTTCACAACTTGGCTTTGCGATGGCAGGTGCCTTTTCTGCAGGAGGATGGTCCAGATGGAGGTGTTGTGGCAGCTGTGGACCCTGTGGACAGTGAAGATGAGGAAGCAGAAGAAGAGGACATCGACAACAGGAACACGATGATCATGCAATACTTCCAGTGAGACACAGGTAAGAAGACAACACTGCCTGCTACATCCGATTTAATCCACTACCTCTCTACTGTCTGTCATTTTCACCCAGTGTGTGGTCACTGAGTTATCACTTTCCCTTACGATTTCACAGATGTGGGTCCCACTGTGTGACATCTGCTTTGTTTCCTCATGGACTAGAGCTGTGTGACATAGGTATATTGACATTACATTTGAAAGAGCATTTTGCCACTGTAATTGCTAATACAATATTTCAAAATCACAGACAGACTCCTGATTGTTTTGTGCTTTAAGTGTGTTTATCTAAGTGCTCAATATTGGAGGGGGTAGTAAAATGGTGAGGGGTGATGGTGGAGGAATGTCCATGGCAGAGTCCAGTCTATTAGTCTCACAGGTGCATTGTCCAAAGGGACATAGGAAGTGGAGCTGGGGCAGTTTAAGGATGGACAGGGTGACAAGGTGGGACAGAAGGATGACAATCAGGGTGGTCTCATTTCTTGGCGGGGGTCTTGGCATTGTTCTCTGTCTTTGTCCTGGATCTCAGGGACCGCTTGCGGGGTGGCTTTCCATCTGCAGGGGGTGGGGTGCTGGTGTTGTGGTCCTGTGGCGGTGCCTCCTGTCCACTAGCGCCGGCGGAGGTGGTGGGCAGTTCATCATCCAGGCTTGTGTCAGGGGCCCCTTGTTGTGCCACAGTGTCCCTCCTGGTGTTGAGGAGTTCCTTCAGCACCCCTAAAATGGTACCCAGGGTGGAATTGATGGATCTGAGTTCCTCCCTGAACCCCAAATACTGTTCCTCCTGCAGCCGTTGGGTCTCCTGATACTTGGCCAGTACCTTTGCCATCGTCTCCTGGGAATGGTGGTAGGCTCTCATGATGTTGGAGAGGGCCTTGTGGAGAGTGGGTTCCCTGGACCTGTCCTCCCCCTGTCGCACCGCAGCACTCCCAGTTCCCCTGTGTTCCTGGGCCTTTGTCCCCTGAACCGTGTGCCCACTACCACTGCCCTCAGGTCCCTGGTGTTGTTGGGGTGGTGGGTTATCCTGGGTTCCCTGTAGTGGTGGACACACTGTTGCTTGAAGTGTCCTGGGGACAGAGGTATGGGCCCACTGGGTGGGAGCTGTGCTGGTGTTTCCAGAGGGGGCAAGCTCTGTAGTGGCCTGTGTCAGTGTGAGTGGAACCGACTGCCCTGAGGTCCCAGATGGGCCGGGCTGGTCATCTAGATCCAGTTGGACAGAGATGCTGTCATCACTGTGGGCCTCTTCTGTGGGTGGAGTGGACATGTCTGGACCCTCCTGTCCGGTGTCGTTGGGTAGGGGTCCTGCAGGGGTATAAAGGCATGATTATTGCATCTGTATGTGCCATGGAGTGCAATGTGTGGGTGACAGTGTACCCCAGTGCTTGCATTCCTGTGTAGGTCCTTGTGTGATGATGGTTTAGGGGGGTGTATGGGTATGTGCAGGGGCCATGCATTGGTGATGGGTGTCCATGCTTTGGTGTTGCATGCAAGGCTTGGTGTTGGGATTGGTGGTTTGTGATATTGGGACATGTGTGAGGAGTAGGATTGATGGTGGTGAGGACGAGGGTGGGGGTTTGTGATGGCATGCAAGTAGGGTGGGGGATGTAATAGTAAAGATTTGACTTACCAGAGTCCATTCCTCCATCTACTCCTGCGAGGCCCTCAGGATGCAGAATAGCCAAGACATACTCCTCCCATGTTGTTAGTTGTGGGGGAGGAGGTGTGTGTCCGCCGCCAGTCCTCTGTACCACGATGTGGTTTCATGAGACCACGGAACGCACTTTCCCCCGTAGGTCGTTCCACCTCTTCCTGATGTCATCCCTATTTCTTGGGTGCTGTCCCACTGAGTTGACCCTGTCCACGATTCTTCGCCATAGCTCCATCTTCCTAGCTATGGAGGTGTGCTGCACCTGTTATCCGAATAGCTGTGGCTCTACCCGGATGATTTCCTCCACCATGACCCTGAGCTCCTCCTCAGAGAACCTGGGTGTCTTTGCCGTGCCATGGGGTGGTGTGGGTGATGTGTGGGGTGGTGCGTGTTGTGATGTGTGGGGTGATTTTAGAGGTGTGTTGTGTGAGGTGCATGGATGCTATGTGGGTGATGGTGTGGAGTGCCTGTGGATGCTATTGTTCTTTCTGATGGTGTCTCTCTCTGGCCTTCTTTCTCAATTTTGGTAGTAAGGGTTTGTGGGTGATGTGGGTGTGTGTTTTATAATGTATTGGGTGTGTGGGAGTGGTGTGTGTATGTGTATCAGGTGTGTGTATTTCAAATTGTCCAATGTGGATGTGTTTTGTATATGTGTGTGTATTTTGAGCGCGGCGGTGTGTACCGCCAATGGAATACCGCGGTTGAAAGACCGTCGCGTGGATTTGTGGGTCATAATAGTGTGGGCGTATTCCTGTTGGCGTGACGGTGGAGGATTTGTTATCGCCAGTTTATCACTGACCTTTGGTGAGGCGGACTTGTGTGGGTGTCTAGATTTTGGCGGATTCCAGCCTTTGGGTCATAATGACCGTGGCGGAATTCCGCAGCGGTGTGTTGGCGGTCTTCTGCACGGCGGTATGCGGCTTTTACCAACAATCTTGTAATGACCCCCATGGTCTGCAGCCATTACTCCCCATTTGCATCTTCCCATACTGAAGCAGAGTACATCTATAGCCAGTCCTGAAGTCTCACATTCAGAGCTTAGACATGTCCAGGGGGAGATTGCTGTGCTCCCCCTCATGCTCTGCAAAATTATCCTTGTGTGTTGTATACTGCACAACATCTGTGTGAGGACATTGTACATGAGCCTTGGGGGCCAGGAAGAACAGGATGAGGATGAATATGAGGACAGAGGGGAAAAATTGGCCACTATTAGGGGTACCCCGTGAAGAAACCTCATTTTACAGAAGTTTGTCTGTGATGTAGCTTGATGGCCATATTCCTTTTTTACAGAAGGAATCATCAAAATAGTGAGTAAATACACGAACACTACCTTTGTGTACACAATTTCATTTCACAGCAACTGGAACCATCAAAACACTCACATCTCATCATATATAATTTGACCCATCACAAAGGTTTGTAGCTAGGTGTTACACTGACCCCAGGACAACATCATGTAGACCAAAATATGTGTGCATATCAACAACTTGTACAAAACACATGTGCTTCTGGAAGACATACCAGACAAAGGTAGCATTGTGGAACAGTGTGCACATGTTGTGAGTATGTGTGCTGCAATAGTGTACTGACCATAATATATCTTACTACAATCCAAAGGGAGTGTAGATATAAACAGTGTGCAATTACGGAGTGTGTGTGTTATATATCTTGAAATTGTTTACTGCCTGCCATTCTTGGAGGCCGGTATAGTGGCCTCATTGTTCTATAATTGGGAATAAAGACTCTTATGATGTACATGGGCACAGTGCAACCCAGGTAGTCTCCATATGTTACATCAAGGTTTGTAAGCACATAGCAAAATCAGTGTGGTATTTTACATAGCACATTTAAATGTGGAGACCCAAGCTGTGTCAATGCTGGATTGACTACCTAGGACCAATACAGGCACACTTTTCCCATTAGGCAAGGATGTAGCTATCACATTCAGGAATGGATGAGACTGCATTGCCGTCTTACCCCTAAACAAACAATGCTGTCCTTCCTATTGCTCCATCCATGTGTGTTGATAAATACAGGACACAATTAAAATCAAAGAGCAAAAGAGATTGTCAAGGTTTGGGTACATGCAATATCATTATTGCCAAGGTAGCTTGCACTGATGCATTCTAGGTTAGAGTGGCATAATCTGTCAGCAAATGCACATATGACCATCTAGTGAGAATGGTTAGCCACATCCTAAGTTCACGTAACCCCTCTCTGTTGTAGAATAATGTAATGCATGGAAATGATAAACATATTCTGACTTGGAAGACATCACACTTGTTGGGCCTACTCAAACTGGCCTCGTGAAAATCAATATAGGCTAACAATTATGGCAAACACTTTTCCACAGGTGTATTGTGCATGTGCCACATCTATTGTGCCAGACACCAAGCCCAAACAGCAGATGTGTGTGGACAACAATATTATATGGTATGGTAATGGTTAGGTATTTTTAGTTGGGAAAATTATCTCTTGCTCATAGTAACAGGTGTCATACTTGCCTAGCCAAATACATTTCAAACCTATACAATCAGTCTGTGAGCTGGATGCCACATACAAAGTAGAATGGCTGATGCAGTCAGTGTATGTCATTCCCTGAGTGTGTATTGTGTCTGTAACATATGCTTTAGGAGGAAAGCAGACACATAGTATATTTCAGTGTTTGCCTAATCATGTATAAGAATGTGTATGTCATTTGTATACAACTGCAGTATCTGTGAAATAAAAAAGACCTACTACACAGCTATCTACTGTACATTTGGCCAAGCATAATACAAACTGTAATACATCCAAATAATGTAAAGGTCTCCACAATTCACAATATATGTGTGTAGTTCACAGATCCTAATTGTCATTCCTAATGTCTGCATCATTAACGCAATGAGGCACACATATGCACACTGTTACATACAAATGCAACACATCCCAAGTCCTCAAGCATGTCATGTAAGAAAAGATGTGCAGGAAAAGTGAGCCCTAGGGGTGTTTACATGCATTGCACAATTCACTAGACTGTACCTCTCACAATAGGCTAATTGTGTCATTCAAACCTAACACATTGTTCATTTGCGCTATGCTGACCCGGAGAGTCAGACAGAAGCCACACATCTACGCAAAAGTGTAAAAAAACTGCATTGTGCATTGGTATGCGTTGGTATTTCTCTACTGATGCATCAGGAAAAATTATGCATTTGTAGAAACCGTGTCCATCCATCCATGAAATGACGCAGTGGTTCTGCCATGCTGCAAACCAGGAAGTGTGAAGGTACTTTAAATTTCTTACAGCCTTTTTGTCTCTGCTGGCTGGTGGAAGTATTTGGTGTGTGCTCTGGTGACTGAATACATTTTATTCTCTTTTCAGTGTCTATGCTGTCCCTGTTATGTTTAAAATTTGTTTGGGTATTGTATTTGTATTTTGTATTGTTTTCTCCACTTTATTATTGGATGTATGCCTATTTAGTGGTTTGTAGATTTAGGTAGGTGTGGGATGAGTTTGTGAAGTTCCAGTACAAAGAAAACAACTCAATAAACTCTGACTCACTCCTGAGAACGGATGGAGTTGTGCACGGCTTCCCATCCGCAATGATTGGTGCAAATAGCGCACTCCGTGTTGCAATGCAAGTGTGAACGGCACCACATGGTCATCAGCGTGCACTGCCGTCTTGTTTTTCCTATTTTGTGCATGGGCTGGGCCTACTTTTCAATCTGTACTATATCTTTGCTATCATCATTTTATCCTACCTATCATCCCCTTTTTTACATATATTCCCTTAGTGTGTGTATTTGTGTTGACATATTTCAGGTTTTTGCCCAACAATTCCTTCTCTTTACTTCTGTCTTTTTTTTTATTTCCACCCAGCACTATGATATACAGTCAAAGAGGGAGAGGCGTCAGCAGTGCAGCAAACCACAAACCCGGAGGGCGCCAGCACCGCCAGGGGGTACAGCCTTGTACCATTATTAGCAAGGGGAACGGGGCTACACTTGTTTTTTATGTCTAGTGCTACCTCACCCCCAATGCTGGCAGCAGTCCTGGGAGTGGGTACAGTATGTGGGAGCATCAGCTGCTGCGGGGAAAGGTGTGACATTGCTTCTGCCGACGTACTGGGGTTCAGCACACCCATCAGCAGCTGGTGGATCACTGGGCCAATAGCCTGGACTGGGAATGCGATCTGGTCAACCTGCGAGGCATACAGGTTGTAGGGCTTGGTGAGTAATAGTACTAACCTATTACTTAGTACTGATTTTGTTGTGTCCTACAATGTTAATTTAGTTTTTTCAAATAGCATGCTGCTCACTCTCAGAGGTAAGTTAAGTTTGTGTAATCTTACGAATGATATGTGAGCCAATTTGAACAATCCAGGTGCTCTGTGCTACCTAGTTCTGCTCATTGCTGTAGGCGCTGGCTTGGGCTGATTATTTAAGAACTTATGCTGATTCCTACATCCTGCCATCACTAAGAAAGTGGTACTGTGGTAGTACTAATAATATAACATAAGTGAGTTAGTGTTCTCTGTGTATTTGTTTTTATTTAGCTTGTACAGTCTCACATAATCTCCCACTGGGAAACTGACTGAATTGGCCCATCAGGGTAGCTGATATTTGTGAAGCAAATGTCATGAGTTGCAATGTGTTAGTATTTCCAAATGTATTTTAGGAAATTTGGAATAGGGCTTAGGCAAGGTTTCAGAAATTAGGAATAGGTCAACTCAATAATATTGGTGATCTCATTTAGAAAAGTACAATGTCAATATGTTACTGCCTTTGCCTGTCAAAATTGACCAGGAGATTAACCGTACCACAAATCTATTTTGTTATGCTCCTTATTTCTTACATCAGCAGCAAAGGGCAAGAAGAAGGCATCAGAGGGTCAGGCCAAGAAGGGTGCCACCACCAGAGCTGCGGCAGGTGGAAGTGCCACACCACCACTAGCGCTTCAGCTGCGGCAGATGGTTCTGCTGACCCCAGGAAGTTCTTGTTAATAATATTTATTCCCCTAAAATTTACCTCTCACAATTAGAATAATTTTTCCTCCATCATATACTGTCACATTTTTTCAAATTCTCTTCGTATTTAATGTTTTTTCTTGTTATCCCTCCCTGTTCTATTATTCTTGTTTCTGTAGTTAACATTCTCGTGTGCTAATCTCTAGCTTAAGCTTTCTTCTGCTTGATTTGTTACGATGTCCCTCTCTCCTAATTTGCATACCCTGTGGACTGGTATGTATGGCTAAGACAAAAGATTAGGTGGTCTACTCTGAAGATTGCAGAATTTGCAGACCCAAGCAAACTCTTCTTCGCTTGTTTGTTGAGAAGATGTTCTATTTCTTCTTCATACTCAAATGACAAGATGTGACCATGGTTATTGTGACGCCACCAATGCTGTGTATTATTACTATTCAATATCCCAGCAGTTTCAATGGCAGTGCAGCATGGCAGGAAAGTAGTATGAGGACACTCCCATTGCATTTGCCAACCAAAACCATGGCCCATATTTATACTTTTTGACGCAAAACTGCGCTAACGCAGTTTTGCGCCAAAAAAATTAGCGCCGGCTAACGCCATTCTGAAGCGCCATGCGGGCGCCGTATTTATTGAATGACGTTAGCCGGCGTTAGCCGCCGGCGCTGTCTGGTGTGCGTTAAAAAAAACGACGTACACCAGGCAGCGCCGGCGTAGGGGGAAAATGGCGTATGGGCGTCCAGAAATGGTGCAAGTCAGGCTGAGGCAAAAAAATCGCCTTAACCCGATTTGCGCCATTTTTTTACGACGCCCATCCCCCATTGAAATGACTCCTGTCTTAGCAAAGACAGGAGTCATGCCCCCTTGCCCAATGGCCATGCCCAGGGGACTTCTGTCCCCTGGGCATGGTCATTGGGCATAGTGGCATGTAGGGGGGCACAAATCAGGCCCCCCTATGCCACAATTTTAAAAAAAATACTTACCTGAACTTACCTTAATGTCCCTGGGGTGGGTCCCTCCATCCTTGGGTGTCCTCCTGGGGTGGGCAAGGGTGGCAGGGGGTGTCCCTGGGGGCAGCGGAGGGCACCTCTGGGCTCATTCTGAGCCCACAGGTCCCTTAACGCCTGCCCTGACCCAGGCGTTAAAATCCGGCGCAAATGCAGGTTTTTTAGTCCCGCCCACTCCCGGGCGTCATTTTTGCCCGGGAGTATAAATACGACGCATATGCATCACAGTCATTTTTTAAGACGGGAACGCCTACCTTGCATATCATTAACGCAAGGAAGGTGTTCACGCAAAAAAATGACGCTAACTCCATGAACTTTGGCGCTAGACGAGTCTAACGCCAAAGTATAAATATGGAGTTAGTTTTGCGTCGAATTTGCGTAGAAAAAAACGATGCAAATTCGGCGCAAACGGAGTATAAATATGCCCCCATATGTCTTTCATTCATTAACCAATTTATTCTACCCCTTCATTGCACTTTAAATGAGTCATCGTTATATCTCTTCCCCTCCATTAAGGTTGGCTTGACTTCTGGCTTTTGTAACCAACAAAATGCCCAAAGTGATATTTTAGAGGGGAGAGAACATACAGCGAATTGAACTGTAGTCACATATTGCGGTTGTAATTTTTTTTGTAAAAAATAAAATAAAACAGGGGAGGTGGATCTGGCATCTAAAATGTGCAATATATATATTTTTTTTCTGCACAGATCACCATTGCCGGGGCCAGCACTAGTGTGCCAGATGACGCAACAGCACCTGAAGTGGAATTCTCTGCGGTGGCAGAGACGGGCAATAGTAAGTCACATTGCTTGGTTATTGACAATTACTAGTATACCACTGTATGTGTTAAGTGAGGAAGATTCCACTCATCATCATCCATGACCTCCCTGCTTATGGCACTTCTCGATCCTGACCCTTGGGACAGCACCCCACCTAACTGAAGCATGTTCAATCAGTCATTGCAGTGTTGGCTTTGCAATGTGCATCTGCTTCTGTTAATGTGTCATTTACAAAGCTTTCAATAGATTGCAAACCATAAAGAAAATGAGGTATCTTTCACATCCCTCCCAGTGCCCACTCAGTCACCTCTTAGTACCAATCCTAGCAAAAACTTTAAAACATCTTTTTTTGTGTGTGCCACATGTTACAAGACAAGTGGTTCTTATGGCTTCCACAGTGGATTTACACCTGTTCGAATTTGACATTCAACAATTTTTACTTTCAACTACAGTGATTGACTCAGCCTAAGCTTAATAGACACATAGGGGATCATTCTGACCTCGTCGGTAAAAGGCGCTTACCGCCGGTCAGAAGACCGCCATAACACCGCCGCGGCCGCGGTAAACCGCCACGGTCATTCTGACCCGCAACTGGCAAACTGCCAAACACCCGACATCCACAAAAGTCCGCCACACCAAAGGTCAGCGAAAAAATGGCGATGACCAAACCTCCACCGCCACGCCAACAGAAATACGCCCATACCATTCCGACCCACAAATCCACGCGGCGGTCTTTCAAACGCGGTATTCCATTGGCGGTACACACCGCCGCGGTCAAAATACACACACATAGAAAACTCAGCCACATTGGTCAGTTTGAAATACACACACCTGATACACATACTAACACCACTCCCACACACCCAACACAATATAAAACACACACCCACATCACCCACAAGCCCCTACGACCCGAAATCATTGACGAAGGCTAGAGAGAGAGCACAGAATAGACAATCCCACAACACAGAGGCACACAACACCATCACCCACACAGAATCCACGCAACAAACACCACACACCACCACACGCACCACACTCATCACCACAAACGCCACCCCACACCTCAACCACACCACCCCATGGCACCCCAAAGACACCCCAGGTTCAGTGACGCCGAACTCAGGGTCATGGTGGAGGAAATAGTTCGTGTAGAGCCCCAGCTCTTCGGGGCACAGGTGCAGCACACCACAATTGCCAGGAAGATGGAGCTATGGCAAAGGATGGTGGACAGGGTTAACGTGGTGGGACAGCATCCATGCAATCGGGAGGACATCAGGAAGAGATGGAACGACCTACGGGGGAAGGTGAGTTCCATGGTATCAAGGCACAACATTGCGGTGCAGAAGACTGGCGGCGGACCCCCACCTACTCCCCCAGAATTTACCGGGTGGGAGGAGGAAGTCTTGCACATCCTGCATCCTGAGGGCCTCACAGGAGTAGGCGGAGGAATGGACTCTGGTAAGGCAAATCTTCACTACTGCTTCCCACCCCCACCCCACCTGCATGCCAAATCATACCCCCACCCTCACCCCCTCCCCCATCACACCAACCCCTAGCAAAAGGCTCACCATCACAACCCACCCATCCCAACACCAAGCCCTGCATGCGACCACAAAGCATGGACACCCATCACCAAAGCATGCCCACTGCACACACACATCAACCCCACAAGCCACCCTCACAAATGCCCCCACAAGGAAATGCCTGCACATGGGTACACGGACACCCACCCATCACACGAAATGCCACACACAGAAGCAATAACCATACCTTGATACCCCTGCAGGACCCGAACGCCACCACACCGCCACGGAGGGTCCAGAGATGTCCATCCCACCCCCAGAAGAGGCCCCCAGCGATGACAGCAGCTCTGTCTCCCTGGAGCCAGACGACCAGCCCGGCCCATCGGGGACCTCTGGACAGTGGGTTCCCCACAGACAGCCACAGGCTACAACAGACCCAACCCCCTCTGGGAACACCAGCACAGCTCCCACCCAGCGGGCCCATGCCTCTGTCTCCAGGACACGTAAATCAGCGGTGTGTCCACCACTACAGGGCACCCAGGTTGACCCACCACCCCAACAACAACAGGGACCTGGGGGCAGTGGTAGTGGGCACACCGTCCAGGGGACAGAGGCCCAGGAACACAGGGGAACTGGGAGGGCTGCTGTGCGACAGGGGGGGACAGGCCCGGGGAACCGACTCTCCAAGAGGCCCTCTCCTCCATCATGGGAGCATACCACCGCTCCCAGGAGACGATGGCGACGGTACTGGCCCGGTTCCAGGAGATCCAGGAACTGCAGGAGGAATGGTACATGGGGTTCAGGGAGGAACTGAGGAACATCGGTTCCGCAATGGGGACCATCATTGTGGCCCTTACCCAGATCGTCACCACATTGCGGGACCATGTGGCACCCCAAAGGGCCCCTGTCACTAGCCCAGGCCAGGATCATGCCTACCACCTCCGCCGGCGCTAGGGGACAGGAGGCCCCCACACAACGACAGGCCACCCGAACCCCACCTCCTGCAGAAGAAGAACCACCCCGCAAGCAGAACCTGAGATCTCACAAGAAGACAGAGTAGGATTGCAAGACCCCCGCCAGCCTAAGATACCCCCTGATGTCATCCCACTGTCCCACATTGTCACCCTATCCAACCTTGAACTGCCCCTGCTCCATCCTTCCCCAGGCATATGGACAATGCACCTGTGCGACTGAGAACTGGACTCTGCCATGGACATTACTCCACCCCCACCCATCACCGTTTCCCAATCATGTACCTATATGTAGCACTTAAAATAAATCACTTATTCCACTTAAAAAAACAGGAGTCTGCTTGTATTCTTAACAAATGTATTACACATAACGGTGCTATAATGTCCAGTTACTTTGTGATGACAACATACCAATTTCAATAAGCTTTAGTCCATGGGCAAACAAAGCTGAAGTCAGGCAGTGGGTCATACAGCTCTGAAAAGGGAAGGGAGAGTCACAAATCAGTTAACAGGAACTGGGAGGGAAACACAGACAGTGGAGACGCATGAGGCCTTAAGTAAACGTAAAATGGGGTGGCTGATTCTTACCTGTGTGCTACTGAAAGTATTGCTGTATGACTGTCTCCCTGTTGTCCGTGTCGTCCCCGTCATCTTCCTCCTCTTCACTCTCCACAGGCTCCACAGCTGCTACAACACCACCATCTGGACCATCCTCCTGCAGAAAAGGCACCTGGCGTCGCAATGCAAGATTGTGAAGCATACAGCAGGCCACGATGATCTGGCACACCTTCTTTGGTGAGTACATAAGGGATCCCCCTGTCATATGCAGGCACCTAAACCTGGCCTTCAGGACCCCGAAGGTCCTTTCTATGATCCTCCTAGATCGCCCATGGGCCTCATTGTACTGTTCCTCTGCCCTGGTCCGGGGATTCCTCACTGGGGTCAGTAGCCACAACAGGTTGGGGTAACCAGAGTCACCAATTAGCCACACACGGTGTCTCTGTAGCTGTTCCATCACATAAGGGATGCTGCTATTTCGCATGACATACTCGTCATGCACTGACCCAGGGAACTTGGCATTTACATGGGAGATGTACTGGTCAGCCAAACACACCACCTGGACATTCATAGAATGATAACTTTTTCTGTTTCGTTACACCTGCTCACTTTCTTTGGGGGGAACCAAAGCCACATGGGTCCCATCAATGGCACCAATGATGTTGGGGATATGTCCAAGGGCATAGAAATCACCCTTCACTGTAGCCAAATCGCCCACCTCAGGGAAAATAATGTAGCTCCGCATGTATTTCATCAGGGCAGACAACACTCTGGACAAAACCTTAGAAAACATAGGCTGAGACATCCCAGATGATATGGCCACTGTTGTCTGAAAAGACCCACTTGCCAAAAAATGGAGTACTGACAGAACCTGCACCAGAGGGGGAATCCCTGTGGGTTGGCGGATGGGGGACATCAGGTCTGGCTCCAGCTGGGCACATAGTTCATGTATAGTTGCTCTGTCAAGCCGGTATGTAAGTATGATATGTCGTTCTTCCATTGTCGACAGGTCCACCAGCGGTCGGTACACGGGAGGATTCATCCTTCTCCTCGCAAGTCACAGCGGACGGTGCCTAGGAAGGACAACATGGAGCACACAGTCAAGCAACCCACAGGTTCGTTCACACAGCTTGCACAGTACACGAATCGCTATGCATTGAATGGCTTGTATGAGTGGCAATGCAAGGCCTAGGCCTGTGTGACGCAGTAGAAATCATGCCATGTGGGCCCTTGAAATGGCGGCTGCCTGACCTGTGAAGTGTGACAGTGGGATGTGAGGTCACTGCGCTGGCGTGGCACACTGTGGCGGTAGGCGGTCAAAGACCGCGGCGCAAAGCAGCATTGGTTAACATTGAACCCTATGGGTCTCAGGAGCCAATGACGATGTGCAGCGGCGGTCGCGGTACGCACCGCCGCGGTACGCACCGCCGTGGGCGTGACCGCCATTTTCTATCTGATTAATCCCTTGAGACCTGATCATCCACAGGAGAGGACCTATACTGCAAGTGCTGCTGTGACCTCGGTCTGGGAGATGCAATGGCTGCTGCGACTGGGGAAAGGGCCCCTGCCTTCACTTCCGAAGAATTGGAGAAACTTGTTGATGGGGTCCTCCCCCAGTATGCGCTACTCTACGGTCCTCCAGACCAACAGGTTAGTACACAGGGTGCACGTTGAATGGGCTATGCCTGTGTTGAGTGGGGTGTATGTAAGATGGTGGGGAGGGGAGCGAATGAGGAGTGCAACGCACGAAAGATGAGAGCATGTGCCACATGGCTAGGTTGGGGAGGGGGGGCCCACTCACATTGACCAGGCAGAAAACTGATGCGATTTCCTTTACCACCCTGTACATGTCACATAGGTCAGCGCCCATCAGAAGATCGACATTTGGCGTGCCATCGCCAAGGACGTCCGGGCCCTGGGGGTCCACAACAGACGGGGCACCCACTGCCGAAAGAGGTGGGAGGACATCCGCCGCAGGACCAGAAAGACAGCTGAGTCTCTGCTGGGGATGGCCTCCCAACGTAGGAGGGGTGCCAGCTGCCAATTGACCCCCCTGATGTCCCGGATCCTGGCAGTGGCCTACCCCGATTTGGATGGGCGCGTGAGGACATCACAGCAGACACAAGGGGGTGAGTATCAGCACATTCTGCTATCTTTGCGCGCAGTGAAGGTATCTGGGTGGGGGAGGAGGGCTGTAGCTATCTCCAGGCCAGGGCGCATTCTGTAGGCTAGGCCCCTCTGTTAGACACGGTCCTGTGCCCCCGCCACCCACCTCTGTAGGGTGCCAAGTACAGCTATCCATGGTCCGGCCTCACCCATGTGTGCATTTGTCGTCCATAGACCTGTAGGCCTAGTCACAATAACTGAGTAGTGTACCCCCATTGCGCGGCCTAGGTCAGGGGGCTTCTGTGTCTGTCCTCTCCGACAACGGTGTTGCCAATGCATGCACTCAACCTGTCTTCATTTCTCCCCCCCCCTTTTCTTTGTCTTCCTGTTCATGTGTGCATTAGCATCATCAGGCGGAGGAGAAGTGGCATCGGCGCACGGGGGAGCTGCATCTCACATGGCCCCGGAGGGCCATACAACAGACTCCGAATACACCAGTGAGACAGAGGGCGAGTGGAGCTCCACAACGGGGACCCGTGGAGATGTCAGCGACACCGACACGTCCTCGGAAGGGAGCTCCCTAGCGGTGGCAGCAACATCCGTGCCCACCGCCACAACAGGTACAGCCGCCACCCAGCGCACCAGCCCCGCCCTCCCAGCAGCCCCTCAGCCTTCGCTCCGTGCCCGCTCGCCCAGGAAGGCGGGCATCTCCTTTGCCCCAGGCACCTCAGGCCCTGCCCCAGTTACCCCTGCTGCCCTCAGTGAGGAGGTCATTGACCTCCTCAGGACACTCATTGTTGGGCAGTCTACCCTTTTGAATGCCATCCAGGGTGTAGAAAGGGAGGTGCATCGGAGCAATGCATACCTGGAGGGCATTCATTCTGGTCAGGCTGCCCATCAGCGATCGTTCAATGCTCTGGCCTCAGCACTGACGGCAGCCATTGTCCCTGTCTCCAGCCTCCCTCTTCTGACTCCCTCCAACCAGTCCCAGTCTCCTGTTCCTCTGCCTATCCCATCCACACCATCAGACCAGCCTGCACACACCTCTACACCCAAGGGCAGCTCATCCAGACATAAGCACCACAGATCCCACAAGCATTCACCCAAGCAACATCCAGATGCAGACATGCCAACAGTCACTACCACCTCTGTGTCCCCCACCTCCTTATCTCCCTCCTCCCTCCCTGTGACGTCTCCACTCACACCTGCATGCACACAACCATCAGCCAGTACTTCCATCACCAGCACACCCTCCATTACAGTCCGCACACGTGCAGTCACCGCCCCCACTGCAATTTACACGTCCCCTGTGTCCTCTCCCAGTGTGTCTGTCACCCCTTCTTCCAAAGCACACAAACGCAGGCAGCCACTCACCCAACAGCCATCCACCTCACGACAGCCTCCGTCACAGGCACCTGCACCCAAAGACAGCACACTTGACTCTCCTACAACCACATCCTCTTCCTCCACTCCCAAACCCACTACACCTACCCGTCCCTGTCCTTCCAAAGTCCTTTTCCTTTCCAACCTTGAGCTCGTTCCAATCACTGACCCACCCCCTCCATCTGGAAAGAGTAAAAAAAGCACCTCAGCCACCACCAGCCCTGCATCTACTATGACCATAGTGCAGGGCTATTGGAGTCCACCAGATCCTAGGGCAGGAACATCAGCCAGCAGCAAGGGGACAGCCAGCCCACCCCCTGGGAAGAGGACAAAAAAGAAAAAGGCCCGGCGCGACAAGACTGAGACGGCTGCCACCAAGGACAGTAGCCTTGCCCCGTCACCTGCCACATCATCCAAGGGAGGCAAGGGCCACAGAGCTTCAGCGAAGGAGGGCAAGGGCAGCAGGGCGGAGAAGTCAGGCAGGAGGCGAGCTGCCCAGGAGGGCCCCACCAGCCCCATTCCGGGTGTGACGGACGACACCCACGGGCCCAGGACTCCAGCACAGGAGGGCGCCGCGACCGCAAGTTCGGATGGTGAATGAGCGGGAAGTCTTGCCCAGGTCTGGCTCCCTAGACACACAGGACAAGCACCGCTGAACAGGGCCCCGCCGGGAGGAGCACCGCTGAACAGGGCCCCACCGGGAGGAGCACCGCTGAACAGGGCCCCGCCGGGAGGAGCACCGCTGAACAGGGCCCCGCCGGGAGAAGCACCGCTGAACAGGGCCCCGCCGGGACAAGAACCGCTGAACAGGGCCCCGCTGGGACAAGAACCGCTGAACAGGGCCCCGCCGGGACAAGAACCGCTGAACGGGCCCCACCGGGACAAGAACCGCTGAACAGGCCAAGCCGGGAGGAGCACCGCTGAACGGGCCCCGCTGGGACAAGAACCGCTGAACGGGCCCCGCCGGGACAAGAACCGCTGAACAGGGCCCCGCCGGGACAAGAACCGCTGAACGGGCCCCGCCGGGAGGAGCACCGCTGAACGGGCCCCGCCGGGAGGAGCACCGCTGAACAGGGCCCCGCCGGGACAAGAACCGCTGAACAGGGCCCCGCCGGGACAAGAACCGCTGAACGGCCCCGCCGGGAGGAGCACCGCTGCACAGGGGCCCTTCCTGTCAAGCACCGCTCCGCTGGGCCCTTCCTGTCAAGCACCGCTCTGCTGGGCCCTTCCTGTCAAGCACCGCTCCGCTGGGCCCTTCATCTCAAGCACCGCTCCGCTGGGCCCTTCCTGTCAAGCACCGCTCCGCTGGGCCATTCATCTCAAGCACCGCTCCGCTGGGCCCTTCATCTCAAGTACCGCTCCGGTATTCCCTAGTATATGGTACTGAGGTACCCAGGGTATTGGGGTTCCAGGAGATCCCTATGGGCTGCAGCATTTCTTTTGCCACCCATAGGGAGCTCTGACAATTCTTACACAGGCCTGCCACTGCAGCCTGAGTGAAATAACGTCCACGTTATTTCACAGCCATTTTACACTGCACTTAAGTAACTTATAAGTCACCTATATGTCTAACCTTTACCTGGTAAAGGTTGGGTGCTAAGTTACTAAGTGTGTGGGCACCCTGGTACTAGCCAAGGTGCCCCCACATTGTTCAGAGCCAATTCCCTGAACTTTGTGAGTGCGGGGACACCATTACACGCGTGCACTACATATAGGTCACTACCTATATGTAGCTTCACAATGGTAACTCCAAATATGGCCATGTAACATGTCTATGATCATGGAATTGCCCCCTCTATGCCATCCTGGCATAGTTGGCACAATCCCATGATCCCAGTGGTCTGTAGCACAGACCCTGGTACTGCCAAACTGCCCTTCCTGGGGTTTCACTGCAGCTGCTGCTGCTGCCAACCCCTCAGACAGGCATCTGCCCTCCTGGGGTCCAGCCAGGCCTGGCCCAGGATGGCAGAACAAAGAACTTCCTCTGAGAGAGGGTGTGACACCCTCTCTCAGAGGAAAATGGTGTGAAGGCAGGGGAGGAGTAGCCTCCCCCAGCTTCTGGAAATGCTTTGTTGGGCACAGATGTGCCCAATTCTGCATAAGCCAGTCTACACCGGTTCAGGGGACCCCTTAGCCCCTGCTCTGGTGCGAAACTGGACAAAGGAAAGGGGAGTGACCACTCCCCTGACCTGCACCTCCCCTGGGAGGTGTCCAGAGCTCCTCCAGTGTGCTCCAGACCTCTGCCATCTTGGAAACAGAGGTGCTGCTGGCACACTGGACTGCTCTGAGTGGCCAGTGCCACCAGGTGACGTCAGAGACTCCTTCTGATAGGCTCCTTCAGGTGTTAGTAGCCTATCCTCTCTCCTAGGTAGCCAAACCCTCTTTTCTGGCTATTTAGGGTCTCTGTCTCTGGGGAAACTTTAGATAACGAATGCATGAGCTCAGCCGAGTTCCTCTGCATCTCTCTCTTCACCTTCTGATAAGGAATCGACTGCTGACCGCGCTGGAAGCCTGCAAACCTGCAACATAGTAGCAAAGACGATTACTGCAACTCTGTAACGCTGATCCTGCCGCCTTCTCAACTGTTTTCCTGCTTATGCATGCTGTGGGGGTAGTCTGCCTCCTCTCTGCACCAGAAGCTCCGAAGAAATCTCCCGTGGGTCGACGGAATCTTCCCCCTGCAACCGCAGGCACCAAAAAGCTGCATTACCGGTCCCTTGGGTCTCCTCTCAGCACGACGAGCGAGGTCCCTCGAATCCAGCGACTCTGTCCAAGTGACCCCCACAGTCCAGTGACTCTTCAGTCCAAGTTTGGTGGAGGTAAGTCCTTGCCTCACCTCGCTGGGCTGCATTGCTGGGAACCGCAACTTTTGCAGCTACTCCGGCCCCTGTGCACTTCCGGCGGAAATCCTTTGTGCACAGCCAAGCCTGGGTCCACGGCACTCTAACCTGCATTGCACGACTTTCTAAGTTGGTCTCCGGGGACGTGGGACTCCTTTGTGCAACTTCGGCGAGCACCGTTTCACGCATCCTTGTAGTGCTTGTTTCTGGCACTTCTCCGGGTGCTACCTGCTTCAGAGAGGGCTCCTTGTCTTGCTCGACGTCCCCTCTCTCTGCTGGTCCAATTTGCGACCTCCTGGTCCCTCCTGGGCCTCAGCAGCGTCCAAAAACGCTAACTGCACGATTTGCAGCTAGCAAGGCTTGTTGGCGTTCTTTCGGCGGGAATACACTTCTGCACAACTCTCCAGGGCAAGAGGGATCCGTCCACCAAAGGGGAAGTCTCAGCTTCTTCTGTCCAGTAGAAGCTTCTTTGCACCCACAGCTGGCATTTCCTGGGCATCTGCCCATCTCCGACTTGCTTGTGACTTTTGGACTTGGTCCCCTTGTTCCACAGGTACCCTAGATTGGAAATCCACAGTTGTTGCATTGCTGGTTTGTGTCTTTCCTGCATTATTCCTCTAACACGACTTCTTTGTCCTTAGGGGAACTTTAGTGCACTTTGCACTCACTTTTCAGGGTCTTGGGGAGGGTTATTTTTCTAACTCTCACTATTTCCTAATAGTCCCAGCGACCCTCTACAAGGTCACATAGGTTTGGGGTCCATTCGTGGTTCGCATTCCACTTTTGGAGTATATGGTTTGTGTTGCCCCTATCCCTATGTTTCCCCATTGCATCCTATTGTAACTATACATTGTTTGCACTGTTTTCTAAGACTATACTGCATATTTTTGCTATTGTGTATATATATCTTGTGTATATTTCCTATCCTCTCACTGAGGGTACACTCTGAGATACTTTGGCATATTGTCATAAAAATAAAGTACCTTTATTTTTAGTATAACTGTGTATTGTGTTTTCTTATGATATTGTGCATATGACACTAAGTGGTACTGTAGTAGCTTCACACGTCTCCTAGTTCAGCCTAAGCTGCTCTGCTAAGCTACCATTATCTATCAGCCTAAGCTGCTAGACACCCTATACACTAATAAGGGATAACTGGGCCTGGTGCAAGGTGCAAGTACCCCTTGGTACTCACTACAAGCCAGTCCAGCCTCCTACAAATATACAAAAACAAGTGTTTGCACAGGACATCCTTTACAGTTTGTCTTTTTTTTTATATATAACTACTCCTGCTGGTCCACTACCCCAACAGACCCAGCAGGAGGTTGTGGCCCAGCCCCGGCAGCAGAGGCTGGAGGCAACCACAACACACTGCCAGCTGCGGGTGGATAAGAAGGGCCAGGCATGTGTCCCTCCTCCTAGGGCCAAGTTCTATCAGCTAGGCACCTGTGCCTCCATCCTCCAGGCCACACCAGCACCACCAGAAGCTAGGAGCTGTCCATCCCTGTGCTGCCCCCGTTTCAGACAAGTTACATAATAATTACCACGCGCTGCATGAGCTGGCACACTTGTGCTGTAGTATGGTATGCCTTGAGGCCTGGATTTAACACCCAGAGACCGTAATAGAGAATGTCTTCTACTACCCCTTTTTTCAAATGTTTTGTTTTGTTGGGAGGGAGCTGTTAAGAGCGGGAATTCAGGCAGGGCATTTTTTCTTTTTTATGGGCATGGGCATTTATATTTCTTTAGCTGTTGATGAGGTAGTCCTACCCAGAGTCCTTCCATCTTCCTCCTAACTCAAAGTAACACAGTCCCTGTACTGACGCAAGCGAGATAGACCTTTAGTGCACTGCTGTTGAAAAACAAGCAGAGAAACAGAATTGCAGAATTTTGTGTAGATTTGTGTTTGTTAACTAAAGTGACTAGTCTGGTCTTTAAAGAACCATAAAAAATGAGTGGCCTATACAAGTAAATAAATATTCACTAAGTAAGTTTGTAAAGGCCAATCACCTTCAGGAAAAACGATCACCCACCAATCACCAAAAGTGTATTTAATTGAACACCCGCCCTCACAGGATGCCACCAGATAAATCATCACTCATTACTCACAATCACTCAATCATTGTTGCAATAGTTGTAGTTACCTCTTCCAATCCATGCACAGGTAGGTTAGGTACACAAATATATATTTGACACATGCAACACATTGGAAATTAGCATTGGCACACTCGTAAACCAATGATCTTGTAGGGCAGCCCTGCTAAGTAATGCAAGCAAGGATAGGCAATGAAAGGAGGCAGGCATTTTCTACAATGTCATGAAGGAATTATAGAGGCTTTTTTACTGCCACAGGTCCAACTTCAATCCAGCAATATGTGTGACTAAAGGATGTTGGGGCAGCATAAATCTGACACAAACATAATGTTCCACTAGCTGGCTAAGAAAGAAGTTCAACTAGAAACAATTAAAAGAGTTCCATGGCACTGGAATACTCAGTCCGGGAAGTAGAGTTCATTCTCAAACTCAGGTCATTCAGCTAGTTGGTCAGCTAACACACTTGATTCTGACCAACCATCCCTCTCCTGTGCTGTTTCAGGAGCATTGTAATAGTGTGGTATGAAATGTTGGTTCATTTTGATCATGGTCAATCTCTCAATGTTTTGAGGCAGAGACCGGTATTCTCACTGTAACAACTGTGCCAGCTGCACTGAAAACATGCTCAGCAGAAACACTGGCTACAGGATAAGCCAGTCAGCCTTTCTTGCCAGCCTGCTGAGCTTTGGCCACTGGCTGATCTTCCCATACAAATACATCAATGGGTTTTGATCCACATACACCTCTTTTGGGTCATCCAGATACTCCTGGAAGATCCTCTGAATGGTCATTGGTGCTGCCTATTTTTTAACCTCTTTTGCTTTCACCTGTGCACTGGACTTAAGACCTTTCCTTTGAGACAAGTCTAATGCAGAGGTTAGGTTCAAATTTTCTGTTGCTATTGATGCTGATGTTCTTGTTGCTGGTATTGGCTGTTGTGAGACAAGACTGCCATCTCCGGAAGATGAAGGCAGTACCTCAGAAATGCAGAGTGGGAAACTAAGTTCTAGTTATTCTTGTAGGTCTTTGACTTGCTCAACAATCCACCTCTTGTATTTTGAAATATCCTCTTCAGAAAAAGGAATGAAAGTGGGCAGATTTGTTTTGTACCATGGATCAAGTAGTGTGGCACAAATATACTCTTTTGGATGATATGATGTCATTTTGCAGCCTTGCATCATAACCCAAGCAGAAGATTAACCTCTTAATCAAGACGTGCTTCTGGGTTTTCAACACCTTCGCTAGCTGGTCCTATCACAGATGCAGCAACAGGGTAGGTTGGCCCATCGTATAATCTGCCTTTCTAACTTCCTGTGTTAAAACCTCAAAAGAGAGTAGCATTTGTGTCAGGCATTTGAATAGGCCCTAATTTTTCACATCCATAGTCATAGCTTTCACTCTTGCATCCCCTTTGAATAGCATAGTCATTGATCTGTCTGTACTGCTCAAACAGATGCAGTAACATAATAGGTTGAGTTCCAATGTGTTGGCACCACCTGTATCAGGGCTTTCACTGGTACTCTGTTAGCATGCTGAATAATCTGCAACTGCTTCAGGGTTTCAAAAGAATGGCTGAAATGAGTGCAGATCTCCTACAGGTCAGTCTGTTGCTGACTATGTCTTATTTTCTGAGAAAATCTTGTACAACCTGGTTGATGCAAAGGACCAAAAAAGTGACCCTGAAATAGCCACCATCTGCCATGGCCTTGACTATGTTACTGTCATTGTCCATTGCAACAAATCCAATTTTGAGACCTCTGGGTCGCAGCCATTCAGACACCTTGCTGTTAAATTCATTCAGATTTCTCCATGGCGCACATGGCTACTGTTGCATGCCACTGAAAGCTCTTAAAACTTTCTAAATGGACAAGGAATATAAATAACTTTACCCCCACAAAAGAGATCCAGTTTGCAGTGATGCACATGTAATCAGTCGCTTGAGAACTGGTTCACATGTCTGTTGTCAGGTAGGCAGAGTAAATAACATTTTGGTGCAGAGCGTGTTCAACCAATTGCAGCACATTGTGATGCAGGGCTGGAACATCAACTCTGGCAAAATAGATCCGGCTTAGAACCTTCCTTTTCAGGCAGATGGCTGCCACAAATTCTAAGAATCATACTCCTTCTTCAAAAGAAAGAGGGAGAAGGTCCAGCTTCCCATTGTACATACAAGGCATTGGGTGGTTCCGGTGACAGGGCTCCTCCTTCCAAAACAAGCCTATAGGAGTAGCCTGGATTTTCGTATTTTATGGGGCCGCTGACCCAGGCAACTTTAGAGAAGAAGGTGGTGATAGACTCAATGTGCATCCTGAGGTAGTCACTGAATGCCATGGTGTCTCCATCTGACTCTGAGTCTTCTTTTGCCATTGTGACCTTTCTGAGGTGGGTGACTCGGGTGCACTGCTGGGGACAGGGCTGCTTTGCATGAGGATGTCACCCTCTTCTTCCTCAGCTTCACCTTCCACCATGATTGAGCTTGTAGCTAATGATTCCCTGATCTCCTTACCTCCGCCACCACAACTACGTTCAGCAATTTCTTTAAGGTGCCCCTCTCACTGGATTGCGTGACGTTTTTTCATATGGGTTGCTTGGACTCCAGTTCCATAATGTGAACTAGGCTTACCTCGATGAGCACTTGCGTGGCAAATGGAGCAAATTTCTTCGACTGTTTTCAAGGCCTAAAAAAATCCCAAACGTGGAAGAAGTACTCTCTTAGTGGGCAACTGACAATGCCTGGAGATGAACTGGAGGTAGATGGGTGTCAATGGATGGATCTGTCAAGGCAAAATACAGTATTAAATAAAACAAAATAATAAAAAATACAAAATCTATAATATACATTAAGAAAATTAAAAATATAAAAATCAAGTAATGAAAATTAACAAATTTAAATATACAATTAAAATAAAAACAAAATAAAAAAATAAATCAAAGAAATTATCAAGAACTGCAGCTGTTTGTATGGGAGGACAAGAAGAGAAAAAACTATTGTGAGGAAAGAAGGTGCAAAAATTGCAAAAAAGGAAGGACATAATATACAGGAAAGGAGGTGCACCAAATGCAAAAAAGGAAGGAAATAATGTACGCAATGTTCATCAGAATCACATTCTTTTAGTATACATATACTACAATGATCCCAAAGTTTTAGGATTGGCATCCTTGGAGTGATCTCCCCTAACTTTTTGGCTCAGCTTCCCAGGTTATTTCTGTGTGCTGGACTCTGTTTTTGCTGTTTTGTTTGCATTGGACTCTTTATCACTGCTGACCAGTGCTAAAGTGTAAGTGTTGTGTTTGCTCTGGACACTTTACCACTGCTGACCAGTGCTAAAGTGTAAGTGTTCCCTGTGTAAATTATATGTGTAATTGGCTTTCAATGATTGGCATATTTGATTTACAAGCAATTCCCTAGTAAAGTGCACTAGAGGTACCCAGGGCCTGTGAATCAAATGCTACTAGTGGACCGGCAGCACTGGTTGTGCCATCCACATGGGTAGCCCTGTGAGCATGACTCAGACCTGCCACTGCAGTGTCTGTGTGTGCAGTTTTAAAACTGCTAATTTGAACTGGCAAACATACCCACTTGCCAGGCCTACACGTTCCCATTTCCTACATGCAAGACACCCCTAAGGTACCCCTAGGTAACCCATGAACAGGGTGTTGTGCATGTTAAAGTTGGGACATGTACTGATGTGTTTTACCTGTCCTCTCAGTGAAATAATGCTAAATTCAGTTTTCACTGTTGCAAGGCTTATCTCTCTCATAGGCTAACATGGGGACTGCCTTTAGAGAACTTTAAAGTGCAGATTTCCTTTGAGAGCAGATAGAAATGTTGAGTGTAGGGTCTCTGAACTCACAATTTAAAAATACATATTTTAGTGAAGTTGGTTTTTAGATTGTTAGTTTGAAAATGTCACTTTAAAAAGTAGGCCTTTTCTTGCTTAAACCATTCTGTGAGTTTGACAATGGGCTGTTTGTGAATACCCTCTAGGTAGTGAGACAAAGGAATGTGGCGTGTAGCCTGCATATCCTGATGAGCCATCTATGCTAACGTGGAGGGAGGAGAGATCACTTGCACCTGAATGGGCGGTGTCTGCCCTCTCACAATACAGTCTCCAAACCCCTGGTGTGTGTCTGGGGCCTGGCCTGGGAAAGGCAAGATCTTGTGAACAACAGAGACTTTCCTTTAAAGTAGGCCTTCAAAGGCGGAAAGGGGTATAAGTATTGGACCCAAAACCCCTGAAAATCAGATTACTGCTGAGCCAAGAGGAACCTCTGTCAAGGAGAAAAGCTGGAGAGCTGAAGGAGTAGTACTGCCCCTTTGCCTGTGACTGTGCTTTGCTTGGTTGGCCTGCAGTAGCAGTAGCTGCTTCTGCCTGACAAAGAATAACTTTTGTGTGACTTCTCCCTGGTGAAGAATCTCCAAGGGCTTGAACTGAGATTCCCTCCTGTTGTTGAAGTCTCAGGAACATCAAATACTTCTCTCTGCCAGCACCTGGACACTCTGCTGAGACTCCTGCCCTGCCAAGTGGTGCCCTTACCTCTCTCTGGACCCTTGAGAGGCAAAGATGGTGGAAAAGGACTGAAATCCATGCAAAGACCACTCTGCGGGGAAATTTCCATTGCACCTCGCAGCTGAAATCCATGCTCTGCCTGCATAACGGCTGGAAGATCGACTCATTGCAGCTTGAGAAACGATGCACAACGCCCACTAGAGGCTGCTGATAAAGACACCGACCCCACTCAGCACGGTTTCCTGACACAGTGAAACCGGATTTCAACGCAACATTGCTGGGCGTGAAAGATCATCGCAAAGTCTGCCCCGGCCCGAGGTGCCCATCCAGAAATTGGCGTATTGCTCTCTTGTGAGGGAGAAGGAAATGACGCACTGCCCCACTTGCGAGTAAGGAATCGACGCATTGCTGACTTTTCCGACTCACCCCATGCAGCTTTATTTTTTACACTAACCAATACTGTGTAACAACAGCTTTCTCATCATTTTTTAAGGATTAAGACTGTTAGGGGGTCATTATGACCCCGGCGGTTGGTGATAATGTGGCAGTAGTACCGGAAAATAATGTGGCAGTAGTACCGCTAACATGCTGGCGGTACTTACCGCCACATTATGACATGGGAGCATTGGCTGACGCCAACCTGACAATGTACCACTCCGACCGCCATGGCGGTAGCAGTTGCCAGGCTGGAGATAACCATTTCCAGTCCGGCGGCCGCTATTGTGCCGCCGGTGGTATCATGCAACTGCCTACTGCCATGGTTTCTATGGCGTTCGTAATGCCATGAAAACCATGGGGGTAGGCCCTATGAGTAACAGGAAATTCCTTCCGTATCAGTGATAGGAGGACCCTCCACCCAACACTCCCCAGATACCGCCCACCCCCTTTCATCTACGCTTCCCCTCCCTTCCAACCTCCCCCATACAAACACACATGCAGACACACACTCATTCACACAGACATGCATGCATACAGACATGCATGCATTCATTGACGCACACATCCACACTTATATGCAGACATGCATTCTCATTTCCATTCATAAACGTACTCACACACATGCATACACACACAGAAACAACACTAAACACACACTCATTCACACACTCACTCACACATAAATGCAACCTCCCCACACACACACAACACCTCCACCCCCTCCCCTGTCGGAAACCCGATGTACCTGTATCCAGGGGCATTCCGGTAGGGGACGGGCTGGCGTGGTCTACTGGCATGGCTCTGCTAGTGGTATTAGAGCCACCTTACCACCATCCGCCAGTATGGCCACAGCCGTATTTTCCCCCTTCTTGTGGCGGAAATCCAGCTGTGGTCATAATTTGCCGAGAGGATGGTAGCCGCGGCCACAGTCTTTTTGGGGTTGTCGCCGCAGCTGTAGGCGGCATTTACTGCAAATGTTAAAATGAGGGCCTTAGTCATTATGAAATTCATATCTTGACTTATGTATGTTGGAGTTTTGTCATTTTGGTCTTGTTTGATTTAGATCAATATTACCCATGTTTCTAAACTGGTGTGGTGTCCATTTTGTACTGTTTTCACTGTATTACTGTGTGTGTTCGTACAAATACTTTACACATTGCTTCTGTAATTAAGCCTTTCTGTTTGTGCCAAGCTACCATGGGGGTGAGCGGGGTTTTACTGAGGACGATTCTCCTTTACCCTGACTAGAGTGAGGGTACCTGTTTGGAAAGAGTGCAAACTGACTTCCAACCGGAGACCCCATTTCTAACACCGATTATATAAATAAACTGGTATCCCATCATTCCATGCAAGCCTATGGCAAATGTACACTGGCTGGCCGCAAGCCACATGGCCAAACAACAATAACAGCGAGCAAGAAGGCTCGGAGAATAAATAACACATGCAAGCCTATGATAAAGGCACACTGGCTAGATGCACAAAGTGACCACTAGACACATGGTCAAACAACAACAGTGAGTAGGGAGGCATGGGGAACAAAACACATGCAAGCCTGTTGCAAAGGCACCCTGGCTGGATTCACAAAATAGTTGCCAGCCACATGGTCCAACAAAAACAACAGTGGTCAAGTAGGCATGAGCAAAGAATCCATGCTAGCCTATGGAAAAGGCACACTGACTGTATGCACAAAATGACTGCCACACACACTGTCAAACAGCAACAACAAGGAGCAAGGAGGCATGGGGAACAAAGAACACATGCAAACCTATGGCACACTAGCTGTATTCACAAAAATAGCTGCCAGCCACATGGTCAAACAACAACTGTGAGCAAGGAGGCATGGAGAACAAAGAACACATGCAATGCAATGCACATGCAAAGTACACAAAATGGTCCATGACTACAAGGCATGAGGAAGAGAAATGGTGGGCGATGGCAAACACACACACACTGTCCAGAAAAAGGGGGCATGGTGGTAACACTAAAAAAACATTGACTTGAATTCTGAAATTCAAAACACAAAAATTAGCTGAGCTATAACAATTTCACAATAACACACATCCTCCTATGTAATCAAATATTATCCCGCAACATATACACTTTTTGCAAAAAATGGAATGCAAACACTAGCCAACATTGTTAATTTAATTCAATAGCATCTCTGCCCTAAATGAAGTTTGAAAAACATATACCACTGAAACATTTATTTCATGCACTGGTGACTATTAGTACTGGGCCTACTGGCTAGATGGCCCTTTGGAAGTTTAGGTCACATAGTAAAATAAATCAACATTGCAAATGTAACAAACATGGAGAAAAGATACTGAGCTGTGCAACAATTTTCCTTTACAAAATATGAAAAATCAATGAAATGCAAAATAAATAACTAGGCCGCTATGTTGTAGTTGGACTCTCGCTTCTAAGTGAGAATGCTGGTTTACAGGTGACAGCACTTTTGTTTGTAGGTAACTAAGCCACTCCTACAACAAGTCCTAAATGTTGTCCCAACTCTCCTAGCTCACAAGCAGTACCTCACCGAAAATCCAAATAGTAATAGGTGATTTCTAGCAACCTTACACAATGACTCTAGATAAGACTTCTCAATGTTTTATTACTTTCTATAGAGAGATCTTCACCCTGGTGGCAAAAATCTCAGCAAACAGCCTGAAAGTTACAATTAGTAACTTTACACTCAGATGCAGCTCATCCTCTTATTAGGAGCTGGAGACTTATAAGTCTACATATCTGGGATTATCTACACTTACACCTAGGTGTAGATGTGTATGTAGGGAGTCTTACTCAAGAAAAAATACATTTTTGAATGTAGCATATAATGGTGGTGTTTTCATGTCTCATTACTCTGTTTAGACCTCCCTTCTCATTCACAGTGAGACGACCCCTGGTGTCCACACTGTGGCCAACAGCACAGATGACAACAGGGAATATAAGGGACATCATAGCAGCAATGAAGGCCTGTTTGTGGATCAGGTAAGTTTGTGACCAAGGGCCAGATGTATCAAAGCTTTTTGCATTTGCAAACGGTGCGAATGCCCATTTCCGAATGCAAAAATCCCTTTCAGAATGTATCAAAGGCATTCTGAATGCAATTTTAAGGAATCGCTAAAATAGCGATTCCTTAAAATTGCGACCCTGTTTAGAGAGTCGCAAATTGCGACTCTCTATATAAGAAATCGCAAATAAGGAATCCTTATTTGAGATTTCTAAAGCATATGTATGAAGCAATCCCTTTATGCAAATTGGTCATTAAGGAATCGCTATTACCACCAAGTTGAACTTGGTGGTAACCATGTGCAAATTTTAAAAATGCTTTTAAAATGCATTTTAAAAATGTACATGTAAAGCACACATGCCCTTTTGCCATGTGTGCACCTTACATGTTAATAAAAAAAAATTGGGGGAGCAGACGAGGGGGCCTTAGGCCCCCAGCACCCTGGACTTTGCATTTCCCAAAATTGCGAATTCCAGTTAGGAATTCGCAATTTGGGACATGCAAAATATTCACAAATATGGGCCGAAAGACCAATAGATGCGAATGGGGGCTGTATCGCAATTTGCGATTCGGTAATAGCATTTGCGATTTTTAAGAAATCGCTATTACCGAATCGCAAATATGATACATTGCATTTTGCGATTCAGAAATAGCGATTTCTTAAAAATAGCTATTTCCGAATTGCAAAAGGCCTTTTTCATACATCTGGCCCCAAATGACCAAGTGTCCAAATGACATTTGCTATTGCATGCCATCATTAAGACTTACTCAATATCTGTTGTAATTTCTTATCTGTGTTTATTCTTTGACAATTATTTCATAGTTATGGCCCATATATAATCTTGATTGAGATAATTTATGTAAAATATCACTATTCTCTTTGATCGAATGCTTATATAGTTCAACTTTTAAATTACTTTTATACAAAGTTGCTGGATCAAGAGAGACATTCCCATCACCCAGCACTGGCTCAGCAGCTGACATCAAGGTAGCCATCCAGAAATCAATGATTCCTGGCATTAGCAGGTGAGGTGCAATTGCAGCTTGAAATACATTATGTAAGGATTAAACATTATATTCATGTGCTTCAGTATGCTGTCATATAGCGTAAAGTGTGAAAAATCCACTGTGAAACTAGACTGATGAGTTATTTAGCAAAAATCATTTACATTGACTTACATCATTTTTCTTAAAGGTCCTTGGGACAATGAGCCAGACATTTCTGTACCATTGTCGAGAGGAGGATGATTGACAAAGTCTGGACAAAATCCTATTCTTGTCAAGCAAGATGTCTTGGTTGCCACCTCTGCAAAAGAAGAGGAGGAGGAGGAGGGAGTGGAGAAGGCCAGTGCTTGTCCTATTCAGAACCTGTCATCAAAGCCTTCCTCATGGGCTGTCAAATATTTTCCTTTCAGGTCTTTCCTGAAGATTGTTAGCCCCAGCTGCCAGGTAAACAGCTATGGATGCTCATCCCAGCTTTGCAGGAGTCGCTTCCATATAGCCTTAAATTTGAAGGTAAGTCAGGTAGCTCACGTATACACTTCTTCCATGCAAGTGCAAATTTAGGGCCTGATTTAGATATTGGTGGACCCGTTACTCTGTCACAGCAGTGAGTGGTATCCCGTTAGCCAAAATCTAAATCTCATTATTTTCTAGGGGATTTAGATTTCAGTGGACAGGATGTCTGCCACTGTTGTGACAGAGTAACTTGTCCGCCATTATCCAAATCAGGCCCTTAGTCTTCTTTCACTCATCTTAGAGTGTGGAACACCGTGGTGAGGAGCTGCTCTACCCAGTCATTAATCTCCCCCACATACCCTCCAGATGAGGAGCCTGCTGGAGGGCCCTCATGCAAATAATTGTAAGTTCTTCCTCAGAAAACCTGGAGGTCAGTTCTTCTTTTGCTTTAGTCATAATGGATATGTTGGATAATAAAAGAAGCATCTGGATGGAATAGAATGCTACTCTAGAACAGAATGCTCAGAAAATTGTAAGCATCCTATTCTTACATGTCATTACATTTCCTTAATGCTAGGCAGAGATATTTACTCTGAAAAGAAGGTTTCCACACTGCACATATGTTTCTGCCCCCACACAGAGACAGCAGAAGTGGCTGGTGACATTTGAAAGTGGTGGGGAATAAAAGTTTGAAATGAGTGCCCTGTGACGAGAAAAACTAGCAAACAAGGCTGACTGTCATAATGAGGAGGCCAAGAGAGTTCTCCCCTGGGAAAATTCTGAAAAAAGAGGAGACAAATAGTGCATTTTCAAGCAAATTTGAGAAAGAAAAAAGGTTAGTAAAGCAGTTGTGAAAGTGTAGTTAGGACATCAATAAGGAGATTTCATCTAATAATGACATAGGTAGCTCCTTATTTAGTATAACCACAGAGCTTCACAACAGACTTTGAAATAACAATGATGAGTAACTCATAGTTTTCTTTATTTATTGATATACCTTTACAAATGAAATATACTGAGGAAATACAAGCTATCATGACACAGTGTCCACATTTGTAATGTCCCACAACCGCTGGCAAACCCCATAGTGTGTTCTCTTTCCTTTTCGGCATTTGTGGTAAAAGTGCTTGTGTCAAAGTATCTTTTAGGTTCTTCCCTTTCGTGAAGGAAAATAATGGGGATTCCTGTACATGAGGGTGTTCTTTATTCAATTCTCAATGATGTAGAATAATCTTTTTGATATCATTGCTAGCCGGATTGAATGTAGTTACACAGGCTAGTCTGTTATAGTTCTCTTTCAATAGTTTGGGTTCTAAGAGACATTCTCTATGGCTGTACCAAGCTCGCTTTCTTGCTCTCCTTACTAGTCTTTTGGGATAGCCCCTCTCTAGAAGTCTTTCTATAAGGATATCTGATTCTCTAAAATAATCTGATTTTTTTAGCAAATTTCTCCAGATCCAGAGAAACTGTCCAAATGGGAGATTATCTCTCAAACTTCTAGGATGGTTGCTAGTATAATGTAGTAACGTATTCCTTTCCGTCGGTTTCCGATATAGCGAAACAAATAACTTATTCTCATCTACTCCTATTCTCAAATCTAGAAAATGGATGTTTTCTCTATTAAAATCCATAGTAAATTGTATATCTTTTGACTTTTTATTCAGCCAAGTATGGAATTCTTGAAGTTCAATAACTGACCCTCGCCAGATTAACAACAGATCATCGATGTACCTAGACCACTTCCATATGTGTCCTAGGAAGGGTTTTGTCTGATTCAAAATATTTCGGATCTCATACTCTGCCATATACAAATTAGCCAAATTGGGTGCAAAGGTTGCTCCCATAGCTACGCCTTTCACTATTAATTAATTATTCATAAAAAATGTTATTGAATAGGAAATAATTATTTTCATTGCTATATCCATCATGGATACTAGAAACCAAGTGGGCACCTGCACTGGTTGAATACGAGAATCTGGCACCTCTGTTATTCCTATAAGGGCCTCCTGTTGTGGAATATTAGTATATAATGATTGTATATCCATTGTAACTAGCAAATCTATTCAAATAGTTGTTGTATTGGGTTTATGAATAGAGTCCTTTCATTAAATAGATGTTTAATTATTTTCTAGGTGCTACCATATAGAATGATTCCCAGTCCTGATGATGACCCGTTGTAGATTCATACCTATATATAGGGTGGAAACGTCGACAGAAATTGAATGTGGATTGACATATGCTTCCAAGTGACTTCAGGACTCCTGGATTGACAGAGCCTCTGGAAGTTCACACTGATTTAACCACATATTTTGTATATATTGTACACAACACCATCACTTTTGTTCACAATATTGACTTTCACTGTGTTTGTAAATATAGGAGCACCTAGAATTATACATCATATTTCTCTTTAATAAGAAATAATGTATGTTGAGTCTTTTAGATGATATTAATTGAATTGATAAAATAAATAACATTTAAATTAACCCAAGTAGATTGGATGAACTGAATATAATAATAAATACTTTACTATGGAAGTTTAGGTTTACTTCCCCCTTGTAGCGACCACATATTATTTCTATTGTTTATTTATCCAGGTCAAAGGGTTAGAGGGTTTGCCTCATTTTGTTTTTAAATTCCAATATATGTACAGCAATTGAGGTGAGCAAATCACAAACTACCAGCAATAAGAAATGTTAGGACTAATACATTCTTCATGTTTCGTAGACAGAATCAACACTTCTGTCTTAACTGGCTGTACACTTTGTTTTTAAGGGTGCTCTGAAAAAAATCTCATTCAGTTCATGGAGTATAGCTGTGGTAATGGTTTCTACAAAAGAGTCTCTTAGATGCCTGAAACTGTAGAATCTCTCCAACGCTTTATTGTCATTGTCAGTATAACAAAAGATTAGAACAGAGATTTGGTGGTCACATCAGTAGTGTTATCTGCCTGAATAGCCATAAAGTCTGTGGTTTTCGACTATTGTACAATATAGCTTTTTATAATCTCTGGCATGCACTCAGGCATTTCATTTTGCATTGTTTTGGAGGTGTCCGTGAAGATGTAGCACTTGCGAAATGTGTTTAAATTTTACTGTCCATGCTCACAATTAAAAATCAACAAGGTGACTGAATATACCTGGATTTGAGGAACTTTCAGATTCATCATGCCCTCGTGAAGGCCTGTTCAATAGTACAGCAGAAGTTAATACAATCAATAATTTTTTTATATTATGGCCCTCATTATGACATTGGTGCTAAATCCCACTTACCGCCATACTGACTGCCACCACCATACCGCCGCGGATATGGGTTCACCATATTATGACACACACACATCAATCCGACAGATAAGAGCCACATACACAAGTCCGCCACATCAAAGGTCATTGATAAACTGGCGGTATCAAAACCCACACCGTTATGTCAACAGAACAACGCCGACATCATTATGACCCACAAATCACCACAGCGGACATTTAATGGCGGTAAGCTATTGGCAGTACATACCGCCGCTCTCAAAATATACACACTCCAAAAAAAAACACCACATTGGACAATGCAAACAACACACAACTGACACCCATACACACACCACACCCACACACCCACACCACTATAAAACACACACCCACATTACACACGACCCTTTACCATTAAAAACTATTGGCACAAGACAGACACCACGACCACAGTCAAGACCAGAGACACACACCACCATCACCTATACACCACCCACGCACCTCACAACACACAACGCAACACATCACCCTACACACCCTCACCCACAATACTCACAGAACACCCATGGCACCACAACAACACCCCAGATTTCTTTGAGGAGGAGCTAAGGGTCATGGTGGAGGAAATCATCTGGTTAGAGCCACAGCTATTTGGAGCACAGGTACAGCAGATATCCATTGCTAGGAAGATGGAGCTATGGCGGAGGATCGTGGACAGGGCCAATGCCGTGGGACAGCACCCAAGAACCAGGGATGACATCAGGAAGAGGTGGACCAAGCTAAGGGGGAAGGTACATTCCGTTACAGCAAGACACCAACTCGCAGTACAGAGGACTGGCAGTGGACCCCAACCTCCTCCTCCACAACTAACAACATGTGAGGAGCAGGTCTTGGCAATCATGCATCCTGAGGGAGGGCCTGGCAGGAGTAGGAGGAGGACGGGACTCTGGTAAATCAACTCTTTACTTCTTTCAGTCCCCTACCTGCATGCTATCACATACCCCACCCTAACCATCACTCCCATCACTCCATCATCTCCCACACACCCCACCATCACACCCCAGTCATCCCAATGCCAAGCCCTGCATGCCATACCAATGCACGGACACCACACACATTCCTCCATGGACACCTATTACTAAAGCATGCAAACTAGAGAGAATCAGCTAGCCCACCACATAACAACTCACACCAGATAATGCTGCCAGGGCAATAACAACCATAGAAGCCAATCCACCCATGCACAATATGTCATAGCCAGAAACAATAGCACTGCATTTACATCCCCACAGATATCCCAGCCAATGTCACTGGAGAAGCGGTGCCAGCACTATCCAGTTCCCCCACAGAAGAGGCCCACAGTGATGACAGTGACTCTGCTCACCTGGATCTGGATATCCAACCTGGAACTCCGGACAGTCATTTACCCATCCATGCTCACACACCACCACAGAGACTGCCCCCTCAGGAAACACCACCACAGCACCCACCCAGCGTGCCCATTCCTCTGTCCCCAGGACACGTCAATCATCAGTGTGCCCACCACTACAGGGACCCCAGGGCATAACACAAACCCAAGACAATCAGGGACCTGGGGTCAGTGGGCACACCTTTCAGAGGACAGAGGCACAGGACAACAGGGAAGCTGGGAGGACTGCTGTGCATCAGGGGGAGGACAGGCCTAGGGAACCGATTCTCCAGGAGGCACTCACTGAGATCCTGGGAGCATACCAACATTCCCAGGATACACTGGGCCGGATCCTGGACAACGTGCAGGAGAACAAGCGGCTGCAGGTGGGACACTACCAGAGGATCAGGGAGGACTTAAAGGCCATTAACACTACCCTGGTCACCATTGCAGGGGTGCTGGCAGACATGGCCAACATTATGTGGGAGGTAGTGTCACACCAGTGGGCCCCTGCCACTAGCCAGACTACTGAACAGCCCTCCACCTCCGCTAGTGGGCAGGAGGCCCTACCACAGGACCAACAGGCCACCAGCAGCCCTCCCCCTGCAGAAGGAGAACCACCCCGTAAACATTCCCTGCAATCCAGGTAGAAGCCAGAGACTATTGCCAATACCCCCAGCAGGAAATAAGACTCTCCTGATTGTCACCCCTGTGTCCCAGTTTGTCACCCTGTCCACCTTGAATTGCCATTGCTCCCCTTCCTCTGCCCCCTTGGACAATGTACCTGTGCTACAAATAGACTGGAACTATACCCTGGACGTTCCTCGATCATCACCCCAGCCCATTGCACTTATCCCTTTTCTTCATAGCACTGCAATAAACACACACGTATGGAGTATGTCAAATGATTGAAGTATGTATTTGTTTAACACAGTTTAAACATTGCAATTCAACTGTACAGTAATGTTTACATAGGAAAGGCCTGTAGTTGGCTGCAGTTAACACACCCGGAGCGATAGTGGGGCACGAACATCTGCAAAAAGAGTTGACAAAAGGTACAGTGAGTGGCCATAGAAGTGGGAAATCACAGCCTGCCAGTGACAATGTGAAACAAAAAACTGACAATGAAATGTGAAGTAGCACTGTCTTACCTCTGTGCCTTTGGAAGTATTGTCTGATCACTCCAGTTCTGTTGTCCTCATCCTCATCCTCTGCCTCCTCATCTTCACTGCCTACAGGGTCCACTGCTGCCACATGGCCATCTCCAGCCTCCTCCTCCTGCAGAAAAGGCACATGGCATCTCAAGGCAAGGTTATGCAACATGCAGCATGCCACGTTTATCTGGCAGACCTTCTTGGGTGAATAGCACAGTGATCCACCAATCAGATGCAGACACAAAAACCTGGCCTTCAGGAGGCCTAATGTACTTTCAATGATCCTTCTTGTTCGCCCATGTACCTCATTGTAATGATCCTCAGCCCTTGTTCTGGGATTCCCCACAGGGCTCAGTAGCCATGATAGGTTAGGCTAACCTGAGTTACCTGCAAATATTGTTGGACAACTGTTAGCCAAACACTATCCCTTATGGCCCTCACCATACCCATACACAAACATCCACTGAGTGGTAACCAGGGCTCACCTATTAGCCACATCCTGTGCCTCTGTAGTTGGCCCATCACATTTGGGATGCTGCTATTCCTGAGGATAAAGGCATTGTGCACCGACCAAGGATATTTGGCATTGACATGGGAGATGTACTGCTTCGCCAAACACACTATCTGCACATTCATGAAAACTTTTTCGATATATGAAGACCTGTTCATTTTGCCGAGGGGGGGGACAAATGCAATATGTGTTCCATCAATCGCCCCAATTATGTTGGGGATATGTCCCATTGCATCGAAGTCAGCCTTCACCGTGGGCAAATCCTTCACCTGGGGTAAAACAATGTTGTTGCACTTGTTTAATCAGGGCAAACAACACTCTTGACAGCACAATTGAGAACATTGGCTGTGACATTCCTGCTGCCAAGCCTACTGGCACTTGGAAAGAACCAGTTTCCAAGAAATGGAGCAAAGATAGGACTTGCAGAAGAGGGGGGATCCCAGTGGGGATAGCAGATATCAGGTCAGGCTCCAATTGGGCACACAGCTCCTTGATTGTGGCCCTGTCAAGCCTGTAGGTGAGGATAAGTGCCTGTACTCCATTGTTGCCAAGTCCACCAGGGGTCTTAACACAGGGGATGTCTCCATCTCCTATTCATCCGCAACGGTTGCAATCTATGGGGCAAAAGAGTGAAGAGACGATCATAAACTGTACTTTGTAGCCACTACAGTTCACTGCATGATGTAAATTTTAAATGTATTAGTGGCATATGTCCTGTATGTACAGTTGTGATCTGTGATGCAGTTATGATCCATGCACTACCCCCCCCCGAAATGGCATCCATCTGTCCTGTATGGAGGGACAGATGGAAGTGAGGTATTCTGCTGACATTGTCCGGCGTTTGCGGGAGGCAGTGGGGATCCACTGTGCAAAGCCTCATTGGATAATATTGGGCCCTATGGGGTACAGTGGCCAATGGTGATATACGCCAGTGGTGACGGTATGCACCGCGGCAGACGTCACTGCCATTTTCTGTCTGTTCACTCACTTGCTACCTGACCTTCAACAGGAGAAGACCTACACTGCATGTGCTGCTGTGAACTGTGTTTGGAACCTACCATGGCCTGTGTGACTGGGGAAAGGGCCCCTGCCTTCACCTTGGTGGAGAGACTAGTGGATGGAGGCCTACCCCAGTACGGACTGCTGTATGGGCCTCCAGACCAACAGATGAGTACGCTGTGAGTACGATGCATGGTGCATAAATGCATGGAGTACTGTGTGTGAAGGCCTTGTGCAGCGGGTGTTGGTGGATGGGCCCTGGGCAGCGTGCTGAATGAATGCTGGGCCATTTCTATGCGAAAGGGGATGGGAAGGGCTATTGTGGGCCATGAGCGTAACAGCCAGGACAGTCTATTTAATACCTTTTCCTGTGTATATTTCCTCTGTAGGTCAGTGCCCATCAAAAGAAGGGTATATGGCGTTCCATCGCCAAGGACATGTGGACCCTGGGGGTCTACGGCAGGCAGAGCACCCACACAAGTTTGGCACAGGCAAACACAAGCACCACACTTCATCCCACAGGCACTGACACAAACACCATCCAGATGCAGACATACCAACAACCACTGCCTCCTCTGTAGCCCCCTCCTCCTCATCCTCCACTTCCCTCTCATGTTGCGTCTGCACTCACACCTGCATGCACTACATCCTCATCCACTACCTCCATTACCAGCACACCTATCAGAACACACACCTCACTGGCAGTCACCACCCTAACATCCATGCACATGTCCCCTGTGTCCTCTCCCACTGTGTCTGTGCCCCCTCCTCCCAAATGTACTCAAACATGAACACTCAGATATCCAACAGCCATCCACCTTACAACAGCATCCAGCCCATGCACCTGCACCCAAACACAGCAGACAGACCCCTTCTACAACCACTCCCTCTTCCTCCACTCCCAGACCTTTCCCGTCTTCATGCCCAGTGTCCCTAAGAAACTTTTCTTCTCCACCATTGACTTCTTCCCTACCCCTCCCCCCGTCCTTCACATCTGGCCAGAGTGGCTAAACCCAGGTAAGCACCTCAGCCACCCAGTCCACGGGCCCAGTAGTGTCCACAGCAACCCATGGTGGGAAAGGATCCCGGGCACCAGGCAGCCACATGGAAAGGGTGCCTGCCCCAAGTGCTGCCAGGAAGGGCAAGGAGCACTCCCCAGCTGCTGCCATGAAGGTCATGGTGCCACCCCCAGCTGCTGCCAGGAAGGTCAAGGTGCCACCCCCAGCTGCTGCCAGGAAGGGCAAGGAGCAATCCCTAGCTGCTGACAGGAAGGGCAAGGGACCTGCACCAGCAAGCAGAAAGGACAAGGGGCCTGGTGCTGGGACTCAGTCGGAGCCCCCACCACCAACCATGGTGGTGCAGCTGTCCGAGGGGATGGGAAGGAGCCTCCCCCCATCACCAGCAGCACCACCAGCACCACCACCAGCACCACCACCACCACCACCACCACCACCAGCAGTGAGCAGCCATTCGAGGCTGCAGGGAATGGGCAGATGCCCCCCACCAGCAGCAGCACCACCAGCACCACCACCAGCAGTGGGCAGCCGTTCAAGGCTGCAGGGGATGTGCAGGTGCCTCCCCCAACCACCACCAGCAGCAGCAGCACCACCACCAGCACCAACACTAGCAGTGGTCAGCCATCCGAGGCTGCAGGGGATGGGCAGGAGCCGTCCCCCCACCACCACCAGCAGCATCAGTGGGCAGCTGACCAAGGCTGCAGGGGATGGGCTGGAGCCTCCCCCCACTACCAGCGGCAGCATCAGCAGCACCATCACTAAGCAGGCATCACCGCCAGTGTACAGTCTGTAGTCCTGCGTCCATGGGCTGTTGTTTGTAATGCCACCTGCAAATTCTGTGGGTATGACACCCACCTGAGAGACTGTGACCTTGCACGCCCCAAGATCTGCATCACGGAGCTCGATGCCCCCTCCAGAACCAGTGGGTATGGCACCCACTCACCCCATCCTCTCCAGGATGAAGATCACATGGCACGATGCCCCCTCCAGAACCAGAGGTAAAGACACCCACTTGAGAGACTGTGGCCTTGCCCTCCCCAGGACCAAGCATAGGGCATGTTGCCCCCTCCAGAGCAAGTGGGCATGTCACCTAGTTGAGAGAATGTGGCCTTGCACTCCACAGGACAAAGCAGTGGGCAAATCACCCAATTGAGAGACTGTGGCCTTGCACTCCCCAGGACAGTGCACAGGGCATGTTGCCCACTCCAGAGCATGTGGGCAAGTCACCCACTTGAGAGACTGTGGCCTTGCACTCCCCAGGACAGCGCACGAGGCATGTTACCCCTCCAGAAACAGTGGTGTTATTCCACCTGCCAGCTGTCCCTTGATTTGTACATATGTATATACTTTTAAATTGGACAGGACGTAGAAAATCATGTGGAAGATCTGAAGTTCAGGCTCCATGGCAGCTTGGTTATTCCTTGACTCTCCAATTGTGAGTCCTTTTTCCTCTGTGCAGTGTTTCCGCCAAGCTTTTCATGTAGTTGGTACCGCCCCAGAAAAGGTGGCAGTTTGGCCTGTCATAATACAATGGGCCGAACATTGGCTTCCTCCTGGCTGTTGGCGGCTACCGCCGTGATGCCTGTTGATTATGTTGTCTGAGCTCTTTCCGCCATTGTCATAATTCGGCGGTATTGACCACCAGCGCATTGTGTTTTTTCATTGCTTTTTGGTACACATAACTTATGCTGGTTTCATTCCTAGTCTTGCCACAATAGTTCTCAAGTGTGCATATTTCTTTATTTTATCCAACAAATGCATCAGGTCTGTTACTCCTTTTTTGTCTCTGGAAAGTCACCAACAAACAGCAAGCAGGAGAAGCAGAATAGAGAATTTGTTGAAGTACTCCCTGTAAGCCAATAAATATTTGTGTACCAGGAGTTTTAGAATGCACCTTTGCATGTCTTCCCCTGTCTTGGGCAGTTTGTTGAAGTTTTAGGTCTGGCACGTTATATCCTAATTTCTTTACAGTTAGTTTGTCTTCATGTCTTAGTACAAAACATGGCTTTGCGACTAGCGGCTCTACTGTATTCATGATGTCTTACCAAAATTAAAGTTACTTGTTAATGGTGCAAAAACAAAGCTCAAATTTCTGTGGAAATGCATATTTTGTTCATTATCACAATATATTTCCAACAGCTCCCCTGTGCACAACATGATTGTGAAAAATATAACTTTATAGCCTGCTACATTGGTGGTATACCACACTGGTTGCTGAAGGATCTAAACCAGACTTATATCTTTTACCTCAAGCCACAGGTGAAGGTGAATAAGAAGGCAAGGGAGAGATCCTTTAACAACCGGTATAGCAAGAGGCAGCTGGGCTATATAGCTATTATTACTTTCCATCCACGGAGGGTAAATGTTCTAAATTTTAAAAGGGAGAAACAGAAAGAAAAAGATTGGAATGTTGGAGCTAAAGGACTACATTGTCCACTGTAATCCCTGGGTCAATTAATTGCCTTCAATGGAACTCCCAACATTCCAATCTATCTTTTGATATTTATTACTAAATTCCATGCCTCAAATTGATACCGATGTGCACCCACCCCACCAATCATGTAGACCACATACATATCCCTTAACTACCATGTAACAATAATATAGTACCAGTTTCCTCACCTTAATCTCTGGGGTTCTTATGTTGTGGGAGTGCAAGAACAGCAAAACGTTTTGGATTCTCTACCCTCTTGTTCATTGCCCAATTAGTATGCAAAGTTCATCAGGTTTCACAAGATGCTGAAAAGAAAAATATAACATAAGTTAGTTGTGGAAACCAAACACATAAACTATACGTCAAAGCCAAGTTATTGCATACTACAATGCCTGTGAATAATATTTTAGCTGAAAAAGGTATTTCTTTGAAGAGGATCCCTAGTTTTGGTGTTGGCAAATGAATGGTAGGCATTGACAGAAGTGCTGGTTACTATTACTCACTATTAAAATGAGAGGATTTTGTAATATCAAATGTGCAACAATCTTACTGTAGTACAGGGAGAATTAAAAGAAAGGCTGTGGGATGCAAACACATTTCTAACACAATACAATGTAAATACACTCTATTAAACTGTAAAAATATTTCAAATATAACAGCAGTTAGGAAAGAACAAAAGAAACACTTTTCTTGACGTTTGTATGTTTTATCATTTTATGAAAAGAACTTACTACACAACTGTCTATGCAAATGTGGGGGCTATTGCTATGAAAGTGGGGGCTCTATGTTAATGACAGTGGACTATGCTACCGCAGCATTCATTAGTAAAATATTTGTGACATTGTGCCCCAAATGCACCACCAGCTACATACTACACTTTTACCACTTTCATGCCTAATCAGTGTAGGCTATTGGAAATTTGTAACACTTGTTCTTTGTGCACTGGTGCCCTTGTATGTTTCACAATCCCTATAACTTCAGTCAGTCACACAACATTGATGAGAGCACCCCACTCTGAAAATTGTTCCAGCATCACTGCAGCCTTCAATCATGGCAGACCACATCCACAGACCCTTGTGCCCAAAGCTGACACACTTCCACATTCTAGAACTGGGCCTTTTATCAACCACCTCACAATAAGAATCTTATTATAGGATTTCTATATATTGTTATAACTTATGTTATACAGACATTATAATCAGTGTCACTATGTGCTGCATCCGAAGCTAGCTAGTAGCTGCACTGCACATTCACAGCTTCTGTGACACAGTATACGTAGATCCCATGGAACCCTGTGAATGGGTTTATGACCTGACAAAGAGCTTGAATATTGTTGCTTGCATTCCTAAATGTGCCTGCTTGTAGGCTAAAAGCCATTTGTCAAGTCATAAAGAGACTGACAGCGAGCACACAGGGCTCAGGAGGACAAGCTGCAAATAGAGGTGAGTTACCTGTAGTACCACAGCAACTTCCCCCTTGCTGCTTTCAACAGTGAGTGAAAGGTACAGCAATGTGTTATGGGCTGGCGTGACCCCCTAACCACTTACAATAAGGGTTCAGGACTTAATTGACTATCTTTCTTGGAAAGGCAGGCCGGAAGGCAAACACCTCCTCTGAATATTCATTCCTGCATGGGCTTTCCAAGAGAGATGCTCAATAAATGGTGTGTGATAGCTGGGAGAATATTACAAATATGATGTAGTTGCACTTGGCTACACAACAACTACTCTAAACAACCTCAAATTTAGGTTTTCGTACCTTGTAAAACACAGGAATGTGTGTTCCTGGGAGTAAACAGAAAGAACTTCCCATAGCACCTTCCTTATGAATGCCCTAAAAGACAACGTGGCTTGAAGCCTGAATAAAGCCTGCTTTAAACACTATAAAGTCCAGTCTTGTGGCTTTGTATTCTAGTCTGTGGAGCGAGGAGCAACAGGAACAAAACATTAACACACTGGAAGAAGAACACAGTAGATAGTGTAGTGGTTAGTGGTCATTGTGATCCTAACGAGGTGACACATACACATAGTTGTTGGTTCATATAACTGGCCTCAGACATGTGTGCCCAGCCCTTTTTATTAGCAGGGTCTCCTGACTTGTGACGCCTGTGATAGATGGGTGTGGGTGAGTGTAGAAGCCAGCTCTCAGCAGAGTGGCTGGTGGAAACTCTAGAACGTGTCCAGCAGGACACTACAGTAGTCATTGTGTTATTTCTAACAATAAGAATTCCAATTTATCTAACTAGTGGCCATTTTGAAAAGCATGACTCTTGTATGCACACACGTGTTCCCTTCTGCTCCCATACAAGCCTCAGTCCCTGGCCCATGGTGTACTTTGAGTACATCTTTTCAGTATACAAAACATGACATAATTTTCTGCTGTGTTAAAACGTGCACCTTCATCACCAATATTTTCTGTGTTGCATACTAGACTGCATCCTTTGCTGCTTAAGCAGCACCTGCCCTTCCTGTACAAGAGAAGGTTGCCGTGCTTCTATCTGTGTGCTGGCTGTTCTACTGTGTGAAGGAAGACACACTGCTGCTGCCTTCAACATAACATATCTGCTCTCTTTATTTTTGGGACTCTTGCACTGCTGTTACCTATGGAGCATCTGCTTTTTTCTGCGTGAACCTAGCATTGATGCTGCAGTGGTGTGTCTGTTCTGTCAGTGTGAAAGAGACTTGTAGTGCTGTTATCTGCACTCCATGGACCTCATTTACAAGGAAATGTCAGAGCGTGGAGATCAGCCAAATTTGTCTGCACTGCATTCCATCATTTCAGAATGCAGAGATGTGCCATTTTCACAACAGTATGGTGAGCCCCTGTCTATTCCCTAGTGCTGGCTCTAAATTTGCTGCCTAACGCAAACACAGGTACCTTTGCTTCACAGTATAATATTGCAGGGAATGATTGTTTATGTGCAGAAAGGCGTCCATTACCACACAGAAACAATCAATAATGGTGATTTGTTACTTCTAAGTGTGCTGCATTCTGCAGCACACATAGAAGTAGCAATTCGTCATTATTTAAAGTTTGTTTATGTGCAGGAAGGGGCACCTTACTGCACATAATTAATAAATCATGGAGTTTTGCTCTTTCTATGTGTGGTGCAGAATGCAGCACACATATAAGTAGCAAATCATCATTATTTAATGATCGTTTATGTACATCAAGGGTCACTTTCCTGCACCTAAACAATCAATAAATAATGATGTGCTGCTACTTCTATGTGTGCTGCAAAATGCAGCACACATACAAAAAGCAAAAATGAGGAGAAATAAAAGTATTTTTCCTTTTTGTGCCTCTCTAACGCCACCCAGGGGGTGGCATTAGTTTTTGGTGGTGCCTCAGGTTTACGATTTCTTGTAACTCTGGGGCAGTGCCAAAAGCAATGGGTATTCTGTGAAAATGCCTAAGCAAAACCCATTGCAGAGCCCTTTGCCACAGAATACTGCGCCAGGGCAGCCCATATTGACAAGGCTGCATTGAGCCACACCAAGGCGGTCATTACAACATTGGCGGTAAAAGCCGCTTACCGCCGTGCAGAAGACCACCAACACACCACTGTGGCCACGGAATTCCGCCACAGCTATTATGACCCACATCTCAGAATCTGACAAAATTCAGACACCCACACAAGTCCGACACACCAAAGGTCAGTGATAAACTGGCGAAAACAAAACCGACACCGTCACGCCAACAGAAATATGCCCCCACTATCACGACACACGAATCCACGCGGCGGTCTTTCAACCGCGGTATTCCATTGGCGATACACACCGCCACGCTCAAAATACACACACTCTTACAAAACACAGCCACATTGGACAATTCAAAATTCACACACCTCGTACACATACACACACCCCTTCCACACACCCAATACAATATGAAACAAACACCCACATCACCCACAAACCCCTATAACCACTATTACAGAAAGAAGGCCAGAGAGAGACACCACCATCCACAAACTAGCATCCACAGGCACACAACACCATCACCCACACAACTTCCACGCACAAAACACCACGAACCACTACATATCACCACACTTATCACCACACACACCACCCCACACATCACCTACACCACCCCATGGCACGGCAAACACAGCCCAGGTTCTCGGAGGAGGAGCTCAGGGTCATGGTGGAGGAAATCGTCCGGGTAGAGCCACAGCTATTTGGAGCATAGGTGCAGCACACCTGATTTGCAAGAAAGATGGAGCTATGGCGAAGAATAGTCGCCAGGGTCAACGCAGTGGGACAACACCCAAGAAATCGGGAGGACATCAGGAAGAGGTGGAACGACCTATGGGGGATGGTGCGTTCTGTGGTCTCAAGACACCACCAGGCGGTACAGCGGACTGGCGGCGGACCCCCACCTCATCCCCCACAACTAACAACATGGGAGGAGCAGGTCCTGGCCATTCTGCATCCTGAGGGCCTTGCAGGAGTTGGTGGAGGAGTGGACTCTGGTAAGTCAAACCTTTAACTACCATATCCCCCACCCTACCTGCATGCTATCACATACCCCCAACCTCGCCCCACCCCTATCACTCCAACTCCTCACAAATGTACCAATATCACAAACCACACATCCCAACACCAAGCCCTGCATGCAACACCAACGCATGGACAACCATCACTAAAGCATGCCCACTGCACATACCCATACACCCCACTAAACCATCATCGCACAAGCCCCCACACAGGAATGTCAGCACTGGGGTAGACGGTCACCCACCCATTGCACACCATGACACACACAGATGCAATAATCATGCCTTTACACCCCTGCAGGACCACTACCCAACGTCACCAGACAGGAGGGTCCAGACATCTCCACTCCACCCACAGAAGAGGCCCACAGTGATGACTGCAGCTCTGTCCACCTGGATCTAGAAGACCAGCCCGGACCATCGTGGGCCTTGGGACAGTCGGTTCCCCTCACACAGGCACAGGCCAGCACAGACCTTCCCCCCTCTGGAAACACCAGCACAGCACCCACCCAGCGGGCCCATACCTCCGTCCCCCGGACACGTCAATCAGCTGTGTGTCCACCACTACAGGGAACCCAGGATAACCCACCACCCCAACAACAACAGGGACCTGGGGGCAGTGGCAGTGGGAACACAGGGGAACTGGGAGGGCTGCTGTGCGACAGGGGGTGGACAGGACAAGGGGAACCCACTCTCCACGAGGCCCTCTCCTCCATCATGGGAGCATACCACCACTCCCAGGAGATGATGACAAGGGTACTGGCCAAGTTTCAGGAGACCCAGCGCATGCAGGAGGAACAGTATTTGGGGTTCAGGGAGGAACTCAGAACCATCAGCTCCGCCCTGGGCACCATCGTAGGGGTGCTGAAGGAAGGACTGAACACCAGGAGGGACACTGTGGCACTACAAGGGGCCCCTGACACTAGCATGGACGATGAACTGCCCACCACCTCCGTCGGCGCTAGTGGACATGAGGCACCGCCACAGGACCACCGCACCAGCACCCCACCCCCTGCAGACGGAGAACCACCCGCTAACGGTCCCTGAGATCCAGGAACAAAACAAAGCACGATGCCAAGACCCCCACCAAGAAATGAGACCACCCTGATTGTCATCCCACTGTCCCACTTTGTCACCCTGTCCATATTGAAACTGCCCCAGCTCCACTTCCTATGCCCATATGGGCAATGCACCTGTGAGACTAATAGACTGGACTCTGCCATGGACACTCCTTCGCCATCACCCATCACCATTTAACTTCCCCCTCCAATATTTTGTATTTAAATAAACACACCTAAAGCACAAAAAGATCTGGAGTCTGTCTGTGATTTCGAAATAGTGTATTTGCAATTACAGTGACAAAATGTTCATGAAATAGTAATGTCAACATACCTATGTCACACAGCTCTAGTCCATGAGGAATCTAAGCAGATGACACACGTTGGGACCCACACCTGTGAAACCGTAAGGGAAAGTGACAACTTAATGACCATGCACTGGGTGAAATCGACAGGCAGGATAGAGGTAGAAGTGTAAAAGTACATGTAGTAGGCAGGAATTTATTCTCACCTGTGTTTCACTGGAAATATTGCTGGATCATTGAGTCCCTGTTCTGCATGTCTTCTTTCTCTGCTTTCTCCTCATCACTGTCCACAGGCTCCACAGCTGCCACAACACCGCCATCTGGACCTTCCTCCTGCAGAAAAGGCACCTGTTGTCGCAAAGCCAAGTTGTGAAGCATACAACAGCTGATGATCTGGCACACCTTCTTTGGTGAGTAGAATAGGGATCCACCTGTCATATGGAGGCACCTGAACCTGGCCTTCAGGAGGCCGAAGGTCCGCTCGATCACCCTCCTAGTTCGCCCATGGGCCTCATTGTAGCGTTCCTCTGCCCTGGTCCTGGGATTCCTCACTGGGGTAAGTAGCCATGACAGGTTGGGGTAACCAGGGTCACCTAATAGCCACACACGGTGCCTCTGGAGTTGACCCATCTCATAAGGGATGCTGGTATTCCGCATGATGTAGGCGTCATGCACTGAGCCTTGGAACATGGCATTCACATGGGAGATGTACTGGTCTGCCAAACATACCATCTGTACATTCATGGAATGATAACTCTTCCGGGTTCCTGTACACATGTTCACTCCTGTGGTGGGGGGAAGGGGGAAGCCACATGGGTCCCATCAATGGCACCTATGATGTTGGGGATATGTCCCAGGGCATAGAAGTCACCTTTTACTGTAGGCAAATCCTCCACCTGAGGGAAAACGATGTAGGTCCGCATGTGTTTCAGCAGGGCAGACAACACTCTGGACAATACGTTGGAAAACATAGGCTGGGACATCCCTGATGCCATGGCCACAGTTGTTTGAAAAGACCCACTTGCAAGGAAATGGAGCACTGATAGCACCTGCACTTGAGGGGGGATTCCTGTGGGATGGCGGATTGCTGACATCAGGTCAGGCTCCAACTGTGTACACAGTTCCTGGATTGTGGCACGGTCAAACCTGTAGGTGACAATCAAATTTCTTTCCTCCATTGTCGACAGGTCCACAAGCGGTCAGTACTCCGGAGGATTCCGCCATCTCCTCACATGTCCCACCGGACGGTGCCTATGAAGGACAACAGCGAGCACAGAGTCAAACAACTCAGAGGTATGTACCCACAATCTACACAGAACACCATTCATACACAAAATGTGGCCTATATGTGTGTTGAGACTAGCCTAGGTATGTGTGACGCAGTTGGTAATTAGGCCATGTGGGAACCTGAAGTGGCGGCTGCCTGACCTGTAAAGTGGGACAATGGGATGTGAGGTAACTGCGCTAGCGTTGTACACCGTCGCTGTAGGCAGTCGAAGACCGCGGTGCAATGCTGCATTGGTTAACATTGGACCCTACGGGTCCCAGGAGCCAATGACGATGTAGGCTGGAGGTGACGGTATGCACCGCCGCGGACATGACTGCCGCGGACGTGACCGCCATTTTCTATCTGTTGAATCACACAATACCTGATCTTCGACAGGAGAGGACCTACACTGCAAGTGCTGCTGTGACCTCGGCCTGGGAGAGACAATGGCTCGTGTGTCTGGGGAAAGGGCCCCTGCCTTCACATTGGAGGAGTTGGAGAAGCTCAGCGATGGGGTCCTCCCCCAGTACACGCTACTCTACGGTCCTCCAGACCAACATGTAAGTACACAGGGAGCATGTTGTATGGGCTATGCCTGTGTGGGGAGGGCTGGTTGTAAGAAAGAAGGGGGCAGAGTTCTGCGTGCATGAAAGACGGTGGGTGCATGTGCCACATGGCAAGGGTAGGGATGGGGGCCACTATCTTTGACGGCGCAGTTGGTAATGACTTCTCTTCTTCCCCTGTACATTTCATGTAGGTCAACGCCCACCAGAAGAAGAATATTTGGCGTGCCATCGCCAAGGACGTCCGGACCCTGGGGGTCCACCACTGACGGAGCACCCACTGCCGTAAAAGATGGGAGGACATTCGCCGCTGGAGCAAGAAGACGGCGGAGGCTCAGCTGGGGATGGCCTCCCAACGTGGGAGGGGTGCCCGTCGAACCATGACCCCCCTGATGTTCCAGATCCTGACGGTGGCCTACCCGGAGTTGGATGGGCGCTTGAGGGCATCACAGCAGACACAAGGGGGCGAGTACACTCTCATTCAGCTGAATGCAACTTTGTGCGCAGTGGAGGGGTCTGGGTGGGGGAGGAGGGCTGTGGGTTTCCCTAGGCCAGGGCGAGTTCCGTAGGCTAGGCCCCTTTGTAAGGCATGGCCCTGTGGCCCCCCCACCCCACCTCTGTAGAGTGCCAAGTACAGCTATTCATGCACCTGTGTCATCTATGTGTGCATATGTTGTCCATAGCCTTGTAGGCCATTTTCCAGGAATTGCACTGTAGAGCCCAACAGCGCGAAGTAGTGCAGGGGGCTTCTGTGTCTGTCATGTCAGCCAACTGCAGCGGTAAGCCATGCACTCAACATGTCTTTCTTCTGTTCTCCCCCCTTTTTTGTGGTCTCCCTGTTCTTGTGTGCATTAGCATCATCAGGCGGAGGAGCAGTGGCAACGGAGCACGAGGGAGCTGCATCCCACATGGCCATGGAGGGCCACACTACAGACTCTGAATACACCAGTGGGAAGGAGGGCGAGGGGACACCACGGCGGGGACAGGAGCTGAAACCAGCAACACCGACTCGTCCTCCGATGGGAGCTCCCTTGTGGTGGCGGAAACATCTGTGCCCCCCACTTCTACAGGTACAGCTGCCACCCCCTCTACCAGCACTGCCCTCCCAGCAGCCCCTCAGCCTTCGACCCGTGACCGCTCACCCAGGAGGGTGGCCATCTCCTTCGCCCCAGGCACCTCAGCCCCTGCCCCTGTCACCTCTGCTGCCCTCAGTGAGGAGGCCATTGACCTCCTCAGGTCACTCACTGTTCGGCAGTCTACCATTTTGAATGCCATCCAGGGTGTAGAAAGGGAGTTGCAACATACCAATGCATTCCTGGAGGGCATTCATTCTGGTCAGGCGGCCCTTTACCGAACCTTTCAAACTCTGGCCTAAGCACTGATGGCAGCCATTGTCCCTGTGTCTAGCCTCCCCCCTCCAGCTCCCACCACCCAGACCCAATCCCCTGTACCTCTGCCTATCCCAAGCACACCATCACACCAGCCTGCACACACCTCACCACACAAGGGAAGATCAGGCAAACATAAGCACCACACATCCCACAGGCACTCACGCAAGCATCACACACATACAGACACACCAACATCCACTGCCTCCACTGTGTCCCCCTCCTCGTCGTCTCCCTCCTCCCTCCCAGTCTCGTCTATAGTCACACCTGCATGCACTACCTCTACAGCCACTACGTCCCGCACCAGCACACCCACCACCACACCCTGCTCATGTGCAGTCACCACCCCACTACCATTCACTTGTCCCCTCTGTCCTCTCCCAGTGTGTCTGTGACGCCCCCTCCCAAAATACACAAACGCAGGCACACACCCACCCAACATACATCCACCACACAACAGCCTCCAGCGCATGCACCTGCACCCAAAGCCACAAAACTTACACCTCCTACAACCACCACCTCTTCCTCCACTCCCAAACCCCCTCCAGCTACCCGTCCCAGTGTCTCCAAACAACTTTTCCTGTCCAGCCTTAACCTATTTCCCACCACCCCCCGTCCGACTCATCGGTCCCGAACTAGTACCTCAGCCACAAAATCTCCGGGATCAGTGGTGCATGTTGTCACAGGTATGTGGATTGCACCGGCCACCAGCACAGCCAGTCCCCCCCCTGTGGAGCACCAGAAGTTGACCAGTGCCCGGAGGGAGAGGGGGAAGACTCCAGCCACCCAAGCCACTCCCAGGGGACCCGGTGGGAGTGTGGACTCAGCTGTGACTCCACTCAAGGTGGGGAAGGGCCAGAAGAAACCCGGCAAGTCTGGGAGGAGCAGCATGGCGGAGAAGACCGCCATCATCCCCGCTGGGCAGGAGGGCCCCGCCAGCCCCATCGTCGCTGTCCAGGAGGACCCTGCCAGCCACAGCCCAGCTGCCCAGGAGGTCCCCGCCAGCCACAGCCCAACTGCCCAGGAGGGCCCCGCCAGCCACAGCCCAGCTGCCCAATGAAGGACCGCCAGCTCCAGTCCAGCTGGGCAATGAAGGACCGCCAAGTCAAGCACCGCTGAACAGGGCAAGCACCGCTGAACAGGGCATGGACCACCAAGTCAAACACCGCTGAACAGGGCAAGCACTGCTAAGCAGGGCAAGGACCGCCAAGTCAAGCACCGCTGAACAGGGTAAGCACCGCTGAACAGGGCAAGGACTGCCAAGTCAAGCACCGCTGAACAGGGCAAGCACCGCTAGCCCATGAGCGCCAGGGGCACTGACGCAACAGGGACCGTCACGGGGTGAGTGATGCACCCTGGGCACCAGTCCCCCTCCAGAACCAGTGGAGAAAGACATCCACTACCTCTGTCCTTGCCAGGATGAAGCACTCTGGGCACCAGTCCCCCTCCAGAACCAGTGGAGAAAGACATCCACTACCTCTGTCCTTGCCAGGATGAAGCACTCTGGGCACCAAGCCCCCTCCAGAACCAGTGGAGACAGGCATCCACTTGAGAGACTGTGGCTTTGCACTCCCCAGGATTGAACAGTGGGCAAACCACCCACTTGGGAGACTTGAGAGACTGTGGCTTTGCACTCCCCAGGATTGAACAGTGGGCAGCCCACCCACGTGTGAAACTTGAGAGACTGTGGCTTTGCACTCCCCAGGATTGAACAGTGGGCAAACCACCCACTTGGGAGACTTGAGAGACTGTGGCTTTGCACTCACCAGGATTGAACAGTGGGCAAACCACCCACTTGGGAGACTTGAGAGACTGTGGCTTTGCACTCCCCAGGATTGAACAGTGGGCAAACAACCCACTTGGGAGACTTGAGAGACTGTGGCTTTGCACTCACCAGGATTGAACAGTGGGCAAACCACCCACTTGGGAGACTTGAGAGACTGTGGCTTTGCTCTCCCTAGGATTGAACAGTGGGCAAACCACACACTTGGGAGACTCGAGAGACTGTGGCTTTGCACTCCCCAGGATACATCAATGGGCATGGAGCCCCCTCGTGGATCTGGCTTCTTGCACTCATCCGGCTGAGGTGCCCCCCTTTCCTTCCCCCTGAGGTGCCCCTGCAGTGTTCTCTCTGTTTTGATCTGGTATTGTGTGTGGGTCTCGCCCATGTATTTTGGGCCCATTGGTCCATGGACTATAAATGGTGCAATACCTGGACTAATAATCTTGGTGTATATTTTGTTAATATTGTATATATGTATATATTTGCTTACTGATTTTTGATATATTACAATGGTTACACTCATTTCCTTTTGTCTTTGCATTCTTCCGGGGGGGATTGGGGGGTGTGACTGTAATGTACAGATATGCATTGGTGTGTGTGTTGTAGTGGGTGAGGGTGGGGGTGGTTGGGTTGCGTGTGTGTGTCCCTGTTTTTTGCCTCCCCCCTCCCCTGTCGTAGGTGCAGTACTCACCGTCGTCTTCGCCGCCGGTGTTGGTGCTCCTGGTACAGGAGCAGGAAGACTATCGCAGGGAGAATATGGAGTTCCGGCTCCATGGTGTCCTCCTTCCTCGTGGAGTCTGTAGAGGTGAGCGTTTTCCCTTCGAAATTCCTGTTTCCGCCGTGTTTTTATCTGCGGTGAATCCGATCGGAAAAGGTGGTGGATTGGCCTGTCATAATAGTGTTGGCGGTACATTATCCTCCGCCTGTCTGTTGACGGTGTCTGCCGAGCTGTTTGTTTGTACCGCTGTGGCGGTCGGAGTGTTAAAGTGGCTGTCTTTGTTGGCGGTTTCTGCCATGGTCATAATTCCAAAATGTTTACCGCCGATTGAACACCGTCCACCAGGGTTGTAATGACCACCAAAGTGGCTTAGGGCCACCTTGTAAATATGGAAAAGGGCACAGCACTACTGGAGCATCACTAAAGGTGATGCTCCAGTGGTGCTAGGGACTTGTAAATGAGCCCCTATGAGTCTGTGCGATACGCGTAAAACGTCCTCTACTTTTACTTTGACTGAACCTCTTTTTTTTATAGAGGATTCTATCTATGCTTTCCCTCTTTTGTACCAATGCTTTACGTTTTAGAAAAGCTTGCATTGTTGCTACAACATCTGTTCTGAGGTAAGAGGGAATGTGTGTTCCTGGGAGTACACAGAAAGAACTCCATGTAGCACCTGTCTGCTGAGCGAACTCAAGGAGGGCGTGGCTTGAAGTGTCCTTAATTGCTGCTTCAATAACATGGTTATGTGCATCCAGTCTGCAGATTGAGGAGGAACAGAAACTCACTTAAACATATAGAAAAAAACATTAACACATACTACAGGGGAAGAAAGAGACTGTGAAACATAGTGTAGTAGTTATTATGGTTTTCTTTCTAACAATAAGGATCATCTCATGCTGAGAATAAATGGAGAATTCCTGAATAGTAAAGTAATAAGTGGGTACTCTACATCCTGCTGCCAAAAGTATATCAAAGAACACTGCACTGATGCAGTGGTGGGACACACCTGTTTGTGCCTTTCGACAAATACATCAGCATTTCTCACAGTTCATGTTTTTCACACTGTTTAGTGAAGGTTTTTCAAAGTAATTGTCTCCAGCACAACAACCTTGGTCAGCCAAGCCTACAATCCATTGCGGCACATATCACTCACAAACTCTTACTGGGGAATCTTCATTAAATGTGGACTGCCACATGGAAAGTCTTAGGAACAGGAAAAAAATTTAAGGTTAAAACAAACAAAAAAGACCTCATAGAAAGGTAATGTCACTGATGCACATGATGCAAAATCATCAGTGGAAAACCTGCATTTTAACAATAACCTAACCCAACCGCACCTCTCTTTATCATCATTATTTCCTGAATCCCACTTCTCTCTCCACCTCTAAACATTTGACTTCATGACATGTTCTTTTCCCCAGTTCTATTAGATTGTGCTATCTATTTTTGTTCCACTCCTTAAGGTGATCTTTGTTATTATTACGCAAGACCCGGAGTCAGGACAAATGCAACTCAACTTGAGCTTGGCCACAGCGTGAAATCAGATGTGTTTTCTGACTCGCTCACTGAGAGGGGGAGAGACAGCCTGGCTGAGCTGCCCAGCAATGGCAGAAAGAGGCAATCTTTCCATTGCTTCCCATTAGACCATTACTGTGTTTGGTCATGCTCCGTAGGCAGAGCATTCCAACCCTGTGGTGTCTCATGTGCACAAAGTGTACACAGTTTCAGACAATTACTTCAGCTTCTAGGGCCAGATGTATCAAAGCTTTTTGCATTCGCAAACGGTGCGGATGCCCGTTTGCGGATGCAAAAAGCCCTTTCAGAATGTATCAAAGGCATTCTGAATGCTATTTTAAGGAATTGCTAAAATAGCGATTCCTTAAAATTGCGACCCTGTTTAGAGAGTCGCAAATTGCAACTCTGTAAATAAGAAATCGCAAATAAGGAATCCTTATTTGCGATTTCTAAAGCACATGTATGAATCAATTCCTTTATGCGAATTGGGCATTAAGGAATCGCTATTACCACCAAGTTGAACTTGGTGGTAACCATGTGCAAATTTTAAAAATGCATTAAAAATTCATTTTTAAAATTTACATGTAAAGCACACATGCCCTTTTGGCATTTGTGCACCTTACATGTTGTTAAAAAATGTTTTGGGGCGCAGCAGAGGGGGCCTTAGCATTTTCCCAAATCGCGAATTCCAGTTAGGAATTCGCAATTTGGGACATGCAAAATATTCGCAAATATGGGCCGACAGGCCCATAGATGCGAATGGGGGCCGGTATTGCAATTTGCGATTCGGCAATAGCATTTGTGATTTTTAAGAACTCGCTATTACAGAATCGCAAATATGATACATTGCATTTTGCGAATCAGAAATAGCGATTTATTAAAAATCACTATTTCCGATTCGCAAAAGGCTTTTTTCATTAATCTGGCCCCTAGTGTTTCTCCATCCAATAGGTGCATTGAGATATGAAGCACTAGTGTGTGCCACATGAGCAAGGAGCCAGACACCATTTAGATTTTTTTAGCAAAAAAAACGATAGCTTGTTCTTACTGGGGCGTAGACATACACTTTTGCACCAAAGCAGTCAGCCAGCTGCTCTTTGTTTTTCTTTTTGTAACTTAAGAAATAATGCAAACAGTATCTTGCTCCTTTCTGGGGTGCAGACACACACATATGTACCCCTGCAAGGAACTAGCCACTGTTTGGATTTTTTCCGACCTTAAAAACAAAAATCTATACAGCGTCTTATTCCTTGTTGGGATGCACCTGCAGACACATCTGCAACTCAATGAGGCACAGACAATGTCTGGATTTTTTTTGTAGCCTCAGGAAAAATTGCAAACAGGCCCATCTCCTTTCTCTGGCACAGAAATTCTCACACATGTCTGCAGACCAGTGAGTAGCCCGGACACAGACATTTTCCCAACCCTTAGAAAAAGTACATCACCTCCTGGCTTCTGGCTGTGATGCAAAAACACACTTAGCTGTGCAGCAGTGAGGACTCAGGATCATATTTGAAGTTTCTCTTGTCCTCAGAAAAAAATGTAAATAGCATCTGTCTCTCCACTTGAACACTGACAGACACAAATGGATCTGGGTTCCAATGAGGATCCTGGATGAAGTTTGTATTTTTTGTAGCCTCAGAAGAATATCCAGACCACTCCTGGCTTGGCCACTTATAAACAATCAATCAAAAGTTAGAGAGAAGGCCCTATGTGCCAAGGAGACAGAGCACTGTATTCGGCAAAAGAAAAAGAGAACTCCCCTTCGAAATCAATAACTGACCAGTTTCGCCACAATCCCATGCACGTAATCCTCACACGATACCCAAACAATACTCAATTTTCACAGGGGTTAGAAGCACAACAATATATAAGAAAAAACAACTTTTTTTTTTTAAACTACAAACAATATTTCAATTTTTCATCCACTTTACATATTCCTCAAATAGCAAAAAAGTATATTGTTGACTTTGCTGATTATTTCACAATACATCTAAAAGACTCCGATCCCCCCAAAAGTAAGGCACGAATTAAATTAAAAAACCTCCAAGTAAAAACCCTGGGTGAACATTTAAACAACTATCAAATACACAGATAGAATAGTACTGATCTGTGCTTTTTTATTCCACCCAGTGCACAATGTAATGCAAAATTAACATTCAATTGTATCCGGGTTGCTTAACAGATTTAGATTAGTAAAAGCGTCACACGTTTCAATAGGTGACTTGATCATTTACCACCTTCTTCTGGACGAAACAAACATAAATTCTCCCACACGAAAGTCCAGACACTGATACTTGAAATATAACATAAACCCACCTAACAATCAACATTATATTCCCCTCTTTATTTCATTTCATGACTATCACTCTAGTGAATTTCTGTTACATAAGCAATTTAACATTTCCTTCCAAACCCCAAAATATACCCCAAACCACATCATGAAAACCCAACACATTGAATTAAAATATTGAAATATCGTGTACATTGATATGGCACTGCTCATGTAAAAAACACCCATTTACCTTTCACATCCATATCATGATACATTTATCTAAACTATATCTGTCATGCCTCTCTCATCCCATGCTTAAACGTCACTGCACCAAAATCACTCACCACTTTGAATCCACTTCTTACAAATTCTACAAGGATATATTCTTACTAGATTTGTATTTCATCTGAGTCCTAGGTAGATTTCTGAAAAACTATTGTTCAAAAAGAGAGATCATATTTCCACTTCTAATTTAGCCACCATGTAATAAATAGTACCTTGTCTCTACCAATAACCTTACTCTTTAGGGGTCTCCAAATATATACCAAACGGACAGGGGTTTCTATCCTTCTCACGTGAAGTGTAGAGATTTGCTCTAATAATATGCCAATTTTATCGGAGAATCAAGTCCTCCGTTTCTGCCTTTATATATGGATGTCAAAATTCTGTCATTCAAACTAAACAACATGACCCATAGTCCTTTTCAGTTATCTGTTACAGAGGTTCTGATTGTCCCTAGATCTTATCCTCACTCTAATCAATCAAGATGTGTGTATTAAAGTACCATCTTGCCTGGCATGTTACCCCCATATTTCACTGTATATATGTTGTTTTAGTGTATGTGTCACTGGGACCCTGCCAGCCAGGGCCCCAGTGCTCGTAAGTGTGCCCTGTATGTGTTCCCTGTGTGATGACTAACTGTCTCACTGAGGCTCTGCTAACCAGAACCTCAGTGGTTATGCTCTCTCTGCTTTCTAAATTGTCACTAACAGGCTAGTGACCAATTTCACCAATTCACATTGGCATACTGGAACACCCTTATAATTCCCTAGTACGTGGTACTGAGGTACCCAGGGTATTGGGGTTCCAGAAGATCCCTATGGGCTGCAGCATTTCTTTTGCCACCCATAGGGAGCTCTGACAATTCTTACACAGGCCTGCCACAGCAGCCTGAGTGAAATAACGTCCACGTTATTTCACAGCCATTTACCACTGCCCTTAAGTAACTTATACGTCACCTATATGTCTAACCTTTACCTGGTAAAGGTTGGGTGCTAAGTTACTAAGTGTGTGGGCACCCTGGTACTAGCCAAGGTGCCCCCACATCGTTCAGGGCAAATTCCCCATACTTTGTAAGTGCGGGGACACCATTTCACGCGGGCACTATACATAGGTCACTACCTATGTATAGCATCACAATGGTAACTCCGAACATGGCCATGTAACATGTCTAAGATCATGGAATTGCCATCCTGGCATTGGGGAGACAATTCCATGATCCCCCGGGACTCTAGCACAGACACGGGTACTGCCAAACTGCCTTTCCCGGGGTTTCACTGTAGCTGCTGCTGCTGCCAACCCCTCAGACAGGTTTCTGCCCTCCTGGGGTCCAGCCAGGCTTGGCCCAGCAAGGCAGAACAAAGGACTTCCTCAGAGAGAGGGTGTTACACCCTCTCCCTTTGGAAAAAGGTGTCAGGGCTGGGGAGGAGTAGCCTCCCCCAGCCTCTGGAAATGCTTTGATTGGCATAGATGGTGCCCATCTCTGCATAAGCCAGTCTACACCGGTTCAGGGATCCCCCAGCCCTGCTCTGTCGCGAAACTGAACAAAGGAAAGGGGAGTGACCACTCCCCTGACCTGCACCTCCCAGGGGAGGTGCCCAGAGCTCCTCCAGTGTGCTCCAGACCTCTGCCATCTTGGAAACAGAGATGCTGCTGGCACACTGGACTGCTCTGAGTGGCCAGTGCCAGCAGGTGACGTCAGTGACTCCTTCTGATAGGCTCTTACCTTTGTTGCAAGCCTATCCTCCTTCCTAGGTAGCCAAACCTCCTTTTCTGGCTATTTAGGGTCTCTGCTTTGGGGAATTCTTTAGATAACGAATGCAAGAGCTCATCAGAGTTCCTCTGCATCTCCCTCTTCACCTTCTGCCAAAGGATCAACCGCTGACTGCTCAGGACGCCTGCAAAACCGCAACAAAGTAGCAAAGACGACTACTGCAACCTTGTATCGCTGATCCTGCCGCTTTCTCGCCTGTTTCCTGGTGGTGCATGCTCTGGGGGTAGCCTGCCTCCTTCTTGCACCAGGAGCTCTGAAGAAATCTCCCGTGGGTCGACGGAATCTTCCCCCTGCAACCGCAGGCAACAAAAGACTGCATCACCGGTCCTCTGGGTACCCTCTCAGCACGACGAGCGTGGTCCCTGGAACTCAGCAACTCTGTCCAAGTGACTCCCACAGTCCAGTGACTCTTCAGTTCAAGTTTGGTGGAGGTAAATCCTTGCCTCCCCACGCTAGACTGCATTGCTGGGTACAGCGTGATTTACAGATGCTCCCCTTGGTCCACAGGTACTCTCGTCCGGAAATCCACTTTGGTTGCATTGCTGGTGTTGGTCTTCCTTGCAGAATTCCCCTATCACGACTTCTGTGCTCTCTGGGGAATATAGGTGCACTTTACACCTACTCTTCAGGGTCTTGGGGTGGGCTATTTTTCTAACCCTCACTGTTTTCTTACAGACCCAGCGACCCTCTACAAGCTCACATAGGTTTGAGATCCATTCGTGATTCGCATTCCACTTTTGGAGTATATGGTTTGTGTTGCCCCTATACCTATGTGCTCCTATTGCAATCTACTGTAACTTTACATTGCTTGCATTACTTCCTTTTGCTATTCCTGCATATTTTTGGTATTGTGTACATATATCTTGTGTATATTTGGCATCCTCATACTGAGGGTACTCACTGAGATACTTTTGCCATATTGTCATAAAAATAAAGTACCTTTATTTTTAGTATATCTGTGTATTGTGTGTTCTTATGATCTTGTGTATATGACACCAGTGGTATAGTAGGAGCTTTGCATGTCTCCTAGTTCAGCCTAAGCTGCTCTGCTATAGCTACCTTCTATCAGCCTAAGCTGCTAGAAACACCTCTTCTACACTAATAAGGGATAACTGGACCTGGTACAGAGTGTAAGTACCCCTTGGTACCCACAACACGCCAGGCCAACCTCCTACACAGTGTCAAAATGGTTTCTTTCTCAGGACATAGTATGTATACAATCTCTTTTAGCATAGGTAGCCCCTCTCCCAATTCCTGTCCCATCTATCATGTGTGTTATCTTCTCCCATAGGCTAAGCATATGTCCAAGATTCTCATTACACAGCTCCAACTATAATATAGTCCATTGCCGGTGGTCAATTTAAGAGAACCAGTATGATATTCCGCAACCTCATATAACTACGAAAGCTTCTCCTGCATCTCTATAATAAAAGGTGACTCCTACACTCTTATTCATCACTTGTTACCTCATGGGAAAGTGTTCTATACATGCCAAACTGAATCCCACATACAAAACGGGGGACTCCCATGTCATGATTACGGTTTACAAAGGCGACTCTGCATGTTCTGTTGCAATTACGTAATATGTGCAGGGTCGTGTTCCCAAACTCGTACATTTCCCACTAGGCCGACTCTCCCAGGCTACTAGCACACATAATGGTTGCCATCTTGGAAATGTACACTACCTACCCATTTAGGCTCATAACTTTACCTTCTAGGTAACAATCCTACATAAAGGCATAATCCTTAGAAAAGATATAAATACATACGGATCGACACACACACATACACATACACACACACACACATACTTCTCAGTGCCCCAGCAAGGTCAGCATCTGTGTCCTTGCTGAGGCTATGCCCCAGGCAGGAGACTGAATAAGTGCCTGGATCATCTTTGGGGAATGGAAACATGACTGGATCTTTTGGCACCTTGGGAAGCATGGCTACCCCAGACATATTTCAACACTAGGTAGTGGGCCTTGCATAGGTACCAGCACTTTATCTAACAAAAAATATAATATGCAGGCCAAATATTGGTAAGTGAAAAGATTTTCATCATATTTCTGTGATGAAAATTTCTATTATTTGAGAGGAAGAGCAAACCACCTGGTACTCAGTGTCACTACAGTTCTCTAAACAAAAACAGTACCTCAAATGAGTCTGGGGGGCCTATTGTAGCTCAAATGAACAGGTGTCAATGTGGTCCTCACATGGACAGAGTTTTGGATTATAACTATCCCGTGTCTTAGGGCAACTTACAATTGTGTGGTACCGACTTCATCAGGAAAAGTTGGTGAAATATTGGATGGTAGAATTTTATCTGTCATAGAAAAAGGATGCATTGTTATTTTATAAACATGCATTGATATTTGCAGGTGATTATAGGTGATAAACCAAGTTGCAATTAATGCAAGCCATATCACCATAGACCACTTTGTACCTCTGCTCTTCAGTAATTCCTGAGTTTGGTAGTTTTCCCTGGACACCAGCCAACTATGCTCCCAAATGGCACAGATATCCTTCATGGAACCTACTAAATGAAAACAATCTCTTGTGTCTAGTGTGAAACTATTATCTCAAACACATTGGAGACCCACTGATGTCTTGGTCTGATAATCTCACACTCAGAACATCTGGAGAAATACAGATTTGTTTCAAGCCTTTAGATGAATTTGTTCCTGTGTGAGGAAGACTGAAGGAAACTAGCATGTGTTTGGAAAACAATTGAAAATCTGACAAATTTCTAGTTCAGCATGTTGCACCAGCCAGTGACTCATGGAGGCGGTGGCCTAGCACTGAGTGATAAAACTCATTAGGATGAGTAAAAAAATACTTGGGCCCTGATTCTCCGCCCGCCAAAGTACCCCCGCCAGAACACCGCACCGCGGTCGTCAGACCGCTGCGGTGATTCTGGGATTTCCACTGGGCTGGCGGGCGACCGCCAAAAGGCCACCCGCCAGCCCAGTGGAAATCAACCTTCCCACGAGGACGCCGGCTCTGAATGGAGCCGGCGGAGTGGGAAGGTGCGACGGGTGCTGTTGCACCCGTTGCGTATTTCAGTGTCTGCAAAGTAGACACTGAAATACAAAGTGGGGCCCTCTTACGGGGTCCCCTGCAGTGCCCATGCCATTGGCATGGGCACTGCAGGGGCCCCCAGGGGCCCCACGACACCCCATACCGCCATCCTGTTCCTGGCGGCAGAGCCGCCAGGAACAGGATGGCGGTATGGGGTGTCAGAATCCCCATGGCGGCGCAGCGAGCTGCGCCGCCATGGAGGATTCTTATGGGCAGCGGAAAACCGGCGGGAGACCGCCGGTTTTCCTCTTCTGACCGCGGCCAAAACGCCGCGGTCAGAATGCCCTGCGGGGCACCGCCAGTCTGTTGGCGGTGCTCCCGCCAACCCTGGCCCCAGCGGTCCATGACCGCCGGGGTCAGAATGACCCCCTTGGTCTGGTATGTTTACTTACAGTTCAGGGGTGATATCTTTGACCAAAGACAAGTTATCTAAACCAGCATGTCACTTGTATCTCCCTTATAATTTTCCAAAATGCACTAGCACATACAACACTCATAAATGTCTGGTATCCGCATGCTTAGTAGATTCAGAGGAAAGAACAAATCTGAGGGTCAAGCCTTAGCACACATGTGTTTCTGTGTGCAGTAGACTGAAGACAATGCCCATGTTTTGAGATAAAAAATACACAGCTGACATACATTAGATTCTGTGCAATTTGTCAGCCATCTATTCAGGGTAAGGGAGGTCTGGCACCCATAGATGGAAACCTTAACAAGTGTAGATGCTAAACATGTGTACTTGTTTTATTTTTACATACAACCCAGGAATGATATACATGACCAAAGATAGGTTCTCTTAGACAACATTTCACGTGCAGCTGCCTTTCTAAAATGCCTTGCATCATGTTTATCACCTTTGGGAACTTTTAACCCATTGTAAATCTATATATATCACTTACTTTCATACTCAGGAGACAGAGAAACAACGTTGTGGGGTCAGTGGCAGATATACGCTCCTGTGAAAGGGAGACTGTAGGGCATTTCTATGTTTTAGGAAACAGTTTTAAAAAACTGACAAACATCATGTTCAGGGTGGTCCCGGAGACACATATGATTATTACAGGTGGGAAACATATCTGATAGTGATATGTTTCCATGTACAGATAGGAGGTATCTGTGACCAATTGGCAGGTATACTAAATGAGGATTTCACTTGCAGCTGCTCTCCAAATTTAAAAATGAACAACATTCAGTTTATTTCCTGCCGGCACCCTAAACTTAAGGAAAACCCATACATAGCTGGTACCCATACAGTCAGGACAACTACAGGAACAAAGCTTGGGGTCTGGCTTCGGCAGGGATATTTTCCAGCATCAGGGAGATTGGAAGCAATTAACTTGTTTTGTGAATTAAATGGTAAGAATCTGATAAATATTATGTTCTTGGGCCAGCCAATGAGCGCTAGAGGGATTTTTCACCCGATGATAGAACCTTAGGATTTTTCTATGTTAAAAATATATCGTTTTTGCATGTTCCCTTTCAGCCCAGGTGTGATATCCATGACCAAAAGACAGGTACCACAAACCAGGATTTCACTTGCAGCTGCTTTTCAAAATTCCCAAATGAATTGTTCAGTTTGTTGCCTATGGCACCATGAACTGATGGACAATTCTTAAATTTCATGTACTGTCACACTCAGGATATCCAGAGGGACAAATATAGTCTTGGCAGGGACTTGTTCCTGTGTGAGGAAGATTGGAGAGAATTACAATATATATGTTTTTTAAATCCTACAAATCTGTCAAATGGCATGCTCAGCAAAATCACACATCCATCGAGCTAGGATGAGTGCAGGTTGGCACCCAGAGATAAGTTACTTAGCTTGAATACATAATATTAATGCATTTTTCAGGTCTGTTTTGATACTGTCCTTAAGTGATATCTGTGAACAAAAATAATGGTACTCTATACTGGGATTTCACTTGTATCTGCTTTAACAAATTTCCCAAATTGTACTACGCACAATGTATTGACTGTGGGCACCCTGAGACCACAAAATACTGATGCATGTGTACTACTTTCATGCTCAAGGTATCCACCAAAGCTGTTTGGTGGTTAAACATTGGCAGAGATACACTTCTGCACAAGGGACTTTGGAAGGAAATACAACTTTAAAAAAATGAACGAAGTGGCAAGTTCAGCACACCTTGCAGCCAAACAATCAGAGTCAGGGAGGTCTGGCACACAGATGTAGAAATCCGAGGATGGGTAAATGTTAATTGTATACAGTTGTGGTATATTTACATACAGCAGCAATATATGCAATAAAAGTAGAAATACTCTAAATAAAGATTTTGTTTTAGCTAATTGCAAAATTTTCAAAATGCACTACAACTAGTTTAATACTTGTGTGCACCACAAAAATATGGAAAAACAATAGATGTTTTGTACCAAGGAGACTCTGGGAGCAATATTTGGAGTCTAGTTTAGATAGGACTAGGTTCCTGCATGAGGCTGGCTGGAGGGAATTATCATTTTTAGGAATAAAATTGCTAAAAGTTTGACAAACAACATTTACAGAGTGTTCCAATTACTAGCCACTCAGGGCAAATTAGGACTTGCTTGCACAGATGAATTCCTTAGTTTGTTCAACAATGTACAGGGGCTAGTCACAAAGGAAACCTACGCTCATGAGTAATTTATACATACAATTTTCTCTTGAACTTTTGAGTAACTTTACTACTTAAGGCTACTCACCAAATCGGGATGCAAAGTTACTCAATAGTGTAGACTAGCTTGTGTCAGGTTGAAACAACATTTTGTAATGTATGTCACCAATGTCACAAACAAACAATAGTGAGTCAAGTACCACAGATGGTGAACCACTGATACTGCAGTATCCTCCATTGTAACTAATGCCAATAGGAATTTGAAATAAAACTCCAAAGGAAAGAATGGAAAAATAAATGAAATATTTTACATTATTTACAAGGATAAAATAATATATAGCTATTATATATATATATATATATATATATATATATATATATATATATATATATATATATATATATATATTTGAAACAACAAACATCGGGAATACAAAGCCTGTAGCGCAGCAGTCCCAGACAGACTCCAGAACTCCCAAACATACTGAAATTGTTCCTCTAAATTCAAGGAAAGCCGGGACACCTCCAAGCTGTTGGCAATCAATGAAAGTCTTTATTGGAAAATAGACTTCCCTCCAATGCGTTTCGGCCGTAGCCTTGGTCACGGATGGAGTGTGTATGTGAGAACATCAATATATACAAAACCAATAAACATAAATAACGGACTCTTACCCCAAAATCAAAACTCCCACAGTGGTGGCCATCTTGGAATGGTGTGATATTCAACATTACTTATGTAAACAATCCCTTGTATATATAAGACACATTATATACATTCTCATCTTCCGTTGCTAATGTCAATCAATGTACACCAAATATCTCCACTTCTGATCTTTAATATGTATAAAACAATTCCTATATCAATTTTCTATTATTATGAATGAGATACCATCAGACATTGTGATATATCCTTACTTTTCTATATACTTATAATTAAGATAATTCTTTCCTAATCAAGTTTAATGAGCCCACATTTCAAACTACCCTATTTTACGTTGCTCATATACGCATACATAATGAATGCAAATATAAATCAAGATACCTCTCAAAATCATTCACAAAATTACCTTACAATATTCATTCATAATTGCCTTCAAAATATACCCGTAGGATTATCACATCCTGCCCAAGTGGGCAATTGGATATACTGACATTCTTCAACTTTTCTCCTATGATACTTGACATAATGTTTAACAAGTAAAGGAACACTGGTATGCAGCGAGAATAACTGCAGACTTTAGAAGATACTAATTTTGCGTGAACAGTTTTTCCTGTTACACGAACTGTTATTAAAATATTTTCAATCATGTGAGCAAACACACAAAGCTCAATTACTGTGCGCACACAATGCAGACAATCGTTTCTTTCCAATACCAATGTCAATAGGAAGGCAACGGCATACCATTATGATATGAGGCATGTCATATAGTCTTTGCAGTATATGTCAAGATGAATTAATATCTATATAAGGAAGGATTTATAAGAAAAGATGGACAAGGCATGATCTAAAGGGGAGGAGAGCTAACATTCCAAGGATGGTACAACCATTTCTGGAGCTGTCCAATTATTTAAAGCTAATTCACAGATAGAAATGTACTTTGGGAAATCAATCGACCATTGTATAATTGGATAAGCAGTAGCAGAGTGGTCCATAGAAAAATAGTAATATATTATTTTATCCACATCCATTGTAGCTGCTGGAAATTGCTAAAATATTTATATATAAGTATTTGATATTTGGAAAAATATGGCTTCCTCTTTAGAGGCTCGTCGTACATTACATTACATTTACATGATCTTAGACATGTTGCATGGCCATATTCAGAGTTACCATTGTGAAGCTACATATGGGTATTGACCTATATGTAGTGCACAAGTGTAATGGTGTCCCTGCACTCACAAAGTCTGGGGAAATGGCCCTGAACTATGTGGGGGCACCTTTGCTAGTGACTTTGTACCTAACCTTCAGCAAAAGAAGGATAGACATATAGGTGACTAATAAGTTACTTAAGTGCAGTGAAAATGGATGTGAAATAACGTGTGCGTTATTTCACTCAGGCTGCAATGGCAGTCCTGTGTAAAGGTTTGCCTGAGCTCACTATGGGTGGCAAAATAGATGCTGCAGCTCATAGGGATCTCCTGGAACCCCAATACCCTGGCTACCTAGGTACCATATACTAGAGAATTATAAGGGTGTTCCAGTATGCCAATCGAAATTGGTAAAAGTGGTCACTAGCCTATAGTGAAAAATTTAGAGGCAGAGAGAGCATGGGCACTGCGGTTCTGATTAGCAGAGCCTCAGTGACACAGTTATGCACTACACAGGTATACACATTCAGGCCACAAACTATGAGAACTGGGGTCCTGGCTATCAGGATCTCAGTGAGACTGGCAAAAACATACTGGCATACATGTAAAATTGGAGGTAACATGCCAAGAAAGAAGGTACTTTCCTTCAGAGGGTCAATAAGAATCCCTAAATTCCTGGCCAGCTTGGCAGAAGGGGGAGGTTTAATACAACTGGCTGGCCATGTCTCTATCCATCCAGGTAAGGGGTCAGCTCAAAAAAGCATGATTTCCGTCTTTCCTGTAGCGCATTGAAAGGAATTAGTTTTGAACCATACCATAACTGCTGTCAAACAAGCAGAAAATTCATGTTTGGCCTCCGGCTAATTGTTACTATAAGTCAGCAGTAGTTGGGTATCATCAGCGCAGGAGACAACCTGGATGTCAAAGGACTCAACGAGGTACGCGAGTGAGGTCAAATAAATATTGAATAGTGTGGGGCTCAGGGCAGAGGCTAACCAGACTAGCACCTTCCTCTCCACCCCAATATGAAAAGGGCTTTATAACAGGATTTCATGTGAGATTGTGTCAAATGCCACCCAGAGATCTAACAGGATTAGTGTGGCATTTTGACCAGCATCCAGAGCGAATTTAATTGAGTCTGTAATCTCCATAAGTGCAGTCTCTGTACTGTGTCAGGCCCTAAAGCCAGACTGAGATGAGTTTACAGGATTCAAAGAAAGACATGTGCTGGGTGTTTGATAATCGTATCGATAATCTGATTTCTCTAATCTTGAAACCCCAGGGGGCAGGGAGATAGGTCTGAAATTAGTATATTTGGGTCCACATTGTTTTTTTTGTTTGTTTTTTCACAAGGGAATAACGTTAGCCCTTTTCCAAGTAGGGGGTACTATTCCAGAATGCTGTGAGGTTGGAAAGAGCTCCTGGTAAATAGGGGAAAGGATGTTCCCAACCAATCTGATGTGAGGGGTAAAGGGATCCAATGGGGTTACAAATTAACTATTGTTTTGTAAAAATGATTTTACATTATTACTCAGCATAAAAAATGTGCTCTTGTTCTCAATGCTGTCACAAATACGTTGCCTTGTCCCATGCCAACAATCTTGTACAATAGTGCAAGTGTATCTGCAAGGTGTCTAGCATAGGTTTTGTACTGGAGGAGTACGCTTCCTGTACAAGTAGGAATGTTTAAACATGGCTTAAACCTTTCTAAACATTGGATGCCTTTTCTGCAGTACAGTACACATCCAAAGTGAGGAGAAAAACTATGTTTCCCCAATTTTATGTCTGCCTCCAGGCGGTATAAATTTGTGGTGCAAAGCTCTGCCTACAAATATTAGTAAATTCGGTTTTGTGTTAAATACCATGATTGGAAGCATGGGAATGCCATGGTCCACCCATGGCACACCCCATGTAAGAAATTGGATTAATATTTGGGGTGGGAACTACCCACCACAAGGAACAATCACAATCCTTGTCTGAGTAAACCCTCAAAGTCACTAAATTAGCCTGAGCTCAATCCTTTCGTTGGTAGTTGACAGAGCAGACAGACTTAACTTAGGGCAATGTGTAAAATATATATGCAGCATTGGAACAGTAAGAAAGTCCAAATAAAAAACAAGAAAGATCCCAAACTGAAGTAGAAAAACAGAATCAAATTTAGTAAACAAAATTGTACCAAAATGACAAAAATCCAATGAAGGAAACCGGTAGGAATAGTGCCAAGAAACACAATGTGCCAATGATTTTTGTAGACCGGGACCTAGGTGTAATTTGACACTTAACACAATGGAGTGTGTGTCAGAACACCAACCAGGTTCGTCTTGGTCATATATTTTAGCTTCTGACTTTAGTCCTTTGCATTCCAATCTATTACAGCAGTAAAATTCTAAAGCCCCCGGGACCATAGGGGAGGTACTTTATGACTCACAGTCTGGTCGAGGCCACATCATGGTCCAGTCCAGGTCCAGTTGCCACTGGTCAACAGAGTAATTGCAAGAAAAGCATCTTATAGCTTCTTGTGTATCTGAATCTTAAGCAGGAGGTCAGCATTATGATATGTGAAGTCCCCTTCTTTATCCTGGGAAAAAGGGAGAACAGTTACAGTCCTTCAGGGATTCTCTTAGGTCACAGACTGCAGGTACAGTCCTCTTCTGTTCTTCCTCAGGTCTAAGATTGTTCTGAAGTGGGTGCCAGGCATGACCTAGTAGATAGAAATATTACCTTGGCATGCCCTATCTACTAAGCTTTGAGGGCTAACAGTGTGTGTGTGGAGTGTGCTATGGTAATCCTGGTGACCTCTCACATCAAATGCTAAAATGAAGTTTAGGAGCAGCCGCTGGACCCACAATAGACCCAAAGATGGGTTTTCTCTCCTGTTTCCTTTCTTTTCAAGTGTTCCCAAACGTGTTATATGTAAACCAAACACATCTTTGTTGCTACTGGGAGGAATTTCACACCCATTCATAAGCTAATCAATGACTGTGAGAAGAGCTAGTACAAATATGTCTCCAGGAATTTCAGATGGGAAAGTGTAACTTTCTAAGAATTACTAATCACGAATAGTAATTAAAAATCCTATTTGAGCTGAATTGTCCATAAGTATTAAAAATATATATTTTATCATTTTTCTAGTGGATGGCACAACAGGTGCTGCAATCCATTATTGACATTTAAGTTACAGGCTCTGAGTACATTCTATACAAGATAGTAGGGACTAATAGGAAAGTTGATTATTCCAATTAGGAATATGACAATTCAAACATATTGAAAGTGGGAGCACAGGCATTTAATTAATAGATAGATGGCAGGGTTACATAGCAGAATTCTAAATCCAGAAACAAAAAGGTTCCAGCAAAAAGGTGAAATTTACAGGGTGAGCACACAGAAAGGGTGGATTTCCTACCCCGACTCAAAGTAGTGAAAAGAAACATGTAACTCCACTTTGTGTTATTTTAGGGGAAGGTACATTCCATAGCAGCAAGGCATCAGCTCGCCATCCAGAGGACTGGCAGTGGACCTCCACCTCCTCCCCCACAGCTGACAGCATGAGAGGAGCAAGTCTTGGTAATATACTGCATCCTGAGGGACTAACTGGAGTTGCCGGAGGACTGGACACTGGTAAGTCAATATTTACTACCTATCCCCCAGCATACCTGCATGCAACCACCATTCCTCACCCTGAGACCCATCACTCTACTCCATTCCCCCCCACAGTGCACCACCACAATATACTAACCTGAATGCCAAGCCCTGTATGCCATATCTATTGCATGAACATCTCTCCCAGCCCTGCATGTATACCCCCCACCAATGCATGCACATCATGGAGAACTAACAATCCCACAATACATCATCATACACAAACAAAGGTGACAGGGCAACCTCAATATATTGGAAGCTAAGTATGTCCAAAATGTCACAGACATGTAGCATAATACACCACTTACATCACGACAGGTGGCCCAGCCATTCCCAGCGGCAAGGAGGTGCCATGGTTACCCAATCCCCAAACAGAAGATGCCCCCAGTGATGACAGTAACTCTGGACTTCTGGATTTGGATAAACTCCCTGGCCCATCAGGGACCACTGGTCAGTTGGATACCCCAACTCACACCTAGTCCACCACAGAGCCTCCCCTCTCAGTATCCAACACCACAGCAGCCACCCAACGTCCCCTCACCTCTGTCCCCCTGACACATCAATCAGCAGTGTGCCAACCTGCACAGGAACCCCACTCCACACTTCACAGTCAAGACAATCAGGGTCCTGGGGTCAGAGACAGTAGGCACTCTGTTGAGGGGATGCAGGCACAGGGGGCCAGGGACACTCAGACGACAGCTGTGCACCAGGGAGAGGACAGGCCCAGGGAACCGACTGTCCAGGAGACACTCACTAATGTCCTGGGGGCTTACCAACAATCCCAGGACAAGATGGGTCAGGTGATAGACATCATGCAGGAGAACCAGCGGCTGCAGGAGGAACACCACCAGGAGATCAGGAAAGAATTGCAGGCCCTCAACACCACAATGGTCTCCATAGCAGGGGTGCTGGGTGATAAGGCCACATAATGACGCATCATACCAGCGGGCCCCTTCCACTAGCCATTCATCTGAACAGCCCTCCACATCTGCTGCAGCTAGTGGACAGGTGACCCTGCCACAGGACCCATAGGCCACCAGCACCCCTCCCCCTGCAGAAGGTGAACCACCCCGCAAATGTTCCTGTGACCCAGACAGACGTCAGAGACACTTGCCAAGACCAAGACCACCGCCAGGAAATGAGACCCTCCTGAATGTCCCCCTTGTATCCTACTGTGTCACATTGTCCACTTTAAACTGCCATTGCCCCCCTTCTTATGGCCTCTTTGACACTGGGCCTGTGCTACAAACAGACTGGACCAAAACCTTGGACTTCCTCTACCATCACCCCATTCCATTGCACTATTCCTTCTATATTTTTCACTTAAATAATCATCCTTGAAGACAACTTGAGGGATAGTGCTTTATGTGACAAAAATGTTCAATAATTTTAACTGATTCATCTTGAGCAATTGTCCTTAACTTTGTGATTCCAACCAAAAATAGGCCTGTAGCTGTCTGTAGTCATCACATCAGTACACAGTTGTAACCACATCTACATCCACAAAATGGGAAGGCATAGGTGACAGTCAGTTGGGATGCTAAGGAAGTGACTGCTTTCATGCTACAGCCACACAGAAATGATACATAATCAGAGGAATGGTCAGTTCCACTGTCTTACCTGTGTGTCATTGGAAGTACTGTCTGTAGGAGGCTGGACTGGCTTGTAGTGAGTACCAAGGGGTACTTACACCTTGCACCAGGCCCAGTTATCCCTTATTAGTGTATAGGGTGTCTAGCAGCTTAGGCTGATAGATAATGGTAGCTTAGCAGAGCAGCTTAGGCTGAACTAGGAGACGAGTGAAGCTCCTACAGTACCACTAGTGTCATATACACAATATCATAAGAAAACACAATACACAGATATACTAAAAATAAAGGTACTTTATTTTTATGACAATATGCCAAAAGTATCTCAGTGAGTACCCTCAGTATGAGGATAGCAAATATACACAAGATATATGTACACAATACCAAAAATATGCAGTATAGTATTAGAAAACAGTGCAAACAGTGTATAGTTACAATAGGATGCAATGGGGACACATAGGGATAGGGGCAACACAAACCATATACTCCAAAAGTGGAATGCGAACCACGAATGGACCCCAAACCTATGTGACCTTGTAGAGGGTCGCTGGGACTGTAAGAAAACAGTTACGGTTAGGAAAATAGCCCACCCCAAGACCCTGAAAAGTGAGTGCAAAGTGCACTAAAGTTCCCCAAAGGACATAATAGTCGTGATAGGGGAATTTTGCAGGAAAGACACAAACCAGCAATGCAACAATGATGGATTTCCAGTCGAGGGTACCTGTGGAACAAGGGGACCAAGTCCAAAAGTCACAAGCAAGTCGGAGATGGGCAGATGCCCAGGAAATGCCAGCTGTGGGTGCAAAGAAGCTGCTACTGGATGGTAGAAGCTGACGATTCTGCAGGAAAGACAAGGGCTAGAGACTTTCCCTTTGGAGGATGGATCCCCCACGCCGTGAAGAGTTGTGCAAAAGTATTTTCCTGAAGAAAGACTGCCAACAAGCCTTGCTAGCTGCAAGTCATGCAGTTAGTGTTTTTGGATGCTGCTGTAGCCCAGGAGGGACCAGGATGTCGCCAATTGTGTCAGGGGACAGAGGGGGCGCCCAGCAAGACAAGGAGCTCTCTCAGAAGCAGGCAGCACCTGCAGAAATGCCAGAACAGGCACTACGAAGAGGAGTGAAATGGTGCTCACCCAAAGTCGCACAAAGGAGTCCCACGTCATCGGAGGACAACTTAGAAGGTCGTGCAATGCAGGTTAGAGTGCTGTGGACCCAGGCTTGGCTGTGCACAAAGGATTTCCGCCGGAAGTGCACAGAGGCCGGAGTAGCTGCAAAAGTCACGGTTCCCAGCAATGCAGTCTGGCGTGGGGAGGCAAGGACTTACCTCCACCAAACTTGGACTGAAGAGTCACTGGACTGTGGGAGTCACTTGGACAGAGTTGCTGGATTCAAGGGACCTCGCTCGTCGTGCTGAGAGGAGACCCAGGATACCGGTGATGCAGTTCTTTGGTGCCTGCGGTTGCAGGGGGAAGATTCCGTCGACCCACGGGAGATTTCTTCGGAGCTTCTAGTGCAGAGAGGAGGCAGACTACCCCCACAGCATGCACCACCAGGAAAACAGTCGAGAAGGCGGCAGGATCAGCGTTACAGAGTTGCAGTAGTCGTCTTCGCTACTTTGTTGCAGTTTTGCAGGCTTCCAGCGCGGTCAGCAGTCGATTCCTTGGCAGAAGGTGAAGAGAGAGATGCAGAGGAACTCTGATGAGCTCTTGCATTCGTTATCTAAGGAAATCCCCAAAGCAGAGACCCTAAATAGCCAGAAAAGAGGGTTTCGCTACTTAGGAGAGAGGATAGGCTAGCAACACCTGAAGGAGCCTATCAGAAGGAGTCTCTGACGTCACCTGAGGACCCTGGCCACTCAGAGCAGTCCAGTGTGCCAGCAGCACCTCTGTTTCCAAGATGGCAGAGGTCTGGAGCACACTGGAGGAGCTCTGGGCACCCCCCACGGGAGGTGCAGGTCAGGGGAGTGGTCACTCCCCTTTCCTTTGTCCAGTTTCGCGCCAGAGCAGGGCTGAGGGGTCCCTGAACCGGTGTAGACTGGCTTATGCAGAAATGGGCACCATCTGTGCCCATGAAAGCATTTCCAGAGGCTGGGGGAGGCTACTCGTCCCCAGCCCTAACACCATTTTCCAAAGGGAGAGGGTGTAACACCCTCTCTCTGAGGAAGTCCTTTGTTCTGCCTTCCTGGGCCAAGCCTGGCTGGACCCCAGGAGGGCAGAAACCTGTCTGAGGGGTTGGCAGCAGCAGCAGCTGCAGTGAAACCCCGGGAAAGGCAGTTTGGCAGTACCCAGGTCTGAGCTACAGACCTGTGGGATCATGGGATTGTGCCAACTATGCCAGGATGGCATAGAGGGGGCAATTCCATGATCATAGACATGTTACATGGCCATATTCGGAGTTACCATTGTGAAGCTACACATAGGTAGTGACCTATGTGTAGTGCACGTGTGTAATGGTGTCCCCGCACTCACAAAGTCCGGGGAATTTGCCCTGAACAATGTGGGGGCACCTTGGCTAGTGCCAGGGTGCCCACACACTAAGTAACTTAGCACTCAACCTTTACCAGGTAAAGGTTAGACATATAGGTGACTTATAAGTTACTTAAGTGCAGTGTAAAATGGCTGTGAAATAACGTGGACGTTATTTCACTCAGGCTGCAGTGGCAGGCCTGTGTAAGAATTGTCAGAGCTCCCTATGGGTGGCAAAAGAAATGCTGCAGCCCATAGGGATCTCCTGGAACCCCAATACCCTGGGTACCTCAGTACCATATACTAGGGAATTATAAGGGTGTTCCAGTATGCCAATGTAAATTGGTAAAATTGGTCACTTGCCTGTTAGTGACAATTTGAAAGAAATGAGAGAGCATAACCACTGAGGTTCTGGATAGCAGAGCCTCAGTGAGACAGTTAGTCATAACACAGGTAACACATTCAGGGCACACTTATGAGCACTGGGGCCCTGGCTGGCAGGGTCCCAGTGACACATACAACTAAAACAACATATATACAGTGCAAAATGGGGGTAACATGCCAGGCAAGATGGTACTTTCCTACACTGTCGTATGACTGATGTCCTGTTGTCCACATCGTCCTCCTCTGGCTCCTCATCCTCACTGTCCTCAGGGTCCACTGCTGCCACAGGAGCATTTCCATCCTCCTCCTACTGCAGATAGGGTGCATTTCATCTGATGGCCAGGTTGTGCAACACGCAGCATACAACAAATATCTTGCAGACCTTCTCAGGGAAGTAGCAGAGGGATCCACCTGTTATATGGAGGCATCTGAACAAGGACTTCAGGAGGTAAAAGTTCCTCTCAATTATTCTCCTGGTTCGCCCATGAGCATCATTATACCTATTCGTAGCCCATGTCCTGGCATTCCTCACAGGGGTCAAGAGCCAGGATAGGTTTGGATAGCCAGAGTCACCTGCAAGAAGTGAGAGACAAACATTAGCTTTACACAATGGTATGGGGGATGACTCCGGAAGCCATACACTGATATGCATTGGGTGAGGACTCAAGCTCACCTATTAGCCTCACTCTGTGCCTCTCTAAACACCTTTGTGCCATATGTACCCAACCGCGCAAAACTCCTACCCGGCTGGGAGGCAGAGTCAGAAAATGGCGCACACAGCCCGATTTGTGTAAAAAAATAACGCCTGGGTCAGGGCAGGCATTAAAATGGGGCAAACACTCCAGTACGTAAGGAAAACACACAGAAGCAACACCAGAGCTCCAAAAGGAAGACATGGAGGTACTATTCATTCAGCATGCACGAAGACACAGAGCACAGGACCAACACCAGCAGCTTCCACCACACCAACAGAGACCCCAAAGGCAGCGCAGAAGGCAGGAGAGGATATTCCGGACCAGGGCAATTCTTCAGGGGCTCAGGGAACATGACATCATCCAGAGGAACAGACTAAACTGGCAAGCCATACAGCAGCTGCTGCGCAACATTGAGCCACAGTTGGCACCCAGCTTGCAGACACCCCACATCATTCCACCAGAGACCAAGCTGCTAGCTGTCCTCCACATATTGGCAAGTGGCTCTTTTCAAACCACTGATGCCCTGGTTGCACGGATCTCCCAGCCCTCATTCTCTGCCTTACTACCTAAGGTACTGGATGCCATCTTCTCCCTCACACCCGCCACATCAGCTTCCCCAACACACAGCAGAAGCAGCAGGAGACCAAACAGGGCTTCTACTGAATCAACGGCTTCCCAAACGTGCTTGGTGCCATTAACTGAACACATGTACGGATTTTGCCACCTGCTGCAACCAAGCATCTATACCGCAACAGGAAGCACACACACTCCATAAATGTGCAGGCCATTGTGAATCACCGGGGATTGATCACCAACATCGTGGCAAAGTATCCTGGGAGTGTACATGTTTCATTCATCTTCTGCCACTGCACCATCCATCAACACTTCCAGGATGGACGATATGGAAATGGCCTACTTGTTGGTAAGTACAGAAACCTAGTTATATACACACTGCACAGCAATCCTGTAGGACACACAACACATACATCACTACATTGACATGTGGTCAGGAAGACCCTAAGGTTGTGACACTGCTAGTCATGTTTGATATCCTGACCCAATGGGATACACACCTATGGACAAATGACAGATGCAAATAACAACAGATGCCACTCCAGAGACACAAGGGACCAATTTAAAACCACACAGTGACAATGACATGGCCTTAACTGCCAGTACAACTTGGAAGATTAACCTTTCAATATCACATCAATAACACTCAATCACACACCCTTCCAAGCAATACGTACTGTGTAAGGGGTGTGTAATGTGTTTTGCTGCAGGTCAAACACCATGAGGCACATAGCATGATGATGCTGACTCTAATTAAGGTGGCATGGAATCATTGAGGCAGTACCAACATCTCACATCACTCCTGGGGTGACATTGCCTGCTAGCAATAAGGAAGTGGACTGTGCTAAGAACTCATATTGATGTGAGATTATTGCAAAGTGCACATTGCTACACATATGGATTGAGACAATTACACATCTACACAACAAATGTACAGGCATATGGAGCATTCTGACAACTAAACCTTCACCCCCACAACCAAGTTAGCCAGCTTACCTGGAGCAGGTTCAGTAGTGTAGTTACACGTATGCACATGAGCCAACTCAGTGAGAGCACAAAAATAGGTTTTCATAGAACTTGTCACACATGGGATATTTGTGCATTGTCATTTGTCAACACTTCAGTGCTGCAAACTTATGGAGATGTGATGTACATTGTCACCTAGCCAAATCATAGGGCCTCACTGTGGTTTTTCACATGCTATTACATACATCTAATTGGATGGGATTTTCAGGCCACATATTGCAACCATGTTACCATCACAGTGGAATCGTTTCTGTGTGTGGAAGTAGCATGTCACCTCTAGTGAAGACACATGGACACTTCTTTCACATGACATAATACATGGGAGATACACAATGTACTGCAAGTTTACAAATATACCGCTGATATCCGGTCAATCAGTCAAACATCATTTTATATAAATAAACAACCCAATGCTGATAGAACATCGTAGAATCCTAGGATTCCACACAGTAACACAAACACAGATGAGTCACAGACAACACAAGATAACAACTGCCATGCAAAGTTATAATCAAGGTGCAACCAACATCCACATATTTACACTAATTTTCTCTTTCAGCTGATCAGGGGTATGGGATCCAGCCATGGATCATGACCCCATTTGCAAACCCAAGCACAGCAGCAGAGCAGACCTATAATGAGGCACATCGGAGGACACGCACCATAGTAGAGAGGACTTTTGGCATCCTGAAGTCAAGATTCAGGTACCTCGACATCACCGGAGGCCGTCTCTTATATTCACCTGAAATGGTCTGCAAGATCATTTTGACCTGTGCCATCTTGCACAACATTTGTGTAAGGAGGGAACTTTACCCTCTATGAACCAGACCCACAAATGCCTGAAGAGGAGGAAGAGGAGGATGCTGTTCATCAACTTGAGGGGGACCATCCAAACACTGCAGCAGGATTGCATCGTAGACAACAAACCATCTTTTAACTCTAGTCACCATCACCACTTTCTTACCACATGTCATTAAACACCTCACTTTATCACTCAATCATGCTCTGTGTAATTATTTATGCATCACCTGATCCATAGGAATCATAATCAGAGTTTAGCCTTGTGGAGCCTTTCAGAAAGACAGATTAGGATACTGAAAAAGCCACATCACATTTGATGGGTATGAATGTACACCCAACATCACACACGGTGTTAATGACATATATCCTGTCTATTTCACATCTGAAGGGCAATATCAGAGGACCATAGCTATGAGACACATACATGGTGCCAACATGGTCCATTGCAGCAAATGACACATAACTAAGACACCATCAATCATTAGGTAAAAAGGTTCTTCATACATGAGACAGTGGATGTGCTATTGCATTGGTAACAGGAATGTATGACCAGACCCTTGACAGCAGTAAGTTTGACATCAGCTATCTCTGTAAGGAGCATGTGTGACAAGAAGTCCATGTAAGCTGCAAATGGACAGCACATGTGCCCCAGGTATGACAAGCATTGCTCACAAGACAAGCCCTGCGCATGCCATCCCAGGTTATAAGTCCTGCCACTGCCATGTTTTCAGTCTCTCCCCACCCTTCACTAGGGGGCCCTGTAAATGGACTATTTGTACCTTGATGACCTTCATCTGCACACACCCAGACTCCCATTCTGATTCCTGTGTGCATCCCTCTTTAGTATGGCATGCCATAGTCATAGCTCATCTGTCTGCATGGACTTCAGGTCTGATAATGACCTGCCTGGTAGTTGGTAGGACCTGTAATCACCTGTCCATTGCTTCCGACATGAAAGGTACTGTTGGCCCTTTGAGCATGATTGTCACCTACAGGACTTGTGAGATACTGAAGATGCACACACCTGTGAGCACCATTGCTGCTGCCTGGAACTGCTTAGAAGCTGCCATTTTATGTGTATCCTTGTTAGGCATTGCCGTATAAATCACTTGTATAACACAGCACAAATACAGTGTTTAGTTCCCACAGTGTTGTCCCAGCTTTTCCCAGTCAGAGTCTGCTCACTGTTTCTTTGCCTTGTACATGTTTGTGCCTGACAGAGCCTGCATCCTGTTAGCCTGACAGGTTCCTGTCTTTGTGTTACCATAGAGGATCCCTGTGCCTCATGGTTGCTTTCCCTGCCCTGTCTTTCCTCAGGGGGGTAGGTCTACGATGAATCCTCAAATAGATTATATAGCGTAATCATTTTACTTATCGTATCATGGTCTGGGACATGCATTCAAATGCCCTAATCCAGGCCCCATCCCTTGTCTAGGTTTCGTGTATGCATGAGTGACAAACAGTGATAGTGTACAATGGCTGTATGCATGGATTTGGTACGGTGCCTCCAGCACAACAAACAACGTTTGCTAATGGGAAAACAAAAGGACAAAACATGTTTGTGCCCTGACGGTCCACACACAGATTCACATTGGCCGCAACCCATTGATGGTGCTTGCGCGGTGACTAGCTGTGAGATTAATCAGCACAGAGGCACTGATGTTTCGAGTTGCAGTGGTAATTTTAGAGGCCACTCTGTGTTCAAATGTTGTGATGAAACCTGCCTGTTTCATTTTACTGATCCATTACGTTTGTGAGCACAACAATGTTGCCCTGTTGTCGGCCTCATAAAAGCTCTGCATTGCCATAGCTGGACTATCCCTATGTGTGTCATCAATTTCTCTTTGGCTTTCGGTCAATTCTGCGTTAAAGGATGCTCTGTTGATACAGGGAATGGCTCCACAGACTCATGGCTAGACCTACACGTACCTGTGACAACATGGAGGCCAATACTGACACAGGGTACTCATGGCAACACACTTGAACTGGACACCTTTGTGCAGTGAACCACTGGAATTATGTGAGCACATGCAGCATGGTCTGCTGGTCCTCCACTGCCACAGGAGAAACATAGGTCATTTATATGACTCAACTGTGGTGTAACATTACATTTTTGGATTGGTTTTAGGACTCTGTATCACAAACACTGTACCTACCTAGCACTTTCAAGTGCCTGACTCATGGGTAGGATACAAACAAGTGACCAGGAAGAGGTATCTAACATTCCAGTAAATGTGATGGCTTACCCTTGTAACATTGCCATTATCAACCATCCTCTATCTCTCCTGTACATAGTTTGTCATGGGAGATGTTTTGTCCCCAAAGTCAGGGAAGTTCATACAGCATTAGATGCTACGGGTATGACAAACACATATCTTGACTGATGTACCACACTGAATGGCATCTGATGGATATCCACTTTTACAACACATGCATACAAGCACATTATTCAAAACACGTCTTGTAACATTCACACAGAGGCACAACAATGATTGAAATAGCCAATTCACAGACAGAAACACACAGGCAATGAGTGAATTTATTACGTTGCGTAGCCTTGCTATCCTCTAATGACGTACCACCTGCTCAAACTAGGGAATATCAATTTATATTCCAAATGTTTGGGTTGCTGTTGCGTCAGTTAAGAGTGCTAATCCGGCATAACAAGATGAGTATTATGGTGCGCAGTAGTGTGGTCTGCCACTTGTGCCCAAACACTGGAATACACAATGCAGACCCTAACAGCCTATCTCTGTATAGTTACAGCTTTCATGTATGTTAAAAATGAGAGAAATTACACAAAACACAGTTAAAGACAGATATTTTGAACCAAATGCGTCAAAAAAGATACATATGCGTCAAATTTAGCTGCATATGCATTGAAAAATGACGCTTACAGCCATTATACATCCATTGGTCCCTAGCGGTAATTCCTACACTGCACCCCATGAAATTGGTCATCAATGACAAATATATTGAACTTTGAATGCGAGAGAATTTGTAAGCATTTGCGTAAAAAAATTTTTTTACTCAAAGCCCGTAAGCGCACCACATTTGAGACTGGAAGTGATGTAATAGGATATCCTGTTTACAGAAATGGTACAGTGGGTGTACTTTCTCTTTCACTTTGCAGTCTGTGCTTCTTCTAGACTGTGTGGCTGTGCTGAGAGTTTTGTCTGTCCAAATTGTGGTTTTGTCTCCTGTGTGCCATTCTAATTGTCATCTGTTGTTTTTGTAATTGTCTCAGTTATTCAGTGTAAGTGTGTTTTTGTCATTTTTGGTGTCTAATTTTGTCTTTGTACTGTTGGGAGTGTGAAGTGGGTATTGCTAGTTGGGGTATTGTTGGGCTGTTTGTGGGTTATTTAAGTTTCATTTTCCTCCCTCCTTTCCCTGTATTTTCTTCTTGACCCTTTCCTATCCCTATAATTTCTGTCATGTTGGGTAGGCCATGTCTGGGAAGAATGGGTGAGGAGGAGCTGGGGGAATTCATTTAGCTGGTGTGCCACTTCCTCCCCCTGATGTTAGAAGCTGGTGGCAGGGTAATACAGGGGTATCACACAGAGGCGAGGAGGCTCGGGTGGTCCAAAGTGCTGTACAATCTGAAGCGAATATTCAACACACAGTGCAGTGCCCACCAATTCAAGCATCGTTGGACTAACCTTGTTGCCAGAGAGCAAGACCTGCTGGACCACCTGGGTGTGGTGATTGGTGGCCCTGTTGGTAAGTACAATTCAGACTAATGTGCACATTTGAATGCTCTGTAGTGACAGTAGCAGATTTGTTGACATGCTGCATGCAATGTTTTGGGACATGTGGAATGCAAGTTAAATATTCAGTGGCCCTGATTTATACAATATTTGCTACACATTACCGTCATTTGTTGACGCAATAGCTGCACAAACTTACAAAACACAACTTGATCTTGTCAATTAGTGCTGCTTTGAGGTCAATAGATGATGGTAATGCTGCTCAAACATATGTTTAATTCATGGTCTGTGAGTGTACCAGGAATGAGATGTATTTGACGTGCTGAAGCAAGGAATGAATGTAGTCCCCAATTATTTGGAATACATGTCTGAACTGTATTCATGGCCATACTTACAAAGTTCTTCCTAACCTCCAGTAATATTTTAGGCTGATACTTTGACTTGGTTTGTGCAGCATTTAAATTAGAAATGGATGCCAAAGTAATGCACAGGGGATAATATCGTATGTTTGGTGCTACTTTCCATAGCTGTAGCGTAAAACATGAAGCAAATGCTACAAATTGAAGAAGAAAAAAATATCCGAATTGCCGCACTCAGACATTTGCTAAACCATGTTTCAATTAGGGGACAGTGTAAGTTTGTTGTATACCCGCAGATCACCAAACTTGGCAAATGTAAGATGATGACTGTGGCTAACTGTGATTTACAATACCCGATATAGGTACACAGGGCAATGAGTGACACATTTCAGGTGCAATGACTACACCTGTGCCCATGCATTCTGTCACGGATTACCAAAATAGACACTGTCAGCATATATTTCTTTGTTGTTTAGATTTTGAGAAATGGCCAATTCATGTTTAGTGTAAGATTGTCATCAAGTAACACACAGTATCCCTGCCATCATGGTGTCATAGGGGGCATATCCGGCTCTGGGTACACTGGCAATATGGCACATGTAACCTACAGACAACACAGGCCAACATGTAATGGACCATAGAAAACATAATAATTCATGAGCTAAACTCAACCCACGTGAGCATTACACAGTGACTGATTGTCCCTTGATGCACAAGCCACAATACCTGAGTGACTGGTATTGCAGTGCACCAGGAAAGTGGCTTTACAAGTCTCTCATAACAACAAATGAAGAAATGGAGTACCCTCTATAAATGAATCTGCAACCAATTGAGTGATCAGGTTTGTCACCACATGATTGTTAGGGCCACTGCATGTGTGCATATGTGTGTCTATCACTCAATGGAGTAACAGGGTCAATACATGTTTGCAGTGGTATGTCTGTTGGGGTGTCTACATGCCTGAGGTGCTGGTCTATCAAATATATAGCACACACAGTAATTTTTTGTTCCAAGTGTTGTACAGTGCACAGACATTAAGCACATTTCACCCTTCCATGTTTTACAGGCGGACCAGCCCCCTACACAATTGGAGAAGTGGCTCGATTTGTGGACCCAGACATATCCAGTAAGTGTTGATATGTTAGTTCTGTGTTGTGTTTGCAGCTGTTGTGTGATTAACTCCTGTGTGTCGGACACATAGCAAGGTATGATGTGAGGGCACATGATCTGATATGGGACTTGACTGGCGTTTGCCTTGTTTTTCCATATTTGAGTTGGACAATCAGTGGTGTAGAGTCATATTTTTGGAATATAGTGCTGCGCTGTAGGCATGGGCAGGTGAACAGGGTGATATTACTTGCTACATTTATGGCAATGGAAATTTTGGTGGTAGCCATTTTCATTATTTAGTCAGCAAGTCATACTCTGATTCACAGAGAGCAGGGATGCCAAAGTATTACCTACAGACTTGAGCCTCCCTGTTAACTAATGAACATGTAGTACTGTATGTTTCACTTCCTAGAAGCATCTAGCTCCACATGTTGTGCTACGTTTTTGTGGCACTTGAGTAGAATGTCATAGGTGTGCATGCAGCTCAAGCCCAGATGGGTGCTTGCATCTATGTGCTTGGTTTTAGAAAGGTTATTAGTGGTAGCAAATGATGTGGACAATTGTCCGCAATTAGGAACATAAATGTGGATGTGATTGTCCAATGTTTGTGTCTATCCTAGTTGGAAGCCCTCCTTACCTGTGGTGGACTGACTAACCCATGGACAGCTGTCCACAGCTTCCTGGCTGTGCTTGATGTTTGAAAGTATGTGTTGCATGTCCATCCCCCCTGAGGCACAGTGTTATGGTTCTGAAATATGTGTACCTAGGTGTGAGGATCCCAGTGTAGAAGACAGACATGTAATCCCAACATTCATTTGTTCCGACCTAGGATACCCCCTCATGATTAGCAACTGCATACCATCTTGGCAATTCCATTTACAAATCACAGATCTTGTGGGCCTTGATTGTCATCCAGAAGATAGTCATTAGTTGGCCTGTCACACGTGGACTACTTGCAGCATTTGTTATGTGACTAATGGCAAAACAATGATGCATAGATCATTTAAGTAGGTGCACACATTTTTGAGCATTGCTGTGCTATTAGAACGGAGATGTGTAGGCTGCTTTGGCATGTACTTCTGTAGAGACAATCTATCATCTGTACTGTGATTTGGGCTGTTTAAGCTAATTTTGAGGAAGTGTTTGAATATCATCAGTAGATGTATCACACAATGATGTAACTAATGTTTGGCTATCTTATTTTTTACAGCTGCCAATATGGATGCCAATCAGATCCAAGAATTCCAGAGGAGGGCGATGTGTTACCGCCACATTCTGGATGTGGAGTCTGGGTTCCGCAACATGGCATGGTGTTATCGCCATGAGAGAGCCACAGGGGTCTGGAGGGCATTTGCCAAGGGGGGCCATCCGTGTCCACAACAGCCACCGCCACCAGCACCACCATTCGGACCCAAGTGGCACCAAGGATGACAGCCAGCGTTGCAGGTCCCTCAATATCATACGCTCCTAAACCACTAACATCAGCTACTGCACCCCCCCCTAACAAGCATGGCACCTGCACCTGCCCAACCACCAAGTAGTGGCACACAGAGCACCCCTGCTGCAGTCATTGACAATGCGGAATTTAGTAACATACACCGTGACATGCAACGGATGTTGAGCAGAATGGACAGGCTTCAGCAGGAGGTGTCCCGCAAAAGCAGGAGACTGCGTGGGATAAAAAAGATCCTGCAGAGGGCAAACTTGTAACTGTTGGACCCTCAGCCATGATTCCCTCCCCTCCCTCCTCTTTCCTGGTTCTTATATTTAGTGGGTTTAGGGGGCTTAGTGTTAGGTTAGAATAGGCTGTTAGATTAGTTAGTATAAGTGGGTTAGGGGGATTATATTTTTACATTCGTTTTATTTGTGGGTGGGTGTGTAGGTGATGATGTTGGGGTTAAAAAATATATATATATATATATATATATATAAAAATATATATATATATATTTGTTTAGGATAAGATAGTAGGTGTTTAGGTTAGTGTATGTTGTCCTACATGTGTCCCGTCATATAAGGGAGGTGGGGGGCTGATGTTTAGAGTGTTTAGTTAAATGTGATAAGTACGTTTAGATTAGGGTAATTAAGGCCAGTTGTGGGTTATGTGTAGTTAGGATAGATTAAGTTAGTTAAGATGTTTCCCCTAGTTTTAGTATCCATTTTTTACTCTTAAATAAATATTTAGGTACTCCATTACAGTATGTGTCATATGCTTGTGGATCAGGGCCTTGGCTTGGGTGAACAGTGTCAATTTCATATTAGCATTTGTGTTCCATCCTGCATCCAAATCACATTATTGACATGGTTACTCCCACTTCTAATTGAACTGTCACATTGGCAGCTACACCAAAGCTACTTCTCAATGCATCTGCCATCCTTTGCACCCACCACTCAAGGTTACTATGGTTCCCAATGTGTTGTTAAGTTTGGATGTGTGTTTTCAATCATTCATCATTTGAGGCCTGATTTGGAATCTTGGGCACTGTGGTACGTCTGCCTGCAGCATGATGTTCATGTGAACCATGATAAGGTGAGTGCTGTTATAATCTTATGTAGTATTGTATGCATAACTCACAGCTATCATTTCTTACATTTTATTCCCAGGTCACATATTTGTCCATACACTTGTACATATCCATTCCTGCTGTATGATGCGTATGTGTGATGATGGTTTATAGTCAGATGTCTCGTACATAAAGATTGTCTAGAAGGGAATTTTTAACACATTGATTTTCTGCTTAAACATCCCTTGAAGTTGACTTTTTCAGTCCAAAACAGCATTGTACTGTTAGTTTTATATTTACTTCAGAAATAAGCCTCAGGAAGCGCAGATGATGATACAATCCAGAGCCCAGTGCATAGTTCTTAGCCCACCATCTTTAAAGGCAGTTTTCTTGACATTCTAAGGCCATTGACATGTGACATACATCAATAATCTCCACACGGTTGATGTGTCACATTACACAGAGACAAAATGGCTGTGTAAGTGCTATTTATTTTAAAGAGCTGTAGTGCAATATTTACATAGTCCAGGATTGTGAGCCCATTAGTGTGATGCATTTGATTGTTATACTACACAGGTGCAATGGGACATGTCTTTGGACATGCTGGGGTGAAGTACCATACAGTGCAGAGGAACATGATTTGCCAATGAGGTGGTGAGAGGCAATTACAGAGCATGGTGTCAAAGCTAGCAGTGGGCTGGAGAACAGTGCATGTGTGCAGCAGTTGCAAAACTGTCATGTTGACAAGCACAGGACCTAAGATAAAATTGATCATTTGGCATGAACTTCTGCTACTGAGTACTCTTACAGGTGAAGGTGATCTGTTCCACGTCTTCTTCTTCTGATGTGGGTGTCATCTCCTCTGCCCTCGGCGGTGGTGGGTTTGAAGGGGCAACACACACTTCAGTGTTTGAAGACGTGGAGTCAGAAATCCCGGTAGCTGCCAACTGTGGGGATGTTTAGGGCAGTGCTGCAGCAAAGAGGAGCTGCTGGTTCTTAAGTATAGCAGCTACATCACTGTGGTAGGCAGCCAGGTCGGTCTTGAGGGTGTCATTATAGCATTCGTGCATGCAGTGAAAGGTTTGGTGTGCAAGGTGTTGTGGCAACTCCCTTACTGCAGTGCTGATTTGGTTTACACTTTGCTGAAGTTCTTGAAGGGCAGATGTTTGAGCTTACATGGCTGCTGCCTGTACTGCAAATGACATCATGCACAAATGCACCCCCTCAAGGCTGGCTGCCATATTTTGCATCCCCACCCGCACCTCCGTGGCCAGCTCCCACTGTACTCCAACTACAGGCCTCTCAAAGCTGGTGCCAGTGTGGTCAGAGTCCCCAGCTGGGTTGGAGCTGGCAGGTTGTACAATTCGGGTGGTGGGTGGTACCTCTGTGATGGCTGCTACTTCTGTGCTCCTCCTTGTGACTGAACGTGGGGTCTGAAGGGTTCCAAGGACATCTTGGAGGGTCTGCTGGCCGATGTTTGTCAGCTTGTCATCCATGTCATCAGGGAATTACAGGACAGGCATATCCCTAGGAGAGCCTTTGTGCTCTGCAATGAGATATTGTACAATTAGTGTGTCTGTGTTGTGGTATTTGTAATGTGACGTGCCTGACTTCCTATTATTTGCACATTGTGATCTTGGTTCCTGTTCATTGTTCCTGTCTTTAATATTAGCATTCTCCCAGGCCTATGCCCCACCTGCATGTCACATATATTGTGGTCAGTTTGGGGACTTGTCAGCATCACATCCACTAGATGTAGGTTCTACCCAAATTGTATATTGCCACCTTCTTGTCCTACTCAACCCTCCGTCTACTTCCATTCTCATGGTGAGGCCTTGCACTGGCTGTGGGTGTTCTGATGGCACTTGCACCACACTTAACAATCTTGAAGTGCCCCAGTCTCAGGTATTTCACATCCACCTATATGTTGCTGAGACCTAGCATATACTATGTATTGCATTGGCATGGCACAATGCAGGTGCCAGCATTGGTATTGTGTACTGCTGATGTTGGGGAATGTGTGCTACTTTGGATTGCACTGATGGTCCTAGCAGTGTTCCATTTCCTCTTATGACTGTGCGCGTGTGCTTCACTAGCTAGACACATAAGTCCTCCCCCTCAATGCTGTTGTCTTAGCACTATGACACTTTAGATGTTGCATGGTGGCATTGCAGCTATTGTGACCCAGGCACAGGGTAGACCCTGACATGTGCAGCATGGGTGTGACATTACTGCTGTGTACCTCATAATGTTTATGACAATGCCTGATGTTTGTAGCGACTATGGACATTAGCATTTGACAGGATTAGCACGTTTTTATTATTACAGGGGATTGATACCGTTGTCATCCTGAACCCTCTAATTTGGGTGTGTTTGATACATGGGCATGTTACTGCCATTAGCTACTTGACCTGCACACACAGCAGAGGTGGTAGTGGCAACTGTTGTCAATGTTAAATACCACTTGCGGATATTGCCTGAGACTGTTAATTGAGGCCTAGTTCATGTAAGGACAATAACAGCTGTTGTGTGACAGCCTGCCAGTTTTAGGTTGTACCCTACCCTCCTGGACTGGCTTTTCCAACATCCTTGGCATGGCAGCATACCCCAATGCAAAGGTTGTTGGTGTAGTGTTGTGCTGTGCCCCAGGTTTGCCCTGCATAGCCAATGTCCTCGTGCCGTGCCCCTTTGCCCTTTCCACTACCTGATTATCCTGGCTTACATGCATTGCGTAGTAGGTATGTCCCCCGCTTGCAGATAACAATTAAACATTTTAGTTCCCCATCCCACTTACCCTGCATCTGTGTTGTATCCTGGTAGTCTGCTCTGCCCTGTCCTTGAATCCCTGTGATGATCTCCTCTGGGATGACGGCTGCCACCATCTCCTCAATGGCCTCCTGCAGTGCTGGACTCCCACCTCCAGTCTGCAGTGCTGCCTTCCTGTTCCTTGCCATTTTTTCCTTGGTCCTGCGCTTGCAGTCATGCCAGCGCTTCTTGCACTCGGTGACTGTTCTCCGTACTTCTGCCACGATGTTGATCTTATCAACAATTTGTTGCCAAACTGCCCCTCTCCTCCCAATTGGCAATTTAGAGGTGACAAAAAGTTGGTGCTGGTGTTTTGTCACCTCTTTCACCAGTATTTCATGCTCCTCTGCACTGAACCAACACTTCTTTTTTCTTCTTCCCCCTCTCCTGGGTCTTGTGTGGGTCCTCCTGGCTGGTTCCTGGTCGGTTGTCATCTTCCTGGGGTCTCTCATAACTTCTAGGATCCATTTTGGGTCTCCTTTACACATTTTTCTGTGTTTGCGCCGCTTTTTGACGCTATTGCGGCAAAAAATGGCACGTATCCAGTTTGCGACGTCATAAACCGGATGAAAATCATTTTCTCTAACCAGTGGTTTGCGCCGCCTAGCATCAAAGTATAAACTTGACGCCCGAGTGGCGCAATGAAATGGCATTAGCTGGCGTTAAACTTTTTGACGCAAAATTATGTTGGCGCAGCTTTGCGTCAAAAAGTATAAATATGGCCCTGAGTGAGTGGAAACTCTTCCGATTCCTGAACACCTGTTTCTTGTGCCAGGGGGACAAATGCTATAAGTGTTACATCAATGGCCCCAATAACATTTGGAATATGTCCCATTGCATTGAAACCAACCTTCACATTGGCCAAATCATCCACTTGGGGGAAAGCAATGTAGCTGTACATGAGTTTGACCAGGGCAGCCAAAATCCTTGCTAGCACTATTGAGAACATTGGCTGTGACATTCCTGCAGCCAAGCGCACTGTCACTCGGAAAGAGCCAGTTGCCAGGAAATGGAGCACTGATAGGACCTGCACAAGAGGAGGAATACCAGTGGGTTGATGAATATCAGATATCAGATCAGGCTCCAATTGTGCACGCAGCCCTGTGATTGTGGCCCTGTCCAGTCTAAAGGTGAGTACAATGTGCCTGTCCTCCAGTGTAGCCAAGTCCACAAGGGGTCTGTACACAGGGGATTGCCTCCTCCTCCTATTCCTCCACAGTGGAAGGTATCTAAGGGACACAAGATTGAGAAGGGAGTGCCAAACTCAACAATGGAACCATCACTTCAGTGTACATTGAGCTTGTATGTAACTGAACTATGTAAATGGCAATGTATGTACAATTGACAGCAATGACGCAGTTTTAAATTTCAAAACGTGGACCTGCACCATAAAATGGCGACCACCTGGCCTGTAATTCGGGATAGGTGGAAGTGATGTAACTCCGCTGGCGTTGGGCATCATGGCGGAAGGTGGTCTTGCACCGCCCTGCTATTCCTCATTGGCTTACATGGGGCTCTATGGAGTAGTACAGTGTCCAATGAGGATCACCGGCGGCGGTGATGGTGTACACCGACGTGGACCTGACTGCCATTTTCTGACTATAACCTCACTTGATTCCTGACTTTTCACAGGACAACACATCCACTGTGTGTGCTGCTGTGACCGGAGTCTGGAATCTGCCATGGGCCGTGTGACAGGGGAACAGGCCCCTGCCCTCACTTCAGAGGATTTGGAGTGCCTGGTGGATGGGGTCCTACCCCTGTATGGTCAGCTGTCTGGGCCTCCAGACCAACAGGTAAGTACACCATGGGGACGATGCATGCAACAAGGTTGCATGGAGATGTGTGTGTGCTGTCAGTGTGTCATTTGGATGGGGGGTATAGCTGGTGGTACATGCAGGGCTACGGGTGATGTGTGTGCATTTGAGGAGAAATGGTATTTGTGAGCAATATGTGTGACAGGTTGGATTGTGTGGCTAATGGTGTCCTCCTGTCTGTGTTTTCTCTTCAGGTCAGTGGCCATCAGAAGAAGGGATTGTGGCGTGCCATTGCCAAGGACGTGCGTACCCTAGGGGTCTATAGTAAGCAGAGCACCCACTGCAGGAAACAGTGGGTGGACCTGAGACTCTGGGCCCGGAAGACCGCAGAGGCCCAGCTGGGGATGGCCTCCCAACAAGGGAGTGGTGCCCCTCGGAACATAACCCCCTGATGGCTTGTATACTGGGGGTGGCCTACCCAGAGCTGGATGGGCACTTGAGGGCAGCACAGCAGCCACAAGAGGGTGAGTACCATGTGTGTAGCACCCATCTTTGTTGCCTGGCAAAGGATGCTGGTGGTGGGTTTCAGTAAGTGGGTGCCCCTTCATTCCAGCTCGTGTATTGCTGCACGGTCCGAATGACAAAATCTTGTTTGCTAGCTAGGTGGCATTCTGTGTCAGACTGGGCTTCGTAGGTCCCAGGAGGGGTGCAGATTGTGGTGGTTGGCTCTCATCTTGCTGTGGTACCTAGCAGAAGGAATGCCAGTGCGGTGCTCGGTGCTCAATAATGACCTCCTGAGATCCATCTCTGTAGGGCAGTCAACCATAGTGAATGCCATCTAGGCGCTGGCATCCCAGATGCAGCAATGCAATGCTTACCTGGAGGGCATACACAGTGGGTTGGCGGCCCTACAGAGATCGTTTCAGGCTCTGGCCTCCTCTCTGGTGGCAGCCAGTGTCCCTGTCCTACCGTCCCCCCTCCAACTACCACTTCCCAGTCCCAGTCTCCTCAAACCCATGCCATTCCATACACACATACAGACAAGCATGCACACAAAACATCACACAAGAGTGGCACAGAGAAACACGGGCAGCAAACTTGAAGCCACAAGCACTCACACAAACAACAGACAGTTGCACACACAACAACATCGACTTACTCCATTGTCTCCACCTCCTCCACCTCCTCCTCCCTCACAGTCAAATCCACACTCATACCTGCATGCACTGCATCAACAGCCACCACCACCATCACCACATCATGAAGCACACCCACCTCACTTGCAGACACCTCCACAACACCCATCCTCATGTCCTGTTTGTCCTCTCCCACCCTGTCTGCCCCCCGCCTAGGAGACACAAACGCTCGCAGGCAGACACCCAACAGCCGTGTCCATGAACCTGCACCCAAGTCCAGCAGACTTACACCTCCTATAACCACTCCCTCTAACTCCACTCCCACCCCTCCTCTCACATCCCACCCCAACGTCCCTAAGAAACCTTTCCTTGCCCATCTTGACCTCTTCCCTGCACCTCCATCCCCCGTCCTGCCCGTAAAAGCAGGGTCCCAACGACCCAGCCCAGCACCTCAGCAAAACAGTCTGCCACTGCTCCCATCAAAAAATCAGCTGCCGGCACAAAGTGGCCCCTGAGTGTGATGGCATCCACACCTAGTAAGTCCACACCTCCACCTCGGAGAGGGAGGACTATGGTGGCAAAACCTAAGGGGCAGATGACGGGGTCAGTGGGGGCACCTCCTAGGTCTGGAGGCAAGGACACAAGTCACATGACAAAGGCCAAGGGGGCCCATCACAAGAGGGAACACAAGGACCCCCCTTCACCACCAAAGAAAGTTAATGATCCCCCTCCACTACCAAAGAAAGTCAAGGATACCCCTCCACTACCAAAGAAAGCAAGGGAGCCCCCTCCACCAGCAGAGGGCAAGGAGCCCCCTCCAGCAGCAGAGGAACCCAAAGAGCCCCCCCAACCAGCAGTGGAACCCAAAGAGCCGCCTCCACCTGCAGTGGAACCCAAAGAGCCCCTTCCACAAGCAGAGGGCAAGGAGCCCCCTCCTTCAACAGAGGGCAAGGACTCTCCACAACCAGCAGAGGAACCCAAAGAGCCCCCTCCACCTGCAGTGGAACCCAAAGAGCCCCTTCCACAAGCAGAGGGCAAGGAGCCCCCTCCTCCAACAGAGGGCAAGGACTCCCCACAACCAGCAGAGGAACCCAAAGAGCCCCCTCCACCTGCAGTGGAACCCAAAGAACCCCCTCCACCAGCTGAGGGCATATAGTCCACCCTCCAGGCACTGTTGGGCAACGAACCCCCTCCAGAACCAGTGGACATGTTACCCACTTCAGAGACTGTGACCTTTCACTCTCCTCCAGAGACTGTTGGGCAAGGAGCCCCCTCCAGAACCAGTGGGCATGTTACCTACTCCAGAGACTGTGGCCTTTCACTCCCCTCAAGAGACTGTTGGGTAAGGAGCCCCCTCCAGAATCAGTAGGTATGTTACCCACTCAAGCTGAGGTCCTCCCCACCCCACCTTCCCCCTGAGGTGCCTACCCATTTCCAACATGATGCCCCTGAACAGTGCGATCCAGAAGTTGCCAGGAGTCGAGTTGGGCCTTGGACTATGCCCTGTGGGCATGTGGTCCTTTGGTACTTTGGACTGGCCATTAGCCCAATCTGGACATTGCCGCTTTCATTTTCATGTCATGATTCATTATGGTGGCTGTTGGCAGTAAATTACAGTGTTCATACTTCGAAGTTGTTGTCCTTGCATTATTTGCTAGTGGGTCATGTGACAGTCATTTTACTCTGCAGCTGGTTCTGTGTATGGTGTGTGTGTGTGTGGATGGTGTGTGTTGTGCGTGTGTGGACGGCCATGGCGTGGTAGAGCACCGGGAAGACTTGGAGTTCCGGTTCCATGGCTGCTGCGGAGTCCTCTGTGTCCCAGATGGTGAGTCTTTTGTTTTCTCTACTGTGTTTGCGCCAGGCTTTTGATGGTGTTGGTACCGCCTCAGAAATCCTGGTGGCTTGCTATGTCATATTATGGTGGGTGGTACCTTGACTTCCGCCTGGCTGTAGGTGGCTACTGTCGTGGTCAGTGGCTTTAACGCCCTGGTGGTTGGTGGGGTACATTGGCTGTCTATGGAAGGTATCACCGCTATGGTCATAAATTGGTGGTAATTACCGCCAGACTGTTGAAGGTATTACCATCACTTTAACAGTCACAGCCAATGTCCTAATGACTACCTATATCTATAAATAAGCTTTGTCACATGGAGATGTTGTACAACATGTGACAAATTAATATATTGCGCATACCTTCTGCGGAGCACGAGTGTATCCCCTGAACAGTTAAGGGGTCTGAAACCTGACTTACGGATCCCAATATGTGTTCAATTAAGACTTGTGTGTGTATGTGCTCCCTATTACTCCTCTTTGGTGGCTGTATGGTTGTATATCGGAATGGCGTGAAGAGATAGGGAGTAAGGGCACCCCCCACATCACCAGGAAAAAAGATGTGATTTTGGCTAAGATGTGGAATGTTTCTAACTATATGAGATCATCAATACACACTTACAGACATTGTATGGAGATGTATGCAATATGATGTGGTGCAGTAATTAGTGTCAGTTTTTACAACTTACTAATTGACTGCATCCCAGCAATATAACCAACAAATGACTGATGTGCAAAAGTTGACTGACATACGATATAGCTGTTATATGTGCTTCCAGGAAATGAGGCATACACTTCAAAGAAGCTTCCTTTGACATTTCAAGCAGCTTGCATATTGCTAGAGTGCTAACAGTGTCTGTTCAGGAGTGGCTGCCCCTTTGACACCGTGGTTAACGTGCCTTGTGGGTACAATATGCGAGACAAATGAGCAATAACATAGAAATCCATTGATGCCTGTGGCCTTTCTGCCAGATTGGCTTGCTTGTTAAATGTTATATTCTCTCCAGTGACAATCTAGAAACACCCAGTAGCAATAAAAATGAATGCAGAGATAGCCTGAGAGTAGGGTGTAGGTGATTTCGCCTCCTGCTTCCATTTTGTAGCCACGCCATGGTTTGCTTGAGGTGAAAGGTGTATCATTCAATCACTGCTTTCCTGGAGAGGCCACAAATGTAGATCGTTCACCTGTAAAATCCTTCTCTCCTCCTCAAACTTGTGTTTCTTCAAATGTGGGTATAATCCACAAATACAGTCAATTTCAAGGTGCTTCTTGACTTTTTGACATTTGAGATAATTTCTTATGGAACAGTCTATATGATATTGTTGCTGTAATGAGGTTCACCTGTTTACCCGCCCCTCCCTGGCACTAGTGGGCATGGTACATGTCATGCGAGCCTTGTTGTAACATTTATTTTTAAATTTCATTGCAAAATAAATGTAACCTAAAAAATATGTTTCAATGATAGAAATCCCACAACAATAAAACATGTTAAAGCCTGTCTGACTAATATTTAGTGTCAGACAGGTCTTTATTTCCACCAGGGCTGGAGCCTATGGAGGTCGGTTTTGAAAGCCCATGCATGCCACTGGTGACTGTTACTTTCTTCAGCCCTCCAGGTTAACTGCGCCAGGTACTGAGAGGCTTTAAAAGAGAGATAAAGTAAAGGAGGGGGAGGTAGAGAGAAAGTCAAGCAAGAGAAGAGAAGGAAAGAAAGAGGATGAATAGAAATGTAGAGATAATGCGAGGAGACAAAGGGAGAGAGGATAGTTTGAGTATTTTTGACAGGGCTGCTTTTGGTTTCCCAGTCTGGCCCTGACAATATTTGTCCATTTGTTTCCCTTTCCTAAGTACTACTTATTGGCTCCACTGATCTGTATAAGCACATGTTGCAGTACCAGTAATTAGCCACATGGGGAGACAAGCTAGATTTTGTTCAGTTTGTTTTGTTAGTAGTAGAAATAGAAGTCTATTTTGTGAAAAGCCATTTTCTTGGTCTTATGTGGATGACTTTTAGTAGTGGCATGTTCATCTTTAAAGGTTCATAACACTCTCCCGTGTTGTAGCAATAATTCCCCATTTTCCTACCACTTCATCTAGTCCCTCCCACAATTACTCCAATGTTATTTCCCTAAGAGTGACATCTCTTCTACCAGGACAGATGTCTCCATGCAGAAAATATAAGCGAGGTGGAAGCAGAAATCTCTGACCTGAGGTTTGTGAAATGCATTTTCGAATACGTAAAGTAAAACAGCTCCACGTATTCAAAAACTGCTTTTGGAAGAGGGCCAAAAAAAGTGAACATTTGGCGATGGCGAAGGCAAACAATAATGGCAATTTAGGTTTATAAAATAGATTTGGTGACATGGAATTTCTGCTAATAAAGCACACATTCTTTGTGAGGAATTCTGCTCACATGAATAAGTTTGTAGACGTTAATATATGGGTCCACCTTAAAAAACTGACGAATGCTACTGAATAGCAAAGCTTTTGTACATTATTTGCAATACTGAAAATATTTTGAAAATCACTCTAGTTATTGGCATGAGTACAGTTTTTCTGATGTTGGATGCAGAAATAGGACCACACACAAAATCCACTGGAGTGTTAGGCAGGCAGTGCTCCATAGACATATGTTTTACTGCGGAGAAACTAAGGAAAATAATTTCTTACTGATAACGCTTTGTAGTGTGACATCTCACAAGTGGACATATAGGCCCTCATTACAACCCTGGCGGTCGGTGTTAAAGCGGCAGTAATACCGCCAACAGGCCGGCGGTAATAAAAATGGAATCACAACCACGGCGGAAACCGCCAACACAGACAACCACATTAACATTCCGACCGCCACAGCGGTAGCAACAAACACCACGGCGGTCACTGCCAACAGACAGGCAGAAGACAATGTACTGCCCACCCCATTACAACCCTTCAATCCGTCAGCTTTTCTGGGGCGCTACCAATGCCATCAAAAGCACAGCGGAAACAGTGTTTGGAGGGGAAACCACTCACCTCTCAACACTCAACGAATAACCAGGACACCATGGAGCCCGAGTTACAGGTCCTGCCCATGCTGGTCTACCTCCTCCTCCACCAGGAATATCAAAGGCGGCAGCGACGACCACAGTGAGTAATGCACCTAGCACACAGGGGAGGGGGAGAGGAAAAAGAGAGTGATACACACACGCACCCTCACCCATAACACCATACACACAAAAACATGCAACAACATAACATGTACACCCCGTAACCCCCTGGAAGAACACAAGGACAAAAGGAATTGAGTCCAATCAGTGATATATTAGAAATAGGCAGAAATACATAACAAATATAAAAACAGTAGATGCAAATATTTACAATATGTCTACAAGTCCGTACATTGTCCCTTCCAAATGTCCGTGGGCCACAGGGTTAATAATCATGGACCAAGCCCACACTTGACTCCTGCTTCAATACGGAGAGAACACCTCAGGGGCATCAGGTCGTAAACACACAGGCACCTCAGGGGGACAGGGAATGGGGAGGGGGCACCTCAGCCAGGAGATGGTACTACGCCACTGCTCCTGGAGGGGGGCACATGCCTACTGCTTGGTCCTGGGGAGTGCAAAGCCACAATCTCTCAAGTGGGTGGGTAGCCCACTCCTTTGTCCTGGGGATTGCAAGGCCACAGTCTCTCTAGTGGGTGGATTGTCCACTGCCTGGTCCTGGGGAGTGCAAGGTCACAGTCTTTCTAGTGGGTGGCTTGCCCTCTGCCTGGTCCTGGGGAGTGCAAGGCCCCAGTCTCTCTAGCGGGTGGTTTACCCACTGCTTGGTCCTGGGGAGTGCAAGGCCACAGTCTCTCTAGAGGGTGGGTTGCCCACTGCTTGGTCCTGGGGAGTGCAAAGCCACAGTCTCTCTAGTGGGTGGGTTGCCCACTGCTTGGTCCTGGGGAGTGCAAGGCCACAGTATCTCAAATGGGTGGCCTCAACACTGGTTCTGGAGGGGGCCTTGTGCCCAGTGTGCTTCATCCTGCCAAGGATAGGGTGAGTGGATGCATATCTCCACTGGTTCTGGAGGGGGCCTTGTGGGAGTTGCAAGTACCTCTGGCCCGAGATGAAGGACGGGGGTGGGGAAGCGTAGGGAACAGGTTAATGTTTGCCAGAAAAAGGTTTTAGACACACTGGGCCGGGAAGATGGAGAGGGTTTTGGAGTAGAGGAAGAGGGAGTGGTTGTAGGAGGTGTCTGTCTGCTGAGTTTGGATGAAGGTGCATGGGCTGGATGCTGTTGTGAGGTGGATGGGTGCTTGCATTTGTATACTTTGGGAGGAGGGGTCACAGACACACTTGTAGAGGACACATGGGACATGTGCATGGTTTTGGGGGTGACTGCTCGTGAGAGGTGTGTTGTGATGGGCGTGCTGGTGATGGAGGTAGTGGATGAAGATGTAGAACATGCAGGTGTGAGTGTAGATGCTACATGTGGGAGGGAGGTGGACGAAGAGGAGGAGGGGGACACAGTGGAGGCAGTGGATGTTGGTGTGTCTGCATTGGTATGGTGCTTGTGGGAGTGTCTGTGAGATGAAGTGTGGCACTTACATTTGCCTAAGCCACTTTTGTGTGGTGATTTGGGTGAATGCTGGCCTGAAGGTGTGCTTGGGATAGGCTGGGGCTGAGGGGATTGGGTCTGGGTAAAGGAAGTTGGAGGGGGAGGCTAGACACAGGGACAAGGGCTGCCATCAGTGCGGAGGCCAGAGCCTGAAATGCTCTCTGTTGGGCCGCTACGCCAGATTGACTTCCCTCCAGGTATGCATATCCGTTGCCGGTGCCTCTGCTCCTCTACCAGATGATGCTAATGCACATGAGGACAGGGTGACAAAACAAGAAGGGGGGGGAGAGACAGAGGATACACTTGATCAATGCCAGCATCACCACTACCGTTGGCGTACACAACACACAGGGAGCAGCCCTATGCACTAGGCCATGCCCAACCATTTACTAAGACAGTCACCAGCCCATGGCGTACAATGGCTAACGCCATCATCTGCACACCAGAAACACACAGGACCCTGCCCAGTAGTAGATGCCCACTAACACTATTGGAGGAGTGCTCCAGAGCCTGCCCAACAAGGGACCTATACTGCCATGTTTGCCCTGGCCTAGGGGCACCCAGAGCCCACATCCCCCACCCAGGTACCTCCTAACACGTGCAAAGTCAAGTTTCAGATTCAGCACCCACCCCCTTGTGGCTGCTGGATTGCCTTTAAGCTCCCATCCAACTCCGGATAGGCCACCGACAAGATGTGGAGCATCAAGGGGGTCATGGTGCTACGGGCACCCCTTCCTTGTTGGGAGGCCAGCCCCAGCTGGGCCTCTGTAGTCTTCTTTGCCCAGCGGCACAGGTCCTCCCACCTCTTGCGGCAGTGTATGCTCCACCTGCCAAAGACCCCCAGGGTCCGCACCTCCTTGGCAATGGCACGCCAAATACCCTTTTTCTGGTGGGTGCTGACCTGCAGGGAAAAGAAGCAGAAACGAGAATTAGTCAACCGTCCGGACCGTCACACTCATGGCCCATCAGATCCCTCCTATCCCCTGACGCACATACATTGACCACCTTACATGCTGCACTCAGGCCAGGACGCCTCTGCCCCCCCTCTACATGTGGCTTACACACACAGCACTCCCTACATTTGTGGCCCATGCATCATGCTCACCGTCTACTCACCTGTTTGTCTGGTGGACCGCAGAGTAACATGTACTGGGGTAGGACCCCATCCACCAGTTTCTCCAACACCTCCGCAGTGAAGGCAGGGGCCCTTTCCCCAGACACTTGAGCCATGGTCGCTTCCAGACATAGGTCACAGCAGCACTTGCAGTGTAGGTCCTCTCCTGTTGAAGGTCAGGTAGCAAGTGAGTGAATAGATAGAAAAGGGTGGTCACGTCTGCGGCGGTGCGTACCATCACTGCTGGCCTACATCGCCATTGGCTCCTAGAACCCATAGGGCCCAATGATAACCAATGCAATTTTGCGCGGCGGTCATCAACCGCCTACCGCGACGGCGCAATACGCCAGCGCAATTACCTCATTTCCACTTGTCCCTCATCACAGGTCAGTCAGCCGCCATTTCAGGGGGCACAGGCCATGGTACCTAACTGCGTCACAGCAGACATTGGCACTGCAACTGATTGTTGGGTTCACATTTTGTTTCTGTGAAGTAACGAAATCATCATTAGTGCAATAGATGTGTGAATATGACACTCTGCTCACCGTTTTCTTCCTTAGGCTTCCTCCGCTGAGGTAGAATATGAGATGGTGGCTTCCTCTGGTGTACAGACCCCTGGAGGACCTTGCGACAATGGAGGACAGACACATTATCATTACCTACAGACTTGATCGTGCCACAATCCAAGAACTGTGTGCCCAATTGGAGCCAGACCTGATGTCAGCTATCTGACAGCCGAAAAGGTATCCCCCCTCTAGTGTAGGTCCTGTCAGTGCTCCATTTCCTGGCAAGTGGTTCCTCCAAACAATAGTGGCAATGGCATCAGGGATGTCTCAGCCAATGTTTTCTAACGTGTTGACCAGAGTGTTGTCTGCCCTGCTGAAACACATGCACAGCTACATCGTGTTCCCCCAGGTGGAGGATTTGGCCACAGTGAAGACTGACTTTTATGCCCTGGGACATATCCCCAACATCATTGGTGCCACTGATGCTACACATGTGGCATGTGCCCCCCCCCCCCGAGAAATGAACAGGTTTACAGGAATAGAAAAAGCTATCGCTCTCTGAATGTGCAGATGGTGTGTTTGGCGGACCAGTACATCTCCCATGTGAATGCCAAATATCCTGGCTCTGTGCATGACGTCTTTATCTTGAGGAACAGCAGCATCCCATATGTGATAGGCCAACTCCAGAGGCACAGGGTGTGGCTAATAGGTGAGCCCTGGTTCCCACCCAGTTGGTGTTGGCGTATGGGTATGGTGTGTGCCCTAAGGGTTAGTGTGTGTCTAACAGTTGTCCCTCGATATTTGCAGGTGACTGGTTACCCCAACCTCTCATGGCTACTGACCCCCGTGAGGAATTCCAGGACACGGGCAGAGGAACGTTACAATGAGGCACATGGGTGTACAAGTAGGATTATAGAAAGGACCTTCGGCCTCCTGAAGGCCAGGTTCATCGTGCCTCCATCTGACAGGTGGATCGCTGTACTACTCACCCAAGAAGGTGTGCCAGATCATTGTTGCATGTTGCACAAACTGGCCTTGAGATGCCAGGTGCCTTTTTTGCAGGAGGATGTGCCTGGAGATGGTCTTGTCACAGTGGTGGAGCCTGTGGACAGTGATGAAGAGGAGGCTGAGGAAGAAGATGTTGACAACAGAACCAATAGAATTCTGTAGTACTTCCAGTGACACACAGGTAAGACACTGTAACTTCACTTTACATTTCAGTTATCTGTTGGACATTGTACAAGGCAGCCTTTTCCCCTATATCTATGGACACTGACTGTACCTTTTGGCATCTCTATTTTCAGATCTCTGTGCCACACTTTGGCTTATGCTATGTGTACTGCTGCGCACCAAAGGTCATCCTAAAGTATATTTCACTGTACATTTGAGTTGCAATGCTTTGATAATGTTGTACCAATACATTTGTGAATCATTTGACAGACTCCAGATTGGTCCAAGGGTGTTTATTTAAGTGATAAGGCGTGGAGGGGGATGTGCAAGGGGCTGGGCTGATGGTGGAGGAAAGTTCAAGGTAGAGTCCAATCTATTGGTATCACAGGTGCATTTTCCAATGGGGCATAAGAAGGGGAGCAATGGCAGTTCAAGGTGGTCAGGGTGACAGAGTGGGCTAGAAGGGTGACCATCAGGAGAGCCTTATTTCCTGACAGGGTCTTGGCAATGTTCTCTGGCTTCTGCCTAGATTGCAGGGACTGTTTGCGGGGTGGTTCTCCTTCTGCAGTGGGTGGGGTGCTGGTGGCCTGTTGGTCCTGTGGTGGGCCCCATGTCCACTAGTGCCGGCAGAGGTGGAAGGCTGTTCCTCGGTTTGTCTAGTGACAGGCACCCATTGTTGTGCCACTGCCTCCCTCATGGTCTTGCCCATGTCAGCCAGCACCTCTTCAATGGTGACCAGGATGGTGTAGATTTTTGTTAGGTCCTCCCTGATCCCCTGGTACTGTCCCTCCTGCAGACGCTGGGTCTCTGAAACTTGGCCAGTATCTGGCCCATCGTCTCCTGGGAATGGTGGTATGCTCCCAGGATGTTGGAGAGTGCCTCATGGAGAGTGGGGTCCCTGGGCCTGTCCTCCCCCTGTCGCACAGCAGTCCTTCCAGCATCCCTGTTGTCCTGTGCCTTTGTCTCCTGAACCATGTGCCCACTGCCACTGACCTCAGGTACCTAATCGTCTTGGGTTTGTGGGGTTGCCTGGGGTCCCTGTAGTGGTGGACACATTGCTGATTGACGTGTCCTGGGGACAGAGGTATGGGCCCGCTGGGTGGGTGCTCTGCTGGTGTTTCCTGAGGGGGGAGGCTCTGTGGTGGATTGGGACTGTGGCAGGTAAACTGACTGCCCAGAGGTCCCGGATGGACCAGGTTGGTCTTCCCGATCCAGGAGTCCAGAGCTGCTGTCAACACTGTGGGCCTGTTCAGGGGGGATACTGGATGTAGCTGGCACCTCCTCTCCGGTGACGTTGAGTATGGGTCCTTTGGGGATGCAAATGCATTGTTAATGTATCTGCTTGTGCTATCTTGTGCCAGGGTGTGTTTCCTGTATGATTGTGATTTCTCTGTCAGCTTGGCCTTGTGTGAGTGGTGATTTTGTGGGCTGGGTGAGTCTCTCTACTGGGCATGCTGTGGTGATGGGTGTCCATGCAGGTCTGTGATGGGGTCCATGCATTGGTGTAGCATGCAGGGCTTGGTATTGGGATGGATGGCTTGTGTTAGTGGGATATATGTGAGGTGGTGGAGTGATGGGGGTGAGGGTAGGGGTAGAAGTTTGTGATGGCATGCAGGTAGGGTGTGGGATATAGTAGTAAAGATTAGACTTACCAGAGTCCAGTCCTCCTGCTACTTCTGTGAGGCCTTCAGGATGTAGTATCACCAAGACTTGCTCCTCCCATGTTGTTACTTGTGGAGGAGGAGGTAGGGGTCCACCGCCAGTCCTCTGTAATGCTACCTGGTGTCTTGCTACCACGGAACACACCTTCCCCAGTAGGTCATTCCACCTCTTCCTGATGTCATCCCTAGTTCTTGGGTGCTGTCCCACAGCGTTGACCCTGTCCACGATTCTCCACCATAGCTTCATCTTCCTAGCAATGGACGTCTGCTGCACCTGTGATACGAATAGCTGTGGCTCTACCCTGATGACTTCCTCCACCATGACCCTTAGCTCCTCCTTTGAAAACCTGGTGTGTCGTTGGGGTGCCATGGATGTGGTGTGAGTGACATGCTTGAGGATGTATGGAGTGATGTGTGGGGTGATGTGTTGGGGTGTATTCTGTGATGTGCGTGGATGGTGTATGGGTGATGGTGTTCTGTGCCTCTGATTGAGTGGGTGCTCCTGGCTTGTCTCTCTCTGCTTACTATCTTTTTTTTCGTTGAAAGGGTTGTGGGTAATGTGGGTGTGTGCTTTATAGTGTTGTGGGTGTGTGGGTGTGGTGTGTGTATGTGTGTCAGGTGTGTGTATTTTGAATTGTCCAATGTGGTGTAGTTTTGTAGGTGTGTGTGTTGTTTGTAGGTGATTCTTGGGTTGTGATAATGTGGGTGTATTCCTGTTGGCGTAACGGTGTGGGTTTTTCTATTGCCAGTTTATCACTGACCTCTGGTGTGGCGGGCTTGTGTGGGTGTCTGTATTGTGGCAGAATTATCTGTGTGAGTCATAATACCCGTGGTGGAATACCGCTGCGGGCATGGTATGTTGGCGCCCGTCAGCACGGCGGTAGGTGGCTTTTACCGCCACGGTTGTAATGAGGGCCATATTTCCCTAAATTTCTTTCTGTATGAAAAGTTGTACATTATGAGCTATTCTAGGAGTCTGTTTCAGTCACTCATTTCTCGAAGTACTTCTAAACTTATTTGTCAGTTTCTTGAAAGTTGCACATTCTCGCAAAGCGTGGACATCTGTTTGGGTGTGTACATTTTCAAATTATAAAACACGATTTACATGAAATGGCCCATGTTGTTAGTAAAAGAGTGAAGATATTCTGCAATAAGCGCCATAGAGATTCTGCAATAGGTTTCATGCAGTCTTCTGTGTGTAGGCATATTTCTTTTATAAGTCAGAAAATAGTGTTTCTTGTTTTATTTTATGCTTTTCACTGTATCATTATAATGTGTCGGTACTTGTCTCGGAGTTAACAAAAAACTGTATGCAAATTATTGCGAAATATCGTGGATAATGAAGGGATGAATAGTGAACATGTTTAAAAAGATGAGAGGAGAAGGTCTGCTTTATGACTCTTCAAAACTATTTAGATTCAAAGCTGAGATGTTGTTTTTGCATATTTTTGGCTTTTTTTCAAATGACATTATCTTTTCCTAAACTAAACACAATACATTTGATTATCTCAGGTACTGCTACTTAGTGAAAGTAAAGATAATTAGGTTTGTCTAACATGGTTTTGACAATTAGGCAATTTTATTAGGACTGTGATGAGAAAGGCGATGACTCAGAGTAATGAATATAAACAGAAAGTAACCAGGTAATTACCCGCGGATTCTTTTTTCTCGCTCAGACCTTATCTACCTGAGATAATGCCCAACCCAAACAGAAATATTGTGTGTACCAGCACAATTAGAAATTCTTAAGACGTACATTCTACAATACTCATTGATTTTCATAGTTGTAACTTTACACACGCTGACTCAAACCAAAAGTGGTATACCAAATTCACGGGCTTCCTCCCAGCTCTATAGGTAATGTGCCATCAACATGTGTGCATTTGCCTATTTGTCAGCCAAAGAATTGTATCACAAAACTGCCCAAGAAGTAGCTCTTCTTATAGATCGACCTTGCACTGGTACAAAAAGGTTTTTTCTTGCCTTCTCATGAGCAATAGGTTTAGTCTGATCCTAATTACTAGTCGGTCGATATATTCTATCCTGTGTGGAAACCCCTGTTTATGCACAGGTCATTAGTACGAGTTCTTGGGTATTTAACGCATATAACAATTATTGGATTCATTAAATACCTCAACCTTTATTACATTTTCAGCAGGTTTTTACTAGGGGAAAATGTATGGTATTTACCATATCGTGGGAATTTTGATGTGCTAAACACAAAAATCTGTATGTTTATCCCCACCAACTTGTTATAGGTGTTACTTATTGCCTCAAATTAATAACGTAACGGGTAGTATTGTCATTTATCAGGTGTGATTAATAACACCTAAATTCCTAATTAGGGGCTTTGCCGGAGCCAATGACTGAGATTCGATGATAAAGATCAAAGATTATGTCCAGACATTCTAAAAGTAACAAACATAATATCTACTTTCCTAATATTTTACATTCTGGCCACACTACCGAAAGTGACCTGTAAGAATTTAAACCTACAGTATGGATTGTAAATCAACTTCTTCCATCCAAGTAGGATTTGGAAAATAAACAGGAAATTCCAAATCATATTCTAAATGGACCTAGAAGTAATCTTAGGTAAAAATGAAGCAGGTTGGTGTAGGTTAATCTTAATGGGAAAAAAGTGACAGAGGTATTTTATACTTAAAAGAGCTCATTTTTACCAATCCTTTCTCTAAACACACTGCCATCAAAAATAAGACCACATTGGAAGTAATTGTAGGACCTATGGATTCCTTAGGTTAAAATGCATCATCCAGCCAGACCCTCAATCCTAAAGGAGGATTTCTTGAAGGAACAGACAATAGACTACAAGTCTCTGAAGGAAAAACTGCAATTAACAGGATGCAACTTCACAAATTGATTATATGTCTTGCTTTCTATAAGCTTGAATTGTGAGCCATTGACTTTCGGGTGGAGAAATCTGCTAAACCTAACTACAAACCTTCCCTCCCTCACAAAGTCTGGCACTGCAGTTGGTTCACATCGGGGACAGTACAGTTTCTTCAACCTACACCAGCACTCAAAGTTAGAGAAATGATGGGCATTAAACTTAAAGTTCGAAAGCCATCTCGACTGTTGAATTACTGAAGTTAATTCCGCCCTTAGCTTGGTAGGTCAAACTCTCGAGCTCCAATCTCATAAAGCAGAGTTGTGCCAAAGATGACTTTGGGAGGTTGGATAGCTAGATAGCTCTTTTGTTAGAGAAATGCTGAGAAATTAAGCAAGGATAGATGTACAGCACATAGAACTTTTCATTTGAGGGGATTCATCATTGTGATGGGAGTCCATAACCCTCAGTGATTTAAAAAAAAAAAAAAAAAAAAATGGCAAGACTACCACGAATCAGGGAAAAAACTAAACAAAAAAAGCAGCCCAAAGTTTATAATAATTATAAAGGGAGGGGGTGTCAGTGGGCTCCCCATCCCAAAGCCCACGTGGGGTGCCAAGAGCCCATCCCCTAGCTATTTTAATTGGGGGTAGGGATGACTGGCCACCCTTCCTGAGCCGATAGTGGCCCCAGAGCCAAATCTGTAAAAAAGGGAAAGGGAACATGCATGCCCCCTCCCCGAGCCTTTGAAGGCCTGTAGAGGCCCCAGGGACCCTATCCTCTGGGGTAGATGTTTTTTTTTTTAAAGGGGGTCATGCAACCCCCTCACCAAGGATGTATTTAAGCCCCCATGAACCCCATTCCCAAGGCCAAAATGTAAAAAATATTTTTAAAACAGGACCCCATCCCCAATTGCTGGGTCACTTACTGTGTCCCAAGGAGTCCACCCCCAGGACAGAGTAGGTGCCCTGTCTGCACTAATGCGAGGAACGAAACATTTGTTTGCTCCTGTCTGTCACCAAGCAGGAGCAAAAAGTAAGGGTCTGATTATGTGGCTGGCGGACTTCAGCCGCATTATGAGGTTGGTGGGCAACCTACTGCCGTACCTGCTAGGGTCTCAGATCCTGATGGGCTGAAGGCAGTGCAGGTTGTAATCAGCCAGGGTGGGACTGAACTCAGTGCCACTCTGCTGATTACAACCTTGTTCTCCGCCAGCCTTTTAATAGCTGTAGCACCGCAAAGAAAATACTGTCAAAGAACAGGTGCATGGGGCAACAGGGGAGCCCCTGCACTGCCCGTGCCTGTGGCATGGGCAGTGCAGGGGCCCCCCTACACATCACCCTCAAAATTTGCAGATAGTGTGCATTTCAAGGGTGCTGGTGCTCCCTGCGTGCAGCAACATTGCCTTCAATGCTATTATGAGCCGGAAAAAAATGCTGCTGCATCATTCCCACTGGGCTGACCGATGGAAATCTTGGTTTTCGTCAGTCAGCCCAGTAGAAAAGTCATAATGGGGCTGGCGGGGAGTTCACCAGCAGGGTGGCAACCACCCTGTCGGGAGTTTGGTGGGCAGGTGTTTCCATCAGCCAAATTGCTAATTGGCCCCTTAGTCTAAATCTCCTGTTGGCAGGGAGCAGGCTGTGTTCTGTTTCCCTGCCTGCACTCTTGCAGGCAGGGAAATAAAACACACATTGCTCCCATTTGGAGGGAGCATGCAAAAAGCCGCTTTGGGTGAGAAGAGTGCTGGTTCCTGCACAATGTTGCTGCTTGGTGGGTGCTCTGGATGGGCAAAGGGGTACTTACCTATTATTAATGGATGTCCTGGGAGATAGAGTTCCTGGGGCCAAAATAGGCTCTTGGGCGGAGCAGTGCAGCCTCCTCCTTTTTTCAAAAAATGGATAGCCCCACGGAATGAGAATATTGTGGCATCATCTCTATATATTTTTTTTTATTTGTTCTGGTGGGATGAAGTCCCTGAGCCTATTAAGGCTGAAGTACGGGAGCTGCATGCTCCCCTCCCCTTAGATTTTGGCCCTGTGAAATTAGATCCAAAGTGCACAAGTCGTCTTAGGGAGGGGGGCTGCATGCCCCCTCAATTTTTTTATTGGCTTTGTCCCCAGGGTATGAACATCCTTTAATTATTGTATTTGGTTCCAGGTAATGGGGTCTATGGGGTCTATTAAGGTTCAAGGACGGGGGGCTGAATGCCCTCTCCCCTTGGATTGTGTCTCAGGATGGAGTCCCCATGGATCTCCGGGGCTTTCTAAGGCTTGGGGAATGGGGCCACATGACCCCCTCCTCTTTTTATTTGAACTGGCTCTGGGGATAGGGTCCCTGGGACCAGTTAAGGCTTGTGGAGGGGAGCTGCATTCCCCTCTCCTTAATATGTAAGTTTTGGTACCAGGGGAGGGGGTCTCCAGGGCCCAAAGGCCATCCCCAATCCATGCACATCAAGGCTGTGTGTGAAGTGGGGTTAGCAGCCTGCTGGGGGTTTGGCCACTGAGTCTGGTGTCATGCCAAGCCCTGTGGCTCAGCCCTGCTGCCCACTGTCAAAGGCCAAGCACAGTATGGGGTTTGCTTCCTATGGAGGGTTCACTGCATGGTTTGGCTGCATCATTAAAATCATTTAGGATGTCATGAGTGATGTCATAAATGATATCATAGGAGAGGTCATGAGTGATGTAATATGTGCGGTCATAAACAGTGCATGGCAGTAGTACAAGGTATAGTTAGCTTTGCTAACTACAGCTTGTGAATTTCTGTGGTTTTAGTGGCAGAAATGGAAGTCACCAAGCGCTGCTCTGTAATATGGACTGGTCCCAGGAGCCTGATCTTCGCTCTGGAGAGATCCATATTATGCCCACTGACCCGGGTTAGAAGCATGACACTGTCATCCTTCACTAGGTGATGACATTCACAGCAGGCCGTTGGGTTGAAAAAGCTTTGCATGCTGTAACATGGCCCATTCTGCATTTTTACAGCACACCATATAATAGTGGTATTTCCATTTATAACCACTACTTTCCCAGTTATTTCTGCCTTATGGAAATGGTATCAACCCACTTTGAAGCTATCCAATTATAATATTGATCTTTAAATCCAGCTCTGTTATACAGAAGAGAAAGACTGTTTTCTTTTTCTTTTAACAAGGTTAACCCAATATGTGTTAATGTTTCCAGCTGTAGATGCATCAACTTTGCAGTAAAACAACCTTTTTTACAATATTATACTATCATGCATGTATTTACCAACTGATTTATTTTTTGTTTTCACAAAGGTGTTGTAGGAATGAGCAAAACAAAAACTGTGACAAGTGATGGTGAGAAAAGGGTATCTGTGGGCACTTTCAGAATTCTGTTTTTAGAATGAAAGTCAAGGGGAACTTGTTTCTTTTGATATTGTAATTTAGAAAAATTTAAATGAAGATAATTATTTTTCAAAATTCAACAATACCAAAAGAAAACAAGGATAAATATAGTTCACAGATGGAGCCAAATTGTGTAATGTAACCAACAGGGAATCACTGTAAGGCAAAGGAAAACAGTGAAAGTTACCAATTTTTTGTGTGTCTCTTAACATATTTAAAGCTGGACCAGAGTAAAAGCTATGCGGAGTCCCAAATGCTCACAACCATTTTTAATGTAGATGTATGACCATGTGGAAAGTTTGCATTCAAACACTTATGATGATTTAGAGCTTATTCCCTTTCAGTAGTGGGATTCTCAATGAGATGCTTGATAAGAACTTTACAAAATTTGATAGACTGGGATAGAATGATTCAGTATCTGCAGTAGGGAGGTTTAAAATTATGATAAAGGATGTTGAATCTGCATATTAGAGGTTAGTCACCAGGGCATGGCCAATACGTTTTCAGGATGGATTCCCTGATGTGATGCAGATCTGCCTGTGATGGCAGCAGTCTGAGGCCAAGTGGAAATTGCTTCCAGAGAAAACTGTGAGGAACTGGAAACAGTTAAATGAGGAGAGAATGTTACATCTTTGCAAAATTGGTGCTTATGTCGCTTTCACATCTTTCATAGGAACATCAAAATCTTCTGGTCTTATCAGTGATAACATTTTATCAGTGGTGTTACTAGGAGGACTCAGAATGTAGCTCAATGAGATAAGTATACAAATTCCTAAGCAGGCCATCCTCTGTTTATACCCTAGCACTACATTTGGACACTGTAGGGCAAGGCCTACTGTTCTTTCTAGACTAACAATGTTTCAGGGTGTGAGCTTTAAAGTCCTCTCTGTTTTCATGGACCTTATAGTTACCTTCATCAAGCTCTAGCAGCAGGCAGGTTACCAAAGGAGATACCCGGAGGCTGACTTCTCTACGTCTGAAACATAGTACCAGGATAGTTTGATAGGAAGAATTGTGTGTGTCATTTAACATACTTGCTCTCTTTGAGAAAATATGTCCCACCATTATTGTTTTGCTACTTATGTGACTGAAAATATAGCATTTATATCGTCATATCACTTTTTTATCTTACAAAATGTCTTTCTAATTGCATACATTTTTTGCTGAACCTTTCCTCTCTTCCTCCCTCACATTAAGTTTTTTTACTATAATATGCAGATGTGAAGCTTCTCTGTAGAATGTAGGAAACTAAGGGCATAATTTAAAGTTTGGTGGACAAAGTAGAGTTTGTGTGGTTGGAGGAGAACATTACCTCACCCATCCCAATGGTACTCTATCTGCTAAATTTATAGATGACTGCCAGCCTGCTGTCATCTATGTACATTAAAAAGAACCGTCATTCCCTGCAATGTACTAACTGTTTGGTATAAAGCTGCCATTGATTTCAGTGGCTGTAGCCCAAATTATGAAAACATTTTGTTTTCCGAAAATGAACTCCTTAAGTTGGAGTTTGTTTTTGAAAAACAAATTAATGCCCCTCCCACACACTCTTTGAATTTTCAGTGATCCCCATTCTGACCTTAATTTAAATCTCCAGTTTGGTTCTGCGTTGTATGACCAGCCTAAATATTAGTTTCCAGATCATCATTATTCTTAATTGGTAAAGCCTAAGCTTTACTGCATTCATTGAAACAAGAAACTGCTATAATTTTTCGATGTTTAACTGTTTAGTAGTAGTTGGACAGTTAGACAAAGAAATAGTATTCCATGGGGCTTGAGTCATCCTAGAGCAAAAAATATGTATTTATTTATTTAAGTTAATTATTTCTGCTTATGAATTAAATTATGAAGTTCTTTTTTTTACTTCATTAGCAATACAAAGTGAGAAAGTTTAAATCAGGAGCCAGAGGATATCATAGTTTGGCACAATACGTGTGAGATGTACAATAAACTGTGTTGGGTTTGTTAGCACATCAGTCCTTAATAAGTAAACTTACAAGGGGACTGGTAAAGGTCGATGAACCTTTTGACTCATTAAAGATGTTCTCACCGTAGCTCCAGAACAGAAACACTAATCAATACACAATAATCAATAAGCATTAATCAATAATCAATGGAGTCAGTAATTGTCACACAAACTGACTCTTCAACCATGAATAACCACACATTTAGTAAAGTTTAGTGAGTTTATTTCCCTTAAATTAACAATGCTAAAGTCATGTAGATTAATCTCAAAATCAAATGAAACACATATAAAAACAATACTGGTTGACCAAAGCGACAGAAGACAGGCAATCTAATCAAGGCTTGAATCACAACACATTCTAAAGCAATGGTGCAGATCAATAACAAAGTCAGTTGCAATAAAGTAATCACGTACATAGAATTCATCAAGATAGCTCGTCAACCATTTGTCCCTGCAATTTGTCAGTCGTCATGTGAATAGCCTCAACTAACCCAGATTAGCATCAGCATGTGGGGCTTCATGCAATATAATTTAGAACAATGTTTAGAAAACATCTAGCTAGAAAAACTATTAAGACAGCGCAGTTGGTACCTAGAAAGAAAAGGCATAAAAATGCAATTCAGTCACATTGTCATATCTACCTATCCACGGTATGGGTCAGCAAACAGAATCAATCTTCGTCCTCAAGTAATCAATCGATCAGCAAAGCATCAGGCTCTCAGTCAGAGAGTATGAGCCTAATGACAGATTCTCAAGTCACTTATTCTGTCAATGTCACAGTAATTCCCTAAATCTGAATAATTCTCCTCTGTCACGTTGTTATATCAAAGTCACATGAACTATCCCCTAATTCCCTATTCGTCAATTAATCGTACATTATTACTCTACCCAATAATATTTCCATACTAAATGTATGAATTCTAATATTTCTCCCTTCACACAACATTGATTGGTCTGCTTCACGATGTCCGCATCATCGGCTCATCAGGTATCGAATTTGTTGCATCTTTGTCTCCAGTCAGTGTCTTCATTGTTCGTGTCCTGTGAAAGTACTTCTAACACACATTACACACAGCTGTTTACACTGTTAAGGACATGGTCTCCTGTTAGTTGATTCTCATTGAACCCTTCTGCTAAGCACTTTTGACAAGACATTGAACATTTCACAGTTAGTTCACTCTGTCAGCATTTTTATTAAACGCTAAGAAATACAGCTTCTGCAGGATGCCTTGCAACTAGGCCAAGACACTCGCTAAGTTAAGGCCAACAATGAATAAGCTAGAACGTGCTTCATAACCCTTAATATGACACATTATTACATTAGTCTAGTACATTTTCAATAATTCATAAGTGTTAACCATCAATCAGTACAATTTGTGAACACTGTTGCCCATTCTCCGAGGTCACATTTCAAACGTGTACGTTATTTTCTCTATTTTTTTTATTTTCTACATAATTCAATTATTCAAATACATAAACATTTATTAATAATTTCTAAATAAGACGCCTGCTTCAGCAATCCCTCCTCTGATGACTAAATGTGTCATCACACTAATTACAACCCATAAATGTATAATTCTAGTTCTTCAAAATGTTGTCTTCTCCTCGAAGTTTCCCTGTAAATCCTTTCCCTTTTTGTTTCTTCCCTCCTCTGATTAATCTTAGACCTTTTCAATTTAATTATTTTACATAATTTGCATAACCACTATAGACAACCCACAACAATTATTTTTCCCTGTATTATTTTCAATAGTACCACTTTCTAATACTACTAAGCCAATTTCCCACTGAAGCAAGCACCTTACCAACCTTTTCCCAAACACCTGGTTCTTTTAATTCCTTCAAATCACTACTTGCATTAGTCAGATTAGTAAGTAAGTCTCTTATCTCTTTACTACTGTTAGGGATGTATGAGCAACAATGCATAGAGTTAATCATTTTACAGATTCTACCATCCTTCGCTAAATGAATGTCTAGAGCAAGATGATTTTGAAGAGTCATAGTTGTATCCGCCGCTAATTCAGCATCCATCAGGAGAATAGCCCCTGAAAAATTTGTCAGCATGTTATCTACAATAGTAGACAACTTTCAAATCTTATCCAGTATAGAAGGTCCAAAATTCCCTTCCTAATAACCCCTTTCATAAAGGAATCCAAAACGGTAGATGGCGTCTGATTAAGAAGCGCATTCGGCAACTAACTGCCGTTCTCCCCGAACATTATTTTTCCAAGGTATTCGCACCAATGACCATAATGATGTGATGAATAACCATGAATATTACACTGCCTTGAAAAAGCCCCAGGTGGAATTACCATGGGGGGCGAAAAACGTGTCGGCTGCTGCAATCTGTCTTACATTCATTGAACTCTCTGGATAAATATTTGCAACAATGATCGTTACTTTTTGGCTCAATTCTTATCTACTGCACCAGAATGGATTCATGAACTTATAAATAAAGACTGTGCACACTAAACTTATCAACGTGGGTTCTCATTCCTTTAAACGTTTAGAAATGTCAAATCTTGATTGAATTCAGGATGACTCCCACTGAAGGAATCACTGCACCAAATATATCTCCCACTATTGCAGAAGAGGACTCCCTCCTCTGTCTCTTATGATGTAATTCAGTCACTTTTGAAAACTTTTTCAAATCCTACATCTGGTAAATCTTTGGGCATACTATTCCCAAATAACATGTCCCATACCATCCTCTTTGAAAACGGTAAGAAGCATTAAGTTCACAAATATAATCTATTCCCAGAATCGCAGGGTCCTGCCCTTTCAACATAAATTTCTATTTATTCTGAAACAGAAACACATGCCTACATTTACTAGTTCCCACAGATAAATTACCAGTGCACAACTTTGGCTTATATATACAAAGCTTTCCTACATGTAATGCATCTAAAGCTAATTTCCCTTGGGTTTTAAGTGCAGTGTAAGCATAATCATTCTTGTAATCCTTTTCTCTAAGCCCTTTTCTAATTTCTCCTTTAGCACCTTTCTTCTGTCAACAGTATGATCTAAGAAGCTTGTCTCTAAAGGTGTAAGCAAGCATGTCAGATTGTTCTTATGGGCATAAGCTGTACCAAACGTTAATGTAGGTTCAAATAATCCTCTAACTAATACTATGTCATCACCCTTAGCTACTCTAATCAAATATCTAATGATGGAAACAAACGAAAACACGACATCATGATTAGTATAAAAATACTGAATATACTCCTGGTTATAAAACCTTGTTAGCAACAGACTACAACTTATTCCGTATGTTAGTGGAAGACTATGATAGGTGACTCCTTCCTCGACTGATGAAGGAATCTGCGGACACACAAGACAATCCTTTGCATCCATTGTCTCAACATACTCACTCAATAAGCGATAGAAGACGTTAGACGAACGTTCTCCCTGCGCATTAGTATAATCATGCAAATACTTCTGACTTAAATTTCTCTACAGCTATTAGTGTAGTAGTCTCAAAAGCAGAAGTATGGTTGGCTCCTTTTGCTGCAAGATCAGACATACCACAATCAATACTATAAACAATATTCCACACATAATTGCCAAGCCAATGCTCATATATTTACAGTGCCTAGCATCTCTAACCTGCGTATCTACATTAGCCATGATCTGTAAAGAATCAGAAAGCATAAGGAATTTAGAAAAACTTGCAGCAAAAATCAAAAATAGACAATTCTTCTTTCAGCAGTTCAGTTTCAATTACAGGAACCCTCCTCCCTTGTCAAAATCAGTTAGCAGCTTTGTCAAAATCAGGTTTCAAAAGTCAAATCAGGTTATCAGTGTCGCTTCTGGTTACTTTCAATAGTCTCTTTCTCACAAATATTTCTCAGATTGTTTCAACAGTTCAGTTCATCAACTTTTTCTCATGTTACCTCAAAATATTGACTCAGAACTTCCCTATCAAAACAAAAAGACATGAACTCTTGTTGTCATTCGTTTGTAGTTGCATATGCCCATTCAGGACCTGCGTATCTTCAAATCGCTATTCTCTTTCTTTTCAACTTTCAATCACCATTCAGCTCTCCTTCACTTAGTTCTTACTTTCTCATAGTGTCTACTTCTTCCTCTCTTGTTGGTTCAACAACCACCTCTTTCCTTTTCTCCACTTGCGATTTTGGCCACTTGTCTCCTTTCAACGAACCTTCTGTCAGCATTCTCTTCAAGATCAAACTAGAATCCTTTTCTTTCTGTGTGGTGTTTTCTCTTGATGTGCAACTAGTTCAGGAGGAGTCAGATCACCTAGACTTTGATCCACCTCAACTCCTTCCCATTCTCGGTCTGACAGTAGCTCTGTTTGTCTCTCAGAATCGCCTGCTCCCTCCTCTACATTAGTCTTTCCTGCTGTTTCAGTTGAGATAGGTTCCCCAGTGCCTCCCTGGAGATTTACTCCCTCGTCTCTCACAGGAGTGATAAAACCGTCTTCAACGAGCTCAGGTTCAGCCTCATTTCCTCCTTGCCCCCTTTCTGCTGCTGTAACTTGTCTCACTGTTGTTGGTACTCTCAACAATGGTTCTTTATGATCCAGTGGACATGGCACTTTCTTCGTATGACTAGCGTGAATCCAGTTCAGGATCCCATCACACTTCACATCTGTCGTATTTGTTAGGACCACCAGGTATGGTCCCTTCCAACGAGGCTCCAAACACGTCTTGCGCACATGCTTTCGGACAACAACCCAATCACTGGCTCTCAGGTTGTGCCCTGGGTCATGGATCGGTGGCAGTGTGGTGGCCTCCACCTGCTGAGAGAAAGAGCGGACTACATCAGCCAGACCCTTGCAGTAATCCAACACCACATCATCTGTAATGTTGACAAGTGCATTTGCTAGTACTGCTGGCAATCTCATTGCTCTGTCCATGAGGATCTCGTGGGGCGACAATCCTGTCTTCCTATCAGGGGTGTTTCTCATTGACATCAACATCAAAGGCAATGCATCGGGCCATTTCAAATTCGTAGCTGCACACATTTTTGCAATTCTTGACTTCAAGGTACCATTCATCTGCTCCACTAGTCCTGATGTTTCAGAGTAATAACTACAATGCAAATTTTGCTCGATGTTCAATGCTGCACACAGTAGTTTAATCACCTCATTATTGAAGTGAGTTACCCTATCTGATTCTATAAAGATTGGAAATCCAAAGCGGGGTATCAGCTCACTAAGCAACAGTTTTGCTACTGTGAGACGATCATTTCACCGTGCAGGGTATGCTTCAATCCAGTGACTAAAGTTGCAAACAATCACCAACATATATCTTAAACCTCCACAGACAGGCATCTCAATGAAGTCTAATTGCATTCTGCTGAATGGACCTCCTGCTCTTCCAATGTGGCTCAAATTAACCACTGTCCCGTTTCCCACATTTAATTGCTGACAAATGACACAGTAATGGCACACTGCTTCAGCTGATTGTCTAAATTTGGGGTTGAACCAGTCAATTTTGAACAGACGTACCAAGGCATCCCTCCCAATGTGTGCCTGACCATGATAGTACCTTGCCATCTTGTACAACAGGCTGTTTGGCAAAACCAACAGACCCTCTTCTGAAACCCACAATTCATCCTGTCTTTGAACACATTTCATTTTGCTCCATTAACGTTTCTCCTCTCCTCCTTGTAAGCATTACTCTGTAACAATTTTAACTCTTCTAAAGTGTCAATTACTTTTAATGCAAAACTTGCACATGTTGTGTCTTCTTCAGGTAACAAATCCTACTTGTCTTTTAATGATATACAGTTCAGTACGCAAAACCTTGTGACTTGATCTGGGTATCCATTTCCCAAGGACACGTAGTCCTGTGACTTTAGATGTGCTCTGCATTTCACCAGGGTAAATTCTTCAGGCAGTTGAATTGCATATAACAATTCCTTTATTCTCTCACCATTTCTCACTGGCGATCCAGTAGAGGTCAGGAAACCTCTCTGCGACCACAATTGACCAAAATCATGAACTATTCCGAATCTGTTTTGACTATCTGTGTAGATAGTGACTCTCAATCGAGCAAAAACATGACAAGCCCGGGTAAGAGCAGCCAATTCCGCTACCTGGGCAGAATACACTCCTTGAAGCCAGGAAGCTTCCAAGGTACCTATAATTTTGCACACAGCATATCCTGCTCTCAATGTCCCCATGTTGTCTCTCAAACAAGAATCATCAACAAAAACAATTTGGTCATTTCCTTCCAATCGAGTATCTCTAATGTCAGGTCTCGGTTTTGTGCACAACTCAGTTACTTCAAGACAATCATGTTCAAAATCTTCCTCTTTCTTAATTTAAGTAGTATTACTTGGAAGTAAAGTTGCCTGGTTCAGCACTGTACATCTTATTAGTGTCACGTTTGGTCAAACTAGCACCAGTCAAATATTGGGTTTTCATCCTTGCCAGCATAATTTCAATTGGGTGAGGGACCATTACGGTCAGGGGATATCCCATCACCATGCCTTCACGCTGTTAAAGACTTTGACCAACTGTGGCCACTGCACGCAAAAAACCTGGTAAGGCTGCTGCAACTGGGTCCAAGGTAGCTGAAAAATATGCTACTGGGTGAAGAGCACCTCCATGGACCTGAGTCCAGACAGACAATGAGCATGCATCATGCTCATGGCAAAGCAATGTGAAAGGTTTTGTGAAGTAAGGCATATCCAATGCTGGAGCTATGCACAAACTCTCTCTCAACTCAGTGAACACTCTCATTTTATCCTGATCTTGCACTATGGGATCGGTGATATCCTTATGAGTCAACTTGTGCAATGGTTTTGAAGTTTCTGAAAAATTTGGGATCCATTGGTGACAATAGCCCACCATCCCTAGGAACATCCTGACATCTCCATGTGTGGTCGGGGGACTTATCTGCAGTATCATTGTAATTCTCTCCCTGGATATTTTCCTTGACCCTTTCTCAAATTGGTGACCCAAATACTTCACTACCTTCTGACAGTACTGCAATTTCAATGGTGACAACTTATAACCATACTTTCCCAAATGATTCAACAGGGCAATCGAGTCATACTTACACTCGTCCCTTGTCTTGGATGCAATCAATTGGTCAATAATGTACTGTACCAGAGTCGATTGAAAAGGTAACTCTAATGACTCCAAATTCTTTTTCAAAATCTGGTTGAACAAGGAAGGTGACTCTGTGTACCCCTGGGGAAGTCTACACCAGCAGTAGACTCGATCCAGGAATTTGAAACAAAAGAGAAATTGACTATCCTTGTGAAGAGGCACAGAAAAGAACGCTTGTGACAAATCAACAACTTTGAACCATTCTGCATCACATGGAATCTGGAACATTATTACAGCTGGGTTGAGCACTACAGGACAACACTTGACAGCAATCTCATTTACCTTTCTCAAGTCCTGAACAATTCAAACCTTCCCACCGGGCTTCTTCTAACCGATTATCAGTTGTTACATGGACTGCTCAATACCTCTTTCAGCACTCCCTGCTTCACAAATTCTTCAGTTATCTGAGCCACTTTCATCAGAACATCTTGTGGCATGTTGTACTGTGGAAGTTGCAGAAACACTGCATTCGGTTTCAAAGTAACCTTAATCTGCCCCACTCCTTTGATCATACCCACTTCTTTCCCTGTCAAATCCCACACATTCTCTTGTACTGTTCCCTGCAAATCAGAATGAAGCTCTTTCACTGTGAACATCTGGAAAAACGCAATCAAGGGATACTCCTCATTTGTAGTTCAACACTCTGTTTCTGGGGCTGGGTGCTTCTCATCATCACTATTTGTCTGGATCTCAATTCCATCATTTGAGCAAGAAATCAAATACTTTGTTTTACACAACAAGTCCTTTCGTAGTAGGGATACTGGACTCGAATCACAGATCACAAACTTATGTAGTCCCTGGTAATTGCCAATCTCAACTTGCACTGGGTCTGTGATCGGGATTGTCAAATACTTATTTGCTACCCCACAACCTGAACTGTTCTTCCTGAAAGGGGCAGATTCGGAACTTCTGCACGTCTCACTGTAGAGGGTGTAGCTCCTGTGTCCACCAGAAATGAGATTCTGTGGCCCATTACCTTTCCCCTCACATAGGGTCCCTTTTGATCTACTTCTAAAGAGTTTGCAAGCACACATGGCTCTTCGTCTGAACTGTCACTCATCCAGTCACCATTTATTTAATTCTCACTGTGTAACAGGAATTGGTGCACTGTATTACTACTTCTGTCTTGCCTCTGACCTGTGACCTGTTGAGAAAGCACCATCTGTTGCTGCTCCATTGGGGCTTGAGGTAGCTGCATTTGCTGCCTAGGTACCATGAGAACCTGCTGCTGCATCGGGTGCAACTTGTGCATGGGGCAATTGCACCTGCTGCATGTGCTGGACATTCTACACTTGATTCACATTATTCTGAAAATTTGGATTTGGAACTCTCATTCTTGGGCCCCTTGTATTCTGAAATGCATTGATGTCATTACCTTCCTGAAAAACACCCTCCTACACCATCATCGGACACTCCAGCTTCCAGTGTCCCACTGCTCCACAAATATGACACGGCAATAGCTTCTTCATTCCTTGCACATCATTCTGAACCACTACAGTATTTTAATCTGGACCACAATTCATATTGCTTCCACGACCCCTACCTCTCATCTGAGGCTGAAACATGACATTTCCCTACAGCTGCGGCATCTGCTGCACAAAATGTCCTTGCACTGATGTTTGATCTGCCTTAATCTGCATCACCATGGCCTTCTCTTTCAACTTTATCTGCTTCAACTCAATCTCACCACTAAAGTATTTTGCATAGTGCAACACCTCATCAATCGGCTTTGCATGTCAGCAAATCAAATGACTCTTAGACATCTGACCTATCTCAGGTCTCAATCCTTCAACAAATCTAAATACAAAATGCAGCATATATTTCAGCTCAATTGCGTCTTTGCCACTGTACTCCTTGAATGCCTTCAACAATCTCTCCTAGTATGCATGTATGGACTCCTTTACTTCCTGCACTGTCCTATCAATCCTCTGCCAATCAATATTTTTGGGTGAAATCCTTGTCTTCAGGAGCTCGATCACCATATAGTAATATTTAATTACCTCAGGAGACGGTGCACCTGTACTATTATCTCTCTCCGGTTCACTTGTTGGCCAATCTACAGCTCTCTTACACTCAACCCATAAGTCAGCTGGAACCACTATCTCTAGTAATGTGTTCAAGTCCTCCCACAAACACTTTGCAAGCATCACAAACCTGTCTGTCTCTTGGTACCATTCTATTGGCTTCTCTCTCAATTTTGGGTAATCATTCGTAAATGACAAAGGGTCAGATGTATCAAATGATTTTGCACTCGCAAACTGCGAAATCGGCCGATTGTGAGTGCAAAATCGTGGTCTGCAATGCATCAAAGGCATTCGCAGACCACAAAATGAAAATCGCAAAAATTGCGATTTTCTGCGTTGCGACCTGGATTTTGCGAATCGCAATTTGCGATTCGCCAAATCCAGGTCGCAAAGCAATTCTGCAAAAAATTGCAAATTGCGATTTTTCGCAGAATAGTATTTTGCACTTGCAAAATACCATTGTCTGCAACCAGGTGGTAACCTGGTGCAAAATTTAAAAATGCAGTAAAACTGCATTTTTAAATGTAATATGTAAAGCACACATGCCCTTTTGGCATGTGTGTACTTTACATGTGAAAAAAAAAAAAATTTGGGGTGCAGGAGAGGGGGCCTTAGGCCCCCAGCACCCTGGCCTTTTGCATTTCCCAAATTGCGATTTCTGTTTCAGTATCGTAATTTGCGATTCGGTAATTGCATTTGCGATTTTTAAGAAATTGCAATTACCGAATCGCAAATGTGATACATGGCCCTTTGCGAGTCGGTAATTGCGATTTCTTAAAAATCGCAATTACCGAATCGCAATGGGCCAGATTCATACATCTGGCCCTAAATGTCACTCCAACTAACATGAACAAAAATCCCCCTTGGAATCTCCCTCATTGGTAGAATCTTCACCAGATCCTTGTCTGTTGTACATTCTCAGTCACCTCTAGAGAATATCGCAAATGTGATACATGGCCCTTTGCGAGTCGGTAATTGCGATTTCTTAAAAATCGCAATTACCGAATCGCAATGGGCCAGATTCATACATCTGGCCCTAAATGTCACTCCAACTAACATGAACAAAAATCCCCCTTGGAATCTCCCTCATTGGTAGAATCTTCACCGGATCCTTGTCTGTTGTACATTCTCAGTCACCTCTAGAGAATATCTTTTCCTCTTGTTTCTTTTCTTTATTAATCTGCCTTCCCACTTCTCTAATGCTTCCCAAACCTGAGCACTCTGCAATAGTTCTTTAAGGTGCGCCTTCATTCCGGCGGACCTCATGTGTTCACAATTCTTTGCCGCAAAATCTAATCTGTAACTGCTCTTCAAATGCTTTGTTTTCTCGATTTCTATGCCATGTTTTTCTGCCAAATCTGCCAATCTCTGATGCACTTTGCCCACCTCTCTTGTAATCCTTGCTCATAAGTATTTCAACTCTGCTTCTATGTAGAATTCTAATCTATTCACCCCCATTGCTCCCTCAACTAATTCACACGCTTCCATGCTTAATCTGACACAATTTATTTGCTCCTCACCCTTAGAAGCATTTTGTGGGGTATTCAGTTTATCTAATCATTCAGTTAACTGCTGAGCTGTCAGTCCCTGCAACAAAATGTTACTCGCTTGAATCAGTTGCACCTGCTGTACCACTAGACTCGGTGTCTGCGGTGTCAATAGCTTCAAGCTCTGACCTGCATTTGGTCCATTCATAGCATCTGGTAGTGCGACAAGTGGACTAAGATCTAACAATGATCTCGATCCATCAAAAGTCTAACCCACAGTTGAGACTACCTGCACTTGTTCACCTGATCTCCTCCTCATTCAACTCTGAGACATTGCTCCTTGTTCATTCACAATCGGTTTCTTTAGCTCAAATAATTGTACCAGTGGACCAACAGTAATCGTCAGCGATATTGCTTCTGGGGCTTCTCTAGCACCTGTGCTCTGGGAGAGTAACTCCCATACTTTGATTTATTACCAGAGTCAAGTCTGACTGAGTCCCTGTCAATGGCGTGAATCTCGGCATCACCTGTGGGTTCACTTGGGGCAAAAAAATCGGAGTCGGCTCAGTCTGGACCAACATTGGTCTCAGAACCACTTGCTCCATAGGCACCACTAAATTTGACGCTGTCTCTAAAATAGGCACATCTGGATAAATTCTCTGTATCTGTGGCAGCCTCACCTGTGCCTGAACTACTGGCGTAGTCAGCACATTAGGACTACCTTGTACCACACTCTGTGTCAGGTTAGCATTAATTGTACCGGACTCACTGTCCCTGCTGACTGTGCCGATCAATACTAGTACTCGGACCACTCGCATGCCCTGCATACGGTGGTGGTCGATCTCTCAATATCTGTGTAACAAGATCCTCAGCATTGGATTCCTCCTCGACAATGGAAGACTTTCGTGCTTCCTTACTCTCAGACGGACTTTTATTAGTCTTTCTAGTTGCTTTCTTTCCTTTAGTCTCATCTCCCTGCGTAATTGCTGGAAACAATTTAACATCCTGCAATGTCACTGATCTTCATTTCTTCTATTCCCAATCCCATCTTGCTTCCTCTAAAGTCTTTTCTACCCTTCTTATTCTTTTCTTGAATTTCATCTGCTGTTGCTGTCTAGCTACCAGCTCCCAAACTGCTAACACCTCAAACTGTGCTGGTCTTGGAAGGGGCTTCAATTCATACAGCGCCATCCGCAATTGCTCCAAAATTCTCAAATAAAACGTCCCATTTTCAGGGAACACTAAGCTCCAATTTTTCTTTATCAACTTGCACCATTGTTTTAACCAAAGACACGGCACAACATCTCTCTCCTCCATTACAACGTAAGCCGGTGTACCCACGGCAATGCAGGTTCCCCTATATTGGCTCTAATGTACGTATGTCCCTTTAGAACACTCTTCAACGCCTTGAAAAACATCATCTTTTCTACTTTTTGCCTTTTTAAAATCAAATCAGGAAATTACTTTTACTTCCAAGGTTCCCTTCACCCACGTTTCTCGACCAATTGCCTTTCACAGACAGCTTCCAATCCATGCGTGACCCTTCTTACTAACCAACCTCTCCCAGCGTGGCTCCAATGATGTCACAATTCCACGTACTGCGGCTGACAAAGTCTTGCACCTTGTCCTCCTAAGCTCCAATCCACTCAAAACTAAATGCAAAATATTGCGAGCACTATTGCTGGGTTACTACAGGAAGGTAACACAATCGCTTCAGAAACCTTACGGATTTTCACTGATGGCCCTTTGGCTCAAGCAGCTATTCTTCTTTCTCAGTCTCCCAAATTCGCAAGCAAAATTCGACCCACAAATTTTACTCTCAGCTGATCAATGGGTGTATCCTGGTGCACATAGGACTTGCCAAATCTCAGTCTAAATTTTCTCTCGCACACTTTAACTCATATGACGACTTGTTGACCACACCCGATCAACCTACTAAACCAGACAGATTACAACATATAACCAAGTGTTTCATACACAATTCAATATACACAGTAGTCTTAGACCACGCAGGGTCTGCACATGAACAACCACGTGGACAATTTTTTAGCACAAAGCGCCATACACATGTGAAGTTCGACGACTTCCCATACTGCAGATTACACACACTACTAAAACTTCATTTGGATTAACCAAACTCCCTAAATTCTCACATACATCACAATTCACCTGTGATTTGCATAAGCAGTGCAAGTGCAACCTATCTCTCACACTTTATCACTAGAACACCAGGAACATACCCAAAACCACTAGCAGGATCCAGGATCGAGGAAAGTCATTCTGGGCTTAAGGGAACTTAATTTTCTTTACAAATTTCATAATTGAAAATCAAATCCAAATCTCAAAATACTGAATCTTCAAAAGGACCAACTTCAAGCTGCTACCATAACCGTAACACCTATCACTCTGCTCTGGACACCTACGGCAAGCTCTTAAAGAGACGAACCATTCTCTGCTACCATAACTGTTAGCGCATCAGTCCTTAATAAGTAAACTTACAAGGGGACGCGTTTAGGTCGATGAACCTTTTGACTAGTTTAAGATGTTCTTACCATAGCTCCAGAACAGAAACAATAATCAATAGGCAATAATCAATAATCATTAGTCAATCAATAATCAATGGAGTCAGTAATTGTCACAGACCATGACTTTTCAGCCATGAATATCCACACATTTAGTAAAGTTTAGTAAGTTTATTTCCCTTATATTAACAATGCTAAAGTCATGGAGATTAATCTCAAAATCAAATGAAACACATATAGAAACAATACTGGTTGACCAAAGTGACGGAAGAAATGCAATCTAATCAAGGCTTGAATCATAACACATTCTAAAGCAATGGTGCAGATCAATAACAAAGTCAGTTGCAATGAAGTAATCATGTACCTAGAATTCAGCAAGATAGCTCGTCAACCATTTGTCCCTGGAATATGTCAGTCATCATGAGAATAGCCTAAACTAACCCAGATTAGCATCATGATGTGGGGCTTCATGCAAAACAAATTAGATCAATTTTCAGAAAACATCTATCTAGAAAAACTATTAAGACAGCGCAGTTGGTACCTAGAAAGGAAAGGCATAAAAATGCAATTCAGTCACATTGTCATATCTACCTATCCACAGTATGGGTCAGCAAGCAGAATCAGTCTTCATCCTCGGGTCATCAATCGATCAGCAAAGCATCAGGCTCTCAGTCAGAGAGTATGAGCCCAATGACAGATTCTCGAGTCACTGCTTCTCTCAATATCGCAGTAATTCCCTAAATCTGAATAATTCTCTGTCACGTTGTTATATCAAAGTCACCTAAACTATCCCCTAATTCCCTATTGGTCAATTAATTGTACGTTATTACTCCACCCTACAATATTTCTATACCAAATCTATGAATTCTAATTTTTGTCTCTTCACACAACATTGATTGGTCCGCTTTACGATGTCCTCATCATCCGGCTCCTCAGGTATCAAATTTGTTGCATCTTCGTCTCCAGTCAGTGTTTTTATTGTTTGCGTCTTGGGAAAGTAGTTTTCACACACATTACACACAGCTTGTTACATTTTTAAGGACACTGTCTCCTGTTAGTTGGTTCTCATGGAAAGCTACTGCTAAGCACTTTTGACAAGACAATGAACATTTCACAGTTAGTTCACTCTGTCAGCATTTTTATTAAGCTTCTGTCTCAGGTCTGGCAACTAGGCCAAGACACTCGGTAAGTTAAGGCCTACAATTGATAAGCTAGAACGTACTTCACAACCCTTAATATGACACATTACTAAATTAGTCTAGTACATTTTCAATAATTCATAAGTGTGAACCATCAATTAGTACAATCCGTGAACCCTGATGGCCATTCTCCGAGGTCACATTTCAAACATGTGCGTTATTTCTTCTACGTTATTTTATTTTCTACATAATTCAATTGTTCAAGTACATAAACATTCATTAATAATTTCTAATTAAGACACCTGCTTCATCAGGTTCGTAAAGAATAGCAAAGGAGGGGACATTACCAAAACAAACAAAACAGTTTGAAGTTTAAAGCGTCAGAAATTTAGAAGAGGTCATATTAATAAGCATATCAAGGATTACAAAATGCAGAGAGCAGTCATTACAATGCAGATACATAGCAATATTCAGTAGATGAAGTAGTGTAGCAAAGGTGCTATGGGGCCTAGTGTAAGAAAGGAAATGGCACCTTTGACTGCTATTAAGGTAGCAGAATACAGAAATGATCAGGGTTTGAGGGCCCCTCAGAGCTCTTGGCCCCATGCCACTTCACCTGCTAAATCAATGCCAGCTACATCCCAGAGTGGATGTCAGCTTACATTCAGTGGGCCTCAGTCTCAAAGCAACCTGCTTGAATATGTCAGAGTAACACGCAACTATCAATTTTGTATAAGTGCATAATGACTTTAATCAGTTTTGCACTTGTGAAATGGTTTCATCATCCTGTGGGGAGTAGGCAGGATTACCTTGGTAGGTAGAAAGCACTCCCTCAAAAACATATACATTTGCACATATCCAAACATTATATTCCATCCCTTCTCGCCCTGGCAAATATTGGAGAATTTCTCCTGACTAACAATACGGTATATCTCAGAAAGTTGCCACTCCAATGGCAAATGTTCTCCATGTTAATTAAAAGAAAAAAGTTAGCATGTGAAAAAGGAAACCATAGAACATTCTTGGGTTCAAGGCTGGAATGACGTGACGGCACAGGTTTCCAGACATAATCTGCAGAACCATTGTGAATTCCATACAGCTGGTACCTTCCATCTATGTGAGGTCAAAAATATGTTGGTTAAACGGTAAACTACTCATCTGTTTTAAGACTTGTGTCCCTTTTTGGACATGTAGGCCCAGATTTACAAATACTTTGTGCTAGGAATGCATCAAAACGATGTTGGGGTGTTAAATGTTGGAGTCAGATTTACCATCTAACTCAAACCAGTATTTGCATTGGAAAGTAGCCCAAAGTAACAAAAAGTTGTGCTATGCACTACTCTGCCTACCTTTCCTTCACATGGGGTATTGCACGGGTACCACATTGGTGTTCCTATGCAACCACTCATGGGTTTTGACACAAATGTTTATTGTGGTATTTCCTTTCCATGGAATCTCACAGCACATCATAGCTTGGTTAGTTCTAGATCTTTGAGTGAGAATGTTACAGAAAGAAAAAAAGCAAGACTAAGAAGAAGGAGCTGTTGGTGTTGGTTAAGGTTTAATACATATAACTTAACAAAGACATGTTATTTATCATCCATGAAAGATCATTCTTTCTACATTGGCAATGGCTGGAAAAGGGACCTTACCTCATTTCCTACCTCAACATCACCATCTTTGGAAGGACCTTTGTTTGCATGCCACCTGGGATGGAAATTCAGCTACTGGATTTGAATTTACAAATCTACAGGAGACAGGTTTAAATTGAAACTATTTGAGCATCTCTTTTGCTTGTTTTGTGTTGGTATTAAACGGCAAGTGATTTTTGCGTGAAATTGCCATTGCTTTTATGTGTGTTGCCACTTGCTATCAGCTGTATTCACTCATGCCTTGCCGTTTATTTTTAAAGCAAGCAAGTTACTTTGACATGAGCTTCATTGGCGCATTTGGGCTAAGCCCTATTAACCCCAAATGCCCATTACCTACTGTGTTCGCAGTCTACTCCAGCTTGTGTCGCGTGCAGCTCCTGTCCACTATCTCATGTTTCTCACACACACTCAGGATTTCTGCACTTTCCACACTGAGTCGCTTGTCAAAAAGGATCACTCCATGTTGGTTATGCTACTCACATCACACCAGTGCATTGCTGTTTATTGGATGTGGCTTTGTTTAACACCATCTTGGAGTGGGATGTGTAAACACTGGTTCCCATATATGACCCTGGACTACATGCGATCATCCATATCAAATGATTCCAGCTGGTACATGTAATTTTCTGGTTTTGCCATCACTTTGAGGAATTTTGACATCATTGTGAACCGACTTAATGTAGTACTGTGATGATGTAATACATTCTGGTGTTGAGCTGTGAGTAGCAACACTCTTAGAATGTTGATATTGGAAGTGTTGGACAGTTATTGTATGACATGAAGATGCTCTGGATGTTCACTGGCTTTGCTGCTCCATAACTGTGTAGCCTCTACTAATAAACCAGTACTTATCTTCATCCCATGCCAGAGTACTCACTACGTTTAATGGTTGGAGCAGTTCTAAAAGGATCACCTAGGTTTGCATCTAGCAAACCTACGCTACGTCAAGCAAAACATTGGATCATGTTCGGTGCTGGAGTTGTATTACTTGGATTGCTAAGAAAACACAATAAACAATAACATTCTATCTAGACATTAAGGAACTATTTAACAAGCCTCTTGCAACACTGTAGCATCATTTTGTCTGACACTACGGTGGCACAGAACAGTCCTCACCCTGTGCCATACTTACAGACTTGTGCAATGGGACTATTGCTTCAGTTTGTAAACCCTTGCTCCACATTATACCTGCACCAGTTATAATGTATACAAGGGAGGCATTCTCCTGCAAGGAGGCCTTTAGGAATGGTGAAACTGCATCAATCTAGTATGATTTTTAAAGCCTGCTCAGGGCAGGTGTGAAAGTTATGCTATGCTTTGTTCTATGATCTTCCCTGCACTTTGTGAACTAGCATCAACATTTTTTATGCTAGTCCAGCAAAGCGCCACAACTGGGTCAGAAATTCTGACACAGCTGTGCTAACTAGTGCCATGGTGCACTGTATAGTAAATACCACCCTATCATGGTGTTGTTAGTGGGCACAGGGTGGTGCAAGCATACTGGTGCATCGTGAGCAATGCACCAGTTTGTGGTGAATGAGGCCTTAAGTGTACAGCTCTATATGTAAGAATCTATACCTTTCTGTTTATAGTAGTCCAGTAGTCCTTCTTTTCAGGTAAGCACATTCGGATGTCATATCAGATACTGGTGATCTCTGTTTGATTCAGGTATCATATTGAATATTGGTGATAATGCAGAATGTACCTCCTTCTCAGTTTGTTTTAATGAACTCTGGTGAACCATGGAAATGGAGGATGTGAAAGACTGCATTTATGCACTATGCACAAGTGTGTGGTATGTCTCTGAGCGCAGAACACAAAACATCATTATTATTACATTGTTGGGACCCGAGGGTCAAGTGGTATTCAAACATTTGCCTGATTTATCTATTGATGATGAACAGGATTTAAATGTATATGGAATCTGTTTAAAAAAAATAGAGCTGCATTTTTTACCAAAGGTGTTCACTATTCTTGAGAGGTACCATTTCAGTAAGAGGATGCAAAGAACAGGACAAAACTGAGGAGACATATATTATAGTGTTGAGAAAGTTAGGACCAACTTAAAATGTTGGTACTTATTGTGAAGAAAGACTGAGAGATCAGTTCATGGTAGGCTGTAATTTCGAGAAAGCCGAAGAATTAGTTTGGCAAAAAGGATAACCCTGCCCTGAAAGAAGTACCCACAATTACAAAAGCCTGTGATCATAGTCAAGCATGTGTAGAAGAAATAAAAAAGGGGTCTAGCATAAAGAATGGGAATGATGAAGAACTACACATATTACAATAGTCAAAAATAAAATTAAAAGCAATGTTAAGTGACAGTTTGATACTTTGTTCCATTTAAAGGAAAAAGATAGTGAGGAAAAAAAGGAAATGTCAAGGCTTGTGTTTTGGGTGTGGTGAATATGGTCATTTAGTTAATAACAGAGATTGCATATGTTGTAAAGCTACTTGCAAAACATGAAGGGGAAAGGATTATGTGACAGAGTGTAGTAGGAGCAATAATTCAACTAAAAAAATATGAAGTAACATATGGGGATGACGGATTGTGAAGAAATATTCTTATAGGTGTTAAAGTTAGGAAAGGAAGGCCCATTTGAGTTGATTCTGATTAAGAATGTGTATTTGCGTTTGCTGTTTGACTCTGGGACCACGATAACATTGGCTCCTAGAGATGTGAATGAAAGAGAGCTGAAAAACAAGGTTGCTCACCTCAAACCTCAATCAATCAATCATAATTTATAGAGCGCAGGTACTCACCCATAATTATTAGGTTACTTCACAGGATCGATTTATTTCAAAGAGAGATATATAGGAGGCAAATTCTATGTTACTGTGAAAGATGAATCACTTATCAGTTGGTCACATCAGGAGGACCATTCAGAGAGATCTTTCAGTTTATTTAGACTCTAATGAAAATCCAGCAATAAAACTGAGGTCTGTAGGACATGTTAGTTTAGTAGATATGATCAGACCCAAATATGAATAGGAATTTCCAGAGGTTTTTCAAATAGCTTAGGTTGCCTCAAAGGCGACCCTCACAAGATCATAATGAAGAAGAACTTGGTACTAGTTGTTAGCAAAGTCAGAGGTGTTGCTTTGGCTGTGAAGGACAAGAGGCAACAAGCAGTGGAAAGACTAAGATGCAGTGGCATGATTGAAGAAGTTGAAGAAACCGAGTAGCTTGCCCCATGTAATTCCAATAGGGAAGGAGGACTATGGCCCTCATTACAACCCTGGCAGTCGGTGATAAAGCGGCAGTAATACCGCCAACAGTACAGAGGTAAAAGAATGGAATTATGACCACGGCAAAAATCGCTCAGACAGACAGACAATTTAACACTCAGACTGCCATGGCGGTAGCAACAAGCACCACGGCGGTAACCACCAACAGCCAGATGGAAGACAATGTACCACCCACAGTATTACAACAGGCCTATCCGCCACCTTTTCCGGGGCGGTACCAACGACATCAAAAGCACGGTGGAAACAGAACACAGAAGTCAAAGGACTCACCTCTGGAGACTCAGGGAACAACCACGACACCATGGAGCCCGAGTTGCACATTTTCCACATGCTCGCCTACCTATTCTTTCATTACGAGCAGCAACGCCGGCGAAGATGACCACAGTGAGTACTGCTGCCTAGGACTCAGTAGGGAGGGGGAAGGAAAAGGAGAGTGACATACACACACGCAACACCCCCACCCCAACACCATACACACAACCAGATGCAGTGACATTACATATTCACCTAATGCAAGGACAAAAAGATTGGAAGAAAGTGAGTGTAATACGATAAAATAACATGAAGAAGTGCATCAAAATTCAAACGTATATACAGATTTACAAATGGAGGAACACTGCCCAGTCCTCAATGTCGGTGGGCCACAGGGCCACAACACATAGGCCAAGGCCCCACCTTACTCCTGCAACAACACAGAGAGAACACTGCAGGGGCATCAGGTCGAAAACACATAGGCACCTCAGGGGGACAGGGAATGGGGGGCACCTCAGCCGGAAGATGGTACAACACCACTGGTCCTGGAAGGGGCTACAAGCCCTGTGCGATGTCCTGGGAAATGCAAGACCACAGTCTCTCAAGTGGGTGGTTTGCCCACTGCTTGGTCCTGGGGAGCGCAAGGCAAGAGTCTCTCAAGTGGGTGGTTTGCCCACTGCTTGGTCCTGGGGAGTGCAAGGCCACAGTCTCTCAAGTGGGTGTTTTGCCCACTGTTTGGTCCTGGGGATTGCAAGGCCACAGTCTCTCAAGTGGGTGTTTTGCCCACTGTTTGGTCCTGGGGATTGCAAGGCCACAGTCTCTCAAGTGGGTGGTTTGCCCACTGTTTGGTCCTGGGAGTGCAAGGCCACAGTCTCTCAAGTGGTTGGTTTGCCCACTGCTTGGTCCTGGGGAGTGCAAAGCCACAGTCTCTCAAGTGGGTGGTTTGCCCACTGCTTGGTCCAGGGGAGTGCAAGGCCACAGTCTCTCTAGTGGATGGCTTCTCCACTGGTGCTGGAGGGGGCCTTGTGCCTAGTGTGCTTCATCCTGGGAAGGATGGGGTGAGTGGATGGCTTCTTCCACTGGTTCTGGAGGGGGCATGGTGCCCAGTATGCTTCATCCTGGGAAGGATGGGGTGATTGTATGGCTTCTTCCACTGGTTCTGGAGGGGGCATTGTGCCCTATGAGCTTCATCCTGGGAAGGATGGGGTGAGTGGATGGCTTCTTCCACTGGTTCTGGAGGGGGTCTTGTGCCCAGTGTGTTTCATCCTGGGAAGGATGGGGTGAGTGGATGGCTTCTTCCACTGGTTCTGGAAGGGGGCTTGTGTCCAGTGTGCTTCATCCCGGGAAGGATGAGGTGAGTGGATGGCTTCTTCCATTGGTTCTGGAGTGGGTATTGTGCCCTGTGATGAAGATCTTGGGGAGTGTAAGGTCACAGTCTCTCACCTGGGTGTCACACCTACAGGATTTTCAGGGTCCAGGATGCACTACAGCCCATAGAGGCAGGACTACACACTGCCCGCTGGCAGTGACGGCTGCTCAATGGTGGCAGTGGAGGGTCTGGTGTCGGGCCTGGCAGTGGCGGGGGCAGGCTCCAGTCCATCCCCTGCAGCCTTGGACGTCTGCCCACTGGGGCTGAAGCTGATGGCAGTGGTGCTGGTAGCGGTGCTGGCAGTGGTGCTGGCAGTGGTGCTGGCAGTGGTGGGGGAGGCTCCAGCCCTTCCCCTCCAGCCTCAGATGGCTGCCCACTGGGGCTGCTGGTGGCGGTGCAAGTGGCGGTGCTGCTGGCGGTGCTGCTGGAGGTGTTGGCAGTGGTGCTGGTGGCGGTGCTGGCAGTGGTGGGAGGAGGCTCCAGCCCTTCCCCTGCAGCTACGGATGGCTGCTCACTGGGGCTGCTGCTGCTGGTGGCGGTGTAGGTGGTGTTGCTGGTGGTGTTGCTGCTGGCAGTGGTGCTGGTGGCGGTGCTGGCAGTGGAGGGGGAGGCTCCAGCCCTTCCCCTGCAGCCTCAGACGGCTACCCACTGGGGCTGCTGCTGCTGGTGGCAGTGCAGGTGGTGGTGCAGGTGGCGTGCTGCTGGAGGTGCTGGCAGTGGTGCTGGTGGCAGGGCTGGCAGTGGGGTGGGGAGCCTCCAGCCTTTCCCCTGCAGCCTCGGATGGCTGAACTGCCATGGTTGGTAGTGGGGGCTCTGAATGCGTCCCAGCACCAGGCCCTCTGTCCTTCCTGCCTGCTGGTGCTGGCTCCTTGCCCTTCCCTTTTGCAGCTGGTGGTGCCTCCTTGCCCTTCCCTTGGCAGCTGGTGGTGCCTCCTTGCCCTTCACTTTTGCAGCTGGTGGTGCCTCCTTGCCCTTCCCTTTGGCAGCTGGTGGTGCCTCCTTCCCCTTCACTTTCGCAGCTGGTGGTGCCTCCTTGTCCTTCCTTGATGCATCTGGTGCATGCACACTTCCAGTACTGCTGGCTGGTTCCCTGGATCCTCTTCCATCTGCAGTAGCTGTTGACACTACTGTGGCCGTGGACTGGATGGCTGAGGTGCTCGCCTGGGTTCTGACCACCCTGACCCGATGTGAAGGACGGGGGTAGGGAAGAGGTCAACGGTGGAGAGGAAAAGCTTCTTAGGGACATTGGGGTGGAAAGAGGGTGAAGGTTTGGGAGTGGAGGAAGAGGAAGTGGTTGTAGGAGGTGTCTGTCTGCTGTGTTTGGGTGCAGGTGCATGGGCTGTATGCTGTTGTGAGTTGGATGGCTGTTAAGTGTCTGAGCGCTTGCATTTGTGTACTTTGGGATGAGGGGGCACAGACACAGTGGGAGAGGACACAAGGGACGTGTGCATGAATGTGGGGGTGGTGACTGCCAGTGAGGGGTGCGTAGTCATAGGTGTGATGGTGATGGAGGTAGTGTATGAGGATGTAGTGCATGCAGATGTGAGTGTAGATGCTACTGGAAGGGAGTTGGACGAGGAGGAAGGGGGACACAGTGGAGGCAGTGGATGTTGGTATGTCTGCGTCTGGATGGTGTTTGTGTGAGTGTCTGTGGGATGATGTGTGGTGCTTGTGTTTGCCTGAACCACGCCTGTGTGTTGTCCTGGCTGCATGCTGGTCTGCCTGTGTGCTTGGGATATGTTGGGGTTGATGGGAATTGGACTGGGTAGAGGAAGGTGGAGGGGGAGGCTAAAAACAGGGACAATGGCTGCCATCAGAGAGAAATGCCAGTGCCTGGATTGATCACTATTGGGCCGCCATGCCAGAGTGAATGCCCTCCAGGAATGCATTTGTTTGTTGCAAATGGCCTGCCATCCCCTGGATGGCATTCACAATGGTTGACTGCGCAACAGAAATGGATCGCAGGAGGTCAATAGCCTCATCACTCAAGGCAGCAGGGCTAACTGGGGCAGGGCCTGAGGTGCCTGGGGTGAAGGAGATGCCCACCCACCTGGGTGAGCGGGCACGGGAAACTCACTGAAGGGCTGCTGGGAGGGCAGTGCTGGTATAGGGGTGGCGGTTGTACCTGAAGTTGGGGTGGCCACAGAGGTGTTCGCCACCACCAGGGAGCTTCCATCGGAGGAGGTATCACTGTCAGAGTTGTCCCCTCTGCTGTCTTCCTTGCCCAGTGACTCAGGTCCTCCCACCATTTCCGACAGTGGGTGCTCTGCCTGCCATAGACCCTCAAGGTCCGCACGTCCTTGGCGATGACACGCCATATACCCTTTTTTCTGATGGGCGCTGACCTGCAGAAAAATACACATAGAAAAAAGGTATCAGTCAGACCATCCTGTCTGTTACAGTCATGTCCCACCATAGCCCTCCCATCCCCTTACGCACAGACATTGCCCACCATACATGCAGCACGCTGCCCAGAACCCTTCCACCTACCCCCCTTACACGAGGGCCTCACACACAGCACTCCATGCATTCATGCCCCATGCATCATGATGACAGTGTACTCACCTGTTGGTCTGGAGGCCCATACAGCATTCGGTACTGGGGTAGGACCCTATCCACCAGTCTCTCCAACTCCACAGCAGTGAAGGCAGGGACCCTTTCCCCAGTCACACGAGCCATGGTCGGTTCCAGACACAGGTCACAGCAGCGCTTGCAGTGTAGGCCCTCTCCTGTTGAAGGTCAGGTATCAAGTGGGTGAACAGATAGAAAATGGCGGTCACGTCCGCAGCGGTGCGTATCATCACCACCAGCATACATCACCATTGGCCACTGTAAGCCATAGGGCCCAGTGGGATCCAATGAGGAGTTTCACTGCAGTTTTTGACCGCCTTCTGCAATGGCGCACACCATCAGTGGAATTACCTAATTTCCACATGTCACTCCAAACAGAACAGGTGGACGCCATTTCAGGGGGGAGGACAGGCCATGGCACCTAAGTTCGTCACAGTACACATATGCACCATTTTGGCCTATACAATCTTGTGTTACAGTCACAACAAGCAATGCAGTGTAGTGTTTTGAAATATGAGATACTGACCAGCTACTCACTGTTGGCCCCCTAGATTGCAACGGCTGTGGATGAAGACATCCCCCTGTGTAGAGGCCCCTGGTGCACTTGGCAACAATGGAGGACAGGCACATTATCCTCACCTATACACTGGACAGGGCCAAAATCACAGAGCTGTGTGCCCAATTGGAACCTGACCTGATATCTGCTATCCGTCAGCCCATCGGGATCCCCCCTCTTGTGCAAGACCTATCTGTGCTTCATTTCCTGGAAAGTGGCTCCTTCAAAGTGACAGTGGGCTTGGGAGCAGGAATATCTCAGCCAATGTTCTCATTAGTGCTGACCAGAGTGTTGTCTGCCCTGATTAAACACATGCGCAGCTTCATCGTTTTCCCCCAGGTGGAAGATTTGCCCACAGTGAAAGCTGATTTCTATGCAATGGGACATATCCCCAACATTATTGGGGTTATTGATGGTACACATATTGCATTTGCCCCCCCCGAGAAATGAACAGGTGTTCAGAAATCGAAAGAGCTTTCCCTCCATGAATGTGCAGATACTGTGCCTGGCGGACCAGTGCATCTCTCATGTCAATGCAAAGTATCCTGGGTCTGTACATGATGTCTTTATCCTGAGGAATAGCAGCATCCCATATGTGATGGCTCAACTCCAGAGGCACAGGGTGTGGCTAATAGTTGAGTCCTGGTCCCCACTCAGTGGATGTTGGTGTGTGGGTATGGTGTGGGCCCTAAGGGTTAATGTGTGTCTAACAGTTGTTCCTTGATATTTTCAGGCGACTCTGGTTACTCCAACCTCTCATGGCTACTGACCCCTGTGAGGAATCCCAGGACAAGGGCAGAGGAACGTTACAATGAGGCACATGCGCGAACAAGAAGAATAATTGAAAGGACATTCGGCCTCCTGAAGGCCAGGTTTCGTTGCCTCCACCTAACAAGTGGATCCCTATACTACTCACCCAAGAAGGTGTGCCAGATCATCGTGGCATGCTGTATGTTGCACAAACTTGCCTTACGTCGCCAGGTGCCTTTGCTGCAGGAGGATGAGGCTGGAGATGGGCGTGTGGCAGCAGTGAGCCTCTGGACAGTGAAGATGAGGAGGCAGAGGATGAAGATGAGGACAACAGAAGTGCTATAATAAGACAGTACTTCCAATGACACACAGGTAAGAAACTGTAATAACACTTTACATTGACAGTTTTGTATTTGACATTGTCACTGGCAGGCTAATTTTCAAAATTCTATGCCCACTTACTGTACCCTTTGGCATCTCTATTTTCAGATATTTGTGTCTCACTATCGCTCCTGGTGTGTTGACTGCAGCCAAATACAGGTCATTCCTGTGTATACAATACTGTACAGTTATATTGCAGTGTTAAAGGCTTGTTAAACAAATACATGGTTAAATGATTTGACAGACTCCATTCATGTATTTTTTCAAAATGGTGTTTATTAAATTGCTTATGATTAGAGGGGGATGTGCAATAGGCTGGGTAGATGATGAAGGAAAGTCCAGGATGGAGTCCATTCTATTTGTATCACAGGTGCATTGTCCAAGGGGGCATGGGAAGGGGAGCAATGGAAGTTCTAGGTGGACAGGGTGACAGAGTGGGACACAAGGGTGACATTCAGGAGAGTCCTATTTCCTGGCAGGGGTCTTGGCAATGTTCTCTGGCTTCTACCTGGTTCACATGGACTGTTTGCGGGGTAGTTCTCCTTCTGCAGGGGGTGGGGTGCTGGTGGCCTGTTGGTCCTGTGGCGGGGCCTCCTGTCCACTAGCAGCAGCGGAGGTGGAAGGCTGTTCATCGGTCTGGCTAGTGTCAGGGGCCCTGTGGTGTGCCACTGCCTCCCTAATGGTGTTGGCCATGTCAGCCAGCACCCCTGCAATGGTGACCAGGGTGGTGTTTATGTCCTTCAAGTCCTCCCTGATCCCCAGGTACTGTCCCTCCTGCAGCCGCTGGGTCTCCTGCAACTTGTCGAGTATCTGGCCCATTGTCTCCTGGGAATTGTGGTATGCTGCCAGGATGTTGCTAAGTAACTCCTGTAGAGTCAGTTCCCTGGGCCTGTCCTCCCCCTGTTGCACAGCGGTCCTCCCAGCTTCCCTGTTGTCCTGTGCCTCTGTCCCCTGAACCATGTGCCCACCCCCACTGACCCCAGGTCCCTGATTGTCCTGTGTTTGTGGGGTGGCCTGAGGATCACTGTAATGGTCGATACACTGCTGATTGACATGTCCTGGGGACAGAGGTATGGGCCAGCTGGGTGTTTCCTGAGTGGGGAGGCTCTATGGTGGTATGGGACTGTGCCTGGGTAACGACTGTCCGGAGATCCCTGATGGGCCAGGATGGTCATCCAGATCCAGGCGTCCAGAGATGCTGTCATCACTGTAGGCCTCTTCTGGGGGGGGACTGTAAGTTGCTGGCACCTCCTCTCCAGTGACATTGGGTGGGGGACCTAGGGGATGTAAATGCAGTGTTATGGTTTCTGTGTGTGTCCTCTTGTGCATAGGGTGTTGCCCTGAGTTGGTTGTTATTGCCCTGGCAGCTTTGCCTTGTTTGAGTAGTGATTTTGTGGTCTAGGTGATTCTCTCTAATGTGCATGCTATAGTGATGGGTATCCATGCAGGTCTGTGAGTGGTGTCCATGCATTAGTGTTACATGCAGGGCTTGGTATTGGGATGAGTGGGTTGTGACGGTGAGGTATGTGGGAGGTGGTGAAGTGATGGGAGTGAGGGTAGGGGTGGGGGTTTGTGATGGAATGCAGGTGGGGGGTGATAGTGATAGAGATTTGACTTACCAGAGTCCAGTCCTCATCCTACTCCTGCCAGGCCCTCAGGTTGCATGATCGCCAAGACTTGCTCCTCCCATGTTGTTAGTTGTGGGGCAAGGGGTGGGGGTCCACTGCCAGTCCTCTATACAGCTATTTGGTGTCTTGCTGCTGTGGAACGTACCTTCCCCCTAGGTCGTTCCACCTCTTCATGATGTCAACTCTTGTTCTGGGGTGCTGTCCCACGGTGTTGACCCTGTTCACGATTCTCCGCCATAGCTCCATCTTCCTTGCAATGGACGTCTGTTGCACCTGTGATTCAAATTGCTGTGGCTCTACCCAAATGATTTCCTCCACCAAGACCCTTAGCTCCTCCTCAGAGAACCTGGGGTGTCGTTGTGGTGCCATGGGTGTAGTGTGAGTGGTGTGGGTGAGGGTGCGTGGTGTGCTGTGTTGGGGTGTGTGATGTGGGGTGTGTGGATGGTGTGTAGGTGATGGTGGTGTGTGTCTGTGGTCTTGTCTGTGGTCTTGCTATCTCTCTTGTGGCACTTGTTTGTAATTGTAAAGGGTTGTGGGTTATGTGGGTGTGTGTTTTATAATGGTGTGTGGGTGTGGGTGTGGTCTGTGTAGTTTGAATTGTCCAATGTGGTATTGTTTTGTATGTGTGTTTGTATTTTGAGCGCAGCGGTATGTACCACCAGTGGTTTAGCGCCATTGAATGTCTGCTGTGGTGATTCGTAGGTCATAATGCTGTGGGTGCACTTCTGTTGGTGTAAAGGTGTGAATATTGTTACGGCCAGTTTATTACTGACCTTTGGCCTGGCGGACTTGGTGTGTGGCTGTATAGTGATGGATTGCTATGTGTGGGTCATAATATGGGTGGCGGTAATCCACTGCGGTGGAGGTATGTTGGCGGCAGTCAGCATGGTGCTCAGTGGGATTTACCCCCAATGTCAGAATGAGGGCCTATGTGTTGATTTGTGTGAGCTTAATAAAAATGCTGTGGTAAAACACTGACTCCTACTAAGCATTACTGAGATGTTGGGTATGTTGATGGTATGGTATCATTAGATCTCAATTTGGCATACCACCAAGTAAAGATGCCAAAGGACTCTCAAGATTTGACAGTGTTCTTCACACCTTTAGAAACTTTTAGGATGTTAAGAATGCCTTTGGGGCTCATTTCAGTCACTGTTGTGTTTCAAAGGGTGAAGAAGAACATGTTAAGAGATGTAGATGGGGTAAAAATACATCAAGGTAACATGCTTGTTTATGGTAGCGATATTGATGAACACAATAGATGTGTGTGTCGTGCTTGGGAGGCTGAAGAAGAGTGTTCTTATACTAAAATCAAAGAAGAGTAAATTCAATCAGTCTGACATAGACTACTTAGGGCATATGATCACCCCAGTAGGTATTGACCCAGGAAACGTATTAGTGGATACCATCAATTGCTTGGCTAGCTTGATGTGTAAAGGGGATGTCATCAGATTTCTAGGTATTTCAGAATACCACAATAAATGTGTTCCTAACTTTGCACAGAAAACCAAAAACATGGGAGCTCCATTAAAACAAAGAGTGATGTGAAATCATATTTAAATGCTGCCTCTAGTTTACAAAGATTTGAGCCAAGAGATTAGCCATCATCATGACTGATGCAAGAATAAACAGTTTAGGGGCAGAACGTAACATCTTACTCATTTTACAAGTGGTAAAAGGGGAAGAATTGAATTATTCAGAAATAGAGAAAGAAGTGTTGATGATGCATTGGTCTGTCAAAAAGTTAAGAAAGTTCATCTGGGGTGACATTTGAGATAAAAACAGATCATAAAGGATTAGGAAATGGGTAGTATCTCTGCAAGATTGCCCACAACATCATGTATCTGGTATGAGGAACAGTCTTGCTGACTGCTGCTCACGCTTAGTTGGTGAATGTGTGAATGATGACAAGGATGGAATTATCTGATGAGGTGAAAGAAGAGGAAGAACATTTTGACGTGTATTTGATATGGGATAATATTATAAAAGAGTATGAATGGTTGGAAGCAATAGAAAAAGACTCAGGGCTACAGCAATTGTGTCATAGGCTCAAGAGGGGTTGAAAAAGATGAAGACAAATCAGCCAGTGATTTAAAGGAGTTCTGGTGGGTCAAGGACAAACTTGTTTTTCAAACTGTTTGTATTTCGAGGAACCAGATTAGTTTCTTACTACTCATTTAAAAAAGGATTTAATTGATCTTGATCATGAGAGTCTAAGAAGAAACAGAGACTTAGGCTCATTTATTGGTGTCCAGGCAAGGATATTCAAAGTGAGAATGTGCTTAGATATTTACAAAATCTTGAAATGCATGGTGCAGCTGGAAACCAGGGAGGTTGTTACAACCCTCCCAACACATGAACACTAATGATAAATTAATCTGCGTGACTACCTTTAACCCTCTCTCTAGCAAAGTGCAAAAAAATAATAAGGGAAGATTGGAAAATTGTGACTTCAGGAGGGTTACACTTTGATCCTCCTCTCAATGCATACAATAAAGCCAGGAGAATACGAGATATGATCATGCATACACGTCTCCGAACCAGGACACCCATGAAAAAACAAACAACTCTATGGAATATGCCACCACCGGCAGGGCATTATCATGTGGAAATTGCAGCGTATGCAAGTTTACGAAAAAAAACAACTCATTCTAATTGCACCTACAAGAATGTTGTTTAAATGATTAAATGCCCCTGCCAGCTTAGGTATATTGGCATGACAACAAGAAGTGTTGGCACACGTATCTGTGAACACAGAAGTACAATCCAATGTCAACGGGATGCAACCAGACTCAATGACCAGTACATCAGGAACAACCACTCCCCTGATGAGATGGAATGGGTTGTTATAGACAAGGTGAATGAATTCATGACAAATATGAAACAAAGACTCTTACGTTATGAACAGAGATGGATATGGAGATTACGCACTGCCACAAAAGGACTCAATGATGATATTAAGTTGCTACCACTATACAATTAAGAGATGTGAATAGCCCTTGTTCTTTTTTCTTTTTCTTTTTATTTCTTTATCTTCTTCATCCTTCAAAATCCCACTTACCTCTTCCCTTCCCCTTTTTCTCTCTCCCCTTTTTCTCTCTCCCCTTTTTCCTCCTGCCCCTTCTCCCCCTTCCCCTCCTTCCCCTCTCTACCTCCCCCAATTTTCTCTCCCCACTACCCCGCCCGTCTCCCTTTCTTCTTTCTTTTTTCTTCTTTTCCTCCACTTTCCTCTTTTTCGTTGTTCTCTTTTCTTTTCTTTTCTCCTCCTTTCTTCTTTCTTTCCCCCTTTTTTTCATCTCATTGCTAGTTTGTTTAACTGCATCCTGCAGTGGACTCAAGGGATTGCCTTCTTTTACCCTCTCAACACACATCCCGGCCAATCTTTGGGCTTCCCAAGCGCATTGGACTACAACCCCCATGAGCTCGGGAGCTACGGGGATGTAATTAGGGCGCGCCGTACTGATGCGCTAGATGTGCTGTCAGCTGACAGGGCATCACCCGACCGCCATAGCTGACAATGCAGTATTTAGCTCCCCTTGCCCCGGGCCGTACGCACAAGTGGCTGGGACAGGGGTACCCTTAGGAGACTCAGCGAGATGCTTCCTTTGGAATAGTGAGTAGAACTTCTTTTTTCCTCCGTGGGGGCCACCTCTAAGATTCGATTTGGCATCTCCTCCCCCTTCCAAGCAACAAGCGCTGGATTTTCACAGATAAAATCTCTGTTGGGTTTTTAGTTTCTGTTCTGTTTGTTGTGTTGTAAATTGACCCTAGACAAATAACGGGTGCCTTTACTGTGTTCACATGTGTGAAAGTTTCATTGACCATTACAGATATTGGTCTAAATGGGTCATTTTTGTTTTGTTTTCTTTTTGTTTTGTACAGGTATCGGCCTAAATGGGTTACTTGTGTTACTTTATTTTATTTATTGATATGTGTGTGGTCTTTTTGACCTATAAAGACATTGGCATTTATTAGCTGACTCAAGATTATAAATAGACTATGAGCACCTTATTGAGCACTGTACTGGTACTTCCTTTTCTTATTCCTCTTGTCTTCCTTCATAATTCAGACTTGTATCGCTTTAACAGAGTGTGACTACAAGGGGAACCTCCCCCTTCCCAGACCTGAGGCAAATTGCCTTTTCTCCTAGGGTAAGCGTTTCTGCCCCATGCATTTTTATTTAGGACTCTTATGAGAGCCACATACAGCACATTCGATAGTTTCTGCATGGCTGTTTGTGTGTCCCACAGCATGGTTTTCCATACTTGCATGCAGTGCTTTGCACTGTCCTTTCACACGCACCTCGTACACCCTGTGTTCTTTGACTGATGTATGCGATTACATTTCTTCTCTTTAGGCCTTCCTAACTGTTTCCATGAACAGGTAGGCCCAGTGTGCATGCTAACGTATGTGCTCACTCTTTAGCTTAATCGGCCACCACAGTATATAAAAGGGATCCTAGGACGTTATGAATGCCCCAGACCAGTTTGGCTATAGATGAGGGCAGAAAAATGTTGGCTACTTAAAGATCTGAAGACACCTTAAGTCATTATTTTCAAGAATGTCTCAATTAGTTTTTAATCTTACGAACAAACACCGTAACTAAAGATTTAGACTAGACAGGTGATTTGTGAAGTACATTTTAGTTTATATTCCCTTTCAACTGGATCCCTGCTCTATCCAGAAAGATTAATCTCAGCACTCCCTCATAGTTCTTTTAACTTCAAGGATAAGTCCACCCAGGTGGTATCATCCTACCTGGGTGGGGGTAAGTGGTCATATGATGAAGCATGGCACAGTAATGTGTGAGACCGCCTAGTCCGTAAGGGGAATTTCCCGACTTTTCATTGAACACCCGGTGACCACTATCACATTGCATCTCAACGAGTAGACCACCAAGTTAGTGAACTACCAACCAGTGGAACAGGCTAACATATCCTGTTCCAAATATCCCCCATACATTTTTGTGGTATTGATGAGGATGTAGCCCTAGACATATTGCGTCCCATCCGATTGTTGGGTAATGACAAATATGTGATTGTTTTACTAGATATGTACTCAAGACAGCCAGAAGAAGCTGTCACCAATTCTATTGAGAGAGGTGACTTCATACATGTTCTCAATGAAGTGTCTGAATGTGAAGGGTTTCCCTCTGCTTTGTTATCAGATAACAATGTTCAGTTGGTCTCCAGAAAAATTGAGAAATTATTTTTTGGATAGAGGCATTAGACATAAAAGATGGCTTTGTACCACACTGTTGAGAAGAATGGTTGAGAAGTTTAACAGAGTACTAAAGAAGGCAATATAAAGAGTGGTTGCGGTAGGTGTGTGTTGGAAGAAGTCTTTGCTAAGCAAAGTGAAGAATTATTGGTTGACACCTCATGCAGCTAGAGGGGTTACCCGGTTTGACTTGGTTTGTAGAAGGAAAGCGAATTCTCTAATGTATCTGACATGGATTAACAGTAAAATTACGTGTGGGTTGAATGTTGATCATGACTTGGAGAAGAAAATAGAGAGGGAACAGGGATGATGTGCATCAGGAAGAAGTCTGATGTCACCAATGTTTTAAAAGAAAGTGCATGTGGGAGATGCCCTGAGATTGGCTCTACAAGGTCTAAGTCAAAATTCTTGCTCCTATGACAGTCATAAAAATATTTAGGAATACCATCAGGACAGCAGATCATAGAATCTGGAAATTAAGGAGGATAGAAAATGTACCCAGTATATTAGATGTGAATGAACAGGAAAGAGGTGAGACTGGCATGGACCTGAGATGAAGTACAAGGTGTAGTACAAAGTGTTGTGGGAAACCAAGCTTTTATATAATTATGCGTATGAACAGTACACCACGGCTAGGTATGATGTATGGGTAACTGTCTTCACAAGTAGATAATAAAAAATGTATATTCAACTGTTAATAAAATATATGAATGGAAAATGTATGTTCAACTGTTATTTTAAGACAAGAATATAAAAAGTGTATGGCTAGGTGTTTTCTCATGTGTAACTTCTCTTCAGCTTTATTATCTACTTTACACAACCTGCATGCCTTCTCTTTTTTGATGTAATAGGTGTGTTAAAGTTATGATGATGTTTTACTGTTGGCAGTGCTTGGGTATAGGGATGAAAATGTGTGGTATCTCCTATCCATGGAACTTCACAGCTGATGCAGGGTTTGTAGACAAAGCATATCTGATGGGTTCCATTCAGTTTAAAATCCAAAATGACAAGCTCAACGAGGATATCGAGGAGTCTAGCAGACAGGAAGAGGAAGTTGCTAATCTCTATGGCTCAGAAGGTTCACCATCACTGGGTATCCAGGCTTGTGCATTTTCAGAGTTAGGCTCTCTCTCATGCTAAACTTCCTGGATTGACTGATGATCCACTGGACATATGATTGTGGTCCTGAGGGCACCCTGAAGAATGAAGGCCTTTCCTAAAGGCAGTCTGACTGCAATATTGGCTGGACGCTTTCCTCGTGTGGAATGTTGAAATGTCACATTCAAAGAAGAGGCACCAAGCGGGGCTGGAAGAGAGGAGGGTCTACGCTGGCCTCTTGCATATTACTTTTCCTTTCCGAAATGCAAACTGTGCTTGACGCGCACAAATTGCAGTTCTGTGCAATTTTCTGGAAAGCACTGCCCTTGGTTTCCCAGGGTAATTTATATAATACGATACTAAGTTGTGATCACGAGGTCCCCTAAATCAAGAAGACTCTGAGGAAAATAGATCATTTAAACACACAACAAACACCACCCATTATGTTCTTTTTTCGATTTTTGTAATATTAAGAGTGGGTAGTGTGATATTTAATGTAATGCTTATATCTGGTCCCTTAATATGTAGGTATTTGCTATTTTTCACGACACGCTAGTTCTTTTTCTCGCTAAAAACCACATTCAATGTCTTATCGTTTGGATAAGCTTGTACTACATGTAATCTCTGAGCATGTTAGATATAGCTGTTGGATCAGGTGGTCCTGTTTGCAAAATTAAAGCATGCATTTTGGGTGTAATCTCTCCGCTATGGTGTCACGGTTAAGGTTAATATGACATAACCTGCGAGTGACCATTTCAAAGTCACCAGCTCAACTGCGAAGAGTATTAAAAAGGCTTCTCTTGATCTAGGCTGTTGGTCTTCGGGGAGAACAAATAACAAGGGATCAAGGGAAAGAGTGAACTGCAGGAATATGGCAGGAAGATCTATAACACAAGGATTAGGGAGCGATGTCGGGTCAAAGAAGAACAAAGTGGATGTGAAGCAACTTTTTTTAGCGGTCACAAGAACTGAGTGACTTTTTCTACTTCCTTTCAGCTGAGGGCGTGAAGAAAATGATTCGTCTAAATTCAGTGGGAAGGATAAAATATTAATTTCTACAAACATTCTTACAATTTATGAAAAAGCATAATATTGTCATAATAATTGCGCAGCATGGTTACATGACTCGTACAATATGACGTAATAGACAGTAACAGAAAGAAGAGAAGAGGTGTTACACGTCAGCAGAGTATTGAAATTTGTAGGTGGGATTGCCGGGCAAAATGGTTTGTGCTGTATTTGCTGGTAGTAAAATGGTTGACTGTATTTTAATTTGTCAGTCTTAAATTGCACTGCACTTGATGTTTACACCACATTGCATCATATGGATTTCCATTTCAGCAAGTGGCATTACAACAAATGATATTTTTTGCACAGCAAATAAATGAGTGACACAGCTTTATATATTACACAACCTAATTGAGAGAAAATATGTTTTAGCTCTAAGAAATGAAGTCAATAAAAGGAGGGGCTGGAGAAAAATGGAACTGAACCCCATTAATTTAAGTTAATATTTTGCCTGAAAGCTCACACTGAAAAACATTTAAAAAATACCAATAAAGAAAAGAAGACTCATGCGTTTCTTAATATATGGAATCGATAAGCAGAAGATACTGGTTAGTGAGGTGCTTCAACAGTACATAGTGCGTCCTCCACTCTACATAGTCAACACCGGGACATGTTAGCCAGGCTGCTGCTACAGATCGTTTTTGGCGTTCTTATTTGTTTAGTTTTTTCCGATTATTCTTTGTACTGTTTCTGTTGTGCTTATTTGGTTTGACCTAACAATGTTCTCTGTTGCGTAGGGCGGTCGGGCCTTGCAAGTATTTCACTGCTCATATTCAAATGAAGAAACAATGCGATGCACTGAACCAAAAGGGGCACGCCTCTCCTTTACTCCTTTTGCCATTAAGGCCGCAATCATTCCACGGGCAACTAGTGGGGTGCACGCTTGCAACACCCCTGGTCCAATACAGGACATAGGCGGCCCCACCCCAAAGATGCCACTCCTCCTTTACCCAAACATCAAAAGACAAACAAACTAACATTGGGTAGAGTGAGAGAGGGCGAGAGAGAGAGACTACAATTAACCTTTCACTTCAACACCAGTTCAGCTCAATACAACGTCTTGCAAATATGCACCTTCACTGGATGTGGGCGGAGATGTTATCTCTTGATCCCTTGTGGAGGAGTAATTTCCTTTGTGTTCTTTATCTTTTTCCTCTGGGGGTCAGCTTCGGGAAGTGGTGACAGATGCAAACCATCCTTCCTTACATGTTCGCTGGATTGAAGGGGACTCCTTAGCACTTGACATCCATCAGCCTCCTGATACGGTGTCATTATGGGATATGACTCCGTTTGTCTAGGTTGTCTGGACAACAAGTACTCATTGTCGTTTTTCCTGCTCTCCTCTATGTACAGGATTTTTAGGCTTATGTATGGGTGGCATGTAGAGTTTGAAAAATATATATTCCTTGTGATGGTTTCTCCATGCTTCTGGGCCGTCACCATGGTCTCCTTTACTGTGCTCATCATCCAAGGGTAGGGTCAATCTCAAATGGCAACATGAATTTACTTCCTAAATGTCTGTTCCTAACCAGTACCAAATCACCAACTTTGATAATACTCTTCAGAGCGCATCTGGCCTGGAACATTCAATTATATTGTGTCTGATAGCTGCCAAGGGCTGTGGCTGCTTGATCTCTATGTCAATGGCTCTACTACATCTTCAATTCACACACAAAGTGGTGGGACTCACCCTGATCATTGCATGGGGTGTGAGATGATACTCCCTCAGAAAAGTGTAGAGAGTGCACTCTATGTTCTGTCCATTGGTTGGAGCAATTCTGAGAACCTTAATTCAGGTGCACATAAACCGTTCTTCTGCGCCATTAGCTTGGGGCCAATGGAGAGTGATCTTTCAATGATAAAAACTACAGGAACTCAAGTATTCAGTGAATTCCTGACTGGACAATTGGGGACAGTTGTCAGTTCGGAGTTCTTCTCTAGTCGGGGTATTGTCCGGCGAGCTGTCAACGATGTCATGAGCTCAATTTCTGGGTACTTTGAGAAATCATCTATGATGACCAGCATGTGCCTGCCATTGGGAAAGCTTCGAAGATCCACACTAGCCTTATGCCACAGAAAAGGTGTAATGGTTTCAGTGATAATGGATGCCGGCAACTCTACAGGACCAGCAGCTTGACACAGTGGGCATTCCCTTGCTGTTCGTTCCACTAAGTCATCCAGATAAGGGAACCAGACCTTGCACAGCAATCTGGACTTAGTTTTGACAGCCCCTTGATGGGCAGTGTGAGTGAGGTCGACCACCTGTTGTTGTAGGGTTCTCGAGATCATGAGGGAGGGACCCCTCATCAAATATCTTTCATGGGACACAGCTAGTCCCACTCGGACATTGTGCAAGAAGCCAATGTCAGTTTTGCTTCTTGAATGTGATAGAGTTCTTTTATGAGTGTGAGTGTGTCAATTCCCTGAGGCTATTGTGGAAATGGGCAGCTGGAGATACTCATCAGTGGTGGTGGCCTGAATGATGTCCTCGTGGGAGATTGACAGTGGGGACCTTTCTACCACCAGTCGAACATATTCCTCCACCTCTCACTTCTTCAGCATCTGATTCCTCTCCAACAGTGGCTGACCTTGCATGTTTTGATAAGTAATCTGCAGGATTTTGAGTTCTAGGATGGTATACAACAGAGACACCTTGGCGGTGGTTGAAGGATGAACTAGTGAACAGAGGGAATCGTGGCTTGTGGTCTGTGTGGACTGTAAATGGCTGACCGTAGAGCGATATGCTGAAATGGCAGCAGCCTGCTGTACCTCACTGTCTTTTTTTTCAATATGGGAGTAACACTGTTTAGTGTCTGTTAGAGGACAACTGGCATACGCCACAGGACGCCACTCACCATTTAATTGTTTCTACAATGGCACAGCCCTCAATCCAGTGGGGCTAGCATTGACAGATAACTCTGATTCACAGCTGGGGTCAATATAAACCAGAGAGTATCTGCTGACAAATTTTCGTTTGGTTGCCTGAAAAGGTTCTTCTTGTGTGTGCCTGAGTCCACATGGGATTGTCTTTTGTCAGTTCTCTCACTGGAGTAGTGAGACTGGTCAGGTTCTTGATGAAATGCCCACAATACGTGACCATCCCAAAGTAGCTTTGTACACAAGTGACAGTGGTGGGAACTGCTATTGACTGATTTTCGTGGACCTTCATGGAATCTGGAAAAACTCTGTATTCTGAGAAACATTATCCAAAAAATGCTATCTCTCTCTGTGTGATGGCACTTTTCTACCTGCAAAGCATGAGACCATTATCCCACAACCATTGGAACAATGCTCTCAAACGATCAAGGTGCTCTTCCAGCATAGGAGCATGTCATCACTGACATTGATGATGCCTTCAAGACCAGTCAAGTCCCCTCTGTTCATGCCCTGAAACACCTCCGCTGCACTCAAAACTCCAAAACTGAGGCATTTATACCTCTGCAGGCCTGCATGGGTGTAAAACATGTTATTGCTCAACACTAGTAATAGCTGGTGATATCCTGTGCGGAGATCCATCTTGGAAAACCATTATGAGCCACTAACCTCTGCCACAATGTCTTCAACAGTGGGCCTGGGTGTCATCCACGCCGTTTGACCAGAGTAGGCAGACCCATATCAACACAAATTTTGAACTTTCCTGGCTGCTTGGGGTTTTGCACCACCACAATTGGGGATTCTCAGGGTGTTGGGCCATCCACCTTCTCGATGATGTTGGCCTATTCCAATGTCTTCAGTTCATCTTCCACCTTTGGGCATAGATGGAACACCGCCCTGTGATATTTCTAGGCAATGGGTTGAATCGAGGTGTCAATATGCTGGTTTATTTAACGGTCTTTAAGAAATCCTATGACTTCAAACAGGGGTGCAAACTCTGCCACCAAGTCATTGACCCTCTTCAGATATGCACTGAAAGCAAAAGTTGGAGTGGTTCTGCTGTCTGACTGCTCAACAACATTACAGCACTATCTTTGCCGACGTATACTTTGGCACAAATCGACTAAGATTCATGTTCAATTTCCATCGTGAGCACCCCAGCCAGCGCTAGTGGGGTGGTGGATCCATATGCAAAAACCTGGGTGGAGGTGGGATGAAGAACAGGTCATATTAGGAGTGTCTTGAGGATGGACTGCACTAGAATGTTATTCGAAGCACCTGTGTTGGTGTATGGAGGATGTTGTATTTGGAAATGTGTCTCTGAGGGTGCCCACCCGGTTGCATGGAATGAATGACAGGAGCAGTTCCTTCCACATCATCATCGCCCATATCTTCCTCATCATCCGGTATGTTTCACTGTCTGCATAGTGCTTACTCACTTTGGTCTTTGTCCTTTTTGAGGTGTGAAAGATCAGCACACTTTGGAAAAAATGATTCAGTTTGTTGCATGCCAAACCCCTTTTGCCTGGGGCAGGACAGCACCCCTGGTTTGGATAGGGCCCTCCACATCCATAAGACATTTTGGAAGCTGCGTTCAGTCTGGGGTGTGTTTACTTCCTTGCAGTCGCACTCCCATGTGGGAGAAGAGGGGGCCCTGGCTCCCATCCTGGAGCCCCATGTGGCCAAAGTAAAATCGGGGTGCGTCGTTGCACTCCACCGGAACCGGAGGATGGTGCCGTCAACTCAAAGCAAAGTCAGGGAGCGTTGTTGCGCTCCCTGTGAATCTGACTGCGGGGTGCTGCAAGGAAGGGAATCCAGGGGATGACGATGCGTCCCCGTGAAGATGCCAGCCAGCTGTGGGAGAGGCTGTTGCAGAAGATGAAGCAGGGGGATGCTGTCGTCTCTCAGTAAAGACTGCCTAAGGGGGGGCCTGGACCCCATCCCAGGGCTCCTCAGTGAAGGTGAAGTCAGAGGGCGCCATTGCAGCCCCCATGAAGATTTTCCTGGGGCCCAGTACCACATCATGGGGCCTCACACCAAACAAAGCCGGTGAATGCCTTTGCGCTCCCTATGAACATCCTGGCAGAGGCGGGGCCCAAGACCCATCCCATGGACTTTGAGCAGCACAAAGACGTAGGAAGTGCCATCACATTCCCCCGGGAGGATGCCAGTGAGCGTTTGCCCACAGGAGCAGGCAGACTGAAGAGTGGCTGCTGGCTCCCACAGCATGCATGGTAGCTGGCGAGGGCAGCTGGGGGTGGCCTCCCCAAGCTGCCTGCCACTGAGACTGCACAACATGGGGATGTTCAGGTGGGACTAGACACCCCCAAACACAAGGGCAGCCGGGGGGGAGGGTTCCCTGTGCTGCCCTCCAATGGGGACACCCCCCAAACAAAGAAGAACACAGCACAAGGCTGCATAAACAAAAGCAAAGAGACTCTCCCCGGCACAGCGGGAGAGCCACTCATCACATATGTGAACCAGCCCAGGCTCCACGAGTTGTGTTGGCTCCTCACCTGCTTGTGGTGGCCCCAGGAAGATGGGGTAACCTCCAGCCACATGTCCATTGACAGGGGGAGCACCAGAAACAGCTCAGTGTCCCCCCAACGGAAAGTGTTGGGAGAGACAAAAGAATCATAACCCTCTCCAAGGGTTTCAATGCAACGTGGACCACAAGCTTCTTGGAACTTTCATTCTTTGTTTGTGGGACTGTGTCTTCTAGTGGTAAAAGATGGTATAACACCAGATTAATCAAGGGTATCTAGGAAATAATCTGAGAGTAAACTAAAAGTAATCTGAAAGTAATTCTAATCTTCAAATTATTCCAACATGCCTGTACATGTTCCTTGTTGAGGCTGATTTGAGTAATGAGACTGACAGCCTCCTCTTATTAAAGTAGATGTATTTTTCTGCCAGGTATAGGTGCTGTCACTCCAACTTACAGTTAAATATTACATTGGGATACCAGGAAATGTTTTGCCATGTGGGTTGTTGGATTATATTTCCCTTCGGGGGATACAAGAATGATTGCACAATGTCATCCAAGAGTAATTCCATCACTTTGTGTATATTTGTAAATTGTTTCCTAGTATTGAGTAGTGTGTGTGTAATAAATGTACTTTTATTTTATCAAAAGCAAAAACACAGACCGGACAATCATTTATTCAGTGTCATGCTTGTGTGCTAGTGAATGGAGATTACTAGCCCACAACACCTCCCTTGAGTAAGTCTTGGACTGCTCTGCAACTCTACCCTATGAGAGTCAAGGGCTACAATGGGGTGTTTGCTTCCCAGTGGTGATCGTGTGCGGACCCAACACTTGTGCAGGCCACACAACTAATGACCCACCTTCCAACATTTGGGGGGTCATTACAACCCTGGCGGAAGGTGTTAAAGCGGCGGTAAGACCGCCAACAGGCTGGCGGTCTTATTTTTGGAATTATGACCATGGCGGTCACCGCCATGGTCATCCGCCGCTTCTCCGTTCCGCCCGCTGGGCTGGAGACCTGGGTCTCCAGCCCGGCGGCCGTGACAATACCGCCGCTGGTATTTTGACTCGGCTTACCGCCGTGGATTTCCAGCGTTAGGAACCGCCATCAAATCCACGGCGGTAAGCACTATCAGTGCCAGGGAATTCCTTCCCTGGCACTGATAGGGATCTCCCCACCCCCCACCCTCACCCCGACTCCCTCCCCTACCCCCCTACCACCCCTGCCACCCCCCAAAGGTTGAAGGACCCCCCTCCCCACCTGACCCCCAACATTACCTTACACACACACACCCGACACGCACGCAGGCACCACCAACACACATATACGCACACACACCGACACACATGCCAACATCCACATACACAGTCAGACACGTACACCCACATTCACACATTCACGCACACATCCATACAGACATACCTACATACATACACTCATTCCCAAAACACGCAACACCCCCGCAAGCATACACGCACTCACACCCCCCCTACATACACAGATGCACACCCCCAAGCACCCACACAACACACAACACCCCTGACCCCCCTCCCCTAACAGAAGATCGACTTACCTGTTCTGTCGATCCGCCGGGAGGGGACGGGAGCCATTGGGGCAGCTCTGCCGACAGCACACCGCCAACAGAACACCGCCACGCAGAATCACAGGACGTGATTAGATGGGCGGTGTTCTGTTGGCTTGGCAGTGGAGGGCAGCCAACGGTCATAATACGCAGAGCGGCATACCGCCACTGCTGGCGGTCTTCCGCACGGCGGTCCCTCGGCGGTCTTGTTAAAAGACCGCAGAGGTTGTAATGACCACCTTGGTGTTTAGCGGTGGGAAACTTAGTATCCCATTCCAGTAGTCATTTATGGCACTTGATGACCCCAGTTTTGCCACACATTCTGTATGCAGTAATGAGCAAATATGAGAGTGCAAGGCTCTGAGAAGGGTTTAAATGTTTGGTCACATGAACTAAAAGTATGAGAAAGGAAAGACCCCATGCACACATATATGTCAAGTGATGAAACAAAAAGTCAATTTTTTAATTGTGTTGTTATGACTTGTTTGCCTGAACAAGGGACAGGATGCCGGGGTGGGGGGTACTTTCCAAGAAATGTTCACAAAATATTTTAGGCCATGGTGTAATCTTTTGAACTTCAACACTATACACATTAGGCTTGCATGGGGAGGAGTTTTTTTCTAAAGTTTAAGGGGCAGTAACTGATACCCACACCACAGACTAGGCAGTAGAGGCGGACCTGGCTTCGTGGGTTAGGATGTGGTTAGGGGGGCCCAGGCAATTCTTATGCTTGTTAAGAGTAGGACCGGTTTTGAAAGGGAGGGGCCCTAGCTAATCATACTCTCTGCAGACTTTTTGTTTCTTGCCTTAGGCGCAGGCCAAACCCACTGGAAGGGTGGGGGCAGGAGATATTGTACCCACAGGTAGTGACACCCCCAAGGAGTTCCCACAGTGGGGAACCCTGAAAAAAGTTCCCATGGAGGTGCAAGGCTGTGAGGACATTGTAATTTCCTTGATCCCTAGGTTACCTGGTGGGGAAGGTGAGTGACCCAGGGGTGGCCCATGGCGGTGGGTGGCCCCAAAGTAAGTGTAGTGTTAACCCCAAGGTTTCCTAGGGGGGGCTAAGTCACTAACCCTGAGGAGTTCGGAAGGAGTTAGTAGTGGAACCTGAGGAGTCAGTGCAGGGTAGGAGGCTACTCAAAGGAAGCAAAAGTATGTCATCCTGAAGCAAAGTTGGTTGGAACCTGAGATGGTGATTTGGGTGGTGCCCAAATGACTGATCAGTTAGCTAGATCCTGTGGGGGGCAGACCCCAGAACAGAGGAAGGGGGCACATTTGTTAGGGGGCACTCTGAGCTGTCAATGAGTGCAGTAGTAGTGCCAACATTTTGGCGCTACTCCTGCAGAGTACATAGGAGTCCATTATAAATAATGGTATGCCCACTTTTATTTCCTGCTTAGAACAGACTTTAAAAGTGTCAAAAAGTGGTGTAAGGAAATCTTTTAGATTTCCTTGCACCATTTCTTTGGCCACCCTTTACCGGGGAACGCCCTTCTTGCAAACATTGGCCCTCATTACAACACTGGCGGTAAAAGCCGCTTACCGCCGTGCAGAAGACCACCAACACACTGCCGCAGCTGCGGAATTCCGCCACAGCTATTATGACCCACACGTCGGAATCCGACAAAATTCAGACACCCACACAAGTCCGCCACACCAAAGGTCAGTGATAAACTGGCGAAAACAAATCCTCCACCATCACGCCAACAGAAATGCGCCCACACTATCACAACACACGAATCCACGCAGCGGTCTTTCAACCACGGTATTCCATTGGCGGTACACACCACCGCGCTCAAAATACACACACTCTTACAAAACACAGCCACATTGGACAATTCAAAATACACACACCTGATACACATACAAACACCACTCCCACACACCCAATATAATATAAAACACACACCCACATCACCCACAAACCCCCACAACAAAAAATTCAGAAAGAAGGCCAGAAAGAGAGCACCAGCACGTACAACAGCATCTACATGCACACAACATCATCACCCACAGAACTTCCACACACCTCACACCACACCACTACATATCACCCCACATATCACACACACTTTACCCCACACATCACCTACACCACCCCATGGCACGGCAAAGACATCCCAGGTTCTCGGAGGAGGAGCTCAGGGTCATGGTGGAGGAAATCGTCCGGGTAGAGCCACAGCTATTCGGAGCACAGGTGCAGCACACCTCAATTGCAAGGAAGATGGAGCTATGGCGAAGAATAGTGGACAGGTTCAACGCAGTGGGACAGCACCCAAGAAATCAGGACGACATCAGGAAGCGGTGGAACGACCTACGGGGGAAGGTGCGTTCCGTGATCTCAAGACACCACCTGGCGGTTCAGAGGACTGGCGGCAGACCCCCACCTCCTCACCCACAACTAACAACATGGGAGGAGCAGGTCTTGGCGATTCTGCATCCTGAGGGTCTCACAGGAGTAGGTGGAGGAATGGACTCTGTTAAGACAAATCTTAACTATTACAACCCCCACCCTACCTGCATGCTATCACATACCCCCACCCTCACCCTCACCCCCAGCACCCCAACTCCTCACATATGTCCCAACATCACAAACCACCCATCTTAACACCAAGCCCTGCATGCAACAACAAAGCATGGACACCCATTACTAAAGCATGCCCACTGCACATACCCATACAACCCCCTAAACCATCCTCACACAAGGTCCCACACAGGAATGCAAACACTGGGGTACATGGTCACCCACCCATTGCACACCATGACACACACAGATGTAATAACCATCCTTTTATACCCCTTCAAGACCCCTACCCAACGTCACCAGACAGGAGGGTCCACACATGTCCACACCACCAAGAGAAGAGGCCCACAGTGATGACAGCAGCTCTGTCCAATGGGATCTAGATGACCAGCCCGGCCCATCGGGGACCTCGGGACAGTCGGTTCCCATCACACAGTCACAGGCCACTACAGAGCTTCCACCCTCTGGAAACACCAGCACAGCACCCACCCAGCGGGCCAATACCTCCGTCCCCAGGGCACGTCAATCAGCATTGTGTCCACCACTACAGGGAACCCAGGATAACCCACAACCCCAACAACAATAGGGACCTGGGGACAGTGGTAGTGGGCACACAGTCCAGGGGACGGAGGTCCAGGAACACAGGGGAACTGGGAGGGCTGCTGTGCGACAGGGGGCAGACAGGCCAAGGGAACCCACTCTCCACGAGGCCCTCTCCTCCATCATGGGAGCATACCACCACTCCCAGGAGACGATGGCAACGGTACTGGCCAAGTTTCAGGAGACCCAGCGGCTGCAGGAGGAACAGTATATGGGCTTCAGGGAGGAACTCAGAACCATCAGCTCCACCCTGGGCACCATCGTAGGGGTGCTGAAGGAAGTACTCAACACCAGGAGGGGCACTGTGGCACTACAAGGGGGCCCTGACACTAGCATGGACGATGAACTGCCCACCACCTCCGCCGGCGCTAGTGGACAGGAGGCACTGCCACAGGACCACCACACCAGCACCCCACCCCCTGCAGAGGGAGAACCACCCCGCAAACGGTCCCTGAGATCCAGGACAAAGACAGAGCACGATGCCAAGACCCCCGCCAAGAAATGAGACCACCCTGATTGTCATCCTACTGTCCCACTTTGTCACCCTGTCCATACTTAAACTGCCCCAACTCCACTTCCTATGCCCATTTGGGCAATGCACCTGTGAGACTAATAGACTGGACTCTGCCATGGACATTCCTCCGCCATCACCCCTCACCATTTCACTACCCCCTCCAATATTTACCACTTAAATAAACACCCTTAAAGCACAAAACAATCTGGAGTCTGTCTGTGATTTCGAAATAGTGTATTGGCAATTACAGTGACAAAGGGGGTCATTCCAACTTTGACGGGCGGCGGAGGCCGCCCGCCAAAGTTCCCCCAACAGAATACCGCTACGTGGTCAGAAGACCGCCGCGGTTATTCTGTGTTTCCCGCTGGGCTGACGGGCGACCGCCAGAAGGCCGCCCGCCAGCCCAGCGGGAAACCCCTTCCCACGAGGAAGCCGGCTCCGAATGGAGCCGGCGGAGTGGGAAGGGTGCGACGGGTGCAGTAGCACCCGTCGCGAATTTCAGTGTCTGCTAAGCAGACACTGAAATTCAAAGTGGGGCCCTCTTACGGGGGCCATACCGCCGCGGTCAGAATGCCCTGCGGAGCACCGCCAGCCTGTTGGCGGTGCTCCCGCCGATCCCGGCCCCGGTGGTCCTTGACCGCCGGGGTCAGAATCACCCCCGAAATGCTCTTTCAAGTTCAATGACAACATACCAATGTCACACAGCTCTAGTCCATGAGGAATCTAAGCAGATGTCACACAGTGGGACTCACATCTGTGAAATCGTAAGGGAAAGTGACAACTCAGTGACCATACACTGGGTGAAAACGACAGACAGTAGAGAGGTAGTAGTGTTAAAGTACATGTAGCAGGCATGTTTGTATTCTTACCTGTGTCTCACTGGAAATATTGCTGGATCACTGAGTCCCTGTTGTGCATGTCTTCTTCCTCTGCTTCCTCCTCTTCACTGTCCACAGGCTCCACAGCTGCAACAACACCGCCATCTGGACCATCCTCCTGCAGAAAAGGCACCTGTTGTCGCAAAGCCAAGTTATGAAGCATACAGCAGGCCACAATGATCTGGCACACCTTCTTTGGTGAGTAGAATAGGGATCCACCTGTCATATGGAGGCACCTGAACCTGGCCTTCAGGAGGCCGAAGGTCCGCTCGATCACCCTCCTAGTTCACCCATGGGCCTCATTGTAGCGTTCCTCTGCCCTTGTCCTGGGATTCCTCACTGGGGTCAGGAGCCATGACAGGTTGGGGTAACCAAAGTCACCTGCAAATGGTGAGGGACAACTGTTAGACACGCACTAACCTGGAGGGATATCCCCAGACCCAGACAACCATTCCCACTGACTTGCTTCCAGGTGCTCACCTAATAGCCACACATGGTGCCTCTGGAGTTGACCCATCACATAAGGGATGCTGCTATTCCACAGGATGTAGGTGTCATGCACTGAGCCAGGGAACTTGGCATTCACATGGGGGATGTACTGGTCTGCCAAACATACCATCTGTACATTCATAGAATGATAACTCTTCCGGTTTCTGTACACCTGTTCACTCCTGTGGGGGGGTACCAAAGCACCATGGGTCCCATCAATGGCACCTATGATGTTGGGGATGTGTCCCAGGCCATAGAAATCCCCTTTCACTGTAGGCAAATCCTCCACCTGAGGGAAAACGATGTAGCTCCGCATGTGTTTCAGAAGGGCAGACAACACTCTGGACAATACGTTGGAAAACATAGGCTGGGACATCCCTGATGCTATGGCCACTGTTGTTTGAAATGACCCACTTGCAACGAAATGGAGCACTGACAGCACCTGCACTTGAGGGGGGATTCCTGTGGGATGGTGGATTGCTGACATCAGGTCTGGCTCCAACTGGGTACACAGTTCCTGGATTGTGGCACGGTCAAGCCTGTATTTGATAATCAAATGTCGCTCCTCCATTGTCGACAGGTCCACCAACGGTCGGTACAACAGAGGATGCCACCATCTCCTCTTATGTCTCAGCGGACGGTGCCTATGAAGGACAACAGCGAGCACAGAGTCAAACAACTCGGAGGTACGTACCCACAGTTTGCACAGAACATCAATCATACCCTAAAGGTGGCCTGTATGTGTGTTGAGTCTAGGCCTAGGTATGTGTGACGCAGTTGGAAATAAAGCCATGTGGGCCCCTGAAATGGCGGCTGCCTGACCTGTAAAGTGGGACAATGGGATGTAAGGTAACTGCGCTGGTGTTGTACACCGTCACGGTAGGCGGTCAAAGACCCCGGCGAAATGCTGCATTGGTTAACATTGGACCCTATGGGTCCCAGGAGCCAATGGCTATGTACGCTGGCGGTGACGGTATGCATCACCGCAGACGTGACCGCCATTTTCTATCTGTTAAATCACTCGATATCTGATCTTCGACAGGAGAAGACCTACACTGCAAGTGCTGCTGTGACCTCGGTCTGGAAGAGACAATGGCTCGAGTGTCTGGGGAAAGGGCCCCTGCCTTCACATCGGAGGACTTGGAGAAGCTCGTGGATGGGATCCCTCCCCCAGTACACGTTACTCTACGGTCCTCCAGACAAACAGGCAAGTACACAGGGAGCATGTTGTATCGGCTATGCCTGTGTGGAGAGGGCTGGATGTAAGAAGGAAGGGGGGAGAGTGCTACGTGCATGAAAGGCGGTGAATGCATGTGCCACATGGCAAGGGTAGGGATGGGGGCCAATCACTTTGACGGTGTAGTTGGTAATAACTTCTCTTTTTCCCCTCTACATTTCATGTAGGTCAGCGCCCACCAGAAGAAAGATATTTGGCTTGCCATTGCCAAGGACGTCCGGACCCTGGGGGTCTACAACAGATGGAGCACTCACTGCCGGAAAAGATGGGAGGACATTCGCCGCTGGAGCAAGAAGACGGCGGAGGTTCAGCTGGGGATGGCCTCCCAACGTGGGAGGGGTGCCCGTCGCACCATGACCCCCCTAATGTTCAGGATCCTGGCGGTGGCCTACCTGGAGTTGGATGAGTGCTTGAGGGCATCACAGCAGCCACAAGGGGGTGAGTACACTCTCATTCTGCTGACTTTGCGAGCAGTGGAGGTGTCTGGGTGGGGGAGGTGGGCTGTGAGTTTCCCTAGGCCAGGCGAGTTCCGTAGGCAAGGCCCTTCCGTAAGGCAGGCCATGTGGCACTCCAGCCCACCTCTGTAGAGTGCCAAGTACACCTAGTCATGCCCCTGTGTCATCTATGTGTGCAAATGACATCCATAGCCTTGTAGGCCATTTCCCAGAAATTGAATAGTGGAGCCCAAGAGCGTGGCGTATTGCATGGGGCTTCTGTGTCTGTCGTGTCCGCCAACGGTAGCGGTAATGCATGCACTCAACATGTCTTTCTTCTGTCTCCCCCCCCCTTTTTGTGGTCTCCCTGTTCTTGTGTGCATTGGCATCATCAGGCGGAGGAGCAGTTGCACCGGAGCACGAGGGAGCTGCATCCCACATGGCCCTGGAGGGCGACACTACGGAGTCTGAATTCACCAGTGGGATGGAGAGCGAGGGGAGCTCCACGGCGGGGACAAGAGCTGACACCAGCGACACGGACTTGTCTTCTGATGGGAGCTCCCTTGTGATGGCGGAAACATCTGTGCCCCCCGCATCTACAGGTACAGCTGCCATCCCCCTACCAGTACCGCCCTCCCAGCAGCCCCTCAGCCTTTGCCCCGTGCCCGCTCACCCAGGAGGGTGGGCATCACCTTCACCCCAGGCACCTCAGGCCCTGCCCCAGTCACTCCTGCTGCCCTCAGTGAGGAGGCCATTGACCTCCTCAGGTCCCTCACTGTTGGGCAGTCTACCATTTTGAATGCCATCCAGGGTGTAGAGAGGCAGTTGCAACAAAACAATGCATTCCTGGAGGGCATTCATTCTGGTGAGGCGGCCCTTCAACAAGCTTTTCAGACTCTGGCCTCAGCACTGATGGCAGCCATTGTCCCCATCTCTTGCCTCCCACCTCCAACTTCCTCCACTGACCCAATCCCCTGTACCTCAGCCTATCCCAAGCACACCTACAGACCAACATGCACACACCTCAACAACCAAGGGGAGCTCAGGCAAACATAAACACCACACATCCCACAAGCACTCACGCAAGCATCACACAATGCAGGCACAGCAACATCCACTGACTCCACTGTGTCCCCCTCCGCCTCGTCTCCCTCCTCCCTCCCAGTCTCGTCTACACTCACACCTGCATGCACTACCTCTACAGCCACTACGTCCCTCTCCAGCACACCCACCACCACACCCCGCTCACGTGCAGTCACCACCCCACTACCATTCACACGTCCCCTGTGACCTCTCCCAGTGTGTCTGTGACGCCCCCTCCCAAGATACACAAACGCAGGCACACACCCACTCAACAGTCATCCACCTCAGAACAGCCTCCAGCGCATGCACCTTCACCCAAAGTCACCAAACGTACACCTCCTACAACCACCACCTCTTCCTCCACTCCCAAACCCCCTCCAGCTACCCATCCCAGTGTGTCGAAAAAACTTTTCCTGTCCAACCTTGACCTCACCTCAACTTTTCCTGTCCAACCTTGACCACACCTCCCCCACCCCGTCCATCTCATAGGTCCTGAACTAGCACCTCAGCCACAACATCGCCGGGACCAGTTGTGCCTGTAGTCAATGGAATCTGGAGTGCACCGGCCACCAGGGCAGCCAGTGTGGCATGGAGCCACAACACAGAGAGTCCCCCACCTGTGAAGCATCAGAAGTTGGCCAGTACCCGGCGGGAGAGGGGGAAGACTCCAGCCACCAAAGCTGCTCCCAGGGTTCCCGTTGGGAGTGTGGAGTCAGCTGTGACACCTTCCAAGGTGGGGAAGGGCCACAAGAAACCCAGAAAGTCTGGGAATGGCAGCACAGCGCAGAAGACCGTCATCAGCCCAGCTGCCCTGGAGGCCACCGCCAGCACCAGCCCAGCTGCCCAGGAGGCCACTGCCAGCAACAGCCCAGCTGCCCAGGAGGCCACCGCCAGCACCAGCCCCACTGGGCCATGAAGGACCACCAGCAGCTCAGACCCTGCAATGGAGACCGCCATCTCAAGCACCGCTGAACAGGGCACCACCATCTCAAGCACCGCTGAACAGGGCACCGCCATCTCAAGCACCGCTGAACAGGGCACCGCCATCTCAAGCACCGCTGAAGAGGGCACCACCATCTCAAGCACCGCTGAACAGGGCACCGCCATCTCAAACACCGCTGAACAGGGCACCGCCATCTCAGGCACCGCTAGCCCATGAGTCCGTCATGGGGTGAATGATGCACTCTGGGCACCATGCCCCCTCCAGAACCAGTGGAGACTGTCATCCACTACCTCTGTCCTTAGCAGGATGAAGCACTCTGGGCACCATGCCCCCTCCAGAACCAGTGGAGACTGTCATCCACTTGTAAGACTGTGCCTTTGCACTCCCCAGGATGGAACAGTGGGCAACCCACCCACTGTTATCGACTTGTGAGACTGTGGCTTTGCACTCCCCAGGATGGAACAGTGGGCAACCCACCCACTGTATAGACTTGTGAGACTGTGGCTTTGCACTCCCAGGATGTAACAGTGGGCAACCCACCCACTGTAGAGACTTGAGAGACTGTGGCTTTGCACTCCCCAGGATGGAAGAGTGGGCAACCCACCCACTGTATAGACTTGTGAGACTGTGGCTTTGCACTCCCCAGAATGGAACAGTGGGCAACCCACCCACTGTAGAGACTTGAGAGACTGTGGCTTTGCACTCCCCAGGATGGAACAGTAGGCATGTGGCCCCCTCGTGGATTTGGCGTCGTGCACTCAAGCGGCTGAGGTCCCCCCCCTTTCCCTCCCCCTGAGGTGCCTGTTTTATTGGAATCTGATGCCCCTGCAGTGTTCTCTCCGTCGTGGTCGGGGATCTTGTGTGGGGGTTCGCCCATACTCTGTGGTCCCAGTGTTCCATGGACTTTCTTAGTGCACTACCTGGACTACTGTGCTTGGTATATATTATGTACATGGTGTATGTATATATTTCTGCCGACTTTTTGTTAATATATTACATTGGTTACACTCATTTTCTATTGTCTTTGCATTCTCCTGGGGAGTTTGGGAGGTCTAACTGTGATGTATTGATATGCATTAGTGTGTGTGTTGTAGTAGGTGTGGGTGGGGGTGTTGCGTGTGTATGTCCCTGTTTTTTGCCTCCCCCCTCCCCTGTGTCGTAGGTGCAGTACTCACTGTGGTCTTCGCCGACGGCGTTCCTGCTCCTGGTAGAGGAGCAGGAAGACTATCACAGGTAGAATTAGGAGTTCCAGGTCCATAGTGTCCTCGTTCCTGGTGGGGTGTGTAGAGGTGAGCGTTTTCCCTTCAAAATTCCTGTTTCCGCTGTGTTTTTATCCGCGTTGAATCCGCCCCGGAAAAGGTGTCGGATTGGCCTGTCATAATAGTGTGGGTGGTACATTGTCTTCCGCCTGTCTGTTGGCGGTGACCGCCGCGCTGTTTGTTTGTACCGCCGTGGCGGTCGGAGTGTTAAAGTGGCTGTCTCTGTTGGCGGTTTATGTCACGGTCATAATTGCAATTTTTTTACCGCCGGCCTGTTGGCGGCCTTACCGCCGCTTTAACACCGACCGCCAGGGTTGTGATGACCACCAGTATGCCTGGCGCAGGCATAATGTGGCTCAGGGGTTTACCAAGTGGCAGAATGCATGCATCGTGCCACTATGTCAGTATGGCACAGGGAAAATACAATTTTAACGCCACATTAGAGTAAAAAAATGACATTATGGTGGTGCTAAGGTTGCGCTAGGGACTCTTAAATATGCCCCTTAGGCCCTTGAGGCTGTGATTCCTTCTCAGATCAAGCATGAATTTTGTAATGATCTTTGAAAATTACAGCACTCTCCTTCATCAGTATATTTTACCATTGCTGAGAGGGAAACAATTTACACAAACCTGACCTGTTTAATTAATTTTACAGATGTTGCACCATGAATTTGTATGGTTTAATGAGGCAAACGTTTTACAGAGGTTCACAGTGATTTTGAGAGTAGATGATTGTAGACAGCCTGAGATGCTAGTTTTGTAGTCTAAAAAAAAGAAAATACTTTTTTAGCACGATTATTTCTTTGATTATATCCAAGAGGGTGTGTTCTCATCATGATTTTATGTCTGTTCTTTTTATATATGTGAGACAGTTCCAATTATTTTTATCTTGTTTATTTTGTTTATCTTTTATGACTTTCAGTAGCAGAATAATTATATTAAAATATTATCTGATGATATATATATATATATATATAGATATAGATATATATACACACATATATTCACGTAAAAAAACATAGGTTACAGGGACATCATAGTTAGGCTCACATTTTAAATGTACCAAATCATAGAAATTTACCAGTAATAGTTACAGTTATCTCAGGTTACTGTAACTCATGCCCTCCCATGCACAGTTTTTTTTTCCAAAAGTGTTATTGCAAATATTACTTTGATGTTATCAATGATATTATCAAAGATGTTATGAGTGTCATAATTTTTGGGATAATTAGCAGTGCATGTTGAGATTACGAGTTATAGTTACCTTAGGGCACGAGTTATAGTAAATTGAGATAACTCTAACGATAACTGATTAATTTATATGGATTTGTATGTTTAAAATGTGAGCCTAACTAAAATGTCCCTGGAACCTCTGTTTTTTTAAGTGAATTTCTATGTTTTTTTTTTTTATTCCATTTCCTAACTATAATATCTCTGTAACCTTTGCCTTTTTCAGTGAATCTCTATGTTTTTTTTTTTAATGTCTGGTAATTTTCACTACTATACGTTAATCCAACCACCTTGGCTGGGGTTGGCCACAGGGCCTGGCCTGCGGCCTGTCCCTGCGGCAGTCCCTGTGGCCAACCCCTATAACCACCCAACTGTATGTTCTGCAGGGCTTTCAGTCCTGTGCAAAGGGGGTTGGCCGCAGGGACTGGCCGCAGGGCAACTCTGTCTTTGTCCATACGCAGCAGTGGTTGGCCAGACTGTACGACGAAACAACGACTTCAAACACAACTACTGCCTTAACAACGAGGTCGGAACACCGACCTCGTTGCTACTACTAATGATTTTACCACGAATGCCTTAACAACAATATTTCGTTGTAAAGGCATTCCTGATAAAATCATTAGCAATAGGCACCATTCACCCTACATCCCTCACCCCACCCCCCCAACCCCACCCCAAAACCTAAAACCCTCTGACCCCCCACCCACTCCCCAAAACCAAAAACGCCCGACCCCCCCAACCCCACCCCAAAACCTAAAACCCCCTGACCCCCACCCACTCCCCAAAACCAAAAATGCCCCACCCCCCCAACCCCACCCCAAAACCTAAAACCCCCTGACCCCCCACCCACTCCACAAAACCAAAAATGCCCCACCCCCCAACCCCAACCTAAAACCTAAAACCCTCTGACCCCCACCCACTCACCAAAACCAAAAAACGCCCCACCCCCCCAACCCCACCCCAAAACCTAAAACCCCCTGACCCCCCACCCACTCCCCAAAACCAAAAACGCCCCACCCCCCCAACCCCACCCTAAAACCTAAAACCCCCTGACCCCCCACCCACTCCCCAAAACCAAAAACGCCCCACCCCCCAACCCCACCCTAAAACCTAAAACCCCCTGACCCCCCACCCACTCCCCAAAACCAAAAACGCCCCACCCCCCCAACCCCACCCCAAAACCTAAAACCCCCTGACCCCACACCCCCTCCCCAAAACCTAAACCCACCACTTACCTTCGGCAACTCACTTCTTTGTACCTTAACCATGCATGTTCGTTGTTCAGAACATACGTAGTTAAGGCACAAAAAACCGGAGTCGTGGTTAAAAAAAGCGTTGTTGCGCTTTCGTTAACCACGACTTTCGGAAAAAAAAAGTTGTAAAAAAGGATGTTCCCCGGTTGGCCACCCTGTGGTCAACCCCTATAACAACCCAACCCTGCATGGTCCCCTCCCCAGGATGACATCAGCCCCAGGGACCCCATCCCCAGGGCCCAGTGTAAATATTTAATTTATTTTTGGGGAGGGGGCTGCGTGGTCCCCCACTGGCCAATCATGTCCCTAGGGATCACATCCCCCAGGGCCTGGCCTAAACATATAATTTTTTGGGGGGAGGAGGCCATGCAGTCCTCTCCTCAGGCTGATATCAGTCCCGGGGACCTCATCCTCAGAGGCCTGGCCTAATTTATCTAGCAGCCCCCTTCCTAGGCCGATCTTGGCCACGGGGACACCATCGCCCGCGGTTTGGCCTAATTATGTTTTTGGGGGGGAAGAGCCTTGTTGCCCTTTCCCCAGGATTGATCTTGGCCCTGGGGATGCCATCGCCTGGTGCCCCGCCATGTGAACTGGGTGCCCCCATAGTTCTGATGTAAGTTTGGACTCTGGAGATCAAGCAGAAAGTGCTCCTTTAGGAATGTGTCCTCTGACCTTCTATCAGGAATTTCAAATATTGAAACACAGACAGGAAACACCACAACAACAGGTCAGAGAGGCCGGAGGGTGAGGAGAACAAAGAGCCATAGACCAACGAGGAGAGGCGGCAGGACAAAGTGGAGTAAATTGAGTGTTATTGCACCTCATACTACTGACTCCACAGATCTAGCATACAACAAATCAGTAGTAAATATATCAAACAGAACATTACATTTGGATGAAGAATCTGTTTTGAATTTGGGTTTATCTTTCTGCCCTGTGAGTGACTTTGATTATGAGAATAGGAAACCAATGTGGGCAGAATTTCCAACAACAGGGTGGGGCAAACTTTAAGAAAAATGGGCTACATAATAGTTGAGTCACCAAGTAGTGGGATGTCCATATATAACCCTAATATGCTTCAAGACAATATTAAAGCATTTCACAGTGTGGTAACCCAAGAACTATTACAGATAGAAAAGGAAAAGAGACATGAATAGGTTTGAAAATATATCAAAAGAACACAGACAGGCATTAAGGTCCCTAAGCAATGACTCATCCATCATCATAAACCCTCTGCAAGGGCAGGCACATTGTACTAATGAATATTACAGAATATACAGCAGAGGCCCTAAGACAACTTAGTGATCCTAATTGTTATGAATTCACCACTTGGGATATGTACAGATGTTCCATGTGCACTTAAAATGATCTCCTGAAAGGGTGGCATGAGGATGGGCATTTTGATTATGATGAGTATATATTTCTGAAAGAGGACCATCCCAGAATTTGATGCATATATTTTCCTCACAAGATACATCAAAGCCTACTGTCAACACCAGGGAGTCTTATTGTGTAATAGAGGGCTTTTGGAAAATACTGTGATTTTTCTGAATCACTTTCTTTCCCTTTATGTTACAGGGCTAAGGTCATACAGCAGGGCAGCACTGTTTTTTTAAAAGAAATGCATGACATCATGTGGGAAGAGTTTTACTATATGATTATGTTGGATGTTTGTTCGCTCTAAACCTGTATAGGTCAGGAAAAGGGGGTAGAGGCATGTCTCTACTTTTTTTAGGTGTTGACTCTTGAAGTACTTTGAACATACTCTTAATGCTGGAACACATGGTGAGTTTTTGCCTGGAAAACAATACTTTCCTATTTGAGGGTACAATGTAGTGCCAACATACAGGGATAGCAATAGGTACCTATTTCACACCCAGCTCCCCAGATTGTTTAGATTTTTTGTATCATAATATTTATACAATCCTTATTTTTACAGCAATTCATGATTTAGCATCTGGTATGGTCTTTCTTTAATTGCAGCTATTTGTTGTATCAGAAGAAATCCGGGAGCTTAGTATGTTTTCTATGTCTAATAACCTCAGGGTTTTTATTGTGGGAGTGTGGAAGTACCCTGTAACTTGACAAAGGCTACAGTGTAACTGAAAAGCGTTGTGTGTTTTTGTGCCTTTAAAACTTGAAATCATTTTGAATATATATATATATATATATATGTTACCAAGTAGCAATCTCCACTAGGTAGTTATAATTAGAACATAGTTTCCAAAGAAAACGTGGTTACTTACTTGCCCAAATCTTTGGCGCAGGTTAACGAATGTTCACATTTATTTTCCCCAAAAAATTGGCTGCTCACTTGAGCTGCTTTCTAGAAAGTTTTAGTGTGATCCGGCAAGCAGGGGCCAAGAAAAAGGGGGTTCACAAAATGCTTTTTCCTCATTCATTTTGCAGAGGGATTTTTAACAGCGATAGCTTCCCAAACCATTGGAAGGTATTACACCAAATATGGCAGAAAGTAGCTCTTAGTCCAGAAAGCGACCTTTTTGTTATTTGGTGTAAATCTGTTTCAGTGTTTTTAAGAAATTTAAGAAAATCCAAATTTGTATATATTGGGATGCAAAGTCTTCATGAACCCTCCCGATCTTGTGATGAGATCTGATTGGCTGCCAGTACTTCAACAAGGATGTGTTGGCAGCCATCTTTAGACTTGGCTTCAGCCGAGTCCCAGAAAAAAATTAAAAAATTAAAAAGGGCCAGGGTAGGGACACCCTGACCCTTTAGCTCTGGTGCTGGGGTCCCAGGGAGGACCCCCTCCATGAGCTAAGAAGCGCCTTTTTCACATTTTTGCCATGACTCACAGCGGATCCATTGAAAATGTAAAAAAAGACAAGAATGGGCTCCCACGCTTGATAATTCTGATGTCCCCTAGGTAAGCGAAGTCCTGGCGTCATTGCTATCCTAATACAGTGGAGCACCCAGCACCCCAGGGACCACCAACTCCCTCAGGCTTTTGTCAAATGAAATGCAGGGGTGGTAGGGGTCCTGGAGACTACCACTTCCATGGGTCTTTAAACAACTGTAGCAGGGGCTGCACATTCCCCACTCCTGCAGCCCAGGGAACACCACCTCCCTGGGGCTCAAAACAAATTCAGTACGGGGGCAATCGGCTCCCCCACAGCCCCAGGGACCGGCACCTCCATGGGGCTCAAATCAAATGGAATGCAGGGGGGCCCCATGGCCCTCTGCAGCCTCAAGGACTACCTCTTCCCTGGTTCTATTTTAATAATTGGAGGGGGCATTGTGGCCCCCCTCAAGAAGCCAATGATGGCCCTGGGGGCCACCACCCCCCAGGTCTGGCTTCTGCTATGTTCTGGGGTGCATCCCCAGGACATAGCTTTTTACTTGTGCTTGGTGGGAGATGGCAGCCCCCACCAAGCAAAACCAAAGTCCGCTTTCTGATAGCAAGAGCTAATTCTATATCCTATCTATAAAGTCCAATTAACCTTTGTTTTTTTCAGTGAATTTCTATGTTTTTTTTAACATAAAGTAATTTTTATTACTATAAGTTAATCCAACCATCACTGTACTTCGCCTTTGGCCGGAGTTAGCAACAGTTGGCCGCAGGGTCTATCATGGCCCTTTGGACATGTGTGGCAGAAGATGGCTGGGATTGAGAATATGTGTGATTGGGTGTAATGGGAGTGAGAGTGGCTGCAAGAGTGTGTGTCTCGGTTTGAGAGTGGGTGCATCTGTGTCTTAGTGGGTGTCAGTTTCTATGTGGATCTGTGAGGGGTGAATGAGGGCTCCAGTGGGTCTCTGAGTGGGTACATGAGGGTCTGAGTGAGTCTGTGAGTGGGTGCATAAGGGTCTGAGTGGGTCTGTGAGTATGTGAATATTTTTGTTAGGGTTTTTTTTCCCGGTATTCGCAAAGTTGTTGTGATCTACATGTGGGGGGCTCACACTGAGCATCGCAACATATTGACGAATATCGCACAACCTGCAAAAAAAATAATTATAATGTCATAATTTACCCCTTAAAGACCCCTATTTCACAGCCCTGGGTTCAGGGTACCTCCATCCTGACTCCTGATATCACTTTTGTTTTTATTTTCAGCACCAGAGATCATATCCTGTTACCTAAAATGGCAGCTGTAACTTTTCTGATCAGGTTAGGGACAGCCAACTACAGCATTCCTGTTGGTGTGCTCACTCAGAAATACACTGCGATCGCTGCAAAAACGGGTGACGGATCCGCGGCCCGAGATATACAAATTTATTTACCCTTTAATTTCTTGAAATCTACTGAATAGCTTTACACTAAATAGCCAAAAGTGTAATCTGTGTACTAAAACCTACCTTTCTGCCAGATTTGGTGTAATTCTATTCAGCGATTCAGGCTGTAGTCATGTTCAAAACTCGTAAGTGAATTAACCTGGAAAACACATGTTTTTGTGACCCTCCCCATTTTCTCTGCACTTGTTTGACAGATACTTCCGGAACTATCCAAGAATCACCGGCAAAACATTTGGGGAAAATTCTAATGTTGCCAAACATGTAGACAAGTCAAAAAGTGTTTTTATATGTAAACATGGTCATAGTTTAAAAAGGAAAAGTGTTTTTCCTGAACCGCTAGACAGAATTACACCAAATTTGTCAGAACGATAGATCTTGCTCCAGAAAACACCCTGTTTGTAATTTGGTGTAAATCCGTTCAGTGATTTTGATATCTGATTGGCTGCCAACACTTTAACCAGGAAGTGTTGGCTGCAAGTTTGGGACTTGGACTCAGCAGGATTACAAAACAAATCCTTAAAATTAAAGAAAAAGGGGCAGGGTCGAAATAACCTGATCCTTCAGCACTGCTGTTGTGGTTCCTCCGGGACTCCGCCAGGGGCCAAAAATGTTTTTTTTTTCAATCTTGCTGCAAAATTGTGGAAGCTCTGTAACACAACTGATAAAAAGCAAGCATGGTTGGTCTCCTGCACTATTTTTTCATTCAGCCCCCAGGTGGGCCATGTCACCAGGGACATGTCAATTTGTAATCTTGAGGGGCGTGGGGTGCATGTGCACCCCCTCCTCACACTTTAGAGTTCCCTGGGGACCACCACCACTTCTCTGGGGCTTTAATTATAAATAGGAGGGGGCCATGCCAACCTTTCTCCTTAGGCTCGGAAAAGCCCCAGGTACCACCACCACCTCTCTGGGGCTTGGGATCAGGACTGCGTGAATCCACCTCCCCAGAGTCTTAATGTGAAACTGGAGGGGGGCACGTAACCCCCCTCCTTGCCCTTTGAGGACCCAGGGAATGGCCACCTCACCTGGGACATAAACAGAAAATAAAGAGAGGTGCACAGCCCCCCTCCCTGGGGGTGATTTTGGCAACAGCGACCACCACCTCCCTAGGACTGGCATTAAAAACAAAGGAGGGTTGGCCATGCGCCACCCCTCCTGGAGCCAATTATGTGCCTAGGGACTCCACTGCCCAGGTCCAACTACCTATCTCCCAAGGTGCCCATCCTCAGGAGAAAGCAGTTTGCTCTGACTTGGCAACAGGTTTGACAACTCCTGTGAGAACAAACTGTAAGTCGTCTCCCAGACGTGGGGGCAGAAAACTGCTCCCACTCTCTTGGAGTAGACTTTAATCTGTTGTCCTGCTCACTGCCAGTGGAGGGAGCAGCAGTTGTAGCTATTCCCTGCGTCTGAATGCAGTGCTGACTGTGGCTTGAGGCTGGGAGCCGATCAGGGACCGCAAGGACTTTGATGCTCCCCCTGCAATCCCCAGGAGAGTTTTGCCGCTTGCCCAAGGCAAGCTAGAGTGTTTTCACTGCAGTGCCACCTTGAAAAGGTATATACAATCCTTGATGGATGTGTTTGCATTGTTGCTCTTTCAAGTGCATTATGTTATGAAGTGACTTGATGAGTGGGTTCTTTCTTGTCATCTCCTGTTAGACTAGGGCTTGTCGTTCTCCCTTTTAACCAGTACAATTATGTAAAATGACCTAGAGCCCCACCCATTTGACCCAGTCACATATATGTCAGTGGTATGCAGCTTCTTCCCCCCTTTTTCAAGGATGATAGACACCTTACCAAAATACTCCCTCCGTGATTTTGGATATGCAGTTTTGATGCTGAGGACTATCAGCATGAATCCACCAAACAAAGAAGCACTTACTACATATAATTAGGAGGAAGTACCCTTGTATGTTGAAGATTCTATGATGTTGTCATTTTCTCAACATGAGGATTCATGTTATTGCAGATTTCTGTATGAACAGGCTCAAGGAACAATCACATTGCCAAAATTACAGAGATACAAGGTCAGTGGAGACATTACATTGTAGTCCTTTACACAACTGTAGTGTAGGAGATGCACTATACATTTACCCAACATGTAGCACTTACTAATTGGCCAGTAGAATTTACTCCAGTTGGGTAGATATTTTGTGCAAAAGTATGGCCTTTTCTTTGAGAAATAGGCAGGTCAGGATGGATTCTGGCACCAATGCTCAATTCACAAAAATTAAGCTCCAGTGGGAAGCACTAAGAAATATAAACAAATAAGGTGCCCTAGTTGAAGCTCCACTTCTGTATAGTAAACATGTTCGTAACTTCTTGCGCTTGGCCAAGGCAAAGCACTTGAGCTCTTTCTGATCTTGTCAGGGTGACCTTCACATTCACATAAATTCTGCTGTAAAAGAGACAACCAATAATCACAGGGTGCAAATCTCTCTCTCTCTATATATATATATATCTATATGTATATATATATATATATATCTATATATATATATATAAACACTGCACAACAAATTGGAGTATGGAGGGTGTCCGTGTCCTTAGGTGGTCCTGTACGGGTACCGGTAACCCTATCCATCCAAACAAAACCTTCTTATCGTAAAAAAGAGTCTGAAATGCATTGGTGCGGATGCCTGTAATTCTTCGCCGTGCCATGAAGTCCGGCTTCTTCTTCTCTTCTTTACGATAGGAAGGTTTTGTTCGATGATATATATATATATATCTATATCTATATATATATCTATCTATATATATAGCTATATATATATATATATATATATATATATATATATATAGATATATATGTATGTATACAGAGAGAGACAGAGAGAGAGAAAGAGAGAGGAGTCCAAAGACATTCGTACTACTCTCTGTGAACTCTTTAATTCTTTAATGCTAAAACACGTTGCAACTGTACCAATGCGTTTCAACCAAACCAGTCTTTTTCATGGTTAGTAATTCCTATCACTATGTTACCTTTTATACTATTTGTCCATGTTATCAAGTATGATGCATTCTCAGACCTGTGGTACAAATTTAAAATCCAAATACACTGATCAAAGTAGTAAACAAAATGCCGGATCTTTCATAGCCCTATCGATATATGAATTGAAAAATGAAAAAACTGTTTTATAAGCTCAACAAATGCATTATTTGATTTCTGTACCATGTTGTAATATTCATTTAGTACCACATGCTAACATATCTTAATTATCAGATATGTATATATGGACACTTGACTCCAGGTGTCGTGTAATGAAGGTGATTTAGTTCATTGGCATGAAGAAAGTCAAAGGATTTTGGTTGCCCACGCAACCTTGATCACGATAAAACACCAAAGAAATCAAAGACGCATTTATTTGCAATGATATCATCAAGCAGTACAATTAAGAACAAATTACATCCTTTTCTGCATTTTCAGGTGCCATCTTCAACTAAGTTTAATCCTTTATAATGAATGGTACAGATGAGAAATAAACAAACAAATTAACTTGAAAAATATATAGCAGTGAATAAAACCGAGTGCTTATAAAGACCTCAGTTCATTTGTTATCATCAGCCCTCATAATTAATTGAGTAAATCAATCCAGATATTAAAAGAAACAATATCACCAATAATTACTTCATTATACATTCAAGATGGGAAAATGCAAACAAAACCATGTCAAACGTATATCTAACTATAGCTAAAATCAATGTTGATCACTACTCTTTTAATATATGTGTGTCTAAAACATATACCAAACTCTTTCATAGGTCACGATTGGGAAATTCTAAATAATTCACCAATTACCTCTTGCTATGATGTACTAAACAGGTACACCTCCTCCAGTTAACCTGTCACCATCAGACTATATCTATATACAAAGAGAAATGAAGGTGGAAAGAAGAGGACATTGTCATGTAGATTAGGGGTAACTTTACCTGGGTAAAGGATTTGCCATACCAAAAAGGACAAGGAAAGTCCCCAGTGCATGTGCTCTGACCACTAAGCACTTGGCTTAAAATCCCAATTGGCACATTTAACTTACCTATAAACCCTTATTATTTGTTACCCAGTGGACCAAGACACGTAAGATAAATGCTGCAAATTTGATTTGGCAAAATTAACATTTTGACCAGCCCGAATCTCCTGTTTTAATACTGACAATTCACTCATAGAGCAGGGCACATGGTATTTAAAAGGTTGGATATGCGTGCTTATGATTTACATGTCCTGGTAGTGAAAAATGCCCAAAATCACTTTCACTTTGGCAAGGCTGGCTTTCCTATAGAAAATCACGGGATTACATTATAACACCTTATAATGCATAACTTAAGTTTGGGATTAGCTAGCATCATGGTTCAAGGACTCAAATTAATAGTGATTTAAAATCCAATGTAATGGTCAATGCAGATTTTAAATGACTATTTCAGAAATTCCATTTGTAGAAAGTTGCTATTTTCCTGCCCAAAATTCCTAGTAGCTTTTTCAGAGTTAATCTCCACTGCCTCCTGACTTCCTGTTCATCCTGATAAGTTGGTGTGAATGGCTCCCAACATAAATGACAATAAAGGGCCTATGCTGGGAGGACCTGTGACATCTTCTTGATGGAATGGCATGGGGGATGTGCCCACAAATTTTATAAACTTCAAAGGGGCACCACCTGTCACCGGCAGATGTAACTCACATCTAGGCCTGCCCCTGACATTGTCCAAGTAGCCAGAGTAGCACTGATCTCAGTTAGATTAACCTGTTTCAGAAATGGCTTGAAGTGAGAGTTGAGTTTTTCCATTTCCCTAGACAAACCTCAGGGGTGTGCCAGAGCTCTAAACTAGGAAAGGAATGTTCTGTCATATTGATTTTTGCGGTAGAGAGAGGCACTGTGGGATAGTTTCCAGTAGAACACATAGGAAGTGCTGAAAAAGTCAGTAGGGGTACCCCTGAGAACTTTTACACCATTGGTTAAGGAGTGGTCAGATGTTTCTCCCATCCACATGCTGGCACTGGTCATTAAGGTGGCACTCCAGTATCCTCTTCAAAACACCTCTGGAAGACAGAAGAAGGACTGTACATGCTGTGAACATATAGAAAGGAACCCAAAAGGCGTGTGCTCTTTCCCACTTGTAATCAGAACAGATGTGTGGACTTCAAGGGCTAATTGATTAGCTTCTTGTTGAGCTCCAGGAACATCACAAAGCCTACAATAAATCTAGTCAGACTCAACTTGCTGGTTTGCCCACCTGAAACGATCCTGACTCCCAGTAAATCTTTTAAGTCAGAACGCAGAGGATTTCTCCAGGATAAATACCAAACAGCAACCTGTCAATAGCGATATGTTCTGGAATTCGTACTTCACAACTTGAAGTTTTCCCACCATCGACATTGAGAGTCCTAAGCTTCTCACAGAGCTGAAGCTTGCATCAAGATCCTGCACATCAGTCAGCCATCATCTTCCGATCTATTCTGCACCCTGACCACAGATGACCCTGTCAACAAGGACTTTTATCCAGAAAAATTACTAAGTCAGAATGTAAAATTTCCTCTGGGACAAACCTGGTCCCTCTATTCAACCCACGCTCCTTCACAGCTGACCTTAACTTTTGACCTGGTCTAGCAGGAACCGAAACCTGAGGTTGGTGCTTTGAGCTTTTTGGTGGTAGAAATCTTTAAAAGTCATATCTTTAGATCCCAACATCACATTTTTGCTGTTTTGTTGTCTATTTGTTAATGAAAATTACCTGATGTTTTATAATTTGGAGTGAGATGTTTGTTTTGTTGTGTTTTCTACTTGTTAACTGTTATGGTACTGATAAACACTTTAAACGTTTCTCATAAGTTAAGTCTATCTGCTTGGTGCTGCAGAAAAAAAGGGTTGAACTAAGGTTTAACTCATTGAGACTTAGCTGGACCTAATAAGGAATAATGCCATTGTTACTTAAAGAAGACTGCCATTCATTTGAACTAATATTTCACTTTCTCACAAATAGGTTATGAAAGGTGCTCCAAAAGATAAAATGAGAGCATATTTTTAGTAAATTCACACTACATTCCTCAGCCATGTGAGTAAGAATAAAGTGTGAAATACTGATCAGCTGACTGTAAAGTGGTTCCTCTGTATTTGACTGCTGTCCCTTGCAGTGTTCTAATGTCAACTAGAGCTCTAACTTTCTTATTTCTGACAAACCTGTGGCCCACCTGAAGCAATAATAATATTATCAATTATGTAAAACTTAAATCATTTCCCTTAGAAATGAACAAAACGAGAGGGGCTGTTTTATCAGATAAAGGGGGTCATTACGACCTCGGCGGTCTTGTAAAAAGACCGCCAAGGCCGCGGGAGACAGAATACCGACATTGCCGGCGGTATTCCTGGCTCCCTATTATGACATTTCCGCTGTGCCAGCGGACGGTAACAGTGTTACCGTCCGCAGGCCTAGCGGAAATGTCACATCAACATTGCTGCCGGCTCGTAATAGAGACGGCGGCAATGCTGATGTGCAGCGAGTGCAGTAATTCGGGCAGTGAAATGCGTGACGGGGCTATGCCTGGGGGCCCCTGCACTGCCCATGCAAAGTGCATGGGCAGTGCAGGGGCACCCAAGTCCCCTTACCGCCAGCCTTTTAATGGCAGTGTGTACAGCCATGGACAGGCTGGCGGTCGGGGACTCATAATCCCCAGGGCAGCGGTGCTTGCACCGCTGCCCTGGGGATTATGACCGCCAGGCAGAAACCTGGCGGGAAAGTGAAGGGGCCGGCGGTATGGCCGTGGCTTTTCCGCCACGGTCATAATTGCTGGCGGAACACCGCCAGCCTGTTGGCGGTGTTACCGCCAACTTACCGCCGGCCACCAGGGTCGTAATGACTCCCAAAATATGGTTAGTGTTGTTGAAAGCAAAAATAGGAAATAATTACGATGAGGTTTCAAATAGCTTCCTAATTTGTTTCAGTAAAAAATTCTGACATGCAAACTGAAACATATACATTCAATACTGGCAGCACCCTTCCAGTTAAATCACTGGTTGTTAGCTGGAGCTTTGCCATAGTGTTCTAATGATCAACTGGAGGGCTAACATTCTGTATTTATGACAAACGTGTGGCACATCTGAATGCCAATGGAATCAAAGCTGCAAAACTGATCACATTTACTTAACAGAACAGTGCATTAAATGAAGGAATAAGGAAGCTTGATAGCAAAACAGTCTACTGTGATGGCTGACTGTGAAAAAAAGAGCAGACATATTGTCCAAATATTTCCCAAATGAAGCCCAAGTATAGTGTAAGGATCAAAATGTGCACAACACTTAAATAATTCCTGCAATAAATCAATTGATAGAATGGATAAAAATATAAAAACAACAATCAGTGCATTAGCTCTTTGTTATTAATTGAGAACCCAGAAAATGTGTCCTCATTTTAGCTTTCTAGAACACTACCATAATTTATATGGGTAAAGAACCTCCTTGTTTTGTTCACTTCAGAAGGAAATGGTTTGGGGTTTACATGAAGATGACTTTATATTATAAATACAGACATGCATGCCCACTGCAGGAAAGAAGAATGTGGCTTAAGAATACCTGTTCGGTGCGTAGTCTTGGCAGAGGACAGAGAGAGAAGGTAATTTCAAGATTTAGCTCCACACAATTGAAGTATTTGTCTTGGGCTTGTTTTTCCTTTTCTTTTTAACAGTTTTATTAGGGTATGCAACATAATATAAGGCATGTAGAAACCAGAATTTTTTGACATTTTAATAACTTATGTAGATTTTACTAAGACATTTTTAGTTTTGATGGGTTCATTAGGTGACTTTGCCTCCATTGTGATAAGGTTGAAAAAATGCAGTCTTCAAATGGGTCCTGTGAAGTCATGAGCAACAAGAAGCTCTGCCCAGGCTAACTAACAGCGGACAGTGGCCAAAATATTTGGAGAGGTAAGCTAATGGAAAGAGATAATGGAGTGGGATCCTCTTGCTCAAACTGACTGACTGCTTTTATTAGAACAAATACATTGTGGTCCTCATTTTTCTTATCACTACAACAACTATTCTGTTCTAACATTATGCTTGTAAAAACAATATTTCTCTGACACAAGATATGTAGAAATTTCTTTAGCACAATTAACTTTGCCCAATATGGTGAATAAAGGGCACAGAAAAGGAAACGTCTTTGGAATTTACAAATTTGCTACACTCACATTTGAGTTAAGGTTTTCGTGATGATTAACACACTCAGATCATGCTACTGTTTAATTCCATTGGTGGTAGAACCTTAATATATGTTGCAGTTTGTCTATCATCACTATCATGCCCCTGTGCTTCAATCACTGTATTTACATCCTAAGGCTACATTTTACTCTCTTTGCTATTAGTGTGTCTGTGGTTTGCTTTAGTCACTGTACTGTATTTGTTTTTCTCCTATTTGGAAAAGGTGTTTGCACATAAAACGCATATTTCAGCAATGTTCTTAAGCTGGCACTTTAAAAATGAATGCAACAAGCATTCTTTTAATGCGGCTGAGGCAGTTTAAGGTTTCACTTATGGCAATACCTTAAGGGAGACTTCATTGGTGCTGGATCACAAAGAATAGAAACTGGGAGTTTGGGCTATCCCAGAATCCTATCTATCTGAATCTGGGTCTCCAGGAACAATTCTGATACTTCAGAATTCTCAAGGCCTCAATGAGTTGATCCATACCAAGAGGTCTTTGTTCTTTACACATTTCTCCTGCAAACTAGTGGGTCACATGTTATTGTGGTTGAATTAAAAATGCCAGCAAAATTACTTCCATGTTTCTCTGGCATCCGTCAACACTTTGTAATGGTAGTCAATCAGTAACAACTGGCTTGGTAGTCTCTCCTTCTTATATTGACAAATGTGACAATATCTCATATGGAGAACATATTCATTCTGGTACATCTGACATCTGTGGTAGCCTCAGGGAGACACCATCACAAGGAAAACCAGTCAGTCCTGGTCCCTGTAATAGATAAAGAAATACTGAACACAGGAGAATTGCCCCCAAATAGTACATAGTCAAATGATAAACATGTTTATTTTGACAAACATCAAATCCACTCTGACTCATGAAAGGAATGTAATTTGGACAACTACATGTACAACTGGTTAAGTTCTGGTTTTGCCCATGCAACAGTGTAAAGAGAGGGTCTGAATTTCTCCAAATGTGTTCCTCTAAAAGATGCCAAAAACAAAGCTCTGATCATGGAATGTGGCAAATTAATTAAGGTCAGGCAAATCCAAGAGCAGTGCTCCAGTTTGCAACTGATTATCAGGATAAAACACTAAGTGCAACACATGAAAACGCGAAGAATACAAAAAAAGTGATGGATGAAAAGATAGAATAAATCACATCCATTCGTAATTAATCAGGCCTCATCCCAGTCCATTATTTTCTTGCCCTCCATGACACCTCAGATTAGACTCAACCATAAGTAAATCAGCCTTGGTACTGCTGCCATAGAAATGGTCCAGAATGAACTGCCAAACCATGAACTACCTCAAATGGAACACTGGTAACCCAAGACCAGTTTCAGCCTATTTGGGCCTCTTCAGTCGGGTGCAATTTGGTCCCAGTGGTAACTAAGCATGCACCCACGTCCGGGAACACTTAGGTATAACATTGAGGAATTCAAAAAAGTGATGGATGGAAGGCCTCAATTAATCTTAGACACTGGTAATGACTCGGGCAATCTATTATGCCTCCTTAGATTAGACTTAGCCACATGCAAATCCTCCTTTTCCCTGCTCCAATGGGAACGGTCGAGCCCAAACAATAAGCGAGGTCCTCTTTGAACCAGGCCACAAGCAGTCCAAGGCTTTACTCATTCCGTTTAGGCCTCTTCAGTCAGGTGCAACTTCGTTCCAATGGCACAGTGAGAACCGGACCCATGCCATTCCAATACAGAGAAGTACACTGCTGTCAGAGACTTTCTAGTATTTTACTCACAGTTCATGAAACTGGTTTCTCTCAATGCGCAACTTTGCAAAAATTAGCAGTTTAGGCAGGTGGAACAAATAATAAGATTTCAAGGAGAGCGGAACAGATGAGTGTTGGTAGTAGGAAGAGAGGATTGCAAGAGGAGACAAACAAACAGGAAAGTTATACAAACACAAGAGAATGATAAAAAGAAATGAAGGAAAGCAAGGTATTGCAGGATGGAGGGTGTGTGGAGGTGACTCATCCAACATGCAGATGTTTTATGAAGCTGGTGATTCCCCTTAAAAAAGATAGTTAAGTTGCTTGAATGTGGTTTTATCCTGAAAAAATGAAAGACAAGTGGGGTTTGGCAAAACAGGAACAGTTGGTTTAATTAAATGTAGTGGCCGGGAGTGTGCAGTACAGAGTCATGGTCTGATGACTGTCTCTCAAAGTTACAGAGTTCTGACCACCCTTATATACAATTCTTGAAGGGTTATAAAAATAATCTATACATTCTTTCAGTGATAAATCTGACCATCTGATAAAGTGCTCTGGTGGGTCTTGACCTTGCATGGACAAAATGCGTGCCAGTGGGTAACATGTCCAGATGTCCAGCATGAGAAGTGCATGATCACTTCATGTTGTGTGTGTTGTGTGCTTATTGACTTAGCGTTCACAACTTTATGTGGCATCTTACTTTTATGGTGTTTTGGGAATGAGTGCCTCCTCTGGCCAAATGTGTTTTATTGGCGATCTATCTTCTCCGGCTATTGTGGTGTTGCTGCGTGTCTGAGGGATCGGTATGGGTTTTCCTGTTTGAGTGTTTGTCTACCAGCTACATGTCATCGCATCTGTGATCTGTCAATCAGAAGCTTCAGGCCTAGGTTGCAGGGCTTGTCTGATGAGGAGATCACATTGGGTAGTAATATGAGTTTGTTGTTTTTCCCACACATCATGGCTTACATTTGACATTGTTTAATTCTATCAACAGTACTTCACAGCTGTTTTATATTGGCGATACTTCATGCTGAAAAATGTAAGTTAACAGCCAACAATTCCTTTTGTAAACCTGCTATTAAATCACAAAGTTATAATTGGCTGGTATAATTGCAGTTAGTACTGTGCTTTCTTCCTCCACAAGTGAGGAGTAATCTGCAGTAGTAAATATGACTCAAGAGAAAAGAAGTGAGCTTTGCAGGCCAGGTTTTGCCTTGGAAGTTTAGGAACACCCACAAAACTGCACATTTGTCAGCATATCCAAACTCCTCTATGACACTTTTCAACTCATAAAATCTGAATGATTCAGTTCAGCACAGGGCTTTCCCTACAGGACAAATATGTTTTTCCCAGGAAGCAAAAACCATGCATTTAGACAGGCTGCTTTTTTCTTCCTCAGGGAAGTTTCACCATTTTGTAGGACATCACACAGGGGAAATAAGAGCCCCTGGGCATTGTCAAATGACATCCCCCAGTAGTTCGCCGGTTTCCAGGTGTACTACAAGCAATGTTTATAAATAGTAATGTTTGGGGAAAAGTTCAAGACATATGCTTAAATCTGCAGTTGCATGTTAGAATATTGAAAACAGAAACAGTGTCAGACACAAATATTGTGGCCTAAATATAATTTACAAAAATACCACAACATTGGATATAGATATTTTAATTTTACCTTCAATGAGACCTTATTTTTGTTAATATATTGTGGATACAATGGCCCACATTTAAGAGGTGTGGTCCATTCCCCTATCCCTTCGCAGTGCATGCTACTTTTTCTGTGATATAGGTTTATGTTTTTTCCTTCTTTCCTTTAGGTTCCTGAGAGACGACTTAACAACCAGCTAATTGCAGTATGAGGATTAGGTCCTGATGAATCGCACAGATAATATTTTGACTTTAGGTGCGAGAAACATGTTGACCTTTCTTGAGGCAGTATAGGTATTTCTGTGACACTCCACACACTCTCTGATTTTAGGGACTGTAGCTGGCATACCAATATATTTCTTTTGATTAAGGGTTGATTAGTCAATACAACTAATCTTTTCCCCTACACCACTGTTTTTAACCGTGACAGGGGGCTGATACTGATTAAATATGAGTTTTGAGGACCTCAAGTCATTTTTAACTTCACTTTTATACATTCTTCTGTACCAATCCCACATTCCAGCACTCAACAACCGGCATTTTCTATACTCAAAAGATCTCCGGCAAAGAGCCCCCTTGAGGGGCCCATCAGACATTGCAGTGCCGGCCTGACGAGGAGCAAAAGCCCGATGATGAAGCATGTCACCAATTGGTGAGTGAGGGCTCTTGTTCTAACTAGAGTTGACTCACAGGACCTTTCTTCACTCACTTCTGTTTGGAACTGTGTACCTTCTTTTTTGGCCAAATTTAAGAGGGCCTAGTGCCTTCGTGCGCCACATTACCATAATTGTTAAGGACGCTAATGAGGCTGAGAGACAGATTTGCCACACCAGATTTATAAAATGGCGCAATGCATGCATTGTGCCACTTTGTCAGCATTTGCACCACATTATACCTGCACCAGGCATAATATATGCAGGGGGTATTCCTCTACTAGGGGGACAGCAAAAATGGTGCATGGAATATATGAGATTCCACTGCAAAATTTTCAGAGGCATTTGTTGTGTAGCCATTTTAGAAATAGCTCCATGCACGTTAGTTTGACATATTAGGCCACTGTGCACTTTAACCTAGATATAATTTATTTGGCTTTGCATTGTTATTTTTACAATAACCAGTTTTACAGTCTTGTTTTATTTTCATCTATCTAACTGTTTTTGCTTAATTCAGCACTGTGTTCTCAAACAAAACATTCTTGATCACCCTGTGCTTCATTCAAGGCTACAGTTTGGTACATTGCCGGTGAACGTGGTAGAAGTTTAGTCTACAATATTCGTAGAAAATACACATCCTTACGTAGGGACATTTTCTTAGAACTTCAGCTGTGTTATCATAAAAACACTTCCTAGTCCCATTACATGTTAAGAAGGAGATTCCAGCCAGGGAACCACAACTGTATGCTGATTGCTGAATGCTTTTCTACAGATGCTAACGCAGACTACAGGTTTTTGCTCAGGTATGAGGGTTGATGTCCTCCCGGGGGAACCTGAAAGGCAGAATTAGAGTTTAACATGCTGTGCTCAGATTATAACTTAGATTGGAAATCTAAGTGACAATATGATAGCGTTATTTTTATGCTTCACTCTTCTCGTCACCATTTTAATACTGTCATGTTGTGTCGTCCTGGTTATTGCAGCTCACGCTTTTCTATTTTAAGATGCAGTCGTTTTATTAAAACTATAATTGAAACATATACTGCTTCTGTCTATCATTTGTATATGAGACTGTATTGTGAATGAGAGAACCGGATGTGACCTAAGTGACCACGACTTCCCTGAGAAGCCTAAAATGTCATGCGCTCAGCTGCCCAATCATCCCTATCTTCTGGTGGAGATGAGGCACTGCTAGTTAGCTGGAGCAGAACCTAGATTTAGAGCAACAGGTGTCACCCCGTGGGTCGGACTCAGTCTCCCACACTGAGGACGATCTTGCTGCTCAAAATCCAGTAGTCTCATTAGAATAATGAGAGCCTATGTGACACATTAGTAGGGGGCACATAATTATTTATAATGGGGCCCGATGTACCTTGCAGGATTAGCACCAACATTTTTGCAGCTAATCCTGCAATGTACTACAATAGAATCAAAAATGTTGACGCTATTGTCACAAAACTGCGCCATGGTGTGCCATATGTTTAATATGGCACAAACATGGTGGCGTTAGGGGGGCTCTGATGGGTGTAAGAAAAAGGGTGCTACATATAATGCAGCACCACTTTACTTAAATTTGGGCCAATATTTTTGCAAGACGATATTCTGGCATCCTATCAAATCTGCAGATGTACATAGCCTTCTAGGGGTGCAGATTTTGTACTTTTTGATGAAGATTGTCCATGTTTTCTTTAAATTGTATCTGCTGCTTGATTCTAAACACTTTCATATTAGTATTTTGTGTTAGGGATTTTAAGCAAACACATTTTCAGATTTATTCCTACTGTCAGTTGTTCAGGAACATACTAATGCTATTGAACAATTATTGTCATCTTTTGATTCTGAAGCATCTTTTAGAAAAAACAGTCACATTTTAAAAACAGAATGATTAACATACTGTTTGTTCATGTATTAAGTGCAATAAGGTCAGTAGAAGTGATAATATCTAGTTTACCCGTCAATGACGAAGCGAGTCATATGATTTATTCCATACAAGTTACTGAAATGAAGGTAAAAAGCAGTTTGAAATTACGAAGATGAAGGCAGAAGATGAGGGATCCCTTCCATTGTGCCTGGAAGAAGACAGACCTTTTTTACAGGTTTTGTAAAACAACTGCATTTTGCAGTGTTCCTCTTTTTTGGTTCACATAGACTAAAAAATGTTCTCAATGTAATGTAAGAAAAATATATGTTTGGTCCTTTGCAGAGCGCTCAAACCACTACAAATATTGAAAAGTTCACAACATTTTATGGAATTAGAGAATTATTGAAATCTATAATTTTGCAAGGCACAACAGTATTGAAAAAAAATGAGGAATTAATTTACGAGGCCCATGGCGCAGGGCGGCACAAGCAGTGCCTTACTGTGCCACCAAGTACCAGCAGAAAAGGGTACAAATGCACTGTATCTAAAAGATACCTGACATTTCTGTCCTCTTCCGCTGCACTGACATACAAATTACTGCATAGCACCAATCCAGGCACCCTTGCACCATGGTGCAAGGGTGACTGCATCGTGGAGATTATTATTTTTCTACAGGAAGGGACAACTTCCTGCACAAAACAATTACTAGAGGTGTTTTTCTCATTTTATGTGTACTGAAGAATTCAGTTCACATAGAAAGGGGAACAAACGTGGAGAAATAAAGATATTACTCCCCATTGCCTCACTCTTATGACACCCCTGAGGAGGTGTACAAATCCGATGCTTTTCCAGACTTGTAAGTCTGGAAATGCTTCAGATGCCTTTAGGTTCCTTGGGTGTTGAAGGGGAACACTCCAAGCAGCCAACACCCATGGAATGCCCCTTTCACACACTGACACACTGCACACCAGGAGCCTAAAAAAAATTAAGCTCTAGTGGCACAATATGCCGCTAGGGTCTTGTAAATGAGGTCCACAATATATCTATTTTTCATCCGAACTTCCTATGCAGTCACATTCGTAAGATGAGGTATAGTGCCGACCCTAGTACGGTATCACCTAATGGGCAAATGTTTATGAAAGTATGCTTACAGATTGCCTTTTCTATTGTATAGGGACTGCTCTTGAAGAAAATATTTTTTTGCACTTGACATACTAAAAATCCTTGCACAGAAAAGGCACACTACAAAAAGTACAATGAACTGAACAAACATTAAAGTATAGAATTTGAATTTGTCACTTTATATAGCAGATTTTTTAAGCAGAAAATTCTTCTATACATATGAAGTAGTGCAAGTTTTCGTATTGAAAAATAGCAGAATTGCAATTTGAAGTCAATGAAAAGATGTATATACTTTACGCATACTGCAGATTGTGACATTATAATAATTATAACATACATTATGACTTGCAAGTTCTCAGGCATTCCACAGTGAAAACACAAACTCTGGGCATAAAAGGCCATCTCAAACGTGCATGGAACTGATATAAAACAATAGTCACTGGTGATCAGGGAAACAATGCAAAGATTTCTTGAAAACATAAAATACTATCTGGGGTCGTAACATGATGGGCTTTGCTGGACAGCGCAGATCAGAGCGATATTTTTGCACCTACAGAGACGTATTTACAAGAAAGTAGCACGTTGGTCCTGATGCGCCACTTTTCATGCTTCACACCTGCCCCACCTAACAACACCATGGTTGCTCCTTGTTTACAATACAGTGCACTATAGTGTTTGTTAGGACAATAGTGTCAACATATTTGAAGCTATTGGGCGCGTAACTGCACTAGTATCAAGATTTTGACACTAGTGCAGCAAAGCACAGGGAGGCCCATTGATTAAAATGGGTGCGTCATTTTAACACCTGCTCTGAGCAAGCGTTGAAAATGATGACAAAAATGATGCAGTGAAATGTTGTGAATTTCACTGCACCATTTTATTTGTCCTCTCTGCGTTGGAACACTCCCTTTGCATACATTATGCCTGGCACAGACATAATATGGCACAATGTGAGAGAACAGGGCTGATTGCAGAGGCCCCCTACATTTTTGCCCCCATTTTCCACTTTTTGCTGGTGTTTTCCTGACTCTGACGGTGCCCTGGGTACTGTTAACCAGTCCCAGGGCCTGTGCTCTGTGTAAAATCAGTATGCAAATTAGGCTAATTATAATTGGCTAAGTCAACCTACCTATAAGTCCCTAGTATATGGTAGGGCATGGAGGTTTAGGGACCCCAGCATAGGTAGTGCCCTCATAGGTGCACTGCTTAGGTGCTCAGTGTCATTTTAAAGGCAGGCTTGACTTGCTGGCTGCTTTTAAATAAAAGTTACCTGCAAATTCGACTTTGGAATTACAAGTAGTTCCAAAGTCTTAAACTACCTTATTTTTACATATAAGTCACCTTACGGTGTGCCATATGTGCCCCTAAGGCTGGGTGCCATGTAACTATAAGCAGGGACCATATAAAAATAGTTTTATAAGCCCTGGTGAGGTAAAACAGCCACATTTGTTTTTCCTTCATTGTAGTAAATGGCCTCCATAAGCTAGAAAGGGGAGACTTTATTTTAATTTTAAAAACCTCCTTAAGTAACAGATACCAGAAGTTTGGTATCAAAGTAATTGTTATAGTAAATCCTACAAGTTCCAGTTGTTGGATTTAATATAACTTGTTCAGGTAAAGAGTTTTAAACTTTACCTGAAAAGTTGCCAACTTCAGCCCTGCAGTGTTTTGGTTGCTGTGCTCTGAGTGGCCAGCCTCTGGCAGCCTGGCCAGGCTGCCTTGATGAGGTGTGAAGTGGCCTGGCTCAGCACACAGAGATGTGCCTGTGGGAGGAGATCTCCCCTCAGCAGATGGTGGAGCACGAAGGGCGAGGGCTGCCAAACTGGTCTTCAAAGGCAGAGAAGAACATTTGGAGCAGCCCAGCAATACCCTCACATCCAGCAAACCCAGACAATTAGGTGCCCCATTGATTAGATTAGGAGAGGGCAGGAGAGGGGTGTATTTAGAATTTTTAGCCACACCAGTGGGTGGGCTCAGCCAGATGTAACCTCCAAAAATCACTTTCAGCCATGATGGATTTTTGAGGAATGTTGCTCCCTGGGATTGATTTTTGCCACACTTCCCAGGAAGTAGTCATCACAGGGGGGAGGACCCTTCCCCTGATTGGAGACCCAGGACCCCCCTGTTTTTCACCCAGGAGCAAGGATAAAACTGGCAGACCTGCACTCACACCTCAGATCCCTATCAGATTCCAACAAGGAAGAACTACAGGAGAAGAAAGACTGCCCTGCTGGACCCCTGACCTGCACCTGGACACTGCACTCTGGAGGACTGCACCAGCTGCACACTTGGGCATCACCACTAAAAGGACTTTACCTGTCTTCTACTGCTTCAAGAAGGGACTCTCTGTTTGCTACAGGTACAAAGGAGCTGCCCAGAGTCCCCTGCATCAAGTCCTGCAAGCAGAGCCCAGCTGACCAGCGTCCAGTGGCCATTTGAAGATTCTGACCAGGTGCATTCTGGGAATTGTCATCCGAACGCCCAGGGAGGAAGTCAGAGCTTCTGGAACCTTGGCTCAAGTTGTGAACACTTCAAGTACACAAAAAGGACCTCTGGAAGAAGATCCAGAAGTTTGGAGATGTTTGGAGCAACTCCATAAGTTGAAGAGGTGCATTGTGGGAGTTGTAGTCCCAGACCCCAAGAGCCGCACCAGAGCCTCTGAACCCTTGGCTGGTGCTGTGGACCACTTTCCTGAATCAAACACTTCGGAAAGTAAGTGTGACAGTGTTACCCCATGGTTGGCCTGATCTCTGGACTTTGTTCCTTTCCAGTGTGACCTGTTTTAATCCTTTGAGTGCTAGTTGCTTCTATGCGCTAGAAAGCATTCATTCTTTAAAAATTCATATCTCCGGTTCCCCTTACCCGATTCTATTCATTTTTGTGTCATTTTAAAGATAAAAATATAATCCATTTTTATAAATTGATTTTGGATTTTTAAACTGTTTCCTGTGTTTTATTTAATTACTGTTTTTTTATATTTTAATGCTTTATGCTTTGTCTCCTAAGTTAAGCCTTGTCGCTCGTTTCCAAGCTACCAAGGGTTGAGCTAGGTTTAATTTATTGAGACCTAACTGGACCTAAGTGGAGGTTAGTGGCCTATGGCTAAGTGTAGGTACTTACCTGCCCTTACCAATAACCCATTTTCCAACACACAAGGGTTTACAAAGTGGCACAATGCAAGAATTGCACCACTTTTTAAATATGGCGTGGGAGAAAGGTCTCCTTAACGTCGCCTTAGCCTAAAGGAAAATGACGCTAGGGCAGTTCAAGGTGGCGCGAGGGGCTTGTAGATATGCCCCATAGTGAGTAAAGAGAATTGATTTACAACTATCTTTGTCTGAGCTAGTTCTGTATTTTCAGACAAGGCAGCTTCGAAATAAAAAAAGAGGCTAACTTTGCCGATTGTTTCCGAGCCTCATTATGTGAGAATAAAGCACTAATTCAGAGAAATGTCGGGTTAAAGAATTTACTTTATGACCTGCAAGCACATAAAGCATGGGCTCAGCTCAGCGTGGAGTCAGAAGCTGCTGCACCGAAATGCATGCACACCTGAGAGGGAAGTACTCCATTGAAAACTAGAAAACTGAAAGAGTCTAACAAATAATATCATAGTTTACAACAAACAATTGTGGAGCTGTTAATACGTAAGTATTATTCTCTCTAGTTATTAAAAATACTTTCATGAAAAATGGCAAGTTGCCTACCTAGCGGATCAGTGATCATCAGGGAAAGGGTGCTTGAGCTCTCTGTTCATTGGCACTGTTTAGGTCCTGTACTATGTTTCCATAGTACATGTAATGACCAAGCTAATCAGTCATTGCAGAATATTTGCCTTGTCTGCATGTGCACAACAGGTTTTCTTCTTTTTGGCTGGCATTAGGACTCTGTACCCTGTGGCACTGTTAATCAGTGCCACAATGTGTGTGTCCTGGTTGTACCATGGTATTGTAAAATTGGCTTTACCAAATTGCTATATATTTCTGGACTGTAAGACTATTGTTGATGATGCAGAAAATGTATCTACGGCGTGGAAGTTAAATGTCAGATGTTGGGTGTAGTTTGCATTTACACCAATCAGATATGACAACAATATATATATATATATATATGCAAGGAGTGTCAGTGTTCTCTGGATGTGCTCTTTATATACACTGAAGTGACACATTACAGAGAAAAGAACATTTACCATGTATGAAAAACCTAGGGCCTCATTTACGAGGCCCTAGCGTCATACTGCACCACTGGAGTGTCATGTTTTATTTAGGCTCCGGTGGTGCAGTGTGCCAGCCCGTCTTTACAGGGCCACGGAAAGCCACCTAGTGTGGCATTTCATGACCTTGTAAGTATGAATCTCTTTCAGGCATAACACTACTGTGGGTGTTGCTTGGGGTGTTCACATGCGGCACCCATGAAACCCAAAGGAATCTGACGTATTCCAAGATTTACAGTCTGCAAATGCGTCAGATTCCTTCACCACCTCAAGGGTGGTGTAAGAATGATGCAACAGGGTGAAATATCTTTATTTTTCCCCATGTTCCCCTCTTTCTACATATCATGTTTTCTGCATCACGCATAGAAAGAGGAAAACAATCAACCCCACAAATGCAGGAATACTTGCACCATGGTGCAATGGTGCCTGTGTTGGCACTAGACAGAAAGGTGTCTACCATAGCTGGGGTGAGAGGACAGAAATGCACCGTATCTTGTAGATATGGCATATTTTGACCTTTCCCAGTGGTGCAGGGCAGCGCAGAAAGGCACTTGCTGCACTGCCCTGTGCCACAGGCCTCATAAACGAAGCCCCTAGTTTTATATATGCATAAGTCACACATAAAGCATTACTTATAACCCCAAAGGGCAGAGTGTATATATATATATATATATATATATATATATATATATGAATAGTGAACACTACTTATTGGGGTTAATGTGCTGTAACAGTGGACGAAAACTCAAACGCTATTTTACTGTGTTGGTCTTGATAGAGGTATTCCTGATCAGGTCTATATAGTTTTAAAATCTTAATTTCCTTTTTCATCTGGGGAAATGCTTGTGAAATGCTTCAAATATATTTCCTACTTAATTGTCAACACCTGATTTATTTGTCAAATCGGAGTTTTGATAGCTTAAGTGGTAAAGTATCATTGCAAAAATGTACATAAGCTTCCTGAGCCAGATTTTGCATAAACCCAGATATGTGACTTATTGCAACTCTACAGCTTTTTGTTGCTCTGCAAACTGATTCTGCAGGCCCTCTCAGCAGAGGTAGCTGCTCACCTCACTGTGGCTTGCAGTCTTGTCCCACTGAATGATTTTGACTTTTAAAAAAGTGACACTGTTTAAAGGTAAAACAATCGACCGTGATGAGGTGTAAAATCAATCTGACCATAAAGCAACCCCAGCAACTACAAAATCCAGGTTTGCCCCTACCTGAACGTTCAGTCCCAAAACCAAAAGATTTGGCTCAAGCTCAAGAATAACATATGTGATTATGAGGGATCCTTTTTGGCCCCTCGATGCCCTACTGGAATATTTTTGCATCAGTGTTAGACTCTAAGGCACTCATTATGAGCTTGGCGGTCAGTGGACCGCTGCAGTGTAGATGGCAGTTGCATTTGATTAAACTAATGGGGTGTAATAATAGGGGAATGCAAGGCGCTCAGGATACAAGTTAGCCAAAGTACAGTAGCTGTGAGGTGCCCACACAAGGGAAAACACCCATCCCTTAAAGGTTTAAACTAAACCCAACAATTTATAGAAACAATATGAGGCCCCCCACCAATATTTACAATTTCAACAATCAAGGTGTATGTTGACTCAATTGAGTATTATTAAAGAAAACAGTACATTCAAATTTGACACAATTCCGCAACGTCCGATCCAGTCCAACGATTTATTAAATCAAATCTTCAAATCACTCAGCTATCCATCCATGGAAATACATTTCAAGCCAACACGTGTTTCATCATGGGAAATTCTTTCATCCAAAACGACTTCTTCAGGGCTAGAAATTGTAAGCAAATTGTTTGAGTTAGAAACCAAAATGCTCAAACTCCATAGTTAAGTATTATGTAGAAACCCCAAGTTAAAACCAAAAGTCCAGAACCCAATAACCAAGCGAGAGGAAAGAGAAACTGTTATATTTAAAATTGCATTCTCTTATCTTCACCGGAAGAAAAAAAAAAAAAACTTTTTGAACCCTAATGAAAAACCACAATAAAAGGCTCACCAATCACCAAATAGAAGCCCTATTTTACATACGTTCACAAGATTATGTAGTGTCAAGAAAATCACCATTATCTGTGAACACACACCCCTTGTGTCATGCTAATAATATCCTACATAGCTTATACATGCACTATAAACAGTGGATTAATAGTGTTGATCCCATAATTTGTGTCTAACAAATTACAAATAGCTCCTAGCAGTACCTTAATTTTAACCGAAATTCAATGCAAACGGATAATCCTGTCCGTTTGCAACCGTTGCCAATAATATGACACATCGATCAAAGTTATCCAAGTCTAATCAAAGAAAAGGGGAAAAACCAAATAAATGATAAAATAATTACAAAAAAACTATTCAACACAAATGTCCTACGTCCACACTCCAAACATGTGGCTCCTGAATTGACACCATATAAAATACCTTGAATTCATTGCCCAATAGTATAAATGATAGTGCAAAGTTCTTATAGCTTCCGTCCGTAAACTACAAAAAAAGAGAAACATGTACTGAATATAGAAGCTTCCTGATTACCAGAATCTCTAATTTAAATCTTTTTCTAACCAGAACATAAGAGAAACGCTAGGGAGAGCCCGTCCCCCCCCAGTCACTCACCAAATTAGGCTGTTCAGTCAGATAAACAGCGTCATCATATTTGGAACGCCGAACTGCGAGTACGCTACTTGCGCTCCTGATCCCAGAAGCTAAAATAGACTTCCAGGGTCACCGTACGAGCTTATGCTGTAGAAAGAAAAAATTTACAAATGTCCGCTAGCATAGAAATGGGACCAAAGGCTCCCTGTAAAGTATAGATGGCAGTTGCACCACTGTGGGACTGGCAGTATAGACCACCATATTATGAATATTGGGAAGGCACCTGCAGAACACAGTCAAGTTTCCATCCGAACCGCCAATGTGGACGGACCGCAGTTGTCAGCAGAAGGCCTCTGCAGACCGGTGGGCAGACCGTATTACGAGGTTGCACACCGCAAGGACTTTCGGGGTAGTCTAACCACCGTGAAAACCATGGTGGAAACGAACTACATAAAATGAAGCACCCACCTTCTGGGACACAGGCACGTCCATATGCATCATGGCATGTGAATTGCAAGTCTTTCCAATGCTTCTGCTGGCCATCGACATTCAGGACCAGCGACGTCGACATAGATACCGGCCGTAAGTACTCCATCCTAACACACACTGGATGGGAGGACATTAGTCCACACACGCACAAACGCACAGTCAATAAACTTACATCTGCAAGGGAAGCCAGGGCAAGCTATGTAGTATCGACACCAATGGTGCTGTTGTGGAGAAATATTATTGGAAATATCAAAAATGTCATGATCATAACTATTTACAAAATGCCACAAGGGCCAGTGCATCACTGTCCAAATGTCCCAGGCACACTGGGCACGTGAGGTGTGCCCAACTTGACTCCTGACTGCAATGTGCAGACCTCCACATGACAGGGGCATCAATGGGGCATGCAGGCACCTCAGGGATGGGGGTGGGGGGGTGTGTGATCAGGGTTTGGATAGGGGGTCCTTCCTTTTCTTCTCAGGCTTCCTCCCCTTACTGTCCTGCTTTTGGGGGGACGCCTTGCCCCTCTTTCCTGCCTTCTTAGGTGGGACTGCAGTGGAGCCCGCCACAGCAGGGGACCCAGATGGAGTGCTACCAGGGCTGGAGGCGTGAGGGACAGTGTGCCTGTTGTGGCAGCAGTGCAGACTGCTGTCTGTGGGGCATGGCTCAGCCCAGAGAAGGACAGGCAGGTGGAAAGCAGGGCTCTGGGAAGGGTAGCAGGGCGTTTGGGGGTAACAGGGACTGGACCAGGAGATGGGAACACAGAAAACTCATGCAGGAATCTCTTTTTAGGGGTAGTGGATTAGTCATGGGCTAGGCATTTGGGAGTGGAGGTAGAGGGTATGGTTGATATGTGTGAACATGGATATCTTTTGGGGTCTGGTGTTTGGGTGTATGAAATGTGTGTGCTGGGTGTGTGTTGTGTGGATGAGTGTGGGCGTAAAGGTGTACTGGGAGGAGAAGTGGAGGAGATACAGGGAGATGACAAGGGGGATGTGTGAGTGAATGTTGGGGTGGTGTGTGCATGTAGGGTGGATGTGCTGCATGTGGTTGTGTTGGCTGTTGAGGTGTGTGGATGTGGTGCATGGGTGCATGCATGGGGGTCAGCTGTTGTGGTGACAGTGGCAGTGACAGGACATGTTTCTGGACCTGGGACTTATGATGTGGTGTCTGCATGTGTGAATGGTAATGTGACTTTAAAGGGGGAGCAGGTGGAGGAATAAAGGCAGGTTGTAGATGTTGGTGTGTGCGTCTGAATGGTGGGTGTGTCCATGGCGGTGGTGGTATTTGTGGTGAACGTGAATGTCCTTGTGCTCTGGGTCTGTTAGTGGGGGTGCATGCTGGTATGAAAGTGTGCTTTGGATGGGAAATGGGAGAGGGATGTGGGAGTGGGAACAGGTAGTTGGAGGGGAACGGAAGAAGAAGAAACACTGGCTGCAGTCAATGAGGAGGCCAGAGCCTGAAACGATCTCTGAAGGGCAGACAGAGCACCGTGAATCCCTTCCAGGAACGCATTGGACTGTTGCTTCTGGGTGTCTGCCCAATAGTGATGGATCTCAGGAGGTAAATTGCCTCCTCATTGAGGGCAGCAGGGCTGACTTCTGGCGGGGCAGAGGTGCCTGGGGCGAAGGAGATGCCCACCCTCCTCGGTGAGCGGGCACGGGCAATTGGGTGGGGAGCTACAGGGAGGGTGGTGCTGGTAAGGGGGTGGCGGACAAAGATGGTGCAGGCATAGGACCTGAAGGATTCGCCACTCCCAGGGAGTCACCATCGGAGGAAGAATCAGATGATGCTGTAGTTGTTCCAGTCCCCCCGTGGTGCTCCACTCGCTCTCCTTCCGACTGGTCCCCTAGGCTCCACTGGTATCAGCCTCCTGGGTCCCGTGGGATGCAGCTTCCCCACTTGCCGGTGCCCCTTCTCCTTTTCCAGAAGATGCTGTTGCACACAAAGACAGAGGAGCAGAGGGAGTGAGAGTGGAACAGTGAAAGACAGGGTGGGAGAAAGAGAAACAGTGAGCAAGTAGTCAATGCCAGCACAACAGCCACATGCAAGTCACTACAACATACTCCAGTGCCATGTCATTACATGCCTTGCCTTCACACACACATGCCACTGCAATGACAGCCCACACGTGCCACCTCAGTCATGCACATGAGTTTCATACATGCTAACACACATTCAATCCTGTACAGGATGAAAGCCATACCCTCAACACATGTCTGACCCACCTCATTGGTTCATGGCTCTATGCGATCACTTGACCCAAACTTTGTACTCTACGGGCGCTTGGAGGCATACTTTCACAGCCATATAACCCAAATACCTATAGCTGTATGATGTGAAACCTCAGACTTGGCAGACTATGCATACACCACATGCCATCAGACTACAAATAGGGATATGACCCCAGCAACACCACTTGGATAGTTGGGAGTACAAAGTGTGTGAACTCAAGAAGCAAGAACCCTGTCCACATCTAGGACCCTGCTCATGTACTACACAGTTGCCATGTCATCAATTCCACTTAGCAGTAAAGTCAACCACAATTCACATCCTGCACAGCACATGAACACATGTATGTAGCACATCCGGCATCAATGTGTCCCAAGCCTAGTCATACAGTAGCTACCCAGCTCCATTCCACAGCCTCCACACACTGCACAGGCTGCACCTATCTCTCACCACATAACCTAAGTACGAATGTGAACTCACCCCCTTGTGGCTGCTGTGCTGCCCTCAAGCGCCGATCCACCTCAGGGTAAACCAACATCAAAATGCAGGACATAAGGGGGTCAGGATTACGATGGGCATCCCTCCCTCGTTGGGAGGACGTCCCCAGCTGGGCCTCACTGGTCTCCCTCGCGCAGCGTCACAGGTACTCCCACCTTCCTGCAGTGGGTGCTCTGCCAGGCATGGACCCCCAGGGCCGCACTGGCTTGGCGATGGCACGCTAGATCCCCTTCTTTTGATGGTCGCTCACCTGCATGGAAAACACAGAAAAAAGGAAACAGTCATGTAGCGTGGCATCTTAGGGACTGCATTGGACACAACACATCCCTTGAACATACGCACATTTCAACCTTCCAGTTGCCCTCACAGGTCATTCCACAAGTCACTTATCCTCATCCCAAGGCCTCCATCCACATTCATACCACACACTATCATAGTGCACTCACCTGCTGCGCTGGTGTCCCATACAACTGGGCATACAGGGGTAGGACACCCTCCACAAGCTTCTCAAGTTCCTCCTGTGAGAAGGCTGAGGCCCTATCCCCTGCAGCACGTGGCATCTTGGCTACCAGTGGCAGAACACAGCAGCACACTCAGTGAAGGTATACTCAGCACAAGTGCCAGGAGTCAAGTGAACATAAGCACCTAAAATGGCGGTCACGGCCACTGTGGATATCACCGTCACTGCCGCCGGTGATCGCCAATGGCTCATGTCTCCCATAGGCACCCATGTTAACCAATGAGGAGTTGCACGGCGGTTGTGAGCAGAATTTGCTCACTTCCATCTGTCCTGTGCATGCAGGACAGGCGGCTGCCATTTTACTTTTACAGTGTGTGCAGAGGGGGTTTATGAGGTGCGTCATGGATGTTTAATAGTGACCTGTGCAAAGCTCCACTGCATCCACATAGTCCTTTATGCACATAATGATTGCCTCTCCCTCCTATTCCTAGGTATGGTGGAAGAATGATGGTGAGGAATGCTCCTATCTACAGGCCCCTGGTCAATCTTGCCACCCTTGAAAAGTGGCTCATCATCCAGTGCTATCGGCTCAACTGTCAGACCATCATGGATCTTGTGAAGCTGTTGGAGCCGGATCTGTGGCCTGGTCTCAGTCATCCCAATGCCAACACACCCACAGTACAGCTGTTGCTAGTCCTCCTCTTCCTTGCCTCAGGGTCCTTCCAAATAACAGTGGGCTGGGCTGTCGGGATTTCCCAGCCCATGTTCAGTAACATCTTGAAGAACGTCCTAGGTGCCCTACTGAAACACATTGGCAGCTATATCAGGTTCTCCTGACGTGATGGTCTACCAACTGTAAAAGCACCCTTCTTCGCTGTGTCACATGTGCCACATGTGATCGGGGCTAATGATTTTACCTCATTGCCCTGGTGCCACCCAGGAGGAGTGAACAGGTGTTTAGGAACCGTAAAAACTTCTATTCAACCAGGGTTCAAGTGGTATGTCTCGCAGACCTCCACATCACTCAAGTGAGTGCCCGGTTCCCAGGATCAGTGCATGATGCCTACATACTGCAGAACAGCAGTATCCCACACCTCATGGCACCGCTGCAAAGGGATCATGCCTGGCTCATTGGTATGTACTGTGTCACATGTGTGCCACTGTATTCTGCACAATCTACACCACCTTCCAGAGTCACCTACAGTTTTCAATATGCCTATTACCTCTGTGCACACAGGTGACTCTGGTTATCCCAACCTGCCATGGCTACTAACAAATCTGAGGCATCTGACTACAGCAGCAGAAAACTGTTTCAATGAGGCCCATGGTAGGACCCGACGGGTAATCAAACACGCCTTTGGAGTGACTGCACCTCACTGGAGGGGCCTCTCTGTACAGACCAGCAAAAGTGTGCCAAATCATTGTGGCATGCTGCATGTTGCACAATTTGGCTATCAGACATCACATCCCATTACTGGATGCTGAGGAGGGTGCAGCTGTGCCAGTGGCAGATGAAGGGGACATGGGGGATGATGAGAAGGACGATGACGATGATGCAGCTGATTCCAGAGCAGACCTGATACAACAATACTTCCACTGACACACAGGCATGTGTCAGAGCCATGATATGTAAACAACTGCAATGTCTGCTGTGTGCTGGGCTACTACCAGGGTTGTGAATTCAATGTGGGTGTAGTGTTTACACATTTTTTTTGATGAGGTGCTGTTAACTGTATAACAGAACTTGTAAATGATTGCGCCCCCTTCTGGCACTGTCACATAAATCGGTCGGTCAATGGTCTTCCTGTTACATATGTGATGGATGTACATAATGTACTCATGGTAGATAAAGACATAGATAGAAACTGTGCTCAAATATGTTTATTTTATAATATAAGTGCAAGGGCTGATGACTGGAGTCATGGCAAGTGGGATTATCAGAGTACCTAGCCCATCTGTGGGGAGTCGTTGTCCAGTATGATGTCCATTTGAAAAAGGTGTTATGACAGTGGACAGTCAAAAGGGTTTTGCTGTGACACACAAGGGGGTATATTCTGAAGTGGCTCACTTCCTGGCGGTGGTCTTGGCATCAGTGGAGCCTGGATGTCTAGTTGCACATCCTTGCTTGTGTGGGGGCTCCTCAGCTACAGGAGAAGGGGTGCTGGTGTCCTGCGTGTCCTGGGCAGGGCCTCCATTCTAGTGGTTGCGGCTGACGTGGAGGGCTCAGATGTGATCTCGATTACAGTAGGGGCCTGCTGGTGGGAGGTGGACTGATGCTGGATGGTGGCAAGTTCCGTCAGCACCCTTGCTGTGGTGGCCATGGTGGCATTGACGTTCTGCTACTGCTGCATGGCCTCCTGATGATTCTCCCTCTGTAGCCTCTGGGTCTCCTGCAGGATAGTGAGGATCTGGGCCATGGTGTCCTGGGTTTGGTGGTATGCACCCAGGACCTGGTTCAGGGCCCCCTGGCCAGTCTGATGTTGTTGCTGCCCCCTCCCTTGGACCACAGATCCCCTCCAACTAGCCCTGACCCCCTGTGCCTGTGCCCCTGAGGCAGTGTGCCCACTCCCAGTAGCACGAATGACTTCATTGTCTGGGGCGGGTGCCCTTGACTCAGGCCCTGTACTGTGGGGTACACTTCTAATTGAATGGTTCCTGAGGCACAGGCTTTGGGAGAAGGGACTAGCTGTGGTGTTGGAGCCACACAAGAGGGTGAATCCGGGGTGTCTAGGTTGGGGCTGCTGGAGGTGGAATGGCCAGTCGCCTCAGATGGCCCAGGCATTTCATCATCCTTCAGACATCCACTGAAGGGCTGTCTGACCCTGGCATCCTCTGCTGGATGGCAGTATCAGGGTTCATTGTGGATGGAAAGGGTGAGAGTTATTATGTAAAAATATTGTTGTAGTATCATGGTGTGCCACTTGCAGTGGGTGGAATCATTACCCACGGATGGCAATGACATTTGCAGCAATGCTGACACTGCATGGTGAATGGCCTTTGCCCCATGCTTGTCATTTCACATTGTAGTTGTGGGTTTGCTGTTTGACATTTCTGTAATTGGCATTTGTAGTGAGGTGGTGCTGGCTAGCAGTCTGGGTGGGATGTGGGATGACTGTCCATGCAGGTGCACCATTGTGAGGTGCGAGTGTGATTCAGATCCGGCATGCCTAGTGATGGATAGAGGGGGTGGTCGTTGAAGAGATAGTGAAGGTTTAGCATGCATTGTGCGGGGTGGGTGTGTGGATGGTGGGAGAGGGGTGGTGTGGCATGCAGAGTAGGAAGGTGGAGTGATGGTGGCGGTGCAGTTATGTGGTTTGTGACATGATAGGGAGTGGTAGGTGCTTGTGAGGCATGCAGGACTGGAGTGGTTAGTGCTCAGGGGGGGTGTTGCTTCCTTACCAGTATCAATCCCTCCAATGATTCCTGTCAGGCACTAGGGATGCATGATGTCCCAGACCTTCTCCTACCAGATTGTCAGGTCAAGGGGAGGAGGTCCACCGCCAGTCTTGTTGAGGGCGATGTTGTGCCTGAATGCCATGGAACAGAGCTTCCCCTGAGGTCATTCCACCTCTTTTTGATGTCCTCCTTTGTGCGTGGGTAGCTGCCGACTGTGTTCACCCTGTTTATGATCCTCTGCCATAGCTCTGTTTTCCTGGTGATTGATGTTTTCTGGCTCTACTCTGACGATCTCATCCACTATGACCCGCAACACATTGTAGGTGAAGCGTAGGTGAATGTTGTGGGGGTGCATCCGAGGTTCAGTGCGGGTGGATGATTGTTGTGGGGGTGTGTGCAATGTGTGAATTATTGCTTTATGTGAAGTGTTTTGTGGGTCATATATCTCTGGCTCATAGTGATATTCTCAAGAGTTTGTGAGGGTGTGTGTATTATAATGCACTGTCAATAGGTGTGTGTGGTGCATGTATATGTTTCAGGTGTGGGGTATTCGAACTGTCCAATCCTGTGTTGCCTTCTATTGGCAGTGAATTTCTAGCCCACTACAATGCACACCTCCAATGGTTTACCGCCGTGCATATTACGCTGTGCTGATTTGTAACTCACAATATGGCCACCGGAATGTTGTCAGTGTGGCGGGCCCAGTGGATGGACAGTCGCTCGTTTGCCATCTGTGGCACTTACGGTGTTGGATTTCTGGCTGTGTTTTGTCAGCTTGGTGTTTGTGACTCGTAATATGGTGGACGCTGTATCCCCAACACTGGCGGGATGGTGGTGTAATGTAGCATGGTGGGTTTGCCCAAAGACCGTCAAACTCATTATGAGGGCCTAAGGCACATATTTATACTATTTTAGCGCCGCATTTGCGTCGCTTTTTGACGCAAAAATGGCGCAAACTTGCAAAATACAATTGTATTTTGTAAGTTTCTGCGTAAAAAAGCGTCGCAAATGTGGCGCTAAAAAAGTATAAATACAGGCCTAAGAGTTTCTTTAGCATTTTACAGATGGGATACTCCTGCACCGATGACAGGTATGCTGTCTACCATGTAATATACTGTCTACCTTGTGCACTATATCCTATGCCATTTGTTATACAGAAGATGGGAGACCACTCACATTTGTAAAGGAATATCCCATTGGTCAAACTTTAAATTAGACCCTAATTGCCAAGGTAAAAACTTTGATTAGGATGGCCTACTTTGCGTATCTGACCTCCACTCCATTTTTGTAATCTTCAAATTGTGACTAGGTCCTGGTCAGCCGACAACAGTAAATTTTAATGAACACTTTACTTTTACTTGGCACTTTTTACCCTAAAACTTAAAACAGTTCCTCTTAATCAATTTTAATGATAATACTGCCCGTTTCCTCATTACATTGTTTTTCTAGTTTTCCAAATCGGTTTGGTAATTTCATTGTTTAGCGTTCCTTACTTTGAAATTGTTGTCACAGTATGAACTTATCACACACTTCTCCAGATTGCCTTCTGCTTGTTCTATTGCGACCAGGGTTGAGCAGAGATTCTGTCACAACTGTTGTTGGACTGAATCAGAGTGGGATGATTGCATTGGTGGTGGGTATACCCTCCTAAATTATGAACACAAATGCTGACAGTCTTGCTCAACAGCAGTGTGTGGGAGAGAGTTGACAGGAGCAAGGAGGTATAAGGGATGGGAATGGGGACAGAGAATGGACCATGGTGGTGCCATGGATCAGTGACACATACAGAAGAGTGGCTAGAGGTAGAAGACACTGTGGATCAGGGAGAAAGTGAAGCATGAAGGCAGTATTGAGTAGGAGATGGGCAGGAGCAGAGTTTTAGCAGGGACACAGTGAGGGCAAAATGTTCAAGACAGGTTGCTCAAAGCTAGGGAAGCAACATTATCATGGAGCAAGAAGCTGGGTGACATAAATCTTATGCACAAGTGGGAAAACCAAGAGACACCAGAGGACAGGAAGAGGGGTATCTAAGTTCAGCAAGAAGCAGGCACACAGGTAGAGCCAGGAAGGATCTACAGTTGTGCTTCCATTGGGAGAAAACAATAATTGCTGAAGAAACAGTTAAAGGGAATCATAGTTCATTGATGTCAGATGTAGAAGGATAACCTCATTGTATCACAAATACTGGTGAAACCAAAATCCTCCAAAGACAAACTAGGAAGTAATACCTTTGAAGCAAGGGCAGGGAACAAAAGCCATTGACTCATGGAGATAAAGCGGACCCCAAAACAACTTGATATGTTAAAGTATTGGTCAAGTTGCAATAGTCATTAGTGACTCCTCTAGAAAGCAGGACTGGCTTGTGCAATAATGATGAAATACTAACTTTGGCCACTAAATCTGGAAAACCCAGATACTCTGGAGAACATTTTCCCACTTAGAATATGGTGTTCCTTGCAAAAAATCAGAGTGAGCCCCATCTGAAGATTTTTGCCCAGTTTCCACAAACTAGATGCCAGATTATTATGTAACTCACATATCAGTGTATCTAATATTGCTACATTGTTGTTCTATCTGCTCACTCATTGGTGAACCATCTTGCAGATAATTCTTGACTTACCAGTCTAAGGGCCTGATCACAAGTTTGGTGGTCCAAAAACCCGACCTCCATAACCGTGGCGAGGACACCGTCATATAGCTGGCGGTCTTCCTAACTGCCCTATTATGAGTTTTCAACTGGGCTGACCAGCAGAAACATGGAGCCGCGTCTAATGCCGTCACACAGGTGGGGCCGACTAGCACCCTCCAGAGCAGACAGTGCACATTCCAACAGTGCTGGGGAGGGGAGCCCCTGCACTGCCCACTACAATGTTGTGGGCAGGGCAGGGACCCCCTGTGGCCACTACCACTTGTTCTTTACCAGCCATTCCATGGCAGTTGATGAACCATGCAGAGAACATGGCATAGAACTTGGTTGCAATCAGCACGGTAGCGTTGACTTCATCGCTGCCCTGGCTGATCAAAACCAAGACCCTCATCAGCCCATCGGGTTCAGAGATCCTAGCGGAGATGGCCGTTAACTGGCGGTCGGACCGCCTGGTTGTAATGTGGTAGTCGGACCGCCACAGTCACAACTGCCTGACCGCCACCACTAGTCTGGTGGTCTTGAAACCCTAAATATGTTTATACATGAATAGAATCATCAGTTTCCCAGTGTGCTACTGGGTGTCCACAATTAACTGTACTATATCCATTCGTCCGTTGAAAAGCTAACCAAAATGCTTATGAACTCTGCTCAACTTCAAGTCTCATTGTCTCTACTCAAGTCTGTGACCAGTTCAAAAGTTTAGGCATTGTGGACCAGATCACAAAATATGTTGAGTAGTGCTATTTCATGTACTCAGTGGTAAGTTAACTGGTTGATTATAATAATGTTGACTTTTCAAATATGGCCTATGTTGAAGTCAAGTTGACATTTTGAGATAGTAATGATGCACCCTTTATTATTGCCTACAACAAAAACACAAATATTGAATTTTAAAAGTCATTTTTATTACATGCATAGTTGAATTTATGTTACTGTACATTAATACGCCTTAATCCATCCCTGAACACTTAAAACCCCAAACTACCCCTTAATACTTCCCTTCCAAGGACCATAAAGAACCCTTACTACCTTTTTACACTATTGTGCCCTGAACCTTAAAGGCCCTAACTACTCCCTAAAATTACCAATTTCTGAACCCTACCAAACCCTTACTAACCCATAACCACATTTTTTTCTGAACCCTAAAACCTCCTTCCTACCCCTTTCCACACCCTTTCCTAACCTCAAATGAATCTGACTACCGCTTAATAGTGCATTTCCATGAACCTAAAAACTTCTTACTTGCTCTTATTTCTACCTTTCCCTAAACCTTAAAATTGCCCAACTACCTAATGACACTACACTTCCTGCACTGTAAAAAAAACCTTCTTATCATTTTACACTTTCCACCTCTGAACCCTTTAAACCCCCAAACCAGCTCCTATTTTGTTCCCTAAAACAAATTACTAGCCTTCCTTGAATCCTAAAAAACCCTTATTAATGCCCGATCCCCTTTCCCATCTCACTACAAATGTTCTGCTCCTCTTTAACATGATGATGTCCCTTTGCCCTTGCTCCTAATACACTTACCGTTTCCCTATAAGGCACAACATTTTTAAATTAATTTGTAGCCACAATATTTTCTCATTCTATTTTATTCTTTCAGTAGATGGCACGTTTGACACAACGTTTGTGCAGCCTACTATTTTCCAAGAGTAGTTTTAATGCAAACTTTAAGGCAGTGTTTGCTCTAAGTATGTTTTGCCACTGTATTATGAAAATAGAGCTCTGGAGGTACTAACATGGGAAAAGAATGTTTCTACACATTTATTGTATGGCACCTTTTTTTGGTGGCGATATATATTCTGCTGTCTTTTGCTACACTGTTTTTGTGCTGCATTACTACATTGCTGTTCTGTTGCGCTGTACTGTGACTATTGGGACACATTCTGTTTTGACTGTGTTGCTGTGATGTGCTCTGCTACATTTATGTTATTATGTTGCTTTGTGCATGATATTGTGTTATATTCAGTTATTTTGTTGCTATATTTACAGCCTTCAAAGTACCTGAACAAACAACCATTGATTTAGTTGTGCCAGAGGAAAAGTATGCGAGCACCCATCCAACCTTTAATAGTGTTGGAGTAAGTTGTCAGGTGTTATGGTAGGACAGGTTGTGTATTGTCTAATGCACTATTCTTTGTGGAATGTCACCTCATGTGAAGCTACATTCCCTCCCGCCTGCAGGCCCCCGAATAATGTTGAATTTACACTGTAATAAGTCATCTGCAGTCCTGGGAGTTACCACCGGCAGGATGACAATTGAGTTCACCAAGTCCGAGAAGCCATGATCAGAGTCAGACTCTTCTTTGTCTTTGAGCTGCTTGGACAGTGTAGGTGGTCCGGTGCTGGAGCTGCCCAGAGAGGCCATCGCCTTGACCCCACTCTGCCTTTCTCTTTGTTTTTCTGTGAGCTTTGGTGCTGTCGATATCTTCAGAGGCCTCCTCCAGCGGGATGGGGGACGACGCCATGACAGGCTTGCCCACCCCATGCCACAGGGACCAGCATTTGGTTATAATTCAATCCATGACTAAATTTACTGTGGGGTCTGGAAGAAACGAGTGCCCTCTTAAATAATCACCCTCAGTTGTGTCGGGAACTGCATGGAGAACAATACTCCCAGTTACCGTAACTGCTTCTTTGCCTCCACAAAGGCTGACCACTGTCACTGAACCTCACGGGAAAAATCTGAAAAAATCATTATTTTACTGTTTACAAGTGTGATGGTGCCCAACTGCCTGGCTTGCTTCAGGATGTGGTCTCGGTCCTTACAAAACAGCAATCAGACCATCACAGGACTCGTAGGCATCCCTGGAGGCAACGGTCTTGACAGAAACCAGTGCACTCTCTCTAATGCAAAACAGGTAGAGAGGCCTTTTGGAGCCACCTCTGTGGACAACTAACTTTCCCAAAAGGAGATCATGTCGGTCCCATCCTAGTGCTCAGGAAGCCCAATGATGCACATGGTATTTCACCATGATCTGTTCTCCCCATCGCCAGCTTTGGTCTCCATAGTTTTCATGCACAATTCCAGTGCTGCGAACTGTGCATTGGTGGTGATCAGCACTGGGGAGACATCTGCCAGCCCTCTGTTGTCGGAGGTGACCCTTTTGGCCAATTGCCCATGGTCGTCATGCAGGCAGCCTAAATCTGAGTTCAGAGTATCTATGTTAGTTTCTAGGGCCTTCTGCAAGGCTCTGATGGCCTGCTGTATATCCTGCAGTGATGGGGCAAGTGTAGTACTCTCAGCTTCAGAAGAGGCTGCATCTAGCTGAGTCCTGCAGTCTGATCCGCTGTGGGACAACTTGTCAAGTTCAAGTGTTCGCTTGTTGGAGTATTTGCCCCATGTTATGTGCGGCCAGTGAATCGATGGTGCTCATCTTTGCTTCCAGTAGTCAGCAATACTTTGAGTGGCAGGCTGTGCTGTTCACCTTGAAGTGGGCCTTTCTGGATGGTAGGCAGGAGGCCTCAGGCTGTACCTCACTGATTAACCAGCCTGGCAAATGAGCCTCCCAGCCATGTGTCCCATCTGCAGAGTTGAGTTAGTGGACCGCAAGGTCACTCTCCCTGGTTTGGGTGTCTTCTCTATCTCAGCTCTAGAGCTAATGTCGTGAAAATCGTATCTAGTCTTTGTGCCCACCGCCCCGTCAAGGAGCTTTCCAGAGTTGACTCTTTGGTGCCGCAGCCTTAAAATAACTCCCCCATAGTGGCCACCCCAGGGCTTTTAAACATTATGGGCTTCTCATCCACCCTGGTTCCCCACATTCATTCCGCTCGAGGGGAACCATCAGGACCGTCACGGGGAGAGGGGGCAGACATGCTCTCTCTCATCCAGCTGCTTTACCAGCTACCAGGCCAGCAGAGGCTCTGTACTCTTTGCTGCAGTTCACTCCACTGCTCAGTATACTAGAGCAGCTATCTCAATACTCCATGGCTCTTCCCATTTGAAACTCTCTCCTGTCCTAGCGGCTTGGTTGCCCCCACCACTGCTGGCTTTCCGGACCCTACAGTATTTCTGTGCTCTGCATACAGCAGCCACCAGTCAGGCCTCTAGGTAGTCTCTTGTCCTCTCGGGCCAACCAAACTCAACAGATTCCCTATTATTCAGTTTTTCCATGCTGGTCCTCATGCCACTAACTGTGTTCACAGTCCACTCTCTGGGGTGAGCCACATCCTTTCATGCACTGCAATGACTCACTCACACTGGCTCAATCTATCTGCCATTTTGGGAGAGCTATCACAGCCCATGTAGCAAAGGTCTTGTTTGTGCTTAATCTTGCTAGCCCGTCAGTCACCATGCTCAGGTGTGTGCAGCCGGTCTTTCCCATTGCGGGCCTTAGGGTGGGGGGGGGTCAATATTTGGCATGATGGGGTCAGATGGGGCCTGGCTCACGTCTTACTCCATTGGCGCCAAGCCACACCCCAGGGCATGTTTCGCTGATGAAGACAAGGGTGGTGATGACATCCCAGATTTCTGTGGCATGTTTGCATAAGGAGTGAGCATTTAGGAGAATGCACTGGATTGGTGCCTGTTTGTTTGTAGTCTTCTGTGTGGGCATTAGTGTGTGCAGGTGGGCCCAAGTTGGAGGAGAAAAGGCAGTGTAGGCAGGCTAAGGTTCCTGTGGTTGAGCGTGGGGAGGCTGTGAAGCAGCTGTTGATGGGCTATCTTAAGTTCAGGGCCTGGAGCTCCTTGGTTGTGTAGTAGTGGGGGATGAGAGGACCAGGGATTCTGGTGTTGGGCACAATCCAGGCACAAATGGGTGCAGACAGGCTTGCCTTTGGTACGCCTTTCACATGCCAGTGGCACTGCCACGCTGCAGCCTCCATTATATGTCCTGGGCAGTGGGTGGGGCGAGGGTGGGAGCTGGGATTGTGGGAGAGCAGGAGCGGCAGTGTCAAAAATGACTTGTTGGCATGGGCAGACACAAAAAAGGCTCAGGAATGCAGGAGTGGGTCGCGCTTTCATAATCAGGCTGAGGAACATGGGCAGAGCTGTCACAATCAGGCTCAGGAATGTAGGCAGAGCTGTTGCAATCAGGCTCAGGAATGTGGGTGGAGCTGTTGCAATCAGGCTCAGGAATGTGGGCGGAGCTATCGTAATCAGGCTCAGGAATGTGGGTGGAGCTGTCAGTGGCAGGCAGGAGTGCCATGGAGGGGCTGAGGAGCTGTGACTGGCCCAATGGGTCACTTTGCATGGCCAAAGTGGCTCCATAAATCAGGAGTAAGGCAACGCAGCACACAGTAAGGCAACGCAGCACAAATCTCTGCATTGCATTACTCAGCACTAATAAGGTGGTCCATGGACATTATGTGGGTCTTCCCATGCAACTCCCATCGGTTTTTGGCGCATTCCCTGTTTTACCAGAAGTCACAGATCTGGGAAGGCGCCAAAAAGATATGCCTCCTCAGGGAAGGTGTAGCAAGGAGAAATATATTTATTTCTCCTCACTAGTTCCTCTTTCTTCGTGTGCAATAGGTCACGGAATTTCAGTGGGTAGTGAAGTCAAACATCCAAGGCTTACTCTTGGAGGGTGTCGGGTTACACATACTTCAAAACATGTATCAGTCAGAATAAATATAATGCCCAGAAAATGTTATTTTTTTGCATACAGATATACCATTTTTATCATTTATTATCCTAAGATGCTGAAAATAAAGAAGGTTTTATACCACAAGAAGTTATGTACTGAAAATCTCTCTACAGTTTTCTTATAACTTTACCTTGTGTATACATTACATTCATCAAACAAGAGAACGCTACAAGAGGCTAATCCCTGTGTAGCCAAGCACATCAACTGCTTGTTTAATCACAAGTCTTTACTTAGGACCCTACACAGACTTCATAACGGGGCTATTGGTTGTTATCACTCACACAGTTGTTAGGCCATTGGTTATAAGCTAGGTGCAGACCACAGTGTAGGGCAGTTGGGCAGGACTTGCATGCTTGGGGTGACACTGGCCAACTGATAAGATTAGCCTTTTTGAGAGATTGGTATGCAGATTTTAGAGGTGAGTACAAGAGGTCGTATCGAGACTTGTATAAATCTCAATAATTGAAGTGTTGGGAACACAGGCTTTCACATTGGGTACATACTATTCAATGGAAGATGTAAAATACAGCTCATAGGTTCCCGTAATCATTATTCACAGAAGCAAAGGTTTAGAAGACAAGGTTCACCAATGTAGAGTGCAGCACACAATTTTCCCCAATTATTGGGCACAGCACAGGAAGTGCAGGGAATAAAGGCTGAAGTCATGCCTACCTCGCAGGTTGAAGAAAAGAGGGGGATTTGTTTTGCAGTCAGGCTGGCTTGACACAATCATCAAACACAGGAAAAACACTCTAAATTCAAGATGTAGGCATGCCAACCTTACACAATCATTATTCACAGGAAGAAATGTGCAGAGTGCTAAGTGGTGGTATTCTACCTCACCAATCATCATAAAGGACTCTTTTCTCCAGCATGAAAAAGCACAGGATAAGGTGCTGGGATGAGCAGTATTGATTCACCGTAAAGGTGTGCAGCTTGGCTACATTTTCTAAGCATCTATTTTGTGTATGTGTCATTCAAGTCAGGACTTGGACTGGAAAACTAGAACTGTTTTGGTGAGCCTCAGAGAGCAACTAAAAGACAATTTCTATGTTCTACATGCTGATTGTAAGAGGCAGACAGCAATGGAAAGCCTTAGGCACCTAGGAGTTCAGTGCATTCAAGGTTGGGGCCACGTCCACGGGTACTACACCTTCCTTGGCTCCCAACACTCTTAGTAGGTATAGCAGCCATAAAAGGAGGCGGACTTCTTGGGTCCAGTTACGGCCTGTCTATATTGATCAGGGAGAGCTGGTAGGAAAGGGTGTTGACCCAGCTACTAGAGTTATCTGCAACCAAATGTTAGTGGTGTCATAGACTGGTAAGGAAACCTTAGACGTCCACTTTAAAAAGGGTATTACTCTGAGTGGAGTCCAACCAGTTTACAGAATCAAGAACACTGTGAACAACAATTCCATAATCAGTAGGAGACTGGTGACAAGGGTCACACAACAAAAATATGGTCTGCCAAAACAATAAAGTGAGGAATAGGTGTGTTAGACTTGGCCATCTCGACAGGTTCACCCCCAAGAGCTTTGCCTCTACCCCTCCTGTTTTACTAAATTTGTTTATGTTGGACATAGGGCTCTGGGGCAATTGTCACATTTAATTTACATAGTGTTCCCTAGCAGAGTGGTACTACATGTACCCAAGGCACATAAATGAGGTGCTTATAGTGGGCCAGTGGGACTGTGGCACATATTGTACCAGCCACTTAAAAACCCTTTTTAAGCTTGTCTCAGGCCTGCCACTGCAGTGTGTGGTCAATTTTAAACTGCCAATTCAACCTGGAAAAATAAACCCTTTGCCAAGCCTAAAAATCTCTGTTTCATACATAGAAGTCACCCATAAGTTAGGCATTAACCCCTTCGCTGCCAGGCCTTTTCCTCCTCAGGGGCCAAGCCTTTTTTGGCTATTTGGGGTAGTTCACGCTTTAAGCCCTCATAACTTTTTCTCTACATAAGCTACCTATGCTAAATTTGCGTCCTTTTTTTCCAATATCCTAGTGATTCTAGAGGATCCCAGACTTTGTGGGCTGCCCTAAAGGAGACGAAGACATTAGCCAAAATGCAGCAAAAAAAACATTTTTTTTTTTTAAATGGGAAAAAGGGCTGCAGAAGAAGGCTTGTGTTTTTTTTTTCCTGAAAATGTCAAGGTTTCGGGTGGGTCTGATCAGGACTCTGGGTGGGACACCCCTTGAGGTCACTGAATATCCTAAAGAGGTAGTGTACTGGGGCAGAAGAGCAGCTACAGGCATACACGGAAAGGACAGCTATGGACAGGCACAGGAAACTTGAAAGTAAAAGCAGAGCAACCCTTGTGTGAACAAACAGGAAACAAATTACTAATGGACAAACACACTAGGGTTGTACACAGAGTAGAGCGCAGAACCTCTCACAATGACAGGGAATGTCAATGCCTCTGTGCAGTTTGCTCTTGCAGATAGTCACCCCGCCAGCCCCATAAAAAGAAGGCAGCAGAAGTGATTACGTCTCTGGACCCTAGAGAACAAACAAGGATATTACTTATATACACAAGACATGCTTGGGTCCAGCTGGGAACACAGTGGCAATTCCTGGAAAAACAGCAATACCACACTGTCACTGTTAGGCATGAAAGACAACTTATAACACTAGACAAGGATGGGGGCTGGAATTGCCTCCTGGAAACCTGGAGCCAACCCCAGTACAAAGGAGGACACTTATACACTGATGAAGACTGATAGAACACTTACTAGACACAAATATCAAGAGGAAACAGAAACAGAAGGAATAAACTAAGAGGCAGGAACTGGGAACAGGCTCAGGCTGAAGCAAAGGCAGGACTAGAACTGGAAAACAGGGTGCAAACTTCTGGCTTGAGCAAACAGAATCAGGAATGGGAAACAGAGAGCAGGCTCTGTCTAGAACAAGCAAGGGCAGGGTTGGAATACAGGGAGTATGAATAAGCAGAAAACAGGACTGGGAAATAGAGAGCGGGTTCAGGCTGAAACAAGGCAGGACAGGGAAAGAGGGAGCAGGCCCTGGAAGAAACAAACAGGTACAAGGCTAAAAGATATGGGGCAGACTCTGGCTGGAACAATCAGGAGCAGGGCAGAGAAACAGGAAACAGGTTCAACAGAAACAAGACTGCAACACCATCTGATAAAGGGTCTGTTACACAAAGGAATCGAACTCCAATGCACAACGGGATTTTGAGGAAATGGCTGCTTATAAGCAGTTCCAAGCTGCAGAAAACCCCAGGTGAATCACATGACTGGGCTGCACAGGAGAGGTCTCAGGTGTGTGTAGTTTCAGACACTTGCAAGACCTAGAGGAGAGGATCCGGTGAAAAGGAGCAACTGGAATTCTCCTGTAGAAAACAATGGGAAAAAGAATCCAGGCTTTCCTGACTACTAGACTATGCATTATGGGATTTGCAGTCCCAGGAAGCAAAGGTAATACTACAAAAGTATACCTTGGCGAAAAGAGAATCAAACTGGAGTCAGCAAGGGTCCCTAGATAAGTGTTCAAGGTGATTCCCAGGCTTCTGACAGTCCCCTTACAGCGCCCCTAGAGATGGTACGACCAAGTCGTAACAGAAAATGGCATCAACAAAGGGTTTGTGGTGGTAAAATCACCATCTTCCCAGCTTTCAGGAAAAGGCAGAGTTGAATTAGAAAACCCAATTTTTCAACACAATTGTGACATTTTACTGGGACATACCCCATGTTTACTATTTTTTGTGTTTTTAGCCTCCTTCAAGTTAGTGACAGAAATGGGTGAGAAACCAATACTGAATCACAGAAAGCTAAACATTTCTGAAAAGTAGACACAATTCTGAATTCAGCAAGGGGTTATTTGTGTAGATCCTACAAGTGTTTCCTACAGAAAATAACAGCTGAACTTAAAGATTATTGAAATTGAAGTGAAAAAAAAAGCAATTTTTTTCCACGTTTTACTCTATAACTTTTTCCTGCGATGTCAGATTTTGAAAGCAATATACCGTTACATCTGCTGGACTCTTCTGGTTGCGGTGATATATAGGGCCTGTAGGTTCATCAAGAACTCTAGGTACCGAGAGCCAATAAATGAGCTGCACCTTGCAATGAGTTTTCATTGTATTCCGGGTATACAGCAAATAATTTGCTGAAATTTAAAAGGGAAAAATAGGTATCAAGAAAACCTTTGTATTTCCAAAATGAGCAAAAGATAAGGTGTTGAGAATCCATGGTTATTTGTACATCTCTGAATTCTGGGGTGCCCATACTACCATGTGAATTACAGGGCATTTTTCAAATAGACATCTTTTTTACACACTGTCTTACATTTGGAAGGAAAAGATGTAGAGAAAGACAAAGGGTAATAACACCTGTTTTGCTATTCTGTATTCCCCCAAGTCTCCCAATAAAAATGGTACCTCACGTGCGTGGTTAGGCCTACTGCTCACGACAGGAAACACAAAATGGACACATCACATTTTCACAAAGAAAACAGAGCTGTTTTTTTACAAAGTGCCTAGCTGTGGATTTCGGCCTCTTGCTCCGCCGGCACCTGGGGAAACCTAGCAAACCTGTGCATTTTTTTAAACTAGATACCTAGGGGAATCCAAGATGGGGTGACTTGTGGGGTTCTAATCAGGTTCTGTTACCCAGAATCCTCTGCCAACTTCCAAATTTGGCCAAAAAGAACACTTTTTCCTCTCATTTTGGTGACAGAAAGTTATGGAATCTGAGAGGAGCCACAGATTTCCTTCCACCCAGCATTCCCCAAAGCCTCCCAATAAACAATGGTACCTCACTTGTGTGGGTAGGCCTAGTGACCGCGAAAGGAAATGCCCCAAAACACAACGTGGACCCATCACCTTTTCACAAAGAAAACAGAACTGTTTTTTGCAAAGTGTGTAGCTGTGGATTTTTGCCTCTAGCTCAGCCGGTACCTAGGGAAACCTATCAAACCTCTGCATTTTATAAAACTAGACACCCAGGGGAATCCAAAATGGGGTGACTAGTGGGGCTCTGGCCAGGTTATGTTACCCAGAATCTTTGCAAACCTCAAAATTTGTCCAAAGAAACACTTTTTCCTCTCATTTCGGTGACTGAAAGTTCTGGAATCTGAGAGGAGCCACCAATTTCCTTCCACCAAGCATTCCCCCAAGTCTCCCGATATAAATTATCCCTCACTTGTGTGGGTAGGCTTAACGCCCGCGAAAGCAAATGTCCCAAAACACAACGTGGACACATCACATTTTCACAAAAAAACAAAGCTGTTTTTTTACAAAGTGCATAACTGTGGATTTTGGCCTCTAGCTCAGCCGGCACCCAGGGAACCCTAGCAAACCTGCACATTTTTCAAAACTAGATACCTAGGGTAATCTAGGATGGGGTGACTTGTGGGGCTCTGACCAGGTTCTGTTACCCAGAATCCTTTGCAAACCTCAAAATCTGGCCAAAGAAACACTTTTTCCTCTCATTTCGGTGACTGAAAGTTCCGGAATCTGAGAGGAGCCACAAATTTCCTTCTACCAAGCATTCCCCCATGTCTCCCGATAAAAATGATCCCTCACTTGTATGTGATTGCCCAGTGCACGTGACAGGAAATGCCCCAAAACACAACGTGGACACATCACATTTTCACAAAGAAAACAGAGCTATTTTTTACAAAGTGCCTAGCTGTGGATTTTGGCCTGTAGCTCAGCCGGCACCCTGGGAACCCTAGCAAACCTGCACATTTTTTAAAACTAGACACCTAGGGGAATCTAAGATGGGATGAATTGTGGGGCTCTGACCAGGTTCTGTTACCCAGAATCCTTTGTAAACCTCAAAATCTGGCCACAAAATCACTTTTTCCTCTCATTTCGGTGACAGAAAGTTTCAAAATCTGAGAGGAGCCACAAATTTCTTTCCACCAAACGTTCCCCCAAGTCTCCCAATAAAAATGGTACTTCACTTGTGTGGGTAGGCATAGTGACCGCGAAAGGAAATGCCCCAAAACACTAGGTGGACACATCACATTTTCACAAAGAAAACAGAGCTGTTTTTTGCAAAGTGTGTAGCTGTGGATTTTGGCCTCTAGCTCAGCCGGCACATAGGGAAACCTACCAAACATCTGCATTTTATAAAACTAGACACCTAGGGGAATCCAAGATGGGGTGACTTGTGGGGCTCTGACCAGGTTCTGTTACCCAGAATCTTTGCAAACCTCAAAATTTGGCTAAAGAAACACTTTTTTCCAGAATCTGAGAGGAGCCACAAATGTCCTTCCACCAAGCATTCCCTCAAGTCTCCTGATAAAAATGGTCCCTCACTTGTGTGGGTAGGCTTAGCGCCAGCAAAAGGGAATACCCCAAAACTCCACATGGACACATCACATTCCCACAAAAAAACAGAGCTGTTTTTTACAAAGTGCTTAGCTGTGGATTTTGGCCTCTAGCTCAGCCGGCACACAGGGAACCCTAGCAAACCTGCACATTTCTCAAAACTAGACACCTAGGGGAATCCAAGCTGGGGTGACTTGTGGGGCTCTGACCAGGTTCCGTTACCCAGAATCCTTTGAAAACCTCAAAATCTGGCCATAAAAACACTTTATCCTCTCATTTCAGTGACAGAAAGTTATGGAATCTGAGAGGAGCCACAAATGTCCTTCGACCCAGCGTTCCCCCATGTCTCCCGATAAAAATGATCTCTCACTTGTGTGTGATTGCCCAGTGCCTGTGACAGGAAATGCCCCAAAACACAACGTGAACACATCACATTTTCACAAAGAAAACAGAGCTATTTTTTACAAAGTGCCTAGCTGTGGATTTTGGCCTGTAGCTCAGCTGGCACCCTGGGAACCCTAGCAATCCTGCACATTTTTGAAAACTAGACACCTAGGGGAATCTAAGATGGGATGAATTGTTGGGCTCTGACCAGGTTCTGTTACCCAGAATCCTTTGCAAACCTCAAAATCTGGCCACGAAATCACTTTTTCCTCTCATTTCGGTGACAGAAAGTTCCAAAATCTGAAAGGAGCCACAAATTTCTTTCCACCAAACGTTCCCCCAAGTCTCCCAATAAAAATGGCACTTCACTTGTGTGGGTAGGCATAGTGACCGCAAAAGGAAATGCCCCAAAACACTACGTGGACACATCATATTTTCACAAAGAAAACAGAGCTGTTTTTTGCAAAGTGTGTAGCTGTGGATTTTGGCCTATAGCTCAGCCGGCACATAGGGAAACCTACCAAAAATCTGCATTTTATAAAACTAGACACCTAGGGGAATCCAAGATGGGGTGACTTGTGGGGCTCTGACCAGGTTCTGTTACCCAGAATCTTTGCAAACCTCAAAATTTGGCTAAAGAAACACTTTTTTCCAGAATCTGAGAGGAGCCACAATGTCCTTCCACCAAGCATTCCCTCAAGTCTCCTGATAAAAATGGTCCCTCACTTGTGTGGGTAGGCTTAGCGCCAGCAAAAGGGAATACCCCAAAACTCCACATGGACACATCACATTCCCACAAAAAAACAGAGCTGTTTTTTACAAAGTGCTTAGCTGTGGATTTTGGCCTCTAGCTCAGCCGGCACACAGGGAACCCTAGCAAACCTGCACATTTCTCAAAACTAGACACCTAGGGGAATCCAAGCTGGGGTGACTTGTGGGGCTCTGACCAGGTTCTGTTACCCAGAATCCTTTGAAAACCTAAAAATCTGGCCATAAAAACACTTTATCCTCTCATTTCAGTGACAGAAAGTTATGGAATCTGAGAGGAGCCACAAATGTCCTTCGACCCAGCGTTCCCCAATGTCTCCCGATAAAAATGATCCCTCACTTGTGTGTGATTGCCCAGTGCCCGTGACAGGAAATGCCCCAAAACACAACGTGGACACATCACATTTTCACAAAGAAAACAGAGCTATTTTTTACAAAGTGCCTAGCTGTGGATTTTGGCCTGTAGCTCAGCTGGCACCCTGGGAACCCTAGCAATCCTGCACATTTTTGAAAACTAGACACCTAGGGGAATCTAAGATGGGATGAATTGTTGGGCTCTGACCAGGTTCTGTTACCCAGAATCCTTTGCAAACCTCAAAATCTGGCCACAAAATCACTTTTTCCTCTCATTTCGGTGACAGAAAGTTCCAAAATCTGAAAGGAGCCACAAATTTCTTTCCACCAAACGTTCCCCCAAGTCTCCCAGTAAAAATGGCACTTCACTTGTGTGGGTAGGCATAGTGACCGCGAAAGGAAATGCCCCAAAACACTACGTGGACACATCATATTTTCACAAAGAAAACAGAGCTGTTTTTTGCAAAGTGTGTAGCTGTGGATTTTGGCCTATAGCTCAGCCGGCACATAGGGAAACCTACCAAACATCTGCATTTTATAAAACTAGACACCTAGGGGAATCCAAGGTGGGGTGACTTGTGGGGCTCTGACCAGGTTCTGTTACCCAGAATCTTTGCAAACCTCAAAATTTGGCCAAAGAAACACTTTTTTCCTCTCATTTTGGTGACTGAAAGTCCCAGAATCTGAGAGGAGCCGCAAATTTCCTTCCACCAAGCATTCCCTCAAGTCTCCCGATAAAAATGGTCCCTCACTTCTGTGGGTAGGCCTAGCCCCGACAACAGGAAATGCTCCAAAACACAGCGTGGACAAATCTCATTTTCCCAAAGAAAACAGAGCTGTTTTTTGCAAAGTGCCTAGCTGTGGATTATGGCCTCTAGTTTAGCGGGCACCTAGGGAAACCTACCAAACCTGCGCATTTTTTTAAACTAGACACGTAGGGAAATCCAAGATGGGGTGACTTGTGGGGCTCTAACCAGGTTCTGTTACCCAGAATCCTTTAGAAACCTCAAAATTTGGCAAAACAAACATTTTTTCTTCACATTTTGGTGACAGAAATTTCTGGAACCTGAGAGGAGCCACAAATATCATTTTACCCAGCCTTCCCCCATGTCTCCTGATAAAAATGATACCTCACTTGTGTGGGTGGCCCAGGTGCCTACAGCAGAAAAATGCCAAAAACCTGTAGAGATTGAGGGTATAGCACAGCAACTTGATAAACACATATTTTTCTTTTATTCATCTTTTAGGCTGACTCTGCTTTGGGGACCCACACAAGAGAAGTATCATTTTTCTTGGGACACTGAGGGGAACGCTGGATGGTAGGAAATGTGTGCCTCAGCAGTGATACTAAAAAGAAAAGTGAGGAAAATATGCTTTTTTATGCAAATTTTGAGTTTTGCAGAGGAGTCTGGGTAAGAAATGTTGGTGGATCTAGGCAAGCCACACCTCCATGGACTCCTTGGGGTGTCTATTTTTATAACATGTCTGGGTTTCGTAGGTTTCCCTAGATGAAGGCCGCACCTAGGACCAAAACCATAGGTGCCCCCCAAACACAGATAGTTTTGCAATAGATCATTTTGGTGTGTCCACGTACTTATGTGATGTCCCAAACACTAGAATTGTGAAAAGAAATGAACTTAGGTTATGTTAAAAAGACCCCTCACCCACAAACCAAGTTGGTGGCATGCTTCCTCATCAGGGTCCCACCCGAGACACCTAGCGTGTCACAGGTGTGATGTGACGCCTGATTACAGCGGTGCAGGTTTTTTCATTTTTACCACACATACTGGTTGTATTCGGCATGAGTGTGAGGGATGTTTCAGTGGATCAAAATGTATTAACAAGAGATTTCACAAAAATGAAATGCACCGCCATCACCTGTTTTTTGTTTTTAAACAACAAACCCAATAATTATAAATAATAACAAAACTACAAACACAAAAGCTCTAACTGAATACATGACAGTAATGCCAACCCTGAAACTCAACATATAAAAATATAAATCAGCAGTTTACGTTCACAGAATTTCTTAATAATTCTTCAGTCACCCACACACAGCCCAGGATTTGAAGGACAATCGGGGCAGTACATCCTAGTCTCCTTCCTGATACCTCTTTGAGCACAGACTCTACATCTCTTAGCAGAAACGTTTTTTTGGGCCGTGGGAGGAATGTACTCAGTAAAGTGACAATCTTTCAAACTAGCCACGTCCTCCACCACTGCTTCTCTAGGAACTCTTGCCTGTTCCAGTACAACAAGACTCGATAAGATAGACTCCTGAAATTTCACAAATGTCATCATTGACTCTGGAGAACTATCCTTGAACACAACAAAAGCATTAAAAGTTGCCAAGTGGAACAGGTGAACCACTAATTTCTTATACCAAACATAAGACTTACGAGCAGCAGTGTAAGGTTCCAACCTGTGATCTACTCTATCAACACCACCCATCTGCTTATTATAGTCTAAAATACACACAGGTTTGCGCACTTCAGAAACATGACCCCAAACAGCCACAGGTGAAGTACTCTCTTCATGGATGGTAGTAGGCATATGCACATCCCTCCTGTCTACAAATTTCAGAGCTAGCAGCTCACCATTCCGCAAGGCACTGCACTGTCCCTTCTCAAGTTTTTTACAGACAATCTCCCTTGGATAGCCTTTCCAATTAGAGCGGATTGTGCCACAAGCAACAGTGTCCACTCTGAACAACTTCTTGAACAACTGAACTCCAGTGTAGAAGTTATCTACATATAAATGGTGACCTTTGTTAAACAGTTGTCTACCCATCCCCCAAAATTTTCTTACTAACTCCAAAAGTGGGTGGACAACCAGGGGGGTCAATATTGGAATCCCTACCAGTGTAGACCCGGAAATGATAAACATATCAAGTACTACTTTCAGACAGCATATACATTTTAATTCAATACCATGCCCTCTTGCTAGGAATGTACTGCCTAAAAAACAAATTACCCTTGAACAGGACCAAAGACTCTTCTACAGATATTTCTTTGCCTGGAACATAGATCTCTGAAAAACGATCTACCAAATGATCAAGGACAGGTCTAATCTTAAAAAGACAGTCAGAATCAGGGTGACCTCGTGGCAAGGCTAAAGCAGTATCTACAAAATGCAACATTCAAAGAAGAAGCTCATACCGGTTACAACTAATGATTGTAGGAAATATAGCAATTGCCATCAAGGGACTAGTAGACCAATATGAAGAAAGTGATGGCTTCCTTATCAGCCCCATCAAAAAAGTTAAACCCAATAACTTTTTCAACTCTTCCAGATTTGTGGGAATCCACCGGCTAGCTCTAGAGTGTGGCCTAAGTCTGGCAGCGTTGTCCCTCAAATACTGCTCTGCATAAAAATTTGTCTACTCAACAATCTCTTCCAAAACTATATTGTCCATAAACAACTGAAAAACGTTGACGGTCAAAAAGTTTTCCGTATTAACTCGACACCCTGGGAAACCAGTAAACGCAGGAAACTGTGGCTGCTCCATGTTTGGTTCAACCCACGTGTCAGGTCTTTCAATGGGAAGGCTTTCAGCCACTCGCTGCTGCACCATTGGCACATCAGGGTCCTCCTCTAAAACAGGCCCTTCATCAGCACTGAGAGTGGCTTCATCATCAGATGATTCCTCTCTGACACAAAATTCACTTCTTGAGTCTTGCACTTCCTCCTCTGCCTCAGATGCAGAGTCAGTCTCATAATCATGGACAGAAGATGACTCAAAAAGCACACCAACAACCTGCTGAGTGGTCATCCTATGGCTAGCCATGATCCTTCCTACAAAATTAACTGGACAAATGCACCACCAACAACCAGCACTGTGTAAGATAAGTAACAAACAAAGTGTATCTTTATCACTAAGAGTTATAAACTCAAAAACTATACAGTTCACTTGCCTGAAAACGCTTGACTCACCAGCAACTACTCCGCACAGCCACAGCAATCACCAATGATATCCCATTAAAAAGAGAAAAAGAAGCAAATTAGACATAATTCAAATCGGGGGCAATAATCATTGTGCAGAAATCTAAGGACAATTTCACACACAATTCTGCATTCAGTACACCACCTACAAACATGTCATTCATGCATGGCAACAATACTCCTTTTGAGTAAATTTATTTACTTACCTAAAAAATGCAACTAGGCAAACCACAGGACAACCACTGCCAAAACTACAACAAGCCACAGCAAAAGAAGCAAAAGCTTTGAACTAGAACAAAAAGAAGAAATAAACTGTTATTATCATAAATGCCAATACTTTGCCAGTTGACAAACACGCCACCAACCATTTAAAATTTTTCCCTTGTGTCTAGTGTCCTCTGCTTGGGGGCAGATGGGCCTAAAAAAATAGGCTGATCTGCCCCCAAGGGGGGCAGAATTGAAAGAAAATATATTTACCCCTTTGGTGAGCGACCCTTTCCCAAGGGGCCACCCCCCCACACAAAACACACATATGATCCCTGGTGCTAAGTGTATTTTGTCCTCCTAGGGGGCAGATGGGCCTAAAAAAAAAAAAGGCCGATCTGCCCCCAAGGAGAAGGGCAGAACTGCCCAATAGTGCTTTTTTCCCCTTTGGGGCAACCCTTGCTTAAGGGGGCGCCTCCCCAACACAAAAAAACATAAGATAGAAAATAGAAAAAATCCCTGGCGTCTTCATGCTTTCTGCCCCCCCCCACAGGGGCAGAAGGGCCATACAAAATAGGAAAATCTGCCCCTAAAGGGGCAGAAATGGCATAGAATATATTGCCCTCTTTGGGGGGTAACCCTTGCCCAAAGGGCCACCCCCTCACTCAAAGCACACATGATCCCTGGTGCTAAGTGGATTCTGTCCCCCTTGGGGGCAGATGGGCCTAAAAAAAATAGACTGATCTGCCTCCAAGGGGGGCAGAACTGCCCAATAGTGCTTTTTGCTCATTGGGGGCGACCCATGCCCAAGGGGGCGCCCCAACACAAAAAAACACAAAAGAAAGAAAAAAAATCCCTGGCATGTTCATGGTTTCTGCCCCCCTGGGGGCAGAAGGGTCTACATAAAATAGGCCAATCTTCCCCCTTTAGGGTGCGACCCTTGCCGAAGGGGCCACCCCACACACAAAGAACACACATACATGACCCCTGTCGCTAAGTGGATTCTGACCCCACTTGGGGGCAGAAAGGCATAAACAAATAGGCTGATCTGCCCCCAAGGGGGGCAGAACTGTCCAATAGTACTTTGTGCCCAAGGGGGCGCCGCCCCAACACAAAAAACAAAAACAAAAGAAAACTCTGTGGCATCTTCATGGTTTAGGGCCTACAAAAAATATGCCAATCTGCCCCCAAGGGGGGCACAAATGGCCTAGATTACATTGCCCCCTGTGGGGGGCGACCCTTGCCCAAGGGGCCACTCCCCCACACAAAGCACACACACACACATGATCCCTGGAGCTAAGTGGATTCTTCCACCCTTGGGGGAAGAAAGGCATAAAAAATATAGGCTGATCTGCCCCCAAGGGGGGCATAACTGCCCAATAGTGCTTTTGGGCACTTGGGGGCGACCCTTGCCCAAAAGGCTGCCCCCAACACACAAAAAACAAACAAAAAAAAACAATCCCTGTCTCTAGTGGCTTTCTGCCACCCTTGGGGACAAATAGGCCTAAAAATAAGGACAATCTGCCCCCAAGGGGGGCAGAAACGGTGAAAACTTGATTGCCCCCAAAAGGAGTGCAACCCTTGCCCAAGGGGTCACTCTCCCACGCAACAACAACACACACGCACACACACACTAATTCCCTGGTGTCTATTGGGCATTCCTGCAGCGCGATCGGGCAGCAGGAATGCTCAAAGAGACATCAAAGGAAAGGAAAACCCTTTCCTTTCCCTTGATACCTCTTTCAGAGGGATCCCCACCCCCCCCGGAGGTAAAACTTACCTCCTTCCCTGAAGTTGCACTGGAAGCAAATGCCTTCCAGCGCGTCTTTGCACCCTTTCAAGATCACGTGCTGACGTCATGGGGGTGGGGAGAGGAGGTGGAAGGGGAAGCGATTCCCCTTCCAGCCCTGACGTTGGGGGCCCTCGGGGAACGCTAGCACTTCCCCTGAGGGCCAGTAAATGGATGTAATGGTTACATCCATGGCGCCTCACAGGAGCAGCCATGGACGTAACCATTACGTCCATGGCGGTCAAGGTGTTAAAAAGCATATAGGGCGGGGCGCGTTGTATTAAAAGATGAACATGTACTTTTCGGTTTTTAATGTTGTTGTAGTGGAAAATTTTCAAATTCATTGATCACTGCTGTGAGGCCTACCTCTCCCATAGGATAACATTGGGTTCCCTAGTTACATTTAATAGTTGTGACATTTTGTTTGGGATCAGGTAGAAATATCATATTTGATGTTTAAGGAATTATAGTTTAAAATACTCTACTGGGTCAGATGACTAAGGCCCTCATTACAACCCTGGCGGTCGGTGTTAAAGCAGCGGTAATACCGCCAACAGGCGGGTGGAATTTTTTTTTATCACAACCATTGCGGAAACTGCCAACATAGACAGCCACTTTAACACTCCGACCGCGGTAGAAACAAACACTGTGGCAGTAACTGCTAACAGATAGGCGGAACATAAGGTTCCGCCCACTGTATTGCACCACGCCTATCCTCCACCTTTTCCGGGGCAGTGCCAACGCTATCAAAATCACGGCGGCAACAGGACTTGGAAAGGAAACCACTCACATCTCGACACCCAACGAGGAACCAGGACGCCATGGAGCCCGAACTGCAGGTCCTGTCCATACTGGTCTTCCTCCTCTTGTATCAGGAGAAGGAAAGATGCTGTCGATGACCACGGTGAGTACTGCACCTACAACACTGGGTAGGGGGGAGGGAAAAGAGAGTGACACACACACGCAACACGCAACATACAACACCCCGACCCTCTCCCACAACACCATACACACAAGTACATGCAGCAACATTACATATACACCCCCTGACCCCGTGGAAGAACGCAAGGACAAAAGGAAATGATTGTAACAAGTGTGATCAATAAAAATGAGATAGGGCAATTTAAAAAATCAGTATATACAAATATGAACAACAACTACACAAGTCCGGATATTAATCAAATCATTGTCCGTGGATCAGTGTCCCAAAATGCTTGGGCGAAGCCCACACAAGATAGCTGACTCGAAACGGAGAGAACACTGCAGGGGCATCAGATGGAATATAAACAGGCACCTCAGGGGGGAAGGCACCTCAGCCAGATGAACGGATGACGCACTGTTCCACGAGAGGGCTCCATGCCCAATGATTGGGCATGGGGAGTGCAAAGCCACAGTCTCTCAAGTCTCTCCAGTGGTTGGTTTGCCCACTGCTGTATCCTGGGGAGTGCAAAGCCACAGTCTCTCAAGTCACTCCATTAGGTGGTTTGCCCACTGCTGTATCCTGGGGAGTACAAAGCTACAGTCTCTCAAGTCTCTCCAGTGGGTGGTTTGCCCACTGCTGTATCCTGGGGAGTGCAAAGCCACAATCTCTCAAGTGGATAACAGTGTCCATTGGTTCTGGAGGGGGCTTGGTGCCCAGAGTGCTTCATCCTGCCAAGGACTGAGGTAGTGGATGTCATTCTCCACTGGTTCTGGAGGGGGCTTGGTGCCCAGAGTGCTCCACATGCACTGTGGCAGGTCCCATTCCCTCACCTGGGTGTGTGTGCGCCACGAGATTGCCTGGGAACCGGTAGCATGATACGCCATGGAGGCAGAGACACACTCCACCCTGCTGCGGCTTCCCCTGCCACCTGCAGGTACAAACAGTGCTGGGAGTCATGCCTCATGGACGCTGGGCAGGGTCCAGGACATCTCCTGCAGCCTCGGACGGCTGCCCACTGGGGATGATTGCCATGTCAGCTGTGGTGGCACTGTCTGAGCACGTCGCAGGGCTAGTGGTGGTGGTTGCGGCGGTGTCTGTAGCAGAGTTGCTGGCGGTAGTGCATGTGTCTGCACCTGTTGAGGGACACAGCAGGACGTCTTCTGCAGCCTCAGACGGCTGCCCACTGGGGTTGATGATGGGGACTTGCTGAGGCAGCAGACATGCAGGTGGCGGTGCTGGTGGCGGTGCAGGTGGCGATGCAGGTGGCGGTGTCCACCACCGTACAGGTTGATGTTGTGGGTGACTCTGGTCCCTCAGCCGGAGCCACCGTGCCCTGTCCTGACCTGCTCTTCGGCTTGAATCCCTTCCCCACCTTTGATGTTGCTGCTAGTGTCTTGCCACTCTTCCCTTTTGGTTTGGAGGAGCCCTTGCTTGCTGGTAGGTGGGGCTTCTCCCTCCGGCATGTGGGCACCTTCTTCACCTTGGCAGGTGGCGGAATGGCCTGCTCCTTGGCCTCGCTAGGAGGCACACTGGCAGCCCTGATAGGTGGCGCACACGATGAGAAAGGAGTTGCTGGGACCACTGTGCTTTTGGATTTGGTGGCTGAGGTGCTGGGCTGGGACCTGGACAGCCTGGCCCTAGGGGAAGGACCGGGGCGGGGGTATGGAAGAGGTCAATGTTAGCCAGGAAATGTTTCTTAGACACACAGGGATGGGAAGATGGAGGGGGTTTGGGAGTGGAGGAAGAGGTACTGGTTGTAGGAGGTATATGTTTGCTGAATTTGGGTGAAGGTGCATGGGCCGGAGGTTGTTGTGAGGTGGATGGCTATTGGGTGGGTGTGTGCCTGTATTTGTGTAGTTTGGGAGGAGGGCTCACAGACACACTGGGAGAGGACACAGGGGATGTGTGAATGGTAGAGGAGGTGGTGAGTGCACGTGAGCGGTGTGTGGTGATGGGCGTGCTGGTGATGGAGGTAGTGGCTGAGGATGTAGTACATGCAGGTGTGTGGAGACGAGACAGGGAGGGAGCAGGAGGACACAGTGGAAGCAGTGGATGTTGCAGTGTCTGCATGGGGATGATGCTTGTGTGAGTGCCTGTGGGATGTGTGGTGCTTATGTTTTCCATGTCCACTCTTGTGTGTTGATGAGTGTGCACGTGGGTCTGATGGTATGCTTGGGATAGGCTGAGGTACAGGGGATTGGGTCTGGGTGGAGTAAGTTGGAAGGGGGAGGCTGGAACAGGGACAATGGCTGCCATCAGTGCTGAGGCCAGAGCCTGAAATGCTCACTGTTGGGTCAACTGGCTAGAATGTATGCCCTCCAGGTATGCATTTGTTTGCTGCAAATGCCTCTCAACACTCTGGATGGCATTCAAAATGGTAGATTGCCCAACAGTGAGGGATCTCAGGAGGTAAATAGCCTAATCACTGAGGGCAGCAGAGCTGACTCGGGCAGGGGCTGGTGTGCCTGGGGCGAAGGAGATGCCCACCCTCCTGGGTGAGCGGGCATGGGAAAAATGCTGAGGGGCTGCTGGGAGGGCGGTGCTGGTAGGGGGGTGGCGGCTGTACCTGTTGGTGCGGTGGGCACAGAGGTGCCAGCCACCGCAAGGGAGCTCCCATCAGAGGAGGAGTCACTGTCACTGGTGTATGCTCCTTTCCCCATCATGGAGCTCCCCTCGCCCTCTGTCCCACTGGTGCCTTTGGACTCCATTAATTCACCCTCTAGGGCCATGTGGTATGCATCTCCCTCCTGCTCCGATGCCACTGCTCCTCTGCCAGATGATGCTAATGCACGCAAGAACAGGGTGACAAAACAAAAAGGGGGGGAGACAGAAGAGACACATGGTCAGTGCATGCAACACCACTACCGTTGGCGGACACAGCATAATGGGAGCAGCCTTATGTACTAAGCCATGCACTAACAGTGCAGGGGAAAAGCACATGCCCAAGGGGGACTCTGTCTAGACCCATGTCATGCACAGCTGGAACCCATGGGAGCCTGACTAGGTGTAGAGGGCAAATACCACCTTTGGGGTTGGAGTGGGAATGAGGCTGCAAAACAATGGATCTACCTTTGCGCGTCTGCCCTGCCCTAGGGGAACCCACAGGCCACCACCCCCACCTAGACACCTCATCAAGCACGCAGAGTCGGCTGAATGACAGTGTACTCACCCCCTTGTGGCTGCTGTGATGCCCTCAAGCACCCATCCAACTCCGGATATGCCACCACCAGGATCCGGTACATCAGGGGGCCCATGGTGCGATGGGCACCCCTTCCACGTTGGGAGGCCATCCCCAGCTGGGCCTCCGCGGTCTTCTTGATCGTGCGACACAGGTCCTCCCATCTTTTCCGGCAGTGGGTGCTCCGTCTATGGTAGACCTGCAGGGACCGCACTCCCTTGGCGATGGCACGCCAAACACCCTTCTTCTGGTGGGTGATGACCTAGAGGAAAAGTGAAGTTATAATGGATATTACTCTCCCGTACAGTTCTTCTCACACATTGCCTAAAAACCTCCCACCCTGGCCCAGACATACACACACACACACTATCCTCACATGCTTGTCTGTCCCCCCTCCTTCTTCCATCCACAATACTCCATACAATCATGTGCCATCCACCATGCTCAAAGTGTACTCACCTGTTTGTCTGGAGGACCGTACAGTTGTGTGTACTGGGGGAGGACCCCATCCACTATTGTCTCCAACTCCTCCGAAGTGAAGGCAGGGGCCCTTTCCCAAGACACTGTAGCCATTGTCGCTTCCAGACACACGTCACATCAGCACTTGCAGTGTAGGTCCTCTCCTGTTGATGGTCAGGTATCAAGTGAAGGAACAGATAGAAAATGGCGGTCACGTCCACGGCGGTGTGTACCGCCGGCGTACATCATCATTGTCTCCTGGAACCCATAGGGCCCAATGTTAACCAATGCTGAATTGGCCGCAGTCTTCGACCGCCTACAGCGACGGTGTACAACTCTAGCGCAGTTACCTCATTTTCCCTTGTCCCACCTTACAGGTCAGGCAGCCGCCATTTCAGGGGGCCACATGGCAGGCCAAATAACTGCGTCACACCTATTTAGGCCAGGAATACAGAGAGAAAAAGCCACATAGAGAAAATGTAGTATTTTTGCAAAACAGCCTTGTGATACTTAAGTGTTGCATGACCCTCTACTCACCGTTCTCCTCCATAGGGTACGTCCACTGGGGCAGGTGATGAGATGGCGGCATCCTCCGGTGTACACACCCCTGGTGGACCTGTCGACAATGGAAGACAGACACATCTTTATCACTTACAGACTGTATCGTGCAATAATCCAGGAACTGTGTGCCCAGTTGGAGCCTGACCTGATGTCAGCTATCCGCCATCAAACAGGAATACCCCCTCTAGTGCAGGTCCTGTCTGTACTCCATTTCCTGGCCAGTGGGTCTTTTCAAACAACAGTAGCCATGGCATCAGGGATGTCCCAGCCAATGTTCTCTAGCGTGTTGTCCAGAGTGTTGTCTGCCCTGCTGAAACACATGCGCAGCTACATCATTTTCCCTCAAGTGGATGATTTGCCCACAGTGAAAGGTGACTTCTATGCCCTGGGACATATCCCTAACATCATTGGTGCCATTGATGGTACATATGTGGCACCAGAGTCCAGTCCTCCTGCTATTCCTGCGAGGCCCTCAGGATGCAGTATTGCCAAGACTTGCTCCTCCCATGTTGTTAGTTGTGGTGGAGGAGGTAGCGGTCCACCATCAGTCCTCTGTACAGCAATCTGGTGTCTGGATACCATGGAACACACCTTCCCCCGTAATTCATTCCACCTCTTTCTGATGTCATCCTGTGGTCTTGGATGTTGTCCCACTGGGTTGACCCTGTCGACGATTCGCCAACATAGCTCCATCTTCCTCGCAATGGAGGTGTGCTGCACCTGTGATCCGAAAAGCTGTGGCTCTACCCGGATGATTTCCTACACCATGACCCTGAGCTCCTACTCAGAAAACCTGGGGTGTCTTTGAGGTGCCATGATGTGGTGTGGGTGATGTGTGAGGTGCTGTCTGTTGTGATGTGTAGAGGGATGTGTTAGTGTGTGTTGTTTGAGGTGCGTGGATGTTGTATAAGTGATGGTGTTGTGTGTCAGTGGATGCTGGTGTTGTGATTGCTAATCTCTCTCTCTTGCCTTCTTCAAAATTTTACATTGTAAAGGTTTGTGGGTAATGTGGGTGTGTGTTTTATAGTGTTGTGAGTGTGTGGGTGTGGTGTGTGTATGTGTATCAGGTGTGTGTATTTTGAATTGTCCAATGTGGTTGTGTTTTGTAAGTGTGTGTGTATTTTGAGCGAGGCGGTATGTACCGCCAATGGATCACCGCATTTGAAAGACCATTGTGTTGATTCATGGGTCTTGATAGTGTGGGCGTATTCTTGTTGGCGTGAGGGTGTGGGCTTTGATATCACCAGTTTATCACTGACTTTTGGTGTGGCAGACTTGTGTGGGTGTCTATATTGTGGTGGATTCCGAGATGTGGGTCGTAATACCTGTAGTGGAATTCCGCAACAGTATGTTGGCGGTTTTCCGCACGCCAGACAGCGGGATTTACCGCAAGGGTTGTAATGAGGGCCTAAGTGTAGTACAAAGTTAGCTCAACAGAACTGACAAAGAGCGACGCAAAGCCTCGCTGCATACATTCATCAGAACTGGCGCTAAATGATATAATACCCCTCAAAGCAACACCACGCTGACCTCACACTAAAGACATAAGATATCATTCTCCGGGGGTCAAACTTAGTCCTGTGCCTGGCCTGTGCTCCAAATCAGTTATCCTGAACTTGTGGCTTTGTCCTAGTCCAGTTGTACCAGATACCCTCAGATGGTTATGTGCACCTTTAGGTGCTACTTTAATCTAAATCTTAAAAATCACATACTTCAGTACTAATGTTGAAAAGTGGTTTATTGGTAAGGGCAGGTAAGTACCTACACTGATTGAAGTACTGTAATCTGGTTGAATCCTATTGGGACTAGTTTGTCCCTAGGAGAAAGCATTACATGTGTTCATTGTATATGTCATGGATAATTTGTCCGGTCTGTCTTTTTATATTAGTATGATTGAGATTGTGTGAATGTATATTTTTTTATCTTCCTTTACTATGTCCCAGGGTATGTGGAACTGTTTTCGTATTACTTATTTTTATTCAACAATCATATTAATGAATACATCATGTGTTAAATGTTAAAGGCTGTTTCAGAATCATTGTTTTGGATTTTAGGGGTTTGTATCTGTTTGTTATTGTTTTTGGCTATATATTATCATTTTGTCTGAGTTTGGGATTCTGTATCTTAGGAACCCCGGTCTGAAGGTGGGTTAGATATTGTTTGAAGTACCTACACTTAGCAATAGGCCACTAACCTCCACTTAGATTCAGTTAGGTCTCAATAAATTAAACTTAGCTCAACCCTTTGTAGCTTGGCAACGAGCAACAAGGCTTAACTTAGGAGAAAAAGCGTGAAGCATTCAAATATCACAAAACAGTAATTAAATAAAACACAGGGAAGAGTTTAAAAATCCAAAACCAATATATCAACCTAGGAAATATTTTTAGCTTTAAAATAACACCAAAATTAATAAAATTGAATAAAGGGAACCGGAGACATGTTTTTTTTTAAAGAATTAATGCTTTCTAACGCCTAGAAGCAACTAGCACTCAAAGGGTTAAAAAAAAAGGTCACGCTCGAAAGGAACAAAGTACAGAGTTCAGGCCACCCACAAGATAACACTGTCACACTTACTTTAAGAAGTGTTTCTTGATTCAGGAAAGTGCTCCACAGCACCAGCCAAAAGTTCAGGTGCTCTGGTTTGCCTCTTGTGGTCTGGGACTACAACTCCCACAATGCACCTCTTCAACTTATGGAGTTGCTCCAAACATCTCCAAACTTCTGGATCTTCTTCCAGAGGTCCTTTTTGGGTCCTAGAAGTGTCCACAAATTGATCAAAGGTTCCAGAAGCTCTGAGGTGTTCATTGGGAGTTTGTACTACAATTCTCAGAATACACCCTGTCAGAATCTTCAAATGGCCACTGGATGCTGGTCAGCTTGGCTCTGCTTGCAGGACTTGATACAGGGGACTCTGGACAGTTCCTTTGTACCTGTAGCAAACAGGGAGTCCCTTCTTAAAGCAGTAGAAAACAGGCAAAGTCCTTTTAGTGGTGAAGGCCAAGTGTGCAGCTGGTGCAGTTCTTTAGAGTGCAGTCTCCAGATGCAGGGCAGGAGTCCAACAGGGCAGTCCTACTTCTTCTGGTGTTCTTCTTTGTTTGGATCTGGTAGAGAACTGAGGTGTGGGTGCAACTCTGCCAGTTTTATCCTTGTCCCTGGGCGAAAAACAGGGAGGGGTCCTGGTTCTCCAATCTGAGGCAGGGTCCTTCCCCCTGTGATGACCACTTTCTGAGAAGTGTGGCAAAAATCAAACCAAGGGAGCAACATTCCTCAAAAATCTGTCATGACTGAAACTGATTTTTTTGGCTGAGCCCACCCACTGGTGTGGCTAAAAATCTTAAACACACTTGTCTCCTGCCCTCTCCTAATTTAATCGGGGGGCACCAAATTGGGTTTGCAGGATGTGAGGGAGGTGCTGCGTTGCTCCAAATGTCCTTCCATGCCTTTGAAGGCCAGTTTGGCAGCCCACCCCTTCCTGCTTCTCCATCTGCTGGGGGAAATTCTTCTCCCCCAGGCACATCTCTTTGTGTTCAGCCCAGGCTACTTCAAACCTCATCAATGCATCCTGGCAAGACTACCAGACGCTGGCCAATCAAAGCAGAACACTTCAGGGCTGAAATTGGCAACTTTTTAGGTAGAGTTTAAAACTATTTACCTGAACAAGTTATATTCAATCCAACAATTGTAAGTTGTGAGATTTATTATAACAATTAATTTGATATCAAACTTGATGTATCTGACACTTACATTTAAATAAAGTCTCCCAATTCTAGCCTATTGGGGTCATTCACCACAATGAGAGAAACATGAATTTGGCTGTTTTACCTCACCAGGGTGTATAAAACTATTTTTATAAGGTCCCTGCTTATAGTTACATGGCATCCAGCCCTAGAGGCTCATAGGGTATACCTTAGGGCTGACTTAAAAGTAAAAATAAGGTAGTTTAGACTTTGGAAGTACTTTTAATTCCAAAGTCGAATTTGCATATAACTTTAATTTAAAAGCAGCCAATAAGTCAGGCCTGCCTTTAAAATGACAACTCAGCACCTATGGGTGCACTACCTATACTGTGGTCCCTAAACCTGCATACCCTACCATAAACTAGGGATTTGTAGGTAGGTTGACAAAGCCAATTATATTTAACCTAATTTGCATACTTATTGTACACAGAGCACAGGATTGGGAATGATTAGCAGTGCCCAGGGCACCATCAGATTCAGGAAAATACCAGCAAAAAGCATAAATTAAAATGGGGGCAAAAAGTTAGGGGTCCTCTGCAATCAGCCCTGTTTTCTCACAACTACTGATAAGATTGTTGTTGTTTTGGTCTCAAATAAATTATTACACTTAAAATGTAATATATTTTTCTAGACTGGTGTTGGATTTTTCTTATGTGGTGTTTACACTTTATTATTGTTTACATGCTGCATAGATACTTTATACATTGCTTCTAAGTTAAGCCTGACTGTATTTGTGTCAAGCTACCAGAGGTTTAAGCATAGGTTAATTTAGTGACATTTTGTGATTCACTCTGATGAGGATTGTGGCTGTTGCTTGAGAAGGGCTCACATACCCCTCAACCAAGAAGCCAATTTCTCACAAGGTGGTTATGTGGAGGTCATTTTGATGTAAAACTATGTCTATCATTTCTAAATGACTGGTGAGACTTCAGACAGCTCACAGTTTTTCATATGAGACACCCTATTAGGTTTACTGTAGGAGTGATCTGATATATATATATATATATATATATATATATATATATATATATATATATATATACACATAGCTATAGATATATATAGATAGATATATAGATATATAGATATATATAACTACACAAAACCATTGAAATTCAGCAGTCATGGTGATAGTTAACTCAAGTAACTGCAACTCGGGTCCCCACCATGCACACTTTTCTCATCAATAATTTTATTGCAAATGTTGCAGTGATAACCAAGATACCATAGAAGGTGTCACTAATGATGTAATATGCGGAGTAATTAGATGAGCATTGACATTTATTTGCCCATAAGGGGTCTCCAAGGGACCCCTCTATGTGTCCTATGGGGTCAGGATACCAGTATCCTGACCCCTTATTTGTTTTTGCATTCTTCTTTTCCCACCCAACCCTATCGATGCGACAAACAAAATGGTGACTACAACTTTTCTGTTAGGATGTGGGCAGCCAATCAGGGCCTTGGTGTTTTCCAGGATCCGCAGGTCTGTATTCACAGAGGATCTGTGCCCATATAGCTGTTTTTTAAACTCTAATATCTCAGAAACTACTTAACAGATTTACACCAAATACCAGAAAGCATAATCTGCGTACCAAGATTTAGCTTCTGGCCAAATTTGGTGTAATTCCAAGTAGCAGTTCGTGCTGTAGGCATGTCTAAAGGCTATATGGGAAAATAAATGGGAAAATGTGTTTTAAGACCCTGCTTTTTCTCAGCCCCCTCTTGACAGATCCCCTTGAAACTTTCAAGACACCAGCTGAACTGATGGAAGTATGTTTTAAAAATTTGGTGAAGATTTGTCAAGCGGCGCCAAAATATTCTATCTATTTATCTATCTACCTATATAGATATATGTTGTATATTTCTATTTATATAAATGTATATATACACACATATACGTATATCTATATATATGTGTGTGTGGGTATATATATACATATACCTATATATAAATATACATTTACACATACATATATAACGTATTTATGTTCACTAAAAAAACAAAGGTGTCATCTGTGATGTCATTTGAGATGTCATCATATCATGATTGATGTAATATGTGAGGTCAGTTGCAGGCACATGAGTTATAGTTAGGTGAGGTAACAATAACTGCTCAGTTAGTAAATATTAGCAAGAGGTGAAGATGCCAAATCCATACTTTTGCGTGGAAATTTGAGATAATGTGCAGGAAACTCATAGGAGAGGATAACCAACTTAGACAAGAGGTCTCATATTGTGATGTCATCTCAGACCCAGGATCGAAAGTGGAGGGTGAACACTCTGGGTTTGGAAACATGTGGTCATGAATCTGAGATGAATTTAGTTTTTTACGTATCGACAGGCAGGCCAAGCACATACCAAAAAGCCAACAAAGAGGAGGGAGGGAACAGACGAGAAGAGGACAAAGAAGGAGGAACAAGAGGTGAGTGGAAAGGACGAACAACTCACAGCAAGCAAAAATAGTAATGCCAGATAATATGGTAATAAATCTAACTGACATTCCCCTATCTCCAGAAGATGAGTTAGTGTTGTCCTTAGGGTTATTGTTCTACCCACAAGAAGATTTCAGTTATGCACAATCACATATAGAGCTGTACAATTTTGTACAACAACTTGGATTGAAAAAATATTTTGCATTAAGACAGAAGTTGAATGTGGAAGAGATGGAATTGAGGAATCCTCTTTAAGTCTTACAGGTTAGTGACTTGGCAAATTCAAATTATTTGATCATGCTGGGGCATAAGGAGAACAATCCGAACCCCTGATTGAACGCACCCAGTTATAGTCTATGTTGGATTTAAATGAAGGGGGAAACACAGACATTAGGCCAGAATTGAAGATTATCCCTCCTTTAGTTCATGGCAATATAGAGGTGTTCTCCGAACCTACGGCAATGGAGATGAGGAAAATACATATGATGTGCAGAAGGGAAAGAGGTACACTGTTGTGTACACATGTTATGTATAAATGGGCTAACAGCGAAGATTGTATGGTTAGGGCCTCAGATAAGGGGCCAATGTGATCCTATGGAACAAGGAATCTTATGTGACAGAGGCATATAAGTAATTAAATGATGTGCAGTGTTATACTAGACTAACTAGAGCAATGTATGACAGAGTGAAAAGAGAGTTTTTTGGTAAATGTATTGTGTGGACAGAATCTGGATTACTGAATTGGGATGAATATGCCTTTTTGAGAGTTGAAGAATCTGTAATACCAATGTTTTATCCCATTCCAAAAGTGTACAAGGATGCTAATAATCCCTCTGGTAGACGATTAGAGCTGTGATAGGCAGTATTTTTTAAACTACTTCCATCTATATTGATCAATTCTTGCAAACTCTGGGTAGAACCCTCCCTTTATATATCAGAGACACTTCAGAGTTTCTGAAGTGCATATTCAATGACCCGTAGGAGGAAGGTATGAATATGATGACCTTGGATGTTTCTATACCATATACGAGTATATGTAACCATGATGGTTTAGGAGTGGTGCAATATTTTCTGAGAATGAGACCTCTTATTTTTATTGCACGTACAAATATGCTGCTTAAAATGATAGAATGGTGCTTAACCGGTAATATTTTCATGTGCAATGGAGAACTGTTCTAACAGGCGAAGAGTCAGTCATGGGAACCTGCTTCAACCACAGCCATGTAAATTTGCTCATGGGCTCTTGGGAGAATCAGGTTCTCCATATTGCCAAGATAGGAGAATGGACAGATATAATCTATACTTCACAAGCAGTATTAGTAGAACTCAGCTGAATTGTTTAGATGTTTGCATATTGGTGCCACATTCTAGATTGGTAACCATAGTGTTTAGAAATCTACAGCAGGAAACAGCACACTGCACACTCAAAGATTTCATCCAGATGCCGTGAAACATAATATCCCATATGTAAAATTGCTAGGGGCAAAGCATATTTCCAGTACTACATCCATGTTTAATAAAGCACAAGGCAAAGTGATATCTAGTTTGTGGGTTAGAGGTTACACAGATGACACCCTATCTTCAGCTAAATCCAGAGTCTGTAGTCTGAAAAGGGGGAATATCTTATTTGGAATTAGCCAAAAGGATCTGAGCAAGAGCAAGGGTGAAGCTAACACAGTCAAGTTTTTCACTAGTTATAATGAGAGACATTCACAGTATAAAAAATAATTAAGAAGACACTGACATTGGATCAAAAATGATCCAGTGATTGGCTGAGATATGAGTAGTCAACCACAAATGACTTTCAAAAGATCCAGAGCCATGAGGGGCAATATAGTGAAAACTGAAGTCGTTTCCAAAAGACAGACGTGGCTTAAACCTGCACTAGGATTTCGTAAGTGCCTTAAGTGCAAAGCATGTCAAAATGGAAGGAACATGTTAGACATATTGACACCTCTTGGGAAGCTGTTGAAAATACGGAAATCCTTGAATTGTTAGATGGAATTTGCAGTTTATATTCTATCTTGTCCCTGTCCAAAGATGTATGTAGGGAGTATGACTTTCCCAGTGCAAAAGTGTATTGTTCAGCACCATTATGTAATATAAAATAATGATAGCTGTTACCCAGTAGCCGTCATTTCTATATGGTGCTCGGTGGGGATTATTGACTGTGTTCCTAAGAGGTCTAGAGAGCGGGAGATAGGGCAAAGTATTATGAATGAAGGAATCAAGATATATTTTAGAAATGGATACTATACAACTATTTGGTTTAAATACCAATGAGGAACTGCATGTCCACCTATGAGGGTAATTGTAGCCTGACAAAGACTGCCTATCTGTCAACTACTGATTACTGAATATGTTTTCAGATGAATTGTTTTAATGTTTTTAATATTGTGATTTTATATGTATGTCATTTCAAGGGCAGTACTGATGGTTAGGATACTCAGAAAAGTTGAGGATGTTTTGAAAAACAAGAAGTTGGAATTAAGTTTGTGTATGATGGTTTTAGCCTGCATGACCAGCCGGGCTATATAAAGAAAATTGCCCACGTGGGCCAAATGTTTGTATTGAATAAGCAAAGTAAATATTTATTAAAGGAGACTGCCGTGGGTAATTAAACAAAATTATAGAAATAACTTTTGCTATTCATGTTGATGTGTTTGTTTGCTTATGTGCATTTAATATTCAGTGAAGATACACTTGGGATCAATTCTGAAGAATCTGGGTAAGAAAAATGATAAGAGATTTTTTGAAATTATGAAATTGCATAATCAATTTTAGTGCCTTATGCGGTTACATTATAAAGGGTTTATATTAAGGATGAAATGATGAAATTGCATAATCAATTTTAGTGCCTTATGCGGTTAAATTATAAAGGGTTTATATTAAGGATGGAATAATTAGAGGGGTCTGGAGGATTAAATGATGGTAACTAACATTCAAAGATGGCACTGCCCTTAACATTGTTAAGTAATGTTGTAATAAAGGGGAAAAATACTGTGAAACATGCTTGGAAACACGATTGACAATCCTCTGCTGATAAAAAAATATACTGCACCTATACGAATTCAGTGGTGAGACTTCTGAACTTGTTGCGAGGAGTCATTCTGGGATATCTATAGCTATATATATATATGTATATATATCTATCTACATATATATATATATATATATATATATATATATATATATATATATACATACATATGTAGATAGATAGATAGATAGATAGATAGATAGATAGATAGATAGATAGATAGATAGATAGATAGATAAAGATATCTGTGTGTTTTTTTAATATATTTTCCCTAGATGGAGCATTTTTTGTTTTACCAATAAATTTGGCGTTGCATATGGAATCTTCACAAAAGTTTCAAAAAGTATATTTTGTTCAGTTCAGCTGCTTTCTAGAAAGTTTCAGGGTGATTTGTGGAGCAGGGGCTGAGAAAAAGGGGGTGTCCCAAAACACTTTGTACCCATTGTATGTCAAAGAGATTTTTCAAAATTGTGAACACGACTGCAGCCCAAACCTCTGAATGGAATAACGCCAAATTTGGCATAAAGCTAGATCTTGGTGCCAAAAGCATGTTTTTTGTGATTTGGTGTAAATCCCTTCAGTAGTTTTAGAGAAATTAGAGTTTAAATAATGTAAATATATAGGGATGCAGATTTTCCACATGTTGGAAAGTGTATTATTGGTAAGGATAGGTAAGTACCCACACTTAGCAGTAGGCGACTAACTCCCACTAGGTCCAGTTAGGTCTCAATATATTAATATTAGCTCAACCCTTGGTAGCTTGGCCACGAGCGACAAAGCTTAACCTAGGAGACAGGTGTGTAAAGCATTTAGTAATCACAAAACAGTTAATAAGTCAAACAAGGAACATAATAAAAATCCAAAACCAATTCATAACAATAGATTATGTTTTTATCTTTAAAATGACACCAAAACAATTAAAATTGGATAAGGGGAACTTGAGATATGATTTTTTAAAAACATTAATGTTTCCTAGCTCATAGAAACTAAAAGCACCAATCTGGTCACAGTCAAAGTTTGAGGCAGACCGCGATGGAGCCCTGCTTGGCTACAGCAAGCAGAAGGCCTCAGGTAAAAGTTTACCTTCGGACCTAGGGCCGGGTTATGAGTTCAGTGGATGGTTTACACAATCGGCCCAACCTTTGATGCAGAGGTTGCCACCATACTAGCTACCTCCCTGCGGCCCATTAAGAGTTTCCTGCTAGGTCAGTGGGCAGGAACCTGAGTTTCTGCCTGCTGGCTTAGCGGGAAACAGCCTACAAAATTGTCTCTGGCTCGTAATCGAGCCAGTTCAATGCTGGACATACACTCTTGTAATATTCCCTGTCTGCCAAGTGCATGGGCAGTGCAAGGGACCCCTGGGGGCTGCACCCGTTCTCCACCAGTCTTTTCAAGGTGTGCTACTGCCATGAACTCACTGGCGGAGAGCAAGGTTGCAAAACCCTGCTTAGCAGTAGGTGACTAACTCCACTCCCACTGCTTGCAGCGCTGTCCTGGTGGATAAGGACCACCACCTACCACCAGACTGCCGGGATCCCTAATCCTGGTGGAGCTGGCGGTCCCATCGCGGCCTGACTGCCAGGCTTGAAATATGACACTAGGGCCTCTGCATTTCCAGAAGCCTGACTGCTGTCCACTAGTCTGGTGGTCTAGTGACTACTAGACTCGTAATGAGGGTCTTAGTCTTTTTCTTCAAGATTTTGTTCAATGGGGCAATGTCACCAATCTGATTCGACTTCCTGAGAGCCCTCTTCGGATACGTGTATTAGAAGACCTCAGTGAAGAATTCTACATTTGGCCTTAGACAATTTTTCAGGGTAGAAATCTTTGTCCTGGCTGAAGTTGAATTTGGATCTGACATCCCTGGAGTCTTCCTCGGATGTTGTGCGTGTTAAGACCCAGTCAACTTTATATGGACAACCCTCCATAGCAAGCCGATTTCGAGTCAACGTCATCGGATTTCTTTTACAGGAGCCCCCAGTGAAATCCTGGAAGTCTGTGGCTCCAGAGCTTTTTTTCAGGCCCAGTCGTGGTTGGGGTAAGCCAGCTTGACTCATGACATCGGATCGGTCCCTTTATGGGGCTTTTTCCAAAAGTTCTCCAAACTTCTGGATCTTCTTTCAGAATGTCTTAGAAGGTACTTTAGGAGTCCACAACTCATTCCAAACGTTCCAGAAGCTCTGAGTTTCTCCATGAGGGTTAGGACTCCCAGAATGAACCTGGCTAAAACTCTAAAATGACCACTGGACAGTAGTCAGCTGGTCTCTTCCTTCAGGATTTGATGCAGGTGACCCTGGTAACCTAGTTATCACCTATAGAAAGCAGGGGGTCCCTTCTTGAACCATTTGAAGCCAGGCAAAGTCATTTTTGTGGTAAAGCCCAAGTGTGCAGCTGGTGCAGTCCTTTAGAGTGCAGTGTCCAGGTGCAGGTCAGGGGTCCAGCAGGGATGTCCCTCTTCTTCTGATGTTGTTCCTTGTAGAAATCTGAGACCTGGGTGCCACTCTGCCATATTTAACCTTCCTCCGGAGGTAGAAAGCAAGGCGGGGCAACTGTCCAATCACAGGCAAGCCACCACCCTCTTGGATGACCACTTCCTGGGAAGTGTGGCAAAAATCAATCCATGAGAGAAGCATGCTTTAAAGATCCAAAATTACGGAATCTGAATTTTTGAGGTTAGGTATGGCTGAGTCCACCCACTGGTGTGGCTACATTCCCTTTACACACCCCACTCCAGCTCTCTACTAATATAATCAGGGGGAGCACCTGGCTGTCTGGTTTTGCAGAAAATGGGGGAGGTCATGAGCTCACCCAAATGTCCTTTCCTCCTTTGAAGACCAATTTGGCTGCTCTCCCCCATCATTTATTACCTCCTGCTGAGGCAGATCTCCCAGAGGCACTTCCTTTGTCTTCAGCCCATGCCACAACACACCTCCTCAAGGCAGTCTGGCCAGGCTGCCAGGGGCTGGCCAATCAGTAAAGGGCACTACAAAGCTGAAGTTGGCAACTTTCAGGAAGAGTTCTCCAACTGTTTCTGTGAACTAGTTATATTAAAATCAACAATGCCAAGTTGTTGGATTTATTATAACAACAAGTTCGGCACAAAACGTGACATATCTAGCTCCTTTTGAGACATTAATAATTAAAATCAACTCTCCCTATTACAGCCTATAGAGCCCATTCACTACAATGAGGAAAAAACTAATTTGGCAATTTATCGTCACTGAGGCTTATAAAACATTTTATAAGGTTCCTGCTTATAGTTACACTGCACCAAACCCTGGAGGCACCTAGGGCTTACCTTAGGGATGACTTTTATGTAAAAATAAGGTAGTTGAAGACTTTGTAAGTACTTTTAATTTGGAATTTGAAAGTAATTTTAATTTGGAAACAGCAAGCAAGACAGGCCTGCCTTTACAATGACACTGGACACCTCAGCAGTACACCTAGGGGGGCACCTATGCTGGGGTCCCTAAACCTGCATGCCCTACCATATTCCAGGGACCTATAGGGAGGTTGATACTGTCAATTATAATTATCCTAAATTGCATAGTCATTTTAATCCAAGGACAGGCCCTGTGAATGTTTATCAGTGCCCAGGGCACCATCAGAGTCGGGAAAACACCAGCAAATAGTAAAAAGGTAGGCAAAAATGTAGGGGGCTTCTGGAATCAGCCCAGTTTTCCCACACTGTGGACCCAACTGCCCCCATGCAGAAATCTGATTGGCTACCAACACTGCAACCAGGAAGTGTTGGCAGCCATCTTGGGATACACAAAGCCCCCCTCCTGGGCAGGGAGAAAGCTCCCTCTCTGTGACAGTAATGCTGCTCCCACAGGAGGAGGGGAGCTGGCTGGGACCGCTGGGGGCTTCAGCCACCCCTCTGGTCCCCAGCATTGTGAAATGGCCAGGCCCCGAGGGAAGGGTCCCCAAGGATGAGATCAGCCCTGGAGAGCGGGGGCCATGCAGGTCCCTCCCCAAAAATGAATTCATAGTTAGGCTGAGCCTCAGGGTTGGAGTCCCTGGGCTGAGATCAGCCTGGAGAGGGAGAGTGAGGCCCAGGTGTGGTGGACAACCCCCACTGCGCACGACCGAAGGATGTGTGTAGTACAGGTTTGGGTGGTTATAGGGGTTATGTGCAGGGCCTGGCCACATGCAAGGCTCTGCGGTCAACCGCAGCTGTGCTGAAGGCCTTGAATAGAATTGGGATAGGCGGTTATAGGGGACATGTGCAGCAGGCCTGCCGCTGGTGCACTGGAGGCATGCCAAATGCAAGCCTGTTCGCACCTGAGCAAACTGCAACCAGCTCCAGCCACTCTACTCATTTACACCCAGGTAACCCTCTGTCATACTCATTATTAAAATCTCTAAATACTTTTAAGCACTGAAATATCATTATTTTTCCTAATAAGGTGCAAGGCTCACTATCATCCCGAAATTTCAGAGTCACTCTTAACACTCTATATGAGCATTCTAGTATGCTTGCCAAAATGTCTGAGCAAAGATCATTACACTATGGTCTACTTAATGTGCACTCCCTCAGTAAGCATGGTCAAGACATTTGTGATCTCTTTATTGAACTTCAACTGGATCTCTTCTTTATTATTAAATGTTGGCTTAAGGAGTTGTTTAACCCAGATGTTGCCCAGATGCCGACCAGGCATTGCCTCTGGACCACATTATTGTCAGGAGAGACAGACCAGAGTCCTGTGTAGGTAGTTTGGTCATTATCTATAGGAATTGTTACCAATGTATCACTTTTGACTTCTTCTTAGAAGGTACAGAAAGTCTGGGGTTTTGTTTTAAACGTAGGCCCATATTTAAACTTTTTTAGCGTCGCATTTGCGTCATTTTTTGATGCAAAATCTGCGCAAACTTACAAAATACAATTGTATTTTGTAAGTTTGCGCTGCTTTTGCGTCAAAAAACGAGGCAAATGCGGCACTAAAAAAGTTTAAATATGGGCCTTAGTCTTTCACAGACGTTTGTGGGTAGAAGTATTTATGGCCCTCCAAAACAAGCTCTAGTTTTCTGACTTCCTTAGGTGAAGCTTTGGCTCCCGCCATAGTATGTTTTGCCAATTTTACCTTCCTGAGAGATGTGAATCTCCACTGAGACTACACCCATGACCCTGAAGTACCTAATTATATGGATTTTTGGGTCTTCAACAACTGGTAGCATCCCCCACACACTCTGAAGTTCAAACATTTGAAGAAATTTGCACTAATAAATTCACTTTTGTAGTAAAACATTTGATTCAGCAGGCCTGGTGTGACCATTTTCTGATACCATTTATCATCCCATTTAATACCTCAACATAACCCCAAATATAATGTTCACCCCTCAAACGATTTGGAAATGAAGAAAGTTACTAACTAACCCTATTTTTGCTAAACAGCTATATGCCTCTATTCTTACTATGTCAGGTAATGTAACAGAAGATGTTTTAAGTTTTAAAAATTGGATCACCAGGTTATTGATGATTTTGCCGCAAAAACTCCTCTTAGGCATAACCCTAAGTCATGGCTCTCTGCTCTCTGGTATTTCCAAGCCCTTGCCGAGCAACATTGTCACTGTAAGAGGATCAAGCAAAAATGGCAAAAAGCATATAGTACTCATGATTTACAGCAGTTTATAAGAGCACAAAAAATCTGCCATAACCAGATAAAGACAGAAAAAAAGGCCTTTTTCTCCACACAGATTGAGGAAGATATGACAGATCCTAAAACCATCTTTACAACTGCTAAGTCTTTTCTTCAACCTGAAGCACATATAAAAGCAAAATTTCCAATTCTCAATTTCTATGAGACCAAATCTCCTCATTTTTTTAGGACAAATTATTTAACATTAAATGGGAATTCAGTCATAGCTGTCTAGCAAAGACTGACCTTAAAAAACGTATCACTCCGAACAAGACATCCCTATAATGTATGTATGAATGTATTGAGTATTTATAAAGCGCATTCTGGCCCGAGGGCATCGAAGCGCTAACTGGGTGAGGCATAGTCTACTAACAGGAGGTTCCAAGACTTATTGCGGGAAGAGCCAAGTCTTGACCAGTCTCCTAAATGTTAGATAGTTGTGTTCTTGCCTTAGATCCAATGGGAGTGAGTTCCAGATTTTAGCAGCCGCAATGGTAAACGCTCTATCTCCCCACTTCGCCTTCTTGGTGCGGGAAGTTTGGATTCGATAGGCAGAGGCAGATCGCAACAGCCTATTCGGCCTATACCATTGCAGTTTGGTGGTTAGAGCCTTAGGCCCAATCCCATGGACAGCCTTCTGAGTGATACAGAGAGCCTTGAAAGAGAGCCGCTGGGCTACCGAAAGCCAGTGTAGATTTCTAAGGCACCTCTTAGCAGAGGCCCCGCGGCCAAGCAATCTTATAAATCTGGTTCACCTCTTGTTCCCTGTCTGGTATATGAATCCAGTAATTATTGAGATTCTTAACTGTTCCTTATATATAGTTGATGTTCCTATTGACTGGAAATCCACTGTGATCAAACCCCTGCAGAAAAAACAAGTAGAAGATCTTTCCACTCTTTCAAATTTGTGTCCTATTTTGCTACTTCTAGCTCTCAGCAAAATTATTGTAAAACATGTAAACAGTCAACTAACAGTGTACTTGGAAGAAGCTAACATTCTTCATCCTTGTCAGTCTGGTTTCCACCCCAGCCACTCCATAGAGTCAGACTTACTAGAAGTTGCTGATACTCTAAAGTTTACTTTAGATGTTGGGAAGAATACTGTGCTGATATTATTAGATCTGTCAGCTGCATTCAACACCGTCTCTCATGACATCTGAATGCAACAAATCCAGAATGGGGCATTTCCATTCTTGCCATGGCTCAATTCTTTTCCTTCAAGCCGTATACAAACAGGTGAATTAGGTCCTCACTCATCAGTGGAAAATGTAGTAACTTCAAAAGCCGCTCAGGGCTTATCTTTGAGCCTGGTTCTTTTCAACATCTACATGGTCCTCCTATTTCGCTGGTTAACTCTTTTGGGATCAAAACCATTTCTTACACTGATGACACAAAGTTTATCTTGGCTTTGGAGGAAGTTTCTACTTGTTCCAAATCCAACTTTAAATGTTGTCTTACCAAAGATATTCACTGGATGCAGCATAACCATCTAAAATGCAATACTGACAAGACAGAGATCCTGCTACTCAGGAATGAAAACCTTTTTGATCATCAGATATGGTGGTCAATTGCTGCTCGCTCTCCCATAGCCATGGTAAAGAAGTGAAAAATTTAGGAATAACATTTGAAGCTTCCCTGTCCTTTCATCCGCAAGCGCTTTCTGTAGCAGGAATGTGTTTCTAATTAAAGACAGCCTTGTAAAAACCTTCGATTTTCTTCCTCTATCAGCAAGAAAAACTGGTGGATGCAATGATAACACCTAGGCTTGATTATTGCAACAGCTTATATGCCACCAAACAAATGATTCAGAGATTGCAGATAGTACAAAATGCTGCTGCCAGGCTGGTGCTGAAACTACCTTGTCGCTGCTCCACATAAGCTGCTCTGGAAGCTCTATTGGCTGTCTGTTCATAAAAGGGTTATTTTTCAAATCTTGTTTTTCACTTTCAGAGCCTATAGAGCCTGAGGTCCTACGTATCTCAATGAGCAATTCACTCATTATATAATCTATCGGACCCTAAGATATTCATCAGCCAACCTCCTTATACCTTTCAGGTTTGGACTTAAAATTAGAGGTGGTAAATCCTTTGCAATACTTGAATCAATACCTGGAACTATCTCCACTTGTCATTGACACTTATAGAGTCTGAAACATGTTACAGAAAACATCTTAAGGCATGGATCTTTAATGCCCCGATGCTCTTTGTCAATCACTGATGCATTAATGTGGTTCCCCTTTAGCAGGATATTCCTTCTATAAGCTCCCAGGTATTCTGTTCGGTGCTAGGATGCTTCCTTGGGAATTTAAGTGTGCTTCATAAATGTCTATTCATTCATTTCATTTATAGATTTAAAATATATGCCTAATTATAAAATCCTTATAATCTTTGGTTTCTTCAGTGAATTTCTAAGGATTTATTCATGTTATTTTCCTAACTATAAAGACCCTGTGACCTTTGTTTTTTTCAGTGAAGTTCTATGGTTTCCGATATTTATATTTCCTAAATATAACGGCCCTTTGACATTTGAATTTTTCAATGAATTTCTAAGGTTTTTTTTTCTCCAAATGTTTAGTAACTATAAAGTATGTATACCTTTGTTTTTTGTGAATTATATGCTAAATACGCATAATGTATTTAATGTATGTTTTATTTAGAAAATATGTGGCATTATTTACTATTGAAAAGTTTAATAGTATTTAATTGTGCTGTGCAATGTAATTTTTGTATTAATTGGAAAATAAATATTTTGAAATAGAATACTTTTTACATTTTAAAAATGTAATGACATTAATTTTGATAATGTAAAATATTTATTTTGTATGCAAAGTGCTCAAAACAATATTTTTGGAACTGCAGCTCCGAGTTCCTGAAAAAGCTAGACTGCAAAGAACTCTATGGTTTCTGTAATGTAATGTAGAAATTATATATATATATATTTATATATATACATATATATATATATATATATATATATACACACACACACATATTCACATATTAAAAGGTTTATATGTTCCACCCTATATTTGTTTTTAGAAATAGTTGTTGATCTTTCACACTTTGCGAATCTGCCAACTGGAACTTTGAATCTGCCCAATAAGACAACCATGCCTTACAATTTGATTAACTGCATTTGGACCACATTCTACTGTATTTGAAGCTGCACTCCGTAGCAGTTATTTCCGATTTCATCTCTTTTGAGACAGAAGGAAGATTCAGTGTTTCTGTGTTGTTCTGCTGATTTTGTGATGTTTTTCCTTCAAAAGTGGCTACAGCTTCATCTTTGCAGGAACCTCATGCAGACATCAGTATAGAAGAAGACCAGGAGACATACCCTCACAAAAAGGAGACTGAAGTCTGGAAACATATTTCCATACCATCGGGGAAGAAGAAGGTGAAAGTATTTACCTGTGACCAGCTCCATGTGAAGCATTTGAAAACCATTCACAATAGGGTTTACGATCATATATTGCGGGACAAGGCAGCTGGACCAGGTTCTTCAACATCTACTGGACCACAAGATGAAGCATCATCACCCTCCATGATTACCATTCCAGCTGTTTGCCCAGAATTGAAGGAAATGGTGACACACTCTGGCAAATGCTGGATGCTAATACCGCTTAAGGTTTCCTAAATCACTGCATTATTTTCTCCTGTGGAAAACGACTTTTTAGACTTTTCTTTCACATGTCAAAAAAAAGTTAATCATGTTTGAACAGTGTTTTCTTTATTAAAATAAAAAAAGATAAAAGTGTTAGAAAACACTTTTTAAAAAAAAGTTTGTGTTAGAACCGTTCCATCCAGTCAAAAAAAAGAGTTGTCTTTGTTTTATTGCTTTAATGATATATTTATATGTATCAGTGTGTCTGGGTGTGTCAGTATATGCATCAGTATGTCTGGTGTGTGTAAGTAGATGTATTAGTGTTTTGATCAATGTGTAAGTGGATGTATCAGTGTTGCCTGCATGTGTCAATGCCTGCATCGAAGTGTGCCTGTGTGCAGTAGCTGCATTAGTGTTTGCTTTGGTGTGTTAATGAGTGTCTCAGTGTATACCTGGGTGTGTAACGAGCTGTATTAGTGTGTGCATAGTTCTGAACATCTTGTGAGGATTCGTCAATCAATGTCAAAGTTATTGGCAAAACAAAAAACTATTTTCCTATAGAAACAAGATCCTCCCAATAACTACCTACTGGTGACTGCCATATATACGGCCCCGGAGACCAACAACTCCACAGGGCCGGCCAATCCCAAAAAAAAGGAGGTGACTGTGCAGCCCCACTCCTTGAGCAATTTAAGGCCCTGGGGACCGCCACCCCTTCAGGGCCAGATCCTGCTGTCTCCGGAAGTGCCCAGCCTCAGGAGATAGCTGTCTGCTTTTGTAGGAGGCTGGCTCTCTATGTACTGTCCACAAATCATGTGCACTGTGCAGAGTCCAATGCTCTGTTTTTGTAATAGTGCGGGCGAGAAGTTAGGCTTATCTTAGAGATGTGCTAAGCATTTATTGTGGTTACAGTATTAATAAATTTGAACATACACTAAGAATAATTCAAGACTAATTTATAAACATACTTCAGATTTTTATACATTTTTTAAGACCAAGATCATCAATATATGCTGAGTACTTTTTTAGTTATGAGTTTTCAAAGTTTAGAAAATGTTCTGTTTTATGCGTAATTAAGCACTATAGGAATCATTGGAAAAATATTTTAAAATGCACATAAAGTCAGGCAATGCTCTCACAAGTGTCGCCTTCTAAATTTAGGTCGAGGTTGTCGAGATGTCCTGTGGGCCAGCGCAAGAAGTTTAGGTGGCTCTCGGTTCAAGTGGGAGCAGCAACTGAGGGGCATATTTATACTTGTCTTGCACCAAATGTGCATGGAAAACTAACTCCATATTTATATTTTGGCACTAGACCCATCTAGCACCAAACTTATGGGTTTAAAGTCATTTTTTGGATGTGGAAATCTACTTTGGGTGAATGAGATGCAAAGTAGATGTTCCTGTGCAAAAAATGACTCTATGGCCTGAGCGCCATAATTATCCTCCCATGCTAAAATCATGCATGGGGGAGGAGGGGTCAAATAATGTTACAAAACTGGCTTTGCACCATTATTTAACACCTCGGTCAGGGCAGGCATTAGGGGACCTGTGGGCCTATTTCCATGGTGGAACACCATGGGAATAAGCCCACAGGTGCCCTCCCTAGGCCCCAGGGACACCCCCACCCACGCCAGAGGGACAGCAGAGGATGGGGGACGCCATCCCAGGTAAATATAAATGTGTACAGGTTTTTTTTTTTAAGTGTCATTGGGGGCCCTGAAGTGGGCCCTCCTCCATGGCACTGGGTGCAATGGCCATGCCCAGTGGACCCTGGTACCCTGTGCTGGCAATTGGGGTCGTCGGCATGGCTCTTGTCTTTTCTAAGACAAGAGTCTCCATGGTTTTGCGTCAGAAAGTGAAGCAAGGCTGGTTAGAGTCATTTTTTTTTTACTCTAACCTGCCTAATGTCATTTTTTGGTGCAAACCCCCTTCTTGGTGCAAATCTCCTTCTTCCATACCGCTAGCCTCACCCAGCTAACGTCATTTTTACGCTAGCCTACTCTTTGCACTGGTGCACCATTCCATAAATATGGTGCCCGACTGATGCTCAGAAATGGTGCAAGCCGGTGCTAAACATTTTGGTGCAAAACTACGTTGGTGCAGGTTTGCACCAAAAAGTATAAATCAGGGCTGATGCACAATCAAGAAGCAGACCACATGAAAATACACTGCACAGATGGACTTACATTTAAGACTAGTGGTTGCCTTTGGAAGGTGGAGGTTGCAAGGGGTTAAGGGCTTGGAGGGTGAATTGCAGGTCAGCAGGGCCACTCTGGAGGGTGTTTCGTGGGTTTCCTGAAGTCCCATGACAGGTGCTTATTTCTGGGCTTTTGATAGTCCAGAGTGGACTTTGCTTCTGATGTTGGGGTCCAGTACCATGGGTAATGGTACGTGTCTTTTGGGTCTTCTGTTTGGATTTTGTCAGGCTGCTGGATCCTGTTAATTGGTCCCCTGCCAGTTACTGGACTCCACTGGTTCCTTGCCTGCAGGGTGCAGGAAAGTGATACCTTCACTCTAAGGGAGGTCCCTGGCACTTTTCAGAAGGCTGGAGGTGCTCTTAGGTTTTTTAGAGTCCTTCAGGCGTCCAGGCAGCACCTCCACAACTATTGTCGAGTCCTTGGAGGAGCAGGCAGGGTTTGTCGCCTATTACTTTGTGCAGCAGGACTTCTGTTCTCATGCCTTGGGTCTTCTTGATTCCTGGTCTTTTTCTTTCCATCAAATCTGATATGCTGTTCTAGGGACACCCACTATATACTGCAGTAGGAGAGTGTTAGGGAAAGTACTCGGTGGTGGCCAATAGACCACCTACCTTAAGATGGCTACACTTCCTGATGGAGGTGGTCACATTCTTAACCCTGATTGTCTATTTTCCTGCCAACCAAGATGGAGAAAAATGAAATGGAGTGGTCACCTCCCTACCACACCTGCGGGGTGGTGCAGGCTGGGGATGGACACTCCTCCAATCCTTGCTAGTTTTCCCACTGGTTTTCCTGCCTAAATTTGGAGCAAAACCATTGGTCAGCCATCTCCCGCTAGCAGAAGAGACAGGATAAGATTTCGAAGGCGGTAAAACCTTTAAAGCTGATCGCTGTTGCAGGGTGCTTGCCTCATGGAAGAGGTGTACTATCTCTATCTAAGAAAGGCTTTGTGTTCTAGCTCCTGAGAGCACAGGCTCTCACCCCAGGAGTCCACAATCATGTCTGATGATGGCAGGCTGGTAAAGACCAGTCAGCAAATTGTGAGTCAAGGGACATCAAACTCCACATGTCTATCTCCTGCCAATTGGAAATTACACTAGCACTGGTTAGCAGTGGTAAAGTGCCCAGAGTAACAATAACAATAAAATCAGAGTCCAGCACACATCAACAACCTGGGGAACAGAGGCAAAAAGTTAAGGGAGACCACGCCAAGGATGAAAAGTCTAACACGTGTCCCCCCCAGCTAAAAGTGGGGAGCAACTACCCAACCTCATGGGAGTTCTCATCACTAAGGCGGAAAAACCTGGACAGACCATCAGCATTGGCGTGCTCTGTACCAGGACGATGTTCCACCGTAAAGTCCATCCCCTGTAGGGAAATGGACCACCTCAACAGTTTTGGATTCTCACCCCTCATCTGCATTAACCATCTGAGGGGCCTGTGGTCGGTCTGAACTCGGAAGTGAGTCCCAAACAAGTAGGGTCTTAGCTTCTTCAGTGCCCAGACCACAGCAAACGCTTCGCGTTCTATGGCACTCCACCTACGTTCCCTGGGTAGTAACCTCCTGCTAATGAAGGATACGGGTTGATCTAGGCCCTCTTCATTAAGCTGTGAGAGTACTGCTCAATACCATGCTCTGAGGCGTCTGTTTGCACAACAAACTCCTTGGAGTAGTCAGGTGCCTTCAGCACAGGTGCTGTGCACATGGCAGCCTTCAGGGCATCAAAAGCGTTCTGGCAAGCCTCTGTCCAGATCACTTTCTTGGGTTGCTTCTTGGAAGTCAACTCAGTTAAGGGGTAACAATGGTACCATATCCCTTAACAAACCTCCGGTAATATCCTGTGAGGCCTAAAAAGGCTCTCACTTCAGTCTGGGTCTTGGGGGGCTCCCAAGCCAGAATCGTGTCAATCTTAGGCTGTAGGGGTGCCACCTGGCCACTCCCCACCTGGTGTCCTAAGTACATCACAGAACCCTGCCCTATTTGGCACTTGCTCGCCTTAATAGTGAGGCCTGCCTTCTGCAGGGCCTCTAACACTCTCCAGAGGTGTTGCAGGTGTTCCTCCCATGTGGAACTAAACACAGCAATGTCATCCAGGTAGGCGGCACTGAACTCATCCAGTCCTGCCAACACCTGGTTGACCAACCTCTGAAAGGTGGCAGGGGCGTTCTTCATCCCAAAGGGCATCACATTGAAGTGGAAGTGCCCATCTGGGGTAGAGAATGCTGACCTCTCCTTTGCCCCCTCAGTTAAGGCAATCTGCCAGTACCCAGATGTTAAATCAAACGTACTGAGGTACTTGGCAGCTCCTAACCGATCAATGAGCTCATCAGCTCGGGGGATGGGGTGTGCGTCAGTCTTGCTGACCGCATTGAGACCCCGGTAGTCCACACAGAACCTAAGTTCTAGAGTGGCACCAGGAGCAGCAGCCTTTGGGACCAAGACCACTGGGCTGTCCCAAGGACTGCTGGAGTGCTCAATAACCCCTAGGGTTAACATTTTGGAGACTTCCTCCTTAATGCAAGCCCTGACCCTGTCAGTCACCCTGTAAACCTTATGTTTAACAGGTGTACTGTCCCCAGTGTCCACATCATGTGTGCACAGGTGTGTGACTCCTGGGATCAGGGAAAACAGCGAGGCGAACTGTCCCAGCACGTGGCGACAGTCCCTCTGCTGTTCCTCAGTCAGGGAGGGGGAGAGGATCACTCCCTCCACAGACCCATCTTTCTCTCCTGCAGACAGTAGGTCAGGAAGAGGCTCACTCTCTTCCTCCACCCCGTCATCTGTTGCTAGGAGCATGAATAGCTCAGTTCGCTCAAAGTGTGGTTTGAGGCGGTTGACATGTAGGACCCTCAAAGGGTTCCTGGGGGATTGCAAGTCTACCAGATAGGTGATCTCGCTCTTTCTTTCCACCACCTCAAAAGGCCCAGTCCACTTATCTTGGAGAGCCCTAGGCTCCACTGGTGCCATGACCCCCAATGCTATCCTATGATAGAGGTATGCCTTGCAATTGTGAAAAACTAATTTGTAAAGTTTTCCACTATATGGACATGTTATACTTAAAGGTACATGTCCAACATTTTAAATACACTGCACAATGCCCTTGAGGGTGGCTTACATGTAAAAACAAGGAAAGTGTGGTCATAGCAAGTGGGTACACTTGCCAGGTCAAAAGGGCAGTTTAGACCTGCACCCAACAGTGGCCGGCCTGAGATGTGTTTAATAGGCTACTGTAGTTAGTTTCACACTCAGTGCTGCAGGCCCACTAGTAGCGTTTAATTTACAGGTCTTGGGCCCATACAGCATACTTACTAGGGTCTTACAAGTTGATTGAGTATACTAAATAGTTGTAGCCCAATTATACAGTATTTACAGGAGATAACACATGCAGTTTAACACTTTTTAGCAGTTTAAAGTACTCAGAGTCCTGAAACCAAGAAAAACAGGGTCAGAAAAATAGAAGGAAGAAGGCACAAAATTTGGGGATGACCTTGTAGAAAGGGCCATTTTCCAACAGAACCCCGCTCAGCCTAAAGTCAGGGTAGACCAACCAATACCTTGATGGGCTTCCCTGCTCAGGGTGATAGAATTTGGACAATAGCCCACCACTGCAGGGGCATTTTGTCATTTCTACGTCTCTCTGAACCCAGTTATATCCCTCTGTCTATACTTTCTGAGGCTACTGACCTGACCCAAGGGGAATCCTCCTCCTTATCTATGAACCCCATCTGTGCAGTACCTAACCTTAACTTGCTCACAGATGCATCCCAGTAGGCAGACAGTACCACTATGGCAAAAAAAGTGCTGTGACCCATTGCACTCCTTGGACCAGACTTCTATCTCCAACCAAAGATAATGCTGTCCATAAAGACCACAACCAATAAAGGCCATTGACATCTGTCAGCATCCCCTAGCCAGGCTCCAGGCTGTGCAGAACTCTCTTACCCCGGCGCTTCTCAGAGTGGGGGACAGTAACCCCAGGTGACTTGCAATGTTTTTTCACTGAACCTCCGACCAGTTCTAGGGTGATATCCTGAAACTGATCCTTCAACCCAGGGTCTATACTCTTAGGCTGAACAGGTGCCTGGGAAGCCAGAACTTTTAGGCGAATATTACTACCCCTCTCAAGGGAGACACACTCTGCATGTGTCATGCAAGATTCTGCCTTGTGCAGTTCCCCAGCCCTCTGTCCCAATGCCAATGCATGGAGTCCCTTCTGACAAGAACTGGAGCAGCACTTTATAACCACCAGGGTCAGTCTAGAGGTATTCCTTTACCAGAGCTGGCAACCCCTGACCCACTAGTCAGACCCAGACAAGGAATCCGCAAACAGGGAGAGTCACAGAATGGTTTAAGCAAACAAATATCTAAAAGTGGCATTTTCAAACTGACAATCTAAAAATCAACTTCACTAAAAGATGTATTTTTAACTTGTGAGCTCAGAGACCACAAATTCAATATTTCCATCTGCTCTCAAAGGGAAACTCCACTCTAAGGATATTGGAAACCAAATTTGCCAGTATTTCATTGTTAGTACATGTAAATGTAAAACACATCAGTACACGTCCCACCTTTCACATACACTGCACCCTGTCAATGGGAATACCTAGGGCCTACCTTAGGGGTACCTTACATGTATTAAAAGGTAAGGCTTAGGCCTCACAAGTGGGTACACTTGCCAAGTTGAACTGGTAGTTTAAAACTGCACACACAGGCACACTACAGTGACAGGTCTGAGCATGTTTACAGGCCTACTAATGTGGGTGTCACAACCATTGCTGCAGGCCCACTAGTAGCATTTGATTTACAGGCCCTGGGCACCTATAGTGCACTTTACTAGGGGCTTACTAGTAAATAACATATGGCAGTCATGGAAAAGCCAATTACACATACACTTTATAGAGGATCACTTGCACTTTAGCACTGGTCAGCAGTGGTAAAGGTCCCTCAGTATCAAAAGCAGCAAAAGCAGAGTACAGCACACAGTCAAACCATGGGAAGCAGATGCTAAAAGACAGGGGAGTTCACACCAAGGATGCCAGGTTTAATAGGTATCCTCTCTCCTCTGGCTCCTTTGCCCTGTTTTTTTCCTTCATGGGGTCATTGTCCTCTTTGGGCCCTGATTCTGAGGTCAGGTTTACCCAGGGTCCTGCATTTTCTAGAGTGGTGAAGTAATTCTCTTCAGACTGTGGTGCAGATTGCTTTCTGCTGACCTCTTCCCAGGCTTTATGGACTATCTACTACTCTAGCTTTGAATTGCCCTTAGAGCTTTTTAGTCCTCTTCCATGCACATGTTCCTCAGCTCAGTCATGCTGTAGCTCTCAATGGCATTGATGTTCAACTCCATCTGTGACCGGTCCCTGGTAGATGCCCCTTCTTGGTCATCCTGATTCCCCTTCTGGATGCATGGAGGGCCTTCCTGAAGCTCCAGATTTTCCTCCTTTGTTGTTTCTTGCAATCTTTGACTTCCTCAAAGGCTTGCAGGGCTATCAGTACCATTTTAGAAGATTCCTATCCATATTCAACCACATCTCCTTGCGGATCTCTTCCAGCTCTATCACATTGTAGAAGGATAGGCAGTTGATGTCCAGAATAAATTCCTTTCTGGTGCAAAAATAAGAATATCAAGTGCATGAAGATGAAGCAGGAAGTACATTTAGAAAAATTACCAATTGAGAGAAAAAAGTAGAAAAATATGTAATGGTATTTTATGTAGAATAATAGTGTAAACCGACTTGCTGTAAGACACTGCAAAAATACAAGTCATATCCCACCACTGAACACCAATGTTACAAATTGGGTTTCTGGATGGCTGCGGTATGCACTCTTTCCAAGCAGGAAGCTCAATCCTAGTCAGGATACGGCACCACACACTTTCAATTAATCTATGCTTACCTGCTAGTAGCTTGGCACAGAGCAGTCAACTTGAGAGACATTTACCTCTTTACGAGTTTTGGCGTTTTTTTGACAGAACTGCCATGGTTGCTGGTGCCAAAAGAAAGCCTGTGTTGATGGTATCCCTCCTGCTGTATTAAGAGTCCACAAAGAAGACCGCCAAAATAAAGCCACAAATCTGACACCGCCAGGACAATTGATGGTAGAAAAGAGGTGGTCCCACCACCAGCACTGCCATGCCGACCACATCCCGCCCTCAATATTATGAACCACAAATCAGCACAACAGTAGTTGCACAGAAGTTATCCATGGGCAGTCCGAACCGCTACACTCAAAAACTCACCTCAGCCAAATCACAACACCACATTGTACAGTACGAATACCCCACACCTGAGACACATAGGGTGAGTGGATGCCTTCTTCCACTGGTTCTGGAGGGGGCTTTGTGTGAAGTGATGCAGCACATGGGGTGTGCAAGGTCACAGTCACTCACCTGGGTGTCAGATCTACATGATTTTCTGTGAGCAGGATGTATGACACAACTTGGATGCAGGACTACAGTCCATCTGCCAGCGGGGATGGCTGTACAGTGTTTGCAGTGCTGGTGCAGGCGTCGGTGCTGCCAGTGGAGGGGGGAGGCTCCAGCCCTTCCCCTGCAGCCTCAGACGGCTGCCCACTGGGGCTGCTGTTGCAAGGTGGCGGTGCTGTTTGCGGCGGTGCTTGCGGTGCTGCTGCCCGCGGTGCAGGTGGCGGTGCTGGCCAAGGTGCAGGTGGATGGGCTGCCAGTGGAGAGGGGAGGCTCCAGCCCTTCCCGTGCAGCCTCGGACGGCTGCCCACTGGGGCTGCTGCTGCTTGCGGCGGTACTTGAGGCGCTGCTGGCCGTGGTGCAGGTGGCGGTGCAGGTGGCGGTGCTGGCTGTGGTGCAGGTGGTGGGGCTGACAGTGGAGGGGGGAGGCTCCAGCCCTTTCCCTGCAGCCTTGGACAGCTGAAGTGCCCTGGCTGGTGTTCTGTGCCCCTTCCTGCCTTTGGCAGATGGTGGTGCCTACTTGATTCTACCAGCTGGAGTCTTTGCCTTGGCGTTGCTGGCCAGTTGTGCCTCCTTTTCCTTGCTGGATGCTCTCCCCTTTTTGTCCTTTCCTGGTGGCGGACCATTCTTGGCCTTGGCAGGTGTTGGTGGCACACTGGCTGGGCTGACGAGTGCCTCCTTAGAGCCTCTCATAGCTGCAGAACCCACAGTGGACTTGGACTTGGTGTCTGAGGTGCTCGGCTGGGTTCTAGCCTCCCTAGCCCGTGGTGAAGAACGGGAGTAGGGTGACCACCTGGCATTGAGGCAAATTCTGGACAGGACTGTTAAAAATTCAGGACAAAGGGTCAAAATTCAGGACAAAAATTCAGGACAAACGGTCAAAATTCAGGACAAAAATTCAAGAACAAACGTCAGTTTTACAGACACGCGCAAGAGAGGCCATGTCTCACTATGTTGTCAGTGCATTTCTTTACTCTTTTTTTAACATAGCACTATTTATTCACTGAGGACCTTTTGTGATTGCCTCCTGGTATGCTACATTCAGGTGTCACATTACGTCCTTGTTCAGTAGTAAATTAATGCCCTTCAGTACTGCGGCAAGGCCATCATCCCTACCCAAATCTACCCGATCTTTCCTGAAGAGAAAGTAACAGCAAAAATTGTATTATGTTTCTGAACATTTTAAAACCCCTGGCAAACAGTTTGGGACACATTAAGGTAATTAACCTTATGCCAGTTTAAACAAATTGAACAAAAACATCTGGCTTACCCCAACCGCCCATGGACTTTCAACCTAATTTTTTTTTAAAGAGGCAGGGCAGATGGTGTGGGCGACAGTCTCACACCTAATGTCAGGATGTGATGTACCTATAACTTGTCTGTAGTCTCACTGCACTAGAGTGTATAAATGGAACTCTACATTTATCTCAGAAATTGGAGCCCGGACTACCAATCAAAGATAATCAAAGAGGAGGATGAAACTGAGATCAAATGGGAGATCCACGGCAAGTAATTCAAAGGGTTGTTGCTAAGAACTGGATAAATAAAGAAGAGAAGAACAAGGTGGGACAATTCCTACAATCAGACAAGATGGGTCCACCAAGACTATTTGAAGGTATTGGCCACCTAGGGAGTTGTCTCTGCACACAGGAGCGAAACAGAAGGGGCACTGTCAAGTGGTTGAACAAGCAACACCCATCAACCTTGGCAAACTCTTCTGGTGCAACGGTCCGCTGTTAGTGCTTTTGAAGGGTGAGCAGGGGCCAGACCCCTTGCAAGGTTGTGCAAGGCAATTGCTCGCTTTGTCCATGTCTTTATATGGTTTTGAAATTGAGCAAAAGCCAAACTAGAGATCTGGGTTATCCCGAAGGGTCAAGTACACATAGAATCTTCAAAATATTTGGGATGTAAATTGCACAAACAAAATTTTGAAATTTTAAAATGTAATTAGTGTTTCTTTAACATATGGCTCTGTTTTTGCCTTCATATACAATTAGATCTCAGATTGAACTGGGAACCAGTTACCTTTTGATACCTAGTGATTAATATCTACCATTCTTACACTGATTTCCAGGATGAAAATCTCTGCAGAGCGAACGGTCCCTCCAAGCCCAGTTTGCTTTTTGGTCTTCTCTTCTGCTTTCTGTAAAGGCCACGTGGCACTAGTGAAGATGGTGTGCTACCCCAATGATAGTATTAATTTGCAAACCTTCCCCTGCTTGTCCTTCATTCCTTCTTCAGATAGGCCACACGTCTGATTTGGTCACTGCGGCGCCATCGGGAGCTCTTTCCACTCTAAAGCTAACTGCGGGTGGATTAGGTCTTCTGGACTTAGGATGCTATTATTCAGCTGCACAGGTCCAATGGGTGGCTCACTGGCTTTCTGCCCACTTCCCTGCATGAGATGGGGTTTACCAGTAAAGACTTTTAAGGAAGGCTTAATGCACTGCTCATTGTTTCCTACTGACCATTCTACGGATCACCATCTGGGGTTATCATGCACAGCTTTCTCTTGGCTTGCCAGAACCTGTAAACTGACACGAAGAAACCCTATGCTCCTGCACTACCTTTGCTAAGCCTTCCCACTTACGCAGGATGGCTGTGCTCGGAGCAACTCCATCAGTGGCCTGTTGCAGGTGTCTTAAAATTGGGGACTGAACAGTGAGCTACTAAATTTCCAAACCCTTGTGGCAGACTACCATGTTCACGCCGGTCAACTCCTTACTTACAACCACCTTAAATAATCATTAAATGCCCTATTTCATGTCTGCCACCTAGCACTAACCCTACAAGAGGTGTGCCAGAAGCTCTGTACCATAGGAAATGGTGGCAAACTGATAGAATGGGTGTACAGACCTTTCCTGCAACATAGAAACCACTCCAGGTCTTCTCGCCATACTACCTGGGTGATTGATGTAGCCAAACCTCTGCAAGATATGGACTAAAATACTGGACTTTCCCCACAAAGTACCCCACAGCTGTCACTTTAAGTAAATTCATAGTGCTTCCTTGTGAATGCATTTTGCCTGTTGCTTGCCATTGACCTTGCGGTTTGTAACTCACAATTTGTTGCTTTCAATTTGCTGGCTTTATTTGTTTTAGGCTATGCAGCTTGAATTCAGCCCTTCCCTTGCCAAAACCTTATTTACAGTATCCTGCCGAGTGCCTTTCTGTAAACAGGCCTGTAAATCTTGTTCTTATCTTATCATATTTGCTGTGCATTCAAAGAACAAAGTCAAATGTCAGGCTCTGTCTTCGGTGGGAACTTAGTGTTTACTTTCCTTTCTCTGACTTCAAAGTGAGAGGGTTTATGCGACAATCTTGCTGGATACTGGGGTTAGGAAAGAGTTTTTTCTATCACATGACAACATTTAAATAAAACTTCAGAATATATCAGAATTAGAAGTACAAATCAAGCACATTTTTGTTAATTCTGAACTGTGCTGGAAACAAATACCTTTACATGATTAAAACAAATCATTGCATTAGGTGATGCAATTTCCACACATCATCATCTGTGCACAGTATAGTTTGATTTGAAAAACTGTATATCTGTGCAAATGTAATGGTCATTTCAATCAAAAATGTGTTGTCTGTAATGGAGGTGTGTTAGCATATCATCCATACTGCACTCGACTCTGCTCTGCACCACTACACGCCACTGCACCCTAGTCTGTATCACTCTACTCTACTCCATGCCACTGCACCCTTCTCCATTCGGAACCACTCCACATTATGCCACTGCACTCTATGCTACCTCACACTATGCCTCTCTACTCTACTCTGTACTACTCTACTCTATGCCACTGCACTTTATGCCTCTCTACACCACTGCGCTCTGCTCGTCTGCACGCCATACCACTCCAGTCTAGGCCACACCAATCTAATCCACACAACTCCACTCTCTGCCACTCTGCAACACTACACTGCACGCCACTGCACTCTAAGCTAATACACTCTAAGGTAATGCAGTTTACTCTGTAACACTCAACTATATGCCCCTGCACTCTACATCAATAGACTGTATATCACTCTAATCTACTCTGCACCCCTGCTCTCTATGCCACAGCACTCTACACTACTTTACACCATCACACTCTGGCCCTCATTCTGATTCTGGCGGGCGGCGGAGGCCGCCCGCCAGAATTCAGCCCTCCATAATACCGCTCCGCGGTCAAAAGACCGCAGAGGGTATTATGAGTTTTTCCCTGGGCTGGCGGGCGGTCTCCAAAAGACCGCCCGCCAGCCCAGGGAAAAACTCCCTTCCCACGAGGATGCCGGCTCGTAATCGAGCCGGCGGAGTGGGAAGGTGCGACGGGTGCTACTGCACCCGTCGCGTATTTCACTGTCTGCTACGCAGACAGTGAAATACTAGCGGGGCCCTCTTACGGGGGCCCCTGCAGTGCCCATGCCATTGGCATGGGCACTGCAGGGGCCCCCAGGGGCCCCACAACAATCCTTACCGCCATCCTGTTCCTGGCGGGCGAGCCGCCAGGAACAGGATGGCGGTAAGGATTGTCAGAATCCCCTTGGAGGATTCTTAGGGGCAGAGGAAAACCGGCGGGAGACCGCCGGTTTTCCCTTTCTGACCGCGGCCAAAGCGCCGCGGTCAGAATGCCCAAGGGAGCACCGCCGGCCTGTCGGCGGTGCTCCCGCCCCCGTTGGCCCTGGCGGTTCTCTACCGCCAGGGTCATAATGAGGCCCTCTATGCCACTTTATGCAACTCCACTATAACCTGCACCTCTCCACTCTAAGCCACCTCACTCTACTGTGAAATAATCTACTTTATGCCACTGCACTCTGTGCCACTGCATTCTATTCCACTGCACTCTCCACTCTATGCAACTGCACTCTACTCTGAAACAATATATTCTACGCCACTGTATTCTAAACCACTCTGACCACTGCACTCTAGTTCAATGCACTCTACACCACTGCACGCTGACACTCTGCAACACTGCACTGGCCGCCACTATATTCTACACCACTCTGCTCTGTACTACTGCATTCTGCACCAATATACTCTATTCCACTGCATTCTATGCCACTCTACTCTGCCCAATGCCACTATATGCAACTGCACTCTACACCAGTGCACTCTAAACAACTGCACTGTGCCCTTTACTCTGCACCACTGTACTCTATGCCACTGTTATCTGTACCACTCTACACCACTATACTGACACTCTACTTTGCAACTCTGCACTCTACACCACTCTATGCCACTGCACTCTAGGCACTATACTCTACTCTACACCACTCTACAATACTCCACTCCGCACCACTCTACACCACTGCACTCTGTGCCACGAGTCTACTCTGCACTCTATGACACTGCACCACTCTGCATTACTGCACTCTGCTACTCTATTGTATGCCACTCTACTCCACTGCACTCTATGTAACTCTACCCCATGCCACTCTATGCCACTGCACTCTGCGCCAATGCACTCTAAACAACTGCACTGTACGCCACTGCCCTCTACTCTGTACCACTGTACTCTACGCCACTGCTCTCTGTGCCACTCTACTCCACTCTACATCACTGCACTGACACTCTACTCTGCAGCGTTGCACTCTCTACCACTGTACTATACACTGATGTACTATGTACTACTGCATTCTATGCCACTGCACTCTATGCCACTCTACTCTGCATCACTCCACTCTACAGCACTTTGCTCTACTCTGCACCACTCTACACTACGCCACTGCACTCCCTGCAACGTGAGTCTACTCTGCAATCTATGCCACTGCACCACTCTACGCTAGTGCTCTCTCTGCCACTCTAATGTATGCAACTCTACTCCACTGCACTCTATGCCATTCTACTCTGTCCCACGCCACTCCATGCCACTGCACTCTAAACCACTGCACTCTACGCTAACACACTCCAAACAACTGCACTGTACCCCGCTGCACTGTACTTTGCACCACTGGGCTTTACGCCACTGCTCCTATGCTACTCTACTCCACACCACTATGCCACTAACTTTAAGCCATGCTGAACAGCAGCTACTCTGGTGTATAACATGGCTAATGGCTAAAACACATTAACAAAGCCAATAACTCTTTTGTAGATGAGACCTATTGCTTTGCCAATGTTTGTTAGTACTATGAGGTACCTGAAAGAACTGTGAAAAATACAATTACATCATAATAAAGGCTGCTACAAAAAGCGCAAATACATTTTGGTTAAATAAAAAAAAAGTGCTTCTGAAATACAGATTTGAATAATATACAGTTTATACCTAGTACTAAAAAAATTTATAACACTCCATTAAAACCACACACTCCACAGCTCACCTTGGAACACCATTACAACACCTCTCTAAAAGTAATGTCTTTGCCATCAGAAAACTTCAAGTGACTCCTTTTGGTAAAGTCAATGCGGGTTTTCAAGCCCTTTTGTATTTGCAGATTTACCAGTTGTGCACATTTGCATGTCTTTAGGGAAGGAGACCCACTGGCGAGAAGGTCTGATTCTTAGCTGTCTGCCCCTCCCTCCCTCAGAGCACAGGAGACTCCCTGCCTTTGAAACCTGCTGGGGAAACTCATCTGCCCGTAATTTCGCCCTGCCGTCCCTTGTCCTTTAGGTGAAAGGCTGAAATTACGGACAAATGCCGTCCGTTAAAGGTTTCATCACGGACAACGGACGGCAGGGCGAAATTACGGACAGTCCGTGAAATTTACGGACGGGTGGTCACCCTAGGAGGGGAGGAGTAGGGAGGAGGTCAAGGGTGGCGAGGAAAAGCTTCTTAGGGACACTGGGGTGGGAAGAGGGTGAAGGTTTGGGAGCGCAGGAAGAGGGAGTGGCTGTAGTAGGGGTCAGTCTGCTGTGTTTGGGTGCAGGTGCATCAGCTGGACTCTGTTGTGAGGTGGATGGCAGTTGGGTGGGTGTGTGCTTGCGTTTGTGTACTATGGGAGGAGGGGTCACAGACACAGTCGGAGAGGACACAGGGGACGTGTGCATGGATGTGGGGGTGGTGACTACCAGTGAGGGGCATGTAGTGATAGGCGTGTTGGTGATGGAGGTAGTGGATGAGGATGTAGTTTATGCAGGTGTGAGTGGAGATGCTACTGGGAGGGAGGTGGACGAGGAGGAGGAGGGGGCACAGTGGAGGCAGCGGATGTTGGTGTGTCTGCTTCTGGATGGTGTTTTGTGAGAGCCTGTGGGATGATGTGTGGTGCTTGTGTTTGGCTGAGACACTTCTGTGTGTTGATTTGGGTGAATGCTGGTCTGAAGGTGTGCTTTGGATAGTTTGGGGTTGAGGGGTTTGAGACTTGGTAGAGGAAGTTGGAGGGGGGAGGCTGGAGACAGGGACAATGGCTGCCGTCAGTGCAGAGGCCAGAGCCTGAAATGCTCTCTGTTGGGCCGCCACGCCAGAGTGAATGCCCTCCAGGTATGCATTTGTTTGTTTCAAATGCCTCTCTACACCCTGGATGACATTCAGCATGGTTGACTGCCCAACAGTGAGGGATCTCAGGAGGGCAGCTGGGTTGACTGGGGCAGGGCCTGAGGTGCCTGGGGTGAAGGAGATGCCCACCCTCCTGGGTGAGCGGGCATGGGAAACACGCTGAGGGGTTGCTGGGAGGGCAGTGCTGGTACGGGGGGCGGCTGTACCTGTTGTTGTGGTGGGCACAGAGGTGTCTGCCACCGCCAGGGAGCTTCCATCGGAGTAAAGTATACTGGGGTAGGACCCCATTCACAGTCTCTCTAACTCCTCCGAAGTGAAGGCGTGGGCCATTTCCCAAGACACTTGAGCCATTGTCGCTTACAGACACAGGTCACAGCAGCACTTGCAGTATATGTCCTCTCCTGTCAAAGGTCAGGTAGCAAGTGATTGAACAGATAGAAAATGCCGGTCACGTCTGCAGCGGTGCATACCGTCACCGCCTGCGTAAATCACCATTGGCTCCTGGAACCCATAGGCCCCAATGATAACCAATGCAAAGTTGCGCAATGGCCGTCGAGCACCAACAGCAACGGCCCACAACGCCAGCGGAATTACCTCATTTCCACTTCACTCTCCTCACAGGTCAGGCAGCTGCCATTTCAGTGGGGCACAGGGCATGGCACCTAACTGTATGGCAGCAGACATTGGCACATCAACTGACTTTCGACTTCACATACTGTTTCTGTAAAGGAAGAAAAGCATTTTTATTGTCACATGTGTGTGAATATGACCCTCTGCTCACCGTTTTCCACCCTAGTGTTCAACCACTGAGGATGAATAGGAGATGGAGACATCCCCCCGTGTACAGACCCCTGGTGGACCTGGTGACTATGGAGGACAGGCCTTACCTACAGACTTGATTGGGCCACAATCCAAGAACTGTGTGCCCAATTGGACCCAGACCTGATTTCAGCTATCCACCAGCCCACAGGTATCCCCCCTCTAGTGCAAGTTCTGTCAGTGCTCCATTTCCTGGCAAGTGGTTCCTTCTAAACAACAGTGTCCATGGCATCAGGGATGTCTCAGCCAATGCTCTCCAACGTGTTGACCAGAGTGTTTTCTGCCCTGCTGAAACACATGTGCAGCTACATCGTATTCCCCGAGATGGAGGATTTGGCCACGTTGAAGGCTGACTTTTATGCCCTGGGACATATCCCCAACATCATTGGTGCCATTGATGGTACACATGTAGCATTTGTCCCACCCCAGAGTGTAGTGTAGCCATTTTTAATATAGCTTTATGCACGTTTGCTTAAAGTATTAGGCCTCTGTGCACTTTTCCCTAGATGCATTTTATTTAACCTTGCACTGTTATTTTACAATAACTAGTTTCACGGTCTTGTTTTATTTAATTCTATCACACTGTTTAGCTTACTTTAGCACTGTGTTCTCAAACAATACATTCTTGCTCGCTCTGTGCTTCAGTCAAGGATACAGTCTGATACATTGCCGATAGACGTGGTAGAAATTTAGGCCCTCATCCTGACCTTGGCGGGCGGCGGAGGCTGCCCGCCAAAGTCCCGCCGTCAGGTTACCGTTCCGCGGTCGAAAGACCGCGGCGGTAATTCTGACATTCCCGCTGGGCTGGCGGGCGGCCGCCTTCAGGACGCCCGCCAGCCCAGCGGGAAAGAGGCTTCCACGATGAAGCCGGCTCGGAATCGAGCCGGCGGAGTGGAAGCTGTGCGACGGGTGCAGTTGCACCCGTCGCGTATTTCACTGTCTGCGCAGCAGACAGTGAAATACATTTAGGGGCCCTCTTACGGGGGCCCCTGCAGTGCCCATGCCAGTGGCATGGGCACTGCAGGGGCCCCCAGGGGCCCCGCGACCCCCCCTACCGCCATCCGGTTCCCGGCGGGCGGACCGCCGGGAACTGGATGGCGGTAGGGGGGGTCGGAATCCCCTCGGCGGCGCAGCAAGCTGCGCCGCCTTGGAGGATTCCAAGGGGCAGCGGAAAACCGGCGGGAGACCGCCGGTTTTCCTGCACTGACTGCGGCCGAAGCGCCGCGGTCAGAATGCCCTGCGGGGCACCGCCGGTCTGTCGGCGGTGCTCCCGCCGACCCTGGCCCCGGCGGTCTAAGACCGCCGGGGTTAGAATCACCCCCTTAGTCTCTAGGGTTCGTAGAAAGTACACATTCTTACGTAGGGCCGTTTCTTAGAATATCGGCGTGCTAGTCCTGGTACACGTAAGAAGGAGATTCCGACCAGGAACCCACAACTAGATGATGACTGCCCTGTTGCAGATGCTGATGCAGAATACAGGCCTTTGCTCAGGTATGAGCGTTGATGTCCTCCCGGGGGAACCTGAAAGGCAGGCTTAGAGCTTCATAGGCTCTGCTCAAAATATAACTTAGAGAGAACATAATTTAGTTGCACTATGATAGCCTTATTCTTGTGTTGCACTCTCCTCGTTACTATTTCAATCCCACTGTGTTGTATAGTTCTGGTTATAGCAGCTCACGCTTTGTTATCTAAAATGCAGTTGTTTTATTAAACCAATCTTTAAAATTCAAACTGCCTTTGTCATTTACATATGAGACCACACTGTGTATGAGAGAACCAGTTGTGACCTGAGTGACCACAACTTCCCTGGGAAATACTGTGGGCCATATTTATACTTTTCGATGCACAACTGCGCCAACGCAGTTGTGTGTCAAAAAATCTAACGCCGGCTAACGCCATTCTGAAGAGCCATGCGGGCGCCGTATTTATTCAATGACGTTGGCCGGCGTTAGCCGGCGGAGCTGCCTGGTGGGCGTAAAAAAAAATGACGTACACCAGGCAGCGCCGGCGTAGGGGAATATGGAGCTTGGCCGCCAAAAAATGGGGTAAGTCAGGCTGAGGCAAAATTTTCGCCTCAACCCGATTTGTGCCATTTTTTTTTACTCCCAACCCACATTGAAATGACTCCTGTCTTAGCAAAGACAGGAGTCATGCCCCCTTGCCCAATGGCCCTGCCCAGGGGACTTCTGTCCCCTGGGAATGGTCATTGGGCATAGTGGCATGTAGGGGGGCACAAATCAGGCCCCCCTATGCCACAAAAAAAAAAAAAAATACTTACCTGAACTTACCTTATGTTCCCTGGAATGGGTCCCTCCATCCTTAGGCGTCCTCCTGGGGTGGGCAAGGGTGACAGGGGGGTGCCTGGGGACATGGGAGGGCACCTCTGGGCTCCTTCCGAGCCCACAGGTCCCTTAACGCCTGCCCTGACCAGGCGCTAAAAAACGACGCAAAAGCGGCTGGATGTCATTTTTTTTGAACCGCCCACTCCCGGGCGTCATTTTTGCCCGGGAGTGTAAATACGGCGCACATGCCTCGGAGTCAATTTTTTAGACGGGAACGCCTACCTTGCATATCATTAACGCAAAGTAGGTGTCCACGCTAAAAAATTACGCAAACTCCATGGACTTTGGCGCTAGATGCGTCTAACGCCAGAGTATAAATATGGAGTTCGTTTTGCGTCTAATTTGCGTAAAAAAAAACGACGCAAATCTGGCACAAACGGAGTATAAATATGGCCCTAAGATGTCATGCGGTCGTCTGCCCAATTGTCTCTTCCCTTCGGGAGAGATGAGGCACTGCTAGCTAGCCGGAGCAAAAAACGGGTTTGGGGTGACAAGGATCCTACACCGTGGGTCAGACTTAGTCCCCCACACTGCGAACGATCTTGCCGCCCAAAAATCCAGTAGTCTCATTAGGATAATGAGTGCCTACGTGAGATGGCGCCGCCAACGTTTGGTCTGGCTCTAATTTTCGGGTCCGCCGGATTATCTCGGTATCATATAATATAATGATTCCTCAGTTCCTTTAAGCGGAGACGTCCTTGGCACTGAGGATTTCCACCACCGCCGTATAGGTAACCCTATTTACAGTGGGTAGTTGTTCAAGCTTGAACCTTAAAAGGATAAAAAAACTCATCTTGGTGTGCCTTCTCTGAACTCAGGTCCATTTTTTTAAAGGCGAATCCCCAGGTTGTACAAATTGCTCTTAACATGAGACAATCGCTCACAGCACATTTGATAGCAAACGGCCTCACGGCCCAGGGTGGTCCAGTCACGTTGTGGTGGACACCCATGCAGCCTATAGAACAGAACTTTTTTACTCTTGGGTCAGACTTCCAGCAGTTGATGGGAACACAAATACATTCCATACATACACAGTAACGAACGCGCCTGGACAATACAGAGCATACACATACTTAAAGATACCTCTATCTTATCAAGAACATAATAATTGGCTATATGGTGCCCTACCCCATACAATATTACCAGTAAGGTTAGGTCCACTAAGCAATGATGGTCCTACCTGGCCTTTATTGGCCACATATACACACTTCCTGTTGCTGCTAATATGGCAGTGGCTGAGGTTCGACGCTTATATACTGAACTTATAGCAATATATAGATGATTAGTACAATTTGTGATGCAGACACTAAATACATACCCAGCGCGTGCTGCTCCAGCACAACCACATGCAGTAACACCGGGTATAAATCCAGTGACTGAACACTATATTGTGGGTAAAGTACCAGCAAAACGAGAGGAGACTCCATTTTGGCTGGTGCAGAAAATTAATACGCTGGAAGCAGTGTTTCCCCATACGGGACCTCAGGACAAACATAGAATACTAACTATGTGTTTACCTTTTGGGATGGTTCCCACAGTGGAACATTGTAATACATGGGGCACGGTATTTGCCGCGCTCTATACAATGGCACACGGTACACTGACATTAGCAAACCTACCGGAAGTGCTTAAACAGGTTCAGGATGAATATGGGGCTGCCCCTGCCTTAGATTTAGGAATGCAACTAATGGTCAATTTTGCCACAGTTTCTTCAATAATCCTAAGCAATCTTAAAGGGGAAGCAGTTGCACTTGCAGTGCACATGCGTCTTCGTGACATCCCGCAACAAGATCAGGAGCGGGAACTGCCTAAAATAATAGCGGAAACATATTCCAGTATCGGTCGAGATAGCCTAGGGGCTAGACCGCAAAAACTTAAATTTCAGGGAAAGATTAATAAGGATAATGCTAAACAGCAACCTGAGGGTAACAAGAAGTGCTGGGAGAAAAAGCAACAAACACCCAAAAAAGAAAGGGGAGAATCTCCACGTACGGAGACCCCACAGAATAGGTATAATTTAAGGAATAGAGATAGTATAAAAACGCCTGATAGATATCAATATACTGATACACGCCAATCTCGTTCCTTTCAGGACTCATCGGAAAAAAGAAATGAGAGAGGTGGGTGGTCAGAGCGCAGAACAGAGTACGTGAAACCGAGACAGGAATCACAACGCTCTTCTGAGGTTTCTGCCAAGAAGGAAGAGAAACCGATACAACAAAAACAACAGTTTAAAAAGAAAAAGGTGGTGGCAGTTTCAGTCAGAAATGCCACACAGGAAGAGGGTTCTCTTGAAAAACAAGACATGGGGGGTCATTACAACCCTGGCGGACGGTGTTAAAGCGGCGCTAAGGCCGCAAACAGGTGGGTGGAAAAAAAAAGGGAATTATGACCGTGGCGGAAACCGCCAACAAAGACAGCCACTTTAACACTCCGACCGCCACGGCGGTACAGACAAGCAGCGCGGTAGTCACCGCCAACAGACAGGCGGAAGACAAAGTACTGCCCACAGTATCACAACCTACCAATCTGCCACCTTTTCCAGGGTGGACTCACCGTGGATAAAAACACGGTGGAAACAGCCATTTCAATGGGAAAACGCTCACCTCAACACACTCCACGAGGAAGGAGGGCACCATGGAGCCGGAACTCCAAATACTCCCTGCGATAGTCTTCCTGCTCCTCTACGATCATCAGCAACGCCGGCGCCGAAGACAACGGTGAGTACAGCACCTACAACATAGGGGAGGGGGGAGGCAAAAGTCAGGGACACACACACGCAACACCCCGACCCTCACCCACTACAACACACACACCAATGCATATCCAAACATCACAGTAACAACCCCCAAACCCCCCGGAAGAATGCAAAGACAAAAGGAAATGAGTTCAACCATTGTAATATATCAAAATACAGTAAGGAAATATATACAGATATATATACACATTCTACAAAATATACATCACGATTAGTATTGCAGGTATGCACCATTCAATGTCCGTGGACCACTGGGCGAGGCCCACATCAGATACCTGACCAGAAACGGAGAGAACACTGCTGGGGCATCAGATCGAAATACAACAGGCAACTCAGGGGGAAGGGAAGAGGGGGCACCTCAGCCGGATGACAGCACCACGCCAGATCCATGACTGGGCTCCATGCCCATTGATGTATCCTGGGGAGTGCAAAGCCACAGTCTCTCAAGTCTTTTCAGTGTGTGGTTTGCCCACTGTACCATCCTGGAGAGTGCAAAGCCACAGTCTCACAAGTCTTTTCAGTGGGTGGTTTGCCCACTGTATCATCCTGGGGAGTGCAAAGCCACAGTCTCACAAGTCTTTTCAGTGGGTGGTTTGCCCACTGCTTTATCCTGGGGAGTGCAAAGCCACAGTCTCACAAGTCTTTTCAGTGGGTGGGTTGCCCACTGTACCATCCTGGGGAGTGCAAAGCCACAGTCTCTCAAGTGGATGACAGTCTCCACTGGTTCTGGAGGGGGATTGGTGCCCAGAGTGCTTCATCCTGTTAAGGACTGAGGTAGTGGATGCTGTTCTCCACTGGTTCTGGAGGGGGACTGGTGCCCAGAGTGCTTCATCCTGTTAAGGACAGACGGAGTGGATGCTGTTCTCCACTGGTTCTGGAGGGAGACTGGTGCCCAGAGTGCTTCATCCTGTTAAGGACTGAGGTAGTGGATGCTGTTCTCCACTGGTTCTGGAGGGGGACTGTTGCCCAGAGTGCTTCATCCTGTTAAGGACTGAGGTAGTGGATGCTGTTCTCCACTGGTTCTGGAGGGGGACTGGTGCCCAGAGTGCTTCATCCTGTTAAGGACTGAGGTAGTGGATGCTGTTCTCCACTGGTTCTGGAGGGGGACTGGTGCCTAGAGTGCATCACTCTCCTCGTGACGGTCCCAGTTCCGTCACTGCCCTTGCCCCACATGGGCTACCGGTGCTTGACGGTGCTTGCCCTGTTCAGCGGTACTTGCCATGGCGGTCTTTGCCCTGTTCAGCGGTGCTTGCCATGACGGTGCTTGCCCTGTTCAGCGGTGCTTGCCCTGTTCATTGGTGCTTGACTTGGCGGTGCTTGCCCTGTTCAACGGTGCTTGCCCTGTTCAGCGGTGCTTGTCATGGCGGTCTTTGCCCTGTTCAGCGATGCTTGCCCTGTTCAGCGGTGCTTGCCCTGTTCAGCGGTCTTTGCCATGGCGTCCCCATTGCCCAGCGGGGCTGTGGCTGCCGGGGCCCTCTTGGGCACTGACTCTGGCGGTGGTCTCCTGACCAGTGACGATCGGGCTGCCCTCCTGGGCATTGACTCTGGCAGTGGTCTCCTGACCACTGACGATCGGGCTGCCGGTGGCCTCCTGGGCAGGGGGGATCATGGCGGCCTTCTCCGCTGTGCTGCTCCTTCCAGACTTTGGCACTTTCTTATGCCCCTTCCCCACCTTGGGAGGAGTCACAGCTGAGTCGACACTCCCCCCGGGACCCTTGTGAGCGGCTTTGCAAGCTGGAGTCTTCCCCCTATCCCGTCGGGCACTGTCCAACCTCTGGTGCTTCACAGGGGGGGGACTGGCTGTGCTTTGGCTCCGTTTCACACTGGCTGCCCTGGTGCACGGTGCACTCCATATACCTTTAACAGGCACCACTGGTACCAGAGATTCTTTGGCTGAGGTGCTAGTATGGGACCTATGAATTGGGTGGGGGGTGGTGGGAAAGAGGTCAACGTTGCTCAGGAAAAGTTTCTGACGAACACTGGGATGGGTAGCTGGAGGGGGTCTGGGAGTGGAGGAAGAGGAGGTGGTTGTAGGAGGTGTAACTTTTGATGATTTGGGTGCAGGTGCATTTTCTGGAGGTGGATGGATGTTGGGTGTGTGTGTGCCCGCGTTTGTGTACTTTGGGAGGGGGCGTCACAGACACACTGGGAGAGGACCCAGGGGACGTGTAAATGGTAGTGGGGGCGGTGAGTGCAGGTGAGCAGGGTGTGGTGGTGGGTGTTCTGGTGCGAGTCCTAGTGGCTGTAGTGGTAGTGCATGCAGGTGAGAGTGTAGACGAGACTTGGAGGGAGGAGGGAGACGACGAGGAGGGGGACACAGTGGAGGCAGTGGATGTTGCGGTGTCTGTATGTGGGTGATGCTTGTGTGAGTGCCTGTGGGATGTGTGGTGCCTATGTTTGCCTGAGCTTCCCTTGTGTGTTGAGATGTGTGCAGGCTGGTCTGATGGTGTGCTTGGGTTAGGCAGAGGTACAGGGGATTGGGTCTGGGTGGAGGAAGTTGGAGGGGGGATCCTAGACACAGGGACAATGGCTGCCATCAGTGCTGAGGCCAGAGATTGCAGGGTTCGATGATGGGCAGCCTGACCAGAATTAATGCCCTCCAGAAATGCATTAGTGTGTTGCAACTCCCTTTCTATACCCTGGATGGCATTCACAATGGTAGACTGCCCAACAGTGAGTGACCTGAGGAGGTCAATGGCCTCCTCACTGAGGGCAGCAGATGTGACAGGAGCAGGGGCTGAGGTGCCTGGGGCGAAGGTGATGCCCACCCTCCTGGGTGAGCGGGCACGGGCAAAGGCTGAAGGGCTGCTGGGAGGGCGGTGCTGGTAGGGGAGGTGGCGGCTGTACCTGTAGAAGTGGGGGGCACAGATGTTGCCACCACCACAAGGGAGCTCCCATCGGAGGACGAGTCAATGTCGCTGGTTGCTGATCCGGAGACCTCCGTGAAGCTCCCCTCGCCCTCCGTCCCACTGGTGTATTTAGAGTCCGTGGTGTCGCCCTCCATGGCCATGTGGGATGCAGACCCCTCGTGTTCTGGTGCCACTTTACCTCCGCATGATGATGCTGATGCACAAAAGAACAAGGAGAGCACAAAATGGGGGGGAAAGACAGAAGAAAGACACATTGAGTGCATGGCTTACCGCTACCATTGGCGTACAATACAGACACAGCAGACCCCTGCACTACGCCGCGTTGTTGTGCTCTACAGATGCAGTTCCTGGGATATGGCCTACATGGTTATGGTGGACATCTGCCCACATAGATGACGCAGGGGCATCTATACCTGTACTTGGCACTCTACAGAGGTGGGGTGGAGTGGCACATGGCCTGCATTACGGAGGGGCCTAGCCTACGGAACTCGCCCTGGCCTAGGGAAACCCACAGCCCTCCTCCCCCACACAGACCCCTCCACTGCGCGCAAAGTCAGCAGAATGATGTTTGACTCACTCCCTTGTGTCTGCTGTGATGCCCTCAAGCGCCCATCCAACTCAGGGTAGGCCACCGCCAGGATCCGGAACATCAGGGGGGTCATGGTGCGACGGGCACCCCTCCCACGTTGGGAGGCCATCCCCAGCTGAGCCTCCGCCGTCTTCTTACTCCAGCGGCAAATGTCCTCCCATCTTTTACGGCAGTGGGTGCTCCGTCTCTGGTGCACCCCCAGGGTCTGGACGTCCTTGGCGATGGCACGCCAAATATCCTTCTTCTGGTGGGCGCTGACCTACATGACATGTACAGGGGAAGAAGAGAAGTCATTACCAACTGCACCGTCGAAGTGAGTGGCCCACATCCCTGCCCTTGCCATGTGGCACATGCATTCACAGTCCTTCATGCTCGCAGAACTGTGGCCCCTTCCTTCTTACAACCAGCCCTCTCCACCCAGGCATAGCCCATACAACTTGCACCCTATGTACTCACCTGTTGCTTTGGAGGACCATAGAGTAGCTTGTACTGGGGGAGGACCCCGTCCACGAGCTTCTCCAACTCCTGTGCAGTGAAGGCAGGAGCCCTTTCCCCAGATGCACGTGCCATTGTCTCTTCCAGACCGAGGTCACAGCAGCACTTGCAGTATAGGTCCTCTCCTGTCGAAGATCAGGTATCGAGTGATTCAACAGATAGAAAATGGCGGTCACTTCTGCGGTGGTGACGTCCGCGGCGGTGCGTATCATCACCGCCGGCGCACTTCGTCATTGGCTCCTGGGACCCATAGGGTCCAATGTTAACCAATGCAGCATTGCGCAGCGGTCTTTGCCCGCCTACCGCGACGGTGTACAACACCAGCGCAGTTACCTCACATCCAATTGTCCCAGTTTAGAGGTCAGGCACCCACCATTTCAGGGGCCCACATGGCTTCATTTTCAACTGCGTCACACATAGCTAGGCCTGGACTCAACACACTTACAGACAACGTTTTCGATTATGTTTCGTGTTCTGTGTAGCTGTGGGTACATACCTCTGAGTAGCTTGACTCTCTGGTCGCTTTTATCCTTCCTAGGCACCGTCAGCTGGGACATGTGAGGAGATGGCGGAATCCTCCGGTGTACCGACCGCTGGTGGACCTGTTGACAATGGAGGAGCGACATTTAATCATCACCTACAGGTTTGACCATGCCACAATCCAGGAACTGTGTACCCAGTTGGAGCCAGACCTGATGTCAGCAATCCGCCATCCCACAGGAATCCCCCCACAAGTGCAGGTGCTATCAGTGCTCCATTTCCTTGCAAGTGGGTCATTTCAAACAACAGTGGCCATGGCATCAGTGATGTCCCAGCCTGTTTTCAAACGTGTTGTCCAGAGTGTTGTCTGCCCTGCTGAAACACATGAGGAGCTACATCATTTTCCCTCAGGTGGAGGATTTGGCTACTGTTAAAGGTGACTTCTATGCCCTTGGACATTTCCCCAACATCATAGGTGCCATTGATGGGACACATGTAGCTCTGGTCCCCCCCACAGGAGTGAACAGGTGTACAGGAACCAATGACTTATCATTCGATGAATGTACAGATGGTATGTTTGGCAGACCAGTACATCTCCCAGGTAAATGCTATGTTCCCTGGCTCTGTGCATGGCCCTGCGGAATAACAGCATCCCTTATGTAATGGGTCAACTCCAGAGGCACTGTGTGTGGCTATTAGGGGACTCTGGTTACCCCAACCTGTCATGGCTACTGACCCCAGTGAGGAATCCCAGGACCTGGGCAGAGGAACGCTACAATGAGACCAATGGGTGGACTAGGAGGGTGATTGAATGCACCTTCGGCCTCCTGAAGGCCAGGTTCAGGTGCCTCCAAAAGACAGGTGGTTCCCTATTCTACTCACCAAGGAAGGTGTGCTAGATCATCATCGCCTGCTGTATGCTTCACAATCTTGGTTTGTGACGCCAGGTGCCTTTTCTGCAGGAGGATGGTCCAGATGACGGTGTTGTAGCAGCTGTGGAGTCTGTGGACAGTGATGAGGAGGAAGCAGAGTAAGAAGACATTGACAACAGGGACTCAGTCATACAGCAATATTTCCAGTGACACATAGGTGAGAACACTTTCTTGACTACTACAAGTCCTTTCACACTTCTACCTCTGTCCTGTCTGTCAATTTCAACCAGTGTATGGTAACTGAGTTGTACATGTCCATTACAGTTTCACAGGTGTGGTTACCAATGTGTGTCATCTGATTGCATCAATCATGGACTTGTGATGTGTGACATAGGTATGTTGACATTACTATTGAGAACGGATTTTGTCACTGTCATGGCTAATACACATTTTCTAAATCACAGACTGACTCCAGATTGTTTTGTGCTTCGAGGGTGTTTATTGAAGTGCTAATTATTGGAGGGGGTGGTAAAATGGTGAGGGGTGATGGTGGAGGACTGTCCATAGCAGACTCCAGTCTATTAGTCTCACAGGTGCACTGCCGATATGGGCATAGGAAGTGGAGCTGGGGCAGTTCCAATATGGACAGGGTTACAAAGTGGGACAGTGGGATGACAATCAGGGTGGTCTTATTTCTTGGCGGGGGTCTTTCCATCGTGCTCTGTCATATTCCTGGATTTCAAGGACCGCTTGCAGGGTGGTTCTCCGTCTGCAGGGGGTAGGGTGCTGGTGTGGTGGTCCTGTGGCGGGGCGTCCTGTCCACTAGCGCCGGCGGAGGTGGTGGGTAGTTCATCGTCCATGCTAGTGTCAGGGGCCCCTTGGAGTGCCACGGTGTCCCTCATGGTGTTCTGTATGTCCTTCAGCACCTCTTTGATGGTGCCCAGGGCAGAGCTGATGGTTCTGAGTTCCTCCCTGAACCCCAAATACTGTTCCTCCTGCAGGCGCTGGGTCTCATGAAACTTGGCCAGGACAGTAGCCATCGTCTCCTGGGAGTGGTGGTATGCTCCCATGATGGAGGAGAGGGCCTTGTGGGCTCCCTGTAGTGTTGGACACACAGCTGATTGACGTGTCCTGGGGACGGAGGTATGGGCCTGCTGGGTGGGTGCTGTGCTGGTGTTACCAGAGGGTGGAAGGTCTGTGTTGGGCTGTGCCTGTGCGAGAGGAACCGACTGTCCCAAGGCCCACGATGGTCTGGGCTGGTCATCCGGATCCAGTTGGCCAGAGCTGCTGTCATCACTGTGGGCCTCTTCTGTGGGTGGGGTAGAGATGTCTGGACCCTCCTGTCTGGTGACGTTGGGTAGTGGTCCTGCAGGGGTGTAAAAGCATGATTATTACATCTGTGTGTGTCATGGTGTGCAATGGGTGGGTGAGCGTGTACCCCAGTGCTAGCATTCTTGTGTGGGGGTTTGTGTGATGATGGCTGGGGAGTGTTATAAGTATGTGCAGTGGGCATGCTTTATTGAGGGATGTCCATGCTTTTTTGTGTCATGCAGGGCTTGGTGTTGGGATGGGTGGTTTGTGTCATTAGTACATTAGTGAGGAGTTGGAGTGATAGGGGAGGGGGTGAGGGTGGGGGTGTGATAGCATGTAGGTAGGATTGGGGATATGATAGTTAAGATTTGACTTACCAGTGTCCATTCCTCCACCGACTCCTCCGAGACCCTCAGGATGCATAGGAAGTGGAGCTGGGGTAGCTTCAAGACCTGCTCCTCCCATGTTGTTAGTTGTGGGGGAGGAGGTGAGGGTCCGCCGCCAGTCTGCTGTACCGCAATGTGGTGTCTGGAGACCACGGAACGCACCTTCACCAGTGTTCTTGGGTGCTGTCCCACTGCGTTGACCTTGTCCACGATTCTTCGCCATAGCTCCATCTTCCTAGCAATGGAGGTGTGCTGCACCTGTGATCCGAATAGCTGTGGCTATACCCGTACGATTTCCTCCACCATGACCCTGAGCTCCTCCTCGGAGAACCTGGGGTGTCTTTGACGTGCCATGGGGTGGTGTAGGTGATATGTGGGGTGGTGTATGTGGTGATGAGTGTGGTGATGTGTAGTGGTGTGTGGTGTTTTCTGCGTGGATGTTGTGTGGGTGATGGTGTTGTGTGCCTCTGTGTGGTGGGGTTGTCTATTCTGTGCTCTCTCTCTGGCCTTCGTTAATAATGTTTGGTCATAGGGGTTTGTGGGTGATGTGGGTGTGTGTTTTATATTGTATTGGGTGTGTGGGAGTGGTGTTTGTATGTGTATCAGGTGTGTGTATTTGGAATTGTCCAATGTGGCGGTGTTTTGGAGATGTACACACTCTGAGCGCCAATGTGTACCGCCAATGGAATACCGTGGTTGAAAGACCACCGTGTGGATTCGTGGGTCGTGATAGCATGGGCGTGTTTCTGTTGGCGTGGCGGTGGAGGTTTTGTTTTTGCCAGTTTATCACTGACCTTTGGTGTGGCAGACTTGTGTGGGTGTCTGAATTTCGGCGGATTCCGAGATGTGGGTCATAATAGCTGTGGCAGATTTCCGCGGCCGCAGCTGTGTATTGGCGGTCTTCTGCACGGTGGTAAGCGGCTTTTACCGCCAATGTTGTTATGACCCCCATGGGCACTAGAACGGCTAGACAACGAACCCGATAGGGTGTATACAGTGACATTGAGCGCACAATACACGCCATCTTTTGGGATCCTGTAGTTAAGATATATGACATCTTGTTGGCTGAACAAGATTGGCCACCTGATTTTGTCCACACCTGCCCAGTAGGGGAGGAGGTTATTAAACCTTCCTTCTCGCCACTTGTTCCAGGGGAACTCGCAGAGTCTTATTCGATTAAATGGGCTCTTGCCCAAGCACCTGCCTTATATAGAAATCGCTTAGGGTGGGATAGGGATTCTCCATATCATGTAATTCCTATTAAAGGTGATCCTCAACCACAACTGAAGTGTCCAATTAAACATGAAGCAAGGGCACCGGTGAGGGAAATACTTACACAATTGGAATACCAGGGGGTAATTGGACCCTGTGTCTCACCGATGAATAATCCTTTATTTGCTGTAGCTAAACCGGACCATTCGTATAGGATAGTCTTAGACTATAGACATTTGAACGGACATACCCGTACATATGCTATAAAGAACTCGCATAGCGCTGCACTAATGAATAACATTGTGCAGAAAAAATATAAAACAACTTTGGATATCTCGAATGGATTCTTCTGCCATAATATAGCTCCTGAAAGCTGAGATTTAAAAAGCTTTAGCGCACTAGGCTCCCAGAAAAATTCTGTTGTTTGCCTCAAGGGTGTAAGAACAGCCCAGGACTGGTTGCGGCTCGTGTGACGGCTATTCTACATGAGTTAGACCCTGAAGCGTTGTCATATGTGGATGATATATATCTCACGGATGACGAATTGCTACAACATTTAAGATGGGTAGCCCGCATTGTTGTGGGGTTTGTCGAAATCGGCTACAAATTTAACTTAAAAAAATAAAAAAATAGCCTTCCTCAGCGTCATATTCCTGGGATGTGAGCTGTCAAATGAAGGTAAGAGCCTAGCGCCACAATTCTTAGAAAAGTGCGCACAATTGCAACCACCAAATATGATTAAAAAACTCCAATCATTGTTGGGCTTTCTAAATTTTGGCAGAACAAACATTCCTGATTATTCTACATGCATAAAACCTTTATATGAATTGATACGTCCTGATTTTTCAAGCAAATTCTGGACAATTGAACATACACATACTCTTTGGGAGTTACAGGCAGATCTGCTAGCAGCGAAACATTTACACACATGGGACAATAAGACGCATTTGGTGATCAGGGTAATAGCTGGGGCCATTGTGTTTACTTATGTCACATTTAATGAGGGTGAGACAGTCCTGATAGGATACAAGTCGCACTTGTATTCTGCTGCTGAGCAACGATTTGCACCCATTGAGAAAATTCTCACTGCTGTACAGATGGCTGTTATTAAAGAAAGACTTCTTGCCCAGGGGAAACGTATTATTGTCGTCTCTCCTATTCCGGCCCTCGAGGCTGTTACAAAAGCTAGCATTCCGAACGCAAAAGCACTTCACCCGCAATGGATACAATGGGCTACGTCTTTAACAGCCACTGATGTAGACTACATCTTTGACCCAAAGTTACTAACTCAGGAATTTCTGCAATACGAAGTTGAATATCCAGTTCCCGCTGACACGTTGCCTATTTATCAATATCAAGTAGTCATGTACACCGATGGCTCTGCGCAAACGGTGATTGGAACAAAACACCAATATTCTGCTGCATGTGCTGTAGTGAGTGGCTATATGGAGGGGGAGAAATTCTGCCCCCAACATACCTATACGCAGACCTTAGGGGAATGTACAGCACAATTGGCTGAGCTAAAAGCACTGCTGATGGCACTGGAACATACGGATCCGACGTGGTTCACACTGATTGTTTGTGATTCGTATTATTGCATCCAGTCTTTTAATGAATACCTACTTTACTGGCGCTTGAATGGGTTTAGAGATTCGAAAGGCAACACCATAAAACACAGACTACTATGGGGGAAGGTAGCAGATCTGAAAGATACGCTACCCAAAGTCCATGTTGTGCATACACTTGGACACCAGTGCGTTGGAATACACGTTGCTGGAAATACTTTGGCTGATGAAGCCGAAAAGTCGGCAGTGGCAGTTGCCACTGTAGCTGCAGTGACTCGTTTGTGTTCCAAACCAGACACAGACATTATGGCTGCCATAAAAGCTACGGTTGATGCCACGCCTTCTCCTAAGGGATTTCCTAATAAATACCAATACTTTATGGGAGGTATGATGAATGCTGAAGTTAAGATTCCAGGCATAGGCGTACGCGACATCCCCCCCTTGAACAAGTGTTCAGGAATAGAAAAAGCTTTCACTCCTTGAATGTGCAGATGGTTTGTTTGGCAGACCAGTACATCTCCCATGTGAATACGCATCCTGGCTCTGTGCCTGATGCTATTATCTTGAGGAATAGCAGCATTCCAAATGTGATGTCTCAACTCCAGAGGCACCGGGGTGTGGCTAATAGGTCAGCCCATGGTCCCCTTTGGCATCTCTATTTTCAGATCTCTGTGGCCCACTCTGGCTCCTGGTGTGTTTTGTGCTGCCCACTACAGGTCATACCAATGTGTATATATAACTGTACATATGGATTGAAATGTTTACAGCTTGTTAAACTAATACATATTGCAATCAAGTGACAGACTCCATACTTGTATTTGTTCAAAGGGTGTTTATTTAAGTGCTAAGAGGTGGAGGGGGGTGTGCAATGGGCTTGGATGATGGTGGAGGAATGTCCAGATGGAGTCCAGTCTCTTTGTATCACAAGTGCATTGTCCAAGGGGGCATAGGACGGGGAGAAATGGCAGTTCTAGGTGGACAGGGTGACATAGTGGGACACAAAGGTGAAATTCAAGAGAGTCTTATTTCTTGGCAGGGGTCTTGGCAATGTTCTCTGGCTGGATCACAGTGACTGTTTGCGGGATGATTCTCCTTCTGCAGGGGTGGGGTGCTGGTGGCCTGTTGGTCCTGTGGCGGGGCCTCCTGTCCACTACTGCTGGCAGAGGTGGAGGGCTGATCTTCGGTGTGGCTAGTGTCAGGGGCACGTTGGTGTGCCATTGCCTCCCTCATGGTGTTGCCCATGTTAACCAGCACCCCTGCAATTGTGACCAGGATGGTGTGGATGTGTTTGAGGTCCTCCCCGATCCCCAGGTACTGTCCCTCCTGCAACTGATAGGTCTCCTGCAACTTGGCCAGTATCTGGCCCAAGGTCTCCTGGGAATGGTGGTGTGCTCCCAGAATTCCTGCAAGTGCCTCATGGAGAGTGGGTTCCCTGGGCCTGTCCTCCCCTGTCACACTGATTTCCTCCCAGCTTCCCTGTTGTCCTGTGCCTCTGTCCCCTGAACCGTGTGCCCACTGCCACTGGCCCCAGGTCCCTGATCATCCTGTGTTTGTGGGGTTGCCTGGTGTCCCTGTAGTGGTTGACACGCTGCTGATTGACATCTCCTGGGGACAGTGGTATGGGCCCACTGGGTGGTTGCTGTGGTGGTGTTTCCTGAGGAGGGAGGCTCTGTGATGGTATGGGACTGAGGCAGGGTAACCAACTGTCCAGGCCCAGGTTGGTCATCGTGATCCAGACGTACAGAGCTGCTGTCATCACTGTGGGCCTCTTCTGGGGGGGACTGGATGTTAGTGGCACCTCCTCTCCGGTGACGTTGAGTGGGGGTCCTGTGGGGATGTCAATGCAGTGTTATAGTATCTGCGTGTGCCATCTTGTGCATGGGTGTGTTTCCCTGTATGGGTGTGATTGCCCTGTCAGCTTCGCCTTGTGTGAGTGGTGATTTTGTGGGCTAGGTGATTCTCTCTAATGTGCATCATTTAGTGATGGGGGTCCATGAAGGTCTTTGATGGTTGTCCATGAATTGGTGGGGTAATAGTTTGTGATGGCATGCAGGTAGGGTGGGGGATATAATAGTAAAGATTTGACTTACCAGAGTCCAGTCCTCCTGCTACTCCTGCGAGGCCCTCAGGAGGAATTATTGCCAAGACTTGCTCCTCCCATGTTGTTAGTTGTTTGGGAGGAGGTGGGGGACCACCACCAGTCCTCTGTACTGCTACCTGGTGTCTTGTAACCACGGAAACCACCTTCCCCCGTAGGTCGATCCACCTCTTCCTGATGTTATCCCTTGTTCTGGGGTGCTGTCCCACGGTGTTGACCCTCTCCACGACTCTCTGCCACAGCTCCATCTTCCTAGCAATGGACGTCTGCTGCACCTGTGATCCAAATAGCTGTGGCTCTACCCGGATGATTTCCTCCACCATGACCCTTAGCTCCTCCTCTGAAAACTTGGGGTATCTTTGGGGTGCCATGGATGTGGTGTAAGTGGTATGTGTGAGGGTGTGTGGGGTGACGTGTTGGGGTGTGTGCTGTGAGGTGCGTGAATGGTGTATGGGTGATGGTGTTCTGTGGCTCAGATTGAGTGGGTGCTCCTAGCTTGTCTCTCTCTCAGTTAGCAATCTTTTTTTCATTGAAAGGGTTGTGGGTAATGTGAGTGTGTGCTTTATAGTGACTTAATCTAATCAGGGGGGCACCTAATTGTCTGGGTTTGCAGGATGTGAGGAGGTGCTCGGTTGCTCCAAATGTCCTTCCATGCCTTTGAAGACCAGTTTGGCAGAACTCCCCACTTCCTCTCTCTCCATCTGCTGAGGGAAAATCTCCTTCTCCAGGCACATCTCTTTGTGTTTAGCTAGGCCATTTCCCACCTCATCAAGGCAGCCTGGCCAAGCCACTAGAGGCTGGCCAATCAGAGCAAAGCAGCAAAAACACTGCAGGGCTGAAGTTGGCAACTTGTTCAGGTAAGGTTTAAAACTCTTTACCTGAACAAGTTATATTAAATCCAACAAATGAAAGTTGATGGGATGTATCATAACAATTAATTAATTTGATACCAAACTTGAGGTATCTTTTACTTAACGGGACTTTTAAAATTAAAATAAAGTCTCCCCATTCTAGCCTATGGAGGCCATTCACTACAACGAGAGAAAAATGAATTTTGCTGTTTTATCTCACTAGGGCTTATAAAAACTATTTTTAAGGTCCCTGCTTATAGTTCCACAGCGCCCAGCCCTAGGGACACATAGGACACACCTTAGGGGTGACTTATATGTAAAAATAAGGTATTTTAAGACTTTGGAAATACTTTTAATTGCAAAGTTGAGTTTGCATGTAACTTTAATTTAAAAACAGCTTGCAAGGAAGGCCTGCTTTTTAAATGACACTGGGTACGTCAGCAGTGCACCCATGGGAGGACCACCTATGCTGGGGACCCTAAACCTACATACCCTACCATATACTAGGGATTTATAGGTAGGTTAATTTTGCCATTTATAATTAGCCTAATTTGCATACTCATTTTATACAGAGCACATTCCCTGGGACTGGTTCGCAGTACCAATGCCACCATTAGAGTCATGTAAACACCAGCAAAAAGTGAAAAATGGGGCAAAAAGTCAGGGGGCCTCTGCAATCAGCTCTGTTTTCCCACAAGAGTGCACATTCCAGTGGGAGTGGATGTTAGCTCCTCCACCCAGGAAGGGCATTGTCATACAAGCCAGAGATACAGGGCTCTCCCCAAAGGTTTGTATTTTGGCTGTCTGGAGGTGGCATGTTGGATGGAACCAGTCAGCAACCATGCCAGTTGGGTTAGCTTTTGCAGGGGCCACCTCTAAGGTGTCCCTGGGGAACATTTAGGGATAAATCCACTACTGTTACCAGTTTAGATTTGTCTTCCTGAGTTGTTTGATAACAAACAACCTAGAGTGCAGAGTGGCCATCATGTCACTGGGGAACTCATGTTTGACCAGAGTACAGTACATGTACTTAAAACGGCTGGTCTGTTTACTCACTATGTCCCAGGTTGGACAAGGACACAGTGGAGGCATATTGCTCATGCAATTATGCCCTCAAATATAGTATGGTGCACCCTAACTTAGGGCTGAAAAGGCCTGCTAGGGGGTGACTTACCCATATCATATGTAGTGTAGGGTGGGTAGGGCACACAGGGAGTGTGCCATGTCGAATTAGTCTTTTTAAGTTTGTGTCTGGACACTCAGCCTGCAATGGCAGTGCTGGGTTTTTCTAGGTGCAGGGCCATAGAGGGTGGCCCAATCAGTGCTGCTGCTCTCAGGGGCCTACCCTTAATACCCCATGGCCTGGGTGCCTGGGTACCCATTCACTAGGGACTTACGTGGAATGTTAAGAGTGTAACCAATTGCCTTTACACTGTTTTAGGGAAAGAACACTGGCACTGGGAACCTGGTTAGCAGGATCCCAGTGCACTCCAGTCCAAGTTGCATTCAGAAAGCAGGCAAAAAGTGGGGGGTACTGCAACAAGGTGCCAGTTTCCCGCACCCACCCAAACCCAAACCCCCTAGACTCTCAACCCATCACCCCTGGGGTGCCTGCATGCCCAGTTGATGCCCCGCATTGTGGCAGCCACTTTGAAGTCAGGAGCCAATCTGGGGCATGCAAAAGTACCATATGTGCCTCATGGCACATTGTCTACTTGGACTGGCCAGTTGGCCCTATGTGTTTCCTTTTTTGGAATGATTCACTCTTTGTTTATAATAGATATGGCCACCATCTGTTGGTCTAAATAGAGTCATACATGGCCTGCCTTTCCTTCATAATGGATGTGTCATATTTGTGTGATTTGTTATGTGTGTGCTTTGTGTATGTGATGTGATTGTGTTTCAGCATGTTTTGTGTAGTTTCTTTGTGCTTTCTACTCAGTGTGATGTGTTGTGATGGTGTTGTGTGGCATTGTGTGATTGTTGTGTGTGCGTGTGTTTATGTCGGTGTGTGTTTTGTGTTGGTATGGGTGTTAGTTTGTATGTGTGGCTGTCACTTGCCATCCCGGATGTGTGTGTTGTATGTGGGTGTGTACTAATGCCTTTCCCTCTAGTGTGTCCTAGTTGGACGTACCTACGGTTCTTGTCTTTGTCTCTGGTTCTGGAGTCCTAATGCCATCAGGAGCAGGGAGAAGACTTTAAGTTCTGGTTCCATGGCTGCTCTGCACGTGCCTGTGTTCCTGAGGGTGAGTGTCTCCTTTTAAACTGGTTGTTTCCGCCAGGGTTTTCGTGGCGCTCCGACCACGCTCCATATCCTGGTGGTGTGTTACTTGTAATATGCTCAGCGGTAACATGGCCCCCAACCGGACCAAAGATGCCTGCCATCGGCAACTGTGGTCTGTCCAAACTGGCGGCGTTTTGGCTGTGTCCCATTGGGAACACCGCCATGGTCATAATAGGGCAGTATTCTCTGCCGGGACTGCAGCGGTGCACCTGTCAACTCCTCCGTGGCGGGCCTCAAACCACCAAACTCATAATGAGGGCCAATGTGTTAAGTATTTATGAAATGCTTCAAACAATGAAACTGTGAAAAAAGCACTCAAAAATAGCTGGATGATGTCAGAGATGCATCTAGAATGGAGATGATGCACCACGCCATCAGCAATGTGGAGCTCTAGATCCTCGCGAAAGCAGCTGTCCCTTAACATCATTGGAGATTTGGTGTCCTCGATCCTTGCAGCAAAGGCAATGAATTGGCATCACAAGAGATGAACCGTTTCCGATTAATGTATCATTGTTGCATGCATTTTGAACTTGAGCAGCACTTTATACCCACTCCCAGCAGCCCAGGAATAGATTGGCATCACTTGGCAGGGCAAGAATTACAGGAAGCAAACTGCAGGTGCTGTAGATGATGGTGAGGCAAGACTTTTGTGTCCCTGAGACTTCAGAAGAATAGGAGGCAAGCAAGCAAGCCCTGCTGTGGGTCCAGTCCTTCTCATTCAGGCAAAGAGAGCAGCAGGTCAACACAGCAAGAAAGCAGTTCTTCCAGAGCAGAAGTCCAGCAGTATAGCAGTCCTTGTAGTAGCACAGCCATTCTTCTTCCTGGCAGAGTATTCACAGGTCCAGAAGTGTACTGAGTTGGTATGGTCAGAAGTTCAGTTCTTATACCTAGTTGGGCCTTTGACGTGGGGGTGACTTCAAAGAATGGTATTTGATATGCACAGAGTTATTTTCTTCCTGCCCTGGCTCCAGACTCACTACATGGGTGTGGGATGCAGCCCTTTGTGTTGGAGCAGGACAATGTCTTTTCAGGTGTAAATGTCAGCTCCTCCCTCCCATCCTGCCAAGAATGGCCCATCAGGATGCTGATCTCCCATCATGATGTTGATGGCCCATCAGTCACACCTATGCTCCCTTTGTGTGTGGCTGTCTAGAGGGAATGCACAAGCCCAGCTGTCATCCTGGCCCATGCATGCATTTGGACACAGGCAGCAGGTAACAGATAATTAAAGTAAGAAGATGTCAATTTTCTAAAAGTGCCATTTTCATAATTGCAATTTAAAATCCACTTTCACCATAAGTTGTACTTTGAAATTGTGATTCCAGGGACATGACACTTGAGGGGGTCCCATCTCTTCCCAATTGGAAATTGCACTTATAAAGTGTAATAAGTTAATCACAATTTTATCCTATGGGCAAGACAGTAGTGAAAAACAAATTTAATAGTGTTTTCAGTAACAGGACATGTAAAATTTTAAAGTATAAGTCCTACTTTTTAAATATACTGCACCCTCCCCTTGGAATGTCCAGATCCTATCTTAGTGGTGACGTGTAAGTAATAAAATGGAACATTTCGGCCTGGCAAAAAGTTTAACTTACTGTCAGGATTACCTTTCCCAAAAGTGAAATGGACAAAAGTTCCCAGCTTCCCTATGAACTGAATGTACTACAAAGAAGTCACTTCTAATTCACTGGGAAGAAAAGACAAGGTTTTACCAGGACCAGAACTTTCCAATACAATGGTGGTTATCTTCCAGGCTATCTGTAAAAGGTAAAGCTACTTTAGTACTCAATACTTGGAAAAACCATTAACTACATTTAAGTATTCAAACTGGAATTAACTAATGTCCTTACTCCTGTTTCTTTAGGTGCTGGCTCATGTATGCTGAATTGGTTATGCACACTTCTGAAATAGAGTTAAGAGAACTATTTCCACAGGTAAAGCACAAATATATGTAAATAGATAATGGTTCACGCTAACACCTACCTGTGCAAATAAATATGAATTAGATGATCAATATAGTTCGCAATAAGTTTCTTGGCCACTCAACTTCTTCCTCCTGCAATTACAATTGTAATTAATAAATGCAAACTAGCTAGGAGTAAGTTTGTACTATGAACCTTCCTTACATCTGCACCATGTTTTCTAAACAAACTATAATAAATGTCTGTTCTGTTTCTTTTAGATGAAGAATTGCAGCAAAATAATGGTTAACTTCACAAATCCTTACAACCTGATTCATTCAGATAAGTACTTTCTTGTCCTAAGAATAATTTGTTACCAATATGCAGATTGCTGCTGAGCAATAATGCTGTTGAGTTCCATGAAGACGAAAAAACAAGCAGGACTAGAGACAGAATTCTAATCAAGTACGTTCTAAAATGTTGGCATAAGTTTATCAATCCTTTAAGTTGCCACTTGTAATAATCCATATGTGTTTTCTTTCTTCTTTTTATAGGAATCCAAGGACTTTGGGACAGAAGCAGGAGGCTAATGCCTCGGACAGAGGAGGAACAGGACGATAATGCTGAAGACACCGAACACTCGGAGACGCGATGCCTACAGGTGAGTAGGAACGAGAGAACTGATGAAGAGCAGTCATCAAGACACAGCGCCTAACTTAAAAGGCTACATGCTCCATCTTCAAGGGCTTGCAAGGTATGCTTGCGGCACCCAACACTTGGCAGGTGATGATACATTCACACAGTAGCATACAATCCCAGTGCCTCGAGACCCTCATGGGTGATTTACCACCCTCCATAAATGTTTGATTGGTTGAGGTCGACATGGCAGTTTAAAACTGCACACACATGCTCTGCAGTGGCATGCCTGAGACATGGTTAAGGGGCTACCTAAGTGAGAGGCCAATCAGTGCTGCATACCTACTAGTAGCATTTAATTTAGGGTCAGTGGGCATATGCATGCACTTTGCTAGGGACTTATAAGTAAATTAATTATACCAATTGGGTATGAGCCAGTGTTATTCTGTTCACAGGAGAGAGCACTTGTGATTTAGCACTGGTTAGCAGTGGTAAAGTGCTCAGAGTCCTAAAGGTTCGTAAAAGAGGAGGAGGAAGGCAAAAGGTTTGAACTGATCCTACAGAGGGGTCATTTTCCAACAGTATGTAATGTAAGGTAACTGTATTGTATACTTATTTATCAGATATCTACATGTGTTTATAGAGGAATGGAAGATGGAGAAGTGAGGTGACAGCATCTATAAACTGGCCTACAGGTGACATTGCTAGTGCAACTGGCATTCTCTACAATGAGTGCCCATGTCTTTTAGTCTTGGTGAAACAACAGTGATGGTAACCATCTGGTCAGGAGGTAGGGGTCCCACAGATGGTCTAGCTGCTGATGTTGATGCACCTCTCTCTTATGATGTTGTGATATTTTCTTCTATGTATGGATTTCAGGTGTTCCCAAATAGATAATAAACCATGTGCATACTTCTTCAGCATACCTTTTGATTTTTTTTTGCTGCATATATTACATTTTAAAAATAACTTTTGTTCCTCCTAAAGGGATTGAGAAATATTTTCAAACACTGACGGAATTCTTTGGAGGTGGTAAGTCTTCTTCTTTGTCTTCAGCAGAAGACATCTTAACTTTGAAACTAAGGGCCGTAGTTACAGAAAATGACATATTGCTGAGTTGTGACAGCAATGCATTAAAAAAAAACTTGCGTACCGGTATGACAGAATCAAATGGAATGGATGTGTTGTATTTATTATATCGAGCACAATGGCATAAGGAACCTGCTAATATACAAAAAACGGACACATCTGTGTGCGCCATGTCTTAGCGAAATCTGGAGCTACTACTGCAAAAGTGATGCTGGGATGGCTTGCGGCATGTAAAGTGATGCAAATTGAACCTGGGGGACTTTTGAGTGTGGAAAGTCCAAAAATATACTAAAAATGATGCTTCATGGAAAAAATGGCAGACCTCACAGAAGGCATCCATGGACCAGGCAGCAGGCAGTAGCTTCAGAGACAACAACTGCAGCACCAGCCACAATGTCTAGACAGACTCAAAGGGAAAGAGGAAGAAGTGTAAATTCAGTGACGAGAATGACATCTTGATCACTAAGGTGACAGACCACAAACACCAGCCATTTGCCACCTCACAATTGCCACTAGAGGAAAGAGGCCATTTGGCAGGCCATTGCGGATAAAGTCAACAGTGTGGGACAAGTGAAAAGGATCATTACCAACTGAAAGGCCGGACAAAAGAGAAACTGGTGAAGAGCTTGAAGGCAGCAAGGCAGATCGGTGGAGGAAGCCCTGTGCCCCAAGAGGAGCTGGGTGGCTTTGAGGAGCGGGTGGCAGCTGTCATCCTTGAAAAATTAGTGGCTGGAGTCCCGGGACGAGATGATGCAGCACACAACAAACTACTGGGGCAATGGGTTCAACAAATATCAAGATTTGCAATTCTTCTAGCTATGTCCCAGTGCTTTACTGTGCTCTCTGCAGGGCATAGAGCAGGAATCTGGATCTTGTAATGTCAAATGCCACTGAAAGGTCACTCACACTGCCCAGTAAAATTATGCACAGGTCTGACAGGCTCCATCACATGTATCCATAATATTTGGAAAGTGCAGCATCAGTCCATCTCAACCTGTGGTTTCTGGTACATGTAGTGCAATGTATAAAATGAGTTTACAAAACTCCAGGCCATATTTGCAAGTGGCTAGTGCCATGGGTGCATCACTTTTTTGATACTCTGATGGCACAGGCTGCAGGCCCATATCTACAAGGCCTCACAAAGCCACTTTGCGTGGCTTTTCATGGTCTTGCAGACATGGAGTAAGGTAATGCAGCACAAGTTGCTAGGTTGCCTTACCTTGTTTCAGAGAGGTGCCCCAATGGTGTTGGGGTGGGTGTTCACAACTAAAACCCATGGATTTTGACACATTCCCACATTTACAAGGATTTGTAAACTTTGAATGAGTCAAAAGCCAAATCCTCCCTAGGGGAAGCTTAAGGGTGGTGCAATGAGGAGAAATACCTTCTGAAAGAGGAACATGCCTCCTGTGGTAGTTTTTGTGCAGAAAAGTGTACCTTCCTGCCCAAAAACAATAATCTCTGTAATGGAGACACACTAGCACCATGGTGAAAGGGTGCCTGTATTGGCACATGGCAGTCCATTGTGCGTCAGCATGGGGAAAGGGACATTATTAATTACACACCATTAATTAATTATGGCACATTACTGCACTTTTATCACACAGAGAAGCTGCAACAACTGTGATTAAACAAAATTGTACATGTACATAAATGCACTGATTCAAATCAGTGTGTTATATGTCTGTCGGAGTATGTAGTAAATAGAAACTTGTGTATTTTGTGAGGCGAAAGGGAAACAAACTGACCAAAGGGACACATGTTTAATGGTGCCAGGGCCAAAGGTCCACCTGCTGAGGGAAATAGCTCATGTGAACGCTATGAGTCTGTAGGCTAGCATGTAGCCATAAAAGGTCCCAAGCATGAAGTTAAACATATGGTCATTATAGGGGGTGAATCAGGTCACTGTACTTGTGGGAACTCTATCCATGGACACTAGGCTACAAACTACATAGCAGTGACAAGCAAATGAGGGAAGGCTTACTGTGTAATGTCCTGTCAAACAGTGTATAAGCATGGAGGACCTGGATTGTTGACATTGTGCTCACATCAAAACACCTACAATGCATGTGACATGATATACACACACAGAGCAATAATGTGATAAAATATGGTTTAGCCTGTCTCCCATTTCACATTAACAATGTCACTTACATAGCACAACTTATTTTGTGAATCATAATGTGATTCTGTGCCGAACCTGGCAGATTCCTTTCCGTATGCATTTTACAGAGTCACACATGTCTGAAAACAAAGCTATCAAATCCAAATGCATGTAGTTAACAATAGGCCTTGGCATCGAACTATTCTCCGCCAGCAGAGTTTGCGGAATTCAGGCACTTTGCACTATGTTGAGTTGCACGGAGTTCCTGAATTATGCCATCCGACGCAACATTTGTCTTTTACCCTAGCTAATGAGCACCCCAATACTACTAGGCTGCTAGAGAGCGCACATGAGACTTTGCATTCACTTGCACTGTTTCCGGCTGCATGCACAGGACTTCACGTACACTCACGCTGCTTCCAGCTGCGGTGGCAGCCAAAACATTCCCGCTCCTGAACGTACCTGGATCAGATTTTCTACTCAAGATGCATCTAAATCTAATCAAAAAGTGGATTTTGAGTGAACTTTCTTTTCCAATGGACCCTTCAAGCTAATTTTTTGTGTGAGAAGCCGTTTTTTAACAGGAAGGAAGTGCCCTAGATACTTCAATTTCCTGTCCCTATCCAGCAGACTCATCCCAGTGCTTTATCCATCTCCTGGTCACTTTTCACTTGGACTTGTAGGTTGAGGAATCACTCTCTTTGTCTCCTACATATACCTTTAAATTTAAGGACTTTGTTTTTGTGGAATCACACAAATAGGTTAAAAAACTATTGGATAAGGGTGTTGTTTGTTTGCTTAGTCATGCACCAGTATTTCTTTATGCTTTAATTGGATTTTTACATTTTATAGTGGTACATGGCTCAGAGTTTAAGTATGGGTTTAGTTATTATTTAGTTTGCATTCCACTGATTTTTCACCTTTTGCGAAGGACAATTGTTGCACAGCTCAGTACCTTTTCTACATGTTTGCAAAATTAGCAAAATTATTTTACTATGTGGCCCCGATTTTCACAGGGTCTTCTAGCCAGTTAGAGCCAGTGCTAGTAGTCATCAGTGTATGAAATAAATGTTTCAGTGCTATATATTTTTAAAACTTCATTTAGGGCAACTATGGCATTGGATTTAATTAAAAATGTTGGCTATTGTTTGCATTTCATGTTTGTTTGCAAAGAGTATATGTTGTGAGGTAATATTTGATGGCATAGTTGTTGTTAAATTTTTATAGCTCATTTAATGTTCGTGTTTTACATTGCTAAAATACTGTCAGTGTTTTCTTCAGTGTTACCACCATGCCTCCTTATGGCCAGTGTGTGTGTGTGTGTGTGGGTGTGTTTGTGTGTATGGTTGTCATCATCCACCATTTGTCTTTGTTCTCCATGCCATGTGGCCAGGGCCATTTAGTTTGCTTTCTGTCCATAGCATGTCATGTGGTCTTTGTTATCCATTTCTTCTTGTTCACAGCTGTTGTTTGACCATGTGGCTGGCAGCCATTTTGTGCATCCAACCAGTGTATATTTGCCATAGGTTTGCAAGTGATCTTTGTTCCCCAATGCCTCCTTGCTGTTGTTGTTTGACCCTGTAGCTGGTGACAACATTGTGCATCCAGCCAGTGTCCCTTTGCCATAGGTTTGCATGTATTCTGTGTTTGCCATGTCTCCCTGCTCCTTGCTGTTGCTTGACCATGTAGCTGGTAGTCATTTTGTGCATCTAGCCAGTGTGTCTTTGCCATTGCCATGCATGTGTTCTTTGTTCCCCATGCCTCCTTGCTCCTTGTTGTTTTTGTTTGACCATGTGGCTGGCAGCCTTTTTGTGCATCCAGTCAGTGTGTCTTTGCCATAGACTTGCATGTGTTCATTGTTCCCCTTGCCTCTTTGCTCCTTGTTGTTGTTTTAACATGTGGATGGTGGTCATTTTGTGCATCCAGCCAGTGTGTGGCTTTGCCATAGGCTTGTATGTGCTCTTTGCTCCCCATCCCTTCTTGCTCCTTATTTATGTTGCTTGACCATGTGGCTGGCGTCCATTTTGGAATCGAGATAGTGTCCTTTTGCCATAGGCTTGCAGGTGTTCTTGTTTGTCATGACTCCTTGGTCTTTGTTGTTGTTTGACCATGTGGTTGGCAGCCATGTTGCGCATGTAGTCAGTTCGTCTTTGCCATAGACTTGATTACAAACATCAGTAATTATTGATCATTTCTTTATTTGAATGTTCTATTTCAATTTTGTAGTTTAATTTTCTATTTAATTTAGTATTTTTTCCATTTATTATTTTAACTTTGTATTTTTAAATGTATTTCTTTATGTATGTATTATTATTATTTTTAATTTGTTATAGTTTAATTAAATATTTATATATATATCATTTTTTCTATCTTACATTTTTTTATTTTAGTTTACTTTTTTATTTTTTCCATTCTAAAAATTAGGTGTATAATAATTTAATTTCCTCCTGTACATCCTGGCTGTGGTGCATTGCAGACATATCAGCAGTCTTTAATGTTTACTTTATTTCCCCTGAACCACCCTGCCGCCATAATTTTTTTAAAGGATTATTCCATTTATCCATGTACCTCTCTCTGACTACCTCAGGTGTCTCTTTTAAAACAGATGGAGATAAAGCAAAGAGCTATATCTGCATGTTGTGTTGCCTGATTTGAAATGACATTTTATGGTATGGTGGTGTGATTTGACTTTACAATGTTTGATTAAATTGATATTCATTACATAAGTAACCAACCACACTAATATTGCATTTGTCTCTACTATTTGAACCTGCAACAATGTCACGTTTTTCTTGCTTGGTTGCTTTTAGGTCCACAAGAGAAGAGATGTCACATCACACGCAGTACTGCCAAAAAGAAGGCCTGTACAGTTATTTCAGTCCTCCAATCTCTTCTGCTTTTGCAGCTTAGTGCCGCTGTTAACTGTGACCTTTAAGACGGCCATAAAGAAAGTTGCTCCCAAGAAAGTGGTCAGTGAGCAGCAGCAGCTTTCCACTAGTGGTGTGCCGACCACAACCTTTTTCAGGAGATGTGTGCCTGCCACACCGGTCTCTGGGGAGGAACGTGGGAGCAGCCCTCCCACATCACCAGCACCATCCGAACCTAAGCCCAGGACCATGTCTGTCAGTGAGGCAGCCACTACAATCATGGTGACACTGACATCCAATTGGATTTGTCCCTTTCGCAAAGTAGAACCCAATTGTTTCAGGAAATAGAGCAAAGTGGAGAGCAGCCACAGCCAGCAATAGTAGATATTTCTGAAGAACAGAACAGGAAGTCAAGCTTCCTGCCAAGCAAGAACCTTATCTTTTAGGATCAATGGCTTTCAGATCTGCAGCAAGAAAAAGGAAGGTTGCTACTCCACCATTTTCTCCAAGCACCACTTCTGATGATGATAGTAAAGACATGGAGTGGACATTGGCAGAGTCAGGGTGACACCAGGAAACACAAGAGACAAGAAAAGTTTCCAAAAGTTTTAGAAATATGGAAAGGGATGATGATTAGGTGAATGATGATGATGAACCAGACATTGTTGAAGCTGGCACAACGTAGTCCAACATTGCTATCCAACCTGCTCCGAGGGATGTGGCACAGGCAGCACCACCAGCTTCCACATTTGTAAGGCTCCAGCAGAGACCTGCACCAACCCATACCTCAGTAGAAGTATGCACTTCAAAGAGGAAATTGACAGAACCACCTACCTCAAGTTCTTCATCAGGTATTGGCAGTAGCCCAGTAAGAAAGTACTCCTCTCCGGTATGGGACTTTTTTATGTTTAGCAAACAGAAGGAAAACATTGCAATATGCTCCATGTACCACATTAGTGTTTGTTGAAGTAAGCCTGGCTCAAATTATGGTACTTGAGGCCAGAAAATCCATATGAAAAAGTAGGAGGAGCACCTTAAAAAAATGCTGAATGTGGTATCAGTGACGAAGAAGAGGAGAGGTGGGAAATATCAGCTACAACTCATAAAATCACATTGCAAGGGTGAGGAAGAAAAGGGTGATGCAAAGCAGACCTGTCCCAAGCAGTGCACCAGAATCACCCACCTCAGTGCCCTCACAATGGCACAGGAAGACTCAGACCGAGATGGAGACACCAAAGTCACCTGAGTCAGTGGCCCCAAAAATGAAAAGAATTCAAGCTACCATTGCATATTTAGGCAGGTTGAGCGCTATGACCACAACCACCCAATGGCATGTTTGTTCAATGGGAAGCTGGCAAAAATATTAGTGCTGGACCTCCTCCCTTTTTCTTTTATGAAAGGTGTCGGATTCCTAGAGTCTGTAGTAGCCATCTGCCCAAAGTGGAAGGTTCCAAGTCGGACCTCTTTTGCCAGAATTGCTGTTCCAGCACTGCATCACGACATGCTGCAATTGGTTAGACAAGCTTTGCTGCAAAGTGTTGTTCACAGTATCCACCTGATGGCAGACACGTGGACCAGTTGTCAGGATACTGATTATATCGACATCATTGCACACTGGATCTCTTTTACGAGGGTAAAGTGAAAGCTATCTACAGGTAGTGGCCCTGAACACATTTGTAAGAATGTTTGGCACCAGCAACAATAGCCAGGTTCACCATGGACAAATTGCATACAGCTTGGATAAACTTAACAACGAGATGTCTGAATTACTGTGACTCAGAGGTCTCTGAATTGGATTTGTTGCCACAGACAATGGCAGTTACATAGTCAAGGACATGGCAGATGAAGCTATTTCAGGGCACTATGTTTGGCGCACTGCATCAAGGTGGTTGTGCAAGACTTTCTAAAAAAGAAGACATAGCAACATACTGGCCCCCTGCAGATGAATCTGCACACATTTCAGCAATTCTTTTAAAGCCCGGAAGTAGTTGCAGAATATTCAGTGTGGTAACAGCATACCAGTTAAAGCCCTTATAAGGAGGTTGCAACACATTGGAACTCACTCATTATATGTTGCAGTGTCTGTTTGAGCAGTCCTGATGCAATTGGGAAAACTATGACAGTTGATGCAGACAAATGGGACCTAATCAAACCTTTTGAAGTTTTCATGCAGGAGGTTAGCAAGGAAGACAGCAAAATGTGCTAAGCCATCTCATTGTTGAACCTGCTATAGGAGCAGCTAAAGTAGCCGTCTGAAGGTTCACACTTGCAGTTGTAAAAGAAAAGAACCCAGAAGTGCATATCTTAATTGAGAGCTTAAACCTTCACTTGGCTTGTAATGAAATCTGCAGAATGACATTATCTCATCAAAAGAGTACATTTCTGCCACCCTACTTAATCCACGCTACAAAATAATTCTTCCCACATTCATTCCTTTTTCTGAAGGGGATGTTTCAAAATACAAGAGGTGGATTGCTGATCATGCCAGAGAACTAGAAGAAGAATGCCTAGAACTTAGAGCCCCACTCTGCAGTCCTTGGGTTCCACATTCAACTTTCAGAGAGGGCAGTCGTGGCTCACAGAAGCCAACACCAGCAAAAGAACACCTGCCAGAACAGCATCACAAGAATCGGACCCAACCTCTGCATTGACTTGGTTTCAAGTGGCAGGTCTTGAGTCCAGTGCAGAAGTGAAGTCAAAAGAGGTCAAGAAAGTGGCAGCACCAAAGACCCTTGAGAAGATTTTGCAGGAGTATCTGGTTGACCCAAAGGAGGTGTATGTGGATCAAAACTCATTGGTGTATTGATATGGCCAGTGCTCATCAGGCTGGCAATGAAGTATTTGGCTTGTCCTGTAGCCAGGGTGTCTGCTGAATATGTGTTCGGTGCAGCTGGTGCAGTTGTTACAGTGAGAAGGACCAGTCTCTTACCTCAAAATGTGGGGGGATTAACTCTGGTCAAAATGAAGCAGCACTTTGTACGACCTAATTACCTGAGTGTTCCAGAAACACCACAGGAGGGGGAAGAGAATGATTGGTCAGAATCAAGTGCGTTTGCAGAGCAGCATCTGGGTGAACCACCTGAGTTTGAGGACAATCTCTTCTTCCTGGACTGATTATGCCACTGTCACCATAGAACTTTTTAATTATTTCTCGTTTGACTTATTTGTTTTCGTACTTTGAAAACAGAATAGCTAGTAGAACATTGTTTGCGTTGGATTTTTGCTACCCTGCCATTTTGTAGTCACATATATGGCCAGATTGGAGTTAGACCTGTGTGTAGTAAAGAAGCCCCCACATTCCCTTCTGGACATTGGAGATCATGCCTCTCACCCGTACATGCCATTGCCTATTCAATTTTACATCATCTAGCAGAGCGGCCCAAAAGATCATTGATTAAAAGACTGTCAGTGCCAATGCTAAATTGCAATGTGTCACTACCATCAAAAGGAGATAATATTTTGTATCAATGACCATGCTTGGATTAGAAGAGGTACAACTATTGCACAAATGAATTGTGATATATTTAGTGATTGTGAATGATGATTGATGATGTATGTGATGGCTGTCATTGAGAAAGGATGTTCAACAAATGTGTAAACTAGATTTCGATGATTTGCAATGTTCCTTTTTTTCTGGGTCCTATGAAACCAGCAAAACACACAGAGAGAGAAATAGTGGGAGTGGGGGGGTGGATGGAGAACACAACCGTACTCAACTCCCAAAAACCAACACAGAAACACAATTGAGAGTACGGGGTTCTTGTAACGGGGGCAGGTCAGTAGTGTATCACTTATAGCACTACGCCCCTCGTAATCCTCAACTAGAGGAGAGACAACAGTGGATTCTGGTGTATGGGATGGGAGGGGAATTTCCTTTATGGACTAGGTGGTCTCACACACTCAATGGTGTCATGCTTCATCATATGACCACCTAGCCCCACCCAGGTAGGACAATGCCACCTGGGCGGACTCAACCTCACTGTTAAAGGAACAGGAGGGAGTGCGTAAATCAATTCTGGTTCAGGAAAAGGGGATCCAGCTAGACTAGGAAATAAAAACACCTAAACAGATACCTGTGCATGTATTTTAATAGGAGGTTCTGTTTGATGTGATTAAAAAGAGGACTGGGACACCAAGTGAGAGCAATGACTCACTGGGTCTCCTATCTAAATGGAAAAAGCCAACATGTTTCTGCCCACAACTAGGAGCTGGAGGGTCTTGGGGCATTCATCAGGGCGAAGGATCCCTGCTATACATGCTTTAGTGAACGTTGAAAAATTAATAGTAATCAAGTAAAAATAATAAGTGTCACCGGAATGGGCGGGGGGGCCTACCTTGCCGAGGGAATACCTGGGGAGGACCTAAAGGAAGTGAGACACATCAGTACAGTACTGGGGGTGATAACGTGACACAGCAATACACAGCAATCCACAACACACGTGAAATAGATCATGCAAGACTCAGCAGTTTGCGGTGCATAAGGCATAATTCACATAAATAATAATATGGCACGTCACTGCGTGAAATATAACAAGAGACGGGAGAAATTCTTACCCTATCACTAGAGGCTACTAGCCTCTGGTGTCCAGGAGAGGAAGCGTCCCCTTATAGTCAGACTCTAAGGTTAGGGGGACAAGGGGATAAGAGAGGAAGAAGGCACATGAGAGGGAAGGGGGCACGAAGGGGATGAAGACCCCTGGGAAACCGAGGGCAAGGCCCTCAAAAGTTTTGACACCAATTGGGTCCAAGACCTAAGATTAAAGGTGGGGATAAGAACACACACAGAAAGAGTTAGTAAAGTGGGCGGAGAAAAAAGAGAGAGAGGAAAGCAAAGAGTTGAGTAACAGTGATAATTAATAGCAAAGCTGAACGTCAAAACAAGGAAAACCACGAACATAGCAACATAAGCAAGAAAGAGAAGGAAATGGGAATATGAAAGAGAAACAGTCAGGAGTAGGGAAGAAATGGAGGAAAAGGGCGGAGAGGAGAGAATTCTTATCTGTGCGTCCAATGATGGCTGGCTCATTCACTGCATCAAAGGCGGGCGGGCGCTCGCTATGCGCCTAGACCGACCTCTCGACAGGACCGCTTGCATAAAGTGGCCTGCGAGAGACGGGTAGATATAGTATCATTAATAGGCGTAAATGAGACTCAGCTGATGGTGTTTCACCGTCGCGGCCCGCGGTCTGGGTCCTGATTGGATGCGGCGGTCGGAAGTTCCTCCGTCCGGTTAAAGCGCACCTCAACGTTGTGAGGCTGTGCGCCCGGAAGAATATAGTCGGCAACCCCGGAGGCAGTAGCACTCGGGGCGGCCGAAGAATAGGAGAGGCGCGTCCTCGCGTGAGACCGCGTCATGAAGGGCGCGGTCCCCGCGAGGGCCGCCGGGAAATGTAGTTTCCCAGCGTGCGTGTGTGGGGAAGGTCCCCGGTAGCCTCTCGCCTGAAAAATGGGCGAGAAGCAAAAGAGAAGCAAAAAGATAGGAAGTGGGAAAGGGAAGGGAGGGTGGGACAAGGGGGTGAAAGAGGAGAAAAAGAGGGAGTGGAGCTGGGAGGGAGTCAAAACGGAGAGACAAGGGGGTAGACACAGAAAAGGGGAGTGAGGGACAAAAGAGTGCAAAGGAAATGGAAAGGCAAAAGAGAGAAAGGAACAGGAAAAGAGGGGGGGAAGGAGGAAGGGGAAAAGATGGAAAGCAAGGTGAAAAAAGGAGGAAAAAAAGGGAAGAGAGGAAAAAAAAGATGGGAAACAAAACACGAGGAGGGGAGAGGAGAGACACTCCAATTCTGTTTCTCTATTTGTTCTGCAACAGCAGTGCACTGCATAGGTCTACCTCGCCAAAAGGTCTCTGGGTAGGGCTACCTCAACAACTAGAAGGAGAATGGTATCAACTTCAAAGAGAAACCATGATGATGGTGAAGACTCTGAGGCCTAGTGCTCACTCAGCTCTGTGGACTGGAGAAAGATGCTTTGATTTTGGAAATGCTGCTAGGTGTGTTTGCTGCATTGTTAACTCAAACGTGAAGCTTCTCTTAATGATCTTGCTCTGCCTCTGAATCTTCTTGGTATACTTCTGACTCCTCATGAAGCTTACCCTGTTTCCTTTTGTCCTTCTCCTTTACTCTGTAACACAGTTACTGTTTTTCAATATCCAGTCCTTCTCCTAGTCCTCTCCTGTATAAACTAAACTTTGTTGAGGCTCAAAACTTCAGCTTACCTAATTGACAGGTTCAGTTAGGTACCCAAGAGTGACGGACATGCCGTGAAAAATGGAAATACACCGCCCAATTTGGCAATACAGTTTTATTTTCCTTATAACAATCATCATTTTTAGAACTGGGTGGGTTAACTTCAATTCTCTATAATTAGTATTTTTTAAACCTAGAAGACGTAACATTTAGAGATATACTATCTTTGGTCTCTCTTGGGCAGAAGGACTGCTTGCAATGCATTTAACATAGGTGTGATGCACAGCTTCTTGATGAATATTGTCAAGGTTTCTTTTGTGTAGTGTTTGTTTTTGTCACACCTTTCCCCAAATCCCCTTTCCAATCCATTCATTGAGCCCCTAGCTCTCTCCCCTCGAGATGTGTGATTTAGTGAGGAGTGAATTAATTTTACACTGTAAATGGATCATACATTTTCTGGGCACATGTGGTGAAGGCGACACCAACTAACTGCATGACCTTCTTTTACTTGACCAATATTCCACACTGGACCAATCAACATCATCATTAACCCCTTAGCTGCTTAGCTTTCTATTCCACCATCCCTCCCTCTGTGCTGAGCCTTTTTTTGGCTATTTGTGGTAGTTCAGGCTTAGGCCTTCATAACTTTTTGGTCACATAATCTATCCATGCCAAATTTGTGTCCTTTTTTCCAACATCCAATGGATTCTAAAGGTACCTAGAGTTTGTGGGTTATCCTGGAAGAGATCAAGAAATTAGCCAAAATACAGCAACATTTTTCTTTTTTCCAGAAAAACAGGAAAAAGTGCTGCAGAAGAAAGCATGTGATTTTTCCCTATAAATGGCATCAACAAAGGCTTTGCAGTGCTAAAATCACCATCTTCTCATTTTTCAGGAACAGGCAGACTTGAATCAGCGAAACACATTTTTTAACACAGTTTTGGCATTTAAGTGTGACATACCCCATTATTAAAAATTTTTGTGCTTTTAGCTTCCTTCCAGTTATTGATTGAAATGAGTGTGAATCCAGTGTTAGATCCCAGACAGCTAAACATTTCTGAAAAGTAGACAAAATTCTGAATCCGGCAAGGCGTCATTTGTGTAGATTCTTCAAGGTTTTCCTGCAGAAAGTAAGCTGAAATAAAGAACATTGAAATTGAGGTAAAAAAAAAAAACTGCAATTTCTGTCCACGTTTTCTCCTATAACTTTTTCCAGCTATGGCAAATTATTGAAAGCAATATACTGTTACATCTGCTGGAGTCTTCTGGTTGGGGGGATATAGAGGGCTTGTAGGTTCATCAAGAACCCTATAGGTACCCAGGCCAAAAAATGAGCTGCACTTTGTAAACTTTGTAATGGGTTTTAAGAGCATACCAGTATACAGCAATTCATTTGGTGAAATATAAAGAGTGAAAAACCTTTGCATTTCCAAAATGGGCACTATATAAGGTGTTGAGAAGCAGTGGCTATTTGCACATCTCTGAATTCCGGGGTCCCCATATTAGCATTTGAATTGCAAGGCATTTCTCAAATAGACTTCTTTTTTACACACTGTCTTACATTTGGAAGGAAAAAACATAGAGAAATACAGGGGCAATAACACTTGTTACTCTATTCTGTTTTTCCCCAGGTCTCTCGATAAAAATGGTACCTCACTTGTGTGGGTAGGCCTAGTGCCCACGATAATAAGTGCAACATGGACACATCACATTTTTATATTGAAATCTGACATGTTCTTTGGAAAGTGCCTAGCTATGGATTTTGACCTCTAGCTCAGTCGGCACATAGGGAAACCTACCAAACCTGTGCATTTTTGAAAACTAGACACCTCAGGGAGTCCAGGATGGGCTGACTTGTGTGGCTCTCACCAGGTTCTGTTACCCAGAATCGTTTGCAAACTTCAAAATGTGGCAAAAAAAACACTTTTCCCTCAGATTTCAGTGCTGCAAAGTTCTGGAATTTGAGAGGAGCCACAAACTTCCTTCCACCCAGCATTCCCTCAAGTCTTCCAATAAAAATGGTACCTCACTTGTGTTGGTAGGCCTAGTGCCCGCAACAGGAAACGCCCCAAAATGCAACATGGACACATCAGATTTCTACATTGAAAAATGACGTTTTTGGAAAGTGCCTAGCTGTGGATTTCGGTCTCTAGCTCAGCCGGAACCTCGGAATACCTACCAAATCTATGCATTATTAAAACCTAGATACCTAGGGGAACCCAGGATAAGGTAACATGTGGCGCTCTCATCAGGTTCTGTTACCAAGAATCCTTTGCAAACCTCAAAATTTGGCCAAAAAAAACACTTTTTCCTCACATTTCGGTGATAGAAAGTTCTGGAATCTGAGAGGAGGCACACATTTCCATCTACCCAGCATTCCCCTAAGTCTCCCAATAAAAATGGTACCTCACTTGTGTGCTAGGACTAGTGCCCGCAACAGGAAGTTCCCCAAAATACAACATGGACACATCACATTTTTCTTATGAAAACTGATCCAAAGCGCCTAGCTGTGGATTTTGGCCTCTAGCTCATCCGGAACCTAGAAAAACCTAGCAATCCTGGACATTTCTGAAAACTAGACAAATAGGGGAACCAAGGATGGGGGTAACTTGTGGTGCTCTCACCAGGTTCTGTTACCCAGAATTGTTTGCAAACCTCAAAATTTGGCAAAAAAACACTTTTTCCTTACACTTCAGTGATAGAAAGTTATGGCAACAGAGATGAGTAACAAATGTCCTTCCACCCAGCATTCCCCCAAGTCTTCCAATAAAAATGGTACCTCACTTGTGTGGGTGGGCCTAGTGCCATGTCAAGAATGGATCACACAACAGTCAATGTTAATGCTTACATGAGGGCAACTATGGAGCCTGGTGGATCAATTCCTGATGCACACACTAGGTACAGGCACTCAAGTGGGGTAGTGTTTTTATCAGGACAGGTGGGGAAACACAAGGTGGCAGGAATTTTGTGAATCCCATCCTATTCCTGTACTTTGTGTGACAGAAATGCAAGAAAAAATAGAGGTGGTCATTACAACCCTGGCGGACGGTGTTAAAGCGGCAGTAAGACCGCCAACAGACCGGCAGAAAAAAATTTAATTACGAGCGTGGCGGAAACCACCAACAGAGACAGCCACTTTAACACTCTTACCGCCACGGCGGTACAAACAAACAGCATGGCGGTCACCGCCAACAGACAGGTGGAGGACAATATACTGCCCACAGTATCACAACCTACTAATCCGCCACCTTTTCCGGGGCAGATTCACCGCAAACAAAAACATGGCGGAAACAGGACTTCGCAGGGAAAACGCTCACCTCTACACACCCCACGAGGAACCAGGATGCCATGGAACCAGAGCTGCACATTTTCCCTGCCCTTACCTTCTTGCTCCTCTACCAGGAGCACGACGCCGGTGGCGAAGACCACGGTGAGTACTGCACCTACGACACAGGGGAAGGGGAGGGAAAAAACAGGGACACACACACGCAACACGCAACACCCCCACCCTTAACCACTACAACACACACACTAATACAGCATGATACATTACAGTTAGACCCCCCAAACTACCTGGAAGAATGCAAAGACAAAAGGAAATGAGTGTAACCATTGTAATATATTAAAATCCAGTACGCAAAAATATATATACACTATTAACAAATATATACACCAAGAATAGTAGTCCAGGTATTGCTCCATTGAAGTCCGTGGAACACTGGGCCCACATGGCATGGGCGAGGTCCACACCCAATACCCGAACATGAAGGAGAGAACACTGCAGGGGCATCAGTTAGCAATAAAACAGGCACCTCAGGGGGAAGGGAAAGGGGGTCACCTCAGGCGGTTGAGTGCACAACACCAAATCCACGAGGGGGCCACATGCCCACTGTGCAATCCTGGGGAGTGCAAAGCCACAGTCTCTCAAGTCTCTCCAGTGGGTGGTTTGCCCACTGTTCAATCTGGGGGAGTGCAACGCCATAGTCTCTCAAGTCTCTCCAGTGGGTGGTTGGTTCTGGAGGGGGGCTTGGTGCCCAGAGTGCTTCATCCTGCCAAGGTCTGAGGTAGTGGATGGCTTTCTCCACTGGTTCTGGAGGGGGCTTTGTGCCCAGAGTGCTTCATCCTGCCAAGGACAGAGGTAGTGGATGCCTTTCTAATCTGGTTCTGGAGGGGGCTTTGTGCCCAGGGTGCTTCATCCTGCCAAGGACTGATGTAGTGGATGTGAATCTCCCCAGGTTCTGGAGGGGGCTTTTTGCCCAGAGTGCTTCATCCTGCCAAGGACTGAGGTAGTGGATGTGAATCTCCACAGGCTCTGGAGGGGGCTTTGTGCCCAGAGTGCTTCATCCTGCTCGTGGCGGACACAGTAGCGTCAGTGCCCTTGGCGCTCATGGGCCAACGGTGCTTGTGGCGGCGATATCCTGTTCAGCGGTGTTTGTGGCGTCGGTGTCGTTGGCAGCGGTGCTTGTGGCGGCGGTGTCCTGTCCTGTTCAGCGGAGCTAGTGGCCGCGGTGTCCTGTTCAGCGGTGCTGGTGCCGACGGTGTCCTGTTCAGCGGTGCTTGTGGCGGCGGTGCCCTTGGCAGTGGTGCTTGTTGCGGCGGTGTCCTGTTCAGCGGTGCTTGTTGCGGCGGGGTCCTTGGCAGTGACTCAGCTGATGGCGGTCCTGTCTGGCCCAGCGACTCAGCTGCTGGCGGTCCTGTCTGGCCCAGCGACTCAGCTGCTGGTGGTCCTGTCTGGCCCAGCAACTCAGCTGCTGGCGGTCCTGTCTGGCTGTGCGGGGCTGGTGCTGGCGGTCCTTTCTGGCCCTGCGGGCTGGTGCTGGCGGTCCTGTCTGGCCCTGCGGGGCTGGTGCTGGCGGTCATTTCTGGCCCTGCGAGGCTGGTGCTGGCGGTCCTTTCTGGCCCTGCGGGGCTGATGCTGGCAGTCCTGTCTGGCCCGGCGGGGCTGGTGCTGGCAGTCCTTTCTGGACCTGTGGGGCTGTTGCTGGCGGTCCTGTCTGTCCCTGCGGGGCTGGTGCTGGCGGTCCTTTCTGGCCCAGCAGGGCTGGTGCTGCGGTCCTTTTTGGCCCAGCGGGGATGATAGCGGTGGCCTGCTTGTCAGCGGGGATGATGGCGGTGGCCTCCTGGTCAGCAGGGATAATGGCGGTCTTCTCCGCCGTGCAGCTCTTCCCAGACTTGCTGAGTTTCTTGTGCCCCTTCCCGACCTTGGAAGGTGTGACAGCTGAATCCACACTCCAACCTGTACCCCTGGGAGCGGCTTTGGTGGCTGGAGTCTTCCCCCTCTCCCGCCAGGCACTGGCCAACTTTTTATGCTTGACAGGTGGGGGACTGTCTATGCTGTGGCTCCTTTCCACACTGGCTGCCCTGCTGCCTGGTGCACTTGCGAATCTGGTGACTACTGGCACCACTGGTCCTGGAGATGTTGTAGCTGAGGTGCTAGGTTGGGACCTGGAGAGTCGGGCCCTAGGAGACTGACGGGGTGGGGGAGGTGAGGGAAAGAGGTCAAGGGTGGACAGGAAAGGTTTTTGGGGAACACTGGGACGTGTAGCTGGAGGGGGTTTGGGAGTTGAGGAAGAGTTTGTGGTTGTAGGAGGTGTTCGTTTAGTGACTTTGGGTGAAGGTGCATGCGCTGGAGGCTGTCGTGAGGTGGATGGCTGTTGGGTGAGTGTGTGGCTGCATTTGTGTATCTTGGTAGGTGGCATCACAGACAAACTGGGAGAGGACACAGGGGACATGTGAATGGTAGTGGGGGTGGTGACTGCATGTGAGCAGGGTGTGGTGGTGTGTGTGCTGGTGATGGAAGTAGTGGCTGTAGATGTAGTGCATGCAGGTGTGAGTGGAGACAAGACTGGGAGGGAGGAGGGTGAGGAGGAGGATGGGGACACAGTGGAGGCAGTGGATGATGGTGTGCCTGCATGTGTGTGATGCTTGCATGAGTGCCTGTGAGATGTGTGGTGCTTAAGTTTGCCAGAGCTTCCATTGTGTGTTGAGGTGTGTGCATGCTGGTCTGATGGTGTGCTTGTGGTAGGCTGAGGTACAGGTGTGTGGGTCTGGGTGGAGGTAGTTGGAGGGGGGAGGCTAGACACAGGGACAATAGCTGCCATCAGTGCTGAGGCCAGAGTCTTAAAGGCTCGCTGGAGGGCTGCCTGACCAGAATTAATGCCCTCCAGGAATGCGTTTGTTTGTTACAACTGCCTCTCTACACCCTGGATGGCATTCAAAATGGTAGACTGCCCAACAGTGAGGGACCAGAGGAGGTCGATGGCCTCCTCACTGAGGGCAGCAGCGGTGACTGGGGCAGGGCCTGAGGTGCCCGGGGTGAAGGTGATGCCCACCCTCCTGGGTGAGTGGGCACGGGGCAAAGGCTGAGGGGCTGCTGGGAGGGTGGTACTGGTAGGGGGGGTGGCGGCTGTACCTGTAGATGCGGGGGACACAGGTGTGGCCGCCACCACAAGGGAACTCCCATCAGAGGACGCGTCCGTATCACTGGTCTCAGCTCCAGTCCCCGCCGTGGAGCTCCCCTCGCGCTCTGTCCTACTGGTGAATTCCGAGTCCGTAGTCTTACCCTCCAGGGTCATGTGGGATGCAGCTCCCTCCTGCTCCGGTGCCACTGCTCCTCCACCTGATGATGCTAATGCACACAAGAACAGGAAGACCACAAAAAGGGGGGGTTGACAGAAGAAAGACATGTTGAGTGCATGCATTAACGCTACCGTTAGCGGACACAACAGACACAGAAGCCCCCTGCACTATGCCGCACACTTGGCGTCCACTGTTCAATCCCTGGGACATGGCCTACAAGTCTAGGGCCGACATCTGCACACATGGATGTCAGAGGAGCCTGACTAGGTGTAGTTGGCACTGTACACAGGTGGGGTGGGGTGACACAGGGTCTGCCAGAAGAAGGGGACCTAACTAGCACACTCGCCCTGGCCTAGGAAAACCCACAGCCCACCTCCCCCACCCAGACACCTCCACTGCGTGCTGAATCAGCTGAATGGGAGTGTACTCACCCCCTTGTGGCTGCTGTGATGCCCTCAAGCGCCCATCCAACTCCGGGTGCGCCACCCCCAGGATCCTGAACATCAGGGGGGTCATGGTGCGACGTGCACCCCTCCCACGTTGGGAGGCCATCCCCAGCTGGGCCTCCGCGGCTTCGTGCTCCAGCAGCGAATGTCCTCCCATCTCTTACGGGAGTGGGTACTCCGTCTGTGATAGACCCCCTGGGTCCGGACGTCCTTGGCGATGGCATGCCAAACATCCTTCTTCTGGTGGGCGCTGACCTAACGGAATTGTACAGGGGAAAAACAAAAGTTATTACCAGCTTCACCGTGACAGTCATTGGCCCCCATCCATACCCTTGCCATGTGGCACATGCACTCACTGTCGTTTCATGCACGCCTCAATCTCCCCCCTCATCTTTCATCAACCCCACTCCACACAGGCATAGCCCATACAGCATGCTCCCAGTGTACTTACCTGTTTGTCTGGAGGACCGTAGAGTAGCGTGTACTGTGGGAGGACCCCATCCACGAGTTTCTCCAACTCCTCCGATGTGAAGGCAGGGGCCCTTTTCCCAGACGCACGAGCCATTGTCTCTTCCAGACTGAGGTCACAGCAGCACTTGCAGTATAGGTCCTCTCCTGTCGAAGATCAGGTATTGAGTGATTGAACAGATAGAAAATTGCGGTCATGTCCGTTGCGGTGCGTACCGTCACCTCCGGCGTACATCGTCATTGGTTCCTGGGACCAATAGGGTCCAATGTTAACCACTGCAGAATTGCGCCGTGGTCTTCAACCGCCTACCGCGACGGTGTACAGCGCCAGAGCAGTTACCTCACACCCCATTGTCCTACTTTACAGGTCAGGCAGCTGCCATTTCAGGGGCCCACATGGCTTAGTTTTTAACTGCGTCACAAATACCTAGGCCTTGCCTCAACACTCATACATGCAAATTTTGGATTATGAATCGTGCTCTGTGGAAGCTGTGTGTACGTACCTCAGAGTTGGTTGACTCTGTGTTCGCTGTTGTCCTTCATAGGCACCGTCCACTGGGACATGTGAGGAGATGCGGCATCCTCCGGTGTACAGACCGCTGGTGGACCTGTCGACAATGGAGGAAAGACATGTGATCATCACCTACAGGCTTGATCGTGCCACAATCGTGGATCTGTGTGCCCAGTTGGAGCCAGACCTGATGTCAGCTATCTGACATCCCACAGGAATCCCCCCTCTAGTGCAGGTGCTGTCAGTACTCCATTTCCTTGCAAGTGGGTCATTTCAAACAACAGTGGCCATACCGTCAGGGATGTCCCAACCTATTTTTTCCAACGTGTTGTCCAGAGTGTTGTCTGCCCTGCTGAAACACATGCGGAGCGACATCGGTTTCCCTCAGGTGGAGGATTTGCCTACAGTGAAAGGTGATTTCTATGCCCTGGGACATATCCCCAACATCATAGGTGCCATTGATGGGACACGTGTGGCTTTAGTACCCCCCGCAGGAGTGAACAGGTGTACAGAAATCGGAAGAGTTATCACTCGATGAATGTGTAGATGGTGTGTTTGGCCGACCAGTACATCTCCCATGTTAATGCGAAATTCCCTGGCTCAGTGCATGACGCTTACATCCTGAGGAATAGCAGCATCCCTTATGTGACGGGGCAACTCCAGAGGCACTGTGTGTGGCTATTAGGTGAGAACCTGGAAGGAAGTCAGTGGGAATGGTTGTCTGGGTCTCGAGATATCACTACAGGTTAGCGTGTGTCTAACAGTTGTCCCTCCAAATTTGCAGGTGACTCTGGTTACCCCAACCTGGCATGACTACTGACCCCAGTGAGGAATCCCAGGGCAAGGGCAGAGGAATGCTACAATGAGGCCCATGGGCGAACTCGGAAGATTATAGAACGGACCTTTGGCCTCCTGAAGGCCAGGTTCAGGTGCCCCTATATGAAAGGTGGATCCCTATTTTACTCACCAAAGAAGGTGTGCCAGATCATTGTGGCCTGCTGTCTGCTTCACAACTTAGCTTTGCGACGAGAGGTGTATTTTCTGCAGGAGGATGGTCCAGATGGAGGTGTTGTGTCAGCTGTGGAGCCTGTGGACAGTGAAGATGAGGAAGCAGAAGGATAGGACATTGACAACAGGAACTCTGTGATCCTGCAATACTTCCAGTGAGACACAGGTAAGAATACAAACCTGCCTACTACATGTAATTTAACACTACTACCTTTCTACTGTCTGTCATTTTCACCCAGTGTATGGTCACTGAGTTGTCACTTTCCATTACGATTTCACAGATGTGGGTCCCACTGTGTGACATCTGCTTTGTTTCCTCATGGACTAGAGCTGTGTCACATAGGTATGTTGACATTACAATTGAAAGAGCATTTTGACACTGTAATTGCTAATACACTAATTCAAAATCACAGTCAGACTCCAGATTGTTTTGTGCTTTAAGGGTGTTTATTTAAGTGCTAAATAGTGGAGGGGGTTGTAAAATGGTGAGGGGTGATGGTGGAGGAATGACCATGGCAGAGTCCAGTCTATTAGTCTCACAGGTGCATTGTCCAAAGGGGCATACGAAGTGGAGCTGGGGCGGTTTAAGGATGGACAGGGTGACAAGGTGGGACAAAAGGATGACAATCAGGGTGGTCTCATTTCTTGGCGGGGGTCTTGGCATCGTTCTCTGTCTTTGTCCTGGATCTCAGGGACATTTTGCGGGGTGGATCTCCCTCTGCAGGGGGTGGGGTGCTGGTGTGGTGGTCCTGTGGCGGTGCCTCCTGTCCACTAGCGCCGGCGGAGGTAGTGGTCAGTTCATCTTCCAGGCTAGTGTCAGGGGCCCCTTGTTGTGCCACAGTGTCCCTCCTGGTGTTGAGGACTTCCTTCAGCACCCCTATGATGGTGCCCAGGGTGGAATTGATGGATCTGAGTTCCTCCCTGAAGCCCAATTACTGTTCCTCCTGCAGCCGCTGGGTCTCCTGAAACTTGGCAAGTACCGTTGCCATCGTCTCCTGGGAATGATGGTAGGCTCCCATGATGTTGGAGAGGGCCTTGTGGAGAGTGGGTTCCCTGGGCCTGTCCTCCCCCTGTCGCACAGCAGCCCTCCTAATTCCCCTGTGTTCCTGGGCCTCTGTCCCTTGGACCGTGTGCCCACTGCCACTGCCCCCAGGTCCCTGTTGTTGTTGGGGTGGTGGGTTAGCCTGGTTTCCCTGTAGTGGTGGATACACTGCTGATTGACGTGTCCTGGGGACAGAGGTATGGGCCCACTGGGTGGGTGCTGTGTTGGTGTTTCCAGAGGGGGGAAGCTCTGTGGTGGCTTGTGCCAGTGTGTGGGGAACCGACTGTCCTGAGGTCCCAGATGGGCTGGGCTGGTCATCTAGATCCAGTTGGACAGAGCTGCTGTCATCGCTGTGGGCCTCTTCTGTTGGTGTTGTGGACATGTGTGGACCCTCCTGTCCAGTGACGTTGGGTAGGGGTCCTGCAGGGGTGTAAAAGGATGTTTATTGCATCTGTGTGTGCCATGGTGTGCAATGGGTGGGTGACCGTGTACCCCAGTGGTTGCATTCCTGTGTGGGACCTTGTGTGATGGTGGTTTAGGGGGGTGTATGGGTATGTGCAGTGGCCATGCATTGGTGATGGGTGTCCATGCTTTGGTGTTGCATGCAGGGCTTGGATTTGGGATGTGTGGTTTGTGATATTGGGACATTTGTGAGGAGTTGGAGTGATGGGTGTGAGGACGAGGGTGGGGGTATGTGATAGCATGCAAGTAGGGTGGGTGATGTAATAGTTAAGATTTGACTTACCAGAGTCCATTCCTCCACCTACTCCTGCGAGGCCCTCAGGATGCAGAATTGCCAAGACTTGCTCCTCTCATGTTGTTAGTTGTGGAGGAGGAGGTGGGGGTCCGCCGCCAGTCCGCTGAACCGCAAGGTGGTGTCTAGAGACCACAGAACTCACCTTCCCCGTAGGTCGTTGTACCTCTTACTGATATCATCCCTATTTCTTGGGTGCTGTCCCACTGTGTTGACCCTGTCTACTATTCTTCACCATAGCTCCATCTTCCTAGCTATGGAGGTGTGCTGCACCTGTGCTCCGAAATGCTGTGGCTCTACCCGGACGATTTCCTCCACCATGACCCTGAGCTCCTCCTCAGAGAACCTGGGGTGTCTTTGCCGTGACATGGGGTGGTGTGGGTGATGTGTGTTGTGATAAGTGGGGTGATATTTAGTGGTGTGTTGTGTGAAGTGCGTGGAAGTTATGTGGGTGATGGTATTGAGTGCCTGTGGATGCTTGGTAGTAGTTTGTAGTGTCTCTCTCTGTCCTTCTTTCGGTATTTTGGTCATAGGGGTTTGTGGGTGATGTGGGTGTGTGTTTTATATTGTATTGGGTGTGTGGGAGTGGTGTGTGTATGTGTATCAGGTGTGTGCATTTCGATTTGTCCAATGTGGCAGTGTTTTGTAAATGTGTTTGTATTTTGAGCGCGGCGGTGTGTACAGCCAATGGAATACCGCAGTTGAAAGACCGCCACGTGTATTCATGGGTCGTGATAGTGTGGGTGTATTTCTGTTGGCGTGACAGTGGAGGTGTTGTGATCGCCAGTTTATCACTGACCTTTGGTGTGGCAGACTTCTGTGGGTGTCTCAATTTTGGTGGATTCTGAGCAGTGGGTCGTAATTGCTGTGTCGGAATTCCACGGTCGCGGCGGTGTGTTGGCGGTCTTCTGAACGGCGGTAAGCGCCTTTTACCGCCAATGTTGTGAGGGCCAGAGTTTTTATTCAATATTTCACTTTTGCAGGATATTTTGGGTAAGAAAACTTTGGGGAATCCACACAAGCCACACCTCTTTGGACTCCCCCCGGTGACTAGTTTCCAGAAATGTCTGCGTTTGGTAGGTTTCCCTATATGGCCGCCGATCCCAGGACCAAAAACGCAGACGCCTCTCTTACTAAAAACCAAGTTGTTTTGTGATCGATAATTTTGATGTCTCCTCAATACAATTTGGGCGGTGGAATTTGGGGCTGAACAAAATTGGGGAGCCCTTAAGAGAGCACTTTCTCTGTGCTTGCCGTTGCATGCACCTTTCTCTAGGTTGGGCTAACCCGCTATTGTCCCGCTGCACAGACTGTGCTTGTGAAGGGACAACAGGACCGTCCTCATCACCTCCACAGAATCACTGGAAGAAGAGTTCTCGGATGGGACTCCTCCGACTGAAAAATCACTCTCAGAGTCTGCGCCATTGTCCTATCCCTTAGATGCTGTCTCAATATCTGCTGTCTCAGTCTTTGATCCTACATCAGAGATGTCCTCTATAACCCAAGTTAGGGCTTGAGCAGCAGTCATCCAACAAGACACCGTGGCTGCTACTGGATAAACTGTCGCTCTAAAACACTAACCTACATAGACAGTCACAAAATTGCTGGTGGGTGTGTTTGTAATGTGTGCAACAGTAAATGTAGGTATATATATATATATATATATATATATATGCATTTCTGTATATAGATATATCTATATAGATACAGCTATATATAGATATATCTATCTAGATACATCTATATATAGATCTCTATGTATAGATCTATATATATATTTTAATAGTTGTATGGTTTCCCTGGGGGGAAGCTCTTCCATGTCTCCCAAGGGAGTTTAAAATAACAAAAAAATTATCTGGTGCAATTTTTCAAACCCCTCCCTTGTGTTGGCCACTGGTCGTGACCCACAGCAGGGAGTGTGTGCGGGCGTTGGCCACTGGCTGACGCCTTCACCAATGGGGGTAAGGCCTTCTGTTGTGTGTTGTGTCAACGTTTAACCTTGTCTAACCACTCCTTACTCTGAGCCCACTTCTCTTGACTCAAGGATTTCATTTCCTAAGTTTAGTTTTTAAATACTAGCTCTCCATTGCTCAGACGAAGTTGATATCAGGTCTTCTTTATTGTGTGTCAAATGCTGTCATTGTGGTAGTCTGACCTCAATCTAGTTGACAGTGATAGATAACAATTTCATTAAATCTGCAGTTGGAGTTCGCGTAGGTGGGAGTTACACCTTGTGTCTTCCCTGTTAGTGTGCTTGCCTTTGACTACTACCCCCTTAAGGTAAGATAAGATGCCACCTTGGGAAAGCCCTGCAGTACAAAAACGGAGGTATCTGCACTTGCTTCATCTATCCAGGTACGTGAAGAACTATGGAGTGGAGTGAACTTGTATAGTTAGTAATTAACTTCTACTGGAGAAGATATTGTTTGTGTGTATCTAGGTTTTTTTAGGCAAAATAGGCAATACAATCATCCCCTAGTAGTCAAAGTAGTTACAAAGGGCAGTAGAGCAAGGGTAATTGTAAATGACAGAGACGTTTTTAGCTGATTTAAAAACAGGCTACACCAAAACCCAGGAGTGCAAACTAAAACACCAAAATAAACATCTGAGGTATAAATGAAGTAAAATAAATTATCATCTATTATTTTTTACAAATAAGAAAACACACCCTTTCCACCCACAACAGGCCCACCCCTCTCCCCAAACAAATTCCCCCACCCCCAAAAGTCCAACGAAAGTCCAAAGTGAAAAATCTAGTCCCAGTTCCATTCCCACCATCTCCACCCACACCAAGGGCCAGATGTAGTAAGCCGTTTGCATGTCGCAAACTGCAAAAATAGCAGTTTGCGGCATGCAAACGGGCGAACCCGATGCTCATTCCCAAATTGCGTGGGGTGTTCCCTTCCTATTTGCGACTCGCATCGCATTTCAGAGTTGCTTTGTGACCACGAATGCGGTCGCAAACCAACTCGCAGTTACCACCAGTGTCACACTGGTGTTAACTCATTCGCACAAGGGAAGGGGTCCCCATGGGACCCCTTCCCCTTTGTGAATGTCGGCAAAAAGATTTTTTCAGAGCAGGCAGTGGTCCTATGGACCACTGCCTACTCTGAAAAAAACGAAACCAAATGGTTTTGGTTTATTTTTCATTTTGCAACTCGTTTTCCTTTAAGGAAAACGGGCTGCAAAATGAAAAAAAAAAACTGCTTTATTTATAAAGCAGTCACAGACATGGAGGTCTGCTGACTACAGCAGGCCACCTTCCCTGTGAGTGCAGGGACTCGCTATGGGGTCGCAAAATGCGACCCACCTCATGAGTATTGATGAGGTGGGTCTTTGCGACCCCATAGCGAGTCGCAGAAAGTGTCTGAGACACCATTCTGCATCCAAATTTGCGACTTGCAAATTGCGAGTCGGTCAGACTCGCAATTTGCATGTTGCAAAATTGGATTTTCCTACATCTGGCCCCAAGTCCCTTCCACCAAAATAAAACATTAAAAAAAAGGGCTCAGAAGAGGGCAATGTCTATTTTGGTCCAGAGCTGGTCCAGGTTCTGCTCTATCCTGCCAAGCCAGCTCTCCACTCTATCCATCCACTGCAGGATGCATTTGAGCAAAATCATGTTGAAGTGGGCAGCAGCAGTTCTTTTCAGGGCCCCTGGTGCTGGCAACAGCTCTGGCAATGTAATGGCTTGGATGCTGGGGTTGGCTTGTGGAACTTGGGCCTGGGTCAGAGGTCACAATTTTTGTCTCTTCATCCTCCAGGACCACCAGCAACTGGTATTCTGGCCGGGTCTTCGCCAGCCTCTGTCACTGCAGACGGGCCACTATCTCCTGCCTGGTGGGTGGTGCTGAAAGACCAGGAGGGGTAGCTATATTGAGAAAAAGAAAAAGAAACATTTTAAATAATGCTCTCTGCAAACACCTGATTAAAATAAAGTAGTGGGTGACACAGTAGCAGTGCACCGGTGGCCCCCTAGAAAGTTTGGAATTTGATGTGAATATGATTAGGAGAGTCACAGGGCCGATTTTATTTGTTTACCCCCACGAGCACTGACTATCTGGTAGAAGATAATTAAGTCAGAATAACAACAGATTAAAAAAAATTTGATTTTTGTTTCTTGTAAAGTCTTTTCTAGTGACTACAGGTTAAGTGGAAAAATAAAAAATAAATTACTTCTCATTTATGAGAAAAGCAATATGCACTATGGAGTACAAGTTCTTAAATTATTTGAATGCATGCTGACCAGCCCTTTGTGTATTTTGCTTCTGTCTGCAGCTCAGGCAGCTGTGGTTGACAATTATCTTTCTTTAAATCCAAAGGCCTTGCTCTTCTCCAAATTCATTTCACTTTCTATTGTGACTGCAAAAATGGCAGATGAATAATAAATAAGATACTATATCACACACATCACATATAAAATGTGGATATATTTATCCTGTCTGCCATAAGTAGACAGTTGGGAAAATGATGCGCCTCACTACAGGGAAAGGAACAGGCTATTTAGATTGTATTTGGCACATTCATCACAGAGTCCTTTACACCAAATTTAAAATCAAATCATGCACTTAGTCCCACTTTTCTCACTGGCCTCGCCTACCACCACAAATTATTTCCAACAAATTGATTCACTGGGAGTAAGGAAAGGAAACTTGACCTACAATACTGCTGGGTAAGGTAGATTGATTAGGCAGGCAGGTAGAGCTTTTGCTATAGAATAGAGTGGTGTCACTGATCATCGATTCGTCATGTGCCTACGTTTTGACTTATTCAGTCACTGTAGTGGACAAAAGTCTAAAGGGAAACATCTGAACAGGCTTAATGTAAATCTGTTATGGGAAGCCACAAAATATAATTTGGAATCACTTCACATGGTCATAAAAATATATCACAAGCAAAGAATGGATTTTTTTAGATTTTTTCCTATCTATTATCCCCCATTCAGTATCCACCCTTTCTTTCAATCATCCTTATTTCACCCATCCATTTACCCAATACTCATCCATGCATCCTTTCACTCATCCACACATCCTTTCCTTACACTCACTTTACCCATCCTTTCTTTTAATCTTCCATTCTTTCCTGTTTCCATCAAGTCATCATTTTCAGCATACATTATGTGAGCTTTTGTTGAGCTGCAGATAGAAAGGCCACAACTCAACCACAACTATAGCTGGTAAAGTGATCACAACTCACCAGGATGCCCTTGTTGCTAATGTGTACAATAGGAATTGTCAATAAGCAAGCAATGTGACTTGCCACTGCTCATCTCTGCTGCCACTTCTCCACCTGCTCTTTCTGCTACTGCAGCAGCTCTTGAGTGGGCAGCGCTCTGGGGGTGCTAGAAAAAATTATTATACATTTTTTAGATGCCAGATATACTTACCCTTACTTTTTAAAATAAAATAAATACAACCTCATTTTATCTCTACAGTCCGGTTGCCACTGCAGTATCTTTCATCAAAGATTTCAATATGGGAATTTTGTTGGTTCACAAAGTTAGAAAGGCCAGGTAATCAAGCCAACCAAAAACCTTTCATAATGGAGGGGCAGTGCTATAGCCTATAATGTTGATGGCTCTGAATCATTGAAGTGCAGTCAAGGGGTGGAATAGTAATGGTCAATAAAAGACATATGGTGTTGGTTTGCAAATCCAATGGGACCTCATACCTCCAGCCATGCTGCACTGTCAACGGAACTGCTGGTATATTCTATAAATAAATTACACAGCACAACTTCAGAGGTTGGGGGGTGGTCCATGACAATGGCCAGTCTCTTGTTAACTCTTAGGTCATGAGCAACAAAAAGAAGGCCTTCTTAACAAATAAACAGAGTGAATATTATTTATAATAATAGCTTGCGTGGGCCTTGCAATCTTCACAGTGGAAAGTAGAGTACCAAAAATCTGATCTTAGCCTTACAGTGCCACAAGATATATAGGGGTGAGGAAAATAATACCAACAACGCATAAGAAATCCACAGACAAGTACAGATGGGAAAAAGTCAGCTAACAAATCAAAAAACATTAAATAAGGAAAAGAAGATAATGGAGTGAAAACAGAATTACACATAAATTGGACAGGGGAGTTAAATAAAAAAGGAGACAGTATAAAAAAAAATAAACAAGGCAAAATTTAAAACAGTATAATATTGAGTAAAGTTAAACGTTAGGGAAATATCAATATTAGGACTTACTGGAGTGAGCAGAGCCCTCAGCAGTGGCACTGATGGCCGGTGGGTGACTCCTCCTCTACACCTCTTCTCAGACTCACCTCGGTGCTGCCCCTCTCCTTTCCCTTGGGTGCTGATGTAAGAAATACATCTCCACAAAATAATCTCCATAACATAATTACAAACATTGTACCATTGTACATAAATCAGATTGCCTATGGTACTAGTATGGACTACCGTTGAGTTGGCTATACTAATCCTAAAATCCCTATTTCAAATTTCCTTAACAAAAACTACATTTGGAACTAATGAATGAGCTTTGATTCTATTATTATTTCTCAACCACTGTAAGAGTTCCACTCAGTCTTTTTTTGTAGTGTATAGATGCATACTAAAACTACACATCACTGTGAAATTGCTTGGGACTGTATGAGCTACATAAAGAATGTAACAGAGGATGCTAACCCACTGATATCACTAATTCACCATGGGAACACAAGAACAGAGTAATCTGCATTGCAGTGGCTCCCTAAATATTCTATTAAAGCGAGCACCGATGAGTATGATGAGGTAGAGCCGAGCACCTGCCTTACTCAAACCGGATCACATAATAATATTCTTAACATAAACTAAACAAAACTTACCTCTGAGTCTGAGCAGCATGCTATTCGAAAAAAGAAACTTAGCATTGTAAAACACAATTACAACAAATAAAATAGTTAATATTTATTCACTGAGTCCAGGAATCTCGACGCCAGGCAGGTCAAGCAGGTCTTGCTCCCGGTTAAAGATATCTTAGGTTGATTTCAAACAGATTGTACGTAAAGATTAAACATAGCTTTTAAAAAATACCAAACTACACTACCTTACCTATTGAAACTGAACTAAACCTATTCTAATATATGCTATGTTAACTACACTAACTTGTCTTAAGACATATAAATCTACCTTGTCTTAGTTTAGCCTGCTCTAAACAAATAGCATGACAGGTTAAACATCAATCCCCCCAACCACCTTAAAACATGTCTTCATCCAGAAAAAAACATACACTACACCTATACAAAAACTACCTACACATATAACCATAAACAAATACATATCTATTATTTTTGTATTTTTTTATTTTTTGTTCTTTTTTAAAACACATATGCAACAAATCAACCCCCACCCAAAAACCCTAAACACTCCTACCCGCTAAAATAGTACCCACCCTACCTAAAACTTATAAGATAGTAAACCTACACTACATCTATACTAACTAACCCTACACTAAGCTATAAAAACAATATTTCCTACAAAATAACTATATGCTTGGGGAAGGACAGAAATGGTCCCTCTGGCTCATTAGGGTGTGAAAGTCTCTCAACAGCCTGCTTCACATCCTGCATTAGCTGAATCACAGTGTCCATTTCATATTCAAGTCCTGCCACTCTATACTTGAGGTCAAAGAAGTCCTTCCTGATCATGTGCTCAAAGGTGCTGAGCTGTCCTGTGGCCAGAGCTGGTGGTAATGCTGGTCTTTTGGAGGTGCTGCCAATCGGCTTGGCAGAACCACCCTGGTCTGCACCATGAGTTTGACCTTGCCTTGGCTTGTCCAGTTTAGTGGGTCACTGAGGTGTTAGGCACCATTTCCATTCAGCCCGCTTCTCTGTAAGTTGTTTGGCCATTGCCTTATAGGCTTTTCCAATGAGCTGTAATGTTCATTGATGTGGCTGTAATGTTTAGCCCGGATGTAGTGCACCCTATTCTGCTCAGGGGTTCTGTTTTCTCTGGAAGCAGAATGAAATACAGTCAGACAAAGGGTAACTAGAAAGTGGGTCAATCATTCTGATACCTCATTTCTGGTTCAAACATCATATGTGGCATTTCCTAATCCAAAATATTAACACAAAGGTGATAATGAGCACATATCCACCTAATATTTCTCTTCTCCAGATTGACTAAGCCCAAAGTAAAAAGGCTCAACAAAGTTTGGCCAATGTTATTGCATCAAACTGTTACATCTAGGTATGACCATCTGAGTACAGAGTATGCTTTGGAACAATATTGCTGTGTACCCATGGTATGGTACATGTGTCATAATTACTGAACACTAGTGTCCCTTCTGCATCCTGCAATGGCCTTGATTCCATTTGCATCACCCAAAGTAAGATGAGAAATGTCTACAAAGTACATATATTGTGTCAAACATTGTGTACCTGATATAGCAAGGACACATATCTGGGCACATTGATACATAGACTTAGCATGTGCCAGGGATGGGATCTAAGAATGGAGGGTTGATAGCTAACCCACTTCACACAGAGAAGTCAGAAGCATCCCCTATATGAACTGATCTGTGGGGATGATTGTTTTTGTGCAGGAACGGACACCTTCTTGCACAAAAACAGTCACAAGAGTCATTTTCCTATCTTTCTTATCTTTCTGTGTGCTGCAAAATGCAGCACACAAAAAAAAAAATGATTTGAAATAAAGGTATTTCTCTTTGTTGCGCCTCCCTTCTGTCTCTGCTTGTGAGGAGTAGGCTTTTGATGCATTCTCAGCTTTACAAATCCTTGTAAATCTGGAATGCATCATAATCCATGAGTATTGCGTGGGAACACCCACAGCAACACCCATGGAATGCCTCTTTAATGCAGAATAAGGCAACACAGCGACTTGCGCTGCTTTGCCTTACACCATATGTACAAGGCAATGAAATGTCACAAAAAGTGGCTTTGCATGGCCTAGTAGGCATGGGTCTGCACAATAAACTGCTGGTGTGTCACACAAAGTGATGGATCAGCGGTGCAGGGGCTTGTAAATGAGCCCCTAACTATATTGCATATTTCTTGAAATTGAGTAACCACACAGCTTACAAGAGGTGCATCTCGACCTAACTCTGAAAATGCACATTTTTTAAATGTTGCACTAAGGTCAGGGTTGGGGCACAGTTGCATTGCTGCACTAGTGTCTGTACAGTGAAGTGTTACACAGAGCATTTTTTTAAAACAACTGCATTTTGCCCTTTGCATGCCACACCTAGCTGCCAAATCATGGGCTATCCCAGAGCCCTTTGCAGGCTAATTATTGACGCTATGCAGAGAAGCAAGGCAAGTTGATGCACTGCTTGTTTTGATGGAGAGGTCATGAATCTACCATGAACATGAAGAAACATTGGTTTGGCAGACTAGCACCAGCACAGGCACTCTTGCTGCATGTTGGAGGGTTGTCTGTGTTGTTTGCACAATTAATGAACAGCAGTGACCACAGCACTCACAAACACTGTACAAGTTAACAAAAGTACAAGTAACAGCTTATCTGTAGCAGCTGCGTAGAAAAAATGTTCGGTATCCTTCTTGGTGTTCCAGAAAGTTGTTTATTAGAATTGATTTTCATAAGTGCAGAAGTACAGTCAAACAGGCCCAGCCAGGCTTCCCTGGCTTTTGTATTGAGGTTTGATTGTTTGTCTGTTGGATGTTTTACAACAGTGATGCAATGTTGGCACAAACTGGTAGGTGACAGAGGTAGTTATTACTTACATTTCTTGATATTATACAGTTCATATACACTGATCCAGCCCCACAGGAAATTTCCTTTCTTGAATGTTATGGTGCACAGGACTCAAATGCTGGTATTGTAATGTAAAGCATTTCTGCATAGCTGTGTTTGACCTCATGATCATTGGGTAAAGCAAGGGAGCGTGAAGCACAGCATACTTAGAGTTGGTATCAGAGAGGTGTGGCATGTGCATTGCAGTAGGTATTCACAATGAAGTACCATGGAGTTTAACACTGACCCATGTTCTCAGTCTCACATGGACCTAGTGCTGGGCCTAACATTTATACATCCCCAAAATAGATGTAACAATGTGAATCTTTAGGTAACATTCTTGTCTTACCACTTTCCATGTGTACCGCAACATACAACGCACATGGTACATGCCAAACAAAACCATGTATGTTTTGTGTACATGAAGCAGTACAGGTGACTTGGAAGTTGATGTCATATTGGATGAAGAGATGAGTCTTTTCTGCTGCTTTCCTACATACATTTATTTCAGTCATCCTGGACATCCATGTGTGTTGGCTGTCAAAACACCCTGCAAGTCACAAGGAAAACACCAATGACCCAAAGTTGATGTGACTTGAATTACATGGTATGTGTGAGCCCAGGATGAGCCACACAGGAGGATTTGGCATGCCTTTATGACTATGTGTGAGCTGTGTGTGCCACCTGAGGTGAAGTCATACCAACAGCTACCAGTGAGTCTTGTGGATCAACCACCATATCATGTCATGCTACACATAAATCTGCTATAGGAACTTGAGTCTGGAAGGATATGTGTTTCATGAGCAGAATGTCATAATGCACAATCCTTCAATACATATCTTTAGCATCACTTTTGTTTTGATGCAGCCAGCTTGGCTATCAATAAAGGGGGCCGAGTTATTTCAAGGAGGGTAACTTGTACTTCGGATGTGGGTATTCACAAATGTTGTTAAGCTGTGTATTTCTTGTCACAGTCTGACACCGACCTGGAAGGCATCAGTGCAAGTGTCCTTGGCTTGATTCAGCTTACATTTAGTCCTTAGTTCTGTGTGAAAGTCACATGATCAGACCCTTTGTGTTGTGTTTTAACATTCACACAAGACATGTTGTCAGTGTCAGAGGAGTTAACCGATTGTATCTGTGTACAACACAGGAACAAGGTATGTGACATCCATGCTTGGTCCATTTCCATAATCGCTTAGTGGGGCTGATGTGGCAGCATTGTTAGTAGATGGATAATCTTGTACTGCCCTGTCTGTCTATTTACAAGTAATATGTGTGTTGTGATATGTCACAATGTATTTTATATTTGCCATGGCACATGGTTGAAGCATATGTGGACTGTATAGCTTCAACTGTGTTCCCATGCACATACTAAATGCCTCAACTGACAGCCATCAGGCCATGAGTTACCTCTACTGTCCTTTACAGGTATGTGGTGGTACAAATGGGTAGTTGAACAACATACACATAGTATTTGGAGAATATTTACTTCCACACATTTTTTAGGGAGTTGAGGCGTCTGACACTATTTACAATGGTGCATAACACATTATAATGAGCTGTCCAGGCTTTAGCATACTACAATAGCTGTCTGTGGTCTGTAGTGCCATCAGAGCTGCATTTGACATAGCTTAGTCTTTTTGGATTACATGATGTAGTTGAGCCCTGTTTGTTACACATTGCTATATACTTTTTATTGCGTGCTAATTACTTGCAGATGTTTGATATTTTTGTGCTTTACAGTACCTTGGAATAAAGAATGCTAACATATTGCAAGTGATACAAAATACATTTTCGTGTATCATCCTTTAATCAGGTACAGAGTGCATTTATTTGTGGCTTGATTTGTCTCAGGCCACTGTGAATAAAGTGATAACAATTTGCACTCTCCAGCATGTCCTGGCACTTGAGACCACATTTGGATGTTGGTCCTCTTCTTCCTGTTCACTCTCATCTGAGTCTTCCTGCTCAACAATTTCCACATCCCAAGGCACATTGGTCAGCACACAGAGATCATGCAGAATGCAGCCTACCAGGATGGTTTTACAGACCACAGGGGTAGAGTAGAGCAATCTTCCCCTTGATTAATCTATGCACCAGGGGCGAGATTTGAGAATCCCAAAAGTCTCTTGACAATGGACCGGGTCCTGCTGGGAGCATTATTGTAAGTGTGCTGTGCCTCTGTCTGGGGATGTGCATAGGAGGTCATGACCCATGGCTGCAGACCATATTCTTGGTCCGCTGTAAAGATAGGAGGGGAACAATAAGACAATGCTCATGATGTTTGCTATGCCCACAATCATTTATATGCTGTTTTATGTCCAGATGGACTTATTAACTTTTTATACAGTAACAGAGGTGTACTGACATTGATTAACACACATGTACTTTACTGGGTTTGGTGCTACATTTATTATTTCTCTAACTTGTGATTGCCAATGCCATGCCGAGGGCAAGTTTGCAATCTTATGGATAGTCATTTAGAAATTGAGCTGACACTTCAATCACACTTCAATATATTTTATTTCTCGCAGTTATTTTGGTATATCATGACCTAATACATGTTGGAAGGTTTAAATTTGGACAAGTGCTGATGGTGTTGTTCCATTCATTCACACACATTTGGATGTGACAGTAGTACTTACTGTTGTACACTAGCTACAGCCATGGAAGGTTTCTAAGTGCATGACATTATGCTACATGATAGTCTACACATGACAGTACACTGTGTCTACTGTGTTGACAGTATCAAACTTGAAAGATTGTGTGGGGTTTGGTGCTGTGCAGTACAACTGTGAAACTCTAAAAACTACTCTGTCTCACTTATTGAGGACAGTGTTGAAAATATTTTTCTACATGAAGCATTGTAGTGTGTTTGTAATGTACACTTTCAGACAATGGACAGCATTGCACCAAGGCAGACAAAATATCGACATTGTGTATGCGTGGCTGCCTGGTGTATGAGGTAAACTTTGTGCTAAAGGGCCTACCTTGCTGCCAATTTGGAACTCTTGGGTGACTGTTTGATTCAATTTTTGTGTCACAAAATGGAGTAGACACAGGATGGCAGGTAAGTTAATGTGATGAGTAAGGTAACTTCTCAGGGTGCACATGGGCTGGGTATGATCAATTATTTGTTCCTTGTTACGTTTACCAGGTATTGGATACATGACATGCCTCACTACCATGGGAGTTACTTGTGGACACAAAGACATACAAAATTGAGGCCCTACCTTGAACACAATATTGTAACACAACATTTTCGATCTTATTGCATTGCTGACGATCATTCCACCAATTTGAGGCACACACAGGGACTTATTTACAGAGTGTTGCCACAGGGCGGCACAGGTCACTTAGCTGCACTGCCCGCATTTTATAAAAAAGGCATAAATGTGTCACATTATTCAAATACAGCACATTTGTGTTTCTTCTGCCTGCCTAATGTCACAGATTGGTGAATGGTGGGAACACATGCCCCTTTGCATCATGGTGCAGGTATTTGCATTTTGGAATCACTTGTTTTTATGCCGTAGGGAAACCTTCATGCATATTGACAAACACGGTAGGATTATGACACTTTGTAGGTGTGCTGCAGAATACAGCACACAAATGAATGGTAGCTAACAATACAAATGAAATTGTGTTGTCCTTGTTACACCTCCCCTGGGAGGCATATTTATGGGGCTATTGTGCAGACCAACATATCCTTGCATATATGGAAATGTATCAGATACATTAGGACTTGAATTGATAAACTCAACAAGCAGCCCATGCGACACATCCTTGATGCAGAGTAACTTGATGCAACAATTTGCACTGATTGCCTTTGTCCTTATGTATGAGACCATGCCAAGGTACATAGGGTGACTTTGCATAGCCTCATATGTATGATTGGAATACCGTAGCTCAACAGAACATCATGGAAATGGACACCTCAGTAGTACATTCTTCTTGTACATGGGAACACAGTGGTTTTACAGGTCTTGACATCTGTAAGGTATAGGTTTATATTGCACATGTACCATGTGTCAGTTTTCAAGTATGAGGCACACGCCAGCTACATCTGCACTTTCTAACTCACGCAACCCAAATATGTCTAAATTGAGAAACATGATTGACTGTAATGAGGTGATTCGTGTGCTTGAGATGTACTTACCAACCATCAGGCCATTCCCTTAAGCGTTTCCAAATGATGGAATGTCTAAAGATGTAATAATCCTGAGCACTTCCAGAGTACTTTGACAGCACATTTATGAGCATCCCCAGAAGGTTGACTATTCCCTGCATTTTTATTGAATATGTGTGTTTCAAGTTTCTATACAGGTAGGATGTTGCAGCAGAAAGCAACAGTTGCACATGGGTGCAGTCCATTGCCCTCAACACATGTGGAAAGCTAGCAATTGCATACAAGTCTTGCTTGTTTTCCAGTTGTTTCTGGTGTGTTTTGGGGAACATGAGGTACTGGGGTGTGAGACTTATGATGGCATCAACGATGGAGGGCAGGAATGCAGAAAATGATGTCTGGGAGATTCCTTGCACTCTGGCTGTAGTGGTTTAGAATGAGCCGGATGACAGATGCCAGCATGTGCAAAAGAGACATCAGCTTAACCTGCAGAGGGATGTTTGTTGACCTCCGTGATATTGTCTGCAGCCTTGGTGCAATCTGGTTTAGAGGCTTGACAATGGACTGCCTCCTGAGCCTTAATAGGTGATGACCTCCTCTTCCCTAAGTTCAATGAGGGTAGTCCTCTGGCAGTATATCAGCTACTGTCTCTTGTACTTCCTCTATGATGGTGATGGAGGTGCCCGTCTTCTTCTTGGTGCTCCTAGCTAGAGTACTAGTAGCTCCATGGGGTAGTTGAACTTGTCAGAATGTTTTGTGCATGTTCAGCTTATGTAGCAGTGCCAATACACAATTTTTAGGCCTAGGTTTCTGGTGCATAAGAAGGTTGATGCATTTTGGAATCAGTGCATCATTTGCCAGCGATGCGTCATTTTCCCAAAATCTTGCAAATATGGAGATGTCATTTCTATGGGTTTTCAAGTGGGAATGCCTACGTTGCATAACATTATCAGTACCTGATGCAGCCGGTAGTCATGCAAGTAAAAACTGGCACAGGACAGGGAAAAGTAATGAATTTCACCAAATGCATCACTTTGTAAATGTGGGGCACTGAATGTACCGTCACTGTGTCAAAAAAATGATGCAGCAACATTTTCTTTTGAAAGAAAGCCAGAAAATCGATGGAGCTTTGGTTTTTAAACTGCCTCAAGACAGATATGAAACCCAAATAAGTGATTTAGGGTATAGCATGGAATGTGGAAGGTGAAAACTTAGGTCCTGGTTTAGAGTTTGGCAGACGGTTTACTCCATCACAAATATCACGGATATCCTGTCCATAGTATGACAATTTCCATAGGCTATACTAGAATTATAATTAGGTCTGGGCAGAGTTTGCCGAGTTCTTCTACACGGAACTCGGCGAAGTGCAGAAAAAACTCTGCAGCACCACATAGAGGCCCTGATTTATACTTTTTGACGCAAACCTGCGTTAGCGCAGGTTTGCGTCAAAAAGTTTACCACCGGCTAGCTTCATTTCCTGGATGCCAGTCGGGCGTCATATTTAAGGAATAATGCTAGCCGGTGGTAAGGCTTGGTTAGCATAAAAATAAATGACACTAACCAGCTGGGGGAGGCGTAAGGGAAACAGGAGGTTGTGCGTTGAAGAAAGGTGCTAGTCAGGTCAGAGTCAGAAAAATGACTCTAACCTGACTTTTGTCATTTTTTGACGCACAACCCCCATGGACATGACTCCTATCTTAGTAAAGACAGGAGTCATGCCCCCCTGGCCAATGGCCATGCCCGCCATTGGGCACAGTGCCATGTAGGGGGGCCCATGTCAGGCCCCCTCTGGCTCTTAAAAAAACAAAAAACTTACCTGGACTTACCTAGGATGGGTCCCCCCATCCTTAGGTGTCCTCCAGGTGTGGGTAGGGGTGGGTGGGAGTGTCCCTGGGGGCAAGGAAGGGCACCTGTGGGCTGATTCCATGGTCTCTGACCTTGGAAATGAGCCCACAGGTCTCCTAATGCCTGCCGTGATCCAGGCATTAAACAATGGCGCTCAGCAAGCTTAGCACCATTATTTAAGTCCTTCCTCCTCCCATGTGTGATTTTTTAACAGGAGGATAAATAAGGCGCTAAGGCCCTAGACTAATTTTTTGCCTGGGAATGCCTACCTTGCATCGCATTGGTAGGTAGGTTTTCATGGTAAAAAAATTAACATTAACTCCAATATTTTGACGCTAGACAGGTCTAGAATCAAAATATAAATATGGTGTTATGTTTGCACAGGATTTGCGTAAAAACAATTACTCAATTTCGTAAGACACACTGCTTTTGTTGTTTTTTAATGCTGGGAGTTTATTCCACACTGTGAAATCAGCGTCTGCGGCACAATGCACAGCACAAGAGGGCACTGCTTCTATTGCCACTCGAGTAGATGTTCTATTCAAGCGACAGCTTTTTCATGGTGAATGGCATGTTTCTCAACAATCAATCAATCAGTAATTTGTTAAGCGCGCTACTCACCCAGAAGGGTCTCAAGGCGCTGGGAGGGTACTACTGATCGAAGAGCCAGGTCTTGAGGCGCTTCTCAAAGGTCTGGAGGTCCTGGGTCAGGCATATGTTGACGGGGAGAGAGTTCCAGGTTTTGGCGGCAAGGTGGTGGAAGGTTCTGCGCCGGTTGTGGTCCGGTGGATGCGGGGGATGGGTTTGAGAGCGAGGTTGGCGGAGCGGTTCTTGCATGTTGGGATGTGGAAGTTGAGATGCTCGTTGAGGTAGGCAGGTCCGGCGTCGTGGAGAGCTTTGTGAGCATGGACCAGGAGTTTGAAGACAATACTTTTGTTGACGGGTAGCCAGTGGAGGTCTCTGAGGTGAGCTGAAATGTGTTCGTGGCGAGGGAGGCTGAGGATGAGTCGTGCTGAGGCATTCTGGATGCAATGGAGTTTCCTCTGGAGCTTGGCCATTGTTCCCGCATAGAGGGCACTGCGGTAGTCCAGACTGTTGCTGACGAAGGCGTGGGTGATCGTTCTTCTGGTTTCAATGGGGATCCATCTGAAGGTCGTGTGAAGCATGCAAAGGGTGTTAAAACATGAGGATGAGATGGTGTTGACTTGCTGGGTCATAGAGAGTGATGAGTCCAGTATGAAGCCGAGGTTGTATGTGTGGGTGGTGGGCGTTGGGGCAGTACTCAGAGTGGCAGGCCACCAGGAGTCATCCCATGCTGATCTGTTGGAGTCTAAGATGATGATCTCGGTCTTCTTTGAGTTCAGTTTGAGGCGGCTTGCTTCCATCCAATCAGCGATATCGTGAAGTCTGATGTGGAGGTTGGTTTTAGTGGTTGCGGGATCCTTCATGAGGGAGAGGATGATCTGAGCGTTGTCTGCGTAGGAGACGATGTTGAGGCCGTGGGATCGGATGATGTTGGTGAGCGGTGCCATGTAGACATTGAAGAGGGTGGGGCTGAGTGAGGATCCCTGGGGAACTCCGCAGATGGTCTTGGTGGCTTTAGACAGGAACGGGGGAGGCGGACTCTTTGTGTTCTTCCAGAAATTAAGGATGTAAGACAATCCAGGGCGGTCTCGGTGCTGTGGTTCTTGTGGAAGCCAGACTGGGAGATGTTGAGTAGGCTGTTGTCCTCCAAGATGCAAGATAGTTAGATGTTGACTATCTTCTCAATGACCTTCTCAGGGAAGGGGTGTAGGGAGATGGGCCGGTAGTTTTTGAGGTCTTCGGGTCGGCTTTGGGCTTTTTGAGCAGGTCGATGACTTTGGCGTGTTTCCAGCTCTCCGGAAAGATGGCGTTCTCTAAGGAGCTGTTGATGATGGGCCAGAGCTGGGGAGCGATGATTTGGTTGGCTTTATTGGAGATGTGGTCAGGGCAGGGGTCGGCGGGTGATCCGGAGTGGATGGTGCTCATGGTCTTGGTGGTTTCCTTGTCGTTGGTGGGGGTCCAGGCTCTCAGGATGTTGGTGTGGATGGGTGCGTTGGCCTCAACCTTGGCAGTGGTGGTGGTGGGGGACGGCGGTGCGAAGCTGCCATGGATGTCTGTGATCTTTCTGGGAAAAAAGGTGGCGAAGGAGTCGCAGAGGTCTTGCGAGTGGGGGGGTCGGCAGAGCAGGACTTGGGGTTGGTGAGTTCCTTGATGTTGCTGAAGAGCTCCTTGCTGTTGTGTGCGTTATTGTCAATTCATTCTTTGTAGAAGGATCTTTTGATGGTCTGGATGAGCTGGTGATGTTTGTGGATGGCGGATTTGAGGGGGGCGTGCTTGTTTTGTGTTTGTTCTAGGTGCTGTATTTTCTCGGCTTTCCGGCATTCCCGTTTGGAGGCCTGAAGGTCTGCGGTGAACCAGGGAGCTTTTTTGTTGGAGCGAGTGTGGGTGGTTTTCCTAGTGGAGCGAGGGTGTTGGCGCAGTCATCGAGCCATTGCTTGAGGTTGAGGGCGGCGGTGTTGGGGTCGCTGGTGTTGGGTTATAGGGAGTGGTCGAGGTTGCAGATCATTTGGTCCTTGGAGATCTTGTTCCACTTGCGGTGAGGGATCCGATGCTGTTGGTGGTGGGTGGTGGGTTTTTGGAAGGAAAAATGAGCACAACGGTGGTCAGTCCAGTGGAGTTCAGTGGTGTGAATGAAGGTGACGTGGCAGTTGGAGGAGAAGATAGCGTCGAGTGTGTGGCCGGCTGAGTGGGCGGGCATGGTGACAAGTTGCTTGAGGCCGAGGTTGGCGAGGTTGTCCAGTAGGGCTGAGGAGTTGCTGTCGCCGGTATTCTCCAGGTGAAAATTCAGGTAGCCACGGAGCATGTATTCCGTGGAAGCGAGGGTGTGGTGGCTGATTGTGTCAGCGATGGCATCGCAGAATTGTGGGCAGGGGACCGGGGGTCTGTAGACGAGGGTTCCTCTCAGGGTGGTGTTGGCGTTGACGTATATCTGGAAGTGCGGGTGTTCAGCAGCATCTAGGGCATTGTGGGTGTCGGTTGAGATCCTGATGGAGCTTCTGTGGACTATGGCGAGTCCTCCTACTGGTTTGTTGGTGCGGTCTCTTCAGGTGATTTTGTAGCCCTCAGGGATGGCTATGTCCGGTTTCAGTGAGGAAGGCAATGTCTGGGGAGGTTGATGTGAGCAGGTCCCAGAGTCAGGCGGCATGCTTGTGGACGAAGCGGGTGTTGAGGAAGATACAGCTGAGGTGGTTGAGGTGGGAGGCATTGTTGTGGTGCTTGGTGGCTTGAGCGCAGGTGAAGTGGCACAAGTGGTAATGACCTGCCGTGACCGCTCATGTTGAGAAATCTCACTGGGAGGTGGTCTTTTATTTGGTATTTCTTGCTCACGCTTGCCAACCTACAATTGACAAGCACGAGCGAGATGAAAAACTCCGAACCACTCTGCAGAGTTTTTGGGGTCTCCACGCAGAGCACAGAGTTAACAAAACTCTTCAAACTCCGCCGGCAGAGCAGACTTCATCACCCACCCTAATTATAATATGGCAGATAGGCTATCCATCACGTTTGTGGTGGAGTAACCTCCTCTGCCAAACTCTAACTTAGACCCTTAGTGTATCCAATGTGAATTTGATGTTTTAGAGTAATCAAGGCATTACAGCAGATTCATGGTGGTATCGTAGCGGATCCATGGATCCATAAAATCAATCCAAATATGAAAAGACTTGCTGTGTTGTGTTTTTATAAAGCTTACAAAAGGTACCTTATGCTGTTTTGTAAATTACTACTTTTAATATGCTTAATGAGAATACATGTGTTAATAAATTGTACTTATAAAACTGAGAAAATGTACATTACTGAACTAAATGTATGGGTGAAATTGTAGTACATATTATATTTAATCAAAGGTTATAAGGACATTCTAGTTAGGAAAAATAATTAAAAAAAAGCTTATCAATTCCCTGAAAAGAACAGTGGTTACAGGCATGTTATAGTTAGGGAGAAGAATTAAAAATACCCTAGAAATTCACAGAAAAAACTGAGGTAACAGGAACATTAGAGCTGGGAAATAGAAGAAAGGAAAACTTTAGGAATGCACTGAAAAAAGACGAAGGATACGGATACTTTGCAGTTAAATCAAATTATACACACAGAAAACCATAATAATTCTTTAGTTACAGTTATTTGAGCTAACTAGAATTTAAGTCCCTGCAATGCACTGCTTATGACCTTACATATTATGTCACTCATGCCATAGAAGATGGCACGAGCCACGCAACATGTGTGGAGTTAGCAGTGCATGGCGAGGGCCAAAGTTATAGTTACCTTAGTAGTGTTTGCTGTCTCACCCAGGATGTGGGGAGCCGGCTAGGACCACAGGGGCCTTCAGGTTCCCCTCAGTATCTTGTCATTCTCTCTCTCTCTCTCTTCATACCATAGTTGTGATATCAATCAGTAGGCTGCAGGTTCAAATCCTGGTATTACTTCCAGTTTGTTTGTTTATTTACTAGTGTTTTGAAATATCTCATTCTAAGTATATCGTTCATCAAAGACTAAAAAACTCTGTCTCTCTCCCTCTCACTCTCATTCTCTCTCATCCTCAGGATCTCTTTTTCAATCTCTTCCTCTCACTCACACACCCACTCAGACCCTTATGCATCCACTCACAGGCCACTCAGACACTCCTTCACCCACTCACAGACCCACTCAGACTCTTCTGACCCACTTACAGCCCCCCTTAGACCCTCATACACCCAATCACAGACCCACTCAGAAACTCCTGCTCCCACTCACAGACCCATTCAGACTCCCACACACCCACTCAAAGACCCACTGAAACCATCACACACCCACTCCCAGACCCAGTAAGACCCTGATGCACCCACTCTCACACCAGGCAGACACTCTCACAGCCACATCAAAACCCAAAGGCCATACGCAGTGCAAGGTTGGGTCGTTACAGGGTTGGATGGTTACAACCCTGATACGCATGGCTGAAGGCCATGCACATCATGGGGTTGGTTTATTAAAGGAGTTGGCAGCAGTGTCTGGTCGCAGGCAGTAGTTGGATTAGCGTGTAGTAATAGAAATTAGTTTAGGTTAAAAAAAATGGAAATTTACTGAAAAAAACAAAGGTTACAGTGATGTTATAGATAGGAAATAGAGGTAATAAATAAATAAAGAATAAATCTAACAACTTACTCAAATCAAAGGGTGAAAACTCTATGGACAGGAATTCAAATAAAATGGCAGCGAGCTGACAAATGCAGCCAGCTCCAGTGATCCAAAGATCAGCGTCAAATAGTGTAACATGAAATCTGTGCGCCGGGCAGGGAAGCTTAGTGCATAATTCCACTTTGCGTATCCTCACCTCAGAAATAAGGAACTTTCAGGGGAACACTGGTGTTAATACTATGGTGGTCATTATGAACATGGCGGGAAACACCGCCCTGCCGCTGGTGGTGGTAACTACTGCAAACAGGCTGGCGGTCCGGACCACCAAATAACGAAGCCAATGAGAATTAGGTAGCAGTCCATCCACACACCGTCATCTTTGTAGTCCCGATGAGGATGGAGGAGGCCGCCCTCAGGCTGGCGGAAAGGTCTTACCTGCCCACCAAATAATGAAACACAAGACAGCCAGCAGTTCAGGGACGGGAACCACTGCCATGCAAAGCATGGTGGAAACGAACAATATAAAAGAAACACTCACCGGAGGCACACACAACAAGCCGACGCAGACATGTAGAGAGAGTTGGAAATAATGCCAGTGCTGCTCCTTGCCATATACCTCCACGACCGTGACTGCCGATGAAGACGATGACGGTAAGTACTGCAACCTAGTACACATGGGAAGAAAGGGTACAGTTACACACCCACCCCACCCACCCTGCAACGCACTCCCAACCCTTCCCACCATCCCAAGCCATACATGCCATAACAAGATGTACTTACCAGAGAAAAGGCAGCAAAGACCTGCACCAATGCACACACATGTGCACACCACACCCCCACAGTGAAACACTGAAAAACGTCACTATATTGTGCCAACAGCACCACCGGGCACTAAAATATTATTGAACGAAAAAAAGTATTGTCCAAATAAGGCCATCGGGCAGTCCATTGCAAATACCCTGAAGGGCAAAAATAGGCTGAACTTGACTCCCACATGTGCAAAGGGTACTCCCCTTGAAAGGGGCATCAATGGGGAGTCAGGCACCTCAGAGAACAGGTGCATGGGGTTGGGGGGTGGGTACTTATGTCAGGTAGGGGGGCTTGGGCTTAGGTTTGGGAGGTGTAGGGGGTTTGGACTTGCCCTTGGAAGAAGGGGGAGTGGGCTTGGACCATTGGGTGGCCAAGGGACCTGGGGCAACACAGGGCTTCTTCCTCCCTGGAGAAGGGGCATGGGAATGGGAATGGGAATGGCAGACTGGGGTAGGCTTGGACGTGGAAGGAGTGGACCGGGCAAGGAGATGGGCACGTTTAGGGATGAGTTGGTGTGGGTCAGTTGGTTCGAACAGGTCAGAAAAAAAAAAAGCTTCTTTGGGGCAGTTGGAGGGGATTTGGAGGCAGGTCTGGGAGTGAAGGTAGAGGGAGTGTTTGTATCAAGTGTAGGTGTGCCGGACATGGATGCAGGTGCCTGTAAAGTATGCTAATGTGTTGTGGATGTGTGTGGTGTGGATGTCTGCAAATGTTTGAGTGTTTTGGGAGGAGGGGAGTGGACAGAGTGGGACAAGACAGGCTGCCAGTGTACATGGATGTTGTCTAGGTATCTGAAGGTCTGGTGAGTGTGCTGCAAGTGTCTGTCAATGTAGATGTGGTGAGTCCAGGTGTGGTGCATGTCTGGATGTCAGATGGTGTGATGCCTGCATGAATGGGGGCAGCAGCAATGACTGAGGGTGCAGTGCGTGTGGGTGTGCATGGTGAGGTGACAGACAGTGTGGTGGGGGAGGATGACACACTCGGGAAATGGATGTTGTTGTGTGTGCTGTGGTATGTTGGGTGTGTGTCTGCCTGTGGTGGGAAGTGTGGTGCTTGTGTTTGTCTGTGTGCTTCTTGTGTGTTGACGTGTGTGCATGGCTGTCTGTACACTTGCTTGGGATGGTTGAAGGGAGTGGGGTGCTGGAAGGGGTAGAGGTGGTGGAAGGGGGGAAGGAAAGACCAGGGACACAGGCTGCCATCAAAGAGGAGGCCAGAACCTGAAAAGATCTCTGTAGGCCAGACATGGCAGCATGAATGCCTTCCAGGTATGCACTGCATTGCTGCATCTGGGATGCTAGCCCCTGGATGGCATTCACGATGGTTGTCTGCCGTTCATAGATGGTCCTCAGGAGCTCAAAAGCCTCCTCGTGAGGGCAGCAGGGCTGACTGTGGCAGGGGATGAGGTGCCTGGGGCGAAGGAAATGCCCACCCTCCTGGGTGAAGGAGCACGGGCAACTGGGTGGGGAGCAACTGGGAGGGCAGTGATGGCATGGGGCGTGGAGAAGATGGCACAGAATGGGTGTGCCCAGTAGGGTCCGCCACCATCAGGGAGCTCCCATTGGAGGAGGTATCAAAGTCACTACCTCCAGTGGTAGTTGCCTCCCCCGTGGTACTCCCCTCGCCCTCCAACCAACTGGTCTCCTTGGCGTCCGCCAACTCTGCCTCCTTGGAACTGTGGGCTGCTGCATTCCCACTTGCCAGTGCCAGTGCTCCCTCGCCAGATGATGCTGATGTACACAAAGGACACAAGAGCACAGGGGTGGAGAGACAAAACAAGGGAGAACTTTGTCAACACATGAATATATGTACATCTCTGGCTCACACACACTCCAATCCACGACACACACATACACGCAGCACATACAAAATACGTCATGATTGTGCCCCTGACTAGTTGTCAATACCCCAGAATACACCACATTACCCACAGAACACACAGACCTAATACACTGTGAGGAGTACACCCATGAGAGACCATGCCCAGCCAATGCACTTAAAAGTCCATGAGGCCACAAAGCATACCAGGTGACAGAAAGGGGACCTATAGAGACTGCCCAAACTAGCCCTCACACCATCCCATGGACTTTGAGGGGGCTGGACTGCTGGAACCCACCTGTCCAAGTGCCTGAATGAGGGCCAGAAGGGGGGTCAGGGTCCGACGGGCACCCCTTCCTCATTGGGAGGCCTTCCCCAGCTGGGCCTCTCAGGTCTTCCGGGCCCAGCGTCTCAGGTCCTCCCACTGCTTCCTGCAGTTGGTGCTCTGCCAGTTGTAGACCCCCAGGGGTTGCACTTCCCTGGTGATGGCTTGCCACAGGCCTTTCTTTAGATGGTCTCTGACCTGCATGGGACACACAGAGCAAAGAAACAGGCATTAGTATGTGTGTGCCCAATACAGATGACATGTCATTCCCTATGGAACGGCCATTGTTGAAAGCCATGTTGTCAACTCACTTACAGTACATGCCAGACAGTCTACGGCTGGGCAGTCACACATCGAACCCACATGCATACAGGCATCCACCACAATCAGCAACATCTAAGGATGACAGACGCCAGCTCACCTGCTCCTCTGGTCGCCCATACAACTTGGCACACAGGAGTAGGACCCGGTCCACCAGCTTCTCCAGCTCCTCCTCCGGGGCCTGTTCCCCTATGACCCGCTCCATCTCGGGGACGAGAGTCAGGACACAGCAGCACACGCAGTGGAGTACTACCCTGCACGGGAATCAGGAGTAAAGTGTAAAGGATCTGATGAAATGGTGTAGGTACTATGGCAGAGTGCTCCGTCACCACCAGCGGCGATCATGATTGGCCCAGGTTTCCCATTGACAACCATGTAAACCAATGATAGGGTGCACGGCGGTGAACACCGCCTTCCGCCATGACGACTAATGCCAGCGGAATGAAGTCACTTTCACTCCCTCATACCTGGATGGCAGGAGGCTGCCATTTTGCTACCACCATGTCACCATAGCCTGGCCGGGGGCCTCATCCAGGGCCTCCAAATCTCCGACCTCAGTCACTTACTGACATCAGTCTAGGATCCTCACATGCACACATCTGTCCAGTTTCCCCAAAGGGCTGAACTTCCTGCCATCAAATCTGGATTTTATGCCTTTGCCAACATCCGACATGTGATTGGTGTCATTGATGGAACCCACATTGCTCTCATACCCCCAAGAGTGAATGAACAGGTGTACAGGAATCGAAAGAACTATCACAATTGGTGTGTACTGCTGACCAGTACATTTCACATGTCAGTGCCAGGTTCCCAGGCTCAGTCCATGATTCCTTTGTCCTGATAAACAGCTGTATATCACACTTGATATGACAACTACAAGGGGACAGAGGATGGCTTATAGTTTAGTGTGTAGGACACAGGATCTGTACATAGCTGCCAACCAGCCAATATGCATGTGAAGTCAGTTTCTTGAGGTCCGGTTTCACCCACTTTTGCAGATGTTTCTGGCTACCCGAACTTGCAATGGCTCCTGACACCTGTGAGGAATCCCAGGACAGATGCAGGGAGCAATTATAATGGGGCCCATGGACGTACTAGGAGGGTGATTGAGCGCACTATAGGTCCCCTGAAGGCTAGTTTTGGTGCCTCCATCTCTCTGGCCGCCAGTCTGTGGCCGGAATACACTGGTGTGGGGTTGTTTGGCCAGAGCTGATGATGGTGGCTGGGTTGTAGGGCTGTCAGTGGTATCCTGGGTGGGGCTGCTGGAGGGTGACATCCAGGACTGTGTGATGGACAGGGTATTCCTCAATTTCCATACATCCCACTCCACTCTCCTGAGTGGGGCCTCTGTCTCCGTGTGGGGCGCTGACACTCCTTTGCATTTCCATCTGAGTGGCATGGTTGGTGGTGCCTGTAGGGGGAAATAGACTTGTGGGTGTCAGGTACCTTTTTTTGGCAATTGATGCAAGCTATGCCCTATTTTGAGCCCCTGTCATGGCAAGCAAGGTCCATTTGTGTACATATCTTTGCATTTTATGTGGGGTTTGGAGGTACATTGTCGGTGCTGTAGTGCCACTGGGAATCCATGCGGAGTAGGGGACTGTGCACAGGGGGCAGGATGGAGGTCTGTTTGTGGGATTCTGGGCATGCAGAGTAGTTGGATGTGGGTGTTGTGGACTGGGTGGGGATGGGGTCTTGGTGGTAGTGAGAGGGGTGGGGTGATGCATGCATTATAGGTCTGGCGACTATTAAGGTATTGTACTTGACTTACCCAGGTCCAGTCCTCCAGTGAGTCCAGTATGGCCCTGCGGGTGCAGGATCACCAGGACCTTCTCCTCCCAGTCAATGTAATCGGGGTGTAAGTGGGGGACCTCCACCAGTCTTTTGTACGGCGATGTTCTACCTGGATGCCATTGACCGAACCTTCCCGCGCAGGTCATTCCATCTCTTCCGGATGTCATCCCATGTGCGTGGATGGTTTCCCACTGCGCTCCATCTTCCTGGCCACTGGTGTCTGCTGCATCTGTCACCTGAATCTTTGTGGCTCGACCCTGAGAATTTCGTCCACCACGGTCCTTAGGTCCCTATCTGTGAAGTGGGGTGCTTAGGGGGTGGCATGGTGTGTATTGTGGGTGGTGTGTTGCGGGTGTGTTGGTGAGGGTGCTGTTGTGTGGTTATGTGTGTGGGTCATACAGGTGTTTGGGGTTTGTATGTGTTTTGGTGGTGTATTTGTGCATGTGACTTGTGTTATGTTGTGTTCAGTGTTGTATTGTCAATCTCACTTGTGCCATTGGTGCTGTAAAGAACTGTGGGGTGTTTATGTGTGTGTTTTATAGTGCTGTGGATGTGTGTCAGGTGTGTGGGTTTCAAAGTTGCTAATGTGTGCATTTGTTGTTAGTGGGTCCCATTGCTGGCCGTGGCTGTCCGTACCGCCAATGGTCATTCGGCATCCACTATGAAACACTGATTTGTGCTTCATTATTTGGTGGGCGGAGGATTTGTCTGCATGGCGGTGACGGGGTGGGGAGTACTACCTTTCCGCCATCGTAGGCCCTGGCGGTGGGTGGAGGTTGCAGGATTTTTGAAGGTTCCACTTTTTGGCATCATAATTCGGTGGTGTCCAGTCTTCTGCCACTGGCGGTCTTCTGTTCACTGTTGCCATGGCGGTTGGCGGTGATTGCAACCAAGTTCATAATGAGGGCCTATATCTCTTAAGGTGTAGACAAGGATGTTTCAGGCCTCACGAGATGGAAATCAAACGTAGCCCAGTTTAAATCCATTAAAACTATGTGCCCTAGGACCGGGGCTTTGTCAGGTGACAATGTGACACAGTAAATTGGGTCAGAGTGTTTGTGGGTATTCAATTTAACTTATTCACTGTCAGTGGAAGCTGCTTTATCCTAAATAGAAAGCATCTCTGGACTCGTGTCCGAGTGGTTTGGCAAGGTAAAAATCTTCAATCCTCTTGGAGCTCTGCCCACTTATATATATTTCTGTAGTGTCATCACTTCCCAAATTTTTGAAACTGAGGAAATATTCAAGGAATTTTTCATTAGGTGGAATAGGAATGATGTTGGACTGCAATTTACCTATAAGACAAGTAAGATTTCTATTGAATTCTTAGATGTGTTAGTATATATTGAAGCAGATGAGTTACAAACTACGTTACATAGAAAACCTACAGCAACCCATAGTATTCTACACAGTACAAGTTTCCATCCTAGATCACTAATAAAAAGCATTCCATATGGTGAGTTTATTTGCATTAAAAGAAATTGTTCAAACGAACAAGATATGAAAGCAAAAATTTGGTGAAACCAAACAGAGATTTTTGAACAGAGGTTATAAATTGAAGGCAATAAAACAAGGTGAAACAAAAGCAAGGGCAAAGACACTATGGCGGTCACTCTGACCGCCGCCCGCCATGCGGTCACCGCCATTTGGTTGCTCCGCGGTCAAAAGACCGCGGAGACCATTCTGGCTTTCCCGCTGGGCCGGCGGGCACCCGCCAAAGGAGCGCCCGCCGGCCCAGCGGTAAAGGCCCTGCAACATAGAAGCCGGCTCCGAATGGAGCCGGCGGTGTTGCAGGGGTGCGACGGGTGCAGTTGCACCCGTCGCGATTTTCACTGTCTGCTATATAGACAGTGAAAATCATGCTGGGGCCCTGTTAGGGGGCCCCTGCGCTGCCCATGCCAGTGGCATGGGCAGTGCAGGGGCCCCCAGGGGCCCCACGACACCCGTTCCCGCCATCCTGTTCCTGGCGGTAAAAACCGCCAGAAACAGGGTGGCGGGAAGGGGGTCGGAATCTCCATGGCGGCGCTGCTTGCAGCGCCGTCATGGAGATTCAGCCCAGACAGGGGAAATCCGGCGGGAAACCGACGGATCCCCTTTTCTGACCGCGGCTTTACCGCTGCGGTCAGAATGGGCAGGGAAGCACCGCCAGCCTGTTGGCGGTGCTTCCGTGGTCATCCACCCTGGCGGTCGATGACCGCCAGGGTTGGAATGACCCCCTATGTGTATTTATATATAAAACGATGAAGGTTCATAAGAAAACAACAGCCTGCAAGGGCAAAAGGATGCAATGATTCATAAGGAAATGTAATATCCTTGAAAGTAGTGACTCAAACAGATGATTTCACCAAAGAACAAACATTTATATCCAGTACAACGTTTCAGCTTCCGTCTTCCTCAGGTAGTAGAGGATGGTTTGCTCAGTGGCTGCACAGCTGACACTGCTGGATTTTCAAAAAGCATCATGAGTGACAATTCCAATTGGAATGTGGAATCAATGCAGTCCTGAGAACTCTTCAGATATGCAGAAATCAAGTGGTATTGTCAGTCATGTTCATTCCATCTAGATACAGTGATTTTAAAAGGTACATCCAGAAGTTTTCTCTGATGTCCAGTAGTTCTTCCATTAAGACATGTTCCACAGGGAAAATCTTCAAATCTGATAGTAAATGGTCCAAAAGGGTACAATGATTGGCTAGAGGCTAGTCAAGATTTTTGTTAATTATTGCTGATTTGTGGTTCCTGAATCGTTTACGGAGGTCATTCACTTTTTGGCCTACATATTGTTTTTATAGCTTTGACGTTGACACTGAATCACATATTCACTGTTGATGTCCTTTACATGTGTCTTCATTGCTAGAACAGAAGGTTTCTAAATCAAAAAACACTGCACGGCACCAGCCAGCTACAACCCTTCCAGATATCAGATACAGTTATTGACTTAACTGGAGGTCTACTATCTGTCACAAGGTGAATTAAAACTCTTGAGCAAAGGCCTCTATTTCTGTCCTATACCTAAGGACCTACAAATATATATATATATATATATATATATATATATATATATGCAAAAAACAAAGGAGAACTCTGGGAAGTTCCCAATTTAGGTGGAGAGCTGCTCTAGTAAGGAGCACTCTACAACACCAGCGACACTCTAGATTCTCTAGATTTGCTCACCTCAAATGTCTGCTTATCTAGCAAAGATTTTAAGTATAGGATCAGCACAGTGTTATCCTAGCCGAGCTAGATAGTGACATTGCCATTTGTACAGCATAATCTTTAAGCATAGGATTGACATGGTGTCATCCTCGCCGAGCTGTAAAATGACAAAAGCCATTTAACACTCCAGGCACAGTATTACAGCTTTGGACTGGTCAAATACCATCCAAGCCAACCTGGAATGAGTAAAGCAACCCCTGACACGTGTTTCGCTCTCATTAGAGCTCTTCAGAGGGGTATAGCTTTGTCCAGACACAAGGGAGCACCCAATATATATATTCCAACAGACATCGCCTTCACTCCAGCCTCTTGTTACAGTGAGTTACAGGCATGGTGGCGACCCCTCATAAATCCATCCAACTTTAACAGAACATCATGAGATATCTCCCCCGCGATTAAAAGCAACAAGCCATCCCAACAGCAAGCCCTGCATGTAACACCAAAGCATGGACACTCATCACCAAAGCATGGCCACTGCACATACCCATACTCCCCCCTAAACCATCATCACACAAAGTCCTACACAGGATTGCAAGCACTGGGGTACACGGTCACCCACCCATTGCACACCTTGGCACACACAGATGCAATAATCATGCTTTTACACCCCTGCAGGACCCCTACCCAACAGCACCAGACAGGAGGGTCCAGACATGTCCACTCCACCCATAGAAGAGGCCCACAGTGATGACAGCAGCTCTGTCCAACTGGATCTAGACGACCTGCCGGGCCCATTTGGGACCTCGGGACAGTCGGTTCACCTCACACTGGCACAAGCCACTACAGGGCTTCCCCCGTCTGGAAACACCAGCTCAGCACCCACCCAGCGGGCCCATACCTCTGTTCCCAGGACACGTCAAGCAGCAGTGTGTCCACCACTACAGGGAACCCACGCTAACCCACCACCCCAACAAAAACAGGGACCTGGGGGCAGTGGCAGTGTGCACATGGTTCAGGGGACAGAGGCCCAGGAACACAGGGAAACTGGGAGGGCTGCTGTGCGACAGGGGGAGGACAGGCCCAGGAAACCCACTCTCCATGAGGCCCTCTCCAACATCATGGGAGCCTGCCACCATTCCCAGGAGACGGTACTGGCCAAGTTTCAGGAGACCCAGCGGCTGCAGGAGGAACAGTATTTGGGCTTCAGGGAGGAACTCAATCCATCAATTCCACCCTGGGCACCATTGTAGGGGTGCTGAAGGAACTCGTCAACACCAGGAGGGACACTTTGGCACAACAAGGGGCCCCTGACACTAGCCTGGACGATGAACTGCCCTCCACCTCTGCCGGCGCTAGTGGACAGGAGGCACCACCACAGGACCACCACACCAGCACCCCACCCCCTGAAGAGGGAGAACCACCCCGCAAATGGTCCCTGAGATCCAGGACAAAGACAGAGAATGATGCCAAGACCCCCGCCAAGAAATGAGACCACCCTGATTGTCATCCATTTGTCCCACCTTGTCATCCTGTCCATCCTTAAACTGCCCCAGCTCCACTTCCTATGCCCCTTTGGACAATGCACCTGTGAGACTAATAGACTAGACTCTGCCATGGACATTCCTCCACCATCACCCCTCACCATTTTACAACCCTCTAAAAAATTGTGCACTTAAATAAACTCCCTTAAAGCACAAAACAATCTGGAGTCAGTCTGTGATTTTGAAATAGTGTATTAGCAATTACAATGACAAAATGCTCTTACAAATGTAATGTCAACATACCTATGTCACACAGCTATAGTCCATGAGGAAACAAAGGAGATGTCACACAGTGGGACCAACATCTGTGAAATCGTAAGGGAAGTGACAACTCAGAGACCATACACTGGGTGAAAATGACAGACAGTAGAGAGGCATTAGGTTTAAATTAGATGTAGCAGGCAGTGTTGTCTTCTTACCTGTGTCTCACTGGAAGTATTGAGGGATCACTGTGTTCCTGTTGTCGATGTTCTCTTCTTCTGCTTCCTCGTCTTCACTGTCCACAGGCTCCACAGCTGCCACAACACCTCCATCTGGACCATCCTCCTGCAGAAAACGCACCTGTCGTCACAAAGCCAAGTTGTGAAGCATACAGCAGGCCACGATAATCTGGCATACCTTCTTTGGTGAGTAGAATAGGGAACCACCTGTCGTATGGAGGCACCAGAACCTGGTCTTCAGGAGGCCGAAGGTCCACTCTATAATCCTTCTAGTTCACCCAGGGGCCTCATTGTAGCATTCCTCTGCCCTTGTCCTGGGATTCCTCACTGGGGTCAGTAGCCATGACAGTTTGGGGTAACCAGAGTCACCTGCAAATGGAGAAGGACAACAGTTAGACACACACTAACTCTTAGGGACATCCCCAGACCCAGACACCTAGTCACACTGTATTGGGTCCATGTCCTCACCTAATAGCCACACCGGTGCCTCCGTAGTTGCCCCATCACATAAGGAATGCTGCTATTCCGCAGGATGTAAGCGTCATGCACTGAGCCAGGGATTTTTGCATTAACATGGGAGATGTACTGGTCTGCCAAACACACCATCTGCACATTCATGGAATGGTAACTCTTCTGGTTTCTGTACACCTGTTCACTCCTGTGGGGGGTACCAGGGCCACATGTGTCCCATCAATGGCACCTATGATGTTGGGGATACGTCCCAGGGCATAGAAGTCACCTTTCACTGTAGGCAAATCCTTCACCTGAGGGATAACGATGTGGCTCTGTATGTGTTTCAGCAGGGCAGACAACACTCTGGACAACACATTGGAAAACATAGGCTGGGACATCCCTGATGCTATGGCCACTGTTGTTTGAAAAGAACCACTTGCTAGGAATGGAGTACTGACAGCACCTGCACTTGAGGGGGGATTCCTGTGGGATGGCGGATAGCTGACATCAGGTCTGGCTCCAACTGGGTACAGAGTTCCTGGATTGTGGCACGATCAAGCCTGTAGGTGATGATCACATGTCTTTCCTCCATTGTCGACAGGTCCACCAGTGGTCTGTATACCGGAGGATGCCGCCATCTCCTCACATGCCCCAGCGGACGGTGCCTATGGAGGAGAACAGCGAGCACAGAGTCAACCAACTCTGAGGTACGTAAACACAGCTTACTCTGAAAATATTCATAAATCAAAATATGCCTGTATGAGTGTTTAGGCAAGGCCTAGGTATGTGTGACGCTGTCAAAAATAATGCCATGTGGGCCCCTGAAATGGCGGCTGCCTGACCTGTAAGGTGGGACAAGGGCATATGAGGTATCTGCGCTGGTGTTGTACACCATCGCGGTAGGCGGTCGAAGATCGCGGCGCAATTCTGCATTGGTTAACATTGGACCCTATGGGTCCCAGGAGCCAATGACAATGTACGCCGACGGTGACGGTATGCACCGCCGCGGGCGTGACCTCCATTTTCTCTCTGTTCAATCACTCGATACCTGATCTTCGACAGGAGAGGACCTACACTGCAAGTGCTGCTGTGACCTCAGTCTAGAAGAGACAATGGCTTGTGTGTCGGGAAAGGGCCCCTGCCTTCAGCCCAGAGGAGTTGGAGAAACTTGTGGATGGGGTCCTCCCCCAGTACACGCTACTGTACGGTCCTCCAGACAAACAGGTAAGTACACTGTGAGCATGCAGTATGGGCAATGCTTGTGTGGAGTGGGGTGGATGAAAGATAGGGGGGTGAGAATGAGGCATGCATGAAACGACGGTGAGTGGATGTGCGTCATGGCAAGGATAGGGATGCAGCCCAATGACTGTGACGGTGCAGTTGGTGATTATTTCTCTTTTTCCCCTGTACAATTCCGATAGCTCAGCGCCCACCAGGAGAAGGACATGTGGCTTGCCATCACCAAGGAAGTCCGGACCCTGGGTGTCTACCACAGACGGAGCACCCACTGCCAGAAAAGATGGGAGGACATTCGCCGCTGGAGCAAGAAGACGGTGGAGGCCCAGCTGGGGATGGCCTTCCAACGTGGGAGGGGTGCCCATCCCACCATGACCCCCCTGATTTTCAAGATCCTGGCGGTGGCGTACCCGGAGTTGGATGGGCGCTTGAGGGCATCACAGCAGCAACATGGGGGTGAATACACTCTCATTCTGCTGATTCAGCGCGCATTGTAGGTGTCTGGGTGGGGGAGGTGGGCTGTGGGTACCCCTAGGCCAGGGCGAGTTTGGTAGTTAAGTTCCCTTCTTCAGGCAGGCCCTGTGGCACCCCACCCCACCTGTGTACAGTGCCAACTACACCTAGTCAGGCTCCTGTGACATCCATGTGTGCAGAAATTGGCCATAGCCTTGTAGGCCATGTCCCAAGGATTGAATAGTGGACCCCAAGTGCGCGGAGTAGTGCAGGGGGCTTCTGTGTCTGTCGTGTCCGCCAACTGTAGCGGTATTGCATGCACTGATCATGTCTTTCTTCTGTCTCCCCCCCTTTTTGTGGTCTCCCTCTTCTTGTGTGCATTAGCATCATCAGGCGGAGGAGCAGTGGCACCGGAGCAGGAGGGAGCTGCATCCCACATGGCCCTGGAGGGTGACACTAGGGAGTCTGAATATACCAGTGGGACGGAGGGCGAGGGGAGCTCCACGGCGGGGACAGGAGCTGACACCAGCGATACGGACTCCTCCTATGATGGGAGCTCCCTTGCGGTGGAAGCCCCAACTGTGCCCCCTGCATCTACAGGTACAGCCGCCACCACCCCCCCTACCAGCACCGCCCTCCCAGCAGCCCCTCAGCATTTGCCCCGTGCCCGCTCACCCAGGAGGGTGGGCATCACCTTCGCCCCATGCACCTCAGCCCCTGCCACAGTCACCCCTGCTGCCCTCAGTGAGGAGGCCATTCACCTCTTCAGGTCCCTCAATGTTGGGAAGTCTACCATTTTGAATGCCCTCCAGGGTGTAGAGAGGCAGTTGCAACAAACCAATGCATACCTGGAGGGCATTCACTCTGGTCAGGCAGCCCTTCAGCGAGCTTTTCAGACTCTGGCCTCAGCACTGATGGCAGCCATTGTCCCTGTCTCTAGCCTCCGACCACCAACTTCCTCCACGCAGACCCACACCCCTATACCTAAGCCAATCCCAAGCACAGCATCAGACCAGCATGCACACACCTCAACACACAAGGGAAGCTCTGGCAATCATAAGCACCACACATCCCACATGCACTCACGCATGCATCACACACATGCAGACACAACAACATACACTGCCTCCACTGTGTTCCCCTCCTCCTCGTCTCCCTCCTCCCTCCCATTCTCGTCTCCACTCACACCTGCATGCACTACATCCTCAGCCACTACATCCATCACCAACACACACACCACCACACCCCGCTCATGTGCAGTCACTGCCCCCACACCATTCACACATCCCCTGTGTCCTCTCCCAGTGTGTCTGTGAGGCCACCTCCCAAGGTACACGAACGCAGCCACACACCCACCCAACAGCCATCCACTTCACGACAGCCTCCAGCCCATGCACCTTCACCCAAAGTCAGCAAACGTACACCTCCTTCAACCACAACCTCTTCCAACCTCTACCTCCAGCTACCCGTCCCAGTGTTCCTAAGAAACTTTTCCTGTCCAACCTTGACGTCTTTCCCTCACCTCCCTCACCCCTTCAGTCTCCTAGGGCCCGACTCTCCAGGTCCCAACCTAGCACCTCAGCCACAGCATCGGCGGGACCAGTGGTGCCAGTAGTCACCGGATTATGGAGTGCACCAGGCAGCAGGGCAGCCAGTGTGTCAAGGAGCCACAGCACGGACAGTCCCCCACCTGTCAAGCATAAAAAGTTGGACAGTACTCGGCGGGAGAGGGGAAAGAAATCAGCCACCAAAGCCCCTCCCAGGGGTACAGTTGGGAGTGTGGAGACACCTGCGACACCATCCAAGGTGGGGAAGGGGCACAGAAAACCGGCAAGTCTGGGAAGTTCAGCACGGTGGACAAGACCGCCAGCAGCCCCGCTGCCCAGGAGACGACCGCCAGCAGCCCAGTTGCCAAAGACAGGACTGCCAGCAGCAGCCCCGCTGCCCAGGAGACGACCGCCAGCAGCCCCGCTGCCAAAGACAGGACCGCCAGCAGCAGCCCCGCTGCCCAGGAGACGACCGCCAGCAGGACCGCAGGCCAGTGAGCGTCAATGATTCCGATGCTACTGAGTCTGCCATGAGCAGGATGAAGCACTTTGGGCACAAAGCCCCCTCCAGAACCAGTGGAGTATCACATCCACTACCTCTGTCCTTGGTAGGATGAAGCACTCTGGGCACAAAGCCCCCTCCGGAACCAGTGGAGTATCACATCCACTACCTCTGTCCTTGGCAGGATGAACCACTCTGGGCACAAAGCCCCCTCCAGAACCAGTGGAGAAAGGCATCCACTACCCCTGTCCTTGGCAGGATGAATCACTCTGGGCACAACCCCCCCCCCCCCCGAACCAGTGGAGAAAGGATTCCACCTGAGAGACTGTGGCTTTGCACTACCCAGGATAAAGCACTGGCCAAACCACCCACTGTAGAGACTTGAGAGACTGTGGCGTTGCACTCCCCAGGATAAAGCAGTGGGCAAACCACCCACTGTAGAGACTTGAGAGACTGTGGCTTTGCACTCCCCAGGATAAAGCAGTGGGCAAACCACCCACTGTAGAGACTTGAGAGACTGTGGCTTTGCATTCCCCAGGATAAACAGTGGGCAAACCACCCACTGTAGAGACTTGAGAGACTGTGGCTTTGCACTCCCCAGGATAAAGCAGTGGGCAAACCACCCACTGTAGAGACTTGAGAGACTGTGGCTTTGCACTCCCCAGGATGCAGCAGTGGGCAAACCTCACACTGTAGAGACTTGAGAGACTGTGGTTTTGCACTCCCAAGGATAAAGCAGTGGGCAAACCACCCACTGTAGAGACTTGAGAGACTGTGGCTTTGCACTCCCCAGGATAAAGCAGTGGGCAACCCACCCACTGGAGAGACTTGAGAGACTGCAGCTTTGCACTCCCCAGGATTGAACAGTGGGCAAACCACCCACTGTAGAGACTTGTGAGACTGTGGATTTGCAATCCCCTGGATAGAGCAGTGGGCAAACCACCCACTGTAGAGACTTGTGAGACTGTGGCTTTGCAGTCCCCAGGATTGAACTGTTGGCATGGAGCCCCCTTGTGGATCTGCCGTCGTGCACTCAACCGGCTGAGGTGCCCCCCCTTCCCTTCCCCCTGAGGTGCCTGTTTTATTTCTAACTGATGCCCCTGCAGTGTTCTCTCTGTCTTGTTCGGGCATCTTGTGTGGGCCTCACCCATGCCTTTTGGGCCCAGTGATCCACGGACTATGATGGTGGAATCCCTTGGACTTGTGTTCTTGGTGTATATAATTGTATATGGTATAAATGTATATATTTGTAAATATTTTTGATGTATGTAATTGAATGTATCACAATTATTCGACTTTCCTTTTGTCCTTGCATTCTTCCAGGGGGGGTTGGGGGTGTAACTGTTATGTATTAATATGCATTAGCGTGTGTGTTGTAGTGGGTGAGGGTGGGGGTGGGGGTGTTGCGTGTTGCGTGTGTGTGTGTCACTGTTTTTTCCCTCCCCCTCCCCTGTGTCATAGGTGCAGTACTCACCGTCGTCTTTGCCACTGGCGTTCGTGCTCCTGGTAGAGGAACAGGAAGATAAAGGCTGGCAGAATCTGGAGCTCAGGTTCCATGGCGTCCTAATTCCTCATGGGGTGTGTAGAGGTGAGCGTTTTCCCTTTGAATTCCTGTTTCCGCCGTGTTTTTGTTCGCAGTGAATCCACCCCGGAAAAGGTGGCGGATTGGTGTGTTGTAATACTGTGGGCGGTACATTGTCCTCAGCCTGTCTGTTGGCGGTAACCGCTGCGGTGTTTGTTTGTACCGCCGTGGCGGTCGGATTGTTAAAGTGGCTGTCTATGTTGGCGGTTACCGCCACGGTCATGATTCCATTTTTTTCCGCCGGCCTGTTAGCGGTTTTACCGCCACTTTAACACCGACCGCCAGGGTTGTAATAACCACCTAAGACTCCTATTCTTTTAAAAATTCATATCTTGGCTTGTGTATGTTGGATTTTTGTCATTTTGGTTTTGCTTTGTTTAGAGAAATATCATCTATTTTACTAAACCTGTGTTGTGTCATATTGAAGTGTTTTCACTGAGTTACTGTGTGTGTTAGTACAAATACTTTACACATTGCTTCTGAAGTTAAACCTGCCTGCTCATGGCAAGCTACCAAGGAGGAGAGCGGGGGTTAACCAAGGGTGATTCTCCTTTACCCTGACTAGAGTGAGGGTCCTTGCTTGGACATGGGGCAATCTGACTGCCAACCAAAGAACCCATTTCTAACAGGGACATTATAGTTTGTAAATAGAATTGAGAAAAACATAAAAAAAATCACTTAAATGTACCAAACCATAGACATTCACCTGTAGTTAGAGTTATCTCAAGCAACTATAACATGTGCCATAAAGTAACTATAAATCGCCCCCTCGCCATGCACTGCCAATTACCCCACAAATTACAGCGCTCATGATAAGGTCACAGTAGCAATTATTGATCAGATAACTGTGCATGGTGGGGGCATGATTAGGGCACGAGTTATAGTTATTTCAGATAACTCTATAACAGGTAAATTGTTATTGTTTGGGACATTGAAAATTTAAGCCTAGGTATAGCATCCCTATAACTTTTGTTTTTTTGAGAATATACATATATTTGTTTTTTTACTGGTTAGTCATAAGAAAATAATGATTCTAGGTTATTTTAATTATTGGACAGAAGACGGTAGCACAGCCACAAAAAGTCAACAAGTAATGGAGCTTATTTCCTCTCTTAAACTCACACAACACAAAAATAAACCCACCTACCTGAAGGGTCATATTTAGGATCTTGTATAGACCCATGACTGATCTCTAAGTCTCTGCAATATTGAACCCAGCATCTGATTTGATCACTACCGTATGCAATTTGATCTGTTAATCCCCTGTGTCCACAGGGATAATATGCTGGAGTCAAGGGTGGGGAGAGAATGGCACACATTAGATGAGGAAAATATGATGGAAACATGGGGAAACTCCAAGCCAAAAATGGCAAATGTTATGAGTAAATAGTCTAGTATTTTTATAAGTGGCTGTATGAGGCAGGGAAGATATTGTTTCCCCAGTGATTAAGCTCATTGCATGAAATAGGCTTGCAGAGCCTTGGTTCTCAGAGCAGCTTAGAAAGTCGAAATTGGAATTAAGACAACTATAGTAGAAATTTTGCAGAGACTATTGGACAGAGCATAATGCTACAACTAAGGCGGCATTGCTGAGCTATAATAAGTTACTCATCCAAGCCATTGAGTCCTTTTATTCAAACAGGATTAGTGACGCACAGAGAGAAATATTTTAAATCAGACAGGATCTCTCACCAATTGATAGAGTTAGTCAGCCTGCTGCAGACTCACAAGCTCGAGGCAATGAATTTAATTCATTCTTTGTAAAAAAAAGATATGCCTATTTAAAGACTTCTTATAGATAGTCCAATAGTGTGTGTTGCATTCCCAACTGTGCCTACAACTTTCAAATGTTGCTCTGCTTGAGGAACCAAAGTGTGTCTCAATTACTGGATCACAGTGAACTCTTGGACGGGGGTAACCTGACTTCCAACCAAAGACCCCATTTCTAACATTGGTGATCAGCGATGGCGATTGGACTTGTATTTGTACTTGACACACAGTGATTAAGTGTACACTACTGTTTTCAGTGCAGGAAATTACGTGACCACATTCATCTTGTGTTTTCTTTTGCTCACTTTGGACTTTTTCCTACTTCCATATTTTTGGTCATCCTTGATTGACTTTTTAAACTTTATTGGGAACTTGTTTTTCTGCCTTTGGAACTTTGTACTTCATCATGTCTCAATCTGGAAATGCATCACTTGGAACTGCTTGTGACTTAGGGAAACTAGAGAGCTATACAGTTGCTCAGTTGAGGCAGTACTGAAAAAAACTTGCTTGTCCCATTAAGGGCTCCACCAGGAAGGAGGAGCTGCAGAAGGCATTGAGGGTCTGGGTGACAGTCAAGGAAGCTGAGGGGCACACAGAGGAGGAGGAGGAAGAGACATCCACACACAATGGTATCATGAGTGGGCCTGTTATGTCTAGGGAGAGGGTCCCCGGGGCAGGTAGCAGTTTGCCATCCAAGGGCCTGACTCCTGAAGAGTTACAGGACAGACAAGCAGAGAGGGCTCACCAGTTGGAGTTAGAAAAGTTTAGGATGGAAAAAAGGAGGATGGCCATAGAAGAGAAGTTACTGCTGGGCCATGAGCTTAGCCTGAGGGAGCTGGATCATAGGAGCCAGTCCAGGAGGGATGGTGGCAGCAATATCACAGTGCAGTCTGAGAGGAGGGTGCACATTCCTAAAGACCTTGTGAAGGATTACTAAAGGAAAGATGACATATTCTTGTGGTTCAAGGGGTATGAGTCTGCTCTCCATATGAATCTGGTCTCTGAAGCTCATTGGGGGGGGGGCTGTGGAAGAACTTTGAGGTAGAGGGCAAGGATACTCTGACATCCTTAGGGGATCCACAGAGGCTCACTTACTCTGTCATGAAAGACGCACTACTCACAAGGTATTGTCTCACCCCTGAGCAGTATAAGGACAACTTTAGGTCCTATAAGAAGAAGGAATACCAAACATGGTTGGAGTGTGTTGAATCGTGTTGCAGGCCACTGGGTGGTTGGGTGAAGGGCAGTAAGGTGACCACGTATGAAGGGCTTTAAAATTGAATTGCTTGGTAGCACTTGAATAGTTTATGTTTTGCAGAGCTGCGCCAGCACCTAATTGATAGCAAACTGACTGATCCCAGGAAGCTCGTGCATGAAGCGCACCACTAGGAGAGCACCAGAGTCCAGAAGAGGTATGGGGGAGACCACGGCAAGGTTGGGCAGTTCCCACTCAGAAAAAAGTGGGCGTAAGGGTAAACAGGGGGAGTTCTCTAAAGGGCCAAACCCAGTTCCCAGGGTAAGGATTCCCAGCCCCCCCAGTGAAAAGAAGCCATGGTTCTCCAAAGGGAAACCTGGTCCCCCACAGAAGTGTTATGCATGTGACCAGACGGGTCATTTGAGGGGGGACCCCAAATGCCCCAAGAATACACCGGCACCCACTGGTGCACAGTCCCAGGGTTTGGCTAGTGTAGCGCTTGGGGAGAAGTCGGTTCCAGGTGGGTGGGAGCCAGCTGAGATGACTCTTTTCTCAATAAGGGACAGTGAAATGGTCCAGAGAACCATTGTGCCAGAGAACACTAAAAAGTACAGGCAGTGGGTGACCATTAATGGACAGAGGGTGAAAGCTCTGAGAGACACAGGAGCCAGTGTGACTACAGTGAGGGGTCACCTGGTGACTGAAAAGCAGATAGATCCCCATGTACTTCACCAAGTAGTTTCAGTGGACAACTCATAGCCTCTGTGGAGAGTGCTACAGGTTCTCTTTGAATGGGTGGGGTCTCAGGTGGATAGTTGGCTTGACAACCACCTGGAGAATTTGCCTTGGAAGGAGGTGGAACGCAGGTCACACTTGGAGATGTTGTGTCTGCCTGGGTGGGTATATGAATACACCAGGTCAATGGCAGCCATTCAGGGTAGTCAGGAGCCCCTGGAGCCTGAAACAGTGGCCCAGGGGACAACTAAAAAGAAGAAGGGGAAGGGGCTCGGGAAACCAGCCCCAGAAGTTCCCACGGTCCAGGAGTAGGTGGAGCCTGAGGGTGAAATGTACCAAACCATACAAATTCACCTGTAGTTAGAGTTAGCTCAAGTACCTATAAGGTGTGCCCTTAGGTAACTATAAATGCCCCCCTCGCCATGCACTGCTAATTACCCCACAAATTACAGCGCTCCTGGCATCTTTGATAAAACCATTGATAATGTCACAGTAAAAATTATTGATCAGATACGTGTGCATGGTGGGGGCATGATTGGGGCATGAGTTATAGTAACTTGAGATTACTCTATAACAATTGAATTTCTATGGTTTGGTATGTTGAATATGTGAGCCTAGCTATAGCATCCCTGTGACTTTTGTTTTTTTAGGTGAATATACATATATTTGTTTTTTTACTGGTTAGTCATAAGAAAATAATTATTGTAGGTTGTTTTAATTATTGGGCAGAAGTTAGTGGCACAGCCACAAAAAGTCAGCAAGTAATGGAGCTTATTTCCTCTCTTAAACTCACACAAAACATAAATAAACCCACCTACCTGAAGGGTCACATTTAGGATTTTGTATAGACCTATGACTGCTCTCTAAGTCCCTGCAATAATGAATTCTGCATCTGGTTTGATCACTACTGTATGCAATTTGATCTTTTAATCCCCTGTGTTCACAGGGGTAATATGCTGGAGTCAAGGGTGGGGGCAGAATAGCACACATTAGATGAGGAAAAGATGATGGAAACATGGGGAAATTCCAAGCCAAAAATGGCAAATATTATGATTAAATGGTCTAGTGTTTTTATAATTGGCTGTATGAGGCAGGGAAGATATTGTTTCCCCAGTGATTAGGCTTATTACATGAAATAGGCTTGCAGAGCCTTGGTTCTCAGAGCAGCTTAGAAAGTCGAAATTATAATTAAGACAACTACAGTAAAAATGTTGCATAGACTATAGGACAGAGCATTATGCTACAAATAAGGCAGCATTGCTGAGCTATAACAAGTTACTCATCCAAGCCATAGAGTCCTTTTATACAAACAGGATTAGTGACTCACAGAGAGAAATTGTTTAAATCAGGCAGGATCTCTCAACAGTTGATAGAGTTAGTCAGCCTGTTGCAGACTCACAAGCTCGATGCAATGAATTTAATTCATGCTTTGTAGAAAAGATATGCCTACTTAAAGACTTTTTATAGATAGTCCAAAAGTGGGTGTTGCATTCCCAACTGTGTCTACAACTTTCATATTTTACTCTGCTTGATGAACCAGTGTGTCTCAATTACTGGATGACGGTCATCTCTTTGAAGCTAAATGCTGAAAAGACTGAAATTGTTTTCTTTAATGGTAATTCCACAGCCTGGTGGATCAGCAGCTGTCTTTGAGGACATACATTAATAGTGTGGTCTCAAAAGGGGGTTTTATCCTCTGGACTGTGAGGATTTCCTACCTTTCTTAGGGAGCCATGGAGACGATTATGATGGCAATTATTGGTGGCCGCTTAAATTGTGCTAAATTATGCTAACATTAACTACATGGGTCTGCCAGAATGTGCTCTGAGATTACTCCAGTTTAATTAAAATGCTGTTGCTAGGCTCATATGTAAGGCTCCCGTATGGGCACATATCTCTCCTCTGCTAAACTAACTTCGTTGGCTCCGAGTACCACGGCGCATTCAGTTCTGTGTGCTGGTTAGTCTTTAAGCATATTCGTGGATTGGCTCTGGACTACCTTGCAAGGAAACATCACCAGATATATTCCTAGAAGAACTTTTCACTTCTCTATGGTCATTATGTTAGTGATGCGAAGATTTCGCAAGGCTAAAACCGGAGGGCATAGGTTTTCTGCACTAGCACCTGAGACATGGAATTTTTTTCCGATGCGCATTCTATCATTGCCATCATTCGAAATCTTTATACGTGTACTGAAAACTTGGCTATGCAGGAAAGCTTTTGGCTCTGATATATAGTCTCTACTGATGCCTATTTTTATTCTACGGAGTATTAGCGCCATGATACCTATGGGTGAACATGTGCTCTATAAGTACCTCAAACATAACCATTACCATCACAAAGACTATGGTAGGAGCACGACAGGAATGATGTATGGCAGCACAAACATGAAAACGCCAGTCCAACTGCAATTAGAACATTGGAATGTTGGCAGCTCCATTGAAAACAATGGAGTGCTCCAGGCTTTTACTGGCTGGCAAAAGCCCACAGCGTCAACATTCCAATGTTCTCTTTGTTCACAGCAAGAGCTGTGAACAAAGCTTCACAGAGCTGGAGGGGATTTTAATCCCCTCGGGCTCTGTGAGGAATTTGTTTTATTTAATAGAACATTCTGCCCTGAGTGCCAGATTGTTCTAATAGCCTTAGAACCCGCTGTAGCGGGCTCTACCGGCTATTAAAGGCCCTCTCCCTTGTTAAAGGCCCTCGCCTTCGGCTCGGGCCTTTAATAGCCGGTAGAGCCGGCGGTTTCTAAGGCTATAGTATTTGATTCCAAAAAAGTTGTGTTGTATTTCATACCAGTTATGACTGCCTCACGCTGTTTATAAGCTGTGAAACTTACCTGCTGTGGTTGACATGAAAAGGCTATGTAGTCACAGTAGGTGGTGACAATTTTTGTTGAGTTTTAATGTTGAATTGATTTCATTTTCAAGAATATTATGACTGACTTTATTAAGATTTTATCTGACGCCTCTAATAGTATTGAATCAACATTATTCAAAAGAATCTTGCTGCTGCGCCTTGTCACTTCCACAATTTGCATACAGTTTAGGCATTTTCAAACTTCAAGTGACCTTAGAAAGGTTAACGACCACCATACACACTAATTTTGGGCAATGACGCAATAAAAGCTGGTTGATCAAGGAGCAATACATTGTTACTAAATGCAATATATCCCTAGTGATCTGACAGGGTATTAGATGAGTCTAAATATATGTTTAGTATTGTTTTTCGTTTAATGTTGCTAATAGTTGCCTGTGCTAATGTTTGGATAATATATACTACAATAGTAACTATTAGCAAGCACTACCCTAAATTCTGTTTTGAATAGGAGCAATTAAATTATGCACACTTCATCTGTATCCATAGCCAATCATACTTTATAGGAATATGTTCTTTAGCAGAAGACCTGTGGACAAGGTAATAGAAAAAGAGAAGAAACAGAGACATTTGGGGCCACATTTGCTAAGCCCTGGCATTCCCCCTCTGTCACCCAAGTTGGAGCAAGACAACTGAAGGGCTTAATTGAGATTTACTTAGCCACGCAAAACCACCTTGCATGGCTCTGCATGGCTTCGTAAATCCAGAGTAATACAAGGCAGAATAAATTACTGTCTTGTGTTATTCTGCATTGGAAAGGCATTTCATAGTGGAGCATGAGTGTTCCCATGCATCCACCAATGTATTTTGACTAAATACTAGATTTATAAAGTCAGTAAACCTGGGATTTCCTCATAGTGGTACACCTTCTCAAAAGAGGTGTAACAAGGAGAAATATTTTTATTTCGCCTCTTCATTACCTGTTTGGATTGTTTTGTGCAGTAAGGTGTCCCTTCCTCCACAGAAACAATCCTGCCTGCAATGTAGGCACCCTTGCACCACAGTTCAAGGGTGCCTGCATTGGGGCTAGGCAGCACTCAGTGTGCCAGTGCAGGGAGAGAGAAGGAAGGCATCATATGTTAGTGGATAATGCTCCTTCCTGCCCTCTCCTTGTCATGCAGGCCACAAGTTGTCTTTCTGCTTTATGCTGTGTTGCGTTTCATGACAATCTGATAAGTCTGGCTCCATGTTTCTAAATTTGTGTTCAGTCGCATATGGGTAGTGCTTCCTCCACAAATTTGTCTAACAATATTACCTGGTAGAATGGAGGTATGTCCTTCATTGACATGTGATTGCACCACACAATACATAATAACACAATCAAGTTACTTCCTGTGAGTTACACTTCTAGCACGTCATTAGAAGAGATCAAAGCTGCGAGTCAGTTGTTCAATATAAACTTTATTTTCTATTCTATTTAGCAGAATTATTTTTCAAAATATTGACCACAAAAAGTCTCTCATGTAAAATTATACACTATGATTTGAGAAAAAACAATTAGACGTAAGTTATTCAAGTGCCACAGTGACTGTCTTCCATTAACAGTTGGTGAGTCATGGTGAAAGAGATCCATGTGACATAAAGAAGTGAAAAAAAATAGAGAAAAATTGAAAACAATTCTAATACATATTTCGAGAAGTATGGTAAATGGCCTTTGAGAAATTGTGACTACACACTATCTTATCAAGTTCACAAGGCATATAACACGTCTTGTGTGGAGGATATTTTTTTTCTTGGGCTGTATTTCTCATTATCTTCCACAAGGAGAATTTTGAGCCTAATGCCATTGGCTAATGTTGCCGAAGCGTTGCCCCCCTTGGTGAGTTGTGGGGTATCATCAGGACTATGAACTGGGAGACTTGTAGTCAAGAAAGAGGATCATGGAATCGTGTTCTAAAGTTGTGTGAAAGTAACTGGCCACCTGGCCAATAAATAGTATGGAAAAATGTCATCTCTTTCGAGTAGTCCATTGTATTGACCTAAAAGAATGCCTGTGAAGGATGAAGATTCATTAGCAAAAGTGCATTCTATTGATACATCCGGGCATGTGGCAAGACATTAATAAAGTGGTTTTTGTGGGTACCTGAGATCTTTATCTGAGCGGTCTGGTGTGGTACGGTGCCCTATTTATTGGGTTTTGGTCCATACCAATAGTGAAATTAAAGTACTTTTCATTAGATCTTGCGATCCCATGAAGATTCAGGAGTTTAAGGGCTGTTTTTTGTCATTATTTCCAGATTACCGTGGCGTTATATGCCTTTCAAGATTTCTCCGTGCACCATAGTCACTCAATGCCTTCTTCCATCAGTGTATCCTCTCGTCGTGTATATATCAACTACTTTAATTAATGTCTGTTTGGCGTATCTCACATTCATCGTGTCTTCTTCTATGTGAACATCTAGCACAGAACGATTTCAAGTCCGTTGGATATCTTCGTAGGTCAAGACCTCAGTGCTTGAAAGTTGAATACGTTGGAGTCTGTGATTTAGTTTAGTTTGCAGAGGGGCAGCCTCACCTAACTCAAATTCCTAATAACTGCTGTGATTTAACATGAGCAAGAAAGTGCATGCATTTGATTTTTGCTTATTAATAACCAGCGATTGTACTGTTTCATGACAGATCATCGTAATCGGAAATTACAGACTCTCTTATGGAGGCATAACAATTCAACCATGGGTATAAAGTTAGTCTCTGTCTGGTTAGATGTGCTGAAGTTCAAAGATATCAACGGGTCTGGTGCACACAGTATTGAACTTGCATATAAGGCTAGCTTTCTATCTAAACAACAGTGACTCCATTCCTCCACCTTTTGGATTTGGGCTAATTACCTGCAGTACAGTCCACACCATGTCATTTTTATTATGGGTATGTGACAGAAATGATTAGTCAATGGTGCTGTTTGTTTTTGCACCGTTTGCATGATTTATGCTGACATATCCACTGACAGATTTCATGGCATAGATTGGTAATGCATAGCTTTTTACACGGACAAAGGATTGTATACTCCACATTTTTTATTTTGCAGTTTGAGAAGTGTGTTTGGCACCATTTCATATTGTTGCACTTAACATTTATGTCCTCGATCATTTGGTTGCATAGCTTGTTCCATATTGTGGTGTCCCTGAAGTGGTGACATGGTCCAGTGTTCACTTCATGTTTTGCTTTGGAACGTGTCCCCTATTACTTTGGCCCCCACTAGCTGTTTTATTAAACTGTGGCTCTTCTTTAGGGCAAAAGGTTGTTTTTCAGGATTGCACTTCAGATTTTCTAAGATGTACCAGTTCTGGTTCACAACTTTCCTGAATTGTTTTGTGCTGAGGCAAAAAGTGAATACGCAGATAAAATTTTTTGGATCCATTTTCTTCTTCTGTTCCAAACGATTTCTACGTGGAATGACCCACTTTCTTTTTAGTGAATTCTCTACCAATTTTTGAACTATCGTTTTTGAGGTTTGTCAGGCAATTCATTGACATGAAAAAAAATACTCTTCTTCGATCAATAGCGGATTCCCAAAAATTGACTTTATGGGAGCTTATACCACAAACCTCTGAGGTTACAACCAGGGCCTGCTTTAGTGCTGGTGGTGTCGGTACGACAGACTTTTTGATGACCCCCTAATACCTCCTCCTCGGATTACCTCACTATCACCTGTCAAAAATGCCCCTCATGTCTCCTTAGCCCCTCTCTCACAAACAGTTCGTTTAAAGCACTGGTAAAGGGTTGCTTCACGAATCCACTCAGCTATCCACATATAATCCCGGTCTTTTCTCGGCAGCAGACATATTGATCCTCTGTTCTACCTTATGGTGAGTTAAAACTGCCACTAGACAATACTGGGATATCTCTCTTCATCAGTATAATTAATCACAAGAGTTATCTTGACATTTTTATTGCTGCCTTGAAACTGGAAGTACAATGAACTATGCACCAGGTGTTTCAAAATTGTGTGGCAACACCAGGCTCCCCCCTAAAATCGGTCCTGGTGAAATCTCCAATAGTTAATTGTTTTTTTTTTACTTGTTGTTTTTTTATATGTAGTGCTGGGCTCAGTTTTATCAGAGCCTTGCGATTCCGATGTCCAGGAAGTTTAAACATGATCACTCATTAAGAATCTTAAATTTAATAGCATGAGGCAGACTGTCCATAAATGTCACTGTATCACTGACCAAGTGTTGCTGACATTCTGATTCAGCAACACTGACCAAACTGTCCATTTCTGGAATGAACATAGTGCTAATGACTTCAGAGCACTCACTGTGGTGGGTGGTCGAGAATGGAAATGTGGCTCATGATCCACAAATCATGACCAATTATATATGTCCTAGTGTCTATATAGAGCGTCATTGAACATTTATATACAATTTTATGTGTGGTCTCTTATGATTTGTCAGAGCAAAATGGGAAGGCTACATATGCTGTATCTGAAGTAATCTCTCAAATTTTTCAAGTTTTGCCTACAACAAATTGGTGAAATCCCTTTTCTGTATTCTAAACTTTTTGCAGTTCTGTAAGCTAGAAACATGGGATTGAGTGCTAAGGGAAATGTATAGGAGGATAAGATTTACCTTGACTTATTTTACCTGTGCCCAAAGAGTAGTCTTTGTTTTGAATCAGTGAAGCCTAAAAACATTGGGGCATATTTAAGAGCCTCCAGCGCCACTGGAGTGTCACTTTAAGTGACGCTCAAAGTGACGCTCCGGTGACGCTATGCACTGCACTGTATTTACAAGGTGGCATTAAGCCAGTTTTTGTGGCTTAACTCCACCTTGTAAATACGGCCCCTTCACACGCAGCACTTTGCATGGAAGGGGTGTGCAATGGGTGTTGCTGTGGACGTGCCACAGGAACACCCATTGCATTTTGACGCTGCCCTGTATTTAAATTTTTTCATAAACCTGACGCAGCGCTAAAATCTAACGCCACCCCAGGAGTGGTGTTTGCATGGTTCAACGAGAGAAATGCTTTGATGGTGCCATGTTTTTTGCTCTTTCTATGTGTGTTGCATTTGGCAGCACACACAGAAAGAGCAAATTGCCATTTAAGAATGTTTTTGTACAGGAAGCTGTTCCATCTTGTAGAAAAACAACCTCCCCCTCAACACAGCCATCCTTGCACCATGGTGCAAGGGTTGTTGCGTTGGCGCATGGCAGCAAATTCAACACCAGCGCCCGGGGAAACACAGAGGTGTGCTGTATTCTATTAAATACGGCACGTCCCTGCATTGTTAAAATGATGGTGCGCGACGCTCGCAAATTTGGGGCACCAAGGCGGACCATCATTATCTCTAAAATCTGGCCTTGCACAGTTCCAATGCCACATTAGCGTCATTTTCTGACGCTAATGTGGTATTGAAAGGGGAAAAGCACCACTCCATATTTACAAAGTGGAGCAATGTTTGCAATACCTTGTGTCACATTATGCCTGTGTCAGGCATAATGTATGGAAGGGGGGTCGTTCCCGCTCTAGGGGTGTCGTAAAAATGGGGCCAAGGAATCTATAAGATTCCTTTGTGCCATTTATCAGCATTTTTTGAACTCCTGCTAAGTGCAGAAACAAAAAAGAGACTACCATTGACTACAATGGGCCTCTTGGTGCTTTGCAGGATTAGGGTCATAATTTTTTATGCTAATTCTGCAAAACACCCATTTAACGTAAAAAATTAACACACTAGTCACCCTAACTACCACCATGGTGTGCCGTTTTTTAAGTATGGGGCATTAGGGGGCGCTGAGTGGGGCTATAAAATTGGTGCTGCACTAGGTTCAGCACCACTTTTCAGAAATCTGCCCTATAGTACTAATGTTGGAAACAGCTGATGTTATTTTGATTCTTTGAAAAACAAACGTGCCCCCCCTTTTCTTTATTAAGCATAGCAGATAAAAGGGGGGTCCCAATTAGTGATTAGTAGCTGTCTCTAAGACACACACTGTCATAAATGCAATTAAAGTACAACAACCACTAACTGCACAACTCACAGACTGTGGTTTGACAGTTGGCTAGGTAATGATTGTGTTTGTAGGTGGAGCAAAGAGACGATTAAACTGACAACATTTATTTCATTGTGACATTGACTGGGGTAGATGTTAACCAACAATCCTTCACTAGATACACACTAGCAAATGCACCTGCACAGCAGGACACTCTGTGTTGTAACCCATTAAGTGTCAGGGACATATGCAGTGGTCTCAGTAACAGTCATGTCAGAGATCCTGTTAGAGAGCCTACTCTTAGCAAATAAAAAGAAAACTTTTCATTTTTTTTTTTTTTTTTTTAACTTAGCCTGTTTTCTTTTAAGGAAAACGGGCTACATAAAAAAAAAAAAAAAAGATTGCTCTATTTAAAAGCAATCACAGATGGTGGTCTGCTGAGTCGAGCAGGCCACCATCCTTGTGATTATGGCCATTCACATCGGTCGCAAATTCCGATCTACCTCATGAATATTAATGAGGTAGGTCAATTTGTGACCCAATGGGAATCGCTAAATGAAACTCCTGGAATTTCATACATTCAAATAGTGATTATGTAATTGCGATTTACAGATAATCGCAATTATGTAATCGCTATTTGGATAAATGACACATCTCGCCCTTCATGTTAATTATTTGCCATTTATGTGGTATTGCAGAACTTTTAGTAGCCCAGGGAGGCTTTTGCATGTTTCGTGTTTTTCTAATACAGACCTGGGTCGGATTCAGTTTATGGTTATGTGTTTGTTACATTGTCCCGCCTGAAATGCTACTCAGACTCATGAAATGTTCTGAGATGTTGACATGAATGCTACAGCTCAGCTTAGTAGTTTTTATTTTATCAATTTCATAAATGACTTACTAAAACCACTAATATTCAAAGCTGTTGTGGCATGTAGCTGCAAACAGATCCATTAAGTGAATGCACTGATCCACCGAGCTGTCTTAGTAATGCTATTAAATATGCCTCAACCTCAACTTGATATGACTGTAAAACCTTTGTTTGTTTGGCCAGTTTTGCTGGAAAAGCATTATTTTATTTTATACTATTTTTCTCAAGAATGTAACCCCTCTGCCTATCTGTTGGGGAAGCCATATTTGCTCTCTACTTCTCCCACTCAAGAACATTTATGGTCTGGTATTAAGACCCACCCTCCCCATCTTCAATGTCCACCAATGCGTTTCAGATCCACTGACCATGAAAGTGTCACACTTTATCTATGTAGGCGACTAGAATTTGTTTTAAAATTAGATTTTGGAATGTGTTACTTAGAACTGTCTCAAATTGCTTAGCTCTTTCTGGACAGAAAAGGTACCCTAAAATTAAATAGGCACATGACTTTTTAACATTAGACAGCACTTTATCATGCATGCAGCACGATGGTGCATGGCTGCATTCCGAATCCAAACGGAAAATCGGTTTAGTTTAAAACATATTTTGAAATTCAGAGCACATCTCAGAATGGTTGCTGTCTAGGAAAGATTATTAAGGTTTTATCGTGTGAAGGGCTTCCCAATATAGGCAAATAATGCTGGATTTTAACATGCTGCACCTTGTCTTGGCCTCAGCCTAATGCGAGCTAGACGAAATAATTAGGTATTCATGTTGTATAGTAGTCTGCATTTTAAAAGGTTGATTTCTGTTAACAGCATTCCTGTTGTCTGTGCTTCTGTCTGTTGCTAAAAGGAAATCGTTTTCTTTTTGCCTAATAGAAGTGCCATAGGTACTCGATTCTATTTATTTAGCTGTTGAGAAGGTATGTCTTATTTTATGTTTTTAAGTACTAAACTATCTCTTTGCAAATTGAATTTAGCCTACTGATATATTTTAGTGCAGGTGTAGCGTTAGAATTTTGAAATATGAATAAAAACAAGACAGTGCATTTGCATTTTTTTTATGAATTAGCTTTCGTATGATTCTACTTTTCCAAGATGTTTTCACTCTTTTTACGTTTTATAAAGCTTTATAGATCATAGTATACACAATATAAGATACGCACTCGTTAATGAAAACAGAAATATGTTTACCATTAAAAACAGAAAGCCATGAGATGGTTTGCGTTGCTCCTGCACCACGTGAGATTTATGAAGTCACCAAGAACACCTTCATGGACAACTCAAACTTGTCTCTTGCTGTCTATTTGATATCACTCTGAACCCCTCAAAGTAAAACGATCTAGTTCTTAATGCTTAACTGGTTACAATATATGGATCAGCGAAACCATGGTGTCCTGGGCAGTGTACATTTTAAGAATTGCTGTCAGGAGTTAAGAACAAGTGTGACCTTTTATTGCCATCATGAATATGACTGTTACATCCATAGCACAAGGGTAGGAACTGTATATTTAAATTACATAATTAACAACCTTAGCCTGCTCTCTTGTATAAGCTAATATGTCTGTTCATTTTCTAATAAATGTGTGCTGAGAACACAAAGAAACACCCAGATGAGGAAGTTAAAAAGACTTGGACATAGAGTTCAAGAGGTGGGGATCTAGATTCACAGCACAATTAATGATCATACTCTATTTTCTTGTTGTTTTAATGGAGCCCACATCCATAAGGACAGCTGTGTTTCTCTTTTTCCAATTTATGTGTATATCTCAGACATAAAAGTTTGCAAGATCAAAAACACATGATTGTAAATCAACAAAAGTTTCCATAAGGTTTAATGCCAATAAATGGATAGGGTTCATGTGCTAGTCACATTAACATGAGGAAAATATATTGTGACACGTAGGGGCATTTTTCGAAGGTTTTGATAAGTATGTGAATTTGTGCTACAGGTGCCATACTGTGACTTTGGGGCAGAGTCACAGAAGCACTTAGGAGCACAAAAAGTGGCACTACAGTGCTCTTTTATGTACTTGTATCCGCCTATGTAAATGAACCCTGAAACCTCAAATTCACAAAGGCAGATGTAAGAAAGTGGGTTACTGATTGGTGGAGGTTTGGGCCCTGGTGAAGCAGACCCACAGTCCTAGTTATGGTACGGACAAACAAATCCTAAATTAACCAGTGCTATACTCCCTGATAACCTGTTACAGAGCAGATATGCTTAACTCGGAGGTGATGTGTAAAGTATTTGTGCAGCACTTCAAGAAGTAAAACAGTGAAAACACCACACAAAAAAATCCCACACCAGGCTGAAAAATATACTCTAATTTAATAAATAAAACAAGACCAAAGTGAGCAAAACCAATCAGTACAAACAGAGATGTTGAATTTTAAAGTTCTTAGAGAAAATAGCGCTAAAAGACATAAACTACCAACTATAGATGTCTGGTTGCACTGGACTAGGACAAAGTCACAAATTCAGGCCTATCATGATGAAGCATGGGCCTGCTGCACATAAGTGCCCTTAATCCTGGTTTGTGGAAAGTTGTGTGGGTCCGTGCTCAAGACGCACTGCTCAGCTGAAGTGATGCATCAATCCCAAGATGAGGTGATAGTGCAGAGAGGGGTTCTGTTGTATTGAAGTCGAGGATCCTGTCGACAAGGACTTATGAGGGGAAACCAGAGTCGGGATCTGTTGCACAGTTGAGGTGATGAGTCGGTTCCAAGAAGCTGTGGAATTGTGATGCAGAGTACGAAGTCATCGATGAGGCTGCTTCTATGAAGGGTGCGAACGCCTGCACCAGGGATGCATCACGCAAGGGCTATTCTTATGAGGCATCAAGCAGCAATGGGATGAGGATGTTTTGCATGGTTCTGATCCATGCAGTGCGGTGATGTGACGCTTTTGATCGGGTTTGTGCTGTGCAGCGGAGATGTGTCAGTATGACTGGATTCACAGAGGCTCGCAGATAACCTTAGGCCCACTTCTAAGGCGCAAGGACTGGGGAGGCACCACATGGCAGATTAAACCCATAGATGGCAGAGTCTAGGTGCACTTGTACTCGCAACTCTGATTTGTTATGAAGTTTTCATACTAGAAGATATTTACTATGGAGTTATTTCGTGCTCTTGAGATTGGAAGCATCCAGCACAGAGTGTGCTAGCCGATAATTACTTTACTCACGTGAAACAGCATACTCGATTTCATATTTAGGATTCTATTAATTGGGTAGTTCATCAGTCCTGAGGAAGTCGTTGGGGTATTCCCCTAAAAACGAAACATGCGTTGGCTGTTTACTTTGTTGGAAGAACTTTATAAACATTGAGCTTTTTCATCAGAAGAACCCTATACATTCGATTGGACAAATCTTGTCATTCTAGGGAATATGAGCTGTATAGCACCATTGGAATAAACTACAAAGACTGGAGAACTACATGGAGAACTTTATACATGTTTTTTTCTTCCTTGGGCTTTCAGAAATGTTTTATATTGTGTGAAATGATTGTAACTATAATTTTTCCTGGGAAGTTACAAGAGTATTGGGCTTACTGTATTTTTATAGTAATTAGTTGTAATCAACATTTCTGTGAGTGCCTCATATGTTGATGTTTATTTTCTGTTTTACTTGGTAAATCAGTTAGGGGTTTGGGTGTTCTCCTGTGATACTTTGGCTTTACATATATGCCATACTAAGTCCTTGAGCGCCTATTTTTTCTTGTTTTTTCCACCCTTCTTTGTATAGGTGCAGTTATAGCCTTCATGGTGGCCTGATGTACTAGGGTCTGTACCATTGCCCAAGCCGAAAGTGAAAAACCTTGGTGTTTAGTGTGATGCCAATCTATCCTTTAGTAGCCAGATTTCCTGTCTGGTGGGAAAGTGCTTTAGAATTCTGAATATTCTGAGTAAAATCATAGGCTTTCTCCCTGAGAAGTCCAGAAAATCTATAGCCAAGGCCTTAGTTATTTCAAGGCTGGACTTCTGTAATGTGCTGTATCTTGGTGTCTCAGAAGGCAGACTGGCTAAACTCTAGAGAGTGCAGAATTCAGTGGCACATCTGTTGCTTAACATTCCTAACTGTATGCCTAAGGGGGCTACTCTTGCTAGGATGCACTGGCTTCCTATAAGGAAGAGAGTTTACTTCAAGGCTTTGTGTTTCGGTCACAAAATCCTAAGAGGGAAAAGTGTATGCACCAAATAGAAGTCTCAGACCTGATGGAACTTCCAGTATGGTCATTTCTAGGGCAAGAAAAGCACTCCTTGGGGGGGGGGGGCTCCTTCAGCTTCCTGGCCAAAAGGTTTTGGAACTCCCTGCTTATTGACCTAATGCAGGAAAACTCTGAAGCAACCTTACGGAAGAAACTTAAAACATGGTTTTTGAGGCAACCTTAGCGAATAGTTTTCTTGTTTCTTGGGTTGGTTGTGGTTACTGTTCCGTACAGAGCGGGGATACCCTGTTTGGAGTAACGATGGGCTTTATAAATCACTTTTTTAAAATTATTATTATTATTATGTTGGAAAATGGGTTATTGGTAGGGCAGGTAGGTACCTACACCTAGCAACAAGCCACAAACCTCCACAAAAGTACAGTTAGGTCTCAGTAAATTAATCCCAGCTCTACCCTTGGTAGCTTGGCATCGAGCGTCAAGGCTTAACTTAGGAGACAAAGTGTAAAGCATTCAAATATCACACAACAGTAATTAAATAAAACACAGGAAACAGTTTAAAAATCCAAAACCAATTTATAAAAATAGCTTATATTTTTATCTTTAAAATGACACAAAAACGATTAAAATCGGTTCAGGGGAACCGGAGATATGAATTTTTAAAGTATTATTATTTTCTAGCGCTTAGAAACAAAAAGCGCCAATCGGGTCATCTGGTTGCACCAGGACCGGGGCAAAGTCAAACTTTCAGGCCGACCGCGATGGAGCCCTGCTCGGCTACAAGTCGCGGGAGGCCTCGGTTAAAAAGTTACCTTCTGACTTAGTCTTTATTTTGAAGTTTTTCTTCACCGGGACGAACCTGCCAGTTGAATCCGACCTCCTGGAGCCCTTGTCCGGATACGCAAAGTCGGTTTCCTCGGTGGTGATTTCTACCTTCGGACTTAGTCGTTTTTTCGAGATGAAAATCCTTCGACCGGGGTAAACCTGGATCTTGATCCGACGTCCGTGGAGCCCTTCTCGGATACGATGGCTGGAAGGTCCCGGTCAACTTTTTACGTTCGGACTTAGTCTTTTTTTCGGATGTTTTTCTTGACCGGGACGAACCACGAAGTCAGGCCGGGTCGCGGTTGAGGCAAGCCGGCTAGAATTTCCGCGTCGAGTCGGTCACTTTATGGAGCTTTTTTCTAAAATTTCTCCAATCTTTTCCAAACTTCTGGGGCTTCACCCAGATGTTCTTTTAAGGTTCTTTTGGGGTCCACAGCTCACCCCAAGGGTCCAGAAGTTCTGTGATGGTCCTTGGGAAGTGCGGACTTCAACTCCCAGAGTGCATCTGGCGCAAACTCCTTTTTGGCCACTGGGCAGTGGTCAGCTGGTCACTTTTTCAGGAGTTGGTGCAGGGGACTCTGGTTAGCAATTTTTCACCTGTAGCAAACAGGGAGTCCCTCCTTGAACCAGTGGAAGCCAGGCAAATTCCTTCTTGTGGTGAAGCCCAAGTGTGCAGCTGGTGCAGTCTTTCTGAGTGCAGGGTCCAGGTGCAGGCCAGGGGTCCAGCAGGGCAGTCCTTCTTCTTCTTGTAGTTCTTTCTTCTTGAAATTTGGTGGGGATCTGAGGCGTGGGTGCAGGTCTGCCAGTTTTATCCTTGCTCCTGGGTGAAAAGCAGGGGGGCCCTGGTTCTCCAATCAGGGACAGGGTCGTCCCCCTGTGATGACCACTTCCTGGGAAGTGTGGCAAAAATCCATCCCAGAAGGCAACAGTCTCTAAAAATCCAAAATGGATGAATCTAATTTTTGGAGGAGAGATCTGGCTGAACCCACCCACTGGTGTGGCTAAAAATCATAAACACACCCCTCTCCTGCCCTCTCCTAATCTAATCAAGGGGGCACCTAGCTGTCTGGGGTTGCAGGATGTGGGGGTGTTGCTGGGTGCTCCAGATGTCCCTCTCTGCCTTTGAAGACCAGTTTGGCAGCCCTCCCCCTTCCTGCTTCCCCATCTGCTGAGGGGAGATTCTCTCCCCCAAGCACATTCCTTTGTGTAAAGCCAGGCCACTTCACACCTCATTAAAGTGGCCTGGCAGAAGCTGCTGCAGGCTGGCCAATCAGAGCACAGCAGCAAAAACAATGCAGAGCTGAAATTGGCAACTTTTTAGGTAAAGTCTAAACTTTTTACCTGCACTAGTTATATTAAATCCAACAACTGGAAGTTGTGGGATTTATTATAACAATCAATTTGATACCAAATTCTTGGTATGTAACATTTAAGGAGACTTTAAAATTTAAAATAAAGTCTGCCCATTCTAGCCTATGAAGGCCATTTACTTCAATGAGGGAAAAACGAATTTGGCTGTTTTTACCTCACCAGGGCTTATAAATCTATTTTTATAAAGTCCCTGCTTATAGTTACATGGCACCCAGCCCTAGGGGCACATAGGGCACACCTTAGGGGTGACTTATATGTAAAAATAAGGTAGTTTAAAACTTTGGAAGTACCTTTAATTCCAAAGTCGAATTTGCATATAACTTTAATTTAAAAGCAGCCAGCAAGGCAGGCTTGCTTTTAAAATGACACTGGGCACCTCAGCAATGCACCTAGGTGTGCACCACCTATGCTGTGGTCCCTAAACCTACATGCCCTACCATATACTAGGGACTTATAGGTAGGTTAACTTAGCCAATTATAATTAGCCTAATTTGCATATCCATTTTACACAGAGCACTGGCCCTGGGACTGGTAAGCAGTACCCAGGGCACAGCCAAGAGTCAGTAACCACCAGTACCTATCCAGAAAGAGTGGGGGTGATCAGGCAAAAAAAAGGACTTTCCTACACTGCCCCCCCCCAGATGAAAGGTGATGGGTACTAACCTACACCCTGGTAGTCCTCATCAGCTAAGTGGAAAAACCTGGAAAGGCCATCTGCATTGGCATGAGCAGTCCCAGGTCTGTGCTCCACTGTGAAGTCCATCCCCTGTAGGGAAATGGACCACCTTAACAGTTTAGGGTTCTCCCCCCTCATCTGCATCAACCATCTGAGAGGTCTGTGGTCAGTTTGTACACGGAAGTGAGTGCCAAACAAGTAAGGCCTCAACTTCTTCAGGGACCAAACCACAGCAAAGGCCTCCCTCTCAATGGCACTCCATTTTTTCTCTCTGGGGAGTAGTCGCCTGCTGATGAAGGCAACTGGGTGATCATGGCCCTCTTCATTAACTTGTGCTAACACTGCCCCAATCCCTTCCTCTGAAGCATCTGTTTGCACTACAAACTCCTTGCTATAGTCAGGGGCCAGTAACACTGGTGCTGAACACATAGCCTGTTTTAGGGTGTCAAAAGCTTTCTGACACTCTGGGGTCCAAATGACCTTCTTGGGTTGTTTCTTGGAGGTAAGCTCAGTCAGAGGGGCCACTATGGTCCCAAAATTCTGAACAAACCTCCTGTAATACCCAGTCAGGCCAAGAAAGGCCCTGACCTGAGTCTGGGTTTTTGGAGCCTCCCAATCCAGGATAGTCTGGATCTTGGGCTGGAGAGGTTGTACATGGCCTCCACCAACAAGGTGGCCCAGGTACACAACAGAACTTTGCCCTATCTGGCACTTGCTTGCCTTGATAGTCAGGCCTGCTTGAAGCAGGGCCTGAAGCACTTCCTTCAGGTGGACCAGGTGGTCCCTCCAGGTGGAACTAAATACAGCTATATCATCCAGATAAGCTGCACTAAAAGATGCCAACCCAGATAGGACTCTATTCACCAACCGTTGGAAGGTGGCAGGAGCATTTTTCATCCCAAAGGGCATCACCTTGAACTGAAAGTGGCCCTCTGGTGTGGAAAATGCTGACCTCTCCTTAGCTCTTGGACTTAAGGCAATCTGCCAATATCCTGAGGTCAGATCAAATGTGCTCAGGAATTTGGCAGCCCCCAACCTGTCAATGAGCTCATCAGCTCTAGGTATGGGGTGAGCATCAGTCCTAGTGACTGCATTTAGACCTCTGTAGTCCACACAGAATCTTAATTCTTTCTTCCCACCTTGGGGATTAGCTTTGGGTACCAGTACCACTGGACTGGACCAAGGACTATCAGAGGGCTCAATTACCTTCAGGTCCAACATCTTAGCCACTTCAGCTTTGATGTTGGCCTTGACCTGGTCAGACAGCCTGTACAGCTTGTTCTTGACAGGCAAGCTGTCACCAGTGTCAACATCATGGACACACCAATTGGTAAGTCCAGGGGTCAGGGAGAACAGACTAGCAAACTGTCCCAAGACTTGCTTACAGTCTTGTTGTTGCTGATCTGTCAGTTTGGGAGAGAGTACCACTCCCTCCACTGACCCATCTTTTTCCTTTGAGGATAGGAGGTCTGGCAGAGGTTCACCCTCCTCCTCCTTCCCTTCATCAGTGACCATCAGCATGGTCATGTCTGCCCTGTCCTGGTGGGGTTTCATCCTATTAACATGCAGGATCCTGTGAGGATTCCTGGGGGTGCCAAGGTCCACCAAGTAGGTGACCTCACCTTTTTTCTCTAGGATTGGATAGGGCCCAGTCCATTTGGCCTGTTGTGCCCTAGGAGCCATGGGCTCCAAAACCCACACCAGCTGTCCTGGGTGATACTCAGGCATGGTAGCCTTTTGATCATGCCAGAGCTTCATGAGCTCCTGACTGGCCTCCAGGTTCCTGCTTGCCTTCTTCATATACTCAGCCATGCGAGACCGCAGGCCTAGTACATAATCCAGCACATTCTCCTTGGCTTCCTTGAGAGGCTTTTCCCAAGACTCTCTCACCAAGCACAATGGGCCTCTTACAGGGTGCCCAAACAGTAACTCAAAGGGGCTGAATCCAACCCCCTTCTGTGGCACCTCCCTGTAGGCAAACAGCAGGCATGGGAGGAGGACATCCCACCTCCTCCTGAGTTTGTCAGACAAACCCATGATCATGCCCTTCAGGGTCTTATTGAATCTTTCCACTAGACCATTGGTCTGTGGATGGTAGGGTGTGCTGAACTTATAAGTAACACCACACTCCTCCCACATGGCTTTCAGATAGGCTGACATAAAGTTTGTGCCCCTATCTGAGACCACCTCCTTTGGGAATCCCACTCTGGTGAACACACCAAGTAGGGCCCTAGCCACTGTGGGTGCAGTGATTGTCCGGAGGGGTATTGCCTCAGGGTACCTGGTGGCATGGTCCACTACCACCACAATGTACCTGTTACCTGAAGCAGTCGGTGGGTCTAGGGGACCAACAATGTCAATCCCCACCCTCTCAAAGGGAGTCCCAACCACTGGCAGTGGAATTAAGGGAGCCTTTGGCTTGCCCCCTGTCTTGCCACTGGCTTGACAGGTGACACAGGAGCTGCAAAACTCCCTGACTTTTTCTGACATTTCTGGCCAAAAAAAATGGTTGACCAGCCTGTTCCAGGTCTTGGTCTGTCCCAAATGACCAGCTAAGGGGATATCATGACTTAAGGTAAGGAGGAATTCTCTATACTTTTGGGGGACCACTACTCTCCTAGTAGCCCCTTCTTTAAGGGTCCTAGCCTCAGTGTAGAGAACTCCATCCTCCCAGTAAACCTTGTGGGTACCACTGGTATCCCCTTGTTCTTGCCTGGCAGCAGTCTGCCTCAGGCCCTCAAGAGTGGGACACTCTCTTTGTCCCTGGCACAAATCTTCTCTGGTGGGCCCACCTGCCCCTTGCAGTTCTGCCAAGTCAGGCAGAGTTTGCAGGGAAGGTGTCCCTCCCTCAGAGTTCAGATCCTCCCCCTCAGGGTTGGATTCTTCCTGACCCTCTGTACTTGTTGGGGCTGGCAAGCCAGACCCAGTGCTCTTTCTCTTTTTCTTGGAGGCTTGGCCCATTGTTCCAGGGTCCAAGTGTCCAGCATTTCCCTGTTGTGCTGCCTGTGACCTGGTCACAGCACACACCCATTCAGGGAGGTCCAGCATCTGTGCATGGACCCTTCTCTCCACTTCTGACCATTCAGATGCTTCAAGATCATTTCCCAGCAGACACTCTACTGGGAGGGCAGGAGCTACAGCTACTTTTTTAGGGCCAGTCACACCTCCCCATTCCAGACTCACCATAGCCATGGGATGGAGTTTGGTTCTGCTATCTGCATAAGTCACCTGGTGGAAGACACCAGGTAAGACCTGCTCTGGAGAAACCAGCTTTTCTGTGACCATTGTCACACTGGCTCCTGTATCTCTCAGAGCTTCCACTTCAGTCCCATTGACTTTAGGCCTCTGCCTATACCTCTGCATGATGGGAGGTAAGGTGGCCATAGTTGCAATGTCCACCCCACCCACGGATACTAAGGTGACTTCAGTGTACCCTGATTCCACCCCTGGGCCAACTTCCACCCCCAACCCTACACTAGCAATCCCCTGGGATTGCCCACCAGTGGGGGGCTTCTTGGTGCAGATAGCATCTCCTCTTTTATGTCCTGGCTGATAACAGTCAAAACACTTGCCGGCCTTAGCAAGCTCCTGAAACCTTCCTGCTTTAGCAGGATCAAAATTCTTTCCCTGATACCCTTTCCCTTTAAAAGTGAATTGGCTCGGGGCTCCACCTCCCTGAGAAGTTTTTGGGGACTCTTGTGAGGACTCTTTGGGTTTTTTGTCATCTTTCCCTTGGTTCTTCCCCTGAGAAGAACCATGTCCTCCCTTTTTCTGATCACCCCCTGGGGGTCTCTGGTTAACTCTAGTTCTTAACCAGTCATCTGCTGCCTCCCCCAGCTCTCTGGGGTTGGTCAACCTAGAGTCTACTAGATACTGGCGGAGCCTCTCTTGGACACAATTAGTTAGAAGGTGCTCCCTCATAATCAAATTGTACAGCCCCTCAAAGGTACTTACCCTGTTGCCCTGTATCCAGCCCTCCAGTGCTTTCACTGAAATGTCCACAAAGTCCACCCAGGACTGGGTGCTTGTCTTTTGGGTGTCCCTAAACTTAAGCCTATACTGCTCTGGGGTTAGACCAAACTTCTTAGTCAAGCAACTCTTCATACTGGGGTATGAGTCTGCATCCTCCCCACTCATGGTTAGGAGCCTATCCCTCCCAGAGTTGGGAACTAACTCCCAAAGGAGTGAACCCCAGTACTGAGGCTTGACTTTCCTCATCTGGAGGGCCCTCTCAAAGGCCCCCAGCCACTTATCTATGTCATCCCCCTCCACATAGGCAGGAACCACCCCTTTGGGTAATCTGGGGGCAAAACCCCCACCCAGGGACACCTCAGTTTCTTTCTCGCTGCTTCCATCTTTTTTTTCTTTGCTTGCCCACTTTTTCTTTTCTAGGGCAAGCTTCTCTGCCTCCAAAGCTATGTAGGCTAGCTGGGCTTCCAGCTCTCTTTCCCTAATGGATGGGTTCTCTCCTCCTGAAAGGACCCTCTTCCTACCACTAGCTTTGGGTCTGCCCCTAGTGACTGTGTCCAGTGAGGACCGTTCCTCCTCTTCCTCACTTGGGGTCTGATGCCTTTCCTCCCCTGACTGGTTAGAGTTAGCATCATCCTCTTTTGGTTCCTCCTCTGGAGCTTCCTCTGTCTCTACCTCTTGGGCCTCAGCCCATGCTGTCAGGGATTTAATCAGGATTTCCTTCCTGAGATTAGTGGTTGCAGGCAACCCCCTCTCAATACACAACCCCCTAAGCTGGACTACTGTCAGTGTGGGTAGGCTAGCCAGATCAAGCTCCATGGTTCCCTAGTTTTGTGTCAACAAAAACTTTTTGCAAAAATTGGAAACAAGAATTTAGAAAAAATTACAAAAATTCAATAATTGAAATTAATCCAAATTAATTTAAAAAAAAAAAAAAAAAAATTAAAAATTAAAAACAATTTTTGCACTAGGACAATTTAAAGGATTTTTAATTTGTTTTATCTAAAACTGTAACGTGATATTGAACACAAGTACAGGATCCCGTCGCTGCTTCCAATTATGTTGGAAAATGGGTTATTGGTAGGGCAGGTAGGTACCTACACCTAGCAACAAGCCACAAACCTCCACAAAAGTACAGTTAGGTCTCAGTAAATTAATCCCAGCTCTACCCTTGGTAGCTTGGCATCGAGCGTCAAGGCTTAACTTAGGAGACAAAGTGTAAAGCATTCAAATATCACACAACAGTAATTAAATAAAACACAGGAAACAGTTTAAAAATCCAAAACCAATTTATAAAAATAGCTTATATTTTTATCTTTAAAATGACACAAAAACGATTAAAATCGGTTCAGGGGAACCGGAGATATGAATTTTTAAAGTATTATTATTTTCTAGCGCTTAGAAACAAAAAGCGCCAATCGGGTCATCTGGTTGCACCAGGACCGGGGCAAAGTCAAACTTTCAGGCCGACCGCGATGGAGCCCTGCTCGGCTACAAGTCGCGGGAGGCCTCGGTTAAAAAGTTACCTTCTGACTTAGTCTTTATTTTGAAGTTTTTCTTCACCGGGACGAACCTGCCAGTTGAATCCGACCTCCTGGAGCCCTTGTCCGGATACGCGAAGTCGGTTTCCTCGGTGGTGATTTCTACCTTCGGACTTAGTCGTTTTTTCGAGATGAAAATCCTTCGACCGGGGTAAACCTGGATCTTGATCCGACGTCCGTGGAGCCCTTCTCGGATACGATGGCTGGAAGGTCCCGGTCAACTTTTTACGTTCGGACTTAGTCTTTTTTTCGGATGTTTTTCTTGACCGGGACGAACCACGAAGTCAGGCCGGGTCGCGGTTGAGGCAAGCCGGCTAGAATTTCCGCGTCGACTCGGTCACTTTATGGAGCTTTTTTCTAAAATTTCTCCAATCTTTTCCAAACTTCTGGGGCTTCACCCAGATGTTCTTTTAAGGTTCTTTTGGGGTCCACAGCTCACCCCAAGGGTCCAGAAGTTCTGTGATGGTCCTTGGGAAGTGCGGACTTCAACTCCCAGAGTGCATCTGGCGCAAACTCCTTTTTGGCCACTGGGCAGTGGTCAGCTGGTCACTTTTTCAGGAGTTGGTGCAGGGGACTCTGGTTAGCAATTTTTCACCTGTAGCAAACAGGGAGTCCCTCCTTGAACCAGTGGAAGCCAGGCAAATTCCTTCTTGTGGTGAAGCCCAAGTGTGCAGCTGGTGCAGTCTTTCTGAGTGCAGGGTCCAGGTGCAGGCCAGGGGTCCAGCAGGGCAGTCCTTCTTCTTCTTGTAGTTCTTTCTTCTTGAAATTTGGTGGGGATCTGAGGCGTGGGTGCAGGTCTGCCAGTTTTATCCTTGCTCCTGGGTGAAAAGCAGGGGGGCCCTGGTTCTCCAATCAGGGACAGGGTCGTCCCCCTGTGATGACCACTTCCTGGGAAGTGTGGCAAAAATCCATCCCAGAAGGCAACAGTCTCTAAAAATCCAAAATGGATGAATCTGATTTTTGGAGGAGAGATCTGGCTGAACCCACCCACTGGTGTGGCTAAAAATCATAAACACACCCCTCTCCTGCCCTCTCCTAATCTAATCAAGGGGGCACCTAGCTGTCTGGGGTTGCAGGATGTGGGGGTGTTGCTGGGTGCTCCAGATGTCCCTCTCTGCCTTTGAAGACCAGTTTGGCAGCCCTCCCCCTTCCTGCTTCCCCATCTGCTGAGGGGAGATTCTCTCCCCCAAGCACATTCCTTTGTGTAAAGCCAGGCCACTTCACACCTCATTAAAGTGGCCTGGCAGAAGCTGCTGCAGGCTGGCCAATCAGAGCACAGCAGCAAAAACAATGCAGAGCTGAAATTGGCAACTTTTTAGGTAAAGTCTAAACTTTTTACCTGCACTAGTTATATTAAATCCAACAACTGGAAGTTGTGGGATTTATTATAACAATCAATTTGATACCAAATTCTTGGTATGTAACATTTAAGGAGACTTTAAAATTTAAAATAAAGTCTGCCCATTCTAGCCTATGAAGGCCATTTACTTCAATGAGGGAAAAACGAATTTGGCTGTTTTTACCTCACCAGGGCTTATAAATCTATTTTTATAAAGTCCCTGCTTATAGTTACATGGCACCCAGCCCTAGGGGCACATAGGGCACACCTTAGGGGTGACTTATATGTAAAAATAAGGTAGTTTAAAACTTTGGAAGTACCTTTAATTCCAAAGTCGAATTTGCATATAACTTTAATTTAAAAGCAGCCAGCAAGGCAGGCTTGCTTTTAAAATGACACTGGGCACCTCAGCAATGCACCTAGGTGTGCACCACCTATGCTGTGGTCCCTAAACCTACATGCCCTACCATATACTAGGGACTTATAGGTAGGTTAACTTAGCCAATTATAATTAGCCTAATTTGCATATCCATTTTACACAGAGCACTGGCCCTGGGACTGGTAAGCAGTACCCAGGGCACAGCCAAGAGTCAGTAACCACCAATACCTATCCAGAAAGAGTGGGGGTGATCAGGCAAAAAAAAGGACTTTCCTACATATTAGTTGCAAGGTTGTTGGAAGCATATTATGTCCCGGAGGCTTCAGGTCAGGAGGTCAGTCAACTAGCTCTTGGAGTCACTCTGGGTTCTTGGTTCAAGAGATGCAGGTTAAGTCCTTCTCATCTAGGCAACAGGGTATGAGGTCAGCTCAAAAGAGCAGAAATTCCTTCAGAGCAGCAGTCCAGCAGAATATGAGTCCTTGTATCAGCACCGCCATCCTTCTTCCTTGCAGAGTATACACAGGTCCAAGAGTGTACTGAAGTAGTGATGTCTGAGGTTCTTCTTTTATACGCAGTTGTGCCTTTGAAGTGGGGAGAAGCTTCTAGAGGCATACCTTTGAAGTGCACATATTTTCCATCTTCTAGGCCTTCTCTCTAGACTAACTACAGGGGGATGCAACACTTTGAATAGAGACAGGGCACACCTATTCAGATGTTAGTGAGGCTGGGCCCAGCTCCTCCCTCCCATCCTGCTGGTGATGGCCCATCCAGTTACTACCTTGCTCCCAATGTGTGTGGATGTCTAGGGGGAGCACACAAAGTCCCACTATCAACTACAACCAGTCATGTGACCAGGCAGGCTGCAGGCACCAAATAGGTAAGGCAAGCAAATGACAAATTTATAAAAGCTGCATTTTCAAAATAGTAATTAAAAATCCTACTCCACCATATGTTAGGATTTAAAATTAGGATTCCAGAAACACCAAACATGAGCCGGTTATTTCCTCCTATCTGAAAATTACACTTATAAAATGTAATAACCCATTGTTACCATGCTTTGAGCATACAGCACAAGCATATTAGCCCTGCTTGGCAATGGTAAAGTGCCCAAAGCCCTAAGGCCAACAAAAACAAATCCAGGAAAAAAGTATGGGAGGAAGGCAAAATGTTTGGGGATGAGCCTGCAGCAAGAACCAGATCCAACAGTATGGAAGAGCACATGAAAGAATACTACAAGATATACTGCTTTACATCCTCCAAAATGCCTATGTGAATATGTTCAGTATCGCTGAGATCTCTTGTCTACCTGGGGTGGGGCTTTTGCATACATTCACAGACTCAGCAGTTGGGTAGCAGCCCACTGCCAATCAGAGCCAATGCATCTTTCATCCCAAATCTCACTATTCAAGTATGATAAAGGTTTCTGGGAAGGGTAGACCTTTCTTCCACTCCACGTGTGCCCAGGGACCACTGGGGATTTGTGACACTTACTAAGGAAGTCTGCAACAGCTTAGAAAATTAAATAATATTAACTGAGTCATAAAGTGTATGTAAATACAGTAGTAAAATTGAAGATTGTAAAAATGAAAATATTTTGTAACTGTCAAGCAATTTGAAACTGAAGGCCAAAAATTCAATTAATATCCTAAACATTGATTTGTGAGAGTAATGCAAGCATATTAAAAAGAATGTAGTATGAACGATGAATGGCCTCAATTAAATTTAGAAAAGCTTGTACCTTCCTATGAAAATTTACATTTTGTATTTTCTTGTATTTGTGAATTGAATAACATAACATATAATTTGTGTAATTGTTTGCTGAATGTATTTTTTTGTGTTGTTGTGTATTGTTGTGTGGTTCAAATCATTGAAATTGCTTAGGCCGGGATCTCTGAATTCCATTAATGACACAGTGAGGGGCGGGACTCTGGATTCCAAAAATGATTCTATGGGGATCCCTGGAATGCAGTAATGGCTAAGTGAGGATCCACAGAATTCAAATGGTTAAGAACCATTGCCCCACTCCAAAAACACACTCTGAAAGCTTTGTGAGATAGGCAGTGGATTGGTATGCAACTGGGCTTTTCCAGATGGTTGGAATACTGGCCAATAGTTAGGGAGGAATTCAGCTGTTTACAGTATGAGAAGTATGACACTCGAGATATGAAACAGTAATGGTGAGGAAATTAATAAGTTGGGAGAACGTTATATAAATAATAGAATGGGACATCAACTGAAATAGCAATGGGTAAAATGGCGGAAATGCTGGATGCAAGAAAGAGCAAAACTATTATAGGGTTTTTAGTGCAAATGCTACCAAAGTGCATAGAGGGGTAGTGGTAGTGGTCCTGAGATGAACAGGGACTTTTTGATCTAATACAGTATCAGAACAGACAGTGAGGCTTGCTATCATGACCCTCCTCAAAGTCCAAAAAGTATTTGTGTATCATTAGATCACACAGATATTATTCCAAAGAACATCCACAACATAACACAAAATTAGGTAATCATCCGGAGGGAATCCTCCAGAGAATATGACACTTATAGAGCAAACTGTGTTACAATTTTATTGGACAGTTATTTCTTAATATGTTTCTCTGAATCATGTCCTTACTTTTGACACTTTAAGTTCAGTGTGAAAAAAGAAGTTTTGAAGGGTGTCTGGAATGGAAAATGTTTGATAGGGGCATCCTGGTACTTGTCTGTGGGCCTTCAGGAGGAGGGCCTCAGATGACAGAGGTACTGGCTGGTTGATATCCTTGCTGTCCTCTTCCTGGTGGAAGCGGACCTATAATTGTAATTATTTGTATTTTAATTGGATAATTTATTGTACAGATAATAAAATCCAATACAATTAAAGCAAAAAAAGAAAAACAGTCAATAATACATTTACAATCGAATGTAAAATACATACTTAAAACACTCCATAATTTAAACGCACATACCACAATAAAAAACATTCCTCCGTGATAATGTAAAACCATCAATAGGAATAAAAATAAGGCCGTACTACCATAGACCAAGACCCCACATGATACATGATAAACAGAGGGGTTCACAATACTCAATCCCTAAAGTGCTTTAGTGCGTTGAATGATCATTATATTGGACACCAGTGATGATCAGTTATCCACTGCTCACAGTGCCCCTAAATCTGGTTTGGGCGATTTTAATAAATTTAGTCAATAACACATTCAGCATTAAATTTGCAGGATCTATGGACTTAATAACGGCCTGTCAACCGGAGTGAATCCCCAATTCCTTCAATTTACTCCAAAGCAGAGACTTACTTTCCTTAAGTAGAGCTGGGCACAAACAGACCACATGTTCAATTGTTTCATCCGCATTACCACAACCCCTGCACATCACACCCTCTACAGGAGTTGACCGCCACAAGTGTAAATGTTTAAAAAAAAAACAATCACCCATCCTTAAGGCCATAAAGGCCTCTTTCAAACGAAACCTGTAAGAGCAGGAAAAACAGCTAGATGGAGTGCCTGGCTTAAAGGAATTAATTACCGACCAGGTGTGCTTGCGTTTAGCATGGAGGGAGCGAACCGAATGGTACGAGTGTAACTGTATGATCTTTTTAACACCTAGTTTAAACAAGGAATGAGGGGGATTGCCTACCCAAAGGTCATTGGCTTCCAATCATCTTTTACATTCAACCAACAAATGGAAGGCAGATCCCTTCATTTTCAAAGCACTGATTTCTTGCCACAGAACTGCCTCCAAACTACCTTCCTTGGCCGGACGCAGCTTATGACAAAGTTTCAGGAAAGTGCCAGCACCAACTGCCAGCTGATCCGGAAGCACAAATTCCAACCGTACCTATGCAGGTGAAGCAAGATACGGTACATGGAAGACTCTCTTATAGATCTTGTTTACCAGCCTATTTAATAAGCAGGAGCCTTTGCCCAACTAAATTACCTGACCATAGGACAATGAGGGGACAATGTTTGCTCTCATAACTTCCATTAGGGGAAGAAGGTTTGGCCCCTTTAAAACTTTATATTATTTAGAAAAGGCCACCTGCAATGTCACAGCTTAAAGTTCAGTCTCCTTCTTATTCTTGACAAAGCTGCCCCTAGAGTCGAAGTGCACCCCTAAATGCCAACTGGGTCCCAAATGTTTTTTTCTTCCAAAGGAGACCACATTAGTTTTGAGCAAAGTGACTTCTAATTGATTCACAGGAGTATAAGTTGCAAGTTAGTTAAGCAGTCATTGAAGGCCAATCTTAGTATAACTGAACAATGCAAGATCATCATCGTAAAACCACTAATCTTAGGGGGATGAGATTTAACAGGTTCAAGAGACAACAAATCTGCAAAAAACAGATTAAAATGTAGGGGCGCAAGCACGCAACCCTGTTTCACACCACGACTAGTGAAAATGTTTCTGGTAAGAGAGCACCCATCACCTAATTTAATACAGACCCAAGTATCTGTATGTAGTTCCATAATGGCACCCAGGAGAACTGAAGGAATACCCCTGTTTTGCAATTTGGGCCACAGGGCATTCCTAGGGATCTGGTCGAATGGTCGAGTGGGGACCTCAATCTTATTGTTCAAGGGTACATGGACAAGGTGCTTCACAGAGGGGGGCCCTAGAGAAGATACACACATTCACAGGTTCAAGGAGGTCCTGGTGCTGGTTGTCCTAAGAAGGGCTGGCCATCCAGGTGTCAAACAATACTTGCACTCATCCAATCCGCCCGCATACTGGCCCAATTTAATCATTTTTAGTGCCATTACCCTACCAGGATAGATTTTGAAATACAGTATGCACCCAGGTGGGCATGCCAAAGAGAGGACAGAATGGGCCACTTGGAGAATTGTGCAAGAAGCAACATCTGATTACTTCCATGTTAACAAGGCAGTTCTTTGGGAGGCCTCTTAAACAGTATTGAAGGGTTTTATAATCTCCCCCGTAGTGGGGAAGAGGCAGGATGGTCAAGTGATGGTATGGGATTTGAAAGAGGAACTTCAGCAGGGGGTTGAGATATACATGTGGCTCCAGACCCTGATTTAACTGACGACCTTTCCCAGTTCAGAGAACGTTATAGTCAGATGTCGCACCAGGAAACCAGAACCTTTACAGGGTCAAACAGAGTAAGATGTATGAACAGAGAGATTAGGCTGGGAAACTATTGGGGTGGCTAGTTAAAAAGGTGGGAGGCCTGAGATGGATTCCTATAAAGACATACTCCCAATGGTGGCCTGGTTGAGAAGAATGAGTGCATAGCTCAAATCTTCACACAATATTTTACCACTTTATATGCCTGGGCCAAGGAGGCCATGTTTACATATGGGACCGACCTTCCCATCACACGATTGAAGAGGTCTAATAGGCAGTTTCTAGAGCAGGACATTACAGGAAGGGTTTTTTTAGAGGCCCTGTCCACACTATAAGTCACACAGGCCAAACTGGTTTCAAGTGGACTTCTTTAACTATGTTAAAAAAGAGGTGATTCCACCACGGAGGGCCTTGTTTTATGCCTTCAGATTGCAGGGCAAGCAACCTCAAGATGTCTGATGAAGTCACAAAGTACTCATCTCTAAACGGGGCAAGGAACCATAGGATTGTGCTACCTATCAGCCCATATCTCTCTACAACATAGAACCAAAATATTGGCAAAAGTTTTGACAGCCCATCTATTGCATGTTATAGACCGCAAAGGTTCCCCAAATCAGTCAGGCTTTTTGCCCTGTAGGTCCACAAGGCATAGGTGGTCATTATGACATTGGTGTTGACTGTTAAAGTGGTGGTAATACCGCCAACAGGCTGGCGGTAATTACTGTCAAATTAAGACCATAGCGGTGATAACTCCTACAGGCAGCCAATGTACCACACCATCCGCCAGGGCGTTAACACCATGCAACACGGCGGTAGCCATCAACAGCCAAGTGAAAGACAAGGTATCATGACACTGCAATCTGCCACGATTTTCAGAGTACCAACTCCATCAAAAGCCTGGTGGAAACACATCACAGAAGACCAAAGACTCCCCAACAGAGACACAGAGAAGATCCACTCCTCCCTGGAAGTGGAACTTCAAGTCTTTCCGATGCTATTCTACACCATACTCCACCTGGAACACCAATGCCGGTGAAGACAATTATGGTGAGTACAGCCACCTAGCACACAAGGGAGGGACGGAGGAAAAGGAGAGTGAAAATCTCACATACAACACACACCATTCACACACACACACCATACACAAAACCAGCTGCAGACATAAATCAATGTCACAGGGCACATGGCATAATAATACAATGACTACCGGTCAGTAGTACTGAAATTGTGGTTGCAAGGCAAAAGCCACATATGAACCAATTTTAGAACAGAGATACATAAACAATTGTCCAGAAAGGGCCAATGCCCAATTCAAAGTCCATAAGGCCCACATGGCCACAGGGCACATTCCAAGCCCCAACTTGACCCTGACTAACTATGCACAAAACTGTGCAGGGGCAACATCATGGAAGTGGACTGGCACCTCAGGGGGAAGGGGAGTGGGGGACACCTCAGCTGAAGTCGGGAACCTGGCCACTGATCCTGGAGGGGCCTCCATGCCCAATTCTCAATGCTGGGGAGTGCAAGGTCACAGTCTCTGGGGTGGGGAACTTTCCCACTGGTTTTGGAGGGGGCTCCATGCCTAACTCCCAATGCTGGGGAGTGCAAGGTCACAGTCTCTGAGGTTGGGACCTTTCCCACTGATCCTGGAGGGGGCTCATTGTACAACAGTCCCTGGAGGGTGGCCTACATGCCCTATGCTGGAGGTGAGGGCTGCATTGTCTCTGCTGGGCGAGGTGTCTCCTGGACAGCCTCTGCTGGAGGTCAGGGCTGCATTGTCTCTGCAGGGGAGGTGTCTCCTGGGCAGCCTGGGCTGGAGGTGAGGGCTGCTGTGTCCCCGCTGGAGGTGAGGGCTTCTTGCTTGCCATTGGTGGTTGAGTAGGAACATCTTCTGTCAATGGTGGTTGTGTGTGAACCTTTTCTTGCATTGGTGGTTGAGTGGGAACCTTACCCCTCCTGGCTGGTGGAGCAGGATCCTTCCCTTTCCTGGCTGGTGGAGTGGGATCCTTCCCTTTCCTGGCTGGTGGAGTGGGATCCTTCACTGTCTTGCCTCCATGAGTAGGAGGTACATCCACTGTCCCCGTGGACTGTTTGGCTGATGTGCTGGGCTCGGTCATTTGTACCCTGCTCTTATGGGCAGGACAGGGGGATAGGGGTCAAGTTGGGCTACGAAAAGCTTCTTAGGGACTGTGGAGCGGGATGAGGGAGGAGGGATGGGAGTGGAGGTTGAGGGAGTAGTTGTTGGAGGAGTATGTCTGCTGGACGTGGGTGCAGGTGCAGTGTGCTGATGTGAGGTGGATGGCTGTTGGGTATCTGAGTGCCTGCGTTTTTGTCCTTTAGAAGGAGGGGGACAGACAGGGTGGGAGAGGGCACAGGGGACGCGTGGATGGATGTTGTGGAGGTGTCTGCTAGTGAGGTGTGTGTGCTTCTTTGTGTGGTGATGCTGGTGGTGCCTGTTGAAGCAGTGCATGCAGGTGTGAGTGTGGATGTGACTGTGAGGGAGGTGGAGGAGGAAAAGGGGAGACAGTTGAGGCAGTGGATGTGGATGTATGTGCAACTGGCTGTGTTTTTTGTGTGAGTGCTTGTGGACTGAAGTGTTGTGCCTGTGTTTGACTGTGCCACTCTTGTTTGATGTCTTGTGTGCATGCTCTTCTGTATGTGAGCATGGGATGGGTTGAGGAGACTGGGACTGGTACTGGGAAGTGGTAGTTGGAGGGGTGGACGGTTGAAACAGGGACAATGGCTGCCATCAAAGAGGAGGCCAGAGCCTGAATCGATCTCTGTTGGGCTGCAAATCCACAGTGGATGCCCTCCAGGAATGCATTGCATTGCTGCATCTGGGATGCCAGCCCCTGGATGGCATTCACTATGGTTAACTGCCCCACAGAGATGGATTTCAGGAGGTCAATAGCCTCCTCACTCAGGGCAGCAGGGCTCACTGTTCAGGACCTGAGGTCCCTGGGGCAAAGCAGATGCCCATCCTCCTGGGTGAGCGGCATGGGCAACTCAGTGAGGGGCTACTGGGAGAGGCAGTGCTGGTACGGGGTGGCGGCTGTCGCTGCAGCTGAGGTGGTCACCGAGGTGTCCACCACCACCAGGGAGCTTCCATCAGAGGAGGAATCAGAGTCTGTGTTGTCACCTCCTGTCTCCGCCGTGGTGCTCCCCTCGCCCTCCGTCCCACTGGCTCCCTTGGCGTCAGTGGACTCTGCCTCCTGGGCCTTGTGGATGCAGCTCCTGCTGTCGCAGGTGTCCCTGCTTTTCCACCAGATGATGCTAATGCACACATGAACAGAAGGAGAAAGGGGGGTAGGGAGGGAAAGGGAGCACTGGGTCAATTACAGAACCAACACCACAGTTGGCATACACAGTACCGTCACACACAGGGATCAGGAATGAGCACTATGCATTGCACTGACATTCAATTGGCTAGATGCCACAGCAAGATGAGGGCCAACCACTGCCAACTGCACCCCTCCTGGGACCCACAAAGCTGTGACTGACATTGAATGCAACCGAGCTAGATTACCTGAATTTGCTGTACACCCATTACCCTTAAGCTGGATCATGATGCAAACTCTGACCTGGCATTAAGGGGCACCCACTAATTCACACCCACCACCCGGATCCCATGGCACCTACCAATTATTGTAGTAATGCCCACTGTACTCACCCCCTTGTGTCTGCTGTGATGCCCTCATCCACCCATCCAGCTCTGGGTAGACCACCACCAGTATGCAGGTCATCAGGGGGGTCAGGTTCCTACAGGCACCCCTTCCTCGCTAAAAGGCCATCCCGAGCTGGGCCTCTGCGGTCTTCCATGCCCAGTGTCTCAGGTCCTCCCACCGTTTCCTGCAGTGCGTGCTCAGCCTGCTGTAGACCCCCAGGCTCCACATGTCCTTGCCGATAGCATGCCACAATCCCTTCTTTTGATGTGCGCTGACCTGCAGAGATAATACAGACAGGAGGACACCATTACACGTACAATCCAGCTTGTCACATATATGGCCCACAAATCCCGTTTCCAACTCCATTGGCTCACACATCGACCGGCGCCCACCATATCCACTACCAACAGTCATCCCCTCCCAAATGACACAATCCCTGCACACAGATCTCCATGCAACCTTCCCACATGCAACCTGCCCGAGGTTTACTCACATGTTGGTGTGGAGGCCCATACAGCTGTCCATACTGGGGTAGGACCCCATCCGCCAAGTGCTCCAACTCCTCTGAAGTGAAGGCAGGGGCCCTTTCCCTGGTCACACGGGCCATGGTAGGTTCAAGACACAGGACACAGTGTAGGTGTTCTCCTGTGGAAAGTCAGGAACCAATTGAGGTTATAGACAGAAAATGGCGGTCACGTCCACAGCTGTGTACACCGTCACCGCTGCCGCTGATCCCCATTAGCCACTGTACTCCATAGAGCCCCAAATTAGCCAATGAGGAATTGCACAACGGTGCAAGACCACCTTCCGCCACAACTCACAACGTCAGCAGAGTTACCTCACTTCCACCTGTCCCTACATACAGGACAGGCGGTCGCCATTTCCTGGTGGTGGACTATATACAGATCTTCCATAACTGCGTCATTGCTGAAATTGCACATACATTGTCATTGCCACTGTCCCATCACGTTAATTCTGTATGCACAATGAGATGGTGGTTCCATTGTTCAAATTGTGAGGGCCTACTCACTCTTTTGTTTCTTAGATACCTACCACTACAGATGAATAGGAGGAGGAGACAAACCCCGTGTACAGACCTCTAGTGGACTTGGCTACACTGGAGGACAGGCACATTATACTCACCTATAGACTGGACAGGGCCGCAATCACAGAGCGTGTTCACAATTGGAGCCTGACCTGATATCAGCTAGTACATCTCCCATGTCACTGCCAGGTATCCTGGATCAGTGCATGAAGCTTTCGTTCTGAGGAATAGCAGCATCCCAAATCTGATGGCCCAACTACAAAGGGTGTGGCTAATTGGTGAGTTAGAGTCCCCACCAACTGTATGTCAGTGTATGCCTTCAAGTGTTATCCCCATAAGATTGTGTAAGGCTAAATTTTGTACCTAATGTTTGCAGGTGACTCTGGCTACCCAAACCTATTGTGGTTCCTGACCCCTGTGAGGAATGCCAGGACAGGGGCTGAGAACCTTTATATTGATGCACATGGGCAACCAAGGAGAATAATCGAGAGGACCTTCGAAGTCCTGAAGGCCAGGTTCAGATGCCTGCATTTGACAGATGGATCCCTGTGCTACTCACCCGAGAAGGTCTGCCAGATAGTGGCATGCTGCATGTTGCACAACCTGGCCCTCAGACGACATGTGCCTTTTCTACAGGAGGAGGGGACTGGAGATGCCCCTGTGGCAGCAGTGGACTTTGAAGACAGTGAGGATGAGGAGGCAGAGAATGAGGATGTGGACAACAGAATATCAGTTCTACGTCAATACTTCCAATGACACACAGGTGAGACAGTGCAACTGAGCATGACTCTGACTATTGACGTTTTCTGTGTGGCTGTAACATGAAGGCATACACATCCTTTGCATCTCAACTTACTGTCAACTATGGATTGTCCTTTTACAGATGGTGATATGACAACAGTGTCCTGATGTGTTTACTGCATGCAGGTCATTATTTGTATGTTATCACAATGTTCAGATCATTTGCACTAGATATGATTGTTCCCAGAAACGCACATTTTCAACACAAAAAACTGTGTCACTCAAATTGTGTTCAAGGGTGTTTATTGTAGCGCAAATAATTTACTGAAAAGTGCAATGGAATGGGGTGATGGTAGAGGAAAGTCCAGGGTATTTTTCAGTCTGTTTGTAGCACAGGTCCAGTGTCCAAGGGGCCATGGGAAGGGGGAACAAAGGCAGTTCAAAGTGGACAAGATGACAGGGTGGGATACAAGGGGTACAATCAGGAGAGTCTCACATCCTGGCAGTGGTCTTGGTCCTGGCATGTGTCTCTGGCTTCTGTCTGGGTTGTAGGGAAAGTTTGCGGGGTGGTTCACCTTCTGCAGGGGAGGGCTGCTGGTGGCCTGTGGGTCCTGTGGCGGGGCCTCCTACCCACTTGCTGCAGCGAAAGTGGAGGGCTGGTCAATGGACTGCCTAGTGGTAGGGGCCCGCTGATGTGCTATTCATTCCCTCATGATGTTGGCCACGTCTGCCAGCCCCCCTGCTATGGAGATCATGGTGGTGTTGAGTGCTTGCAAGTCCTCCCTGACCTCCTGATGGTGTTCCTCCTGCAGCCGCTTGTTCTCCTGCATGTTGTTATGGACGTGGCCCATCATATCTTAGGATTTTTGGTAGGCCCCCAGGACATTGGTGGGTGCCTCCTGGAGAGTTGGTTCCCGGGGCCTGTCCTTCCCCTGGCACACAGCAGTCATCCCAGTATCCCTGTTGCCCTGTGCCTGTGTCCCCTGGACGGTGTGCCCACTGCCACTGATCCCAGGTCCCTGATTGTCTTGGGTGTGAGGTGTGGATTGGGGTCCCTGTACAAGTGGGCACACTGCTGATTGATGTGTCCTGGGGACTAAGGTGTGGGGACGTTGGGTTGGTGCTGTGGTGCTGGATACTGATGGGGGAGGCTCTGTGGTTGACTGGGAGTGGGCTGGGGTGACCGACTGACAATTGGTCCCTGATGGGCCAGGTAGTTCATCCAGATCCTGAACTCCAGAGATACTGTCATCACTGGGGGCATCTTCTATTGGGGGACTGGTTAGTCATGGCACCTCTTTCCACTGAGATTGGCTGGGGCACCTGTGGGGATGTAAGTGATGTATTATGCTTCATGTCTGTGACATATTGTACATCCCTTGCTTCCCCTCTACCGTTTGTTTGTGTATGGTGATGTATTGTGGGATTGTTAGTTCTCCATGCTATGCATGCTTTTGTGATGGGTGTCCATGCAGGGCTGGGAGGACTGTCCATGCATTGGTATCGCATGCAGGACTTGGCAATTGGGGTTAGTCATATGTGTAGGTGCAGTGTGTGGGATGGAGTGGAGTTATGGGAGTGAGGGTGTGAGATGGCATGCAGGTATGGGGGTTAATAAGTAGTAAATGTTGACTCACCAGTCTCCAGTCCTCCTTCAACTCCAGTGAGTGCCTCAGGATGCAGTAATGCCAAGACTTGCTCCTCCCATGCTGTGAGCTGTGGGGGAGGAAGTGGTGGTCCACCGCCAGTCCTCTCCATGGCGAGCTGGTTCCACGCTGCCACGGAACATACCTTCCCCCATAGGTCGTTCCACTGCTTCCTGATGTCGTCCCTTGTTCTTGGATGCTGTCCCACGGCGTTCACCCTGTCCATGATTATCTGCCATAGCTCCATCTCCCTGGCATTGGATATTTGCCATACCTGTGCTCCAAATATCTGTGGCTCTACCCTAATTGTTTCCTCCACCATGAGCCCCAACTCCTCATCTGTAAAACGGGGTGCCTTTGTGGGGACATGGGTGTTGTGTGGAGTGTGTAAGTGTGTGTGTGTTGGGTACTGTGGCTGGGTGTGTGAAGTGGGGTACGTGGGGGATGTATGGGTGTATATGGTGTGTGTGTATAGTGGTCGCAGTGGTCTTGGTGTCAGTCTGGTGGCAATTATTTTTATTCATAAAGTGTTGTGGGTAATGTGGGTGTGTGTTTTATAGTGCTGTGGGTGTGTGGGTGTGGTGTGTGTATCAGTTGTCAGGTGTGTGTATTTGTTATTGGCCAATGTTGTGTAGTTTAGTATTTGGGTGGCCATTCTGAGAGCACCGGTGTGTACCGCCAATGGTTTACCACCATTGAGTGTCCGCCATGGTGATTCATGGGTCATGATGTGGTGGGCGTTTTTCTGTTGGTGTAATGGTTTGGGTGTTGGTACTGCCACTTTAGCACTGACCTTTGGAGGGTCGGATTTGTGTATGTGTCAGTATTCTGTTAGATTGGTGTGTGTCAGAATATGGAGAACAGATATCCGCCACTGCAGCAGTATGTTGGAGCCCCTCACAGTGGCGGTCATTGGGATTTACTGCCAATGCCATGATCAGAGCCATAACCTTTGATGCCTATATGGCAGCCTGACCTGTAGACACAACATTTGTGGACCTACGCTGCTCTTGGCGCTTGACGTTAACTAAAGCTTTTTACTCCGTGAAGTGGCACTATCTGATGAACTGCCTTGAGCAGATGGGCTTCTGGCCTTTGTTCTTGTCCTTGGTATGCCTCTTTTACTGTATACCAACAGTGAGAATTAGAGTTAATGTGGCACTCTAGAGGGAGTATTAACTAGGCAGGTCACCCGTCAGGGTGCTCCCTACCGCACCTCCTGTTTGCAGTGGACTTCGGACCACTGACAAATTTGATCAAGGGGGATGCACAGTTGTGGGACCTGCTTTGGGGTGATGACTGGGGTATGTTGTCACCCTTTACATGGATGATTTCCTACTGTACCTCATGGACCCGGTAAAGTCCCTTCCAAGTTTCCCAAAGATCCTCAAGGTCTTTGGCTCCTTTTGGGGCATTGCTATCAATTGGAGGAATACAATTCTTTTTCCCCTCACATCTTGGCAGCTGAGGGTAGGGAAAAGTGGCCCGCTGCTATCAGAGGAGATGGGATTTACTTATTTGGGTATCTATATTATAAATTACCAGAACCTATTCTAAGAGAAAAATTTGGTCAGGTCCTAGCAGACTTCAGTTGGGAAGTGGGGCACTGGAGGTCTCCCCTCTTAATATTGGGTGGAGTGGCACTTTTCAAAATGATCTACCTCCCTAAGTTTCTATATATCCTGTAAAATATGTTATTTGAGGTCTCCAACTACTTTTTTAAATCAGTAGAGGCTGAGATGAGGAACTTACTCTGGAATTTGAGACGGGCCTCATATAGCACTGTCTATCTTGACCAGATGGCTGATGGACAGAAGTTTGCTCTTCCCAATCTGGACCTCTATTATTGGGCAGCCTGATTGTTAACAGGAAATTATTGGTTCTTCATAGACCAAAGGGATCTATCTCTAATGCAGACAGAAGTGTCAACCAGAGTTAGGTGCTGCAATTATATGGGCAGAACAAGGTTGTACGCTTACTTCAGTGATAATCTGGACTTAGAAATGGGTGCCGCTCAAAATGGGCTGGGTGAATAGGCTGACATTGGAGACACGGCTGTGGGAATCTAGTTTCCGGTGGAGCTATGTGGGGTGGTGGGCACCAGGAGTGGGATCTATTGGAAATTTCAAAGCTTGGAGACTTGACAGGAGAATTAGAATGGCTGACCTTTGAAGAGCTACAGGGACAGTATGATCTCACGAAGGGCTTGTCATCTGCTTTATGTAGGTGAGGACCACTGTGCACAGACTTATCAGTAATGTTCAGGATATAGAGGAGGAGAACCCTCTAGATATTAGATTTCTGTCTGCCCCTCTGCACAAACATGTCATATTCCAGATATATTCCATAATCTTTGTGTACTGTCAATCCTCCCTCCAGACTCTGACGGAGAAATGAGAATCTTAGCTGGGCAGGTTGAAAAGGATGAATGGTTTGCAGCATGTCAGTATCCTGGGGAGGTGGTCCAATTGAAGATACTACATAGGACCTATTACATGCAAACAAGTCTATCTAAGATGTATAGGCTGACTCTGACCACTGTCACAAGGGATCTGGTCATCAGGGCACCCTTTTGCATACATTGTGGGAGTGCTCCAGATTATTGATAAAAAATTGTACTGATGTACAAAGATGATTCTCGCAGGTTTTGGATGATATCTTGATGCTCACCCCCAAAGTGGTATTACTGGGGATCTAGGAAGAGATGACCCCAGACAAATATACACTGGTCATTTGTAATACAGTCCTGGCAGTGACAAGACAGGATATATGAAGAGGTGGGGGGAGTACTGATGTACCCACTGTGTGGGAGAGAATATCCAACATAGAGTGGTACAGGCAGGCAGAGAAACCCATACACCAGGTGAGGGGCTGCCCTCAGAAACATGTACAAATATGGGGGCAGCAGCAGGAACATTCAGAAGATGGGGGCTTCCTGCAACCCCAATCTATGTTGCACTTCTAGAAAGTATGCCCGGTAGAAGGCCAGAACAAGCTCTGGGGACACGGAGAGAGTGAGGGCCAGAGGGCACTGATGATGAGGGACAGGATCCAATCTACTATGTAGCTCACTGCCTAGTATCCCAGATTGTCATTCTGTATAAACATAAATTGACAAAAAGAGAGGTAGGAAAAATACACTAGCCCAACAATCTCCTAAAGACACTACTGCTAAACTCAAAAAGAGGGCCCTGTTATTGATTCACACCCTTAAATCCTAAAGTAGATGTTCCCTTGCCTCTAAACTTCTGACTGTTAACCCTTCGGTGGACATATATAATTTATGGATGGAAAGGCCTCACCCACAGTATTGTGGCATGCCACATCCTTGGCCAGTCTACCCCATCGGGTTCAGATAGTACTAACCTAGCGGTCTCCACCTTAACTCAAAAAATATTATTTTGTAACGAAAGGGAGTACAAAATAAATAATGTACTGGTAATGTAGGGAATCACAATAAAACTGCCTCTGTGCATATCTGGGATATCTAATATTTTATTAATTGTGCAGGGTAGGTTAAAAAAACTAATTGCTCCAAACCTGAGGAGCAAACAAAGGCGGGTGTTGGGAACTTTTAAGGGATCAACACACCCACACAACTGTTAATGCCAACATGTTTCAGCCTTCCAGTAAGAATGGCTGCCAAGAGTTTTACACAACATTTTACCTTCCAGGGTCAAGGTCCCAGGCCTTCGACAGGGCATGTTCACTAATTAGGTCCCAAATGTCTGTCCAACATGTCAAAAGAACATGCATAGAGGTAAGACTAACTCTTACCTAGTCCCTCTTGAGTCAATTAATAATAAAAAACATAAAATGACATAGGTCCATGAAAATAATAGGAAACAGGAGTACACACAAGGCACACTTTTGTGACTCACACATCACAACGTGGTGATACAATCACATGTTGAGCCAAAAAAAACACTCTGTGCAATAAAAATGTGCAAAATCCATAACTAAAAATGAGTGTTTGAATTCCTATGTGTTAGCACTGCACTCTGAACACCATGCAAAATGTGTCCCACACTTACCCTGCAGTCATCAGGGGTAAACTCCATCAGTCATGAGGAAGTGGAATCTTACCTGCAATCATGCACTGAGGACCAAACAAAGCAAAATGTACTGTAAAGTGTCAAAGCAGAGATTACACCTGTGGGTCAAGCTTCTCTTGTCGGGAAAGTAATATACCTTTCACTAATAAATACCATGTCTTATCCTGAGGATTACCCCAATTTTGAAATCATCATATACTACCTCTAAGATGTCCCTCTGCCTAACATTGGTGCTAGCATTGTTCAATGTTCCCGAGGAGCGTCAGTTATCTAGAGATTCCCTTCTCCATTCCTAGTATCCTCAACCCCTTGGTTGTCAAGGAATAGATACATCCATATTTGCGTTTCATTGTCTGAGTCCAAACTGGTCATGATGATCTCAATAGTCCATAACAATCAAAATGAAAAACTATCACAAGGGACTCAGCAATACTTCTGTCTCATTGCTCACATCCTGGTATATTTACACATCTATCCTTCTATAGGACTCAGTGGCTAGCTCAGCTGTTCCAAAGTGTTTCAAAGAATGCAGCAGTTGGCCCTTTACATAATGTTTTTTGTACTTTCCATTACCTGATCTTTTTGTGGACAGCGGGTTATTATGGGGACAAGAGGTATAAATCTCCTATGGTTCAGGAGTAATCAAACATTGATATAATGCTGTCCATGAAGCCAAATTGGCAAATCATAGTTCTGCCTCTCTGATCTGATTTCTGGGGGTTCGTATCACAACACATATATCCTCATATCTCAATCTAGCACCGTTCATTCCGTAAATCAGCCTCTTAGACCTTCCATTAGATCATATGCATACTCTAAACAGTGCTTGTGGTGGTGTACATTGTCGAATCATACAACTGCCATGATGGCATGGTCAAAGAATCAAGTGAGCAAGTGAAAATATCTCTCAAAAATTAAATGAAAGGATTTCAGCTCTGGGTCTCTCTCATCGTCATATATCCTCATTGTACATCATGCTCAATCTTTCATGAATCAAGTATGGTGGCCCCCTGATTAGAAAAGATCATTATTTAGTGATGCATTCCTGACGAAGGTCTCATTCTCTATCATGCTTATATTATATTCCCTTTGAGATAATGTTGTCTCAAGGGATGCAAGTATGGAAATGCCATGGTTCTCAAAATTGGCCCAGACCCTCCCCACCAGCTCTTTACTTCGTCAAGGTCAGGATTCCTCATCTTCCACTTGAGGTAGTACTGCCAAAGTGGTGCTGGGTCCATCTGAACTCCTGGGTGTAGGAAAGTAGCCTCTTTCTAGCATGGTTACACCCAGTTTTGGCCTGTTTGTGAGTGTGTGTCTGTTGGACTTTTTTTTGCCAATGCAGGGTCATCCCCAATCTTTTTGCCTCCTGCCTCCTATTTTTTCTGACCTGTTATTGTTGGGTTTTGAACTCTGAACACTTTACCACTGCTAACCAGTGCTAAAGTGCATATGCTCTCTGTGTAAATTGTATGCAATTGGTTTATCCATGATTGGTATATTTGATTTGCTAGTAAGACCCTAGTAAAGTGCACTATAGGTGCCAGGGCCTGCAAATCAAATGCTACTAGTGGGCCTGCAGCACTGGTTGTGCCACCCGCACAAGTAGCTCTGTAATCATGTCTCAAACCTGCCATTACAGTGTCTGTGAATGCAGCTTTAACTGTAAATTCGACTTGGCAAGTGTACCCACTTGCCAGGCCTAAACCTTCCCATTTCTTACATGTCAGACACCCCTAAGGTAGGCCCTAGGTAGCCCCAAGGGCAGGGTGCAGTGTATGGTTAAGGTAGGACATATAGTAATGTGTTTTATATGTCCTGACAGTGAAATATTGCTACATTTGTTTTTCACTGTATCAAGGCCTGACCCTCTCATAGGTTAACAAGGGGGCTGCCTTTAAATCTGATTAAAGTATAGATTCCCTTTGGGAGCGGATGGACATGTGGAGTTTGGGGTCTCTGAGCTCAAAATTCAAAAATACATCTTTTAGTAAAGTTGATTTTAAGATTGTGTGTTTGAAAATGCCACTTTTAGAAAGTGAGCATTTTCTTGTTTATACCATTTCTGTGACTCTGTCTGTTTGTGGATTCCCTGTCTGGGTCAGTTTGACAGTTGGGCTGGTTGCACCTCCCACTAGACAGTGACACAAAGGGAGCTGGGGTGTAGTCTGCATTTCCCGATGAGCCATCTGTGCTAGGAGGGAGGTGAGAAGTGGTCACTTACACCTGAAAGGGCTGTGCCTGTCCTCACACAATGCCGTCTGTGACCCCCTGGTGAGTGTCTGGGGCCGACCCTGGGAAAGGCAGGATTTCACATTCAAAAGAGACTTTACTATGAAGCAGGCCTACTTCAAAGGAGAAATTGGGTATAAAAAGGGCACCCAAAACCACAGACTTTAGATCACTTCTGGACATCAAGAGGAACCTCTGACTGGAGAAGAGCTGAAGAGCTGAGAAGTGCTGCCTTGCCTGTGACTGTGCTCTGTGGAGCTGTCCTGCAGTTGCTGTTTCTGCCAGATTAAGAGGGCAAAGACTGGACTTTGTGTGCCTTCCATCTTGTGAAGAAATCTCCAAGGGCTTGCCTTTTGTTGTTTGAACAGGGGCAGCAAAGACTTCTCTCTGCCAGCACCTTGAGTCTCTGGAGAGACTTCTGCTCTGACAAGTGGTGCCCTATCCAGTCCCTGGGCCCTTGAAAGGAAAGCTGGTGGAAATCCAAGGAAATCGACTTCGGATGACTTTGGACTGATGCCACTGCTGAATCCTGTGACGCCACCTGCAACTGACTCCGTGATCTTCACTGGAACGTGACGACCTTCGCAGGCCCGATGCCGCTGCAGCCCCCCTGAAGTCCGCGACTCCGTGGAAGTCGCCACACCACTTCGTGACTGATGCCGCTTGAAGTGAGCGGATTCAACATTTCACACAGACGCCGCGATCCCCGACTTCGCGCATCGACTTGTTTTCACTCTTCACCAAAGGTACTGTACTTGGGGGTCTATGCAACTCCATTTCCGGCGCCGCTGGTGTCGGCTTGTTGGGAACGACTCCGTCACTACGCCGTGTTAACACCTCATCGAAGCATTTTGGGGGTCATTCTGACCCTGGCGGTCATTGACCGCCAGGGCCAACGACCACGGAAGCACCGCCAACAGGCTGGCGGTGCTTCCTGGCCAATTACCGCCGCGGTCAGAAAAGGGAAACCGGCGGTTTCCCGCCGGTTTTCCCCTGGCCAAAGGAATCCTCCATGGCGGCGCTGCAAGCAGCGGCGCCATGGGGATTCCGACCCCCTTCCCGCCAGCCTGTTCCTGTCGGTTTACACCGCCAGGAAGAGGCTGGCGGGAACGGGTGTCGTGGGGCCCCCTAACAGGGCCCCAGCAAGATTTTCAGTATCTGCTTGGCAGACACTGAAAATCGCGACGGGTGCCACTGCACCCGTCGCACCTCAGCATCTCCGCCGGCTCCATTCGGAGCCGGCTTCATCGTTGCTGGGTCTTTCCCGCTGGGCCGGCGGGCGGCCTTTTGGCAGTCGCCCGCCGGCCCAGCGGAAAAGTCAGAATGACCGCCGCGGTCATTTGACCGCGGTGCGGTCTTCTAGCAGTCTCCGCCCGGCGGGCGGCGCACGCCACCCGCCGGGGTCGGAATGACCCCCTTTGTGTGTTCTAAGCACTATTTTTGAGTTTAATCTTTAAAAATTCATAACTTGACTTGTGTATGTCCGATTTTTGTCGTTTTGGCCTTGTTTTGTTTATATAAATAATATGTTTTTTTCTAAACTGGTGTTGTGTCATTTTGTAGTGTTTTCATAAAGTTTCTGTGCATGTTGGTAGAAATAGTTCACACCTAGCACTCTGAAGTTAAGCCTACTGCTCTGCCAAGCTACCAAGCGGGTAAGCAGGGGTTAGCTGAGGGTGAATATCTTTTACCCTGACTAGAGTGAGGGTCCTTGCTTGAACAGGGGTAACCTGTCAACCAAAGACCCCATTTCTAACAGTGTCAGTGTGTTTTTACTGTATCACTGGGATCCTACTAGTCAAGACCACAGTCCTCATGGATAAAAACTTATATATTAGTGTTTTTTGCCTGTCTCACTGGGATCCTGCTATCCAGGACCCCAGTGCTCACAGTTTGTGGCCTTATGTGTATGCCTGTGTAGTGCCTAACTGTGCCACTGAGGCTCTGCTAACCAGAACCTCAGTGCTTATGCTCTCTCTGCATTTATATTTGTCACTGTAGGCCAGTGACAACATTTACCAATTTCAATTGGCATACTGGACCCCCCCTTATAAGTCCCTAGTATATGGTACTTAGGTACCCAGGGCATTGGGGTTCCAGGAGATCCATATGGGCTGCAACATTTCTTTTGCCACCCATAAGGAGCTCAGACAAACCCTTGCACAGGCCTGCCATGGCAGCCTGCGTGAAATAACGCACATGTTATTTCACAGCCATTTTCACTGCACTCAAGTAACTTATAAGTCACCTATAAGTCTAACCTTCACTTGCTGAAGGTTAGGTGCAAAGTTACTACGTGTGAGGGCACCCTTGTACTAGCAAAGGTGCCCCCACATAGTTCATGGCCATTTCCCCGGACCTTGTGAGTACGGGGACGCCATTACACGCATGCACTACATATTGGTCAATACCTATATGTAGCTTCACAATGGTAACTCCGAATATGGCCATGTAACATGTCTAAGATCATGGAATTGTCCCCCCATTTCAAATCTGGTATTGGGGAGCCAATTCCATGCAGCCTGGGGGCTCCACCATGGACCCCCAGTACTGCCAAACCAGCTCTCTGAGGCTTGCACTGCAGCTACAGCTGCTGCTACCTCAGACAGGGTTCTTCCCTCCTGGGGTCTGGGCAGCCCCGTCCCAGGAAGGCAGAACAAAGCATTTCCTCTGAGAATAGGACGTTACACCCTCTCCCTCTGGAATTAGGTGTTACAGGCTGGGGAGGGGTAGCCTCCCCAGCCTCTGGAAATGCTTTGAAGGGCACAGATGGTGCCCTCCTTGCATAAACCAGTCAACACCGGTTCAGGGAACCCTTCTCCCCTGCTCTGGCAGGACACTGGATAAAGGAAAGGAGAGTGACCACTCCCCTGTCCATCACCACCCCAGGGGTGGTGCCCAGGGCTTATCCAGTGTGTCCCCGACTTCAGTCATTATGGTTTGCAAGGTGTGGGGGCACTCTGGAGGGCTCTGAGTGGCCAGTGCCAGCAGGTGATGTCAGAGACCCCTCCTGAGAGGTCCATACCTGATAAGGTAGCCAATCCCCCTCTCAGGGCTATTTGCGGTCTCTCCTGTGTGTTCTTTTCAGATTCTGCTTGCAAGTTTCCTTCAGGAATCCTCTGCAACAACTTCAGACTCTTCTGACCTTGGATCAACCGCAGCCTGCTCCAAGAAACACTGTAACTGCAACAAAGTTTCTACAAGAGATACTTTTCTTCAGCAACCTCAGATCCAAGTCAACAACTGCGACAGTTTTTTATGGTGTGCACACTCTGGGGACTCCCTATATTCATCCTGCACCAGAAGGACCAAAGAAGTCTCCCATGGGGTGAAGGAGTCACTCCCCTGCTCACTCAGACACCTTCCAAGATGACGACCGGTACCCTGGGACTCCTCTCACAATGATGAGCCTACTCCTAAGGACACAGAGGGTAGACATCATCGACATAGATTGTCCTGAGGTCCTGCTGACACACTTTGGATGAGGTAAGACCTTGACATCCACGAGAATGATGGTATCCCGGTGTACTGTGTCTTCTTCACCTCCTGAGGCCTCTGTGCACTGTTTTCAAAATTCCTTTGTGCACAGCCGGCCCCAGGTCCCCAGCACTCCACCCTGTGACGGTCAACTCACTGAGTTGTTCTCCAGCAGCATGGGACCTTCTTTTGTTATGCTGTATCAACCGCATATTGCACCTCCTTTGAACCCAGATCCTGTGGCTTCTGGGGGTGCTGGCTGGCCTCCTGAGGGCTTTCCAAAGTGCTGAGAGCCCCCTCTTCCTCCTCATACAGAGTTGAGGCCCACAGGTCCCTCCTGAGTCCATCCAGTGCCATTTTGATGAAAAAAACACTTTTGTCGTAGCCGAAGCTTGTTGGGCCTTCCAACATGAAATCTCATCTACAACAATCTTCACGCCATGGGACATCTTTTGCATCATGCAGGAACCTGCTGGCATCTTCCTAGGGGGCATTTCTGCAGTCTTCAACTAACCAGGGACTCTTCTTTTACACCCTCCTCTGGGTTGACAGGGGCTCCTGTCCTTCCTGGAACTTCTTTCGACTTCTGGACTTGGTCCCCTTCCTTTGCAGGTCTTCAGGTCCAATAATCCAGCAATTTTTCTTTGCAGACTTGGTTGGCTGTTGCAAAATCCCCAAAACGAGGTGTAGTGTGACCTAAGGAAACTTGCAGTTCTTTACTCCTGCTTTTCTGGGCTCTGTGGTGGGGTAATTTACTTACCTTTACTGTATTCCTGCTCTCCCAGCGATTCTGCACAGACTACACTTGTCTAGGGGGGAATTTGTGATTCACAGTTCACTTTCTTAGTATATGGTTTGAGTTGCCCCTAGACCCATTTTCTCCCATTGCATTCTATAGCATTTCCTATTGTTTGTATTTTTCTTTGACTATTTACTTGTCTAATTTTGGTGTCTAGTGTATATAATGTGTATAATACTTACCTCCAGAAGGAGTATTGTCTCTAAGATATTTTTGGTACTGTGTCACCCAAATAAATACCTTTATTTTTGGTAACACTGAGTGTTGTCTTTACTTGTGTATAAGTACTGTGTAACTATAAGTGGTATTGCATGAGCTTTGCATGTCTCCAAGTTCAGCCTAAGCTGCTCTGCTATAACTACCTCTATCAGCCTAAGCTGCTAGATCACTACTACATTTCACTAATAAGGGATAACAGGATCTGGTATAAGGGGTAAGTACCCAAGGTACCCACTACATACCAGGCCAGCCTCCTACACTGGGTGAGTGTGGTTATAGAACGTTACTGTTGTGTCATGCGATGTGCGTCCCTCCTTCCAAACCCATCAGGAAATGCAGTTTTTCATACTGGTTGGTTCTGGGTGGCTTTTTTTATCTCCTGCAACCATTTAATCACAGCATGTCTCTCCTCTCATGTGCACCACACTTCCTTTCAAGCTTTAAAATTATCATATCTTTTATATTTCTCCTTTACTTTTCTACTTATTAGTGCTTTAATATGGGGGATAGAAATATCACAAAGGTTTATCTGTGAATGGCATCTACCCTTCCTTAATTCCCTGTCAGAAAAAGTGACGCTATAAAAAAGGGTGATTCTATACATAAAATGATTCTATAAATACTCCCTAGCAGTGGGTATCATTTCTGGTGGTTATAGGGTTATCACAAGTTTTGGTGGACTATACAGTTGGTCCTGCAGCTGGTATAGCCACTTCTAATAGCAAGGCAAGAAGTCCAAACGGGGTCATAAAACTCCCAGCAGAGTCCATCCATTGTCCACATGTCAAAAAATCAGACTACTGTCTAGGAACATTGTTTGTAATGGAAATTCATATTCTCCCCACCACACACCAAGTAGGATTCACAGTACACTGAGGGTCTATTCATAGGGTGATCAATACAAGGTGTGAGAGCCCACCTTTCTCAGGAAATAGCAGTTACTCTTTAGGGACAAGATTGCCCATCCTCAATTTGGTATGGTTGTGACATTCCAAAGAGAGTAAGGGGTTAAGTGATATAGGTGAGGGGAACATTGTGTCAAACTCAACTGGAACCATAGTATGTTATCAATTAGTCCCTACTTACCAGTTTGAAGCAGCACATCTATCTTTGTTTCATTCTGAATAACAACCGGGTATGGTCCCTGTTGTTCTGGCTCTGTTCAATCACATAAAACACAAGTGTTTCTGTGTTATTTCCTGCCTCCAGAAAATGGTGCATCAATCTAGTTGCGATCGTTTTGCACCTAAAGGTGCTCCTATGTTCTTTGATGCGTGTCTTCACTGGTCTTGTTGTCATACCTATGTATTTATGTCCACATGTACGTACAGTCCCATACTCTACATTCTACGTGTTGCAATTACAGAAATTGTATAAGACCAGTTGTTTTTCAAGGCCCAGGTCAAATTATTTTTTCCTTTTTTCAGTTGGCATATCTTACACCTTTTGCACAGGTAGTGGCCCTTCGCCCGATAGAGATCCCACAGGGTCCTTTGACTTCGCCCTTTTGAGGGTTCTTGGCCTCATCTCGTACATACCAATTGATCATGTAGGATACTTGCCTGTCTGAAGGAAAAAATTGGTTTTTCCAAATTCAGATGGTCAGAGTTGAGAAACCTCCAGTGTTTATTTATTATTTTCTTCATCCCATTTGACTTTGGGACTGTATGTGGTACACATATCAAATTGTTCTTGGCTTCCCATATACGTGTCTCCAACAATGAGTTCCGATTGCTATTATGGGCTCTTTTTTCTACCTTTGCCACAATCTTTTGGGGGTAGCCATGGTCAGAGAATTTAGATCCCAAGAACTCTGCATGCTTTTAATATGTGCAGTTCCTCAGAAGATGCACCAATCTTGCACCGTGGCACCAATCTTGCACTAACTGCCTTCATGGCATTGGGCACCTATACCAAAAGCCACAGAAATCCCAAATAACAATGTGTCTATACAGGTGTGTGCAATAATGTCCCCTAAACCAACATATTATACATAAACAGTATACACAGAATATACTACTCAACTCCATGATGCTGTAGCATTGCACTACAAAATGGCACAAGAGGGTATACACAGAATATATAACCAATCATACTACTAAACTGCAAAAATGTCAGCGATCTCTGAAGGTCACATGTTCCCTTGGTGTGTGCAATTTTTGACAAACAGTAGATGACATTTAACCCCAAAGTGTCAGGTTCCCTGTATAATACATATGTTCATATTATTGACACATCATGTCAAAATAAACACATATGGATTCTCCAGTCACAATGTCAGAAACACATACAATTTTGGTGTAAGTGCCCAGTAACATGATGAATGCTTGCACCAAAATTAATATGTCCATCACAAATGTACAACACTAATGTATGCGATCTAAAATATACAACCTGAGCTTGTCACCGTCACAAATGAGAGTAAGTTCATGGCACTTACATTAGGAGAAATAACATCATCAGCAAACAATTAGTAACAATCCACAAATAAGGTGTGCTGGTGTATGTATGTGTTGTAGTGGGTGTGCTGACTGCAGATGTGGTGGTGGTGTGTGTGGATTTAAGTAATGTCGTGGTTGTGCTGACTGTGGGTGTGATGGTGGTGTGTGTGGGTGCTTGTGCTGTGGTGGGTGTGGTGTCTACAGGTGTGCTGGTGGTTAGTGCAGATGTCTGTGTCTGTGGATATGCTTGTGGTTGTGGTGGTGGGGTGTGTTGAGTCTGCAGGTATGTTTTTATGTCTCTATTTTGTGCCATGCTTGTGTGCATGTGAGGATGTGCTCGTTGTGTGTGTTGGTGTGGGTGCATGTAAAGACATGTATTTACTGTGGATAGGGCTGGGTAGAGGGATTTTGGATGGTGAAGGGATGAGAGTTAAGGCACGAGATTGGGGTGGGTGGAAAGCTGCGGTCAATGACAAGGCCAGGCCCGGAATGACTGCTGTATGCAAGACAGGGCACTCTGAATGCCATTGAAGTATAACAGCATCTGGGTTTTCTGACAACTCAGCCACTAGATAGTATTCAATAGTGTGGCCTGGTCTACAGCAATAGTCTGCAAAAGATCTACAGCCTCCTAATTGAATGCAGCCTCGCACACCAAGACAGGGGGAGGTGTCTGCAGCAAAGGTGATGCAACCCTCTTTAATGGGACAGCATTAGCCAATTGGGAGAGCAAGAGGGAGGGTGGAGATCGGAAAGTGGTTGGTGGACAACAATGCAGTTGTGACAGTCAATCCAGGGTCAGTCACCACTAGAGACTGGTCTTCATTGGAGGCCTCTGAAGAAAATGATGAGCCACAGGTGGACTACATGCCAGTCTCCCCACCATCTATGACACTGGGACCCTCGCTGTCTGTGTTGACATGGCTGCTGTCACCTTTACCTTGCCCAGATGATGCTGAAAACACGTAAGCAACAGTTTGAGTATATATGTGTAAATAAAATTGAACATGAACTTTGATCACACATTTGCTCAAAGTCTAGAAATTTCCCATGCTAGTTCCTATATCATCTATGCCTCTGTCTCTTATCTACTTATGGTTCTTTCCATGACAAAGGGCTATAACAACGACAGTTAACACATAGACCTTGGTTTATTTCATACCCACTACAGTACAGTGCTAAAACATATTCTCATTAACAAAAGAGTCATGTGTCGGGCCAGAAATTGACTTCTCAAGGTGGGATACCACAACATCTATGTGATGTAACCTTCCATCTGCAAATGTCCCTTTAGGTGTCGCAATTTCTCTCCATTATGATTGCCCATCTGGACAGAACAAAGGTCACCAAAATGTTGTTTGGGGTATTTGTAACTTTCTCACCAATGTGGACACATTCCTGTCTGTGTCAAACAATACATTTTGCATACAAAGTCATGCTGTCTGACACAGACTGGCTTACATGTACATTTGGGAAGGACTAAGGCTTCATCCCAGTCTGTGACTGTCCACATGAACTCATTATCATGTTGTCATAGCACCATCTTACCAATGTCAAGTCTGATACATCAACTGCATCATAAGTGAGCAGTTTGCCATGTGACCAGTAATAGGGCCTACATTACCTACTGATATTTGCTATGGAGCATCACCCCTGATCCAATCCACAAATGGGGCACGTTTGGTTCAACTGTCCCTCATGACATAAAGAGAATGCAGGTACTCCTTTGTTTGCATGGAGCCAGGGTTCAGCGCAAAACAGTACTTGGCTTTTGATGAGGAATCTAGTGGCAACCTTTAGCACAAAACAATACACCAAAGACAACATCAGACACCATCTCATTAACCTACAACTCCAGAAATCCTCAAGTGCATTGGATGTGTGTCAGCCATCATGCTGTTGCCATGCATCATTGTTGGAAATAAAAAAGCTAAACAACAATAGTAGCTACAGAAAATACCTTTTTCCCCTTGATACTGCTGTTGGGCCATCAACTGGCCATCAAGCTCCGGGTAGGCCACTACATGGATACAGACCATTAGGAGGATCAAGGGTGGTGCACTCACTTGGATTATTGGGAGGATTGGCCATACAGGTCCAGTGTCGTCGGACCTCCCGACTCTTCCAGCAATACAATCTGTGCTGCTAATGGATCCCCGCACCTTCTTAACATTGGCCTTCCAGATGTCCTACTTTTGATAGGTGTTAACATGTATGTATGACAGAAAATAACAAGAAAAACAGGTTTGAGCGATTTTGTTTGTCTGTATTGCTATGACACAATTTTGTTGCATCGCTCACATGCATTAACCAAACAGTAGGTACATTAAAAAAAAACATTTAGAGGTTTCTAAGAAATATTGATTTGCAGTGATCCTTTGAGTATTCTCAACACATTCTATCTCATGTTGCCAATCCAGGCCACAAACATCATCTAGGCCAGGGCTATGAGACCTTTCCTGTTCTGAGACCCAATAATGATTAGACACAATCATTGTGAGCTACTAAAGACTAAACAACCTGTATATTCTTTGCACATAACCCCACGCACACCTACATTAGCATCATGCCTAAACTTTTAAGAGTCAGAACACATGGTTTGCATCACCTACAGTGACTAAAAGTAGCATGGAAGGGCTGCTGTGTGTCAGCAAGTGCATGGATTTGGGGACTGTATGAACAAGTGTGTGTAGGAATGGGACATACTTATATGGATGATTGAGAGCCTGCGTCATTTGAACTTGCAGCACAGGAATTAACTTACCTCATATGTGCTATGTGACACATTTAAACAATACAGATAACCGTATTCCACAATATGAGCTGTAATTCTACTTGACAGGTCTGCACCAGACAAGTCTATACATTTAGAGAATCTTCTTGCACTTAACGTTTCTCACATTTTGACAAGGGCTGTATGTTTTTACTTTAACTACTGGTACAGTATCTACTGGCCACTGGTAGTAAGGGGCCTACATTTTGTTTGATGAAATCTAGAATTGTGAGTTACATGGGCATATATTTCTGCTTCTCTTTTCAAGTGACTTTTTATTTCCATTTATAGACAGCTCTCACATTGACAAACAACATTCTGTCCCCAGCTAAATCATTCATTTCACTCCATTCCACTCACAACACTTCACCCATGAACAAAAAGGGACACAATAGCCTGTGGCCAAAAAAGGAACAAGTTACCTAGTCAAACATTTCCCAATCATTTCCCTGTTCCTCTGGGTTACCATATAGCTGGCTGTACAGGGACAAGACCTCCCTGGCAAGAAGCTCCAGCTCCTCCATGCTGAAGGCAGGGGCCCTGTCACCTGCTTCGCCCAGCAACCTGGCTCCCAGAGGTCAGTAACAGCAGCAAAATATGAAGAGGTCATGTTGACTGCAGTGTAAGAAAACAAGTGAGCTTTTGTTCAATACGTCACAAGTACACAGCAGACATAATCAGTGATGGAGATGGACACAGCAATTGGTTTGAATGTGTATCTGTCTCACATGCTAGCCTACATGATCAACTTTCACTGACACGTGTCAGCTAGCCAATGTCCTGGCAGCAAGGTCAGGCAGCCGCCATTTTAGGATGTGAAACTGTGTATTTTTCAATTGTTAGTGCATCACCAGCACTCAAAATGGCAGCTAGTGTATATACAAATGTCAGATATGAACAATACTGTTTTTGGCAAGACAAGCCGCATAAAAAAGTGAACCGTGACTGTGATTGACATCACTAGTAGCACAGGGGACGTATTAACTCCATTGGCAGTATTTAGAAGCATGTTTTAAAAAAATATACATGTTCAAATAATGCATTTCAGTTGTATTACTTGCACATAATAAAAAAGGAAATTACATGTAAAAATGTGATTTTGTATTTAAAAATGTATTTGACAACATTGTATATACACCCAAATGACAATGAGATTCCTAACGTCCAAGACATAAGATGTGTGTTGATTATCATAGTATGGAGTGACTATTGAAGCTGATATTTTCTTTTTCATGCATGCAGACATTTGAACCCAGGCATGAGTAGGAGATGATAGCCTCAGGTCTTCAGGCCATTTCCAGACCTTGCCACCATCAAGGAAAGGGATGTTATTAATAGGTTTCACTTAAATAGGCAAGCTATCCCGGATGTGTGTCACCAGCTGGAGATTGATCTTCTGCCTCACACTTTGAATACAACAGCAATAACACAAATAGTGAAACTCATTTTGTGGCCAATGGCTCTTTTCAATATATTGTGGCACTATCTGATTCATGTCCCAACCAACTTGCATTGGTGTGCTACAAGAGGTCCTTTCTTCATTGCTGTATATCATCAACAGCTACATGCAGTTCCCATGACAAGAGAATTTGGCCGCTGTGAAGGGAGAATTCTATTATTTGGATGGCCTACCACATGTGTTTGGAGAAAACAATAGAACTTAAATTGCCTTGGTGCCACCACATGCAAGGGAATAGGTCTACTGCAATCAGAAGAACTTTCATTCCATCAATGTGCAAGTTGTCTGCTTACTAAATTTATACATTTCAAGTGTGGGTGCTCACTTTCCTGGATCGAAACATGTACTACTAAAGAGCACCATACCCTTGCAAATGTCACAATTGTCAGAGTCACCAGATCCTCGGGGTCCATGCACGTTCCCAACACTTCCACCACAAGACAGCTCCAATACTCTGATTAGATTTATCACAGAGTCTAAGAGAGTCCAAGTGGGGAAAAGGGGATTAGGACGGGAACAGCTGGGAAGGAGACCTGTAAGAAGCAAAAGGTTAAAACACAACATCAAAATTACATCTCATGAAATCAGTACCATGCTACAACTCTAAGCTTCGTCTTTTCCGAAAAAACATGAACAACCCTGGAATAATCCTAAAACTGACTAGGCTTTAGATGACCGAATACCTGAGGAGGAAACAGGAAAAGTTAAATAGGACTTTCAGATTCAAGTACTTTCTTTAGCATGAGAATCAGGAAACACTCTGAGCAATTTCTAAACAACCATATGAATCTCCTTTTATGAATACATATCAGGAACACACAGCATTACATCTAAAATTCTGGTATTGTTGTGTTCATCTCAGAAAAAACATTTGGAAGTAAATTGCGCACATTGCAGATTTTTATATGAGTATTAAACACCATAAAGGTTTGTGCATCATGAAATCACACAACGTAGATTCAAGGAATAAATCACGCGACGTGTCAACTTGAAATGCTACCAATAAAATGTCTTAGAATGGTAGCGCACAGTAACTTACATTATTTATACACGAGGAAAGAATTGCGCGTCTTGCCGATTCAAATACCATCATACAAATGCCAAGAAATAGTAGCACACAATGAACAACATGAAAAGCACTCAGGGAAAGAATCGCGCGTCTTGTCGATTCAAATGCCACCATACAAATGCCAAGAAATAGTAGCACACAATGAGCAACATGAAAAAACACTGAAGGAAAGAATCGCGCGTGTTGCCGATTCGAATGCCACCATGTAAATGCCAGAAAATGATAGCGCACAATGAACAGCATGAATTACACACAAGAAGTGAATAGCGCGTTTCGAATGCCACCATGTAAATGTCAAGAAAAGATAGTGCGCAATGAACAACAAAGTTAAATGCTCATGAAACGAGTTGCACGTCTTGCCAACTCGTAAAACATCATGTAAATGTCAAAAAATATCAGCGCGCAATGAACAATAATGTAATAACGAAGTCAAATCTTTATGGAATAAATTGCGCGTCCTCCCTATTTGCAAACCACTATACAAATGTCAAAAAATGGCAGCACACAAGTAATCTGTTATTCATTTAAGAATTAAAAGCAAGAATATGAAGATTCTCAATTACGGTGTTGGGAAATGTCCAAACACCGTCTTACCGCCTGGAAACAGTGATCACCAATGAGAGATGAGTGCAGAAGACTGGAAAATCCAAATAGGCCGCCGGGACAGGAGCTCAGGAAGAAGCTGCTGCTCTGCATAGACCTCTGACTAGTGAGCACTGGAAGTTGGGCTGACTCTCTTTTATAGAGTCTTGGCCCAGCCAAGAACCACGCCCAGGCATGTTGCAGGGAAAGTCTCCAGAAGGCCCTGGAAAGGGACCACACCCTAACACACTCTGAATGTCTGCAGCACTACATTGTAAATGTATAGTATTTATAAGCACCTTAAAAATGAATCTTTTGGATGGAATTCTGCAATGCAAAAGGTTAAACAATAACATATCATCACAATGCATAAATTACTTTATCTTGCAAGTGTTGGGTTTTTGCATTCTAGATGCCCGTAGAGCGCGCACTGTCCTGGTGTTGACAACAATTTGGACCTGACAGGGCCTGGCTTGTTGGTAAGCACAATATGACTTGAGGATCATTTGCTTGAATCCTAGTTTAGGAAGGTCCAATAACTTGATATGATATTAATCTACTGATATAGTGTTTCCATGTAGGAGAGTCAGCTTATCCTAACAGACCATGTATGTAGCGCCGCTGAAGAATCTAACAATGCCAGGGAAAGTCCACTTCAATGAGGCTGACGGAAGAACACGGAGGCCAGTGGAACACACTTTTGGGCTCCTGAAGGCCAGATTTAGGTGCCTGGGCAACATCAGTGGATCCTTCCTCTACTCACCTGATAAGGTGTACCAAACCACGGTTGACTGCTGCATGTTGCACAACATTACCCTGCAATGGAACATCCCAATCATCGCAAAGGATGGAGACTGTGAAGAGCCATATGGTGAGGATTTTGACATGTCCAATGAAGATGACAGTGGTGAAGACGAACAAATTGACCTACGTCAAGATGTTATTGACCTCTTCTTCACCTGAGTGTAAGTGCACCTTTACAAATTGTAATCTCCAATTTATGAACAGCTTGTGACATAGTAAACATATCAGTCCAAGGCAAAGATGTTTGTACATCAGAGTTGCCCTACATTGACTTCTTTGGTTATTGGCATAGATTAACTTTACTTGTGCTAAGTGTATGTCTCCTCCTAACTTATCAATTGTTTATGTGAAATCATTAATTTTCCTTTGTTATCCTGTGTCAGGGTTCTATACCATGTCATCTTCATTTGGACATTTCCAAGTTGTGACATTTGCAGTCAGACGTTGCTGTCGGAAAGTTCAAAGTGAACATGTGTTGATCCTGGGACAGGCACTCACTTAGCAATATGTGCTACTTAACTTGCTCAGACCACATGTTTATGTCAAGCCATAGCATACTGTTCTTCCTTCATACTGGCTACATCTCCAGTTTGTGCTCAGTGTATAGGGCTGCTGATGTGTATCCCCACAGTTGATAGAACCTTTCTTTAGTATACCACTGAATGGTAGCTGTGGCATTGCACCAGATACTGTCACAGTGTCTTGTAATGGTCTTGTGGCCTGAAATTGTGTTACTCTCATGATGTAGACTGTCATCTTTATTGATGTAGGATTCCTATTGCAAGAGCAGAATGTCTGGCTCCAGCTGAGGTCACGCATAACTGATTGTTTGCCTACTTAATATGATCCCATGTAATATTCACTTTCTTCCATGGTGTCAAGGTCATGGAGTATCTACATATAAATGGCACAGACTATTTATGTATGGTTTGTGAAACTCAGCTGTGAATGTGACTAAGACTTGTTACCTACATACGTATGGCACCAATCCATTGGGATTTTGATTTGTTTTGTTTGAATGAAATGGGTAACACATTACCTCTCTGTCATTTCTAATTTCCTTTTCAACTTAGTGTTCAATAGCTTTGAGAAAATAATGGTGAAAGATGCACATGAAAACTGAAATGCCACAATAAATGCAATAACAGTCTTGTAGTATGTGTCCATATCATTTACTTGTATGACACAAAGGAAGTCAAAAGTGTTTCAAACAATGAAAACACAAGAAAAATTCTATCATGGTGAATGAAAGTATAGTAGTAGAGGCAAAAAGGTTCGGACTCCAATGTACAAACTACAGCTGCCCTAAAAAAATATAAATATATCCCTACAAAAATTCACAGTGTGAATGCTAAACACACACTCATGTGACAGTGCCTCCTCGTCTGTGGCTGGCAGTGGTGTACTTAGTCCACATGTAGAAGGACCACAGACAGGGGAAGATGGTATGGGAAAAGCCTTGTACATGTAGTGATGGATGTCAAAAGGCATTCCAGTCAGGGAGCTCATTTTGTCATTACCGTTGTGTATTTGAAACATAAGCTCCCTCTGCACCGCCTTGATCTTCCAGAGCTGAGTTACAACCTGATCCATCACATCTTGAACTCTTATACTGCTCCCAAGACTTGGTCAATGGTGATCTGGCTGGCAAAGATGCCAGTGGCCTCACTTTGCTGTCTCACTGATTCCCTCGTATCTCAATGAGACTGCAGGATTTGAGCGGCAGTATCTCTGCTTGTAGGTGATTGAGTCACTCCTACACTAGTTGGCAGCTTTCGGCCAAACCCTCCTGGCTCTCTAGCAGCACCTCACCCAAACTGAATCAGTAAATGTGAACTGAGCACATGGATCTCCCCCCAGGGAATTTGTTGTGAACAGACCTTAAACTTTTGTCTCTAAATGCAAATCTCTTACACACACAAACACACACACATAGGCAAGAAAGGAGATGCAGGATAGTTTTCAATACATTTATCGAAAAGATTGCAATCTACGATAAAATGCATGAGCTGCAATGATTAACATATTGAGGAATGACAAAATCAAGATTGTGAAAATCAGATATGTGAAGATGAACAACCTCAAAATATTGCAATAAACATGAATATATATTATTCCTTCCTAAAGCCTATTCTCTAGCATCTACCGAGATCATGGCAGTGTAAGACTAATCTGTCTATGCAGTGTCCATGAGAAGCACACTCCAACCCCATTTCTTTAGTACAAGGTCGGGCCTCCAGTCTCCAGATAAGGCTCAGTAGAGACACAAAGGCTGAGGTTGCTGCAAACTGACGTGCTGTGTAGACGGAAAACCATGGCTGGAATTCCCTCACTAATGCCCTTTTTTCCTACAAGGTGTTTATATAAGGAACATGTTTTGTTCTTGCAAAATAAGCCTGACACAGTTATATACGTAAGTGCTGGACTGTTTGCGCAGTCTTGTGGCAGCAATTAAAAAATATTATCCTGTGTTCTTTCACATTCTGTTCTTGTCAACCCGGGGCAGAAGAACATGATGAAAATATTTTATGAATAGCACTGATAGTGACACTCTCACAGAATAGCAACTGATTATGAAAATAAAAACATCACCACTGAAACAAGCTGTACTAAAATGAATATAATTAATAAATGAAACAGAACACATGATCTGAGTGAAAGGGCACAGGCTGCGAGCCTAAGCTAAACCAAACACTGGGCCCCGGCAAGAAGCTAAAAAATGGACCAATTATAGTGTTTAGCTACAAATAGGTAACCTTCAAATGTAAAATCAGACTGATAGAATGATTAGGCCTTTGTGCAATTTTCATTGTTTAACACATACAGGCTGATTTACACAGAAGCAAACTCCAGTGATGATGTTGTAGAGATGTCCTGAAATGCAAAATGTCATTTCTGAAGTGTACATTACATGTACCAGACATTCAACCCACTATTCAGCATGTCACATCACATGGTAGAAAATCTTTGATTCAACAGACTGTGAATTATGTGAGGATTTACATCAATTCAATTTATCTATGAGAAGGTGTTAACATGCTTAGGGAACACAACAGCTGATATTTTTATCCATAACTTGACATGTTGACTGTCAAATGCGCAGATTATTTAGATGTGAGCACATATAAAAGTAAAGGAAGTTACAGCAACGTTACATTGCACTATTGTTTTGCCGATACAAAAACAGGGCATCATGGTAGTTGTAGTCATCTGTTGACACCATAGACAATGGTTGTTGAGTTATGAGTTATACATATATATTTCAAAAACTATAGTGAAGATAAACAGACATTTACAACATGTACACACATATGGGTATGATGTAAATCGGTGAAAATTCCACTTACAAGCAGTACACCTTCATGTAAAAATATATGGAGTTTTGTACCTGTTTTTAGAAAAATAACAGCATACATTGATGGAAAGCAAGGGACTAAGCAAATGCAAGGAATGTACTCTAATTATTTCATCCACCATGACAGACAACTCTCCCTCTGTGAAATGTGAATTTCTCCTCCCTGCCATTCAATCAATCATCATGATTTATATAGCACAGCTTATCACCTGGGTGTCTCAGGGCACTAGCTTGGGGACACGGGTCAGTCGAAGAGGCAGGCCTTGAGGTCCTTCCTGAACTGTGCCAGCAATGGGGACTTTGTGATTATTTGTGAAAAAAACAGTGCCCAAAAAAACATAGATAATCAAAGAAAGTAATATTAACAAAAATCACAGAGAGAGAGAAACACAGATAAAAAAAAAAAACTGTCTCCTGTATGGCAATTCCTGCTGGGAAAATAGTCTACTGCAGTGTGGTGGCAAAGGATCATGGACAGAATTGGAACGTGTTTTATTTTATATTGTGTTTTGCATGTGTCCTAATTGTTCAATATACAACAGGTGTAGGATGGTAGTACCCAACCAATAGCGACAATCATAGCACTATACTGAACAGGTCCCACAAAGGACTCCCGTTATCATGGAACTCCGCTGATACATCAACAGCACAACTGTGTTAGCTGAACGGGCTCTCTGAAACACTGTCGTCAAAACAGCGACGGTGGGCTAATCATCAGCATTGAGTCCGCAACATCAGCTGTGGCATGCAGCTGGCAGGATGGAGTACACTCTGTCGTGGCAGTCTGCAGCTCAGCCATAATACATCTAAATAGCAAGGGCAGAACACTGTGGACTTTAGGGTTGTTTTGAGTCCGCAGCTACCGTAGATTGGCGGTTATACCAACAAGATCTAATTCAGCCACATAGACCTCCTTTGAGTAAGAGTAACAGTTCTCCATAGAGAAAGTATTTTTGAAATTAGTGAGGTACTCTTTGTATTAATTTATGCTTCTAGTGGTTCCATTCAACTTCTTCTTTAAGGCTGTAATTACAACACATGTCGTTACTTTACTCTCACTCCCAATTTGTATGAGGAGGTAATCTGACAATCTCCTAGCTGTTTTTATGATCAGGACTAGCCAACCCTGCATACATTGCCACATGATTAGTGACCAGTTGTGAGAAAACAGGGCTGATTGCAGAGGCCCCCTAACTTTTTGCCCCCATTTTCCACTTTTTGCTGGTGTTTTCCTGACTCTGATGGTGCCCTGGGTACTGCTAACCAGTCCCAGGGCCTGTGCTCTGTGTAAAATGGATATGCAAATTAGGCTAATTATAATTGGCTAAGATAACCTACCTATAAGTCCCTAGTATATGGTAGGGCATGTAGGTTTAGGGACCACAGCATAGGTGGTGCACCCATAGGTGCACTGCTGAGGTGCCCAGTGTCATTTTAAAGGCAGGCCTGCCTTGCTGGCTGCTTTTAAATTAAAGTTATATGCAAATTCGACTTTGGAAATAAAAGTAGTTCCAAAGTCTTAAACTACCTTATTTTTACATATAAGTCACCCCTAAGGTGTGCCCTATGTGCCCCTAGGGCTGGGTGCCATGTAACTATAAGCAGGGACTTTATAAAAATAGTTTTATAAGCCTTGCTGAGGTAAAAACAGCCAAATTCGTTTTTCCCTCATTGTAGTAAATGGCCTTCGTAGGCTAGAATGGGGAGACTTTATTTAAATTTTTAAAGTCTCCTTAAATGATGCATACCAAGAGTTTGGTATCAAATTAATTGTTGTAATAAATCCCACAACTTCCAGTTGTTGGATTTAATATAACTTGTTCAGGTAAAGAGTTTTAAACTTTACCTGAAAAGTTACCAATTTCAGCCCTGCATTGTTTTTTCTGCTGTGCTCTGATTGGCCAGCCTTGAGCAGCTTGGCCAAGCTGCCTTGATGAGGAGTGAAGTGGCCTGGCTTCACATAAAGGAATGTGCCTGTGGAAAGGAATCTCCCCTCAGCAGATGGTGAGGCAGGAAGGGGGAGGGCTGCCAAACTGGTCTTCAAAGGCAGAGAAGGACATTTGGAGCAACCAGCAACACCCCCACATCCTGCAACCCCAGACAACTAGGTGCCCCCTTGATTAGATTAGGAGAGGGCAGGAGAGGGGTGTGTTTATGATTTTTAGCCACACCAGTGGGTGGGCTCAGCCAGATGTAACCTCCAAAAATCAGATTCAGCCATGATGGATTTTTAGAGAATGTTGCCTCCTGGGATTGATTTTTGCCACACTTCCCAGGAAGTGGTCATCACAGGGGGAAGGACCCTGCACCTGATTGGAGAACCAGGACCCCCCTGCTTTTCACCCAGGAGCAAGGATAAAACAGGCAGACCTGCACCCACACCTCAGTTCCCTACCACATCCAACAAGGAAGAACAACAGAAGAAGAAGGACTGCCCTGCTGGACCCCTGGCCTGCACCTGGAACCTGCACTCAGAAGGACTGCACCAGCTGCACATTTGGGCTTCACCACAAGAAGGACTTTGCCTGGCTTCAACTGGTTCAAGGAGGGACTCCCTGTTTGCTACAGGTGAAAAATTGCTAACCAGAGACCCCTGCACCAACTCCTGAAGAAAGCGACCAGCTGACCACTGTCCAGTGGCCAAAAAGGAGTTTGCGCCAGGTGCATTCTGGGAGTTGTAGTCCGCACCCCCCAAAGACCATCTCAGAACTTCTGGACCCTTGGGGTGAGCTGTGGACCTCAAAAGAACCTTAAAAGGACATCTGGGAGAAGCCCCAGAAGTTTGGAGAAGTTTGGACAATTTTTGAAAAAAAGCTCCATAGAGGGACCGACCCGCCGCTGCAACTCTAGCCGGCTTGCCTCAACCGCGACCCGGCCTGATTTGCTGGTTCGTCCCGGTAAAGAAAAATATCCAAAAAAGAGACTAAGGGGGTCATTCTGACCCTGGCGGTAAATACCGCCAGGGCCGGGGTCGGCGGTAGCACCGCCAACAGGCTGGAGGTGCTCCGCCGGGCATTCTGACCGCGGCGGTACAGCCGCGGCCAGAAGCGGAAAGCCGGCGGTGTACCGCCGACTTTCCGCTGCCCATGGGAATCCGCTATGGCGGCGCAGCATGCTGCGCCGCCATGGGGATTCTGACAGCCCATACCCCCATCCTGTTCCTGGCGGTTCACCCGCCAGGAACAGGATGGTGGTATGGGGTGTCGTGGGGCCCCTGGGGGCCCCTGCAGTGCCCATGCCAATGGCATGGGCACTGCAGGGGCCCCCGTAAGAGGGCCCCACAAAGAATTTCAGTGTCTGCTTTGCAGACACTGAAATTCGCGACGGGTGCAACTGCACCCGTCGCACCTTCCCACTCCGCCGGCTCCATTCTGAGCAGGCTTCCTCGTGGGAAGGGTGTTTCCCGCTGGGCTGGCGGGCGGACTTTTGGCGGTCGCCCGCCAGCCCAGTGGGAAACCCAGAATGACCGCCGCGGTCTTTTGACCGCGGTACGGTCTTCTGGCGGTTCCCGCTTGGCGGGCGGCTCCCGCCACCCGCCAAGCTTAGAATCAGGGCCTAAGTCCGAAGGTAAAAAGTTGACCGGGACCTCCCATCCAGCGTATCCGAGGAGGGCTCCATGGACGTCGGATCAAGATCCAGGTTTAACCCGGTCGAAGGATTTTCACCTCGAAAAAACGACTAAGTCCGAAGGTAAAAATATCCACTGAGGATTCCAGCATCGCGTATCCGGAGAAGGGCTCCAGGAGGTCAGATTGGACTGGCAGGTTCGTCCCGCTGAAGAAAATCTTAAAAAAAAAGACTAATGGGGTCATTCTGACCTCGGCGGTAAAAGGCGCTTACCGCCGGTCAGAAGACCGCCATAACACCGCTGCGGTCGCGGTAAACCGCCACGGTCATTCTGACCCGCAACTGGCAAACCGCCAAAAACCCGACATCCACAAAAGTCCGCCACACCAACGGGCAGCGCAAAACAGGCGATGACCAAACCTCCACCGTCACGCCAACAGAAATACGCCCATGCCATTCCGTCCCACAAATCCCCGCAGCGGTGTTTCAACCGCGGTATTCCATTGGCGGTACACACCGCCGAGCTCAAAATACACACACCTTTACAAAACACTACCACATTGGACAAATCAAAATACACACACCTGAGACACATACACACACCACTCCCACACACCCAATTAAATATAAAACACACACCCACATCACCCACAAACCCTTACGACCACAATTGCGACTGAAGGACATAGAGTAGACCATCACACAGAGGCAAATCACAACATCACCCACACAATTTCCACGCATAAAACACCATACACCACCACACTCACCACACACTACAACACATACACCACCCCTCACCTCATCCACACCACCCCATGGCACCCCAAAGACACCCCAGGTCCTCTGACGCAGAACTCAGGGTCATGGTGGAGGAAATAGTTCGTGTAGAGCCCCAGCTCTTCGGTGCACAGGTGCAGCACACCACCATTGCCAGGAAGATGGAGCAGAATAGTGGACAGGGTCAACGCTGTGGGACAGCACCCACGCAATCGGGACGACATCAGGAAGCGGTGGAACGACCTACGGGGGAAGGTGCGTTCCATGGTATCAAGGCACAACATCGCGGTACAGCGGACTGGCGGCGGACCCCCACCTACTCCCACAGAATTCACAGCATGGGAGGAGGAAGTCTTGCACATCCTGCATCCTGAGGGCCTCGCAGGAGTAGGCGGAGGAATGGACTCTGGTAAGGCAAATCTCCACTACTTCATTCCCCCCACCCCACCTGCATGCCAAATCATACCCCCACCCTCACCCCCACCCCATCACACCAACTCCTTGCAAATGGCTCACCATCACAACCCACCCATCCCAAAACCTAGCCCTGCATGCCTCCCCAAAGCATGGACACCCATCACCAAAGCATGCCCAATGCACACACCCATCACCCCCACAAGCCACCGTCACAAAAGCCCCCACAAGGGAATGCCAGCACTGGGGTACACAGCCACCCACCCATTACACGAAATGCCACACACAGAAGCAATAACCATACTCTTATACCCCTGCAGGACCCGAACGCCACCACACCGCCACGGAGGGTCCAGAGATGTCCATCCCACCCCCAGAAGAGGCCCCCAGTGATGACAGCAGTCTCCCTGGACCCAGATGACCAGCCCGGCCCATCGGGGACCTCTGGACAGTCGGTTCCCCACAGACAGCCACAGGCTACACCCGACCTAACCCCCTCTGGGAACACCAGCACAGCTCCCACCCAGCGGGACCATGCCTCTGTCTCCAGGACTCATCAATCAGCGGTGTGTCCACCACTACAGGGCACCCAGGTTGACCCACCACCCCAACAACAACAGGGACCTGGGGGCAGTGGTAGTGGGCACACCGTCCAGGGGACAGAAGCCCAGGGAAACAGGGGAACTGGGAGGGCTGATGTGCGACAGGGGGGGGACAGGCCCATGGGAACCGACTCTCCAAGAGGCCCTCTCCTCCATCATGGGAGCATACCACCGCTCCCAGGAGACGATGGCTACGGTACTGGCCAGGTTCCAGGAGATCCAGGTACTGCAGGAGGAACAGTACATGGGGTTCAGAGAGGAACTGAGGAACATTAGTTCCGCAATGGGGACCATCGTCGTGGCCCTTAACCAGATAGTCACCACATTGTGGGACCGTGTGGCACCACAAAGGGCCCCTGTCACTAGCCTGGACCAGGAACAGCCTACCACCTCCGCCGGCGCTAGTGGACAGGAGGCCCCCACACAATGACAGGCCACCAGAACCCCACCTCCTGCAGAAGAAGAACCACCCCGCAAGCGGCACCTGAGATCTCACAAGAAGACAGAGTAGGATGCCAAGACCCCCGCCAGCAAAGGATACCCCCTGATGTCATCCCACTGTCCCACATTGTCACCCTGTCCAACCTTGAACTGCCCTGCTCCATCCTTCCACAGGCATATGGACAATGCACCTGTGAGACTGAAAACTGGACTCTGCCATGGACATTACTCCGCCATCACCCATCACCGTTTTACAATCATGTTCCTTAATGTAGCACTTTATTAAAATCACTTATTGCACTTAAAAAATCTGGATTCTGCTTGTATTTTGAACAAATGTATTAGACATAACGGTGCAATAATGTTCAGTCACATTGTGATGACAACATACCACTGTCACACAGCTGTAGTCCATGGGCAAACAAAGCAGAGGTCACGCAGTGGGGCCCACAGCTCTGAAAACGGAAGGGAAAGTCACAACTCAGTTGACAGGAACTGGGGGGAAACTCAGACAGTAGAGAGGCAGGAGACTTTAAGTAAATGTAAAATGGCGTGGTTGATTCGTACCTGTGTGCTACTGAAAATACTGTTGTATCACAGTGTCCCTGTTGTCTGTGTCGTCCCCGTCGTCTTCCTCCTCTTCACTCTCCACAGGCTCCACAGCTGCTACAACACCACCATCTGGACCATCCTCCTGCAGGAAAGGCACCTTGCGTCGCAATGCCAGGTTGTGAAGCATACAGCAGGCCACGATGATCTGGCACACCTTCTTTTTTGAGTACATTAGGGATCCACCTGTCATATGCAGGCACCTAAACCTGGCCTTCAGGAGGCCGAAGGTTCTTTCTATAATCCTCCTAGTTTGCCCATGGGCCTCATTGTAGCGTTCCTCTGCCCTTGTCCTGGGATTCCTCACTGGGGTAAGTAGCCACGACAGGTTGGGGTAACCAGAGTCACCTATTAGCCACACAAGGTGTCTCTGTAGCTGTTCCATCACATAAGGGATGCTGCTATTTCACATGATGTACGCGTCATGCACTGACCCAGGGAACTTGGCATTTACATGGGAGATGTACTGGTCAGCCAAACAGACCACCTCGACATTCATCGAATGATAACTTTTTCTGTTCCTGTACACCTGCTCACTTTCACTGGGGGGAACCAAAGCCACATGAGTCCCATCAATGGCACCAATGATGTTGGGGATATGGCCAAGGGCATAGAAATCGCCCTTCACTGTAGCCAAATCGCCCACCTCAGGGAAAACAATGTAGCTCCGCATGTATTTCATCAGGGCAGACAACACTCTGGACAAAACCTTAGAAAACATAGGCTGAGACATCCCTGATGATATGGCCACTGTTGTTTGGAATGATCCACTTGCCAAAAAATGGAGTACTGACAGAACCTGCACCAGAGGGGGAATCCCTGTGGGTTGGCGAATGGGGGACATCAGGTCTGGCTCCAGCTGGGCACACAGTTCCTGTATAGTGGCTCTGTCAAGCCTGTATGTCAGTATGACATATCTTTCTTCCATTGTCGACAGGTCCACCAGCGGTCTGTACACGGGAGGATTCCTCCATCTCCTCGCAAGTCCCAGCGGACAGTGCCTAGGAAGGACAACATGGAGCACAGAGTCAAGCAACCCACAGGTACGTAACCACAGCTTGCACAGTACACGATTCGCTATGCATTGAATGGCTTGTATGATTGGCAATGCAAGGCCTAGGCCTGTGTGACGCTGTAGAAATTAAGCCACTTGGGCCCTTGAAATGGCGGCTGCCTGACCTGTGAAGTGTGACAATGGGATGTGAGGTCAATGCGCTGGCGTGGCACACTGTGGCGGTAGGCAGTCGGAGACCGCGGCGCAAAGCAGCATTGGTTAACATTGAACCCTATGGGTCTCAGGAGCCAATGACGATGTGCGCCGGCGGACGCGGTACGCACTGCCGCGGGCGTGACCGCCATTTTCTATCTGCTTAATCACTCGAGACCTGATCATCCACAGGAGAGGACCTATACTGCAAGTGCTGCTGTGACCTCGGTCTGGAAGAGACAATGGCTGCCGCGACTGGGGAAAGGGCCCCTGCCTTCACATCTGAGGAATTGGAGAAACTTGTTGATGGGGTCCTCCCCCAGTATGCGCTACTCTATGGTCCTCCAGACCAACAGGTAAGTACACAGGGAGCATGTTGTATGGGCTATGCCTGTGTTGAGTGGGGTGGATGTAAGATGGTGGGGAGGGGAGCGAATGAGGAATGCAATGCACGACAGATGAGAGCATGTGCCACATGGCAAGGTTGGGGAGGGGGGGCCACTCACATCGACCATGCAGAAAAGTGATGATATTTCTTTTCCCACCCTGTCCATGTCACATAGGTCAGCGCCCATCAGAAGACCGACATTTGGCGTGCCATCGCCAAGGACGTCCGGGCCCTGGGGGTCCACAACAGACGGGGCACCAACTGCCGCAAGAGGTGGGAGGACATCCACCGCGGGAGCAGAAAGACCGCCGAGGCTCTGCTGGGGATGGCCTCCCAACCTAGGAGGGGTGCCACACGGCAATTGACCCCCCTGATGTCCCGGATCCTGGCGATGGCCTACCCCGATTTGGATGGGCGCGTGAGGACATCACAGCAGACACAAGGGGGTGAGTCTCAGCACATTCTGCTATATCAGCGCACAGTGGAGGTGTCTGGGTGGTGGAGGAGGGCTGTGGCTATCTCTAGGCCAGGGCGGTTTCTGTAGGCGAGGCCCCTCCGTTAGGCATGGCCCTGTGCCCCCGCCCCCCACCTCTGTAGGGTGCTAAGTACAGCTATCCATGGCCCGGGCTCACCTATGTGTGCAGTTATCCTCCATAGACTTGTAGGCCAAGTCACAATAATTGAGTAGTGTACCCCGAGTGCGCGGCGTAGTGCAGGGGGCTTCTGTGTCTGTCCTCTCCGCCAACGGTGCCGCCAATGCATGCACTCAACATGTCTTTCTTTCTTATCCCCCCCCCCTTTTTTGGGGTTTTCCTGTTCATGTGTGCATTAGCATCATCAGGCGGAGGAGAAGTGGCATCGGCGCACGAGGGAGCTGCATCTCACATGGCCCCGGAGGGCCCTGCAACCGACTCCGAGTTCACCAGTGAGACGGAGGGCGAGGGGAGCACCACAACGGGGACCCGTGGAGACGTCAGCGACACCGACACGTCCTCGGAAGGGAGCTCCCTTGTGGTGGTGGCAACATCCGTGCCCACCGCAACAACAGGTACAGCCGCCACCCAGCGCACCAGCTCCACCCTCCCAGCAGCCCCTCAGCGTTCGCCCCGTGCCCGCTCTGCCAGGAAGCCGGGCATCTCCTTCGCCCCAGGCACCTCAGGCCCTGCCCCAGTTACCCCTGCTGCCCTCAGTGCGGAGATCATTGACCTCCTCCAGACGCTCATTGTTGGGCAGTCTACCCTTTTGAATGCCATCCAGGGGGTGGACAGGGAGGTGCATCGGAGCAATGCATACCTGGAGGGCATTCATTCGTGTCAGGCTGCCCATCAGTGATCGTTCAACGCTCTGGCCTCAGCACTGACGGCAGCCATTGTCCCTGTCTCCAGCCTCCCTCCTCCAACTCCCTCCGCCCAGTCCCACTCCCCTGTTCCTCTGCCTATCCCAGACACACCTACAGACCAGCCTGCACACACATCAACACCCAAGGGCAGCTCATCCAGACATAAGCACCACAGATCACACAAGCATTCACGCAAGCAACATCCACATGCAGACATGCCAACAGCCACTGCCTCCTCTGTGTCCCCCTCCTCCTCGTCTCCCTCCTCCCTCCCTGTGACATCTCCACTCACACATGCATGCACAACATCATCAGCCACTACGTCCATCACCAGCACACCCACCAGAACACTCCGCACACGTGCAGTCACCACCCCCACTGCCATTTACACGATCCCTGTGTCCTCTCCCAGTGTGTCTGTCACCCCCTCTTTCAAACCACACAAACGCAGGCAGCCAACCACCCAACAGCCATCCACCTCACAACAGCCTCCGTCACAAGCACCTGCACCCATAGACAGCATACTTGACTCTCCTACAACCACATCCTCTTCCTCCACTCCCATACCCACTTCCACCTTCCAATTGCTCCTAAAAAGTTTTTCCTCTCCAAAATTAACCTCTTTGCATTACCTGACCCACCCCGTCCATCTCGTAAGAGTCCAAACAGCACCTCAGCCACCACAAGCCCTGCACCTACTAGGACCATAGTTCAGGGCTATTGGAGTCCACCAGCTCCTTGGGCCGGAACATCGGCCAGCAGCAAGGGGACAGCCAGCCCACCCCCTGGGAAAAGAACCAAAAAAGGGAAGGGCCGGCGCGACAGGCCTGAGACGGCTGCCCCCAAGGACACTACCCTTGCACCGTCACCTGGCACATCCACAAAGGGAGGCAAGGGCCCCAGAGATTCGGCGAAGGAGGGCAAGGGCAGCAGGGCGGACAAGTCCGGCAGCAGGCGAGCTGCCCAGGAGGGCCCCACCAGCCCCATTTCGGGTGTGACGGAGGACACCCACGGGCCCAGGACTCCAGCACAGGAGGGCCCCGCTAGCGAAAGGTCGGATGGCGACTGAGCGGGAATTATTGGCCAGATCCGGTTCCCCAGGAACACAAGACAAGCACCGCTGAACAGGGCCCCGCCGTGACAAGCACCACTGAACAGGGCCCCGCCGTGACAAGCACCGCTGAACAGGGCCCCGCCATGACAAGCACCGCTGAACAGCGCCCCGCCATCTCAAGAACCGCTGAACAGGGCCCCGCCGTGACAAGCACCGCTGAACAGGGCCCCGCCGTGACAAGCACCGCTGAACAGGGCCCCGCCGTCTCAAGAACCGCTGAACAGGGCCCGCCGTCTCAAGAACCGCTGAACAGGGCCCGCCGTGACAAGCACCGCTGAACAGGGCCCCGCCATGACAAGCACCTCTGAACAGGGCCCCGCCATCTCAAGAACCGCTGAACAGGGCCCCGCCGTGACAAGCACCGCTGAATAGGGCCCCGCCATGACAAGCACCGCTGAACAGGGCCCGCCATCTCAAGAACCGCTGAACAGGGCCCGGCCGTGACAAGCACCACTGAACAGGGCCCTTCCTGTCAAGCACCGCTCCGCTGGGCCCTTCCTGTCAAGCACCGCTCCGCTGGGCCCTTCAACTCAAGCACCGCTCCGCTGGGCACCGCCGTCTCTGAACTGCTCCGCTGGGCCCATCCTGTCAAGCACCGCTCCGCTGGGCCCTTCCTGTCAAGCACCACTCCGCTGGACCCTTCAACTCAAGCACCGCTCCGCTGGGCACCGCCGTCTCTGAACTGCTCCGCTGGGCCCTTCCTGTCAAGCACCGCTCCGCTGGCCCTTCCTGTCAAGCACTGCTCCGCTGGGCACCGCCGTCTCTGAACTGCTCCGCTGGGCCCTTCCTGTCAAGCACCGCTCCGCTGGGCCATTCCTGTCAAGCACCGCTCCGCTGGGCACCGCCGTCTCTGAACTGCTCCGCTGGGCCCTTCCTGTCAAGCACCGCTCCGCTGGGCCCTTCCTGTCAAGCACCGCTCCGCTGGGCCCTTCCTGTCAAGCACCGCTCCGCTGGGCACCGCCGTCTCTGAACTGCTCCGCTGGGCCCTTCCTGTCAAGCACCGCTCCGCTGGGCCCTTCATCTCAAGCACCGCTGGCCATTGGCAGGGCCGGATCTGTGTCGGGCAGGGCTTCACGAAGCACTCTGGCCAACATGCCTCCTCCATAACCAGTGGAGTCTGTAATCCACCTGATGGACTGTGGCTTTGCACTTCCCAGTATGTGACAGTGGTCATCCCACCCACTGTAGAGACTTGAGAGACTGTGGCTTTGCACTCCCCAGGATGGTACAGTGGGCAATCCACCCACTGTAGAGACTTGAGAGACTGTGGCTTTGCACTCCCCAGGATGGTACAGTGGGCATGGAGGCCCCTCGTGGATCTGGCGTCGTGGACTCATGTGGCTGAGGTGCCCCCCCTTCCCTTCACCCTGAGGTGCCTGTAGTTTTATTATCTGATGCCCCAGCAGTGTTCTCTCCAATGGAATCGGGTCTCATGTGTGGGCTTTGCCCATGTGTTTATGCACATTGGCCCACGAACAATGGAAGGTGGCCAATATGTGCCAGACTTTTGGGCTATGTATATATTGTTCATGTTGTATAATATTTTATTTAGATATTTCATATTTCACTTAACTTCAAATATGCTATAATATACTTCAATTTTCATTTTCATGATCAATTTATTTTGTCTTTGCATTCTTCCGGGGGGTTTGGGGGGTGTCATTCTGACTTGTTGCTCTGCATTGGTGTGTAGGGTTTGGGTGGGGGGTGGGGGGTGGGTGTGTCGCGTATGTGTGCGCCCGTAACCTTTTCTCCTCCCCCCTCCCCTGTGTCGTAGGTGCAGTACTCACCGTTGTCGTCTGCGCCGGCGTTCGTGCTCCTGGTAGAGGAGCAGGTAGACAATAGCTGGTAGGATGTTTAATTTGGGTTCCATGCTGTCCAGATTCCTCGTGGAGTGTATAGAGGTGAGCGTTTTCCCGTTCGTAGTCTGTTTCCGCCGTGTTTTTATCGGCGGGGCTCCCGCACCGGAAAAGGTGGCGGATTGGTGGGTCGTGTTAGGGTGGGCGGTACATTGTCTGCCGCCTGTCTGTTGGCGGTGACAGCCGCCCTCTTTGTTTGTCCCGCCATGGCGGTCGGAGTGTTAAAGTGGCGGGCTGTGTTGGCGGTTCCCGCCAGGGTCAGAATTCCATTTTTTTTACCGCCTGCCTGTTGGCGGGTTGGCCGCCGCTTTAACACTGACCGCCAGGGTTGGAATGACCCCCTAAGTGTGAAGGTAACCTTTTAACCGAGGCCTCCCGCAGCCTGTAGCCGAGCAGGGCTCCATCGCGGTCGGCCTTAAACTTTGACTTTGCCCTGGTCGAGGTGCAACCAGATGACCCGATTAGCACTTTTTGTTTCTAGGCGCTAAAAAATAATAATTCTTTAAAAATTCATATCTCCGGTTCCCCTTATCCGATTTTATTCGTTTTGGTGTCATTTTCAAGATAAAAATATATTCTATTTTTATAAATTGGTTTTGGATTTTTAAACTGTTTCCTGTGTTTTATTTAATTACTGTTTTGTGATATTTGAATGCTTTGCACTCTGTTTCCTAAGTTAAGCCTTGACGCTCGTTGCCAAGCTATCAAGGGTTGAGCTGGGGTTAATTTACTGAGACCTAACTGGACCTTAGTGGAGGTTAGTGGCCTATTGCTAAGTGTAGGTACCTACCTGCCCTTACCAATAACCCATTTTCCAACACCAGTTCTTATGGAATTCCTTCCCCTCCAGAAAGATTCTAGAAGTGTTGGTGACTATGAGACCCCAGAGGGCTACATTCGCCCTAAGGTACTCAATTGGCAATGCTCCATGTAATAGGGTCTTTACTTTATTCCTTTTCAATTCTACCTGTGTCCCAATCTCCACTCTGCAGTAAGGTTTGACTTGTTGAAGTCTCCCGTTGTAGTGATGGTGAGATGAAAGGGAGGCCACCAGTGCTTCACCATAAGGCAGGTCTTCCACCATCATTCAAGGATGCCTCAAACCTATTCTCACACTTCAGTTTATGACCAGCACAGGGAGACCCTTACCACTAATGTCTTCTCCTCTTGCAGCTGAACCACTGTGCTACAGATAAAATGTAAAAAGATGTGGGAGAAATACTCTAGCCTCACAATTTCCTAATGACACAATAGTTACACAGAAAAGGTGGTGCCGGTTATTGATTCACACCTGTTCCCTGTCACCAAACTTCTGTCTGTTACCCCTTAGGTATACATATCATTTATGGATGGAAAAGCCTCACCCATGATATTATGATATGTTTCAGCCTTGCCCAGTCTACCCCATCAGGTTAAGATAGTACTAACCCATCGGTGTCAACCTTAATCCAAAAAGTATTCTTTTATTGGGAAAGGGAGAATAGTAAATTATGTCCTGGTAATGTAGGGTATCAATTCTTAATAGAATAAAACTGCCTCTGTGCATATCCGGGAAATCTCCTTTCTTATAGATTACACATTGTAGGATTAAAAACTTGTTGCTTTAAACCTGCGGAGCAACCAAAGATGAGTGACAGGGATTTTTTTTTAAGGGATCAACAGACTCCCACAACTGTTGTTGCCAGCATGTTTCAGCCTTCCAACAAGAATGCCTGCCTGGAGTTTTAAACAGCGCTTTACCTTCCAGGACCAGGGTCCTGGGACTTCGTCAGGGCACGTTTACAAAATAGATCCCCACTGTCTGTCCAACATTTCAACAAAACATGTATAGAGATAAGACTAAGGCCCTCATTACAAGTTTGGCGCTCAGTGTACCACTGCAGTGGAGTTAGCTGCTACACCGCCACAGGGCCGGCAGTGAAGACCGCCATATCACAAGTGCTGGAAAAGTACCTGCAGGACACAGCCAAGTCACCATTCGGCCCGCCACAGCGGACGGGCTGGCGCTCCAGGCAGCAGCCATCTCCAGCATGGCAGTCAGGCAGCATCCCACGACCATATTACAAGGTTCCACACCGCCAGAATTTCTGAGGCGGAAACAAACAATATAAAACAGAACTTCTACCTTCCAGAACACAGGCATGTCCGTAGGTGCCATGGCACGCGAATTGCAACTCCTTCCAATCCTCTACCTGGTACTGCAACTCTCAGACCAGGGACAGTGACCATAACACCAACCCTAAGTAAACCAGCCTAGCACACACTGGAGGGAACAAGGTTAGTACATTCACACAGCACACACACGACACGGGAAGCCATTCCCCCACACACATACATGTAAACAAACAGCTGTACCAACACACACACATACACACCAATATCCACAACCACTACACATACATGGTGAATGAAAGCCAGGCCTAGGTAGGTAACAACGACACCAACGGTGTAGTGCAGCATAAATACAATATATTGCAAATACGTGCAAAAACCAAGGTACATACAGGCCCAAGGGCCAGTCCAAAATCCAAAGTGCCCGAGCTCACTGCGCACATGATGATGCACCAACTTGACTCCTGACTGCAAAGTGCAGGCCTCCACAGAGCAGGGGCATCAATGGGGAATGCAGGCACTTCAGTGGTGAGGGGGGTGAGGCCAAGGGGGGTTCTTGGGCTTGGAGGGGGATCCTTCTGTCTGGGTCTGGAGGGGGACCCCTTAGGGGTGCCTTTAGATAGGGGTCCCTGGACTTGCCCTTGGATGGGATAAGTAAGGGGTGGGGGTTTGGGCTTGCCCTTTGAAGTGGAAGGAGTGGGCTTGGCCTAGGAGTAGGGGGGAGTGGGCTTGGGCTTGGGTTTGGCAGCAGGATCAGTGGACATAACAGGGGCAGAAGTGATAGGTGGTGGAGGGCAGGGGCAGTGGCAGACTGGGAGGTGGAAGGCAGGTACATAGGAAGGGTATCAGGGTGCTTGGAGGGAACAGGGACTGGGTCAGTGGTGGGAAACAGGGAAAACTCACCAAGGAAACGATTTTTAGGGACACATGGACGGTCACTGGAAAGACGTTTGGGAGTGTAGGGAGTGGGTATGGTTGTGAGATGTGTATGTGGATGTATCATGGGTGCAGGTGCATGAGTCTATGAAATGTGTGTGCTGGAGGACTGTTTGAGTGGGTGAGTGTGTATATTTAGATGTACTTGGAGGAGGTGGGGAGGAGATGCAGGGAAATGGCGGGGGAAGTGTGAGTGTATGTTGCGGTGGTGTCTGCAGCTATGGTGAATGTGCTGCATGTGGGTGTGTTGACAGTCGTGGTGTCTGTGCCAGTGGTGTATGGGGTGCATGAATGGGGGTCAGAAGATGTGGTGGCGGTGGCACTCAGGGCATATTTGGCAGGAACAGTGACTGATGTGATGCTGTGAGGGGGGAAGTGGTTGGGGAGTTGGTGCAGGGTGTGGATATTGTCATGTCTGCATGTGTGTGTTGAGTTTGTGTATGCCGGTGGTGGCATCTGTGGTGCTTATGCCTGTCCTTGCGTACCATGTCTGTTGATGTGAATGGATGTGGGTTAGTAGATGTGCCCTGGATGGGTGAGGGGAGAGGGATGTGGGATTGGGAACAGGTAGCTGGAGGGGGAACAGAAGAAGAAGGGACACTGGGTGCCATCAAGGAGAAGGCCAGAGCCTGAAACGATCCCTGTAGGCCAGACAAGGCACCTTGAATGCCTTCCAGAAACACATTGCACTTTTGCATCTGGGATGCCAGTCCCTGGATGGCATTCACTATAGATGTCTGCCCCACAGAGATGGACCTCAGGAGGTCAACAGCCTCCTCATTGAGAGCAGCAGGGCTGACTGGGGCAGGGGCAGAGGTGCCTGCAGTGAGGGAGATGCCCACCCTCTTGGGTGAGCAGGCACGGGCAACTGGGTGGGGAGCTACAGTGAGGGCGTTGCAGGTAAGAGGGTGGCAGATAAGGATGGTGCTTGAGTGGTCCCAGATAGGTCTGCCACTGTCAGGAAGCCGCCATTGGAGAAGGAATCTGAAGATGTAGTGGTAGATCTGGTCTCTCCCTTCACCGTCAGTCCCACTGGTTCCCTGGGCTCTGCTGGTGTCAGCCTCCTGGGTCCCGTGGGCTGCAGCTTCCCCACCAGCTGGTGCCCCTTCTCTTTCACCAGATGATGCTGATGCACATAAGGATAACAGAGGAGGACAGGGAGGGATATAGAGAGAGACAGAGTGCAATCGATCAATGCCAGCACAACAGTCACACAGGGATGAACATCAGCATTTGATGCCTTGCCATGATTCTTTATGCCCACCTCTGTGCATACTACAACTTGGGAGCACCATGGGGGAAACCGCAACAATGCACATGTCAACCACTGATGGTCTGACTGATGCAAACATCTACATGAGGATTGTCATACCTGCCACACCTGTCCAGTACCTGCCCACTACCTATGGCCGTTGAGGCAAGCACGCAAAGGACTGCACACCCAAGAGGATCCTGCACAGCTAGTTGGCAGGCCCCCTTGGCTATTGTCAAGAAGCACTGTAACCACATGGTGCACCCACCCCACCATAAATGCAGTGTTTGCCAGCTGATTAATGTCATGAATACACCCCTGGCACAGTGGTTGGCCAGGACCAATCACAATGCCCTGACACCCAAACTCTGAAGATTCAGTTGCCATGTGCTGGCAAGCAGATCTAGCAGGTAGGGGGCCACACAGTTTTTCATTGAAGGAGTCTGCCCTGCTAACACTGACTGCATAGCATTACTTACACCTGAGATGTCAATCCTGCCCAGCCCGACACAACCCATAGTAGACATCAGTGTACCTAGCATACACGCCACAGCTACCCAATGGTGCCCACCCAGAGCCACCATGCCAACATATGTCAAAAGTGAGAGTGAGTACTTACCCCCACGTGGCTGCTGTGCTGCACTCGAGTACCCATCCACCTCAGGGTAGGCCACCACCATTATGCGTGCCATTAGGGGGGTCAGGGTCCGACGGGCACCCCTCCCTCATTGGGAGGACGTCCCTAGCTGGGCCTCTGCAGACTTTTGAGCCCAGCATCAAAGGTCCTCCCACTGATTTCTGCAGTGGGTGCACTGCCGGACATGTACCCCCAGGGTCTGCACTTGCTTGGCGATGGCACGCTAAATCCCCTTCTTCTGATGGGTGCTGACCTGCATGGGTGACACAGACAGAAGAACACAGTCATGTAGGGTGGCATCCCTGGGACAGTACTGGATAGGAAACATCACACTTCCACTCCCACACGTCGTCAGCCAATGTATCCCTCTGCCCATCACCCATGTCCATGCTCCATTCACACTGTTACCTACCAAGGCCCCCATCCCCATGTGCACAACTCACATACAGGACAATGACAATGAGCTGACCTGCTGCTCTGGTGCCCCATACAACTGTCCAAACAGGGGAAGGACCCCGTCCAAAAGCTGCTCCAACTCATCCTGGGTGAAGGCTGGGGCCCTGTCTCCTGCAGGACGCAGCATCTTGGCTACTAGAGTCAATACATATTAGCACACGCACTGGAGGTTTTCAGTGCACAAAGTTCAGGTGTCAAGTGAGCATGAGCACATGAAATGGCGGTCACGGACATCACCGTCACCACCAGTGGCGCTCACCATTGGCTCCTGCCTCCCATTGGCAACAGTGTGAGCCAATGGTGAGTTGCACGGAGGTTGTGACGGCGTACCGCCATGACGTGTTACACCAGCGGGATGATCTCCCTTCCACCTGTCCCATGCATGCAGACAGGCGGCAACCATTTTACATTCGCAATGTGTGATGTATGTGAAATTTCGTATGTCATACGTCTATGCTGCACGACATTTTACCACCTCTCTCCTGTTCCCAGGTACTATGCATGGTTGAGGATAAGGAATACAATGGTGTACAAGCCCCTAATCGATCTTGCCACCCTGGAGTAGCATCACATTATCCAGACCTATTGCCTGAACCGTGCAACCATCATGGAACTGGTGGCCCAGTTGGAGCCGGATCTGTTGCCTGCCATTGGTCATCCCAATGCCAACCCTCCCATAGTGCAGGTGTTGTCAGTCCTCCACTACCTTGCCTCAGGCTCTTTCCAGGTCACATTGGGCCTCACAGTTGGGATATCATAGCCCATGTTTTGCAACGTCCTGAGGGATGTACTGTTTGCCCTGATGAAACATATGTCCAGCTACATCTGCGTTCTACTATGTGGCACACAATACTCATGTGATTGGGGTCGTTGATGGCACCCATATTGCCCGGGTGCCACCCAGGAGGAATGGACAGGTGTACAGAAACTGCAAGAACTTTCATTCGGTCAATGTGCAGGTGGTGTGTCTCACGGACCAGTTAATCTCCCAGCTGACGGCCAGGTACCCAGTCTGTGTGCATGATTCCTACATCCTGTGGAACAGCAGCAACCCACACATAATGGCACCACTCCAGAAAGATCGGTATGTACCCCAGCATAAGTGTGGCCGTTAGCTCTCTGGACTCTTGTGTCCCTGCCCTATTCCCCCCCGGTCTTGATATGCCTCTTCCCTCTATACACACAGTTGACTCTGGCTATCCCAACCTGCCCTGGCTCATGACACCTGTGAGGCGTCCAAACCCAGCTGCAGAGGACCGTTACAATGAGGCCCACGGTCATACTGGATATGTCATTGAGAGATGCTTCGGTCTGCTGAAGGCCAGGTTCCACTGTTTGCATGCCTATGGAGTGCCCTGCTCTACAACCCGCAGAAGGTGTGCCAGATCATTGTGGCCTGCTGCATACTGTACAATATGCCCCTGAGGCATCACATCACATTGCTGGATGCAGAGGAGGGGTAGCTGTGCTAGTGGCTGATGAAGGGGATATGGGGAGTGATGAAGAGGAAGATTATGTGGATGCAGCTGACTCCGGAGCAGAGCTGATTCAACATTACTTTGGATTAGTTGCAGGTTTGTGTAAACTGTGTAGTATGTGTCATCTTCAACTGTCTGCCTTGTCCCTGATGCCAACTGTTGTCTGTGACTACTGACGCTATTGGATGCAGCTCAGATTCTGGATGGGTTGGGGGGCATCACATGTGCCCATGACTTAGGTAGTCACAGCGTACAGGTCAGGGCCATAGTTAGGCTGCTGTTGTGCTGGTGCACTGGTACCATCAATGTGTATGTAGTATGTCCCCTGAGCTGCCAGTGCATGTGCTATGTGTGTGCCACACAGGGTTGTTGCATGTGTGCAGCATCTATCCTGGGATTCAACATTGGGTGGCAGTGCTACATTGTTGTTGGTGGCTGTGGGTGTGGGGTAAGGTCTGGCGCTGGGTGCTTTGGGGGTTGGACCTTTGGGTTGGTGAGTGTTGTGATTGTGTGTAGGTACTGGCCATATGGTTGTGGACATGACTGTCATATCTGCAATAGATTCATGTTCCTACAGTGCATTTGTGTGGAGTTGGCATCCGTGACACCTACAGTGATTGTTGTCCATGTCTTGCTCTACTTTCAGGACAATGTTGTAGTGTTCTGTGGTCCCTGCTTGGCCTATTTCCTCCATTGACACATATGTCCAGCCACTGCCTACTACATGTGCATCCTCCTGGGACTTTGCTACCCCCTCTGTCACCCTCCCATGTATGTGCAGTTGTACAGGTATTGCCAGTTCCATACGTACTTATGACAAATGAATAGGTAGACATGAACTGTGCTCAATAGTTGTTTATTTGGTATGTACAAGTATAAGGGGTGATAAGTGGGGTCATGGCGGCGGAGATCATCAGAAAGGTGACTCCAGCTGTAGGTAGTCCAGGTCCAGTGTGCTGGCTATGGGTAGACTATGATATGGGAGAGGACAGTCGACAGGGTGTCACAGTCACACACAGGGGAGTATGTTCAGGAGATGATCACTTTGTGGCAGTGGTCATGGTCTGGCCATCATGTCAGGCTGTATGTCTGTTTGGAAGCCCTCTCCTGCATGGGGTTCCTCAGCTACAGGGGTTGGGGTGCTGGTGTACTGCGAGACCTGTGGTGGAGCCTCCTTGCCACTGGCTGCCGCTGACGTGGAGGGCTGTGATGGATGTGGCCAGTGAGAGGGGCCTGCTGGTGGGTGGTGGACTCACAAATGACAGTGGTCAGGTCCCTGAGCACCCCTACTATGGAGGCCATGATGGTGTTGTGGGCCTGCCACTGCTGCATGGCCTCGTGATGGTATTACCACTGCAGCCACTGGGTCTCTTGCACACTAGTAAGGATTTGGGCCACTCTGTCCTGGGTGTGCTGGTATACATCCAAGACTTGGTTGAGGCCCTCCTGGGCAGTCAGTTGGTGTGGTTGTCCCGATCCTTGGCTCACAGTTCCTCTCACACTACCCCAGGCCCCCTGTGTCTGTGCCCCTGTCACAGTGTGCCCACTCCCAGTAGCAGCAGGGCCCTCATTGTCTAGGGTGAGTTTCCTTGACTCTGGTCTCTGTATCATGGGCACACCTCTGATTAATGGGTGCCTGGGGCAGAGGTATGGGGTTCAGGGTCTGGCTGTGGTGTGGTTGCCATATGGGTAGGGGTGTCTGGTGTGTCCAGGGTGGGTGTGCCATTGGTGGACTGTCTAGTGGCCCCAAGAGGCCTAGGCAAGTCGTTCTCATCCAGACATCCATTGGGCCTTCATCCTGGGGAGAACTGTCTGAGTGTGGCATTCTCAGTATGGTGTCAGTGGCAGGGGCACCTGTGGATTGAAACAGTAGATATAAATTGTGTGACTGTAGTTATTATGTTCCCTGTTGTGATGCATGCAGTGGCTCAACTGGCTTCCCAGTGTTGGCAATGACAGCTGCTGCACTGTAGACATTGATTTGGTTAGGATTGTGGGAGCTGTGGTTCCTCACAATGTGGTAGACATGCATGCATTAAGGGGGTTGTGTGGGGATGGTGGGAGTGGGGTGGGGTGGCATGCAGAGGAGGGGCTTGGGATATTTGGGACGGGCAATGGGGTGGGTTGCAGTGGATTGGGGAGTGGTGGGGAGCAATGCTGGGCATGGGTGGTTGGTGTATGGGAGGTATTGCTGACTTACCAGAGCTGAGCCCTCCACTGATGCCAGTCAGGCCCTTGGGATGTAAGATGTCCAGGACCTCCTCCTCCCAGGATGTCAACTGAAGGGGATGAAGTGGAAGCCCACCGTCAGTCTTGTTTCTGGCTATCCTCTGCCTGGACACCATGGATCGGACCTTCCCCCTGAGGTCGTTCCACCTCTTTCTGATGTCCTCCCTGTGGGTGGGTATGTGCCAACTGCATTGACCATGTTGACGATTCTCTGCCATGTATGCTGTGCGATGTTTTTTTCCTGTGTTTGGGATATGCTTATTCTCGAGTGTGGCTGTGGCTGCTGGGATCTGACGCAAGGGATTATTGGTGGGGAGCTTATATGGTGGCATGGCCAGGTGTGCGTGGTGTGTGGATCGTTATCAGGTGTGGGTTATTTGAGCTGGCCAATGTGGTGTTGGCTACTCTCCATGGTGCATTTTTGTTCCGCTGTTTGTGAACTGACAACGTTTTCCACTGTGCATGCTCCGCTGTGCTGGAGGTTGCCTCATAATATGTCGGTCGGAATGGTGTCAGTGTGGCGGGCCGGCAGTTGATCAGTCACTCTTTCGCCGTGGGTTGACCTGGCAGTGTTGGTTTTGTGTCTGTATTGGAGTGGTTTGCGTTTTGTGACTCTTAATACCGCGGTCGCTGTACCACCACCACTGCCAGTATGCTGGCGCCATTTCGCATGGTCGTTTTGCCCAAAAAACGCTAAACTCGTAATGAGGGCCTATGTCTTACCTAACCCTTCTTGAGTCACCAAATAATAATAAAAAAAATAAAGTGACACGAGTCCATGAACAATCATTGGAAACAGGAGTACTTGTACACATGTCAAAACACCTGAGTACTTATAGGGACATTGTTTGTAATGGAATATATTTCCCTTGCCAAACCCAAAGTAGGATTTCCTGTACACAAAGGGTCTATTCACAGGGGGACCAATATACAGTGAGGGGGCCCATGTGTCCCAGGAAATAGCAGTTATTCTTTAGGGATCAGATTGCAAATGGTTACGGGTATGACATTATAAAGAGAGTCAGGGGTTAAGTGACATATGTGAGGGGAACATCATGTCAAACTAAACTGGGACCATGGTATGTCATCATTTAGTCCCTTCTGATCAGTTTGGAGCCAATACACCCATCTTTGTTCCATCCTGAATAACAACTGTGTCTGGTCTCTGCTGTCCTGTTGTCTGTGTTGAATCAGATACCACACAAAATTGTCTGTGTTATGTCCTGCTAAACAACGCCCCTATACAGCACTCAGATTTTATTTTACATGTGGACAATAAATGGACTCCGCCTGGGATTCTATAACCCCTTTTGGATTTCCTTCCTTTCCAATGAAATTGGTTATACCAGTTGAAGGACCAATTAGATAGTTCACTAATACTTGGGCTAACCCTACAAGCAGCAGGATTCTAACTTGCTGATGTTTTTTTATAGAACCACTTCATGTATTGAACCACCCTTTTTTTTATAGAATCAGTTTTTCTGACAGTGAATTAATGAAGGGTAGATGCCCTACATTGAGAACTTACATAGCCACTGATAAACCTTTGTGATATGTATATTCCGCGAAGAAAATAATTAATAAGTAAAAAAGTAAAGGAGAAATAATAAAAAAATAATGAGATAATAAGGCCTGAAAGGAAGCATGGGACTCATGAGAGGCAAGACACATCATGATTAATGGAAGTGGGAGATAAAAAAAATCCATCCAGAATGAACCAGTATGAAAACTACATTTCCTGGTGGGCTTTGGGGCAGGGACACACATCTCATGCCACAACAGTGACATTCTTTACCTGTACCCGCCCAGGAATTCAGATGGGCGTGGCACCAATAGGGAAGTACTACCTTGGGTGGAAGACGAGGAATCTTGACCTCAACGAAATAAGAAGACAGTGGGAAGGGCCCGGGGACGATTTTGAGATCTATGGCATTTCCACTCAGATCCCTCTTGAGATAACTTATCTCCGAGGGGATATAATATGAGCACAATAAAGAAAGGGATCTTCGCCAGGAGTGCCTCACTAAATATTGATCTTTGTTAATCAGGGGAACTACAGTGGTGTATTCTTAAAAGATTGAGTCTGATGTACGGTGAGTATGAATGACGGTGAAGTGGATGTGAGGCCGAAATCCTTTCATTTAGCTATTGTGTGATATTTTCACTTGCTCACTTGATCCTTAGACCATGCTGCATCTGGGGTGGCAGTAGTTTGATTTGACAACATACACACCAACAACCACCATTCAGAGTATGAGTATGATTTATCAGAGGGTCTCTGGGGCTGATTCAAGGAAAGAATGGTTCTAGATTTTGATACGAGCCCGTAGGAGTCGGGTTAAAGAGGCAGAACTATGATTGTCAACTTTGGTTCCAATGCACATATTATAACAGTGTATAAGTACTCCTGAACCATAGAGGATTTTTGTCTCTTGCCCACATAATAATCAAGTTTCCATAAAAAGATGGGGGACAGTAAGGTATGAAAATCATTGTGTGAAGGGCCCCTCGCAGCATTTTTTAAACACTTTGGGACAGCTGATGTAGATATTGTGACCCATAGAAGGATGGATGTATAAATATAACAGTATTTGAACAATGAGACTGAGATGTCACTGAGTCACTTGTGGTGATTTTTGCATTGTGATTGTTATGCGCTATTGAGATTATCAGGACCAGTTTGGCTCTGGGTAATAAAACAACCATATAGATAAAGATATTCCTAGACAACCAAGAGGGTGGAGGATGCTCGAAATGGAGAATGGTATCTCTAGATAGTTGATGCTAATTGGTAACATTGAACGCTAGAACCAATTTTAGACATAGGGACATCTGAAAGGTATTACATGATGATTTCAAAATTGTGGTACTCAGGATAAGACATGGGATTTCTTAGCGAAAGATATGTTATCTTCTCAACAAGAGATGCTTTACCCACAGGTGTTATCTCTGCTTTAACATTCACAGTATATTTCACTTTGTTTGGTCCCCAGTGTGTGACTACAGATGAGATTCAACTTCCAAGTGACTAGTGGAGTATACCCATGATGACTGCAGGGTAAGTGTGGGACAAACTTTGCATAGTGTTCAGAGTGCAGTCTGAGCATATAGCAATGCAAACATTCATTTTTAGATATGGATTTTACACGTTTTTATTGCACTGAGTGATTGTATCACCACATGTTTTGATGTGTGATTCACACAAGTGTGCCTTATGTGTACTCCTATATCCAATGATTTTGTATCGACTCGTGTCACTTTAAGTTTTTTATTATTAGGTGACTCAAGATGGACTAGGTAAGAATTAGTCTTATCTCTGCATGTTCTTTGACTTGTTGGACAAACAATAGTTACCTGTTTTGTGAACGTACCCTGTGTTGGGTAAGGTTAAGAGTACTATCTTAACCCAACAGGGTAGACTGGCCAAGGATGATGCATACCACAATAAAGTGGTTGAGGCCTTTCCATCCATAAATGAAATATGTCCACCTAAGGGGTAACAGTCAGAAGTTCGGAGACAGGGGAACACCTACTTTAGGATTTAAGGGTGTGAATCGATAATTGGCCCCTCCTTTTGTGTGTAACTATTCTGTAACAGCACATACACTGACACCCAGGAGGGTAGCAAATGTTGTTTTTATTTTGTTGTATTGATTTGCATATGCTCAATAAAAACAACTTAATAAAGAAAACTCTTTTGGAGTTTTGTCCATCATTTAAAACACCATAGATGATTAAAAATAACTGATTTCCTTTCCCCTGCACTGTTATCATTTTAGGAATCCAGTGAGATAAGTGGTGTGCACCTTATTAACTACGCTTGCATATTTAAGGAAAATATGGACATTCCTACCTACCGGAAGACAAAATCTCACAATATTTTTCCAAATGTGCTAAAAGTAGTTACGATTTCCCAGGTGCCCTGATCAGCACCTACTAATGTTCCTATCCTGGCAGTTCCTTCCTCTTTGATGTTCCATCCTGGGACATCGTGAAGCAGGAAACGGTAGGTGGGGAGGCAGAAGTATAATCATATAAAGCAAGTGATAGACGATGAAGCGATGAGAGACTCAGGCTGCACTCTAGTTACCAGGAAGGATGGCTCAAGCAGTCTAAAGTACAAGTCACGTTGCATAGGTGTCCGAAGTAAAATAAAACCAGCGTTGAGGGCCATGAAGCGTAGCCACATCACACACCCCTACTTGAGATTTTAGTGGTCTAAAATGGTCTAAAGAAATATGTCATGCTCAATAATGGAGGAAATCACAAGAAAAGACAGATTGTAAAGAGTTAAATTGGTATTATTCTGTGTTGGGAGCCTTTAGCAAGAAGACATTTCATGACAACTGGCCTCTTCTGCCCTTGAATCCCTAAACTGACATGATGATAGCATTATGTAGATGATGCTGTATCGCATTTTAAACACACGTCTCTGCAGAGACATTAGGAAGACGTGCTTTACGAAGAAGCAAAAAACATCTGGAATGCCCCGCGGAGAGTATTTTAGTTTTTTTTTCATGAAAACCAAAGTACATGTTTATAAAGAAAATACTAATGTGTTTGATTGATTGGGTGATTTTTAGCATTGACAACATTTCTAAAGCAATCTACGAACGTAAGACAAAAGAAAAGCATCTCCCCAGTAAGTGCAAAGACAACGAATAAAGCAGAACAGAAAAATTTGCTTTTGTGTTACTCAAAATAATTTCTAAATAACAGTGAGAAAGAAGCAATACTGTTTTTATTAGCATTTGAATGGTAAGCATCTTACAGCATGAAGCAAAGTATAGTCTAAAAATGTTCTGATTAAAATAGAAAAATATAATATTGATATACTTCAGTGATATTACTTTCACACAGTGGTTGTAGTACGTAAAACATGTACACAGTCACTCTGCTCCGCCATGCCCAAACTTCGACACGTATCAAATTTTTTCTCCTGTTTGCTGCTATCTGGGGGAGCATGCAATGCATTGTCAAGTAGAGAACTGCTTACCACTGGTTCTGAGGGTATGCTGCAAGTCGTATGGGACCTGAAAGCCTCTAATTTTGCACTCGCCCACGTGAGAGCCCTTAGCATCAATCTCCTGAAAACTCAAGATGCACATGCACAACTGTCTTTTTCGCGACACTGGCTGCACTAACAGGTGTTCAAATATGGTCTCTCGTTCTCAGTCTTAGATAGTGGGTTACCCATACATGAAGGTTAATTTCAGTGTGTGTCTCGAGGAACTTCTCTGCTCTTACAAAGGAGTCCTTGCCTGGGTTCTGACTAAATGGATGTCAGGGGGACAGTTTTTATTGAAGTAGGATGTTCACAAGAGTTTGATCACGTACAAAATGGATTACATCATCGTGATGAGCACCCACACTCTTTTATGATTGTCTGGAAACTAAGGGCCTTGATTTAGATATTGGTGGACGAGTTAGTCAACACATGACAGATATCCTGTCTTCTGAAATCTAAATCGCATTATACCCTATAGCTTTTAGATTAAGGGGATGGGATATCCATCCCTGTTGTGACTGAGTAACTTGCCCACCTACATCTAAATCAGACCCTCACTTAATTTTGCTGCCGAGCAAATAATACCAAATTATGCTCAGAATGAACAATGTGCCATCCATTGACATGGACAATTGCATTAATGTTGGTACTATTTATTTATTTCATTATTTACCACTATGAAAGACTGTGTAACTATAATTTATGGGCTTTACAACCTTTTACAATATTTCTATTCCAGGAAGGAAATAAACCTGTTTCAATACACTTCGATGTGGAAGTATTGGCTGTCTAATGCCCAAGTCATTATGCTTATTTAGAAGATGGAAACGTCAAGTATATATGTCCTAGAGCAGTGTTCTGTTACTAATAAGTACATATCTCGTAAAAAGGTTAGCATTGTACCTAATATATCATTGGCTAGCAAAAGTTCTGCATTAAGCATGAAAGAATGTTTTCCTAGCTCTTGTTCATGTATCCCAGTGTTGAACATTGATAACATTTCAATCATCTACTCGTACATGATTCTAGATGCAATTGAATGATCACAGAAAATGCCTATTCTATATAATTGAATTTTTTCAATATTAATTGTTTTTAATATTGCTCTTCTTCAAACCTGAAGATTCCAGGAATAGCAAATTTCCCCAAGCAAAACAAGCCCACCAGGAGAAAAACAGTGCTAAATCAGCAATACTATGGATTCGAAATTCTGAGCCAAAATGCATTTATCAGGCTTGCAGTCAGAAAATGTAAAAACCAACTGCATAATGTGTGGAAGAGTTTAATCAGTGTGTATCGTCTAATATTTTAACTCTATGATCAGCCTGATGTCGTTCACCATAAAAAGTCCCACGTCCCTCTAATTCCTGTACATCAGAATTCTGTCGAGATTTCCCAAATGAAAGCAAAATCACAAGCCTCCCCAGAAACCACGAGCAAGGGGGAAGTCACCTCATGCATGAAAGTCTTAGTTGACCTCAGATTGATACCTACTCTCTTGGTGCAAGAATTCCTGAACAAAAGGGCACCATGCAAATTGCTGTGCATCATCCACTCCAGATAAGGACCAAATGGGCCAAATATCTGCAAGGAATTGGCTTAGCCTTTGCAGCTTCAAAAATTAATAGAACAGTTTACATAATTCAAAGATTTACAACTAATAAATGAGGACGTTTGTACAGAGTAGCTGCTGTGCTCTTACTCCAATGGATAACGGGAATAGAAGCTGCCAAGATGACTCAAGTAGTCCAATCTTTTGACTATCTCTTAATTGATAATTCCCAAGAGGTTCTCACTTATAATGTTTTTACTCTAATTTTGGGAGATCCATCAATTTTTCTGGAATTTCCTTCGACCCCCTTTGTTTCTTGGTATGCTCCTTATTTCTAAATAAGACTTAAGGGGTGATTGCGAGTTACCAAGCCAAGCTTGCCAAAAGACAGACAGAAGCCCGACTCTGCCAGGACCCTGGAGGGTGGGAAAAAGGTTTGATTACCGGGACCGTAGCCCACCAACCAAGCACCGAACCTATTACATCCCGAAATTCACCATGGTGGTCTTGCCATGGCAGTCTTCCAGTGGAGGTGAGAACTGCGGTGGTCAGCGGTCCCCACAGTAATACAATACACCACATTGAATAGATTTTAAAACAACACACCTGACACACATACACACTCGACACACCCACCAACCACACTATAAAACACACCCCTTCAAACCCCACAATCCTGTGTCTCAACAACACAGATTGCAGTGTTGTTTAATGTTAGTCTTGTGTGTGTGCCATGGCAGATGGATGTTTATGTGTGTTGTATGTCTGACCAGTCCCTACCCAGTGTTGTGTGTGAGTGTGTGGAATGTACTGTATTTGTGTATGTGTGTTAGTTGTGTTGTTGTTGCTGTGTGTATATGTTGTGTGGCCTTTGGTGTCCCTGATTGAGAGTTGTGTAGCCATGCGTATATGTGTTTTATTGCCATGCAGTGTGTGAGTGCTGGCTGAAGTGTGTATATTGTGAATGAGTGGGTGTGTATGTTGCAGTACGTGAGTGTATGTTGCATGAATGATAGGTGTAGGTGTTGGCCTTGGCATCCACCCTGAGCATTAGTTTGCTAGTGGTACAAGTTTAATTTAAGTGAAAAAAAAAATACTGGTAGATGTTTGTACTTACGGTTGCTGTCGTCCACGTTGGTGTTGATTTTGTTGTCTTTCAGCGAGCAGGAGCAGCAGCATGATGTTGCGGTATGGCTCCATGATGTCTTCGAATGTGTATTGCAGTGTGCAGATGAGAGTCTCCCTTTATACTGATCATTTCCGCCTGGTGCTCCGAGGTGGTTGGACCGCGGCGGTCACATTGGTGGTGTGCAACCTTGTTATAGGTCTGGCGGAAACATGGTCTCTCTGTCCTGTTTGTTGCTCCAGAAGACCGATGCGCTCTGTGCTGCCTGACGGGTGTCGGCGGACCGCTGGCAGTCTCCTGTTTCCTAAGCAGCCAATCTCATAATATGGTGATCCGCTCCGCCAGACTATTGGCGGTCGGACTGCCAACATGCGGTCACAGGGCAGCAATACTCACAAGAGGCCGTTAGTTTTCATTTTCAGTGGATGTGTATCCAATGTGTGTCTCCCAAAAGAAGGATAAAACTGTGAAATTTTCTGATTTAATAATATATATTTCTTTTAAGTGTGGGTTAGCCCACCTAGTGTCTATGCAATTTCCACAACAACGTCTTCACTTCTAATGCTTTCACAAATCATTTTAGAATCTATCCTACAATTTGTAGGTGATTTCATGCCACAATTTATAACAGATGACTCCACTTTTTCCTTTTGCACTTATTCAGACCTCCAGAGTCCTGGCAGTAAATGAGGCCCCATGTGTGGCAATGTAAATAGTAGAAAACATGCACTACCAAACTGTGCAATGCTTTGGTGTGTGTGGAAAGTTACTGGGAAACACATAGTCAAAATCCTATGTTCATTAGTGTGGCCATATTTTTATTGAGACGGGGTGACCCACCAGAAAAGCAGGATGTCTGCAGGGGCGATGGTATGCCCCTGACCTCCTGGAACACCTTTTGGCACTTCCTGGTGGACACAGATGTCCCAAAAGGAAAGGGAGAGTGGAAGAGAAAGAGACAAAACACTGTCACGTTTTGCCGGTCCAGCCAGGCACCCTGTATCTTCGGGGGACAGGTTGTTGTTGACCGAGTGATAGTAGAGTTAGTGCACTCAACTTCCTTGAAACTGAATCTCTCTTTCTGATATGGACACAGGAGCGGTAGAAGAACACCGGGATGCTCCAGAACTTTTCTTGGATAATAACTTTTGGCACAATTACTAACTCTGCATTACCAAAAACCCAAACTGAGTACCATAACAATAAGTACTGCGACACTAGGGCTGGCGTCACAGAAATTCACTGTTGCACACTACAATTAGAACTGTGGTTGCACTTATCATGCACAAGAAAGACAAACAAGGGCCTTAATTATATCACATATAACGTTCCTGCATGCATACGGTTAAACTTAAAGTAACACAAACAATCCAAGAAATACAAATGTCCACTCTGGGTTCAAACAGTTAGGGTGGCACAGTTTGGTTTGGTTTCACTCTGTGTGTGGAAAACCCTTCAACAGCAAATTCCTCAAACCTGAAACACAGGCATGAATGAAACAATTTAAATCCAAGAGTTATGCTATTAGAGAAAGAAAAGTCACGTAAATCCTCTTTTAAAATTGCACTGTCACTTTTTGTAGTACTTGAGCTCAAACAGATTTCCTGAAGCACATTTAGGCAAGTAACTACAATAATAATGTAGAATGTTCAGAAATGCATTTGTCTCTTCAGGATACGCACTCTGCTAAAATACGAGGTCTGATATACACCAGCTGTTCTAGGAAAGCGCAGCGCTCAAAGAACAAACTCCCTGGAGAATACTAGTCACTTAGCTGCAGTCTTTTCCGGAGTGCTGGAGGAATGCCTGGTGTCAGGAACGAAGAAAAGAACTGCCTCAAAAGTTATGACAGCAGGGGCTCGACTGCCAAATCAGATGTTGAGATCAGGCAGCAAAACAAAGCCAAACAGCGAGGCATGCTTCACTCTGCTATTCATAGCCAATCAGGAAAGCAGTTGAGTTTCCACATGTGGATGAGTCACCACACCCAATTAGATGCACATGTCTACACCACATCCAATTAGAAGCACATGTCTACACCTGCTCACGTTAGCAAATAAGCATTGGTAAAACAAGCATTGATAAAACCACTTGTGTAACACAGCACATTATGTTTACTAAGAAACATTAAGGTTTAACCAAGAATAGAGATATGATTTAACCCTAATCCCTGGGGATGCTGACAGATAATTCCTGATCATTTCATGTAAATAATGTATTTTTCATACAGTGCAACATTTTGCATCCTTCCAGCTGGTCAGATCTCACTGAATCACAGTAACTACAAGGTTCAAGTTAATTGCTGTCAGTGAAGCACCTTAAGATGTAAGCACTAGAAAGCGCGTGCCCATTGTTTGCAAAACCTGTGGGCTCAATTATTTATTCGTTTTTTATGCACAGACTCCAGACTGTCAGTATTGGGTAATCAGCCTTTTGTGTGGGACAGGGGACAGCTGAAGTTTGTCAGCCCCTCTCTTCCTTCCCAGGAAGAGCTATCATAATGCAGATGAATGCAGATGTCACTCGCAGTCTCCCTGTGTTTGTGGCTGCCTAGAGGAAATGCACAAAGTGTAGCTGACACCTACTCCAAATGTGTTTTAGTGACCTGCTGCAAGGCACACAGAGCAGTGGCATTTCTAAAATAGCTAGGCTACATCCAACTTTACCATTAAAGAGAATTTCTCATTACCATTCCAAATCTATGAAACATGATGCAGCTACTCCTTTCTGAAAAGGAATTACAGCTTAAAATGTATTAACAAATTCCCAAGGCCAGCCTATGAGAGGAGTAGGTCTAACAGTAGTGAAAAATGACTTTGGGAGTTTTTCAGTACCAGGGCATGTAAAAATTAAAAGCACATTTCCTACCTGTTGGCTACCTAGGGCCTAACTTAGGGGTGAAATATATGTAAGAAAAGGGGAGTGTAAGAATTGGTGAGGGGTTTAAAATTCCAAGTGGAAGTGGCAGCAAAGTGCACACACAGACTTTGCAATGGCAGGCCTAATACATGTTTAAGTGCTGCAGGCCCACTAATATCATTTATTTTACAGGCCCTGGGTATATATAAATATGCCAAACAGGTGTTTAGAGAAGAGATCACATGCACTTTAGCACTGGTTAGCCATGGTAAACTGCTCAGAGTTTTAAGTCTTGAAGCCAACAATAGCAAGGTTTGAAAAAGAGGAGGAGGAAGGTAAACAGTGTGGGGTGACCCTGCTATAAAAGGCCATTTCCAACAGACAGTCACCAAAATTAGCGCACCACAAAGCCTGTATACCTTGGAAAATTGTGACTTGGTATCTCTAATGGTACTACTAAAATTTTTTTTTGCATGCATTCACAAAGGGAAGGGGTCCTTTGGGGACCCCCTTCCCATTTGCGAATGGGTTACCACCCACTTGAAGTAGGTGGTAAAATGTGAATGTTTTGCGACCACATTTCGGTCACCAAACATTCCTACATACCTCTGCGATTCTGTATTAGGAAGGAACACGCTTGACATGCCCCTTCCTAATACTGAATCAGTGTGTAGTCGCAATTCCAATTTGCAAATCGGTAACAAGTTACCAAATAGCAAATTGGAAGTCATTCATACCAAAATGCATTTTTGCGATCCCAAAGGCCCGATCAGGTTGTTTGCAATCACAAAAATGCATGATACATATCTGGTCTGAAATCTTTTGGCATTTTGGACGTAAATTTCTAGTACTGTTATTATACAAGTTGGCATGCATACAATAATAAAACTCAGTGCTTAATTTGAGGCAGTGGTTTCCAGTGCTGGTCACCAGTACTTAATTGTCAACACCAACACTGATTTCAGTCTGGCACAAGGTGGCACTGTTTGTCTTACTGAGAGATGACCAGAGCAGCAGTTGTTTCTTAATTCAACATGCATTAAAAATGATTATTATTTGCTGTCCAAGCCTGTCAGGAGTACTGGACAGCTGGAATCCTAAGGAACAGAAGCTAGTCCCAATGCCCCTCCACTAATATCCACACTGACCTTCTTACTATTACCAGTGTGAAATATCAATGGGGGAAGGGGTAGTGGATAGAGAAATAGGAGAGACTGCCTTGTGGGAGAATCTTCACTGCTATACTTCGTATTTGTAAGTTAGAAATGACAGCTACCTGCAAGGGAAGACTAACACAAACATGCAATTTGCATTTCAATTCATATTCTAATGTTACTAAACTTTATTTCTATCACATGCACATCAATGTTCCATACCCCTATAGAGCCAGACTTGTGCTCCTCTCTTTTAAAAAAGTTCTGTTGCAAATAGAATAAGATTTTGAATTTTCCTAAATTTTCCTAAATTAGTATTGATTTTAACACTGCAACAGTATGTCAGTATAACATTTGAAGTATTTGAGTGAGTGAGTGAGTAGATACAGTTCAATAGTGTAGAAATCTATTGTTGTTCATAGTTGTGCTCCAAATGACATATGTAAATAAATGTTTGCATTGGGGAATGAGCAAAGTTCATGTATTTTCGAACATCCACAATCTATAAATTGAGATGTGAGAATTCTCAGAGAAAAGTTTCTCGTAATGTAGAAAATCTTGAATTTTTCCTAAAAAGTTATGCCACTTGAAAAGGTATCTCTTATCTGACCATTGCAAAGAAGTTAAATGCAGAGATTGCACTCAAGCACTCTTGAACTATGAGTGCTGCTGAGAACTGAAATACTTGCTGTGTGATGAAGAAGAGACACTACTCCCAAGATGCGTGAGATTTTTTCCATGACCAGGCAGAGTAGTGCACTTTCTGATGAGGAATCTTCTGGGAGGTACATATGAAAACTGAAGTGATGCTACCAGCAACCCAGGAGTCCAGTTCAATTGTGCATTCTTCACTGACAAGCGCTTGGATGTCGAGCTGAAATTCAGTGCTTGTAGCAAACACAGGGAGGATGGCCTTCAACAAAAGTTTTGCGGATAGCTTACCATGCCGCCAATGTGAATATCACTGTGCTCTTGTCAACATCTAGCGTTTTCGTATTTTGCACAAATAAGTCTTTGTTCCTGCTACTGAGTTCCTGACAAAAACACCATTCTTATGGTCTGGACTTTTCAGAATTGGCACAAAGGAGTGGAATGATTAATAGTTGTGTAGGAACTGGCATTTGCTTCACTAACAGGAGCAATGGGCGGTGTAAGCTGCAATTGCCTTCTGATGAGGGCCCTGGTATTCTTTGTTTTACAAATTAAGCACTAGAAAGACCAGGTTTTCTCAGTGCCACAAAACCACTTATATATTGCCTATTTTGTAATATGTAGTTGAAATTAGTTTGCAATGTTGAATTACATTTTGTTGTTAATGTGTTGTACTAACGTTCCTGTGATAGGCCTAACTCAATGATATGTGCACTTAGTTATATGTTATGAAAATAAATTATAAGAAGTTAAGTCTTTCTCTGGATTTTCTTTATTCTGTGTACTGTTCTCATAGTATTTTGGATGGTGCTCATTTTGTTTTGGGTTTAGTCCTTCAACTATGTTCACTATTGCAACCGTACATAATGTTTGGCACCGTTGATTTCATCATGTGATTAAGACTCTGGGGAGCCAAACATATTGTGGTGGATAATGCTCTTTGAAACTGTTACCCTGAGTGAGCTTATTCCAGTCTGCTCTTTGTCTGATTGTGGATCTTTTCACTGTGCTCCACACCCAGTGTATACTTCCTTAAATGTATGTATATATATATATAGAATATTTCTCCAGTACAATCAACAACATGAGTCACTCAGAACTATACTCCAAAAAAATTGGCATGTTTTACAGAACGATCCCATTATTAATGATCACATAGAAACCCATCCGTCCATAACATTTCGTAAAGCACGTTCTTTGGGAGACTATCTAACCAGAAGTTATTTTTCAGTAAAAACCAATACATCTTGGTTGAGCCAAAAAAGTTTGGGATTTTGGAAATGTGGCCATTGCAAGGCCTGCAAGTATGCTCAAAACACATATAAATACCAAACTTTTGATGGTCGACAGTGCGAGATCAAAGATCGGATTACATGTGACACTGAATTTGTGATTTATGTCATCGAATGTGGATGCCAGAAAAAATACATTGGAAGTACCATTCATAAATTAAAAGTTAGGTTCTTACAGCATTTTAGAGCCATAAAAAATCAGGACAAAACCTATCCTCTGGCTAAACATTTTTGGGAAGTACACAAAGGAGAATGTGGCACTCTAGCTTTCTATGGCATCAAACACATTAAAAACAACTCCAGAGGTGGCAATAGAACACTCGAGCTCAGACAAATGGAATCCAAGATGATTTTATTATTGGGGTCTGAGTCCCCATTGGGGCACAATCTTGATGCTGAGCTCTATGTCCATCTTAGATGAAAATACACTGTTCATTGCTTTTTAGATAGAGACTCCCCCTGTGTTTCAATTCTTAAAAATAGTAGTGCTAATTTGGTAGTATGTTAACTATATTTCCTTTTTAAGAAGATGGGTGATAAGATCTTAATTAACTTAAATGATCGTGCCATGATGTAATCTGTAAAATAGACATGACTTAATAACTTTCCCTAGTTTGAATTCATATCACAAACTGATGAAATATAGATGGAATAAGTTCATATACAGATTTGTACTGTACCATTGATGATGATGTTTGATTCCATTTTATTCTTCTATAACTTGGCGACTGCAGAATATTAAATATCATATATAGAGGTATATATGTACATCTAGATTATAACATGGACCAAAAGATCAATAGATCTGACTGTTTTAATTGGAGTTTTTGTAACACTTCTATGCACTTTATATGCTCTTTTGCACTTATTATTAGCTTAGTTTTTCAGCACATTGCACTTTATGCCAAGGCCTCATTTTAATACAACATATTTATATGTATGTTTATGGAATTACCTAGTATACAGATAAGGACAGTGAGGAACTAGATTTGATTATACGGGCATCCGATAAAAACTATAGTATTAAAACATAACTATTGTCACTACCTAAACATGATTTTAATACAAGATACTAACTAATTATTAATAATTATATGTATATATAACGAATGATAATTTAAACATTGTAAAATTGAAAAATTGATATTACCGTTTCTTCGTTTATATTTACACCATTACTGTTCCTGTTATTTAATTAATGTTTTTATATGATGAAATATTATGAATTATTGGAAGCAATTGTCCTTTTTCCTATTATATTTATTATTCAATATTTATTCCTTAGAACTGTCTAATCTCAATTTTGATTTTATCTGTAAATATTGGCATCAATGTAGGTTTATTCCTCTATGAATTGTTGTACCTATAATAATTATAATTACACACTTCAAAATGGCCGCCGCTTTTGTAGTACATCACAGTGTTATAGAAATAAATGTAGGACGTAATAGCTATATGTAAATGATGTCGGCTGACTAGCCAAACTGTCCAGTACAAGGCGTTTTGCCGAAACGCGTTGACAGACATCTCATTCGGGACTCTGAATTACCTGTATAAGATAAATAAATTTATGAACTAAATACGAGCGCTTTGGACTCAATTGACTTCGACACTTGGGAGATACGTGATGGGATCGGTGCAGCCGTCAGATGGCTATCAGTCCATCTGTTGAAGAAATGATACATATATATATATATATATATATACAAGAGAGATTTGTCCTGAACAAAAGCACACTCGCAACTGGTCATTATGGAATGTAACAAAGTCAGAAACTTACAGAGAATTCTTTGGCATTTTCATTATTTCAGGCCTTGTATTTACAAACATCTCTGGACACGTGTTTCTGGGTTAATCCCTTCATCAGCAAAGAACAAACATTTCCTTCCTTTTTCAAAAGCCAACTGCCTGGCTGCTCAGCAGATTTAATTGCAGGCACCTGATATCAGTTGAATACCAGTTTTTTTGCCATTGGACCTCAAGTGAGCTGCAAAGTGCATCCTGGTAAAGGTAGTCCTGCACAAAAGGTTAAAATGATGTTATAGAAAAGTATGATAATACATTTTTATTTTACATTAAAAAAAACCTTTGTAATTCTCTGAAAATTCAAAGGTTAAAGTGATGTTATAGTTAGGTATAGTCTTTGATTTTACTTTATTTTAAGAAAAAGAAATTCACTGAAAGAAACAAAGGTCTACGTGACGTTATAGTTAGGTAAGGTACAAATATTGTTTAGTTTAAATAAAAAAAAAACTAGAAATACACTGAAAAACTATGATGTTATAGTTTACTGAGGTAACTGTATCTTGTGCTCTTATCATGCACTGCTCATGGCCTCACATAATGCATCCCTCATGACATGTTAAATTACATAATTAATGACATGACTGATGACATCTCAAATCACATTCTAATTGACATCTCTGAGGACATCATCTAATACATTTGACAGTTTTGTATACATTTATCATACTGGAAGATAATCTGCAAGGTACATCTAGACCCGGTTTCTATACCCTCTTTAGTACTAATGAATGTAAGCTTTTGTAACATGCTTAATCTCCTACTGGGTCTTTGGTGTGTGAAGGGAGTGTGCTTTCCGTGAATGGTTGTGCACAGGGCAAAGACCATGCACATCAGAAACTACTTCAAATGTAAAAAATAATGTAGTACTTAATTTTAAATATTTAATAACTTATTTTGTATCCAAAAATAATGTATTCATTTTTTACTTCAAATTAGGTTATTAAATATGTTATATTTAAACAGGTATACATAGACAATTTCTATTTATTTTCTAAAAAGACTTAATATTTATTCATTTGTATGTTTTACTATTTTAAATAATTTAATTAAATTTCACATTATTTTATATGGGGTTTTATTTTAAGTCCCTATTGCCATTATTTTGCATAAGAGGGTGTTACAGTACCAGTGGGTGGCCATGTGTAGTGCTAGACTTACTACAAATAAGTAAAGTACTGCAAAAGTGTAAGTTGCTAAAAAGTACAGTTTGTGTAAACTGAAAAGTAGTAAACTTACTCAAAAGTGTAAGTTACCTTTGTAAATCTGGCTTTAGGAGTCAGTGGGACAGATAATGACAGGGGTGAAGCGAGACCAAAAGAAGCCTGAACAGCTGATTATTAAGGCACCTTAGAAAACAAAATAAGATTGTGGGTTGTGGGCTGTGGTGATGAGGGGATACTTGACTGTGAGAATATGAGAAATGAAAGGGAGTGAGTGAGAGGGAAGAAAATAAAGAAAGATGATGCTTTCTGGAAGGGACAATGTGGTGTTAAATATTTATGTACCCCAAAACCAGCCCCAGGATGCTTTTTTCTAGTCTAGGGAGGACCTGGCAGTTTAGGGTAGACTATTCCCATGGGGAGCAGGGTGAAGACTGTGCCCATTTTTTTGGACGGATTGGTGCATTGTCATGGACATTTTGTGTAGCCCTACCCCTACACTAACAAAGCAAACAGTCCCTGGTGCCTAGTGCCTTTGAGTCCCACTCAGGGGGGCAAAAAGTCTGAAGTATAAAAAAAATATACTCGGGGGAGCTAAAGCCATTGCCTAAGGGGCTACTCCCCACCGATGTGTAGTGGTGGATTTCTGCTTAGGGATCACCCTCTTGCAGTGATCCCAAGCCGGGATCCACTAGAGAAAGGTACCATTTGAAATGGGAGAGTTTCCCCTTTCCATCAGTACCTCTCCTATTGAATTTGGTGCTCGGGCTGAGAAATGGCCCCGAATTTAGAAGGAAATGAAAGGAAATGAGCCGATCTGCTCATTTTATTTTCACTTTCCTTGTAATGACATCGGCACGCATGGCACACCAATCGTCATTAGAGGGAAGGGACATTTTCAGTCTTGGTTGCTAAGGAAGCTGTTCCTTAGTAACCAAAGTTGAAGATAATAAAAAGAAAATTCATGATGCCCAACTTGAAACAAAGCTGTTCTGTAAAACTACTGCAGGGAACAGTTTCCTACATGCCAACAGCAGTCATCCCAACAGTCTTATTGTTAGTATACTGTATGTTAACTCATTAGAAACAAGGCGGAACTGCCACAGTAATGCTATATTTGAAATTGAAAAGGAGGTGATATTTCAGAGATTTGGGCAAAGAGAACATGATCCTAAAACTCTATTCACAGCTGTAAAGAAAGTGGATTCTCTAAAGAGGGAAATCCTTTGACAGACCCCCAAAAAGTCCCAGGGGAACAATAAAAGATAAGGTTCATCATCACCTATGGCAGACAGGCCAATAACATTAAGGGCATCCTTAGGAAACACTGGCATATCCTTAATACAGAAGACACCTTATCACAAATTGTGTCCCCACAGCTGAGTATCACATGTATACACTCCAGGAAACTGAAGGATATGCTGTGTAAAAATATGATCCTTCGGACACAGAATGCCAGAGCCAGGACACGTACACCCATGTCTGTACCCTGCAGAAATTGATAAGCATGCAAACACAGTGATAGAGTCCAATCCTTCACAATATTTGATTACAGACATGAGTTTAAAATATGTAAAGGGTTTTCATGTAATACTGACTTTTGTGTGTATGTGCTTGAATGTCCCCGTAACTTGTACTACATAGGGAGCACTTTACACAGTGCTAGAAAATGAGTTTTCAAGCATTTGAGAACTATAACTCCCCAAGAAAAGCAATATCCGGTTGCAAGGCTTTTTAAGGAATACCATTCTAGCAACAACAGCTTCTTGCAATTTTCTGTTATTGACCAGGTCCCTCACAACATGTGGGTTGATGGCAGAGTGTTTCCCATGCACAAACTGGAGTCCAAATAGCATATCAGAGCCAAAACCCTTCACCCATTTGGACTCAATATGGATGAAGAATTGGCTGTACATTTGGGTTAATATTACTCACATACCCATTCGAACACTCACAAAACTACTGACACGTACTCACTCATTCACTCATACAGCCACTGACACAACCACCAACTCACCCATATGGCACTCACTCATCTATTCAGAGACGCATGCAGCTACTCAGACACCAACTTACAGACCCAAATAGCCACTCACACATCCACTCATATACCCATACAACCACTTACATACCACTTACAGACCCGCACTGACACAACCACTCACTCATCCATAGAACCACTCACACACCCACTCACTGACCTATAGAGTCACTGACTCACCCACTCACTTACCGATACAGTAATTTACACACCCAATCTCTCACTCATGCAACACTCACACAGGTGCACTGATCCATACACCCACTCACACATCCACTCACCCATGCAGCCACTCACATACCCACTCACTCACTGATACAGCTACTCACATATCCACTCACTATCTCATCCAGTCACTGACACAACCAATCTCTCACTTATGCATACAGGCACTCATACACCCACTCACTCACTGACTCCCCCAATGATATAGGGGGTCATTCTGACTTTGGCAGGTGGCGGAGGCCGCCCACCAAAGTCCCGCCGTCAGAATACCGCTGCGCGGTCAAAAGACCGCTGCGGTAATTCTGAGTTTCCCGCTGGGCTGGCGGGCGACTGCCAGAAGGCCGCCCGCCAGCCCAGCGGGAAACCCCCTTCCATGAGGATGCCAGCTCTGAATGGAGCCGGCGGAGTGGAAGGGGTGCGACGGGTGCAGTTGCACCCATCGCGATTTTCAGTGTCTGCTTGGCAGACACTGAAAATCTTGGTGGGGCCCTGTTAGGGGGCCCCTGCAGTGCCTATGCCATTGGCATGGGCACTGCAGGGGCCCCCAGGGGCCCCACAACACCCGTTACCGCCAGCCAGGTTCTGGCAGTCAAAACCGCCAGAGCCAGGCTGGCGGTAAGGGGGTCGGAATCCCCATGGCGGTGCTGCCTGCAGCGCCGCCATGGAGGATTCCCTAGGGCGGCGGGAAACCGGCATGACACCGCCGGTTTCCCGTTTCTGACTGCGGCTGTACCGCCGCGGTCAGAATGCCCAAGGATGCACCGCCAGCCTGTTGGCGGTGCATCCGCGGTCCCCGGCACAGGCGGTTTTTACCGCCAGGGTCGGAATGACCCCCATAGTCCCTTACACTCCCAGTTACTCACCCATACAAGCACTCACAGCCACACCCACTCACTCTCCTGTACAGACACTAACACATCCACTTATACAACCAACGCAGCCACTGATAAACCCGCTCACTCACTGATGCAGTTACTTACACTTCAACTTACTCTCCCATATAGAAGCTGACTTAACCACTAACACACCTATGCATCCACTCACACACCCACTCACTCAATGATACAGCTTCTCACACATCCACTCACTATCCCATACAGTCACTGACACAGCCACTCACGTATGTATGCAGCAACTCATACACCCACTTACTCATCCATATACTCACTGACTCCCTCACTAATACAGTCACTTACACACCCAGTCACTCACACATACAAGCATACACATACCCACTCACTTTCATGTACAGCCACTCACACACCCACTCACACAACTAATGCAGCCACTCATGAACCTACTAATCCACTTACTCTCCTATACAGGAACTGGCTCACTCATACAGCCACTCACACACCAACTTACACATCCATACAATCATTTGCAGGATGAGGTCGTCACTGATATCATCAATGATGTCATATGAAATGTCATGAATGATGTCATCAGTGATGTCACTGACCATTTCATCTGTGATGTAATGTGTGAGATCATAAGCAGTGCATTATAGGGGTGCAAGTTATAGTAAACTGCTGAATTTCAGTGCAGTTTTGTGGCAAAAAGTATAGGACTGGTTTGTGCCATTCCACAGCGCCAGCCGGGCACCATAGTAAAGGAATGGCACAAACCGGTGCTAAACTTGGGCTAGCGTGTTAGAACGAGACACTAGCCAGGTGGGGGTGGTGGTAGGGAAGGAGTGGGTGTGCGTCTGAAAACGACACTAGCCTGGCTAGAGGCAAAAAAAAAAAGCCTCTAACCAGACTAGCGTCATTTCCTGGTGTACAGCAACCAAACACATGTCTCCTGTAGCAAAAACAGGGGTTATGCCCACCAGCCCAATGGCCAGCACAGGGGACAAATGTCCCCTGAGCATGACCATTGCACCCTGTGCCATGCAGGGGGCCCCAAGTTAGGGCTCCCAATGGCAAAAAAAACCCACTAAATTAAAAAATACTTTCCTGGGATGGGGTTCCCCAACCTCTGGTGTCCCTCTTGATGGTGTGGGGGTGTTCCTGGGGCTTTGTGAGGCCACCTGTGGACCCATTTCCATGGTCCACAGGTCGCCTAACGCCTGGTCTGACCCAGAAGTTAAATAGTGGTGCATTATTTAGACCCACCTGTGCATCATTTTAGTATGAGGGGATAAATGTGGGGCCATGGGGATAGCACAATTTTTTGGATGGGAACATTTACCTTACATCGCATTGAAGCAAGGTAGGTTTACACATCTCAAAAATGGTGCAAACTCCAATATTTTGACTCTAGATCTGTCTAATGTCAAAGTATAGATATGGAGTTAAGTGTGTGCCGAATTTGCATTAAAAAAAAATAACTCAAATTTGCCGCTGAGTACAAATATGGGCCTTAGTGCTCGGGGACCCTGCTGAGCAAGTTCCCAGGGCCAGCTCTCTTTCCCCAAAACTGTACTATGTTTGGCACTTCAGCCATCCTTGCAAGTCCCTATTAAAAGGTATCCCGAGTACCTAGGGCATGGGTACCAAAGAGGTCACCCCAGGACTGCAGCACCAGTTGCGCCACTCTGAAAGACCCTATACCAGCCTCATGCGGACTGCCATTGCAAGTGCATGACAGGGTGTATTTAAAGGTTGCAAACTCGACATTTCTCTCTCCATGTGTCCCTTGTCTACTAACTGCATCACTATAGGTAACTCACCCTCTGGCAGGCCTTGCAGCCCTAGGTCAGGGTGCACTATAATGCATGTGAGGGCATAAGTGTGCAGGAGCAAATATGCCCCTACTGTGTCTTTGCAAAAACCTTAAGCCAAAGTAAGTGTACAGGAAAGCTGTAGCAAATACCTATGATGGACACTGGTCCTTATGACTTCCCCAGCTACATGATGGCCTCTCTGAATACTGGGTTGTTTGGTATCAAACAATTTAGAAAAATAAACCCACAATCATGCCAGTGTTGGATTTATTATAAAATGTACGCATAGGGCACCTTAGAGGTGCCCCCTGAAAAACCTAACAGCCTTTGCCTGGTTGTTGACTGGTCTTAGCCAGCCTGCCACCACCTGAAAGAAGGCTGGACTCCTAGCTTGAGAGCCTCTGCTATCAGGAGCCAGAACACAAACCCTTTCTGGGTGGAGGTGTTACTCCTCCTCCATCAGGCAGGCATCCTGCTCCGGCGGTCAGCTTCAGAGACCTTACCGCCTTTGATATCTGCCTCTGTTGCTAGCAGCAGATGGCTGCCCATTGAGTTTCCCCCATTTTGTGTGGGAAACCAGCAGGAAAATAGAGCAAGAGTAAGAGGAGTGGATCCCCTCAGCCTGCACCACCCCTCAGGTGCGGCAGGCAAGATGACCACTTCATTTCATTTTCCTCCATCTTGGATGGTAGGAAAATAGCCAATCAGGGTTAGGGATGTGACCACTTCCCACAGGAATTAAGTGGCCCATTGCCTACTACCAGGTCCTCCATTTAACATGCACTAAATGTAATATTTAGTGCAGGTCAGATTCAATTGACACAAGAAGACCAGGACCAAAGAAGACCCAACGCACATGCAGAAGTCCTGCTGCAAGAAGAAAAAGATCCCAAACCCAGCCTGCTGCTCCTGGGACTCAAAACAATCACCGCTGATGTGTTGCTTGGAAACCTGAAGGACTCTAAAAATCCCCAGAGCATCTCCAGTCTTCTGCAAATTGCCAATAACCTCCCTCAGAATGAAGGTATCATTCTCCTGCAACCTACAAGCTAGTAAAAGATGATGTCAAGTTCACTGACTGGCTGGTGACCAATGAACCAGACACAGCAGCCCAACCAAAATCCACACAACAAACCCACAGGGCAAAGCCTACCAGTGTGCCAAGTGTGCCAAGATTGGTGGCACAGCGACCTTCAGAGCTGAGATTTCCAATTGCCTAGGGTACTGGACCCCAATGTTACACCCAGAATCAAAGTCCATTCCAGACTCTCCAAGGACCTTTAAGCAAGCACCAGTCTAGGGACTTAAGGACACCTAAGAACCACCCAGCAGATTGGTCCAGCTGACCTGCAATTTACCCTCAAAGTGACCTGCACCTGGCTCCAAGGAACCGTTGACACAATGGCTCTGTGAGTGGGTTTGTGAGTGTCTGAGTAGGTCTATGAGTGGTTACATGAGTTTCTGAGCGTGTCTGGGAGTGTGTGAGAGCCTGAGTGGGTTCATGAATGTCTGAGTGGCTCTGTTAGTACGTGCATGAGTGAGTGGCTCTGTTCCGAGGTGCATGAGGGTCTGAGTGGGACTATGAGTGGTGCATGAGGGTCTCAGTGGGTCTGTGAGTGGGTGCCTCATTGATTGGGTGGGTCTGTGAGTGGGTGCATGAGGGTCTGAGTGTGTGTATGTGGATGCACGAATGTCTGAGTGTATCTGTGAGAGGGTGCATTAGTGTCTTCATGGCTCTGTGGGTGGGTATGTGAGGGTCTGAGTGGGTCTGTGAGTAGGTGCATGAGGGTCTGAGCACTTTTTTTTTTTTATGTTTTCAGTATTATTTGTAAATTTGTTGAGACGTGACAAAGGGTGCGGCACTGAGCATCGTGACCTATTCACGACTATCGCACAGCATGGAAAACAATATTTTAAGTAACATTTTTCACCTTTAAAGACTCATATTTCTTGCCCTGGGGTCTTCTTGAATTTTGAGAATGAGGTGCAGTGTGAGATTGTTTATAGTAGGCCAAAACAGGAACTGGTATAAAAATGGGTAGAGTAGCCCCAAATAACATTTACCCCTTTTGGGTAGGGTAGAGCCATGAGTCATCTCCACCCACTACCTGGTGCCAGGCATAAGTGTAGCACCCAAAGGCAACATCATCAGAACACTTTCTGGCCCTGTGGAACAACAGAAAAAGGGCTACACCTGCTATTTGAGCCCTCTGAGGAGATCTGAAGGGATGAGACCACCCCCACTAGTACCCAGGAAAAGAACGTAGTGTCAGTTGGCTGTTTTTCTGTGTGGCTACCTGGGATTTACCAAGCTGCAAAGGCCTAGGCCTTTTCCCTGAAGTGCCCAGCTGACTAGTGCAACTGGACCTATACTGGACTCTGCTATACGCCACGGTCTGGCCCCATGAGAGTCTAAGGGACAGATTTATGGAAAGTGGTGCTGCACCAAGTGCAATGCCACTTTCCCTGCACCCCTTAGCGCCACCATATGTGTGTCGCATTTAAAATATGGCGCACCATAGTGAGGAAACGGGGCAATAGCATAATTTTTCATGATGCTATTGATGTACTCTGCAGGAGTAGCACCAAAATGTTGGCGCTACTCCTGCAGAGTACATAGGGGCCCATTCTAAATAATGGAAGCACCCTTTTAACGCCTGCATTGAACAGGCATTAAAAATGCTGTAGAAAATGGTGCAAGGAAATCTTATAGATTTCCTAGCACCATTTTTGCGCCCCCCCCCCCATTGGGGGAATGCCCCCTTTGCATACATTATGCATGGCACAGGCATAATGTTGCACCAAGGGTTACAGGGTGGCACAATGCATGTGATGCTCCACTCTGCAAATACAGAGCTGGGATTTCTGCCTTGTTGGGCCACATTAATTTTAAAAAATGATGATGCTAATGTGGCGCAAGGTGGCGCTAGGGGATTATAAATATGTCCCTAATTGCCTTTGTCTGAGATCTTGGTGGAGTTAGTTACTCCTGAGGTTGTTAGGACAACAGAAGAAAGTTTCAAAATGTTTGAAAACTTTTGCTCCTGAGCTTCAGCAGGATCCACTAGAAAAAATATCCATAATCAGATTGGAGTTCTGCTTTGTCTTGCTCAGAGATCCCCACACCTCTGAAAAAAAGACCAAATCCCATTCTATATTAGGAAACTTTGCTGTGAGAAACCTCTAACACTCCAGTGAGATTTGTATTTTTTTTTTTTTTTTTAACTTGGGTGTTTGGGTACTTCTAATATCTTTACCCATTTTCTTTAAGCTAAACCTGTTTGCTTCATGCCATAGCACCAGGGATTGAGCTCAGGTTTAAATTATTAAAGCCTTTATTTAAACCTGACAGGTTGGTAACTTTGGCCCTCACTATGACCCTGGTGATGAGTGATAAAGTGGCGGTAATACCGCCAACAGGCTGGCGGTAAGTCCCGCCAAATTATGACCATGGTAGTGATAACTCCCGTAGACAGCCAATGTACCACACCATCTGCCAGGGCGGAAACAATATTCATCGCGGCGGGGCTAAAAACAGCCAGGCAGGAGACAAAGTGCCCCCCACCATATTAAGATACACAAATCAGCCACCTTTTCCGGGGCTGAACCAACGCCAGCAAAAGCCTGGTGGAAACAGAGCACAGAAGTGAAAGGACTCAGCATTGGAGACACAGGGAAGAACCATGCAGCCATAGAACCCAAACTGCAAGTTTTCCTGATGATCTTCTACGTCAAGCTCCACCTGGAACACCAATGCCGACGAAGACAATGACGGTGAGTACAGCCACCTAGCACACAAGGGAGGGTGGGAGGAAAATGAGAGTGACACACACATGCACAACACCCACCACACACACCATACACACAACCAGCTGCACATGTAAACCAATGGCACACAACAACACAGCATAATAAAACACGGACCACAACGCTGGAGTACCGATAATGTATTAGCATAGCAAAACCCACCACACAAATTAAATATATACAAATGTTCTTAAAGGGCCAATGCCCAGTCCAAAGTCATGGGGGCACACAAGGCCACGGGGCACAGTCCAAGGCCCAACCTGAATTGTGACACATCCGGAGAGAACACTGCAGGGGCATCATTGGCAAGTGGGAAGGCACCTCAAGGGGATGGGGCACCTCAGCCGAATACGGGAATGTCCCCTCTGGTTCTGGATGGGGCTCCATGCCCATTACTTTGTCCTGGGGAGTGCAAGGCCGCCGTCTCTGAAGTGGGTGGCTTGCCCACTGGTTCTGGAGGAGGCAACATGCCCATTGCTTTGTCCTGTGAAGTGCAAGGCCACAGTCTCAGAAGTGGGTGACTTGCCCACTGGTTCTGGAGGAGGGCAACATGCTCATTGCTTTGTTCTGGGGAGTGCAAAGCCACAGTCTCTGGAGTGGGTGACTTGCCCACTGGTTCTGGAGGGGCAACATGCCCATTGCTTTATCCTGGGGAGTGCAAGGCCACAGTCTCTGAAGTGGGTGACTTTCCCACTGGTTCTGGAGGGGGCAGCCCGCATAGCAGCTTACCAGTGTCCAGTTCTCCGGCTACTCCAGCGAGTCCCTCAGGATGCAATATTGCCAGTACTTGCTCCTCCCATGCTGTGAGTTGTAGGGGAGGAGGTGGGGTTTCACTGCCAGTCCTCTGTATGGCGAGCTGGTGCCTTGCTTCAATGGAACGTACCTTCCCCCGTAGGTCGTTCCACCTCTTCCTGATGTCGTCCCTGGTTCTTGGGTGCTGTCCCACAGTATTGACCCTGTCGGGATTTACTGCCAATGTCATAATGAGGGCCATTATTTTTTGTGGTGGACTTTCATCGACCCACTTAATAATTACCTTTCTTACACTAGTGTTTTTGCACCGAAAGTGTTTTTTGTAATTTGGAGGTGAATATGTCCAACTTAGAGAACCTTTGTATGAAAGAGTTGAAAACCATGTGCAAACAGAAAGGGCTCACCTGAAGAAGAGAATCCAAGAAGGAGGATTTTTACAATCCTCTCAGGGACTGACAAGAGGTCCACCTGCTACAGACCACCTCAATGGAGGAGTAGGAGTTTGAGAAAATCCAAAGAGAGTGGGAGTTAGATGATGTTCTGTTACAAAGAGGTGTCTCATGTGCAACTTTCAGGTTGGAAAGTGGGGCACCCACAGCCCCAATCTCTCACACCTGGCAGCCTGCCAGATGGACTACCATGAAAAATAGTCAGGGAAGGTTAACCATGCTAAGCTGACTGCCATGGCTCTTGAGAAGAGAAGCATATTGCTCTACAGTAGAAGAGACTGGTCCTAGAATAGAGAGAAGCCCATTGATAACAAAGGACCAGAGCTTCACATATAATTATTAAAGAATCAATGGCCCCTAATTAAAAGATTAATATATATACATATATATATATATATATATATATATATATATATATATATATATATATATATCAACACATGTTCTTGTAACCACAAGAAAGATCAGGACACTTCCTGATGAATATAAAATCTTTTACTATCACACAGATACTTCCTCCCAACGCGTTTCAGCCGTAGTCTTGTTCACATCTATATATATATACACACACACACACACACACACATATATATACATGTAATGAACAATTCACATGGTGTCAAGGTGTCAAAGTCAACAATGTTTTGATCCTTTTAGCAATACTAGGATCATCACCAGGACTAAAATAAAAATTAGCCTGAGGGCACTGAACTTGTAAGGAAAAATAAATTAATACGGACTGACAGTGAGCAATAAAAAGTTCAAAAAGTGCTGCTACCATAATAGGACACGACCAATGAACTTAATAGAAGGACAGCAGTGAAAAACACCCATTCATGTCAGTCTACAAGGCCAGGCCAGGTGTTCAGAGCCCTATTCTTCTCATGAGACTCAGGAGAACAACACTCTGGACTCATCCCAAACCGAATTCCTCGGCAACAGGACAGGACCTGCTCACCTTCAGGAGACACCTTAAGACCTGGCTGTTCCAGCAGTAGCAGCACCCCCCCAGCGCCTTGAGACCCTCATGGGTGAGTGGTGCGCTTTACAAATGCTATGATTGATTGATTGATTGATTGATTGTGCCCGCTCGTACGGATTCTGGCTGCAACAGCGGCAAAAACAGTGACACTCAAAAGTGCAAACACATTTATTTGCTTGAGATGCATCTAAATCTAGTCAAAAAGACATTTTGTAGTGGATTTTCATCTTCAATGGACCCTTCAATATGTGTTTTAGTGTGAGAACCCTTTTTTTCAAAGGGAAGTGCCCCAGAGACTCCAACTTCCTGTTTCTGTCCAGCAAACCCCTCCCAATGCCATGTCTATCTCCAGGTTACCTTTCACTTGGATTTCAATGTAAAAGGATCCCTCTCTTTGGCTCCAGGTGATATCTTTGGATTTAAGGACTTTGTTTTTGTGCTATCACAGAAGTAAGTTCAAAAGCTATTGTATATGGGTGTTGTTTGTTTGCTTGGGCATGCAGTATTAGTTTATACTTTAATTTAATTTTTACATTTTATAGTGGTGGGTGGTCTGGAGTTTTAGTAAAGGCCTAATTAATATTTATTATGCATTTCATTGATGTTTCATCTTTTCTAAAGAAAAAGATGAATCACAGCAAAGTACCTTTACTACATGTTTGTTACATTTGCATTTATGCATTTGACTATATGGCCTAGATTTCCAAAGGGCAATCTAGCCAGTAGGCCCAGTACTAGTAGTTAGTACATGAAAAAAATGTTTCCATGATATATGTTTTTAAAACTTCATTTAGGGCAGGGATAGCATTGGATTAACTTACAAATATTGGCTTTTGTTAGTGTTTCATTGTTTTTGCAAAAAGTGTATATGTTGTGGGATAATATTTGATGACATAGGAGTGTGTTGTGAAATTTTTATAGCTCTGTTAATTTTTGTGTTTTGCAATGCTGAATTAATGTTAGTGTTTCCCTCAGTGTTACACCATGACTCCATATGACCAATGTGTGTGTGTGTGTTTATGTGTGTGTGTGTGTGTGTGTGTGTGCGTATGTGTGAGTGTGTGTGTGTGTGTGTGCGCGTGTGTATGTGTTTGTCATCGTCCACCATTTGTCTTTGTTCTCAATGCGCTGTGGCCACTCTAGACTCATCCCAAACCGGATTTTGGCCAACTAAACATTTTGTTTAGTTGATGTCACTAGGCTTGCATGTGTTCTTTGTTCTCCATGCCTCCTTGTTTGCAGTTGTTATTTGATCATCTGGCTGGTGGCAATGTTGGGCATCCAGTCATTGTGTCCATGCCATAGGTTTGCATGTGTTCTTTCTTTTCCATGCATCCATGCTCCATGTTGCTGTAGTTTGACCATGTGGCTGGTGGACATTTTTCACATCCATTCAGTGTGCTTTTGTCATAGGCCTGCATGAGTTCTTTATTCCCTCTGCCTACTTGTTTCTTGTTGTTGTTGTTTGACCATGTGGCTGGAGGCCATTTTCTGCATCCAGCCAGTGTGTTTTTGCTGTAGCCTTGCATGTGTTCTTTGTCCCAATGCTCCTTTCTCTCTGCTGTTGTTGTTTGACCATGCGGCTGGCGGCTATGTAGTGTATCCAGCAAGCATGCATTTGCCCTAGCCTTACAAAGGATTGTAGGTGCTCTTTGCTCCCCATGCTTTCTTGCTCCTTGTTGTTGTTCTTTGACGTTGTGGCTGGTAGCCATTTTGTGCAGCCAGTGTGCCTTTGCCCTAGCCTTGCAGGTGTTCTTTGTTCCCACGCCTCCTTGCTCCTTGTTGTTTGACCATGTGACTGGCAGCTATTTTGTGCATTCATCCAGTGTGTGTTTGCCATAGGCGTGCATGTGTTCTTTGTTCCCCATGCCTCCTTGCTTCTTGTTGTTTGACCATGTGGATGGAGGCCATTTTCAGCATCCAAACAATGTGCCTTTGCCATAGGCTTGCATGTGTTCTTTAATCCCCATGCCTCCTTGCTCCTTGTTGTTGTTGTTTGACCATGTGGCTGACAGACATTTTGTGAATCCAGCCATTATGTCTTTGCCATAGGCTTGCATGTGTGTTTTGTTCCCCATGCCTCCTTGCTGCTTGTTGTTGTTTGACCATGTTTCAGACTGCCATTTTGTGGATCTAGCCAGTGTGCCTTTGCTACAGGTTTGCCTGGATTGATGTATTACCAGTTTATTATTGATATGCTTGAGGATATTTGTAGTATATTATACTAAAGAATGATTGTGCAGAACATTGCTTACATTAGTTCCTTTCTTAATTAATTTTTTTATTTTGTGTGTCCTTTGTCCTTTACTCACAATAAATATCTTTCTTCTTGTCCTCCCATCCAAATATCACCAATTATTGATCATTTGTTTAATTTAAGTTGATATTTAAATTTTATTTTAATTTTTAATTCCATTTTTAATTGTATTTTTCATTTAATTTATATTTGTAAATGTAATTTCTTGTTTTTGTATTTTAATGTAATTTTATTTTTTTTAATTTCTTTTTTTTAAATTGTTATTCTTTCAATATATTTAATTCTGCATTTTGCCTGGATCCATTATTCCATCCATCCATTCCTCTAGCCATACATTTTTTATTTTGTGTGTCCTTTACAATAAGTTTCTTTCTTCTTGTCCTCCCATACAAATATCGCCAATTATTGATCATTTGTTTAATTTAAGTTGATATTTAAATTTTATTTAATTTTTTCATTTCCATTTTTTATTTAATTTTTTTATTTAATTTTTATTTTTTTAATTTAATTTCTTGTTTTTTTATTTTTATTTTTTTATTATTATTATTTTTTTATTTTATTTTATTCTTTCAATAAATCTAATTCTGCATTCTTCCTGGATCCATTATTCCATCCATCCATTCCTCCAGCCATACATCCCTCCACCATAGGCAAACAGCCCTGCTACAGCATTCAGTTTCTTCAGGTAAATATTTATATTTTCTCCTGGATACCCTGACTGAGGTGCACTGCAGACGCATCTGCAGCATAATTCATTTTTTAATGATTATTCCATTTCCCCTGGACCACTTTAATGCCAAAGGTTTTTTAAGGATTATTCCATTGACCCATGCACCTCTCTCTAACTACCACAGTTGTCTCCTTTAAAACAGATGGAGATAAAGCAAAGCGCTACGTCTGCATGTTGTGTTACCTAATTTGAAACAGATTTTTATTGTCTGGTGGTGTAGCATGACTTTACTATGTTTGATTAAATTGGTATTTAGTACATAAGTAACCAAGCACACTAATATTGCATTTGGCTGTACTATTTCAACCTGCAACAATGCCACATTTCACTAGGTACATGTTTTTCTTTCTTGGTTGCTTTTAGGTGCACAAGAGAAAAAGAGGCACCACCCACAGTAATGGCAAACAGAAGGCCTGAATAGTGATATCAGTCCTCCAATCTCTTGTGCTTGTGCAGCTTTGTGCCACTGCCAACTGGGAGCTTTAAGATGGCCCAAAGAAAGTTGCTCCCAAGAAAGTGGTCAGTGAGAAGAGGCAGCTTTCCACCAGTGGTGTGCCAACCGCAATCTTTTTCAGGAGATGTATGCCTGCCACACTGGCCTTGGGGAGAAACTTAGGAGCAGCTCTTCTACATCTAAAGTATCACCCCAATCTAAGCCCAAGACCATGTCTTTCAGTCAGACAGCCATTGCAATCATGGCTATGCTGCCGAGCAGTGATGTTGAATTAGGTTTGTACCTTTCACAAAGTAGTTTCCCTTCATTTCAGGAAACAGAGCAAAGCAGACAGCCACAGCAAACAATAGTAGATCTTCCTGAAGTTGGAGCAGAACAGGAGGTCAGCTTTCCTGCCAAGCAATAACCTTCTGTTTTAGAATCAATGACTCCCAGATCTCCAGCAAGAAAAAGGAAAGGGACTACTCCAATTTATTCTCCAAGCACCACTTCGGATCACAATGACAGGGGCATGGAGTGGACCCAGGAGAGTATGGGATATGGCAGGAAAAGCAAGGGAAAATAAAAGTTCCTTAAAGATTTAAAATCCTGAAAGGGGATGTTGAGGAGGATGGTGAAGATGAGCCAATCATTGTGGAAGCTGGCACAGAGGAGTCTGACATTACTTTTCAACCTGCTCTGAGGGATATGTCACAGGTAGCACTACCAGCTTTCATATTTGTAAAGCCCCAGCTGAGGCCTGCACCAACCCTTAAGTCAGTAGTTGTAGATACTGCAGCGATACTGCAGCGAGCTAATCACCGACACACCCACTTTTTATGCCTAGCAAACAGGAGAAGAACATGCCTTGGTTCAGAGCCTAAGCTATTGCTTGCTTTGTAATGCAAGACTGAAAAATGACAGTATCTTATCCAAAGAGTGGATCTGGGTTGCCCTGCTCAATCCATGCTACAAAAACGTTCTTCCCACTTTCATTCCTTCTTCTGATGGAGATGCTTCAAAATACAAGTGGCGTATTGTTGAGCAAGCCACAGAACTGGAAGAAGAATGGCTGGAACTTAAATTCCCACTTCCCATTTCTGAGGTGACACCTTTAGCTTCCAGAGAAGCAGTCTTGTCTCAAAGCAGCCAAAACCAGGGACAAGAACAGTGGCAACAACAGCAACTGAAGACTCCAACCCAATCTTTGCATTGGCAAGTGTTCAGTCCAGTGCGGAGATGAAGGCAAAAGAGGTCAAACAAGTGACAACACCAATGACCATTTAGAGGATGTTCCAGGAGTATCTGTGTGATACAAAAGATGTGCATGTGGATCACAACCCATTGGTGTATTGATAAGAGAAGATGCACCAATGGCCAGAGCTCAGCAGGCTTCCAGTGCAGGGTGAAGGCAAACAGCACCCAGAGCATGCATCACCAGGAAACAGTTGAGAATGCCGGCAAGATTAGGCACTACAATGTTGCTGGTGGTCGTCTTGCTACTTTGTTCCGGTTTTGCAAGTGTCCTGGAGCAGTTAGCGGTAGATCCTTGGCAGAAGTTGAAGAGAGAGATGCAAAGGAACTCTGGTGAATTCTTGCAAGTTGTTATCTGAGGAAAAGCCCACAAGAGAGACCCTAAATAGCCCTCAGAGGAGGATTGGCCACCTAGTGAGGTAAGCACCTATCAGGAGGGGTTTCTGATGTCACCTGCTGGAACTGGCCACTGAGAGGCCTCCATTGTGCTCTCACACCTCTGGATTCAAGATGGCAGAGATCTGGGACACATTGGAGGCGCTCTAGGCACTACCCCTGGGGTGGTGATGGACAGGGGAGTGATCACTCCCCTTTCCTTTGTCCAGTTTCGTGCCAGAGCAGGGGCTGGGGGTTCCCTGAACAGGTGTAGACTGTCTTATGCAGGGAGGGCACCATCTGTGCCCTTCAAAGCATTTCCAGAGAATGGGGGAGGCTACTTCTCCCGAGCCCTTAACAACTATTTCCAAAGGGAAAGGGTGTAACACCCTCTCTCAGAGGAAATTCTTTGTTCTGCCTTCCTGGGACTGGGCTGCCCAGACCCCAGGAGGGCAGAAGCCTCTCTGTGGGTTGGCAGCAGCGGTAGTTGCAGAGAAAACCCAAGAGAGCTGGTTTGGCAGTACCCGGGGCCCATGGTGGAGCCACGGGGATGCATGAGATTGGCACCCCAATTCCAGATTTGGCATGGGGGGGACAATTCCACGATCTTAGACATGTTACATGGCCATATTCCGAGTTACCATTGTGAAGCTACATATAGGTATTGTTAGAAATGGGGTTTCTGGTTGGCTAGGGTATGCACCTCAGCCAGGCAGAACCTACCCACTCTAGTCAGGGCAAGGGAGTTACACGTCCAAGATAACCCCTGCTCACCCCCTTGGTAGCTTGGCACGAGCAGTCAGGCCTATCCCAGAGGCAATGTGTGAAGCGTTTGCACAACACACAACACACGTGACGCAAAATGTACACCATAAAGTAAACACAACATTGAGCTATTGTAAAAATAATCTGTATTGCACAAAACATAATTAGACCAACATTACATGTAAGTAATACCCTGCTACCTTAGCAGTTGTCAGAATGTTACACAAGTTACTAATACTCTGCAAGAATATGCAGTTGTCACATTAAAACACGTAAGTACTCAGGATTCTGCAACATAAGCAGTAGTCAGGAACTACAGTAAGAGATATATGCACTTGTCATGAACAATTCCTAAATACCCATAAAAGGAACACTAGAGAATATCTCACAAGTCATATAAATACATATCAGCTAGACATGCCCATAAAAGGAACATTAGCACATATATGTAGTGGTAGAAAAACAGGTAGGCAATCTAAAAACTTCCAAAAGTCCACATTAGGCTCCTGGAGCCCAGATTCCCTAGAAAGTACCTGGTTTCTGTGGTAGAGCCACTCCCCGTGCCTAGAAGATGGACAATGGGGCCCGCGGTGCTCCGATGCGCAAAACAGGGGCCTCTGAGGTCTCTTGGTAGAGAGGGGCAGTCTGCACCCCCTCTACAATGAAAAGAAAGGGCCCCTCTCGGGAACCCGTGATCCTTGTGGGGCCCCCTGGCCTCTACTGGCCCTCTCCGAAGGGGGGGGCCCAAAGCACAAAAGATGCGAGTAGTGGGGGCGATCACACCCCTGGCGCAGTGACCGTGGGAAAGGGAATTCCCTTCTCTCCCCGTGTCCTGCTTGGGAATAGGTAACCGCCCTCGTCCACGGCACGGCTGCCTAAAAAGGCCAGAAACAAAGATGCAGAAACCGGACCGTCCCGCTCCAAGTGCAGAGAACGGAGAAGGGGCTCTCCCCGCTCCTTCCCCGAGTCCTGCTTGGCGGTCCTTGGAAGTTCGGACCCCTCCGGGGACCCGAGGAGACACTCGCTCGCACCCGATGTGGTGCCCAAGTGTTGGAAGCTGTTCCCGGGCCGCCGGGACGCTTCCAAGGGAAGAAGAGGCGGCTGGTGCCCCGGGGGCGCTCCTGGGAGCAGACCGTGCCCCGGGGGAGCCGTCAGGAGCACGCTTGCTCCAGTTGGTTTGTCCTCGTGCCCCGGGGGCGCTTAGATTAGCGCGGACCTCGCGCTAAGGAAAGTCCAGCAACCCGGGCTGCGGCGGGGGACAAAATAAAGTGCTTTTCCCAAGCGCTAAAGAAAAATCTGCAGCCAGGGAGAAGCGAGCGCTTGCCCCGAGCACTAAGGCCACATCTCAGCCTGGGCTGCGGCGGTGATTTTTCCTCAGTACTAAGAGGGCGCTTTTTCAAAGCGCTTCAGCCGAATCTGTAGGGAGGTTTGCAGGGGTCAGGGGCCACAGCACCCTGCCCCTGGGAACAGCAAGAAAACAGGAAAAGTACAGTGCTGGTGGGCCCAGCTACATGCCAGCACAAGGGGTGCAGATGGTGGCAGTTCCTTCTAGTGACCAGGCAGGTCACAGGTCAGCACAACAGCAGCAGTCCAAGGTGGTTTCCTGGTGAGTCCATTCATCAGCGTTCTGTGTCCAGTTCAAAGTTCCAAGAATGTTCAAATTGTGGGGGAAATTCCCCTGTATTTATACTAGGTTTACTGTGTGTTTTACAATGGTAGGGAGAGGAGGTTCCAGCCAGTTACAACTGGCTCTGGGAGTGCCCCCTCTCTCTTTTCAGCACAGGCTCCAAACATCAGTGGGGGGTTCTCCCCTCTCTCAGCCCAGGAAGGCTTTACAATATGTAGATGCACCTCTGTGTCACCTCCACCCTCCCTGTGTTCAGGCTGTCTGAGAAGTATGCACAAAGCCCCAACTGTTAGTCTGCCCAGACGTGGATTGGAGACAAGCTGCAAAACCCCAAAGTCATAAGCACAGATAAATGTGCACTTTCTAGAAGTGGCATTTCTGTGATAGTAATAAAAAATACACCTACACCAGTAAGCAGCATTTCTCACCACTATCACAACCATACCAAACATACCTACGCTACCCCTCATAAATCAGACAATACCCCTTACACATAAGGCAGGGCATTTCCAATGCAATCCTATGAGGAGGCAGCACTCACAGAAGTGAGACACCAAGTTAGGCTGTTTGTCACTACCAGGACAGGCCACGCAACATGGCACATGTCCTTCCTTCAACATACATGGCACCCTGCCCAAAGGGCTAGCTAGGGCGTACCTTAGGGGTGACTTACATGTAGTAAAAGGGGAGTTCTGGGCCTGGCAAGTAAATTTAGATGCCAGGTCCCTGTGGCAGGAAACTGCGCACACAGGCTCTGCGCAGCAGGCCTTAGATAGGTTTGACAGACTACTTCAGTGGGTGGCGCAAGCAGCACTGCAGGCCCACTAGTAGCATTTAATTTACAGGCCCTGGGTACCACTTTACAAGGGACTTATAGGTAAATTAAATATGCCAATTAGTTGTAATCCAATCATACCAAATTTGTAAGGAAGAGCACATGCACTTTAGCACTGGTTAGGAGTGAAAAAGTGCTCAGAGTCAAAACGTCAGCCAACAAAGGTCAGAAAAATAAGGAGGCAAAAATCAAAAAGTCTGGGGAATGACCCTGTAAAAGGGCCAGGTCCAACAAGTATTGACCTATATGTAGTGCACACATGTAATGGTGTCCCCGCACTCATAAAGTCCGGGGAAATTGCCCTGAACAATGTGGGGGCACCTTGGCTATTGCCAGGGTTCCCTCACACTTAGTTACTTTGCACCTAACCTTCACTATGTGAGGGTTAGACATATAGGTGACTTATAAGTTACTTAAGTGCAGTGTAAAATGGCTGTGAAATAACATGGACATTATTTCACTCAGCCTGCAGTGGCAGTCCTATGTAAGAATTGTCTGAGCTCCCTATGGGTGGCAAAAGAAATGCTGCAGTCCATAGGGATCTCCTGGAACCCCAATACCCTGGGTACCTAGGTACCATATACTAGGCAATTATAAGGGTGTTCCAGGGTGCCAATCCGAATTTGTAAAAATGGTCACTAGCCTGCAGTGACAATTTTAAAAGGAGAGAGAGCATAAGCTCTGAGATTCTGGTTAGCAGAGTCTCAGTGACACAGTTAGGCACCACACAGGGAACACATTTAGGCCACAAACTATGAGCACTAGGGTCCTGGCTAGCAGGATCCCAGTGAGACAGGCAAAAACAAACTGACACACAAGTAAAATTGGGGTTAACATGCCAGGCAAGATGGTACTTTCCTACATAACCCCTCCCCCAAACAAGGGACAATAAGGCTAACCTTGCCCAGATGAGTCTTCATTGTCTAAGTGGAAATATCTGGAGAGTCCATCTGCATTGGAGTGGGTACGCCCAGGTCTATGTTCCACTGTATAGTCCATTCCCTGTAGGGAGATGGACCACCTCAACAATTTAGGGTTTTCACCTTTCATTTGTTTTAGCCATAATAGAGGTTTGTGGTCTGTCTGAACAATAAAGTGAGTACCAAACAGGTATGGTCTCCACTTTATCAATGTCCAGACCACAGCAAAGGCCTCCTCTCTATGGCAGACCAACGCTTTTCTCTAGGGGTCAACCTCCTGCTGATGAAAGCAACAGGTTGATCCTGACCCTCAGTGTTAAGCTGTGATAGCACTGCCCCAACCCCCAATTCAGAAGCATCAGTCTGGACTATGAACCTTTTGGAGTAGCAAGGGCTTTTTAGGACAGGTGCAGAGCACATGGCCTGTTTGAGCTCATCCAAAGCTTTTTGACAGCTAGCTGTCCACAATACCTTTTTAGGCATCTTCTTATTAGTGAGGTAATTAAGAGGAGCTGCAATGGAGCCATAATTCTTAATGAACCTCCTATAGTGCCCTGTGAGGCCTAGAAAGGCTCTCACCTTGGTTTGAGTTGTAGGGGGAGCCCATTCCATAATGGGATGGATCTTCCCCTGTAGTGGTGCAATCTGTTCCCCACCTACCAGGTGGCCCAGATAAACCACTTTCCCCTGCCCTATCTGGCACTTTGAAGCCTTGATAGTGAGGCCTGCCTTTGGCAGGGCCTCCAAAACTTTCCATAGGTGGACCAGAAGCTCATCCCAGGTGAAGTTAAAGACAGCTCTATCATCTAGATATGCTGCACTAAAAGGTTCCAACCCTTGCAGGACTCACCAACCTTTGAAAAGTAGCAGGTGCATTTTTCAAACCAAAGGGCATCATAGTGAACTGATAGTGCCCTCCAATGGTGAAAAATGCAGTTTTATGTTTAGATTCTTCTGATAATTTAATCTGCTAATACCCTGCAGTTAAATCAAAAGTGCTTAGATACTTCACAGAAGCCAGTGTATCTATTAGCTCATCTGCCCTGGGTACAGGGTGAACATTAGTCTTGGTTGCTTGATTGAGACCTCTGTAGTCAACAAAAAACCTCATTTCTCTTTTACCATCCTTACTGTGAGGTTTTGTGACAAGCACCACTGGGATAGCCCATGGGCTTTCTGTAGGCTCAATCCCTCCTAGATCCAGCATTTTCCGTACCTCTTGTTTTATGCAATCCCTGACATGATCAGGCTGCCTATAAATCTTACTTTGGACAGGTAAACTGTCTCCAGTATTGATTGTGTGCTCACACCAGGTAGTTGTACGTGGTATCAGTGAGGAGAGTTCAGAAAATTGGCTTAGGAGATTTACACAGTTGTCCTTCTGTTCAGCAGTAAGGCAATCTGCAAGAACCACTCCCTCCACTAAGCCATCAGCTTCGGTGGTGGAGAAGAGATCAGGGAGAGGGTCACTCTCTTCTTCCTGTCCCTCATCAGTTGCAATGAGCAGGGTTAAGTCAGCCCTCTCATAGAAGGGTTTTAGGCAGTTGACATGGAGCACCCTAAAGGGACTCCTGGCAGTGCCCAGGTCTGCCAAGTAGGTAACCTCACCCTTTTTCTCAACAATGAGATGGGATCCACTCCATTTGTCTTGGAGTGCTCTTGGGGCCACAGGCTCCAATACCCACACCTTCTGTCCTTGGTGGTATTGGGTCAGGACAGCCTTCAGGTCATGCCATTGCTTTTGGAGCTCTTGGCTGGACTGAAGGTTTTTACTGGCCTTTTTCATGTACTCAGCCATTCTGGATCTTAGGCCAAGTACATAGTCCACAATGTCCTGCTTAGGAGCTTTTAAAGGTTGTTCCCAACCCTCCTTTACAAGTGCAAGGGGACCTCTCACAGGGTGCCCAAAGAGGAGTTCAAAGGGGCTAATGCCCACTCCTTTCTGGGGTACCTCCCTGTAAGCAAAAAGGAGGCATGGCAACAGGACATCTCATCTCCTTCTGAGTTTTTCAGGGAGTCCCGTAATCATACCTTTGAGAGTTTTATTAAACCTCTCAACCAGACCATTTATTTGTGGATGATAAGGAATAGTGAACTTGTAAGTTACACCACACTCCTTCCACATAGCTTTGAGGTATGCAGACATGACGTTACTACCTCTGTCACCACTTCCTTAGGAAAACCCACCCTGAAAAATATTCCTAGGAGGGCCTTTGCCACTGCAGGAGCTGTAGTGGTCCTTAAGGGGATTGCTTCAGGATACCTAGTGGCATGGTTCACTACCACAAGGATAAACCTATTGCCTGAAGCTGTAGGAGGGTCAAGGGGGCCAACTATGTCAATCCCTACCCTTTCAAAGGGCACCCCAACCACAGGAAGAGGAATTAAGGGGGCCTTCGGTGTGCCACCAGTCTTGCCACTGGCTTGGCAGGTCATACAAGAGCGACAAAACTCTTTTGTGTCCTCTGACATATGAGGCCAGTGAAACAATGGAACCAGTCTGTCCCAAGTTTTACTCTGGTCCAAATGCCCAGCAAAGGAATGTCATGTGCCAAGGTTAGAAGAAACTCCCTATACTGCAAAGGAATGACCAATCTCCTGGCAGCTCCAGGTTTAGGGTCCCTTGACTCAGTATACAGGAGGTTGTCTTCCCAATACACCTTATGGCTATCACTGACATCCCCATTCTACTGTTTGACAGCTTGCTGTCTCAACCCTTCTAGTGTGGGACAGGTCTGCTGTGCCACACTCAGCTCTTCCCTAGCAGCTCCCCCTTCACCCAAAAGCTCAGCATTGTCTGCTACTAGCTCCTCAGGTGTAGGTTCTGCACAGGGAAAGGACTCCTCTTCCTCATAAGGGGAATATTCTAGAGAGGGAGGGATAGTGGGCAAGGATTTACCCTTACTACCCCTAGCACTTGGTCCATTGTTCCAGGATCCAAGTTTCCCTGTCCTTTTTGCTTTTTGGCCTGAGCCCTTGTCAAAGCAAAAATATTCCTAGGAATGCCCAGCATTGCTGAATGAGCCTCCAACTCCACTTCAGCCCAAGCTGATGTCTACAAATCATTGTGTAGAAAGCAATCTACAGGTACTTCAGTGGCTACCACAACTTTCTTTGGACCAGTAAACCCCCCGCCCCCCTAGTTGAGATTCACAATAGTCATGGGGTGGCTAAGTGTGTTATTGTGAGCATCAGTCACTTGGTACTGCTGACCAAGTAGGTGTTGATCAGGGTGGACCAGTTTCTCAATCACCATAGTGACACTGGCACTTGTATCCCTGTAGGCCTCAACCTCAACACCATTTATAAGGGGAAGTTGCTTGTACTTACCCATATTAAGGGGACAGGCAACCAAGGTGGCAAAGTCAATACCACCATCAGTGACTAAAACAGCCTCTGTGTTCTCCCTAACAAGACCAACCCCAACTACACCACAAATGGTGCGCCCAGATACACCCTTTGATTGGCTATTTGTAGTAGACTTCCCTCCACCACTGCTATTACTAGGGGCACTAGAGGTTGCAGTTAGGGTTGCGGTAGTGGAAGCCTTGGTGTTTTTCTTTGGACAAGTGGAATCACTTGCCCAATGGCCTTTTATTTTACATAAATAACACCTGGCTTCTTTTGATTGTGGGAAGAGGATTTGGACCCACCACCCCCAGAGATTTGTGTGGGCCTGATGAAGACTCAGAATGTTTTTTATCTTTGTCCCCGCCCTTGTCAGAAGACTTACCATCCTTCTTCTTGCCATCCTTGTCACCCCCTGTATGAACATTTCTGTTCACTCTTGTTCTGACCCATTTGTCTGCCTTCTTTCCCAATTCTTGGGGAGAGGTCATATCTGAGTCTACCAAGTACTGGTGCAACAAATCAGACACACAATTGTTCAGAATATGCTCTGTCAGGAATAGATTATACAGGCTTTCATAGTCAGTCACCTTACTGCCATGTAACCAACCCTCCAAGGCCTTCACTGAACAGTCTACAAAGTCTGTCCAGTATTGAGAGGACTCTTTTCTGGGTGTCCCTGAACTTATTCCTGTATTGTTCAGTGGTTAAGCCAAATCCATCCAAGAGTGCATCTTTCAAAACATTGTAATTATTGTCATCACTTTCTCTGGCAGTAAGGAGTCTATCCCTACCCTTACCAGTGAAAGATAGCCACAAGATAGGAGTCCACTGCCTTTAAGGGACCAACTGTACCATACAAGCCCTCTCAAGTGCAGCAAATGTCATCCCCCTCCTTGTAAGGGGGGACTATCTTATGCAGGTTTCTGGAATCTTGTTCTTTCACAGGATTGCTATCAAAAACACTGCTGCTGCCACCATGGTGAACTAACCCCAACTTTTGCCTTTCCCTCTCTACATCTAGAGATTCCCTGTCTAAGGCCAGCTGCTGCTGTCTTAGCTTCAGCCTGGCCTCTTCCAACCTCACCTTTCTGAGTTCCCTTTCCATAGTGTTATCCTCAGGGTGGGAGGCTTGGGAATTCTGAGACAGAGAAGAAATGTGGGAATTGGCAGAGTGTGACCTGTCTGTAACTGACTGGACTCTAGTAACCTGGCCTTTAGGAGTAAAAGGTGCCCTACTAGTGTGTGACACCCTCCCACTACCAGTGTCACTAGATGGCCTGTTAGCTGACAGGTCTTTGGATGAACCCTCCCCAGCATTCTCAGGGGACACCTCTGAGTCTGGCTGGGTACCCCCCTCCTCTGCCTCCTAATCCTGGGCCAGACTAGTTCTGGTCACTTTCTAGGAGAAGGCTAAGGAGAATATCTTTGGTAGGACTCTTACCAATACTTAAACCTCTTTCAATGCAGAGACCCCTCAAACATTTAAAGTTTAAACTACCATAGGTTGCCTGGACAACTGTGGGAGTAAGTTCTACTGCAGACATGACTGTTAGAAAGGGTTTAGGACAGAGAGAAAAAAGTTTTACAACTTTTAAAGAAAAGAGAAAAACTTTTTCAAACTTTTTAAAACTTTTGAAAACTTTTCAGAATCCTTATAGAAAGTTTAAAGAAAGAAAGTTAAACTGTTTAGGTTAACTGTGTATATTCTGAAGTATTTGGTATATGTTTTTCTTATGAAAAGCACCAATGACAAAGTGGTAAAGCAGTTGCAAGTACTTTTTCCACCGCTGCACCACCAATGTAGGAGGCTGTCCTGGCTTATAGTGGGTACCTGATGGTACTTACACCTTGTGCCAGGTCTAGTTATCCTTTATTAGTAGATTAGTAGTGGTTAAGCAGCCTAGGCTGATAGAGGTAGCTATAGCAGAGCAGCTTAGGCTGAACTAGGAGACATGTAAAGCTCCTGCTATACCACTTATATCATATAGCACCATATCATGAGAATCACAATACTCAGTTACTAAAAATAAAGGTACTTTATTTTAGTGACAATGTGCCAAAAATATCCCAGAGGATATACTCCCTTAGGAGGTAAGTAAAATACACAAAATATACACACAAACCAAAATCAGGTAAGTAAACAGTTAGAAAAGTAGTGCAAACACTGTAGAATACAATAGGATCCAATAGGTCTAGGGGCAACACAAACCATATACTCTAAAAGTGTAATGCTATCCACGAATGGATCCCAGGCTAATGTAGTGTGTAGAGGGTCACTGGGAGTGTAAGAAACACTAAGGGTGTCCAAGATACCCCACCCCAAGACCCTGAAAAGTAGGAGTAAATTTACCCTACTTCCCCAGAAACACACTAAAGTCGTGATAGGAGATTCTGCAAAGGCAACAACTGACTGCAAAGCACTGAAGACGGATTCCTGGACCTGAGGTAAGTGTCCAGGAGGGGCAGGAGCCCACTAAACCCCGGATGAAGTTGCAAAAGGGCTGCCTCCAGGTGGAAGAAACTGAAGACTCTGCAACAACAAAAGATGCCAGGAACTTCTCTTTTGCACAGAAGATGTCACACGGCATGCTGGAGCATGCAGGGTTGTTTCCAAGCAGAAGTACTGCAAACAAGCCTTGCTAGCTGCAAAGGTTGCAGTTAACAAAATGGGTGCTGCCTGGGCCCAGGAAGGACCAGGAGGTCGCCCCTTGGAGGAGGAGACAGAGGGGGCGCTCAGCAGCACAGAGAGCCCATGCAGAAGCAGGCAGCACCCACAAAAGCACCTGAACAGGCATTCAAGAAATCTGAGCATGGCAGTCATCTCAACACTACAAAGGAGGGCCCCACGAAGTCAGTGGTCAACTCAGCAAGTTGAGCAATGCAGGAAGAAGTGTGGGGACCTGGGCTATGCAGTGCACAATGGATTCCTTGCAAAAGTGCAAAGAAGCCCTAGCAGATGCAGATCACACAGTACAGAGGATTACTATCTGACGTGGGGAGGCAAGGGCTTACCTCCACCAAATATAGACAGAAGGACCACTGGACTATCAGGGTCATTTGGATCCAGCTCCTGTGTTCCAGGGACCAGGCTTGTCAAGATGAGAGGGGACCCAGAGGACCGTTGATGCAGAAGTCTGGTGTCTGCGTAAGCAGGGGGAAGATTCCGTCGACCCACAAGAGATTTCTTCTTGGCTTCCAGTGCAGGGTGAAGGCAGACAGCCCTCAGAGCATGCACTACCAGGAAACAGTCAAGAAAGCTGGCAGGATTAGGCGCTACAATGTTGCTAGTAGTCATTTTGCTACTTTGTTGTGGTTTTGCAGGCGTCCTGGAGCAGTCAGCGGTCGATCCTTGGCAGAAGTTGAAGAGAGAGTTGCAGAGGAACTTTGGTGAGCTCTTGCATTTGTTATCTGAAGAGAAACCCACAGGAGAGACCGTAAATAGTCCTCAGAGGAGGATTGGCAACCTAACCAGGTAAGCACCTATCAGGAAGGGTCTCTGACATCACCTGCTGGCTCTGGCCACTCAGAGGCCTCCAATGTGCCCTCACACCTCTGGATTCAAGATGGCAGAGGTCTGGGACACACTGAGGAGCTCTAGGCACCACCCCTGGGGTGGTGATGGACAGGGGAGTAGTCATTCCCCTTTCCTTTGTCCAGTTTCACATCAGAGCTGGGGCTGGGGGATCCCTGAACCAGTGTAGACTGGCTTATGCAAGGAGGGCACCATCTGTGCCCTTCAAAGCATTTCCAGAGTCTGGGGGAGGCTACTCTTTCCCAGCCCTTAACACCTATTTCCAAAGGGAGAGGGTATAACACCTTCTCTCAGAGGAAATCCTTTGCTCTGCCTTCCTAGGACTGGGCTGCCCAGACCCCAGGAGGGCAGAAGCCTGTCTGTAGGTTGGCAGCAGCAGTAGCTGCAGTGAAAACCCCGGAGAGCTAGTTTGGCAGTACCCGGGGTCCATGCTGGAGCCCCGGGGATGCATGGGATTGGCACCCCAATACCAGATTTGGCATGGGGGACAATTTCATGATCTTAGACATGTTACATGGCCATATTCGGAGTTACTATTGTGAAGCTACTTATAGGTATTGACCTATATATAGTGCACACGTGTAATGGTGTCCCCGCACTCACAAAGTCCGGGGAAATTGCCCTGAACAATGTGGGGGCACCTTGGCTAGTGCCAGGGTGCCCTCACACTTAGTAACTTTCCACCTAACCTTCACTATGTGAGGGTTAGACATATTGGTGACTTATATGTTACTTAAATGCAGTGTAAAATGGCTGTGAAATAACGTAGACGTTATTTCACTCAGGCTGCAGTGGCAGTCCTGTGTAAGAATTGTCTGAGCTCCCTATGGGTGGCAAAAGAAATGCTGCAGCCCATAGGGATCTCCCAGAACCCCAACACCCTGGGTACCTAGGTACCATATACTAGGGAATTATAAGAGTGATCCAGTGTGCCAATCAGAATTGGTAAAAATGGTCACTAGCCTGCAGTAACAATTTTAAAAGGAGAGAGAGCATAAGCACTGAGATTCTGGTTAGCAGACTCTCAGTGACACAGTTGGGCACCACACAGGGAACACATTTAGGCCACAAACTATGAGCACTGGGGTCCTGGCTAGCAGGATCCCAGTGAGACAAGCAAAAACAAACGGACACACAAGTTAAAATGGGGATCACATGCCAGGCAAGATGGTACTTTCCTCCAGCCCCTGACGCCTGCCCTGACCCAGGCATTAAATAATGGCACTAAACAAGCTTAGCACCATTATTTAAGGCCCCCAACCCCCATGCTAGATTTGAGCTCGGGGAGATAAATATGGCACTATGGCCATATCGTCATTTTCTGGACAGGAACACCTACCTTTCATCTGATTAACGCAAGGTAGGTTTTCACGTCCAGAATATGGCATAAACTCCATAACTTTGGCGCTAGACGTGTCTAGCGCTAAAGTATAAATATGGAGTTAGGTTTGCACTGAATTAGGCACAAACCGGGTATAAATATGGGCCTCAGTATGTCAGTGAAACCATCGATTTTTTAAATTATTTCTTGATGAACTTCTTTCTATCTTTCTTTCTTTTTTTGCCCAAGAGTGGAACATTATGTTTTGTCAGATTTATGCTGCTCTACAAGTTTTTTGTCACATATATGGCCATATTGGAGTTGGACCCAGTGATGAACCCCCCACATTCCCTTCAGAACATTAGAGACAATACCTGCCTCCCTCACATACCATAGTCTATCCTTTTTTTTGCATCACCTAGCAGGGCTTCCCTAGAAGTTCGCTGATTAAAAAACTGCCAGTGCTATGCCGAATTCCAATGTGTTGCTACCATCAAAGACGAGATAACATTTTGTACCTTTCTTCCATGCTTGGATTGCATTGGGTAACTATTGAGTAGTGCACAATGACTGATAATATATTGAGTGAGTGTGAGTGATGATTGATGATGTACATATTGGCATACAGTGAGGGACGGAGTACAACAAATTTGTACTCTTGATTTCAATGATTTGCATTGTTTAGCGTCTGATGCATGATCATTTTTTCCTAAAAAGTGATTGGCCTTTCAAATTTAGCGAAAATTACCTGCAAGGTCTACTCATTTTTCTGATTCTTCGGAAACAAGACAAGTCATTTTAGTTACCAAACACAAGTCTACACAAAATACTATAATTCTGTTTCCCTATTTGTTCTTCAGCAATAGTGCACTACACAGATCTACCTCGCTCAGTTTGGGACTGGGATGGAGTTAATCAGAATCAAGAGAAGGAGATGGAATGACTCAAGCAAGGACTACCTGAACAGGTAGAAGTAGAATTTATTGACTTCAAAAAGAAACCAGGACAATGCTGAAGACTCTGAGGCCTAGTACTCACTTAGCGCTGTGGACTGAAGACAGGTGCGTTGATTTGGCAAATGCTACTGAGTGTGTGTTTGCTACATTGCTGGCTCAAACATGAAACTCCTCTTTATGGTTTTGTTCTGCCTCTGAGTCTTCTTGGTACACTCCTCACTCTTCATGAAGCTTACCTTGCTTCCTTTTGTCATCTTCCTTTACTCTATAATACAGTTACTATTTCTCAATATGCCGACCTTCTCCAAGTCCTATCCTGCACAAATAAAATTTGGTGAAAGCTCAACACTTCAGCTTACCTACCAGACAGGTTCAGCCAGGCACACAGGAGTGATGGACATTTCACAAAGTATGTAGGTGCACAGCCCAATTTGGCAATACAGTAACATTTTTGTTTTAACAATCATAATTTTTATAACTGGATGGGTTAACTTAATTCCTCCATAATTTGTATTTTTCAAACCTAGAAGAAAGCATATTTAGAGATATTGGGCTGTATTTATAGGCCCCTAGCACCACCGGAGTGCCACTTTTAGTGAGGCTCCTGTGGTGCTAAGCACAGCGCTGTATTTACAAGGTGGCGTTAAGTCACTTTTTTCGGCTTAACGCCACCTTGTAAATACGGCTCCTTCCCACACAGCACTGTGCGTGGAAGGGCGTGCAATGGGTGTTGCTGTGGGCATGCCACAGCAACACCCATTGCATTTTGACGCTGCCTCAGATTTATGAAATCTCGTAAACCTGAAGCAAAATCTAACGCCACCCCTAAGAGTGGCATTAGCAGGGCGCAACGAGGAGGAATACTTGCATTCCTCCTCGTTTTTTTGCTTTTTCTATGCATGCTGCATTCTGCCACACACATAGAAAAAGCAAAATTCCAGAAATGATTGTTTATGTGCAGGAAGGTGTCCCTTCCTGTACATAAACAATCCTTTGAAAATGATGCTTTGGCAATTCTGTGTGTGCTGCATTGTGCAGCATACACAGAAGTGCCAAAGCGCCATTAGTGATTGTTTATGTGCAGGAAGGCACACCTTCCTGCACATAAACAATCACACCCCTCAAAACAGACATCCTTGTACGATGGTGCAAGGATGCCTGTGTTGGTGCTGGCAGCTAAATTTAGCCCCAGCACAGGGGGAAACATAGGGATGCACAATATTCCCTTAAATACCGTGCATCCCTGTGTTTCTAAAGTAAAGCAGAGCGGTACTGCCAATTTTGGCACAGCACCGCACTGCGCCACTTTTCTTTCGATCTGGCCCATACTATCTTGGGGCTCTCTGGGGATGAAGGACTATGTGCAATGCATTTAATTGAACTGTGTCATACTAATCCCTTCAACATTCCTTCCTAAACAGATTGATGATGGTGTGCTGCTCAACGCTTCAATGAATATTGTCATTGTTTATTTTGTGTAGTGTGTGTGTTTATCACACATTTTCCTAAATCCCTTTCCCATCCATTCCTCGAGCCTCTAACCCTCTTTCCCAGGGCTGTGTGATTTTTATTGAGATATGACTTAATTTTACACCCACAAATGGATCACACACTTGCTGGGATGGATGTGGTAAAAGCAACACCAACTCATTGCATGCCCTTCTCTTACCTGAGCAATATCCCACACTGGTCCCATTTACCTATGCACACACAATTTATCAACATCATTATTCAGGCCTTGTGTTGCATGTTTTGCAAACACTTAACCTTGTCCAACCACTCCTGACTCTGAGCCCAATTCTCCTTACTTGAGGATTTCGTTTCCTAGTTTAGTTTTCATTAAATAATAGCTCCCCATTGTTCAAAAGAAGTTAAAGAAGTTGAAATTGCTAGTTTTTATTATCATATCAGGTCTTCTTTGTTGTGTGTCAAATACTGTCATCATAGTAGTCTAGTCTTAGTCTTTCTAAAGCTATGATATAATATAACTGACCAACTCTCTGTTTTCTTTCAATCTAGTTGACAGTGATAGATAACCCTTTGATTATTCATGAAGTTGGAGCTCGCATAGGTGGAAGTGGCACCTTGGGTCTACCCTGTTGGGGAACTAGTCTGCTACTACTACTACCACCACATTAAGATGAGATGCCACCTTAGGAAAACACTGCAGTAAGTAAAATGAGGTACCAGTCCTCGCTTCATCTACTCAGATATTCAGTTAAGAGAAGAACTGTGAATTGAAGTGAACTTGTCTAGTTAGTAATTAACTTCTACTGAAAAAGATGTTGCTTGTGTGAATCTAGGTTTTTGTGGCAAAATAGGCAAAGATAATCATCCCTGGTGCTCAATATAGTTAGGAGGGCAGTGGAAGAAAGGTATTAAGGTACACTATTTTAGTAGGCTAAACTAAAAGACATCAGTGCAAACTAAAACACCCCAATAAAGATTTGAGGCAAAAATGAAGTAAAATAAATGACCCCCTTTTATTATTTATAAATAAAAAACCCACCCTTTCCACCACAAAAGGTCTACTCCTCCCCAAACAAATTGCCCCGTCCCCAACCAAAGTCCAACTGAAGCCCACAACAAAAAACCACAACAAAAGTTCAAAGAAAAAGTCCAAAGTGCAAAAAGTCAGGCCCCAATCTCCCTTTCCCATCCTGTCCATCTACAACAAGTGCTCCACCCCCCATATAAAAAACTTACAAAGAGGGCATTCTCCACACACTTCTTTAGATCATCAAGGGTTCCCTCAATGTGTGCCATCTGGTGTGCAGGGATGCAAAGTGTTGCAGGATAAGGTGCTGGAAATTTCAGTCCGAGCATCAGGTGGCATCACTGGTGGGCCCCGACAGGTTGATGTCAGCTGATGGGAGGCTGGAGGTGCTGGTGGCTGGCTTGGAGGAGCTCAGACTGGCAGGCATGTTGGCAGCTGCCTGGGGCTCATCCTCCTCCTTCTGAAGAATCACTAGCCGCCGATATTCTTGCAGGTAGACTCCAACCTCTGCTGCTACAGCTAGGCTGCTATCTCTTGGTCAGTAGGATGTCCACCAGGAGTAACTATAGCAAGAAAGAAAAAGAGAAATTACAAACTATATTTTGTTTTTTAAAGTAGAGTGACACAGTCGCAGAAAATTGCTGGTCATCTACACCATTGGAATTTGATGTGACTGATTACGAGTAACGGCCATTTTCTGAGCCACACATGCCTCACTGTGGTTAGCAAATGTGAAAAGGGTAAAATTTGAATGGGTATGAATCCATTATGGAAGCCATGATATACTAATCACTTGCACATAACTGTGGTGCATGCCAAAAGAGATTGTTTGTTTATATTTTTCGGGTGGGACAGGCATTTGGAAAGAATGAAGGAATGAAGTACTAGGAGGTAACAGCGTAGGCACTGGGATGGAAGGGAAAACATCTTGTTTTATGTTTGCAATGCATTGACAACTTTGTAAATGCTGCATTAGCTGCAGCAAATACACGTTACATAGACAACACTATTGTACTGCTGAATTGAACCAAGCTGCAGTAACATCATATTAGCAGGGTTAACTAATGGGGAGAGAGGTATGATGATGGGTAGGAGGATACATATCTGACTTGCTTAACAGCCACAGTGAGTTTGGTGGGGAGAAAACAGAAAATTTAAATCCCCCCCCTTTTAATCAAAGCTTTGATAAACATGCAAATCAAGTGAAGGAGGTGAATAGACACATCCCTTTCCAGAAGAACTCACTTATTTCTTTATCCAAGTAATCATCTATTCATCTTTCAATCATCTATTCTAGTCACCCTTTGATTCCCACCATTTAAGCTTTACACTCTCTCACCCAGTCTTTCACATTCCAATCCTGCCATCCATATATCCACCTGTTCATCCATCCACACCTGTCCAGTATCCACCCTTTAACCACCCTTTCACCTAGCCATCCATTTAACCATGCATCATTTGTTACCATCCACCCACCCCACCTGAGCTTCCTTTTACCATCCACCCTTCACCCACTGAGGCATCATTTCAACACATTTATCCATCCTTTCACCCACCCACGCATATGCTATCATTCACCTACGCATCCTTACCTTTCACCTACCCACACATCCTTTCACTCATATACCATTTCACCCATTCTTTCTTTTAGCTGAGCATTATTTGTTTGCTTTTCCATCAAGCCATCTTTTGTAGTGTCTGTTGATTATGAGCTTTTGTCTGCTGATTTTCAGGGAGAAGAGGCCATTGAGAACTAAGCCCCCACTATAGCTGCTAAATCAGGAGGTTCACAAGCAATTCCCTTGCAGTGAGTATACTAGTATTTCTCAATGAGCAAGAGTAATATGACTTACCAACACCAGTCCCTGATGCTGCCTGTTCTCTACCTCTGACTGCTGCTGCTGCATCCGGTGCACTGGTGCTGCCCCTGGCCCCTGCACTGGTGGTCGGTGCAGCTTGAAAAAATGTTTCACATTATATATTTCTACAACATGCAACCACAATAGATCACTACAGTTCTATGTTTCACTATCATTCACTTTAGGAATTTTGTCGGTTAATTGTGTTAAAAAAGACTGGTAGTCAAATCGACCACAAACATTTCATAATGGAGGGGTAGAGATAAGTCACTTGAGCACAATAAAGGGATGGAATATTTTCGGCGGTCTAGGAGGACCTATGGTGAGGTCCTGTTTGGCAAATGCAATGGCAGTGAGCAAGACAAAGAAAACCTTCACAAACATGGTAGAAAAGCTGACTTGGGAATGCAATCTTGTCAATAGAGTACCTATCCTAAAAGTCAGTCCTCTTAGTTTGAAAGTAAAAGTCTGCAAGATGTGTAAGGTAAGGATGGGCGGTGAGCAGAGTGCAGAGTTTGGCCAAATACTCTGCTAACCCTGGGGCGAAGCGGAGATCACTGCTAGTGTTATGGGCCACACAGCACAAGCGCAGACAATCTGCCCTTGATCTGTATGGCCCATAACTTGGGTGCACGTAATTCTGCCTGGCCGCTGCATAGGAGTGGACCTGCTGCTGAGGGACTGCAGCTGCGGATCCAGGTTTCCCTCCTTTCACTGTGCTCAGCAGCCCGAGGGCAAGGCCACTGGCAATGGGGACCCTGGACCAAGACAGCATTTGAGTCAGATAAGACTGGCCTCATTTCACTTTGTGGGCACACTGGGGCTGGCATGGGCATGAACAGTATTTGCATATGAGGGGTGGGTCTGTGCTTGGAAAAAAGGAAACATGCAGTCAGAGCTCTACTTGAAAATAACCTGTCTCTCCAGAGTCCCTGTGAAAGGAAGCGGTGTTATGGGGTACTGTGCTGAGGCCAGCAGGGAGAGCTGGGGACTGAAGGAGCATCAGCTATTGAGAGGTAGTCTGGCAGCCCCCTTCCAGATGTGTGTGGCCTGAGAGAGTGCCTCAGAGCTCAGTGGCAAGCAAGGCTAGGCACTTTGTGAAAATACCAGGCTGCTGGAGGTTAGCTGGTTTGCTGCTGACTGATGCTGGGCCCTCAAGAAAGGGCAGTCTGAGGCTGTGTGTAAGTGCAGAGGAAGTGATTATAAGGCTGGTGCAAGACACGGCATATGCTTGGCCCTCCGTAGCAAGTTTGTGAAGGAGGGCAGTTGGTGAAAGGAAGTGTGCAGGTGGAAACTTGTAGCTAAGCAGGGTCGGGCTAAGCAGCGCTTCCGAGATTGGGTGCATAAGCCAGGGTGGGAGTCAGGAGGCACTACACAGCATGTGGAACTCTGCATAATTCCACCTTGTTTTTACCCACTACGCAGAATTCCATGGAGTAGAACTTTGTGGGCTCTGCCTTGGCCTACAGTAAAGGGAAAAGGAAAAGCTAATTTAAGTAGCAAAGCAGAAGAAACCTACACTCTAGTACAGAACGAGGAAGTCAGGCAGTGAAACATTAAAAATATATAAATGCAATGTTGGAAATGGCCCTTTTTGCAGGGTTATCCCCAAACTTTTATCCTTCTTCCTCCTATTTTTCCAGCACTGTTTTTGCTGGATTATTGTCTCTGCGCACTTTACCACTGCTGATCAGTGCTCAGCTCTGTAAGGTGCCTCCTGGGCAGCCTCTGCAGGAGGTGAAGGCTGCTGTGTCTCAGTTGTGGAAGGTGCCTCATGGGCAGCCTCTCTAGGAGGTGAGGACTTCTGTGTCTCAGCTGTGGAAGGTGGCTCCTGGGAAACCTCTGTTAGAGGCAAGGTCTGCTGTGTGGCAGCTGAAGGTGAGGGCTTCTTCACTTTAATAGCAAGAGGTGAGGGCTCCTTCCCTGTCCTGGATTTTGGAGTGGAATCCTTCCTAGCTGTTGGTGTGGGATACTTCCCTTTCCTGGCTGCTGGAGTGGGATCTTTCCCCTTCCTGGCTGTTGGAGTGGGATCCTTCCCCTTCCTGGTTGTTGGAGTTGGATCCTTCCCCTTCCTGGCTAGGAAGTGCCTCCATTGTCCCCGTAGACTGTTTGGCTGAGGTGCTGGGTTGGGTCGTTGGGACCCTGCTCTTACGGGCAGGACGGGGAGAGGGAGGTAAGAAGTCAAGTTGGGCAAGGAAAAGCTTCTTAGGGATGGTGGGGCGGGATGAGAGAGGAGGGATGGGAGTGGAGGTTGAGGGAGTGGTTGTTGGAGGAGTACGTCTGCTGGACTTGGGTGTAGGTGCATGGGGAGTGTGCTGATGTGAGGTGGGTGGCTGTTGGGTGTCTGAGCGCCTGCATTTGTGTCATTTAGGAGGAGGGACATACAGGGTGGGAGAAGACACAGGGGACGCGTGGATGGATGTTGTGGAGGTGTCTGCAAGTGAGGTGTGTGTGCTGCTTGATGTGGTGATACTGGTGGTGGATGATGAATCAGTGCATGCAGGTGTGAGTGTGGAGGTGACTGTGAGGGAGGAGGAGAAGGAGGGGGCGACAGTGGAGACAGTGGTTGTGTGTGCAACTGTCTGGTGTTTGCACGAGTGCTTCTGGGCTGTGTTTGACTGTGCCACTCTTGTGTAATGTCTTGTGTGCATGTTCGTCTGTATGTGTGCATGGGATGGGTTGGGGTTGAGGAGACTGAGACTGGGAAGTGGTAGTTGGAGGGGGGACGGTAGGAACAGGGACAATGGCTACCATCAGAGAGGAGGCCAGAGCCTGAATCGATCTGTGTTGGGCTGCCAATCCACTGTGGATGTCCTCCAGGAATGCATTGCATTGCTGCATCTGGGATGCCAGCCCCTGGATGGCATTTACAATGGTTGACTGACCTACAGAGATGCATCTCAGGCGGTCAATAGCCTCCTCACTCAGGGCAGTAGGGCTCACTGGGGCAGGGTCTGAGGTGCCTGCGGCAAAGGAGATGCCCACCCTCCTGGGAGAGCGGGCATGAGCAACTTGCTGAGGGGCTACTGGGAGGGCAGTGCTGGTAGGGGGTGGTGGCTGTACCACCAGGGAGCTTCCATCGGAGGAGGTATCTAAGTCTGTGTTGTCACCTCCTGTCTCTGCCATGGTACTCCCCTCACCCTCCATCCCACTGGTTCCTTGGGCTTCAGTGGACTCTGCTTAAGCACTATGCCTCGCACAACCAGTGATATGGCTAGTTGCTAAGGCAAGTTGAGGGCCACACACCGTCAACTGCAGCACTCCTGGGACCCACAATGCCTTGCCTGAAATGGACTGCTAACAAGCTAGGTTACCAGTATTTGCCATACACCCATTACCCTTGAGATGACCCACGCTGCAATGTTTGGCCTGGCCTTAGGGGCATCCACTAACACAAATCCACCATCCGGATCCCACCCCACCTGCCAAATTATGTAATGATATCCACTGTACTCACGCCCTTGTTGCTGCTGTGATTCCCTCAAACGCCCATCCTGGTCAGGGTAGGCCACTGCCAGTATGCAGGACATCAGGGGGTCAGGGTACGACGGGCACCCCTTCCTCATGGGGAGGCCATCCTCAGCTGGGCCTCCGCGGTCTTCCATGCCCAGTGTCTCAGGTCCTACCACTGTTTCTGACAGCGGGTGGTCTGCCTGCCATAGACCCCCAGGGTCCGTACGTTCTTGGCGATGGCACACCATATTCCCTTCTTTTGATGGTCGCTGACCTGCAGAGGCAATACAGACAGGAGAACACCATTAAAGAAACAGTCCAGCCTGTCACACAAATGGCCCACCATACCCATTTCCATCACCATTGCACATCAGAGGAGGAGGAGGAAGATCAAGCACCACGCAGGGTAGTGCATCCACCCAGACAGAGATATTACCACCTACTTCATCAGCCTGGGGGCAGACTGCAGAGATTGAATAGTGTGACATTGAGAGGGACAGTACTAGCCAGGGGAATGATGTATATGGGTCTCCCCCTGGCTTATGGAGATAGTGCCCCTTAAGCAGGCCCCTATACCACATGTAGCTGCCATCAGCCACTTCCTAACTCCTGAGGCACCATTCTGTGGAGGCCTCCAGCTGCATCCCCACCACTACTCGCAACTCAAGTTCCTGCCAAGAAGATCCCAGGGAAACATGTGCCTTCAACACCCTATAAATCTCATGTGCAACCCAAACCACTCCATGTGTGTTTGCCCCTGTGCCCGCACCCAAAGGGGTGAAGATGGCAGAAGATGACACCCACTATGTTTTCTTGGGGCTAACAGGAGATCAGAGATGATATCCATTTGTTCTGAGAGTCAAAGTCCATGCTATTGGAGAACATCAATGTTTGCATCACCGCCTTGGGTGCCTCCTTATTTTCTGTGGTGTCTCAAAGGCCCACCCAGACAACTGCTGTTGTGTCCCCAAGCGTGTCTTCCCTTGCTGTTTCCCATACTATCAGTTCTGTATTATCCTCTGATGGGGTGTCTGGTCTTGTACCGGCCAGTCACAGTGAGTCCACATGTGTGCAGGATCTCAATATTGTCATCAAAGCAGACAGTGATGATGGTCAATGACTGTGTCCTCCCAAATCTGGATGCTTTTACATTGACCATGGACTCTTATGTTTTGACCGTGGAACACATTTTATGTAACCTTTTTAACATAGATAGATTCCTCTGTTGCTTTGTAACTTGTTTTTATTATGCTGCCCAACCCAACTCCAATTTCCATACCCACTCTACTGTAAGAGTTTTATTTCTCCCTTTCCAGCAGGCAGTATTAATAGAAAATTATGTTGGTTATTATGAAATTGGCGGTGACTGCTAAAGTGGTGGTAATTCTGCCAACAGGCTGATGGTAATTACCGCCCAATTAAGACCATGGCGGTGATAACTCCATGGACCGCCAATGTCCCACACCATCCGCCAGGGGGTTAACACCACTAACCATGGCGGTAGCCATCAACAGCCAGGCGGAAGACAAGATACCACCCACCATATCATGACACAGCAAACTGCCGTGATTTCCTGGACTGTACCAATTCCATCAAAAGCCTGGCAGAAACACAATGCAGAAGACCAAAGACTCACCATCAGAGACACAGAGAAGATTAAAGCCGCCGTGGAAGCGGAACTGAAAGTCTTTGCGTCGCTTTTCTACACCATGCTCCACCTGGAACACCAACGCTAATGAAGACGACAGTGTGTTCAGTCAACTAGCACACAAGGGAGGGAGGGAGCAAAAGGAGAATGACACACATACGCACATCACACCCAATTGGTACACACACCATACACACAACCAGCAGCAGACGAAAAACTATGTCATGGGATACACCTCATAATAATGCAAGGTCAACAGTAAGGCCGACTTGAAAATGTATTTGCATGCCAACAACCACCATAAGTACTGAAGTGACAAATAATATACATGAACAATTGTCCAGAAAGGGGCAATGCCCAGTCCAAAGAACTAAAGGCCCACATGGCCACAGGGCACCGTCCAAGCCACAACCAAACTGTGCAGGAGCAAAATGTTGGAAGTGGGCAGGCAGCTCAGGGGGAGGGGGTTGGGGTGCACCTCAGCTGAAGTGGAGAACTTGCCCACTGGTTCTGGAGGGGGCTCTGTGCCAATTTTCCAATGCTGGGGAGTGCAAGGTCACAGTCTTGCAGGTGGGGAAGTCACCCACTGCTTCTGGAGGGGGCTCCATGCCCTTTTCCAATGTTGGGGAAGGCAAGGACACAGTCTTTGAGGTGGGGTAGTTGCCCACTGCTTCTAGAGGGGGATCCTTGTACAACAGTCCCTGGAGGGTGTGCTACATGCCCTCTGCTGGAGGTGAGGGCTGCTGTGTCTCAGCTGGAGATGAGGGCTTCTTGCCTTTCATTGATGTTTGAGTGTGAACCATTCCTGTCATTGGTGGTTGAGTGGAAACCTCTCCTGTCATTGGTGGTTGAGTGGGAACCGCTCCTTTCATTGGTGATTGAGTGGGAACCTTTCCCTTCCTGGCTGGAGGAGTGGGATCCTTCCCTTTCCTGGCTCCCGGCTGGTGGAGTGGGATCCTTCACTTTCTTGTCTCCACGGCTAGGAGGTGCCTCCACTGTCCCCGTGGACTGTTTGGCTCAGGTGCTGGTCTGAGTCATTGGGACCCTGCTCTTATGGGAAGGATGGGGTGGAGGGGGAGGGAAGAGGTACATTTGTGCAAGGAAAAGCTTCTTAGGGACAGTGGGGTGGGATGAGGAAGGAGGGAGGAGGGATGGGAGTGGAGGTTGAGGGAGTGGTTGTTGGAGGAGTAAGTCTGCTGGACTTGGGTGCACATGCATGGGCAGTGTGCCGATGTGAGGTGGATGGCTGTTGGGTATCTGAGCGCCTGCGTTTGTGTCCCTTAAGAGGGGGGGGTAGACAGGGTGGTAGAGGACACAGGTGATGCGTGGATGGATGTTATGGAGGTGTCTGCTAGTGAGGTGTGAATGCTGCTTGATGTGGTGATGGTGGTGCTGGCTGTTGAAGCAGTGCATGCAGGTGTGAGTGCAGATGTGACTGTGAGGGAGGAGGAGGAGGCAGTGGAGGCAGTGGATGTTGTTGTGTGTGCAACTGTCTGTTTTTTGTGTAAGTGCTTGTGGCCTGGAGTGTGCTGCCTGTGTTTGACTGTGCTACTCCTGTCTGATGTTTTGTGTGCATGCTTGTCTGTATGTGTGCATGGGATGCGTTAGGGTTGAGGAGACTGGGACTGGGAAGTGGTAGTTGGAGGTGGGACAGTAGGAGCAGGGACAATGGTTGTCTTCAGAGAGGAGGCCAGAGCCTGGAACGATCTCTGTTGGTCCGCCAATCCACCGTGGATGTCCTCCAGAAATGCATTGCAATATTGCACCTGGGATGCCAGCCCCTGGATGGCATTTACTATGGTTGAACCCCCTACAGAAATGAATCTCAGGAGGTCAATAGCCTCCTCACTGAGGGCAGCAGGTCTCACTGGGGCAGGGCCTGAGGTGCCTGGGGCAAAGGAGATGCCCACCCTCCTGGGTGAGCAGGCACGGGCAACTCAGTGAGGGGCAACTGGGAGGGCGGTGCTGGTAGGGGGGCTGGTGGCTGTACCTGTAGCTGGGGTGGTCCCAGAGGTGTCTGTCACCACCAGGGAGCTCCCATCAGAGGAGGAATCAGAGTAAGTGTTGTCACCTCCTGTCTCTGCCATGGTGCTCCTCTCACCCTCCATCCCACTGGTTCCCTTGGCATCAGTGGACTCTGCATCCTGGGTCCTGTGGGATGCAGCTCCCTCAGTCGCCGGTGCCCATGCTCCTCTGACAGATGATGCTAATGCACACATGGACAGGATGACAGAAGAAAAAAGGGAGGAAGAGAGAGAAAGTGAATACTGGGTCAATTTACAGCACCAACACCTCAGTTGGCAGACACATTACTATCAGACACAAGGTTCAGGATTGAGCACTATGCACCACACTGGCAACCAATTGGGTAGGTGCCACAGCAAGCAGAGGGCCAAACACCGCCAACTGCAACCCTCCTGGCACCCACTAAGCCATGTCTGAAATGGAATACAACTTAGCTAGGTTAAGTGAATTTGCTATACACCTATTACCCTTGAGCTGGGTCAAGCTGCAATGTCTGACCTGGCATTAAGGGGCACACACTGACTCACACCCACCACCCGGATCCCATGCCACCTACGAATGATTGTAGTTACACCCACTGTACCCACCCCCTTGTGGCTGCTGTGATGCCCTCAAGCGCCCATCCAGCTCTGGGTAGGCCACTGCCAGTATGTGGGCCATCAGGGGGGTCAGGTTCCGATTGGTACCCCGTCCTCATTGGGAGGCCATCCCCAGCTGGGCCTCCACAGACTTCCATGCCCAGCGTATCAGGTCCTCCCACCTTTTCCTACAGTGGGTGCTCTGCCTGCTGTAGACCCCCATGGTCCACACATCATTGGCGATGGCACGCCACAATCCCTTCTTCTGATGGGCACTGACCTGCAGAAGTAATACAGACAGGAGGACACCATTACACATATAATCCAGCCTGTCACACATATGGCCCACAAAAACCATTTCCATCTCCATTGGCACACAAATCACCCAGCATACACCAGGTACACTACCACCAGACATACCACCCCCCCAAATGACATGATGCTGCCACACACATCTCCATGAAACCTTGCCACATACATCGTGCCAAAGGTGTACTCACCTGTTTGTCTGGAGGCCCATACAGTCGTCTATACTGGAGTAGGACCCCTTCCACCAAATGTTCCAACTCCTCCAAAGTAAAGGCAGGGGCCCTTTCTCTGGTCACATGGGCCATGGTAGGTTCCAGACACAGGTCACAGCAGCACACGCAGTGGATGTATTGCCCTGTGGAAAGACAGGAATCAAGTGAGGATTTAGAAAGAAAATGATGGTCACGTCAGTGACGGTGTACACCGTCACTGCCGCTGCTGATCCCCATTGGCCACTGCACTCCATAGAGCCCCATTTTCGCCAATGAGGAATTGCATGGCGGAGCCAGACCGCCTTCCGCCACGACGGCCAACGACGGCGGAGTTACCTCACTTTCACCTGTACCTAGATACAGGACAGGCAGTCACCATTTAATGGTGTTTGAGATCATTCAGATAATCCATATCTATGTCATTGCTGAAGATTTCACGTACATTACCATTCCCACCATGCCATCACATTAATGCTCTGTGTACACTGAGATGGAGGTTCCATTGTTCAAATTGTGACAGCCTACTCACTCTTGTGTCCCTTAGATACCTACCACTGCGGATGAATAGGGGGAGGAGACAAGCCCCTGTGTACAGACCCCTTGTGGACTTTGCTACACTGGAAGACAGGCACATAATACTCACCTATAGACTAGAGAGGGCCACAATCACAGAGCTGTGTGCCTAATTTGAGCTTGATCTGATATCAACTATCCATCATCCCACTGGGATCCTCCTCTTGTGCAAGTTGTATCAGTGTTCCATTTCCTGGCAACTGGTTCTTTCCAAGTGACAGTGGGCTTGGCAGCAGGAATGTCACAGCCAATGTTCTCAATTGTGCTGGCAAGGGTTCTGTCTGACTTGGTCAAACACATGTGCAGCTACATTGCTTTTTCCCAGATGGAAGATTTGGCCACTGTGAAGGCAGGATTCTATTAAATGGACATATACCAAATATTATTAGGGCGAATGATGGAACACATATTGCGTTTGTCCCCCGCCAGAATAAACAGGTGTTCAGGAATCGGAAGAGTTTCCACTCACTCAATGTGCAAATGTGTGCCTGGCAGACAAGTACATCGCCCACATCACTGCCAAGTATCCTGGGTTGGTGCATGATACCTTTGTCCTGAGGAATAGCAGCATCCGAAATGTGATGGCCCAACTACAGAGGCACAGGGTGTGGCTAATAGGTGAGCCAGAGTCCCCACCCACTATATGTCAGTGTATACCTACAGGTGCTATCCCCATAGCATCCTGTTAGGCTAATGTTTGTCCCTCAGTACTTGCAGGTGACTCAGGCTACCCACACCTATTGTGGCTCCTGACCCCTGTGTGGCATGCCAGGACAGGGGCTGAGAATCGTTACAATGAGGCACATGGGCGAACCAGGAGAATTATTGAAAGGACCTTTGGCCTCCTGAAGGCCAGCTTCAGATGCTTGCATCTGACAGGTAGATCCCTGTGCTACACACCAGAGGAGGTCTGCCAGATAGCAGTGGCATGCTGCATGTTGCACAACTATGCCCTCAGACAATATGTGCCTTATCTGCTGGAGGAGGAGACTGGAAATGCTTCTGTGACAGCAGTGGACTCTGAGGACAGTGAGGATGAGGATGCAGAGGATGAAGATGTGGATAGCAGAACATCAGTTATACGTCAATACTTCCAATGACACACAGGTGAAACAGTGTAACTGACCATTCCTCTGACTATTGTTTTAGCTGTGTGGCTGTAGCAGGATGGCATTCACTTCCTTTGCATCTCAACCTACTGTCACCTATGGCTTCTCGTGTTACAGATGTTAGTGACGTTACAACAGTGTACTAATGTGATGACTAAAGACAGCTACAGGTCCTGAATTGTATGCTATCACAGTTTTCAGATCGTTTACACATGATGTGACTGTTTCCATAAATATACATTTTCATCACATAAAACACTGTCAGTCAAGTTGTGATCAGGGGTGTTTATTGTAGTGCAAATCATTTATAGGAAAGTGCAATGCAATGGGGTTATGGTAGAGGAAAGTCCAGGGTATTATTCCATCATTCTGTTTGTGGCACAGGTCCAGTGTCCAAGGGGTCATAGGAAGGGGAGCAAAGGCAGTTCTAAATGGACAAGGTGACAGAGTGGGACACAATGGGGACATTCAGGAGGGTCTTATTTCCTGGTGGTGCTCTTGGTCTTGGCAAGTGTGTCCTGCTTCTGTCTGGGTCACAGGGAACATTTGCAGGGTGGTTCACCTTCTGCAGAGGGAGGGGTCCTGGTGGCCTGTGGGTCCTGTGGCAAGGCCTCCTGCCCACTAGAGGCAGCAGACGTGGAGGGCTAGTCAGTAGGCTGGCTAGTGGTAGGGGCCCACTGGTGTGCTGTCCATTCCTTCATGATGTTGGCCATGTCTGCCAGCACCCCTGCTATGAAGATCATGGTGGTGTTGAGGACTGCAAATTCTACCTGATGTCCTGATGTTCCTCCGGCAGCCGCTCGTTCTCCTGTATGTTTGTAAGGATCTGGCCCTTCTTGTCCTGGGATTGTTGGTCCTCCCCCTGGTGCACAGCGGTCCTCCCAGTGTCCCCGGTCCCCTGTGCCTCTGTCCCCTAACGCTGTGCCCACTGGCTCTGACCCCAGGACCCTGATTGTCTTGGGTGTGAGGTGTGGACCGCGGTCCTTGTACAGGTGGGCACACTGCTGATTGACATGTCCTGGGGACAGAGGTGTGGGTGCTGTGGTGTTGGATACTGATGGGGGAGGCTCTGTGCTGGACTGTGAGTGGGCTGGGGTGGCCGACTGACCAGTGGTCCCTGATGGGCCAGGTAGTTCATCCAGAAGTCCAGAGTTACTGTCCTCACTGGGGGCTTCGTCTGTTGGGGGACTGGCTAGACATGGCACCTCCTCTACGCTGACATTGGCTGGGGCAGCTGTGGGCATGTAAGTGATGTATTATGCCTCATGTCTGCGACAAATTGTACATCCCTGGCTTCTCCTTTATCGTTGCTGTTGCCCTGCCACCTTTGTTTGTGTATGGTGATGTATTGTGAGATTGTTACTTCTCCATGCTGTGCATGCTTTGCGATGGGTGTACATGCAGTGCTGGGAGGGCTGTCCATGCATTGGTATAGCATGCAGGGCTAGGCTTTGGGGTTAGTCCTATGTGTAGGTTCAGTGTATGGGATGGAGTGGACTTATGGGAGTGAGGGTGAGGGGGTGTGATGGCCTGCAGGTATGGGGGTGATAACTAGTAAATATTGACTTACCAGTGTCCAGTCCTCTGGCAACTCTAGTGAGTCCCTCAGGATACAGGATTACTAAGACTTGCTCCTGCCATGCTGTGAGCTATGCGGGAGGAGGTGGGGGTCGACCACCAGTCCTCTGGATGGTGAGCAGGTGCCTTACTTCCACAGAATGTACCTTACCCCGTAGGTCGTTCCACCTCTTCCTGATGTCGTTATTTGTTCTTGGATTCTGTCTTATAGCATTCACCCTGTCCATGATTCTCCACCATAGCTCCATCTTCCCGGCAATGGATATTTGCTGTACGTGTGTTCCAACCAGCTGTGGCTCTACCCTGATTATTCCCTCGACCATGACCTGCAAATCCTCGTCAGTGAAGCGGGGGTGCCTTAGTGGGGATATGGGTGTTGTGTGGTGTGTGTTGGTGAGAGCGTGTTGAGTAATGTGGTGGGGTGTGTGATGTGGAGTGTGTGAGGTGTGTATGGGTATATGTGGTGTGTGTGTCTAGTTGTCTCTGTGCTCTTCTTCTCAGTCTCCTGGTAGCAATTGGTGTTCGTAAGGGGTTGTGGGTAATGTGGGTTTGTGTTTTAAAGTGCTGTGGGAGGGTGGCTGTGGTGTGTGTATCAGTGTCAAGTATGTGATTTCGGTTTTGGCCAATGTAATGTTTTGTTTTGGGTGTCCATTCTGGGCGCGCCGGTGTGTACCGCCAATGGTTTAGCGACATTGAATGTCCGTAATGGTGAATCGTGGGTCATAATGTGGTGGGTGTTGTATTGGTGGTGTAACGGTATGGGTGTTGGTACTGACACTTTAACACTGACCTTTGGGCTGGCGGATTTGTGTATGTGGTACTATTCTGTCAGATTGGTGTGTGTGTGTGTCATAATATGTTGAACGGATATCTGCCACCACAGCAGTTTGTTGGCAGCCTTCACCACGGGCGTAAGCGGGATTTACCGCCAATGTTATGATGAGAGCCTGTTTGTGGGTGTACCTGTACAGTTTGAGGGGGTACCTGTACAGCTGACGGGGTGGCTGTACAGTTTGGGAGATGCCTGTAAGCTGAGGGAATACCTGTACAGTTGGTGGGGGGGTCATATGCAGGTGGGAGGGTGCCTGCGTACGTGGGTGGCATGCCTGTTCAGGCACTGGTGTAGGTAGCTGGCTAGGGTGGGGTCCAATTTGGTAAGTTTAGTCCTTTTCATGCGTTAACCATAAAGGAAGACTTTGAAACAGTTTCAATATGCTTTCCTTCATCTTCATAGCCAAGGCATGGTGTCTTGCACTGTCTTCCCTATACATTTTGATTTAGTCTTAGTGCATCCTTGACACATCTTGGAAACATTTCACAACATTGTCCAAAGCACAGGTCTTTATGTCAAATATCTGAGGTTGTCCTTAAAGTGAATCTGCAATGCCAGACAGTGTAGCCCCTATTACACAAATCCCCTATCTCGCATCAGAATGTTGTTGGAAAAAATATTCCTCCCATTGGCCAACATGAACATTTGCCACCTTCCTCCACATGTATCACCCTCTAGATGCGTGAATGTAGGCCTGGGATGCACTGTCATGGTGTCATAACTCCAACCTGTGCCCTAAGTGGTGTGGGTTTCACGCATGGGGGTCATGTCACCCTTCCCTTGTGGTACCTCCCTGCCCTGAGTGCTCCCACTCATGCTTCCCTTGTGGTGCCTTCTAGTCTCAAGCATGGCATGATTTCCCTCCCAGGAAACCTCAACCATTGACCTTCCTGTTCTGTTGCTATACAACTTTAGCCTATTTTGCACCTGCAGGTATCACATAGTTATGTTTCCACTGTGAGAGATTGAAGTATACCATCAAGGACTTGCGTTCCATTGTACTTGTTTATTGTTGCCAATTACTGACTGTTTGCACCTGCCAACTGCTAGGCCTCATATCTGTTATATGTAACATGTGAATTTCCCCAGGTTCATTGGAATATTCCATAGTCCCACGTCGGACATGTGCCTTTCTGGAGCACCCTTTGCTTTGTGCGTATATACTGTCTCAGAACCTGCATGGGGGCTTGGCCTCATCCCCATCCTGCATAAGAATCATCTCTGCACTCACCTCCTGATTCACCTGGATCTTCCAACATTCCAGTACTGCACAAGCTTTGTGCCTGCACTGAACTTTTGAGGTACCCGGAACTTCAAGCATTCTAGTCTTCCATTCCTTTCTGATGATCCCATGACTGTGGCTTCTGTAATGCTTCTGGATTCTTCTTCCATGAGCTACGATTTTGCCTCCTCTTGAGCTTCTTACACCAAGCATCCTGCCGTCTTTGGATTCCCGTTAAAGTACAAGACCAGGCTAAGTACTTTCCGTCAGGTTAGAGCACACTAAGGGCCTCATTATGACCCTGGCGGGCGGCCTCCGCCGCCCGCCAGGATCCCGCCCTCCAAATTACCGCGCCGCGGTCAAAAGACCGCGGCGGGTATTACGAGTTTTCCCCTGGGCTGGCGGGCGGTTCCAGTAAAACCGCCCGCCAGCCCAGGGGAAAACGACCTTCCCACGAGGATGCCGGCTCGTAATCGAGCCGGCGGAGTGGGAAGGTGCGACGGGTGCTACTGCACCCGTCGCGTATTTCACTGTCTGCAAGGCAGACAGTGAAATACATTTTGGGGCCCTCTTACGGGGGCCCCTGCCGTGCCCATGCCATTGGCATGGGCACGGCAGGGGCCCCCAGGGGCCCCGCGACCCCCCCTACCGCCATCCTGTTCATGGCGGCTTTCCCGCCATGAACTGGATGGCGGTAGGGGGGGTCAGAATCCTCATGGCTGCGGAGCGCGCTCCGCAGCCATGGAGGATTCATATGAGCAGCGGAAAGTCAGCGGGAGACCGCTGACTTTCCGCTTCTGACCGCGGCTGAACCGCCGCGGTCAGAATGCTCATTGGAGCACCGCCAGCCTGTCGGCGGTGCTCCCGTGGTCGGTGGCCCTGGCGGCCACCGGCCGCCAGGGTCAGAATGACCCTCTAATTGTTTTATAGTAATAAGCAGGCCTGACTTTCAGCCTATTCATGACAACAGACATGTCTCTAGTTCCTTCTCCGCATCACTCCTTATTCTTACTCATTCTGAACCCTCCCTCCAACTTTGGCATTTGAACTCTTTTTCTCATGGACTGGAGATTTAGGCCATCATTATGAACACGGCGGTCTGGGCCGCCATGCCGGGGGTGGCGGTAATTACTGCCACCGGCATGGTGGCCCAGACCGCCATTTTAAATGTGGCAGAACCGCCACTGGAGTAACTTTGCCACCACCAGGCTTCCGCCGCCAGGCAGCCTGGCGATGGCGGAGTTTCATATTCGCCAGATAATGTGCCTGATTCTACCAGCCTTTCCCTGGTGGTTTATCCCACCAGAGAAAGGCTGGCAGAATGGGTGCCTGGGGACCCCGTGCACAGCCCCATCGCGCATGACACTGCCCGATTTACAGGCTGCTGCACCCACCGCACTGCTCCATGTGCAGCCGGTGTCAATGTACAGGCTCTGCATTCTGCTAGCCCGACTGGCGGAAACACTGTTTCTGCCCGCTGGCCCAGCAAAATGTACATAATATGAGCAGCGGGGTCCTTGTGTGCTGCCGGTCTTTTGTTGACCGCCAGCGCCAAACTCAGTGAGTTTTAGAAGCAATTGACTTTTGTATGAACCTTGCAATCTCCATTCTTTGTTTCTAGTATACTGTGAGAGTGTCAGTAACTCCAACCTATTTCCAGAGTGTAACACTGTTTCTAGCATACCTTGGGAGTGTTTTAAAATCCAGCCTATGGATTTAGTGTAATCTTGGGAGTGCCAGTAACTCCAATCTATGGTCCAAGTTTACCCTGGAAGTGTCAGTAACTCCAACCCATGCACCAAGTCTAATCTTGGAATTGTCTCAACCCCAACCTATGTATAGATTTTAACCTTGGGATGGTCATTGACTCTAACCTGTGTATCAAGAATAACTTTGGGAGTACCAATAACTGCAACCCATCTCTTGAGTACAGCCTTGGGAGTGTCAGAAACTCCAACCTATGTACGAGTATAACTTTGTTTCTAGTAAACATTGTGAATGTCTCAAACTCTACCCTAGGTATCAAGTGTAACCTTCGGAGTTCCAGAAACACCAATCTATGTTCTGAGTTTCCCATGGGAGTGTCAAAGGCTTTCATCAGTGTTTCAAGTCCAAGAGATTCTTATCCAAGAACATGATTTTTTTTGCTCCCAGGTTGTAATTTTGAAGAAACCTGTAAGTGTTGGTCACTGAAGCAATGCATTGTTTATCATGTAGAGACTTGCTACTATATTCATGGTAATTGCTTCTTCTTCCTCTTCCCAGTGTATTGAATCTTCATAAAACCAGAGGCGCTGGTCCCTTAAACGTCCACCTTCGTATACCCAGAAGGTCTCATGAGCAATGCATCCTGTTCAGCAGTATGATATCATCTCTAAGCAGATCCCATACTGCAAGTGTCTTTTTTTCTTATTTTGCCTCTTCCCTCCTTCCCCTTCTGGATGGTGTGGGATCTAGGTGTTCCATCCCTAGATATTGCATCATTCTGAGAGGGATTGAAGGTCCAGCATTGTCTCCAGAGTTGTCTCCATAGGTGGGCAAGGTGAGTCTGTGACAGAAGGCCAAGCCTTGCATGCTTCCACTGCTCAAACAACATAGATGATCAGATGACACCAGAGCCTGTCCCTTTAATGTCTGTCCAATGTTGCTAGAATGACCTTAACTATGTCATATTTCAGAAGTGTCTCAGTTATGTGGGCCAATCTTCCCCTTGAATGTAATGGTTTGACTTTACATGATCTTGAAAACCATAAAGAGATGATGTTTTGACTCTTGGATTTGCATATGCTTGTTGAGACCACTGATACCGATTTGCTAAATAATCACCATAGCAGATTTCCCTTCTGCACCTTGTAAACCTATCATCGGACTGCTCTGAGTGCATTGACTCACTTGTCAGGTTTGACCATAACGTAATGAAACATAGAAAGAAAATTAAACTGTGTTTGTTTGGTGGTGAAGTGGATCATTCAACAGAAGAGTGTACTGCCAAACTGAAGGGATTTTGGAAGGTTAGCACCTTTACTGCAGACACAGTGCTGAAATGACTTGATTGCCGAGCTGACAAAGAGGTGAGTCAGTTGGATACATTTCTTGAACCAAGCCCTCCTTCCCTGGTAATTACTTCACATAAGGTTTCACAACCTACAATGATACCAGCCACCCTGATTATTTCACCTCAACAGAGACAGGAGTTATCTATCTACATTTATTTTTGGGTCAAAGGGAATTTACTAAATGCTGCCTCAGGCAGTACCTTACACGCCTCACAGGTTATTAGGAATGAGCCTGAGTAGGGTAGAACCGTACATGTCTCTGAGCTCTCTTCTGGGTTGATTGTATACCCAATGACTCTACTCTTGTCAATATGTCAGAAAGGGCTCACAGAGACCTTGACCTTTGATCTCATTGAAATACATACCTTAGATGCTATATTAGGAACTTGGCTTCAGTTACACAATCCTACCATTGACTGGTCTCTCCATCTTGCCACTTTTGAATCTTATTACAGTCAAACTCATTGCTATGATAACTCACTGAGAGGTCTGTCTCTCTTGGCATGTGCAGCTCTTTTACTTGACTCCTTAACCCTACCCTACCCTCAGGGAGTAACCTAAACATTCAAGACACCTTTGATGACAGAATACACAACTAGCTCCTCATAAAGTATTTGGTTGCTGCATAGATTTTACATTGGGTGCAACACTTTCCTATACTCAAGCCTCAGAGCCTGAGACAATAAGTTTTCTTTTTGCCAGACTTGGTAAAGGCACATTTCTTGTTCAATGTGCTGAATTCGCAGAACCTATCTTGTTACCCAATGGTGTGACCATGAATACAAATGATACCCCAGTATTTAGATATTTAGGCCCTACACAGACTTATCTTGAGAAAACAAGTTCCTCACAGTTAGCTGTGGAAAAAGGTCCTACAGCACAGTAAGACAGTTAAAGTGACTCCAGTTTCCATGTCTTTAAAAGAGAAATTGTCAAAGGACCAGAGACACATTAATTAAAACACTTGGGCCAGATTCATAAGAAAGTGGTGTATTAGCTTTGAGGCACCACTTTTCTTGCCCCCCCTAACACCACCATGTGTGTGTCTTATTTACAATACAGTGCACCATGGCATTCCTTTCTACAATAGCGGCATAATTTATGATACTATTGTGGCACTTTGTTGGATTAGTGCCATATATTATGGCATTAGTGCAGCAAAGCACTAGAGAGTCCCATAGGCTACTGTGGGCCCTTCTTAACGCCTACCCTGAGCAGGCATTTAAAATGACTGAAATTTTTTTGCAGTGAAATGTTGTAGATTTCACTGAGCCAGTTTGTGTAGGCCTCCCTGCGTGGGAACGCCACCCCTTGCATACATTATACCTTGCGCAGGTATAATGTGGCTCAAGCCATTAAAAAGTGGGGCAACACTAGCATTGCGCCACTTTGTAAATATGGCAAAGGAAAATGGCATCCTTAATGCTACATAAGTGTAACAAAATTACTCTAGTGTGGCACTAAGAGGCGCTAGGGTCTTGCAAATCTGGCCCTCATGATTTCACTTCCCAGAACACAGTCCCCTCAGAACACATTTTAAGTCACTATGGCCAGAAATCCTTATTTGGGGAGAGTCAGCAGAGAGTTACTAGAGAAGAAATCAAGTCTTGGGTAACTGAAAATGATCAGCATTTACCCAAGCAGTTCCTTATCATGGTACCACTTCATTTACTTCTACGAAATAATTTAGTCAATAAACTTGAATTAGGCATCCTGGCATTCTATTAGAGGAGCTTTTGAGAATCCAAGAGATCAATTATGGTTGAGTGGTGCATATGATTGAGTGGTCCACATTGTCTAAGGAAGTGCACCATGCCCCATCAGGTGATTCAAGTGTCTTGCCCGTATCTCCTTATCCCTGGCATGCTATCAGCATGGAACTTAATACTGACCTTCCTAACTTCCACAGATACACTGTTGTTTTTTGCAGTAATTGATCTTTTATCCAAGATGACATATTTTATTGCTCTTAGAGAAATACCTCCTATCAAAAATCTCTTGCCATGCTGTTTGTTCAACACATAGGGGGTCATTCAGACCCCGGCGGGCGGCGGGAGCCGCCTGCCTGGAGGGAACCGCCATATGGCCGCTCCGCGGTCGAAAGACCGTGGAGGCCATTCTGGCTTTCCCGCTGGGCTGGCGGGCGACCGCCAGCAGGCCGCCCGCCAGCCCAGCGGGAAACACCTTCCCACGAGGAAGCCAGCTCCGAATGGAGCCGGCCGAGGGGGAAGGTGCGATGGGTGCAGTTGCACCCGTCGCGAATTCCAGTGTCTGCTGAGCAGACACTGGAATTCAAAGTGGGGCCCTCTTACGGCCATCCTGTTTCCTGGCGGTCGGAACCCCTGCGCCGCCATGGGGGATTCCCAGGGCAGCGGAAAACCGGCGGGAGACCGCCGGTTTTCCTGGTCTGACCGCAGCCAAACCGCTGCGGTCAGAATGCCCTGCGGGGGACCGCCAGCCTGTTGGTGGTGCTCCCGCATCCCCGGCCCCGGCGGTCCTTGACCGCCAGGGTCGGAATGAGCCCCATAATGTGGTTGCACAGGCTGCCTTCGGTCATTGTGTCTAATGGGGTCCTGCAGTTCATATCAAGATTCTGTACCAGTCTTTACACATCATTGGACATTGAAGCTCAACTCTTGTCTGCCTGTCTCCCATATGCTAATGGATGGACACAGTGGGTAAATCAGGTTTCAGAACATGCACTGCAATGTCTTCTGACCACCAGTCCCAAGTATTGGGAGTCCTTGTTACCGTTTGCTGAGTTTGCCTGCAATAACACATCGTATTAAGTCAGGGGGTATCCCTCTTCTGTGGTAGACCTGGGGTACATCCATTTACCCAAAACCATTGCTATGAATTCCAAAAATGTACCTGGAATATAAGATTCTGTAAGGCACCTCTATGACTCTCAACAAGAGGTGTTACAACACTTCCACCAGATTAAAATGAATATGAAGTGCAATTATGATAAACCTCATCAACAGCCACCTGAGTACAAAAACAGAGATCAGGTTTGGCTTGTCACAGGAAACTACATGGTACTCATAAACTGCAACTTTAATTTATTGGTCCCTTTCCAATTGCAAAGGTGATTAACCCTGTAACAGTCTAGTTACAAATGTCAGATAATTTGCCTGTGCACCCTCTGTTCAATGTTTTCCTCATAAAATCATATCATGTTCAAACCTGTTCCGCTCCTCCTCCTCCACCTGTAACCCTAGATCACCTAGAATTGGTAGTGTAAAGGATTCTAGATTCACAGTGTGTTAAGAGTCATTTGTTTTACCTAAGTGCACAGGAAGGGTGTGGTCCTGAGGGAAAATCTTGGGAACCAGCTAATAATGGTAATGCCCCTCCCCTAGTTCCTTCATTTTATCCCTGTCACCCTGACAAGGCATGCCATTCTTTTCAGGGTGGAACTGTCAGGACTGCATCTTGTGCCCTATGAGTGGGAAGTTTCATTCGTCGGGCTCATGTCATCCTTCACTTGTGGTGCCTCCCTTCCCCAAGTACTCCCAGTCATGCTTCTCTTGTGGTGCCTTCCAGTCTCGAGCACTCCATGACTTCGCTCCCTGGAAGTCTGAACCATTGCCCTTCTTGTTCTGTTTCTATGCAAGGTTAGTCCATTTTGCACCTGCAGAAATCACGTGCCCATCTAGGATAGTTGCATTTCCACTGTAAACCATTGTATTATACCATCATGGACTTGGGGTTCTGTTGTACGTGTTTATTGTCGCAAATTACCATTTGCATTTAACACCTTCCCGGCCTCACATCAATTGTATGTAACATGATTTTCCCCAGGATCACTGGAATATTCCACACTTCCATGTGGGACATGTGCCTTTCTGTAACCTCTTTGTTTTCTGTATAAATACCCCCTCAAAAACTGCATCGGGGTTTGGCCTTGTCTCCATCTTGTATAAGTATCACCCTTGCATTCACCTTCTGAGTCACCTGGATCTTCCAGTATTCCAGTCTTGTGCAAGCTCTGTTCATTAACTAATCTTATGTGTCGCCTAGAACTTCCAGCTCTCTAGTCTTCCAAGTTTTCCTGACAATCCTGTGACCTTGGCTTCTGCTTTGCTTCTGGAGTCTTCAATCAATCAAATAATCAATCAGAGATTTGTAAAGCACACTACTCACCCATGAGGGTCTCAAGGCGTTGAGGAAGGGAGGGGGAGAAGGCAGGGGGGAGGTGCTGCTACTGACCTAACAGCCAGGTCTTGAGAAGTTTTCTCAAGGTAAGGAGGTCTTTAGTCTGGCGCAGGCGGGTGGGAAGAGTGTTCCACGTTTTGGCAGCGAGGTGCAAGAATGATCTACCGCTGGTTGTAGATTTGCAGACACGTGGGACGGTTGCGAGGGTGAGGTCGGCAGAGCATATATGCCGGGTCAGGATATAGAAGGAGAGTTGTCAGTTGAGGTATTCTGGTCCGGTGTTGTGCAGTGCTTTGTGAGCGTGGGTGAGGAGTTTGAAGGTGATTCTCTTGTTGACTGGGAGCCAGTGCAGGTTTTTCAGGTGGTCTGCGATGTGGCAAAGGCGGGGGATCTCCAGGATACGTCATACAGAGGCGTTCTGGATGCGTTGCAGCCTCTTCTGGTGTTTGGCCATGGTTCCTGCATAGAGGGCCTTGCCGTAGTCCAGCTTGCTGCTTACGAGGGCTTTGGTGACTGTTCTTCTGGTTTCAGTGGGTATCCATTTGTAGATCTTTTGGAGCATGTGGAGGGTGTTGAAGCATGAGGAGGAGATAGCGTTGAATTGCTGGGTCATGGATAGTGAAGGGTCAAAGATGACTCCTATGTTGTGTGCGTGGTCGGTGGGAGTCGGAGCGGATGGGAGAGTGACAGGCTACCAGAAGTCAACCCATGCGGAGGGGGTGGAGCAGAAGATTGAGTTGAGTCGGAATTGAGTTTGAGGCAGCTGCTCTCCATCCATTCGGCGATGGCCTTCATTCCTTTGTGGAGGTAGGTCTTAGCGGAGCCCTTGGTGAGGGAGAGGATCAGCTGGGTGTCATCAACGTATGAGATAATGTTGAAGTTGTGGGATCGGCAATGTTAGCGAGCGTAGCCATGTAGACGTTGAAGAGGGTCGGGCTGAGGGACGCACCCTGGGTATACCGCAGAGGATTTTGGTGGCCTCCGAGCGGAATGGGGGGAGGCGGACTCTCTGGGTTCTGCCAGTGAGAAAGGAGGTGGCCCAGTCCAGGGCTCTGTCGCGGATTTCAGCATTGCTGAGGTGTGAATGTAGGGTGTGGTGGCAGACGGTGTCAAATGCGGCCGAGATGGCCAGGAGGATGAGGGCCGCGGTTCCGCCGATGTCCAGTATGGCTCTGATGTCATCGGTGGCGGCGATGAGGGCAGTTTCAGTGCTGTCTGATGTGCACTGACCAGCACCTAGGGTATTAGCACATTCCACCACTGGTGGGTGCTGTGCTGCCAAAGTAGGCACACTTGTAGGTCTCATCTAGGCTGTTGTTGGTGTGTCATCAGGTCTGGCTGCAACTTCCAGTTGTGGAGATATCATCCAGTCAGTGAAGTGACCCTCACCGGTTTGCAGGTTCCTTTGGTTTCTAGAGTGGTACCTCCACTCAGGAGGGAGATCTTCGGCTATTTACAAACTTGTAGTTCATCAGGGTCTTTTGGGTCCAGTGGTCAGCTCCTCTACAGCAGTGATTGTCAGGACTCTGGTGCAACAAGCAGTGGTCTTGGAGCCTTTTCTGGTGCAGCAGGTCCTCTGTTCTTTTCATGTAGGGTTCTTTGGTGCTGTTTTCTTTTCTTCCAGATAGATCTAATGTCTTGGTCTAGGGGAGCCCACTAAATACTGAATGTAGTCGGCATTTTAGGGGGAACCTGGTAGTGTCCAATGGGACACTTAGCCTTGGGTGGCTACACCCACTACAGTGACCTCTTCCTGTGGGAAGGGTTATTTCACTTAACCTCATTAGATATTTTCCTGCCATCCAACATGGAGGAAAATGAAATGGGGGTCCACTTCACCTGCAAGTTCCTAGGGTGGTGCATGCTCAGTGAGACCCCTCCTCATACCCTTTTTGTGGTTTACCGCCTTTGCTCCTGCCAAAAGTGGGGATTGACAAAGGGGAAAGCCATCTGCTACTAGCAGCAGGCCTGGGGCTCGAGTTTTAAGGGTGGTAGCCCTTCGAAGCTCGCCTCCAGGAGACTGCACATTCCTGAGGGAGGGGGTGTTAGCTCCTCCACCCAGGAAGGGCATTGTTTTACAAACTAGAGAGCCATGGCTCTCCCCTAGGTTTGTATATTGGCTGTCTGGAAGTGGCTGGAAGCTGGACGGGGCCGTGGAATTCCTCCACAGCTATTACGACCCACAGCTCGGAATCCGCCAAAATCTAGACACCCACACAAGTCCGCTACACCAAAGGTCAGTGAAAAACTGGCGATAACAAAACCTCCACCGTCACGCCAACAGGAATACGCGCACACTATCATGACCCACAAATCCACGCAGCGGTCTTTACACCGCAGTATTCCATTGGCGGTACACACCACAGCGCTCAAAATACACACGCATTTACAAAACACAACCACATTGGATAATTCCAAATACACACACCTGATACACATACACACACTACTCCCACACACCCAATAGAATATAAAACACACACCCACATTGCTCACAAACCCTTACAATGAAAAAATTGGAAGAAGCAGAGAGACAGAAAAGCAAAGACCACACCAGCATACAGAGGCACACAACACCATCACTCATACACATCCACGCACAAAACAACACACACCCCTAAACATCACTACAAACATCACAACACACACCACCTCACACATCACCCACACCACCCCATGGCACCGCAAAGACGCCTCAGGTTTTCTGAGGAGGAGCTCAGGGTCATGGTGGAGGAAATCATACAGGTAGCGCCACAGCTATTCGGATCACAGGTGCAGCACACCGCCATAGCTAGGAAGATGGAGCTATGGCGCAGAATCGTGGACAGGGTCAACGCAGAGGGACAGCACCCAAGAACACGGGATGACAGTGCATGGGCAGTGCAGGGGCCCCCAGGGGCACCCCAAGTCCCCTTACCGCCGGCCTTTCAATGGCGGTGTGTACCGCCACGGACAGGCCGGCGGTCGGGGACTCATAATCCCCAGGGCAGCGGAGCTTGCACCGCTGCCCTGGGGATTATGACCGCCAGGCGGAATCCTGGCGGGAAAATGGAGGGGCCGGCGGTATGGCCGTGGCAATTCCGCCACAGTCATAATTGCTGGCGGAACACTGCCAGCCTGTTGGCGGTGTTACCACTAACATACCGCCGGCCGCCAGGGTCGTAATGACCCCCATAATCTTTATTACCTGCACCTGCAAAATGAGGGACGGAAAATTGTCCTGAACTTCTTCCTTATTGCTAGGAATGTTATTGTATAACAGTGACCTGGTTTTAACATCTTGGACTGATTTGGTTGATAATAAGTAGCTGCAGCCAAGCCACAGCAAGCAACTATCTCTTGTGTGTGGGATATATCAGAAGCTAGGGGTAGGACATAGCAGGAGCTGGCCCTGGGGGGTAATGGTCCCCAGGACCATCAGTGGCTCCATGGGGGGACATGTGACTCCCCTCCAACAAGATATAGCCCCAAGAAGGTGGTGATCCCAGGGGCTAAGGGGCGGTCCGAAACAGACACCCTCTAATTATTTCTGATATAGCCCAGGGGAGGTCAGGCAGCCCCCACCTCATTTTGATTATAGTCCTGGAGGAGGTGGCGGTGTACAGGACTGAGGAGAAGGACCCACAGGCCTCTCCCACACTTCAAAATCATTTCACCCCAGGGAGGTGGTGATCCACAGGTGAAGGGGGTCGTGTGGCCCCCTTGCACATAATTTCCATTTCACACAGGGTAGGTGGTGGTCCCTTGGAAGTGGTAGGGTTCCAGGAGCCCCCCTCCCCAGCATTATTGTACAAATGCCCCCAGGACTTAGCCCACCCAGGGGCTCATTAAACAAGAAGCGTGGTAGCCCCTGCTTCATTTTTCTTTTGGTTTTATGGCGGATCCGCAGATCCACAGTGACTCCATCTATAAAATAAAGAAATAAATGCTTTTTAGCCATGGGGGAGTCCCTTTGGGACCCCACCACCAGAGATAAGGGTTCAGGGTGTTTGAACCCTGGCACCTTTTCTTTATTTTTTTTACTTTTTTCTAGGACTCAGCTTGTTGAAGTGCTGTGAGCCAATCACATCTCAGAATGAGATCGGAAGGGGTTGTGAATCCTTTGTGTCCCTAGATATACAAATTTATTTTCCCCTTAATATCTCAAAGACTACTGAATAGATTTACATCAAAACAAAAAAGGTTTTCCTTTTGGACCTTTCTGCCAAATTTGGTGTAATTTCGGCACGGTCACTTTTCAAAATCCCGATGGAAAAATGAATGGGGAAAATGTGTTTTGGGGCCTCCTCTTTTTCTGGGTCCCCCAAACGGATCACAATGAAACTTTCCAGCCAGAATTAGCTGATGTAACTGGCAAATGTTTTTAGAAAGTTTTGTGAAGATTCATCAAGCGGTACCAAAGATATAGGCAAGTAAATAAACAAACGCTTTTGCTATAGAAACTAACTAAAACTACCCAGTGGTAGCTGCCACTAGAATATATATATATATATATATATATATATATATATAGAGAGAGAGAGAGAGAGAGAGAGAGAGGAGAGAGAGAGAGAGAGAGAGAGAGAGAGAGAGAGAGAGAGAGAGAGAAAACAAAAAAACATGTACAACCATATCTCTTTAATCAGTCTATCAGTCTTCTTGGCGCTTTCATCATCTGACCTGATCTGGTTACTGAAAGCTGTGGACTGTAATCACCAGGGTCAGAGGTTATTAAAGATGGTAAGTAATCAACCACAGTCACTGAGTTTTCAGAATCAGTCTTTCTTTCACCATCTCGAGTTGGAGAGCAACGAAACACAGGCCTAAAGTGAGAAGAGTCTCTGGTTATAGACTTCCCAGGTAGATGGGCAGTCTCTGTGTGTCCTGTGGTAGATACTACTTGGAAAGGTTCAGCATCATAAGGAGCATCAGATTTTCTTTTGCACATCTGCCAAGTGATCACCAAATCTCCTTTTGTAAATGAGAGGTCTTTTGCATGTCACCTCTTTTTGCATATACTTTCATTTTCTGTTTGTTAACCGAGCCCCTAGTACAAATCATGCTTTTACTTTTATCTCTTTCAGTGGTCCATTAATTTAACTTGATTGTCATTGTTCTCTGAAACATCAAAGTTGCAGGACCTTCACCTGTGGTTGAGTGGGGTATTGAACAATAAGCTTGTTGAGTAGAAATCAATACTGTCTTCAAATTGAGCTTCTCAAGAGTTGCATGTTGTACTGCTTTCTTTAGGGTGGTCATAAAATGCTCAACAAGTCTGTTGGCCTGTGGCCATTAAGGTGTGATCTTTTGATGCTTTATGCTTAGATGCTCCAGAAATTATTTAAATTCTTTACTGTTGAAGAGTGGTCGATTGTCAGACTTCACAATGGCTTGTATGCCCCATGTTGCAAAGATGCCGTCAAGTTCTTTAATTACGTTTGCATGAGTCATAGATGAGAGATCTTCAACCAAAGAATTTGAGTATTCATCTACAAACACCATTAAATGATGTCCATTTTCAAGTGGACAAAAGAAATCAATTACTATTCTCTCCCAAACAATTTTAGAGAGTTCTGACATGTTCAGAGCATGCTAAGTAACTTTGGTTGACAGGAAATTGAATATGTAACAGGCCTTGAGTTCATTTTCAAATCTTTCATCTAAGCATGGAAACCAAAGACGGTCTCAGAGAGCTCTCTTTGTGACAACAGTACCTCAATGTACTTCATGGATCAGTTCAATCACGTTTTGTCACAGACTCTCAAGAATCAGGATCCTCAATCCTCGCAATATAACTCCTTCCCGAGTTATGGACAACTCATCTTTGACATTTTTGTATTTTTAATGTTCACCATCATTGCTGAGAGGTTGAATGTGTTTATTCCATGACTGATGTGTAAAGATGTCTTTTAACTTCAGTAGGTCACTATCATGACTTGTGGCAGTGACAATCTGGGCTTATGAAAGAGCAGCTGGTGTACTTGGCTTGACAATTAAATTGATGTAGGCCCCGGCCATCTTTGATGGAGTTCAGTGACCTTGAATAGGGACACTTAAAAAGTAGTCAGCACTATTTTGATTCTTTTCTGGTCTATGCACAATTGTATAATCATACTATTGCAAGCCCATACTACAGCCAGACCTTTTTTTCAGGCTGTGAGTAAACACGTTCTGTTTGAAATAAACTTCTACTAGCATAGGCCACAACATGCTGTCTATCATCAGGGCGTCTACTATGCTGTGCAAGGATATCACCTAATTTGACTTATTCGAATCAAGTTGAGAAAAGTGTAATCTTTGACCGGTGTTTGTATAATTTTGCTGTTTTGACATGTCAACTTTTCTTTGACTGACTTTTTTCTTCATAGCTGACCAGTCTAACATGTGCAAGTTTTTCTGAGGTAAACATCGACATGGCACAATCACTTTCTTCATTTTCACTCATTATTGAGGAGGAAGAACTGCTTGACTATGAGTTAGATGACAATCAACATTGCTTAGTATCTATTTGTCTAAACTGATGTTGCTGCTTGGCCTTCTGGGTGTGCGTTGAAAGTTGCTTCTGGAATGTTCTGGTGCCATTTTATTTTTGGTCTATGAGCCACTTACTTTTTCTTTCCCCTTACACATTGTCACACAATGGTTCTCTTTGCCACTGTCTCTGCATATCTGTGCAATGGCAGGAAAATCTCCTTCGCAAATCTACATCTGAAACACAGCTTCTTTTTACAGTTAGACATCACTTTGCATCTGAAACACAGCTTCTTTTTATGGGTAGAGATCACTTTGTGTCCTTCAGCCCTTTGTTTCAAATTTCTTTTCACACTCATTACTGACTTGCTTTGGGCACCTCCAGCCTCCATGTCAGCAGCTTGTCTCCCTGAGCATTCCTCAACTATGGCAGCCATCAATGCTTGTTCCAGAGTTAGGGCCAGATGTACAAAATTCCTATTTTGCGACTCGTACATAGCAAATTCATAGAAATTGCTATTTGTGAGCCACAAATAGCTATGTACGAAGGCTGCAAAACCTAATAGTGATTTTCATGGAGTCACAATCGCTACTACGAAATTGATAGTTAAGAAATCGCTAAATTGTGATCTCCTACTAGGAAATCACAATTTAGGAAGAGACGCCCAAAATGCAGCTTGAAGCAGTTTGTTGATGGCAGAGCCTAGGTGGAGGATATTATCAGGGTGTGCCCCCCTGCCAGAGGCCTAACACACCTACTGGAAGCAGGGGGTGACCCTGAAACACTGCTGTCAGCACAAGGATGCAGTAAGCCACAATAAGGGGACACAAAATGAGACTACATCTCAACTCAGTGATTTGAGTTCTCTCTCTTTGGCACAAATGTAGCCCATTAACATGTATGATTATTCTGTTGTGATAGCCTCCTGAAAAAAAAGGTGGTCACTGAGTTGTGCACCAAGCACTACCCCGTTTGTGATGTTTCATTTCTAAGATGTTGTGATATCTCTTACCTCAGAAATAGTTGCTTGTTATCGCTGTGTGTTGTGAACGTCCCTCAGGTCCATGGCTTCCATCCTGTTGCCCCTGTAGTTGCTGTTGGACATTGTCAGAGTTGCGCTCAATGTTGAGATCGTGCGGTCCCCATCTCATTGCAATGTTGTGTGGGACAGCACAGGTCACTATGACTTTACAGCAGGTATGCAGCCTGTAGAGAAGTGCCCCCCTGGTCCTGTGGATGATGTGGAAGCAGGGCTTTAGTATGCCAAATGTTTACTCAATGGGTGTGTATGTTGACCTTTATGCCCTGTTGCATTGTCTCTCACTTGGTGTTCTCGGGTCAGGTAAGATGTAAGCATCGAGGGATGTCAGGCATGTGCACTGTCACCTTAGGAGCACGAGAGGGGAAACCATTAGGTTACATCACCCATACACTCCTGACCAGTGCCGTCATTGAGTTTGAGATTCTTTGACCTAGCAGCAACACATCTCAGAATACCCCCTGTGTCAGTCGGTTGTGTAATCCAATGTGGTGGAACATGAAGGAATTGTTGGTGCTGCCTTGGTATCTGGCCACAAGGTCAGTGATGACACAGGAGGCGTCACACACCACCTGCACATTCAGTGAGAATGTGCTCTTCCTGTTCCTGTAGATCTATTCTGCAGTTGAAGGGGTCATACTGCAATATGTTTGCCATCAACACAGCTAAGTACATTGGGGAACTGTGTTGAGAGAACATTTGCTTTGTGACACTCCCCCACCACTGCTTTGACTATCTGGTAAATCCCAGATGCTAGCAGGTATAGGCAACACAATACCGGCACATGGAGAGGTATTGCATTGGTCCTAAGTGTTGGGGCTGAAGCTATGGTTGTAATTCAGCTATCAGATCAAGTATGACCTGACTGTTTAGTCTGTATCTGTCTATGATCTCCTCCTTTGTCATGTTGAAGAGGGTGACCCTCACCCTAAATATTGTCTCCTTTCTCCACCTCCTCCTGTCTCTCACAGCCAGAATCCTCATTCTCCTCTACAAGATGTATAATTCCACCATTATGAAAGTGCTAGATGTATTTTAGGGTCTTTTTATTCTTTGCACATGGTTACCATTTGTATTGAGTCAGTGCTAATTGCATTTCTTAAAATCCTATTTTGTAGAGTCGCAAACAGGGTAGAAATCATTGCATTTTGCAACCATATTTTTGACATTCTTACATAGTGAATGCTGGCATTTCATTTCTTAATGACATGGTAGCGATTCAGTCTGTTAAGAAATGCAAAATCAGTTGGTACATATGGCCCTAAGAGTTTCTTTCAGCACCTGAATGAATCGGAGAGGCAACCATCAATAACATGGCTTCTTCATCATTAAATTCATTGCACTTACAGTGTTTGATGTAGTGTGTTGAGTCTTTCCACTAGTTTATTGATTCTTTAGAGAATTTGAACTAGAGATTCAACCCATTTTTAATCTGACGGTATGCGATTTCTTCATCAGTCCTCAGCATTTGTATTATGACTTCTCTCACAATAACACCAGCAAGATTTTTTGTATATTTAATAATATTTCTGTTATCAGTATCTTCAAGTGCATCAATGAAATCTTTGAATGTCTCTAATCAAGTAGTCCATCTTTCTACAATATTTTGCTTTTTGTCATTGTCAAAAGGTGATAGTGGTTTTAAGGAGGCAGCAGAACTGTAACTGTTCATAGTAGCGGCTGACGTTAAGGGTGGAATGCTGTCAGATGCAATTGACTGTTCCTGGGAATCTGCATCATCACTGAGGCCCAATGATGGTTCAGCCTCCTGGTCCTCTAGGACAAGTTTTGGCTTTCTTCTTTGTCTCCATCGGAGCCTCGTCACTGATGGAGACCTCTGGAGTTGTTCTGAGCAAGCACCCATTAGCTTTGATGGTGTGCTACTTCAGGTAATGGACAAGCTCAGTAAGCACAACCCCAATACTTCTTCTTGGGTCTCCCTGCCCAGTGCTGTGTTGTAATTCTTCACTTATCAAGTCTAATGTAAGATTAATAGCAGTATGTTTCCTTGTTACATGTTCTGTCAGCCAGCACTGTTATTCCTAATAATATATAGCAAATTATGATTGTCTTTAACTGCTCTCTATAAGCCTGGTTATGTCCACCTTCACCGTAAATGCTCCGTACACTGTATAACTGTATTGTTTATGGCAGAGTTATACCTTTTTGTAGGATGTTGGTCCTATTTTCTTGACCAATGTTCTTTGTGAAGCTCTCTTTTCAATCACAATCTTTACACTGGCTGGAGTCGAGCTTTGACTCCACATACACCAACCGTAGACTCAGCACTTTGACAAAGGCACACGTGGCATGCACAAGAAATTTGCTTGGACCACAGAAAACTCTCCAGAAGAGCACTTCTTCTTTGAACTACTTATCCCCTACCAGTTCTAGGATCTTCAGCCCGGGTACCTTCCAATGACTAGGCCACACACAGCTGTAAATCACACTTCTTTATTCCTCTGTCTGTACCTGTGAACTTATATAATATTTTAAACCAAATTTTTATTACATTCTATTCTAGCCATTATGTCACACTGATAAAGTAGTCTGCCGGGAGCAATAATCCTTCCATTCTAAATAATGCTAAATAATGCAAGACACTACAGTAGTTTTGTAAATGTTTGTATAGGGAAACTGATCAGTGTGTGAACTTGTTATATGTGGCTTGCATTTGGGTGAAAAGTGCATTTATTCCTGAATCAGTAGAAAGGGTGCTTCAGTTTTAATTTTTCATTCTTTTTAGGCTGAAGGCCATATTCAGAAAGAACTAACTGAAAACTCTTTCAAATCACAAATATGTATTCTATGACAGTCGTAGATTGATAAAGGTACTTGTACTGCGTTATTGCAACATCCTATTGTACTCTGCTGAGGTGTAATTTAAAATGTTTTGTTGCGTTTTACTGTCTTTACCTGTGCTGCTATGTTGCTTTCTGTGTCCTATTGTGTCATTAGATATGTCTTCAAATGCTGATCTATTTCTAGCCAAAAGCAGCAATTGCCTTTAAGGTTCCTGTGACAAGTCACCACTTGTCACTGCCCCGGGAGTTAAAGTTGTGCTGCTCCAGCTCTTCGATTATTTAAGACACCGGTAGGATAACAACTGTGGCAGAGACTGGATCGTGGAAAAACCATTAAACTAATCGACCATCTTACATGTAAATTACAAATCTATTTGTTTTAATCACTGGTGGGATGACGTACAGTTTTTGCCGCTACTCGACTAACTACTTATTTACTGAAGTAATTCACCTTTCACAAACTGCTATTTCTCTACGACCCATTCTGTCAACTAGTAGAAAACCTCTGAATGTTTAGCACACTCATATGATTAGCAGTGTTATTGGTAAAACTATGTTGCTTTCTATCAATGTATTGGTTACTGTTTATAAATAAGCTTGCTCAAAAAATACTGCATAATATTAGTAGGCAGGGAAATGCCATCTGATCAAATATTATTACCATGTGATAAAGATGATTCTCTTTTTTTGGCTTTGTTCTACCAGTTTAATTTCTTTCTACTGCACCTAGCAGCCATTTCAAAGTACATACATTCTGAAACACTAAAAGCACTCTGCGTAATGAGTTTTATCTTTAAATTGAATGGGTTCAAAATAATTCAACATAATTCACAATAATCAAATATTATGTTGCAATGCACTCAGCACAGAAGCATTATAATAATGTTTTTTCGTGCCATGTATCTGTCCTTAAATGCAGCCGGGAGATATAATAAATGAAATTGTAAATGCTATTGTGAATGAGAGACGTTGCAATTATAAAAAAACAACAAAAAAAAAAAACGATTTAAATCCGCTGCGTTGGTACTGCAGCAATTATATAACTCTAAAAGTCTCACAGATTTCTTTAACTGACAGTGTGCTAGTGCAAGTTTTGCATATTGATTATAACCGAAGGCTCCCGTTTGCAAAGCTATTTCCAACAATTCTTATTATTGCACAGTTTGAATGTAATGCATGATATTATCAGTCACTAAATTCGATTTGGAAATGCAAGCGAAACACTAGCAGTACTTACACAAACATAATATTACATTATGTAACCATAATATTACACTTTAGAAAATTTATAAGGGCCTGATTTAGATCTTGGAGGTAACAGTCCTATCACCAGTTTTTCAGCTGAAAACCAGTCTGCCACCTTGGCGCACCGCCTGCAAGATTTAGATGTTGCCAGTCCCATAGACGAAAGGCCCGTTATTATCTCCGTCACTACCAAAAAACTCTACTCGCATCGACAGTGCCATAGGAAATAGTGACTAGCAGCAGGACTGTAGTCAACTGTAGAAGTCTGACCTGTGGCGGTCTGACCTCCACACCAGAGTTGACGGATTAGGGGGAAATTAATTAAAAAATTACATTTTTCCTATTTTCACTTCCTTTTTTGACTGGACATGATTGGAGAATACATTCCATCACTGATGCCACTGGCCAATGGAGAATCTCCCTCCCCACAATGGCTAACTCAAAGGTAGGGAACCTGCATTGGATGTGTACGTTGTGTGGGCACGGGATATGAGCTTGGGACAACTGCAGTCGTACATATATCACAGTATTTTTTGTAAATTACTTTAATGAAGTCCCCATAGGAGCCAGCTACTTTGAGTTTGGTATCAAATTAATTGTTATATTCAATCCCACAAATTGCCATTGTTGGATTTAATATAACTGGTTGAGGTAAAGAGTTTTAAAACTCTACATGAAAGTTGCCAACTTCAGCTGTGTAGTGCCCTCCTCTGATTGGCAATCCTCTGGCAGCCTGGCCAGGGAATTATTGTTGGCATACTTCCTAGGAAGTGGTCATCCAAGGGTGTTGTGGCCTACTTGTGATTGGACAGTCACCCCCTTTGCTTTTCACCCCAGGATCAAGGTTAAATATGGCAGAGCTGCACCCACACCTCAGATCCCTGCTGGAAGAAGATAGTGGGGAAGAAGGGTGGCCTTGCTGGACCCCTGGTCTGCACCTGGACACTGCACTCACAAGGACTGTACCAGCTGCACACAATGGGCTTCAACAAGAAAAGGACTTTCCCTTGCTTCTGCAACTCCAGAAGTGGACTCCCTGTAAGTTACACGTACAAAGGAGCTGCCTAGAGTTCACTGTATCAAGTCCTGCAAGAAGAGCCCAGCTGACCAGCGTCGAGGGGCCATTTGAGGAGTCTGACAAGGTGCATTCTGGGAACTGTAGTCCCAACTCCCAAGGAGCAACTCAGAGCTTTGGGAACCTTGGATCAAGTTGTTGTCACTTGAAGGACCCAAAAAGGACCTCTGGGAGAAGATCCAGAAGTTTGGAGACGTTTGGAGCAACTGTTGTAAAAAGCTCCATAAGTTGAAGAGCTGCTAGGAGTGGAAGTCCTAGATCCCAAGAGCCAAACCAGAGCCTCTGATCCCTTGGCTGGTGCTGTGGACCACGTTTCTAAATCATGAAACACTTCAGAAAGTAAGTGCAACAGTGTTACCTCATGAATTAATCCTTTGAGCGCTAGTTGCTTCTAAGCTGGAACTGGGTTTAATTTATTGAGACCTAACTGCTAGGTGTAGGTACTTACCTGCCCTTACCAGTAATCCACTGTCCAGCAGTATGCCATTAACAGAGAGCTAAACAAATCGTCATGCAAATTTCAAATTGCTATCTCCTTGGACTAAACAATTTCCAAAAACACAGGAACAGCACATATAACAAAGTCTTGGAAGGGGTACAGCCTCAGTGAGAATGCTTGTGTTACACTTAACAACAGCTTCACTCGATAAACCCTGTGTCGCATCACAAAAATGTTGCATCACAAACAGGTCAGCACAATAGATAAGTGTGGTACCTTGTTTTATCTTTATCTTTACTTTCTTGCATCTATGACCTTTCCTTTCCTGCTCTTCCTCTCTTCTCTTCTTGCAAGCATTGTACCTCTCTGTGTTATAGTTCAATATCTCAATGAGTTCTTAGTTCAGTTACTACATTTGTTTACACTTTCTTATTTTACGTTTCATGTCAGTTGTTACTGGTCTTTTGGCTTACCTGCATCTGTGTATGTGAGCTGCATACAAAGACCTTTTCCTACTTCTGCTGCACCATTGCACATTCTTCATGTTAACAACAGCATGTTCTAGGACTTCACTGGTGAATACTTCTTGCTGGGTTAGTTGGAGCACTACCAGATTTATACCTTACAGTGTTTGATGTCACTTCACTTCAAAAAGCACTTTGATCATCAGAATTGTTGCTAGCCAGACGTTCCATATCATTATTGTGTGAAACGCTGTTGATTTCTCTACCTCCTATAGCCATCAGCTATCCAGTTTCCAGTTGTGCACTGTAACAGCACCTGGTCTCTCTTCAATATAGTTCCTCTCATTTGATGTTCCAGGAGGGCACTTACTGTTCTATGTGATTTTCTTAGGAGAAATGTTAGGACCTTTTCACCTCCACTCACAGTCTCTTTCCCAATGCTTTCAAATGATTTCAAATGGTATACCAAGTGCCAATAAATCATATGCTGCTGTGTGCTCTGCCACTTTATGTGAAACCCAAAGTAAATGTACCATAGTGTGCTGTATCTCATGCATGCTATCCTGTACATCCACTGGTATACAGGATCTTTAATTCATTAAACAGCATCACTTCAATGTCAGGGCACTCAGAAAAACTGGCATTGTGCAGTATCATGTTATAATCACCAGACATCTGTGTATGTCTACAGTGACTTTCAAAGTATGATGTGCTGTGCTAAGTATAGCTCAACAATGTTGACTTGCTCTCACAGACTGTTTCTTCAGCGTGTGACAGGTACTTTAGCAACATTTGTATGTTGTTGTGACATAAGTGCCACATTTTCACAGAAGAGTGATCAGGAATTGGTGTCAATATCTTTCATGTTCATGTGTTTAAGTTACAGTCTTCAAGGAGTAAGTACCTACTTTTGTGCAATTCAATTTTCTTTTTTTATCTCACATTTTAGTTTATTTTGTGTTGATTATTTTGTCTGCACCATCACTTTGACCACAAATTATTTTCCACAGTCGCTTTTTTATGATCATTGAAAGAAATTGTGTTATTAGTTAAGGGGAGTGACTATTCACCTTAAGTAATAAATACAGTCCTTTCCAGAGGGAAATAATAAAATCACTAAATTAACATGAGCGCAACCCACTGGTAGCTATAGCACAGATCAGACAGGCGCTGAGCCAATGTATAAAGTATACAACCCAATTTAAAAAAAACTGAGGTTATCTTAATAAGTTAAATTACACCACAAGTACACCAATTAATAAGGGAAGCCGGAGATATGAATTTGTAAAGTTAGGTAGCCAACTGGGGTCAACTGGTAACAGTAGATCTAAGGACCTAGGCACAATGTGAGGCTGACTGTGATGGAGCATGGGTCAGATACAGAAACTAGGTTTAACCCATCAGAGGCTTTACCTTACAGTCTCAAAAATGGAAGTCCAAAATATTCAGTGAGGCAAGGCAGCAGGTGGTAGCTGAGGAGGGCTCCATGAGGTAAGATAGCTGTTAGAGTATGTCCAGGAATCGTTTTTTGGCAGGAAAGCTTGATTCTCAGTCACTGTTTGGAAGCTGGGGTTCTTTTAGTGGGGCAAGGCTGCAGGTTGTAGATGAAGAGGGCTCCACAAGTTTAGCTACTTATTCCATGAGATCCTGATGCAGGGAATTTGCCATCATGAAAAAGCTCTTTGGTGGGGGGTCTGAATCTTTGGTATATCAGAAATGCACCTTGTTTGGGTCACCTTGGCAGGTTTGTCCTGGTCATACAGAGTTCTTTGTGGACAAAAGGTTTCTAAGACCCACCTTTTTAAGGGGTGGGAGGAGGAGTCCAGCCAGGCACAGGCAAGGGTGGCAGGACCTCAGCAACAACATTTGGAGGCAAGACTCACTGCAACACAGGCAACCAATGGGGTCCACGGCAGCTTCAGTTTGAAGTGATCAGTTGTAAATCTTCAGGAAAGGCCTCTTATAGCTTAGTGTGTCCCTCTAGCTTGAACAGAAGGTCACAGCGCATATCTACCATTGTGTAAATGGAATTTCAGTTTCAGCAGACCATTTTCTTAGACCTAATGCACCTCACCAGCAATTCCAATTAAGGCGAATCAACACTTTCAACTGTGCACTCTGAAGGGTGCCCAGGACCCCAATGCAAAACATAGCTCTTCACAACCTGAAGGTGTGTGGAGCGTTATATAAATAATGTAACCTGTCCATCCTGAAGAGAGCTTTGCATCCTGCTTGGGTATAACACGTGCTAGATAAATAACAAATATAATAAATGCAATGCAATGTTAACTGATTCTCAAATAAAAGAGAGTGATGGAAGCTGCTAAACCAGTTCCTCCAAAAAGTAATCTGGAAATGTGCACTGTCATTGGGCCAAGAGAGAGATGCTTTGCTGGCTGGTTGGCAGTCATTCATTATTTGAAAACTGTTTGTGAATTTATAATATTCTAAAATGCATTGGTGTTAAATGGGATTTTTTTTAGCCTGATGAGTGGCATGGATTTCTCCCCAGGATACCATTAATTCCAGGGGGCAGATTTAAATTTAATTACAGTTTGAACCATATGGTTCTCCTAACAATAGATGACTTACCAGGCACATTTGTAATTTAAAGTTCAATTCCCATGATAATTCTTCATTGTCTTGTGGAATTTCATCCTGAAATTTCACTGATTTCAGCAGTTAAAATGAATTGGATCCATGAGGCTCTCACTGATTTCATGATTTATATTGATCTGGCAGCTGCCATTTCTGGCCCAGTCATAATGAAGGCCTATGTGTCCAACAACGTACTTGCTTTCATTAATAACATTATCAAGTTGCTTCTATGCCAACGTGAGTGCTGTCTGGATCCGTTCCTGCAATTGGATAACTTATATGTGAGTCTGGTGATTGGTAGCCACTATAGTGGCATGTCATTCATAAGCAGTAATCACCCTAGAACTGACAATGTCCTTTCCGTGAATTAATACTAGTGTCATGCCTTTATTAGGGGTGGGCAGTGAACTCGGCTCTGCTGTCGGAGATCACAGAGTTTTGGCACTCCGCGCTCCAAGTGGAGTTCACCAAAAAACTGTTGTCACCCAGCAGCCAAGTGTAGTTCACAAGCACGCTGCTCACCCACCCCTATGAATTGGCTTGTACTGTAGACTTCACCCTGAACGTTTCTGAGTGGCAGTTCCTTCTGGAAAATCTGCTCTGTTAGTGGGTAAGCTTTCTCTGCAACATGCACTAGCATCTCTGGAGTCTCCCTAGTTAGCTCTGAAGCTTAACATTGTTGGTTGAGGTTTCATTTTTGTACTAGTATGATTCCTTCTCCCTGGATTGGTCACTTTTCAAATCTCCACACTTTCATTTCTCTAGTCCCCTTTTCTTTCTCTTACCACGTTCGTTATTGTTTTCAGAGTGATTGGTCGATTGTGCAGTTCATGCCCCTCTTCCTTCACATTGTGTTCTGATGCTGCTGGTGTGAGCAGTATGAGTGGAACTGGCAAAAGCTGTGGCTGAAGCCTGGTTTCTGGTGGTAGGAGCAGGAGTCATCGGATGCGAGCTGCTGAAGAATCTAGTACTGAGCGGCTTCAGCTCAGTGCAAGTGGTGAGACCTGGGGAGAAGTCAGGGGGTAACTGGAGGATGGCAGATAGAAAGTAGTGAAAGAAGATATTCTGCAACTAAAATACATGTGGCCCATACTGTTCAATAAGAAAAACAGAAAACTGGGCTGCACTTTACACTTAGCCCAAGATGAAGACAACATTTGCCCTATGATAGGTAGGGGGGCTCCCCTAAGGCTTCGCTGTCTGCTGCTTGTCTGCCGGTGCGCTTTGAGCTGCTGCAAAATACATCTGAGGGGCTGCACCCGCATCAGCTCTGTTTCCAGGCCTTTCTCATTTCATTGTCCTTGGCAGCCTGGGAACAGGGGGAAGAGGGAGACGGAAAACCAAGTCAGTGGCAACAGGAATTCTGGACCAGGAGAGCATTCAAACCCATATCTCAGTTTCTCTTCTTTGTGCACGGGGAGGCACTGGGCATGGACATTATTTGCATATTGAGGGGGTGTGCTCAGACAAAAGCAAACTTGTGGTCAGAGCCCTATGGAAACGAAACAACCTCTCTCCTCAGAGTCCCTGTGAAAGGAAGTGGTGTTATGGGATTGGGTCACCAGGAAGCATTCCGCCACACGCGGACCTCTGCAGAATGTTTAGAAAATTCCATGGAGTTGAACTCCGTGAGCTTTGCCAACCCTTAGACTTAATCCAACATTTTACAGCCTGGCATGGACAGATACCTGACACAAGTGGCTAATTTATCCAAATGATGGGCATTATTGGTACAGTTGACAATAATGACATTACAATGAAGTATTATGCTATGAGTGAGAGATTTGAAAGCTTGATGTGAATTGCAACCGAGATCCCACAAGGCCCAAACAGTTTTACTTTTGTATGGAATCAATATTCTTAAAACTTGGTCCAAGCACCAAGTCATTCCCCAGAGAAAAACCATGGGCCATATGCATTAACACATTTTCCCATAGACATAGAATGGGTAAAAACCTTTGATACATCTGGCCCCATGTGATCTAAAATGTTCAAATTAAGTTAACCAACATAATAAAATATTTAAAAACAAAAGTAAAATAAACTCACCATAGCAAATGTAGAAAATTGTAAACAAATGATAAATGTATTTCTTTATACTTACTTTGCACCTAACCAACATCTGTGACCAACTACTAAGCAAATGCAATTTAAGACAAGTTGATGGTTGATCTCACTGAAAGTTTTTACTTTCTGACTTAGAAACTTTTCGAAATGAAAGCTGAAGGCTATAGTTAGCTTGGGCTCCATTACCCATTACATTGGCTCCATTGACTATGCAATAATTTGTATCCTTGAATTGACAGCCATAAATTGTAGTACAAAAAAACTCAAGTTGGAACCTCTGAAGACACAAACTTTAGTGGAGGCTTGGCAATTTGTCACTTTTCTGAAAGAATAGCTTTTGAGAAAACTCCACAGATCTCCGAAATTCTGCTAGCAAAGGTACATAGAAGAAAACTATTAAAAGAATCAGTATTGTGAGGCAGGGCATCCCGAGTAACTCCTGTAGGACTTGCAGACAAACCCACATATCCCACCCTGCATCAGTTCTACTGTTGCATCTCACTCAAGGCATGTTTTATTGTGGGATCTCTTGGACCTTGCTTCTTTGCAAGGTCACCCCAAACATTTTTTCCCTCCACTTTTTGCTAAATTTGTTTTTGTTGCCCCCATGACTCTGTGCTCTTTACTACTACTACCACTGGTAAAGTGCTTCGGCTTGCTTGTTAAACATGGTAGAATTGGTTTCCACCTGCATGGCATTTTTTATTTACTTATTTGTACATTGTAGAGTAGTATATTATCTACCCAGGGTCCTGTAAATTAAATGTTACCATTGATCTTGCTCCTAGGCCTGTCACTGCAGCCTGAATGCAGTTTTAAACTGCCAGGTCCAAGTCACATGATGACCCCCTTGTAAAGTTTTAAGCTCCTCTTTTGCTACATGTAGGTCACCGCTAAGGTAGGCCCTAGGTAGTCTATAGGGCAGGGCAACCCAAAATTAAAACATTGGCATATACTTTTATGTTTTACTTCTCCTGGTAGTGAAAAACACCTTAATTTATTTTTCACAGTGTAAGGCCTACCGCTCCCACAGGATAGCATCGGGAATTCCTTATTACATTTAATTTGCTGTAATTTCCAGTTGGGAGGAGGTAGCTATATCATGTTTGCTATCTATGAAATTGTATTTTTTCATTATAATTTTTAAAATGCCACTTTTGGCATTTTCAAGCCTTCAGCCCTTTGTGCCTGCATTCAGTCTTGGGTCACATGACTAGATATAGCTGGCAGTTAGACTTTGCAAATTCTTCCCAGACAGTCACAAAATAGAGGGATTAGGTGTGCCCAATAGGCCATCTGCTGGCAGGATAGGTTATGGAGCTGAGCACAGTCCCACTTACAACTCTATACCAGTGCTCTGCCTTCACACAAAGGGCCTAAAAACCTCAAACTTTTATTGTAACCAGCTGAGAACCAGGGCAGGGGAGTCACAAAATTCCATCCACTTCAAAGAACCTTTCAGAAAGCTTCTCCCACCTTCCAGAAGAAGAGCACAGGATATAAAAATAAGACCTTCAGACCCACTCTTCAGCTCAGTTGACTATGGACCTATAAAGGGACTCTATGAGGGCTACCTGGTGCTATGGCATGCTGTGCACTCTACGAGATTGCTGCTGTAACTGGAAGGACTGCTCGGTTCCCTGGAACCTGCCTTGAACCAGCAGAGGCCAGCCTTACTGTTGAGCCCTACATCTTTACCCGCAGAGTGACTTCAAGTCCTAGTTTGCGGGACTCCTGTTCAGAACCACTCAGACACCAAAGGTTCCCACCATCTTCAACCCCCATCTGGGCCCGGCCTGAGTGAGTCCTTTACCCCCAAGTAGTTTCCTACTGGCCCTGGACCTTTGGTTGTGGTGCTAAAGATACCAGAATTGCTGTGAGAACCAGAAGGAGACCAGGACCAACATGCTTGCATATGCACCCAAGGTGCATCATTGTTCAGATTAACATTGCGACTTATCCCTCTACCTTCATCTCTGCAGCAGCAAATCCTTTTCAGTGGATCTTCACCAAAGGGAAATCCGACCTCATAGAGCTGTCTTCGGCTACAGCCCTCTGCCTCATCTGCTGGAGATTTTCAAATTCCATTTCAGCAACTGGGTGCGAATGTAGAAATCTTCACCATGTTTTTGACACAAGGCCTATCTTATAATAACGATCTCCCCTTGGACAGATCCTGCAGTCTTGCCTCGCTGAACTTTACATTCTCAGACACTTTTTGTATGAATTCCTTCTAAGTCAGAAAATAAGCGGTGGCCAGGTGCAATCCACTTCTTGGATTCAAACCATGCTACGTTGCAGTCAACCATATTTTTTAACTTTGATCCAGTCTCACGTAAATAGATGTCCACAGTTGACACTTTGATCTTTAAAACACTATCTTTTCCTAAAACTCTGGATCTACTGATAGCATTTTTGTCATTTTGGTGTCAAACAATCTTTTACATTTTATTCTATTACTCTAAATTGGTTTAGTATTTTTCTTGCATTATGTTTTCAATATATGTTAGAAATGGGGTCTTTGGTTGACAGTCAGGTTACCCCCTGTTCAAGCAAGGACCCTCACTCTAGTTAGGATAAAAGAGAATCACCCTCAGCTAACCCCTGCTTACCCCCTTGGTAGCTTGGCAGAGCAGTAGGCTTAACCTCAGAGTGCTGGGCGTAAAGTATTTGTACCAACACACACAGTAACTTAATGAAAACACTACAAAATGACACAACACCAATTTAGAAAAATAGGAAATATTTATCTAGACAAAACAAGACCAAAACGACAAAAATCCAACATACACAAGTCAAGTTATGATTTTTTTAAAGGTTTAAAATAAAAAGAGTCTTTAGGTAGTTGTAACACCACACTAGCGCTGCTAGCGTGTAAATGTACCTGGTTTGCGGCAAAAATAACCCCGCACGGGCGGTGTGCGTCGAAAATAACCCTGCACGGGTATATGCGTCGAAAACAGCTCGGCACGGCGAGGCGCGTCGAAAAAGCCAGCCACGCGACGGTCCGAAAGTCCCGCGGCGCTGGTTGCGATCTCTCAGCCTTCGTCAGCGATGCTGCGCGTCGTTTCTCCTGCTCCGGGCGTCGATTCTCCGGTCGCGTTTCCTGCGGCGTCGTTTCTCAGCTGCGGAGCCGGCGTCGCGTCGTTTTCTCAGCCGCGATCGGATTCGCGTCGATCTTTTCTCCGCACGGCGCTCGGTGCGTGTATTTTTGTCCTTAGGCTGCCAGCCTCTCCTTTCAGGGTCCCAGGAACTGGAAGGGCACCACAGAGCAGAGTAGGGGTCTCTCCAGAGACTCCAGGTGCTGGCAGGAAGAAGTCTTTGCTATCCCTGAGACTTCAATAACAGGAGGCAAGCTCTACATCAAGCCCTTGGAGATTTCTTCTTCAAGATGGAAGGCACACAAAGTCCAGTCTTTGCCCTCTTACTCTGGCAGAAGCAGCACTGCAGGAAAGCTCCACAAAGCACAGTCACAGGCAGGGCAGCACTTGTTCCTCAGCGATCAGCTCTTCTCCAGGCAGAGGTTCCCCTTGATTCCAGAAGTGTTTCTAAAGTTTGTAAGTTTGGGTGCCCTTCTTATACCCATTTTAGTCTTTGAAGTCACCTTTCTTCAAAGGGGACTCACACCTTCTTGTGAAATCCTGCCTTGCCCAGGCAAGGCCTCAGACACACACCAGGGGGTTGGAGACAGCATTGTCAGAGGCAGGCACAGTCCTTTCAGATGAGAGTGACCACTCCACCCCTCCCTCCTAGCAGAGATGGCTAATCAGGAAATGCAGATTACACCCCAGCTCCCTTTGTGTCACTGTCTGGTGTGAGGTGAAAAACAACCCAACTGTCAAACTGACCCAGACAGGGAATCCACAAACAAGGCAGAGTCACAGAATGGTTTAAGCAAGAAAATGCTCACTTTCTAAAAGTGGCATTTCCAAACTCACAATCTTAAAATCAACTTTACTAAAAGATGTATTTTTAAATTGTGAGTTCAGGGATCCCAAACTCCACATGTCCATCTACTCTCTAGGGGAATCTACACTTTAATCATATTTAAAGGTAGCCCCCATATTATCCTATGAGAGAGAGACAGACCTTGCAACAGTGAAAACGAAATTGGCAGTATTTCACTGTCAGGACATATAAACCACATTACTATATGTCCTACCTTATCCATACACTGCACCCTGCCCTTGGGGCTACCTAGGGCATACCTTAGGGGTGCCTTACATGTAAGGAAAGGGAAGGTTTAGGCCTGGCAAGTGGGTACACTTGCCAAGTCGAATTTACAGTGTAAAAATACACATACAGACACTGCAGTGGCAGGTCTGAGACATGATTACAGAGCTACTTATGTGGGTGGCACAACCAGTGCTGCAGGCCCACTAGTAGCATTTGTTTTACAGGCCCTGGCACCTCTAGTGCACCTTACTAGGGACTTACTAGTAAATCAAATATGCCAATCATGGATAAACCACTTACATACAATTTAAACAGGAGAGCATATGCACTTTAGCACTGGTTAGCAGTGGTAAAGTGCTCAGAGTTGAAAAGCCAACAGCAACATGTCAGAAAAATATAGGAGGCAGGAGGCAAAAAAGTCTGGGGATGACCCTGCATAAGCAAAAGTCCAACACGACCCCCTACCAGCCTAAAGCCAGGGGAGAACAATCAATACCTTGATGTACTTCCCTGATTGGGGCGATAGAACAAGGACCCAGGCCCACAACAGCAGGGGCATGTTCCAGTTCTACGCCTTCCTGACTCCAGTTGGATCCCTCTGTCCATACTCTCAGGGCCCACTAAGCTAACCCATGGGGAACCCTTCTCCACATCTACAGACACCATCTGTGCAACACCTAACTTTACTTTGCTCACAGATGTTTTGCAATGGGCAGATAGTACCACCAGGGCCAACACAGTGGTGTTGCCCACTCCACCCCCGGGGTGTGACTCTCGTCCTCCCCCCCCCAGGGGCAACTCTGTCCACCAGGACAGCAAGCCACAATGACCCCAGACAACTGTCAGGGATGAGAGCCCGACCTCAGGCCTCTCTAACCACTGTGACTGTGGAGAGTGGGGGGTGGTAGCCCCAGGTGCCTGGCACCCTTTGACCACTCTCTCTTCCACCAGGTCAGGGATGACAACCTGACCCTGGTCCTCCCCTCTGGGGCTCTGTACCCTCCCTGCAGAAGCGGCACCCCCAGAGTCAAAAACTGTCAGGGTGCTTGTAGAAGCAGTCCTGCACAATTCTTCCATCAGTGCAGGGATGTTAACCTGCAACTGATCCTCCAACCTGGGGTCTGTACCTTCAGGTTGGACCAGGGCCAGGGGTGAGGCTTCCCTCCCCCTGCCCTCTCTTCTGGGGTCCTGAACCACCCAACTAGGAGTGGCCCCCCCAGAAGACAACATGGTAGGGGCACTGTTAGCAGTAGCCCCTTCCTCCAGGTCAGGGGGGACACCCTTAACCTGGCCTCCCAATCCAGGGTCTGTACCCACAGACTGGATCACTGCCTGGCAAACCAGGACTTCCTGGGGGGCATACCTACCCCCTACCAGGTCAGAGTTTACCCTCTGAACCTGGTCATCCAACCCAGGGTCACCACCCTGCGGTTGAACCACTGCCTGGCACACCAGGACTTCCTTGGGAGCACACTTACCCCCCATCAGGTCAGAGTTTACCCCCTGAACCTGATCATTCAACCCAGAGTCACCACCCTGCGGTTGAACCATTGCCTGGCACACCAGGACTTCTAGGGGGGCACACTTACCCCCCTCAAGGGACACACTGTCCCGAAGGGCCACACAAGAGTCTGGCTGGCGCAGGTCTCCTGACCTCTGCCCATCTGACAGAGTCTGGATTCCCCCCAACCCAGAAATGGTCTCACCAAGGTCATTCATGGGGGGCTCTGCTCTCAGAGCTGACCCCTGACCCTCCAGGTTCTCCACTGGGGTCCGCAACCCCCTCTCAACCCTCTGTCTGGACTTCTGCACCCCCTCACTAGGAGTGGTACTGCCAGACACCAGAACTGGTGGGACGCTGGCTACAGCGGCCCCCCCAAGTTCTCCTGACACTGTGGGGTCTCCCTCAACAGATGGCCCTATGGTACAGGCTAGGCTCCCCTCCTGGTGTTCCCGCAGGGAACCCTCCAGGACCTGGGACCGGATCTCGGGCACCTTGGGCCTCAACCCATCCCCATTCCCTCTCCTCTGAGACTGGACATGGGGTCCCTCACCCATCCCACTACCCTGGGACCTACCTGGGACACTACAATCCTTCCCTACCTCATCTGGTTGGGAACTACCTAGACCACTCCTCTCAGGAGCACCCCCAAATGCCTCTCCAGACTCTCTGGTACTCACCCAGAAGTCTGCCTCCATTGTAAGCTCCCTGGGGTCAGAGAACTCACACTCCACCTGGTGTTGGCATAGCTCTGGAAAATAAGGACTAGACATATGCTCTCCAGCAATTACATCACTCAGCCCCTCACATGAATTAACCAAAGTACCCTTCACCCAACCATCCAGTGACTCTGCTTTGAAAAAGCACCCCACATCACCCTCCTGAGACTGGTGAGACAGTACCTGACTGTCCCTGACACTCAACCCACACTCTTCTGGGATGTTTTCACACTCCATAACCAGGACTTCTACCTGGGGGGAACCCCTCTCCCTGTCACTCTCACCTAGAGTCAGTAGAGTGTCCCTCCCACCAGTAGGAATATGACTCCCCATGCCAGTTCCCCAATCCACCTCAGGGACCCTGTGCATCACTGGAGCTACCTCATACCCCTGAACCTCCTGGCGTGTGTTAACTCCCTCCTTCAAGTAGGGCACCACCTCTCTGGGCATGTGCACTTCTGCAGCATCACTGGATATACAATTGTTGCTGCCACCATTCCAGCTGGACTCAGCCCTCATGACTTCCAGCTCTTTCAATTTAAGCTCGTAAGCATAAATCATTTTTTTAATCTCTAAGTTCCTCCTCCTTTCTTCCAACTTTTCCCACCTGTCATACTCCCTTTGCATCCTCAACTTTTCTGCCTCCAACCGGCGAACCCTTTCTGCCTGTCTGTCCTGTAACTCTTTAGGAGTCAGACCCTTGGATGACACCCTGCTACCCCTCCTGGGGACCCTCCCCCCAGGCGTAACAGGTACCTCCACTACACCACTGTGTATCCTCTGCACTTCCCCACCCACATTCTTCTCCTCTGTGTGCCCTCCAGCCTTCTTGATTGTCACCTCGGCCCTCTGTGCCTGTTGCAGCTCCCCCTCCCTGGTGGAGCTCTCAGTGGGACAGTCAAGATCTTTAAGGAACTGTTTCAATTGAGCAACTGAGTACTCCTTCAGTTTCTCCATTTCAAACACAGCTCCAGCTGTTGCATCTCCAGATTGAGACATGATGGTCACAAGTGCAAAGTTCCAAAGGCAGAAAAAAAATAATTTCCCAATGAAGTAAAAAGAATCAGTCAAGGGATCAGCAAAATCATGGAAGTAGAATAAAAAGAGTCCTTAAGAGAAAAATCAAAAGATCACCAAACAAGTAGTATGTGGTCACGTAGTGGTCTGAGATCAAAACAGTAGTGTACACTCAATTACTGTATGTCAAGTACAAATACAAGTCCAATCCCGACCGCTGGTCACCAATGTTAGAAATGGGGTCTTTGGTTGACAGTCAGGTTACCCCCTGTTCAAGCAAGGACCCTCACTCTAGTTAGGATAAAAGAGAATCACCCTCAGCTAACCCCTGCTTACCCCCTTGGTAGCTTGGCAGAGCAGTAGGCTTAACCTCAGAGTGCTGGGCGTAAAGTATTTGTACCAACACACACAGTAACTTAATGAAAACACTACAAAATGACACAACACCAATTTAGAAAAATAGGAAATATTTATCTAGACAAAACAAGACCAAAACGACAAAAATCCAACATACACAAGTCAAGTTATGATTTTTTTAAAGGTTTAAAATAAAAAGAGTCTTTAGGTAGTTGTAACACCACACTAGCGCTGCTAGCGTGTAAATGTACCTGGTTTGCGGCAAAAATAACCCCGCACGGGCGGTGTGCGTCGAAAATAACCCTGCACGGGTATATGCGTCGAAAACAGCTCGGCACGGCGAGGCGCGTCGAAAAAGCCAGCCACGCGACGGTCCGAAAGTCCCGCGGCGCTGGTTGCGATCTCTCAGCCTTCGTCAGCGATGCTGCGCGTCGTTTCTCCTGCTCCGGGCGTCGATTCTCCGGTCGCGTTTCCTGCGGCGTCGTTTCTCAGCTGCGGAGCCGGCGTCGCGTCGTTTTCTCTGCCGCGATCGGATTCGCGTCGATCTTTTCTCCGCACGGCGCTCGGTGCGTGTATTTTTGTCCTTAGGCTGCCAGCCTCTCCTTTCAGGGTCCCAGGAACTGGAAGGGCACCACAGAGCAGAGTAGGGGTCTCTCCAGAGACTCCAGGTGCTGGCAGGAAGAAGTCTTTGCTATCCCTGAGACTTCAATAACAGGAGGCAAGCTCTACATCAAGCCCTTGGAGATTTCTTCTTCAAGATGGAAGGCACACAAAGTCCAGTCTTTGCCCTCTTACTCTGGCAGAAGCAGCACTGCAGGAAAGCTCCACAAAGCACAGTCACAGGCAGGGCAGCACTTGTTCCTCAGCGATCAGCTCTTCTCCAGGCAGAGGTTCCCCTTGATTCCAGAAGTGTTTCTAAAGTTTGTAAGTTTGGGTGCCCTTCTTATACCCATTTTAGTCTTTGAAGTCACCTTTCTTCAAAGGGGACTCACACCTTCTTGTGAAATCCTGCCTTGCCCAGGCAAGGCCTCAGACACACACCAGGGGGTTGGAGACAGCATTGTCAGAGGCAGGCACAGTCCTTTCAGATGAGAGTGACCACTCCACCCCTCCCTCCTAGCAGAGATGGCTAATCAGGAAATGCAGATTACACCCCAGCTCCCTTTGTGTCACTGTCTGGTGTGAGGTGAAAAACAACCCAACTGTCAAACTGACCCAGACAGGGAATCCACAAACAAGGCAGAGTCACAGAATGGTTTAAGCAAGAAAATGCTCACTTTCTAAAAGTGGCATTTCCAAACTCACAATCTTAAAATCAACTTTACTAAAAGATGTATTTTTAAATTGTGAGTTCAGGGATCCCAAACTCCACATGTCCATCTACTCTCTAGGGGAATCTACACTTTAATCATATTTAAAGGTAGCCCCCATATTATCCTATGAGAGAGAGACAGACCTTGCAACAGTGAAAACGAAATTGGCAGTATTTCACTGTCAGGACATATAAACCACATTACTATATGTCCTACCTTATCCATACACTGCACCCTGCCCTTGGGGCTACCTAGGGCATACCTTAGGGGTGCCTTACATGTAAGGAAAGGGAAGGTTTAGGCCTGGCAAGTGGGTACACTTGCCAAGTCGAATTTACAGTGTAAAAATACACATACAGACACTGCAGTGGCAGGTCTGAGACATGATTACAGAGCTACTTATGTGGGTGGCACAACCAGTGCTGCAGGCCCACTAGTAGCATTTGTTTTACAGGCCCTGGCACCTCTAGTGCACCTTACTAGGGACTTACTAGTAAATCAAATATGCCAATCATGGATAAACCACTTACATACAATTTAAACAGGAGAGCATATGCACTTTAGCACTGGTTAGCAGTGGTAAAGTGCTCAGAGTTGAAAAGCCAACAGCAACATGTCAGAAAAATATAGGAGGCAGGAGGCAAAAAAGTCTGGGGATGACCCTGCATAAGCAAAAGTCCAACAATATATTACTATTTGTTTGCTGCGTAAATACTTTACACATTGCCTCTGAGTAAAGTCTGACTCCTTTATGTCCCAAGCTACCCAGAGTTACGCTTGGGTTAATTTAATGACTTTTTGTGGTTCACCTTGCAAGGTATTGTGGCTGTTGCTTGACCAGTGCTCATATCCCAATCAATAAACAACCTAATTTCTGACAGGCTTCAAAGCACCTTTACATCTCTCCTTGGGTGTACTAAACTGCCATACCACAGTAATTGTCAGCAGTTGAGCCACCGTATCACAAAATGTTATCATGGAGGCACCAAACTCCAAGGATGTCAGGTGCCTTTACTAAACACTGCCTGCCATTTGGAAACTGCTGGTGCAGCCTCTGTCGCTGATCAGGTATGCTGTGTTTTCATACAGCTCCTGATTTACTTCAATGGATTTGAGGGATTACTAATAAATGAATCAAGCTTCAGCTTACACTAGTACAAAGTTAAAGTGCTACGATACGTGGCACCACTTATTTTATGTGTGGAACTGATACTGGTATCAAACCACGTTTGTGTTAAGGCTACACGGGTCACTCGAGCAGGAGTTTTTACAGTTACAGTTACAGTATATCAAGAATTGCAACGTGTTTTTGATATTTTGGTGCTCATGCTTCACTGGTAGCTTAGATTTTCCAGCTGACAATACAGACTACTGCTGCAAACTAGTGCCTATATCATAGTTTTGTGATGTGAAAAAGGGAAAAAGTATGAAATGAGGTCGAAATGAATGCTCACATGAAAACATTTTCTACACTTCTAGAAACATAAGAAACCAGACTCTGGGAAATTGAAGAGTCATAATCTATATCCTCAAAAGGGCACACTCATATTTCTAAACAGCTAGAGCTAATACATTAAAAATAGAAGATGCTGAGAACCAATTGTGCAGGTCTAACCTTCATAGGGTTGGAATTCCATAGACCAATGAGGAGGGGTCTAATCTAATTGATTTCACTCATAAACACATTAAAGAACATTTTTTACCCGAGGATTCTGAAGACTTAGAGCCTGATTTAGATCTTGTTGGTAAGGGTCCTGCCGTCGATTTTCCATCAGATTCTACATCTGTTGACTTGCCGACCCACCTGCTGGTTTTAGATGTTGGAAACTCTATATAAGAAAGACCACCAAAGAAACCCTATCACCGCAAGGAATCACTGCCTGTGTTGATGGCGCCCTAGGATAAAGCAGCTGGCTCTGGGACTGCAGCACCTTCTACCACTGAGCCAATCACAAAGTAAATTCCCGCCAACCTAACTGTGGCTGTCAACCCACCACACCTGAGTTGATGGGTTGAGAGGCTATAAGTATGCAACCTACTTTTTTTCAACTTTTCCCATTTCTTACCACCATGAATCTTATTGTGCGAGTACTACCTCATGCTGCTGCTGGACCAAGATACAAATCAACCCCCATTGTCACCGGAACAGAAGGTAAGCCACTGTTTTGCCTGTAATTGTCACTGGATATTAGCACAAGACTCAAGCATGTGTAAGAAAGGTTTGCAACCAATACTACAAGGGCGTGCAATGTGTATGTCTATAATGTCATACTCAAAAAATGTTAAAAACACATCTCCAGCTATTAGTAGAAACCACCAATCTGGTACTAATTACGTTCATAGCAAGGGACACCTACACCAAAAGTCATGGCAATCCCAAACAAAAATGTGTCCATACAGGGGTGTGCAATAATATCCCTAAACTACCATATCATATAAACAAACAGTATACCCAATAGGAACTACTCAGATCAATTATACTGTAGCAATTTTACTATAACGTCCTACATTGGTTATGCCCATAATGTACAAGCTATCTTACCTCTAAACTACAAACCTGTCAAGATGCATGAAGGTCGCAATACTCCTTAGTGTGTGCAATTTATGACAAACATTAGAAGTCATTTACCTCTAAATTGTCAGGTTCCCTGATAATGCATATGTTCACATTACTAACACATCATGTCAAAATAAACACACAGGCATTCTCCAGTCACAATAAGAGAAACACAAATGATTCTGGTGTAAATGCCCAGTAATATGATGAATGCTTGTACCAAATATTAACACTAATGTATGCATTTTAAAAAATATCTAAAATATACAACCTGTGCTTGTCACTGTCACTAATGAGAGTTAGTAAACGACACACACATTAGCAGACATAACATCATCAAAAATAGTAACAATCCACAAATAAGGGCAGAACAAAGGTATTCTCCAAGCAAATATTTGTATATATTAATGAGATAACTCTCAAAATGATCTTGCAACAGTTTTTGGCAATAGAAGAACAAAGACGTTCGCCCATTAATTCCAGACTGTGTTGCATGTCTATCACTTGCCTCCTAATTTTACTGCCAGAATAAACTTCCTCTGGTGGGGTATTTCTGGGGTAGAGAGCAGATACCTTAATGATGTTACTGGGAAGGGTTCGTGAGCTTGGGAAGGATGGGGTTGGGTTAGTGAGGGTTGGGTGTGGATTTGGAAGGGGTGGTTTTCATTTAGGAGGGGTGTATTTCGATTTGGATGGGCTGGATTGTAAAGTAGAAGGGGTGGGCTGGGGTGCGGAAGGAGTATGAAGACATATTGGTAGTGTTGTCTTAGGATTGGGAGGGGTGGTGAGGGATGAGGAAGGAGTCAGGGACAGGGCAATTATGAGGTCCTCCTTTGGGAAAAAGTTAAGGTTTTTGGGAGGGAGTTGGGGTGGGAAGGTAGAGGGAGTGGCTATGGCTGTTTTGCATGTGTATGTTTATGGTGCTGCTACTTGAGGGTCTGGTGTATGTGGTAAATTCTTTGCTTTGTGTTGTTTACTGGGTGTCTGCTGTGTGAGTGAGTGTGGGCATTTGTGTACAGTATGTGTGTGTGTATGTGTCTGTTGTGGAGGTGTTGTGTGTGGTTGTGATATCTTTGGTGTGCTGGTGCATGTGTGTATCATGGTTGGTGTGGTGACTGTGAGTGTGATGGTGGTAAGTGTGAATGTCTCTGTTACGGTGGGTTTGGTGTCTGCAGGTGTGCTGGTGGTAAGTGTGGATATCTGTGTCATGGTGGTTTGGTGTCTGCAGGTGTGCTGGTAGTGAGTGTGGGTGTCTGTGTCATGGAGGGTGTGGTATCTGTGGGTATGCATGTGATACTGGAGGCAGTGCAGTGTGTGGTGTCTGCATGTGTGTGTGTGTCTGTGTTTCTTCCCATGTCTGTGTGTATGTGAGAATGTGCTGCTTGTGTGTGTTTGAGTGGGTGTGTGCAAAGGTGTATCTGTGCTCTAGATAGGGCTGAGTAGAGGGATTTTGGCTGAGGAAGGAGTTCTGGCACAAGGTTGGAGTGGGTAGAAGGCTGCAGTTGATGAGGAGGCCAGACCCTGGAGTGACCACTGTAGGCCAGAAAGGGCACTGTGATTGCCATATAGGTAAGCTAGCATCTGGGTGTTCTGGCTACTAAACCCATGGATGTCATTCAGTAGTGCAGTCTGGCCTACAATGATAGTCTGCAAATGATCAACAGGCTCCTCATTGAGTGCAGCCTGGGAGACTGGGGCTGTGGGGAGGTGCCTATGGCAAAGTGATGTCACCCCTTTTTGGGGAGTTGCTATGGCCAATTGGGGGGAGAAAGAGAGAGGGTGGACATTGAAACGTGGGTGGCGGGCAAGGAAGGAGGTGGAATAGTCGTACTATGGTCCACAACCATTAGGGACTGATCATCTGTGGAGGCTTCCAAAGAAGATGACAACTCACTTGTGGCCTCCGTGAAAGTTCCCTCACCCTCTGTGGGATTGGGTCCCACAGTGTCAGTGGTGTCTGCACCATGGCCACAGTGCCCAGCTCCTTCCCTGCCGATGTTGCCTCTGTCATCTTCACCTTGGCCAGATGATGCTGTAACAACAGATACCACGGTTTAAGGGTATCTGTGTAAATTAAGCTGAATATGAGCTTTGCTCACAAAACATTTGCCAAATCTACATAGTATATTGGCTTCAAGGCACTGAAACTTGGCTTCTTTATCATCAGTATCTCATGCATGCCGGAAGAATTCCACAAACCATTTGATCACAGTCCAGAAATGTCCACTTCACTCATGAACAAAAAGAGACCACATAGCCTGTGGACAAAGAGGTAACAAGTTACTTTGGCAAACATTTCCTATTCAAACATGGACTGGTTCACGTGGGTTCACATACAGATGGCTGTGTGTGGACAGAACTTCCCTGGTGAGGAGCTCCAGCTCCTCAGGGAAGAAGGCAGAGGCCCTGCCACTTGCTTTACACAGCATCCTAGCTCCTGGAGATCAGAAACAATAGCAAAAAATGATGATGTCCTGTTGGCTTCAGTGTTAGGAGACAAGTGAGTTTTTTTCCATATGCTACTACACAAGGAGCCGATGTCCTGATGGCAAAGTCAGGCACCCACTATTTTATGGTGTGAAGCTGTGTATTTTTCATTTGTTAGTGTACCACCAGCACTCAGAATGGATACTACTGAATATACAAATGCTAGATACAAACACCACTGTTTTTGGCAAGATATGGCACATTAAAAAGTGAACAATGACTGTGTTTGACATTGATAATGCTACAGGGAAGTAATATCTCGTTTATGGTATTTTGAAAACATTTTTTAAAATAAATATATACATAGGATACATTTCAAATGTATTATTTGCACAAAATGAAAAATAGACATGTAAAAAACTGAGTTTTAAAGTGAAAAAACAATACTGACATTATGTGTACATATATGACACAATGAGATTCATAACTTTACCAAGAAATCAGAGGTGTGTTGATAGTATGGTGGGACCATTTATGCTGATATTTTGTTTTCCATACCTGCAGACATTTGAACCCAGGCATGCATAGAAGACGACAGCCTCAAGTCTTCATGCCATTTCCAGACCATGCCACCATAGATGAAATGGATGGCATTAAGAAGTTTCTGTTAAATAGGCAATCTATCCTTGATTTGTGTCACAAGCTGGAGCCTGATCTCCTGCCTCACAATTGGAATACAACAGTGTTTTTTGCAGAACTGCCTCAACTGAGCAACTGTATAGCTCTCTAGTTCCCCTAAGTCAAAGGCAGATCATCTGATGTATCTCCAGATTGAGACATGATGAAGAGTCAAAATGCAAAGTTCCAAAGGCATAAACGTGAGTGCCCAAATGAAGTTCAAAAGTCAATAAAGGATTACGGCTAAATAGGGAAGTAGGGAAAAGTCCACAAAAAGAGAAAAATGCAAAAATCACAAAGACAAGTAGTATGTGGTCACGTAATGGTCTGGAGTGGTGTCTCCACTGAAGGCTTGATCCATATTTAGAGTGGGGATGTCTTGAGTAGCAGACAGTGGCCCATCAGCCTTGGGTGTTGGCCCTGAAAAGAATGCAGACAATATGTAATTAATATCTGGTTTGTACCTGAAATGCGACTTTAGCCACAAATGAGGCATCCTAAAAAAGTAAAATCAGACTGATAGAATGATTACGCATTTGTGTGATTTTCATTGTTTTATACACGCAGACTGATTTACAGAGATGAAAACTCAAGCGATTATGTTGTAGAGATGTCCTAAAATGCAAAATGTTACTTCTGAAGTGTACATTACATTTACCAGACATCCAGCCCAACACAATATTGAGTAGATTAGAGCACTATACCACTCTGGGGCCTAGCAGGCTCAATACACTAGACAAACTGTAGTTCAACTTAATAGAAAGACTGGCATCGGTCATCATATGGACTGTGCAAAGTAAATTGTGTTTTGATTCTACTTCAATTTAGCATGCCACATAACATGGTAGGAAATCTTGGATTCAACAGACTGTGATTATTCGAGCAAGTACATCAATTCAATGTAACTATGAGAAGGTGTCAACATGCTTGAGCAACACAACAACTGACATTTTCATACATAGCATAGCATGGTGACTGTCAAATGCAAATGTTTTTGAGATGTGTGTTCATATAGAATTAAAGGAAGGTAGAGCAACATTACATTGCACTATAGTTTTGCAGACACAAAAACAGAGCATCATGGTAGATGTTAACATCTCTAAACACCATATGCAATAGTTGTTAAAAAGTGAATTACATATATCTGTTTCAACAACTATAGTGGAGATAAACACACTTATATAACATGTACACACATATAGATATGATGATATGAATAGGTGAAAGTACCACTTACAAGCACTATGCCTCCATGGGGAGCAACACACAATCTGGCTAAACATATTGCACATTGTTAAAATGATTGATACTACCATGATGCTAGTATCTGGGATGAAACAAGATATTTTATGGAGTCAAGTTTACAGATATCTTGCTGTGTTGAAATAGTCTAAACTGCTAACTTAAGGGTAGAACTCCATTTGCGATTGTTGAGACATTGTTAAGTTCAACTTAACAGTCTCCACTCCACCAGGGATTCCATTCAAGCCTGCAGGATATTGGATCTGCAAGACCTTCTCCTCCCAATGAAAGAACAGTAAGCCTGGAGGGGGGGCTGGGAGACCCAACACCAGTGCTCTGGGCCTCCAGGTGACACCAAGAGGCCAGAGAATGCACTCACCCTCCCTGCTATACTGAGTACTCAAAAAGATGAAGGATAATCAAAAAAAGTAATAGTAAACAAAAACAGAGAGAAAGAGAAACATTGAAAAAAATCTGGTTCTTGTGTGGAAATTCCTGCATCCAAATGGTGTTCTGCAGTGTAATGACAAAGACTCATGTTCTGAAATGGAGTGTGTTTTATAGTGTGTTTTGCCGGTGTTCACAATTGTCAAATATACAATAGGATTGGCCTGCTAGTGCCCAACCAATAGCCACAGCCATAGTATTATACTGACTCAGTTCCTTGCAAACTCCTGCTGTCATGGGATCGCTGCTGATACACTACCAGGATGACTGTGTTATTTAAATGGGCTTGGCAGGATACAGCCATCAAGACGGTAATGGAGTGCTAATCCTCAGCACTAGAGTCCACCACATCAACCGAGGGATGAAGCTGGCATTAGTTTGACAGATAACTTGGTACCTCCACCACAGCAAATTGGTCAGTAAGACCAACAAGATCTAAATCAGGCCCCAAACTATTTGCACAGCTCATCAGGTGCCCCATTCAAAACCTAAACTTGACACCTGGCCGCATATAATCCTGATCAGTTTTATGCACTTCAAAATTAAAAAGTCAATCCTTTCAAGAGCAACTCAAATAAAAACCATAAAAGTTGCAAATCAATTTAAATTTTCTGTATTTGCTTTCTTTTATTGGAACACATAATCCATACAAAATAAGAGAGTGACTAAACATTTACAAAACAGCAATGCCACAAAACAGAGGGCAGAGGGTAACCAAAAGTAAGTTTAGCATTAGACTTGTCATAGTAATCCATATTTAACTGAAAGGCATTGTGAGGAAAAAAGCACATCCAAAGAGAGACCCATTGCATTGATGAGCCAGCATCAACCCATCCAGAGCCTGAACAGATATCAGATTTTGCTCAATCTCCTTCTGCGGATATCATTCTCCAGCAGAGATATTTCCCGCCACCAGCTCCTGGGACATGGGGCAAAAGTAACAAGTCAGCAGTATACCAATAACAATCTAGCCAGGGAAATTGAGAAAAAAAGGCCCATAATGTTTTGGGGGGATACAGGATGAATGCCCCAACATGATCAGTTTCAAGTTACATACTATCGGCAGATGCAAGATTCCGTGAATTTTTCAGAAGCCAAAAGCCAAGTAGTTACTTAGGACAGAACAGGTGGCAAAGACATTAACTGGATTGGCCCCCTCCACCCACTCGAAGCAGCGGTTGACTACTCTAAGCGTCATAACCCAGAGCCGATGGGAAGTATACTAAAATTCATTCATGCATTTGGTATGATAGACCTTGACTTGTGACATATTTAGGACACTCTGTGCACAGGAGTTGCTGAGCCACATTTCCTCAGCTGTCACTACCGTGTCCAAGAGCCTACTCCATTTGTTTTCACTTAACTTGAGAGGACCTACCCGATGATCCAATTCAGGTGACATAATTAACTTATAGAGTGATGTTCCCTTTTTCAGGAGTTTTTACTAAAAAGTCTGAAAGACTACTTTGGGAGCACCGCATCTCCTCTCTATCAAGGGTGTTGATGAAATGTCAGATTTGCAGGTACCTAAAACAAATGATACAGGGAAGGGAATACTGCTGCTGCATAGTCTTGAAGGAAAGAAGGATATCCCCCCTCAAACATTTGTCCAAGATTAAAGATTTTGGCCACCTCCCAACTCTCTCGAAAGCTATCCCAACTCTCTCGAAAGCTATGATAGACGTAGATAGGTATGTCAGGATTAAATCTTAAGTAAGTATATTGATTAAAAAGGAAAGTATCTGGAGATACTTATTGAGGGAGCTCTAGACAAGATGAAAAACCTTTAAAGTCCTTTTGAAGTAGACTGTGTCAGTCAAGCCATTCCCCGGAACAACTGAATCCCCCAATGACAGATAGTTTGCAAACATACAGCTCTGTAAAGTATTGGATCCCTAAGAAGCAGGTATTTTTAACTTTTCTGAGACACCACCACTCCTATTCTTTACCTGAATCACACTGATATGATAATACCAGTGCTCCCACATATTTCGTGTGTCGCAGTATGCCCTATTCCATAGCGGAATGAGAGAAACCCAATAATAAAGTATGCCACCAAGGGGTAACCCTTGTGAGTGGGGTTTTTCTAAAGGAAAATCTTTCTTTCCTTGTCCATCCTGTGAGTACTTCCCTCCTGCTGGGTCTTTATGTAATGCTCTACATGTATCAACAGTTCTACCCCTAAGAACATGGCCAAATGTACCCATCTGTTATCCTAAATGGAAAGGATAAATTTGGAGAGAAACTGTGCTTATCGTAATCAAGATTGAGCTTATATCCTGAGACATCTCCAACTGCCTAGTTGGCACCTCCACAACCCTAATAGCCTTGACTGGGGTAGGGGTTAGGGCAGTCACATCATCTTCATATGCTAGAACCTTCACCTCAAATCGATGAATATGTAGAGGGACGATGTCCTCCGTAATTCTAAAAGCTTGGACACATAGCTCAATATATAACACAAATAGTTGTGGAGAAAGAGGGAAGCCATGTCTAGTGCCACAAGAAATGTCTATGGGTTCAGATAGAGATCACATGCAGCAAATCCTAGCAATCAGGTCAACTTATAGTTGACGAACTCGAGAAATCAAATGAGGATGAAGTCCTGCTGACTCCATGACCACTCATAAGAATGGCCAGGAGAACTGATTAAATGCCTCTTCCGCAACAAGCAGAATCATACTGTTTAGCCCCTGTCCACAGAGGTGAGCTCCAGAGCTGAAATGGTGGTATTAACATGACTAGATGTATCATGTCCAGGGATGAACCCATGCTGATTCAGATCTACAAGGCCTGAAATCACAGCCAATAACTGATTGACTAAGATGCGGTTGTAAATTTTAGAGTCAGCATTAATTAAAGAGATTGAACAGGACGAGCCGCAGATAGTTGGGTCCTTCCCTTTTTTTAGGAAAGATAATGATATAGGTCTTACCCCAAGAACCCAGAACCTAGACAATCACATTACACAAATAAAAAGCGATTCCGAAGGACCGGGGCAAGAATACAGAAGAAGGCCCCATTGAACTCTAGAGGAAGTTGGTCCCATCCATTGACCTTACTCTTGGCTAAGGAGATGACAGCAGCTTCTACCTCAGGCAAAGTTATTGGTTCTTTTAATTTAGACTGCTGGGCATGATTCAGCTTATGGTGAAAATATCACCCTACACATTAATGTAGTGCCTCAGTAGAGGCAAAGCAGTCCTCTCAGTAGAGATCCTGATAAATCTGCTGAAAAACCTCTTTGATACCATCAGGCTCTACCACGAGCACTCCTTTTTCATTCCCAATCTGCTGGATGATATTCATACTAGCATTATCCTTAACTCTGAAAGAAAGCAACCAGCCCATCTATTCACTGTTTTTAAATCTGGACAGCTGCCTGGCTCCATTTTTTTAATTGCCCGGTCCCATATTGTTTTCCTGAAGGAAGCATGCAGGATGGCCAGACAACCTATATAGAAATTATGTCTGTAGCCCAACCCTGATGATTATACTTTGCCCCAAATTAGACTCCAAAGAGCTAAGACTTAAGTGATTTTGGGCCTTTTCCAGAGTGGACATCCCTCACTAATGGACAGCAAACATCAGCGTGTGTCCATGACAAAAAGCCTTAAGTAAGTCTTAGATGACCGTAGTTGCTGCAGATCCAACATTGACTGCCAGGTATTCCTTCAGCAGTACCTCCATTAAGCAGATATAGGTGGTGATTCCAACGCCGCCCGCCAGGCGGGAACCGCCAAGCGGCCGCCATGCGGCCAAAACAACGCTGCCCCCATTCCAACATTCCCGCTGGGCCGGCGGGCGCTAACCATGTTAGCGCCTGCCGGCCCAGCGGGAATGAGGCCGCAACACAGGAGCCGGCTCCTAATGGAGCCGGCGGTGTTGCGGCCGTGCGACGGGTGCAGTTGCACCCGTCGCGCTTTTCACTGTCTGCCATGCAGACAGTGAAAAGCAGGCCGGGGCCCTGTTAGGGGGCCCCTGCACTGCCCATGCTAGTGGCATGAGCAGTGCAGGGGCCCCCAGGGGCCCCAGGACAACCCTTACCGCCAGCCTTCCTGGCGGTGTAAACCGCCAGAAACAGGCTGGCGGTAAGGGGGTCATAATCCCCAGGGCAGCGCTGCTTGCAGCGCTGCCCTGGTGGATTATCACCGCAGGGGGAAAATCGGCGGTGGGAAATGAAGCACCGCCAGCCTGTTGGCGGTGCTTCCGTCATTCTTGCCCTGGCGGTCCAAGACCGTCAGGGTCAGAATGACCCCCATAATCTTTTTCCAATAGCAGTCTACACTCAAAGGTACATCCTTGCAGGTCCGGAGACTGAAGTGTCCCTCTTGATTGAATGAACAAAGATAGAAAATTATGAGCAGATATAATTCTAGGATTGACCACAATCTTCAAGAGTGAGATCAAAGGATGAATCACAAAGAACATGTCTATAGGCAAGAGAGATTTGTGAGGGGCAGAGTAAAAAGTGAAACCTGGCTCTGTACTCTTGCATGCTGTCATACGTTAATGAGTGCATAGGAAGACATAAGCTGTTTGAGTGCACCCCTAATTTGTTGCTTCCCCAACTGGGCTGAGGGTCAGTTTTCCTGACCTTGATTTATGTAATCTCTTTTAGGACATAATGTAACACTGGAATCTCAAGAGTAATAAGGGGTGATGAAGCTGAGCCAATAAAAAGTCAATAATTGTCGGGTCACCTACGTTCGGGTCATACACTATGCATATGGTGAAACACATGCTCTCTTTCTGGATGGTTGCAGTAAGTCACTTTTTGCCAAAATTGTCCATTTGCACCCCCCATTTACTTTCCCTGACCAACAGTGGAACACCCTTCTGAGCTGAAAGAAAACATTAGATGCATAAAACTCTGTAGCCGAGCTCCTTTAACAGTGTGGTTTGCTCAGGAGGAAGACGCATCTACTGGAGTCAAACAATTTGAGGTTTGATGGTATATAATTCTTCCTTGGCTATCTTATGCTTGTGAGGTGCTTGAACACCATCAGTATTTCATGAAAGAATATGCACATGCTAGTCAAGACCCCTGTTGTTACTAGCCATTAACAGAACAGGTCAAAACCACAATTCTTCCCCTTTAAACAATGCAAATCTGCACATCCACACCCTGAGATTGATCCCTAACATCAGTTGTTCCTCACTCCCCTCCCCAGGAACATCATTTACCCCCAAACCTTTCGAACCACTCAACCGGTAAACACATGCCCGACCTAGTACCACATGGTACAGACAATATAAACACCTCCCCCCACACCTATACATCAAAAAGCACATCTTCCAAGGTAAGCCCCCAATGCCAAACCATCTTCTGATTCACCTTGCCCCAAAAAAAGGAAAAAAAAAACTTACAATCACAACTCTTTATGGCCCAAAGGACTTCAAACAACATGTGGTACCTCCGAACCCCACAAGCCCCAAGAGAAATCCTCCAATACAAGTACAAGAACCATAAATGTATAAAACAACACAAAGAATGGAGGGGCAGAACATTTGCAAAAAAACATCCTTACTAAGGACTGTTCTACCTATAACCTAGAAAGAGAGAGAATAAGAGTAAGAAAAGAAGAAGAAAACAAGTGGAAAGAGGCTCATTGCCCAGGCTGCCTTTTGGATAACAACTCCATGACCATTGGGCCATCATAACAGAAGTAGGTTTGCCCTCGAATTTAATCCACATTGCTGCTGGCCACATGAGAGAGACTGTCACCCGAGTGTTCTAGAATATGTTCTTGGAGCTTCCAGCACCGCACTACTGTTTGATGGCAGAAATCAGACCAAACAAAGACTTCAATCCTACAGGCCCCAATAGGTGACTTACGCGGGACCGCACAATAGATCTCCTGTCGCAGTAAAAAATGACCAGCATAAATAAGAATGACACAGGTGAGGTGAGGAGGCCCACACTTACTGGGAGGCCTGAAGGCAATGTGATGTGTCCTCTGTATCAAATCATATCAACTTTGGATGGAAGACTAGAGAGCTGAGTCATGCTAATGAATAGATGATTGAGTCTCTCCGACTGTTGCATGGGATGCCTCCACTACAGTGAGTCCGGTTTGGATGATAATGTCTATGTTCTTTGACAACTTTCTCAGCACTACCTGAGCTTTTAAATGAGCTTTCAATAGTGTCAAATAGCATTTTCTATATTCCTCCCTATGTTGCAGGAGGAGGTTATAGATAACAGCCAACATAGAAACATCCTGGGCTGGTAATGTCTGCTGCTGGGATTTGCTGCCTGAAGCAGAGTTTGTAGCAACGTGCAGGTTAACATCTGAAGGGATCGAAATGGGGATAGAAGAAGGGATAGCTCCTGGTGGAAGAGATTTAGTAGGTGTTAGGTCAGTCCCATCAGGATCTCAAAGCAACTCAACCTGCTTCGTAGAGAGGGCAGGATCAAGAACTCTATGATTGAATGCAGATACAACTAGACCCTCAAGTTGAGAAGCTGTCAACTTTCCTGCGCTGCTGGTGTTGTGCCAGACATCCCTAGGAACAAATCCTGTGGCCTCCGAGAGCAAGCAAAGCCCCTTAATAGGTTATGGCTGGATAGTTTGATCTTGCTCTTGTTAGTCAATGTCAGAAAGACTACCAGAGTCTGACAGAGGAAAAATAGCCTCCTGAGCTTATTGCAAGAAGGTAAATATATATGTTTAAGAGTACAATAGATAGGCTAAATTTGTTTCTCACCCCTTCTACATTTGGAATTTCTCCAACTATGTCTATAGCTAAACCATTATCATATCGCTATGCCATCTGTATTGCCTATGAAGGACTACATAGATCTAAAATAACTTAGTCCTTTATTACGACCCTGTGGATCTATAGACTCACAGGCCTGTGGTGGCGGTCGGACTGCCACGTATGTGCCGGTCTGGTAGCCACATTATGACTGTGGCATTACCACCACGTCGGGCCACAAGTACCGCCACTTTATGGCCGCCCGATGGAGAGGCGGTGCTGGTGGTCCCAATCCTCCTGGGCAGCGCCTCAGGATTTTGACCCCCTCTCTTCCGGCATTTACATGACATATACAGGATGCAGAGGGCCCCCATGGCATGAGCAGTGCAGGGGCCCCAATAGCCAGCGCTTTTCACTGTTTGTTTTGCAGACAGTGAAAAGCGCAACGGGTGCTGGTGCACCCTATGCACCGCAACATTGCCGCCGGCTCAATTACGAGCCGGCGTGAATGTTGTGGGCTGTTTCCAGCTGGGCTCAATTTCGAGTCAGCGTCAATGTTGTGGGCTGTTTCCCACCTGGCCAGCGGGAGGAAACTCTGTTTCAGCCTGCTGACCCAGCGGGAAACTCTTCATAGGGGCAGTGGAAAGCGGACTGCACTGGTGGTAACCTGACCACAGGAGTTTGGCAGGCAGCCTTTTCCGCCTACCAAACTCAACATGAGAGCCTTAAACTGGCCCAGGAACAGCCTTATTTTAGGGAACAAGCTCTGAAATCTGTGTTAAAATTCTTTGACCTACATTTAGACACTGTTAAGATTGGATTAGCCTTGAATGCCTTAAAGAGACAAGAAGTGAGATTATTACTAAAAGTGGTTCAATAAATGGAGAAACCCCTCAAAGAGAATAGAATTCCAGAACAATAAATAGTAAGCTATTTGTCAGATGAGTAGAATAGAAAATTATAGTTTAAAATAGGAATTTGATTAAACAGCACTTAGAGAATAGCTTTAAGAAAAGACAATAGCTCCACTTTTCATCGGGGGTTATAATGGTATAAAGAAGATAAATACTCTCGAAAAGTGCTTGCCTAATCTGCCAAAGTTAAAAAAAACATCAAAATAAGATTGATACACAGCATAATTCAAATTTCTCTGTGTGAGAGGTGGCATCCTTGTTGTGGTTTCCCCAGACTATTTTGATGATCTCGTTTTTGCTTGCTTTAGAACTCTGGGTACTTTACCACTGCTAACCAGTGCTAAACTGCATGTGCTCTCTGCTTAAAACATAATAACATTTACTTATTCATACATGGCATATTAAATATTAAAATTCACTGATAAGTCCCTGGTGAAGTGCACTACCTGTGACCAGGGCTTGTAAATTAAATGTGTACTAGTGGGCCTGCAGCACTGATTATACCACCCACTTTAGTAGCCGCTCAAGCATGCCCCAGGCCTGTCTTTGCAGATCATTTGTGGCAGTTTTAAACTACCCTGTTGTCCTGGAAAGTTCACCCTTTTGCAAGGCCCAAATCTTCCACTTTAGTACATTTAAGTCACCTCTAAGGTGGGCCCTGGACAGCTCAAGGGCACGGTGCAATGTTTTTAAAAAAAAGTAGAACATGTACTTTAAGTTTTTCACAACTGCAAGGCCTATCTCTCCCATAGGATAACATTGGGATTACCGTATTACATTTTATATAAGAAATTTCCAATTAGGAAGAGATGGGTCGCTAAAGATTGGTTTCTCTTAAATCGCAATTAATGGTCATTATATTAAACAGATATTAAATTGTTATTCTGAGAATTACACTTTTAGAAAGCTTGCATTGTCCTACTTTAACCATTTAGTGCATTTGGCCTGCCTCTGAAACGCCTGTGGGGTGGGTGACAGATGGGCCTTTTTGCATTCCCTCTATACCGCCGCATAAAAAGGGAGCTTAGGTGTGACTGATGGTCCATCCATAGCTTGAAGGGCTATCCCAGGAGGATGGGAGGGAGGAGCTGACACTTACACATAAATAGGCACTGTCCTGTCCCCAAACAAAGAGCTGTGTTGCAAGGAAAAACACAGATGCATCACTTCAGCCTCCTCCCTGCATCCTCGATGTTGATGCAACCAGGAATAAGGTACTTTTGTTCAGTTGACCCAGTGGGGTCACTGTAGCAGGCCTGTGTTCCATTGTGATCAGCCTGAACTTTTGACTGTGTCCTGGTCCGGTGCGACCATATATCCCCAGTTGTCTCTACGTGTTTTAAAGTGCTATTTCACAGTTTATTATTGAAAAATTCATATCTCAAGTTCGACTTCATGGATTTTTGACTCTATATTTCTACCTAGGTGTAGTATTTTTTGTGTGGTGTTTTCACTGTTTTACTCTTTTAAGTCTTGCACAAACACTTAAAGCATTGCCTCCTAAGTTAAGGCTGACTGCTCAGTGCCAAGATACCAGAGTGTGAGCACAGGGTAACTTAGGTTGTGTTTGTGACATAGCCTGACTGGTATTGATGTTCCTGCTTGGACAGAGTGCAAAACTCTGCCAACCAGAAAACCAATTTCTAACACACTGTGACTACCACTGAACCACAAGAGATCACTTAGATATTTGTAGATCATTATAAAAAATAACACTGTCAAACGTACACCAACAGTGAGACAGATGTATTTAGGTAATACTTAGAACATCTGTTACTTCTCAAGTTACCAGACAGTGAAGCACCTCAGCTTACCCATCTTTTTACCAGTTTAGAAATTAGAGAAGCTATCAATGGCCTGCCCTATTGTAAGGCCTCTAAGGAGGATGGAATCCCCATGGAGTTTTATAAGGCATTTAACACCATTATCTCACCTCTGTTTTACTTTATTAGTCAATAATCTCCTAGCAGATAAAATCCCCCCTCATTTCTTTTCAAAATTAAAATGTGTTAGTGTTCTTAAAGGAGACATAGATCCCTTAGATGTTGATTATTTTAGACCTATTACACCTATTAGACCTATTACAATAATACAAAAAAACTTGCCACGATAATTTCCATAATTGCTGACAGACTAATTCACAGGGATCAGAATATCTGTGTTCCAAGGCAGCAATTATATGCTGATACAAGCTATTGAATTGATTAACAGATTTTGATACACCACATCTTGATATAATTAAGCAATCATTAATTTATATGATTATATTGGAGTGTCTACCACAGTTATTCTGTCTAAGGCAGGCATCATAGGCATCACTAGAGCTGCAAGGCAAAGAATATATTTTACAGAGAAATATCAAGGTTTATTTAGATCAATTATCACCCCTTGCTGTGTTCCCAGCTAGCAATTATATGCTGATACAAGCTATAGAATTGATTAATAGATTTTGATACACAACATCTTGATATTCCAAACACTATCACTTGATTTTGTTTCTTTGGGCACACTGTTTATTATGCTAAGGCCACTTGGGATTCCGAAGCAATTAAGCAATCAGAAATGTATATATTTATGTTGGAGTGTCTACCACAGGTATTCAGTCTAAGGCGGGCATCATAGGCATCACTAGAGCTGCAAGGCAAAGATATATTTTTTACAGAGAAATATCAAGATTTTGATAAATTATCACCCCTTTCTTTCCAAAATTACCCAACTTCAATCACTGGTGTTTACTCCAACAAACTATTTTGAGACAAATTGCCCTGATAAAATGTCCATCCTTTCTTTGTTAAGTTTAGTATTTACAAGCCTTCCTATATAGATATAGGATAAATATTTCCTAACCACATATCCACTTCTATCAACATATAATTGGGATAAAAATAAACCTAGGATTGCAGTGCAGGGGGATAGGCATTTCTCAATAGAAGACTGGTCTAGTATTGTGCTGCTGTTAGCCATCTAATAGATGGCTAAGGACATTGTCTACCCATGACAGGTTTATTACCAATATTATATGTAATAATACAACTCCAAAAATACTGTCTTATCAGAGGCCCTAGTGTCTCTAAGAAAGTCATATATGACACTTTTGAAGTTCTTTACAAGCAAAAATGTGTATTTAATATTTTTGAAACATAATTTACTATTTTTTTTCTTCTAGGTGGGAAGACAGTTGAAAAATATCACCAGCACTTAATACTAGTATTACAGAAATGTTAAATAGGATTGGCTTTTTGCTAGTCTCAGACTTTTTCACAAGCAAAAACTGGAAACAAATACAATGTTTATAGAAACAGTGTGTTGGTGAGAAAAAAGTTTTTTGTTTCCATTTATGGAGTTGGCAATCATGTTTGGTAAATCATTACTGCCTCGAAAAAGAAGCAGAACAGTTACTCGAAACATTGATTAATGCTGGGGAGTCCAAAGTAGGTTCTTGGTATAAACTCTTTCCACATAAAAAACAATCTAATAGTATTGAAAAAGTAATTTCGAAATGGCATAGAGAAACAAGCATTAGATTAAGAAAAAAGAAGTGGACAAAAGGCACTTATTTGAATAATATTTAAAATGATACTATTTCCCATCATATGTGCTTTTATACTAAATGGCTTCTAGATAGTTTTTATATTATGCCACTGTTTTTCTTCATAAAATTTGTTCCAGCTGCAGCCCTTATTCCCCGAGATGCAATTCTCCTGTACTTAGAGAATTCTTGCTGTGCTGCCCTGTTTTGAAAGTAAAGGGTGGGAACACACTGTATCAATAAGATAGAGCATATTTCTTTCCCTTTTCCCTGTGATGGCCCACAATGGGCTGCCATGCGTCAATGCAGGCACCCTTGCACCATGGTGCAAGAATGTCTGTACTGCAGGGAGGATTGTTTTTGTGCAGGGAGGGACACCTGCACAAAAACAATCACAAGAGGTGTTTTCCTATTGCTATGTGTGCTGCAGAATTCCCAGGTTTACATAACCTTATAAATCTGGGTATGAATCAAAATCCATTGGTGTTGTGAGGCAACACCCACCACAACATCCATGGAATGCCGCTTTGACGCAAAATAAAGCAATGCAGTGACTTGCTCTGTGTTGCTTTACTCTACACCTACAAAGCCATGCAAAAACAGGCAAAGAGGGCTTTGCATGGCCTTGTAGATGTGGTTCTGCAGACTGCAACTCGAGTGTGCCACAAAAAGTAGAAAGCACAGCAAGGAGGCTGTCTTCCAGAGCAACAGTCCTGCAGTGTAGCAGTCCTTAGCACAGAACGTCTTCTTCTAGGCAAGTTGGTTTCAAGTCCAGATGTGTACTGATTTGGTAGGATCAGAGGTCTGGTACTTGTACCCAGTTGTGCCTTTGAAGTGGGGGTGAGTTTAAAGAAAGGTGCACAAAGATATTTTCTTGCTGCCCTGGCTCCAGACTCACTACAGAGAATTATGCAGCCCTCTGTGTTGAACCAGAACACTGACTATTCTGGTGTAAGTGTCAGCTCCTACTTTCCATCCTGCCCAGGATGGGCCATCAGGATGCTGATGGCCCATCAGTCACACCTAAGCTCCCTTTGTGTGTGGCTGTCTGATGAGAATGCACAATGTCCAGCTGTCACCCATCCCCGACGTATATTGGAAGCAGAATGCAGGCACACAGAGCTAAGAGCAGGAAAATGCAAATTTTCTAAACATGGCATTTTCAAAATTGTAACAGTAAATCTGACCTTTCCATTAACCCCACAGGTGCCTGGGGCGAGCTGGTCTCATCCAGGCACACGGTTCCTGTGTGCCCTGGACGAGACCAGCTCGTCCTGCACCTGGCCCACGGGGGAGCGCTGGCGCTCCACAGTGGGCCTCCCACCCACACCCCCCAGTCGAGGATGAAAGGGGAATCACTTCCCCTTCCACCCTGACCTCCACCTCGGCAATCTGATGACGTCAGCGCGCTCACAGTGCACCAACATCATCAGAAGCTGCAGAGGACGCGCTGGAAGCAAATGGCTTGAAAAAGGACGCCTTTTAGGTAACTCCTTCTCTTTTTGGGGGTTCTGGGGGAAAACAGACACAGGTGGAAAAGAAAGAGTTTTTCCTTTCCCCCTGTGCCTGTTTTCAATGGATTCCTGTTATACGATCACGGGCGGGGCACATGATAGTGAAACAGGAATCCCCACTAGACACCAGGGATTTACAGTGGCATTTACTTGGTGGAGTGCCCCTTTGGCAAGGGCAGCTCCCCTTGCAGCCAGTAATAAATCCTGTTTCTGCCCCCCTGGGGGCAGATGGGCCGTTTTTTTTTTTCGATCTTCCCCTGGGGGGGTCGAAACCCACTAGACACCAGGGAATATGTGTATATCAAAGATTTAGGGCAGTGACGCCTTAGGCAAGGGTCGCTGCCCCGGAGGGAATATTTGTTTATATGTTTCGTTCCCCTCTGGGGCTAGATCGGCCATGTTTTTTGGCCGATCTCGCCTCCTGGGGGGTCAAAACCCACTAGGCCCCAGGGATTGTGTGGTGTGTGTTTTGTGTGTTAGGGGGCACCCCTTGGGCAAGGGTTGCCCCCTAAAGGGGGGGAAATTAGTATTGGCCATTTCTTTTTTTGTTTTGTGTTGGGAGTGCCCCCTTTTGCCCCCTTTGGCAAGGGTCACCCCCTGAAGGGGGCACAGAGCTGTTGGACATTTCTGCCCCCATTGGGGACAGATCAGCCTATTTTGTTTACACCTATCTGCCTCCAAGGGGGGCAGAATCCACTTAGGCACCAGGGATCCTGTGTGTGTGTGTTTTGTGTAGGAGGGCGGCACCTTTGGCAAGGGTCGCCCCAAAGGGGGCACGTTACTGATCACCAGTTCTGCCCTCCTTGGGGGCAGATCATCCCCCTTTTTTTTTAGGCCCATCTGCCCCAAAGGGGGGCAGAAGGCATCGAGATGTCAGAGATTTAATTTTCTTTGGTTCTCTTTGTTTTTTTATGTGCTGGGGGTGCCCCCTTTGGGGGCAGATTGGCCTATTTTTTTTAGGCCCATCTACCCCCAAGAGGGGCAGAATCCACTTAGGCACCAGGGATCTTGTGTGTGTGTGTTTTGTGTGGAGGGTGGTCCCTTTGGCAAGCGTAGCTCCCCAAAGGAGGCTACATTATTGATGGCCATTTCTGCTCCCCTTGGGGGCTGATCGGGCTATTGTTTGTAGGCCTATCTGCCCTTAAGGGGGCAGAAGCCACCAAGACATGAGGAATTCTTTTTTTTGTTCCCCTTAGTTTTTTTTGTGATAGGGGTGCCCCCTTTCACCGCCTTTGGCAAGGGTCACCCCCCAAACAGAGTACAGAGCTGTTTGCCATTTCTGCTCCCCCTTGGGGCAGATCAGCCTATTTATTTTTAGGCCCATCTTCTTGATGGCAGGGTGTTTGTCAACTAGCGAAGTATTTGTGATTATAACAGTTTATTTCTTCTTTTTGTTCTAGTTCAAAGCTTTAGCTTAATTTGCTGTGGATCCTTGCAGTTTTAGCAGTAGTTGTCCTGCGGTTTGCATAGTTGCATGTTTTAGGTAAGTAAAAGCAATTTACTCCAAAGGAGTATTGTTGACATGCATGAATTACATGTTTGTAGGTGGTGTACTAAATGCAGGATTGTGTGTAAAATTGTCCTTAGATTTTAGCACAATGATATTTGTGTTGTCATATGTCTAATTTGCTTTTTTCTTTTTAGTGGGATATCATTGGTGATTGCTGTGTCTGTGCAGAGTAGTTGCTGGTGAATAGCTTTTTCAGGCAAGTGAGTGGTATAGTTTTTTAGTACATAACTCTTTGTGATAAAGCTACACTTTGTTTATTACTTTTTTTATTGCTGGTTGTTGTTGGCAATCCTGATGTTGTTAGAAAGGATCAAGGCTAGCCGCAGAGTGACCGCTCAGCAGGTTGTTGGCATGCTTTTTGAGTCATCTTCTGACCATGATTATGAGACTGATTCTGCATCTGAGGCAGAAGAGGAAGTGAGAGATTCTGGGAGTGAGTTTTCTGTCTGAGAGGATTCTTCTGATGAGGAAGATACTCTCAGTGCAGATGAAGGGCCGGTTTTAGAGGAGGACATTGATGTGCCAAGAGTGCAGCAGCCTGGAGCTGAAGGGTTTCCTATTAGAAGACCTGACACCTGGATTGCCCCAAACATGGAGCAGCCACAGTTACCTGCATCTACTGGTTTTCTAGGGTGTAGAGTCAGTAAGTAGACCATCACTGGCTTCTTATTGGTCTACTAGTCCCTTGATGGCAACGGCTATAACTCCTGCAACTATGACTCGTAATCGCTATTTGTTTCTTCTTCACATGCTGCATTTTGTAGGCAATGCTTTAGCCTTGCCACGAGATCACCCTGATTGTGACCATCTTTTTAAGATTAGGCCTGTCCTTGATCATTTTGTAGATCGATTTTCAGAGGGCTATGTTCCAGGCAAAGAGATAAGTGTGGACGAGTCTTTGGTCCTTTTCAAGGGGCATTTAGTTTTTAAGCAGTACATTCCTAGTAAGAGGGCACGGTATGGTATTGAATTGTATATGCTGTCAGAAAGTAGTACAGGATACGTGTATAATTTCCGGGTCTACACTGGTAGGGATTCCAGTATTGACCCTCCTGGTTGTCTGCCCACTTTTGGAGTTAGAGAGAAAATTGTGTAGGAACTTGGTAGACGACTGTTTAACAAAGGTCACCATTTGTACGTAGATAATTTATACACTGGAGTGCAGTTGTTCAAGGAGTTGTTTAGAGTGGACAACTAGTGTGATTACTCTCTCAGGCATGTGGGCGTATGTAAGTGATGGGCCCTTGAGTGGTGTTGTCTGTCGATGCGAGTGTTGTAATGTGCTGGGCCAGTGGCTGACGGTGTGAATGGTCTTGTGCATGTCATGTATGAAAGGTGTGTGAATGGACTGTAAAATTATTGGTGCCATGACGAGGCTTTACAGCTCACGAGCTGTGAGTCATTGGTTCAGTTTTTTGGCCTTTCAGTTATTAACAGTGCATTTCACCTTTGTGAAATCTCTTGTTAATAGCATTTGATCTACTGAACCATCACACACCCTTGTGCCAAATCTAACCAGTATGTGTGGTAAAAATGACAAAACCTGCTCTGCTGTTATCAGGCGTCGCAGCAAACTTGTGACATGCTACCTGTCTCAGGTGGGACCCCGATGATGAAGCATACCACCAACTTGGTTGGTGGGTGAGGGTTCTTTTTCACATAACCTAAGTGCATTTCTTTTCACAATTTTATTGTTTGGCACATCACAGATGTCTGTGGACAGATCAAAAATATATATTACAAAACTACCTGTGTGTGGGGGGCGGGGGCACCTATGTCTTTGGTCCTGGGTGCGGACTTCATCTAGGGAAACCTACCAAACCCAGACATTTCTTAAAACTAGACACCCGAAGGAGTCCAGGGAGGTGTGGCTTGCGTGGAATCCCCAAAATGTTCTTACCCAGACGCCTCTGCAAACCTCAAAATGTGCTTAAAAAAGCATATTTTCCAGACGTTTCTTTGTAGTATCACTGCTCCAGGACAAAATACCTACTCCACAGTCTTCCCCTCAGTCTCCCAAGTAAAATGACACCTCACTTGTGTGGGTCCTCAAAGCAGAGTCAGCCTAAAGATGTATAAAAGAAAAATATGTGCTTATCAACTCGCTGTGCTATCCCCTCAATCTCTACAGGTTTTGGGCCTTTTTCTGTTTGCAGGCACCTGGCCCACCCACACATATGAGGTATCATTTTTATCGGGAGACTTGGAGGAACGCATGGTGGAAGGAAATTTGTGTCTCCTCTCAGATTCAAGAACTTTCTGACACGGAAATGTGAGAAAAGAGTTTTTTTAGCCACATTTTGAGATTTGCAAAGGATTTTGGGTAACAGAACCTGGTTAGAGCCCCAAAAGTCACCCATTCTTGGATTCCCGTAGGTCTCTAGTTTTAAAAAATTCACAAGTTTGGTAGGTTTTCCTAGGTGCCGGCTGAGCTAGAGGCCAAAATCCACAGGTAGGCACTTTGCAAAAAACACCTCTGATTTCTGTGGAAAAATGTGATGTTTCCAAGTTGTGTTTTGGGCATTTCCTGTCGCGGGCACTAGGCAATCACACACAAGTGAGGGATCATTTTTATCGGGAGACATGGGGGAACGCTGGGTCGAAGGAAATTTGTGGCTCCTCTCACATTCCAGAACTTTCTGTCACCGAAATATGAGGAAAAATTATTTTTTTAGCTACATTTTGAGGTTTGCATAGGATTTTGGGTAACAGAACCTGGTGAGAGCCCCCAAGTCACTGCATCTTGGATTCCCCTAGGTCTCTAGTTTTAAAAAATTCACAGGTTTGTTAGGTTCTTCTAGGTGCCGGCTGAGCTAGAGGCTAAAATCCACAGGTAGGTACTTTGCAAAAAAAACCTCTGTTTTCTGTGGAAAAATGTGATGTGTCCACGTTGTGTTTTGGGGCATTTCCTGTAGCGGGCACTAGGCAATCACACACAAGTGAGGGATCATTTTTCTCGGGAGACATGGGGGAACATTGGGTCAAAGGAAATTTGTGGCTCCTCTCAGATTCCAGAACTTTCTGTCACCGAAATGTGAGGAAAAGTGTTTTTTAGCCAAAGTTTGAGATTTGCAAATGATTCTGGGTAACAGGACCTGGTGAGAGCCCCACAAGTCACCCCACCTTGGATTCCACTAGGCCTCTAGTTTTCAGAAATGCACAGGTTTGGTAGGTTTCTCTAGGTGCCGGCTGAGCTAGAGGCCAAAATCCACATGTAGGCACTTTGCAAAAAACACCTTTTTCTTTTGGGAAAAATGTGATGTGTCCACATTGTGTTTTGTGGCATTTCCTGTCGCGGGCACAAGGCCTACCCACACAAGTGAGGTATCATTTTTAACGAGAGACTAGGGGAAATGCTGGGTGGAAGGAAATTTGTGGCTCCTATCAGATTCCAGAACCTTCTGTCACCAAAAGGTGAGGAAAATGTGTTTTTTAGCCAAATTTTGAGGTTTGCAAAGGATTCTGGGTAACAGAACCTGATGAGAGCCCCACAAGTCACCTCACCTTGGATTCCCCTTGGTCTCTAGTTTTGAAAAATGCACAGGTTTGATAGGTTTCCACAGGTGCCGCCTGAGCTAGAGGCAAAAATCCACAGGTAGACATTTTGCAAAAACACATCTGTTTTCTTTGGAAAAATGTGGTGTGTCCACGTTGTGTTTTGGGGCATTTCCTGTCACGGTTACTAGGCCTACCCACACAAGTAAGGTATCATTGTTATTGGGAGACTTGGAGGAACACTTGGTGAAATTACATTTGTGGCTCCTATCAGATTCCAGAACTTTCTGTCACCGAAATGTGATGAAAAAGTGTTTTTTTAGCCAAATTTTGAGGTTTCCAAAAGATTCTGGTAACAGAACATGGTGAGAGCCCTGCATGTCACCCATCTTGGATTCCCCTAGGACTTTAGTTTTCAAAAATTCACAGGTTTGGTAGGTTTCCCCAGGTGCCGGCTGAGCTAGAGGCCAAAATCCACAGGTAGGCACTTTGCAAAAAAAACACCTCTGTTTTCTGTGGAAAAATGTGATGTGTCTGCGTTGTGTTTTGGGGCATTTACTGTAGAGGGCACTAGGCAATCACACACAAGTGAGGGATGATTTTTATCAGGAGACATGGGGGAACGCTGGGTCAAAGGATATTTGTGGCTCCTCTCAGATTCCAGAACTTTCTGTCACCGAAATGTGAGGAAAAAGTGTTTTTTAGCCAAATTTTGCGATTTGCAAAGGATTCTGGGTAACAGAACCTGGTGAGAGCACCAAAAGTCACCCCACCTTGGATTCCACTAGGCCTCTAGTTTTCAGAAATGCACAGGGTTGGTAGATTTCCCTAGGTGACGGTTGAGCTAGAGGCCAAAATCCACAGGTAGGCACTTTGCAAAAAACACCTATGTTTAATGTGGAAAAATGTGATGTGTCCACGTTGTGTTTTGAGGGCATTTCCTGTCGCAGTCACTAGGCAATCACACACAAGTGAGGGATCATTTTTATCGGGAGACATGGGGGAACGCTGGGTCGAAGGAAATTTGTGTCTCTTCTCAGATTCCAGAACTTTCTGTCACCAAAATGTGAGGAAAAAGTATTTTTTTAGCCACATTTTGAGGTTTGCAAAGGATTCTGGGTAACAGAACCTGGTGAGAGCCCCACAAGTCACTGCATCTTGGATTCCCCTTGGTCTCTAGTTTTACAAAAATCACAGGTTTGGTAGGTTTCCCTAGGTGCCGGCTGAGCTAGAGGCCAAAATCTGTGGAAGGTTGGCACTTTGCTAAAAACACCACTGTTTTCTGTGGAAAAATGTGATGTGTCCACGTTGTGTTTTGGGGCATTTATTGTAGCGGGCACTAGGCAATCACACTCAAGTGAGGGATAATTTTTATTGGGAGATATGAGGGAATGCTGGGTCAAAGGAAATTTGTGGCTCCTCTCAGATTCCAGAACTTTTTGTCACCGAAATGTGAGGAAAAAGTGTTTTTTAGCCAAATTTTGAGGTTTGCAAAGGATTCTGGGTAACAGAACCTGGTGAGAGCCCCACAAGTCACCCCACCTTGGAATCCCCTAGGCCTCTAGTTTTCAGAAATGCACAGGCTTGGTAGGTTTCTCTATGTGCCTGCTGAGCTAGAGGCCAAAATCCACATGTAGGCACATTGCAAAAAACACCTTTTTCTTTTGGGAAAAATGTGATGTGTCCACGTTGTGTTTTGTGGCATTTCCTGTTGCGGGCACTAGGCCTACCCACACAAGTGAGGTATCATTTTTATCGAGAGATTAGGGGAAATGCTTGGTGGAAGGAAATTTGTGGCTCCTCTCAGGTTCCAGAACCTTCTGTCACTGAAAGGTGAGGAAAATGTGTTTTTTAGCCAAATTTGGAGGTTTGCAAAGGAGTCTGGGTAACAGAACCTAGGTAGAGCCCCACAAGTCACCTCACCTTGGATTCCCCTTCGTCTCTAGTTTTCAAAAATGCACAGGTTTGGTAGGTTTCCACAGGAGCCAGCTGAGCTAGAGCCAAAAATCCACAGGTAGGCACTTTGCAAAAACACCTCTGGTTTCTGTGGAAAAATTTGATTTGTCCACGTTGTGTTTTGGGGCACTTCCTGTCGCAGGCACTAGGCCTACCCACACAAGTGAGGTATCATTTTTATCAGGAGACTTGGTGAAACGCTGGGTGGAAAGAAATTTGTGGCTCCTCTCAGGTTCCAGAACTTTCTGTCACTGTAATGTGAGGAAAAAGTGTTTTTTTTAGCCACATTTTGAGGTTTGCAAAGGATTCTGGGTAACAGAACCTGGTGAGAGCCCCAAAAGTCACCCATTCTTGGATTCCCGTAGGTCTCTAGTTTTCAAAAATTCACAGGTTTGGTAGGTTTCCCTAGGTGCCGGCTGAGCTAGAAGCCAAAATCCACAGGTAGGGACTTTGCAAAAAACACCTCTGTTTTAGGTGGAAAAATTTGATGTGTCCACATTGTGTTTTGGGGCATTTCCTGTCGCGGGCACTAGGCAATCACACACAAGTGAGGGATTATTTTTATTGGGAGACATGGGGGAACACTAGGTTGAAGGAAATTTGTGGCTCCTCTCGGATTCCAGAACTTTCAGTCACCGAAATGTGAGGAAAAAGTATTTTTTTAGCCACATTTTGAGGTTTGCAAAGAACTCTGGGTAACAGAACCTGGTGAGAGCCCCACAAGACACTGCGGCCCGTATTTATACTTTTTTTGCGCTGCATTTGCGTCGTTTTTTGACGCAAAAACGGCGCAAACTTGCAAAATGCCATTGTATTTTGTAGGTTTGCGCCGTTTTGCGTCAAAAAGGGGCGCAATTGCGGCGCTAAAAAAAGTATAAATACGGGCCTGCATCTTGGATTCCCCTAGGTCTCTAGTTTAAAAAAATTCACAGGTTTGGTAGGTTTCCCTAGGTGCCGGCTGAGCTAGAGGCCAAAATCCACAGGTAGGCACTTTGCAAAAAAAAATATCTGTTTTCTGTGGAAAAATGTGATGTGTCAATGTTGTGTTTTGGGGCATTTCCTGTAGCGGGCACTAGGCAATCACACACAAGTGAGGGATCATTTTTATCGGGAGACATGGGGGAACGCTGGGTCAAAGGAAATTTGTGGCTCCTCTCAGATTCCAGAACTTTCTGACAGCGAAATGTGAGGAAAAAGTGTTTTTTGTCCAAATTTTGGGATTTGTAAAGGATTCTGGGTAACAGAACCTGGTGAGAGCACAACAAGTCACCCCACCTTGGATTCCACTAGGCCTCTAGTTTTCAGAAATGCACAGGGTTGGTAGATTTCCCTAGGTGCTGGCTGAGCTGGAGGCCAAAATCCACAGGTAGGCACTTTGCAAAAAACACCTCTGTTTAATGTGGAAAAATGTGATGTGTCCACGTTGTGTTTTGGGGCATTTCCTGTAGCGGGCACTAGGCAATCACACACAAGTGAGGGATCATTTTTATCAGGAAACATGGGGAATGCTGGGTCAAAGGAAATTTGTGGCTTCTCTCAGATTCCAGAACTTTCTGTCACCGAAATGTGAGGAAAATGTGTTTTTTAGCCAAATTTTGAGATTTGCAAAGGAGTCTGGGTAACAGAACCTAGGTAAAGCCCCACAAGTCACCTCACCTTGGATTCCCCTTGGACTCTAGTTTTCAAAAATGCACAGGTTTGGTAGGTTTCCACAGGTGCCAGCTGAGCTAAAGCCAAAAATCCACAGGTAGGCACTTTGCAAAAACACCTCTGTTTTCTGTGGAAAAATGTGATGTGTCCACGTTGTGTTTTGGGGCACTTCCTGTCGCAGGCACTAGGCCTACCCACACAAGTGAGGTATCATTTTTATCGGGAGACTTGGGGAAACGCTGGGTGGAAGGAAATTTGTGGCTCCTCTCAGGTTCCAGAACTTTCTGTCACTGAAATATGAGGAAAAAGTGTTTTTTTTGCCACATTTTGAGGTTTGCAAAGGATTCTGGGTAACAGAACCTGGTGAGAGCCACAAAAGTCACCCATTCTTGGATTCCCGTAAGTCTCTAGTTTTCAAAAATTCACAGGTTTGGTAGGTTTCCCCAGGTGCCGGCTGAGCTAGAGGCCACAATCCACAGGTAGGCACTTTGCAAAAAAAACACCTCTGTTTTATGTGGAAAAATGTGATGTGTCTGCGTTGAGTTTTGGGGCATTTACTGTAGCGGGCACTAGGCAATCACACACAAGTGAGGGATGATTTTTATCAGGAGACATGGGGGAACGCTGGGTCAAAGGATATTTGTGGCTCCTCTCAGATTCCAGAACTTTCTGTCACCGAAATGTGAGGAAAAAGTGTTTTTTAGCCAAATTTTGCGATTTGCAAAGGATTCTGGGTAACAGAACCTGGTGAGAGCACCACAAGTCACCCCACCTTGGATTCCACTAGGCCTCTAGTTTTCAGAAATGCACAGGGTTGGTAGATTTCCCTAGGTGACGGTTGAGCTAGAGGCCAAAATCCACAGGTAGGCACTTTGCAAAAAACACCTATGTTTAATGTGGAAAAATGTGATGTGTCCACGTTGTGTTTTGAGGGCATTTCCTGTCGCAGTCACTAGGCAATCACACACAAGTGAGGGATCATTTTTATCGGGAGACATGGGGGAACGCTGGGTCGAAGGAAATTTGTGTCTCTTCTCAGATTCCAGAACTTTCTGTCACCAAAATGTGAGGAAAAAGTATTTTTTTAGCCACATTTTGAGGTTTGCAAAGGATTCTGGGTAACAGAACCTGGTGAGAGCCCCACAAGTCACTGCATCTTGGATTCCCCTTGGTCTCTAGTTTTACAAAAATCACAGGTTTGGTAGGTTTCCCTAGGTGCCGGCTGAGCTAGAGGCCAAAATCTGTGGAAGGTTGTCACTTTGCTAAAAACACCACTGTTTTCTGTGGAAAAATGTGATGTGTCCACGTTGTGTTTTGGGGCATTTATTGTAGCGGGCACTAGGCAATCACACTCAAGTGAGGGATAATTTTTATTGGGAGATATGAGGGAATGCTGGGTCAAAGGAAATTTGTGGCTCCTCTCAGATTCCAGAACTTTTTGTCACCGAAATGTGAGGAAAAAGTGTTTTTTAGCCAAATTTTGAGGTTTGCAAAGGATTCTGGGTAACAGAACCTGGTGAGAGCCCCACAAGTCACCCCACCTTGGAATCCCCTAGGCCTCTAGTTTTCAGAAATGCACAGGCTTGGTAGGTTTCTCTATGTGCCTGCTGAGCTAGAGGCCAAAATCCACATGTAGGCACATTGCAAAAAACACCTTTTTCTTTTGGGAAAAATGTGATGTGTCCACGTTGTGTTTTGTGGCATTTCCTGTTGCGGGCACTAGGCCTACCCACACAAGTGAGGTATCATTTTTATCGAGAGATTAGGGGAAATGCTTGGTGGAAGGAAATTTGTGGCTCCTCTCAGGTTCCAGAACCTTCTGTCACTGAAAGGTGAGGAAAATGTGTTTTTTAGCCAAATTTGGAGGTTTGCAAAGGAGTCTGGGTAACAGAACCTAGGTAGAGCCCCACAAGTCACCTCACCTTGGATTCCCCTTCGTCTCTAGTTTTCAAAAATGCACAGGTTTGCTAGGTTTCCACAGGAGCCAGCTGAGCTAGAGCCAAAAATCCACAGGTAGGCACTTTGCAAAAACACCTCTGGTTTCTGTGGAAAAATGTGATTTGTCCACGTTGTGTTTTGGGGCACTTCCTGTCGCAGGCACTAGGCCTACCCACACAAGTGAGGTATCATTTTTATCAGGAGACTTGGTGAAACGCTGGGTGGAAGGAAATTTGTGGCTCCTCTCAGGTTCCAGAACTTTCTGTCACTGTAATGTGAGGAAAAAGTGTTTTTTTTAGCCACATTTTGAGGTTTGCAAAGGATTCTGGGTAACAGAACCTGGTGAGAGCCCCAAAAGTCACCCATTCTTGGATTCCCGTAGGTCTCTAGTTTTCAAAAATTCACAGGTTTGGTAGGTTTCCCTAGGTGCCGGCTGAGCTAGAAGCCAAAATCCACAGGTAGGGACTTTGCAAAAAACACCTCTGTTTTAGGTGGAAAAATGTGATGTGTCCACATTGTGTTTTGGGGCATTTCCTGTCGCGGGCACTAGGCAATCACACACAAGTGAGGGATTATTTTTATTGGGAGACATGGGGGAACACTAGGTTGAAGGAAATTTGTGGCTCCTCTCGGATTCCAGAACTTTCAGTCACCGAAATGTGAGGAAAAAGTATTTTTTTAGCCACATTTTGAGGTTTGCAAAGAACTCTGGGTAACAGAACCTGGTGAGAGCCCCACAAGACACTGCGGCCCGTATTTATACTTTTTTTGCGCCGCATTTGCGTCGTTTTTTGACGCAAAAACGGCGCGAACTTGCAAAATGCCATTGTATTTTGTAGGTTTGCGCCGTTTTGCGTCAAAAAGGGGCGCAATTGCGGCGCTAAAAAAAGTATAAATACTGGCCTGCATCTTGGATTCCCCTAGGTCTCTAGTTTAAAAAAATTCACAGGTTTGGTAGGTTTCCCTAGGTGCCGGCTGAGCTAGAGGCCAAAATCCACAGGTAGGCACTTTGCAAAAAAAAATATCTGTTTTCTGTGGAAAAATGTGATGTGTCAATGTTGTGTTTTGGGGCATTTCCTGTAGCGGGCACTAGGCAATCACACACAAGTGAGGGATCATTTTTATCGGGAGACATGGGGGAACGCTGGGTCAAAGGAAATTTGTGGCTCCTCTCAGATTCCAGAACTTTCTGTCAGAGAAATGTGAGGAAAAAGTGTTTTTTGTCCAAATTTTGGGATTTGTAAAGGATTCTGGGTAACAGAACCTGGTGAGAGCACAACAAGTCACCCCACCTTGGATTCCACTAGGCCTCTAGTTTTCAGAAATGCACAGGGTTGGTAGATTTCCCTAGGTGCTGGCTGAGCTGGAGGCCAAAATCCACAGGTAGGCACTTTGCAAAAAACACCTCTGTTTAATGTGGAAAAATGTGATGTGTCCATGTTGTGTTTTGGGGCATTTCCTGTAGCGGGCACTAGGCAATCACACACAAGTGAGGGATCATTTTTATCAGGAAACATGGGGAATGCTGGGTCAAAGGAAATTTGTGGCTCCTCTCAGATTCCAGAACTTTCTGTCACCGAAATGTGAGGAAAATGTGTTTTTTAGCCAAATTTTGAGATTTGCAAAGGAGTCTGGGTAACAGAACCTAGGTAAAGCCCCACAAGTCACCTCACCTTGGATTCCCCTTGGACTCTAGTTTTCAAAAATGCACAGGTTTGGTAGGTTTCCACAGGTGCCAGCTGAGCTAAAGCCAAAAATCCACAGGTAGGCACTTTGCAAAAACACCTCTGTTTTCTGTGGAAAAATGTGATGTGTCCACGTTGTGTTTTGGGGCACTTCCTGTCGCAGGCACTAGGCCTACCCACACAAGTGAGGTATCATTTTTATCGGGAGACTTGGGGAAACGCTGGGTGGAAGGAAATTTGTGGCTCCTCTCAGGTTCCAGAACTTTCTGTCACTGAAATATGAGGAAAAAGTGTTTTTTTTGCCACATTTTGAGGTTTGCAAAGGATTCTGGGTAACAGAACCTGGTGAGAGCCACAAAAGTCACCCATTCTTGGATTCCCGTAAGTCTCTAGTTTTCAAAAATTCACAGGTTTGGTAGGTTTCCCCAGGTGCCGGCTGAGCTAGAGGCCAAAATCCAAGGTAGGCACTTTGCAAAAAACACCTCTGTTTTAGGTGGAAAAATGTGATGTGTCCACATTGTGTTTCGGGGCATTTCCTGTCACGGGCACTAGGCAATCACACAAAAGTGAGGGATTCTTTTTATTGGGAGACATGGGGGAACGCTAGGTTGAAGGAAATTTGTGGCTCCTCTCGGATTCCAGAACTTTCAGTCACCGAAATGTGAGGAAAAAGTATTTTTTTAGCCACATTTTGAGGTTTGCAAAGAATTCTGGGTAACATAACCTGGTGAGAGCCCCGCAAGACACTGCATCCTGGATTCCCATAGGTCTCTAGTTTTAAAAAATTCACAGGTTTGGTAGGTTTCCCTAGGTGCCGGCTGAGCTAGAGGCCAAAATCCACAGGTAGGCACTTTGGAAAAAACACCTCTGTTTAATGTGGAAAAATGTGATGTGTTCACGTTGTGTTTTGGGGCATTTCCTGTCGCGGGTACTAGGCAATCACACACAAGTGAGGGATCATTTTTATCGGGAAACATGGGGGAATGCTGGGTCAAAGGAAATGTGTGGCTCCTCTCAGATTCCAGAACTTTCTGTCACCGAAATGTGAGGAAAATGTGTTTTTTAGCCAAATTTTGAGATTTGCAAAGGGGTCTGGGTAACAGAACCTAGGTAAAGCCCCACAAGTCACCTCACCTTGGATTCCCCTTGGTCTCTAGTTTTCAAAAATGCACAGGTTTGGTAGGTTTCCACAGGTGCCAGCTGAGCTAGAGCCAAAAATCCACAGGTAGGCACTTTGCAAAAACACCTCTGTTTTCTGTTGAAAAATGTGATGTGTCCACGTTGTGTTTTGGGGCACTTCCTGTCGCAGGCACTAGGCCTACCCACACAAGTGAGGTATCATTTTTATCAGGAGACTTGGGGAAACGCTGGGTGGAAGGAAATTTGTGGCTCCTCTCAGGTTCCAGAACTTTCTGTCACTGAAATGTGAGGAAAAAGTGTTTTTTTAGCCACATTTTGAGGTTTGCAAAGGATTCTGGGTAACAGAACCTGGTGAGAGCCCCACAAGTCACCCCATCTTGGATTCCCCTAGGTCTCTAGTTTGCACAAATGTACAGGTTTGGTAGGTTTCCCTAGGTGCCAGCTGAGCTAGAGCCAAAAATCCACAGGTTGGCACTTTGCTAAAAATACCTCTGTTTAATGTGGAAAAATGTGATGTGTCCACGTTGTGTTTTGGGGCACTTCCTGTCGCAGGCACTAGGCCTACCCACACAAGTCAGGTATCATTTTTATCAGGAGACTTTGGGAAACGCTGTGAGGAAGGACATTTGTGGCTCCTCTCAGATGATTCCAGAACTTTCTGTCACTGAAATGTGAGGAAAAAGTGTTTTTTTTGTCCACATTTTGAGATTTGCAAAGGATTCTGGGTAACAGAACCTGGTGAGAGCCCCACAATTCACCCCTTCTTGAGTTCCCCTAGGTCTCTAGTTTTCAAAAATGCACAGGTTTGGTAGGTTTCCCTGGGTGCCGGCTGAGTTAGGGGCCAAAATCCACAGGTAGGCACTTTGCAAAAAACACCTCTGTTTTCCTTGGAAAAATGTGATGTGTCCATGTTAGGCACTAAGCCTACCCAGACAAGTGAGGTATCATTTTAATCGGGAGACTTGGGGGAACGCTGGGTGGAAGGAAATTTGTGGCTGCTCTCAGATTTCAGAACTTTCTGTCACCGAAATGTGAGGAAATGGTGTTTTTTTAGCCAAATGTTGAAGTTTGCAAAAGATTCTGGGTAACAGAACCTGGTGAGAGCCCCACAAGTCACCCCCATCTTGGATTCCCCTAGGTCTCTAGTTTTGAAAAACTGCACAGGTTTGGTAGATTTCTCTAGGTGCAGGCTCAGCTAGAGGCTAAGATCCACAGGTTGGCACTTTGCAAAAAAACCCACAGTTTTCTTTGGAAAAATGTGATGTGTCCACACTGTGTTTTGGGGCATTTCCTGTCACGGGCACTAGGTCTACCCACACAAGTGAGGTAACATTTTTATCGGGAGACTAGGGGAAATGCTGGGTGGATGGAAATTGTTGTCTCCTCTCAGATTCCAGAACTTTCTGTCACCGAAATGTGAGGAAAAAGTGTTTTTTTTAGCCACATTTTGAGGTTTGGAAAGGAGTCTGGGTAACAGAACCTGGTGCGAGCCCCACAAGTCACCTCACCTTTGATTCCCCTTGGTCTCTAGTTTTCAAAAATGCACAGGTTTGGTAGGTTTTCCCAGGTGCCGCCTGAGCTAGAGGCAAAAATGTACAGGTAGGCATTTTGCAAAAACACCTCTGTTTTCTTTGGAAAAATGTGATGTGTCCACGTTGTGTTTTGGGGCATTTCCTGTCACGGGCACTAGGCCTACCCACACAAGTGAGGTATCATTTCTATCAGGAGACTTGGAGAAACTCTGAGTGGAAGGAAATTTGTGCTCCTCTCAGATTCCAGAATTTTCTGTCACCGAAATGTCAGGAAAAAGTGTTTTTTTAGCCAAATTATGAAGTTTGCAAAGGATTCTGGGTAACAGAACCTGGTGAGAGCCCCACAAGTCACCCATCTTGCATTCCCCTAGGACTCTAGTTTTAAAAAATGCACAGGTTTGGTAGATTTCACTAGATGCCGGCGGAGCTAGAGACCAAAATCCAAAGGTAGGCACTTTGCAAAAAATATCTCTGTTTTCTTTGGAAAAATGTGATGTGTCCACGTTGTGTTTTGGGGCATTTCCTGCCACGGTCACTTGGCCTACCCGCACAAGTGAGGTATAATTTCTTATAGGGAGACTTGGGGAAACGCTGGGTGGAAGGAAATTTGTGGCTCCTCTCAGATTTCAGAATTTTTTGTCACCGAAATGTGAGGAAAAAGTGTTTTTTTTAGCCAAATTTTGAAGTTTGCAAAAGATTCTGGGTAACAGAACCTGGTGAGAGCCACACAAGTCACCCCATCTTGGATTCCCCTAGGTCTCTAGTTTTCAAAAATGCACAGGTTTGGTAGACTTCCCTAGGTGCAGGCTGAGCTAGAGGCTAAGATCCACAGGTTGGCACTTTGCAAAAAACACCACTGTTTTCTTTGGAAAAATGTGATGTGTCCACGATGTGTTTTGGGGCATTTCCCGTCGCGGTCACTTGGCCTACCCGCACAAGTAAGGTATCATTGTTATCGGGAGACATGGAGGAACGCTTGATGGAAGGACATTTGTGGCTCCTCTCAGATTCCAGAATTTTCTGTCACCGAAATGTGAGATAAATTTGTTTTTTTTGCTGAAATTTTGAAGTTTGCAAAAGATTCTGGGTAACAGAACCTGGTGAGAGCCCCACAAGTCACCCCATCTTGGATTCCCCTAGGTCTCTAGTTTTCAAAAATGCACAGGTTTGGTAGACTTCCCTAGGTGCAGGCTGAGCTAGAGGCTAAGATCCACAGGTTGGCACTTTGCAAAAAACACCACTGTTTTCTTAGGAAAAATGTGATGTGTCCACGTTGTGTTTTGGGGCATTTCCTGTTGCAGGCACTAGGCATACCTACACAAGTGAGGTATCATTTTTATCGGGAGACTTTGGAGAACACTGGGTGGATGGAAATTTGTCGCTCCTCTAAGATTCCAGAATTTGCAGTCCCCAAAGTGTGAGGAAAAAGTGTTTTTTTAGCCAAATTTTGAGGTTTGCAAAGGATTCTGGGTAACAGAACCTGGTGAGAGCCCCACAAGTCTCCCATCTTGCATTCCCCTAGGACTCTAGTTTTAAAAAATGCACAGGTTTGGTAGATTTCACTAAATGCCAGCGGAGCTAGAGACCAAAATCCACAGGTAGGCACTTTGCAAAAAACACCTGTTTTCTTTGGAAATATGTGATGTGTCCACGTTGTGTTTTGGGGCATTTCCTGTCACGGGCACTAAGCCTACCCACACAAGTGAGGTATAATTTTTATCTGAAGACTTTGGAGAACACTGGGTGGATGGAAATTTGTGGCTCTTCTCAGATTCCAGAATTTTCTGTCACCGAAATGTCAGGACAAAGTGTTTTTTTAGCCAAATTTTGAGGTTTGCAAAGGATTCTGGGTATCAGAACCTGGTGAGAGCCCCACAAGTCACCCATCTTGGATTCCCTTAGGACTCTAGTTTTCAAAAATGCACAGGTTTGGTAGATTTCCTTAGATGCCGGCGGAGCTAGAGACCAAAATCCACAGGTAGGCACTTTTAAAAAAAAACCTCTGTTTTCCTTGGAAAAATGTGATGTGTCCACGTTGTGTTTTGGGTCATTTCCTGTCAGGGGCACTAAGCCTACCCACACAAGTGAGATATCATTTTTATCTGGAGACTTGGGGAAACGCTGGGTGGAAGGAAATTTGTGGCTCCTCTCATATTCCAGAATTTTCTGTCACCAAAATGTGAAGAAAAAGTGTTTTTTTGCCAAATTTTGAGGTTTGCAAAAGATTCAGGGTAAATGAACCTGGTGAGAGCCCTACAAGTCACCGATCTTGGATTCCCCTGGGACTCTAGTTTAAAAAAATGCACAGGTTTGGTAGATTTCACTAGATGCCAGCCAAGCTAGAGACCAAAATCCACAAGTAGGCACTTTGCAAAAAACACCTCAGTTTTCCTTGGAAAAATGTGATGTGTCCACGTTGTGTTTTGGGTCATTTCCTGTCAGGGGCACTAAGCCTACCCACACAAGTGAGGTATCATTTTTATCTGGAGACTTGGGGAAACACTGGGTGGATGGAAATTTGTGGCTTCTCTCAGATTCCAGAATTTTCTGTCACCGAAATGTCAGGAAAGAGTGTTTTTTTAGCCAAATTTTGAGGTTTGCAAAGGATTCTGGGTAACAGAACCTGGTGAGAGCCCCACAAGTCACCCATCTTGGATTCCCTTAGGATTCTAGTTTTAAAAAATGCAGAGGTTTGGTAGGTTTCCCTGGGTGCCGGCTGGGCTAGAGGCCAAAAACCAGAGGTAGGCACTTTGCAAAAAACACCTTTGTTTTCTGTGCAAAAATGTGATGTGTCCACCTTGTGTTTTGGGGTCTTTCCTGTCGCAGGCACTAGGCCTACCGACACAAGTGAGGGATCATTTTTATCGGGAGACTTGGGGGAACATTGGGTTGAAGGAAATTTGTGGCTCCTCTCAGATTCCTGAACTTTCTGTCTCCGAAATGTGATGAAAAAGTTATTTTTTTAGCCTAATTTTGAGGTTTGCAAAGGATTCTGGGAAACAGAACCTGATGAGAGCCCCACATATCACCACACCCTGGATTCCCCCAGGTGTCTAGTTTTCAAAAATGCACAGGAATGGGAGGTTTCCCTAGATGCCGGCGGAGCTAGAGACCAAAATCCACAGGTAGGCACTTTGCAAAAAACACCTCTGTTTTCCTTGGAAAAATGTGATGTGTCCACGTTGTGTTTTGGGTCATTTCCTGTCAGGGGCATAAAGCCTACCCACACAAGTGAGGTATCATTGTTATCTGGAGACTTGGGGAAACTCTGGGTGGAAGGAAATTTGTGGCTCTTCTCAGCTTCCAGAATTTTCTGTCACCAAAATGTGAGGAAAAAGTGTTTTTTTTAGCCAAATTTTGAGGTTTGCAAAGGATTCTGGGTAACAGATCCTGGTGAGAGCCCCACAAGTCTCCCATCTTGCATTCCCCTAGGACTCTAGTTTTAAAAAATGCACAGGTTTGGTAGATTTCACTAAATGCCAGCGGAGCTAGAGCCCAAAATCCACAGGTAGGCACTTTGCAAAAAACACCTGTTTTCTTTGGAAATATGTGATGTGTCCACGTTGTGTTTTGGGGCATTTCCTGTCACGGGCACTAAGCCTACCCACACAAGTGAGGTATAATTTTTATCTGGAGACTTTGGAGAACACTGGGTGGATGGAAATTTGTGGCTCTTCTCAGATTCCAGAATTTTCTGTCACCGAAATGTCAGGAAAAAGTGTTTTTTTAGCCAAATTTTGAGGTTTGCAAAGGATTCTGGGTAACAGAACCTGGTGAGAGCCCCACAAGTCACCCATCTTGGATTCCCTTAGGACTCTAGTTTTCAAAAATGCACAGGTTTGGTAGATTTCCTTAGATGCCGGCGGAGCTAGAGACCAAAATCCACAGGTAGGCACTTTTCAAAAAACACCTCTGTTTTCCTTGGAAAAATGTGATGTGTCCACGTTGTGTTTTGGGTCATTTCCTGTCAGGGGCACTAAGCCTACCCACACAAGTGAGATATCATTTTTATCTGGAGACTTGGGGAAACGCTGGGTGGAAGGAAATTTGTGGCTCCTCTCATATTCCAGAATTTTCTGTCACCAAAATGTGAAGAAAAAGTGTTTTTTTGCCAAATTTTGAGGTTTGCAAAAGATTCTGGGTAAATGAACCTGGTGAGAGCCCTACAGGTCACCGATCTTGGATTCCCCTGGGACTCTAGTTTTAAAAAATGCACAGGTTTGGTAGATTTCACTAGATGCCAGCCAAGCTAGAGACCAAAATCCACAAGTAGGCACTTTGCAAAAAACACCTCAGTTTTCCTTGGAAAAATGTGATGTGTCCACGTTGTGTTTTGGGTCATTTCCTGTCAGGGGCACTAAGCCTACCCACACAAGTGAGGTATCATTTTTATCTGGAGACTTGGGGAAACACTGGGTGGATGGAAATTTGTGGCTCCTCTCAGATTCCAGAATTTTCTGTCACCGAAATGTCAGGAAAGAGTGTTTTTTTAGCCAAATTTTGAGGTTTGCAAAGGTTTCTGGGTAACAGAACCTGGTGAGAGCCCCACAAGTCACCCATCTTGGATTCCCTTAGGATTCTAGTTTTCAAAAATGCATAGGTTTGGTAGGTTTCCCTGGGTGCCGGCTGGGCTAGAGGCCAAAAACCAGAGGTAGGCACTTTGCAAAAAACACCTTTGTTTTCTGTGCAAAAATGTGATGTGTCCACGTTGTGTTTTGGGGTATTTCCTGTCGCAGGCACTAGGCCTACCGACACAAGTGAGGGATCATTTTTATCGGGAGACTTGGGGGAACATTGGGTTGAAGGAAATTTGTGGCTCCTCTCAGATTCCTGAACTTTCTGTCTCTGAAATGTGATGAAAAAGTGATTTTTTTAGCCGAATTTTGAGGTTTGCAAAGGATTCTGGGAAACAGAACCTGATGAGAGCCCCACATATCACCACACCCTGGATTCCCCCAGGTGTCTAGTTTTCAAAAATGCACAGGAATGGGAGGTTTCTCTAGATGCCGGCGGAGCTAGAGACCAAAATCCACAGGTAGGCACTTTGCAAAAAACACCTCTGTTTTCCTTGGAAAAATGTGACGTGTCCACGTTGTGTTTTGGGTCATTTCCTGTCAGGGGCATAAAGCCTACCCACACAAGTGAGGTATCATTGTTATCTGGAGACTTGGGGAAACTCTGGGTGGAAGGAAATTTGTGGCTCTTCTCAGATTCCAGAATTTTCTGTCACCAAAATGTGAGGAAAAAGTGTTTTTTTGCCAAATTTTGAGGTTTGCAAAAGATTCTGGGTAACAGAACCTGGTGAGAGCCCTACAAGTCACCCATCTTGGATTCCCCTGGGACTCTAGTTTTCAAAAATGCACAGGTTTGTTTGATTTCACTAGATGCCAGCGGAGCTAGAGACCAAAATCCACAGGTATGCTGTTTGCAAAAAACACCACTGTTTTCTTTGGAAAAATGTGATTTGTCCACATTGTGTTTTGGGGAATTTCCTGTTGCGGTCACTAGGCCTACCCACACAAGTGAGGTATCATTTTTATCGGGTGACCTGGAGGATCGCTTGGTGGAAAGAAATTTGTGGCTCCTATAGATTCCAGAACTTTCTGTTACCGAAATGTGAGGAAAAGGTGTTTTTTTAGCCACATTTTGAGATTTGCAAAGGATTCTGGGTAACAGAACCTGGTGAGAGCCCCACAATTCACCCCTTCTTGGATTCCCCTAGGTCTCTAGTTTTCAAAAATGCACAGGTTTGGTAGGTTTCCCTGGGTGCCGGCTGAGTTAGAGGCCAAAATCCACAGGTAGGCACTTTGCAAAAAACACCTCTGTTTTCCTTGGAAAAACGTGATGTGTCCATGTTGCGTTTTGGGGCATTTCCTGTCACGGGCACTAAGCCTACCCACACAAGTGAGGTATCATTTTTATCGGGAGACTTGAGGGAACGGGTGGAAGGTACTGGGTGGAAGGAAGTTTGTGGCTCCTCTCAGATTCCAGAACTTTCTGTCACCGAAATATGAGGAAAATGGTGTTTTTTTAGCCAAATTTTGAAGTTTGCAAAAGATTCTGGGTAACAGAACCTGGTGAGAGCCCCACAAGTCACCCCATCTTTGATTCCCCTAGGTCTCTAGTTTTCAAAAACTGCACAGGTTTGGTAAATTTCTCTAGGTGCAGGCTGAGCTAGAGGCTAAGATCCACAGGTTGGCACTTTGCAAACAAACACCACTGTTTTCTTTGGAAAAATGTGATGTGTCCACGTTGTGTTTTGGGGTATTTCCTGTCGCGGGCACTAGACCTACCCACACAAGTAAGGTATCATTTTTATCAGGAGACTTGGAGAAACTGTGGGTGGAAGGAAATTTGTGGCTCCTCTCAGATTCCAAACCGTTATTTCATCGAAATGTGAGGAAAAAGTGTTTTTTTAGCCAAATTTAGAGGTTTGCAAAGGATTCTGGGTAACAGAACCTGGTGAGAGCCCCACAAGTCACCCCATCTTGGATTCCCCTAGGTCTCTAGTTTTAAAAAATGCACAGGTTGGGTAGGTTTCCATGGGTGCCGGCTGGGCTGGAGGCCAAAAACCAGACGTAGGCACTTTGCAAAAAACACCTTTGTTTTCTGTGGAAAAATGTGATGTGTCCACATTGTGTTTTGGGGTATTTCCTGTCGCAGGCACTAGGCCTACCGACACAAGTGAGGGATCATTTATATCGGGAGACTTGGGGGAACATTGGGTTGAAGGAAATTTGTGGCTCCTCTCAGATTCCTGAACTTTCTGTCTCCGAAATGTGATGAAAAAGTGATTTTTTAGCCAAATTTTGAGGTTTGCAAAGGATTCTGGGAAACAGAACCTGATGAGAGCCCCACATATCACCACACCCTGGATTCCCCCAGGTGTCTAGTTTTCAAAAATGCACAGGAATGGGAGGTTTCCCTAGATGCCGGCGGAGCTAGAGACCAAAATCCACAGGTAGGCACTTTGCAAAAAACACCTCTGTTTTCCTTGGAAAAATGTGATGTGTCCACGTTGTGTTTTGGGTCATTTCCTCTCAGGGGCATAAAGCCTACCCACACAAGTAAGGTATCATTGTTATCTGGAGACTTGGGGAAACTCTGGGTGGAAGGAAATTTGTGGCTCTTCTCAGATTCCAGAATTTTCTGTCACCAAAATGTGAGGAAAAAGTGTTTTTTTGCCAAATTTTGAGGTTTGCAAAAGATTCTGGGTAACAGACCTGGTGAGAGCCCTACAAGTCACCTATCTTGGATTCCCCTGGTACTCTAGTTTTAAAAAATGCACAGGTTTGGTTGATTTCACTAGATGCCAGCGGAGCTAGAGACCAAAATCCACAGGTATGCACTTTGCAAAAAACACCTCTGTTTTCTTTGGAAAAATGTGATTTGTCCACATTGTGTTTTGGGGAATTTCCTGTTGCGGTCACTAGGCCTACCCACACAAGTGAGGTATCATTTTTATCGGGAGACCTGGAGGATCGCTTGGTGGAAAGAAATTTGTGGCTCCTATCAGATTCCAGAACTTTCTGTTACCGAAATGTGAGGAAAAGGTGGTTTTTTAGCCACATTTTTAGATTTGCAAAGGATTCTGGGTAACAGAACCTGGTGAGAGCCCCACAATTCACCCCTTCTTGGATTCCCCTACGTCTCTAGTTTTCAAAAATGCACAGGTTTGGTAGGTTTCCCTGGGTGCCGGCTGAGTTAGAGGCCAAAATCCACAGGTAGGCACTTTGCAAAAAACACCTCTGTTTTCCTTGGAAAAACGTGATGTGTCCATGTTGTGTTTTGGGGCATTTCCTGTCACGGGCACTAAGCCTACCCACACAAGTGAGGTATCATTTTTATCGGGAGACTTGAGGGAACGCTGGGTGGAAGGAAGTTTGTGGCTCCTCTCAGATTCCAGAACTTTCTGTCACCGAAATATGAGGAAAATGGTGTTTTTTTAGCCAAATTTTGAAGTTTGCAAAAGATTCTGGGTAACAGAACCTGGTGAGAGCCCCACAAGTCACCCCATCTTTGATTCCCCTAGGTCTCTAGTTTTCAAAAACTGCACAGGTTTGGTCAATTTCTCTAGGTGCAGGCTGAGCTAGAGGCTAAGATCCACAGGTTGGCACTTTGCAAACAAACACCACTGTTTTCTTTGGAAAAATGTGATGTGTCCACGTTGTGTTTTGGGGTATTTCCTGTCGCGGGCACTAGACCTACCCACACAAGTAAGGTATCATTTTTATCAGGAGACTTGGAGAAACTGTGGGTGGAAGGAAATTTGTGGCTCCTCTCAGATTCCAAACCGTTATTTCATCGAAATGTGAGGAAAAAGTGTTTTTTTAGCCAAATTTAGAGGTTTGCAAAGGATTCTGGGTAACAGAACCTGGTGAGAGCCCCACAAGTCACCCCATCTTGGATTCCCCTAGGTCTCTAGTTTTAAAAAATGCACAGGTTTGGTAGGTTTCCATGGGTGCCGGCTGGGCTAGAGGCCAAAAACCAGACGTAGGCACTTTGCAAAAAACACCTTTGTTTTCTGTGGAAAAATGTGATGTGTCCACATTGTGTTTTGGGGTATTTCCTGTCGCAGGCACTAGGCCTACCGACACAAGTGAGGGATCATTTATATCGGGAGACTTGGGGGAACATTGGGTTGAAGGAAATTTGTGGCTCCTCTCAGATTCCTGAACTTTCTGTCTCCGAAATGTGATGAAAAAGTGATTTTTTAGCCAAATTTTGAGGTTTGCAAAGGATTCTGCGAAACAGAACCTGATGAGAGCCCCACATATCACCACAACCTGGATTCCCCCAGGTGTCTAGTTTTCAAAAATGCACAGGAATGGGAGGTTTCCCTAGATGCCGGCAGAGCTAGAGACCAAAATCCACAGGTAGGCACTTTGCAAAAAACACCTCTGTTTTCCTTGGAAAAATGTGATGTGTCCATGTTGTGTTTTGGGTCATTTCCTGTCAGGGGCATAAAGCCTACCCACACAAGTGAGGTATCATTGTTATCTGGAGACTTGGGGAAACTCTGAGTGGAAGGAAATTTGTGCTCCTCTCAGATTCCAGAATTTTCTGTCACCAAAATGTGAGAAAAAAGTGTTTTTTAGCCAAATTTTGAGGTTTGCAAAGGATTCTGGGTAACAGAACCTGGTGAGAGCCCCCACAAGTCACCCATCTTGCATTCCCCTAGGACTCTAGTTTTAAAAAATGCACAGGTTTGGTAGATTTCACTAGATGCCGGCGGAGCTAGAGACCAAAATCCACAGGTAGGCACTTTGCAAAAAATATCTCTGTTTTCTTTGGAAAAATGTGATGTGTCTACGTTGTGTTTTGGGGCATTTCCTGCCACGGGCACTAAGCCTACCCACACAAGTGAGGTATAATTTTTTATCGGGAGACTTGGGGAAACGCTGGGTGGAAGGAAATTTGTGGCTCCTCTCAGATTTCAGAATTTTTTGTCACCGAAATGTGAGGAAAAAGTGTTTTTTTTAGCCAAATTTTGAAGTTTGCAAAAGATTCTGGGTAACAGAACCTGATGAGAGCCACACAAGTCACCCCATCTTGGATTCCCCTAGGACTCTAGTTTTCAGAAATGCACAGGTTTGGTAGATTTCCCTAGGTGCCGGCTGAGCTAGAGGCCAAATCCATAGATATGCACTTTGCAAAAAACACCTCTGTTTTCTTTGGAAAATGTAATGTGTCCAAATTGTGTTTTGGGGTATTTCCCATCGCGGTCACTTGGCCTACCCGCACAAGTAAGGTATCATTGTTATCGGGAGACATGGAGGAACGCTTGGTGGAAGGACATTTGTGGCTCCTCTCAGATTCCAGAACTTTCTGTCACCGAAATGTGAGGAAAATTAGTTTTTTTAGCCAAATTTTGAAGTTTGCAAAAGATTCTGGGTAACAGAACCTGGTGAGAGCCACACAAGTCACCCCATCTTGGATTCCCCTAGGTCTCTAGTTTTCAAAAATGCACAGGTTTGATAGACTTCCCTAGGTGCAGGCTGAGCTAGAGGCTAAGATCCACAGGTTGGCACTTTGCAAAAAACACCACTGTTTTCTTTGGAAAAATGTGATGTGTCCACGTTGTGTTTGGGGCATTTCCTGTTGCAGGCACTAGGCCTACCTACACAAGTGAGGTATCATTTTTATCGGGAGACTTTGGAGAACACTGGGTGGATGGAAATTTGTCGCTCCTCTAAGATTCCAGAATTTGCAGTCCCCAAAGTGTGAGGAAAAAGTGTTTTTTTAGCCAAATTTTGAGGTTTGCAAAGGATTCTGGGTAACAGAACCTGGTGAGAGCCCCACAAGTCTCCCATCTTGCATTCCCCTAGGACTCTAGTTTTAAAAAATGCACAGGTTTGGTAGATTTCACTAAATGCCTCCGGAGCTAGAGCCCAAAATCCACAGGTAGGCACTTTGCAAAAAACACCTGTTTTCTTTGGAAAAATGTGATGTGTCCACGTTGTGTTTTGGGGCATTTCCTGTCACGGGCACTAAGCCTACCCACACAAGTGAGGTATAATTTTTATCTGGAGACTTTGGAGAACACTGGGTGGATGGAAATTTGTGGCTCTTCTCAGATTCCAGAATTTTCTGTCACCGAAATGTCAGGAAAAAATGTATTTTTAGCCAAATTTTGAGGTTTGCAAAGGATTCTGGGTAACAGAACCTGGTGAGAGCCCCACAAGTAGCCCATCTTGGATTCCCTTAGGATTCTAGTTTTCAAAAATGCAGAGGTTTGGTAGGTTTCCCGGGGTGCCGGCTGGGCTAGAGGCCAAAAACCAGAGGTAGGCACTTTGCAAAAAACACCTTTGTTTTCTGTGGAAAAATGTGATGTGTCCACGTTGTGTTTTGGGGTATTTCCTGTCGCAGGCACTAGGCCTACCCACACAAGTGAGGGATCATTTTTATCGGGAGACTTGGGGGAACATTGGATTGAAGGAAATTTGTGGCTCCTCTCAAATCCCTGAACTTTCTGTCTCCGAAATGTGATGAAAAAGTGATTTTTTAGCCAAATTTTGAGGTTTGCAAAGGATTCTGGGAAACAGAACCTGATGAGAGCCCCACATATCACCACACCCTGGATTCCCCCAGGCGTCTAGTTTTCAAAAATGCACAGGAATGGGAAGTTTCTCTAGATGCCGGCGGAGCTAGAGACCAAAATCCACAGGTAGGCACTTTGTAAAAAACACCTCTGTTTTCCTTGGAAAAATGTGATGTGTCCACGTTGTGTTTTGGGTCATTTCCTGTCAGGGGCATAAAGCCTACCCACACAAGTGAGGTATCATTGTTATCTGGAGACTTGGGGAAACACTGGGTGGAAGGAAATTTGTGGCTCTTCTCAGATTCCAGAATTTTCTGTCACCAAAATATGAGGAAAAAGTGTTTTTTTGCAAAATTTTGAGGTTTGCAAAATATTCTGGGTAACAGAACCTGGTGAGAGCCCTACAAGTCACCCATCTTGGATTCCCCTGGGACTCTAGTTTTCAAAAATGCACAGGTTTGGTTGATTTCACTAGATGCCAGCGGAGCTAGAGACCAAAATCCACAGGTTTGCACTTTGCAAAAAACACCTCTGTTTTCTGTGGAAAAATTTGATTTGTCCACATTGTGTTTTGGGGAATTTCCTGTTGCGGTCACTAGGCCTACCCACACAAGTGAGGTATCATTTTTATCGGGAGACCTGGAGGAATGCTTGGTGGAAATAAATTTGTGGCTCCTATCAGATTCCAGAACTTTCTGTTACCGAAATGTGAGGAAAAGGTGTTTTTTAGCCACATTTTGAGATTTGCAAAGGATTCTGGGTAACAGAACCTGGTGAGAGCCCCACAATTCACCCCTTCTTGGATTCCCCTAGGTCTCTAGTTTTCAAAAATGCACAGGTTTGGTAGGTTTCCCTGGGTGCCGGCTGAGTTAGAGGCCAAAATCCACAGGTAGGCACTTAGCAAAAAACACCTCTGTTTCCTTTTGGAAAAACGTGATGTGTCCATGTTGTGTTTTGGGGCATTTCCTGTCACGGGCACTAAGCCTACCCACACAAGTGAGGTATCATTTTTATTGGGAGACTTGGGGGAACGCTGGGTGGAAGGAAGTTTGTGGCTCCTCTCAGATTCCAGAACTTTCTGTCACCGAAATATGAGGAAAATTGTGTTTTTTGAGCCAAGTTTTGAAGTTTGCAAAAGATTCTGGGTAACAGAACCTGGTGAGAGCCCCACAAGTCACACCATCTTTGATTCCCCTAGGTCTCTAGTTTTCAAAAACTGCACAGGTTTGGTAAATTTCTCTAGGTGCAGGCTGAGCTAGAGGCTAAGATCCACAGGTTGGCACTTTGCAAAAAACACCACTGTTTTCTTTGGAAAAATGTGATGTGTCCACGTTGTGTTTTGGGGTATTTCCTGTCGCGGGCACTAGACCTACCCACACAAGTAAGGTATCATTTTTATCAGGAGACTTGGAGAAACTGTGGGTGGAAGGAAATTTGTGGCTCCTCTCAGATTCCAAACCGTTATTTCATCGAAATATGAGGAAAAAGTGTTTTTTTAGCCAAATTTAGAGGTTTGCAAAGGGTTCTGGGTAACAGAACCTGGTGAGAGCCCCACAAGTCACGCCATCTTGGATTCCCCTAGGTCTCTAGTTTAAAAAAATGCACAGGTTTGGTGGGTTTCCATGGGTGCCGGCTGGGCTAGAGGCCAAAAACCAGAGGTAGGCACTTTGCAAAAAACACCTTTGTTTTCTGTGGAAAAATGTGATGTGTCCACATTGTGTTTTGGGGTATTTCCTGTCGTAGGCACTAGGCCTACCCACACAAGTGAGGGATCATTTTTATCGGGAGACTTGGGGGAACATTGGGTTAAAGGAAATTTGTGGCTCCTCTCAGATTCCTGAACTTTCTGTCACCAAAATGTGATGAAAAAGTGATTTTTTTGCCAAATTTGGAGGTTTGCAAAGGATTCTGGGAAACAGAACCTGATGAGAGCCCCACATGTCACCACACCCTGGATTCCCCCAGGCGTCTAGTTTTCAAAAATGCACAGGAATGGTAGGTTTCCCCCAGGTGCCGAATGAGCTGGAGGCCAAAATCAACTGGTAGGTACTTTGCAAAAAACACCTCTGTTTTCTTTGGAAAAATGCTCTGTGTCCACGTTGTGTTTTGGGGCATTTCCTGTCACGGGCACTAGGCATACCCACACAAGTGAGGTATCATTTTTATCGGGAGACTTGGGGAACACTAGGTGGAAGGAAACTTGTGGCTCCTCTCAGATTCCACAACTTTCTGTCACCGAGATGTGAGGAAAAAGTGTTTTTTAGCCAAATTTTGAGGTTTGCAAAGGATTTTGGGTAACAGAACCTGGTGAGAGCCCCAAAAGTCACCGCATCTTGGATTCCTGTAGGTCTCTAGTTTTCAAAAATTCACAGGTTTGGTAGGTTTTCCCAAGGTGCCGGCTGAGCTAGAGGCCTAAATCCACAGGAAGGCACTTTGCAAAAAACACCTCTGTTTTCTTTGGAAAAATGTGATGTGTCCACGTTGTGTTTTGGGGCATTTACTGTCATGGGCACTAGGCCTACCCACACAAGTCAGGTATCATTTGTATTGTGAGACTTGGGGGAACACTGGGTGGAAGGGAATTTGTGGCTCCTCTCAGATTCCAGAACTTTCTGTCATCTAAATGAGAGGAAAACAAGTTTTTTAGCCTAATTTTGAGGTATGTAAAGGAATCTGGGTAACAGACCCTGGTGAGAGCCCCACAAGTCACCCCATCTTGGATTCCCCTAGGTCTCTAGTTTTCAAAAATTCACTGGTTTGGTAGGTTTCCCTAGGTGCAGGCTTAGCTAGAGGCCATAATCCACAGGTAGGCACTTTGGAAAAAAACACCTCTGTTTTCTTTGGAAAAATGGGATGTGTCTATGTTGTGTTTGGGGCATTTCCTTTCACCGGCACTAGGCCTACCCATACAAGTGAGGTATCATTTTTATCGGGAGACTTGGGGAAACGCTGGGTGGAAGGACATTTTTGGTTCCTCTCAGATTCCAGAACTTTCTGTCACGAAATGTGAGGAAAAAGTGTTTTTTTTGCCAAAGTTTGAGGTTTGCAAAGGATTCTGGGTAACAGAAACTGGTGAGAGCCACACAAGTCACCCCACCTTGGATTCCCCTAGGCCTCTAGTTTTCACAAATGCACAGGTTTGGTAGGTTTCCCTAGGTGCCGACTGAGCAAGAGGCCAAAATCCACAGGTATGCACTTTGTAAAAAACACCTCTGTTTTCTTTGGAAAAATGTGATGTGTCCACGTTGTGTTTTGGGAGCATTTCCTGTTGCAGGCGCTAGACCTACCCACACAAGTGAGGTACCATATGTATCGGGAGAATAATAGAATAGCAAAACAAGTGTTATTGCCACTTGTCTTTCTCTAAATGTTTTCCTTCCAAATATAAGAGAGTGTGTAAAATAGACGTCTATTTGAGAAATGCCCTGTAATTCACATGCTAGTGTGGGCACCCCGGAATTCAGAGATGTGCAAATAACCACTGCTCCTCAACACCTTATCTTGTGCCCATTTTGGAAATACAAAGGTTTTCTTGATACTATTTTTCACTATTTATATTTCAGCAAATGAATTGCTGTATACCCAGTATAGAATGAAATCCCACTGTAAGGTGCAGCTCTGGGTACCCAGGGTTCTTGATCAACCTACAAGCCCTATACATCCCTGCAACCAGAAGCGTCCAGCAGATGTAACAGCATATTGCTTTGAAAAATCTGACATCGTAGGAAAAAGTTACAGAGTAAAACGCAGAGAAAAATTGCTGTTATCTTTACTCTCAATTTCAATATTTTTTTATTTCAGTTGTTATTTTCTGTGGAAACCCTTGTAGGTTCTACCCAAATTACTCATTTCTGAATTCAGAATTTTGTCTACTTTTCGGAAATGTTTAGGTTTCTGGGATCCAACATTGGTTTCATACCGATTTCTGTCACTGACTGGAAGAATGCTGAAAGCACAAAAAATCATAAAAAAGGGTATGTCCCAGTAAAATGCCAAAACAGTGTTTAAAAATTGGGTTTTCTGATTCAAGTCTGCCTGTTCCTCAAAGCTGGTGATTTTAGCACCACAAACCCTTTCTTGATGCCATTTTCAGGGAAAGAAACACAAGCCTTCTTCTGCAGCCCTTTTTCCCATTGAAAAAAAAAACAAAAAAACCTTTCACTGTATTTTGGTTAATTTCTTGGCCTTGTTCAGGGGAATCCACAAAGTCTGGGTACCTATAGAATACCTAGGATGTTGGAAAAAAAGGACGCACATTTGGCATGGGTAGCTTATGTGGCCAAAAAGTTATGAGGGCCTAAGAGCTCCCTGCCCCAAATAGCCAAAAAAAGGCCTGGCACCTGAGAGGTAAAAGGCCTGGCAGCAAAGGGGTTAAAGGAGATTTATTATTGCAATCCCATAGGTACTAAACTTGACATGTCTATTCCTTCTCAATTAGGAATTACAGCTTATTGAGTTTAATAGGGAATCCCCAGTATTAACATATAAGAGGGGTAGGCTTCATAGTAGTGACAATTTTGTTGTTGTTTTTTTTTTAACTACCAAGACATGTAAAACTGAAAAGCATATGTCCAGCCTTTTTCTTACATTGTATGCTGCCCTATGGACTACCTAGGGCCTACATTAGTGGTGACTGATATGTAATTAAAGGGGATTTTAAGGCTTCGCAAGAAGTTTTAAATGCTAAGGCCCTGATTTATACTTTTTCACGCAAAACTGCGCTAACACAGTTTTACATGAAAAAGTATACCGCCCACTAGCATCATCCCAAGACACCGGCCAGGCATCATAATTCTGGTATGATGGTAGCCGGCGGTAAGTCCCAGCTAGCATCATACAAAAGGACACTAGCTGGGTGGGGGAAGCATAGGGGGAACAGGAGGTTTGCGTCAAAGGATGACGGTAGTATGGGCAGAGGCATAAAAATGCCTCTAAGCAGACTAGTGTCATCCTTTGATGCACAACCCCCTTGGACACGAGGAGTCATGCCCACCACCCCAATGGCCATGCCCAGGGGACATATGTCCCCTGGGAATGGTCATTAGACCCAGTGCTATGTAGGGGGGCCCAAGTTAAGCCCCCCTATGGCACTTCTTACTAAAAATAAAATAACTTACCTGTACTTATCTTACTCACCAGAGGATGGGGTCCCCCCATCCTCTGGCGTACCTCTGGTGTAGTTGGGGGTGTCCCTGGGGCTAGGAAAGGGCACCTGTGGGCCCATTCCATGGTCTCTGACCATAGACATGGGCCCACAGGTCTCCTAACACCTGCCCTGACCCAGGTGTTAAATAATGCCACTAAGCAAGCGTAGCGCCTTTAACTAAGGCCCCATTCACCCGTGCTTGATTTTAGCACGGGGTATAGATATGGAGCTAAGGCCATATCATCATTTTTTTCCAGGGAACACCTACCTTGCATCTTATTGACACAAGGTAGTTTCCCGTTAGGAAAAAATGACTTTAACTTCAAAACTTTGGAGCTAGACAGGTCTAGCACCAAAGTATAAATTTGGAGTAAGGTTTGCACTGAGTTTTCGTAAAAGAAATTACGGAAATTCAGTGGAAAGGGGGAATAAATATGCCCCATGTCGATGTGGCAGTGTAACAGCAAATACAGGCCCTAAAATGGCAGAACTGAGACATGTTGAGTGGGTGAACAACAAATGATGAGCAGACCAATTTCAGGGTATCATCCCTCACCAGCCTAGCTAGCTTTAAGCTAGTGGCACAATGAGCACGGGACCAACGTCTGGGCTTACCCTTCCAACCTAGGGTAACAAAAGCAACAAGAATTGCTGATAGACGGAATGCTGAACATGCAAACATTCACCCCTTTTACAGATCTGGGTTTAATCCACCTGTTTGCTCACCATGCAACCCCGTTTGCACCCAGCCATATGCAAATCAGTCTTGACCCTCCTGCCCATGGGAGAAGTCTAGTCTAAACTGCCAGGCAAGGTCTTCCCTGGACTGAAAACAAGCATCCTAGACCAGTTTTGAGGTATCGCCCTTCATCAGCCAGGCTAGCTTGAATCTAGTGGTACAGTGAGCACTGGATCAATGTTTGGGCATACCCTTCCCACTTAGGGCCAACAAAAGCAAAAAGAACAGATGATGGGCAGAATGCTGAACAATTGAAACATTCACCCCCAGTCACAGGTCTGGGTTTAATCCATCATTTTTTTGCTCACTCTGCCACCCCAGTTTGGGCCCAGCCATATGCAAATCAGTCTTGACCCTGCTCCCTATGGGAGCAGTCCTGTCTGATCCGCCAGGCCAGGTCTTCACTGTACCAGAAGAATATGTCCTGGAACTGGTTTCGGGGTATCTCCCCTCATCAGCTAGTTTAACTTGAATCCATTGATACAGAGAGCTCAGGACCCACATCTAGGCTTACCCCCCCGCACACACACACACACTTAGGGCAACAAACGCAAAGCAAAAAGAACAGGTGATGAACAGAATGCAGAACAGTGCAAATATTCATCCCCAGTCACAAATCTGGTTTAATGCATCATTTTTTTGCCCACCACTCCATCCCAGTTTGGACCCACCCATATGCAAATCTTGACCCTGCTTCCCATGGAAGCAGTACAGCCGGAACTGCCAGGCCAGGAGTTCCCTGGACTGAATAAAAACATCCTGGGACTGGTATCAGGGTATCACCCCTCATCAGCCAGGTTAACTTTAATCCAGTTGCACAGTGACCACGGGACCCACGTCTGGGCATACCCTTTCCACTTAGGGCAACAAAAGCAAAAAGAACAGTTGGTGGACAGAATGCTGAAAAATGCAAACATTCATCTCCAGTTGTTACAGATCTGGGTTTAATCCATGTATGTTTGCTTACCATGCCACCCCAGTTTGGACCCAGCCATATGTAAATTAGTCTTGCCCCTGCTCCCCATGAGAAAAGTCAAGTCTGCACTGCCAGGCAGGTCTTCCCTGGACCAGAAACAAGCATGCTGGGACCAGTTTCATAATAAAAGCCCTCATCAGCCAGGATAGCTTGAATCTAGTGGCACACTGAGCACAAGACCCACGCCTGGGCATACCCTTCCCACTCAGGGCAACTAAAGAAAAAAAATAGCTAATACACAAAATGCTGAGCAATGCAAACATTCTCCCCCAGTTACAGATCTAGGTTTAATCGATTGTTGTTTTGCTCACCAAGCCATCGCAGTCCTACTAGTATCATTTAATTTACAGGCCCTTTACTAAGGAATTATAAGTAAATTAAATGTACCAATTGTGAATCTTCCAATCAAACCATGTTTAGGGGAGAGAGCACATGAACTTTAACATTGGTCAGCAGTGGGAAAGTACTCAGGCCCATATTTATACTTTTTGACGCTAAACTGCGCTAACGCAGTTTAGCGTCAAAAAATTTAGCGCCGTCTAACGCCATTCTGAAGCGCCATGCGGGCGCCGTATTTATGGAATGGCGTTAGCCGGCGCTAGCAGACCGGCGCTGCCTGGTGTGCGTGGAAAAAAAACACGTAGACCAGGCAGCGCCGGCGTAGGGGGAAAATGGCATTAGGGCGTCTTAAAATGGGGCAAGTCAGGTTGAGGCAAAAAAATCGCCTCAACCCGATTTGCGCCATTTTTTTCGACGCCCAGACGCCATTTAAATGACTCCTGTCTTAGTAAAGACAGGAGTCATGCCCCCTTGCCCAATGGCCATGCCCAGGGGACTTATGTCCCCTGGGCATGGTCATTGGGCATAGTGGCATGTAGGGGGGCACAAATAAGGCCCCCCTATGCCACCCAAAAAAATTAAAAAAAATAAAAAATTATACTTACCTGAACTTACCTGAATGTCCCTGGGGTGGGTCCCTCCATCCTTGGGTGTCCTCCTGGGGTGGGCAAGGGTGGCAGGGGTGTCCCTGGGGACAGGGGAGGGCACCTGTGGGCTCATTTTGAGCCCACAGGCCCCTTAACGCCTACCCTGACCCAGGCGTTAAATAGTGGCGCAAATGCAGGGTTTTTTGACCCGCCACCTCCCGGGCGTGATTTTTGCCCGGGAGTATAAATACGACGCATTTGCGTCGCCGTCATTTTTTTAGACGGGAACGCCTTCCTTGCATCTCATTAACGCAAGGAAGGCGTTCACGCAAAAAAATGACGCTTTTTGCCCATACTTTGGCGCTAGACGCGTCTAACTCCAAAGTATAAATATGGCGTTAGTTTTGCGCCGAATTTGCGTCGAAAAAAACGTCGCTAATTCGGAGCAAACGGAGTATAAATACGGGCCTCAGAGTTCTACTAACAAAACGAAATCAGCAAAATTGTGAGGCAAACAGGCAAAAAGATTAGGGGATGACCACGCTGAGGCTGACAGGACTTACAGCTATCTTACCATATTCTTTTCAGAGTCACAGGTATAGCAACTTGGAAATATAAACTCCTATATTTTAAAAGAGAGCACATTTTGCAGGGTATGTTCAGCAAGTCATTTCAGCTGTAGGAATATAAATGAGAAAAAGAACGATTTTCCTGTAGTTGTAATCTTCAATCTGGTGCCCATTGTTGATGTGCAGAAACACCTTTCCTAAAATGATAAATAGGACTATAAATGTGCTTACATAGGTTCATTGCTAGTCTTCAAAGTGCCATGTTAATTCCAGTTTGCCACCCAGTAATGTGCACAGGCCAACCATTTTACCACTTCTTAATATTTTGCCAATTTCAGTTTTACTTTGCAGATATTCCTTGAAAAATAATGTATTTTTTTTGTTCATTTAATTTTTTATGATTCAATATCTTGACAAATGAAATAGAAATGAATTAGAAGAATATCACTGACCCCAGATTTATACATTAGAATTTCCACACTCTATCTTGGCACCTGGTTGATTAGCAGGTCAACAGATAAAAGCCAGCTCCTATCAGCATTATTTGTCCTCTACAATAGCTTCCCACTGATGATCTCCAAAATGTACAAAGATGACAATTGATTTGATATCCTTTTGTAAGTCCCGGATTACATGTCACAATACATTGCTCTGTCTTTTCATGAACATGTATGTATATATTCCCAGGTGTGGGTAGTCATTTGAACGTCTCGCCAACAGAAAACGTAAGCTGTCTGACTATCAGGAATTTCAAAATATACCTAAAATGTTTACACACATAGAGAGGCTTTTGTGTCAGCTCTGTTTCTTCATTGGTCTGTTAACTGTCAATCACATTTTTCTCCCACCCACCTCTGAAAACAGCATGGGGCAAGGAGCTATTCAAATTCAGCCATTGGCAGTGCTGTAGTGTGAAAGCCACCCCTTTTTCTGATCTCAAGTGTACATCTACCTAAATGAAGTGCCAGATGGTGCCTGAACTCAAGAACTGGTGGCCAATAATTTACTATGCAAATGTTTTTCTTTTCTTTTCCTCAATGCGTTTTCAAATTTTTTAGTCATTGTTGTGTGTTTAAGCTATGTCTACAGGTTAGTACGTTTCAAATCATAATCATAAACAAAGAGTACACTGTTCCAAAGTGTTATGCTCTACACTACTGATTTGGTGTGGGATCCAACTGATTTGTACTTTTGTGAGAGTGTGTACACTGGACCATATAATTTCTTCCTGCCCCTCCTGTTGTATTATATTGTACTATATTTTGAACACACCACTAAGTTTTCTTTGTATCAATAAGAGTTCTATTTTCCTGTGATGTGAATTAAAACTAACTGGATTCTATACCTGTTCTAACAACACCCGTCTGCTAGGAAGTAACAGTACTGTTCAATGAAAATTATAGACAATGCTTATTTAAAAAAATATATATATATTGCAAGGATATAGCCTTCACAGATGAGTCGCAGAATGATATCTCTTTTTTTCACAACATAGGCTTATAATAAAAAGTGAAAACAATAACATAACAATCGCACCAGCTTGACAATGCCAGGTAATTTGGCCCAGATTTAAGAGGGTCTAGCACCATTCAAATGCCACATTAGCGTCCTATTTTTTAAGCTAATGTGGTGTTGGAAAGCCAAAAACACTGCGCCACATTTACAAAGTTGTGCAGTGCTTGTATTGCCCCACTTTGCAACTACTTGTGCCACATTATGCCTGCGCTAGGCAAAATGTGTGCAAAGGGGGCATTCCGGTGCTAGGGTGGGGTGAAAACATGGTGCAAAGAAATCTGAGAGATTTCTTGCATCACTTTTATTGGCATTTTTTAAGAGCAGGCATTACAGGGATGCTCCCATTGTTTTCAATAGGCCTCTGGGTGCTTTGCAGGATTAACGTCAACATTTTTTATGCTAATCCTGCAAAGCGCCGGACTGGTGTACCCCTACCTACCGCCATTGTGCGTTGTATTTTAAATACGGCGCACACATGGTGGCGTTAGGGGGGTGCTAATTCGTCAGGATTAAACCTTGTCTAAATAAGGAGCGATAGGCTCCATCAGCACTCTCAGCTGCAGTGTATTTTAGGAGCAATGGCTAACATTGGGCAATAATTGAAGGGGATTTCACATCATGCAGCATGCAAATAACATGGTTTTAATCTGAAATAGATTTTGTGCACCCTTTATGGTATTCCTCCCTTCATAGCGCATGTGTTTTAATTACTTTTATTGGCCTTCATAGATCGAACAAGAGTCCTGGGATTAGTGACCTCTCCCCTTTCCTTTAGGACCTTTGGAACCTCTCCTTTTGTAATTCCAGCTCCAATGAAAAGCCCATTGCAGTGAATATTATTTACTTTCAACAAGAAATAAATGATATCTATGCTGGGGTTTGTGACACTGTTCAGAACCACTGTAAATGTTTGTCTATTCAGGTTAAATGTTTGTTTAAGTCTGTCTTTATTCTCTTTAATAATGCCTCTTCTTTTTTATTCAACCCTGTGTTTAGGTACTCTTTATTAGTCTGCATTTCACTCTCCCCTACAATAGAGGCACATTTTAAGTAAGGATTCCATTAATTATTTCAGTGGTGTGCTAAGGAAACTACCGTTCTTGCATACTAAAACTGCTTTGTTTTTACACTGCTTAAAAAGTGTTTCATTAAATCATTAAAATTGGCTTATTCCCCTTTATTTGTTTTTACATAATTACTGAGCATGTGAAGAACTTATTAATTCTACATGCAGTCAAATAATCTACCTATATTTACATTTGTTGCCACTCAAATACAGCCACCCCTCAGTTGTCTGTGGGTACAAAAGAAACACTTCTACTGTGACGTATTTTTGTCCCACTGTCAATAAATAGCCTTTGCCCCTTCCATTCCCTATAAAGTATCATTAATGAAGCTTTCAATTATTGGGGGCTATTCACTACAATTATGTGTTTGGCACAAAGCTGTGAATATCGTTGAAAAATTATACAAAACATTGCTCCAATGTATTTACCATCATGAAAGCCAACAGATGCAGCACATAATTATGCAGTAATGCACAAGCACCTGTCAATGAGCATCTTGACCTTACTTGAGAAGACTTTTTTTTTCTTGCTTGAGTGCAACATGTTAAGGATGCCTTATTTTATCATACAACAAAATTGTGGCCCTGAATTAGAGTTTGGTGGATGGAGGTCGAGTAGCAGAGGACATTACCCACACAGCTCTCATAACCTATCATTTGTCAAACTTAGAGATGACAGCTAACCCAATGGTTATGTCTGTACTTTGAAAGGACGGACTGTAATCACTGCAGTTCTCTTCAAAGTACAAAAATCGACTGCTATGTTGGTCAGACCCCAATAGTTTTTTGTTTGTTCCAAAGTGAGGAACAGAAAAAAAAGATATTACGCCATCCGAGCTAAACAGGATGGGCAGAGTAATCCTCTTTCTCCAATGGCCCCTCCTACACCAAGGCTGTCAGAGGAAGCTTTTTGTTGACAACGTCAACGGCGGTTCTGTAAACAGAAGGCGTATGGTTCATCCATCTCTAAATGAGGTTGGCAGACCAAAAGTTTGGAGGACAGCGTATCCCATCACATTGACAAAAAGAGTACATTATCCACCAAACTATAAATCAGGCCTATCTTTTTTTACCAGCTGCCCATAATCAGTTCATATTCATGACCATCTAGCTGTCAATTTCACAATTTTGCATACTGGATGGCGGGCCCCAGGAATTGCTAGTAGCAAAATAGAAATCAACAATATTGACAACACCTATGATGTCAAGATATTAAAAACATCAAACATAAATCGCCTTTCAAATTGGAAATAACCCACAGAGCAACTATGCTGCAATTGTTATTTGAAAATGAAAGTAAAGCTATAATCATTCAATGTAATCAGAAATTTTGATTTAAAAACATTTCACGTGTGATGAGAAAAATCTGATATTGAAGATGTCAAAATGAGTGTTGAATGTCTTGGAGAAATGGTCACCAAACCTGATCAAATATGAGTGGGTTAGAAGCAGTGTGAGTACCTAAGGGGCGAGGTTGCTTATAATTAGAAAATAATGATGGATTCAGACCAAACATCATGGTCAAAATGCTAATCTCTTAGTCCAAAATGAATTTTCTGAATCTTAAAGTATTATGTTTAACCTACATTTTTAACATACTGTCCATCCCCTCCTCTAGCTACTGTCTGAATTGTCTGTTGTCTTCCATAATTACAGTAATTATGGATACGTGGTATTAAACCATCTAGATACTTTGAGAAAATCAGTAGTTTATCAGGGATGCTTTTAATAGAAGTTCAAAAGTAGATAACCAAAAATTAGCTCAGATTAATGTATGTCAAATTAGGGCTACTGTTAATTGTGCCACCAAGGTTAGAACTTCAAAACATGATCACAAAGATTTTAATTGCAGATATCTCAACAAAACTTAAGCTTAAAACTTGAGAGCTGACTTGTGGCATCCACAGATCATTATATACAACTCCAACTCCAGCAGATGTAACAGTATATTGCTTTGAAAGATCTGACATCATAGGAAAAAGTTACAGAGTAAAACGCAGAGAAAAATGGCTGTTATCTTTACCTCAATTTCAATATTTTTTTATTTCAGTTGTTATTTTCTGTGGAAACCCTTGTTGGTTCTACCCAAATTACTCATTTCTGAATTTAGAATTTTGTCTACTTTTCGGAAATGTTTAGGTTTCTGGGATCCAACATTGGTTTCATACCGATTTCTGTCACTGACTGGAAGAATGCTGAAAGCACAAAAAATCATAAAAAAGGGTATGTCCCAGTAAAATGCCAAAACAGTGTTTAAAAATTGGGTTTTCTGATTCAAGTCTGCCTGTTCCTCAAAGCTGGTGATTTTAGCACCACAAACCCTTTCTTGATGCCATTTTCAGGGAAAGAAACACAAGCCTTCTTCTGCAGCCCTTTTTCCCATTGAAAAAAAAACAAAAAACCTTTCACAGTATTTTGGTTAATTTCTTGGCCTCGTCCAGGGGAATCCACAAAGTCTGGGTACCTCTAGAATACCTAGGATGTTGGAAAAAAAGGACGCACATTTGGCATGGGTAGCTTATGTGGACAAAAAGTTATGAGGGCCTAAGAGCTCCCTGCCCCAAATAGCCAAAAAAAGGCCTGGCACCTGAGAGGTAAAAGGCCTGGCAGTGAAGGGGTTAAAGGAGATTTATTATTGCAATCCCATAGGTACTAAACTTGACATGTCTATTCCTTCTCAAATAGGAATTACAGCTTATTGAGTTTAATAGGGAATCCCCAGTATTAACCTATAAGAGGGGTAGGCTTCATAGTAGTGACAATTTTTTTGTTGTTTTTTTTTTAACTACCAAGACATGTAAAACTGAAAAGCATATGTCCAGCCTTTTTCTTACATAGTATGCTGCCCTATGGACTACCTAGGGCCTACATTATTGGTGACTGATATGTAATTAAAGGGGATTTTAAGGCTTCGCAAGAAGTTTTAAATGCTAAGGCCCTGATTTATACTTTTTCACGCAAAACTGCGCTAACACAGTTTTGCATGAAAAAGTATACCGCCCACTAGCATCATCCCAAGACACCGGCCGGGCATCATAATTCTGGTATGGTGGTAGCCGGCGGTAAGTCCCAGCTAGCATCATACAAAAGGACACTAGCTGGGTGGTGGAAGCATAGGGGGAACAGGAGGTTTGCGTCAAAGGATGACGGTAGTATGGGCAGAGGCATAAAAATGCCTCTAAGCAGACTAGTGTCATCCTTTGATGCACAACCCCCTTGGACACGAGGAGTCATGCCCACCACCCCAATGGCCATGCCCAGGGGACATATGTCCCCTGGGAATGGTCATTAGACCCAGTGCTATGTAGGGGGGCCCAAGTTAGGCCCCCCTATGGCACTTCTTACTAAAAATAAAATAACTTACCTGTATTTATCTTACTCACCAGAGGATGGGGTCACCCCATCCTCTGGCGTACCTCTGGTGTGGTTGGGGGTGTCCCTGGGGCTAGGAAAGGGCACCTGTGGGCCCATTCCATGGTCTCTGACCATAGACATGGGCCCACAGGTCCCCTAACACCTGCCCTGACCCAGGTGTTAAATAATGCCACTAAGCAAGCGTAGCGCCTTTATCTAAGGCCCCATTCACCCGTGCTTGATTTTAGCACGGGGTATAGATATGGAGCTAAGGCCATATCATCATTTTTTGCCAGGGAACACCTACCTTGCATCTTATTGACACAAGGTAGTTTCCCGTTAGGAAAAAATGACTTTAACTTCAAAACTTTGGAGCTAGACAGGTCTAGCACCAAAGTATAAATTTGGAGTTAGGTTTGCACTGAGTTTTCGTAAAAGAAATTACGGAAATTCAGTGGAAAGGGGGAATACATATGCCCCATGTCGATGTGGCAGTGTAACAGCAAATACAGGCCCTAAAATGGCAGAACTGAGACATGTTGAGTGGGTGAACAACAAATGATGAGCAGACCAATTTCAGGGTATCATCCCTCACCAGCCTAGCTAGCTTTAAGCTAGTGGCACAATGAGCACGGGACCAACGTCTGGGCTTACCCTTCCAACCTAGGGTAACAAAAGCAACAAGAATTGCTGATAGACGGAATGCTGAACATGCAAACATTCACCCCTTTTACAGATCTGGGTTTAATCCACCTGTTTGCTCACCATGCCACCCTGTTTGCATTCAGCCATATGCAAATCAGTCTTGACCCTCCTGCCCATGGGAGAAATCTAGTCTAAACTGCCAGGCAAGGTCTTCCCTGGACTGAAAACAAGCATCCTAGACCAGTTTTGGGGTATCGCCCTTCATCAGCCAGGCTAGCTTGAATCTAGTGGTACAGTGAACACTGGATCAATGTTTGGGCATACCCTTCCCACTTAGGGCCAACAAAAGCAAAAAGAACAGATGATGGGCAGAATGCTGAACAATAGAAACATTCACCCCCAGTCACAGGTCTGGGTTTAATCCATCATTTTTTTGCTCAATCTGCCACCCCAGTTTGGGCCCAGCCATATGCAAATCAGTCTTGACCCTGCTCCCTATGGGAGCAGTCCTGTCTGATCCACCAGGCCAGGTCTTCACTGTACCAGAAGAATATGTCCTGGAACTGGTTTCGGGGTATCTCCCCTCATCAGCCAGGTTAACTTGAATCCATTGATACAGAGAGCTCAGGACCCACATCTAGGCTTACCCCCCCGCACACACACACACACTTAGGGCAACAAACGCTAAAGCAAAAAGAACAGGTGATGAACATAATGCAGAACAGTGCAAATATTCATCCCCAGTCACAAATCTGGTTTAATGCATCATTTTTTTGCCCACCACTCCATCCCAGTTTGGACCCACCCATATGCAAATCTTGACCCTGCTTCCCATGGAAGCAGTACAGCCGGAACTGCCAGGCCAGGAGTTCCCTGGACTGAATAAAAACATCCTGGGACTGGTATCAGGGTATCACCCTTCATCAGCCAGGCTAGCTTGAATCTAGTAGTACAGTGAGCACTGGATCAATGTTTGGGCATACACTTCCCACTTAGGGCCAACAAAAGCAAAAAGAACAGTTGGTGGACAGAATGCTGAAAAATGCAAACATTCATCCCCAGTTGTTACAGATCTGGGTTTAATCCATGTATGTTTGCTTACCATGCCACCCCAGTTTGGACCCAGCCATATGTAAATTAGTCTTGACCCTGATCCCCATGAGAAAAGTCAAGTCTGCACTGCCAGGCAGGTCTTCCCTGGACCAGAAACAAGCATGCTGGGACCAGTTTCATAATAAAAGCCCTCATTAGCCAGGATAGCTTGAATCTAGTGACACACTGAGCACAAGACCCACGCCTGGGCATACCCTTCCCACTCAGGGCAACTAAAGAAAAAAAATAGCTAATGCACAAAATGCTGAGCAATGCAAACATTCTCCCCCAGTTACAGATCTAGGTTTAATCGATTGTTGTTTTGCTCACCAAGCCATCGCAGTCCTACTAGTATCATTTAATTTACAGGCCCTTTACTAAGGAATTATAAGTAAATTAAATGTACCAATTGTGAATCTTCCAATCAAACCATGTTTAGGGGAGAGAGCACATGAACTTTAACATTGGTCAGCAGTGGGAAAGTACTCAGAGTTCTACTAACAAAACGAAATCAGCAAAATTGTGAGGCAAACAGGCAAAAAGATTAGGGGATGACCACGCTGAGGCTGACAGGACTTACAGCTATCTTACCATATTCTTTTCAGAGTCACAGGTATAGCAACTTGGAAATAAAAACTCCTATATTTTAAAAGAGAGCACATTTTGCAGGGTATGTTCAGCAAGTCATTTCAGCTGTAGGAATATAAATGAGAAAAAGAACGATTTTCCTGTAGTTGTAATCTTCAATCTGGTGCCCATTGTTGATGTGCAGAAACACCTTTCCTAAAATGATAAATAGGACTATAAATGTGCTTACATAGGTTCATTGCTAGTCTTCAAAGTGCCATGTTAATTCCAGTTTGCCACCCAGTAATGTGCACAGGCCAACCATTTTACCACTGCTTAATATTTTGCCAATTTCAGTTTTACTTTGCAGATATTCCTTGAAAAATAATGTATTTTTTTTGTTCATTTAATTTTTTATGATTCAATATCTTGACAAATGAAATAGAAATGAATTAGAAGAATATCACTGACCCCAGATTTATACATTAGAATTTCCACACTCTATCTTGGCACCTGGTTGATTAGCAGGTCAACAGATAAAAGCCAGCTCCTATCAGCATTATTTTTCCTCTACAATAGCTTCCCACTGATGATCTCCAAAATGTACAAAGATGACAATTGATTTGATATCCTTTTGTAAGTCCCGGATTACATGTCACAATACATTGCTCTGTCTTTTCATGAACATGTATGTATATATTCCCAGTTGTGGGTAGTCATTTGAACGTCTCGCCAACAGAAAACTTAAGCTGTCTGACTATCAGGAATTTCAAAATATACCTAAAATGTTTACACACATAGAGAGGCTTTTGTGTCAGCTCTGTTTCTTCATTGGTCTGTTAACTGTCAATCACATTTTTCTCCCACCCACCTCTGAAAACAGCATGGGGCAAGGAGCTATTCAAATTCAGCCATTGGCAGTGCTGTAGTGTGAAAGCCACCCCTTTTTCTGATCTCAAGTGTACATCTACCTAAATGAAGTGCCAGATGGTGCCTGAACTCAAGAACTGGTGGCCAATAATTTACTATGCAAATGTTTTTCTTTTCTTTTCCTCAATGCGTTTTCAAATTTTTTAGTCATTGTTGTGTGTTTAAGCTAAGTCTACAGGTTAGTACGTTTCAAATCATAATCATAAACAAAGAGTACACTGTTCCAAAGTGTTATGCTCTACACTACTGATTTGATGTGGGATCCAACTGATTTGTACTTTTGTGAGAGTGTGTACACTGGACCATATAATTTCTTCCTGCCCCTCCTGTTGTATTATATTGTACTATATTTTGAACACACCACTAAGTTTTCTTTGTATCAATAAGAGTTCTATTTTCCTGTGATGTGAATTAAAACTAACTGGATTCTATACCTGTTCTAACAACACCAGTCTGCTAGGAAGTAACGGTACTGTTCAATGAAAATTATAGACAATGCTTATTTAAAAAAAAATATATATATTGCAAGGATATAGCCTTCACAGATGAGTCGCAGAATGATATCTCTTTTTTTCACAATATAGGCTTATAATAAAAAGTGAAAACAATAACATAACAATCGCACCAGCTTGACAATGCCAGGTAATTTGGCCCAGATTTAAGAGGGTCTAGCACCATTCAAATGCCACATTAGCATCATATTTTTTAAGCTAATGTGGTGTTGGAAAGCCAAAAACACTGCACCACATTTACAAAGTTGTGCAGTGCTTGTATTGCCCCACTTTGCAACTACTTGTGCCACATTATGCCTGCGCTAGGCAAAATGTGTGCAAAGGGGGCATTCCGGTGCTAGGGTGGGGTGAAAACATGGTGCAAAGAAATCTGAGAGATTTCTTGCATCACTTTTATTGGCATTTTTTAAGAGCAGGCATTACAGGGATGCTCCCATTGTTTTCAATAGGCCTCTGGGTGCTTTGCAGGATTAACGTCAACATTTTTTATGCTAATCCTGCAAAGCGCCGGACTGGTGTACCCCTACCTACCGCCATTGTACGTTGTATTTTAAATACGGCGCACACATGGTGGCGTTAGGGGGGTGCTAATTCGTCAGGATTAAACCTTGCCTAAATAAGGAGCGATAGGCTCCATCAGCACTCTCAGCTGCAGTGTATTTTAGGAGCAATGGCTAACATTGGGCAATAATTGAAGGGGATTTCACATCATGCAGCATGCAAATAACATGGTTTTAATCTGAATTCGATTTTGTGCACCCTTTATGGTATCCCTCCCTTCATAGCGCATGTGTTTTAATTACTTTTATTGGCCTTCATAGATCGAACAAGAGTCCTGGGATTAGTGACCTCTCCCCTTTCCTTTAGGACCTTTGGAACCTCTCCTTTTGTAATTCCAGCTCCAATGAAAAGCCCATTGCAGTGAATATTATTTACTTTCAACAAGAAATAAATGATATCTATGCTGGGGTTTGTGACACTGTTCAGAACCACTGTAAATGTTTGTCTATTCAGGTTAAATGTTTGTTTAAATCTGTCTTTATTCTCTTTAAGAATGCCTCTTCTTTTTTATTCAACCCTGTGTTTAGGTACTCTTTATTAGTCTGCATTTCACTCTCCCCTACAATAGAGGCACATTTTAAGTAAGGATTCCATTAATTATTTCAGTGGTGTGCTAAGGAAACTACCGTTCTTGCATACTAAAACTGCTTTGTTTTTACACTGCTTCAAAAGTGTTTCATTAAATCATTAAAATTGGCTTCTTCCCCTTTATTTGTTTTACATAATTACTGAGCATGTGAAGAACTTATTAATTCTACATGCAGTCAAATAATCTACCTATATTTACATTTGTTGCCACTCAAATACAGCCACCCCTCAGTTGTCTGTGGGTACAAAAGAAACACTTCTACTGTGACGTATTTTTGTCCCACTGTCAATAAATAGCCTTTGCCCCTTCCATTCCCTATAAAGTATCATTAATGAAGCTTTCAATTATTGGGGGCTATTCACTACAATTATGTGTTTGGCACAAAGCTGTGAATATCGTGGAAAAATTATACAAAACATTGCTCCAATGTATTTACCATCATGAAAGCCAACAGATGCAGCACATAATTATGCAGTAATGCACAAGCACCTGTCAATGAGCATCTTGACCTTACTTGAGAAGACTTTTTTTTTCTTGCTTGAGTGCAACATGTTAAGGATGCCTTATTTTATCATACAACAAAATTGTGGCCCTGAATTAGAGTTTGGTGGATGGAGGTCGAGTAGCAGAGGACATTACCCACACAGCTCTCATAACCTATCAAACTTAGAGATGACAGCTAACCCAATGGTTATGTCTGTACTTTGAAAGGACGGACTGTCATCACTGCAGTTCTCTTCAAAGTACAAAAATCGACTGTTATGTTGGTCAGACCCCAATAGTTTTTTGTTTGTTCCAAAGTGAGGAACAGAAAAAAAAGATATTACGCCATCCGAGCTAAACAGGATGGGCAGAGTAATCCTCTTTCTCCAATGGCCCCTCCTACACCAAGGCTGTCAGAGGAAGCTTTTTGTTGACAACGTCAACGGCGGTTCTGTAAACAGAAGGCGTATGGTTCATCCATCTCTAAATGAGGTTGGCAGACCAAAAGTTTGGAGGACAGCGTATCCCATCACATTGACAAAAAGAGTACATTATCCACCAAACTATAAATCAGGCCTATCTTTTTTTACCAGCTGCCCATAAACAGTTCATATTCATGACCATCTAGCTGTCAATTTCACAATTTTGCATACTGGATGGCGGGCCCCAAGAATTGCTAGTAGCAAAATAGAAATCAACAATATTGACAACACCTATGATGTCAAGATATTAAAAACATCAAACATAAATCGCCTTTCAAATTGGAAATAACCCACAGAGCAACTATGCTGCAATTGTTATTTGAAAATGAAAGTAAAGCTATAATCATTCAATGTAATCAGAAATTTTGATTTAAAAACATTTCACGTGTGATGAGAAAAATCTGATATTGAAGATGTCAAAATGAGTGTTGAATGTCTTGGAGAAATGGTCACCAAACCTGATCAAATATGAGTGGGTTAGAAGCAGTGTGAGTACCTAAGGGGCGAGGTTGCTTATAATTAGAAAATAATGATGGATTCAGACCAAACATCATGGTCAAAATGCTAATCTCTTAGTCCAAAATGAATTTTCTGAATCTTAAAGTATTATGTTTAACCTACATTTTTAACATACTGTCCATCCCCTCCTCTAGCTACTGTCTGAATTGTCTGTTGTCTTCCATAATTACAGTAATTATGGATATGTGGTATTAAACCATCTAGATACTTTGAGAAAATCAGTAGTTTATCAGGGATGCTTTTAATAGAAGTTCAAAAGTAGATAACCAAAAATTAGCTCAGATTAATGTATGTCGAATTAGGGCTACTGTTAATTGTGCCACCAAGGTTAGAACTTCAAAACATGATCACAAAGATTTTATTTGCAGATATCTCAACAAAACTTAAGCTTAAAACTTGAGAGCTGACTTGTGGCATCCACAGATCATTATATACAACTCCAACTCCAGCAGATGTAACAGTATATTGCTTTGAAAAATCTGACATCGTAGGAAAAAGTTACAGAGTAAAACGCAGAGAAAAATGGCTGTTATCTTTACCTCAATTTCAATATTTTTTTATTTCAGTTGTTATTTTCTGTGGAAACCCTTGTAGGTTCTACCCAAATTACTCATTTCTGAATTCAGAATTTTGTCTACTTTTCGGAAATGTTTAGGTTTCTGGGATCCAACATTGGTTTCTTACCGATTTCTGTCACTGACTGGAAGAATGCTGAAAGCACAAAAAATCATAAAAAAGGGTATGTCCCAGTAAAATGCCAAAACAGTGTTTAAAAATTGGGTTTTCTGATTCAAGTCCGCCTGTTCCTCAAAGCTGGTGATTTTAGCACCACAAACCCTTTCTTGATGCCATTTTCAGGGAAAGAAACACAAGCCTTCTTCTGCAGCCCTTTTTCCCATTGAAAAAAAAAACAAAAAACCTTTCACTGTATTTTGGTTAATTTCTTGGCCTCGTTCAGGGGAATCCACAAAGTCTGGGTCCCTCTAGAATACCTAGGATGTTGGAAAAAAAGGACGCACATTTGGCATGGGTAGCTTATGTGGACAAAAAGTTATGAGGGCCTAAGAGCTCCCTGCCCCAAATAGCCAAAAAAAGGCCTGGCACCTGAGAGGTAAAAGGCCTGGCAGCGAAGGGGTTAAAGGAGATTTATTATTGCAATCCCATAGGTACTAAACTTGACATGTCTATTCCTTCTCAAATAGGAATTACAGCTTATTGAGTTTAATAGGGATTTCCCAGTATTAACCTATAAGAGGGGTAGGCTTCATAGTAGTGACAATTTTTTTTTTTTTTTTTTTTAACTACCAAGACATGTAAAACTGAAAAGCATATGTCCAGCCTTTTTCTTACATAGTATGCTGCCCTATGGACTACCTAGGGCCTACATTAGTGGTGACTGATATGTAAGTAAAGGGGATTTTAAGGCTTCGCAAGAAGTTTTAAATGCTAAGGCCCTGATGTATACTTTTTCACGCAAAACTGCGCTAACACAGTTTTGCATGAAAAAGTATACCGCCCACTAGCATCATCCCAAGACACCGGCCGGGCATCATAATTCTGGTATGATGGTAGCCGGCGGTAAGTCCCAGCTAGCATCATACAAAAGGACACTAGCTGGGTGGGGGAAGCATAGGGGGAACAGGAGGTTTGCGTCAAAGGATGACGGTAGTATGGGCAGAGGCATAAAAATGCCTCTAAGCAGACTAGTGTCATCCTTTGATGCACAACCCCCTTGGACACGAGGAGTCATGCCCACCACCCCAATGGCCATGCCCAGGGGACATATGTCCCCTGGGAATGGTCATTAGACCCAGTGCTATGTAGGGGGGCCCAAGTTAGGCCCCCCTATGGCACTTCTTACTAAAAATAAAATAACAGATAATAACAGATGATGGGCAGAATGCTGAACAATAGAAACATTCACCCCCAGTCACAGGTCTGGGTTTAATCCATAATTTTTTTGCTCACTCTGCCACCCTAGTTTGGGCCCAGCCATATGCAAATCAGTCTTGACCCTGCTCCCTATGGGAGCAGTCCTGTCTGATCCGCCAGGCCAGGTATTCACTGTACCAGAAGAATATGTCCTGGAACTGGTTTCGGGGTATCTCCCCTCATCAGCCAGGTTAACTTGAATCCATTGATACAGAGAGCTCAGGACCCACATCTAGGCTTACCCCCCCGCACACACACACACACACTTAGGGCAACAAACGCAAAGCAAAAAGAACAGGTGATGAACAGAATGCAGAACAGTGCAAATATTCATCCCCAGTCACAAATCTGGTTTAATGCATCATTTTTTTGCCCACCACTCCATCCCAGTTTGGACCCACCCATATGCAAATCTTGACTCTGCTTCCCATGGAAGCAGTACAGCCGGAACTGCCAGGCCAGGAGTTCCCTGGACTGAATAAAAACATCCTGGGACTGGTATCGGGGTATCACCCCTCATCAGCCAGGTTAACTTGAATCCAGTGGCACAGTGACCACGGGACCCACGTCTGGGCATAGCCTTTCCACTTAGGGCAACAAAAGCAAAAAGAACAGTTGGTGGACAGAATGCTGAAACATGCAAACATTCATCCCCAGTTGTTACAGATCTGGGTTTAATCCATGTATGTTTGCTTACCATGCCACCCCAGTTTGGACCCAGCCATATGTAAATTAGTCTTGACCCTGCTCCCCATGAGAAAAGTCAAGTCTGCACTGCCAGGCAGGTCTTCCCTGGACCATAAACAAGCATGCTGGGACCAGTTTCATAATAAAAGCCCTCATCAGCCAGGATAGCTTGAATCTAGTGGCACACTGAGCACAAGACCCACGCCTGGGCATACCCTTCCCACTCAGGGCAACTAAAGAAAAAAAATAGCTAATGCACAAAATGCTGAGCAATGCAAACATTCTCCCCCAGTTACAGATCTAGGTTTAATCGATTGTTGTTTTGCTCACCAAGCCATCGCAGTCCTACTAGTATCATTTAATTTACAGGCCCTTTACTAAGGAATTATAAGTAAATTAAATGTACCAATTGTGAATCTTCCAATCAAACCATGTTTAGGGGAGAGAGCACATGAACTTTAACATTGGTCAGCAGTGGGAAAGTACTCAGAGTTCTTCTAACAAAACGAAATCAGCAAAATTGTGAGGCAAACAGGCAAAAAGATTAGGGGATGACCACGCTGAGGCTGACAGGACTTACAGCTATCTTACCATATTCTTTTCAGAGTCACAGGTATAGCAACTTGGAAATAAAAACTCCTATATTTTAAAAGAGAGCACATTTTGCAGGGTATGTTCAGCAAGTCATTTCAGCTGTAGGAATATAAATGAGAAAAAGAACGATTTTCCTGTAGTTGTAATCTTCAATCTGGTGCCCATTGTTGATGTGCAGAAACACCTTTCCTAAAATGATAAATAGGACTATAAATGTGCTTACATAGGTTCATTGCTAGTCTTCAAAGTGCCATGTTAATTCCAGTTTGCCACCCAGTAATGTGCACAGGCCAACCATTTTACCACTGCTTAATATTTTGCCAATTTCAGTTTTACTTTGCAGATATTCCTTGAAAAATAATGTTTTTTTTTTGTTCATTTAATTTTTTATGATTCAATATCTTGACAAATGAAATAGAAATGAATTAGAAGAATATCACTGACCCCAGATTTATACATTAGAATTTCCACACTCTATCTTGGCACCTGGTCGATTAGCAGGTCAACAGATAAAAGCCAGCTCCTATCAGCATTATTTTTCCTCTACAATAGCTTCCCACTGATGATCTCCAAAATGTACAAAGATGACAATTGATTTGATATCCTTTTGTAAGTCCCGGATTACATGTCACAATACATTGCTCTGTCTTTTCATGAACATGTATGTATATATTCCCAGGTGTAGGTAGTCATTTGAACGTCTCGCCAACAGAAAACTTAAGCTGTCTGACTATCAGGAATTTCAAAATATACCTAAAATGTTTACACACATAGAGAGGCTTTTGTGTCAGCTCTGTTTCTTCATTGGTCTGTTAACTGTCAATCACATTTTTCTCCCACCCACCTCTGAAAACAGCATGGGGCAAGGAGCTATTCAAATTCAGCCATTGGCAGTGCTGTAGTGTGAAAGCCACCCCTTTTTCTGATCTCAAGTGTACATCTACCTAAATGAAGTGCCAGATGGTGCCTGAACTCAAGAACTGGTGGCCAATAATTTACTATGCAAATGTTTTTCTTTTCTTTTCCTCAATGCGTTTTCAAATTTTTTAGTCATTGTTGTGTGTTTAAGCTATGTCTACAGGTTAGTCCGTTTCAAATCATAATCATAAACAAAGAGTACACTGTTCCAAAGTGTTATGCTCTACACTACTGATTTGGTGTGGGATCCAACTGATTTGTACTTTTGTGAGAGTGTGTACACTGGACCATAAAATTTCTTCCTGCCCCTCCTGTTGTATTATATTGTACTATATTTTGAACACACCACTAAGTTTTCTATGTATCAATAAGAGTTCTATTTTCCTGTGATGTGAATTAAAACTAACTGGATTCTATACCTGTTCTAACAACACCAGTCTGCTAGGAAGTAACAGTACTGTTCAATGAAAATTATAGACAATGCTTATTTAAAAAAAAATATATATATTGCAAGGATATAGCCTTCACAGATGAGTCGCAGAATGATATCTCTTTTTTTCACAATATAGGCTTATAATAAAAAGTGAAAACAATAACATAACAATCGCACCAGCTTGACAATGCCAGGTAATTTGGCCCAGATTTAAGAGGGTCTAGCACCATTCAAATGCCACATTAGCGTCATATTTTTTAAGCTAATGTGGTGTTGGAAAGCCAAAAACACTGCGCCACATTTACAAAGTTGTGCAGTGCTTGTATTGCCCCACTTTGCAACTACTTGTGCCACATTATGCCTGCGCTAGGCAAAATGTGTGCAAAGGGGGCATTCCGGTGCTAGGGTGGGGTGAAAACATGGTGCAAAGAAATCTGAGATATTTCTTGCATCACTTTTATTGGCATTTTTTAAGAGCAGGCATTACAGGGATGCTCCCATTGTTTTCAATAGGCCTCTGGGTGCTTTGCAGGATTAACGTCAACATTTTTTATGCTAATCCTGCAAAGCGCCGGACTGGTGTACCCCTACCTACCGCCATTGTACGTTGTATTTTAAATACGGCGCACACATGGTGGCGTTAGGGGGGTGCTAATTCGTCAGGATTAAACCTTGTCTAAATAAGGAGCGATAGGCTCCATCAGCACTCTCAGCTGCAGTGTATTTTAGGAGCAATGGCTAACATTGGGCAATAATTGAAGGGGATTTCACATCATGCAGCATGCACATAACATGGTTTTAATCTGAATTAGATTTTGTGCACCCTTTATGGTATCCCTCCCTTCATAGCGCATGTGTTTTAATTACTTTTATTGGCCTTCATAGATCGAACAAGAGTCCTGGGATTAGTGACCTCTCCCCTTTCCTTTAGGACCTTTGGAACCTCTCCTTTTGTAATTCCAGCTCCAATGAAAAGCCCATTGCAGTGAATATTATTTACTTTCAACAAGAAATAAATGATATCTATGCTGGGGTTTATGACACTGTTCAGAACCACTGTAAATGTTTGTCTATTCAGGTTAAATGTTTGTTTAAGTCTGTCTTTATTCTCTTTAATAATGCCTCTTCTTTTTTATTCAACCCTGTGTTTAGGTACTCTTTATTAGTCTGCATTTCACTCTCCCCTACAATAGAGGCACATTTTAAGTAAGGATTCCATTAATTATTTCAGTGGTGTGCTAAGGAAACTACCGTTCTTGCATACTAAAACTGCTTTGTTTTTACACTGCTTCAAAAGTGTTTCATTAAATCATTAAAATTGGCTTCTTCCCCTTTATTTGTTTTACATAATTACTGAGCATGTGAAGAACTTATTAATTCTACATGCAGTCAAATAATCTACCTATATTTACATTTGTTGCCACTCAAATACAGCCACCCCTCAGTTGTCTGTGGGTACAAAAGAAACACTTCTACTGTGACGTATTTTTGTCCCACTGTCAATAAATAGCCTTTGCCCCTTCCATTCCCTATAAAGTATCATTAATGAAGCTTTCAATTATTGGGGGCTATTCACTACAATTATGTGTTTGGCACAAAGCTGTGAATATCGTGGAAAAATGATACAAAACATTGCTCCAATGTATTTACCATCATGAAAGCCAACAGATGCAGCACATAATTATGCAGTAATGCACAAGCACCTGTCAATGAGCATCTTGACCTTACTTGAGAAGACTTTTTTTTTCTTGCTTGAGTGCAACATGTTAAGGATGCCTTATTTTATCATACAACAAAATTGTGGCCCTGAATTAGAGTTTGGTGGATGGAGGTCGAGTAGCAGAGGACATTACCCACACAGCTCTCATAACCTATCAAACTTAGAGATGACAGCTAACCCAATGGTTATGTCTGTACTTTGAAAGGACGGACTGTCATCACTGCAGTTCTCTTCAAAGTACAAAAATCGACTGTTATGTTGGTCAGACCCCAATAGTTTTTTGTTTGTTCCAAAGTGAGGAACAGAAAAAAAAGATATTACGCCATCCGAGCTAAACAGGATGGGCAGAGTAATCCTCTTTCTCCAATGGCCCCTCCTACACCAAGGCTGTCAGAGGAAGCTTTTTGTTGACAACGTCAACGGCGGTTCTGTAAACAGAAGGCGTATGGTTCATCCATCTCTAAATGAGGTTGGCAGACCAAAAGTTTGGAGGACAGCGTATCCTATCACATTGACAAAAAGAGTACATTATCCACCAAACTATAAATCAGGCCTATCTTTTTTTACCAGCTGCCCATAATCAGTTCATATTCATGACCATCTAGCTGTCAATTTCACAATTTTGCATACTGGATGGCGGGCCCCAGGAATTGCTAGTAGCAAAATAGAAATCAACAATATTGACAGCACCTATGATGTCAAGCTATTAAAAACATCAAACATAAATCGCCTTTCAAATTGGAAATAACCCACAGAGCAACTATGCTGCAATTGTTATTTGAAAATGAAAGTAAAGCTATAATCATTCAATGTAATCAGAAATTTTTATTTAAAAACATTTCACGTGTGATGAGAAAAATCTGATATTGAAGATGTCAAAATGAGTGTTGAATGTCTTGGAGAAATGGTCACCAAACCTGATCAAATATGAGTGGGTTAGAAGCAGTGTGAGTACCTAAGGGGCGAGGTTGCTTATAATTAGAAAATAATGATGGATTCAGACCAAACATCATGGTCAAAATGCTAATCTCTTAGTCCAAAATGAATTTTCTGAATCTTAAAGTATTATGTTTAACCTACCTTTTTAACATACTGTCCATCCCCTCCTCTAGCTACTGTCTGAATTGTCTGTTGTCTTCCATAATTACAGTAATTATGGATACGTGGTATTAAACCATCTAGATACTTTGAGAAAATCAGTAGTTTATCAGGGATGCTTTTAATAGAAGTTCAAAAGTAGATAACCAACAATTAGCTCAGATTAATGTATGTCGAATTAGGGCTACTGTTAATTGTGCCACCAAGGTTAGAACTTCAAAACATGATCACAAAGATTTTAATTGCAGATATTTCAACAAAACTTAAGCTTAAAACTTGAGAGCTGACTTGTGGCATCCACAGATCATTATATACAACTCCAAAGCATGGTTAGGGACATCCTTTCAGAGAGCTTGAGATTTAGGACAGAAGGGCATTCCTTTGATTGTCACGTGCCTAAAATATGCAAATAACCTTCTGAGACACCTAAGAATCATATTTGACTGGCTCGCTTTCATATGCAATACATTAGTTTTCTATAAAGTTGTTATTTTCTCAAAATATTAATTTTAGCACTTCGAAGCGCACCCACAATCTGCAGTGCTATAAGTACAACAATGATTTTGATATCCAGAAGGCACATAGTGACAAAGGCAGAATTACAGAGTACATTCAACCAGAAACTGTGTAAAAATATACTATCTGCCTAACTAAATATCAACAGGTTTCCCCTTGTGCTTTAATGGGAGCATGCTCTCCATTCAGAGAAAACAGATTGGTTTTAAGAGGCCATTTTAGAAGGCCAAGCAGGATGGGATCCTTTCTATGATCCTTACAGATCATGTCTCCGAACCCCCATTTACAGTAGGCTTTAATACAAAAGATGCTTAGAACTGTCTGTGGGTAACCCCAACAACAGGTTCACCACATCCATTAGAAAAGGAACATAAATGAACAAAGTTTAACAGGTGCCACTGGATGTAATGTGCATGTGCAATTAAATATGCATCATCCCTGGAGCACCTACTGGAACAGCTCTGTCCTATGGAATGCCAAGAATGACCATAGAGATCTCTACGTTCGCTGTGTTGAGCCCTCTTATAGCAGGATGAGACATCTATTGTCAGTCAGAGACATTTATTCTTACAGTTTTCTCTGTTAGACATTGTGGGGGTGATTCTCACCCTGGCGGGCGGCGGAGGCCGCCCGCCAGAGTTCCCCCCTCCAGAATACCGCACCGCGGTCATTAGACCGCCGCGGGTATTCTGGGTTTTACACTGGGCTGGCGGGCGACCGCCAAAAGGCCGCCCGCCAGCCCAGTGTAAAACAACCTTCCCACGAGGACGCCGGCTCCGAATGGAGCCGGCGGAGTGGGAAGGTGCGACGGGTGCATTGGCACCCGTCGCGAATTTCACTGTCTGCAATGCAGACAGTGAAATTCTTTGTGGGGCCCTCTTACGGGGGCCCCTGCAGTGCCCATGCCATTAGCCGAACCGCCAGGAACAGGATGGCGGTATGGGCTGTCAGAATCCCCCATGGCGGCGCAGCGAGCTGCGCCGCCATGGGGGATTCAAATGGGCAGCGGAAAACCGGCGGGAGACCGCCGGTTTACCACTTCTGACCGCGGTCAAACCACCGCGGTCAGAATGCCCAGCGGGGCACCGCCAGCCTGTTGCCGGTGCCCCCGGCATTTTAGCCCTGGCGGTCTTGGACCGCCAGGGTTAGAATGACCCCCTGTATCTGCATATTGTGCCATGCAATGCTCTGTTTATCCCCATTTTTATCAAAATTCCAGCCAGACACAATCCACCCAGCCTCCAGGAAAAGTTCAACTTATTCACTTTCCTTGCTTATTTTTTTACAATTGAGACTTACTATTTATCCCCAAACAGTTTAAACAAATCACCAGCCACCAATGCACAGCAGGTGCCTGGTTGGTGTGGATCTGTTGATGACACCAAACCTCATGTTTGTAAACTCCAACAAAACCAAGACCCAGGTGTCTGTTTACATTTGCCAGTCTCATCTTACCACCTTACTTAGTACTCACACTGACATCTGTCATGCCACAAATTCTGGGCATCTTCTTCACTCAAATTTAACTCTACTTAATCAATGTATCCTCCTTTCGTAATAAAACTCTGATAGCCATACATTATTTCAGTCCTCAAAGCATCTAATTAGCCATGGAATTTATACTAGTCCACCTCTGCAAAGTGAGATGTTTTTACCTAGGATATCATGTATGGTTAATTAGTAGACTTAAGCATGTTCAAAAATCTGTTGTCAGATAACCGCTCCTACTAGGTTCCAGAAATCACATCCCTCCCCAGGTCTATATCCTTAATTTACTCGGAGAGTCTCACCAAGTAATTTTTAACACAATCTGCGTCTCTCTCTTGTCATTGATCAAGCCCTGAATTTCTAAACAGCCATTGCGAATCCATATTATTTCAGTACATGTGTTACAGCTGATATGCTAATATGAGAATATGCTAATGAGTTGCGTATATTTACTAACTTGAAAATTTGACATTTGATTAACAGTAATTGAAAATAACGTGTAATGTGCAAAATGTGCACATGGGGAGTGGTCACCGTCTGTGTTAACAGTACTAAATAATGTGAAAGTTCAATAATTGTACTAATGTACTATAATGAGAGATATAAATTTATGTTATGATGCTTCATATTCTTAAATTAGCTATACCAGAGGCCTAATCGGCGCTGGGCCTTGCTTGCTTAAACTTGGAACTGAAGAAAAGGACCTTGAACTGTACAGAGTTCACCATAAAACACTGCTAAAAAGATCTGCAAACTCACCAGCGGACAGGAGACGATCAGAACAAATTGATACAATTATGTGTAGAGTAGGCTAAATGTACTTTCCCATGACTTGAACAATGGAGCTACAGACTAAGAGCTGGGGGAAACAATTTTGTTACCTGAAGAACCGGATTATGTACTCATCGACAAGAGGACCAATCATGTTAATAGAACTTGACTCTCAAAATAACGTAGACAAGTGGTAAACAAAAACTATAGGTTAGAGTCATAACCCCTGGTAAGGTTGACCAATGAGCAAATTGTGTGACGGACTGAGAGACCCTAATAAAAAGTCATGACTTGAGGGTAGAAATCAGAACGGTGAGGCAAAAGTTGATGACGTCAGGAGACCCTGTCCGAAGTGCTGAAACTTGGGCTTGCTTCCTGTGAGCCCGAGCCTTGCTGAAGACTGATGACCTGGAGACGAAGACTGACTCATTGCTGATCTATCTTGGATAGGTAGCTATAACCTGACTGACTAATGAATGCTTTTTCTTTCTAGGTACCAACTGCGCTGTTTTTAAAATGTTTTTCTCTTCTAGATAGATGTTTCCAAATTAATGATTTTGACTAAATTGTTTTCGCATGAAGACACACATGCTAATGCTAATTGGAGATAGGTAGGCTGACAAGGGCGACTTAGGGTGACTTAGACTGACTGACTTATATTGCTGAATTATTCAATTGCTCATGAATTGCTATGCTTTGCTTATCGTTGGTTGCATATTAATAAAGTGCTGAGAAATTCATTGCTTATGTTGCTAATAAAGTTCGGCAATCATAATATTGCTGAAGAAAGGTTTTTGATTAGAATTGTAACTAATAGGGAATAACACAAACAAACTTCCATATGAGTGATGATGGTTTCTGATTAGATTAGTTCATGGTATTTTAAGTTAATTGGATTGATTTTTTGTAAATGTCTTTTACTCACTATACTTAACTAGGATACCCTATGCGATCCAAAAGATTCACTTACTAAGGACAAGGCGTGCTAACACATGTGAGTTAAAATACCTGCATTAGTGCATGTTATGTAAAAGAAATAGTTCATGTGCGGTGCACCACATTTTGGCAGAATGAGCCCCAAAAGATATTTGTTAATCAAACTGTGATCAGAATCAAAGTATTTGTTGCAGGTTAAAATGCCTCTGACAAAATATTTGTTTGGTCCAAAAACACACCTCAAACCTCACAGTCCTTCTGTCAAATTAAATTTCACTCATCAAAGTGCCAAATATCATGAAGCAGTGTATGAAGGCTAAGTCTCCATTTTGTTTCCTATACTGTCCATTCTCCTTTCCCATTTTATTGATGGGCCAGAGCAACACATGTATTGATTCCTTTTTTGATGTGCTGCCTTACAATGAGTACAACACTCAATGCAGTACAACACTAACAGTCTTTCATACTTCTGTTGTTTCCATCATATTAGTAGTACATACCTTACCCATAATGTTCAAAATGATCTGTGTAAAAGATTGTAAAGGGTATCCAAACTATATAAAATAAACACTAAATTTAAAATGTAAATCGCTCAAAGGAAGCACATTAGACCTTTACACATTCAAATTTCTCAGGCGGAGTATACAATTTATTTATCCAGACGTTTTCTTTGTGGCTTCATAAGCTGTTTTTGGCTACCTCAGTGGGTAATCTGGATACATGGTCAGCAATCTAGAACTTCATCTCTGTGATATTGTGCTTATATCCCTTAAAACTTCTTGAATCTGGATAATGCACGTGTATAATTCCACAGAAATTTCTCCCTTGCTTGTCCAAATGAAGTACTAGTGCCTACCCTGGTATCTTATGATGTTGATCGCAAACATGCTATTACATTGATGAATGCCCCTCAGTAAAGTGGATGAATGTTTGCGAGGTCTAAAGAAACCTCCTTGTTAGTGGGGATAAACTATACTTCTATTGTTATTCTCCTTGTGTTACATCTATTTTAATATCTATTTAGCATAGTGTTAATTTGCCAACATCAATCAGCAACTTTAGGTGTGAGCCTATTCCACTGAATGTCTCCTAAAAACTCCATCAGGGCATCCTTGTTGCTGTGTATCTTACAAAATATCAGCACAGTACCTGCAGTATCATGTAAATTTTGTTCTGTCAAAATTCAAGACAGAATCCCTGGTTTGTATTTGTAACACGCTCCCCTCAAATATAAATTGTTCCAAATAAATAGTATGTCCAATAGTATCAGAATACTCATATTTGCTCTTAGACTTTCTTCTTGTAGTACTGCCCAAACCTCTGTTTCTATACACTTAGGCCCAGATTTATGCTAAAATGGCGCGACGCGGTGCTGCGTGAAAAATAGTAGCGCTGCGCCACTTTTGAAATGCAGGGATGCATTGTATTTAGAGGAATACGGCTAACCCCTGTGTTTCTCCTTGTGGTAGCACTGAATTAAGCTGCCTAGCCCCAACGCAAGCATCCTTGCACCACAGTGCAAGGGTGTCTGCGTTGAGGGGATAGATGTTTATGTGCAGGCAGGTGTTCCTTCCTGCACATAAAAAAATCTATGATGGCGATTTTGCACTTCTATGTGTTCGGCAAAATGCAGCACACATAGAAGAACCACAGCGTGATTTTGAATGATTGTTTATGTGCAGGAAGGTGTCTCATCCTGCACGTAAACAATCTTCCGTGGCATTTTGCTTCTTCAATGTGTGCTGCAGAATGCAGCACACATTGAAAAAGCCAAAACCAAGGATGAATAAAAGAATTCCTCCTTGTTTTGCCATGCTGTGGCGTTAGTTTTTGGCGCTACTTCAGGTTTTCGACAACTCGTAAATCTGAGGCAGCCTCAACAGCAATGAGGGTTGCGGTGAAACGCCCACATCAACACCCATGGCACGCCACTCTGATGCAGAAAACTGTGTCTGAGGGGCCCATATTTACAAGGTGGTGTAATGCCACACAAAAGTGGTGTTACACCTCCTTGTAAATATGACACACCGGTGGCGCAAGCGGCTCTTAAATATTCCCCTTACTGTGTAAACACCATAGAATATTTTAGACTGAAACAGTCATACGTGAATCACATAATTTCGTTTTTTTAATGATTTGTTTGTCCTTCAGACATAGTTGATTTTCAACGAATCACCTAAAAATCTTAATCAATACATAATGGTACACGGCATCCCTCCAATATAGTTTTTAGTTTAATATATTTTGCAAATTTGAAAAAGCTGTATGTAACTGACTTGTTGATTGTGCCTGATAGCAACAGATCAGGGTATAGCAGTGTCCAGTAATTCTTATCATGTTTGTGAAAGGATATTCTCATCTGTTTCTAACATATAGAACTATAGATTATTATGAACTAACATTGGTTTTATTCGTGACTTGTAGTCTTCACTGGCAATTATATGTTATCGACAAGTAAAGAGAATTGCTTTCTCCATTCTTCTCTATAGTAGTACATGTGGACAATATGAGAGGGTGCACGATGTACTCACCAGTAGACCAAGCATATAAAGCAGGTAAATTTATGTTTTGGTATTTTAGTGCACAAGAAAGACCCGGATCTCAGAGGTTGTCGCCCTAAGAAATTTGGGCTGAAGTGAGGAAGAGCAGTATTTAGCGAAATCAGTAAGTGACATCAGCGTTATTTGAATTATATATAAAATCCATGGGGGCTTGAAAGAAAATATGCTTTTGCATCCTCACACATTTTTAATAATTGCAGGGAAAATATTTTTGTTAGATTTTCTGATGAAAAAATAGTCTGGAAATGTCGTGGAGTACTTTAGTCTTGACTTGTCAGCTGATTAGCTGTTAATGTCTACACATTTGATCACATATAAAAGGGAAAAAAACTGTTGTGCCTTCGAGCCTTAAATTAGTTAAAATTATATCCGACTTCACCTTACATTTTATATTTTTGCAATAAATTTCTTTAATAACTTTTTGGCTGTCAAATAGCATCAAAGATGCATCGCATTTCCCCATGGAAACACTGGGTGGCACTGAAGAAGCCACAGTGACAGGAAGCTGATTGCATTCGGATGAATTAAGCATCGATGTTGTCAGATTTACAAGATATTGCAGAGAGGAGGTGTACTGAAGTTGAGCCGGATAGGCAGTAAACAACAGTAAGAAGCAGAGAACAAAAGAAAAGAATCCCTGCTTTTGAACGAATCACGTCTCATCACACCGACAACCTCTGCAGCGTTCAAGCATCCGGTATGCCTTAATGTCTCAATATATAACAGACACATCAACACTTTCAAAAGACGATCTTCGAACTGTATGAAAATCTCAAAAACAGATATGATAAATCGTTACGCGCGACGTATAACAGAGGTATGCCACGTTGATTAACCCTAAGAATTTTTAAGTAAGAGAAAATGAGAAAGAGCGTATGATTCTGCCCTAACATGCAAAAATGCTGCCCTACATAAGTAGCTAACCTAAACGTAACACTAACATTAAGAGGCTGGTAAACACTTGAAATAAACTTCACTTCATCCTATCCTAGTTCTAAGTACTCATGGCAGCGTTAGTGCTTTTCTTTGTACAGTTCTGGCGATCCATAAAGTGCTATATGAAATCCACAGCTGAGGGTAGTCATAAAATCAATACATTTTATTTACATAAAGCACACTGGGTTCCACAAGGAAGACAAAGAGAACTTAAGTTATAAAGCCACAAAGGTTTATGAAATGGTAAAATTGTTTAAAGACCCAAAACCATCAAATTTGCATCAAATCAGCAATCAATAAATGAATGATTTAGTAAATATGAAGTTCAAATTAATGAAAGTCATGTATGTAAGAGGACGAAATATCATAAAATCGCCTCAAAAAGGAGCAGCTAAGTAAATCAGTTCTCCCATAAAGCGAGTTTACCTTACTCTGCTCTAGACTGTCATGAAGGTGGACAAAGCATGTCTGGAAGGGCTTCGAACTCTAACTGCCATTGCAATAGCTTAAATCTCACAATTATAACATCCCTACACCTGTACACAATTCCAACAACCTTCTTAAGGCTTACAGATATAACTTAGGGCTCATTAGTTTCAAAGCATTCTTCACAAAGCAACTTCTCCACGCATTCCCCAAACTTACAGTCACCTGAGACAAAAAAATATACATAAGACCAGCCTACTCTCTGCAGGTGTGCTGTTGCACATTATTAGAACGCTCTATAGTGACCCCAATAAAGAACACATTTCACATAGGAAAGCAAAGAAATATAATGTTCGTATTTTGTACTTCAAGTTCCCCTAGAAATAAAAAGTATACAGTACATGTGGCATGAAACAAGATGGCACACAAGTATTAGAATTTTAAAATGCAGGCCTACATTGACTATGATCAATGCAAACATGTATAATACAGTGTTAATAGCATTTGTGAACTGATATGTTAATATTGATAACATGCAAAACATATTAATATGAAAAAACGCTTTCAACATTTATAAACACTCAGTTACCATTTGCAGATGTCCAAGATCGACTGAGAATTCATGCAGCCAAGTAAACCCTCAGAAGCAGGAAACATGGAGGACTGTTTCCATTGGTCCCACCTTTGACTTTGTTGTGAAGCCTAGTCCTCAGTTTATTAAACAGCAAGACACAAGAAAATATACATTTTAATATGATGGCAGAGGGCTCTGTATCAATGTGTTCTACATACAACCTCCATTCACAATTTCAACAATTGTATATGTCTTGTAAGTGGAGCCACATAGATATGTGGCGCCACTTCAACAAGTATAAGGCTTGCAAAGGGAGACTACTTTTTGTAATGACATAGGTCCATCAGATTATGGGTTGAAAAAAGTTTATCCAGTAACAAGAGCAGCTCAGCATTCACAGCGGCCCCTCAAGCTTAGTTAATCTCCAACTCCTATCTTCATCCAATGTTATTGAGCCTCCCTGCTCCCACGTTACACATGTTAAACACATACATGAGATATGAGATACTAATGCTGCCAGTTACATAAGAGATCATAAGATATAATTTATTTTTTGTGTCACACCACATGGCAGATCCTTTCCTTAATAACATAGGAAGTTTTATCCTTACTAAATTTTCAATCCTTAGTTTACAACTGAGGAACTTCCTAGCTGTCTCATCTTTCAATTACATTTTTGTTGGTATTTCCGCTCTCGAGCTCTAACTTTAGTAAAATCAACATAATTTCCTTGCACATTGGGACCTCCAAACTACCAAAGAAGTAATTTGGATCTTGATCTCCATCAAAGGGGAATAAACCCATAAATAAATTAGGAGGCATTCTATATGTTAAAAGTGTGGCTAGTAGAGCTTTCTTCCAAGGCAACAGCTTTCTGATAGCCAGCTGAATAGACTGCTTGACAATCCTGTTGAAGAGGTCAATCTGGCTAATAGATTGTCGGTGATAATTAGATAATATTTTGTGAGCCATCCCACATCAAATTAATAAACACCAAATTCGTTGCTTACAACGTTCTTCTCTTCCCTACAGAAAATGTGGTTCAGAATTTTCACTTTATCATTTGTACAAACTTTTTCCCCATTCCTACCTCAGGCCATTTAAAGAAGCAATCTACCAACATAATAGCAAAAGCCTTCTTTCTGGTTATAAAACCAAAAGGTCTGAGAATGTCAATCCCTAATAGTCTCCAACTGCTATAAGGATATTTAACGAGACTGACATGCACCACACAAACTTTGGCAGACTTGTCACTACTAGCACATGGTTTGCATTCCCTCTCTGATGTGTCCACAATCCTATCAATACCAAGCCACCTTTACAGATTAATTTACAGATTATCCTTTTAGTATTTGAGATGCCCCCAATTCCTCTCATATGCCAACATGTTCTTCTTCTCAAACTCTGTGGAGGAACAATCTTGTCACTGCTGATCATAATACCGTTAGATGCCATAAGTTCACTTTTTACCATAAAAGTGCAGCAAGATCAACTTTCACATTGCACTCCTTTGGCCACTCCTAATTCAAATATTCACAAATTAAATGTATTACTTCATCATTCTGAATTGACCTTTCTGTAATTTCCTCTGAAATGGCTTCCCCAGACCATCCTTTCCAATTCCATGCACTAGCATCTTCCATCCTTTAAGCTACCAACATCATACTTGATATCCTCCATAGATCCTCCATCATTCTCTAGTGGGAAGCGGAACATGTAATCTTCTTATACGTTTACAGCCCAGGCACATATTTACATATTCATAAAAATACTGGTATACTTGAAGCATAGCTAATATCAGAGGCAAATGTGGTGTTAGAGACCTTCCTCCCCAGTCGAAAACATATTAACTAAAGGTTCATGGTATGTTCTCAACACAAACTACTTCCCCCAAAGAATTTGCTAACTTGTTGAGTTGCCCATGTGCAAGCTAACAACTCTTTTTCAGTAACAACATAGTTCCTCCCAAAATTCCTCAATGTCCTAGAAGCATATGATACAACCCATTTGTCACATTTATATCTTTGCATTAATACTGAACCTAATGCAATATCACTTGCATCCACTGCCTACATACATTCTTTCTGAACTGAATAGAAATTTAGGAGTGGCGCTTGTACTTTTTCTTTTTCAAAAATCAAAGGTATTCTTTTCATCCTTTTTTTAGTAGATATTGTCACAAAGACAACATGGAGAATCCTTGCCAAAAAGGTTTTAACAATGTTGCTCCCGTAGTCCATCAATTTGTCACCAAAATATATAATGATTCCAGTAACAGCAGCAGCTTAATATACACAGCGTTCCCTCAAGCTCAGTTCATCTCAAACTCTTTTCTCTCTCATTTGAGAACCTCCCCGCTCCCACATTCTACAAATTAAACAAAGATATTACACACTAATTCGAACAATTACTTAACAGCCCAGTACACTTTTGCCATGCATGTGCACTCAAGCGTGACATGAGCAAATATACACTGTTGCTAAAGATCGACACCCTCTCTTATGGTGTGCACAGCAGAGAGATTATATCCTCTTCACCTGGGACTTGCTTTACTGAAGGACCCATGGGATACTTATCAAGCTAGGGATTATGAGGCACTGACTGAGTAAATTAACAACTAACGTTGACAGATTTGGTTCAGTTTGGTGAGTTTTGAGGTAGGGGATGGTAGCATGGTTTACTGGAGAATTTATTGGAAATAGAGGAATGAATGGCATGCAAATGTGTGTGCTGCAAAATGTAACCTGAAGTTATCAAAAATGTAACATTGGAATACTCACTTGCGCCTCTTCCAAGCACAGTTTATTCATCAATAATTGTATTACAAATGTTGCATTGGTGTTATAGAAGATGTCATGACTGATGTAATATGTGGAACAATTAGCAGTGCATGGCGAAGACATGAGTTTTAGTTACCTTAGGGCATGAGTTATAGTTACTTGAGGCAACTGTGACTATAACTGCTGAATTACTATGTTTTTTGTGTGAAAAATCTGAACCTAACTTTAACTTACCTGTAACCTTTGGTTTTCTAGTGAATGTCTAAAGATTTTTTAATTGATTTTCTAACTTTAACCTTGCTGTAACCTTTGACTTTTTCAGTGAATTTCTGTTAGAAATTGGGACTTTGGTTGACAGTCAGGTTACCCCATGTTCAAGCAAGGACCCTCACTCTAGTCAGGGTAAAAGAGAATCACCCTCAGCTAACCCCTGCTTACCCCCTTGGTAGCTTGGCAGAGCAGTAGGCTTAACTTCAGTGTGCTAGGTGTAAAGTATTTGTACCAACACACACTCAGTAACTTAATGGAAAACACTACAAAATGACACAACACCAGTTTAGAAAGATCGGGAATATTTATCTAAACAAAACAAGACCAAAAAGACAAAGATCCGACATACACAAGTCAAGTTATGATTTTTTAAAGATTAAACTCAAAAATAGCACTCAGAAAAACAAAATGCTTTGAGGAGGTGTTAACACGGCGTCGTGATGGAGTAATTCCCAACAATCTGACACCAACCGCACCGGACACGGAGTCGCGTAGACCCCCAGGTACAGAACCTTGGTGAAGAAATGAAAACGAGCTGATGCGTGAAGTTGGGGATCGCGGTGTCTGTGTGAAACGTTGAATCTGCGCACTTCAAGCGGCATCAGTCACAAAGTGATGCGGCGACTTCCATGGAGTCACGGACTTCGGTGGGGCTGCAGCGATGTCGGGCCGGCGAAGGTCATCACGTACCAGCAAAGATCACAGAGTCAATTGCAGGTGGCGTCACCGGATTTCGCAGCGACGGCGGTCAGAAGTCGTCCGCAGTTGATTTCCTTGAATGTTTACTGTAGGAGGCTGGCCTGGCTTGTAGTGGGTACCAAGGGGTACTTACACTCTGTACCAGGTCCAGTTATCCCTTATTAGTGTAGAAGAGGTGTCTAGCAGCTTAGGCTGATAGAAAAGGTAGCTTAGCAGAGCAGCTTAGGCTGAACTAGGAGATATGCAAAGCTCCCATAATACCACTGGTGTCATATGCACAATATCATAAGAAAACACAATACACAGATATACTAAAAATAAAGGTAGTTTATTTTTATGACAATATGGCAAAAGTATCTCAGTGAGTACCCTCAGTATGAGGATAGCAAATATACACAAGATATATGTACACAATACCAAAAATATGCAGTAATAGCAAAAGGAAGTAATGCAAGCAGTGTAAAATTACAATGTATTGCAATAGGAGCACATAGGTACAGGGGCAACACAAACCATATACTCCAAAAGTGGAATGCGAATAACGTATGGACCCCAAACCTATGTGAGCTTGTAGAGGGTCACTGGGACTGTAAGAAAACAGTGAGGGTTAGAAAAATGGCCCACCCCAAGACCCTGAAAAGTAGGTGTAAAGTGCACGTATATTCCCCAGAGAGCACAGAAGTCGTGATAGGGGAATTCTGCAAGAAGGAACAACACCAGCAATGCAACAAAGGTGGATTTTCGGACGAGAGTACCTGTGGAACAAGGGGACCAAGTCCAAGAGTCGCGACAAAGTCGAGATTGGCCAGATGCCCAGGAAATGCCAGCTGAGGGTGCAAAGAAGCTGCCACCGGATGGTAGAAGCTGTGGATTCTGCAAGAACGAAGAGGATTAGGAACTTTCCCTTTGGAGGATGGATGTCCCACGTCGTGAAGAAGCTTGCAGAGGTGTTCCCACGCAGAAAGACTGCAAACAAGCCTTGCTAGCAGCAAGGGTCACAGTTGGGGTTTTTGGATGCTGCTGTGGCCCAGGAGGGACCAGGATGTCGCCAATTGCGTGAGGAGACAGAGGGGGCGCCCAGCAAGGTAGGGAGCCCTCACAGAAGCAGGCAGCACCCGCAGAAGTGCTGGAACAGGCACTACGAAGAAGAGTGAACCGGAGCTCACCCAAAGTCACAAAAGGAGTTCCCACGACGCCGGAGGACAACTCAGGAGGTTGTGCACTGCAGGTTAGAGTGTCGGGGACCCAGGCTTGGCTGTGCACAAAGGAAATCCTGGAAGAGTGCACAGGAGCCGGAACAGCTGCCAATCACGTGGTACCCAGCAATGCAGTCTAGCGTGGGGAGGCAAGGACTTACCTCCACCAAATTTTACTGAAGAGTCACTGGACTGTGGGAGTCACTTGGACAGAGTTGCTGAGTTCCAGGGACCACGCTCGTCGTGCTGAGAGGGGACCCAGAGGACCGGTGATGCAGTCTTTTGTTGCCTGCGGTTGCAGGGGGAAAATTCCGTCGACCCACGGGAGATTTCTTCAGAGCTTCTAGTGCAGAGGGGAGGCAGACTACCCCCACAGCATGCACCACCAGGAAAACAGTCGAGAAGGCGGCAAGATCAGTGTTACAAGGTTGCAGTATCGTCTTTGCTACTTTGTTGCGGTTTTGCAGGAGTCCTGAGCAGTCAGCGGTCGATTCCATGGCAGAAGGTGAAGAGCGAGATGCAGAGGAACTCTGATGAGCTCTTGCATTCGTTATCTAAAGAATTCCCCAAAGCAAAGACCCTAAATAGCCAGAAAAGGAGGTTTGGCTACCTAGGAAGGAGGATAGGCTAGCAACACAGGTAAGAGCCTATCAGAAGGAGTCTCTGACGTCACCTGCTGGCACTGGCCACTCAGAGCAGTCCAGTGTACCAGCAGCACCTCTGTTTCCAAGATGGCAGAGGTCTGGAGCACACTGGAGGAGCTTTGGGCACCTCCCCTGGGAGGTGCAGGTCAGGGGAGTGGTCACTCACCTTTCCTTTGTCCAGTTTCACGCCAGAGCAGGGCTGGGGGATCCCTGAACTGGTGTAGACTGGCTTATGCAGAGATGGGCACCATCTGTGCCCATCAAAGCGTTTCCAGAGGCTGGGGGAGGCTACTCCTCCCCAGCACTAACACCTTTTTCCAAAGGGAGAGGGTGTAACACCCTCTCTCTGAGGAAGTCCTTTGTTTTGCCTTCCTGGGCCAAGCCTGGCTGGACCCCAGGAGGGCAGAAACCTGTCTGAGGGGTTGGCAGCAGCTGCAGTGAAACCCCGGGAAAGGTAGTTTGGCAGTACCCGGGTCTGTGCTAGAGACCCGGGGGATCATTGAATTGTTTCCCCAATGCCAGGATGGCATTGGGGTGACAATTCCATGATCTTAGACATGTTACATGGCCATGTTCGGAGTTACCATTGTGACGCTATACATAGGTAGTGACCTATGTATAGTGCACACGTGTAATGGTGTCCCCGCACTCACAAAGTCCGGGGAATTTGCCCTGAACAATGTGGGGGCACCTTGGCTAGTGCCAGGGTGCCCACACACTAAGTAACCTAGCACCCAACCTTTACCAGGTAAAGGTTAGACATATAGGTGACTTATAAGTTACTTAAGTGCAGTGGTAAATGGCTGTGAAATAACGTGGACGTTATTTCACTCAGGCTGCAGTGGCAGGCCTGTGTAAGAATTGTCAGAGCTCCCTATGGGTGGCAAAAGAAATGCTGCAGCCCATAGGGATCTCCTGGAACCCCAATACCCTGGGTACCTCAGTACCATATACTAGGGAATTATAAGGGTGTTCCAGTATGCCAATGTGAATTGGTGAAATTGGTCACTAGCCTGTTAGTGACAATTTGGAAAGCAAAGAGAGAGCATAACCACTGAGGTTCTGGTTAGCAGAGCCTCGGTGAGACAGTTAGTCATCACACAGGGAACACATACAGGGCACACTTATGAGCACTGGGGCCCTGGCTGGCAGGGTCCCAGTGACACATACACTAAAACAACATATATACAGTGAAATATGGGGGTAACATGCCAGGCAAGATGGTACTTTCATACATTTACCAGCTTTCCTTTCAAGGGCCCAGGGACTGGATAGGGCACAACTTGTCAGAGCAAGAGTCTCTCCAGAGACTTCAGGTGCTGGCAGAGAGAAGTCTTTTCTGTCCCTGAGACTTCAAACAACAGGAGGCAAGCTCTAAATCAAGCCCTTGGAGATTTCTTCACATGATGGAATGCACATCAAATTAATAAACACCAAATTCCTTGCTTACACGTTCTTCTCTTCCCTACAGAAAATGTAGTTCAGAATTTTCACTTTATCATTTGTACAAACTTTTTCCCCATTCCTACCTCAGGCCATTCAGAGAAACAATCTACCAACATAATAGCAAAAGCCTCCTTTCTGGTTATAATACCAAAAAGTCTGAGAATGTCAATCCCTAATAGTCTTCAACTGCTATAAGGATATTCAACGAGACTGACATGCACCACACAAACTTTGGCAGACTTGTCACTACTAGCACATGGTTTGCATTCCCTTTCCGATTCGTCCATAATCCTGTCAATACCAGGCCACCTTTACAGATTAATTTACAGATTATTCTTCTAGTATTTGAGATTGCCCCCACTTCCTCTCATATGCCAATATGTTCTTATTTTCAAACTCTATGGAGGAACAATCTTGTCACCGTTGATCATTATACCGTTAGATGCCATAAGTTCACTTTTTACCATAAAAGTGCAGCAAGATCAACTTTCACATTGCACTCCTATGGCCACCCATAAATCAAATATTCACAAATTAAATATATTACTTCATCATTCTGAATTGACCTTTCTGTAATTTCCTCTGAAATGGCTTCCCCAGACCATCCTTTCCAATTCCATGCACTCGCATCTTCCATCTGTTAAGCTACCAACATCATACTTGATATCCTCCATAGATCCTCCATCATTCTCTAGTGGGAAGCGGAACATGTAATCTGCTTCTACATTTACAGCCCGGGCACATATTTACATATTCATAAAAACACTGGTATACTTTAAGCATAGCTAATATCAGAGGCAAATGTGCTGTTAGAGACCTTCCTCCCCAGTTGAAAACATATTGACTAAAGGTTCATGGTATGTTCTCAACACTAACTACTTCCCCCAAAGAATTTGTCTAAGATGTTGAGTTGCCCATGTGCAAGCTAACATCTCTTTTTCAGTAACAACATAGGGGGTTATTCTAACTTTGGAGGAGGTGTTAATCCGTCCCAAAAGTGACGGAAAAGTGACGGATTTACCACCAGCCGTATTACGAGTCCATTATATCCTATGGAACTCGTAATACGGCTGGTGGTATATCCGTCACTTTACCGTCACTTTTGGGACGGATTAACACTCCTCCAAAGTTAGAATAACCCCCATAGTTCCTCTCAAAATTTCTCAATGTCCTAGAAGCATATGATACAACCCATTTGTCACAATTATATATTTGCATTAATACTGAACCTAATGCAATATCACTTGCATCCACTGCCTACATACATTCTTTCTGAACTGAATAGAAATGTAGGAGTGGCGCTTGTACTTTTTCTTTTTCAAAAATCAAAGGTATTCTTTTCATCCTTTTTTTAGTAGATATTGTCATAAAGGCAACATGGAGAATCCTTGCCAAAAAGGTTTTAACAATGTTGCTCCCGTAGTCCATCAATTTGTCACCAAAATATATAATGATTCCAGTAACAGCAGCAGCTTAATATACACAGCGTTCCCTCAAGCTCAGTTCATCTCCAACTCCTTTCTCTCTCATTTGAGAACATCCCAGCTCCCACATTCTAAAAATTAAACAAAGACATTACACACTAATTCTAACTATTACCTAACAGCCCACTACACTTTAGCCATGCATGTGCACTCAAGCGTGACATGAGCAACTATACACTGTTGCTAAAGATCGACACCCTCTCTTATGGTGTGCACAGCAGAGAGATTATATCCTCTTCACCTGGGACTTGCTTCACTGAAGGACCCATGGGATACTTGTCAAGCTAGGGATTATGAGGCACTGACTGAGTAAATTAACAACTAACGTTGACAGATTTGGTTCAGTTTGGTGAGTTTTGAGGTAGGGGATGGTAGCATGGTTTACTGGAGAATTTACTGGAAATAGAGGAATGAATGGCATGCAAATGTGTGTGCTGCGAAATGTAACATGAAGTTATCAGAAATGTAACATTGGAATGCTCACTCGCGCCTCTGCCATGCACAGTTTATTCATCCATAATTGCATTGCAAATCTTGCATTGGTGTTATAGAAGATGTCATGACTGATGTAATATGTGGAGCAATTAGCAGTGCATGGCGAAGACGTGAGTTTTAGTTACCTTAGGGCATGAGTTATAGTTACTTGATGCAACTGTAACTATAACTGCTGAATTTCTATGTTTTTGTGTGAAAAATGTGAACCTAACTATAACATACATGTAACCTTTGGTTTTCTAGTGAATGTCTAAGGATTTTTTAATTCGATTTTCTAACTATAACCTTGCTGTAACCTTTGAATTTTTCTGTGAATTTCTGAAATGTGGACTTTGGTTGACAGTCAGGTTACTCCATGTTCAAGCAAGGACCCTCACTCTAGCCAGGGTAAAAGAGAATCACCCTCAGCTAACCCCTGCTTACCCCCTTGGTAGCTTGGCAGAGCAGTAGGCTTAACTTCAGAGTGCTAGTTGTAAAGTATTTGTACCAACACACACTCAGTAACTTAATGAAAAACACTACAAAATGACACAACACCAGTTTAGAAAAATAGGAAATATTTATCTAAACAAAACAAGACCACAACAACAAAAATCCGACATACACAAGTCAAGTTATGAATTTTTAAAGATTAAACTCAAAAATAGCACTCAGAAACACAAAAATGCCAGTGGCGCCGGACACGGAGTCGCGTAGACCCCCAGGTACAGTACCTTGGTGAAGAAATGAAAACGTGCCGATGCGCGAAGTCGGGGAAGTCTGTGTGAATCCGCGCACTTCAAGCGGCTTCGGTCACGAAGTGATACGTCAACTTCCACGGAGTCACGGACTTCGGTGGGGCTGCAGCGATGTCGGGCCTGCGAAGGTCGTCACGTTCCAGCGAAGATCACGGAGTCGGTTGCAGGCAGCGTCATCAGATTCCGCAGTGGCGTCGGTCCGAAGTCGTCCAAAGTCGATTTCCTTGACTGTTCACCAGGGACTGGATAGAGCACAACTTGTCAGAGCAGGAGTCTCTCCAGAGACTCCAGGGGCCAGATGTAGCAACCCGTTTGTGAGTCGCAAATGGCGAAAATCGCCGTTTGCGAGTCACAAACGTGGGTTTGGCATGCAGAAATGCATATTGCGAGTCGTTACCGACTCGCAATATGCATTTCCGACTCGCAAATAGGAAGGGGTGTTCCCTTCCTATTTGCGAGTTGCTGTGGTATGCAATACCATTTACCATCCACTTCAAGTGGATGGTAACCCACTCGCAAATTGGAAGGGGTCCCCATGGGACCCCTTCCAGTTTGTGACTGGACCCCAAAATATTTTTTCAGGGCAGGGAGTGGTCCAAGGGACCACTCCCTGCCCTGAAAAAATACCGAAACAAAAGGTTTCGGTTTTTTTTGCAGTGCAGCTCGTTTTCCTGTCAGGAAAACGGGCTACACTTAAAAAAAAAAAACTGCTTTATTTAAAAGCAGGTCGCTAACATGGAGGTCTGCTGACGTCAGCAGGCCTCCATGTTAGCAAGTGCCTATACTCGCAATGGGGCCGCAATTTGCGACCCACCTCATGAATATTCATGAGGTGGGTCATTGCGACCCCATTGCGAGTCGCAGTCGGTGTCTGAGACACCGTACTCCATAGCAAATTGCAAGTCGCAATTTTGCATTTTGCTACATCTGGCCCCAGGTGCTGGAAGAGAGTCTTTGCTGTCCCTGAGGCTTCAAACAACAGGACGCAAGCTCTAAATCAAGCCCTTGGAGATTTCTTCACATGATGAAAGGCACACAAGGTCCAATCTTTGCCCTCTTACTCTGGCAAAAGCACCAACTGCAGGATAGCTCCACAAAGCACAGTCACAGGCGGGGAAACTCTTCTTCCTCAGCTCATCAGTTCTTCTCCAGGCAGAGGTTCCTCTTGTTTCCAGAAGTATTCTGAAGTCTGTGGTTTTGGGTGCCCTTCTTATACCCAATTTCTCCTTTGAAGTAGGCCTACTTCAAAGTAAAGTCTCTTTTGAATGTGAAATCCTGCCTTGCCCAGGCCAGGCCACAGACACTCACCAGGGGGTTGGAGACTGCATTGTGTAGGGGCAGGCACAGCCCTTTCAGGTGTAAGTGACCACTCCTCCCCTCCCTCCTAGCATAGATGGCTCATCAGTATATGCAGGCTACACCCCAGCTCCCTTTGTGTAACTGTCTAGTGTGAGGTGCAACCAGCCCAACTGTCAAACGGACCCAGGCAGGGAATCCACAAACAGGCAGAGTCATAGAAATGGTATAAGCAAGAAAATGCTCACTTTCTAAAAGTGACATTTTCAAACACACAATCTTAAAATCACCTTTACTAAAAGATGTATTTTTAGATTGTGAGCTCAGAGACCCCAAGCTCCACATGTCCATCTGCTCCCAAAGGGAATCTGCACTTTAATCAGATTTAAAGGTAGCCTCCATGTTAATCTATTGGAGGGACAAGCCTTGCAACAGTGAAGAACAAATGTAGCAATATTTCACTGTCAGGGCATATAAAACACATTACTATAAGTCCTACCTTAACCATACACTGCACCCTGCCCTTGGAGCTACCTAGGGCCTACCTTAGGGGTGCCTTACATGTAGGAAAAGGGGAGGTTTGGGCCTGGCAAGTGGGTACACTTGCCAAGTCAAATTTAGTGTTAAAAACTGCACACACAGACACTGCAGTGGCAGGTCTGAGACATGATTACAAAGCTAGTTATGAGGGTGGCACAACCAGTGCTGCAGGCCCACTAGTAGCATTTGATTTACAGGCCCTGGGCACCTCTAGTGCACTGTACTAGGGACTTACTAAAAAATCAAATATGCCAATCATGGATAAGCCAATTACATACACATTTGGTAAAGGAGCACTTGCACTTTAGCACTGGTTAGCAGTGGTAAAGTGCCCAGAGTAACAAAAACAGACAAATCAGAGCCTGGTACACATCAACAACCTGGGGAACAGAGGCAAAAAGTTAAGGGAGACCATGCCAAGGATGAAAAGTCTAACACGTGTTCCCCCCAGCTGAAAGTGGGGAGCAACTACCCATCCTCATGGGAGTTCTAATCACTAAGGCGGAAGAACCTGGATAGATCATCATCATTGGCGTATTCTGTACCAGGATGGTGTTCCACCGTAAAGTCCATCCTCTGTAGGGAAATGGACCACCTCAACAGGTTTGGATTCTCACCCCTCATCTGCATTAACCATCTGAGGGGCCTGTCTCAGAAGTGGGTCCCAAACAAGTAGGGTTTAACTTCTTCAGTGCCCAGACCACAGCAAACGCTTCACGTTCTATGGCACTCCACCTACGTTCCCTGGGTAGTAACCTCCTGCTAATGAATGCTACGGGTTGATCTAGGCCCTCTTCATTAAGCTGTGAGAGTACTGCTCCAATACCATGCTCTGAGGCGTGTGTTTACACAACAAACTCCTTGGAGTAGTCAGGTGCCTAAAGCACAGGTGCTGTGCACATGGCAGCCTTCAGGGTATCAAAAGCGTTCTGGCAAGCCTCTGTCCAGATCACTTTCCTGGGTTGCTTCTTCGAAGTCATCTCAGTTAAGGGGGTAACAATGGTACCATGTCCCTTAACAAACCGCCTGTAATATCCTGTGAGACCTAAAAAGGCTCTCACTTCAGTCTGGATCTTGGGAGGCTCCCAAGCCAAAATTGTGTCAATCTTAGGCTGTAGGGGGTGCCACCTGGCCACTCCCCACCTGGTGTCCTAAGTACACCACAGAACCCTGTCCTATTTGGCACTTGCTCACCTTTATAGTGAGGCCTGCCTTCTGCAGGTCCTCTAACACTCTCCAGAGGTGTTGCAGGTGTTCCTCTCATGTGGAACTAAACACAGCAATGTCATCCAGGTAGGCAGCACTGAACTCATCCATCCCAGCCAACACCTGGTTGACCAACCTCTGAAAGGTGGCAGGGGCATTCTTCATCCCAAATGGCATCACTTTAAATTGAAAGTGTCCATCTGGGGTAGAGAATGCTGACCTCTCCTTGGTCCCCTCAGTTAAGGCAATCTGCCAGTACCCAGATGGTAAATCAAACGTACTGAGGTATTTGGCAGCTCCCAACCGATCAATGAGCTCATCAGCTCGGGGGATGGGTGACTGCATCCGTTTTGCTAACTGCATTGAATCCCCGGCAGTCCACACAGAACCTTAGTTCTGGAGTGGCACCAGGTGCAGCAGCCCTTGGGACCAATACCAATGGGCTAGCCCAAGGACTGCTGGAGTGCTCAATAACCTCTAGGGTAAGCATTTTGGATACCTCATCCTTAATGCATGCCCAGACCCTGTCAGTCACCCTGTAAACCTTCTGTTGAATAGGTGTACTGTCCCCAGTGTCCACATCATGTGTGCACAAGTGTGTGACTCATCGGATCAGGGAAAACAGTGAGGAAAACTGTCCCAACACGTGGTGACAGTCACCTTGCTGTTCCTCAGTCAGGGAGGGGGAGAGGATCACTCCCTCCACTGACCCATCTTTTTCTCCTGCAGACAGAAGGTCGGGAAGAGGCTCACTCTCCTCCTCTACCCCATCATCTGTTGCTAGGAGCATTGACAGTTCAGTCCGCTCAAAGTGTGGCTTGAGGCGATTGACATGCAGGACCCTTAAAGGGTTCTTTGGAGACCACAAGTCCACCAGGTAGGTGACTTCACTCTTGCACTCCACCACCTCAAATTGCCCAGTTTATTTATCCTTGAGCGCCCTAGGCTCCACTGGCACCATCACCCACACTTTCTGACCAGGTTGAAACTCGACCAGAGTGGCATTCCGGTCGTACCACTGTTTCATATCCTCCTGGCTTGCTTCCATGTTCTCCTGAGCGAGACTCCTGTAGCTAAATACATCATGGGGTGGTTTACTAGGAGCTTTCTCCAAAGCTTCCTTCACCAGAGTCAAAGGTCCCCTCACAGGGTGGCCACATATGAGCTCAAAGGGGCTAAAGCTGAGTCCCTTTTGAGGCACCTTCTTGTAAGCGAACAGAAGGCATGGCAAAAGGACGTCTCACTCCTCCTCAAGGCCTCTGGCAGGTCCTGGATCATGCCTTTCACGTTGCGGTTGAATCTCTCAACCAGACCATTACCTTGGGGGTGGTAAGGGGTGGTGAACTTGTAGGTCACCCAACACACCTTCCACAGAGACTTCATATATGTGGATTTGAAGTTGGTACCCCTATCAGATACCACTTCCTTGGGGAACCCAATGCGGGTTAAAATGCCTACCACAGGGGCAGTGACGGTCTTTAGAGGAATGGCTTCTGGGTACTGGTTGACATGGCCCACCAAGGCCAGGATGAACCTGCTGCCCATGGCTGTCTTGGGATCCAGAGGCCCCACAATGTCAATACCAACCCTTTCAAAGGGGGTACTGACTACACAAAAAGGTTGGAGGGGCGCCTTACACTTCCCCCCTCTCTTGCCACTTGCCTGACAAGTTTGGCAAGAACTACAGTAGGTATCAGAGTGCTTTCGCTTTTGGGTCCAATGAAAGTGGGTGACAAGCCTGTAAAAGGTCTTGCCCTGCCCCAAGTGTCCAGCTAAAGGCACATCATGAGCCAGACCCAGTAGGAAGGCTCTAAAGCACTGGGGTACCACCATCACAGGGGCTGACCCAGTCTCAGGAACTTTAGGCTCGCTATACAGGAGGCCGTCCTCCCAGTAGATTAGGTGTGATCTTGGCTCCTCACCTGCTGCCTGGGCTGCAGCCTTTTGCCGCCGCCCCTCTAGAGTAGGGCATACCTTCTGTGCCTCACAGAATGCCTCTCTGGTGGGCCCCCCTTCCTGCTGCCACTGCGACAGCTCAGGGACCTCTCCCAGTTCAGTCACCTATTCCCCTGTAGGCTCAGGGGGGGGGGCACCCTCAGGCTCTGCCTCCTCCCGGACCGTGGGAACTTCAGAGGCCGGTTTCCTGCACCCCCTGCCCTTCCTCTTCTTGGTGGTCCCCTGGGTCACTGTTTCAGGCTCAAGGGGCTCTTGACCACTCTGAAGGGCTGCCATTGACCGGGTGGATACGCATACCCACCCAGGCAGACCCAACATCTCCAAGTGAGACCTGTGTTCCATCTCCTTCCAAGGGGAATCCTCCAGGTCATTGCCTAGCAAACAATCAACAGGCATGGTTGGACTCACAGCTACCTTCAAGGAACCTGAGACCCCCCTCATTTAAAGGGAACCTGCGCCACTCTGCACAGGCGCTCTGAGTTGTCCACTGCAACTACTTGGTGAAGTACCCGGGGATCTATCTGCTCTTCAGACACCAGCTGACTCCTCACTGTAGTCACACTGGCTCCTGTGTTTCTCAGAGCCTCCACCCTCTGTCCATTAATGGTCACCCACTGCCTGTACTTCTTAGTGTTTTCAGGCACTAGGGCTCTCTGGACCATCTCACTGTCCCCTAGTGAGACAAGGGTCATCTCAGCTGATTCCCACCCACCTGAAACCAACTCCTCCCTAAGCGCTACACTGGCCACACCCTGGGACGGCGCACCAGTGGGTGCTGGTGTACTTTTGGGGCATTTGGGGTCCCCACTCACATTACCCACCTGGTCACATGCGTAGCACTTACGTGGGGGACCACATACCACTGGCTTCCGTTTGGAGAACCATGGCTTCTTTTCACTGGGGGGTTGGGAATCCTTACCCTAAGAATCCATTTGGGGCCCTTTAGAGAACTCCCTCTGTTTACCCTTATCCCCCATTTTTTCTGAGAGGGACCCTGCCCACCCTTGGCGTGTTCTCCCCATACCTCTTTTGGACCCTGGTGCTCTCCCAGCGGTCCACTTCCTGTGCAAGCTTCCTGGGCTCAGTCAGCTTGCTGTCAATCAGGTACTGGCACAGCTCTGGAAAACATAAACTGTACAAGTGCTCCCTAGCAATCAAATTGTAAAGCCCCTCATACGTAGTTATCTTACTGCCCTTCACCCAACCATCCAGTGACCTGCAATAATAATCAACACATTCCAACCATGTTTGGGATTCCTTCTTCTTGTAGGACCTAAACTTATTCTTGTACTGCTCTGGGGTAAGACTATACCTTGTAAGCAAGGCATCCTTCATACTAGAGTAGGTGAGATTCTGAGCATCCCCTAAGGCTGTTAGTGTATCCCTCCCCTCTACCTGAAAGAGCTTCCACAGACCCATCCCCAAATGAGCTTCAGGGACCAGATTCATGTGGAGAGCAGACTCATACCCCTTGAACCACAAGTATATGTCGTCCTCGCTCTTGTAATCCTTCACAAGGTCTTTAGGAATGTGCACCCTCATCTCAGGCTGCACTGTAGGATTGCTGCCACCATCTCTGCTAGACTGGCACCTTGTGTCTAACTCCTTTAAGCTAAGCTCATGAGCCAGCTGCAGCTTAATTTCCTTAATGGCCAAACTTCTCAGCTCCATCTCCCTTTCCATCTCCATCTTTAGGCTGAACTTTTTCAGCTCCAATTGGTATTCCCTCTCTGCCTGTCTGTCCTGTAACTCTTCAGGTGTCAGACCCTTGGAGGACACACTGCTACCTGCCCTGGAGACTCTCTCCCTGGAAATAACAGGCCCACCCACTACATCATTGTGAGTGACTTGCACCCTCTCTTCCTCACCCTGGTCCTCCTCTGTGTACCCCTCAACTAATTTGGCTATCATCCAGGCCCTCAGTGCCTTTTGCAGCTCCTCCTTCTTGGAAGAGCTCTTAATGGGACAGACCAAATCTTTGCAGAACTGCTTCAACTGAGCCACGGTGTAGCTCTCCAATTTCTCTGTGTCAAAAGCAGCTCCAGCTGATGCATCTCCAGATTGAGACATGATGAAGAGTTAAACAAAAGTGCAAATTTCCAAGTCAGAAAACAAGTTCCCAAATGAAGTTTCCAAAAAAAAGTCAATCAAGGGATCAGCAAAAATAGAAGTAGAACAAAAATAGTCCCAAAGACAAAAAAACTAAGGGGGTCATTCTGACCTCGGCGGTAAAAGCCGTTTACCGCCGGTCAGAAGGCCTCCACAATACCGCCGCGGCCGCGGTTAGCCGCTACGGACATTCTGACCCACAACTGCAAAACCTCCAAAAATCCGACCTCCACTGCAGTCCGCCACATCAGCGGGCAGTGGTAAACTGGAGATGACCAAACCTCCACCGCCACGCCAACAGGAATACGCCCATGCCATTACGACCCGCAAATCCACGCGGCGGTCTTTCAAATGCGGTAGTCCATTGGCGGTACACACCGCCGCGGTCAAAATACACACACCTTTACAAAACTCAACCACATTGGACAATGTGAAAGGCACACACCTGAAACACATACACACACCACACCCACACACCCAATACAATATAAAAGACACACCCACATCACCAACAAACCCCTACTAACAAAAATCAGAGACGAAGGAGAGAGAGAAACATCACAGAATAGAGAGCTACATCACACAGAGGCACACTACACCATCACACAAACCACATAGAAGCACAAAGCACCACACACCAACACACACATCACCACATACAACACCCCACACCTCATACACACCACCCCATGGCACCCCAAAGGCACCCATGCTTTTCGGACCAAGAACTCCGGGTCATGGTGGAGGAAATTATAAGAGTTGAACCGCAGCTCTTCGGCTCACAGGTGCAGCACACCACCATAGCCAGGAAGGCGGAGCTATGGCAGCGGATCGTGGACAGGGTCAACGCGGTGGGACAGCATCCCAGAAATAGGGACGACATCCGCAAACGCTGGAACGACCTACGGGGGAAGGTGCGCTCGATGGTCTCGCGACACAACATCGCAGTGCAGAAGACTGGCGGGGGACCACCACCCACACCACCCGAATTCACAGCATGGGAGCAAGAGGTACTAAACATCCTGCATCCTGAGGGCCTCGCTGGAGTATCCGGAGGAATGGACTCTGGTAAGTACAAGCTCAACTACTTCACCCCCCCCAGCATGCTAACCACCACCCCCACCCTCACCCCCAACCCCCCATCACACATCCTCCCTGAGAATGTCTCTCCAGCACAACCCACCCAACACCAACCCCTGCATGCCACCACAGACTATGGACACCCATCACCTAAGCATGACCACTGCACATACCCCCCCCCCACAAACACCCTCACAACACCTCCCCCAAGGGAATGCCAGCACTGGGGGACAAGGGCACCCATAAATCGCACGCAATTGCACACACAGAAACAATAACCATACTCTCTTACCCCATGCAGGACCCGAACGACAACACACCGGTCAGGAGGGACCAGAAATGTCCATCCCACCCCCGGAAGAGGCCCCTAGTGATGACAGCAGCTCTGTCAACCTGGAACCTGATGACCAGCCCGGACCATCGGGGACCTCTGGACAGTCGGTTCCCCTCAGGCACCCACAGGCCACTGCAGACCCAACCCCCTCTGGGAACAACAGCACAGCTCCCACCCAGCGGGCCCATGCCTCTGTCTCTAGGACAGGTCAATCAGCGGTGTGTCTGCCACTACAGGGCACCCAGGGTAACCCACCACCCCAACAACAACAGGGACCTGGGGGCAGTCGTAGTGGGCACACCGTCCAGGGGACAGAGGCCGGGGGAAACCGGGCAACTCGGAGGGCTGCTGTGCGACAGGGGGGGGGAGGACAGGCCCAGGGAACCCACTCTCCAAGAGGCCCTCACCACCATCATGGCAGCCTACCACCACTCACAAGAGACGATGGCGACGGTACTGGCCAGGTTCCAGGAGATCCAGGCACAGCAGGAGGAACGCTACATGGGGTTCAGCGAACAACTAACCAACATCTCTACCGCTATGGGGAGCATAGTCCAGGCCCTCAACCGTATAGAGGACACGTTTCGGGACCATGTGGCATCACACAGGGCCCCTGTCACTAGCCCGGAACAGGAACAGCCTACCACCTCCGCCGGCGCTAGTGGACAGGAGGCCCCACCACAACGACAGGCCACCAGAACCCCACCTCCTGCTGAACAACAACCACCCCGCAAGAGGAGCCTGAGATCCAAAAAATCGACAGAGTAGGATGTCAAGACCCCCGCCAGCATCAGATACCCCCTGAAGTCCTCCCACTGTCCCACATTGCCACCCTGTCAAACCTTGAACTGCCCCTGCTCCATCCTTCCACAGGCATATGGACAATGCACCTGTGAGACTGAGAACTGGACTCCGCCATGGACATCACTCCACCCCCACCCATCACCGTTTGACTAGAATGTACCATCATCTTGCACTAAAAATAAATCACTCGTTGCACTGAAATCAATCAGGACTCAGCCTGTATTATTTACAAATGTATAACACATTACATATCAATTACGTTCTGTTAACTTTGTGCTGAACACATACCGAGGTCACTTAGCATTAGTCCATGGGCTAACCAAGCAGAAGTCACGCAGTGGGTCATACAGCACTGAAAAGGGAACGGAAAATCAAACATCAGTTGTAAAGTTCTGGGGGGAAATAGACAAAGTTGAGATGCAGGAGGCTTTCAGGAAATGTAAAATGGCATGGGTGATTCTTACCTGTGTGCTACTGAAAATACTGTTCTATTACTCTGTCCCTGTTGTCTGTGTCATCTTCTGAGACTTCCTCCTCTTTACTCTCCGCAGGCTCCACAGCTGCTTCAACACCACCATCTGCACCATCCTCCTGCAGGAAAGGAACCTGACGTCGCAATGCCAGATTGTGAAGCATACAGCAGGCCACGATGATATGGCACACCTTCTTTGGTGAGTACATCAGGGATCCCCCTGTCATATGCACACACCTAAACCTGGCCTTCAGGAGGCCAAAGGTCCTTTTTATGATCCTCATAGTTCGCCCATGGGCCTCATTGTACCGTTCCTCTGCCCTTGTCCGGGGATTCCTCACTGGGGTCAGTAGCCAAGGCAGGTTGGGGTAACCAGAGTCACCTATTAGCCACACACGTTGTCTCTGTAGCTGCTCCATCACATAGGGGATGCTGCTATTTCGCATAACATACGCGTCATGCACTGACCCAGGGAACTTGGCATTTACATGGGATATGTACTGGTCAGCCAAACAGACCACCTGGACATTCATCGAATGGTAATTTTTCCTGTTTCTGTACACCTGCTCATCGCCTTTTGGGGGCACCAAAGCCACATGGGTCCCATCAATGGCACCAATGATGTTGGGGATATGTCCAAGGGCATAGAAATCACCCTTCACTGTAGGCAAATCACCCTCCTCTGGGAAAATGATGTAGCTCCGCATGAGTTTCATCAGGGCAGACAACACTCTGGACAAAATCTTGGAAAACATAGGCTGAGACATTCCAGATGACATGGCCACTGTTGTCTGGAATGACCCACTTGCCAAAAAATGGAGGACTTACAGAACCTGCACCAGAGGGGGAATGCCTGTGGGTTGGTGGATGGGGGACATCAGGGCTGGCTCCAGCTGGGCACACAGTTCATATATAGTGGCACGGTCAAGTCTGTAGCGTAGTATTATATGGCGTTCTTCCATTGTCGACAGGTCCACCAGCGGACGGTACACGCGAGGATTCATCCTTCTCCTCGGAAGTCCCAGCGGACGGTGCCTAGGAAGGACAACATGGAGCACCGAGTCAGGCAAACCACAGGTACGTTCACACAGCTTGCACAGTTAAAGAATCGCAATGCATTGAAAGGCGTGTATGTGTGGCAATGCAAGGCCTAGGCCTGTGTGACGCAGTCAAATTTAAGCCATGTGGGCCCTTGAAATGGCGGCTGCCTGACCTGTGAAGTGGGACAATGGGATGTGAGGTCAATGCGCTGGCGTGGCACACCGTGACCGCCATTTTCTATCTGATTAATCACTCGAGACCTGATCATCCACAGGAGAGGACCTATACTGCAAGTGCTGCTGTGAACTCGATCTGGAAGTGACAATGGCTGCTGCGACTGGGGAAAGGGCCCCTGCCTTCACGTCTGAAGAGTTGGAGAAACTTGTGGATGGGGTCCTCCCCCAGTATGCGCTACTCTACGGTCCTCCAGACCAACAGGTGAGTACACTGAGTGCTCCTTGAATGGTCTATGCCTGTGTGGAGTGGGGTGGCTGTCAGTTGGTGGGGTGGGGAGAAAATGAGGAGTGCAACGCACGACAGATGTGAGAATGGGCCACATGGCAAGGTTGGGGAGGGGGGTGCATTTACTCCATACATGCAGAAATGTGACGTTTTCTCTTTCCCACCCTGTACATGTCAAACAGGTGCGCGCCCATCAGAAAATCGATATTTGGCGTGCCATCGCCAAGGAAGTCCGGGCCCTGGGGGTCTACACCAGACGGGGCACCCACTGTCGGAAGAGGTGGGAGGACATCCGCCGCGGAACCCGTAAGACCACAGACACCCTGCTGGGGATGGCCTCCCGACCTAGGAGGGGTGCCAGTCGTACCCTTACCCCCCTGATGTCCCGGATCCTGGCGGTGGCCTACCCTGAGTTGGATGGGCGCTTGAGGACAGCACAGCAGACACAAGGGGGTGAGTATCAGCACATTCTGCTATCCTTACGCGCAGTTGAGGCGTCTGGGTGGGGGAGGAGGCCTGTGTGTGACAGTAGGCCAGGGCGCTTTCCGTAGTGTAGTCCCCTCCCTTAGACATGGCCCTGTGCCCCCGCCCCCCACCTCTGTAGGGTGCCAAGTGCAGCTATCCATGGTCCTCCATCACCCATGTGCGCGTCTGTTGTCCCTAGACCTGTTGGCCTAGTCAGAAGTACTGAGTAGTATACCCCAAGTTCGCGGGTTAGTGCAAGAGGCACCTGTGTCTGTCCTCTCCGCCAAGGGTTTTGACAAGGCATACACTCAACGTTGTTTTATTTCTCCCCCCCCCTTATTCTTTGTTTTCTTGTGCATTAGCATCATCAGGCGGAGGAGAATTGGCGTCGGAGCACGAGGGAGCTGCAGGTCACCAGGCCCCGGTGGGCACTGACACAGACACCGAGGGCACCAGTGATCCGGAGGGCGAGGGGAGCACCACAACGGGGGCCAGTGGAGACACCAGCGACACGGACACGTCCTCGTTTGGGAGCTCCCTAGCGGGGGCGGCAACATCTGTGCCCCCCGCAACAACAGGTACAGCCGCCACCCAGCACCGCCCTCCCAGCAGCCCCTCAGTCTTCGCTCCATGTCCGTTCACCCAGGAAGGCGCGCGTCTCCTTCGTCCCAGGCACCTCAGCCCCTGCCTCTGTTACCCCTGCTGCCCTCAGTGCGGAGCTCATTGACCTGGTGAGGACGCTCATTGTTGGGCAGACCACCCTTTTGAATGCCATCCAGGGGGTGCAAAGGGAGGTGCAACAGAGCAATGCCTACCTGGAGGGCATTCATTCGGGTCAGGCTGCCCATCAACGAGCGTTCACTTCTCTGGCCTCAGCACTGCCGGCAGCCATTGTCCCTGTCTCCAGTCTCCCTCTTCTGACTGCCTCCACCCTTTCTCTGTCTCCTGTTCCTCAGCCTATCCCATCCACACCATCAGACCAGCCTGCACACACCTCAATACCAAAGGCCAGCTCATCCAAACATAAGCACCACAGAACACACAAGCATTCACCCAAGCAACACCCAGATGCAGACATACCAACATTCACTCCCACCTCTGTGTCCCCCACCTCCTCGTCTCCCTCCTCCCTCCCTGTGACGTCTACACTCACACCTGCGTGCACACCAACATCAGCCAGTTCTTCCATCACCAGCACACCCTCCACTACAGTCCTCACACGTGCAGTCACCACCCCCACTGCCATCTACACGTCCCCTGTGTCCTCTCCCACTGTGTCTGTCACCCCCTCTTCCAAGACACATAAACGCAGGCAGCCACCCAAGCAACAGCCAACCACCTCACGACAGCCTACGTCCCAGTCACCTGCACCCAAGGACAGCACACCTGACTCTCCTACAACCACATCCTCTTCCTCCACTTCTATCACCACTACTCCTACCCTTTACCTTGGTCCAAAGAAGTATTACCTCTCCAATGTTGACCTCTTTCCCTCCCCTGACCCACCCCCTCCATCTGGGAAAAGTCCCAAAGGCACCTCAGCCACCACCAGCCCAGCTGCTAAGGTACAAGTGGTGCATGGATTATGGAGCCCACCCTTTGGCGGCAGTGACACTTCACTGAGCAGCAAGGGGACTGCCAGCCCCCCCAGGCAAGAGGACCCGGAAAGTGAAGGGCCGCCGTGAGCGGACTGAGACGGCTGCGTCCAAGGAGGTAACTCCGGCCACTTCACCTGCCACAACAGCCAGGGGAGGCAAGGGCCTGAGAGCCCCATCTAAGGAGCGGAAGGGCAGCAGGGCGGAGAGGCCAGCCAGCAGGAGCGCGGAGCAGGAGGGCCCCACACGCCCCATCCCGCCTGCAAGGGATGACACCAAAGGGCCCAGGACTCCGTCTCCGAAGGGGCCTGACACTGCACGTTCGGAGGGCGAGTGAGCAGGTTGTCAAGGCCAGGTCTGACTCCCTACACTGACTGGAAGAGCACCGCTGAACAGGGCCCCACCGTGCAGAAGAGCACCGCTGAACAGGGCCCCGCCATGAAGAAAAGCACCGCTGAACAGGGCCCCGCCGTGCAGAAGAGCACCGCTGAACAGGGCCCGCCATGAAGAAAAGCACCGCTGAACAGGGCCCCGCCGTGCAGAAGAGCACCGCTGAACAGGGCCCCGCCGTGCAGAAGAGCACCGCTGAAGAGGGCCCCGCCGTGCAGAAGAGCACCGCTGAACAGGGCCCCGCCGTGCAGAAGAGCACCGCTGAACAGGGCCCCGCCATGAAGAAAAGCACAGCTGAACAGGGCCCCGCCGTGCAGAAGAGCACCGCTGAACAGGGCCCCGCCGTGCAGAAGAGCACCGCTGAACAGGGCCCCGCCATGAAGAAAAGCACCGCTGAACAGGGCCCCACCGTGCAGAAGAGCACCGCTGAACAGGGCCCCGCCGTGCAGAAGAGCACCGCTGAACAGGGCCCTGCCATGAAGAAAAGCACCGCTGAACAGGGCCCCGCCGTGCAGAAGAGCACTGCTGAACAGGGCCCTGCCGTGCAGAAGAGCACCGCTGAAGAGGGCCCCGCCGTGCAGAAGAGCACCGCTGAAGAGGGCCCCGCCGTCTCAAGCACCGCTCCGCTGGGCCCTTCCTGTCATGCACCGCTCCGCTGGACCCCGCCGTCTCAAGCACCGCTCCGCTGGGCCCTTCATCTCAAGCACCGCTCCGCTGGGCCCCGCCGTCTCAAGCACCGCTCCGCTGGGCCCTTCCTGTCAAGCACTGTTCACGGTTCACTGTGCCCACCATGCATCCTCCATGACCAGTGGACTCTGTTATCCACCTGATGGACTGTGGCTTTGCACTCCCCAGGATGGCACAGTGGGCAAGCCACCCACTGTAGAGACTTTGAGAGACTGTGGCTTTGCACTCCCCAGGATATGTCAGTGGGCATGGTGGCCCCTTCGTGGATCTGGCGTCGTGGACTCATGTGGCTGTGGTGCCCCCCCCTTCCCTTCCCCCTGAGGTGTCTGTAGTTTTGTCACCAGATGCCCCTGCAGTGTTCTCTCCAAAGGACTCAGGTCTCCTGTGTGGGCTTTGCCCTTGTTTCGCTGCACTTTGGCCCACGGACATGATGAATTCGTAAGATGTGCAGGACTACTTGCTTCAGTTATCCACTGCTGTGTAAATACTTTTTTTTTAATGAAATATTTTTTGATGGTTGAATAAGATTTTTCTGCAGCTATTTTGTACATAAATATTTATTCTCAATTTGGTTATGTCATTGTATTTTTTACGGGTGTTTGGGTGGTGTCACTGTGAGTTGTTGCTCTGCATTGGTGTGTACATCTTGGGGGGGGTGGGGGTCGCATATGTGTGTGCCCGTAACCTTTCGTCCTCCCCCCTCCCGTGTGTCGTAGGTGCAGTACTCACCGTTGTCGTCTGCGCCGGACTTCGTACTCGTGGTAGATGAGAAGGTAGACGAGAGCAGGTAGGATGTTTAATTCGGGTTCCATGCTGTCCTCCTTCCTCGTGGAGTGCGTAGAGGTGAGCGTTTTCCCGTTCGTAGTCTGTTTCCGCCGTGTTTTTATCGGCGGTGGTCCCGCCCCGGAAAAGGTGGCGGATTGGTGAGTTGTGATAGTGTGGGCGGTACATTGTCTGCCGCCTGGCTGTTGGCGGTGACCGCCGCGCTGTTTGTCGGTCCCGCCGTGGCGGTCGGAGTGTTAAAGTGGCGGGCTGTGTTGGCGGTTCCCGCCAGGGTCAGAATTCCATTTTTTGGACCGCCGGCCTGGTGGCAGTTTGGCCGCCGCTTTATCACCGACCGCCAGGGTTAAAATCACCCCCTAAAACACAAGACAAGTAGTATGTGGTCACGTAGTGGTCTGAACTCAAACAGTAGTGTACACTTAATCACTTTATGGCAAGTACAAATACAAGTCCAAATCCCAACCGCTGATCACTAATGTTAGAAATTGGGTCTTCGGTTGACAGTCAGGTTACCCCCTGTTCAAGCAAGGGCCCTCACTCTAGTCAGGGTAAAAGAGAATCACCCTCGGCTAACCCCTGCTTAGCCCCTTGGTAGCTTGGCAGAGCAGTAGGCTTAACTTCAGAGTGCTAGGTGTAAAGTATTTGTACCAACACACACACAGTAACTTAATGAAAAACACTACAAAATGACACAACACCAGTTTAGAAAAATAGGAAATATTTATCTAAACAAAACAAGACCAAAACAACAACAATCCGACATGCACAAGTCAAGTTATGAATTTTTAAAGATGAAACTCAAAAATAGCACTTAGAAACACAAAATGCTTCAAGGAGCTGTTAATACGGCATCATGATGGAGTCATTCCCAACAATCCGACACCAGCGGCGCCGGACACGGAGTCGCGTAGGCCCCCAGGTACAGTACCTTGGTGAAGAAATGAAAATGAGCCGATGCGCGAAGTCTGTGTAAAACGTTAAATCCATGCGGCGTGGGTCACGAGGTGATGCAGTGAGTTCCACAGAGTCACGGACTTCAGTGGGGCTGCAGCAATGTCGGGCCTGCGAAGGTTGTCACGTTCCAGCAAAGATCACGGAGTCAGTTGCAGGCGTCATCACCAGATTCCACAGCAGCGTCGGTCCGAAGTCGTCCGAAGTCGATTTCCTTGAATGTTCACCAGATTTCCTTTCAAGGGCCCAGGGACTGGACAGGGCACAACTTGTCAGAGCAAGAGTAGTCTCTCCAGAGACTCCAGGTGCTGGCAGAGAGACGTATTTGCTATCCCTGAGACTTCAAACAACAGGAGGCAAGCTCTAAATCAAGCCCTTGAAGATTTCTTCACATGATGGAAGGCACACAAAGTCCAGTCTTTGCCCTCTTACTCTGGCAGAATCAGCAACTGCAGGATAGCTCCACAAAGCACAGTCACAGGCAGGGAAACTCTTCTTCCTCAGCTCTTCAGCTCTTTTCCAGGCAGAGGTTCATCTTGTTTCCAGAAGTGTTCTAAAGTCTGTGGTTTTGGGTGCCCTTCTTTTGCCCAATTTCTCCTTTGAAGTAGGTCTACTTCAAAGTAAAGTCACTTTTGAATGTGAAATTCTGCCTTGCCCAGGCCAGGCCCCAGACACTCACCAGGGGGTTGGAGACTGCATTGTGTAAGGGCAGGCACAGCCCTTTCAGGTGTAAGTGACCACTCCTCCCCTCCCCTCCCTCCTAGCATAGATGGCTCATCAGGATATGCAGGCTACACCCCAGCTCCCTTTGTGTCACTGTCTAGTGTGAGGTGCAACCAGCCCAACTGTCAAACTGTCACCGCCAGGGAATCCACAAACAGGCAGAGTCACAGAAATGGTATAAGCAAGAAAATGCTCACTTTCTAAAAGTGACATTTTCAAACACACAATCTAAAAATCGCCTTTACTAAAGATGTATTTTTGAATTGTGAGCTGAGAGACCCCAAACTCCACATGTCCATCCGCTCCCAAAGGGAATCCACACTTTAATCAGATTTAAAGGTAGCCCCCATGTTAATCTATGAGAGGGACAGGCCTTGCAACAGTGAAAAACTAATTAAGCAATATTTCACTGTCAGGACATATAAAACACATTACTATATGTCCTACCTTAAGCATACACTGCACCCTGCCCTTGGGGCTACCTAGGGCCTACCTTAGGGGTGCCTTACATGTAAGAAAAGGGAAGGTTCAGGCCTGGCAAGTGGGTACAGTTGCCACGTCGAATTTACAATAAACAACTGCACACACAGACACTGCAGTGGCAGGTCTGAGACATGATTACAAAGCTGCTTATGTGGGTGGCACAACCAGTGCTGCAGGCCCACTAGTAGCATTTGATTTACAGGCCCTGGGCACCTCTAGTGCACTGTACTATGGACTTACTAATAAATCATTTATGCCAATCATGGATAAGCCAATTACATACACATTTGGTAAAGGAGCACTTGCACTTTAGCACTGGTTAGCAGTGGTAAAGTACCCAGAGCAACAAAAACAGCCACATCAGAGTTCGGCACATATCAACAACCTGGGGAACAGAGGCAAAAAGTTAAGGGAGACCACGCCAAGGATGAAAAGTCTATCAATTTCTATGCTTTTTTATTGCTATTTCCTACCTATAATGTCCTAGTAACCTTTATTTTTTTCAGTGATTTCCAGTTTTTTTTTTTTATGTAAAGTAATATTTACATACCAAATGTTAAACCAATCTCTGCCATGCATGGTGGGGGTTGGCTGAAGGGCCTGGCCTTAGTCCATGCCCTGCAACCAACCCCAGCCATATTCAGCCAACCTCGTGCAATGCATGCCCTTTAGCTGTCGCATCAGAGGTTTGGCCGCAGTGCCAGGCAGCGTGCAGCCAACCCTGTACTGCATTTACCCTTTGGCAATGCGTAATAAGGGGATTGCTGCAGGGTCTGTGGCCAGGCCCTCGGGCCAACCCCCAAAGGCAACCTCCCCATGGACTCCTTCCCTGGGACAGTTTTGGCCCTGGCTACCCCATCACTGGTGGGGCCCACAAGGCCCCCCTCCTTAGGCCAATTTTGGTCTCAGGCACCCCATCCCCTGGGGCTCAGCACTTTATTTAAAGTAGAGGGGAGATTGCAGCCCCCCTTCCTGGGCTGATTTCAGCCCAAGTGACCCTATCCTCTGGGCCCAGTGCTTTAAATTGGGAAGGGAGCACAAGTCCTCCTCCCTAGGCCTTTTTTGGCACCGGGAACCCCATCCTGCGGGGCCCACCATTATATTTATGGAGGAGGGGGCATGCAGCCCCCCTCCCTGGGCTGATTACATGCCCAGTGACCCCATCTCCAGGGGACACGGACATATATTGTGAGTTGGAGAGGGGCATGAAGCCCTCTACTGGGCCAATTTTGGTCCCGGGGACCTATCCTCAGTGCCCAGCACCTTTTTTAAATGGGGAGTAGGGCACGTAACCCTCGTCCCTGGGCTAATATCAGTCCTGTGAAGCCCATTCCCTGGAGCCCAGCAAATTACTAGAGGGGAGGGGGCCATATGGCCCCCTTTGCCAGGCTGGTTTTGGCCCCAGCCAACAAAGTCCTCATTGGGGACCATGGGAGAAGTTCAAGGCCCCTATGGTCCCAGCTGACACCCTGCATCCAGTGGGAGCCGCCATGACTCTGACCCACAGGGAACATCTAATAATACTGATCCCTGAGAGTGGGAGAAATATTCTGATTTGTTACACTGCCCACATCACTGCAGGCAGGGAACAGATCTAAAGTCTGCTCCCATCTGACCGGAGCATTGTTTAAGCTCCTGCCAGCTGGAAAAGGATGTCGTGTTTGCACTCACTTGGCAGGAGCTTTGAAATTTCTCCCGCCAAGTGAGAGGAAATTCAGGATTTCCTGCCCATGCCAGTGGGCACATAGGGACACAGCAGGAGCTGGTGCTGGGGGATGGGTTTCCCAGAGACATTAATGGCTCCAGGGGAGGGACCTCATGGCTCCCTCCCCTTTGTTATTGTGGCCAGGTCCCAGAGGATGGGGTCCCTAGGACTAAAATCAGCCCAGAGATAGGGGCTGAAAAGCCACCCCCCCATTAGTAGTAAACCGGGCCCCAGGGGATGGGGTCCCTGAGGCTGAAATTCATCTGGGCAGGGGGGCTAGGGGCTCATATTCCTATTCCTACCATGCCCTCTTGTGTTTCTTTTACCTTTTTTTGTGGACTTGAGCAGAGTCCTGCACCCCAGGATGGCTGCCACCACTCCCTGGTTCAAGTGGTGGCACCCAGTCAGATCTCAGTATGAGATCTGTTAGATCTGCAGACCCTCCATGTCATAAGATATACATAATATTATTTTTTTAACTACTTACAAACTACTGAACGGATTTACACCAGTTACAAAAATAGATCTTTCTGGACTAAGATCTAGCTTGCTGATACATTTTGTGTATTTCCATTCAGTGTTTTTGGTCTGTGCTCATTCTAAAATCCCAGTGAGAAATTGCCTGGGGGAAGTACATTTTAGGATCCTCCTTTTTCACAGTATCTTGCTTGACAAATCGCTGAAACATTACAGACAGCAGCTGAATTGACTGGTATACAAGTGTTAAAGATTCCCTGTGGCCAACCCCCCTAACCACCCAACCAGTTGTTGTGCACAGCCCTCTGCATATGCACGACGGAAGTTGGCCATGGCCTCTCTGGGTGTGAGAATAGCTGTGAGAGGATGTATCTGGGGTACGAGTGGCTGTCAGAGTGTCTGGGAGTGAGAGTGTGTACATCAGTGTTTTAGTGGGTGCATCAGTATGTGCGCCGGTCTGAGAGTGGGTGCATCAGGGTGTCAGTGGGTCTGTGAGTGGGTGTGTGACGGTCTGAGTGTGAGTGATTGCATAACTGTCAAATTGGGGCTGAGTGGGTGCATGAGAGTCTGACTGGGGCAGTGAGTAAGTACATGAGGTTCTGAGTGGGTCTGTGAGTGGATGCATGAGTGTGTGAGTGGGTCTGTGATTCAGTGCATGAGTGTCTGAGTAGGTCTGTGAGTGGGTGTGAAAGTATGTGATTGGATTGGGAGAATTGATTGAAAGGCAGACAGAGAGATAGAGAAAGAAAGTGAGAGGGAAAGATATAGAGTTTTTAAGGTGTTGATGTATGATATACTTAGAGTGAGTTATTTGTCTCTGTTTTTTTACACTTTGCTCCGGGTGGTGGTAGTCCCCAGGGCATGGGGGACGTGCCCCCCACATATTTTAAATGAAAGCCCTGGGGAGGTGGCAGTTCCCAGGGCAGCGTGGGTACAGGCTCCCCTTGCATATTCATAAACAAAGTCCCCTAAGCTGTAACATTGTGCCTGGATTGCTGAAGAGACTTTTATCAGTTTACAGCTCAGCAAGAATGGCACTGTGCAACTCCTATGCTTAAAGATTTAGCTATACAATGGCAAAAGACTGTGTCCCTTCCTAGCTCAGTGTGGATGGCACTGTGCTATTCTTATGCTTAAAACATTGCTAGAAAAACAGACATTTGAGATTTCACTCATAAAAAAACATAGAAATTCAGCAGTTATAGTTATCTTAGCTAACTATCTTAGCTAACTAAAATGTATACCCCTTCAATGCATTGCTTATGATCTCACATGACTTATGACATGGCCAGTTACATCACTGGTGACTTCACTGGTGGCATCTCAAATGACATCAGTGATGACATCATTCTGAGAATGTGTTTCAAAAATGTTTCTTGAATTAAAGTTCAATACTAAGTTATTGCATCAGATACTGTATTTCTGATGAGGAATACTATTTCTAACATTTTTCATCTGAGTGGCACATCACTGATGACATCACTGAAGACATATCAAATTACATCACGGATGACATCAGCTAGTGAGTGCAAGTGTTTCAAAAAAGTTCCTAAGAATGAAAGATCAGTACTAAGCTACTGCATACGTTAAATTACTATTCTTGCTGTACTTCTGATAAGTGGCTTTATGGGTGGGTGAGTGGCTGTGTGAGTAGTGGTTAGGTGAGTGAGTTGGTGTGTGAATTGTTGTATGTTTGAACGAGCAGCTCTGTCAGTAGCTGTTTTGTGACTGAGTAGGTGTATGTGTGGCTGTGTGGGTGCTTAATTGGGAGTGAGTAGCTGTATGGGTAAATAGATAGGTGTGGGAGTAGCTTTATGGGTGATTGAGAGACTGTGAGTCTCTATGTGGATGAGTCAGTGGGTGTGTGAATGACTGCATGGGTGAGTGTGTGCTTGTGTCAGTGACTGTCTTGATGAGTGAGTACATGTACTAGTAGCTGTATGACTAAGTGAGAGGGTGGGTAAGTATCTGTGTGGGTGAGTGAGTGGTTGTGTTAGTGGTTGTATGGGTGAGTGGTGGGTGTGTAAGTAGCTGCATAGGTTCGAGTAGATGTATGTTTGTATGACTCAGTGTTTGAGTGGCTGTATTGGTGAGCGAGTATGTGTATGAATGGGTATATACGTGTGTGAGGGGGGTTATGTGTGGTTATGTAGATGATGTCATAATTGGTGTCATCAGCGATGTCATTTGAGATGTCATCAGTGATGCATCTCACCATCTCATAAGGGATGTAATATGTGAGGTCATAAGCAGTGCATTAAAGGGGCATAAGTTATAATTAGCTCAGATAACTACAAATGCTGATTTTTTATGGATCTGTATTAGTGAAATATGAGCTTAACTATAACATTGATGTAACCTTTGTTTTTTTCAGTGAATTTCGATGTTTTTTTAAAAAATTAAGTAATTTTCAGTACTTTATGTTAATTCAACCACATAGTCAAAGGCTGCGCGCAGAGGTGGTTGGCAGCAGGGCCTGGCTTATGGAGTTTGGTGGAGATGTGAACATATTTCAGTGTATCATGAATGTGTCTACAAAAGTGGCTGGAAATGTGCTCAAGGATACCTTTTAGTAAGCTACCCATCAGCTGTGAAAAGCTCAGGAAGATGTTGCATACTGCTAATGAATTTATGGCAGGAGGTCTAGACCATTTTACATTCTTGTATTATCAATACATAAGATATTGCACTCGAAAGAGCAAGGTATCAAACACCTCCATCGAGGAGTACAGAAAGTTGTTCAAGGTGGAACTGCAGGGAATGAACACCTGCTTTGCCTTGGCTGTGCACAAGATGTTAGGATGCTTTTTACTTTACATAAGTAAGTGTTCCTTTGTTTGGTGAAGAAGTGATCATATTTCTCTGCATCAAGAACACATCTCCAAAACTGATGGGAAACACCCTTGGGGATGCTTTTTAGTAAGCTATCATCATCCTGAGAAAAGTACGGGAGGACATTGCATGTCATTAATAATGGGACAGGGCATCTTATCTATTTTACATGCTTGTTGTACCACTATATAAGATATTGCGTTAGAAAGAGCATGGATGCAAACACCACGATCAATGATTACAGTAATGTTTCAAGGTGGAGCAGCAGAGACAACACACTTGCTTTGACTTGACCATGAGCAAGTCATTAGGATGCTTTGTGCTTTACAGAAGTAAGTTCTTCTTGTTTTGTGGTTTAGATGTGATCACATTTCTGTTCATCAAGAACACATCTTCAAAATAGTAGGGAAACACGCATGGGGAGACTTTTAGCAAGCTGTCTCTCACCCTGAGAAAAGGACTGGATGATGTTGCATACCACTAATGTATGAGAGACAGGGGTTCAAGGCCATTTTTTGTGATCGTTTTATCGCTACATAAGATATTGCACTGGAAAGATCAATTATGCAAACACCTCCATTGAGGATTACAGATAAGATTTCAAGGTGGAACTGCAGAGAAAACATACTTGCTCTTCTTTGGCTATGCAGGAGTGTTGGACTTTTTGCCTTATACAGGGTCATCCCCAGTCTTTTTGCCTCCTTCCTCCTGGTTTTTCTGACCTCTCGCTGTTGGCTCTAGGACTCTGAGCACTTTATCACTGCTGACCAGTGCTAAAGTGCAGGTGGTCTCCCATCTAAAGTTGGTATGGTTGGCTTATACCTAATTGGCATATTTAATTTACCTATAAGTCCCTTGTACATTTGTATCTCTATACCCAGGGCCTGTAAATTAAATACTACTAGTGGGCCTGCAGCGCTGCTTGCGCCACCCACTGAAGTAGACTTTCAAACCTGTCTCAGGCCTGCTAGCGCAGGGCCTGTGTGCGCAGTTTTTTGCCACAGGGACCTGGCATCTAAACTTACTTGCCAGGCCCAGAACTCCCTTTTTACTACATGTAAGTCACCCCTAAGGTACGCCCTAGCTAGCCCTATGGGCAGGGTGCCATGTATGTAGAAAGGCAGGACATGTGCTATATTGCATGGCCTGTCCTAGTACTGACAAACAGCCTAACTTGGTGTCTCACTGCTGTGAGTGCTGCCTTCTCATAGGATTGCATTAGAAATGCCCTGCCTTATGTGTAAGGGGTATTGTCTGATTTATGAGGGGTAGCGTAGGCGTGTTTGGTATGGTTGTGATGGTGATAATAAATGCTGCTTCCTGGTGTGGGTGTATTTTTTATTACTATCACAGAAATGCCACTTCTAGAAAGTGCGCATTTATCTGTGCTTATGACTCTGGTGTTTTGCAGCTTGACTCCAATCCACGTCTGGGCAGAGTGACAGTTGGGGCTTTGTGCATACTTTTCAGACAGCCTATACACAGGGAGGGTGGAGGTGTCACAGAGGTGCATCTGCATACTGAATAGTCTTCCTGGGCTGAGAGAAGGGAGAGGCGGGGCACACCTGCATTTGTAAAGACTGTGCCCTGGCCTCACACAATAGGGTCGTTAACCCCCCACTGATGTTTGGAGCCTGTGCTGAAAGGAGAGAGGGGCACTCCCAGAACCAGTTGTAACTGGCTGGAACCTCCTCTCCCTACCATTGTAAAACACTGTAAGAACTGACTATAAGTACAGGGGAATTTTCCCCACAATTTGGAGACTCTTGGAATCATCTTGGAACTGGACACCAAAGGCTGAAAGGACTCACCAGGAACCGCCATGGACTGCTGCTGCTGTGCTGACCTGTGACCTGCCTGGTCACTGTGAAGGACTTGCCACTTGCTGCCTTTCCCTTGTGCTGGCCTGTAGCTGGGCCCTCCACCTGAGGACCTTGCTCCCCAGCGGCAGGGTGCTGTGGCTCCTGACCCCTGCATCCATTTCTTCACGAGGGGTGCTTCTAGCAGTGTATTGACCAGACCTCTACTTCCACTGCAGCTAGTGGGCAGGAGGCCCCGCCACAGGACCCACAGGCCACCAGCACCCGTCCCCCTGCAGAAGGTGAACTATCCTGTAAACATTCCCTGCGACTGAGACAGAAGCAAGAGACACTTACTAAGACCAAGACCACCACCAGGAAATGAGACTCTCCTGAATTACCCCCTTGTGTGCACCCTGTCACCTTGTCCACTTTGAACAGCATTTGCTCCCCTTCTTATGGCCACGTGGACACTGGACCTGAGCTACAAACAGACTGGAACAATACCCTGGACTTTCCTCTACCATCACCCCATTCAATTGCACCTTTCCCTCAATTTTACAGCTCTGCAATAAACACCCTTGAACACAACTTGACATAGTATTTTATGTGTTGAGAATGTGCTTTTCGGGAAACAGTCACATCTAGTGCAAATGATCTGAACACTGTGATAGAATACAATTAATGACCTGTAACTGTCTATAGTAATCACATCAGGACACTGTTTTCATATCACCAACGTCTGTAAAATGACAAGCCATAAGTGACAGTAAGTTGAGATGCAGAGGAAGTGAATGCCATCATGCTACAGTCACACAGATACAATCAAGAGTCAGAGAAATTATCAGTTCCACTATCTCACCTGTGTGTCATTGGAAGTAATGATGTATAACAGATGTTCTGTTGTCCACATCATCATCCACTACCTCCTCATCCTCACTGTCCTCAGGGTCCACTGCTGCCCCAGGGGCATCTCCTGTCTCCTCCTGCAGAAAAGGCACATGTCGTCTGAGGGCCAGGTTGTGCAACATGCAGCATGCCAATACTATCTGGAACACCTTCTCAGGTGAGTGGCACAGGAGTCCACCTGTCAAATGGAGGCACCTGAACCTGGCCTTCAGGAGGCCAAAGGTCCTTCTGATTATTCTTCTGGTTCGTCCATGTGACTCATTATAACTGTTCTCACCTTGTCCTGGCATTACTCATAGGGGTCAGGAGCCACAATAGGTTTGGGTAGCTAGAGTCTCCTGCAAATAGTGAGGGACAAAATCTAGCCTATCACAATGCTATGGGGATAACACCTGAAGGCATACACTAACATACAGTGGGTGGGGACTCTGGCTCACCTATTGGCCACACCCTGTGCCTCTGTAGTTGGGCCATCACATTTGAGATGCTGCTATTCCTCAGGACAAAGGCATCATGCACCAACCCAGGATACTTGGCAGTGACGTGGGAGATGCCTAAACACCTGATCATTCTGGCGGGGTGACAAATGCAATATGTGTACAGTCAATCGCCGCAATATTATTGGGGAAATGCCCCATTGCATAGAATATTACTTTCATAGTGGCCAAATCTTCCTCCTGGGGGAAAACAATATAGCTGCACATTTGTTTCACCAAGGGAGACAATACCCTTGCCAGCACAATTGAGAACATTGGCTGTTACATTTCTGCTGCCATGCCCACTGTCACTTGGAAAGAACCAGTTGCCAGGAAATGGAGCACTGACAGCACTTGCACAGGAGGGGGGATCCCAGTGGGATGACGGATATCTGCTATCAGGCCAGGCTCCAATTGGGTAAACAGCTCTGCAATTGTGGCCCTCTCCAGTCTATGGGTGAGTATAAGGTCCCTGTCCTCCAGTGCAGCCAAGTCCACAAGGGGTCTATAAACAGGAGTTATCTCCTCCTCCTGTTCATCCGCAGCAGTAGGTATCTATGGGACACGAGAGTGAGTAGGTTGTCACAATTTGAACAATGGAACCACCACCTCAGTGTACATACAGCATCAATGTGATGGGACAGTGGGAATGGCAATGTATGTGCAATTCTAGGCAATGACACAGTTTTGGATAATCTGATCGTTGTCCATCACCATGAAATGGCGACCATCTGTCCTGTATCTTAGGACAGGTGGAAGTGAGGTAACTCTGCCGACATTGGGCGTCGTGGCGGAAGGCGGTCTTGCACTGCCGTGCAATTCCTCATTGGCTAACATCGGGCTCTATGGAGTACTGTGGCCAATGGGGATCAGCGCCGGCGGTGACGATTTACACAGCCGTGAACATGACTGCCAGTTTCTATCTAAATCCTCACTGGTTTCCTGACTTTCAACAGCAGACCACCTACACTGCATGTACTGCTGTGACCTCTGTCTGGAACCTACCATGGCCGGTGTGACCGGGGAACGGGGCCCGGCCTTCACTTCGGAGGAGTTGGAGCGACTGGTGGATGGGGTCCTACCCCAGTATAGACTTTTGTATGGGCATCCAGACCAACAGGTGAGTACACCTTGGGCACGATGTATGTGGGAAGGATGCATGGTGATGTATGTGCAAGTATCGTGTCATCAGGGGAATTTCTGGTGGTAGTGTATATGCTGGGCACCGGGTGATGTATGTGCCAAAGGAAATGGAAGGGGAATTGATGGACTATATGTGTGACAGTCTGGATTGTATGTGTAATGGTTTCCTCCCGTCTGTATCGCCTCTGCAGGTCAACGCCCATCAAAAGAAGGGATGGTGGCGTGCCATTGCCAAGGACGTCCGGACACTGGGGGTCTACAGCAGGCAGAGCACCCATTGTCGGAAAAGGGGGGAGGACTTGAGACGCTGGGCACGGAAGACCGCGGCGGCCCAGCTGGGGATGGCCTCCCAAAGAGGAAGGAGTGCCTGTCAGAACCTAACTCATAACTCCCCTGATGGCCCTCAGACTGGCGGTGGCCTACCTAGATCTGGATGGGTGCTTGAGGGCATCACAGCAGCCACAAGGGGGTGAGTATAGTGGATGTTCCAACAATAATTGTTAGGTGGCATGGGATCTGGGTGATGGGCCGGAGTTAATGGGTGCCCCTTAATGCCAGGTCAAAAATTGCAACGTGATCCAGCTCAAGGGTAATTGGTGTATAGCAAATCCAAGTAACCTAGCTAGGTTGCATTCCATGTCAGACAGGGCTTAGTGGATGCCAGAAGGGGTGCAGTTGGCGGTGGTTGGCCGTCATCTTGCTGTGGCATCTAGCCAATTGAATGCCAGTGCAATGCATAGTGCTCAATCCTGATCCCTATGTGTGACGGTACTCTGTATGCCAACTGTGGTGTTGGTGCTGTGATTGACCCAGTGCTCCCTTTCTCTCCCTCCTCCCTTTCTCCTTCTGTCATCCTGTTAATGTGTGCTTTAGCATCATCTGGCAGAGCAGCTCAGGCACCGGCAACAGAGGGACCTGCATCCCACAGGACCCAGGAGGCACAGTCCACCGACGCTGAGGGAATCAGTGGGGCGGAGGGTGAGGGGAGCACCATGGCGGAGACAGGAAGTGACTCAGATACCTCCTCTGATGGAAGCGCCCTAGTGGTGGTGGCCACCTCTGTGACCACCCCAGCTGCAGATACAGCTGCCACCCCAGTACCAGCACCACCCTCCCAATAGCCCCTCATTGAGTTGCCTGTGCCCGCTCAGGCCCTGCCCCAGTGAGCCCTGCTGCCCTGAGTGAGGAGGTTATTGACCTCCTGAGATCTATATCTGTAGGACAGTCAACCATTGTGAATGCCATCCAGCGGCTGGCATCACAGATGCAGCAATGCAATGCATTCCTGGAGACCATCCACAGTGGATTGGCAGCCCAACAGAGATTGATTCAGGATCTGGCCTCCTCTCTGATGGCCACCATTGTCCCTGTTCTTTCTGTCCCCCCTCCAACTACCACTTCCCAGTCCCAGTTTCCTCAACCCCAACCCATCCCATGCACACATACAGATGAGCATGCACACAAAACATCACACAAGAGTGGCACAGTGAAACACAGGCACCACACTTCAGACCACAAGCACTCACACAAACACCAGACAGTTGCACACACAACCACACCCACTGCCTCCACTGTCTCCCCCTCCTGCTCCTCCACCTCCCTTACAGTCACGTCCACACTCACACCTGCAGGCACTGCTTCAACATCCACCACCAGCATCACCACACCAAGCAGCACACACCTTACTAGATGACACCTCCACAACATCCATCCATGCGTCCCCTGTGGCATCTCCCACCCTGTCTGTATCCCCAAATGACACAAATGCAGGTGCTCAGACACCCAACAAACATCCACCCCACATCAGCACACTGCCCATACACCTGCACCCAAGTACAGCAAACTTACTCCTCAAAAACCACTCCCTCAACCTCCACTCCCATCCCACCTCCCTCATCCCACCCCACTGTCCCTAAGAGGCTTTTCCTTGCCCAACTTGACCTCTTCCCTCCCCCTGCATCCCCCCTCCTGCCTGGAAGAGCAGGGTCCCAATGTTCCAGCCCAGCATCTCAGCCAAACAGTCCAAGGGGAAAGTGGAGGCACCTCCTAGTCGTAGTGGCAAGACAGTGAAGGATCTCACTCCACCAGCCAGAAAGGGGAAGGATCCCACTCACCAGCCAGAAAGGGGAAGGATCCCACTCCACCAGCCAGGAAGGGAAAGGATCCCACTCCACCAGCCATGAAAGGGAAGAAACCCTCACCTCCTGCCATCAAAAGGAAGAAGCCCTCACCTCCAGCTGAGACACAGCAACTCTCACCTCCAGCAGAGGCCGCCCAGGAGGCACCTTCCCCAGCTGAGATGCAGCAGCCCTCACCTCCTGCAGAGTCTGCCCAGGAGGCACCTTCCCCAGCTGAGACACTGCATCCCTCGCCTCCAGCAGAGGCTGGCAGGGTACCAACACCACCACCAGTGGTCAGGGAGTCCTCACCTCAAGCTGAGACAATGCAGCCCTCACCTCCAGCAGAAGGCATGGTAGGCCACCCTCCGGGGACTGCCGTACAAGGAGCCCCCTCCAGAACCAGTGGGCAAGTACCCCGCCTGAGAGACTGTGACCTTGCACTCCCCAGCAAAGGATAAAGGACATGGAGCCCCCTCCAGAACCAGTGGCCAAGTACACCACCTGTGAGACTGTGACCTTGCACTCCCCAGCAAAGGACAATGGGCACGGAGCCCCCTCCAAAACCAGTGGGCAAGTACCCCACCTGAGAGACTGTGACCTTGCACTCCCCAGAGAAGGATAATGGACATGAGCCCCCTCCAGAACCAGTGGGCAAGTTCCTGATTCAGCTGAGGTGCCCCCACCCCCTTTTCCCCTGAGGTGCCTGCCCACTTCCAAAATGATGCTCCTGCACAGTTCTGTGTAGATGTTGTCAGGAAACAAGTTGGGCCTTAGACTGTGCCCTGTGGCCATGTGGGCCCTTTGTACTTTGGACTGGGCACTGTCCGTTTGTTGACAATTGTACGTAACTCTTTGTTATCCAATTGGTTCATTCTCAGTACTGCCTTACTGTAGTGTTTGCATTATTATGACGTGTGTCGTGTGCCATTGTTTTTCCCCTGCAACTGGTTGTGTGTATGGTATGTGGGTGAATGGAGTGTAGTGTGAGTGTGTGTGTCAGTCTCCTTTTCCTCCCTCCCTCCCTTATGTGCTACGTGGCTGTTCTCACCGTCATTGTCTTTGTTGGTGTGGTGTTCCAGGTGGAACATGGCTTAGAAGAGCATTGGGAAGACTTGCAGTTCTGGTTCCTTGGTGGCATTGTTCTTCCCTCTGTGTCTTTGATGGTGGGGCTTTCGTCTTCTGTGCAGTGTTTCCGCTAGGCTTTTGATGGCGTTGATGCCGCCCTGGGAAAACTTGGTGGATTGCAGTGTCATGATATGGTGGGTGGTACCTTGTCTTACGCCTGGCTGTCGGTGGCTACCGCTGTGGTGGGTGGTGGTAATGCCCTGGCGGATGGTGTGGTACATTGGCTGTCTATGGGAGTTCTCGTCGCCATGGTCATAATTTGGCGGTAACTACCCCCAGCCTGTAGGCAGTATTTCCACCACTTTATCACTCACTGCCAATGTCATAATGACCACTGTAGATTCTTCATAGATATCTTTTATATTATGTTTGTGATTGGCAAAGCTAGAATCCGTAATAACAACCGTAATTACCCTGTGGCAAGACATTTTCAAGAAGAGCATCATGGTAATAACAAACTACATAGTTATCTGGTTTGTGATCAAGTTAGATCTGACATACGGGGTGGTGATAGACAAAAAACATTACGTATTTTGGAATCTAAATACATTATCAGATTCATGACTCTCTCCCCTGGGGGATTGAACTCCAGTGAGGAAATGAGCAGTCATCTTGAATAGTAATTCTGGGTATTAGTTGAGGTATATGTTGTTGGAGCTGTAAATATCATTATATGTTTTATTATGTAAATATTAGTTATTTTGAAAGGGTTATTTAATACTGAGTGTGCGATGATATTGGGCACATTTAAACATAGACTCTATGGCAGTGGAATGAAGGTGAGAGCAGTATACCTAATGGAGTGCAAACAAAAAGGTGCTTTTTGGAAATTTTGATAATATGTACAGGGCTCGGCTCAAGCATTATGTGTATATTTAAAGAACGCATGAAGAATGTTATTTATTTATGTAGATTGATAGTGGCAACTATGATCCTAGGATGCTAATGTTTTTTGAGCTCTATGTAATTTGTTATAAAGAGTCCTTTAAGAAGTTTCTAGAAAAAAGCACAAAAAGCTAATGAGCTTTCTAACCTTGATTCTGTGGTTTGAGTTAAAATGGATACCATACACCATTTCAATATGGCCACTGCCGTCTTGAGTAATCTGTGTAGGTTTATTTGAGTAGGCTGTTTTTTGTGTTAATGGATTTAGGTATTTTAGTGATTAACGTGTTCTTTTCCCCCATCCGTGAACAAGGGTACGGCCGAAACGCGTTGGGAGGAACCTTCTGTGTGACAGTAAATCTCTTTACAACTGGCTGGAAGTGTCCTGACCTTTTCTTTTACTATAAGGAAACGTTTGGTTGAATTTATGGAAATTCCCGAATCCATGGTCGGACCGCCACGTTTATGAGCCTCAGTATTTCGGGTACCGTTGGGTGGAAAAAAATAAAATTATATATATATATATATATATATATATATATATGGTTAAACTTAATTATAGTTAGGAATACTTACTTACATTCCAAGTTTAAACTACACAAACTTTGGAATTTATGAAGTCATAGTTATGACTTACAGTTACAATTTATCCATCATCTGTTATTATTATAGGTAGCAGACCTCGTTACACTGTTTTCAGCTCGCTAATCAGGCAACACCAACTATAACCGTGAAAAACACCTAAAAGTTGAAACGCGTTGGTGTTTGTCTTGAGATTGCTTGACATTAAAATTGAAGATATTTCGAGTTCCTGGAGTGCAGCTTCTGTTTTTTGATTGTGAAATACAATTGGAGGACTAGACTACCTCCACACCAGCAGTGGGAGGGTGCCTTGTTTTGACCACATTGTTGTGTGGGTGTATATATATATATATATATATATATATATATATATATATATATATACATACATACAGAAACATGATCAGAACACAAGTACATGTGCACTCAGGAAGATAGTTTGAAGCTTTTTTCTGAAGTGTTGCAGCCACTGCAACGAGTTTTAGCTACATGGCCTTGATCATGCCTGGGGGAAAGTTGTGATTCCACCCACTATATACATTGTTCATTACAAAACCATAAAAATCAATGGGGGACAGGTTGTATAACTCCTAATTAAGATAACAAATGCATCTACCATATGGTAGTGCACATGAGGACAGTTATGAAGAATGGTTTAATGCTGCATTGACTGAAATGAAATACACGTTCTTGCCATTTACAATGTCTTAAAAAAAGAAGTGAAATACTGTTCATCCTGGTTTATGGTATAAAGCAGTTGACATGACAGGCAAATTAAATGAAGTCCATGCTGGGGTAGGCAGAACAAAGCAAATGCTTAAATTAAATGTGTCATCCACGTGTCCACCGTCTCCAATCCTCAAGTGATCACTGGGATCCTACCCTGATGGCCAGCATTCACTGTTATGAAGCACCGCTCCTCGAGCAAAAAAAGGGCTCAGGGAGCCCACTCCCATGGCTGGGTCAGCCGCTATGTTCCGTGGTGGTCCCCCAGGAAATCTGAGCCTAACTACAGCTTTCCTGTAACCTTTGGTTTTTTAAATGGATTTATATGTTTTAAAAAAATATATATTTCCTAATTGTACCATCCCTATAATCTTTGGGTTTTGTATTCACTGTTTTTCTGTTGTAATTATGATCAATAAAGTTCTGAATAAAAAGAAATGGAAATATACACATTTCGACCTCAGAGAATGTATGCTACATCAACACCATACCATTGTTCCCCCATCCCCGATCCTCAAGTGATCACTGGGATCCTACCCTGATGGCCGGCATTCATTGTTATGATGCACCCCTCCTCGAGCATGAAAAGGTCCCAGGGAGCCGTCTCCCAGGGATGGATCAGCAGCTATGTTCCGTGGTGGCCCCCAGGGACATTGCAGTTTCCATGCCTGCAGCAACACAGGCAGAGAAATGTATGTTTGCTTTTACTTGCCAGGAGCTTTTTCAAATCTCCCACCAAGTGAGCGCAAACACCATGTCTGCTTCTACCGGGCAAGAGCTTTAAAAATACTCCCATCTGCTGGGAGTGGACTTTAGATCTGTCTCCCTGTCTGAAGTGATGTGGGCAGGGAAACAGATTAAAATTTTGCTCCTGCCCACAGGTAGGAGCATAGGAGATGCTTCTTGTGGGTAGTAAAAAAGCTGGCTCCTGCTGGATGGGGGAAGCCATCTGGGGCAGCCAAGACCTTTTGGCTCCCCCTACAGCCCCTACTGTGATTATGGTGGGTACCCTGGGTGTGCCCACCTCCTCCTTCAATATAGTGCTGGGCCTTACGGGAAGGAGTTCCCATGCCTGAAATTAGCCAAAAGATGGGGCAGCATGCCCTATTTCCCCTTAAATATACTGCTAGGGCCCAGGTAATGGGGTCCCCAGGGCAGAAATCAACCCAGGAAGGGGGTTGCATGCTCCCTCCCCATAAAAGTTACACTAGTCCCCTGGTGATGTGGTCTCCAGGACCAAAACTGATCCAGGAGGGGGGTACTTCCCCCATCCCTAAACAGCAAGCCGAACCCCAAATTATGGGGACCTGAGTCAAAATCATTCAAGGGAGGGGGTGGAATGCTCCCCTTCTCCAAACAAGCATGCTAGACCTCTGAGGATGAGGATGAAAGAGTGGCCCAGGGGAATGGGGTAGAGACCCTAACAAGCCTTGGGGGGTGGGTCACAGGACCCTCCTTTTATTTATTTGTATAAGTGGCCCTGAAGGATAGTGTCATCAGGGCTGAGGGCTGATAACATCTCCTCTCCTTTCATTAAAAAAAAAATCCCTGAGTTTTAGGGTCCCCAGGTCCAGGCCCCATGGCTAACATCCCACTGTGCACAACATAAGGCCCTACACATCTTGAGGTTGACTGCATGGGGATGGGTAGAATATATTTTGCCAGGCCACAGGCCTGGCCCTGCAGCCAACTCTCCAAGATTCATTACTGAAGGGCGTGTGAGGCAGGGGCTTTCATTTGAATATGGTAATTAATTATGACTTTTGTTGCACCTGGCCCATTTTTTCAGGGTCATCCCCAATCTTTTTGCCTCCCTCCTCCTACTTTTTCTGACCATTTTCTGTTGGCTTTAGGACTCTGGGCACTTTGCCACTGCTAACCAGTGCAAAAGAGTATATGCTCTCTGTGTGAATTGCATTGTTGATTGGTTTATCCTTGATTAACATATTTGATTTACAAGTAAGTCTCTAGTAAAGTGCCCAGGGCCTGTAAATCAAGTGCTACTAATGGGCCTGAAACACTGATTGTGCCACCAACATGAGAAGCCCTGTCAACATGTCTCGGACTTGCCACTACAGTGTCTGTGTGTGCAGCCTTGCACTGCCAATTCAACTTGGCAGCAAACCTTCACTTTTCCTACATGTAAGGCACCCTTAAGGTAGACCCTAGGTAGCCCCATGGGCAGGGTGCGGTGTATGTGAGAGGTGGGACAAGTACTGATGTATTTTACATGACCTAACAGTGAAATACTGCTACATTTGGTTTTCACTCTTGCAAGGCCAATCTCTCCCATAGGTTAACATGGGGGATGCTTTAAATAACTTTTAAATTTAAGGTTCCATTTGGGAGGAGATATAAATTTGGAGTTTGGTGTCTCTAAACTCACAATTTAGAAATACATCTTTTAGTGAAGTTGTCTTTCAGATTGTTAGTATGAAAATGCCACTTTTAGAAAGTGGCCATTTCCTTCTTAAACCATTCTGTGACTCTGCCTGTTTGTGGATTATCTGTCTGGGTCAGTTTGGCAGCTGGGTTGTTTGTGAATGCCCTCTAGACAGTGAGACAATGGGGTCTGCATATCCTGATGAGCCACCTGTGCTAGAGTGGAGGGAGGAGTGATCACTTACACCTGAATGGGCTGTGCCTGCCCTCTCACAATGCAGTCTCCACCCCCCTGGTGTGTGTCTGTGACCTGGCCTGGGCAAGGCAGGATCTTGTGAACAACAGAGACGTGTATTTGAAGTCAGGAAACTTAAAAGGCAGAAAGGGGTATAAGTAGTGGACCCAAAACCCCAAGATCACTTTTGGATTCAAGAGAAACCTCTGCCAAGGAGAAAAGCTGAAGAGCTAAGGAGAAGTGTTGCCCCTGCCTCTGATTGTGCTTTGTTGGGCTATACTGCAGTTGCTGCTTCTGCCTGTGAAAGAGGACAAAGACTGTACTTGGTTGTGCATTCCTGCTGAGAAGAATCTCCAAGGGCTTGAACTGAGCTTGCCTCCTGTTTTGAAGTCTCAGGGCCATCAAAGACTCTGCCAGCACTTGGACTCTGTGCTGAGACTCCTGCCCTGCCAAATGGTGTCCTATATAGTCCCTGGGCCCTTTAAAGGTGAAGTTGGCAGAACAAGAGCTGAAATCCCTGCATAGAATGGCGTGACTTCCAGGGGGCTACCTCTGACATTGACTGACTATGTCTTCCTAACTCTTGTATTTCCATCTTTAGCCCAGATTCACCGGTTGCAGGTCCTTTACCTAACTTACCCAGTCCAGGTGCCGTACCATCACTGAAATTACAATCTGATGTTACTAACAATTTTACAAATGTATCTTCTGTGGAGCTCATTGATAGCCATGCCCCAGACGGCATTCTTAGCAATTTAAGTTGTTCCACTGCTCAAGCGACAGCAAAACTTCTGTCCTGGAACGTGGCTGGTATCAATGGCAAACTTGCTGATATTGAGTGGGGGGCATATGTCGAAAATGTTAAAGTCTGTATGTTTCGGGAAACTTGGGCAACACACTGCACGTATAGACAGGGGTTTAGCTCTTTTTTTAAACCAGCTAAGCCATCTTTAGCAGGTAGGGCAGCAGGGGGCTTATGTACCTGGGTAAAATCGACAGAGGTGGGAGGAATTAAGGAGGTATATGTAGATTCCCCTGATATCTTGGCCATTGCTATCCAACCAATCTCAGGCTCCCCTGTTCTTTGTATAAATATTTACAGTAGGCCGGGTCCTTCCAACCATCGTTCAATTACTATTGAGCTATTGAATACTTTAATCCCGGACCTCCGTTTAAAATACCACATTATAATAGCAGGGGATTTTAATGTTCAACTCAAACTCAATACAGACCTCATAGAGGTTATGCAGCCTGAAGACAGCATATGGAATATCCCCCCATGTCCCATACAACAAGCTTCATATAAACCTTGTGTTAGGGCTACGCAGATAATAGACCTTATGATGCTTCATGGTCTCCGTCTTGGTAATGTCCACTTTCCAGCTGATATTCCTGCCAGACCAACTTTTTTCAGGGGCTTATATAGCAACAAACTAGATTACATTTTCTTCGACTTAAGAGTTTGGCATCTCATATCAGATGAGGAAGTGGGTAATCCACACACCAGTGATCATGCCCCTCTTCAGATTACGTATAATAGATCTCTTTTTGTAGGAGCTGTATTTTCTTTTGCTCCTTCTGGTGATATGGAGCTGTCTAGCAATAGGCGTACGGTAAGATGGGACTCCTTTCAGAGATCGAACAAGTTTCGAGATAAACTGTGTGTTTTAATTTCTACCCAAAAGTTATTCGACGATAGCCTTATATTTGTCCCATCTGAAGATACGTCTTTACATTCGGACCTCTTTGCAATCCTCTAAATGCGTTAGGCCATCGACTAACTTTTTTGCCCAACCCTGCATCAAATGGTTTAACAAGAGGTGTAGAGAGGCTAAAAACACCTTGGTAAAGGTGTTAAGGACAAAAGATAGACTAGGAATTATTAACGCTAGGCGCCATTATGTTTCTACATGTAATAAGAGCAAACATGAGTATGAAGAGGGGCTTTGGAGCTAATTATCTGAGGCAGCTAGGGTCCACGACTCCAAATGGTTTTGGCTTCTGGTCTCTCGTAGCAATCAGAACCGAGCACCCAATCTGGAGTCTCATATTACACCCGATGCCTGGCTTTCCCATTTCAAGGAACTGGATGGCTCCCCACTGGCCTGGGATGTACCAAGCTTGGGAGAATCTACAGCATCTTACTCGCCTATGTCCTCCCTGCCTCCCTTTACATTGAATGAAACCGTGCTGGCCATCACTGCGCAAAAAGCAGCGAGGCCCCAGGGTCGGATGGGATCCCCTCAGATATGTTCAAAGCGGACGAGAACATCTGGAGTCCGTACATCAATAGGCTTTCTAGCGCTATTCTGACTGCTGGATCCTACCCTGATTCATAAAAAGAGGCAATCATCGTGCCCATCTACAAGAAAGGAAAGAGGAATTCCCTGGGAAACTATAGACCTATCAGCGTTCTTGATAACCTCCCAAAAATATTTTGCCACCAATTGTTGAGCAGGCTGAGGAAATGGATAGTGGAAAACCAAATCCTAAGCCACCTCCAAGCCGGCTTCAGGGAAAAAGTCAGTACAATAGATCAGATTTTCCGTTTTATTTCTATTAAATGGAAAGTTGTTGATGCAGACTCAGGTCACCTATTTGTAGCATTTGGTGATTTAAAATCAGCTTTTGATTTAGTACCCCGCTATAAATTCATTAGAGATCTCTATACTGGTAATTATGCCAGAATTAGATGGGGTCCGTGGCGTGAGACAAGGTTGCGTACTCGCCCCTACTTTATTCCTTTTATTTATAAATGCATGCATTCCCTATCTCATGGAGTGTTCCAATGATGCCCCCAAAATAGGAGGGCAGAAGATTCCTTGCCTCCTATTTGCCGATGACACCTTGCTGATATCCCAAACAGCTACAGACCTTTCAACCCTGCTTTCGAGGTTCATGGATTTCTGTAATGACCAGGGTCTGGAAATCAATCGATCAAAAACTAAATGCATGGTGTTTGGGGATAAAAAAGGAAGGATGCGGCGACCTATTTACCTAGAGGGTGCCACGCTGGAAAGAGTTGGTGATTTCGACTATCTAGGTCTGAAACTAGAAGATTCACATAAGTGGCACTCTCATCTCCAGAAAGCAAACCTCCTCTTGAAACAGCGGGCGAGTGGTATTGTAAGATTTGCAGCTAGATCTCCTAGCTTCGCCATGACACCCGCAATTGAAATATATAAATCGCAAGCAAGGGGGGGGCCCTATATGGAGCTGAACTGTGGGGCCATTGCAATCTAGACGATTTGACAAGGGTGGAAAACTCTTTCTTGAGGATGTTGTTAAGAGTTCCCTCCAGTACCCCAATGCTTCCTATTCGAATGGATCTAAATTTGCCTCCCATTAGCCAGATCGCTGCTCTCAGGCCTCTGTTGTTTTGGATTTGCCTATGGTCACTAGATTCTCTTACTCCCTATAGATGCGGGCCAGCTAATTTGATGGATAATAACACTAGCTTAAAAATCAAGTGGTGTGCGTATGTAGAACGGACCTTCGCACTACTTGGTTTGGGGTCATACTGGAAGGATCCATTATCTATTCTAAAAAATGCAACACAGACTCTGAAGGATGCATTTTGGCTTAATGTCCAACTTACACAACTGTCTGCAGTCTCATCATCATCTATGACTGGCAGCTTTCTAAAAATCAAATGCCACTATGAATCTGAGCAATATATGGACACAGTACTTTCTTCACGTGTACGTGCATTGTACACCAGATTTAGGATAGGTTCCCTTCCTTTGCGCAATCCTAACGTACAAATGGACTAATACTAGTTGCACCTCTAAGATGTGCCCGATGGGTTGTGCCAGGGAAGAATCCATAACCCATGTCCTCTTCCAATGTTCTGCATACCAGAAACAGAGGGCTCGTTGGATTATTCCATTATGTAGAAAAATGGGTTTTAGGAACTGTCTATTGGCTCTGAGAGTTTTTAAATCTGATTCATCTGTTTTAGTGGCTTGCTGTTTGACAAAATATTTAGAATCTATTTGGTATTGCAGATTGAATATGCTAAAAAAAATAGGGTAAAATTTAACAATAGACGGGAGTGGTCACTGATGAACCCACTTGTGAATTTTAATGTATGCATTTATCAATTTCTTATAGTTCAATGAATCTTTTATGTTTATATATTTGTATACCTTTTAAATAGATATGTTTTACTTTTATCTTATTTATTGTGTCTAGTTAGGTATATATTTGACTCCTGACACCTATCATGAAAGATTTTGCATTTCGCACGATCCCACAATATGGTATGAATTTTTAGAGGGAAAATTTTTATGTTTAAAGTTTTTCATGTAGTTCAACGTTTTACTTCTGAGGATTTTTATATATAGCTTGTTTTTTTGTAAAATTATGAATTTGTGAATTGTGGTGTTCTTTTATGGTATTTATCTTTACGGAAATAAAGTTAACGAACGAACGAACGAACGAACGAATGCCGTGCTGGGAAATTTTCAACGCACCATCTGCTACCAAGCTGATAAATGATATGCCATGGGCTTGGTGGCTGAACTCGATGCTCCACCTGCATCGCAGCTGGGAGATTGACTCATCTAGGCTGGAGAAATGACACGCAACACATGCTTGTGGCTGCTGATAACAACGCAAACCCCAAGCAGCGCTGTTTTCTAACACTGTGGGACTGTCTTTCTCATGCATCGCCCCTGGGCATTAAAGCCATCCTGACCCTGCGTGGATCCAAGGTGCCTCATCTGGAAATCGATGCATTGCTCTCTTGTGAGGGAGAAAAACTACACATTGCTGACCCAACCTGAGAAGAAACTATGCACGGCCTCACTTGCGATTAAGAATTCGACACATCACTGACTTCCGCTCGCCCGTGCAGCTTTGTTTTTGACGCAAACCAGGTACTTTGTGTGAAATCAACTTTTCCATTGTTTTCTATGGAGTAAGACTCTTATTCTTTCGAAAATTCATAACTTGACTTGTGTATGTTGGATATTTGTCGGTTTGGTCTTGTTTGATTTAGATAAATGTTACCCATTTTTCTAAACTGGTGTGGTGTCCCTTTTGTAGTGTTTTAACTGTGCTACGGTGTGCGTTGGTACAAATACTTTACACATTGCTTCTGAGTCAAGTCTGCCTGCTCATGCCAAGCTACCCAGCGGGTGAGTGAGGGTTAATCAGGTGTGTTTCTCCTTTGCCCTGACTAGAGTGAGTGTCCTTGCTTGGACAGGAGGCAACCTGACTGCCAACCAAAGACCCTATTTCTAAAAACTTTACAGAAAAATAAACAAGAAGTTCACTGAAAAAAACAAAGATTAAATTAACACTAATGTTAGGTGTGATAAAAGCATCTCTTTTTTTAAACTTTAGAATTCACTGGAAAAAAACAAATGTTAAAGTAAAGTTGGATGAAATTGTCAGTGTCACCATTAATGTTTTGAACTAAAAAAAAACACACAGAAATCCAATAGTTATACTTAGCGTGTCAATTTACGCAGATAATTATTTCTCATCATAGGGAACTCAGACATCCAGCTTCCTTTCCGACTCTGGCAGGATCACGTTTTAAGTTAGTTTAATCCTCCTTGGGTCAAAAACACAAAAAAAAACCTTCAGCACGTTAGCAGGTTGGAAACGATTCCACAGAAGGCTTTCTGACTAAGGTACCTGAGTAGACACTAATCTAAAGTGTTAAGATGTGCAGTTTTGTACAGGAACTCCCCCACAATCTTAGGGTTTGTTACAAGTTAGGCAGCTGAGGTGCAGACATACTGGAGGGTATATTTATAAGTCACTTGTATCACTGTTGTGTCACTTTTTATGATGCAACGGGAAACAAACCTTGAACACATATCTTTCTCATATCTTTTCATGACTTTGAATGGCCTCATAGACACAGAGTAAGGCAAGGCAGCACAAATCACCTTGTTGCCTCACTCTGCACAAGAGAGGCATTCCAAGGGTATTGCGGTGGGTGTTCCCACGCAACACCCATGAATTTTGACACATTCCCAGATTTACAAGAGCTTCTAAACCTCGGGATGAGCCAAAACCTTACGCCTCCTCATGGGTGGCGCAAAGAGGAGCAATAGCTTTATTTCTCATCATTTTGTCTTCTTTCAATGTGTGCTGCATTTTGCAACACACATAGAAAAAGGAAATAGCCTCCCAGGATTCTATTTGTGCAGAAGGATGCCCCTTCTTGCACAAAAACAATCTAGCTTACAATGTGGACACCTTGCACCATGGTGCAATGGTGCCTGCAGCGGGCTAGACTGCCAAAACAGCACCAGCACATTGGAAAAGAACAGGGATGTGCTGTATTGCTTGAATGTGGCACATTCTTGCTTTTTCCGTTTGATGCAGGGCAGTGCAGCAAGGTGACTAGGCCCTGCGCCAAAAGCCCATGAGTATAGGCCTGGGAGATCAGATATCCCTGCACCTAAATTCACTAGTTATGACATATTGTCCGCAGAATATCCCCAGAATGGGGAATAACATGTGGACAAGGAATTTCAGGCTGCCTCTACACATGCAGGGTACAGTGGTAATGTTCATAATGATTGTACTATTTTAAGCACTAGCCCTTACCATATATTAACAAACAACTTAACAACTGAAGAAACTTAGAAATTCACCATCTATTTTTTTTGTTTAATGTTGCACTTTAGTCCAGGTCGATACTCTGCAATAATTCCATAAACCGGTAAAACATACTGTAGAAACGTATACAGTTTAATATTTGAGATATGACTTTGTCCTTTGCCCTTGTCCATTGAGCGTGATCTGGGTGACGTGTTTTGTCCAAGATAACGGAGTGTCTGGATTTAGACTCAAGACAGATTCGTGTATGAGCCAGTCTCCCTCATTATTGACTTATGCAATTTAGGATTCAGGTTCGGCTTATGAGAGACGGGAATACATTCCAAGGGTGCTACTTTATCAGCCAAGGCATTTCTCAAGTTAGTTCTATTTTAGCCCCTGGCTCTGACCAGACCAACCTGTATTCTGAGATAATAATAAAAAGATAAGCTGTCAGGGTTAGAAATTCTCATTTACATTCAGATGAAGGATTCGCACTGCACGTTTTCTTTATTTTATCTGAAAAATGTAATCACGAGTTTTATCAAAAGCAGGAACTATTTGAAAAAGCCTGTTATTTGTGAATACTAATTCTGGCTTTGACAATACAAAAAAACAAAATATAAAAGATATGTATGAAGAATATATGTGTTAAAATGTGAGGTTCATTTTTGTAAAGTAGTTTATGCCAGAAAGTGTATAATGCATGCAATTCTTTAAGAATTGTAAATTAAATGTGACAATTTTGCAGGTGGCATAAAATAAAATGAGAGAAATGCACGTTTTAAGTTTTGACTTTCATTTCTGTTTCCTAAAAAATAGGAGTTCTTCTGCAAATCAAAACAACACGCTCTTTATCACAATTATTACCGGCGTGCGTGTAGAATTTAAAAATGAGAACAATGTAGCATACATTCTCTGAAGTCGAAATTTATATACTTTCATTTCTGTTTATACACAACTTTATTGACCCTATTTACAAAAGAAAAACAGTGAATACGAAAATTGGGTTGTCCCCCAACCCACAGCAATACCAGACAAAGGCCCTCATTACAACATTGGCGGTATTGACCAATGATACGGCTTGGTGGTGTTTTGCTGGCAGACGCTGCTGCTAGCAGCAGTGCTGCATCCTGTCTAATGCCAGAGGACACCCTGCAAGCAGGTAAGTCACGTTCTCCGACAGGAGAGAGGGGTGTGGGGTGGTGTGTGCGTGTCTAGGGATGTTGTTTTTGTGGGGAGGTGTCTGTTTTTTTATGCGTGCATGCGGGTGTGAGTTGCGTTGAATGAGTGCGTGAATGACTGAATGTGAGTGGACGTGTATGTTGTGTGTTGTGAATGCGTGAGTGCGACAATGTATGTTGGTGTGTGTTGTGGTGTGTGGGTATGTATGTGTGCATGCGTGGGTGGATGTGGTTATGCATGTGTGTATGTGTGTGCGTGTGGGCGTGTAAATGTGTGGGGGGCAGAAGAGGGAGGGGGAGGGCAGAAGAGGGAGGGGGAGGGTGGGGGATTACTCTGGGGCAGGGGAGAAGGGAGGGGGAGAACCCTATCAGTGCCAGGGAACCAATTCCCTGGCACTGATAGTGCCTACTGCCATGGTTTTCGTGGCGGTACACTTGCCACGAAAACCATGGCGGTAGGCGGGGTCATAATCCCGAGGGTGGGATTGTGACAGCCGCCTGGCTGGAGACCGAAGTCTCCAGTCCAGCGGCCATTACCACTCTGGCGGACGGAGTGGTACATTGGCAGCTTGGCTTGAGCCAAACCGCCAATGTCATAATTTGGGAAAAGGTACCGCTAGCCTGTTGGCAGTACCTTTCCCCAAATTACCGCCAACCGCCAGGGTCGTAATGAGGGCCAAAATGTTTTCAATGTAAAATTGCAAAAAAAAAAAAACTAACGAAAAGCAATCTAATAATCAAACTAACAGTGAATAACCTTGTCACCTGGCAAAGTAAGTATTTAGCTTGCTTTGCCACTCTAGACAGAGGTCATCTGTATGCAAAACAGCCACGGTCCTCCTATAAAATGAACAGTCTAGCCCAAAATATAAGACCAGGATTATTACGTATGGTAATAAAGCAATCCCAACCTGGTCTCATTCTATTTAGGCATAATCAGTGAGATATAGCTTGATTACTAAAATAGGTCAGCATGTGTTGTGATGGTCCTGCACAAATGGTGTAAAAATCAATTCAGAATCATACTATAGCTCTAGAAAATGTTACTGGATTACATCCAAAATAAAGGGCTTCAAATAGGCTAACTGATGAGTATCTATATATAGAATCTACAGCTTATAGTCAGGTAAACGTTGAGCCCCTCTAAGGTTAATTGGCTATGAAAAGCCATGCCTAATGTTTTGCCATCACAATGTTGTGTGATGGTGTTATATACATATTAAATAGCATGGGGAGAAGAGTGGAGCCTATGAATGCCGCAGTGGGCCACCTTATCTGAAGTACAAATACACTTAGCGCCTGATTTGTCAGATTGGTTTGCCCATGACAAATGTGACAGATATCCCATACCCTTTAGTACAAATGCATTTTATTCTATGGTACCTGAAATAATGTGGTGGGATATCCATCCTGTTTGTGAGAAAGCACTTGCCCTCCAAACTCTAAATCAGAAACTTAGTGACTTGGGGCCACATATACGAAATCTAGGATTTGTGACTCGCAAATTGCGAGTCAGATTGATTCACAATTTGCAAGTCGCAAAACCTTATGTTCAACAGTGTCAATGACACTGTTTGCGATTCGCAAGGGGGTTGCAAATTACCTACCTCATGAATAATCATGAGGTAGGTCGCAATTTGCAACCCCTTGGAAATGGCCGCCCTCAGAGGGATGGTGGCCTGCTGAAGACAGCAGACCACCATGTCTGTGGCTGCTTTTAAATAAAGCAGTTTTTTTTTAAAATGCATCCCATTTTCCTTAAAGGAAAAACCATAGATAATCAATTTAACAAATTACCTTGGTCAATGCTTTCAAGAGTCGACACAAGACTGAGGAGCATTAATAGGGAAGCTAACCTCTTGCTCAAAGTCTAGAGAAGATGCTCCTAGCATCAAGGAGTGTGAATTCAAATTTCGAACCAGGCATAATACATCTTCAAAATTACTAAGGAAACTATGCAACTCAAGATGTGTCATGAGCTGTCACTCCTCTCTCTAAAAAGCTTTACCAAGAAAGTAGAACCAGAATTGGTCAACAAGAAGTAGGTTCCTGTGAATTTATATGCTCTTCTTTATAAATGGTGATACCCAAACCTGTTTTAATCATTCAGAAACGTTCCAGTACAGCAGAGAACAATTCACAATTTGCACAACTGTAATAGTAAAATGGTATTTATAGAGTAAAGCAGGGCATTGGCACATTGGAAATAGATTGTATTCAAGCCAGATAGAATTTCCTCCAGTGAAAGAAGTGCTAATGCTGGTATCCAGGAATACAGAGAGGAGGATAATAAGTAACAAGGTCAGACTTCATAAAGATTACTCTACTCCTTTGTCACCTTGTTTTGAATTGTCTAACCTGACAATGACTCCTGTATAAGACTAAAGGATTTATTTTAAAAGAGTTCAATTTGTACACCTCATTGGTGCTGTTCAATGTTTCGTTTACCATTGCATTGAAATAGGACTATTTTGCATTTTCAGAGCGTTACCTGTTATGCTTACAGAGATCATTGTTGGGCTCTTCATCTGAGACTTGTCCTGCTTTGTTCTACTTCCTAGTTCATCAACAGTCTGTTTATTCATTATGTCACTTCGTCAATATGCCACCTGTGCAAGGACTGGGCTTTGTCATGCACCACTCCACTTAAATGAAATTACTTTTCACAGACACCATTCAAAGAGGTGTTCAACACACTTTTTAACAGTGACATTTCTTTGTTGTTCTATTGTATTATTACTGATTTCATAGCTGTAAGAGGCAGCTTTGTAATATTTGAAAGGAAATTCAAAAGGAAAGTTAAGTTTACATTGTAGATTAGGGTAGTTAACCCACCTCAAATGTAAGGATCCTTCACTTGGGTAGACATATAGACTCATTAATTAAGACATTGTGCTAGCAAGTGGTTGAGTAAGGAAGCAACTTCTGGGTTCTCCCTATAACGTGCCCGCAAATAAAATGACCTAATATAATATTTGGGTCTGCAAATCATACTATTCAACTGTGTAAATTCATTCTCCAAGGCGTACTTATTTTCTAGTGTATGGCAAGCACAGACAATGATCCAGCTGAGATGGGGTGACAGATATTGTTTAGTAACAAGAACCTTAACCCCATTGGTGCGTGCGTAAGCCACTGGCTTACGCTCGCACACCCTCCCTGGTGCGGGTCATGACCAGTGGCCGACACTAAGAAGGGGTTTGAAAAATCCTCTGGTGCGTCACTCCAGAGGATTTTTTTATTGAATACCCTCTTGGGAGACACGGAAGAGCTTCTGTGTCTCCCCCCATCCTTCCCACCTGCCCCTCTGTGACATCAGCGCGCCACAAGATGCACTGGATTTTCCCCCCCAGAGCAGCATGCAGCAGGTAAGGATGCTTTCTGCTCTGTTGAGGAAAACGGGCCTTAAAGGGCCTCCCCACCGTTCAGGAAGGCCTAGTTTAAAAGGGGATATCCTCCCCTTTTAAACGAGGCATTCTTGAAATGGTTTCCTGGCTGTGGATCGAAGCCGTGCTGTGATGCTCAGCCAGGAAACCCCACTAGACACCAGGGATTACATTTGGGGGTCTGCCCCCTCTGAAAACGGGCCTCCCCCCCAGGGGCATATATATTTTTTAAAAATTGATAGTTCACCCCGGGGGGTGAGATTGCACGCCCTATAGGGGGTAAAAATTAATTAAAAGAATTTTGATTTTTTTTTTTTTATGAAACTGACAGGGGGTCTGTGAGCAGGGCTGATTCCCTGAGGGGATTTTTTTTTTTTAATAGCTGTACAACTGAGGGTTACAATCACCCCCCCACCCCTGAGAAGCCACACAGCTATTAAAAAATATATATATAGATCTAAATATATGATCTAAATATATAGATTTATATATCTATGTATAGACATATATACATATATGTATCTATATATAGATATACCTATATATATATATAGATATGTATATCTATATCTATATATATATATATATAGAGAGAGAGAGAGAGAAAGAGAGAGATATCAATTTTGTCAATGTGTGTGTGGTTTGCCTGGGGGCTGTGATCGCCCCCCCAGGGGACCACACCCACATAGAAAAGTGATCTCTTCTCACACACATATATAAATACATATATATTTGTATATATATATATATATATATATATATATGCAAAAAAACAAAGGAGAACTCTGGGAAGTTCCCAATTTTAGGTGGAGAGCTGCTCTAGTAAGGAGCACCCTGCAACACCAGCGACACTCTAGATTTGCTCACCTCAAATGTCTGCTTATCTAGCAAAGTCTTTAAGCATAGGATTAGCACAGTGCTATCCTCGCCGAGCTAGATAGTGACAAAGGGGGTGATTCTGACTATGGCGGACGGCGGAGGCCGTCCGCCATAGTACCGCCGCCAAATGACCGCACCGCGGTCAAAAGACCGCGGCGGCCATTCAGACATTTCCTCTGGGCCGGCGGGCGCTCTCCAAAAGAGCGCCCGCCGGCCCAGAGGAAATGCCCCTGCAACGAGGACGCCGGCTCAGAATTGAGCCGGCGTAGTTGCAGGGGTGCGACGGGTGCAGTTGCACCCGTCGCGTATTTCAGTGTCTGCAAGGCAGACACTGAAATACTTTGCGGGGCCCTCTTACGGGGGCCCCTGCCGTGCCCATGCCATTGGCATGGGCACGGCAGGGGCCCCCAGGGGCCCCGCGGCACCCCCTACCGCCATCCTGTTCATGGCGGGTTTCCCGCCATGAACAGGATGGCGGTAGGGGCTGTCAGAATCCTCATGGCGGCGGAGCGCGCTCCGCCGCCATGAAGGATTCCCCCGAGCAGCGGTAAGTCGGCGGGAGCCCGCCGACTTGCCGCTTCTGACCGCGGCTGAACCGAGGCGGTCAGAATGCTTGTAGGAGCACCGCCAGCCTGTTGGCGGTGCTCCCGTGGTCGGTGGTGGCCGCCAGGGTCAGAATGACCCCCAAAGTCTTTTGCCATTTGTACAGCAAAATCTTTAAGCATAAGATTGACATAGTGTCATCCTTGCCGAGCTGTAAAATGACAAAAGCCATTTGCCACTCCAGGCACAGTATTACAGCTTTGGACTGGTCAAATACCGTCCAAGCCAACCTGGAATGAGTAAAGCAACCCCTGACACGTGTTTCGCTCTCATTAGAGCTCTTCAGAGGGGTATAGCTTTGTCCAGACACATATATACAGTCGCCACCAGTTCTCTTGCAGCTTGCGTCTTCAAAGCAATGCACATACTCCAACCGACGCGTTTCTACTGTAGCTTTTAGACAGCAATAAAAAAGTCAAGCTAACTCTTGTGATTTGTTTCTGCTAGAAAATGATCTGCCTTTTGTCTAGTGGCAGTTTGGATGCCAAAAAGTAGCGCAGAAGGTTTATATGCCTACTGCAAAGATCAAATCTGTATTTTATGTGAATAGCTGAGTGGATTAGTAAAGCCAGCCGTTACCTCCGCTATAATACAAACAAAATGTATGTGCAAGGCGGGCTATGGAGAGATGAAGGGCACTTTTGCTGGGTGGTAGTGAGGGAATCTGAGGAGGAGGTCAATGTAGTGGGAGCACTAATAATAATTGTTGGACTGGGCACCAGAAGCGCTAAACACTGACAAATGGTATGTGACAAGTTGAAGTAATAGTGTGTCTTTTTTGCTTTTTTGAGTGTCTTGAGAGAACGGGCGGATTGAGTGAAGAAGCGAAGGTAAGGTGACCTTTACTGTTGCACACATCACACACACACCCACCAGCAATTTTGTGACTGTCTACGTAGACTAGTGTTTTAGAGCTACACTTTAGCCAGTAAAAGAGATAGGCGGTCATTACAACATTGGCTGTAAAAGCCGCTTACTGCCGTGCAGAAGACCGCCAACACACTGCCGCGGCAGCGAGATTCCGCCACAGCTATTATGACCCACATTTCGGAATCTGCCAAAATTCAGACACCCACACAAGTCCGCCACACCAAAGGTCAGTGATAAACTGGCGAAAACAAATCCTCCACCGTCACGCCAACAGAAATACGCCCACACTATCACGACACACAAATCCACGCTGCGGTCTTTCAACCGCGGTATTCCATTGGCGTACACACCGCTGCGCTCAAAATACACACACATTTACAAAACACTACCACATTGGACAATTCAAAATACACACACCTGAAACACATACGCACACCACTCCCACACACCCAATACAATATAAAACACCCACCCACAACACCCACAAACCCCCACCACAAAAAATTCCGAAAGAAGGCCAGAGAGAGAGCACCAGCAAGAACAACAGCATCCACAGGCACACAACACCATCAACCATCGGAACTTCCGCGCACCTCACACAACACACCACTACATATCAGCACACTAATCACCACACACTCCACCCCACACATCACCTACACCACCCCATGGCACGGCAAAGACACTTCAGGTTCTCGGAGGAGGAGCTCAGGGCCATGGTGGAGGAAATTGTCCGGGTAGAGCCACAGCTATTCGGAGCACAGGTGCAGCACACCTCCATTGCAAGGAAGATGGAGCTATGGTGAAGAATAGTGGACAGGGTCAAAGCAGTGGGACAGCACCCAAGAAATCGAGAGGACATCAGGAAGCAGTGGAACGACCTACGGGGGAAGGTGCGTTCCGTGGTCTCAAGACACCACCTGGCGGGTCAGCGGACTGGTGGCGGACCCTCACCTCCTCCCCCACAACTAACAACATGGGAGGAGCAGGTCTTGGAGATTCTGTATCCTGAGGGCCTCACAGGAGTAGGTGGAGGAATGGACTCTGGTAAGTCAAATCTTAACTATTACAACCCCCATCCTACCTGCATGATATCACATACCCCCACCCTCACCCTCACCTCCAGCACCCCAACTCCTCACATATGTTCCAACATCACAAACCACCCATCCCAACACCAAGCCATGCATGCAACAACAAAGCATGGACACCCATCACTAAAGCATGCCCATTGCACATACCCATACAACCCCCTAAACCATCCTCACACAAGGTCACACACAGGAATGCAAACATTGGGATACACAGTCACCCACCCATTGCACACCATGACACACACAGATGTAATAACCATCCTTTTATACCCCTGCATGACCCCTACCCAACGTCACTGGACAGAAGGGTCCACACATGTCCACACCACCAACAGAAGAGGCCCACAGTTATGACAGCACCTCTGTCCAACTGGATCTAGATGACCAGCCTGGCCCATCGGGGACCTCAGGACAGTCGGTTCCCATCACCCAGTCACAGGCCACTATAGAACTTCCACCCTCTGGAAACACCAGCACAGCACCCACCCAGTGGGCCCATACGTCCGTCCCCAGGACACGTCAATCAGCTGTGTGTCCACCACTACAGGGAACCCAGGATAACCCACCACCCCAACAACAACAGGGACCTGGGGCAGTGGTAGTGGGCACACGGTCCAGGGGACGGAGGCCCAGGAACACAGGGGAACTGGGAGGGCTGCTGTGCGACAGGGGGCAGACAGGCCAAGGGAACCCACTCTCCACGAGGCCCTCTCCTCCATCATGGGAGCCTACCACCACTCCCAGGAGACGATGGCAACGGTACTGGCCAAGTTTCAGGAGACCCAGCGCCTGCAGGAGGAACAGTATATGGGCTTCAGGGAGGAACTCAGAACCATCAGCTCCACCCTGGGCACCATCGTAGGGGTGCTGAAGGAACTTGTGAACACCAGGAGGGACACTGTGGCACTACAAGGGGCCCCTGACACTAGCATGGCTGATGAACTGCCCACCACCTCCGCCGGTGCTAGTGGACAGGACGCCTCGCCGCAGGACCACCACACCAGCACCCCACCCCCTGCAGAGGGAGAACCACCCCGCAAACGGTTCCTGAGATCCAGGACAAAGACAGAGCACGATGCCAAGATCCCCGCCAAGAAATGAGACCACCCTGATTGTCCCACTTTGTCACCCTGTCCATACTGAAACTGCCCCAGCTCCACTTCCTATGCCCATATGGGCAATGCACCTGTGAGACTAATAGACTGGACTCTGCCATGGACATTCCTCCACCATCACCCCTTACCATTTCACTACCCCCTCCAATATTGAGCACTTAAATAAACACACTTAAAGCACAAAACAATCTGGAATCTGTCTGTCATTTCGAAATAGTGTATTAGCAATTACAGTGACAAAATGCTCTTTCAAGTTTAATGTCAACATACCTATGTCACACAGCTCTAGTCCATGAGGAATCTAAGCAGATGTCACACAGTGGGACCCACATCTGTGAAATCGTAAGGGAAAGTGACAACTCAGTGACCATACACTGGGTGAAAACGACACACAATAGAGAGGTAGTAGTGTTAAAGTACATGTAGTAGGCAGGTTTGTATTCTTACCTGTGTCTCACTGGAAATATTGCTGGGTCACTGAGTCCCTGTTGTGCATGTCTTCTTCCCCTGCTTCCTCGTCTTCAGTGTCCACAGGCTCCACAGCTGCAACAACACCGCCATCTGGACCATCCTCCTGCAGAAAAGGCACCTGTCGTCGCAAAGCCAAGTTATGAAGCATACAGCAGGCCACGATGATCTGGCACACCTTCTGTGGTAAGTAGAATAGGGATCCACCTGTCATATGGAGGCACCTGAACCTGGCCTGCAGGAGGCCGAAGGTCCGCTCGATCACCCTCCCAGTTCGTACAAGGGCCTCATTGTAGCGTTCCTCTGCCCTTGTCCTGGGATTCCTCACTGGGGTCAGTAGCAATGACAGGTTGGGGTAACCAGAGTCACCTGCAAATGGTGAGGGACAACTGTTGGACACGCACTAACCTGGAGGGATATCCCCAGACCCAGACAACCATTCCCACTGACTTGCTTCCAGGTGCTCACCTAATAGCCACACACGGTGCCTCTGGAGTTGACCCATCACATAAGGGATGCTGCTATTCTGCAGGATGTAGGCGTCATGCACTGAGCCAGGGAACTTGGCATTCACATGGGAGATGTACTGGTCTGCCAAACATACCATCTGTGCGTTCATCGAATGATAACTCTTCCGGTTTCTGTACACCTGTTCACTCCTGTAGGGGGGGACCAAAGCCACATGGGTCCCATCAATGGGACCTATGATGTTGGGGATGTGTCCCAGGGCATAGAAATCCCCTTTCACTGTAGGCAAATCCACCACCTGAGGGAAAACAATGTAGCTCCGCATGTGTTTCAGAAGGGCAGACAACACTCTGGACAATATGTTGGAAAACATGGTCTGGGACATCCCTGAAGCCATGGCCACTGTTGTTTGAAAGGAACCACTTGCAAGGAAATGCAGCACTGACAGCACCTGCACTTGAGGGGGGATTCCTGTGGAATGGCGGATTGCTGACATCAGGTCTGGCTCCAACTGGGTACACAGTTCCTGGATTGTGGCACGGTCAAGCCTGTATGTGATTATCAAATGTCGCTCCTCCATTGTCGACAGGTCCACCAACGGTCGGTACACCGGAGGATGCCGCCATCTCCTCACATGTCCCAGCGGACGGTGCCTATGAAGGACAACAGCGAGCACAGAGTCAAACAACTCAGAGGTACGTACCCACAGCTTACACAGAACACCTATCATACACAAAAGGTGGCCTGTATGTGTGTTGAGTCTAGGCCTACGTATGAGTGACGCAGTTGGAAATTAAGCCATGTGGGCCCCTGAAATGGCGGCTGCCTGACCTCTAAAGTGGGACAATGGGATGTGAGGTAACTGCGCTGGCGTTGTACACCGTCACGGTAGGCGGTCGAAGACCGCGGCGCAATGCTGCATTGGTTAACATTGGACCCTATGGGTCCCAGGAGCCAATGGCGATGTACGCCAGCGGTGACGGTACGCAGCGCCGCGGACGTGACCGCCATTTTCTATCACTACAATAACTCGATACCTGATCTTCGACAGGAGAGGACCTACACTGCAAGTGCTGCTGTGAGCTCAGTCTGGAAGAGACAATGGCTTGAGTGTCTGGGGAACGGGACCCTGCCTTCACATCGGAGGAGTTGGAGAAACTCGTGGATGGGGTCCTCCCCCAGTACACGCTACTCTACGTTCCTCCAGACAAACAGGTAAGTACACAGGGAGCATGTTGTATGGGCTATGCCTGTGTGGAGGGGGCTGGATGTAAGAAGGAAGGGGGGAGAGTGCTGCGCGCATGAAAGACGGTGAATGCATGTGCCACATGGCAAGGGTAGGGATGGGTGCCAATCACTTCGACGGTGCAGTTGGTAATAACTTCTCTTATTCCCCCGTACATTTCATGTAGGTCAGCGCCCACGAGAAGAAAGATATTTGGCGTGCCATCGCCAAAGACGTCCGGACCCTGGGGGTCTACCATAGACGGAGCACCCACTGCCGGAAAAGATGGGAGGACATTCGCCGCTGGAGCAAGAAGACGGCAGAGGCTCAGCTGGGGATGGCCTCCCAACGTGGGAGGGGTGCCCGTCGCACCATGACCCCCCTGATGTTCAGGATCCTGGCGGTGGTCTACCCGGAGTTGGATGGGCGCTTGAGGGCATCACAGCAACCACAAGGGGGTGAGTACACTCTCATTTTGCTGACTTTGCGCGCAGTGGAGGTGTTTGGGTGGGGGAGGTCGGCTGTGGGTTTCCCTAGGCCAGGGCGAGTTCCGTAGGCAAGGCCCCTCCGTATGTCAGGCCATGTGGCACCCCAGCCTACCTCTGTTGAATGCCAAGTACAGCTAGTCATGCCCCTGTGTCATCTATGTGTGCAGATGTCGTCCATAGCCTTGTAGGCCATTTCCCAGAAATTGAACAGTGGAGCCCAAGAGCGCGGCGTAGTGCAGGGGGCTTCTGTGTCTGTCGTGTCTGCCAACGGTAGCGGTAATGCATGCACTCAACATGTCTTTCTTCTGTCTTCCCCCCCCTTTTTGTGGTCTCCTTGTTCTTGTGTGCATTAGCATCATCAGGCGGAGGAGCAATGGCAACGGAGCACGAGGAAGCTGCATCCCACATGGCCCTGGAGGGCGACACTATGGAGTCTGAATTCACCAGTGGGACAGAGGGCGAGGGGAGCTCCACGGCGGGGACAGGAGCTGACACCAGCAACATGGACTCATCCTCTGATGGGAGCTCCCTAGTGGTGGCCGCAACATCTGTGCCCCCCGCATCTACAGGTACAGCCACCACCCCCCCTACCAGCACCGCCCTCCCAGCAGCCCCTCAGCCTTTGCCCTGTGCCCGCTCACCCAGGAGGGTGGGCATCACCTTCGCCCCAGGCACCTCAGGCCCTGCCCCAGTCACCCCTGCTGCCCTCAGTGAGGAGGCCATTGACCTCCTCAGGTCCCTCACTGTTGGGCAGTCTACCATTTTGAATGCCATCCAGGATGTAGAGAGGCAGTTGCAACAAACCAATGCATTCCTGGAGGGCATTCATTCTGGTCAGGCGGCCCTTCACCGAGCTTTTCAGACTCTGGCCTCAGCACTGATGGCAGCCATTGTCCCCGTCTCTAGCCTCCCCCCTCCAACTTCCTCAACCCCGACCCAATCCCCTGTACTTCAGCCTATCCCAGGCACACCTACAGACCAACATGCACACACGTCAACACCCAAGGGAAGCTCAGGCAAACATAAGCACCACACATCCCACAGGCACTCACGCAAGCATCACACACATGCAGACACACCAACATCCACTGCCTCCACTGTGTCCCCCTCCTTCTCGTCTCCCTCCTCCCTCCCAGTCTCGTCTACACTCACACCTGCATGCACTACCTCTACAGCCACTACGTCCCTCTCCAGCACACCCACCACCACACCCCGCTCACGTGCAGTCACCACCCCCACTACCATTCACACGTCCCCTGTGTCCTCTCCCAGTGTGTCTGTGACGCCCCCTCCCAAGATACACAAACGCAGGCACACACCCACCCAACAGTCATCCACCTCATGACAGCCTCCAGTGCATGCACCTTCACCCAAAGACACCAAATGTACACCTCCTACAACCACCACCTCTTCCTCCACTCCCAAACCCCCTCCAGCTACCCGTCCCAGTGTGTCCCAAAAACATTTCCTGTCCACCCTTGACCTCTTTCCCACACCTCCCCCACCCCGTCCGTCTCCTAGGTCCCAAACTAGCACCTCATCCACAACATCTCCGGGACTAGTGGTGCCTGTAGTCAACGGAATGTGGAGTGCATCGGCCACCAGGGCAGCCAGTGTGGCACGGAGCCACAACATACACAGTCCCCCACCTGTGAAGCATCAGAAGTTGGCCAGTGCCCGGCGGGAGAGGGGGAAGACTCCAGCCACCAAAGCCGCTCCCAGGGGTCCCATTGGGAGTGTGGAGTCAGCTGTGACACCTTCCAAGGTGGGGAAGGGCCACCAGAAACCCGGCAAGTCTGGGAAGAGCACCATGGCGGGGAAGACCGCCATCATCCCCGCTGCCCAGGAGGCCAGCACCAGCCCAGCTGCCCAGGAGGCCACCACCAGCATCAGCCCAGCTGTCCAGGAGGCCACCACCAGCACCAGCCCAGCTGCCCAGGAGGCCACCGTCAGCACCAGCCCAGCTGCCCAGGAGGCCACCGCCAGCACCAGCCCAGCTGCCCAGGAGGCCACCGTCAGCACCAGCCCACCTGCCCATGAGGCCACTGCCAGGACCAGCCCAGCTGCCCAGGAAGGACCGCCAGCAGCTGAGACCCTGCAATGGAGACCGCCATCTGAAGCACCGCTGAACAGGGCACCGCCATCTCAAGCACCGCGAGCCCATGAGCGGCAGGGGCACTGACGCAACTGAGTCCGTCACGGGGTGAATGATGCACTCTGGGCACCATGCCCCCTCCAGAACCAGTGGAGACTGTCATCCACTACCTCTGTCCTTAACAGGATGAAGCACTCTGGGCACCATGCCCCCTCCAGAACCAGTGGAGACTGTCATCCACTACCTCTGTCCTTAACAGGATGAAGCTCTCTGGGCACCATGCCCCCTCCAGAACCAGTGGAGACTGTCATCCACTTGTGAGACTGTGGCTTTGCACTTCCCAGGATTGAACAGTGGGCAGACCACCCACTGTAGAGACTTGAGAGACTGTGGCTTTGCACTCCCCAGGATTGAACAGTGGGCACACCACCCACTGTAGAGACTTGAGAGACTGTGGCTTTGCACTCCCCAGGATTGAACAGTGGGCAGACCACCCACTGTAGAGACTTGAGAGACTGTGGCTTTGCACTCCCCAGGACTGAACAGTGGGCAACCCACCCACTGTAGAGACTTGAGAGACTGTGGCTTTGCACTCCCCAGGATTGAACAGTGGGCAACCCACCCACTGTATAGACTTGAGAGACTGTGGCTTTGCACTCCCCAGGATTGAACAGTGGGCAGACCACCCACTGTAGAGACTTGTGAGACTGTGGCTTTGCACTCCCCAGGATGGAACTGTGGGCATGTGGCCCCCTCGTGGATTTGGCGTCGTGCACTCAAGCGGCTGAGGTGCCCCCCCTTCCCTCCCCCTGGGGTGCCTGTTTAGTTGCTGTCTGATGCCCCTGCAGTGTTCTCTCCGTCATGGTTGGGGATCTTGTGTGGGCCTCGCCCATACCGTGTGGTCCTAGTGTTCCACGGACTATCTTAGTGCACTACCTGGACTACTATGCTTGGTATTTATTTTGTACATGGTGTATATATATATTTCTGCCTACTTGTTTTTAATATATTACAATGGTTACACTAATTTTCTATTGTCTTTGCATTCTTCCGGGGGGTTTGGGGGGTGTAACTGTGATGTATTGATATGCATTTGTGTGTGTTGTAGTGGGTGAGGGTGGGGGTGTTGCATGTGTGTGTCCCTGTTTTTTCCCTCCCCCCTCCTCTGTGTCGTAGGTGCAGTACTCACCGTGGTCTTCGCCACCGGCGTTCGTGCTCCTGGTAGAGGAGCAGGAAGACTATCGCAGGCAGAATTTGGAGTTCTGGGTCCATGGTGTCCTCGTTCCTTGTGGGGTGTGTGGAGTTGAGCGTTTTCCCTTCGCAATTCCTGTTTCCGCCGTGTTTTTATCCGCGGTGAATCCGCCCCGGAAAAGGTGGCGGATTGGCCTGTCATAATAGTGTGGGCGGTACATTGTCTCCCGCCTGTCTGTTGGCGGTGACCGCTGCGCTGTTTGTTTGTACCGCCGTGGCGGTCGGAGTGTTAAAGTGTCTGTCTTTGTTGGCGGTTTCCGCCTCGGTCGTAATTGCAATTTTTTTATCGCCGGACTGTTGGCGGTTTTACCACCGCTTTAACACCGTCCACCAGGGTTGTAATGACCACCATAGTGTCTTGTTGGATGACCGCTGCTCAAGCCCTAACTCGGATAATAGAGGACAGCTCTGATATAGGATCAGAGCCAGAGACAGCGGATACTGAGACAGCATCTGAGGGACAGGACAATGGCGCAGATACTGGGATTCATTTTTCAGTCACAGCAGTCCCATCCGACAACTCCTTTTCCAGTGATTCAGAGGGAGGTGATGAGGACAGTTCTGCTGTCCATTCGCAAGCATAGTCTGTGCAGAGGGACAATAGCGAGTTAGCCCAACCCAGAGAGCAGGTGCATGTGGCGGCAAGCACAGAGAGAGTTGTCTCTTGGGAGTTCCAATTTAGTTCAGCCCCAAATTCCACCACCCAAATCAAATTTGTTGAGACATCAAAATTATCTATCACAAAACAACCTGGTTTCGTAAGGCAGGCACCTGCGCTTTTGTTCCTGGGCTCAGCGGCCATATAGGGAATCCTATCAAACCCAGACATTTCTGGAAACTAGATACCCGGGGGTGTCCACGGAGGAGTGGCTTGTATGGATTCCCCAAAGTCTTCTTACCCAGAATACTCTGCAAATGTGAAATGGTGAATAACAACTCTATTTTATTGCATTTCTGTCACACAAACTACAGGAATATGCTGGGATCTACAAGATCTACCACCCAGTCTTTCCCCATCTGTCCTGATAAAAATGCTATCCCACTTGAGTGCCTGCACCTAGTGCCTGCATCAGGAATGGATCACCCCAGGGTCAATAGTTGCATCATGTAAGGACTAACATTGACTGTTGTGTGATCCATTCCTGACATGGGCACTAGACCTACCCACACAAGTGATGTACCATTTTTATCGGGAGATTTGGTGGAATACTGGGTGGAAAGAAATTTGTGGCTCCTCTCAGATTCCAGAACTTTCTATCACCAAAATTTGAGGACAAAGTGTTTTTTTTTGTCAAAAATTATTTGAAGTCTGAAAAGGTTTCAGGGTAACAGGACCTGGTGAGAGCACCACAAGTTACTCCATCCTGTGTTCCCCCAGGTGTCTAGTTTTAAAAAATGCACAGGTTTGGTGGGCTTTCCTAGGTGCCAGATGAGCTAGTGACCAAAAACCACAGCTAGGCACTTTCCAAAAAACACGTTTTAAAAGTGAAAATTTGATGTGTCCATGTTGTTTTTTGGGGCATTTCCTGTTGTGGGCACTAGGCCTACCAACACAAGTGCAGAACCATTTTTATAAAGAGACTTGGGGAATTCTGGGTGGAATGAAATTTGTGGCTTCTATCAGATTCCAGAACTTTCCATCACCGAAATGTGAGGAAAAAAGATTTTTGCCCCAAATTTTGAGGTTTGCAAAGGATTTTGGGTAACAGAACCCAGTGAGAGCTCCACAAGCCACCCCATTCTGAATTCCTGCATGTGTCTTGTTTTGAAAAATGTATAGGTTTGCTAGGTTTCCTGAGGTGCGAGCTGAGCTAGAGGCCAAAATCCACAGCTAGGCACTTTACAAAAAACAGGTCACTTTTTGGGGGGAAAATGTGATGTGTCCACGTTGTGTTTTGAGGCATTTCCTGTCACGGGCACTAGGTCTAACCACACAAGTGAGGTACCATTTTTATCAGGAGACTTAGGGGAATGCTGCGTTAAAGGAGGTTTGTGCCTCCTCTCAGATTCCAGAACTTTGCAGCACCAAAATCTGAGGGAAAAGTGTTTTTGTGCCAAATTATGAGGTTTGCAAAGGATTCTAGGTACCAGAACCTGGTGAGAACCCCACAAGTCACCTCGTCCTGTCTAGTTTTTAAAAATGCACAGGTTTGGTAGGTTTCCTAGGTGCCAGCTGAGCTAGAAGCCTAAATCAAGGTACTTTCCAAAAAACACGTCAGATTTCAATGTAAAAATGTGATGTGTCCATGTTGCGTTTCCTGTCGCGGGCACTAGGCCTACCCACACAAGTAAGGTACCATTTGTATTGGGAGACTTGGGGGAATACAGAATAGAAGAACAAGTGTTATTACCCCTTGTCTTGCTCTAAGTTTTTTCCTTACAAATGTAAGACAGTGTGTAAAAAAGACGTCTATTTGAGAAATGCCCTGTACTTCACATGCTAGTATGGGGACCCTGAAACTCAGAGATGTGCAAGTAACCACTGATTCTCAACACCTTATCTTGTGCCTATTTTGGAAATACAACGGTTTCCTTGATACCTATCTTTCACTCATTTTATTTCACCAAATGAATTTGTGTATAATGAAAACCCATTGCAATGTCCAGCTCACTTATTGGCTCTGGTTACCTATGGTTCTTGATGAACCTACAATCCCTATATATCCCAGCAACGAGAAGAATCCAGCAGATGTAATGGTATATTGCTCACAAAAATCTGCCATAGTTGGAAAAAGTTATAGAAGAGAACATGGACAGAAATGTCTCTTTTTTCACCTCAATTTCAATACTTTTTTATTTCACCTGTGACTTTCTGTAGGAAAACCTTGCCTTGAAGGATCTACACAAATGACCCCTTGCTGAATTTAGAATGTTGGCAACATTGGTTTCCAACCTATTTCTGTCACTAGCTGGAAGGAGGCTGAAATCACAAAAAATAGTAGAAATGGGGTATGTCCCAGTATAATGCCAAAGTTGTGTTGAAAAATGTGGTTTTCTGATTCAAGTCTGCCTTTTCCTGAAAGCTGGGAAGATAGTGATTTTAGCACCACAAACCCTTTGTTGATGCCATTTTCAGGGAAAAAAACACATGCTTTTGTCTGCAGCCCTTTTTCCCATTTTTCTGAAAAAAACAAAGTTTTAGCTGTATTTTGGCTAATTTATTGGTCTCCTCCATGGGAACCCACAAACTTTGGATTATTTTGGAATCCCTAGGATGATGGAAAAAAAGGGTGTAAATTTGGTGTGGATAGCTTATGTGGACAAAACGTTATGAAGGCCTAAAGCACAAACTACCCAAAATAGCCCAAAAAGTGTTTAGCACTGTGGGAGTGGGGGGAGGCCCAGCAGCTAAGGGGTTAATCAAGTGATACTCAATTATTGGGATTTTGTAGAATGTTTACTCACTAACTCAGGCCAGAGAAGCAAATGACAGACAATGTGAGAATATCCAACTGATACTCAATCTGTATCAAATTGGGAGTGACAGTCTCTACCTTAAACTTCCTGCTCTTAGCTGTAGAATTGATGGATGTACCCTTTCCTGAACAGCTTCATAGCTTCATGTGAGTTTTCCTTGATATAGGTGTGGGGATTGTAAAAGACTGGAATCTCCGATCTCCAATCACTATCCAAGGACCACCATTTTTTTCCACCACAAAGGGGATAACATGAGGAACCAGGAATGCTGATTCCAATTCCATACAATACCTCCTTCTGGGGATATACATGGACTACAAAATATAAATATTTATCCGCTTAAAGGTAAATATGTGGGGGGTCTTTCAACAATGATGCAGGGGGCAGGGAATGGTGTAAGGGCAGAGCGGATTTTCTTTCAGCTGTGAGGAGCTTCATCTGGCCTCCTAATACTGCAGTATGTAAGGAAGCACATTAGCTGCCCACAGCCCTCTCTTCACAGATCAAGGTCTAGTGTTGAATTAGTGGGTTCATAGTTTGCAGGCCCAATAATTCCAGGCCAAGAGACACCAGTATCTCTTACATGCCTGAACTAATTTACCGCTCCATATCAACAAGGGTGACACAATCCCAGACTTATCCGTACCCTCCACCAGAATCAGCTTCTAGGTGCAATCCAACTTTGTAATGTGGTCTACAAAAATTATTTTATACAAAATGGAAAACATGAACTTATTGGAGAAACTTAGACACAAATGACTTGTCTTTTGCATGGATTCTCTGAAATAAGCCTAGCATTGTTTTGAAAGTGTATCTTACCAAAGATATAGGGCCTCATTATGACCCTGGCGGGCGGCGGAGGCCGCCCGCCAGGATCCCGCCCTCCAAATTACCGCGCCGCGGTCAAAAGACCGCGGCGGGTATTACGAGTTTTCACCTGGGCTGGCGGGCGGTTCCAGTTAAACCGCCCGCCAGCCCAGGGGAAAACGACCTTCCCACGAGGATGCCGGCTCGTAATCGAGCCGGCGGAGTGGGAAGGTGCGACGGGTGCTACTGCACCCGTCGCGTATTTCACTGTCTGCAAGGCAGACAGTGAAATACATTTTGGGGCCCTCTTACGGGGGCCCCTGCCGTGCCCATGCCATTGGCATGGGCACGGCAGGGGCCCCCAGGGGCCCCGCGACCCCCCCTACCGCCATCCTGTTCATGGTGGCTTTCCCGCCATGAACTGGATGGCGGTAGGGGGGGTCAGAATCCTCATGGCTGCGGAGCGCGCTCCGCAGCCATGGAGGATTCCAATGAGCAGCGGAAAGTCAGCGGGAGACCGCTGACTTTCCGCTTCTGACCGCGGCTGAACCGCCGCGGTCAGAATGCTCATTGGAGCACCGCCAGCCTGTCGGCGGTGCTCCCGTGGTCGGTGGCCCTGGCGGCCACCGGCCGCCAGGGTCAGAATGACCCTCATAGTTGTTTGTCCCACTGATGCCCTGAACATTCATAAAATCAGACAGATCAAAGGAGGGCTGCAGACAGAGCAGGTGAGAGTTGCATAGTGGTACAGTTGGTTCAGTCAAGTGATCGATAGGCATAATCCCAATGATATCCAAAAGTTGTCAAGAATTACCAGGATTCTAAGAGGGCCAGCATTTGACCATAATTTGGAAATGGTCGTCATAGGGTCAGCATTTACCAGAGTGGGCAGTGGGCATAAAAGCAAACACACCCTTCAAAAATGCAAACTCACTCACATAAAACCACAAATGGACACAAACACATTCAATAAATGCATTTACACAACAGAACTTCGAGAAATTTGCTCCATATATATTGTCATATTCTGTCACAATTTTCACTGGTTCTCAGGCCTGCTGGGCTGTTCCTCACATATTTCCATACCTGGGAAGAGCTGGTATGGGGGTACTTCAGACGGTGTGAGTGAAAAATTTAATGGGATTGACTAAAGGAAGAGGAGGCAAGGATGAGTACATTGGGGGTAGGAGTGCCTCTGGAGTAAAAGTAAGTTGAAAAGACTAGCACAGCTGAGGGGACAATTGGATGTGTCTTGCACAGCCAGAGTATGGTCCCCTGGTATGTCACTAGCAGAAGGAGGGGAGAGGTGCTTGGTTGGCCAAATCTGAAGCTGACAAATAGACAGCTGAGATTCCTGGGTGTGGGTGGTTCAGTAGAGACACTGAAAGAAGGATTTCTATTCAGTTTTCTATTCTGAAATTCAGTGAGCTAGCATTCTGTCAGTCTGCTTTTAATGCAATGGGTGCTAGCACATGCCATCTATGTCCTCTTCCCAGTACCACTACATGAGGTTATGCTTCAAGGCATATCTGCATGCTGCCACTGATCAGAAACCTAAAAAGGGCTGTATGTATCTATATAGATTTATATTTGCAAAATAAAGAAAGGAACTCTGGGTAGCTGCTAAAATTATGTAGGGGCTGCTTCAGTTGGAGTGCCTATACAACAGCAGCAACAGTATAAATCTACTAATCTTCAATGTTTCTTTTCCTAGAAGAGTTTTTCAGCATAGGATTAGCACAGTGCAATTTGTGGCAAACTAGAGTAAAAGCCAAAAAAGCATCAATACCTTTTACCTTTTTTTGCAGTAACGTCTTTAAACATTGGATTATCTAGTACCATCCAGAAGTCTTTTACCATACCAGCCACAGTAATACAGCTTTAGATTAACAGAATACCATTCAAATCAACCTCAAATTAATAAACTTAGTCCTTGACGTGTTCTGCTCATATTCGAGCTAACCAGAGGAGCAGAGTATTGTCTTGGAACAAAAGGGGACCCAGTGTACGTCCAAACCACACTTGCAAAAGCATAGAGCACTGCATACACTATGCAAAACAAAGAAAGGAACTCTTAGTTGTAGGTGGAGAAAAGCTCCTGTTGGAGCATATCTTCAACACCAGTGACACTCTAAATAGGCCAACCTCAAATGTATCTTTTTTAGGAAAATGTTTTTAAGCATAGGATTAGCACAGTGCAGACCATACCGAACTAGAAAAGGTTCAAAGCTGTTTGCCACTGTTGCAGCAAAGGCTTTAAAGCATTGAATTAGCTAGTGCTGTCCATGCTGAAATGAAAACATAGGATCAGTATAATACAAACCACACCAAACAAGAAAACAAACTAAGCCTTATGCCATTTTTGAAGCATATTCTTTCCGCATCAGATTAGCTAATGCTATCCATGTTGAGCTGAAGAGGTCTTTTACTGCACCAGCCACAGCATTACATCTTTAGAGTGGTAAAATACTATCCAACCATGAGGTGTCAAGATGGCAGTCGCACTTCTGGACCCCTCTGCCATCCGCCTCTAGCCGCGACAGACATCCGCATTCATCAGTGGCACCCTTGCGCCCTGGGGGCGCCGCCGCTCCCCCGGAGACGGGAGAAAGGCAAAAGAGGGATTTTCCGGCCTTTCGGCCTGGCGGCGGGGTGCCGGGGGATCGCAGCCGCCGGCGTCCAAGATGGCGGACGGATAGTAAAGGCCGAGACACTGGCCAGGAAGATGGCGTAGCCCAAAACCCGTCTGGGTGTCATGCTGCGTGGAATCCTGGCTGAGGACTGCGAGCGATGCCGCCCGGGTATTTGCGCAGCAGGAGCCACTCAAGGGAAGGATCGTGAAGCCTGACGCCGAGAGCTGCAGATAAGCACAGGCCGGGACTCGGGTGAGCGGAGGGACCCGATACAAGGTGGCAAACAGGGGGGACTGCGTGGGCAGTCAAGAGTGAGGCCCCCCTCTCCTTCTTCCTTCTTCCCTTTTTCTTTTTTCCCCCACCCTCGATTGCCTGCCACACCTGGTCCTCTCCAGACGGCTGTGGGGAGAGCGACACAATGGTGGGCTGTGACAGGAGGAGGTCGGCTCACTAGGGGGCTCCTTGGCATCCCCCCCAGGGGGGAATTTATTTTTTCCCTTCCTTTCCCCCTTTCCCCCTCTCACCCCTCGGCCAAAGCTATAGGCTGGTGGGGCAGGCGGTCAGAAGGGACTGGGGGTTGAGAGACTTGAGGGTTCGGTGCCACTGGAGAGGCACATCGGGGGCCACCGAAGATGCCCCGGGGATGACTTTTGTGAGTGGAGGGCTGTGTGAAACACATCAGTACATGTCCTACCTTCTAAATACACTGCACCCTGCCCATGGGGCAGCCTTGGGCCTACAATAGGGGTGACGTACATGTAGTGAAAGGGAAGGCTTGGGCCTGCAAGTGGGTACACTTGACAGGTGAAATTGGCAGTGCAAGACTGCACACACAGACACTGCAATTGCAGGTCTGAGGCACATTTACACGGCTACTCATGTAGGTGGCACAATCAGTGCTGTAGGCCCACCAGTAGCCTTTGATTTACAGGCACTGGGTACCTCTGTGCTCTTTACTAGGGACTTACTGGTAAATCATATATGCCAATCATGGATAAACCAAACACCAATGTAATTTAGACAGAGAACATATGCACATTAGCACTAATTAACAGTGGTAAAGTTCCCAGAGTCCTAAAGCCAACAAAAACAGGTCAGATAAAATAGAAGGATGGAGGTAAAAAGTTTGGGGAAGACCCTGCAAAAAGGTCCAACACATGCTGAACTAGAATAGCAGCGAAGCCTTTTGCTATTTTTGCAGCAAAGTCTTTAAGCATCAGATTTGGTAGTACTATCCATGCTGAGCTGAAAAATGTCTTCTACCTTACCACGTACTGTTCACAGCTTTGGATTAGTAAAATACCACCCAAATCAACCTCAGCTAAATAAAAGCAGTGCCTGACAGATGCATTTTGTTCTTATTAGAGCTAATCAGAGAAGCATAGCTTTGTCTTTTCACAAAGGTGAACCCGGTATAGGTCAAAACTGTATTTTCAGAAGCCTAGAATGCTGCATAGACCATGTAAAACAAATGACTGGAACTCAGGGTAGTTCCCAAGTTTAGGTGGAGAACTGCTCCTGCTGGATCAGCCCAGGCTCTAATGGCTAACCTCCTGTTTGAGCTACAAGGAAATAGCAATTTTCCAGTGGCCCTCCTACCTGCAACTGCCCAGATGACCAGTTTTAACTGAACAAGTCCTGGACCCTGCTGCTGGCCTCTGTTGGAATGAGTCCTACCCCTCAAGTTGTGCCTTTAGGCTCTGGACCCTTGGCCTGTGTTAGAGTATACTCCTCCTGTCAGCAAACTGCAATTTCAGAACCAACAGAGACTGGTATTGCCATCAAAACCACAGTCATCAATGTCGAATTGCCATTTGGCCTCAGCTTGCTGGTTTGCCCTGCTAAAGGAGTGCTGACTTCGAGAAAAGTTTCTTGATCTGCACATAGGCAGCTAAATCGTGACCTATGCTGAGCAACATCTGATGGATGTCAAGGTCTTTCCAGGTACGGACATCAACCCGTATCCACTTGGAGCTTTCTCACTTTCAACCACAACTACACCAGAAGCCCTCTTTTCAGCAATACACTGTCTCTGAGTCCACCTTCGAATCCAGCTTGAAGCTAACCCTGCTGACTACTCATCAGCGATTACTCTTTCCCCATTGGCACAACCTGTTCTTGTATCCGACCTGAGATCCATCAGGGACGGCCTTGCATTTTGGAGTTGAGCAGTCTAGAGTGACCAAACAATCACGGTTAAAGCTGTGTGCTTTTTCATGCTAGTTTTTACTTCAAACTTTAAAAAAAAAACTATTTACCTAACTAGGATTGTGATTATTATTATTATTATTATTATTATTATTATTATTATATTATGTAATTATATTGCCACTGTGCAGTATCGTTAGATCAAAGGTGTTACAATAAAAGTATATTTTTTTCATTAATATGAAATATTCACAAAACTTTCCCAAGCAGTTTGTCCTGGTGGATTTGCTAAGAGGACTTTCCTCTTGTTGGCCACTTCAGTCTAGCAGGAATGATAAGGTCCTTCTGGCCCGAGCAATGTAACTGACTAACAGTAACAACAATAGATATGTTGTGGCTGCCATTTTTAGGACTTAGGGGTTCTGTCCCTGACCTAAAAGCAATAAACAAATCATTTGTGAGGGGACATATTAGAGGTAATCTGATTTCTTTGCCCTTGTTAGGTCTACAGGGGCCAAAATAAAACATTTTGTTTGTGCAGTAGGTTACCAGAATTCGTGGCGGACCCAGGGAGGCCTCGGTGGAATACAGGACAACCCCCTCAGTATGGCCTCCCGGACCCTTGAAGAAAATACAAAAAAGACAAAAAATGGAAGATGTGTGGTGAGGCATGTGGAGAGGTTGGCTGCCCACTGGTGATTGCCAGAAGGCTGGGACTTGCCTCAAGACAAAGTGGTGGTTGGCTCCTTTTATGTGTGGGCATAGGGATTGGTCTCGGTCTGATCGCATACACAACATTGCCAATCCATTGTATGGCATGGCATGGCAGCATGTTGAATACAAGGCCAGGCCAGTGTTCTCTAAACTACACCTATATGTTTTTGTTTTTTTAAGAAATTGAGGACAGGGGACTGAGTCTCCGAGTCCTAAAATGGCTCCAGTCACATCCTTGTTGATGTAGTTACAGCCAATCACATCTTATCTGAAGATATGTTGGCTCCATGGATCATTAGAGGGGTGAACTGTACAAGGTCTCTGAGCCTTCATTTTTCAAGAACTGATGAGTTGATTGATGTCAAATCACAAAAAGTATGCTTTTTTGGCCTTGATTTAGGCTTTTTTCAAATGTGGTGTAATTGTATTCAGCAGTTTTTCCAGTATTGCTGTTCTATTTTTCTATAAAAGGTGAATAGGGAAAACTTGTTTTGGGACCTTTTTCTCACCTCCACTTGATGGACCACCCACAAAACTTTCAAAGAAGGAGCTGAGGGGAATGGTGAATTAAAAAACAAAGTTTCATGACTACTTGTCAAATGGCACCAAAATTAGAAGCAAAACAAAAAATACTTTTCCTAAGGAATCATGGTCATAACGATAACTAATCCAGGGCAACTGCTTATTTATTTTATTTATATAGTGCAAACATGAACCAAGGGTATCCGAGCGCTGAACATATGATCTGACATAGAAAAAAAAGATACATAACAAGAAAGGACGTAAAGAATAGACTATGGGGCAGATTTAAGAAAAGTGGTGCTGCACCCAGTGCAGCGCCACTTTATTTGGGCCCATTAGTACCCCCCTACTCCCACAATGTGTGCACGGCACATCATGGTGCAGGGTAGGGGGCAATAGCATCATTTTTTTATGCTACTGATATATTCTACAAGAGAAACACAAACATTTTGGAAGTACTCCTGTAGAGTACATAGGGGCCCATTATAAGTAATGAAAGCACCCTTTTAATGCCTGCTCTGAGCATGGCTGGCATTAAAAGTTCTGAAAAAATGGCACAAGGAAATCTCTTAGATTTCTTTGCACCATTTTTTCAGTCCCCCTAATGGAAGAATGCCCCTCTTGTATACATTATGCCTGGTGCAGGTATAATGTGGCGCAAGGGTTTACAAAGTGGCACAATGCATGCATTGCACCACTTTGTAAATATGGTGCAGGGAAAATGCCCCCTGATGGAAGAATGCCCCTTTTGTATACATTATGCCTGGCGCAGGTATAATGTGGCGCAAGGGTTTAGAAAGTGGTGCAATGCATGCATTCCACCACTTTGTAAATATGGTGCAGGGAAAATGCCCCCTTCGCTTAAAATAAATGATGCTATGGCGGTGCTAAGGTGGCATCAAAGGCTCTTAAATCTGCCCCTAACAGTTCAAGCAGGTTATAAATGCTTACACTTGGTTGTTTATTCTCAGTCAGTTCCTTGGATTAGCGAACAAGTGAATGTTACTGTGTTAAATATGGATGTGTGCTTGCCAAGGCATGGGCTATGGTTAGGTTTGGCTATTGGGTATTAAGGGCCAGATGTAGCAAAACAAAAAATTGCGACTCGCATTTTGCGAGTTGATGCGAGTCGCACCCGGACTCGCAACGCAGTGTGCGAGTCCGCAGATTGCGAGGTCGCTTTTTGCGAGTGTGCAAAAAACGAACTCACAATTAGCGAGTACGTGTCGCAAATTGCGATTACCTTGCAAATTGCTTACAGGTGCAGCAGAACACTCCAGAAACCACACCAGAACACTCTGGAAACACTTCCTGGCACATGATGATGACATCACAGCCAGGAAGTTTACAAATACACCTGGGAGGAGGCAGGACAACACCCTTTTATAACTGCCGAATTTCACACAGGACAAACAGCAGCTGCCATGGAGGGAACCCCAAGAAAGAGGAAGCTCAAATTTTCTGAGAGGGAGCTGGAGGTGCTGACAGAGGAATGCTGTCAGCACTATGATGACTTGTTTGGGAGAGCAGCCCTCAATGTTCCTGAGGCCACAAAAAAACAGCTGTGGCAGGACATCCAGGACAAGATCAATTCCCTGGGGGTGAGCCATAGGACCATCGACGACATCAAGAAGAGGTGGTATGACCTCCGCTCCCGGACCAAGGAGAGGGTGGCTGAAAGGCTTCGGGAGATGAGAGGCACAGGAGGGGGACCATCGTCTGTGCCAACACCCACACCCCAGGAAGAAAGGGTGGAAGAAACCTTGGAGCAGGAGGCAGTGTCTGGGTTTGGGGACCTGGACACCTCAGAGCCCAGCACATCAACCGGTGAGTACCATGTGATATGCCTGTACCCCTATCAATGCCATACCCCCACCCACCATGTACACAGGGGCATGCACAACCAAGATAGCTCCAGTTCAGGGTAGCAAATGCCAGAATGATGCATTATGGGAAATGTAGTCTAGTAGGCAGTTCATAGGCAAATGTTTATTAGGAAGTGTGCAATAGATAGTAGACACTGACAGTCTGTTCCCCATGTCCCACAGGTCTCCAGCAAGACACCACCAACCCTCCAAGCAGCCAGGCCCATGAGGACACCCCAGGACCCCCCAGCACCCCCACCTGCACGGTCAGCAGCATCCCTGCAGTAGCCACACCTGCTGCAACAATTCCACAGGAGGCTGCCCCAGCAACAGGCAGGGATGAGACAGGTGGAAGCACAGGGCAGCCACCGCTGCGCAGGCGTCGCCGGTCCATTCCATCAGGGCTGCAGTCTGCATCCGGGCTACTTCCTCCCACCACCAGTGAGTCACATCTGCTGCGTGGTCAGCGCCTACAGAATAGAATATTGGGATGAATTAGTGGTGTGCTGCACCGCTTTGTGCTCAACAACAATGCCAGCATGCAGCACCTCAACACACGGATGGACATGATCTGCAGTAACACTGGGGACCTTGCCCTTGCCATGAGGGAACTGGCGGGAGGACTACTGGCACAGGCCGAGGCTGGGCGGCGCAGGGATCGGCAGCTCATGCACAGACTGGACAGGATGGCCACATCCATCGGCAGGCTCGCCATGAACACCACAGGCCTGTCTAGGAGGACAGTTGGGCTGCAAGTGGAGATGGGCCATTTCGCTGGGGATGTGGCTAGGGGCCTGGGACGTCTGACCCACATCATAAAAATGATGGAGACACGGGAAATGTCGAGGGCCACAGGGGAAACACCCCAGGATAGTGAGGAGGGCTCAACAGTGAGCAGTGTCTCTGTCACTGAAAGCAGGGTGCTCAGGAGTGGCAGGCACAGCACCACGGAAGCACCAGGGACCAGCCAGGCTGGCAGGAGGGGCAGAAGGTCCTAGAGATCACCCTGGACCATAAAATGTGGCACATGACGTTAATGTGCCACATGCCTGGTTAGCATTTTCCTGCCCATGGACAATCTTACTTGTGAATAGTTTAATCAATGCACTAATAAAACAGTTATTTTTGTTCCACTTAACAAATGGAGTTTTTGGTTAATAGGTGAGTATGGTTGGAGTTGACACGTACCTTCCAAAGTATTGTGTTGCGATGTGTTCCCGTCTCAGTCTGCCTTGATTAGCTATACTCATATCCCCATGATGGCGATGTGGTTGTTCTTGCTCTTCATCATCAGGATCTGGGTCTGCAGGGGTGAGAGGTAGCCCACGTCGGGTGGCTATGTTGTGGAGGATGGCGCATGCGACCACAATTTTGAATGCGGTAATGGGGGTGTATTGGAGGGCACCTCCACTGCGGTGGATGCATCTGAATCTTGCCTTCAGGAGTCCGAAGGTGCGCTCAATGAGGTTCCTGGTCCTCTTATGTGCACTGTTGTATTGCCTCTCTGAATCATTGCTGGGTGTTAAAAACGGAGTCATGATCCAAGGCCTGAGAGCATATGCACTGTCACCTGGTGGGCACAAAAGTACACTGTTAGGAAGTCCAGATTGTCGTGCACAGTGACCTGTGTGTATGTCTGCAAGTGTCTGTGGCTCTACCTAGGAGGAAACCGTCTCCGAATTCCCCACGTTCCAGGCGTTGATGTATCCCACTATGCCTAAAAATGTATGAGTCATGGGTACTGCCTGGAAACTTAGCTACAATGTCCGTGATGACATAATGGGCGTCACAAACAACCTGAATATTGAGTGAGTGGGTACACTTTCTGTTGCAGAAAATGTGTTCCAGATTTGCAGGGGGGCATATTTGAATGTGTGTCCCATCTACACACCTTATGACATGGGGAAAGTGGGCAATGCGGTAAAAGTCCAGCTTGGTGCTGTTCATTTCTGCCTCATTCCTTGGTAAGTATATGAAGTGAGACATGTGCGTGACTAAGGCATCTAGGAAGGCCCTGAGGAACCTTGACACTGCACTTTGGGATACCCCACCTGCAACAGCAATGACCCCCTGATAGCTCCCTGAGGCCTAGAGGTGCAGTGAGCATAGCACTTGCACATGCGTAGGGATGGCGCAGCCACGTAGAGTCTGGTGTTCTAGCTGTGGTTTGAGTAAATCTATTAATTCTAGGATGGCTGAGCTGCTAAGGCGGTATTTGTCATAGATCTCTTCCTCAGTTTGCTGAAAAATAGTCTGCCTTGTTCTATATATCTTCTCCTGTCTGTGGCCCCTCCTCCTCCTCTGCTGGGCTGCGTGGACTCTACTCCTCACTGCTATCAGGTATATCTCCGCCATCTTGAGTAACCCAGATGCCTTCTGGGTCTCCTTTTATACTTTGGTGATGGTTACCACCTGCTCTGAGTTAGTGGTAAATGGGACATGCAAACTGGGCTTTTTGCGACTAGTCGCAATTTGCGAGTTGCAATTGCATAAGGTTTGCGACTCGCAAATTGCGACTTGGTATTTGCGGGTCGCAAAATGGAGTCCCATCGCTTTTTGCAAGTCGGAAATGGGCTTTTTGCATCCCATTTCCGATTTTGCACTGTCGCACATAGCGAATCGCCCCGTTTGCGACTCGCAAACGTTTGCTACATCTGGCCCCAAGTTGTTAATAGAAGGAAGGTGTTAAAAATTGGTCTCTAGTTGGCAGAGGTATGCAAGTAGGGACAACGATCCTGGTCAGGGCAAGACAGCTACACACCATAAATTAAGTTGTGGTCACCCTCCGGTAGCTTGTCACAGAGCAGGCCAGCATAACGTAGGAGGCAATGTGTAAAGTATTTGAGCAACACTTAAAACAGTAAAATAGTGAAGCACAGCATAAAAAGATACTGTACCTGGTTATACAACTAAAGCCTAATGTATTGAACAAAACAAGACCAAAATTACATAAAGCACCACCAAGGGCTCTCTGGTTGCGCTAAACTGGGTCAAATCTGAACAGTGAAGATGACTGTGATGGAGTGCGGGTTTGATACAGGGACCAACCTTGTCCTGTTGAAGAAGTACCTTTGGGGGTGAGTATGCATTGATGTTGAAGGTCTGATGTGAAGAGCAAAGGAGGCAATGCACAAGCGATGATTCAGATCTGCTCCAGCATTCACAGACATGTCATCAGTGAACCCTTGACGATGAAGTTTATGCATTGTTGTTGAGCTGCGCAGCCAGAGGTGTTAAGGAGATTTGTTAGGGCCACAGGCAATGCATTGACTCCAAGCTGTGCAGCCCTATTAAACAAAATCAACTTACCATTTCTGCATGAGCAGAAGTGCTGCTCTGGAGAGAGAGCCTACATCGCAGAGTGTTTTTTTAGATGGCCACGAGCTGCCCAAGTTGAGCAGGGCTCACAGGTGCACATTTGAAGGTGCCTTCTGCATTGGTGAACTCTTCTGTGCTGTGACAGTGGGTAAGATGAGAACTGAGCCAGTTGGGACCAGGGGGCAACCGCTGAAAACAGTGCAGTGGCACCCTAGACACTTTTGACTAAGGGCCTGGTTTAGAGTTTGGCAGAGGGGGTTACTCCATCACAAACATGAAGGATATCCTGTCTCCTGTATTACATCTCCAACATAGCCTATGGAACTTGTAATACGGTGGGCACTAAATCAGTGTATTTTGTGATGCAGTAACCCCTCTGCCAAACTCTAAATCAGACCCTAAGTTCTTAAAAGGACAAAAGAGAGAAATCTTGCATATGACCTAATAATTTTCAATCCCTGATGCAGCCACCAGGGAATGGGTAATCACCCTGAGCACATTACACAAAGGAGAGTGGAACTGAGATTCACCTGACAACTACTAGAGACCAGACCTCAAGGGGAATTGTCTAGTTTCCTTTGGTTGTTGCATTTCTTTTCAAGTGTAGAGTTAAAAATATATACTACTTTTTTATATATAAGCACGTATTTGGTAATGCCTTGATTTATTGTTCATTTAAACTATGAGTCATGTTCACAGACCTGTATCTTCTGAGGGAGCCCTGACTGCGCTACATCAAGTGCAGGAGGGGTACATGGCCCAGTTGAGCGGGATCTATAGTGTGTTGGGCCATGGGATATCAGGTGTAAAAGGCCTCAAACACTATGGTGGGGGCCAGTAGCCCATGCCTGCCCTGTGGCCATATGAAAAGTATTCAGGTAATATGCTTACTTAGTACAGACTGTGAAGCGGAGGACGAGAGAATGAGGTAATACATTCATTAATTACCAGTAAATGTCATTACCTGTAGGAAGTTGGCTCTGTATGTGCTATTTCAAAGTAAGGAATAGCATGCACAGAGTCCAAGGGTTCCCCTTAGAGGTAAAATAGTGGTAAAAATAGATAATACTAATGCTCTATTTTGTGGTAGTGTGGTCGAGCAGTAGGCTTATCCAAGGAGTAGTGTTAAGCATTTGTTGTACATACACATAGACAATAAATGAGGTACACACACTCAGAGACAAATCCAGCCAATAGGTTTTTATATAGAAAAATATCTTTTCTTAGTTTATTTTAAGAACCACAGGTTCAAATTCTACATGTAATATCTCCTTCGAAAGGTATTGCAGGTAAGTACTTTAGGAACTTCAAATCATCAAAATTGCATGTATACTTTTCAAGTTATTCACAAATAGCTGTTTTAAAAGTGGACACTTAGTGCAATTTTCACAGTTCCTAGGGGAGGTAAGTATTTGTTAGTTTTACCAGGTAAGTAAGACACTTACAGGGTTCAGTTCTTGGTCCAAGGTAGCCCACCGTTGGGGGTTCAGAGCAACCCCAAAGTCACCACACCAGCAGCTCAGGGCCGGTCAGGTGCAGAGTTCAAAGTGGTGCCCAAAACACATAGGCTAGAATGGAGAGAAGGGGGTGCCCCGGTTCCGGTCTGCTTGCAGGTAAGTACCCGCGTCTTCGGAGGGCAGACCAGGGGGGTTTTGTAGGGCACCGGGGGGGACACAAGCCCACACAGAAATTTCACCCTCAGCAGCGCGGGGGCGGCCGGGTGCAGTGTAGAAACAAGCGTCGGGTTTGTAATGGAAGTCAATGGGAGATCTAGGGATCTCTTCAGCGCTGCAGGCAGGCAAGGGGGGGGTTCCTCGGGGAAACCTCCACTTGGGCAAGGGAGAGGGACTCCTGGGGGTCACTCCTCCAGTGAAAGTCCGGTCCTTCAGGTCCTGGGGGCTGCGGGTGCAGGGTCTCTCCCAGGTGTCGGGACTTTGGATTCAAAAGAGTCGCGGTCAGGGGAAGCCTCGGGATTCCCTCTGCAGGCGGCGCTGTGGGGGCTCAGGGGGGACAGGTTTTTGTACTCACAGTCTTAGAGTAGTCCTGGGGTCCCTCCTGAGGTGTTGGATCGCCACCAGCCGAGTCGGGGTCGCCGGGTGCAGTGTTGCAAGTCTCACGCCTTTTGCGGGGAGCTTGCAGGGTTCTTTAAAGCTGCTGGAAACAAAGTTGCAGCCTTTCTTGGAGCAGGTCCGCTGTCCTCGGGAGTTTCTTGTCTTTTCGAAGCAGGGGCAGTCCTCAGAGGATGTCGAGGTCGCTGGTCCCTTTGGAAGGCGTCGCTGGAGCAGGATCTTTGGAAGGCAGGAGACAGGCCGGTGAGTTTCTGGAGCCAAGGCAGTAGTCGTCTTCTGGTCTTCCTCTGCAGGGGTTTTCAGCTAGGCAGTCCTTCTTCTTGTAGTTGCAGGAATCTAATCTTCTAGGGTTCAGGGTAGCCCTTAAATACTAAATTTAAGGGCGTGTTTAGGTCTGGGGGGTTAGTAGCCAATGGCTACTAGCCCTGAGGGTGGGTACACCCTCTTTGTGCCTCCTCCCAAGGGGAGGGGGTCACAATCCTAACCCTATTGGGGGAATCCTCCATCTGCAAGATGGAGGATTTCTAAAAGTCAGAGTCACCTCAGCTCAGGACACCTTAGGGGCTGTCCTGACTGGCCAGTGAGGCCAGTGACTCCTCCTTGTTGCTTTCTTTGTTCCCTCCAGCCTTGCCGCCAAAAGTGGGGGCCGTGGCCGGAGGGGGCGGGCAACTCCACTAAGCTGGAGTGCCCTGCTGGGCTGTGACAAAGGGGTGAGCCTTTGAGGCTCACCGCCAGGTGTTACAGCTCCTGCCTGGGGGAGGTGTTAGCATCTCCACCCAGTGCAGGCTTTGTTACTGGCCTCAGAGTGACAAAGGCACTCTCCCCATGGGGCCAGCAACATGTCTCTGGTGTGGCAGGCTGCTGGAACTAGTCAGCCTACACAGACAGTCGGTTAAGTTTCAGGGGGCACCTCTAAGGTGCCCTCTGGGGTGTGTTTTGCAATAAAATGTACACTGGCATCAGTGTGCATTTATTGTGCTGAGAAGTTTGATACCAAACTTCCCAGTTTTCAGTGTAGCCATTATGGTGCTGTGGAGTTCGTGTAAAACAGACTCCCAGACCATATACTCTTATGGCTACCCTGCACTTACAATGTCTAAGGTTTTGTTTAGACACTGTAGGGGCACAGTGCTCATGCACGGGTACCCTCACCTATGGTATAGTGCACCCTGCCTTAGGGCTGTAAGGCCTGCTAGAGGGGTGTCTTACCTATACTGCATAGGCAGTGAGAGGCTGGCATGGCACCCTGAGGGGAGTGCCATGTCGACTTACTCATTTTGTTCTCACTAGCACACACAGGCTTGTAAGCAGTGTGTCTGTGCTGAGTGAGGGGTCTCTAGGGTGGCATAAGACATGCTGCAGCCCCTAGAGACCTTCCTTGGCATCAGGGCCCTTGGTACTAGAAGTACCAGTTACAAGGGACTTATCTGAATGCCAGGGTGTGCCAATTGTGGATACAATGGTACATTTTAGGTGAAGGAACACTGGTGCTGGGGCCTGGTTAGCAGGGTCCCAGCACTCTTCTCAGTCAAGTCAGCATCAGTATCAGGCAAAAAGTGGGGGGTAACTGCAACAGGGAGCCATTTCTTTACACAAGCCCCCCCCAGCCCACAGGCCAGGAGACTCAGCCCAAGCTGGGAGAGTCTTCCTAGTCTGTCAGGCGAGGAAGAGTAGGAGAAATAGGCTGGTTAGTTGCAGGGCCTACTCTGCCTTACATCCTTCTGTTCAGGTCATTCCCTTTGGGGAACTGACCTACTTCCACAGTGATAGGACCTAGTCTGAATTGCCTCTTGTCTGCCTCTTCAATGTCTCCACCCATTCTTTCTATTTTGGTCTTAGAGGTATCCACCTCTGCTAACTTTATCTTGGCCAGGGTTACCCCTAGCTTACCCAGAGAGGTTACCCAGAGCTGGAGTAACCCCACCATGACCAATAGGGTCAGGGGGCCTAGCTTGCTATTTGGCATGGGGTCAGACCACCATGCTAAGGATAGTGCAGCCATAAAGGCTAACACCCAGCAGAGGCCACTGACAGCTGTCAGTGCCCAGAACCACACCTTTAGCTCTTCACCTAAAGGGGAAGGGGCTAAGTTACAGGCCTCTTTGGGTTCAGGTTGCCTGTCTGCTGTATTAGAGTGGGGGGTTACCACATCTTGTAGTAAACACCCTTCTTCCACTCTTTCTTCTGTTAGCTGAGGAGCCACCCACTCAGGTTTAACAGTTGCCTGACTAGCCAGGACTTCTTGTGGGTCAGGTTGGACTTTATCAGGGCCATTTTTGGAGTTCTCCCCTACTGGAGCAGAATCTCCTTGGCTTGCTGTAACCTTGGCTAAAGGTTGTCCACCCTTCCTACTCTGTTTTCTTTTCTTCTTCTTCTGGGGCCTGCTTGCATTTACTGCAGAGGCAGGACTTCCAGAATCCTTGGGAGAGGACTGGCACTGGACCAGTTCCTCTCTTGGGCTCTGACTAACCTCTGGGTAGTCATTTCCAAGGAGACAATCAAGGGGGAGGTCTGTACTGACTACTACCCTTCTCCAGCTAAGAGTGCCACCCACTTCTATGGGTACTAAAGCCACAGGCCTCTTAGTGACCCTGTCTAGGCTAACTCTTACCCTGGCAGTCTCACCTGGGATGTACTGGTTTGAGAGCACCAGCCTGTCATGCACAATAGTGTGACTGGCACAAGTGTCTCTCAGGGCAGTGGTTGGGATCCCATTCACCAGTAGGTGGTGGAAGTGTCTACTTCCCTCTGGAATCTCCAACTCACCTGTTGGGCCCTGTTTCCAGTTGAAGGCTATGAAGACCTCCTCATCTGAGGAGTCATCTCCCATGGCTACACTGGTTACCCCTGGAATCTTGTTCTGGGGTTTGTTTTTGGGACAAGAAGTGTCCTTGGTGTGGTGCCCAGACTGTTTACAGTTGTGGCACCATGCCTTAGTGGCATCCCAGTTCTTACCCTGGTACCCACCTTTGTTTTGGGTTGTGTCTTGGGGCCCACCCACCTGTTCTGGTTTTTGGGGGCCTACAGAGGACTCTTTTTCTTGGTTTCTAGTGTCACCCACTTTCTCCTGGGGAGTTTTTGTAACCCCTTTCTTTTGGTCACCCCCAGTGGAAGTTTTGGTTACCCTAGTCTTGACCCAGTGGTCTGCCTTCTTTCCCAATTCTTGGGGAGAAATTGGACCTAGGTCTACCAGATACTGATGCAACTTTTCATTGAAGCAGTTACTTAAAATGTGTTCTTTCATAAACAAATTATAAAGCCCAACATAGTCACACACTTCATTTCCAGTTAACCAACCATCTAGTGTTTTTACTGAGTAGTCTACAAAATCAACCCAGGTCTGGCTCGAGGATTTTTGAGCCCCCCTGAATCTAATTCTATACTCCTCAGTGGAGAATCCAAAGCCCTCAATCAGGGTACCCTTCATGAGGTCATAAGATTCTGCATCTTTTCCAGAGAGTGTGAGGAGTCTATCCCTACACTTTCCAGTGAACATTTCCCAAAGGAGAGCACCCCAGTGAGATCTGTTTACTTTTCTGGTTACACAAGCCCTCTCAAAAGCTGTGAACCATTTGGTGATGTCATCACCATCTTCATATTTTGTTACAATCCCTTTGGGGATTTTTAGGATGTCAGGAGAATCTCTGACCCTATTTAAGTTGCTGCCACCATCGATGGGACCTAGGCCCATCTCTTTTCTTTCCCTTTCTATGGCTAGGAGCTGCTTTTCCAAAGCCAATCTTTTGGCCATCCTGGCTAACTGGATGTCCTCTTCACTGGGGCTATCCTCAGTGATTTCAGAGGTGTTGGTCTCTCCTGTGAGGGAACCAGCATCTCTGACTATTATTTTTGGAGTCAGGGTTTGAGGGACCCTGTTCTCCCTAGATAGGACTGGTAGGGGGGAATTTTCCTCCAAGTCACTATCCTCTTCCTCTGAGTTGCCACCCTCAGAGGGGTTGGCCTTTTCAAACTCTGCCAAAAGCTCCTGGAGCTGTATTTTGGTAGGTTTGGGGCCCATTGTTATTTTCTTTATTTTACAGAGTGACCTTAGCTCCCTCATCTTAAGATGGAGGTAAGGTGTGGTGTCGAGTTCCACCACAGTCACATCTGTGCTAGACATTTTGCTTCTAAAAGTTGGAATACTTTTTAAGAATCTACAACTGGTTCTAGAATCTAATTCAAACTTTTACAAACTTTTAAACTCTAAAAGAAATGCTAAACAGGATCTAACACAAGGCCCTAGCAGGTCTTTTAAGAATTTAGAAAACTTTTCAAATTGCAAAAATCAATTTCTAATGACAATTTTGGAATTTGTCGTGTGATCAGGTATTGGCTGAGTAGTCCAGCAAATGCAAAGTCTTGTACCCCACCGCTGATCCACCAATGTAGGAAGTTGGCTCTGTATGTGCTATTTCAAAGTAAGGAATAGCATGCACAGAGTCCAAGGGTTCCCCTTAGAGGTAAAATAGTGGTAAAAATAGATAATACTAATGCTCTATTTTGTGGTAGTGTGGTCGAGCAGTAGGCTTATCCAAGGAGTAGTGTTAAGCATTTGTTGTACATACACATAGACAATAAATGAGGTACACACACTCAGAGACAAATCCAGCCAATAGGTTTTTATATAGAAAAATATCTTTTCTTAGTTTATTTTAAGAACCACAGGTTCAAATTCTACATGTAATATCTCCTTCGAAAGGTATTGCAGGTAAGTACTTTAGGAACTTCAAATCATCAAAATTGCATGTATACTTTTCAAGTTATTCACAAATAGCTGTTTTAAAAGTGGACACTTAGTGCAATTTTCACAGTTCCTAGGGGAGGTAAGTATTTGTTAGTTTTACCAGGTAAGTAAGACACTTACAGGGTTCAGTTCTTGGTCCAAGGTAGCCCACCGTTGGGGGTTCAGAGCAACCCCAAAGTCACCACACCAGCAGCTCAGGGCCGGTCAGGTGCAGAGTTCAAAGTGGTGCCCAAAACACATAGGCTAGAATGGAGAGAAGGGGGTGCCCCGGTTCCGGTCTGCTTGCAGGTAAGTACCCGCGTCTTCGGAGGGCAGACCAGGGGGGTTTTGTAGGGCACCGGGGGGGACACAAGCCCACACAGAAATTTCACCCTCAGCAGCGCGGGGGCGGCCGGGTGCAGTGTAGAAACAAGCGTCGGGTTTGTAATGGAAGTCAATGGGAGATCTAGGGATCTCTTCAGCGCTGCAGGCAGGCAAGGGGGGGGTTCCTCGGGGAAACCTCCACTTGGGCAAGGGAGAGGGACTCCTGGGGGTCACTCCTCCAGTGAAAGTCCGGTCCTTCAGGTCCTGGGGGCTGCGGGTGCAGGGTCTCTCCCAGGTGTCGGGACTTTGGATTCAAAAGAGTCGCGGTCAGGGGAAGCCTCGGGATTCCCTCTGCAGGCGGCGCTGTGGGGGCTCAGGGGGGACAGGTTTTTGTACTCACAGTCTTAGAGTAGTCCTGGGGTCCCTCCTGAGGTGTTGGATCGCCACCAGCCGAGTCGGGGTCGCCGGGTGCAGTGTTGCAAGTCTCACGCCTTTTGCGGGGAGCTTGCAGGGTTCTTTAAAGCTGCTGGAAACAAAGTTGCAGCCTTTCTTGGAGCAGGTCCGCTGTCCTCGGGAGTTTCTTGTCTTTTCGAAGCAGGGGCAGTCCTCAGAGGATGTCGAGGTCGCTGGTCCCTTTGGAAGGCGTCGCTGGAGCAGGATCTTTGGAAGGCAGGAGACAGGCCGGTGAGTTTCTGGAGCCAAGGCAGTAGTCGTCTTCTGGTCTTCCTCTGCAGGGGTTTTCAGCTAGGCAGTCCTTCTTCTTGTAGTTGCAGGAATCTAATCTTCTAGGGTTCAGGGTAGCCCTTAAATACTAAATTTAAGGGCGTGTTTAGGTCTGGGGGGTTAGTAGCCAATGGCTACTAGCCCTGAGGGTGGGTACACCCTCTTTGTGCCTCCTCCCAAGGGGAGGGGGTCACAATCCTAACCCTATTGGGGGAATCCTCCATCTGCAAGATGGAGGATTTCTAAAAGTCAGAGTCACCTCAGCTCAGGACACCTTAGGGGCTGTCCTGACTGGCCAGTGAGGCCAGTGACTCCTCCTTGTTGCTTTCTTTGTTCCCTCCAGCCTTGCCGCCAAAAGTGGGGGCCGTGGCCGGAGGGGGCGGGCAACTCCACTAAGCTGGAGTGCCCTGCTGGGCTGTGACAAAGGGGTGAGCCTTTGAGGCTCACCGCCAGGTGTTACAGCTCCTGCCTGGGGGAGGTGTTAGCATCTCCACCCAGTGCAGGCTTTGTTACTGGCCTCAGAGTGACAAAGGCACTCTCCCCATGGGGCCAGCAACATGTCTCTGGTGTGGCAGGCTGCTGGAACTAGTCAGCCTACACAGACAGTCGGTTAAGTTTCAGGGGGCACCTCTAAGGTGCCCTCTGGGGTGTGTTTTGCAATAAAATGTACACTGGCATCAGTGTGCATTTATTGTGCTGAGAAGTTTGATACCAAACTTCCCAGTTTTCAGTGTAGCCATTATGGTGCTGTGGAGTTCGTGTAAAACAGACTCCCAGACCATATACTCTTATGGCTACCCTGCACTTACAATGTCTAAGGTTTTGTTTAGACACTGTAGGGGCACAGTGCTCATGCACGGGTACCCTCACCTATGGTATAGTGCACCCTGCCTTAGGGCTGTAAGGCCTGCTAGAGGGGTGTCTTACCTATACTGCATAGGCAGTGAGAGGCTGGCATGGCACCCTGAGGGGAGTGCCATGTCGACTTACTCATTTTGTTCTCACTAGCACACACAGGCTTGTAAGCAGTGTGTCTGTGCTGAGTGAGGGGTCTCTAGGGTGGCATAAGACATGCTGCAGCCCCTAGAGACCTTCCTTGGCATCAGGGCCCTTGGTACTAGAAGTACCAGTTACAAGGGACTTATCTGAATGCCAGGGTGTGCCAATTGTGGATACAATGGTACATTTTAGGTGAAGGAACACTGGTGCTGGGGCCTGGTTAGCAGGGTCCCAGCACTCTTCTCAGTCAAGTCAGCATCAGTATCAGGCAAAAAGTGGGGGGTAACTGCAACAGGGAGCCATTTCTTTACATTACCCTTCTCTATAATCCTCCCTATCATAGTCCTTGATAGCTCTTTCTCATCATCTTTCTTGATTTGTTTATGACGTAATAGTGCTTTGTCATTTTGCAGGGTGAAGAAGTGGTGAAGTGTTTATTTATAGATAAAGAGGAATGTAATTGAAATGAAAGAAGTACTTTGCAAGGGCTTGGCAAGCAATCTGTCTCAAGGGAGCAGGCCACCTTCCTTAGTAAGGAATGTGATGGAGAGGGTGGATGAAGTGTTAATGTTCCTGCTCCAGCAGGTTCCTTTGATTGTATTTTACCTAGGCACTTTATTTAATCTAGGGTGTAACTAGCTTCCATGATACTCATTTAGAAGAAGTCAAGTGATGGTATTCAAAATGTATATATGTTAATGGTTGAAATACTATTTACTGTCTATGGTTCAACACTGTCAAAATAAACACAGCAGTTACTCTTTGTATGAGAAACATTGGGAAGTGCTGAACATTCTCTCTTGCAGTCTATTTCTGTATGTTAAACTCTTTCCACTCTGCCTACCTCTGCTTCAGTCTCTCTTTGTTCAATGTCTTTTAAAGGACTTGGGGCATGTGACAATGCATAGTCCAACTGTTTTTGATTTGCACCTACTTCTGAAAGTTTGTTTAACATCATGCAGACTGTAACCAAAAATGGGTAATAACATTTAAAGTAGTTCTGAACAAGGCCCCCCAAAATCTGATAGTGTTTAAGTATTATAGGGAGCTTTCAGGGAAATCAGATAAAAAGATTTCAAGGTACTATCTTCCTGCTTCATGCCCACTATAGAGGGTTTGCAAAGAAGTAACTGCCAAGGCCAATGGTTTAGATTTAAAAGACTGTCCAGAAGTTACTTGCCATCTCTTGAATGGAGAAGAGTATATTTAGGCAGTTCCAACAGCACAGTTTACTTACACCACAACACCATCCCAAGAAATTACTCTTTGTGCAAACTGCAAATGCTCCCCAATCTCTATAACCTACTGAATTGAAACAAGCAAACAACAAAGAGGCAATATGAGGGATAAAATAACAATTATTGTCCCTTAGAATTGTCACTTTTTGCACTGGCTGTGCTTGAGGGAGTGGATGATAGGGAATGTTCCCAGAATCTGAGCTACAGAGAAATATGGAAGATTCTAAATCAATCACTTTGGCTTTGTTAAGCTTCAGTTTCAGATAGTTGTTAGTCATCCACCATTTAATATCCAAAAGGCAGTTGACAACTACAAAGATGACAGTATATTTGGGGCCTCTAGTCTTGTGTCATACACATAGTTGTAAAAGATCAGTATGTATATGAGGATTTTCTTCATAAGTGGCTCCATATATATATTTATGTATAATATTGGAAACAAAACTCTGATGTGTGGATAATGCCAGAGTCGGGAAAGCTGTGGCTGACAGGGCAACAGGAGAAAATAAACTACTGGAGCCAATTAGTCACAGAAGATTGGCAAAAAGTGAAATAAATGTATCCACCCAATCTTGATAAATGCTCCCACAGTGTGGTAAATGATTGATGTGATTGAAAATCACATTCATTCATAAAATTACCAAATCCCTGATGACACTATTATCCAACTGTATTGTTGATCATCAACAGTCAAATAAAATGGACAAGATCCTTTTGCCTGGTTGAAAACATACTTGACTCTGATTCAGCTAAAAAGGAAACAATTATTAAAGTTAAGTCTGAAAAGTTTTCCCAGGCCATATAGTTTAAAAAAAATAGGGGTGTGCCAAAAGATCCGCTCTGCTGGCAAAAATTACAGAGTTTTTGGAACTCCCTGCTCTGCTTGGAGTATGCCCAAAAACTCTGCTAGCCCCACCAGCAGAGTGGAGCTCACCCGGTGCACAGTGCAGTCCAGTTATGGGCTGCACAGCGCAAGAGCAGACAGTCTACGCTTGCGCTGTGCAGCCCATAACTGGGCTGCAGTGTGCACCGGAGCCCGGAAGGAGGGGCAGGAGGGAGGCAGCCGCTGCAGACTTATCATAGCCTAGGACAACGAGGAGAGGAGGACCACCTGAGAGATAAGTCCGGGTCTCTTCTTTTTAGTTGTTTGTGCACACTGTTGTACAAACAAGGACTGAAATGGCAGCTTTCTCTGCCTACAGCCTGGGCCTGAATTCAGGCCAGGCATGTAGGTCATGAAAGCTGCTGTTTCAGGCCTCTTGTGCACCGACCTGTCCTGTGTGCACTGCACACGGGGCAGGCCAGTGCTCAACAGACCTGGCAGCTTTTGCTGCTCATGGCCCTGGCCTGAAATCAAGCTAGGGGTGAAAGCTGCCATTTCAGGCCTCTTGTGCACCAGCCTGACATGGGACAGGCCGTTGCACAAGAGGCCGGGCAGCTTTCGCTGCCTATGGCCCTGGCTTGAATTCAGGCCAGGGCCGTGGGCAATGAAGAAAAGCTGTTGTTTCAGGCCCACCCTGCTTAGCGCTTCTGAGATTGGCCGTATTCAGAAATCTGCAGGTCCCAGTACTCCGCCTCCATGGAGTTTTTAATCAACTCTGTGGAATCCCGTAGAGTTGAACTCGATGAACTTCACCTAGGCCTAGAAACAAACTGGAAATTGGTCAAGTATCCTTCAAAATTTTTTAATAGAGGTGTAACTACTGTGTATTTCATAAATAAAGGCACTATCCTGGAAGACATGGAAACATTAAGGGCCAAGCTAAAGATTGCAGCACCTTCTGGTTTATCAAACAAAAACTTTTGTATATTTACTAGTCCTGCTCCCAGGACGCTACATTTTATTTTTTATTTACATAAGCATGGAAGTTCACACTTATACTTACAAATACAAAATACAAATGCAGCAATGTAGATTAAAATTAAAAACACATGCAATCTAGAATGTATTTACAGAAATGGTCTATACAAGAAATACGAGATATCTAGAAATATATGCTTTTTAAATCTGTTGAACACTTCAGTTAAAAATGGCAGTCTAAGGAGCTCCAAGCCTGGACTGCAAAAAAGGGCATGCTTCAAGTCCTATAGCGGGCCTTTTTTGAAAATTTACAGCTAGTATCTTCTGGTGTGCTAGAACATTGTAGATTTACTTTCTGGATCTCCCAAACATAACATTCATAAAATGCGCTTTCTGAGTTCTGGGTATATATTTGTACCAAGATAATAGTGAATTTGACCAGATAACAGGAATAAAATCATGGTTAAAACTATCAATCTTGAACCAATAATCACAAGCACAAAAACTCTGTTCTTTTACAGTTAGTTTTAACCATTTCTTTATTTTCTTTGTTTAATTGTTGAAAAGGATATAATTGAGTTTGCAACTTAATTGTGTCATTGTAAAGGCCATGGGTTTATTAATGGTTCTCTATATCGCTGTTCAATTCAGAACCCATTAAGACTTCTGTCACAACCAGGTCTGCCTGATCTGTATGTTCCCCCTGGTCATTATTGTAATCAATTAGGCATGTGACATGTTATCTGCAAGGTAGTTCATCTTCTATGATTTGCTGAGGATTTAATTTATAAGGCATGTTAAGCAATTTAGTTTTCAGGTACTATAACAAGTATGTTTAATGCAGTACACATGTCTTATATTTTTGTTAAAACAACATGCACTGCTGAGCAACTAAATAAAGGCCTGTTTCCTGCTAGAGACATTTTTCCCAGGTGAGGTGAGCACCACAGCAGAGACGGAAGGGGACAATACAGACTCTGATACCTCCTCCGATGGGAGTTCCCTGATGGTGGCAGACACCTCTTTGACCATCCCAGCTGCAGGTACAGCCGCCACCCCCGTACCAGCACTGCCCTCCCAGTAGCCCCTCAGCGAGTTGCCCGTGCCCTCTCACCAAGGAGGGTGGGCATCTCCTTTGCCCCAGGCACCTCAGGCCCTGGCCCAGTCAGACCTGATGCCCTGCAGTGAGGAGGCTATTGACCTCCTGAGATCCATCTGTGTAGGGCAGTCAACCATTGTGAATGCCATCCAGGGGCTGGCAGCCCAGATGTAGCAATCTAATGAGTTCCTGGAGGGCATTCACGGTGGATTGGCGCCCAACAGAGATCGATTGCCTCCTCTTTGATGGCAGCCATTTTCCATGTTTCAGTCGTCCCCCCTCCAACTTCCACTTCCCAGTCCCATTCTCCTCAACCCCAACCCATCCCAAGCACACAGGCAGACGAGCATGCACACAAGACAACACCCAAGAGTGTCACAGGCAAACACAAGCACCACACTTCATCCCACAGGCACTCACACAAACACCATTCATTTGCAGACACAACCACATCTACTATTTCCACTGTCTCGCCCTCCTCCTCCTCCTCCACCTCCCACCCAGTTACGTCCACACTCCCACCTGCATGCAATACATCATCATCCACTACCAGCATCATCACCACACCAAGCAGAACACATACATCACTGGAAGACACCTTCACAACATCCATGCACACGTCCCCATGTCCTCTCCCAAGGTGTCTGTCCCCCCTCCCAAAGTTCATAAACGCAAGTACTCAGACACCCAACAGCCTTCCTTCTCACAACAGTATATAGCCCATGCACCTGCACCCAAATCCAGCAGAAAAGCACCTCCAACAACCACTCCCTCATCCTCAACTCCCATTACTCCTCCCTCTTCCCACCCCAATGTCCCTGAAAAGCTTCTCCTTTCCCAGATTGACTTCATCCCTGCCCCTCCCCCCATCCTGCACGTATGGGCAGGGTAGCAAGGACCCAGCCAAGCACCTCAGCCAAACAGTCCATAGGCCCAGTGGTAGCACAACCTACTCGTGGTGAAGAGGATTCCAGGCCACAAATACTGAAGGGGAAGGAGCCTGCACCAGCCACAAAGAAGGGGAAGGAGCCTGCACCAGCAGCTTTCACGGAGCCCCCACCACCAGCCAAGATTGTGCAGTGATCAGAGAGAGCAGGGGTTGAGCAGGAGCCTCCCACAACCACCACCTCAGTGCAGCCATCGGAGGGTGCAGGAGCTGAGCAGAAGCCTCCTACAACCACCACCACAGTGCAGCTTTCGCAGGGTGCAGGGGCTGAGCAGGGGTCATGTAGGCTCTCATTATTCTAATGAGACTACTGGATTTTAAGCAGCAGAATCGCCCGCGGTGTGGGAGACTAAGTCTAACCCACTGCGGGTGACACCTGTCGCTCCAATCCGGGATTTGCTCCAGCTAACTAGCAGTGCCTCATCTCTACCCAAGGATAGGGCTGACTGGGCAGCCGAGCGCATGACATACTTGGCTTCTCAGGGAAGTCGTGGTCACTCAGGTCTCAACCGTTTCTCTCATTTACCATTCAGTCTCATATATAAATGACAAATAGAGGCAGTATATGCTTCAATAATGAGTTTAATAAAAAGGCTGCATCTTAGATAGCAAAGCGTGAGCTGCAATAACCAGGACAACACAACATGACAGTATGAAAATTGTGATGAGAAGATTGAAGCATAAAAACAACTCTATCATATTGTCACTATAATCAATGGACTAGCTCCTACCTAGGCTATGATAGAGCACAACATTTAAGCTCTAATTCTGCCCTTCAGGTTCCCCTGGGAAGACATCAACCACCATACCTGAGCAAAAGCCTGTTAGCATCTGTAGCAAAGCATTCAGCAATCAGCGTACAGTCGTGGTTCACTGGCTGGAATCTCCATCTAACGTGTAAGGGACAAGGAAGTGTTTTTATAATAACACAGATGATGTTCTGAGAAAACATCCCTATGAAAGGATGTGTGTTTTCTACGAATGTTGAAGACTAAACTTCTACCACATTCACCGGCAATGTACTGTGCTGTAGCCTTGGAAGAAGCACAGAGTGGTCAAGAATGTCTTGTTTGAGAACAGAGTGCTGGCCTAGGCAAAAACAGTTAGATAAACAGAAAATAAAACAAGACCGTAAAAATGGTTATTGTAACAATAATAAGACAATGCTGAATAAAATATACCTAGGTTAAAGTGCACAGCGGCCTAGTGTGTAAAAATAACGTGCATGGAGTTATAACTAAAATGGCTACACAACACAGGAGCCTCCCACAACCACCACCACAGTACAGCCATTACTGCCGGTGGCCACCATCCAGCCCAGACTCCATGGGCTGCTGTGCGACCTTCCCCCACCAGAACCAGTGGGGAAGACACCCACTCAAGAGACTGTGGCCTTGCACTCCCCAGGACCAATCACAGGGCATGTTGCCCCCTCCAGAACTAGTGGGGATGACACCCACTCGAGAGACTGTGGCTTGCACTCCCCAGGACCAAGTACAGGGCATGTTGGCCCATCCAGGACCAGTGGTATTGTTTCCGCATCTGGCTGAGGTGCCCCACCTCCCCCTGAGATGCCTGCCTATTTGCCAACTGATGCTCCTGCAGTGTTCTCTCCGTATTGGGGCAGGATTCGAGTGGGACCGTGGACTTTTCCCTGTGGCCATGTGGGCCCTGTGAACTATGGACTGGGCATTGTCCTTTTTTCTGGACATTTGTACATATCTGTTGCATTGCCACAATGACTAATTAATTTTGATGTTGATCTTATTACAATCACTTTAGTCAATTCCTGTTGTCCTTGCATTATTCTTCCGATTGTCGAGGACAAATTGATTTTGTAATGCATATGGTTGTGTGTTTGGCACATGTATGTCGGTGTGTGTGCTGCGTGTGTGTCACTCTTGTTTTCCTCCCACCCTCCCTTGTGTGCTAGGTGGCTGTACTCACTGTCATGGTCTTCCCCGGCGTTTGGTGGGTGTTCCAGGTGGAGCATGACGTAGAAGATCATTGGGAAAACTTGCAGTTCTGATTCCATGGCGGCATAGTTCTTCCCTGTGTCTCAGATGGTGAGTCCTTTCTCTTCTTGATGTGTTTCCGCAAGTCTTTTGATGGCATTGGTACCACCCAAAAATGTGACGGATGAAGGGTCTTAATATGGTGGGCGGTACTTTGTACTTTGTCTTCCATCTGGCTGTAGGCGACTACCGCCGTGGTGCCTGTTGTTTCCAATCTGTCGGTCAGTGTGGTACATTGGCTGTCTTTCAGAGTTATCACCGCCACGGTCATATTTGGCAGTAGTTACCGCCAGCCTGTTGGCGGTATTACCCGCACTTTATCACCGACCTCCAGGGTTGTAATGACGGCCTATAGCCTCACTTGATTTCTAACTTTCCACAGGACAACACCTTCACTGCATGTGCTGCTGTGACCTGTGTCTGGAACCTGCCAGGGCCTGTGTGACAGGGGAAAGGGCCCCTGCCTTCACTTCAGAGGAGTTAGAGCGCCTGGTGGATGAGGTCCTACCCCTGTATGAACAACTGTATGGGCCTGCAGACCAAAAGGTGAGTACACTATGGGGACGTTACATGTGACAAGGCTGCATGGAGATGTATGTGTGTTCTGCCAGTGTGTCATTTGGGTGGGGGGGTATGGCTGGTGGGAGTGTACATGCAAGGTTCCGGATGATGTGTGTGCCTGATGAGGGGAAATGGTTTTTGTGGGATATATGTGTGACAGGCTGGATTGTATGGTTAATGGTGTCCTCCTGTCTTTGTTTTCTCTTCAGGTCAGCGCCCATCACAAGAAGGGATTGTGGCGTGCCATCGCCAAGGACGTGCGGAACCAGTGGGTCTATAGCAGGCAGAGCACTCACTGCAGGAAATGGAGGGAGGATCTGAGACTCTGGACCTGGAAGACTGCAGAGGACCAGCTGGGGATGGCCTTCCAACAAGGAAGGTGTGCCCATCAGAACCTGACCCCCCTGATAGCCCGCACACTGGCAGTGGCCTACCCAGAGCTGGATGGGCGCTTGAGGGCAGCACAGCAGCCACAAGGGGGTAAGTCTAGTGTGTGTAACATCCATCTTTGTTGCCTGCCATGGGATCCTGGTGGTGGGTTTAAGTCAATGAGTGCCCCTTAATGCCAGCTCATACATTGCTGCATGGTCCAGCTCAGGCTAAATGGGTTAATAGAAAAATCTGGATAGCAAGCTAGGTGGCATTCTATGCCATCCAGGGCTTAGCAGGTCCCAAGAGGGATGCATATGGTGGTGTTTGGCTCTCATTCTGCTGTGCTACCTAGCCAATGGAATCCCAGTGTGGTGCTCAATCTTGGTCCCTGTGTGTGATAGTGATGTATTTACCTTCTGTGGTGTTGGTGCTGAAATTGACCCAGTGCTCCCTTTCTTTCTCCCTCCTTATTTTCTTCTGTCATCCTGTCCATGAGTGCATTAACATCATCTGGCAGAGGAGTAGGTGCACCGGCAAGTGAGGGAGCTGCAGCCTACGGACCCCAGGAGGCAGAGTCCACTAACGCAGAGGGGACCAGTGAGAAGGAGGGGGAGGGTAGCACCACAGCAGGAACAAGAGATAACAACACTGACTATGAAACCTCCTCCGATGGGAGCTCCCTGGTGGTGGTGGACACCTCTGGAACCACCCCAACTAAAGGTACAGCCAGCACCCCCTGAACCAGCACCGCCCTCCCAGTATCCCCTCACAAGTTGCCAGTGCCTGCTCACCCAGCAGGGTGGGCATCTCCTTCGCCCCAGGCACCTCAGGTCCTTCCCCCGTGAGCTCTGCTGCCCTCAGTGAGGAGGTTATTGGCCTCCTGAAAGCCATCTCTGTAGAGCAGTCAACCTTAGTGAATGCCATTCAGGGGCTGACATCCCAGATGCAGCAATGCAATGCCTTCCTAGAGGGCATTCACGGTGGCTTGGCGGCCCTACAGAGATCGTTTCAGGCTCTGGCCTCTTCTCTGATCTCTGATGGCAGCCAGTTTCCCTGGTCCTTCCGTCCCCCCTCCAACTACCACTTCCCAGTCCCAGTCTCCTCAACCCTAACCCATCCCATGCACACATATAGAGAAGCATGCACACCAAACATCACACAAGAGTGGCAAACACAGGCACCAAACTTCAAGCCACAAGCACTTACACAAACAACAGACAGTTGCACACACAACAACAACATCCACCACATACACTGTCACCCCATCCTCCTCCTCCTCCCCCATAGTGACATCTGCACTCACACCTGCATGCACTGCATTAACAGCCACCACCACCATCACCACCTCATGGAGCATAACCACCTCAATTTCAGACACATCTACAACATCCATCCATACATCCTGTTTGTCCTCTCCCACCCTGTCTGCCCCCTCCTAAGAAATACAAATGCTCGCACCCAGACACCCAACAGCCATCCACCACACACACACACACACACACACACTGTCCATGCACCTGCACCCAAGTCCAGCAGACATACACCCCCTACAACCACTCCCTCCACCTCCACTCCCATCCCTCCTCCCACAGTCACTAAGAAGGTTTTCCATGCCCATCTTGACATCTTCCCTCCCACTTCCCCCCATTCTTCCCATAAGTGAAGACTCCTAACCACCCAGCCCAGCACTTCAGCCAACCAGTTTGGCACTGCTACCACCAAGAAATCTGCTGCTGGCACAAAGGGGCCCCTGAGTGGGATAGCAGCCACTCGCAGTAAGACCACACCCCCACCTCAAAAACAGAGGTCTAGTGTGACAAAACCCCAAGGACGGAGGATGGGGAAGGGGAGGCATCTCCTATACCTGGAGGCAAGGACACAAGTCACATGACAAAGGCCAAGGGGGGCCATCACAAGAAATAACCCAAGGATCTCCCTCCACCACCTGACGTCAAGGACCCCCCTCTACCACCTGAGGTCAAGAAGCCCCCTCCACCACCTGAGTGCAAGGAGCCCCCTCCACCAACTGAGGGCAAGGAGCCCCCTCTACCACCTGAGGTCAAGGATCCTCCTCCACCACCTGAGGGTATGTAGCCCCCCCTCCAGGGACTGTGGCCTGACTCTCCCCTCCAGAGACTAATGGGCAACGAGCCCCCTCCAGAACCAGTGGGCATGATACCTCCTCCAGAGACTATTGGGCAAAGAGCTCCATCCAGAACCAGTGGGCATGATACCCACTCCAGATACTGTGGTATAACACTTCCCTTCAGAGACTATTGGGCAAGGAGCCCCCTTCAGAGCCAGTGGGCATGATACCCACTCCAGAGACTGTGGCCTAATATTCCCCTTCAGAGACTATTGAGTAAGGAGCCCTCTCCAGAACCAGTGGTCATGATACCCACTCTGGCTGAGGTGCCCCCCAACCCCCCTTTCCCCTGAGGTGCCTGCCCATTTCCAATATGATGCCCCAGTACAGTGGAGTCCAGATGATGTCAGGAGTCAAGTTGGGGCATGGTCAATGCCCTGTGGCCATGTGGCCCTTTGGTACTTTGGACTGGCCATTTGCCCAATCTGTACATTGACGTCTACATTTTGATTTCATTATTCATTATGGTGGCTGTTGGCAGCAAATTACAGCGTTTGTACTTCAGATTTTTGTCCTTGCATTATTTGCTCATGGGTCCTGTAACAGTCAGTTTACTCTGCATCTGGTTATGTGTGTGTGGTGTGTGTCTATGGTGAGTGTTGTACGTGTGTGTGTGTCACTCTCCTTTTCCTCCCTTCCTCCCTTGTGTTCTAGGCGGCTGTATTCACGGTGGTTGTTTTCGCCGGCGTTAGACCATCAGAAGACTTGGAGTTCCGGTTCCATGGAGCATGTGGAGTCCTCTGTGTTCCTGAAGGTGAGTCTCTTGTTTTCTGTGATGTGCTTCTGCCAGGCTTTTGATGGTGTTGCTACCATCCCGGAAATCCTGGTGGTTTGCAATGTCATAAAATGGTGGGTCGTACCTTGACTTTCGCCTGCCTGTAGGTGGCTACTGCCGTGTTCAGTGGTGTTAACGCCCTTGCAGTTGGTGTGGTACATTGGCTGTCTATGGAAGGTCTCACCACCATGGTCATAATTTGGCAGTAATTACCGCCAGACTGTTGGCAGTATCACCAACACTTTAACTGGGGCGGTCAGTACACCGTCAATGTCATAATGAACACCATAATGTCTACCAGGTAAGGCATTACTGAAGGTAGGTGACTTGTTCATCTGATAGAGACTACTATGTGCAGATTCCTTACCTTTGCATAGATATCCAAGCAATACCATCCACGGAGGTGGGTCTGTGAATCAATTTTAAATGTTTTAAATGAGATAATCCTGAAGGACCAAACAGGCAAAGTGCCCATCCCTACGGATCTGAATGTCCAGGCAGTAGGTTTTGGTAAACGTATGCAAAGATGCTCACATTGCTGCCTGGCAGATGTCCAGGACTGGAATTCTGAATGCTAACACAGTAGTCACAGCTTTAGTTCTGGTTATCATGAGCCTGCATGCCTTCAGGAGGTTGCTTTTTGTCCAGTGTGTAGCAGATCTTGATGCAGAGCATAAACAATGAGAGCCGGTTCACTTCTGCACAGCCTGACCATTCTTTGCACCCACATACCCTAAGAGTTGGTAATCCACTCTTAACTCATGGGTATGACCAAGGTACAACACCAACCTTTTTGGGGGTCAAGGCAGTGGAGTCTCTCCTCTTCCTTGGAAGGATGGGGGGTGCATAAAAGATAGGCAAGGTGATTGATTTACCTACATGAACAGTCATGACCACCATTGGCAGAAAACAGGGTCTTGTGCAAAGCACCACTTTGTCGGGATAGGTAGAATGGTAGCACATGGTAACGGCTTAGATGATAACACCTGCAGCTCACTCACTTTGCGAGTAGATGTAATTGCCATGGGGAAGGCTGTTTTCAATGTGAGAAGCCTGAGAGGACAATTGTGGAGGGGCTCAAAAGGAGTGCACATCAAAAAGGACAGAACAAAACTTAGATTCCACTGGAGCACAATGAATGGAGAAGGAGGGAGTAGATGAGTAAGACCTTTAAGGAGCCTACGAACAATAGGAGACATAAACAAGGATGGTTTATCAGGCAACTTCAAGAAGGCAGAAATGTCAGATAAATAGCCCTTAAGAGTGCCCAAAACAGAGCCCTGTTGGACAAGGGAAATAATAATAAGGAAAACCTCACAGAGAAGGGCAGAAAGGGGATTAACAGACTTGCCTGTGCACAATGCCATACATTTTTTCCAATGTTTTGGTGGAGTGATGCCTGGCAGCCAAGATGACATTACAGACAGGGAGGAAGATCAAAAGCTGTCAACTACCACCGCTCAATCTCCATACAAGAAGGGGGAGAGTGGGCAGGTTAGAGTGAGGAACCCTCCCCTGCTGCTCTGACAGAAGATCTTCCTGCCTGGGAAGTCTAATCAGAGGATCTAGGGACATGCTCAGCAGCTCAGGATTCCAGACTCTAAGCGCCTAGTCTGGAGCAAAAAGAATTACTTGGACCTGCTTGTTCCTGATCTTTTTGAGAACTGGGGGCAGGAGTGGGCTGGGCAGAAAGGCATACTGGAGGCTTGAATTCAACTTAAGATATTAAGCATCTCCAAGTGAGAGCCCCCTTGGGAACTGCAGCATGCAGAACTGCTGACATTGCATGTTCTTGGTGGAGACAAACAGATCTACCCAAAACCCTCCCCATTGCTGAAAGAGACCTTTCTCCACCTCCGGGTGGAGACGCCATTCATGTTCGGCTTGACATCTTCAGATGAGTTTGTCTGCTCTCTCTGGCATTCAGATAGCTCGCCATGGGGTTGAACCACCAGGGATTCCAGTCATGTCCAGAGGTGCAGATCCTCTTGACAAACGGCCCAAAACTCCAGCCTACCCTGTTTATTACCTACCTCATGGCGGTGGTGTTGTTTGTGAACACCTGCACTAGACTTCCCTTGATGGAGGGTTGAAAGGCTTTCAATGCCAGTCAGACCACATGGAGCCCAGTAGATTGATGTGGAGTTCGGATTCTGCTGGAGACCAGAGTCCTCTGACCTCCACCTTTCCCACATGGCCACCTCATCCTGGGAATGTTGCACCTGTCACAACTGTCAGATCTAGATTGGAAAGGGAGAGCAACCTGCCTCTGACTCAGTTGCAGTTCATTAACCACCACTGCAGAACTTTCTTAGTTCCCTTCAAGAGCTGGACCATGTCAGAGAGATTCCCCTGATGTTGCACCCGTTGGAACTTCAGATCCCACTGCAGAGCCTGCATAGCCATTAATGTGTGTCACCAGCAGGATACAGGAGACCATGAGTCCCAACAGCTTCAGAGTTGAACTCACCAAAATTCAAGATAGAGGCTGAAACATTGGTATCATAGCCTGAATATCCTGGAATCGCTGCTTGGCAGGATAAGGCTGAAACTGCACTGTGTTCAGTTTTGATGAGAAGAGGAATCTGCAAGGGAGTCAGCTGTAACTTCCCATGAAAAATCAATCTGCCCCTGCAAAGATGTAATCTGATGATCCCATTGATACATGCTATGATGTACTAAGCAGATGTTTCTTCCTGCTATCAGTGGATGGGGGCAGCACACATTACTTCAGGTACAAATTATAAATCTGGTTTAGGATTGCTCTTTCTTCAGGGGTAAGGTCTAAGGCTATCCCAGCTTCACCTAAAAAATTATGTGTTTTCTTGCAATAAAATCATATCAGAGGAAAACCTAGTTGAAGCAGAAGGCTTCATCATATGTTTCCTAAATGTTAACATGGATGTTAGATGCTACATTTTACAGTGTTGTGTTTCAGACTATTAGAATGAGATCATAAAGGACGTATTGTAAAATACAAGTTACATCCGACTGGAGTTGTCTGGAAATGTAGACAGTCAATATAGAACAAAACCAGATGTAAAAATGTTTTGAGATTGAATGATACATGTAACATTCGTATGCAAAGCTTAGAAGGGCCCATGAAGGTCTCAAATAAAGCAACGGGGGAGAAACATTAAAGCAGGAAAGAAAAACTCCAACCACATTCTACTCACCTTCTGTCTAAACCAACTCAGCTCTAGCTTTTCAGATATTCATGCAAAGTAGGATACATTATTAATTTGATATTGAATGTAAATTGGCAACTTGCCGACATCTTAGTCATGCAAACTGTCACACAAATCCTTTTAATGTTCCTTAGCTCACCTCGGCACTGCAGTTACAATTATTTTACGTGATTCTATTGCAAAGCACACAGGAATATCTCATCTATGCCTGGGCGAATTCTTAAACAGATGACCAAAGATCGTTCTGTTCCGCATCTTGTGCTGGCAATGCTGCCTCACTTCTAATTGGATTAAAATATCTTCAAGACATTAAAAATGTAATTTTAGAATTCCAGTTACTTGTCATCCAAAAGTTTTCTCGATGCATAATTTAAAGACAACTGAAAGTACTGCACTGACGAAATGTCAGAGGCACACTATATTTATTCTTACAACATGTCAACACCAAAGCTGTTAGGAAAGAATGCTCATAACTGGACTTTGCAAAACATAAATCACCGCTGGCGATCATTAGCATTTTCAAAATAGAGCCGTTTCATTGCAAGTTGGCTGGATAATTTGCCGATGAAAGGTTACATCTCCATTCCAAATGCAGAGTCTTCACAGTACATCCAGTGGTGTATTTTTATAATACTGAAATGCTAGACCCCATTAACAGTGAGTTATTGGGTTTAAGCAATTCGTCTTCTTAAAACCTCTGCCGTTGTGAAGCATGCCTGGCAATACTCATTCTGAGAGAAGCTGGCTCGTCAATGGCAATTAAATGAAACATTTTAACAGACGAGGAAGACAAAAATGCCTGTAATTACACTTCATCTACTTGATGTTAAATGCAATAAATAACCATTTTATTGAAAACCAATACTCCTTGGTAACCTTGAATGGTATTTTGGGACTGTAGTATGAGACCAATGGTTAATAAATAATGAAAAGCACAGGATCCGATACTTTACCTTACAAGAGACTTCCTGCAAAGGGACTGGCTTCCTGCAGTTCTTGACCTCTGCTTTCCCTTGAGGCATGGTGATATTCTTTGCGGAAATTCCTATTTATGCATCACAAAGTTCTCTTTAATTAGTCACACAACGCGGTTGACTTAAAATGATATTGCCTCATTTATTTTGAGATGTAAAGAAATTAATGAATTCTACTTTATTTTAGGTGTTTTTAATGTAGGAAGTATTGTACTGCATGCCATATATCTTGAGCTGCTGTCTCATTTGTGAATAAAGAAAATTAGGGGCAAGGGGCACTATTAAAATGATTACAAAGAGTAGTCGCAATTTGAAACAGTATTGTGATTAGTGTGGAATTTTGTGAATTGATATATGTACTAATAGGTCGGTACATAAATTTCCAAATTAAAGTATGTTAGAATCGAAGCTCCTTTATTAATGTTTCTTAAATAGGTTGAAAATTGGGACTCATTCTGATTGGACACAGTCACTGGGATGGTGGCCTGCACTGTCGGCAACCGTATCAGTTTTTTTGTTATTAAAAACAGCCTGCTTCACTTCAAGGAAGCTTTACTGCATTTAAAAAAAAGTTTTTTAAAAAACATTTTCACTGAGAGTTGGCAGTGGTCTCCTGAACCACTGCCTGATCTTCCTGAAATATACTTCAACATTCACACAGGGTATGTGTCCCACTTCCCTTTCGTGAACGGGTTAGCACTCCATCTTGGTGATCATAAATTTTCAATGGTTTGCAACCAGAATTACGATGGTAAATCAGTGATAAATTGTATATCAATTCAATGTTTGGAAGATATGCCCACAATGCACCCCATACAAACGCCAAATCGGGGGCATATTTATGAGATTGTGGTGGAGTGCAGCAAGTCACCTTGCTGCGCTGCACTGTGTCACAGGGAAAGGGCAGTAATGTGCCATATTTAAAATGAAATAGCACATTCCTACGCTTGCCCCTGCACTGCTGCCATTTTAGCAGCCTAGTGCCAATGCAGGTGCCCTTGCACGATGGTGCAAGCATGCCTGCGTTGGAAGGAGGATTGTGTTTGTGCAAGAAAGAGCCCTTTTCCTGAACTAAAAAAATCCCCTGGGGCATTTTCCTCTTTCTACGTGTGCCTCAGAATGAAGCTCACGCAGAAAGAGGAAAAAATTGTAGAAATGAAGATATTTCTCCTTATTGCGCCTCACCTGGGAAGGAGTAGCCTTTTGGCTCATTCACAGGTCTACCACTTCTGTTAAATCTAAGAATGTCTCAAAATCTATGGATGTTGCTTAGGAACACCCATGCAACACCCATGGAATGCCTCCCTGGGGTGGGGTAATACAACACAGCAATTTGTGCTCTGTTGCTTTACTTCAGATTTATGAAGCCACTCATGGCCACCCAAGATTGCCTTGTATGGTGTCAGAAATCTCAGTTTTGAGATGCGTGGCACATGCACCATGTTGCCTGGTGTAAGTGTGATGCAACCAGGCTCATAAATATGGCCCTCGGTATCTGGTAGCAGTCCCATTTTAGGACTCTATAAAACATTATCAACTCCTAAAACGGAATTTGTACGTTTGAAAATTCATTTTTGCTGTTGTACAAGGATAATATTACTGACCATAGTTTTGCAATTGATTTATATAAGCATTTGCATATTTGCATACATTTGTACGGACACTTACATGTCTTGATTTTTTTTCGACTGGAGGATTTCTTATGTCTAATAGACCCATTGGAATGCCAAAGAATTAGCAGAGAATGTAAACTTGCCTATTGGCTCTTCTCTAACCTCAGGACTTAGCTAGGCTTGCACTCATCAAAATATTCTGGTCTATTTCTCTCCGCTTTCGTCATGATGTAACCTGTGTATCAGTACTGGTATATGGCCTATTTATTCACTGACAAGGAGCATCTTGGAGAATGCTGTTTATATCGGGCTTCTCTACCTAACCCTATGCTGATGACACTAAAAGTATGGTCAGTTGATGACATCAAAACCTCAGCAGCTGATTTTTCATTACTGAGAAACGGTGTCTTCAAAGGTAAAACAAACTAATCATTATCTCCCTCAGTCTTCCCTATTCCTCATAAAAATAGGGTCGAAAATAAATGTAGGAGATTGGAAGAAAAATTTATGAGGTGGAATTAAGTGTAGAAAGTAGCAGTATTCACCAACTCTGTCATTCGAAAGAGCATCTAACGTCACTTAACTAAAACCTTAAGCCCCTGCACTTTTGTTACCACTTAATCACCGATTGATTTCAAAACTCCTTGTCAAGCAAAAATCATTCTCCCACGTCAACCATCGGGAGTGATATTCAGTTGACTTTCCCTCTCAGTCTACTTCAAAGTGTGATGCATCACATTTAACGCTCCCTGATGCACATATTGGTGTCTGCACATTTACAAATGTCCCTGCAAATATATCTGCATTTATTCTCTGTAGGCAAGTTAATTCATAGGACCTGCATTTCAAATAGGTGTCAGGTTAGCAAAAGTGTTGCATTTTTCTTTCACAGCATGGTCCTCCATTGTTAAAAGCGTTTTGTGCACCCCATTGTTTTACTATTCATGATTTCAATATCATGAATGGGAAGGGTTAGAGGCCTTCTCCCACTTGGTTCCCAGAAGGAATCCAAGGAAATCCAAGGAAATGTGAAATTCATAGTCTCCCTGAAACATGGCACAGAAATGTAACGTTCTACGTAAAAAATGCATGCCTTGCATGACATTTGGTGTAAAAATGCTTAGAATGCAGATTATTTTACACTCATCCATTAGGATGGCATATTCAGAATAAATACCTACACCCACCCTAGCAACACCCAAGTTAATCACATGCACAGGCGCAGCTTGGCTGGTAAGATGGGAGGGGGGTGAACTTCAGATTTCCCGACAATCATGCTGGCATATAGGCCCTCATTACGACCCCAGCGGTAAATGCCGCCTACGGCCGTGCTGACGGCCGCAAACATACTGTGACCGTGGCGGTAATCCACCACGGGCATTATGACCCACACATAGAATACCGCCACAATACAGACACCCACACAAGTCCGCCAGACCAAAGGTCAGTGATAAACTGGCGATAGCAAAACCCACACCGTTACGCCAACAGGAATACTGCCACAGTATCACAACCCACGAATCAACATGGCGGTCCTTTAACCGCGGTAAACCATTGGCTGTTCACACTGCCCGCTCAAAATACACATACACTTACAAAACTACACCACATTGGACAATTCAAACTACACACACCTGGCACACATACACACATCACGCCAACACACTCACACCACTATAAAACACACACCCACATTACCACAACCCTTTCAATGAAAAAAAAAGATTGCCAACAGAGAGAGAGACAAGCCAGGAGCACCCACTGAATCTGAGGCACAGAAAACCATCACCCATACACCATTCAGGCACATTACAGCATACACCACAACACATCACCCCACACATCACTCCACACATCCTCACACATATCACGCACACCACATCCATGGCACCCCAAAGACACCCCAGGGTTTCAGAGGAGGAGCTAAGGGTCATGGTGGAGGAAATCATCCGGGTAGAGCCACAGCTATTCGGATCACAGGTGCAGCAGACGTCCATTGCAAGGAAGATGGAACTATGGCGGAGAATCGTGGACAGGGTCAACGCCGTGGGACAGCACCCAAGGACCAGGGATGACATCAGGAAGAGGTGGAACGACCTACAGGGGAAGGTGTGTTCCGTGGTTGCAAGACACCAGATTGCTGTACAGAGGACTGGTGGTGGACCCCCACCCCCACAACTAACTACATAGAAGGAGCAAGTCTTGGCGATCATGCATCCTGAGGGCCTCGCAGGAGTAGCAGGAGGACTGGACTCTGGTAAGTCAAAGCTTTACTACTATATCCCCCACCCTACCTGCATGCCTTCACAAACTCCTACCCCTACCGTCAACCCCATCACTCCACCAACTCACATATACCCCACTATCACAACCCACCCACCCACCCCAATAGCAAGCCCTGCATGCAACAACAATGCATGGACACCCATCACAGACCTGCATGGGCACCCATCACCCCAGCATGCCCAATAGAGAGAATCACCCAGCCCACAAAATCACCACTCACACAAGGCCAAGCCGACAGGGAAAGCACAATCATGCAGGGAAACACACCCATCCACAAGATTGCACACGCAAATACATTAACAATGCAATTGCATCCCAACAGGACCACTACCCAACGTCACCAGAGAGGAGGTACCAGCTACATTCAGCCCCCCCACAGAAGAGGCCCATAGTGATGACAGCAGCTCTGCACGCCTGGATCTGGATGACCAACCTGGCCCATCAGGGACCTCTGGATAGTCGGTTCCCCTGCCACAGTCCCAACCCACCACAGAGCCTCCTCCCTCAGGAAACACCACCACAACACCAACCCAGCGGGCCCATGCCACTGTCCCCAGGACACGTCAATCAGCAGTGTGTCCACCACTACAGGGTCCCCAGGCATCCCCACAAACACAGGACGATTGGGGACCTGGTGTCAGAGGCAGTGGGCACACGGTTCAGGGGACATAGGCACAGGACAACAGGGAAACTGGGAGGACTGCTGTGTGACAGGGGGAGGACAGGCCAAGGGAACCGACCCTCCACAAGGCACTCTCAAACATCCTGGGAGCATACCAACATTCCCAGGAGACCATGGGCCAGGTACTGGCCAAGTTACAGGAGACCCAGCGGCTGCAGGAGGGACAGTACCTGGGGATCAGGGAGGACCTAACAAAAATTTACACCATCCTGGTCACCATTGCAGGGGTGCTGGCTGACATGGGCAAGACCATGAGGGAGGCAGTTGCACACCAACGGGCCCCTGACACTAGCCAAACCGAGGAACAGCCTTCCACCTCCACCGGTGCTAGTGGACAGGAGGCCCCGCCACAGGAACAACAGGCCACCAGCACCCCACCCCCTGCAGAATGAGAACCACCCCGCAAACGGTCCCTGCGATCAAGGCAGAAGACAGAGACTATTGCCAAGACCCCCACCAGGAAATAAGACTCTCCTGATTGTCACCCTTCTGTCCCACTCTGTCACCATGTCCACCTTCAACTGTCATTAATCCCCTTTCCTATGCCCCATTGGACAATGCACCTGTGATACCAAGAGACTGGACTCTACCCTGGACTTTCCTCCACCATCAGCCCAGCTCATTGCACATCCTCCTCTAATTATTAGAACTTAAATAAACACCCTTGGAACAAATACTGATCTGGTGTCTGTCAAATGATTCACATATGTATTAGTACAGCATTATCCAAGTATTGCAACGTATACGTTCAGTGAAATATACTACAGGATGACCTTTGGTGGGCAGCAGTACATATAGCAGGAGCCAGAATGGGGCACACAGATCTGAAAAATAGAGAATCCAAAGGGTACAGTCAGTGTCCATAGACAGAGGGTAAGAGGCTGCCATGTACAGTGTCCAAAAGATTACAGCCTCTTACCTGTGTGTCACTGGAAGTACTGCTGGATAATGTTTGTCTTGTTTACCACATCTTCTTGATCTGCCTCCTCTTCCTCACTGTCCACAGGCTCAACCGCTGCCACAAGACCTTCTCCAGGCTCAACCTGCTGCAGAAAAGGCACCTGATGTCTCAAGGCCAGGTTGTGCAACATACAGCATGCCACGAAGATCTGGCACACCTTCTTCGGTGAGAAGTACAGGGAACCACCTGTCAGATGGAGGCACCGGAACCTGGCCTTCAGGGGGCCGAAGGTCCTTTCAATAATCCTCTTTGTACGCCTATGTGCCTCATTGTAACGTTCCTCTGCACTTGTCCTGGCATTCCTCACTGAGGTCAGTAGCCATTAGAGGTTGGGGTCAGAGTCACCTGAAAACATTGAGGGACAACTGTTAGACACACACTAACCCTTAGGGACAACCCCATGCCCAGACACCTGCTTATACTGGTTGGGGACCTTGGGTTCACCTATTAGCCACACCCGGTGCCTCTGGAGTTGGCCCATCACATAAGGGATGCTGCTATTCCTCAAGATATAGGCGTCATGGACAGAGCCAGGGTATTTGGCATTCACATGGGAGATGTACTGGTCCGCCAACCACACCATCTGCACATCTATTGAGTGATAGCTTTTTCTATTCCTGTAAACCTGTTCATTTCTCCGGGGGGGACAAATGCCACATGTGTACCATCAATGGCACCAATGATGTTGGGGATATGTCCTAGGGCATAGAAGTCAGCTTTCACTATGGCCAAATCATCCACCTGGGGTAACACAATGTAACTGTGCATGTGTGTCAGCAGGGCAGACAACACTCTAGACAACACGTTGGAGAACATTGGCTGAGACATTCCTGATGTCATGGCCACTGTAGTTTGAAAGGACCCACTTGCCAGGAAAATGCAGCACTGACAGAACCTGCACTGGAGGGGGTATTCCTGTGGGCTGGCGGATAGCTGAAATCAGGTCTGGCTCCAATTGGGCACACAGTTCTTGAATTGTGGCATGATGAAGTCTGTATGTGATGATAATGTATCTGTCCTCCATTGTCGACAGGTCCATCAGGGGTCTATACACCGGAGGGTGCCGCCATTGCATCATCTGCCTCAGCGGTTGTCCCCTATGGAGGAGAACGGTGAGCAGGTCATATTTCCACATAGAATGCACAACTGTTGCTGTATTTAGGTCACACAAGCAGTATGTGAAGTCTAGAGTCAGTTGATGGGCCAATGTCTGCTGTGACGCAGTTAGGTGCCATGCCATGTGCCTCCCTGAAATGGCGGCTGCCTGACTTGTGAGGAGGGACAAGTGGAAATGAGGTACGTTCGCTGGCGTTGTGCGCCGTCGCTGTAGGTGGTCGATAACCGCAGAGCAGATTTGCATTGGTTATTATTGGGCCCTATGGTATACACCGCTGCTGACGTCATTGCCATTTTCTAACTATTCACTCACTTGCTACCTGACCGTCAACAGGAGAGGACCTACACTGCAAGTGCTGCTGTGACCCTAGACTGGAAGTGACAATGGCTAGAGTGTCTGTGGAAGGGGCCACCGCCTTCACTGCGGAGGAGTTGGAGAAACTGGTGGATGGGGTCCTACCACAGAACACGTTACTCTACAGTCCTCCAGCCAAACATGTGAGTACACTGTGAGCATGATGTGTGGGCAATGCATGTTTGGAGTGGTGTGAATGTAAGCCACATGTTGGGAGGGTGCTGATGTGTCCCTGAGTGCCGCATGAGAGGTGGTGAGTGTATGTGCGTCAGGGACTGGGTGGGACCTGGGGGGCAATGAGTATGTCGGTCCGGACGGGTGAGTAATTTCCTTTTCTGCTGTATTTTCCCTCTAGGTCAGCGCCCACCAGAAAAAGGGTATTTGACGTGCCATCGCAAGGGAGGTGCAAACCCTGGGGGTCTACCATAGGCAGAGCAACCACTGCCACAAGAGATGGGAGGACCTACGCCCCTGGACCAAGAAAACAGCAGAGGCCGAGCTGGGGTTGGCCTCCCAATATGGTAGGGGTGCCCGTCGCACCATGACCCCCCTGATGTTCTGCATCCTGGAGGTGGCCTAACTGGAGTTGGATGGGCACTTGAAGGCATCACAGCAGCCACAAGGGGGTGAGTACAGATCCTGAACCATGACTTTGCACGCTTTGGGAGCTATCTGGGTGGGGGATGTGGGTGCCCCTAGGCCAGGGCGATCATGGCTGGGTTGGTCCCTTGTGTGCAGCCTCTGAAGCACTCCAAACCCAATGGTGTTAGTGGGCATCTACTATTGGGCAGGGTCCTGAGGGTGTCAGGTGTGCAGATGCTGGCATTAGGCATTGTACCCCATGGGCCTGTGACTACCTTAGCGACTGGTGGGGCATGGCCTAGTGCATAGGGCAGCTCCCTGTGTGTTGTGTACGCCAACAGTGGTGTTGTTGCTGGCACTGACGAAGTGTATCCTCTGTCTCTGCCCCCCATTTTTGTTTTGTCACCCTGTCCTTGTGTGCATTAGCATCATCTGGCGGAGGAGCAGAGGCACCGGCGACGAAGGGAGCTGCATCCCACATGGGCCTGGAGGCCGAATCCACAGAGGGTGAGGGCACCAGTGGGACAAAGGGCCAAGGGAGCACCACGACAGGGACAGGAGGGGAGACCAGTGACAGTGACTCCTCCTCTGATGGAAGCTCCTTGGCGGTGGCGGACACCTCTGTGCCCACCCCAACAACAGGTACAACCGCCACCCCCCTACCAGCACCGCCCTCCCAGCAGCCCCTCAGCATGTTTTCCGTGCCCGCTCACCCAGGAGAGTGGGCATCTCCTTCACACCAGGCACCTCAGGCCCTGCCCCAGTCAGCCCTGCTGCCCTCAGTGAGGAGACTATTGACCTCCTGAGATCCCTCACTGTTGGGCAGTCAACCATTCTGAATACCATCTAGGGTGTTGAGAGGCATTTGCACAAAACAAATGCATACCTGGAAGGCATTCATTTTGGCATGGAGGCCCAACAGAGAGCATTTCAGGCTCTGGCCTCAGCACTGATGGCAGCCATTGTCCCTGTGTCTAGCCTCCCCCCTCCAATTTCCTCTACCCAGTCTAAAACAACCCCAATCCCAGCCTATCCCAAGCACACCTTCAGACCAGCATTCACCCAAATCAACACACAGAAGTGGCTCAGGCAAACACAAGCACCACACTTCATCACACAGGCACTCACACAAGTACCATGCCCATGCAGACACACCAACATCCACTGCCTCCACTGTGACCCCCTCCCCCTCCTCGTCCACCCCCTACCAGTATTGTCTCCACTCACACCTGCATGATCTACATCCTCATCCACTACCTCCATCACCAGCACGCCCATCACAACGCAGCCCTACGAGCAGTCACCACCGCCACAACCATGCACACATCCCCTGTGTCCTCTCCCAGTGTGTCTGTGACCCCTTCTCCCAAAGTACATAAACGCAAGCACCCACCCACCTAACAGTCATCCACCTCACTTCAGCATCCAGCCCATGCACGTTCACCCAAACTCAGCAGACGTACACCTCCTACAACTACTCCCTCTTCCTCCACTCCCAAACCCTCTCCATCTTCCAGTCCCAGTGTGTCAAAAAACCTTTTCCTGGCTAACTTTGACCTCTTCCCTAGGCCTCCCCCCCATCCTGCCCCTTGGGCCAAGGTGTCAAGATCCCAGGGGAGCACCTCAGCCACCAAGTCGTCTTTCACTGTGGTGCTAGCAAGTCCCAGAGGATCAAAGGGGGCACCTGTCAGGGCTTCGAGTGTGCCACCGACCCTGCAAAGGAACAACCCATTCCACCACCTGCCAAGGTGAAGAAGGTGCCAGCATGCAGCACGGGCAAGAAGCACGACCCACCCAGCAAGGCCCCCTCCAAAACTGCATCCGCCAGTGTCAAAGTCCCTGCCTCATCTGCCAAGGTGTGGAAGGGTAAGAAAACCCAAGGCGAGGCACTTCAGGCCACGGAGCCTCCAGGTGAGGGACTGGTGGCCACCATCATTACAGACAGCCCAGCAACCTGTACCGCGGGAAAGCACCACCATCTGCACCACCACCTGCACCGACCCCTGCACCGCCACCTGCACCGCCGCTGCCATAACAACAGTCAGCAGCATCATCCCAAGTGGGCAGCCATCCAAGGCTGCAGGAGATGGCCTGGTGTCTCCCTCCACTACTACCAGCACCTGCACCACAGCCAGCTCCAGCATCATCACCGCCGCAGATGCTGCCGCAAGCACCGCCACCTTCACCGTCATCTGCACCGCCACATGCCCAGCCAGTGCCACTACATCTGTTACCAGCAGCATCCCCTGTGGGCAGCCGTCCGGGGTTGTAGGTGCCGGCCTGGACCCTACACCCACCACTTGAAGCACCACCACCAGCACCGGAAATACCAGCAGTTTGCAGTCTAAGTCGCCCCAGGATGGTCTGCCTCTGCCTCCATGGAGTATCATGCTACCTGTTCCCTGCACATCTCGTGCCTCAGAGACCCAGGTGAGGGAATGGGAACTGCCATATCCCAGGTGCAGCATCACTGGGCACAAGGCCCCCTACAGAACCAGTGGAGATATGCATCCACCATCACTTTCCTTGGCAGGATGAAGCACACTGGGCACAAGGTCCCCTCCAGAGCCAGTGGAAGAAGGCATCCATTTGAGAGACTGTGGCTTTGCACTCCCCAGGACCAGACAGTGGGCAAACCACCCACTTGAGAGACTTGAGAGACTGTGGCTTTGTACACCCCAGGACCAGGCAGTGGCAAGCCAGCCACTTGAGAGACTCTGACCTTGCACTTCCCAGGAACCCTTTCCAGGAGACGTGGCGTAGTACCATCTTCCGGCTGAGGTGTCCCCTCCTCCCCTTCCCCCTGAGGTGCCTGTGTGTATTTGACCTGATGCCCCTGCAGTGTTCTCTCCGTTTTGAGGCAGGAGTCAAGTGCGGGCTTCGCCCATGATTTTTTGGCCCACTGGGCCATGGACATTTGCAAAGGACAGTGTACGGCCTCCTGTACTTATTGTAAATATTGTACATACTGGTTTTTCCAATCGTTTACTTTATCTGCCTATTATCAATATATGAAAGATTGGACTCAGTTCCTTTTGTCCTTGCGCTCTTCCAGGGGATTACGGGGTGTAAATGTACTGTTGCTGCATGTGTATGTGTGTATGGTGTTGTGGGTGAGGGTGGGGGTGGTGGTGTTGCGTGTTGCATGTGTATGTCACTTTCTTTTTCTCCCCCCGTGTGCTAAGTGCAGTACTCACCGTGGTCATTGCTGCAGCCTTCTTTGGTGTTCCTGTTGTATTAGCAGATACACCAGCATCGGCAGGACCTGTAGTTCGGGCTCCATGGCGTCCTGGTTCTTCATTGAGTGTCGACTGGTGAGTGGTTCCCCTTCTGGGTACTGTTTCCGTCATGGTTTTGATGGCGTTCGTACCGCCCCAGAAAAGCTGGCGGATTGGTTGGTTGTGATAGGGTGGGTGGTACATTGTCTTCCGCCTGGCTGTTGGTGGTGACCGCCGCAGTGTTTGTTGCTACCTCCGTGGCGGTCGCAGAGTTAAAGTGGCTGTATGTGTTGGTTTCCACCATGGTCGTGATCCCATTTTTTTTACCATCGGCCTGTTGGCGGTGTTACCACAGCTTTGTCACTGACCGCCAGTGTTGTAATGAGGGCCATAATGTTAAAAATCATTATAAAACAAGTGGGGGAGATTGAAAGGGACTTAAAAGGCAGTGGAAAAGGCATGTGAATTGGTAGGAGTACTGAGTGAGAAAAATGCAATATAGTGTGTGTGTTTTTGTCAGTGTGTGCTTGCTAATATTCCAGGTGAAATCTGACAGACACCTCACCATACCCCACTGAAAGCACCTGTACCCAACTATTCACCAGAAAATACATTTATGAGGTGGGGGTGTAGCAGCCCAAACATCCCCCCCGAAGCCACGCACCTAATCGCATGCATTTCATCCTTGAGTTTGCAACATTGCATTTTGGATCCAAATCCGAACCAACTGTGTCATCCAACCAGCTTCACTACCCTCCAAGCCTTCTATCACATAATGACTAGTCACTTACTGAAGTAGACAACAAATACACAGTTCCAACTTGACATGCCATGCTGTGTGAAAGCCAAAGACTCAACGCAGGTTTGCTCTTAACAATAGTTGGGCTTCTCTAATTGAAACCAGCCTTACTCCAGGTCTATCATCCTGATATTACCCAAAACAATGTATTTAATTGCTCCTTTTGGAACCTCCTCCCACAACCTCTTCTGTATGTGTCTCATTGCATGTCCTTACATCTGAATACATATGAATACTACAGATTAATGAAAATAAAATTTATACTGAGTGATCTAATCTACCTTTCTCCTTGCCAGGCATATACACCCTGCTTCATAACCATTTCCAGTTTTCCAGCAAGACATATAACCTGCCTCAGGGGTTTGGACATGTATAGTAATTATGACCATTAAGCTAATATATGCCATCACCGATTCCCCTTTTCATAGGTTTTGAAATCCTCAACCATGAAACCAGCATGGATTGGCAAGTAGGTGTTTTTCTAGAGTATCCTCCATATTGTTTCAATAACAAGGGGTACTTCAAGGAAATCTCACTAACTACTGGACTTTTACACAGTGCCATTAACCAATGCTACTCTAAAGACCTTGCTAATGGATCAATGCAAGGAACAACACTGCCTATTGTTATGTCTGTCATTAGCCAAAACCTTCTGATTGTTTAAAAAACTATTTAGGTCTGACCTTTGGATTTGTAAAAATATTTGTGCATTATAGATGTAGGTTAAGGTTTTTTCAGCCATCTGTCTTCATAAATCAGTCTGTTGTTCTGTCATTCCCATCTTTCTTCCGCCCACTAAACCATACACAATGGGGTAAGGGGTCAGTCCACTTTAACCACTGGGAACTTTCACTTTAAATAACAGCATTTTGCTCTTTCACAAGGAGCACATCCACACACAATGCAGTTCTCTTTAGTGCCAGTGTTTATTTTTACTTTGTTACTTTGGATTCTGTTTAGAGTCTGATGAGGTAGCAGGATGCTTTCGACCAACTTTCCTTGCTAATCAGAGGACACATTCCAGCTTTCTCAGTTACTGTCTCCTGATGATGGTGTTGTAAAAATTTTTGGGAGTGGTCTTTTTTAAATTTATCTGACTGCTATTTCACAACAAACCTAAAATAGTGAAACTAATCTTCAAGAAGTTTTCATATTTCTTTTACTATGCATGCAATGGAGTGCCGTTCTAACTGTGCACCGGGATGCTATGCATGTATGTATTTTAACTGAGGATTGCAGTTATATTTGCACAGCAAATTAGTCTGTATGTCAATCTTGTATGACCTTCTAGTTTACTTTCTGTGCTCTTGTATGTGGATATCTTTTTTAATCAATTTAGTCTGTATGTCTTGTTATGACTCTATAGATTGCTTTCAGTCCACCTGTATATCGTGCTTATATAGACATTTTACTTTTATGTTACTAATTTAAGCTCAGCTGTTTATTCCAATTTACCGCACTTACTAATTGTTTATCTATTTATTTAGTTATAAGGTTTTTCAGCCAGATTTAGGCCCTCATTATGAACACGGCGGTAAGCACCGCACCGGCGGTGGCGGCAGTAAAAACCGCCAACAGAGGTGCGGTCGGGACCGCCAAATAATGAACCAACTGAAACACAGGCATCCTGAAAACCACCCACCGCCTTCAGAGGAGTGACGACAACGACGGAAGAGACTGCCTACAGGCCGACGGAAACGCCAAACCCGCCCATCAAATAATGAACCACTAGACCACCGTCAGTTCCGGGGTGGGAACCACCGCCACGCAAAGCCAGGTGGAAATGAACCAAATATAAGGAAACACTCCACGGAGGCTAACACAACATGGTGAAGCAGACATGCATAGAGAGCTGCAGATCATGCCAGCCCTTCTCCTTGCCATATACCTTCACCACCGAGACCGAGCACAAGCCATATCCCCCACAGCAAGAGGTACTTAGCCGACACAAGGCAAATCCAACCTGCCCAAAGTACATACATGTGCCCAACACCCTCAAACAATGAAACAAGAGACCAGGGATCCTGAGTGTGCCTCCAAAAACACAGGCCACACATTAACTTTTATTTCAGCTCTCCGAGCAAACAAATTGTAAATAAGGCCAATGGCCAGTCCATAGTGGTAGTCCATAGTGGTAGAAGTCCCACAGACCAAAATGGCCCCAACCTGACTCCCACAAGTGCTACGGTACTCCACTTCATAGGGGCAACAATGGGGCATCCAGGCACCTCAGGAAACAGGGGCAGAGGGTGGTGGGTGGAGATTTACGATGGGGGTGGGGCTTAGATTGGCGTTCGGAAGGTGGAGCCGGTTTGGGTTTGACCTTGGAAGGTGGGGGAGTGTGCTTGCACCGGGTGGAGCCAGATGGAATAGGCTCAGCACGGGGCTTCTTCTTCTCTGGGGAAGGGGCACAGGAATGTGAAGGACGGACAGGGGCGGGCAGTGACGTGGAAGGAGTGGTCAGCAACAGTGAATGAAGGTGCAGTGCCTGGGGGTGTCTATGTAGAGGAGACAGACAGGGAGGCAGAAGAGGTGGGCACACTGGGGGAAGTGGATGTTGCTGTGTGTGCATGTGTATGTTTGCTGTTTGAATGCTTGTGGTGGGAGGTGTGGTGCTTGTGTTTGAAAGTGTGCTTCGTGTGTGTTGAGGTGTGTGCCTGCATGTCAGATTGCGTGCTTTGGACGGGTGTAGGGAGTGGGGTGCTGGAAGGGGTAGAGGAGGTTGGAGGGGGGACGGAATGACCAGGGACACTGGCTGCCGTCCAAGTGGAAGCCAGAGACTGAAAAGATCTCTGTAGGCCAGACACAGCACTGTGAATGCTATCCAGATAGGCATTGGTCTGCTGCATCTCTGATGCTAGCCCCTGTGTTGTGTAGCCATTTTAGTTATAGCTCCATGCACGTTAGTTTAACACACTAGGCCACTGTGCACTTTGACCTAGATATATTTTATTCGGCTTCGCATTGTTATTTTTACAATAACCAGTTTTACTGTCTTGTTTTATTTTTATCTATCTAACTGTTTTGATTAGCCCAGCACTGTGTTCTCAAACAAGACATTCTTGATCACTTTGTGCTTCAGTCAAGGCTACAGTTTGGTACATTGCTGGTAAATGTGGTAGAAGTTTGGTCTTCAACATTCGTAGAAAGTACACATCCTTATGTAGGGACATTTTCTTAGAACATCAGCTGTGTTATTATAAAAACACTTCCTAGTCCCATTACACGTTAAGAGAGATTCCAGCCAGGGATCCACGACTCTATGCTGACTGCTGAATGCTTCGCTGCAGATGCTAACGCAGACTATAGGCCTTTGCTCGGGTATGAGGGTTGATGTCCTCCTGGGGGAACCTGAAAGGCAGAATTAGTGCTTAACATACTGTGCTCAGATTATGACTTCAATAGGAAATAGTCTATGAATCCTAGTGACAATATGATAGCATTATTCTTATGTTTCACTCTCCCCGTCACCATTTTAATATTGTCATGTTGTGTCATCCTGGTTATTGCAGCTCACGCTTTGCTATCTAAAATGCAGTTGTTTTATTAAACCAGTCTTGAAAACTCATACTGCTTCTTATTGTCATTCATATATGAAACAGAATTGTGAATGAGAGAACCAGATGCGACCTGAGGGACCACAAGTTCCCTGAGAAGTATAATATGTCAAGCGCTCGGCTGCCCAATTATCTCTATCTCGTGGTGGAGACAAGGCACTGCTAGTTAGCCGGAGCAAAACCCAGATTTGGAGCGACAGGTTTCACCCACAGTGGGTGAGACTCAGGCCTTCATTACAACCCTGGCGGTCGGTGTTAAAGCGGCGGTAATACCGCAAACAGCCCGGCGGGAAAAAAAATGGGATTACGACCGTGGCGGAAACCACCAACATAGACAGCCACTTTAACACTCCGACCGCCACGGCGGTAGAAACAAACAGCCAGGCGGACACCGCCAACAGACAGGCGGAAGACGATGTACCGCCCACCCTATCACAAGATGCCTATCCACCACCTTTTCTGGGGGGGAGCCAACGTGAACAAAAACACGGCGGAAACAGTACACAGAAGGGAAAGCACTTACCTCACCACACCCCACGAGGAACTAGGACGCCATGGAGCCCGAATTGCAGATACTGTCGATGATGGTCTTCCTTCTCTTCTATCAGGAGCACCAACGACGGCGCCGACGACCACGGTGAGTACTGCACCTACAACACAGGGGAGGGGGGAGGGAAAGAGAGTGATGCACACACGCAACACCCCCACCCACAACACCATACATACAAATACATGCAGCAACAGTACACATACACCGCCCCATCCCCTGGAAGAATGCAAGGACAAAAGGAATTGATTTGAACTAATGTAATCATGTAAAAATCTCATTATCAAAGTTCAAAATCCAGTAAACGCAATTATGTACACCAACTACACAAGTCCGGATAGTGCACCAATCATTGTCCGTGGACCACTGGGCCCAAAATGCATGGGCTAAGCCCACACATGACACCTGACTGGAAACAAAGAGAACATTGCAGGGGCATCAGCTCAAAATGAAACAGGCACCTCGGGGGGGACACCTCAGCCAGATGAACGCACAACGCCACTGCTGCACGAGGGGGCTCCATGCCCATTGCTGGATCCTGGGGAGTGCAAAGCCACAGTCTCTCAAGTCTCTCCAGTGGGTGGTTTGCCCACTGCTTTATCTTGGGGAGTGCAAAGCCACCGTCTCTCAAGTCTCTCCAGTGTGTGGTTTGCCCACTGCTTTATCCTGCGGAGTGCAAAGCCACAGTCTCTCAAGTCTCTCCAGGGGATAGTTTGCCCACTGCTTTATCCTGGGGAGTGCAAAGCCACAGTCTCTTAAGTGGATGCCTTTCTCCACTGATTCTGGAGGGGTCTTGGTGCCCAGAGTGCTTCATCCTGCCAAGGACTGAGGTAGTGGATGTATCTCTCCACTGGTTCTGGAGGGGCTTGGTGCCCAGAGTGATTCATCCTGCCAAGGACTGAGGTAGTGGATGCCTTTCTCCACTGGTTCTGGAGGGGGCTTGGTGCCCAGAGTGCTTCATCCTGCCAAGGACTGAGGTAATGGATGTATCTCTCCACTGGTTCTGGAGGGGGCTTGGTGCAAAGAGTGCTTCATCCTACCAAGGACTAAGGTAGTGGATGTATCTCTCCACTGGTTCTGGAGGGGACTTGGTGCCCAGAGTGCTCCACATGCAGTGTGGCCAGTACAATTCCCTCACCTGGGTGTGTGTGCCACAAGTTTGCCGAGGTGCAGGTAGCATGATACGCCATGGAGGCTGCGACATACCCCACACTGCTGCGGCTTCGCATTCCACCTGCAGGTGACAACTGTGATGACAGTAATGCTTCATGGAAGCTGCCCAGGGTCCTGGAACTCACCACCAGCCTCGGACGACTGACCACTGGGGATGGTAGGCATGTCTGCGGTGGTGCCACTGTCCGAGGATGTCGCGGGGCTGCTGGCGGTGCTTGCGGAGGTGTCAGTCGTGGTGGTGCTTGCGGCGGTGTCAGTCATGACGGTGCTGGCTGCGGGGTCTGTCGTGGCGGTATTGGCTGCGGGGTCTGTGCCGGCGATTCTGGCTGCGGGGTCTGTGGTGACGGTGCTGGTGGCGGGGTCTGTGGCAGAGGGGCATGTGTCAGCACCTGCTGAGGGAGAAAGCTGGATGTCTCTTGTAGCCTCGGATGGCTGCCCACTGGGGAAGAAGCTGGGGACTGTCACAGCGGCTGTAGACGTGCCAGAGGCAGGGCAGGTGGCGGTGCAGGTGGCGGTGTTCGCCACCGTACAGGTTGGCGTGGACGTGGACAGAAGGTGTGACCCTGGTCCCTCAGTCTGTGCCACCATGCCCTCTCCAGACCTGCCTTTCAGTTTTTGGCCCTTCCCCACCTTTGATGGTGGCGCAGTTGTCTTGCCACTATCCCCTTTCTTTTTCGCTTACCGCTTGGTGGCAGGTGTTTTCGGCTTCTCCCTCCGAGATGTGGGCACCTTTTTAAGCTTGGCAGGTGGCGGAATGTCCTTGCCCTCGCTCCGTGTCACACTGGCAGCCCTGATGGTTGGCGCACTCCATGACCCCGCAGTTGCTGGCACCACTGTGCCTGGGGATGTGGTGGCTGAGGTGCTAGGCTGGGACCTGGAAAGCCTGGCCCTAGGGGAAGGACGGGGGGAGGTGTAGGGTAGAGGACAATGTCAGCCAGGAAACGTTTTTTGACACACTGGGACGGGTAAATGGAGGGGGTTTGGGAGTGGAGGAAGAGGTAGTGGTTGTGGGAGGTGTACATCTGCTGAATTTGGGTGAAGGTGCATGGGCTGTAGGCTGTTGTGAGGTGGATGGCTGTTGGGTGGGTGTGTGCCTGCGTTTGTGTACTTTGGGAGGAGGGCTCACTGACACACTGGGAGAGGACATTGGGGATGTGTGAATGGTAGTGAGGGTGGTGAGTGCACGTGAGCGGTGTGTGGTGATGGGCGTGCTGGTGATAGAGGTAGTGGCTGAGGATGTAGTGCATGCGGGTGTGAGTGGAGATGAGACTGGGAGGGAGGAGGGAGACGTCGAGGAGGGGGACACAGTGGAGGAAGTGGATGTTGGTATGTGTGCATGGGTATGATGCTTGTGTGAGTGCCTCTGGGATGTGTGGTGCTTATGTTTGCCTGAGCCACTCTTGTGTGTTGATGTGTGTGCATGCTGGTCTGATGGTGTGCTTAGGATAGGCTGAGGTACAGGGGATTTGGTATGGGTGGAGGAGGTTGGAGGGGGGAGGCTGGACACAGGGACAATGGCTGCCATCAGTGCTGAGGCCAGAGCCTGAAATGCTCTCTGTTGGGCTGCCTGGACAGAATGAATCCCCTCCAAGTATGCATTTGTTTGTTGCAAATGCCTCTCAACACCCTGGATGGCATTCAGAATGGTAGACTGCCCAACAGTGAGGGATCTCAGGAGGTCAATAGCCTCCTCACAGAGGGCAGCAGGGATGACTAGGGCAGGGCCTGAGGTCCCTGGGGCGAAGGAGATGCCCACCCTCCTGGGTGAGTGGGCACGGGACACACACTGAGGGGCCGCTGGGAGGGCGGTGCTGGAAGAGGTGGTGGCGGCTGTACCTGTTGATGCAGTGTGCTCAGAGGGGCCCGCCACTGCAAGGGAGCTCCCATCAGAGGAGGAGTCGCTGTCGCTGGTCTCTGCTCCTGTCCCCGCCGTGGAGCTTCCCTCGCCCTTCGTCCCACTGGTGGCTTCAGACTCTGTTGCTTCACCCTCCAGGGCCAAGTGGGATGCAGCTCCCTCCAGCTCCGGTGCCAATGCTCCTCCGCCTGATGATGCTATTGCACACAAGAACAGGGAGACCACAAAAAGAGGGGGGAGACAGAAGAAAGACATGTTCAGTGCATGCAACACCACTACAGTTGGCGGACACAACAGACGATGAGAAGCCCTCTGCACTACGCCATGCACTTATAGTTCCCAGATTAATCACATGCCCATGGGGTACGAGGCCTAAGCCGAATTGCTGCACACCTGAAAGTCACAGGAGCCTGACTAGGTGTAGATTGCTCTAACCACTACTGGGGTTGGGGTGCCACATAGCCTGCCTCACAAGATCGCCCTGGCCTAGGGATACCCACTGCCCACCTCCCCCACCCAGACACCTCGTAATGCGCGCAAAGTCAGCTGAATGAGAGTGTACTCACCCCCTTGTGGCTGCTGTGATGCCCTCAAGCGCCCATCCAACTCCGGATACGCCACCACCAGGATCCGGAACATCAGGGGGGTCATGGTGCGACGGGCACCCCTCCCACTTTGGGAGGCCATCCCCAGCTGGGCCTCCGCCGTCTTCTTGCTCCAGTAGCGCAGGTCCTCCCACCTTACTTACGGCAGTGGGTGCTCGATCTGTGGTGGACCCCCAGGGTCCGGACGTCCTTGGCGATGGCACGCCAAATACCCTTCTTCTGGTTGGCGCTGACCTAGAGGAATGGTACAGGGGGAAAGTACATTACTTACCCGTCCCGACCGTCATACTCATTGCCCCCATTCCCACCCTTGCCCTGATGCACATACACTCCCCATCCGCACATGCAGGCCTCAGCCGCCCCCCATGTATCTTCCATCCACACCACTTAAAGCAGGCATTGCCCATTCAGCATACTCACAGTGTACTCACCTGTTTGTCTGGAGGACCGTACAGTTGTGTGTACTGGGGGAGGACCCCACCCACTAGTTTCTCCAACTCCTCCGCAGTGTAGGGAGGGGCCCTTTCCCCAGACACATGAGCCATCGTCGCTTCACAGCAGCACTTGCAGTGTAGGTCCTCTCCTGTTGAAGGTCAGGGATCAAGTGAGTGAACAGATAGAAAATGGCGGTCACGTCCACGGCGGAGCGTACCGTCACTGCTGGCGTACATCGTCATTGGCTCCTTGGACCCATAGGGCCCAATGTTAACCAATGCAGAATTGTGCTGCGGTCTTGACCGCCCACCGCGACGGTGTACAACGCCAGTGCAGTTACCTCATATCTCCTTGTCCCACCTCACAGGTCAGGCAGCTGCCATTTCAGGGGGCCACATGGCATTAATAATAACTGTGTCACACCTATGTAGGCCTGGAATACTCACAGTTACAGGCACATTGCGGATTAATAAATTTGCGCAAATGACATTTTGGGATACCTCAGTGTTGGCTGACTCTCTGCTCGCTGTTCTCCTCCATAGGGCACGTCTGCTGGGGCAGGTGATGAGATGGCGGCATCCTCCGGTGTACAGACCACTGGTGGACCTGTCGACAATGGAAGAGAGACAAATAATAGTCTCATACAGACTTGATCGTGCAACAATCCCGGAACTGTGTGCCCAGTTGGAGCCAAACCTCATGTCAGCTATCCACCATCGCACAGGGATATCCCCTCTAGTACAGGTCCTGTCAGTACTCCATTTCCTGGCAAGTGGTTCCTTTCAAACAACAGTGCCCATTGCATCAGGGATGTCCCAGCCAATGTTCTCTAACGTGTTGTCCAGAGTGATGTCTGCCCTGCTGAAACACATGCGCAGCTACATCGTGTTCCCTCAGGTGGAGGATTTGCCTACAGTGAAAGGTGACTTATATGCCCTGGGACATATCCCCAACATTATTGGTGCCATTGATGGGACACATGTGGCATTGGTAACCCCCACAGAAGTGAACAGGTGTACTGAGACTGGAAGAGCTACCGTTCTATGAATGTGCAGATGGTGTGGTTGGCAGACCAGTACATCCCCCATGTGAATGCCAAGTTTCCTGGCTCAGTGAATGATGCCTACATTCTGAGGAATAGCTTTATCCCTTATGTGATGGGGCAACTCCAGAGGCACCATATGTGGCTAATAGGTGAGGCCAAGGACCCAATACAGTGTGAATAGGTGTCTGGGTAAGGGGTTGTCCCTAAGGGTTAGCGTGTGTCTAACAGTTGTCCCTCGATATTTGCAAGTGACTCTGGTTACCCAAACCTGTCATGGCTACTGACCCCAGTGAGGAATCCCAGGACAAGGGCAGAGGAACGCTACAATGAGGCACATGGGTGAACTAGGAGGGTGATCGAACGAACCTTCGGCCTCATGAAGGCCACATTCCGGTGCCTCCATATGACAGGTGGTTCCCTCTACTACTCGCCAAAGAAGGTGTGCTAGATAATCGTTTCCTGCTGTATGCTGCACAACCTGGCTTTGCGACGGCAGGTGCCTTTTCTGCAGGAGGATGGGCCAGCTGGTGGTCTGGTGGCAGCTGTGGAGCCTGTGGAGCCTGTGGACAGTGAAGAAGAGGAGGCAGAAGAAGAGGATATTGACAACCGAAACAACATAATCATGCAATACTTCCAGTGAGACACAGGTAAGAAGATGTCACTGCCTCCAACATCTCATACAATTTCTGGAGCTAGCATAAGTCTGTCATTTTCACTCAGTGTATGGACCCTGACTTGTCACTTTGCCTTTCCAATTCACAGATGTGGGTCCCACTTTGTGCCCTCTGCTATATTTCCTCCAGGCCTACAGCTGTGTAACATCGGTATGTGCACAAGTAAATTGACATTGCTATATTCCATAGTTATTGCAATTGCACGTTTGTGAAAGCACAGACTGACTCCAGATTATTATGTGATTGAAGTGTGTTTATTTCTGTGCTAATAAGTGGAGGGGGTTGTAAAATGGGCTGGGGTGATGGTGGAGGAATGTCCATGGCAGAGTCCAGTCTATTTGTTTCACAGGTACATTGTCCAAAGGGGCAAAGAAAGTGGAGCAATGCAGTTGAAGGATAGACAGGGTGACATAGCGGGACAGAAGGGTGACATTCAGGGGGGTCTCATTTCCTGGCGGGGTCTTGGCAATGTTCTCTGTCTTGTTCCTGGATCTCAGGGACCGTTTGCAGGGTGGTTCTCCATCTGCAGGGGGTGGGGTGCTGGTATCGTGTTCCTGTGGCGGTGCCTCCTGTCCACTAGCGCCGGCGGAGGTGGAGGGCTGTTCATCGTCCCAGCTAGTGTCAGGGGACCCTTGTTGTGCCACTGTGTCCCTCCTGGTGTTGACAAGGTCTGCCAGCACCCCCGCAATGGTGAACAGGGTGTTGTAATGGACTTCAAGTCCTCCCTGATCCCAAGGTAGTGTTCCTCCTGCTGCCGCTGGGTCTCCTGAAACTTGGCCAATACTGTTGCCATCGTCTCCTGGGAATGATGGTAAGCTCCCATGATGTTGGAGAGTGCCTCATGGAGAGTGGGTTCCCTGGGCATGTCCCCCGCGTCGCACAGCAGTCCTCCCAGCTTCCCTGTTTTCCTGTGCCTCTGTCCCCTGAACCGTGTGCCCACTGCCACTGCCCCCAGGTCCCTGATCGTCCTGTGTTAGTGGGGTTGCCTGGGTTCCCTGTAGTGGTGGACACACTGCTGATTGACGTGTCCTGGGGACAGAGGAATGGGCCCGCTGGGTGGGTGCTGTGCTGGTGTTTCCTGCGGGGGGAGGTTCAGTGGTGGTTTGGGACTGTGTCAGGGGAACCGACTGTCCAAAGGTCCCTGATGGGCCGGGCTGGTCATCTTGATCCCATTGTGCAGAGCTGCTGTCATCACTGTGGGTCTCTTCTGTGGGGGGACTGGCTATGTCTGGCACCTCCTGTCCGGTGACGTTGGGTAGGGGTCCTGTAGGGGTGTAAAGGCATGATTATTGCATCTGTGTGTGCCATTTTGTGCAATGGGTGAGTGACCCTGTACTCCAGTGCTTGCATTCTTGGCTTGGTCCTTGTGTGATAGTTGGTTTGGGGTCTGTGTGGGTATCTGTAGTGGACATGCTTTGGTAATGGGTATCCATGCTTTGGTGTTGCATGCAGGGCTTGGTATTGGGATGGCTGGGTTGTGATAGTGGGGCATATGTGAGGTGTTGGAGTGATGGGGGTGAGGGTGTGGGTATGTGATGGAATGCAGGTGGGGTGGGGGATATGGTAATAAAGATTTGCCTTACCAGAGTCCAGTCCTCCTGCTACTCCTGTGAGGCCCTCAGGATGCAGTAATGTCAAGACTTGCTCCTCCCATGTTGTTAGTTGTGGGGGAGGAGGTGGAGGTCCACCACCAGTCCTCTGTATAGCAATCTGGTGTCTAGAGACAACGGAATGCACCTTCCCCCATAGGTCGTTCCACCTCTTGCTGATGTCATCCTGTGTTCTCGGATGCTGTCCCACTGCGTTGACCCTGTAGACAATTCTGCGCCATAGCTCCATCTTCCTTACAATGGATGTCTGCTGCACCTGTGATCCGAATAGCTGTGGCTCTACCCGGACGATTTCCTCCACCATGACCCTGAGCTCCTCCTCAGAGAACCTGGGGTGTCGTTGAGGTGCCACGATGTGGTGTGGGTGATGTGTGAGGTGGTCTGTTTTGTGATGTGTGAGGGATGTGTTGGTGTGTGTTGTTTGAGGTGCGAGGATGTTGTGTAAGTGATGGTGTTGTGTGTCTGTGGATGCTGGTGTTTTTATAGGTAGTGTCTCTCTCTGGCCTGCTTTCAAATTTCTGGTAGTAAGGGTTTGTGAGTAATGTGGGTGTGTGTTTTATAGTGTTGTGAGTGTGTGGGTGTGGTGTGTGTATGTGTATCAGGTGTGTGTATTTCGAATTGTCCAATGTGGTTGTGTTTTGTATATGTGTGTGTATTTTTAGCGCGGCGGTGTCTACCGCCAATGGATTACCGCGGTTGAAAGACCGCCGCGTTGATTCGTGGATCGTGATAGTGTGGGCGTATTCCTGTTGGCGTGACGGTGAGGTTTTGTTATCGCCAGTTTATCACTGACCTTTGGTGTGGCAGACTTGTGTGGGTGTCTGTATTATGGCTGATTCTGAGCTGTGGGTCATAATAGCTGTAGCGAAATTCCACGGTCGCAGAGGTATGTTGGCGGTCTTCTGCACGGCGGTAAGCAGCATTTACCGCCAGGGTTGTAATGAGGGCCTCAGTCTCCCACACCGTGGACGATCTTCCTGCTCAAAATCCAGTAGTCTCATTAAAATAATGAGAGCCTATGCGACATGGCACCGCCAACGTTTGGTCAGGCTCTAATTTTCGGGTCCACCGGAATATCTCTGTCTCATTATATTATATATAATGACACCTCAATGCAGTATGCGAAGACGTCCGTGGTGTTGAGGATTTTCCACCACAGCTGTGTAGGTAATCCTGCTACAACTGGCGGTTGTTCAAGCTTGAACTTTAAAAGGAAACCCCATTCTCTGTACTCATAGTGTTACTACCATGGTGAATCCCCAACATGTACAAATAGCTGTTAATATGAGACAACCTCTCACAGCATACTTACTAGCAAATGGCCTAACGCCCAGAGAGGTCCAGTCACATTCGTGGTGGACGCCCATGCAGCTTATAGAACATTGAAATTTACTTGAGGGTCACATTTCCAGCAGTTGATGGGAACACAAATACATTTCATCAATATACACCTGCGAATGCGCCTGGACAATACAAAGCGTACGCATATTTAGAGATACCTCTATCTTATCAAGAGCATAATAATTGGCTTGAAGGCTCCATACCCCATACAATATTACCAGTAAGGTTAGGTCCACTAAGTAATGACGGTCCTACCTGGCCTTTACTTGCCACCTATACACCACATCATGCGGTTGGAAATTTAGCAGTAGCTGAGGTTCGTCGCTTGTATATTGAATTAATAGCAATATATGACGATTAGTTCAATTCATGATGCAAACATTAAATACAAACCCAGCTCGTGCTGCTCTAGCTCATCCACATGCAGTAATGGCAGGTATAAATCCTGCAACTGTACATGCCATCATGGGTAAAGTACCTGCCAGACAAGAGGAAACTCCGTTTTGGTTAGCACAGAAAATTAATACGCTGGAGTCAGTATTTCCCCATACGGGACCTCAGGATAAACATGGAATATTAACGATGTGCTTGCCCTTTGGGATGGTCCCTACAGTAGAAAACTGTAATACCTGGGGCACGGTATTTGCCGCGCTCTATACAACTGCACACGGTACACCAACACTTGCCAACTTACCGGAAGTGCTGAAACAAATTCAAGATGAATATGGGGCTGCCCAGGCCCTAAATTTGGGGATTTTGCCACAGTATCCTCAATCATTTTAAGTAACCTTAAAGGGGAAGCAGTCGCACAACAAGATCAAGAACGAGAGCTGCCTAAAATAATAGCAGAGACCTACTCAAGTATCGGTCGAACTAGTTTAGGGGCCAGACCACAAAAACCTCAATTTCAGGGTAAATCAAAGATACCCCCAAGCAAGCACCTGAGGGTAATAAGAAACGCTGGGATAAAAAACAACAACCTTCTTAGAAAGAAATGGGAGAATCTCTGCGTATGGAGACCCCACAGAATAGGTATAATCTCAGAAATAGAGATAATATCAAAACGCCTGATAGATATCAATATACTGCTACACGCCAATCTTGTTCCTTTCAGGACTCATCGGAAAAAAGAAATGAGAGAGGTGGGCGATCAGAGCGAAGAACAGAGTACGTGAAACCGAGACAGGAATCACATCACTCTTCAGAGGTTTCTGTTAAAAAGGAAGAGAAACCCACCCAACAAAAACAACAATTTAAAAAGAAAAAAGTGCCAGCAGTCATAGTCCGATATGCCACACAGGAAGAGGGTCCTCTTGAAGAACAAGAATTGGGCTCTAGCCTTGCTAGACAGCGCGGTAGAGGTCACAATAGTTTGCCGGAATCTTCAAGAGCATCTGGAGGTGAAAGCAACTGATGACTTTATACAAGTAGAAACTGCAGACATGCGTATCTCCAAGCCTGATAGGGTGTACAAAGTAACGCTTCAGTTAGAAGGAGACATTGGACGCACAATAGACGCAATCTTTTGGGATCGCATAGTAAAAGTATATGATGTCTTGTTGGCCGAACAAGATTGGCCGCCTGACTTTGTTCGTACCTGGCCATATGAAGAAGATGTCATTAAGCCTTCCTTCTCACCCCTTGTTCCAGAGGAACTCGCTGAATCCTATTCCATTGAATGGGCTCTAGCACAAGCACCTGCATTATACAGAAGTCACGTAGGGTGGGATAAAGAATCCCCCTACCATGTAATTCCAATTAAAAGTGAACCTCAGCCACAACCGCAGTGTCCTATAAAACATGAAGCAAAAGCACCAGTGAGTGAAATACTCAAGCAATTAGAGTACCAGGGTGTGATTGAACCCTGTGTCTCACCAATGAATGACCCATTATTCCCAGTTGCCAAACCACATCTTTCATACAGAATAGTGTTAGAATACAGACATTTAAATAGTCATACACGTACCTATGCCATCCAAAATTCGCATAGCACAGCACTAATGAGCAACATAGTGCGTACCAAATACAAAACAACACTAGACATTTTCAATGGGTTTTTCTGCCAGAATATAGCGCCTGAGAGTAGAGACTTAACAAGTTTTAGCGCACTAGGCTCTCAGAAAGGGTATAAGAACAGCCCAGTACTGTTTGCGGCTCGTGTCACTGCTATTTTGCTCGAGATCGACCCTGAAGCATTGTCCTATGTAGATGACATATATCTCATGGATGATGAACTACTACAACATTTAAGACGGGTAGCCCGCATTGTTGTTGGGTTTGCCGAATTCGGCTACAAATTTAATTTCAAAAAAACAAAAATAGCCTTCCTCACCGTCTTGTTCCTTGGATATGAGCTGTCAAGTGAAGGGAAGAGCCTAGCGCCACAATTCTTAGAAGAGTGCGCACAGTTACAACCACCGAATACGATTAAATAACTCCAATCAATATTGGGTTTCTTAAATTTTGTCAGAACCTATATTCCAGATAATGCCACACGCATAAAACCTCTATATGACTTAATACGTCCCGATTTTTCAAGTAAATTCTGGACAATTGAAGATACACGCATTCTGTGAGAGTTGCAGACAGACGTGCTTGCAGCACAACATTTACACACAAGGGACAACAAAACACATTTGGTCATCAGAGTAATAGCTGGAGCCATCGGTTTCACCCATGTGATATTTAATGAAGGTAAGACAGTCCCGATTGCATACAAATCACATTTGTACTCAGCAGCAGAACAGCGCTTTGCTCCAACAGAGAAAATTCTCACTGCTGTACAGATGGCTGTCATTAAAGAAAGACCTCTTGCCCAAGGAAAACGCATTATTGTTGTTTCTCCAATCCCAGCCCTTACAAAAGCTAGCGTTCCAAACGCAAAAGCATTACATCCACGTTGGATACAATGGGCTACGTCTCTGACAGCTACTGATGTACACTACATTTTTGACCCAAAGCTACAGACTCTGGAATTCCTACAGTATGAAGTAGAATATCCAGTTCCAGCAAATACTTTGCCTATTGATCAGTATCATAGAGTCATGTACACCGATGGCTCTGCACAACCCGCAATTGGAACTAAACATCAATATTCTGCAGCTTGTGCAGTCGTAAGTGGCTATATGGAAGGGGACAAGTTTTGCCCTCTACATACCTTTACACAGACCCTAGGGGATTGTACAGCACAACTGGCTGAGCTAAAAGCTCTGCTAATGGCACTGGAACACACGGATCCAGCACAGCCTACGCTGATTGTTTGTGATTCATATTACTGTGTCGAGTCTTTTAATGAATATCTGCATTATTGGCGCCAGAATGGGTTCAGAGATTTCAAAGGCAACACCATTAAACATAGACTACTGTGGGGGAAAGTAGCTGATCTGAAAGAGGCGCTACTGAATGTCCATGTTGTACATACACTTGGACACCAGCGCGTTGGAATACATGTTGCTGGTAACACATTGGCTGATGAAGCCGCAAAATCAGCAGTGGCAGTAGCCACTGTAGCTGCAGTGACTCGCTTGAGTTCAAAACCGGACGCAGACATCTGGGCTGCTGTGAAAGCTACGGCTGATGGTACGCCCCATCCTAAAGGATTTCCTAACAAATGTCATAGGTGTACGAGACATCCCGAACAGAGACTTAAGATCACAATTGATTAAAGCAGCACATGAAGGGGTGGCATCTGCCCATGCTGGTGTGGCGGCTACAATTTTGATCTTGCAGGCCCGTTATTGGTGGCCTGGTCTCTACAAAGAGACTAAGCAGTATGTCCTTTGTTGTGACATCTGTCAACAAATCAAAGTTTCAACTGCCAAGCGCCCACCACAGACACCCCTCTTAATTTCAAACAAACCATTACAATGTGTGTACCTGGACCACTGTGGTCCCTTAACACCTGATAGTGCATACAAATGTATTTTGGTTGCTGTTGATTCATGCTCCAGATTTGTATGGGTGTGGCCACAATGCTCGGCTGACGCTCGGACTGTTATTAAAGATTTGTGAATCTTTATCGGTAGATATGCAGTTGCGGCTTTCCATTCGGACCAGGGCCCTGCTTTCGCCTCAAGGGCATTCAGGGACGCCATGGCTTCATGGGGGGTCCAACTCCAGTACTCGTCTCCATTTCATCGTGACGGAAATAGTGTTGTGGAGTGATTAAACCGTGATTTAAAGCAACCCTTAACAGCCAGAGTCTTAGGTATGGGTCGTAGTTGGCTTAATCACCTGTATGGAGTCCAGAGAGCACTAACTAACTAACTTGCCTAGAAGGTCCCTAGGGGTCATACTTCATATGAGTGCCTGTTCGGAACTCGAATATATTTTCCAGATCTTGATGGTCCTGGTGTGGAGGCAGCAGAAACACCTTTTGACATTAATGAACGTGTCACTGTCTTACAGGAATTGCAACAGTTCCGTGATGATAATTCTTCCGAAAGTGCCGCCTCCACAGGAATTAAGGATGTGCATGTAAAATCTACTGGCTGGATTCCCAGAGTTGGGGATCTTGTACGTGAAAAAGTCGCAGTGAAAAAGTAATTTGGTCCTTCTTATCGAGCACCAGTCCCTATACTAGGGATACACGGTACCAGAACTGTTATTCTACCACCGTTGGCCGGTGCCAAAGAAAATCGTTTTGTCTCCATTGACAATGTCAAACTACACCATGTGGCAGATCTGACACAGCTGACCAAGAGGAACATCCAGTAGTTCCCGAATCCCTCTCAATACTGGTGAAAAAGTTCCATTACAAGTTGTTTATACCAACACCGATACCTCTCCGAGCATGCGGAGGGTGGAAGATGATCTTGCATTAGTTCTACTAGCGTCAACGAATTTAGAAACATTTGACCAAGTCAACTTGACTTCAAGCCAAATGGATAGTGCTGTCTATAGTGTGCCACCGCAGGAAACACCAACTCCACCATTGACAACGGCTCCGCCATTTGCACGAACTACCTCTGGTTAATTTGCCGACTTCAACAATGATTTCTCAGACTCATTCGCCTCTTCAACAGCTGATTTGTCAAGTACACGTAAGCTAACAAAGTGGCTTAAAGAAACATATTTTATTTTTCCACGGAACTATCTATGGCTCTCTTTGACTGTCCGAGCTTTCAAACTTTGGATTGGGTTTGTCATTACTTTTTTCTTATTAATACATGGTAATTTTTTACCTGAAAGATCGACAGTTGAACTGGTGGAAGAGGTTCTGAAACCACATTTTTCTTCACACAAAGTCCGAAGAGACTTATCCTTTGTGAACATTTCCACAGTGCCAATTCCTGATGGGATTGTTTGGGACAAAGTAATGTTTGATATATATGGTACCACTGAAGTTATTCAAATACTGCATGTGTTATCAATGAATGATATAATGATACCAGGCATTGTTTCTGATGATTGGGATGTGAAAACAGTTGATTCTATGATGACTGAATTACAATATTACACAGTCTTTGACAACGAAGATGTTAACCAATTTAAAGAAAATTATGGTGATATGTTTTGCTATAATTATTATGGGCACCATTTCATACATAGAGTGAGCAGTCCCAAAACTGTATTTAATTACACGCAATGGGAACATTGCCTAACTCCACCACAAGGGAGTTCCAAAATATATTCTGAAAAGTTTGCATATTTTTCTGGGCACAATCAAAAGAATACTGAGTCATATTATTTTAAAGTACCGCCTACTAAGGACATACACATGTTATTAACCAATACGAAATTTATATATTCTGAATACTTTGTTTCCCGGTTATCAATATTGGTCCAAATCAATTGAGCTGAAAAGTGTCTGGGGAACAAAAAAATGGCAAATTAAGGGAAAAGAAACATTGTTTAGAGCATGTCTCATTCCTGTTCATATGATCTTTTTAAATGAAACAGTGCAACAAACAAGTTGTTTAGGCTTAGCAACAATCACGGAATTAAGCATGCCCAGTATACCTTCCCCGGCAAAATTTTACAAATGGCAAAAATAAATGAACGTAACTGAAGATGAGCTTGATGAATGGGTCCAAAATGGTACATTTAATGCTTCACTGACACGTCCAGGCAGGTGGTTATTGTGGCCAATAGATCCCAATGGGTGTCATCAATGTTTTATTAACTCCTTTTAGGACGAGTAGGCCAGACCCTCGCTATATATCACCAGAGCATGCAGATATCATTACAACACATAGGCCCTCATTCTGACCCTGGCGGTCGGTGATAAAGCGGCGGCCAAGCAGCCAACAGGCCGGCGGTCTAAAATATGCAATTCTGACCCTGGCGGGAACCGCCAACACAGCCCGCCAACTTAACACTCCGCCCGCCACAGCGGTACAAACAAACAGCGCGGCGGTTCCCGCCAACAGCCAGGCGGCAGACAATGTACCGCCCACCCTATTACGACCCACCAATCTGCCACCTTTTCCGGGGCGGGAGCATCGCCGATAAGAACACGGCGGAAACAGACTACGAACGGGAAAACGCTCACCTCTACGCACTCCACGCGAGATTCCGGCAGTATGGAACCAGAGTTGCAGGTCATCCCCGCACTCCTATTCCTGCTCATATACCAGGAGCACGCCCGGCAGCGCGGAAGACATCGGTGAGTACTGCACCTACGACACAGGGGAGGGAAAAGATTACCGGCACACACCCACCCACCCACACCCACTACAACACACACATCAATGCATTCCCACAGATCACTGTCACAACCCACAAACCACCCCCCTCCGAAATAATGCAAAGACCAAAAGAAGAGATCATAAACGGGCAGATATATTGAAATATGGACACCAGTAATCCCAATAAATAAATAAACTATGTACAAAATATATACAGCTACTAAATGTAGTCCAACCACTGTCCGTGGATCACAGGGGTCCTGTGCAAAGGGGCAAGGCCCAGTCCCACGACAAGAACTCCACGGAGAGAACACTGCAGGGGCATCAGAAAGAAAATAGGACAGGCACCTCAGGGGGAAGGGAAGGGGGGGCACCTCAGCCACTTGAGTACACAACGCCAGATCCACGAGGGGACTCCATGACCACTGGCCCATCCTGGGGAGAGCAAAGCCACAGTCCATACAGTCCATACAGTGGGTGGCCTGCCCACTGGGCCATCCTGGGGAGAGCAAAGCCACAGTCCAAACAGTCCATACAGTGGGTGGCCTGCCCACTGGGCCATCCTGGGGAGAGCAAAGCCACAGTCCAAACAGTCCATACAGTGGGTGGCCTGCCCACTGGGCCATCCTGGGGAGAGCAAAGCCACAGTCCAAACAGTCCATACAGTGGGTGGCCTGCCCACTGGGCCATCCTGGGGAGAGCAAAGCCACAGTCCAAACAGTCCATACAGTGGGTGGCCTGCCCACTGGGCCATCCTGGGGAGAGCAAAGCCACAGTCCAAACAGTCCATACAGTGGGTGGCCTGCCCACTGGGCCATCCTGGGGAGAGCAAAGCTACAGTCCAAACAGTCCATACAGTGGGTGGCCTGCCCACTGGGCCATCCTGGGGAGAGCAAAGCCACAGTCCAAACAGTCCATACAGTGGGTGGCCTGCCCACTGGGCCATCCTGGGGAGAGCAAAGCCACAGTCCATACAGTCCATACAGTGGGTGGCCTGCCCACTGGGCCATCCTGGGGAGAGCAAAGCCACAGTCCATACAGTCCATACAGTGGGTGGCCTGGGCCATCCTGGGGAGAGCAAAGCCACAGTCCATACAGTCCATACAGTGGGTGGCCTGCCCACGGGGCCATCCTGGGGAGAGCAAAGCCACAGTCCATACAGTCCATAACAGACCCCACTGCCACTGGAGGAGGCAAGTTGGCCAGAGGACATCCTGCAGCCCTGCCCGAGATAGATCCTGCCCTGCCACGTCTGCCAAAGGGCCAGCGGTTCTTGCCTTGAAGGGCCCAGTTCAGCGGTTCCTGAGACGGCGGGGCCCAGTTCAGCGGTCCTTGCCCTGAAGGGCCCAGTTAAGCGGTTCTTGAGACGGCGGGGCCCAGCGGAGCGGTGCTTGAGACGGCGGGGCCCAGTTCAGCGGTTCTTGAGACGGCGGGGCCCAGCGGAGCGGTTCTTGAGACGGCGGGGCCCAGCGGAGCGGTGCGTGAGACGGCGGGGCCCAGCGGAGCGGTGCTTGAGACGGCGGGGCCCAGTTCAGCGGTTCTTGAGACGGCGGGGCCCAGTTCAGCGGTTCTTGAGACGGCGGGGCCCAGTTCAGCGGTTCTTGAGACGGCGGGGCCCAGTTCAGCGGTTCTTGAGACGGCGGGGCCCAGTTCAGCGGTGCTTGAGACGGCGGGGCCCAGCGGAGCGGTGCTTGAGACGGCGGGGCCCAGTTCAGCGGTTCTTGAGACGGCGGGGCCCAGTTCAGCGGTTCTTGAGACGGCGGGGCCCAGTTCAGCGGTTCTTGAGACGGCGGGGCCCAGTTCAGCGGTTCTTGAGACGGCGGGGCCCAGTTCAGCGGTGCTTGAGACGGCGGGGCCCAGTTCAGCGGTTCTTGAGACGGCGGGGCCCAGTTCAGCGGTTCTTGAGACGGCGGGGCCCAGTTCAGCGGTTCTTGAGACGGCGGGGCCCAGTTCAGCAGTGCTTGAGACGGCGGGGCCCAGCGGAGCGGTGCTTGAGACGGCGGGGCCCAGTTCAGCGGTTCTTGAGACGGCGGGGCCCAGTTCAGCGGTTCTTGAGACGGCAGGGCCCAGTTCAGCGGTTCTTGAGACGGCGGGGCCCAGTTCAGCGGTTCTTGAGACGGCGGGGCCCAGTTCAGCGGTGCTTGAGACGGCGGGGCCCAGTTCAGCGGTTCTTGAGACGGCGGGGCCCAGTTCAGCGGTTCTTGAGACGGCGGGGCCCAGTTCAGCGGTTCTTGAGACGGCGGGGCCCAGTTCAGCGGTTCTTGAGACGGCGGGGCCCAGTTCAGCGGTGCTTGAGACGGCGGGGCCCAGCGGAGCGGTGCTTGAGACGGCGGGGCCCAGTTCAGCGGTTCTTGAGACGGCGGGCCCAGTTCAGCGGTCCTTGCCTTGAAGGGCCCAGTTCAGCGGTTCTTGAGACGGCGGACGGTCTATGGCCAACTGCTAATTGCCTGGTGGTGCCCTCCTGGGCAGCGGGGATGGTGCTCCTTCACTGCCCACCTGGGCTGTGGGTGGTGGGGCCCTCCTGGCCAGCTGGGCTGGGTCCTCCCTGGGCAGCGGCTATGGGGGTGGTGGGCTCTCCCGGGGCAGCTGTGCCGGTTCCTCCCGGGGCAGCGGCTATGTGGGTTGTGGGCTCCTCCTGGGCAGCAGGCCTGCTGCCTGACCTCTCCGACTTGCTGCCCTTGCCCTCCTTAGTCGTGGGCCTGTGGCCCTTTCCTCCCTTTGGAGCTGTGGCTGGTGACTGTCTCTGGGTGGTGTCCGGGGGGGATGTAGAAGGCGGGCTCCTGCGGCGCCCCTTCCGCCTTCTGCTCCTCTTCCCAGGGGGTGGGCTGGCTGTCCCCTTGCTGCTGGGCGAAGATCCAGACATGCGGGCTGGCGGGCTCCAATACCCCTGCACCCTTGTCAAGGGGGCTGCAGGGCTGGTGGTGGCTGAGGTGCTCTTCTTACCCCGACGAGAAGGAGGGGGGGGCTCAGGGTCAGGAAAGAAGTTAGTAGTGGCGAGGAAGAGCTTCTTGGGACAATGGAGAGTGGGAGGTACAGTGGGAATGGGAGTGGAGGGAGAGGATGTGGTTGTAGGTGAGTCACGTTTGCTGTCTTTGGGTGCAGGTGCAGGAGGGATAGGCTGTCGTGAGGTGGATGGCTGTTGGGTGGGTGGGTGGCTGCGTTTGTGTGGTGTGGAAGAGGGGGTGACAGACACAGTGGGAGAGGACACAGGGGACGTGTAAATGGCAGTGGGGGTGGTGACTGCACGTGTGCGGACTGGAGTGGAGGGTGTGCTGGTGATGGAAACACTGGCTGATGGTGAGGTGAATGGAGGTGTGAGTGTAGACGTCACAGGGAGGGAGGAGGGAGACGAGGAGGTGGGGGTCACAGAGGTGGTAGTGACTGTTGGCATGTCTGCATCGGAATGTTGCGTGTGTGAATGTCTGCGTGATCTGTGGTGCTTATGTTTGGATGAGCTTCTCTTGGGTGTTGAGGTGTGTGCAGGCTGGTCTGATGGTGTGGGTGGGACAGGCAGAGGAACAGGAGACTGGGAGGAGGGAGTTAGTAGAGGCAGGCAGGAGACAGGGACAATGGCTGCCGTCAGTGCTGAGGCCAGAGCCTGGAACGATCGCTGATGGGCAGCCTGACCCGAATGAATGCCCTCCAGATACGCATTGCTGCGATGAACCTCCCTCTCCACCCCCTGGATGGCATTCAAAAGGGTAGTCTGCCCAACAATGAGCGTTCGGAGGAGGTCAATGACCTCCTCACTGAGGGCAGCGGGGGTAACAGGGGCAGGGCCTGAGGTGCCTGGGGCGAAGGAGATGCCCGGCTTCCTGGCAGAGCGGGCACGGGGCGAACGCTGAGGGGCTGCTGGGAGGGCGGAGATGGTGCGCTGGGTGGCGGCTGTACCTGTAATGGTGGGGGGCACGGGTGGTGCCACCCCCGCAAGGGAGCCCCCTTCCGAGGACGTGTCCGTGTCGCTGCAGGGTCCAGTCGTCCCCGTCGTGGAGCTCCCCTCGCCCTCCGTCTCACTGGTCCAGTCTGACTCTGTGGCATGGCCCTCCTGGGCCATGTGAGATGCAGCTCCCTCCTGCCCCGATGCCACTTCTCCTCCGCCTGATGATGCTGATGCACACAAGCACAGAAAGACAAACAAAAAGGGGGGGGAGAGAGAAATAAAGGGATATTGAGTACATGGATCTCCGGTACAGTTAGCGGACATGACAGACACAGATGCCCCCTGCACTAAGTTGCGCACTTGGGGTCCGCTACGCATTCCGTGGAACATGCCCTACACGCCTAGAGTTGACAACTGCACCCATGGATGACACGGCCCAGGGATGGCTGTACTGACAAACTACTGAGGGTGGTGGCTGGGGACACAGGGGCTTACGGGGGTGCCCAGCCTACAGATATCGCCCTGGCCTAGGGGGACCCCCAGCCCTCCTCCCCCAACCAGACACCTCCACTGCGCGACAACAGAGTAGATAATGCTTGTACTCACCCCCTTGTGTCTGCTGTGCTGCCCTCACGCGCCCATCCAATTCAGGGTAGGCCACCGCCAGGATCCGGAACATCAGGGGGCTCAGTTGACGGCAGGCACCCCGCCTACGTTGGGAGGCCATCCCCAGCAGAGACTCGGCGGTCTTCTTGGTCCCGCGGTGGATGTCCTCCCACCTCTTGCGGCAGTGGGTGCCCCGTCGATGGTGGACCCCCAGGGTCCGGACTTCCTTGGCGATGGCAAATCCCGATCTTCTCATGGGCGCGGACCTATGTGACACGTACAGGGAGGGAGAAATACCACGTTCAAGTTTGTCAGCATTTTCCTTTCCAGTGGCCCAACGCCCCCCATCCCCGCGAGGACCCCCGCCATGCCCCCCGCCAGGACCCCCGCCAGGCCCAACATGCCCCCCATCCCCGCCAGGCCCCCCGCCATGCCCCCGCCAGGCCCAACATGCCCCCCATCCCCGCCAGGCCCCCCGCCAGGCCCAACATGCCCCCCATCCCCGCCAGGCCCCCCGCCAGGCCCAACATGCCCCCCATCCCCGCCAGGCCCCCCGCCAGGACCCCCGCCAGGCCCAACATGCCCCCCATCCCCGCCAGGCCCCCCGCCAGGACCCCAAGCCAGCCAGTGGCCCCAAATCCATATTGAATTAAACTCACTTGTTGGTCTGGAGGACCGTAGAGTAGCGCATACTGGGGGAGGACCCCAGCCACAAGTTTCTCCAACTCCTCTCCAGTGAAGGCAGGGGCCCTTTCCCCAGGCGCAGCAGCCATTATCCCTTCCAGACCGAGGTCACAGCAACACTTGCAGTATAGGTCCTCTCCTGTGAAAGTTCAAGTCGCAAGTGGATAAGTAGATAGAAAATGGCGGTCACGTCCGCGGCGGTGCGTACCGCGGCGGTGCGTCCCGCCACCGCCGGCGCCCTTCGCCATTGGCTCCTGAAACCCATAGGCTTCAATGTTAACCAATGCGGCTTTGCGCCGCGGTCTTCGCCCGCCGCCCGCCGCGGTGTGCCACGCCAGCGCATTGACCTCACATCCCATTGTCACACTTCACAGATCAGGCAGCCGCCATTTCCAGGGCCCACATGGCTCAATTTCAACTGCGTCACACAGGCCTAGGCCTTGCATAGCCACTCAGACACGCCATTCACTGCATAGAGAATCGTATACTGTGCTAGCTGTGAGTACGTACCTGTGGGTTGCTTGACTGTGTGCTCCATGTTGTCCTTCCTAGGCACCGTCCGCTGGGTTGGGCGAGGAGACGGATGAATCCTCCCGTGTACCGACCGCTGGTGGACCTGTCGACAATGGAAGAACGCCACATTATCCTGACCTACCGTCTTAACCGTGCCACTATCCATGAACTGTGTGCCCAGCTGGAGCCCGACCTGATGTCCCCCATCCGCCAACCCACAGGGATTCCCCCTCTGGTGCAGGTCATGTCAGTACTCCATTTCTTGGCAAGTGGGTCATTTCAGACAACCGTGGGAATTGCTTCTGGGATGTCTCAGCCCATGTTTTCGAAGGTGTTATCCAGAGTGTTGTCTGCCCTGATGAAATCCGTGAGGAGCTTCATCATTTTCCCTGAGGTGGGCGAATTGGCTACAGTGAAGGGTGATTTCTACGCCCTTGGACATATTCCCAACGTAATTGGTGCCATTGATGGGACCCATGTGGCTTTGGTTCCCCCAAGAGACAGGGAGCAGGTGTACAGGAACAGAAAAAATTACCATTCAATGAACATCCAGGTGGTGTGTTTGGCTGACCAGTACATCTCGCATGTAAATGCCAAATTCCCAGGGTCAGTGCATGACGCCTACATCCTCAGGAATAGCAGCATCCCTTACGTGATGGAACAGCTACAGAGACACCGTGTATGGCTAGTGGGGGACTCTGGGTACCCCAACCTGTCGTGGCTACTGACCCCAGTAAGGAATCCCCGGACCAGGGCAGAGGAACGGTACAATGAGGCCCATGGGCGTACTAGGAGGGTGATCGAACGCACCTTTGGCCTCCTAAAGGCCAGGTTTAGGTGCCTGCATATGACCGGTGGATCCCTAATGTACTCACCTAAGAAGGTGTGTCACATCATCGTGGCCTGCTGCATGCTTCACAACCTGGCTTTGCGCCGCCAGGTGCCTTTCCTGCAGGAGGATGGTCGAGACGGTGGTGTTGTGGCAGCGGTGGAACCTGAGGAGAGTGACGAGGAGGAAGACGACGGGGCTGAAACAGACAACAGGGACAGAATCATTGAACAGTACTTCCAATAGGACACAGGTAACATTTCAAAGATAATTTAGTAAATGTTAACTACTCTCCAGCATCTCTGCTGCCTGTCTATTTGCCCCAGTGTATGATGACTGAGTTTTGGCTTTTCCCTCCCTATTTCAGATCTGGGGTCCCCACTACGAGTCCTGTGCTTCGTTTCCCCATGGACTACAGCTTTGTGGCAGCTGTTTGTTGACTTCACCATGTACAAGGACATATTTGCACTGTCATGTCAATTACAATCTATTGAAATCACAGCCAGACTCCAGATATTTTGGTGCAAAATAGGTGTTTATTTAAGTGCTCAAAATGGGATGGGTGGTTTCAAGTGGGTGGGGGCTATGGTGAAGGAATGTCCATGGCAGAGTCCAGAGTAACAGTCACACAGGTGCATTGTCCAGAGGCCTGTGGAGAGATGGAGCATGGGCAGTTCAAGGATGGACAGGGTGACAATGTGGGACAGTGGGATGACATCAGGTGGTATCCATTGCTGGCGGGGATCTTGACATCCTACTCTGTCTTCTTGCGAGATCTCAGGGCCCTCTTGCGGGGTGGTTCTTCTCCTGCAGGAGGTGGGGGTCTGGTGGGCTGCTGCTGTGCGGGGGCCTCCTGTCCACTAGCGCCGGCGGAGGTGGTTGGCTGTTCTTGGTCCAGGCTAGTGGCAGGGGCCCTTGGGTGTTGTTCAGTGTCCGCCCTGTTGTTGACGAGGTCCTGCAGCAGCCCTACCATGGTAACCAGGGTGGTGTTGATGGCTCTGATGTCCTCCCTGTACCCCCGATAGTGTTCCTCCTGCAGTACCTGGATCTCCTGGAACCGGGCCAGTACCGTCGCCATCGTCTCCTGGGAGCGGTTGTATGCTCCCATGATGGTGGTGAGGACCTCGTGGAGAGTGGGTTCCCTGGGCCTCTCCTCCCCCCCCTGTCGCACAGCTGCCCTCCGAGTTCCCCTGTTTCCCTGGGCCTCTGCCCCCTGGCCGGTGTGCCCACTACCACTGCCCCCAGGTCCCTGTTGTTGTTGGGGTGGTGGGTTATCCTGGGTGCCCTGTAGTGGTAGACACACCGCAGATTGACGCGCCCTGGAGACAGAGGCATGGGCCCGCTGGGTGGGAGCTGTGCTGGTGTTCCCAGAGGGGTTTGGGTCTGTAGTGGCCTGGGCCTGTGTGAGGGGAACCGACTGTCCAGAGGTCCCCGATGGTCCGGGCTGGTCATCGGTGTCCAGGTCGACAGAGCTGCTGTCATCGCTGACGGCCTCTTGGGTGGGGGGTGTGGAGAATTCTGGCCCCTCCGCCGCGGTGTGTTGACGGTCGGGTCCTGCAGGGGTATAGAGGTATGGTTATAGTTTCAATGCGTGGCATCTGGGTGTATCTGTGGGTTCTCGTGTCCCCAAGTGCTGGCATTCGTGTGTGGGGGCTTTGGTGAGGGTGGCTTGTGGGGGGGATGTGTATATGCATTGGGCATGCTTTGGTGATGGGTGTCCATGCTTAGTGGACGCATGCAGGCCTAGGTTTTGGGATGTGTGGGTTGTGATGGTGAGACATTGGCGGGGAATAGGTGTGCTGGGGGTGGGGGTGAGGATGGTGGTGGGGGTGAGGATGGTGGTGGGGGTGAGGGTGGGGGTGAGGATGGGGGTGGGGGTGAGGGTGGGGTTCGAGGATGGGGGTGAGGGTTGGTGTCTGATTTGGCATGCAGGTGGGGGGGAAGCAGTATTGAAGCTTCAACTTACCAGTATCCATTCCTCCGCCGACTCCTGCGAGGCCGTCAGGATGCAGGATGTTCAAGACTTCCTCCTCCCATGATGTGAATTGTGGGGGTTGAGGTGGGGGTCCTCCGCCAGTCTTCTGCACGGCGATGTTGTGCCTGGATACCATGGAACGCACCTTCCCCCGTAGGTCGTTCCATCGCTTCCTGATGTCTTCCCGATTTCTGGGGTGCTGTCCCACTGCGTTCACCCTGTCGACAATCCTCTGCCATAGCTCCGTCCTCCGGGCAATGCTGGTGTATTATATCTGTGTGCCGAACAGCTGGGGCTCTACCCGAACGATTTCCTCCACCATGACCCTGAGTTCTTCGTCTGTGAAGCGGGGTTGTCTTTGGGGTGCCATGGGGTGGTGTGTATGATGTGTGGGGTGGAGTATGTGTATTTAAGTGAGTTGAGTGTGGTGGTGTGTGTTGTTTTGTGTGTGGATAGTGTGTGGGTGATGGTGTTGAGTGGCTGTGGCTGTTATTTTTTGGATGCTGGTGTCTCGCTCTTGCCTTCTTTACGAATTTTTTAGCGTAGGGGTTTGTGGGTGATGTGGGTGGGTGTTTTATATTGTATTGTGTGTGTGGGAGTGGTGTGTGTATGTGTATCAGGTGTGTGGGATTCAAATCGTCCAATGTGGCTGAGTTTTGTTCGTTTGTGTGTATTCTGACCGCGGCGGTGTGTCCCGCCAATGAATACCGCGTTTGAATGACCGCCGCGTGGATTCGTGGGTCGTAATGGCATGGGCGTATTTCTGTTGGCGTGACGGTGGAGGTTTTGTCACCTCCACCTTTCCGCCGACCGCTGGTCTGGCGGTCTGTTGTGGCGGTCGGATTTTCGGAGGTTTGCCTTCTGCGGGTCAGAATGACCGTGGCGGGTTTCCGCGACCGCAGCGGGATTATGGAGGATTTCTGACCGGCGGTAGGCGCCTTTTACCGCCGAGGTCAGAATGACCACCATAGTGTGGGACAATTATGCCAACAGTGGCTAAAATTATCCTCACTGAACGCGGTTAGAGAACACCTCAATCTCCTGTCTAACTCTACTGACTTAAAAGATTTCTTGTCAGGCCCCAGAACACCACATAAGATGCGTTTTTTATATGCAGCATACAATGAGATTTGGAAACGTTCCCAACAAGATGCTGCTGCCCGGTTAAGGCAAATAGACCAGGAAAATTTGAAAAAGGCATTAGCTGTTGTGGATGATGGGATTAACACCTTGTCCGACCGGATGTAGACAATTAACAACATTGCCTCTTCTGCTATAGACATTATACAATCTGATATGTCTTCCTTACGCCATGGACAGAGTCAGATCAGGTCCATTATGCAGTTGGGTTGGACGCTTCAAACATTGAAGGCGGGTCGCGTTCCATGGCAACAGGTCAGTGCAAGGGAGATTTTTTCTTCATTTCATCTAACACGACAACAACAACTAATGGCAAAGAAAGAAGCGACTTATGTCATGCTTAACATTGAGAAATTAGAAAAGTTGCCTTTTACCGTGGCTGACATACCATCGGCTGAGTGGTTAATACATGGGGTTATTAATCTGTCTATTTCCACACTACAATTCACCTCCTGTTTAAAACACATTCCGGTAGACAGATATGAAAGGCTGGGAGATTGTTACAATCCATGAGGTGTGGGAGCTTCCCTTCTTGTACAAATGCTTCAATGGCATAAAAGAGGTCTTTCTTAGCGGTAGTGAATGCAAGACTTCAGTCAGACATTCGATGATTTGTAAACAGCTTTCCTTGCATGGGGCGTGTAACGCCTCGGCTGCAAATTTAGCTTGTTATCTTAAGGGAGTTCCAGTCCCCTTGACTAGACGTACGATCCAGGTGCTTTCATATGGCAGCTACATCCTTCTCAATAGTGAAGACTGTTGTGGCATGCGGGCCGGAATAGTTTACATTGTTTCGGTCGTGACATGCTGCAGGAACGTACTGTTTCCCCCCACTAAATTTATGGAGGTAGCTGATATTTGGCCTTACATTGCTACTTCCAACGTGAATTTTGACAAGTTAAGTAGACTCAAGGCTTTATTGTGTCAAAAGCATGTGGCCCTTACATCTGCACGCGAGACCTACGCACTTCAAGTGGCAAGGTCATCAGCGGAAATACAGTCCCTATTAAATACGAACTTTCCGAGACACTTTGGTGAACTCGTGAGACTAATATTTAATGTGTCCAGCACGACTGGAATCGCACATTTTTTCAAAGCTGTTGGTTCTGGTTTCGTTCACACCTTCTCCTCCATATTCGGTTTGATCCCTTCAGCTATCCATTCAATTTTCGGTAGTATTTTTGGGGGATTTTCAATAACTTTGGCTTTATTCGCTGGCATCCTGCTGTTGCTGTTGTTTATGCGCAATGGCTGTCATGAGCCTATGATGTAGCATTTTGGAGCAACACTCTTGGAGCAATTGGAGTGTGACTGGTCTTTGTCATTCAGACCGGTTCTGTATTGTGTGCAGCCCGTGTTTTGGTGCCTCTGGTGCTCATTCGAACATGCACTGGAAGTTTGTCTTTTACAGCAGCGCCCCCCAGCAATAGATGCTGATCTGTTGATGTTCTCGCTCAGGGTTCATTACCAGACATGCGTACTGAGGCTGCGTTTGCTACGTGAAGCTAATTATAAGTTACCCTTCCTGGAGGAAGTTGCCAACAACTCATCAATGGGCACTCCACAGGATGGCGCATTGGTTGACACTGGGGCTATGGATTACACTTGCTCCTTGATCATTTTTGGTGCGGACATTCAGGTTCTGTCACCTGCCGAAGTGGAAGATCTCCTGCTCTCCATGGCTCGTTCTTAATTTGGAACTTTTCAAAATTGACATCTCCGTTGAATTTGGTTATAAGCCACATGCTCATGTTTTAACCCATTCTGTGCCTTGGATGAGATGACCTCGTCCAAGGCTACAGTTCCCGTGTGCCTTGGACGAGGTCACCTCGTCCAAGGCACGGGAACTGGGGGAGCGCTAGCGCACCCCCCGTGCACCCCTCTCCCCCCCCCCAAGGCGGGATGGAAGGGGAAGACCTTCCCCTTCCACCCCCGATGCCCCTCCCGGCAATCTGATTACGTCAGCGCGCGCACAGTGCGCCGATGTCATCAAGTGTTGCCATGACGCGCTGGAAGCCAATTGCAGGTGAGTCCTTTCCTTTTTTGGGGTTTTGGGGGGGAAAAACAGACACAGGGGGAAAGAAAAGGGTTTTTCCTTTCCCCCTGAGCCTGTTTTCACTAGATTCCTGCTTTTTGGTGGATCTCCCCCGGGGGGGGGGGGGCGAAATCCACTAGACACCAGGGATTTTGTTTTATTTGTGTATTTTGGGGGCGACCCCTTGGGCAAGGCTCCCCCCCCCGGGGGTCCATTTTTTTTAGTGTTTAGCCCCCCCCCCCCCCCGGGGGCAGATCGCTGATTTTTCGGCCGATCTGCCCCCGGGGGTGGGGGGCGAAATCCACTAGACACCAGGGATTTATTTCTAGAGAAAAGTTTCTTTTGGGGGCGACCCCTTGGGCAAGGGTCGCCCCCCTGGGGGGCTATTTTTTTTAGTATTTGCCCCCCCCCCCGGGAGCAGATCGACGATTTGAGTGGGGCGCAATCCACTAGACACCTGGGATTTCTTTGTAAATAAATGTTTCTTTTGGGGGCGACCGACCACCGGTGTTTACCGCCACGGACAGGCTGGCGGTCGGGGATTATGACCGCCAGGCGGAAACCTGGTGGGAAAGTGGAGGGGCCGGCGGTATGGCCGTGGCTTTTCCGCCACGGTCATAATTGCTGGCGGAAAACCGCCAGCCTGTTGGCGGTGTTACCGCCAACTTAACGCCGGCCGCCAGGGTCATAATGACCCCCTATGTCCTTATAAACTCGCTGTGCTATCCCCTCTATCTCTACAAGTTTTGGGCCTTATTCTGTTGCAGGCACCTGGCCCACCCACACAAGTGAGGTATCATTTTTATCGGGAGACTTGGGGGAACGCTGTGTGTGCCTCCTCTCAGATTCCAGAACTTTCTGCCACAGAAATGTGAGGAACATGTGTTTTTTTAGCCAAATTTTGAGGTTTGCAAAGGATTCTGGGTAACAGAACCTGGTCAGAGCCCCACAAGTCACCCCATCTTGGATTCCCCTAGGTCTCTAGTTTTCAAAAATGCACAGGTTTGGTAGGTTTCCCTAGGTGCCGGCTGAGCTAGAGGCCAAAATCTACAGGTAGGCACTTTGTAAAAAACACCTCTGTTTTCTTTAAAAAAATGGGATGTGTCCACGTTGTGTTTTGGGGCACTTCCTGTCGCGGGCGCTAGGCCTACACACACAAGTGATGTATCATTTTTATCGGGAGACTTGGGGGAACGCTGGGTGGAAAGAATTTTGTGACTCCTCTCAGATTCCAGAACTTTCTGTCACCATAATGTGATGAAAATGTGTTTTTTTTGCCAAATTCTGATGTTTGCAAAGGATTCTGGGTAACAGAACCTGGTCAGAGCCCCACAAGTCACCCCATCTTGGATTTCCCTAGGTCTCTAGTTTTCAAAAATGCACAGGTTTGGTAGGTTTCCCTAGGTGCCGGCTGAGCTAGAGGCCAAAATCTACAGCTAGGGACTTTGCTAAAAACAGCTCTGTTTTCTGTCAAAAATTGGGATGTGTCCACGTTGTGCATTGGGGCATTTCCTGTTGCGCGCGCTATGCCTACCCACACAAGTGAGGTATCATTTTTATCGGGAGACTTAGGGGAACGCTGGGTGGAAGGAAATTTGTGCCTCCTCTCAGATTCCAGAACTTTCTGCAACAGAAATGTGAGGAACATGTGTTTTTTTAGCCAAATTATGAGGTTTGCAAAGGATTCTGCGTAACAGAACCTGGTCAGAGCCCCACAAGTCACCCCATCGTAGATTCCCCTACCTCTCTAGTTTTCAAAAATGCACAGGTTTGGTAGGTTTCCCTAGGTGCCGGCTGAGCTAGAGGCCAAAATCTACAGGTAGGCACTTTGCAAAAAACACCTCTGTTTTCTTTCAAAAAATGGGATGTGTCCACGTTGCGTTTTGGGGCATTTCCTGTCGCGGGCGCTAGGCCTACCCACACAAGTGAGGTATCATTTATATCGGGAGACATGGGGGAACGCTGGGTGGAAGGAAATTTGTGCCTCCTCTCAGATTCCAGAACTTTCTGTCACAGAAATGTGAGGAACATATGTTTTTTTAGCCAACTTTTGAGGTTTGCAAAGGATTCTGGGTAACAGAACCTAGTCAAGCCCCACAAGTCACCCCATCTTGGATTCCCCTAGGTCTCTAGTTTTCAAAAATGCGCAGGTTTGATAGGTTTCCCTAGGTGCCGGCTGAGCTAGAGGCCAAAATCTACAGGTAGGCACTTTGCAAAAAACACCTCTGTTTTCTTTAAAAAAAATGGGATGTGTCCACGTTGCGTTTTGGGGCATTTCCTGTCGCGGGCGCTAGGCCTACCCACACAAGTGAGGTATCATTTTTAACGGGAGACTTGGGGGAACATAGATTAGCAAAACAAGTGTTATCGCCCCTTGTCTTTCTCTACATTTTTTCCTTCCAAATATAGGAGAGTGTGTAAAAAAGACATCTATTTGAGAAATACCCTGTAATTCACATGCTAGTATCGTCACCCCGGAATTCAGAGATGTGCAAATAACCACTGCTCCTCAACACCTTATCTTGTGCCCTTTTTGGAAATACAAAGGTTTTCTTGATAGCTATTTTTTACTCTTTATATTTCAGCAAATGAATTGCTGTATACCCGGTATCGAATGAAAACGCACTGCAGGGTGCAGCTCATTTATTGGATCTGGGTACCTAGGGTTCTTGATGAACCTACAAGCCTTATATATCCCAGCAGCCAGAGGAGTCCAGCAGACGTAACGGTGTATTGCTTTCAAAAATCTGACATTGCAGGAAAAAGTTACAGAGTAAAACGTAGAGAAAAATGGCTGTTTTTTTACCTCAATTTCAATATTTTTTTTTTTCAGTTGTTATTTTCTGTAGGAAACCTTTGTAGGATCTACACAAATGACCCCTTGCTGAATTCAGAATTTTGTTTACTTTTCAGAAATGTTTAGGTTTCTGGGATCCAGCATTGGTTTCATGCCCATTTCTGTCACTGACTGGAAGGAGGCTGAAAGCACAAAAAATTGTAAAAATGGGGTATGTCCCAGTAAAATGCCAAATTTGTGTTGAAAAATTGGGTTTTCTGATTCAAGTCTGCCTGTTCCTGAAAGCTGGGAAGCTGGTGAGTTTAGCACCACAAAACCTTTGTTGATGCCGTTTTCAGGGGAAAAACCACAAGCCTTTTTCTGCAGCCACTTTTTCCCAATCTTTTTGAAAAAAACAAAATTTTCACTGTATTTTGGCTAATTTCTTGGCCTCCTTCAGGGGAACCCACAAAGTCTGGGTACCTCTAGAATTCCTAGGATGTTGAAAAAAAAGGACGCAAATTTGGCTTGGTTAGCTTATGTGGACAAAATGTTATGAGGGCCTAAGCGCAAACTGCCCCAAATAGGCCTGGCACACGAGGGGGAAAAGGCCTGGCAGCGAAGGGGTTAAATTGACAAGTAGTATGCTTGTGTGTCCTTTTAACTTGTCAAAATTGTTTTGGTTTTTATATATTTCTTAGGTTGAGTTTTTCTTTAGCAATGGAATTTTAGTTTTGGCTTTCAACCACTTTAACCGACAAGGGGAGGGTGTTGTGTAGCCATTTTAGTTATAGCTCCATGCACGTTAGTATAACACACTAGGCCGCTGTGCACTTTGACCTAGATATATTTTATTCGGTTTCACATTGTTATTTTTACAATAACCAGTTTTACGGTCTTGTTTTATTTTTTATCTATCTAACTGTTTTGCTTAGCCCAGAACTGTGTTCTCAAACAAGACATTATTGATCACTTTGTGCTTCAGTCAAGGCTACAGTTTGGTACATTGCCAGTGAATGTGGTAGAAGTTTAGTCTCCAACATTCATAGAAAAGACACATCCTTACGTACGGACATTTTCTTAGAACATCAGCTGTGTTATTATCAAAACACTTCCTAGTCCCATTACACGTTAAGAGGGAGATTCCAGCCAGTGAACCACAACTGTATGCTGACTGCTGAATGCTTTGCTGCAGATACTAACGCAGACTACAGGCCTTTGCTCAGATATGAGGGTTGATGTCCTCCCGGGGGAACCTGAAATGCAGAATTAGAGCTTAACATGCTGTGCTCAGATTATGACTTTGATAGGAAATAGTCTATGAATCCTAGTGACAATATGATAGCAATATTCTTATTCTTCACTCTCCTCATCACCATGTTAACATTGTCATGTTATGTCGTCCTGGTTATTGCAGCTCACGATTTGCTATCTAAAATGCAGTCGTTTTATTAAACCAGTCTTTAAAACTCATACTGCTTCTAATTGTCTTTCATATATGAGACTGAATTGTGAATGAGAGAACCGGATGCCACCTGATTGACCACGAGTTCCCTGAGAAGTATGATATGTCATGCGCTCGGCTGCCCAATTATCTCTATCTCGTGGTGGAGACAAGGCACTGCTAGTTAACCGGAGCAAAACCCGGATTTGGAGTGACAGGTGTCACCCACAGTGGGTCAGACTCGGTCTCCCACACTGTGGACGATCTTGCTGCTCAAAATCCAGTAGTCTCATTAAAATAATGAGAGCCTACGTGACACCTGGATGGCATTAACGATGGTTGTCTGCCCTACAGAGATGGTTCTCAGGAGGTCAATAGCCTCCTCCATGAGGGCAGCAGGGCTGACTGGGGCAGGGGAAGAGGTGCCTGGGGCAAAGGAGACGCCCACCCTTCCGGGTGAGCGGGCACAGGCAACTCGGTGGGCAGCAAATTGGAGGGCGGTGATGGTATGGTGATGACACAGAAGTTGTTGGCCCACTAGGGTCCGCCACCTCCAGGGAGCACCCATCGGAGGAGGTCTCGGAGTCACTACTTCCAGTGGTAGTTGCCTCCCTGTGGTACTCCCCTTTCCCTCCAACCCACTGGTCCCCTTGGCATTGGACGACTCTGTCTCTGAGGATCCGTGGGCTGCTGCATCCCCACTTGCCGGTGCCTCAGCTCCCTCGCCAGATGATGCTGATGTACACAGACAACACAAGAGAACAGAGATGGGGAGACACTGGTGGTTGATTGAGTGGGATAGTTGGTGGACAGTTTTTTGCAGAGTCACTTCTTAGAGGGGGCCTTGTTCTCGGCAGGTGTTCCTGTGCCATATCTTGACCTGAGGGGCCGTTTGGGCACCTGTTGTTGGCCTGTAGGGGATGAGATGGATGTCCACTGTGTTTCCTCAGAGGTTAGTACATGTGAAGTTGCTGCTGATGCTCTTATTGTCCAGTCTGCCTCCTGTGCTGTGGTGGGGGCTTCCTGTTCTGTGTGGGCCTCAGGCTGTGTTTGGACAAGTAGCAGCAGCACACCTGCTATGCTGGCCATTGTGGCATTGTGCAGTTTCCACTGCTACATGGCCTCTTGGTGGTGTACTTGCTGCATCCTCTGACTCTGCTCCAGGGTGGATACTATCTAGGCCAATCTGTCCTGGGTATGGTGGTAGGCTCCGAGGACCTCAGAGATCACGTCTTGGTCTGCAGCATCCATCCTGTGGCCTCCCTCCTGGGCCAGTGATGCCCTCCCACTGGGCCTACCCCCCTGTGCCTGTGTCCCCTGCACAGGTCTGGTGGTACTACTTGTACTGGGGCCATCGTCTTCCTGCCTGTTGGTAGGGGGTGACTGTGGCCTCTGTACCTGTGTTCCACCAGTCTGTGGCCTTCATACACAGGTGTGGGGATGGTTGCCCTGGCCTGATGTTATTGGCTGGGTGGTAGGGATGTCAGTGTATCCTGGGTGGGGCTGCTGGATGGTGACAGTCCAGGACTGTGTGAGGGGCAGGCCTGCTCATCAATGTCCAGGGTTCCATCCCCACTGTCCTGTGAGGTGCCTCTGTCTCCCTGGGGGGCCTTGTCCTGTCTCTCAGGGTGGCATGGGTGGTGGTGCCTGTTGGGGGAAATGGACATATCTGTTACATTTGCATTGTCGGATGGGGGCAAGGGCCTGGGCGAGTTTGTGCAGCTTACACACTTTGGAGTACTTATTTTTGATGCCAGAGACTGTTGTAGTGAAGTGTTCTTTTTTACAGACCATGAAAACATTTTTGCCTCAAACAATTTTTTAGATTAAAGAGGGCTCAGCAGCTTACCTAACAAAAACATTTGGCTAAAACCACGAAAAAAAAAAAAAAATGTCAAAGTTAAAAGGCTGGTGGCCAGCTCCAGACCTCCAGGCTTTGCTATCGCTTGATTAGTTTTTGTTTTATTTTAATGGCCATTCTCTAAGTTCTTTACATAGAAAAGAAGCACACATCCTGAATCAAGATATATACAGATGCAAATCTTAATTTTCCAAAAGCAATAGTAAAACATAAATGTAATTATAACAATAACACACTAAAGAGCAATATAGACTACAAACTCTTATAAGAGGTACACAAATAGATACAGACACAAACAAGAGGAGATTGGCTACAGGGTGGAAGACATTGTTTATCTGTTTATCTGAGTGGATAATATGCAATGTGAGCCATGATAAAAGAAGAGCAAGGCACTATCAGGATTGTACTGGGTGGGGAATTGGAGATAGCAAAATGTTACACTTTCAAATTAAAGGACATTCTACTTGACAACAAAGTCACAAGACATCCGAAAATTAGACTTTTAGAATAGATTATTGTCAGACACAATTATGTTTTACCACAGATCTTGTGAAACAAACGCAATATGCCCTTGCTATTGTAACACCCTTGCTATTGATTTCCCTTGCTATTGTAGACTAAAACTTTGGACCATCTGCAAAACTTCATGTTCGCTCATGAAGAAAGCAAACAGAGGTAAATGAGTTTCTAGATCACTGAATTGTATTTAATAGTAGTTCTGTATGAGAGACTGTCTGACAGCAAGTAAATTGTTTTATGTTGTTCTTCACATCAAGCATAGGCATTTCTAAGTATGGTAAGTAAGACATATAACCATAACTCAGTTAAAATTTGCTAAATGCACTGACCTCACAAAAAACATTGGTTAATTTGATATTGTACGGAACCAAATGTTTGACCAGCATATCACAGCAGATATCAGCAGCAACTGCTTAAATCATTGAGCCATACTGACATTCCTTTTATTGTGGACAAGGACATGCAGATGAAAAGCTCAACTACTGACAAATGTTACCAAGATCCCATTACAAACAGAAGTCTCCCATACTGCCAAATTAACATAATCTTTCAAGAATAAATGGTGTAGGAAAACTCATGCCAACTGATGCATCAAAACTGGAAGATGGAGAGATTTGTAACTTGGTAGGCTTAGCAAAACAGAAATGCTAGACTGAGCAGGCCACACTGATTTTGCCTGAATAAGCAAAATCTCCTGAACAAATATTTAAGACAGTGTTCTTTGAGTTAATACAGAAGAAACCTAACTCAGTCTTCAAGGAAGACAACTATTGCCTTTGGTTATGAATCAGATTTTGAGATGCACTTAGCCTTATCCTAGGCATTCAGTGTATCCCAAGGTAAGTCTATCTCACAGGAGCTCAGGAAAAAGAAAGCAGTTGATTAAGCACTTCATATATCCAAACACTGCTGCATTCTGTCGGGTTGCAGGTGCTGCTGTGACCCTCTCCTGCCCTGACATATTAAGCTAGGCAGCACAAGCCACTGAACTCTGTGGGGGTGCAGGTGCTGCTGTGTCCCTCTCGCACCCTAACTCATTAAGTCACCCCTGAAGCCTACAGCAGCTGATCACTGTAGCGTTCCTGGCCTGGTGCACTCTCAACATGGGCACACTCCCCTGATCAGTTACTTACACGGTGCCACCTAATGCAGGTCATGACTAAAATGGAGTTTGGACCTCTCAAAATGGTATGGTTCCTATATTCCTCACCATCAGGCTTCTTTTCTAACAACCTGCCTATTAGCAGAGGCACAAGGCAGGGTTGCCCTCTTGCAACCAAACTTTGAAATCATAAGGAAGTTAAAGGCATTGCTTTGCTGGCTGGTGAGTTGAAAATCATGTTATAGAATGACAACATTTTACTTACCTTGTCGGAGCCATGTGCGCCCATCCCAACCCTAATGGACATGATTATTGATTTCTCTACCTCCTCCGGCTACAAAACAAATTTGTCAAAGTGTAAGGCCATGACAATTACTGCTTTATGACTGTTTGCTTAGTATCACGCTTCCCATTTAGGTGGAAGCTGCATAAATTGAAATCTTTGGGAATCCTGATCAGCACAGACTTCAGGCATTTGATAACAGACAACATTGCAGCCCAGGTAGACCACATGAAGCAGGATTTTGTTTAATGGAAGGGCTTCCATCTTTCTTTTTGGATCCAAATCAGTAGGATGAAAGTGGCCCATGTTTTAAATATGTGTTCAGCATGATTCCTCTATTGATACAACACACGGCCTTGCAGAAAATAGATAAAGATATTAAAGATTAGTTGACTTACAGAGAGATGAAACAGGATGGATTCCTACATGTTGTGCCTCGCTTTGGTACAATGCCACCATTCAGAAAAAGAAACAACCCTTTCTTGGAATTTGTAGATGTCCAGGGGCATCCTCTACATAGGCCACCTCTTTCAGACGGTGGCAATAAAATAATTCTGTGATTCTGTGATCTACAGGGTAAATATAATCTCTTGCATAGACAATTCTGGAAGAATAGACATCTGAGTAGCTGTCTCAGAAGTACCCTGGATGGCACTGGTTCATTCCCTTCCAAATGCTGTTCAGTACATGAATATCTAATAAAACGGGGCTCTTACAGGAAGATAATCTCTGATTTATACTCTTTAAAAATAGGTGAACTTTTTTCTAAGCCTACCAAAAGATTACTATGGAAGCCTGGTCGACCATCTGTCAAATGGACTTCAAGGACGATGTGTGGTTAGAGATACTGCTGACTCATAGCAGATACTCAAGGGACACACATTTGAATTCTGTTACTTGAAATGACTGCATGACCGGCACTGGTCACCCCATGAACTATGCTGGGCATACTTTGCACTCTCCTTGTGATGCTGGTGCTGTGGTCAGTTGGGAGGCGGCACATTGCATATCATCTGATTCTGCCCCAAACTATCAACTTTCTGGACTGTTAGTCCTCTTTAAACCTGGTATGGTGGCACAAGTTCAACCCTCTGTGGACCTAGTGGTCTTGCATAACTTTGACAATAGTGAAAATTTGCCACGCAAGGGAAGAAATGGTTAGCATCATCTTTAGTGAAGGTGGATCTCTACATCAGGCGGAAATAAAAACATGTACTCCTCCGATCATAGCGATATGGACACACTTGATGAGCTTATTTGCTTCCTAAGAAAAGATGATCTACAAACTTAACGATCAGTTGCTGGTCTTTGAGGCCATCAACACCCTTTTTCTCAACTGTTTGCCAACACCATTTGTACCCTGTAAAGGATGAATGGACACAGTCTGATCTCTGCCATGCATTTTGATACAGACTTTAAGGACATTAGATTTTAGGGAAGTTTTGTTAACCGGACACGCCTGAGCATATTTTGAAGTAGCCCAATATCTGTTGTGGGATTGGAGGGAGAAGGGTTGTTCTTTCAGTAGCAAGAGCCAAGGCTCTCAATCACAGTGTGTAGACACATGCATGTTGACTTGTTATCCAATCGCACTCTATGTTTTTTTTCCTGTCTATATGGAGCACTGTGGACATATGTCTTAGTTTGAGTTGCATTGAGAAACATAAGGGTGAGAATTCTTTCAAGACCAATATCTATCTTTAATCCAGAATTTGTTCTGATGTAAAACTGAATAAAAATATTCAAACACACATAGAAATCTACAGCACATTGACTGAATAAAATTCCCCAATCTGCCAAAATCAGTAACAAAGGTTGAATAAAATGTACCTCCATAAGCATCTGTTGTTTAGGACTTCATGTACATTCATGGATAGGCCCCAGATTTAATGAAAAGGCTCTTTCCTTCAAGAAACTGTGCAAGTCTTTGCTCTGACTTTGATCCTAAACTTGGTATTTATAGGAAATGTCATAACAAGTTGGACCAGTAATGCTTTGAGGGGACAGGAGCTTCACTGTGAAATCAGCTACCTACCTCCATTCATCTCTTTTCAACATTTCAAATCTGATGTTTTTCACATTCTTTATCTATGAGGGTGACCAATCTATAGTAAAAGACAATTTGCATCCCTTACTCTACATTTTTTTAAATAAATTAAATACACCTCCTGCCATGAAGGAATATAGGAGAATTAGGGCCTGATTTAGATTTAGGCATATGGGTTACTCTGTCACAACAGTGACGGATATCCTGTCAGCCAAAATATAAACCCTATTATTTCTTTTCGGTTTTATATGTCGCGCGGATGGGATATCCCTCACCATTGTGACAGAGTAGCCCATCCACCGAAATCTAGATCAGACCCTTAATATTCCAAAGAAGTACCTTGTCTTTGCTGAGGCACATGACAAATGTGATGTCCCTGCCCATTTCCCACCCATTCAATATGATATGGTAGGTACTAGTAAAGTTTTTGGTTATGCGCCCTGCTCTTAGTAAACCCTACCATGTGGAGTCTATTTAAGTTAACCTGTGTTCTCTTTCAGAATACTGTGGTAAAACCTCTCCTGTTGAACTCCCCCCTCTACCGAGGTTGCTCAGGCTGGGGACTCCAGTCTTTATCAGGAACTAAGGGCTGGTCACTTATGCACCCTCTCTTTCCTTGTTTATAATTTGGCCACATATTCTGTTGCACTGAGTGCCGTATTGTAATGTCAGCATGTAGCATAGTATAAAGACAATGAGACAGGTCCAATTGTATATATTATGTTTAATCCATACGTAAACCACCCACGACAGAGGAGATGAAAAACAGCACTGGTCAACTTCGCAGCCTTACATAGAATGCTGCCAGGGGAGACTAGAGAATCCTATCCCATTCTACCTTCTAGAATACAATGATGCATATGTGCTATAAACATAAGAGATAAATCTACAAAAAAACTACACAGATTTGGTAAACTATATAATACTACACACCTTTCCCCTTATATGAATGGAAAAACATGTAAAGAAACAATAATGTTATTAAGAAAGATCATAATCCATCAATTTAGACAGTAACCTTATGAGTCTACCAGAATGAGTAGTCATTTGAGACCTATTTTGGGAAAATTGTGACTCATCAAACTTCCTACTACCACTAGGCAATCATTCGACAATGTATTACTTAACAATGTTTTGATCATCAAGAGCATTCTGTGGCCACACTGAGCCAAGCCTATTTGATACACCCAAAGTACGACTTCCCATGAGTTTGTCAACAGTACTGGATAAACCCAAATCAGTAGTCAACATAGATTCATTTATATTTACACCTCACATATTTTTTTGTATATTTATCTTGTACACTGGTGACTGGGATTAATAGGCTTTTGTTCCACTATGCTTTTCCTGATAATAACACTGAACTCTTACCTACTTTTGAAACCTTTACAGGAGATGAAAACTTAGATTCCCCTTTTTTTTAACCATGGTAGTTTTTTTAATTAAGTCCAACAGCAAAATCAGTTTCCTTGACATGGTTTGCAGCATCAAAACTGCTTTTCTGTATGCATTAACTTTTCATGCATTTCCCCAAAGGTAGAGGAAGATTTCCCAATTTGTGATTGACATAACCAATTAGGAACCAAAGTAGACTTAGGATCCTCACATCTCAAGATTTTAAATGGAGAGATGCCTGTGGTGGAATGCGGAGCAGTGAGGTAAGTCCATATTCTTTCCTTGAGAAAAAAAGTGATATTCAAACCAGATGTTAAAGTGAATTGGATTCCCTCTTTTATGAAGTGACTAGCCCTCTCACCCATACCATTTGCTGCAGGACTATATAAAGCCACCTGGATACGTTTGAAATTTTGTGAATCAAGGAATTGTTTTATATCTTCAGAAATGAAAAGTGACCCCCACTCTTGAACACTTGCATCATAAATATCAACATTGCTTATTTTTACCTTATTGCCATAGTTGCTAAAGTGGGAATGAGAACCACAATGAAAAGAGATCAAGTGCCCTTTTTTTTAAACATAGCATTGACCAAACAAACAGCATTACCGTTCATATCACACATAGAGACAAAACCTTATTTCCTGATAAAGCTTGGGTAGAAATATTAAAGCGCTCAATGCTCTTGGCCACTTCAATGACCACAAAAAGTGTTGGGTTTCCACATGTTGAGAATCTTTCCTCTGTTTTCAGTGAAAACAACTAAAAACAAAGTGGTCTCTAATATAGATGTTGTTGGACCTGGCCCTTTTTGCAGGGTCATTCTCAAACTTATGCCTCTTTCCTCCTATTGTGTTGACTTTAGGACTCTGGGCACTTTACCAATGTTTACCAGTACTATAGTGTATATGCTGTCAGTCTAAATTGTATTGGTGATTGGTTTATCCATGATTGGTACATTTGATTTACTAGTAAGTCCCTAGTAAAGTCACTAGAGGTGCCCATGGCCTATAAATCAAATGCTACTACTAGGCCTGCAGGACTGGTTGTGCCACCAACATGAGTAGCCTTGTAAACATGGCTCGGACCCACCACTGCAGTGTCTGTGTGTGCAGTTGTAAACTGCCAATTCGAACTGGCCAGTCTACCCACTTGCAGGCCCAAACCTTCCTTTTTTTAAATAATTTAAGTCAGCCCTAAGGTAGGCCCTAGGTAGCCCCATGGGCAGGGTGCAGTGTATGTTAAAGGTAGGACATTTACTAAAGTGTTTTACATGCCCTGACAGTGGAGTACTGCCAAATTTGTTTTTCACAGTTCCAAGGCCTACCTCTCTCATAGGTTAACCTGAGGACTGCCTTTATATATCTTTTAAGTGCAGTTTCCCTTTGGGAGAAGTTAGTGATGTGGAGTGTGGGGTCTCTGAACACACAATTTAAAAATATATTTTGGTCAAGTTGTTTTTTAGATTGTTGGTTTGAAAATGCCACTTTTAGAACGTGGGCATTTTTTTGCTTAAACCATTCTGTGCCTCTGCCTGCTTGTATATTTCCTGTCTGGTTCAGACTGACAGTTGTGCGGTTGTGAATTCCTGCTAGACAGTGACACAAAGGGAGCTGGGGTGCAGCCTGCATATCCTGGTGGGTCATCTGGGCTAGAGTGGAGGGAGGAACTGATACTTACACCTGAATGGTCTGTGCCTGCCCTCATACAATATAGTCTCCAACCCCCTGGTATGTGTCTGGGGCCAGCCCTGGGCAAGTCAGGATCTTGTGAACAACAGGGAGATTCCTACTTCAAAGGCAGAAAGGGGTATAAGTAGTAGACCCAAAAACCCCAGATTTTTTTATTACTTCTGGACTCAAGAGGAACCTCTGCCAAGGAGAAGAGCTGAAGAGCTGGAGGAGGAACACTGCCCCTTTGCCTGTGACTGTGCTTTGCTGGGTTGGCCTGCAGGTTGCTGCTTTTGCCTGAGAGAGGACAAACACAGATTTTGTGGTATACTCCTGCTTGTGAAGTGACTCCAAGGGCTTGGATTGAGCTTGCCTCCTGTTTCGAAGTCTCAGGGTCCTCAAAGACTTCCCTTTCCATCACCTGGACTCTCTGATGAGGTTCCTACCTTGCCAAGCAGTGTCCTATCCCGTCCCTGGGCCCTTAAAAGATTAAACTGGTGGAACTAAGGTAGAAATCCATGCACAGGAGCCATGCAGGGGAAATTTCGACACAGCACCTGCAATGCAGCTGTAAAAACGATGCACCACCTGCATCGCGTATGGGAAATCAACGCATCACCTGCATTGCAGGTGGAGAAACAATGCAACACCCGCTTGTGGCTGCTGAAATCAATGCAAACCCTATGCATTGCAGATTCTCGTCCACATGCAGGCCGGATGCCACAGGCAACGTCTCTGGACATCAAAAATAGACATGAACCTGCCCAGATCAGCGGTGCCTGTCTGGAAACCGACGCACCGCTCTCTTGTGGGAAAGTAAAACAACACATCGCCTACCAGTCCATTGAGGAAATGACACTTGGCCTCAACTGCAAGTAAGGAATCAACGCATATCTGACTTTTCCAACTCACGCTCGCCCGTGCAGCTTTATTTTTGACACAAACCAGGTACTTTGTGTAACAACAAATCATCCACTGTTTTCTATAAAGCTAGACTATTTTATTTTTAAAATTCATATCTTAACTTGTGTATGTTGGATTTTGTGGTTTTGGCCTTTTAGATATATATTGCCTATTTTTCAAAACTGGTGTGGTGTACATTTTGTAGTGTTGTCACTCTATTTCTGTGTGTTTTGGTACAAAGACTTTAAACTTTGCTTCTGAAATAAGCCTGACTGCTTGTGCCAAGCTACCAATGAGGTGAGCAGGGGCTATCCTTGGTGTGTATTCCCTTTACCCTGACTGATTCACAGGTTGTTTCAAGAATGCGCAAAATGACAATGAATTCTTCCGCAAAGACAATGAATTCTTCCGCAGTCTCATCACTGTCCTGCTTGCATTTGAAAAAACAATGTCTTGCAAGTAAATACTTATTTCTTCTGAATATTTCTGACGTAACCTTTTTTTGCCTCTTCATAAACATTCCAATGAACATTTTCACCACTGGGTGTAGGCACTGTGGGCAGGTTTATAGAAACTCTTTGTCCTGCCATTCCCAAATAGTTAAACAGTGGAGCGACTTTACATTCATCATTATACCCAGCAAACCCGTCTTCCGTGCCAGCGTCTCAGGTCCTCCCACCGTTTGCGACAGTGGGTGCTCCGCCTGCCGTAGACCCCCAGGGTCCGCACATCCTTGGCGATGGCATGCCATATACCCTTTTTCTGATGGGCGCTGACCTGCAGAGGAAATACACATAGAAAAAGGACATCAGTCATACTGTCCAGCCTGTTACACTAATGGCCCACCGTATCCCTCCCATCCCGTTACACACATACATTGCCCACCATACATGCAGCACGCTGCCCAGGACCCTTCAACCACCCCCTTACACGAGGCCCTCACATACAGCACTCCATGCATTCAAGCCCCATGCATCATGCTCACAGCGTACTCACTTGTTGGTCTGGAGGCCCATACAGCATTCGGTACTGGGGTAGGAACCCATCCACCAGTCTCTCCAGCTCTGCAGCAGTGAAGGCAGAGGCCCTTTCCCCAGTCAAACGAGCCATGGTCGGTTCCAGACACAGGTCACAGCAGCATATGCAGTGTAGGACCTCTCCTGTTGAAGGTAAGGTAGCAAGTGAGAGAACAGATAGAAAATGGCAGTGACGTCCGCGGCGGTGTGTACCGTCACTGCTGGCGTACATCACCATTGGCTACTGTAAACCATAGGGCCCAATGACAACCAATGAGGAGTTGCATGGTGTTACTCCACTGCATCCCTCAATGGCGCACAATGTCAGCAGCAACACCTCATTTGTACATGTCGATCCACACAGGACAGGTGGGTGCCATTTCGGGGGGGGGGGGGGAAGGCCATGGCACCTAACTGCGTCACAGCACACACAGGCACAATTTGGGACTATACAACAACATACTGTTTCTGTCACAGCATGCAATGCACTGTACATTCTGGAAATGTTAAATACTGAACAGATGCTCATCGTTTTGCACCCTAAATTACAACTGCTGAGGATGAATAGGAGATGGAGACATCCCCCATGTACAGACCCCTGGGGGACTTGGCAACAATGGAGGACAGTTACATTATCCTCACCAACAGACTTGACAGGGCCACAATCCAAGAGCTGTGTGCCCAATTGGAGCCAGATCTAATCTCTGCTATCCGTCTCCCCACTGGGATCCCCCCTCTTGTGAAAGTCCTATCTGTGCTCTATTTCTTGGCAACTGGCTCCTTCCAAGTGATAGTGGGCTTGGCAGCAGGAATGTCTCAGCCAATGTTCTTAATAGTGTTGACCAGAGTGCTGTCTGCCCTGATGAAACACATGCACAGCTACATTGTTTTCCTCAGGTGGAGGATTTTGCTACAGTGAAAGCTGACTTCTATGCAATGGGACATATCCCCAACATCATTGGGGCAATTTATGGTACACATATTGCATTTGTACCCCCCTGGAGAAATGAACAGGTGTTCAGAAATTGAAAGAGCTTTCACACGATGAATGTGCAGATAGTGTGACCAGTACATCTCCCATATCAATGCAAAGTATCCTGGGTCTGTGCATCAAGCCTTTATCCTGAGGAATAGCAGCATCCCATATGTGATGGCTCAACTACAGAGGCACAGGGTGTGGCTAATAGGTGAGCCCATGGTCCCCACCCAGTATATGTTGGTGTATGGGGTTGGCCCTAAGGGATAGTTTCTGGCTAACAGGTATCCCTCGGTATTTGCAGGTGACTCTGGTTACACCAACCTCTCATGGCTACTAACCCCAGTGAGGAATCCCGGGACAAGGGCAGAGGAGTGTTACAATGAGGCACATGGGTGAAAAAGAAGAATTACAGAGCGAACCTTCGGCCTCCTGAAGGCCAGGTTTTGTTGCCTCCATCTAACAGGTGGATCCCAGTGCTATTCTCCCAAGAAGGTTTGCCAGATCATCGTGGCATGTTGCATGTTGCACAACCTTGCCTCACATCGCCAGGTGCCTTTTCTGCAGGAGGATGAGGCTGGAGATGTGCGTGTGGCAGCTGTGGAGCCTGTGGACAGTGAGGAAGATGAGGCAGAGGATGAGGATGTGGACAATAGAACATCAATCTGACGACAGTACTTCCAGTGACACACAGGTAAGACACTGTAACTTCACCTTCCTTTGCAGTTTTGCATTGTAAATTTTCAATGGAAGGCTGATATTCCCACTTCTATGGCCACTTGCTGTACCCTTTGACATGTCTATTTACAGATATCTGTGCCCCACTCTGGCTCCTGGTGTATTGACTGCAACAAAATACAGGTCATACCTATATATACATTACTGTACACTTGAATTGCAATGTATACAGATTGATAAACAAATACATAGTTCAATCACTTGACAGACTCACTACTTGTATTTTTTACAAGGATATTTATTTATGTGCTAATAAGTAGATGGGGTATTGCTATAGGCTGGGGTGGTGGTGGAGGAGAGTCCAGGTAAGAGTTCCAGTCTATTTGTATCACAAGTGCATTGTCCAAGGGGGCATAAGAAATGGAGCAATGGCAGTTCAAGGTGGACAGGGTGACAGGGTGGGACACAAGGGTGACAATCAGGAGAGTCTTATTTCTTGGCAGGGGTCTTAGCAATGTTCTCTGGCTTCTGCCTGGATCACAAGAACCATTTGTGGGGTGATTTTCCTTCTGAAGGGTGTGGGGTGCTGGTGGCCTGTTGTTCCTGTGGCGGAGCCTCCAGTCCACTAGCGTTAGTGGAGGTGGAGGGCTGTTCATCAGTGTGGCTAGTGTCAGGGGTCCATTGGTGTGCCACTGCCTCCCTCATGGTGTTGGCCATGTCTGCCAGCACCCTTGCAATGGAGACCAGGGTGGTGTGGATGTCCCTCAGGTCCTCTCTGATCCCCAGGTACTGTCCCCCCTGCAGCCGCTGGGTCTTCTGCAACTTGTCCAGTATCTGGCCCATTGTTTCCTTGGAATGGTGGTATGCTCCCAGGATGTTGGTGAGTGCCTTGTGGAGAGTCGGTTCCCTGGGCCTGCCCTCCCCATGATGCACAGCCATCCTCCCAGCTTCCCTGTTGTCCTGTGCCTCTGTCCTCTGAACCGTGTCCCCACTGCCGCCGACCCCAGATCCCTGATCGTCCTGTGTTTGTGGTGCGGCCTGGGGTGCCTGCGGTAGTGGACACACTGCTGATTGACGTGTCATGGGGACAGAATTATGGGTCCGCTAGGTGGGTGCTGTTCTGGTGTTTCCTGAGGGGGGAGGCTTTGTGGTGCTATGGGACTGTGCCTGGGTAACTGACTGTCCGGAGGTCCCTGATGGGCCAGGGTGGTCATCCTGATCCAGGCGTGCAGAGCTGCTGTCATCACTGTGGGCCTCTTCTGTGGGGGAACTGGATGTTGCTGGCACCTCCTCTTTGGTGACGTTGTGTGGTGGACCTGTGGGGATGTAAATGCAGTGTTATTGTTTCTGCGTGTGACATCTTGTGCCTGGGTGTGTTGCCCTGTAAGGTTGTGATTTCCCTGGCAGCTTAGGCTTGTGTGAGTGGTGATTTGGTTAGCTAGGTGATTGATTGTCTCAAGTGTGCATGCTTTGGTGATGGGTGTCCATGCAGGTCTGTGATAGGTGTCCATGCATTGGTGTTGCATGCAGGGCTTGGTAGTGGGAGGGGTAGGTTGTGATGATGGGGTGTATGTGAGGTGGTGGAGTGATGGGAGTGAGGGTAAGGGTGGGGGTATGTGATGGCATGTAGGTAGGGGGGTGATCGTAATAGAGATTTGACTTACCAGAGTCCAGTCCTCCTGCTACTCCTGCCAGGCCCTCAGGATACAGTATTGCCAAGACTTGCTCCTCCCATATTGTTAGTTGTGGGGAAGGAGGTGGGGGTCCACCGCCAGTCCTCTGTACTCCTATCTGGTGTCTTGCAACCAAGGAATGCATCTTCCCCCGTAGGTCGTTCCACCTCGTCCTGATGTCATCCCTTGTTCTGTAGTACTGTTCCACGGCGTTGATCCTGTCCACGATTTTCCGCCATAGCTCCATCTTCCTAGCGATGGATGTCTGCTGCACCTGTGATCCGAATAGCTGTGGCTCTACCCAGATGATTTCCTCCACCATGACCCTTAGCTCCTCCTCTGAGAACCTGGGGTGTCTTTGTGATGCCATGGGTGTAGTGTGAGTGGTGTGTGAGAGGGTGAGTGGGGTGATGTGTTGGGGTGTGTGCTGTGAGGTGCGTGGATGGTGTATGGGGGATGGTGTTCTGTGGCTCTGGTTGTGTGGGTGTTCTTGCTGTATCTCTCTCCAGTGGCAATTTTTCTGAGTCATAAAGGGTTGTGGGTAATGTGTATGTGTGTTTTATAGTGGTGTGTGTGTGTGAGGTGTGTGTATGGGTGTCAGGTGTGTGTCATTCAAAATATCCAATGTGGTGTTGTTTTGTATGTGTGTGTGTGAATTTTGAGCGTGGCAGTATGTACCGCCAATGGTTTACCGCTGTTGAATGTCTGCCAAGGTAATTTGTGGGTCATAATGCTGTGGGTGTACTTCTGTTGGCGTAACGGTGTGGGTTTTGCTACCGCCATTTTATCACTGACCTTTAGGCTGGTGGACTTATGTGTGTGTCTGTATAGTGACGGATTGCTACGTGTGTGTCACAATATGGGTAGTGGTAAACCACGGCGGTGGCGGTATGTTGGCAGCAGTCAGCATGACGGTAAATGGGACTTATCGCCAATGTCATAATGAGGGCCTGTGTCTAGGGAAAACAGCAGTTTCTTTTTCATGCACCATACAGAACTGGTTTTAGGACTGTCTTCCATTCCTCCAGCTGGGATGATACCAAGCTGTTTATAGAATGCCTATTTATCAACGACTTGGTCTCACCACTGTCTACACTTAAGTATGAATGGTCAATCCTCACCCTGATCTCTTTTAATGAGATTCCTGACCCCTTCCCAAATACCCTTCCTGAACCAAAAGGAGTCATACACCTGCCACCTTGACTTCCTGACAAAAGGCCTAACTGCTGTTTCTTCTTTAGGAACAGCTTTCACACATCATTAAGGGGAAAGCACAGACAAGGGCCAGCACAATTTAATTGGAATGTTAATAAATATTAAAAGACCGTTATTCAATTATATATCTAACATATCCAATATCAAAAATATAACAAAATAGTTTTTATTTGAATAGTAGTTTTTCTCATAGGGTAAGCACCAGCACTTTACAGTTTTTTGGGAACTTAGGGCCAGATGTAGCAAATCGGCAATTTGCGACTTGTAAATTGCGAGTCCCTGCGACTCGCAATTTGCAAGTCGCAAATTGCTATGCAGTACGGTGTCTCAGACACCGACTGCGACTCGCTATGGGGTCGCAATGACCCACCTCATGAATATTCATGAGGTGGGTCGCAAATTGCGGCCCCATAGCGAGTATAGGCACTCGCTAACATGGAGGCCTGCTGACGTCAGCAGACCTCCATGTTCGTGACCTACTTTTAAATAAAGCAGTTTTTCTTTTTTTTAAGTGTAGCCCGTTTTCCTTACAGGAAAACGAACTGCACTTAAAAAAAAAAACGAAACCTTTTGTTTCGGTATTTTTTCAGGGCAGGGAGTGGTCCCTTGGACCACTCCCTGCCCTGAAAAAATATTTGTGGGTCCAGTCACAAACTGGAAGGGGTCCCATGGGGACCCCTTCCAATTTGCGAGTGGGTTACCATCCACTTGAAGTGGATGGTAACTGCGATGCCATTTGCGACCGCGAACGCGGTCGCAAATGGTATTGCATCCCACTGCGACTCGCAAATAGGAAGGGAACACCCCTTCCTATTTGCGAGTCGGAAATGCATATTGCGAGTCGGTAACGACTCGCAATATGCATTTCTGCATTGGGAAACACGTTTAGCGAGTCGCAAACGACAAATTTTGCCATTTGCGACTCGCTAAACGTTTGCTACATCTGGCCCTTATTGTATTAACATGCTAACATTAAATTCTTAAATGTTTCAAATTAAAATACTAGGCACCTTCTACTGAGCACCTTACCTTGTGGGCTAGAAGGCCAACTTTGGGTGAGACGTTTAATATTGAAAACAGTCAAAAAGACTGTCAAAAAAGTTATTTTGTTAGCTTGTCAGGTTGCTATAAAAGCTGCAACAATCAGGCAACTCGTGTAAGCCAGTTGCTATGCTTTTCCTTATCAGACAAGTGAATGGCACTACAGGTGGAGTGACTTTCACTTTCTATGCCATTGGTGTACTCCCATAACTGTATTTTGCTTTAACGGCAATTGGGGATTAGCCAATGTTACTATGCTTTACTGTTAGAGCACGTACACTGGGAAATGGACAGCAGTGCCCCGGTATGCACAATTAGAGAGAAATAGCAATATCAGGTATCAAACAATAGAAGTGTTAGTGCAAAAAAGGGGTATTTTCTCACAGTTTCAATGAGGAATGCTATGCAATTAATCAATCACACACATCTTTTAACAAAAATTATATTCAATATGTTTGAATACGCTTTTCATTTGGAAGAGGAACTTTCAAATACTGCATGTCTGGCAGTGAATGTTGACTTCAGATACGGTGGTGGTGGAGTATTTAGGCCTCAATTCAGCATGGACCAAGGAAAACCTTCCATTACTCGACATTTCATAAAAAAAAAAAACTAGACAACCTGGAGAGCCCAGTGTATTGTATCCTGCATGGATCTTGATGATCTTTCAAATATTAACCATTCACTCTCAAATCTATCTCTAAATGAGCTCAATGTGCACTCTGTTTCTGTAGTGTAGGATTGCATATGTATGTCCTGTGTTGTCCTGCACTCAGAAAATGGCAGGCATCCAGAGCATTGTCATAAACTAGAGTTATGGAGGACTGCATTCTGTTGTCCAATACACATTTTCTTCTAAGGAATGCACCACAAATGTCAAGGTAAGATTGAAAATGTCAAAAGCTATATATTTATATGACACAAAAACTAAGAAACAACCAGGGAATGGTTTGTACTGCATTAAATACTTCTCCCCAAAATAACTGTATCCTTCATGACAGGATGGGCCTATTGCCTTTGATGAGAGGTGAGAGGGTACCAAATCAGGGGCCATGTGAAGACCACATTGACATTACACAGTCTTTGTTTTGATGGGTTCTTGTTAACAGGCAACAGCCCCTTCCACACAAGTAGGGTAACATTTTCATCAGGAAAACCCCAAATACTCTATGACTTTTTCTCTCTCATCAATGTGCATAAAACTGTAACCTTGGCAAAGCATTCTGGGTAAGAAAATGTATTGGAATCCTAGTAAGTCATGGCTCCCTGCATTCCCTCAGTTGTCTCAGTTTCAGAAATTTCTACGGTGGATTGGAATCTTTGTATTGTAGCCAAACCTGGGCCTAAATACTACAGCATTGCCCGAAAGATTGAAATTATAACGAAAAAACATACTTTTTCTGAAACACTGTTGGGGCCCTTTCCAGTGATCTATTCTAGTCACATCTATTCAAGAGGAGTGATATTCATATTGGGATATGTGTAGAAATGCTTTGTGATAAGAGGTTTCTTAACTCCAGAATAGTCTAAAACGTTTCCACATAGAAATGTCAGGAAAATCTATAATTCCACCCAAAGTTTGATGCCTGCAGGACAGTTGAGGTATTAAAATGTGGTTGGCATCTACATAAGCAACAATACCATATGCTTCTCCCAATCTATATTTTTCAGAATTATCTAGAGTTTCTCGGTTTCCTTGGGTGCAGGTTGAGCTTGGACCCAAATACCGCAGTTACCCACATTATCAGACTAGAAAGATTAAAATTACTAGGGCAAATTTTCTGTCCTCAAGTTGAATTTTGGGGCCTTTCCTGTGGCAGGTAATAGGTCACCAGTACAAGTGCAGTACTATTTGTATTGGGATAAGTGTGGGAATGCTGGGTGGTAAGAGTTTTGTTACTTTCCACATAGGTCTTGTATTTTTAATCTCAGAAACATGAGAAAACATTTCCTTGGTGTACGTTATACTTTTTGAATTGCTGCTATCTTTTCTACCTTTAGTTTGTTCCTGTCATACCACGGGCTCCCGAGGTGTCCTCTGTTTGGGCCGCGGTGGGAGCTGTTTTCCCGGCCACAGGGCTTGCCGCAGCCTTTTTTCATGGCCACGACTCGCATTGTTGCTCGCGGTGAGGTTGGAGGCCCAGGGTTGGGCATCAGGCCTTGCCACATTCAACACGCGGCATGGGTGTTCGCCGCAGGGTGTCTGCGCCCCCCCAGCCTTTCACTTACCTGGTGCCCTCTTCTAGGGCACATTCTTTCTTCTTTTTTTCTTCTTTCCTGTCCCTAGTGGGGCCATATTCTCTTCTTCCCAGCATGCCCTTTCTTCTTGTCTTTTCCCTGCATGTATCTGTTTCCCTTTCTAATATGGTGCCTTCTTCTGCCTTGTTCTGTAGCCTCCTTCCCAATCCAAAATGGCGTTCTTGCTTTTTCCTGCATGTCGCTTCCTGATAGGGGGTGTATAAGGGGTTAGATTCTTGTTCTCCTTGCGTTGCAACACTTGCTTTGGTGGTGATCACGCTCCGGCTGTTTTTTCTCTGATTCCAGTTTTTATTCCTGTTCATTCCAGTTATTCTTTTCTTGGCGTTGGAATTCTCTTTTTTCTTCTGTTCCAGGGAGTTCCTGTCAAAGAGGTTTTTTCCCTTAGGGGTTTTTTCCTCTGGGACTCCTTCTGGAGGGCACGAACTGTTGTGATGTACCATTGTCAGCAGCACCGCGGCTACTAGAGAAGGTCGCCCCTACCTCGGCCAGAGCAGACCTGCAAGAATCGAGGTCGCACCTCAGCTCCAGCTGACAAAGGCAGTAAGTGAAGAGTAGATCATGACAGTTCCTGTTGCTCCTTCTCTCTTCAATCCATTATTTTCTTATGCCACTTTTACCTCACATTTTCTCTTTTAAAAGAAAATCCTAAATGTATGATATATTGAAGAAATGCTTGAAAGTTATCTTTTGAAAAAGAGCAATGCTAGTTCACAACCCCCAGCTTTCAGAGATAGTCTGTCCTAACAAGAAGTCTTAAATCACTACCTACACTTTAATGTTTTCTTCTATTCTACCCTGAAAAATCTATGAATAATTTCTGGAATTTACACAAAGCAGAAGTTTTCCATGTAGCAATGTGGTACATGCTCTCTGTCACAGAGTACATATTTACTCCCAATTCGTGGGGGTCCTTGCTCGGACAGGGGATAACCCGACTGCCATCCAAAGACATTTCTAACACATTGTAAAACTACAAACACAGCCTCTGATACATGTTTAAGGGGCTACGTAAGTGGGTGGAACAATCAGTGCTGTAGGCCCACTAATAGCATTTCATTTCCCTGGTATACAGTACTGCTTTATTAGGGCCTTATAAGTAAAATAAATATCCCAGTTGGAGGTAAGCATATGATAATATCCTTAGGGGAGAGAAGACAAGATTTTAGCACTAGTTAGCAAGGGTAAAGTCCTAGTACCAGCAAAAACAAGATCAGAAAACTAGAGGAGGTAAGCAAAAAGTTGGGGGGAAGACCACCCAAAGGCTGTCAGGTCTAACACAAAATATTCACTGGCAGACAGTAAAAGAATTAAGCCTATCGGGGCATCGGAGGGGGTCATCACCCTCCAAGGCTGAGGCAATGAAAACATTTTCTTCACAAGGTCAGCTGTGGTCATGCTGCAATATTTATGAATTCCTAATAGGTCTGTGCACCTTTGTAGATTTAGCGCAACCTCTATGATGGGAAATTATTCGGTGAAAGAAAAGAATGACAGCTTGCCAGACATGAAATGTTTTCATGAAACACTCTCACCATTTGTTTTTATCAAAAGAAACTCCCAAAGTGTGGAGATATTTTCTTGAAAACAAAACAAACTCACTGCTTCTGACATGGTGGACTTGTCTTACAGCATATGGTCATCATATCCCCTAGCAATCTTTGACAACAGAGGTTTTGTTTGATTTCTTCATTGTATCATAGCTATTTGGTCTAAATGTAACACAATTATCATGTTGAGGTACCACTATCATTTCAAGAACTTCATTATTTTTTTAGCCCCCATCTCTGCCTTAGACAATGCTTGTTCATTTTCCCAAAGATTTTATTTAGAGCTTTGCCGATGGGCTACTCTCTCACAAATGCAATTGAGTACCCTCTCAGCAAAATTGACAATCTGCCTGCCTTGTTTAGAGATGGGTGGAATGTCGACTTTTTGTTGACAGAGCCCCAGATGGCTCCATTATATGGAAGCTAACTCTAAAAGCCTAACAATGTAGGACCATCAGAGTAAAGCCATCATACCGGCCGTCACTGTTTGGAGCAGAGATACTGATGTGTTTTTTTCTGTCTATCATGGCAAGGAAAAGCCTGGAAGTGAATGACATAGAAAAACAAATAACACCCCCATCACAGGATGTGGGGGTCTTTAGATTTTATTTAAAAAAAGAAACTCCCCACACCGGAGGGCAGCAGACATCCATTGCAAGGAAGATGGAGCTATGGCGGAGAATCGTGGACAGGGTCAACGCTGTGGGACAGTACCCCAGAACAAGGGATGACATCAGGAAGAGGTGGAATGACCTACCGGGAAAGGTGTGTTCCGTGGTTGCAAGACACCAAGTAGCTGTACAGAGGACTGGCGGTGGACCCCCACATCCTCCCACACAACCAAAAACATGGGAGGAGCAAGATTTGGTAATAATGCATCCTGAGGGCCTCGCAGGAGTAGCAGGAGGACTGGGCTCTGGTAAGTCAAATCTTTACTAACATTCCCTGCCCTACCTTCATGCCATCACAATCTCCTACCCCTACCCTCACCCCATCACTCCACCACCTCAAATATACCCCACTATCACAACCCACTCATCCCAATACCAAGCCCCTATTCAGAGAGTGATAGCTTTTCCTATTCCTGAACACTTGTTCATTCCTCTGGGGGGGACAAATGCTACATATGTACCATCAATGTCACCAATGATGTTGGGGATATGCCCCAGGGCATAGAAGTCAGCTTTCACTGTTGCAAAATCCTCCACATGTGGGAACACGATGTAGCTGCGCATGTGTTTCAGCAGGGCAGACAACACTCTGGTCAACACGTTGGAGAACATAGGTTGTGACATCCCTGATGCCATGGCCACTGTCGCTTGGAAGGAACCACTTGCCAGGAAATGGAACACTGACAGGACCTGCACTAGAGGGGGGATACCTGTGGGGTGGCGGATAGTTGAAATCAGGTCTGGTTCCAATTGGGCCCACAGTTCTTAGATTGTGGCCCTATCAAGTCTGTAGGTTATGATAATGTGTCTGTCCTCCATTGTCGCCAGGTCCACCAGGGGTCTGTACACTGGAGGATGTCTCCATCTCATATTCATCTTCAGCGGTTGAAGTCTAGGGAAGAAAACGGAGAACAGAGGTTCATATTCACAGATACATTGAAATAATGATGCATCCTTTTCTTTACAGAACCAGTATGTGAATCCGAGAGTCAGTTGATGTGCCAATGTCTGCTGTGACACAGTTAGGTGCCCTGGCCTTTGCCCCCCTGAAGTGGCAGCTACCTGACCTGTGAGGAGGGACAAGTGAAAATGAGGTAATTCCACTGGCGTTGTGCGCCGTAGCGGTCGACAACCGCCGCACAACTTCGCATTAGTTAACATTAGGCCCTATGAGTTCCAGGAACCAATGGCGATGTACACCGGCCATGACGGTATGCACCGCCATGGATGTGACCACCATTTTCTATCTTTTTACTCACTTACTACCTGACCTTCAACAGGAGAGGACCTACACTGCAAGTGCTGCTGTGACCTGTGTCTAGAAGTGACAATGGCTCATGTGTCTGGGGAAAAGGCCCCTGCCTTCACTTCGGAGGAGTTGGAGAGACTGGTGGATGGGATCCTACCCCAGTACACTTTACTCTATGGTCCTCCAGACAAATAGGTGAGTGCACTGTAAACATGATGCATGGGCCATGAATGTATGGAGTGCTGTGTGTGTAAGACACATGTAGGGGGGGCTGAGGTTTCTGGGCAGAGTGCTGCATGTAAGGTGGTCAATGTATATGCGTAAGGGGATGGGAGGGATATGGTGGGCCATCAGTATGACAGTCTGGACGGTATGACTAATCCCTTTTCTGCTGTATTTTTCCTGCACGTCAGCGCCCATCAGAAAAAGGGTATTTGACGTGCCATCGCCAAGGAGGTGCAGACCCTGGGGGTCTTTGACAGGCAGAGAACCCACAGCTGCAAACAGTGGGAGGACTGGCGCCACTGGGCAAAAAAGACGGTGGAGGCCCAGCTGGGGCTGGCCTCCCAGCGAGGAAGGGGTGCCCATCGTACCATGGCCCCCCCCTGATGTTCCGCATCCTGGCGGTGGCCCATCCTGCGTTGGATGGCCACTTGAGGGCATTACAGCAGCAACAAGGTGGTGAGTACAGATTCAGAATCATGACTTTGTGCTCGTTAAGGTTTTACCTCGGTGGGGATGTGGACTGTGGGTGCCCCTATGCCAGGACAAACATGGCAGGGTAGGTCCCTTGTTGGGCAGTCTCTGAAGCACGCCTACCCCAATGGTGTTAGTGGGCATCTACTACTGGTCAAGGCCCTGTTTGTTTCAGGTGTGCAACTGATGGCGTTATGCTATGTTCCCCATTGGCTGGTGACTATCTTTGCAACTGGTAGTGCATGGCCTAGTGCATAGGGCTGCTCCCTGTGTGTTGTGTATGCCAACGGTAGTGTTGTTGCTGGCATTGACCAAGTGTATCCTCTGTCTCTCTCTGCCCCTTTTTGTTTTGTCACCCTGTCCTTGTGTGCATTAGCATCATCTGGCGGAAGAGCAGAGGCACCAGCGACTGAGGGAGCTGCATCCTACATGGGCCTGGAGGCCGACGGTGAGGGCACCAGTGGGACAGAGGGCGAGGGGAGCACCACAATGGAGACAGGAGGGGACACTACAGACAGTGACTCCTCCTCCGATGGAAGCTCCCGGGCGGTGGTTGACACCTCTGTGCCAACCCCAACAACAGGTTCAGACACCACCCCCCCCTACCAGCACCGTCCTTCCAGCAGCCCCTCAGCGTGTTTCCCGTGACTGCTCATCCAGGAGAGTGGGCATCTCCTTCACCCCAGGCACCTTAGGCCCTTCCCCAGTCAGCCCTGCTGCCCTCAGTGAGGAGGCTATTGACCTCCTGAGATCCCTCACTGATGGGCAGTCAACCATTCTGAATGCCATCCAGGGTGTCGAGAGACATTTGCAACAAACAAATGCATACCTGGAGGGCATTCACTCTGGTGTGGTGGCCCAACGGAGGGTATTTCAGGCTCTGGCCTCTGTACTGATGGCAACCATTGACCCTGTCTCCAGCCTCCCCCCTTCAAATTCCTCTACCCAGTCCCAATCCCCAGACACCAGGTGCATTTTGTCCAGGAGGATGAGCCTGGAGATGGTATTGTGGCAGCGGTGGAGCCTGTGGACAGTGAGGAAGAGGAGGCAGAGGAAGAATATATGGACAACAGAAGTAATATCATACAGCAGTACTTCTAGTGACACACAGGTGAGACACTGTAACTTCACTTTACTTTTCAGTTTTCTGTTGGACATTGTACATGGCAGCATGATTTCCCTATGTATATGGCCACTTACTGTACTCTTTGGCATTTTTATTTTCAGATCTCTGTGGCCCACTCTCACTTCTGGTATGTTTACTGTTGCCCACTACAGGCCAAACCAATGTCTAAATTACTGTACATATGAATTGCAATGTTTTCAGGATATTTTACTAATACATATTTCAATCAATTGACAGACTCCAGATGTGCATTTGTTCCCAGGGTGTTTATTAAAGTCCTAATAAGTAGGGGGGGTATTGCAATGGGTTGGGTTGATGAAGGAGGAAAGTCCAGGGTAGAGTCCAGTCTATTGGTATTATAGGTGCATTGTCCAATGGGGCATAGGAAGGGGAGCAATAGTAGTTCAAGGCGGACAGGGTGACAGAGTGGGACACAAGGGTGACAATCAGGAGAGTCTTATTTCCTGGCGGGGGTCTTGGCAATGTTCTCTGGCTTCTGCCTGGATCACACCCGTTTGTGGGGTGGTTCTGCAGAGGGTGGGGTGCTGGTGGCCTGTTGTTCCTGTGGCAGGGCCTCCTATCCACTAGCGCCGGCAGAGGTGGAGGGCTATTCGTCGCTGTGGCTAGTGTCAGGGGTCCATTGGTGTGCCACTGCCTCCCTCATGGTGTTGTCCATGTCAGCCAGCACCCCTGCAATGGTAACCAGGATGGTGTGAATGTGTTTGAGGTCCTCCCTGAACCCCAGGTACTGTCCCTGCTGCATCCGCTGGGTCTCCTGCAACTTGTACAGTATCTGGCCCATCGTCTCCTGGGAATGTTGGTATGCTCCCAGGATCCCTGCAATTGCCTCGTGGAGAGTGGGTTCCCTGGTCCTGTCCTCCCCCTTTCGCACAGCAGTCCTCCCAGTGTCCCTGTTGTCCTGTGCCTCTGTCCCCTGAACGGTGTGCCCACTACCACTGACCCCAGGTCCCTGATCTTCCTGGATTTGTGGGGTTGCCTGGGTCCCTGTAGTGTTGGACACACTGCTGATTGACGTGTCCTGGGGACAGAGGTATGGAGGATCTGTGGTGGTATGGGACTGTGGCAGGGTAACCGACTGTCCAGAGGTCCCTGATGGGCCAGGTTCGTCATCGTGATCCAGGCGTGCAGAGCTGCTGTCATCATTGTGGACCTCTTCAGGGGTGGGACTGGATGTGGCTGGCACCTCCTCTCCGGTGACGTTGAGTGGGGGTCTTGTGGGGATGTAAATGCAGTGTTATTGTATCTGCGTGTGCCATCTTGTGCATGGGTGTGTTTCCCTGTGTGGTTGTGATTTCCCTGTCAGCTTTGCCTTGTGTGAGTGGTGATTTTGTGGGCTAGGTGATTATATCTAATGTGCATGCTTAGTGATGGGTATTCATGCAGGTCTGTGATGGGTGTCCATGCATTGGTGCTGCATGCAGGGCTTGGTTTTGGGATGGGTGGGTTGTGATAGTGGGGTATATGTGAGGTGTTGGAGTAATGGGGTGAGGGTAGGGTTAGGAGTTTGTGATGGCATGCAGGTAGGGTGAGGGATATAATAGTAAAGATTTGACTTACCAGAGTCCAGTCCTCTTGCTACTCCTGCGAGGCCCTCAGGATGCATTATTACCAAGACTTGCTCCTCCCATGTTGTTAATTGTGGGGGAGGAGGTGGGGGTCCACCGCCAGTCCTCTGTATGGCTACCTGGTGTCTTGAAACCACAGAACGCACCTTCCCCCATAGGTCGTTCCACCTCTTCCTGATGTCATCCCTTGTTTGGGGTGTTGTCCCACAGCATTGACCCTGTCCACGACTCTCCGCCATATCTCCATCTTCCTTGCAATGGACGTCTGCTGCACCTGTGATCCGAATAGCTGTGGCTCTACCCGGATGATTTTCTTCACCATGACCCTTACTTCCTCCTCTGAAAACCTGGGGTGTCTTTGGGGTGCCATGGATGTGGTGTGAGTGGTATGTGTGAGGGTGTATGGAGTGATGTGTTATGGTATGTGCTGTGAGGTGCGTGGATGGTGCATGGTTGATGGTGTTCTGTGGCTCAGATTGAGTGGGTGCTCCTGGCTGGTCTCTCTCTCGGTTAGCCATCTTTTTTGTAGTTGAAAGGGTTGTGGGTAATGTGGGTGTGTGTTTTACATTGGATTGACTGTGTGGGTGTGGTGTGTGTATGTGTGTCATGTGTGTGTATTTTGAATTGTCCAATGTGGTGTATTTTTGTTTGTGTGAGTGTATTTTGAGCACAGCGGTGTGTACCACCAATGGTTTACCGCAGTTGAAAGACCGCTACAGTGGTTTGTGGGTCCTGATACTGTGGGTGTATTTCTGTTGGCGTAACGGTGTGGGTTTTGGTACCACCAGTTTATCACTGACCTTTGGGCTGGCGGACTTGTGTGGGTGTCTGTATAGTGGCGGATTTCTCTTTGTTGGTCATAATACCCATAGCGGTATACCGATGCGGTCACGGTATGTTGGCCACCGTCAGCACGCCGGTAGGTGGCATTCGCTGCCAATGTTGTAATGAGGGCCTATATGTTTTAGGCTATACAGTACTGTGGTAAGAAATATGTTGGAAGCAACAAATGTCTATTAAAATCACACATATGAGAAAATGTAGGAGCTACCAGGAGCTGTAATGACAGTTATCCTGTAGCTGTGCATTTAAAAAAATATCATCATGTAGTCAAAGAAATCTGGTTTAATTCACTAGAACATATGTGAATCAGTCAACATGTAGGTGATAGAGAGATCTTACTGAGACAGACAGAAGCCGAATGGATATGTAGGCTTAGAACAACGGAAAAGGTCCTTAATTCCAAATGTGAATTAGATTATTTTCCATGAAAGAAGCATTGTCCCTCTTGTAGTGTAGCACTGGACTTATTTTAAACGTTACAGGAAGAAGGCAATATAACTATGAATATAGAGAAAACAGTTCTCTTTGTTTTCACCCATATCCTTGGTTTTGCTATGGATATTTCTATTTTATCAAATTATGGAACTAAGACATGAGGGTTTTCCTTTGTTTAGATGCCATGAAAGCAAACAATAGATTTTACTTGACGAGGACGATATCACTGAAAATAGAAGTAAGGCTCTCCTATTTGTTCACCACCAATATCCATGGTCTTGCCAATGATATGTTTGTTTTCATCTACCATGAGAATAGTAATTGAGGAATTACATCTGCTATATGGCCAGTCTATTTTTGGAATCAAAACTGCAGCTTCTCCATCCTCGGGAGGAGTCAACTGTTTATTGTACTGCATATATGTAACATGCCCACTCCAAGATTATTCAACCTACTCTAACATGGAGCTCGTTTTTTAAGCTGAGAGCACACTAGTTGGGAAGTTGGGATACTTCACCGAAAGAACGGATGCTTGCCAACAGGGATAAGGTTCTCCTTATTTTGTATGTCTACTGATTACAATGGTTATTAATGGAATATGTAGCCTTTTAACAATTAACTTATTGTGAGGTATGTCTAGCATTGTCTTCTGTCCATTGTATCTGCACCACCGTGTCAGTATGCAGTTGATTTAGAGTTGGATCTGGCATTTGAGGGGTGGTCCTCTGTAGTCCTCTTCACAACATGCAGCATAGATGATGCATGGTTACCGTATTAACATATAAATAATAACTATACGATGTACAGCTTCAATGGTGAGAGTATTCCAATCAGAAGACATACAGAGAGGATGGACGGTTAGTAATAGGGCTCAAACTGCCTCTAACCCTTAATTATCAGTCTAATGATCTTTTATGTATTGGACATGCTGCATGTTCAAGATAAAATTAATCAACATGATTTTGAAATAATCTTTTTCACAGCTGTTTTAATGATTACTCATTTTTATATATTAACTGCATGCTCTGATGTTAGCCAGACTAATGGTAAACACATTAACAAATTAAAACAATGTTAAGTAACCATGTAATTATGTCCTATTCATAAGATATGTTGCCTCTTTATAAATGAATAACAAATATTTTCCCGTCAGGGCCACCGTATGAGATACATATGACATCTGATTTCTGTCCCTTAGGTCATTTGTCAGTTAAATTTTTTTCAAAATACACATATTTACATGAAGTCCATTAATGCTGAATTTTGTAACATTTGGGATTTGATTTAAATAATACTTTCAATTGACTACGTAAAGTTTTGATTCATTTTGCAACAACATCATTGATCAGTGTTAACTGTTTACATATTAAGACCGATCTCTTGATAACATTTTGGATGTCTTAAGCTAAATCACCTGTTCCATATTATGAGTTGGGACACAAAAACCCTTCAAGTATTGTTTAAAATTAATTCTCATTAGATTGATTGTGTTGGCATCAGAATTAGTTGTGTACATATCCTCTAGTACACTGTAGTTCTACAAATCTTTAATGATTGATTGGTTTATATATTCAGGAATATTGTACAGATGGCATAGTAATAATAATCCCTTATTGTTTTGTTGCCGACCCTTAGATTTGAGTAAATCAATTAGAGCAGAAACTTACAGAAACTTCACATCTTTGGGGCATATTTAAGAGCACCTAGCGCCATTCCAATGCTACATTAGTGTCTTTTCTTTATGCTATTGTGGCGTTAGAAGGCCAAAAACGCCACGCCATGTTTACAAAGTGGTGCAATGCATGTATTGCACCACTCTGTAATTCTTTGCATTACATTATGCCTGCACCAGGCATAATGTATGCAAAGAGGGTGTTGGGGGGGGCACTATGGGGTGCAAGAAAAGTGGCGCTTCACTATGTGCAGCTTCACTTTTCTTAAATATGTCCCTTACATTTGGTATGCATTTCCCACTTTTCATTTATTCTTTATTTATTGCACTTATAGCTTTTGATATTTAGAATTTAGAAAGGGTTGGGGTTCTTGTTTCCGTGTATGGTTATAGTATTTACAGATGGCTGGGCTCCTGTCACTTATGTATAAATTTCAAGAGCAATCTCTTATTGTAACATTGAGGATGTTCTCTTCTATGCCGAACATTTTTAATGAGTTATGAGGCAATATCAAATTGTTAACCCTGAGTTGGTGCATGAATGAAACGTCTGTTTTAAAGTGTGTGTATTGAGATTTTAGCTTGTGTTTAAGCAGCTTTAATAAAAAAATTAATAAAGTTGCACAAGAATAAGTGGCAAATCTTAACATAAGTGAACGGTATCCATAAATATGTGACCATGTGAGAAAATAAAGCTGTGTGCAATTTATGTATTCATTGGAGAATAGGGAGAATAAGGGAGGGAAAGGAAGGGGATCAGGGAAATAATTAACTAACAATTGAAGATTGAATAGCAGTGTAAATTAATTAATAAGGTTGACTACATAAAATAGATGGTTGTTAAGAGCTAAAATAAGCAAAATAAGCAAACTAAAGCAGGGAAAATTATAATTCAAGGCAGACTAACGTTTTCACAGTATCCTCACCTTACATGTTGTTTAGCCTTAAGACCTAGAAAATCAGTTAATGGGCACCAAAAAAAGTATCTTTTAACATGTGGTCTTCACGATAAGTCAAAGGCAACATCTAAATTATGGTATTGATAACACATTAAACTACCAAACTTTGAACAAAAAATGTGTAGCACATTTACACTTAAGTGTGATTTGTTGAACAGCTAAGGCTAACATAAGAGCAAACAATCTGTTTATATGTGATCTCAACAGGATAGCATCTGATAAGCTTTCTAAAAATAGCAAGCATGGTGGGATAGGACACTTTAGAATTAAAATGAATGTAAGCTGGGACCAAACTTTCTTCCAAAAAGTGGCAGAGGGAATGCCTAAAAAGAGTAGATGCATAAGGTCCCAATGATAATGTCCACATGACCAACAAGCTTTACTATAAGTATGTGAACAATTAGCTATATACTCTCGGGTGTGATATAATCTATGGTATAAAATGTACATAGTTTGAGTAGTGGAAGCTGTTATGGAAATTTTGAGTGTTCAAGACCAGATTTTGTTCCTGATTAAGATAGACCAAGCACATCTCAATTCAGTTGCCCAACTAAGTTCTACCTTAGTTGTAACTTGAGAAGGATGTGGGGTGAAGAAATACTTATATATATGGGACGCTCTAGGAGGAAATGTAAGGATATGCCAAAGTGAGAAGTTGGGAGAAGGATTAGGAGAATGTGAAGGAAGTGAATAAAGGATATATAAAACTATTTCTAAAAGGAGAGAACATGTATGCCAAAAAGAGAGCAACAAATTGAAAGTCGGTTGGAATTGAGGGAGGGAGAGAGGATCAACACCTTCACGTAAGTCTTGGACCCAAATTACACCTCATTGTCTCTAGGATTTCCAATATGAAGGCCTGTTATTAATAGTGATAAGATGATTATACCAAAGAAGAGAGTATAAAAGAGAATCTTGAGATAAACTTTGTGAAGAATAATAGGGCTTCAAGAGAAGACATGTATGTTTGAATAAAGTCGAAGATGTAATGATATTATATGAGGAAAAATCAAGGACCTCCTGAATAGAAAATAGCAAAGGAATGTTCAATATTGAGTCATGGAGGCGTGGAGGAGGAAGAGACTGAGAGAAGGCATTTAGAGGCTTGCCACAAACAGAAGACTTTGCAGTATGTACGAAAGTCCAGAAAGTTACTACATCCATCTGGCTTGGGTTTCATAATATAAGATAAGATAAGGAGATTCTAGACTTTTTCTTAATCCAAAGGAATTTGGGAAGAAGCGAGTCAACTTGTTTCTAATAACTAAGTGGTATGTGTGTGGGAATCATGGATAAAATATATAACAGAATAACGGTAATCAACATTTTGATGAAGTCAAGGCGACCCCACCAAGACAGGTACAACAAGTTCCAAGTAGAAAGAAGTTTGTGAATTCTAGCTAAACCATCCTTCATGTTGATGTTGGCAGAATTTGTAAGGAAATTGGTAAACTAGATACCTAAGTACTTAATCTTAGAGCTATTCCAAAGGAAGCCAGTGGAGTAATAAGATTGTTTGAGACAGAATTTGGCAATGGCCAAAACTTCAGTTTTGTCAGAATTGATTTTATAACCTGAAACAGAAGAAAACTCAGAGATTTCATGAAGGAGAGTGGAAAGTGCAACTACGGAATTAGAAAGGATAAGAAGAAGGTCATCTGCATAGGCGGAGAGCTTCAAGTGTTTATCCCCATATTGAAAATGTGATATAAGGCTATTATTTCGAATACAAGATAAAGGGGGTCATTCTGACTCCCGCCGGCTGCGGTATCCGCGGGGCCGGCGGGAGCCGCCAGAATACCGCTGCGCGGTCACAAGACCGCTGCGGGTATTCTGGGTTTCCCACTGGGCTGGCGGGCGACCGCCAGTAGGCCGCCCGCCAGCCCAGCGGGAAACACCCTTCCACAAGGATGCCGGCTCCGAATGGAGCCGGCGGAGTGGAAGGGGTGCGACGGGTGCAGTTGCACCCGTCGCGATTTTCAGTGTCTGCATGGCAGACACTGAAAATCTTGGTGGGGCCCTGTTACGGGGGCCCCTGCAGTGCCCATGCCATTGGCATGGGCACTGCAGGGGCCCCCAGGGGCCCCACGACACCCCATACCGCCATCCTGTTCCTGGCGGCCGAAACCGCCAGGAACAGGATGGCGGTATGGGGGTCGGAATCCCCATGGCGGCGCAGCAAGCTGCGCCGCCATGGAGGATTCCCCAGGGCAGCGGAAAACCGGCGGTACACCGCCGGTTTTCCGTTTCTGACCGCGGCTGTACTGCCGCTGTCAGAATGCCCTTGGGAGCACCGCCAGCCTGTTGGCGGTGCTCCCACGGTCCCCGGCCCTGGCGGTCCATGACCGCCAGGGTCAGAATGACCGCCAAAATGTGTTCAAGGGTTAGGACAAATAAAAGAGGAGATAATGACAAACTCCTCGTAATAAGGGGAAACATTGAGATACACATCCATCAACTAAAACACAAGCCATCAGAGCTGTGTGAAGTAAAAGGATGAGCAACATAATCTTGGGACCAAATCCATGGCAGGTAAGAGATTTAAACATTCCACTCTATCAAACGCCTTTTCCGCTTCAATAACAACAGAATTATCTGAAGATAAGTCATTCTTAATGTACCCAGATTGTTCCTTACCTATCAACTTGGCAAGAAATTTTTTGAGGCTCAAAGTAAGTAATATAGCAACATTTTTATAATCTACATTAATGAGGAATCTAGGACGATAATTTTCAAACTAAGAGAGATCACACCCTTCTTTGTGGATAAGCCAAATTGTCGCTTCCTAAAAAGTACCTCCAGTTGCACCAGTATGATGGAAAAATGTAAAGAGTTGCAAAAGTCGTGGGAGTAATAAATGTAAAAATGTAAATAAAACTCCACTGTAAAACCCATAAGAACCTGGAGATTTGCCTTGCTTAAGGGAATGAAGCTTCTTAATTATTTCCGAGGACAAGAGAGCTTTTTTCTAGCGATATAAAATTAAGGTTCTCACAGGAACTCAGGAGTATGGAGGTTTTTCATAAAAATTCAGAAATTCTTCTAAAATGTCTTGAACCTTAAAAAGATGTGTCCTGCCAAATGATAGAATAGATTCAATAGAAGAGTGCTGGTTTCAAATCTTCAAAGAGTTAGCCAGGAGTTACCCAACTTTATAACGGCCTCAATAATAACGGGCACTGCTATTAAATAATATAGACTAGGCATTATCCGTAGTTAATTTATTAAACTTTAGTTTTAGGGCAAACAAGTTCCTGCAGATTAGAATCCAAAGGGAAGTATAGAATTGGTCTTCTAGGCATTTAATGGGAGATAATAAGGATTTATGTTAGTTAACAAAGAGTTTCTTTTTTGGAAACAAAATCAATATTAAACCCACAGGCAGCAGCTTTAACCCCCTCGGTGCCTTGGACGAGGTGGTCTCGTCCCAGCACATGGTCCCATGTGCCTGGGACGAGACCACCTTGTCCTGCACCAGGCCCACTGGGGAAGCGCTAGCGCTCCCCCTGTGGCCCCCCCACCCACACCACCCATCAGGGATGAAAGGGGAATCGCTTCCCCTTTCACCCCGATCCCCCGTGACCTCTGATGACGTCAGCATGCGATCCCGTGCTGACCTCATCAGAGGTCGCCTCCCGTCGCTTCCAGTGCGATGCGGAAGAGAAATGCGAAGCATTTCTCTTCCGCTCGGGAGGAGGGGGGCGGGAGAGACATCGGAAGAAAGGAAAGGCTTTTCCTTTCTTCCGATGTCATTCTGAGCATTCCTGCTGCTCGATCGCGATGCGATCTGGCAGCAGAAATGCCCACTAGACACCAGGGAATTTAGTTTTTTAAACAAATTTACATGAGGGGAGCGGCCCCTAAAATAATTAGGCTGATTTGCCCCCAGGGGGGGGCAGAAATGCCCACTAGACACCAGGGAATTTTGTTTTTCTTTTATGTGCAGGGAGCGACCCCTTAGGCAAGGGTTGCTCCCTTCGGGGCCAAATTGTGCTTAGGGCATTTCTGCCAGCCCTGGGGGCAGATCGGCCTAATATAAATAGGCCGATCTGCCCCCAGGGGGGGCAGAAATCTCCACTAGACACCAGGGATTTTTTTTATTTGTGTTTTCTAATAAAGGGAGCGGCCCCTTGGGCAAGGGTCGCTCCCTAGGGGGCCGTATTATATTTAGGCCCTTTATGCCCCCCCCGGGGGCAGATTGGCCTAATATAATTAGGCGGATCTGCCAACAGGGGGCAGAAATGCCCACTAGACACCAGAGAATTTTTTCTTTTTTTTTCTTTTATGTGCAGGGAGCGACCCCTTAGCAAGGGTCACTCCCTGGGGCGCCAAATTGTGCTTAGGCCATTTCTGCCCCCAGGGAGGGCAGAAATGCCCACTAGACACCAGGGTTTTTTTTTCTTTGTGTTTTCTAATAAAGGGAGCGGCCCCTTGGGCAAGAGTCGCTCCCTAGGGGGCCATATTATTTTTAGGCCATTTCTGCCCCCCCTGGAGGCAGATCGGCCAAATATAATTAGGCCAATCTGCCTTCGGGGGGGCAGAAACCTCTAGTCACCAGGGATATATTTATATTTGTATATACTTTATGTTTTTATGTATGGGGAGCGACCACTTAGGCAAGGGTCGCTCCCCTGGGGGGAAAATTGTATTTAGGCCATTTCTGCCCAATTGGGGGCAGATCGGCCTATTTTTGTTAGGCCAATCTGCCCCCAAGAGGGGCACAAACCACTAGACACCAGGGATTGGTGTGTGTGTATGTGTGTGTTTTGTTTGGGGGGGGCAGCCCCTTGGGCAAGGGTCGCTCCCCATGGGGACATATTACTGTTGGCCATATATGCCCTTGTTGGGGGCAGATTGGCCTATTTGTTAAAGGCCCATCTGCCCCCAAGGTGGGCAGTAAGCTCACCAGAGACCGGGGAAGATTTTCTTTTCAAAATGAGAGGGTGGGGTTATGACCATACCCTCACCCCAAATAAATGGGGCCAAAGTTGTTCTGCCCACCAGTGGGCAGATGGGGCAATTACCCCGATCCACACCCAGGGGGCAGAAAGTCTACTAGATGCCACAAAATTAAAAAAAAAAAAAAAGTGGGGTGGTGACTACCAACCAGTATGGGTCTGGTTATGCCCTCACCCGAACTGAAGGGGCTAACAGTCATTCAGTTCTCATACGCACACTAAAACATCTTATCCCATGGCAAGCAAGAGGACATTTGATTTTTTGGGTTTTTGGTTTACATTTGGGCCATGAGAGCTTGGTAACTCTCAAAATCGTCCCACTTGGAATGGTGAGGGCTGCACTTTTTTTTACTTTGGGACGCTGCCATGTAGAAAAATCCACAAGACCTAGACACATCTGAAAACTAAACATCTAGTTGATTCCAGGGTGGTGTGCTTTACATGCACCGCACCATTTCCTTGCCCACAATGCCCTGCAAACCTGCAACTTTGCTGGAAAGCACACATTTCTCACACATTTTTGTGATGGAACCTTACGAACTCTGCAGGAATCCACAAAATTCCTACCACCCAGCATTGTCGCATCTATACCGATAACATTTCTGCTGCACTTGTCAGCCTAAAAATGTTTTGTTTCAAACTGCCCTTTTGGACCCACTTTGTTTCCCCCTCAATTTGGACATGTTTTTGGCTCTTCCCTGTCACAAACATTTGGCCCACCTACACAAGTGAGGTATCATTTTTACCGGGAGACTAAGGGGAAGGTTGGGTGGTAGGAAATTTGTCCCAGTGCGGTGATTCCACACAGAAATGTGGGAAAAATTAGATTTTTTAGCTAACTTTGAGGTTTGCTGAGTATTCTGGGTAAGAAAACATTGGTGGATCCATGCAAGTCACACATCCCTTGAATCCCTCGTGTGTCTAGTTTTCAGAAATTTCGGGGTTTGGTAGGTTTCCCTAGATGGCTGCTGAGCCCAGGACCAAAAACGCAGGTGCCCCTCCACAAAAACAGCTAGTTTTCTATTTGATAATTTTGATGTGTCCAGATAGTGTTTTGGGGCATTTCCCGTCGCGGGCACTAGGCCTACCCACACAAGTGAGGAACCATTTTTATCGGGAGACTTGGGGGAACGCTGGCTGGAAGGAAATTTGTGGCTCCTCTCAGATTCCAGAATTTTCTAACACTGAAATGTGAGGAAAAAGTGTTTTTTTGGCCACATTTTGAGGTTTTCAAAGGATTCTGGGTAACAGAATCTGGTGAGAGCCCCACAAGTCATCCCATCTTGGATTCCCCTAGGTCTCTAGTTTTAAAAAATGCACATGTTTGGTAGGTTTCCCTAGGTGGTGGCTGAGCTAGAGGCCAAAATCCACAGGTAGGCACTTTTAAAAAAACACGTCTGTTTTCTTTGAGAAAATGTGAGGTGTTCACTTTGTGTTTTGGGGCATTTCCTGTCGCGGGCACTAGGCCTACCCACACAGGTGAGGTACCATTTTTATCGGGAGACTACGGGGAACGCTGGCTGGAAGGAAATTTGTGGCTCCTCTCAGATTGCAGAACCTTCTATCACCGAAATGTGAGGAAAAAGTGTTTTTTTAGCCACATTTTGAGGTATGCAAAGGATTCTGGGTAACAGAACCTGGTGAGAGCCCCACAAGTCACCCCATCTTGGATTCCCCTAGGTCTCTAGTTTAAAAAAATGCACAGGTTTAGTAGGTTTCCCTAGGTGGCGGCTGAGCTACAGGCCAAAATCCACAGGTAGGCACTTTGCAAAAAACACCTCTGTTTTCTTTGAGAAAATGTGATGTGTCCACTTTGTGTTTTGGGGCATTTCTTGTCACGGACACTAGGCCTACCCACACAAGTGAGGTACCATTTTTATCAGGAGACTTGGGGGAACGCTGGGTGGAAGGAAATGTGTGGCTCCTCTCAGATTCCAGAACTTTCTGTCACCGAAATGTGAGGAAAAAGCGTTTTTTTAGCCACATTTTGAGGTTTGCAAAGGATTCTGGGTAACAGAATCTGGTGAGAGCCCCACAAGTCACCCCGTCTTGGATTCCCCAAGGTCTCTAGTTTTAAAAAATGCACAGGTTTGGTAGGTTTCCCTAGGTGGCGGCTGAGCTAGAGGCCAAAATCCACAGGTAGGCACTTTGCAAAAAACACCTTTTCTTTGGGAAAATTTGATGTGTCCACGTTGTGTTTTGGGGCACTTCCTGTCGCGGGCCGTAGGCCTACCCACACAAGTGAGGTACCATTTTTATCGGGAGATTTGGGGGAACATAGAATAGCAAATTAAGTGTTTTTGCCCATTGTCTTTCTCTACATTTTATCCTTCCAAATATAAGACAGTGTGTAAAAAAGAAATCTATTTAATGCCCTGTAATTCACATGCTATGGGCACCCCAGAATTCAGAGATGTGCAAATATCCACTGCTCCTCAACACCTTATCTGGTGCCCATTTTGGAAATACAAAGGTTTTCTTGATACCTATTGTTCACTCTTTATAGTTCAGCAAATGAATTGCTGTATACCCGGTATAGAATGAAAACCCACTGCAAGGTGCAGCTCATTTATTTGCTCTGGGTACCTAGGGTTCTTGATGAACCTACAAACCCTATATATCCCGGCAATAGAAGAGTCCAGCAGATGTAACGGTATATTGCTTTAAAAAATCTGACATTGCAGGAAAAAGTTACAGAGTAAAACGTAACGAAAAATGGCTGTTTTTTCACCTCAATTCCAATATTTTTCATTTCAGTTGTTAATTTCTGTAGGAAACCTTTGTAGGATCTACATAAATTACCCATTGCTGTATTCAGAATTTTGTCTACTTTTTAGAAATGTTTAGGTTTCAGGGATCCAGCATTGGTTTCACACCCATTTCTGTCACTGACTGGAAGGAGGCTGAAATCACAAAAAATCGTAAAAATGGGGTATGTCCCAGTAAAATGCCAAAATTGTGTTGAAAAATTGGGTTTTCTGATTCAAGTCTGCCTGTTCATAAAAGCTGGGAAGCTGGTGATTTTAGCACTGCAAACCCTTTGTTGATGCCAATGTCAGGGAAAAAACACAAGCCTTCTTTTGCAGCCCTTTTTTCCATTTATTTTTTAAGGATTTTTTTTCTGTATTTTGCCAAATTTCTTGGTCACCTTCAGGGGAACCCACAAAGTCTGGGTACCTGTAGAATCCCTATGATGTTGGAAAAAAGGGACACAAATTTGGCATGGGTAGCTTATGTGGACAAAAAGTTATTAAGGCCTAAGCGTGCCCTGCCTCAAATAGCCAAAAAAAGGCTTTGCACCTGAGGGGGAAAAGGCCTGGCAGCGAAGGGGTTAAAAGTGTCCCACAATACTTGAGGAGTCATATCAGGACCCTCATTAAGTGTAACAAATTCATTAGCGAACCCTGTGAATGAGGTATAAAAAGTAGGATCCAATAAAAGAGAATTATTTAATCTCCATCTATCCGATTTGGGATGTGCTGTGAGTAAATCCAAATCTACAACTAGCGCGTGGTCGAAAATAACAATAGGTTCATTAGTAGAAGCAATAAGATTATGCGCCAAAGGTTGACCTAGAAAAATATGATCCAAATGAGTGAGGGAACCATGAGTGAACCATGAGTGGGAGAATAAAAAGAATACTCTTTTGCAGTAGGATTACATAGTCACCATGCAGCTAGTAAATGATTCTGGGAAATAACAGACTGAAATTGCTTGTGAGTTTTATGAGGGACAACATGAACTTGAGATTGTGGTTATATAAAGAGGTCTATAATCTAGTTACAATCTCCTCCTAAAAGAAACAAGTGTTCCTTATATTCAAGGCTATTCTTCTCATTTGGTGTATGAGAGACAAAAACTGAAACCCACCCAACTACGCTGAAGTTATAACGCCTCCACTTCAGTAGATGAGTCTCTTGTAGGAGAACAAGGTCCGGAGTGTAGGAAGCTAAATGGAATAAAATTCTCTGCCTTTTGATGGGGTTAACAAAACCTTTTAAATTCCAAGAAATAACTCTGAATGTATAATCTAACAGATAAATATATAGCTATTCAATCAACCATATTAAAACTATAGGAAGTAGAGATAAGGGAGAAAAAAGGAAAGTTATATGAATGTAAGATAGTGACCAACAAAGGGAAGAAGAATAGGAAGAAAAAAAGGGAAAGGAAAGAGGAGAAGTAGCTAATATAGCTATAGAAGACAGCACATGGCAAAACTCACGACTGAGATACGTACCTTATGAAGGAACAAGAAGGAGAATGGGGTGGTGGCGCACAGATGAAGACAGCACAACCAATAAGGGAAACGCACCACACCGGAAAATAACAAAAACAAGCACAGAAACCGGCACATGAAGAATTTCTAGAACCTACAAGGGAAGTAAAAAATTAGTTCACTTTAACTATTGGCAACTGTATCGTACAACAATTTATATGGGAGGCATGAAAAAATTAGTAACACAATAAACCATTTCAGCAAATCAATGTTAAGAAGAGGGACCAGCTGTATCCATCAAGACCGTTGAGTGACAGTTTATGCATTTTTTTAGATCTTCTGGGTTTCAAAAATGGTAGTTATATTCTGGAATGTGACTTTGAAGGTGCACAGATGGAGCAAACTATAATGAGCACTTAAAACTTGAGGAGCACAACGTAATTCAAGGGAGTCCTTCCTGCATTTAGTCATAGCCGTGGAGACATCTTGTGACAGAAAACATTTTGCACCAGGCCACAGAATTTGTTTTTTACATTTACAAGCATTCAAAACTTTCAACAAGTCTGTGAATTCTATTAATAAAATGATCATACCTTGAGGTTTGCTTGGAGCACCAGAAGGGCAAGGGCCCAGTCTGTAAAGCATGCTGGATGCTTAAACTAGTAGTTGAAGGTAAGTCTAGAAGGTTTGGCAGAAATTAGGTGAAGAAGGAGCTGGGTTTACCCCCTTCAATTCCTTCCAGAAGACCATATTAACAAAGATTATTGTGCATATTCCTATGTTTGAGGTCTTCTGCATTTTTCCTCAACAATATAATATTCCTCGCCAAAGTTACAACATTATGAGAAACATCTTGTAAGTCACTAACATGTTGCTCAACTAAAGTCATTCTAGACTCCATACTCGGCATCTATCATCAAGGTTTTGAATGCAGCTATTTGACTCCTCATTAAATGATCATAACAATGATGTTTCCCCCAACACAGTGTCTAAATATACAGGAGACGCTGATTTAGGTAGAGAAGGAGGATTTTGCTTGAGCCTCTTATTTGCAGAGGACGATGAATGCGATTTCAATGATGCAGGCACAGAAATTGTCAAGTGAGAGACAGCAGGTTCGGCCATATCAATAGAAGGGCAGGAATTCTCCATGAGGGGCACAGTAGAAGATCAGCACGAGTCATATATGGCACCAAGATGACCTCTGTTTGATTATAAAAATGTCCTAATTCTGCCAATATATAACTTGGTGAAAGACAGGAAAATAAAGTAAAAACTAGAGGTAGTTATTTATTTAGTCACCAGGCACAATTACTTTTCTCCTGAGTAAATGTGGAGTGCAGGAATCTCCAGAGCATAATGATAAGGAATTGAAGAATTTATATATAACAGCCATGCAGGAACTAATACATTTGTGAGGCAGGAAAGAGCCCCATGAATATACCAACTTTGAGGTGAAAAATATACCAGCAGCCAGAAACAAGAAAATTGATTATGGCATGAAGTACCCCAGGACTGGGTGCAGCGCTGAGGGAGGAAAACATCGTTTGAGTCGGAATTCAAAATGGGGGCGCAACACACCCAGTGACTTCAGCCTCTCCAAATAGGTATAAACTGCCATAAAATGCAAGGAAAAGTAGGAAAATCTGGTCAGGAAGTGGTCTGTTTTCCTAGGAATGCCTGTGTTTTGGCAGACTATTAAATTGTTTCTGCAATTCTGGCACAGCACGAAGCTCCGAGACTAGGCAACCATCTTGAGTGGTGCCTTAGCCACCCCCCCCCAGAGATTTGAATTTGTTTTGTGCATATATTTTTGCATCCCTGAAAAAGTTCATAGAAGACAAAACACATTGGCTTTCCCACACTGCCTGCAATTGAAAGGACTTCCTGTGTGAAGAATGAATAAATAAAGTTTGGATTACTCATTACAACAAGACTATTCTTTAATTTTGCATCACCGATTGCGTTGTATAACCATTGACTCTCATCTTGTGAATATAGTATTATAGTATTAACTTCACATGTTAATAGCCTAGGTCTAATTTGCTCTGGACATAAATGAGCATAAATTCAGTAACGATCTGATCCCTTTCTTACAGATTTTGCTCAGGTCAGTGATTAATTTGTCATTAAATATAATGAAGGCACATGAAATAATACGAATTAACTTTCCATCAAAGAACTTTAGTGACTAGTCAATAACTCATGTTTCATAAATTTTGGAGAATCGTTCAATTGATTTCACAATAATAATTGCCTTCTAATGCAATCAGACCAAGCTTATTTATTGTCACCTTTTAAGTCTAAGCAATCACGTGTGTTTATTCGGTCAATCTAGTTGTCATCCCTTTTCCATCTTAGTTGTAATTTTATTTTTACCTGGGTTGATTTTGAAATCATTAACTCTTTTGCCATTTTGGAGTTTTATTAGCTGTGGTTCAGGCTGGATTGTGTTAGTGAAACAATGTCGGTATTGTTCATATACACTAGCATTCTGTTGTGCTTGCAATCATGTTTTGGAGACAGACCATCTGCGTTGTCAAGTTGGTGAAGTCAAATCAGATATACATACAGAGAAAAGTAAGTGAGCCAGTAAGCACCCCTCCTTAAGGCTATTACAATTTCTAATTTTAGTGAACGTTTTTTTGTGTCCACTTTGTTTTGATTAAAGACACCAGGAAGTGCATCAGCAAGAGATAGGTTCCCCACTTAATGAATTTTTCTCAAAGCTTTCTGCTGTTGACCTTAGCCACAGAGACTAGCTTCCCTCCGAGGCCTGTACCCAACACTTCTGAATCCTGTGTACATTCACAAATAGGGAATCAAAAAATAATTGTCCTTTGCTCTCAAGAAATACTTAGTGGATTTACACAAAACTAAGTAAAGACATTTCCCTGCGTAAAGTTCGACCTTCATGCCATATCTGGTGTAATTCCATTAAGCTGTATTTTCTACATAAAGGAGAAACAAATCCTATGGGAAACGAAACAGGAAAAGGCACTTTTGGAACCCTTACCCCATTTTCTTACAACCTACTTCACGGATTTACAACGTTGCTCCTCAGATGGCACAGAGGTCTCCACAGGACGTCTGTAGACCTTCATATTTGGTGGAAGAAAGTCCGGCCAGGGCGGCTAAAGTAATCACATCCACCACCCTTATGGCTAAAGGCCACTGCATAGTCTAAATTAGATCCTAAATGTCCATCTGATTCAGCAACACCCCTCCAACTGAAGAATTCCCATTTTGGCTGGACTTTGATCTGAACCACTTTAAAATCTAACAGCTAGATTGCTATACAAATTATGATGGCAATACGCCTATTCATTTCGTATGCTTTATTTTCTCCACGTAATTGAACAGCCTTTCTTTTCTAAGGTTGTGTGTAGTAAACTAAAGCTATTACCTTATGCAAATTATTCTATTGTAATTCTGATTGAGTCCTCGCTATACAAAACTACTTAAGTAAATATATATCCTCATGTATATATATAGAAATATAGATGGGCAATAGTGAATTACATGGAAGTTTTTCCTTGAGTGATTTTGAGGGACATCAAATAGACAAGAGTGAAGCTCGAGTTGTCTTTGATGTCACTCAGAACTCCCAGGTGAAACATATCCCGTAATTCCCTTTTTATCCATCTATATGTTATGTTATGTATGGTCCCTAAAATGATCTGCTCTTGCTTTCAAATGGTATTGAGGAGCACATGATTAAAGGAGAGCATACATACCATGACCTCTCCAACCTGTCCCAAATCTACCAAAAATACGTGGCTTCTTGTGGCCCACCCCCTCTACTCTATGTGCCTTCCCTTCACTGTGCTGCCTTCCGGTACTGCGCTGACAGGGACTCATTGAGCCAGCCAGAGCACCCTGTAGTTCCTTTACTGTATACAAACAGTGGCTAACAAGTTATTTTACCCACACTTTTTACCTCATAGAAGTGAATTACTGGTTTATGTTTAACAGTTAATGGAGCTCTCTAAGGGCTACACATGACGAGTAGCTAGATCAGCACTGCTTTTATGTGTATGGCAATTTTCATTAAAATATGTTGATTTTATTTCAAATGCAATTAGACATTTCTCTATCGTTCTTCAGTTTTCTAAAACCTAGTCTTAATTGTGAACTTACTTAAAGAGAAATGGCTATTTTATTGCGCTGTTCTTTACAGGCAGTTGTATTTATTGAGATGTTTTATCTTCACCTCAACTGTTCTGTAATATGCACAGAATACTCTCATGCCCTTGGGATGGGAAAGCAAAGGAACTGGCACACTAAAGAGTTGTTTCAAAAAATAATTTTCCACTTCATTTTTCATCAGCTGTGATAACAGTTTTTCGAAGACTTTCTCTGATAGCTCATGAATACCAGTGAGACATGTTGCTATGGTAACTGTGATTCAAATAGATAAACATAAAACCCTATTTATTAGGAAATGCACTCATAAGATCATTTTGTTATTGTTCGATTTCAGAAAACTATACGAAAATGTAAAAAAAACGACATAAAAGAAAGAAGGCTTTGCCATATTCAGTTAAAAGGTATTTTATGTAACCTTATAATATGTGATGACAAAGTTACAAAATATTAACTAAGACAAGAAAGCAGGTAAAAGACTTTCCTCAACATAATTGTTTGATAGTCTTGAGAAGAGAATGCGGTGAGAGGAATTTCTTTTTTCCACTGACAGAGTAAGCAAGTGAATAGGGCAATTTTAATGGAGCAGAAATGCTGCTAAGTATCACATCACACTGCAGACATGATTCAAACTATGCAGGTTGGGCAGGTAACTTAGTGTTCCGTACATCTATACTTTAAGCATGCTCATTGTGTGATAACGATATCAACCTGTGTGCACTGTATAAGTCAAAGTGATAGTAGGTGACTGCACTTACCTATGGTGAGAATCACATATGTAAACAATTATAATCAATGTATTTATTTATGCTAACTATATCTTGTTGACTGCCGTATTTTCTTCTCTAAATCCTGTCATTACTAATGACTCAGCCTGACCCACTCAAATTACTTTTCTGTGAACTGCGAAACATGTTTAATGTTCTTCTGTCCTCTGCAAGTGTGTTTTCAAGGAGTGCTCATCAGTTCGAAAAGGCTTTTGTTTATTGTTGGTCACTGTTAAATTAGTCAGACCACTTGAAACGTGGCCTTCAACCTGCAGTGTGTGGGGATGGGAGTGAGCCTCCTGTACCAGGCAAACAGGACTGTTGTTTACTTTAAGGCTGTACAGCTGTACATATCGTTGTTTGATGCTGAGAATCTTGGGAGTCTACCTGCTCCCAGGGAACATCACCTTCTGATTGAACCATCCGAAGGGAATTGGTGGGAGCTTCCAGAACCTTCTACTTCTTATGAATTGTGTGTTTCATAGAACAGTTCAGCAGATCCTATCCTGATTTCACTGAGAGAGGAGCTTTCACACACTGCTATTTCCCCTTGCACAGGGTGTTTAGCTTCATGCTTGAGCTCGTAGCCTTTAACCTGAACCTTAATGTGGTTCATCTGATGCTGACACTGTCTTCTTTGAACTTCCTGTTATCACTTTCAACACCTTCTTTTGAGGAGGAAATGTCCCTTAAGAAACCAATCTGTTTCTTATACTCTGCCCTCTATGTCGTCATATTTTGTATCTCTTTCTTATAATATACAAATTAAAATTGCAAAATTACATTGATACACATGCTTTTTTGGAAAAAATGACTTATTAAATGAATACTTTGTCATTTTTATTACATTTTTCAAACAAACCCTCATGGTTTAGATACCAGCCTTTTTGTCATTTTTGTACAGCTGCATTGGTTTCTCAGTAATTGAAATGTGTTGCTATTGCTAGCTCCTTTCATATGCTTTCGGTTGACAACCAAAGGTCCATATGACCAAAGGAAGATCCTATACGCTGACTATACTATGATATTTAGGTACAGAGAGAGCCACCCAATCAATTGGTAGCTTTAGAGGGTGATTTGTCACTGAAATGTAAGAAGCCATACCAATCCAGTAAAGATCTAAAACTTGCCCACGTCCAGCCCATGACCCTAAAGTCCATAGTCCAGTTTGGAGTATGGAGTATGGGCAGTGTTTCATTAGTTCTGAAGACAGTTGTGAAGTTTGAGGAACTTTTATAAGTAGTGTTGTGCGTCACAAATTGTGTATGTCAAGCTTGTAGTGTTTGTCCTTATATCGTGTGTCTCTTGGTGTGATGCCCTTTATAAGTTCAAGAATGTTCTAAAGCTGGGTGGAAGAGTTAATGGGCTTTTGTGTATATCTCTGCTCATGTAATGGTATAAATGATTGTTCTTGAAAAGCTGAAGGTGCTATGTGACTTGTGAAAGTCGAATTTCCTAGGTTAGATAAGAAGTATATTGTGGTGTATTAAGGTTTGTGATATCAGTCGTAAGGTTCTATCGACTGCACAATTTAGATAGGGAACTTCAACTGATGGCTGTGGGTGTAAAATAGTGAATGATGTTGGTAGAACTGGTTATGCAGAGGAGAAACTGCAAAAGTCAGGGTTATTTTCCACTGGTTGAGATTTCACTTGCATGTGTGATAATGCTGTTAAGAATTATTACCTGTTTATCCTCTTGAATGAGTGTCTACCTTGATTTTCTTTAGTGAAATGGTTGAGTTATTTTTTAATTGTGCTTTATTTAATGTCTTTATAAAAGTTCTGCTTGTGTGAAGGAATTTGAGGATGGGGAATACCTGTGAGAACCTGCGCCATCAGCTGCTTCCCACATATTGGTTAGATGGTGTGAGTTTACGCTGGGCTTGGTTATTGTGTCAGCTGACAAAGGTTCACATAGAAGGTGCTGCACTGAAATTGGACATTGAGATTTGCTATGTAGTATATTGTGATTAGCTAGAACTTGCCGGTTGTTTAAATATTGTTCATTCCCGAATGCCAGTACATTACTGCAAAAATAAAATGGTTTAGAGTATTGAAGGATTTTGTGAGAAGTGGTGTAAGAGATCTTGTCCGAGTGCTGAAGAAGCCCCACCAGATAGAACACTTGGGGCCTCATTACGATTTTGGTGGATGGAAAAGCCTCTCTGCCAAAATCTCGATGGGGAGGCTGCCTCCATTGTGGCTGACTCCCTGTCAGGCCCATTACGAATTTCCGGCTGGGTCAGTGGGTGGTAACCTCAGTTTCTGCCTGCTTGCACAGCAGGAAACGACCTACAGCATTGTCTCCAGCTCGTAATAGAGCCAGCAGCAATGCTTTAGTGCGCAGCCCTCTCGCAATATTCACTGTCTGCAATGCAGACAATGAACCTTGCAACGTTGCTGGCCAGGGGGGCTTTTGCAGCAGTGTTAGGGCACCCCTGAGTCCCCCTGCACTTCTTCTCTGCCAGCCTTTTCATGACGGTGCTACCGCCATGAAATCGCTGGCAGACAACAAAGTTGTAATCAGCACTGCCCTGGTGGGTTAGGACCGCCACAACCGCCAGATTGTTGGGACGACTAATTCTGGTGGTGCTGGTGGTCCGACCATGGTGCAACTGCCGCAGTGGTAATATGGCGCTCGGACCGCTGTATTGGCGGGGGTCTGACCGCCACCACAAACCTGGCAGTCATGAGACCACCAGGTTCGTAATGAGGGCCATTGTCATTTCATGGTGATCAAGGTTGGGTTTCACATATGCATTGACTTAATCAGTGTAAACAAATCACTGAGAAAGAAGGCACATTTCAATTTCCCAGATATGGTACCTTTAATCTGAATATAATCAAATATCTGAGTGTTGTATGACACAAAACTAACACCTAGCCCAGCACAGTATGAGACTCCAAATGCTTGGGAGCAGGTAGCACATGCTAAATGTAACGAAATGTATCAGACTAGAGATCAAAGAACTGTTTGTAGCTTGATGGATGGTAAATGGGATGCTGTACAGCAGGTGTGAATGAGGGATATGATGAAGGGAATGAAGCTGCACATACAGATGTTTAGAGCCATTCTAGTGCCAGTAGTGACTCTAGTAATGATTTTATGGAGGATTTTTTGTCCTCCCGACTACCCCTTATTATGTAGTTCAGCCTGCTGGTGGGAGTCTCCAAGGTAATAGTTGTGAGGCAGCACCACAGGTCAATCACACTTCAACTAAGGTAGGAGGACTGCCCCAATCCAAAAGACCCTCATTGTGACAATTGCTATTACTACTGCCCAGTTTTACTGGTTTCAGTAGTGACTACCCTTACTATAACTGCCCGACGATCACTGTTCCTGCTGCTTATTCCCACAACTCAAAATTCAGAAGTTGTTGTAAAAGATCTCTAGTAGTTGGATTCTAAGGGGCATTATTTAAGAGCCCCTTGCAGCATTATAACACCACATTACCATAATTTGTTATGCTAATGTGATGCTAGAAGGCCAAAAATGCAGCGCCATATTTACAAAGTGGCGTAATGCATGCATTGCGCCACTTTGTAACCCATTGCGCTACGTTATGCCTACGCCTGGCATAATGTATGCAAAGGGGTGTTTCCCCATTACAGGGGATGAAAAAATGGTGCAAGAAAATCTAACAGATTTCCTTTCATCATTTCTTCAGCACTTTTAACACCTGCTCAGAGCAGGCGTTAAAAGGGGGGATTGCCATTGAATATAGAGGCCCCTATGGCGGTACTCCTCCAGAGTACATCAATAGTGTGAAAAAATGACGCTATTGCCCCCTATTTGCGCCATGGTGTGCTATATTTTCACTCTGGGGACACATGGTGGTGGTAGGGGGCGCTAAAGGGCACCAGAAAAGTGGTGCTGCACTGTGTGCACCACCACATTTCTTAAATATGCCCTTAAATTCGCTAACAGGAGTTATAGCCTAAGAGCCAACTCTAGTGTGCACTATATTCATTGCTCAAGGTGCTACTGGGTTTTTTGATCTAAGAACACAGCTTCGAAGTCAGGGAGTATCTCAGGGAAGTGGAGAAATTAAAGAGATTGATTATAGTCCACTGGCTTGAATAACTTTAAGAACTTTAGACATCCCTAGATTGGTAATGGAATTAGATGAACTCATTAAAAGAAATTTGGATATGACATATCTGGATAGGTATCATGAAAGTGAGCTCCAATTTCTAAATAAAGGCGCATGGGAAATTGACAGAAGTTGCAAATTAATATAATATGGATGTGCACAAGAGCCCTGCTTTGCAGAGGGGTTTTAGATTAGATGTTGCTAAAGAGAGGATCACCACTATGACGATTTTTGGAATGAAGATCCTCATTAGAGAGTTGGTGGTACGCATATTGAAATGGAGTGATTTTAATAAGATAGGAGACAGGTGGATTTAAAGAGAACAGAAATGGAAGAGAAAGGAAAATACTTGAGGGACAAAAAAAAAGACAACAATGCCAATCCAGGTCCTTTCACTTTAAAGTGGGAGCAGGTGGAACATTCCATTCAGCCATCAGAAATGGCAGAATTTTGGCAACTCTAAGTTACTCTTGCAATGTGGAGCTCTGGCCAAGTTCCGCCAATCACCGTATTGTGGGATTTTTTCTCACACGTGGCTCCAGAATGGTTAGTCAGCCAGTTCAGACAAGATTTGGCTTCCCACAGCATGATTTCTGGTCGCTAGCAGGACATTCGGCAAAAAGTTTAATTTATGATTGTTCATTTTATATTATGATTGTATTTTTATTATATTGTTAGTTTATGAATGGTAGTGAATATTTTCAACAATATATTAATTCTTAATGATAATTAAAACATTAATTTTATAATTTCAAATTTAAATATTTACATAAAGGTTTGTCATTTAGATTAGTGTGACTTTAGATAACATTTTAGTTAATTTTATATAACAAAGTACATGTGAATATGGAGTGTTGATTGCTTATGTAATATTTTTATTTTGCAATATTAAATATAAAGGGGGTCATTACAACCTCGGTGGTCTGCCTTGCAGACCGCCGAGGTTGCTGGAGCCAGAATACCGCCATTGCTGGCGGTATGGCTGGCTCCGTATTTTGACTTTTCCTCTGGGCCAGCGGAAAAGTCACATCAACATTGCCGCCGGCTCGTAATTGAGCCGGCGGCAATGCTGATGTGCAGCGGGTGCAGTAGCACCCGTCGCGCATTTCACTGCCCGACGGGGCTCTGCCTGGGGGCCCCTGCACTGCCCATGCCAAGTGCATGGGCAGTGTAGGGGCCCCCAGGGGCCCCCTGAGTCCCCTTACCGCCAGCCTCTTCCTGGTGGTGCAAACCGCCGGAAACAGGCTGGCGGTAGGGGAGTCAAAATCCCCAGGGCAGCGCTGCCCTGGCGGATTATCACCACCGGGGCTAAAATGGCAGAATACCGCTGGCCCCGGCAGGGGGGACCGTGGCGGTACCGCCGCAGTCAAAATATGGGTTTTCGTACCGCCAGCCTGTTGGTGGTACGAACGCCACTTTAACCCTGGCGGTCACCGACCGCCAGGGTTGTAATGACCACCAAAATGTTTTGTTTTTAAATGGCTAGTGTAAATTTCACCTCTTTAGCGCCCAGCACCATCTTTAAAACATGTTTAAATTGGAGTGGGAATAGTAAATGCCACCCTTCTAGTGTCCAACACCTTCTTCAAATTGATTTAGATTGGAGTGTAAATAGTAAATGTCATCCCTTGTGTGTCCAACACCACCAGCAGATCTTGGAGGCCAGATGCATTTGTCAGAGGGTGGACTGCCAGTGTTACCACCGGACCATTTATGAAGTGCCTTCCCACTGATGTGACTGTGGCAGTCCAACCACCACATTTGAGCTGGCAGAAAAGGAGGGATATAAGTGTCAGAGTCACCAGATCCTCGGGGTCCGTGCACGTTCCCAACACTTCCACCACAAGACAGCTCCAATACTCTGATTAGATTTATCACAGAGTCTAAGAGAGTCCAAGTGGGGAAAAGGGGATTAGGACGGGAACAGCTGGGAAGGAGACCTGTAGGAAGCAAAAGGTTAAAACACAACATCAAGATTACATCTCATGAAATCAGTACCATGCTAAAACATGAACAACCCTGGAATAATCCTAAAACTGACTAGGCTTTAGATGACCGAATACCTGAGGAGGAAATAGGAAAAGTTAAATAGGACTTTCAGATTCAAGTACTTTCTTTAGCATGAGAATCAGGAAACACTCTGAGCAATTTCTAAACAACCATATGAATCTCCTTTTATGAATACATATCAGGAACACACAGCATTACATCTAGAACTTTGGCATTGTTGTGTTCATTTCAGAAAAAACATTTGGAAGTAAATTGTGCACATTGCAGATTTTTATATGAGTATTAAACACCATAAAGGTTTGTGCACCATGAAATCACACAACGTAGATTCAAGGAATAAATCACGCGACGTGTCAACTTGAAATACTACCAAGAAAATGTCTTAGAATGGAAGCGCACAGTAACATACATTATTTATACACGCGGAAAGAATTGCGCGTCTTGCCGATTCAAATGCCACCATACAAATGCCAAGAAATAGTAGCACACAATGAACAACATGAAAAGCACTCAGGGAAAGAATCGCGCGTCTTGTCGATTCAAATGCCACCATACAAATGCCAAGAAATGGTAGCGCACAATGAATAACATGAAAATAAACACTCAAGGAAAGAATCGCGCGTGTTGCCGATTCGAATGCCACCATGTAAATGCCAGAAAATGGTAGCGCACAATGAACAGCATGAATTACACACGAGAAGTGAATCGCGCGTTTCGCCGATTCGAATGCCACCATGTAAATGTCAAGAAAAGATAGCGCAGAATGAACAACAAAGTTAAATGCTCATGAAACGAGTTGCACGTCTTGCCAACTCGTAAAACATCATGTAAATGTCAAGAAATATCAGCGAGCAATGAGCAATAATGTAATAACGAAGTCAAATCATTATGGAATAAATTGCACGTCCTCCCTATTTGCAAAACACTATACAAATGTCAAAAAATGGCAGCGCACAAATAATCTGTTATTCATTTAAGAATTAAAAGCAAGAATATGAAGATTCTCAATTACGGTGTTGGGAAATGTCCAAACACCGTCTTACCGCCTGGAAACAGTGATCACCAATGAGAGATGAGTGCAGAAGACTGGAAAATCCAAATAGGCCGCCGGGACAGGAGCTCAGGAAGAAGCTGCTGCTCTGCACCGGGACCTCTGAATAGTGAGCACTGGAAGTTGGGCTGACTCTCTTTTATAGAGTCTTGGCCCAGCCTAGAACCACGCCCAGGCATGTTGCAGGGAAAGTCTCCAGAAGGCCCTGGAAAGGGACCACACCCTAACACACTCTGAATGTCTGCAGCAATACATTGTAAATGTACAGTATTTATAAGCACCTTAAAAATGAATCTTTTGGATGGAATTCTGCAATGCAAAAGGTTAAACAATAACATATCATCACAATGCATAAATTACTTTATCTTGCAAGTGTTGGGTTTTTGCATTCTAGATGACCGTAGAGCGCGCACTGTCCTGGTGTTGACAATAAGGCTGAAACACACCTGAACTCACCTACACACATCCTGTACCACCTGGGAGACAATCGTACAAACTTCTGCTGCTTGTGATGCTTGATGATACCGACACCGTTGTGAATGCAACCAACAGTAAGCTGAACCCCTACCAATTTCTATCAACTCCACAGCAAATGGATGCACCAACTTGGACCTGTCAAGGGGTCTGTGGTCCCTGGGCCAACCATATTTTGTGGGGCCCTGTTTAGAGTTCTTCTCAATGTCTTACCCAATCACAGTTCTATGATGCCCTCTTTGGCCACAGGCACACACTTCAAAAGTCGATATGTGTGCACATCATATAATAATGTATTAAATTGTGTCCCACAACAGCACCTCCTCATCAATATCACACTTATTTTTCTAAGTGACACCCTCACATTGCTCACATGCTAGGTCATCTTGTTATATCAAAGATACATCTGTATGGTTATGTCATGAAACTGAAACATACCTTCTCTGCTAAATCTCTGTAATAGACTCTCACATATTACAGATAGTTCAAGGTAACACTAGATAAATGGGATTCAAAATATTCAGTGTGAGAAACATTTACAGGTCACAATGTGAAGATTATCTACAGATTAGGTTTGCCCCTACTAGGGGAGGCCTGGAAGGCTGGTGCCTTGGGCCACAATCCACTTTGAACATGCCACAAAACCTCTACTTGCATGCAAGCTGTGGCTTTAAGTATGTCAGGGACAACCAGTAGCATAACCAAGTGCCATGCATATGTGGGAAATGTGTTAGTGCAAGTCATGAAAGCAAACACAGCAGTAACAGCATTTGTCACACATTTTGATAAACTATGTATAAACTACACACATGAAAATTGGCACATGTCTATTAAAATGTATACAAAGCTATGACAACTGAACACTCTCCATGTGTGGATAAACAAATCTTTAGCTTGCCTACAGTACACACATATCCAACCTACATCATAGGGAGAAATGCAACCCAAATAATGTTGACATTAACCAACCTCCGCTGAAATATTTGCTATAAGAAATACCACCCAATATATTGACAGCCCCAATTGGATTACGTCCTACATATACATTGACTGAACTTTTACCCTTGTCCTGGCTGACTTCGGCACTGGTTCTAAGGTCAGATCATACCAAACACATCAATTGGATCATCAACCGGGGTTAAACAAACACAACCATAGTGATACATCCCAAACTATCCAGGAACATAAAAATGCAAGAAACGTAATCAGGACTAATATGTAATGAAACTAACAATTTTGCAATAATCCAAACAATTAAAACATGTGATAATGTAAATGCCCTTTGGCTTTGGGAGAGGGTGGTTTTAACAGAGGTAAAGGCAAGGGCAAATAACAATCTTTTCTTGGGAAAATGGGTAGATTGTCCTTGAAGGATTAGGGGTTGAGAAGTCGAGGGGGTGGAAGTGTTGGGTGTAGGTGGGTGTGTTTCTGGTGCTGCTGTCTGTGTGTCTGAAGTATCATGTTTGTGTTTTGTAGGTGTCAGTTATGTGGGTGATTGTGGACATTTGAGTTTTTTGTGTTCTGTGATGTGTATGTGCTGGGTATGCCCGGATGGTGGATGTTGTATGGGTTGGGTGTATGTGGGAATGCTGGGGGTGTTTGATGGGTCTGTGGGTGTGGTGTCTGGGGGTATGTTGGGGTGCTGGGTGGGTCTGTGGATGTGGTATCTGGGGCTATGGTGGGGGTGGTGGTGATGTTGAGAGGGGGAGTATCTTATAAGTAGTTGCATGCTTGTCTGTTTGGTGGTATTTCTGTTTTTGTGTGCTGCTTGGGGCTGTTGAGGCGGGTGCATGCTTATGTGTGAGTTTGCTTGGGACAGGTATGGGAATAGGGACATTGGATGGGGAAAAGGCAGGAGGTGGGTGGAAGTTTGGGGCAGGTGGAAGGCTGTTGTGAGGAAGGAGGCCAAAGACTGAAAAGATCTCTGTAGGGCAGACATAGCACTGTGGATGCTTTCCAGAGAGGCCACCATCTGTTTCAGGTGGCTGCCCTTCACCTGGATGGCACTCAGTAGTGCCATCTGACCTACAGAGATGTTTCTCAGGAGGTCAATAGCCTCCTCACCCAGGGCATTGGGATAACAGGGACAGGGGTGAGGAACCTCGAGCAAAGGAGATGGCTCCCCTCATAGGTGAATGGGTGCGGCCAGCAGGGTGGGGAGAAATAGGGAGGGTGGAGAAGGTAGTGTGGGTGGTAGACAAGGATGGTGTAGGAGCTGGTCTTGTGTATTCCACCACCATTAAGGAGTGTTCAATGGTGCTTGACTCTGATGATGAAGATGTTGAGTCTGTGTCCTCTGTGGCACTCCCCTCACCCTCTCGGCCACTGGGTTCCTCTGTGTCTGTTTTGTCACAAATGGAGATACTGTGGCCAGCTGCTTTCCCACAGTTGGCCCTGTCTTCTCCACTTGCCTGGGATGATGCTGAAATGACAAATACAAATATGTTTATTGAATGTGCCAGAACACACCAACAGCTTTGATCGCAGAACATTACTAAAATGTACAGTAGGCCCCAGCTACAAGGACCACTAAAGTGGCTTCAACATTAGTAAGACCACATGCGTGCATGCTACATGACCAATTGCATGACTGAAGTTGTGTACCAAGTAGGAGACCTAATCACCTCGAATATTTTGGCACTTTTAGCATACCTCATTAACCTGATGTTATCAATTAGTATGGTAATGCCAAATTCATTCCTACAGATTCCACACAAGGCCCTACAATCAGCAAATTTTCATATATCTAATACCACATCATGATGAAAGGATGGCCAACTAATACAGCTATGCTATGCTGGAGCAATATGTACAGTAGCAGGAATAAGGTGACATGGGAAAACTCGTCACACTGTTGAAACTTCCCAACGGTAATGCTCAAATTTGTCCATTGTCATAATACATAAAGGTGCAGCCTGTGGCCATCTAATATGTGAGCTCCAGGTTGGGTGGCACTCTGAAGGGGTCACTGAGGTTTAGCTAGCTCTCAGACAACAGTTTGAGAAGGCATGGGCTGAGTGATATGTGAGACTGTATACATAGCTAACATCTTGCTCAACTGCTTCCAACAGTACACATTGACAGAGCATGCTGTAATACATTTATTTTCTCATTAACCTTTACCTCATCATCAAATATATCAGCGGTACCCTGGAAAGCGTACTTTAGATATATGAATGCAACATAAGGAGGATCTAAGGCTTATCACACATCACACAACATGATGGTGATTTAAAGTACACAAAGTACAGGGCTGCACTATCCATAACATTTTCATCCAATGCATGGACCACACATTGTATCTACAATAATCTAAAAATCACTCTGTAACTCAGAGGCACATTGTAGCTTGTGAGAAAGGTAAGGACTACTCACCTGTGAGGGTCTTTGCCATTGGCTCACATGTTTTCTTTGTATGCCATGCCTCTTTGCTCCTTGTTGTTGTTTTACCATTTTCTGCATGCAGCCCGTCTTCCTTTGCCATAGGTATGCATGTGTTCTTACTTTGCTCCCCATAACTCCTTGCTCCTTGTTGTTGTTGCTTGAACATGTGGGTGGCTGTCATTTTGTCCATCCAGCTGGTGTCCCTTTGCCATAGGCTTGCATGTGTTCTTTATTTCCCATGCCATCTTGCTTTTTGTTGCTGTATACCATGTTGTTGACAGCCATTTTATAAATCTAGCTACTGTGTCTCTCACATAGGTGTGCATAAAACATGAACAATTATTGATCATCGTATTTGTTTAATTTAAGTTTATATTTTAATTGTTTTATTTTAATTTATTTCAATTATTCTATTTTGTTATTATTTTTTATTTTTATTTGATTTTTTTTATTTTTTGGTTTATTTTTTTATAAATGTGCTTAATTTTCCTTAATTCTGCAACATGCCTTGTTCCATCCATCCATCCATCCATCCATTCATCCATCCATCCATCCTCCTAATGTGCACAGCCGCACTACAGCATTAATTTCCGTTAGGTGAATAATAATTCCATCTCCTCCTGGACTTCCTGGCTGTGGTACACTGCAGACACACCAGCAGCTTAATTCATGTTTTAATGATTATTCCCTTTACCCTAAACCACCTTGCCGCCATAGTTTTTTTTGCCATTTACCAATCCACCTCTCACTGACTACCACGTGTATCTCCTTTAAAGCCGATGTAGATAAAGCAAAAAACTATGGCCCTCATTACAACATTGGCGGTAAATCCCGCTTACCGCCGTGCAGAAGACCGCCAACACACCGCCGCGGCCGCGGAATTCCGCTACAGCTATTACGACCCACAGCTCGGAATCCGCCAAAATCCAGACACCTACACAAGTCCGCCACACCAAAGGTCAGTGATAAACTGGCAAAAACAAAACCTCCACCGTCACGCCAACAGGAATACACCCACACTATCACGACCCACGAATCCACGCGGCGGTCTTTCGAGCACGATAAACCATTGGCGGTACACACCGCTGCGCTCAAAATACACTCACATTTACAAAACACAACCACATTGGACAATTCGAAATACACACACCTGATACACATACACACACCACTCCCACACATCCAATACAATATAAAACACACACCCACATCACCCACAAACCCTTACGACCAGAATTGCAACAGAAGGCCAGAGAGAGACACCACCATCAACAAACTGACATCCACAGGCACTCAACACCATCACCCACATAACATCCACGCACCTCACACAACACACACAAACACATACCCACACACATCACAACACACACCACCTCACACATCACCCACACCACCCCATGGCACCGCAAAAACACCCCAGGTTTTCTGAGGAGGAGCTCAGGGTCATGGTGGAGAAAATCATCCGGGTAGAGCCACAGCTATTCGGATCACAGGTGCAGCATACCTCCATAGCTAGGAAGATGGAGCTATGGCGCAGAATCGTGGACAGGGTCAACGCAGTGGGACAGCATCCAAGAACATGGGATAACATCAGGAAGAGGAGGAACGACCTACGGGGGAAGGTGCGTTCCGTGGTCTCAAGACACCACATTGCAGTTCAGAGGACTGGCGGCGGACCCCCACCTCCTCCCCCACAACCAACAACATGGGAGGAGCAGGTCTTGGCTATACTGCATGCTGAGGGCCTCGCAGGAGTAGCTGGAGGAATGGACTCTGGTAAGTCATATCTTTAACTACCATATCCCCCACCCTACCTGCATGCCAACACATACCCCCACCCTCGCCCTCACCCCCATCACCCCAACTCCTCACATATGTCCTATTATTACAAACCACACATCCCAACACCAAGCCCTGCATGCAACAACAAAGCATGGACACCCATCACCAAAGCATGTCCACTACACATACCCACACAGAACCCAAAACAATTATCACACAAGGTCCTAGACAAGAACGCAAGCACTGGGGTACAGGGTCACCCACCCATTGCACACCATGGCACACACAGATGCAATAATCATGCCTTTACACTCCTGCAGGACCCCTACCCAACGTCACCGGACAGGAGGTTCCAGACATGTCCACCCCCCCACAGAAGAGGCCCACAGTGATGACAGCAGCTCTGTCCAACTGGATCTAGATGACCAGCCCGGCCCATCTGGGACCTCGGGACAGTCGGTTCCCCTGACGCAGTCACAGGCCACCACAAAGCCTCCCCCCTCAGGAAACACCAGCACAGCACCCACCCAGTGGGCCCATACCTCTGTCCCCAGGACACGTCAATCAGCAGTGTGTCCACCACTACAGGTAACCCAGGCAAACCCACAAACCCAAGAACAGCAGGGACCTGGGGGCAGTGGCAGTGGGCACACGGTTCAGGGGACAGAGGCCCAGGAAAACCGGGGAACTGGGAGGTCTGCTGTGCGACAGGGGGAGGACAGGCCCAGGGAACCCACTCTGCATGAGGCCCTCCCTAACATCATGGGAGTGTACCATCATTCCCAGGAGACGATGGCAACAGTACTGGCCAAGTTTCAGGAGACCCAGCGGAGGCAGGAGGAACAGTATTTGGGGTTCAGGGAGGAACTCAAGTCCATCAATACCACCCTGGGCACCATTGTAGGGGTGCTGAAGGACCTTGTGAACACCAGGAGGGACACTGTGGCACAACAAGGGGCCCCTGACACTAGCCTGGATGATGAACTGCCCACCACCTCCGCCGGTGCTAGTGGACAGGACCACGACACCAGCACCCCACGCCCTGCAGATGGAGAACCACCCCGCAAGCGGTCTCTGAGATCCAGGACAAAGACAGAGAACAATGCCAAGACCCCCGCCAAGAAATGAGACCACCATGAATGTCATCCTTCTGTCCCACTTTGTCACCCTGTCCATCCTTAAACTGCCCTAGCTCCACTTTCTATGCCCCTTTGGACAATGCACCTGTGAGACAAATAACTGGACTCTGCCATTGACATTCCTCCACCATCACCCCTGACCATTTTACAACCCCCTCCACTATTTAGCACTTAAATAAACACCCTTGAATCACAAAACAATCTGGAGTCAGTCTGTACTTTCACAAATGTGTATTTGCAATAACTGAGGAAAATAGCAATGTCCATTCTATTGTCAACATACCTATGTCACACATCCCTAGTCCAGGAGGTAACATAGCAGAGGTCACACAGTGGGAGCCACATCTGTGAAATGGAAAGGCAAAGTGACAATTCAGGGTCCATACACTGGGTGAAAGTGGCAGACAGATGATAGGTCTAACAATTTTATCAGATGTAGGAGGCAGTGATGTCTTCTTACTTGTGTCTCACTGGAAGTATTGCTGGATCACGTTGTTTCTGTTGTCTATGTCCTCTTCGTCTGCCTCCTCTTCTTCACTGTCCACAGGCTCCACAGCTGCCACAAGACCTTCTTCTGGACCATCCTCCTGCAGAAAAGGCACCTGTCGTTGCAAAGCCAAGTTGTGCAGCATACGGCAGGCCACGATGATCTGGCATACCTTCTTTGGTGAGTAGTATAGGGAACCACCTGTCATATGGAGGCACCGGAACCTGGCCTTCAGGAGGCCGAATGTCCTTTCTATCATTCTCCTAGTTCGCCCATGTGCCTCATTGTAGCGTTCCTCTGCCCTTGTCCTAGGATTTCTCACTGGGGGTCAGTCGCCATGACAGGTTGGGGTAACCAGAGTCACATGCAAATGTCGAGGGAAATCTGTTAAACACATACTAACCCTTAGGGACAACCCCAGACCCGGACAACTATGCACAGGGTATAGGGTCCTTGTCCTCACCTATTAGCCACACACGGTGCCTCTCGACTTGCCCCATCACGTAAGAGATGCTGCTATTCCTCAGAATGTAAGCGTCATGCACTGAAACAGGAAACTTGGCGTTCAGATGGCAGATGGCAGATGTACTGGTCGGTCAAACACACCATCTGCATATTCATTGAATGGTAGCTCTTTCGGTTTCTGTACACCTGTTCACTCCTGCGCGGGGGAGCAAGGCCTCATGTGTCCCATCGATGGCACCTATGATGTTGGGGATATGTCCCAGGGCATAGAAGTCACCTTTCACAGTTGGCAAATCCTCCACCTGAGGGAACACAATGTAGCGATGTAGCTGCGCATGTGCTTCAGCAGGGCATATAACACTCTGGACAACACGTTGGAGAACATAGGCTGGGACATCCCTGATGCTATGGCCGCTGTTGTTTGAAAAGACCCACTTGCCAGGAAATGGAGTACTGACAGGACCTGCACTAGAGGGGGGATTCCTGTGAGATGGCGGATAGCTGACATCAGGTCTGGCTCCAACTGGGCACACCGTTCCTGGATTGTGGCACGATCAAGTCTGTAGGTGACTATTACATGTCTCTCTTCCATTGTCGATAGGTCCACCAGCGGTCTGTACACCGGAGGATGCCGCCATCTCCTCACCTGCCCCAGCACACGTGCCCTATGGATGAGAACAGCGAGCACAGAGTAAGCCAACACTGAGGTAGTAAAAAGAAAAAATTTATTGCACACATTTTTCAATACGCTATGTGCCTGTCTCTGTGTATATGCAAGGCCTATATATTTGTGACGCATTAAAAATTGATGCCATGTGGCCCCCTGAAATGGCGGCTGCCTGTAATGTGGGACAAGGGGATATGAGGTAACTGCGCTGGCATTGTACACCGTCGCAGTAGGCGGTCGAAGACCGCGGCGCAATCCTGCATTGGTTAACATTGGGCCCTATGGGTTCCAGGAGCCAATGACGATGTACGCTGGCGGTGACGGTACGCACCGCCGCGGACGTGACCGCCATTTTCTGTCTGTTCACTCACTTGATACCTGATCTTCGACAGGAGAGGACCTACACTGCAAGTGCTGCTGTGACCTCAGTCTGGAAGCGACAATGGCTCATGTGTCTGGGGAAAGGGCCCCTGCCTTCACATCGGAGGAGTTGGATAAACTATTGGATGGGGTCCTCCCTCAGTACACGCTACTCTACGGTCCTCCAGACAAACAGGTGACTACACTGTGAGCATGCTGTATGGGCAATGCCTGTTTGGAGTGCTGTGGATGGAAGATACGGGGGAGATGAGGCATGCATGATCAGACGGTGAGTGTATGTGCGTCAGGGCAAGGGTGGGAACGTGGGACAATTACTGTCAAAGTCCAGATGGTAAAAGTTTTATATTTTCCCCTGTACTATTCCTCTAGGTCAGCGTCCACCAGAAGAAGGATATTTGGCGTGCCATCGCCAAGGACATCCGGACCCTGGGGATCCACCACAGACGGAGCACCCACTGCCGTAAAAGATGGGAGGACCTTTGCCGCTGGAGCAAGAAGACAGCAGTGGCCCAGCTGGGGATGGCCTCCCAATGTGGGAGGGATGCCCGTTGCACCATGACCCCCCTGATGTTCTGGATCCTGGCGGTGGCGTATCCGGAGTCGGATGGGCGCTTGAGGGCATCACAGCAGCCACAAGGGGGTGAGTACACTCTCATTCAGCTGCATTGGAGGTGTCTGGGTTGGGGAGGTGGGCAGTGGTTACCTTAGGCTAGGGAGAGCTTTGTAGGCAAAAACCCTTTGTGAGGCAGGCTAAGTGGCACCCCATCCCCACCAGTGGTAAGAACCATCTACACCTAGTCAGGCTCCTGTGACTTCCTGCGTGCAGCAATCGGGCAAAGGCCTTGTACCCCATGTCCCTGTGATTAATTAGGGAACTTTAAGTGCATGGCTTAGTGCAGAGGGCTGCTGTGTCTGTAGTGTCTGCCGATGGTAGCTGTATTGTATGCACTGAACATGTCTTTCTTCTTTCTTCGACCCCCCTTTTTGTGGTCTCCCTGTTCTTGTGTGCAATAGCATCACCAGGCAGAGGAGCTGTTCCACTGCAGCAGGAGGGAGCTGCATCCCACATGGCCCTGGAGGGCCAGACAACAGAGTCTGAATTCACCAGTGGGACGGAGGGCGAGGGGAGCTCCACGGTGGGGACAGGAGCTGAGACCAGCGACACCGACTCTTCCTCTGATGGGAGCTCCCTTGCGGTGACAGGCCCCTCTGTGCCCACCACATCTACAGGTACAGCTGCCACCCCTCCTACCAGCACTGCCCTCCCAGCAGCCCCTCAGCGTGTGTCCCATGGCCGCTCACCCAGGAGGGTGGGCATCTCCTTCGCCCCAGGCACCTCAGGCCCTGCCCCAGTCAGCCCTGCTGCCCTCAGTGAGGAGGCTATTGATCTCCTGAGATCCCTCACTGTTGGGCAGTCTACCATTCTGAATGCCATCCAGGTTGTAGAGAGGCAGTTGCAACAGACAAATGCATACCTGGAGGGCATTCATTCTGGCCAGGCAGCCCAACAGCGAGCATTTCAGGCTCTGGCCTCTGCACTGATTTCAGCCATTGCCCCTGTGTCCAGACTCCCCCCTCCAACTTCCTCCACCCAGACCCAATCCCCAGTACCTCAGCCTATCCCAAGCACACCATCAGACCAGCATGCACACACCCCAACACACAAGGGTGGCTCTGGCAAACATAAGCACCACACATCCCACAAGCACTCACACAAGCATCATACCCATGCATACATACCAACATCCACTGCCTCCACTGTGTCCCCCTCCTCCACGTCTCCCTCATTCCTCCCTGTCTCGTCTCCACTCACACCTGCATGCACTTCATCTTCAGCCACTACCTCCATCACCAGCACGCCCATCACCACACACCGCTCACATGCACTCACCACCCCCACTACCATTCACACATCCCCTCTGTCCTCTCTCAGTGTGTCTGTGAGCCCTCCTCCCAAACTACACAAATGCAGTCACACACCCACCCAACAGCCATCCACCTCACAACAGCCTCCAGCCCATGCACCTTCACCCAAAGTCAGCATACGACCACCTCCTACAACCACTACCTCTTCTTCCACTCCCAAACCCCCTCCATCTACCCATCCCAGTGTGTCAAAAAAGCTTTTCCTCTCAAATGTTGACCTACACCTCCCCCCCCGTCCGTCCCCTAGGGCCCGCCTTTCCAGGTCCCAACCCAGCACCTCAGCCACCACATCACCGGGCACAGTGGTGCCAGCAATATCTGGTTTCTGGAGTGCGCCAAGCAACAGGGCTGCCAGTGTCCCAAGGAGCGAGTCCAAGGACATTCCCCCACCTCCAAAACAGAAGAAGTTGCCCACATCCCAGAGGGAGAAGGCCAAAACACCTGCCACCAAGGGCTCAGCCAAGACAATAGTTGGGAGTAGCAAGACAGCTGCGCCACCATCCAAGGTGGGGAAGGGCCCGAAAAAGAAAGGCAAGTCAACGTCGCCGCCAACCTGCACGGCGGACAAGACCGCCGCTGGCACCGCCACATGCACCGCCGCCACGGACACCGCCGCCAGCACCCCAGATACTGAGCCCTTCACCAGCACCGCAGACACTGTGCCCTTCGCAGCACTGCGGTCAGTGAGCCAGCCACCAGCACCGCCGCTACTCACACCACCGCCAGCACGGCAGTCTGTGAGCCAGCCACCAGCATGCAGTCAGTGAGCCAACCACCAGCACGGCAGTCAGTGAGCCAGCCACCTGCACTGCAGTCAGTGAGGCCGCCACCAGCTCCGCAGGCCCAATGACCGCCGCAAGCACTGCAGCCCCAATGACCGCCACAAGCACCACCACTACTGACCCCGCCGCAAGCACCGCCAGCGGCCCCGCGACATCCTGAGCCAGTGGCACCACTACAGAGAATGGCTGCCATCCCCAGTGGTAATTCGTACGAGGCTGGTAGTCAGTTCCAGGGGCCTGGGCAGCTTTGATGTTGCCCCACCGTCAGTGGAGTATCACACCCACTACCTCAGTCCTTGGCAGGATGAAGCACTCTGGGCACAAGGCCCCCTCCAGAACCAGTGGAGATTCACATCCACTACCTCAGACCTTGGCAGGATGAAGCACTCTGGGCACAAGGCCCCCTCCAGAACCAGTGGAGATTCACATCCACTACCTCAGTCCTTGGCAGGTTGAAGCACTCTGGGCACCAAGCCCCCTCCAGAACCAGTGGAGATTCACATCCACTACCTCAGTCCTTGGTAGGATGAAGCACTCTGGAGACAAGGCCCCCTCCAGAACCAGTGGAGATTCACATCCACTACCTCAGTCCTTGGCAGGATGAAGCACTCTGGGCACAAGGCCCCCTCCAGAACCAGTGGAGATTCACATCCACTATTTCAGTCATTGGCAGGATGAAGCACTCTGGGCACAAGGCCCCCTCCAGAACCAGTGAAGAAAGGCATCCACCTGAGAGACCGTGGCTTTGCACTACCCAGGATAAAGCAGTGGGCAACCCACCCACTGGAGAGACTTGAGAGACTGTGGCTTTGCACTCCCCAGGATACAGCAGTGGGCAACCCACCCACTGGAGAGACTTGAGAGACTGTGGCTTTGCACTCCCCAGGATACATCAATGGTCATGGAGCCCCCTCGTGGTGCTGGCGTCGTGCACTCATCCGGCTGAGGTGCCCCCACTTCCCTTCCCCCTGAGGTGCCTGTTTTATTTCGATCTGATGCCCCTGCAGTGTTCTCTCCATTTCGATCGGGTATCGAGTATGGGCCTCGCCCATGCATTTTGGGCCCAGTGGTCCACGGACTATATAGGTGCAGTACCTGGACTTGAATTCTTGGTGTACATATTTGTTTATAGTGTATATAAAGTTTTGACTAATGGATTTTACATGATTACAATTGTTCAAATCATTTCCTTTTGTCATTGCGTTCTTCCGGGGGGGGTTGGGGGGTGTAAATGTAATGTTTCAGCATGTATTGGTGTGTGTGTTATGGGTGAGGGTGGGGGTGGGGGTGTTGTGTGTTGCGTGTGTGTGTTACTCTCTTTTCCCTCCCCCCTCCCCTGTGTTGCAGGTGCAGTACTCACCGTGGTCGTCGCCGAGACGGTCGTGCTCCTGTTAGAGGAGCAGGAAGACTATTGCAGGGAGTATTTGGAGTTCAGGCTCCATGGCGTCCGGGTTCCTCGTGGGGTGTGTAGAGGTGAGTGTTTTCCCTTCCAAGTTCTGTTTCCGCCGTGTTTTTGTTCGCGTTGAATCCACCCCAGAAAAGGTGGCGGATTGGCCTGTCATAATAGTGTGGGCGGTAAATTGTCTTCCGCCTTTCTGTTAGCGGTGACCACCATGCTGTTTGTTTGTACCGCCATGGCGGTCGGAGTGTTAAAGTGGCTGTCTATGTTGGCGGTTTCCGCCATAGTCATAATTCCATTTTTTTTCCGCTCGCCTGTTGGCGGTTTTACCGCCGCTTTACCACTGACCGCCAGGGTTGTAATGAGGGCCTATATCTGCATGTTGCGCTGTCTGATTTGAAATTAAGGTGTGGTTTGACTTTACAATGTCTGATTAAATTGGTATTTCTTGACCAACCACACTAATATTACATTTGTTTGTACTATTTCAACCTGCAACAATGTCACATTTCACTAACTACATGTTTTTCTTGCTTGGTTGCTTTTAGGTGCACAAGAGAAGAGATGTCACATCACCTTTAATACTGCCAAAGAGAAGGCCTGTACAGTTACTTCAGTCCTCCAAACTCTTCTGCTTGTGCATCTTAATGCCACTGCCAACTAAGAGCTTAAGATTGACGAAAAGGAAGGTGCACCCAAGAAAGTGGTCATCTAGAAGATGTAGCTTTCCACCAGTGGTGGCAACCTTTTGCAGGAGAAGTGTGCCTGCCATACCGGCCTCTGGAAAGGAACCTGAGAGCAGGACTCCCACATTAACAGCTCCACCCAAACCTAAGCCCAAGACCATGCCTGTCAAGGAGTCAGCCACTGCAATCATCGCAACTCTGAAGAGCAATGACGTTGACTTGTATTTGTCGCTTTCGCAAAGTAGTACCCAATCATTTCAGGAAAGTGAGCAAAGTGGACAGCAGCCAGCAATAGTTGATCTTCCCAAAGTTGGAGCAGAACAAGAGGTTGAGCTTCCTGCTGAGCAAGAATCTCCTCTCAATGGCTCCCAGATCTCCAGCAAAAAAAGGAGAGGTACTACTCCTCTTTCTTCTCCAAGCACCACTTCTTTTGAAAATGAATGGGCCATGGAGTGGACTTCAGCAGAGTCCGGGAGATGCCAGGAGAGGCAAGAGAAAATAAAAGTTCCAGGAAGCCTTAGGGTGATGACAACGAGCCAATCATTGTTATGGAAGCAGGCACAGAGGAGCCTGACATTACTATCCAACCTGTTCTGAGGAATGCGGCACAGGCAGCACCACCAGCTTCCATATTTGTAATGCCGCAGAGACCTGCACCAACCAGTACCTCAGTAGAAGTATGTCCTACAGGGAGGCAATTGACACACTCACCTCCAATTGATCCTCAGTAATTGGCAGTGGCCCAATAAGAACGTAATCCTCCTCAATTTAGGACTCTTTTGCAATTAGCAAACAGGAGGAGAACATTGCAATATGCTCCATTTGTCACACAAGTGTTCGTCGAGGTAAGCTTGGTTCACATTATGGTCTGGAGGCCAGACAACTCATACGAAAAAACATCACACAATCCAGAGGGAAGAGCACCTTAAAAAATGGCTGAATGTGGTCGCAGTGGCAAAGGTGAGGAGAGCCAGAAATCTTCAGCTACAATTGGTCAAGTCATGGTGGATTATGAGGAAGAAGAGGGTGAAATCCTCAAGCAAAACAGCCCTGTCCCCAGCAATGCACCAGAATCACCCACTTCAGTGACCTTGCATCAGCACAGGAAGACTCAGAGCCAGATGGAGATACTATGGCATACGTTGGCTGCACCACAATGCACATGGAATCTACCACCACTTGCATCACAAACATTGCCTGCTTCAGAGGCCCCAAAAAATAAATAAATCAAGGCTACTGTTGTGGGCATGTTTGTGCAGGAGGGTCCCTACTACCACAACCACCCAATGGTAAGTTTGTAGAATGGGAAGCTGGCAAAAATCTTAGCGCTGGACCTCCCTCACTTTTTCTTTTGTGAAAGGTGTGGGGTTCTTAAAGTTCATGGCAGCCATCTGCCCGAGATGAAAGGTTCCAAGTCGGACCTATTTTGCCAAAGTTGCTGTTCCAGCACTGTATCACAGTGTGCTGCATTTGGTTGGACAAGCTTTGCAGCAAAGTATTGTTCACACTATCCACATGATGCTAGACATGTGGAACAGTTGTCAGGCTACTGATTACATGTGCATCACTGCCCATTGGATTTCTTTTGCAGTTATAAAACAAAAGTTAGTTACTGGTCATGGCCAGAAGAAGCATTCAGCGGCATGCAACAATAGTCATGTTTGTCTCAGAGAAATCACATACAGCTGCAAACATATTGGACACATTTAATAGCAAGGTGTCTGAATGGCTGCAACCTAGAGGTCTCCGAATTGGATTTGCTGCCATGGAAAATGACAGTCACATAGTCAATGCCATGGCAGAGGGTGGCTGTTTTAGGGTCCTGTGTATAGTGCTTGCATCAACCTAGTTTATCAACATTTTCTCAGGAAAGAAGACATAGTTAGCAAGCCCATAAGCAGCAGATTATTCAGAGTGGTAACCGAGTACCAGTTACAGCTTTGATACAGGAGGTGCCAACACATTGGAACTCAACCTATTAAATTTTGCAACATCTGAGCAGTAGAGACATGTCAATGCCTATGTTGTTGATCAGGGAGGGGAAGCAATTGCAAAAGCTATGATCATGGATGTGGACAAATGCGGCCTAGTCAAATGATGGCACAGATGCTGCTCCCTTTTGAGGTTATCACACAGGGAGTTAGCAAAGATAAAAGTATGACGGCCAAACTATTCCCTTGTTGCTGTCAGAGTCACCAGATCCTCGGGGTCTGTGCACGTTCCCAACACGTCCACTACTGAACAGCTCCAAGACTCTGATAGATAAATCACAGAGACTGAGAGAGTCCAAGAGAGGAAGAGGGAATTAGGAAGGGAACAGCTGGAAAGGAGACCTGTAGTAAGAAAAAGGTTAGAACACACAATATGAAAATTATATCTCCTGAAATCAATACTAGATAAATTAAATGAAAACTTTCTTATTCAAGTACTTTCCTTTACATGAGAATCAGAAAAAAAACATTCTGTCTAAATTTTAAACTAGTCATATAAATCCTGTTTTGAGAATGTATACTAGGACCATACAATATTGCATCTAGAAACTCTGGTCTTCTGTGTACTCTTAAAATGTTTCAACACAAATTGAGCATATTGCAGATATATATATATATATATATATATATATATATATATATATATATATACATATAGTAAACACCATAAAAGGATTGTGCACCATGAATAACACAATATGGATTCAGGAAACAAATCACATAACTTGTCAACTCGAATATTACATATTAAATATCTTAGAATAGTAGCATACAATAAACAACATGAATTAAACTCGAGGAGAGAATCGTGCGTCTTGCCAATTTAAGTGTTACCATGTAAAATACCAAGAAATGGTAGCACGCAATGAACATCAAAGTCAAATCATCATTAATCGAATCGCGCATCTTGCCGGATCGTAAAACACGATGTAAATGTCAAGGAATAACAGCTCACAATAAATAACAAGATCAAAGTACAATGAAACAAATCGCGCTTCTTTTGCCGATTCTTAATCCACCATGTAAAATGTCAAGAAATGGTAGCGCGCAATGAACAACAAAGTTACATGCTCATGAAACGAGTTGTGCATCTTGCCAATTCGTAAAACATCATATAAATGTCAAGAAATAGTAGCGCGCACTGGACAACAATGTTTAAACACCATAAAACGAATCACGCGTCTTGCCAATTCTTAAGCCACCATGTAAATGTCAAGAAATGGTAGCGCGCAATGAATAATAAAGTCAAACCTTTATGAAATAAATCGCGCGTCTTGCCTATTTGTAAACTACCACATAAATGTCAAGAAATGGTAGCGCGCAAGTAATCTGTTACTCATTTAAGAATTTAAACCAAGAATATGAAAATTCTAAATAGCGGTGTCGGGACAGTCCAACCACCGTCTTACCGCCTGGAACAATGATCACCAATGAAGGATTAGGGCAGAAGACTGGAAGATCCAAATAGGCCGCCAGGACAGGAGCTCAGGAAGAAGCTGCTGCTCTGCACCGGGACCTCTGAATAGTGAGCACTGGGAGTTGGGCTGGCTCTCTTTTATAGAGTCTTGGCCCAGCCCAGAACCACGCCCAGGCATGTTGCAGGGAAAGTCTCTGGAAGGCCCTGGAAAGGGGCCATACCCTAACACACTCTGAAAACCTGCAGCAATACATTGCAAAGGAACAGTATTTGTAAGCATATTAAAAATAAGTTTTCAGGATTGAACTCTGTAATGCAAAAGGTTAAACCACAACATATCAGCACAATGCATAAATTACTTTGTTTTGAGAGTGCTGGGTTTTTGCATTTTTGATGCCAATAGGGCGCATATTACTCTGGTGTTGACAGTACTCCCCACTCCCAGATGCGCTCTAGGGCCTGGTTTGCTTGGATTAAGACGATGAAAGCGTCTCACAAGTACTGGAGCATGAACATCAGATGCGGAAACCCATGAGTTACTTTCAGGACCATACCCTTTCCATGAGATTAAGTACCATAGATTACGCCCTCTCAGTTTAGAATCCAACACTTTCTTGACTTCGTATTCTTCTTCCCCTTGTACTAGAAGAGGAGCTGGATAAGGGTGGACCTTTTGGACTGCCTTTTTCAAGAGGGAAGTGTGCAAAACTGGATGAATCCGTAAGGATCTGGGCAATTGTAGTTAATGGGTCACCGGATTGATTTGCTGAAGGATAGTATAAGGACCTATGAATTTAGGTTTAAACATGTGCTTCTTCTGGATGTCTATATGTTTTGTGGAAAGCCACACTTTGTCACCTGGTTGATATTGTGGTCCCTCACAATGTTTATTGTCATAATGCCTTTTATATTTTTGTTTGGCTTTTTCTAAATGCTGATGAATCAGTTTCTGGGTTTGATGGAAATGCTGAATGGTTTCTGACACAACTGGAGTAAGAGAACTTTCTTGAGGAATTGTGATGGGCAAGGTGTCAGGATGATAGCCAAATAAACCAAAAAAGGGTGTAACGCCAATAGAAGTGTGGAATGAGTTATTGTAAGCTAACTCAGCTAACCAGAGCATAGATGTCCAAGAATGAAGTGCCTTTTCAGCGTAGGCACGTAGTTATTGTTTCAAAGTCTGATTTAGTCTCTCTGTTTGACCATCTGTTTGAGGATGGTGACTAGTAGATAGCGTAGATGTCACTTGGAGTGTTTTACACCATGTCTTCCAGAAATTAGAGGAAAAGTGTGACCCCCGATCGGAGAGGATAACCTTTGGCAGTCCATGTTAACAAACTACTCTGTTCAGTAAAATAGTTGCCAATTCACTAGAAGTGGGCAATTTTTTATAGGCGATGAAATGTCCATATTTCGTGAGACTATCTACTACCACCAGAATTACTGAATGATGTTGAACCACTGGCAGACTGGTAATCAAGTCTAAAGAAATGTGTTCCCATGGACGACTTGGGGTTGGAAGTGGATGTAACAACCCTTTTGGTTTTGAAGGACTTGTTTCAATGCAAGCACAAACTGCACAGTTGTTTACCATTGCTTTTACATCTTTTGTTAGGGTAGGCCACCAAAAATAGCGTTGGATCAGTTCAAGAGTTTTAGGAGTACCTGGGTGACCTGCCGTAGGTATAACATGCAACCAATGAAACACTATCTTGCAAAGTTTGGTAGTGGGTACGAACAAACGAGCGTCATGAAAGGGTAAACCTTGCTTGATTGACCTTTTGGGATCTGCTTGGGCCCTTGTTTGCCATTTTTCAACAGTGAAAGAGTTGCGAATTTCTTCAAAGAAATCTTCAGTTTTTATGATACATAGAACCTTGTCAGGAGCAATGATAGCTCTGTAGGCTTGAAATGCAGGCAACGTGGTAGACTCTTGACGGGACTAGGCATCAGCCTTGCGATTATCTTTACCAGGCCGGAAGGTTACTATAAAATCAAATTCGGCAAAAAAAAGCATCCAGCGTAATTGCCGGGGGGTCAAAAGTCTGGCGGAACTCATGAATTGAAGATTACGATGATCAGTATATACTGTAACAGTGTATTTGGCACCCAACAAATGATGTCTTCATTCTTTAAAGGCGTCACGAATCACCAGAAGCTCTTTTTCAGCAATGACATAGTTCTGTTCGGCTTCGTTCAACTTCCGAGACACATAAGCTACAGGATGAAGTTGACCAGTGTCTTTATTTCGTTGTGATAAGACGGCTCCTATTGCTACATCTGAAGCATCAGCTTCCACTATGAAAGGTTGATTCGCATCAGGATGAGTCAAGACTGGGGCAGTGGAGAAAGCTTCCTTCAAAGTCGAGAAGGCTTGATCAGCTTCTGGGGACCATACAAACTTTTCTTTCTTTCTTAGTAGCTTAGTGATTGGAGCCACTGTCTGGGAGAAATTATTTATGAACCTCCGGTAAAAATTTGCAAACCCCAGGAAACATTGTACATTGAACAGTCTTTGGGGTGGGCCAATCAGACACTTCTTTTACTTTCTTTTCTGCCATCACCATACCTTGAGGGGTATAATAACCCCTAAAAACTCAACTGTGGTAACATGAAACTCACACTTGGTTAGTTTGCAATATAAATGGTGTTTTCGAAGGGCTGCAAGAATTTTCTTGACATGTTGGACATGTTCGTTTTCATTGTCTGAGTAGATCAAAATGTCATCGATGTTGACTATGGCAAATATGTCGAGGTACTCTCTAAGAACGTCATTCAAGAAAAATTGAAATGCTGCTGGAGCATTAAACAGACCAAAAGGCATGACGGTGTATTCAAAAAGGCCATATCTTGTCTTGAATGCTGTTTTCCATTCGTCACCCTCTCTCATTCTGACCAAATGATAAGCACCTTTAAGGTCAAGCTTCGTGTAGATTTTTGCTTTCTTTACTTGTTCCAATAAGACCGGAACTAGGGGCAAAGGATATTTATTCTTGATGGTGACTTTGTTCAAACCCCTATAGTCGATGCAAGCTTGAAGTTCTCCATTAGCTTTTGTAACAAAAAACAAAGGTGAATCTGCAGGAGACTTAGAGGGGCGAATGAAGCCATTGTCCAAAAACTGATCTAGGTATTTTCGTAAATGTTGATTTTCATGTTCTGACATGGCATATACACGACAGTTGGGAAGTATTGCACCTGGGGCTAGATCAATTTGACAGTCATAAGATCTATGAGCAGGTAGAGTCTCTGCTCCTTTCTCATCAAATACATCTTTGTAAGATGAATACTGTTTGGGCAGCTGAATTTCTTTCTCCGCGGCAGTAGCTATGTAAGAGTTGCAAACTTTTGGTACTTGAATCTTTTGGAGACATTGTTCGTTACATAGCGCAGATGAGAACACGATTTTTCATTCTGCCCAATTGATCTCCGGCTTGTGATGAGTTAACCATGGCAAGCCGAGGATAATCCCATATTGGGGAGCATGGATCACGTCAAAGATGATTTTCTCTTTATGTTTCTTTCTTTGAATCTTATCTTCACAGATCATCGACAAGGGGATAGTCTGAAGAGTTACCGGACCTCCAGTCAAGAGTTTTCCATCGAATGCCTGGATGATTTCTGGGGTCTTCTTTTCAATACATGGGATCCCCCATGCACGAACCAATTGGCCATCAACAAAATTCCCAGTAGCCCCAGAATCGACTAGAGCTTTTTTGAAATAGATCTTTTTCTTGACCTGAACTCTTATTTCCAGTTTAAGATGTCTAGATTGTGAAGGGTCCATGGTGACACCCAAGAGCAACCCTTCTCTGCATCTCAGGTGTTTTAGTTTTCCAACTCCACTGGTGCATTGGCTGCGACCTTCTGAACTGGACCTTGCTTGTTCTTTGGTTTGATTGGACAATCTTTGGCAAAATGACCTTTTCGCCCACAATAAAGATATTGTCAATTTTTTCTGCGGAGGTCCTTTTCATCTTTGGTCAAAGGTCTTTGGATGGTTCCAAATTCCAGCGGTTCCGGCGTTCTTTCTTTCGGAGTTCTTGAGTCTCTGTTATCATGAACGCGCCATGAATATTTTTCAATCTTTTTGCATGTTCCTTTACATTCTGCTAAACGATGATCAAGTCTCAAGACAAGATTTATTAATTCCTGACAGTCTGTAGGTTGTGGATCGATTTGGGCTAAGATATCTTTTAATTCCTCCTTGAGTCCCTTGTAAAACAAGACGGCTTGTTTTTCTTCAGGCCAGGATGTCTCGGCAACCAGCCGGTTAAAGTTGGCAAAATACGACACTAGGTCTCGATTTCCTTGGCGTAAATCTAATAATTCACGATCTGCTGACTGTGTTACAGTTCTACGATCAAAAACTCTCTCAAATTCACGAACAAAATGTCTCCAGTTATACAACAAGGGACTATTTTTACGCACAAGAGGAATTGCCCAAGTAGCTGCATCCCCAGACACATATGATAACAAGAAAGCTACTTTGGAATGGGCATCGGGAAAAGTATTTGGTCTGCAGGTGAAGTGTAGTTCCACTTGAACCAGGAAAGATTGCTCTTTCAGAGGGTCACCTGAGAAACGTTCTGGGGGAGCTAAAGGAATTGCAGAAGGAACATTTAGGGAAATCGAATTACTTCCAGAAGCCTGAGAAGAAGTACCTGGCCAAGACACACCTGTGGGACTTTGTTCCTTCTTCTCTACCTTATCTTGCAACTGACTCACTCTCTCTGCTAAGCTAGTTGTCAATTCTTTGGATGATACCTCCTCTGCTTGGAGCTGGGTGATAGCCTTGACTAACTCGTCTAGCGTGACCATGCTGAGAACATACACAAGCCAGGAAGATAATAATTTGTGGGCTCACTATTCTGTCAGAGTCACCAGATCCTCGGGGTCTGTGCACGTTCCCAACACGTCCACCACTGAACAGCTTCAAGACTCTGATAGATAAATCACAGAGACTGAGAGAGTCCAAGAGGGGAGGAGGGGATTAGGAAGGGAACAGCTGGAAAGGAGACCTGTAGTAAGAAAAAGGTTAGAACACACAATATGAAAATTATATCTCCTGAAATCAATACTAGACTATGATTCTAAGCCTAGTCACTCTGAAAACATGAACAATCTAAGACTTAAGTTTAAAATGACTAAGTTTCAAGATGGCCGGACACCTGTAGGGGAATCAAGATGAATTAAATGAAAACTTTCTTATTCAAGTACTTTCCTTTACATGAGAATCAGAAAAAAAAACATTCTGACTAAATTTTAAACCAGTCATATAAATCCTGTTTTGAGAATGTATACTAGGACCATACAATATGGCATCTAGAAACTCTGGCCTTCTGTGTACTCTTAAAATGTTTCAACACAAATTGCGCATATTGCAGATATATATAGATATATATATATAGTAAACACCATAAAAGGATTGTGCACCATGAATAACACAATATGGATTCAGGAAACAAATCACATAACTTGTCAACTCGAATATTACATATTAAATATCTTAGAATAGTAGCATACAATAAACAACATGAATTAAACTCGAGGAGAGAATCGTGCGTCTTGCCAATTTAAGTGTTACCATGTAAAATACCAAGAAATGTTAGCACGCAATGAATATCAAAGTCAAATCATCATTAATCGAATCGCGCGTCTTGCCGGTTTGTAAAACACGATGTAAATGTCAAGGAATAACAGCTCACAATAAATAACAAGATCAAAGTACAATGAAACGAATCGCGCTTCTTTTGCCGATTCTTAAGCCACCATGTAAAATGTCAACAAATGGTAGTGCGCAATGAACAACAAAGTTAAATGCTCATGAAACGAGTTGTGCATCTTCCCAATTCGTAAAACATCATGTAAATGTCAAGAAATAGTAGCGCGCAATGGACAACAATGTTTAAACACCATAAAACGAATCGCGTGCTTGCCGATTCTTAAGTCACCATGTAAATGTCAAGAAATGGTAGCGCGCAATGAATAATAAAGTCAAACCTTTATGAAATAAATCGCGCGTCTTGCCTATTTGTAAACTACCATATAAATGTCAAGAAATGGTAGCGCGCAAGTAATCTGTTACTCATTTAAGAATTTAAACCAAGAATATGAAAATTCTAAATAACGGTGTCGGGACAGTCCAACCACCGTCTTACCGCCTGGAACAATGATCACCAATGAAGAATTAGGGCAGAAGACTGAAAGATCCAAATAGGCCGCTGGGACAGGAGCTCAGGAAGAAGCTGCTGCTCTGCACCGGGACCTCTGAATAGTGAGCACTGGGAGTTGGGCTAGCTCTCTTTTATAGAGTCTTGGCCCAGCCCAGAACCACGCCCAGGCATGTTGCAGGGAAAGTCTCTGGAAGGCCCTGGAAAGGGCCCACACCCTAACACACTCTGAAAACCTGCAGCAATACATTGCAAAGGAACAGTATTTGTAAGCATATTAAAAATAAGTTTTCAGGATTGAACTCTGCAATGCAAAAGGTTAAACCACAACATATCAGCACAATGCATAAATTACTTTGTTTTGAGAGTACTGGGTTTTTGCATTTTTGTCGCCAATAGAGCGCGTATTGCTCTGGTGTTGACAGTTGCATCTGCTACAGGAGCAGCAAAAGAATGTGTCTGAAAGGTGCACATTCGGAGGTGTGAAAAAACCCCAGAAACGCATGCCTTAGTTGGGAGCATAGGGCCAGATGTAGCAAGTTCCTATTTTGCAAATCGGAAATTGCGAGTCGGTGCGACTCGCAATTTCCGATTCGCAAAATCAGATGCAGAACGGTGTCTCAGACACCGTCTGCGATTCGCTATGGGGTCGCAAAGTCCACCTCATTAATATTAATGAGGTGGGTCGCATTTTGCAACCCCACAGTGAGTCCCTGCACTCACAGGGATGGTGGCCTGCTGAAGACAGCAGACCTCCATGTCTGTGACTGCATTTTAAATAAAGCAGTTTTTTATTTATTTTGCAGCCCGTTTTCCTTAAAGGAAAACGAGTTGCAATACAAAAAAAATAACGAAACCATTTGTTTTTGTTTTTTCAGAGTAGGCAGTGGTCCATTGGACCACTGCCTGCTCTGAAAAAACCTTTTTGGCAACATTCACAAAGGGGAAGGGGTCCCATGGGGACCCCTTCCCTTTTGCGAATGGGTTACCACCAGTGTGACACTGGTGGTAACTGCGAATTGCTTTGCGACTGTGTTCGCGAACACAAATCAATTTGGCATCGCGATGCGAGTCGTAAATAGGAAGGGGACACCCCTTCCTATTTGCGAGTCGCATTCACATTTTGTGAGTAGGTACCGACTCGCAAAATGTGAATGTGCATTGCGATGTGCATTTTGCATGGCACAAACTGCAATTTTCGCAGTTTGCACCTTGCAAAATGCTTGCTACATCTGGCCCTTAATCCTTTGCTCACCTTGTAGTGCAAGGCTGCAAAATGATATTATCTCATCCAAAGAGTGCCACCCTACTTGATTACCACTACAAAAATGTCCTCTTTCAAAATACAAGAGATGGATTGCTAAGCAAGTCAGAGAACTGGAAGAAGAATGGCTGGATCTTAAAGTCCCACTCTGCAGTTCTGGGGTGCTGCTTCAACTTCCAGAAAGGGCAGCCTAGTGTCACAGCAGCCAACACCAGCAACAAAAACACCGGCAACAACAACATTAGAAGATCTGACCCAACCTCTGCATTGGATTGGTTTCAAGTGGCAGGTATTAGGTCTGGTGCAGAGGTGAAGGCAAAGAGGTCAAGGAAGTAGCAGCACCAATGACACTTCAGAGGATGTTCCAGGAATATCTGGATGACCCAAAGGAGGTATATATGGATCGAAATCCATTGGTGTATTGGTATGGAAAGATGCACCAATGGCCACAGCCCAGCAGGCTGGCAATAAAGTATCTGGCTTGTTCTGTAGCCAGTGTGTCTGCTGAATGCCCGTTCAGAGCAGTTAGTGCAGTTGTAACAGTGAGAAGGACCAGTCTCTCACCTCAAAAGGTGGAGAGATTAACCATAATCAAATTGAACCAGCATTTTATACTACTGATTACACTATTCCCAAAACACCACAGGAGGAAAAGGAGGATGACTTGTCAGAATCAAGTGTGTTTGCTGACCTACTTCTGGGTGAACCACCTGAGTTTGAGGGCAAACTCTAATTTACTGGCTGAGTATGCCAGTACCACCATAGAACTTTTTAATTGTTTCTTGTTGAATTTTTTTCTTTCTTTCTTTGCCAAAACAAAAATTGTTAGAGTTGTCTATCCTTTTCTTTTACATCGCCTAGCTGGTCTGCCCTAGACCATAGATGATTAAAAGACTGCCAATGGCAAATTCCAATGTGTTGCTACTTGCTACCAATGGAGTAGATAATATTTTGTTGAAGCACCACGCTTGGATTGGAAGAGGTAACTAATAACTATTGCACCAATGAGTATTGTGAGTGATGAATGATGATGTATGTGGTGGCTGACAGTGCAGGAGGGAGTTCAACATAATTGTAAACTTGATTCTGATAATTTGCACTGTTTGTGGACTGATGGGTGATCTTTTTTCCTGAAAGTGATTGGTTTTTCAAAATGAGTGAAATTTACCAGCAGGGTCCACTCCTTTTTTCTCGCACCTCAGACCAGACCAGTCACTTTAGTTACCAAACACAAATCTACACAAAATACTGCAGTTCTGTTTCTCTATGTGTTTTTTAACAAACAGCAGTACACTTGACTACATCGGTCTACAACACTCAGTTTGAATCTGGGGCAGAGTTCCTCAGAATCAGGAGGAGGAAGATGGAAGAACTCAAGGTGGGCCTACCACAACAGCTAAGAGGAGAAAGTTATCAACTTCAAAGAGAAACCATAATGGCGAGGACTCTGAGGCCTCCTACTTACTCAGCTCTGTGAACTGAAGAGAGATGCATTTTTAGGAAGTGTTGCTGAGTATGTGTTTGCTGCATTGTTGGTTCAAATGTCACACTCCTCTTATCTTATTGTTCTGCCCCAGAGTCTTCTTGGTACACTCCTGACTCCTTATGAAGCTTACCTTGCTGTCTTTTGTTTTTCAGTATGCAGGTCTTCTCCCAGGCCTCTCCTACATGACACAAACTTGGTGATAGCTCATGACTCCAAGTTACCTACCGTACAGGTTCAGCCAGCAGGCTTCCAAGAGTGACAGACATTCCAAGAAGCACAGAGATGCCCCATCCAATTTGATAATACAGTATTGTTTTCCTTTTAACAATCATAATTTTTAAAACTGGGTGGAGGAACTTCAATCCTCCATCATTTGTAATTTTCAAACCTAGAAGACACAGCATTTAGAGATATCCCATCTTGGATCTCTCTGGGGCAGAAGGACTGTCTGCAAGGCATTTAACTGAACTGTATCATACGTATCCCTTTTTGTTTTCCTTCTACAACAGATTGATGATGGTGTGCTGTGCAGCACCCTAAATAATTTTGTTGTGGTTTATTTTTGTGTAGTGTTTGTCTTTGTCACACCTTTCCTCAAATCCCCTTTCCCATTCAATTTATCAAGCTCCTCACCCTCTTCCACGGGCTTTGTGATTCACTGAAATGTGACTTACGTTTATACTATAAATGGATCTTACACTTACTGGGGTGGATGCGGTGAAAGTGACACCAACTCACTGCATGACCTTCTATTATCTGAGGCATATTCCACACTGGCCCCATAAACATAATCTTTTATGCCTTGTGTTGTGTGTTGCATAAATGCTTAACCTTGTCCAACCTATGTTGTCTCGTAACCCACTCCTCCTGACTCTATGATTTCATTTCCTAAGTTTACTTTTTAAATACTAGTGTCGCGTAGGCTCTCATTATCCTAATGAGACCACTGGAATTTGAGCAACAAGATTTTCCACGGTGTGGGGGACTGAGTCTCGTCCACAGTAGATGACGCTTGTCACTCCAAATCCAGGTTTTGCTCCGGCTAACTAGCACTGCCTCATCTCTCCCAAATGGTAGAGACAATTGGGCAGCCGAGCGCATGACATCTTAACACTTCTCAGGGAAGTCGTGGTCACTCAGGTCACAACCGGTTCTCTCATACACAGAGCGGTCTCATATATAAATGACAATAGAAGCAGTATAAGTTTTAAAGATTGGTTTAATAAAACGACTGCATTTTAGATAGCAAAGCGTGAGCTGCAAAAACCAGAACTACACCACACAGTAATATTAAAATGGTGACTATGAGAGTGAAGCACAAGAATAAAGCTATTGTAGTGCCGCTAGGTTATTCTCTCTCTAAGTTATATTTTCGAGCACAGCATCTTAAGCTCTAAGCCTGCCTTTCAGGTTCCCCCAGGAGGACATCGACCCTCATACCTGAGCAAAGGCTTGTAATCTGCATCAGCATCTGCAACGGGGCATTCAGCATACAGTTGTGGGTCCCTGGCTGGAATCTCCCTCTTGAAGTGTACTAGGACTAGAAAGTGTTTTTATAACTAACACGCAGATGTTCTAAGGAAATGTCCCTACGTAAGGATGTGTATTTTCTACGAATGCTGGAGACTAAACTTCTACCACGTTTACCGGCAATGTACCAGACTGTAGCCTTGACTGAAGAACAGGGCGATCAAGAATGCATTATTTGAGAACACAGTGCTGAACTAAGCTAAACAGTGTGATAGCAGAAATTAAAACAAGACCGTAAAAACTGGTTATTGTAAAATAACAGTGCAAAGCTGAATAAAATAAATCTAGGGCAAAGTGCACAGCGACCTAGTATGTTTAACTAACGTGCAAGATGCTACATTAAAAATGGCTACACTACACTAGCTCATCACTATTGCTCAGAAGAAGTTTATAGTGCTAGTTTTTATTATCATATAAGGTCTTCTTTGTTGTGTGTCAAATACTATTACTTTGGTAGTCTGGTCTCAGTCTTCCTAAAGTTATGATATAATAAGACCCACCAACTCTCTGTTTTCTTTCAATCTAGTTGACCATGATGGATAATCCTTTCATTAATCCTGCAGTTATAGTTAGCATAGATGGGAGTGTCACAGTATGTCTTCCCTGTTAACAGGCTAGCCTGCTACTACTACTACCACCTCCTTAAGATGCCACCTCAGGGAAAAATCATGCAGTAAGAAGACTCCCTCACTTCTTCTACTTAGGCAAGAGAACCATAGATTGAAGTAAACTTGTTTAGTTAGTAATTAACTCCTTCTGAAGATGATGTCTGTGTATATCTAGCTTTTTGTAGACAAAATAGGCAATGACAATCATCACCTAGTGGCCAATATAGTGCAAATGACATATATTTTTTTTGCAGATTTAGAAAACAGCTCACAATAAAAGCCAGCAGTGCAAACTAAAAAAAACAAAATAAACATTTGAGGCATACATCAAGAAAAATAAAGTATCCACTTTTTATTTTAACAAATACAAAAATCCACCCTTTTCACCCACAATAGTTTCACCCCTCTCCCCAAACAAATAGTCCCATCCCTGAAACGTCCAACAGAAGCCCAAAGCGAAGCTTCGTCCCAACTACTCCTCCCTTCTCCACCAGCAACTCCCTCTCACCAAAACAACATTTTTTAAAAAGGGCTCAGAAGAGGGCATTGTCCATAGGGGTCTGTAGCTGGTCCGGGCTCCGCTCTATGCTCCTTAGCCAGCTTTCAATGGGGTTGATCTGCTGCAGGACACAAACCTGGATTTGCCTGTCTGAGTGAGAAGGGGTGACAGCAGTGGCAGTCAGAGACCTTGACAGCTGGCAGCAGCTGCTAGTGGCCTGGAGAATGGAGGCAGGTGCTGGCATGCTGCTGAGCTGGGTCCTGGGTCCGAGGCAGCTATATCACCCTCTTCCTCCCCAGGACAACCAGCTGCTGGTATTCATCCTGGATGTTCTCTAGTCTCTGCCATCACAGAGAGGCCCCTCTCTCCTGCCTGGGTGGTGGTCATCCAGCAGGAGTAGCTATAGCGAGAAAAAAAAGACACCTTATAAAGAAGGATCTCAACAAACAGTTCAGAAGTAAGTAGTAGGTGGCACACTGGCACTACATTTCTGGTACCCTAGGGACATTGGAATTTTATGTGATTATAATTAGGAGAGTCACAGGGTCAGTTTTATGTGTTTATCTATACATGCCTCACATAAAAAGCACTGACTGTCAGCTAGAAAAGAATGAAGGTAGAATAACACCAGATTAAAAAAACTGTGATTTCATTTTTTTCTTTTAAAGGCTTTTCTACTAAGTAAACAAACACTTTTAGTGGAAAAATAAAAATTAATTACCTCTCATTTATGAGTAAGGCATTATGCACAATGGAGTACAAGCTGTGCCAAAATAATGGAGGCATGCTAGCCAGCGCTTTGAGTACTTTGCAATTGCCTGCAGGTAGGTTAGCTGTAGTTGGCAATGATCTATCTTTAATTCAAATGGTCCTGCTCTTCCCCAAATGCCTTTCACTTAGTTTCTACCCTGCCTCCAAAGAGGCAGCTGAATAAATAAGATAAGTCACAGGTCATGTATGAAATGTGGATATAATATTTATCATATCTGCTGTAAGTAGACCGTGGGAAAAACTATGCACTGCAATACAAGGAAAAGAACGTGCTACATAGATTGCATTTGGCATATTCATCACTGAGTATCCCTTACACCAAACTTGAAATCAAATCAGGTACTTAATAGCCCCATTTTACTCCACCACCGCCACCGCAAACTCTTTCCAACAAATTAATTCACTGGGCAGTAAGGAGAGGAAACTTGACTTATTCTACTGCAGAGTAAGGCAGGGGGATTAGGCGGGTAGGTAGAGCTTTTGCTATAAAATAGCGGGGTATCAGTGATCATTGATTCATTATGTGCCTAAACTTTGGCCTAGTCAGTCACTTTGTAGATGAAAGTCTAAAGGGAAAAATCTGAACAGCCACAAAATAAATCTGTTATTGGAAACAATAAAATATATTTTTAAAACACCTCACATAGCCATAAAAATGTGGCACATGTCAAGAATGTATTTTTCAATGTATTTGATAGGCTGGGGTAGAAGAACTTAGGAAAGAATAAACGAGTGAAGCACTAAAAGGTTACTGAGTGGGCAAAAGGAAAACAACACACCTTGTGTGTTTGGTTTCCAATGCATTGAAAACTTTGTAAATGCTGCATTACTTGAAGCAGATGCACATTGCACAGTCAACACTGCAGGCACAAATTGAACCATATTGCACTTGTTCTGTCATGGGTGGTCAAATGCCATGCGCAGGAAGGGGTTAATGAATGATGATGATGGGTGGGATACATATCTGCCTTGTTTAACAAATACAGTGAGTCAAGGGATTAGAACACAAATTAAAATACCCCACACTCTGAAGTATAACTTTGATAACCGTAAAACATAAAGTAAGCAAAGTATGTGAGCAGAATCCACCTCTACAGAAGGGTTCCCTTATCTTTTAATACAAGCAATTATTCAATCATCCTTTCAATCTTCCAACTATATTATTCACCAATAGCCAGCATGATTTAAGCTTTACTTTCTCGCATCCAGTCTTTCACTGAAATTCACAATCCATTATCTGACCATTCAGTAACCAATATCCACCCTTCCTTTCAATCATCCCTTCACCTATCCATCCAATTACCCAATAGTCACCCAGACATCCTTTCACCCACCCATGCATCCTTTACTTTCACTCATTTCACATATCCTTTCATTTAACCTTCTGTTCATTCCCGTTTCAATCAAGCCATTATTTTTAGCGTACATTATGTGTGCTTTTGCTGAGCTGCAGATAGAAGAGACCATAAGTAACCCAACCACCAATGTAGCTGTAACAAAGGGAGATTCACAATCACAATGAAGCACATGTAGCTGTAATAATAACTTTCAATAAACAAGCACTGTGATTTAACACTGCCCGTCCTCACTACCGATATTCTCCCTGCTCCTTCTGCTCCTGCATCAGAATTTGACTCCGTTCCACTGGTGGTCGGTGTGGCTAGAAAAAAATATTATACAGTTTTTAGATGCAAGGTACATCTTCCCTTAATTATTTAATCAAAAAGCAACCACAATACATTGTTACAGTTCCGTTAGCAATGCAGGATCTTCTCTCAAAAATATCACTCTGGACATTTTGTTGGTTCAAAATGTTAGAAAAGCCAGGTAGTCAAACCAACCAAAAACTTGCATAATGGAGGGGCAGAGCTTTAGCCTATGATAATGATGACTCAGAATCATTGAAGTGCAATGAAGGGATGAAATAAAAATGGTCAATGAAAGACAGAACAAAGATAATGCAGAGATACCAAGAATTAAACAAAAATTGGATAGGGAAATTGGCAAAAAGTAGACAGTATAAAAAAAGGAAGCAATGCAAAATTAAAAGTAGTATAATTGTGGGCAGGGGTAAAAGTTAGGGAAATAATAATATTAAATAAAAGGACTTTCTAGGATGATCAGAGCCAACAGCACTGGTGCTGGTGGTCTGCGCCTTCTCAGCTCCTGTCAGACCTGCATCTCTGGTGCCCCTCTTTTTGCCCTTGGGTGCTGATATAAGAAAGAAAAAAGATAAAAATATAGATTAGTGGTACAGTTAATCTCCACAAAAATATTATAACAGTCAAATGCAGTAACATTGTACTTATCTAAATCAGATTGCCTATGATATTAGCATGATTGACTATCGTTGAGTTGGCTATACTCCTAAAATCCCTATCACAAATTTCCTTAACAAAAAACTAGATTTGCAATATTAATTGCAATGAATGTTCTTTGATTATATACTCAATTCTCAACTCCCTTGATGGACCAACTTAGGCCCAGATTTAAGACAGCCTAGGGCCTTCTTGTGCCACATTAGTGTCATTTTTTTTTTAAGCTAATGGGGCTCAATGAGGCCACAATCACTGCACCAGATTTACATAGTGGTGCAATTCATGCATTAAGCCACTTTGTACCCCCTTGTGCCACATTATTCCGGTGCCAGGCATAATATATGCAATGGGGGTGTTCCCAGTTGGGGGGGACGAAATAATGGCGCAAAGAAATCTAAAATATTTCTTTGCACCATTTTTTGGGGCCATTTTTAATGCCTGTTCAGAGCAGGCGTTAAAAGGGGGAACACCATTGGTCCACTATGTTCTGTTCATGGTTAGCACCAAACTTTGGCGCTAACCCTGAGCAGTGCATCAATAGCGCCAAAAATTTTGATGCTATTGCCCCCTACCCTGCACTATGGTGCGCCGTATTTTAAATATGGTGCGCACATGGTGGCGATAGGGGGGCACCAAGGAGCACAAGAAAAGTGGTGCTGCACTGGGTGCAACTCCACTTTTCTTAAATCTGCCCCAGAATCTCCCTTTTTGGCATTACATAGATCGATACTAATACTACACATCACTGTGAAATTGCTTGGGACTGTATGAGCTAAATCACAGAGAATGCTAACTCACTGATATCACTAATTCGCTATGGTGACCGGAGGACAGAGAAGTATGCATTGCAATGGCTTCTAAATAATCAGCCACAGGAAGCGCTGAACACCTGCCTAGCTCAAATCAATCTCATAATACCATTCTTAATGTAAGCTAAATGCGATTTGCCTCTGAGTGTGAGCAGCATGCTAGTCAGAAAAAAACGTTAGCACTATAGAACAAAAACTCAAGAAATAATTTAATTAATACTCACCAAGCTCTGGAATCTCAATGCCTACCAGGTTGAGAAGGTCCTGATTACGGTAAAAAATACATAAAGTCCCAAAAAGCACAAAAAAATGAAAAATAAATAAATAAATAGTCGGACAGAAAAAAGATTTGCTAGTACAGTAAACAAAAATAAGGGTAGAATAATTAGAAGAGTGAAGGGTTGAAAAGGTTATTGAGGGATGAAAAAATAGTCCAGGCACCATAAACAGAGTGAAAAACAAGATGGCCGCACCCATGAAAACTGTTTGGTGCTGTTCATGTGTGATTTTGAACATGAGAACGCACTTTGCATTGGTTTTGATGTAAAATGCAATGCAAATGGGTGCAACAGGGAAATGTGCCCACCCACGGAACTCCGAGTAGCACAGCAGAGTTTTTTGCTACTTTGCAGAGTTCCACGTAGCGTGACTCCACCCAGCCTTACATATATGTTGTTCTGGAAACGTGGTTGGAGCCATTGATGACACCTATATTGCATTAGTACCACCACAAGCCATTGAACATATTTATAGAAATAGGTAGCACTTCCATTCTATCGACTTGCAAGTTGTCTGCTTGCCAGATTTGTATATTTCAAATGTCTGTGCCCAGATCTCTGGTTCAGCCCATGATTCCTTCATAATGCGGAAGAGCGCTATACCCCAGCTGATGTCACAATTACAGCCGAAGAGGGTCTGGCTTGTTGGTATAAAAAAATCTGTCCTACTTTTTGTGTGCAATGTCACACGCTACAATCAGAAAGTATGTGACTCATTGTAACACTTATGTCTTACAAAACAGGAGACTTTCCATATCCTAACCGCCCTCGGTTGTTAACACCACTCAGGAATCCATCTACACCAAGAGAAGCCTGCTTCAATGAGGCCCATGGAAGAACACGGCCACCAGTGGAGTGGCCTTTTGGACTCCTAAAGGCCAGATTTCACTGTCTGAACAAGTCTGTGGAGCCGTCTTCTCCTCCCCCAGGAAGGTTTGTCAAATTACCATGGCCTGCTGCATGCTCCATAACATCACCCTGCAATAGAACATCCCTTACATCACAGAGAATGGAGGCCCTGAAGTGCCACCAGGTGAGAATCCTAAATTGCCAAATGATAGTGATAGTGGTGAAGAGGAAGGAGCTGACTTGCAACAAGATCTTATGTCACAGATGTTGGGTGTGCAAAACCTGTGCACAGCTTGCACAATGAGAGGATGGAAGTAAAGGAGACTCCATTGGACTTGTACCATGTCATGTAGTGGCCATAATGCATTATGTGTGTCATCATTCTGCTCAGACAATCTGTAGTTGTAGACCTAGTTCAAGAGTGTTTCCGTTCACATTAGTTAACTACTCATTTTGTATGAACTGTATGTAGCCATTGATGTGTTTCATCATTGTAGGCCAAAGTGTTTGTGGCACTTCACATACATTTCTTTGTGCCATACCACCAGATGCAGTAGCACTAGACTGTAGTGACCCTGTGATCAGAAACTGTTCTACTGCCATTTATCTGAGTCTTGCTTCACATGATGTAGGATTCCTTTTGTTAGGTATACGATATGGCTCCAGCTGATGACATAGACCAATTTCATGTTTGTCTATTCTACAGGAAATTGTCTGATAAATCCCATCCTTCCATGTTCTTGAGGACCATAGCTGTAAATGTGATCACTTACACAGTATAACTGAGTTGTGTATGATTTGCTATGTTTCTGACATCTTGTGGGCCTATAAATAGAACAATGTAATAAAAATGACACTTGTGTGTATGTGTTGGTGACATTGTTATGTATACATTTTATACATACAACATATCCATGCTTACACAAGTAGCTTGATTTGTCATGGATTAATTTGCATGGTATTACATATATACATTGCTAAATGTGAAATTTACTACAGCACACAATGAGTTTGTGACTTGTGAATTTATTGAAGTAGTAAAGGTAAAGACATACTTAGTGCAAAAAAAAGTATAAAAGAAAAGTGAAGTAGTCACTCATGGTGAATGAAACCATAGATGTAGATGCCAAATTATCTGAAATCCAAAGTCCAGATTACTCCTCTCATCAGAAATGGAAGTATCCAGAATTAGTCCACAGATTGAATTTGTGGCATGCAATGGAGGAAATTAGGGTTGAGGTTTCCTGTTGTCATTGGTTGGTGTCTTGACATCGCCATCCATTTTTACATGGATGTCCCTGCTTGGGAGGGCAGGGGGATTCCGCTGCTGCAGAGGCAGGGGTGTCTGAAGGTGTTTTTCCTCTGGCATGGCCTCCATTCCTGTGGCTACCACAGATTTAGATGGGCTTGATGTTGTTGCATTACAGGAAGAAGTAGATGGCGGTAGAAAAGCCCTCCCTCGGATTGTATTGATGTTCATCAGCACCCCTGTTAGGGAACTCATGTTGGAGTTATAGGCCGCCATATATTGGCACATGTCCCTCTGCAGCTGCTTTATTTCCTGGAGTTCAGTAATTACCTGGCCCATCATGTCTTGGCACTCCTGATACACACCCAAGACCTGGCTAATAGTATCTTGGTGGTGAGTGCCCCAGTGGCCTCACTCTGTCAGCCCACAGTATCTCTCCCATGGACCCTACCCCCACAAGCCTCTGCCCTTGGCCCAGGGTGCCCTCTCCAACTGGGTTCTGGTCCCTATGTGTCAGGACTGAGGATTTACACTTCAGGACTGGGGGTCACAAAATTGGACTAACTGTGCTAGGTGCACAGGTTGGGAAGAATGGTGTTGGCTGATGTTGTTGTGGTGGGGCGGGAGTTGTTAGTGTGGGCACAGTGAGACTCACTGTCCCCACCTCTACATGTGCAGGAATATTGTCATCACTGAGGGCTTAATCTAGGGGTGGAGTGGGAGATTGACCTATTGTGAAATACAGAAATATGGGCCAGATGTATGTACAAAGTGGTTTTACGAATACCAAATAGCGAATCTTTGTGATTTGCTATTAGGAAATTACAAGCTGGGATGTAGTACAGTGTATTTCACACTGTTTGCGCTTGCCAAATGGGTTGCAAGAGACCTGCCTCATTAATATTCATGAGGCAGATTACAATTTGTGACCCCTTTGGGAATTACCACAATCACAGGGATGGTGGCCTGCCAGGGGAAGCAAACCACAATGTTTGTCATTGATTTTAAATAAAGCAGTCTTTTTTGTAATGCAGCCTGTTTTCCTTAAAGGGATGGGATGCATCATAAAAAGAAAACTGAAGTGCTCCATACACACTATAGCATTGCCGCTGGCTCGATTACAAGCCAGAGACAATGCTGTAGGCTGTTTCTCACTGGGCCAGAGGGCGGAAGCTAGTGTGGCAGCCTCCCTGCCGGGCCCATTATAAGTTTCCTGCTGCCTCTAACCCAGCAGGAAACTTATAATGGGCCCGGCAGGGAGGCTGCCACACTAGCTGCAACCTTCCCATCAGGACTTGAACTGACAGGCTTTTCCATCCGCCAAAGTAATAATGAGGCCTTTAGTAAGGAGTCATTCATGCCACCAATAGTTTCAGTTGAGGAGACCAGGACAACATCAAGCTAGGTAGGCAGACATGTCTCTGAATAGAGCTTTATGTGTAAATTACTCAGTCCATGAAAAGTAAACATCAGTTGTAACATGGCAAACTAATGGGAATGGGCAAGAGCACAATGGTCTCTTGTTTTAAGTTACTGAAACAGGCCTTCATTGTAGTTGTGGCCATGTCACTTTCTAACTCTCAACACCAGACAAAAGGTAATCTCCATTAAAACATCAGTTGTGACATGGCAAAAAAGTGAAATTGGGCGAGTACAATAGCCTCTTGTTTTGAGTTACAGAAACGGGGTCTCGTGGTAGTTGTTGTCATGTCACTCTCTACTTCCCAACACTTAACAAATGGTTAGTTTTACATACCTGTTGCCGAACTGCAGTTAGGGTGGACCATACATATACTTATTGATATATACCATGGGTCCTGGAATTATGCCATTCTAACAAATGGCATGTAATGGAGATTGATACATGTGATGTTAGATCCAAAACACATTGATGATCTAATGTCTCTGAGACTTTGGGTATTGCATGTTAGGAAAGTAGATAGACAGCACAATGGCAAAAGTTGAGATGACAGTATACAGGACATTGAAGTGTTATGACAGATATTGAGGTGTAACTTACTAGAGTCTACTCCCACTGCTATTATTATGTAGCCCTCAGGATGCAGGTTGGCCAAGACCTTCTCATCCCAGGGAAAGAGTTATAATGGGGTGCTGGAAGGACCACCACTAGGCATCTGGGCCTCCTGGTGTTGCTTGTAGCCCAGGGAATGCACCTGCCCCTCAGGTCATTCCACCTCCTCCTGATTTCCTCCTTTGTGCATAAGGTGATGCCTACAGCATTCACTCTGTCAACTATTCATTGTTAAATTTCCATTTTCCTACTGAAAGGAGTATGTTGGATTTAGGCTCCTAACAATTGTGGCTCTACTCTTATAATTGTATTTACCATAACTGTCAACTCTGCCTCAGAAAAATGTGGACTTTTTTTAACATAACTTAACTGTAAATTAAAGTTGGTGGCAAAGACTAAAAAACAAGACAAGTGATATAAGGGGAAAAAAGTGTGTGGAAAGTGTTAAATGGGATAGGAAAAAAGGCCTACCTTATCTCACAAAAATAAAGCAATGATATGTGGTCTCTGCCTTGCTGTGTTGCAGTGGAGAAGCATATGTAAATATTTTATGTGATGGATTGAGTTTGTGTTTAACTATCTTGGTTGGTGTTGGTTACTTGCTTTTGAAATAATTTATATATAATTGTATTATATCAGTCTTTATTTACAGTGGCATGTTAAATAATTGTTTGACTTATCTATAAAATATATGTATTATTTGAAAAAATATTTGTTTTTCAGTTTAGTGTTTATCATAGATTTGGAGGACATTGGTATGTCACCATTTATTTTACAATATGCTTTTGTCTGTAATTACAAAGTGATATACCTCTTTATTATTTATGAAGAGTTTGACTTTAAATTGTAGCATATTGTACATTCTTTTGGTTGGGTTTAGGGGTAATTTGGCTAATAGATTGTTCTATTCGTAGTTTTTGGTAACTATGGGCCAGATGTATGAAACTTTCTTGCACTCACAAACGGTGCGAATCGCAAAAATTGGCCGTTTGCGAGTGCAAACACGTGGTCTGCGATGCATGAAAGGCATTCACAGACCAAAAATAAGAAATCGCTAAAATTGCGATTTTTTGCGTTGCGACCTGGTTTTGCGAGTCGCATTTTGCGCATCAGTATTTACAGTAGGAAATTGCGAGGTACAAATTGCGAGTCGCAAAATTCAACTCGCAAATAGATGCATCAAAAAATCGCAAATAGTGATTTTTTCGCAGAATGGCATTTTGCACATGCAAAATACCACTAAGTGAAACCAGGTGGTAACCAGGTGCAACCTATATAAAGAGACCCAGAATGCCTCAGACTCTTTTCCACAATGGCTGCACTCTACGTCATGGCGAGGAGGATGAGGATCTTGGCAGGTTTGAGGAGAGGGAGGAGGAGACCGGAGCGCATTTTCAGAGTGCGCATTACACTTTTTAACCTGACAGAGGAGGAAATATATGAGAGGTATAGGTTGAACTCAGCCATGATACTTGATCTGATAGCTGAGCTACAACCCATACTGCAGCGCAGAACACTAAGGACTCACAGCATACCCACCCATGTGCAGGTATTATGCTCCCTCCACCTACTCGCCTCAGGGAGCTATCAAGGGGTCATAGCAGCAGCTGGAGGGGTCTCACAGAGTACCCTCTCCAGATTTTTCAATGCATTTATCAACGCCATGCTGAGCAAACTACACCAGTACATCAGATTCCCCCACACCCCACAGGAAATACAGCAGACAAAAATGTATTTTTACCAGATAGCACAGTTCCCCCACGTCCTAGGTGCCATAGATGGGACACATGTTGCAATCTGTCCACCATCAGCCACAGAGTATGTGTACCGCAACTGGAAATACCAATATTCAAGGAATATACAGGTGATTTGTAATGCTTCCTACATCATAACTGATCTCGTGGCCAGGTACCCAGGGAGCACACATGATTCATACATCTTTCGCCATAGCGGCATACACACAAGACTGCTAGCTGGGGAGTTTGGAGAAGGATATCTACTAGGTATTGTCCCTCTATACAATGGCGCATTGATGGCGTGCTGATGTCAGATGGCTCAGTTACTCATCATACCCTCTGTCCCTTCCAGAAGACAGTACCTACGCAGTGTGCACCTACATGATGACGCCCCACCTCAATCCTGCAACACCTGCTGAACGGAGATACAATGCAGCACACAGGGCGACCCGCAACGTGGTGGAGCGCACCTTTGGACTGCTGAAGAGTCGCTTCCGGTGCCTCCACAAAAGTGGAGGGGCACTACAGTACAGTCCAGAGACCACATGTAGAATAGTGGCTACTTGTGCAATCTTGCACAATATAGCTACATCCAGGGGCATACCTGTAGAAATCTGTGAATCTGAATCTGATGAGGATGATAATCCCATACCGCCCCTACAGCCAGCAGACAGGAGCAGTGCAGCAGAGGGAAGGCAAAGGCGTGCTGACATCACACACAACCATTTCAGATGTAAGACAAATGCACTGACAACTGTACCTGTAGTGAATTAAATTTCTTACCTTAAAGTCAGGTAATGTTCGTTCTACGAATAGCAAAAAAAATGATGTAAAAAACTAGAGACAATAGAAGTCCAGAGTAATGCACTATTACGTCATAGTGTACACATTACCCCTCTTGTCGCTGCAGTTATTTTTTGCGGCCACGCACACCACTCGGGTGCCCAGTTACCTCACTGGCACCTCTATTGTCCACCTCAGTGGCAGTGCTGTGCCTGGCACTGCGCCGTCTGGTGTCCAATGCGGGTACAGCTACACTGCTGAGGCTGGAAGTGTCCTCTGTGTCCCCCAGTGCAAGCTCACTAGGTGTGGCTGACCTCTGTCCCAGGATGTTATCGATCACATTAGTGATTTGTACCAGTCTAATAGCCACATCCCTGCTGCTGTGTGCTGCCTCCACTTGTGCAGCCACTGCACGACGTGCAATCAGTGACGTTGCAGTAGCCACCCTGTTCACAGAGCGACAGAAGCCCCTGAACATGTTCATGAATCTGCGCTCCTGTCTGCGGTGGCTCACCCTCTCATGGCGCAGCTCCTGGCAAAATTCAAGCACAGCACAAGTGTCCTGTGATGCCTGCACCTGTCCCTCATGCAGCAGTTCTATGTTGGCATTCAGGCACTCAAGCTGGCGATGCAGGCCCCCCATGTTGGTGTTATGTTACTGCATATTTTTTTGTAATCCAAGGATCCTTTTGTTTTGTAGGTGCTGCTGCTGCAACATAGCAGCTTCCAGCCCACCAAAGAAGGAGGGACCCGCACCTGCCTCATTCTGCTGTGCATTGGCATTTGTCGCCATCCTGCGGGGTGCTGTGGTGTGCTGACAACTGGCCTCCAGCATCTGGCTGCGCCTGCCTGTTGGGGATGGTGTAATTGGCCCTTCCTGCTGCTCATCTGAGTCTTGGCTGAGCTCTGGCAGTGGCAGTGCCCTGGGCCTGCGTCGGACTGGCGCAATGGTGAGAGACCCACTTGTGTTGGAATCAGAGGCTGGATGGGTGTCAGTCTCGCCTACGCTGGCTGATGCTGTGGCTGCTGGGCCTGGCCCACCTGCAACGACAATATGCAGCATGTCAGTTATGTTTGTTGCAAGTAAGGTCACACAATGGTAATAAGGGTACAGGTACTTCTCTTCACTGTATTGTGGGTGTTATGCTCCTCTGGGTGTCTCTCTACTTAAATACATTGTATGTGCTACATTCAGCTCTGGGTTGTGGACTGCCACTCCCATAATGCATTGTTGTGCTGCTTCTAAGATGTGTCATGGACTACTTCTCACAATGTATTACATTACTTGCTAGTTCCTAAGGGGCTTTTGTGTATACACATATGGGGTTACAATTCAATATTGCACTTACCTTGGCTGGTACTTGGGGGCATATTTATACTCTGTTTGCGCCGAATTTGCGTCGTTTTTTTCGACGCAAATTTGACGCAAAACTAACTCCATATTTATACTTTGGCGTTAGACGCGTCTAGCACCAAAGTTCATGGAGTTAGCTCCATTTTTTGGCGTGAACACCTCCCTTGCGTTAATGATATGCAAGGGAGGCGTTCCCGTCTTAAAAAATGACTCCGAGGCATGTGCGTGGTATTTATACTCCCGGGCAAAAATGACGCCCGGGAGTGGGCGGGGCAAAAAACCCCGCATTTGCGCCTCTTTTTAACGCCTGGGTCAGGGCAGGCGTTAAGGGACCTGTGGGCTCAGAATGAGCCCAGAGGTGCCCTCCCCTGCCCCCAGGGACACCCCCTGCCACCCTTGCCCACCCCAGGAGGACACCCAAGGATGGAGGGACCCATCCCAGGGAAGAAAAGGTAAGTTGGGGTAAGTATTTTTTTTAATTTTCTCTTTTGGCATAGGGGGGCCTGATTTGTGCCCCCCTACATGCCACTATGCCCAATGACCATGCCCAGGGGACATACGTCCCCTGGGCATGGCCATTGGGCAAGGGGGCATGACTCCTGTCTTTGCTAAGACAGGAGTCATGTTGATGGGGGATGGGCGTCGAAAAAAAATGGCGCAAATCGGGTTAAGACGATTTTTTTGCCTCGACCTGACTTGCCCCATTTTTTAGACGCCCATACGCCATTTTCCCCTACGCCGGCGCTGCCTGGTGTACGTGTTTTTTTTTCACGCACACCAGGCAGCGCCGGTCGGCTAACGCCGGCTAACGCCATTCTATAAATACGGCGCCCGCATGGTGCTTCAGAATGGCGTTAGCCGGCGCTAATTTTTTTGACGCTAAACTGCGTTAGCGCAGATTAGCGTCAAAAAGTATAAATATGGGCCTTGGTGTGCCGGAGGTGTCAATCTCAGTGACCCCAGTCACAGCTTCAGGGAGGAGTGTCGACTCCACTAGGTCCTCTAATGGGGTAGATGGTGCCTCTATTGGTGGACCGCCTCCTGTGCCCCTGGCCTCCTGCAGTCTTCTTGCCACCCTCTCCTTCGCCCGGGACCGCAGGTCATACCACCTCTTCTTTATCTCGTCGACCGAGCGCTGTGCCACTCCAATTGCGCAGATTTTGGATTGAATATCTGCCCACAGTCTCCTTTTCTCACTCTCCGGCACCTGGAGTGAGCTTTTCCCAAAAAGGCGGTCATGGCTCCTGACCACCTCCTCTGTCAGCACCTCAAGCTCCTGCTCGCTGAATTTGAGCTTCCTCTTTCTCTCTCCCTTCTCATTTCCTTGGGCTGAGGTGTCCATCCTTGCTCAGGTGTGCTGCCTCCTTCAGAATGTTGCTAAGTGTGGCTGGGCTGCTCTCTCTGGATGCTAGTTTGGGTGTGGCACCTGAAACTGCCTGGGATGACTCACTTCCTGCTTGTGATGTCATCAGGCTCCTCCAGGTGTGCTTTCTCGAACTTTCTCACAATTTGCGATTTTCAATTACCGAATGCATTTTGCGAAAATGCTAATTGAGATTCGGTAAATGGGCCTCGCAAACCACAAATAGCGATTTTAAAAAAATCGCTAATACCGAATCGCAATTATGGTACATGGCCTATTGTGACTCAGATATAGCGATTTCTTAAAAATCGCTATTTGCGATTCGCAAGGCCATTTCTTCATACATATGGCCCTAAGTTATTTTTTTTCTTTGAAATCTCTTTATTGACATTTGTTAAATAACAGTCTGCATATGCACTTGAGCGCAACATCACTGTTTGTATAATTGTAGCAACATGGATAACCACAATATTGAAAAAACAGAATTACTGTAGTCAGAGATCAAGAGGTGTGAAAAGAAAGGTTGAAACTTACAGAGAAATAGGGTAGAAACTGCCTGTGTGTGGCCCTAGATGGGGAAGGGGCGATAGAGGAGGCAGGGGTGGGGGGGCCAAGGGGGGAACGGCAATAGCGCACCCCCATCCGCTGTGTGTTTTCGGGTGCATGAGTCGTTCGCTGAATGCAACCGTAATTTATTGGTTGGAAGTGGATAGTTACATCGGTCCAACATTGTAGACATTGCGGGTAATAGGGCACCCATTTCCTGCATGTTGATGCATTGGTTCCAGGTAAAGAACGCCTTGGCAGGTACGTAATATCTTCCCTTATGCGCCGTGTATGTGGGTGATAGGGTTGCAGGCAATATTGTCTCGGGCTCGGTATTTCTCCAGAAATGTGATCAGCTGCGTGGGACCCCACTGTGTGAAGAGTGAGGCGTTGTATGTGTTGTGTTGGGGCAGCCTCTAGTGTGCGCTCTCCAGTGACCTCGTGCCTCAGCAATGCAATGGATATGTGAACTATATGTGGCAAATAAAGTTGCTGGTAGTTTCAAGGGGGTCGTCTATCATCTTTATTCTCAATTGATACAACGAGGGAGTCCCATGTGTCCAATCCCTTGATCGTCATTCCCCTATCTCGGAGAGAATGCAGTACCTGTGCCTCTGCCTTCGCCCATTTCAACAGTTCGCCTGTCAAACGGTGCATGTCCGGCACATTTGGTGCCTTCCACTGCATTGCTAAGAGGCGTTTATATAGCACAAAAACCAGTTTGATGCACCTGTGCACCTGCTTCCCTCCCTTGGGCTTGCCAGGACCGCAGCACAGGTGGGCAATCCCACGTCACATGGAAGAAGGTAGCATCCGGGTCATCACACCTCAGGCATTCCTGACTAGCTTGGGGGAACATTCACCGGAGCCTATGCGGGGAGAGGTACGTTTGATGTAAATAATTGAATTGCGTGTAACGGAATCTGGGGTTACGTGAGACTTCGAGTGTCAAGTTAAGTGTGGTGTTCCATGCCTGTTGTATCAGTGGTGTGGGGAGAACCAGATCCCACTTGACCTTCGTTTTTGTCTGAGCCACATCCAGGCTCCTGAGCAAAGTACTGTATATCTGAGATTGGCTGAGCTGCATACCTAGATCGGCTAATAAATCATGCAAGTGAGGGGCGGTTGGGGGCTCGCATTCCCCGCAATGCCACGTGGTGCATACGAGCTGCCACAAAGCGCAGTGTGTTATAAATCAACCCCGACCCAAGTCATGGGCATTCACGAGTCCAGTATAGGTAAAAAATGTACCCTCTTCAAAACTGTCCCCTATTGTCTGTATGCCGTTTGTAGGCCAGGAGGACAGTCTGTGCTATCCATCCATCCTCTAGGCACTTGGGATGGACTGCAGGGGAATCCTGGGTGAGTAGGGTGAAGCCCTGTGCCCATCCAGTACGTAGTGGCGCCAATTCCATCGAGCTGCATCTTACAGGATGTTGTGGTGATGCAAGGGATTGCTGTGGTCTAGCAGCCATCGCAGCACATTAGTGTGACCCAAGGAGGCATGTACCATCCTTGCTTCTGAGCTTGGGGGGTCCTGCATCCAGTGTAAAATCCAATGTATCTGCGCTGCTGCATAATACAGCTCCTAGTGCGGGGCGCCTAGCTCCCCCTGCGTGAGCGGTAAGTGTGTGGCGGCAAGAGCTACTCACTGATGTCTGCAGCCCCATATCAAGTCAGGCAACAGACTATTCAGCGTTTTAAAGAAGACATTATCGTTAGTGCAGAAAAGTGATATAGTAGCCATGGAATTATGATAATCTTCTCGATCGAAGCTCTCCCCAGTGGGGACAATGGGAGCGAGTGCCAAAAAGGCAATGCGCCTCTGATGGATCTGAACATGCGTCCTAGTTTCCCCTCTCTGAGGTCAGTTGCACTATGATATGTGTGGATCCAGAGGTATTTGAAGGCGGTATAGCACCATGGTAAAGCATATGTCGAGGAAGTGGGACGAAGAGTGTCAGGAACCAGTATCATTGGGAACTGGCAGGACTTTGTCCAGTTCCCAAGCAAGCCAGAGAGGTCTCCAAATCGATCTAGCAACCGCAATACGTCCGGGAGGGATTCTGTGCAATTGCGTAGGTATATCAATGCATCGTCCGCTTAGAGGGAGACGATTCGGTGGGTATCTCTGGCAGGTATGCCCCATTCTAGAGCCCTGCTCCTGAATCGCCAATGCAAACAATATCGGCGAGAGGGGCAACCCAGTCTTGTGCCTCTTCAGATGTCGAACCTATCCGATATGATCCCGCCCGCCTTGACCCGGGCAGTCGGTCCTGAATACAAAACAGTGATCCACTGCATGAATGTTTTCCCGAACCCTTACGCCTTAGTGCCTCCATTAAGAAGGGCCTGCCCAGTGTATCAAATGACTTCTCTATATCGAGGGACACCGCAACCCATTCATACTCTGACTTGGGGGCATCAGACATGAGCCTTAGCAGGCATCGTAAATTAATAAAGGTGTTCCGACCAGGGATAAAACCTGACTGGTCTTCGTGAATTAGAGACAGCAGCAGCGGGAGAAGGCGGTTCGCAAGGACCTTCCCCAGTAATTTAAAGTCAAGGTTTAACAATTGTAGGGGTCCATAGGAACGAACATCCAGTGGGTCGCGGCCTGGCTTGGGGAGAACCACTATTATTGCTTCACGTTGTGAATCCTGGAACCAACCCTTTATAAAAGCCTCTTGTAGCACTTCCAGATATGGTTTGATTATCTGCGCGGAGAATGAATGATAGTATTCTGCTGGTAGACCATCACTGCCCGGAGCTTTGTTACGGGCCAGTTGGCGCAAAGCCTGCTGAATCTCTTCAGGGTCTATGAGTTGCTCCAATTCCAGCATTTGGGATGTGGAGAGGCGAGCCAAGTGGAGTGCGTGGAAGAAGCCTGCCAACTGCACTGATGTTGGTGGGGGACTTGCCGCATATAAAGTACTATAGTATTGTTTGAATGTGTAATTTATTTCTGATTGTGTGTTAACTATGACATCAGAGTCTAATCGTATGGCACTTATGGGAGTGTGCTGTTTCCTGCTGCGTATTAACCAAGCCAGCAGCCTGCTGGAGCGGTCTCCCTCGTAGTGCGTCCGGGCGACATAATGACTGTAGTTGAACCTCCGCAAGCGTGAGTCAACCTCTATCCATTTTGCACATGTCGTGCGTAAAGCCTCTGGAACCACTGCGCTCGACGCCACCCCTAGTTCTGCCACCCGAAGCTCAGACTCAATCTGCACCCCACCCGCTGTCGATAGACACAGGCCTCTCACCACCACTTTATGAGTGTCCCATTCCACCGCCCGCGAAGACGCAGTCTCCCCGTTAATTTTGAAAAAAGTGGTGATGTGCCCTGCTAGTTCTAAGTGAAATGGGGGATCTAGTAGCAGGTTCTGTTGTAGGCACCAGGAGGGGATGCATGTGCAAGCTCTGCCCCACTGAACAGAGGCCGTCAAAGGACAATGATCTGATATGGTTTTCACCAGATATGAAGCCTTAGTAAAGGTGTTGATCAACCCATAGGAGATAAACAACAAGTCTATACGGGTGTGGAGGCGGTGAACCGGGGAGAAAAAGGAGTATTCTCTATCTAGTGGGTGTAGGGATCTCCACACATCACTAATTCTCCTTATAACATCCAAGTCTGCAGCACCAGGGAAGTTTTCCTGCTAGGGGTGCCATCAAGTGGGGGGTGGGATCTGTCCATATCTATGTCTGGCACGCAATTTAGATCGCCGACCCATATGCTGTGTAGCAACATATCCTGAAGAAGACGGGGTGACTGACAGTAGGAAGTCTCCCTGTTTCGAGTTTGGGGCGTATAGTCTCACTATAACTAGTGGCCTCCTGTCCAGGGACCCCTCGAGTTGGACAAATCTACCATCTTTGTCTATCCTATGGTGCTCTACAGTGTAGGGGACACCTGGAGCAATCCACACCAGCACCCCCTTTGCGAATGCCAATGTCCTGGTGCCATAAGCTAATCCGGGCCATTTCCTATTGAGGCTGTTTAGGTCTTCTGGAGTAAGATGCGTTTCTTGCAATATAGCTATGTGTGTTCTGTGTCGTTTGAGGTACAAGTATACCATACAGCTCTTTCCGGCACTAGCCATGCCTCTCACATTCCATGTCAAGATGTTGTACGTGTCCATATCCGTGTAGGTGTGGGAGATCACAGCATGACAGGTGCTAGTGAGAGTCGTTGTTGGGGTAGGAACATCACGGCAAACATCAACATTTGCACATTTCCCCCCCTCAATCACACCCCGACCCCAACCCACACCACCCACCGAGCACAAGGAAAGATATAAAAAAAGAGGTGAGTACTAGAAAAAAGAAAACATACAGGGCAACGCCCAACTTGTAACACGTTGACACAACAGGTGCCACGGCTAGCAACTGTCCGAACAAGGCCCCTTCGGCATCCCATATGGGTGGGGGAGGCATAGATGTAAAAAGCACAAAGTCGGCAGGCGATGGCCCACTCCAGATATTCCGTGCTCCGGCGCCACCCCGGGCACTCCGCCGCCCATGTGGGTAATGATACCAAGGCCCGCTTCTGACGGTGTGGCCGGGCAGACCAATAATGAAGGCCTGGAATGCAGAAATACCAGGACTGGCATGGTGCACCTTCCATCATGGGGCCAGGTGTGCGCTGGTCTGTGTGCACCACTGTGGCCCACATCTACTCCATAAGTCAACCAGTTAGATTGTTCAAAGCCCGCAGCGGTAGGCAAGATTTAATGTCATCTGCTGTGAGCGGGGTGAGCTCTGGACCAAATATCAATGGGGAGGTGGGGGAGCTGGAGTGGCTCTGCGATGAGTTTGAGTCCATAGTCTTGTCCTCCCGGCGGACTGAATACTGTGCCGATGCAAATAGATTAGTGTCTTTTAAGGCCCATGCCTGCGATCTAGAGGGTCGCGTCCTGGCACCAGGTCTCTTCCTCCTGTGGGGTCGGGGAGTGAGCCATTCAGCCTGTTTGGGGTCATCTTTAATTGGGTCAACCAGACCCAGGAATCTTCCAGGGACGGAAAGATGTGGGTCCTCTCCCCGTGTATCACCCGGAGACGTGTCGGAAACAGCAAAGAGTAAGTGATGTTGCTATTGCATAGAAGTTGCTTGATCTATGTGAAAGAGGCACATTTGCGTTGTACTTCCACAGAGTAGTCAGGGTAAGCTGTGATAACAATATTGTCCATTTGTATGGGGCCCTGTGATCTGAAGCACTGCAGGATCTGGTCCCTGTCACGGAAGTTGAGGAGATGTGTGATTAAGGGTCAAGGTGGAGCCCCCGGACGCAGTGGTCTACCTGGTATCCAGTGGGCCCGTTCAACCGTGCGCACCAGTGACGCTTTGTGTAATAGCACTGTGTCTTTCAACCACTGTTCTAGGAACACTTCAGCGTTTGGTGTCTCCACCCACTCCAGAAACCCCATGAATCTGACATTGTTCCTGCGCGGGCGGCCTTCTACATCTTCTGCTCTGTATGGCAGGTGTAGGACCTCCATTTCCATTCGCTGTAGTTGGTCTTTTAGCTTTCTGATATTGGGTTGAACTATGGTGAGCCCTGTTTCATTAACTGTAACTCTGTCCACCATTTTACAGTGGTCTGCTATGAGTAGATTCACTTCCAGTGCCACTGAGTCGATTTTCCGCTTGAGGGACATTTTGGTATCTAGCACAGCTTGCAAGAGCTTACCAAATTGTGCAGAGTAAGTGCGTAATGTTTCATTCACCTGATCAAGGGCAGTAGCTTGGTCTCCGGTAGCCCCTGCGGGGCGGCATCTCCCCGTCTGCAGTTTGCTGCACCTTGGGTGATTTTTGGCTTGACATGATCGTTCGTGGCTCCGATCTTCAGTGAATCTTTGTGCCGGCTTGACACCTCACAGAACAACAGCCTCCTGTCTTGTCACACAGCGTACTGTGTGCTGCCACTAATTCTCAGTCCGCTCCAGAACCTCACTCTGTCGGTTTGTGCCAGGGTGCCCCCAGAGCCCACCACACAGACCCCCGGGGCAGGCCGTCACATCGGCTGGTCACCGCATCAGGTGTCTGCAAGGGCAGCCTTACTCGGATCACGGTCCTTCCTGTAGTCACGGTGATACTGGTGGCGGCTGTGTACTTATACAGAGGCCTTTATGTTGGAGGAAGCTGCAACTCAGAGTCCTCATGCCGAAAAGACAGCACCTACGATGGGGTCTGTGGTGTCATGTCGCTGTTCCCTGGGCCCAGGTCCAGGTCAGGCTCCCAGTCCGCCCGTAGGGTGCCCCAGACGCAGCCACAAAACCTCAAAGCCACTTTCTGGCCACACCAGCTCTGTGTGTCCCTTTCCAGCACAGCTGTTGGCCCCCACAAATCCAGTGACCCGCACTGGGTGTAGACACTCGGGCCCCAGGGGGCTCAGCTCGTACCGTAATGGCCTATCGTTCATGTGGCCATCCGGTCGCGTAATGGCGGGCCCCCCTGCAGGGAGCATGACACGCCCGGTGGGAGGGGTCTGACCCTGGAGTTCGATGGGGACGTGGGCAACCGGGCCCACAGGCGACCGGCAATCCTCTGCCGGTGTGCCCGGTCCTGGATCAGCCTGCTGGTGTGCTCCCGCTCCCTCCTCCTCGGGCCCGCAGGTGCACTGGGCCCGAAGGTGCTGCCGCATCCCTGCGGAGGGCGCCACCATGGTGCAACTGCACCTCAGCTCTGCGGTCGAGGCCTCAATCCCTGTAGGCCTGACCGCGAAGTGTATTCGGTCCCCAGATCGTGGACCTGCCCCCGGCCACCTGCGAGCCCCCCCACCCATGGGGGCCCGCTACGATCAGGATAGTAGGCGCCGGGATGGCACGGAGCAGAAGAAACAGCAGATTCTTGTCAGGCCACTAGCAGAGCTCTTTAGGAAGCGTCAGCTCTGGCCACCATCTTAGCCACGCCCCCCTAGCTGTGTTCTTTTTGCAATGCTTATAGAAATTTGTATAGTGTACATTGAGATATGCCATCACTGTTCCATTTGTAGTATTTGGTAGCTTTGCTCTTTTTGTTCTGCTTCTCTAAATTTGTGTAGTGTAGGTTGAGGTATGCCAAGTGTGGGCTGAAAGCTATTGTGCCATCCTTCCACTGTGCTATTTGTTTTGACTTCCTGTGGTAAGGTGCTATCATAGACATTCCATCATGGTATTTGCAGTTTGGATTGGTTGAGCACTGCAGTCTGCTAATCTAATTGTCTTTGAATAGTCCATTAGGGAACTAGGGACCTGATTTAGATATTAGTGGTCTTACAGCCAAGTTGCATTGGCAGTGGGACTGAAAAGACTGTTACATTGGCTTTCTCTTGCCCGCAGTTTTTAGATGCATTCCAGCTAACTCAAAGACGACCACAACGGAGCTTAAACCATTGCACCAGCTGCATCCCGCAGCTGACACAGCGGACTCCAATGCTGACGATTAGCACTCCGTCACTGCCCTGATGGCGGCATTACGCCAAGCCTATCTAGATCACGCAGTTGTGCAGGCGGTGTGTCAGCAGTGGGCCCTTGATGGTGGGAGTCTGTTACTGGACTCGTTCATTATAGTGCCATGGGTGTGGACATTGGCTGGATACCAGTGGCCCACTCCTGTTACAAATTTGACAATTGTAAACACCTGCAAAATGCACTATAAACACACTCCATTTTAGACTATGATCCTTTCCCATTCCACTGCAGAAGACCAGACAGACAAATCCACAACATAGGAGACACATTTGTGATTCTGTTATACCTCTCCCTCTGTGTCTTTTTTGCTGAATCTAATTTTTTATCAGTAACCTTCACTCTTTTGAGCACTCGTTGTGTTTAGATATATCTCAGAATGGGAAGGAGAATTGTTTGTAATGGTGGATGAAATCATTGGAGTAGATCCACAATTGTTTGAAGCACAAGTCAAAAATACTACCATTTCCCAGAAAAGGCAAATATGGACCAGAACAGTTGACAGGGTGAATGCAGTAGCCAGTAATCTGCAAACACAGGAGGAGATTGAGAATAGGTGCGTGGGAAGGTTCATTCTCTGTCCTCCAAGCATCATCTGGAGGCCCACAGGACTGGTGGTAGTTCTCCTATCCCCCTATTACAACTCTTTCCCTGGGAAGAGAAGGTCTCACAAATCCTCCATCCTGAAAGTTTGACTGGAATCCCTGGTGGAGTGTATACTGGTAAGTCAAACCTATGTATGTCGCTCTAATCATCAATGGAGTCCCGCCCTTAAGGTAGACTATGGAATGCTGCAACAACCTTAGCCACACAGATATAGCCAGTTTTGAATAAACAAAATATGTTGTGTCATATAAATTATCAGCAGCTTGGGTGTAGCTCTCCTTCTAACTTAATGCAATATGGATAGTCATATGGTGTGTAGTTTCCCGTAGATCATCTTTTGCATGGGCTCTGCCCATTACTGTCTATCAATGTATGCTGCTGTGCTTCCAAAAACAGATCCATACCTATATCCATTTTCACAGGAGAGTATGGTGTACCTAAGTTGTATTTTCTCCTTGTCCTATTATATCCATATGTGTTTACCGGTTGCAAACATGTTTAATCTCTAAGATAGTCTTTGAAAGTGAAATGTGGGACTTACTACTCAAACAGGTATTGTCCCTGATGTCAATAGATGACTACATATTACCTTGGTGCTCTGTTATTGGATCTGAAAAACAATAGTGGAATGTAATGTTGTTACACTCTTATTTACTTCAATATGCACACACATTTCAAAAACTGCTGTATTTGTCAGTCACCATGGCATGCCATAGATTAAAATATCACTTCTTGTGTATCTCAACCATGTTGACATTTGATCATAGCAACATTGAATTTATGAGAATGCTTTCATCATTCACTGTCTGTTGACTCCGAGATGTTCAAAAATGTGTGGTGACATGTTGAACAGTTGATGAGGAGCAAGCTGGTCCATTTGGTCTGTCTGGCCACATAGCTCGAGTGAATTACAACCAGGCCACAGCTACACCTCCCACCACAGCTGCAACAATACTTCAGCATGAGGACCCCTCCACTTCCTGTGCATTGAGAACCAGCACACCAATCCTGTGTCCTCAGCCCTCTCTACTGTTGAGCCACCAACAACTCAGCCTCCTGTTCTGCCAGGATGAAATGGTTCAGGCACACCTCAATGACACAGGCTAGTGAGGGTAGGGGTCATGGGAGGGAATCTGTAGGCCAGCTAAGGGAGTCCACTGGGGTGTTAGTTAGCCAGACCACCATTGACCAAATCTTGGGATCATTCCAACAATTCCAAGATGTGATGGGCCAGGTCCTAAATGAACTCTAGGACATTAAGCAGGTGCAGAGAGAGAACGATGCAGAGATTGCGAACATCAATTCCAATGTGAAGGTCCCTGACGGTGGTGGTGCAATATATTATTTGGTCTGAGCTTACAGAACCCAATAGGATGTAGATGGTTAGCTGTGATATTATACGTGACCACTCTACAATAATATAGGAGCAGTGCCAGTTTTTCAAGAAATGTGGGGAAAACTGATCCAGTTTAAACTTAGAGTTTGATGTAATATTGCTGTAAAGAAATACATTAACCCAGAGGAAGTCCTCTCAGAGGACGAAATGCATTGGCCAGGCTGTTTCTTTGATGTATTGAAGAATAAAACAGAAAATAGTTTTGAGACTTCATACCACAGTTCCAATGCTATTGTGATATTGGAAAAGAGTGCATTGATATTGGCACCATTGAACTATGTGTACTTTAAGAAGGAGAGAAGAAACAAATAGACCAAACTGTATAATACATGTTGTTGGAGTCTTAAGGCACTCCCTTTGTGTTTTTTTTCAGACAGCAATGCAGAGATGCAGAATATCAAATACAATTTGTGCTCCTTGTCTGGAGTGATGTATGACTCCATTCCATCTGCCCTGTCTATGGTCCTTTCACATCTGGGCAAAGTGCACCACCTCTAGCCACAGATAGGGAAGCTGTACCACAGGATGATCCTGCCCTCTCACCCCAGCCCCTGGACCCATGCCCCCCTCCTTGCTAGATGGGATGGTCACAGTCATCTGGACCAGCAGCAGAGGATGGCAAGACCAATGCCATCACCTCCAAGAGATGCCAAACCTAATTTCCTCCTTGTTTGCCTACTATTCACTCTGTGGACTGTTTCATGGCCACATTTACCTTTTCAGCGGACAGTAGTATTTTGGACATTGGACTTCAAGCTCCATTTGGCTCTACTATCTTTCCATCCACCATGATAGACTCTTCTTAGTTTATTTCATCATGGCAGTGACAACATTTGGGGCCACATGACCAGTATAAGACAATGTGGCAATATATGGCACAATGACATTCCTAATTCAGTGGTGTGCTAAAAAAACTCCTATCACCGATGATGAAGCACATCAATAGCTGCCACTGCAGTCCATAAATTGAAGATTTAACCGGTGTGAAGGGAGAACAGTATGTTAGAGCTTGACACACACATGTGGTTTGAGCAAATCAAGTGGTACATATTGCTTGATGGCACTATCACACAACAAACAGGTCAGACACAATCTTTAGACCTTCAATGCTATCAGAGTACAATTTGTCTTTGGAAAATATTTGACCATCCCAAGTGGGTGTCTGTCCCAGGATCAATACATGTACACTTTGTACTTCAAAACAGAAAAATATCACAGCAAATGTCATAATGTTGAAATGTCCAAATCAAAATGACATGGTGAAGAACCCTGAAATAAAATGACAGGGCAAAATTAATTTTACCACATGTTAAATTGAAATCAATTGACGAGTCATGAGAACACACATACTTAGCACAAGCAAAGTTCATCTATTTAAATGATCACATAACCCAATAGAGGGAAACTCTGATCCACTAACATCTTTGCTTTGAACTTTCCTGCACTGACCATTCCTAACAAATTACCACATCATACAGAAATGTACCCCAGTGCACATGTTGTATTGACCTTGGAGCTTAATATTTGTAAAGGGATAATTACCATCAAGTGAAGAAGTGGGCAATCACATCTTGAAAAAAGTCAACTCCTGCTCCTTCATCACTGTCATCTTCATAGGGCATTTCAACATCCTCACCTGGGGGCTCATCACGGTCTCCCTCCTCTGCAGTTATAGGGATGTATCTCCTCTGGGCGATGTTATGAAGAATGCAGCAGGCACCTAAACCTAGCCTTCAGGAGCCTTAAATCCCACCGGCTACCGTGTTCTTCCACGGACCTCATTGAAGTGGCTTCCCCTTGCTAGGTTACACTGTGCCTCCTATACGAAAGAAACACATAAACACATCAGTCATATATCAGGCACTCTGTGGTCCAAGATGTGACATCTGGTGGGTATATTGCTGTTCCATAATATTAATGATGTGTTGACACAGGGAAGAGGGCACACATACTTAAGATGTGCAAGTCTGGTAAGAAGACAACTTTCACAGGGATGGAATGGAAGTTTTTCCAATTGTGGTAGACCTGTTCTCTGTTGTGTGGTGGCACCAAGGAAATATGTGTGCCATCTAGTGCTCCAACCACATGTGGTATTCTTCCCAAAGCATAAAATTCTCCCTTCATGGTAGCCAAATCCTGTTGACGTGGGAATTGGATGTAACTGTTGATGTTTTTCCACAGGGAAGCAAGGACCTCTTGTAGCACACCACTGAATCTTGGCTTGGACATGTCCCCAGATACTGTCACAGTGTAATGAAAGGTGCCAGTGAATGTAAAATGCAGTACTGCCATGAGTTTTACTATTGGTGTCATGGATGTTGGACTCCTATTGTGAGGCAGGAGATGAGGCTTGCACTACCAACAGAAATCCAGGATGGTTACCTATTTAGACAATATTGCTTGATGACATCCTTTTCTGCCATGGTGGCAATGTCTTGAAAGGGCTGGAACACCTGAGGTTTCTGCCTTCTAGCCATGGCTGAGTTCAGACATTTGCATGTATGGAATAGAAAAGAGCAGCTGAAATGGTCACTACATACTTTTAATGTCAATACACATCGGAATTCTGGATAATAGTAGAAATGTGATTGAGTAATACACATACACATATTGACATCAAATATTTGGTCCACTAAGATTTTACAAAATACATATTTAGGATGTTTCAGTCATCATGTGCAAATAATACATTTACCACCTATTTTTTTATTTTTTCAATACCGTCAACTGAGGTATTACTTCCCCCACGGCACGATCATTGTCAAAGACAGTCACAGTTCACTTTTTATTATGTCAAGAAAAGTGTTGGTCGTATTTGGCATTTAAAAATGTACTAGCCTCCATTTTGAGTGCTGGTGATGCAAAAACATTTGTAAAATGTGCAGCTTCACATCCAAAAATGGTGGCTGCTTGACCTTGCCATCAGGACATTGGCTACCCAATGGCCGTCAGTAGAAGTTGACTGTGTAGTAGGTGGTAACCTCCGTGACAAGCCCTGCCATAGACTATCATGTGTGACTGCTACGCTTGAAAGCCAATGGTTGTGTCCTTCTCCATCACGTATCGCGTCGGCCGTGTACTTATAAATCTAAATATGAAAAAACACCCATGTGCCTCCTAAAATGGCAGCCATCAGGACCACCTCATTTTTTGCTGCTGTTACCTACTTCTGGGTCCCAGGATGCTGAGCAAAGCAGGTGACAGGGCCAATGCATTTTCCTCTGACGAGCTGGAGCTCCTTGCCAGAAAGGTTCTGTCCCTGTACAGCCAACTCTCTGGGGCCCCAGAGAAAAAGTTACATGTCTGATTGGTGAATGTGGGTGGTGTTGTGCTGAAAGTTAACAAAATGATGAAGCTGGGACAGATTTTTGGGACTAATGTCTGAAATGCCTGTGCATGACAATATTAAGTATACTGGCAGTAAAATCTGTATTGTGTGCCCATGTAACACTCACATCCTATTTCATCACACAAACTGCAGGCCACTGACTAACAGTGGTCAGTAGACAGTGTACCAGTAGTGTGTCTGAACTCATACAACTAACATTGAAATGATAGTGTTGTTGAGTAAAAAATGTAAAGGGGCTGGAGTTGTCTGTTGATGTATTGTCATGTGGGATTCCTACACATATTGTGTTTCAGTTTGCTCTGTATGGCTTAAACCTGTCATGGAGCCACATATAGGTAGACTTATTTTAAGTGTAGAAAGTTCAGATGACACTGGCTTACCATTATCCATCCCAGTCTGTTCCATTAGAAATCATACTTGTTCAAACAACCCACAAATCCCTGCTCTCATTGATACATAGTAGCCCTCTTTTCTTGCCCTCAGTCACTGTATGTGATACAAACTATGGCTTCTGAGTCTTGAAAGTTTAGGCAGGAAGTCAATGTAGGTGTGAGTATGTTTATGTGCAAGGATTGCATGGGTTCTTTGGCCTTCAGTAGCTCACAATGATTGTGAATGATCAGGCGTGGCTCTCACAACAGAATTGGTTGCATAGTTCTGGCCAATATTATTTTGTAGGTCTGATCAGGTAAAATGAAAAGCTAGCAAGTATTGAAGGTGCACATGAGATCACTGCACATCAGTATTTCCCTCTACTTATGACAGTTTTATGACAAAAAAAACTAATAACTGTTTTATAAATGTACTCATGATATGCAGTTTGATACTCTACTAGGAAGAAGATCTGCTGTGCTGATAGGACTTCTTCTTTGTTGGACTAATGCTTTGCTGAACTCTGCCTTTCTGTGCTAGTGCCTTGCTGGACTGCCCTGCTGCATGCTGTTCCCCTGCCTAGGTGAAAAGGACTGCCTCAGCATCACTTGATCCCAGAGTTTCTCCAAGGGCTTGCTGGTGTGCCTCCTGTTGCCTAAATCTCAGGGAAACAAAAGACTTAGAACCCTCCTGCACCAATTCATAGACCCATCTGCTTGTGAGTCTGTCCTGCCAAGTGGTGCAACCCCCGTCCTGAACCCTTGGAAGTGACATTTGGGGTTTGCTTTAGGGGAACCGTTGCATACTCTGCTGCAAGAGCAGAATCAATGCTTCATCGCGGTAGTGGGAGCTGGATCGGCGCATTGAGCTAGGAACTGCCACATCGTACTCTGAACCACCTCTCGGGAACCAACGTGTTACTGCCACTGCATGGAGAAAATCAACGCATCGCTCTACAGCATGGCGATACTTGACGCACCACATTTGGAACCACCACACTTCGGAAATGATGCTTCGGTCTCAGACCCCATGCATCACCAAAGTTGTGTGTGTCAGTTCAGTGCAACACATGAACTATGTGGGGATTACCAATGCATCTTGTAATGCAACAATGAGCAAACAACTCTTTAAGAGCAATTTGCTTCTAAGTGCTATACTTGTATTTAATATTTAAAAAACATATTTCAACTTCTATTGGATGGATTCTTTGTTGTGTCCATCTTGTTTTATTTATAAAATCATAATCTATCTTTCTAACTTAGTGTGAACTATTTATGTGGTGTTTTCATTGCATTATTGTTTAAGTAGTGTACAAATATTTTATACATTGCCTCTTAAATTAAGCCAGACTGCTCTGTGTCAAGCTACCAGAGGGTGAGCACACAATAGATTAAGATCCATTGTGACTTACACTGACTAGGATTGTGGTCACTACCTGGACAGGGTACATACTTGTGCCAACTAGAGAACCAATTTCATACAATATATTACATTTTAAGTTTTGCACATTTGTTATCACCATGTTACAAATGTAACTAGTTCTATTTTGTTTACTTATATGTATACTTTGTTAAGATGTTTTGCACAGTTTTGCAGCTTTTCCATAGAGGGTGTTCTAATGTGGAGCAGGTGCTTTCTGTTGGATGAAAAAAAAGTAAGTTTCATTTTAAATATTACTTTGTTGTTTGTAGAGGTTGAGGTTATTAGGTTTATGTTTGTGCATTATTTGGGTGAGTTTATCATTTGTTATTTATTTATGTATGCTTATATCTCTTTCCTGGTTTGTGATAGGTGTTATTTTCTGGCAGTTTATTGGTTTTCAAGTTGTAGTTTATTTCCTTTAGGAAGTCTACTTAAAAAAATAAAAGTTGGAGAGTGTGTTTATATGTATTTGCTATTTTAAAAATGTATGTTTGATAACAGTTACATTTTAGTTTGACTATCAGTATTGCTTACTTGGTTAGGTTGTGTTTGAGATGTATATATTTCTTCTTTAATGGTTTGTTGAGAGAATCCAGCAGAATTTCCTCATCTTACAGCGTTTGTCATTTTTGTAATATTTAATTGTTTAAATTAGTGTGCCTTTTATATTACTGATTAAATTGTTTGCTTGATTTTATTGGTTAAAGTTGTTTATAGTTTCATTGTATTGGTTAATATGCTATATTTTTTATTTTTTGATCAGTTGAGTCCTTCTATGGTAAATGCTAAATTAGGTTTTGTTTTTGATGCATGATATATAGTTTGATATTTTTAGACATACATGTTTTTATTATTATATACTTTTTTATTAATATTTAGGTTGGTGTTTTAGTGTTGGTAGTTACTGCTATTTTTTTGCTGGGGGTTATTGTTTATATTTTTGATATAACATTTTTTGGGGAAAATGGTCAATATTGTTTGATGTAAAATATTTTTATTTAATTTATATATCTGTATAGCACGTTTTGGGTTTATTTGAAGTAATTGTTTCATGTGAAAAGTGTTTTTATGCATTTATTAATGATTATTTAATTATTTTGATGATTACATTGTAGTTAATGTTGTGTGAATCATTTTTTGCCATATTATATGTGTATTTAATTTTAATTTTTATGTTTTCTGATATTTTTGTTTTCGAAATATGTAAAAATCAATATTTTTAGCTATAATTTTTGTGTTCTCGATATTTGTTGTTTTCATAGTTAAATATAGAAAGATAATATTTTAGTTATCAATATTTACTTTCCAATAATTTAGTGTTTCAATATTTTATCCATCAATATTAAGTCAGTGATCACCCACCAAGAAGCAAATAACTTCCTTTCAAAGACTGAAAATGATCTTTCAGCACATCTCAGAGCAAGAGAGGCATAATCCAAAGTGTTTTGCACACTATCACTGACTTGCGTCAAAACTGTCCCGCAAACCAACCTTGGGTCAAAGGTTTTAAGAACTCTTAAACCCACTAATTGTGATTTGATTTACTCAAAAGCTCCCTGACACTGGTTGTCCTTGTGAAAACAGCATCTATACTCAACAAATTGCACGTGATGTATAGCCAGAAATGAACCGAGAATAATGCTCACATAATCCTATAAACTATTTAAGCCTAGTATTATCAAAGGGTGCAAATGCATTATGGCTTTAATTAATCCTGGTCTCAGCTCCACTGTATTTTCAGAGACAATGCCCCTCATTACGAGTTTGGCAGTCCGAGGACAGCCACAGTGGAGGTGGCGGGTGCACCGCAGCAGGCCCGGTGGAGAAGACCATGATGGTTTTTTCAACGGGACACAGCCAATACACTGCCAGTGCCACCAGTGCGGATGGACCGCCGTGGCATGGCAGGTATCTCCAGTCTGGCGGGGATCATGTTACTGCAAGCACATGATGAGGTTGCACACCGCCAGAAATTCCTGTACAGTAAGACCGCCACCAAAATCCTGACGGAAACGAAGCATATAAGAAGGAACACTCACCGTCAGGAACACAGAAACGTTGGGAGCTGCCATGGAACCAGAACTTTCCACTGCTTCTGATCGCCTGGCATCTTCAGAACCAGCATCGGCGATGACAAAGAGGACAACAACTGTAAGTACATACACCTAGCACACACTGGAGGGAAAGGGGTTAGTACACACGTACACAGAACACACACAGATGGGACAGCTAGCGACCAACACACACACATGCACCCACACCCCCACTCACACAAACACACACCAATACACATACCCGTACACACACACACACACCACACACACGCACATGTACCAGACACATACAACACAGCACATACATATCTGACACATGCCATCATGCACACACAACCCCGCCACAGGACAACACCCATATGCACAACACCACAGTGTCACACATCACCACAAACGCAACTGTACAAATGCATTGCCAACCCATGACACAGCACACCTACACATGACAACACCTACATACAACAACAAACAAAGATATCCCACAACACCAGCACACACCTGTTGGAAATGGCCTTTCTGCAGGGTTATCCCCAGACTTTTTGCCTTCCTCCCTCTCTTTTTCTGACCTCATGTTTGCTGGCTTTAGGACTCTGCACACTTTACCACTGCTAATCAGTGCTAAAGTGTATATGCTCTCTCATTTAAAACATGGTGACATTGGCTCATACCCAATCGGACTAGTTAATTTACTTATAAGTCCCTAGTAGAGTGCACTATATGTGCCCAGGGCCTGTAAATTAAATGCTACTAGTGGGCCTGCAGCACTGGTTGTGCCACCCACTTAAGTAGCTCCTTAACCTTGTCCCAGGCATGCCCTTGCAAGGCCTGTGTGTGCAGTTTCACTGCCAATTCGACTTGCCATTTAAAAGTACTTGCCAAGCCTAAAGCTTTTTCTACATATAAGACACCCCTGAGGTATGCCCTAGGTAACCCATAGGGCAGGGTGCTGTGTAGGCAAAAGGCAGGACATGTACCTGTGTAGTTTACATGTCCTGGTAGTGTAAACCTCCTAAATTTGCTTTTACACTGCTGTGAGGCCTGCTCCCTTCATAGGCTAACATTGGGGCTGCCCTCATGCATTGTTTGAGTGGTAGCTGCTGATCTGAAAGGAGTAGGAAGGTCATATTTAGTATGGCCAGAATGATGATACAAAATCCTGCTGACTGGTGAAGTTGGATTTAATATTAGTATTTTGGAAATGCCACTTTTAGAAAGTGAGCATTTCTCTGCACTTAAATCCTTCTGTGCCTTTCAATCCCCGTCTGGCTAGGTTTAGTTGACAGCTCACTTTTGCATTCACTCAGACACATCCCAAACACAGGATACTCAGCCTCACTTGCATACATATGCATTTTGAATGGGTCTTCCTGGGCTGGGAGGGTGGAGAGTTTTACACTTACATGTCAAAGGACAGTAGCTTGCCCTCACACAAAGGACTGCCACACCCCCTACTGGGACCCTGGCAGACAGGATGGAACTGAAAGGGGACCTTGTGCACTTCTAAGCCACTCTTTGAAGTCTCTCCCACTTCAAAGGTACATTTAGGTATTTAAGCGGGGTCTCCGACCCCACCAATTAGGCACTTCTTGGGGTAGACACTCTACTTCACATACACTTCCTGGAGAAGAAACTTGTAACCAGAACCTGCATCCTGCCAAGAAGAACTGCCTGGCAGCCCAAAGGACTCATGTGACTCCTTTCTGTGAAGAACTGCTGCCTTGTTGTTGCCATGCTGCCTTGCTGTTCTCTGGCTGAGGTGAAGAAGTGCTCTCCCAGGGCTTGGATAGAGCTTGCCTCCTGTTCCCTGAAGACTCAGACCCAAAAAGACTTCATCTCTTCTAGAAGGACTCCTTGTGTGGCAAAATTCGATGCACAGCCTGCCAGAAACGACGCACAGCCTGCCTAGCGGTGAGAAAATCGCTGGATGCCCAACCGGGACGACGTAGCCAGACTTCGCAAGGAGAAGATCGACGCAGCACCTGCGTTGCAACTGGAACTTTGACGCATGGCCTACCGGATCGACGCACAGCCAACCGAGGACAACGCAGCCCAACTTCCAGAGAGGATCGACGCAGCGCCTGCCGTGCAGGAGAAACTTTCATGCAACGTCCACTAGATCAACGCAGCGCATGTGACTTCGCTATGCAAGATCAGGATCCCACGCACAGACCACGGGATGCCAGAAACCCCCTGCAAATTGAAGAGGAACCAAGTCAGCGCACCAGAAATCGGCGCAAAGCCTTCCCCTGCATGGAAAATAATGACGCAAGTCAGTGTGCGAAGGGGTGAAACCGGCGCACACCTCCCCGTTTTCCACACATCGCCTCCTCTGCGGTCCCTTGCTGAGATTTTGAACACGAACCAGGTACTTTGTGCTTGCAAGAGACCTTTATTGTTTTTAAGAGACTTAAGACTCTTTATGTCACTTGTATAGTGATATCTCAACATCTACTTATTGCATTTTAATCGTTTCGACCTGCATCTTAACAGATAAATATTATATATTTTTCTAAACACTGTGTGGAGTATTTTTGTGGTGCTTTATGGTGTTTATGTATGATTTATTGTACAAATACTTTACACATCGCCTTCTAAGTTAAGCCTTACTGCTCAGTGCCAAGCTACCAGAGGGTTGGCACAGGATAATTTACATTGTGTGTGACTTACCCTGACTAGAGTGAGGGGGTAACCTGACTGCCAACCAAAGACCCCATTTCTAACATTGGTGATCAGCAGTGAGGATAGGACTTGTATTTGTGCAGTGACATACAGTAGCTAGGTTTTTCATTACCTAGCCACATTTGAAAGTCAACTTGATTTTTATCTCTTTTGCAAATTCGTTTTTTCCTGACAATTTTTGACTAAAATCCTCACTCAAAATGTTTCAGGCTGGGTCTCAAGCAGGAGATTTTGACTTAGCCCTGTTGGAGACATATACTGTCAAACAGCTGAAAGGATTCTGCATGGATATGGGAGTACCCACCCAAGGTACCTCCAGAAACGAGGAATTTCAAATGGCGCTGAGTGCCTAGGCAGAAGCCCATTCAGAGGAGGATGCTGAGGACGAGGGTCCAGAGGATGGCCTCTCAGAGGATTTTATGCCATTAGTGGAGAATGTCGCCACTGTGATTGTGCCCCTGCCAAACCAGGGAGCAGTGTCTCTGACCGTGGTCTGACTGCAGAGGAAAGGAGAGAGGAGAGAGAGTTTCAATTACAAATGGCAAGGTTAAAAATTGAGGCTCAACAGAAGGAAAGGAGGGCAGAGAGAGAAGCCAAACAGGCTGAAGCTGAGAGAGCAGCCAAGGAGGATGCAGCTGAAAGACCCTTGGCTGAGAAGAAACTTTTGTTGGCTCATGAACTGAGTCTCAAGGAGCTGGATCTTAACGCAAAGCAGTCTGAGTCCAGCAGTAATGGTGGCAGCATACATGCAGAACCTGCTGGAGAAAGAAAGGTTTGTATTCCTAAAAATATTGTGCCCAGTTATGTGGTGGGAGATGACATTGATAAGTGGCTGGCTGCGTACGAAGTTGCACTAAGGGCTCATGGGTTTCCTGTAGAGCAATGGGGGGCAGCCTTGTGGTGGTATGTACCAGCTGTGGGGAGGGACACACTTCTTACACTAGATCCTAGGGTTTAAAACATATATGCACCCATGAAGAATGCTTTACTTGCCAAGTTTGTGCTGACTCCTGAGAAATACCGTCAGAGGTTCAGGGACAGAACCAAACTCTCCACACAAACTTGAGTAGATTGTTTTGATTTCTCTGGTAAGGCACTGAATTGATGCGTGTGGGGCAGCAAAGTAGATGATTACACAGGGTTATTTAATTTAAATCTGAGAGAGCATATGCTCGGTCTTTGTTCTACAGAGTTGCACCAGCACTTGGTTGACAGTAAGCTGACTGATCCCAGGAAGCTTGCTGAGGAGGCAGACCTCTGGACTAGTACCAGAGTGTCCAAACAGGTATCTGGGAGTGACCCCAAGAAGGGTGGTTCCGGTTCCTCCCAACAGAGTGCGGGGAAGGTTAGAGATGACCCAGACGAGTCCCAGAGTAAGGGGGGAGGAAAGGGTTTCCATGCCCCATCTGAGAAACAGGGTGGTGGTTCTGGTGGGCAGTGGCCCAAAGCATCCCATTCCCAACCCTGCTGCTTTGAGTGTTCTCAGCTAGGACACAGGAATGAGGACTCTGTCTGTCCAAAGAAATCACCCTCTGGTGGGACCTCTAAAGAGGTGGCCAATGTGGCCTTATTGGAAAATATCCCTGGGGCAGGTCGTAGACCATGCCTTCATCTCCTTTAGTTGGGAGGTGGACTCAGAGGGTAAACTGATGATCCCTGAGGGTGGGAGTCATCACTTCCACCAGGTGGGAGTGAATGGGGGCCCAGTCACCGCTCTGAGAGACACAGGGGCTAGTCTTACCATGCTGATGCAGAGAATAGTGTCACCAGAGCAGTACACAGGGCAGGTGTGTAGAGTGACTCCAGCATTGGGAAGGATTTCTCCTGCCCCATGGCCCTGGTGTCCTTAGAGTGAGGTGGGGAGGTGACCCAGAGACGGGTCATAGTTAGTCCCCAGCTGCCCATTGACTGCATTCTGGGGAATGAGTTACCCCTAGTGTCAGGAGAACTGAGAGGGTTAACCCCTAAGGGTGCCCTGACAGTTCAGCTGTCTGGCAGTACCACTCCCCAGAGGAGAGTATGTGAGCCCAGATGTGGAGGCAAGGTGAGGAAGGATTCACCCTTGTCCTCTGTTCAGCCTCAGGGTACAGACTCTGGGCTGAGCGACCAGTATTAGGGGCCCACACCTGAACTGGCAAGAATGGAGAAGGGGTACAAGACCCCTGGGGCTACTCCCCCCATTCTGGGATGCTTCAGGGGCCCATTGGGAGCTCCCTACCAGCCCCCCAGCTGAAGGAGAAGCTAATCCAAATACCCCACTCAGGGTCTCAACTTAGCAGTGGATGGTCTAGGGCCTAGCTCTTGACACTGACAGCTGTCAGTGGCATCTGTTGGTTTCTATCCTTGTGGACAGAGTTTTCCCTGGGTTGGGGACAAAAGTCAGACCCAAGGAATGGAATGAGCCACATCACTTTGTTGGCCATGGTGGTACTGTCTGTAAACTGGGATGCATCTGTGAGCAAGTTAAAGTTAGGAGCTTCACAGATGGGGTCCTCAGGTGATGAGAAGGGTTCCCCATGGGTCAGTTCAGTGGCCCCAGAGAGTATAGACAGTGGAGCTTCACTGAGTCAGAAAAGCGTAGAACTGGCAAGTGCCCCTGCAGTAGTGGGCCATTGTCCATGTTCTATCACTTTGAGCAGGGAAGTCCATCAGAGTGTTGATTAGTCTACCCTGGCTTTAGGCTGGAAGGGGCATATGTTGGAAATGGCCTTTCTGCAGGGTTATCCCCAGACGTTTTGCCTTCCTCCCTCTCTTCTTCTGACCTCATTTTGGCAGGCTTTAAAACTCTGTGCACTTTACCACTGCTAATCAGTGCTAAAGTGCATATCCTATCCCATGGTGACATTGGCTCATACCCAATTGGACTATTTAATGTACTTATAAGTCCCCGCCTGGCTAGGTTTAGTTGACAGCTCCCTTGTGCATTCTCTCAGACACACCCCAAACACAGGATACTCAGCATCCCTTCCATACATATGCATTTTGAAGGGGTCTTTCTGGGCAGGGAGGATGGAGGGCTTGACACTTACATGTCAAAGGACAGTAGCTTGCCCTCACACAAAAGGACTGCCACACCCCCTACTGGGACCCTGGCAGACAGGATGGAACTGAAAGGGGACCTTATGCACTTCTAAGCCACTCTTTGAAGTCTCCCCCACTTCAAAGGCACATTTGGGTATTTAAGCAGGGTCTCTGACCCTACCAATTTAGACACTTCTTGGGGTAGATACTCTACCACACAGACACTTCCTGGAGAAGAAACTTGTAACCAGAACCTGCATCCTGCCAAGAAGAACTGCCTGGCTGCCCAAATGACTCACCTGACTGCTTTCTGTGAAGGACTGCTGCCTTTCTCTTGCCTTGCTGCCCTGCTGTTCTCTGGCTGAGGTGAAGAAGCGCTCTCCAACAGCTTGTATAGAGTTTGCCTCCTGTTCCCTGAAGACTCAGGACCAAAAATACTTCATCTCTTCAAGAAAGACTTCTTGTGTGGTGAAATTCGACGCACAGCCTGCCAGAAATGACGCACAGCCTGCCCCGCGGTGAGAAATTCACCTCACACCGACCCGGGACGACGCAGTCCAACTTTCAGAGAGGAATCGAGGCAGCGGCTGTCGTGCAGAAAAAATATCCACGCAATGCCCACTGGATCGACGCAGTGCCTCTGACTTCGCTCCGCAAGCCCAGGATTCCACGCACAGACCCCAGGGTGCCAGAAACCCCCCGTAACCCAAAGAGGAACCAAGTCAGTGTCAGTGTGCCAGAAATCGATGCAAAGCCTTCCCCTGTGTACAAAATAACAGCGCAAGTCAGTGTGCGAAGGGGCGAAACCAACGCACACCTCCCCGTTTTCCACACATCGCCTCCTCTGCGGTCCCATGCGGAGATTTTGAAAGCAAACCAGGTACTTTGCGCTTGCAAGAGACCTTTATTGTTTTTAAGAGACATTTACTTGTTTCACAAAGACTTAAGACACTTTATATAACTTGTATAGTGATATCTCAACATCTCCTTATTGCATTTTAATCGTTTTTACCTGCATCTTATCATATAACTATTATATATTTTTCTAAACATTGTGTGGTGTATTTTTGTGGTGCTTTATGGAGTTAATGTATGATTTATGGCACACATCCTTTACACATTGCCTTCTAAGTTAAGCCTGACTGCTCAGTGCCAAGCTACCAGACAGTGGGCACAGGATAATTTGGACTGTGTGTGACCTACCCTGACTAGAGTGATGGTCCTTGCTTGGACAGGGGGTAACCTGACTGCCAACCATAGACCCCATTTCTAGCAACGCCAACAAAGCATCCCAAATTATGCACCATGCCCACACAACTCACTATGCAAGAAAACCTTGTCAACACCACACACATAGACTGACACACAACAAACACACAATGGCACACAACACCACAACACGTAAAGTACAATCCACAACATATCCACACACATGCCTAAAATCACACAATCATCACATCATCACAAAACACATCAATTGTACCTGGGTCAATGTCTGACCCACACACACACATGCATGTCAGCCACCACAGCTCGCACAACCAACACTCCCAACACACACAAACCAATTGACAGAAATATGTCACCATTGACTCCTACATAACGTTGGGCAAGATATATTAAAATATTGTCATCAAAATGTAAATGCATATAAACAATAAGACCATTGGCCAGTTCATGATTGACTGTGTGCAACGCACATATGGCACATATTATTGCCCCAACTTAACTCCTGACTGCAAGATATACCTCCACATGGCAGGCAACAATGGGGCAGGCAGTTTGGGCTTGGGAGGTGGGTCCTTGGTTTGGCTTTGGGGGGCCTTGGGTTTGGTTTAGGCTTTGACTTGGGAGGGGGTGGTTTGGGTTTGGGGGGTTGACTTCTTTGCATGGGAGGTGCATGGAAAACACAGGGGAGGCAGGAGTGAAGGCAAAAGTGGAAAGGCTGGACTTGGGCAGGGACACAGGGTGCTTTGGGGAGTCACAAGGTGGGAGAGGGATGGGGACTGGGTAAATTAAATAAGGAAATGTTTTTTAGATAACAAGGGTGGTCATGGGAAAAGCATTTGCGAGTGGCAGGAGTGGTTATCAGATGTGTTATTGGGTGTGGTTTGGGTGCAGGTGCGTGCATTGAATGCTTGTGTGTTCTGGGTGTATGTTGGGTGGGTAAGTGCAGGCGTTTAGGTGTCTTAGAAGGAGGGACAGAGAAGGTGCTAGGAATGGCCATGTTGGATGGGTAACTGTGTTGGGGTGGTTGCTGCAGGGATGGTATATGTGCTACATGTGGGGGTGTCGGTGGTTGTGGTGAGTGCGTATATGGTGACTGGGTTGGATGTCTGCTGGTCAGCTACTGTGGTGTCTGTGGGTATGATGGGAGTAGTGGCTGAATCAGGGAGTGTTGATGTACTGTCAGCAGGTGTGAGTGGTGTAGTGGCTGTGCTGGAGGAGTGGAGGGGTAGTCCGTGTAGGGAGTGGGTGTTGCCATGTATGCAGATATGTGTTGTCTGGATGCATACCGGTGGTGGGGTTTGTGTTGCTTGTGTTTGTCATGTGTACATGGGGGGACGGTATACATAGGGAGACTGACTGCCTTCAGGGAGGAGGCCAGAGACAGAAAGGATCTCTGCAGGCCAGCCAGAGCACTCTGAATGCCTTCCAAGAATGCATTGCTCTGTTGCACCTGAACTACCAGTCCCTGGATGGCATTCACAATGGTGGTCTGACCCACTGAAATGGACCTTAGGAGGTCAATAGCCTCCTCACTGAGGGCAAAAGAGGTGACTGAGGGAGGGGCAGAGGTGTCTGCGGTGAGAAAGATGCCCACCCTTTTGGGTGAGTGGGCATGGGCAACTGGGTGGGGAGCTACTGGGAGGGCAGTGGTAATAAGGGGGTAGCGGACACAGATGGTGCAAGAGTGGCCCCCGATAGGTCCGCCACCATCAGAGAGTGTCCACTGGAGGAAGAATCTGATGATGATGTTGAAGAACAGATCTCCCCCGTGGCACTCCCCTCACCCTCCATCCCACTGGGTCCCTCAGCCTTGCTGGATCCAGCCTCCTATTTCCTGTGGGCTGCTACATCCCACTTGCCTGTGTCTCTTCTCCTTCGTCAGATGATGCTGATGCACACAAAGGGGGAGAAAGAGAAGGGGGAGTGGAAAAGAGAGGTAGGGAAATGGTCAAAACCTAATTCTAATTGACAAATATGAACATGTACATATCACATTTTACATCTCATGTCAGGGAATGCCATTGCCAATGCACTCCAAGTCTGCCAATACCTATTGCATATGCAAAGCTGTAAGTCTTAGTTTTCTTAGTTTACATCATATGTTCACACAGCTATGAATATGGACATGTGGAGGCTGTGACTTTGCTGTACTATTAGGATTTGCCTGGAGCATATGACATTTCACATGGAGTCCTTAATTTGTCACATCAGTGAGGTCCTGAGGCTATAATCTTAACTAGTACCACTTCATTTTAGTAAGGCCTAGTTCACACACTTACATCTAAATGAGTTGCACCTGATGTACCATCAGCCCTCATCTAAGAGCCTTTAGGACTATCCCATTGTTGTGTCACCGCACATCCCTGAACTCTGACAGTGAAGCATGATTGCACAGTCAGCTTCTTATGGAGGACATGTAAAGCCAGACCTACATACAATCAATGGCAGCTACAGTACCGTGGCAATGTAAATGTGGTTGTAGTAGGGGACTTACGTAGATGGAATAGCATTGACAGCTCTGATGCAATAATGGAATTGTTTGGAGCTGGTCAGACACAATGAACAGGTTGTCGAGACAGGCCCACCCATGTCAAGTTTGGAAGTGGACTTCACTCGCAACATTGCCTTGTCACACTTACTCAATGCTTACCCTCGCAGGGTCACTGATACACACTGTTGTTGTGCACCTTCCAGTGTACACATTCACAATATGCCAGTATGCAGCCACCCAATCCCATTCAAAGGCTGTCAAGTGCCAGTTTTCAGTCAGTACTTACCCCCTTGTGGCTGCTCTCAAATGCCCATTCTCCTCAGGGTAGGCCACTGCCACAATGCAGGCCATTAGGGGGCTCAGGGTCCAATGGGCAGCCCTCTCTCATTGGGAGGACATCCCCAGCTGGGTCTCTGAGATCTTTCAGGTCCCAGCTTCTCAGGTCCTGACACTGCTTTCTGCAATGGGTGCTCCGCCGGCTTTGGGCCCCCAGGGTCCGCACTTGCTTGACGATGGTCCTTCAAATCCCCTTCTTCTGATGGGTGCTGACCTGTATAGGTTTCACAGACAGGAGGAGATCAGGGGTGGTACTACATCAACATCAGTGGCCTACATATACCACACACACACATCATCATCCACATCTATCCAAACAACACTCTGTATATCCATGACCCCAGCATGCATGCACACCGTGGTCGGTCTGGCACCACCACTCACAGTGACACACCCCTGTTACAAACACTAAGGGCTCACCTGTTCCTCTGGTGCCCCATACGTCAGTCAATACAGGGGTAGGGCCCCTTCCACCAGTTTCTCCAGTTCTTCCTGGGTAAAGTCTGGGGCCCTATCACATGCAGGACATGACAATATGGCTCCCAGAGACAGTACACAGCAGCTCACATAGTGGAGGTCTTGCTTTTAGGAGTGTCAGGAGTCAACTGAGATAGTTGGCAGAAAATGGCGGTCACGGTTGACGTGTACAGGACCGTCACCACCGGTGGTCATCATCATTGGCCCCAGTATCCCATAGGCAGAACTGTCAACCAATGAGAAGTTACTCTGCTGTTACGACCGCCTACTACCACGACATCTGGTGGAATTGCATCACTTCCAACTATCCTGTGCTGCAGGACAGGTGGCTGCCATTTTATGTACAGTTAATGGGTTTATCTGTGATATGTAAGTGTGTCAATTAGTGCATAGGCCCATGTATGTATGACAAACATGGCCACATACTTGTGCGATACAACACATATGTTACAGGAAGTGAATATGCCCCTACATGCTGGCCCATTGGCTGTATTGCTACCTATATCACTGTCATATGTACATGCATGTCCCATGTAGGACACATATGTGCACCCGATCTGCACCATAACACATGTATTGGTTAACCCATACCATGTACAGGACCAGACATTGCCAGCACGCATGCCATTAATGACACTACTAAATACCCTATGAAGTAACTGTCACCCGTTCAGTCATGTCTGGATTGTTTAGTGTGTGTCACTATCTATTGGACTGATAAAATGCTTGATCTGCACATCACATGAAACAATATTTCCCTCTCCATCCTAGATACCATGTAATGAGGAGACGGAGGAAAGAACCAGTGCACCGTTCGGTAGTCGACCTTGGTGAAAGACACATCATGGAGACGTACAGATTGAATTGTGTCATCATCATGGAACTCTGTACTCAGTTAGAGGCTAATATACTGCCTGTCATCCACAATCCCAATGCCATCACTCCCATGGTCCAAGTGTTGTTGCTGCTGCACTTCCTTGCCACAGGGTTCCATGTTCAGCATTGTGTTCCGGGATGTACTGTCAGCTTTCCAGAAACACCTGGACACTTACATCCAGTTTCCCCAACCTGGGATTAGACCACTGTGAAGGCTGACTTCTATGAGCTGGGACACATCCCTCATGTAATAGGGGCTACTGATGGCACCCACATTGCTTTGGTTGCTCTGAGTGTCAACTAACAGGTCTATTGGAACCAGAAAAACTTCCACTCTATAAACATGCAGGTGGTGTTCTTGGCGGACCATTATATCTCCCAGGTGACTGCACAGTTTCTGGGATCTGTCCATGACACCTACATAATTAGGAACAGCAATATCCCAAACATGATAGCACGCCTACAAAGAGAGATGACTTGGCTAATTGGTAGCTATCTTTGTGGATATGTATCTCTGTTGTTGCACCTGTCAACACTATCTTCCATGTCTCTGTAACTGGTTTCTAACAGGTCCTGCCTATATTCACACAGGAGACTCTGAATATCCTAACCTTCAGCACTGCCGGCATGATTGTCGATGACACAAATGCTTAGTTTGTGTGACATTACAGTAGCATGACCAAAAAGAAATATCAGGACTTGTCCGGTTAGGTAATGTATATTGTTTCATGCCTATGTGTGTTTAGGGGACAATAGGGCCTGTATTGTGCTGATGATGGTTTTACAACTGCCCAGTTAAGGCCAAAATTCCAGCCCCCTGTAATCCAGAAGTGTTGTGGTGGAAGCAACCTCATACCGCTAGCGGTTGACGTAATGGCGTAAGGTGGTGTTTACCGCTGTGCGCTAATTCAACGGTTAACATGGTTATCAATGGCCATTCTTAGCATATCTTCATCGCCGCTGGCGTGATGGTGCACACTGCCATGGTGCGTACGCGATCTCGTCACCCCAACTTCACTTGACTCCCTGATCTCGTGCATGCAGGTACTCCACTGAGTGGACTGCTGTGTCCTGCCTCTGGTCATGGAAATGGCACGTGTTGCAGGGGAAAGGGCCCCGGCCTTCACCAACAAGGAATTGGAGAAGCTTGTGGACGGGGTCCTGCCCCTGTACGCTAAGCTCTACGGTCGGCCAGAGGTACAGGTGAGTAGGAGGATTGGAGGGCATGGATGTGTGTAATGGTGGTTGTTGCCTGCATACATGTGTGCACTTGTGAGACTTTATGGTCCAGGGTTCCTGATATGCTGCGTGTGTGTGTGCTGTTAGGCTGTTTTAAATGTCTGTACCATAGTGGATGTATAGCCAGCTGTACATGATGGGCCATTGTCTGACCTCAGTGTTACTTTTCTGTGTGTCCCTTATAGGTAAGCGCCCACCAGAAGAGAGGACTTTGGCATGCCATCACCAAGGAGGTGCGGACCCTGGAGGTCTACAACCGGTGGAGCACCCACTGCAGGAAGAGGTGGGAGGACCTGCAGCGCTGAGCGAGGAAGATCTGTGAGGACCAGCTGGGGAAGTCCACCCAACGAGGAAGGGGTGCCCATCGGGCACTGACCCCCCTTATGCAATGCATCTTGGCAGTGGTGTACCCAGACCTGGATGGGAGCTTGAAGGCTGCACAGCAGTCACAAGTGGGTGAGTACATATACCATATTTTTGCTCCTTGATGGATGTGTGTGTGTGAGTTCGTATTTATGTTGTCTAGTGGCAGGGACTTTGACAGATGTCTATCTACATAATGGCCCCCATGGGGAGTAGGGGTGCAAGGCTCAAGTCAGCAGAACGTCAGGTCCTAAAGGTCGCTGGGGAATGGCTGTAGAGCAGGGATCTGGCCACTAGTCAGGGGCATAGCTATGTGTATAGCGGTAGGTGCTGCCTGGTGGAATGATTTCTAGGTGGGTGTATGTGTGAACCACTAATGTACCTCCATTCGGCTATTTAAAAGTGCCTCTCCTGTTTTGTCTCCCAATCCCTGTTCTCTTGTGTTGTCTATGTACATCAGCATCATCTGGTGAGGGAGCTGAGGCACCGGTGAGTGGGGAGGAAGCGTCCCACGGATCCTCGGAGGCAGAGTCGTCCGACGCCAAGAAGACCAGTGGGTTGGAGGGCAAGGGGAGGCAACTACCACTGGAGGTAGTGACTCAGATACCTCCTCCGATGGGACCTCCCTGGCAGTGGTGGACCCTTGTGGGTCACCCCTACTGTGTCATCTTCCACCACCCCCATACCATCACCGCCCTCCCAGTTGCTCCCCACCGAGTTGCCCGTGCCCGCTCTCCCAGAAGGGTGAACGTCTTCTTCACCCCAGGCACCTACTCCCCTGCCCCAGTCAGCCCTGCTGTCCTTATGGAGGAGGCTATTGACCTCCTGAGAAACATTTCTGTAGGGCAGACAAACATCGTCAATGCCATGTCTGGCCTACAGAGATCATTTCATGCTCTGGCCTCCTCTTTGACGGCAGCCAATGTCCCTGTTCATTCCGTCCCCTCTCCATCCACCTCTACCCCTTCCAGCACCCCACTCCCTTCACCCGTCCAAAGCACACATTTTGACACACAGGCACACACCTCAACACACAAGAAGCACACTTCAAAACACAAGCACCACACCTCCCACCACAAGCATACACACAGCCATCATACACATGCACACACACCAACATCCACTTCCCCCAATGTGTCCACCTATTCCGCCTCCCTGTCTGTCCCCTGTACATGCACACCCCCAGGCACGGCACCCTCATTCAATGTTGCTGACCTTATTCCTACAGTTACCACAATAGCACACATCCATTCATGCACCCCAGACACCACACCTGCACTCACCACAACGACTTTAGTTGACACATGCAGCACACTCACCATAATTGCAGGCACCCAGACAACATCCATTCACACTGGCAGCCTGTCTTCTCCCACTGTGTCCACCCCCCCTCCTCCCAAGACACTCAAACGCACCAAAACACCCACCCATCACACATCCACAACACCTGCACCCACGTCACGAACACCTACACCTGTCACAACCACTCTCTCTACCTCCACTTCCATGCCGTCCTCCAGGACCACCCCAATTGCACCTAAGAAAATTTTCCTATCCCGTGTTGACCTATTTGAACCCACTGGCCCACCCGGTCTCATCCCTAAACGTGCTCGCCTCCTTGCCCTGTCCACTCCTCCCACGTCACAGTCCACTCCTGTCTGCCCTTCCCATTCCCGTACTACCTCCCCTGTGAGGAAGAGATCCCGTGCTGGCCCAGGAACATCCGCCGCACCCCAGGCCAAGTCCACTCCACCAGCTGCTGTGACTAAACCAAAGTCCCCTCCACCTTCCAAATGGAAATCTAAGCCCCCCCCTCTCCCAGTCGTAAATCCCCATCCCCACCCCCTGCCCCTGTTCCATGAAGTGCCTGGATGCCCCATTGTTGCCCCTATGAGGTGGAGTACCGTAGCACTTCTGGGAGTCAAGTTAGGGCCATTGGGGCCCATCGGACATCCTTAAATATGGATTGACCATTTGCCTTCTATGCACTTCTGTTGCTCAGTGAGCACAATAAAGGTTAATGTGTGGCCTGTGTTGTTTGAGGCACACTTTGGATCCGTGGTCTCTCGTTTCATTGTTTGGGGGTGTTGGGCACATGTCTGTACTTTGGGCAGGTTGCATTTGCCTTGTGTCGGGTAAGTACCTCTTGCTGTGGGGTGTATGGCTTGTGCTGCTGTGAAGGGTTGTGGAAGTGTTGCAGGGTGGGTGGGTATCTAACTGTGCCCTTTCTTCCCTTGTTTAGTAGGTTGCGGTACTTACCGTCGTCGTCTTCATCGGTGGTCTCAGTCGTGGAGGTATATGGCAAAGAGCAGGGCTGGCATGATCTGTACCTCTCTCTCCATTTCTGCTTCAGTGTGTTGTGTGAGCCTCCGGTGAGTGTTCGTTTCCGCCTGGCTTTGCGTGGCGGTGTTTCCCGCCCCGGAACTGACAGCGGTCTAGTGCTTCATTATTTGATGGGTGGGTAGGGCCTTTACGTCGCCCTGTGGGCAGGCGCTGCCGTCATTGTCGGCACTCCTTTGACGGCAGAGAGTGGTTTCCAGAATGCCTGTGTTTCAGTTGATTCATTATTTGACGGTTCGACCGCACGTCTGTTGGCGGTTGTTACTGCCACCGCCGGCGGTGCAGTGTTTACCGCCGTGTTCATAATGAGGTCCTAAATGCCCTAACCTGGAATGTGAGGGGTGGTGACACATAGAGAGCCCTACCAGTTCCATACCTACCTAAAAGACAGACAGATCAATATTTATTTCCTACATTAAGCCCACATGACTGCCTAGATGTGTCCCATCTCTTGAAACAATGGTGACTCCAAATAGTGGGTTCCACCTATTCAGCATATGCGAGGGCCCTGATCTCTATCATACCCAAGGTACCCTGGGTAATTAGCAGGAGGCTGACTGATACAAACTGCTGATAAGCAGTGATGGAAGCGACTATAGATGGGTGCTGAATTTACCTGGTGACATTGTATTCCCCTACTACATCCACACTCAATTATTTGACAGTCTTCCTCCCATGCTGGTATACATCCTGAAGTGCCCTGTATTGGGGTGGGGGGAATTGTAAGTGTGCCCCCAATATAGCAATGAACAGGTAACTCCCATCCCCCCCCACACTTGGCAGGTGCTGCTAGTGTCAGGACTGCAGGCTTTCTGCGAGCATGGCTGGGTCACAGACAACTATATGATATAAGTGCACCATGCACCCTCCGAAGATGGAATTTTAACATTATTCACAAGTGAACCTTTTATACATTTGTTTAGATTTGCTGTTTTTGGAATGCAGGGATGGAACTGTATGCCCACACAACTGAATTCCTAGGGCACAAATTATCAAATCACTATCCACTCAAGCTTGGGATACAATGGGTAGATCCCGGACACTAAAACCTACATGGAGGCTGCAAGTACCTGCACTGCATAACCCCAAATTTCACGAGACCATCTGGACACACATCCACCATTACTTTGAAGAAAATGAGGGATCAGTGCCCAATCGGAGGGTTGAATGGGGAGCCTTTAAAGCAGTGCTACACAGACTGTGCATCAGACAAACTATGGCATTTACACTACTACTCAAATGCAATTATCTACACTCAAAGCTTGAGTGAATAGGACTGGACAGCAATATAATGCAGTTGATACACCTAATGTATCCCGGTCCCAGGGCAAGGGTGCACATAGAGCGTGAGATCTCGAGGGTGTTTGAAATTAGTCGGGGTACACTAGAAGGATGCCCACAATCCCTAATACTATTTTCACTTACCATGGAATTACTCAGACAAAGAGGGCCAGAATGAGGGATATTGAGTGGCAACAACTGGGAAATAGTGTCACAGTATGCCGATGATGCTTTGCTATTCCTAAGGAATGTGCAAATGGACTTTTGCAGCATACTGGCATTGTTAGACATGATTGGCCCCCACTTCGGTCTGCGTTTCAGCTGGATCAAGACTTGACTCTTCCTGCTTATGTGAATGTCAGTAGCCAAACCTGAATCTAGGGACTAAATGGAACACCAATTTACTCCACTAGCTCACGGTGGATGCGTACCATACAAATGAGGATAACATACAGGGTAACCTGAGGAAGGTGTTGGTAGAAGTAAGACACTCACATAGCTTCTGGAACAATCTACTGCTAGCCCCACTGGGATGGGTGGCAATTGCTAAGATGCTTATCCTACCCGGCTTATCATACCATTTGTCGGCAATCCAAGTGCGACTACCTAGTAATTTCTTTGCGGCCCTTAATGGAATTATGTCTGAGTTAATATGGCCGGGGGTGACATAAGAGGGTTGTCATTCGCAAACTGCATACCCATAATGATAGGGGCTGAATGGGATGTGCTACACTATGAACTGTACTATGCAGCAGCCTAGCTACAATTGCCAGAGCGATGGATATCTCAGGCTTGGACCCTGAGAGCCCACACATAATGTGCAGGCTAGAGGACTATGAGATTACTGCATAGTTGCTACAGCCACCCCAGCAGGTGCAAGCCACTGAAAGTAAATTAGCCTAATATTGTTGCCATAAATATGTGCAACCCAAGTAGGACAGTATTTCTTATTACAACTATGGTACAGCTGAACTTCAGGGAGATAACAAACCATCATAACAGCAGGACATAGGCAGACAGAGAGGTGGTGAGCCTGGGGGACCAATATGCCCATAAACTGTTGAAACCGTACCAGAAAGTAGCTGTCCAGTATGACCTTGGAGGTGGACAATTTCTACATGCAATGTGCTAGTGGGGCCCATATCAGCTAGTTGGGAAGCAGACCAGAATTAAGCAGACATAGATGAACTGCCAACTTTAATGCTTGAGAATGGGACACACCATTGAGCAATCACACTAATATATAGGGCATTGGTTAGAAAACACACTTCTAACAGCACCTGGACAAGAGCTGATGGGCAAGCAATCAAGTATGATGTTAGGAAGAGAGAAAGGGGTCTTGTTGGTTCCAGAAGTATTCTAAAAATCAGGGGGTTTGGGTCCACTACTTATACCTCTTTCTGCCTTTGAAGTATGCAAACTTCAAAGGAAAGATTGTGCCTTGCCCAGGTCTGGCTCCAGACTCACACCAAGGGGTTGGAGACTGCATTGTGTGAGGGCAGGCACAGCCCATGCAGGTGTAAGTGACCACTCCTCCCTCTACGCTAACCCACATGGCCTATCAGGATATACAGGTTACACCCTAGCTCCCTTTGTGTCACTGTCTAGAGGAGATTCACAAACAGCCCAACTGTCAGTCTGATCCAGACAGGGAATCCACAAACAGGCATAGTCACAGAATGGTTGAAGCATGAAAATAACTACTTTTTAAAAGTGGCATTTTCAAACTAACAATCTAAAAACCAACTTCACTAAAAGATGTATTTGTAAATTGTGAGTTCAGAGACTTCAAACTCCATATTTCTATCTGCTCTCAAAAGGAAATTGCACTTTAACCATGTTAACCTTTGGGACAGCTGGGCCTTGCAACAGTGAAAACTGCATTTGGCAGTATTTCACTGATAAAACTGTGTAAAACACATCAAGACATGCCCCACCTTTAACATTTACTGCATCCTGCCCATGGGACTACCTTGGACCTACCTTAGGGGTGCCTTACATGTATAAAAAGGAAATGTTTAGGCCTGGCAAGTGGGTACACTTGCCAGGTCAAATTGTCAGTTTACAAAATGCACACCCGTGGCTGGTCCGATCCATGTTTACACGGCTACTAATGTGGGTGGCACAACCAGTGGTGCAGGCCCACTAGTAGCATTTGATTTCCAGTCCCAGAGTACCTCTAGTGCACATTACTAGGGACTTACTAGTAAATCAAATATGCCAATCATGGAAAAGCCAATTAAACTCACAATTGACACAGGGATCATGTGCAATTTAGGTCAAGTTCTTCTTCCCCAGGTAAGAGGGCAGCAGGTCATCACAGCGGGGTAGCAGTTCATTTAGAGCAGAAGTCCAGCAGAATGGCAGTTCTTGTAGCGGCACAACAGTCCTTCTTCCCTACAGAGTATCAATAGGTAAGGAAGTATACTTATACTTAGGGGCTTACTAGTAAATCAAATCAGCCAATCATGGAAAAGCCAATTACACTCACAATTTACACAGGGAGCACTTGCACTTTAGCACTGGTCAGCAGTGATCAAGTGCCCATAATACCAAAGCCAGCAAAAACCGAGTCTGGCACAGAGTCAAAATATGGGAAGCAGAGGAAAAAAGATAGGGGAGACTACGCTAAGAATGCCAGGTCTAACAAGTGTCCCCCAGCTGAAAGTGGGGAGAACTACCCAACCTCATGGGAGTTATCTCTAAGGTGGAAAAATCTGGCCAGACCATCTGTGTTGATGTGTTCTGGTCTAGGGCTAGTCTGTATGACAAACTCTTTGGAGACATCATGCTCCTTCAGCATGTGTGCCGTCCACATGGCTGCCTTCAGGGCATCAAAAGCTGCCTGGCAAGCCTCATCCAGATAAAATAAAAATAAATATAAATTTATAAAGCGCATCTTATCACCTGTGAGGGCTTCAAGGGGCTTTCCATGTGTACAGGGCGATTACGTGATTTTTCAGAATCACAGGACATTGTATGAATGCCCAGGCTCCAACCCAGATTTCCAGCTCCCTAGGCGGTCGCTCTGAGAGCTGTGCTTCATACTCTCCCTCACCTTTTTTCGGTTGCTTCTGAAGGTTAACTCAGTCAAGGAAGCAACAATAGTGCCATACCCCTTGACAAACTTCCTACAATATCCTGTGAGACCTAAAAAGGCTCTCACCTCAGTTTTGGTCTAGGGGGTGCCTCCAAGCCACAATGGTATCAATCATTGTCTGCAGGGGTACCACCTGGCCACTCCCCACCTGGTGTCCCAACTACACCACAGAACCCTGCCCTATTTGGCACTTACTAAGGAGTGAGGCCCACCTTCTGCAGAGCCTCCAACATTTTGCAAAGGTGTTGCAATTATTCTTACCAGCTGGAGCTGAACACAGTAATGTCATCCTGGTAGACTGCACAGAAATCCTCCAAACCAGCCAAATCCTGGTTAACCAACTTCTGAAAGGTGGCAGGAGCATTTTTAATCCCAAAGGGCATCACCCTGAACTGGTAGTGCCCATCAGGGTTAGAAAATGCAGACCTCTCCTTGGACCCCTCAGTTAGGGCAATCTACCACTACCCAGACGTTAGATCAAACATGCTGAGAAACCTGGCACCTCAGGGGATGGGGTACACGTCAGTCTTCATGATGGTATTGAGTTTACGGTAGTCCACAGAGAACCTGAGTTCTGGAGTGACACCGGGGGCAACAGCCTTTGGGGCCAAGACCACTGGCCTGGCCAAAGGCTATTGGAGAACTCAATAACCCATAGTGTTAATATTTTGGACATTTCATCCTTAATGCTAACCCTGCCCTTTTCAGTCACCTTGTAAATCTTGTGTCCTACAGGTAGACTGTCCCCAGTGACTACATCATGTGTACACAAATGGGTGACCTTGGGACCAAGGAAAATAATGAGGCAAACTCTCCCAACACCTGGCGACAGTCCCTCTCTTGCTCTAGGGTCAGTGAGGGGAAGAGGTTGACACCCTCCACAGACCCATCTTTCTCCTGAGCAGACAGGAGGTGAGGAAGAGGCTCACTCTCTTCCTCCTCCATCATCTGTTGTTAGAAGCATTGCCAATTCAGACCTCCCAAAGTGAGTTTGAGGCGGTTCACATGCAGGACCCTTAAAAGGTTCCTCGGAGTCTTCAAGTTCACCAGATAGGTGACCTCACTCTTGGGCTCCACCACCTCAAAAGGCCTAGTCCACTTGTTTTTGAGAGCATGGGGCTCTACTGGGGCCATGACACACACTTTCTGTCCAAGCTGAAACTCAACCAGAGTGGCATTCTGGTCATACCAGAGTGTCATGTCCTCCTAGCTGGCTTCCAGGTTCTCTTTAGCGAGCTTCCGGAAGTGGGCTGTTTGGTTCCTAAATGCCAGCATGTAGCTAAGTACATCCTGGGGGGGGCTTACAGAGGCTTTCTCCAAGCCCTCCTTCACCAGACTCAGAGGTCCCTTCACAGGGTAGCCATACAACAATTTAAAGGGGCTAAAACCAAGTACCTTTTGTGGCACCTCTCTGTAGGCAAATGGAAGGCATGACAAGACGACGTCCCACTTACACCTCCTGAGCTCTGAGAGGCCCCTAATCATGCCCTTCAAGGTTCGGTTGAATTTCTCAACCAAATCATTTCCTTGGGGTGGTAAGGAGTGCTGATCTTGTATGTCACCCCACAGAGACTTCATATACGTAGATATGAAGTGGGTATCCCTGTCAGATATCACCTCTTTGGGGATGCCCTATGGGGGTAAAATCCCCTATCAATGCCCGGCCCACAGTGATTGATCTAAGAGGTATAGCTTCTGGGTACCAGGAACCAATTTTCTAAAAGTGGTATTTTCAAACTGGTAATTTAAAAACCAACTTTACCAAAAGATGTATTTTTAAATTGTGAGTTCAGAGACCCCAAACTCTGTATCTCTATCTGCTCCCAAAAAATATTTAAAGGCAGCCCCCATGTTAACCTATGAAAGAGATAGGCCTTACAATTGAGAAAAATGAATTTGGCTATATTTAACTGTCAGGACATGTAAAACACACCAGTACATGCTCTACCTTTAACATACACTGTACCCTGCCCATGGGGCTACCTAGGGCCTACCTCAGGGGTGCCTTACATGTATAAAAAAAAGAAGGTATAGGCCTGGCAAGTGGGTACACTTTCCAGGTCGAATTAGCAGGTTAGAACTAAGCACACAGACAGTGCAGTGGCAGGTATGAGCCATGTTTATAGGATTACTCATGTGGGTAGCACAACCAGTGCTGCAGGCCCACTAGCAGCATTTGATTTACAGGCCACGGGCACCTCTAGTGCACTTTACTAGGGGCTTACTAGTAAATCAAATATGCCTACCATGGAAAAGCCATTTACTCATACAATTTACACAGGGACTTTACCACTGGTCAGCAGAGTACCAACACCAGCACACAGTCAAACCCTGGGAAGCAGAGGCAAAAGAAGATAGAGGAGACTACGCCAAGAATGCCAGGCCTAACAGTTCTCTAGAACTTCACACCTCCAATACACTCAGTTTAATTTTCTGTATCAGTCATATCTAATTCCCCAATAGCTTACCGTATTTATTTACCCAGAAACAACACCTACCTGTGAATTATGTTCCCTGCCGAAGCAGACTTTCACCACCTGGTGTGGACATGCAGGGAAATTACACAATTTTAGTCCAACACCATAGCATTGATAACTGAAATAGTGGGTAAACCACTCATGACACACTGATTCCTTCAATACTAGGGATGCCTCCATGGACCAAGAAAACTAAATATGTAGTAAAATTCATAGATTTAATCTCCACCCTTGTGAAGTGTAGAATAGTAATGTCCTGATAATCCTCCACAGCCCCTCTTGAAAATCTTTGGCTTATTGATCTCCATAAGTTGGCCGAAGCAGAGCCAACTCTATGGCCACAATTGGAAGCTAGAGGGCCCTCCCAGGAACATCTGGGTCAAATACAAAGAAATGGTACAATAGAAGACGGATGACAAACCCATCAGCTCAAGCAACAGAAACTGGTTCATGGACACCTCTCAGGAAAGGGGACAGTTGGCATCTCATTCCTTGTCCTGGCAGGCGGCCCCCCTTTCCTCCTCCCCCATCCCACCCTGGGCCACATTGGCACATGGACTCACACCACAGCACCAAAAGCAGTTTCTATTGTTAATGTGTTTAACATGTTTGTAATTACTACCGGAGTATGGGAATGCCATCCTATGAACCTTAGAAGCTAATGAGGAAATGTGAGGAACAGGTGAGTACTGCATTTGGCAGCTGTTAACTATTAGTATGTTGTATGTTTGAGGGGACTTGCCCTGATACCTCATAAAGAATCAAAAGTCAATCTGACGAAGGTGCTTTGCTGGTGAGATTGACTTTGCCACAGCTCCTTCTACATTCTTCTCTGTTGCACAGCATCCTTTGCATCTGCACCTCACAACTAATGCATCTGGGCTTGTAGAGACTTTTTGCCCCCCAAATTCTCAACCTTCTCCAGGAACTCTTGTAAACAATTTTGAAATCTGAAGGCATTTGTGGCAAACCTGGTGACTGGATCTGGGACGTGCTCCACTGCGGTCAACCTTAACATGTGACTGCACAAGCAGCTATCCCCTATTGGTGCTTTTTTTCTTTTTAGCTCTATTTTTTTATACAAACTTAAAATAAATCATAACTCCAGTTATAATGATATGATTAAAATCAAATTGTGTGGTGTCATTAATTTAACTTAGAATCACCACTGAGTAAATAAATATCTTGGCCTCATTGCATGTTCTTATTCCATTTTGTAGAAAAACAGGGCTAAGATAAATCCATCTGTGAGCGAGCAGTGCAGTGTGGCATCATATCACATGAATGGCAGAGTCTGGAGAAGTAGCACATAGAAAATAGTTTTTGATAGCTTTGGGAATATTTTTCCAATGCACCCAATGCACCCTGTATTCACTTATGGGCATAGTTAATAGCTGAGTCATTAATATGTTCCTCAAAGCTTGTCTCCCCAGAGCAGCTTTAAAATATTGCTGAAAGTGGGCAGCTTCATATGTTTGAACTAGGCCCTCTCATTCATGGCTTCCTTCGATTTTCCTGATTTTCTGTTCCCTTAATATTCATTAACCCTGTGCTTTTAGCATACTATTTAGAGTTGTTGTCAAAAGAATGTTGTCTGTGGCTTCAAGTTTAACATTCAATGTGGCTAGAGCCATGACTAAATATCGGGACTGAGTGGACTTTTTATCACTCTTAAGATTAAGATGCCCTCTGCTGAGGGGCTGTGTAAGCTGTAGTTCAACTGACATAGCACTTCAAATTTCTTTGCAGCTTTTCCTGTTTGTGCTAAATGTGCTTTTAAGAGTCCGACAGCCAGACCCCAAGGTAAATATATTTACCAATCATGCTTAACCTGAGTGGACCCAGCTGCCATTCTTGCTGTCTTTTTTTAGTCCTTCATCCAACACCAATACTTCGGATTTTTGACTGTTTACCTTTAAGGTGTTCTTGATGTTATATACATGGAGGGCCATATTTATACTTTTTGATGCAAAACTGCGGCAACGCAGTTTTGCGTCAAAAAGTTTAACAAAGGCTAACGCCATTTCCTTGCACCACCCGGGCATCTAATTTATACATTGATACTTGGCGGCGCAAACCACTGGTTAGAGTCTTTTTTTTAAATCAAACCAATGCGCCATATCGTAAAGAATAACAACATTACTGTGGGGAAAATAACTTTAATCCGGTTTACGACATCGCAAACCAGATCCGCTCCATTTTTTGACACAATAGCGTCAAAAAGTGGTGCAAACACAGCAAAATGTGCTAAGGAGCCCCAAAATGGATTCCCGAAGCCAGGAGAGACCCCAGGAAGATGACAACTGACCAGGAACCAGCCAGGAGGACCCACACAAGACCCAGGAGAGGGAGAAGAAGAAAAGGAAGTGTCGGTTAAGTACAGAGGAACATGAAATACTGGTGAAAGAGGTGACGGAACACCAGCATCGACTTTTTGTCACCTGTAAATTGCCAATTGGGAGGAGAGAGGCAATTTTGCAACAAATTGTCGATAAGATCAACAGTGTGGCAGAAGTACGGAGAACAGTCACTGAGTGCAAGAAACGCTGGTATGACTGCAAGTGCAGGACCAAGGAAAAAATGGCAAGGAACAGGAAGGCAGCACTGCAGACTGGAGGTGGGAGTCCAGCACCGCAGGAGGCCCCGGACCCCATGGAGGAGATGATAGCAGCTGTCATCCCTGAGTAGATCATCACAGGGATTCAAGGACAGGACAGCTCAGACTACCAGGAAACCACACAGATGCAGGGAAAGTTGTACGGGGGACAAAAATGCCTATTTGTTTATTGCAAGCAGAAGGGGGGACATACCCACTACACAATGCATGTCAGCCATGATAATCAGGTAGGGGAAAGGGCAAAGTGGCATGGCATGGGTGCATGGGCTGTGCAGGGGAAACCTGGGGCACACCACAACACTACACCAACAACCTCTGCATGGGGTACTCTGCCATGCCAAGGATGTTGGAAAGGCAAAGCCAGTCCAGGAGGGTAGGGTACAATGTAAAACTGGCCTGCTGTCACACGACAGCTGGTATTGTTGCTACATGAACTAGGGCACAATTTCTAGTCTCAGGGCATATACGTAAGTCGTATTTACCAATGACAACAGTTGCCAATACCACCTCTGCTGTGTGTGCAGTTCAAGTAGCTAATGGCAGTTACGTGCCCATGGACCAAACACACCCAAACTAGAGGGTTCAGGATGACAATGTTATCAATCCCCTGTAATAATAAAAATGTGCAAATCCTGTCAAATACTAATGTCTATAGGTGCTACAAACATCAGGTAATGTATGTAACATTATGAGTTACACAGCAGTAATGTCACACCCATGCTGCACATGTCAGGGTCACAATAGCTACAATGCCACCATGCAACATCTCAAGTGTCAGAGTGCTAAGAAAACAGCATTGAGGGGGAGGACATTTGTTTCCAGCTAGTGAAACACACCTGCACAGTCATAAGAGGAAATGGAACACTGCTAGGACCATCAGTGCAATCCAATGTAGCACACATAGGCAACCATCAGCAGTACACACTACCAATGCTGACACCTGTATCTTGCCAAGCCAATGCTATACATGGTATATGCTAGGTCTCAGCAACATAAAGGTGGATGGGAAATATCAGACACTGGGTCAGTTCCAGATTGTGAAGTGTGGTGCAAGTGCCATCAGAACACCCACAGCCAGTGCAAGGCCACACCATGATAATGGAAGTAGACGGAGGGTTGATTAGACAAGATGATGGCAACATACAATTTGGGCAGAACCTACACCTACAGGATGTGACGCAGACATTTCCCCAAATTGCCCACACCACATGTGACATGCAGGTGGGGCATAGGCCTGAGAAAATGCCTATATTAATGACATGAAAAATGAACAGGAACCAAGATCACAATGTGCAACTAATAGGAAGTCAGAAATGTCACATTACAAATGCCACAACACAGACACAGTTTTTTTACGAGCTGACAAACCTTAGCCAGCAGACCCTCCAAGATGTCCTTGGAACCCTCCAGACCCCACCTTCAGTCACAAGGAGGAGCACAGAAGTAGCAGCCATTACAGAGGACCCTGAGGACACTGGCAACAGCTTGAGAGGACTGTAGTTGGAGTACAGAGGGAGCTGGCCAAGGAGGTGTAGGTGGGGATGCATGATGTCATCTGTAGAACAGGCAGCAGCCATGCAAGCGTGAACATCTATCCTGCAAGGACTTCAACAAAGTGTAAAGGAAATCAGCACTGCAGTAAGGGATTTGCCACAACACCTCGCTCACCAAACTTTTCACTGTGTGAATGAATGCAATCTTGAATCCCTCACGGCCGACCTGGCTGCCTACCACAGTGATGTAGCTTTTATACTTAAGAACCAGCAGCTCCTCCTTGCTGCAATAATGCCCTTACTAACCCCACAGTTGGCAGCTACCTGGATTTCTGACTTCATGTTTTCAAACACTGAAGCATGTGTTGCCCCTTCAAACCCACCACCACCAAGGGCAGAGGAGACGACACACACACATCAGAAGATGAAGACATAGAACAGATCACCTTCACCCGTAAGAGTACCCGGTAGCACAAGTCCATGGCAAAATGGGCACTGAGGGCCAGATGTAGCAAAATCAGTTTTTGCGACTTGCAAATTGCGAGTCTGAGCGACTCGCTATGGGGTCGCAAAGACCCACCTCATCAATATTCATGAGGTGGGTCGCATTTTGCGACCCCATAGCAAGTCCCTGCACTCACAGGGATGGTGGCCTGCTGTAGTCAGCAGACCTCCATGTCTGTGACTGCTTTTTAAATAAAGCAGTTATTTTTTTTCATTTTGCAGCCCGTTTTCCTTAAAGGAAAACGAGTTGCAAAATGAAAAAAAATCAGAAACCATTTGGTTTCGTTTTTTTCAGAGTAGGCAGTGGTCCATAGGACCACTGCCTGCTCTGAAAAAATATTTATGTCGACATTCACAAAGGGGAAGGGGTCCCATGGGGACCCCTTCCCTTTTGCGAATGTGTTACCACCAGTGTGACACTGGTGGTAACTGCGAGTTGGTTTGCGACCGCTTTCGCGGTGCGAGTCGCAAATAGGAAGGGAACACCCCTTCCTATTTGCGAGTCGCATTCCCAAATTGCGAGTCGGTACCGAATCGCAATTTGGGAATGAGCATTGCGTGAGGCCGTTTGCAAGCCGCAAACTGCGTTTTTCGCAGTTTGCGCCATGCAAACGGCGTGCTACATCTGGCCCTTATATCCTAGGTCCTGTGCTTGTTAACATGCCACTCTTGCAACAGCTGCTCACATGCACTGATCTCCAGCCCACTGTTCACCTTGACACTATGCTCTGTGATTGTCTCTCACTACCTTATTGGCAATTCATGTTCGTCTGCACTGTATGACACTTCACCCCAGCATGTCCAATGACATGTCCCATTGCACCTGTGTAGTCTCACGATAGAAGGCGTCACACTAATGGACTCACAATCCTTTACTGTGTAAATATTGCACTACAGCACTTTAAAATAAATAGCACTTACACAACCACTTTGTCACTGAGTAATGTGACACATCAAATGTGTAGGAGATTAGTGATATACGTCACATATCAATTGCCATAGAATGTCAATACAACTGCCTTGAAAGATTGTGGGCTGATAACTCTACACTGGTGTCTGGATTGTATGATCATCTGCGCTTCCTGAGGGTTATTTCTGAAGTAAATAGAAAACTAATAGTATAATGCTGTGTTGGACTGAAAAAGTCGGCTTCAAGGGATGTTTAAGTAGAAAATCAATGTGTTCAAAATTCCCTTCTAGACAATCTTGACAATCTTTATGTATGTGACATCCGACTATAAACTTTCATCACAGACACACACACACACACACACCATACAGCAGGAACGGATGTGTACAAGTGTATGGACAAATATGTAACCTGGGAGTACGATATAAGAAATGATAGGTGTGAGTTATGTATACAATACTACATAGGATTATACCATCACTCACCTTATCAGGGTTCACATGAACATCAGGCTGCAGGCAGACGTACCACAGTGCCCAAGATTCCATATCCAGTCTCAAACGATGACTGATTGAAAACACACATCCAAACTTTACAACACATTGGGAACCTTAGTAACCTTGAGTGGTGGGTGCAATGGATGGCAGATGCATAGAGAAGTAGCTTTGGTGTAGCTGCCAATGTGACAGATCAATTGGAATTGGGAATAACCATGTCAAAAATGGGATATGGATGTAGGATCAAACACAAATGCAAATACTATATTGACACTGTTCACTGATGCCAAGGCCCTAATCCTCAAGCATATGACACATAGGCCCTCATTACAACCCTGGCGGTAAATCCCGCTTACCCCGTGCAGAAGACCGCCAACATACCGCTGCAGTTGCGGAATTCCGCTACAGGTATTACGACCCACAGCCCGGAATCCGCCACAATACAGACACCCACACAAGTCCACCACACCAGAGGTCAGTGATAAACTGGCGATAACAAAACCGACACCGTCACGCCAACAAGAATACGCACACACTATCACGACCTACGAATCAACGCGGCGGTCTTTCAACCCCAGTAATCCATTGGCGGTACACACCGCCGCTCTCAAAATACACACACATATACAAATCACAACTACATTGGACAATTCGAAATACACACACCTGATACACATACACACACCACACCCACACATCCAATCCAATATAAAGCACACACCCACATTACCCACAAACCCTTACTACCAGAAATTTGAAAGCAGGCCAGAGAGAGAGATACTACCTAAAACAACACCAGCATCCACAGACACCCAACACCATCACTTGCACAACATCCACGCACCTCAAACAACACAAACCAACACACCCCCTCACACATCACAACAGACACCACCTCAAACATCACCCACACCACATCATGGCACCTCAACGACACCCCAGGTTTTCTGAGGAGGAGCTCAGGGTCATGGTGAAGGAAATCGTCCGGGTAGAGCCACAGCTATTCGGATCACAGGTGCAGCAGACATCCATTGCTAGAAAGATGGTGCTATGTCGCAGAATTGTCGACAAGGTCAACGCAGTGGGACAGCATCCAAGAACACGGGATGACATCAGAAAGAGGTGGAACAACCTACGGGGGAAGGTGCGTTCCGTGGTCTCCAGACACCAGATTGCTGTACAGAGGACTGATGGTGGACCCCCACCTCCTCCCCCACAACTAACAACAAGGGAGGAGCAAGTCTTGGCAATACTGCATCCTGAGGGCCTCGCAGGAGTAAGGCAAATCTTTAGTACCTTATCCCCCCCTACCCCACCTGCATGCCATCACATACTCCCACCCTTACCCTCACACCCATCACCCCAACAACCCACAGATACCCCACCAACACAACCCACACATCCCAAAACCAAGTCCTGCATGTAACACCAATGCATGGACACCCATCACCCAAGCACGACCACTACAGAGACTCACTCATGCCCCAAAATCACCAATCACACAAGGACCAAGCCAATAATGCAAGCACTGGAGTAGAGGGTCAACCACCCATTGCACACAATGTCACACACAGATACAATAAATATGCATTTACACCCCAACATCAAAATGACAGACTCATGCTAGTTCCAACAATAGAATGAGATGTGGGAAGCAGTGGCATCTTCTTACATGTGTCTCACTGGAAGTATTGCATGATGATAGTGTTTCGGTTGTCGATATCCTCTTCTTCTGCCTCCTCTTCTTCACTGTCCACAGGCTCCACAGCTGCCACAAGACCACCATCTGGCCCATCCTCCTGCAGAAAAGGCACGGGGGTCGCAAAGCCAGGTTGTGCAGCATACAGCAGGCCATGATTATCTGGCACACCTTCTTCGCTGAGTGGCATAGGGAGCCACATGTCAGATGGAGGCACCGGAATCTGGACTTCAGGAGGACGCAGGTGCGTTCGATCACCCTCCTAGTTTGCCCATGTGCCTCATTGTAGCGTTCTTCTGCCCTTGTCCTGGGAATCCTCACTGGGGTCAGTAGCCATGACAGGTTGGGGTAACCAAAGTCACCTGCAAATGTCGAGGGACAACTCTTAGACACACACTAACCGTTAGGGACAGCCCCATACCCAGACAGCAAATGAAACTGTGTGGGGACTTTAGGCTCACTTATTAGCCACACACGGTGCCTCCGGAGTTGCCCCATCACATAAGGGATGCTGTTATTCCTCAAAATGTAAGCGTCATGGACTGAGCCAGGATAGTTGGCATTGACATGGGAGATGTACTGGCCTGCCAAACACACCGTCTGCACATTCATAGAATGGTAGCTCTTCCGGTTTCTGTACACCTGTTCATTCCTGCGGGGGGGGGACAAATGCCACATGTGTACCATCAATGGCACCAATGATGTTGGGGATATGTCCCAGGGCATAAAAGTCACCTTTCACTGTGGGAAAATCCTCCACCTGAGGGAACACGATGTAGCTGCGCATGTGTTTCAGCAGGGGAGATAACACTCTGGACAACACGTTAGAGAACATTGGCTCGGACATCCCTGATGCCATGGCCACTGTTGTTTGAAAAGACCCACTGGCCAGGAAATGGAGGACAGACAGGACCTGCACTAGAGGGGGGATTCCTGTGGGATGGCGGATAGCTGACATCAGGTCCAGCTCCAACTGGGCACACAGTTCCTGGATTGTTGCACGATCAAGTCTGTAGGTGACTAGGATGTGTCTCTCTTCCATTGTCGACAGGTCCACCAGCGGTCTGTACACCGGAGGATGCCGCCATCTCATCACCTGCCCCAGCGGACGTGCCCTATGGAGGAGAACAGCGAGCAGAGAGTCATCCAACACTGAGGTATCACAATGTGTTATTTGCAGAAATGTTATTAATCCGCAATGTGCCGGTATCTGTCTATATTCCCGGCCTAGATAGTTGTGACGCAGTTAACATCCATCCCATGAGGCCTCCTGAAATGGCGGCTGCCTGACCTGTAAGGTGGGACAAGGGGATATGAGGTCACTGCGCTGGTGCTCTACACCGTCGCAGTGGGCGGTCGAAGACCGCGGCGCAATTCTGCATTGCTTAACATTGTGCCCTATGGGTCCCAGGAGCCAATGACGATATACGCCGGCGGTGACGGTACGCCCCGCAGTGGACATGACCGCCATTTTATGTCTGTTCACTCACTTGATACCTGACCTTCAACAGGAGAGGACCTACACTGAAAGTGCTGCTGTCACCTGTGTCTGGAAGCGACGATGGCTCCTGTGTCTGGGGAAAGGGCCCCTGCCTTCACTTTGAGGAGATGGAGAAACTAGTGGATGGGGTCCTCCCCCAGTACACGCAACTGTACTGTCCTCCAGACAAACAGGTGAGTACACTGTGAGCATGCTGCATGGGCAATGCCTGTTTGGAGTGGTGTGGATGGAAGATACATGGGGGGGCTGAGGCCTGCAAGTGCGGATGGGGACTGTATGTGCGTCAGGGCAAGGGTGGGAACTGGGGGGCAATGAGTATGACGGTCCAGACGGGTAAGTAATTTCCTTTCCCCCTGTACCATTCCTCTAGGTCAGCGCCCACCAGAAGAAGGGTATTTGGCGTGCCATCGCCAAGGACGTTCGGACCCTGGGGGTCTACCACAGACAGAGCACCCACTGCCGGAAAAGATGGGAGGACCTGCGCCGCTGGAGCAAGAAGACGGCGGTGGCCCAGCAGGGGATGGCATCCCAAAGTGGGAGGGGTGCCCATCGCACCATGACCCCCCTGATGTTCCGGATCCTGGCAGTGGCGTATCTGGAGTTAGATGGGTGCTTGAGGGCATCACAGCAGCCACAAGGGGGTGAGTACACTCTCATTCAGCTGACTCTGCGCGCATTACGAGGTGCTTGGGTGGGGGAGGTGGGCAGTGGGTTCCCCTAGGCCAGGGCGAACTTGGTAGGAAAGGTCCCTTGTGAGGCAGGCCATGTGGCACCCGAAACCCACCAGTGGTAATAGCCATCAACACCTAGTCAGGCTCCTGTGACTTCCAGGTGTGCAGCAATTGGTCTTAGGCCTCGTACCCCATGGTCAGCTGAAATTTCTAGGAACTGTCAGTGCATGGCGTAGTGCAGAGGGCTGCTCCCTGTGTGTTGTGTCCGCCAATGGTAGTGGTGTTGCATGCACTGATCATGTCTTACTTCTGTCTCCCCCCCTTTTTTGTGGTCTCCCTGTTCTTGTGTGCAATAGCATCATCAGGCGGAGGAGCATTAGCACCGGAGCAGTAGGAGCTGCAACCCACTTAGCCCTGGAGGGCGAAACAAAGGAGTCCGAAGCCACCTGTGGGACTGAGGGCGAGGGGAGCTCCACGGTGGGGACAGGAACAGACGGAAGTGACAGCGACTCCTCCTCTGATGGGAGCTCCCTTGCGGTGGCGGGCACCTCTGTGCCCACCGCATCAACAGGTACAGCCGCCACCCCCCCTACCATCACCGCCCTCCCAGCAGCCCCTCAGCGTGTGTCCAGTGCCTGCTCACCCAGGAGGGTGGGCATCTCCTTCGCCCTAGGCACCTCAGGCCCTGCCCAAGTCAGCCCTGCTGCCCTCAGTGAGGAGGCTATTGCCCTCCTGAGATCCCTCACTGTTGGGCAATCTACCATTGCGAATGCCATCAAGGGTGCTGAGAGGCATTTGCAACAATCAAATGCATACCTGGAGGGCATTCATTTTGGGCAGGCAGCCCAACAGAGAGCATTTCAGGCTCTGGCCTCAGAACTGATGGCAGCCATTGCCCCTGTGTCCAGCCTCCCCCCTCCAACTTCCTCCACCCAGACCCAATTCCCTGTACCTCAGCCTATCCCAAGCACACCATCAGACCAGCATGCACACTCATCAACACACAAGAGTGGACATGGCAAACATAAGCGCCAGACATCCCACAGGCACTCAAACAAGCACCATCCCCATGCAGACACAGCAACATCCACTGCCTCCACTGTGTCCCCCTCCTCCACGTCCTCCTCCTCCCTCCCTGTCTCCTCTCCACTCACACCTGCATGCACTACATTCTCAGCCACTGCCTCCATCACCAGCACGCCCATCACCACACACTGCTCATGTGCACTCACCACCCCACTACCATTCACACATCCCCAGTGTCCTCTCCCAGTGTGTCAGTGAGCCCTTCTCCCAAAGTATACAAAAGCAGGCACACACCCACCCAACAGCCATCCACCTCACAACAGCCTCCGGCCCATGCACCTTCACCCAAACTCAGCAGACGTACACCTCCTACAACCACTACCTCTACCTCCACACCCAAGCCCCCTCCATCTTCCCGTCCCAGTGTGTCTAAACAACTTTTCCTGGTACACCTTGACCTCTTCCCTTCACCTCCCCCCCGTCTTTCCCCTTAGGGCCAGGCTTTCCAGGTCCCAGCCCAGCACCTCAGCCACCAAATCCCCAGGCACAGTGGTGGCAGCAACTGCGGGGTCATCGAGTGCGCCACCCATCAGGGCTGCCAGTGTGCCATGTAGCGAGGGAAAGGACATTCTGCCACCTGCCAATTTGAAAAATGTGCCCACATCCCGGAGGGAGAAGCCGAAAGTACCAGCCACCATGGGCTCGGAAAAAACAAAGGGGATAGTGGCAAGACAAAGCTGGGGAAGGGCCAAAAGCTGAAGAGCAGGTCAGAAGAGGGCATGGTGGCACCAACTGAAGGACCAGTATCACACTTTCTGTCCACGACCACGCCAACCTTTACGGCAGCGAACACCGCTGTCTTCCTCGCCACCACAACCGCCACCTGCACCGCCACCTGCACCGCCCTGACACGTCTACAGCCTCAACGACAGTCCCCAGCCTCTTTCCCAGTTGGCAGCCATCCGAGGCTGCAGGAGACACCCTGCTGTGTCCCTCAGCAGGTGCTGAGCCATGCACCGCTGCCAGCACCGATGCAACACACACCGTCGCAAGCACCACCACCTGCACCGCCCCCGGCACCTCTACAGCCTCAGCGACAGTCCCCAGCCTCTTGGCCCAGTGGGCAGCCGTCCGAGGCTGCAGGAGACATCCTGCTGTGTCCCTCAGCAGGTGCTGAGACATGCACCGCCGCCATCACCGCCACCAGCACCGCTGCAAGCACTGACACCGGCCCCACGGCATCCTCGGACATAGGCACCACTGCTGACATGGCTACCATCCCCAGTGGTCAGTCGTCTGAGGCTGGAGGAGAGTTCCAGGACCCTGGGCAGCTTCCATGAGGCATTTCTTCCATCACTGTTTGCACCTGCAGGTGGAAGGCACAGCCGCAGCAGTGTGGGGTATGTCGCTGCCTCCATGGCTTATCATGCTACCTGAACCTCTCAATTCTCGTGGCACGCACACCCAGGTGAGGGAATTGAACCGGCCACACTGCACATGGAGCACTCTGGGCACAAAGCCCCCTCCAGAAGCAGTGGAGAAAGGCATCCACTACCTCAGTCCTTGGCAGGATGAAGCATGCTGGGCACAAAGCCCCCTCCAGAAGCAGTTGAGAAAGGCATCCACTACCTCAGTCCTTGGCAGGATGAAGCACTCTGGGCACAACGCCCCCTCCAGAACCAGTGGAGTATCACATCCACTACCTCAGTCCTTGGCAGGATGAAGCACTCTGGGCACAAAGTCCCCTCCAGAACCATTGGAGAAAGGCATCCACTTGAAAGACTGTGGCTTTGCACTCCCCAGTATAAAGCAGTGGGCACACCACCCACTTGAGAGACTTGAGAGACTGTGGCTTTGCACTCCCCAGGATAAAGCAGTGGGCAAACCACGAACTTGAGAGACTTGAGAGACTGTGGCTTTGCACTCCCCAGGGCAACGCAGTGGGCAAACCACCCACAGGAGTGACTTGAGAGACTGTGGCTTTGTACTCCCCAGGATAAAGCAGTGGGGAAACCACACACTGGAGAGACTTGAGAGACTGTGGCTTTGCACTCCCCAGGATAAAGCAGTGGGCAAACCACCCACTTGAGAGAATTGAAAGACTGTGGCTTTGCACTCCCCAGGATACATCAATGGGCATGGAACCCCCTCGTGCAGCAGTGGCGTTGTGTGTTCATCAGGCTGAGGTGACCCCCCCTGCCCCTCCCCCTGAGGTGTCTGTTGCCCCAGCAGTGTTCGCTCCGTTTTCAGTCAGGTATCATGTGTGGGCCGCGCCCATACATTTTGGGCCCAGTGGTCCACGGACAATGATTAGTACACTATCCGGACTTGTGTAGTTGGTGTACATATTTGTATATACTGAATTTTGACTTTTGACTAATGGGTTTTTCTTGATTACAATTGTTACAATCATTTCCTTTTGTCCTTGCGTTCTTCAAGGGGGTGGGGGGAGTATATGTAATGTTGATGCATGTATTTGTGTGTAAGTTGTTGTGTGTGAGGGTGAGGGTGGGGGTGTTGCGTGTTGCGTGTGTGTGTCCCTCTCTTTCCTCCCCCCTCCCCTGTGTTGTATGTTCAGTACTTACCGTGGTCGCCGCCGCCGCCGTTCATACTCCTGGTAGAAGAGGAGATAAACCAACATGGGTAACACATGAAGTTCGGGCTCCATGGCGTCCTGGTTCCTCGTTGGGTGTCGAGAGGTGAGTGTTTTCCCTTCTGTGTACTGTTTCCGCCGTGCTTTTGATCACGTTGGTTCCGCCCCAGAAAAGGTGGCGGATAGGCCTCTTGTAATACAGTGGGTGGTACTTTGTCTCCCGCCTGTCTGTTGGTGTTGTCTGCCGCGCTGTTTGTTTCTACCGCCGTTGCGGTCGGAGTGTTAAAGTGGCTGTCTATGTTGGCGGTTTACGTCACGTTTGTAATCCCATTTTTTTCCGCCGGCCTGTTGGCGGTATTACCGCCGCTTTAACGCCGACCGCCAGGGTTGTAATGTGGGCTATACTGTAAAGGAGTACCTAAATATTTATTTAACAGTAAAAAAGGATGCTAAAACTAGGTGAAACACCTTGACTAACCTAACCTATTCTAACTACACATTACCCACAATTGACCCTAACCACCCTATTCTAATCTTACTTATCACATTTAACTAAACACTCTAAACATCAACCCCCCACCACCTTTATATGACGGGACACATGTAGGACAACATATACTAACCTAAACACATACTATCTTATCCTAAACAAATATATATTTTTTGTTTTTTATATATTTTTATTTGTACTTTTTATTATTTTATACACATAAGTCTCAACATCATCTGCCCACCCACCCACAAAAAAACACATGTAATAATATAACACCCTCCACCCCCAACCCACTTATATTAACAAACTAACAGCCTATTCTAACCTAACACTAAGCCCCCTAAATCCACTAAATACAAGAACCAGGAAAGAGGAGGGAATCATGGCTGAGGGTCACCAAGTTTGCCCTCCGCAGGATCTTCTTTATCCCACGCAGTCTCCTGTTATTGTGGGACACCTCCTGCTGCTTGTAGGATGGCTATGCAACATCCGTTGCATGTCACGTCTCATGTTCATAAATTTGGCATTGTCTATGACTGCAGTAGGGGTTGTTTGTGTGCCACTAGTGGATGGTTGTGCAGATGCCGGTGCCGTGCTTGGAGGGGGCGGTGCAGGAGCTGCTGTCTTTGGGCCTGGAGCTGATGATGTAGAGGGACCTGCAACAGTGGCCTTCATTGTTGGTGCCACTGTGGTCGGAGTGGTGGTGCTGGCAAATACCCTCCAGACCCCTGTGGCTCTCTCATGGCGATAACGCTGTGCCATGTTGGGGAACCCAGACTCCACATCCAGAATGTGGCAGTAAAGCATCGCCCTCCTCTGGAATTCTCAGATCTGATTGGCATCCATGTTGGCAGCTGTAAAAAAAGAGAAAGCCAAACATTAGTGACATAATTGTGTCATACATCTTCTGTTGATATTCAAACACTTCCTCAAAATTAGCTTAAACAGCTCAAATCACTGTACAGATCATAGATTGTCCCTGAGGAATTACATGCCAACGCAGCCTACACATCTCCCATCTAACAGCACAGCAATGCTCAAAAAGGTGTGTACCTCTTAAATGATCTATGCCTCATTGTTCTGCCATTAGTGTGACAGGCCAACTAATGACTATCTTCTGGATGACAATCAAGGGCCACAAGAACTGTGATTTGTAAATGGAATTGTCAGTACGGTATGCAGTTGCTAATCATGAGGGGGTATCCTAGTTTGGAACAAATGAATGTTGGAATTACTTGTCTGTCTTCTACACTGGGATCCTCACACCTAGCTACACATATTTCATAAACCTAACCCTGTGCCTCAGGGGGTGATGGACATGCAACACATACTTTCAAACATCAAGGACAGCCAGTAAGCTTTGGACAGCTGTCCATGGGTTTAGTCAGTCCACCACAGGTAAGGAGGGCCTCTAACTAGGATAGACACAAACATTGGACAATCACATCCACATTTATGTTCCTAATTGTGGACAATTGTCAACATCATTTGATCTCACTAATACCTTTTGAAAAACAAGCACATAGATGCAAGCACCCATCTGGGCTTGAGCTGCATGCACACCTATGACATTCTAGTCACGTGCCCCATAAACGTAGTACAACATGTGGAGCTAGATGCTCCTAGGAAGTCAAACATACAGCCCTACATGTTCATTAGTTAACAGGAAGGCTCAGGTCTGTGGGTAATACTTCGGCATCACTGCTTTGTGTGAATCAAGGTATGACTTGCTGACTAAATCATGAAAGTGGCTACCTCCAAAATTTTCATTGGCATAAATGTAGCAACAAATATCACCCTGTTCACCTGCCCATGCCTGCAGCGCAGCACTAGATTCCCAAAATATGACTCTCTGCCACTGATTGTCCAACTCAAATATGGAAAAACAAGTCAAACTCCAGTCAAGTCACATATCAGATCATGTGCCAGCACATCATACCTTGCTATGTGTCCGACACACAGGAGTCAATCACACAACAGCTGCAAACACAACACAGAACTAACATATCAACACTTACTGCGTATGTCTGGGTCTGCAAATCGAGCCACTTCTCCAATTGTGTATGGAGCTGGTCACCTGTAAAACATGGAAGGGTGAAATGTGCTCAATGTCTGCGCACTGTGCAACACTTGGAACAAAAACTCACTGTGTGTGACATTATATATGATAGACCAGCACCTCAGGCATGTAGACACCCCAACAGACATACCACTGCAAACATGTATTGACCCTGTCACTCCAGTGAGTGATACACACATAGGCATGCATGCAGTGGCCCTAACAATAATGTGGTGGCAAGCATGATTACTCAATTGGGTGCAGATTCATTTATAGAGGGTACTCCATTTCTCCATTTGTTGTTATGAGAGACATGCAAAGCCACATTCCTGGTGCACTTCAGTATCAGTCACTCAGGTATTGTGGCGTGTGCATCAAGGGACAATCAGTTACTGTGTGATGCTCATGTGGGTTGAGTTTAGTTCATGAATTATTATGCTTTCTATGGTCCATTAAATGTGGGCCTGTGTTGTCTGTAGGTTACATATGCCACATTGCCAGTGTACCCAGAGCCGTATGTATCCCCTATGACACCATGATGGAAGGGATCCTGTGTGTTACTTAATGACAATCTTACGGTAAACATGGATTGGCCATTTATCTAAATCAATACAACAAAGAAACATATGCTGACAGTGTCTATTGTGATAATCCGTGACAAAATACATGGGCACAGGTGTAGTCATTGCACCTGAAATGTGTTACTCATTGCCCTGTGTACCTATATCAGGTATTGTAAATCACAGTTAGCCACATTCATCATCTTACATTTGCCAAGTTGGGTGATCTGTGGGTATACAACGAACTGACACGGTCCCCTAATTGAAACATGGTTTAGCAAATGTCCTACTGTGGCAATCTTGATGAGATAGGTCTCAATTTGTATGCACCTTGGGAATGGCAGCAGTCACAGGAATGCTGGACTGCTGATCTTAGCATAAACCCATGTCTGTGATAGCCTTCATACTGAGAAGTTAACTATTGTACATATGCTGCACTAGATAAGCAGGGATGTACCAAACGTAAACTAGCAAACTATTTTGTCACTTTATATGTATGATGGAAGCGGTCAGGGGTCCCTTGTACAACATCATGCAAATAAAGAATTTTTGACCATGCATTCACCAAGTTCAGGTATCCCATGATGACCCATTAACATATGAGAATTGCATGGCTATAAAGTGACACAGATGGCAAATGTTCCAGCAATTGGGCCCAAGGCAAATTAAAACAAACAGGAACAAAGAACATAGGGCCAGAGATTTTTTTTTCCTTCAATGTGTAGCATTTGCTTCATGTTTTTCACTACAGCTATGGAAAGTAGCACCAAACATTTAGATATTATCCCGTGTGCATTACTTTGGCATCCATTTCTAATTTAAATGCTGCACAAACCAAGTCAAAGTATCAGCCTAAGATATTACCAGAGTTTAGGAAGAACTTTGTACGTATGGCCATTAATACAGTTCAGACATGTATTCCAAATAATTGGGGACTACATTCATTCCTTGCTTTAGCATGTGAAATACATCTCATTCCTGGTACACTCACAGACCATGAATAAAACACATGTTTGAGCCGAATTACCATCATTTATTGACGTCAAAGCAGCACTAATTGACAAGATCAAGTTGTGTTTTGTAAGTTTGTGCAGCTTTTGCATCAACAAATGACGGTAATGTGTAGCAAATATTGTACAAATCAGGGCCACTGAATATATAACTTGCATTCCACATGTCCCCAAACATTACATGCAGCATGTCAACAAATCTGCTACTGTCACTACAGAGCATTTAAATGTGCACATTTGTCTGATTTGTACCCACCAACGGGGCCACCAATCACCACACCCAGGTGGTCCAGCAGGTCTTGCTCTCTGGCAACACGGTCAGCCCAGCGATGCTTGAGTTGGTGCTCTTTGCGCTGGGTGTTGAATATTCTCTACAGATGGAACAGCACCTTGGACCACCTGAGCCTCCTCGCCTCCGTGTGATACCCCTGTATCACCCTGCCACCAGCCTCTAACATCAGAGGGAGGAAGTGAAGAATTTTATGACACTTACGGGCTTTGCGTCAAAATTCTTTGACACAAATGCTTAAAAATGGATAACCAATTTCATGGGGTGCAGTGTTGGAATTACCTCTTGGGACTAATGGATGTATAATGGCTGTGAGCCTCATTTTTCAACGCATAGGTGGCAAAATTGAATGCATATGCGTCTTTTTTGACGCTTTTGCGTCAAAATATCTGTCTTTAACTGTGTTTGTGTCACTTTTCTCATTTTTAATGTACATGAAAGCTGTAACTATACAGAGATAGGCTGTTAGGGCCTGCTCTGTGTGTTCCAGTCTTTGGGCACATGTGGCAGACCACACTACTGCGGACCATAATACTTATGTTGTGCCGGATTAGCACTCTTAACTGACGCAACCGCAACCCAAACATTTGGAATAAAAATTGATATTCCCTAGTTTGAGCAGGTGGTGCGTCAATAGAGGATAGCAAGGCTACGCAACTTAATACATTCACTCATGGCCTGTGTGTTTATGTCTGTGAATTGGCTATTTCAATTGTTGTTGTGCCTCTGTGTGAACGTCACAAGACGTGGTTTTAATAACGTGCTTGTATGCATGGATTGTAAATGTGGATAACGATCAGGCGCCATTCATTGTGGTACATCAGTCAGGATATGAGTTTGTCATACCCATAGCGTCTAATGCTGTGTAAACTTCCCTGACTTTGGGTACAAAACTTCCCCCATGACAAACTATGCACAGGACAGATAGAGCACAGTTGATAATGGCAATGTTACAAGGGTAAGCCATCACATGTACTGGAATGTTGGATACCACTTCCTAGTCACTTATTTGTATACTACCCATGAGTCAGGCATTTGAACATGCTAGGTAGGTACAGTGTTTGTGACACAGAGTCCCAAAACCAATACTAAAATGTTATGTTACACCACAGTTTGAGACATATAAATGACCTATGTTTCTCCTGTGGCAGTGGAGGACCAGCAGACCATGCTGCATGTGTTCACATATTTCCAGTGGTTCATTGCACAAGGTGTCCAGTTCAAGTGTGTGGCCATGTGTACCCTGTGTCAGTATTGGCCTCCATGTTGTCACAGTTACATGCAGGTCTAGTCATGAGTCTGTAGAGCCATTCCATGCATTAACAGAGTATCCTTCAAAGCAGAATTGACCTAAAGCCAAAGATAAATTGATGACACACATGGGGATAGTCTAGCTGTGGCACTGCAGAACTTTTATAAGGCTAACAACAGGGCAGCCTTGGTGTCCTCAAAAGCTTTATGGATCATTAATAGGTAACAGACAGTTTTCATCACAGCATTTGTACACAGGATGGCCTCTAAAATTCCAACTGCAACAGGGAACATCAGTGCCTCTGTGCTGATTAATCTCACAGCTAGTCACCGCGCAAGCACCATCAATTGGTTGCAGCCAATGTGAATCTCTGTGTGGACCATCAGGGCACAAACATGTTTTATCCTTTCATACACATTAGAAAACGTTGTTTGTTGTGCTGGAGGCACCGTACCAAATCCATGCATACACCCATAGTACACTGATACTGTTTGTCACTCATGAATACATGAAACCCAGACAAGGGATGGGGGCTGGATTAGGCAATTTGAATACATGTCCAAGACCATAATACGATAAGTAAACTGATTACACTAAACTATCTATTTGAGAATTCATCATAGACCTACCTGACACAATACCCCATGAGGAAAGAGAGGGCATGGAAAGCAACTATGAGACAAATGTAGCCACAGGGAACATGTATGGTTAACGCAAAGACAGGAACCAGTCAGGCTAACAGGATGCAGGCTCTGTCAGGCACGAACATGAACAAGGCAAATACACAGTGAGCAGACTCTGACTGGGAAAAGCTGGAACAACACTGTGGGAACTAAAAACTGTATTCATGCTGTGGTCTTCAACGTTACACAATCCCCCAAGGGCTCTGTTACACAAGTGATTTATACGGCAATGAACAATAAGGATATTCAGAAAATGGCAGCTTTTAGCCAGTTCCAGGCAGTAACAATGGCAGTGCAGGTTCAATTTGGCTGGTCTGCATGGAAGTGCTCACAGGTGTGTGCAGCTTCAGTCTCTCACAAGTCCTGTAGTTGAGAATCAAGTTCAAAGGGCCGACTGGACCTTTCACATGGGAAGCAATGGACAGCTGATTACAGGTCCTACCAACTACCAGGGTGTGTGTAGATGAAGGTTATCAGGGTACAGAGAGTACACTCACAGGGCCCCCTAGAGAAGGGTGGGCAGAGACTGAAAACATGTCTGTGGCAGTACTTATTACCTGGGATCGACTGCGCAGGGCATGTCTTGTGAGCAATGCTTGTCATACCTGGGGCACTTGTGCTATCCATTTTCAGCGTAGTTGGACTCCTTGTCACACATGCTCCTTGCAGAGATAGCTGATGTCACACTTACTGCTGTCAAGGGTCTGGTCATACATTCCTGTTACCAATGCAATAGTACATCCACTGCCTCACGTATGAAACACTTTTTACCTTATGATTGATGGTATCTTAGTTGTCTGTCATGTGCTGCAATGAACCATGTTGGCAACATGGATGTGTGTCATATCTGTGGGCCTCTGATTTTGTCATTCACATGTGAAATAGACAGGACATATGTCATTTACAATGTGAGTGATGTTGGCTGTACATTCATACCCATCAAATGTGTTGCTTTTTCAGTATCCTAATCTGTATTACTGCAATGCTTCACGAGGCTAAACTCTGATTGTGATTCCTAGGGATCATGTGATGCATAAGAAATTACCCAGAGCATGATTGAGTGATGAAGTGAGGTGTTTAAAAACATATGGTAAGAAAGTGGTGATGGTGACTATAGTTCGAAGAAGAATTGTACAATCGGTTGTCTCGACGCAATCCTGCTGCAGTGTTTGGATGGTCCCCTCATGTTGACGAACAGCATCCTTCTTTTCCTCACCTTCAGGCATTTGTGGGTCTGGTTCATAGAGGGGAATGTTCCTCCTTACACAAATGTTGTGCAGGATGGCACAGGTCAGAATGATCTTGCAGACCATTTCAGGTGAATATAAAAGGCTGCCTCCGGTGATGTCGATGCACCTGAATCTTGACTTCAGGATGCCAAAGGTCCTCTCTACTACGGTGCGTGTCCTCCGATGTGCCTCATTATAGGCACACTCTGCTGCTGTGCTTGGTTTGGCAAATGGGGTCATGATCCATGGCTGAATCCCATAACCCTGATCAGCTGAAATAGAAAATGAGTGTAAATATTTGGATGTCGGTTGCACCTTGATTATCACTTTGCATGGCACTTGTTATCTTGTGTGGTCTGTGACTCATCTGTGTCTGTGGTATTTTGTGGAATCCTAGGCTTCTAGGATGTTCTTTCAGCATTGGGTTGTTTATTTGTCTAAACTGGTATTATGCAGATTGACCTGATATCAGCGGTATATTTGTAAACTTGCAGTTCATTGCATATCTCTCATGCATTATGTTGAGTGAAAGAAGTGTCCATGTGCCTTTACTGGAGGTGACATGATACTTCCACACACAGAATCGATTCCACTGTGGTGGTAACACGGTTGCACCATATGACCTGAACATCCCATCCAATTCAACATATGTAATAGCATGTGAAAAACAACAGTGAGGCCCTTTGATTTGGCTAGGTGACAATGTACAATACATCTCCATAAGTTTGCAGCACTGAAGTGTTCACAATTGACAATGCACAAATATCCCATGTGTGACTAGTTCTATGCAAACCTATGTTTGTGCCCTCACTGAGTTGGCTCATATGCAAACGTGTACCTACACTACTGAACCTGGTCCAGGTAAGCTGGCTAACTTGATTGTGGGGGTTAAGGTTTAAGTGTCAGAAGGCCCATGTGCCTGTACATCTGTTGTGTATATGTGTAATTGTCTCAATCCGTATGTGTAGCAATGTGCACTTTGCAATATTGTCACATCATAATGTGTTCTTTGCACAGTCCAATTCCTTTTTGCTAGCGGGCAATGTCACCCCAGGAGTGATGTGAGATGTTGGTACTGCCTCATTGTTTCCAGGTCACCTTCATTAGAGTAAGCATCATCATGCTATGTGACTCATGGTGTTTGACCTGCAGCGAAACACATTACACACACCTTACACAGTACGTATTGCTTGGAAGGGTGTGTGATTGAGTGTTATTGATGTGATATTGGAAGATTAATCTTCAAAGTTGTACTGCCAGTTAAGGCCATGTCATTGTCACTCTGTGGTTTTAAATTGGTCCCTTGTGGCTCTGGTGTGGCATCCGTTGTTATTTGCATCTGTCATTTGTCCATAGGTGTGTATCCCATTGGGTCAGGATTTCAAACATGACTAGCAGTGTCACAACCTCAGTGTCTTCCTGGCCACGTGTCCATGTAGTGGTGTATGTGTTGTATGTCCACAGGGTTACTGTGCAGTGTGTATATAACTAGGTTTCTGTACTTGTCATTTCCATATCATCCATCTTGAAAGTGTTGATTGATGGTGCAGTGGCAGAAGATGAATGAATCATGTACACTTCCACGATACCTAGCCACATTGTTGATGATCAATCCCCGGTGATCCACAAGGGCCTGCACATTGATGGAGTGTGTGTGCTTCCTGTTGTGGTATAGATGCTCGGTTGCAGCAGGTGGCACAATCCGTACATGTGTGCAGTCAATGGCACCAAGCACGTGCGGGGAGCCGTTGATTTGATAAAAGCCCTGTTTAGTCTCCTGCTGCTTCTGCTGTGTGTTGGGGAAGCTGATGTAGCGGGGTGTGAGGGAGATGATGGCATCCAATACCTTGGGTAGGAAGGCAGAGAATGAGGGCTGTGAGTTCCCGGCAACAAAGGAACCAGTTGATTGAAAAGAGCCACTTGCCAACATGTGGAGTACAGCTAGCAGCTTGGCTACTGGTGGAATGATGTGGGGTGTCTGCAAGCTGGGTGACAACTGTGCCTCAATGTGGCACAGCAGCTGCTGTATGGCTTGCCAGTTTAGTCTGTACCTCTGGATGATGTCATGTTCCCTGAGGCCCTGAAGGGTTATCCTGGTCTGGAATATCCTCTCCTGCCTTCTGCGTTGCCTTTGGGGTCCCTGCTGGTGTGGTGGAAGTTGCTGCTGTTGGTCCTGTGCTCTGCGTCTTCATGTATGCTGGATGAATAGCACCTCCATGCCTTCCTTTTGGAGCTCTGATGTTGTTTCTGTGGGTTTTCCTCAAGTACTGGAGTGTTTGCCCCATTTTCACGCCTGCCCTGACCCAGACGTTAATTTTTTACACAAATCGGGCTGTGCGTAATTTTCCACCTCCGCCTCCAAGCCGTGCGGGATTTTTGCGCGGTTGGATAAATATGGCGCACGGGTGTTTAAGTAATTTTTTAGACGGGAACGCCTACCTTGCATGTCATTAACGCAAGGCGGTTTCACGCATCTAGAAAATGATGCACACAGAGATATTTTGACGTTAGTGGGGTCTAGCGTCAAAATATAAATATGGTGTTAGTTTTGCGCCAAATTTGCATAAAAGAAAATGACGCAAATCGGGCACAAGCAGAGTATAAATATGCCTGGAGTATACCCAGTCCTCTTATTAAGCCAGTTTGGGTGGGATCCTGCAATACCAAATCATCAATACCGGATTGCATTATTGGGAGATTATGGTGGTCTAATTTAGGTGGAAATGTTCGTCCCTTCAACATCTCTGCACCCAGGTCAGCTGTGTAAAAATTGAAAAGAGTTGGGAAGTTGACATATTAATGTGTATTTTCCCAGTGGCGTGGCTATGTGAGATCCTAATTTGTACCCATGTGTCCGTTTACAAAGCTATACTGTAAGTGCTGCCAGTAGTTGCTCTGAAATGCCCCACCTAGCATGCTTGTTCCAAAGAATATTCCATTCAATTCCATCAAAAGCAGAGCTATATTTGATGATAAAGGCATAGAGCAGGGGCATACTTGCTTCAACAGCCTTTTTCTTCAAATAAGAGAGAGCAATCCCATTGTCAATGGTAGATGAATTTGACCTGAATCCGATCTGATAATACGGAATTATATTACTTGAATTAATGCATGTCTCAAGTTCATGCAGTAGCACCTTTGCAAATGCCTTTCCATTGACATCGATCAATCAGGTAATTCATGTGGCGTTTTTGGGCGCAGTGCAATTGCCCTTTTAATGAATAGAAAACAAGATAGAGCCTTTCCATCATTCTGGAATAGCAGATGACAAAATGCATTCATTAAATAAACTATGCATGTGTGGTGCCCAAAAGCCCATTTGTCCTTGAAAATGCTTGCTGGCAGACCATTAGGACCCGGTACCCCATCTGCCCTAAAGCTCTTAAGAATGCTTGGTATCTCTTCTTTCATGATTCATATTGGATTCCCTTCCAAGTCATCCAAAAGTTCAGTGTGAAAGTACTTTGCGGCTGTGTTGTGTATTTCTGCAGGAAAGTATAAGGTTGCTACATAAACCTGACCGCTGCAACTGCGTCGTCCTTGGCAAATGATTTACCTGCTAAATTGTTAATGTAATTCCATAATTCCTTCCACTTACTTGGTGCTAGGAGGGAATGTATACATAATCATTCCATCTCTATTTTTTTTTTGTTTCATTTGCCAAACCAGTTTTGTATATGCTTTCCCAGTGCTTTTTACTTTTTCATCTACATAGCAATTCTTCCAAATTCTGTGGTGGACCACAGCAAGGCGACAGTTTCACTTGCTCTCCCTGAAGTCTTTATTTCTAGAGAATATGGGACACTAGTTACCGTGCACGCTTTGGTGATTGCTTCCCACGCTCATTTATGGATAAGACCTTGGGTAACACTGTAATTATCATACCCCACTGTTTTTGGGATGTTAAAGCATTGAGTGCTGAAGTTGAAAAAGTGGCAGTGACTTTCCAGGACGAGTATCTATTCTCACCCACTTCACCCCATTTGATCCATCTGGTAATTGGGCCAATGCTGCATAAAAGTGGCTGCTCAATCTATTTGTCCTTCATGTGTGTTGTTACCTTTGCATTCACCACTCTGGATAGTGGATAGTGGTTACTTTCCAATCTCTGCCTGCATCCAGCTGTTTTGCAAGTTCCTGATTAGAAATATATACTGTAAAGTCAAAATGTTTTTGAAAAAATGAAGTTGAATCCCATTACGATTGGCCAAGCTAAACTTATGAAAGTGAGCCTCGATCAAGTCACATGGGGAACCTCTTTTCCGTGGACCTGGGAGGCTGTCTGTCTAAGAGATGACATGAGTCGGTGGGATCTGATGATGTCGCCAGCGGTGTTATGTAAGTGATGAAAGGGGTGAGACTATGAGACAAGGCTTGTGAGACTCTGCAGATTATTTCCTTGGGTTCGGAGGTGAAGGATAGGAGACATACTTATTAGGTTATAAAGTGTGGAAGTGCTGACAGCCACTAAGATCAAATAGTAACAGAACTACTGCGTTGCTGCATCATGGCATTGTGCTTTGCACTGTGTACCAAGGGCACTAATAGCACAGTACCTGCAAAACAGCTGAGCACTCACCATACTGCAATCATCCTGATGCAATTTGGAAAAGAAAGAAATGCAGCACCTGTAGTGAGCATGAAAAGGAAATCACAAGGACTGGCTAGGCTTGTGAAAGTTGGTCAGTAGACTTCCAGGATGCCCTGCTCAGTATAAGTTGATCAGCAGACTTACAGGATGCCCTGCTCACAGCATGTGGGGGCTGATGATTTCCTATGATAACTGACTTTTTCAAGAAGTCTATTTATGGCTGGGTAAACGTTGCAGTTGACACAGCTCATCCCACTACAAGGGCCATTATGGATTGGAACATAACAAATCCTCCAAACCATCAAATAGTGGCAAGGATGATAACTTTAACTTAGGTCAAACTCCCCCCTGGATTCTGTGTTAACCTCTGTGTTAATACAATCAACGAGAAAGGTTCAATAACCATACATACAACAGGTGCCATTTCAAACAGTTTAGAAAGACGTCATACTATTCCATCAGCCACCATTGTACTCTCATCAGCAGAAATAAGATCCAATAACTTAGCCGCCTGTAATGTACAATGTTTCAAAGTGGCATTAACATCTCCAGCAGACCAATGCTCCCGATCCTTATCCCAGCTGGAAGAGGGGGGGGGCTCATGTGGGAGCCATATCAACAAAATAGATCTCTAGCACCCCGGCCTCTTGATGAGACCAGATATGAGACAGAGCTTGAAACTGGAAAGGCTAAACCAACTTGTAGCTCATGCCCAGGCAGCCACAGAGGATAATCTCACTGCCTTCCCCTGTTCACATATCGTGGACAAGTTAAGCACTCTACCTGAAGTATAACTACACATTTCAAAAACTGACACACACATCCATTGTTGGGAGGATTTTTGTCAGCCTATCTACTACTAAAATTACAATAGCAGCTAAGGTTAATTAAAAGGAAGGCCCTTCACACTCAGTGGGAAATCAGCCCATAAAAATAACTCATGAACATGCCGTCAACAAATCATATTCTACAGCCATACACCAAACTGTTTCTTAAATCTCAGCATTATAAAACACTGGTTTCTTAATATTGGAATTGAGCGGTGTTCCTGTTTTACCCCTAAGATGCTATCCCAAACTGTACTGCCCACTTATGGCACCATACACTTGCTCATTATGCATCTACCCCGAAAGCAAATCATGCTCACAATGGGCCATATGCACAAAGAGTTTTAGCATTCACATGCCCTATTAAACAGTAAATCAGAGGGTTTGTAAATGCTAAAATCATTTTTCTATGCACTAAATGCAATTAACAATTTGGAAAAGTCTGTCCAGATTGCTAATTTGTCTATAAATCGATAGAGATTCATGACCTATATTTACTATGGTTTTGAGTTGGGCTTCAGTCTCTTTTGTGGTGCAGTTCCCATGAAAAATATTTTTTGACATTTATTAAGCCATGCAAATCCACTTTGCATGGTTTAGTAAACACAAAGGCCCGTATTTATACTCCGTTTGCGCCGAATTAGCGTCGTTTTTTTCTACGCAAATTCGGCGCAAAACTAACGCCATATTTATACTTTGGCGTTAGACGCGTCTAGCGCCAAAGTATGGGCAAATAGCGTCATTTTTTTGCGTGAACGCCTTCCTTGCGTTAATGAGATGCAAGGAAGGCGTTCCTGTCTAAAAAAATGACGGCGACGCAAATGCGTCGTATTTATACTCCCGGGCAAAAATCACGCCCGGGAGTTGGCGGGTCAAAAAACCCCGCATTTGCGCCACTATTTAACGCCTGGGTCAGGGTAGGCGTTAAGGGGCCTGTTGGCTCAAAATGAGCCCACAGGTGCCTTCCCCTGCCCCCAGGGACCCCCCTGCCACCCCTGCCCACCCCAGAAGGACACCCAAGGATGGAGGGACCCACCCCAGGGACATTCAGGTAAGTTCAGGTAAGTATAATTTTTTATATTTTTAATATTTTTTGGTGGCATAGGGGGGCCTTATTTGTGCCCCCCTACATGCCACTATGCCCAATGACCATGCCCAGGGGACATAAGTCCCCTGGGCATGGCCATTGGGCAAGGGGGCATGACTCCTGTCTTTACTAAGACAGGAGTCATTTAAATGGCGTCTGGGCGTCGAAAAAAATTGCGCAAATCGGGTTGAGGCGATTTTTTTGCCTCAACCTGACTTGCCCCATTTTAAGACGCCCTAACTCCATTTTCCCCCTACGCCGGCGCTGCCTGGTCTACGTGGTTTTTTTCCACGCACACCAGGCAGCGCCGGTCTGCTAGCACCGGCTAACGCCATTCCATAAATACGGCGCCCGCATGGCGCTTCAGAATGGCGTTAGACGGCGCTAAATTTTTTGACGCTAAACTGCGTTAGCGCAGTTTAGCGTCAAAAAGTATAAATATGGGCCAAAGTAACACGCTGCTGTGCGTTACTTTGAGTTGGGTATGCATTACATGAGTGGACAGTGGGCCTTCCCTTGCATCCACCCATGTAATTTGATGCAGACCCTTGATTTATAAAGACTTGTCACCCTGAGTTTGCACCAAAATGGTGCGCTTATCAAACAGAGACCTAATGAAGACAAACATAGTTATTTCTCTTTGATATTTCCCCTGTCCATGTGTGCAGAATTCGGCAACACACAGAGAAAGAGAAATATGCTCTTAGGATTGATTCTGTGCAGGAAGATGTTACTTCTGCGCGCAACACAGGTATCCTTACACTAGGATGCATGGGTGCATGCTTTGGTGCTAGGCAGCACACACTGCTTCAGTGAAAGGAGAGAGCAGACATTCTTCATGACCTTGTAAATACTGAGCATTTCTGTTCTATCTCCCTGTCATACAATACAACGCAGTGGAGTATGTCCCTTGCTGGGCCACGTTCTGTGAAATAATAGTAAATGTGCCCCTCAGTGTTTGGAAGGGGTGTTGCAGGCTTCCTTTCGATAAATACCAAATTGGCACACTATGCACCAATGTTTTGAGACTGAAATTCTGTAACAAAACATTAATATTTTACTGACACTGCAATCCATTAAAAAAAAAAACGGGGGTCCTCTTGGGACCCTATGTCTTTTGTGAATGTAAAAAAAAAATGTTTCAGAGGAGGCAACGACAGACTTGGTGGTCTACTGACACCAGCGGGCCTTCATCGATGTAATGGCAGTGAATCGTACTGGGTAACAATTTCCAACCTATCTCATTAGTATTCATAAGGTAGGTAAGATATTAGTTGATAATTTGGTCTGCAAAATACCACACTGGTTGCAAAAATACTGGCCACAAATTGTTACTAGCATGTTGTGACCAGTGTTTAGTACTTCTGACCTAAAATATCCTACATCACTTTCTTTCTTGCGTAGTCAAATACCTTGATATCGTTACTATGCAAGCTTTTCCTTTTCAATGTTGATAAAAACAAACCATTGATCACTTATGTTAATATGCAAGAAGGGAAACATTAATCCACCATTTCCTCATGGTACAGAAAATGTGAGTTTTTTACACCATGCATTTTAGAAAACTCTGTATGGCATTCGAAACCCACAAAATTATGTTTAACTTCATCTCTAGAATTGGCCCACCTTCCCATATCTTAAACATTTTTTACCCACTGAATGACAAAACGTGAAAGAATATATGTGATTCCTAAAGTCACAAAGTCTTCACCTGTTTTGAAAAATGTTAATCTTCAAAGCACTGTCATGAACACCTTGATGGGGCTTGCCTCATGGCCTATTTCACCTATTCCTTTCAATGGAACACTTTCTTGAAACCGAAGATAGATCCCCAACAGAAGACCCTACAATTCAAGCTTTTTATTAAATTGTTCCACAGTCTGAGCTATTTGACTTTTTCCAAAAATCAACGATTGTGGTGCTGCAGTACTTATTACTGAATCTTCGTTTCTGAATGCCGAATGACGACCTGATCCTGTGTGAATAAGTCAACAATATTTGCAGCAAGTCCTCTAAGAGCTGGCCAATACAAGTCTACAGGTGTGCTCATGTTTTGATGGCACCGAAGATAAGCTTATCTATGACACCTGTATCTTCCATGAAGTCTGTCAAACGCTTTGGTACAAAGATCATAATTTCTAGCATGAACAATTTGAGGAAATAATAAATGTGGTAAATGTTTGTAAACCTCTTGCCCTTTCTTGACCAAAAGCTTCACAAGTTGGGTTTACTATTTGAGTCAAATGAATCTCTATCAATTGCAAATATGTAAGGTCATGTTCATAAAAGGCCTGCGCCAGCATTGCACCACGAATTTGAAGCAACGGTGGCACAAGCTGTACTCCATATTTATTAGACAACACATTTGCCAAAATGCATTATTTGTTAAGCTTTGCGTTGGGCAAAGATGCGCCTAAATCCCCAGCAAAATCTCATGCATTAAATGCAGTGATATTTATAGTTTTACCAATGTGTAACACATCATTTGGATGCTGCGCACAAAGCATGAAATGTGCAAAAATCTGAGCCTCAGCAACCGAGGCGTAGGAAATGATGCAGTGGCTTTGGTATAAAAAGACAAACCAAATAAAACAATTTGGCAAGCTAAGCTATGCCAGGGAGGACATCATTCTGCAGTTGGGAGTCATGAGGCGCCCACCATCACCCAGGCAGCGAAGGAGGAGGGAGAGTGTGCTCCAGCAGTGCATATCCCTTATTGGCCTACGGAGGATGAGGTTATCAAATTTTACAGACTCAGGAGGGAGTCTATCAATGAACTGCTCCACACAATTGGGACAAATCTTCAGCCACCAACTGTGAGGCCCAATAAAATCCCTCAACAGGTCAAACTGATGGCAGATGCTCCACATGGTGGCATCTGGTTCCTTCCAGCTCACAACAGCCAGAGTGGCACGAATATCACGGCCATCATTTTCCACCTTTCTACCCTCTGTCCTGGATGCCATCAACACGCTCACACCCCAGTAGCTCCTATTCCCCAAGACCTAACTATAAGAACAGGACACCAAACAAGGCATCTATGTCATTGTTAGATTTCCTCATGTGTTAGGTGACATGGATTGCACACATGTGCTCTTGGTTCCTCCTGCTGAAACATCCCACCTGTACATGAGCCAGAAACACACCTACTTCATCAACATCCAGTCGATTGAAGAATGCCTGGGAATGTTCACCAATGCGCTGGCCAAGTACCCTGAAGTGCACATGATGCCTACATCTTCAAGCACAGTATCATCAACGAGCCCTTACAGAAAGGCCAACTTGTTGGTAAGGAAATCTGAAGTACACAATATACCAACAAAAATGTAGCAATGTATGACTTAATAGCCATCTCTGTGTCTGTCAATGGAACTAGGGCATATGTACGAGATGTGCCTCATACCTGCACCATGAATTGTGGTACATGTGTTATGCAAACCCCTAATTCAGAAATTTGAGGACATGCAAAGCTAGTTTGTGTGGCTTTGAATGGCATCAAAAATCTGGAGTAATACAACACAGTGCAAAATTCAATGTTACATCACTATGTGCAAGGGAGGTGTTCCATGGGTGCTGTGTGGGTGTATCCATGCAACTTCCATCATTTATGGTGCATGTCGTGTTATACCAAACATAGGAGAACTGGGAATGTGCAAAGAAATAAGCCTCCCCAGCTGATGTAGAGCGAGGATAGATGATGCAGATTGTCCAAGTCCCTTCCACTTCCAATGGGTACTGAATTCTGTGGCACATATAAGAGAGGAAAATGCCTATAAGGATTGCTTATGTGCAGGAAGGTGCCCCTTCCTGTACTAAAAAAGCCCTGCAGGCAACACAGAGACTATGGTGCAAGGGTGTATGTGCCTGTGCAGGGTGAAAGGTCAAGAATGTGTTGTATTATATACTGTGCATTCCTGCCCTTTCCCAGTGATGCAGTGCACAACAGCAAGGTGACTTGCTGTGCTGCATTGTGCCACTTTGCCAAATGTCGGCCCTGAGTGTCATCTGCACATAATGGGAACAATTTACTGCAACGTGTCGACAGTGATTTCCAGTTCTGTCATTCCCTCACTAATCCTGCAATTGCTGTCACAACAGAACATCTGCATGTAGTATTGTGTCATCTCACACTATTATACAGAACCACATCATCTGCACTGGTTAAAGATTCACAAAATAAATTGTGTGCTGCACAATATGAGTAAAAATGGTTCAAAATAGGTTAGTGTGAGACAAGTGTCTCCTCAGTGGCGTACCTAGTCTCTGTATCAGTTAAAGTTCCACAATATTAATGGTGTTCCTTAACAACGGGGTCTCTGTTTGGCAGTCAGTTTGCACTCTGTCCCAGCAGAGACACTCACTCTAGTCAGGGCAAGGGAGATACTCACTTAAGATAACCCCTGCTCACCCCATTGGTAGCTTGGCACAAGCAGTCAGGCTTATCTCAATGGCAATGTGTAAAGTATTTGTACCAACACACACAGTGATATAGTGAAAACACTACAAAATGTACACAACACCAGTTTAGAAAAATAGCAGATATTTATCTAAATCAAACAAGACCAAAACAACAAAAATCCAGCATACATCAGTAAAGCTAGGAAATTCTTCAATAATAGAATCTTACTCCATAGAAACCAATGGAAATGTTGTTGATACACAAAGTACCTGGTTTGCATAAAAAATAAAGCCTCACAGGCGAGCTTGCATTAGAAAAGTCAGCAATGCGTCAATTCCTTACCCGCAAATGTGGCCATGCATCGTTTCTTCTTGGTCGGGTATGCAATGCATTGTAGGCAAGCTCAATCCAAGTCCTTAGAGACACTTCCAAAGCAGGAATATTCAACAACGTTTTGGGTCCACTACTTATGCTCCTTTCTGCTTTTGAAGAACTTTAGAGAAAAATCTCTGCTTTTCACAAGATACTGTCTTGCTCAGTCCTGACTCCAGACTCACACTAGGGGGTTAGAGACTGCATTGTGTGAGGGCAGGCATAGCCCTATCAGGTGTAAGTGACCACTCCTCCATCGACTCTAGCCCAGATGGCCCATCGTAATATGCAGGCTCCACCCTAGCTCTCTTTGTGCCACGGTCTAGTGGAGATTCCCAACTGTCAGTCAGACACAGACAAGGAATACGCAAACAGGTCGATTCCCAGAATAGTTTAAGCAAGAAAATGCCAACTTTCTAAAAGTGGCATTTTCAAACTGCCAATATAAAAACCAACTCTACCAAAAGATGTATTTTTAAATTGTGAGTTCAGAGACCCCAAACTCAACATCTCTATCTGCTCCCAAAGGAAACTGTACTTAACCATTATTTAAAGGCAGCCCCTATGTTAACCTATGAGATAGATAACCCTTACAACAGTGAAAAACGAATCTGGCAGTATTTCACTGTCAGGACATGTAAAACACATAAGTACATGTCCTACCTTTAACATACACTACACCTTGCCCATGGGGATACCTATGGCCTACCTTAGGGGTGCCTTACATGTATTAAAAGGGAAGGTCTGGGCGTGGCAAGTGGGTACACTCACCAGGTCAAATTGGCAGTTTAAAACTGCAAACACAGACACTGCATTGGGAGGTCTGAGCCATGTTCTCATGGTGATTCATGTGGGTGGAACAATCAGTGCTGCAGGCCCACTAGTAACATTTGAATTACAGTCCCTGGGCACCTCTAGTGCACTTTACTAGGGACTCACTAGTTAATCAAATATGCCAATCATGGAAAAGCCAATTCACATGCAATTTACACAGAGATCTCTTGTACTTTAGCACTGGTCAACAGTGGTAAAGTGCCCAGAGTACCTAAACCAGCAAAAATAGAGTTCAGGACTCAGTCAAAACATGGGAAGCGGAGGCAAAAAAGACAGTGGAGTCTACGCAAAGGATGCAATGTCTAACAAATGTTTGAACAAATCCTGTATTCAAAAGTGAGTGTGTCACACATGTTGTATGTTGACTAAAGTTTCTGGAGCTACATTGGAAGAGGAAGTTGTAAACTTAATACAACATGTGGACAGTGATTTCCCATTATGTCATTCCCTTACTAATCTTGCACTGGCAATAGCAACAGAACATCTATGCATAGTATTGTGTCATCTCACTCTATGTAATGGACTGACCCACATCATCTGCACTTGGTAACAATTCATGACAAAAATCATGTGGTATTCAAGACAACATAATATTAGTACAAAGTGCACATGATGGCTAACATGAATATTTTTTTCAATGGTGCACATAGCATTGGTGTAATTTAAACTTCAAATAAATAAATGGTGTGAGAACAAATCATGTGTTTATAAATAAGTGTGTCACACATCGCAGAATACTTGTATGTTGTATGTTGACCAGTTTCTTGAGCAACACTGAAAGAAGTAGTTGTAAATTCCAGTTTTGTGGTATACGTTGGCCAAATTATCTGCACATGAATCCAACATTGTTAAATTCATAAAGTCAAACACTATGCTGTCAAACATGTTATATATCAGTAACTTACATAGAATAAAATGCAACCTGGTAAACGTATCACAGTCTCCCAATCTCAGACTCTTTCCACATCAATGTTGACAGAAGTAAGGGATAGAAGTACAGAAACCTGTACAAGTTAGAATAATACACATGCATATGAAAACATAAAGTATTGTGTCCAGGTCTTTAGTCGAAAGTTAGTTGAAGCAACATCAGTGTGTTGTACATAAAGATGGCCCGCACTGTAATACCTATGTGTCAATCTAAGCACAGCATGACAACTGTTCTGCCACAAACTTTAGCTAAAGCCTGACAACAAATTGTATGGCTGTCCATGTCACATGTTGGAAATGCACCACATGTACGCATCTAGGGCCAGATTTGTGACCATATCATTTTATAAGTCTCTAATTATGCTTTTCTGCGACCCACAATTAGAGACTCGTAAAATTAAATGTACTAATGTGTCTCCAAAATTCATGTGGTACGTCGCAATTTGCTTCCCTATTTGGAATGGCCTCACTCACAGGGATTTTGGCCTGCTGGGGACAGCAGATCTTCTTGTCTGTGACTGCTTTTTAAATAAAGCAGTTTTATTTTTAAATGCAGCCCATGTTCCTTAAAGGAAAACAGGATGTATTTCAAACAAAAAAATGAAATGTTTTCCTTTCATTTTTTCAGAGTAGGCAGTGGTCCATGGGACTACAAAAATCCAATGTAGGGAACCGGAGATTTTAATTCTTAAAGAATAAATGTAAATAAAATGCTTACTAGCACCTAAAAAACAAAAGCAAGACCCGGGGACGTCTAGTCGCTCTTGACCGGGACAAAGTTAAAGTTTGAGGCTGACCCCAATGGAGCCATGTTGGGCTACACTGAGCGGGAAGCTTCTGTCATAATCTTACCTCAGAATGAGTCACTTTTTTAAAGCTTTTTCTCTTGTTGTCGGGCAAGGATCCTCTTCAGGCTGGGGTGCGATGCGATGGTGGTGGCTTGTTTCAGTGTGGGGTCCCAGTCAACTCCAGGAAGTCTCGTCAACGGGGAGCTTCAGCAGGACAAATGTGAAATTCAGACCGGGTTGCGGTTCAACGTCACCGATCCAACTCTTGTTGACGGTGGTCACCTTATGGAGCTTTTTTCCAAAGTTGCTCCAAACTTCTCTTTTTGGGTCCTCAAAGTGTCCACAAACTTGCTCCAAGGTTCAAGAAGCTCTAAGCTCTGAGTTTCTCCTTTGTGGTTCAGAATATAGTTCCCAGAATACACCTGGTCAGAATCCTCAAATGGCCACTGGACACTGATCAACTAGGCTTTCCTTGCAGGACTTGATGCAGGGGGATCTGGTTAACTCCTTTGTACCTGTAGCTTACAGGGCGTCCACTCCTGGAGTTGCAGAAGCAAGGCAAAGTCCTTTTCTTGACGAATCCCAAAGTGTGCAGCTAGTCCAGTCCTTCTGAGTGCAGTGTTCAGGTGCAGGTCAGGGGTCCAGCAGGGCTATCCTTCTTCCAGTCCTTCCTCCAGCATGTACATGTGCAGAACTGTGGGTTGAACAGGGCAACACCAAAACAAAATACCTGCTTACAAGGCATGCATTCTTGTACAAAGTTGGAAGGTACAAAGGCCTAGATTTATACTCTGTTTGCGCTGAATTAGCGTCATTGTTTTTATGCTAATTCAGTGCAAACTTAACTCCATGCTGGACTAGACTAACGTAAAAATATTGGATTTAAAGTCATTTTTTGAATGTGTGAACCCAGCTTGCGTCAATGAGATGCAGCGCGGGCGTTCCTATCCAAAAAATGACTCTAAAGCCCTAGCACCTTATTTATCCTCCAGTGCAAAAATGGTGCACAGGAGGGAGGCGGTCCTAAATAATGATGCTAAGCTTGCTTAGCATCATTATTTAACGCCTGGGTCAGGGTAGGCATTAGGGAACCTGTGGACCCATATCTATGGGCAAGCAGCATAGAAAGAGCCCACAGGTGCCCTCACCAAGCCCCAGGAGCACCCCCACTTCCTACAGAGGGACACCGGAGGATGGGAGACCCCATCCCTGGTAAGTAGGGTAAGCAGAGGTAAGTATTTCAATTTTATTTTTCAAAGTGCCATTGGAGCCCTGAAATGGGTCCCCCTATATGGCACCAGGTGCAATGGCCATGCCAAGGGGACCCTTGGTCCCTGTGCTAGCCATTGGGGTGGTGGGCATGACTCTTGTCTTTTCTAAGACAGGATTCATGTGGTATGGATGGTTTCGCATCAAGAAATGACGCTGGGCTGGTTAGTACTTTCTTTTTTTTTACTCTAGCCACCCTAATGTCATTTTTTGGCGCAAAACACCCTTCTCTCATAGCGCCACCCCCACCCGGCTAACGTCATTTTCCATGATGTTATCCCACCCTTTGTGCTGGATTGTGCCATTCCATAAATTTGGCACCCGGCTTGCAGCCTAGAGTGGCGCAAGCCGAGGCTATTCTTTTTGATGCAAAACTGCGCAAATGCAGTTTTGCGTCAAAAAGTATAAATATGGGCCAAAGATTTTCCACTCTGTGCACCAGTGCCAGTAACCTGTTATATGGCTTTTACCATGTCACATACAGTTTATGCTTGTCCTTTCCCATCAAAGCACTACTTAGTTCTGCAGAAGGCCAATGGTGACACCCATGTATCAAGGCACAATGGAGTCTGTCATGATGCTAGCTGTCATTACTAAATGTCTCACAATCCTGAGGCACGCTTCAGGCATGTGATGATGGATACCTCTGGCCATCCCCATCCAGCCAACTCAGGCCTGCAAGCTGACTAGCTGTTTTCCATATTAATTTAATATTTAGATATGTGTATCAAAACTGTTGGGCATATCTGAAATACTGGAATGATGCTTGTAAGATATAAATGTAACCATATGTAACTGCATTATTTACAATCCAAAGTTCAATTTCTTGTCTTCTATGGGAACATCTCCCATTCTCTCGGGGTGAGGTGGCCGGTTTCCATGACCCGAGTGCTACCAATAGGTGTCATAAGTACATGTATATAGCATTTTGACATCTGTTTGTGATCTATGTGAAGTGTAACATTGTGATATGTTCTGGGTGGTCACAATTACCTACTACCATTTTGCTGCCAGCGTGGAAACACAACAGAACCTGCCCATAAAAGAATAAGGAGGAATTTTATTGTGAATGTAGGGTTTCTGCACACAGGAGCTAAGTATTTTTACATTTCTGTTCATGTTAGCACATCTATAGTCATGCTGCATTTGGCACAGTAACCATCATCTAGTGCATAATCTGCATGTGTTCAACACAAGCACATTAGGTTGTATAGCAAATGGCACAAACCAAATGAATCATGTTTCTATGTTTGTAGCAGCATAGTCAAATGTATGTTGCTAAGTTTGTCTGGGCATGATTTGTTGTATATGTTTAAAGATGCTTATGACACAGGAGGTGATGATATTTATTTACAGACTCTGTTACCAAGTATGAACATAGAAGTATCATGGAATCAAAGTCACACACAATGTGTGTTAATATGCAACATATGTTCCATCAACATGCAGCATACTTTGCTCATACATCCTGCATACTTTTGAACTCTCCTGCAACACCATTTCAGAGTCACTGACCGTAAGCGTGGCCAACAATACCTGCTGTGTTACACTAAATGTGTTTGTAGGGACATACCTGTCCCTATAACTGTAAGTCAAATCAAAAGCCAAATTGTAAAAGCACATGTGACAGAGTCAGTGGGTAAGCCATCACATTCTAGCCATTTTGAATATGATAGATGCTGCATATGTTGTAGTAATAGTCCACATTTTTCATAAAATAATGGATTTGACCCATGACAGACAACAGAAGAAATAGCTACATGTGTGTTTGTAAGTGTTTGTACATTATTATACAAATGTCTAGATCTTCAATCTCTTAGCCGACCACCAGGTATGGCTGTTGTTATCCAGCCACAGAGGTACTTGAGCCTCCCTCAGAGTAGGCCATGTCATCACATGTCATGGAGGCCGTGGGGATATAGGCTGGCTACTCTAGGTAACCATGGTGTTTTCTAGATCATTGCCTGAATTACTGACTGATGCACCAAACAAATGTGGATGTAAACATGGCAATGTGGTGGTCATAATGTTTTCCATGTCTTAACTGGATGTCAGCCAACTCATCTCTGTGCAATGAGAATTTTTTAAGCCCCATTGTGGAATTGCAATTGCTCTGAAAACTGTGGAGTGCCAGTAGGCTTCATTACATGGATTCAGTCTAATTGGCAAGGTGTGCCCAGCTGAACAAACACACTAGTCTGCACATGGATTGGCCTTTAAATGCCAAACCCATGCCCAGTAAATCCCTTATGTCCCATTTCTGGAACACATTCAAACACTGGAAGGTAAATAGTAATGTTGCAGCACTGTGTAAAAGTTGACATGCAGTAATGCACATGATGTTGGGCTAAATGAGACTATGTAGCACCAACATTGTTAACCTGCATCATGGTGCAAGGGTCTCTGCATTATATGCTGCAAAGTTCTTGTTCAGATGACTACTCCAGCATTAATATTCACACTACTGAGATGGATCGTGTAATTTAAAATGTGTGCAAAAGAAGGAAGCCCTGGGATTATGTGTGCACAGAAACATTTTTCAGTAAGATGCAACATGTTTTTGGCTTCAAGTGTGAACCAAAATGTATAAGCCACATGGCAATACATTTGCCTGAAGGTAATTGGTTGGTATGTACCCGAGTCATGTTTTGCAGAGATAAATGACAACCCCCTATCCATGTATTGGCTACCTGACACCAAGTAAGTGAAGTCAGCAATGTGTGCTGCCTTGTGTGACTCCCGATGGGGTATGCAAAGCAGAGGCACATTTCCTGTATCATCTTAACCTCTTTTATGTATGTTGATGAACAGTTCTCAGCCCACTTGCATGATGCAATCCCAACACACACACATGTTCAATTTCTGGACCATGTGGCCTAGTTAAAATCAGCACATCATCATGTGTGTAAATCATTGTTCTGTATGATATGGCTGTAATCTTGTTGTGACAACATTCCATATTGTACACCTACACAGGTGGCACCTGACTCAGTTTTCCATGCTCAAGTAGAGGATGTCTTTATAGTGATGGTATGTTGTTCCTATATCCATCTCAAAATCTGAAATTAGTCTGGAAAGGCACATATGAGTTTGTTACAATGTCACCCTTTTTCACACTCATAATGTACTTATACAGATTGAGCTAAGACTGTTTTCATGTTACTAGCCTAAATAACATGCCAGCTGAAGATGAAGATGTCAAAACATTTGAGGTGCGTGGGAGTCGTTATTGCCATGTCCAGTATGTCTATAAGGCATACAAAAGGTGGGCAAGATGTATGAGCAAGCAAGATTTATGAGAAAGTAAAGTCATTGGGGTCCTGCAATATCCATGGCAAATTGGAGACACCAGGCACTACATCAGCCAAGAAACCATCCAAGGGTGTACAAAGCCAGCAGCGGCCACCTCAACAAGAGGCTGCAGCGGTTACACCGGCAGCCACACAGCCCCCAATTACATGTGCCAGGAGGTGCAGAAGATGCAGGGACTTTGTCTTCCATTAATGCATACTGAGGGAGTTGAGGAAGATAACAAGCTGGATGGCTACCAGCAGGAACAGGCCAGCCTGCATGAACAAGTTGTGAACATGGAGGAGGCCATGGTGCAGGTTTTCCAACTTCTGTAGACTGTCTTTTTGGACATTAGCCTTTCATTCTTTACATTTGCTGTTTGTATTTATAGTTACGTATAGTGTAAGTTAGTGATTAGGATAGGTTTATTATAGTTAAGTTTTCACTTTTATATATTTTAATAGATTGTTGTTTCAAAATCCGTTTTATGCTTTATTTCTTTTTAGTGAGAGGGGGTTTGATGTGTAGTGTTTCTAAAAAATGAGAAAAGAAAATTTCAAAAAAGATATATTTGTTTATCTTTACATGTGTAGTTAGTATATGTTAAGGTGTAGATGCTGTTTGCATTGTGCCAATCTATGTGTATTTAGGGGGTAGAGGATTGATGTTTAACATGTTAATTGTGTTTTATGTTTAAGTCAGTTTAGGTTAAGATAAGTTAGTATAAGGTGGTTTTACAGGTAGTAAGTGTAGCATTGGTAGGTGTAGGTAGTTTAGGATAGGTTTAGATTGTGAATGGTAGTGTAAAGTTTAGTTAGTGTAGGATAGGAAGTTGTAGTTTGTTTAGATAAATGTTATTAGATTAAAATGTTTTGAAAGTATATGTTTCTTTGTGACATCTATGGATAAGAGTAAGTGTACCTTACATTTGATTGACTTAAGGACTCTTTACCATTCTCTAGGCACTATAAGTGATCACCTTTGTGTGATTTCACACGCAGCCCAACACAGATAGTCACCTAGCACTGTGTCAAAGAGATACAGCATGTATAGTCGGGAAGGTTTTGTCAGCTCAAATTACAGATTCCTGGCTGTGTTGGGACACACGCTGGTGCCTTCCACTACCACACACACCCTTGCACCATTGTGCAAGTGGGTCATTGTTGTTGGCTGGTTATAAATAATGAATGTGTCCACACCCACTTGAGGAACCTCCATCATCATTGACATTGACTACTTGCTAAGTATGGCAATTCATGCATGTCACTTTGTTAAACTACTTGTAAAGTTTCAAAAACATAGGTCAACTATTTCCTCTTCCCCTGTGGAGGTGTTGCTTTGTTTCTCGTTCTGTGCTCTTGATCCTTTGCAGTACTATGTGTGTATATTGTACAATAGATATCATACGTGGTTACACGCACACTAAAAACACGTGAAGCCTCTCATTGGCAGTGGAACACATTTTCCCTACTTGTCCTAGTGTAGCTTTTAACACCATTTAACAGTTGACACAGAACCCCAATAATAATTCCTTGCATTTCATGCATACTAACATTCAAGGTATTGGACTTCCCCTGTACATCCTTGTGTGGCATAGATATGATGCAAATTCAGGAGTCTGGGCATGGGTATCTGCCTAGTATTAGTGCAACCATGATAATTGTTGTACTTTAGGGTCTCTTTAGTGTGAGCATTAGATATATGTGGATGAGTGGAACAGTGTTATTGGCTCACATGCCTCTCAGACACCTTTTGTAGCACGCAGGCATTTGTGTGTTTATTAAGGGCTTTTCACTTTGTGTCAGTCAAGTAACTGAATCCTACTGTCACACCCTGATGTTCCATTGGCAGACAAGACATTCTACATAATGCCATCACAGTGGATGTACTTGTTGGTGCATATCCAAAGAGAGCAGGTGATAGTGACCTTAGTTCACTCTCCTTGAGATGCTTAGAAGTAGGACCTGTTATTACACATCCACCATGCTTTAAGTAGTCCTCTCTGCAACAGACATATGACACTCTGGTTTATAAGAGTGAATTTATTTCCAAATGTGGGTGGGTCAGCATGAGCACTTTTTCAGTGTTTTGGGCACCAACAACAACATTGATTGTGAGCAAAGGATGTCCAGACAGAGTCCATTTGGGAGACATGTCATTTGATATGAAAAGGTGGATTTCAGTGAGGAGGTACAAATTGCCATTCTGGAATGTAGGCTGCTTCAACAGTCCACAAGTAGATAATAATAACAGGTGCACAAACAAGAAGGTAAAGTACTGGGTGACAAAGGAGGTGGGATGATGATAGACACAGGAGCACTGGTAAACTGCCCCTGCCAGCATTTGTCTGTACCAGCAATGAAGACAGCACAGCACTGACTAGGGTCTGATGGCTTCTCAACAAAGCAACAATGCCATGATGGAGGGCACCCATTGTTGCTATATAGGTGTCTATCTTGTGCTTCATAGATCCCATGATCCTAATAATGGTCCCCAGTGTGATGGCAACCTCACTAAAGTCAGATGTTGAGGACTGTTGTTCTTGCCTCACAACACTGGCAATGTCAGCTGGGGTGTCATTCATACTATGGAGTCAAGGGTAGGTGCCTTTAATTGCCTCAGATGTATCCTTATTAGTACTGAGCCACCTACAGACTCCTACTAGGATGCCTGCTATGGCCTCCATCCCAGCCCACATCTCATCAACCTTTTGGTAATGGACCGCTACAACTCACCATTGGAAGACAACTTCAGGGTCCTCGGAGTCCACAGATGGACTTAAACTGACAGATGAGGGCATGTCCTGAGGGTGGCCATGCCTCTGGTGACTCTGCATTGCTGTCACACCTTGCCATGACCGGAGAAGGAGATTCTATGGATTTGAGAAATGTTAGAAAGGTGTCATCATCCTTCCGGGGCAGGATGTCACCACCAACAGGTTAGACATCAAGGACAGGCTGTTGGACAAAAGGGAATTGCTTGTCTCCCTGTAATAAATTTGGAATATGTTAAGGATGATCTATGTTAATAATTTGTCTGACAAACAGACTTTATTTTAATTCACTTTGTGTTACACATAGATGCTTTGAAAATGTGTCACTTCAAGTTAATGAGGCCAAATTACACTGTTGTTGCCTTTCACATAGCAATAGCTTTACATTGTTCACACAACCACTATATGACAAGGAGTCCTTTTTGTGTCATACCACACATTGCAACCCAGTTATGCAGCTCGGTGGCCTTCCCTGCCTGACAAGCTGAGTACAGATAAGGGCCCCAATTACCATGGTGCTTAGCTTATATTTTCTTGGTTGTATTGATGCTGAGAACATTGCACAATGTCACCAGGGTGCCTGGATTCCCTATAGGTATCACTTAGTCGACAGCTCCAGAAAAAGTGATGGTATTTTGTCATCTCTTTTAATTTGGTCCTGCACTCTGCCTTTCACACAGTAGACAACTTCAATCTTCCTTGTTGTGTTGTCTTGCATGCAATTTCTACATTTATGTGGCTGAGGGGTCATATTTGACATACATCCACACAACTCCACACAGAAAGCAACCTTGCTACACTGCAGGAATATGTTAGGCCATGCACTTACAAGAGTTAACTTATTTGTGTGAAATGTTGTAGTCGTCAGGCACACACATTCATCTTCAGAGTCCAGAACAATAGGTACCATCAACCATCTCTGAAGGAGATAGGCACAGTCACACTTAGAAATGTGCAGCTACTGAAGTTCACTCCACTTCCTCATTACCCACGTTGCTTATCTGCAGAATAGCACACATCCCTTCACTCAGACCCACTCGCTTGTACCTGTACATGGATCCTCTGGCAGTAATCATTCAGACCCAGGGATTCAATGTACTACTGAACACTGATGACACTCAAATCACACATTGACTCTCAGGAGATAACAACACCACCAACATTAGTTACACTATGATATTGTCCAGCATGCCTACCTGTATGTGAGAGCTATGCCTCATGTTGAAACTCACATGATATTTGAGATAAAGTTCATTAACATGTACCTACCCTGGTTGTTCACATGACTAGACCAATATACCTCACCATACAACCATCCCCAAAGCCTACCTATCATCCTGGACACCTTGCTCACCCTGTCACCTCACAATTCTGTTTCACATCCTCCTGCTTTAACATATGTGGCATAGTCAGACTTTTCTTCTAGTGGCTCCCTCCTGACATCTACTGCAACAACACCCAGGTCCACATCACATGTAAAATGTCCTCTTCTAAGGCATCCCTTCACAGCTATCACACAAGTGTGAAACTATCAAACAGAGCATAGTGTGTCCATCACTCAGTCTACCTTGCAACATACACATCACACCTCACCTCCTTTGGATTCAATGGCTCCACATTCAGACACACTGCTAGATCAATGTGCTCAGCTACTACACTAGCAGGTGTCCATCAAGCTCACAGCCATCTATTCTTCCAACAAACACTCATGGACCTCTGATGTGCATCACTTTCATCCACTCTCACCCCCAATAATGATTTGTATAAGAAAGGAGGTAGGGTTTCCTCTAGCATGGGAGGCAGCACCTGTGACAGCTTACTGAGCACATCAGGACAGCTGTGTGCAGTATGTTTTCATACTAATGACTGTACACATGGCTCTTCACATGATCTGAAGTCCAATGCTTTCCCTAGTGTTGCACAGCCTGGAGTAAGAATAGTACATTTACCCCTCCAAAGTCCAACTCTTTTCCTACTGTTGGACAGACAGGAGTGGGAATAGTAAATGTATTCCCTCTAAAATTTAATGATTTCCCGACTGTTGCACCAACTGGAGAGTGAATAGTAAATATCATCCCTCCGAAGTCCAATGGTTTTCCAAAAGTTACACAGACTGGAGTGGGGATAGTATAGTTTTGCAATTGATTTGTTACTATTTTTTGTTTATCTTTAATATATACATATATATATATATATACATACATACATACAAGAGAGAGTTGTCCTGAACAAAAGTGCACTCCCAACTAGTCATTATAGAATGTAGCAGAGTCTGCAACTTACAGAGAAGTCTTTGGCATTTTCATTATTTCAGGCCTTGTATTCTCAAACATCTCTGGACACGTGTTTCTCAGTCAATCCCTTCATGAGCAGAGAAAAAACATTTCCTTCCTTTTTCAAAGGCCAACTGCCTGGCTGCTCAGCAGATATAATTGCAGGCACCTGATATCAGTTGAATACCAGTTTTGTCCCAGTGGACCTCAAGTGAGCTGCAAAGTGCATCCTGGTATAGGTAGTCCTGCACATTTTAAAATGATATCCCAGGTGGGTTGCTGAAGCCAAACAAAATAATAAAACACACTTCATTACCCCTGTGGGCAAATTCAAAGTGAGAAAATTGTTTTTGCTGCCAATGTTCCAACCTGCTGCTCTGAAAGTGACCATCCATACAGTCACACAAAGAACTGCTCCTTTATGCAGTGGTGCTGCCTTCACGGCTGGACAGGCCATTCAATTTATACAAGATGGAGTTGTCCTGAACAAAAGCGCACTCACAACTGGTTATTATGGAATGTAGCAAAGTCAGCAGCTTACAGAGAATTATTTGGCATTTTAATTATTTCAAGCCTTGTATTCTCAAACATCTCTGGACACGTGTTTCTAGGTTAATTCCTTCATCAGCAGAGAACAAACATTTCCTTCCTTTTTCAAAGGCCAACTGCCTGGCTGCTCTGCAGATTTAATTGCAGGCACCTGATATCAGCTGAATGCCAGTTTTGTCCCTGTGGACCTCATGTGAGCTGCAAAGTGCATCCTGGTAAAGGTAGTCCTGCACATTTTAAAATTGTATCTCACTCACAGACCCATTCAGATACTCACACACCCACTCACAGACCCACTCAGACCCTCATGCCCACTCACAGACCTACTCAGGCACTCATGCACCTACTCACAGACCCACTCAGACCCTCATGGTCTCACTCACCTGCCCACCCAGACACTGATGCATCCACTCACAGACCCACACAGGCACTGACACACCCACTCTCACAACCTAGACAGATACACTCACACCAAGAGACACCCTCTCACACCTATTCTCACACTCAGAGACACACCCTTCTGCAATGTTCGGTGCAAATTTGGGTGGTTATGGGGGTGGGTGGTTATGACATACTTTTGGACAAATTTAAAAGAAAAATGTTTTTATCAATTAAAAATGGTGAGAACTCCTTACAGCATGAACCTTAAACTTTAAAAAAAAATGCAGTAGGGAAATGACTGCAGATACACCTGGGCTAGAACCCTAAACTTTCAGTGTGTGGATCTGTGACCTTAACCATGATGCCACCAGCGGCTTCCTCACTGCCCTTGCTCTCTCTTCCATCCCATTATGGGATGGAATAGCATGAAAGAGAGAGAGAGAGAGAGAGAGAGAGAGAGAGAGAGAGAGAGAGAGAGAGAGAGAGAGAGAGAGAGAGAGGACTGTGGGGGAGCCTAAAGACCCCTGCAGTCCTAGCCAGTTCCCCACAACCTGTGGGCATCAGCATTGCTCCCACAAGCAATGATCTGATTCACATAGGAGGTCCCTGCATGTGGAAGCAATGTTTTTATCTGTCTTCCCTGCACATGTATTTGAATGCATAGCAGACAGATGAAAACTCCACTTTCTGCAAGGGAGAGCTGTTTGACAGCTCTTTCTTTCAGAAACGGACTTTCTTTCCTATTGCTTGCTGGTAGCTGTCAAAGCTCCCACCAAGCAAAAGCAAACATCTATGTCCCAGGGGTTGGCAGCCACTGGACATAGCAGGTCTTAGGGAGTGGTGGTCCCCCAGGCCATCTGTGGCTTCTCGAGGTGGGCTGCCTAACTCCCATCCATATCTGCATTTAGCCCCAGGGAAGTGGTGGTCCCCAGGGCTGTGGGGGTCTGAAATGGACACCCTTACTTTTTTTGAAATAGAGGTGTGCCCCGGGGAGGTGGTGGTCCCTGGGGCTGCGGGGTGGGGCAAGCCGCCTGTATTTGTTTTCAACAAGTGCCCTTGGGAGGTGGTGGTCCCCAAGGCTGCGTGGGTGAAGCTCCTCCCCCACATTTGATTTGATTACAGCCCTGGAAAGGTGGTGGTGCCCAGGACTGTGGGAGAGTGGAGGGCTCTCCAGATTGAAAATAAATATGCCCTTGGGCCTGGTCCACCCAGGGCCTCCTGCGAAACAAGCGTGGGAGCCAGTGTTTTTTTTTTTTTTTAATATTGATGGTTCCATGGATCCGCTGTGACTCCAGCTGAAATAAAAAAAAAAAGCTTTTTTACTCTGGGGGAGCCTCTGAGACCCCAGCACCAGAGTTAGGGGATCAGGGTGACTCTACCCTGTTTTCTTTCTTACTTTTTTCTGGGACTTGCCAAGTCTTGAGATGGCTGCCAGCACTTCCTTGTTGAAGTGCTTGCAGCCAAATAGATCTCAGCATGAGATCGGGAGGGTTTGTGTTAGACCTGGCATCCTTGGTGTGGTTTTCTCTGTCTTTTTGCCTCTGCTTCTTGTGTTTTTGACTGTGTGCTGGACTTTGTTTTTGCTGGTTTTGGTTCTCTGAGCACTTTACCACTGTTGACCATTGCTAAAGTGCAAGTGCCCTCTGTGTAAACTGTATGTGTATTTGGCTTTCCCATGATTGGTAAATGTGATTAACTGGTAAGTCCTTTGCAAAGTGCACTAGAAGTGCCTGGGCCTTTAAATCAAATGCTACTAGTGGGCCTGCAGCACTGATTGCGCCACCCACATGAGTAGCCCTGTAAACGTGGCTCAGACCTACCACTGCAGTGTCTGTGGGTGCAGTTGTAAACTGCCAGTTTAACCTGGCAAGTGTTCCCACTTGATAGTCCAAAACTGTCCCTTTTTGTACATGTAAAGCACCCTTAAGTTAGGCCCGATGTAGCCCCATGGGCAGGGGGCAGTGTATGATAAAGATAGGATATGTAGTGATGTGTTTTACATGTCCTGACAATGAAATACTGCCAAATTCAGTTTTCACTGTTCCAAGGCATATCTCTCTCATAGGTTGACATGGGCAATGCCTTCTGGATCAAGCGGAACCTCTGCCAAGAAAAGCTGAAGAGGTAGAGGAGGGGTACTGCCTCGTTGCCTGTGAATGTGCTTTGCTGGGTGGGGGCTGCAGTTGTGTTTCTGCCTTTGAGAGGACAAAGACTTGACTTTGCTGTGTTTTCCTGCTTGTGAAGTGTCTCCAAGGGCTTGAACTGAGTTTGCCCCTTGTTCTGAAGTCTCAGGACCATCAAAGACTTCCTCTGCCAGCACCTGGACTCTCTTGCTGAGACTCATACCCTAACAAGTGGTGCCTAATCCAGACCCTGGGCCCTTGAAATTAGAAGCTGGTGGAACCAACGCTGAAATCCACATACAGGACCTGTACAGGAGAAAAATCGATATAGCACCTGGTTCGTGGCTGAAAAAGTGACGCACCACCTGCATCGCAGCTGAGAAATCGATGCAACACCCGTGTGTGTCTGCCAAAATCGATGCATCACCCATGCAGGTCGGCTTTTGCCATGATTTCAGATGCATTGTTGGTGGGTGTCAAAATCACAGTAAACCTGCATGGACCCGAGGTTGCCCATCCAGAAATCAATGCATCGCTCTTCTGCGGAAGAGAAAAATGATGCATCGCCAACCCGACCGGAGAAGAAACGACACACGGCCACACTTGCGAGTAAGGAATCGATGCACTGCTGACTTTTCAATGCACGCTCACCCATGCAACTTTATTTTTGATGCAAACCAGGTACTTTGTGTAACACCAATGTTTCAATTGGCTTCTATGGAGTAAGATTCTATTATTTAAAACATTCATATCTTTGCTTGTGTATGTTGGATTTTTTCTCGTTTTGGTCTTTTATGACTTAGATAAATATCGCCAATTTTTCTAAACTTGTGTTGTGTTCATTTTGTAGTCTTTTCACTACCCGACCAGAGAAGAAACAACACAGGGCCTCACTTGCAAGTAAGAAATTGACGCATCACTGACTTTTCAGACGCACTCTCTCCCATGTACCTTTATTTTTGATGCAAACCAGGTACTTTGTGTAAAAACAAAGCATCCATTGATTTCTATGGATTAAGACTTTTTAAATTAAAAACTCATATCTTTGCTTGTGAATATTGGATTTTTGATGTTTTGGTTGTGTGTGATTTAGATAAATAATGGCTATTTTTCTAAACTGGTTTTCTGTCCCATTTGTAGTGTTTTCACTTTATTACTGTGTGTGTTGGTACAAATGCTTTACACATTGCCGTTGAGATGAACCTGACTGCTTCTGCCAAGCTACCAAATGGTGAGCAGTGGTTGTCCTAGGATTGTAACTCCCTTACTCTGGCTAGAGTGAGGGTCCCTGCTTGGACAGAGTGCAAACTGACTGCCAACCAAAGACCCCTTTTCTAACAGTTTGCAAAGCCTTTGCATCCTTGTTATACAAATTTGAATTTTCTTTAATTTGTCTAAAACTACTGAAAGGATTAGCACCAAATAACAAAAAGGTTGCTTTCTGGACTAAGAGCTACCTTTCTGCCAAATTAAGTGCAATTCTGTACAGTGGTTTGGGCGCTATCGCTGTTCAAAATCCCTATGAAAAAATAAATGGTGAAAAAGAGTGTTGGAACTCCCCGTTTTCTCTGCCACCGCTGGACAGATCACCCCGACATTTTGGAGACCGACACTGAAGTGAGCATTGTGTTTTCTTGGTCAATTTTCTGAAGAATCATCATTCAGTGCCAAAGTTATTAGCAAAACAAAACACGTTTTTTCTATAGAAACTAGGGCCAGACTACAACTACCTAGTGGTAGTACTATAACACCCACAGCAAGGATAATATCCTGTAGCAGGTGGAAGGCCCCAAAGTGTGGTGGGTGCAGAAGGTGTAGATGTGGGTGTAACGATCTGTTGTGTACCAATGTGTCTCTAATGTGTTTTTTGCCCTGTTTATAGGAAAAGGGGGGAATATTCCAATCATTTCGCTCTTTGCATAGGATATTCTAGTTTTTAGAGATACTTGTCTTGATTTTGTTTGTGATTGGTGAAAAGGTAGTTACAAATTATAGCCTGTTAGGTTTCTCTCTTGGGTGTACCTCGAATGGTGAATTGCTATTATTGTTGAATGATCGTTTCCTCACCCCTTTTCTGATTTTCTAGGGGTATTTTAGAGCTGTGGGTTTCTCCAGTCTTGGGCATCTGCCTTTACATTAAATATGTAGATGTTGTGGTTTAGCCACAGATATTGCCCGAAACGGAGGATTTCCCAAAGTAATCTAGACCAAACTTATTGGCCAGTGTCTCAAATACTTGTGTTATAAACTTTCCCTTTCTCATCTCTTTGTCAAGGTTTATGAATGTAACTCTGTTTTGACTGGTAGCATGAGTGAATTTAAAAAAAGCATCACGATTATTTATGCAAACGGTAAACTCGAGAGCGGTGGTTTTGCACCTACTCCAGATAATTAACACACCCTCTTACATACTTTTGCCACAATCTGATGTTATTCCTCTATGAATTGTTCTCAGTATGGATGTTGTTATGTTGTAACTGGACATCGAAGTTCGCTGGAATGTATGCGCTCCCTCATAACACTGTCCTATTCAAAGAAGTTTTCAATATGGACTACTCTTGTGCACTCTGTGACAAAGTGAGTGAGTGTGATCGTGTCAACCTCTGTGTCTGTAAGTATGGATTCATTAGCCTCAATTAATACTTTGATACAAAACCAGTTCCTTTTCTCCTTTTAACATAAACTGTTTAATAATAGGAATAAATCAGATGTTCTTCACTACTGCTCCGGATTCCCTAAGAATTGTGCGGCTGGCTTTCAATCGCCCGATCTTTAGTTTTAATTATATTGGACTCTGATGGGAAGTTTAACACTGTTTAGTTATAATTCTTTTGATTTCGCAATTAATTTTACAAGGTGCATGCGTTAGAAGGTGGAGGAGGACGGTTTGTATATGAGTGGCGTGGGTGAATCAATCGGCTTCATGAAGGTTCTTCTTTAGGGGTTTTAAATCTATTTTTAATCAAAGGAGACAGATGTAACTGATAAAAAATATGTTTGCCATATGCTACTGAATCTGGAGTTTTAATAATGTGCAATAAAAACGGTAAACACGGAATCCAATCAAGGTAAAATGTGCTTTAAAATATACTATTTTATTTGAAATACTTTTTTTGCAGAATTGCTTTAGTTTTAGGATGCAGTTTGAAGTTTGGAACATCTCATCAATTAATTTTCAATGATAATTGTCATGTTCTTATTGACTTTCGGCAAAGATTCATATGAGAAGCATTAGACAGCATGCATATTTAAAAAAATATCATTCTGAAACTAGCAGGCCTTCAAAATGAGCCACACATACAGTCGCAAAGTGCTTGTATCTAGCCTGAGAATAAATGAGTGTGTTGGGATGGATCAATTTGTTTGCCGATTACAGAACAGGATAACATTGTTTTATGAGTTGTCACGTGCAGAAGATTGGATTAAATCTGACAAACCATTCCATTCATACTTTTTTCATGGCACAATTTTCTCTGTTGTAAAAATAGAAGTAGTTGAATAATTTTAAGTTTATATAAAAACATTTAAACTTTAGAAAAATGTATTTATTTATTCTTTTACATTACTTTCAGATGCAAGGAAAGGAGAGCCAAATCCACCGACATCATCTGCGGCGTTCCCCAGGGCTCCTCCCTCAGCCCGACACTGTTCAATGTCTACATGGCCCCCCTCGCACAAATGACCCGCCAATACGACCTCAACATAATCTCCTACGCCGATGACACACAGCTCATCCTCTCCCTCACCACAGACCCACACACCGCCAAAACCAACCTCCACGAGGGCATGAAGGCCATCGCCGAAAGGATGAGAAACAGCCGGCTGAAGCTGAATTTGGACCAGACGGAGGTCCTCATCCTCGGACCCACCCCCTCAGCCTGGGACAACTCGAGGTGGCCGACCACACTGGGAACCCCTCCAACTCCCACCCACCATGCACGCAATCTAGGATTCATCCTCGACTCCTCCCTCTCCATGTCCAAACAGCTCAAACACCCTCCGCATGCTCCGCAGGATCTACAAGTGGATCCCGACCGAAACAAGAAGAACCGTGACACAGGCCCTCGTCAGCAGCAAGCTAGACTACGGCAACGCACTATACACAGGCATCCCTGCCAAACACCTATGACGCCTCCAGCGCATCCAAAATGCCTCCGCCCGACTGATCCTCAACGTACCCCGCTGCAACCACATATCCTACCACCTGAGAGACCTTCACTGGCTCCCCGTAGACAGGAGGATCACTTTCAAGCTACTCACCCACGCACACAAGGCCCTCCACAACACCGGACCTGCCTACCTAAACAGCAGGATCAGCTTCTACACCCCCACCCGCCAGCTCCGCTCCTCTAACCTCGCCCTGGCCGCCGTCCCCTGCATCCAGCGAAAGACCTCCAGCGGCAGATCCTTCTCCTACCTCGCAGCCAAGACCTGGAACTCCCTCCCCACCAACCTACACCAGACCCAAGACCTACTCGCCTTCAGAAGACTCCTCAAAACTTCGGTCTTCGATCAGTAGCAGCACGCTTCCCCCCTCCCCCAGCGCCTTGAAACCCTCATGGGTACGTAGTGTGCTTTATAAATTATATGATTGATTGATTGAAATCAATGCCAGAAAGGAAAGCAATTACTAGAAAGTGCATGGACTGAAAATATGAATTTGAGATTTACTAAATGTTATTCTCATGCATGCTGTGGGAGAGCTACTACAAAAGATGATGATGTAATTCATGTAAGGGAATATAACCACCCCTGAAACAGAAGTAAGGGAGGTATTGCAGGATGTAAGAAAGGCAAGCACTAGCTCCTACCAGGAACCCAAAACCAAAATTGTAACGGATATATTGCTTAAAGTATCCTACACTTCAAACACCAATTACCACCTATACCCACTACAAAAAAAAACATTAAATGCATGAACTAAAAAAGCAACTTGAGATACTCCACCTGCCCCTAAAGGTACCACAAAAAAAAAAGAGCAGTTAACAATGAACCAAAATGACTAACCTTTCTGTTTGTATGACACCCTAAACAATGATAAGCAAATCCTAATATTATCTACCTTAAATCACTTACTAAAACAAAGCCATTGTCAAACCTGGATGATGAATGGCACCTTCAAAATGTGTCCCAAACCATTCACACAGATACGGACTATACATGAGGAATATCAAAACACAAATATCCCTTTTATATATGCCCTAATTCCAAGTAAAGAAAGGAACACTTACTACAGCCTCTTAATCCACATTAAACATAAAACAAATAACTACAACCCACAAATAATAATCATGAACTTTGAACAAGCCATGAAGAAAGCTGATTAAAAAAAATACCCCCACACAGCCATGCAACGTTGTTGCTATCATTTCAACCAAAGCACATGAAGACACATCCAACAATCTGTACTAAGAACTTAGCTTGATTAGGAGTTGGGCGGTTGAAGTGCTACAACTCTAATACAACGGAGGTGAGGCAGCTGTCAAGCCAGCGGCCTCACCATCGCCATATTACAATGTTTCTATCAGGCTGACCGATGGAAATGTCCTATTACAATGTTTCCATCTGTCAGACTGGTGGGAACAGTGCAGTGGCATTTGGCTCCCTTAGGGAGCCGATGGCCTATGCCATCGCACACAGCACCTTCGGAATGCACACTGTCTGCCAAACCAGATTTACTAGTTCCAAAGTCAGATTCTACCAACCACATCAAATTGCTCATCAATCATGGTGAAATTGACACAACTGTAGTCATATATCACAAATTATTCATGAACATCAAAAAGGTAAAAAAGTAAAGGCAGGACAATGTGCAGCAAAGCAAGCAACTGGACTTTATTTACAACACTCCAATAATGGAGTAAAGGGCAATGGTCATTCCTTAGTAGAAAGTGTGCTAAACACGCTTCTGTGCCCCACAACTTGCCTCACAAATCACTGCCACAGGAACTTCTACCCAAAAGGATCATCTAGTGGGCATTCTAGGCACCTCAATGACCACCCCTGGGTGGGGTCGGGATTTGTATGAGTGGGTTTGGAAAATGGGGAGGGTCATCAGGAAGGATTAGGGGCTGGGAGGTTGAGGAAGTGCTTGTGTCAGCTGTGGATTTGGGTGTTGTTGGTGCGGGAGTTTGTGGGTCTGAAGTAGGTTTGTGTTTTTTGTGTCTGTTGCATGTGTGAGTGTGAGTATTTGTGTATCTTAGTGGGCTGTGATGTGGATGTGATGGTAATGTGGGAGTGGTATACATGTCTGTGTGGGTGGGGTTGTATCTGAAGGTATGTTGTGAGTGGTGGCTGTGGGCATAGTGGTGGTGTCTGGGGGGATGGTGGCTGAAGTGGCAGTGTCTGGGGTGTTAGGGTGGGGTTGAGGTATGTGGTGGATATGGTTGTTGTGTCTGTGGGTGTTGGGGGTGGTGTCCGGGTGTATGGTGGATATGGTGGATGTGTTTGTGCGTGTTGTAGTAGTGTCTGGGGATAGGGTGGATGTGTGGTGGTGGTGGATGTGAGTGGGTGAGTGACTGTTGAGTGCTTGCATGCTTGTGTGTCTTGTGGAGTTTGTGTTTATGTGTGCGGCTTGTGTTGTTGAGGTATGTGCATGCGAATATGTGTTTGTGCTTTGGACAGGTATGGGAATAGGGAAGTTGGATGGGAAAGAAGGTGGTAGGCGGAGGATTGTCGGGGTGGAAAGCTGCCATGAAGGAGGAGGCCAGAGCCTGAAAAGATCTCTGTAGACCATATTTAGCGCTGTGAATGCCTTCCAGGTATGCAACTATCTATTGGAGCTGGGTGCTCTGTACCAGGTTGACATTCAGAATAGAGGTGGTGAACAACGAAATAGCAGCTGTAGTTTCTGAGTGTTTCGCCACCACTTGAGAGTGTCCACTGGAAGTCGACTCAGAAGAAGATTGTGTGGAGCTGGTCTCCACTTTAGTACTCCGTTCACCCTCTGGGCCACTGGGTCCCTCCATGTCTGATGTTTTGTGACCACATGTACTTTGGCTAGCTGCTTCCCCACTGATGTCGACCCTGTCCCCTCTGCTTGCCTGTGATGATGCTTAAATGATAAATACAGATAGGGTCAGTCCGTGTATCTGAACACACTTAAACAACAGCTTTGATTACAAATCATTACCATAATGTACAGTAGCCCTAGCCACAAAGTCCTACAAAGTGTCTCCAACATTTGTACCACCACATGCATGCTTGCTACATGAAATGTTCACTTTGCACACAGGAATATCAGAATCACAGACAACTTCAATTGCATGAGTGAAGTTGTCCAATCTCAATATCCATGGATCAAGTAGGAGACCTTGTCACCGTGAATGTTTTGGCTCTTGTAGCACCCCTCACTGATCTGTTGGCATCAAATATAATAGCAATGCCAAGGACATTCTCACAGATTCCACACAAGGTCCCGCAGTCAGCAAGTGTTCTTATACACAATACCATGGCATGATGAAATGATGGGCAAATAATCCAGCAATGTTGCATCAAAAAGTACAGTAGTCTGAAGAGGGTTACACGGAGAAACCCATGTCACATTGATAAAGCTCACCAATGGTAACTTCACAATATATACATTGTATAAATAATGTAATTAAAGTTGCACTAATGTTGCTTTGCTAGATAACACATCTTGCACAGAAAAGTACACTGGAGACATTCTGGTCAAAATGTTTGGGAGATTTGTCTACAAATAAACACAGCATAATGAATCTGCTAGGCCTAGGGAAATCACCTGTTTCGATTGGTACTGCTGAGAACACTCTTCTAACATTGCATAATTAAAAGGCAATAGTCCATTTAATGTTGTTGTGGCTCATGGAATCTCCAATATCTGAAGAGGGCCTTTAACATGTTTCTCAATGGGAAAGCACTTCTCTGTACATTTTTGTCATGCAAACACAGATTCCATTGAATTACTGAGTGTACATACTCACAATTGATTCCAACATTTCTGCATGTCACATCCTGATGCATGTCAACAGTCAGGTAATGAACCTTCAACAATTCACATGTGCTAAGCACTTGGCAAAAAAAAAAAAACATCAATGGCATGGAAGTGCACATTGTGAGTAAGTACTGTATGTTCCCTGTCATGTCCTTCATTACTTCTGCAATTGTTCATGATAAATGACATAGAATAATGGGTTAAGGTATGTGTGACGCAAAAATGTTGACACACTTCTGTCTGCGGTACCACATGAACTGTATACCCATCATATGAAACTATTTTCATAGAGATTTTGGCATGCACACATATGTGATGGAATCAGACATCATCCCATGAAGACAGGTAGATCACGTATAAAGCAGTAGTGCAAATAATACTACTAAAGTCCAAGGTACACATGCCAACATGTAGGTACAAATACTGATGCCAACAGTGATGTTACCCTAATCATGTAACCTTCATTATCCCATGAACACTGGTAGATCATGTAAGAAGCAGTAGTAGAAATTATACTTCAAATGTGCAAGATACACATGCTAACAAGTAGGCCCAAATACTTATGCCAACAGTGATGTTACCCAAATCGTTTAACTGTACATTTCCTGCTCACCAAGGGAAAATATTACTCAGAGACTGAACACAAAGGACAATGTATGCTATGTCACATGTATGATGGCCACCACCACATGAGAGACAGTAGTGAGGCACCAGCACTCTTGCCACATTGAAGACAAGTGGTCTGCTGGGTACAGATGCCCATATACTCTCTTGAGCTGACACATGGCTTAGTACAGTGATTATTACCTCATAGTGTTTGATACTGGGGCTGACATACTGAACACAAGTGGACTGTTGGGTACAAATGACACCCACAACATGAAACAACATGAGATGATTGACCACTGCACTCAGCCATGTGCCTGCCCAAGAGAATATAATGGTAGTGGACAGTACTTTATTCTGTCCTGGCACATTACCATGCACCAACTATTATACTTACACAAGCAACAACTCATCTTGTGCATCACACATTGGCCAGCACCAATATTCATGGTGAGATGGTTGCCTTTAACTCATCAACCTGGCAATTTCATGGATATGAATCTGCCCAAGACTCATCCTGTGTAGCTGTTGTGCTCCACTCAAATGCCCATCAAGCTCAGGGTATGCTACCACCAGCAAGCAAGGCATCAGAGGTGTCAGGGTCAGGCATGCACCACACCCACGTTGGGAGGACAGCCCCAGCTAGACGTCTGTCATTTTCCAGTTCCAGCATCTCTGGCTCTTTAACACATATTTAGGTAACACCTAGCTCAAGCATTTTGAAATTGTCAACATGCAGCATGTGTAAAGCACACATGTTGATAAGTACAAGGGCATAAATACACACTTTAGGAGTTATCTGCTGACTATCCTCAAACCTGGCCATGCACTACACTGACTAAGCAAGTCCACTGACATCATGCAGCCCGGGGCCAAGCAACATGTACTGTGAAGTGAGCCACTAGGAAACACAGCACACCATTGTGACCTTCTGAAGGGTAAACTACTTGTGCATGACAGTTCAGACACCTTTACAACCAGGCACATGGACTCGCTGCATAGGTCCATACAGGCGACTTCCATGGTACAGACTTCACCGTAAGACTTAGGTAACAATGAAAAAGCTGGCATGGATATCACTGAAAGCTTCTTCTCTGTGGAGGTGTGGAAATTTGGTCTACATAATGGAATCTCATAGCACATCTCAGTGGGTTTGTGTGGTATTTACTGGTATCACAGGACACACCTCTTACCAATGTGGGGCACTTCTACAGAGATGACCTTCAACATGCTGAGGTATGTTTGGTCTCATTGGTTGCATGTAACAAAGCTAGTGATTCACATGCCATTATCCCCCCTGCATTAACCAACTATCTACACTGTGATTCCTGGAAATGTGACAACAGATGTGTGGGAGTAAGGGGCCTGTCATTAACCAATGACAAATTGATAATGAGGGTCAATGGAAATGAGCACCAGGTCAGGTGATTACCTCAGTTCCTATTCCTAATGTAGTCAATATAAAACCATTCAGGCCAAATATTGCTTCTGAAGACTCATTTTGTTCCCATTCAAGGATCAGAAGGTCTACAGGGAGTGGTCCCAGTGTCTCAGTCGGATAGCCACAGTTACTGTGCACCAGCCTGCGCTATGTTTCATACTGTGAAAATGCTTTGGCCACTCTTTCTCTCTGCAGACAGACCATACATGAATGACACATTTCCATTACTTCCATGCATGACAGTTCATCCTGTGGCCATCCTATATATGAGCTCAGGGTTGTGTGGCACTCTGAAGTTCTCAGTGAGTTTTACATTGGCCTCATTTCACAGTGGGATTAGTGATTTGTGGGACTTTCCACATTGCTAACAACATACTCAAATTACTTAAACAGCAGAGATACACAGCTCATGTTGTAATGCAGATACATTTACTGTGTTTTTACCATCATCAGATCAGCAGAGTTATCATTGATTGGCTGTAAAGTTTACTTGCATTGATATATAAATGTAACACAAGGAGGATCTAGGGTGTTTCACACATCACAAATCACACAACAAAATGGTAATTTGAAATACTCAGAGTAAAGGGCTCCACAATCCACAACCTGTACATCATTTGCATAGACCACAGATTGTGACAACAGGTACCCAAATAACTCACTAGGACACAGAGACACATTTTAGCTTGTGAAGGAGGAAAGGATGGTCTTGAACATAGTCAAATATAGATGTGAGATAGTTACCTGTTCCTCTGGTGAGCCATAGAGTTGGCCTTATAGGAGAATGACCTCTTCAACAACTTTGTACAGCTCCTCTGGAGAGAAGTCAGGGACCCTTTCACTTGCTTGACCTGGCATGATTTCTCCCAGAGGTGGCACACAGCAGCTGAAGTGGTGGAGGTGTTGATGGAAGCAGTGTCAGAAGGCAAGTGGTTATTTTCTAAACCATGGCTTACATATATGCCACATACATGGTCATCACGGTCAACGAGCACAGCTACTGGCCCACAACGATCACAGTCAAAACGTTAGCCTATGTCTGTGTCCACCACAGCTGGAAATGCCCACCGCGCTGTTGACTTCTACAGGCGGAGGGATATTCCTAAAGTCCAATGAACAAGGTCAGACATCCACCATTTTGGCAGTTGAAACTACAGTTTTGGTGTCTGTTAAATGTGTCACAACAACAATTAATGTGTAGTAACATCTCAACAGATGTAAAGCTCCCTTGATATGTAGATGTTTCTATACAATCATCAGTGTAATGCGTTGCTGGTCACAGATGTCATAAAACCATGGTGCGCTGTACCCCGCAGATGGTGGTATTTTTGTTGGTTGGACCATACTTTATAATATCAAGAGGCACAAGAGGAGCAGGTAGGTGTGCTATGTATATTGCTGAAACATGCCTGGAAAACCATGGGGATTATTGCTGGACCTTGATTAGTAGACACTTTTGATGTGTAATGGGTGTGGTGGATTTCTAGTCAGTAATGTTTTGTTACATGACTTTGGTCGTACTCGTCAGATATGTTTTTTCTGGATACAGTGATTGATGCTCCAACTCATTTCATTCCACAAAGAGGTACCCTGGGAGAGGAAGGATACAACAATCTCCAGTCTACTGCCCATTTCCAGACTTCCAGACCATGGAAGAACGTGACACAATAAAGTAGTTCTGTCTGAATAAGCAAACATACAAGATCTATGTCAACAGTTGGAGCCAGATCTCATGCCTCTAAACAACAATCCAACCTGTATACCACCCATTGTGAGACTCATGGCAGTATTACACTTTGTGGCCACAGGGTCATTTCAATATACAGTAGCTATATCTGGTGTTATGTCACAACCTATGTTCAGTGGTGTTTTAAAAGATGTGGCATCAGTAATGATGAAACACATTGACAGCTATATCAGGTTCCCCAGACATGAGGATTTAGCCATTGTGAAGGTTGGCGTCTATGGATTTTGTCACCTCCCATATGTTGTAGGAGCCATTGATGGCACCCATATTGCATAGGTGCCACCACATGCCAGGGAACAAGTCTATCACAATAGGAAGCACTTCCATTTGACCAATATGCAAGTTGTCTCCTTGTCAGTTTTATACATTTCAAACATCTGTGCCTAGTTCCCAGGTTCAGCCCATGATTCCTTTGTTATGCGGAACAGTACCATACCCCAGTTGATGTCAAAACTGCAACCAGAGAGGGCCTGGTTTGTTAGTGAGTTTCATCTGTTGTGATATTATGTGTGCAGTTTCATGGGCTACAATCAGGAAGTGCATGAGTCATTTTGGCACTTATGTCTCATTACAAAACAGGAGACTGAGCATATTCCAACTGTCCTTGGTTGATAACACTGCCGAGAAATCCAACTATGCCAGGGGAAGTCTGAGCCAATGAGGATCATGGAAGAACACCACACCCAATTGAGCAGACTTTTGGGGTCCTGAATTCCAGATTTCGCTGTCTGAATAAGACTAGGGGAGACCTCCTCCACTACCCCGGGAAAATGTGTCAAATCGCTGTGGCATGCTGCATAACATCACACTGCAGAGGAACATCCTTTATGTCCCAGAGGAAAGGGAGCCTGCAGTGCCACTGGGTGAGAATTGGGAAATGGCAAATTAAGCTGATATTGGTGAAGAGGAAGGAACTGACTTGCGACAAGATATTATCAACAGCCGCTGACTTTGACTGTACAATTAACTATTTTGTGAGGATGTGAGGAGTATGTTTGTTCGGAAAGTGTGGAAGCTGAATCCCTGGCAAATCCTGACAAAGTGTGTCTGATGTGGAAACTTTTGACACAACCACATTTTGGAGATGTTCCTTTGTGTGCATGAAATTTATAACATGAACTGTGTTATCCAGATGTTTGCTATCTGAAATGTGTCATATGTATGGTTTCATAACTATGCTTCTTGTTTTTGCATTTGTTCAGGTACCTTCACCATGACATCTTCACTGGATCTTCACTGGGACTTTTCCGAGTTATGACATTGGCTGGTATATGATGCTGTTTGGACAGGACAGCTTGCACAGTGAGAGGATGGAAGTTTTGAAGACTCCATTGGACTTGTTCCTTGTTGTGCGGTGACCCTGATGCATCATGTGTGTCATCATGTGGTGAGAAAATATGTAGTCCGAGGCCTAATTCATGTCAGTCTCCCTTCACATTGGCTTAACACTCTTTTTGTATGAACTATATGTAGTTGTTGATGTGGTTCATCATTGTAGGCCAAAGTGTCTGTGGTACACCAATGACATCAATGACATTTGCTTGTGTCAAACCACCAGATGCAGAAGCACTGGATTGTAATGACCCTGTGATCAGAAACTGTTAAACCTCCATCTGTGTTCGTCCTGCATTGTATGATGTTGAATTCCTTTTGTGAGGTAGGCAATATGGTTCCAGCTTATGACATCAACCAATTTCTTGTTTGCCTATTCTACAGGACAATGTCTGATATATCCCTTCCTTCTATGGTCTGGAGGTCCGTACCTGTAAATTAGATCATTTACAAGTATGATTCATTCATGTATGATTTGCTATGATTCAGACATGTTGACAGCCTATTAGCTGAATAATGTAATACCATGTATTCTTTGACAAGCCACTTGTATGTATATGTTTGTGTGAATGGTTGTAATCCTGAGATGGACACTGTGTACAAGCAACATATCCCTGCTTCCACAAGTAGCTTGTTTTTTCCTTGTATGATTCACATGCTCTCGCAAATCTACATTGTTAAATGTGAAATTTAAGACAGTAGACAATGAGTTTGCGACTGATGAATTTATTATAGTACTAATTGTGAAAACAAACTTGTGACAAAAAGTAACATAATTGAAAAGTGAAGGGGCTCAGTCTTGGTGAATGAAATCATAGGAGTAGATGCCACATTGTTGGAAGTCCAAGGTCCAGAGTACTGCTCCCATCAGAAATGGAATGGGGTTCAGGATCAGTCTACAAAGTGAATGTGTGACACACAAAGGAGAACATTAAGGATGAGGGTTTTTTGCTGGCAGTGATGGGTGTCTTGCCATCCCCACCTCCTGGATTTTTACATGGATGTCCCCGCTTGCGAGGATGGGGGGTTCAGCAGCAGCAGAGGCAGGGGTGTCTGAGGAAGGCTGGTCGTCTGACAGAGCCTCCCTTCCTGTGTCTGCCACCGATGTATTTGGGCTTGATGTTGTTGGCTCTAAGGAAGAGGTAGATGTTGGGGAAAAAGCCCTGCTCAGGGTTCTATGGATATCCCTCAGTACCCTTGTTAGGCTGCCGATGTTAAAATGAAGGTCCTCCATATGTTGGTTCATGTCCCTCTGCAGATGATTGATTTCCCTGAAGTTCGGTTAGCACGTGGCCCATCATGCCTTGAGACTCCTGTTAGACCCCAAGACTTGGCTAATGGTATCCTGGTTGTAAGTGGCCCTAGTGGCCTTACTCTGCTGGCCCACAGCATCCCTCCCACAGACCCTACCTCCATGAGCCTGTGCTCTTGGCCCAGGGTGCACTCTGCAACTGGGTCCTGGACCCTCAGTGTCAGGATTGTTGATTTGCATCTCAGGATCTAGAACTGTGGGATACAAGATGGTAGAAACTCTGCTAGGTATACAGGTTGGGGGGCACATTGTTGTCTGTGATGTAGATGCAACTGGGGTAGAAGGTGTTGTTGTGGGCTCAATGAGACGCGTTGTTGCCATCTGATTAGGCTGCCCAGATGAGCCAGGACCTTCATTCAGGTCCACATGTCCAGGAGTGACTTCATCACCGAGGGCTTCATCCAGAGGTGGTTTGAGAGTGCTTGGTGGACAATGTCTGGCCAGATGCTGGGCCAGCTTGATCTGTTGAGAAACAGAGTACAATGTTATTGGTTGAAGTATGGAATCTACATCCACAGGTTTTGTGTCACTGTAAGTATACATAATCTTAAGTGGTAGGTTTGCTGATTGTGCTATGTTACCATGATATTGAAGTTGATGACATGATGTGTGAAGCTTGCAGAAACTATTAGACTCATCAGCTCATTAGATGTGCTGATCGGTTGCACTTTAGATGAGCGAATTAACATGACATCTTAGAAAGAGTTAAGCCAACACAGTGGAGAGGAGACATTTATATTTGACCATTCCAGGGTGTAGTTATGTGAGGTACAGGCGAACACACAACTTTGTTGCATATGTAGAGGTAGCCATTGTCATAGTTTGACTCTTGCTCTAGGCAAGACTGCTGGTTTATGGATGACAGTACTTATGTTTGTAGGTGACTATGCCAGTCCTACAACATGTTGCAACTGTTGTCCCAACCCTCCCAGCTCACAAGCAGCACCTCCCCAAAAACCCAAACAGTAAGAGGTGATTTGTGGCAGCCTTTACACATGGACTCAAGAGTGTGACATCTCAGGGAGTGTTGTGGTTAAAGGGAGAATACCCTTTTCTCACATGAACAACATGTTTTAATCAAACACAGGCAATGGAGGAGATGCAGTAATGTTTTCAATAGGTTTTATTAACAAAACTGCAATCTACGATAAGTTGCATGGGCTGCATTGATAAGAATAATGGATAATGCAAGAAACAGAATTGTGAACATGGGAGTCATTAATACAATCTTGCAATAACAAAATGACGTGAGATATGAAATATGTGTTCTATTACCCTAACATGATGAACCTAATCTCTAACCTAAAGAGAGATAGGTATGCTAAACTTAATCTGCCAATGCCATGTTCATGAGAAGAGCCCCCCCAACCCTTGTTACCTTGGAATGAGGTCTCTAGCTCAGACTCCTTAAGGACACGAAGACTGGGTCAGCGTCACAGTGATGTGCAGCATGGATAGTGTCAATGGCATCTGGTAGGAATCCCTCTGAATATCTCTGTATGTGAGGTGCATTTATACAGATATGCTCTGACTCCTGACGTTGGGACGTTCCCAAACAATAAATAACAAGACATTCTTGGAGCGGCAATCACACAAACAATTCCTTGAAATCCCAAAGAGGGAAAGTACCTAATGTGAATACCTACACATTATCTATCTTCTGGCGCTGATAGTGACGCCGCAGCAGAGTGGCACTGATTGCACAAAACTAAAACATTGTCCTAACTAAAAACAATGAGCGATCTTAGAAAATATATTAAAATAATTGAGCTAAAACAGAGCAAGCTGAGTCGGGTAAAAGTCACTGGATGACTGGGGCACAGGTCTGTAAGCCAGAAGGTTAAGCTAACTCCTGCTTTCCATTAAACCAATACAGGATTCACTACACTATCATATGGGCAGTGCTGAGTCAATGTGTTAACATCCACTACCAATCTGATGAAGCAGCTTAATACCTTAGGAATACTTGATGTGCAAACTTGGGCAGGTGTAATTCCTGTCCTCAAAAGTTTTATTTTGGGATGCCAGGACATGAGCAAGTTAGGTAGAGAACAACACCTCTCCGTTGAGCATGATATATAAATTGTTCATGCTAGCGCGTCCTTTTATGACTAATTTACTCACTTTGGGACTCGTTTTAGGCCAATGAATCTTTTGACCCTGATTGAAGACACCTTAGGAAGAGATAGCTAATCAGCATGTCAATCAATATGTCAATAATGTCAGCAAAATTCACAGTAATACGACAATTTAGATTAATCAAAGACATTTAATAGAACTTGCAAACCACCATGACCTTTCAGTCATGAATAACCACACCAGTTTAATATGATTTTGTGAAGTTTGTGAAGTTTATTCCCTATTCTACTAGCAAGTTTATTAATCTCAAAGCCAAGAAACACATTAGCATAGTCACAATATGGCAACTCTGATAAGATTTAATCAAAGCATGAATCACGAATATTAGAACATAACACAGCGTCAACATAGATTTTCTTCGGCAGAGTATCATCACGTTATTCAACAAAGCATAGATTCAGTCATTTGTCTATTTGCGTCAGTATAATGAATCCCTCTTCTAACCCCGAATTAGCATTGGCATGTTGGGCTTCATGCAAAACAATTTAGTAACACCAATTTGGAAAACATCTAACTATGGTCTCTGTCAAAAGAAGCAGTTGGTACCAAGAAAGGAAAAGCAAACAGACAATCACAATATCATTGTCATATAGTTACCCTCCGTATTGGGTCAGCACTCAGGTTCAGTCTTCGTCCTCGGGACATCAGTTGATTCGCCATCAGAATTCAGCAATCGGGTAAAAAGGGGCACTTCCCTCATAAGGAGGTAAAATGTAAACGGGCAAAATAAAGACAAGAATGGTTTTAAGAACCAAAAAGCAAAGTCTCTATGCAGAGTGACAAAGTGTCTGTATCATAGCAAATCACATCTACATCTAACTAACTAACTCATTTCCTTGTGTCAAGGGTTTTTATCCCTTTTTCATTGTACATTCCCCTAAAATTTGGTTGGTTTGGTTGCACCCCACTATCTCCCTCCAATAGAATTTCGATTACTTCATCAAATTTGTCACCCTATAACAGTTCTCACGTATTTTATTGGTCCTTCTGATTGACGTCTTTAGCGGGTGGAATGTCCGGTATGATTTCATACTCTCGTGGTCCTTTGCACATCTTCAGTCAGTGGCTCCATTGTCCGTACCGGTTCAGGCGACCTTGTACCTGGTATTAATCTACACTGTTGCATTCAGCTAAAATGTTTCTACAAGCAAGTCGAATTTCATGAGAACGGATCTACTACAGTTACATTCAGCTTCTAGTTTGGAGAAAAACAAGAGTTCATGTCCTTCAGCAAGTCAGCACACTGCACGTTAGAAAAACACATTTAATATGAAAACCAGGCAGCCAGGCCTCGACTCATGCTAACTAAGGCCTAATGATTTATTAGCAAAACTTTAGCATATAGGCTTTTATTATTAGTGCAAAATTATATTCTATCAACATTATTAGTCAGTTTCATTAGTCATTGTATATAGTGACGGCGACTCCCCGTGGGCACATTTCAAGCGCACGTTTTAGCAAAACATAATAATACATTTTCTATGCGGCATTATTACACATTAGTTCATAATCATTTCATGTTAAGATTGATTATATAAGCTACGCTCTCTCAGTCCCTCCTCTGATGACACTTGTCATCACACAAAACCCTTCCCTTCTCAACCTTTCATTTTTCTCAATATATGCATTTCAACATCATCCCCCGTGTGATTTTTCCCAAATTTCTTTGAACATTTTCTCCTTTTCTTTTTCTTCATTTCTTTTGTTTCGTTTTGCCAAATTTCTTTTAATTCTTTCATTAACTTTACATGATAACCATAATTCCAATAAACACATCAGGACAATCAATAGACCCCCTAATATTTTTGCAAGAACCCCGTTCCAAATACTACTAAACCAATTCCCTACTTTTGTAATTCATTTCCCAACTCTTTCCCAAACTCCAGGTTCCTTCAAATCTGCACTATCTCTTGTTAGGTTAGGTTAGTAAACATACCTCTAATCTTTCTACTATTGTCAGCAATGAACGCACAACAATGGCACTCATTAAGCATCTCACAGACTCCGCCACTCTTTGCTAAAAGAATGTCTAAAGCAAGCCGGTTTTGAAGAGTCATAGCTCTTTCTGCAGCAAGTTCAGTATCCATCAGGAGTATAGCCCCTGTGAAGATCGTCAGCATGTTATCCACAATAGTAGACAACTTTTGAATCTTTATGGATATATTTAAGATAACTCCTACTGAAGGAATTATGGCTCCAAATATGTTACCTATGACACCAGCCGCTGTCTCTCTCTTTTGTCTAGTATGTTGTAATTCAGACATTTTAGGAATTTGCAATCTGGTAGATCTTTGGGAAAACTATTCCAAAATTACATGTCCCATACCATCCTTTAGGAAGATGGTAATAGCATTAAGCCCACATATGTAATAGATTCCAGGGATCGCTGGATCCTGTCCATTTAACATGAATGTCCATTTACTCTGAAACAAAAACACATGCCTGCATTCACACGTTCCCACAAATAAAGTGTCGTGCTCAGATTTTGGCCTATATATACAAAGCCTACCTACATGTAATGCATCTATTGCTAATTTACCCTCTGTCTTTATTGCGGTATAAGCATAATCATTTGCAAGCGTGCGTTTTTCGAATCCCTTTTCTAGCCTTTCCTTTAATGGTTTCCGTCTATCATCAGTGTGATCTAAGAAGCTCTTTTCTACAGGTTTTAGTAAGCAAGTTAGATTTTTGCGATGCGCATAAGCTGTCCCAAATGAAAGTGTTGGCTCAAAGAAACCCCTAACTAATTTTATGCTGTGTTCTTTAGCTAATTTATTTAGAAACTCAATCACGGGCACAAAGGAAAACACTACATCTAAGTTAGAATAGAAGTATTGCACATGTTCTTGATCATAGAATCTCGTTAACAGCAAACTACAGCTTATCCCGTATGTTAGTGGCAGACTATGGTAAGTAACCCCTTCTTGTACTGACAAAGGAATCCTTGTGCACACATAACAATTCTTTGCATCCATTGTGTCAACATACTCATTCAGCAAGCGATAGAAGACATTAGTAGATAATTCCCCTTTTGGATTAGTTCCCTCATGCAAGTATTTTGCATCCTGCTCAAACTTCTCCCATGGTGTTAATGTAGCAGTCTCAGGATTTGAAGCATTGTTAGTCACTTTCTTATCCACAAATGGCATTCCCACAATCACACCTATAATTATTATTGCACACACAATAGCCAGAATAGCACTCAACCAACCACACATTCTACCCTTATTACTATTAACTCTAGTGTAACTCATTATCTGTAAAGAATCAGATAGCAGAATAATACAAAACAAACAATCAATTTGAGGACGATATAAAAGCTCTCTTTTTAAAAAAAGAAATTCTCTGTGCAAAAGTCTCTCTCTCTCTGCGAGTATTTACAGTGTTTCCCTCACTCCAGAACCCCTTTGACAAATCAGGTTAACAGCTTGTCATAATTGTTTTTTCAAAAAGTCAATCCAGGTTATCAGTATCACATCCGGTAATTTATCAGTCTCTTTTCTCAGCTTCTCAGCTTTCAATTTTAATTTCAACTTAACACAGTCTCTTTCTAAAGTTGAATTCAGGTGCCGTAGTATTGACCTGGTACCTCCCGATCAAAACAGAACGCCAAGAATTCTTGTTGCCATTCAGCTGATGTTGCATACGCCCATTCAGGACCTGTGTACCTTCTGTTTGCAACTCTCTTTCTTTTAAGTTTACGTTCACTTTGCAACTCTCCTTCACTGAGATCCTCTTTTCGGGTTGTGTCAACTTCTTCCTCTATTGTTTCACTAGGGACCACTTTCTCTCTTGCAGCTTGTGGCTTTGGCCAGTTATCTCCTTTATGTGTTTTCTTCTTGCTTGGCCTTTCAGAATGTTGAACAGCACCCTCCTCTTGTGCTATGGTGCTTTCTCTTGATGGCCCTGCAAGCGGCTCAGGAGGAGTCGGAACACTTTGACCTCCTTCTGCCTCTTCTCCCTCGCCTTCAGGGTGTTACGGGCTCAACTTCAAACCCTAATCCGTCTGCTTCTGGGAGAACCTCTCTTTGTGACGGTTCCCCTGTTACCTCAACTGAGATAGGCTCACTGTCACTCCTCTGGAACTCGCTTTGAGTGACTAAGCCGTCCTCAGCGGGCTCTCCTTCAGTCTCAGTTCCCCTTTGAATACTCTCCGGCCCTGAGACTTCCTTCTCTGTAGCTGTTGTTTTGGACACTTCAAGTTCCTCATCAGTTGGACACGTCACCTTCTTTGTGTGACTGGCATGTATCCAATTCGGAAGGCCTGCACATTTCACAGCAGTAGTTGTTGTCAGTATTACTTGATATGGCCCCTTCCAACACGGCTCCAAACATGACTTCCTCACATGTTTTTTGACAACCACCCAATCACCGGCTTTCAGGGTGTGACCTGGATCACTTATCGGTGGCAATGTGGTAGCCTCCACCTGATGAGAGAAAGAGCGGACTACATCAGTCAGACCCTTGCAGTAGTCCAACACCATATCATCTGTGATATCCACAAGAGCATTTGCAGGCACTGCGGGCAATCGCATAGCTCGACCCATTAGAATTTTGTGTGGAGATAGTCCTGTCTTCTTATCAGGTGTGTTTCTCATTGACATCAGTACTAAGGGTAATGCATCTGGCCATTTCAGATTGGTATCTGCGCACATTTTTGCCATTCTGGACTTCAAGGTACCATTCTTCTGCTCCACTAGTCCTGATGCTTCAGGGCGATAACTACAATGCAGCTTTTGCTCAATGTTTAATGCAGCACAGAAGAGCTTAATCACCTCATTGTCGAAGTGTCTGCCCCTATCTGATTCTAAAGAGATCGGGAATCTGAAACGTGGTATTAACTCCCTAAGCAACAGCTTTGCTACTGTGAAGCTGTCATTTCTATGTGTAGGATAAGCTTCAATCCAGTGACTAAAAATGCACACAATCACCAACACATACCTCAGTCCTCCACACACAGGCATTTCAAAGAAGTCCATCTGCATCCTGCTAAATGGACCACCAACTCTCCCAACGTGGCTCATATTCACCACAGTCCCTTTCCCTGCATTCATCTGTTGACAGATGATGCACCTGTGACAGATAACCTCTGCAGCTTGTCTGAATTTTGGATTGAACCAATCGATTTTGAACAACCTGATCATTGTGTCTCTCCCTACACGGGCTTGGCCATGATAAAACCTCACAAACTGTGACAGAAGACTGTTTGGCAAAATCATTTTTCCCTCCTCTGAGACCCATAAGTCATCAGCTCTCTGTACACATTGCATTCTTTGCCAGGAACGTTTTGCCTCTTTGCTGGCACGTCCCTGCAGTGATCTTAGCTCATCTAATGTGTCAACCACTCGTAATGCAAAGTTTAAGCATGTTTCATTCTCAGTTTCAGGTAACAATTCCCATTGATCTCGGAACGATATACAGTTCAATGCACAAAACCTTACTACTTGATCTGCATATCCGTTTCCCACTGACACAAAGTCTTGTGACTTAACATGAGCATTGCATTTCACCACGCCAATTTCAAGAGGTAACTGAATTGCATGCAACAAATCCTTAATCTTTTCGCCATTTTTCACTGGTGAACCAGAAGAGGTCATGAAACCCCTTTGTGACCATAACTGGCCAAAATCATGTACAATTCCAAATCCGTATCTGCTGTCAGTATGGATATTGACTTTCAAGTTTTCAGCTGCGTGGCAGGCCTTGGTAAGGGCAATTAATTCAGCCACTTGAGCAGAGTACACTCTTTCGTGGCAGGAAGCTTCTAAAATACCGGTGATTGTACACACGGCATATCCAGCTCTCAGTACTCCTACTGAGTCTCTCAAGCATGAACCATCGACAAACATAATGTAGTCAATTTCTTCGAATTGGGTATCTTTGATGTCAGGTCTTGGTTTGGTGCATAGTTCTGTTACCTCAAGACAATCATGTTCTATTTCCTCAGTATTATCAATGTCTGCATTTTCAATAGGAAGTAAAGTTGCTGGGTTCAATACAGTACATCTCTTAAGGGAAACATTAGGTGACCCCAGTATAATTGTCTCGTATTTTGTCAACCTCGCATTTGCCACATGCTGCGTCTTGGTTCGGGTCAACAGAATTTCAACTGAATGAGGGACCATTACTGTTAAGGGATGTCCCATCATTATGCCTTCACACTGATTGAGGCTTTGACCAACTGCTGCAACTGCACGCAAACAACCCGGTAAGGCTGCTGCGACTGGGTCCAAAGTAGCTGAAAAATATGCTACTGGGTGGTTTGCACCACAATGGACCTGTGTCAGGACAGACAAAGAATAAGCATCACGTTCATGACAAAACAATAGGAAAGGCTTTGTGTAATCAGGTATACCTAAAGCTGGTGCCCTGCACATGCTTTCCCTCAATTCCATGTATGCCTCCATCTCTTTCTCGAGCATGGTTATGGTACCCGGGTCATTCTGAATTTCCTTAATTGTCAATTTCACCAATGGTTTAGAGATAATCAAGAAGTTGGGAATCCACTGACGACAGTAGCCCACTATTCCCAAAAACATTCTGACATCTCTCTTGGTTGTCGGGGGATTCATCTGCAGTATGGCTGTCACTCGTTCTTTGGATATTTTTCTTGACCCTTTCTCAATCAGGTGACCTAATTATTTCGCCTCTCTCTGACAGTATTGCAGCTTCTTTGGGGACACTTTATGTCCATTCTTTCCCAGATGATTCAGTAAGGCAATTGTGTCATACCTGCAGTCATCTTTTGTTCTGGACGCAATTAGCAAATCATCAATGTACTGTACTAGAGTTGAACTGAAAGGCAGTTCTAATGATTCCAAATCCTTCTTCAATATCTGATTGAAGATGGAAGGTGACTCAGAAAACCCTTGAGGAATTCTGCACCAACTGTACACCTTATCCAGGAATTTGAAACTGAAGAGAAATTGGCTGTCCTCATGGAGAGGCACCGAAAAGAATGCTTGAGACAGGTCCACAACTGTGAACCACTCTGCATCACACAGAACCTGAAACATGATCACAGCTGGATTTGGCATTATGGGGCAGCATTTTACCACAATCTCATTTATTTTCCTCAAGTCTTGCACAATTCGAACTTTCCCACAAGGTTTTTTCAAACCCATTATTGGTGAACTACACGGGCTACTCAGCACTTCTTTCAAAACCCCTTGCTTCACAAAGTCTGCAATTATTTGCGCTACTTGAATGAGGATATCTTGTGCCATGTGGTATTGCAGTACCTGAGTAAACACTGCATTCAGCTTTACCTGTACTTTGACCGGTTCTACTCCCTTTATCAATCCCACTTCTTTTCCTGTCAGGTCCCACACCTTCTCTGTCACTGTTCCCTGCAGCTCAGGTGGTAGGTCTGTTACTGTAAGCATTGGGAATAGGGTTATCAAAGGGTATTCCTCATTTGCAATATCCATCTCTAACTCTGGAAACTGACCATCGTCCCCTTCATCATCACTGTCTGCACTTCAATCCCTTCATTGGAACAGGTAATCGAACATCTTGTTTTGCACAATAAGTCTCTTCCCAGTAGGGATACGGGACTCGAATCACAGACTACAAATTTATGTAATCCCTGGAAGTTGCCAATTTCAACTTGGACCGGGTCTGTAATCAGATTTGTCAGGAACTGATTTGCTACTCCTACCACTCTTATGGTACGCCCTGAAAGTGGCAATTTCGGAACTTCTGCACTTCTGACTGTAGAGCGTGTAGCTCCTGTATCGACTAGGAATGAAACCTTATGAACCATCACCTTTCCCTTTACATAGGCACCCCTCTGATCTACCTCTAGGGACGCTGCAAGCCTGCACTCCTCACTGTCTGAACAATCATCCGACCATTCATCGTTTATTCCATCCTCACCACACAATGGGAACTGTTGTTCTGTGCTATTTTGACTCATCGTTTGGCCTGTGACCTGTTGAGGAAGCATCACCTGTTGCTGTCCCATTGGAGCTAATGGTATTTGCATTTGCTGTCTAGGCACCATGGGAACCTGCTGTTGTACCTGCTGCATTTGTGCCGGTTGAACACGCGGCATTTGCATTTGCTGCATGGGCTGTAACCCCTGCATCTGAACCATGTTATTCTGGAAGTTCTGATTTTGGCAACTCATCTTTGGACCCCTCACAGTTTGGAATGTACTGACATCATTGCTTTGTTGAACAACACCATCCTGCACCACCATCGGGCATTCCCGCTTCCAATGCCCCACGCCCCCACACGCGTGACATGGTGACATCTTTTTCATCCCCTGCACATCATTTTGAACCACAACAGTATTCAAGTCTGGACCACGGTTCACAAAACCTCCTCGACCTCTCGTTGTGCCTGAAACATGCCATTCCCGTGCGGTTGCTGTTGTACCACCTTCTGTATTCCATTTCCCTGCATCCCTGCTTGCGCTGCCTTAATCAGCATCACCTTCTCTTTCAATTTTCTCTGCTTCAACTCAATTTCGTCACTACAGTATTTTGCATACTGCAACACCTCATCAATCGGCTTTGCTTGCCAACAGATCAAATGATTCTTAATCATCTGGCTAATCTCTGGTCTCAGCCCTTCAACAAACCTGAACACAAGATGATTCATGTCTTTCGGCTCAATGATCTCAGTGCCACTGTAATGTTTGAATGCTTTCAACAATCTCTCATAGTAAGCATGAATTGACTCTTTGGCTTCCTGTGATGTCCGATCGATTTTCTGCCAATCAGTCACTTTTGGCGGCACTTTCTGCTTCAAAAACTCAATCACTTTGTGATAATACCTCATCACTTCTGCAGGTGGTGCTCCAGTCACCTTATCCCTTGCCGGCTCCTCTGTCGGCCAGTCCACACCCCTCTTGCACTCAAGCCAAAAGTCAGGTGGAACTATTATTTCAAACAGGGTATTTAAGTCCTACCAGAGACATTTCGCAAGCTTCACAAACCTGTCCGTCTGCTGATACCACTCTATCAGCTTCTCCCTCAACCTGGGATAGTCATTTGTGAATGACAGGATGTCACCCCTAGACCACGGTACATGAACTAGAACCCCTCCGGCTGTTTCTCTCATTGGTAACATTTTGATTGTCCCCGTGTCCGGTGCGGCTTTAGCTTGTTTTGGTTCCGGACCCTCACCTTTCTCTTAATCTCTCTTCTTTGCCCATCTGCCTTCAATATCTATGCCATATTTATCTGCCAGGTTTGCCAACCTCTGATGCACCTTGCCCACTTCTTTAGTGATTTTTGGGCACAGATACCTCAATTCTGCTTCAGTGTTGGACTCTAATCTGTTCACCCCCATTGTTCCTTCCACTAGTTCCATGGCTTCCACACCCAGTCTCACAAAATGTAGGTATTCATCCCTCTCTGACCTCTCTATGGTCACTGCAGTAGTCTGCGGAGTGTTGAGCTTGTCTAACCACTCATTCAACTGTTGCGCTGTTAAGCCTTGCAACAAAATATTTCCTGACTGCATCATTGGTGTCTGTGTCGTATTTGTGCTCATTACCTGTGTAGTTAGCGTTCCTAACCCTGCTTGCCTCATTGTCTCCAAAGGAACCCCAATCTGACTAAAGTCTAACAAAGATCCGGGTCCTTCCGCTGCCTGTGTCATTCCTTGGTAAGTTCCTGCAAAACCCTCCTCATATCGCCTTTTGGGTCATTACTCCCTGATCGCATACGCCAGGCTTACATTGCGCATACAGCGGTACTGGTGGACCAACGGTAATTGGCAATGATATGGCGGCTGGTGACTGTCCAAGTCCCAAACCCTGTGGAGCATTAACTCCCATAGCTTGATTCATCATTGGTGCTGTAGATACTGGCTGTGGACCTGCAACTGATGTGTAACTCAGAACCAGCTGTTGCTGCAGCTGGGACAGCAATTGCAGGGTTGGCTCAATCTGCACTAACTTTGTTCTCGTATATATCAGATCAGGCGGCACCATCAGACCCGTATTTGTCTCTAGTACTGGGACATCTGGATAAATCCTTTGAATCTGTGGTGGCTGCAACTGTATCTGTGTCTCTGGCGCAGTGGGTACACTGACACCATTCTGTATCAAAACTGTATAATTTGTCTGCACTGTACTTGAGACGCCCTTACTCTGTGCTGATTCTTCAGAACTCACACTAGTGCTCTGCGCGTTATCATTTATGGCATATGGTGGCGGGCGATCATGTAACAACTGATTAAGAAACTCTTCATCGTCTGAGTCATCTTCATCTACCCAAGATCTCTGAGTCTCCTTTGGCTTACTAGAGCCCTTGTCTGTCTTACAGGTGGCTTTCTTTCCCTGTGTCTCATCTTCTTGTGTTATTGGCGGGAACAATTTAAGTCCATCAACTATTCCCCTTCTCCACATTTTGATCTCATTATCCCATCTAGCCTCAGCTAAAGTCTTTTCTGCTCTTTTCATTCTCCTTTCAAATTTCTGCTGTCTTTGTTTTATGGCCATTAAATCCCAAATTGCTAACGCCTCGTACTGAGCTGGTCTCGGAGGCGGTTTTTACACACTTAACATCCACCTCAAGTTCTCTAAAATTCTTATATTAAACGTTCCATACTCTGGAAACGCTAAACATCCCTCCTTCTCTGTTAATTTGTGCCACTGCTTCATCCAAAGACATGGCGCAACTCCCTTTTCCTCCATTACAATATAAGCTGGAGTACCCTCAGGTGGTGTAGGCTCCCCCTCACTCACCATAATATATGTATCTCCCTTCAAAGCACTCTTTAGAGCCTTGAAAACCTTCATTTTTGTGTCTTTTATTTTTCTTTAGAATATAATCAGGAAGTGACTTTAATTCCCAGAACACTCTTCACCCACCTTTCTCAACCTATTGCCTCTTACGGACGGCTGCCAATCCGTGCGCGACCCCTCTCAGTAACTGGCCTATCCCAGCGCGGCACCACTGGCGCCACACTCACACACACTGCAGCTGACAAAGTCTTGCGGCTTGTCCTCTTCACACACAAACTCATGCAATATATTGCGAGCATCTTTAACAACAATAACTTAAATTTGCCGGTTTAATACAGGAAGGGTAACACTATCGCTTCAGAACTTTACAGAGATTTCACTTGAAGCCTTGGCCGCTACTCTCTCCTTCTCATCTCCCGCACTCCCAAGCAGAATTCGACCCGCAAATCCTACTCTCGACTTGTCAATGGTTTGTTCTAGTGCACTTTAGAACTTGCCAAATCTCCATCGAAGGTTTCAATCACACAATTTGACTCAAACTCGACTTGTCAACCACGCCCGATTGACCTATTAAACCGCACAAATTACAACATAAACCCAAGTGTCTCCTACACTTGTCAATATACTCCGGAGTCTTAGACCACGACGGGTCTGTACATCACCAACAACCACGTGGATAATTTTGAGCACAAAGTGCCACACTCACATGAAGCTCGCCGACGTCCCTACTCTCATACTGCAGAGTACGTCCACTCCTATTAAAACAACATTTACTTGCCCAAATTCCACACAAACTTAATAAATCATCTGCAATATGTATAAGCTGAGCAAGTGAAAATTCTACACCGCACATGCTAGAACGCCGAGAATATACCCAACTCACTTAGGTAGGCTCTGAGATTCCGGGAAAGTCATGGGGAATTTAGAAACACATCATACCTCCAATTTGCATTATCTCGAAAAACAATTCAAAACAATAATCCTCCATCCTAAGGCCCCAAAGGGCCTAAACCGTCGCTCTGCTACCAGAACTGCTAACGCGTCCCTTCATGACTAATTTATTCACTTTGAGACTCGTCTTAGGCCAATGAATCTTTTGACTCTGATTGAAGACACCTTAGGACGAGATAGCTAATCAGCATGTCAATCAATATGTCAATAATGTCATAAAAATTCACAGTAATACGACAATTTAGATTAATCAAAGACATTTAATAGAACTCACAAACCACCATGACCTTTCAGTCATGAATAACCACACCAGTTTAATATGATTTTGTGAACTTTATTCCCTATTGATTACAATTCTACTAGCAAGTTTATTAATATCAAAACCAAGAAACACATTAGCATAGTCACAATATGGCAACTCTGATAAGATTTAATCAAAGCAAGAATCACGAATATTAGAACATAACACGGCGTCAACATAGATTTTCTTTAGCAGAGTATCATCAAGTTATTCAACAAAGCATAGATTCAGTCATTTGTCTATTTGCGTCAGTATAATGAATCCCTCTTCTAACCTCGAATTAGCATTGGCATGTTGGGCTTCATGCAAAACAATTTAGTAACACCAATTTGGAAAACATCTAACTATGGTCTCTGTCAAAAGAAGCAGTTGGTACCTAGAAAAGAAAAGCAAACAGACAATCACAATATCATTGTCATATAGTTACCCTCCGTATTGGGTCAGCACTCAGGTTCAGTCTTCGTCCTCAGGACATCAGTTGATTCGCCATCAGAATTCAGCAATTGGGTAAAAAGGGGCACTTCCCTCATAAGGAGGTAAAGTGTAAACGGGCAATATGAAGGCAAGAATGGTTTTAAGAACCAAACAGCAAAGTCTCTATGCAGACTGACAAAGTGTCTGGATCAAAGCAAATCGCATCAACATCTCCCTAACTAACTCATTTCCTTGTGTGAAGGGTTTTTATCCCTTTTTCATTGTACATTCCCCTAAAATTTGGTTGGATCAGGGGTTGCACCCCACTATCTCCCTCCAATAGAATTTTGATTACTTCATCAAATTTGTCACCCTATAACAGTTCTCACGTATTTTATTGGTCCTTATGATTGACGTCTTTAGCGGGTTGAATGTCCGGTATGATTTCATACTCTTGTGGTCCTTTGCACATCTTCAGTCAGTGGCTCCATTGTCTGTATCGGTTCAGGTGACCTTGTACCTGGTATTAATCTACACTGTTGCATTCAGCTAAAATGTTTCTACAAGCAAGTCGAATTTCATGAGAACAGATCTACTACAGTTACATTCAGCTTCTTGTTTGGAGAAAAACAAGAGTTCATGTCCTTCAGCAAGTCAGCACACTGCACGTTAGAAAAGCACATTTAATATGAAAACCAGGCAGCCAGGCCTCCACTCATGCTAACTAAGGCCTAATGATTTATTAGCAAAACTTTAGCATATAGGCTTTTATTATTATTGCAAAATTATATTCTATCATAATATTTCAACATTATTAGTCAGTTTCATTAGTCATTGTATATAGTGGCGGCCACTCCCCGTGGGCACATTTCAAGCGCACGTTTTAGCAAAACATATTAATACATTTTCTATGCGGCATTATTACACATTAGTTCATAATCATTTCATGTTAATATTGATTATATAAGCTACGCTCTCTCACTCACTTCCATGTGAGTGAAAATCATTTGAGAGATGACACACAGGTGTATTTGGGCAAGTACAGAAAGCCCTGTTGATTTGAGGTACAGAAACAGGGCATCAATGTAGTTGTAGTCATGTCACTTGCTGAATCCCCACACTACACAAATGCTAAACTACCAGGGTAGGGTACATCATTTGAGAGATCCCACACAGGTGTATTTGGAGAAGTGCAGAAAGGTCTTTTGGTTTGAGTTACAGAAACAGGGCCTGCGGGTAGTTGTAATCACATCACTTGCTGACTCACCACACTACACAAATGGTAAATTCCCAGTGGAGGGAACATAATCTGAGAGATGGCACATAGTTGTATTTAGACATTTGCAGGCAGGCCTGTTGGTTTGAGGTACAGACACAGGGCCTCCAGGTATCTGTGGTCATGCCTCTTGCTAACTCCCCACATTACAAAAATGCTCAACTCCCAGGGGAGGGTACATCATTTGAGAGATGGCACACAGGTGTATTTGGATAAGTGCACAAAGGCATGTTGGCTTGAGGTACCGAAACAGGGGCTCCTGGTAGTTGTAGTCATGTCACTATCTATAATTCCTAACACTTGATAAATGTTTAATCTTACATAACTGTTGCCACACTGCAGTTAGGTTGGACCTATTTACATGTTGACACAGACCATGGGACCTGGGATGACCTTTTGATACTGAAACACTTACAGACTTCCAACACATGGCCTGTAAAACGATTGATCCATGTGATGTTCTGTATGACAATGCACGTTAACAAGCTTACACCTCTGCAACTCTGGGTATTGTATGTTGGTAAAGTAGATGAACAACACAATGGAAAAAGGTGAGTGGTGGCATTACAGACATTGAAGATTTGTGACCATTTTTGTGTTGGAACTTACCAGACTCTACTCCCCCAGCTATTACTGGGAGGCCCTCAGGGTGTAGGATGGCCAAGACCCATGCAGCTTGAAGATAGCCATTGTTTTGGTGGTCAGCAGTTCAAGCTGTATACATTGCAACATGGAGGTCTGGAGACCGCCGACACAGCAGTGGTTTTTGGACCACAGCATTGGCGGTCTGGTTGTCTGATGGCCAAACTCATAAACAGGCCCAGAGTGTTATGGAGCTGCAGATCTTCTTCCTCCATATCCAATTAGTTAAAATAATATTCCACCAAAATGGGAAAGAGACTTTAAAATGCAAAAATAAAACAAATCCAATAGACATCCGATGAAGTAATCCAAAGTATCAAGGAACAATAAAACACCTGAACATGTGTTTCAAAAAACGCTCATGGAAACCCATCAACAAAAGCAATGTCTTAAAAAATGGTAACTCTTAGTGCACATAGGACACATTTTTTGACAAACACCATTACAGTAAACAATTTTTTTTACCTGCAATACCCATTAGAATCCCCAAAACACATGCAAATTAGACTTTATCATCATAAAATGTTACATAACACAATGTAACATAACATATTGACACATTACTAAAACAGTGTATGAAAACCTAAAATTACAAAATAGTCAAAAATACTACCATTAATACAAGTAATTTTACAAAACCCCCACAAACAACACTATAACTACACTGCCTACACCCCCTCTCAAAACTCTAAAAAGATATTTTACAAAGAGCTTAACTATTCTGGCACAGGGCAGCGCCTTACTGCAACCTGGGTCCCAGAAAATAGACTAAAACTGACACAAATAGACCACAAAATAGAGTGTTAAACAGTTGAAACAAACTAGAAAATGTACAACATGCAATACTATTTAAATATGATTTACATTGTTTATTCAATATTAAAAATGTAGTAACATTGTTTTATTTATGAATAAATAAATGTGCTTAGTAGAAATATATATGTTTAAAATGTAACAATATACATTAAATACACTTTGAAAAAAATAATATTAAAAGATATGTTGTTATTATCATTCTGCTTTTATTTATTTTATGTTATTTATCATTCTGTGACAGTATGTAAATACTAATATTGTTTATTACAAATATGCAACTTACTATTTTTTTAACTATCCTGCTAAACACCAACACACTAAAATGATTAAAATAAATAATCACACCCCAAAGCATATACCGGTTTGAAGAAACTGTTGGACACTAAAGGGGTTACATTTACTATTCCACTCCAATCCATACCAATTTGGGGAAGGTGCTGGACACTAAAGGGGATTCATTTACTATTCCCGCTTCACTTTAAACGTATTTGGAGAAGATGTTGGACACTAAACTGGTGACATTCACTATTTACACTCCAGTATAAACCAATTTGAGGAAGGTGTTGTACAGTAAAGGTGTGACATTTACTAATCCCAATCCAATGTAAACAAATTTGGGTAAGGTGATGGACACTAAAGGGGTGACATTTACTATTCCCATTCTAATATAAACCAATTTCCTGAAGGTGTTGGACAGTAGAGGGGTAACAGTTACTATCCCTACTCTAATTTAAACCAATTTAGGTAAGGTGTTGGACTTTAAAGGAGGAACAGTTACTATTTCCACTCAAATCTAAAACATTTTATGCCAGATGCTGGACACTACATATTTTATATCCTCAAACAAGACTCCATACTCACACAAAAAATGCAATCTAATAAAAAACTTAAAAACACAACAATGCAAAGTAAAAACCTATATATTTATTAGTATTTACTACTATTCCAAAACTTTGAACCATGATATAAAAGTTTAAGAAATGAAAGTAACTCAAATTAAATATTACTGTTTTATCCTAAAATTAACTAATTTTGGAAAATGTATTCCTAAAAAGTGAAACTATTCCAATAATAAACATATTAAAATGTCATTATTAAAGTGTTATCTCATTCTTTATAAATAAAGCAATAACATATAGATACACAGCAAAATATGGATTTCTACATCATAAAAATGCATAATGCTACTTGTTTTTCGATAGTAAACAAAAGAGAATGTGTTTAATTATTCCTTCAGTGGCAGTGTGTTTTGCTGTGTTAAGATACATAGGACCTTATAACGGGTTTGGCGGACGGTTTAGGCCGTGTGCCAACCTTCCACTGTGGAGGTTCTGCCATAGTGGCTACCTTCCCGCCAGGCCCATCAAGAGTTTCCCACTAGGCCAGCGGGCGGAAACCTCTGTTTCCACCCACTGGCCTAGCGGGAAACAGCCTACAACATTGTCTCCAGGTTATAATCGAGCCAGCGGCAATGCTATAGGATGCAGGGTTCACCAGCACCCTTCCAATGTTCACTTTCTGCAAAGCAGATAGTGAACATTGCAAGGGTGCTGGCCAAGGTGACCCATGCACTGCCCATGTCAAGTGCATGGTCAGTGCAGGCCCCCCCTGGAGTCCCCTGCATTCATTCTACCACCATGAAAAGGCTGGCAGAGAATGAGGTCGTCATCCCCAGAGCAGCGCTACCCTGGCAGATTAGGACTGCCGCAACCCCAGACAACAGGGGCTGAGGATGCTGGCAGTGCGGAAGGTCCCACTGTGGCATGACCGCTGTGGTCAAAATGTGGCGCTCGGACCACCTCATTGGCGGCGGTCCAACCACCGTCCACAGGTTTGGTGGTCAACTGACTAGCAGACTTGTGATGAGGCCCATAGTCCCTCTGTAGAGATTCAGGTCATAATTTAGATAGTGGAGGAGGAGTTACACAGCGGTGATGGATATCCCGTCTGCCGAAATCTAAATCCCAAAGGAAATAATGGGATGTAGATTTTGGTGAATGGGATACCTCTCATTGTTGTGATGGAGTAACCCTCCCTCCAATATCTAAATCAGGCTCTAAATGTTTTAATGCTTTACCCTGCAATGTTCAGGTAACACAGAACCTATGCTGCCATAATATTGTTCAAATTGTGGTTACCTTTCATGATGATGATGCTAAATATACAAATAGCTACAGTGCTTTAGTGTTTTCATGATCTAATTACATTGTTACAGTAAGAGACTAATCATGTTGTGTCAAGAAAGCCCGATTGAATCTGGACATCCCATTGTATAACATCTATAATTTCCAGACATATGTAATACACAAATTATGTAAATTTGTTCCTGGATGAAACATCAGTCTTTTGAAAAAGTGTCTTGAATCCATTGATATTTGTGCACTAAATATACCCAAACATGTACTTCTCGTTTATGTATATATAGTCTCTGAAAAAAATCAATGATGTCATGTGAGAGATTTTCAGAGAAGTCCTCAATGTTGCCATGTAACGGGTCATGAATGCTGTTATCTGTAAGGTCATAAGAAGTGTATGTTTAGTTTAGCTAACTGTAACTGGTAAGGTAAGATAAACGTTTATCATTTCAACTTAAAACCATAACAATGTGGAAAATATTATAAAATACATTTGCAACCTTAATAAGTCAACATTGGCAACTTTATTTATTTACATACTTCCTTTACTTATTCATATACTCGTTCTTAATACATGTAAAACACAATATGATAACTCAATTGAGCTGCCTAATCCCCCATAACAATTCATTTGCATCTTAAAAACATTACTCATCCTAATTGTACATAGAAACATCTCTTAATACCATTGGGTACCTCATATCAAGCACTTAAACTAAAAAACGTAATCTTATAATATCACCCAATCTTCCCAGTGCCCTACCCTTTTCTTAATATGCTTCAATAAGTATTACACTTCATCTCATTCTTTAAACAGCACGGACACAGCTGACACTCCACGTTGTTGGGTCAGATGTTCTACCACTCTTCCAATACCCTATGATGTTATTAAACTACAAATATCTAAAAATGGCTACATACATAAAGTTTTAAATACTTGAAATCTGTCCTCTTCAAGGCATTATCTTCAGGTGTTGCCAAAATGTTACAAATAACTAAGGATTTGGCCCACTTAAACATACAACAGTTGAGCTCTAAAGATTCCTAGTCCCTAGCGTGCAAACACCGGTAGCCTCCCAATCACAGTCAGCTGTGATTGGGAGGCTAGATTTGTTAGTAAGGTGCAAATGTCTAAAAAGTGTGGCATGCATAAAAGTTGAATACTTAGAGAAGGTGTGCCGACCTAGTCAGAACTTTGACTGCTTCCTTTGAAAATTTCAAAAATCTTATGGAATACTGTCGAAGATAGAAAGACGGGGGTTGAAGCAATTAATGGTTTCTAAAGACTTTACAAGTAACAAAAGAGAATGTTGGATGACAAGTAAATCATGCTGAATAGCAGTTTACTGTCAACCAACCAGGGATCCCTCAAATCCAGTGGCCACTTGACTACCATTGTTGTAGTTCTGCTCGAGAATATACAGGGACTTAGTGGTTAATTACGAGTTTGGTGGTCTGACTGAGAGACAGCCATGGTGGCGGCCGCCAAAAGACCACCATGTTGGTGGTCAAATAGACAGCTGTATTATCATTTACTCAGCCAAGTCTGCCAAAAGACATCCAAAATCCCAACTCTAACAGGACTCTGGAGGGTAGGAAAGAGGCCCCGGTCCCACCAGCCCAATACCAACCAACAAAGCTATTACAACTCAAAAATCGCCCTGGGGGTTCTCCAATGGAGGTGAGATCCGCTGTGCTTGGTGGTCCCCAGAGTAATACAAAACACCTCAATGGATAGATTTGAAAACAACACAGTTAACAGACATACACACACTCAACCCACCCACCAACACAGTATAAAACACACCCCTTCACACACTACAATCCTTTGCCTCAACAACACAGAACGCAACAACTGTAGTGCAAGCAATAGGATAGGAACAACTCCACCTGACATAAGCCACACATCCCACATCCGTACTAAATCTCCCAAACACATATTTGCACACTATCACGCACTTTACTACATGCCCCCCACTCATCACACAGCACTTACAAATTCATTTCTACTCATTCCCTCACTTTATATACAACATGTCACCACAAAACACCCACAATTCACTGATGAGGAGTTAAAGATTATGGTAGACAAAATCTTTAGAGTAGAGCGACATATATTTGGAGACCAAGTCCAGCAGACCACTATTGCTAGGAAAATGGAAATGTGGCATAGAATAGTCAACAGAGTGAATTCTGTAGGCAGCTACCCACTCACAAGGGATAACATCAAGAAGAGGTGGAATGACCTCAGGGGGAAGGTCCGTTCCCTGGCATGCAGGTACCAGCTGGCAGTACACTAGACTGGTGGTAGTCCCCCACCTCCATCACATAGTTCACATCATGGGAGGAGAAGGTCTTGGACATTCTGCATCCTGGGGGCTCCCCCAGAAATACCTGGGGAAATCGGGTAAGTAACAACTACAAAATGTGTCCCCTAAATGTATTGTCATGCATGCCCACTGCTCACTTTTGCCCACCTTCAATGTCACCCCACTTAAAAGCCCAGTGTCCACCTTTCCAGAGACCCCTGTCTGGCCTCCAACATTTTAATGAGACCCACATGGGGGGATAACATACCACTAAACCGGCTGTACCTAAGGGATTGACAACACCACAAATCCCAGCAGACACAATGCCACTATCACCAATACCAGAACACAGTACCTGTTGAAATAATTGAAATATTTAACAACTCCACATTGGAGTGTACCAACCTGAGGGGCATTGAAATGCATACTGAGTGGGTAGGACAGGCCATGACAGCAATGCTAAGGCCAATATGCACTGGGAATGTCATTTCACTCAGCCACAACTGTATACTCACCTACTATGATCCTCCTTCCTCTACTCAGCTACAGAACTGTACTCACCTGAAGGGATCCCATCTGTATACTGTGTGGGGAAGACAGGCAAAGACAGCAAAGCTAAGGTCAGAAGGCACTGTGTACCCAAAGTAAAATACCTGCCCAATGTACATCTGTACACACATCCTTCCACATCAACTAATAATAACAATTAATGTACCTGAGAGGATGAATTATGAATGCGGTTTACAGTAGTCTGTGATGTGGCAAATCAAGTAGCTCCATATTGAATAAATAAGCCAAGATTAAAAAAGTGTGGACAATAAGGACAGCCCAACCTGAGTGCAAAATCACTGACAGACAAACAAAGGTACCAAGATAGCGCATCGGAATTGTGAGTGGCAGTATACAAATATACAACGTACTGACCGCTTATTGTAAAGTAACATGTTAAATCATCATGGCCCTGGGTCAGCAAGCATGACAGTCTACTATGTCATCATGCCCAGCTATTGATTTCACTGCACTGCTGAAATAATAGGAGTCCATGGACAGTTACCCAAGCACCAAGTTACTCACACAACCTGTAGCAAGATAACCTGACATAGGATTTATCATCACCTCAAATGTCAGGCCCATACAGTTGATAGCAGGTGTGCCTCACACATAAAGGGAGAAAACCATAGCCAATATGTATCTGCCATGTAACAAATGTCACTGTAAACTGTTGGAGGTACATGTCACACTACAAACTGTAACATACTGTCCATCACTTCATCAGGTCTATCTGCGATTGGGAACATGGAGATCCCTCCAGAGACTAGCACAACCCCCCCCTGGATGATTCCCTCAGTGAGGATCCAACTCCTGGATGTGTGGATGCTGAGGACAGTGCTGGCCCATCTGGGGAACCTGGTCAGACAACACAAGTCAGCCTCACACTGACCACAACGACTCCTCCCAGCCCTGTTGCATCAACATCTAAGGCAACTATTCATCCTCAAGCCTATGTCCCAAGAACACCAAGTCTTGTGAGCATTCCAACAGTCACAAAGCTTGACGGGCCAGGTACCTGTTGAACTCAGGGTGATCAAGCAGATGCAGGGTGATTACCACCATGAATACTTACAACAGTGGGAGGCCAACAATGCCACCTTGGCCTCCCTAACAGGGGTGCTGAGGAACATCAACAACACTCTGAGCAGGGAAAGGGGACAACAACATACCCCTTTCACTGCCCCCTAACATCAGCCCCTTCAACATCTGGGGCACCCAGTGGAAGGGAGGCCCTGCCAGGAGGAGAACCCACATCAGACACCCCAGCCTCTGTAGCTAAAGAGCCCCAGCAAGCAGGCATGTCCACCCAAGCATCCAGGACTTTTGGATGCCAAGACCTCAACCACTGCCAGGAAGTAACCTCTTTCTGATGGAACTCCTTTGTGTGCCACAGAATCACTCTGTTGACTGTTCTACATATACTTTCTGTTTCCCAGGATAGTAGGAAACTGGGCTTTAGACTTAATATGCTGTGGCAATTGCCCTAATGTCTATATCCACCATGACTGGTCCCTTCACTGTTTGTGTTTGTTGTTTCTCATTCGTTTGTATCTTTGACTCAAGAACAAATGTAAACAAACATAATGAGCACTCTATGTCCGATAGTGATTGTTTTGGAATGTTTTGGGAGTACAATGTGAAACGCATGTGATGTTAATGAGGTACATAGTAGAATGTCAATGTAAGGAAGGACAGATCACTGGCTAGGTCAGGCTGAGTATCATTACCAGCACAAAAACACATGTGGCCTGTCACCCAAAAACTATTTATTTGCAATGTACAGCCTATAGGCTGCAAATATGTCTGGAGTGTATTAGCCAAGAATGACTGAACATTGATTGACCTGTATAGATATCCCAAGGTAGTGTCCACCTGACCATAGTAAAAAGGGCTATGTCAGATGCAGTACCACATGATAGACAAACATATAGGTAGACACTGGCCCGAGCTTCACCCTTATCCCATACCAAAACCATGTCAATCCAAATTGACATACCCCATGACACGGACAGGGGGCAGTACACCTGTCCCTAGTCTGAGACCAATACTATTATAATGATTAGTCGTTCACTGCCATGTCACTCACCTATGTCAGTGTTATGGCACACCCACTGTGACTTGCAATGAAAAAACACATCAACAGCTACATACAGGGGCATATAGTAGTATTGTCAACATAATGTGAAGGGAAAATACAAGGATTAGCCACAAGGACATGTCACAAGGGCACATCACCACACACATGAGACCATTGGATAAACATACCAGGCCAAATAGGTCCATTCTCAAGTTCAAGAAACTCCCCTCTCAATCGTCCCCCATCCTGGGCTTGGTAACCACACAAACCAAATTTGTACTAAACAGTACCTGAATTCATTTCATGGCCCATTCATATGTCAAACCAGCCACTTCCACCTGCCAATCACACAACTCAGAATTGTCCATTTTAGGATGGCATGGGGATGAGACCTGGAAGGAAAAAAGTCACATGCAAGGAGTTTGGGCAAGCAAAGGCATTCATTAAACTCAAAGATCAGTTATATCTTCTGTAGTATCACTGACAGTGCAATATCACTGCACAGCTTTAAGGAGATGCTCAAGAGAGGGACATCTTCAAGTCTGATGTAGCCAGAAAACCTTTGCTCCAAGATGCATTGCACAAAATGCCCTATCTCACGGTAAGATACATACCCATCACAACATATCATATCATGACCTGTGCAGAACCCCATGGAGTCAGAGTAATCACCGAACATTAGGTACTTACATTCAGGTGAAGTACTGATTAATGAGATCTGCCCACATGCCTCCACCTTCATCCTCATCACTGTCATCCTCACTTGGCATTTCTGTATTGTCACCTGGTGGCACTGCCAGCTCCCCCTCATCAGGAGTGTATGAGATGTTCTTCCTCAGGGCAAGGTTGTGGACCATGCAGCAGGCCACAATGATCTTACAAACTTTTGCGGGTGAGTAGAGGAGGGCTTTGCCTGTGTTGTCAATGCTATGGAATCTCGTCTTCAGGAGCCCTAAAGCCCGCTCCACAAAATGACGTGTTCTCTCTTATTCCTCGCTGAAGCAGACTTCCCCTCGTGTAGCTGGATTTCTCAATGGTGTCAACAACCAGCGATGATTTGGGTACACAGAATCCCCTGTAAGACAAGGCAACGTGTTTGCAACCATGAATACAGAGCAAAGTGTCACTAACAGCAGACATGATACATACATACACACATGACATATATGACTTACCAACTAGCCAGTCCCTCTCTGCGTACAGTCCTGTCATCAGCTGTGGAATAGTGCTGGTCTGCATGATGAAGGAAACATGGAGTGAACCCGGGTACCGAGCACAGACTTGGGAAATGTAGAGGTCCACCAAACACACTACTTGGACATTTGAATGGATGGGTTTCCTGTTTCAATAGACCTGTTTAGTGAGAACTGGTGGAACCAAGGCTACTTGGGTACCATCAGTGGCTCCAACAACATGTGGGATGTGTGCCAAACCATAGAATTCTGCTTTCACTTATGCAAAATCCTCATGTTGAAGAAACCAAATGTAGCTGTCCAGGTTTTTAAACAGTGCTGAGAGGACATTGTTCAAGACCAAACTGAACATAGGCTGGGACATCCCAGCAGATAAGGCCACTGTATTTTGAAGGACCCTGTGGCCAGGGAGTGCAACACTTACATGACTTGTACAATGGGTGGTATGCTATTTGGGTGATGGATGGCTGGCATCAGATCTGCCTCTAACTGATGACATAGATCCTTGATCGTCTGTCTATCCAGGTGGTAGATCTGAATAATTAATCTCTCCTTCCATGGTCTGCAAGTCAGCAGGTGGACGGTACACAGTAGGTTGTCTTATCCGTCTCCTCCCAGGGTTACTATGTGGGTCATAAAACAAACAAAGCATTCACTCACTGTGTCCTTACATGTAAAGTGTGATACATGATATAGCATGTTATGTGTGTCACTGTAAACGTTATGTGCAAACACTCCAGGGCTAAGCCTTGCACTTCCTGGGATGTTTATGCCCTCATAATTAACATATATATTTGGCAATCATCCTTAAGGACAGGAATCTCATGGTCAGATGACTACCTGAACTGCCTGTGATTTAATGTACAACCTCCTAGGTCACACATATGGGAGAGGGTGGTGGCTGTACCTACAAGCATGTTGTCACATCAGCAAGACTACATTCCAATATGGTTGGCAATAGGATTGACTTACATGACATGATTAGGACAGTACTCACTATCCCCCATAACATCACTTATTTTATTAGTGACGCATCAAAATATTTCGTGTAATTGCCTTAAATGGCTCAGAAATGGCAGGTGAATGACTCACTTCACTGGTCATTAGGAATTGCCCACACCGGCCAGCGGAAGCCGCCATGGCAGTAGGCGGATACTACTGTGGCGGACACTGCCATATGATAACATTGCTGCCTGCGGCGTTCTTGATCCAATGGCAGTGTCTGCCGGTGGTGATGGTCGTCTATGTGGCAGGTGTCACCACCATTTCCTGCAGATTCCCTCACTTGACTCCTAACACTGCTGCAGCAAGACCACCATGACCTGAGCTGCTGTGTACCACCTCTGGGAGCAATCAAGCCACACCCAACAGGTGATAGGGCCCCTGGTGAAGCAGGTCGTACCCCTGTATGAACAGCTCTATAGTGCACCAAAGGAGCAGGTAAGGGCACCATGTGCACACTTAACATCTACCTCTACCTATCTCAGCTTTTGTCAGCTTTTGTTAGTCTGTGTTTAAGGCCAGTTAGTCAGATCTAGTACTATACTATGGTGTACCCTCAATATGTTTGACCAGCAGTGAGCACATATGTCAGTGTGAGGTGTCTAGCTACAGGTTGAATGTGACTTTGAACACAGGAACCACTCCAGCAAATGTTACAGTCCAAATATGAGTAGGATGTGGGCCACTGTCCTCTGTCATGTGTTTAGTAATATGTGTAGGTTAACGCCTGCAACCCAGGGTAAAGTTTCCTCTGTGATGCATGGGAGTCCATCATACATGTAACATCACTTACATGGCAAATGTATTAGCAGCTGAAGCAAGGGACTTCCCCTTTTTAAGTGGGGAATGTGCATTGTCATGGGTGATGTGTCATCATTGTAGCCAACATGCCTTGTGGCTACATGCCTACATCTCATCCATTTCCCAGACAGTTCATAACTATGTATGAGATGTAGGCATGTGTTAGCCATGGAGATGGCATGATATCCCAATGCTCTCACATATGTGCCCATGGGGTCCTGTTGTAGTCAGGATACCACCGCATTGGTTGTCCATTTACTGTGATGTCCCAGACAGACAAAAGCATTCATGTCTCATAGTATGTTGTTAGTCATGTGTAACACCAGTAGGCCTGACAGATATGACAGGTAGGGGAACGGTGTTGATCCACTTGATGTTGGTTAGTACTCTTGATGTGGTATGATGTTTGTTGGACCCCAGCACTTGTGTGTTGTTTGGGCATTGTGCCTTGACTGTATGAATGCATCCTAGATTGACTGGTGTGATGTTAGCATGACATGTGTGTTAAGTCAGGGATTTCCGACAGACAAATGCCATGCTTATCATGTATGTGAAGTAGGTAGTGATATTTTTTTATCTTTGTAACACGATATGGTGTGCTCCTGATAGTGATTGCAAGGTCTGTGTCCCTCCTTCCTGCACGGTACAGATACACTCGGAAGTACTGTTGAACATGTGTTGGAGAAATTTGAGGGGCCTATCCTGGGCCTTAATAGATCATTTAGGTGTGTATTCAGGCGACATCTCTGAATGAGAAATGGGACCTGATTTCCATGTAGTTTGTTAAAACTTCAGATGTGTGCCACATCTGTGTGAGCCCTGAAAATATCAGCCTTGACCTATTTTGATAAGGTGTGACTTGTGGAGCTGTAAGTTGTTGTGTTGTGTCCCTAGTGAAATGGATTGTTCCATTTCACCTAATCCAGGCCTGGCATGATTTAAGCATTGTTGATTGCCTTTGCTTAGCACCGTCAGTTGTCCATGAGACATCATATCAGTGCAATTTAGATATGTGTATAGGCAAGTGTCATTTTAATTTTAGGGTACCTTACAGAGTGATCCTTAGTTTGGCTACTGGTTTCATGTGGTGTGCTGGATGTTGCACAAGTCTGCTGTAGAGTGGTCACTTAGTTGTGGTGTGTTTGGTGTATTAGGCAGACGTTATTCATACCATGGTAGTTATGTGACACCAAAAATGATAATGTGTGTATTTTGGAATTCCAGATGGCATGCATATTTTTGTATTGGCACATGATGGTGGCACTTTGCTGTCACTTCATGCGGGTGGTCAGGTGACACAATATATGTTTGTTCCTCTCTGATTTGTTATTGCACTGCCTTCATGTTCGTAACCTTACTTTTTTACTTTTTCTAGCAGCATCAGGTCCACAAGCAAAGGAGACTTAGCTGCACTAAGTTGGGAAGCATCTGACCATGGGACCTCAGGTCACAAAATCACTGACTGCTAGGGATCCAGTGACCCAGAGGGTGCGGGAATGCCAAGGGGCAGACCGGATCAACATCTTCGTATACAGATTCTTTCACCAGTGGCCACTCCCTAGTGGTGGCTGACTTATTAGGGACCATCCCTGCACCACCTGTGTCTGCCATCCCCATTCTATCACCACCCTCTCTGGTGCTCCCCACCCAGTTGGCTGTGCTCGCTCACCCAAGAGGGTGGGAGTTAGACCTGGCATCCTTGGCGTAGTCTCCCCTGTCTTTTTTTCCTCTGCTTCCCATGTTTTGACTGTGTGCCGGACTCTGTTTTTGCTGTTTTTGATACTCTGGGCACTTTACCACTGTTGACCAGTGCTAAGGTGCAAGTGCTCCTGTGTAAATTGTATGTGTAATTAGCTTTTCCATGATTGGCATATTTGATTTACTAGTAGGTTCCCTAGTAAAGTGCAGTAGAGGTGCCCAGGACCTGTACATCAAATGCTATAAGTGGGCTTGCAGCACTGGTTGTGCCACCCACATTAGTGGCCCTGTAAACATGGCTGAGACCTGCCCTGCCACTGCAGTGCCGGTGTGTGCAGTTTTAAACTGCCAATTCGACCTGGCAAGCGTACCTACTTGCCAGGCCCACACCTTCCCTTTTTAAGCATGTAAGGTGCCCCTAAGGTAGGCCCTAAGTAGCCCCAGGGGCAGAGTGCATTGTATGTTAAAGGTGGAACATGTCCTGATGTGTTTTACATGTCCTAACAGTGAAATACTGCCAAATACGTTTTTCACTGTTGCAAGGCCTAACTGTCTCATAGGTTAACATGGGGGGTTCATTTAAATATCCTTAGAGTGCAGTTTCCCTATGAGAGCAGATAGAAATTTGGAGTTTGGGGTCTCTAAACTCACAATTTAAAAATACATATTTTAGTGGAGGTGATATATAGATTGATAGTTTGAAAATGACACTTGTTAAAACCATTCTGTGACTCTACCAGTTTGTGTATTCCCTGTGTGGGTCAGACTGACAGTTGGGCTGTTTGTGAATCCCCTCTAGACAGTGACAGAAAGGGAACTGGGGTGTAGCCTGTATGTCCTGAGGAGCCATCTGAACTAGAGTGGAGGGATGAGTTGTCGCCTACACCTGAATGGGTTGTGCCTGCCCTCGTGCAATGCAGTCCTCAACCCCCTGGGGTGTTTCTGGGGCCTGGTCTTGGCAAAGCAGGATCTTGTGAACAACAAAGACTTTCCTTGAAGTTTGCCTACTTCAACTGCACAAAGGGGTATAAATAGTGGACTTAAAACCACATATTTTTAGATCACCTCTGGACCAAGAGAAACCCCTGAAAAGGAAAAGAGCTGAAGAACTGGAGGAGGAGTACTGCCCCTTTGTCCGTGACTGTGCTTTGCTGTGTTGGCCTGCAGTTGCTGCTTCTGCCTGAGACAGGACAAAGACTGGATTTTGTGGTATATTCTTGCTTGCAAAAAAACTCTTGAACTGAGCTTGCCTCCTATTTTGAAGAATCAGGGCCATCAAAGACTTCCTCTGCCAGCACCTGGACTCTCTGCTGAGACTCCTGCCAGCCAAGTGGTGCCCTATCCAGTCCCTGGGCCCTTGAAAGGTGAAGCTGTTAGATAAAGGATGGAAATCAACGCACAGAAAACCGTGCAGGGAAAAGTTTGATGCATCACTTGCAACGCAACTGAAAAATGACTTGCCACCCTCTTTGCGGCTGAAATTGATTCCCCACTTGCATCGTGGCTGGTAGATCGATGCATTGCGGATGGAGAAATAACTCAACACCCACTTGCAGCTGCTGATAATGACGCAAACCCCACGCAATGTGGTTTTCCAACATCCTGCAACCGGATTTCTCAATCATCATCACTGGGCATCAAAGTGATCGTGAACCTGCATGGATCCGAGGTACTCCGTCCAGAAATTGATCCATTGCTCCCTTGCAGAGGGAGAAAAACTATGCATCGAATACCCGATACACGGCCTCACTTGCGAGCAAGGAATTGACACATCACTGACTTTTCCGACGCACGCTCGCCCGTGAAGCTTTATTTTTGATGCAAACCAGCTACGTTGTGTGCCTACAACATTTCCATTGTTTTCTATTGAGTAAGATTCTTTTTACTTTAAAAATTCATTTCATAACTTTTGTATGTTGTATTTTTGTTGTTTTGGTCTTGTTTGATTTAGATAAATGTTACCTACTTTTGTAAACTGATGTGGTGAACATTTTGTAGTATTTTCACTGTATTACACTATGTGTTGGTACAAATACTTTACACATTGCCTTTGAGACAAGCCTGACTGATTGTACCAAGCTACTAAGGGGCTGAGTAGGGTTTGTCTCAGGAGTGTAACTCCCTTATCCTGACTGGAGTGAGGGTCTCTGCTTGGACAGAGTGCGAACTGACTGCCATCAGAGACCCCATTTCTAATAATTGGTGTCTCCTATGCTGCCGGCACCTCTGCCCCTGTTAACCCTGCTGCTCTCAGTGAAGAGGCTATTGACCTCCTCAAGTCTATCTCTGTGGGTCAGACGACCATAGCGAATGCCATCCAGGGACTGGCAATTCATATCCAACAGAGCAATGCTTTCCTGAAGGGCATTTACGGTGGTATATCTGGCCTACAGAGATCATTTTAGGCTTTGACCTCCCACACTGAAAGGCGGCCAGTCACCCCTTGTGTACCGCCCCCCTCCACCTTCCTCTTCCCAGTCCAAATCCCCCCTTCCTCAACCCATCCAAAGCACAAAGACAGACAGGCATGCATCCACCTAAACATCCAAGGGAAGCACAGACAAACATAAGAAACTCATGACACACCATCGGCTTGCACACAAAGAACATCCACCTACAGACACAGCAACAGTCACAACTTGCCCTGACACCACCATAACCCACAGCATCACAGACAAAACACCTGGCACATCTGCAGACAACACACCAATATTCACTGATACAGCCATCTCACCTATTCTACCCAAAGACAGCATCCCAATAGACCCTGAGACATCCACCCCAGTTACCACAGCCGCAGACATCATAACCACTGACATGCCTACATAAAGCTCATCCACCATCTGTAGTCACCACCCCAACAGTCAGCCACTTGCCCATCACGGTATCCCCCAGGACCTCCACCCCCCTCAGCCTAAGATGATAAATGACTTCACTCACCCACCCAACAGACATCCACTACACACAAGCATACCTCCCACAAACACGCACCCTAGACACCCCCACCCAAACGTTAGACAACCACTCTCACACCCTCCACACCTAAGCCCCTTCTGGTGACCAACCCTAAGTGACTAAAAAGAGTTTCTGTCCAACCTTGACCTTTTCCCTAATGTTCCTCACCCTGTGAAAGCCTCAAAAGATCAGTTTCCCTCCTCAAGTCCATCCCTTCCACCTCTAAGGCCTCCCCTATCCCCCCTGCCAGCACCCATGCCCCTCCCCCATCAAAAAGAGGTCAATTCCTCCCAAAAAGGTTTCCCCTTCCAAGCCTTTGCCAAAACCCACCTCTCCAAACCCCAAACCCAAACCCCCTTCCACATCCCCCTAAATACTCCCTGAGGTGCCTGCCTGCCCCCTTGATGCCCTTACCTGTGGAGGTTACATGGCAGCCAGGAGTCAAGTGGGGCACCATTTTGTGCCTTTGGTGCAAACATTGTTATTATATTGGCCAACGGCCTTGGACTTTCATATATTTTGCACTTTAACATTATTAAAGCCAATCAGTTGTTGGTGTTTCTGGCACATCTTTGTCTTACATTTTCTTTCCTAGGTTTGAATTGTTCCTGGCTGTTTGAGCAGAATGTGAGGTTGTGTGCAGTGCTGTTGTCCCCAGGGGTAGGGTGGATGTTTTGTTATAGGTATGTGTTGTACCATGGTACTGTGTTGTGTTTGTAGTGATATGTGTTTGTTGTAGTGATGTGTGATGTAGTCCTTTAAGATGTATGCCTTGTCTCCTGATGTGGCTATTGTGTACATGTGGTATGTGTTGTGGAGTTTGGTCATTGCAGACATGGAGTATGCTGAGTTGTGAAAGTGTGCTTTGCTTTTGAGTGCACGTGACTATTTAGTTGTGTGTACCTCAGAGCTGTCTGGTATCTTGTATGGTGTTTGGAGTAGTGTATGCTTTGTAGCCTTGCGCTTCACCCATTTGTGTGACTATGCATTACATTTGTTGTTGGTATTGCTTGTCCATGAGATCTGAGTGGGCCTGTTTATGCAGACATTTTTTCAGGACTTGTTCAACATGAGATGTGTCCTAGTACGGCCTCCTTTCAAGTACGGTTTTCCTGGTCCCCTCGCTGCTCTGCCGGTCTTCTTGTGATGTGTTGCTTTGTGTGTTTTGACTGTTTGTGTCTGCGTGTATTGTGCATGGCATGATAGGTTCAATGTGCTGTGTGTGTTTGTGACATGTGTGTTGATTGCTGGGTTGTATGATGGTGTTGTTGTGGTTGTTCCATTACAAATGGATGTACATGTGTGTTTTATGTGTGTCCATTACCTGGCCAGTGTTGGGTGTGAGTATGTGACATGTTTTTGTGGTAGTGCAGTTGTTATGTTGTTGTTACAAGTTTGTATGTTGTATGGGAATCTGTGCACCTAGGCCTGGACTGTGTTGCCGTGCATAAATGTGTGGTATTGATGTGTGGTGTGTATGTTCTGGACAAGGTGTGCATGGTGTGTATGTGGGGATGAGTGTGTGTGTCACTATGCTGAAAGTGTGTGTAGCCCTTCGGACCCCCCAAGTGTTATGTTATGTAACTGTACAAATGTATACATTTCACGTAAGAAACATGTGAGCATGTGTACTTACCGTTGTTGTCGTCCTCATCAGCAATGATGTTGTCTTTCACTGAGCAGGAGCAGTGAGATGATATCTAGTTCTGCTTCCATGATGGATCCGGACATGTATGGCTTCCTGGTGGTGAGTGTCTCATTTTATACTGTTCATTTCCTCCTGGTCCTCCATGGTGGTTAGACTGCAGCGGTCACCCTGGCGGTGTGCAACCTACTAATAGGTCTGGCGGAAACAAAAACTCCACCAATCTGTTTGTGCCTGCAGATGACTGCCTTGGTCTGTCTTGGTTGGCGGTGCTGACAGACCACTGTCAGCTTTCTATGTGCACCACCAACAAACTCATAATTTGGCGGTCCACTCTGCCAGCCTGTTGGCAGTCGGACTGCCAACATGGTGGTCATGGGACTGCCCAAACTCGTAATGAGGCTCTAAGGCCCTGATTTATACTTTTTGGTGCAAAACCGCACTAACGCAGTTTGCACCAAAATGTTTAGCACCGGCTTGCACCATTTCTGTGCCCCAGCCGCGTACCATATTTACGGAATGGTGCAAACTGGTGCAAAGGGTAGGTGGAGTAAAAAAAATTACGTTAGTCGGGTGGTGTTGGAGGTATGGAACAAGGGGATTTGCACCAAAAAACAATGCTAGGCAGGTTAGAGTAAACAAAAAGACTCTAATCTGCCTAGAGTCATTTTCTGATGCAAAACCAGGGTCGCCCGGGCATGGCCATTGCACTCAGTGCCATGTAGAGGGGCCCATTTCAGGGCCCCCAATGGCACGTTAAAAAAAAAAAAAAAAACTTACCTGTACTTTCCTATACTTACCTGGGATGGGGTCCCCTATCCTATGCTGTCCCTCTGGTGTGGGTGGGGTGCCCCTGGGGCCTGGGGAGGGCACCTGTGGGCTTATTCCATGTTGTTCGACAGGTCCCCTAACGCCTGCCCTGATCCAGGCGTGATTTTTGCACGGGAGGGTAAATTTGGCGCTGGGGCCTTAGAGTCATTTTTTGAACGGGAACGCCTCCTTTGCATCCCATTGACGCAAAGTAACTTTCCACATCCAAAAAATTACTTCAACTCCATAAATTTGGGGCTAAACTGGTCTAGCACCCAGCTATAAATATGGAGTTAGTTTTGCACCAAATTTACATCAAAATAATAACGCAAATTCGGGCAAAACAATTATGAATATGCCCCTAAGTTCTTTACTGGACAATGAGGACATACTTCACACCACAAGCAAAAGTGAAATAATCTGCCTCCAGGAAACTTGCCAGTTGTTTCCAACGATATGGCCAGATCATCTTGAATTTTGAGCTCCTGCTGAGCCATCTATGAAAGGTGGCCATCCCTCAGGTGGGGTCTCTGTCTTAATTCACACATCCTTAACTGCAAGTGGGGTTGTTCCGGCCAGTGGCCTGGGTGCTTAATTATAGTCAAATTAGTACCCACTCTCAACGACAATTCGAGGAGCTGGTTGCAAATCATAATTGGGTCAATCTATAATTTGTGGCTTTTCATGTATTTAGGTTTTGATTTATAACCAATAATGCATGTTGTCTGCCCAACCAACAGCACATGTCCAATCCATATATTGCATGGTCTTCAGATATGTGCAGAGTGCTTTGGGGAAGTCAGGAACTGCATCCCGCCTGCCTTGGGCAGTCAACCCTTGTTGCACACTACTTTTTCCCATACTCATTACAAGCTGGCCTCGGCACTTGAACTTTAGCCTGGCCCTCTGCCCAACCTGCCATGGACAGTCATTCAATCTAACAGGTCATGGGCGGCAGAGGTTAGCTCCGGTGCCTCTCTTAAGGCGAGGCTCTGTGCCAAACCAACTGCAAGTGACCATGCTGTCAAATACAGCTGTAGTGCAGAAATCTGAGACCACAGCAAAGTCCACAGGAGCCAGGAAGGGGCTCAGATTAGCAAATAGTGCAGTAAGATATTTTTTTAAATATTAATTTTATTGCAGGGTGTCAATTTGCATCCCCCTCAAATGGGCCAAACTCTCTTCCAAATGGGCCTGGAGGTCAAGGATCCTTGTAATCTCCCCTTGTGCCCCCCCCTAGGCCCATGTTGTTTTTATTTTTCCTAACACAATTCTCAGTGCACTGTCCTGAGTAATTGCAGCTGCAATAGAATATTTTCTGGGTGGACTGCTAGTCAGTGCTTATTGGATCCAAGAATCAGCAGCCAGGTTTGAGAATACACAATGCATTACGGGAGAAAAAGCTCCCAAGTTCAATGTAGTACCTTTAATTTATAGTTGTATGTTGTCTACCCTATTCATCCATCTTTCTCCGTCTGTTGAGTTTTTCCATTGGACTTAATTGTTAGTCCTACATTGCGTAATATTTATGTCACCTCTTGCCAATATAGATAGATCCCATGGTTCAAGCATTACATAATAGTTCCAGATGGCACACAAACAGTGGTACCAAATAAATCAAAATGGGAATCTACCAGATCAAATGTCCAGCAAAGCCTGTCGGACATAGCCAACTAGATGTCCCTTAACTGCCTGAAATTATAATTGGGGAAAAAGCAGAGGTCCTCCTATTTGGTGACTGGATCTGTTTGGATCAATGATCCGCTATCCCTATTAGCTCAGCCAGAAATCTAGGTATCCTGATGGATAGCCAGCTTTCCTTCTCCATGTAATTAAGAAGAATAACAAGATCAATTTGTTATGCTGTATACTGTTTACAGGTTTTCCCAATGTTACCCCAGGCCTCTTGTAAGATGGTGGTAGAATCAGTGACAACTCCTCACATTTAGGGCTTCCCCTGTATCTAAAACAATGCCTGTAGACCATTAAAATCCAGCTGAGAGACTCATTTTAGTTATCCCTAAGCTTTCCTCTGTGACATCCCATGTGAGAAAACTCCACTGGAATCTGGTCCACAAAAGAATTATGTTTAAAGTCCTCTCTTTTACTCACAAGGGTAATCTTAAGACATGTCATACTTATTTTAAAAACAAACTTAACCACCACATACAATTACACCTCCTGTGCTCTTCTACAAAGCATCTATTAGTGGTTTTAAAAGTTAAGTGTGTAAGGCAGGGTGGAAGACCTTTTTCCCTTCATAGCACCAAAACTCTATTCCACTCCCTCTCTAAGAAAAAAACTGCATTTAGCTTGAGTTTCATTGCTTCATTAGGCTGATCAGTTGTTAGCACTTGTATGCCCTATGGTTAACTACTGCACTCTGTGGAACCTGTTTCATTCATTCAGTCATTCATTCAATTGTTTTTAATTAATTCATTCATTATTTCAAATTGCAAATTTGTGGAAGATAGGCAGATTAATGGTTCAGATAACTCTAAAGATTCCCATCAGCCATTTTTTCTACATCAAGGAACAAATAATCCTATGGGAGTTAAAAGGAAAAATTACACTTTTAGTCCCCTTTTCACTTTTTTTATTCCCCTACTTAATGGGTCTGCACAGAACCTGCCCCAAGGAAACCTAAGTGGATGACCTTTTCTTTTGGTAACTTTATTGTAGTTTGATCTAACAGCCCCAACATCATGATGATGACAAAATGCATTTATTGGAAAATCTGACCTAACCGTGCCAACAAAAGCACTATGAGGAGCTGCATTTCATATGTATAATGAATGTGTGGATGTGTGTGTGTGTGTGTGTCGTGGCAGTGAAAATAAATGTAAAAATAAATGTGGCTCTCTAACTTATTTAGAGCAACTGTGCTTATAAATGCACATTCACACATTTATTAATACAATGCGAGGGTCAATCCCAATGTTTTACTACAGTAGAGTGAACTTGACATGAGAAAAACTCTTTTTGGCTTCTCATACTGAAGAGTGCAAATTCTTTACCCATCAAACCAAGACTAATATAGGATGTGTGGTGCACTGTTGGCATAGAATCACTTTGGACACCATATGACAGAAACTAACAATATTTAATTAGCAGTAGTATCTAGCTAAATTAGAAGAATCAGAGATAATTAATGTTCTGAATTGTATGGGCATCATGGCAAGTAAGTATGGTTCCAAACTAAAACTTGTATTAGGCGTAATCTGCCCTATGATTCGATTGATGATTTTCATGAACTAGCGACCCAGGAATTGAAATATCTAAAACAATGCAATTATCATCAGCAGCCAAAGAAAAATCTAAACTGAGCACATATTAATGTTCTTATAAACCCCATATTTTATAATAAAGCGAGAGAAACCCTTCTGATAAGGGTGATAAATGAGTTATCTGGTCTGAAGACAAGTGTATAGAAGAAGCCTAAAAACAACAGACATATGAGAACTGTAACCAAGCAGTTGATAGCTGTTTTTGCAGAACTTTGACTAAAAAATATCAAGATTTATTGACAATGGGGAAAGAATCTGGCAAAGTACTATATGATGAATATCACCTCCTAAAGTGTGACAATCCATGTGTTCCTTTAGTTCATCTCCTAGCAAAGGTTCTTAAGGATTAGAAAAACCTCAACAACTTTATGGTTTGAAACAATGTGTGTTAATCATAAAGTTCAGTGTTGTGGAGTGCAGTGTCATTTCTTGGAGTGACGTATAGTATAGTGGAGGAGAATGTTGTACAGCATACTGTCATAGAGTGGAGTGTTGTACATTAGAGCAGAGAGGAGTAGGATAAAGTGGAGTGGCATTATGTAGGGTGTAATAAAGTATAATGGAGTAGAGTGTTGTTGTATATGGATATATTTACTACTCACAGTAAAAGCTCTCCCGTCCCATCATCCTGCATTGTTTCAAATGCTATCATGAAAAAGTATACAGTTCATCCATCTATCTATCTATCTATCTATCTATCTATCTATCTATCTATCTATCTATCTATCTATCTATCTATCTCATATATAATGTATATATGGCCCAGTCGAAGGCTTTTTGCCAAAACGTATAGGCCGATTTTTGTGGCACCTCGCACTTTGCAGTTTAAAATGAAATAAATAAAAAATCTTTGCATAAATGCATTGTCTCATTGATTTATACCAGTTGTACCATTTGTCCTGGACTCACCCATGGACAAACATATACATATATATATATATATGTATATATCAGAGGCAAGGATAGTTAAGAGAAACAGACTTACTGCCGGATTTGTGTATCTCCCAAGTGAACGTTCTATTTCACTTTTGACTTCAATCCATTATGGTACTTAGTATGAAGGTCAATATTATATCTGGACTCACAGCTCCTTAGCCACTGAACATGATTGCCACCTCTTATACTGCAGGTTACCTATTCAATAACAAAAAATGTTAGCAATTTTTTGTCCCCACAGTGCTTGTCATCAAAGTGACACACAAAAGGGTATTGGAAATCATTGTTATCTATGGCCCTCATGTGTTTCAGCACCCATTGTTTCACACTATGAATGGTGCTCCCCACTTAGTCCAAGTCACAACAGCACAACAGGATATATATCACATTGGTGGAGCTACATGTAAAAAATTGTGGAATTCTTAATTTGCCCTTCTCAAAGGGGACCTTATATTCCTGTTTGCTGGTTCTGCCCCTTCAGGCTTTGCAGTGACCACAGGAAAAAAGCCTTCTAGGCTAGAATCAAGAATTCTACCTTTCTCAGTAATATCATTGTGTTCTAAAATATCCCATAGGGAAAGGCCCTTGCGAAAGCTGACACTTGTTTTTTCAGGGATCTTCTTAGCAACTACGGATCACATTTAAGAATATAACTATTCTTCTGTATGATCCTGTGAAGGTACAAGGCCCTCCATTGAAGGGAGTTATGAGGTGTGTGGTAGACTCCCATGCAGTGGTGTCTGTGTCAATCACAATGTTAAACAACAAGTTGTTATGAACCATATGGGCTACTCTGTTCACATTGTTTGATGAAACCCAACTGGGATAGACTCTTTCTCTGAATCTTTGCATCATTACTAGTTGTTCCTGCAGAAAGGCCTCAGTTGTGATGCAATTTCTTTTGGCCATGAGTAGTTCGCTATAAGAAATACTCAATTTTAATGCAACAAGATGCTTGCTCATTGAGTACAGTAAGCTATTCCCTGCTGTAGGCTTTCTGTACAGTCTGGTTCAACAGCATTGTTAATAATGGTGACATCCACATCTAAAAATTCAACCTTCTCCTTACTACTACTAGCTGTGATCTCCAAATCCAATACATTTTTAATAAATTCCACAGCTGAACTTTCAGTATCCTTCCAGATGATGAACATGCCATCTATGTAACGTAACCACAATATAGTATTGTACCAGTTACTAGTTGTGTGAGGGTCCATGGACACCTGCTCCTCCCACCACATGAAAAAAATACTTGCAAAACTAGGGGCAAAGTAGATGCCATCACAGTCCCAAGACATTGTTAATACAAAGTGCCATTGAATGGAAAAATATTGTTAGACAATATTGTATCCTCTGCATAAGCATATCAGTGTCATCTAAATATCTCAGTGATCTGTCTTTCAAAAAGTGTTTACATGTAGTGATACCCCTTTCATGATCAATAATCATATATAAGGAACTCATATCCAACATTATCAACAGAAAGCTGATAATATAATATAATATAATATAATATAATATAATATAATATAATATAATATAATATGTTTCCATATAATTCCTTCCAATTTACCCAGAAACTCCTTAGTGTCACAGTCATAGGATGGAAGATTCATGACAAAGTCCCTGAGAAATAAATCTACATATTTAGAAACGTTTTCAGATATATTGATCTATGATGACACAATAGGTCTACCTGGGGGTCAACAGCATTCTTGTGGATTTTAGGGAGTAAGTCAATTACCGGTATTTTGGGATGGTCCTGTTTCCAATATAGATATTCTTCTCAATTTAGGAGTCCTTTGTCTTTCCAATTTTTCAAAATTTCGCACAGAGTGGCTACAGTCCTATTATATTCTGTTCGTAATGTGGTAACTTTTGTCATCAATAAATTGTCTCATGGCCTCTTGAATGTACTTGTTTCTGGACAGACTTTCAACAATCCCCCCTTTGTCTGCAGAGCAGATAATGATATTCTTATCCTCAGATAGTTCTTTAATTCCCCACAATTGTTTTTGGGATAGGTTTTTCTTAGTGCAAAATGTACTTTTTCTCCACTCCTTTAAGGTCAGGAATGACTCTTTCATAGAAAGAGTCAATAGAGTCATGAAGTAATTGGGGAAGAAATGTGGAAGACAGTTAAAATGTACTAGGACAGGAACAGTTATACACCACATCCATTTCAGTAAGAATAACTTTCTTATTACCCTCATTGATGTTACAAACCATGTTGTTTTCAAGTTTAGGCCAAGTAATAAGCATACCTATATCACCAATAGTCAAATTAGTCATAGCTGAACTGAGCAATATGTCTGGATCATTGATAGACATCCAACCACCCTGTTTCAGGAGATGCCATTTTTATCCAGTTTCAGCTTTCTAATAAACCAAAAGAGGTCAATACCAGTATCCACATAATTAAAACCAGAGGATTGGCAAATAGAAATACCAAATCTCAACACTGAACACTGATTACTCAATTTCAGTGAATGTTCTGTTAGACAAATTAATGATGGTGCGATTTACCTGTTCTCATCCATTATTGTCCTGTTTAAGAGCTCTGCTACATGCTTCCCACTAGAGCTTGTTCTGATCTTTCTCTGCCTCTTGTTACTTTGTTGGTCCCTCCTCTGCTTCTGTTTCCACAGCTATGCCCTTGTGTTGGTGTTCTTTTTCCATGACCTCTTGTTGTTGGAGTTGTTAAGATTTTCTTGCGTCCTTGCCTCAGCAGTCTGTATTTATCTTAAAAAGTATGAGCCTCGGAGCTTTGAAAACCAGTGTCAGATTCTGAGGTAATCTTACCTTATGTACATCAGTCTCACTTCCTGGCTCTAAACTCAGGTTGGAGCCACTGATATCTTGTACATTCCCATTGTGCTCACTGTACTTTTCAGATGTAGTCCATCACGTTCATGACTGTAAGTCAAAATACACCCTTGCTCATAGTCCTGACACTCCTTGGGTAATTTATGCTGTTTACGGGCCTTCATATCTTCCTCCTGTTTAAAGAAGCATTCTTCCATACCTTTTAGAAATCACTCAGTGATCTTATTTTCAGGCCTCGCATTCAATTCTGTTTGTATGCTATAAATATCCTTCATGTGTTGCTCTCCAACCAACCAGGCATACTTGATGAGTATCTCCATCATCCTTCTGTAGTTGTTAGCTTGTGCCCATTCTTCTAACATGAGTGGGTTGGGGGAATCGTATAGGGGAACTGCATAGATGCGCAGATCTCTGGGGACCATATTTCTGTCTATATAATTGTTAAAAAAGATTGCTTCCCACCATTTGATTGCTCAGCTTTACGTAGTTACTCCAACTTGTGCAACTTTTCCCACAGTTCAGCATTTTAATCAGATGCCCCTATACCAATACCTTTGGGCTGTATTTTCGAAAATAAAGCCTCAGCTTCCTGTGTCTGTCTTACCTCCCAATTGTCAGCCATAGTTTAGCCATAATGAAATCAATGTATGTCTCCTACACCACATTGGTGTGAATCAATGCATCACTGACTCATTTGTCAAAGTTCCTCTACAATATTCAAGTGATAGTTGAATAAATAGTATGAGACCCACAGAGACGTGATGAGCACCCTAGTTAAACTCCATAGGGCCAAAACCCCCACATGTTCTCTAACCTGTGACAGCCCACTCATGTGGATAGATCAGCCCTATATGCACTCACCTCTGATTGCAATGTGCGAGTTGCTCGTTCCTACTGTACAAACGCTGTGTGTGTGAAATACACTAAGGAACAGGTCCTGGAAATCAATTGCCGCTTGGGTTCCCCACCAAACTGCAATCTTTCATAATGGTCCAAACAAGAGCCCGTGCCGTGGAGGGCAGAGCATTCAGGACGGCAGAGCAAGCCATCTGGTGAACATCCAATTGCACAAAATCCTCACAGAAACACTCACACAGGATCTTTAATTACAAACTTCTTTAATGGCAAAAATGAGGACACGTTTTGGTCACACAGTGGTCTTGAACACCTGACTTGGGTGTGATTACCCTTCCCTTACAAAGACAACATTACTAAACAAAGAAAATAGACATAGTGCAAAAAGTGCCAAATAAAACAAAGTTATGAGGGGCACCATATTATACAATGAGAATACTGCAAGGAAATCAATTGTTAGGGTCGAGCGTGCATGCTGCCCCTGGTGTAATTTCTCTGTGGGCTTTTAACCACGCCCATTTCACACCCATCAGTTTGGTTGGTTTGTGGGCTTGCCCTTTAAAATTCGCTTGATTTATTAGTGAAATCATGCACACATCATGCCTTTTCCACTCCCTTGCTCACTGTGCCACTGGATTCAAGCTAGCCTGGCTGGTGAAGGGTGACACCCTGAAACTGGCCCCAGGATGCTTGTGTCCGGTCCAGAGAGGACCTGGCCTAGCAGTTCAGGCTGGACTGTTCCCCTGGGGAACAGGGTCAAGACTGATTTGCATATGGCTGGGTCCAAACTGGGGTCGCATGGTGAGCAAAAGAACGATGGATTAACCCAGATCTGTGACTGGGGGTGAATGTTTGCATTGTTCAGCATTCCGTCTATCATCCTTTTGTGTTTTCCAGTGTTTAGCCCTCTTCGAGTGCACCAGACAACTACTGAAAACATACGAGACTTGATGTTTTCCGTATGGTTTCTGGACTACTGTTCCTCTTTATTTTGTAGGCAGTGCGATCTCAGTGGGCAGTAGTTGAGCGCTTTGCATGACATCGACCATGTTACATGGATAATTGCACTTTTGACGATACGTTTCACTGCGAGCGAACTTCTGTTTTCTTTTGTGTGGCTCGCTTATGTTTTCTATTCCTTTATTAATTTATGTAAGGCTGCTCTGTTTTGTGAAGAATGCAGCGAAGGCCGCTCTGTTTCTGAGATGTCTTGCTCTCTTTGGCACAGGATAGTGCCACGAAGCAGCCCCGATCTGAAGTGCTACGTGTGTGTTAAATTACACATCCACACGTTTCTCCACATTCTGAAAGTCCGGTGTGCATTAAGAATGAGGATTCAAGCTGTAGACCAGCACAAAGGGGTGACAGGTCTGGACATTGTTACATCACACAGACACACCCTGTGACTGAGGTCCGTATGCCACTGAGATGCCATTTTAGCAGTCATTTATTTTCATTACAGAAAAAAAGTTATCACCACTGCAGTTGCAGGACATACTGGCTTGTCTGTTGGCTGTCCACACGGGATGTTATTGTACAACTACTGTCCTCGGACTGTATTAGGTATCTCATGTCTTTGACTTGCACTTTCTAGTGCTTCCTGGGAGCTTCAAAGTCTTAGCATCCAGGGGGTGAGTCAATGTTGCCTTTGGTATTTCATGTGGTTACTACTGGTCACCTTTCATGTGCTTCAAAGATTAAAGGCAGATCATATCCTGCTGGGATTGTCTGTCCTGCAACCACTGCAGCAGTCGCAAACCTCACTGATCTGTCAGCCTACCGAGCTCTCACCCCCATCCCATTTAACACAGAGACACAGAGATGTTTTAAGACCTGGGAAATGTGGCTCAGGCCCGGAGCCCCAGCCTTTCAGGGGCCACCTGATAGAACTTTGAATTGTTTATAAACATCATTGCTTTAAATACAATTTTACTTTAATTTATTTTTAATATGGGTGACATCTCTGCAGACAGGGAAAGAGATAAAACCTCTGCTTCCTGCGGGCAAGAGCACTATGACAGCTCCCACCGACTGGAAGCAGAGTGTTTGCTTTGGCTTGGCAGGAGTGGATGTTTGACGGGGCCACTCACCTGAAAAGCAGGATGTCTGCAGGGGCGATGGTATGCCCCCTGAGCTCCTGGAACACCTCTCAGCACTTCCTGGTGAACACAGAAACCCAGGCAGGTGTCCCAAAAGGAAAGGGGGAGTGGAAGAGAAAGAGACAAAACACTGCCACGTCTTGCCGGTCCAGCCAGGCACCCTGTATCTTCGGGGGGCAGGTCGTTGTTGACAGAGTGATAGTAGAGTTTGTGCACCCAACTTCCTTGAAACTGAATCACTCTTTTCTGATATGGGCACAGGAGGGGTAGAAGAACACCGGGATGCTCCAGCACTTTTCTGGCACAATTACTAACACTGCATTACCAAAAACCCAAACTGAGTACCATAACAATAAGTACTGAAACACTAGCGCTGGCTTCACAGAGATTCACTGTTGCACACTACAATTAGAACTGTGGTTGCACTTATCATGCACAAGAAAGACAAACAAGGGCATTATTATATCACGTATAACTTTCCTGCATGCATAGGGTTAAACTAAAAGGAACAAAAACAATCCAAGAAATACAAATATCCACTCTGGGTTTAAACAGTTAGGGTGGCACGGTTTGGTTTGGTTTCCCTGTGTGTTTGAAAAACCCTTCAAAAGCAAATTCTTCAAACCTGAAACACAGGCATGAATGACACAATTTAAATCCAAGAGTTAAACTATTAGAGAAAGAAAAGTCACGTAAATGCTCTTTTAAAATTGCACTGTCACTTTTTGTAGTACTTGAGCTGCTGCAGATTTCCTGAAGCACATTTAGGCAAGTAAGCACAATAATAATGTAGAATGTTCAGAAATGCATTTGTCTCTTCAAGATAAGCACTCTGCCAAAATACAAGGTTTGAAATACACCAGCTGTTCTAGGAAAGTGTGGCGCTCAAAGAACAATCTCCCTGGAAAATACTAGTCACTTAGCTGCAGTCTTTTCCGGAGTGCTGGAGGAATGCCTAGTGTCCGCTGGTACAGGAACAAAGAAAAGAATAGCATCAAACGTTCTGAATACGAGGATGACAGCAGGGGCTGGACTGCCAAATCAGATGCTGAGATCAGGAAGCAACACAAAGCCAAGCACGGAGGCATGCTTCACTCTGCTATTTATAGCCAATCAGGAAAGCAGTTGAATTTCCAAATGTGGATGAGTCACCAAACCCAATTAGAAGCACATGTCTACACCACAACCAATTAGAAGCACATGTCTACAACTGCTCACATTAGCAAACAAGCATTGACAAAACAAGTGTTGATAAAACCAATTGTGTAACACTGCACATTATGTTTACTTAGAAACATGAAGGTTTAACCAAGAACAGAGATATGATTTAACCCTAATCCCTGGGGATGCTGACAGATAACAGTTCTTCAGCTCTTCTTCCTGGCAGATGTTCCTTTTGAGTCTACAAGTAATCTTTAAATCTGTGGGTTTGCACCCACTACTTATACCCCTTTCTGCCTTTGTAGTTGGAAAATTTCAAAGGAAAGTCTTTGTTGTTCACAAGATTCTGCCTGAAACAGGCCTGGCCCTAAATATGCCAGGGGGTTGGAGACTGCATTGTGTGAGATATGGAGTTTGGGGTCTCTGACCTCACAATTTAAAAATACACCTTTTGGTAAAGTTGGTTTTTAGATTGTCAGTTTGAAACTGCCACTTTTAGAAAGTAAGCATTTTCTTGCTTAGACCATTCTGTGCCTCTGCCTTCTTGTGTATTCCACGTCTGGGTCAGACTGAGAGTTGGGTGGTGTGAATTCCCTCTAGACAATGACATAAAGGGAGCTGGGGTGTAGCCTGCATATCCTGATGAGTCTCCTGGTCTAGAGTAGTGGAGGAGCAGTCACTTACACCTGAAAGGTCTGTGCCTGCCCCTCACACAATGCAGTCTATAAACCCCTTGTGTGCGTCTGGAGCCAGGCCTGGGCAAGGCAGTGTCCTGTAAACAACAGAGATTCTTCTTTGAAGTTGGGCAACTTCAAAGGAAGAAAGGGGTATAAGTAGTAGACCCATAACCCCAGAATTTAGATTACTTCAAGGATTCAAGAGGAACCTTTGCCAAGAAGAAGGACTGAAGAGCTGGGCAAGGAGTACTGCCCCTTTGCCTACGAGGGAGACATACTGTAAACGCATGAACTGCTATGTAGTTCAGTAAAGAATATGAAAACAAGTTTGTGCAACAAGCCAATTAAACAGATTTTTAAACCTAAGCTGGAGTAATAAATTCATTGTTTTGTTTCTTTTCAAGATGTTAAGGATTCTGCTTCTCCTGTTTTTTTTGCCCTACCATTCAAGAACTCGGTTACCGATGTGCATTCAGGTACTCATAGTTTTCACTTTCAGATTAGCTGCAGGTAGAATGATGAGAATCAATGTGGAAAGGCAGGGAATTGCTGGCAAAGAGCAAATAACCCCTGCAACTAAACATTGGTGCTTGTAGGATCATATTTCACCTTAAGAGCCCTGTGTTACGACTTTTTTTAAAGTTATCAAAAGCATGGCTCAGGGAGACCGATATTAAACAAGAGGGTAGCACAGTATGCAATTGTCTGAGGATCAGGAATATGCTCCGTGAGGGCTCAAATTTTGGGCATCTGATGAATTTGAGAGGAAGCAAAAAGTAAAAGTCCTAGCACAAACTCTGACTTCAGTTTTGTTGTCCCCAACTAAATGCCATGCTAAGTGGGCTGCATGTGCTAGGGCTTGATTCAATTAATATTCGTTTTTAATACTTTTCTGGTGTCATCTGTGATCTACATTGACACTTATCACCAACTGGCAAAAAAAATAATAAGAACAAAACAGAGTGATAATTATTTAGAGGAGACAAGTCTAATTCTCAGCCTTTTCGAAATCGTTTGAAATTTTGCTGTGGTCGCAGGTAGAAGTGGAATGGAAGGTGAGCCACAAATAATCAGGAAAAATACCATCTCCTCCCAATTAGTCTCTTGAGTCTGCTCATTAGCTGGAAGGAGCCAAGTGCAAAATATGACTGCATGCTTAGTGCCAAAAAACAGAAATGTACTCACTTATATTAGTTCCCATGTTTGAAGTAAATGTAGGGAATTTGAGTTTTTAAATAATTAGAGTAGTACTCTCAGGAGCTGTAACAGCTAAAGCTTTCTGGCTGGACTCACAACACACAAGAGAAGAAGGGTGTTGATACAAAAACATGCATCCACAAAGAGGGTGGGATTGCGGTAATGAAACTACAACACAGGAGGAGGGTGGGGTGCTGCGATTAAAGAATGGCACTGGAGGAGCGGGGACAATAATTAAACAAAGACTAGGGAAAAATGAAACCCAGGGGAAAAACAACACACAAAGGAGTTGGGGAAAAACAGACAGTGCACAAGGAGGGCAGAGGTTGAGTAACTGCAGACACATGCACTTTTCGCATGTAGAAAAGTGAAACCAGCAAAGAGAAATACAAATAAGATAAGGACATGATTTACAGCCATTGGCAGAGCACGTTCAGAGAGCCAAAAAATAAGATCTGTTGATGAAAAGGAGTACTTGTGACAATAGACACTGATAAGAAAATCACACAGAAGAACAACAGGAAAAAGTATGCTGCAACCAATAGGAATGGAGGAAAAGTAAGTGGCAAGCACAAGAACCAATGAAAAGTGAGGGAGGGATGTAAGCCCCTTTTCAAGATTTATGTTAAATGCAATAGATTTCACAAGTATAGTGCACGTGCTCTGTAGGCTGTGTAGAAACCTAAAAATCAATGTAGGATCACAAATTGAAAACTTTTGAGAAATTTCACAAATTTCAGCTAGAAATATGGGAATTTTGCGAATTCCTCTGGCATATTTACGAGTCCAGGCTTCGTTGAGTTTAATATTTGGAGGCACTCAAGCGCAAATAAAATTAAGCATGGCGAAAGTAGGTTGTTTAATAGTGCTAAATATAAAAAGTACTGTAAATAAATGTGGGTCTTACCATGTGGCAGGTATCAACATGTGTAGCTGTCTTTTATCCAGTCATCTCTGCACATCTAACTCTAGGTGTGTGTCCAATTTTTTTAGTATGGAATCATTCTATGAAGAAATACCTTTTCCATTCACTGCAGTAAGACTGACAGAAACTATACCAAAACATACTGGCACTGGGCATCTTGCCACTGAACCCTCTCTCCATGGTTCCTTCAGATGTGTCTCAACCACCATCACTACTATCTCTTATGTAATTTCAGCTTTGTAGCCCAAACCTCCAACTCCATCCACCCTACTACATCTTAAATATTTGCTCTAATACCATCCGGGCACATAAGACAAGAAGGAAAGCAGCATGAAGTAACGGTAGGAATCATAAGCATAGGCTTTGTGGACCTTTAGGCTGGGGTGGACCTTGTGATCTGAGCTTCAAAAGATGGTGATGAGATGTAGGAACCAACAGCACATCCAACAGAATATGCCACTACTAAATGTATAGCACTGTCCCTGCTCCAGGTAAGCATAACAATGGCTGCCATGGAATCAGGACACGCCACACATCAAGATAACTCATGGCGATTCACAGAAGCAATATATGCAGTTGGGAAGTACCTGGATCACTGATAGAATATATGGAATGGAAATATCATGTGGACAGAATATTGTGTCAAACAAATCGAGGACAAATCGGGAAGGTAATTGCAAATAGTAAGTATAGATTTACTATACTTAATCTCACATCTACATACCTTGCAGATAGATATATATATATATATATATATATATATATATATATATATATATATATATATATATATATATATATATATATACTAGTGGTGCTTGCCACTAGGTAGCTATAGTTAGGACCCAATTTCTATAGAACATGTATTTTTTGATTTGCCTATATCTTTGGAGAGGGTTGACAAATCTTCACCAAATTTTCCAAAATAATTATACGCTCACTTCAGCTGCTGGCTGTAGAGTTTCAGGTGATCCATCAAGCGAGGGTAAAAAAAAAAGATTTTAAGAACCACAGAGCCGAAACCACTGGACAGAATTGCTCCAAAATTAGCAGAAAGGTAGCTTTATATATATAGGGGTGCAAAAAATGTCCAGCCCCTTCCAAACTAGTGGTGAGATTTGATTGGCTGCCAACACTTCAACAAGGAAATATTGGCAGCCATGCTGGGACTCAACTTCAGCCGAGTCCCTGAAAAAAGTGTAAAAAAAAAAGGGGCCAGGGTAGACCCCTTAGCTCTGGGGTCCCAAAGCCCCCCCATTGCAAAAAGGGACTTTGGAAAATAAAGGTGCATATTTACAATTGTTTTGCGCTGAATATGCGTTTTGTTTTGATGCAAATTCGGTGCAAAACTAACTCCATATTTATACTTTAGACCCGTCTAATGCTAAGTATATGGGGTTAAAGTCATGTTTTGGATGCGGAAATCTACTTTGCATCAAAGAGATGCAAAGAAGGCATTCCCGTGCTAAAAATGACTCCAAGACCTTAGCGCCATATTTATCCCCCAGTAATAAAGTCAGGCACGGAGGGAGGAGGGGTCAAATAATGGTGCAAAGCCTGCTTTTTACCATTATTTAACACCAGGTTCAGGGCAGGCGTTAGGGAACCTGTGGCCCTATTTCCATGGTAGAATACCTTGAAATAAGTCCACAGGTGCCCTCCCCAGGTCCCAGGGACACATCCACCCACACCAGAGGGACAGTGGAGGATGGGGGACCCCATCCCAGGTAAGTATAGGTAAGTACAGGTAAGTATTTGTTTTTTTTGTCTTTAAAGTGCCATTGGGGGCTCTGAAGTAAGCCCCCATACATGCCACTGGGTGCAATGGCCATGCCCAGGAGACCCTGGTCCCCTGTGCTGGCCACTGGGATGGTGGACTTGACTCCTGTCTTTTCTAAGACAGGAGTCATGTGGTATGGATTGTTTTGTGTCAGAAAATGACGCTAGGCTGGTGAGAGTCGTTTTTTTTAAACTATAACCTGCCTAACATCATTTTTTGGTGCAAAACCCCCTTCTTCCATACCACCAGCCCCACCCAGCTACAGTCATTTTGTTTTATGCTAGCCTACCCTGTGCACCAGCTTGCACCATTCCATAAATATGGTGCCCAGCTGGTGCTCAGAAATGGTGCAAGTCGGTGCTAAACCTTTTGGTGCAAAACTGTGTTGGTGCAGTTTTGCACCAAAAAGTATAAAACAGGGCCCAAATCTGTGCCGCAATTCACTGCAGATCCACAAATCTGGGGGAAAAAAAAAACCAGAGGGCAGGCTCCTGTGCTTCATTATTCTCAAGCTCCAGGGTGGGCCAAGTTCTGAGGGACCCTGGACTGCCACCTCCCCGGGGTTAAAAACATTATGTGTGCGAGAGGACACCTGCCCCCGCAGCCCTTGGGACTGCCACCTCCCCTGGGCTATTGTCAAATTCAATGCAGGGGGACCATGACCTCCCGCAGCCCTGGGGCCCTCCACCTCCCAGGGATTAAATGCAATTTAACGTGGAGAGCCACGTGGCCCCCCCACAGCCCTAGGGACCCCCACCTCCTCGGGGCACTAAAGACAAACAATTCAGTGGGACTGAGCAGCCTCCCCAGAAACCCCAGGGACCACCCCTCTCATTGGGGCTTTTCTAAAAGAGCGAAGGGGTATGTTTCAGACCCCCCGAAGCCAAAAGGACCACCACCTACCTGGGGCTATGCTTGTTGGATGGGGGTCACTGATGGCCCTTATGACAGCCACTCCCCAGGGCCAGCTTGTGCAATGTCCCGTGGTGACTACCTCTGGGACAACGCTGTTTGCTTTTGGCTTGTGAGAGTTGACAGCTTCTACCAAGGTAAAGCACGCAAAGTCCGCCTTCTGACAGTGTGAGTGAAGATTGCCTTCCCATCATGCAAATGTGGGTGCAGGAGTGACAGGTGAAAACATTGCTCCCACAAGCAGTGAGCTGCTATTAAAAGCTGCTCCCTACTTGGGGGAGCAATGCCAGCTCCCACAGGATGTGGGGAGCCGGCTAGGACCTTGGGGGATTTGAGGCTTCGCCCAGGGTCTTTTCACTCTCTCTCTATTTCTTTTCCACCCCATAATGGGATGGAAGAAAGAAAGAGAAACATGGTAATTGCAATAGTCTCTCCATGCAATGACATGAAAAAAAAAAGTAAAGAGTCACCTGTGGCATAATGGCTAATGTCACGGACCCTCACACTGAATGTTGAGCGTTCTAGTCCAGGTGTTTTTGTTATTTTCCCTACTTTAATTTATTGGCAACATCAATAGTTTAAGGTTAATAATAAAAGGGGATCTCACTCTTTTTAATTGGCAAATATGTTTTTCTTTTCAATTTGTCCAGAAATATCTCATTCTAAATATATCATTCAACATAGCATAAGGAAATGTCTCTGTCCCTTTCACTCTTTCTCTCTCTCTTTCAATCTCTTTTTCCCACTGACACACCCACTTATACCCTTACGCAACCACTCACAGACCCTCTCAGACTTTCACACACCCGCTCAAAGACCCTCTGAAACCCTAATTCACCTACTCACAGACCCACATGGACGCCGACACACCCACTTACAGACCCTCTAAGACACTGACTCTCCCACTCTCACACCCAAACAGACACTTTCTCAGACACTCACACTCCAGATATACCGTCATGCCTATTCTCACATCCAGAGAGACAGACTGCGGCCAACTCCCACTGCACACATCCAAAAGGCAAAGCACAGCGTGGAGATGGCTGCCAACACTTCCTGGGTTGAAGTGTTGGCAGTCAATCAGAGCTGTGCATTTCCCTGCACAAGCTTGTCTTTTTTCTCAAAGTCATCACGGCCAGAGATTTACAAATGTATTTTTTCTTCAATATTTCTATAAGTACTGAATGAATTTACAACAAATAAGAAAACGCACAATCTGTGTACTGAAAGCTAGCTTTCTGCCTAATTTCGGTGTAATTTCGTACAGTGGTTTGGGCTGTAGTCATGTCTAAAGGTACTATGGGAATTAACATGGGAAACCCACGTTTTTTGCCCCCCCCCCTTTTTCTCGGCCACCCACTTGACGCATCACTCCAAAACTTTCCATGTGCAACAAGAATAAAAAAAAATAATTCCAATGGAAACATGGTCCTCACTATAACTTTTTACCAATGGCGACTAGGTAATATATATACATATATATATATATATATATATATATATATATATATATATATATATATATATGTGTGTGTATATATACTGTCAAAGTACTATGTATTAGATATAGTATTGAAACTTATCTTCACAATATTCTTTTTCTGATACTCTGCTTAAACACTGAAAAGGATGAAACAAAATGTATTCCCCTAGAAATAAACTTGGATGCACCCCCAATAATGTCATCTGCCGCCCAACTAATGGTTTAATTTATTATGTCAACATCCACCAGGGGACTGTATCTGTTGTTTGTCTTTGAGCCCTAGCCTTGTCAAACCAGGTGTAGACCTTAAAGCCAATTGACCAAGTGAAATTTCCCAAGACTTCACAGAGTCATATACCATGGTGACCATCTTCATTCTGAAAACAGTATGAAAACCACACCGGGCACATGTGCCAGTTGCTTGGCTTTTGTGTGCTCTAGAAGAAGGTTTCTCACAGTTATACTATGTCTTGCCTGTAACAACAGCCCTCGCTGAATTCCTGATCAGTGCCCCCAACATTGGATCCTCTTCAATCAGTGATGCCTGAAACCTGTGAAAAGAAAACACAGCAAAATATTGTTTAAGAGAATTCCAAGGCAAGAACAGGGTCATAAATAGATTACAGGAAAAGAGCATGAAATAAATGTTTTTTCTCAATGCTGATGCCAGCCTAGGAAATGAACATTACAAAATAAATCATAATGTCAGAAAGGTAAATACAATTCCAATGTATACTATGTGAATATTTTAATGGCTGTGCTAGTATAACGAATTGTACTGTGAGGAAAATGATAACCAAGTAAATACAAAGACAAAGAGAAGCACAGCTTGAATATTTTGGTTATAGAGCTCCAACCTGTGAACTGAAAAAATGGAAACTATAATGCTTGAAAAAGCAGTAGAAAGTAACAGAATACCTCTCCTTTAAATATAATGAAATGGAGTAGGAGACATTAAGAACATTTATGCAGGCTTCTTCTGAAAATGCTAAGGCCCATATTTATGGATTTTGCTGCAAAACTGCGCTAACGCAGTTTTGCGGCAAAATCCATAGCACCTGCTAGTGCCATTCCACAGCGCCAGCTGGGTGCCATATTTATGGAACTGCGCACAGTGGCGCAAAGGACAGGCTAGCATCTTAAGAAAAGATACTAGCCCGGGGGATGGGGAGAGGGGAAAAGGCGTTAGTTGGTCAGAAATGGCGCTAGGCTGGTTAGCTGCAATAAATATGCTGCTAACCAGCCAAGCATCATTTTCTGAGGCACTACCACCCAGAATTGACTCCTATTTTAGTAAAGACAGGAATCATGCCCACCACCCCAGTGGTTAGCCCAGGGGATCAGTGTCCCCTGGGCAAGGCCATAATACCCAGTGCCAGGCATGGGGCCCCATGTAAGGGGCCCCCAAAGGGACAGAACAAAATATATACTGACCTATACTTACCCAGGATGGAGTCCCCCATCCTATGGCATCCCTCTGGTGTGGGTGGGGGTGTTCCTGGGACTTGGGGTGGGCATCTGTGGGCCCATGCCACAGTGTTTAGCCATGGAAGTTAATCCACAGGTCCCCTTACACCTGGTCAGACCCAGGCATTAAATTCCTGTGCTAAGCAGGCTTAGCGCCATTATTAGGATCTACCTACTCCGTGTGTGTCATTTTTGCACCAGAGTATAAATACGGTGGAAGGAGGTTAATGTGATATTGTGGAAGAGAATGCCTACCTTGCATCTACTTAGCACAAGGTAGTTTGCCACATACACAATATGATGCTAAGTCCTGTATTTTGACCCTAGACAGGTTTACTGTAAAAATATTTCAAAAAAATTATGCTAAAACGGGGCAAACCAAGCATAACTATGCCCCTAAATCCCTTTCCTCGAATCATTGATGCATGTTGTGTATGGGTAAATTCAAGAAATATTTCATCAAGAACAGAGTAAGTGTAGTGTGAGGATCTGGGTGGAGATCTGTCGGTTTACCATGTAACCTAATATTATTTGAAATGTGTATTTGTTAACTCTGACCCATCTTTCTAAGGTACTATTCTGGACAAATCAAAGATGTATTTGGTGCAGAGATGAGTGAGAATTTCCAGGCAAGGGAGGGAGAATAATCAAAAAAAGACACTCACCTCTCTCCAAGCTAAGTATCACCCCAAACCCACCTTCTATTTCTCCACAACTATTTCCTCGGTGTGGTGCATTAGCCCATTATTTTCTCATGGATCGACATACATCATAGAGGGGGTAGAAGGATCCATATTGCTCCTGCTATCAAGGAATGAATCATGAGCTGGTTAGTGATCTTGACAGTACCCGTCCTCCCATACAGAAAAAAATTGATGAGTTTATACCCAGTCTACAGAGGCTAATTTAGCCCTTTGAAACTACATCCACATGTGCTGTGGCATGCATACTGAACATGTGTGTTTTGTTTTTTGTTTGGCAGAATTGAAGGCCAACAGAAGGACTGAAGGACATATGCTGTATGTGAACTTACTAGAAAACATTGGAGGGGCATGTAGTCATGGTTGGTCAAATATAGACTTAAAGCTGTGCTTTACAGTACAGTCCCTTGGGACAAATGTCATCCACAGAGGTGCATGACATTTTCTCAATACTATCAGCCATTCTTCACCCCTTCTACCTCCTCACTGTCCAATTCTTCACAAAAAATGGCCAACCTCTAAACTTGGTGGATGTCTGCTTGTACAGTCCAACTACTAGAGGCAGGACACATCTGTCTAAAAAGAATTGGATTGTGAACTCAAAGTCTTTGTTATGTGTTAGGTTTGGGTGGTGAGTGTAATGTACAGAATTCCCATCGATGAGTTATGACTATCAGGGGTTGTGTGGGGATAAGATTACAGTAACTGAGGCTTTGCATAGTATAGTTGTTATATGAGGGTTAGTTAGGGTGTGGATAGGGGTAGGATATAGATGCCAGAGATTAGGAATAGATGGGGTTGATGGGAGCTAGGATGGGGCAGCTTGGTTTTAGTATGGTGTACTTAGAAGTTATTTGGGTTTGGGTGGAAGTTTAAATACATAATGGATTTAATGAATGGGTGATCCAACTTAAATATTTAGAATACTCACTTTGAATGGACCTTCCTTTTCTGATGGTCTTTTACTTTTGCAGTGTTTCTACCTACAATGGTGTGACAGGTGTTCTTTTTGACATTGGCAAATGGGGGACCTGCACACAAACAATGGTGGGAGGAATGCATACACATAGTCTAACTCACTGGCAATAACTCTGGGTAGCATTCCAAACCATTGTTGTTCACCCAGGACACCACGTATGAGGCCAGTACTGACCCTGCTCTTCATGGGAACAACTCATCACCAATTGCCAGACGAGCTTCCTCCAGAAGGGAAACAAGCAACCCAGACCAGTTTTGCACGACAGTCCTCATCAGTGGAGTTTAAATTGGATCCTCTGGCACAGTGAGCAAGATACCGATGTCTGTCTACATCCTTGACTACTTAGGGCATTACAGCAAGCACACAAAGGGTGATGGCAGTAATGGTTGCAAATAGTAGAAACCACTGACAATCACTGAAAAGCTGAAGTTTTTGCAGAATAGAAAGTGCTGTGTGTTGCCTTTGCTTCTTTTTCGAGTCAAGGGCAGTGTTACTGTGGCACCTCCTTGCAAATATTGACGTAGTCAGACCCAGCTTTGCACAAAAAACGAATGACTATTTAAAGCAGGTGCCAATGAGGAGTACATTCAAGTTTCATTACGCTATTGAAATTTGTAATACTATATTTTTGTATTACTCGAAATTCGTGAAAATTAATTTCAGCATGCTTCTCACCAAGAGACATTTTCTGCTCGAAACAGTTTCCTGGCTGAGTCTTACAATATTTATTTTACTCAAGGTATACGCTTGGGGAACAAAGTGATAGGAGATATTGGCAAGCAACATTTCACCTCAAAAGGTATATTTTGTGAATATTTCATGGAACTTCCCAGAATTGTGTATGAAAAGTTTACCAATTTTACAAACTCCTGGGGATTTTAAATTTTAATTATTCATGTATTTATTTGCATGCATATTTATTTTTGTGAATTTTTGTTTATTTAACAAAGAGTGCATAAATACATTCCATTGTTAGTAGGGACAGTAGGAGGACAGAAGTAATTGGTACACATGGACACAGACTGATCGAAAAGGAACTACATTTCTGGTAGGTGAGTACATGGTAAATGGGCAGGCTCATACATAGTAGAATGTAGAAGCGTGTACATTTATTTGTGTATGTGTTTGTTTATTTAACAGACTTAAACCGCGCATAAGCACATTCCGGTGTTAGGAGGGAGATCGAATTGTTGCACATGGTAAATATTTCTGCAGACTGATCAAAAAAAGAGCCGCCTTTCTTTTAGTTTAGCAAATGGTGAATGGACCAGCTCATTCCTACTAGCGTCTGGTAGGTAATTCCATCCCTTTATCGTGAAAAAAGCAAAACACATCACCATTCTCCTACAGTACTAATCCTAGGTATGTGCACAAGGCAGTTAGGGGCATATTTATACTTTGTTTGCGCCGGAATTGCGTAGTTTTTTTTTACGCAATTCTTACGCAAAACTAACTCCATATTTATACTTTGGCGTTAGACGCGTCTAGCGCCAAAGTCCATGGAGTTTGCGTCATTTTTTAGCGTGGACACCTACTTTGCGTTAATGATATGCAAGGTAGGCGTTCCCGTCGAAAAAAATTGACTCCGAGGCATGTGCGCCGTATTTACACTCCTGGGCAAAATTCACGGCCAGGAGTGGGCGGGTCAAAAAAAATGACGTCCGGCTGCTTTTGCGCCGTTTTTTAGCACCTGGTCAGGGCAGGCGTTAAGGGACCTGTGGGCTCGGAAGGAGCCCAGAGGTGCCCTCCCATGCCCCCAGGAACACACCCTGTCACCCTTGCCCACCCCAGGAGGACACCCAAGGCTGGAGGGACCCATCCCAGGGGCATTAAGGTAAGTTCAGGTAAGTGGTTTTTTTTTTTTTTTTTGTGGCATAGGGGGGCCTGATTTGTGCCCCCCTACATGCCACTATGCCCAATGACCATGCCCAGGGGACAGAAGTCCCCTGGGCATGGCCATTGGGCAAGGGGGCATGACTCCTGTCTTTGCTAAGACAGGAGTCATTTCAATGGGGGTTGGGAGTCGAAAAAAATGGCGCAAATCGGGTTGAGGCGAAAAATTTGCCTCAGCCTGACTTGCCCCATTTTTTGGTGCCCAAGCACCATATCCCCCTACGCCGGCGCTGCCTGGTGTATGTCGTTTTTTTTCACGCACACCAGGCAGTGCCGGCGGCTAACGCCGGCTAACGTCATTGAATAAATACGGCACCCGCATGGCACTTCAGAATGGCGTTAGCCGCGCTAGTTTTTTTGACGCAAAACTGCGTTAGCGCAGTTTTGCATCAAAAAGTATAAATATGGCCCTTAGTTTGAAAACTCAGACCTCAGGTGGAAGCTTTCTAAGAAAGATGAAAAGAGGCTGGTCCTTGTTAGAACAGTGTGCTGACCATAACTAACAGATCTTCGAACGAAATCTATGATGAACCCTGGAGGCCCTATTGATTCACCAAATGTGTAGAAATTGAATATTTGTTTAACGTTTAGCAGTAAACTGGTTGCAGCACGGTATGTGACTAAATATATTCTTGCTTCGAGGAAAACCTATATATAAAGAGATACAAACAAGATGAAAATAACATTGATTTGAGATTTAGTCGAAAATAAAGCCGAGGTATTTAACTTCCTTTGTTCCCCTCTCAGATCTTACATCGACTTCAACCATATGTTAGAGAAGTTATCTAATCATCTGCGCTCTAGTCCTAAGATTTTCCGCATTTTGATGTGGGCCATTGTCCTTCATCCCCGGAGCAGTTGCTAGTAAACATGGCTGACAGCACTGTTGAAAATATTCTGTATCACAATGTAACCAGGCAATTATTTGTATGTCAAAATTATCTCTATAAAATAAAAATCCCAAATATCATATGAGCCAAGTTAGATGGTGAACACATATATTAAAATCGCTGAGGCCAATATGAGGCCATAAAGTACCACACATATTATAATATTAAAGGAGGTTCTGCAAGGACTAAAAAGTACCAATGGGTTCTTCTTTCCTGCAAGACTGATTTAAGCTAACTCTTAAACACAGCTCCCCAAACCTATGTCCAATAATCTATATAAATATAGGGTAACAGACTGATTAAAAAGCCACTATTAAGTCCTATTGTCATTTTCCAGTCTGCCTATGCTCTATGTTCCCCACTGTCATCACTTTAAAAAAAAATACAATTAGACAGATGCAATGTACTTTGAGAAAAGTGGTGCTGCACTTAGTGCAGCACCACTTTCCTTGCGCCCCTTAGCGCCCCCCTACCGCCACCATGTGTGCGCCGTATTTAAAATACGGTGCACCATGGCACAGGGTAGGGAGCAATAGGGTCATTTTTTTACGCGCTATTGATGTACTCTGCACGAGTAGCGCCAACATTTTAGCACTACTCCTGCACAGTACATAGGGGCCCATTATAAATAATGGTATGCCCCCTTTTAATGCCTGCTCTGGGCATTCATAGCACCGCTTTGTAAATATGGCATGGGGAAAATGCCATTTAGCGCCACCTAAGTGAAATAAAATGGTGCTATGGCGGTGCTAAGGTGGCGCTAGGGACTCTTAAATCTCCCCCTTTATTTTGCATGCTCTGCTGATTGTTTATTTAAAAAGAAATGTTAGGCACTTTAGCTTGTTTGTACTGTAAACAAGTCTTATTTAATGAAGCACAATGCCAATATATTTTTGTTAAAGCAACACACACTGTTGTCTTTTTTCCTACCCCAATGTCTAGTAGTTTTTTGTGCAGTGGCTAATGATCATTTATATACTGATAAGCAAATAAAAACCCCAATTTCCTATGCTCTCTTTTCTTGCCAGAATGTCTGGTATTTTGATTTCATTTCTACCACAGCCACTGAATAATTATATACTGCTGAACAATTAAGGACCTCTGTTTCCTGCTGGCCTCATTTCCTCCTTTCAGTCTTGTCGGTGTTCCGCTTTAGACAGTTGGTCATCATCCAGTGGGTGATTTGAGTCATGGAGGAGAGAATGAGTTGCACATACCCTCACTGGCGATTGAGATGTATGGTGCCAAGCTGACTAACTGAGTCTTTCCAGTCATAAAGCAGCAGATCCATTAGAGTGTGTGTCCTTTGATTCCACTAATGTGTAGGCATTGGATGATGAAGGGGTGGGAGAATGTGTCAAATTCTGTGGAGAGGTCCAGGAGGGTGAGGTAGACATGTCTCATTTGTCAAGATTTCTGCGTACATCATCCATGGCAGCGATGAAGGCAGATTCCATACTGTAGTTGGATCTGAAATCAGAATGATTAGAGTCAAGTAGTTGGTGATTCTTGAGGAATTCAGTGAGGTGTCTTTTGATTATGTTTTCTAAGACCTTGGCCGAGCATGTTGGTAGGGGGATCACATGGTCTTACACTGGAGCTACCAATACACTAGATCCCTGCATCATGGTTTGGAACTAACAAACCTCATACATATATGAAGACTTCACTTATTGTGTGATAACATGCCCTATAGTCTGTCATAACAAGCCCTGAAGATACCCAGAAGAGACTTATTGAGCTACTCAAGAAGCAGATTTAGCTCCTTGTGGCTCATGATAGTACACAAAAAGGCGAACTGCATGCTCCTATTTCCACCACCAATATTCCCTGGTGAACATGGAGAAGGTGCAAGAAGACCTGATGAAGTTCATCAGTGAAATATTGGGTTAATATGAAGGTGGTGTTAATGCAGGGGCTCAAGAGGCTGAAACAAAAATGCTGCTAGGAGAAAAACATAAGTCATTGAGATAAATAGGCAGGAAAGTTAGCATATCAACCTCTTTGTGCCTGTAGATGAAGGTTCTGGTTCACTGCCCTGCCAGTCTACCAATTGTTCAAAATGCATAACTACTACAGTCACAGGACCAACAACTTTCTCCAGGCTGTCAAATGCTCAAGCATTCCCCCCCTTTTTCCATCACTCAACCGCTCAATTAACCCCTTATGCAGACACTTTTACACCCAACACAAATAAGCATACACACATGCACTTATTCTATTTCCGTATCTTTCTTTCTCTCCCTTTCTATTTCTGCGCTGTACAATCAGAATAAAATGCACCCAACTTTACATGTAGTTTTTAAGTGCATATTTGTTCAGAGGCAATGAGGGAGAATAAGAAATTGTAGTGCGAGAAAAGCGATTCTAATTTCTGGCTTTCTTCTTTAATAGTGAGGGTGTTGCAATGCAATATTTACTGTACATTTCTGGTAGTCATTTGCAGATGTGTTTTCGGGCTGTTCTTGAACGATTAAGCCAGGCTCTTTTACCAGCATCAATAAGGAAGGAATGAACATTAGTTTAATTGAATGCTAAAGGAGTGTAATGACATTGCTTTCCCTGATAATGGAATAATTACGGAGATAGATCAATATATTCCATAAAGAAAGCTTGATGGAATCTATTTATTGCAGCATCATTTTGGTCTGTGGTTGAATTTGTTGTACTTATCTGCGAACTAATGACCACCAATTGAATACTGTTTTTCAGTGCTGGATGCAAGAATCGCAAAGCACCCTCCAAAATGTAACAATTTACCAGAATAGGTCAACCACATTTGTAAGAAAATAATTCTGTGTTGTTCACCACTCGGAAAAATATTTGACAAGTTCTGTTAGAATAAACCTAACTTGTAAATTAAGTGAAGCGAACTACGTGTTAAAAAAAAGTCTGAAAGCAATCTGGGTATTGGTTGAAAGGGTGGCAATAGCTACAGTCCATGTCAGCATGTCACTAACTGTCACTAAATTAAAATGTGCTTAACCCTCTGGTAACTCCACACAAAAGCAGTCAGACTTTAACTTAGAGGCAATGTGTAAACTATTTTTTGCAGCACACAAACAGTTATAAAGTGGAAACATAGCACAAGACAAATCCCAAGCCAATTTCGAAAAATAGCTGATATTTTCATAAATAAAATGATAGAACATCAAAAATCCAATCATTTGAACCAGAGATATTGAATTCGATTTAAAAAAAAATGTTTTAGGGGAAATAGTTATAAGAAGTAAAATCACCACTTACAGCAAGACTGTGATAATGTCACACGTACAGGCCAACCGTGATGGAGCACAGGTCGACTACAGGAACAAGGTTAGTCCCACCATGGTGAAAGGATTCCTGCATGGTGGGGATGATTGTGTTTTTTGTAGGAAAGGACATCTGGCTGCACAGAAAACAATCACAAGAGGTGTTTTCATCTTTCTATGTGTGCTGCAGGATCCAGCACAAATAGAAAGAGAAGAAATGGGGAGAAATAAAGATATTTCTCCCTGTTGCATCATTCATGTGCCACCCCTGAGGTGGAGTAGAAATCTGATGCATTCCCAGACTTGTAAATCTGGGAATGCATCAGATTCCTTCAGGTTCCATGGGTGTTGTTTGGGAAGACCCTAAGCAACGCCCATGGAATGACCCTTTGAAGCAGTGTTATGCGTAAAAAGGGTCCATATTTACAAGGCCATGAAGAGCCACACAAAGTGGCTTTGCTTTTCCTTGTAAATATAGCATTGTATACTGCACCACCAAACTGTCAAAAAACATGATGCTCTGGTGGCGCAGTGTGCCACTAGGGCCTCGCACATTATGCCCTGTATATATGAAAATATGCCTCCCGAGAGACTGCAGACCGTACTCACAGATGGCAAAGTTTACTGGCTCACCTAACATACACAGACAATTATTAGCATTCTTGTACTAGCACAAATGAGCACCCAGATTAAGAAAGTTCCTCTGTGCTGTGGTAGTGATAGTAAGGGGCATATTTATACTTTTTTTGCGCCAAATTTGCCTCATTTTTTTTTACACTAATTCAGCGCAAACCTAACTCCATATTTTTACTTTGGTGCTAGACACGTCTGGATGTGAAACTTTCCTTGCGTCAATGAGATGCACGGTAGGCGCTCCCATCCAGAAAATGACAATATGGCCTTAGCACCCTATTTATCCCCCATGCTAAAATCTAGCACGGGGGGATGGGGGCCTTAAATAATGGCACTAAGCTTGCTTAGTGCCAATAACGCCTGGGTCAGGGCAGGCATTAGGGGACCTGTGGGCCTTTTTCCATTATCAAAGACCATAGAGCCCACAGGTGCCCTTCATTTGCCCCAGGGACACCCCCACCCACACTAGAGGGACACCACAGGATGGGGGACCCATCCCAGGTAAGTCCCGGTAAGTATAAAAAAAAAATTCACCCACTCGGGGGCCCTGACTTGGGGCCCCCTGCATGGCGCAGGCCCCAGTGACCATGCCCAGGGGATATTTGGCCACTTGGCATGGCCATTGGGGTAGTGGGCATGGCTCCTGTCTTTACTAAGATATGTCCATGGGGGTTGTGCACCAGGAAATGGCGTTAAACTGCTTAGAGGCATTTGTTTGCCTCTAAACAGTGTAGTACCATTATTTGGCGCACAAGCCCCGGTTTCCCCTACGTCTCCCCCACCCGGTTAGCATCCTGTACAAGGACGATAACAGGGCATTAGCGTCAGCTACCGCGATTCCGTAATCCAGATCGCTGCCGCTATACTTTTAAACGCAAAACTGTAAAAGTATAAATATGGGCCTAAGTGCTATACAAATGACGACAATGTGGTATGCTAGGAAAGGCCAGTGTCCATAACACTGCCACTTTACAATGGGTCACATGGGCTGTATCCCTCGCAGTTACCTCCACAAGGAAGACACATGATTGTTAACTCAGTGCTGCTACTCGAAGAAAAGTTGGCTAATCTGGCATGTGGCTGACCGAGGTCTGTTGGCCATTCTGGAACCTCACAATATACTGTAGACCATAAAAGGGGGAGGGCAAAACTATGTACAAAAGCATCTCACACAATAAGACAAGCATGTGCAATGCGATGGGTCTCGTGTTTGCTCGAGTTAGAGCTCTCAACGTTGTAAATTCCAGATTTACAGACACTGCAGACATTCCTCCGGCACCACAAGAATTATATCATAGTACTGCAGAACAGATATTTCAGCGTATAATTGGTGTGAGCAATTGCAAATGCAAACCAAATGGTCATATGCTCATGTTGCACTAAATCAAACACAGGTAACATTAAAATGCACTTTGAACAAGTACAATGTTTTTATGTTAACAGAATGAAATGTCTTGCAAGCATTTTTGCCTTAGCATTTCAACAAAGGTCTAATGAAGTGAGCAGAGCAGCCTGAGAAGATGTATGGCCTCCAATAAAGATATGAATGTCCTGTGCAAAGTGCTATGAGTGCTAGCAGCGAGAGGCCCTAGAGAAAGAGTCTCTCCGTGATGCAATGCGAGGGCATGTGGTGTTTGTTTAGTAAAATAAGCTTATTTAAGGAACAGTGTTTGTTTAGTTAAATAAGAATTTTTTTAGGAGCCAAGTAAAGAGGACAGCACTGCCGTAAAACCAAAACAAATGTCAGCGAAGGGGTGGGAGGAACTGAATGCTGCAATAAAACACAGGCAGCAACCAGCCTAAAACACAACCACAAACAGTGAAAGGGGACCAGCAAAAAAATGTAAAAAAAATAGTCAGTCACAGCAACAGATAAAGAAACCAAAATGGAACAATACAGCAGTTGGTCACTGCTCTCAAACAGAAAAAGGAGGGAGGAAAAGGCAGAACTGACCACTAGTGAGCAAGAATGTTTAAAGGACACTCCAACCAACAAATGAAATTGCTTTAATCCACAGTATAAATGTAGTTAAGTATGCACCAGGTCTAATGCTTAACCCCTTAGCTGCTGGGCCTTTTCCCCCCCAGTGCTGAGCCCTTTTTTGGCTATTTGGGGTAGTTCGCGCTTAGGGCTTCATAACTTTTTGTCCACATAAGCTAACCACACCAAATTTGCGTCCTTTTTTTCCAACATCCTAGGGATTCTAATGGTACCCAGAGTTGGTGGTTTCCCCGGGAGGAGACCAAGAAAATAACCAAAATACAGTGAAAATGTTGTTTTTTCCAAAAAAATGGGAAAAAAGGGCTGCCGAAGAAGGCTTGTGGTTTTTTCCCTGAAAATGCCATCAACAAAGGGTTTCTGGTGCTGAAATCACTGTCTTCCCACCTTTCAGGAACGGACAGACTTGAATCAGAAAACCAAATTTTTCAACATAAATTTGGCATTTTCCTGGGACATACCCCATTTCCACTATATTTGGTGCTTTCAGCCTCCTTCCAGTTAGTGACAGGAATGGGTGTGAAACCAATGCTGGATCCCAGAATGCTAAACATTTCTGAAAACTAGACAAAATTCTGAATTCAGCAAGGGGTCATTTGTGTAGATCCTACAAGGTTTTCCTACAGAAAATAACAGCTGAAATAAAAAAATATTGAAATTGAGCTGAAAACAACAGCCATTTTTCTTTATGTTTTACTCTGTAACTTTTTCCTGCGATGTCAGATTTCTGAAAGCAATATACCGTTTTGTCTGCTGGACTCTTATGGTTGCGGGCATATAAAGGGCTTGTAGGTTCATCAAGAACCCTAGGTACCCAGAGCCAATAAATGAGCTTCACCCTGCAGTTGTTTTTTATTCTATACTGGGTATACAGCAATTCATTTGCTGAAATATGAAGAGTGAAAAAGAGGTATCAAGAAAACCTTTGCATTTCCAAAATGGGATCAAGATAAGGTTTTGAGGAGCAGTGGTAATTTGCACATCGCTGAATTCCGAGGTGCAGATACTAGCATGTGAATTGCAGGGCATTTCTCAAATAGACGTCTTTTTTACACACTCTCTTATATTTGGAAGGAAAAAATGTAGAGAAAGATAAGGGGCAATAACACTTATTTTGCTATTCTATGTTCCCCCAAGTCTCCCGATAAAAATGATACCTCACTTGTGTGGGTAGGCCTAGTGCCCGCGACAGGAAATGCCCCAAAGCGCAACATGGACACATCCTATTTTTTTTATAGAAAAAACAGCTGTTTTTTCCAAAGTGCCTACCTGTAGATTTTGACCTCTAGTTCAGCCGGCACATAGGGAAACCTACCAAACCTGTGCATTTCTGAAAACTAGAGACCTGGGGGAATCCAAGGAGGGGTGACTTGCGGGGCTTAGACCAGGTTCTGTTACCCAGAATCCTTTGCAAACCTCAAAAAGTGGCTAAAAAAACAAGTTTTCCTAACATTTCGGTGACAGAAAGTTCTGGAATCTGAGAGGAGCCTCAAATTTCCTTCCACCAAGCGTTCCCCCAAGTCTCCCGATAAAAATGATACCTCACTTGTGTGGGTAGGCCTAGCGCCCACGACAGGAAACGCCCCAAAGCGCAACGTTGACACATCCAAAGTTTTGGAAGAAAACAGAGGTGTTTTTTGCGAAGTGCCTACCTGTAGATTTTGGCTTCTAGCTCAGCCGGCACCTAGGGAAACCTACCAAACCTGTGCATTTCTGAAAACTAGAGACCTAGGGGAATCCAAGGAGGGGTGACTTGCGGGGCTCGGACCAGGTTCTGTTACCCAGAATCCTTTGCAAACCTCAAAAAGTGGCTAAAAAAACAAGTTTTCCTCACATTTCGGTGACAGAAAGTTCTGGAATCTGAGAGGAGCCACAAATTTCCTTCCACCCGGCGTTCCCCCAAGTCTCCCGATAAAAATGATACCTCACTTGTGTGGGTAGGCCTAGCGCCTGCGGCAGGAAACGCCCCAAAGCGCAACGTGGACACATCCACATTTTTGGAAGAAAACAGAGGTGTTTTTTGAGAAGTGCCTACCTGTAGATTTTGGCCTCTAGCTCAGCCAGCACCTAGGGAAACCTACCACGCCTGTGCATTTCTGAAAACTAGAGACCGAGGGGAATCCAAGGAGGGGTGACTTGCGGGGCTCGGGCCAGGTTCTGTTACCCAGAATCCTTTGCATACCTCAAAAAGTGGCTAAAAAAACAAGTTTTCCTAACATTTCGGTGACAGAAAGTTCTGGAATCTGAGAGGAGCCTCAAATTTCCTTCCACCCAGCGTTCCCCCAAGTCTCCCGATAAAAATGATACCTCACTTGTGTGGGTTGGCCTAGCGCCCGCGACAGGAAACGCCCCAAAGCGCAACGTGCACACATCCAAATTTTTGGAAGAAAACAGAGGTGTTTTTTGCGAAGTGCCTACCTGTAGATTTTGGCCTCTAGCTCAGCCGGCACCTAGGGAAACCTACCAAACCTGTGCATTTCTGAAAACTAGAGACCTAGGGGAATCCAAGGAGGGGTGACTTGCGGGGCTCGGACCAGGTTCTGTTACCCAGAATCCTTTGCAAACCTCAAAAAGTGGCAAAAAAAACAGGTTTTCCTCACATTTCGGTGACAGAAAGTTCTGGAATCTGAGAGGAGCCACAAATTTCCTTCCACCCGGCGTTCCCCCAAGTCTCTCGATAAAAATGATACCTCACTTGTGTGGGTAGGCCTAGCGCCTGCGACAGGAAACGCCCCAAAGCGCAACGTGGACACATCCAAATTTTTGGAAGAAAACAGAGGTGTTTTTTGCGAAGTGCCTACCTGTAGATTTTGGCCTCTAGCTCAGCCGGAACCTAGGAAAACCTACCAAACCTGTGCATTTCTGAGAACTAGAGACCTAGGGGAATCCAAGGAGGGGTGACTTGTGGGGCTCAGACCAGGTTCTGTTACCCAGAATCCTTTGCAAACCTCAAAAAGTGGCTAAAAAAACAAGTTTTCCTCACATTTCGGTGACAGAAAGTTCTGGAATGTGAGAGGAGCCACAAATGTCCTTCCATCCAGCGTTCCCCCAAGTCTCCCGATAAAAATGATACCTCACTTGTGTGGGTAGGCCTAGCGCCCGCGACGGGAAATGCCCCAAAACACAACGTGGACACATCAAATTTTTTCACAGAAAACAGTGCCTACCTGTGGATTTTGGCCTCTAGCTCAACCGGCACCTGGGGAAACCTAGCAAACCAGCACATTTTTGAAAACTAGAAACCCAGGGGAATCCAAGATGAGGTGACTTGTGGGGCTCGGACCAGGTTCTGTTACCCAGAATCCTTTGCAAACCTCAAAATGTGGCTAAAATAACACGTTTTCCTCACATTTCGGTGACAGAAAGTTCTGGAATCTGAGAGGAGCCACAAATTTCCTTCCACCCAGCGTTCCCCCTAGTCTCCCAATAAATATGATACCTCACTCGTGTGGTTAGGCCTGGTGCCTGCGTCAGGAATAGATCACACAACGGTCAATGTTGGTCCTTACGTGAGGCAGCTGTTGACCCTGGGGTGATCCATTCGTGACACAGGCACTAGGTGTAGGCACTCAAGTGGGGTAGTGTTTTTATCAGGACAGGTGAGGAGTCACTGGGTGGTAGGAATGTTGTGGATCCCAGCATATTCCTGTAGTTTGTGTGACAGAAATGCGAGAAAAATTGAGGTTTTTTTCAACATTTCAGCTTTGCAGGGTATTCTGGGTAAGAAAACTTTGGGGAATCCACACAAGTCACACCTCTGTGGACTCCCCCGAATGTCTAGTTTCCAGAAATGTTTGGGTTTAGTGTGTTTCTCTATATGGCCGCCGAATCCAGGACCAAAAACACAGGTGCCTGCCTTACAAAACCAGTTTGTTTTGAGATAGACAATTTTGATGTCTCCACAATATGATTTGGGTGGTGGAATTTGGGGCTGAACTAAATTGGGGAGCTCCCAAGAGAGCACTCTCTCTCTGCTTGCCGCCGCATTCACCTGCTCTCTGGGTTGGCCTAACCCACTATTACCCAGTTGCACGAACAGCTTGCGAAGGGACAGCAGGACTGTCCTCATCACCTCCCTCATAATGTACTGGAAGAGGAGTTTTCGAATGGGACTCCTCTGACTGAAATATCACTCCCAGAGTCTGCGCCATTGTCCTATCCCTCAGATGCTGTCTCAGTATCTGATGTCTCAGTCTCTGATCCTATGTCAGAGCGGTCCTCTATAACCCGAGTGCAGGCAGCAGTCATCCATCAAGATGCCATCTCTGCTATTGGCTAAACTGTTGCTCTAAAACACTAGCCTACGTAGACAGTCACAAAATCGATGGTGTGTGTGAGATACGTGCAACAGTAGAGGCCACCTTACCTGCGCTTCTTCCCTCAATCAGCACGTACTTTTAAGACACTCAAAAAACACCTTGTCACATACCATTCGTCACAGTCTTTAGCACCTCCTGCGCCCAGTCCAACAATCATTATTGGTGCTCCCACTCCCTCCTCCTCGGATTCCCTCATTACCACCCAGCAAAAGTGCCCTTCATCTCTCCATAGACTTTACTAATGTACTCAGCTATTTACATAAAATACAGATGTGCTCTTTGCAGTAGGCATATAAACCGTCTGCGCTTCTTTATGGCACTAAAACTGCCACTAGACAAGTCGGACCCTTTTCCCCCCAGGGAAACCACACACATATTGACAAAAGTGATATATATATGACAGCCAACCACCTGAAACTCAACTCAAGCAAAACCGAAAGAATCCTCTTTGGCCCACACAAAAACACCTGGGACCCCCCATGGTGGCCCACCACGCTAGGCCCTGCACCCACCGCCGACAACCACGCACGCAACCTCAGCATCATCCTAGACTCCTCCCTCTCGATGACCCAACAAATCAACGCTCTTACCTCCTCATGCTTCAAAACGTTCAAATGGATCCCCACAGAGACCAGAAAAACTGTCACTCACGCACTCATCAGCAGCAGGCTTGATTACAGAAACGCCCTCTACGCCGGCACCACTCTAAAACTCAAGCGCAAACTACACGCATCCAGAACTCAGCAGCACGACTCATCCTCGACCTCCGCCGACACGAACACATCTCTCCACACCTCAAATCCCTCCACTGGCTCCCCATTGACAAAAGGATCACCTTCAAGATCCTCATCCTCGCACACAAATCACTCCACAACACAGGCCCTGCCTACCTCAACGAGAGTCACCTTCCACACCCCCACACGAAACGTCCGCTCAGCTGACCTCTCTCTCGCCTCTGTCCCCCGCATCAAACACACCACCACCGGGGGCAGATCCTTCTCCTACCTTGCACCCAAAACCTGGAACGCCTTCACAACCCACCTTCGCAAGACCCAAAACCTACTTCTTTTCAGGAAGGGCCTCAAAACCTGGCTTTTCGAACAGTGAACCTCCCAGTCCCTTTCCCTCCCCCCCCCCCCAGCGCCTTGAGACCCTCACAGGTGAGTAGTGCGCTTTATAAATCTCTTTGATATAGATCTACCTCTATATATATATATATATATATATATATATATCTATCTACATAGATATATCTATAGATATATCCATGTACCTAGATATATCTATCTACATAGATATATATAGATCTATATATACATATATATTTTTTTAGTTGTTGTATGGTTTCCTTGGGGGCCAAAATGGCCCCCAGGGAAACCCTACAACATCTAAAAAAAAATATTGCCCCCACAGGGGGTCACCCTGCCCACGGGCGACCCCCTGTCATTTCATTTTATTTTTTTATTATTTAAAAAAAAAAAAAAAAATCCCCTGGGGGGGGCCAGATCGCACCCCCCCCCCCCCAGGGGGCACCTACCTTTTAAAAAAAAAAAAATTATGCCGGGATGGGGCGGCCCGTTTTCCGGGGGGGCCGCCCCCCAAAAGTGAAATCCCTGGTGTCTAGTGGTGTTTCCTGGCCCCCGATCGCAGCTGTGCTGCGATCGGGGGCCAGGAAATAGTTTCAGAAGGCCTCGTAAGAAAGGGGAGAGTCTCCCCTTTCTTACGAGGCCTTTTCAAAGTGTTTCCTGGCCCCCCCGACCGCAGCTGTGCTGCGATCGGGGGTGCCAAGAAACCTGAAAGTGTTTCCTGGCCCCCGATCGCAGCACAGCTGCGACCGGGGGCCAGGAAACACTTTCAGGAAGGCCTCGTTAGAAAGGGGAGTGTCTCCCCTTTCTTACGAGGCCTTCCCGAACGTGGAAAAGGCCGTTTTCCCCATCAAAGCAGGAAGCGGCCGCAAGGCTGCTTCCTGCTTTGATGGGGAAAACACCTTTGAAACGTCAGCGCGCCGGGGCGGGTGGGGGGCGGGGGAGACACGGAAGCTTCTGTGTCTCCTGAGGGAAGTTAAAAAAAAAAATAATAATCCTCGGGTGCGACGCACCTGAGGATTTATTAATACCCTTCCTGGTGTCGGCCACTGGTCGTGACCCGCACCAGGGAGGGTGTGTGGGCGTCGGCCAGTGGCCGACGCCCGTACTCAACAGGTTAAACGTGACCTAAGAAGTAGCAGATTAACTAGCATAAATCAGGCAGCAGGGGGTGGCAGTGATCAAGCTGGACAGGAGACTGTCACAGGGGAGCTGGCACGAGGGCCTGCTCCAGTCAAAATAAGAGCAAGTGAAGCCAACATGCACAGGTAAATTAGAGGCAGCAAATAAGAGTGACAATAAAGCCTACAAATGTTAAGCAATTGGTGAGCTGCAGGTCCCTTATGGTATACAATATCTCTCACAAACGAGAACGTATGTAGCACATGTGCTGACACAGCTGACACCGAAAAAGGAAGGTTTAACTCTGGCAAAGGTTTATTTTGTCAGGACGAAATAGCAGTTACAAAACTGCACGACATGCTATAATGGCAGGCCTGAGACATATTCTAAAGGGCTATTGAAGTGAGTGCCACAATAAGTGCTATAGGCTCATGAGTAGCATTTAACTTACAACACTTGGGTACATGTAGTACCACTTTACTCAGGACTTATAGGTAAATTAAAGTAAATTGTACCATGTTTACAGGTGAGAGCACAAGCACTTTAACACTGGTTAGCAGTGGTAAAGTACGCAGAGTCCTAGTGCAAACAAAAACAGAATCCGAAAAATGAGAGGAGAGCAGGCAAAGAGTTTGGGGAAGACCACACCAAAGATGTCAGGTATAACAGTCTGGCTTTCAAGAACTGTTGTATGGTAATGTGAAGCATTACAAGTAAATAGCATGGGTATTTATATGTATTTGTGTTCAAGCAAAGAACTGTAGAATAATATTGGTGTACGTTAAAAAAGTTATGTGACATTTGCACTGGTAATCCAGGCCTAACCATCCATGTAGGTTAATGACTGGTGTCCTCAGCTCCATGCTGCTGCCAGTGGAAAGCAACATAAATTATCTATTTATCCAAGACACTTCAATAGCATTCCAGTGTCATGTGTGTACCCCTGAAAGTTCAAACTTAGAAAGCTGAATAAATAAGAAAATTATCACAGCTGTGTGAAGGGTAAGCACTTTTTGTTTGTGGAAGCCACAATTTCCACTCAATCAAAACATGTACTCCTGGCTCCTAACAAGTGGGTGGGGCCAAAGCCCCTCTCTAGTGATGCTCACTTAATTGTCTGGTGACAGCTTCACTGGTAATTCAAACCATAAAAGGGGACTACTGTCTACAACACGTAGCAGATACAGTGGTGTAAGTTGAAATGAGACCCCCCTTCCGCAGATTTAAAAATATGTTGCTGTATTGTCAGTGCTGATAGTTGATTTTGTCATACTTGTATTCTTCTGAAATGAGGTGAAAGTTAAAAAAGGTTGTCAAAAATGTCCCATTTTTCAGCACAACATCTTTAAAAATTGCTAAAAAGTCATAGGACGATACAGGAAGTTATGAAAATCCAATTTGTAATAGAATATATATTTTTTGCAAACTTTTTTCTTTTTTCATGTCACTTTCTTTAATTTCACCATGCTGTTGGTTTGAAATCAAGTTGCTGTCCTTTGAAGGAGCATGGTGGAAAGATACAAAAAAACACAAGTCTCAGACATAAGGCAGAAGAGCTATATAGACTTTTCTGCTTCTGCTGGAAGTAGAGGATCACAGGCTCCATCCCTTTGAAAAAACTGTACTGGAGTGATGGGTCATGCAACCTTTTACACATGCGCAAATTGAATCTTTTACCTTTTCACTTGATGGTGATGCTTGTGCACAGCATAAGACCGGCAACTCACCACCACCACTACCTTACAGCATTTCCATTCCTGGTAATAAAAATATAGAAGAAAAATACTCTGCTTGCCTGCTGGGAAAGGCCCAAGAACTCCTGCCTTTGGGTGGGGACTGAAACTGTTTCCAAGAGTCGAATGGTTCACCTCTGTTTATCTGCTAGAGGACACTAATAGCAGAAGCACTCCTGAATCCCAAAATTTCCAGCTAACCATTGTGGACTGAACTCTACTGAAGACCTGGCTGTATAGAGAGAGACCTGGTACATGCACTCAGCAAGACAGATTATCTTCAGTGAGATTCATAAGGTATCCGGTCTCGTAGAACCCCTTTCCACCTATAGATTCCTTCTTTTGGCACCAAAACTGAACGTTTCAACAGGAGATTGATGGCAACATATCCAGCTTCGAGTGGAGCTGCTTGCATTAGTTTCATGCTATGTCATGGAGCTCCAAAAAGCAGACTAAGGAATAAGTTAAAATCTTTGACAGGTGTAACCTGCTTGGCATACCTGGACACCACTCCATCATGGTCAGTCTAAAATTGTGCCTAGGTCCGGTCAATTGCCAGCTGTGAATTCTGACCGGCAATCTGCATTTCCTAGGCATTTTCTGCATTGAAAAAATCAAACCTTCAGATCTCAAACGTCTATTTATTCAAAAACATTTTTTTTTTGTGTTTTTGCTTATACAATATTTCTTGATTGATCTAAATTTAGTTGTAAAGAAGATATTGTACTTTCTTGACTTTAGTATTGATTGGTGCTGATTGCATTTAACAAGCATTTCTTTGGATAATTTGATGCCACGTGTCATTGCTAACATGGTTGAGCAGTGATTCCCTTACAACTACTTTGTGATGTTATCAGATTGTGTTTATTAAAGTGGTACAGGTCCTCTTTCCATGATTAATAATCTCATTTCTGATATTACTGATAAATCCCTAAATTATATTGTTTCCTGATTTTGTGGTTTTTATCCTGCTAAAGCCACTAACCACTGGGCTGAAAACAAAACTGTAGAATTGGCTAGAATCAAAGAAAATCAACAAATTCCTTGAAAGGTGACAACCACAGAAAGGCAAGTATTTTTGCTGTGGAGTCAGTCAAAATCACTGGAAATGTGACAGTTTTGAAAGTCATTGATTTCCCTGCAGGCCAGTCCACCTACATGTACTGTACATGCTCATAGCATGTGTGGTGCATGCCCAGACTGAATGAACACTAAAAGCTATTGTTAGAGAACAGTCTGAACTTCTCAAAGTCGGGCAGTCAGGGTCGTACTGGCATATAGAGGAATCAGGCAGTGCCCTATGGGCAGGTCTGACAGATGAGCTTGTGGGCTGGTTTTGTAGAAGTTTGTTGGCTGCTTTATGGCCAAGTGCACCTGTGTTTACTGTTGGTTTCCCTAATATCACCACATGCATTGCCTGCTGCAAGCACAAAATGCATGCAGTGTCCAATACCTTGCATAATACCCATACAGCGTGTCTTTACAGATTCAAAACTGGCCTGATTTACAAATGTGGAGCACTTTTATAGCTATCTGGTTCTCTAATGAGGGGCATATTTATCTTGGTGCCCGGGCCCTGTTTTTGTCCCAACCTCTAACTGATTGGTTGACAAGTTTCTTGAATTCCCTATAGAGAAGAGTGTTTTATGGTCACGAGTGTTCAGTGTTTATTTTGAAGTCCTATTAAGGCTTAAAACTTTATTGAGGTAAGATTTGGTTATATGCAAGAATTCACCCTTACAAGAACAGATCTGATCAGATGGGTGGAGGGACATTTACATATATTTTGGTGTGGTGAAGAAAATAGCTGCAAACTGTATGCCAGGAAACAAATGGAACACTCTGCCTCACACTCCAGCCTGCAGTCAGCCTCATTGCATCATGGTAAATGTAGTACAAGTTTGTTCTTACTTTATTAAGTAGTCTGTATTGTTTCATCTTAGTAGGTGCAGGTAGTGAAGTATATCTCTGGACACATGTTTTGAGGTTTAGCCCTTCATCAGCAGAGAACAGCAGGTTTATCTCTGGGGTTGCTGGAAATGCTGCTACAAGTCAGCTCAGGTTTCACTACCACTCACTGGCACACAGGTGCTTCAATCGGAGCTCATCAGCTCGCTGGCTCAAGGGAGTCTTTTAAAACAGGAAACAGTTGGGAGCACCCTGCTTCACACTCCAGCATGAAGTCACCCCCATTGCATTATGGTAAATGTAGTACAAGTTTGTCCTTCATTAAGGGGTCTTCAGTTTTTCACCCTAGTAAGTGTAGCTAGTGTTGTATATCTCTGGACAGGTATTTCTGTGTTTAGCCCTTTATCAGCAGATCAGCAGAGAGCAGCAGGTTCATCTCTGGGGTTGCTGGGAATGCTGCCAAAAGTCCTCTCAGGTTTCAGTACCACTCACTGGCAAGCAGGTACTGCAACCAGAGCTGGTCATCTCACTGGCTCAAGGTAGCCTTTTCAGACAGGAAGCAGTTAGGAGCGTAAGAACAAACTTGTACTACATTTACCATGGTGCAATGGGGCTGACTGCAAACTGCATGCCAGCTGCAATACTTGAAGACAAATCACTGTATTTATGCAGCCAACTGCAGTCAGATACTAGGAAAGGCATTAATGGCTGTGGTAGTCGCATGTCAAGTATTGACTGACCAGTCTTTAGAGAGACTGATTCCTAAGTCACTAAGGACAAGATGTAGAAAGCTTTTTGCAAAGCACAAAGCCCATTTTGCGATTCGGTAACCTGGTTACCGAATCGCAAAATGGGTTTGCGAGTCGCAATTAGGAAGGGGTGTTCCCTTCCTAATTCCGAGTGGCAGTGCAATGCAGGGTTGCTTTGTGACCGCGAACGCGGTCGCAAACCAATCACAGCTTGCACCCTTTTGTAATGGGTAGTAACCCATTCCCCATGCGACCCCTTCCCCGTTGTGAAGGGCACTGCAAACGAAGGAAAACGGGCTGCATTAAAAAAAAAAAAAAAACTGCTTTATTAAAAAGCAGTCACAGGCATCGTGGTCTGCTGTCCGCAGCAGGCCACTATCCCTGTCAATGCCGCCACCTCATGATTATGATGGATGGATTATGACACCATCTTGTGAGTCGCAGATGGTGTCAGGGACACAATCCAACATTCTGAATTGTGAGTCGCTCTGACTCGCAATTTGCGGGTCACAATTCAGAATCTTCCTACATCTGGCCCCTAATCCCTATTTTCTTTTTACAACAGTTTTTGCTGACTACACTGTTCTCACACGTTGAGGCACAAGGCACGTCCTGATCCAAAACACAATCATTTGTAGAAATGAATGGCTGCAAACGCTTTCCAGTCTCACTTGTAGTCATCATTTCACAGCTATCTGGCCCATGCAAAGGTTAGTGGACAAACAAGGGGGCTGAGGCAGAGTCTGTAATTCCTTTGCGTCAAGAGCGCCCCCTATCTGAAGAAGACAGAAGGAGCACAAAACCTCGTCAGAGCGGGAAGCTGGCCTTTGGAGTTCTCAGACAGGATGCTTGGGGTGCAAACAGGTTTGATCCTATGTGTTTTGGCTCACTAACACTCAGAATACCTCAGAAAAGAAAGATACAGCTCAAACTGTTCATTTCTAAATAGGACAATAAAATTAACTTCAGAATCAATGAAAATTACAATTAAGTAACTCTGAAAAACAGATTTTAATTATATATATTTTTTTTTCATGCATGTGCCTCACGCTTTCAAGAGAGCGGAGCCAACAATAATAGCTGCAGTTAAAAATAAAGATTTGTTTGGATTTCAGAAGGCGACGTCCTTGTTTCACCAGCTGCTGACAAATAAGATATCTGACGTCAAACTAAACAAAAGGTAGGATTTAACACCTGGAAACCTAAAGTTATTTTGTGCAATGTGCCTGTGGTGTTCTGCAATTCTGCCACTTGCTATATTTTCTGCATATTTATGGATTTACAATACTTGCCACTTATTCCGTTAGCTCCTCCATAATTTGCAGATTTCAATACAAAAATTATAAGTCAAAGAGATCAAACATTAAGCACCAGTCACTTCAGATAGTCGAAAAAAGGTACCCTGACACTTTTCAGATTTTGATTGCTTTCGTCAAACATTAATCTGTGATATCTTTGCCCAGATGATGTTAATAGCCCCATTTGATAAACTGGGGACAGGATTTGTTTGCATCAGAAAACGAAGGCTCCTCATAATTGAATCCCATGCAGAATGGGTGGAACGAATGATACTTTGTCACAAAAAAGGGGTTTTCCTCTATGGATACAATCCATTTGGTTTGGCAGCTCCACTGCACTTTAATCAAGTGGGTGCCATGTTTGTTGCCACTGATCAGCAAAGGTTTTTCATGTTAATGGAAAAAAGATCTCAAAGTGTTACTTTGTTCCACGAAAACAGAAAAATACCACCCCTTTCTGCCTGTGCGTCAGTGTTTGATGTCCCTGTAAGGGACCCTTGTTTCTCACGTGGTAGTTCCCGTCATTAAATGTGGTAAGGGCCAGTGAGAGATGGGCCAGCAGATCAGCTGAGGTTCTGACTGTGTAAACTTGGCTCTGTCCCCACCTCTGACTGTTTGTGGAGCCCTCCTCATTTACACTGTGTTTGTTCTGCAGAGCTGGCTATAAATAGAAATACTAAACTCGAAAATGAAGCTGTATAAATACCACTGGGAGGTGCTGAATAAAAGAGGCACAACTTTTATTACAAGGAACAAACACTTATAGTCATACTTTCAATTTGTTTTATATAAATATAATTCTGTGAAGGTAGAAAGAACGGTTACATTAAAACTGGGTTTCTGTTCTTTTATGCAAGGCAAGTCCTCCTGAGTGTATGCGTTTTTTCTTCACAAATTATGCATTTTATAAAACTTTGCGATCCAAATTGTGTCTACGTATGTTGCAAGTTCCAGTAGACAGATAATGATTTCACAGGATGTGCAACATTTTTACTCCTAAGCCAAATATTGGAAAGACAGCCTTTTGTGATGGTAAGGGGTCGTCTGGGTTCCGAAAAGAGACAAGCAAACAAAACCATGGCCGTCAATTCACCAAAATACCAGAGGTAGCGTAAGTGACATCACGTGCCCTTTGACCTCCACTTTCATGCAGACACACATACAAATGCCCACAGTATGAAATTGGGTCTCTAGTTGACAGAGGTATACTCCCTTGTCCAAGTAGGGACCACAACACAACCCAAATCATCCTGTACTCACCCTCTGGTACCTTGGCACAGAGCAGGCAGGCTTAACTTAGAAAGCAATGTGTAAAGTATTTGTGCAATAAATCATACAGTTACACAGTGAAAGCACCATAAAAACACACCACACAGGTTTAGAAAAATAGATAATATTTATCTGAACAAAATAAGGTCAACACAATGAAAAGCCAATGTACACAAGCAAAGTTATGAATTTTTAAAGATTAAATCCCACTAAAGCACTTAGAAACACAATAGCTCCTAGTGATGTCATTGTCGGAGCCGTTCCCGATAATCCGACATCCCAGGCACTGGTCAGAGAGTCGCATGGACCTCCAGGTACAGTACCTTTTGAAAACAAAGAAGCAAAGATGTTGCACTTGGTCGGGGAGGTGAGGCCTTGCTGGGGCGAGTGCGTCAGTAGTCCCTTATGGTGTCTGGAGAGATACATTAATTACAAGCCCTTGATCCCACAAGGCTAGTGTTGACGCGTTTAGGCCTCTAAACTCTTGGCCTCTTCAGGACAGTCGAAGGACACTGGCACCTCTTTCTTTAATCAACGTAGTCACATATTGAATACAATCATCAGGCCAAATTGCCTATTTGTCTATTAGTATTATCCTGACACTTCTGGTTTTACAGGGCGGTAATGGCACCATGCAGTCAAAAGCCCGTATCAATTTTCAGAAGTTCGCTTAATTAAGGTATTGAGAGGTTAAAAAATTCAGAAGCACTACATAAATACCTTAAAAAATTGCTAGGTGTTTTCAGCTGGGTGCTAACCCCTTGGTCATCTTTATAAGGCAGGATCACAATGAGAATTGAGCTATAGTGACCTTAATGAGTTATTTCGTTGGGCATTTCCCATTTTGATGTTTTGGTTGTGCTTAGTTTTAAGTAAATTGTGTTGTGTAATTTATGTAATAGTTATTGATATGATGTGTAACTGCTGATGTCTATATATATGTTTTCATGATGAGGTATACATTGCTATCTGTAAATAAATAAATAAATATATATTGGAAAGTAATTGACCCTATTAACCAAAAGTGAGTTTATTGGTTAGCTTAATTAATTAATAGATTTGTCCCTGCCTGCTAATTTTTTGTGTATATGTCAAAGCCAATAGGCGGCTAAACTGAATACAGAAAGTAATGGCTAATGCCATGTTAAAGCCAATAGGCGGCTAAACTGAACAAAACATATAGGGGCATATTTATACTCTGTTTGCGCCAAATTTGCGTCGTTTTTTTCGACGCAAATTCGGCGCAAAACTAACGCCATATTTATACTTTGGCGTTAGACGCGTCTAGCGCCAAAGTATGAGGAATGAGCGTCATTTTTTTGCGTGAACGCCTTCCTTGCGTTAATGAGATGCAAGGTAGGCGTTCCCGTCTAAAAAAATGACTGCGACGCAAATGCGTCGTATTTATACTCCCGGGCAAAAATCACGCCCGGGAGTGGGCGGGGCAAAAAACCCCGCATTTGCGCCTCTTTTTAGCGCCTGGGTCAGGGCAGGCGTTAAGGGACCTGTGGGCTCAAAATGAGCCCACAGCTGCCCTCCCATGCCCCCAGGGACCCCCCCTGCCACCCTTGCCCACCCCAGGAGGACACCCAAGGATGGAGGGACCCATCCCAGGGACATTCAGGTAAGTTCAGGTAAGTATAATTATTATTTTTTTAAATATTTTTTTTGGCATAGGGGGGCCTGATTTGTGCCCCCCTACATGCCACAATGCCCAATGACCATGCCCAGGGGACAGAAGTCCCCTGGGCATGGCCATTGGGCAAGGGGGCATGACTCCTGTCTTTACTAAGACAGGAGTCATGTAAATGGCGCCTGGGCGTCGTTAAAAATGGCGCAAATCGGGTGGAGGCGATTTTTTGGCGTCAACCTGACTTGCCCCATTTTAAGACGCCCTAACGCCATTTTCCCCAACGCCGGCGCTGCCTGGTGTACGTGGTTTTTTTCCACGCACACCAGGCAGCGCCGGTCTGCTAGCGCCGGCTAACGCCATTGAATAAATACGGCGCCCGCATGGCGCTTCAGAATGGCGTTAGCCGGCGCTAATCTTTTTGGCGCAAAACTGCGATAGCGCAGTTTTGCGTCAAAAAGTATAAATATGGCCCATAATGTGCTACTGGTGAACATTGAGCAACTAATATGCGCAGTGGTGAAACACAAAGTCATTGGTCAAACACAATTAATAGCATCACACCTCCCTAGCAGACTTCAGAAGGAGACTCAAGACATGGCTTTTCGATGGAGACACAGAATCCTCACTGCCCAGATACACTTAGGACTGATAGTGCTGCACTTTACAAATGCTATGATTGGTTGATTGTGTAGGCGGAGAGAGTTGCTTAGCTAATTAGAGTTGTTTAGATAGATGGAGCTATATAGATAGATGGAGTTATACAGATAGATACATTTGTTTATCTATAAATACAGTTGCATGGATAAAAAGAATTGTAATGATAGGGTTCTATAGCTAAACAGATGGGGTTGTGTAGCTAGATAGAGTTGCATAGCTAGCTAGATAGGGCTGTATAGATAGAGTGGTACTGATAGATAGAGTTGTATAGCTTAATAGATAAATAGGGCTTTATAGACAAATAGATAGGGGTCTATAGGTAGGTGGATAGGATTGTATAGATAGGGCTTTATAGATTGATTGGGTTTTATAGATGGATAAAGAGGGCTCTAGAAAAAGAAAGGATTGTACAGACAGATAGGGTTTTACAGATAGATAGATAGATAGATAGATAGATAGATAGATAGATAGATAGATAGATAGATAGACTTGCAAGTGCAGATATATAGACAAGACGATTGATAGGGCAGGAAACTGGGATATGTAGCAGAGCTTTAATTAGTGATATTATTGTTAAATGTCTTTTGTAACACAACATCTGAAAGCACTTAAAACAGGCTAGAAAGCCATGTAATCAGGACATACAAACTGAATTTGTTTGCAAACATAACAACATAGGAAACTAGGAAACTATATAACCAGGACATACAGACTGCTTCACTATATAACTGTAGTTCTCAATTAAAATACATAGCAACATGAAATAAGGGAGTGCAGTTATAAATGCACTTTAGAGTAAGCATACTAAAACAAGCATTTGCAATGCAACGGGTCTCGCGTTTGCTCACATTAGCGCTATTAGCATTGTAAACTCCTACCGGGACTTTTCTTACCACATAAACTAATAAGAAAATAAGGGAAAGTAAAACAGTTTTACATATGCAAGCTGATGGTCGCCATGACATGCAAAACGCTCAACTTCTGCCCAGCGAGATCGCGCTGCCCAGGAAATGAAAAAATAAAATAGCCCTGAAAGCTACTGAAAACACAGAGCCTCAAATGTTTTCAGTAGTTTACCGGTGCACTGGAGCACGCCTTTCACAAACAGAATCAATTAATTTTTGAAAGGGAAGCCCATAACCTAATGAAAGTGATGGGCATGACATGGGCATGGCTAGAAGCCCACAGAGAGATTACAACATGGTCCAGAGCGCTTGCACATGCTTGACCCTGAAAAAGCAGTTAATTGTTTTAACTTTAAAACGGCAATTGGTTTGGTGGGAAAAGACATTCCAATACAAACTAATAAAACATTTTTTTTTTAAATACTCTTCTAGGAAGTGCTGGTGCTAGGAATAATAATGGACACCATTTAGATAGAGCGCACCTCAAGTTTAATTTCCTCCAGGTGGACAAATGAAAAGCTTTGTGATTGCTCAACTCAAGAGCACTCTTTTAATCGATGGTGGGTAGATGAAAAGGTTGAGTTGTCCTTGGTGGGATTCACACATCTGACATACACAATCCATAGAGATCTCTGCAGCAGTAGGCACTTAACCCGCTGAGCTGTTCTACTGCCACAGCAGTCATTTCTGCAGCTGGTTTCTCATCTGTATAAGTGACATGGAAGTTTGGGATGTCCTAAAGTACAGTGAAAAAGGACAAACTGTAAGCTGTTTAAAAAGCTGAAAGATATAAAATGCATTTTCAGCGGAGGATAGAAAAGGCTGGGTCAGTCCCATTGAGCCCCTTTCCGCACAGGGACTTATACAGTTTATGTTTCAAACTTGCTTTGGTACTACCAGTGTGGGAAGACTGGAACATGAAATTTCATTTTAAGTAAAAAACCACACGTGACTTAATAACACAACATCACTGTTATATTAAAGTGCCTAGAAACTGATGCAAAATATTGTGAACCAGTGCACTTGCTGGCTCTTAATGTTCTTTCCTGCAGTAGAGGGCAGGGCTGCTGATTCCCTGAATCTGTCTCCAGAAAAGGAAAGATTCTGAAATCTGAACTGCTGGTAGCCAAGGAAAGTCCGAGTCTGTGTCAGAAGGTAAGAAAGCACAATTGGGGCTGCATTTCAGAAATAGATTGTAGGCTGCAGCTTTCCTTGATGGGGTGGTTATGGAAGTGAAATCCGTGGCATGTTATTGCACACTCATACTAGTATTATTCTCCGTAGTCAGATCCCAGCACACCTGGCAGTAATCACAGAGAACCATCTGCTCGCCACTTCATTCAAGGGCCACACTCGCCACGCTCCCTCGTGGACCACATTTGCCTCAGAGAAGGGAGCCAAAAAAGTATCATATTTTTCCATTTGTTGAAAGCAGCCCTTCGCCTCTTGTTTGGGGGGTGCTACAACGGATGAAATATAGGGCCACATGCACCATACTTTTTTGGGGTCACAAACATCCCAATCCGGCCATGTACCAGAACAAAAATGCATTTTGGTATCTATGAATTCCAATTTGTGATTCAGTAACGTGTTATCCAATCTCAATTTAAATTGTGAATACATAACAGTTCCGTATTAGGAGGGGCATATTCAGGGTGTCCCCTCCTGATACCACGTCATTGATGTATATAGGAATGTATTGTGACAGAAATGCCATTGCAAAACATTAGCATTTTAGGTGGTAACCCATTCGTAAACATGAAGGGGTCCCCAACGAACACCTTACCCTTTGTGAATGGTAGCAAACATTTTTTGAAGAGCGGGCAGTGATCCCATGGACCACTGCCTACTCTGGAAAAAAATAAAAGAAAACTTGTAATTGTTCTTTTTATAACACACCCTTTTTTATTAATAAGGAAAACTGGCTGTTTTTAAAAATAAAGATTGCTTTATTATAAACAATCACAGACATGGTGGTCTGCTGACCTGAGCAGGCTACCATCCCTGTGATTTTAGTATTTTCTAATAGGTCGCAAATTGCAAACTGCCTCATTAATATTAATGAGGTATGTCGAATTGCGACCCATTAGGAAATGCTAAATGAAATTCATGAAGTTTCATACATTCAAATAGTGAATATGTAATTGTGTTTCGTAGAGAAGTACAATTAGGTAATTGCTATTTGAAATAATGATACATCTGGCCCTAGTTCAGTATGACTGAAATGCACAAAAGTTGCATTCCAGTTGCAGAAAATGGAATAATGATGGTTTTCTCCCACCCCTGGATTTCTCACCCTCTGCCGAGGATGTGCTCTATGACTGTTATAGCTGTTCTATTCCGATCAAAAGAACTGATAACAGGGAAACAAGAAACAAGAGAAAAACCACAAAAAAAAACACAATGGAAGGCACAGCATGCAGGGGGAGATGGAGGGGAAAATTGAATAGTTTCCCAATTTATGTTGGGAGCAGCGGACAGGCACTGATTAAGTTGAATCAATCAATGCTTCGTCCGTGTGCCACATAAAGGATTGGAAGTGATGCTTGTCCTGCACTGGACAATCAAGGAGGCTGAAAAAAACAGTGACACTGAAGCCAGCAAATGGTAAGTAAGAGGCAGGCTCCAAGCCCTTTTTGTAAACAATAGTGCATCGCAAGTGGAGCATGTGCTAGCGCATGTACTTGCAGGCTGGACCCTAAAAATGGGACCAATCCTGACAAATCCCAGAAATTTGGACAGCCTACTTATTTGGCAGAAGGAGGAGCAATGGGTGCTTAGAACAGGGCACAGGATATAGCTACCAAAGCGAGCAGTAGTTCTACTTCCAGCGTGGCCTTATACAGCACTGAGAACAATTTACAGCTGCTACAAAATATCACTACAACTCTCTGTTCTTTTAATAAAGCAAATCCTCACAAGCTTCACATTTTGGAAAGCATGTACTTTAAAAAGAAATTGCAAATTTTTATGTCTTGGAACATCATAAATTTGTATCAATGTTCAGTATTTGTATAGTGATTCACCTAGAACTGGAATGCAAGTTGTTTCTTGACGGGTTTTGTTCTGTGGAAAACACAAAGGGCCTGATTTAAGGAAGTGGGGCTGCACCCAGTACAGCTCCACTTTTCTTGTTCCCCTAAGTGCTCCTTACCGCCACCTTGGGTGCACCATTTTTAAAATAAAAGGCACCATGGAGCAGGGTAGGGAGCAAAGGAGTCAGAGTTCCCGATGCTACTGATGTACTCAGCAGGAGTAGCGCTATTTATTCAGAACCTCTAATGGGGGGATGCCCCCTTTGTATACATTATGCCTGGCGCAGGCATAATGTCACGCAAAGGGTTACAACGTTGTGCAATGCATGCATTGTGACACTTTGTAAATATGGTGCAGCGTTTTTGCCCATCTAACCCCACATTAGCATAAAACAAAATTATGTTAATGTGTTGTTAGGATAGCTCCAGGGGTTCCCAAATCAGCTCCCAAATCTTACCTATGCACAAGACCTTAAAGCTTCCATTGTATTTTATTACTAATACTAGCATTAAACTTTTCTTCTTATAACTAATACATTGTTCCATGAAAATGTGGAATCCCCTGATTCATTATATCGAACCATGTACTGCTTACAAACCCAAACAAGTCTTCTTTGACAAACAATACACGTGTATTACATAAATAAAATTACAAAATCAGATTTTCATAGGCCTTACACTGGCAGAATGATACAACAAACAAAAACACACCACCAGGGAGGAAATTAGAAACCACCTTAACAGATTCCCCTACTGCAAATGTTAATTTCCACTAATAAATGCAAGCTCTCTCACAGGCTAACCACTACAGGCCTGTCCTACCTTTTTATGTGTGGAGTTTTCCATCCTGAATATGGAGTCTCTGCAGTCTTAAACTTACAATTAAATCATTTTGTTTGGGAATATGAAAAAAGAGTAAACTTACAGAAAAGTGTAAGTTTACTTTTGTGAATCAGGCCCTTATTTTATTACAGCGATTTAAAAACAAAAACTAAACAACCATTTAGGAAATCTTGCTACAAAATAGTATCAGAGATCTTTAAAAATGGAATTGACCTGATTTCTAATATAATCCGATCAGTGGAATCAGACATATTAATCTCCCTATACTAAACGAGCCTACCAAACACTAACTCGAATCAGTGATTAAGTAGTGACTTAAAAGAAGTATGCAATAAACCACAAATGGATACAGGTTAGCCCTTCTCCAGCAACCAGCCTTCCGAAAACTCAACTATCTACCAAGGCATCACACTTATCAACCCAACACAGAAGAAAAAGTCCACTGAACAATAAAAACAGAAGTAGGAAAACAGAAGTATGCAATGGACCAAGACTAAATGCAAATCAGCCCTTATCGAGTACCTAGCTCTTCTAAAACTCAACTATCTACCAATGCATCAAAATTATAATAAAGGCACTGCAGGGATGCAATTCCGCTGAATGATAAAAGCGTGTTTATTAAAAGGAAGCCTTAATACCAGAAAACATGAACTACCAGGAACAAGTTGCGCCAGAAATTGATGCAAAGACTCATCTTGCAGTAAAATATAATGCCAAATATAATGCCACATGATGACTTTGCATTTAATGTAATTACACATACTTTTGTGCAATTTTACTGTAATTTCACATAATTATTCAAAAGCAAATTATGTAAATGTTGCAATCCCCTAAATGAAATATGAGAAAGGGCACCAAAATGCTCAAATATTTACTCAGTATTTACAACTAATGATTGCAAAAATCTGGTCGCTATTTACTACCTGTAATTTCTAGGACTGGGCTGAGTTTGTGTAGCCGCGCTATTTGGAACTCCACAAAGTCGCAAGACAACTTTGTAGTGATATGAGGAGTTCTGCTAGCGGCAGAGTTTCTTGCCATGCCCGTTTGTGTGACATTTAAAATCACTGACAATGTGAAGTACTTCCTTGCATTGGAATTCTCTCTCAAATGGCACCATGCGGTTCGCATGGGTGTGCCCATCCTGTTTTATTTGTTGTTGTTATGGTGCTGGGGCCTACTTTTATATCCCTCTATATCTATCCCATCTCACACTTTTAAAACCTATTTTTCCCTAGTTTCTGTTTAATATATTACTGTTGGACCTGGCCTTTGTGGAAGGTTCATCCCCTGGCTTTTTGCCTCCTTCCTCCTGTTTTTTCAGACCTCTCGTTGTTGGCTCTAGGACTCTGAGCACTTTATCACTGCTGATCAGTGTTAAAGTGCAGGTGCTCTCCAATCTAAAGTTAGTATGATTGGCTTATACCTAATTGGCCTTTTTAATTTACCTATAAGTCCCTTGTACAGTGGTATCTCCATACCCAGTGCATGTAAATTAAATGCTACGAGTGGGCCTGCAGCTCTGCTTGCACCACTCACTGAAGTAGCCTTTCAAACCTGTCTCAGGACTGCTAGCGCAGGGCCTGTGTGCACAGTTTTCTGCCACACGGACCAGACATCTAAATTTACTTGTCAGGCCCAGAACTCCCTTTTTACTACATGTGAGTCACCCTAAGGTAGGCCCTAGCTAGCCTTATGGGCAGGGTGCTATGTATGTAGAAGGTAGGACATGTGCCAGGTTGCATGGCCTGTCCTGGTAGTGACATATAGCCTAACTTGGTGTCTCACTGCTGTGAGTGCTGCCTTCTCATAGGACTGCATTAGAAATGTCCAGCCTTATGTGTACGGGGTATTGTCTGATTTATGAGGGGTAGTGTAGGCATGTTTGGTATGGTTGTAATGGTTATGAGAAATGCTGCTTACTGGATTTTTTATTACTATTACAGAAATGCCACTTCTAGGAAGTAAGCATTCCTCTGTGCTATGACTCTGGTGTTTTGCAGCTTGACCCCAGTCCACGTCTGGTCAGAGTGACAGTTGGGCTTTGTGCATACTTTTCAGACACTCTGTACACAGGGAGGGTGAAGGTGTCACAGAGGTGCAGCTGCATACTGAACAGTCTTCCTAGGCTGAGAGAAGGTAGAGGCAGGGCACATCTGCATTTGTAAAGGCTGTGCCCTGGCCTCACACAATAGGGTTGTTTACCCCCAACTGATGTTTGGAGCCTGTGCTGGAGGAGAGAAGGGACACTCCCAGAACTAGGTGCAACTGGTTGGAACCTCCTCCCCCCTTCCTTTGTAACACACTGTAAAAACTGAGTATAAGTACAGGGGAATTTCCCCACAATTTGGAGACACTTGGGAACTCTTGGAACTTACCTGGAACTGGACACAGACTGCTGGAGGGACTCACCAGGAATAACCATGAACTGCTGCTGCTGTGCTGACCTGCTTGGTCACAGTAAGGAACTGCTACTTGCTTGCATTCATCTTGTGCTGGCCTGCTGCTGGGACCTGTCGCCCTGTGCTACTTGAGTATTTTGTCCCCCAGGGGCAGGGTTCCGTGGTCCCTGACTACTGGAACAACCAGAAGCGCATGAGGATCACTTCTTAATCAGGACCCTAGGCTTCGAGGAGCGCTCATCTATTGAGTTAAAGAGCGCTGTGAAAGCGCTTGTTGTTGCAAGAATCACCGCCATGACCCAGGCTCATGGGAGGGCCCTAGCGCTTTGAAAAGCATGTTGCTGTGTCCCGTTTCACCGCCACAACCTGGGCTCTCTAATTATCCCAGCATGTCAGCGATGTGCTGCTTCTGTGCCCCCGGGGCATGAGGAAAATCCAAAGAAAGGAACTCAGAGCAAGCATGCTCCTATCAGTGCCTCCAGGGCAAGGTTCGCTCAGAGAAGCACCCCCGGGGCACCAGCAGGCCCTGACTTAGGCCTAATCACAGCTGCAACCCGGCTGGGAGCTTAAACACTCGCGCACCAGGTGTGGGCGAGTGCTCCGTGATGGCCCCAGGAGGGAGGAAGACCTCATCAGAGGTCTCCCCCAGATCCCTGGGCCACCTGGACAGCAGGACGTCAAGGAGTTAAGGGAAGGACCCCTCCTCCCCTGGTCGCTGCCAGAGGAGCATGAGGCTCCAGTGATTGGTGGGCACGGTGAAGGGTGGGCGGGTTGGAAGCCTCATCAGAGGCTTCCTGCACCGCCGGGCCCCCTTTGTGTACTTTTGGGCATTATTGTGATCCCCCCCATGTGGAAGGGCCAGTGGAGGCCCAGGGGGCCCCTAGAGATTGCAGGCCCCAGGAGGGGCCCATTATGAACTGGAGGGGATGGGTGGCACCCCCCTCGTTCCCTTCTTGTTTTGGCTGACTTTGGCCCCCCTTGTGGGGGCCGGTTGAGGCCAAAGGTGGCCCCCCCAGAGATTGTCATAATCCAGAGGGGAGGCGTGCTGCCTCCCTATTCCTCCAAATCACTGAAGGGCCCCCGTTTTGCACAGTGGAGCACCAGGGGCCCCTTTTGATCTTTTCATGGCACTGGAGGTGCCTTCATCATAAAACCAGGTACTTTTAAAAGGACAATATATATATATCATAGGTTCTCTATATAGACATTATGTTGCCTACCTATGTTTATGATGTTTCATTTATGTATGCAAATGTTCCTTTTATGGGCATGACATGCTAATATGGTTTCCTGACTTGCCATAAGTTTTATAATGTTCCTGATTTGGGCATTTATGATTTTTCTATGACAAGTACTTTTATTTAGTAATGTGATTCCTGACTACTGCTTATGTTGAAGAATACTAGGTAACCTGTGTGTTATATGTGACTACTGCTAGTTCTGTAAAGTAACTAATGTGTAACGTTTTGACCACTGCTAAGGTAGCAGGAATTTACTGATATGTTGTGTTTGGTCTAAGAATTGCGTTGTGTACAATACAGTATATTTTCATATAACTTGGTGTTGTGTTTACTTTGTGGTGGGGATAGTGCATCACATGTGTTGTGTGTGTTGTGCACACGATTTACACATTGCTTCTGGGATAGGCTTCACTGCTCGTGCCTAGCTACCAAGGGGGTGAGAAGGGACGTGTAACTTTCTTGCCCTGACTACAGTGGGGGGGGTTCTGCCTGGCTTAGGTGCATACCGTAGCCAACCAGAAACCCATTTCAAACAATTACCATTTCTCTTTGTGTTTTTATATTTTTACTTTTCTTCTTTTTTTGTGTTTTTTGTGACTTTTTTACTTTTTTTGTGCTTTACTTTATTTTTTTCCCTTCCTTCTTCCTTATCTCCTCTTCCTCCAAGTCCCCAGTGCCATGGCAAAGAAGGGGGGCTGCAGCACTAGGTGCCCAACCACTACCGTCATCCACCTTCCTTGTGGGTGGCAGCAACGTGAAGCGATGCAGCCCAGCTCCATTTTTTCCAAGGGGAAGGTGGCTATCTAGGTGTTTTATGTGCCTCACCACTTACCCTCCAACTTGGCAGCAGACGGCAGGCCCAGGTCTGGGAATGGCCTCCCGGAGCACCAGCAATGCTGGGAGAGGGTGCTCCAGACTGTGTGCTGCAGCTCTGGGGCCCGGCGAACCCAACAACAGCTTACGCACTGGTGGCGTCAATATCCTAGACTGTGAAACAGACCTGCTTGACCTGCTAGGCATAGAGGTTGCCGGGCTCAAGTGAGTCATATTAATTATTAGTTGTGTTCTACGCTAATAGTTTCTTCCCAAATAGTAAGCATGTTGCTCACATGCAGATAAATTAACTTTATGTTACAAATATAATGTTATGTGATCATCATCTAGACAGGTGTTCGACGCTACCTAATTGTACTTGTTTTTGACACTTGCTTGGGCTGATTAAGCAATAATTCAGAGACTCCTCCTGTGCCCTATCTAAGGTATTCATAGTTAATATCGATATTAGTGAGGTAGCACTTTCTCTCACTTCTCTATGCCTTTATTTGTTGCAGCTCATACAGTGCAAACTGCCAGGTACTATCCCAGTGATGTGTAGTATGCATGCATGCATCCAATCTGTGCACTGAGAGATTGATAATGAGATGAGAAATCATTCATTGTAATTTATTAGTAATTCCAAAATGTAGTTTAGGAAATTTGGAATAAAGTTAGGAAAATTGGAATAGGACGGTCCATGATACTAATATTACTAGTATTATTATACAGGCGCTCTGAACCTCTGACATAGAAATGTTATTGTATTTGCCTTTGCCTTTAAAAAATAATATTCTTGGAGAGATTATTCATTAACAGTACCACTGGGGGGCGTGGAAAACATGGCGATCGGAGCTGCGGCATAAACCGCAGCTCCGCACCGGCCCACTAAATTCATCCTGTTCAAGGCACCTATCATTCTTCCCGAGTGAGGTGCCGTCCGCCCAGCTGCCCGGGAGCCCTGCCTGCGGCGGCGGCTTCGCTCCGGACGCTGTTGCTGCCTTCTTCGCGGTTGGAGAGCTGCCGTGCCGCCGGGCCGACGCCTGCGGCCTCGGCTGGGCTGGGCGCTGTCTGGCGACGCGGGCCGGCTCCGCCGCTGCTCTGCTGTGACGCGGCGCTGCCCTGGGGGACCGCGCCTGGATCTCCCGTGGCGCTTGGGGGGTCCGTGCCTAGGAGCCCGCTTGCTGCCGATCTCCCCTGGAGGAGGGTTGACGCTGCGGCACCGGGTCCGGCGCTGTGCCGCGCCCCACCCACCGTTGAAGGTCGCCGCTGCCTGCGGCCCTCGGGCAGCGGAGCTGCTTGCCGGCTTGGGCCCAAACTCCCCTTACTAAAGGGGAGAGCTCTATCAACATCGGATCGGGCCCGTGGTGCCTGGGCGCCGTGTCTTGCCTGGGGGCGGCCCACGAGTGCAGGGGCCTGGGGACTCCACACACGGCCTGACAACAAGATGTCCGATGTTGCCAGCGGGGTAACACAGGCCTGACACTTCATTCAGAGGACCCCCTGCCAGGCCCCATGTGCCCACACAGGATCAACGCTGTGATAGAAGATGTGCCCTTCGGCAACACAAACCGAGTCGCGGTGAGTACACAGGACTCTGACCCCCCCTGGCCAGCTCACGCTGAGCAGTCTTCCTCGCTCGGCATTAATGGAATATTGAAGTAATGTGCTGGTGCGCCCACTGCCTTGTCCGCACAGCGCACTCCTCACATCCTGGTCACATCGTCGCCCAGGCATTGAGTTCATCATTGAGGCTCCGCTAGCGTGGAGGTTGGGGGCGAAGTCGCAGCTCCCCGGCAGAACCAGTGCTCCTATCAGACCGCGTCTCGCGAGCCCGCAGCGATCTTCACCAGACCTTCGGTGTCACTAATGGTACTCTCATTGCTTGCAACTGGGGAATCGCCGGGAGTACTGAATTTTGGGCTGCCCCCTATGGCGAGGGGCGTCGCGCATAGTACCAAGCCCAATTAGGTCCTGCTTGCTATTTGGGGCGGTGGCTGCTATGCGACGAGGAGCAGCTAAGTACCAGACTGGCCCCAAACCTACAGGGACGGAGTAAGAAAATGGAGGAACTAAAATAGACATCAACACCAGAACGGGACACGCAATTCCCTCCTGAACTTCAAGCCAGGAGTGCTGGGGGACGTGCCGAGGGGAGACCGAAGGCGGGGACGGACGCTCCCAGCAAACAGTTGGCTGGTAGCCCTGGCTGAACGATCGGGGCAGGACAGCAAGAAAATAATGGTCAAACCAAAACACCCCAAAACGGGGTCTATGGGAGAAGGAGACCTCCCCCAACCGACTGGCCATGCGGATACGCAATCGTCCACACTGCTACAGCTGAATGAAACATTACGCACGCATTCCCTCCAATTTGATAAAATTATGCAAGCAATAACGGACACTAAATCCTCGCTAGAAGGGAAAATTGACACTGCAGTACTGGAAGTCTCATTGCTGCGCGCTGACCACCGCAAATTAACTAGAAGGGTCCACGACACTGAAACGTCACTGAAAACTATCCAGCCAGAAGTAGTGGATATGAGAATTAAAATGCAAAAAATGGAACTGGACATAACTCAGCTACAACGTAGGGCTGAGGAAGCTGAAGGACGGTCCAGACGAAATAACATCAGATTCCTTGGAATCCCTGAGAGAATCGAACACCCTAAGGCAGAGGTGTTCTTAGAGACCTGGCTGAGGAACACACTTAAAGAGCAGTACCCTACTACAATACCAGTGATCGAAAGAGCACACAGAATACCGAGCAGACCACCTTGTCCGGGAGCGTCGCCCCGACCACTAATAGCCCGCTTCCTAAATTATAGGGACAGAGACTTGGTCCTTCAGCACTTCAGAACGTCTGACCAGATCATGCTGGAGAACAGCAGAGTAACTGCCTACCCTGACTACACAATGGAGGCACAAAGCAAGAGAGTTGCGTATAACAAGATCAAGCAGTTGCTCCGAGAAAAAGGCATCACTTATTCCCTTATGTTCCTGGCACGACTACGCATCGTCATAGACGAGAAAACCCTAATGTTTCCCACCCCTGAAGATGCATGGACATGGATCCACGCTAAAGGATTGGTTGATCCTGCCAAGGAAGACACATTATCCGAAGAATGGTCTACCGCTAGCTCCAGAAAGAAGAAAAAAAATACTAAAACATCCTCCCGCCCCACAAAAGCGCAAATATTAAAAGACACTAACTCATTTGCTCGTGGGACGCTGGATACCAGGAGCGAAATGAACACCAATGACACCGCCTCACACGGGGTAGACACAAGCCCATCCTCCTCCCCGTTGCTGACGGGCCCGGACCTCACGCCGCGTTCGGCGGACGAGCTTTAAAAGTGAAGAGCTGCCGTCCATGGCACCTCCCCAGCGGCGGCAGCGGCAGCGACCCTCTCATCGAGATCCGCAGTGAATAACAGCCATCAATATGAGAAGCAATGACTGAATCCTCGAAAGCTGCACTGGGGCGCATGGGACAGCACAGGTGTGAAGTATCCTGTAGGTGGGCCACCCAATGGCCCGATATCGAGTAACCCACGTCCCCCTACACCTGAAAGGTATCCGAATGGAACTGACTTCCCTGGAAGCCACGTTAGGCACCGGTTCTGCCACTTTGTTTAATGGATGTATACAGTCCGCAATATCCTTTTGGTTGTTATATCTGTCTTTTTCTTTTCTACCCTTAGCCCACTATGGGCTTATTATTCACTTCTCGGAGCACGGGGCGGAGCGGGCGGGTGGGGGACTCGGGGTGGATTGATGGGGGAGCGGCCAGGGGGTGCGGGGGGGGTGGATGGGGCGGGAACAGATCAGATAGCTCTCTACGCCACTACACAACATAATGAATAAGGAACCCAGATATAATATCATAACTTGGAATGTGAAGGGCATGGCCGGTACTAGCAAACGTCATAGAATACATGCGTACTTAAAACACCACCACATACATATAGCAATATTACAGGAAACACACATTAGGTCTGCAGAGGCCGCTCGGTTAGAAAAGTGCTGGACGGGCTCAATATACAGCGCTGGCGACTCTTCCTTCGCCAGAGGGGTGCTGATCTGGATAGCGCCGGGTGTCCCTTACACAGTACAACACAGCACAAAAGACAAGGAGGGCAGGTTTATACAATTAAAGGGGCTGTTGGACGGGGAGGAACTCGTGATAAACGGGCTATATGTACCGAATATCAAACAAGGCGAATTTTTACATACTAAGGTTTCACAATTAGCCAACGACCTAACTACATCATGCGTATGGGGAGGGGACATGAACTGTGTTCCACAAATAGATAATGATAGATCACACCCTCCGCTTGTGGCCGCCTCAACAATGAAAAATTCCCTAATACTGGGCGCGTGGATGGAGGAACAACGACTGATCGACATATGGAGGCACATGCATCCACTTGAAAGAGCGTATTCCTACTGTTCCCCAGTACACCTATTACATACTCGAATAGACCTCATCCTCACCTCACAGAACCTAACACATAAAATAATGAGAGCGGAGTATTCTGCTAGGGTAATCTCAGACCACTGCCCACTCATAGTACAAATAAGATGGGGCAGACCTCGCTCATGTATTCCTACCTGGCGACTGAAAACGCAACTATTACAAGACCCCCCTTTTAGGAAGGATATTGCTACACACATCTCAGCATATTTCACGTTAAATAATGGGACGTCCAGTTCAAGGGCCATTGAATGGGATGCACATAAGACAGTCATAAGAGGGGTATGCATATCAACCACAGTAGGAGTGCGGCAAGCATTGATGCGCGAACTTCGAGTATTAGAACAAGAAATTCAGTCAGCTGAATGCGAATTCGCTAAAGGCTCAATAACATCAGCGATACTCACTAACATGCGCTCCAAATGGACCGAAACAGACAGCCGCCTCAGACACTTCGACTATCGACATTACATGGCGCGTACGCATGCAGAAGGCGACAGATCCGGTAAATTATTAGCGTGGCTTATAAATAACGAATGCCGGAACACCCCCATAGGCGCTATCCGCCTGTAAACAGGGCGGATAGTTAACACACAGGCAGAGATAAATAATGCTTTCAGGGAGTATTATAGCTCGCTGTACCAGGCACGGCCTCTGCCCACCAATACCCAATTAAACAACTTCTTCGGCAGCATCACCCTGAACCACCTGACCGCTGCTCAAACTGCAGAGTTAGATAATCCGATAGAGACTGCCGAAATCCAACGAGCATTGCTGCAGTTAGCACACGGCAAAGCGCCCGGCAGCAATGGCATTCCTATAGAATACTACAGCACGTTTCAATCTCAGATTTTAGCCCCATGTCTGGTAATGCTGAAGGAAGCTCTGGAACTGGGCCAGCTCCCTGATGCATGCCGTGAAGCATTGATAGCAGTATTGCCGAAGGCAGGCCGAGACCCATTGGATGTTCGCTCATATAGGCCATTATCATTACTAAATACAGATTGCAAACTACTCTGCAAAATACTAGCCAACCGTCTGCTCCCATACGTATCAGAGTTGGTACATCAAGATCAGGCAGGCTTCATAGCCGGTCGCAGCACATTCAGCAACATCAGGAACCTACTACGCCTAATGAAAAATTCCCCGGTAGAAGGTGAGCAGCAGGTGGCAGTTTCATTGGACATAGAGAAAGCGTTTGATACGCTGGGATGGCCTTTCCTAACAGAGACACTCAAACGGATGGGCTTCGGGCAAACATACATTGGCTGGGTGAGAACATTATACACTGACCCAACAGCTAGGGTTAAGACGGGGGACACTATCTCTGAAAAATTCAACATTGGTAGAGGCACCAGACAGGGATGTCCGCTATCTCCATTGTTATTTGCTTTAACTATTGAACCTCTGGCCGCCCGCCTTCGCATAATGGCCCCCACATGGGGTGTTTTGGATGGCCAGACGCACCAGATAGTCCCCTTATATGCAGATGATGCGCTGATCTTTCTACGAGATCATTCGGGAGCCCACCCGGGCCTGCTGGAACTTTTAGAAAAATTTAGCTCAGTGGCCGGGTTAACAGTGAACTGGGCAAAATCCTGCATATTCCCTATGCGCCCGGTCCCTGAGGCACTCAGAACACTATCGGGTCCGGGTGGCTTGAAATTGTGCTATACAACATTTAAATATCTAGGTGTAAATATATACCATGATAGTCAAGATCTTAGAGATGGTAACCTTGGCCAAGTGATCAGATCAACGAGGGGCTCCTTATCCTTCTGGTGCTCACTCCCATTGTCCCCTATGGGCAGAGTAGCCATTGCAAAGATGATAGTGCTGTCACGACTCCTCTATTATTTTATGGCATTACCCTTGGTACTCCTGGGCTCCTTTTTCAAACTATTGAATAGCTTACTAACGGACCTAATATGGGGCAACGGCCACAGACGCGTCGCATTAACAAAAGTGCTCCAACAGCTCAAACTGGGGGGGATGGGCGCCCCCAAATTTGAAGCATACTACGCAGCTGCTCAGATACAATGGGTATCCACTTGGGTTGGAAACTCCGCAGGGGCCGAAACTCAGAGAGTGTTGTTAGATCTCGGCAGTACAGAAGTAATGCAATACCTCATGAATCGGACCGATCCAGTACACACTAGTAATGTACTGCTGTACACCGCACACTGTGCTTGGGGCCGGTACGCTCTGAAACGCGCAAAAGATCCGCAGTACTCACCGAGGATCCCACTGTTGGCTCAACCGACATTAGCAAAAATAGCAGCCAAAGTGGGCCTGAACACATGGGGTAGCAGGGGCATACATACACTAGGGGACATTTACCAGGATGGGCAACTTCAAACTAACGAGGCATTAGCCGATAAGCATGCGCTGGGTCGGGGTGGATTCATAGCTTACGGGGCAGTCCGGCAGGTAATGCAAGAGTGCTGGAGAAGCGGTAATTCGGAACCAGATGTCTCACCTTTGCTTCAGGAGCTGCTGGGGAGCACTAACGCCCCATCAAGTATATCGAATATATACAACATCCTCGCTGCCCAGTCTGAACACAAACAGGAACATGCAAAAAATAAATGGGATTGTGTGTTACCGGAACCATTAACACACAATTCATGGGAACAGGTGATGAAAATGACTCGCGAGGTCTCACGTAACCCCCGCTTCCGTTACACACAGTTTAACTATGTGCATCAGACTTACTTATCACCACACTGCATAACGCGCATGTATCCCCGATCACTGCAGACATGCCCCAGATGCGACACAGAAGAGGCCACTTTCTATCACATGACATGGGAATGCCTCCCGGTCCGAAACACATGGATTGATATAATAAAGTTGTTAGCTGAATGGGCAAACACCACATTATCTCCTACTCCCGAGGTGTGCCTACTGGGTATAACACCCCTTTCCAAAAAACGCAAACGTACATATAAATGCATTGCCCTGGCATTGGTGCTGTATAGGCGCCTTATTGCCATGAAGTGGAAAGCCCTGGCCGCTCCCAGTGTTGCCCAGTGGCGAGAGGAGGTAATACGGTGGGCCAAAGCAGAGACACACACCCTACAGATTTTACTGGATAAAGGTATACTAGTTAAAGGCCTAGAGGTATGGAATTCATTTGTGATAGCTGCAGAAAACAAAGACGATGAACGCCCTCCCTAAATAAACGAGAAAGAGATAATTGCCGTCACCTCAGCGGCCACAGCAAAACATTATCCTAGAGGCTGAGGGATGCGCATGGGGGAAGTAATGAACCAATACAAAACCGCAACACCCTTCGCATGAACAGGCCAGCTGTCAGGGCACTCATGATTAAAAGTTAATACGGTATAGAGACTTTAGCTTTGGAATGGCAATAACACCATAGAGAGTTCATACACCATTTATTTTTGCAGTACAAAGTTCGCCATCAATATAAAACAAATCATCCTTAAATTCGGATATTCATGCAGTAGCCAAAGCTTTAATGTTCATGTAGCAACCATAGCCAACACGTGTTTCATCCTATGAGAGAGTATTCTCACGGACTTCATCAGGGCTTGATTCAAAATAAGTTTTATATAGGAAATCAGTCCTAGTAAGACTCTGTAGAAAATCCAAACTGGCCACTGAGTGGTTTGTATCAACTATACGTTGAAACACAGTTACAATTCTGTTACCTAAAACACTGCACAACTAGTGGAGAGTTCCTCTCTTCCCTCCAGCACCTGGTTCTTCTTTTCCTGGGCCTTCCCCCCCTCCCCTGCTGGTCTCCCTCCCCCCCCCCCTCTGCCCGTGACCGCCGGAACCGCCTCAACCCCTATCTTACTCTCTCTTACTATGTTGCTTGTTTCTTTAATAACCTTGCACAGGTCGAATACACCTTGTGTGTAAAGATACAACTCGTAAGGCCCAAGCTGGGTAATGGTGGACCCACACAGGATTTGCAGAATGTGCAAGCAAAATAATTGACATGAACAATGCATTATGTAACCTCTTGTATTTCATTTAAATGTTGCCAATTGGCTGGTAAAACAATAAAAACATATTAAAAAAAAAAAAACAGTACCACTAATCTTTTCTATTTTTTTCTTGCATCATCCAGCATCCAGGGTCAGGAAAAGGGCTGGTGAGGTGGGTGAGGTAGCTGAAGGTGGCCCCTCCACAAGTGCTGGTGCAGATGGCTCTGCTGGCCCCAGTAAGTTCTCCTGTTGTTGTTAATATTAATATTCTTTCCAAACTTTTTACTGCTCCACATTTAGAATTATTTTCTACCTTTTGATTGTGTCTTTTCTTAGAATTGTTTTCCAACTCCACTTCAATTTATCTGCTTTGTAAATTCTTCTTATCCCTGCATTATCCTATTTACTTATTTTCTATATTTCAAGTTTCTTTACTTCATACTGTCTTGCTGTACTAGTCTGTCTGTAGCTTTCTTTCTTCTGCTTTGTCAGTGATCTTTACCTCTCCCCTTATGTATCTTATCTTGTGGAGTGGTGGTAAGGCTCGGAGAACCCATATACTGAAGAATGCATGCCCATATTTCAAGAGAAGGCTCTTTTTCTTGCTCCAGCTCAATCATTAAAAAAAGGAAAAACTTGTTTTTTCAACATGGTCATATAATTGTCTGTACCCTCCAATGTTGTGTATTAGTATGCTAGCAGTTGATGACCCCTCACCATGGTTGTACGTATGAGGAGGATGGCCAAATTGCATTAGCCAGCCAATACCATATGTCCTTCATTAACCAATTCTTACACACTTTTATTTCTCTTGAAAACTCAGATCCAATTCAAAAGATTTTTTTTTTACTCAAATACCTGGCTTTTAAAAAATTGCTAACCAATAAAATGCCCACCTGATATTTGATAGAAGAGAAGTCTGGAACTGAAATATATTGATGTATTGGGGTTGAATTTTTCTATTACAAAATAAAAAAGGGGGAGGCGTATCTGGTATCTAATTGTGTAATGTTTTTTTCTAGCCACACCCACTACCAGTGCTGGAGCCAGCAACAACAGCGCCAGTGCAGACACAGCTGCAGAAGTGGATGAGGAGGGAATCTCGGCAGCAGCAGTGGCGGGCGGAGGTAAGTCCTTTTTCTTGCTTATTGACAATTAGTAATATAGTCAATACAAGGGTTCACTAGTGTTGTAGACTCACTCATGAACACCCTGTTTTCGCAGATGCAGCAGGAGTTAAGTATTAATGTCCCCTTTTATCTGCAACTCAGCACGCTAAGGTTCATAACATGAACTTGAACTATGATGTGTTTTGGAAAATTGAAAGAAGGATAGAAGGAGAAAGGATGGGCGAAATATAATATGAGTGAAAGGATGTGTGGATGAATGCGTACATAACAATCATATATGTGGGTGATGATGAGGATGATAGGATGCATGGGTGGGTGAAGGATGGATGAAAGGGTATACATCTGAAAGGATGCCAGCCCAGGTGGGTGCAAGGGTATGAGTAAAATAATTCTATGAAAGATTCCTTTCCTTACTGCAAAGCCAATGTATTTTGGGAAAAGTAGTTTTGCATAGTGTGGCAGAGGAGGGGCATAAGGATCGTGAGTAAAATGGTACTAAGTAGGTGCCTTGATTTTCCTGAACAGGATAGGCTGTGACGATGCGAATGTGCCAAATACCATCTATATCTCAAATTCCTTAATCCTTTCCCTGTACTGCAGTGCATCTCTTTTACCACTTCCAACTTATGGCAGAGAGAATGTCTACATGATTGATGTTATTATACTACATAGCGTCTTTCATTTTTAGTATGTTTCAGACTTGTATTCCAGGTACAAAGAAGAAGAGGGTCATTGGAATTAGAAAATGTTTTAGTGCAGCAGCAGCAGCAGCAGCTGCAGACAATAATGAATATGACAAGGGCAACTGCTGAGCTGGCAATGCCACCATTAATTTAGCACACAAGGAGAGAAAAGAAGTATTGTACTTCATAGTGCATAATGCCTGTGATTCTTATCACCTTGAAATTAAATAGCCTGAGGTGACCACCAAATGTACTGCTACTGTGCAATTATACTGCATGATTTTAGGGAAGATGTTTTTGTCGAAGCATTGCTTTCAATTTCTCTTTTTTCTTTCTTGATACAGCTATTCCTTCTGGTATACCATCACAGCAGGAAATAGCTGTCCGGCTGTTGCAGCAGAAGCTGGAGGCCATATGAGTCGAGTACCAGTGGCTGGTGGTCCTCAAGGAAGAGGAGAAGGAGGCAGCAGCAGCAGTCACTGCCAGTACTCAGGGCCCCAGGCAGGCCCCAGTGCCTCCAGCCTAGCAACACTGGTGCCACAATGCCAGGGCAGCCGCCTGCTGCCATATCATCCCTGCTGCCTTCCCCAGACACCATTTTCCAAAACAGCGTTCTTTGTCAGGCATGCATGGAGGGGCTCCTCAAACGAATCCTGGCCTACCTTTAGGGACTTCTTCTGCCCCTATCTTAACCTTTTATTTTGGTAGGTGGGTCTCGTTATAGATGGAGAGGGTGAGAATGGTTTTTTGCTGGACTTTTCTACTTTGTTTTGTGTTACACTTATATCATGGACAGTTTTTTATGGACATTATATAGGGAAAGGGACATTTATTTTGGAATAGAGGTGGGCCAGTTGTGGGTGGAAGAGGTGGGTATTTATTCTTTTTGTCAGTGATGGGGAAAATAAATATATTTTTACAGTTGTATATGACTAAAATCTTTTTTGCGTGTTTTACTTCGCCCTGCTGCCTTTCTGCATTGTGTTTTTCAAATCTGCTGACAGTGTATTCCTTTTAGCCCAGCATGTTTTAAAATCTGCTGATAGTGTATAAGAATTATTTATGTGGTTAGGTAACCTTGTCCTAATACTCTCCTAGTCTCTGCAGTGCATTCTGCAAAATGGGACCCATAGGAGTGGGGAAGAGAGATTTGCCATTGACAATTATGTTGCCTAAACTGAAAGTACAGCAATGCTCCATAATTCCCTTATCTGAATGGATGAAGCAAGGGTTGCATGGTTTCTCAAGGTAACATGGTGGGGTAGTCATAGCATGCTAGAGTACTAACAGTGAAGGCATCGGAAGTGAGGTCACATTTCACCTAGGTGAACCTAAATGAAGATCCTTTACACTAAGTTGAAGTTGCTTCTACCACACCCACCCCACCAAATCTGTGATTAATAAATGATGTCAAATATTGACTAATACCTCAATAAGTCACACAGACCTGGGGAAAAGGGTTAATGATTTGATGAATGGATGGGAAAGGGATCTGGTGAAAAGTGTGGCAAAAAACACTACACAAAACAAATATTAATCTAGGAAATGATCAGCAGCCTGCTGTAGGAGGAATAGAAAAACTGAATATGTATGACGCAGATAACTTTACACTCCTTCAGTCACAGTGAGACCATAGTTGTTATAATATATATCTAAAAATGTTTGGTAACATATGTTTGCAAAATATTACATATAATTAATATTGGAGTGAAGTTAACACCCAGAGTTCTAGAAAAATATTATTGAAAGAAAAATGGTATTAGTCTGTATTGCCAAATTGGTTGGTGCATCTGCAATCTTCTTGGATTGCTCCGTCATTCTTCTTGGGTACCTGCCTGAAGCGGTCCAATAAGGTAAGCATGAGTGTTATGGAGCAGGAGAAGAGAAGGCCTGCGGATTGTGAAACAGAAGTGATTATCATGATATTGTAAAATCAAGAAGGATGGAATTGAAGGTAAGGTTCATGAGGTGTAGTGTACCAAGACTCAAAGGTGGCAGAGCAAGAGCAAATACCTTTGAGATTTTATGACTGATGTATGATCAATTAAGTGAGAGCAATTACAGAAATCACAGATAAGTGGCAGCTGTCATGATCATCATAACGTTTAGCCTAGAGCACATTCATAATGTAACATTATCATCCATCACGTCTGTCTCCTCCAGCTTCCTACAACAGGCCCCCCCACCCAACCACATAGCTTCAAGTTTGAGCCAGCCAGCAGACACACGCATCAGCATTGCATTTCCATAATCAAGTAATCAACACACCTCTCACCACCAGTCCACAGATTGGAGTAGGCCTCTTAGACTCATCATTATCCATGTTGATTTCCATGAGGTTAATAACTTCCTTCCTCTGGCAGTTGTTTAAGTTGGCAATTCACGCTCTGATTCCTTCCATCATTCTCCAGACTCTGATTAAAGATTATTATGTCTAACTCCTTACCAACTGCTCCCCAGAGCCACAATCTCCCGACCCAATTGAGATATAGCAACCTGTAGCACATAGCTGTGTTTAACAAGAGATCCAGGCACAGATTGGAGATAAGGATTGTCTCTCAAATCTCCTTGAAGTGATTTTGAGGGGTTTGGGGGCTTCTTCAATGCACATTGGTCCAACTCCAATCCAGCCATAATTGTGTCAAAAACAGTTGTGGTTCACTAGTCATTTGGACAGAAACAAACAACATAAATTAATAAGGTCCCCCCAGCTAGCTATATTCTGTTTTTTTTCTCAAAGCAGTTTATCAATAGTAGAAAGTGGGAAATTCTATGGTGCCCCAGGTCAGGTCAAGTAAGTAGAGTTTGTCCTCAAACTCAGGTGCTTCACCCAGAAGTTGATCTGCTAACACACTTCCATGACCTGAGTCTGACCAATCACCCTCTTCCACCTCCTGTTGTACTTCAGGTATGCTGTTATTTGGGTGTATAAAGTTCTGATTCGTTTTGGTCATAGTTAATCTCTCAATGTTTTGGGCGAGAGACTGGCCCTTCTCACTATGGTAACCGCACCAGTTGCACTGAACACATGCTCAGCAGACACACTGGCTACAGGGCAAGCCAAATACTTTATTGTTAGCCTCCTCTTCTCATACTAATACACCAACGAGTTTTGATCCAGATAGACCTCCGTTGGTTCATCCAGGCAGGCTTGGACCTTCCACTGATTAGTAATTGGTGCTTCACCTTGCTCGAGCTCTTTTGCCTTTCCCTCTGAAGTGGACTCAAGCCCTGCCTTTAGAAACCAATCGAATGCAGATTTTGGGGCTGCTGCTCATGTTCCTGTTGTTATTGCTGGTGTTGATTTTGGCTGCTGTGAGCAAACAACACTGTCCGCAGGCTCTATGAAAGTTGTAGGCTGCACCACAGAACTTCTGCTCAGGAGCAGGCCTCTGATTTCTAGCCGTTCTTTTTCTAGGCCTCTGGCTTATTCAGAAGGATAAGAAAGAGCCACACTACAACATAAAGAAGGGGACTATTAGCTTTATCTGCTTCAAGTTGGCATGTGGCCTCAAGGAGGTGTTGGTGACAAATGGAATCATAATTCTTGACTAACGTAATGTAGTGTAACTATACACCTATGGCAGAAAAGGGGCGAATGGGGAAAATTGAAAAAAATGTTTTAAACAATTGTAATTTATTTAAAAAAATCTAAAATTAAGAAAAAAATATTTAAAAAAATATATTATTATTATACTGTTATTATAAAATTAAATAATAAAGATTGTGAAACAAATTACAGAAAAATAATTTTAAAAAAATAGAATTCAATTGCTGATGTACTAGGGGAAGGGGACTACCAGGGATTTGGGAGACAAGAAGTGGTGGAGATAAAAAATGCAAAAAAGTATATAATTAAATATAAAACACGGGTCAGACAGTACATTTAGTAATAAGCATTGACCTAATATGCCTAAATAACACACGAAATGTCCACTAGCCACATGGTCAAACAACTACCAGGAAAGGGGCATGGCCACCAGAACAAGGAAGAACACATGCAGACCTACAAGCACACTGGCTGCCTATACAAAATGACTGCCAGCCAAATGGTGAAACAACAACCAGCAAGGAGGCATGGCCACCACAACAAAGAAGAACACATGCACGCCTAATAGCACACTGGCTGCCTACACAAAAGGGCCAACAGCCACATGGTCAAACAACAACCAGCAAGAAGGCACAGCCACCACAATAAAGAAAAACACATGCAAGCCTAATAGCACACTGGATGCCTACACAAAATGACCACCAGACACATGGTCAAACAACAAGCAGGATGAATGGAAAACAAAAACCGCAGGTAGGTATAGGACTACAATCAATTGACTTTGCAAAAAGGTCCGCTGGCACATGGCATGTGGAACAAAGACAAATGGTGGCCTATAACAAACACTCTTATGCACTGACCAGACAAAGAACAAATTGGTATATGAAAACAAAATCCAGCATTGTCAGTAATTCCAAAAATGAAAAATTAAGAGTCTAAAATTCATCACACATCATACAAAGTATTCAAGTACTATTACACCACTAAAAACAGTTTGCAGAAAAAAAAGTTAAATACGCCAAACACATTTTTTTTATCTTTAATCCAATGCCATGCACAGTGTTTCATTTCAACAGAAACCACAAACAGTTGTTTCATCATGCACCCATGACTAGTACTGGGCCTACAGCTGGAAGACCTAGAGAATTACGACCCGTAAATTGTGAGTCAGAGCGACTCGCAATTTGCAAGTCACAATTCAGAATGTAGGATGGTGTCCCTGACACTATCTGCGACTCGCAAGGGGGTCGCAAAGGCCTTCCTCATTAATATTAATGAGGTGGGCCGCAATTTATGACTCCCTTGAGACTCGCGGCACTCACAGGGATGGTGGCCTGCTGGAGACAGCAGACCACCATGTCTGTGACTGCTTTTAAATAAAGCTTTTTTTTTTTTTTGTAATGCAGCCCATTTTCCTTCAAGGAAAACGAGATGCATTACAAAACTAAAAAATTGGTTTTTGTTTAATTTTTTCAGAGCAGACCACTGCCTGCTCTGGAAAAATGTTTTCAATGCCATTCACAAAGGGGAAGGGGTCCCAAGGGGACCCCTTCCATTTTGTGAATGGGTGCTAACTGCGATTGCTTTGCGACCGCATTTGCTGTCACAAAGGAATCTGGCATTGCACTGCGACTCACAATTAGGAAGGGGACTCCCCTTACTAATTGCGACTCGCAAACCTGTTTTGCGATTCGGTAACCAGGTTACCGAATCGGAAAAGGGGTTTTGTGCATTGGCAAGTGCAGTTTGCTTGTTGCAAACAGCATAATTCGCTGTTTGCGACGTGCAAACTGTGTGCTACATCTGGCCCCTATTCCATTAGCAGACTAGGCCACTTATTCGTAACATAGTGAATTACATGAATATTGCAAATTTGCAAAACAAAACATGGAGAAAATGTAGTGAACTGTAAAATATTTTTCCTTTATAGAACAAAAATTACAAGTAAAACTAAAACTTGACCCCAAATGCAGGCAACTCACCACAATAAAAGTACAGCTACATCCTGGTGCATGCCTTATATCAAACAAACAAATTGTACAACACCGTTATACAAGTCTTTTGTTAAATCTGAAATACAACAAATGTGGTCATTATGTACATGGTGGTAAACCCCGGCCCGCCGGGGGTGGCGGTAACTACCGCCAACAGGCTGGCAGTCCGGACTGCCGAATAATGAAGCCAATAAGAATCAAGTAGAGGTCCATCCACACACCGCCATCTTTGTAGTCCCGATGAGAACGGAGCAGGCCACCCACAGGCTGGTGGAAAAGTCCTACCAGCCCACCAAATAATGAAACACAAGACCTCCATCAGTTCCGGGGCGGGAACCACCGCCAATCAAAATAAAAGAACACACTCACCGGAGGTACACACAACACGCCGACGCAGACATGGAGAGAGAGTTAGAAATCATGCCTGTGCTGATTCTTGCCATATGCCTCCACGACTGTGACCGCCGACGAAGATGACGACGGTAAGTACTGCTGCCTAGTACACATGGAAGAAAGGGCACAGTTACACACTCACCCCACCCACCCTGCAACGCACTCCCAACCCTTCCCATATCCCAAGCCATACATACCAAAACAAGATGTACTTACCAGACTCAAGGCAACAAAGACCTGCTCCAAATTACACACATGTGCACACCACACCACCACAGTGAAACGCTGAACAATGTCACTAGATTGTGCCAACAGCACTACTGGGCACTAACATTTTATTGAACAAAAAACAAACTTGTAAATAGGCCGAACTTGACTCCACATGTGCAAAGGGTACTCCACTTGAAAGGGTCATCAAAGGGACAGCCAGGGAAAACAGGAACCAGGGGTAGGGGGTGGTGGGGGTGGGGACTAACGTTAGTAAGAGGGGGCTTGGGCTTAGGTTTAGGAGGTGGAGAGGGTTAGGGCTTGCCCTTGAAAGGAGGAGGGTGGGCTTGGACTGGGGGGTATTAGAGGGACCTGGGGCAACACAAGACTTCTGTAGGAGGCTGGCCTGGCTTGTACTGGGTACCAGAGGTGCTTACCCCTTGTGCCAGGTCCAGTTATCCCTTATTAGTGTAGAAGAGGTGTTTCTTAGGCTGAACTTGGAGACATGTAAAGCTCCTACCATACCACTGGTGTCATATGCACAATATCATAAGAAAACACAATACACAGAAGTACTAAAAAATAAATGTACTTTATTTTTATGACAATATGCCAAAAGTATCTCAGTGAGTACCCTCAGTATGAGGATAAGATATATACACAAGCTATATGTACACAAACCAAAATTATGCAGGTAATATCAAGAAAAGTAATGCAAGCAATGTAAAGTTACAATAGATTGCAATAGGAGCACAGAGGTTTAGGGGCAACACAAACCATATACTCCAAAAGTGGAATGCGAACCACAAATGGACCCCAAACCTATGTGAGCTTGTAGAGGGTCGCTGGGACTGTAAGAAAACAGTGAGGGTTAGAAAAATAACCCACCCCAAGACCCTGAAAGGTAGGTGTAAAGTGCACCTACTACCCCCAGAGAGCACAAAAGTCGTGATAGGGGGGTTCTGCAGGAAGAACAAACACCAGCAATGCAACAACAGTGGATTTCCGGACCTGAGTACCTGTAAGACAAGGGGACCAAGTCCAATAGTCGCAACAGTGTCGAGAGTGGGCAGGAGCCCAGGAAATGCCAGCTGAGGGTGCAATGAAGCTGCCACCTGTTGGAAGAAGCTTGGAGTTCTGCAAGAAAGAAGAGGACTAGGGACGGCCCCTTTGGAGGATGGATGTCCCACGTAGCGATGAAGCTTGCAGAGGTGTTCCCACGCAGAAAGACCACAAACAAGCCTTGCTAGCTGCAAGGGTCGCGGTTAGGGTTTTTGGATGCTGCTGTGGCCCAGGAGGGACCAGGATGTCGCCACTTGGATGAGGAGACAGAGGGGGCATCCAGCAATGTAGGGAGCCCTCACAGAAGCAGGAATCTCCTGCAGAAGTACCTGACATGGCACTTGGAAGAAAAGTGAACTGGAGTCCACCCGAAGTCACACAAGGGAGTCCCACGATGCCGGAGGACAAATTAGAAGGTTGTGCACTGCAGGTTAGAGTGTCGGGGACCCAGGCTTGGCTGTGCACGAAGGAAATCCTGGAAGAGTGCACAGGAGCCGGAGCAGCTGCAAATCACACGGTACCCAGCAATGCAGTCTAGCGTGGGGAGACAAGGACTTACCTCCACCAAGCTTGCACTGAAGAGTCACTGGACTCCGGGAGTCACTTGGACAGAGTTGCTGAGTTCCAGGGACCATGCTCGTCATGCTGAGAGGGGACCCAGAGGACCGGTGATGCAGTCTTTTGTTGCCTGCGGTTGCAGGGGGAAGATTCCGTTGACCCACTGGAGATTTCTTCAGAGCTCCTGGTGCAGAGAGGAGGCAGGCTACCCCCAGAGCATGTACCACCTGGAAACAGTCGAGAAAGCCGGCAGGATGAAGCGATACAAGGTTGCTACTAGTCGTCTTGCTACTTTGTTGCGGTTTTGCAGAGGTCCTGAGCAGTCAGCGGTCGATTCTTTGGCAGAAGGTGAAGAGTGAGATGCAGAGGAACTCTGGTGAGCTCTTGCATTCGTTATCTGGTGAGATCCCCAAAGCAGAGACCCTAAATAGCCAGAAAAGGAGGTTTGGCTACCTAGGAAGGAGGATTGGCTAACAAGAGAGGTAAGAGCCTATCAGAAGGAGCCTCTGACGTCACCTGCTGGCACTGGCCACTCAGAGCAGTCCAGTGTGCCACAAACACCTCTGTTTCCTAGATGGCAGAGGTCTGGGACACACTGGAAGAGCTCTGGGCACCTCCGCTGGGAGGTGCAGGGGAGTGGTCACTCCCCTTTCCTTTGTCCAGTTTTGTGCCAGAGCAGGGCTGGGGGATCCCTGAACCGGTGTAGACTGGCTTATGCAGAGATAGGCACCATCTGTGCCCATCAAAGCATTTCCAGAGGCTGGGGGAGGCTACACCTCCCCAGCCTTCACACCTATTTCCAAACGGAGAGGGTGTTACATCCTCTCTCAGAGGAAGACCTTTGCTCTGCCTTCCTGGGCCTGGGCTGCCTGGACCCCAGGAGGGCATAAACCTGTCTGAGGGGTTGGCAGCAGCAGCAGCTGCAGTGGAGACCCCGGAAAGGCAGTTTGGCTGTACCCGGTTTCTGTGCTAGAAACCCGGGGGATCATGGAATTGTCCCCCCAATGCCAGAATGGCTTTGGGGGGACAATTCCATGATTTTAGACATGTTACGTGGCCATGCTCGGAGTTACCATTGTGACGCTGTACATAGGTAGTGACCTATGTACAGTGCGCGCGTGTAATGGTGTCCCTGCACTCACAAAGTCCGGGGAATTTGCCCTGAACGATGTGGGAGCGCCTTGGCTAGTGCCAGGGTGCCCACACACTAAGTAACTTTGCATCCAACCTTCACTAGGTGAAGGTTAGACATATAGGTGACTTATAAGTTACTTAAGTGCAGTGGTGAATGGCTGTGAAATAACGTAGACGTTATTTCACTCAGGCTGCACTGGCAGGCCTGAGTAAGAATTGTCAGAGATCCCTATGGGTGGTAAAAGAAATGCTGCAGCCCATAGGGATCTCCTGGAACCCCAATACCCTGGGTACCTCAGTACCATATACTAGGGAATTATATGGGTGTACCAGTATGCCAATGTGAATTGGTAAATTTAGTCACTAGCCTGTTAGTAACAAAGTTGTAAAGCAGAGAGAGCATAACAACTGAGGTTTTGGTTATCAGAGCCTCAGTGAGACAGTTAGGCATCACACAGGGAACACACATAGGCCACAAACTTATGAGCACTGGGGTCCTGGCTAGCAGGGTCCCAGTGACACATAACAAACATACTGACAACATAGGGTTTTCACCATGAGCACTGGGCCCTGGCTAGCAGGATCCCAGTGAGACAGTGAAAACACCCTGACATATACTCACAAACAGGCCAAAAGTGGGGGTAACAAGGCTAGAAAGGGGCTACTTTCTCACACAACCCCCCCCAAATGAAGGACAATAAGGCTAACCTTGGCCAGTTGAGTCTTTATTGTCTAAGTGGTGATAAGTGGAGATTAGCTCTGCAATAGACTGGTTACTCCCTTTATCATCAACTATATGGTTACTTCCCTGTGGGGATGTAAACCACCCTGTTTGAAGTTTTGTAGCTAACCAACAATGTGAAGATATATTTTCAGAGTTCCTATCAGTAAGTTTTAGTTTAGTAGAGTGGGAATTGTCCACTGCACCTATTTCTAGTGATGAGAATGCCAGACAGGGATGCATTCTCAGTAAAGCCATAGCTGGGCAAAAACCTTGTCCATATGGCAGTAAGAGAGAACAGGGATGCTGTTTCTCTTGTTTTGGAGCAGGGCAGGGATGCTGTCCTATGAGCTCCACACTAGGGCAGGGCTCCTGTCCTAAATGTTTTGAGGTAGTGCAGGGTTGCTGCACTAAAGTTTCTCTGGGAGGGTTGGAGGGATGCTCCATGTTAACTACAATGGTGGACTTTTTCTCACCAATATTAGTTATCCCACAGAGAGGTACTTCCACCTCAGGGAGCACAGCTGTGCCAGCTGATGGTTCCCTTGGTACAGGTGCCACCCCAGGAGAGGTTTCTCCCACCACAGGAATGCTATCCTGAATGGCAAGGTGGGTAGGGGATACTTTGATACCCTTTTTACCTGTTGTTGGAGAGGGATCCTGAGTTTTCAGGCCTCTTTCTCTCCTTTGCTTTTTCATTTCAGTAGAAATGAGAGGGAGCAATTCCTCAGGGATACCCAGCATGGCTCCATGGGTATAAAACTCTACCTCAGCCCAACCTGAGGTCTCTAGGTCATTACCTAAGAGACAGTCTACAGGTAAGCTAGGTGACACTTCCACCTGCTTAGGGCCAGCAACTCCACCCCAACTAAGCTGAACTATAGCTAAGGGAAGAAACATAGTGGAGTTATGGACATCAATAATCTTGTACTGTTGTCCAATGATGTATTGTTCAGGAGGCACTAGGTTTTCAGTCACCAAAGTGATACTGGCACCTGTGTCCCTGTAGGCCTGGGCCTCAACATCATTTATTGAAACTGTCTGCCTGTACTTATCCATTGTAAGGGGACAAGCAGCCAGTGTGGCAAGGCCAATGCCACTAGGTGTGACAGAAACTGTCTTGGGACTGACTACCCCAGTTTCTATGATGGACCCATAAGTGAACCCAACTACACCCTTACTTTGACTGTTGCCAGCAGTCCCACCACTATTACCACTACTGCTAGGGGCACTAGAGTTTGATGTATTAGTGGTGGTTGGCTCAGGGGGTTTATCTGGACAGGATTTATCCCCTTGCCAATTGCCTTTATTTTTATGCACATAGCACCAAGGCTTTGTAATGTGTGTATGTTGTGAAGAAGAGGAAGAATTTGATTTATCCCCATCCCCTGAAGAATGTTTAGGATTTGAAGAAGGATCTTTGGTTTTACCCTTATCCCCATGCTTATCCTGAGATTTCTCACCATCTTTCTTCTTGCCATCCTTGTCACCCCCTGTATGAACTTTTCTGTTCACTCTTGCTCTGACCCATTTGTCTGCCTTCTTTTCTCAATTCTTGGGGAGAGGTCAGATCTGAGTCCACTAGACATTGGTGTAACAAGTCAGACACACAGTTATTCAGAATATGCTCTCTCAGAATAAGATTATACAGGCTTTCATAGTCAGAAACTTTACCGCCATGTAACCACCCCTCAAAGGCCTTCACTGAACAGTCAACAAAGTCTATCCAGTCTTGTGAGGACTCTTTTCTGGTGTCTCTGAACTTAATCCTGTATTGTTCAGTGGTTAAGCCAAATCCACCCAAGAGTGCATCCTTCAAAACTGCAAAATTGTTAGCATCACTTTCTCTAACAGTAAGGAGCCTATCCCTGCCCTTTCCATTGAAAGATAGCCACAATATAGCAGCCCACTGCCTTTGAGTGACCGCCTGTACCATACAGGCCCTCTCAAGTGCAGCAAACCACTTGTTGATGTCATCCCCCTCCTTGTAAGGGGGGACTATCTTGTGCAGATTCCTGCAATCATGCTCTCTAACAGAATTACTATTAGGAATACTGCTGTTGCTGCCACCATGGGGTCCTAACTCCAATCTCTGTCTCTCCTTCTCCAGGTCTAGGGATTCCCTATCTAAAGCCAGCTGTTGCTGTTTAAGCTTCACTCTGGTCTCTTCCACTCTCAACTTTGTGAGTTCCCTTTCTAACATGTTGTCTTCAGGGTGGGTGGGTTGGGAATGCTTGGACACAGAAGATACATTGGAAACAACAGAAGGAGATCTGTCCCTAACTGACTGGACTCTAATAACCTGGCCTCCAGGAATAAAGATACCCCTACTATGATGGGAATCTCTATTACTACCAGCAATACAAGGTGGTCTGCTAAGGGGCAGATTTGGAACAGAACCCTCCCCACCTCCCTCAAGGTGATCCCCTGAGTCAGAATGGGAGCCATCTATTAACTTCTCATTTAAAGTGCCTCCTAGAGACTCATCATTCACAATAAGCATGTTTTATAGAAACTCTTTTGTAGGGTTCTTTCCTATCACTAAACCTCTATCTAAGCAGAGACTCCTTAGGCTCTTGTAATTTAAATTGTCATAAGTAGTATTGACCATTTTAAGAGCAGACTCTACATCAGACATGGTAGAAGAAGGTTTAGAGACAGTGAGAAGAAAGAAAAAGTTTCAGAACTTTTTAAAGAACAGAGAAAAAAACTTTTTCTAACTTTTAGAAACTTTTAGAAGTTTAGAGAAACTTTTCAGAATTTTGTAAAAAGTTTGAGAGAAGAAAAGCAAAACTTTTTGGTTAGGTGTACATACACTTAACTTGTTTTGTATATTATTCTCTTATGAAAAGTACACAATAACAAAGTGGTAAGTAGTTACAAGTACTTATCCCACCGCTGCACAACCAATGTAGGAGGCTGGCCTGGCTTGTAGTGGGTACCAGAGGTACTTACACCTTGTGCCAGGTCCAGTTATCCCTTATTAGTGTAGAAGAGGTGTTTCTAGCAGCTTAGGCTGATAGAAGGTAGCTATGGCAAAGCAGCTTAGGCTGAACTAGGAGACATGTAAAGCTCCTACTATACCACTGGTGTCATATGCACAATATCATAAGAAAACACAATACACAGGAGTACTAAAAAATAAAAGTACTTTATTTTTATGACAATATGCCAAAAGTATCTCAGTGAGTACCCTCAGTATGATGATAAGATATATACCCAAGATATATGTACACAAACCAAAATTATGCAGGTAATAGCAAGAAAAGTAATGCAAGTAGTGTAAAGTTGCAATAGATTGCAATAGGAGCACATTGGTATAGGGGCAACACAAACCATATACTCCAAAAGTGGAATGCGAACCACGAATGGACCCCAAACCTATGTGAGCTTGTAGAGGGTCGCTGGGACTGTAAGAAAACAGTGAGGGTTAGAAAAATAGCCCACCCAATACCCTTAAAGGTAGGTGTAAAGTGCACCTACTACCCCCAGAGAGCACAGAAGTCGTGATAGAGGGGTTCTGCAGGAAGAAGAAACACCAGCAATGCAACACCAGTGGATTTCCAGACCTGAGTACCTGTAAGATAAGGGGACCAAGTCCAATAGTCGCGACAGTGTCGAGAGTGGGCAGGAGCCCAGGAAATGCCAGCTGAGGGTGCAAGGAAGCTGCCACCTGTTGGAAGAAGCTTGGAGTTCTGCAAGAAAGAAGAGGACTAGGGACTTCCCCTTCAGAGGATGCTTGTCCCACGTCGCAATGAAGCTTGCAGAGGTGTTCCCATGCAGAAAGACAACAAATAAGCCTTGCTAGCTGCAAGGGTCGCGGTTAGGGTTTTTGGATGCTGCTGTGGCCCAGGAGGGACCAGTATTTCGCCACTTGGATGAGGAGACAGAGGGGACGCCCAGCAATGTAGCGAGCCCTCACAGAAGCAGGCAGCACATGCAGAAGTACCTGAACAGGCACTTGGAAGAAAAGTGAACCGGAGTCCACCAGAAGTTACACAAGGGAATCCCACGATGCCGGAGGACAACTCTGAAGGTTATGCACTGCAAGTTAGAGTGTCGGGGACCCGGGCTTGGCTGTGCATGAAGGAAATCCTGGAAGAGTGCACAGGAGCCCGAGCAGCTGCAAATCATGTGGTACCCAGCAATGCAGTCTAGCATGGGGAGGAAAGGACTTACCTCCACCAAACTTGGACTGAAGAGTCACTGGATTGTGGGAGTCACTTGGACAGAGTTGCTGAGTTCCAGGGACCACGCTCGTTGTGCTGAGAGGGGACCCAGAGGACTGGTGATGCAGTCTTTTGTTGCCTGCGGTTGCAGGGGGAAGATTCCGTCGACCCACTGGAGATTTCTTCAGAGATCCTGGTGCAGAGAGGAGGCAGGCTACCCCCACAGCATGCACCACCTGGAAACAGTCGAGAAAGCCGGCAGGATGAAGCGATATAAGGTTGCTACTAGTCATCTTGCTACTTTGTTGCGGTTTTGCAGGCATCCTGAGCAGTCAGCGGTCGATCCTTTGGCAGAAGGTGAAGAGGGAGATGCAAAGGAACTCTGGTGAGCTCTTGCATTCGTTATCTGGTGAGATCCCCAAAGCAGAGACCCTAAATAGCCAGAAAAGGAGGTTTGGCTACCTAGGAAGGAGGATTGGCTACCAAGAGAGGTAAGAGCCTATCAGAAGAAGCCTCTGACGTCACCTGCTGGCACTGGCCACTCAGAGCAGTCCAGTGTGCCACAAACACCTCTGTTTCCAAGATGGCAGAGGTCTGGGACACACTGGAGGAGCTCTGGGCACCTCGCCTGGGAGGTACAGGTCAGGGGAGTGGTCACGCCCCTTTCATTTGTCCAGTTATGCGCCAGAGCAGGGCTGAGGGATTCCTGAATCGGTGTAGACTGGCTTATGCAGAGATGGGCACCATATGTGCCCATCAAAGCATTTCCAGAGGCTGGGGGAGGCTACTCCTCCCCAGCCTTCACACCTATTTCCAAAGGGAGAGGGTGTTACACCCTCTCTCAGAGGAAGTCCTTTGTTCTGCCTTCCTGGGCCAGGGCTGCCTGGACCCCAGGAGGGCAGAAACCTGTCTGAGGGGTTGGCAGCAGCTGCAGTGGAGATCCCGGAAAGGCAGTTTGGCTGTACCCGGGTTCTGTGCTAGAGACCCGGGGGATCATGGAATTGTCCCCCCATGTGGGAGCGCCTTGGCTGGTGCCAGGGTGCCCACACACTAAGTAACTTTGCATCCAACCTTCACTAGGTGAAGGTTAGACATATAGGTGACTTATAAGTTACTTAAGTGCAGTGGTAAATGGCTGTGAAATAACGTGGACGTTATTTCACTCAGGCTGCACTGGCAGGCCTGAGTAAGAATTGTCAGAGCTCCCTATGGGTGGCAAAAGAAATGCTGCAGCCCATAGGTATCTCCTGGAACCCTAATACCCTGGGTACCTCAGTGCCATATACTAGGGAATTATATGGGTGTACCAGTATGCCAATGTGATTTGGCAAACTTAGTCACTAGCCTGTTAGTGACAAATTTGGAAAGCAGAGAGAGCATAACCACTGAGGTTCTGGTTAGCAGAGCCTCAGTGAGACAGTTAGGCATCACACAGGGAACACATATAGGCCACAAACTTATGAGCACTGGGGTCCTGGCTAGCAGGGTCCCAGTGACACATAACAAACATACTGACAACATAGGGTCTTCACTATGAGCACTGGGCCCTGGCTAGCAGGATCCCAGTGAGACAGTGAAAACACCCCGACATATACTCACAAACAGGCCAAAAGTGGGGGTAACAAGGCTGGAAAGGGGCTACTTTCTCACAACTTCTTCCTCCCTGGGGAAGGGGCACGGGAATGGGAAGGGTGGACTGCTGAGGACTTGGACGTGGAAGGAGTGGACAGGGCAAGGAGATGGGCATGTTTAGGGACGAGACAGGGTGGGCCAGTGGGTTTGGACAGGTCAATACAGGAAAGGAAAAGCTTCTTAGGGGCAGTTGGAGGGTATTTGGAGGTAGGTCTGGGGGTGGAGGTAGAGGGAGTGTTTGTATCAGGTTTAGGTGAGCCGGACATTGATGCAGGTGCCTGTAAAGTATGCTGACATGTGGTGGATGTGTCTGGTGTGCATGTCTGAGAATGTTTGAGTGTTTTGGGAGGAGTAGGGGTGGACAGAGTGGGACAAGACAGGCTGCCTGTGTACATTTATGTTGTCTGGGTGTCTGTAGGTCTGGTGAGTGTGCTGCAAGTGTCTGTCACTGTAGTTGTGGTGAGTGCAGATGTGATGTTTGGGGTGCATGTCTGAAAGTCAGATGTTGTGGTGACTGCATGAATGGGGGCAGCAGTAGTGACTGATGATGCAGTGCATGTGGGTGTGCATGGTGAGGTGACAGACAAGGTGGCGGGGGAGGATGACACACTGGGGGAAGTGGATGTTGTTGTGTGTGCTTTTGCATGTTGGGTGTGTGCCTGCCTTTGGTGGGAAAGTGTGGTGCTTGTGTTTGTCTGTGTGCTTCTTGTGTGTTGACGTGTGTGTATGGCTGTCTGTATGTGTGCTTGGGATGGGTGAAGGGAGTGGGGTGCTGGACGGGGTAGAGGTGGTGGGAGGGGGCATGGAAAGACCAGGGACAATGGCTGCCATCAAAGAGGAGGCAATAGCCTGAAAAGATGTCTGTAGGCCAGACATGACACCGTGCATGCCTTCCAGGTATGCATTACATTGCTGCATCTGGGATGCTAGCCTCTGGATGGCATTCATGATGGTTGTCTGCCCTACAGAGATGGTCTTCAGGAGGTAAATAGCCTCCTCCGTGAGGCTGCAGAGCTTTCTGGGACCGGGGATGATGTGCCTGGGGTGAAGGAGATGCCCAGCCTCCTGGGTGTGTGGGCGCGGGCAACTGGGTGGGGAGCAACTGGGAGGGCGGTGATGGCCTGGGGGGTGGACGGAAGATGGCAGAGAATGAGTGTGCCGTGTAGGGTGTGCCACCACCAGGAAGCTCCCATCGGAGGAGGTATCAGGGTCACTACCTCCAGTGGCAGTTGCCTCCCCCGTTGTGCTCCCCTCGCCCTCCAACCCACTGGTCCTCTTGGCGTCCATCGACTCTGCCTCCTTGGAACCGTGGGCTGCTGCATCCCTTCTCGCGGGTGCCACTGCTCCCTTACCACATGATGCTGGTGTCAACCAAGGACACAAGAGCACAGGGGTGGGGAGACAAACTAATGGAGAACTTTGTCCAAACCTGAATATATGTACATCTCTGGCTCACAGACACTCCCATCCAGGTCACACACTAACATGCAGCACATACAACATACCTCATGAATGTGCCCCTGACTAGTGGCCATTACCCGCAGAATACAACACATTAACCTCAGAAAACACGGACCTGATACACTGTTTGGAGTATACACAAAAGAGACCATGCCCAGCCAATGCACTTACAAATCCATGAGGCCAGAAAGCATAACAGATTAAAGAAAGGGGACCCCCCATGGGCCTATAGAGACTGCCCAAACTAGCCCTCACACTATTCCAGGGACTTTGAGGGGGCAGGACTGCAGGAACACACCTGTCCAAGTGCCTGACACTAGAATGCATACATACCACCCCACCAACATACATACATCAAAGCAGTATCACAACAGTGTTGGTACTCACCCCCTTGTGGCTGCTGTGCTGCCTTCAAGCGCCCACCCAAATCCAGATAGGCCACCGCCAGATTACGGGCCATTAGGGGGGTCAGGGTCCGACGGATACCCTTCCTCGTTGGGAGGTCTTCCCCAGCTAGGCCTCTCTGATCTTCCTGGCCCAGTGCCTCAGGTCCTCCCATTGCTTCCTGCAGTGGATGCTCTGCCGGTTGTAGGCCCCCAGGGTCAACACTTGGCGATGGCTTGCCACAGGCCTTTCTTTTGATGAGCGATGACCTGCATGGGACACACAGGGCAAAGAAACAGACGTCAGTATGTGTGCACCGAATACAGATGACATGTCGTTCTCTATGGAATGGTCATTGTTGAAAGCAATGTTATCAACTCACATACAGTACATGCCAGTCAGCCCACGGCTGGGCTGTCACACATTGAACCCACTTGCATACAGGCATCCACCACAATCACACACATCTAAGGATGACAGACACCAACTCCCCTGCTCCCCTGGTCGTCCATACATCTTGGCATACAGGGGTAGGACCCCGTCCACCAGCTTCTCCAGCTCCTCCGCGGTAAAGGCCAGGGCCTGATCCCCTGTGACCCGCGCCATCTCAGGGACCAGAGTCAGGGCACAACAGCACACGCAGTGGAGTACTACCCTGCACTTGAATCAGGAGTCATGTGTCAAGGGTCTGACGAAATGGCATAGGTACCACAGCGGTGTGCTCTGTCACCGCCAGCGGTGATCGTGTTTAGCCCAGGTTTCTCATTGACAACAATGTAAACCAATGATCAGGTGCACAGCGGTGTACACCACCTTCCGTCATGATGACTAATGCCAGCGGAATGAACTCACTTCCACTCCCTAATACCTAGATGGCAGGAGGCTGCCATTTTGCTACCACCATGTCACCATAGCCTGGCCAGGGGCCTCATCCAGGGCCTCAAAATCTCTGACCATTGTCACTTGCTGACATGAGTCTAGGCTCCTCATATGCACACATCTTTGGAATTGTGTCCACACTGGGATGCCACTACTACAGTTAACTCAGCACACATATGCCTGACGGTGTACCTCATACGTTGCGTCTGTGTGTGTTACCTATGTGTTGCACTTACAAAGATACAGTGACATCATGTGATGCAGGTGTATATTTACACTCAATATGTGTTCTTTCCTCCACCATAGGTCCAGACCCGTGTGGTAAGGGAGGGCCCCATCTGTTTACAGACCTCTGGTTGATTTGGAAACTTTGAAGGAACGTCACATCATTGTCACCTACAGACTCAATAGAGCTACTATCCATGACCTCAGTGCATTAATGGATCCTGTGCTGAAACTGTAAAATCGGAATCAGCATGCCATCCCTACAACTGTATAAGTGCTATGTGTACTCCATATTTTGGCTACAGGCTCATTTCAGATGACAGTGGGCATGGGTGCAGAGGTCTCACAGCCAATCTTCAGCCTCATCCTGTCAAAATTCCTGGATGCATTCGTACAACACCTGCAAACATATGTCCAATTTCCCCAAAGGGCTGAACTTCCTGCCATCTAATCTGGATTTTATGCCTTTACCAACATCTCACATGAGATGGATGCCATTGATGGAACCCACATAGCTCTCAGAACCAGAGTGAATGAACAGGTGTACAGGAATCAAAAGAACTATCACTCCATGAATATACAATTGGTGTGTCCTGCTGACCAGCACATTTCACATGTCAATGCCAGGTTTCCAGGCTCAGTCCATGATTCCTTTGTCCTGAGAAACACCAGTGTACCACATTTGATGGGACAACTACAAGGGGACAGAGGATGGCTCATAGGTGAGTGTGTCTGACAATTGTTCTGTACATAGTTGACAGCCAGCCAATGTGCATGTGAAGTCAGATTCTTAAGGTCCTGTTTCACCCACGTCTGTAGGTGATTCTGGCTACCCCAACTTGCAATGGCTTCTGACACCTGTGAGGAATCCCAGGACAGATGTAGAGAGGAATTATATTGAGGCCCATGGACGTACTAGGAGGGTGATTGAGTACACCATAGGTCTCCTGAAGGCTAGATTTTGTTGCCTCCATCTCTCTGGGGGATCCCAGTGCTATGTCCCTGACAAGGTGTGTAAGATAGTGGTGGCCTGCTGCATGCTGCACAATGTGGCTGTGAGGAAAGCTATCCCCCTTCTGGAAGAGGAGGGTGTTGTCCAATCAGCCCTGCAACCTCAGAGAGGGCATGAGAATTATGGTGAGGAAGAAGAGGGGGAGTATCTCAACTCCAGGAACCACCTATACTTCCAGTAACTATGAGGTACTGTTCACTGATGTCTTCACTGCATGGTTTCAGTCTGACTCATTTAATTGGTACTGTGGTGTCTATAGTCATTGACACTGTTAACTGATGACTGAAGTGGCATGTGCCAGTGAACCCAATAGTAGGTACAGTGTGGCATACTTCAGACACTACAGTGCGTTGGATCACCTCCTGCAATAAAGGTATGATTATGAAATTGACTGGCTAATGCATACACGCTCACAATTGATATCTCATATTGATGAGGGACATACGATTTGAGTGCATAGGTGTTTTTATTAAGTGACAAAACATACATATTTCGTGGAACAGTTATAGGGAGTGGGCACATGGTGCATATCCATACTCAGGTACATATGCTCAGCTGTGGGTAGCAATGGGTTTTGTTCCATGTGGGAATTGGTAGATGGTGTGATGGCAGTGGCAAGTCAACCAGGGAGCACAGTGGCACATAAGAGAGACAGTTCGGGGCACAGTCACTTTCTAGTGCTGGGCTTGGTCTTGGCTTGTGTTTCAGTTGTGTGTCTGGTTCTAAGGGCACTTTTGTGAAGCTAGGCTGCAGGAGAAGGGGTGCTGATTTCCTAGGTGTCCTCTGGCAATGACCCAGGTCCAGTAGCTTCTGCAGATGTATATGGCAAGGCAGTGTCCTGGCTAGTAGTAGGGGCTTGCAGGTGGGTGGAGGTCTCAGACTGGCTGTGGTAGTGGTGCTGCAGCACCCCTGCAATGGTGGCCATGGTGGCATTGAGCTGTTTCCATTGCTCCATGGCCTCCTGGTGGTGTGCTACCTGCAGCTTCTGATTCTGCTCCAAGGTGGCCAGGATCTGGCCTATCCTGTCCTGGGTTTGGTGGTATGCTTCCAGGACCTCAGATATCATCCCCCGGGCTGCTGCATCCATCCCTTGGCTACCCCCCTGGGCCACTGATGTCCTCCCACTGGCCCTTACCCCCTGCGCCTGTGTCTCCTGCGGCTGGGTGGTAGGGCTGTCAGTGGTATCTTGGGTGGAGCTACTGGAGGGTGACAGTCCAGGACTGTGTGATGGGCCAGGGTATTCCTCACTTTCCATACATCCCTCTCCACTCTCCTGAGTGGGGCCTCTTTCTTCGTGTGAGGCGCTGGCACTCCTTGGCATTTCCGTCTGGGTGGCATGGGTGGTGGTGTCTGTGGGGGGGCAATGGACATGTGGGTGTCAGGTACTTTTGGGGCAATTGATGCACAGCTCTGCCCTATTTTGTGCTTATATTCCCCTGTCGTGTCATGCAAGGTCCCTTTGTGTACATATCTTTGTATTTTATGTAGAGGGTGGAGGTGCATTGTGGGTGCTGTAGTACCACTGGGATTCCATGCAGGGGTAGTTGACTGTGCACAGGGGGCAGGATGGAGGTCTGTTTGTGGGACTGTGGGCATGCAGGGTAGGTGGATGTGGGTGTTGTGGACTGGGTGGGGATGGGTTCCTGGTGGTGTTGAGAGGGGTGTGCTGATGCATGCATTATAGGTGGGGTGACTGTTAAGGTATTCTAGATGACTTATCCGAGTCCAGTCCTCCAGTGAGTCCAGTGAGGTCCTCCGGGTGCAGGATAGCCAGGACCTTCTCCCCCCAGTTGGTCAATCTGGGTGTAAGTGGGGGACCTCCACCAGTCTTTTGTATGGCAATGCTGTGCCTGGATGCCATTGACCGAACCATTCCACGCAGGTTGTTCCATCTCTTCCAGATGTCATCCCTTGTGCGTGGATGGTTTCCCACTGCATTGGCCTTGTTCACAATCCACTTCCATAGCTCCATCTTCCTGGCCACCGGTGTCTGCTGCACCTGTGCCCTGAGTATTTAGTCCACCATGGTCCTTGGCTCCCTGTCTGTGAAGCGGGGGTGATTAGGGGGTGCCGTGGTGTGTGTTGTCTGTGCTGTGTTGTAGGTGTATTGATGAGGGTGCTGTTGTGTGGTTATGTGTGTGGCTTATAAGGGTTTTTGGGGTTTGTATGTGTTTTGGTGGTGTATTTGTGGATGTGACTTGTGTTACGTTGTATTCAGTGTTTGCGTGCACTGTTGCCAAACTCAGTTGTGCTATTGACACTGCAAAGGATTGTGGGGTGTGTATGTGTGTGTTTTATAGTGTTGTGGATGTGTGTCAGGTGTGGGGGTTTCAAAGTTGCCAATGTGTGCATTTGTTGTTGGTGGGTCCCACTGATGGCCGTGGTGGTCCGTACCACCAATGGTCGTTCAGCATCCACTATCCGCCACGCTGATTTGTGCTTCATTATTTGGTGGACGGAGGATTTGTCTGCATGACGGTGGTGGGGTGGGGTGGGGTGTACTGGCTTTCTGCCATCGTAGGCACTGCCAGTGGGTGGAGGTTGCAGGATTTTTTGATGTTTTACTTTTTGGCATCATAATTCTGCAGTGTCGAACCTTCCACCACTGGTGGTCTTCTGTTCACTATCCCCACAGCGGTCGGTGGTGATTGCCCCCAAGTTCATAAAGAGGGCCAAATTCCTTAAATCCAATCATACATCCAGGAGACAAAGAAAGTGATCCTTCCAGCTTGAAATCCAAGTGAAAAGTGACCAGGAGTTGGACAAAGCACTGGAAGGAGCCTGCTGGACAGGAACAGAAAGTTGGAGTCTCTAGGGCACGGCCTGTTGTTAAAAAAAAAAGTGTGCCTGGAGTCACTGGTGTGGCACTAACACTCGCAAGCGGGTAAAAAATCTTGATTGTGCTCACGAGAGGCCAGAAGTCTCTCGTCTCACCTCCTGCATGCGTAAAATGACATTAAGCATGCGCCAACAGGGGGAGGGAACCAATGCTATGTTGCAGAGTGCAGAATCTATCAGTAACTCCACGTTCTCAGTGGATCGTGGAGTTGCCGAATTCTGCATACTCCTCCAGCGAAGCGGAGTTTTTTGCCCAGTTCTATTTCCTGATCAGTACAGTATTTAACTCAATGATAGTTTTTTACATTCCAATTTAGAGTGTATCGCAATGCAACCTCCCTCATAAATACTACTGAAATGGATCGCAAATTGTAACTCTTTCCGATTGGTGCCCATCACAGGAATTGTGGTCCTTCTAGAAAGAAAAGTGTTCATTTTAAAAAGAGTTAGTTTGTAAGTTGCCAGTGGTTTCTTAGATAGTACCTACTGCCAAACAAACCTTTTTTTTTTTTACATTCACAAATGGGAAGGGCTTATAAGGGAAACTCTTCCCTTTTGCAAATTCAAAATCAACCCATCTCAGGAGTCAGAAATATTTCACATATTTTGCTACCAGAATTTGCTTCTAAAACATTAATACAGTCAAAGCAGAATCACTGTTTGGAAGGGACGCCTACAACAAATAATTTGGTATGGAGTAATAAATCCATTTGAGGAAATAGTTAACATATGTTAGCTCCTAAAATTATTAAGTACACAGAAATAAATTATTTGACCTATTTTGAGGTCACAAGCAGAGATTCAGACTGTACAAATGTTTATTACATCTCGATCTATGTTTTTTATCCTTCAGAGAAAGCTGTAGACCCCAGTCAGACTAAATAGAGTTGGCTTAAAAGAAAAAGAACTCTGCTGGCCCTGCCAAGCGAATGATGTGACATGTAAACTTGTTGCTTTCTTGCTAAAAATGATAAGTAAACTGGTTTAACATCTACAGGTAAGTAAAAGAAATCATCATCTCGGGATAAGACAAATCACTATCAAACCTTTATCAATCAACACTCAAACCAACACCACCTGAGAATGGAGGCAAGACCAATCTGCTGGACACATTAATAATGTTTGCTGTATACTTTTATAGCATAAACAGGTCTCCAAATCACTGCAATGCCACAGTGTACATGTTTGCATGGAAACACTGATGTGGTCCATATAAAACTGTCCTCTTAGTCCAATAAACACAGCAACGTCTTCTTACCACCTTCCTTGAATTGATGATGCAGAGAGCGAGAGACAGTGTCATACAGTAGAAAAATGAATACAATAACAATGTGCTCAACTGTTGCTCTTTCTATACTTCCATCCTTAAATCTAATATACCATTGCCCCATATGCTAGAGTATATAAAAGTAACTTATATAGCACACTAACGAGATGAAGTCTCTAGTCTCTATTATCAGGGTTGGAACGGAAAAGGATTGGATGAGGTTGACCTTCAGCTTTAACATAAACATGGGAAAGTATCCTTCCTTCCTAATGTTAAGGGGAAGGGAGTCCCATGCCCTTTTTCATAGTTGCTAATTCAACAATGATAAGGCAGGTTCCAGACATGTTCTGAGATATTAAAAACCTGTGTAACAACTTTAAATCCTTTCATGTTAGGAGGTTCAGATTTTACCTAATGCTATGCATAAGGATATCAGTACGTGCCTGTATTTTAAGATCACACTGAAGCACTCGTATCTGATCCTTCCCTCTACAGTATGAGCTACCAATGTAGGCTCTTCCTGTATTGGATATATGATCATGTCTGCTGAGCCTTGCTTCAGGTCAAACTTTAACATTAAAATCACAGTAAAGGTGGTTGATCCTATGACAATGTGAGTCCATGAAGATGGTGTTGCTGTAATAAGCCTGACATTAATAACAACTCACAATATTGACAATGAGAGGAAACAAAACTGATTATCTTTCTCACTTATAAAATAGAGAACCAGATGTTATTGATAACTGTGTTAACGTTTGCTTCCAAAATGAGTTGTGTAACATGCAGATTTTTAATGCGGACTCTAATGCAATGGTCTGCTTCAACAACAGGGAAAGAGGTGTATTTTGAAATTGTTTAAGATTGTTCAAAAATACACACTTTTTTACTTACATTTTTCTCTCTTTAGTTGCAGCCAGCGCTCCTCACTTTAGGCCTCTCTGAGGTCAGAGATCTCATCAGCTGACCTTGATCCTCCTCAAAATGATTATTGAATTTTCAGCATATGATTACATCTTCAGTTGATAATTTAATATGATATCTACTAGGAGTAACAGCTTTAGTGAACCAGTCAAGGAACTGATGCTAGACCTAGCAAGAGACAACATTCAGAAGTAAATCTGTCCCTTTAGTCTGTGTCTGAAAGCCCTTAACATCTTCCATCAATACCCACTTGATTTGTAATAGTGATAATCCCCCAAGAGAAGGAGCTTGAGGAGAATTGTTATGTGGGAAACTCCTTAGGTTTAGCAGTCCCAAAACATGTACATTTGATTGCAAAACTTTGATGATAGAATTACACATATTCAGCATTTGAAGAGTTGTGGCAGTAAAGATCCTATAGTTACATAGGTTGTGAATAGAAATAAGAAGTTTTTTGCTGATTTGCTTTCCATATTTGTTAGTGCTATAACTTGTGTCTACAATGTAAAACAACTGATAGTTACATTGAATGAGGGTATTTATAAATAATCATGTTTTCAACATGAAGCTTGCTACATGTTCTCTCCTTTGAGATGTCAATTTGTTTATTTAAAAAACTTTTGAAAATCTGGAGAAAAACAATCTTTTGAACACCTCCTAATCAGGATTTCACACCAACCCCAGCACCAAAACAGCCCTGATTGCTGTGACTAATGACATGAGAACCCTCCTCTACTGGGGAGAAATGGCAGCCCTGATTTTCCTCGACCTCTCAGAAGTCTTTGACACCATATCACACGACACCCTTAACAAGAGGCTTCACCTCATTGGAATTGGTGCATGATGAGCGTAGTGGACTGAATAAAGGACAACAGCCTACAATTCAACACAGCAAAAATGTAAGTGCTGGCCTTTGGGAACAACATCTCCCCTTGGAGTGACACCTGGTGGCCATCCAAATTAGGCACCACTCCCACTCCAACAGATCACACCCACAACCTTGCATTCATTGTGGACAGCATGTTCACCATGAGAAGGCAGGTCAATGCAGTTTCTTCTGCCTGCCTCCCCCCTCTCTGCATGCTCTGCAAGATCTACATATGGCTCCCCATCAACACCAGATGTACCATCACTGAAGCTCTAGTCACCTGCTGGCTGGAGCACAGCAACCCACTCTACATAGGAATCACTGCACACATCCTGAGGAGACTGCAGACTATTCAGAATTCTGCTCCCAGACTCATCTTCAACCTTCCTAGGCAGACCTATAGGAAAGTACCATCTTTCTTGGCATGTTACCCCCATTTTGCCTGTCTGTCAGTATGTTTTTGCCTGTCTCACTGAAATCCTGCTGGTCAGGACCCCAGTGCTCATAGTTTATGGCCTAATGTGTGTGTCTGTATAATGCTTAACTGTGTCACTGAGGGTCTGCTAAACAGAACCTCGGTGCTTATGCTCTCTCTGCTTTTATATATGTCACTATAGGCTAGTGACGTCATTCCCCAATTTCAATTGGCATCCCTAGTATATGGTACCTAGGTACGCAGAGCATTGGGGTTACAGGAGATCCTTATGGGCTGTAGCATTTCATTTGCCACCCATAAGGAACTCAGACAAACCCTTTCACAGGACTGCCACTGCATCCTGTGTGAAATAGTGCACGCATTATTTTACAGCCATTTTCACAGCACTTAAGTAACCTATAAGTCACCTATATGTCTAACCTTCATTTAATGAAGGCTAGGTGTAAAGTTACTAAGTGTGAGGGTACCCTTCAACTAGCAAAAGTGGCCCCAAATAGTTGAGGGCCAATTTCCGGAACTTTGTGAGTGCGGGGACGCCATTACATTTGTGCACTACATATAGGTCAATACCTATATGTAGCTTCACAATGGTAACCCCGAATATGGCCATGTAAGGTGTCTAAGATCATGGAGCTGTCCCCCCATTCCAAATCTGGTATTGGGGAGCCAATTCCATGCATCCTGGGGGCTCCACCATCGATGGATCCTCAGTACTGCCAAATCAGCTCTTTGAGGCTTGCAATGCAGCTACAGTTGCTGCTACCTCACAGTCAGGGTTCTGCCCTCCTGGGGTGTGAGCAGCTCAGTCATAGGAAGGCAGAACAAAGCATTTCCTTTGGGATCAGGGTGTTACACCCTCTCCCTTTGGAAATAGGTGTCACAGGTTGGAAGGGGTAGCCTCCCCAGCCTCTGGAAATGCTTTGAAGGGCAGAGATGGTGCCCTCCTTGCATAAGCCAGTCTTCACCGGTTCAGGGACCCCTCGTCCCTGCTCTGGTGCAAAACTGGACAAAGAAAAGGTGAGTGACCACTCCCCTGTCCATCACCACCCCAGGGGTAATGCCTAGAGCTCCTCCAGTGTGTCCCAGACTTCACCCGTTTGCTTTGAAAGGTGTGGGGTCACTCTGGAGGCCTCTGAGTGGCCAGTGCCAGCCGGTGACATCCGAGACCTCTCCTGATAGGTCCATGCCGGATAAGGTAGCCAATTCCTCTCTCAGGGCTATTTAGGGTCTCTCCTGTGGGTTCTCTTCATATTCTACTTGCAAGTTTCCAGCAAGAATCCTCTGCAACTACTACTTTATTCTCTGACCTCGGATCAACTGCAGCCTGCTCCAGGAACCGCTGTAACAGCAACAAAGTATCCAGAAGGGATACTTTTCCTCTGCAACTTCAGCTCCAGCCAGCAACTGAAACAGTTTCCAAGGTGTGCATGCCCTGAGGACTCCCTGTCTTCACCCTGCACCAGAAGGACTGAAGAAATCTCCTGTGGGGTGACGGAGTCACTCCCCTGCTGAAGCAGGCACTTTCGAAGTCGACAATTGGTTCTCTTGGACTCCCCTCCTGGTGATGAGCATGCTCCTTGGAACACAGAGGGTAGAGTCCATTGACACAGACTGTCCTGAGGTCATGATGTCCCAATTTGGAGGAGGTAAGACCTTGCCTTCCCCAAGACCGACAGTACCCCTGTGCACCTACATCTTCTTCACCTCCTGAGGCCTCTAAGCACTATTTGCAAAATTCCTTAGTGCGCAGCCTGGCCCAGTTCCCCAACACTCAATCCTGTGATGCTCAACTTGCTGAGTTGACCTCTGGTGGCTTGGGACCTTCCTTTGTAGTGCTGCACCAACTGCATTTTTCACCTCCCTTGTCCCCATGTCCTGGGGCTCCTGTGGGTGCTATCTGGTGCACGGAGGGCTCTTCGAAGTGCTGAGAGCCCCCTCTTCCTCCCCACACAGAGTTGAGGCCCCCGGGTCCCTCCAGGGACCGGATAGCACCTACTTGAGGCAAAACACAGCTTTGTCAGAACGAAGACTTGTTGGAGGAATCCAGTGCCAAAACTCGTCTACATCCAACCTCTCTCCGTGGGACATCCAGTGCATCATGCAAGAACTGGCTGGCATCTTCCTAGGGTGCATTTCTGCAGTCTTGGTCCAACCGGGGACTCTTCTTTTGCACCCTCTTCTGGGTTGGCACGGGCTCCTGTCCTTCCTGGAACTTCTTTCAACTTCTGGACTTGGTCCTCTTCCTTTGCAGGTTTTCAGATACAGGAATTCACCATTTATTGTTTGCAGTCTTGCTTGGTTCTTGCAATAACTCTTATCATGACTTGTAGTGTGTCCAAGGAAACTTGAAGTTGTTTACTTCTGCTTTTCTGGGCTCTGGGGTGGGATAATTTACTTACCTTTACTGTATTGATACTCTCCCAGCGATTCTGTACACACTACACTTGTCTAGGGGGGGCATTCATGATTCACATTCCACTTTCTTAGTATATGGTTTGTATTGCCCCTAGACCTATTTTCTCCCATTGCATTCTATAGCATTTCCTACTGTTTGCACTATCCTATGTCTAATTACTTACCTTATTTTGGTGTCTAGTGTATATATTGTGTATATTACCGACCTCCATAAGGAGTATTGCCTCTAAGATATTTTTGGTACTGTGTCACCCAAATAAACTACCTTTATTTTTGGTAACACTGAGTATTGTCTTTATTTGTGTATACGTACTGTGAGACTATAAGAGGTATTTCAGGAGCTTTGCATGTCTCCTAGTTCAGCCTAATCTGCTCTGCAATAGCTTCCTCTATCAGCCTAAGCTGCTAGAACACTACTTATTCCACTAATAAGTGATAATTGGACCTGGTGTAAAGTGTAAGAGTCCAAGGTACCCACTAATCAGGCCAGCCTCCTACAAGACCCACCTAAAAAAGCTCTACAGCAGCAGTGTTTTTTCTAAAGGACTAACCCCTGAGGAACTGAGTGACAGACAAGCAGAGAGAAGGCACCACTTGGAGCTTGAGAAGCTCAAACTGGAATTGGTCAAAATGGATAGAGAGACAGAAGCAAAGAAAATGGCACTGGCCATGGAGGAGAGAAAAATGTTGTTAGCTCATGAGCTGAGCTTGAAGGAGGCAAAGGGTTTGGTGATGATCCTGCAAAAAGGGGCAGGTCCAACACAACTCCTCACCAGACTAAAGACAGAGAAGACCTGTAGGAAAGTCCTCCTGTTTGCCCTGGTCAACCCAAACGTTTTGGACATATACTGGTGGTTACTGACTCTTGACTGTGCCCTGGATACTGCTTACCAGTCCAGTGACCAGTGCTCTGTGTAAAGTGGATATGCAATTTAGGTTAATTATAGGGCATGTAGGTTTAGGGACCCCAGCATAGGTAGTGCACCCATAGGTGCACTGCTGAGGTATCCACTGTCATTTTAAAGGCAGGCCTGCTTTGCTTGCTGCTCTTAAATTAAAGTTACAGGCAAATTTGACTTTGGAATAAAAAGTACTTCCAAAGTCTTAAACTACCTTATTTTTACACATAAGTCACTCCTAAGGTGTTCCCTATGTGCCCCTCGGGTTGGGTGCCAAGTAACTATGAGCAGGGACCTTACAAAAATAGTTTTATAAGCCCTGGTGAGATAAAACAGCCAAATTTGTTTTCCCCTCATTTTAGTGAATTGGCTCCATAGGCTAGAATGGGGAGACATTATTTTAAATTGTAAAGTCCCCTTAAGTGGCAGATGACTCAAGTTTGGTATCATATTCACTGTTATATTAAATCCCACAACTAACAATTGTTGGATTTAATATAACTTGTTCAGGTAAGGAGTTTTAAACTTTACCTAAAATGTTGCCAACTTCAGCCCTGTAGTGCTTTGCTCTGAGTGGCCAGCCTCTGACAGCCTGACCAGGCTGCCTTGAAGAGGTATGAAGTAGCCTGGGCTAAATACAAAGAGATGCGCCTGGGGGAGGAGAAGTTCCCTCAGCAGATGGAAAGGCAGGAAAGGGGGAGGGCTGCAAAACTGGTCTTCAAAGGCAGGGAAGGACATTTGGAGCAACCCAGCAGCTCCCTCACATCCTGCAAACCCAGACAATTAGGTGCCTCCTTGATTAGGTTAGGAGATGGCAGGAAAGGGATGTAGGGGTGTGTTTAGAATGTTTAGCCACACCAGTGGGTGGGCTCAGCCAAATGTAACCTCCAAAAATCATTTTCAGCCATGATGGATTTTTGAGGAATGTTGCTCCCTGGGCTTCATTTTTTCACACTTCCCAGGAAGTAGTCATCACAGGGGGAAGGACCATGCACCTAATTGGAGAACCAGGGGCCCCTTGTTTTTCACCCAGGAGCAAGGATAAAACTGGCAGACCTGCATCTACACCTCAGATCCCTACAAGGAAGAGTTCAGGAGAAGGGGGACTGCCCTGCTGGACCCCTGACCTGCACCTGGACACTGCACTCTGGAGGACTGCACCAGCTGCACACTTGGGTTTCACCACAAGAAGGACTTTGACTGGCTTTAACTGGTTCAAGGAGGGACTCCCTGTTTCCTACAGGTGTTCAATTGCTTACCAGAGTCCCCTGCACCAACTCTGGAAGAGACTGACCAGCTGACCACTGTCCAGTGGCCAATTTGGAGTTTGCATCAGGTGCATTCTTGGAATTGTAGTCCGTAACCTCAAGAAGCATCTCAGAGCTTCTGGAACCTTGGGGGAGCTGTGGACTTCAAAAGATCCTTAAAAGAACATCTGGGAGAAGATCCAGAAGTTTGGAGAACTTTTTGAAAAAAACTACATAAAGAGACCGACCAGCCGCAGCAACTCTAGCCGGCTTGCCTCAACCGTGACCCGGTCTGACTTGCAGGTTTGTCCCGGTGAAGAAAATATCAGAAAAAGTGACTACGGCGGAACATAGGAAGATGACCAGGACCTCCCAGGCAGTGTATCGGAAAGGACTCCAAGGACGTCAGATCAAGATTCAGGTTTGCCCCGGTCAAGAGATTTTCGTCTTGAAAAGGTAACAATCTCCACTGACGGTTCCCGTAACATGTATCCTAGCCATTATTTAAGGCCCTCCTCCTTGCATGAGTGATTTTTGCATGGGAGGATAAATAAGGCGCTAGGGCCTTTGAGGCATTTTTTGCACGGGAATGCCTACCTTGTATCTCATTGAGGCAAGGTAGTTTTCTGCAGGAAACAAATGACGTTAACTCTAATATTTTGGCGCTAGACATGTCAAGTGACAAAATATAAATATGGAGTTAAGTTTGCACCAGAGTTGCGTAAAAAAAATTACACAAATCTGGGGCAAACTGAGTATAAATATGGGCCCAAATCTCTAGGCATGTGCACTATTCTCAAAGTCCTGGATGTGACACTTTTGCTGCCACCATCTGAACTGGACTCACCCCTCATGGCTTCCACCATCAGCACTCCAAGGCTCAGTTCTTGAGCTACAAATAATTCTTTGTCATTAGCTAAGACTCTCTCAGTCTCAGCTCTCTTGCAGTCTTCATCTAGCTCTCTCAGTCTCTGCTCACAAGCTGAAAGCCATCCCTCTTTCTGTGTTTCCCTCTCAGGGCCACTGCCCTCGCTTTCAGAGCAGTCCTTCTCCTCAGAATCATCTGGTAGTTTTACCTCATAACAAAACAGGACTGCCTCAAGGACCTTTCTTGTGGACCTTCTCCTCACAGACAGTCCCCTTTACATGCAGAAACCTTTTAGCTCCCTCACTGAATAGATCTACAGGCACCAGAAGTTGATTTCCATTTAGCCAAGGCCTCACAGGTAACCACTAACCAGATTCCCAAGTATCAACAATACATCCAGGAGGACACCAGAGAACATAAAAGCTAAAAACAGTATGTGGTTCCCTAATGGTCTGCAATAAAACAATTGTGTACACCAATCACTGAATGTCAAGCACAAATACAAATTCTATCCTACCGCTGCCACCAATGTTAGAAATGGGACCCTGTTGGTAGTCAGTCTACTCCATTTCCAAGTAGGGACCCTCACTCTAGTTACGGTCAGGGAGATACACAGCTCAGATAACCCCTGCTCACCCCCTTGGTAGCTTAGCACAAGCAGTCGGGCATATCTCAGAGGATTATCTTTGAGACAATGTGTAAAGTATTTTGACAGCCAGACACAGTAACACAGTGAAAACATCACAAAAAGACTCCACACCAGTTTAGAAATATAGCCAATAGTTATCTAACTCAAACAAGACTAAAACATACACAGAAAAAGATATCAATTTTTAAAGTAAAAAGAGTCTTAACCCCTTCGCTGCCAGGCCTTTTCCCCCTCCTGTGCCAGGCCTTTTTTTGCCTATTTGGGGCAGTTCGCGCTTAGGCCCTCATAACTTTTTGTCCACATAAGCTAACCAAGCCAACTTTGCGTCCTTTTTTTCCAACATCCTAGGGATTCTAGAGGTACCCAGACTTTGTGGGTTCCCCTGAAGGAGGCCAAGAAATTGGCCAAAATACAGGGAAAATTTCGTTTTTTTAAAAAAAATTGGAAAAAGTGGCTGCAGAAGAAGGCTTGTTGTTTTTCCCCTGAAAATGGCATCAACAAAGGGTTTGTGGTGCTAAACTCAGCAGCTACCCAGCTTTCAGGAACAGGCAGACTTGAATCAGAAAACCCAATTGTTCAAGACAATTTTGGCATTTTACTGGGACATACCCCATTTTTGCAATTTTTTGTGCTTTCAGCATCCTTCCAGTCAGTGACAGAAATGGGCATGAAACCAATGCTGGATCCCAGAAACCTAAACATTTCTGAAAAGTAGACACAATTCTGAATTCAGCAAGGGGTCATTTGTGTAGATCCTACAAGGGTTTCCTACAGAAAATAACAACTGAAAAAGAAAAATATTGAAATTGAGGTGAAAAATAAATAAATGTTTCTCTACGTTTTACTCTGTAACTTTGCACTGCAATGTCAGATCATCGAAAGAAATATACCGTTACGTCTGCTGGACTCCTCTGGTTGCGGGGATATATAGGGCTTGTAGGAACCCAAGGAACCCAGAGCCAATAAATGAGCTGCACCCTGCAGTGCGTTTTCATTCTATACCGGGAACACAGCAATTCATTTGCTGAAATATAAAGAGTAAAAAATTGCTTTCAAGAAAACCTCTGTATTTCCAAAAAGGGCACAAGATAAGGTGTTGAGGAGCAGTGGTTATTTGCACATCTCTGAATTCCGGGGCGACCATACTAGCATGTGAATTACAGGGCATTTCTCAAATAGATGTCTTTTTTACACACTCTCCTATATTTGGAAGGAAATTTTTTTGGAAGAAAACAGAGGTGTTTTTTGCGAAGTGCCTACCTGTAGATTTTGGCCTCTAGCTCAGCCGGCACCTAGGGAAACCTACCAAACGTGTGCATTTCTGAAAACTAGAGACCTAGGGGAATCCAAGGAGGGGTGACTTGCGGGGCTCGGACCAGGTTCTGTTACCCAGAATCCTTTGCAAACCTCAAAATTTGGCTAAAAAAACACATGTTCCTCACATTTCTGTGGCAGAAAGTCCTGGAATCTGAGAGGAGCCACAAATTTCCTCCCACCCGGCGTTCCCCCAAGTCTCCCGATAAAAATGATACCTCACTTGTGTGGGTAAGCCTAGCGCCCGCGACAGGAAACACCCCAAAGCGCAACGTGGACACATCCAAATTTTTGGAAGAAAACAGAGGTGTTTTTTGCGAAGTGCCTACCTGTAGATTTTGGCCTCTAGCTCAGCCGGAACCTAGGGAAACCTACCAAACCTGTGCATTTCTGAAAACTAGAGACCTAGGGGAATCCAAGATGGGGTGATTTGGAGCTTGGACCAGGTTCTGTTACCCAGAATCCTTTGCAAACCTCAAAATTGGCTAAAGAAACACATGTTCCTCACATTTCTGTGGCAGAAAGTTCTGGAATCTGAGAGGAGCCACAAATTTCCTTCCACCCAGCGTTCCCCCAAGTCTCCCGATAAATATGATACCTCACTTGTGTGGGTAGGCCTAGTGCCCGCGACAGGAAACACCCCAAAGCGCAACGTGGACACATCCAAATTTTTGAAAGAAAACAGTGCCTACCTGTGGATTTTGGCCTGTAGCTCAGCCGGCACCTAGGGAAACCTACCAAACCTGTGCATTTCTGAAAACAAGAGACCTAGGGGAATCCAAGGAGGGGTGACTTATGGGGCTCGGACCAGGTTCTGTTACCCAGAATCCTTTGCAAACCTCAAAATTTGGCCAAAAAAACACATGTTCCTCACATTTCTGTGGCAGAAAGTTCTGGAATCTGAGAGGAGCCACAAATTTCCTTCCACCCAGTGTTCCCCCAAGTCTCCCGATAAAAATGATACCTCACTTGTGTGGGTAGGCCTCGCGCCCACGACAGGAAACGCCCCAAATCGCAACGTGGACACATCCAAATTTTTGGAAGAAAACAGAGGTGTTTTTTGCAAAGTGCCTACCTATAGATTTTGGCCTCTAGCTCAGCCGGCACCTAGGGAAACCTACCAAACCTGTTCATTTCTGAAAACTAGAGACCTAGGGGAATCCAAGTTGGGGTGACTTGTGGGGCTCGGACCAGGTTCTGTTACCCAGAATCCTTTGCAAACCTCAAAATTTGGCTAAAAAAACACATGTTCCTCACATTTCTGTGGCAGAAAGTTCTGGAATCTGAGAGGAGCCACAAATTTCATTCCACCCAACGTTCCCCTAAGTCTCTCGATACAAATGGTACCTCACTTCTGTGGATAGGCCTAGCGCCCACGAAAGGAAATGTCCCAAAACACAACGTGGACACAACATATTTTTTCGCAGAAAACAGAGGTGTTTTTTGCAAAGTGCCTACCTGTGGAGTTTAGCCTCTAGCTCAGCCGACCCCGGGAGGGGGGGGGGCAGAAATGCCCTAAGATAAATTTCACCCCCCCCAAATCCCCCCTGCCCGCTAACGACCCTTGCCTATGGGGTCGCTCCCCCTGCGTGACATTGGCACCAAAAAACAAATCCCAGGTGCCTAGTGGTTTCTGCCCCCTTGGGGGCAGATTGATCTAAAATCGGCCAATCTGCCCCCAAGGGGGGCAGAAATGGCCTAAATACAATTTGCCCCCCAGGGCAGCGACCCTTGCCTGATGGGTTGCTACCCATCTCTAAAAAAACAAACAAACAACAACAAAAAAACAACAACAAAAAAATTTGCCCTGGCGCCCAGAGGGTTCTGCCCCCCCGGGGGCAGATCGTCCTAATAATAGGCTGATCTGCCCCAAGGGGGGGCATAAATGGCCTAAAATAAATTTGCCCCCCAGCCCTCCCCCCCGGGAGCAACCCTTGCCTACGGGGTCGCTCCCCATGCGTGACATTGGCGCCAAAAAACAAATCCCCGGTGCCTAGTGGTTTCTGCCCCCTTGGGGGCAGATTGACCTAAACTCGGCCAATCTGCTCCCCGGGGGGCAGAAATGGTCTAAATAAAATTTGCCCCCGTGGGGAGCGACCCTTGCCTGATGGGTCGCTCCCCATCTCTAAAAAAACAAACAAACAAAAACAAAAAAAACACAAAAACAAAATTCGTCCTGGCGCCTAGAGGTTTCTGCCCCCAGGGCGGGCAGAAATGCCCTAAAATAAATTTGCCCCCCCCAGGGAGCGACCCTTGCCTAAGGGGTCGCTCCCCTTGCGTGAAATTCACGCAAAGAAAAAACTCCCTGGTGTCTAGTGGTTTCTGCCCCACTTGGGGGCAGATTGGCCTCATCAAAATAGGCCAATCTGCCCCCAAGGGGGGCAGAAATGGCCTGAATATAATTTTCCCCCAAGGGGAGCGACCCTTGCCTAAGGGGTCGCTCCCCACCTAAAAAAATAAAATGAAACATAAAAAAAAAAATTAACAAAAATTGGTCCCTGGTGCCAGATGTTTCTGCCCTCAGGGGGGGCAGAAAGGCCTTCCCAAAAAAATACCCCCCATGGGAGCGACCCTTGCCCAAGGGGTCGCTCCCTTATGTAAATTTCAATAAAAAGACTTCAAAGGGAAGGAAATACTTTTCCTTCCCTTTGAAGCCCCTCCGGGCCTTCCCCAGTGATTGAAAGAGAAATGCTCACTTGTGTGGGTAGGCCTAGTGCCCGCGACAGGAAACGCCCCAAAGCGCAACGTGGACACATCCACATTTTTGGAAGAAAACAGAGGTGTTTTTTGCGAAGTGCCTACCTGTAGATTTTGGCCTCTAACTCAGCCGGCACCTAGGGAAACCTACCAAACGTGTGCATTTCTGAAAACTAGAGACCTAGGGGAATCCAAGGAGGGGTGACTTGCGGGGCTCGGACCAGGTTCTGTTACCCAGAATCCTTTGCAAACCTCAAAATTTGGCTAAAAAAACACATGTTCGTCACATTTCTGTGGCAGAAAGTTCTGTAATCTGAGAGGAGCCACAAATTTCCTTCCACCCAGCGTTCCCCCAAGTCTCCCGATAAAAATGATACCTCACTTGTGTGGGTAGGCCTAGCGCCCGCGACAAGAAACGCCCCAAAGCGCAACGTGGACAAATCCACATTTTTGGAAGAAAACAGAGGTGTTTTTTGCGAAGTGCCTACCTGTAGATTTTGGCCTCTAGCTCAGCCGGCACCTAGGGAAACCTACCAAACCTGTGCATTTCTGAAAACTAGAGACCTAGGGGAATCCAAGGAGGGGTGACTTGCGGGGCTCGGACCAGGTTCTGTTACCCAGAATCCTTTGCAAACCTCAAAATTGGCTAAAAAAACACATGTTCCTCACATTTCTGTGGCAGAAAGTTCTGGAATCAGAGAGGAGCCACAAATTTCCTCCACCCAGCGTTCCCCCAAGTCTCCCGATAAAAATGATACCTCACTTGTGTGGGTAGGCATAGCACCCGCGACAGGAAACGCCCCAAAGCGCAACGTGGACACATCCAAATTTTTGGAAAAAAACAGAGGTGTTTTTTGCGAAGTGCCTACCTGTAGATTTTGGCCTCTAGCTCAGCCGGCACCTAGGGAAACCTACCAAACCTGTGCATTTCTGAAAACTAGAGACCTAGGGGAATCCAAGAAGGGGTGACTTGCGGGGCTCGGACCAGGTTCTGTTACCCAGAATCCTTTGCAAACCTCAAAATTTGGCTAAAAAAACACATGTTCCTCACATTTCTGTGGCAGAAAGTTCTGGAATCTGAGAGGAGCCACAAATTTCCTTCCACCCAGAGTTCCCCCAAGTCTCCCGATAAAAATGATACCTCACTTGTGTGGGTAGGCCTAGCGCCCGCGACAGGAAACGCCCCAAAGCGCAACGTGGACACATCCAAATTTTTGGAAGAAAACAGAGGTATTTTTTGCGAAGTGCCTACCTGTAGATTTTGGCCTCTAGCTCAGCCGGCACCTAGGGAAACCTACCAAACCTGTGCATTTCTGAAAACTAGAGACCTAGGGGAATCCAAGGAGGGGTGACTTGCGGGGCTCAGACCAGGTTCTGTTAACCAGAATCCTTTGCAAACCTCAAAATTTGGATAAAAAAACACATGTTCCTCACATTTCTGTGGCATAAAGTTCTGGAATCTGAGAGGAGCCACAAATTTCCTTCCACCCAGCGTTCCCCCAAGTCTCCCGATAAAAATGATACCTAACTTGTGTGGGTAGGCCTAGCGCCCGCGACAGGAAACGCCCCAAAGCGCAACGTGGACACATCCAAATTTTTGGAAGGAAACAGAGGTGTTTTTTGCGAAGTGCCTATCTGTAGATTTTGGCCTCTAGCTCAGCCGGCACCTAGGGAAACCTACCAAACCTGTGCATTTCTGAAAACTAGAGACCTACGGGAATCCAAGGAGGGGTGACTTGCGGGGCTCGGACAAGGTTCTGTTACCCAGAATCATTTGCAAACCTCAAAATTTGGCTAAAAAAACACATGTTCCTCACATTTCTGTGGCAGAAAGTTCTGGAATCTGAGAGGAGCCACAAATTTCCTTCCACCCAGAGTTCCCCCAAGTCTCCCGATAAAAATGATACCTCACTTGTGTGGGTAGGCCTAGCGCCCGCGACAGGAAACGCCCCAAAGCGCGACATGGACACATCCACATTTTTGGAAGAAAACAGAGGTGTTTTTTTGCGAAGTGCCTACCTGTAGATTTTGGCCTCTAGCTCAGCCGGCACCTAGGGAAACCTACCAAACCTGTGCATTTCTGAAAACTAGAGACCTAGGGGAATCCAAGATGTGGTGACTTGCGGGGCTCGGACCAGGTTCTGTTACCCAGAATCCTTTGCAAACCTCAAAATTTGGCTAAAAAAACACATGTTCCTCACATTTCTGTGGCAGAAAGTTCTGGAATCAGAGAGGAGCCACAAATTTCCTTCCACCCAGCGTTCCCCCAAGTCTCCCGATAAAAATGATACCTCACTTGTGTGGGTAGGCCTAGCGCCCGCGACAGGAAACGCCCCAAAGTGCAAGGTGGACACATCCAAATTTTTGGAAGAAAACAGAGGTTTTTTTGCGAAGTGCCTACCTGTAGATTTTGGCCTCTAGCTCAGCCGGCACCTAGGGAAACCTACCAAACCTGTGCATTTCTGAAAACTAGAGACCTAGGGGAATCCAAGGAGGGGTGACTTGCGGGGCTCGGACCAGGTTCTGTTACCCAGAATCCTTTGCAAACCTCAAAATTTGTCTAAAAAAACACATGTTCCTCACATTTCTGTGGCAGAAAGTTCTGGAATCTGAGAGGAGCCACAAATTTCCTTCCACCCAGAGTTCCCCCAAGTCTCCCGATAAAAATGATACCTCACTTGTGTGGGTAGGCCTAGCGCCCGCGACAGGAAACGCCCCAAAGCGCAACGTGGACACATCCAAATTTTTGGAAGAAAACAGAGGTGTTTTTTGCGAAGTGCCTACCTGTAGATTTTGGCCTCTATCTCAGCCGGCACCTAGGGAAACCTACCAAACCTGTGCATTTCTGAAAACTAGAGACCTAGGGGAATCCAAGGAGGGGTGACTTGCGGGGCTCAGACCAGGTTCTGTTAACCAGAATCCTTTGCAAACCTCAAAATTTGGATAAAAAAACACATGTTCCTCACATTTCTGTGGCAGAAAGTTCTGGAATCTGAGAGGAGCCACAAATTTCCTTCCACCCAGCGTTCCCCCAAGTCTCCCGATAAAAATGATACCTAACTTGTGTGGGTAGGCCTAGCGCCCGCGACAGGAAACGCCCCAAAGCGCAACGTGGACACATCCAAATTTTTGGAAGAAAACAGAGGTGTTTTTTGCGAAGTGCCTATCTGTAGATTTTGGCTTCTAGCTCAGCCGGCACCTAGGGAAACCTACCAAACCTGTGCATTTCTGAAAACTAGAGACCGAGGGGAATCCAAGGAGGGGTGACTTGCGGGGCTCGGACCAGGTTCTGTTACCCAGAATCCTTTGCAAACCTCAAAATTTGGCTAAAAAAACACATGTACCTCACATTTCTGTGGCAGAAAGTTATGGAATCTGAGAGGAGCCACAAATTTCCTTCCACCCAGCGTTCCCCCAAGTCTCCAGATAAAAATGATACCTCACTTGTGTGGGTAAGCCTAGCGCCCGCGACAGGAAACACCCCAAAGCGCACCGTGGACACATCCAAATTTTTTGAAGAAAACAGAGGTGTTTTTTGCGAAGTGCCTACCTGTAGATTTTGGCCTCTAGCTCAGCCGGCACATAGGGAAACCTACCAAACCTGTGCATTTCTGAAAACTAGAGACTTAGGGGAATCCAAGGAGGGGTGACTTGCGGGGCTCGGACCATGTTCTGTTACCCAGAATCCTCTGCAAACCTCAAAATTGGGCTAAAAAAACACATGTTCCTCACATTTCTGTGGCAGAAAGTTCTGGAATCTGAGAGGAGCCACAAATTTCCTTCCACCCAGAGTTCCCCCAAGTCTCCCGATAAAAATGATACCTCACTTGTGTGGGTAGGCCTAGCGCCCGCGACAGGAAACGCCCCAAAGCGCAACGTGGACACATCCAAATTTTTGGAAGAAAACAGAGGTGTTTTTTGCGAAGTGCCTACCTGTAGATTTTGGCCTCTAGCTCAGCCGGCACCTAGGGAAATCTACCAAACCTGGTCATTTCTGAAAACTAGAGACCTAGGGGAATCCAAGATGGGGTGACATGCTGGGCTCGGACCAGGTTCTGTTACCCAGAATCCTTTGCAAACCTCAAAATTTGGCTAAAGAAACACATGTTCCTCACATTTCTGTGGCAGAAAGTTCTGGAATCTGAGAGGAGCCACAAATTTCCTTCCACCCAGCGTTCCCCCAAGTCTCCCGATAAAAATGATACCTCACTTGTGTAGGTAGGCCTAGCGCCCGCGACAGGAAACGCCCCAAAGCGCAACATGGATACATCCACATTTTTGGAAGAAAACAGAGGTGTTTTTTGCGAAGTGCCTACCTGTAGATTTTGGCCTCTAGCTCAGCCGGCACCTAGGGAAACCTACCAAACCTGTGCATTTGTGAAAACTAGACACCTAGGGGAATCCAAGGAGGGGTGACTTGCGGGGCTCGGACCAGGTTCTGTTACCCAGAATCCTTTGCAAACCTCAAAATTTGGCTAAAAAAACACATGTTCCTCACATTTCTGTGGCAGAAAGTTCTGGAATCTGAGAGGAGCCACAAATTTCCTTCCATCCAGCGTTCCCCCAAGTCTCCCAATAAAAATGATACCTCACTTGTGTGGGTAGGCCTAGCGCCCACGACAGGAAACGCCCCAAAGCGCAACTTGGACACATCCAAATTTTTGGAAGAAAACAGAGGTGTTTTTTGCAAAGTGCCTACCTGTAGATTTTGGCCTCTAGCTCAGCCGGCACCTAGGGAAACCTACCAAAACTGTTCATTTCTGAAAACTAGAGACCTAGGGGAATACAAGTTGGGGTGACTTGTGGGGCTCGGACCAGGTTCTGTTACCCAGAATCCTTTGCAAACCTCAAAATTTGGCTAAAAAAACACATGTTCCTCACATTTCTGTGGCAGAAAGTTCTGGAATCTGAGAGGAGCCACATATTTCATTCCACCCAGCGTTCCCCTAAGTCTCTCGATACAAATGGTACCTCACTTCTGTGGGTAGGCCTAGCGCCCACGAAAGGAGATGGCCCAAAACACAACGTGGACACAACATATTTTTTCACAGAAAACAGAGGTGTTTTTTGCAAAGTGCCTACCTGTGGGGTTTGGCCTCTAGCTCAGCCGACCCCGGGAGGGGGGGGGGGCAGAAATGCCCTAAAATAAATTTCACCCCCCCCAAACCCCCCCTGCCCGGTAACGACCCTTGCCTATGGGGTCGCTCCCCCTGCGTGACATTGGCACCAAAAAACAAATCCCAGGTGCCTAGTGGTTTCTGCCCCCTTGGGGGCAGATTGACCTAAAATCGGCCAATCAGCCCCCAAGGGGGGCAGAAATGGCCTAAATACAATTTGCCCCCAAGTGGAGCGACCCTTGCCTGATGGGTCGCTCCCCATCTCTAAAAAAACAAAAAAAAGCAAAAAAAACACAAAACAAAATTTTCCCCTGGCGCCTAGAGGTTTCTGCCCCCCCTGGGGGCAGATCAGCCTAATAATAGGCCGATCTGCCCCCAGAGGGGGCAGAAATGGCCTAAAATAAATTTGCCCCCCCAGCCCCCACCCCCCCCAGGGAGCGACACTTGCCTACGGGGTCGCTCCCCCTGCGTGACATTGGGGCCAAAAAACAAATCCCCGGTGCCTAGTGGTTTGTGCCCCCTTGGGGGCAGATTGACCTAAACTCGGCCAATCTGCCCCCAAGGGGGGCGGAAATTTGCCTAAATACAATTTGCCCCCCAGGGGAGCGACCCTTGCCTGATGGGTCGCTCCCCATCTCTAAAAAAACAAACAAACAAAAACAAAAAAAAACACAAAAACAAAATTCGCCCTGGCGCCTAGAGGTTTCTGCCCCCAGGGCGGGCAGAAATGGCCTAAAATAAATTTGCCCCCCCCAGGGAGCGACCCTTGCCTAAGGGGTCGCTCCCCTTGCGTGAAATTCACGCAAAGAAAAAACTCCCTGGTGTCTAGTGGTTTCTGCCCCCCTTGGGGGCAGATTGGCCTCATCAAAATAGGCCAATCTGCCCCCAAGGGGGGCAGAAATGGCCTAAATATAATTTTCCCCCAAGGGGAGCGACCCTTGCCTAAGGGTTCGCTCCCCACCTAAAAAAATAAAATGAAACATAAATTTTTTTTAAAAAAAATATTGGTCCCTGGTGCCAGAGGTTTCTGCCCCCCCTGGGGGCAGATCGGCCTAATAATAGGCCGATCTTCCCCCAGGGGGGGCAGAAAGGCCTTCCCAAAAAAATGCCCCCCATGGGAGCGACCCTTGCCCAAGGGGTCGCTCCCTTATGTAAATTTCAATAAAAATAAAAAAAATCCCTGGTGTCTAGTGGGGTTTCAAAACCCTTAGAGAGACTTCAAAGAGAAGGGAATACTTTTCCTTCCCTTTGAAGCCCCTCCGGGCCTCCCCCAGTGATTGAAAGAGAAATGCTTTTGCATTTCTCTTTCAATCGCGCTGGAAGCAGAGCTTCCAGCGCGATTGGGGAGGCCCCTGTGACAAATTAGCACGCGCTCGCGCGCTGACGTCACAGGGGGGGTGAGGGGGGTCGGGGGTGGAAGGGGAAGGTCTTCCCCTTCCATCCCCGCCTTTGGGGGGGAGGGGGGTGCACTGGGGCGCGCTAGCGCGCCCCCAAGTTCCCCTGTGCCATGGACGAGATGATCTCGTCCAAGGCACAGGGGAACTGTAGCCTTGGACGAGATCATCTCGTCCAAGGCACAGAACCGGTTAATTCATAACACTCAATGGGGGCAGTTTTAGCACAAAGTACCTGGTATGCATAAAAAATAAAGCCATAGGGGTGAGAGTGCATTAGAAAAGCAAGTGATGAGTCGACTCATTACTCACATTTGAGGCTGTGCATTGATTCTTTCTCCGCCGGGTAAGTGATGCATCAATTCTTTCCTCACAGAGAAGAGATGTGTTGATTTCTGGACATGCAGCCTTGTGTCTGTGTGGCGATGTTAAAGACTTGCCACCCAGGGACAATGTGTGAAAAATTCAGGTGCACAGCAGTGATGAATCCGCGATGAGCTTGTGATGTGTCGATTTTACTGGTGCTGTATCGATCTTTCCTCTGCGGTGCAGACACTGCATTAATTGTAATGCCGCTCGGCTCTGGTGTGTTGAGTTTCTCTCAGGTTGTACCTGCTCCTCCTCCCAAGGGCCCAGGGACTGGATGTGGCACCACTTGGCAAGAGAGCCCGGTTGCTGGCAGATAAAGGCTTTGATGTCCCTGAGACTTCTTAATAGAAGGCAAGCTCAGGACCAGCCCTTGAGTAACTTCACAAGCAGGATACACATGAAAGTCCAGTCTTTGTCCTCTCTAAGACAGAAGCATCAACTGCAGGCCAACCCAGAAAAGCACACACAGCAAAGAGGGAGTACTCCTCCTCACAGCTCTTCAGCTCTTCTCCTTAGCAGAGGTCCCTCTTGATCCACGAGTCTTCTAAAAGTCTTGGGATTTGTGTCCACCACTTATACTCAATTCTGCCTGTGCAGGAGGCAAACTTCAAAGGAAAGTCTTTGTAGTGCACACAACTCTACCTCTCCCTTGCCCTGCGCAGCCACACTCTAGGGGATTGAAAAACTGTATTGTGAGGGGTCAGGCACAGCCCTTTCAAGTACAGGTATCAGCTCCTCTCTCTCCACTCTAGCCCAGGAGGACCCATCAGGATATCCAGGAAACACATCAGCTCCCTTTGTGTCACTGTCTAGAGTGAATTCACAAACAGCCCAACTGTCAGTCTGGCCCAGATGTGAGTTCAGCAGCCAGGCAGAGGCACAGAATGGATAAAAAAGAAAATGCAGCTACATATAACATCAACATCAAGAGTGAGGACTTGCGCTTTCTAGCAGTTCTGCAAGTGGTTGACTAACTAGGTTACTTTCATATAACATTACAGATAAGAAAGTGCAGGTGTTCAAAGGGGGCTTCCATTCTTTGGAAGGGGGCCGTATGTACTCTGCAGGAGTAGAGCAAATATTTTGGCGCTACTCCTGCAGAGTACATCAATAGCGTCATGAGAAATGACGCTATTGCCCACTACCCTGCGCCATGGTGCACCTTATCTTAAATGCAATGGACACATGTTGGCAGTTATGCGTGGCTAAGGGGATCAGGGAAAGTGCTGCTGTACTCGGTGCAGTGCCACTTTCCATAAATCTGCCCTAGTTTTTTAAATGTGTTTATTTTTTAAAAAAAATTGCAAATATTATGTAATCTATATTATATTACTTTAATTCATAATGTTTTTATATATAATTATTTTAGTTTATATTTTGATTTTGTTAATAGTAATATTTTATTTATGGTCTAATTTTTTTAATTAAAGAAAGATATTTTAATATCTAACAATAATGTCACTTTAATAATTTTTTTACTTAAAATAAGATGTTGATTACTGTGCCAATACTTTGAGCAGGCCCTACGCCCACCTTCCTCTGAGTGTTCAACCTCCCCGACTATGTCCAGCGGGTGCCCCACCACACATAACATTCATGGAGTGTAGCGTGGGTTTGAATAGGGTTTGGCATAGTCATGTCACTTTTTAAAAATACATAAATATAAAAGGCAGGCCTGTTGACTTTATCAGGAGTTGAACACATGAATGTACATAAAGCAGTCCTACTAACTTTGCCATAAAGTTACCAATAATTATAATCAAATGTATATTTGTAAACTCTACATGATGCAATGTTCAATAATACTTATTGTCAAAAAATATTTTGAACAAAGTATTTTTGCCAAACAACGGTAAACATGTATTTGAGTCAACATTTTCAGGCACAAATTCATTCATAGAACCAATTAAAAAAGGGTTCCTGCACTCCAGTTGAAAGCATAGAGTTTTAGCTTGGAGTGGCTTCATAAATCTCAGTAATGTAACCCAGCACAAATCACTGCGTTAATTTACTCTGCAGCAAGGAGGCACTTACTTGGGTGATACATGTGTATTTGCACTCAACATCCAGGGATTCTGATGCATTCCCAGATTTAGAAGAACTTGCAAACCTGGGAATGCACCTAAAAGATACACCTCCTGAGGAGAGACGGAAACAGGTCGGATATCTTTATTTCTCCTAGTTTTTTCTTCTTTCAATGTTTGCTACATTCTGCAGCAGACATAGAAAGAGTAAAATGCCTCTTAGGACAGTTTTTTTGTAGGAAAGTGTCCCTTCCTGCATAAAACAATCCTGCATGCCACGTAGGCACACTTACACTGTGATACAAGGGTGCATGCATTGACACTGGGCTGCCAAAAGGGAGTTGGCGCGGGGAAAATTACAAGAATGCATGATATTGTATAACTTTGACACATTACTGCTCTTTCACTGTGACACAGGGCAGCACATCAAGGTGACGTGCATTGCTGCCCTGTCCCACAAAGCCCATAAATACGGGCCTATGTGTATAGTTGTTGGATAAATTATGACCTTCTGTTTTATTAGAAAAATAAATGTGTAATACATGCAGAACAACTCAGATATTACACTACTTTTATAAGCACTTTGAAGACAACACTAAACCAATAGGTTTCCATGATTTTTGAAATTGTGTAAAATGAACATCACCAGTGGTTTTCTGGTGGATTCACGGTTCACAGTTGTACTGAAACTCAGTATAACACAACATTATAGCAGGAAGTAGCTTGTCATAGCTTGGGACATGTAGAAACATTGTTAATCCAGTTTAATAGGATCTCCTTGTGGAAAAATATGACCATATGTATGTATACAGTATCTGTACAGCACAAAGATAGCTAAATGGCAGAGGGGTGTTGTGCATGGAAACATGCAAATATACAGTCACTGAGTGATTTAAGGAACACAACCAAAAGTAACTGCTGAATCATACTCATACACATGTTAAAGTTATATACATATTTGTGCGTTATCTTTAAACCTGAGCAAAATATTAATTATGCCGGATTGATACACAGAATTTTGGGAATTTTGTGTTATGCTTGGCATAAAAAATGTAGGAAATTACACCATTACACATATGCACAACATTTGTAGTAAAAATGTGTAATTTTGCATGATTTTGCAGAAATGTCTTTAATTATTCAAAAAGTGCACAATTTTTGCACACCCTTAGTGATCCCCCCCAATTGTTTGGGGGTTGATCCTGCTGATTGCTTCACATGATACACTGGAACACTGCTAGACAGTTCCAGTGCATGTGATCTGAGCCCTGAAATTTGACAAAATTGTCTAACTCTTAGAAGGCAAATTTAACTTTCTGATAAGAACATTGGCAGTGAGTGATAAAGTGGAGGTAATACCGCCAACAGGCTGGCGGTACTTACCGCCAAATTATGACCATGGCGGTGGTAACTCCCATAGACAGCCAATGTACTACACCAACCACCAGGGCGTTAACAACACTCACCACAGCAGTAGCCATCAACAGCCAGGCGGAAGACAAAGTACTGACAACCATGTCATAACCCAGGAAAATCGCCACGATTTCTGGGGTGGAACCAACACCATCAAAAGCCTGGTGGAAACAGAACACAGAAGACCAAAGACTCATCATTGGAGACACAGGGAAGAACAATGCTTCCATGTAACTGGAACTGCAAGTCTTCCGAATGCTCATCTACGCCATGCTCCACCTGGAACACCAACGCAGACGAAGACGATGACGGTGAGTACAGCTGCCTAGCACACAAGTGAGGGAGGAAGGAAAAGGAGAGTGATACATACACGCCTGACACACAACCGACACACACACCATACACACAACCAGCTGCAGATGAAAAACAATGGCACACGACACACAGCATAATAATGAAAGGACAACAAGAAGGCAGTAATGAGAATGTATTGATTGTGAACAGCTACCAAAAGAACAAATTGTATGAAAAACAGATATGTACAAATGTACACAAAGGGCCAATGCCCAGTCCAAAGTACTAAGGGCCCACATGGCCAGAGGACACAGTCCAAGGCCCAACTCGAATCCTGATAGAACTCTGCAGTTTGCAAGTAGGGAAGCACCTCAGAGGGATGGGGTAAAGGGGGCACCTCAGCCGAATATGGGAACAATGCCACTGGTTCGGGAGAGGGCACCCATTTCTCTGTGCAGAGGAGTGCAAGGCCACAGTCTCTGGAGTGGGTGACTTTCCCACTGGTTCTGAAGAGGGCTCCATGCCCATTTCTCTGTGCTGGGGAGTGCAAGGCCACAGTCTGTCAGATGGGTGAATTTTCTACTGGTTCTGGAGGGGGCTCCATGCCCATTTCTCTGTGCTGGGGAGTGCAAGGTCACAGTCTCTAAGGTGGAGAACATGCCCACTGCTTCTGAAGTGGACCCCTTGTTCCGCAGTCCCTGAAATGTGGCCTACATGGCTTCCGCTGGTGGTGAGGGCTGCACTGTGTCATCTGGAGGTGAGGGCTGCAGTGTGTTAGCAGGTGAAGGTGCCTACTGGGCAGCCTCTGATGGAGGTGAGAGCTGCACTATCTCAGCAGTTGAAGGTTCCTCCAGGGCAGCCTCTGCAGAAGGAGTAGGCTGCACTTTCTCAGCTGGCGAGGAGGGCCCCTTGACCACTGGTGGTGGTGGTGTCACCCTGACAGCCTGTGCTGGAGGTGAGGACTGCACTGTGTTAGCAGGTGAAAGTGCCTCCTAGGCAGCCTCTGTTGGAGGTGATGGCTGCACTGTCTCAGCAGGTGAATGCTCCTCCAGGGCAGCCTCTGCAGGAGGAGTACGATCTACTTTCTCACCTGGCAGGGAGGTTCCCGTGAATACTGGTGGTGGTGGTGGTGTCACCCTCAAAGCCTCCGCTGGAGTTGAGGGCTTCTTCCCCTTCATGGCAGGAAGTGTTGGATCCTTAGCCCTCCTGGTAGGAGTCGAGGGCTTCTTCCCCTTCATGGCAGGAGGTGCGGGCTCCTTCCCCTTCATGGCAGGAGGTGTGGGATCCTTAAACCTCCAGGCTGGTGGAGTTAGATCCTTCACTGACTTGCCACCACAAGTAGGTGGTGCCCCCACTGTCGGCAAGGACTATTTGGCTGAGGTGCTGGGCTGGTTCGTTGGGACCCTGCTCTTACGGGCAGGACAGGGGGAGTGAGAGGGAAGAGGTCAAGTTGGGCAAGGAAAAGCTTCTTAGGGACGATGGGGCAGGATGATGGAGGAGGGATGGGAGTGGAGGTTGAAGGAGTGGTTGTTGGAGGTGTATGTCTGTTGGACTTGGGTGCAGGTGCATGGGCAGTGTGCTGATGTGAGTTGGATGGCTGTTGGGTGTGTGAGTACTTGCATTTGTGTCCTTTATGGGGGGGACAGACAGGGTGGGAGAGGATACAGAGGACGCATGCATGGATGTTGTGGAGGTGTTTGCTAATGAGGTGTGTGTGCTGCTTGGTGTGGTGATGCCGGTGGCAGATGTTGATGCAGTGCATGCAGGTCTGAGTGTGGACGCGACTGTGAGGGAGGCGGAGGAGGAGGAGGAGGGGAGACAGTGGAGGCAGTGGATGTGGTTGTGTCTGCAACTGTCTGGTGGTTGCATGAGTGTTTGTGGGATGAATTATGGTGCCTGTGTTTGACTGTGCCACTCTTGTGTGTTGCCTTGTTTGCATGCTCATCTGTATGTGTAGATGGGATGGGTTGGGGTTGAGGAGACTGGGACTGGGAAGTGGTAGTTGGAGTAGATGGAGGGAGGACGGTAGGAACAGGTACAATGGCTGCCATCAGAGAGGAAGCCAGAGCCTGAATCTATCTCTGTTGGGCCTCCAATCCCCCTTGGATGCCCTCCAGGAATGCATTGTATTGCTGCATATGAGATGCCAGCCCCTGGATGGCATTCACAATGGTTGACTGCCCTTCAGGGATGGATCTCAGGAGGTCAATAGCCTCTTCACTGAGGGCAGCAGGGCTCACTGGCCTGGGGCGCCTGAGGAGAAGGAGATGCCCAGCCACCTGGGTGAGTGGGCACTGGCAACACGCTGAGAGGCTACTAGGAGGGCAGTGCTGGTATGGCAGCTGTTCCTGCAGCTGGGGTGGTCACAGAGGTGTCCGCCACCACCAGGGAGCTTCCACGGGAGGAGATATCTGAGTCTGTGTTGTCACTTCCTGTCTCTGCCGCTGTGCTCCCCTCACCCTCCATCCCACTGGTTCCCTCGGCATCGGTGGACTCTGCCTCCTTGGTCCTGTGAGATGCAGCTCCCTCTGTCGCCGGTGCCCCTGCTCCTCTGCCAGATGATGCTAATGAACACATGGACAGAATGACAGAAGAACAAAACGGGGAGAGAGAGAGAGAAACATTGGGTCAATTTCTGCACCACACCACAGTTTTCATACACAGCACCGTCACACACTGGGATCAGAATTAAGCACTATGCATTGCACTGCCCGTGATTTGGCTAGATGCCATTGCAAGATGAGGGCCACATACCACCAATTGCACCCCTCCTGATTCCCACAAAGCCTGGACTGACATGGTAGGTTACCTGCCTTTGCCATACACCCATTAGCCATGAGCTGGATCACACTGCAATGTCTGACCTGGAATTAAGGGGCACCCACTAATTTACACCCACCACCCAGATCCCATGTCACCTACCAATTACTGTAGTAATGCCCACTGTACTCACCCCCTTGTGGCTGCAGTGATGGCCTCAAGCACCCATCCAGCTCTGGGTAGGCCACCGCCAGTGGGGGATCAGGTTCCGATGAGCACCCCTTCCTCATTGGGAGGCCATCCCCACCTGGGCCTCCGTCATCTTCCGTGCCCAGCGTCTCAGGTCCTCACAGGTCCTCACACCCTTTCCGACAGTGGGTGCTCCGCCTACCATAGACCCCCAGGGTCCGCCCGTCCTTGGCGATGACATGCTATAATCCCTTCTTTTGATGGGCGCTGACCTGCAGAGGTAATACAGACAGGAGGACACCATTACACATACTATCCAGCCTGTCACACATATGGCACACCAGTCCCATTTCCAACTCCACTGGCACACACATCATCTGGCGCACACCATGTACACCACCACAAGACATCCCCACCAAAGACACAATGCTTGTACACACATCGCCATGTATCCTTCCAACATGCACCGTGTCCAAGGTGTTCTCACCTGTTGGTCGGGAGGCCAATACAGCAGTCTTTACTGGGGTGTGACCCCATCCTCCAATCGCTCCAACTCATCCACAGTGAAGACAGTCACACAGTCACATGGGCCATGGTATGTTCCAGACACAGGTCACAGCAGCACATGCAGTGTAGGTGTTCTCCTGTTGAAGGTCAGGAAACAAGTGAGGAATCAGATAGAACATGACATTCAGGTCGGCGTCAGTGTACACCGTCACTGCAGGCGCTGATCCCCATTGGCCACTGTACTCCGTAGAGCCCCATATTATCCAATAAGGAATTGCACTGCCATGCAAGACTGCCTTCCGCCACGACACCAAATATCGGCAGAGTTATGTCACTTCCACCAGTCCCTACATACAGGATAACCTTAACTGTGCCACAGCCTAGATTTGCACATACATCATCATTCCCACTGTCCCATCATATAAATTCACTATATACACTGAGGTTGTGGTTTCATTGTTCAAATTGTGACAGCCTACTCACTCTTGTTTCCCTTAGATACCTACCGCTGTGGATGAATAGGAGGAGGACACAAACTCCCGTGTAGAGACCACTTGTGGACTTGGCTACACTGGAGGACAGGCATATTGTACTCACCTATAGACTAGACAGGGCTACAATCATAGAGCTGTTTGCCCAATTGAAGCCTGACCTGATATATGGTATCTGTCATCCGACTAGAATCCCGTCTCTTGTGCAAGTGCTATCAGTGCTCCATTTCCTGGCAACTGGTTCTTTCCAAGTGACAGTGGGCTTGGCAGCAGGAATGTCACAGCCAATGTTCTCAATCGTGCTGGCAAGAGTTTAGTCTTCCCTCGTGAAACACATGTGCAGCTACATAGTTGTCCCCCTAGGTGGAAGATTTGGCCACTGTGAAGGCTGGATTCTATGCAATGGGATACATCCCCAAAAATTGTTAGGGGGATTGACAGGACACATATTGCCTTAGTCCCCCCTGACAGAATGAACAGGTGTTCAGGAATCAGAAGAGTTTCCACTCACTGAATGTGCAAATGGTGTGCCTGGTGGACCAGTACACCTCCCACATCACTGCTAAGTATCCTGGGTGGGTGCATCATGCCTTTGTCCTGTGGAATAGCAGCATCCCAAATGTGATGGCCCAACTACAGAGGCACAGAGTGTGGCTAAAAGGTGAGCCATGTTCCCCACCCACTGTATGTTAGTGTATGCCTTCAGGTGTCATCCTCATAGCATTGTGTGAGGCTAAATGTTGTTCCTCAATACTTGCAGGTGACTCTAGCTACCCAAACCTGTTGTGGCTGCTGACCTCTGTGAGGAATGCCAAGACAGGGGCTGAGGAACGTTATAATGAGGCACAGGGGCAAACCAGAAGGAACATCGAGAGGACCTTCGGGCTCCTGAAGGCCAGGTTCAGGTGCCTCCGTCTGACAGGTGGATCCCTGTGCTACTCACCCATGAAGGTCTGCTAGATAGTAGTGGCATGCTGCATGTTGCACAACCTGGCCCTCAGAAGGCATGTACCTTTTCTGCTGGAGGAGGAGACTGGAGATGTCCCTGTGGCAGCAGTGGACCCTGAGGAGACTGAGGATGAGGAGGCAGAGGATGAGGATGAGGACAGCCGAACAGCAGTTATATGACAATGGTGGTCATTACAACCCTGGCGGACGGAGTTAAAGCGGCGGTAAGACCGCCAACAGGCCGGCGGTAAAAAATTTGCAATTACGACCGTCGCGGAAACCGCCAACAAAGACAGCCATTTTAACACTCTGACCGCCACAGCGGTACAAACAAACAGCACGGCGGTCACCGCCAACAGATAGGAGGAGGACAATGTACCGCCCACACTATTATGACAGGCCAATCCTCCACCTTTTCCGGGGCGGATTCACCGTGGATAAAAACACGGCAGAAACAGGAATTCCAAAGTGAAAACGCTCACCTCTTCACACTCCACGAGGAAGGAGGACACCATGGACCCGGAACTCCAAATCCTACCTGCGATAGTCTTCCTGTACCAGGAGCACGAACGCTGGCGGCGAAGACCACGGTGAGTACTGCACCTACGAAACGGGGGAGGGAAAAAACAGGGACACACACACGCAACACCCCCACCCCCACCCTCACCCACTACAACACACACACTAATACATATCTATACAATATAGTTACACCCCCAAACCCCCCGGCAGAATGCAAAGACAAAAGGAAATGAGTGTAACCATTGTAATCTATTAAAATGCAGTACGCAAAAATATACATATATACACCATTAACAAAATATACACCAAGAATAGTAGTCCAGGTATTGCACCATTCATAGTCTGTGGACCACTGGGCCCAAAATGCATGGGCAAGGCCCACACTCGATACCAGATCAAAACAGAGAGAACACTGCAGGGGCATCAGATAGAAATACACAGGCACCTCAGGGGGAAGGGTAAGGAGGGGGCACCTCAGCCGGATGAGTGCACGACGCCAAATCCACGAGGGGGCTCCATGCTCATTGATGTATCCTGGGGAGTGCAAAGCCACAGTCTCTCAAGTCTATACAGTGGGTGGCTTGCCCACTGCATTATCCTAGGTAGTGCAAAGCCACAGTCTCTCAAGTCTCTCCAGTGGGTGGTTTGCCCACTGCATTATCCTGGGGAGTGCAACGCCACAGTCTCTCAAGTCTCTCCAGTGGGTGGTTTGCCCACTGCATTATCCAGGGGAGCGCAAAGACAAAGGTGGTCATTCCAACCCTGGCGGTCCATGACCGCCGGGTTGGAGGACCGCGGGAGCACCGCCGACAGGCCGGCGGTGCTCCAATGGGCATTCCGACCGCGGCGGTAAAGCCGCGGTCGGACCGGCAACACTGGCGGGCTCCCGCCAGTGTACCGCCGCCCATTTGAATCCTCCAAGGCGGCGCAGCTAGCTGCGCCGCCGAGGGGATTCCGACCCCCCCTACCGCCATCCAGTTCCCGGCGGTTCTCCCGCCGGGAACCGGATGGCAGTAGGGGGGGTCGCAGGGCCCCTGGGGGCCCCTGCAGTGCCCATGCCACTGGCATGGGCACTGCAGGGGCCCCCGTACGAGGGCCCCTAAATGTATTTCACTGTCTGCTGCGCAGACAGTGAAATACGCGACGGGTGCAACTGCACCCGTCGCACAGCTTCCGAGCCGGCTTCATCGTGGAAGCCTCTTTCCTGCTGGGCTGGTGGGCGGCCTGAAGGCGGCCGCCCGCCAGCCCAGCAGGAAAGTCAGAATTACCGCCGCGGTCTTTCGACCGCGGAACGGTAACCTGACGGCGGGACTTTGGCGGGCGGGCGTCCGAATGAGGGCCAAAGTCTCTCAAGTCTCTACAGTGGGTGGTTTGCCCACTGCTGCATCCTGGGGAGTGCAAAGCCACAATCTCTCAAGTCTCTCCAGTGGGTGGTTTGCCCACTGCATTATACTGGGGAGTGCAAAGCCACAGTCTCTTAAGTCTCTCCAGTGGGTGGTTTGCCCACTGCATTATCCTGGGGAGTGCAAAGCCACAGTCTCTCAAGTCTCTACAGTGGGTGGTTTGCCCACTGCTGCATCCTGGGGAGTCCAAAGCCACAGTCTCTCAAGTGGATAACAGTCTCCACTGGTTCTGGAGGGGGACTGGTGCCCAGAGTGCTTCATCCTGTAAAGGACAGAGGTAGTGGATGCATGTCTCCACTGGTTCTGGAGGGGGACTGGTGCCCAGAGTGCTTCATCCTGTGAAGGACAGAGGTAGTGGATGCATGTCTCCACTGGTTCTGGAGGAGGACTGGTGCCCAGAGTGCTTCATCCTGTGAAGGACAGAGGTAGTGGATGGATCTCTCCACTGGTTCTGGAGAGGGACTGGTGCCCAGAGTGCTTCATCCTGTGAAGGACAGAGGTAGTGGATGCATGTCTCCACTGGTTCTGGAGGGGGACTGGTGCCCAGAGTGCTTCATCCTGTGAAGGACAGACGTAGTGGATGCATGTCTCCACTGGTTCTGGAGGGGGACTGGTGCCCTGTTCAGCAGTGCTTGCCCTGTTCAGCGGTGCTTGATTTGGCAGTGCCCTGTTCAGCGGTGCTTGATTTGGCGGTGCCCTGTCCAGTGGTGCTTGATTTGGCGGTGCCCTGTTCAGCGGTGCTTGAGTTGGCGGTGCCCTGTTCAGCGGTGCTTGATTTGGTGGTGCCCTGTTCAGCGGTGCTTGATTTGGCAGTGCCCTGCTCAGCGGTGCTTGATTTGGCAGTGCCCTGTTCAGCGGTGCTTGATTTGGCGGTGCCCTGTTCAGCGGTGCTTGCTTTGGCGGTGCCCTGGCGGTGCCCTGTTCAGCGGTGCTTGAGTTGGCGGTCCTTCATGGCCCAGCGGTGCTTGAGTTGGCGGTCCTTCATGGCCCAGTGGGTCTTGTGCTGGCGGTCCTTCATGGCCCAGCTGGGCTGGGGCTGGCGGTCCTTTATGGCCCAGCTGGGCTGTGGCTGGCGGGCCCTCCTGGGCAGCGGGGATGATGGCGGTCTTCCCCGCCGTGCTGCTCTTCCCAAACTTGCCGGGTTTCTTGTGGCCCTTCCCCACCTTGGGAGGTGTCACAACTGAGTCCACACTCCCACCGGGACCCCTGGGAGCGGCTTGGGTGGCTGGAGACTTCCCCCTCTCCCGCCGGGCACTGGCCAACTACTGATGCTTCACAGGGGGGTGTCTGGCTGTGCTGTGGCTCCGTGCCACACTGGCTGTCCTGGTGGCCGGTGCACTCCACATACCTGTGACTACACGCACCACTGGTCCCGGAGATGTTGTGGCTGAGGTGCTAGTTCGGGACCTATGAGATGGACGGGGGGAGGTGTGGGAAAAAGGTCAAGGCTGGATAGGAAACGTTTTTGGGACACACTGGGACGGGTAGCTGGAGGGGGTTTGGGAGTGGAGGAAGAGGTGGTGGTAGTAGGAGGTGTACGTTTGGTGACTTTGGGTGCAGGTGCATGCGCTGGAGGCTGTTGTGAGGTGGATGGCTGTTGGGTGGGTGTGTGCCTGAGTTTGTGTATCTTAGGAGGGGGCTTCACAGGCACACTTGGAGAGGACACAGGGGATGTGTGAATGGTAGTGGGGGTGGTGACTGCACGTCAGCGGGGTGTGCTGGTGGGTGTGCTGGTGAGGGACGTAGTGGCTGTAGAGGTTGTGCATGCAGGTGTGTGTGTAGACGAGACTGGGAGGGAGGAGGGAGACGACGAGGAGGGGGACACAGTGGAGGCAGTGGATGTTGGTGTGTCTGCATGAATGTGATGCTTGCGTGAGTGCCTGTGGGATGTGTGGTGCTTATGTTTGCCTGAGCTTCCCTTGTGTGGTGAGGTGTGTGCAGGCTGGTCTGATGGTGTGCGTCGGATAGGCAGAGGTACAGTGGATTGGGTCTGGGTGGAGGAAGTTGGAGGGGGGAGGCTAGACACAGGGACAATGGCTGCCATCAGTGCTGAGGCCAGAGTTTTAAAGGCTTGGTGAAGGGCCGCCTGACCAGAATGAATGCCCTCCAGGAATGCATTTGTTTGTTGCAACTGCCTTTCTACACCCTGGATGGCATTCAAAATGGTAGACTGCCCAACAGTGAGTGACCTGAGGAGGTCAATGGCCTCCTCACTGAAGGGCAGCAGGGGTGACTGGGACAGGGCCTGAGGTGCCTGGGGCGAAGGTGATGTCCAGCCTCCTGGGTGAAGGCTGAGGGGCTGCTGGGAGGGCGGGGCTGGTATGGGGGGTGGCGGCTGTACCTGCAGATGCGGGGGCACAGATGTTGCCACCACCACAAGGGAGCTCCCATCAGAGGACGAGTCTGTGTCGCTGGTGTCAGCTCCTGTCCCCGCCGTGGAGCTCCCGTCGCCCTCCATCCCACTGGTGAATTCTGAGTCTGTACTGTGGCCCTCCATGGCCATGTGGGATGCAGCTTCCTCGTGCTCCGGTGCCACTGCTCCTCCCCCTGATGATGCTAATGCACACAAGAACAGGGAGACCAAAAAAAGGGGGGGGAACAGACTAAAGACATGTTGAGTGCATGGATTACCGCTACAGTTGGTGGACAAGACTGACACAGAAGCCCCCTGCACTACACCGCGCTCTTGGGCTCTACAGTGCAATTCCTGGGAAATGGCCTACAAGGCTATGGACAACATCTGTACACAGATGACACAGGGGCATGAATAGCTGTACTTGGCACTCTACAGAGGTGGGGTGGTGGCCACAGGGCCATTCTTTAAAGAGGTGCCTAGCCTACGGAACTCGCCCTGGCATAGGGAAACCCACAGCCCTCCTCCCCCACCCAGACAACTCCACTGCACGCAAAGTCAGCTGAATGAGAGTGTACTCACCCCCTTGTGTCTGCTGTGATGCCCTCAAGTGCCCATCCAACTCCGGGTAGGCCTCCGCCAGGATCCTGAACATCAGGGGGGTCATGGTTCGACGGGCACCCCTCCCACGTTGGGAGGGCATCCCCAGCTGAGCCTCCGCCGTCTTCTTGCTCCAGCGGCGAATGTCCTCCCATCTTTTCTGGCAGTGGGTGCTCCGTCTGGGGTAGAGCCCCAGGGTCAGGACGTCCTTGGCGATGGCACGCCAAATATCTTTCTTCTGGTGGGCGCTGACCTACATGAAATGTACAGGGGAAGAAGAGAAGTCTTTACCAACTGCACCATCAAAGTGAGTGGCCCCCATACCTACCCTTGCCATGTGGCACATGCACCCACCGTCTTTCATGCACACAGAACTCTGCACCCTTCCTTCTTACATCCATCCCTCTCCACACAGGCATAGCCCATACAACATGCTCCCTGTGTACTTACCTGTTTGTCTGGAGGACCGTAGAGCAGAGTGTACTGGGGGAGGACCCCATCGACGAGCTTCTCCAACTCCTCAGATGTGAAGGCAGGGGCCTTTTCCCCAGATGCACGAGCCATTGTCTCTTCCAGACCGAGGTCACACCAGCACTTGCAGTGTAGGTCCTCTCCTGTCGAAGATCAGGTATCAAGTGATTAAACAGATAGAAAATGGCGGTCAAGTCCACGGCGGTCATGTCCGCGGCGGTGCGTACCATCACCCCTGGCGTACATCGTCATTGGCTCCTGGGACCCATAGGGTCCAATGTCAACCAATGCAGCATTACGCAACGGTCTCCAACCACCTACCACGATGGTGTATAACGCCAGCGCAGTTACCTCACATCCCATTGTCCCACTTTAGAGGTCAGGCAGCCGCCATTTCAGGGGCCCACATGGCCTAATTTCCCACTGCGTTACACATACCTAGGCCTAGTCTCAACACACATACAGGCCACATTTTGTGTATGATTGGTGTTCTGGGTAAACTGTGGGTACCTACCTCTGAGTTATTTGACTCTGTGTTCGCTGTTGTCCTTCATAGGCACCGTCCGCTGGGACATGTGAGGAGATGGCGGAATCCTCCGGTGTACCGACCGCTGGTGGACCTATCGACAATGAAGGAAAGACATTTGATAATCACCTATATGTTTGACCGTGCCACAATCCAGGAACTGTGTACCCAGTTGGAGCCAGACCTGATGTCAGCAATCCGCCATCCCACAGGAATCCCCCCTCAAGTGCAGGTGCTATCAGTGCTCCATTTCCTTGCAAGTGGGTCTTTTCAAACAACAGTGGCCATGGCATCAGGGATGTCCCAGTCTATGTTTTCCAATGTATTGTCCAGAGTGTTCTTTGCCCTGCTGAAACACATGCGGAGCTACATCGTTTTCCCTCAGGTGGAGGATTTGCCCACAGTGAAAGGTGACTTCTATGCCCTGGGACATATCCCCAACATCATAGGTGCCATTGATGGGACCCATGTGGCTTTGGTACCCCCCCCACAGGAGTGAACAGGTGTACAGAAACCGGAAGAGTTATCATTCCATGAATGTACAGATGGTATGTTTGGCAGACCAGTACATCTCCCATGTGAATGCCATGTTCCCTGGCTCAGTGCATGACGCCTACATCCTGCGGAATAGCAGCATCCCTTATGTGATGGGTCAACTCCAGAGGCACCGTGTGTGGCTATTAGGTGAGCCCCTGGAAGCAAGACAGTAAGAATGGTTGTCTGGGGTTATCCCTACAGGTTAGTGTGTGTCTAACAGTTGTCCCTCGCCTTTTGCAGGTGACTCTGGGTACCCCAGCCTCTCATGGCTACTGACCCCAGTGAGGAATCCCAGGACCAGGGCAGAGGAACGCTACATTGAGGCCCATGGGCGAACTAGGAGGGTGATCGAGCGGACCTTCGACCTCCTGAAGGCTAAGTTCAGGTGCCTGCATATGACAGGTGGATCCCTATTCTACTCACCACAGAAGGTGTGCCAGATCATCGTGGCCTGCTGTATGCTTGACAACTTGGCTTTGTGACGACAGGTGCCTTTTCTGCAGGAGGATGGTCCAGATGGCGGTGTTGTGGCAGCTGTGGAGCCTGTGGACAGTGATGAGGATGAAGCAGAGGAAGAAGACAAGCAGAACAGGGACACAGTGATCCAGCAATATTTCCAGTGAAACACAGGTGAGAATACATTCCTGCCTACTACATGTACTTTTACACTACTACCTCTATCCTGACGTTTTCACCCAGTGTATGGTCACTGAGTTGTCACTTTCCCTTACGGTTTCACAGATGTGGGTCCCAACGTGTGTCATCTGCTTAGATTCCTCATGGACTAGAGCTGTGTGACATAGGTATGTTGACATTACTATTTCAAGAACATTTTGTCACTGTAATTGCAAATACACTATTTCGAAATCACAGACAGACTCCAGATCTTTTGGTGCTTTAGGTGTGTTTACTTAAATGCTAAATATTGGAGGGGGGAAGTTAAATGGTGAGGGGTGATGGCGGAGGAGTGTCCATGGCAGAGTCCAATCTATTAGTCTCACAGGTGCATTGCCCATATGGGCATAGGAAGTGGAGTTGGGGCAGTTTAATTATGGACAGGGTGACAAAGTGGGACAGTGGGATGACAATCAGGGTGGTCTCATTTCTTGGTGGGGGTCTTGGCATCGTGCTCTGTCTTGTTCCTGGATCTCCGGGACCGTTTGCGGGGTGGTTCTCCATCTGCGGGGGGTGGGGTGCCGGTGTGGTGGTCCTGTGGTGGGGTTTCCTGTCCACTAGCGCCAGCGGAGGTGGTGGGCAGTTCATCGTCCAGGCTAGTGTCACGGCCCCTTGTAGTGCCACAGTGTCCCTCCTGGTGTTGAGTACTTCCTTCAGCACCCCTACGATGGTTCCCAGAGTGGAGCTGATGGTTCTGAGATCCTCCCTGAAGCCCATATACTGTTCCTCCTGCATGCGCTGGGTCTCCTGAAACTTGGCCAGCACCATTGCCATCGTCTCGTGGGAGTGGTGGTATGCTCCCATGATGGAGGAGAGGGCCTCGTGGAGAGTGGGTTCCCTTGGCCTGTCCGCCCCCTGTCGCACGGCAGCCCTCCCAGTTCCCCTGTGTTACTGGGCCTCCGTCCCCTGGACCGTGTGCCCACTGCCACTGCCCCCAGGTCCTTGTTGTTGTTGGGGTGGTGGGTTATCCTGGGTTCCCTGTAGTGGTGGACACACAGTTGATTGACGTGTCCTGGGGACGGAGGTATGGGCCCGCTGGGTGGGTGCTGTGCTGGTGTTTCCTCAGGGGGGAAGGTCTGTGGTTGCCTGTGCCTGTGTGAGGGGAACCGACTGTCCCGAGGCCCACGATGGTCCAGGCTGGTCATCTAGATCCAGTTGGACAGAGGTGCTGTCATCACTATGGGCCTCTTCTGTGGGTGGAGTGGACATGTCTGGACCCTCCTGTCTGGTGACGTTGGGTAGTGGTCCTGCAGGGGTGGAAAGGCATAATTATTGCATCTGTGTGTGTCATGGTGTGCAATGGGTTGCTGACCATGTACCCCAGTGCTGGCATTCCTGTGTGTGAACTTGTGTGATGATGGTTTAGGGGGGTGTATGGGTATGTGCAGTGTGCATGCTTTAGTGATGGGTGTCAATGCTTTGTTGTTGCATGCAGGGCGTGGTGTTGGGATGTGTGGTTTGTGATATTGGTACATTTGTGAGGAGTTGGAGTGATAGGGGTGAGGGCGAGGGTGGGGGTATGTGATAGCATGCAGGTAGGGTGGGGGATGTAATAGTTAAGATTTGACTTACCAGATTCCATTCCTCCACCAACTCCTGCGAGGCCCTCAGGATGCAGAATCGCCTAGACCTGCTCCTCCCATGTTGTTAGTTGTGGGTGAGGAGGTGGGGGTCCGCCGCCAGTCCGCTGAACCGCCTGGTGGTGTCTTGAGACCACGGAATGCACCTTCCCCCATAGGTCGTTCCACCTTTTCATGATGTCCTCCCAATTTTTGGGTGTTGTCTCACTGCGCTGACCCTGTCCACTATTCTTCGCCATAGCTCCATCTTCCTTGCAATTGAGGTGTGCTGCACCTGTGATCCAAATAGCTGTGGCTCTACCCAGACGATTTCCTCCACCATGACCCTGAGCTCCTCATTCGAGAACCTGGGCTGTCTTTGCCGTGCCATGGGGTGGTGTAGGTGATGTGTGGGGTGGTGTGTGTGGTGACATGTATGGTGATATGTAGTGGTGTGTTGTGTGAGGTGCATGGAAGTTGTGTGGGTGATGGTGTTGTGTGCCTGTGGATGCTAGTATTGTTGATGGTGGTGTCTCTCTCTTTCCTTCTTTCGTGATTTTTGGTCGTAGGGGTTTGTGGGTGATGTGGGTGGGTGTTTTATATTGTATTGGGTGTGTGGGAGTGGTGTGTGTATGTGTATCAGGTGTGTGTATTTAAAATTGTCCAATGTGGCTGCGTTTTGTAAGAGTGTGTGTATATTGAGCGCGGCGGTGTGTACCGCCAATGGAATACTGTGGTTGAAAGACCGCCGCGTGGATTCGTGTGTCGTGATAATGTGGGCATATTTCTGTTGGCGTGACGGTGGAGGTTTTGTTTTCGCCAGTTTATCACTGACCTTTGGCGTGGCGGACTTGTGTGGGTGTCTGAATTTTGGCGGATTCCGAGCAGTGGGTCATAATGACTGTGGCGGAATTCCGCACCCGCGGCGGTGTGTTGGCTGTCTTCTGCAAGGCGGTAAGCGGCTTTTACCGCCAATGTTGTAATGACCCCCAATATTTCCAATGACACACAGGTGAGACAGTGCAACATACCATTCCTCTGACTATTGTTGTGTTCTGTGTTGCTGTCGCATGATGGCATTAACTTCCATTGCATCTCAACTTACTGTCACTTATGGCTTGCAACTTTACAGATGTTGGTGACATAACAACTGTGTACTGATATGATGACTACAGACAGCTACAGATTTTTATTTCTATGCTCTCAATTTGTTCAGATCATTAGTACTGGATGAGACTGTTTCCATAAATTCACATTTTAAACACATAAAATACTAGTAGTCACGTTGTGTTCACGGGTGTTTATTGTAGTGCTAAGAAATTGAGGGAAAAGTGCAATGGAATGGGGCAATGATGGAGGAAAGTCCAGGGTATTGTTCCAATCTGTTTGTAGCAGTGGTCCTGTGTCCAAGGGGTCACAGGAAGGGGAGCAAAGGCAGTTCAAAGTGGACAAGGTGACAGTGTGGGACACAAGGGGGACAATCAAGAGAGTCTCATTTCCTGGCGGTCATCTTGGCAAGTGTCTCTGACTTCGGTCTGAGTCACAGACAACATTTGCGGGGTGGTTCACCTTCTGCAGGGAGAAGGGTGCTGGTGGCCTGTGGGTCCTGTGGAGGGGCCTCCTGCCCACTAGCTGCAGGGGAAGTAGAGGGTTGGTCAATGGACTGGCTAGTGGTAGGGGCCCGCTGGTGTGCTGTTGCTTCCCTCATGATGTTGGCCATGTCTGCCAGCACCCCTGCTATGGAGATCAAGGTGGTGTTGATTGCCTGCAAGACCTCCCTGATCCTCTGATACTATTCCTCCTGCAGACGCCTGTTCTCCTGCACGTTGTCAACGATCTGGCCCATCGTGTCCTGGGAATGTTGGTAGGCTACCAGGATCTCAGGGAGTGCCTCCTGGAGAGTCGGTTCCCTGGGCCCGTCCTCCCCCCGGTGCACAGCGATTCTCCCAGTGTCCCTGTTGCCCTGTGCCTCTGTCCCCTGAACGGTGTGCCCACTGCCACTGACCCCAGGTCCCTGATTGGTTGGGGGGCGAGGTGTGGACTGTTAATCCCTGTACATGTGGGCACACTGCTGATTGATTTGTCCTGGGGACAGAGGTGTGGGTACGCTGGTTGGGTGCTGTGGTGTTGGATACTGATGGGGAAGGATCTGTGGTGGTCTGTGAGTGGGCTGGGGTGACCGACTGTCCAGTGGTCCATGATGGGCCAGTTGTTGATCCAGATCCTGAAGTCCAGAGTTACTGTCATCACTGGGGGCATCTTCTGTTGGGGCACTGGATAGTCGTGGCACCTCCTCTGGATGTAAGTGATGTATTATGCTTCATGTCTGTGATATATTGTACATCCCTCGCTTCCCCTCTATTGTTGCTGTTGCCCTGCACCTTTGTTTGTGTATGGTGATGTACTGTGGGATTGTTAGTTTCCCTATGCTATGCATGCTTCAGTGATTGGTGTCCATGCAGGGCTGGGATGGCTGGCCATGCAATGATATGGCACGCAGGATATGGCATTGGGGTTAGTCTGATGTGTAGGTGCAGTGTGTGGGATGGAGTGGAGTGATGGGAGTGAGGGTGAGGGGATGTGATGGCATGCAGGTATGGGGGTGATAAGTAGTTAATACTGATTTACCACTGCTCACGTACCTTTCCCCGTAGGTCTTTCCACCTTTTCCTGATATCGCCCCTTGTTCTTGGATGCTGTCCCATGGCATTCACCCTTTCGACGATTCTCCACCCTAGCTCCATCTTCCTGGCAATGGATATTTGCTGTACCTGTGCTCCATACAGCTGTGGCTCTACCCTGACTATTTCCTTCACCATGACCATTAACTCCTCATCAGTGAAACTGGGGTGCCTTATTGGGGACATGGGTGTTGTGTGGTGTGTGTTGGTGAGAGTGTGTTGAGTAATGTGGTGGGATGTATGATGTGGGGTGCGTGAGGGATGTATGTGTGTATGTGGTGTGTCTGTCTAGTTGTCTCTGTGCTGTTCGTGTCAATCTCCTGGCAGTAATTGTTGTTTGTAAAGGGTTGTGGGTAATGTGGGTGTGTGTTGTTTAGTGCTCTGTGTGGGTAGGTGTGGTGTGTGTATGAGTGTCAAGTGTGTGTTTTTAATATTGGCCAATGTAGTGTTGTTTTGCATGTGGGTGTCCATTCTGAGCGCAGCAGTATGTGCAGCCAATGGTTTATCACCATTGAATGTCCGCCATGGTGATTTGTGGGTCTTGATGTGGTGGGCGTTGTTTTGTTGACGTAACAGTATGGGTGTTGGTACTGCCACTATATCACTGACCTTTGGGCTGGCGGATTTGTATATGTGGCTGTATTCTGTCGGATTGGCATGTGTGTGTCATAATATAGGGAACAGATATTTGCCACTGCGGCGGTATGTTGGCAGCCGTCACCGTGGCGGTAAGCAGGATTTATCACCAATGTCATAATGAGGGCCATAGTATGTGGTGCAAAAATACATTGAAGGTATGGAAAGATAAATATCACCTGTAAGCAGTAGCACAAATTGGCCTTCCACTAGTGTGAAAAGGAAACATAAGTTTCAGGCCTACTATTGTAGTCCAACTACTGCAGTGGAAATTTTCAGCCCAACACCCCATATAACTATTTTGACAGGGGAAAAACGTTTTTAAAAAAAATATCATTAGGTCACTCATATGCCTTGCACCCCACAAGATAGGATACATGGTATCTAAAGGTGGACCCATATTTATCAAGGTTTTGGGTCACTCTTGTAACATGCAATGGGGTGTGTGTGGGCAACACAAAACCTAAGTGAGAATGATTGGGCTACGGAAGGACACCTTCTGTGGCCCTGCATGGCTTAAGAAATCTAGAGTAGAGCAAGGCAGCACAAATCACTGCCTTGCTTTACTCTGCAGCAGGGAGGTGTTCCTTGGATATTCTGACACATCCACCCATGGATTGTGGCTCATTCTGAGATTTACTGTTATTGGTAGTCCTGGAAAATTGTCAAAATGTTACAACTCCACAGGTGAGATGTAATGATGAGAAATATATTTTCCTTGTTTTTCCGGTTTATACGTGTGTGGCATCCTGCTTTACACATAGAGAGAGAAGCATGTCTTTGAGGATTGTTTTTGAGCAGGAAGATGTACCTTTTTGCACAAAAACAATCCTGCCTACAATGCTGGAACACTTTCAGCATGGCACAAGGGCTATGCAGCCAAAAGTGTGCCTGTGCTATGAAAGGACAGGTATGCACTGTATAATGGTAAATACAGTACATTCCTTCCCTTTGCCTTTCAAGCAGCACAGCTCAGCAAGGTGGCTTGCAGCACTACACTGTATGACACAAAGATAAATGTGCCCCCTGATGTACCATTTCCCTGCAGTAACACGTCTCCAAAACACAGGTCTTTTCACTTTGGAAGGCTCTAGCTAGCCTATAAGGAAAACTTGAGTACAGATCATAATAATAATGTTGCTATTTTAGTATGGGATAAGATGCTGAAACATTTCAATAACCGATTTTAATATTTAATAAAAGCCACATTCAAAGCCACATTCAAAGGTGAATATTGGAAATGGCCCTTTCTGCAGACTTTCTGCCTTCCTCCTCCTTGTTTTCTGATCTTGTTTTGTTGCCTCGAGGACTCTGTGAACTTTACAACTGCTCAGCAGTGCTAAAGGGCTTGGGCTCTCTCCTTAAAATGTGGTAACATTGGTTTCTCCACAATTTGCATGTTTAAATTACTTGTAAGTCCCTAGTACAGTGCACTATATGTTTCCAGGGCCTGTAAATTTAAAGCTATTAGTGGGTCTGCAGCACTGATTCTGCCTCCCACTTCAATAGCTCTTCAAAAATGTGTCAGATCTGCCACTGCAAAGCCTGTGTGTGCAGTTTTAAACTGTCATTTCGACCTGCCAAATTTAAACACTTGCCAGGCCCAAATATTCCTTTTTATTAAATATGTGACCCCTGAGGCAGGGCCTAGTCACCCCAAACAGCAGCGTACAGTGTATTTAAAAAGTTTGACATGTACTTTTGAGTTTAACATGTCCTGGTAGTGAAAAGTTGTGTCTCTCCTATAGGTTAACATTGGGTTTACCTTGAAGCATTCTTTAAGTGTAACTTTCAATTGGGTAAAGGTAGAAATATGAAGTTGGGTGAACTCAGATTTTAAATTATAGGTCTGAAAATGCCACTTTTAAAAGTTGGCAGTTTCATGCTTTAACCATTCTGTGACACTGCCTGTATCTGAAAACACATCTGGGGTGGATGACAGCTGGGCTTTGTGCATTCCCTCAAGACAGTCACACAAAAAGGGAGCATGGGTGTGACATTTGCATCCTGATGGCCCATCACCTGGCTGGTGAGCCATGAGTGGCTTGATGGGGGGGCAGAGCTTAGCACTGTTTCACTTGTAACTGAATTGGGCTGTGAATCTCCCCACACAAAGGGTTGCATAACCCCCTGTAGAGTGACTGGAGACAGGGAAGGAAGGCAGGAACCTTATGATCTTCAAAGCCCTCCTTTAAAGTCTTCCCCACTTCAGAGGCACATTTAGGTATAAGTACTGGACACCAAGCCCCGCCAAATCAGAACGCTACTGGTGCCAAGGATACTCTGCCAGGAAGAAGGACTGCTGTGCTGCCAGGAGGGACTGCCTCTATGCAGCTGCATTGCTCTGTTAGCCTACTGCTTGCTGTGTTCTGCGCTGTAGGAGGGATTGCCACTTTACTTCTCGCTTTGCTGTGTTGGCCTGCTGCCTGCTGCTTCCTGCCATCGGTGAGAAGGACTTGTTGGCTTGTCCACTGTTCTCCACAGTTGCAGGGACATCAAAGACTGCCTGCAACTCTCCTGGTGCTGCTGGACTCTGCCACCTGTGAGTCTTACCCTTGCCTGAGGTGCACTCTTCAGTGCCAGGCCTCAGATGTGGATTCTGCTAATGATTTCTGCAAAATCGACACATCGTGCCCGCAACGTCAACGTTTTGCTCCATCAAATGTACTGTTTCAGTGGACCCTGCCTGGGTTCTATAGCTGACCTACCCTTCATAGCGCTTGGCCTGAACCTTGGTTTTTCACCAGTCTCTATCGGCCTCAAGTCACCTTTGATTGTTAGTGACTTCTAAACACTATTTTCACATTTAGGGCCTGATTATGAGTTTGGCGGTCCTGTAACTGCCATGTTGACCCCCCTATTATGAGTATGGCAGTCATAGAAACAGAAGACCAACAGTGGTTAGCCAGCACAGACCACCAGGGTCACCCAGAAGCACAAACAGGCCAGCGGAGCCTGTGTTTCCACCAGAGTCATTACGAGGTTGTACAATGCCAATTTGAAGATGGTGGTCCAACCACCAGGGAGAAGCTTGCGTAAATGGACAGTATAAAGGGAGACACTCACCTGCAGACAGCTGCACACCTCCGGAGCCACCATGGAGCCCTTCACAAATGTTATCTCGCTGCTCATGCTCACTGAAAGACAACAAAATCAAGTATGCGCACCTACCAGTATCAGTAACCTTAAAAACAGCTTGTAGCACTGCAAACACATAATAGGGGTGGGACGCTGTGGTATGCAGGTACTCGTCTCAAATCACACACACTCCCTGACATACAGCAACACTGACTGACACCTACACACTCACAATACACACACTTACACTGCACTACAGCACTACACAAATATACACGGTCACAAAGCTCAGGCACAGAGGTACTGAAGGCTACACAGTAAAGTCACACACGGCAACAACAACACACCTACAGCAATCATACAAATCACACACTTACATTCAACACTGGGCAGGGACTGTCCACACATACAACACATGTTGATCGATGTTGCATGGGATACATACAACACCACCAAGAAACAACCCTGAAATGGACACACACATCAGACCACAATGGAAGCACAATGCCATACACAATAGACAGAGAGACAAATGGATAAAATAGACAAAGTGCACCATACCAACAACAACCATACCAACAATAGCTGCACGGTTGGGATGGGAGCATCAGGAGCTTACAACGAAGGAGGCTGCACTGGGATAGATGTCAAGTTGAAAAGACCCCTCAAACAACATGCACACAGGAAATTACCCTACATGGATTTCAGGTCAAACAATACCAAAACCAATTATCATGCACAGCTACACAATGGGAAAAGGCAAGTCAACAAACCACAAACAACTCCAACACCACAAGACATACCTCTACAAGAACTAGCTGCAAGGGACACACATCTAAATGGACACATGTACACCCAAATGCTAAACAACCTAGCACAGCTTAACACACTCAATGCCTGCAATAAGAAAACTCAAGAATACACACATCACATGTATACAATAGCCTTATTGAGGGGACAAGTCCAACACCATACATGCACACCTTGGACAACACTAAAATAAATATTTACCAAACCAAACAGTGCACAATGCCATAAAACAACTTTGCATACACACACACAGACCTATCACACAACACATACCCTTTCCTTGGAGGACAACAGCACCGCACACAAACTCACATATTGCAGACAACAGAACATGGAGCAGCAAGCAGACACAAACACACAACTGGAGGCACACAACCAAAGTCACCCAGGAACAACATCAACCTAGGAAGAGTTTCAGGACAAAGGTATAATTTACAAAATCTACTCTTTGGCTTTAATGCCAACAACAATTAAGGCCAATAAAAGCTCAAATCATGGCACAGTATTGTGCCCCTACTTGACTTCTGACTGCCATGTAACCTCAACAGTAAGGGCATCAAAGGGACAGGCAGGCACCTCAGGGATTATGTGGGGGTGGGGGAGATTGGATTTGGGAGGAGGGTGGGGGCTTGGGCTTGGGAGCGGGGCTTCTTTTTGGGAGGGGTGGGCTTTATTTTGCGGGCAGGGGTATGGATCTTTGCAGGGTGGGCAAAGCAGGGCCCCAGAGGTGGAAGGAATGGCCTTTTGGATGGATGAGAACCTTTTGGGTGTGGTACGGGCAGAGGACAGGGGTATAGACAAAGTCACAAAGTAAATGTTTTTTTGACACACGGGGACAGTCGTCAGAAGGGGGTCGGGATTCGGTGGTTGAGGGAGTGGTTGTCTGACATATAGTTGTGGATGTCTTGGGTACGTGCTTATTGGAGGTATGCTTGTGTGAGGTAGGTGTCTGTTGGGTGGGTGAGTGAGGGCATTTATGTGTCTTGGGCTTCGAGAGGTGGAGATGCTGGGCGATGCTGTGGTAGGTGTCTGTTGTTGTGGTGACTGCAGGTATGGTGGATGTGCTTTATGTAGGTGTAGCAGTAGCTGTGGAGTCTGGGGGTGTGGTGTTTAGGGTGGATGTCTGCAGGTCTGCTAAGGTAGGGTCCGTGGGTAGGATGGGTGTTGTGGCTGTGTCTGTGACTGTTGTCGTGGTCTCTGTAGGTAGGCTTGATGTCATGTGTGTGATGTTGGGGGTGGTGGGGGTATTAGGGAAAGCAGTGACTGTTGCTGTGTCTGTGGGTAGATGTTGTCTGTGTGCATGCTGGTGGTGCGTCTTGTGGTGCTTGTGTATGCTAACTTTGTCTGTTGAGGATCTGTTTGTGTGCTTTAGGTAGGTAGGGAAAGGGGGGATTTGGTCTGGGAAGATGAAGGGGGAGGGGTGACAGAAGGCGGAGGGTGACTGGCTGCCATCAATGTGGAGGATAGAGGCTGAAAAGATCTCTGCAGGGTAGCCATTGCACCATGAATGCCTTCCAGTAATGCACTGGTCTGTTGGAGTTGTCCTGACAATCCCTGGATGGCATTCACAATGAAGTACTGACCCACAGAGATACTTCTCAGGAGGTAAATAGCCTCCGCACTGAGGGCAGCAGGGCTAACAGGGGCTGGAGTGGAAGTGCTTGCAGCAAAGGAGATGCCCACCCTCTTAGGTGAGTGGGAATTATTAAATGAGTGGGGACCAACAGGGAGGGTGGTGATAGAACGGGAGTGGTGAACAAGGATGGTACTGGGGGGTCCCTGATGGGTCTGCCACCACCATGGAGTGGCCATCCGGAAGGAGGAATCCCATGATGATGATTACGATGATGGAGAAGAATGTTCAGTCTCCCTCTGGTACTCTCTTCGCACCCCAGACCACTGGGTCCCTCTGTGTTGGTGGCCCAAGGCCAGATGCTTCCTCACTTGGCTGTGCCCCATCTCCTTTGCTAAATGTGTTGATGCTGAAAAAATAAAGAAAAATAGGGTCACAACATGTACATGATAACACTTCAACTACAAATCTGAGTGACAAAGAAGGCCATCAGGTCAAGAAGGCCTCAGCAAAAACGTACACCTACGTGGCACACACAAGTGTCATAGTATATGTTTGCATGCCATCTAGATTTCACAAAGTTACCTACAAGAAAATCAGAATGTCAGACTGCTCCAATTTCATCAATGAAGTCAGTCAAACCTCACAAACATACTACAACTAGGTGGCCTCTCCATACCCAATGCTGGGCCACATGCAGCAGACTCCAGTTAGCTTGTAGCCAAAAAAAAAGCATCCTGGTGTAAAGTACACACCCATTTTTAACACACAAGTCTGTGAAAATATCCATTTTTCACATTCATGATGTACCAACACTTTTGGGATGAAGTCAATGACATCCAGCTGACAGTGATACAAAACTGTAATATCCTACAGTATTTAAAATGGAAATACCAATTTCACAATGGACACATGTCAACAATATGCAGATCTACAAGTGACACCTGCCACAATAAGTACTATCAGTGTCACAACGAGAGGCCTTACATGTTTCAATGAAAGGAACACCATTGACATCAGAATCAATATGTCAGGAAGTAATGTCTCAAGGATACGCACAACAAAGAATCAGTAAGCCCCAGGATAGTCACCACTAATGTCTGACACCCATGACAATGACACCATCAGAGTGTGTCAGTAGTCACATCTGTCCCTTGAATATTGTAGAGACACAGAACTCACAGTCACAAATCGAAGGACTCCAACCTGTTGTCCAATGAAAAGCAACATCACAACTCACATCTTGGACATGCCAAACATGACAGCTATCTGTGGATGAATGCATGAACCCAAACACATGTGATGTCAGCATCAATGCAAGGCACTCCATGATGCATGAAAACAGTCAGGGAACAATCCTCAATGAATACACATGTGCAGTAAACTCTTCAACATGATGCCACATCAAGGCCATAGATAAACACAGATTGGTCCCACAATCTTGAGCCACATGTTCTATCCCTCATTGGTACAGCAGTTCTACATGCAAAATGAAACTGCATTAAGGTATCTATCAGACAATATGCCAACACATTCTTGTCTGTAACACAATATGGAATATGCCACCATTGTAAATTTACTACTCCACTAATAGTTTTTTCTTGCACATGTATATAAGGGGGTACAGACATCATAACATCAGCATGGCTTGGACATGCCTGAAATTTCAGTTCATGAATGTTTCTTAGAGGGAAAAGGACACATGCTGACATTTAGGCATGTTGAATGTTGGCAATAGTCATGGGACATGGTTCATGTCAATTGACATTCCTCACTTAGAAAGAGTAAGCGGCTTGCTGCATATGCAAATAAGTATCCAGGTAAGTCATGTCACATATATGATAGACACCAACAAAGCACATACTGCGGTGAGGCACCGGTACCCATCATATACTGAGGATAAGTTACTTTTTGGTGTCAGATGCCTACATACACACATGCCCGGGCACATGTCAGAGGAAAGGGATCCATAATGCAATTACCTTTTTGTCTATGACATTCAGGAGAAGTGATTATTGGCTGACAAATAACACCCATTACAACAACAAATAGTACATTAATAAGGAGAGGAAACAGCCATTTTTGGTCCCTACAGAGTAAGTCGATTGTGAATTCCTCCAAGGTGTGTACTAGTTCCAAGGTATGGAAGGCAAGGTATGCCAGTTAGTCACATACGTCATGTCAATACATTCAGGGGGTCATTACAACATTGGCGGTAAAAGGCGCTTACCGCCGTGCAGAAGACCTCCAACACACCGCCGCAGCGGCGGAATTCCGCCACAGCTATTATGACCCACATTTCGGAATCCGCCAAAATTCAGACACCCACACAAGTCCACCACACCAAAGGTCAGTGAGAAACTGGCGAAAACAAAACCTCCAACGTCACGCCAACAGAAATACGCCCACTCTATCATGACACACGAATCCACGCGGCGGGCGTCCAACCACAGTATTCCATTGGCGGTACACACAACTGCGCTCAAAATTCACACGCTCTTACAAAACACTACCAAATTGGACAATTGAAAATACACACACCTGATACACATACACACACCACTCCCACACACCCATTACAATATAAAACACACACACATCACCCACAAACCCCCATGACCAAAAATTCCAAAAGAAGGCCAGAGAGAGACACCACCAGCAAGAACAACAGCATCCACAGGCACACAACACCATCACCCACAGAACTTCCACGCACCTCACACAACACCCCACTACATATCAGCACACTTATCACCACACACTCCACCCCACACATCACCTACACCACCCAATGGCACGGCAAAGACACCCCAGGTTCTCTGAGGAGCTCAGGGTCATGGTGGAGGAAATCGTCCGGGTGGAGCCACAGCTATTCGGAGCACAGGTGCACACACCTCAATTGCAAGGAAGATGGAGCTATGGCGAAGAATAGTGGACAGGGTCAACGCAGTGGGACAGCACCCAATAAATCGGGAGGACATCAGGAAGAGGTGGAACGACCTACGGCGGAAGGTGCGTTCCGTGGTCTCGAAAAACCACCAGGCGGTTCAGCGGACTGGCGGCGGACCCCCACCTCCTCCCCCACAACTAACAACATGGGAGGAGCAGGACTTGGTGATTTTGCATCCTGAGGGCCTCGCAGGAGTAGGTGGATGAATGGACTCTGGTAAGACAAATCTTAATTATCACATCCCCCACCCTACCTGCATGCTATCACATACCCCCACCCTCACCCTCACCACCAGCACCCCAACTCCTCACATATGTCCCAACATCACAAACCACCCATCCCAACACCAAGCCCTGAATGCAACAACAAAGCATGGACACCCATCACTAAAGCATGGCCACTGATCATACCCATACAACCCCCTAAACCATCATCACACAAGGTCCCACACAGGAATGCAAGCACTGGGGTACACGGTCACCCACCCATTGCACACCATGACACACACAGATGTAATAACCATCCTTTTATACCCCTGCAGGACCCCTACCCAACGTCACCGGACAGGAAGGTCCACACATGTCCACACCACGAACAGAAAAGGCCCACAGTGATGACAGCACCTCTGTCCAACTGGATCTAGATGACCAGCCTGGCCCATTGGGGACCTCGGGACAGTTGGTTCCCCTCACCCAGTCACAGGCCACAACAGACCTTCCCCCCTCTGGAAACACCAGCACATCCCCCACCAAGAGGGCCCATACCTCCGTCCCCAGGACACGTCAATCAACTGTGTGTCCACCACTACAGGGAACCCAGGATAACCCACCACCCCAACAACAACAGGGACCTGGGGGCAGTGGTAGTAGGCACACGGTCCAGGGGACAGAGGCCCAGGAACACAGGGAAACTGGGAGGGCTGCTGTGCGACAGGGGGCGGACAGGCCAAGGGAACCCACTCTCCACAAGGCCCTCTCCTCCATCATGGGAGACTACCACCACTCCCAGGAGACAATGGCAACGGCACTGGCCAAGTTTCAGGAGACCCAGCGCCTGCAGGAGGAACAGTGTATGGGCTTCAGGGAGGAACTCAGAACCATCAGCTCCACCCTGAGCACCATCGTAGGGGTGCTGAAGGAAGTACTCAATGCCAGGAGGGACACTGTGGCACTACAAGGGGCCCCTGACACTAGCATGGACGATGAACTGCCCACCACCTCTGCCGGCGCTAGTGGACAGGACGCCCACAACAGGACCACCACACCAGCACCCAACCCCCTGCAGAGGGAGAACCACCCCGCAAACGGTCCCTGAGATCCAGGACAAAGACAGAGCACGATGCCAAGACCCCCGCCAAGAAATGAGACCACCCTGATTGTCATCCTACTGTCCCACTTTGTCACCCTGTCCATACTTAAACTGCCCACTTTCTATGCCCATTTGGGCAATGCACCTGAGAGACTAATAGACTGGACTCTGCCATGGGCATTCCTCCGCCATCACCCCTCACCATTTCACTACCCCATCCAATATTGAGCACTTAAATAAACACACTTAAAGCACAAAACAATCTGGAGTCTGTCTGTGATTTCGAAATAGTGTATTATCAATTGCAGTGACAAAATGTTCTTTCAATTATAATGTCAACATACCTATGTCACACAGCTCTAGTCCATGAGGAATCTAAGCAGATGTCACAGAGGGGGACCCACATCTGTGAAATCATAAGGGAAAGTGATAACTCAGTGACCATACACTGGGTGAAAACGACAGATAGTAGAGAGGTAGTAGTGTTAAAGTACATGTAGTAGGCAGGTCTGTACTCTTACCTGTGTCTCACTGGAAATATTGCTGGATCACTGAGTCCCTGTTGTTCATGTCTTTTTCCTCTGCTTCCTCGTCTTCACTGTCCACAGGCTCCACAGCTGCAACAACACCGCCATCTGGATCATCCTCCTGCAGAAAAGGCACCTGTCGTCGCAAAGCCAAGTTGTGAAGCATCCAGCAGGCTACGATGATCTGGCACACCTTCTTTGGTGAGTAGAATAGGGATCCACCTGTCATATGGAGGCACCTGAACCTGGCCTTCAGGAGGCCGAAGGTCCGCTCGATCACCCTCCTAGTTCGCCCATGGGCCTCATAGTATCGTTCCTCTGCCCTTGTCCTGGGATTCCTCACTGGGGTCAGTAGCCATGACAGGTTGGGGTAACCAGAGTCACCTGCAAATGGTGAGGGACAACTGTTAGACACGCACTAACCTGGAGGGATAACCCCAGACCCAGACAATCATTCCCACTGACTTGCCTCCAGGTGCTCACCTAATAGCCACACACGGTGCCTCTGGAGTTGACCCATCACATAAGGGATGCTGCTATTCCCCAGGATGTAGGTGTCATGCACTGAGCCAGGGAACGTGGCACTCACATGGGAGATGTACTGGTCTGCCAAACATACCATCTGTACTTTCATAGAATGATAACTCTTCCGGTTTCTGTACACCTGTTCACTCCTGCGGGGGTACCAAAGCCACATGTGTCCCATCAATGGCACCTATGATGTTGGGGATATGTCCCAGGGCATAGAAGTCACCTTTCACTGTAGGCAAATCCTTCACCTGAGGGAAAACGATGTAGCTCCGCATGTGTTTCTGCAGGGCAGACAACACTCTGGACAATACGTTGGAAAACATAGACTGGTACATCCCTGATGCTATGGCCACTGTTGTTTGAAAAGACCCACTTGCAAGGAAATGGAGCACTGACAGCACCTGCACTTGAGGGGGGATTCCTGTGGGATGGCGGATTGCTGACATCAGGTCTGGCTCCAACTGGGTACACAGTTCCTGGATTGTGGCACGGTCAAGCCTGTATGTGATAATCACATGTCTTTCCTCCATTGTCGACAGGTCGACCACCGGTCGGTACACGGGAGGATGCCACCATCTTCTCACATGTCCCAGCGGACGGTGCTTTTGAAGGACAACAGCGAGCTCAGAGTCAAACAACTCAGAGGTACGTACCCACAGTATACCCAGAACACCAATCATACACAAAAGCTGGCCTGTATGTGTGTTGAGTCTAGGCCTAGGTATGTGTGACACAGGTGGAAATGAAGCCATGTGGGCCCCTGAAATGGCAGCTGCCTGACCTCTAAAGTGGGACAATGGGATGTGAGGTAACTGCGCTGGCGTTGTACACCGTTGCGGTAGGCGGTCGAAGACCGCGGCGCAATGCTGCATTGGTTAACATTGGACAGGAGCCAATGGCGATGTACGCCGGCAGTGACGGTACGCACCGCCGCATACGTGACTGCCATTTTCTATCTGTTGAATCACTCGATACTTGATCTTCGACAGGAGAGAACCTACACTGCAAGTGCTGCTGTGACCTCGGTCTGGAAGAGACAATGGCTCGAGTGTCTGGGGAAAGGGCCCCTGCCTTCACATCAGAGGAGTTGGAGAAGCTCGTGGATGGGGTCCTCCCCCAGTACACGCTACTCTACGGTCCTCCAGACAAACAGGTAAGTACACAGGGAGCATGTTGTATGGGCTATGCCTGTGTGGAGAGGGCTGGATGTAAGAAGGAAGGGGGGAGAGTGCTGCATGCATGAAAGAAAGTGAATGCATGTGCCACATGGCAAGGGTAGGGATGGGGGCCAATCACTTTGACGGTGCAGCTGGTAATAACTTCTCTTTTTCCCCTGGTCATTTCATGTAGGTCAGGGCCCACCAGAAAAAAGATATTTGGTATGCCATCGCCAAGGACGTCCGGACCCTGGGGGTCTACCACAGACAGAGCACCCACTGCCAGAAAAGATGGGAGGACATTCGCCGCTGGAGCAAGAAGATGGCGGAGGCTCATCTGGGGATGGCCTCCCAACGTGGGAAGGGTACCCGTCGCACCATGACCCCCCATGATGTTCAGGATCCTGGCGGTGGCCTACCCGGAGTTGGATGGGGGGGCTTGAGGGCATGACAGCAGCCACAAGGGGGTGAATACACTCTCATTCTGGTGACTTTGCTCTCAGTGGAGGTGTCTGGGTGGGGGAGGTGGGCTGTGGGTTTCCCTAGGCCAGGGAGAGTTCCGTAGTCAAGGCCCCTCCGTAAGGCAGGCCATGAGGCACCCCACCCCACCTCTGTAGAGTGCCAAGTACACCTACTCATGCCCCTGTGTCATCTATGTGTGCAGATGTCGTCCATAGCCTTGTAGGCCATTTCCCAGCAATTGAACAGTGGACCCCAAGAGCGCGGCGTAGTGCAGGGGGCATCTGTGTCTATCGTGTCCGCCAACAGTAGCAGTAATGCATGCACTCAACATGTCTTTCTTCTGTCTTCCCCTCCCTTTTTGTGGTCTCCCTGATCTTGTGTGCATTAGCATCATCAGGCGGAGGAGCAGTGGCACCGGAGCACGAGGGAGCTGCATTCCACATGGCCCTGGAGGGCGAGACTACGGACTCAGAGTTCACCAGTGGGACGGAGGGCGAGGGGAGCTCCACGGCGGGGACAGGAGCTGACAGGAGCGACACGGACTCGTCCTCTGATGGGAGCACCCCCGCATCCACAGGTACAGCCGCCACCCGCCCTACCAGCACCGCCCTCCCAGCAGCCCCTCAGCCTTTGCCCCGTGCCCGCTCACCCAGGAGGGTGGGCATCACCTTCGCCCCAGGCACCTCTGGCCCTGCCACAGGCACCCCTGCTTCCCTCAGTGAGGAGACCATTGACCTCCTCAGGTCCCTCACTGTTGGGCAGTCTACCATTTTGAATGCCATCCAGGGTGTAGAGAGGCAGTTGCAACAAACCAATGCATTCCTGGAGGGCATTCATTCTGGTCAGGCGGCCCTTCAGCGAGCTTTTCAGACTCTGGCCTCAACATTGATGGCAGCCATTGTCCCCGTCTCTAGCCTCCCCCCTCCAACTTCCTCCCCCCCTACCCAATCCCCTGTACCTCAGCCTAAACCAAGCACACCTACAGACCAACATGCCCACATGTCAACACATAAGGGAAGCTCAGGCAAACATAAGCACCACACATCCCACAGGCACTCACGCAAGCAACACACACATGCAGACACACCAACATCCACTGCCTCCACTGTGTCCCCCTCCTCCTCGTCTCCCTCCTCCCTCCCAGTCTCGTCTACACTCACACCTGCATGCACTACCTCTACAGCCACTACGTCCCTCTCCAGCACACCCACCACCACACCCCGCTCACGTGCAGTCACCACCCCCACTACCATTCACACGTCCCCTGTGTCCTCTCCCAGTGTGTCTGTGACACCCCCTCCCAAGACACACAAACGCAGCACACACCCACCCAACAGCCATCCACCTCACGACAGCCTCCAGCACATGCACCTTTACCCAAAGTCACCAAACGTATACCTCCTACAACCACCACCTCTTCCTCCACTCCCAAACCCCCTCCAAGTACCCGTCCCAGTGTGTCCAAAAAATGTATCCTGTCCAACCTTGACCTCTTTCCCAAACCTCCCCCACCCAGTCCGTCTCATTGGTCCCGAACTAGCACCTCAGCCACAACATCTCCGGGACCAGTGGTGCCTGTAGTCACCAGAATCTGGAGTGCACCGGCCACCAGGGCAGCCAGTGTGGCACGGAGCCACAGCACAGACAGTCCCCCACCTGTGAAGCATCAGAAGTTGGCCAGTGCCCGGCAGGAGAGGGGGAAGGCTCCAGCCGCTCCCAGGGGTCCCGGTGGGAGTGTGGAGTCAGCTGTGACATCTTCCAAGGTGGGGAAGGGCCACAAGAAACCCGGCAAGTCTGGAAAGAGCAGCACAGCGGAGAGGACCGCCATCATCCCCGATGCCCAGGCGCCCACCTCCAGCACAAGCCCAGCTGCCCAGGACAGGACCGCCAGCACTAGCCCAGCTGCCGAGGAGGCCACCGCCAGCACCAGCCCAGCTGCCCAGGAGGCCACCGCCAGCACCAGCCCAGCTGCCCAGGAGGCCACCGCCAGAACCAGCCCACCTGCCCAGGAGGCCACCACCAGCCCACCTGCCCAGGAGGCCACCACCAGCATCATCCCCGCTGCCCAGGAGGCCACTGCCAGCACCAGCCCAGATGCCCAGGAGGCCACTGCCAGCACCAGCCCAGCTGCCCAGGAGGCCACCGCCAGCACCAGCCCACCTGCCCAGGAGGCCACCGCCAGCACTAGTCCCGCTGGGCCATGAAGGACCACCAGCAAAAGCCCCGCTGGGCCATGAAGGACCAACAGCAAAAGCACCGCTGGGCCATGAAGGACCGCCAGCAGCTGAGACCCTGCAATGGAGACCACCATCTCAAGCACCGCTGAACAGGGCACCGCCGCCTCAAGAACCGCTGAACAGTGCACCGCCATCTCAAGCACAGCTCAACAGGGCACTGCCGTCTCAAGCACCGCTGCACAGGGCACCGCCATCTCAAGCACCGCTAAACGGGGCACTGCCATCTCAAGCACCGCTGAACAGGGCACTGTCGTCTCAAGCACCGCTGAACAGGGCACCGCTGTCTCAAGCACCGCTGCACAGGGCACTGCCATCTCAAGCACCACTGAACAGGCACCGCCGTCTCAAGCACCGCTGCACAGGGCACCGCCGTCTCAAGCACCGCTGAACAGGGCACCGCCATCTCAAGCACCGCTGTACAGGGCACCGCCATCTCAAGCACCGCTGCACAGGGCACCGCCATCTCAAGCACCGCTGAACAGGGTACCGCTGTCTCAAGCACAGCTGGGCCATGAATGGCAAGGGCACTGACACAACTGAGTCCGTCACTGGGTGAATAATGCACTCTGGGCACCAAGCCCCCTCCAGAACCAGTGGAGAAAAGCATCCACCACCCCAATCCTTGGCAGGATGAAGCACTCTGGGCACCGAGCCCCCTCCAGAACCAGTGGAGGAAAGCATCCACTACACCAATCCTTGGCAGGATGATGCACTCTGGGCACCAAGCCCCCTCCAGAGCCAGTGGAGAAAAGCATCCACTACCCCAATCCTTGGCATGATGAAGCACTCTGGGCGCCAAGCCCCCTCCAGAACCAGTGGAGAAAAGCATCCACTACCCCAATCCTTGGCAGGATGAAGCACTCTGGGCACCAAGCCCCCTCCAGGACCAGTGGAGAAAAGCATCCACTACACCAATCCTTGGCAGGATGAAGCACTCTGGGCACCGAGCCCCCTCCAGAACCAGTGGAGAAAAGCATCAACTACCCTAATCCTTGGCAGGATGAAGCACTCTGGGCTTCCGAACCCCCTCCAGAACCAGTGGAGTAAAGCATCCACTACACCAATCCTTGGCAGGATGAAGCACTCTGTGCACCGAGCCCCCTCCAGAACCAGTGGAGAAAAGCATCCACTACCCCAATCCTTGGCAGGATGAAACACTCTGGGCACCAATCCCCCGCCAGGACCAGTGGAGAAAAGCATCCACTACACCAATCCTTGGCAGGATGAAGCACTCTGGGCACCAAGCCCCCTCCAGAACCGGTGAAGTAAAGCATCCACTACACCAATCCTTGGCAGGATGAAGCACTCTGGGCACCATGCCCCCTCCAGACCCAGTGGAGACTGTCATCCACTTGTGAGACTGTGGCTTTGCACTCCCCAGGATTGAACAGTTGGAAACCCACCCACTGTAGAGACTTGAGAGACTGTGGATTTGCACTCCCCAGGATATGGCAGTGGGCAACCCACCCACTGTAGAGACTTGAGAGACTGTGGCTTTGCACTCCCCAGGATTGAGCGTGGGCAACCCACCCACTGTAGAGACTTGAGAGGCTGTGGCTTTGCACTCCCCAGGATTGAACAGTGGGCAAACCACCCACTGTAGAGACTTGACAGACTGTGGCTTTGCACTCCCAGGATATGGCAGTGGGCAAACCACCCACTGGAGAGACTTGAGAGACTGTGGCTTTGCACTCCCCAGGATATGGCAGTGGGCAAACCACCCACTGGAGAGACTAGAGAGACTGTGGCTTTGAACTCCCCAGTTTATGGCAGTGGGCAAACCACCCACTGGAGAGACGTGAGAGACTGTGGCTTTGCACTCCCCAGGATGTAACAGTGGGCATGTGGCCCCCTCATGGATTTGGCGTCGTCCACTCAATCGGCTGAGGTGCCCCGCCCTTTCCCTCCCCCTGAGGTGCCTGTTTAGTTGCTCTCTAATGCCCCTGCAGTGTTCTCTCCGTCATGGTCGGGGATCTTGTGTGGGCCTCGCCCATACCGTGTGGTCCCAGTGTTCCACGGACTTTCTTAGAGCACTACCTGGACTACTATGCTTGGTATATATTATGTACATGGTGTATATATATATTTCTGACTACTTGCTTTTAATATATTACAATGGTTACACTCATTTTCTATTGTCTTTGCATTCTTCCGGGGGACTTGGGGGGTGTAACTGTGATGTATTGATATGCATTAGTGTGTGTGAGGGTGGGGGTGGGGGTGTTGCGTGTGTCCCTGTTTTTTCCCTCCCCCCTCCCCTGTGTCGTAGGTGCAGTACTCACCGTGGTCTTCGCCGCCGGCGTTCGTGCTCCTGGTAGAGGAGCAGGAAAACTATTGCAGGGAGAATTTGGAGTTCCGGGTCCATGGCGTCCTCGTTCCTCGTGGGGTGTGTAGAGGTGAGCGTTTTTCCTTCGGGATTCCTGTTTCCACCATGTTTTTATCTGCGGTGAATCCGCCCCGGAAAAGGTGGCGGATTGGCCTGTCATAATAGTGTGGGCGGTACATTGTCTCCCGCCTGTCTGTTGGCGGTGACCGCCGCGCTGTTGTTTGTACCGCCGTGGCGGTCGGAGTGTTAAAGTGGCTGTCTTTGTTGGCAGTTTCCGCCACGGTCGTAATTGCACATTTTTTACCGCCGGCCTATTGGCCGTCTTACCTCCGCTTTAACACCGACCACCAGGGTTGTAATGACCACCTCAATCTCCCTAATTCATGGCTCATCCCTAATTGTCAGGGGGAGCAGTCAGTGCCCCCACACAATTACCTGGCAATGGGAAAAGCAGCAATTCTCTGTATAATCAACCCCTTGTGGCTGCTGTGCTGCCCTCAAACGCACATCCAGCTCTGGGTAGGCAGAATGCAGGCCAATAAGGGGGGGTCATGTTCTGAAGGGCTCCCAGCCCATGTTGGGAGGACAGCCCAAGTTGGGCCTCTGTAATCTTCCAGGCCCAGTGTTGAAGGCCCTCCCACCTCTTTCTGCAGTGGTCTCTTCTTCATCAGCTTCTCCAGCTCCTCTGGGAAGAAGGCAGGGGCGCTATCACGTGGCATGATTGCTTCCAGAGATAGTACATAGCAGCTCAGGTCATGGAGGTCTTGTTGGCAGCTGTGTCAGGAGTCAAGTGAGGTATTATTCAGAACATGGTGGTCACATCCGACATGTAAGTGGCCATCAGTGCCAGCGGAAACATCTAATGGCCCAAGCGCGCCACTGGCGTCAATGTTAGTCTGTGTCTGTGTCCCAAGTGGTTGCAACTGCCTACTGCCATGATGCTTCTTCCGGCGGATGTGGGCGGTTTCTAGTGTCTAGTGGAGTATGCCAGGCACCTGCCATTTTAAAAACATTGTATGTGGTATTTAGCTAATAATAAATGTGTTGCAACTCCAAAGAATGGTCCCAACAACTGATAAAATCTAGTCTTGTCCTGTCATGTTTATTCTTCTACTTTGACAGCATTTTTATGTATCGTCATATATGACAAGTTTATTTTGGCCACAGACACCGACCCAGTCATTTCAAATTCTGGAACTTATGTTACATTCCAATTAGCATGTTTCATGAAAAAACGTGTTGCTGTCCAGATAGATGATGCAAAGACATTTGTGGTAAAGCAATGGGGAAACACGTAACTTCTGTGGAATTGACATTGGTAACGTACTGAGCTTCATGTCGTCAAATTATGGCATGCATTGTCACAGTCTGTCAATAGCAATATGTATATTGCAAGAAAAAAAATACATGATGACTATACTCATTTCTTGTCCCACTTAGTCAGCCTGGGAAAGGAAAGATCAGACATCCTCCTTTCTACTGTCTACTGCCAGACCTTCAGGCCATGGAAGACAGACTCATCATCCAGGATAGGGAGACACATCGTCTGAATTGGCAAACAATTGTGGATCTTTGTCGTCAGTTAGAGCCAGATCTACTGCCTGCTATTTCTCATCCAAATAACATACCACTTATTGTACAAGTAATGGCAGTGTTGCCTTTCCTGACTGCAGGGTCCTTCCAAAATACAGTTGGCGTATCTGCTGTGATGTTCTTTCCTATGTTCTGTCTTGTATTGAAGGATGTACTCTCAGTAATGTTGAAACACCTGGACAGCCATATTCGGTTTCCTCAACGTGAGGATTTTGCACATGTGAAGGCTGACTTATATGGTTTGGCACACATCCCATGTGCGGTGGGAGCCATTGAGGCTAAACATGTTGCCTTGGTTCTACTGCATGGCAATGAACACGCCTATCAGAACAGGAAGAACTTCCATTCCACCAATGTCCAAATTGGTTGGCAGACCTCTCCATTTCACAGTTGTGTGCCCATTATCTAGGTTCAGTCCATGATGCCTTCATCATGCTGAACAGCGCAATTCCACACCTCATGTCACGACTGTACCCAGGGAGGGCCTGGCTGGTTGGTAAGTCACTTATGTCATGTGTGCTTGTATGAAATGTATGGTGCAGAAGAAACAATGAGAGGGACTAATTGTTGCACATATGTACCATTCCATTACAGGGGGAATTGGTATACCCACATCGTCCATGGTTGTTGATACCGGTGAGGAACCTAACTACGTCAGCGGAAGTCTGCTTCAATAATGCCCATAGAAGAACACATCGTGTTATATAGTGGGTGTTGGACTTTTTTCCTTGTGCAGGGTCATCCCCAGTCTTTTTGCCTCCTGCCTCCTATTTTTTCTGACCTGTTGCTGTTAGCCCTAGGACTCTGAGCACTTTATCACTGCTGACCAGTGCTAAAGTGCAGGTGCTCTCCCATCTAGAGTTGGAATGATTGGCTTATACCTAATTGGCATATTTAATTTACCTGTAAGTCTTTTGTACAGTGGTTTCTCTATACCCAGGACCTGTAAATTAAATGCTATTAGTGGGCCTGCAGTGCTGCTTGCGTCACCCACTGAAGTAGACTTTCAAAGATGCCTCATGACTGTTAGCGCAGGGCCTGTGTGCGCAGTTTTATGCCACAGGGACCTGGCATCTAAATTTACTTGCCAGGCCCAGAACACCCCTTATACTACAGGTAAGTCACCCCTAAGGTAGGCCCTAGCTAGCCCTATGGGCAGGGTGCCATGTATGTAGAAGGCAGGACATGTGCCAGGTTGCGTGGCCTATCCTGGTAGTGACAAACAGCTTAACTTGGTGTCTCACTGCTGTGAGTGCTGCCTTCTCGTAGGATTGCATTTGAAATGCCCTGTGTAAGGGGTATTGTCTGATTTATGAGAGGTAGCGTAGGCCTGTATTGCTACGGTTGTGATGGTGATAATAAATGCTGATTACTGGTGTTGGTGTATTTTTTATTAGTATTACAGAAATGCCACTTCTAGAAAGTGAGCATTTCTCTGTGCTTATGACTCTGTTGTTTTGTAGCTTGACTCAAATCTATGTCTGGGCAGAGTGACAGTTGGGGCTTTGTGCATGCTTTTCAGACAGCCTTTACACAGGGAGGGTGGAGGTGGTACAGAGGTGCATCTGCATACTGCTGCAGCCTCCTTGTGCTGGCCTGTTGCTGGGCCCCTCCACCTTTGGACCTTTTCCTTAGACTCTGCTCCCCAGGGGCAGGGTGCCGTGGCCCCTGACCCCTGCAACCTTGTGGAGCACGAGGAGTGCTTCACTGTTTTACTTTATATCGCCTAGAAGGCACTTCACTAAAATGGTGCAGTGCACCAAGAGGGGCGCTCTGCTGTGTCTGCTTTAAAGCGTTTCACTGTTGTTCCTACAGCACTTAGAAGCACTCTACAGCCGTAGGAGTATCACAGTCGCGACCCGGGGTCTATGGGTGGCCTGGCGCGTTGTAGGGTGCGTTGTCATGTGAAGATTCACCGCTGCAAACCGGGCTTCACTGAAATTACAAGCATGTTGGAGACACACTGCAACTTGTGCCCCTGGGGCACAATCAAGAAGAGGATCAGAGCGAGCATGCTCCTAGCGTGCCCCAGGGGCGAGGTACGCTCTAGGGAGCGCCCCTGGGGCACAAGCAGGCACCTACTTGGGTGCCTGTCATCGGCTGTAGCCCGGGTGGGCAGCAGAGTGCAATTTGGAGACGGGCACATCCGAGACTCCCTGCCCCACCAGAACCCTTGTGTAGGCTGCGTCCCAATCGCCAGAGTGTAAAGGGGAGCCCCCACTTTGCGCAGAGGAGCTCCGGGGGCCCCATTTTTCATTCTCCAGGCACTGGAGATGCCTTCATCTTATACAGGTACTTCCTAAGGAACAATATCTATGGCCTAAGTTCTTCTTAGAGACTTTAGTGATTTATGTGTTGCCTACCCGTTTTATGATGTTTTCATATGCATACGTAAATGTTCCTTTTATGAGCATATCATGCTAATATGTTTTTATAACTTGCCATACATTATCTAATGTTCCTAATATGGGTGTTTATGATATTCTATGACAAGTGCTTTGGTGTAATAATATGTTTCCTGACTACTGCTTATGTTGCAGAATACAGAGTAACCTGTGAGTTATATGTGACAACTGCTAGTTTGCAGAGTAACTAATGTGTAGCATTCTGACAACTGCTAAGGTAGCAGGATACTACAGATATGTGACGTTTAGTACAATAATTGTGTTGTATATAATGCAGTATATTTTCATTTAACTTGGCGTTGTGTTTCCTTTGTGGTGGGGATAATGCATCACTTGTGTTGCGTGTGTTGTGAAAAAACATTACACATCGCCTCTGGTTTAGGCCTGATTGCTCGTGCCAGGCTACCAAGGGTTGAGCAGGGGTTATCTTGGACGTGTAACTCCCTTGCCCTGACTAGAGTGGGTGGGTTCTGCCTGGCTGAGGTGCATACCCTAGCCAACCAGAAACCCCTTTTCTAACAGCTGGCTTTTGGGCTTCTGAAAACCAGATTTAGGGACTTAGACAAGACATGAGTAGTCCTCCTTTACTCACCCAAAAAAGTATGTATGATCAACGTGTCCTGCTGCATGCCCCACTACATTGCCCTGAGGAGGAACATCCCATATATGTCAGATGAGGGGGAGCTAACAGTGCTTCCAGGTGAGAATCCTGAAATGGCAAGTGAGGATAACAGTGATGAAGAGGAAGGTGAAGACTTGCGGGCAGATCTCATCAATCAATACTTTACTTGAGTGTAAGTATGTGGTAATATGTGATTCCGGTGATTGTATGGAAAACTGTAGTTGACAGGATGTGTTGCCTAGTTCCTGTTTTTCTCAAAGGACAGAGGATCTCAACCCATGTAGTGTACAGCCAAGATGTGATTGCAAATTCAGACTGAAAATAAGCTAAAACCATCATTATCTTCTTTATTTGTGTCAGTCTCATGAGATGTGAATGGATCTACTGAAGTCTAACATGAGATTATGGTCATATGGATGCAGTTTTCCTTTCTTAACCCTTTGCATTGTGTTTCATTCAGGTCTCTTCACCATGCCATCCTCATGTAGGCATTTCATAGTTGTGACATTGGCATGTAGTTGTTGTTGTCCTGACATATGAAGTCGGCATGGATTAATCCAGGTAATATTGGTCACAGATTTGGGGTATATAATTCCTTTGCCAAAAGCAGCTAGGATAGTGGGTTGGTGGAATTCTTAAGTATAAAATACACTTGTTTTATGTGGTGTGTTGATCCAATTGCCTCATGTGTGTGGGCCTTGATACATGTTATCATCCAGTGCAATCCATGCATTCTCTCTTTGCATTATGTAGACAATGATCATGTATGACCTGCATGTAGCTATCAAACTGTTTCCTCATTGCAGGCCACAGTGCCTGTGCCATAGCATTGACATAGGTTTATATCATACCACCAGATGTTTGTTCATTGTAATTGAATGGACCTATGATTAGGGACTGTTATACTGCCCTCTGCCTGTGTCACGGTGTGTGTCAAGTTGGTAGATCTGGTTTTGGTATGGGATAAGGCTCAGCTGGTGACAACATCCACTAATCTGTTAGGCTATTCTACAGGACAAGGGCTGACATATCTCTTTCTTCTGAGGTCTGCGGTACGGTACCTTGAGATATCTAGCCTGACTCAACATAGTTCTGCTATCTTTGGCTATGACAGTGCTGTCATTTTGGCAGCCTAGGTGCTTTACTGTGCAATAAAATATTTGGTGTGACTAGTCACTTGTGTCATTGTGTTGTAGTAATCCTCTGCATGCCACTACCTGTGACATATCTCTCCTTTAAACACCATCTTATGTATTCATCATTGGCATCACATGATGATGACAAATTACTAGTAGGCATTGTTTTAGTGTTAAGGGTTTTTATTTACATGTGCACATGAAATAAAGGTAAAACTCGAAAAAAGAAATTGAGAATGAAGGAATCAGCCATGGTGGATATATTAATTACGGTAGATGCCATAACATTTGAAGTCCAAAGTCAAGTGTCCTACTAGCATGGACAATGGAAAGTGGTTGGAGAACAGTCAACAGAGCGAATCAGTGGCACACAAAGGAGTTTCTTAAGGAAGGGCTCACTTCCTGGGAATGGTTTGTGTCTTGCTACCTGCACCTCCTAGATGGTTGGGTGGATGTCCCTTTTTGCAGGGGGGTTCTTCAGGTATTTTCATTTGGGTGTCTGAAGTAGGACCATCCCCTGCTAAGGCCTCCCTTCTAGTGGCTGCCACAGATGTCGAGGGGCTGGAATAGACTGGCCAATGGAAGGGGTCTAGTGTTGTTAACAATCCTTGCTCAGGGTGATGTTGACGGCTCTCAGCATCCATTTTAGGGAGGCAATGTTGCTATTGTAGGCCTCTCACTGTTCACAAAATTCCCAATAGAAGTCCCTCTGTAGCCCCTTGATCTTCCTGAGTTTGGCAAGTACCGTGCCTATCACACCTTGGGGTTGTTGGTATGCTCCTAAGACTTGGGTGATGGTATCATGGCCAGACCCATATCCCCAGCAGCCACATGCCGCTGACCCACACGATACCTCCCATGTACCCTATCCCCACGTGCCTGCACCCTTGGAGCAGCTTGTCCCCTACTACTGGTTCCAGGACCATCATTGTCAGAGGTGTCTTGCTATGACTCAGGATTTTGGACTGGGGGGTATAAGATTGTCAGGTTTGAGGGTGACTGGTTGCCTCAGATGTTGACACAACCATACCAGGAGGAGTCAATGTGGTCAGGGTGAGGCTGACAGGTGTCGTCTGACCAGGGTGCTCAGATGGACCACAACCATCCTCAACGTCTACACATCCAGGAGTGTTGTCCTCAATGAGGGCTTCATCCATGGGGGCAGTGGCAGTCTTTTGAGTGGTTTCTGTGTTCCAAGTGGCAGGTAGATCTGCTGCTGTGAGAAACACAATATTACAGGTTGTATTGTGACATCTACCTCCAATAGTTAACACTAGTTAAGAGTGAAATTTGACTAAGGTCAAGCACACATTGGATTTTCCAATTTGCCTTATGTGACAGACGCACATGCTATCAACTGTGTTAACCTGACATTTGGGTAACATACCAATTCAATTTCAGTCAACTAGCTTCAGGGTGTCTGAGTTCATTAGCACTTGGTGGGATTGGGATGGTCATAGATTTATATCTTGCAGCAGTGCAGTGAAAACAGTGGCTGGGCAGGATGTGGTTTGGGGTGGTTTAAGACCTAGTTGACTGTCATGCAGGCAGATTAAGAACCTTGCTGTATATGTGATAGTTGCCATCATGTGGTCAGTGATTTGGGAATATGTCTGCTGCCAGTACCATTCAGATGATGCATTTTGGTGCCTTTGAACTGTCTTTGATGTTTTTTGGCACACAGTTTGAGTAGTCCTCCCAATCCACATTTTTGGCATTTTGGCATAGCTGCTCAACATAGATCTAGGTGTTAGCCACAACACAGAGTGTACCATGATCTGTATCTTGGTCCCTCCCAGGTAGGTAAACTGCATCTGTGAGTTCACAGGCAGGTGTACATTATAATATGGACCATGGCCTGGTTCTTTAAGTTATAGGGACAGGCCTTCCTTGTGTACACAGTCATGTTACTTCAATGTACATGGGTCGTCCTCTCAGGTGAGTACAGTTCCATTGCAAGTTCATTTACAGGGATACTTGAACAGATGCACAGTGGGCTGAAGCTTGGAATTGGATACACAGTGTCTCCTGGCCTTAGCGTTGCTGTCAGTGCACAGACTATACAGATGCCATCCTCTTACGTGAGCACAGTTTAATGGTTGAGTAGAGAGAGAAGGTTCATGGTTGCAGAGGATAGTGTGGTGGCTGAGTAGAGTAAGAGTAGTAGGGCCTCCTGGGCTTCGCATTGCTATATAGATACCATCCTCTCAGGTGAGTACAGTTTAATGGTTGAGTAGAGAAAGAAGGTTCATAGTGGCAGAGGACAGTACCATCCTCTCAGATGAGTACACTCCAATGGGGAGTTTGTACTACATGTTAAATTTGAGAGGGATACACTGTTCTAGTTTTAGTAATGTTGAAACAGTGCCTGCTGGGATTTGTAGTGCTGTCAATCCCTGTACCAAACCCACTATAGAGAGATGTAGTTTCCACCGGTGACTCTGTGTCACATGTTAGAGGCCACATAGGGGTATGTGGACAGGTGGCCACTGGACTGTTGAGTGGGGCAACAGTGAGGATGGCAAAAGGTGGGCAGTGAGCATGCATGCCAATATATTTTGGTGTCATTTTTATTGCTGTGACTTACCGACTCCACTTCTCCAGGCATTCCTATCAAGTCCACTGAGCGCGTTCCACCTCTTCCTGGTGCTGTCCCTTGTGCGTGGGATGGGGCTTACAGAATTTACTCTGTTGACTCTCCTTTGCCACATTTCCATTTTCCTTTCAATAGTACTGTGCTGGCTCTAAATAGATGTGACTCTATTATTATGATTTCATTCACCATGACTCTTAACTCATCTTTGGTGAAACTGGGATTTTTCTGGGGTGACTTGGTAGTGAAATGCAATAATCAATGATAAAGATAGGTTCTAGGAATTGCGACGGTGATAGGTAGTATTGCTCAGTGAGAGATGGAGAGGTGCCAATTAAATTGGACATTTTCTTTTTTTTTGGTGCTCTGAATGGTGTATTTTGTATGGATTTTCAAAGGATTGTGGTGTGTGAAGGGGTGTGTGTTATACTGTGGCTTGTAGATGTGTTGGTGTGTGAATGTGTGTCGTTTGTGTTGTTTTTAAAATAATCTAATGTAGTGTAGTGTATCTTGTAACAGGTTCAGTGGTTTGTTGATTTGCTGCCAGTGCTGGTGGTCAGACTACCTATTTCCCACCCTCCATCGTAGTGGCGGTGTTTTTTTTTTGGCTGGGTTTTGACAGCCCTGGCTGCACAACTCGTAATACAATAGTGTGTATGACCGCCAACATGGTGGTTATTTGGCAAATGCCACTATGACGGTCTGGTGGCCCAACCGCCAAAGTCGCAAAGAGGCCTTTAAACTTTAAAAATTAATATCTTGACTTCTACTCATTGGATTGCTATCATTTTGGTCTTGTTTCACTCTTAAGTTAAGCCTGACTGCTCTGTGCCAAGCTACGTGAGGGTGAGCACAGCTAATATAGTGTGTGTTTCTGACTTACGCTGACTAGGACTGCGGTCCCTACTTTGACAAGGTACATTCCTTTGACAACTAGAGACCCAATTTCTAACAGTAAATTTAGAGTTTTAGTAAATGTTTAGAAAAATGTACTTTTAGAACACAGCAATCCTGCCAATGCCTGACCTTATTGAGGCAAAAAAAAAAAACTTCTTCCAAAGCAGAGACTATGGCTTAGGGCTAGTGAATTAGAATGGGCTGGAGATAGAGAGTGTGATTCATTTCAGCTCAGCAAATGAAGCTGGGGAAAATCTAGGAATGCCATTTACTTAAAGGGGCCAAAGGGGAAGCCTTCTTATTCATATTTAAATGTAAGGGGAGACCTGAGGAAGGTGAATTCTTTGTTCTTTAGGCCCAGGGTAGTCAATTGAGAATCAGCCTAATGGGAGTGGTATCTGATCTTAGAACTAGGTTGGTGTTCCTTGAGCTGAGGAGGACTACTCATTTGCCTAAAAGCACCTGCCTGCCTGACACAAGCTCTCTCCAAGGGCAGAAGCCCTGTGCCCTTTTTAATTACTCCTATAATAATGCATCATTGACCAGATTATAATGATACCCACAGAATAAACTGTAAAAGTAGGTAAGGTTGCCCCAGATAACTTTTTCCTCAGGCTGGACGTGTCTAGGAGTCACATTCTCCTGTTCTCTACTGCATTGTGCTAAAGTAGACCTTACTGTAAGCCCTTCAGAACATTTTGTAAACCAGTGGAAGAATGTGAGAAGGATTACGCCTTCTGTTTGAGGCATATGAGGAGACATGAAGGGTTGAACAGCTCCCACTTGTACCCAAGAAAACAAGTAAACACCAAGGGTCAATTGGGTGACCTACTGTGTGGTTAGAGGGACACACTAAGCTACATGAGGCCTTTTTCCTGAGATGCTAACTTAACCAATTGCAACTTGCCAGGGACTGGACCCTGCTGGTAGCTTCCGCTGGAGTGTGTTCTAACCCCTAAATGCTATCCTTTAGGTCCTTGGACCCTTGGCTCTGCTCTCCTGGATGACTCCCACAACATCTGAAGTAGTGGGACTTTTTGGAACTTCCAGATCTATGAAAGGCCAAGGCCAACCACCCAATTGAATCTCCCCATGGTGTGACATCATTGGGCAAGAAAATCATGTTGGTTCCTCTCAGAGTTTTTTGCAACCTCTTACCCTCGTGGCAAACCTATCCATCCTCCATGCAAACTTCCCACATCCAGCCTGTCATCTTGCTCCGCTACAGGAATCTGAGTTCCAAAAAACCTGTGAAGGGGATATTTTTGAGGGAGTTTGCATCACGTTTGCACCATGCAACATGGTACATGTGTGATGCAAACCCCAAATCTGATTTATGAAACCACACAAGGCCACTTTGCATGGCCCAGAGTCACTCCATAAATCTGGAGTAAAGCATCGCAAATCACTGTGTTATCTTACTCTGCCCTGGACAGACATTCCATTAGTGTTGCATGGGTGCTACCATGCAACTCGCATGGATTTTACGTATTTCTAGATTTATCGAAACTGTCAAACCTGGGAAAGTATCAACATGCTATGCCTTCCCAGGGGAGGCCTAACAATGAGCAATATCTTTACTTCTCCTTGTTTACTCCTCTTTCTAGATGTGCTATGTTTTGCAGGTCATGTAGATAGAGGAATATGCCTCATGGAACTGTCTTTGTGCAGGAATGTGCCTCTTCCTGCACAAAAACAATCCTGCATGCAGCGGAGACACCCTTACACCGTGGTACGGGGTGTCTGCATTGGCTGTAGGCATCCAAAAAGGCACTAAAGTAGGGGAAAAGGCAGGAATGTGTTTCAATGACTTAAATATGGTGCCTCCATGGCCTTTCCCTGTCATGCAGTGCAGTGCAGCAAGGTAAATAGGTGCACTGCACAGTGTGTTTTTCTCCAGGCCAAAATTCCCATGTCGTATTTACAGGGGGGCGCAATGCATGCATTGCAGCACCCTGTAACCCTTTGGGCTGCACTATGCCTGCACCAGGCTTAATGTATGCAAAGGGGGTGTTCCCCCATTAGGGGAGCCGGTAAAATGATGCAAGGAAATCCATGGGATTTCCTTGCACCATTTACTACGGCACTTTTAACGCCTGCTCAAGAGTAGACGTTAAAAGGGGGTTTCCGTTGTTTAGAATGGGTCCCTATCTATTCTGCAGGATTAGAGGCAACAGTTTGGCGCTAGTCCTGCAGAGTACATCAATAGAGTCATTAAAAATGACTCTATTGCCCTCTACCCTGCGCAATGGTGCACCGTATTTTAAATACAGTGCACACATGGTGGTGGTAGGGGGGCACTAGGGGGTGCAGGGAAAGTGGTGCTTCCCTGGGTGCAGCTCCACTTTCCATAAATCTGCCCCACATTCTGCAACCTTGCCCCACTGAAGGACTGTAACTACCATTACAGGCACTATATCAGAAGGTAAAATCTTTGATTAGAATGAACTTGCGTGGTGTATCCAACCTGTGTGCCATTGCAGTTGGCTTGAAATTGCCCTGGGATCATATCATACATGAACAGTACTTTCTATATTCTTTAGTTTTTCTTGACATTTTGGGGGTCCCGCCGTCAGAATACCGCTGCGCGGTCAAAAGACCGCCGCGGTAATTCTGAGTTTCCCGCTGGGCTGGCGGGCGACCGCCAGAAGGCCGCCCGCCAGCCCAGCAGGAAACCCCCTTCCATGAGGATGCCGGCTCCGAATGGAGCCGGCGGAGTGGAAGTGGTGCGACGGGTGCAGTTGCACCCGTCGCGATTTTCAGTGTCTGCTTGGCAGACACTGAAATTCTTGGTGGGGTCCTGTTAGGGGGCCCCACGACACCCGTTACCGCCAGCCAGGTTCTGGCGGGCAAAACCGCCAGAACCAGGCTGGCGGTAAGGGGTTCGGAATCCCCATGGCGGCGCTGCCTGCAGCGCCGCCATGGAGGATTCCCTAGGGCAGCGGGAAACCAGCGGGACACCGCCGGTTTCCCGTTTCTGACCGCGGCTGTACCGCCGCGGTCAGAATGCCCATGGATGCACCGCCAGCCTGTTGGCGGTGCATCCGCGGTCCCCGGCCCTGGCGGTAGTCAACCGCCAGGGTCGGAATGACCCCCTTTGTCTCTTAAATCTTTTCAAAATCATTTCTTCATTTCCCTTTACTTGGATCTTTTGTTTTCAGTGTAATTTTGTTTAGCACATTTTGCCTTATTTTTTATAAATTGAAGTGGGATTTTATTGTGTTGTGCTTTTGACTTTTTAACAGTTTTGGTATTTTTTCAAGTAAGTGACTTTACTACTTGTGACAGACTGCCATCCAGCCCAATTAGTCATTTGCTTTCTTCTGTTAGTGTTCAGTGGTTGGATCAGAAAACTTGTGTTTAGCAGTGCTATGCAGTTGTAACAGTCAAAATTTAAACCTGGATGTTAAATTCACATAACAAATGTTTTTTTATTTGACATAAAGGCTTTGATTAGGCTGTTTCAATGCCTTTCCAAATTCATTTTTGATTCAACATTTGTATCTTTAGATTCAAGAGCATGGAGACGTATCTGTCTACCATGGTGAGCCTTGGCAAGGCGGACTTGAGAAGCATGAGCAAAGCAGAAAGGGCTGATGTTGATCAGGGAATGCAAGAAGGACATTTAACACAAATGCTTTAAGATTTCTTCTGCTACAGGCCACCTCACAGGAGGACAGAGAGATAGAGGAAACCCAAGAAGAGGACTGGACACAAGAATTGCACTGAAGAGAAATACTGCCCTCACAACAGCAGAATCTTTCTATGCTAAAGTACAGAAAAAAGTAAACAAATCTATTTAACTAAAGAATACATGTTAAATAAAAAATATTTCTATTTTACATATTCATGTACATTTGTTTTATACATTTATTTTAATGCCTAAAAATGCTGCATCACTATTAACTAAATCTTTACTTAATGGAAATAAGTTCCATGATAAGGTAATCTACACCTTCAGTCAACTGCACTAACTTAGAACCTCCCCATTTGAGGCCTGCCTCCATTCTATCGATCTCAGTACAGGCACTTGCATCTGCAACAGTTGCAAGTTGTCTCGCCGGTTTGGTTCTAGCCAGTATCAGGAGGACTGCAAAGTGCCCATACAGCAGATGTTCTTAATCAATTGTCAGTCCATAGCTGCACATAAACTAGATATTCAATGCCTCTGAAGTGAATTGGTACCAAATATCCTATTTCTATCAGAATCCTGGCTCTATGAGGAGTCTTCCCCCGACTTTGTTCTAGCATTACCCCCCCAGCCTACCGTATAAGTAGGCTAGATAGGGTGGACGGTAGAGGTGGTGGGATAGCCATTATCTATAGGGGTACAATCAAATGCTCTTCTGTGCCCTTTAACACCCTAGTCTGTTAAAGTATGTTCTTTTCTGTAGCATTAAATCCAACATTTACGTTTTCTGGAATTCTCATATACGGACCTTCTGGCCCTTACTATGACTTTATTCAGGTCCTTCCTGATTTAGTTGCAGGTCTAGCCCTTAACCAACCTAATTTTACTCTTTTGGGGGATTTTAACATTCATGCTGATGATATGAATAATGCTCCTGCTAAGAATCTCCTTTCTGATCTTGCTTTGTTGGACCTCACACAGTTGGTTAGTGGTCCCACGCATATTAAGGGGCATACAATTGATCTTGTGTTTAGTAATATTACTGAATTAATGTTTCAAAGCCCTCTTCTAATTGCTTGGTCTGATCATTTTCTAATTGCTCTGAAACTTCCCATCCCATCAACTTCTATCCCCCCTCCTTCGACCAGGCGGATGGGCTGCTGTCAGCCCAAGCTGAACCTTCGAGAATAGACCAGAGTATTTGAAAATTCCAGACCTGGACCCTCCGTCCACATTATCCTATTGTCTGACAGATTCAATTAATGGATCTCCAATTCAACAACTCTCAGCATAGCTCCCTGCCCCTTGTTCCAGACGTTCTGAAGACTTTACCACCTCCGAAAAGCACAGTAAAGAGTCTGGGGGTGTGGTTGGAATCCAGCCTTACCGTGGACCATCAAGCAAGAAAGCTTTCTGCCACCTGTTTTAAAGTGCTGATGTTGTTGAGGAAAGGCTTTGACTTTCGTCCTTTCTTAGCCAAAAAACATTGGGGCAGATATAAGGAAAAGCCCCTTAGCGCCCCCCTACTACCACCATGTGTGCTCCACATTTAAAATGCAGTGCACCATGGAGGAGGGTGGGGGCAATAGCGGCATTATTTTATATGCTATTGATGTCATTGTTTTTAGACGCAAATGATGTACTCAGCAAAATGTTGGCTGTACTCCTGCAGAGTACATAGAGGACCATTATAAATAATAGTATGCCCCCTTTTAACACCTGTGCAAAGCCTGGAAATGGAAGAAAACTATCATGTATCCAGTAGTAGAAGATGTGTACATCTTCAAATTACACAACTCACATAGAGCATCCTGTCGATGTATGACTGGACAATGTTGCAATAGAAGTGTAAGCAAACTAAATAATGCCAGAAATGTAGGACCACATCTATTCCACACAATATATGCCATACATTTTGGAGAAGGTACACACATAGACCAGTACTGACTGTGAAACACAACAATGTCACCCTGTGATCACCCAACATATGTTCAGAGAGGACGCCGAGGTCAGTACATAAAACACTCATGTTTGCTACAACATTATCTGTCCCCTGGTTCGTACAAAAATTACAAATTACACTAGAGATACAAGCCCTAACCACGCCACAAATGGAAATTACTAAGAATGTATTGCCATGTCTGTCAGATTATACCAAATGATGGAACATGTCCTACACGTACAAGTAGCCACACCTCTGTACATGATAGGGCAAGCCTAACATCAAGTACCCCAAAGGAAAATGAAAATCACAAGCCATTTGATCACATATGTGTATGTGTCAGTCTGTAGGGGACTATGCATTGCTCTGCTGAAGAGCTATCATAATGAGGCTAGATCCCGACAAACATCCACCAACCCCAATGCTGAGCCTACATTGACTCTTGACACAGTCAGGGGCCTGATGCCATTGGACAGTGAACTGAGCATAGTGGAGCATCATCAACCTGCACCAAAACATGCAAGTATGTGTCTGTGTGGGCATAAAAAGTCCCACAGTAGTAATGATGACTAGGCTGCCATCATTGCCTGACTACAACACTGCTACCCATTGTATGCCATTGTATGTGACAGTCATAACAAACATGTTGTGGTCAATTGTAAGTACCTAGTTTGTGGCATACACACACATGTCTGATATCTCTGTACACATGTACCACTTAAATGCCACATGCCTGGTATTGTGTATTGGAGTCTGCACAAAAGTCAACTTTCCACTAATGAAAATGCATTTGTATCACGTGATCATTGATAGGCTTAAATCAGATGTGTTCCTGCATATGGAAACAAAGGTGGCATTGATAAGACTACACAGCCATTTAACAAAGTCCAACATGTGTCCATGCCGGAAGATGGATATGTGAGATTTCAAACCCCATGAACAAACCACTGTAGCAATTTTTATACATATGACACTACACATGTCTTCCACACACATGGCACATACCAACCTTCATCGACATATGTGAGTACACCATATCCTGCATCATAGATGCCTGGGGAACTATATGTCACACGTGTAGCAGAGCATCTTGAAGCTTGAACCTAACAACACACCACAGTGTGGACACACATGCACTCACATTGCCAGAGATAATGTGAAATCAACCCAGCCATAGTCCACTGCATCCTCTGAGTACAATTTGTCAAGGGTATCTCATGAATTACCATATTTTGGGGATAGCCCTTCATATCTAATGTGTTGTTGTTAAACGTACATTTGGAAATCAGACATTACATTGTGTAGACCCGCTAATATGTATTAGGTCACATATGAACACTCCTAGTACACATGTGGTAACATGTATGTGGACAAAGTCTAGCAGCACATACACATATAGTATCATTCATCACATACATAATGGTAACAATTTTTCAATGAATTTTATTATCATGTTATGGAACTCTTAAGAGGTCCACATGAATTTGGATACAAAATCATTTAAAAAGAAACCAACTTCCACATAAAATAATACTTAATTCTTAAAAAAGGTAAAAATAGATAAATACATAAAACAGTGATTCGTTATTAATATATATAGTTCAAAATATCTGCAAAAAGGATTGGAAGAACTTAAAAATCATGTAACAAAATCTTTCATTATGGGGGGTATAACATAAGTCCAGCGCTTCTCTGTGAGATCTAATATTAAGCTGTAAGAAAAGGTGTTTCAACCAAAGTTTCCTTGGAACGGCAAGAGTCGGATAGACAAATAAGAGATTGTACCCCTCCTTGACACAGATAACAAACACTAGTAGAGCCATCCCACTGTGAGGTGAGATCTTTCAGTGGCAATCTATTTAGTCTAAGCAGGATACACAATCGCCTCACCCCATGATTTAAATTCCAGGTCAGATAGGGTTGCAACCTTTTCATAGTTACCGAGGTGGTTAACTTCTCTAGGCCTCTTCTTTTATGACACACCTCCATATCCATCAAAAAACCCTTAGACCATGAGGCTTCCTTCAGAATGTTTTTTAATGGTACATAAGGACTTGAAGGACAAAGCCCGGAGTCTAGCTCTAGCAGTTGAATAGCTTTGATGTAGTTTCTAAAGAATACAGATTTGTCCCTCAGATTGTTGAAGATCTCACCATAGGTATGGTTTCTCAGTGTACAATCCTCACTATGCATGAGGTTATGTGCCCTTCTTATCACTGCCACAAGACCTTGCACAAAGATGTTATTAATGCCAAATTCGAGGCGTAATGCGGCCCCAGAGACTGCATGGCTACTGGAGACCATGCGTCTCAGGATGCAGCATTCCGTCTTGTCCAAAAAGCCCCAATTAGATATGATTATTACACTCTATTTCATATAAGAGAGTCGCTGGGATCTTAACCTGATAAGCTGACAGTAAGTGGGAAAAGTGGTGCTTACCATTTGCCTTATAAAAGGTTGACAGGCCTTGGGCTAGTGAGAGGGCCTTATTGGTATTGTGTCGTATATGATCCAAGTCTTTTGTTGAGGCCGAAAAGATCTTGCCTAAAAACTGGTATGATACTTGCTGTTCCAGTTTATGTTGACCCATTACCCAGGGTACACAACTTTTTTCCTAATGATCTTCCCAGAGAAGCAAACCTCCTGCAACTTGGCAGCTTTAATTTTCAGGTGGTGCTTCTCTGAGCAGATTTTCAGGGTGGCCAGGCGATGGATTAGGCCTTTTGGGGTAAGGTCTTACAATACTATATCATCCGCATACATCAAGCAGACAATAGGCCGGCCCCCCACCACAGGGGCATTGCCGGGGGAGTTCTTGTGGGTAGATCGTGGATGTAAAGGGAAAAGAGCAATGGGGCCAGTAGGCAGCCTTGTTTTAGGCCGTCTTTTGTCAGTACCGTAGTAGAAAATCCCTGTTCTCCGCCCATTGGGATTTTACACCAGGTTGATGAGTGAAGGGCAATTACCAATTGCAGAAGGCCAGGTGGAACACCTAGATCTTGGAGTTTTTTCCACAGTGTTCCCCTATCCACTCTGTTGGATGCTGTGGAATAATCGATAAATGCCGCATACACTTTGCCTCCCCTAGTCTGGACATACTTGTCAATTATAGTGTGCATGATCAAGATATTATCTAAGGTGTTGTGGGCTTTTCTAAAGCCTGCCTGTTCCACTGGTAAAATACCATTTTCCTCCACCCAATCCATCAGTTGTAGGAGGGTACTTTTTGCAAATATCTTTCCAGTAGCGTCTAGTATAGCAATTTGTCTACAATTTGACGGGATTGATCTATCCCCCTTTTTATATATAGGAATTATTATTCTACCTGTCCATGATTCCAGGATAATACCGTGGGCATAGCATAGACCAATCACTGGTTGGATCAGTTTTGCCCACAGCAAAGGCTCCCTTTTAATTAAAGGCATTGGGATATCACCAGGGCCCATGGCCCCTGAAGAATGCATTGAAGTTATGATCCCTTCTAGTTCTGTCACTGTTGGTGCCGTTGTATTACCCCTTTCTCCACTTCTGTTTAGTACTCTCTCCCTCCTCCCCATGTTGGCCCCCTGATTTTCAGCGTACAGTTCTTGAATATGTACATAAATAATGGTAACACATACCAATGTTACCTTTCAAATATAAACGCATGTGCACAAACAGGCAGCCATACCATACTGACTACATAAATGCATAGCCCCTGTGACCTGTATATGAATCTGGGTGCACTGTCAGCCTTTCCAACAAAATCCATGCATTCCTATTATGCTTCACAAATTGTGAAGCAAATGGCAATATTCCATACTCTGCTGTACCAAAAAATGACCCCCGGCGTCAATCGCAAGTCCACAGGCCTTGTCAGCCTTCATGGGAAGGGACTGTCATGCGTACATTTTTTGGACGCAAATGCCAAAACTTCATATGTTGTTAATCAAAAAAATGACGCCTGGCACCTGCACGTCAGTAGCAAGTTTTGAGGCCATGTCAGCCTCAATGGAAAAAATCACTGCATGACCATCATGCATAAATAAAAATGACTTCCTGGCTGTATATATGGTACAGTGATTTCACTTTCATTTCACAGTCTTTTTGTATGTGACTGTGTGATGGTGTGTGGAACTGGTGCTTGTGGAGAATTGGTGTTGTTGGAGAGTTTTCAGGTGTGTCCTGTTTCTGGTGTGTTGTTTTTGTCTTTTTTCTCAGTCTATTGAAGTGTTTTTGTCCTGCATTTGCCATTGTATTGTGGGGTATTTGACTAGGGATAGCATGTTTGTTGAGTAGTTAAAAATATTTTTGGGCTCTTACATTTGCAGTTAGCTCATACTGCATAACGTCTGGGAAAGGGAGAGCAATGAATATGATAGCAGATGAACTGGGAGGGTTCATCTGGCTGGTGCAGCATGACCTTCCCATGATACTAGTTTTGAGAGGCCGTGTCTTACAGGGCTACCCCACAGAGGCACTGAAGCTGCGGTGGGGCAAGGTGGTCCACCACCTACACAGAATATTCAAATCTGTGTGCACCGACCGTGAGTTGAAACACCGTTGGGTTGACATCATAGCATGGGAGCAAGATCTACTGGATCACCTGGGGATTCAGAATGGTGGACAAGTTGGTAAGTACCCCATTTGCATAGCAACATGCTTCTTTGCATGTGCATGACAGGCGGACATAAGGTTGAGTGCAGCATGTTTTGTCAAGTGTCAGGACAGGTTGTTTTGGGCCTGATTTAAGAGCCCCTAGTGCCACCTTATCGCTGCCATTGTGAAAATCATAATTGATGCTAAGTCAACGCTGAAGTGGCATTTCCCCCACGCCATATTAACAAAGTGTGTGATGCATGCATAGCATCACTTTGTTAAGCCTTGCACAACATGGTGGCTGCACCAGGCATAATTTATAGGAGGGGGGCCACCCCTGTAAGGGGGCAAAATAAATGGGTCAGGAAATTCTTTTATATATCCTTGCACCATTTTCCTCGCACTTTTAACCACTGCGCAGAGCAGGGGCTAAAAGGGGGCATACCATTTTATATGATGGGCCCCTTTGTACTCTGCAGAAGTTGTGCCAAATTTTTGGTGTTACTCCTTCTGAGTACATCATTTGCGTCTAAATAAATGACGTGATTGCCCCTTACCCTGCGCCATGGTGCACCGTATATTTTTTACAACGCTTACATCATGGGGGAAAGGGAGGCACTAAGGGGCACAAGGACAGTTGCAATGAACTATGAGCAGTGCCACTTTCCTTCACTCTGCTCCTTTGTGTCCTTGGTCAACGGCATTTAAGAGAGCTTAGCTATAGAGACTACTTGCACATTCCTCTTATCACCCGATAATCTTTCTATTGTCTGACAGACGTGCTGAATTAGTGCCACAAGCCTGCCCCATTTTATAGACAGTATGGAATAGGCCTGCATCTGCACTAGCGCTAGCACATTACTCAGAAGTCTGCACCAATGCAGGCATACTTGGACCACAGTGCAAGTGTGTTTGTGTTGAGGGGAGTGTACATGCGTAGGTTGATATCCCTTCCTGGATATAAATGGTCTACTATGACGACAATGGCTGCCCACACAGTATTGAAAAGACATCCATAATGTTATTCAGTTAATGTGCAGGAAAGGACAACTATGTGAACATAAGCAAACTGCCATGGCATTTTTAGCTCTAGTATGTGTGCCTTGAAATGGTGCACACATATTAGATACAAGAAACAAGGATGCATCAATGCATTCCTTAAAACCTTGCTATGCTCACATCATCCCTGGGCAGTTGTTAGTCTTTTGGCACTGATAGTGAGTAAGATGTCTTCAACATATGGGGCAGGGTCAAAAGTAATGGGTGTTGCAATGGGTCAGCCACTGCAACAACCATTGCATTCCCCCCTGATGCTGAATACGGTGTCCTGCTGCCTCATATGGACATAGAAGTGTGACGCAACAAAACAGCTGCATTAAAAATCCATGTACAGATGGTGAAGTGAAATGCACCACAGAAGCATCATGGAAAGTGATGCTTTGGTGGTGCCATGTCCACCATTATATGGCCCCTTGTGTCACAGACAGATTATGAAACAGTTGGCAGTTGTTCTGACCTACCACTAAGTTGACTTGCTTACTCAGCTAAACAAGTTGAATGTGAAAATGTCGTCCATGCACAGTAATATCCTAAAATCTCTAATCTATGTTTTCCTGTCATGTATTGCAGGTGGGCCTCTATCCTACAGCAGTGACGAAGTGTCCCGATTTGAAACCCCTGATGCAGCCAGTAAGTGTCACCTTGTGCGTCACGTGTGTCCTTCCAGCGTTTTGTGTGATAGGGTCTGATGTGTACAATGCAATGATGAAATGTATTGTGTGATCAATGAGATGGCATAATCTGAGTTAGGATATGGACATCATGCCTGATGCTATGTTGATGATGGAGAATGAGTTAATTGTTGCACAAGTGCCAACGTGCGCTACTATGGAATTGTGAGTGTTAGGAAAAGGAAAGCATGCCCACATATATATTGATGTCATTTGTGATATGTGTCTGAGCCATTGTTTATCTGTTTAGCATGCCTGTTGCCAACATATTTGTCACAGCACTTTTTACAGCACTGTGTGCCACACGTAGCTTTCAGTTACTCAGGAAATAGTACAGATGATGTACATTTGTTAAGGTCTCTAGGGGACTTATGTAGGAGACACTTGCACCACTGGTGCCTCACTACTCTTCAGTTTTTAAGTGAGGCAGCGGTCGTGCAAAGAGCCTTATTGTGCTGGCCAACAGTCAGTTGGGTACAGAGTGAGACTAGCTGTGCTCCAGGTGGTTGTACAGATTGTAGCAAGCTAGATGTGAGCAGAATTACCAACATGTTCTACACATCATGATATTTGCAAGTGATCTTGGTCACATCACATGTGCATAGAATGTGAATGCTGTGTGTTTACCTGGTACTTAGGAGATGTCTAACATGCATGTGAACATGTATTTCAATTAATAGGAATACTGTAGCTGCACACTGTGCAGTACCAATCGTACTATGCCTCTTGGGGCACCCATACAGCCACCATGTGTGTGCTGAATTATAGAAATTGCACACCATAGCATAGGGTAGGCGGCTATAGGAAAAAATCTGAGGACAACATAGTTGTATTATTTAGGCTTTGGCCAAACGATATGGGCACTAAGGCCCTCATTATGATGACGGCAGGATACCCTGCTTTTAACCGCGTTGAAGGTCGACAAAGCCCCACCGGCCCTATAATGATGTTCCTGCTGGGCTGGCAGAATGAAACATTGTTTTCGCCCACCGGCCCAGCAGAAACAGGACCTTTACATTGACACCGACTCTAAATGGAGCCGGTGCCAATGGGGCAGTGCGGCGGGTGCAGTAGCATCCCTCGCCTATTTTACTGCCTGTAACTTGGGGCATTGAAATGGACAATGGGGCTGTGCGTGAGGGCCCCTGCATGGCACAGAACAGGTGCAGGGGCAGTTCAGAGGCCCCCACAAGGGCCCTGAGTCACCCATTTCTCCAGCCTTTCCCTGGTGTAAACCGCCAGGAAATGGCTGGCTGAATGGGACTCATAATCCAGAGGGCAGCATATGCATTGCATCACTGTAAATATGGCACAGGGATTATGGCCTCATTGGCCACATTAACGTCAAAATAAATTACGTTAATGTGGCGCTAGGTGACACTAGGGCCCTATAAATATGCCCCTAGGCATCTTATAGATTCAGTATGATATTTGTACAATGCACATTCTTGAGAATATCCCCATGTAAGCTTCCAGTTGCATCTAAAGTCCCATACGGGGAGTGATAGGAGACGCATTAGCAGAATATTTTGAAACCTACGAGCTCCCAGTGCTGTTTTCATATATAGTTAGACCTTGTAAGTTAAGAAATACTCAGCTAAGCTCTCTGCTCCAGTGATCTTTATGATTATGGCTATATTATTTTCTCAAGAAGTTTGCACGTCCGGATCTTTCAAAGTCTTTTTTAGAAGTGCCTTCATTATGAAACGGTACAGGGCATAGGGGGGAACAAAATCTAAAGATTTCTTGGCCTCCATGAGATAGATGTCCCAACTGCTTGTGTCATCCTTAAAGATTACATTCAAGGAACCCCTCAGACTATCTGGGACGGCCCTGCAGACACAATGAAAGAGCTTGATTATATCCATTTTACACAAGGTGTCCATTCTTGTTGTGTTGAACTCTAAACGTAACCCTGTGTGTCGGTTGATTTAGGGCACTGGAATATCCTTTTGTAGGCTCCCATCTGGAACTTCTCCAATGATGCAGTCAACTTTCCAGGGTATGCCAAATGTCCATAGATGATAGTCGGTAACCCTCCAGATTGCATGAGGTGTTGGTGACCGTAGCCGATGGTGGAGTTTTGCTAAGGCAAAGGTGGCTCTTTCCGGCTAAGTTTTTGTTGCTGCTACCTGGTATGATGTTTTTCCTGTGTTCGATAACCAGATTCCGAGGTAGTGATATTTATCTTCGGTTTCTATTTTTAGTGGGCCAAGCTTCCACTCTCTTTGATGTTTTTTGGTCTGACGCCCAAACACCAGAACCTTGGTTTTTGCCGCATTCGCCCTTAAATCATTCTTTTCATTGTACCTATGTAGTATGTTTAAGGGCCTTTTCAGACCTGTACTGGTCTGAGCAATCAATATCAGGACATCCGCATACTGTATTATGGGGAGCGCTGTCTTGCCCAGTTTCCGGGGGGAGTGTCTTTCCTCTCAGCAATTCTGATCCCAGATCTGCTGTATACAGGGTGAAAAGGGTAGGAGCAATGACACAGCCTTGTTTTGAATCTTTATTGGTGTAAATTTTCCTGGTCACATGTGAATTTGTGATCTTAATTCTCACCCAGGTGTTGGATTCTAGCGCAATTATGGAAGCGAGCAGTTTCCTTGGTATCCACCATGCCGCTAACTTCTTCCAGAGGATGTGACACACCACCCCATCAAAGGCCACACCATAGTCAATGAAACAAGAAAACAGCGGCTGGGCTGATGATTTCAGTGTTTTTTAACCTAGGTATGAGAGAGCTAACACATTACCTAAGGTGGAAGAACTAGGTCTGAAGCCGGTTTGATATATTGGTATAATCTTGTTCTCTGAAATCAATTTTTCCAACTCTTGAAGCAGCACCCCTGTGTAGGCTTTACCGTCCACATCCAGAAGGGCTATTAGCATATAGTTTTCCGGGAGAGTGCGGTCTCTTTTTTGTAGATTGGGTGCAATTTTGAGCCTTTCCAAGCCTCTGGGACTACAGCAGTAGCAGTATTTGAAAAGAGTGTTCCTGGGTTCAGCCCAATAATCTCTGAAGATGCACCTTGGGAGGCTATTTGGTCTTGGGACTCCATCCCTCCCAATGTTGCTGATCCCTGTTTTCATTGATTTAACTGTAGTTACTAGTGCCATGTCAACTAGGCCATCCAGATTGTGTTGCAACCACATTGTGCTCATGGCTGTAGTATGTTTTGGGTCCATGTAGAGATTGCCCACGTGGGTTTGCCAAGAGTTGGCAGATATTGCATTATCTTTACTTGTTGTAGCATGGAGCCGAGAGTTGACATAGTCCCACAATTCTTTACTTTTGTTCAGTGGTAGTAATGAATGTAAATGGTCCAGCATTCTTCAATCTCCTTTTGTTTCAGTTCCCATATTGCTTTTTTGTAGTCTTTCCTCGCCCACCTCCTGAGTGCTTTCGCTTCGGTGGGTTTGTTCCTTCTGCAGTATGCTGCTTCTGCCTGCCTGCATTTCCTCTTACACTGTCTGTAGTCCCTAGTTTTTGTGAACCTGACAGTTTTTTATCTTTTGATTCCTGCAATCCCTTGGTGCATTGAGCTTCATAGTGAGTCATGTAAGTTCCTGATCATGTTTGCCCAATGGTCACTAATTCTGCCTGTCCCACTTCCCAGATTTGATGGGCCACTCACCTGCTTTCATAGTTTGTATTTCATCTTGCAGGGCATGCTCCATTTGATCCTTTTTGTCAAAGGGCATAGGTTAGTTGATAGTTGCTTCCCGCCGGTTTTGTAGGACGGGTGTCTCGGGGCTTGGAGGTCAAGCTCTATTGCTATGGGATTGTGATAACTCCCTGAACTTTCTATCACCTTATGGCATACATATCTGTATAGTAAGGCTGGGTTTAAGAAGATGTAATCCAATGTGGATATCTTTCTAAACGTAGGGATAGGAGTGCCTGCTACTGTATTACTACAATTAGATGTTCTCAGGTTGTATTGCTTAAAACTGATTTCTAGGGTTGATCTTATCATGTCTCCGGGGAGACCTTCCTCCTGACCAAGGTGCTGAGTGTTAAAATCTCCTGCAATTAGGTGTTCGTGGTCCGGGTATTCATTTAGGAACTCCTTTAGTAGATCCAGGATAGATTTAAGCCTTGTCTTCTTGCTTTCCTGCCTAGGATGTATGTACAAATTTACGATTGATATTGGTGTAGTTTTTTGGACAGAGCTAGACGTGTATGGTTATCACATGAACGTCACTGGTCAATTTCTCCCACGGCACCAGCTTAAACACTAAGGCCCATATTTATACTTTTATAGCGCTGCATTTGGTCATTTTTTGACGCAAAATCGGCGCAAACTTACAAAATACAATTGTATTTTGTAAGTTTGTGCTGCTTTTGCTTCAAAAAATGACCAAATGCGGTGCTAAAAAAGTATAAATATGGGCCTAAGTCTAGCTTGACGTATGTTGCGAGACCACCCATGTGTCTTCTGAACACATTTTTCTTTTATGCAGGGGACTGAGTTGTTATAAAGCCTGATATAGGCTGGGGATCAGGCATCCAAGTTTCCTGTAGGCATAGAATATCTGTGTTACTTAAGAAGCCTTCAATATTGGGGATGGCAGTGAGGGGGTCAGGCCAGACACATTCCAGCTGAGAGTTCTAATGACCTTGTTAGCTTCATTTGATGATGGGACTTTTTTCCCTAAACCTGCATTTCCGCTTTGGTGGCCAAGGCTACAAGGAGCCAATCCCAGTCCCAACCTCCCCTCGTGTATGGTGATTTTCTTGTCTACTTTCAGTGGTTTAATCACCAGGGTTCCTCTCAGGGTGCTAACAGATTTAGTAGGGTGTATTGGTTTAAGTTCCCTAAGCAGCACTCGAGGGTACCATTGTTTCTCTGGCTTGCTGATTTTTATGCCCCCAGTTTTCCAGTAAGCCTTCATATTTGAGGATTCTTTCCACCGTGCCCTGGTCAGTCCATGTCGTTAACGTAGACTCTCTCTGGGTGATCCATGCGTATGTATTAAAATTTACCATTAGGAGATCCTCTGTTGAGAGATATGCTAAAGCTGGTATATGATGCAACAGCAGGAATATATTTGATCTATTGAGTATGTCCCAAGGACCCTGAAATGTGTATAAGAGGGAAACATATTTGACAGTTGATCCTTTAGTTCCTGTAGAATTCCATTTTTTAGGTTCAATGCACCACTGTGTTCCTGTACGTTCTCAGACCTATATATAACAGAATTCTCTCTGATGACTATGCCGACCACTGTACTGTTATTTCGTTCTTTACTCCATAAGTACTCCTGTGCCTGCTTCGAAAAATAGGTTTGTTTCCTGCATAGATTTGTGGCCTGACGGTCTCAGTTCACCTGTCTTAGTCCTGGAGGGCTTCCCTTCCTTCTCCCTTTGAGATCTATTCTGGTTGTTCAATAGTTCATTCCTTGAGGAGATTCTTCCTGGTGTTGTTGCTAGGTTGCCGGGATCACTTGTCTGATTACCAGAGGACGGGCCTCCAGTCCCCCTTTGAGATCTTCTCTGATTGTTCAGGTATAGGTTCCTTGTGGAGGATCTTCCTGAAATTGCTGCCTGGCTGCCAGGGTCGCTTGTTTGGATACCAAAGGGCATTCCTCCTGTCAGCCTTCAGATTCTATTCTGATTGTTTGACAAATGTATCCAAGTGAGACTTCTTCCTGTGATTGTTTCCCAGTTTCAAGCATCATTGTGGCCTCTCTATTATGTTTGTTATACAGAATTTGTTCTTCATTATTTGTATCCTGGGTTAACCCTATGGTGGCACTTATCCTGTCCTCCACTAAAGACTTATAGTTCATAGGATTCTTCTTGGGGGCATCACCTTCCAGGGAAGCATCGCCTCCCTCACCCATGCTAAATTGTTCTATATCCATTGCAGGTTCTATTACACCCGACTGTGACGATACCTGTTTATTTGTGATTGAGACCTTTGTGATTCTTTCACAGCCTTCACGATTGTGGAGTACCTCGGAAGTGCTTGCTGTAACCCATGCCACCTGGGTTGTGCCACTGTTATCCACATGTTTGCCCCTTTGAGTATTGCTTTTTCCATTTCTGCCTGAGTCCTTCCCAATATCTAGAATGATGTGAGTGTTAGAGCAAGTTTTGGGAGCCAGAGTATGTGGTGGTCTCTGCTGGAAGATTGGGTAAATCTCCAGCTGAACTGGCATATTCCCTAAGGCCTGTGATACCTTTCCTGAGAAGTTCAGTCTGTTTATTATTTTTGCAACTTTGAGAACTTTTTTCAATTTCTTCTTCTGTCTTCTTGTTAATTGTTGGTTGTTCCTGGTATCAGACTCACGCAATGTCTTAGCGATCCCCCCAGAATCTTGTTCTTCTATACTGTTTCCACCAACATTGGCATCAAAAGTGGCCGACCACATTGGGTATGTTGTACTTGGTTGCCTAATTCCACCTCCTTGTTTCCTTTCTGACCTTCTCTGAGTGCTGAGGATTCCCTTTTAAGGCATAGTTCGATGGAAGAGGGGGGTCCCCTTTTATGGATCGATTCAATGGGCACTGTGACTTACTGCTTTTCTACTGGAGACTCACTTTTCATTTTGTTAGACTCTTCTCCAGTTTTGCAGTGTTGAATGAGACTAGTTAGAAGATCTGGCAAGGCCGATAGTTTGTCTATTACTTCATTGCCGTGAGTCCCTTTAGTCGCATTGTCATTCTGCCAAATATTACAGATTTGTCTAACTTACCACTTAACAGATTCAACTTATTGTCAAGTGCAAGTACGCTTTGAGCTAACATGTAGGTTAGTTCTAGCTGACTCTCCACCTTGTATGACTGCCTAGTAAGTGCTTTCACTGCTGCGAGAAGAAATGCTTTGATCGTATTTATAATGTAGTCTGGCCTGCCCTAGACTCTCTTTTCCACCTTTGGCTGATTTTTCTCCCCCGTGGCCTCTTAATGCCTCACCCACGTCTCATTACCACTTCCTGGCATTTCTATGCTAGGTTCTTGAGAAGCCCAAGCGTCCAGTTCTAATGCCAGTAAAGATGCCCGGGGTGCTTCATTTGTGCCTTGTCAAGGAGTAGTGCAGGATCAGCTATTGCCTAGGCTTTAATGTACATGGATTTTCTCTTTTTGTGAATACTCCGACTGATGAATCTCTGCCACTATTTGCCATGTGTTGTTTTTAACTGGATTGGCCTGCCCTTTGTCCAATTGGTGGCAAGTTGATACTGAGATGGCTGTTCTGATTTCCTCCGGTCCATGGTCATGTCCCACTGGACAAGCGTTGGAGCTAGTTGGACTGCCATGATTACTGTGAATATTGTTACTTTCTCCCCTTGCAGTGCCTGCGGAATCAGCCAGTTCGAACAATTCTGCTATGGTTGAGGCATCCAGGCTGGAACTTATCGCATCTCTAGAGCAGCCTGATGCAAGCTTGGATTGTGAGGGGCCAAGTGAGGAATCAAATTCCGGTGTTGGATTAGGAGGGCCAGTGAAAAACACGGTTTGTGTGGTTTCATTAGCCATAAGGTTATTGGATTCTCCTATTCCACTCCTTGCTCTTGTAAAGTAGTTGTGTATACATGATTTTCTTTGTATTCAGAACCTTTCGCTTGAATCCTGTCTTATGATCCTTCTGGACTGTGGCCAATAGGGCTACCTTAACATGCAAGCCATTGTCGTCTACAATTAAATCTCCATCTTGATAACTCATTTCTGTAGTTTCTATAATTTGTGTAGCAATTGCTTTGAGCCTCGTGGGGCTCGCAGGGCTTAAGGGACGGGTGGGGCAGCCTCTTTCATCCACTCTCACCATTCCCAATATTCTTATGCTTGAATGGTCAGTTATGTGCCCAAGTGGGATGTGTTGTACTATAATCGGGTTGCCTCCTTGTCTTTCCACGAGCGATGCGTGTGGTAAAGATCCTGTGCTCTGGTTTCCAGCAACCCGAGAATATTTGGAAAGTTCTATCTCCTTTCCAAATGTCCTGTTTATTTTGAATCTTTAGTGTCTTAGGCCCCTGGTTCTCCTGTTTCTGACACTTCCAATTTACAATTAAGTTTTGTGTTGGTGATGGTACAGGAATAGTTGATGGTTCTCCCTTCCTTGACTCATGTGCACGTTCCTGTATCTTCTGTGTCTGCCCCCCTTCCAGGAGAGTCATAGACCTGCTCGATCTGCTGTGCCTGCTTGATGCACAAATCACTCAATTAACTTGCTCGAGGGGGTAACGTGGCTTTTTGCAATGTTAGCACATAAAAGTAGGCATGTAAAGGTGTGAGCATATGAGAGTAGATTGGCGCCAAATAGTTTGCTAATAGTTTGATGGCCCCTTGACACTCGCCACTTGCTAGTTGCCTCTCACCACCCATCCAATTGAGCACGATGAGCGCCGCCTCACCCCTTGCCTCACCCCCTGCCTCATCCTTCGGTACATACATGTTTGCTCTACAGTTGTTTGTGGTCTTATTGATTTATCATTTGCTGCCACAAACCACAGGGGAGGGAGGGCAGGGAGGGCAGAGAGGGCATGAGCATGGTAATACACCCTGCTGAGGGGGTGGACAGCCTAAATGAGCTTGATGATCCTACTCAATCCAGCTGGTGTTAGTTGGATCCTGTTCAGTCCTGTTGGATCCTGTGGGGTTCTGTGGGGGCCTTGCTGTACCGTACTGTTGGACTGAGGCTGGATTGAGGTGGGAGCCCCTGACTTTTCCGTCATCAATCTGGTATCGAGTGGGTCTCACCGGTTTCCTCCACAAGCCGCACACAGACTTAGCTGGGTCGCCTCTGTTGGGCACTGGGGTTCTTACTTAGCAGCAGCCACCTACAGCTGTTGTGCTCGTGCTGAACTGTGCTTACCTGCTGTGGTATCCTTTGGTGTCCTGTGGTGTCCTGCTGTAATGACCTGCACTGTGCAATCTAGCAGGCGCTGGTTCCACCCTTGTTAGTTGCCTTCCTCTGTCCAGTCTGGGTCCAAGTCCAAGTCCAAGCCCAGGACTCCTGAGTCGGTACTCCAGCCTTCCACCTGCCCCCTTCACCACCACCTGCATGCCACCAGCACTCCTCCTGTGCCTCTGCACACCTTCTACACCTTTTACACTCTTGCATTCCCTCAACTGCCTCACGGTTCCATTCTCAAGAGGAAGGAGAGGGGGAGGTGGGAAGAGGAGGGAGAAGGGAGCAAAGCTTGGAGTTGGGGTGCTGACACTGGAAGGGGTCAGGCAGGCTCTTATTTGCTGCAGCTCTGTCTCGGTTGTCAGTACGATATGCTGAGCGGTGCTGTCGCAGTAGGTGGAAGGGACCCACATCCTATTCTGCCTTAGCACACGCTTGCAGCTTGCGGCTTGCTACTCCTCGTGCTTCAAAGGAGTGAGACTGGGCTGAGCTTCTTGCTGTACGGCGTTGGATCTGTTAGGTCCTTAGGACCAGTGGGCTCCTACTCGTCTCGCTGCTGCTCACCGCAGCTTGGCTGCTGCTGAACTCCGCTGCTGCACCTGTTTCCAGTTCCGGGGTCAGCACGTCTCCGTCCGTCCGATGCTGATGCCTTCAGTAGTGTATTTTTGGTGAACTTGGTGTGGGAACACATACGGCATAACTGCAGCAAGGAAGAACTGCTGATTTCTCAACACTGCTACAAAATCACGGTGGTAGGCAGCCATGTTTTCCCTGAGGGAGGTCACTTCCCACTGTATAGACTCCAGGGTGTTTTGCATAGCCCCCAGCCTGTTGTCTATCATGCTGCTGACACTTTGGGAGGTCAGTTGTTGAAGCTTCTGCCTCATGACAGCAGTTATAATGGCCAGGGACTGCTGGAGTCCACATAGTGGGGAGTGGGTGCCTCTGATGGCAGCTGAGCTGTCCTTGTTTGGACTGAGGCATCTCTGCACTCCCTCAAGGCTGTCTGCCATGGTCCCCATCCCCACACCCACCTGCTTGGCCAGCACTCACTGGACTCCTATCACTGTCCTCTGAAAGGTGATGTCTGGGTCCTCGGAGTCCAGGGCAGTGTCAGGACTGGCTGGTGATGTGTGTTGGTAGTTGGGTGGTTCATGTGGAGATCCCGCAATGCTGTGTGTCCTTCCTGTGACTGGAGGTGGTGTCTGGTGAGAGCCTAGGACACCCTAGAGAGTCTGTTCATTGATGGTTGGCAGCTGGTCATCCATGTCATCTGTAAAATCCAAGACAGGTAGGTCGGCAGGAGGTAAGGCATCATCCTCTGCATTGAGATAGTGAAATGTCAATGTTTGACTGTGGTGGCTGTTGACATGGCACATCATTTACTTGCTACTGGAGACTCAGTGACATGTTACAGACCCAGGTTGCAGTTGTAAATTATGTGTTGCATTGTGCATCGCACATGGGCAACCTTTCAAGGTGTTTTGTGCTTTGATCCCACACCCCCAACTTCCTTGCAGGCTCCTTGCCCCTGCCACTGACATCATGGTGGCATGTAATTTACCTTTCATTTCACCATGGTGTACATTCTTAAAGCAGTGTTATGTGTGCTGTCACTCTTTTGGAGCTGTAATGCATTGGCACCATGAATGATGGCACTACGGCAGAAAATCACAGGTAGGTCCATTGCTTCCAATGCTTGTGTTACATTCTCATCTGCCTCTAGCTGGCCCCACACATGTGCTAATTGGAAGGGACAGTCCAACCATTAGAGATTGTCTCCCCCTTAGTTTGTCCCTCTCTGCATTTGTGACATATCCTTGCATCAGCATATCTGCACATGCACATGTTGGACTAAGGATGTAGAATGTGGATCAATGCATGCATTTTGAGACTTTGTTGATGTGGCACAAGGGGACTGTGCAGCTGTATGGGCTAGTGACAATTGTGCCGGTAATGCAACTTTGATGCCATGTGCTTCCTGCACCAACGCCGTCATCAGGATAGATTGTTTATATGCAGGGAGGTGTCACTTCCTGCACATGAACAAGCAATTTTAGCAAGGTGGCATTTCTATGCCACAGCCACAATAATTGCACCTCCATTCCAGGCAATGTGCTACATATTTACAAGGTGTAAAGCCACAGTAAGTGGCTTATGTCCATGCTGTGTATATGTCAGAGTGCATTGAGCAACCAGAGTGTCACTACAAGTGTGGATTTGGTGGCGATGGGGCATTTTGATTCATGGCCTATGTCTTCCGATTCAACCCTTTAAAATGCATTAAGTGTGTCCTATGTGCCTTCCCCCTCTGCCATTTGTGAGATTTACAATACACTTGTGTAGTTCTTGGTAGTCTGCGCTGTCCTGTGATTCCAGTGACCAGCTCCTCTGGGATGAATGCTGCCACCATCTCCTCCAGCTCCTCCTGGTCCTCCTGTGGTGCGGGACTTTCACCTTCAGTCTGCAGTGCTGCCTTTCGGTTCCTGGCCAGTGTCTCCTAATTTCTACGCTTGCAATCGGGCCAGCGCTTCTTGCAATTTGTGACAGTCCTTCTCATCTCTACCACACTGTTAACTTTGTCTACTATTGCCCCGCCATATGGCCTCTCTCCTACCTATTGGCAATTTGGAGGTGACGAAGAGCTGGTGCTCGGTCACCTGTCTGACCAAGATGTCATGCTCCTCCTCACTAAAGCAACACTTAAGCTTCCTCTTCTCCTTCTCCTGCGAATTTTCTAGACTTTCCTGGCTAGTACTGAGCTGATTGGGATCTCCCTGGGGTCCCTCCTGGCCTACATTCCCCATCTTATCTTTACAAATGTTGCTCCTTGCTTGCACATTTTTATTTTACGTTAATGTTAAGTTTTATGTTAAGAAACATGCCGCAAAATGATCTAGCACACATAATTTTTTCTTACGGCATGTCGCAGTGGTTAGTTAACCATTCCTTAGCACGATCGTGCATAATTTATTATATATGGTGCACTGATGGAGCTGTCAAAGCAAAATTAGCTCAGCTTAATTCAGCTCAGAAACCAAAGACCATCCTGCTTCTTAGATAAAGTAAAGTAATTTATTACGTGTACATGGAGACCGAACAGCCTGGGAGATCAAACCCGAACATCTAAAAAAGGAAGTAATTCATGATCTTTTATACTATCAAACCACAAACAAATTTGTACATTTAATTCTTGATATTGACTTATGATCATTTTTTCAACATTGCTAAAGGTGTCACCGTTAATTCTTCATGACACACCATATATAGTAATTTAAAGCACAGACAAGGAAATTACATGATATGTCCTATGTGTCTAATATCACATGACAAATCTTAAGACAGAACTGAGAACAACACGTATACAGGATGTACTTTCCAGAAGGAAGATTGCTTCAGTTAGCATGCAATGATATTTCATGGTGGCAGTTCAAATAGCAAGCCTTGCAACATAATGCATTCCGAGCAACATCAAAATATATCAGTAAGCACAGTTCAAGTTGGTTATAAGTTGTTCAACAGAAACAGGCCTAGTTGTCATTGGGTATGACGGGGCCCAACAAGCCCAAAATGGGTCCCAGGAATATGCAATTCCACAGAGCTAGGCAATGACATTAGCTTGTAGTAAAAATGTTGATGCACAAGTGCGCTAGCGTAGTTGTGTGTTATTTTTCTTAAATATGGGCCTTACTGTTCAATCCCTCATAAATCTCATGTTTACATTACGGTAACGCCCTTTACTTTGGATCATCTGAGTATGTGGAGAAGAAGCTTCAGTTTGTTCAAAACGCTACTGCTTGTCTTCTCATGAACATCCCAAGAAATCAATCTGCTAAAACCTCCCTAGCTGCTCTCCACTGACTTCCGTTGGAACAACATATACAATTTAAGGCCCCCTGCTTTATGCATAGAGCACTTCATAACGGGGCTTTGCCCTTTTAAGGTCTATGGCCTCCTATTATATTCCCCGTAGGTCTCTCAGATCATCTATGGCCTTCTTGCTGAAGATCCCTAAATTCCAGACGTCTCAGTGGGGTGGAAGATCTATGGACTACAGAGCTGCTAAACTTTGGAACTCTCTCCCCCTGGGGCTTTGCCAATTTAGCCAGGAACGTTCTTTTCATAAGAATTTGAAAATCTGGCTGTTTACGGCCTCATTAGATGATTTGTCAGTCTATGCTTTCATTTTCAGCGCTGGGAGGCCATGCGCTTTACACATCCCATTAACTGAACTAAACTGAAGACATGAAATTAAATCAAAATTATTTTTCAGAAGTTTAGGGGGACTCCAGAGCTAGGGCCGAGATCTTAGTATGGTAAAATAAATGGGAAAATAAAGTTTATTTAGCTAGAATTTTTTTTTAAATATTTATGTAAATTAATTTCTTATATGTGTTTTAAATGTAGAAAAGAAGAAAAATGTTGTAGCACAATTACCATTATTTTGAATGAATAAACATTAAACTAAAATAGCATTTTTCTGAAGTGTAAATTAAATAAAATTTTTCAATTAGTGTAGAAAATACTATGCTTTAATAAGTAATGAAAGTGATGTATAACATTAATTATAAATACTTTAAATATATTTTTAAAAGGTTGCATTACTCTTTATATTAAAAGTGGTTGTTATAATATTTTAAAGTTAATTAATACATATGTACTACTTTTATTTATTGCTAACAATATATTAAACATACTTATAATATATACTATTTAATATTATTTAATGTTATTATATTTTATAATATTTCCAGTGTTTTTGACAGTCCCTACTTCCATTATTTGCTATGAGATTGTGTTGTAGTACCATTGGTTGGCCATGTGTGGAGCTGGATTTGCTACTACTTGGGCAGTGTAACTTATGCTCACGGTGGGCCATGTAAGCTATTCTTTTTGAGTAACTTTACACTCTGATTTTGTGAATAGCTAAAAAGAAGTAAGGTTAGTCAAAAGTGTAAATTACTCAAAAGTGTAAGTTAACTTTGTGAATCAGCCCCCAAAGGAAGAGTAACTTATGAAAATAAAAGAAGTAATGGTGGAATGTGATGATTGGTATGGCTACAAAGGAACCTTTGCCTTCACAAGTAGATAATAGAAAATCCTCAAAATGCTGAATGAATTGCTATATCCTATATCCTGAGGAAAATCAATCAGGTAAATTCTCTCCAGCTTCCTCCCGAAAATTAAGGGATGTAGGAATGAAGGAAGATGGAAATCCAGAAGAGACTCCCCTGGTGGATTTCCTTCACCGTTCTATGGGGACCTATTAAAAACAACTACAGAATATTAATTTTAAATTAGACAGTGTTCAAAGAGTGGAGAGTTCTTCCATAGCATAATTGTTTTTTTTCCGTAACCTGTTTGTGTAATGGCTATAAGATCTAATGAGGAAAGATACAAATAGTAGCTACACGGTGCATTGAAAAAAGAAACATCTAAATTTGTTTTTTCGGGATTGAAAAAGGAAATGAATTTACTGCCATAAGATATTTCTGTAGGAGTTCCGTTTAGATTGGAGAAATTGCCTGATATCTGGGAGTAATTTTCGAGATAGTGTCTCTGTACCACGAAGACGATTAAACAGGATGGACTGTGTTTTCTTCTGATAAATTATAATTCTAGCAGGCAGCCAAGCTAGAGTATCCAGATGCTTCATATTACAATGCCAACACGTTCTCAGTTGACAACGTATGTCTGTGTGACAGCATCTAAATATAGTATCAATTTACCATCAGGCCATTATTTCTTTCGTCTCTCCTTACATAAATGTTAACATTAACGTCTCAAAGCTGTGATGTGAACAATGCATTGCTTAATGCACTGTTTATATAGCGACAGTGATAAATGGGATTTGCTATTCTTCAGAGAGCCACTGAAACTGCTAAAGAGGTCTGTGTAACTGAATCAATGTTTTGTGAAAACTGTATTGATCATAAAGAGGAAAGCCTTTTAAACACTTTCATGGCATTGCATTGCCGGAGGAAGTGAAATCAATTACGTTTAGATTATAAACTTATTTTTTATGAACTCAGTTGTCTCCAAAGAGCGCTTTTGGAATGTCGAGGTGTTTGTGCTCTGGTTGTGAAACAGACATATTAAATATCACTTAGCCTGCTTTCCGTTTTTAAGTGAACTTGGTTGCTCACAAATAAAGCACATTAGTAATGTTTAGTTGCCAAAATACAATGGCCGAGGCAAAAATCAGTATCTTGTGCACACTAAATTGTGTGTATAAAGATAGGTTGCAACTTTTTGTTGTCTCACAAACATGTACATACAATTGTTGAATAATATAGCCATATAGCCCTCCATAGCGGGCTAGGCCAGTCATTAAAGGCCTGCTCCAGAGTTAAAGGCACAAGCTGAAGGCGAGGGCTTTTGACAAGGGAGTGGGCCTTTAATGGCCACAAGCCTTTTCATGGCAGGGTCTCGGCCATACAAAGGCTGGTGGAAAGTGGGGTTGTAATCAGCCAGGTGGCACTGTTCAGTTCCTACCTGGCTGGTTACAAGCCTGACATAACCCCGTTGGAATCTATGATCCTGGCGGGAAGGGCGGTCTTTAGGAATGTCTGCATGACAAGGTTGTAATTGGGCGGTCAGATCGCCTGGAGTGCAGAGGTACAACCGTCAACGTGAGAATTGTGATCCTCGGACCGCCACACTTGTAATGAGGCCCTAAGTGTTTATGCAACACAGTAAAACATATTTCTAGAGATATCCCACACTTATTTAGTAAAATAGAGTACAATTTAATAAATAATTGGACATCAAAACTAAATGTAATCTAATCAGTAAAACAGGAGTTATGAATTTTTAAACTTCTAAGAGAAATAGTGCCAGTAAGTAGAAATTGCTAAATATGAGTATTTGGTCGCACTAGACTAGGAGAAAGTCACAAGTTCAGGGCAACTGAGATGGAGTGTGGGACGGACACAGGGATCAGGCTAGTCCCGCTGAAAAAGTTAACTTCTCAGAGTCTGCAGAAAAGAGTTCAAAACTTCAGGAGTTCACAGGAGGAGATCAATTGATTTCAAGGGTCCAGGGCCAGGGAGGCACCGCTTAGGGATCAGGAATTCACTCTAGCAGAGGCCAGCAGGGCACAGGCAGGTTCAGTTGCAGGTCCAGGCAGGTCCTGTTGCACGTCCAGGCAGGGCCATTTGCAGCAGGTCAGCTGGGCATTTGCAGGGAGGCATCCGGATCTTCTTGTGTTCCTGTAGCTCAGAACAGGAGGCTAGCCAATTTAGCCTTGGAGTCTGTCTGGTATTTCTGGGATCAAGCAGCATGTCAGGCCTCAAGTAGCAGGGGAGTCCTATAATAGCTTATGGCAGCCGTCATGGAGCACAAAGCAGGCCTCAAACAGGGCAGTCCTCTGAAGTGCAAAGACATCCTTCAGGGGGTCCTCCGTAGGTTCAGAAGTGTACTGATAAGTTTCTTAGTGGCATAACATTTATACGTGGTGTTACTCCTTGAAGTGGGGGAAGCTTCTAGTCCACCCACATATCTGGTTCTGGAAAGTTCCCTCCTACCACTTTTTTGCCCCTGCCCAGGCTCCAACTGGTCTAGGGTGGCCATAGACTGGTGGCAAGGTCATTCATGAGTGTGCTGGTGGCCGCCTTTTCAAATGTAAGTGGGGCTGGGAACAGTGGCAACTCCCATCCTGGCAGGATGGCCCTCTCCCAGATAAACCTAGGCCATACTATTCACAGTCTAGGCCAGATACACATTTGTAATGGGGCAGCAATTAACAGGCCCAGACTGCTGGAAACTCTGAGAAGGCCTCAGAATGTTTACGACAGGAAAATGCCATCCTTCAAAAAATAGTGTTTTCTTTAATCTAAATTCCATCTTTACCATTAAAGGGTATTTTGAATTATAACTCATTGGAGTACAAACATGATATTTGCATCTCTTTCCCAGCCAAAAGTTAACACTTATGAGATGCAACAATGCAACTCAATGCTATCCTATAGAAGAGGTAGGCCTTACAGTAGTGAAAAACTAATGAGTTTGGGAGTTTTTCCCAACCACAGCATGTGAAACGTAAAACCACAAGCCTTATCCTTTGCATAAAATGCACTCTGCCCTCTTGGCTATTTAGGTCCAACCATTTTGGTGATTTATATATTTTATATATTTTAAAAAGGTAGGTTTAGGCCTGACAGAACGTTAATTTTGCCAGGTTGAATAGACAGTTTAAAACTGCACTACATGCTGCAAAGGCAATCCTAGGACATGTTTTAAAAGGCTACTTTGAGTGTGTGGTAAATGAGAGCTGCTGACCACTAGTAGCATTTATCTTGCATGCCCTGCATACCTACAGTACAATATACAAGGTACTTACAAGTAAACTAAATGTACCAATCAGGTGTAAGCCAATTTTGCCATATTTTAGGGGGACAGCTCAAGCACCTTAGAACTGGTTACCAGTGGTAAAGTGTACAGAAAATAAGAGGGGTGAAGGCAAACATTTTAAGGGTGACTCTGCAGGGAGGTTTAGTTCCAACACACCTACTCATGACAAAATATTTGTGAAGCAGCTCTCTTTGCATTTTGTTGTAAAGCATAGTTTATTCACTTATTAGAGTTAGGGCTTGATCATGAGTTTGTTGGTCGGACAGACCATGCATCACTTTGTATATTTTGTTTTTTAAGGCAGTCCTTGTAGGAGGCTGGCCTGGCTTATAGTGGGTACCTTGTGGTACTTACACCTTGTGCCAGGTCCAGTTATCCCTTATGAGTTGATTAGTAGTGTTCTAGCAGCTTAGGCTGATAAAGGTAGCTATAGCAGAGCAGCTTAAGCTGAACTAGGAGACATGCAAAGCTCCTACTATACCACTTATATCATATAGCACTATATAATACGAAAACACAATACTCAGAGTTACTCAAAATAAAGGTACTTTATTTTAGTGACAATGTGCCAAAATTATCTCAGAGGATATACTCCCTTAGGAGGTAAGTAATATACACAAAATATACACACAAACCAAAATCAGGTAAGTAAAACACTTAGAAAAGTAGTGCAAACACTGTAGAACACAATAGAATGCAAAGGGAGAAAATAGGCTTAGGGGCAACACAAACCACATACTTCAAAAGTGGAATGCGAACCATGAATGGACCCCAGGCCTAGGGGCATATTTATACTCTGTTTGCGCCGGAATTGCGTCGGTTTTTTTGATGCAATTTCGACGCAAAACCAACTCCATATTTATACTTTGGCGTTAGACGCGTCTAGCGCCAAAGTCCATGGAGTTAGCGTCATTTTTTAGCGTGGACACCTACTTTGCGTTAATTATATGCAAGGTAGGCGTTCCCATCTAAAAAATCGACTCCGAGGCATGTGCGTCGGATTTATAGTCCCGGGCAAAAATCACGCCCGGTTGTGGGCGGGTCCAAAAAAATGACATACGGCCGCTTTTGCGCCGTTTTTTAGCGCCTGCAAAAGGCAGGTGTTAAGGGACCTGTGGGCTCTGAAGGAGCCCAGAGGTGCCCTCCCATGCCCCCAGGGACACCCCCTGTCACTCTTGGCCACCCCAGGAGGACATCCAAGGCTGGAGGGACCCATCCCAGGGACATTAAGGTAAGTTCAGGTAAGTGTTTTTTTTATTTTATTTTTGTGGCATAGGGGGGCCTGATTTGTGCCCCCCTACATGCCACTATGCCCAATGACCATGCCCAGGGGACAGAAGTCCCCTGGGCATGGCCATTGGGCAAGGGGGCATGACTCATGTCTTTGCTAAGACAGGAGTCATTTCTATGGGGGTTGGGAGTGAAAAAAAAATGGCGCAAATCGGGTTGAGGCGAAAAAATTGCCTCAACCTGACTTGCCCCATTTCTTGACGCCCAAGCCCCATATCCCCCTACGCCGGCGCTGCCTGGTGTACGTCGTTTTTTTTAACGCACACCAGATGGCGCCGGCGGCTAACGCCGGCTAACGTCATTCAATAAATACGGCGCCCGCATGGTGCTTCAGAATGGCGTTAGCCGGCGCTAATTTTTTTGACGCAAAACTGCGTTAGCGCAGTTTTGCGTCAAAAAGTATAAATATGGGCCCTAGTGTAGTGTGTAGAGGGTTGCTGGCAGTGTAAGAAAACACTAAGGGTGTCCAAGATACCCCACCCCAAGACCCTGAAAAGTAGGAGTAAAGTTACCCTACTACCCAGAAAGACAGTAAAGACGAGATAGGAGATTCTGCAAAGACAACAACTGACTGCAAATCACTGAAGATGGATTCCTGGACCTGAGGACTTGTAAAGGAAGGGGACCAAGTCGAAGAGTCACACAAGTGTCCAGGGGGGGCAGGAGCCCACTAAAACCAGGATGAAGGTGAAAAAGGGCTGCCTCTGGGTGGAAGAAGCTGGAGATTCTGCAACAACGGAAGGTGCCAGGAACTTCACCTTTGGTCAGAAGATGTCACATGGCGTGCTGAAGGATGCAGAGTTATTTCCATGCGTAAATACCGCAAACAAGCCTTGCTAGTTGCAAGAGTTGTGGTTGAGGGTTTCGGGTGCTGTCAGGGCCCAGAAAGGACCAGGAGATTGCCCCTTGGGGGAGGAGACAGAGGGGGTGCTCAGCAATAGAAAGATCCCATGCAGAAGCAGGCAGCCCCTGCAGAAGCACCTGAACAGGCGTTCAGAAGATCTGAACACGTCGGTCATCTCAGCACAACAAAAGAGGGTCCCAGGAAGTCGGAGTCCAACTCAGCAAGTTGGGCAATGCAGGACAGAATGCTGGGGACCTGGGCTGTGCTGTGCATGAAGGAAGTCTTGAAAAAGTGCACAGAAGCCCTAGCAGCAGCAGTTCACGCAGTACACAGGATTACTGTCTGGCATGGGGAGTCAAGGACTTACCTCTACCAAATTTGGACCAAAGGGCCACTGGACTGTCGGGGTCACTTGGATCCAGCTCCTGTGTTCCAGGGACCATGCTCGTCAAGATCAGAGGAGACCGAGAGGACTGGTGATGCAGAAGTTTGGTGCCTGCATTAGCAGGGGAAAGATTCCATCGACCTACAGGAGATTTCTTCTTGGCTTCCAGTGCAGGGTGAAGGCAGACAGCCCTCAGAGCATGCACCACCAGGAATCAGTCAAGAAAGCCGTCAGGATGAGGCGCTACAATGTTGCTGGTAGTCTTCTTGCTACTTTGTTGTGGTTTTGCAGGCGTCCTGGAGCAGTCAGCGGTCGACCCTTGGCAGAGGTTGAAGACAGAAGTGCAGAGGAACTCTGGTGAGCTCTTACATTCGTTATCTGGTGAGAAACACACAGGAGAGACCCTAAATAACCCTCATAGGAGGATTGGCTACCTAACCAGGTAAGAGCCTATCAGGAGGGGTCTCTGACGTCACCTGCTGGCACTGGCCACTCAGAGGTCTCCATTTTGCCCTCACACCTCTGCATTCAAGATAGCAGAGGTCTGGGGCACCCTGGAGGAGCTCTGGGCACCACCTCTGGGGTGGTGAAGGACAGGGAAGTGGTCACTCCCCTTTCCTTTGTCCAGTTTCGCGCCAGAGCAGAGGCTAGGGGCTCCCTGAACCGGTGTAGACTGGCTTATGCAAGGAGGGCTCCATCTGTGTCCTTCAAAGCATTTCCAGAGGTTGGGGGAGGCTACTCCTCCCCAGCCCTTAACACCTATTTCCAAAGGGAGAGGGTGTAACACCCTCTCTCAGAAGAAATTCTTTGTGTTGCCTTCCTGGGATTGGGCTGCCCAGACCCCAGGAGGGCAGAAACCTGTCTGAGGGTTGGCAGCATCGGTAGCTGCAGAGAAAACCCCAGAGAGCTAGTTTGGCAGTACCCGGGGTCTATGCTGGAGCCCCGTGGATGCATGGAATTGTCCCCCCAATACCAGAATGCTGTTGGGGTGACAATTCAATAATCATAGACATGTTATATGGCCATGTTCAGAGTTACCATTGTGAAGCTACACATAGGTATTAATCTACATGTCGTTCACGCGTGTAATGGTGTCCCCGCACTCACAAATTCTGGGGAGTTTGCCCTGAACAATGTTGGGGTACCTTGGCTAGTGCCAGGGTGCCCTCACACTAAGTAACTTTGCACCTAACCTTCACTTAGTGAGGGTTCGACATATAGGTGACTTATAAGTTACTTAAGTGCAGTGTAAAATGGCTGTGAAATAACGTGGATGTTATTTCACTCAGGCTTCAGTGGCAGTCCTGTGTAAGAATGGTCTGAGCTCCCTATGGGTGGCAAAAGAAATGCTGCAGCCCATAGGGATCTCCTGGAACCCTAATACCCTGGGTACCTAGGTACCATTTACTAGGGAATTATAAAGGTGTCCCAGTGTGCCAATGAGAATTGGTAAAATGAGTCACTAGCCTGCAGTGACAATTTTAAAAGCAGAGAAAGCATAAACACTGAGGTTCTGGTTAGCAGAGCCTCAGTGATACAGTTAGGCACCACACAGGGAACACATACAGGCCACAAACCTATGAGCACTAGGGTCTTGGCTAGAAGGATCCCAGTGACACATATCAAACACACTGACAACATAGGGTTTCCACTATGAGCACTGGCGCCCTGGCTAGCAGGATCCCAGTGAGACGGTAAAAACACCCTGACATATACTCACAAACAGGCCAAAAGTGGGGGTAACAAGGCTAGAAAGAGGCTACCTTTCTTCAGTCCTTCTTTCACTATCCTATTTTACACCTTTCACACACATTGTAAATTTTTTCCCCAAATTCAATTGTCTTGTATACTTAGTCATTGTCACCCCCTTTACATTTCCAGTCATGTCACAGGTCAAAAACCCACAATTTTCAAAGGATGAGTTAAGAGTCATGGTGCTTGACATGTCATGGTATACACCCTTACCATGGTTACTTCGTAGAAATGGATTACCTACAACTTAACTTTGTCCAAGGTCTTTGCTTAGTGTAACTCTAAACCTTTGGTGGTAGTTTTCACAATACAACCAGTAACAATGAACTTTTTCCATCAACAGGTGGATCTGCTGCTGGGTACACAGAAGCCACAAAACATACTACCCCCTGGATGAAGCCCTCAGTGATGACAACACTCCTGAACTTGTGGATGTGGAAGACAGTTCTGGCCCATCTGGGCAACCTGGTCAGATGGAAAACAGTGAGTCTCCCTCTGCCCACAACATCACCTCCCAGCTGTGTTCCTTCAAGTCACAGGAAACCATTTGTCCCCAACCTATTCACCTAGCACAGTTTCCACCAGCTTGTGCCGCCAATCCTGGATCCTGAGGTGCAGCTCAACAGTTACGACAATGAGGGTCCAGGAACAAGTTGGAAAGGGCACCCTATGCCAACGGCACTGGCCCTTGGTGGTAGTTGTGTAGAAGGGATTCTATGGACCAGCAGGGTAAGGCCACTAGGGCTGCTCTTGGCCGGGACACTATCAGTTACGTCTTGGGGGTCTATCAGGAGACTCAAGGTACTATGGGCCAGGTATTGACCAAACTCTGGGAAATAAAGCAGCCACAGAAGGAAATGCTTTGTGACATGAGTGAACAGATCGAGGTCCACAATTCCAACATGGCCTCCCTAACAGGAGTGTTGAAGGACATACACACAACCCTGAGCAGGATTAATCAAAACCAATCTTCCCCTTCCTTTGACTCATCAACAGCAGACCCATCAACATCAGTTGCAGGCACAGGAAGGGAGGTCCTGCCAGAGAAACAACCAGCAACAAACACCCCTTCCTCTGTACTAGCCGATACCCCCGGCAAGTGGGGACGTCCACCAAAGAATCCAGGATGTGAGGATGGCAAAACATCCCCCACTGCCAGCAATAAACCTCATACTTAAGGTTGTCCTTTGTGTGTTACACATTCACTATGTGGACTTATCCTGATCCACCTTCCATTTTCAGTGGGAGGGGCACTCTGAACTTTGGGTGTCCAATGGTATGGCACCCACTCCAGTGTCTTCAGTCACCATGACTGACCCCTTTACATATTTTTTGGGGGTCTATTCATGTCACATATATTTTCTGTTAGTCATAGCTTCACAATAAAATCACTCATCACTGACTCATTGTCTGCTGATTTTGCTTTCATATTTAGCCATGTAGATATGTCAGACCATGTGAACCATACAATGATGATCCAAGGAATGTGTTCAGGATGGGATAGGGTGCATGTATACAGTTCCCAGCTCAAGCTTACAAACATTCCACACAAACACATACATTTAAGTGTCTGGTCAAACTAAAACATTTATTTCAGTATTAAGCACATAGGCTGTCAATATGTCTGAGCTATTGGAAATCATAAATGATTGATGCATACTGAGTAAATGAACATACTTACTGGTACAGACCTCAAGACTATGGAAGGAAGAGATTTGTCAGACATTGTCCTATAGAATAGGCAAGCATAAAGTGACTGATGTCACCAGCTTGAGCCTTATAACATACCACACCAAAATAATCCAACATTGCATAATCCAAGATTAAGACAGATGGCAGTACAACCATTCCTGATCACAGGGCCATTATAATCCAAGTCTCCTGTTAAGGGACAGGACTTAAGTGCTGCAACTTAATTGTAGCACCTTACATTGCTCACACACAATCAGGACAGATGTGACTTACCAACCTGCCAGGCCCGCTTTAATTGCCGTTTCGACATCAGTTGGGGTATGGTGCTGTTCCACATTATAAAGGAATCATGGGCTTATCCAGGAAAACGGGCACACACCTTTGAGATGTAGATATTCACCAAAGAGATGTAGATATTCGCCAAACAGACTTACACGTTGATGAAATGCAAGTTTTTCCATTGTGATAGACTTGTCCAGTGGCCTGTGATGGCAGCAAGCTAAAATGTGTGCCATCAATAGCCCCCACCATATGTGGAATGCTTGCAAAACCCTAGAAGTCAGCCTAACATTGGCTAAATCCTCACCCCGGGGGAACCTGATATAGCTGCCAATGTGCTGTTAGGAAATTTTTCAACACCAGACTGAACATAGATTGGGACATACCAACAGATAGGGCCACTGTATGTTGGAAGAACCCTGTGGCCAGGAAAAGCAATACTGACATGACTTGAACAATGGGTGGTATGCCATATGGATTACTGTTATCTGCCATCAGATGTGGCTCCAAACAATGGCAGAAATCCACTATTATTTGTCTATTCAGATGTTAGAACAGGATGACGCGGCATTCCTCCATGGTCTGAAAGTCTGACAATGGACGGTTGACAGGAAGATGTTGCATCCACCCTATCCCAGTGTACCTATACGTGAAAAGAAATGTTTTGGAACATTAGTCAATGTGTTCACAGCAACATACATAATGCATGCCAACAATATTTAATGACAAATCTTTTCTGACTGGATATACATGACTCCCAGTACACATCACAGCCGACAACTCCACAAGGGTCAAACGGGAGCCCATGATTGGGAAAACAAGTTTTGACAACATGGATTCTGGTGGCACCTAACTATCTGCTACACAATTACCCCTCAATATGTGACATTATTCCCCGGGTGATAAAAATACCATCAGCAGTGGTGGACTGTGCACCTCTGTCATATGCCATCTGTGCCCTACAACACACTACACTGGTGGTTGTGTAGTCGGACCTCCACAACAAGATCTACACAACAAGACAGATTGAGGATGTTTGTGATGATATTAAATTTATATTGTTAACAGGGCCATATACAGCCTTTCAAACCGCCAAAATGACGGATGCCTGACCTACTTTTCTGGACATCAGGAACGTCCAGCATCTACTGGCCAAAGTCGTCCATGCGTTAGGTGGTTCCAACAGAGGTGGACACAGCCATATGCTAAAGTTGTTGCCTGTGGTGGATGTGGCCCAATGGCTGTGTCTGGTGGCTGTGATGATCGCTTGCATGGCTTTTGTGTGTACACTGAATTGTACAAAATCAGTCATTTAAATCCTGACACTGCTGCCAGCTACACCTCCACAATTTCAGCTGCTGTGTATCACCTCTGGGAGCAATCATGCTTCTTCCAGCAGGTGAAAGGACACCTGCCTTCACTCCAGAGGAGCTGGAGAGGCTTGTGAGTGAGGTTCTTTCCCTGTATGGTCAGCTCTATTGCTCACCAGAGGAGCGGGTAAGTACCTCATGGCACAATTGACGCTGTTCAATACCATCCTTTCCCTCCTCACAGGCTACAATATGCCTCTGTGTGCCAGTTAAATGTCTTGTGTTCCTGTTATTGCAGTCTGTGTGGCATCAATGAGATGTACATTGTGTAGGTATTGGAGACCAGTACTATATTTGGTGTTCATGCACATTGTGTTGTGTGATGTTTTTGGGGCCCAGGATCCTGCGTTGGATGCACATAACTAGGCAGGGAGACTTTCCTGCCATACAGTGACATTTCTTTGTTTATGACGGCCGTAAATGTTAGACAACATGTATGTACATGACAGCATGAGCTGTGTATTCATCTTGTCTGAGTTATTTGAGGATCTTGTAAGCAATGTGTATTGTGTCACAATACTTTCACCCCACATCTGGCCTTGCCAAACCATTGTCTGGAAGGGATATCATGACTCACTGTGCCCTTCAGGTTGCCACAGAAGCTACATGCCACATTGCTGATGGCCACATGATGAAGTGTCATGCATTGAAGTGATGGAAATGTGAGTGTCATGTAGGTTCTGTATGCTTAGCCTGCAGGGACCATGGCCTGTCAAATGTATCTCCCAGTATGGGACATAGTCTAGGTTGTGGGAGAGTCACTGTGGTCATGCAGCTGTAGCACTGTGCCCACTCCCTGTAGACATGTAGATCCTATCAGTTGGCCTATATTAGGCTCTATTGGCAAAACGTGTCCTGAATGCCTCAGCCCTATGATTAGATTAGGAATCTGAACTGAGGTGAATCCACGGAACTAGTCCATATGTGCATTTTGCCTCATTGTCAATGTGGGTCTTTGACTCATGACAGGTCCCTTACTTCCACAGCTCTGTTGTCACCTTCACAGAAGCCATATTTGTCCTGTACAGGCTTATTGCACAAATGCCAAATCCACAGTGATAACAGTATGTAGATTCCTGGAAGGCCATCACATGTGAATCAGTAGATTGGTTACACAGCAGAATTTGTACAAAACATACCTCTGTATGTTGGATGCCATCTCTATAGGTTGGAAACATATGTTCAAAGGAGTGTTCTTTGGCATTGGTACATACCACAGAAACCCACCCTGAAGTGGCATGAGTCTGCATTTGGTAGGCCACATGTCCATACATGCACAGGGAATACACTTTCTATACTAACCATGCTAGCCCTTTTATTGTCACTCAAGTGTAAGGGTAAAGTCCGTACTAAGGTAGTTGCCTGTGGGGACTGTATGCCTTGAGTCAGCCTTGCAGAGTGTAAATGTGTTTGTTTAGTCAGGCTGAAGGAGTTTACCCTTCAAAAGCCACACTTGTGTGTAGTGTTTCACTGTGGCTCACATCACAATACATGTTGCTGGAGCATGGGCTGCCCTCATTAGGCTTTCTTAATCATTGTAGGCCATAAGCAGGGTAGGGGGTTAGTATGTAGATGACTCCAAAAGTGTACAGTCAAGTCCCTGTACTTATTGGCATGTGTGCTTTACACTTGTGGTGTGTTGACAAATTGCCAATTGTTTGCTTGGAGTTTCTTACATGATTGTGACACAGCCATTTGGGATAAAACTTGTGATTGAATGATTGATTTGTCTCTTCCATCCATACAGGTGAACACCTATCAGAAGAAGGAGATATGGAGAGCTACCACCCAAAAGGTGCAGACCTGGGGGTTCATAGCGGATGGAGTGTCCACTGTCACAAGAATTGGGAGGACCTGAGGTCTGGAAGATCGCGGAGGTCCAGTTCAGGCTGTCCTCCCAACATGGGTGGGTCACACATTGGAGCATGACCCCCAAATGACTCACATTCTGACAGTGGCATACTTGGACCTGAATGGGTATTTTAGGGGAGCATAGCAGCCACAAGGGGGTGATTACAGGGCATATTCCTGCTTGTCACCTAGCCAAGTTGATCTGCCAGATTCTGACATCGCCCTCTGACAATTGGGGATGGGCCATGTGTGACACAGAAGACGAGTAACTGTTTGTGTAGATTTGTAATTTGTTGCACACTGATGTGTCTTGTCTATCAGCCCAGGAACCTAGGACAATACTGAGATAATCTACAAAAAATTGTTCTCCAGGGACAACACACCACAGTGTACATTGATCAAACAACTAATGTTTGTTGTTGTAGTGGGTCTAAATTCTACACAACAGACCACTACTACTCAGTGTTGCAGCCCAAAGAAAAATAAATGTTGGATCACTGTCCTCAGTCATATGTCTGGTCAAGTGAATAAATTGGAATCTGCCTCCCAGGGGCCACTTGTCTCTAGTGTGTGATGAGTGCTGGTGCCTCACTACTGTCTGTTATGTAAAGGTGTCCATCATACATGTGACAGAGCACACATTGTTCTTTGGGTGTAGCTACAGATCAGACCTTTTCTTTGGTAACTGGGGACTGTCCATTAACATGATTTTGTGCCATCACTGTTGCCAACATTCCTGGTGCTGACACATTAGCATGTGTCCCTTTCTCTTTTGACAAAATGAATACAATGGTGTTTCATGCATGGTCTACCTGTGTTCATGGGATGATTTCTGTATTCCCTAACATATATGTGCATGCCAACCTGTGTTTGGAATTGGACATATGTAATGGGGCTACATTTCATGTGGTGCCACAGACAGGAGTGTGTCACCATTGATTGGTGTGTCACCATTGACTGTTGGCTCACTCATACCCCACCCATCATTGCATGTCATTTGGCATGTACAAGTGCAGCAGCAATAAGGGACATGACAAGTAGGACTACTGTTTTTACTCACAATGTGCACTTCAATGCCATTGATGAGGCATCATGTGGTAAAGTGCTCTGTACATTTGAAATAGGGAAGGTTTGTTAATACACACTCCAAGGCACTAATGTCAAGTAAAAATGATCAAAGAATTCTAGTTCAGGCCTTCTTCAACAGCTCTCCATCTAAAAATCTAAATACATTCCCTCCTTCTTAAATGTAATTCTCTGTTACCCCCACGGGGGTCTTTTTGAACTTGATCCAAGCCAAAAAAAAATATAATTCTTAGTAAGTCTTTGCTTCAAGCATGGCCTCAAGTGTACAACAATAGAATATCTAGTATCGTCCTGTCTCAAGGCTCTGTAGTGTTCATTATTTCTTATTCTTAGAGGTCTAATAGTACTCCCCACATACATGCGATTACATTTACTTACAGTAGCATAAACCACAAAATTACTGATGCATGTAATATTTGTGAGTATCCAAAACTTTTCTCCAATGCTATTAGTAAAGGTACATATCCCAATCTGGGTCCATTTACACATCCCACAATGCCCACATTTGTAAAAACCCTGCGTTTGGGTTGTCAGCCAATTAGTAATAGGTTTCTTAGTAGGGTAACTAGGACATAATATATTCTTCAAGTTCCTACCTCTCTGATATATGAAATAAGGACTACCTGAAAAATATTGCCTCAAACTGTTATCCCCATGTAACACATGCCAATGTTTATGCATGCATTTAACCCTTTCGCTGCCAGGCCTATTCCCCCTTTTTTGGCTATTTGGGGCAGTTCGCGCTTAGGCCCTAATAACTTTTTTTCCACATAAGCTACCCACACCAAATTTGCATCTTTTTTTCCAACATCCTAGGGATTCTAGGGGTACCCAGACCTTGTGGGTTCCCCCGAAGGAGACCAAAGAATTAGTCAAAACACAGCGAAAACTTCATTTTTTTCAAAAATGGGTAAAAGGGCTGCAGAAGAAGGCTCGTGTTTTTTTTGTGTAAATGGCATCAACAAAGGGTTTGCAGTGCTAAAATCAACATCTTCCCAGCTTTCAGGAACAGGCAGACTTGAATCATAAAACCCCATTTTTCAACACAATTTTGGCATTTTACTGGGACAGACCCAATTTTTGCTATTTTTTGTGCTTTCAGCCTCCTTCCACTTAGTGACAGAAATGAATGTGAAACCAGCTAAACATTTCTGCAAAGTAGACAAAATCCTGAATTCAGCAAGGGGTCATTTGTGTAGATCCTACAAAGGGTTCCTACAGAAAATAACAGCTGAAATAAAAAAAAAAATGAAATTGAGGTGACAAAACAACCATTTTTCTCAATGTTTTACTCAGTAACTTTTTCCTGCTATGTCAGATTTTTAAAAGCAATATACTGTTACATCTGCTGGACTCTTCTGGTTACGGGGATATATAGTGCTTGTAGGTTCATCAAGAGCTCTAGGTACCCAGAACCAATAAAAGAGCTGCACCTTGCAATGGGTTTCCATTCTATACCGGGTATACAGCAATTCATTTGCTGAAACATAAATAGTGAAAAATAGGTATCAAGAAAACCTTTGTATTTCCAAAATGGGCACAAGATAAGGTGGTGAGAAGCAGTGGTTATTTACACATCTCTGAATTTCGGGGTGCCCATACTAGCATGTCAATTACAGGGCATTTCTCAATTACATGTCTTTTTTACACACTGTCTTACAAAGAGAAAGACAAGGGCTAATAACACTTGTTTTGCTATCCTGTATTCCCCCAAGTATCCCGAAAAAAATGGTACCTCACTTGCATGGGTAGGCCTGGAAGCGCAACATGGACACATCATACATTGAAATCTGATGTGTTTTTGCTAAGTGCCTACCCGTGGATTTTGACCTCTAGCTCAGCCGGCACCTAGGGAAACCTACCAAACCTGCACATTTTTGAAAACTAGACACCTAGAGGAATCCACAATGAGGTGACTTGTGGGGCTCTGACCAGGTTCTGTTATCCCGAATCCTTTGCAAACCTCAAAATTTGGCCAAACAAACCCTTTTTCCTCTCATTTCGGTAACAGAAAGATCTGGATTCTGAGAGGAGCCACAAATTTCCTTCCATCCAGCATTTCCCAAAGTCTCCTGATAAAAATGATACCTCACTTGTGTGGGTAGGCCTAGCGCCCGCAACAGGAAATGCCCCAAAACACAACGTGGACACATCACATTTTCCAAAGAAAACAGAGGTGTTTTTTTGCAAGGTGCTTACCTGTGAATTTTGGCCTCTAGCTCAGCCAGCACCTAGGGAAAGCTACCAAATATGCACATTTTTGAAAACTAGACACATAGGGGAATACAGGGTGGGGTGACTTGTGGGGCTCTCCCTAGGTTTTGTTACCCAGAATCCTTTGCAAACCTCAAAATTTGGCTACAAAAAACACTTTCTCCTCACATTTTGGTGACAGAAAGTTCTGGAATCTGAGAGGAGCCACAAATTTCCTTTCACCCAGCATTCCCCCAAGTCTCCTGATAAAAATGATACCTCACTTGTGTGGGTAGGCCTAGATCCTGCAGCAAGAAATGCCCCAAAACACAACATGGACACATCAAATGTTCCCAAAGATGACAGAGGTGTTATTGGCAAAGTGCCTACCTGTGGATTTTGGCCTCTAGCTCAGCCGGCACCTAGGGAAACCTAGCAAACCTGCGCATGTTTAAAAACTAGACACCTAGGTGAATCCAAGATGGCATGACTTGTGGGGCTCTGACCATGTTCTGTTACCCAGAATCCTTTGCAAGCCTCAAAATCTGGCCAAAAAAGACTTTTTCCTCTCATTTCGGTGACAGAATGTTATGGAATCTGATAGGACCCATAAATTTCCTTCCACCCAGCGTTCCCTCAAGTCTCCTGATAAAAATGGTACCTCACTTGTGTGGGTAGGCCTAGCATCCGCGACAGGAAATGCCCCAGAACACAACGTGGACACATCACATTTTTCCAAAGAAAAGAGCTGTTTTTTGCAAAGTGCCTACCTGTGGCTTTTGGCCTCTAGCTCAGCTGGCACCTAGGGAAACCTAGCAAACCTGTGCATGTTTAAAAACTAGACACCTAGGTGAATCCAAGATGGCATGACTTGTGGGGCTCTGACCATGTTCTGTTACCCAGAATCCTTTGCAAGCCTCAAAATCTGGCCAAAAAAGACTTTTTCCTCTCATTTCGGTGACAGAATGTTCTAGAATCTGATAGGACCCATAAATTTCCTTCCACCCAGCGTTCCCTCAAGTCTCCTGATAAAAATGGTACCTCACTTGTGTGGGTAGGCCTAGCGTCCGCAACAGGAAATGCCCAGAACACAACGTGGACACATCACATTTTTCCAAAGAAAAGAGCTGTTTTTTGCAAAGTGCCTACCTGTGGATTTTGGCCTCTAGTTCAGCCGGCAACTAAGGAAACCTACCAAACCTGTGCATTTTTTAAAAGTAGACACCTAGGGAATTCCAAGATAAGGTGACTTGTGGGGCTCTCACCAGGTTTTGTTACCCAGAATCCTTTGCAAACCTCAAAATGTGGCTAAAAAAACACTTTCTCCTCACATTTTGGTGACAGAAAGTTCTGCAATCTGAGAGGAGCCACAAATTTCCTTCCCCCAAGCGTTCCCCAAAATCACCTGATAAAAATCATACCTCAATTGTGTGGGTAGGCATTGCGCCCGCGACAGGAAATGCCCCAAAACACAACATGGACACATCACATTTTTCAAAAGAAAACCCACTCAAAAGGCCCACATCACTCCCGCAGTGAACAGCCAACCACCCCTGCACGCACCCACAATGGAACAAGACCCCCCACCACAAAGCAACCCCACACTGGTGCTAAATGCAATGTCAGCCTCACAACAGCACCCTGGAAGGCCACTGAAAGTAACACCAGCACAAAATAGCCCAGTCCTGTACACCTCAAACCTTCATGCATATGTAACAGACATGTCTATGTCCCCCAACAGGCACCACCACCCATGCAACCCTAACGGACAGGACAAGGAGTGCCACTGCCCTCCAGGGAGAAAGAGGCACCTCACAAGACAATGGTGAAGGATCCATGGACACTGATGAGTAGGCAGGCCCCTCACAAAGTCCTGGACTCTCACCATGCAGCAGCCCCACCCATGAAACCACTGTCACCCCTACCACCCAGTCAAGACCAGCAGCCCAGGGCAGGCGTACCCACACCAGTGTACCCAGGGCACCAACTGGTGGAACACAGGTACAGAGGCCACAGTCTCCGACTCCCAACATGCAGGAAGGCGAGGGCCCCAGTACAAGTGGTACTACCAGACCTTTGCAGGGGACACAGGCACAGGGGGCTAGGGCAAGGGTCTCAGCGGGCCAGGGGTCCACAAAATGGATGCAGCAGCCCAGGAAGTTATTTTAGAGGTATTGGGGACCTACCAACATACCCAAGACAGGTTGTCGAAGTAAGCCTCAGCAAGGCCTACTAGTGCAAGGGGTTCGCCCTTCTCTGCACAAAGTCCTCAGACCATATAGGAAGAAGTTGGCACAGAAACTGAAATAAAAGACAAAGTTTATTAAACCTCATGAGGTGGTACCACAGTTCAAACAGCACTCTTCGGTAATGTATGAAGTAGCACAGTGAAGTAAGAGAGCATGGTCCTTTTATATCCATGCAGGGGCTAAAAGGAGGTTGTACAATTATAGAAGCAAGACTTATATACATATCGGGGGTCATTCTGACCTCGGCGGTAAAAGCCGCTTACCGCCGGTCAGAAGACCGCCACAATACGCAGCGACCGCGGTCAGCTGCCACGGTCATTCTGACCCGCAACTGCCAAACCTCCAAAAATCCTACCTCCATTGCAGTCCGCCACATCAGCTACTACCAAAAATCAGAGACGAAGGAGAGAAGAGACACATCAGAGAATAGAGAGCCAGACACACAGAGGCACACTACAACATCACACACACCACATAGTAGCACAAAGCACCACACACCAACACACTCATCACCACATACACCACCCCACACCTCATCCACACCACCCCATGGCACCACAAAGACACCCACGCTTTACGGACCAAGAACTCAGGGTGATGGTGGAGGAAATCCTAAGAGTGGAACCCCAGCTCTTCGGCTCACAGGTGCAGCACACCACCATAGCAAGGAAGGCGGAGCTATGGCAGCGGATCGTGGACAGGGTCAACGCGGTGGGACAGCATCCCAGAAATAGGGACGACATCCGCAAACGATGGAACGACCTACGGGGGAAGGTGCACTCGATGGTGTCGCGACACAACATCGCGGTGCAGAAGACTGGCGGAGGACCCCCACCCACCCCACCAGAATTCACAGCATGGGAGCAAGAAGTATTAAACATCCTGCATCCTGAGGGCCTCGCTGGAGTACCCGGAGGAATGGACTCTGGTAAGTCCTATCTCATATACTTCATCCCCCCCACCCCACCAGCATGCCAACCCACACCCCCACCCTCACCCCCAACCCACCATCACACATCATCCCTGAGAATGTATCCCTAGCACAACCCACCCAACCCCTCACCAACCCTTGCATGCCACCACAAACATTGGACACCCATTACCTAAGCATGACCACTGCACATACCCTTCCCCCCCACAAACCACCCACAAGGGAATGCCTGCACTGGGGGAAAGGGCACCCATAATTCGCACGCTTTTTCACACACAGAAACAATAACCATACTCTCTCACCCCATGCAGGACCCGAACGCCAACACACCGGTCAGGAGGGTCCTCAAATGTCCATCCCACCCCCGGAACAGGTCCGCAGTGAGGACAGCAGCTCTGGCGACCTGGAACCTGATGACAAGCCCGGACAATCGGGGACCTCTGGGCAGTGGGTTCCCCAAACACAGACACAGGCCACAGCAGACCCAAACCCCCCTGGGAACAACAGCACAGCTCCCACCCAGCGGGCCCATGCCTCTGTCTCTAGGACAGGTCAAGCAGCGGTGTGTCTGCCACTACAGGGCAACCAGGCTAACCCAACACCCCAACAACAACAGGGACCTGGGGGCAGTGGTAGTGGGCACACCGTCCAGGGGACAGAGGCCCAGGCAAACAGGGCAACACGGAGGGCTGCCGTGCGACAGGGGGGGGAGGAGAGGCCCAGGGAACCCACTCTCCAAGAGGCCCTCACTACCATCATGGGAGCATACCACCACTCCCAAGAGACGATGGCGACGGTACTGGCCAGGTTCACCGAGATACAGGCACAGCAGGAATAACGCTACATGGGGTTCAGCAACCAACTCACCACCATCGCTACCGCCATGGGGAGCATGGTCCAGGCCCTCAACAGGATAGAAGACATGTTGCGGGACCATGTGGCACCACACAGGGCCACTGTCACTAGCCAGGAACAGCCTACCACCTCCGCCGGCGCTAGTGGACAGGAGGCCCACACACAACGACAGGCCACAAGAACCCCACCTCCTGCTGAAGAACAACCACCCCGCAAGAGGAGCCTAAGACCCCCAAAAAAACCAGAGTAGCATGCCAAGACCACCGCCAGCATGAGATACCCCCAGAAGTCATCCCACTGTCCCACATTGCCACCCTGTCCAAACTCAAACAGCCCCTGCTCCATCCTTCCACAGGCATATGGACAATAGACCTGTCAGACTGAGAACTGGACTCTGCCATGGACATCACTCCACCCCCACCCATCACCGTCATCATATAATGTACTATTATCTAAGCACACAAAATAAAACAATTATTGCACAGAAAACCATTTGGAGTCATGCTGTATTCTCAAAAAATCGAACAACACATAACAGTTCACAATATGTGATGTCAGTTAGTGATGACAACATACCAATGTCAATACGCTGTAGTACATGGCCAAACCAAGCAGAAGTCGGGCTATGAGTCATTAAGCACTGAGAAGGGAAGGGAAAAAGAATATGTTATTTAAAAGAGCTGGGGGGAAATACATAAAGTTGAGATGCATGAGGCTCTAAGTAACTGGGAAATGGCGTGGCTGAACCTTACCTGTGTGCTACTGAAAATACTGTTGTATGACAGCTTCCTTGTTGTCTGTTTCCTCACCGTCGTCTTCCTCCTCTTCACTCTCCACAGGCTCCACAGCTTCTACGACACCACCATCTGGACCATCCTCCTGCAGGAAAGGCACCTGGCGTCGCAAAGCCAGGTTGTGAAGCATACAGCAGGCCACGATGATGTGGCACACCTTCTTTGGTGAGTACATTAGGGATCCACCTGTCATATGCAGGCACCTAAACCTGGCCTTCAGGAGGCCGAAGGTCCTTTCAATGACCCTCCTAGTACGCCCATGGGCCTCATTGTACCGTTCCTCTGCCCTGGTCCTGGGATTCCTCACTGGGGTCAATAGCCACGGCAGGTTGGGGTAGCCAGAGTCACCGATTAGCCACACACACTGTCTCTGTAGCTGTTCCATCACATAGGGGACGCTGCTATTACGCATAACATACGCGTCATGCACTGACCCAGGGAACTTGGCATTTACATGGGAGATGTACTGGTCTGCCAAACAGACAACCTGCACATTCATAGAATGGTAATTTTTCCTATTTCTGTACACCTGTTCATCGTCATTTGGGGGTACTAATGCCACATGGGTCGCATCAATGGCACCAATGATGTTGGGGATATGTCCAAGGGCATAGAAATCACCCTTCACTGTGGCCAAATCACCCTCTTCTGGGAATATGATGTAGCTCCTCATGAGTTTCATCAGGGCAGACAACACTCTGGACAGAATCTTTGAAAACATAGGCTGAGACATTCCAGATGACATGGCCACTGTTGTCTGGAATGAGCCACTTGCAAAGAAATGGAGGACTGATAGAACCTGCACTAGAGGGGGAATTCCTGTGGGTTGGCGGGTGGGTGACATCAGGTCTGGCTCCAGCTGGGCACACAGTTCATGTATAGTGGCTCGGTCAAGTCGGTATCGGAGTATTATATGGCGTTCTTCCATTGTCGTCAGGTCAACCAGCGGCCGGTACACGGGAGGATTCCTCCTTCTCCTCTCAAGTCCCTGCGGACGGTGCCTAGGAAGGACAACATGGAGCACTGAGTCAATCAACTCACAGGTACGTACAACACAGCTTGCACAGTACACGAAAATGTTTTGACTGCTATGTTTGTATGTGTGCAAATGCAAGGCCTAGGCCTGTGTGACGCAGTAGAATTTAAGCCATGTGGGCCCTTCAAATGGCAGCTGCCTGACCTCTAAACTGGGACAATGGGATGTGAGGTCAATGCGCTGGCGTGGCACACCGTGGCGGTAGGCGGTCGAAGACCGCTGTACGAAGTCGCATTGGTTAACATTGAACCCTATGGGATTCAGGAGCCAATGACGATGTGCGCCGGCGGTCGCGGTACGCACCGCCGCGGTACGCACCGCCGCGGGCGTGACCGCCATTTTCTATCTGCTTAATCACTCGAGACATGATCATCCACAGGAGAGGTCCTATACTGCAAGTGCTGCTGTGAACTCGGTCTGGAAGTGACAATGGCTGCTGCGACTGGGGAAAGGGCCCCTGCCTTCACGTCTGAAGAGTTGGAGAAACTCGTGGACGGGGTCCTCCCCCAGTATGCGCTACTCTACGGTCCTCCAGACCAACAGGTGAGTACACTGAGTGCACATTGAATGGGTAATGCCTGTGTGGAGTGGGGTGGCTGTCAGTTGGTGGGGTGGGGAGAAAATGAGGAATGCAACGCACGACTGATGAGAGTATGGGCCACATGGCAAGGGTGGGGAGGGGGGGCATGTACTCCAAACATGCAGAAATGTGACGTTTTCTCTTTCCCACCCTGTACATGTCAAACAGGTGAGCGCCCATCAGAAAATCAATATTTGGCGTGCCATTGCCAAGGAAGTCCGGGCCCTGGGGGTCTACACCAGACGGGGCACCCACTGTCGGAAGAGGTGGGAGGACATCTGCTGCGGAACCCGAAAGACCGCCAAGTCACTGCTGGGGATGGCCTCCCGACGTAGGAGGGGTGCCAGTCGTACCCTGACCCCCCTGATGTCCCGGATCCTGGCGGTGGCCTACCCTGATTTGGATGGGCGCTTGAGGACATCACAGCAGACACAAGGGGGTGAGTATCAGCACATTCTCCTATCTATACGCGCAGTGGAGGCGTCTGGGTGGGGGAGGAGGGATGTGGGTGACAGTAGGCCAGGGCGCTTTCTGTAGTGTAGTCCCCTCCCTTAGACATGGCCCTGTGCCCCCGCCCACCACCTCTGTAGGGTGCCAAGTGCAGCTATCCATGGTCCAACATCACCCATGAGCGCGTCTGTTGTCCCTAGACCTGTTGGCCTAGTCAGAAGTACAGAGTAGTGTACCCCAAGTTTGCGGCTTAGTGCATGAGGCACCTTTGTCTGTCCTCTCCGCCAAGGCTATTGACAAGGCATGCACTCAACTTTGTTTTCTTTCTCCCCCCACCCTTATTCTTTGTTTCTTGTGCATTAGCATCATCAGGCGGAGGAGAATTGGCGTCGGAGCACGAGGGAGCTGCAGGTCACCAGGCCCCGGTGGGCACTGACACAGACACCGAGGGCACCAGTGATCCGGAGGGCGAGGGGAGCACCACAACGGGGGCCGGTGGAGACACCAGCGACACGGACACGTCCTCGTTTGGGAGCTCCCTAGCGGGGGCGGCAACATCTGTGCCCCCAGCAACAACAGGTACAGCCGCCACCCAGCGCACCAGCATCGCCCTCTCAGCAGCCCCTCAGTCTTCGCTCCGTGCCCGTTCGCCCAGGAAGGCACGCGTCTCCTTCGCCCCAGGCACCTCAGCCCCTGCCTCTGTTACCCCTGCTGCCCTCAGTGCGGAGCTCATTGACCTCGTGAGGACGCTCATTGTTGGGCAGACTACCCTTTTGAATGCCATCCAGGGGGTGCAAAGGGAGGTGCAACAGAGCAATGCCTACCTGGAGGGCATTCATTCGGGTCAGGCTGCCCATCAACGAGCTTTCACTTCTCTGGCCTCAGCACTGACGGCAGCCATTGTCCCTGTCTCCAGTCTCCCTCTTCTAACTGCCTCCAGCCTTTCTCTGTCTCCTGTTCCTCAGCCTATCCCATCCACACCATCTGACCAGCCTGCACACTTCTCAACACCCAAGGCCAGCTCATCCAAACATAAGCACCACAGAACACACAAGCATTCACCCAAGCAACACCCAGTTGCAGACATACCAACAGTCACTACCACCTCTGTGTCCCCCTCCTCCTCGTCTCCCTCCTCCCTCCCTGTGACGTCTACACTCACACCTGCATGCACACCAACATCAGCCAGTTCTTCCATCACCAGCACACCCTCCACTACAGTCCTCACACGTGCAGTCACCACCCCCACTGCCATGTACACGTCCCCTGTGTCCTCTCCCACTGTGTCTGTCACCCCCTCTTCCAAGACACATAAACGCAGGCAGACACCCAAACAACAGCCAACCACCTCACGACAGCCTACGTCTCAGTCACCTGCACCCAAGGACAGCACACCTGACTCTCCTACAACCACATCCTCTTCCTCCACTTCTATCTCCACTACTCCTACCCTTTACCCTGGTCCAAAGAAATATTACCTCTCAAATGTTGACCTCTTTCCCTCCCCTGACCCACCCCCTCCATCTGGGAAAAGTCCCAAAGGCACCTCAGCCACCACCAGCCCAGCTTCCAAGGTACAAGTGGTGCATGGAATATGGTGTCCACCCTTTGGCGGCAGTGACACTTCACTGAGCAGCAAGGGGACTGGCAGCCCCCCCCCAGGCAAGAGGACCCGGAAAGTGAAGGGCCGCCGTGAACGGACTGAGACGGCTGCCCCCAAGGAGGTGACTCAGGCCACTTCACCTGCCACAACAGCCAGGGGAGGCAAGGGCCCGAGAGCCCCATCTAAGGAGCGGAAGGGCAGCAGGGCGGAGAGGCCAGCCAGCAGGAGTGCGGAGCAGGAGGGCCCCACACGCCCCATCCCGGCTGCAAGGGACGACACCAAAGGGCCCAGGACTCCCTCTCCGAAGGGGCCTGACACTGCACGTTCGGAGGGCGAGTGAGCAGGTTGTCCAGGCCAGGTCTGACTCCCTACACTGACTGGAAGAGCACCGCTGAAGAGGGCCCCGCCGTGAAGACAAGCACCGCTGAACAGGGCCCCGCCGTGCAGAAGAGCACCGCTGAACAGGTCCCCGCCGTGCAGAAGAGCACCGCTGAAGAGGGCCCCGCCGTGAAGACAAGCACCGCTGAACAGGGCTCCGCCGTGCAGAAGAGCACCGCTGAAGAGGGCCCCGCCGTGAAGACAAGCACCGCTGAACAGGGCCCCGCCGTGCAGAAGAGCACCGCTGAGCAGGGCCCCGCCGAAGAGCACCGCTGAACCGGGCCCCGCCGTGCAGAAGAGCACCGCTGAAGAGGGCCCCGCCGTGAAGACAAGCACAGCTGAACAGGGCCCCGCCGTGCAGAAGAGCACCGCTGAACAGGGCCCCGCCGTGCAGAAGAGCACCGCTGAAGAGGGCCCCGCCGTGAAGGCAAGCACCGCTGAACAGGGCCCCGCCGTGCAGAAGAGCACCGCTGAACAGGGCCCCGCCGTGCAGAAGAGCACCACTGAACAGGGCCCCGCCGTGCAGAAGAGCACCGCTGAACAGGGCCCCGCCTTGAAGACAAGCACCGCTGAACAGGGCCCCGCCGTGCAGAAGAGCACCGCTGAACAGGGCCCCGCCGTGAAGACAAGCACCGCTGAACAGGGCCCCGCCGTCTCAAGCACCGCTCCGCTGGGCCCCGCCGTCTCAAGCACCGCTCCGCTGGGCCCTTCCTGTCAAGCACCGCTCCGCTGGGCCCCGCCGTCTCAAGCACCGCTCCGCTGGGCCCCGCCGTCTCAAGCACCGCTCCGCTGGGCCCTTCCTCTCAAGCACCGCTCCGCTGGGCCCTTCATCACAAGCACCGCTCCGCTGGGCCCCGCCGTCTCAAGCACCGCTCCGCTGGGCCCTTCATCACAAGCACCGCTCCGCTGGGCCCTTCATCACAAGCACCGCTCCGCTGGGCCCCGCTGTCTCAAGCACCGCTCCGCTGGGCCCCGCCGTCTCAAGCACCGCTCCGCTGGGCCCTTCCTGTCAAGCACCGCTCCGCTGGGCCCCGCCGTCTCATGCACCGCTCCGCTGGGCCCCGCCGTCTCAAGCACCGCTCCACTGGGCCCTTCATCACAAGCACCGCTCCGCTGGGCCCTTCATCACAAGCACCGCTCCGCTGGGCTCCGCCGTCTCAAGCACCGCTCCGCTGGGCCCCGCCGTCTCAAGCACCGCTCCGCTGGGCCCTTCCTGTCAAGCACCGCTCCGCTGGGCCCCGCCGTCTCATGCACCGCTCCGCTGGGCCCCGCCGTCTCAAGCACCGCTCCGCTGGGCCCTTCATCACAAGCACCGCTCCGCTGGGCCCTTCATCACAAGCACCGCTCCGCTGGGCCCTTCATCACAAGCACCGCTCTGCTGGGCCCCGCCGTCTCAAGCACCGCTCCGCTGGGCCCTTCCTCTCAGGCACTGTTCAGGGTTCACTGTGCCCCCCCATGCATCCTCCTTGTCCAGTGGGGACATTTATCCACCTGATGGACTGTGGCTTTGCACACCCCAGGATGGCACAGTGGGCAAGCCGCCCACTGTAGAGACTTGAGAGACTGTGGCTTTGCACTCCCCAGGATGGCACAGTGGGCAATCCACCCACTGTAGGGACTTGAGAGACTGTGGCTTTGCACACCCCAGGATGGCACAGTGGGCAAGCCGCCCACTGTAGAGACTTGAGAGACTGTGGCTTTGCACTCCCCAGGATGGCACAGTGGGCAATCCACCCACTGTAGGGACTTGAGAGACTGTGGCTTTGCACTCCCCAGGATGGCACAGTGGGCAACCCACCCACTGTAGAGACTTGAGAGACTGTGGCTTTGCACTCCCCAGGATGGCACAGTGGGCAACCCACCCACTGGAGAGACTTGAGAGACTGTGGCTTTGCACTCCCCAGGATGGCACAGTGGGCATGGTGGGCCCTTCGTGGATCTGGCATCGTGGACTCATGTGGCTGTGGTGCCCCCCCCTTCCCTTCCCCCTGAGGTGCCTGTAGTTTTGTCACCAGATGCCCCTGCAGTGTTCTCTCCAAAGGACTCAGGTCTCCTGTGTGGGCTTTGCCCTTGTTTCGCTACACTTTGGCCCACGGACATGATGGATTCGTAAGATGTGCAGGACTACTTGCTTCAGTTATCCACTGCTGTGTAAATAATTTGTTTATCAGAAGAAAGTTTTGATGGTTGATAATACTTTTCTGAGACTATTTTGTTCATAAATATTTATTCTCAATTTGGTTATGTGATTGTATTTTTTACGGGTGTTTGGGTGGTGTCACTGTGACTTGTTGCTCTGCATTGGTGTGTACATCTTGGGGGGGGTTGGGGGTTGCATATGTGTGTGCCCGTAACCTTTCCTCCTCCCCCCCTCCCGTGTGTCGTAGGTGCAGTACTCACCGTTGACGTCTGCGGCGGAGTTCGTACTCGTGGTAGATGAGCAGGTAGACGAGAGCAGGTATGATGTTCAATTCGGGTTCCATGCTGTCCTCCGTCCTCGTGGAGTGCGTAGAGGTGAGCGTTTTCCCGTTCGTAGTCTGTTTCTGCCGTGTTTTTATCGGCGGTGCTCCCGCCCCGGAAAAGGTGGCAGATTGGTGAGTTGTGATAGGGTGGGCGGTACATTGTCTGCCGCCTGCCTGTTGGCGGTGACCGCCGCGCTGTTTGTTTGACCCGCCGTGGCGGTTGGAGTGTTAAAGTGGCGGTCTCTGTTGGCGGTTCCCGCCAGGGTCAGAATTCAATTTTTCGGACCGCCAGCCTGTTGCCGGGTTGGCCGCCGCTTTCTCACCGACCGCCAGGGTCAGAATCACCCCCATAAGGTCATATGGGAATGCACAGTCAACAGGTAGGAGGGGCTAACAGTTTTCAAGGACTAGTAGACACATTACTGTCGGTTACTAATTACAACAGCTGCAGACCTTACTGGGCATGTGCAAAGTGGGAGATGCTAAATATAACTTGTCACTAGACAGATTTTCAAGAGTAGTTAACAGGAAGGTAGGACAGAGCACATGGCAGCATGTGGCAGAGAAAATGGCTGCCATGAATACAAATGGATCCCGCTACATGTTCACAATAGTTTCTAAATACAAGATGTCTTCTGCTAATGCTTAATCTAATCGCTACTAAATTACAACAAGGTTGCCACAGATCGTGTCCACCCTGGAGAAAAGGATGCAGCAGGAACAACACCAACAGGCCATGGAGCAGTAGAAAGAGCACAATGCCACATGCCCACCATCGCAGGAGCACTGCTGCAGTTGGTCAAAAACCAGTCTGACCCCACAACAGCCCTGGACAACCAGCATCAGATGACCCAAGCAGCTGAAACATCACAGGAACTACCCTCCCAGGAAACCCAAGGGCCAACCATGTCACCCCAAGAAGCTCCACAGCAGACACCCAAACGTACTCTCAGGCCAAGATATGGCACTGGAAACCCAGCTAAGAACAAGGCCCCCTCTGACTAATTGACTGTGCTACAAATGCAAAGCAACCATCCCACCCATTCCCCAACAACACTTAGCTGAGGGCAATTAGAACTACTGTTCGACAAGATGGGCTCATCAGTACTACTAACAAGGCTACCACCATGTTTGTTTTGAGGACCCCCCACCCTTACGACTCCCATCACTGTAAATAGCACAATTCACTCACTTCTACCAACAAAACAAATTTCACACATTTAACACTGTCCCTTGTCTTAAATTGTGAACAAAGTGGAGTATGGATGCAGCTGGCAGAGAACAACTTTATTGTCAATTGTGTGCATGGTGGTAGTCCTGTGTGCCCAAATGGTGGCAAGGAGGGAATGCATATATTTTCAGTCTGTAGTGGGCCATGTATCTCCTATCATGACCAACCACCCTATATGACAGATCACACTGACTGTATTAGTCACTAACCCCAATGACAGGCTTAAGTCCCACACAGTTATTGGAAGTAGAGTTGTTTCAGTTGGTTCCTGGAATTTACATCTTCCCCTTCCTCATCATCACCATCACTCTCCTCACCTCTCTGAGGTGGCTAATCAGGACCTATAGCACCCTCCGCCTCCAAGATGGGGATAGAATGTCTCACTGCCACGTTGTGCAGCATGCAGCAGGCCACCACTCTTCTACACACCTTATCAGGCCCATAAGCCAGGGGACCCCCAGCGATATGTAGACACCGGAATCTAGCCTTCAGGAGACCTATAGTTCGCTCTATTACCCTCATAGTAAGTCCATGGGCCTTGTTGTAATTCCTCTCTGCATCCGTCCTGGGATTCCTTCCTCTTGTCAGGAACCAACGCAAGTTTGGATAGCCAGAATCACCTACAAAATGGTGCAATACAGACTCATCATTGTTATGTCCCATAGTTAGACAGACTGGTTTTCTGCAATGTGTCAGTTAGTGACAGGCAAACTTACCTATGATCCACCCTCTGTCCTCTTGTAGTTGTTCCATCTTCTGTGGCACATTACTGTTCCTCAACACAAAGGAATCATGGACTGAACCTGGAAACATGGCATTCACATGGGAAATGTACCGGTCTGCAGTACATACCAATTGGATTTTCATGGAGTGAAAGTTCTTCCTGTTTCTGTACACCTGTTCACTCACTCTTGGGGGGATGAAAGCTATGTGTGTGCCATCGATGGCACCTATGACATGGGGAATGTTGGCAAAGGCATAGAAGTTAGACTTGATGGCAGGGAGGTCAGTACTTTTGGGAAACCTCACATAGGATTGCAGATGTTGTACAAATGCATTCAGAAATCTTGTAAGTACCTGGCTGAACATTGGCTGTGAAAAACCAGCACCCGTGCCCCCTGTCACTGAAAATGAGCCGTTGGCCAGGAAATGGAGTGTGGAGAGCACCTGCACTTCAGTTGGAATGGCATGATGATTACGATTTCCCGGAGTTAGTGCAGGATCCAGTAATGCACAAAGGTCCTGAATAGTTGCACGTGTGAGTCTGTAAGTGATTATGATCTGACGCTCCACCATGGTCCCCATATCCACAAGTGGTCTGTACAACGATGGTGCCCTTCCTCGCCACAGGTACCTACAAGGGATTATAAAAAGGAGTGATGAAAACACATACATAGGCACACTTGTCATCATTTGTGCACGGCATTGTTCATTGCAGTGTCTCTGCAATAACTGCTACCCGATAGATATACATGTACATCACAATGAGGGAACTGAGTATTTCATGTGTGCTACAATACTGAATGGACAGAGGCTTAGGTGCTTCATGTGGCTGGTAGGGCCTGCATTGTGAGTATTAATTAATTGTAGATACGTAGGTAAAGGCAAAATGTCTGCCCACTGTTGTTCTGCCCTTTCGTTGTGGAAGTGACCTCATATCGCTAGCGGTGGACGTCACAGCGTACAGCGTAACATGGATGCCAATGAGGAATCCTGGAGTATCATAATCGCTGCTGGCGGTGACGGTGCATACTGCAGCGGAACGTACACGCGTTTGTCATCGTTTGATCACTTGACTCCTTGATCTCGTGCGGACAGGTACTCCACTCTGTGTACTGCTGTGGACTGCCTCTGGCTATAGATGTGTCACATGTTGCAAGGGAAAGGGCCTTCACCCAGGATGAACTGGAGAAGCTAGTGGACAATTAGCCAGCTGTTCCTATCGTGCAAGTGCCTGACCTCTGTGTTCCATTTCTCTGTCGCTCTTTTAGGTCAGCGCCCACCAGAAGAGGGCACATTGGCATGCCATCGCCAAGGAGGTACGGACATTGGGGGTCTACAACCGGCAGAGCACCCACTGTAGAAAGAGGTGGGAGGACCTGCCGCGCTGGGCACCAAAGATCAGTGAAGCCCAGCTGGGGAAGTCCTGCCAATGTAGAAGGGGTGCCCGTTGGGCACTGACCCCCCCCCTCATGCGACGGATCCTGGCGGTGGCGTACCCAGACCTGGATGGGCACTTGAAGGCTGCACAGCAGTCACAAGGGGGTGAGCACTCATTGACCATACTTCAGTCTGGAAGGATGTCTGAGTGTGCAATAGGGCTCATGCTGCTTAGAGGCAGGGAATTTGACTGGTGTCCATCTACTGTATGTTCCCCGAAGGGTGTAGGGGTGTCTCTGTCAGGTTTCACCCACTTCTGCTCCGTAGGCATTTCAGGGGATGGGTGGAAGCAGTATTCTGGTCAGTAGTCAGAGGCATGGCCATGGGCATAGTGAACGGTGCTGCCTGTTTGGTGTGTTTTCTGGGTGGGTGTATCTCTGGCCATTATGTACCTGCATTCAGCAATTTACAAGTGTCTCTCCTGTTTTGTCTCCCCATCCCTGTTCTCTTGTGTTTGTTTGGTACAGCATCAACATCAGACGAGGGAGCTGAGGCACCGGCACGTGGGGAGGCAGCGTCCCACGGATCCTCCGAGGCAGAGACAACCAACGCCCAGTGTACCAGTGGGTGGGAGGGCGAGGGGACATCCAGGGGGGAGGCCACTACCACAGGAGGTAGTGACTCTGAGACCTCCTCCGATGGGGGCCCCCCCAGCGGTGGAGGACCCTAGTGCACACACCACTACTGTTACATCTTCCGCCACCCCCCATTCCATCACCGCCCTCCCTTCTGCTCCCCACCGAGTTGCCCGTGCCCGACCACCCAGAAAGGTGGGCGTCTCCTTCGCCCCAGGCATCTCCTCCCCTGCCCCAGTCAGCCCTGCTGCCCTCACAGAGGAGGCTATTGACATCCTGAGAACCATCTCTGTAAGGCAGACAACCATCGTCAATGCCATCCAGGGGCTAGCATCAGAGGTGCAGCAGACAAATGCCTGTCTGGATGGCATTCATGGTGCCGTGTACAGCAGCCAGTTTCCCTGGCCATTCCGTCCCCCCTCCAACCTCCTCTACCCCTTCCAGCGCCCCACTCACTTCATCCGTCCAAAGCACACATTCAGACACGCTGACAAGCACATTAACACACAAGAACCACACTTCAAAACACAAGCACCACATATCCCACCACACGCATTCACACAGCCAACAGACACCTGAACACACAACAATGTTCACTTCCCCCAGTGTGCCCACCTCTTCCGCCTCCCTGTCTGTCTCCTTTACATCCACACCCTCATGCACTGCACCTTCACTCACTGTTACTACTCCTCTTCCTGCACTCACCACAATAGCAGACAGCCATACATGCACCACATACACCACAGCTGCACTCACTACCTCTACTGTAGTTGACACATGCAGCACACTCATCAAACTTGCAGACACCCACACAACATACATCCACACTAGCTGTCTGTCTTCTCCCACTGTGTCCACCCCCACCTCCCAAGACACACAAATACACCAAGACACCAACCCATCAGATATCCACCACACCACAGCATACTGAGCAGTCACCTGCACCCACTACATGCACCCCTACACCACATACATCAACTCCCTCTGCCTCCACTCCCACACCCTCATCCACGCCTACCGCAATTGCTCCCAAGAAACTTTTCCGCTCCCGTGCTGACCTCTTCCAACCCACTGGCCCACCCCTTCTTGCCCCCAAACAGGTTCACCTCCTTGCCCTTTCCACTCCTTCCACATCACAGCCCACCCCTGTCCGCCCTTCACATTCCCCTGCCCCTTCCCCAGATAAGAAAAAGGCCCGGACAGAGCCTAGGCTATCCAGCTCCACCGGAGCCAAACAGCCCCCAACCCCTTCAAAGGAGAAGCCCACCCCCTCCACCTTCCTAAAGAAAGTCAAAGGTCCACCCCCACTGAAAATCTCTACTCCCACCACCCCCTGCCCCCCTTCCGTGAGGTGCCTGGATGCCCATATGGTGCCCCATTTTGTGGAGTACCAAGCACTTGTGGGAGTCAGGTTGGGCCGGTTGTGGCCCATGACAATTGTCAATATACGGACTGGCCATTGGCCCTGTTTGGACTGTTTGGCTCAGAGCTTGTGATTAAAGTTTCTGTGTAGCCTGTGTTTGGGCTGCACGCCGTTAAACCCTAGTCATTTGTTTCACTTTTTTATGGGTGTGGGGCTTTTGTATGTACTATGGTCAAGTTGGATTAGGCTTGTATCGGGTAAGTACCTCTGGCTGTGGGGTGTGTGACTTGTGCTGCTGTGAAGGGTTGGGAGGGCGTTGCAGGGTGGGTGGAGTGGGTTGGTATGTAACTGTGCCCTTTCCTCCCTTGTTTCATAGGTTGCGGTACTTACCATCGTACATCTTGCAATACACAAATAATTGTGATTAATGCAGAGATTCATATATGTCATTAGGTGATATACAAATACGAAATATAAGTTGATCAACAGATACATTTAGGCAGAAGTATAATGTGTGTAATGATGGTTTTAGAGTAGCATCTTTTTGGGAAAAATAAAAATAAAAATTGCCACTTTTAAACGACTATCTCAATTGTTACCATACGATCGCACACAGATGCCATGCACGCATACGGTTTTGCAGCTGGCACTAGTGATCAGGCCTCAAGCAACGGGAAGAGGGAGAAACAGGAGTAACTTACACCTCCCCAAGTAGTCTGTCAAATGTAAGTGCTTTTTTCTCATTGTCTATTTGATGTCATTTAGAGCCATGAGGCCAAAAGCATTCTGTTACTCTTTTACCTATCTATGATATTGAATATTTCACATTTTCCTAATCAACTTTGTAGTTTAACTGCTCTGTTGGTGTCAGAACTCATTACAGAGTACAGTGTGGCACTCACAGCCATGGTGGTTGAGGCCTTTAACTTCTGATGTCTCAGGACCCAACCTACTATGGATCCTACCTACTCAATGGGACCATGTACCTCTCCTGAAAAAGAAGTATTTTATTTCTAATTCTACATATACAAAGTAATAATGACTTTATTTGTAAGCAACAACACAATCTCTTTGAGGTGGGGGCTATAGTTTTTGTCAGACAGATCCATGTGCCCTCTTTTCTTTGCAATGTGATCAGGGTTATTCTTCATTCACTGCTGTCCACATCCATGGAATGCTCACTACTGGGCTGTACTCAAGAGTTCCCCTTTGACTATTTGGGAATTAATCAAATGTGTCTGTGATGCCACAGGACATTAAATAGCAAATTCTCTGAGGCCCAGCAGGACAAATTCAAGTCTCACCCACTCAGGGCAGGGTTCACATCTTTTACCATGCAGAGAACTGTTCTGTCAGTGGGCTTCATAGCAGTTTTGAGACTTGCATTTTGCCTGAATCACATAACTGTATAACTATAAAGAAAACATAAATAGAAGACAGGGTTGTTCATATTTAGGTTGAACGCCTTAATGTCTGTTTAACAACTTGTAATAGTGGTTATTCTAGAAACATAAATTAGTAGAACTGTCAGTTTTTATTTGACTATTCCAGAAATAGTTGCTAGTTTACATTATGCCTGACAGAATTAATTATGAGATATCTGTATAGTATTGTTAATACGATTCATCATATTAGTAAAAGGAGATAGATTTACTTAAACCTTCTTCAAGATGACATTAATAGAGGTAATATTGTGCTGCAGATGCATGGATTTTAATGTGATTAGATTTAGATCTTGGAGCTCACACTGGATTGAATAATTTAGAAATTATGCAATACTGGATTTGAGAGGAACTTATCATTAGAATCTGTTTTGTAACTTATTGGAAGATGAGGGGAAGATCTAACTTCAGGGGAAATAAATTGGATTAAAAGACAAATGTTCCCTCACCATCTGTTGACAGCAGCTGTTCATATCCAAACTGATCGGATCTGGTCAGCTTGATATGAAGTGATACCCAGGGTCACGGCACCTATTGTCTTCCTGCATTTTCTGGATATTTTATTGTGAGAACTGATGGGTTACTTATAGATATTTGTATGCTCTTTCCAAACACTAAAGAGCAGACAATAAATAAAACAGAATATAACCTGTATTTGGTAACTGATTGTTTATAAAAATAAGTGGCACATTGAAGTCAAGCTTCCTGCACATTGAAGTCAAGCTTCCCCGATTCACTTACTGAGACTCATTGTCTCTCTTGATAGTTAAGCTAAGGATCCTTTTGTAGCTCAAGCAGCTCAGAATGACCAAGGCATGCATCTGTTTTGGTATTTTTCTGGAAATTGTAAAATTCAAAATGAGGACAATAATTCTATTCTACATAGTTAATATAAGGAAAGAAGTGTTCTTTTGAGGAAAATCAAGCTTTCAGTCCCTTAATCAACATATTTATTTTAGAAAAATGTCAGATTCATTCGGATCATCAAAATCAGCTTTACAAACATGCAAGTGGTTTGGACTTGAAGAAATACAATCGCACTAAGTATAAGTCAGATACACTGTGCTACCTTAAAATGTAGTTTAACTAAGAAACATGTTGTTTCTAAAATCGGAATTGGTCTTTACATTGTGTAGATTTTAGTAATTTGAGTCATTTGATTACAGCCATCCGGGATGTTGACATTACAAGACAGATGCACTGCCATTCAATATACAATCTGAAGAAATTGTGCCTACAAATGAGACAGTTCTCACTTGTAATTTTTCAATTTCTTTTGAGAAATTACTTGTCAGTTCATGATGTCATCTAGAGGGTAAATGTTGTTCAGCAAAAAGGTAATTATCAGCATTCATTTGTAAGTTACGAATTTCATAAAAAATGTAATGATTTATTATTTAATGAAATAGGTTTGGTAAGCTGTGGGTGCTATGATTTGAAATTGCAGGGTCATTTTGCTGTAACTACATCTGAAGTTCTTTCTGCTCGACCTTGTTAGTGGCGCATGTAGCATATAGAATATGCATAGTTTGTTCTGTTTTAGTTGTATTGAAGTGTGTCAAAGGGGCATCAACTTATTTATTTTAGCTCCTGTCATCATTCCCTGTATTGTAGCACATGTGTGAATAGAATGTACGGTAGAGTTCCATTCACAAAGGATACAATAAAACATAGGTAGCTGTAAATCATGCAACTAAGATAGGTCATTTTATGTCACTCATTGAGAAGAACCAATGACAGGGGAGTTGGTATGATAAAGCCTTAAGAATGACCAAACTTGAAAATTATGAGATGGATGGTCACTATTAAATTCTAGTCATACTCCCATTCTAAATATAAAATGCAAATCTTTATTATCTACATCTCAAGTGCTGCTAAAGGATACAATGACTGAATAAACTGTCAAGGAATTGGGAAAATATGTGATATGTGATATATACATTACAGCTTTGAAGCTGTTTCATAAAATTAAACGAAGCATAGAAGAAATATTCAGACATAAATTGATTTTTTTTTATTGTTCCGTAAAGGATCACATAATAAACAATTATATTGGTATTGATGCCAGTTACAAAATTTCAGTTACTGACTATGAGAGTCAGCACATCAATTTCAACTATAGAATCATTAGAAAATATTTGTTATATCCCACTTAACAGACAGAACAGTGAGCCTTACAGTTTAAGGTGTCAGACCCACAGTACTGTAATAGGAAGGTAATGAATTAGGTGTCCAATGCAAGGCAAGTACTTACATAACCCATATGTGTACAGCAAGAAAAAGCCAAAAATGAGGCATGCTGTTACCGCATTGATTTTCCTGACAGTTGGTCTTATTTGAAAGATTGATATTAATTGATTTTGATCAAAGTTTCGATGAAGACAGTGTTGAGGATTATGAAGCTATATGGTAGTGGTATGACTGGTTTAATCCTGAAATTTCAGAAAAGAGATTGTGAGAAAGTATCTGCATTGAAGACTGCTTATCCTTGTTCTAGGTAGTTCATATAAATCTATGTGACCTGGACTGTATTCCTGCTCACCCTGCCTTTCTAGTTGACATATTTTACGGAACAATGAGTTATGCTTGCTCTCAGAAACACTTCACACCTAAGCAAGCACTAAAGCTCAACAATTCACTAAAAAAACTTAGGAAACTTAGCACAGAGTGATTAGAAATTGAAATGACAATGTAAGATCATGCATTGTTGCTAACTTTTAGGGTAAAAATGTACTAAAAGACCAGTACCGAGTAGGTGCTCGGTGAACTGGAAGACCATCCAGATTCCTAGATTTCATTGTGCATGATACCTCCTAATTTAAAGATTGTTTGGTTCAGTAATCTTGAAAGAGACCAGCACATTTTGGAATCTTTCTGTTTGTCTCATTTTATACCAATGTTTACACTCTACAAGCACACAGAGCACCCCATCGCATCCCTTTTGACCTACATCTTTGAGACTCAAATGCTCAAAGCTGATTTTCTGAAACATCAGGGTGAGAATCTGTATGATTCAGTAATTGGGAGAGGGGAAGTTTTGCAATTCTGTTTATTTATCACATATTCTGTTTTGTGATCTGCACCTATTTTGTATAGTAACTGCAGCAAAAATAATAGTAATAATAACAATAATAACAATCACAACAATAACAACATTACTGATAGTAAGAACAGCAATAGTAATAATATTACTGTTGCTTTGCCAAACTACTTATATTACAAAATGTCTGTACATATAAGAGAATGAGTATTAATCCCAGAAATATTAATATTAGTAGTAGTAGTGGTATCAGCAGCGACAGCAGTAGTAGTAGTAGTAATAGTAGCAGTAGCAGAAGCAGTAGTTATAGAGCATTTTTGTAGAAGTACAAAAAGTTGTAGGAATAGTGCTTATGTTGATATGTTGAATATATTAAACTATCTGGAGAGGAAAACATATGCATGTGTTTATTTATTTAAGCAGTTTTATAAAATATGTCACTTTGTAACAGTTTCAGAGTGCTTTGGGCTAGATTCTATCTAAGACTCATTTAGTTCCAAAAACTCTACATGAGTGGGATAGTTCAGACGTCCTGAAAACTGTATTGGAAATATTGTGTCTTGGAGAGTTCCTGTTAGTGAGAGGGGAGCAATCTCTTCCTGAGGAGTGGTGGTCTAATTTACTTGTTGCTGTATGAAAGAGGTTTTTAAAAAGATAGGTCCTGAGGTAATACATTAACTTTAGGTAGATAAGTTGATATCTTAATGATTTGTCTATTTCATTCCAGATATAGGAGGCCAAGACTTTCAGTGAGCTTTCTCTGTGTTTGACTTACCTCGTTTTGCTTTGGCATTTGTGGATCCTAGAGTTCCTGTATGTTGATAATGAGAGGCCATCTTATTCATCTTAAGAGGGTATTTGCCTGAAATCCCATGTGCACGAAGCATTGTGCCATACACAGGTTGCCTTGAAGTAATGAACCCCCAGTGGATGGTAATCAAACCAAGGGTGAAACACTTGTCTTTTTTAGGTTAAGGTACAATTTGGCTGCTTCATTCTGAGATCACTCCAATTTCTGCATTTTTTGAAGGCCATCAAAGCTGAGTTTGCAGTAGTCGAAACATGAAAATGCCGGTGTGAGTTCAAATAATTGATTGTCCTCTACAAGTTGGTATGCTTTGTTTGGCCTTCATAGCTGATGGCTTGTATTTTTAACCACATGATTTATCTGGTAAATAAATGGCAGCTCAGAATAAAACATGTTTACTATATTTGTTTGGATTTAAAGTCAGGATTGGAGCTTTTCTGGCATAGATGGTCATTTTTGGTTGAGAGTTGAATTGGTGTTCGGGACACTGCAAGAAAAAAGAACCTCTATTTTTCATCATTCGTTCAGTGGAATCTATTAGAATTATGTGACATGTTTCCAATCTCAAGGCCTGAAAGATCCCATTCACCAAAATGGACAACATTTACTCTTCTTGCCTCAACACTGACATTTCAGATTGTATGAAGAAGTGTAATTGCACACCAATAGTAGTGATAGATCAGACTGATTTCTACTGAATGGATCCTTTTTGAAGGTTTTAGGGTATACTGTGGATCTCTAAAGAACTCACAACCTTCCAATTTGATCTTAGTGAATAGAAAATGGCTGAGCTATGAATAGGTGGTATGATTTATCAATGTAATTTCATCCATTGCTATGCAGATTTTTCTTTGCAGGGTAAAGCAAAAAATGAGACATTCTTCCCAAACACATCCTTGAAGGCACAAACTGCTGAGACACTTTGCAGTATTGCTTCTCATGACATGGGATAAGTGTCTGCTTTGGTCTGTGGGGTAGATGAGTTACTTGCATTCAATGATAACAATGAACCTTTTTGGTATTATTGAACATGGAGTGGTATTCTGACACCTTTAGGGGTTGTAAATAGTTAATTACTATTTGCAATTGATACAAGTTCACTGCATGAATAGACCGAACAGGCAGCCATGGTTTGCCATATGTTGCCAGTGGAACTGGTACTGTTATTTCTGGGATTAATGATATGTCAGTTTTGTTCAATATATGTTGTCCCAGTGGTGCATTCAAAAATATGATTGACAATGCCAGTAACATGAGATGGTTACAGATACATATAGAAACCTGAGCTATTCTTAAATTGATTAAATTGACTAAAACACAACCAATAAGAAAATATGAACTGCAATGTGTGATCGTTTTCATCCTCTTTTTATTGTAAAGGCGATCAAGCAGAATGATCTATTTTACACAGTTGAAACATACATGTTCAAGCACTTAATGATCCAGGCTGATATTTTTCATCAAAAGTCTCTTATGGGATGCTGCTAACCTTTTTTGCTCCTCACCTGAAATTATAGTTTAAGGCTTTAGTGTAAACACACTTTAAATGTACAAATGACCTTAATAGAAAGCTGTCCCCCTCTGTTGATTGAGTTGTTAACATTGCAAGATGCATGCACTCGATGGACATTCAGCAGATAATGCAATATCTTAAATTCTGAATTGATTACCTGTGATCTTCTGAGTGAAATCAAAAATAGAGGCAAGCATTGTTAAAAATGTGCTGGGGATTGAGTCTTTTTATTTTAATGCCGTTAGCACATATGCACATATCACTTGACAAAGTGTTATTAACCAGAGTGAAGGAGCAACCCATAACTCTATAATTCCACTGTTTGACATTGATTTGTGGTACGTGACACTGAGATGCACACCAAGCCCTGCACTTCAAGCTGCTCTTTTTTGAATATGAAAGCCATACAAAAAGTAATGGGTGGAATGTTTGAATTAATCTCAGCCTCTGGTAATTATTGAGTCCTACATACCAGTCCACTGTTATTGTGCACAGCATGCCACCTCAGTGTAGTCCCAGCTATATAATCAGCTGTGCCCCTGCTCCAATTGGAACAGACCAGCCCGAACTGTCAAGACAGGTCCTCCTTGAAACAGGACTCAAGCAACACAGGACTGCTATCACTTTTGTTATTGGCCCATCAGCCAAATATAGCTTGATTCCAGTGACACAGTGTGCACAAGACCCATTTTTGAGCGTACCCATCCCACTCAGGGAGACATACCAACTTATACAAAACGTGATGGATGGAATGTTTGAATTATTCTCAGCCACTGGTTCTTACTTGGACTGCATCCCAATCAATTGTTATTTTGTAAAATGAAAGCAAGGATGCATATTGGGCTAAGAAATATGGCCAAACATGAATAGCTTGTGCGAGAAGCCACACTTGTGCTTGCTAAATATGCTCTTGTGGTACAATTGCTGTTTCAAAAGTTACCTATAAGTACAAGAGCAGGAGTAATTACATTAGTATTGGTAATTCTGCATCAAAGAGTAACATGGAATTAACAACATTTCTCCAATTACTCTATGTAATTGAAATTCCACCCAGGCCTAATTAATATTTTACCACCAAAGCCATTTGAAACAGGAAGGGGACCTCAGGGGACATCTTCTCATTTAAGAATGTTGACTAAAGCTTTCAATGGGAGCATGCAGTGGTCCACATGTCCATTGCTTGCTTCTAAAAACTGTTTGTATAACTTTACAATTTTTTAAAAAATTCATGTCATTTTCCTTTTGGGCTAAACACGCTCTTCTTAATTAGAATGTTGCTTTATTTAAACACACTTGCAGATATGGTGGTCTCCTGACCCCAGCAGCCCACCGTTCTTGTGACTCTAGCCAAATATAGTGAGTCCCAATTTGTGATCTGCCTGATGCATATTATTGAGGTAGGTCAATTGTGACCTACTACAATTCAACATTTTGTGAACAGACCTACTGGTACATAGGTAGGTTTTCAATATTCTTTTTAATTTACAAAAAGTCAGTGCACAATTTGTAACCACCTTTTGAGAATGAAAAACTTGTAAATCAGGCCCATGGTGTCTAATATGTTCAAGAATCAAGATATGGCAGTATGTCTCAGTTCACTGTAAATGAGCACCTTGAATTATGTTAGCTAACAGTAAATCTGTGTTCGAGGTGGCTGGTTATGAGTAGCACACTTCCTATGTTGCCTCTTGAAAGATATTTACAAAGATTAATTTCTTAAACATAAGAGAACATATTGAGCGACTAACTTAATCCACTATTAAGGGGGGATTTGAGGGGTTAGTAACAAAGAGAAAGAACTGTTTAATGTTAGTTTTTCCCACCCTCTTGTCTTTGGAGATATGCAAAAAACATCTGAATTGAAAAAAGTCTTGTAGCAGGAATATCTGTTTCTACAGAAACATGATATCTTTGATCAAGTGTGTCACACTTGCATCACTGCTATTGACTCAACTAAATTGACTCAATTTTGAGAAATGGGAACTGGTTAACTTTTTCTGCAGCAGTGGCTCCTTGTTGAAAACAGACACAGTTTGAAATTTGAGCCACAGATTCCTAAGCTACTTTGTAGGCTAGCATGAACTCAATGGCACACTACCATACCTCCCTTCTCAAAATGCCAGATTTGTCTATGTACCCTAATTCCAAGAACTGGGTGTGGGTCAGCTCACCTATTTTTGTGGATTACTTGCTTGTGGATATGGGGATTAATTTGTCTTTAATTATAGTTAGAATTATCTATTTCTTATCTATCCACTACAGAACAAAATCTGTGCCATGTCAAATAGAGGTCTGAGATTGTAAAACATGGGGTTACTTGCTGAGAGGGGTGTACTCAAGCAGGAACCATTATCCTTGACCAGGTGGAGTCACGTGCAAATCTTAAAGTTACCTGAGCTCAATTATCGGGTAACGTGGCACAGAATAGTTAGCCTTAACTCAGAGGCAATGTGTAATGTATTTGTGCAACACTGCAAACAGTAACAGAGTAAAAACATACCACATAATGATCCCACATCAGTTTAGAGAAATAGAGTATTTTTAAAGAAATAAAACAAGTCCAAAAGAACAAATATCCATGGAGTTGAATTAGAGCTATTTATATTTTAACATTTCAGTAAATATAGCAACAAAAAACACAAAGTGTCAACTCTAGACATCTGGTCATGCCAGACTGGGACAAAGCCAGAAGTTCAGTACAGGGACCTAGTGTACCCACTGAACAAGAGTACTTTAAATTCTGGTCAGTGAGAAGTTTGCTGTTGAGGAGCTGTGACGGTTCAGAGGGGCTGTGAGACTGCAATGCGAGAACCTGCATCAATTTTGAGGCTGCCATTGACAAGAGATTTGAGTTGCAGGGGCCTGATACAAGAAACATTTGTCTATGTGGTGGTTGTGATGTGGGCTGCGAGGTTGATGGGGAGTCCTTGAGTTGGGAAAACCCTCACAAAAGAGGTGCTGCATTGGTTCTGCGTGGGGTTGAACCATGGAGCACAGGTAATGCATCAGTTCAGCTGGATCCACAGATGGGCTGACAAAGCATCTTCAGGCCCACTTTGAAGGGTCTAGGGCTTAGGTGCCACTATTTGGCAGGGTAGGGCTAGAAGACAGCAGAGTCCAGGTGCTGTGTTCAAGGTTATTGGACCCTTCCTTCCCTAAGGCACTAGCCAGGAAGCCAGCCAACTAGCTCTTGGAGTTACACTAGGGTCCTGGGATCAACAGATGCATGTCCAGTCCTTCTCATACAAGCATGATGCAGCAGGTCATCATGGCATGGTAGCAGTCCTTCAGAGCAACAGTCCAGCATATAGTTGAGGTCCTTCCAGCAGCACATCAGTCCTTTTTGGCAGAGTATCTACAGGTTCAGAAGTGTAGAGAAAAGCTGGTGTCTGGGGCCCCATATTTATACCTGGGTCATTGTTTGGTAAAGGTTTTCTTTTGAAGTCTTGTTGGCTTTCCTGTCCTTGCACTGCACTAAGTACAGGGGGTATGCAGCACTTAGTTTGAAGGCAGGGCATAGCCTAATTAAGTAGGGCTGCACCCAGCTTTGCCCTTCTACCCCATCAGCAATAGCTCATCCAGGCACACATGAGTTCTGTATTGTGTGTGGCCATCTAGGAGGACTACACAAATCCAAGCTGTCAGCTACACCCAGTCATGTGACACAGAGAACGTCTACAGGCATTAAATGACTAATGCAGTAAAATGCCAACTTTCTAAAAATTACATTTTCAAAATTGTATTTTAAAATCTGACTTCACCATAAGAGTAGGTCTGGGAGTAACGGAGTACCTCACAGAGTTTTACTCCATAGAACTTAACAGCTTTATAAAAAAAACTCTGCAAGCGTCTGTGGAATTCTGCAAACGCCACAAAAATTGCTCATCTGGCCCAGTGCTAAATTTGTGAAAAAAAATGTGCTGGTGCCCAAAGCTCTCCTCTGAAATACATGGCTGCTGCATCTAAATGTGTGAGCACAGAATACTGAGGTAGCGTAATCCTAAAGACATTTTGGGCCTCTTTAGTCTATTTACTGCCACTTCAGCTCACTCTTGCAGCTTTCTGCTTTCTCCCTTTGTACGCTTTTTTGTTTTTCCCTTCTGCCATCTTTTCTATATGTGCCTTTTGCTTGCAGTAAATGCTTAAGGAAGAAAAATAAACACTGACTCCCAAAAATAAATGCCTGTGCCCCCCACCAGAAACCACTGGCTCAAATTAAGCACTGGTCTGGCAATTTGTGCTGCTGTTTCAGGCCAGTAGAGTGTTCCACATTAAAAAATCAGTGTGAATGGCACCACTCGCTGCACAAAGGCACTGCTGTTTTGTTTTGCCTGTTCCAGTCGCTGTAACATTTTCCTATATCTCCATTTTTCATCCATCCTTATCGAGCTCCATCTGATATTTCCTATTCCTAAACCCAACTTTTTCTTTTACTTGTTTAGTTACTGTCTCACTTTCCCTGTGTTTATTTTATGTGTCTGTGAATATTTATGATGTCATCAGTGATGTCATCAATGATGTCATTTGAGATGTCATCAGTTATGTCATAAATAATATCATAGAACACATCAAGAGTGATGTCATATGTGAGGTCATCAAAAATGCATGACCGGGTGCAAGTTATAGTTAGGATTGCTAACTATAACTGGTGAGTTTCTGTTTTTCTTAGTTCAAAACATTAATGTTGTCGCAGGGAAATTCACCTACCTATAAAGTTACTTTAACCTTTGATTTTTTAATGAATTTCTATTTATTTTTTTAAATCAAAACCAAAAATCACATCTAGCTATATATTGTTTTTTAAAAGTAAATTAATTATTTGTGTCTATGCACAGTAGAATGATTTGCGATATTTGCAGTGCTGTGACATTATTTTGTAAAGAGAGTTTTGTTAACAAGGTATGGTTTCTACTTTGCAAAATATTTGAAAAATATGTGTGAGTGTTAAACAGTTACAAATTCAATATTTGAAATGTTAATGTGTAGTTGCTCAGTTCTTCTAACTCTCATATGGATAGAGCATGACCTCAATCTATTTTTAAGGCGCCATTAATCATTCAAGAGCCTCCACATGTTAACTAAAACAGGTCTTTGTAGAGCAACCCTTTAGTTTTATCATAGATATTGCTTTTACTGTGTTACTTTTTTTTGTTCTTAAAATTATTCATGAACGTCTTGCAGGAGCCACAGTATCCCACCATAATCAGCAGCTCTTGTGACCCTCTCGGGAGAGTTCGGAGCACTCACAAGAGCCAGGGAGGCAACCCCTCTTTTACTGCCCGAGAGAGTCCAGTGATTTCTGGTATGCTTCTCAGAGCTTCTTGTGAGATCGTAATTTGTCAAATGGAATTTGCATTTACACTGAATATATTCTGATGTAGTATTTATACATTAAATACACCAGAATAGTAAAAGTGTGTTTTATTCTAATTAAATACAATCTATTATATAACTGTGGAGAAAAGTAAATAACTTAGATTTATGAAAAACCAACATGGTATATGTGCATGAGTCCACCATTGGTATATAGCATCCATTGATATTCATTTGTTTGTTTTATGACCTTTTATTAATATTAGAAAATGTTCAATCATTATATAGTCAGTATCCTTGATAAGACACATAGGGGGTCATTCTAAGTCTGGCGGGCGGCGGAGGCCGCCCGCCAGACTTCCCCCCTCCAAAATACCGCTCCGCGGTCGCAAGACCGCTGAGGGTATTTTGGCTTTTGCACTGGGCTGGCGGGCGACCGCCAAAAGGCCGCCCGCCAGCCCAGTGCAAAAACCCTTCCCACTAGGACGCCGGCTCAGAATTGAGCCGGCGGAGTGGGAAGGTGCGACGGGTGCAGTGGCACCCGTCGCGTATTTCAGTGTCTGCAATGCAGACACTGAAATACAAAGTGGGGCCCTCTTACGGGGGCCCCACGACAAACCATACCGCCATCCTGTTCCTGGCGGGAGAACCGCCAGGAACAGGATGGCGGTATGGGCTGTCAGAATCCCCCATGGCGGCGCAGCAAGCTGCACCGCCATGGGGGATTCCCAGGGCAGCGGAAAACCGGCGGGAGACCGCCGGTTTTCCCTTTCTGACCGCGGCCAAACCGCCGCGGTCAGAATGCCCTGCGGGGCACCGCCAGCCTGTTGGCGGTGCTCCCGCCGACCCTGGCCCCGGCGGTAGTGAACCGCCGGGGTCTGAATCACCCCCATAATGACAAGAAAAATTAATGTTTTTCTGCCTATTTGTATTCACTTACTTATTTGTAAATAGTGTGTGTTCCAGAACTTTGGTTGTCGGAATATAAGTTTTCAAGGTAATCTCTGCTTTACTGTAGGAGCCACATCATCACACTCAAGTTAGCCAGATACATTTGTAAGGTAGACTGTGTAGGGAGTCTTCCTTAGGCACACAATCTGTTTTTGAGCTTTCATGATGTTTTGCATTATAGATGCTGGTGACTTCTTGTGGGGTAATAGAGATGTAACAGTGTGAGATTCAATAGTACTTTAGCTTCTTTGCTAATTATACCTATGCTTATGTCTTTTATATTTCCCTATACTCTAGATCTGTTGCCTGTCTCACATTTTTTGTTCGCTCGGCGTACCGGAAACGTAACCAGATATTAACATTTCCAATGCTACCTAATGACTTTTGAGTTTCTTCAGGTACACGTTTTTAAAAAATTGGTTGACCTTTGACCAGCATCAACTGTCAAGGATCACCAAAAACTATGATGTGTTTATCTCCTAACAAAACCTTATGGTCAGTTCTGAGCATCTCTCACACCCTCAGATGAATAGAAGGTAGCATAAGGTTTGACACCATTCCATGTTCATCAATGATCAGAACTTTCAATTTCTTGAGAACTCTGGTCACCGCATGATAAGCATCACCAGATAATGTTAGGTATTCTAGTTTGTCATGTCCCACTGTCAAGATAAGTAGGATGTGCATTGTGATTCCTTTAATGTTGTAAGCAGCTAGTCCAGAGAAGCAGTCACAACACATGAAAAATAAGAGCTTGTTTATCCCTGAACAAATGCAGAGAGCACGTAATCAGAAAAGGTTTTACTGTACCTGCCTGACCACTAACATAGAGAGGTTTAGGCTTGAATATTTTTCTACTACATTCAGACTTATCATGTAGCAGTCCATGCTCTGCAGATTGTGTTATTTGCTAGAAAATCTTCAGCTATTCTTAATTTAGTTGTGAGATCAAACTTTCTAAATCAATGCTTTCACTCCTCCCTTGACCCATAGATGTTTCTACTTCATTCATTGCTATGGATGCATCTTTTTCAATGATAGGCTGGACAGGGGTATCTTACCTATTAGTCCTTTTGTAGTTTTCTATGTATATCCTTGGAATATCATTTAACAGTAGCTCTAATATTGTTTTTATTCTTAAGGAAGTATTAAACCTGTCACACCATTCATAGGATTCATTTCTCTGTGTGAGAGCATATATAAATTGAAACGTTAAGGCATTTTACTTAAAACCTTATCTGCTGCTATCTCTTCCCATACATCCATCATCTCTGTCTTTCCTGACTTTGTTAGATATGAAGTGATGTATCGAGCTACAGCAATATAACTGTCTGCAGCAAACTGAATATCCATGTTAGCATTCCACATGGACAGGATTATTGGATTGTAATCATTAATAGGTTTTGAAGCCTCACTTCTTTTCAGGTCATGTGTATTTTTAGAAGATTTCCTAGTAACACTGTGTCAGACTGCAAAACATAATACTGTTTATTCTTCCTTTCAAGATTACAGACCAAGGGAATCCAAAATGACACATACTGTAGTATTTCCCTTTTGCTTTGTATCCCAGTCAACAATATTTGCCAAGTTTATGAGACTAGAATCTCAAGACTTTTTGTCTACAGGTTTTGTTCTGAGACTCTTCTGGAATTTTGCAAGTTACATATTGCCCAATGAATGACAACACTGAGTCATTAGAATCTTCACTAACCTTTGGTGCATCTTTCATCCACAATAACATATGGTGCTCCTCTAGTTTCGTATTATTTTCATCAGAAAAATCTACAACCTTACCTAGTGGTGGATTCTTTTTATTGTAGATACAATTAAGCATGGCTTGAAGTATCGACAAACATTTGCAGGATCAATGGAACACCATTCACCTGGAGACTCGGTATCAATTGCTGGAATGTTTGCATTAGTTTGCCTGAGGAAGTCATGAAGGTCATCCCAAGCATACTCTGTACAATTCAAAGTAGCAAACCAGGAGGGAACATCTAGTTTGCGTAACATACATTTCAGTTCACCATGATGGCAGAACAAATATTCATTGGTATCAGGTTGGCAAGGCATATTATTCATAAAATTACTTTCTAGTACCTCATCTTTACCATGTATGTTTTCCACAAACTAGCTAGCACCCATGTCATTAAACCATGTCCCTGTTGTCATAAAATGGCCCACAGCATAAGACAACACTGAGTGATCACATTCAAACAAAAGGTAGAAAATGTATAATATATTTTGCCTAAAATGGGGCTTCTCTGTTTATAATCTACTGCATCTATATTCTGATGCAAGAATCTTGCTGAGGACTGCCATCATACCAACCACTTTGTCCTACAGGAAACAGCTACAAGAAATATCAAGCTTCTAAACTTTTTTCACACACACTTACTAGTTTTCCTTTTGCTTGCTTCATTTATTATAATTCGAAAGCATCGCCTCTCATATATATATATATATATATATATATATATATATATATATATATATATATATATAATAATATAATAATATAGAGGGTGGATGCTGTAATATTCATATATTTCATCTGCCTTACATAAAATAACCTCTTCAAACTGATCAGAGGAAGCTGGTGTGGAATTTTCTGTTCTAAGACAGGTAATATGTTCCTCTATATCAATTAATGTGTAAAATGCATTTTCTATTTTAACCTATTGTAAATCTCTCTTAACCATATCAATGCTGACAATTTCATGCTAACTTTTGTTTTCTCTTTGATAGGATCTCCATTTAGTAAAACCTGTAGTGGTTCATTATCGTCTTGATACATCCCTGTGGTTTCAATATTTTCCTTCATATTCAAAGGTCAGTACACAACTTCAACTTTCAAACCTTTTAATAGTTCAGTAGAAGGAAATTTTTAATTTTAGTTTCCATTCCAACAAGGACTTGGTAGGGATGCACTGTTTTATGTGAACAGCCTCATACACATTCAGGTTTGAAGTTGAGGAGGATTTGGAAAAAACTTCCAATTTGTTATGAATTCCTCTAGTAGGCCTTTTATTATCATCCAGTTGTTCGCCTATACAGCATTTACAGACAAACTGGCTTATTCACACGTCAAACGTGTCCTCAGTACTCAAATAAAGAGCAAGTTTAAACTAGATTGCTCTCTTCTGTTTTTTCATAAATGTAAAAAAAATATATATGTGATTTGTAGTGAGATCGCCTGCAAATAACATAACATTGTCTGGAATTTCTGCAGTTTTTCTTGCAAATGCATCAGTTGCCTTTGTATAATTATCTGACTCTGATGTAGCATTAGAATTTTCAAAGTTGCTCTCAACAAGCATCTCAGTCCCTTCACTTGGCCTTTCAGGACCGAAGTATAACATCCGCATATCATCTATTACAAAACTGACTTGAGAATATGTACCTGTTAATAGCATTAATTAGTTTCTGAAGCTACAGAACTGGAATTTTTACAAAATTCAATCTTCTTACGAGATTGTTCATTTTAGTGTGCTACACAGTTACCATCCATATGTGATCGAAAGTGCTGTCATCATCTGCTGTGATAACCAAGCCAAATGTCCTTGAAGGTTTGTTAGTTTTCTTATATGACAAAGATCAAGAATTCAGAGTTTTTTCATTTTTTTGTTTCACAGTTTCTCTGCTATATTTGTTAAGAACAGTCTAAGTTTGTCAGTCAACAGTTGTCTCATGTTATATACATTTCTGCATGTCCACTCAAAAACTGGATTTTGGAGATGTTGACCTAATACTTAGTACCATGTATCTAGGCACTATTTTTTCTTTTTCAATTTGTGTACCTTCATTGATTTCATATCCACAAACTTCTATGTCAATTGCAAACACTAACTCATTTTCTTTTAAATACTTTCCCTCATTAAAAAATGCCCCAGTAATGGAGGCGTGTATCCATTCTGCCTGGAAACTACTGCAGATGTTTGCTTTACTCATGTGAACCTTCTGACAAGATTTTTTCTCCAGTGGGTTAATCAGTTTATCTATACACCTAATTTTCTTCAAAATGAGAATAAATAGATATCTTTTGAATAAGAAATCATTTTCAAATAGTCATTCAACAACATTTGTCTGGTTTTGCAAAGTTTTTTTGTTGTTTTACCATGTTCATGAGATTCATATTATTACTACTACTCTTCTATGAAAGAGCTTCCAATGAACTTCTTTAAATATCTTTTTCTCAGCTCTATCTTGTTGGCCTCTTTTTTGAGGCATTATCTTTTTTTGAAGAATATTATGATGTTTTATTAGATGTTGATACTTTTTGTGTTGTAACCACACGTGTAGAAGAACACTTACATGATGTTATTACTTTTGGTATTCTTACTAGATTTGAATTTTCCTTTACCATAATTTTCTTTCTCTGTATCTGCTTTATGTTTGGATAGTTCTTTATAGTACTGTTGTTTTTTCTTCTTTCTCTTCTCTTGCTTTGTTGGCATCTTGAACTAACTGGAAACCCTATAGAACCAATTAAACACATATTATTTATTTCTGCTTTTCAAAGAGTACTTACTAATCAATTAAAGGTAGGCTTTGTGGTACTACATTTCAGCATTTTACAAATTCTCCATAGTACAGTTTCATCAGACACTGATCCTATCTCATGCTCCCCTTAACAGCAATCTCTTTAAGTCACAACTCAACAGACACCAATTGCTTAGTGTAGAAGGCCTTGCTAGTATCTTCTATACTACATAGCTTTATCAACAGAAAGGTATCTATTAATATTTCTGAAGAGAGTAAAGGGATCCTTACAAGGCCATAGACTAACTCTAGACCCCGTGCTACTATGTTTTACCAGAGGGGATATCAACAATAGTAAGGTTTGATATAAAATGAAAGCTTGGCATATAATTTTATAGATAGTGATTACCTCATATGTATCAGAACATTCTAACTCTCTACTAAGAGGTTTATAGAGGTTATAGATTGGGTGTACAATGGTGTACTGAGTAGTTCACCTGTGTACAAAGATATCTCCTGTGAGAGAACATGGGGCCAGATGTACCAAAGGATTTTATCCATTCTGTGTCTATGGGAAAAAGCTTTCGTACATATGGCCAATGGTGTATTAATGCGTTTACAGGGAGGAAGACTTCTACTGACACCTCTTAAAAGAGTAAACGGTTACTATAGAAGGTTTACGACAAGCACTAGGCCCTCCACCAGTGCGAAAGGCCATGGAGACGGCCAAAACGCATGTGTGTCTTGCATAACAATTGATTTCACTGCCTTCTGAGTGAGCGTGTAATCATTTTTGTCTGGCACACACTCCACCCCACCTTTAAACATATATATATATTGCAGGAAACCCACTCCTGAAACTCTCATGGTCTGGGAGGAGGTGGACTCAGCGGTAGATGCCCCGGAACTTACAGGGGAGGAAGTGGGCAAAGTAGAGACCCTGCCCGAGCTGTCCAACTGGCAGCAGGAAGGGGGTCACACCAAGGAGGTTTAGCATGGGAATGCCCTACTCATATGGATTTTTGGCAGCAGGCTGAGACCCAGGCAGCTGGTAATGCCTATGGAAACCACCTGATCTACTGGGATAATGGCCTCCTGTATAGTGAGCCTAAAGCGCCTTGTGTGCTGGTGGTCCGCCAGTGCTACAGGGCCTTTCTACTGGGGCTGTGTCATGATGTACCCCTGACAGGTCATTTAGGGCAGACCTTTGACAGCCTTGTCACCCACTTTTACTGACCCCAAATGAGTAAGTACTCAGATGAGTTCTGTAGATTATTTCCCACGTATCAGGTGAGTGGCAAGTCAGGGGTTAGGTGCAAAGCCCCCCTTCATCCTTTTCCTGTCATTGGCACACCCTCTGGAATGGTGGACACCATCATCATTGGGACTCTGGTTCCAAAGACAGCCATGGGCAACAGGTTTATCTTGGTTTTGTGGACCGTGCCTCCCAGTACCCTGAGGCTATCCCTCTGAGAAAGGTGACTGCACCCACAGTGGCCAGGGCACTGATGGGATCTTTACCTCTGTGGGGTTCCCTAAGGAGGTGGTATCCAACTGGGGTAATCCAGGATTTGTAAAGGCGCTGAATTATAGGCATGGGGAGATTAAGTAATTTGCCCAGAATCACATGTGAAAAACAGATTCGGACATGAAGACTCGAACCTGGTTTCCCCAGCTCCGAAGGTGGGAGCTCAAGCCATTGTGCCACATCCTCTCCCTCTACCATCTTCATGTTAGGGTACAAGAAGGCCATGTGGAAAGAGTGTGCAATAACCTAAAAGTTCTTCACTCTTTACCACTCTAAACCAATGGGCTCATTGAGAGATTCAACAGGACCCTAAAAGGCATGATTATGGGTCTGTCAGAATCCAGGAGACATAACTGGAACGTCCTCCTGCGCTGTCCTTTGTTTGCATATAGGAATGTACCATAAAAGGGGGTTGGCTTTAGCCCCTTTGAACTTTGGTATGGGCACCCTGTAAAAGGACCTCTTACTCTGGTGAAGGAGGGCTAGGATCAAGCTCCAAAGAAAGCACCTTATGACATGGTCAGTTACATAATGGCACTGCGCAATCAGACAACACAGTTTCAGAAACTCACCCACAAGATCTGGAAGCCAGCCAGGAGGACATGAAATGCTGGTATGACCAGAATGCCACCCTGATTGTGTTTCAGCCTGGCCGAAAGGTGTGGGTGATGGAGCATCTGGAGGCCTCGGCCCTGCAAGACTGCTGGTTTGGGTCTTATGAGGTGAAGGAGCGCAAGAATTATGTCACCTACTTGGTGGACATCAAGACTTCCAGGAACCCAAACGCCAAGTCCATTAAGAGTTTGTAGTTGGAGAACATGGCGGGCTACGGAGGTCACGTAGCGCGCTAGGGCGCTTTCCTGTTCCGGTTCCTGGGGGCGTGGCAGGTCGTGGCGGCCGAGCGGGCGGCTGCGAGTACACGGATGTGCACGCCGCAGCTATTGAGACCTGAGGCAATCTGGAGGACAGCGGGGGCTGTCTGGTGGCACCGGGCCGCGCTGGAGCTGCGCCGGACCCGTAAAAGTGTGGCGCGAATTCCCCTCCGGGGGAATAGCAGCAGAACGGGCGGAGCCGCTCCCGAAAAGTGGCGGCCGGGTGAGCAACCCAAAGAGAATCCGGAGAAGGACGCCAGGAAGAAGACGGTGAGGCAGCGTGGGGTGGGGGGCGTTTTTCCTGCCCCCCCGTTCCCCTTAACAAGTGTGGAGGGGACAGCTCAGTCGCCCCAGGACAACTCGGCTGTGACTACAGAGGAAAAGGGGGACAAGGGAGGATCAGCAAAAAATAAAATCCAGAGACCTAAACCGGGGGAAGGAGGCAGGAGTGCGGGGAGGAAAGCGGGGAGAGCAAGCTGAAGGGTAGAGACAAATTGACTCCCTCTCTAAGGTCTTTTTTTAAAGTGAGACCTGAGGTAGTTACACTTACCCTTGGGCAGCCTAGAGTTGCAATGGAGGTTGCCACCAGGCAGGTGGAAAACGCTACGGATGAGGGCAGAGAGGGGTCGAGGTCCCCCCGCCACGGCCAGGAGAAGATCTGACGGCCCCAGTGCTAGTTCAGTCCCCAAACGATAACCCAGCAGAGATTCAGGACTTCGCATCTAAGTCAGTAGTGCTGGAGCCTCCTCAGGCTGCTTCGGTGATCCCCCCCTTACTGAGTTCCTCGTTGGAGGCATTAATCTTGTCCATTTCTGAGGATGTAAAAAAGGGCTTTGCGAATTCAGAAGTAAATCAAGGGGAGATAAGAGAGGTTTGTGCTAATTTAGAAAAGAAAATTGATGGCGTAATGGTAAGAACGCAGACCCTGGAAGAAGCAATGGGGGGTATGAAGGAGGAGCTGATACAGCATAAGGGTGAGATCGATACATTGAAGAGGAGTGAACAGGCTCTAAAGAACAGGGTGGAGCAGATGGAAAACTATTCCAGAAGAAATAATCTAAAACTGCTGAAAGTGCCGGAAGGCACGGAAGGGAGCGATCTTAAAGCCTTCGTAGTATCATTAACTAAATCAGCGGTGGATCTAGAGGAGACCGAGGATGAAATTGGGAAGGATATTCAGAGAATTCATCGAGACCCCTTTAAGCTACGAACAAACAGTAGTAGACCTCGGAAATTTTTTATAAACTTTCTGTCGTACCAGATGAAGGAAAAGATTTTATCTAGAGCATTGAAACTGAAGTCCTTAAGAGTGAAGGATATTGTGTTTGAGATTAGATCGGACCTATCCAGGGAGACTATGGATAGGCAGTGGGAACTGGGAAAACGGTTGGAGATTTTCAAATCTTTGGGGGTCTCAGCCCAGCTGAAATTCCCAGCCTTCCTTAGGGTCATGTATAACAACAAAATGTATAATATCAGAGATATTAGTGAAGCGGATGAGTTATTGGTGGCGGTCAAAAATGGGCAGGCTACTGAGTAAGGCTGCGTGCAATGGGTAATGGTGAAATTCTCCCAGGAACCGGGGGGCGCTCTAATATTTGGATCATTATGGTCCTTAGTTGGGGGGGGGTTCTCCACGGGTGGGGGTGGGGGTGAAGGGGGCGGGGAGGGTGAGAGAGGTTTAGGGTGGGGGAGGGGGAGTTGGAAGAAAGTAAAAAGCAGTGCCTCGTTCAGCCCAACCATTTGTTATTCAAGATTAATAGATGGCTAGTAGGGAGGGAAGCCAGAGGGTGCAGAATATACCACTACAAATTCTTTCATGGAATGTTAATGGCTTAAGGGAGCGGGGAAGGAGGGAACGAATATTACAGTATCTGCAGGATTCTACGGCACAAATTTTAGTCTTGCAGGAAACGCACCTCACAAAGGTGGAGTGTACTAACATAATACAAAAACTAAGATGGGTGCGAACATTTACATGTACAGAACACAACTATCATAATAAAGGGGTGGCTATTTTAGTTAAACATGCACAGTTGGGGGGTGTGGGAATCCTGGAGTCTAGATCAGACTTAGCTGGGCGATGGGTGATAGCTAAAATACAATTTGGGGGTCGTAATCTGGTTTTAGCAGGCTACTATGGGCCCAACTGCGACGATATAGAACCCTTAAAACAGCTTTTTTCTCAGCTTCTGGAATTCTCGGATCCGGTCATTGTGATGGGCGACTTTAATGTGGTATTAGACAACGAGTTGGATAGGCAGAACTGTAAATCACGAGGTACACCTAAGTCACAACAGTTTTTAAGGAGAATGATGAAGGAATTTGGTTTGGGCGATATTTGGAGGCAAAGGGCAGGGAAGAGCAGGGATTTTTCTTTTTTTAATAAGAAATACAGACATGCGTCGCGAATTGACTATTTTCTATTAGATATGCGTTTGAGAGAGAAGGTGAAGAATATTGTGTATCTGCCCTCGCATTTATCAGATCATTTGTGCGGTGGTGTTAAATATGTGCTTTCGTCAGATAAGTTGTAGTGCCCGGTGGACGATTGATCGGACATTATTATTAGATCAAGAGGTGTTGTTAAAGCTGCGCAAGGAAGCCGAATTCTTTTTTAGTGTAAACTTGGGCTCCGCCCCTTTATCTGTAGTATGGGACACGTTTAAAGCAGTCATCCGCGGGGATCTAAGGATTTGTGCCATTCAGAAACATAAACGTCAGAAAGAAGAGATTTCTGCGTTGGAGCAGGAAATGCGAAAATATAAAGACAAAATAATTGAAGCAGGTGAGACGGAGGCTTTGAGGTCTAGCTGGGATGGGTTGAGAAGTCAGTTGGAAAATATACTACAGGGAAGAATTCAAAGTAAATGGGAAGCAAGTAAACTGGCCCATTTCGAATACTGGGAAAATGCGGGGAAGTTGTTAGCCTGGAAAGGTAAAGCGGACCGGGTTAGGAATTACATTAAGGAGGTTGAAGTGGAGTATACAGGTGAAAAAAGATCAGATGAGGCGGCAATAGAATCGGCCTTCCGAAACTTTTTTTCGCAATTGCATTCGGAAAGGTTAGTGGTGGATGAAGGTATGGTAACGGACTGGATAGGGGCTGATAGACTTTCAGGTTTATCATTGCAGGAAAAGGAAGCATTGAACGCCCCAATAACGGCTGAGGAAATTAGGAGAACTCTGACTAGTAGTAAGCCAGGAACGGCGCCTGGCCCGGATGATATTCCAGTGGAAGTCTATAAGGTATTAGGAGATTCAGTTATCCCAGTATTGACAGAATTGTTTGGAGGGATCCTGGAGTTTGGCAATGATATTCCTCTTTCATGGAATGAAGCGGTGATCTCCTTAATTTTGAAACCGGATAAAAACCCAGCGAATTGTGCCTCATATAGGCCGATATCACTGCTGAACAGTGATTATAAACTGCTAGCTAAGCTTCTAGCGGATAGGCTGACTAGGATAGCGAATAATCTAGTGCACCCCGACCAGAAAGGCTTTTCTAAAGGCAGATATTTGCATGAATTAACCTTCAAACTGATCGGGGCAATAGATATGGCTACAACGTTTGGTTCGCCTTTGGCAGTTATTATGTTAGACGCAATGAAGGCTTTCGACCAAGTTAATTGGAATTTTTTTAAATCGGTTTTGAGGCGGGCCAATTTAGGCTCCAAGTTTTGTGTTGTCATTGACCGGATTTATACATCCCCTTCTGCAAAGATTCTGGTGAACGGTAAACTTACGGGTCCTATTACTATTTCAAGAGGTACGAGGCAGGGCTGCCCCCTGTCGCCGGTATTGTTCAATCCATATATTGAGCCATTTGCTAGAAAAATCAGACAAAACCCTCTTATCGCACCCTTCTGCTGTAATGGTTGGGAAAAGAAAATTTCCTTATATGCAGACGACGTACTAATATATACGAATAACCTGTCCCTGGCCTTTAACACAGTCAAAGATTTGGCTGATCAATTTGGAAGGATATCAGGTTACCGGATTAATGTGGGGAAAACAGATATTATGCAGTGGAATATGGAAGGAGGGTCGATAATAAATAAGCAGGAAATACGGTACCTGGGCATTTTAGTGACTCAAAATTTGCAGGACTTAGCTGAGAGGAATGCCCGAAAGTTATTAGTGGAATGCAAAATTATGCTACAAAAATGGGCATGTCTCCCCTTGACGATTCTTGGGAGGATAAATCTAATTAAGATGTTTATCTTACCCAAATGGAACTTTGTGTTTTCAGCTATACCCTTGGCAATGCATAAGGGGCATCTAGATAAAATGCAACAAGCGATAAGTAGTTTCATTTGGAACTCAAAGGGGCCGAGGATATCATGGAAAAAGCTACGCAGAAGGAGGGAAAAAGGTGGACTGTCTCTCCCTGATTTGACATATTATGCATGGGCTTTTTTGTTTAAAAACTCAAGGATGCTGTTTATATCTCCAGACCGCTCAGCAGTAGGCAGAATGTACAAGGCTATGGTTTTGTTGGAAAAAGGGGGCCTACAGTCTTTTCTATTTAAATTTGGCGACCCTAAATTCTTCAAAAAAATTTAACTAAAAGTGCTGCAAGGAATGGCAAGGAGCTGGTACCAGTTGAGGAGGCGGTTAGGTGTACATTATTATAGCTATCAGGCCCCTATCTGGGATTCCCCGGGCACCCCAGAATGTTGCCAGGATATTCTCGCATTACCACTTAAAAGGGCAGGTGTGGAAAGGTGGGGGGAGATTGCGCGAGATGGCACCTTACTTTCTTGGGAGGAACTGGTAAGAATAATGGACGGTTCTCTGTCCAGGTTAAAATATTTACAGATAAGACAGTGGGAAAAAGAAACTAAGGGGGGATTAGGAGTGGTAAATGGCCTGGAGGACTCTTTTTTAGACCTGGCGGTCTCGACTTCGGGGAAGAAGGTGGCGGTTTGGTATTGGGAAATATTAGAAACCCTGGATGAGAACTTTGACCTACCAAGCAAGCTATGGGGCAAGGTGATGTTAGGCGACAAAATTGGGTTATGGTGGAGGAAGTCGTGCATGACATTGTATGAAGTAGTGAAACCGGTACCATTAAGGAAAAATCATCTTTATACTCTACATAGAGCATACATATCTCCGGCAAAATTGTCCAAATTTAATAAGGGGGAGGTGATCAAGTGTCCGAAATGTGGTGGGCTGGGAGCAACGGATGTACACATGTTCTGGGACTGCCCCTCTGTTCGGTTGTTCTGGGAGGAGGTTTTTAGGGTAGTATCATCGATGTTAGGTTGGAAAATTAACGTATCACTCCCATTAATTATATTCGGGCAGCTTCAGGACGAGGGGATATGGAAAAGGGTGAACAAAACTAATTGTTCATTTTTGTTCTATGTAATTGTGCTGGGACGAAATGAAATTTGCAAAAAATGGTTGAAGGAGCACTCGCCAAGCTATACAGACTGGTTGAACGTGGCTCGCCGTGCGGCAAATATGGACTTAAATGCGCAGGGCTCAAAGAAAAGCGTAGAAATATGGTCACCATTATTAAATTGGCAGGGAATTGACAAAATTTGCCCCCCTGCTAAAGTTTACTGCGGGGTACTTATGTGAAAGTGTCCTAATGAATTTCTCTCTGCTTTAGTCCAATGATTAAGCACCGTTTGACGCCTCGGCGGGTCTGTTCAGGCGGACCAGGAGCTACAAAGGTGCACCCCCTGACTTGAGTCTCCCTTCGTAGACAAGAGGGCGAAAAGGTTATAGAATCGAAGAGGGGTCTCAGTAAGCGGGGCTGAATGATGACAAAAAAAAAAAACTTCCAGGAACCTGTTCAGGGTTCTTCATGTCAATTGCATCAAACTTGAGACACATCCACATTACCCACAAGCCCTTATGAATACAAATCATTGCCACCAGACACCAAGACCACTGCAACAACTAGACACACACTACGCTCACACCCATACACCCCTCACGCACTCCACATCACACACCCCAACACATTACCCACCACACCCTCACCAGCACACATCACCCAACAACCATGGCACCACAAAAGCACCCCCGTTTCACTGAGAAGGAGTTAAGGGTCATGTTTGAGGAAATTGTCAGGATGCAGCCTCAGCTCTTTGGAGCACAGGTGCAGCAGATATCAATAGCAAGGAAGATGGAGCTATGGCAGAGAATCTTGGACGGGGTCAATGCCGTGGGACAGCACCCAAGAACAAGAGATGACATCAGGAAGAGGTGTAATGACCTAGGGGGTAAGGTACGTTCCATAGCAGCAAGACACCAGCTCGCTATACAGAGGACTCGGGATGGACCCTTACCTCCTCCCCCACAACTCACTGCATGGGAATAGCAGGTACAGGCAATACTGCATCCTGAGGGTCTGGCCAGAGTTGGAGGAGGACTGGACACTGGAAAGTCAGCTTTTAACAATTATCATCACCCATACCTGCATACCATCACATACCCACACCCTCACTCCCATCACTCTACTCCATCCCACACACTTCATCATCACATCACACTAATACCAATGCCACGCCCTGCATGCTGTACGAGTGCATGGACACCCCTCCCTGCCCTGCATGGACACTCATCATCAAAGCATGCACAACTTATGGAAACTAACACAACCACTCTACACCAACATACATGAGCAAAAGCTGGCACAGGAACAACAACCATAGATGGGGAAGCTTCAGAAGTACAAATGCCAGACACCTGAAGCATAATACATCATCTACATCCCCACAGGTACCCCAGCCAATGTCACTGGAGAGGAGGTGCCTCTACTATCCAGTCCCCCAAAAGAAGAGGTCCACAGACGATCTATCTGGCCTATCAGAGACCACTGGACAGTCGGTCCCCCAAGCACAGTCACATACCACCACAGAGTCTCTTCCATCAAGAACCAACACCACAGCACCCACCCAGCGTACCCACACCTCTGTCCCCAGGACACGTCAATCAGCAGGTTGCCCACCTGTACAGGGATCCCAGGCCACATCTTGCACACAAGACAATCAGGGACTGGGGACAGTGGAAGTGGGCACACCGTTCAGGGGACAGATGCACAGGACAACAGGGACACTGGGAGGACTGCTGTGCGCCAGGGAGAGGACAGGACCAGGGAACCGACTCTCCAGGAGGCACTCGCTGAGATCCAAGGGAGCCTACCAACACTCCCAGGACATGATGGGCCAGATCCTAGACAATGTGCAGGAGAATATTTGGCTGCAGGAGGCACAGTATCAGAGGATCAGGAAACACATGCAGGCCATCAACAACACCCTGATCTCCATAGCAGGGGGGCTGACAGACATGGCCAACATTTTGAGAGAGGCAGTGTCACACCAGAGGGCCCCTACCACTAGCCATTCATCTGAACAGCCCTCCACTTCCACTGTCGCTAGTGGCCAGGAGGCCCCACACACATAAAAGGTACATGCCGTCTGAGGGCCAGGTTGTGCAACATGCAGCATGCCACTACTATCTGGCAGACCTTCTTGGGTGAGTAACACAGGAATTCACCTGTCAGATGGAGGCACCTGAACCTGGCCTTCAGGAGGCCAAAGGTCCTTTCTATGGTCAAGAAGGGTAAGGGATCCCCAAACCATGAGCAGGAGAAGAGGCACTCTACGCCAGCGAAAGCTGTCAGCCAAACACCACCACCAGCTGTCACAGGGCCCCCACCGCCAGCCGTGGTTGTGCAGCCATCAGACAGTGCGGGGGCTGAGCAGGAGCCTCCCACAACCACCACCACAGTGCAGACATTGGAGGGTGCAGGGGCTGAGCAGGAGCCTCCCCCAACCAACACCAAAGTGCAGCTATCGGAGGGTGCAGGGCTGAGCACGAGCCTCACACAACCACGACCACAGTGCAGCCATCGGAGGGTGTAGGGGCTGAGCACGAGCCTCCCACAACTGCCACCACAGTGCAGCCATCACCGTCAGCAGACACCATCTAGTCCAACCTCCATGGGTTGCTGTGCAGCCTGCCCCCACCACAACCAGTGGGTTAGACACCCACTTGAGAGACTGTGGCCTTGCACTCCCCAGGACAAAGCACAGAGCGTGTTGCCCCCTCCAGACCCAGTGGGGAAGACACCCACTTGAGAGACTGTGGCCTTGCACTCCCCAAGACAAAGCACAGGTCATGTTTCCCCCTCCAGAACCAGTGGGCAAGACACCCACTCGAGAGACTGTGGCCTTGCACTCCCCAAGACAAAGCACAGGGCATGTTGCTCCCTCCAGAACCAGTGGGCTTGTTTCCACATCTGGCTGAGGTGCCCCCTCCCCCTGAGGTGCCTGCCTATTTGAAAACTGATGCCCCTGCAGTGTTCTATCTGGATTGCAAGATTCGAGTGGGGCCTTGGACTACGCCATGTGGCCATGTGGGCGCTAAGCACTGTGAACTGGGCAGTGTACCATTGTTATATACATGTACAGATCTGTATCATGGCCAAATCGGAATTATCATTTTATTGTTGGACTGATTACAATCATTTTCATAAATTCCTGTTGTCCTTGCATTATTCTGCAGATTTTCGTGGTCAGATTGTTTTTGTAATGCAGCTGGTTGCGTGTAAGGCATGTGTATGTCAGGTGTGTGTTGTGCGTGTGTGTCACTCTCTTCCCCCCCCCTCTCTTGTGTGGTAGGTGTCTGAACTCACCTTCGTCGTCTTAGCCGGCGTTGGTGTTCCTGGTGGAGCATAACATAGAATATCATCGGGAAGACTTGCAGTTCAGGTTCCATGGCGACGTGGTTCTTCCCGGTGTCTCCAATGGTGAGTCCTTTCACTTCTGTGATGTGTTTCTGCCAGTATTCTGATGACGTTGGTTCTGCCCCGGAAAAGGTGGCGGATTGTAGTGTCATAATATGGTGGGTGGAACTCTTTCTTCCACCTGGCTGTAGGTGAAATGTGATGTCTACAGGAATTATTTTGGTGTTTCTGTCTGGGGTCTAAACCTAGCCACACAAGTAGGGCACCATGTTTATGGGAAACATGGTAATACAGAATATTAGAACATTTGTTATTCCCAACTGCATTTCTCTGTATATTTCTCTTCCCAATCTAAGCCAGGGTGAAAGGAAGGTCACATTTTGCCCTCTGCTCTCGAAATTACATGATGCTATGTGTAATCCCAAATTCAGGGGGTTACAAATAATCATTGTTTCTAATCTCAATATCTTCTGCATGTCAGAAATGCATAGGTTTCCTTCCTATGCATTTTTCATTCAGTAGAATTGACCATATGAATTGCTGCATGATCTGCACATGATGAAAAATCATTCTAAGCTGCAGCTTAGTTGTTGGCTATGGGTGTCACGTGTTTTGGGAGAAACTACAAGCCCTATAAATCCCAGTAAGTAGCAGGGTCTAATGGACACAATGGTGTATTAGTTTTGTAAGTGACCCATTGTAACAAAAAAAATTACAGATTAAAATATCAATGGCTATTTTTCCTACTTACTTTCATTGTTTTTTGTTTTAATGGAAATGGGAATGAGAACTCGGAAAAATGTTGCCATATCTACACAAGTGACCCCTTGATGACTTTATACATTTGTCTACTTTTGAGAAATGTGCAGCTTCCTGGGGTCATCCATTGGTTTCATACATGTTTCCACCATGAACAGCAAATAGCATAAATATAAGGGACAATGGACTTCTTCCTAGAACATTGCACAGTGAAGTAAAAATCCATTTATTTTGGGAACATGGTAACACTAGCAAAGTAAACCTTTCGTTGATGTCGTTTTCAGAAAAAAAAAAAAAACACTTTGTGGTGCATCATTTTTTTACCATGTTTCCCCAAAAAATAAAATGTAGCTCTATTTTAGATAATTTCAAGTTGATAAATCCACAAACCCTGGAAGCCCTTAGAATTCTGAAGATGTTGGAAAAAAGGTACAGAAATTCGGTGTCAATACATTGTGTGGATAAAATATTATGAAAGCGTCAGCTCGAATTACCACAAATTTCAAAACGTGCTCAGCACTCCGTGAGGAGAAGCCTCAGCAGCTACAAAGTTACATGTGTAAATTAGTTACTAGTCAATTTGATCATGTTGCAAGGAACAGAACAGTTATACTGGGCCCACCCATCAGTAACCCAGTGTGCAAAGCTCAAGAACTGGAAATACCAGTTAGCAAACCAGTGCTTAATATGTGCTTGTTGTTTCTGGTGCTGAGCACCGGCACTTATTTTTGATGGCCGGAGCTTATTCTTTGGCCTCAAGCATTTGCTGTGAGCAAAAGACACATATGGGAAAGATGGATGAACTGAAAAACAAAAAAGCGTCACAAAGGGAGAAAGCAGAAAGCTGCAAGTGTGAGCAGAAGGTGCAGGGAGTGGCTTTATATGGGTTGAAGAGGCCCAGGTGGCTTCAGGATTACGCCACCTGAGTATTCCGTGTTCCCACACTTAATTGTAGGAGTTGTGTGTTTAAGAGAAGGCCTTTGGCACTGGCACCTTTTTATTTACAAATTAAGCACTGCAACAAACAATGGGGTGTGATGCAAGCAGATGCACTTTCTCACGCTGTGGCAATTTTCACACATCTTGTAGTCCAAATTTGCCAAAACTCATGATAGTGCCTGAATTGTTTTTTCCACCCGGATTGGATGAGGGTGACAGAAATCCAACATTCTGGGATGTGAAATGTCTGTACCTGAATAACCCCCGTACTAACGCAGTTTTGCACCAAAAAGTTTTGCACTGGCTTGCACCATTTTTTAGGACCAGCTGGGCACCATATTTATGGAATGGTGCAAAGGGTAGGCTAGCGTAAAATAAAATGACGTTAGGCAGGTTAGAGTCAAAATAAATTACTCTAACCAGATTAGCGCCATTTTGTGACGCTACGTGGCATATTTATACTTTGCCTGCACCGAATTAGCGTCATTTTTTTTAACTCAAATTTGGTGAAAAAATAACTCCATATTTATACTTTGGTGCTAGACCCGTCTAGCGCCAAATTTATGGAGTTAAAGTCACTTTTTGGAAGTGGAAACCTACTTTGCCTTAATGAGATGCAAGGTAGGCATTCCCGTGCAAAAAATGACTATGGCCTTAACACCATATTTATACTCCCATGCAAAAATGGTGCAAGGGAGGGAGGAGGGGTCAAAAAAGGGTGCAAAGCTTGCTTTGCCCCATTTCTTAAAGCCTGGGTCAGGGCAGGCGTTAGGGGACTTGTGGGCCTATTTCCATGGTGGAACACCATGGAATAAGCCCACAGGTGCCCTCCCCAAGCCCCAGGGGCACCCCCTCCCACACCAGAGGGACTATGGAGGATGGGGGACCCCATCCCAGGTAAGTACAGGTAAGATTGCATTTTATTTTTGAAAGTACCATAGGGGGCCGTGAAATGGGTCCCCATACATGGCACAGGGTGCAATGGCCATGCCCAGGGGACCCTTGTCCTCTGTGCTGGCCATTGGGGTAGTGGGCATGACTCCTGCCTTTTCTAAGGCAGGAGTCATGTGGCATGGTAGGTTTAGCACCATAAAATGACGCTAATCTGGTTAGAGTCATTTTTTTTACTCTAACCTGCCTAAAGTAATTTTTTGGTGCTAAACCCTCTTCTTCTATACCGCCAGCCCCACTCGACTAAAGTCATTATTTTTTTTTTACTCTAGCCTACCCTTTGCACCAGCTTGCACCATTCCATAAATGTGGTGCCCGGCTGGTGCACAGAAATGGTGCAAGCCAGTGCTAAACATTTTGCTGCAAAACTGAGTTAGTGCAGTTTTGCAGCAAAAAGTACAAATAAAGATCAATATTGTGTACGTTTGCACCACTTTTGCGTAAAAAAATTACATTAATGCAGTGCAAAAAAAGTATAAATCAGGGCCTTGGTGCTAGACGGGTCTAGCACCAAAGTATAAATATGGAGTTAGTTTTTCACCAAATTAGAGTAAAAAAATGACGCTAAATCGGTGCAACCAGAGTATAAATATGCCCCAGAGTATAAATATGCCCTTGTCAGAGAAGCTCTTACTGGACTGTTATATACTGATTAGGATAGCATCAATACTTCTCTTCTATGCTGATCTATGAGTGGTGCGATGGCTGTTTATGGCTGTTTATAGTAGGGTTTCAGTGATATAATAGACTTTACCAGACCTTCTGCGTTGTGTGTAAGGAGAGGGGACCTCACCTGTAGGACTGTTAAACACATAAAGGACAGCACCAGAACGCCTAATCATAACCACTACACTTAGAATGGAGACTATCATTAACTCTCAGCAGGGCTTTTGCATTTTTACAACACTACTGGCATTTCTCAAAAGATCTACATTACATTTAATGGTGCATTAAAATCACTTCTCAGCCTATAGTGTCCTTCAGGAAAGTAAAATCACTTCTCCACAAGACTGCAGCCAATTCGTGTAACCACACCAGTAGTTAACTGTCGACCATCAATACTTTTATTGGTTGAGGTACAGCAATCCTCTGCAGAGCCTGTGTACTTTTAATCTGAAAGTACCAGCATCCTGCTGCACTAATCCAATATTTGTTGACTACAGAGGTTATTTAAGTTTTGGTGGTAGGGCCACAAAACTGTTCTGAAATCGGAGCATCATCTTCACTATCACCCATCTGGCAGTGAAATTTCGAGACGGCAACTGGGGCATAAATGATTTTTGAGACAACCATTTCACTTGTAAGCATCACATTTTTGAAAGATGTTATACTATATATCCAAACTATTCAATCCTCATTAAAATACACCCAGTACTTAATTTGTAAATAAAAAGGTGCTGGTGCCCAAAGTCCTCCTCTTAACCTTTCTCCCCCCTACCCCCCAGTGCTGAGCCCTTTTTTGGCTATTTGGGGTAGTTCGCGCTTAGGCCTTCATAACTTTTTCTCCACATAAGCTATCCACGCCAAATTTACGTCCTTTTTTTCCAACATCCGAGAGTTTCTAAAGGTACCCAGAGTTTCTGGGTTCCCCTGGAGGAGACCGAGAAATTAGCCAAAATACATCTAAAAAAAATTTTTTTTCAAAAAAAGGGGAAAAATGGGCTGCCGAAGAAGGCTTGTGGTTTTTACCCTGAAAATGGCATCAACAAAGGGTTTGCGGTGCTAAAATCACCATCTTCCCAGCTTTCAGGAACAGGCAGAGTTGAATCAGAAAACCACATTTTTCAACACAATTTTGGCATTTTACTGGGACATACTTCATTTTTAATATTTTTGGTGCTTTCATCCTCCTTCCAGTTAGTGACAGGAATGGGTGTGAAACCAACACTGGATCCCGGAAATCTAAGTGTTTCTGAAAAGTAGACAAAATTCTGAATTAAGCAATGGGTCATTTGTGTAGATCCTACAAGGTTTTCCTACAGAAAATAACAGCTGAAAGAAAAAATATTGAAATTTATCTGAAAAAAAACAGCCATTTTTCTCAGCGTTTTACTCAGTAACTTTTTCCTGCAATGTCAGATTTTTTAAAGCAATATACCGTTACATGTGCTGGACTCTTCTGGTTGCAGGGATATATAGGGTTTGAAGGTTCATCAAGATCCATAGGTACCCAGAGCCAATAAATGAGCTGCACCTTGCAATGGGTTTTCATTCTATACCGGGTATACAGCAATTCATTTGCTGAAATATAAAGAGTGAAAAATAGGTATCAAGAAAACCTTTGTAGGGGGTCGTGGCCAAGCCGTCGAGCATGGTGGACGCGAGCTGTTAGAGCTCCCCGCCTCACCCGGCTTATCCGTCACCGCTTGAGGGGACAGAGGAGCTGCGCTGCCCCGCGGGCAGTCAGATCAGGGCCCGTGCAGCCCTGAAACCTGTAGGGGCTGAGAACGGTCCTCCTGCAGCAGCCCGCAGCAGAGCTGTGACGCAACCGCGTGGGTCGGGCCTGCGGGCCTAGGCCGAGAAGCGGCGTGGCCGTGCGGAGTGGCGTGCCGCGCTCGGCTGAGGCCGGACCCCTGAGCCAGGGTGCCCTTGCGACGCGATCCTCCTGTTGTCTCCGCTCCCCGATGGGGTGAAGAGACACCCTGAGGAACGAGGAGCACAGAGCGGACGAGTGGTCTGTGAGTGCCTCCTGGGGGCTGGTGGTGGATCTGGGCCGGGCCTGCGGGGCCCTCCAGAGAACTGGCGGGACCCCGGCGGCATCTGGACAGTGCCTGATTGCGGTGATGGCGGGGGGAAGGCACCCCCCAGAGGACTGGATCCCGTTTAGGGGCGTATTGAAAGAGTTGCTGGAGAGAGGTGATCGGGGCCGTGTCGGTCCGAGGGGGGGGGAGGCGCTGACTTACATCTGTGCCCGCACTGGACTTGATTGGCCTGCTGGGACCTCGTGGGCTGATGGTGGAACCCGCGAGGCTGGAGGAAGAGGTGGGAACCTGGAGGTGAGGGGACAGTGGGCCGGGCTGCTCGTGCTGCCGTGTGGTGGTGGGCTGGTGGCCCCGGCAAGCGGGCTCGCCATCTCCCATTATCCTGGGTGTCTACGTGAGAGGAGGATCTCTCTAGTGCCGGAGCCAGGAGATCGCAGGACTCGGTGGTACAAGACAGCCAGAAACTAGATGTGGTCCTTGCTGCAGTGGAGCGCATTGGAGATTCATTGGAGCAAGCCCGTACATCGCTGGAAGCCAAGATAGACAAGGTGGCAAGCGACCTTGTCCTGCTGCATGCCGACCATTGCAAATTGGTAGACAAAACCGGCGAGATCGATGCAAAAGTGGACGAACTGACGCCGACAGCCTCCCGTCTGAAATCGGAGATGGAGGATGTGCAGGCCCGTGTAGCGAAGTTGGAGCGTCGGGTGAAGGATGCGGAGGGACGCTCCAGGAGGAACAATATTCGAGTGGTTGGCATGCCAGAGGGAACCGAGGGTCAGGACCCAGTGACCTACTCGGAGAATTGGCTGCTGGGACTGGTGCCAGCGGGCGGGCTTACTCCTTTCTTCTCTGTAGAACGCGCCCATCGGATTCCTGCGCGGCCGAGGCTGCCGGGGAGTGCTCCTCGTCCATTTATCATCTGCATCCTCCACTATGCAGACAGAGACGTTATACTGCGAACTGTGAGGGATGCTTCGCATCCTCGGGTGGACAGTGCGCAGATCTTACTATTCCCGGACTATACCCTAGCGGTACAAAGAGACCGGGCCTCCTACCTGCCTGTGAAACGTAAGCTCAGATCCCTTGGCTTAAATTACTCTTTGCTATTCCTTGCCAAGCTGCGCGTCGTGGTGGATAATAAGTCGCATTTCTTTGCTACACCTGAAGCGGCGTGGGAGTGGCTTGAGTGAACGGGACTGGCCTCGGGTGGCGCTGCAGAGCGGACTGTGCCGGTGCCTCGAGGCAAGCGTAGCCAGGCCAGATGTGTCCGAAGGAGAGGTGAAGTCCACGCTGTCCTGTGACGTGCGCACCAGACTTGGAGCAACTAATACAAGAGAGAAGGGAAGCGATTCACTCCTCTGCGGCTATCAGTGGCTCCCCGCTGGAGCCTGAGTTGGACACTGAACTTTCGCAGCCTCCCAGCGATCAACCTGTTACGCCGGATTGTCTATCGGAGTTGGGCCTCGTTGGGGGCCCGCCGGTGACACCGGCCACTGTGGACGAGCTCTTTTAAGGGATCCTGGAGCTGTGTTGGGAGACTGTACAGTGCTGGAGCTTTCCATCTGGTTAGTGGTGTGCACTCGACTTACATTAGTATGATTCAGGGAATGAGCCGGTGGCGGATCTGGTTGTTGAATGTGGGTATCCAACCCTGTATGGCTGTGTGTGTGGCTGCTGGCGCAGTGCCCACCCTTCTGAGCTGCGTGCCATTGCGATCAACAGGTGTGAACTTCCTCTTATGTCCCCCTCTTTTTATCTGTTATCTGCTATAGCCGGACAGATTGGCTTGTGTTTGGATTGCTTTTCTGTGAGATTGGCCCAGATTGGCACAGCTCGGCGAGTTCCTTTCACCTGGGAGGTGTGTATACTGGGGCTATTCCCTAGAAGTAAGCGGCATAGAGCGGAGGTGCGTTTCACGGACCTTGGCCTTATTGTGGCAAAGCGACTGGTGACTCGTAGATGGAAATCACCGGATCCCCACTGGTGTAGGCTTGGAGACGCTCACTCGAGGTATGGGCGGGGGCAGAGGGCGCAGCACTGAAAAGGGAGGAGGTGTTGGGGCTGCGACAGTTTCCGTTGTCGGACGGTTGGGAGGAGCTGCTGTTGCGATTGCGGAACATGAGCAGGGACCCAGAGGAGGGAGGTTTGGACTAGTAAGAATGAGAGTCCATTAAAGGTGTGGTGTACTGCGTTGGGGGAGTGTTTGTATGAGCCAGCGGGGTTTGACGCAATGCTGGAAGACGGAAAGGCACAGTTTTCTGGACTTGACGCCCGGCCCAGCCCCTCTACCGGCATGCCGGATAGATGCAGACTAGTACTCAGCCCGATCAGGAAGTGATTGTATGGGAAATAACTGTATGGATGTCAGTAACCAGCAGTTGTTATTGTTTATACGGTTAGTTTGTAAAAAGTTTAGAGCATCTGCCTACTCTGCAATGACACTTGAGCTGCACACGAGAGTAACAGTTCAATGATGGGTGTTGTCGAGTGACGCACTCACCAAAAGGTTCTAGGCGGCTCATTATTCTTTCAGGCCGCAGCTGTAAACCATACAGGCATGAGTGGGGTATCCCAGATGAGAATGTGCTGTTGGACCCAATCTGTAGATGGTTCAAATGGCGAGCCAAGAAACCTGTGCTATTATCGGTTACGCTGCATAGTATATTGCACCATTGTGTTATTATCTAGCTGAATGGCATTTAGTGATAGTGAAGCTACACTATGCATTATGTTCAAATGTCAGTGATTTATGATTGTGATGTAATGTTATGATAAACTGCTAATACACAGATTCATGAAAAAAAATTCAAGAAAATCTTTGTATTTCCATACTAGTATGTGAATTACAGGCCATTTCTCAAATAGAAACCTTTTTTAGATACTGTCCTACATTTGGAAGAAAAAATGTAGAGAAAGACAAGGGGCAATAACACTTGTTGTGCTATTCTGTGGTCCCCCAAGTCTCCCGATAACAATGGTACCTCACTTGCATGGGTAAGCCTAATGCTCGCGACAGGAAAGGCAATATGGACACATCACATTTTTACATTGAAATCTGATGTGTTTTTTGGAAAGTGCCTAGCTGTGGATTTTGGCCTCTAGCTCAGCCGGCACCTAGGGAAACCTGGCAAACCTGCACATTTTTGAAAACTAGACACCTAGGGGAATCCAGGATGGGCTGACTTGTGGGGCTTTGATCAGGTTCTGTTACCCAGAATCCTTTGCAAACCTCAAAATGTGGCCAAAAAACACTTTTTCCTCACATTTCAGTGACAGAAAGTTCTGGAATCTAAGAGGAGCCTCAAATTTCCTTCTACCCAGCGTTCCACCAAGCCTCCCAATAAAAATGATACCTCAATATGGGAGTAGGCCTAGTGCCCGCAACAGAAAATGCCCCAAAACACAACGTGGACATATCACATTTTCACAAAGAAAACATAGCTGTTTTTTGCAAAGTGCCTAGCTGTGGATGTTGGCGTCTAGCTCAGCTGGCACCTAGGGAAACCTAGCAAACCTGCACAGTTTTGAAAACTAGACACCTAGGGGAATCCATGATTGGGTGACTTGTGGGGCTCTGATCAGGTTCTGTTACCCAGAATCCTTTGCAAACCTCAAAATGTGGCCAAAAAAAAACTTTTTCCTCACATTTCGGTGACAGAAAGTTCTGGAATCTGAGAGGAGCCACAAATTTCCTTCCACCCAGCGTTCCCCCAAGTCTCCCGATAAAAATGGTACCTCACTTGTGTGGGTAGGCCTAGTGCTCGCCACATGAATAGATCACACAACGGTCAATGTTGGTACTTACATGAGGCAACTGTTGACCCAGGGTTGATGCATTCCTTACGCAGGCACTAGGTATAGGCACTCAAGTGGGGTAGTGTTTTTATCAGGACAGGTGAGAAATCACTGGGTGGTAGGAATTTTGCGGATCACAGCATATTCCTGTAGTTTGTGTGACAGTAATGCAAGAAAAATAGAGTTTGTATTCAACATTTCAGCTTTGCAGGGTATTCTGGGTAAGAAAACTTTGGGGAATCCACACAAGTCACACCTCTGTGGGCTCCCCCGGATGTCTAGTTTCCAGAAATGTTTGGTTTTAGTATGTTTCCCTATATAGCCGCCAAACCCAGGACCAAAAACACAGGTGCCTGCCTTACAAAATTAGTTTTTTTGTGATAGATAATTTTTATGTCTCCACAAAACAATTTGGGCAGTGGAATTTGGGGCTGAACTAAATTGGGGAGCTCCCAAGAGAGCACCCTCTCTGTGTTTGCCCTTGCATTCACCTGCTCTCTGGGTTGGGCTAACCCACTATTGCCCTGTTGCACAGACTGTGCTTGCGAAGGGACAATAGGACTGCCCTCATCACCTCCCTCACAATTTACTGGAAAGAGTTATCCAATGGGACTCCTCTAACTGAAAAATCACTCCCAGAGTCTGTGCAATTGTCCTATCCCTCAGATGCTGTCTCAGTATCTGCTGTCTCAGTCTCCGATCCTATGTCAGAGCTGTCCTCTATAACCAGAGTGACGTCAGCAGCAGTCATCCATCAAGATGCCATCTGTGCTATTGGCTAAACTGTTGCTCTAAAACACTAGCCTACGTAGACAGTCACAAAATTGCTGGTGTGTGTGTGTGATACGTGCAACAGTAGAGGCCACCTTACCTGTGCTTCTTCCCTCAATCAGCACGTTCTTTCAAGGCACTCAAACAGCTTGTCACATACCATGTGTCACAGTCTTTAGCACCTCCTGTGCCCAGTCCAACAATCATTACTGGTGCTCTCACTCCCATGTCCTCCTCCTCGGATTCCCTCATTACCACCCAGCAAATGTGCTCTTCATCTCTCCATAGCCACCCCCCACCTTGCACATACATTTCATTTGTATTATAGCGCAGTTAGTGGCTGACTTTACTAATGTACTCAGCTATTTACATAAAATACAGATTTGCTCTTTGCAGTAGTCATATAAAACTTCTGTGCCTCTTTATGGCACTAAAACTGCCACTAGACAAAAGTCTGATCCTTTTGTAGCAGAAACATAATCACAAGACTTACTTGACTTCTTTATTGCTGCCTAAAAGCTACAGTTGAAATGCGTCAGTTGAAGTATGTGCACTGCTTTGAAGACACAAGCTACAACTGCAAGAGAACTGGTGGCAAATATATACATATAATATATATATATATATATATATATATATATATATATATATAAGATATATATATCGATCACTTTTATATGTGGGTCTGGTTTTCCTGGGGGGCAATTGCAGCCCTCAGGGAAACCACACATCCACACATGCACTGACAAAAGTGATATATATATATATATATATATATATATATATATATATATACATAGGGGCGACCCCCTGTCAATTTCGTTATTTAAAAAAAAAAAAAAAATAGCCCCTGGGGGTGGCGCAATCAAGTACGCTTGCGCCCCCCCAGGGGGCCCCAACATTGAAATTAAAAAATATGGCCCCACAGGGGATCACCCTGCCTACGGGCGACCCCCTGTCAATTTCGTTATTTAAAAAAAAAAAAAACATTGAAATTTAAAAATATTGCCGGGTGGGTGTCCCGTTTTCCTAGGGGGGCCGACCCCCCCCCAAGTGAAATCCCTGGTGTCTAGTGGTGTTTCCTGGCCCTCGATCGCAGCTGTGCTGTGATCGAGGGCCAGGAAACGCGTTCAGGAGGGCCTCGTATGAAAGGGGAGAGTCTCCCTTTTCATACTAGGCCTTCCCAAATGTGGGGAAGGCCGTTTGGGGCTGTTTTCCCCATCAGAGCAGGAAGCGGCCCTACGGAAAACAACACTGTGACGTCAGCGGGGGCGGGTGGGGGACAGGGGGAGACACGGAAGCTCTTCCGTGTCTCCTAGGGCTTAAAAAAAATATATAAAATCCTCGGGTGCGACGAGGTGTCCCCTCCCTGGTGTCGGCCACTGGTTGTGACCCGCACCGGGGAGGCAGTGCGGGCGTCGGCAAGTGCCCGACGCCCGCCTTAAAGGGGTTAAACACGTGGCTGATGAAATTAAATGTGTGAGCGCGGAATACTGAGGCAGTGTAATCCTAAAGCCATCCCGGGATGCTTCAATCCATCAAAAGCCACTCCCTGCCCCTTCAACACACAATAGCAGCTTTCTACTTTCTCCCTTTATGACTCTTTTTCGTTTTTCCCTTCCTCCGTCTTTCCCATATGTATCTTTTTCCCGCAGCAAATGCTTAAGGCAGAAGACTAAGCGCTGGCCCGCTAAAATAAGTGCCAGTGCTCAGCACCGGAAACAACAAGCACAAATTAAGCACTGCATACACCACTTGTGCCCTTTCGGGGACAAAAGAGCGTTCTTAGGCATGATGTACCTGGTTACCAAATCCACTCAATTGCTGAACTTTCCGTCCTTGGTAAAACAGATGCGCTCACTTTGGGTGGCAGTAATAACACAAAATGTATTTAATAACTGTGCCATAGCTTGCCTATGCGTTTCGGCTGATTGCCTTTTTCATGGACTGTGATGAAGGCAGTCCTACGAAACACAGATGAGCGGTTCAGAAAGTGGATATACATTTATTGTTTATATAGACGACGTTTTTATGCAATTCATGGTAGAGAATTACATTGAATGACATTCAGTGGAATTCCACCATAATTCGAACACTCCCCACATTATTGTTTCAATTTAACTTTGTCCATTCCAGTATTTTCGATGAAGTCTTTGTAATGTTTTTCAGAATCAACCACGTATAGGTATGTGCTAGAATTCTAATTTGAGAGCACTGTTAGGTTGTCAATCCACTGTCCTGAAATAACAAATTGGTAATATTTGATAAATAGCTAGGGTTGTTTCCTGCAGATACACAACTCTTTTAGGCTTTAGATGTAGTCCCTAGGGCCTCACGCGCAAAATAAAACTTTATGAGTGACAAGTATACACCTATGACTTTCAAAAGGATACTACATTTTTTACATTGGTCAAGGTCTCAAAGTTAGTACACCAAAGTCTATAAAGATAATAGAGTTTAACTGATACAAAATCCACAGCTTTATATTTAGGGTCGCATTACAAGTGGTCTGGTAAATTCTGCTATCTGCGGCAACCACACATACAGAAATTCTGAAGTTTGCAGCAAACACGGTAACTCCACAATTTTTCTAAGGTACATTTTGGCATGCCAAGGCTGCCAAAAAGTCTAAATCGATAAATGACTGGTAAGTACCAGGACATGCAGGTTTTATATTGCAGAAAAGCTTATCATAGATGCTTTTTTATCACACCTGATAAACTTCCACACCTCTCGTGTCACATTGTGTTGTGTGCAATAAATATCGCACAAAACAATGGGCCACACTGACGCTCAACTAAAGCTTCAGTGTTAGGAAGCAAATACACCTTCCCTTTTTCCTGTTTATACCCATATGGAAGAGTTTTAACGTGGTAAAATTATTTCCTTTTCATAGCTTGAAAGTATTGTGATCGTGGTGACATTTGTCATAAACAATACCACAATTATACTAAAACATCTATCTACTATGTCTATAAGTTGAAGAGTAGCTGTGGAAAACAAAGAAAATGTTGATGAAAACCCACATCATTTTAACTTTGGTGGTGTTTCCACGCTTCAAAGTGACCTCTATCCTATCCTACCACTAACACTACTCAGGGTCCTAATGGTTCTATAAGAGCAGCAAACATATTTCAGACCTGTCTCAAAAATATTTAGGGGTGCATCTTGACACTAGGGATAGCTTTGTCAGACACAGGAAGATTGAAGTTAAAGCTGTAGCTCTGCAGATGGCTTTTCCTTAGTTATTTGGTACCTTGAACTTGCTTCCTTTAATGGATGTTATAAGAGCTAAGATTATAACCCCACTGTTGTATGGTCAAATTATGTTGGGCAAAGGTTCATATCTGTTAAACAGGTTGGTCATTAAGATTTATTAAAAGTTTTGTTCATTTACCTCACTCTGCATCTCCTGCGCAGGTGCAGTTGAAAATTGGTCTGCCAGGCAGTAGGTGCAGGTGCCTTCTTGAAACTCTGCCATAAGTTGCGCAGGGCCAAGGAGGGTAGTTTTGACTCAGTCTTGTGGCTTGAAATTAGTGCAACTGAGGTGAAAGGGTCCTTCTACAGCTTTTTGACCAATTGTAGATTGCTACTAAGTACTGACGATCTTTGGGCTAATTATCCTTCTCAACCCCTTTTTAAATTGGAAATTAGAGTACTCACCTATGGTCTTATTATTCTGATCGAACCTTTCTTGCTAAACGTAAGCATGCCTGGGCGGTCATCAATTAATTTCACCCAGGTACTCCAGCCAGATATCTCTCTTGTTCTTATGCAACCATTTGAAAGAGAGATTTATGGTTTTAAGAATGGGCAATTGGGCCTTTTTGAAGCATTTACCCTCATGATAGTTAGTTCCTGGGGAGGGCGTTATGTGTAGGGGCTGTGGCAGTGGGGAAGAATCCCTCGAACATGTTGTCTGCCTGTGTCCTTCGTTGATTCAGGAGCGCAGAACTTTGTTGTGGAAAATGTGGAATGAACTGGGGGCCCATTGTTGTTGGCAGGCTGTCATTATGTCTTTGGACCCTAGAAATACAATGTTGAGTGTTCTGCTGACCAAATTTATTAGGGCTGCTCAAGCCAAATTTCTTCAGGGCACTGCGAACAGGGATTGATGATGTGTGGAATTCCTCTCTGCTCTTGCTCTGTTGGGTTTTGAATTATATGCAATGTTATACTTCCTCAACTGGGCCTCTGGTAATCATGGGTCTGTTTTAAAATTCATGTTAAAATAGATAAATCAACAACGTGCTTATTATGTATTTTATGTAGGATTTTAACATTATGTTTATCAGTTTATTGGGGATCCTAATTGAATACTGTCACTTGATCACCTCTGGTTTTAAATTGTAAGGGACTTTAATATCTGTAGAATAAACATTTTTAAGAGGGTCCCACTTATATTTCCTAAATAATGGTAGATAATTATCACTGATTGATTATATTCTGTTGCCATAGGTTCCATACACAAGACTAATGTCCACAGACAATGATAACAGTTAAAGCCAAAAATGGCAGTTGATGTGCAAGTAAATTAAACTTGGATATGAAAAAATGTTTTTGCACCTTTCCTATAATATTAAATATTTGCAAATACTAAGAGGCCAGAGTGTTTGGTAGTATGAATGCACATGGTAAAACTCAGTTACTCCCAAGCACTATGGAGAGAGTCCACAGACATAACATAGTGTTCACATATTTTCCATTATGAGTCAGCTGGAAAGTTATGGTTACAATGAGGTACACTAGTTGTGATACCTGAGCACATGATTTTGACAATGAGGCTATTCAGAGGTAGCATATGGGGCTTGAAGTAAAGGCATACAGTGATCCCTCCTACTTTTGCAAAGAAAGAGTTGTTGAGGGTTGTTGATTTCCTAATCTGTTTTTTTAGAAAATGACTCTTTATGCACGATTGCCTCTGTTTTTTGGACTGATGCTGTTTTTTTTATCACATACACTGGGACTCTACTCACCTTGTCCAAGTGCATCTGCTATGACCCCAGAAACAAGTTGAGATTGTAACATTTAACATACCTATTAGTTCCTAGTATAAGTTTCAAAGTGTACTCAGGGCCTGTAAGTTAAATGTTACTAGTGGACTACTACACATATTGTGCCACTATCGAAGTGACAATGCAAAACGTGGCCGTCACATTTTACATGTGTGTAAATACATTGGCAATAACACACCATTTAACATATCCTGTGTCCACGTTTTTTAATGGCTCATGCAAAGCCATTGGTCCGGACAAGGTAGGACAGCTTAAACCATCGATTCCAGATCGTATCTGGAAGGACACAATATTCCACATATTGCACTGCTATACTTTAGTATATTTGTCGTAGATGCGTGCATTTGTTTTACGAGATAAATTGTGGGTGTTGAAAATTTTAATTTTTATTGCAATGACTACTAAACTAGATGACAACAACCATGATAAATTCCATATACATTAGAGGGGAAGCTGCCCAATATACAAATAAATGAGATCCACTAGAAAATGAGGGGAGTAATATTTGGTTTGTTCAAAACCCTATGACTATATTTTAATGGCCAGATACCTGTTATCCATAATTTCTACAGAACATGATAATAGCAAATTGAAATAATGTAATAATATCTGTAGATATATACCAAGTATGTCAGGAGAGACTGAAATATATATTTCCTAATATAAATAGGTACAAATCTAGTTGTAAGAAATATAATTTAAAAGATCATTTTGATCATAATGAAATATTACCAGAAGATCATGGAGACACCAGAATATTGTAAGTAGTATGTTCAATGAGATTTTAGATGTATAATATTTTAGAATACATAAATATTTTTGTATTGAGTTATAGTTTTATATGTTTGTATGTTTCTTGCCCTGAAGACGTCCATAAGGTCGAAACGCGTTGGCTATGGCTAGTGTGATTACCGCTTGAATCTACATATCAACAATCACATCATGAATTGGGCTAATGCCAGTTTGATTATCACTTGAATTTATATACGGACAATCACATATGAATTAATAAAGGCAAAAAATCTTTTTAAGATACACAAAGAAACGTAAACTTTTTTCTCAGTAATATTGGATACAAATGTGTGCTGGGTCTCGCTTTCATATATATATATATATATATATATAGAGAGAGAGAGAGAGAGTATCTCTGCATATACATAAAGAGAGAAATACCTCTCTCTCTCACTATCTACATGTATATAAATATATATGTGTGTGCGTATATATATATATATATATATATTTACACACACACACACACACATTTGTATATATCTATATTTATATATTTATGATAAATGGACTACCGTTGACCCATAGTGTGATCCAATCCTGGCACAGGCACTATACCCAGGCACGCCAGTGGACTCCCTTTTTTATCAGGGTAAGTAGAGGAATGTTGTTTAGTAGGAAGTTTTCGATCCCTTCATATTCCAGTAGTTTACGTCACAGAAATGCAAGAAAAAATAGTTTTTTTATTGAACTTTTCACCTTTGCAGGGTATTCCGGGTAAGAAAACTTTGCAAAACCTCTCCGGACCTCGCTTGATGTCTACTTTTCAGAAGTGTCAGGGTTTGATAGGATTCCCTACATGGTTGTAGGACTAATTAGTTTACCTACCATAGTTATCATTATCCCTACAATATATTTTAGGTCCTTCCCTGTCGCAGACCCCTTGCCGATCCACATAAGTGAGGTACCATTTTTATTGGGAAACCAGGGGAAATGCCGAGTAGAAGGAAGTTTGTGGCTCCACACATGTTTCACAACTTTCCATCACAGAAATGTGGGGAAAGTGTGAATTTTTTAGTTAAGTATGAGGTTTGCAAAGGGATTACATGTAAAAAAACAAGGTGAGAGTCATACAAGTCAGTATACCCTAGATACCCCTAGATGTGTAGTTTAAAAAAAATTGCAAATGTGCTAGTTAGCTAGGATTCCCTAGATGCCAGAAGATCTAGGGTCAAAATTCTCAAGCTATCCACATTGGAAAAAAAGGGTCACTTTTCAGTGGAAAAATGTGCTGCGTCCACATTGCATTTTGTGCCGTTTCCTGTCGCTAGGTCTACCCACACAAATGAGGTACCTTTTTTATTGAGAGACTTCTGAAATTTTGGAAAATATCCTACAAATCATACCCTAGTATGGGTATCCACAAATTTAGATATGTAGAAATAACCACTGCTTCTAAACTCTATATCTTGTGCTCTTTTCAGAAATACATACGTTTCCTTGATACCCATTTTTCATTCTGTCTATTTCACTATAAGAATTGGTCTATACTCAGTACTCAATAAAAAACTTTGTACAGTGCAGCTTAGTTGTTGGATCCTGGTACCCTGGGTTCTTGGAAAACCTATAAACCTTTTATATGTCAACAACCATAAGGATCCAGCAAAAAGCAATGGCATATTGTATTTGTCAACCTGTAATTGTGACAGAAAGATACAGATGGAAATGTTGTCACAAATGCCCATTTATTCCTTCTCATTTGCAATATGTCTTTATTTCAACAGTTATTTTCCTTAGTACAACCTTGAGGGACCTACATGTATGACATCCTTGCTAAATTTAGAATTGTGTCTACTTGTTAGAAATCTATAGCTTTTCTGGATCACCCATGTGTTTTGCACTGGTTTCCACCACAAACAGGAAGTAGGTTAAGAGCACAAAAAATAGGGAAAATAGGCTACCTCTTAGAAAAGTGCCAAAACTGTGATACAAAATTAGTTTTTTGGATTCAGTGCTGTATGTTCCTGAAAGCTGGGAAGATGGTAACATTAGTACAGTAAATTGTTTATAGATGCCATTCTTAGGGAAAGCACAGACTCTTTTATCTGGAACACTTTTTCTCTATTTTTCTAACAAAAACTCAAAATATTGTTATATTTTGCTAATTATTCAGTACCCTCCAGGGGGATCCACAAACCCTTTGTACATTTGGAGTTTCCAGGTTGTTAGAAGAAAAGGATGCACATCTGGTCTGGATGCCTTATGTGGAAAAAAGTTATGGATTCCTAAGCATGAACTACCCAAATAGCCAAAAAAGGGCTCAGCGCGGGGGGGGAGGCAAAAGTCCAACAACTAAGGGGTTAAAGAGGTGTGCCTTGGCTCCCAGAGCTAGGACAAGGACTTGGGTGTGGTGAGATGTCTTGCCACCCACTAGGATGGATACAGGAGCTCTGCACAATGGAGGAAAGGTTCTGCTGTTTTGGACTTAGGTAGAAAGCGACACCGTGGAGTTGTTTGCAGCAGGGCATAGGGAAACTGCTGCAGAAGTAGGTAGGGATATAACTGGGAATTTTTTAATGGTTGGTCAGGGAAGGGCCAGGAGTCACCCAACCCACCGACTAATGCCAGGCATAAATGTGGCACCTGGGGCACACTCTTCAGAACTCTTCTAGACCCAAGAAAGATAGAAGAAGGATAGCACCTATTGTTGAAACATGTGAGGAGTACTCTAAGGGCTGGACATGCTCACATTTCTACCCAGGACAACACAGTGGATTCAAAGTGTCAGTTGCCTGATCTCCCCTTAAGGTACAGTGACTTTCCTGAAAGAGCCCCACTGACCAGTTTCAACTGACCTTGCCCTGGATAATGCTGATGACTTCTGTTGGAGGGAAGCCTTATACCCAAGTGGTCCCGTAAGGTCCATGACAGTTGAATAGTATTAGAATGTACATCTCTTCTTGATAAATTGCCAGAACTGGGACTTTAAAATGTTTTGCCAACTTTCTGCCAGGAGAGCTGATGGAGACCACAGAAGCCATCAAAACCACAGATCGCTATTCTGCCCCAACTTGTTGGCTCGCCCTGCTGAACAAGATCCAACTTCCAGATTTCTTATTAAGTCTAAGTGTAGATGGGCTTCACCAGGAACCAAGCTGAGCAGCATCCGATCATTGGAAAGGCTTTCTTTGACATACACTCAGAGTTCTCTTGCCTTTGTCAAAGACCTAACCAGGACCACACTCTTCAATAACCAGCTTTGGATACAGCTTTAAGCTTGCCTTGCTTTCTTCATAAAAGTTTGTAAGTCAGAAGGTAACCTTTATTCCAGGACAAACCTGGTGCATGCATCTAACTGGCCATCCAAAGTGTTTGGCCTTAACTTTTGACTTTGACCCAGTTTAGCGCACCCTATTACCTTCAGTTGTCACTTTGTGCGTTTTGGGGCTATTTTTATTTAAATGTAAAAGAAAAATCATACTTCTAGGTCCCCTTTGTGTTTTTTTCTTGTTGTGATGTTGTTGAGTAGTCATTTTAGTTATAGCTGTTCTTTGCCTAGGTCAGCACTGAGTTCTTAAATAAGACACTTCTTTCACTCTATGCTTTTCTCAAGGCTGCAGTAAGATAGGTTGCCTGTATACGTGGTAACGCTTTGACTCTAGTGTTTCTAGAAACATACACATCCCTACGTAGGGACATTTTCTTAGAAGATCAGTTGTTTTATTATAAAAACACTTCTCTGTGCCGTACTCTTTAGAGGGAGATTCCAGCCAGATGACCACAAGTATATGCTGATTGCTGAATGCTTCGCTACAGCTTCTTATGTAGACTACAGACCTCTTGATCAGGTATGAGGGATGATGTCTTCCCAGGGGAACCTGAAGGGCAGAACTAGAGCTTAACTGTGCTCTAACATAGCCTAGGTAGGAACTATGTCAATGATTCTAGTGACAATATGGTAGCGTTATTTTTATGCTTTACCGTCCTCGTCACAATTTTAATCCTGTCATGCTTTATCGTCCTAGTTATTGCAGTACATGCTTTACTATCAAAGATGCAGTTACCTTCATTAAAACATTATTGAAATATATACTGCCTCTGATTTTCCTTGTATATGTGAGACTAACTTAAATGAGAGAAACGGATACAATCTGAGTGACCATGATTTCCCTGAGGAGTCAAATGTGTCATGCGCTCAGCTGCCCAATCATCCCTGCTCTTAGAGATGAGGCACTGCTAGATTAGGCTGACAGGTGTCACCTGTAGTGGGTTAGACTCAGTCCCCCACAGTGCAAGCGATTCTGCTGCCCAAATCCAGTAGTCTCATTAGAATAATGAGAGCCTACGCAACAGTGTCAATAAGTTTATTAAAATATTCTCCATGTTAATTGGAGTGAAATGTTAACTGTGTTGTGTTTTTGACTTTTTAAATGTTTTGCCACTTCCAGATACTTTACATATTTTTTAAGTTATGTTTGTGTGCTCTGTGCTACAGCTACCAGGGTTTGAGCTGAAGTTTACATTTCTGACATGTTTACTGATTCTATGAAGGATAGTGACAATATTATTTGTGGTGGACTATGATCCACTTTCTCACATCTTATGAAATATAGTTATGGTATGTTTAATGATCAGTTATTTCATTGTGGGACTTTGAAAGTCATTTTATGTGGTCAAGATCTTTCATACAACCCATAATTCAGTGTTAAAAGAGGTGTTTTCAAAATGGCTGTGCAGATGTCTCAGTCTATGGCTGGTCATGTCAAATCACTACTTTTTTGTGGGAGTGACTTGTATAAAACAACATCTGTTGATATTCATTCTGGGTTGAAATTTTAAAACTAAATTGTGAAAAGCAATATTATAATGCAGTCTATGGGGGTGATTCTGATTCTGGCGGGCGGCGGAGGCCGCCCGCCAGAATTCCGCCCCCATTATACCGCTCCGCGGTCAGAAGACCGCGGAGGGTATTATGAGTTTTTCCCTGGGCTGGCGGGCGGTCTCCAAAAGACCGCCCGCCAGCCCAGGGAAAAACTCCCTTCCCACGAGGATGCCGGCTCGTAATCGAGCCGGCGGAGTGGGAAGGTGCGACGGGTGCAGTGGCACCCGTCGCGTATTTCAGTGTCTGCAAGGCAGACACTGAAATACTTTGCGGGGCCCTCTTACGGGGGCCCCTGCCGTGCCCATGCCATTGGCATGGGCACGGCAGGGGCCCCCAGGGGCCCCGCGACCCCCCCTACCGCCATCCTGTTCATGGCGGCTTTCCCGCCATGAACAGGATGGCGGTAGGGGGGGTCAGAATCCTCATGGCGGCGGAGCGCGCTCCACCGCCATGAAGGATTCCCCCGAGCAGCGGTAAGTCGGCGGGAGCCCGCCGACTTGCCGCTTCTGACCGCGGCTGAACCGCCGCGGTCAGAATGCTCGTGGGAGCACCGCCAGCCTGTTGGCGGTGCTCCCGTGGTCGGTGGCCCTGGCGGCCACCGGCCGCCAGGGTCAGAATGACCCCCTATGTGTTTTGCAATCTGCTTAAAAGGTAATACTAATCCCACCAGTGACCTTAATGCAGCCTGTGTACACTCTAACCCTAACAATCTCTAACCTTAACACTGCCTTCATCATTTAAGCACCCTATTCCTAAAAGTAACCATAAACTGAGAGAAATCAGGTTGTAGGGTACAAGGTTAGTCACAAAGTACTGAGACCCAGTTGTAACTAATGGGATCCTCATCTCTGGGGTCCTGGGGCTTCTGTACTGCAGATCCCGAGACTACCTCTTCGAAGCACTTGACTGTCAGGTAGCAAGGCTGAGAAGTCCAAGTTTTAGGGGCTGAGGACTAGAGAATCACAATGCAGCAACACAATAAAAAACACTCAATAAATTGCTGTGCAGCCAGTGCTTTTACTTTTATGAAGTGAATATGTTTTATTATGCACAAAACTGACTACTATGCCCAAATTTATAATTGTTTACAAAATGATGGAAATACATATAGGAATGTCTTCTATAGGGCCTCACAACCAAAGAAGCAAACATTGAACAAAGATCACACAGGTCAAGTAGACCTCCAAATGTATCTTCTAAATGTATACTGGTTTCCCATTGCTGCAGACACCTGTAACAATCTGTACACCATCAACCACTAACGCATTTCTATGTATCAAACCTAACATGAGAGTTTATTTAATAAGAAGTCAGGCCTACTGGCTTTGTCTAATCCTGGCCCCCTGACATACTTCTGTAAAAAAGTGCTGTGCAGATATTTACATTTTTGATTTGTGTTTTTGGATCATGAGAGAACTAATTCAGCTTAGGTAGACATTGCTGGTCCAGGCCATTTTTTCTGGATGACATTTTTAGAAATGGTGGATAAATTGCAGTGATGTTATAACATTTCAGAAACAATTACACCTATATACTTCATTTTGGTGTCAGAACATAGGTTTTGGGGTCAAGTATTCTTATAGAGACAGTAAATAATACAGATTTACACTTCCACCATTTGGAGGAAGAAGAAACATAGATAGAAATGAAACAAATAATAATGGTTTTTAATCCCTTCATGTAGACACCAAACAATGTTTATGATCTGTATATGAAAAAATAACGTTTATCATTCCTGTTTTAGACACAGTTTCATGGTCCACATTATTTGTTTCAGCAATCGCTTGTGGTACATCTGAAGAATGTTGAACATTTGAGAAGAGCATATCGATCGGGATATCTTTTTGTAGCACATGTTTTGAAAGTACATGTATGTGTAAGTTCTGTAGGTAGAGACTTTAGAAATTTGATCAGTTTTAGAACCCCATCAATATCTTCCCAACCAAATTCAAGCAGATCTTTCTGCACATATACATGATCCAAAAAAGGTACACAGTTTATGATCAAGAAAAATGCTATTTTAATGTGTACAGGCACAGAACATTACTTTTGTAGAAGGCCACTTAGTGGGACTCATCTCTTGAACTTACCGTACTGAAGATCATCACATATGTCACAGTCAGAACTTGTTTTCCACACACACGCAAGGTATTTTTCCATGTCTTCCAAATCACATTCTTCTTCTGTCTCAATAAATACTTTAAGAGACTTCACAGGCTCAGCAGGTAAAACTAAAAGCTTTGTTCCAATTTTGCTTATAGTGTGATCACCTGTAAGAATATGTTACTTGATAAGAACACTGGGCATCACTGGGTCAAGTTTCTTGCACAGAATATGAAGCGAGATTAAATGCCTTTTCTCACTTGTTCCATAACATATCCATAACTCCGACAATGCTTGACTTATGAACATTACAACAAATCTAAGTAGCATGATAATACCATCTGTGTCATTTGAAAATACAATGACTTGATTGGAAACATTTTAAAAAGCCCAATCAACATGTGGCACAACACGAAGTTCAGCTTCCTCCAATTTGCTGTTAAGATCTTAAACAATATGGCCTGTACCTTTTGAAGATATCTCTGCAGGCACCACCTCCTCATTGACATTGACAATCATTCCAAAATCGAAATTCAGTGTCCACTGAAGCAACAGTAATGTTTTGGTGAGTTAACATCTCCAAGTTCATCTTGTTCGATGTTGATGACCAAAATGTATTAATTTGCATAGGTATAGGTGCCGAGTTTTTGATGCAGGCAAGGGCAATTGTTCCACTTGTAAACATTTGTCTGATTCTTGCATAGTTCAAGATAACTGTAAAAGACAATATGCAGTTCTTGCAAGGTGAATTTGATGTCTGTAGAACAGTTTGAACAACCTCTTCAAAGTTTTGCATGGATGACATCTTGACCATTCGCATTGTGGCATAAGGTCCACAACAAAAGCAGTTGTCAATGAGGACACCTTTTTGATTTGAAATTCTTCAAGTGAAAGGTTTTTTTCTAACTCTTGTATGAGTTATGCTTCACTGGTTTGGTTGCAGCATCTCCATCAAAGAATGTGTTTGTTGGAAAAGACCATACAACAGGACGTCCTTTATAAATTCACCCCTTTCGTTTGCAACATCCATCTATGTGCTTGTGAAATATGTTTTTTGTAACGTGTTTTGTAGTGGCTGATTGGATGAAACTTTTACTATGGCAATTAAAGCGTGGAAGTTTAGCTTTAGTGATTATATCAAACAGCTTTTTCCCTTTCAAAACAAATCCCTCCTCGACATCTAGTAGTTGTGTCTTTACATAGTTATCCTCATATTGTTTGGTCATGAAGTTATGTAGTCGCACAGGCTCACTTATTTCAAATGATTTTCCTTGCTGCTGCATGAAATGAAGAAGGCTGTCAACATGTTTATTAAAATTCCCCCCTATCTTTCCACAAGTTCGTGTTGAGGAACAGTTTCATGATGGTCCATTAATTTTGAATTTGCCGTCTTTCTGAAAACATTGCAAATATAGTGGGCTTCATGGTAAAATAACTGCCATTGAGCAACATATTCAGTTTTATGTGACTGACCAACAAATCCATTGGAGCTTTTCTGTGATCTCTGGATCATATGTTCCAGTTTCAAATCTGGAGCCACAGCATTAAGCCTTTCCTTTCTGTCTTTTGCTAGAAAATGTCTTTTTGTCAATTTCCTGTAGAGGTATAATTTTTCCACCTCTAGCTTCTTTACTCTTTTCAAATACCGGGACCCATATCTCAGGCACTTTATCTAATAAAACTTGCAAAACACTGTGATCTATGACTCCACAGTCTTCATGTAGAGCTTCCAAGCACCTTCCAGCTCATCATGTACCAAGTTTTTCACTAGAGCTATTACATGTAAAACATTTTCCCAGTACTTAAAAAGTTCTGCTTTTTCTCCACATTCTTTGAAAAACTCCTCGAACTTACTCACGTTTTCTGATTTTGAACTTAGTGTATTTAACATTGGCTGGCTTTCAATTATGTCTTTTGAATGAAGTGCACCCTGTGTCTTGTTCACTTCTGAGATAAGATATGCAAAGCTTAAGTTGTCATTCTTGCTCCAGAAAGCATTCCAAAGTAATGTTTCTACAGCCTCAGATATAAGGAACGTGCCTTGTAACGAACAAACATAATGAGTTTCTCTCGATACTGACTGGATGGTTTTGCTTCCAAAGATTTCAGCTTCAATAAGTGCATCATCTATGACACATCCACTGAGATAACTTCTTGCACATCACAACACAACTTTTGTCATGTGGAAAATGCCCATTATTGGATAAAGATCATTAAATTCTACCAGATCGCTTATAACAATGTCAGCTACATATGGAAAACACCTTCATCACAGAAAATTGGCAGGATATGCTGAACTTCAAGATGAGTGTGCACATTTTAGAACTGTAGAACTGTGTATAATGTTGCATAGTTTGTGACTGGAGATGGTATTACTGGTAAAAACCCAATCTTCTTCGACTTCCTCTAATATGTCTTCAAAGCCATCATCAATGTTGTCAGCTTTTGCTCCAAACTCAAGAACGTAAGAGGCATATTTACAAGCATGTAGGCCCTCAATATGAACATGGTGGTCCGGACCGCCATATAAAACACATGAGGAGACCGCCACAGATGGAGCCTGACAATGGCTGAGTTCCTTATCGGACAGGGCAGCACTGCAAGCAGAGCTGCCCACGGGATAATTAACCTGTTTTCCCCCAGCCTTTCCCTGGTGGTTAAGGCTGCCAGGTAAAGGCTGGCGGAATGGGTACCCAGGGCCCATGTGCACAGCCCCGTCATGCATTTCACTGCCTGATTTACGGGCAGTGATATGCGCAATGGGTGCTGCTGCACCCGCCACACTGCTACATTGCCGACAGCTCAATGTGGAGCAATGTAAAGGCCCAAAATTCCACTGGGCCGGCTGGCGGAAACACTGTTTCCACGCGCCGGCCCAGCAGAATGTTGTTTATTGGGCGGGAGGGGTCTTCAACGTTGTTTTAACCGCCAGCACTGAACTTGGCGGGATTTCTGGCCGAGTTCGTAATGAGGGCTTTAGTGCCACCTTGCGCCGCCACAGCTTAAATTCTTTTAGGCTATGGTGGCTCTAAGGTGGCTTTTCCCCCATGCCGTATTTACAAAGTGGCACAATGCTGGAATTGCGTCACTTTCCAAACCCCTGCTCCACATTTTGCTTGCACCAGGCATAATGTATGTGGGGGGAGCATTTCAACACAGGGAGGCCTGAAAAAATAGTCCAGTGAAATTTACAACATTTCCCTGCGCCATATTTTCCATCATTTTTAACCCCTGCTCAGAGTACCCATTTTAATTGATAGGCCTCCCTGTGCTTTGTCGCACTAGCATCAACATTTTTGATGCTATTGCAGCAAAGCACCACAATAGCATAATAAAATGTTGACGCAATTGTCCTAATGACTGCATTGGTGCACCGCTTTGTAAATAAGGCCTAACCATGGTGTTGTTAAGTGAGGCAGGGGAGATGGAAGAAAAGTGTGCATCAGGACCATTGCACCTCTTTCTTGTAAATGTGCTCCTTAGTTTGTAACAGTTTTGCTTTGCTGATATTAAACAATGATATAAAAAATGTGGCGTCACAAAATTTGTCATTAAGTCTAAAAACTAAGCAGCATTATTTAAGAAAAGTGGCACTGTACTTAGTGCAGCTCCACTTTCCTTGTGCCTCTTAGCGCCCCCCTACCATCACCATGTGTGCACTGTGTCTAAGATACGGCGCACCCTGGCACAAGGTAGGGGGCAATAGCGTCATTTTTATTGAAGCTATTGCTGTACTCATGCAGAATACATAGGGGCCCATTATAAATAATGGAAGCCCCCTTTTAATGCCTGCTCAGAGCAGGCTTTAAAAGTGCAGCAAAAAATGGTGCAGGGTAATCTGCTAGATTTCCTTGTGCCATTTTTTCAGCAGCCCTTATAGTGGAATGCTCCTGTTGCATTCATTATGCCTGCGGATGCCTAATGTAGCTCAAAGTGTTACAAAGTGGCACAATGCATCCATTGTGCCACTTTGTAAATATGGCGGAAGGACTTTGGGTTCGTTGGCGCACATTAGTGTAAACAAATGACACAAATGTGGTGCAAGGTGGTGCTAGGGGCTTATAAGTATGCCCCTGAATCTTTCAGGATATTTATTAAAATGTTTGCTACTGATTTTACTGCATCCTGTGATCTCATTTTGGCAGCGAGAACTTCAGGAGTCAAATCAGCGGAGAACAGCATAAATGGCTAATTTTTTTGTTGGACTGACAAAATCAAATTCTGTAATTGTACATCCTCATCAGAAAAAAAATAATTTCCTTATTATGGATCAATACAGTCTCATCAATGTTGATCATTATTTCTCTGATCTCACTGAGTGTGAAGCCAGCCCTCAAGAGTGGCTTTAAAACTTAATTTGCTTTTTCAAAGAGTGCAAACTTAACTGAAGGCTGGTGATTAAGTTGCTGCTGTGACCTCATTGTACATTAATATTTCTGAATGTTTGCCTCATGCAGTTGCGGAGGGCATACAAATCCGCTGCAAATACATTCACCTCACTGTTTAAATCAGCTACTCATCTGAAAACTTCATCTTGGGAGAAACTAGCTGAAGATAAAAACATGTTTCCCTTTTGATACTCACATGCTCTGTACTTTGTTCTTTTGTCCATCCCTTTGGCCCTTGTTCTGGCTCAACCACAGATAACTCATTGAAGATCTTATTCTTTCTGATCAGTTGATGGAGGTGGACAAGGGGTAGCGATCGATCTTCTAAGTGGATAGTTGTCATCACTTTCTCAGAGGACTTGGGGCCAGATGTAGGTAAGTAAAATTTTGCGACTTGCAATTTGTGAGTTATACCGACTCGCAAATTGCAACTCGCAAAAGTGCATGCAGAAATGTGTCTCAGACACCTTCTGTGACTCGCTATGGGGTCGCAAAGACCCACCTCATGAATATTAATGAGGTGGGTCGCATTTTGCGACCCCATTGCGAGTCCATGCACTCACAGGTATGGTGGCCTGCTGGAGACAGCAGACCTCCATGTCTGTGACTGCTTTTTTAATAAAGCAGGTTTTTTTTTTTCTTTTTGCAGCCCGTTTTCCTTAAAGGAAAACGAGTTGCAAAAAGAAAAACTTCCAAAACCATTTGGTTTCGGTTTTTTCAGAATAGGCAGTGGTCCATAGGACCACTGCCTGCTCTGAAAAAACATTTTTTTGTCATTCACAAAGAGGAAGGTTTTGCGAATGAGTTACCACCCACTTTGAGTTGGTGGTAAGTGCGAGTTGGTTTGCGACCACATTCGCAGTCACAAAGCAACTCAGCTTGGAGATGCAGTCGCAAATAGGAAGGAAACAATTTGCAATTTGAGGATGTGCATCGCGTTAGGCCTTTTGCATGTCGCAAACTGCGTTTTTTGCAGTTTGCGACATGCAAAAGGCTTCCTACATCTGGCCCTTGGATACTTGTTTGTTTCTGCTATTTTTTGACAATTTCTTTCCAGGTTTTTTTCCATTGTATAAGACTTGTTACACTGATAAAATATTTGATCCTCTTCACCTATCAGTTTCAATCTTTTGTGAACTTTGTTTCACCCGATTTCTGCATCATCTCAAATGCTCTTCTGTCCAGCTGCAGTTGATGTTAGCTTTTCTTTCGAATTAGTTTGTCATACAACACATTTTTCTTTGCTGAAGGAGTCCTCAGACTTTGTAGTAAGCAACACTCTGTCAGGAGGTAAAAATCCTCTGCTACCACCTGCGTCGTGTCTATGAATTTAAATCAACAGAAAACCTAGAAAAAACAATATTAAATTAAATTACCCATATGCTGGCTAAAGTACCTCATTATAGAGCCACCATTTTGGAAAATGGTGGAAGAGTTGCTCTGAGAAGTTATTTTCTGTCTCTATAAGACTACATGACCCCCAAAACCTATGTTTTGATATCAAAATGAAGTATATAATCTCATGGTTCCTGAAATATTTTATCATCACTGCACCACATCCACCATTTTTTAAAATGTGATCAAGAAAGAAATGGCCAGGATTAGCAATGTCTAACCAAGCTAAATTTATTTTCTAATGATACAAAAACACGAATCAAAAATGAAAATCTCTGGACAATGATTTTTTTAAAGAGGAATATCGAGGGGCGAGGACTAAGAGAAGAGTTGAGTATATCAGTGGTAGTATTTACTTTTTTCTTTAGTGTATCTTTGCCTTGTTTTTAGTTTGTGATCTGCAATCTCTGTTAGAATGTAAGGTTGCTGTCTTTACACTCTGTCCATCTGGTTGTATTTTTAAGTAGATAGTAGTGTCCAGATGTAATACCGCTTTATGAAAAATAATAGTTCTACAACTGTATGTTTTACCTGAAATAGAGATTTTACTAGCTTTAAAATATGTAAATTGTGTTTCCACTTTAGTTCCAACTGCAGTACATTGTTGTAGCATTTGGATGATGTGCTTTCCAGTTCTTTTATATTCAAGGTTGATACAAGATCTGACTTACATTTTGTGCAGGTATTATTCTGTGATGCATGTTTAAACGATTTCTCAAAACTGACAGTTTTACAGTTGGGTAGAGTTAGGTAGATATATTGTTGGGAATCTATTTCTGTTTTTAAAGAAAATGATTGATTTTTACAATCATGCTGCCATGAGAAACGTGGTGCAAATAGGTCATCAATAGGTACCATCTCTTCTACTAAGATACCAAGCAGGACCATCAAGAATTCTTGTGCATCTTCTTGAGTGTTTTGAGTGAAGTGTACCTATCCATTGCACAGATCTGCAACATCTCAAATAGAAGATGTAGAATATGTTTTTGTTCTATTAATGTACAATCATTCTAACAAGGTAAAGAGTGCAGAGCACAATATTCTATCCTTTTTCTGTTTAATTGAATGAACTAGAGCAGGTAAGAGACTGTTGCAATGAGAAATACATTGCCATAGCAATTGACTCCAGAGATGTTTGAGAACTAGTAACCAACAATTTCAGCAACATTTTTAGTATTCTTTTTCTGCAATGCTTTCTCTTTTCTTTTTGCCTCTTTTTCTCAGGAATGTCCTTATGATCTTTTGAAATATTTTGTTTTGGTAAGGTTCTAGGCTTTTCGTAATATGGGTACTGTCCTAAATCAGGAGCATACAGGCTTCTTAAATGGTTAAACTCTGTCACACAACTCGAATCAGCATTTACTTTACTGTCATCATACTTTATCAGATACAAACCGACAAAGGGCCAGATGTACAACCAATTAATTTTGTGAGTCTCTTTTTGATTTTTTGCGACTCACAATTAGAGTCTCTCAAAATAAAACATACTAATGTATCTCAGGCACATTTAGTGATTCTCACTTGGGTTACAAAAGACTTACCTCATCATTATTCATGATGTAGGTCTCAATTTGTAACCCATTGGGAATGGCTAGCACTCACAGTGACAGTGGCCTGCTGGGCTCAGCAGATCACCATGTCTGTGAATGCTTTTCAATAAAGCAGTTTTTTTTTAATGCAGATGTTTTTCCTCAAAAAGAAAGATGAAAAGTTTTCTGGGACCACTCCCTTTTCTGAAAAAATATTTTCGCATGCATTTACAAAGTGGAAGGGTTCCTGTGGGAACCGCTTTCCGTTTGCGAATGGGTGAAAACTAATTTGAAATTGGAGTTAACTGTGATTGTTTTGCAAGCACATTCACGGTCACAATACATTCCTACAGCCACAAATGATCCTTTGTCGGCTACTTAAAACATGGTTGTTCTAATCGTTGTCCCTAAGGCAGTGTTTTTGAAGATTTCTGCATAGCGCTGGGAGGTCTTCGGATAGCCATGTGCTCTATCCATTTTCATAACACAACATAACATGCCACTATGACTGGCAATTAGGAAGGGATGCCCTCAGGATGGCCCTAACTAATTGTAAGTCGCAATTGCATGCATTCACAAAGGGGAAGGGTTCCTGTGGGAACCCCTTTCCATTTGTGAATGGGTTAACACCAATTTGAAATTGTTGTTAACTGTGATTGCAACCACATTCACGGTCACAAAACATTCATACATACCACTGTGACTCACAATTAGGAAGGAATGCCCTCAGGATGCCCCTTCCTAATTGTGAGTCGCAATCCCTATTTTGCAAGTCATTAACTGCGTACAGACTTGCAAAATAGGGAAGGTACATTGTTCCTGGCAATTGTGTGGTCACAAACTGTGATTTTCACCTTTTGCGCCTGCAAAAATGCATTGTACATCTGGCCCAAAGATATAACTTGTGAGAATGCTACATATGACATAACTTTCTTGAGTACGGTGCTACCAATTTTAATAAGTGCTGCATCTATACTTAAATCTTGAGACTTATGTATTGTTACAGCATGTGCTAGAAATTTTGGAAACCTCTTTCCGAAAACATACAAGTCCTTCTTTGCAAGCAAGAAATGCGCAACAGACCTTGCTATCTGTTTTACACCTTCAAGCTCATCAAATTTAATTGATAGGTGTTAAACCTCATTTCTGTTTGGATAGAAAATGAAATAAATTATTGTACCCATGGCTCCATTAACTAATCCTTACTCAGCATTTAAATTACAACACAAAATAACCATACATTTCTTACAGACATATAAGTACTTTTCTAATCCCGCAGTTTTGAAAACAGACTTTTGAAAAGAATTCAGGTTTGACTGTAGTTTTTCAGTCAACAGTATAGTCACTCCTTGGTGTTCCATTTTATGAATTGAAGTAAGTTCCAATAATTGTTCTTTCTTCAGTTGTAGCAATTGCTCATTGAAAGAGGTACATTCTCGAAGAGTAGGCATTAAACACACTAAGGATTTTTTGTTGTTTAATAAATTCAAGCATTAGCTTTGCTGGAGATTTTTTTTGAAGAAAATATGTTCTTTATATTTTGAGTTTGCAAGCAATGTTTTTCTTCTTTTGACAGTATTCCTACTCTAATATCCTTAAGTATATTTCCATACTGCATATCAGGTGCTAGCTGCATGTGTCTAATTACTTCTTTGTGTTGGAAATTGAACCAAATGTTTAAATTTCCAATGCTTCCTAAAGTAAAGGATTATGAGTTTCTTCATGTAAGAGTGTCTTAAAGGCAGGTTGTACTTTAATGGGGGTACGTTGCAATAAATCACTTACAACAATTGAATGGTTTCTTCCAAAAAGTACATCATAATCTGTCCTCAATATCTGTTGTATTCTCAAATGCACAAAGGTGAGCATTAAGTTTGAGACCATACTCACCTCATCTTTGATGATTAAAAGTTTTAATTTTGTCAAGACTCCAGAAACTTCGTGACAAGCATCACCAGATAACTTTTTTTATTCCAGTTTATTAGTGTGTTCAACAGGTAGCATAAGTAGACAATACAGTGTAATTCCTTTGATGTTGTGTGCAGCTAATCCAGTAGTGGCTGTTACTACACATGACAAAATGGAGTCTGTAGTGTTATGTAGATAAGTATCTAGAAATTATTTTAAAAAGCTTTTTCTAATACCAGCTTGTCTGCTGAAATACAAAAGAATTAGCTGAAATCTTGAGCATTTACATTGAATGTTTTCGTGGCGGAATCCATGCTTTATTTTATCTTTGACTTGCACATATATTTCTTTCTGCTCATTATTCTACTAACTGTTGCAAGTCAACATACTCCTGTCCTGCATGTTGCTTTGCTGGCTCCACCTCATTCATTGCTATGGCAGCTTCAGTTTCAATTATTTGCTGTACAAGTGGATCTTGACTGAACAGTCTGAAACTCTGGTTGCTTTGAGAACTATCCTTTGCTATTCCAGGAGCAAATGCTTCCTCTTGTTGAATTTCTTCATTTAACATTTTCAGGTAGTTGGGGAATTTTGGACACCCAATGGTGTCTTTTGCAGCATTGAAAGATTCTTCATAGCAGTCATATTGTCCATGTAACTGTTCTTCAGAACACCAAGGTTTGCATAGCTGGAGAAGTGCTAAGTATAACAAATATTTTTTTTACAAGAAAGCTTTCCATTGTTTATTAAGTCACCTTTTGAATGCAAAACCAAAAAACTATCACAACCAACTACAGCATATTTGTGTTCACCAAGATATCCAACACATTATATCTATACCTATAGTGTTGCAGAATTTCATAAAGACACATATTTTCCAAATGTGGACATCTTTTTGGTTAGTAGGTGTCCAACATACTAGTTATTGCAAAATCTGTACTTTCCCGATCAAACTCTGATAGGTACTAAGGGGCATATTTAAACTCCGTTTGCGCCGGGATTGCGTCGTTTTTTTTTACGCAATTTCGACGCAAAACTAACTCCATATTTATACTTTGGCGTTAGACGCGTCTAGCCCCAAAGTCCATGGAGTTAGCGTCATTTTTTAGCGTCGACACCTACTTTGCGTTAATTATATGCAAGGTAGGCGTTCCCGTCTAAAAAATCGACTCCGAGGCATGTGCGTCAGATTTATACTCCCGGGCAAAAATCACGCCCGGGAGTGGGCGGGTCAAAAAAAATGACGTACGGCTGCTTTTGCGCCGTTTTTTAGCGCCTGCAAAAGGCAGGTGTTAAGGGACCTGTGGGCTCTGAAGGAGCCCACAGGTGCCCTCCCATGCCCCCAGGGACCCCCCCTGTCACCCTTGCCCACCCCAGGAGGACACCCAAGGCTGGAGGGACCCATCCCAGGGACATTAAGGTAAGTTCAGGTAAGTGTTTTTTTTTAAAAAAAATTGTGGCATAGGGGGGCCTGATTTGTGCCCCCCTACATGCCACTATGCCCAATGACCATGCCCAGGGGACAGAAGTCCCCTGGGCATGGCCATTGGGCAAGGGGGCATGACTCCTGTCTTTGCTAAGACAGGAGTCATTTCTATGGGGGTTGGGAGTGAAACAAAAATGGCACAAATCGGGTTGAGGCGAAAAAATTGCCTCAACCTGACTTGCCCCATTTCTTGACGCCCAAGCCCCATTTCCCCCTACGCCGGCGCTGCCTGGTGTACGTCGTTTTTTTTAACGCACACCAGACGGCGCCGGCGGCTAACTCCGGCTAACGTCATTCAATAAATACGGCGCCCGCATGGCGCTTCAGAATGGTGTTAGCCGGCGCTAATTTATTTGACGCAAAACTGCGTTAGCGCAGTTTTGCGTCAAAAAGTATAAATATGGGCCTGAATTTCTGGAAAGACTTCAAACTCTGTTTCACGTGTCGGCAAGGTTTAGACTTACCCAAACAATTCCTCTAAACTTCCAGAACAAAGTAAATGAGCACGACCTATCTGCAGACACAAAAGATTCAATTTTTCTGTGGGAAAGCATTTTCAAGCTAAAAGTATTCTTCTCTGCAGAAATGTCCTCCAACATCTCCTTCATTTCTGTCTTCTCAAATTTTATGATATACAATGTCACATACAGAGCAACAGCAATAGAGTTATCTGCTACAAACTGTATGTCTGTGTTTTTGTTCCACATTTTTAAAATGACTGGATTATAATCATTAATGTACTTCGAAGCGTCTGATCTTTTCAAGTTTAAGTATTTTGTGATGACTTTTGCATTACTGTATGTGTCACTGCAGACATAAAACTGTTTACTTTTCCTTCTGAAATCACAGAACAAGAGAATCCAAAATGGTATCTTGTATAACATTTTTCTTTGGTTCCATATTTTTATTGGCAGTACTTCCCACATCTGTGATTTTGGAACAAAAGAACTTGCTGCCACAAACCTTTTTCACCTGACTCTTTTGGAATGGCATATGTAACATACTGTTCAATGAATGATAGTACAGACTCATCACCATCTGTTCCAAATTTAGGTGCATCTTTAAATCCATAAAAACATGTGAATATGAGCAGCACCTTTTGCGTGGTACTCTTTACACCAAAAACAATCTGTGTCTTCACTAAGAGGAGGGTTTGTCTTGTTGTAGATGGAAGACATCATAGCGCGGAATCAATGGTTAAAGTATTTGCAAACATTACTGGGATTCAAAGAACAGAGTTCTCCTGCTGTCTTTAGTTCAGTGTCTTTAATATTAGAGTTTGCTTCTCTTAAAAATTCAAGGAGAGCATCCCACACATACTCAGCACAAATGAGTGTCAGGAACCAAGTAGGCGTGCCTAGGTTTCTTAACATACATTTCAATTCACTGTGACAATGGTACCAATGTTCGTTGGTAGCACGTTGACATGCCATCAAAATAATCAACATGTACTCCAACATTTCATCCTTTTCATGAATGTTTTCAACAAACTCCTTTGCAGAAAGATTTTGAAGATGGACTCCTGTCTTCAATATATGGTACACAACGTACAGATAAGTAATTTTCCAATACAAGATGGAATATATATGGAATACGCTGGTAAAAGCTAAGATCTTCAGAATATAATGACGTTGAACGGTATTCAACTACTGATATCTGTAGAGGATGGTCATCATAGCACCCACCTTCTCCAGTGGAAAACAGCAAGCATCCAAACTTTTTTCCCAGGCACTCATGGGAGTTCTTTTAGCTTGCTTCATTTGGAAAAGGTAAATTGCTTCACCAATAACTTCTTTAGAATGAAGAGGATGGATTCTGTAGTTGTCGGAAATGGGCACCAAGTTGGTAGCCTCCAACAGCCAGGCGGAAGCCAATGTTCCACCCACTGTATTATGACAGGCCAATCCGCCACCTTTTCCGGGGCAGTACCAACGACATCAAAAGCTTGGTGGAAACACTGCACAGAACGGAAACGACTCACCTGTGGAGACTCAGGGAAGAACCACGCCACCAAGGAGCCTGAACTGCATATATTCCCAATGCTGTTCTACGTCCTGCTCCACCACAAATACCAACAACGATGAAGACGACCACGGTGAGTACAGCCACCTAGCACACAGAGGAAGGGAGAGGAAAAAGAGAGTGACACACATACATGCCACACGCAACACCCCCCACACCATACACACAAGCAGATGCAGCAATAAAACATATACACCTCGTACCCTTTTGTTAAAGTGCAAGGACAACACCAATAGATAAAAGTGAGTGTAATAAGATAAATAAAGTGGTAATACGTGCATCTAATCTAAAAGTATATACATATTTACAAATCGAGGGACACTGCCCAGTCCTCAATCTTCGTGGGCCACAGGTTCATATTACAATTCCAAGGCTTGACTTCAGCAACAACACGGAGAGAGCACTGCAGGGGCATCAGCTTGAAAATAGGCAGGCACCACAGGGGGACGTGGGAACGGGGGGCACCTCAGCCGGCAGATGGAACAACACCACTGGTCCTGGAGGGGGCAACATGCCCTGTGTAATGTCTTGGGGAGTACAAGACCACAGTCTCTCAAGTGAGTGACTTCCCCACTGGATCTAAAGGGGGCAACATGCCTGCGCTTCGTCCTGGGGAGTGCATGGCCACAGTCTCTCAAGTGGGTGACTTGCCCACTGGTTCTGGAGGGGGCAACATGCCCTATGCTTGGTCCTGGGGAGTGCAAGGCCACAGTCTCTCAAGTGGGTAACTTGTCCACTGGCTCTGGAGGGGGCAACCTGCCGTGTGCTCAGTCCTTTGGAGTGCAAGGCCACAGTCTTTCAAGTGGGTAACTTGCCCACTGGCTCTGAAGGGGGCAACATGCCCTGTGCTCTTCATCCTGGGGAGGATGGGGTGAGTGGATGGCTTCTTCACTGGTTCTGGAGGGGGCATTGTGCCCTGTGCTCTTCATCCTGGGGAGGATGTGGTGAGTGGATGGCTTCTCCACTGGTTCTGGAGGCGGCATCGTGCCCTGTGCTCTTCATTATGGGGAGGATGGGGTGAGTGGATGGCTTCTCCACTGGTTTTGGAGGGGGCATCGTGCCCATTGATCTTCATCCTGTGGAGGATGGGTTGAGTGGATGGCTTCTCCACTGGTTCTGGAGGGGGCATAGTGCCCTGTGATGCAGTTCTTGGGGAGTACAAGGTCACAGTCTCTCAGGTGGGTGTCAATCCCAAAGGATTTGCAGGGGCAGTCCGCACAACAGCCCATGGATACAGGACTACACACTGTCCGCTGGAGGAGACGGCTGCTCAGTGGTGGTGATGCTGATGTTGCCGCTGGTGGTGGGGGAAGCTCCTGCCCATCCCCTGCAGTCTCGGACGTCTGCCCACTTGTGCTGGTGGCGGTGCTACTGCTGGTGGTTGTGAGGGAAGGCTCCTGCCCATCCCCTGCATCCTCGGACAGCTGGCCACTGCTGGTGGCAGTGCTGCCGCTGGTGAGAGTGGTTGGGGAGGGAAGCTCCTGCCCATCCCCTGCAGCCTTGGACGCCTGCCCACTGCTGGTGGTGGTGCTGCTGCTGCTGGTGGTGGTGGTTGTGGGGGGAAGCTCCTGCCAATCACCTGCAGCCTCCAACGGCTGCTCACTGCTGGTGGTGGCGGTGCTGCTGGTGGTGGTGGTGGTAGTGGGCGGAAGCTCCTGCCCATCCCCTGCAGCCTTTGATGGTTGCACCACCATGGTTGGTTGTAGGGGCTCTGACTGAGTCCCAGCACCAGGCCCCTTGTCATTTCTGCCTGCGGTGCAGGCCCCTTGTCCTTCCAAGCAGCAGCTGGGGATGGCTCCTTGCTCCTCTTAGCAGATGCTGGGGATGGCTACTTGCTCCTCTTGGAAGAAGCTAGGGGTGGCACCTTGTCCTTCCTGGCAGCACTTGTGGCAGGCACTGTTTCCTTGTGGCTGCCTGGTGCCTGGGAGTCTGGACACTACTGGCCCTGTGGACTGGGTGGCTGAGGTGCTTGCCTGCATTTTAAACACCCTGGCCACAAGTGAAGGTGGGGGTAGGGGTAGGGGAGAGGTCAATGGTGGAGAGGAAAAGCTTCTTAGGGACATTGGGGTGGGAAGAGGGAGAACGTTTGGGAGTGTAGGAAAAAGAAGTGGTTGTAGGAGGTGTATGTCTGCTGTGTTTGGGTGCAGGTGCATGGGCTGGATGCTGTTGTGAGATGGATGGCTGTTGGGTGTCTGAGTGCTTGTGTTTGTGTACTTTGGGAGGAGGGGGCACAGGCACAGTGGGGGAGGACACAGGGGGCGTGTGCATGGCTGTTTGGGTGGTGATTGCCAGTGAGGTGTTTATTCTGATAGGTGTGCTGGTAATGGCAGTAGTGGATGAGGATGTAGTGCATGCAGGTGTGAGTGTAGATGCAACTGGGAGGGAGGTGGAGCATCAGGAGGAGGGGTTCACAGTGGAGGCAGTGGATGTTGGTGTGTCTGCATCTGGATGGTGTTTGTGTGCATGCCTGTGGGATGATGTGTGGTGCCTGTGTTTGCCTGTGCCACTCTTGGGTTGTCTTGTGTGCATGCTTGTCTGCTTGGGATAGGTTGGTGTTGAGGGGAATGGGATTGGGTAGATGAAGCTGGAGGGGGGAGGGGGAAAACAGTGACAATGGCTGCCATCAGATAGAAGGCCAGAGCCTGGATTGATCTATGTTGGGCTGCCAAGCCAGTGTGAATGCCCTCCAGAAATGCATTGGACCTGCATTTGGCCTGCCAGCCCCTGGATGGCATTCACAATGGTTGACTGACCAACAGAGATGGATCACAGGAGGTCAATAGCCTCCTCACTCAGGGCAGCAGGGCCAACTGGGCTCACTAGGTGAGGGTTAGACATATAGGTGACTTATACGTTACTTAAGTGCAGTGTAAAATGGCTGTGAAATAACGTGGACGTTATTTCACTCAGGCTGCAGTGGCAGTCCTGTGTAAGAATGGTCTGAGCTCCCTGTGTGTGGCAAAAGAAATGCTGCAGCCCATAGGGTTCTCCTGGAACCCCAATACCTTGGGTACCTAGGTACCATATACTAGGGAATTATAAAGGTGTTCCAGTGTGCCAATCAGAATTGGTAAAAATTTTCACTAGCCTGCAGTGACAATTTTAAAGACAGAGAGAGCATAAGCACTGAGGTTCTGGTTAGCAGAGCCTCAGTGACACAGTTAGGCACCACACAGGGAACACATTCAGGCCACAAACTATGAGCACTGGGGTCCTGGCTAGCAGGGTCCCAGTGAGACATGTAAAACACACTGACAAATAGAGTTTTCACTATGAGCACTGGGGTCCTGGCTAGCAGGATCCCAGTGAGACAGTAAAAACACCCAGACATATACTCACAAACAGGCCAAAAGTGGGGGTAACAAGGCTAGAAAGAGGCTACCTTCCTACACTAAACAAGAAAGGGGAGAGAGAAACAAAGGATACACTTGGTCAATGGCTGCACCAACACTACTGTTGGCGTACACAGCACCATCACACACAGGGAACAGCCCACGCACTATTCATGGCACTACCAGTAACAATGCATGTCCCCAGGGCATGGGGAGGGACACATACCACACACTGCAGCATATCTGGGAACCACACACCCCTGCCCAGAAATTGTTGCCTACTAGCTAGGTTGGACGAATATCACATTAGAACCCTGCCCCACATGGGACCTACAATGCAATGTTAGCCCTGGCCTAGGGGCACCCACAGGCACACTTCCCCCACCCAGATACCACCCCACCAGATGTATGTAGTAATGATGGGCACAGTACTCACCCCCTTGTTGCTGCTGTGATGCCCTCAAGTGTCCATCCAGCTCCAGATAGGCCACCACCAGTATGTGGGCCATCAGAGGGGTCAGGGTTTGACGGACACCCCTTCCTCATTGGAAGGCCATCCCCAGCTGGGTCTCCTCCATCTTTCATGACCAGTGTCTCAGGTCCTCCCACCATTTCCGACAGTGGGTGCTCCGCCTGCCATACACCCCCAGGGTCCACACGTCTTTGGTGATGGCACACCATATACCCTTCTTTTGATGGGCGCTGACCTGCAGAGGAAATATGCACACAGAAAGGTTTTAGTTAGACCATCCTGTCTGTTGCAGTCATGGCCCACCATAGCCCTCCCATCACCTTACGCATTGACATGGCCCAGCATACATGCTGCACGCTGCCCAGGGCCCATCCACCAACCTCCCCCACATGATACTTTCACACACAGCACTCTATGGATTCATTGCCCATGCATCATGCTCGGAGTGTACTCACCTGTTGGTCTGGAGGCCCATACAGCAGTCCGTACTGGGGTAGGATCCCATCCACTAGTTTCTCAACTCTGCTGAGGTGAAGGTAGGAGCCCTTCCCTCAGTCACACGGGCCATGGTAGGTTGCAGACACAGGTCACAGCAGTACATGCAGTGTAGATCCTCTCTTGTTGAAGGTCACGTAGCAAGTGAGTGAACAGATAGAAAATGGCAGTGACATCCGCGGCAGTGCATACCATCACCGCCGGCGTACATCACCATTGGCCACTGTACCCCATAGGGCTCAATAATAACCAATGAGGAGTTGCACGGCGGTTCCCGACCGCCACCCACAGCGGTGCACAACGTCAGTGGAATTACCTCACTTTCACCTGTCCATCCATACAGGTCAGGGGTATGCCATTTCAGGGGTGGTAGACCATGCCTTCTAACTGTATCACAGATTACAATTCTACATTCAAGACATGTGCCACCAATACATTAATAAATCAAATCATGCATCAAACTGTAGTGGTTACAATGTACAGTTTATGTCCAGATCCTCACTCTTTTTCCCCATAGATTACACCAGCTGCGGATCAATAGGAGATGGAGACATCCCCCAGTGTACAGACCCCTGGTGGACTTGGCAACAATGGAGGACAGGCACATTATTCTCACCTACAAACTTGACAGGGCCACAATCACAGAGCTGTGTGACCAACTGGAGCCTGACCTGATATCTGCTATCCGTCAATCCACTCGGATTCCCCCTCTTGTGCAAGTGCTATCTGTGCTCCATTTCTTGGCAACTGGTTCTTTCCAAGTGACAGTGGGCTTGGCAGCAGGAATGTCACAGCCAATGTTCTCAATAGTGCTGACTGGAGTGTTGTCTGCCCTGATTAAACAGATGTGCAGCTACATTGTTTTCCCCCAGGTGGAGGAGTTGGCCACAGTGAAGGATGACTTCTCTGCAATGGGACATATCCCCAACATCATTGGGTGACTGATGGAACACATATTGCATTTGTCCCCCCCCCCGCCGCCAGAATGAACAGGTCTTCAGAAATCATAAACGTTTTCACTCAATGAATGTGCATATGGTGTGTTTGGAGGACCAGTACATCTCCCATGTCTATGCTAAGTATCCAGGCTTGGTGCATGATGCTTTCATCCTGAGGAATAGCAGCATCTCAAATGTGATGGCCCAACTACAGAGGCACAGGGTGTGGCTAATAGGTGAGCCCTGGTTCCAACCCAGTGGATGTTGGTACATGGGTATGATGTGGGCCAAATGGCCTAGTGTGGCTAAGTACTGCAAGTTTCCTTAGGACACACTACAAGTTGTGACTAGAGTTATTGCAAGAACCAACCAAGACTGCAAAACAACAATTGGTGGATTCCTGGACCTGAAGTTCTGCAAAGGAAGGAGACTGTAGGAGGCTGCGTCTGGGTGGAAGAAGCTGAAGATTCTGCAACAATGGAAGATACTAGGAACTTCTTCTTTGCCCAGAAGATGTCCCACGGTGTGCTGGAGGATACAGAGTTGTTTCCGCACATATAGACCACAAACAAGCCTTGCTAGCTGCAAAGGTCGTGGTTGAAGAAAATGGGTGCTACATGGGCCCAGGAAAGACCAGGAGGTCGCCCCTTGGAGGAGAAGACAGAAGGGGTGCTCAGCAGCACAGAGAACCCAGGGAGAAGCAGGCAGCACCCGCAGAAACACGGCGGTCATCTCAACACTACAAAGGAGGGTCCCACGAAGCCGGTGTTCAAATCAGCGAGCAATGCAGGATGGAGTGCTGGGGACCTGGGCTATGCTGTGCTGTGCACGAAAGATTCCTTGCAAAAGTGCACAGAAGCCCTAGCAGCTGCAGATCATGCAGTACACAGGATTACTCTCTGGCGTTGGGAGGCAAGGACTTACCTCCACCAAATTTGGACCGAAGGACCACTGGCCTGTCGGGGTCACTTGGATCCAGCGCCTGTGTTCCAGGGACCACACTCGTCAAGATGAGAGGGGACCCAGAGGACCGGTGATGTAGAAGTTTGGTGCCTGCATTAGCAGAGGGAAGATTCCGTCGACCCACGGGAGACTTCTTCTTGGCTTCCAGTGCAGGGTGAAGGCAGACAGTCCTCAGAGCATGCACCACCAGGAAACAGTCAAGAAATCTGGCAGGATTAGGCACTACAATGTTGCTGGTAGTCGTCTTGCTACTTTGTTGCGGTTTTGCAGGCACCCTGGAGCAGTCAGCGGTCGATCCTTGGCAGAAGTCAAGGAGAGAGATGCAGAGGAACTCTGGTGAGCTCTTGCATTCGTTATCTGAAGAGAAACCTACAGGAGAGACCCTAAATAGCCCTCAGAGGAGGATTGGCAACATAACCAGGTAAGCACCTATCAGGAGGGGTCTCTGAAGTCACCTGCTGGCACTGGTCACTCAGAGGCCTCCATTGTGCCCTCACACCTCTGCATTTCAAGATGGCAGAGGTCTGGGACACACTAGAGGAGCTGTGGGCACCAACCCTGGGGTGGTGATGGACAGGGGAGTGGTAGATAACCCTTAACCTCTTAAGTGCGGGCGTCGGCCACTGGCCGACGCCCACACACCCTCCCTGGTGCGGGTCACGACCAGTGGCCGACAACAGGAAGGGCATTAATAAATCCTCGGGTGCGTCGCACCCGAGGATTTTTTTTTATTTTTTACTCCCCCCGGGAGACACGGAAGCTACTGTGTCTCCCCCCGCCCCCCACCCGCCCCTTTGTGACGTCAGCGCACCGCGAGGCGCGCTGACGTTGCAAAGGTGTTTTCCCCATGAAAGCAGGAAGCAGCCTTGCGGGCGCTTCCTGCTTTCATGGGGAAAACAGCCTTTTACACGTTCGGGAAGGCCTCGTAAGAAAGGGGAGAGTCTCCCCTTTCTTACGAGGCCTTCCTGAAAGTGTTTCCTGGCCCCCGATCGCAGCACAGCTGCGATCGGGGGCCAGGAAACACTTTCAGGTTTCCTGGCTCCCCCGATCGCAGCACAGCTGCGATCGGGGGGGTCAGGAAACATTTAGAAAAGGCCTCGTAAGAAAGGGGAGACTCTCCCCTTTCTTACGAGGCCTTCTGAAACTGTTTCTGGCCCCCGATCGCAGCACAGCTGCGATCGGGGGCCATGAAACCCCACTAGACACCAGGGATTTCACTCTTGGGGGGCGGCCCCCCCCGGAAAACGGGCCGCCCCCCCGCATAATTTTCTTTAAAAAAAAAAAAGGTAGGTGCCCCCAGGGGATTTTTTTTTTTCAAAAAAAAAAAAAAATGAAATGACAGGGGGTCGCCCGTGGGCAGGGTGACCCCCTGTGGGGGCAATTTTTTTTTTAGATGTTGTAGGGTTTCCCTGGGGGCCATTTTGGCCCCCAAGGAAACCATACAACAACTTAAAAAAATATATATGTATATATCTATATATATATATCTATGAAGATAGATATATCTAGGTACATGGATATATCTATAGATATATCTATGTAGATATATATATATATATATATATATATATATATTTATATATATATATATATATATATAGGTAGATCTGTATCAAAGAGATTTATAAAGCGCGCTACTCACCTGTGAGGGTCTCAAGGCGCTAGGGGGGGGACGGGGGGAGGGAAAGGGGCTAGGAGGTTCACTGTTCAAAAAGCCAGGTTTTGAGGCCCTTCCTGAAAAGAAGTAGGTTTTGGGTCTTGCGAATGTGGGTTGTGAGTGCGTTCCATGTTTTGGGTGCAATGTAGGAGAAGGATCTGCCCCCGGTGGTGGTGTGTTTGATGCGGGGGACAGAGGCGAGAGAGAGGTCAGCTGAACGGACGTTTCGTGTGGGGGTGTGGAAGGTGACTCTCGTTGAGGTAGGCAGGGCCTGTGTTGTGGAGTGATTTGTGTGCGAGGATGAGGATCTTGAAGGTGATCCTTTTGTCAATGGGGAGCCAGTGGAGGGATTTGAGGTGTGGAGAGATGTGTTCGTGTCTGCGGAGGTCGAGGATGAGTCGTGCTGCTGAGTTCTGGATGCGTGTAGTTTGCACTTGAGTTTTAGAGTGGTGCCGGCGTAGAGGACGTTTCTGTAATCAAGCCTGCTGCTGATGAGTGCGTGAGTGACAGTTTTTCTGGTCTCTGTGGGGATCCATTTGAATGTTTTTCAGTATACGGAGTTTGTTGAAGCATGAGGAGGTAAGAGGGTTGATTTGTTGGGTCATAGAGAGGGAGGAGTCTAGGATGATGCTGAGGTTGCGTGCGTAGTTGGCGGGGGTGGGTGCAGGGCCTAGCGTGGTGGGCCACCATGGGGGGTCCCAGGTTTTTTTGGTGAGGGCCAAAGAGGATTATTTCGGTTTTGCTTGAGTTGAGTTTCAGGTGGTTGGCTGTCATATATACATCACTTTTGTCAATATGTGTGTGGTTTCCCTGGGGGGAAAAGGGTCCGACTTGTCTAGTGGCAGTTTTAGTGCTATAAAGAAGCGCAGAAGGTTTATATGCCTTCTGCAAAGAGCACATCTGTATTTTATGTAAATAGCTGAGTACATTAGTAAAGTCTATGGAGAGATGAAGGGCACTTTTGCTGGGTGGTAATGAGGGAATCCGAGGAGGAGGGAGTGGGAGCACCAATAATGATTGTTGGACTGGGCGCAGGAGGTGCTAAAGACTGTGACGAATGGTATGTGACAAGGTGTTTTTTGAGTGTCTTGAAAGTACGTGCTGATTGAGGAAAGAAGCGCAGGTAAGGTGGCCTCTACTGTTGCACGTATCTCACACACACCATCGATTTTGTGACTGTCTACGTAGGCTAGTGTTTTAGAGCAACAGTTTAGCCAATAGCAGAGATGGCATCTTGATGGATGACTGCTGCCTGCACTCGGGTTATAGAGGACCGCTCTGACATAAGATCAGAGACTGAGACATCAGATACTGAGACAGCATCTGAGGGATAGGACAATGGCGCAGACTCTGGGAGTGATTTTTCAGTCAGAGGAGTCCCATTCGAAAACTCCTCTTCCAGTACATTATGAGGGAGGTGATGAGGACAGTCCTGCTGTCCCTTCGCAAGCTGTTCGTGCAACTGGGTAATAGTGGGTTAGGCCAACTCAGAGAGCAGGTGAATGCGGCGGCAAGCAGAGAGAGAGTGCTCTCTTGGGAGCTCACCAATTTAGTTCAGCCCCAAATTCCACCACCCAAATCATATTGTGGAGACATCAAAATTGTCTATGGCAAAACAAACTGGTTTTGTAAGGCAGGCACCTGTGTTTTTGGTCCTGGATTCGGCGGCCATATAGAGAAACACACTAAACCCAAACATTTCTGGAAACTAGACATTCGGGGGAGTCCACAGAGGTGTGACTTGTGTGGATTCCCCAAAGTTTTCTTACCCAGAATACCCTGCAAAGCTGAAATGTTGAAAAAAAACTCTATTTTTCTCGCATTTCTGTCACACAAACTACATGAATATGCTGGGATCCACAACATTCCTACCACCCAGTGACTCCTCACCTGTCCTGATAAAAACACTACCCCACTTGAGTGCCTACACCTAGTGCCTGTGTCAGGAATGGATCACCCCAGGGTCAACAGCTGCCTCACGTAAGGACCAACATTGACCGTTGTGTGATCTATTCCTGTCGCAGGCACCAGGCCTAACCACACAAGTGAGGTATCATATTTATCGGGAGACTTGGGGGAACACTGGGTGGAAGGAAATTTGTGGCTCCTCTCAGATTCCAGAACTTTCTGTCACCGAAATGTGAGGAAAACGTGGTATTTTAGCCACATTTTGAGGTTTGCAAAGGATTCTGGGTAACAGAACCTGGTCCGAGCCCCGCAAGTCACCCTTCCTTGGATTCCCCTAGGTCTCTAGTTTTCAGAAATGCACAGGTTTGGTAGGTTTCCCTATGTGCCGGCTGAGCTAGAGGCCAAAATCTACAGGTAGGCACTTCTCAAAAAACACCTCTGTTTTCTTCCAAAAATTTGGATGTGTCCACGTTGCGCTTTGGGGCGTTTCCTGTCGCGGGCGCTAGGCCTACCCACACAAGTGAGGTATCATTTTTATCGGGAGACTTGGGGGAACGCCGCGTGGAAGGAAATTTGTGGCTCCTCTCAGATTCCAGAACTTTCTGTCACCGAAATGTGAGGAAAACTTGTTTTTTTAGCCACTTTTTGAGGTTTGCAAAGGATTCTGGGTAACAGAACCTGGTCCGAGCCCCGCGAGTCACCCCTCCTTGGATTGCCCTAGGTCTCTAGTTTTCAGAAATGCACAGGTTTGGTAGGTTTCCCTAGGTGCCGGCTGAGCTAGAGGACAAAATCTACAGGTAGGCACTTCTCAAAAAACACCTCTGTTTTCTTCCAAAAATTTGGATATGTCCACGTTGCGCTTTGGGGCGTTTCCTGTCGCGGGCGCTAGGCCTACCCACACAAGTGAGGTATCATTTTTATTGGGAGACTTGGGGGAACGCCGGGTGGAAGGAAATTTGTGGCTCCTCTCAGATTCCAGAACTTTCTGTCACCGAAATGTGAGGAAAACTTGTTTTTTTAGCCACTTTTTGAGGTTTGCAAAGGATTCTGGGTAACAGAACCTGGTCCGAGCCCCGCAAGTCACCCCTCCTTGGATTCCCCTAGGTCTCTAGTTTTCAGAAATGCACAGGTTTGGTAGGTTTCCCTATGTGCCGGCTGAGCTAGAGGCCAAAATCTACAGGTAGGCACTAGGATGTGTCCATGTTGTGTTTTGGGGCATTTCCTGTCGCGGGCACTAGGCCTACCCACACAAGTGAGGTATCATTTTTATCGGGAGACTTGGGGGAACACAGAATAGCAAAACAAGTGTTATTGCCCCTTATCTTTCTCTACATTTTTTCCTTCCAAATATAAGAGAGTGTGTAAAAAAGACGTCTATTTGAGAAATGCCCTGCAATTCACATGCTAGTATGGGCACCTCGGAATTCAGCGATGTGCAAATAACCACTGCTCCTCAAAACCTTATCTTGATCCCATTTTGGAAATGCAAAGGTTTTCTTGATACCTCTTTTTCACTCTTCATATTTCAGCAAATGAATTGCTGTATACCCAGTATAGAATGAAAACCAACTGCAGGGTGCAGCTCATTTATTGGCTCTCGGTACCTAGGGTTCTTGATGAACCTACAAGTCCTTTATATCCCCGCAACCAGAAGAGTCCAGCAGACAAAACGGTATATTGCTTTCAGAAATCTGACATCGCAGGAAAAAGTTACAGAGTAAAACATAAAGAAAAATGGCTGTTGTTTTCAGCTCAATTTCAATATTTTTTTATTTCAGCTGTTATTTTCTGTAGGAAAACCTTGTAGGATCTACACAAATGACCCCTTGCTGAATTCAGAATTTTGTCTAGTTTTCAGAAATGTTTAGCATTCCGGGATCCAGCATTGGTTTCACACCCATTCCTGTCACTAACTGGAAGGAGGCTGAAAGCACCAAATATAGTAGAAATGGGGTATGTCCCAGTAAAATGCCAAATTTGTGTTGAAAAATTTGGTTTTCTGATTCAAGTCTGCCCGTTCCCAGCACCAGAAACCCTTTGTTGTTGGCATTTTCAGGGAAAAAACCACAAGCCTTCTCCTGCAGCCCTTTTTTCCAATTTTTTTGGAAAAAACTAAATTTTCACTATATTTTGGCTATTTTCTTGGTCTCCTCCAGGGGAAACCACCAACTCTGGATACCATTAGAATCCCTAGGATGTTGGGAAAAAAGGACGCAAATTTGGCGTGGGTAGCTTATGTGGACAAAAAGTTATGAAGCCCTAAGCGCGAACTACCCCAAATAGCCAAAAAAGGGCTCAGCACTGGGGGGGGAAGGCCCAGCAGCTAAGGGGTTAACATAAGTCCTCTCAGGACCTGTTTTTCAAGATCCGGAAGAATAATTGTACGCTCTTTGAGGGCTCCTTATTTACAGACCGCCTGGTCCGGTTGCCTCTTTTCTATTACATTGGCCTAATCGAATCATTGGCAACGCAACTCATTGCATCATTCTGGGGGACTTTAATCTCCATTTCAATGACAGACAACTCACTCATATCAAAGAGATGGTCAATTTCATGGCTACTTTCGATTGGAATCTTATAGTTACCACGGCCACTCGTTTGGTCGGGCATATTTTAGATGGGATCTTCGCTCGCCCAGAGGATCAAGTGACATTGTCCAACATCCCTCTGGAGTGGTCTGATCACTTCCATTTACTGTTTAAAAGTAAAAATTGGCTCCCCGACCATCAGATGAGGATGTGTTGCAAAGCTTCGCAATATTGGAATAAGATTACTAAGGATCAGTTGTGCCCAACGTTATTTGCATGGTGGGAAGTGGCAGCCAGCTCTCACACATCTGTCTTAGATGCCTTTAATTCGGGTCTTAATTTTGGCTTTGGACCAACTTGCCCCAGTTGTGAAGACGTCTCCGGTGAGGAAAAAAAAACTAGCTGGCCCTGGTTTCATAGTGATCTGAAGCTGTTACAAAGGAGATATCGTCAACAAGAAAGACGATGGAAACCATCCCCTAATACAGCGGAAAAAGATAAGCTGAGAACTGTTCTAAAATGTGAACTATTATGTTCTGGAGTTTCCCCCCCCCTCTTGGAGGGAGGCTACTGTCATTCCCCTGAAAAAGAAGCCTGACCAAGCCACTTTTGAGTTGAGCAATCTGCGTCCTATCTCATAACTGACCACATTGGCAAAAAAAATTGAAAAACATATTAATTATGAACTTTCCACCTTCTTTCATCGTGCTGGTTGTCTTGATCAGTCGCAACATGGTTTCCGGGTGGCCCATAGCACCGAATCAGCACTTCTTACGACTTCTGACTCCATCTGTAGATTATTTGATGAGGGTCAGGGTGGATCTCTCCGCGGCATTTGATACCATCTCCCCGCAAATTCTGATGTCTTGTCTTCACCAAGCTGGGATAAGAGACTCCGCTCTTAAGATCTTGGAGCCCTTTTTAGGCAACAGACCCATTACGATGAGCTGGGCTGACTTCAAGGTAACAGCCTTCTGTCTGCCTTTTGGGGTTCCGCAGGGCTCAGCTCTCAGCCCTAATTTGTTCAATCTTTATGTTGCCACGCTGGCTAAACTGATTCGTTCACATGGTTTTACTCCAACCTCCTGTGCGGATGACACTCAACTTATCATCCTGGTGTCCAGGGACAACTGGGAGGAAGTGGCCGATTGGCTCAGCAACTGTATGCGCAAGATCATCCACTGGATGGGCCACAACTGGCTAAAGCTTAACACTGACAAGACAGAGATTGTCTTATTTGGTTTCAGTAATGAGGTATGGAACCCTCGATGGTGGCCTTCAGAGTGTGGAAAACTCCCCTCTCCCAGTGTTGCCACCAGAAACTTGGTAGTGATCTTTGACAACTCTTTGAGTTTTAGGCCGCAAGTAAATGCCATAGTTAAATCCAGCTATTGGATTTTAAAGACCTAGAGGAAAATGTTGCCATACTTGAAGCGGGAGGAGAGAGTTGCGGTCATTCTGGCTTTGGTCATGTCCAGGTTGGACTACTGCAACCTCTTGTTGCTGGATCTAGACATAGGGGGTCATTCTGACCCCCGCCGGCCTGGCGGGAACCGCCAGAAGACCGTACCGCGGTCGAAAGACCGTGGCGGTCATTCTGAGTTTCCCGCTGGGCTGGCGGGCGACCGCCAGAAGGCCGCCCGCCCGCCCAGCGGGAAACCCCCTTCCACGAGGATGCCGGCTCCGAATGGAGCCGGCGGAGTGGAAGGGGTGCGATGGGTGCAGTTGCACCCGTCGCGATTTGTTAGGGGGCCCCTGCAGTGCCCATGCCAATGGCACTGCAGGGGCCCCCAGGGGCCCCACGACACCCGTTCCCGCCAGCCAGGTTCTGGCGGTGGAAACCGCCAGAACCAGGCTGGCGGGAAGGGGGGTCGGAATCCCATGGCGGTGCTGCTTGCAGCGCCGCCGTGGAGGATTCCCAGGGGCCGGAATGCGCATTAGAAATACCTATATACATACATGTACATACATACTGTTTGCATGTGTGAAAGAATACATGTGTTTTTTTAAGTATCAAACTGCATATCTGAGCGTTTCTATCCTTTTATAAGTAGGTACATGAGTTTCAGTATGATTGGGAATCTGCATATCCAAAAGAGCATAGAGGTCTGCCAATGCACATCTAATCCAGTGAAACTGACAAGGACATGTCTCAAATTTTAGTAGCATAGCACCATGGCTCATGGCCTGGTGATTCTGCATTAAGAAAACAGTTTAATACTTGTGAAGCATCTTTTCTTGTGCCAAGTGCAGCTGACATATAGAAATGTACACGCAGACTGATCAGTACCACACCTGACCCATTTAAAAAGCACTACTTCTCTAACCTACCTACTCCACGACTATAGTGTATGTACTACATAGCTGAAATGTTTTACATGTAAATGTGTAATATATCGTTGTAGTCTACTATTTTTGCTATCAAATATGGGACTTGTAATATACATTTGCAATGGTAGTAAGGAAACAACACACACCAATATTTTAACAATAATCTTTTGGTACATAAATACATCACATATGCATATGAAATATATAAGTAGACCCACAACTTGGTGAAAAATTGTTGCACTCCACTATTTCTAGCATGATTCTGGGACTTGCCATATAGATTTACAATGGTTCAAAAGACCCTTCAGGTGGCAACATTTACAAAAATATTGTTCTGTTCATATGTATATCGCACATATATCTCTTAATAATATATCAAGATTCATACAACCACTCACAGATCCCTTTATTTGACATAAATTGTTGTAAATCTGACATGCACATTTATATTTTAATTTGTATTATTTATTATTTTATTTATTTTAAATACCTGTAAAAAAAATATATTTTTCATAATCTTTGTTTTTCTGCTCTTAGTTCATACTTTCAAATCTCTCAGAAAATATTAAAGCTCAGCATTAGAATGGCATGCTCCTCTCACACCAATCAGCCATTAATGGCAATCTTTCCAACATTACCCTATATCATACTGCAAAAGGTAGCAAATTAAAAGATGCCTACCATTTTTATCACTCTTTACTGCAGTTTTAAATGGCTATTGATCCTTAACCCTTTCTTCACTTCTCTGAGTAACTTAAAATGGTAGTCTATTTGTCATTATTAGCAAATTCCTTGTGACTGTCAGTGAGGACCCCCGTGTAACTTCTCAATGAATTTGCAAATATTTATGGGGATATAAAATCATACCTGGCTTAATTTCTTTAATACTTTATAGTTATACTACAGTTCAAATATGATTCCTCATTAGGGAAACACTTAATTATTCTAGTATAAAAACGGAAGACATTTAATTTAAATTACATTTAGTACTCTCTCTTTAATGTCCTACCTACCCCCAGGTAGGGTTTCTATAGCAACCAAGATAAAAGTGCAACTTAGGTTTTAGAAAAAACACCTTACTGTGCAAATGAAATCTGCCAGTGCGCTATAATTTTAACAAATGTAACCACATCAAAGAATACATTACTTTTTTATTTTGAACACAGCCACTCACATACGTAGTTTCTTAGTTTCAAAAAATCAGAATCAATTTTAAATATCTTCATATTAAAATCTTCCAATGGAATTTGTCCTATTTTTCAAACAAGTGTTCCCTCCATTTTTTCCCTTCCTTTCACTATTGAAATAGCCCTTTATTGTGTAGCATTCTCCTGTGAGGTATTCATCCTTCTCTTCACAATGATCAGAGTGTGGTTTATATGGCACAGCTTTGGGTTTTGAGCAAGTAATTATGCCAGAAAAAGTGCATTTGACAAGGACCTGGGTTTGTCAAATGTGGAGATAAAATGGTTTAGCCAGAGAGGTTTGATATGGCATCAATTGCTGAATTTGGTGAAAAGCATTAGAGATTGCCAACCACCTCACCTCATGATTGTGCACTGTGGCGTTAATGACTTGGGCACATGTACTATGGTAGGACTGGAAGTCCTAATGAAGAATACCTTTGCTGAATTAATGACACTGTTTCATCACACTGCCTCAGTAGTTTCATATACCAAAAGCAGAAACGGAAATGCTCAAACAAATTCTGAACACAGATAGACAAAGCCAGGAGACATGTTAATAAAACTGTTCCAGCATTCATCAGAGACCATAATATGGGCTCTATCTAGAATAACAACCTGTGCTTTGACATGGATGGAATTTGTGGAAGTGATGTCAACATTCTCACCAACTTGAAATACTAAGGGGTATATTTATACTCCGTTTGCGCCGAATTTGCGTCGTTTTTTTCAACGCAAATTCGACGCAAAACTAACTCCATATTTATACTTTGGCGTTAGACACGTCTAGCGCCAAAGTTCATGGAGTTAGCGTCATTTTTTTGCGTGAACACCTTCCTTGCGTTAATGATATGCAAGGTAGGCGTTCCCGTCTTAAAAAATGACTCCGATGCATATGCGTCGTATTTATACTCCCGGGCAAAAATGACGCCCAGGAGTGGGCGGGTCTAAAAAACCCGCATTAGCGCCGGATTTTAGCGCCTGGGTCAGGGCAGGCGTTAAGCGACCTGTGGGCTCAGAATGAGCCCAGAGGTGCCCTCCCCTGCCCCCAGGGACACCCCCTGCCACCCTTGCCCACCCCAGGAGGACACCCAAGGATGGAGGGACCCACCCCAGGGACATTAAGGTAAGTTCAGGTAAGTATTTTTTTTTTATTTTTTTTGTGGCATAGGGGGGCCTGATTTGTGCCCCCCTACATGCCACTATGCCCAATGACCATGCCCAGGGGACAGAAGTCCCCTGGGCATGGCCATTGGGCAAGGGGGCATGACTCCTGTCTTTGCTAAGACAGGAGTCATTTCAATGGGGGTTGGGCGTCGTAAAAAAATGGCGCAAATCGGGTTGAGGCGATTTTTTTGCCTCAGCCTGACTTGCACCATTTGTGGACACCCATACGCCATTTTCCCCCCTACGCCGGCGCTGCCTGGTGTACGTCGTTTTTTTTAATGCACACCAGACAGCGCCGGCGGCTAACGCCGGCTAACGTCATTGAATAAATACGGCGCCCGCATGGCGCTTCAGAATGGCGTTAGCCGGCGCTAAATTTTTTGGCGCAAAACTGCATTAGCGCAGTTTTGCGTCAAAAAGTATAAATATGGCCCTAAATCACTGGTTCCTAAACATTTGACCTCTGTGGACCCCTACTTTATCATTCCTGGAGCCCAAGGACCCCCCAATGAATCTTTATTGGAATCCGGGGACCCCACACTGAGTCATTATTGGAAGCTGTGACCTATTCTGTTAATATTATTAATTTTCTAAGCAGTCGTTGACCCCTTGAGGAGGCTTTGTGGACCCACAGGGGTCCCTGGACCACAGGTTAGGAACCACTGTACTAAATCCTATATTATGTGCCATTACTATCCACTACACAATACACACAAAGACTCTTCTCAGAGTCATCCTATTTCCCAAATGTGGGAAAAGGCCTCCTTTGACATTGTTTGCCCCTACCTTTTACCTTGAAAATGACGTGGTTTCGAACTGTAAGTGCCATGAGTCCCTGCTAAGCAGATTACAAGGACCAGATCTCTTTCCTCAAAAATTTACTATGTCTGGCACTTCAGCCACCTTTGTAAGACCCTAGTAAATGGTACCCCTGTTATCTAGGGCATGAGTAAAGAGCCCCTCATAGCTGCAGCACCAATTGTGTTACTCTGTGAGGCCCCACTCCAGCCTCATGCAGACTGCCATTGCAAGCGCATGACAAGGTGAATCCAAAGTTGCAAACTCGACATGGCACTCACCTAGAGTGCTATGCCCACTAATACTGCATGCAATATAGGTAAATCACCCCTCTGGCAGGCGTCCCAGTCCTCTTCTTCTTTCAGCACCAGCTTCAAGACCTTCGGCCGCTGCTCTCACTTGAACCAGGAACTGCTCGACATTCTTTGGCTGGTCCTTTGGACACTTTTATGACCTCAACCAGAAAATAGCGGGTGGCATTTGTGAGAGTTTTGCCTGACTTTACATTCAAGTTTTTCCCATTTTTTTCTATGGTGAGTGATTACGCACAAAAATAGAACATTTACTAAACTTTGAAAAATCAGAACAAAGACAGTACTTACTGTATATTGTAAAAATCAGAAGTATTTTTGTAAATTGACCTCAAGTTATTCTTTCGAGTGTGTGTCCACATTTATTGATACTGTGAATACAACAAATGCTTAGCACATCTCCTGTATAAGCCTAACTGCTCATCCATCCTACCAAAACAGCAGAGCATTAGGTGATCTGCTTTTTTACCTCTGGATAATAAAGTGGGGTTGTTTAGACTTTCTGCACAGTGCATACCATTTTCATGAAATTTATAGAGGACCAGCCTCCTACACAAAACACTAGTTGATTTTAATTTAACAATTCTTTTTATGGACCTTTTCAGAATTCACAAGTCCATCATGAATACACAAAAATACACAAAAACGGCAGCAGACATTCAATGCACACCACCACAATAAAATTTGCAAGTGCTTAAATAAGTCTGTACAACTCAATGAGTGCATTAATGTAAGTGGATGTCTGAGTGCCTATGTTGGTGGAGTGTCTGAGTGGGTCTGTGGGTGAGTGCGTGAGTGTCTCAGTGGGTTTTTCTGTGGCTGTGTAAGAGTCTTGGGGTCTGTGAGTGGGTTTGTCAGTGTCTGAGTAGGCCTTTGTGTCAGTGTCTCAGCCGCTCTCTGAGTGGGTTCTTGACTGGCTAAGTGGGTCTGTAAGTGAGTGCATAAGTGTTTGTGTGGGTTTGTGAGTTAGTGTGTGAGTGTATGAGTGGGTCTGTGAAAGAGTGTTGGGGTCTGTGAGTGGGTTTGTCAGTGTCTGAGTAGGCCTTTGTGTCAGTGTCTCAGCCGCTCTGTGAGTGGGTTCTTGACTGGCTAAGTGGGTCTGTAAGTGAGTGCATAAGTGTTTGTGTGGGTTTGTGAGTTAGTGTGTGAGTGTCTGAGTGGGTCTGAGAGTGGGTGCATGACTGGCTAAGTGGGTCTGTCAGTGTGTCCATGAGTGTCTGGGTGGGTCTTTGAGTGGGTATATGATTGTCTGAGTGAGTCTGTTAGTGGGTGCATAACTCTGCCTGTGGGTCTATGAGTGGGTGCATGAGTGTCTAAGTGGATCTGTGAGTGGGTGGATGACTGGCTGAGTGGGTCTGTGAGTAGGTGTGTGAGTGCCTGAGTGAGTCTGTTTGTAGTTGCATGAGTGTCTTAGTGGGGCTTTGAGTGGTTGCATGAATGTCTGATTGGCTCTATGAGTGTGTGTGTGAGTGTCTCACTGGGTCTGTAAGTGGGTGCATGACTGGCAAAGTGGGTCTCTCACTGGGTGCATCAGTGTCTGAGTGTGTCTGTTAATAGGAGCATGAGTATCTCAGTGGGTCTGTGAGTGGGTCCATGAGTGTCTCAGTGGGTTTGCGAGTGGGTGCATAAGTTTCTGGGTAGATCTCTAAGTGGGTGTGTGAGTGTCTGTGGATCTGTGAGTGTGTGCTGTCCTGTCTGAGTTCCCCTGTGAGTATACACATGACTGTCTGAGTGGGTGGGTGAGTGTACCAATCTTTTAATTTTCTTTTTTTTGTTTTTTTCTAATATTAACAAATTTGTTGTGGCGGTGCACAGGGGGCTGCTCTGGGTGTTGTAGCAGAGTCATGAATAGCCATGTCATGAGAAAACAAATGAGTGGGTACCTGAGTGTCTCAGTGGATCTGTGAGTGGGTCTGTGAGTATGTGACTAAGTCTGTGAGTGGGTGCATAAGTGTCTGAGTGGGTCTGTGAGTGGGTGCATAAGTGTCGGGTGGGTTTGTGAGTGGGTGTGTGACTGTCTTACTGGGTATCTGAGTGGGTGGGTGGGTGAGTGTGTTGGTGGGTCTGTGAGTGAGTGCATGATTGACTAAGTGCTTCTGTAAGGGGGTGCTTGAGTATCTGAGTGGGTGCATGAGTGGCTGAGTGGGTCTGTGAGTGGGTGCATGAGTGAGTGGGTGAATGAGTGTCTAAGTGAGTCTCTTAGTAGTAGTACAAAGACTTTATTCGACTTTCAACAAGTCATAAAAGTAACAATAATTTACATTTTAATATACAATATACAATAAATAAATACAATAAATAGGCTAAAATTTTAATGGTTTACAATAATAAAAGGTCTAAAATAGTTCAGGTTATATTGCTACCCCCATGTGCTTTCTTGTGCTTAGTACGGAGCATAAAAAATTGGCCAAGGTTCCACACATCTCTATGGATGATAGAACCTGGAGGCTTGCGAACGCAGTACGACACTGAGGGAGGTTGATTATCCTTAAGAGAGGGGCTACTAGGCGCTTTCTCTGCTTGGCATACAGTTTGCAAAATAAAACCACATGGATTGTGGTTTGTAGTGACTTTGCGTCACAGGGGCAGGCCTTCAAGGTGGTGCTCCAATCATTCATGGTTGGGTAGGTTACTAGTCGATGGAATGTATCCAGCCTCAGTCTGGTGAGCACAAAACGATGGCGGGGGTTTATCACGTTCATCAGGTAAGGCTGGATAACCTCCGTTGACAGGATTATTTGATTATGAATGACAGTGGGCTTTTTTGATTCAGCCTCCCATCGTAAGTCTTCTAAATATTTTAATGCCAAAGCGCTCAGGTCCTTCCTAGAGATTGTTTCCAGAAGAGCTGGATTTGTGTAAAAAGCTTTATTGCCCATGTTTAAAAAAAAAGTCATAATGTATTTTAGCCAAGGCACCCTTGTTGCGTATGTAGATTCCATACAGTCGGTCAAGATGGCCTTATTTAGTTCAGTATGTTCCGAGGTCCAGACTTTGTGCCATAACAGTAAGGGTTGAATCTTTATCAAATCGGTAATAAAAGGGGATCCCAGTTCTGAATGAATTATGTAAGATGATGTACCTTTTGGGACCATCAGTAAAAATCTTAAAAAGTCGTTTTCAACCGTCTGTACTAGGTTACAATCAGTATGTCCCCAGATGCCGGACCCGTACGTGACTGCTGGGATGCACTTTGCTTTGTAAATTTTTATCATGTTTGGCGGAGTAATCCCCCCTATTCTTTTAGAAAAAAACCTTATGGCCATCGTTGTTTTTATAAGCTGGGCTTTTTTTGACTTCCTACAATTGGCCCAAGAGCCCTGATTGTCAAACATTATGCCCAGATAGGAAAAGGAACGCGCAGTTTCTACTCTCCCCTCCGCAGTTGTAATGTTGTAGGATTTTCCGCGTTTCCCACCACAATTCATAATGAATGTTTTTGAGTGATTGACAGTGAGACCCAGTTGTGACATGAATGTGATACAAGTAGTTAATAATTTTTGTAGGGCTAGCGGGGTCCTGGCCATTAGAACTGCATCGTCTGCATAGAGTAGAACCGGGACAGCGCGATTGCCTATTTGGGGTAGATCGTTGCAGTTAGTAGCCAATACGTTTTCTAGGTTGTTTATATACATCGAGAATAGGAATGGGGCGAGAACACAGCCCTGGCGCACACCTCTAAATATGCCAAAAGGGCGAGTACTCTCCCCCTTTAGGCCATACCTCACTCTTGCACTGCACCCTGAATACATGTCTCGTATAAACTGGATTATAGCTGGTTCTACCCCCAAGCTGGTTAAAATGTCCCATAACTTGTCGTGTAGTACACAGTCAAATGCTGATGATAGGTCAATAAAAGCCGGGTACAGATTACCTTCTTTGATCCTTGTATATTTTCCTATAATGATGCTTAGATTCAGGCTTTGTTCCACTGTCCCAATGCCTTTCCAAAATCCATATTGGACAGGGGATAAGACTCTTTTTTCTTCTGCCCATGTTTGCAATCTATTCAAGATAATTCTCCCTGCTAGTTTAGCTGTTGAATCCAGCAGCAAGATGGGTCTATAACAGGCTGGGTTGAGACGGTCACCTTTTTTATATATAGGAATTATATTAGAATCTCGCCAAGATGGTAGGGGACCTTGGGTGCAAATGTCCCTTAGTGACTGCGTTAGTACAGGGCCCCACAGGTGGATGTTGGCCTTGTATATATCTATTGGGACGCCAACGGGGCCCGGAGCTTTTCCTGATTTGCTTAGAGATATGGCTTCCTCTACCTCCTCAAGGCTAAATTGTGGGGTTATTAACGGGCGTGTACCTTCCTGTAGGGCTTGATCATGTGCGGACAGTGTAGGGTTCTCTACGCTGACTCGCGCATATATTTTGGAGAAGTGTGCTATCCAATCTTCTTCGGATATCCCTATTTCCATTCTGGGGGGGTCTCTATCCCCAAGCATAGGTGCATTAATGGTTTTCCAAAAAAGAATATTATCTTTTGTGCGGCTAGCTATATGAAGAGTTTCCCACAAGGTTCTTTTTAGGGACATTTTCCTTCCCTTCATTGCTGCTTTGTATTCTTGTCTACACTTACGTATCTCGGATGAAGATCTTTTTGGGGCTTTTAGAGCTTTTTTCAGTTTCTTATGTGCTTGTGAGCAATTATAATCAAACCAACCGGTGGCCCTTTTTTTTCCCTGGTTACCCCTTCTGGTGGTTAGGGCTTTCTTTATAGATTGCATGATCAATATAAAGGCGTTCAAACATCGCCCTGGGTCTATGTTCTCACTTAAACAGTCTGCGAAAGCGTACTTGCAGTTAATTAGTAGCTGTTTGAGGAGGAAGTCGGGGTCGATCTGTGACCATTTCAGGATGTATTTGTTATGTGGCGTTGACTCAGTATCATCTAACGGGGTGGGCCTGTCATCTCTATCAGGTGTTATGGGGGTTACTAGGAGGTTGAGGCTCTGGGGGTAGTGATCGCTAATTGCGATGTCATGCAGTGTATATTTCTTGAGGTAGTGTGAGAAATGGGTTGACATTAAGACATAATCAATCACAGTATTTGCACCCCTTCCATTGTATGTTGGATTAAACTTTGATTCAGCAGTGTGTAATTCATTTGCAAAGGATAAATTATGGGTTTGTGCGAGTAAGTTTAATGTGTCTCCTTGGGTGTTATGTGCAAAATGGAGACTTAAGCCAACGCCCTCAGAATCCCAGCCACAAACCTTGTCAGAAGTTTCTTTACAGGGGTGGACGTTGAAGTCACCTCCCCAGATCATGAAGATCTCCCGGCTGTTATTGGTGCTTGTTATTTTTTTAAGGTCATTACCCATCTCCGTTAGAATGTTGCCAAGCTCTCCTGGGATTGCATTATTATAAAAGTTAATGAGGACTAGGTGAGTCTTATGATCCAAGTTGCCCTCTATCATTTGATAGAGTCTCTTAGTAGGTGTATGATTGTCTGAGTGGGTGTGTGAGTGCGGGCATGATTGTCTATCTCTCTCTCTCTCTCTCTATATATATATATATATATATATATATATATATATATATATAAAACAGAGGAAATGCCACTCTTCTCAGGCATTTCAAAAAGACCGCACTCCACAGTTTTCAGTTGAAAAACAGAATTTAATGGCAATGCGTTTCGATCAAAGATTCTTCCTCATGGCCAATAATGCTCATAGTGTTCCCATCCATTTAAAGAAACATAATACACCCTCACGTAGACATGGAAAAAATACTATATATTTATATTTGAATATTCCAAACTAATCGTGTATTCTCTATTAATGTCCCAGAAAAAGCTATATACATCATAATTCTAACACCTAAAAATTCATTACTTATTTTCAACTTTCATTAACCCGTAATTTTGAAGATAAAAAACATTGATGTCTTATTCCGCCAAAAATCATAAATATCATAAATAAAACAAAATATAATAGTCTATCTCAATTGTCAAAGCATTAGCTCTCTTCTTCGATTTCTTCACATTTCTATTTTTTATCTAGAAGATTTTTAGCTTATATTCAAGAAACATTGTATAATAAAACATAAAACCTTTACTCATAACCTCTCTTCGAATTTTCTTTTTGCCAAGTGGCCATAATAATTTTCATGGAGAAAAGCAAACCAAATTGTGAAGGTGTTAACACATCTATTTTTGACATTTCTTATGGGACATTTATGATCCCACAAAATATTCTTGTCCCAGGTTTAGGAAAAACAATACAAAAATGAGTTTTTGATAAAAGAAAATTAATTAATTACTTGAATTTTAGGACTCAACCTACTTGTACAAAAAGCTCTTCATCCACATTAAACCCATTCGGGGTCTTACCATTGAGACTATTAATATATTCAGATTCCATGATACGTAACCTCTTCTCCCTGTCGCCACCTCTAGCAGTGAGCAATATGCTATCAATGCCAAAGAATGAGAGCAAGTCATTTTGGGAATGCTTTTCTTTCCAATGCCTTGCTATAGGGTAATTCTAATCCTAATTTTTTATTGCCCTCAGGTGCTCCAGGGCTCGCTTTTTTACAGGAAAAATGTTGCTTCAAATGGTGATCAGACTTGACCAGATGCCAGTATTTCGTGAGCCTTCTCTTGTGATATATATATATATATATATATATATATATATCAGATGAAGGATCACAAGAAAACAACAGCCAGCCAGGGCAAACATCTGGATCCCAAAGGATACAATGAGTCACAATAAAATGAAATATGAAAGAAAGAAGTGGCACAAATAGATGGTCTTACCAAAGAACAAAAATATATTTCAACTACAATGTTTTGGCTTCTGCTTTCCTCAGGTAGTACACAAATGGTTTGCTCAGTGGCTGCACAGCTGACAAAGCTGGATTTTCTAAAAGGAAAATAAGTAAAAATTCCAATTGGAATATGGAATCAATGAAGTCCTGAGAACTCTTCAGATATGCAGAAATTAAGTGGTATTGTCAGTGATGTTCAATCCATCTGGATGCAGTGATTTTAAATGGAGCATCCAGATGTTTTCAGTATATATATATATATATGTATATATATATATATATACACACACACACACATATATATATATATAAACACACATATATATATATATATATATATATATATATATATATATATATATATATATATATATATATATTTCAACTGCTCCTGCTGTTCTTCCAACGCTAGCCTTACAGAGCTGGTGCACCATTATGGGCACAGGACCCATATTTTAATAGCTCAAAATGAATTGTAGAAAAGCGGCACTCCCAACAATTGCTGAATAATGACAAGATTTATTTATGAAGCCATTCTACAAGGCTTGTCAAGCCTGTACGCGTTTTGACCATTACGGTCTTTGTCAACAGCCAAAGTCATTATGTAGAATGGCTTTGTAAATAAATCTCGTCATTATTCAGCAATTGTTGGGAGTGACGCTTTTCTACAATTCAATTTGAGATATAGAACCAGACCAAAAACACAGAAACTAGCGGATCGGAAACAGATCTGAGTGAAGGTGAAAGTATAAGCAAAAACACATGGAAAACGACTTTTTTAGACGAAATGAAACTGGTATACTTGGACCAGACAACACCGAGGAGCAGAGGAAGATCTGGAAGAGGCAGAGGCCAGGGGTGGCAAGACCCCACAGGAAGAGGAAGACGAGGCGGAGCAAAAGGAAAAGACTACATGCTACGCAGCCGGAAAGATCAGTAACTCCCCAGCATTTAAAACTTGCAGCTGAACAATCAGAAAATTTGATTGTCAACTTATCCAATTATGTATTAAGCAAAGTTGAAACAAAAGTTCTGTCAAAGGGTCTAAGTTTCTGCCCGGAGAGACATCATGACTTTGCCCAAACAAGAATTGATCTGTATAAATTTACAAGGAAACTAAATCTGGCAAAATATTTTGCTAAACTGAGTCCTACTGCGAAACCAGAAGCAGGCCACATACATGATGAACTAGATTTAAATATCGAACAAGGCATTGATGTAAAAACTATGTATGATTTGACCCACAATTTGAAAGATGAAGACCTGACTGAAACAGAAATATTAGCCACACTGGGTATTGAGATAAATCATAGGGTCAAAACGAAATTTAAACCTAAATCAAAATTCTGCCCTTCTTTATCGCCAGGAAACAAAATTGATATATTTCATGATCTGGTGACCAATGATCTAGAGAAGTTACAATCCCCCCAGAAAAAAGATAGGGAGAATTTGACGCAAGAACAAAGACAGGCCTTGAAAGATCTAATGGAGAACCATACAATAGTGATCAAACCTGTAGACAAGGGGGGAAATATTGTAATTCTCAACAAGGATGACTATGTGGAAGAAGCACTGAGACAATTGAATATGCATATGAATTATTGCAAATTAACGCATAATCCTATCAGTGATCTTATTTGGGATTTAAATGAGAGGTTGGAAAAATGGTACTCAGAAGGTTTGATTAGCTTTGATGAGAAAGTATACATGACAAATTACTATCCAACTATGCCAACAATCTATTTCCTACCCAAAATCCATAAAACCTTAGATAAACCTCCTGGCAGGCCTATTATATCAAGCTGTGGTTGACTATATGAAGGTATCTCAAATTATATAGATCACTTTTTGGCCCCAATGGTAAAAGGTCTGAACTCATATATACAAGATGCTGGAGACTTTCTAAGAGCATTGGATGGCGTAGGATGGCAATCTGACTATTTGTTGGTAACAATAGACGTTGTGTCACTATATACCTCTATTTCACATAAGGTGGGGATAAATGCAGTGAAATACTTTTTGTGGCAAAAAAGCATCCACTTTCTCAAACATTCTGAGATGCTATTAGAAATGATAGATATATGTCTCAACAACAATATCTTCTTTTTTAATCATCAAATTTACAAACAAATCTGTGGTACAGCGATGGGAATGACCTTTTCCCCTAGTTATGCAAATCTCACAATGGGGTGGTGGAAGAAGTGTGTAGCTTGGGGTCAAGAGAATGATTGATACCTAGACAAGTTGATCATGCGGCTTCGCTACATAGATGATTTGTTCTTGATCTGGCAGGGAACGACAAAAGATTTCGAGGAATTCTTTCATATACTGAACCACAATGACGTAGGGTTACAGTTTACATATAAACTTAGTGATACCCGGATCGAATTCCTAGATGTACAAGTACATATTGTAGCAGGAACATTACAGACCACATTATATAGAAAACCCACCGCAACCAATAGTATCTTACATGCTATTAGTTTCCACCCTACATCTTTAATTAGAAGTATCCCTTATGGTGAATTTATCCGTATAAGACGAAACTGTTCAGATGAACAAGATATGAACGAAAAATTTTGTGAAACCCGACAGAGGTTTATCAATAGGGGATACACATTAAAATCTGTTAAGTTAGGGGAATCAAAGGCAAAAGAAAAAACCCGGAATCAGGTGCTGGTCAAAAGAAGCAATGTGCCAGCACACTCGGAACAGAATGTAGATGAGATTAGACTCATTCTAGACTATAGCAAAGAACATCATCAAATTGTTAAAGTATTGAAAAGACATTGGCACTTAATTCAAAAAGATAGTGACATAGGACACCGGGTCGGAACGTGTCCTTCTATCACATATCGGAAAGTTCCATCTTTACAAAATATGTTAGTTAAAAGTCATTTTGAGATGCCTACATCTGCTGGTTGGCTAACAGGGGGCAATAAGGGTTTCTTCTGTTGCAAAAAATGTAAAGCATGCAAAATTGGCTGTGACAAAAAGTTTGTAACAGATTTTAGAGGAAAAAATCTAGTGATCAAAGAGAAAATCACATGCGAGACTTCTTTTGTGGTGTATGTTTTAGAATGTGGCTGTGGTCTCAAATATGTGGGCCGTACCACATGCCCTTTAAAAAAGCGCATCTTAGAACATATAAGGGCAGTACAAAATGAAGACATGTCTTATGCCATAACGAAACATCTCAAAACTCATCCAGATCTGAATTGGATGACCATGAAATTTTATGGTATACAGCCAATTGTACTCAGAGAAAGTCATAGATAGACGACCAGGAACTTAAAAATACGGGGAATAGCATCCCCGTAGCGATTGGAACGTTATAGTGTGGCTGTTGTCTATCTATTATGAGTCACAGAAATCATGATAAAAATATCTTGAATACAATGTAACATGCATGGAGGAGTAGTAATTAATTGCTTATTTCATTTACACTGTATTATCACATATTTGTTTAGAATATTCTGGGTATGTATTTATTCACTTGTCTTCTTTTAGTTGTATTAGTAACACTTTTCTGATAAGTTTACTTTATCGGTAATATGCTATGGCACTAGATATGTTATATACAACTACAGATCCCAGAATGCCACATAAAGGCATAGCTTAGTGGAACAGTATAAATGGCACATGTTTTGGAGTAACAAATTACCGTGACCAAGACCGTGAAGGTCGAAACGCGTAGGTGTAGGTGTTAGGTGGTGGGATGTTTCGTTATTGAAAATAAAAGTGGATTCATCACAATCCTGTGAGTGCGGCATTTTTAACCTAAGTGTTAAACTGGTATAATTATATATATATATATATATAGATAGATAGATAGATAGATAGATAGATAGATAGATAGATAGATAGATAGATAGATAGATAGATAGATAGATAGATAGATACTATTGTATATTGTATATGATATGTTATATATCATATATTACTTAGTGATGGTCACAACTAGGTAATTATAGTTGGGACATAGTTTCTATAGAAAACTATATATAGTATATCTATAGAAAAATAGCTTTTTGTTTTGTTAAAAACATTGGCGCCCTTTGATGATTTTTCACACAATTTTCCATAAAAATAGGAAATTCTTTACAGCTACTGTCTGCAAAGTTCATCTGTCATGCAGGGGCTGAGAAAAAGGGGGAATCCAGGAACACTTTTTTCCCCATGCATTTTTCCATATGGATTTTGAACAGAAATAGCAGTCAACCCACTGGACGGATTTACACCAAATGTACAGAAAGCTAGGTCCTAGTTCAGGAAGTGACCTTTTTGTGATTTGGTGCAAATCTGTTCAATGGTTTTCTGGTTATTAAGTGGAAAACAAATTTGTATATATAGGGGCACGGCTCCGTCTTGACTCCTAAGTGGAGTATTGTGGCTCCTTGGGACAGAAGCAGTATTGTGATAAGCTGGCCTCAACCTGTGCAGAAAGTTGTGGCTGCCATGTTATGAACTGGGGCAAAGTCTTGGTGGATAAAAATACAGGTTAAAAAGGATAGAAGGGGTCAGGATAGAGATACTCTTACCCCACATGGGTGCACTTAAAGGGTGTCTGAGGGACCCCTTAAAGGTGAAAAAAGTTGAAAACTTTTTTTGTCATGAACATGAAGTCACAACTCCATCATGGTGCTCAGCATGGCCTGCTCGTGTAATGTTGCGATGGAGCCATGAATCCCGTCAACAAAAAAATGATAAAAATATACATTCACACACTCATGAACACATACTCTCAGACTGACTGAGACACCCACACACCTACTCACAGATCCATACAGACACTTGTATACCCACTGAAACACCCACTTAGATACTCATTCATGGACCCACTCACAGACCCAGAGATTCATTCACAGAACCACAGACACTCATACACCCACTCAAAGACCCACTCAGACACTCACATACCCACTCATGCACCCACTCATAGACACAATGACACTCATGCACTCAAAGAACCACTCAGACACTCACACAACCACTCATACACTCATGCACCCACTAAGAGACCCACTCAGACACTCACACATTGTAGGAGACTGTCTCTCTGTATAGTGTATGAAAAAGATGTGCACTGTGTAGAGAATCCAACCTTGGTATCCAGAGATAAAAAGCAGACCACCCAATGCTCTGGTTTTGTGGTCATCTGGGTGAGCAGGTAGGTTTATCCTGGAGATGTGCTAAGTTTTTGTCTTTAAAATTGCATATAAAATCATGCATTGTTCTCACAAGTCTCCTTCTATTTTTAGGTTGAGGTCGTCGTGATGTCCAGTGGGCCAGTCGGAGAAGTTCTGATGGTTCCTGGTTCAAACGGGATCAGCGGCTGACAGTCTTCGAACTGGTGTACAACAGAGAAGAAAACTACTTGAAAACTCATTGCACAGATGGACTTAAAGGTAAGTTTGGTGGATCCGCTTGGAATGTAGAGGATGAAAGGGGCTAGGGACCCTTAGAGCACAACTGGTTTTCCAATGCTGGGTGCCTGGGAGACCTGGTGGAGTACAGACAGTTTGGTCAAAATCTGTGCATCAGGGAATTCTTGGTGCCAGGAACAAGTCACAGGGAGGGTAGATTTCAGGTCAGCATGGCTGCTCTGGAAGGTGCTTCTTGCATGTCCTGAAGTCCCTCGACTGGTTCTTGATTCTGGGCTTTTGAGAGTCTGAAGTGGACTTTCCTTCTTATGTCTGACGTTGGGGGTTTGGTACCTTGGGTAATGGTACGTTCCCAGGCCTAAAAGTCACAGTACCACCAACCTTGGCACACTGGTACACTTTGTTCTTCTCGTCTGTCCGATGGAATTTAATCAGGCTGCTAGGGTCATTGGTCAGTGGCCGGTCAGCGAATTGGACTTCACTGGTTTCTTGCTTGTAGGTTGCACAAGAGTGACACCTTCACACTGAGGTTTTTTTGGGGGTATTTGCAGAAGGCTGTAGGTGCGCCAGGGATTTTTTTGAGTCCTTCAGGTTTCCAGGTGACACCTCAGCGACAATTGTCGACTTCTACGAGCAGCAGGCAGGGTTTGGCACCTTTTTCTTCTTGCAGCAGGACTTCTGTTCTCATGCCTCAGGTCTTCTCTGTTCCAGGTCTTCTTGTGTCCATCATATCTGATCCATAGATCTAAGGATGCCCATGTAATACTGCATATAGTAGGCATTAGGAGCAGTACTGTGGGAAGGGGTCACATCCCTAACCCTGATTGGCTATTTTCCTATCATCCAAGATGTAGAAAAATGAAATAGATTGGTCACCTCGCCTGCCACACCTGAGGGGTGGTGCAGGTTGAGGGTGGCCACTCCTCCTATTCTGGTGACGTTTTCATGCCAGTTACCTTACCCAAAGCGGGTGGAAACTATTGGGCAGCAAAGTGCTGCTAGCAGCAGAGGGAGAGGTCATATTTCAACAGCGGAAAAGTCTTTGAAGCCTACTGTTGGTGCAGGGTGCCTGTCTGGAGGAGGAGGTGTAACACCTCCAACCAGTAAAGGCTTTGTGTTCCAGATCCTCAGACCAGAGGCTCTCGCCCCAGGAGTCCAGACTTTGTCTGGTAGTAGCAGCCTGGGTAAGACCAGTCAGAAACCATGCCAGGGCTGTTAGGTTTAACGTTTTGCAGGGAGCACCTGTAAGGTGCCCTCTGGGTACATTTTATAATAAGTTCAACACTGTCATCAGTGTGGGTTTATTATTCTGAGTTGTTTGATAGTAAACAACCCAGTATTCAGAGAGGCCATCATGTAGCTGGGTAACTCATAATGACCAGTGTCCAGCACATGTATTTGCTATGGCTTCCCTATACACTTACTATGTTTTAAGGTTTTACAAAGACACAGTAGGGGCATATTTGCTCTTGCACATCTATATCCTCTAATGCATTATAATATACCCTGTCTTAGGGCTGTAAGGCCTGCCAGAGGGGTGACTCACCTATATTGCATGCAGTGTTAATGGACATGGCACTGTCGATGAGTGCCATGTCCAGGCTGCAAGTTTCAAATATGCCTTGTCATACACTTGCAATGGCAGTCTGTCTGAGGCTGGTGTGGGCCTCTCAGAGTGGCACAATTGGTGCTGTAGCCCTTGGGAGCCCTTTTCAATACCAATGCCTAGGTTCCAGGGTGCCATTTACTAGGGTCTTACAAAGGTAGTTGAAGTGCCAAGCATAGTACAGTTTTCGGGAAAAGAGATCTGGCCCTGGGAGGCTGGTTAGCAAGTGCCCATGGCAATTACAGTTTGAAACCACATCATTTTCCAGGGAAAAAGCGGGGGGCTACCATGTCAAAAGAGGCCCTTTCTCAAACACACCCACTCACAGACTCACTCACAAATAAATGTCAATCTTACAGACCCATTGACAGTCATACAACCACTCAAAGACACCCTCAGACAATCATACACCCATTCAAAGACCCACTCATACACTCACACACCCACTCTTAAACCCACTTAGATACTCACACACCTTTCCACACACTCATGCATCCACTCGTAGACCCATTGACACTCATACACCTACTGAAAGACCCACTCAGACACTCACACACACACTCACAGACCACTCCCAAACTCATAAATCCACTCACAGATCCACTGACACTCATGCATCTACTCAAAAGCCCACTCAGAGACTCACAAACCCACTCAAAGACTCACTCGGTCACTCATACACCCATTCACAGACCCACTTACACACTGATTCACTCACTCACAGAAGCGCTGACACTCATACATCCACTCGAAAACCCATTCAGACACTCACACACACACTCAAAGACCCATTCAGACACTCACATACCCACTCTCAAACACACTCATGCACCCACTCAGATGCCCACTTAGACACAGACACACTCACTCAAAGATCCACTGACACTCATATACCCACTTCAAGGCCCACTCAGACACTAACACACTGACTCACAGATCCACTGATACGCTCATGCACCCACTCACAGATCCACTGACACTCATACACACATTTAAATACCTACTCAGGCACTCACAGACTTACTCACACACATGCACCCACTTGCAGACCCTCCGAAACACACACCCACTCACAGACCCACATAGCCACTCACGCACCCACTGGAAGACCCACTGACTCTCATATACCCATTTGAAGGCCCACTCAGACACTCACACACCCACTCACAGATCTACTAACAGGCTCATGAACCCACTCACAGATCCACTGACACACATACAGCCATTTAAATGCCCACTCAGGTACTCACAGACCTACTCACACACATGCACCCACTTACAGACCCACTTAGACAGTTATGCACACAGTCAGAGACACAGTCAGACTCTCATTCACCTTCTCACAAACCCACGCACTCTTACCCATCCACTCAAATACCCACTCAGTGACATGCACCTACTCATAGACCTACTGTGATCCTCATACATCCACTCACAGAACCACTCAGTCTCTCACCCGCCCAGTGACTGACCCAGTCAGACTCTCACTCATCTGCTCACAGACCCACTCAGAATGTCTCACACCCACTTGTAGACCCACTCAAACACTCATGTATCCACTTACAGACCCCATTAAACTTTTACTGAGGTATTCAGAGAACAAAGACATACAAACAATATGTTGTGCTTTGAAAGTGTACTTTTGGTTTGCGAATCCGCTACGGAGTCAGAAGTCCAAAAGTTTTGTTAAAAAGGAAATCAGATTTTTTTTTAATTTGAATAGTGTTGGGGGTATAGGGTGGCTCTAAGAAGAGCCTTTCTGTTTATTGTGTATACATGAGTAGTACATATAAGAACAGATGCAGAGTTTATAGTAGCTCAGAAACACCCTATTGCCTTCATCTTTGAAGTAAACACCATCTCTTCTATATATCCTGTCAATGTTAAAGTGCAGCTTATTATTTTAGATTGTGGCCATGTTATTGTCTCTGAGTAATGCTGAAATAGTTATAGTAATATGTTTCCTGGCTTTGTCTTTGGACAGAATTCAGTTGACCACTTCCATTTCTGCTTCTGGCATATGTTAGAGAACACAAAGGCAGTGTGAGGGAAGCATTTCAATAATTAAGAAAGGTATCCTTCATTAGAATTTCCAGTCATATCCCAGTCAGTATGCCTAAGCCATTACCAACACAGTGCACAATTGTGAGGTGAGGTGGTTGGCAATCCCTAATGCTTTTAACCAATGGAAACAATTGTTGCCACTTTAACCCTCTCTGGCCAATCCAAGTAATATCCACAATAGGCAAACCCAGGTCCCCGCCAATGCCACTCTTTCTAGCACACTCACAAGCCAAACACATAGCTATGACCTGCAATCCACTCTCTAACCTTTTCGAAGGGAAGGAGCATTAGCACACAAGAGAAGGCTGCAGCTGGATGAGGCAGTTTTCAAAATGTGAGGTGGTTAAAAATGAGGGAGCACCTGTTTTAAAAAAACATACATTTTAATGGATGTTACAAATATATTGGTGGAAAAAATGGACTGTGAATAAACATATTAAATCAGTAGATCTGTGATTGCCTCTGATTATTTCACAAACAAGAAATACTATTTTGGATTTGTTTACATTCTGTAACCATGAGCCACTGCTGCTGACAGACAGACAGATAGACAGATAGTGCTATGAATGTTTCAACTACTGGTACAGTGGAGTGTTCCAAAGGAGGTTTCTATGGCTGTTGAGGTAAAGACTGTTGGGGAAAGGGCAGTTATTAAAACTGACTTACAATCTTCAAGTAAGAGAGGTTTTGGTGTAGTAGTATTTGGTAAAAAATATTTTTCCACATCACTATTACTATTGCATTGTAAATGTACCTGACAAATGAGCTAAACACTATGGTAAATATATTTTCAAATCCCTGTCTGGAGTCATGACTCGGTCTCATATTTACACGGGGGAGGACGCTCTAGGTGCCACATTGGACTTGCAACTCCAGCTGCACAGAGTAGCAAATTGGGCTTCTTTGTAAAACTATATGTAAGGGTTCACAGTAACTGACCATTCAGATATTGGATAAGAAAAATAAAATGTGAAACACAGTTTTTGATTTGTTGACTAAGACAGTGCCTCTGAGACAAAGTTGAAATGATTGCCATTAATTGTTTCTTGCTGTGAGAGTGTTGTAACATTTTTATGTTGAGATTTAATGATTATAAAAAGAAAAGACTTAAAGTGATATTGTGCCAGTATTTTACCTATCAACTAAAGCACTTTAACAGGTATGTGAATTACAGTGTATATTTACAAAAGATGTGTTTTCACAGGTGTGTCTGTAAAAGTGGGATAAAATTGTATATGACATAGAGAAAAGTGTAATGCCTCAGATAAACCTAGAGAGGTATTGATACTTTCATTCATATGTGTAGTAAGGTATTTTTTCTATTAGATACAATGATGAAATCTAGTAGAGTTTCAACCATGCCTTTTGCATGCTACAGTAGACTTCATATGCTGAGTTTCAGTTTCAAATTGAGTTGCCATTTATAAACACTTTACAAGGCTTAGAGTACCTTTTTACTAGATATAGATTATGTCTAAAGTAGGGTATATGTGGGTTACAGTGTATGTATTATAGATCCATTGTCTCACCTAAATTGTGTGTCACAAACCTGTTCTCAAAAGCATAGTTGGTCTCACCCACCCAATCAAAAAGATATTTATGAATTTAGATATTGTTTAACATACCCACAGAGCATATCCATGCACAAACCCATGCATACAGTAAGATGGCAGGCACACATTCATGTATACACTAACACACCCAGGTATACACTGATTCATACACTAACCTGTCCAGTCACACACCAAGGCATACAGCCACATACCCAGACACACACTGACATATACAATGACACACCCAGACACACACCCATGCATATACTGACACAAGAAGGCACACATTACTGCATATACTGACAGACCCAGGCACACATTGGTGTATACAATGAGATAGCCAGGCACACACTGAAGTATACACTAATACACCCATACATACACTGATGCATACATGGACACACCCAGGCACGGACAAATGCATACAGTGACACAACCAGGCACACACTCATCAATACACTGACACACTTAGGCACACATCCATACATACAATAGTGTACTCAAGCACACAGTAATAAATACACTGAAACATCCAGGCACAAACTGATGCATATGCTGACAGACCCAGGCACACACTGATACATACACTGAGATACCTAGACTTATACTCATGCATATACTGACAAACCAAGGGACACAGCGAAACAAAACACTCATACCCCCAGCCACACTCTGATGCATATCCCGACACACCCTGCCAGATACAGGTACATAAACTGTCATACCCAGACACACACTGATGCAAATCCTGACACAGCCAGGAACAAACTGTTATGGACACTGAGACACCCAGTAACAGACTGAGACATACACTGACAAACCCAGGCAGACACTCATGTATACACTGATACTGCCTGTCACACACTGATCCATACACTAACACACCCGAGCACACTCATACATACTGACACACCCAGGAATAGACTGACACATATGGTGGCATATGGTGGCATACCCAGGTTCACACCTATGTATACACTAACATACCCAGAGACACACTGTTGCATGTGATACGATACCCAGGCAGACACTGATCCATACAATGACATAGTCAAGTGCACACAGTATACAGTGAAACACTGAGTCAGTGACACACCCAGACACATACTGATGCATACACTGAAAAAGGTAGGCGCACACTGATGAACACAGTAACACACTCAGTCACACACTAACCCATACACTAACACAGCTAGGCACACATGTATCCATACACTTACACACCTAGATATAGACAGACACATCCGCTGACATACCCAGCCTCACATTTATGCAGACGCTAATGTACCTAGAGATACATTGATGAATCTGGTAAGATACCCAAGCACACACTGATACATACTATAATACACCCAAGTGCACACTCATGCATGCAGTGAAACACTTAGGCCCTCATTACGACCCTGGCGGTCGGTGATAAAGTGGCAGTAATACCGTCAACAGGCCGGTGGTAATGAAAATGGCTGCAAGTTTTCCCCATGTTCGTCCACCTTCTGCTTCATTATGAACACCAACGCCGGCGAAGACGACCACAGTGAGTACTTCTACCTAGCACACAAGGGAGAAGGGAGGAAAAAGAGAGTGACACACACACGCAACACACACACACCCACCCCAACGCCATACACACAACCAGAAGCAGCAAAATAACATATCTACCCCGTACCCCTCAGGAATAATGCAAGGACAAAATGATTTGAAGAAAGTGAATGTAATATGATAACATACAATGAAGAAGTGCATCAAAATCCAAATGTATATACATATTTGCAAATGTAGGGACACTGCTCACTCCGTGGTCCATGAGGCCACAACACATAGGCCAAGGCCCCACCTCACTCCTGCAACAACACAGAGAGAACACTACAGTGGCATCAGGTCGAAAATAGACAGGCACCTCAGGGGGACGGGGTATGGGGGGCATCTCAGCCGGAAGATGGTACAACACCACTGGTCCTGGAGTGGACAACATGCCCTGTGCGCTGTCCTGGGGAGTGCAAGGCCACAGTTTCTCAAGTGGGTGCTTTGCCCACTGCTTGGTCCTGGGGAGTTCAAGGCCACAGTCTCTCAAGTGAGTGGTTTGCTCACTGCTTGGTCCTGGGGAGTGCAAGGTCACAGTCTCTCAAGTGGGTGGTTTGCCCACTGCTTGGTCCTGGGGAGTACAAGGCTGCAGTCTCTCTAGTGGATGGCTTCCTCCACTGGTTCTGGAGGGGGCATTGTGCCCAGTGAGCTTCATCCTGTGGAGGATGGGGTGAGTAGATGGATTCTCCACTGGTTCTGGAGGGGACATTGTGCCCAGTGAGCTTCATCCTGTAGAGGATGGGGTGAGTGGATGGCTTCTCCACTGGTTCTGGAGGGGGCATTGTGCCCAGAGAGCTACATCCTGTGGAGGATGGGGTGAGTGGATGGCTTCTTCCACTGGTTCTGGAGGGGATATTTTGCCCAGTGATCTTCATCCTGTGAAGAATGGGGTGAGTGGATGGCTCCTCCACTGGTTCTGGAGGGAGAATTGTGCCCAGTGAGCTTCATCCTGTGGAGGATGGGGTGAGTGGATGGCTTCTTCCACTGGTTCTGGAGGGGGTATTGTGCCCAGTGATCTTCATCCTGTGGAGAATGGGGTGAGTGGATGGCTCCTCCACTGGTTCTGGAGGGGGAATTGTGCCCAGTGAGCTTCATCCTGTGGAGGATGGGGTGAGTGGATGGCTTCTTCCACTGGTTCTGGAGGGGCATTATGCCCAGTGTGCTTCAAACTCGAAAGGATGGGGTGAGTGGATGGCTTCTTCCAGTGATTCTGGAGGGGACATTGTGCCCTGTGATGCAGATCTTGGGGAGTGCAAGGTCAGAGCCTCTCACCTGGGTGTCAGACCTACAGGATTTGCAGGGGCCAGGCAGCACAACAGCCCATGGATGCAGGACTACACACTGTCCGTCGGCGGTGATGGCTGCTCAGTGGTGGCAGTGGTGGGGGGTGGCTCCAGCCCTTCCCCTGCAGCCTCGGACGGCTGCCCAATGGGGCTGCTGCTGGTGGCAGTGGTGCTGGTGGCGGTTCTGGTGGCAGTGCTGGTGGCTGTGCTGGTGGCAGTGCTGACAGTGGTGGGTGGAGGCTCCAGCCCTTCCCCTGCAGCCTCATACGGCTGCCCACTGGGGCTGCTGCTGGTGGCAGTGGTGCTGGTGGCAGTGCTGGTGGCAGTGCTGGTGGCAGTGCTGGCAGTGATGGGGGAGGCTCCAGCCCTTCCTCTGCAGCCTCGGACGGCTGCCCACTGGGGCTGCTGCTGCTGGCAGTGGTGCTGGTGGTCATGCTGGCAGTGGTGAGGAGAGGCTCCAGCCCTTTTCCTGCAGCCTCGGATGGCTGCCCACTCAGGCTTCTGCTGCTGGAGGCAGTGCTGGTGGTGGTGCTGGCACTGGTGGGGGGAGGCTCCAGCCCTTCCCCTGCAGCCTTGCATGGCTGAACCACCATGGTTGGTGGTGGGGGCTCCGATTGAGTCCCAGCACCAAGCCTCCTGTCCTTCCTGCCTGCTGATGCGGGCCCCTTGCCCTGCCTGTCAGCAGCCATGGATTGCTCCTTGCCCTTCCCTGTAGCAGCTGGGGGGGTGTCCTTGTCCTTCCCTGTAGCAGCTGGGGGTGCCTCCTTTCCCTTCCTTGAAGCAGCTGGGGGTGCCTCCTTGCCCTTCCTTGAAGCAGCTGGGGGTGCCTCCTTGCCCTTCTTTGATGCAGCTGGTGGTGCCTCCTTAGCTTTCCTTGTAGCACCTGGTTCAGGCACCCTTTCGGTGTGGCTGCCTGGTGCCCGGTATCCTCTCCCACCTGGAATAGCTGTCAACACTACTGTGGCCATGGACTGGGTGGCTGAGGTGCTCGCCTGGGTTCTGACCACCCTGGCCCGATGTGAAGGACGGGGGGGAGTCGAAGGGAAGAGGTCAACGTTGGAGAGGAAAAGCCTCTTAGGGACATTTGGGTGGGAAGAGGGTGAAGGTTAGGGAGTGGAGGAAGAGGAAGTGGTTGTAGGAGGTGTCTGTCTGCTGATTTTGGGTGCAGTTGCATTGGCTGGATGCTGTTGTGAGGTGGATGGCTGTCAGATGTCTGTGTGCTTGCGTTTGTGTAATTTGGGAGGAGGGGGCACAGACACAATGGGAGAGGACATGTGCATGGATGTGGGGGTGGTGACTGCCAGTGAGGGGCATGTAGTGATAGGCATGATGGTGATGGTGGGAGTGGATGAGGATGTAGTGCGTGCAGGTGTGAGTGTAGACGCAACTGGGAGGGAGGTGGCCGACAAGGAGGAGGGGGACACAGTGGAGGCAGTGGATGTCGGTATGTCTGCATCTGGATGGTATCTGTTTGAGTGCCTTCGGAATTATGTGTGGTGCTTGTGCTTGCCTGAACCACTCCTGTGTGTTGCCTTGTGTGCATGCTGGTCTGCCTGTGTGCTTGGGATATGCTGGGGTTGAGGAGAATGGGATTGAGTAGAGGAAGTTGGAGGGGGGAGGCTGGAAACAGGGACAATGGCTGCCATCAGAGAGGAGGCCAGAGCCTGGATTGATCTCTGTTGGGCAGCCATGCCAGTGTGAATGCCCTCCAGGAATGTATTGGTCTGTTGCGTTTGGGATGCCAGCCCCTGGATGGCATTCACAATGGTTGACTGCCCAACAGAGATGGATTGCAGGAGGTCAATAGTCTACTCACTCAGGGCAGCAGGGCTAACTGGGGCAGGGCCTGAGATGCCTGGGTCGAAGGAGATGCCCACCCTCCTGGGTGAACGGGCACGGGAAATACGCTGAGGGGCTGCTGGGAGAGCTGTGCTGGTACAGGGGAGGCGGCTGTACCTGTAGTTGGGGTGGGCACAGAGGTGTCCGCCACCACCAGAGAGCTTCCATTGGAGGAGGTATCACTGTTCGAACTGTCCACTCCAGTCTCTGCTGTAGTGCTCCCCTCACCCTCTGTCCCACTGGTGTTCTCACTGTTGGTGGATTCGGCCTCCTGAGCCCTGTGGGATGCAGCTCCCTCAGTCACCAGTGCCTCTGCTCCTCCACCAGATGATGCTAATGCACATAAGGACAGGGTGACAAAACAAAAAGGGGGTGAAGAGACAAAGGATACACTTGGTCAATGGCGGCAACAACACCACCATTGGCATACATGACACACACACACACACACAGGGAACAGTCCTACGCACTAGGCAATGCACTACCAGTCACAATGCTAGTCACCAGCCCAGGGACATGGACACTTAACACCAATTGCAGCATACCTGAGACCCACCGACCCCTGTCCAGTAGTGGATACCTACTAGCTTGGTTGGAGGAAGTTTACATCAGACCCTGCCCAACATGGGATCTACCCTGAAATGTCCGGCCTGGCCTAGGGGCACCCACAGGCCCACACCTCTCACCCGGATACCACCCCACCACACGCAAGTAGTATATTGGAGCAGCCACCCCCTTGGGGCTGCTGTTATGCCCCCAAGAGCCCATCCAGCTCCGGATAGGCCACTGCCAGTATGCGAGCTATCAGGGGGCTCAGGGTTCGACGGGCACCTCTTCCTTGTTGGGAGGCCATCCCTAGCTGGGCCCCTGCCATCTTCCATGCCCAGCGTCTCAGGTCCTCCCACTGCTCCACCTGCCGTAGTCCCCCAGAGTCTGCACGTCCTTTGCGATGGCACACCATATTCCCATTTTCTGATGGGCGCTGACCTGCAGAGAAATACACATAGGTAAAAGTATCAGTCAGACCATCCTGCCTATTACACTCATGGACACCATAGCCTTTCATATCCCCTTACACACAGACATGGCCAAATATACATGCAGCACACTGCCCTGGCCCTTCCACCAACACCCCCACATGAGGCCTTCACAGACAGCACTCCATGCATTCATGCCCTATGCATCGTGCTCACAGTGTACCCACCTGTTGGTCTGGAAGCCCATACAGCATTCGGTACTGGAGTAGGACCCCATTAACCAGTCTCTCTAACTCCGTCGTGGTGAAGGCAGGGGCCCTTTCCTCAGTAACACGAGCTATGGTTTATTCCAGACACAGGTCACAGCAGCACTTGCAGTGTAGGTCCTCTCCTGTTGAAGGTCAGGTGGCAAGTGAGTGAACAGAGAGAAAATGGCGGTCACATCTGCGGCGGTGCGTACTGTCACTGCTGGCGTACATCACCATTGGCCACTGTAACCCATAGGGCCCAATGATAACCAATGAGAAGTTGCACTGTGGTTCTTGGCCGCCTCCCGCAACGGTGTACAATGTCAGCAGAATTACCTCATTTCCACCTGTCCCTCCATACAGGACAGGCGGATGCCATTTCATGGGGGGGAGCAGGCCTTGGCACCTAACTGCATCACAGTACACACAAACACCATTTGGACCTATACAACAATAAACTGTTACAATCACAACATGCAATGAAATGTAGTGTTTGGAAATACGAGATACTGAACAGCTGCTCACTGTTTTGCCCCATAGATTGCAACCGCTGCGGTTGAAAAGGAGATGGAGACATCCCCCGTGTACAGGCTCCTAGTGGACTTGGCAACAATGGAGGACAGGCACGTTGTCCTCACCTATGGACTGGACAGGGCCACAATCACAGAGCTGTGCACCCAATTGGAGCCTGACCTGATATCTGCTATCCGTCACCCCACCGGGATCCCCCCTCTCGTGCAAGTGCTATCTGTACTCAATTTCCAAGTGACAGTGGGCTTGGAGGCAGGAATGTCACAGCCAATGTTCTCAATAGTGCTGACCAGAGTGTTGTCTGCCCTGATTAAACACATGCGCAGCTATATCGTTTTCCCCCAGGTGGAGGATTTGGCCACAGTGAAATCTGATTTCTCTGCAATGGGACATATCCTGAACATTATTGGGGCAATTGATAGTACACATATTGCATTCCCCCCCCCAGAGAAATGAACAGGTGTTCAGAAATCGAAAGAGCTTTCACTCAATGACTGTGCAGATACTGTGCCTGGCGGACCAGTACATCTCCCATGTCAATGCAAAGTATCCTGGGTCTGTGCATCATGCCTTTATCCTGAGGAATAGCAGCATCCCATATGTGACGGCTCAAATCCAGAGGCACCGGGTGTGGCTAATAGGTGAGCCCTGGTTCCCAGCTAGTACATATAGGTTTTTGGGTATGGTGTGGGCCCTAAAGGTTAGTGTGTGTCTAACAGGTGTCCCTCGATATATTTCCAGGTGACTCTGGTTACCCCAACCTCTCATGGCTACTGAACCCTGTGAGGAATCCCAGGACAAGGGCAGAGGAACATTACAATGAGGCACATGGGCAAACATGAAGAATTTTAGAGAGTACATTCGCCCTCCTGAAGGCTAGGTTTCGTTGCCTCCATCTCACAGGTGGCCCCCTGTGGTACTCACCCAAGAAGGTGTGCCAGATCATTGTGGCATGCTGTATGTGGCACAACCTTGCCTTATGTCGCCAGGTGCCTTTTCTGCAGGAGGATGAGGCTGGAGATTGGCATGTGGCAGCATTGAACACTGTGGACAGTCAAGATGAGGAGGCAGAGGATGAGGACAACAGAAGTGCAATAATTTGTCATTACTTCCAATCACTCACTTTTAATTGACAGTTTTGTGTTTGACATTGTCACTGGCAGGCTGATTTTCCCACTTCTGTGGCCACTCACCATACCCTTGGGCATCTCTATTTGCAGATATTTGTGCCCCACTATCGCTCCTGGAGTGTTGACTGCAGCCAACTACAGGTCATTTCTATGTATACATTACTGTACAGTTGTATTGCAGTGTTTATATCTTGTTAATTGAATACATAGTTAAATCATTTGACATACTTCATACTTGTATTTTTTTTAAAGAGTGTTTATTTAAGTGCTAATAAGTAGAGGGGGATGTGCAATGGGCTGGGTTGATGGTGGAGAGAAAGTCCAGGATAGAGTCCAGTCTATGAGGATCACAGGGGCATTGTCCAAGGCGGAATAGGAAAGGGAGCAATGGTAGTTCAAGGTGGACAGGGTGACAGGGTGGGACACAAGGGTGACATTGAGGAGAGTCTTATTTCCTGGTGGGGGTCTTGGCAATAGTCTCTAGCTTCTGTCTGGATATGAGGGAACGTTTGTGGGGTGGTTCTCCATCTGCAGGGGGAGGGGTGCTGGTGGCCTCTTGGTCATGTGGTGGGGCCTCCTGTCCACTAGCAGCAGCGGAGGTGGAGGGATGTTCATCAGTTTGGCTAGTGGTAGGAGCCCGGTGGTGTGCAACCGCCTCCCTCATCGTGTTGGCCATGTCTACCAGCACCCCTACAATGTTGACCAGGGTGATGTTTATGTCATTCAAGTCCTCCCTGATCCCCAGGTACTGTCCCTCCTGCAGCTGCTGGTTCTCTTGCAGTTTGTCCAGTATCTGACCCTTCGTCTCCTGGGAATGGTGGTATACTCCCAGGATCTTGGTGAGTGCCTCCTGGAGAGTCGGTTCCCTGGACCTGTTCTCCCCCTGTCGCACAGCAGTCCTCCCAGCTTCCCTGTTGTCATGTGTCTCCTGAACCATGTGCCCACTGCCACTGTCCCCAGGTCCCTGGTCGTCTTGTGTTTTCTGGGGTGGCCTGGGGTCCCTGTAGTAGTGGACACATTGCTGATTGATGTGTCCTGGGGACAGAGGTATGGGCCTGCTGGGTGGCTACTGCGGTGGTGTTTCCTGAGGGGGAGGCACTGTGTGTGGTATGGGACTGTGCCTGGGTAACCGACTGTCTGGAGATCCCTTATGGGCCACGTTGGTCATCCAGATCCAGGCGTCCAGAGCTGCTGTCATCACTCTGGGCCGCTTCTGGGGGGGACTGGATGTTGCTGGCACCTCCTCTCCAGTGATGTTGGGTGGGGAACCTGTGAGGATGTAAATGCAGTGTTATTGTTTCTGCGTGTGACATCTTGTGCATGGGTGTGTTGTCCTCTAATGTTGTTTTTGCCCTGGCAGCTTTGCCCTGCATGCGTTATTTTTTGGAGGGCTAGCTGTTGTGAAGGTGGGGTGTGTGGGAGGTGGTGGTGTGATGGGTGTGATGGGTGTGAGGGTAAGGGTAGGGGTATGTGATGGCATGCAGGTGGGGGTGTGATAGTAATGGAGATTTGACTTACCAGAGTCCAGTCCTCCTCCTACTCCTTCCAGGCCCTCAGTATGCATGATTGCCAAGACTTGCTCTTCTCATGTTGTTAGTTGTGGGGGAGAAGGTGAGGGTCCACCACCAGTCCTCTATACAGCTAGTTGGTGTCTTGCTGCCACCAAACGCACCTTCCCCCGTAGGTTGATCCACCTCTTCCTGATGTCATCCCTTGTTCTGGGATGCTGTATCACTGCATTGACCATGTCCACGATTCTCCACCATTGCTCCTTCTTCCTAGCAATGGATGTCTGCTGCACCTGTGATCCAAATAGCTATGGCCCTACCCAGATGATTTCCTCCACCATGACAATAGCTCCTCCTCTGAGAACCTAGGGTGTTGTTGTGGTGCCATGGGTGTAGTGTGAGTGGTGTGGGTGAGGTTGTGTAGGGTGATGTGATGGGGTGTGTGATGTAAGGTGCGTGGATGGTGTATAGGTGATAGAGGTGTGTGGCGGTGGTCTTTTCTGTGGTCTTGCTATCTCTCTTGTGGCACTTGTTTTATTTGTATAGGGCTATGGGTAATGTGTGTGTGTGTTTTATAGTGGTGTGGGTCTGTGGGTGAGGTGTGTGAATGGGTGTCAGGTGTTTTTAGTTTGAATTGTCCAATGTGGTGTTGTTTTGTATGTGTGTGTATATTTTGAGTGTGGCGGTATGTGCCGCCAATGGTTTACCACCATTGAATGCTCGCCGTGATGATTCGTGGGTCATAATGTTGTGGGTGTAGTTCTGTTGGCGTAACGGTGTGGGTTTGGATTCCGCCAGTTTATCACTGACCTTTGGGCTGGTGGACTTGTGTGTGTGGCTGTATAGTGACGGACTGCTATGTGTGTGTCATAATATGGATAGCGGTGATCTGCAGCGGTATGTTGGCGACAGTCAGCATGGCGGTAAGTGGTACTTACCGCCAATGTCATAATGAGGGCCTAAGTCTATGATTCAGAGATCTATATCTGCACTAAGACAGACATCAAAAATGCTGAATAAAATACAAAAGAAACTGAGGAATGTATACTATCTACTTGCAAAAGAGAAACAGAAAGGACAACATGTGGACAATGTGACTAAAGAGAAAAGAGCTGCTGTTAAGAAAACCCCCAAAACATTTTAAGTTGTATGTGGGAAACTAAAAAGTTTGCAAAATCAAGAAAATAAAAGGAGACTTTGAAATCAGACTTACAAGAAAAAAAATCATGTCAGGTTACAACAAAGAAATCAACGAAGATAGCAGATAGTTTAACCAGAAGACATCAATAGTTCAAAGAAATCAGACTTAGAATGTTTCGTTCAAGAGTAATTCTGAATCTTATTAAAACTAGAAGCAGTACAAAAGGAGAAGAGAAGTAGTGAAACAAAAAGAAGATGTTTAGACTGTAGTTGATAAGTCATTTGCCTTAAAGAGAAAGCTTTTTTATTTTGATTGTCACTATAATGAGAACATCGGATAAAACAGTGTGACGTATGAAGAGATGCAGCCAAAGGAAAAAAATTGTTAATAAAAGTAATTTTTTGTAAAATTGTTAGTGGTGAAGGAAAGCAACCCTCTAGTACAGAACCTTTCTTTAATGAAGAAGGTTATTTGCAAGGTAACACATTAGCGCATGCAGTTGATTCAACTGGTTGATGTTATGAAATGAAGGATGTGAGGCCCATTGAAAAAGAAGAGGTGGTTCCTAGAACTGTGGAAGAAGTGATAACTGAAGAGGTTCCAGGAAGGCATAGACAGGGTACGAGATACAAATGGAACAGTAGCAGTATTTGCAGTATTTGGTAGAAATGAATTGATTTATTGAGAGCTTATGTACGCAGGTTTCCATGCAGATGTCTGAAGTAAAAAAACATCAATTTTGCAAGCATTAGATCAAATACAAAGTAAGAAAGTATAGTAATTTGCAAGGACATTCACTGGAATGCATATAAAAGAAAGTGTGCTAAAGCACCTTTTATCACTTCTGAATGTTGGCAGCTCACCACTCTAAAATATGAAATTTAGTTAAGAGACTTTATTATGTGAGGACTTCAGGCTTATGGTTAGTCGAAATGACTAGAGTACTTTTGAATGGTAAAGTAGGAGAGCTAGAAAACGTTTGTCAGGATGTGCATTTTCATTTCTTTGTTTCTGAAGAGGAGTCTAGGGAGAATGAGGAATTTGTAGGTAAAGGTATTGAGGAACATAGCACAGGTATTAGCACTGAGTATTTTAAACAAGAGATTATAAAGTTTAGTACAGCTTGTTCTGAAGAACTAAACTATGTTTGTATTTGTTGTCAACACGCTTGCTACAAAAGTCAAACATGAAATGTAGATGTATTTTACAAACCTGAAGGGGAAACAGAGAAAGTGGCAAGATTTTGCAGCTTATTTATCTGTAGAGGAGTCATTTCACTTGTCAGTGCAGCATGATATATGTAAGTACTGCTTTGATATGCTAGAGAATCATAAAACACCAGCTAGAGCAGTATGTAGCAGGTTCTGAACTAGTGACTATTCCAGAACAACTACAAGAAGTAAATGTATATGAACCACTCCTTATACAATCTGTACATCCATTTCAAGCAATTATACAATTGGAACCAAAAACTGGTAAATTATATTCAACAGAGTTACAGAAAGACCTTAAAAGAAGTATAGTGTATTTGTCATCAGACTTTAAAATGAATATTGAAACTGTAGGTGTAGAGAAAGAGACTGATGAGCCACTTATCATTCTATAAATAGTGTACCAACAAGGAATAAAACAATCTGTCAAGAGTTAGTTGATGTTAATAAAGTAAAACAATCAACATAATACCTGGTACAAAATATTGTTTATTATAACAATGTTGATGTTGAACATGATGTAGCAAATGTTGAAGATGACAGTGTGCCAGCAAGTTGACATATAGAAAAAGTTGATTGAACGTAATCAGAACAAATTTATGAGCACTACCACATCCATCCATTCTATTCTAAAGAAGTCATTGGTAATGCTATTGAGCTGTTTAAAATTAAACACGCCAATGAAGCTCCCATGAGTGTTTGGGAAAAAAAGGTTTAGCGACTCACTGTTTTCCCCAGTTGTTTCACACTGGAACAGGTGGTCTCTATATTGACCATCCCATACAAATACCAGCAGCTGAATCCCAATCAGCACAATTATATTCAGATGATTCAGGATACACATTTCACCTTCTATTTGAGAGTGATTTGTCAGGGCTTTTGTGTGCAGTAAATCACATTCTAAAAACAGGAATTAATCTTCAAAATCTCTGTATGAGAGATTTTGTTGACAAAGTTCATGAAAGGACAAAATCTTAGAATTTAACTTGATTTATTATATGACATGCCCAATTTGCACAAACATATATTGGTACTGTTGTCATGCAGAACTGAAATGTATGCTGAGAAACCGGGGTTCACCATCCTGCTCTCTGATACTCAGTTGAGCTGAGTATGCATGGGATGACCTGCTTCATTTCTTGAGAGAGATGAACTCAAACCTAAAAGACATCCATGTAAAGACTTCTGGAGAGCTTTTCTTATTAGATCCTGGTAATGTTTGTAGATATTTCAACCACAGGTTCCAGGCTATGCTGGCTTTTATCTGCAACAAAAGCAATCATCCTTGTGGACAAGTAAGTGCTTTCTTTTGCTGGAAGGAGTACCAGGCAAGAGGTGTTCACATATTCACATTCTTTGAAATAACAGTATTTGACATGTACCATACCAAAACACACTGATAAAACAGGTCTCAGAGAACAAGTTTTGTATTTTCAAACTCATAAATATGGGAAGCACTGCCTTTGTATATACAGATCCAAAGCAAATTTTTACACAAGATGTAGATTTGGATTTCCATAACCTGTCATTTCTAAAGGAAGAGTGAACAGCATGTGTCTTCAGTCAGACATACACTGACACGGATATCACCAAAGATCACATATAACCTAAGAAGAACAGAGTCTTCCAAGTATAATAATGACTATAACCCAGTGATATTAAAAATGTGAAATGCTAATATGGACATACAATTTATTGCAGACAACTTCACTGTTGCATTGTGGCTCTCTATGTTACGTCATACATTACAAAATATGAAAAACAGAGATGAAGGAGACGATGGAGGATGTTTCTGCAGAGAAGACACTTAGCCAGAAATGATGGGGCATATTTAAGAGCCCCTAGCACCATTCCAATGCTACGTTAGCGTCATTTGATGCTAATGTGGCATTAGAAGGCCAAAAACACTGTGCCATATTTACAAAGTGGCACAATGCATGCATTGCACGACTTTGTAACCCTTTGCGCTACATTATGCCTGCACCAGGCATAATGTTTGCAAAGGAGGTGTTCGCCCGTTAGGAGGGGGGTCAAACAAATGGTGCATGGCATAATTTCCTTGCGCCATTTTTTACGGCACTTGTAACGCCTACTCAGAGCAGGCATTAAAAGGAGGCTTCCATTGTTTACAATGGGCCTCTGGGTGCTTGCCGAATTAGTGTCAGGATTGTTTATGCTAATCCTGCAGAGCGCTGGACTAGGGTAAAAAATTCTGATGCAAGTCCCTTAACTACAGCCATGGTGCAGCCTTATTTTAGATATGGCACACACACAGTGGCATTAGGGGGTTGTAAGGGGTGCAAGAAGAGTGGCGCTGCACTGAGTGTGGTGCCACTTTTTTTTAATATTCGCCTCTATTCCTTCAGTTTAAAAATGCTTTCCCATTGGGAAATGGGATCCTATGAAACCTGTGATAGGTTGTGTTTGGCAAGTTTGTATTCAAAATCAAAATGAATTATTGTTCTAGTTAGTACATGAAAAAGAAAGTTAAAGTCGTTCCCAGAAATCCAGTACCTGGAAGAGTTTGAAACACAATGTACAGACATTGTGAAATCAAATATGTTGGACACTTAGGGGCATATTTATACTCCGTTTGCGCCGGAATTGCGTCGATTTTTTTTACGCAATTCTGACGCAAAACTAACTCCATATTTATACTTTGGCGTTAGACGCGTCTAGCGCCAAAGTCCATGGAGTTAGCGTAATTTTTTAGCGTGGACACCTACTTTGCGTTAATTATATGCAAGGTAGGCGTTCCCGTCTAAAAAATCGACTCCGAGGCATGTGCGTCGGATTTATACTCCCGGGCAAAATTCACGGCCGGGAGTGGGAGGGTAAAAAAAAAATGACGTACGGCCGCTTTTGCGCCGTTTTTTAGCGCCTGCAAAAGGCAGGCGTTAAGGGACCTGTGGGCTCTGAAGGAGCCCAGAGGTGCCCTCCCATGCCCCCAGGGACCCCCCCTGTCACCCTTGCCCACCCCAGGAGGACACCCAAGGCTGGAGGGACCCATCCCAGGGACATTAAGGTAAGTTCAGGTAAGTGTTTTTTTTTTTTTTTTTTTGTGGCATAGGGGGGCCTGATTTGTGCCCCCCTACATGCCACTATGCCCAATGACCATGCCCAGGGGACAGAAGTCCCCTGGGCATGGCCATTGGGCAAGGTGGCATGACTCCTGTCTTTGCTAAGACAGGAGTCATTTCTATGGGGGTTGGAAGTGAAAAAAAATGGCGCAAATCCGGTTGAGGCGAAAAAATTGCCTCAACCTGAATTGCCCCATTTCTTGACGCCCAAGCCCCATATCACCCTACGCCTGCGCTGCCTGGTGTACGTCATTTTTTAACGCACACCAGACGGCGCCGGCGGCTAACGCCGGCTAACGTCATTCGATAAATACGGCGCCCGCATGGCGTTTCAGAATGGCGTTAGCCGGCGCTAATTATTTTGACGCAAAACTGCGTTAGCGCAGTTTTGCGTCAAAAAGTATAAATATGGGCCTTACTATCCAATAAGAAGTCCACATTTAGAAGACAAGTGCCTTGATGAAATTCTTAAAAACTACAGATATAGAAGCAATGTAAGTGAAAAAAGAGAAGTTGGGAACTATGCATGCTGTGGCAGTTGTTGAAAAAGAAAATCTAATTAACCAGCAACAACTTAGTTGCCAAACTCCTGACAAAAGAGAGTTTTTATATTTAACGCATCTTCAACTCTTCAAACCTTGGCATGTTTCTGGTGGACCTATTACGAGGTTGCACACAGCCAATGTGAGCTCTGCAGTCCAATCACCCTGGATCAGCAGACAGAAATGAGCAGTTTAAAGGGAAACACTCACCTGCACACAGCAATACACGTCTGGAGCCGCCATTGAGCCATTCCTAAATGTCATGTTGCTGCTCCTGCTCGTCAAAAGACAAGTTCAACGCTGACGTGGACAACACTAACCATAAGTATATACACCTACCTGTATTATTATCATGTATAACAAAATTGTATTGCTACCAAACACATTATAGGGGGGGGAAGCCAAGGCTAGAAGCTTAACCGATCATTCAAGACACACACACTTACATACTGCAACACAGACACCCACACATTCACAACACACACACTTCAGCCAGCACACAAACAATCTGCACGGCAATACCACAAATGAATGCACGGCTACACAACACAGGATGAGGGCCACTGAAGGCCACACAACATACACACAACAACAACAACACAACTACTGCACATATCCAACTTCAATCCACAAACTCACACTCAACACTGGCCAGGGACCAGTCACACATACCACACACATATACATCCATCTGCCATGCACACACACAATACCATCATCAAACAACATTACAATTGACACACACATCACACACACTTATAGCACAATGGACCAACAATGCCATGCCCAAAGCACACAAAGACAAGACACAAAGCGCACCAGGACAACAACTCATGCACAGCTGCAATGAGAGCAGCAGAACCATACTTGGAAGGAGGCTCCACAGGCCCAAAACAACATGCGCACAGCAGTTGGCCACAATTGGATCTCAGGGACAGGTAATACCAATATCAGTTGTCATGCACAGTGACACAATGGGGGAAGGACAAGGCAACAAAGCAAACACAACTCCATGGGACATACCCCTACACCAACCAACTGCAAAGGACACACACCTAAATGGACACATGCACCCTCAGATGCAAAGCATTCTACCACAACTCAACACACTCAAGGTCTAGACTGACAAAACTCAAGAACACATACACCACATGTAGACAATACCACATCAGGGCAGAAGTTATATACCATACGTGCCCACGTCACGCAACACAAAAAGAAACACATACCACTACAAACACAACACAATGCCATGACACTAGCATTCAAACTACATACACATACCCATCAGGCAACACACACCCTACCCTTGGGGGACAACCGAACTGCACACAATCTCACATACTTCAAAAAACACCACATGGAGCAGCAAGTAGCACAAACATATATAGCTATAGGTTCACAATCATTGTCAGTCAGGAAACACAGAAACCTAGAGAAGGAAATGCAGGACAAAGGTGTATCCAAAACACCTACAACTGGTCGGCTTTTAATTAATAGATAAATATGTTTAAAAAAGCCAAGACCATAGGCCCTAAAAATAAATAATGGCTAAAAGGCACAGTCATGGGCCCCTAACTAATCCCTAACTGTCAAGTAACCTCCACAGGTAGGGGCATCAAGGAGCCAAGTAGATACCTTAGGGATTATAGGGGTTTGGCTTTGGGGCAGTTTTAATTTGAGTTTACAAGGAGGGGGTTGAGCTTGGATTTCAGAGGGGAGAATCCTTCTCGGGATGGGTTGACATCTTCTTGGTGTGGGAGGTGCCTGGGTGCTGACATGGGGTCAGGAGAGGCCATGGTGGTGGAAGGATTGGCCTTTTGTGGAGGGAAACCGACCTTTTGGGGATGGTAAAGTGGAAGAGCAGGGTTAAGGTTAAGGTCACACAGGAAAATTTTCTTGGGCACAATGGAACGCTCATGAGAAGGGGTCCGGAATTGAAGAGTGAGGGGTGATTGTGTGATGTGTCAGTGTGAATGTTTTGGATGCATGTTTGTGGGAGATGTGTTTGTGTATGGTGGGTGTCTGTTGGATGGGTGAATGAGAGCATTTATGTGTTTGGGGCTGAGGGGAGTGGAAGTGCTGGGAACACCGTGGTGGGTGGGTGTCTGTTGCAGTGGTGACTTCAGGTATGGTGGATGTGTTGCATGTAGGTATCTCTGTGTTTGTGGTGTCTGCTGATATGATAGGTATGGTGGCTGGATCAGTGATTGTTGATGCAGTGTCTGTAGGTGTGCCAGATGTATGTGATGCTCTGGTGGAGGGTTTCAGGGGAAGCCCTAAACTGTTACTGTGTCTGCAGGTGGATGTTGTTTGTGTGCATGCTCTTGGTGTGTCTTGTGGTACTTATGTATGTGTGAGCTAGCCTTTTCTGTTGAGGTAGATGTATGCAAGTCTGTCTGTGTGCTTTGAGGGGTCAGGAAAGGGAGAATTCAGACTAGGAAGAGCAAGGTGGGGGGATGACTGAGGCAAGGGGTGACGGGCTGCCATTAGTGTGGAGGCCAGAGCCTGAAATGATCTCTTTAGGCCGGAGATTGCACCATCAACGCCCTCCAGGAACACATTGCTTTGATGGATCTAGCTTGCCAGTCTCTGGATGGCATTCACAATGGTTGTCTAACCCACAGAGATTGACCTCAGGAGGTCAATAGCTTCCACACTGAGGGCAGCAGTGGTAATAAGGGCTGGGGCAGAGGTGCCTGTAGCAAAGGAAGCCCTCACCCTCTTGCGTGAGTGGGCACGGCCAACTGGGTGGGGAGCAACATGGAGGGCAGTGATAGAATGGGGGACGTGGACAAATATGGTACTGGGGTGGTCTCTGATGGGTCTGCCACCACTAGGAAGTGACTACTGGAAGAAGAATCTGATTATGTAGAGCCAGGCCCCTCGCTGTCAAAGGTCTTGTGACCTGAGTTCCCGTGGCCAGATGCGTCCCCACTTGGCTCGGCCCAGTCTCCTTTACCTGCCGGTGCTGATGCTGCAAAAAGAAAGTAAAGTAAGGTTATAACATGTACATGATGACACATCAATCACAACTCTTATAGACAAAACATAGCATAATGCCAAGAAGCCCACCACATGAAGTGACAGCAAAGTGGCACCATCATGTGCCAATGCAGAACCATGCATGCCATCTGGACTCACAAAGGTAACACATGAGCAAATCTTGGTCTCAAATAACACAATAGCATGGATGAAGTCTACCGACCACTCCACATCAAACTTTTTCCACACACAGTCCACCACATGGAACCATCAGCCAACAAGTTGATACCATTGTAAGGTACCCTACCGATTACACAGACATAAGCCTATGCACACATCTAACTTGCACCAATATGATGTCTCAACAATAGGTGCTGTTGGTAAGGAAAGGCAGCCAACAGTGGTTCAAATATGCCATACCTGGATTAGGTGACATGGAAACATCCATGTCAAACACATTTCATGCAAACATCACTGCAAGTCAATCTATGATGCATCCATACAGTCAGGGCACAATTCCCAAACAAACACACAGGTGCTGTATAACTATAACCATAATACTACTTCAAGGGTACAAAGCATCATCAAGTGGGTCAGCACCCTGCCCCCATCTGTCATGTCCATCATAGCTACTGCAGTTACACATGACTAATGACATGCTATGAGGCATGGATGTTTCTGTCTGACTACATATGATGGTGACACAGTCCTGTCTGTGGCATCACAGTAAGTGGACAACCACTGCAGATGTATCATAACAACAACAGGACCCCATGAACATATCTGTAAGAGTTTTTCGCTATCATCCCATCTGCATGGCTAGCACATGCCTTCATCTACTGCATAGTTATGTATTATAGTGGAAATGGAGCATAGGCACAAGGTATATTTGCTACACTGATGACATATCACCCACGTCTATGCACATTCCCCACTTACCATGGAATGTCACATGTATGATTTACACCCACGCATCACAGATTGCTGTGAGGCACCAGCACCCAAAATACAATAGAGAAAACTTGCACCTGGTTTACAGATGTCAACCTACACATATCGTTAGACACATGACTGAGGATAATGACCCACATCCTACTTACCTTTGGACTGTAACATTTGTCAGGAGTGATCTGTTGTTGGAACTAACAACCAAAAGGATAGTTCAAACAGAATATTTGAACTCTAAACACAGTCATATTTGCTCTATGCTTGGCAATTCGACAGCGGGTCCACCATAGTTTAGTCCTAGGTCCCAGCTCTAAAAGAATGAGTACACCACTTGGAAAAACAAGGCCTGTCTACAACAATTTGATCCCAGAAGATATGTGACACATGACACATGACACATTGTTAGGGGGGAGCAGTCTGTCCCTCACTCAATCACCTGATAAAGGTTCAAACATGAAATTTTCATGTACTCACCCCCTTGTGGCTGCTGTGATGCCCTTAAACACCCATCAAGGGTCAGCTAGGCCACCACCAAAATGTGGGCAATTAGGGAGGTCATGGTCCGACTGGCACCCTGTCCTTGTTGGGAGGACATCCCCATCTGGGCCTCTGCAGTCTTCCGAGCCCAGAGACTCAGGTCCTCCTAGCTCTTCTGACATTGGGTGCTCCGCCGGCTGTGGACCCCCAGTGTCTGCACCTTCTTGGTTGTGGCTATTCAAATCCTCTTCTTCTGATGGGTATTGACCTTCATGGATGCAAATGACAAGACAGAATATTATGTCCACAAGTCCCATACAAAATGGCAGAGTACCAATATGGCAGTGCACCTAGCTAATGACATCCTGTCCTGACCATCCTGTCCTCCTGTGGCACACAGCATGGATTAGACACATGGACATGACTGCAAACACTCCCCTACAGGGTGCACTACACACTTCCCAGCTCATGCCCTGTACTGACCAGGTAGAAAACTGTGATTTTTGTGGGACATGAGCTAATCACTTGACATTAACCAGGAACACTGTGGAACACATCTCACAAAGTTGCAAGTGATAGGTAAAGAACACTGCAAACAATGCTCAAAAACATCCACTACCTCTAAATGTCACTCGCTGCATACAGTCCTGAAATGTCACAGCAAGCCTACATACAGACCCATTGTGCTTCAACCACATTTAAGGGAATTACATGTTGAGCACACAGATTATGAACCTTCCCCCAAAGCAATTCCCATAGTAATCAGTGGGCTCAAGAAGCTGCATATTGGCAATGAGGCATGATTTGGCACAATCACATGCTGTCCAGGGATACAGTCAGTGGGCACCGTGTTGCACTTGTGGATGAAGGGGAATCAATACGAGCCCAGATGTCCAGTTGTCTGAGCAGACATACCTATACAATACACCATGTCCAAAAAGTCATATGCATCACAGTACAACATGTAGCCTACATCCAATTTTCATTGGCTGCCTACGTGCAGAGCTAAGGGACATAGGGCCAGATGTATGAAAATGTTTTGCACTCGCAAACGGTGCGAATCGGTAAATTCAGCCGTTTGCGAGTGCAAAACAGTGGTCTGCAATGCATGAAAGGCATTCGCAGACCACAAATAAGAAATCGCTAAAATTGCGATTTCTTGAGTTGCGACCTGGAAATTGTGGGTCGCAATTTGCGATTTGCAAATTCCAGGTCGCAAGGCAATGCTGCAAAAAATCACAAATTGCGATTTTTTGCAGAATGGCATTTTGCACATGCAAAATACTATGGACTGCAACCAGGTGGTAACCTGGCGCAAAATGTAAAAATGCATTTAAAATGCATTTTTAAATTGAACATGTAAAGCACACATGCCCATTTGGCATGTGTGTACCTTACATGTCCCCCAAAACATTTTTGGGGTGCAGCAGAGGGGGCCATAGGCCCCCAGCACCCTGGGGATTTGCATTTCCAAAATTGCGATTTCTGGTTCAGAAATCGCAATTTTGGAAATGCAAAAAATGTGCAGCTATGGGCCAACAGGCCCATAGCTGCGAATGGTGCCGGTATCGCAATTTGCGATTCGGTAATAGCATTTGCGATTTTTAAGAAGTCGCTATTACCGAATCGCAAATGTGATACATGGCACTTTGCGAGTCGGTAATAGCGATTTCTTAAAAATCGCTATTACTTAATCGCAAAGGGCCGTGATGATACATCTGGCCCATAGAGAGTCATTATCTGGCTTCAGAACAACAGTCCAACAATACCAGATGTGGCTAGAGATCACTGTGCAAACACAGAAAGAGCTCAAATGGTGGGCAACCAACAATTACAACATGCATTCAACCCTCCTGCTGTCAAGCAACCACATGTGGCTATACATTACAAACAATCTGTGACAAGATTACACTGGGAATAGCTGTCATGACACCTCATCTATCCATATGCATCAAACGCCAGTTGGTTGAGAGAACTCTCAATGCACACTCACCACATTGTCTCAGGACTACAAACTTGTCACTTGACATAGATACATGCCCATTGAATCAACCATTAATGCACACTGACAGCACCTACAGGGCTTTGCAGACACAATCAGACAAGCTGGGCTTAAGCCTAAAATGACTAGAGCTAAGATAAGTAGATAAAAGAGAAAGGTGTGCACATGTTGCCCTTACCTGGTGCACCACTGAGATGTCCATACAGGAATAGGACCTCCTCCACCAGCTTCTCCAGCTCTTTGGGTAAGAAGGCAGGGGCCCTTTCACCTGTAGGATGTGGCATGATTACTACCAGAGGTGGTACACAGCAGCTCAGGTCATGGAGGTCTTTATGGCAGCAATGTTAGGAGTCAAGTGAGAGATTCAGTAGAAAATGGCGGTGACATCCGCCATATACGCAACCGTCACCGCCGGCTGACATTGCCATTGGCCGAAGACCATCACAGGCAGCAATGTTGTCCTATGGCAGTATCGGCTGTGGTAGGATCCGCCTACAGCCATGACCAATTCCGCTGGTGGTCGCGGGTGATTCTTAATGTCCAGTGGAGTAGGTCAGGCAGCCACCATTTTAGAGGCATACAATGCAATTACACAATATATTTTGGTGCGTCACAATTATAAAAATAATGTCCTGGCAAATTTTGAGTGCTGGCCTTGTCCTGTCATGAAGGTCAATCGTTTCCGTTATTTTGTCGGTATGTGGTATGTGATCCTGCAGATGTGACAACATTATTGGGGGTACAGCCACCACCTTCTCCCCCGCCTGTAATCCAGGATTTGAGGGATTGCATCAGAGGCAATTTATGGATTAATTTTGACATGAGGTCGCTGTTCAGATTAAGGTTTTGTACACATATTTAGATGAGCAAGGCGTTAGTGTTTCACAAATGTGCAAGTGTTAGCCCTGGTGTGTGTTGTGTATCATGTTTACAGTGACTCACACGACATGACACATTTCATATCTGACAAGTAGTATGCAGATTGCAAGGGACACATTGAGTGACTGCCTTTTTTTCTTTTTGGCCCACATAGTTACCCTAGGAGGAGAATGATCAGACACCCTCCTGTGTAATGTTCACTAGCAAACTGACAGACCATGGAGAACAGACATGTCATTCAGATCTACCACCTGGATAGGCAGACAACTATGGATCTATGTCGTCAGTTGAAGCCAGATCTGATGCCAGCCATACTTCATCCAAATAGCATACCATTCATAGTACAAGTCATGTCAGTGTTGTACTTCCTGGCCACCGGTTCCTTGCAAAACACAGTGGCCCTATCTGCTGGAATGTCCCAGCCTATGTTCACTTTGGTGTTCAAGGATGTTCTCTCAGCAGTGTTGAAACACCTGGACAGCTACATATGTTTTCCTCAACATGAAGATTTTGCCCATGTGAAAGCAGAGTTCTATGGTTTAGCACACATACCACATGTTGTAGGAGCCATTGATGGTACCCATGTAGCCCTGGTTCTACCCCATGTCAATGAACAGGTCTATAAGAATAGGAAGAACTTACAATCCATCAATGTCCAAGTAGTGTGTTTGGCAGACCTCTACATTTCCCAAGTCTGTGTCTGGTACAAGGGTTCAGTCCATGATGCCTTCATCATGTGGACCAGCGCAATTCCCCAACTGATGACACGCCTTTACCCAAAGAGAGCTGGGCTGGTTGGTAAGTGACATATGTGATATGTGTTTGTATGCTATGTCTGCTCCTAGTGAGGCATTGCTCTGGACTGATGGTTGCATGTATCTGCATTTCCTTACAGGGGATTCTGCCTTCCCAAATTATCCCTGGTTGTTGACACCAGTGAGGAACCCAACTACACCAGGGGAAGTCTGCTTCAATGAGTTGTGGAGCGGGCTTTTGGGCTTCTGAAGGCAAGATTTGAGAGCATAGACAAATCAGGTGGAGAGCTTCTCTATTTAACGGCATAAGTTTGTAACATCATTGTGGCCTGCTACATGTTCCACAGCCTTGCCCTGAGGAGAGACATCCCATAAATCCCTGATGAGAGAGACCTGGCAGTGCCACTGGTTAAGCCTCTGGAAATGCCAAGTTAGGATGACAGTGATAAGGATAAAGGTGTAGACATGTGGGCTGATCTCATCAATCAATACTTCACTTGAATGTATGTGATATTCTGGGATGACTGTGATTACATGGATTTACACGCAGAAGAGTATCTCTGTCACTATGAGACAGGGTAGGTCATGTTATGCATCATACAGGCCAGGTTTGCTGGCTACATCAGACTTGAAGACATGTCTCCCTTGAGGATGTCCTTTGTTTGGGGCAGTCACATTGCACTTGCAGAGAAACAACACAAGATTAAAATTAACTTTGTGTCTCATATCTGCCTTTGCCTTCCTAAACTTCTTGTATGTCACTTTTTCCTTCCGAGTCTCTTCACCATGCCATCCTCATGTGGGCATTTCAGAGTTGTGTCATTGGCAGGTGGCTGTAGCTGGTCTGACATGTAAATGGGACATGGAATTGATCCAGGTACTGTTTGTTGCAAATTTGGGTTGTGTGAGTTCCATGCCCATGCTGCCTGGACAGTAGGAAGGCAGTTCAGTTATCTGAGCTACAGTATAGACCTGTTTGCCCTGTTATGTTGGCCCAATGGTTTCAAGTATGTGATCATGTGGCCTTGTAACATGTCATCCTGTGCAATCCATTCATTCTTCCTTCATATTGTGTTGATAATGATTCTGTATGCCCTGTATGTAGCTTTTGATGTGTTTCCTCATTGCAGGCCACAGTGCCTGTGCCACAACACTGACATAGGTGTGCAACATGCCGCTAGATGCCTAACCATTGTAATCGGATGGGTCTCTAATTAGGGACTGTTGTACTGTCCTCTGTCTGTGTCATAGGATTTGTTAAGTTGGATGGATCTGGTGTTGGTATGTGATAAGGGTCAAGCTTGTGACAACATCCACCAATATGTTTGCCTATTATATGGGACGGGGTCTGACATAGCTCTTTCTTCTCTGGCCAGAGGGATGGTACTTTGAGATATCTAGCCAGAAGCAACTATGTTTTCTCATTCTTGGCAGTGACAGTCCACCCATTTTTGCAGCCTATGGGCTGTACAGTGTAAATAAACATTTTGGTGTGAGTGACCACTTGTGTTGTTGTGTTGCTAGTAATCCTCAGCATGATACTACCTGTGACATATCTCTCCTTACATTACCATCTTAAGAGTACCTTATTTGTTTCAAACACATTTTATATTCTACTTCCCACAATGATGAAAAATCACTATTAGGCTTGATTGTGTGCTAGTTGTGTGTTTTCACATGTGCTCTGAACATAAAGGTGGAAATTAAGTAAGCAAAAGTCAAAAAGTGAAGGGATCAGTCATGGTGGATGTAATCATTAAAGTAGCTGCCACAATAATATGAAGTCCGAAGACCAATGTCATACTATCCCGGAAAATGGATGCTGTTTAAACAGTCAACAGAGTGATTTTGTGGCACAAAAAGGGGGTCTATCAGGAAGAGGTCACTTCCTGGCAGTGGTGGAGGTCTTGGAATCTGCACCTCCTGGATATTTGGGTGGACCTCCCCGTTTGAGGGAAGTTCTTCAGCTACAGAGGCAGGGGTTGTCTGAGGCAGGTCCTTCTGCTAGCAGGGCCTCCCTTCCACTGGCTGCCACAAAGGTCAAAGGGGCTCATGTTACTAGGCCAATGGAAAGGGGTCTGGTGTTGCTCTTGATCCCTGCTCACGCTGGTGTTGATGTCCCTCAGCACCCCTATGAGAGAGGCCAAGGTGGCATTGCGGGCCTCCCACTGTTGCAATATTTCTTGGTATCAATCCCTCTGTATCTGCTTGATCTCCCTGGGTTCAATGAGTACTTGGCCCATCAATCCCTGGGATTGTTGGTAGGCTACTAAGACGTGGGTGATGGTGTCTTGACCAGACCCATCCACAGCAGCCTCATGCCGCTGGCCCACACCATCCCTCCCAAGCACTCTACCCCACTGGCCTGCACCCATGACACAGTATGGCCCCTACCACTAGTTCTAGCGCCATCTTTGTCAGAGTTGTCTAGATGTAACTCAGGTCCCTGGACTGGGGGGGCACAAGATTGTTGATTCTGTCCTTGAGAAACAGGCTTAGGGCGACTGGTTGTCTGAGATGTTGGGCTGGGAGGAGTCGATGTGGCCAGGATGAGGCTGACAGGTATTGTTGTGGCCAAGATGGCCCAGCGCCCTCCTCAACATCCACACATCCAGGAGTTGTATCCTCACTGAGGGCTTTATCCATAGTGAGAGTCTGTGTACCCAGTGACAGGAAGATCTCTTGAAGTGAGAGACAAAGTGTTACAGGTTGTATTGTGACCTGCACCTCCAACAGTTTACAATGAAATGTGATTAAGCCCCTGTACACATTGGCTTTACATGTTTCCCTTATGTGAGAGACACAACTGCTATCAACTGTATAGACCTGACATTTGGGGAACAGACTGATTCAATTTCAAGTCTCCTTGCTACAGGATGTCTGAGTATCTTGGCACTTGGATGTCTGTTCATAGTATTCTATCTTTCCAGTAGTCCAGTCAAAATAGTGGCTGGGCATGATATGGCCTAGGTCATCTCAAGAACTAGTAGACTTTTATGCGGGCAGACCCAGATCCTTTTTGTTCTATATGTTAGTTGTCATCATGTGGTCAGTGCTTTGTGAATATGTGTTTTGCCACAGCATTTAGATAAAGGCCCTCATTCCAACCCTGGCGGTCTCTGACCGCCAGGGCGGAGGGCAGCGGAAGCACCGCCAACAGGCTGGCGGTGCTTCCAGGGCTATTCTGACCGCAGCGGTAAAGCCGCGGTCAGAAAAGGGGAACCAGCGGTTTCCCGCCGGTTTTCCCGCCGGTTTTCCCCTGGCCCAGGGAATCCTCCACGGCGGCGCTGCTTGCAGCGCCGCCATGGGGATTCCGACCCCCTTCCCGCCAGCCTGTTTCTGGCGGTTTTCACCGCCAGAACCCGGATGGCGGGATCGGGTGTCGTGGGGCCCCCTAACAGGGCCCCATACAGATTTTCACTGTCTGCTTTGCAGACAGTGAAAATTGCGACGGGTGCCACTGCACCCGTCACACCCCTGCAACACCGCCGGCTCCATTCGGAGCCGGCCTCTGTGTTGCAGGGCCTTTCCCGCTGGGCCGGCGGGCGCTCCGTTGGCGGGCGCCCGCCGGCCCAGCGGGAAAGCCAGAATGGCCGCCGCGGTCTTTTGACCGCGGAGCGGCCAAATGGCGGTAACCGCATGGCGGACGGCGGTCGGTCAGAATGACCGCCAAAGTGTCTTGGTACCTTTGAGTTGTGCTTCATTCATTGGGCACATAGGTTGGGCTGTTCTTCCTGTCCACATTATTTTCATCTTGGCTTATCTGCTCAAGGTGGATCTAGATGATTAGGCACATCACAGAGTGTACCATGATCTGTGTTGATCCTTCCCAGGTAGGTAACCTGCATTCATTAATTAACAGACAGCAGCACAATGTAATTGTGGACAGCGTCCTAGTTATTGGAGTTAGAGGGACTGTTCCTCCTGGGATTTACAGTCATGTTACACCAAGTACTACACACAGCATACTTAAGTCATGCTCTCAGGTGAGCAGACTTTCATAGCAAGTTGATGTACAAGGATGTTAGGACAGATGCACAGAGGGCAGGTGTTTTGCATTGAGTAGACAGTGCCTGCTGACCTTGGCATTGCTGTCTTTGGCTGTCCTACCCACACATTATACAGTTGATATCCCCACAGGTGAGTACATGGCAAAGGCTGAGTAGAGGGAGAATGGTCCTAGTAGCAGGGAACACTGTGTTGGCTGCGTGAAGTGACATTACAAGTGCCTGCTGACCATTGCTGTCATCGCCTGTCATACCCACACACTGTACAGTTTAAATCACCTCAGTTGGGTACACTCCAATGTGGAGTTGACAAAGAGGTAATTTTGATTGGGCTACACTGTTCTGGTATTTGTGATAAAACAGTGCCTGCTGGGAGTTGTAGTTGTCAACACTAGGACAGTGTGTGCTCCACGGGCAACATAATGCAAAATGCCAAACCTTATGCAATGTAATAATTCATGCATTGTGTGTTGATATTGCATATTAAATTGTTGCATTGCAGGTATTTATCTTGAAATGTCATTAATGCTGCTTGTAATGTATTGTTCATTTTCAAGCCTTTCCTGCAGCCTGGTTGGGTGTGGCATGTGGGCGGGGCTTGGGTCTATTTAAGGAACCCAGCCCAGCTCCACGTGCTCACTATTCAGAGGTCCCGGTGCAGAGAAGCAGCATTTTCCAGGGCTCCTGTTCCGGAGGCCTACTTGGACATTTCCTGGCCTTGTCCTCATTATCTTGCTGATCTTCAAGCACGGTGGTCAGGCGGAGTTTGGGATAGGCCTCGACTCCGTTTTCTAGAAACATTTGAGTTTTTTGGCTTTGTGATTTATAGTGTGTGCGATTTACTCTTGGCACTTAAGCCTTGCAGTTCGGATCGGAAGAGTGTGCAATCATTTCGAGGCATTTGAATCTTGATGGTTGAATCGGCAACAGTGAGTGTGATTCATTCTTGGCAATTAACCTTTGCAGTTTGCATCGGCAGAGTACGCGATCATTTCAAGGCATTGGAATCCTGATGGTTTAATCGGCAACAGTGTGCGTGATTCATTCTTGGTAATTAACCCTTGCAGTTCAGAACGGCAGAGTGCGCGATCATTTCAAGGCATTTGAATCTTGATGGTTGAATCGACAACAGTGTGTGCAATTCATTCTTGGCAATTAACCCTTGCAGTCCGGATCGGCAGAGTACGTGATCATTTCAAGTCATTTGAATCTTGATGGTTGAATCGGCAACAGTGTGCGCAATTCATTCTTGGCAATTAACCCTTGCAGTTCAGATTGGCAGAGCGCGTGATCATTCCAGGTACTTGAGTCTTGATGCGCAGTCTGGCAATAAGGTGCGCAATAATTTTAGGGCAATTGAATCTTGAAACTTAGATCAAACAGAGTGTGATCTTTCTAGACAAAACAAGTTTAGTCAGTTTGCCTATTCTACAGTATAATTCATAAATCCTATAGCAGTTAATTCTTTGGGAACAAATCCACTTCTTGTTGTGATGTAATTACTATTGTAAGGATTAACTTGAGAAAGTTCAGTCTTCAGAGTATACGATTATAAAAAGGTCACGGTATTGAAAAGTTCTTGATCTCTCATGTTATTAGAGCATAAAGAGTTAAAAACAAAGTTCATGAAGATTAATGTGAATGACCTTGCTATTGTGTCCTTAACTCTTGCTTCCACAGGTCTCCTTCCCCGCTGTTCCCAACCTAAACCCCATCCACCGCTTGGCCATTCTTTAACTCTGTGCTATAATAGCTAGTAGAGTTTGGAACTGCCAAGAGGTGGACATATTGGCAACAGGCGCAAACCCCGAGGATCCGGTCTCGCTGACAGTAGTGCTGTCAATCCCTACACTACACCCACTATACAGAAATGTTGTTCCCCCAGGTAGGTATAATTGGCATGTTAGAGGCCAGACAGGGGTTTATTGACAGGTGGACAATGGACTGTTGAGTGGGGTGACATTGTAGACAGGGAAAGGTGATCATTGAGCATGCATGCCAATACATTTTGGTGAGCTAATTTTGTTGTTGTGACTTACCTGACTCCGCTCCCCAGGTATTCCTTTCAAGCCATCAGGATGCAGGATGGCCAAGACCTTCTCCTCCCATGATGTAAACTGTGGGGGAGGAGGTGGGGGACCACTGCCAGTCTTGTGAACCACCAGCTGGTGCCTGGTGGCCATAGAACAGACCTTCCCCCAGAGGTCATTCCACCACGTCCGGACATCATCCCTCGTGTGCAGGTTCCTGCCTACAGAATTCACTCTGTTGACTATTCTTTGCCACATTTCCATTTTCCTTGCGATAGTAGTCTGCTGGACTTGGGCTCCAAATAAATGTGGCCCTACTCTAATGATTTCATCCACCATGACTCTTAACTCGTCATCTGTAAAACAGGGATGTTTTTGTGGCGACATGGTGGTGGTGAAGAAGTGAGTAATAAAAATTGTAGGTGCTGTGTTGTGTGGGTGTGTTATATATGATGGTGGGGTGCCTAATCTATGGTTTGGTTTGTTCTGATGTTGCTCTGGCTTCTGTGTTTGGTGAGGGAGATGCAAAAGATTGTGGTGTGTGAAGGGGTGTGTTTTATAGTGTGGTTGGTATGTATTTTGAGTGTGTGTATGTGTGCCAGCATCTATCTAATGTGGTGTTGTGTATTACTGTAGGGACTGCCGACCGCCGTGGTTCGCACAGCCATTGGAAGACTACCATGACGAGACCGCCTTGGCGATTTTCCACTTGTAAGAGGTTAAGTGGTTGGTTGATGGGCTGGCAGTGCTGGTGATCGACCTGCCTCTTCCCCACACTCCAGAGTCCTGGCAGTGTCAGGATTTTGGCTGTCTTTTGGCAGGCCTTGCTGTGTAACTCATAATATATAGGTCTGTACGACCGCCAACATGGCAGTCTTTTGGCAGCCACTACCGTGGCAGTCTGTCAGTCAGTCTGCCAAACTCTTAATGAGGCCCTATTACTACTACGAAGATTCTTACAATGCTGTCAAAGATACCATTCAGTGTTCTGTTTAAGCAATTTATTTACAAATGTTAAATGATGAGCTATAAGAAGAAGAAATTATTGCTGCTAAAGTAGCTAAGGATAGCTCTCAAAGCAGCCACTGTTCAGCACCACTAAGTCAGGATCCTCTTGGACAACCTATTATTGAAAACGAGGCTGCAATATCTGTGAATGTAGTGGAAACTGCAATGGAACAAACAAGACAGTAATCTGGAGGTCTAGAACATTTAAATGCATACCTCCACAATGAACAGAAGGAGATTTATATTGAAGTAAAAAATAAAAAATAACATAGATTTCTTCATGAGAAGAAATAATTCAATTTCTCATCACTGAAGCTAATACTTTTATAGTACCAAGCTAGTAGTGGGAAAAGCTTTTTAATTAAAGTTCTCTCCACTTATCTACACAAGATTACAAAATCAAATTTATAATGCGTAGTAAAAGCACCAACTGGTTTAGCTACACACAATATGAAAGGAATAACTTTACATAGATTACTTATGCTACTGGTAGAACATGACAATAAACTGGCATACCAGAAGTTATCTGGTGAAGCATGTCATGAGGTGGAAAGAGTTTTGAATAAATTGAAGTTTTTATTTATTGATGAGGTAAACATGGTTTCAAATCTAATGCTTACCTGTGTTCACCTGAGAATGCAAGACATTTTAACATCTTGTTTGGAGGAAAGCACTTTATTGTTTTTGGTAACCCACTACAACTTACCCCTGTAAAGGGACAGCCTGTTTTCAAACCTCTTTTACATGGACGTACTCAGAACTCATTGGGAAGTATTGGTAATGTAAACGTTTGAAAATATTTCAAATACAAGGAATATGGAAACATTCTAAAGAACATTAGAGTAGGAGATCTGACAAAGGAGAAACAACATATGTTGGAAAGACAACTTATTGAGAAACTGTTTTCCTGTAAGAATATGGCAGCAGAGCTAATGTAGAATTTTTGTAAAGAAGGGAAATCCGTAGTTTCTTTAATACCTACAGTTCAAGATTGTGCTGAATTTAATGAACAATTACTAAAACTAGAGAATGAATAGATTTTGGAGATTACTGCTATCAACAAAATGGAACACCAATGAGTAACTGTGCTACTCAGTGTAAAATGACAAGAAAAATTAAACTCTTTAGAAAAATCTGTATCCAGGACTGCTGGACTAGAGAAGTGTTTATGTGTCAGCATAGATGTGTTTTAAGTCTTGAAGAAAGATTAGTAAATGGTGAGATGGGTAAAGTTATTGATTTCATTACATTCCCTAACTGTGATGAGATTGAATTATTAGCTATATAGTTTGGTCAGGTCGATGACGTTAAGCAAATCGGACAATGTGTTGTATGCTTTTAGCTTGTAGAATATTTATATGTCCGACGAAAACAGTTCCCAGTCTGTCTTGCGTATGCTGTAACTATCCACAAGCCTCAAGGTTTAAGTGTTGATACTGTATTTATTAATATTCAAAGCACTGTTTTTAAAGAATGGATGTTGTATGTAGCAATGTCATGAATTCAGACATAGTCTGGGTTGTTTCTGGTGGATTTTGATGAGAAGAAGCTTAGTGCGGATGCAAATTGTGTGAGAGAGCACAGCATATTAAGAAGTAAATATGCTCCTCATTTAGGATAGTATCCTGTTGATGAAAATGAGTATTATGTCGTAAGCTGAAACTGACAAAAGAACAATAAATCGAGAAAGCGAGGCTAAAAAAAAGGTGTAAAGAAATTAAAATTGGAAAATGTTGGAGATATTGTAGGCTACCAGTTGGATAATATTAATGGTGTAAACTGCTATGCTAATTTTCTCAACGTTCTCTTCCATTTACCACATGCTGTAAATGTAATTCAAGAAAAAACATGAAACACATTGTGCATTGCACTGTTTCATTGTCTTTAATGCTTACCTCGTGACAGAAGTGTGATACATTCTGCTTAGGCATTAGAAAACTAGTTGAAAAATATAGTGTATCTAATGTATTTACTCCAAATGCTCAACAAGATGCACAGGAATTTATCATGGTGATCCTTGGAGTTTTAGAAGAAGTTATAAATAATGATGACATATTTGGACTGAGTTATACATGGAACCATGAGTGTGAATACTACTCTTTCTCATCAACCGCTGTAAACCAAACTGAGTTATTTCTCTACTTAACTCTTCCAGAATCCAAAAGTGTGTCTTTTGATAAACTAATAAAAAAGAGTGACCAAAACTTGACCTGTCCAAGTTGTAAATCAACTGTATTGTCTACATTGCTTATACCTAGAAGTGATAAATAGCTGATAGCAGTGTTTCAATGATGCAGAACAGATAGGTCGAAATTGGACACCGAGATTGCAAACTATAAAGATGGACAAACAGCAAATTCTGGGAGAACTGGAGAATTGTACTTTGGCTATCATCTCCCATAAAGGCCTTACTTTTATATCTAGACAATATACTGTATATTTAAAGACTCAAACAGGATATACTGAGTTCAATAACAGCAGTCTGCAATTCAAATGAAAACTACCTTTCAAACTTCCTAATTCTTACCTACTATTTCTTCAGCCAAAGTTCTAAAAATAGAATATATAGAATACAATTTATAGAAAAAAGTATGAGATACAATCTTCTGTCTGTGTGGATCATTACTGCTCAATATATGATTCTGCCTAACAGTGGTCACGTCTTGAAAAAGATGTCAAAAAATGAAGTGTGGATGAAATATGTTAAAAGGGTTTCTGGTAAAAAAACAAATATAGGGTTTTCTCTCCACATGAATCATAACGGTCATTCAGCCTATCAGGGGTGATGTCAACAATATGATATCCAAAAATGAAGTGTGGATGAATAATCTTTGTAGGATTCCTGGAAGAAAATGAATATGTGGTCTTCTCACTTTGTGGATTATCATTGTTCAAGACATCATTTGGCCTATCAAGGGTGATGTTTACAAAACAATGTGGAAAAGTCAAGTGCGATTATATTTGTTTGTTATTTGGTAGCAGGTATAATAATAAACTGAATATTTTAGCATACATTCTTTTGGTTACTGTAGTAAGGGTGGCTTAGTTAAGTAATTTATAAATTGTGGAGAGTACAATTCACAGTATCACTTATTTGTAGTGAAATACTGTGGAGTTATGGTTTATTTCTACAATCTATATAATAATACAGTATTCTGTTCATATGTAATAGCATAAAGGCTGAGAACAGGAAGGAAGGAAAATAAAATGTTTTTCTAAAATGTCATATACTTCTACAGCATAAGTAATGTATATTGTCTTGTTTCAGATCTCTTCTAAGCATAATGCTAACTTATATTTGTGTTCTTTTTTCAACAGCGTTTAGAGACATGTGCCATCACATCTGTGAAGACAGTAGTAGTGGCAGAGAAAGATTTATTTCAGATACTTTTGGAGACCGTCTTTATCCATAGACAGTATTTTGTATGTGTTTTCTTGTCACTGACCTATACAGTACCTGACACCCCCCCCAGTCACTTCCCATGTAAACACTCACACAGCTGTACATACACCACTTATACATTAACTCACTCACTCACTCAAATAATGACTCCTTCACACAGATATGTTCTCACTCATTTGCACATACAGCACTCATACAATCAATAAGTCATCCATACATCATTGGTATACTCACTCACCCATACACCACTCATGCACTCACTCACACATGGACCCATTCATACACCCACTCATTTACCCATACACAAACTCATACACTCTCACACTCACCCATACAATCACTCATACACCCACTCACTCACCCCTATGGCCACTCATGAACCCTATAATTCACCCATACAGCCACTCATGTACCCAGTCACTCACCCATACAGCTACTCATGACCCCTATCACTCACCGATACAGCCACTCATGCTGTCATGCACCCCTACAAGCACTTATGCACTCAGTCAATCACCCATACAGTACTCATGCAGTAACTTAGTTACCCATATACCATTCATGCACTGACTCCCACACCCATTCACCACTTATCTACTCATTGACTCAGCCATATAACCATTCATACACACTCATTCACCTATACAACCATGCACGCATCCAGTCACACACCCATAAAGCTACTCACATATCCTATCATTCACCCATAGAGATACTCATTCACCACTAAATCACCCATACAGCTACTCACACACAGGTAGTCATGCATCCAGCCAATCCCCCATACAGGAACTGACTCACTCAGTGACTTACCCATACAAACACTCATACACACCCTCACTTACCCAAAGACCCACTCATGCACCCACTCACTCACCCAAACACAAACTCATTCACACATTCACTCACTTATACAGCCACTTATAAACCCCATCATTCCCCCATATAAGCAGTCATGAACCCAGTCACTTATCCATACAGTCACTCATTCACTTACTGACCCACACACATACTCATGCACCTACGCACTCACCCATACAACCACTCACATATCCTGTCACTCAGCTATACACACTTAAGCACCCAATCACTCAGCCATTCATCCACTCAGGTGTTGGAAAGTGGCCACTTTCTAGCATGGATACCCCTACTTCCGGCCTGTTTGTCAGTGTGTTTGATTGTGTCTACTGGGATCCTGCTAATCAGGACCCAGGTAGGTATGCTCTCTCCCTTAAATTATGGTTATTGTATACTGGTAATCCATTATTTCACCCACAATTGGTATACTGGTGCCCCCATATACGTCTCTAGTATATGATACTTTGGTACCCAGGGCATTGGCGTTTCAGGGGATCCCTGGGGGCTGCAGCATATCTTTTGCCACCCATAGGGAGCCCATGCAAAGGCTTCTACAGGACTGCCATTGCAGCCTGCGTGAAAAGGTGCATTCACCCTTTCACTGACATTTACACTGCACCAGGTCAATTATAAGTCATCCTTATAGCAAGGCCTTCAGCCCTGAGGGCAGGGTGCAGAGTACCTGTGTGTCAGGGCACCCTTGACCTAGCAGAGGTGTCCCCACAACCTCCAGGACCATTTTCCCAGACTTCGTGAGCGCAGGTATGCAATTTTACATGTGTACTGGATATAGATCACTACCTATGTCCAGGTACATAATGGTAATTCTGAACACAGCCATGTTTGGTATCAAACATGTTGGAATCATACCCCAATGCTTTTGCAAGCATTGGTTTTATGATTCCATGCACTCTGTGGCCTCCTTATAGGAACCCCTGTATTGCCACTCCAGCCTTCTGATGTTTCCAGGCAGCCCCAGCTGCTGCCACCTCTCAGACAGGTTTCTGTCCCCCTGTTGCTTAAGCATCTCAAGCCCAGGAAGGCATAACAAAGGATTTCCTTTGGGAGAGGGCAGTTACACCCTCCCCCTTTGGAAATAGGTGTTACAGGCTTGGGAGGGGTAGCTCCCAGATCCTCTGGAAATGCTTTGAAGGGCACAGATGGTGCACTCCTTGCATAATCCTTTCTACACTGGTTCAGGGACCCCCAATCCCTGTTCTGGCTCAAAACTGGATAAAGAAAAAGGGAGTGATCACTCCCCTGTCCATCACCACCTCAGGGGTGGTGCTCAGAGCTCCTCCAGAGGGTCCCTAGATTTTGCCATCTTGGTTTCCAAGTTGGCTGAGTACTCTGGGAGCATCTGAGTGGCCAGTGCCAGCAGGTGACATCAGAGCCCTCCCCTGATAGGTGCTTACCTGTTTAGCTGACCAAACCCCCTTTCAGGGCTATTTAGGGTCTCTCTCTTGTGTGGTTCTTCAGATTCGGATTACAAGACTCCAGCAGGAATCCTGTTCATCCTTTACTTCACCTTCTTACCGAAGAAACTGCATCTGGACCCTCCAGAAACTCTAGAACATCAACAAAGGAGCAAAGACGACTTCTGCAACATTGTATCTTCAGCTCTTCCCAGCAAATCAAACTGTTTCCCTGTCATGCATCCTCAGAGGACAGCATGTCTTCAGCCTGCACCAGAAGAACGAAGGAATCTCCCTTGGATTGAAGGAGTCACTCCCCTGCTTCCGCAGGCACCTTTCTGCAATGACGACTGGTTGTGCGGACCCCTCTCTTGATGAGCTGCATGGATCCTGCATCACAGGTGGTAGGCTGAAGTGGTCCTGATGGTCCTGGTGTCCAACTATCCGAATGTGGTGGAGCTTGCCTCCCCACGCAAGACAGTACCCCCATGCACTGTGTGTTTTGCTGCTGCAAAGGCTTGTTGGCATCCTTCCACAAACTTCTTGAAAACTTTGCGCAGCTCCGGCCCCCAGCATTCCTTCCTGTGATTCAAAGCTTCCTGCATTGTTCCCCCGCGGAGTAGGATCCTTTGTTGCAGTGCTGCGTGGGCCTCCTTTTGCACCTTCTTTGTCCCCATGCTGTGGGACTCCTTTCTGAGTTGCTGAGAGCTCCCTATGACTCCCCCTCCTGAGTAGAGTCCATCAGGTCCCTCCTGGTCCCGGGTAGCGCCATTTTCCACTAACGGCGAGCTTTACGTCTGCCAAGACTTGTTGGCGGAATCCAGTGATGCAAATCAGCCTGCAATCATCCATCTGGCATGGGGCATCATCTGCACCAACCAGAAACCCGCATCAATCTTCTTGGGTGCAGTACTAACTGTTGTTCTTCACAGGTGGTTCTTCTTTTGCACCTTCATCCAGGTTAGCAGGGGGTCCTGTTCTCCATGGACTCTTCAGTGCTTCTTGGACTTGGTCCCCTTCTTCCACAGGTCTTCAGGTCTAGGAACCCATTATTGGTGTTTTGCAGTCTCTTCTGGTTCTTGCCATACCTTCTGTCTTGTGTTCTTGTGTGTTCTAGAAAAATGACTGTGATTTACTCCTGCTTTCCTGGTCTCTAGGATGGGTTCTATTACTTACCTTTGGTGTTCTCTAATACTACCAGTGACCCTCTACACACTACACTTGCCTAGGTGGGAAACCGACTTTTGCAGTCCTCTTTCTTAGTAAATGGTTTGTGTTCCCCCAGGCCCATTTCTAACTATTGTGATTTTCTCTACTTTCTAACTGTTTTTACAGCTATTTTTGCATACTAGTGTAAATCTTTTGTGTATTACTTACCTCCTAAAGGAGTATAGGCTCTATGGTATTTTTGGCATTTGTGTCAACAAAATAAAGTACTTTTATTTTTGTAACATTCAGGGGCACATTTATAGGCCCCAAGTGCCCCCTTGTGCCATACTAACGTAATTTATTTTGACATTAATGTGGCCCACCAAGGCAAAAATCCCCGCACCATATTTATAGAGTGGTTCAATGCATGCATTGCCCCACTCTGTAATCCTGCGTCAGGCACACTGTATTCAAAAGGGGAGTCCCCCCCATTAGGGGAGTCGATAAAATAGTGCAAGGAAATCAATCAGATTTCCTTGTGCTGTTTATCATGACACTTTAAACATCTGCACAAGAGCAGACATTAAAAGGGGTCTTCCATTATTTAGAATAGGCCCCTATGTACTCTGCAGGAGTAGCACCAATATTTTGACGCTACTCCTGCAAAGTATATCAATAGCGTCATAAAAATGACACTATTGCCCCCTACCATGCGCCATGGTGGTATTTTAAATACAGTGCACACATGGTGGAAGTAAGGGGGTGCTAAGGGGTGCAGCACCACTTTCCATAAATCTGCCTCTGAGTAACTTCTTTTATGTGTGTGAGTACTGTGTGACTACAGTGGTATTGCATGAGCTTTGCATGTCACCTAGTTAGGCACTGGCTGCTCATCCATACTACCACTAGAGAGCCTGGCTTCTGGACACTGTCTACATTTCACTAATAAGAGATAGCTGGACCTGGTATAAGGTGTGAGTACCTTAGGTACCCACTACAAACCAGGCCAGCCACCTACATCGTGCACACATCACTCATTCATACAAGCACTCATGCACTCACTAACTAATCCATACAGCTACTTATGCACCCTATCATTCACTGATATGGTCACTCATGCCCAGCTCAATCACCCATACAGCAACTCACACACCCTATCACTCACCCATGCAGCTGGCCATGCACTGTCACTCTCCCATACAGCCCCTCATGCACTCACTGACTCATACAAGCACTCATGCACTCAGTCAATCACCCAGTCAGTACTCATGCAGTAGCTCACACACCCATACACCCACTCATGAACTTATTGACTCAATATAACCACTCATACATCCTCTGACTCACCTATATAACCATGCACACACCCAGTGTAGGGGGTGGTTCTCTATATAGTGTACAAAATGACGTGCACTGTGCAGAAAGTTTAAGCCACCCCACTTTGGTATCCAAAGGTAAAAAGCAGAACTCTCTTTTTTTTGTGGTAGTGTGAGTGAGCAGACAGGCTAATCCAGGAGCTCTGCTAAGCTTTTTATAACATATTTAAAACCAAGATCATCAATATATGGTAAGTACTTCTTTAGTTGTAATTTTTCAAAGTTAAGAAAATGTTCGGTTTTTGTGCCTAATTAACCACAGTAGGAATCAATGCATATAAGATCAGGCAATGTTCTCAAAAGTGTCACCTTCTGCATTTAGGCTGAGGCATCAAGAAGGTCCAATGGTTCAACCTGAGAAGTTTGAGTAGTTCGAGCAGGAGCAGCGGCTGAAGGTCTTAGAGCTGGTGCACAAATGAGAAGGGGACCACTTGGAAACATGCTGCACAGAGGGACTTAAAAGTAAGTCTGCCGGGTCTCCTTGGAGTGGGGAGGTCCTAAGGGCTTGGGGACCACAAGGGCACAGATGGTTTGTCAGTTCAGGGGCCAGGGAGGCTAGATACAGCACAGAAAGTTTAGCCAGGCATCATGTGTCTTTGAGTCCTCACGGTCAGGGGCAGGCATCTTTGAGGGTGGATTACAGGTCAACTGGGCCACTCAGGGGTGGATCTCAGGTGCTCTGAAATCCCTCAACTGGCACTTGCATCTGTGCTTTTGGGAGTACTGATTAGATCCTTCTTCTGAGTGTCCTTTATAGTGGGTCCGGTACCACAGGTAGTGGTATGCGACAGCCTTAGAAAGACCTAGTGCCACCAGACTTGGCACAGTGGTAGGTCCTGTCCTCTAGGGCTGTTGCATAGACTTTGGCTTGGCTGTTAGGTCTGGGTTATTGGTCAGCAGCAGGTCACTAAAACGGACTTTATGGGTTCCTTACCTGCAGGGTGCAGAAGAGTGATACCTTCACTCAGAGGGAGGTTCTTGGAAATTTTCAGAAGGCGGGATGTGCTCTGGGGAGTTGTAGAGTCCTTCATGTTTCCAAGCAACACCTCAGTGGCAATGGTTGAGTTTTTTGGAGCAGCAGGTAGGGATTGACTCATTTTTCTGTGTGCATCAGGACTTAATTTCACATGCCTTTGGGACTTCTTTGTTTCTGGTCTTCTTCTGTCCATTGAGACTAAGGGCCTGATTCAGACCTTGGCGGATGGCGGAGGCCGTGCGCCAAGGTTCCGCCGCCGAATGATTCAGACATTTCCGCTGGGCCGGCAGGCGCTCTCCAAAAGAGCGCCCGCCGGCCCAGCAGAAATGCCCCTGCAACGAGGACGCCGGCTCAGAATTGAGCCGGCGTAGTTGCAGGGGTGCGACGGGTGCAGTTGCACCCGTCGCGTATTTCAGTGTCTGCAAAGCAGACACTGAAATACTTTGCGGGCCCTCTTACGGGGGCCCCGCGGCACCCCCTACCGCCATCCTGTTCATGGCGGGTGTCCCGCCATGAACAGGATGGCGGTAGGGGGTGTCTGAATCCCCATGGCGGCGGAGCGCGCTCCGCCGCCATGGAGGATTCATTGGGGCAGTGGGAAACCGGCAGGAGACCGCCGGTTTCCCGCATCTGACCGCGGCCGAACCGCCGCAGTCAGAATGCCCTGCGGGGCACCGCCGGTCTGTCGGCGGTGCTCCCGCCGACCCTGGCCCCGGCGGTCTCGGACCGCCGGGGTCAGAATGACCCCCTAAATTCTTTGTTGAGGAATGCCCTCTAAATACTGTGTTTGGGGGCAATAGGGAGGGGTACCTGGTATTGGCCAATGGGTGACCTACCTTAGGGTGGCTACACCCACTAAGTGACCACTTCCTGTGGGAAAGGGACACATCCCTAACTCTGATTGGCTATTTTTCCAACATTCCAAAATCGAGGAAAATGAAATGGAGTTGTCACCTCACCTGTCTCACCAGAGGGGTGGTGCAGGCTGGGGATGGCCACTCCTATTCTTGTAAAGTTACGAGCCAGTTTTGCCACCCATCGTGGGAGTAAAACCATTGTGATACATTCTGCTGCTAACAGGAGAGGCAAGGAATCAGATTTCAAAGGCAGCAAAGCCTTAGAAGCTTGCAACTGGTGTAGGGTGCCTGTCTGGGGAAGGAGGTGTGACACTTCTGCCAAGGAGAGGCTTTGTGTTCTGACTCCTGAGAGCAGATGTTCTTAACTTAGGACCAATCAGTAACCATGCCAGGACTGTTAGGTTTTGCAGGGAACACCTTTGAGGTGTCCTCTAGGTACACATTATAATACATACTGCACTAGCATCAGTGTGGATTTATTATTCTGAGTTGTTTGATACCAAACAGTGCTTGGTTCAGAGAGGCCATCATGCATCCGGGGAACTCGTAATGAACAGTGTCCAGCACATGCCTTTGCTATGACTTCCCTGCATACTTACTGTGTCTGAGAATTGACATAGACACAGTAGGGGCATATTTGCTCATGCACACATATGCCCTCAAATGCATTATAGTGTACCCTGCCTTAGGGCTGCAAGGCCTACCAGAGGGGTGACTTACCTATATTGCATGCATTGTCAGTGGACATGGCACTCTTTGTGAGTGCCTTGTCAAGTTTGCATCTTTGTGTATACCTTGTCATGCCCTTTTATATGGCAGTCTGCATGAGGCTGGTATGGGGCATAATTGTGCTGCAGGTCTGTGGGGCCCTCTTCAATACCCATGCTCTAGGTAGAAGGGGTACTATTTACTAGGGACTTAGAGGGGTGGTAAAATCGCCAAACATGGTACAGTTTTAGGGAAAGAGATCTGGCCCTGTGAACCTATTTAGTAGGGGCCCAGGGGACTTAGAGTTCAACACCACATTGTTTTCCAGGCAAAAAGTGGGGGACTAAACATGTCAAAAGAGGTACTTTCTACCACTACCACCCCTCAAGTGAAAGGGGGTGAAACTTTTCTTCCCCTGGAGAGTCTTCATCCTCTGTCGTGAGGTTATTTTAGCAGTATTTTATGGGTACATTATTTTATCCATATGCCTGCAGCTTGTACCCTTTAGCCTAGTGATAATTTATCTAAAATTATTTTATTTTCTGAGCAGAAGCTTTCTTCTGCGGTGATTTTATATTTCTTTTATCTCATACACTTTTAGCCTAGAAACTGTTTTCATTATTTTTAGCTTGACATTTTCATTCTGTGCTTTGCTCAAGGTTGTACACGTTATTGATGTTGGTACAAAGTGGATAACCACAATTCTGCCACTTCACAGAAACAAACTTGTTCTTACATTAGGGCAGTTTTCTTATACGTTAGGGGGAAGTTACAGACAAAAATTGCCACTGCATGCTTTTGTTTCATTGCAGCTGTTTGCTGAGACATGATGTTTTTTCTGGCTACCTGGGAGAGGACTCTTAGTAGGCCAACAGCACTCTTTTCTACTACCATATTCAGGTATAGGGGATGGTGTTTTTCCAGGGGTCCTGAAGGGCGGATTAGGACTCACACTGCTGTGCTCCATTTTAGAATCTTAGGGGTGTAGGTAGGAATTCTAATACATAGTATTGTGACACTGTGGTGGGATTTTTCTTGTGTTGCACTTTCTTGGTCACCGCTCTGCTATTATAGTGTTTAATTATCCTTATTATTGCAGTATATGCTTTTTTATCTAGAACACAGTTGATTTAATACAAAATATTGAACCAGTTTTCTGCTTCTGTTTGTCCTTGCTTGTGTGAGATGAATGTAACTGAGAGAAAAGGATACGCTCTATTCCACCATGATTTCCGTAAGAAATCAGAAAGTCTTGCATGCGGCTGTCACAAATCACCGCCACTTTCGGGGGCTGGTGAGGTAATGCCAGCTGGCTGGAAGGGTGAGGCCTGACAGTTGTCACACGGTGTGGGATTGGACTCAGTTTCCCACAATCCACTGGTGCTGCCGCCCAAATCCAACAGTCTCATTGTGATAATGAGAGCCAACACAACATGGTGCCACTAATGTTTGGTCAGGCACTGAATTATTGGTCTTCCTGAGTAGCTCTGTCTCACTACGTGCTAAAGGCACCCCAATACTATAAACATAGACATCCATGGTATTGAGGATTTCCTCCTCGGCTGGATAGGTAGCACCTATTTGAGGCTGCAGTTTCTTCAAGCTTGAAACTTAAAAGGATTAATCCCCTGTTGATGTCCTTAAGACTGAACAAGCGCATTCAACATGGCAATCCCACAACAGGTGATAATTGCAGTAACCATGAGCCCCCCTCTATAATCATTTATTAAATAATGTTGTTACATCTCAGGGGGATGCTGTTACATTTGTGGTTGAGGCATATCTAGCTGATCAAACAGAACTTTTTGATTGCCCAGCAGGTGATGCATTTCATCAATATACACAAGCTAGTGCACCTGCACATTACAGAGCACGTGCAGATATTGAAATACCATTATCTTTTCAAGACTACCAAAACTGGCTTGATGGCACCTTACCACACACGCCTGGCGGTAATAAAAAAGGAATTACGACCGTGGCGGAAACTGTCAACATAGACAGCCACTTTAACACTCCGACCACCACGGCGGTAGAAACAAACACCGTGGCGGTAACCGCCAAAAGACAGGCGGAAGACAAAGTACCGCCCACTGTATTTCAAGACGCCTATCTGCCACCTTTTCCGGGGCGGAACCAATACTATCAAAAGCATGGCAGAAACAGTACACAGAAGGGAAACCACTCACCTCTCAACACCCAACGAGGAACCAGGACGCCATGGAGCCCGAACGTCAGGTGTTACCTATGTTGGTTTACCTCCTCTTCTACCAGGAGTATGAACGGCGGTGGCGACTACTGTGAGTACTGCACCTACAACACAGGGGAGGGGTGGAGGAAAGAGAGTGACACACACACGCAACACGCAACACCCCCACCCTCACCCTCACACCCAACAACATACACACAAATACATGCATCAACATTAAATATACACCTCCCCACCCCCTGGAAGAACGCAAGGACAAAAGGAAATGATTGTAACGATTTTAATCATGAAAATTCCATTAGTAAAAATTCTGTATATACAAATATGTACAACAACTACACAAGTCCGGATAGTGTACCAATCATTGTCTGTGGACCACTGGACCAAAAATACATGGGCGAAGCCCACACATGATACCTGACTGGAAACGGAGAGAACACTGCTGGGGCATCAGATCAAAAATACACAGGCACCTCAGGGGAGGGGGGGCACCTCAGCCTGATGAACGCACGACGCCACTGCTGTACGAGGGGGCTCCATGCCCATTGCTGTATCCTGGGGAGTGCAAAGCCACAGTCTCTCAAGTCTCTCCAGTGGGTGGTTTGCCCACTGCTCTATCCTGGGGAGTGCAAAGCGACAGTCTCTCAAGTCTCTCCAGTGGGTGGTTTGTCCACTGCTTTATCCTGGGGAGTGCAAAGCCACAGTCTCTCAAGTGGATAACAGTCTTCATCCTGCCAAGGACTGAGGTAGTAGATGTGATTCTCCACTGGTTCTGGAGGGTGCCTGGTGCCCAGAGTGCTTCATCCTTCCAAGGGCTGAGGTTGTGGATGTGATGCTCCACTGGTTCTGGAGGAGGCATGGTGCCCAGAGTGCTTCATCCTGCCAAGGACTGAGGTAGTGGATGTGATACTCCACTGGTTCTGGAGGGGGCATGGTATCCATAGTGTTTTATCCTGCCAAGGACTGAGGTAGTGGATGTGATATTCCACTGGTTCTAGAGGGGGCATGGTGCCCAGAGTGCTCCATGTCCAGTGTGGCCAGTACAATTCCCTCACCTGGGTTGCGTGCCACAAGATTGGTGAGGTTCAGGTAGCATGATACGAGATGGAAGCAGTGACATACCCCACACTGCTGCGGCTTTGCATTCCACCTGCAGGTGCAAACAGTGATGGAAGTCATGCCTCATGGAAGCTGACCAGGGTACAGGAACTCTCCTCCACCCTCAGACGACTGACCACTGGGGATGGTAGCCATGTCATCGGTGGTGCCAGTGTCCGAGGACACCGCAGGGCCGGTGGTGGTGCTTGTGGCGGTATCTGTGGCGGCAGTGCTTGCACAGTGTCTGTGGCTGTGGTGCTGGTGGCGGTGCATGGGTCAGCATCTGCTGAGGGACAAAGCAGGAAGCCTCGGATTGCTGCCCACTGGGGAAGAGGCTGGGGACTGTCGCTGAGGCTGTAGATGTGCCGGGGTGGTGCAGGTGGCTGAGTCTGTGGCGGCGATGCTGGCAGCCGTATCTGTGGCGGCGATGCTGGCGGCCGGACATGGGTCAGCACCTGCTGTGGGACAAAGCAGGATGTCTCCTGCAGCCTCGGATGGCTGCCCACTGGGGAAGAGGCTGGGGACTGTCGCTGAGACTGTAGACATGCGGGGGACGGTGCAGGTGGCGGTTGTGGTGGCGGGGCAGCTAGCGGTGTTCGCCGCTGTACAGGTTGGCGTGGTTGTGAACAGAAGGTGTGACACTGGTCCCTCAGTCAGTGCCACCATGAGCTCGTCTGACCTGCTCTTCGGCTTTTTGCCCTTCCCCAACTTTGATGGTGACGCAGTTGTCTTGCCACTATCCCCTTTTGTTTTTGCTGAGCCCTTGGTGGCTGGTAGTTTCGGCTTCTCCCTCCGGGATGTGGGCACCTTTTTCACCTTGGGAGGTGGCGGAATGTACTTGCCCTTGTTAAGTGGCACACTGGCAGCCCTGATGGGTGGTGCACTCGATGACCCCGCATTTGCTGGCTATAGGTGAAGGACTGGGGGAGGTGTAGGGAAGAGGTCAATGTTAGCCAGGAAGAGTTTTTTAGACACACTGGGATGGGAAGATGGAGGGGGTTTGAGAGGGGAGGTAGAGGTAGCGGTTGTAGGCGGTGTACGTCTGCTGAATTTGAATGAAGGTGCATGGGCCGAAGGCTGTTGTGAGGTGGATGGCTGTTAGGTGTGTGTGTGCCTGCGTTTGTGTACTTTGGGAGGAGGGCTCACTGACACAGTGGGAGAGAACACTGGGGATGGGTGAATGGTAGTGGGGGTAACGAGTGCACGTGAGCGGTGTATGGAGATGGGCGTGCTGGTGATGGAGGTAGTGGCTGAGGATGTAGTGCATGCAGGTGTGAGTGGAGGCGAGACAGGGAGGGTGGAGGAGGACGTGGAGGAGGGGGACACAGTGGAGGCATTGGATGTTTCTGTGTCTGCATTGGGATGGTGCTTGTGTGAGTGCCTGTGGGAAGTGTGGTGCTTATGTTTGCCATGTCCACTTTTGTGTGTTGATGTGTGTGCATGCTTGTCTGATGGTGTGCTTGGGATAGGCTGAGGTACGGGGGATTGGGTCTGGGTGGAGGAAGTTGGAGGGGGAGGCTGGACACAGGGACAATTGCTGCCATCAGTGCTGAGGCCTGAGCCTGAAATGCTCTCTTTTGGGCTGCCTGCCCAGAATGATTGCCCTCCAGGTATGCATTTGTTTGTTGCAAATGCCTCTCTACACCCTGGATGGCATTCACAATGGTAGATTGCCCAACAGTGAGGTATCTCAGGAGGTCAATAGCCTCCTCACTGAGGGCATCAGGGCTGACTGGGGCAGGTCCTGAGGTGCCTGGGGTGAAGGAGGTGGTGCTGGTAGGGGGGATGGCAGCTGTACCTGTTATGCGGTGGGCACAGACGTGCCCACCAACGCAAGGGAGCTCCCATCAGAGGAGGAGTCTCTGTCACTGCTGTCTGCTCCTGTCCACTCCATGGAGCTCCGCTCACCCTCCGTCCCACTGGTGGCTTAAGTCTCTGTTGCTTCACCCTCTAGGGCCAAGTAGCTTGCAGCTCCCTCCTGCTCCGGTGCCATTGCTCCTCCACCTGATGATGCTATTGCACACAAGAACAGGGAGACCACAAAAAGGGGGGGGAGACAGAAGAAAGACATGTTCAGTGCATGCAACACCACTACCGTTGGCGGACACAACACACATGGAGCAGCCCTTTGCACTACGCCATGCACTGACAGTTCCTAGAAATTTCAGCTGACCATGGGGTACGAGGCCTAAGACCAATTGCTGCACACCTGGAAGTCACAGGAGCCTGACTAGGTGTAGATGGCTCTTACCACTGGAGGCCAGATTCCGGTGCCTCCATCTGACAGGTGGCTCCCTATACTACTCACTGAAGAAGGTGTGCCAGATAATCGTAGCCTGCTGTAGGCTGCACAACCTGGCTTTGCGATGGGAGGTGCCTTTTCTGCAGGAGGATGGGCCAGATGGTGGTCTTGTGACAGCTGTGGAGCCTGTGGACAGTGAAGAAGAGGAGGCAAAATAAGACGATATCGACAACCGAAACAACATCACCATGCAATACTTACAGTAAGACACAGGTAAGAGGATGTAACTGCTTCCCACATCTCATACTGTTGTTTGAGCTAGCATAAGTCTGCCATTTTTGCTCAGGGTATGGACCCTGACTTGTCACTTTGACTTTCCATTTCACAGATCTGGGTCCCACTTTGTGTCCTCTGCTCTGTTTACTCCTGGCCTACAGCTGTGTTACATTGGTATGTGAACAAGTAAATTGACATTGCTATATTCCATAGTCATTGCAAGTACACATTTGTGAAAGCACAGACTGACTCCAGATTGTTTTGTGAATGAAGTGTGTTTATTCCTGTGCAAATAGGTGGAGGGGGTTGTAAAATGGGTTCGGTGATGGTGGAGGAATGTCCATGGCAGAGTCCAGTTAATTTGTTTTACAGGTGCATTGTCCAAAGGGGCATAGGAAGTGGAGCAACGGCAGTTTAAGGATGGAAAGGGTGAAATAGTGGGACAGAAGGGTCACATTCAGGGTGGTCTCATTTCCTGGCGGGGGTCTTGGCAATGTTCTCTGTCTTGTTCCTGGATCTCAGGGACCGTTTGCGGGGTGGTTCTCTATCTGCAGGGGGTGGGGTGCTGGTGTCCTGTTGTTCCTGTGTTGGTGCCTCCTGTCCACTAGCGCCGGCTGAGGTGGAGGGCTGTTCATCATCCAGGCTAGTGTCAGGCTAGTGTCAGAGGCCCCTTGTTGTGCCACTATGCCCCTCCTGGTGTTGAGAAGGTCTACCAGCGACCCCTGGTGTTAATGGACTTCAAGTCCTCCCTGATCCCAAGGTAGTGTTACTCCTGCAGCCGCTAGGTCTCCTGAAACTTGGCCAGTACTGTTGCCATCGTCTCCTGGGAATGATGGTAAGCTCCCATGTTGTTGGAGAGTGCCTTGTGGAGTGTCGGTTCCCTGGGCCTGTCCCCTGTCGCACAGCAGTCCTCCCAGTTTCCCTGTTATCCTGTGCCTCTGTCCCCTGAACCGTGTGCCCACTGCCGCTGCCCCCAGGTCCCTGATTGTCCTGTGTTAGTGGGTTTACCTGGGTTCCCTGTAGTGGTGGACACACTGCTGACTGACGTGTCCGGGGACAGAGGGATGGGCCCGCTGGGTGGGTGCTGTGCTGGTGTTTCCTGAGGGGGAGGCTCTGTGGTGGCTTGTGAGAGTGGCAGGGGAACCGACTGTCCCGAGGTCCCAGATGGGCCGGGCTGGTCATCTTGATCCAGGCGTGCAGAGCTGCTGTCATCACTGTGGGCCTCTTCTGTGGGGGGACTGGATATGTCTGGCACCTCCTGTCCGGTGACGTTGGGTTGGGGTCCTGTTGGGGTGTAAATGCATAGGTATTGAATCTGTGTTTGCCATTGTGTGCAATGGGTGAGTGACCCTCTATTCCAGTGCTTGCATTATTGGCTTGCTCCCTGTGTGATTGGTGATTTTGGGGCATGAGTGAGTCTCTGTACTGGACATGCTTGGGTGATGGGTGTCCATGCATTGGTGTTACACGCAGGGCTTGGTTTTGGGATGTGTGGGTTGTGTTGGTGGGGTATCTGTGGGTTGTTGGGGTGATGGGTGTGAGGGTAAGGGTGGGAGTATGTGATGGCATGCAGGCGGGATGGGGGGATAAGGTACTAAAGTTTTGCCTTACCAGAGTCCAGTCCTCCTGCTACTCCTGTGAGGCCCTCAGGATGCAGTATTGTCAAGACCTGCTCCTCCCATGTTGATAGTTGTGGGGGAGGAGGTGGGGGTCCAACGCCAGTCCTCTGTACAGCAATCTGGTGTCTGGATACCATGGAATGCACCTTCCCCCGTAGGTCGTTAAACCTCTTCCTGATGTCATCCCTTGTTCTTGGATGCTGTCCCACTGCGTTAATCCTGTCGACAATTCTTTGCCATAGCTCCATCTTCCTTGCAATGGATGTCTGCTGCACCTGTGATCCAAATAGCTGTGGCTCTACCCGGACAATTTCCTCCACCATGACCCTGATCTCCTCCTCAGAGAACCTGGGGTGTCTTTGAGGTGCCATGATGTGGTGTGGGTGATGTGTGAGGTGGTGTCTATTGTGATGTGTGAGGGGATGTGTTGGTGTGTGTTGTTTGAGTTGCGTGGGTGTTGTGTGAGTGATGGTGTTGTGTGTCTGTGGATGCTGGTGTTGTTTTTGGTAGTGTCCCTCTCTGGCCTGCTTTCAAATTTCTTGTAGTAAGCGTTTGTGGGTAATGTGTGTGTGTGTTTTATAGTGGTGTGTGTATGTTTTTCAGGTGCATGTAATTTGAATTGTCCAATGTGGTTGTGTTTTGTAAATGTGTGTGTATTTTGAGAGCGGCTTTGTGTACTGGCAATGGTTTACTGCAGTTGAAAGACCGCCGCATTGATCGTGGGTCATGATAGTATGGGCGTATTCTTGTTGGCGTGACAGTGTCGGTTTTGTTATTGCCAGTTTATCACTGACCTTTGGTGTGGCAGACTTGTGTGGGTGTCTGTATTGTGGCGGATTCCGAGCTGCGGGTCATAATACCTGTAGGGGAACTCCGCGGCCACAGCGGTATGTTGGCGGTCTTCTGCATGGTGGTAAGCGGGATTTACCACCAGGGTTGTAATGAGGGCCTTCATGTTAGGCTAAGTCCTTTGAGTAATGAAGGTCTTACCTGATATAGGCACCTTGGCAGTTACTGAGGTTCGCCGTTTATTTATTGAACTTGTGGTAATATATAGATTCTCAGTACAGTTTGTAATGCAAACTTTAAATACTAACGTGCATGATCTGCTCCAGCATAACCGCACACCTTCACACCAGGTATTAACCTGGTGAAGATGTGTTCCATTATGTATAAAATACCCCAAAACATGAAGAACATTAGGAAATTCCATTTTGGTTAGCTCAAAAAATAAACACGCTGGAAGCAGTTTTTCCCATACAGGACCCAAAGCTAAACACAGAGGGCCTTATTTATACTTTTTGGTGCAAAACTGCACTAAGGCAGTTTTGCCCCAAAAAGTTTTGCACCGGCTTGCACCATTTTTTAGCACCAGCTGGGCACCATATTTATGGAATGGTGCAAGCCGGTGCAAAGGGTAGGCTAGCTTAAAAAAAAATGACGTTAGGCAGTTTTGAGTCAAAATAAATGATTCTGACCAGATTAGCATCATTTTTTGACGCTAAGGGGCATATTTATACTCTGTTTGCACTGAATTAGCGTAATTCTTTTTTTACTCTAATTCAGTGCAAAACTAACTCCATATTTATACTTTGGTGCTAGACCCGTCTAGCACCAAATTTATGGAGTTAAAGTCATTTTTTGGAAGTGGAAACCTACCTTGCCTTAATGAGATGCAAGGTAGGCGTTCCCGTGCAAAAAAATGACTCTATGGCCTTAACACCATGGGCCATATTTATACTCCGTTTGCGCCAAAATTGCGTCGTTTTTTTTGACGCAATTTCGACGCAAAACTAACGCCAACTAACGCCATATTTATACTATGGCGTTAGAGGCGAATAGCGCCAAAGTTCCCGGAATGTGCGTAATTTTTTAGCGTGAACCCCTTCCTTGCGTTAATGATATGCAAGGGAGGCGTTCCCGTCTAAAAAATGACTCCCAGGCCTTTACGTGGTATTTATACTCCCGGGCAAAAGAGACGCCCGGGAGTTGGCGTGGCTAAAAACGGCGCATTTGCGCCACTTTTTAACGCCTGCTCAGGGCAGGCGTTAAGGGGCCTGTGGGCTCAAAATGAGCCCACAGGTGCCCTCCCATGCCCCCAGGGACCCCCCCTGCCATCCTTGCCCACCCCAGGAGGACCCCCAAGGATGGAGGGACCCACCCCAGGGACATTCAGGTAAGTTCAGGTAAGTATAATTTTTTATTTTTTATATTTTATTTTGGTGGCATAGGGGGGCCTTATTTGTGCCCCCCTACATGCCACTATGCCCAATGACCATGCCCAGGGGACAGAAGTCCCCTGGGCATGGCCATTGGGCAAGGGGGCATGACTCCTATCTTTACAATGATAGGAGTCATGTTGATGGGGGATGGGCGTCGTTAGAAAATGGCGCAAGTCGGGTTAAGACGATTTTTTCGACGTAACCTGACTTGCCCCATTTTAAGACGCCCATGCGCCATTTTCCCCCTACGCCGGCGCTGTCTGGTCTACGTGGTTTTTTCCCACCCAAACCAGGCAGCGCCGGTCTGATTGCGCCGTCTAACGCCATTCCATAAATACGGCGCCCGCTTGGCGCTTCAGAATGGCGTTAGACGGCGCAAAACTTTTTGACGCTAAACTGCGTTAGCGCAGTTTAGCGTCAAAAAGTATAAATATGGGCCCATATTTATACTCCCATGTAAAAATGGTGCAAGGGAGGGAGGAGGGGTCATAAAATGGGGCAAAGATTGCTTTGCCCCATTTTTTAAGACCAGGGTCAGGGCAGGTGTTAGGGGACCTGTGGCCCTATTCCCATGGTGGAACACCATGGAATAAGCCCAGAGGTGCCCTCCCTAGACCCTAGGGGCACCCCCACCCACACTAGAGGGAATGCGAGGATGGGGGACCCCATCCCAGGTTAGTACAGGTAAGTCCATTTTATTTTTGAAAGTGCCATAGGGGGCTATGAAATGGGCCCCCATACATGGCACAGGGTGCAATGGCCATGCCCAGGGGACCCCTGTCCTCTGTGCTGGCCACTGGGGTGGTGGGCATGACTCCTGCTTTTTCTAAGGCAGGAGTCATGTGGCATTGTAGGTTTAGCACCATAAAATGACACTAATCTGGTTAGAGTCATTTTTTTTTACTCTAACCTGCCTAAAGCCATTTTTTGGTGCTAAACCCTCTTCTTCTATACTGCCAGCCCCACCCGACTAAAGTCATTTTTTTAAACTCTAGCCTACCCTTTGCACCGGCTTGCACCATTCCATAAATATGGTGCCCGGCTAGTGCACAGAAATGGTGAAAGCCGGTGCTAAACTTTTTGGTGCAAAACTGAGTTAGTGCAGTTTTGCAGCAAAAAGTATAAATAAGGGCCAATATTTTGTAAGTTTGCGCCACTTTTGCGTCATAAAATGACGTTAATGCGGTTCAAAAAAAGTTTAAATCAGGGCCTTGGTGCTAGATGGGTCTAGCACCAAAGTATAAATATGGAGTTAGTTTTGCACCGAATTAGAGTTAAAAAAAATGACACTAATTCGGTGCAAACAGAGTATAAATATGCCGCAGAGTATAAATATGCCCTTAAATATGGCGTTAAGGCCATAGAGACATTTTTTGCACGGGAACGCCTACCTTGCATCTCATTAAGGCAAAGTAGGTCTCCACTTTCAAAAAAGGACTTTAACTCCATAAATTTGGTGCTAGAGGGGTCTAGCACCACAGTATAAATATGGAGTTAGTTTTGCACCGAATTAGAGTTAAAAAAAATGACACTAATTCGGTGCAAACAGAGTATAAATATGCCCCAGAATTCTTTCTATTTGCTTGCCATTTGGGGTGGTTCCCTTTTTGGATAACTGCACCACCTAGGGCACGGGCAGTTTTTCCCCATACAGGACCCAAAGCTAAACACATAATTCTTTCTATATGCTTGCCATTTGGGGTGGTTCCCTTGTTGGATAACTGCACTACCTAGGGTACGGTATTTGCCACGATCTTCACTACTGCACACGGTACACCAACACTTTCCAATCTTCCTCAAGTGTTAACACAAATTCAAGATGAAATTGGTGGCTTCAGTGGCCCTGGATTTGGGGATGCAATTAATAGGCAATTATGCTACAGTGCCCTTAATAATATTAAGTAACTTACCAGAGGGCCAGTAATGGATGGACACAAGGATCTTTATATAGTAATTTATTAAGTGCAATATGGGTTTTACAGTCTCTGAATCCTTTATTCTTGTTCTGTTTGTGGCTCTTCATCTTTATCTTCCCCTTGATCTTCATGCATTTTCTCTTTTGTTCTTCTTTATCCAGAGGGAGACTCAGGAGGAGCATGTAAAGAAAGAAGAACACAAGAAGGTTGGTATGTATTTTCCCACTTTACTTCCCGTCTTTCTCCTCACTGTTTCTGACTCTCTCTTCCTATCTCTCTGATCTTCTTTTCTTTTTCTTGTGTTATTTTTCTTCCCTCTCTGACGTCTTTCTTTCTCTTCTCTCTATCTTGTGGCCTTTTTTTATTTCCTGCTACGTTTCTTCCTCTGTATCTTTTGTGTTTCCCCTATTCTTTCTGCCTTAGTTTTTATTTTATTTTCTTTGGTTGGGTATTCCTTCCGTCCTGTTCTATTCCCTGAGTTGTGTTCCTTGCAACTGTCATAAATGTCAAAATACACCGAGATAAGGAATGTATATATATGTAAATAATATAGAGAGGATGACCTGCTTTGTTTCTTTTTAGTGTCTATCTCAATCAAAGATGCACAAAACAAAAGTAATAATAACAAAAAAAAATAAGAAACAAACTTTTGTTTTAGATGAGCCTCAATTATTGTTGTTTCAACCCCTTTCATTTATCAGCATTTGAAAAAATAAATATAAAACAAACGTTCCCTTTCCCTTCTCGTACCTGCTTAGGCCATTCTCTTCCTAGAGCATGGCCGGCTTCAGCGTCCTGGTGCCTCCTGTTCGTCTCCACAGTAGCTTGCTTCTAGCGTTGTCATCTCTTCCATCAACACTGAGGTCGGCCCTTCCTTGGTCGTCCTGCTACGCAGGTCCGGCGGCATCCCTCCAGCGAGCGTCTCTGGGGATTTAAAAACCCCACCACCATCCGGCCCTCCGTTGTTCCTAGGGGATGGGGAAAATACTTCTGTGTCTGAGAAGAAGGGACCGGAAGTACCCCCGGGGCATCTGGCGTCTGTGGACGTACCCCCAGGGTATCGAAGGGACGCGTTTGCGGAAGGCGCTCCGTCACAGTAACCTTAAAGGGTATCCACTAGCACTGGCAGTGTGCATGCAGCTCCAGGCTGTTCCTCCACAGGATCAAGAATGTAAGCTGCCTAAAAGTATTGCTGAAACCTATTTAAGTATTGGTCAAGATCATTTGGGAGCCAGACAAGGTAAACCACAAATACAAGGTAAATCCAATCAGGATTCTAGCAAGCAAGCAGCTGATGGTTCAAAAAATGCTGGGATAAACAAAAACAAATACCTAAAGAAGACAGGGGAGAAACTCCACATTCGTAGCCCTCTGAAAAACGTGATATCCTAAGAAATAGGGATAATATAAAAACCACTGATAGGTATAAAGATACTGACAAACACCAATCTCGTTCCTTTTAGAACTCATCAGACAAACGTAGTGAGAAAGGTGACCAGAACAATGAATGGAGTATGTGAAACTGAAAAAAGCTTCACAACACTCAACAGAAGTTTCAATGAAAAAAGAAGAGAAACCTCTACAACAAAAATCCCAATGCAAAAAGAAGGTGGCAGCTGTTTCTTCCAAAAATGCCATGCAAGATGTGAGTTTATTGAAAAACAGGACCTGGGCACTGGCTCTGCTAGACAGTGCAGCAGAGGTCACAATAGTTTCCCAGAATCTTCTAGAGCATCTGGAGGTGAATGTACCTGATGACTTTTTAGATGTTGAGACTGAGCACATGTGCGCCTCCCCTCCCAATAGGGTATATAAAATAAATACACAATTAGAGGGAGACATTGAGCGCACAGTTGATATTATATTTTGGATAAAATTAACTGGCATATATGATACTTTGTTTGCTGAAATAATTAGCCATCAAAATTTCTCCATGAAGTCCCATGGGGGGAAGAAATTATTAAACCTTCCTTCCCACCCCTGGTTCCTGTTGAGTTGAAAGAATCATATGCATTTGATTCGGCATTGGCAGAAGCCATTTGATTGGGCACTCGGCTAACCCATCAGAAATACAGAATTTATGGCCCATCTCGCTGCTATCATACCTCTCCAAAGTACTGGAGAAAGCAATCAACGCACAACTATGGAATTTCATTGAGGCCAACAACTCCCTGGGCTGCTCCCAGTCTGGTTTCTGCAGCAACCACAGCATGGAGACAGCCCTCCTGGCAGCCACAGACATTATCCGATCGGATTACTCCTAGACTGCGGCCACACAGCAGTGCTCATACTCTTTGACCTCTCAGCAGCCTTTGACATGGTCTCCCACAGCACTCTATGTACCAGACTCCACGATGTAGGAATTCACAGAAGAGACCTAGAATGGATCCACTTCTTCCTCTCCGGGTGGACTCAGAGGGTCAGACTCCAGTAGTACAAATCCAGACCCACAGGAGTCAACTGGGGAGTCCCCCAAAAATCTTCACTGTTCAACATATAAGTGGCCTCTCTTGCAGCCATCGTCAGAAGCCACGGTACGAGCATCGTGTCAAATGCCAATGACACACAACTCATCATTTCCCTCACTGAAGACACGGACAGGGCCAAAAGGAATTCCACTCAGGAATGAAAGTCGTCGCCACCTAGATGAGAGAAAGCTGCCTCAAGCTCACCTCCAACAAGACTGAGCTCATCATCTTTGGAAACGCCATCTCTGCTTGAGACGACTCCTGGTGGCCCACAGCTTCCAGAACCCCTGCTGTACCGACTGAGCAAGCCCACAACCTAGGCATCATCCTCAACTCCTCTCTATCCATGACCCGCGACACAAACTTAGTTGCCTCCTCATGCTGGTACACACTCCGCAAACTTCAAAAGATCTTCAGATGGATCCCAGCAGGCTACCACAGAACAGTCACCCACGCCTTAGTTACAAGCAAGCTCGACTACCACAATGCCCTCTATTTCGGCACCTCGACTACAAACATCAAAAAACTACATATCATTCAGAACGCAGCTGCCAGACCCACCCTGGATCTCCCACATAGAGAACATATCTCCCAACACCTGGGGGCCCTCCACTGGCTCCCAGTCGAGAAACAAATTACCTGCAAGCTACTCACCCATATGTACAAGGCCATACACAACGAAAGACCAGCCTACCTGAACCACTGTGTCTCCCTCCACACCCCACCAGATCCCTCTGCTCCTCCCAGCTGGCCCAGGCAACCATCCCTTGCAGTCATAAAACCACAGCTGGAGGAAGATCCTCCACCTACATTGCAGCAAAGACTGCACCTCAGACAAAGCCCTCGATCCCCATCTTTAGGAAGATACTCAAGACGTGGCTCTTCAGATGAGGCTCCTCTACTCCCCCAGCTCCTTGAGACCCTCACAGGTGAGTAGCCACGCTTTACAAAAACTGATTGATTGATTGATAACCCCCCTGCTGTATCGCAATCGTGTTAGGTGGGTTAAGATTCTCCCTACCGCATAATACCAATTAGGACCCAACCACAGCCTCATCGACAATATCCTATTAAGCATGAGGCTAAAGCATGTGAGAGAGATGCTGCATAGCTGGAGAATCAGGGTCTAATTGAGCTCTGTGTCTGTGTCTCACCAATTAACAAGTGCCTCTTTCCCTCTGCTAAACCAGACCATTCATACAGAATAGTTTTAGACTACAGGCATTTAAACAGTCATACACTTACATTTGCTATCCAAAATGCACATAATACAGCACTCATTAACAATATATTGAACAAAAAATACAAACCAATGTAAGATATTTCCAATGGCTTCTTCTGCTAAAATATAGCACCTGAAAGCAGCATCTAACAACATTCAGCACTTTAAGCCTACAGAAAAAAAATTGGGCTCCCACAAGGGGATAGGAACAGTCCTGGGATGTTCTTAGCATGTGTAACTTCCATGTTACACCACATTGAACCTGCGGCATTGTCCTGTGTCAACGACATCTACCTAACACATGATGATCTTATTCAACACATAAAACTGGTGGCCTGCATAGTTGTGGGATTTGCCAAATCCAGCTACAGATTCAATTTTAAGAAAACAAAAATTGGCTTTCTCAGTATCCTATTTTTGGGATACAAGTTATCAGATGAAGGCAAGAGCTTAGCTCCCCACTTTCCAGAAAAATGCGCACAATTTCAACAGCCAAATGCCATAAGAAAGCTCCAGTCATTGTTGGGCCTTTTAAACTTTGGCAGAATTTACATTTCAGATCATGCACAAAAAATTAAACCATTATATGATTTAATACACCCCAACTTTTCAAGCAAATATTGGATATTCAAACATACATGCATTCTCAGAGCACTGTAGCAAGACATGCTTGCAGCAAAACATTTACACACAAGGGACAACAAAACACATTTGGTCATCAAAGTAATTGCTAATGCCATTGGCCTCACCTATGTAACCAAGCAAGTATGATCTCAGCTTCTTCAAGGCCCAGACCACAGCAAAGGTTTCCCTCTCTGTTGCACTTCATTTTTGTTCTCTGGGGAGTAGGCTTATGTCTGAGCTAGGACTGCTCCTATCTCAAGCTCAGAGGCATCTGTTTGGACAATAAACTGCCTGGAGTAATCTGGAGCTTTTATGACTTGTGCAGAGCACATTACACTCTTCAGGGAGTCAAAAATCATTTTGACAAATCACTGTCCAGTTAATATTTCTGGGCATCTTTTTAGAGGTAAGATCTGTGAGAGAGCTACTATGGTGCCATAGTCCTTCACAAACATGCCATAATACCTAGTGAATCCAAGGAATGCCCTGACTTGAGTCTAGGTGGTTGGAGCTTCCCAAGCCAGAATTGTCTGTATCTTAGGCTGTAAGGGTTGAACCTGAACTCCACCAACTAGGTGGCCCAAGCATACAATCTTTCCCTGCCCTTTCTGGCGCTTACTGGCCTTGATAGTGAGGTCTGCCTTCTGTAGAACCTCAAGGATCCTACCAAGGTGGATCAAGTGATCCTGCCAGTTGGAGCTGTAGATAGCAATATCATCTAGATGAGCTGCACTGAGGGATTCCAGCCCAGTTAGAACTTGGTTCACCAGACACTGGAAGGTGGCAGGGACATTTGTCACCCAAAGGGCATGATAGTAAATGGTAGTTCCACTTGGAGTACAGAATGCAGATCTTTATTTTCCACCAAGGGTCACACCTATCTGCCAGTACCCACGTGTAAGGTGAAAGGTACTGAGATATTTGGTTGCTCCTGATCTGTTATGAAGCTTGTCTGTCCTAGGAATTGGGTGTACTTCAGTTTTTGTTACAGAATTGAGGCCCTTATAGTCCACACACAACCTCATTTCCTTTTTCTTTACCTTGAAGTAAGACTTGAGGACTAAAAGTAATGACTGGCCCAAGGGCTCATAGAGGGTTCAATGACACCCAAATACAGCATCTTGTTTACTTCAACTTGGATGATCTCTCTGTCACATGGTCTAACTGTCTAAAAATGTTTCTTTTGGCAGGCAAGCTGTCTATAGTGTTCACATCATGAGTACACTAGCTGGTCTTACCAGGGGTCAGAGAGAAAAGGTCATCATACTGGTTGAGGACTTGCATACAATCAGTCTGCTGTTGCCCCATGAAGTGTCTGACAAGACCACTCCGTCAACCAAACCTTCTTTTTGATTGCTAGAGAGGAGATCAGGGAGATCACTCTCTTCTTCCTGTCACTTATCTGTAACTCTGAGCATGGTCAAATCAGCTCTGTCAAAATAGGGCTTCAGGGGGTTGACATGAATGATCCTCTTGGGGTTCTTGCAAGTGCTAATGTCAACTAAGGAGGTAAACTCCCCTTTTCTTTCAACAATAGGGAAGGTCCCAAACCACTTATCCTGGAGAGCTATAGGAGCCACAGGCTCCAACACCCATATCTTCTGCCCTGGTTAGAATTCCACCCTAGATTTCTGCTCATACCTGTGCTTTTGGAGCTCCTGGCTGGCCTAAAGGTTTTTGCTTGTGTTTTGTATGTACTCAGCCATCATGGAACGCAGACCAAACACATGATCCACAATGTCTTGTTTGGGTTCTTTGAGAGGCCTCTCCCAGTCTCCCCTAACAAGACTCAATGGGCCCCTACCAGGATGCCCAAACAAAAGTTCAAAGGGAGAAAATCCTACTCATTTTTGTGGCACTTCCCTGTAGGCAAAAAGTAGACATGGAGGTAAAATACCACATTTCCTTCTGTGTTTATCAGGGAGTCTTCCAATCACAGCTTTTTAATGTTTAGTTAAAACTTCCAACCAATCCATTGTTCTGTGGATGGTATGGGATAGTGAACTTATAAGTCACACCACATTCCTGCCATGTGTGTTCAATGTATGGAGACATAAAGTGTGAATCCCTGTCTGATACTGCCTCCTTAGGAATGCTAACCCTACTAAAGATACCCAGGAGGCCCTTGGCTACTACAGGGGCAGTGATAGTCCCAAGAGGAATAGCTTCAGGATATCCAGGGATATGATCCACTACCAGAAGTTCACTCCAACAACCAGAAGTTCTCTCCAATAACAGGCAGTGGGAATAAGGGAGCCTTCAGGTTGCCTCTTACCTTTCCACTTGCTTGACAGGACACACACTACTGACAAAAATCCTTCACCTTTTGGGACATCCCAGGCCAGTAAAAGTGATCCACTAACCTATTCCTGGTTTTGTTTTGGCCTTGGTGCTCAGTCAGGGGAATGTCATGGGCTAGAGAGAGAAGAAACTCTCTGTTCTGGTGATGAACTACCACCTTCCAAGTTGCACCAGTTGCACTGTGCCCATGTTGTGACACAACCCCATTCTGAGATCCATTCTGGGATCCAAAGCATGGTTGTTCTGAACTGTAAGTGTCCAGTGCTGCTGTTAAACAGGTTCCAAGGCTAAATCTCTTTCCCCAAAACTGTCCTATGTTTGGAACTTCAACCACCTTTGTAAATCCCTAGTAAATTGTGCCCCAGGTACCTATGGCATCCTAGAGCTGCATTGCCTATTGTGCCACTCTGAGAGGTCCACACCAGCCTCATTTAGACTGCCATTGCAAGTGCATGACAAGCTATATCCAAAGTTGCAAACTTGACATGGCATTCACCAAGAGTGTCATGTCCACTAACACTGCATGAAGTACAGGTAAGCCAGGGCTTACATCCCTTAGGCAGGGTGCACTGTAATGCATTTGAGGGCATATGGGTGCATGAGCAAATATGCCCCTACTCATAATTCTTAGTCAAAGTAAGTATACAGGGAAGCCATAGCAAATGCATTTTCCTGGACTCTGGTCATTATGATGGCCTCTCTGAACCCTGGTGTGTTTGGTATCAAAGAATAATAAACCCACACTGATGCTAGTGCAGGATTTATCATAAAATGGACCCAGAGGGCACCTCAGAGGACCCCCCCTACAAAACCTAATAGCCCTGGCATAGTTACTAACTGGTCCTAACCAGCCTGTCCCCACCAGAAATGAATCTGGACTCCAGAGGTGAGAGCCTTTTGCTCTGAGGAAGTAGAATGCAAAGCCTTTCCTGGGTGGAGGTGTTACACACCCTCCCCAGGCAAGCACCCTGCAACAACAGTCAGCTTCAAAGGTTTTACCATCTCTGAAATCTGACTACCACCTCTGCTGCTAGCAGCAGATGGTTGCCCAATGGTTCATCTCCTACTTTATGTGGGAAAACTGGTGGGAAATCTAGCAAGGATAGGAGGAGTGGCCATCCCCAGCCTGCACCACCCCTTAGGTGAGGCAGGCAAGGTGATCATTCTATTTCATTTACCTCCATCTTGGTTAGCATGAAAATAGAAAATCAGGGTTAGGGATGTGATCCCTTTCTACAGAAAGAGGTCACTTAGTGGGTGTAGCCACCTTAAGGTAGGTAGCGTATTGGCCACTACCAGGCACTCCCCCTAATACCACCTAAATTCAGTATTTAGTGTGCATCCCTAGAACAACAGGGCAGACTCAATGGACACAAGAAGATCAGGAATAAAGAAGACTCAAGGCACAAGAACTGAAGTCCTGCTGCACAAAGAAAAAGGAGTTAAACCCTGCCTGCTGTTCCACGGACTCGGCCATCACAGCTGAGATGTTGCCTGGAAAACTGAAGGACTCTACAAAACCCCAGAGCACCTCCAGCCTTCTGAAAATTGCCAACAACCTCCCTCTGAATGAAGGTATCACTTCCCTGAACCCTGCAGGAAAGGAATCTGTGAAGTCCAGTTTAGTGACTTGCTGCTGACCGATGACCTGGACCAAGGAGTCAAACCAAAAAATGTACAATAGCCCCAGAAGACAAGACCTACTACTGTGCCAAATTTTGTGGTACTAGGACTTTCTAAAGCTGTGGTGCACCACCACCTGTGGAACCAGAACCCCATGATAGACATCCAGAAGAAGAGTTCCTTCTGGACTTCCAAAAGTACAGGAACAAGTGCCTGTTGAGGGACTTCAGAACATCCAAGGTCCACCCCCTGAGTGGCCCAGCTGACCTGTAATCTTTCCTCTAAGATGCCTGCCCATGACTGTGGGGAATCCAAGATGCATGACGTCTGGCTGACTTATCCTCACTGCATCCGGCCTCCATGGCCGCCGAACACACAAACCATCTGTGCCCTCATGGTACTATCAGTAATATCAGTACAACTCTTACCTTTAACTAAGTATTTATAAGCTATATATATATGTGTTGTACAAATATCAAAACTACATGGAATTCACATACTGTACTGTACTGGGTTTGTGGCCGATGTGTGACTCTAAAAGAAAATACATAAAATTACACCACCATATTACTATATATATTTCTGTCAACCATCAGTCATTTGAAACATGATGTTGTACATACCAAAAACACCCCAGTCTTACCTTGCAAAATGTGTATTCTACATGATAATGAATATTACCACAACTGCCCTAAAGAAGCTATTAGTTACTTTATAAGATTGAAACAAAAAAAAATGTTGCTGCATAATTATAATTTTTTATTCTACCCTTTTTTACTAAAAGAACAGGGATGTCATAATAATTTTCTGCATTCAGATATTTGGAGAGCCGCTCATACAGCCACTGGCAGTCATACAACCACTCCAAAACGCACTCATACACTCATATTGTCACTGTCAGAGTGTCTCACACACTCAGCTAGACACTTGCAAACCATAAGAGCCACTCACAAATCCACTCATAGAATTGAGTAACTAAAACAAATGTTAGAAGGGTGTTATAATTAGGAAATAATAACAGACAAAATGGAAATTCACTGAAAAATCCAAAGGTTACAGGGGCGTTATAGATAGGAAATAGAATTTTTAAAAAACGTTGGAAATGTACTGAAAGAACAAAGGTTACAAGGGCATTAAATTTAGGAAAAAGAATTTTAAAAAACATGGGTTACAGGAATGTTTTAGTTAGGGTCACATTTCACACATACAAAACCATAGAAATTCAGCAGTTATAGTTACCTCAGCTAAGTATAACTTGCGCACCTGAAAAGCACTGCTTATAATCTCACAAATTACAACACTCATGACATGGTCAGTGACATCACTGATGACATCATCCACAGACCCACTCATGCACCCACACATAACTTAATACAAACTCTCATATGTTCACCCACACATAGTTTCTCACATACTCATTCACAGACCCATAATGCTATTGACACACACCCACTCACTCACACAGCCACTGAGACAAGCAATAATTTACCCATACAACACTAACTCAGCTATTCACACATTCATACAGCTACTCACACATCCCCTCACAGACCCATAACAAATAAGTCTCCCAAGATGGCCACCAGAAAAAAATCCCAAATGTAGCAAAAATATCACTCAAATATAACTCAAGTGTAGCCCAATGACAGAAGTGTGCAAAACACATTTTCTTGTTTTTTACAGTTTTATATAGTGCAGACTTGACCTGAAAGTTTCAGAGTGCTTTACATGAGCATAAGTTACATAACACAAGGACACATTTATTGTGATTTTAGGCATGGGGATATTAAGTAATTTCGTCGGAATCACAAGATGTCAAGCTAATGTCGAAACTCAAACCTGGTTCCCCAGGTGCAAAGTCTGAAGCTCTGGCCATGAGGCCACACCCTCTCTCAGAAGTTGAACAAATAATCAACTGAATAAAAAAATATAAAGATAGAAAATAATTTCAACGTGCTTTGTTGCTATTTGAGAACTCAGACAATTTGTCCTCATTTTAGTTTTTGAGCACTAACCATAACTTATTTTGGAAAAAGACCCTCTCATTTTAATAATTTCTCAAACAAATTCTTTAGGCTTTACATTTTTGATTATATGGAAATGATGTCTAGCGTGTCACACTTTTTTAATAAATATAGAATGTTAGCAATCTAGTTGCTCCTAAGAATACTGTGGGGAGGCAAAGATTAGAGGCAGGAATTTGGATAATTGAGGGCTTGGAGGAGGGTGTAGAGATACACAAGTTGACCACGCTGGGTAGGCAGGAGGGGCAGTGGCAGCACAAAAGACCATTGAGGGCAGGGGAAATGGGGGCAGGGGCAACAAACCAATCATGCTAGACAGGCAAGAGAGGCTGTGTCAATATAACAGACCATTGAAGGCAGTAGGAAGTGGTAGTGGCAGTACAACCATACATGCCAACAGACCCGATTCAGGCACGATACTTCTGATGCTTTTAAACTCAAAAGTGCTTTATTTTATCTAACTCCTGCCTAAAATCTCCTTCTACTTAATGAAAGTCAACTGTGCAATTCAATTCCCAGTTTTTTTATAAATCTCCCCCTTACCAAGTTCCAAATGTTGGCAAGTATGTCACAGAAGGCAGAGGCAATAGGGCAGGTACATGGACTTGGATAACAGATGGCAGGGAGGAGATGGGCAGGGGCACCAAACTTACCTTACAGAGCAAGTGTCAGGGATTGCAGCAGTACAATACACCACACAGGGCAAGTGGGACAGCAGTGCAGCACAATGGATTATGGAAAGCAATTGGGGGAGAAAAGGTCCAAGCACATGGACAACAGAGAGCACAGGGGAAATAGGCAAGGGTAGCAAGCTGACCATACTAGGCAGATAGGAGGGACAGATGCAGTATAACATACTTTAAAGGGCAGGGGAGGGGACAGGGGCTTGACAATGGACCAGACAAGGCAGGAGGGAGGAGATAGAGGACTTCAAATAGAAAGGGGAGGGCAGAGGGCAAGGGGGCAGGGTAGGAGCAGCAACCTGACCACGTAGAGCGGGGGTAGGGAATGGAAGCACAACACACCATGGGGGCAACAGTGAGACTATGATGCCACACACACAGACAATGGAGAGAAGGTGGGAGAGGGTCAAGGGCAGTAAGCTGATCACACAGGGCAGGTAGGAAGGCCTGGGGCAACGCAAAAGACAATACATGGGAAGCAGGAGGATTAGTGTCGGTACAACAGCCCTAGTGGGTAAGAGAAAGGGGGCAGGGGCACACACAAAGGGCCATGGAGGACAGAGTGGAGGGGTAGGAATTGGATACAAACAAGAGAGGGCAGGGAAAGGGGCTTCACAACAGATCATGCAGGGCAGGCAGGAGGAGCAGTTGCAGCACAACAGAGCATGGAGGCTAAAAGGGAGTGATAGAAAAATGGACCATGGAGGACAGAAGGGAGGGAAAGAGGCATGGCACTCGAACAGGCAGGGTAGAGGTGGCAGGGACAGGCGGCAGCCATCTGACCATGTTGATCAGGTGGGAGGGGAACATTCAGAGTAGATTGGAGGGGAAGATGGAGTTTCATGGAATATGGTGGGCAAAAATGAGGGAGAAGGGCAAAGCCTACAGACATTGGAGGGTAGGGGGGGTTGAGGGTAGGGCAGCAGGCTAAGCACGGAGGCTAAGCAGGAAGGCAATAATGGGACACAGAATTGGGCAACAGAGGGCAGGAGGAGTGGGCAAGGACATCAAGTTAAATGGAGAGCAGTGGCAGCACATCGGACCATGCAGGGCAGGAGGGAGGGGGCAGGTACATGGACTTCAGACAACAGAGGGAAGGGAGGAGGTCACTAGGGAAGCAAGCTAACTGTTCAGGGCAGGTGGGAAAGACAATGGCAGAATAACAGCCACACAGGGCTGTAATGAGAGAGCAGGAACATGGACGTGGACAATGGATGGCAAGGAGGGGGGTCAGGAGAAGCATACTTGGGTGAGGTAACACAATGCCAGATCAAGCCCTGGGTCCCCCCCACCTTGCATTGCGATGGACACCTTACTTAATGGTAAAAGTACCCTAGTAATTCACCAAAATGAAAAAAAAGGTTACAGAGACTCTATACTTAGGAAATAGAATTTTAAAATAACTTGGAAATTCACTAAAGAACCAAAGGTTATGGGTATCTTATGGTTAGGTTCAAATTTTATACACACAAAACCATATAAATTCAGCTGTTAGAGTTATTTTAAGTAATTATGACTCACTCTCTAAGGTAACTGTAACTTGCGCCCTCGCCATGCACTGCTAATTCCCCAAAATATTACATCACTCATGACATCTTCTATGTCATCTTTGATAAATCCACTGTAACATTTGTAATAAAATTATTGACGAGAAAACTGTGCAGGGTTAGGGCGCGAGTACCACTTCTGTGCCCAGGACGTAATGGTTACGTCGTGAGGCACAGTGCCCCAGTGCCCAGGACGTAACCATTACGTCCTGGGCACAGAGTCCAGAGGGAGCGCTAGCGCTCCCTCTGTGGGGTTCCCCCTGCCCCCTCCAGGGCAGTGATGGAAGGGGAAGCCCTTCCCCTTCCACCCCGAACCACCCCACCCCCCTTGTGACGTCAGCGTGCGAGCGCTTGCTGATTGTCACAGGGCCTCCACCCATCGCGTTGGAAGCTCAGCTTCCAGCACGATCGGAAGAGAAATGCAAAGCATTTCACTTCCGATCACGTGGGGGAGGCCCAGAGACGCTTCAAAGGGAAGGAAAGTAATTTCCTTCCCTTTGAAGTCTCTCTGAGCGTTTCAAAAGCCGGATTGAAAAGCAATCCGGCTTTTGAAACGCCCACTAGACACCAGGGATTTCTTTAAAAAAATGAAACTGGCATGAGGGAGCGACCCCTTGGGCAAGGGTCACTCCGAGGGGGTGCATTTTTTTTTAAGGCCTTTTCTGCCCCCCGGGGGCAGAAACCTCTAGGCACCAGGGCAATTTTTTTGTTTTTTTTGTTTTTGTTTTCTTTTTTCTTTTAGAGGTGGGGAGCGACCCCTTAGGCAAGGGGGCAAATTATATTTAGGCCATTTCTGCCCCCTTGGGGGGCAGATCAGCCTATTTTAATTAGGCCGATCTGCGGCACTGGGGATTTTTGTTGTTGTTGTTGTTTTACAGATGGGGAGTGACCCCTTAGGCAAGGTTGCTCCCCTGGAGGGGCAAATTGTATTTAGGCCATTTCTGCCCGCTTTGGGGGCAGATCGGCCGATTATAAGTCAATCTGCCCCCAAGGGGGGCAGAAACCACTAGGCACCACGGATCTTTTTTTTTTGAGCCGTCACGCAAGGGGAGCAACCCTGTAGGCAAGGGTCGCTCCCCAGGGGGGTTAAATTAATTTTAGGCCATTTCTGCCCCCCGGGGGGGGGCAGAAACCTCTAGGCGCCAGGACTAATTTTTTTGTGTGTTTTTTTTTTGTTTGTTTGTTTTTTTAGAGATGGGGAGCGACCCATTAGGCAAGGGTCGCTCCCCTGGGGGGCAAATTGTATTTAGACCATTTCTGCCCCGATTTTAGGTCAATCTGCCAAGGGGGCAGAAACAACTAGGCGCCAGGGATCTTTTTTTTGCGCCAACGTCATGCAGGGGCGACCCCTTAGGCAAGAGTCGCTCCCCGGTGGGATTGGGGGGGCAAATTTATTTTAGGCCATTTCGGCCCCCCCTGGGGCTGGCTGAGCTAGAAGCCAAAATCCACAGGTAGGCACTTTGCAAAAAGCACCTCTGTTTTCTGTGAAAAAATGTGATGTGTCCACGTTGTGTTTTGGGCCATTTCCTTTCGTGGGCTCTAGATCTACCCACACAAGTGAGGTACTATGTTTATCGGGAGACTTGGGGAAACGCTGGGTGGAGGGACATTTGTGGCTCCTCTCTGATTCCAGAACTTTCTGTCACCGAAATGAGAGGAAAATGTGTTTTTTTAGGCCAAATTTTGAGGTTTGCAAAGGATTCTGGGTAATAGAACCTGGTCAGAGCCCCACAAGTCACCCCCATCTTGGATTCCCCTAGGTGTCTAGTTTTCAAAAATGCTCTGGTTTGCTAGGTTTCACCAGGTGCTGACTGAGCTAGAGGCCAAAATCCACAGGTAGGCACTTTGCAAAAAACACCTCAGTTTTCTGTGAAAAAATGTGATCTGTCCACGTTGTGTTTTGAGCCATTTCCTTTCGTGGGCGATAGGCCTACCCACACAAGTGAGGTACCATTTTTATCAGGAGACTTGGGGGAACACAGAATAGCAAAACAAGTGTTATTTTCCCTTGTCTTTCTCTACATTTTTTCCATCCAAATTTAAGGCAGTGTGTAAAAAAGACGTCTGTTTGAGAAATGCCCTGTAATTCACATGCTAGTATGGGCACCCCGGAATTCAGAGATGTGCAAATAACCCCTGCTTCTCAACACCTTATCTTGTGGCCATTTTGGAAATACAAAGGTTTTCTTGATACCTATTTTTCACTTTTTATATTTCAGCAAATGAATTGCTATATACCCTGTAAAGAATAAAAACCCAGTGCAAGGTGCAGGTCATTTATTGACTCTGCGTCCCTAGAGTTCTTGATGAACCTACAAACCCTATATATCCTTGCAACCATAAGAGTCCAGCTGACGTAACGATAAATTGCTTTCAAAAATCTGACATCGCAGGAAAAAGTTACAGAGTAAAACGTGGAGGAAAATGGCAATTTTTTTACCTCAATTTCATTTTTTTTTTTTTCAGCTGTTATTTTCTGTAGGAAACACGTGTAGGATCTACACAAATGACCCCTTGCTGAATTCAGAATTATGTCTACTTTTCAGAAATGTTTCGCTTTCTGGGATCCAGCATTGGTTTCTTACCCATTTCTGTCAGTAACTGGAAGGAGGCTGAAAGCACAAAAAATAGTAAAAATGGGGTATGTCCCAGTAAAATGTCAAAAATATATTGAAAAATTGGGTTTTCCAAATCAAGTCTGCCTGTTCCTCAAAGCGGGGAAGATGGTGATCTTGCCACCATAAACGCTTTGTTGGTGCCATTTTCAGGGGAAAAACCACAAGCTGCCTCCTGCAGCCCTTTTTCCCCAATTAAAAAAAAAAAAAAAAACTTTTCACTGTATTTTGGCTAATTTCTTAGTCTCCTTCAGGGGAACCCACAAAGTCTGGGTACCTCTAGATTCCTTAGGATGTTGGAAAAAAATGACGCAAATTTGGCATCGGTAGTTTATGTGAACAAAAGTTATGAGGGCCTAAGCGCGAACTGCCCTAAATAGCCAAAAAAAAGGCCAGGCACAGGAGGGGGAAAAGGCCTGGCAGCGAAGGGGTTATAGTAACCTTAGATTGAGATAAGTATAACTATAACTAATACATTTCTGTGGTTTTGTGCATGTAAAATCTTAACCTAAATATAATGTCCCTCTAACCTTTGATTTTCTTGTTTAATTTCTAAGTTTTTTAAAATTTTATTTACAAAATATAACAATACTGTTCAAAAGGTGTCTGCTGTTCAGGCCATATGTTGCAAGCAAAAGAGCTCACTATGGCATCACGCTGTACATGCTATGTGAGAGCAATACCACTTATTTGTACAGCTTTAGAGTGTATATAGGGAAGGACCCATTATAAACCCTGTGGGTTGCCTGCCCACGCTAGGAGTCACAGGAAAGGTTGTATGGGAGCTTGTCCAGCTACTTTAAAAAGGTTATAACCTTTATGAGGATAATTTCTATACAGGAGTATAACTGTTCAGTGAGCTGTACAAAGCTGTCACTGTGGCCAGTGGTATAGTTTGTTGCCTCCGCAAAGGATTCCTGCAGGAGCTTGTTTGTAATAAGACTCAAACTGCTTGTAATCAAGTTCTCAGATAGGTGTGATGTGTATGTGCACACTACAATTCATGGTGACAGCACATCCGTCATCATGGTTTGGGCTTAGATGGCTGAAGTTCACACTCCTACCTGTTGCTTATTTCCAACACGTACATGAGCAGAGTGGATTAGAATGACCAGGATCTTCAGCCATACAATGCCAGTCACAAAGCCTATACTTAGCACACTAAACTGTTTATCTACCTGATCCAGATGGCAACATACAATGAGTATGTTGTTTATTGTCAGACAACCACAGGATGACTCATGTCTTTCATTGACTTTCTGTTGCCTGTCATTGAAAGTCTTACTACTATAGATGCAGCAGCCTCTTCTTTGTATGTTCTAGAAGACTTGGCAAAGCTGCAGGAGTGACAGTTTGCTGATTGTATTCCTGAAACAGCTAAAATAGCTCAACAAGTTGTTGGTGTAAAGTCTATTCCAAGCAAGGAATGAGGCAGGAGAGTCATGGTTACTGTCCCCAGTGCCCATCTCACCCAGCCCTGTATTTTCCTGCTTACTTTATGGTGTATCATACAATAGTGAAGCACTGTGAAATTGACTTAGGTGGAGGTGGAGTTAGTTCAACTTTTCAATGGGTGTGCATGGATACCTACCTTCCATGGGCCACTACTTTGCTTGGAAGCAGTCGCAGAAATTTAGGTCCTTTACTTGAGGAAATCATGGACTTCCTTATGGCCTTCTCAACAACTTTATCTGCCTTCAAAATGTGGTAGGTGTTCTGTTTGCAGGTTGAAAAGTGCATTGTAGTCCCCATACTGCACATAATAGTGAGTGGAACATATGTCACGTTGTCATTGCGTGGCAAAATGTTAAAGGCTTGACTAGATTTTTAAGTGTTTTTAGGGTACTTATGTATATTACATAAGGAGCACCCTGATTGCCCACAAGAACCAGAGTAAGGGCCTGATTTAGATCCTGGTGGAGGGGGTTACTCTGCCACAAATGTGATGGATATCCCTTACGACATATTATGGTACCATTACAGTCTACGGGGATCATAATATGGCAGATTGGATATCCGTAACATTTGTGACAGGTTAAGCCCTCTGCAAAAATCTAAATTAGGCCATAAGTGTCATAAGTGAAACAACTGTCCTTTGGGACTTATTCACCAACATTTCTACTTGCTTTGAAAGTGTGCAAGCTTAATTAGTAAATTGTGTCATAACCAATGGTATTGAAAATATGTACAGGCCACAATGGCCCTCATTATGACATTGGTGGTAAAAACTGAATACCGCCGCACTGACTGCCGCCAGCATACCGCCGCGGAGGTGAGCGTCCGTCTGCCAGATTATGACACACACACACAAAATCGACAGAAAACAGCCACAACCACAAATCTGCCAGACCTACTGAATATGATAAACTCTCAGTACTGCCACCCATACCGTTACGCCACCAAAACAACGCCCTCCAAATAATGACCCACCAATCACCACAGCGGACATTCAACGGTGGTATACCATTGGTGGTGCACACCGCCGTGGCGGATATGGCCTCTCAAAATCTAAACAAGACAACAGTGGCCAGAACCATAAACCCACACCTGACACAAATACACACACCCCCACATCAACCACAAACCTTTACAAACATGACAAGACCGCTACACTTTGCCCTGCCAATCCCCGAGAGAACTGTACACACATATCACAACTTCCCATTCATCCATCAAACACCACACACCCCACTACTTCACACATCATCCTCTGCACAACATTCTCCACACAATGCCTATATCCCCACAAAAGCACTCCAGGTTCACAGATGAGGAGTTGAGGGTCATGGTCGAGTAAATAGTCAGAGTAGAGGCACAGCTGTTTGGCGCACAGGTACAGTAGATTGCCAGGAAGATGGAGCTATGGTGGAGAATTGTGGACAGGGTGAATGCAGTGGGACAACATCCACGCACAAGGGACAACATAAGAAAGAGGTAGAACAACCTACGTTGGAAGGTGCGTTCCATTGAAGCCTTTGAAGCAAGGCACCAGTTTGCCATCAGGAGGACTGGCAGTGGACCCCCATCTCCTCCCCTACAGCTGCCAGCATGGGAGGAGCAAGTCTTGGCAATACTGCATCCTGAGGGACTCACTGGAGTAGCTGGAGGACCGGACACTGGTGAGTCAACATTTATTACCTATCACCCCCCCATACCTGCATGCTACCACAACCCCTCACCCTGACTCCCATCAACCCACTCTATCCCACACAATGCACCACCCCAATTACCAAACCCAAATGTCAAGCCCTGCATGCCATACCCCCTGCATGCACATCCGTTCCAGCTCTGCATGCACACATACCACCAATGCATGCACAGCATGGAGAACTAACAATCCCACAATCCATCACCATACACAACCAAAGTTGGGAGGACAACTGCAACAACATTGGGAAAGCTAGTAATGCAGAATATGTCACTGACATGTAGCATAATATATCACTTACATCCCCACAGGTGCCCCAGCCAATGTCAGAGGTGCGAAGGTACCACGACAACCCAGTCCCCCACCAGAAGACTGTCCCAGGGATGACAGCAGCTCAGGAGATCTGGATCTGGATGTATTGCCAAGCCCATCTAGGACCACTGGTCAGTCTGCTACCCCATCCTACAGCCAGTCCACCACAGAGCCCCCCTTCTGAATCTAACACCACATCAGCCAGCCAACACCCTCACACCTCTGTCCCCAAGATACGTCAATCAGTAGTGTGCCCACCTGTACAGGGACCCGAGTCCATACCTCAAAGGCAAGACAATGAGGGTCCTGGTGACAGTGGGCACACAGGCACAGGGGGCCAGGGACACTCGGAAGACATCTGTGCGTCAGGGGGAGGACAGGCCCCAGAAACCAACTGCCCAGGAGGCACTTACAAATGTCCTGGGGCATACCAACAATCCCAGGACAGGATGGGACAGGTGATCACCATCATGCAGGAGAACCAGCAGCTGCAGGGGGTACACCTCCAAGAGGTCATGCAGCAGTTGCAGAGCCTAAATGCTAACATGGCCTCCATTGTAGGGGTGCTGGGTGACATGGCCAACACCATGCGGGAGGACAGAGCACACCAGTGGGCCACTTCCACTGGCGACTCCACCCAGCAGCCCTCCACATCTGCTGCAGCTAGTGGACAGGAAGCCCTGCCACAGGACCCACAGGCCACCAGCACCCCTCCTCCTTAGAAGGTGAACCCACCCGCAAATGTTCCCTGCCACCCAGACAGACACCAGAGACAGTTGCCAAGACAAAGACCACAGCCAGGAAATGAGCCCCTCCTGAATTTCCCCCTCGTGTTCCACTGTATCACCTTGTTCACTTTGAACTGCCATTACTCCCCTTCCCATGGCCCCTTGGACACTGGACTTGTGCTACAAACAGACTAGCCCACTACACTGGACTATTCTCAACCATCACCACACCCAATTGTACTTTTCATTGTATACCACATTTTTTAATAAACACCCTTGGACACAAAACTTGAGTAATAGTGCTTTATCTGAAGGCAATGTACAATGTATTGTACTGTATTGAACTGCATGATCCTGAGCAAATCTCCAGTAATATGTTGATCCATAGTAAATATGTGTCACAGCAGTCTGTACACATCACATCATTACACTGTAATAACCACACCAACATCTGCAATGAGGGAAGGCATAGCTGACAGTCAGTTGGGATACAAAGGTGGTGACTGGCATGCTACAGCCACACAGCACAACACTTACATAGAGAAATGTGTGTCTTTGGAAGTACTGCAGTATTATGTATCCTGTTGTCCACATCCTCCTCCTCACTGTCCTCAGTGTCCACTGCTGCCACAGCTGCATTGTCACCCCCATCCTCCTGCAGATAGGGCAGATGGTACCCGAGGACCAAATTGTGCAACATGCAGCAAATAATAACAATCTTGCAGACCTTCTCAGGGGAGTAGCATAGGAATCGACCTGTCAGATGGAGGCACCTGAACCTGGCCTTTAGGAGACCAAAGGCCCTCTCAACAATCCTCCTGGTATGCCCATGAGCATCATTGTACTTATTCTCAGCCCCTGTTCTCGGATTCCTAACAGGGGTCAGGAGCCAGGACAGGTTTGGGTAGCCGGAGTCACCTGCAAGAAGTGAGGGACATACATTAGCCTTGCACAATGGCATGGGGCATGACTCCTAAAGGCATACACTGACATACATTGGGTGGGGACTCAGGCTCACCTATAAACCAAACTCTGTGCCTCTGTAGTTGTGCCACCAAAAGTGGGATGCTGCTATTCCTCAACCAAAGGCATTATGCACTGACCCAGGATACTTGGCAGTGATGCGGGAGATGTACTGTTCAGCAAGGCATACCATCTGGACATTGAGTGAGTGGAAACTAACTCTATTCATGTACACTTATTCATTGGCCTTGGGGGCGACTAAGGCAATATGGGTCCGTCAATGGCCCGATCACATGTGGTATGTATCTCATTGCAGAGAATCCAGCCTTCACAGTGGGCAATTCATCTACCTGGGGGAATGCGATGTAGCTGCACAAGTGTTTGAGCAAGGCTGGCAAAACCTTTGAAAGCACAATAGAGAACATTGGCTGTGACATTCCTGCAGCCAAGCCCACTGTCACCTGGACAGAGTCGGTAGTCAGGCAATGGAGCACTGATAGTCCCTGCACAAGAGGGGTATTACTGTGGTGCAATGGATAGCAAATATCAGATCAGGCTCCAATTGTACACAGAGCTCTGTGATTGTGGCCCTGTCCAGACGATAGGTGAGTATGATGTGCCTTTCCTCCAGTTTAGCCAAGTCCACAAGGGGTCTGTACACGGGTGCATGCCTCCTCCTCCTCCTATTCATTCACAGTACTTGCTATCTATGTGAACCAAAAGTTAGAAGGGAGTGACAACAGAAACTATGTTAACACAACATTAGTCTACACTTAGCATGTGTATATGTTGGACTTGGAATTGTCTAGGTGTGTAAATTTGGCACCAATGATGCACTATTAAATCTGTATATGTGTACTAGAAGTAGAAAATGGCAACCGCTTGTCCTGTATGCAGGGACAGGTGGAAGATACTTCACTCTGCCAGCGTTAGGCATCATAGCAGGAGGTGGTCTGCACCGTCGCGCAATTCCTCGTTGGTTAAAATGGGACTCTATGGAGTACAGGAGCCAATGATGAGTAACGCCGGCTGTGACAGTCTTGACCACCATGGACGTGACCGTCCTCTTCTGTCTATCACTTCACTTGATTACTGACTTTCCACAAGACTTTATCTCCACTGCGTGTGCTTCTGTGACCTGTGTCTGGAACCTGCCATGGCTCGTGCTACCGGGGAAAGGGCCCCATCCTTCACATTGGAGGAGTTGGAGAGGCTTGTGGATGGAGTCCTACCCCCGCATGGGCAGTTGTATGGGCCTCCAGACCAACAGATGAGTACATCATGGGTACGTTGCATGTGACATGGCTGCATGTAGATGGGTGTGTGTTTGTTGGCATTTGGGGGGGTAATGCAGGTGGCAGTGTTCATGCGGAGGTACGGGTCATGTGTGTGCCTGATGAGGGGCAAATGCAGCATGTGGGCCATATGTGTGACAGGCTGGATGGGCTTGTTTATGGTGTCCTTCTGTTTGTGTTTCCTCTGCAGGTCATCGTCCATCAGAAGAAGGGGTTGTGGCATGACATCGCCAAGGACCAGCAGATGCTGGGGGTCCATAGCAGGTGGAGCACCCGCTATAGGAAGGTGTGGGAAGACATGAGCCGCTGCACCCTGAAGACCACAGAAGCCCAGCTGGGGACGACATCCCAATGAGGGAGGGGTGCCCATCGGAACCTGATACCCCTTGATGGCCTGCATACTGGCGGTCCCCTACCCAGAGCTGGATGGGCACTTGAGGGCTATAACAGCACCCACAAGGGAGTGAGTACAGTGTGTGTGACAACCATCTTTGTTGCCTGGCATGAGATTTGGGTGCAGTGTTCTGGTCAGTGGATGCCCCAATATGCCAGCTTAGACATTGCTGCGTGGTCCAGCGAAGGTATTTTGGGTGTAACTCATATTAACAATAGCTAGGTAGGTGGCTTTAAATGTCAGACAGGGCTTAGTTGGTCCCACTTGGTGTGCAGATGGCAGTGTTTGGCTCCTACCTGCTGTGGTTCTTAGCCAATGGTATGCTAGTGTAGTTCATACTGCCCATCCTTAGCCTTAGTGTGTGTTAGTGATGTCTATGTCATCTGTGCTGTTGGTGCTGTGATTGACCCTGCGCGCCCTTTCTTTCTCCCCCCTCTCCTTTTGTCACCCTGTCCATGTTTGCATTGGCATTATCTGGTGCAGGAGCAGGGGCAACAGCGAGTGAGGGATCTGTAGCCACAGGACCTAGGCGGAAGAGTCCACCGACGCCGAGGGGACCACTGGGATGGAGAGCGAGGGGAGCACGACGGGGGGACAGGAACTGATACAACTGACTCAGATTCCTCCTCCGATGGAAGCTCCCTGTTGGTAGCAGACCCCTCTGGGACCACCCCAGCTACAGGTTCTACTGCCACTCCCGTACCAGCACTGCCCTCCAAGTAGCCCACCACCCAGTTGCCTGTGCCCGCTCACCCAGGAGGGTGGGCATCTCCTTCGCCCCAGGCACCTCAGGCCCTGTCCCAGTCAGCCATGCTGCCCTCAGTGAGGAGGCTATTGACCTCCTGAGATTCATCTCTGTAGGACAGTCAACCATAGTGAATGCCATCTAGGAGCGGCATCCCAGATGCAGCAATGCAATGCCTTCCTGGAGGGCATTCACAGTGGCTTAGTTGCCCTGCAGAGATTGTTTCAGGCTCTGGCCTCCTCTCTGACGTCAGCCAGTGTCCCAATTTCTTCCATCCTCACTCCAACTACCACTTTCCAGTCCCAGTCTCCTCTCCCGAAACCCATTCCACGCACACTTTCTGACAAGCATGGAACCAAACAACAGACAACACTCACACACACATACACAGGTATCACACTTCAGTCCACAAGCACTCACACAGCCAACACACAGATGCACACACAAGATCATCCAATCCTCCAGTGTCTCCCCCTCCTCCTCCTCCCTCACAGTCACATCAGTGCTCACACCTGCATGCACAGCATCAACAGTCCCAGAACCTGCCACCTGCACATCCTTGCCCACAGTCACCACAACAGCAGACTCACAGACATGCACCCCACACACTACATGCACAGTCACCACCACCACTATCACCACCTCATGCAGCACACCCACCTCACTTGCAGACACCACCACAACATCCATCCACACATCCTGTTTGACCTCCCCCAACCTGTCTTCCCCCTCCAAAGACACACACACACTCTGTCCATGCACCTGCACCTAAGTTCAGCACACCTCCTCCTCTCACAACCTTTCTCTCTTCCTCCACTCCCATTCCTCCTCCCTCAGCCCACCTCACTAGTCCTAAGAAGCTTTTCATTTCCCACCTTGACCTCTTCCATCCCCTGTCCTGCCTGTAACAGAAACGTCCCACCGTCCCCAGTACCTCCAGCACCAAATCTAGCCATGTTCCACCACCTAAGACTTCAGCTGCCACTAAGGGCCACATGAGTGCAACTCCGGCCCCGTGCCCCAAGCCCACTCCTCTGGCCCTAAAACGGAAGGGTAAATAGCTGCCCCCTCCCAAACCCAAGGACCCCCTTCCAAAAGAAGCCACCACCACCTTCCCTAACCTCCCTGCCCCCTGAGGTGCTTCCCTTTTGCCATCATGATGCCACTGCACAGTGGAGTCCCAATGTTATCAGGAGTCATGTTGGAAGTTGGACTTTGCCCTATGGGCATTACAGACTTCGAACTGACCATTGGCCCTGCATGTAAATATGCAATTCAATAACTGTTTGAATTTAGGCTCATCATCCTTCTGGATTACAGTGGTTGGAACAGAGGTATGTGTCCTGGCTTTCTTTGCTCCTGGGTCCTGTTACTGTTGATTTAATCTGCAGATGGTTCTGGGTGTGTGGTGTGTGTGTGTGTATACTGTGTGTTGTGCGTGTGTGTGTCACTCTCCCCTCCATCCCTCCCTCCCTTGTGTGCCTTACAGCTATACTCACCGTCATCATCTTTGTTGGTGTTGGGGCTCCAGGACGGCCATAGCGTGGTACAGCATCAGGAAGACTTCCAGTTCTGGTTTCATGGCGGCCACTGACTCCTCGGTGTCCCTGGAGGTGAGTGTCTCCTTTTATATGACGTGTTTCCGCCAGGCTTTTGGTGGCGTTGCTACTGCCCCGGAAATCCTGGTGGTGTGCTCTGTCATAATATGTTGGGCTTATCCTTGTCTTCTGCCTGCCTGTGTGTTGTTACCACCGTGTTCAGTGGTCGTACCGCACTGGCGCTTGTGGAGGTACATTGGCTGTCATGGGAGGGATCACTGCCATGCTCATTAAATGGGCGTCATTACCGCTGGTCTCGTGGCGGTACTACCGGCATCGCCGGTGTGACAGTCAGCTGACTGCCAATGTCATAATGAGGGCCAATATCTTACATGATGATTGTTTTCACAACTGAAATATAAGATGTGAAAGCAATCATCACACAAGAAATTGTGTCCTTTACCTATTACAATAACATTGGGTATGATACAAGTTAGTAATTGAGTTTTTACACTATCAAAGCAAAAGTAGAAGTTACGGTGAATGAGTCACACAGGACATTTGTTTGGCTTACTACTTTAGGAAACTTAGGCAGTATTCCCTATGGATATTTGCCTTAGTTTCAATGGTAGATCTGCTCAATCAGTTTGAGAAATGAGGCCTTGGATGGCATACATGAGCACCCCCAACGTCTTACCACAAACTGAAAGTAGTTGGATTTAGCACAGTATAGGGCATATTCATGAGCCCCTAGCATCCATATTGTGCCATATTTACAAGGTGGTGTTAAGCCACTTCCTGAAGAAAGGAGACTCTAATGCGAAGCACCCGTTTGTGAAAATAGGTTGTGAGGTAAGGAGGGTTGGATAACAAGGTCAGAAGCTCACTCACTCTTTGGGAAGATATAATCACCATGAGGAAAACTGTTTTAATTACAAGGAGCCTGAGGATGTAATTGTGAAGAGACTCAAAGGGAGCGCACATCAAGAATGTTTGCAAGCGATTAAAGTGCCAATAAGGCATACTAGATGGTGAAGGGGGAGAGATGTACAAGAACTTTAAGAAAACTCAAATAGGAGATTTGAAGAAGAATGGCTGTTCAGAAACCCGCAGAAAAGAGGAGATAGCAGAGAGGTAGCTCTTGAGAGTGCCCATAACATAGCCCTGCTGGGCAAATATGAAGAGCAGAACTTGAGAAAGAGGGGAACAAGGGGATCAGGGTTAGGGATGTGACCCCTTCCACAAAAAGTGGTCACTTAAGGGGTGTAGCCAGCCTAAGGTAGATGGTTCATAGGCTACTACCAGGTATTTCCCCTAATGCCACTAAATGCAGTATTTAGATGGTATCCCTAGACCAAGGGATTACATTCAAAGGACAAAAGAAGACCAGGAACACAGAAGACCCAAGGCACCAGAACTGAAGACCTGCTGCACAAAGAAAAGGGTGCCAAATGCTGCCTGCTCTTCCAAGGACTGGACAATCACCACTGAGATGTTGCTTGGAATCCTGTAGGACTCTACAAAACCCCAGAGTACCTCTATCCTTTTAAAAACTGCCAAACAACCTCCCTTTGAGTGAAGGCATCACTCCCTGGACTCTGCAGGCAAGGAACCCACAACCCGAACTGAATTCCATACAACAGCCAACAGCCCTTAAGGACAATACCTGTCATTGTTCTATGTTTGGTGGCTCTTTGACTCTCCGGGACTGTGGTGTACCAGGACCCCAAAGTCAGACACCCTGAAGCAAAGTCCACTCCAGACCCACAAAAGCCTGGAAGCAAGCACAAGTTCAGGGACTTCAGGACACCCAAGAAACACCCCCAGAGTGGCCCTGGTGACCTGCAATCCACCCTCAAATTCACCTGCTCCTGACTCCAAGGACCCAGGAGATGCACAACTCCTCACTGACCAAGCTGCACTGCACCCGGCCGCCCTGCCCCTGCATTGACAAACCAGCTGTGTTCCAGGGGTCCTTTACCTCTTGCGGCCTCCACCCTCTAAGAGGACCCACCAGACTTACCTATGAGTCCAACTTTGCAGTGTTTTTCCAAGTGGTTCTTGAGTTATTCTTCTGTGTGTGCCCACATTTATTGATACCGTGAGTACAACAAGAACTTAGCACATCTCCTTAATTAGCCTAACTGCTTGCCCACACTACCACAAAAACAGAGCATTAGGTGGTCTGCTTTTTACCTTTGGATACCAAGGTGGGGTTGCTTGGACTCTCCGCACAGTGCATGTAATTTTTGTGTATTTTATAGAGACAGCCTGCCTGCTACATTTGGTGGCAGTGGTGGGATATAAGACTTTGCATTTGTTAATATCACTTTGTCACTAAGTGATCACATGAATAACTCTAAAGATTGTCTTTAGCCTAATTGTGTTTTTCAATTGGACTATTTTTCAAAATTTTCAAATGAATTCCTAGGGCCCTGATTAGGTCCCTGAAACAGCGATTAGAATTTAAAAGTCTTTACTATAGTTAGACCTTTGAAAACATTCAAAAGTGTTCTAGGTTTTAAAAGTTTTTTCTAAAGTTTTGAAAAGGTCCCAACTTTAATAAGAAAAATGCCTGATGCAAAGAACCAGGCTAAGGAGCTCGACCTGAACCCCTGGATGGGAATACAGTACCCAAGACTAAGGGCTCTCTCCAAAGGATACCAAATTCCCACTGGTGCTTGTGCTGCAACAGGAACTCTTAGGAGGCTTGTGGCAGAATATGAGACTGAACACTCAGGGGGTCATTTTGATCTTGGCGGTCATTTTCCAAGACCGATGAGGGACCGCTGTGCGGAAGACCGCCAGTGGTGGCGGTTTGCCGCTCAGCCTGTTATGACCGTTGGCAGCTCTCCGTCATTTTACAGACAGAGAGCCGCCAACAGCCATACTGGCGGGCGGCGGGGAAGTGGAGGTTGCTTCACCTCCACCGCCACGCCAACAGAACCCCGCCCAGCGAATCATGTCCTGTAATTCGCCGTGGCGGTGTTCTATTGGCGGTGTGGTGTCGGCGGAGCAGCCCCCATGGCTCCAGTCCCCTCCCGGAGGATCGTCGGACCAGGTAAGTGGATCGTCCGTGAGGGGAGTGGGTTGGAGGGGTGTTGTGTGCGTGCATGGGGGTGTGCGTGTGTGTATGTAGAGGGAGTGTGTGAGTGCGTGTATGCTTGCGGGGGTGTTGTGTGTTTGGGAATGAGTGCGTGTATGTCTGGAGGTATGTCTGTATGGATGTGTGCATATATGTTTGAATGTGTATGTGCGTGTCTGACTGTGTGTGTGGATGTTTGCATGTATGTCGGTGTGTGTGCGTGTATGTGTGTTGGTGGTGCCTGCGTGCGTGTCGTGTGTGTATGAGTGATGTTATGTTGGGGGTCGGGGTGGGGAGGGGGGTCCTGCCACCTTTGGGGGTGGCAGGGGTGGTCGGGGCTCGAGGAGGGAGTCAGGGTGGGTGTGGGGGAGACCCCTGTCAGTGCCAGGGAAGGAATTCCCTGGCACTGATAGTGCTTACCGCTATGGATTTCATGGTGGTTTCAAACCACATGAAATCCATGGCGGTAAGCCAAGTCAAAATACCGCCGGCGGTATAGTGACGGCCGAGGGGCTGGAGACCCTGGTCTCCAGCCCGGTGGGCGGAACGGAGAACCGGCGGATGACCATGGCGGTAACCGCCTGTTGGCGGTCTTACCGCAGCTTCTCGGCCTTCCGCCAGGGTCATAATGACCCCCTCAGTGTGGGTTGTGCACCACCGTCAATTGTAAAAACATATAAATAATATTTCAGGAAAGTCGTAGAGTTTCATAGATTTCTTCCAAAAGGTTTATTTGATGCCTCAGTAGATTTATGAAGAGAAACAAAACAGCAGCCAACGCATTTCGCCCTATATACTTGGGCTTCTTCAGGGCTGCAAAAGTTAACAGATAACCATAAGACAGAAGTAAACTAACAATAGTATTTCTAACATTGCAAGACCAAAACATATAAAGCAAAACCAACAATTGCATAGTATAATTCACAAAAACACCAATTACATCCCGTATAAGTTTTGTTTCAAAAGTAGAAAAAGAATTTCTTCAAAAATATCATACTAATTGTGAGTCAGTCTTAAGTTGTAATTAGTAAGTGGAACCGACAAGGGAGAAGAATAAGAGGAAAAATAATCAAAAAGATCCAAGATTTGAATTAAAAAAATTGCATAGATCACGGAAAAGTGCACAATAGCAACATGCCATAACAGTTATACTGAGTGAAGTAATTCAACTAATCCGTAAACCAAGGTGCTACCAACATTGCCATAACACAAGATCAAGTGATCCATCACCAAAAAGTATAATTAACTGAAGCTCAAAATGAAGACTCGAGAGGAGGAGTAAACAAGTAGAATTAAACTAAATATACGCAAAAAGTGAGAGTAAGTACAGGAAAGCGAATAAAGAGAAGAACAGTTCACTAAGGAGAAACTCATACCGTGTAGTATGTTCGAATAATGGGTCAAAAGGTCGTTTGTAAAATGAGTATATAAGATGCCAACGAAGGTTCAAAGAACTGAAAATAAAATAACAAAAGCAAAGATAAAGAAGAGCGATTCATATGCTAAAACATAAAAAAGTAATAGAGTGGGGGCCGTAACCCACTAGTGTTGCTTTAAATGGATTAACATAGCTCCAAATGTAGATAAAGTGCTGTTGTTCAGCCTTACCGTAAATAATACTTTTGCAGAGTATTGTATTACCGGCCGGATTTTCCAAGTTAGAGAAAAAGGTGTAAAAGGACGGGCCCGGTCGCGTTGCCGCCCGTCATGTAGGTAGAGTACGCGGCACGTTCAAGTATTGACAGGATTCCGGCATAGAACGCCGAGAATTTATAAAAACCGCCGTACGTTGAATACAGAAGAATAGTGTGGAAACAGTAAAGGGACAAAGCCCAGGAAGCGCCGTAACGCGAGTGATTTGAGCGGCGGCCATTTTAAAATAGTCTATGGGTGTTCTTAGAATAAAAGTAAATGGAATCAGATGCCGTAGTTTCAAGCATGATATCATGTTTAGTAGTGGGATTTGTTGCAGTAATAGAATTATATTTCCTGAAATGTGTGTAAGACATGAAGAAAAGGAGTAAAAGCAAAAATAGAAATAGAATAAAACAGAGCAAGTGAAGCAAGCAATCCTCAGTGCAGAGTTAAAACAGTGAAAGACTATCAAGATCCCAATAGGAAAATAATGTCATAAGAAATATATATAATAATAATGTATAGTAAAATATATAACAGAAAGGGGGGGCCTATGATTTCTATTATAGTAAGATCTCAGTATAACAGAAAATTAAGTCTATTAATGTACAATAAGCATACATGTATACAAGCAGATATTATCAACACTGATAGCAAGACATGTGTTAAACCCTAGTACAATCTCAGATAGTATATGAAAAATATTAGTGTTTTACATGTGTATACATCGTCTTTAAACTCCTATTGTGTACAATGTTTTTTTAGAAATAACTATTAATAATCAGTACTCCACTGTGGCACTAGTAATGCCATTATAGATAATAGTGGAGTTCATGGTCAATGTTGTGCCCCAACAAAACCGTACGTAAGCGACAAATCCATTCCACTTCTCTTTTGCGTAATTGTAATTCTCTGTCACCCCCCCCCCGGGGTTCGGTGGAATATGGTCAATCCCATGGAATGAAATTACATTATAATGTTGATGTGTCGACATCATATGTAACGATAATGGATATCTATTGTTATTATTCCTGATGGCACGTATGTGCTCCTGTATTCGATGTTTCAATTGTCTTATGGTACTTCCCACATATATTTTGTTACATGTACATTTAAGAATATAGATTACAAATTTGGTGTTGCAATTAATAAAACTCTTAATAGAATAGACCCCTGTGTTATTGTAACAGAAAGTCCTAGTTTTATCCAAGCCGAAGGAACACACATTACATTCACGACATGTATAAAAGCCCAGAGGCTTAGCTGGAAGCCAAGAAGATACATTGGGTACAGACACATAGCTTGGACAAAGAAAGTCTCGTAATGTCTTACCTCTTCGGTAAGTGATTCGAGGTGTTGCGCGAAGGGACCCCTTAAGTCCGTGTAGATCAGTAAGTAAATACCAATGACGTTTGAGTATTTTATATATACCCTGGCTAAGCATTGTGTGTCTAGTTACAAAGGACAAGCGTTCATTGAGTATCTTCTTTTTTCTTTTTGATTTCAATAACAACCTGTCCTTTCTGGATGTTTTCATGATACGTTGTTCTGCATTACATAGAGTCTGATAGTTGTAACCTCTATTAATAAATCTCTGTTTAACAAGTCTAATTTGTTCATGAAAAAGGTCTTCAGTGCTACAATTTCTGCGCATGCGTATCATCTCACCAAAGGGAATATTGTTAATGGTGGAGGGGGGATGTGCACTTGTTGCATGTAAAAGACTGTTACAAGACATGGATTTCCTGTACAAAACACTCTGTATAGTGTTATTCAGAATGAAAAATCTGATATCCAAAAATTCAATACTGTCCCTACTGTAATGGAGACTAAGGCCCATATTTATACTTTTTGACGCAAAACTGCGCTAACGCAGTTTTGCGCCCAAAAAATTAGCGCCGGCTAACGCCATTCTGAAGCGCCATGCGGGCGCCGTATTTATTGAATGCGTTAGCCGACCGGCGCTGCCTGGTGTGCGTGAAAAAAAAACACGTACACCAGGCAGCGCCGGCGTAGGGAAAAATGGCGTTTGGGCGTCCACAAATGGGGCAAGTCAGGCTGAGGCAAAAAAATCGTCTTGACCCGATTTGCGCCATTTTTTTACGACGCCCATCCCCCATTGAAAAGACAGGAGTCATGCCCCCTTGCCCAATGGCCATGCCCAGGGGACTTCTGTCCCCTGGGCATGGTCATTGGGCATAGTGGCATGTAGGGGGGCACAAATCAGGCCCCCCTATGCCACAAAAAAAATTAAAAAAAATACTTACCTGGACTTACCTTAATGTCCCTGGGGTGGGTCCCTCCAGCCTTGGGTGTCCTCCTGGGGTGGGCAAGGGTGGCAGGGGGTGTCCCTGGGGGCAGGGGAGGGCACCTCTGGGCTCATTCTGAGCCCACAGGTCCCTTAACACCTGCCCTGACCCAGGCGCTAAAATCCGGCGCAAATGCAGGTTTTTTAGACCCGCCCACTCCCGGGCGTCATTTTTGCCCGGGAGTATAAATACGACGCAATAGCATCGCAGTCATTTTTTAAGACGGGAACGCCTATCTTGCATATCATTAACGCAAGGAAGGTGTTCACGCAAAAAAATGACGCTAATTCCATGGACTTTGTCGCCAGACGCGTCTAACGGCAAAGTATAAATATGGAGTTAGTTTTGCGTCTAATTTGCGTCGAAAAAAACGACGCAAATTCGGCGCAAACGGAGTATAAATATGCCCCTAAGTCTTACATTATAAGGATTATCGTTAAGAAATGCATGGTATAGAATTAATTGCTCTATTGATCCATTCCAGATCAAAATGATATCATCAATGTACCTCCCCCAAAATACAATTAATTCAGTCCAGGGGGAGGCATGTCTATCCCAAGCATGTATTTTTTCGAACCAGCCCATAAAAAGACAGGCATATGAAGGGGCAAATTTGGAACCCATCGCTGTCCCTTGTGTTTGTTGATACCATCTAGTGTTATGTATAAAATAATTTGTTGATAAGATGATATCAATCATGTCCAAAAGCATTTGATTATGATCATAATGGTCAGCAGAACGGGTGTTGAGAAATGAAGTAACTGCCAGTAGGCCAAACGGTTTTTGAATACAGGTGTAGAGGCTATTTACATCCATTGTAACAAATAGAAGGTCATTAGACCAAGGAAAATCTTCAAATTTGTTCAAAATGTCCTTGCTGTCCTGTATAAAAGACGGAAGGTTGCAAACAAATTTCTGTAAAAAAAATTCCACGAATTCCGATAATCTCTCAGTAGGGGAATCAATCCCAGATATGATCGGTCTGCCAGGAGGGAATATGCCTTCCTTGTGAATTTTTTGAAGAATATAAATGCAGGGATATCTAGGATATTTGACAACTAGGTATTTATACTCATGAACTGATAATAAACCTTGTTCGTGCCATCCCCATAGTTTATTATTAATATATTCAGTCAGTTCAAAAATAGGTTTGCTGTTGAGACATTTGTAACATGTTGTGTCTGATAATTGTCTATCAATTTCCTGCATGTAGTTATGTGTGTTCATAATGACTACATTCCCACCTTTATCAGCCTCTCGGATAACAATTGATCGATCTGTCCTAAGGTTAGTAAGAGCCTTCCGTTCACCAATAGACAAATTATCAATTTTGCGCCAGTTAGTGTAAGGATTGCCTAAAAATTTGTAAAGGTCAGATGATACTTTGTCCGCAAATAGATCAATATTACTGTGTGCAACAGTGGGTATAAATTTAGAACGTGGTCCGAGACCACTAGTTATATTAACATCCTCCATGATTCCTAAATCTGTCCTAATATTTTCAATGTCAATCTCACTGCCATTCTGTAAAGACATCAACAGTTGTATATCATGCAAGTCCGATATGGATTCAGTCACTGCTCCAGTATTGGTAGCAGTGGTGTCAATAGTCAATGATGTGGAAGTTTCGCTATTGGTAGTCCCCCTATTGTGAGTAGAAAAATAATTCCTAAGTTTTAGCAAACAAGTAAATTTGAATAGGTCCACAAAAGTTTCTACCTGGTCATTAGTTTGAGTTGGACAAAAACCTAGACCTTTACTGAGCAGATTAGACTCGGTAACGTTTAGGGACCAATTAGATAGATTAACAATGGTCAAATCACTTCCAGAATCATTGCTATAAGAGGTGATGAATCCTAATCTCTCTTCGAACGAGTTCGAATCCCTTGTTTTTCTAAGCTTTTTTCTCCATTGTTTCCCACCCCTTCTAGTCTTGTTTCTCTTCGGTTTGTTTTTGTTCCAAGACGTAGTCGTTCCATTTCGACTAAAAAACTGTTAGTTGAACTATGAGGGATTTCTTTAGAAGATTCACTATCCTGTGAGGTACTACTGTCTATAGAAGTTATAGAACTACCACTAGAGAGATCAGTATCGCTTGTGAATCTGCCCCTGTTGGTACCTGGTCCAGAAATCTTTACATTATCATATTTACGGGCAAAGGTGTAAACCCTGCCAAGTTTATAGTCAAGATCGTCGCGCTTGACCTTACGTATTTTTTTATCGCGTAGATAGATTTGATAGTCCTCAATTATTTTGTGAAGAATCTCATGGTTCTTATTTATTAAATCTTTTTGAGGGACTCCATCTATTTCGTTTTCAAGTATTGCAATATCACCCTGTAACTTGGCCACTTTTTTATCAGTGTGTTTGATTAGAATGCGCATCATATTAAATGATGCATTTTGCAAATTGTCCTCCCAATCCTTAAGTGCTTCATCATCTAGGTCCTCATAAGTAGGGAATATTAAGATTCTAAGACCTCTGGGTATCTTTTTATTATCTAGATATTTCTGTAATGTGGTCCCATCCCATTCTTTAACATTTGGGGTGTTTTTCCTTCACCCCTTTGGTTCCTTTGTGCAGTAGGGACTTTGCTGGTAGTGCACACCACATTCTACTGTACTATGGGCCTGATTCTAACTTTGGAGGATGGTGTTAAACCGTCCCAAAAGTGGCGGATATACCACCTACCGTATTACGAGTCCATTATATCCTATGGAACTCGTAATACGGTAGGTGGTATATCCGCCACTTTTGGGACGGTTTAACACCGTCCTCCAGAGTTAGAATCAGGCCCTATATGTCATTTATGTACACTTTGAATATTTAGAAACTACTAGGGATTGATGCGTTACTCCTTGGGGCTTACTGCACTTGGTTTTTGATTTAGTGACCCCCTCAGTGTTTAAGGATCAAACCTCAGAAGCAGAAAATCAAGACAACTCCCATGAAGCTGAGGAAGAGGAGGTAGGGTCTTCTGTTTCAGATGTAGGAGTCCCCTCAGTGGAGGATTTGTCTCTGGCAATATTGACCAAAAGGCTGGCTTTAGAAGCTCAACACTTGGGAATAGAGATTAAAAGAAAAGACTGGGCCCAGGACCCATCTCTTGTGGCAGAATAAAAGTAACTAGGGAGAAAGTGTAGTTTTTTTAACCTAAAACTCCCCAAATGAGTTGGCCCCAGTCTCAGAAGGTGAGGATATCATCAAATGGTTTTCTGCATATGATAGACCCTGCATAGCCAGGAAAGTAGATAGGAAACATTGGGGCTCTCTATTGTGGGAACTATTCTCAGATAAATACAGGGACAGACTCCTAACATTGAATGAGGTAGATGCTAAGTCCTATGACCTCATGAAGGCCACCCTGATTGAGGTCTTTGAACTTACCACTGAAGAATACAGAATACAATTCAGGGGGACTAAAGCAACCCAAATTCAGTCCTGGACAGAATTTATGGATGTTTCAGTAAAAGTGCTGGGTGGCTGGTTAGAAGATGACAAGGTACAAGATTTTGAAGGGCTTTACAATTTAATTGAAAAAGAGCATCTTTTGAGTAATTGTTACAATGATAAACGACATCAGTTGCTGGTAGACCCAGGTCCACTTTCTCCTTTAGAGGTGGGGAAGAGGGTCAACCACTGGGTCAAAACAAGAGTGACCACAACTACCACTCATGGGAAGACCAAAAGAATGAGACTAAAAAGCACTCCCCCTAAGGGCAAGATGGGAACCAAAACAAAACCAAAGTATTTCCATCAACCCCTAAAACCTGCTCAGGAGGGGGGCCACAAGACTCCTCAAAGTCTAAGGATGGGTACAAAGGTAGACACTTTGATTCCAACAAGGCTTGGTGCCATGATTGCAAAAACAAAGGACACCAAACTGGAAACCTTAGCTGTAAAAACATAAATAATGCCTCTAGTCCACATGTAGTAAATGCAGTTGCAAATCTCCAGCTGGGATTACAGTTGTGGCCTGACCATGTCAGTCAAACCACAGAGGCAACATTCGTCACAGAGGGAGGGATAGACTGTGCTGCCTGGCCTACTAACATGCAAAAATACAGGCAGCACCCTTTGATTAATGGGACTAAGGGAGACACCTAGAGGGATACTGGGGGTAGTGTCATCATGGTGACCCAGAACCTGGTCCACTCTGATCAGTACCTGAGAGGGAAAATCTTTCCTGTCCCCAATGCTTAAAATGTCACAAAGATTCATCACATGACAATGGTATCTTTTGACTAGGGGAGTAGTTAGACAAAAAGAAGTGGCTGTGTCCCCATCCATATCTGTAGACTGTCTGCTTGGAAATGACCTGGAGAATTCCCCCGGACTGAAGTAGAACTCGGGACCCATGCAGCAATGCTTGGTATCCCAGACTGGGGTTGTGTCAGAACAAGGGCACAGAGCAAACCACAAAGTGAACAAGAAGAGTTAGATCCTGGAAGAATGGACCAACCCTCCAAGAGAAAAGGCAAGAAGACATTGCCCACAGGGTCTGTTGGGAGAATGGACTCCTATACACAGAGACCAGAGACCTCAAACCTGGGGCTACCAGGAGGGTGGTAGTGCCCATGCATTGCAGAGAGTTTCTTCTCTCTTTAGTCCGTGACATTCCCCTGGCTGGGCATCTGGACCAAAACAAATTTTGGAGCAGGTTAGTGAATCACTTTTACTGGACTGGAATGTCCCAAAAGGTGAAATACTTTTGCCAGTCCTGTGTCTCCTACCAAGCCAGTGGTAAGGCAGGAGGCCACCGGAAGGCCCCCTTAATCCTACTACCTGTGGTTAGGGTACCCTTTGAAATGGTAGGTGGTGATATTGTTGGGTCCCTTGACCCTCAAACAATCTCAGGAAATAGGTATATCCTAGTGGTAGTGGATCATGCCACTAGATATCCTGCAGCTATTCCTCTTAGGACCATCACTGCCCCTGCAGTGGGTATTTTTACTAGGGTTGGCTTTCCTAAAGAGGCAATATCAGACAGGGGTTAAAACTTCATGTTTGCATACTGAAAACCCATATAGCAGGACTGTAGTGTGACTTATAAGTTTATTACCTCACACCATCCACAGACCAATGGGCTGGTTAAACGATTTAACCAAACACTAGAAGGCACGATTGGAGGACTCACCAAAAAACTCAGGAGGAGATGAGATGTTTTATTTTTATGTCTGCTTTTTGTATACAGGGAAGTTCCACAAAAGGGAGTTGGGTTTTCACCCTCTGAGCTTTGTTCGGGCATCCTGTTAGAGGTCCATTGCATTTTGTTAGGGAAGGCTGGGAGAGGCCTCTGAAGAGCCCAAATAGGACATTGTGGACTATGTACTTGGCCTTCATTCCAGGATTACTGAGTATATAAAAAAGGAAGCAAAAGTCTTGAGGTCAGTCAGGAGCTCCAGAAGCACTGGTATGACCAAATGTTGCTATGGTGGAGTTCCAACCCAGGGAGAGTGTTTGGGTGTTGGAGTCTGTGACTCCTAGGGCCCTCCAAGACAAGTGGTCTGGGCCCTATCCCATACTTAAGAGAAACGAGGAGGTCACCTACTTAGTTGAACTTGACAGTTTCAAGAATCCCAAAAGAATAACACATGTCAACAGCCTGAAGGCCAATTTTGACAGAGCTGATGTGTCAATGCTCATGTTTACAAATGAGGGACAAGGAGAAGAGAATGATCCTCTCTCTGATCTCCTCTACAGCAACCCACACTATGGTTCTGTTGATGGAGTGGCCTTGTCAGACACCCTCACAGAACAACAGCAGGCTGATAGCAGGCAAGTCCTCAACCAGTATGGTGAACTGTTCTCTTTGACCCCTGGTTGGACTAGCTGGTGTACCTATGATGTGGACACTGGAGACAGCTTGCCTATCAAAAACAACATTTGTAGACAGTCAAACCATGTCAGAGAAAGCATCAACATTGAAGTAAAAAAGATGCTGGATTTGGGTGTCATTGAACCCTCTGAGAGTCCCTCGGCTAGCCCAGTAGTTTTACTACCCAAACCTCACTCCAAGGTAGAGAAAAGGAAAATGAGGTTCTGTGTGCACTATAGGGGCCTCGGTACTGTAACACAAACTAAAGCACACCCAATTATGAGAGCTGATGAGCTCATACACTGATTAGGGGCAGCCAAGTACCTGAGTACCTTTCAACTTAAATCTGGGTACTGGCAGATTGGCCAGGCCTCTGGAGCAAAAAAAGAGATCAGCATTTTCCACCCTAAGTGGGCACTATCAGCTCACTGTAATACCTTTTGGATTAAAGAATGCCCTTACCACTTCCCAAATGTTGGTGAACCAAGTCCTAGCTGGGTTGGAATCCTTCAGTGCAGCTTATCTAGATAATATTGCTTTCTACAGCTCCACCTGGCAGGATCACCTGACCCACCTGGAAAAGGTCATTGAGGCTCTGCAAAAGGCAGGACTAACTGTCAAGGCTAGTAAGTGCCAGATAGGGAGGAGAAAGTTGTATATTTGGCCCACCAGGTAGGTGGAGGTCATGTTCAACCACTACAGCCTAGGATCCAGAAAATTCTGGCTGGGGAGCCTTCTACAACCAGACTCAGGTCAGAACATTTCTTGGCTTCACTGGGAACTACAGGAGGGCTTGTGAAGAATTATGGTGCCATAGTGCCCCCCTCACAGAACATGCCTCTAAAAAATGCCCAAAAAGATTAACTGGACAGTGAGTTGTCAAAAGGCTTTAGACAATCTGAGGGATGCAATCTACTCTTCAAGTATATTGCAGGGCACCAGATTACTCCAGACAGTTTATTGTCTGAACAGATGTCTCTGAAACTTGGAGAGGAGCAATCCTAGCCAAGACCAATGATGAGGGACATGACCAGCCTGCTGCTTTTATAAGCATAAGATTACTCCCCAATGAGCATCAATGGAGTGCCATATAGAGAGACGCTTTTGCTGTGGTCTGGGTCTTGAAGAAGCTGATGCCATACTTTTTTGGCTGTCACTTAATAGTTTAGACAGACCACAGGCCTATCATGTGGCTTCAACAATTGAAATGTGAAAACCTTTAACTGCTTAGGTGGTCCATATCCTTACAGGGAATACATTTTGAAGTGGAACACAGACATGTGACTGCCCACACCAATGCAGATTGCCTTTCCAGGTTTCTCCATTTAGAGGATGAAGACTCACCAGGGGAAGGGTAGTTTAATCCCCTTCTGTTTGGGGGGGAGGTAGTGTGAGAAATAGCCTCTTTTGACATGGTAGCCCCGCACTTTTGGCCTGGAAAATGACATGGTTTCAAACTGTAAGTGCCCTGTGCCCCTGCTAAACAGGTTCCCAGGACCAGATCTCTTTCCCCAAAACTGTACTGTGTTTGACACATCAGCCACCTTTATGTGTCCCTCGTAAACGGTATCCCTGGTACCTAGGGCATGGGTACTGAGGAGGACTCTTCAGAGCTGCAACACCAATTGTGCAACTCTGAGAGGCCATAAACAGCCTCATGCAGACTGCCATTGCAAGTGCATGACAAGGTATATCCAAAGTTGCAAACCAAGAGTGTCCTGTCCACTAACACTGCATGCACTATAGGTAAGTCACCTCTCTGGCAGGCCTTAAGGCCCTAAGAAGGCTGCACTATAATGCATGTGAGGACATATGTGTGCATAAGCAAATGTGCCCCTACTGTGTCTTTGCTAACTGTGGGACATAGTAAGTGTAAAGGAAAGTCATAGCAAATGCAAATGCTGGACACTGGTACAAGTGTCCCAGCTAAATGATGGCCTCTTTGAACCCTGGGTTGTTTGGTATCAAACAACTCAGAATAATAAACTCACACAGATGGCAGTGTTGGATTTATTATAAAATTTACCCAGAGGACTCCTTTGAGGTGGCCCCTGCAAAACGTAACAGCCCTTGCATCATTGCAGACTGTTCCTAACCAGCCTGCCACCATCAGACATGATTCTGGACTCCTGGGGTGAGAGCCTTTTGCTCCCAGGAGCCAGAACACTAAGCCTTTCCTGAGTGAAGATGTTACCCCTACACCTCCAGGCAGGTACCCTGCACCACCAGTCTGCTTCAAAGGCTTTGTCACCTTTGAAATCTGACCTTCATCTTGGCTACTAGCAGCAGATGGTGGCCCAATGGTTTTCTCCCAACTTTAGGCAGGAAAACTGGTAGGAAAACCTAGCTAGGTTAGGAGAAGTGGCCATCCCCAGCCGGCACCACCCCTCAGGTGTGGCAGGCAAGGTGACCACTCCATTTAATTTTCCTCTTTCTTGAATGGTAAGAAAATATCCAATCAGGGTTAGGGATGCAACTCTTCCCAAAGGAAGTGGTCAGTTATGGGCTAAGGTAGGTGGGCTATTGGCCACCACTATGTACTCCCCCTTATGCCTTCTAAATTTAGTATTTAGAGGGCACCCCCAGACCAAGAGATTGGATTTGATAGATACAAGAAGATCAGGAAGAAAGAAGACCCAAGGCACGAGAACTGAATCCCTGCTGCACAAAGACAAAAGATGCCAAACCCTACCTGCTGCTCCAAGGACTTGACAATCACTACTGAGGTGTTGCCTGGAAACTTGAAAGATTCTACATAACACTGGAGCACCTCCAGCCTTCTACAAATTGCCAAGAACCTCCCTTTCAGTGAAGGCATCATTCCCTGCACCCAGCAGGCAGGGAACCCGTGAAGTCCAGAAGAGTGATCAGCTGCTGGACAATGACCCGGACTCAGTAGCCCAGCTAAGTTCTGTACAACAGCCCTCAAGGGAAATACCTGCCACCATGTCAAGTTTGGTGGCACTGCAACTCTCCGTGGCTGTGGCGTACTACTACCCAGGGTAGCAGACACCCACTGTTGGACACTTGGAAGCAAAGTCTACTCTGGACATCGAAAAGCCCAGAAGTAAGCATCAGTCAAGGTCCTTCAGGACACCCAATAACTACCCCCAGGGTGGCCCTGCTGACCTGCAATCCACCCTCAAAGTCACATGCTTCAGCACCAGAAAGTAGCAGGAAAAGCAACCACAACCAACTTCTGGTGTGGGCACCCTCCCTATGGCTCCCATGCCCAAGAGAGCTGTGACTTCCTGGCAGAGGAGGGGAAGATTATCCTCCATCAGCCTGTCTTGCGATGGTAGCTTGGAGGGAGGGGTGATCAAAAGGGGAGGGAGTAGTCCCTTTGGACTTTATGCAACTGTCCAATGTTATGGCCTGCCACTGGGGCAGGTGATTGTGTATCCTGCAGCCAATTGGATGTCCATGTTGGTATGAGGGCACATTAGGAAGGTGCACCTATAGCCATGCCTTGCAGTCAACATCCCTTTGTAAAACCAACCCCATGCTGCGCATGGCCTTCTGTCGTGTGCAGTAGGGGGTTGGCTCTATGGCCTGGCCATGGGGACCCCATCCCGCAAACCTTTTTGTTATTTAAAGGGGAGAACAGTTGCATGGAGAAGGGTTGCGTGGACCCCATTCCCAGAGCCCCCTATTTAAATAAAGGGGAGGAGGCATGTGGCCCACCTTCCCAAGCCTTGTTAGGTTATGGAGACACCCTCCCCTAGGCCCACTCTTTAAATAAAGGAGAGTGGCTGAATGTGGTTTTCCTCCTTTCAATGATTTTGCCCCAGAGAACCCAAACCCGGGGCCTGATATAATTTTACAGGTAATGCGGCATGCAGCCCTTCCCTCACTGGGATGATTTCTGCCTCTGTGTCCTGGCGTGATTTATAAGGGAGTGGAGAATGTAGCCCCCTCCCCGGCTGACTCCCGGCCCAGGAAACAAATCCCATGGGCACTGTACAGTTAAGGGTGAGTGCTCTGGTTTCTACCCAGGGCACCCAGCATACTCTCATTGGAGGCAATGGAGAGATCCCCAAGACCCCCACAGCCCTAACTGCCTCCCTGCCTCCAGCAGGAGCTGACATTGCTACTACCCAGCGGGAGTAGCTAATAATGTTGCTCCCTCCAACCAGGAACAATATTTATATCTGTGACAATAATCCATCAAGGATTTCAGATCATTTTTCAACGTGGAGTTGCAGAGAAAATACACTTGCTTTGCTTGGCCAAGAGCAAGAAGTTAGGATGATTTCTCCTTTACAGAAGCAGAGCTACAACTGGGTCACCTGCTATGTTTATATTTCAAAGTAATTCCCCTTGAGTTTTCATTTTTGTGAAATGAGCATCAGTGCCAGAATATCCTCACCTCACCTGCTTCTTTATTTAAGAAGAGTCACTCAAAATATCTACCCAACTGGACTACTTTCTACTGGCCCTCATTGGTGGCTTCTGGGGAGCCCCAGTGGCCCCAGCCTGCTATCTGCAACCATTGGGAGCCTGCATTCCTCCTGCCTACAGGAAGCTATTAATAATGTTGCTCCCTGAGGGCAGCAGAAATATTTAGATCTGCTTCCCTGACCCCATCCCTGCAGGCAGGGAAACAGATTTCAAATCCACCCCTGCGGAGTAGGAGCATTTTTTAAGCTTGTGCCAGCTGAGAAAAGACTTTAGCCCTCAGCCGCCCGCCAAGATCTGACCGCGTGGTCATTTTGAGATCCCTGCTGGGCCGGCGGGGATCTCGGCCGCAACACAGGAGCCGGCTCCAAATGGAGCCGGCGGTGTTGCGGCCGTGCGACGGGTGCAGTTGCACCTGTCGCGCTTTTCACTGTCTGCATTGCAGACAGTGAAAAGCTGCACGGGGCCCTGTCAGGGGGCCCGCGACTCCCCGTACCGCCAGCCTTTTCCTGGCAGTTCAAACTGCCAGGAAAAGGCGGGCGGTAGGGGGACTCGTAATCCCCTGGGCAGCGCAGCTAGCAGCACTGCCCTGGTGGATTAGAACCGCAGGGGCCATTGTGCCGGAAAACCGCTGACCCCGGTGGTGCGACCGCGGCGCTTCCGCCGCGGTCGTAATGACCCGGAATGCATACCCAGCCTGTTGGAGGTGATTCCGTCGCAACAGCCCTGGAGGTCTTGGACCGCCAGGGTTGTAATGACCCCCTTTGTGTTGGCTTCCACTAGGTGGGACATTTAAAAATGCTCCAGCTAAGCAAGATCATACACAGATTTTCCAGCCCCCACCAATGAGGGCAGGGAAACCCATGTGTGCCAGAGTGAGCGTCCCAGAACATAGCCTGTGAGCCACCCCCTAGGGTGGGTTCCCCGAGCCCATTAGTGGTTCAGGGAGGGGGCTGCATGATCCCCTTCTCATTAATTATGTCAGCCCCGTAGTTAATCTTCCTGGGGCTTCTTGAAGTGATCACCCTGGTGGTGGGTTCCTAGGCCTCTAAGGGCTCAGGGAGGGGGGTCACCTATGCCCTCTCCTCATTAAAACATTTTTGGTTCCCAGGGTAGGCTCCCCAGAGCTTATATTTAAAAAATGTGGCCCGGCGGCCAGTTTGTTTGATACCACAATCATAGCAACATTTGCCATTTCTTTTCTTTTTTTGCCCCTGCTAGTACATAAGAATCAAGTTACATTTGTTTCAGTGTGTTCATCATGCAACTCCATGTATACACTGTTGCACCTCCTCTGGCTCAAAATACATGCAACAGATGAATGGGAAGCCCTCTCCCTCTATACCAAAAAGGTGTTTGATGGAGTGGACTAGGGCTACCTCTTTTGTGTGCTCATCAAGATGGGCATGGACCCCATTTGTCTGACCATGAGATAGTGGCTCTAACCAAAATCCTCAGCCATTGTGAACTGTACTGATTGTTTTCGGGAAAATGTAGCATCTTTAGAAGTGTTGTGACCCAGCTCCCTTGCTATTCTCACTGGCTGTGAAGCCTTTAGCCATCCCCATTTGTCATGCAAATGACATTGGGAGCAAAGAAACCCAGGCTGGCAACTTAAAACTGATGGTCTATGCTGATGACATTGCACTGACATAGACCTCTCCTAGCATCTCTATTCCAGCCCTCATGAAGGTGATATCCTTTATTCAACATCTTCTAGTTACAAAGTCAACTGAACTAAGAATTGGGCTCTACCAATGACACTTAATACAAAAGTCCACTCCTTGCATGGTCTTCCATTTCAATGGGTTCAAGCTGGAACTAAACACTTGGGCATTCTAGAGAACAATGATCCTCAGGCAGTGGTTATGGATAATATGGCAATCTTAGCACAAATGCAAAATCACTTGGCAACCTGGAACAAGCTCAACAAATCTATGCGGGGCATATTCAGATGATTGAACTGTTGATTGCCCCTTTAAAAGCTGAATTTAAAATGACAACTGGCAAGGCCCCCTCCAAGACTGGCAGAAAGAAAACTACATGCAATCACAATGAGTGGCACTTTGAACCACCTCAACATTGAAATGTACATATGGCGGAGCATTTAGTACAAGTAACCTATCATATTCATTTGGACCTGGGTATGACAGATTGGGTCTACTGGAGAACCATTAACATGGAACCCCAGTCTTCTCTCAGAAACATTCCCGCTCTAGAGACTAAACAAAATCCCAATAAGGTGAGATCTGTGGAGATGTGGGTGATGTGCAATACAATTCTTAAACAATACTAATTTCTACATTCAAAAGCTCCTTTTTCAAACAATATGGAAATTCAATTAGCAACAAAGTTACTTCACTGACCACACTGGGAATGCTGTGGAATCTTATCAATTGTGCATTTGAAGTGGGGGAGACTTCAAAGAAGAAGTGCAAAGTGGTCCTCCCTTCCTGCCCTGGCTCCAGACTCACTACAGGGGGTTAAGCTGTCCTTTATGTGGGGACAGGACACAGCCTATCAAGATATAAGTGTGAGTCTGTGTCCAGCTCCTCCCTCCCATCCTGCACAGGATGGCCTAGCGGAATGTGGATGGCCCATCAGTCACACCTAAGCTCCGTTTGTGTGTGGCTGTCTATAGGGAATGCACAGGTCCAGAACTGTACCAAAATGTTGGTGTCTGAGGTCAAATATTTATACTTGACGCCTCCTTTGAGATGGAAGAAGCTTCTAGCAGTGCACAAGTTTCCTGCTTCCCCTTCCCTGACTCCAGACTAGCTACAGGGGTATGTGATCCTTTGTGTGCAGGCAACACACAACCTATGCAGATGTAAGTTGAGCTGTGCTTAACTCTACACTCCCATCCTGCCAGTGATGGCCTGTCCAGGCACACCAAAGCTCTCTCTAGTGTGTGCTGTCTAGGAAGAATACAAAAAGTGCAACTGTCAACTATACCCAGTAATGTGACCCAGAGACAGGCTACAGGTACTGCATGGCTGAGGAAGGTAAATGCCAACTCTTTAAATGTGGCAGTTTCAAAATTGTAATACAAGTTTCGACTTTACCACAAAATAGGATTTTTCATTGCAAATTCAAAGACTCCAAAAATTATATATTTTACATGTTCCTACTTTGGGACATACAGCTTATTAAATGTAATAAGGTAGATCCAGTATTATCCTATGAAAGAGGTAGGTCTTGCAATAGTGACAATAGTGAAAAACAAATGTAAGAGTTTTTTACTTTCAGGACATGTACAATTTAAAACTACATGACCTTCTTTTTAAACACACTGCACTCTGCCTTCTGGGCTGTCAAGTGCCTACCCAAAGGGTGACACGTGTATTAAAATGGAAAAGTTGGAGCTGACAAAAGGTCCAAATGACAGTTTGAAACTGAACACACAGGTTGCCATAGTAGACCTGAAACTTGTTTAAAGTGTTATTTAAGTGGGTGGCACAATCATATTTTGCAGGACCTGGATACATGTATTTCTACTTTACTAAGGACTTATAAGTAAATTAAATTTTCCAATTGAGAATAAGCCAATGTTACCATGTTTAAGGAGTGAGCACACACACTTTAGTACTGATTAGCAGTGATACAGTGCATGGAGCCCTATGGCCAGCAATAACAAGATCAGAAAAATATGGAGGAGTAAAGCAAAATGTTTTGGAGAAGACCACCCTAATGTTGGGTGGTTTAGCACCAAGCCCAACTGGCACCTTCTAACTTTGTAATCTCTGCATTACATGTCTACACCCTGCCTTTGCAAGGCTTGTTTGTTGCCATGATTATTTTCTGGATTTCCTTGTGCACTGTGCAACATAGCTCCAACTTCAAAGATCTATCAAACCAAAATCTGTCATAAAAGATGTAATAAATGCAGCTGTCATGTGTTTAGATTGTTTTTCATCTTTCTTTAGGGCATCTGAATCCAGTGCCTGCAAAAATGTATAATCACTCCCTATGATAATGGGACCCCTTAAACTTCCAGCCATGGAGTACAGTTGTTGCAGGGCATTCACCTGGTCTTTCATGGGTCCATAGTAATTGACAAAATTACAGATTTTGTCCCTTACCATTGTTCTAACCCAAAGCCATCTTCCTATGGGATCAGAATTAACCTTAATAATTCCCAGCCTCAAGGTGTGCCTAAAGAAAATGGCCACTCCTCTGTTGAGCCACTCTTACAGATGTGACCAAAGCCTATGAAATCTAGTCAAGCATTGATAATCTAAGTTATTAGATTGTAAGTGGATTTCTTGCCGAAACAATACATCTATAGTGAATTAAACAAGCTCATGGCAGCTCAAAACATCTGAATGTTGTTTTATCTCATTTGTGTTACACAAAGCGATTTTAACTATTTCCATGGAATGCCTTTTATCTACTTGTGGGATTTTTTCACAGCTGAATTCTTAGGAACTGCATTTTGATGGAGCGCCACTTGGTCTCACAAGAATGAAGTTCATTTATCGATGATATTGGATGACTGCTTATTTTCTGTGGTGATTTGGGCAGGATGCAGAATTTCATTAGATAGAATATTACATTTCCTCACTATAGACTTTTACTTGTATAGGTGTATAATGTAGCCGAGCAGACTGGCAAACAGGCAAGTAACAGATTATTAGGAAGCGGTCTGTAAACTCTACCTGACAAGCCATATCTGGTCATAGATTGCCCTTACTTCGTCACAGTGGTGCCATGAGTTTCTTCCCCAACTCCTTGAGAGCGACTGGAGAAAGCATTAACACTTCTAAATGAGGAGACAGGCTTATAGCTTCCACCAGGCCTGTAGCATCGACCAGGCCTCTTATCATCTTAATTGTTAAAGCAAATAGGTACTAGTCTGGTTAACTTGAAGATGAGTAGCCCAAACAGCCACAGTATCAACACTGGGCCAGATTCTTCCAAATGGCCATATGTCTCTAAACACTTGCACTAAGCACTCTGGGGTGAGGCAGACTGAATCCTGGCCCCTTGATATATCTCCATAAAAAATAGTGGTCCAGAGATTTTTAGGGCCATATTTATACTTTTTGACGCACAACTGCGCCAACGCAGTTGTGCGTCAAAACTTTTAACGCCGGCTAACGCCATTCCAAAGCGCCATGCGGGTGCCTTATTTATGGAATGCCGTTAGCCGGCGCAGCTGACTGGTGTGCGTCAAAAAAAATGACCCACACCAGGCAGCGCCGGCGTAGGGGAAAATGGAGCTTGGGCGTCAAAAAATGGGGCAAGTCAGGTCTGAGTCAAAATATTGGCCTCAACCCGATTTGCGCCATTTTTTTTTACTCCCAACCCCCATTGAAATGACTCCTGTCTTAGCACAGAGAGGAGTCATGCCCCCTTGCCCAATGGCCATGCCCAGGGGACTTATGTCCCCTGGGCATGGTCATTGGGCATAGTGGCATGTAGGGGGGAACAAATCAGGCCCCCCTATGCCACAAAAAAAAATATATATACTTACCTGAACTTACCTTAAGTTCCCTGGGATGGGTCCCTCCATCCTTGGGTGTCCTCCTGGGGTGGGCAAGGGTGGCAGGGGGTGTCCCTGGGGGCATGGGAGGGCACCTCTGGGCTCCTTCCGAGCCCACAGGTCCCTTAACGCCTGCCCTGACCAGGCGTTAAAAAATTACGCAAAAGCGGCTGGACGTCATTTTTTTTGACCCGCCCACTCCCGTGCGTCATATTTGCACGGGAGTTTAAATAAGGCGCACATGCCTTGGAGTCATTTTTTAGACGGGAACGCCTACCTTGCATATCATTAACGCAAGGTAGGTGTCCACACAAAAAAATTATGCAAACTCCAAGATCTTTGGCGCTAGACGGGTCTAACGCCAAAGTATAAATATGGAGTTAGCTTTGCGTCGGATTTGCGTAAAAAAAAACAACGCAATTCCGGCGCAAACAGAGTATAAATATGCCCCTTCGTTTTTATTTGTGTTTTTCTATTATTACAGAAGTCATTTAGCTTGGGTACACATTGCTAATCCAGACCAATTTTTTCTGGCCAACATTTAAAAAAATTACGGATGCGTTGCAGTGATGATGTAATATTTTAGAAATCATGAAACCTATACACTTCATTTTGGTGTCAAAACATATGTTTTGTGGGTCAAGTAGTCTTATAGAGACAGAAAATAACTTGTCAGAGCAACCCTTCCACTGTTTTCTAAAACAGCAGCTCTCTAATGATGTTTTATAGCCATCATTTTGGTAATTTATTTTAATATTAATTGTGTTTTTATGTTTTCCATTGATTTAAATTCATAAACATGAGCGAAGCAGGTGGTAGCAGAGGATCTTTATCTCCTGACAGAGTGTTGCTAACTACAAAATCTTCAAAATTTGAGGACTCCTTCAAAAAAGTAAAATATGTCATGTGGCAAACTAATCCAAAAGAAAACCTAACACCAACTACGGCTGAACAGAGGAGAGTCCATGATGCTGCAGAAATATGGCAAGACGAAGTTCACAAAAGATTGAAACTGATGGGTGAAGAGGATCAAATATTTTATCATTGTGCTACAAGTCGTATACAATGGGAAAAAAAAGCCTAGAAAAGATTGGCAAACAATAACAGAAATCACTGATTCAACACAAGAATCAAAGTCTTCTGATGAAGCGACAGCAAACAAACCCAATGCCCATCCACTTGGAAGATCGATGGCTACCCCTCATATACCTCCAACAACTGATGAGAGAGCAGAAATGTATTATCTGTGGTTTATCCAGAACAAGGGCCAAAGGGATTGATGAAATCACAAAGTACAGAGTATGTGAGTCTCAAGGGGTAAACCTGTTTTTATCTGCAGTTAGTTTCAGCCAAGTAACTGATCTAAACAGCAAGGTGAATGTATTTGCAGTGGATTTGTATGCCCACTCGAACTGCATGTGTGCATACATTCGAAAATGTGAATGTACAATGAGGTCCCAGCAGCAACATAATTACCAGCCTCAGTTAAGTTTGCACCCTTTGAAAAGTCAAATTAAGTTTCAGAAACACTCTTGAGTGCTGGCTACGGCTTCATACGCAGTAGCAACAGAAAAATAATGGTCAACATTTATGAAACTGTATTGATACATAATACTGAAATTAAGATTTTTCTTTAGTCTAACAAAAAAAATGAGCCACTTATAGTATTTTCAGTCGATTTGACTCCTGAAGTTCTTGCTGCCAAAATGAGATTACAAGACGTAGTAAAATCAGTAGCAACCAATTTAAGAAAAATCCTGAAAGATTTAGATGTTGGATTTAATGTCAAATTTTGTGATGCTCCAGAGCTTCGCAAATCATAGGAGTCAACAAGAATGCCTCACATTGTCCTAACATTTTGTACATCATCCTTTAATATTAGGAAAGCAAAACTGTTACAAGCTAAAGTTCTTAAGTTCAGAAGCTGAAAACATTGGTGATTGCTTTGAAGATATAAGCGAAGAAGTGGAAGACAATCCCAAGAACCAACAACTTTATGCTGTACAAATGTACTGTCGTTTCCAAATCATGTTTTATGAATTACATCACAGCAAAAAGAAAACTGTGCCAAAAATGATGACTGCCGACACAATTTATGAGAAGATCAAAAGTAGATAGCTGATCACTTCAATGAATAGGGTTGGTGTATCAACAAGTTATAATGACATAGTACGGAGCAAGAGGTTGTTAGCAGCTAATGCTGTAAAATCTTGTGAATCCAAAAGCACATCACTTCCAAGTCACTTCATCAGGAAAGGATTTACAATTGCTGCTCTTGATAATTTAGATTTTGAAGACAGATCTTCTTTGTCTGGAACATCCAGCAGACATGATACTGTCATGGTGCTTTTTCAAGACTGTACCAATGAAGTAGCTGCTGGAAAATGAGCGGTGCCAGCTGCAGGCATAAACAAACAAAGCTGCAATCTTAAAACCCAACTGCCTTGCCAACGTGTACATAATCACTACAAGGCATCAACACGTCCCAATCTACTAGAAATTTTCAATGTGGCTGAGGACACCATTCTTCTATTACCTAAAGTTGTGGTCTGTAAAGCTGATTTAATTGAATGTATCATATTGCTATTTGGTGCAGACTGAAGGTTGAAGAAAAGCCAGTTCCTCTGTGAGCTGGAATTCATGCTCTGATCTCCCAGAATACCGTTCCACTGAAAAAGGTTGGGTTTGTACCAGTTATATCATCTTCAGTCACAAACTACACAACAGTATACACAGCTCTAAAGAATTTCCAAAATGTGCGTGCTCAGTTTGAAGACCAGCCTCTCCTGCCAATTTTCTGTGATGAAGCTGTTTTCCGTATTGTAGCTGACATGATTATGAGCAGTCCAGTAGAATTTAATGATCTTTATCCAATAATGGGAGTTTTCCACATGACAAAACTTGGGTTGCGGTTTGCAGAATGTTTTCTTAGTGGATGTGGCATAGACAATGCACTGTTTGGGCTGAAATCTCTAGAATCAAAACTCTCCAGCCAGTATTGAGTGGAACTCATCATGTTTGTTTGTTCCAAGGTGTGCTCATCATAGCTGAGGCTATAGAAACATTGCATTGGAATGCCTTCTGGAACAAGAATGACAAATTAGGTTTTGTATATCTTCTCTCAGAAGTGAATAAGGCACAGCGTGCACTTAATTCAAAAGACATAATGCAAAACCAGGCAATGTTTAATACACTCAGTTCAAAATCAGAAAACCTGAAAACCAAGTTTGTACAGTTTGTCAAAGAATGTGAAGAAAAATCAGAACTTTGCAAGTACTGGGGAAATGTTTTACACATGATAGCTCTGGTGAAGAACTTAGTACATGCTGATTGGGAAGGTGATTGGGAGCTGCACATAAAGGCTGTGGAGTCACTGATTGCAGTGTTTTGTGAATATTTGAAAAGAGTGAAGAAGCTAAAGGTGGAAAAACCATACCTCTACAAAAAAAATCACCCAAAGACATTTTGTGGTGAAAGACAGAGAGGAAAGGTTCAACGCTGTGGCTCTGGATATGAAACTGGAGCAGATGATCCAGAGATCACAGAAAAGCACCAAGGGAATTGCTGGTCAGACACTTAAAAGTGAATATGTTTCTCAATGGCAGCTATTTTACCATGAAGTCCTTTCTATTTGCAATGTTTTCAGAGAGATTACAATTTCAAAATTAATGGACCATCGTGAAACTGTTCCTCACCACAAACTTTAGGGAAAGAGAGGGGAATGTTTTAATAAACATGTTGACAGCCTTCTTTATTTCATGCAGCAGTGAGGAAACCCCTTTGAAATTACTAAGCCTGTGCGACTAAACAACTTTGTTACCAAACAATATGAGGTTAACAATGTAAAGACACATCTATTAGATGTCCTGGAACATGGATCAAAACCATATGCAGAACTGAAGCAGGAGAGATTTGTGCTGAAAGAGAAAAAGCTGCTTGACATAATAGCTAAAGCTAAACGTCCATGCTTTAATTGCCATAGTTAGAGTTTCATCTTACCAGCCACTAAAAAACAGATTAGAAAAAAACATATTTCACAAGCACATAGAGAGATGGATGTAGCAAAAGAAAGGGGCCAATTTATCAAGGACATATGGTCGCATGATCTTCTTCCAACCAACGCCTTACATGATAGAGTTGCTGCAACCAAACCAGTGAAGCACAAACTTGTACAAGAGCTCAAAAAAACACTTTCACCTGAATAATATTGCTTCAAAAATATGTCCTCATTGAAAACTGCCGTTGTTGTGGAGTATATGCCACAATTGCGAATGGTCAAGATTTCATCCATGCAAAACTTCAGAGAGGTCGTTCAGACTATTCTACAGATATCAAAGTCAGTGTGTACTGTGCAAGAACTGCACATTGTCCTTGACAGTTATCTTGAACTATGTCTTAAAATGGGAGAGAATCAGACGAATGTCTACAAATGGAACAATTGACCATGCCTGCATCAACAAATCAACACCATTACCTGTGCAACTTGATAAATTCTGGTCATCAACATCGAACAAGATGAAGTTGGAGATGTTAACTCGCCAAAATATTTCTGATGCTTCAGTGAATATGGACTTACAAATAATTGCAAGTGGAGTGCTTGTCAACGAGGAGTTGGTACCTGCAAAGATATATTTTAAAGAACTTACCAGCAAATTCAAGGAAGCTAACATGTTGAGTGAGCTGTTCGAAATGGGTCTATTCGGGTCATACTGTCAAATAAAACAGTTGTTATTATTGTGCTACTAAGATTTGTTCCAATGTTTATAAGTCAAGGATTGTCGGAGTAATGTATATGTTATGGAACAGCCGATAAAAGACACTGAAACCTGCTTCATATTTTGTACAAGGAACTTGACCCAGAGGTGCCCAGTGTTCTTATCAAGGCACATATTCTTACAGGTGATGACACTATGAGCAAAATTGGAACAAAGCTTAGAGCTTTACCTGCTGAACCTGTGAAGTTTCTAAAAGGATTTGCTGGGACAGAAGAAGAATGTGACATAAAAGACGTAGAAAAATACCTTGTGCATGTGTGAAAAACTAGTTCTGACTGTCACACATTTTACAATCTTCGGTATAGTGAGTTCAAGAGATCAGTCCTGCTAAGTGACTTTCTACCAATGTCATAATCTGTACATGGATACATTAAAAGAGCATTCTGCTTGATCAGAAGATGTGTAAATGATTTGGTTCCTACATATGTACAGAAAGATCCATGTGAATTTGGTTGGGAAGATTTTGATGAGGTGCTAAAATCTACAAAATTTCTAAGCCTGTACCCGCAGAACTTATAGGCACATGCACTTGCAAAACCTGTGCTACAAAAAGATGTCCCTGTCAATATGTTCTTCTAACATGTTTAATATTCTACAAATGAACCACGAGTGATTGCTGAAACAAATAAGTGAACTATGAAAATGTTCTTAAACAGGAGTGCTAAACATTATTGTTTTCATATTCAGATCATAAACATTGTTTGGTGTATGCCTAAAAGGATTAAACAACTGTTATTTGTTTTACTTCTATATATGTCTCTTGCAGAAAGGTTACTCTGAGGAGTTATTTTCTGTCTCTATAAGAGTACTTGGTCCCCAAAACCTATGTTTTCACACCAAAATGAAGTTTATAGGCCTCATGGTTCCTGAAATATTACATCATAACTGCAACATATCTGCAAACTTTAAAATAAAATTGTCCAGAAAAAAACGGCCCTGATCAGCAATGTCTACCTAAGCTAAATTACTGCTCTAATGATCAAAAAACACAAATCAAAAATAGTAATCTCTGAACAACAATTTTTTTACAGAGGTATATCAGGGGTCCGGGATTAACTATGGAATCAAGAAAAAAAAACTATCCCTCCTGGCACTCTACTACTCATGAAGCTGAGGTGTCAGTAGCTCACTGCTGTCCCAATAATAGGACAGAGGCAAAAATAAATCTTTCCTTCGTTTCGTGTTCCATCAACTTCATGGCATGTAGCTCACTACTGTACCCTGCAGCCTCTCAACAGAGCTCACACACACAGCTGCCTCCCCACAGCATGCCACCTGCAATAATTCTCCACAAGTGAAAGCCGCAGGGCAAAGTAAGACCCGTGATTAGAACGCCTTGTGTGGAGAAAGTAGTGGCAATGGCGGTGCAGTGAGGACGCGGATCAGCCATGAGAGGAGGGGCAAGCCATGAAACAAGGATATTCCTTTCTGGAATTTATATAGTTATTTTCCCACTCTTACTACTAAGCCTGCCAAGCAGATTTTTATCTAGTCATGTCACAGCAGCGAATGGCATGAAAACATTCATATAATAAGGTAAAATTTCACACTGAAGAGGAATGCTATCCCTCGCTGCTCCTCTGTGGACCTAATCTGCCTTCTGTTTATTTCTTTTTTGAATTTTTTGTGACTTCAGACCCAGCACAAGGGGCTTACCTTCATGCATTATTTATGGCACTGCAATATCAGATCACCCTTTCAGGGGTGGTCTTTTTTTTAGTTGACCATCATGGCATTGCCATGTGACAAATTGTATTGTTCTCCAACTGTGTGCTACAATATCACTGCTCCTCAATTGAGAGATTATTTTACATACTTTCTAATGACGTGACACTTAACTTTCTGTTGGGAGGCCATTCATATATCCCCTGTTGCCCTGTTGCATGCCACGCTCCAGTCTCTAACAACAGTATTCTTCACAGTAGTACAATAGTTGATTTTTGCACAGTACCCTGCCATCCTGTTCTTAAGCCACTGTCCTCCCTAGTGTTCCACAGCTAAATATCTGAGCATGGTTTTCATATTCCTAACTATCCTCTACTCTAAGACTTACTGTTTTTTTATCCTGCAACACTGCACCCTTTCCTTAGTCACTGACCTTTCACTATCTGTCAGGCAAACATACTGATCTTTTGCCAGTGTCCCGTTGTCTAGCGCTTTGTCATAATTTAGCACTAAGCTTTCCTACTTTCCGAGGAGTAGTATTTCTACTACACAATGTAAACATGTTATTTGCATTTCTCTACTGGAATGCCCCACGTGTTCCTATGTATTGTATTGTAATTGTATTGTAATAGTATTTATATAGCGCTTACTAACCCCTGACAAGGCGTTGAAGCGCTTTTTGGCAAGTAGCAAGCTACTCCAGAACCCAAGAGGAATTAGTGCTGGATTAGTATTGGGAAATATGAGTACAGTTTTAGTATTATTTTGAGATAATTTGAGCAGAGGATATGTGGGTTTGTTAGTTGGATTGAGTAGAGTAGTGGAGGGATAGAGGAGGGAAGAATCTAGAAGTGTTAATTGGGAGTTTATAGTAATAGGATGAAGTTAGGAGAGATGGAGGAGGGAAGAGTCTGTGGAAATGGATAGGGAGATCATAGTAGCAGGAGGGCGTTTGGATGACTCAAAGGTGAAAAATAGGGGATCATTAAATAGGGTTGTTTGGGAGATCATGGTAGGAAACTAAGCTTTGGCTGAGCAAGATGTGGTGGATTGCTAATTGGTGCAATATTGAACTTATGAGATCTCAGCGGCCTCACCCGGGCAATATTAATTTAAAGTCAAAGTGCTTGTTGCTAAAATGCATAAACTTCCCAGTCTGTTACTTTGAAATATACTTTAGGATTGACCGGCCATGCACAGGTCAGAGAGGTGGTGAACTGCTCTCAAAGTTGCATACTCCGCCAAATACAAAATATCCCCAAAGGGTGCACTTTTCACCATGCCCAATAAAAGCTGCAATCCTTTTAGTTTTTATATTGCAGGAATGGGAAATAAATTGTGAACAAATGCAGATCGTGATATCAGTAGGACATCTGAATTAAAGAATGAACAAAAGTGTTAGTTACAGCTGTGGGGAAAAGTATTAAGTAATAGATGCAGGAACAAGCATTTGCAATGTAATCGGTTTTGCATTTACTCGAGTTTAAGCTTTTAACATTGTAAACTCCTAACCAGACTTTTCTTGCCACACAAACTGAAAAATAAAACAATTTCACAGAAGCAAGCTGTCAGCCACCATGAGTGCAAAGCAAACACAGATAAGCAAACAGAAGTCAGCTCGCAGTGAAACTTACCGGTAAAAGAGCCATTATACATTTAACCGCAAAAGTGCAATTACCCATGTAACTGTCAAAAGTGCAATTATCGATGTAACCACAAAAGTTCAATTACCAATGTAACAGGCAAAAGTGCAATTATCCATGTAACTGTCAAAAGTGCAATTATCCATATAACAGGGTCGATGTCATGCAAAGCGCTCGACTACTGCCCAGCAAGATTGCGACGCCTACGAAATAAAGTGAAACAATAGTAAAGAAACCATATTGAAGACATGGAGCCTTGTATGTTTTCACTAGTTGGCTGGTGTGCTTGAGGTGAGCTGAACACTGGAAGAGGCATGATGTATGCATGCCTTCCACTAATGTAATCAAGCTAATTTTAAAAGGCAAGCCCACGAACCAACCAAACGGATGGGCTTGACATGGGCATGGTTAAAAACCCACAGAGAGATTACACCAGGGACAGAGCACTTTGCGCTCAACCCTAAAAATTAGGAAGTATTCCATATACAACTCACCACCAGTATCTGGATGTGGCAAAAAAGTGCTGTACTTTTTTAAACCACCGACAAGAACTATAGCATATTTCATTTGTGTGCTGTATTTGTCTAAAATGTATTGAGAGCTTTGTAAAAACAACTAACAAAAACTTCCTAAAGTAAACATATGTCCAAGCAAAAGGAGGAAAACTGTCTGAAGACGAATATATCCTCATGAAAACCTGTTTTTCACAGAAAGCAAAAACTAGAAGGCGGCAAGCCAACTAGTCTAAATTATGCAATCCTTAAACTATTTTGCATGACACTTTGAATATATATATAATAAAAGTGAGTATTATCATGTTTACCAGTATGGCTAAGGTAGCTGACTCTGTAACTGGGGAACGGAGTACGAGTCCATGCATAAGCTCACCAGTCTGTGATTGCGAGCACATCACTTCATTTCCCTGTGTCTATAAAAACAACATAAGCAGCAAACATTGGCCCAACCTCTCACAAAGTGTACAATACATGATGAACCTCTTACCTGATGCAGCTTAACTAGCGGCTGTTCAAACGGAACATGCACTCAAACTACACCAATGAACATAAAAGTAGTGGTTAAAAGTGATTGTCTGCTCACAGAAAGCACTCTGATACCCTCTATATTGTGTGATTTTTTCGACTGCGGCGTCCTCTGCAGCCGCGCCAAGCCCTGAAGAAGTTGGAGTGTCTCTAATCTATCAGTACACATAATTTGCAGGCAGGATTTTACATGAATGACCATGTGTCGGTCACCAAAACACTTAGGTTATAAAAAGAAATGGACCAAAAAAAGCATGCAAATGTAACTTCTATACAAGTACCATGGTGCTGTGCTGATGTTAAGGTCAAAGTAGCATGCAGCACAGCATTGTAATCACCTTCAGAAGGAATGTGCCCGATCAGCCTTGTGGGCTCAAGTTGTAATGCCGGGAGAGTGAGTCGGGCAGAACAAAAGAAAGTTGCGCAGCATCCTGAAGTGGTCGCCATTAAAGATGAAGAGTGGCGGCCGTGAAGTGAAAGAAGCGCTGTTGTTAACCAAAAAGCAACAAGGGGGAGTGTGCAGAAAATAAAAAAGACGCACTTACAACAGGAACACAGTTGTAAATCAAAAGTTTCCAGCTTCCTCGTTATATATTATGAAAATGCCAACGGGGGATGGGGAGGGAGGGTGTTTTCACGTGGCAAGTAAGGACGCTGACCAGCTTCAAAGACAGAGGGCCTCATTATGAACACAGCCGGAATCTCCACTGTGTTCATGCTGGCGGTCTGAACATACACCGCCAGCCTATTGAGGACCCCGCTGGCCCAATAAAGAACATTCCGCAGGGCCGGTGAGCGGAAATAGTGTTTCTGCCTGCAGGACCAGCGCAATGCTGGGCCAGGACATTGCCGACGGCTTCACATGTTGTGTGCCAGGTGCAGCAGCACCCGTCGTGTATCTCACTGCCAGTAAATTGGGCAGTGACCTGTGTGACGAGGCTGTGCGCGGGGCCCCTGCACTGCCCATGCCAAGAGTATGGGCAGTGCAGGGGACCCGGAGCACCCCTTCTGCCAGACTTTCCCTGGCGAGTGAAACCGCCAGAGAATGGCTGGCGGAACACAGGTTCTTTATCCGGAGGGCAGCACTGCTTGCAGCGCTGCCCTGTCAGATAGAGAACTCCGCCATCGTCAGGATGCCTGGCAGCAGTAGCCTGATGGTGGCAAAGGGCCACCTTTGGCGGTCCCCCCTGTGTTTATAATATGGCGGTAATTTTCGCCGGCATGGCGGTCTGGACAGCTGTGTTAATAATGAGGCCCCGAGTAGGAAACAATTGCCAATAACTTTTTTTAAAATGTCAGTGACATAGTAGGAGGTGGGATGGACCAACACTGCAATAATGGTTTTATATTTTCAGGGGGAGCTGGGGGAGGAATGGAGACCTGCTGTAGGACTTGCCTGAGGAAGCGTGGCTGTGTAAGACGAACAGGCAAACACTAAAAAAAAAGTCTACTACAGAAGGGATAAACAGGACAAAGCGTAATTATACAGTAGTTGGTCCCTGCTCTGAAGGAGAAAAAGGAGGGACAGAGAGGCAGAACTGACCACTAGCAAGGAAGGATTTTTAAATGACACTGAAACCAACAAATGAAATTGCTGTAAACCCACAGTATAAGTATACTTGAAAGTATACAACAGGTCGTACGCTTACTCTCGACCTAAAAAGGTTTGTACATGACTATACATGCCATTCACACTGTCCATCATTGAAAAATGGTGGTGTGAGTGCTTGGAAAAGGATTTAAATAAAAAATCATTACTTTTGGAGTGCACAAGAGCATGTACATCGTGCAGATTTTCCTTCTGAGACAGGCATGCTAATTAGGTTTATCACACGTTTTCTTTCTATGGAGGGGCATTGGGTACACATACCCACTGACATGCATGACACTAATTGTAAACTACATGTTGCTCAGCACCAAGGTTTTGGGAAAGAACACAGTGTCTTCCTCTAACAAGCATTGGCAAAGCCAATAGGTCTCATCTTTGTGAGATCTACTGGCTTTGTCAATGGTTCTTAGCCATGTTGCAACATAAATAAGCTATACAACACAGCCAGCGTTGAACGTGGCATAGCTTTTTAAATTTAAAAAAAAACTTTCATTCATGCTACAGTAAAGCCAGCACTGCTGTACGATATGGGAAAAAATGCCAAAGCCATAGATCCTGCATAAGCTAAACCTATTGGCTTTGCAAATGCTTGTTCAGTTATTAAAGGGCACAGACAACTTTCAGTGGAGACATTTTAAAAAAAACAATATTCAAAATGTCAAGGCTATGCCCTTGCTGTGCCCTCAATCCACTTATAGGTAGACCGTTAATAGGAATAATTTCATGGTCTGTGTTCACAACCTTTTATATGCCTATCCACCTACAATAAAGTATCATAAATCAGAGGTAAATAATCAAGGTGTTGTCTGGAACGAGCATACAGAAATCAATAAAATCACTATACATACAGATTGGGTATTAACAGTAAATAGAACCGCTTTTAGTGGGGACTTCTACCACGTACTGTATGTAGCAAGATTATGTATAGGATGACCAAAAGTAACTGACACTTCAATTTAGAAACTATCCAACAGGTTTTTAGACAACAGAAAGCATTTAGGACGCGGCAATGAGACTGTAATTTCCAGAAAACAATCGGCTAAATGAACATTGGAGTGAATAAAGATATCGTCTAGCCTACATAGATTTCTAAGTAGAACCACTTTCACCTACAAATCACTAGAAAGAAAGTAGCCAGGTACAGGCTGAGTCACATGATAATCTTTGACAGAGAAGTCAGGAGAGGCTGAAACAAGCAATTCTGAGCACGTATCTTTCTATGCCAATACGTCAGACCCGCCTTTGTCCTTTTTAAACCTTTCTATAATTTACATATATATAAACGCCTTTATCACTGACAAAATCGATCCCACATACTCACACAGTCCATCTGATCGTAATGACCTGCTCTGGTACCTGCCACTAATGAAACTCACCTAAAATTCAGGAGCACCAGTCTTCCCCTCCTCCACCTGGGCTGTACACAGGACAGAGCCTGCACAAAATGGCGCCCACTGTTTCAGCACAGAGGGAGACACTTAGAGTGTTGTAGAGTGTCAGACTTGAGTACCGTAGAGTGGCCGGGAGTGAAGTGGCCTTAAGAAGTGATGCACAGTAGATTGGCATAGAATATATTGGTTTTGAATAAAGTGGAGTAACGTGGTATAGAGTGCTGTGATGTAGAGTGGCAGTCAGTGGTTCAGATTAGAGTGCAGTGGGTTAAAGTGCAACTCAGTAGAGTAGATTGCTTGAGTAGAACAGAGTGGTGTAGAGCGCAGCGACAGAGCACAGGGTGTAGACTGGCACAGATTGCAGTGGCCTAATAGTGCAGAGTAGTGACTGAGTTCTGTGACTGAGAGTGCAGTCTTACAGAGTAAAGCATTACACACTGCAGTTGTGTGGTGTAGAGTGGTGCAGTGTATAACAGTTGCAAGAATGCAGTGGCATATATTGTTGCATCGTTTAGTATACTGGTGTAGAGTGCAGTGTAGCTAGTGTAGAGTGCATGGGCTTTGAGTAACATGGTTTTGATAGCACTGGCGATGAGTGCAGTGGTGTAGAGTGGTATCGAGGGCAGTAGAGTGATACAGAGAGTGGCCAATGTAGATTGCAGTGGTGCAGAGTGGAGTCGCGTGGCACAGAGAGCAGTGGTATAGAGTTCAATGGTATGAAGTGGAGGAGTGCAGAATGGCACAGGATAAATTGTTTCAGACTAGAGTGGAGTGGTGCAAGATCGAGTGCAGTGGCAGAGTAGTGGTGAAGAGTGTAGTGGCATAGAGTGCAGTGTTGCACAGTACAGTGACAGTAGAATAGATTGGTGCAGAGTGGGGTTGCTCAGACTGTACTAGTGTAGAGTGCTGTTGCGCATAGTAGAGTGGGGTAGAGTACACTGACCGAGAGCAGAGTAGTGTAGAGTAGAATGGCATAGTGAAGTGGCGTCGAGGGTCGCACCAGAAGTCAGCAGTGAATATGGGAATATGGCCTTTCTCCTTTATTTTTCCTACTTGTGCCTCCTCATGAGTTTTGCCTACTTCATATTTGTTGTTCCTCACATGCACTTTTCACTTTTGTTTGGTTGTATCTCTCTGTCCATGAATTATATGCCGATTGTTGCTTTTAGTCTCATTAAGGGCCTTACAGAATGCCTTGAAATTTCCTTTCCTCTGTTCTAATGTTATTAGTTATGGGTGGTTATCTTTTCTTTGTAGATAAGACTTGCCTATTTCCTTTTGCTTTATGCCTAACAGACACATTTTCTCCTTCGCTCCCTGCACATCTGCTCTTGCAGTTTCTTAAAGATCTTCTATTTGGCTTTTGCGTCCCAGTTTTAGTTTGTCGGATGTTTCCTATTTGGTGTGTGCATACTCCATATTTGGTTTTCCAAACCTCCATCAAGATACTTATAAATAAATGACCACCCTCGTTGCGCTTCCTACACAGACACAAATCTTTTCAGTGTCAGCCTACCGTTGGGCTTTTCAATATCGGAGTTAAGTAAACAGACCAGTACTTGTCGATATGCTTGGGGCCGTCCTGAGTTTTACTTTTTTCATATTATGAAGTGTATCCTTTTCTGATTGGGGCTGTATTTTATGAGCTCCGAAATCAGAATATTATTTATGTAGTCTCAAAACCAGAGTGTCAGGTCTCTGTTCTCATTGGGTTCTATTCTAAGCAACCACCAGTTCTTTGAAAACGAATCCTCATGTATCTATTGCCTAAGAAAAATGACATGAGTGTATTATTCTTTAAGCATGTTTCTCGGTTAAAATGGATTTTTGTAAATATCAAAGAAAAGGTATGAAATCCAAATTTATGTCGTTCAATATAGAAGGCCAAATTATAGCACACTAGTGCAAGAGGAGAACGGAAAAAGTCAAGTGAAATTCGCAGGTCAAACGCAGTGTCTTTCTTTGCTTATTTTTATATTTTATTCACAAGGCAGACTCACCAACTAGCCCCTCTGACGATGAGCTACAAGCCCTTGTAAATGTTCCTCCATGTATTGCAATACATATTTCCAATAAGACATCGCTTATGTGTGCTTCAATTTACAGTAATATCCCTTGATAACTAAAATCAATCCAAAGCAATATGTTTGATAGAAACTTTTATGAACAGAAAAATTGCAAGGCATAGTCTCAGTCAAGCCTGTGTATTGTTTTCTGTCTCATAGCTAGATTTTCACATCTGGTTCATTAAAATGGCCCCAGGCTACACCTGTCATTCGTCGAGAATCCAATACTGGGAACATCTCCATGGCTACGGGTAATGTGATATTGAAATTGGAATATATGTTTTGAAATGAACCCTTACATTCACCTGTAACAGGTCATACAGATCATTATCTTAATGTTTCCTTTTATCAACTTCAATTTGCATTGTCTTTACCTTCAAACTCTATTTTATTTCAGCCTTTTTATGTTTGTAACCGCCAAGCTGAAAAGCCAGGGACATTGTTCCGCTGTACAAAGGTCGAACTATATGTCCCTCTACATATTGCTATAGAACATTATAAAGAGAAGCATTTGAAATTGTAAACCAAACATCAATTATGCAATTTGCTCTTAAGAAGAAGGAAAGGACAATTGCCAATGGAAATGTTATTTTTGCAAGCCAGTTAGAGGGGGAACTACTGAGTTAGTAAGACCACGATAAAGGGAGGATGTGAGAGTCCAACAGCATATAAGAGACAGAGGAGGGGTGAGGGATTAAGAGAGGGGGATTAAGCGAGATTGCAAAATGGGGCCGGTGCAAGAGTGTGTGAAAGAGAGCCATGATGGAAATGATCTGAATGTGAGAGAGAAAGAGGGAGAAAAAGGCAACAGGAGATCAAGGAGAAAATGCAGAATGAGGAAAAGGAAGAGTAGGGAATAAAAGAAAGACAGACGGTGCACAAACAGACAAACAGATAGTGAGAGAAAGAAAGAAAGGGAGGTAGGTAGGGAAAACATTGAGAGAAAATGTAACATGGCAATGGAGAGACTTAGAATAAGAAATGCTGAGAAAACAGTCAAAATCCAAATTTAACTCCTGACGTAGCATACACAATTTGTTGAGCAGTCACCAAAAGACGACTATGAGAGCCTGCTGTACAAAAGTCTACACCCTGTAATGCACTGGGGCTTTCAGCAAATGCTTGCATCATGATGGATTAGTGAATTGTTACTCTTCAATAAACGGTTGGATCATTTACAGTTAAAATGTGAATCACTGTCTGATAGAGAGTCATGATACAAACTTGTTGACACATTTGGACACCACCAATGCATGTTTGCAGGGCATCCAGAGGCACATTTTTTATTTCCTTTTATTCCAAACAAGGTGATAGTTTGCCCCATGGAGTTGATGGTAGTAGGTAAATATTAATATGGCAAAAAAGGCAAAGGATCTCTAGTTTGTCATTTGAGCCCCCACTCCCACCTCGACCCTCAAGCCTCTACCAGTCCGAATTCTGTGGTGTAGAGGGTTCTTTGGTCAGGATATGCTGCACCATGAAACATATATGACGTTACTGAAACCATTGCTAGAGCTAGTAAGAGGTGAGCGAGAAAAGGGCAATTCAAGGTTCTGAACTTTTGGGTGGTACCAGGCCCAGCAGGCTTATACACATTAGCCTGTGTTTGTGTACTCATTGTATGACATAGGGGGTCATTGCAAGTTTGGCGGTCTCAGGACCGCCACCGCCAACAGGCTGGCGCAGAAGACTGCCTAATTATTACCATGGCAATATTCCCCACAGAATACAGCAAACCCAATGCTGGCATTGCCAATGGGGTCATGCCGCCACCAACGACGGTAGCCACCTGCAGGCCTCGGGGACCATGTTCCCGTCAGACAGATTACGAGGCTGCACACCGCCAAGGTTTCCGCCGTGGTCGCACCACCATGGAAAACCTGGCAGAAACCAACTGTATAAAAGGAAACACTCACCTTCAGGAACCCATACTCATCCACAGACGCCATGGAACCAGAACTGCATGTCTTCCTGCTGCTCCTGCTCGCCCAATGACTTTGGAAACAAAGACGACAATGATGACAGCAACCGTGAGTACACACACTTACATGTCACAGTTGTAAAATGTCAAAGTACCTACAAACACACAACATTCCAATCGTAACGTGTGATGAGGGTGAGTCACACACATAACCCCACACCAACACGCATACTCACACACAGGCACATACCCACATGCTCACACATAGTACTCACACTATGGCCATCATATACACACAGACATAGCTGAAAAACACACCAACCCCCGAATACACAGCACCGGCACAGTCATAACCAAACACCACCAAAAGACACAACTATACCACAACCGCAACACTACTAAAGCATTGGCAAGTATGCACAATAGACACCACCACTTGACAAATTAAACATACACAATGTACCAACACCAGAGAACAAACTCACACAATCACAAATCCAAACAACGCAGCATACTTCGTACCACCGCAAACACACATCATAACAGGTCTGATATCAATCTCCACACACAGTCATGCACACAGTTCAACCACATGAAGGCACACAACACTGCAAATAACATATGTCAACACAAATCCCAACACAACAACAGGTCCCCATCATACACATGCCCATCACACAATACATACCAATCACTGGGGGACAAATGCTATGCACACAACCACAGATACTGCCCAGACACAACTGGTAGCACAGCCACAACTCACACAAAACGTAATCACACACAAACTAAATCAGCCAAGGCCAAAACGTCCCTAAGAAAACAAATGCAGGATAAAGATGTAACCTTTGAACCAACAACAGGTTGTCCCTGACATATATTATATGGCATTATCTATCTATCTATCTATCTATCTATCTATCTATCTATCTATCTATCTATCTATCTATCTATCTATCTATCTATCTATCTATCCATCCATCTCTCTCTCTCTCTCATTATATATATGTATGTATATATATATGTATATATATATATACACACACAATAAGTACAACATGCACATAATGCACTTGTATGTGCCCCTAACTTGACTCCTGACTGCCATGTAACCCCCACAGGTAGGGGCATCGAGGGGGCAGGCAGGCACCTCAGGGATTAGCGGGGCAGAGGGCGGCTTGGGCCGAAGGTTGGAGGGGGATCTTTGGGTATTGGTTTCGGATGGGGTCCTAGGTCAGAGCTTAGGGGAGGGTTGGGAACTCTTGGGAGAGGTAGACTTCTTAGTGAGGGAGGGGCCTGGGTACTTACAGGGGGGCAGGGGAGGTCTTAGAGTTGGGAGGGCTGGACTTGGGGAGGGACAAAGAGCATCTTGAGGTATCACACGGTGGGAGAGGAGTAGGGGAAAGTGCTAACTCAAAGAGGAAAGCTTTCTTTGATACACAGGGATTTGGGTGTGAAGGGAGAGAGAGTGGTTGTCAGAGGTGTTTTGGTGGATGTCTTGGGTGCATGTGTGTTTGAGGTATGCTTGTGGGTGCTGAGTGTCTGTTGGGTGGGTGAGTTTGGGCATTTATGTGTCTTGGGAAGGAGGAGTGTGGAGGTGCTGGGAGAAGCCATGTTGGATGGGTGACTGTCTGTCGGGGTGGTGACTGCAGGAATGGTAGATGTGCTGCATGTAGGCATGTCTTTGGTTGTAGTGTCTCCAGATGCGGTGACTGGGTGGATCTTTGAGGGTCTGCTATTGTGCTGAATGTGGGTAGGATAGGTGTTGTGGCTGGATCAGTGAATGTCAGTGGGATGTCTGCAGGTGTGTCATGTGTTGTGTCTGTGATGCTGGGGATGGTTGGGGTGTCAAGGCAGGTAGTGACTGCTGATGTGTTTGCAGGTGGATGTTGCTTGTGTGCATACCTGTGGTGGGTCTTGTGGTGCTTGTGTATGTCAGTGCTACCCTTGGATATTGAGGTAGATGCATGCTTGTCAATTTGTGTGCCGTGGCTTGGCTGGGAAAGAGGGGGTTGGGATTGGGAAGAGGAAGGTGGAGGGGGGACAGAAGACAAAGGGTGACTGACTGCTGTCAGTGGCTAGGCCAGATCCTGAAAGGATCTCTGTAGGCCAGCTAGTGCACAGTGAATGCTCTCCAGGAACGCATTAATCTGCTGGACCTGAGTTGCCACTCCCTAGCATTCACAATGGTCAATTGACCCACAAAGATCAACCTCAGGATGTCAATAGCCTCCTCACTGAGAGCAGCAGGGCTGACAGACGCTGGAGCAGAGGTTCCTGTGGTAAAGGAGACACCAACCCACTTGGGTGAGTGGGCACGACCAACTAAGTGGAGAGCTACAGGGAGGGCGGTGATAGAAAATGGGGGGGGCAGACAAAGATCATTCTGGGGTGGTCCCAGATGGGTCTGCCACCACCAGGGAATGTCCACTGGAGGAGGATTATGAAGATGATGTGTTGGATCCTGTCTCCCCCGTGGCACTCCCATCACCCTCCTGGCCACTGGGTCTCTAACTGTCTGTGGTATCAGCACTCCGGGCCCTGTGGCTGGCAGCATCCCAACTCACCTGTGCCCTGTCTCCTTCATCTGCTGATGCTGATGGACATAAACAGAGAAAGAGGGAGAGGTAGAGAGGAAGAGAGAGCGTCATCACATTCTTCACATACACACATTACAACATGCACAACTGTAGGTACACATCTCCTTCCAAGGTAGTCCCATATTGAAACCCACAGATCCTACATCATGTCATAACTTGATACTTCAATATACCCCTTTTGTCATCTCTCTCACCAACATCATAATCCATGTAAGGGAGCACTACTGGAGCATCCCATCAAAAAACCTGTAACTCAAAGTCAGCATGCTCATCATGCCCTGGCTAAAGCTGACACATCATCCTCATCCAGCTCATCACTTTCCATATTCATCTAACTTCAAGGAAATGCAGTTGACTGATAACGCCATATCATGCCTAATCCGAATCTACACCTGGCCAGTTCATGAACATAAGTCATGTTCCATGCAAATAAAGACAATTCTCTTCACAAACGACACAGCACCTGCCATTCCAATCACATGCCTAGCAGATTCCTCTGTACATAAATGACACAATGGCAACAATCTCTGATGAAAACACAACATGTACCAGTTCCATATAGTGGCCATCACAATTGTACGTTCCATGTCTGGAGAACAGCTATGTCAATACATGTACCAAATCTTGGAGGATTAGCTGCAGTTACTATTCACAGACATTCCCTATTACAACATAAATCCATGTACTGCTACACTGGCCTACCTAGCATGCATGATACATCCACTGGACAGCCTACTGATTCTTAGGAGGGCACATTACATTGCACCTGCCATGCAGATTCAGAGCCACCTCATGACAACATGAGTACACCTACATCACTCGCAGCATTCCTGACGTGATTTCCACTAGCTAAGTCCAGACAACATACATTTCCCACTAAAAAGACATGAGCACATGATGTATACATGCACCTACACTACTGCCATTGCACTGCCAACATATCCCACAAGAACACCTGTATGAGAAATAGTAGTACAGCTAAACCATGAAATATTTAAATACGAGGTAAGCCAACACCAAATCCTGTACAAACTGCCCACATCAGCTAGGCCAAGGGTAGTAATGATTGTCCCACTATAGAAAATCAGCCACCAAGTAACCATTGAGACATGATGTAGGAAGCAAATACCATATACTACACTCTTATTGGTAGGGCATTGGCACATCTAGCATAGACATTGGACATTGTCTAAGGGTAAGACAACATAACCATTTAACTCCTCTACAAAAAAAGCATTCTGATACAAGTGATTTGTCTACATGTCAATGGCATGGATATGCATGGTAAGGCAAATTGAAAAAAATCAGACCCCTATAGTTGGATATTCTTCTGTTACAGCCTTCATATACTTCATAGAATAATTATGAAGGGACAATGAGGACACCTCCACAAATCCATTTGGACAGTCCAATACTGGCCATACCTTCCGACTGAATGAGATGCCAGTGTCACATGGAGTCAATACCTGTACCAGGACACATGGTAAGTAGGCCAGGCAGGCGCCTGCCATTTTGGGTACATTTTAATGGATGGAAGTGTTTTCTAATCTGCGTCATTCACTTACCTACCTAAAATGCTGTATATCAGTATGTAGTACAATCATGTTTGGGTCACATATCGGGCATATGTGAAGTAAAAGCTGTGTTGAGTGAGAAAGTATGGGGATAGCTATGTACAGCTACACAGAGGATCTTAGACCTTGGAAATATAGATCAATTCCAAAAATAAGTTTAATTAGTGCAGGACAGCTAAGTGTCACACACATATACTCTTACAGCATCATATATACAATCCCGTTGTCATAGTTGCCAATGTGCACCAAGGAGGGAGCAATCGGATGCTTATCTATGGGCTGTACTGAATATATCAGATATACTAGTCGTCCTCTTCAAAGGTTAGGTGTGAGGAAATTAAAGTGTACTGCATTACTCATACTATGTTCACTTGTCTTCACATAGTTATCCTGCCATGAGGAAAGTAAGACAACCACCAGTGTACAGTTGACTAGTAGACCTGGAAACCATGGAGGAAAGGCACATCATCCAGACTTTCGCCCTCATTATGACTTTGGCGGTCTACCATGAAGACCACCAAAGCTGCTGGTGCCAGGAGACCAGTCTCCCACCCACCATAACATGGGTACTGCAAGAAATTCCATGTCTGAGCAGATTTGGCTATTGTGAAGGAAGACTTTTATGAGATGGGACACATTCCACATGTGGTAGGAGCCATTGATGGCACCCATGTCACCTTGGTCCCTCCCAGTACCAATGAACAGGTGTATAGGAACAGGTAAAAACTACCACTTAATCAACGTTCAGGTGGTGTATCTGGCAGATCAGTACATCTGACAAGTCACAGCCAAGTATCCAAGTTCTGTGTATGATTCCTTCATCATGCAGAACAGCAATGTCCCACAGGGAATGACACAACTTTACAAGGGCCTGGCTGCTTGGTGAATTTCCATTGTAGTGTGTGATTGTGATTTATGTTTCCGTCATCACAATATAGTAATTCCCACATACATGTTTGTGGTTTCAACCATTGTGTTCATAGGTGACTGAGGCTATCCAAACCTTCCTTGGCTGTTGACACCAGTTAGGTACCTAGCCACGTCAGTGGAGCTCTGTTACAATGAGGCCCATGGGAGGACAAGGTGTGTAATAGAGTGAACATTTGGGCTCCTGAAGGCAAGATTTAGGTGCCTGGACCTATCTGGAGGAGCCCTTCTCTACTCGCCCCACAAGGCATGTTAAATAATTATTGCCTGCTGCATGCTCCACAATCTAGCCCTGAGACGTCAGATACCATTGATAGCAGATGAGGGGGAGACAGCTGGACCTGTGAGTGGAAATGCTGATATGCCAAGTGATGAAGAGCCAGAGGTAGAAGGAGCCGGTGACTCTAAGGCAGATCTCATCAATCAGTACTTCAACTGACATACAGGTATGTGAAGTGGACCTTTTTGTGATGAATGTATACAACCTGAAGTAGATGGCTGCCATTACACATCTTTTGTTGCTTCATCTGTGGGGGTGTAATGAGATCCAATGCCTATGGCTGCATTTTGGATGCAGACTGATAGATTGTAATGTGTACAGGAGAGATTGTTCTGCTTTCTCATTTATTGTTACAGCAGATGCTAACATACACTTCGGATAAATACTTCTCAGATGTGAGGTATGTTTTGTGCAATCCCCTATCTTTTTTTTCCTTTCACACACAGATTTAGCTAGATCCTGCTTGGCTCTGCAACCTAGGCTTGAGGAATACTGTGTCAGAAGCTGACGGACACTGCTGACAGACATGAGAGGTGCACCTGACAGATACCTGGTAATATGAGTTTAGTTTCAGTGGGGTGGTACCTTGAAAGTGTATCCTTCAGAAAATTGGGGTGGTAAGTGCTTAGTCCTTTTCTTTCACTTGTGGGGTTAAGGAGGGTGTAACATGGTATATTGGATGTCAGGTGAGGTTTCCTGCACATGTGTGAAGCTTGGCTCATAGCCTCTGACTTCACGATGGGTAGAGTACTTTGTGATGGCCATGGGACCTAGCTGCGTTTGTGTTCTTACATTGCAGTCCAAGGTGCATGTAACGGTATACTGACATAGGTGAGTGACAGTCCTACATGTATGGGACCAATGTAAGTGTATGTTTTTAGTACTGGGTTCTTCTGTAATGATCATTTTGTGTTCCATGGAATATGCAAAGGAGTAGCTATGGTATGGGTATATGAAGAGCCTATACATCGTGATACAGAGGACTTATCTGTGTGGCCCAGCTTTGTAGAGAGATTACCATGTGCCTGATTTATGTAACCTGTGTATGTGCTTTTTGTTACACCATAGCTTACATCCAGATGGCACTCTGTCATGCTCTATTTCCTGATTGCAATACTGAATATACAATAATGTAAACCTGGACTTAAAACTCTTAGACATCTGTCCTGTGACATTTCTGTTGTAATGTGTCTCCTGCTGAAAGAGTCTCCGTATGATGAGCATTCCAGTGGCTGTTCGATACAGGGGGGCATGACCAGACCACAGTTGGCAAGGATTCCTATTGTACATGGATTATAAAGGACACATACACAGTTGTTGTGTAGTGTGATTTATTGTGCTTGTCAAAAGGCCATCAGTGACATAAATACTGGATAAATGAACATAAAAATGATGGGTAAAGTCATGGTGGATGAATTCATCAGGGTAGCTGCTACACCAGTTGGTTACACAAATCTAGTGTCCTTGTACCATGGGTAAATTGAGTTAGGTTTCGTAACAGTCAACAGGGTGTATCTGTGGCACACAAGGGTGACAAATCAGCAGAGGGTCACTTCCTGGCAGTGGGTTTGGTCTTGGCATCTGCTCCTGCTGGATGCCTGGGGGACGTCCACATTTGTAGGGTGGTTCTTCATCTACAAATGGAGGAGTGTCTGAGGCACTGTCTTCCCCTTGCAAGGGATCCATTCTATTAGCTGCCACAGATGTAGAAGGGGCAGATGTAACTTTGCTAGTGAAGGGGTCTGCTGTTGTGTGGGGAAGGTAATCATGGTGGTGTTGATGTCCTTCAGCACCCCTGCAATAGTAGCAATGTAGGCATGTTGCGCCTGCCACTGCTGCATGACTTCCTGCTGGTGTTCCCTCTGCAGCCTCCCAATATGGTGATGACTTGGCCCATCCTGTCTTGGGACCTTTGCCAAGCTCCCAATACTTAGGAGATGGTTTCCTGGTCAGTGGTGTCCCTTTGAGACCCCATCCTCTGGCCCACAGCATCCCTCCCACACAACCTACCCCCACATCCCTGTGCCCCAGTCTCAGTGTGCCCACTTCCAGTGCTTGTAGGTCCATCATTGTCAGGGGTGGCAAGCTTAGACTTGGGTACCTGTACTGTGGGGCACACAATATATTGAAAAGTCCTTGGGACATATGTTTGCGGTGAATGGTTTCCTGTGAAGTTGATGCAACAGTGTTGGGGGGTGCTGATGTGGGCAGGGTGAGGCTGAGAGTCATTGACTGACCAGGTGTCTGTGATGGGCCAGGTTGTTCTTCAGTGTGCAGACATCCATCTAGATGGTGTAGCCAGTACTTTAGCTGTACATGCATAATGTGATGTAAACAATCCAGGTTTTCACAATGATGGGTTAGTTCAATCTGGGAGTCATAGTGATGTGACCAGCCTGTAGTTAATGTGCCATTTATGATACATGAATAGCAGAAATAACACGAGTATTTACCATATGTTATAACAACAATTTTAACTTGTAAACCAAAAATCAATTAAATTAAACTTCAAAGCAATTGACAAACATAAATACTTTCCTGTATAAAAAGGACATGGAAATGTGCAACTAACTGCTACAGAAGAAGCCACCTCTGCTGGAAAGAGTCACTTAGCCTGGCTGAAGCTACAACTTGAAGGGTGTTACACTCTCCAACTATAAATCCTCTACATTAACAAAGTAAGCATCAAATGATAACATTACTTATTAATTATTACGTTAGACCTGGCATCCTTGACATGGTTTCCCCAGACTTTTTTCCTTCTGACCTCCTGTTTTGCTGACTTAATTGTTGCTGGCTTTAGGATTTTGTGCAGAGTACCACTGCCAACCAGTGCTAAAGTGCAGTTGCTCTGTACTCTAAACATGGTGACATTTGGCTTATTCCCAATTGGCACATTTAATTTACTCATAAGTCTCTATTAAAGTGCATTATATGTGCCCAGGGCCTGTACATTAACTGCTACTAGTGAACCAGCAGCACTGATTGTATCACCCACCACAGTAGTGCTTTAAACATGTCTCAGGCCTGCCATTGCAGAGGCTGTGTGTGTGAAGTTTTAAAACTGCCATTTGAACTGGGCAAGTGCACCCACTTGCCAGGCCCAAACCTTTCTTTTTAGTACATGTAAGTCACCCTTAAAGTAAACCTGAGCTAACCCATAGGGCAGGGTGCAGTGTATTTAAAAAGTTAGACATGCGTTTTTAAGTTGAACATGTTCTGGTAGTGAAAAATCATGAAATTCGTTTTTTACTTCTGCAAGGCCCATCTCTTGCATAAGTTAACATTGAGATTAACTTTATAGAGGCTCTAGCTTTAATTCCAAATTAGGAAAAGATAGAAATTTAAAGTTTGGGGTCTCTGGACTCACAATTTAAAATCATACCATATGGGGAAGTCAGAATTTAAACTGTAAGTCTGAAAATGGCACTTTTAGAAAGTTAGATTTTTCTTGCTATCACCATTCTGTGCCTGCCTCTGAATACACATCTTGGGTTCATGACAGCTGGGCTTTGTGCATTCCCTCTAGACAGTCACACACAAAGGGAGCTGGGGTGTGATACTCACATTCTAATGGCCCATCATCCGGCTGATTAGTCTTCTTGAGCTAGATTGGGAGGGTGGAGCTCATACTGCACCACACAAACAGCTGCATAACCCCCTGTAGAGTGTCTGGAGCCAGGTAAGGAAGGACAGGGTCCTTGTGCACCTTAAAGACCTCTCTTTGAAGTCTCCCCCACTTCAAAGGCCCTACTGGGCATAAGTACGGACCTTAAAACTCACTAAATCAGTACCCTTCTTGATCTGAGGACATTCTGCCGGAAGAAGGACTTATGTGCTGCCAGGAGGGACTGCCACTCTGCAGAACTGCTTTGCTGTGTTGGTCTGGTGCCTAACGCCTCTTGCCTGGCAATGAGAAGGCCTAGGCTTGCCTCTCTACATCCTCCAAGAACCTAAGTGACTCCAAGGGCTTGTGGCTTGCCTTCTGTTTTTGAAGCCTCAGGGCCATCAAAGACTTTCTTCAACCCTGCTTCAGCTAATGGACTCTGCCAATTTGAGTCCTGCCCTGCCAAGATGTGCCACTCCAGTCATGGGCCTTGAAAGTGGGTTTGGCAGCTGTTTGTCTACAAAAATCGATGCATCTATGCTGTTATGCTGATTGGAACCACCCTATCTCTTCTCAATGAAGATGTATCTCTGTCATTGAGGACGAGGACTTTGCATCACTAACTGCGGGCTCAGGATCAGTGCATCACCACCAACCCCGGCACATCTCCTTCACATGGTCAGTTGCAAGGCTCGACAATGATGCATTATCTTCATCACAAAGGGTTCGATGCCGCACCGCAAGGAAATCACATCAATGACTGTGTGGCTCCACATTGATGCATTCCCTGACTGCCCAGATGGGAAGTGATGCAACACCTTCACACAGCTTCATCACAGTCTACCCAACCTTCCATCCAAGGTACTTTTTAAGCAGAGCCTGCATAGGTCCTGTGCCAGCCTGCCCTCCATCATGGTCGGTCTGAACTTCAGAATTACCCCAGTCCTGTACAACCTCAAGTACTCCTTATGCGCTATTGATTTCTAAGAACTCTTTTGCAGTTTATTCTTTAAAAACTCATGTCTCAAGTTCTACTTATTGTTTTTTGTCATTTTGGTCTTGTGTTACTCATAAAACCATAAAACATTTATATTTTTTCTAAATTGGTATGGAGTCCTTTTGTGATGTTTTCAATGTATTACTGTAATTTAGGTGGTGCACAAATACTTTACACATTGCCTCTTAAGTGAAGCCTGATTGCTTTATGCTAAATTACGAGAGGCTGAGCACAGGTTAATTTAGGTTATCAGACTTACCCTGAGTAGGTTGGTGGCCCCTAATCCGATAGAGTGCATACCTCTGCCATCTACAGACTCAATTTCTAAAACTACAAAAAAAAAAAGAAAATGAATACACACTCAAATAAATATTAATTATTGTGAAATTATGTCTCAAAACAGAGGTGCTGAGTTGGCAAAAAATAACACAAGCAAAGCACAAAGAAAACTAATCTACTGAACAATTGGAAAATTATAATATAAGAAAGACAAAAGAAAGGTAAATATAATAATAAAAATACTAAACTTAAACACTTACATTAATAAATAGTATTCATATTTGTAATATTGTAACATATACAAAAATGTAGAAAAAAAGCAACAATATCTAAAATATTCCTCTTTCATACAGTAGTATTACAAAAAAATAACAAAAATACAAAGAATCGCCCTCCAAATAGCAAGGAGCCAACCCACCCAAAAACAAGACGAAACTCTGAATATGCAAATACATACTGTAAAGCATGTTGAAAAAATGTGCAATTATTTAGAAATGATGTGTAATACAGATAAGTATAACATGTATATATATTCTAACAATAGGTCTGTAAACCACTCATGTAATGTCAGAAATTGCAATATACATCACATCACAAAAGGGGAAACTACTATTAAGTTATATGGCATACATAATCTTCTAAGAACTGAACATCAGCAGGCTCATAATCAACGCACCTATCCTAATGTTTCTACAAGTGTGAGAACATTCTAAGAGGATTTATTATCCTTTGTGTGCACTCAGACCAACACCTGCTGCCAAGGTGTAATCCTTTTAGAAAAAGGGAAAAACTTAGTTTAGAATAATGGTAGTGCACCACCCCAATAACTTTTTTTTTTTTAAAGTCCAATACTTTAATGTGAGGTAATAAAAATCTTCTCTTTATTTTCTTTCTCTTTTCCAACAATATGTATATTCATAACAGCAACAGCCAACGCGTTTCGTCCTCCAACAGAGGACTTCTTCAGGGCTAGCCAATGGTTTGTCATATCTTGTTTCTCTCAGACCTTAATATCTCAAATTATACATCTTCTGTTATTTCACAAAATGGTGTAGCCATTTCGATACCTCCCATTATTCCGGCGTTCGGAGAGATGGTAATAGTACCCAATTGTCAATATGCCGTATGTTCCGGCAAACCAACATTTTTATGGCATACATCTGTAGCAAAAAAACACTACTAATGAAAGAATGCATTGGAAATGCATTAAATATTATTGCAATTCTTGCCATGGTAGTGCCAGCACCAAAGAATATACTTTTGAAAGTGTAAGGGAAAATAGTCACCTTCCAAATTTATCTGAAATTCAAGTTAAGCTCGACCTACAGGACTTGAGAAAAACAAGCACAAGCTCTCAAGAGTATATAGGAACTATATTAAACATATAATTCCCCAAGTTCTTGAAGAAAAGACTGAGCAACTCACTACCATAGCAAATTTAAAAGGTAAAATAAGGCCTAAGTTGTAGAACAAGGAAGATCATGAGAGAAGCACAAAGTACACCCTGACCATATGGTGAAATACAAATCCCCTAACATTTAAAAATGATAAATATAAACCAAGGTTTTTTGTTGCATGACAAGGGAAATAACACCAACTATTTACTGTCTGTGCAATTGCAATAATTTACTAATCTATAAGACAATTGGTTACTAGGTGGGAGGATGTGGGTCCTACCCAGGTAAGAAATCCCACAAACCAATAAGATATTACAAAGTGCCAATTATTTGAATCTGGGCTCAATCCCTAGTAGTTATGGCACTGACAGGGTATGCCTAGGAAAATGTGTCAAATACTTAGCAACTCTAAAATAGTCAAGAAAGGTTTTTTTTTAGAAAATACTTGAATAAATTCTTGGAGATCGGCTTTGTCAATCCAAACACCCAGTCTCTTTATCTCTTTTTTTTGGTTAAAAAAAGAAGCGGTGAATTGAAAACTTGTGGGAAGTGCAGATCATTTCACAGCATCTCCATTAGAATATTTATAATTTACCAATAACATCAAAATAATGGATTAAGTTCATAATGATACTGCAAGAATGTGAATTATTAGTTGGTTGTAATGTCGAGGAGAGATCATGGAAACCTGCTTGTAAATGCTACTCAACTGATTGCACAATTTCATAAGCTAAACCCAAACCTTCCAAGAGACATCTGGGAGAGGTGTACTGTCAAGATTTATGTAATAATTCTGCTTAATGAAAGTCTAATGAAGAACTGGCCTACCAGATATCAGGCAGGATAAAAGACTAGGGAGAGAATGTGAGTATGCTTGTCATCTGACGCTATTGTCTTCCTGGAGACAGCATGCAGCATGCCAAGCCTCTTCCATATTACTATCCCACTCTGTCTGAGGCAACATTGGAGCAGCACATGGGATGTGTGCTATTGTCAGGTCCCATTTGGCCCCTGTTGCCCATTCAGCCTCTTATGGGCCCCTGTGGACCAAGGCAGTGGGAGCAAGAAGAAAGAACCAAGTATTCTCCACAACATGCAGACTCCTGTGCTTACAAATGCACATACACACATGCACTGACACCTGTACACACACTCAGGCTGCAGACACTTGTCAACGAAACCCACACCCAATTGCTAGGTACCACCTGATTGGTTGTTCTGAGGTCATTCATGATTTGGAAGTTCTCAGGAGCCATCTTGGGCTACAAGCAGATAAACGGACATGCCCTGTGCCACACCTTGCTTGGCAATCCAGCACCTGAAGCAGCAGCATGTCCCATTTACTTGAGTTGGCATCCTCAGAGTCCTGCGCAGTGAGATGGATCATCCTCCAATCACCAGTAACTGTAGTCTGAACAACGAGCAGTGACAGTAGTCTAGATAGTCAGCAGAAACCACCTGCAAGTAAGAAAAGAAGAGTAAAGCTAAGTAAAATTTTGATCAAGCGTGCACATGTGAACCTTTGTAATTCAGAACAGTAGCAAAACTCTTGAACTTAAATTGAAAAGCACAAGTTAGAGGCTCAGAGATAAGAACTTGAGGCGAAGTACCACAGTCACTGCAATGCATCTTCAAAGGCCTGGGGGACACAGAAAATCAGCACAGAGTGCTGATGTAAAAGTTAGCTTCAACATTCAAGAAGGAAAAGTGGCATAGAGTCTTGAAGCCCCAAAATACTGAGAAGTTCATCAGTATGACTGGAGGTAGTGTATTCAGAGCACATTGAGCACATAGTATGAGTGAGTAGTGCAAGTGAGAAATCCCATGGTGTGAGGGAGCAGTGTGAGTGAGAAGACGACAACCAAAAACAAAATAGACATTCTTGCTAGCCAGAGTTCAGTTCTGACTATAAGAGCTTCCCGCTCTCCAATTTACCCCAAACCTAAAGCAGAGTTTGGCCTTGCCTTCAGAACAAGTTTGCAAAGTGAACCAGTAGGATTGCACACCTCTACTTGTACAAGGCTTTGCTCATATTGCAACAGGTACTAGAACAAACATGGCACAACCAGTTATCCAGCACTAAGAGCACAGACCAATGAGCTTTGTTTTTAACCATAATCTCTCTTCCAGGATCTCACTAAATCCATAGTTCCTAAATCCATCACATACTCACGACAAAATGCATCCCTGAGCTGGTAATTCAGAGGGCTGACACAGGCAAAACAGAACAAACACAAGGGAAGATTCTCTTCTCCTACATACCATGTTTTCTTAACACCTTTCCCCTTGGTACTTCATCCTGGTGGGCTGTTTGAATGCTCATCAGTGTCAGCACAGTTAGGCATTAGTGGATCATTCCACTGAATATCATTCTTCCTGGATACGACAAGCTAAGGTCAGTATTTACTCTACTACCAATTACATAGTACCAAATTACATGACAGTCCTTCCATTACACTAATCTGATGTTTGTCTACATGATTTTTGTTTCCACAAATATTTTGTTACAGTGGAAGACTTTAGAGTCACTCTTAGGCTTCCACCTTCTGAAAAAGATTAATTGTGCCTAACTGGATAGTCCCTGCCACTGTGGCTGTTAACAACCTCTTGTTACTTTGTAGCCTGTTGATTTCCTGGATTTCCTGAGGGCTCTGGAACTTGGATTGTGATCTATCTGGTGACTATAAGCCACAAGTTAGCTTCTGTTTCTTCAGTGACTTCTATTCAGTTTTTTACAATACTTCTAGACCAAGACTGAATGCTCAGTGCAAATTTAATTATTTATTTTTCGGTAGAACTTAGTGTAACTAATAACAATGCTTTTATGTGATGTGGCTACATCTCACTGTAAATGAAAGTATCATTTTGTTTTTCCTAAGTCATTATGGTCTACCCCATGATATAGCTCTAGTGATCGAATTTATGGAGAAACACAAGACTGATTTAGGCCCTGTGTGAGTACAGGTATATTTTGATTTTAAAGCTTCTGTGGTATCAAAGTTTTTTTGGCTAAATTGTTTGTCTTTTTTGAGCAACTGGAACTCTTTAAGTTTTTCCTATATATCCAGGAAACAAATATGTCACAGCTGAATTGACTGAACAACATCTTCATCGTTCTTTATTCGATCATCACATGACCATATAAGTTACAATAAAACACAATACAAATTTCTATAGCACGTTGAAACTTGTGCTGGTATAATCAGAGATACATAGCAAAGAAGGCATGAAGTAAATAATAAATAAGAAGAATTCATAGTACATTTCTTGCCCTTAAACGTATGGCAAACTGTATAAAGGTTGCAGTGAAGAAGCATAGATTTGGTGTTCGCAAAGATTGTAAGAGCATCATAGCTGCCCTTCATTGTTTGTAATAGGCCTGTTTTAAAAGGATAAAATAAACAGCTTCTTCAATGTAGAATAAAACTTGCAGAATACCATCACATGGACAGACAAGCAAATTAGTGACATTAGTGCCCTGCAATTGGTAGGCTACAAGGAAGTGTACAATATCGGACTTATAGTCTGATTTAGAGCTTGGCAGATGGATTACTCCATCACAAACATGACGGATATCCCTTCTACCGTATTACGATTTCTATTGGATATAATGAAATCATAGTACGGCTGAGAGGATATCCATCAAATTTGAGACACAGAAACCTCATCCACCAAATTCTAAATCATGCCCTAAGCCATGCTAGCATGATATATATTGCTGACCCAAATTAGGCCAGGGTCCATGGCAGAACTAGTGCAAATTGAAGCAAGGGCCATGACAGTGGGCTTGCCAGCGTTCCTATGCAAACTTTCATCAGTGCATTTATCAAAAAACATTTTTCTCAATGATTTGACTAATTGACTTGAGTAAGATGCCAAATTCTCAAAGAAATTAGATTATTTCAGACTCACACAGGTATTGCAAATACGCAAGTTCCAAGGTATTTTTAGACCACACTCAAGTTCAAAACAGTCAGCTAATACTACCCGATTGGATATAGTTTCTTCCTTAGTCCATATATCCAAGCATAACAAAAGTGGTTGCAGCCTTATATAAGCATTTATATAGCCTAGCCCCAATTCTGTGTGGCAGATATGAGTACTAGCAGATTTCAGTCTGGCCAGTAATCTTTTAATGAAAGCCATTCTCAACCCTCTCCAACCAAGGGAGATCATTAATGCCTCATACACCAGCCCCATAATCAGCATTTGGACAGCAATTGTCATCTGTTCTCTGATGGGTTTGCTTCCCCACATAGTCGTGAAGCTAAGGGCCACCTCAATGCTTCCTGCCAGAGCCACTGCTCTTGTTGTTTTCAGAGGTCCCCAGGAGAATTTATCATCATTAGCAAAATGATCATCATCATTAGCAAATACAGGAACAAGGGGACCATAGAAAGTTTTGTATTTTTCACTGAAAAGAGTGTGGGCCTGATTATGAGTTGGGCAGTTGAACTGCCACAACTTTAATACAAAGGTGGTGAGGCAGCCGTCAAGCCATCGTAATATGACGTTTCCACTGGGCTGACTGGCGGAAACATCATATTGTGACGTTTCCGCCGGTCAGTCCGGTGGAAACAGTGCAGCGCCATTGGACTCTGCTCCCTAAGGGAGAATAGGAGGCCAATGCCATCACACACAGCACCCTCGGAAGGAGCACTGTCTGCCATAGCAGACCATGCACCTTCGAAGGGTGCAGACAGGGAGGCCTTGCACAGCCCACAACCTTGTGGGCAGTGCAGGAGCTTTCCTGTGACTCCCAACTCTGCATTTCTGCCAACCTTTTCATGACAGAGAACCCATCATGGAAAGGATGGCGGAAAGCAAAGTTGTGATCAGGACACTTTGACTGTGATCACAGGATCCCTGTTCAGGACAATACTCATTTCTACTGCAAGTTCAATCATAATGATCCAGAGATATGACCTGTTGACTGAGTCAAACACTGAGTTCAAATACATACATGCTAAATATATCTTTCCTTCCTTGGCCCCAGTGTATTTATTTATTAAAAGGTATATATTTAGGTACTGCTCAAATGTACCTAGGCTGGTCCAGAGCCCACATTGCAGCTCCAAGAGCACTTCTTCTCAGTTGCCCAAGTTTGCAAACACTCTAACAGGATCCTGCCCATTATTTTAGCTGTGGAATTTATTAGCAAACTTGGGCAATAGCATTGTGGATTACCCTTTGAGTTTTTCTTAAATATGGGAAAAATGATCGCATCTGACCAATATTTGAGGAGGGCCTGTAATGAGAGAGGCCTTCAAAACATTAGTCAAGAAGGGAGCCCACAAGAACATATTTGCCTTAAAAAGATCTAACGGTAGTTCATCCAGCCCAGGGGCTTTACCTTTCGGACATCTATTAAAGGCGTCTATGAAATCATCCAAATCAATCTCTAATCCAGAGGAGGGCATTAAGGGAGATTGAGATACTGTAGGAGGGTTTACCTGTATGTCAGTAGGTGAGGAACCTTCAGGGGAGACTGGGCATGAATATAGTTGTTTAAAATGTTGAACCCAGTCTTCTGGTGGAAACACTGAATCATGCCCAGTGTCACGAGTATTCTCAAAATAATTTTGATTTAACATCTGCCATTAGAGTTTGGTCGCCTTGAATTCATTAGCCATTGTGAGAGTGTGATAGGCTTCCTTTCTTACTGTTTTCTTTCTATTAACACCCTTTTATATGCCTTCCCACAACTGTGCATTCGTTCTAGACTTTTAGGGACTGCTTTAAGAGCCAGCAGCAGCTGGTATTGAGCCTTAATACAATTGGTGTCAAACCATTTAATCTATTTCCTTTTGTGAGTGACAATCATGACATTTAGGATTTCACGTACTTTCTCACAGATTCTATCATAGCTATTAGGTATTTTGTGCGCACCCGGGCATTATTTTTATCTAGACATAGCAAGAAATAAGTTGTGCTCACCTAGACCAAGAATCCTTATCAACTTTAAAGCAGCTCAGAACCACTCTTTATTACTCGTGTGGACTAACGGTATGGGATTTATCACCACCTGGCTTTTTGTAAGAAAGTGCTGGTGATCGAAATAGTTATCAATTTGAATACACTAAGAGATGAATCTAGCACTACACAATCTTCGATACAGCTCCTGAGGTCTATTAAACTGGAGCACTCCCTACCAACAAATGTGGGGCTGATGACCTGGTCTGTATTAGGAGAGTTGAAAGAGAACACTGCATTTCATAAGGAGCAAATTCAGTTCCCTTCCATAAAAGAGTGACAAAGGTTGTAATGGGGTACATATGCATATTTATATCACACTAGAGAATATTGGAACAATCTGCTTGCACTATAACATATGAATCTATCAAGAATGCAGGTGAGGTGTTTTACTCAGCACTGCCATCCAGTCTCCTTTAATATATTTTAATTATTTTGGTATCTGGTTTTCTATTTCGTGTTTCTCAGTTTTTAGAAATTGGCTCTGGAATATTTGTTCTGTTGTGCTTTCTACTTTTTAAATGTTTTGGTACAGGTAAATGCTTTACATCTTTTTCCTAAGTTAAGCTTGTCTGCTCTGCACTGCAGCTATCAAGGGTTGAGCTTAGGTTTGAATTATTGAGACGTGAAAGGATCTAGTACAGAATTGCAAGAGTAATTCATTTATTTCACGGTTCCAGAAAAGGAAAAAAAGAAAGAGTAGTCAATTTAGGTAGAGACATTAAGGCCCATATTTATACTTTTTGCCGCAAAACTGCGCCAACGCAGTTTTGCGTCAAAAAAATTAGCGCCGGCTAACGCCATTCTGAAGCGCCATGTGGGCGCCGTATTTATTGAATGACGTTAGCCGGCGTTAGCCGCCGGCGCTGTCTGGTGTGCGTTAAAAAAAAAAAACGTACACCAGGCAGCGCCGGCGTAGGGGAAAAATGGCGTATGGGCGTCCAGAAATGGTGCAAGTCAGGCTGAGGCAAAAAATTTGCCACAACCCGATTTGCGCCATTTTTTTACGACGCCCTTCCCCCATTGAAATGACTCCTGTCTTAGCAAAGACAGGAGTCATGCCCCCTTGCCCAATGGCCATGCCCAGGGGACTTCTGTCCCCTGGGCATGGTCATTGGGCATAGTGGCATGTAGGGGGGCACAAATCAGGCCCCCCTATGCCACAAAAAAAAAAAAAAAAATCCCTGGACTTACCTTAATGTCCCTGGGTTGGGTCCCTCCATCCTTGGGTGTCCTCCTGGGGTGGGCAAGGGTGGCAGGGGGTGTCCCTGTGGGCTTGGGAGGGCACCTCTGGGCTCATTCTGAGCCCACAGGTCCCTTAACGTCTGCCCTGACCCAGGCGCTAAAATCCGGCGCAAATGCGGGTTTTTTAGTCCCGCCCACTCCCGGGCGTCATTTTTGCCCGGGAGTATAAATACGACGCTTATGCATCGCAGTCGTTTTTTAAGACGGGAACGCCTACCTTGCATATCATTAAAGCAAGGAAGGTGTTCACGCAAAAAAATGATGCTAACTCCATGAACTTTGGCGCTAGATGCGTCTAACGCCAAAGTATAAATATGGAGTTAGTTTTGCGTCGAATTAGCGTCGAAAAAAACGACGCAAATTCGACGCAAACGGAGTATAAATATGCCCCTAAAATCCCAAAGTATAAGAAACATTATAGTAAGCAATCTTATAAGATCCATATTAAAGGAGAAAAGTGCACCACTGCTGTACCTACAAGAATGTGCCACGTTTCTTTCCTCCTTCTGTGGGTGGCTGAAAGTATAAAAAATAGACGATTTCAGCCAGTCTGACATTCAACACTAAGGACCTCATTGCAAGTTTGGCCGAGGGGATTACTCCATCACAAATGTGACGGATATCCCATCGGCCATATTACAAGTTCCATAGGATACAATGTAACTTGTAATTCGATGGACAGGATTTCCGTCACATTTGTAATGGAGTAATTCCCTCTGCCAAACATATAATGAGGATTAGAGGCCACTACGATGGCTTGCTTCTAACAACACCATATACACACACAACTTACCGGATAGATTCCATTTCTTTTTTGTGCAGTCTACCGTGACTCATTAGATTGATTCTGCCACTTTGGTATAAGATCTAATATTGTAAGGTCTCCATGTCGACAGGCCATACACCTTGCATAATTAATTCTCAGGTGTGGATGCATGTCTAGGGTATTTTAAGAGGTTAAAACCATCCATGCAGGGAACTGCTGAGCCAGAGTGTTTTTGTTGAAAAGTTTACTCATCAACCAATCATTAATGTTCACCACTCTTATAAACTCTTTCTTGCTACAGCTCAGAGCCCAGCCTTCCGGGATGTGCATACTCTCTGAACTTTCTTCTAGCTACAGAGTATGAGCAGCCTTTCTCTGGGTACTCTTTAATTAATTCCATACAAAGCTGTCTAGTGCATTACAGGTTTCTGCTCTGATCTTGTGACATAGCTTGAGGTGCACACTTTGCCTAGCCACAATTTTCTTGAGAAGGCCAAACACAGGATCTGGTATAGAATTAACTTGTTGGGACTTGCATACTCTCTAAGTAACCATCCACATTTCCACATTGGTGTCAATGGTGAGATCCGGAACTAGAAGACCTACTCATCCTTATTTCCGAAGTAAAGAGAAGTAGTCCTCCGGGGTCTCATTTTGATTACATTTCTATTCAGTTTTTTGATAAGGTACTGGCGGAACAACTTATAGCTTTTGATTTACATACTCGCCAGTACAGGGAGCTGAATAAGGGAGGGATTAAACTTGCATTGAAACCCCATAGTGTTTGCCGGTCTGTTACCCATGGATGTTCGAGCAATCGACAAGAGAGGGATTCTTTGGTGGCAGTCGAAAACTCTCGGTCAAAACCTGTATGACTAAATATAGTCCGGGAAGTATCTAACGGGGCTAATTCTGTGGACTCACATGTGAATGGACCTATTAAGACTAGTAAGAAGGAGATGACCAAGGAGGATGCCAGTACCCATGTACATGGAATTGAGCTAGATAACCCTGGGTTATCAATAATGACTTGGAATTTAGCTGGTCTTGCGAGGAAATTGGATGATCCTGACTGGATTGCTTACATAAACACTCAAGATATCTGTCTATTCCAGGAAACCTGGGCAAAGGACAAAAACGACGTAGACGGTTTCCTTTCATTTAATATTTCCACCCAATCATCAAAGAAGGCGATAGGACGGGCCAAAGGAGGGCTCTTAATTGTTTTAAACAAGAAATTGCAATGTGACTACAAGATTTTAGATATTGATTGTGTTGATCTAATGGGCCTGCACATTTCGTTTCAGCAGAGTTTTAATTTTATTTTTATTAATGTCTGTGCTCGATCAGTCTCACGAGGATCTGAGTCTCAGATTTTAGCATTATTATCAGACTTTTTAGATACTTTACAACCCTCATTTGCTTTGATTATAGCAGGGGATCTGAAATGAACTTTTGAACCCTCTGCCTTGCTCAGTGGTTTAACGGTTGAGGAGGATGAATTATGGGGAATTCCACAGCTAATTAGCCATCAATAGTGTTCCCGTTCACGTGTGGCTCTCCAGTTGGCTTCTTTATGTTTAAAGTATGGCCTTAGGGCCTGTAACGGTCGTATGCCTTCTGATATAAACACTATGCACACATTTAAACGAGGTAGGTCGACAAGTGTTATTGACTACTTTCTGGCGGACATGAGGTTGTGGCCCTTGTTGAGGGATATGAGGGTGGACTTGAGATGTGAGAGTGATCATTTTCCCCTACTCCTCACCCTTTCAGGGGATGTATTTAGGAGGACCTCCAATAACCAATATACAGTGGTCCCCTCCCCAAGTTTGAATAACAGTACTATGATGGTGGAGTAGCCAAGGTGATGTCTAATCCTTATTTGTTATGTGGGATCTATCAATTGTTTATAAACAACTTGGCAGTTTATGAAGAACAGGATACTAATGATATTCCTATTCTTAGTATACATGATAATATGATTTTAAAAATGAAAAGTTTCTCCTACAAAAAAGTTGGGTTCAGACTGCGGGGTGGGGATTTAGCAAGTAATGGATGGTTTGATGAACCCCGTTCTAGGACAAAGTCTGGGTTAAAAAAAGCTATTATGATCGGGCTTTCAGGGGAGATACAACAAGCTAGATGCCTTTATAAGGAGGCCATCGCATGAGCAAAAACATTTTGGGAAGATTCGATCTGGCAGGAATTAGTGGATGCTTCGAAACTAAACAATATTATGTTGTTTTGGGAATTGTTGTCTAAATGACAAAGAGCAGGAGTAATATTAGGAACCACATACAACCAGAAAGCTGGGTGGATCAGTTTTCCTGCCTTTACGCTACATCTGGAATTTCGTTGAGTTCCGACACTTATGATGTGAAACAGGGCCTTTTATCATCGTTGGATGTGAACTCTTCCATTGATCCATTAGGAAAGGGTCTTTATGACCCCGAGAATTACATTTATTTTCTATGGAAGAAACCCTTGATGCAATTAACTCACTTAAACCAGGTAAAGCTCCAGGACCGGATAAGATTCCAGGTGATCTTTACAAATCCGAACCAGTCATATGGACTTAGTACATAAATTTACTCTCTAATAAAATTGCTAAAGCGGGTCAAATTCCGACCACGTGGGGGGGGCTGAAATTATCCCAATTTATAAAAAGGTTAATGCAAATCTTCCAATCAATTATAGACCGATTAGTCTTATAGACAATCTAAAAAATTTTTGAGCAAAACAACTCTTAGGAAGACTAACAAGTTGGGTCATTGACCATCAGATCCTTTCTCCTCTCCAGGACGGGTTTCGACCCAAAATCAGCACGGTCGACCAGGTTTTAAGGCTGGCTGTTTTATATTGGAAATATACAGTTCTTGCCAACCTCTGTATGTTGTTTTCGTAGAATTGCGACCTGTTTTGATTTGGTCCCAAAAGGGAAATTATGGGAGGTGTTGTACAGAATAGGGACCCCAGTTAGTATAATTCAAATATTAAAGCGGTTGCATGAAGACACAGACGCGCAAGTGAGATGGGGCAACCAAGGTGAGCTGACTGAAAAAATCCCCATTTATAGGGGAGTTCGCCAGGGTTGTGTAATGGCTCCACTTTTTTCCCTTTTTATTAACAAGGTGGTGTAGGACATGATTTCATGTCAGAATGATGCCCCATCTCTAAACACTCAGAAAATTCCCATTCTTCTTTTTGCTGACGATTCGCTCCTCTTCTCAAAGACCCCAATGGGGCTACAAATTCTTGTTGATAGATTTAACCTATTTTGACGGAACTATGGTCTGGAGCTGAATTTTAACAAAACCAAATTTATGGTATTCAACTCTGGACCTCGTAAGAAATGTACTATCACATTGGAAGGAGATCCCTTGAGCAAGGTTAGTTCAATCAACTGTTTGGGAGTGAGGTTGTCAAGTAAATTACATTGGGAAGACCAGGTCAGTAAAAGTGAGGGACTCCTAAAACATAGAGCAGCATCTATACTGCGCTTCTATATGAGTACGACCACAAAAGCTGTATCCCCTGCGATTAAGATCTATGTGGTTAAGGTGCAGGGAGCAGTTGTCTATGGTGCAGAGGTATGGGGATCCTCCAATAGCAATAGATTAGCTGTGGGTGAGAACAACTTTGCGAGGGCCTTGATTGCGTGCCCTCGTAGTACACCATTGACTCCAAAGTTTTTTGATTTGGGTCTAAATCGAGTAGCTGATTTAATCGCTTTAAGACCTCTATCATATTGGGTAAGGCTTTGGACTGTTCCCGAATTGGATATTTACAAGTCTTCACTTCTCGATTTATTAAGGAGATCAAATGAGGCTACTACTTCTTGGGTTAAGCACGTATCCAATTGGTTTTGCATTTTGGGCTTAGGAGATTACTAGGAGAGTCCCCATAATTTAGAGAAATCACACAAAAAAGCTTTGAAATCTGTATACTGGTCATATGTAAGAAATGATTATATTTGTCATAAATCCCATGGACGATTAACTAACCTTTTTATTGATTTGAAGTGGTACCCACAGTATGAACCTTACCTAGATACCCCATTTTGGATCCTTGCCTTTGAAGTCTTTGACGAACAGTTGGGGAACAGTTGGGGACCAACCGCCATGTCTGATATATGCCCTGTGTGTGGTGGTGCCTCTGAAACAGTATAACATTTCATGTTTTTTTGCCCTGCTTATTCATCCCCAAGGTCAAAATAGATCTGTAAAATCTGTCGTGAAATGAGGATGAGTAAATGTGCCATAGCTTTGAGGGTTTTAAAAAGCCACAGGTCTAACGTGTTAATCTTTGCCTTTAGCAAGTTTTTAGTGGCAGCATGGTATATACGTAATTCCTTTGTAACTAAGGAGGCATGAAGAATGATTGGTTGGGTTTTAATGTGACTAATTAGGGTTTTAAAAGTATTTATTATTCACCATTCATTAGTTTTAATTAAGGATTTTATTCGTGGTTTTTTTTGTATTATGATATTTATAATGTATTGTGTTGCTTTGGTGGTCTGTTGACCGAATAAATCTTGTGTTGATGATGATGGACTTGTGAGGACTTGCATACTCTGTAAGTAATAATCCACATTTCCACATTGGTGTCAATGGTGAGATCCGGAACTAGAAGACCTACTCAGCTATAAAGCTGGGAAATTAAAAAGCCTTAAACTCACGGAATGCAAAAATTGGTTTTTATTTTTCATTGATATTAAGTATTCAATTGTGTCATTTTTAATTGTTTTACTTATTGCTGACTTCAATTTTTGTGCCTCGTAAAAGTATAACGCTTAAATGGGGTTATATCCGCCCAGCTTGCTCAACATCAAAGTAGCAGAGCTAACAGCCCTGTGCAGAGACAGGGAATTGAAATTGAGCCAAGATGCTTGGATGGGAGATTTTAAAATGGCCATCATGGAGTGGGAAGAAGCCAAGATCACCTCTGAGTCAGAGGCAACTTCAGAGAATGAAGAAGATGGAGATAAGGACACCTTGTCCCAAAATGACATTTCAAGAGTAACCCCCAGGGTAAGAAGTGATCTAAGCTAAGCCAGCACCAACACTTCTGAGAAGGCCCTCCTCTAGAAGGAGCTGAAAGCCCAGCTGGCAACCTTGGCACTGGAGGAAAGTAAACTGGATCTTAAAGAAAAGGGATATACCTCATAGGAAAGAGGGCCAACCTCGACCTGACGCCCAGCAACAACTGCGGCAGCAATGAAGAAGTATCTTCAGGGAGGTCAAACACCCCTTGCTTGCCCAAGGACTTTGTGCATAGCTTTGTGTTGGTCAACAGTATAAATAAAGGATTTGCCTCACTTCTTTTCAAAACGCTTGCAGGAAGCAAAAGGTGGCTGGACAATGCTGTTGCTCTACATTTGGATCTAATGCCTGTATGAGGGATAGATTCCTTCCTCTAGAGGAGAGAGTAGCTGAATTCTATCAACACATGAAAGATGCTTAACTGGAAAAATGAGGTTCACACCTAACCAGCTCCCAAAAAGAGCAGACAAAGAGCTGGGACAGGTTGGGTAACCACTTTTACTGGCCCCAGATAACTGAGAAGGTGAAGGAGTCTGTTACTTCTGCACCACTTGTCAAGCCAGTTGTAGGACAGGAGGGCAATCCAAGACTCCCTTAATTTTTCTACCTTTTGAGAGGGTGGTGATATGTATTGTTGGTACCCAGGAGCTCCAAATGCCCCAGGTCATAGTTTCATTTTAGTGGTGGTTGGCCATGTCACACGATAGTCTGAAGTAATACCTCTAAGGGCAATGACTACTCTCAATGGTGAAGGACCTGCTTGGTGTTCTCACCAGAGTAGGTTACCCCAAAGAGGAAATATCAGACAGGAGCAGAGAATTAATGTCTGCATACTTTACAACTATGTGGGATGATTGTGGGGTGACCTATAAGTTCACCATCCATTATACTCTCCAATCTAATGGTTTTGTGTAGAGATTCAACACAACTTTAAAAAGCATGATTGTGGGGTTGTCTTAAAAACTCCACAGGAAGTGGGATGTTCTAATCCCATGTCTTTTATTTACCTATAAAAAAAAAATTCTGATAGAAACATTTGCACTTAAAAGAAACCCAATTTCTTACAGTTATAAAATATACAATAGACGTAAATTTGCAAAACACATTTCTTAATACAAACAAAAGAAATACATTCTAAAACCAAATACAAGAAATACAATTACAAATGCAAAATAATAACATTAACCACATTGTTATTCAACAAATTTAAACAATAGTAATACTGTGAACTATTATTTCATAAACTAAATCAAAATTTAAAATACATTTCAAAACTAGTCTACACTTTTCAAAAATATTTAATAATAAATAAAAAATGATAAAAATGAACACTAAAAATCATAAACAATAAAAATGTAATTAAAATTAAAAACATACCAAACAAAAATAATTTAACAAATAAATCACATTTTAAGAAATAATAAAAAAAACAATGAATTAAAATACTTTCAACCCAGGTCAACTTCTAACCTTGCAGCCTGTTCCTAAAACAGTTTAAATCAGAGTATTATACATATTATTTTATTAAAAAAAAAAAACATGCACAGCAAATACCTTAAAAGAAATAATACATGACAAACAAAAATATTTTAGAATATAATAATAAATACATCAGCATTGGAAAATAATTAAAAAATATAGTCTTTCCTGAGATAAAATACACCACAATGTAAACAATATCAGAATGACACACATTATTAGCAATTGGCAATATTTGTCACACAATTTGCTGTGTGCAGGGATCTCAGCTCTGCTAGTGGAGCTAGGGGAATTTTTTGGACCTCTCTGTGCTCCAAGCGGAGCGCAGAGTTGTCCAAAAAACTCCACTAGCCCTGCCAGTGGAGCAGAGCTCACCCGGTGCATGCTACAGCCCAGTATGGGCTGCACAGTACAAGAGCAGACATTCTGCGCTCGAGCTGTGCAGCCCATAACTGGGCTGCAGTGCGCACCGGAGTAGAGAAGAGAGGCAGTCGCTAAGAGGACTCGTCGTCGTCAGATGACAAGGAGAGGAGGACCCCCTGTGAATACCCAGGTAAGTCCTCATCTCTTTTACTGTTGTTGTTTGTGCACACTGGTGCACAAACAAGGACTGAGATGGCAGCTTTCGCTGCCTGTGGCCCTGGCCTGAATTCAGGCCATGGCCATAGACAGCAAAAAGAAAGCTGCCATTTCAGGCCTCTTGTGCACTGGCCTGCCCCGTATGCACTGCAAATGGGACAGGCCGATGCACAAGAGGCCTGAAATTGCAGCTTTCACTGCCTACAGCCCTCCTGATTGCGCCCATCTTGGAAGCACCAAACAGGGTCTGGCCTGGCTGACCAGGCCAACCCTGCTTAGCACTTCAGAGATGTGCACATTCAGGAGGACTCCGAGGGGCACAGAACTCCAGCTTCAAAGGATTCCGCTGAGGTTTTTTCAACTACACGGAATTCCATGAAGAAGGACTCCGTTCACTCCACCCAGGCCTACACACAGTATGAAATTTATGCACCAATGTGCCATGAGTAAAGATGTGGCATGCAGGGTAAAATGTAAGGAGCAGTAGGAGGAACTCTGCCCTTGCTTGGGATGCTGCAAGTGAGTACAGATACCTACTGAGAAACATCAGCATTCTACCCACTTCCCTGAATTGCTGCTTTTGCATCAGAAAAGGTGCATGTCTCACTGCTGCAAATAGTTCCTAAAGCTACCCTATTGTTTTAAACAAATATTTTTGAGAATTCCTATTTGGTAAGAATCAGATTTTTTTAAAGTAATTTTCAAACATGTACGTCGGTGGACATTGAAACCTCAAACTCCATTAAACACTACACCTACTTATAATTATCCGATACTGGTTAATTCCTTGTGCCTTTAGTATATTCAGTATGTAAGTGCCATACCAGATCATGCTCGCTGTGCATCATATCACATTGTTGTTAGTTAGAATGTCACGTTTTCATAGAGGTATTACTTTATTGATGTGCATCTGAATTTAAGGACAAACTCAATAGCACAGCTGCTATTATTCAGAAAATCCCTACAAATGGTGTGTTACACACTCGAGTTGTGTTAATTACACATTGGGACATCAATAAAATGATCACAATGTGTACTTTGAGGTCACCATACTCATATTTTAAATAGTAATAGGTCAGAAATATAACTGATATGGGTGTGTGTAATGTGTCATAGGTGGTCATTACAAACCTGGCAGACGGTGTTAACCTCTTAAGTGCGGGCGTCGGCCACTGGCCGACGCCCACACACCCTCCCTGGTGCGGGTCACGACCAGTGGCCGACACCAGGAAGGGCATTAATAAATCCTCGGGTGCGTCGCACCCGAGGATTTTTTATTTTTTTTTACTCCCCCCGGGAGACACGGAAGCTACCGTGTCTCCCCCCGCCCCTTTGTGACGTCAGCGCGCCGCGAGGCGCGCTGACGTTGCAAAGGTGTTTTCCCCATGAAAGCAGGAAGCAGCTTTGCGGCCGCTTCCTGCTTTCATGGGGAAAACGGCCTTTTACACGTTCGGGAAGGCCTCGTAAGAAAGGGGAGTGTCTCCCCTTTCTTACGAGGCCTTCCTGAAAGTGTTTCCTGGCCCCCGATCGCAGCTGTGCTGCGATTGGGGGCCAGGAAACACTTTCAGGTTTCCTGGCTCCCCCGATCGCAGCACAGCTGCGATCGGGGGGGTCAGGAAACATTTTGAAAAGGCCTCGTAAGAAAGGGGAGACTCTCCCCTTTCTTACGAGGCCTTCTGAAACTGTTTCTGGCCCCCGATCGCAGCTGTGCTGCCTGTGCTGCGATCGGGGGCCAGGAAACCCCACTAGACACCAGGGATTTCACTTTTGGGGGGCGGCCCCCCCGGAAAACGGGCCGCCCCCCCGGCATAATTTTCTTCAAAAAAAAAAAAGGTAGGTGCCCCCTGGGGCAAAAAATGAAATGACAGGGGGTCTCCCGTGGGCAGGGTGACCCCCTGTGGGGGCAATTTTTTTTTTAGATGTTGTAGGGTTTCCCTGGGGGCCATTTTGGCCCCCAAGGAAACCAAACAACAACTAAAAAAAAATATATGTATATATCTATATATATATATCTATGTAGATAGATATGTCTAGGTACATGGATATATCTATAGATATATCTATGTAGATATATACATATATATATATATACTTATATATATATATATATAGGTAGATCTGTATCAAAGAGATTTATAAAGCGCGCTACTCACCTGTGAGGGTCTCAAGGCGCTGGGGGGGGGACGGGGGGAGGGAAATGGGCTAGGAGGTTCACTGTTCAAAAAGTCAGGTTTTGAGGCCCTTCCTGAAAAGAAGTAGGTTTTGGGTCTTGCGAATGTGGGTTGTGAGTGCGTTCCATGTTTTGGGTGCAATGTAGGAGAAGGATCTGCCCCCGGTGGTGGTGTGTTTGATGCGGGGGACAGAGGCGAGAGAGAGGTCAGCTGAACGGACGTTTCGTGTGGGGGTGTGGAAGGTGACTCTCGTTGAGGTAGGCAGGGCCTGTGTTGTGGAGTGATTTGTGTGCGAGGATGAGGATCTTGAAGGTGATCCTTTTGTCAATGGGGAGCCAGTGGAGGGATTTGAGGTGGGGAGAGATGTGTTCGTGTCGGCGGAGGTCGAGGATGAGTCGTGCTGCTGAGTTCTGGATGCGTTTAGTTTGCACTTGAGTTTTAGAGTGGTGCCGGCGTAGAGGGCGTTTCTGTAATCAAGCCTGCTGCTGATGAGTGCGTGAGTGACAGTTTTTCTGGTCTCTGTGGGGATCCATTTGAATGTTTTTCAGTATACGGAGTTTGTTGAAGCATGAGGAGGTAAGAGCGTTGATTTGTTGGGTCATAGAGAGGGAGGAGTCTAGGATGATGCTGAGGTTGCGTGCGTAGTTGGCGGGGGTGGGTGCAGGGCCTAGCGTGGTGGGCCACCATGGGGGGTCCCAGGTTTTTTTGGTGAGGGCCAAAGAGGATTATTTCGGTTTTGCTTGTGTTGAGTTTCAGGTGGTTGGCTGTCATATATACATCACTTTTGTCAATATGTGTGTGGTTTCCCTGGGGGGAAAAGGGTCCGACTTGTCTAGTGGCAGTTTTAGTGCCATAAAGAAGCGCAGAAGGTTTATATGCCTACTGCAAAGAGCACATCTGTATTTTATGTAAATAGCTGAGTGCATTAGTAAAGTCTATGGAGAGATGAAGGGCACTTTTGCTGGGTGGTAATGAGGGAATCCGAGGAGGAGGGAGTGGGAGCACCAATAATGATTGTTGGACTGGGCGCAGGAGGTGCTAAAGACTGTGACGAATGGTATGTGACAAGGTGTTTTTTGAGTGTCTTGAAAGTACGTGCTGATTGAGGGAAGAAGCGCAGGTAAGGTGGACTCTACTGTTGCACGTATCTCACACACACCATCGATTTTGTGACTGTCTACGTAGGCTAGTGTTTTAGAGCAACAGTTTAGCCAATAGCAGAGATGGCATCTTGATGGATGACTGCTGCCTGCACTCGGGTTATAGAGGACCGCTCTGACATAGGATCAGAGACTGAGACATCAGATACTGAGACAGCATCTGAGGGATAGGACAATGGCGCAGACTCTGGGAGTGATTTTTCAGTCAGAGGAGTCCCATTCGAAAACTCCTCTTCCAGTACATTATGAGGGAGGTGATGAGGACAGTCCTGCTGTCCCTTAGCAAGCTGTTCGTGCAACTGGGTAATAGTGGGTTAGGCCAACCCAGAGAGCAGGTGAATGCGGCGGCAAGCAGAGAGAGAGTGCTCTCTTGGGAGCTCACCAATTTAGTTCAGCCCCAAATTCCACCACCCAAATCATATTGTGGAGACATCAAAATTGTCTATGGCAAAACAAACTGGTTTTGTAAGGCAGGCACCTGTGTTTTTGGTCCTGGATTCGGCGGCCATATAGAGAAACACACTAAACCCAAACATTTCTGGAAACTAGACATTCGGGGGAGTCCACAGAGGTGTGACTTGTGTGGATTCCCCAAAGTTTTCTTACCCAGAATACCCTGCAAAGCTGAAATGTTGAAAAAAAACTCTATTTTTCTCGCATTTCTGTCACACAAACTACAGGAATATGCTGGGATCCACAACATTCCTACCACCCAGTGACTCCTCACCTGTCCTGATAAAAACACTACCCCACTTCAGTGCCTACACCTAGTGCCTGTGTCAGGAATGGATCACCCCAGGGTCAACAGCTGCCTCACGTAAGGACCAACATTGACCGTTGTGTGATCTATTCCTGTCGCAGGCACCAGGCCTAACCACACAAGTGAGGTATCATATTTATCGGGAGACTTGGGGGAACGCTGGGTGGAAGGAAATTTGTGGCTTCTCTCAGATTTCAGAACTTTCTGTCACCGAAATGTGAGGAAAACGTGGTATTTTAGCCACATTTTGAGGTTTGCAAAGGATTCTGGGTAACAGAACCTGGTCTGAGCCCCACAAGTCACCTCATGTTGGATTCCCCTGGGTTTCTAGTTTTCAAAAATGTGCTGGTTTGCTAGGTTTCCCCAGGTGCCGGCTGAGCTAGAGGCCAAAATCCACAGGTAGGCACTGTTTTCTATGAAAAAATGTGATGTGTCCCCGTTCTGTTTTGGGGCATTTCCTGTCGCGGGTGCTAGGCCTACCCACGCAAGTGAGGTATCATTTTTATCGGGAGACTTAGGGGAACGCCGGGTGGAAGGAAATTTGTGGCTCCTCTCAGATTCCAGAACTTTCTGTCACCGAAATGTGAGGAAAACTAGTTTTTTTAGCCACTTTTTGAGGTTTGCAAAGGATTCTGGGTAACAGAACCTGGTCCGAGCCCCGCAAGTCACCCCTCCTTGGATTCCCCTAGGTCTCTAGTTTTCAGAAATGCACAGGTTTGGTAGGTTTCCCTATGTGCCGGTGGAGATAGAGGCCAAAATCTACAGGTAGGCACTTCTCAAAAAACACCTCTGTTTTCTTCCAAAAATGTGGATGTGTCCACGTTGCGCTTTGGGGCGTTTCCTGTCGCGGGCGCTAGGCCTACCCACACAAGTGAGGTATAATTTTTATCGGGAGACTTGGGGGAACGCCAGGTGGAAGGAAATTTGTGGCTCCTCTCAGATTCCAGAACTTTCTGTCACCGAAATGTGAGGAAAACTTGTTTTTTTAGCCACTTTTTGAGGTTTGCAAAGGATTCTGGGTAACAGAACCTGGTCCGAGCCCCGCGAGTCACCCCTCCTTGGATTGCCCTAGGTCTCTAGTTTTCAGAAATGCACAGGTTTGGTAGGTTTCCCTAGGTGCCGGCTGAGCTAGAGGCCAAAATCTACAGGTAGGCACTTCTCAAAAAAACACCTCTGTTTTCTTCCAAAAATTTGGATGTGTCCACGTTGCGCTTTGGGGCGTTTCCTGTCGCGGGCGTAGGCCTACCCACACAAGTGAGATATCATTTTTATCGGGAGACTTGGGGGAACGCCGGGTGGTAGAAAATTTGTGGCTCCTCTCAGATTCCAGAACTTTCTGTCACCGAAATGTGAGGAAAACTTGTTTTTTTAGCCACTTTTTGAGGTTTGCAAAGGATTCTGGGTAACAGAACCTGGTCCGAGCCCCGCAAGTCACCCCTCCTTGGATTCCCCTAGGTCTCTAGTTTTCAGAAATGCACAGGTTTGGTAGGTTTCCGTATGTGCCGGCTGAGCTAGAGGCCAAAATCTACAGGTAGGCACTTCTCAAAAAACACCTCTGTTTTCTTCCAAAAATTTGGATGTGTCCACGTTGCGCTTTGGGGCGTTTCCTGTCGCGGGCGCTAGGCCTACCCACACAAGTGAGGTATAATTTTTATCGGGAGACTTGGGGGAACGTCGGGTGGAAGGAAATTTGTGGCTCCTCTCAGATTCCAGAACTTTCTGTCACCGAAATGTGAGGAAAACTTGTTTTTTTAGCCACTTTTTGAGGTTTGCAAAGGATTCTGGGTAACAGAACCTGGTCCGAGCCCCGCGAGTCACCCCTCCTTGGATTGCCCTAGGTCTCTAGTTTTCAGAAATGCACAGGTTTGGTAGGATTCCCTATGTGCCGGCTGAGCTAGAGGCCAAAATCTACAGGTAGGCACTTCTCAAAAAACACCTCTGTTTTCTTCCAAAAATTTGGATGTGTCCACGTTGCGCTTTGGGGCGTTTCCTGTCACGGGCGCTAGGCCTACCCACACAAGTGAGGTATCATTTTTATCGGGAGACTTGTTGGAACGCCGGGTGGAAGAAAATTTGTGGCTCCTCTCAGATTCCAGAACTTTCTGTCACCGAAATGTGAGGAAAACTTGTTTTTTTAGCCACTTTTTGAGGTTTGCAAAGGATTCTGGGTAACAGAACCTGGTCCGAGCCCCGCCAGTCACCCCTCCTTGGATTGCCCTAGGTCTCTAGTTTTCAGAAATGCACAGGTTTGGTAGGTTTCCCTAGGTGCCGGCTGAGCTAGAGGCCAAAATCTACAGGTAGGCACTTCTCAAAAAACACCTCTGTTTTCTTCCAAAGATTTGGATGTGTCCACGTTGCGCTTTGGGGCGTTTCCTGTCGCGGGCGCTAGGCCTACCCACACAAGTGAGGTATCATTTTTTTCGGGAGACTTGGGGGAACGCCGGGTGGAAGGAAATTTGTGGCTCCTCTCAGATTCCAGAACTTTCTGTCACCGAAATGTGAGGAAAACTTGTTTTTTTAGCCACTTTTTGAGGTTTGCAAAGGATCTGGGTAACAGAACCTGGTCCGAGCCCCGCGAGTCACCCCTCCTTGGATTCCCCTAGGTCTCTAGTTTTCAGAAATGCACAGGTTTGGTAGGTTTCCCTAGGTGCCGGCTGAGCTAGAGGCCAAAATCTACAGGTAGGCACTTCTCAAAAAACACCTCTGTTTTCTTCCAAAAATTTGGATGTGTCCACGTTGCGCTTTGGGGCGTTTCCTGTCGCGGGCGCTAGGCCTACCCACACAAGTGAGGTATCATTTTTATCGGGAGACTTGGGGGAACGCCGGGTGGAAGGAAATTTGTGGCTCCTCTCAGATTCCAGAACTTTCTGTCACCGAAATGTGAGGAAAACTTATTTTTTTAGCCACTTTTTGAGGTTTGCAAAGGATTCTGGGTAACAGAACCTGGTCTGAGCCCCGCAAGTCACCCCTCCTTGGATTCCCCTAGGTCTCTAGTTTTCAGAAATGCACAGGTTTGGTAGGTTTCCCTATGTGCCGGCTGAGCTAGAGGCCAAAATCTACAGGTAGGCACTTTGGAAAAAACAGCTGTGTTTTCTATAAAAAAAATAGGATGTGTCCATGTTGTGTTTTGGGGCATTTCCTGTCGCGGGCACTAGGCCTACCCACACAAGTGAGGTATCATTTTTATCGGGAGACTTGGGGGAACACAGAATAGCAAAACAAGTGTTATTGCCCCGTATCTTTCTCTACATTTTTTCCTTCCAAATATAAGAGAGTGTGTAAAAAAGACGTCTATTTGAGAAATGCCCTGCAATTCACATGCTAGTATGGGCACTTCGGAATTCAGCGATGTGCAAATAACCACTGCTCCTCAAAACCTTATCTTGATCCCATTTTGGAAATGCAAAGGTTTTCTTGATACCTCTTTTTCACTCTTCATATTTCAGCAAATGAATTGCTGTATACCCAGTATAGAATTAAAACCAACTGCAGGGTGCAGCTCATTTATTGGCTCTGGGTACCTAGGGTTCTTGATGAACCTACAAGCCCTTTATATCCCCGCAACCAGAAGAGTCCAGCAGACAAAATGGTATATTGCTTTCAGAAATCTGACATCGCAGGAAAAAGTTACAGAGTAAAACATAAAGAAAAATGGCTGTTGTTTTCAGCTCAATTTCAATATTTTTTTATTTCAGCTGTTATTTTCTGTAGGAAAACCTTGTAGGATCTACACAAATGACCCCTTGCTGAATTCAGAATTTTGTCTAGTTTTCAGAAATGTTTAGCATTCCGGGATCCAGCATTGGTTTCTCACCCATTCCTGTCACTAACTGGAAGGAGGCTGAAAGCACCAAATATAGTAGAAATGGGGTATGTCCCAGTAAAATGCCACATTTGTGTTGAAAAATTTGGTTTTCTGATTCAAGTCTGCCCGTTCCTGAAAGGTGGGAAGATAGTGATTTCAGCACCAGAAACCCTTTGTTGATGGTATTTTCAGGGAAAAAACCACAAGCCTTCTTCAGCAGCCCTTTTTTTCCATTTTTTTGGAAAAAACTAAATTTTCACTGTATTTTGGCTATTTTCTTGTTCTCCTCCAGGGGAAACCACCAACTCTGGGTACCATTAGAATCCCTACGATGTTGGAAAAAAAGGACGCAAATTTGGCGTGGTTAGCTTATGTGGACAAAAAGTTATGAAGCCCTAAGCGCGAACTACCCCAAATAGCCAAAAAAGGGCTCAGCACTGGGGGGGAAAGGCCCAGCAGCTAAGGGGTTAAAGCTGGGGAAATACCGCAAACAGGGCGGCGGACAAAAAAAGGGAATTATGACCCTGGCGGAAACCGCCAACAAAGACAGCCACTTTAACACACCGCCCGCCACGGTGGTACTGACAAGCAGCAAGGCGGTCACCGCCAACAGACAGGCGGGAGACAATGTACCGCCCACACTATAACAACCCGCCAATCCGCCACCTTTTCCGGGGCGGATTCACCGTGGATAAAAACACGGCGGAAACAGCTTTTGCTATGGGCAAACGCTCACCTCAACATACTCCACGAGGAAGGAGGACACCATGGAGGCCGAATTACAAATCCTACCTGCCCTTGTCTTTCTGCTCCTCTACCACCAATAGCTACGTAGGCGCCGAAGACACCGGTGAGTACTGCACCTATGACACGGGGAGGGGGGAGGCAAAAGTTAGGGGGACACCCACCAAACACCCCCACCCTCGCATATTACAACATACACACCAATGCATTCACAAAAATCACAGTAACAACCCACAATCCCCCCGGAAGAATGAAAAGACAATGCGAAATTCGGTCAAACATTGTAATGTGCCAATATACATGTCATACAAAAATATACAGATCTATATATTTCATAATCACTCTTATTTACACATACAATCCGAGAAGTAGTGCAGATATGTACACAACAATGTCCGTGCACCAACAATCCAAAAATGCATGGGCGAGGCCCACAAACTATACCTGACCAAAATCGGAGAGAACACTGCCGGGGCATCAGATAGAAACACTACAGGCACCTCAGGGGGAAGGGATGGGGGGCACCTCAGCCAGATGAATGCGAAGCCAGATCCACGATGGGGCTCCATGCCCATTGATGTATCCAGGGGAGTGCAAAGCCACAGTCTCTCAAGTCTCTACAGTGGGTGGTTTGCCCACTGTGCCATCCTGGGGAGTGCAAGGCCACAGTCTCTCAAGTCTCTACAGTGGGTGGTTTGCCCACTGTGCCATCCTGGGGAGTGCAAGGCCACAGTCTCTCACGTCTCTACAGTGGGTGGGTTGCCCACTGTGCCATCCTGGGGAGTGCAAGGCCACAGTCTCTCAAGTCTCTACAGTGGGTGGTTTGCCCACTGCGCCATCCTGGGGAGTGCAAAGCCACAGTCTCTCAAGTAGATGCAGTTCTCTACTGGTACTGGGGGGACTGGTGCCCAGACTGGATGAGTCTCCCCGTGAAAGTTCATGTCCTGTCACTGTCCCAGCTGCACATGGGAGAAGGATTCTTGATGTGGCGGCCTTTTCATTCCTACACGGTGCATGCCCTGTTCAGCGTTGCTTTGCCATGGCGGTCTTTGCCTGTTCAGCGGTGCTTTGCCATGGCGGTCTTTGCCCTGTTCAGCGGTGCTTTGCCATGGCGGTTCTGGACTGTTCAGCGGTGCTTTGCCATGGCTGTTCTGGACTGATCAGCGGTGCTTTGCCATGGCGGTCTATGGACTGTTCAGCGGTGCTTTGCCATGGCGGTCTATGGACTGTTCAGCGGTGCTTTGCCATGGCGGTTCTGGACTGTTCAGCGGTGCTTTGCCATGGTGGTTCTGGACTGTTCAGCGGTGCTTTGCCATGGCGGTCTATGGACTGTTCAGCGGTGCTTTGCCATGGCGGTCTATTGACTGTTCAGCGGTGCTTTGCCATGGCGGTCTATGGACTGTTCAGCGCTGCTTTGCCATGGCGGTTCTGGACTGTTCAGCGGTGCTTTGCCATGGCGGTGTTGGACTGTTCAGCATTGCTTTGCCATGGCGGTTCTGGACTGTTCAGCTGTGCTTTGCCATGGCGGTCTATGGACTGTTCAGCGGTGCTTTGCCATGGCGGTCTATGGACTGTTCAGCGGTGCTTTGCCATGGCGGTATATGGACTGTTCAGCTGTGCTTTGCCATGGCGGTTCTGGACTGTTCAGCGGTGCTTTGCCATGGCGGTCTATGGACTGTTCAGCAGGTGCTTTGCCATGGCAGGTTCTGATATGGACATTGGTGTGTGGCATGAAGATCTCTACACTGGGCATTGCTGTGTGGCATGACGTTCTCTCCAATGGGCATTGGTGGGTGGCATGACGTTCTCTACAATGAGCATTGGTGGGTGGCATGATGTTCCATCATTGCCCAGCGGGGCTGTGGCATCCGGGCCCCTCCTGGGCTGTGACTCTGGCGGTGGTCTCTGGACCAGTGACGATACTTGTGCCCTCCTGGGCTGTGACTCTGGCGGTGGTCTCTGGACCAGTGACGATACTTGGGCCCTCCTGGGCTGTGACTCCGGCGGTGGTCTCCTGACCAGTGACGATACTTGGGCCCTCCTGGGCTGTGACTCCAGCGGTGGCGGTGGTCTCTGGACCAGTGACGACGGTGCTGGCGGTTGTGTCTGGACCGCCGGAAATGATGGCGCACTTCTCGGCGGTGACACTCACAACAGGCTGGGCAGACTTCCTCTGGACCTTCCCCACCTTTGTTGGAGTTACAGCTGACTGACCAATCCCCTTCAAACCCATGTCACTTGTTGTCCCACCAGGAGTCTTAACATGGTCCCATCGTCCACTCTCCAATTTTAGAGCCTTTACATGGGGTGGGCTGCCAGTGCCTTGGCTCCGGGTCCTACTGCCTGCCCTAGTGGCCGGTGCACTCCACAAACCTTGAACAGGCACCACTGGTATTGGAGGCTTTTTGGCTGAGGCGCTACGACAGGACTGATAAATTGGAGGGGGGGTGGGGGCAAAAAGGTCAATTTGACATAGGGACAGTTTCTGACGGACACTGGGATGGGTAGCTGGAGGGGGTCTGGGAGTGGAGGAAGAGGAGGTGGTTGTAGGAGGTGTCACTTTAGGTGTTTTGGGTGCAGGTGCAGGTACTGGAGGCTGTCGTGAGGTGGATGGATGTTGGGTGAGTGATTGCCAATGTTTGTGTACTTTGGGAGGGGGCGTCACAGACACACTGGGAGAGGACACAGGGGACGTGTAAATGGGAGTGGAGGTGGTGAGTGCAGGTGAGCGGCTTGTGGTGCTGGGTGTCCTGGTGCGAGTCCTAGTGCCTGTAGATGTGGTGCATGCAGGTGTGTGTGTAGATGACACTGGGAGGGAGGAGGGAGAAGAGGAGGAGGGGGACACAGTGGAGACAGTGGATGTTGCTGTGTCTGTATGTGGGTGAGGCTTGGGTGAGTGCCTGTGGTGTGTGTGGTGCCTATGTTTGCTTGAGCTACTTGTGTGTGTTGACTTGTGTGCATTCTGGTCTGTAGGTGTGCTTGGGATGGGCTGGGGTACAGGGGATTGGGTCTGGGTGGAGGAAGTTGGAGGGGGGAGGCTGGACACAGGGACAATGGCTGCCATCAGTGCTGATGCCAAAGATTGCAGGGTTCGCTGAAGGACAGCCTGACCAGAATGAATGCCCTCCAGGAATGCATTACTGTGTTGAAACTCTCGTTCTACACCCTGGATGGCATTCACAATGGTAGACTGCCCAACAGTGAGTGACCTGAGGAGGTCAATGGCCTCCTCACTGAGGGCAGCAGGGGTGACTGGGGCAGGGCCTGAGGTGCCTGGGGCGAAGGTGATGCCCACCCTCCTGGGTGAGCGGGCACGGGGCGAACGCTGAGGGGCTGCTGGGAGGGCGGTGCTGGTAGGGGAGGTGGCGGCTGTACCTGTAGAAGTGGGGTGCACAGATGGTGCCGCCACCACAGGGGAGCTCCCATCTGCAAACGAATCCGTGTCGCTGGTTGGTGATCCGCTGGCCGAGGTGAAGCTCCCCTCACCCTCCGTCCCACTGGTGCATTCAGAGTCTGTGGTGTGGCCCTCCATGGCCATGTGGGATGCAGCTCCCTCGTGCTCCGGTGCCACTGTACCTCCGCCTGATGATGCTGATGTACAAAAGGACAGGGAGAGCAGGAAAAGGGGGGAGACAGAAGAAAGAGAGTTTTAGTGCATGGCATTCCGCTACCGTTGGCGGACAAGACAGATGCAGCAGCCCCCTGCATTACGCCGTGCTCCTGCCCTCTGCACATGAAATTTCTGGGATATGGCCTACATGGCAATGGTGGACATCTGCGCACATGGATGCCACAGGGGCAACTATACCTCAACTTGGCACTCTGGTGAGGTGGGGTAGAGTGCCACATGGCCTACATTACGGAGGGGCCTTGCCTACCGAATTCGCCCTTGTCCTAGGGACACCCACAGCCCACCTCCCCCACCCAGACCCCACCGCAGAATGAGGTTGTACTCACCCCCTTGTGTCTGCTGTGATGTCCTCAAGCGCCCATCCAACTCCGGGTAGGCCACCGCCAGGATCCGGAACATCAGGGGGGGTCATGGTGCGACGGACACCCCTCCCATGTTGGGAGGCCATCCCCAGCTGAGCCTCCGCCGTCTTCTTGCTGCAGCGGCGAATGTCCTCCCATCTCTTCCGGCAGTGGGTGCCCCGTCTCTGGTGGGCCCCCAGGGTCCGGACCTCCTTGGCGATGGCACGCCAAATGTCCCTCTTTTGGTGGGTGCTCACCTACATGACATGCACAAGGGAAGAAGAGAAGTCAATACCAACTGCACCGTCGATGTGAGTGGCCCCCTCCCTACTCTGGCCATGTGGCCCATTCATTCCCATGCATGACTGTTCTATGTGCTCTGCCCCCTTCCCTCTTCCACCCAGCCCTCTCCACCCAGGCCTAGCCCATACAACGTGCTCCCTGTGTACTAACCTGTTGGTCTGGAGGACCGTAGAGTAGTGTGTACTGGGGGAGGACCCCATCCACAAGTTTCTCCAACTCCTGTGCAGTGAAGGCAGGGGCCCTTCCCCCAGACCCAGCAGCCATCGTCGCTTCCAGACCGAGGTCACAGCAGCACTAGCAGTGTAGGTCCTCTCCTGTCGAAGGTCAGGTATCTAGTGATTGAACAGATAGAAAATGGAGGTGACGTCTGCGGCGGTGACGTCCGCGGCGGTGCGCATCATCACCGCCGGCGCACCTGTTCATTGGCTCCTGGGACCCATAGGGTCCAATGTTAACCAATGCAGCATTGCGCTGCGGTCTACGACCGCCTACCGCGACGGTGTGCAACGCCAGCGCAGTTACCCCACAATCCCATTGTTCCACTTTAGAGGTCAGGCAGCCGCCATTTCAGGGGCCCACATGGATTCATTTACTACCGCGTCACACATAGCTAGGCCTACACTCAACACACATACAGGAAGGGTTTTGTGTCTGGTGTAGTCTTGTGTGTAACAGTGGGTACATACCTGGAGGATTAATGACTGGTTCTTCGCTGTTGTCCTTCGTAGGCACCGTCAGCTGGGACATATAAGAAGATGCCGGAATCCTCCGGTGTACCGACCGCTGGTGGACCTGTTGACAATGGAAGAAAGACATGTCATCGTCACCTACAGGTTTGACCGTGCCACTATCCAGGAACTATGTACCCAGTTGGAGCCAGACCTGATATCACTGATCCGCCATCCGACTGGAATCCCCCCTAACGTGCAGGTGCTGTCAGTGCTCCATTTCCTTGCGAGTGGGTCATTTCAGACAACAGTGGCCATGGCATCAGGGATGTCCCAGCCTATGTTTTCCAACGTCTTGTCCAGAGTGTTGTCTGCCCTGCTGAAACACGTAAGGAGATACATCATATTCCCTCAGGTGGAGGATTTACCTACAGTGAAAGGTGACTTCTATGCCCTTGGACATATCCCAAACGTCATAGGTGCCATTGATGGGACCCATGTAGCTCTGGTCCCCCCCCGCAGGAGTGAACAGGTGTACAGGAACAGGAAGAGTTATCATTCTATGAATGTCCAGATGGTCTGTTTAGCAGACCAGTACATTTCGTAGGTAAATGCTATGTTCCCTGGCTCAGTGCATGACGCCTACATCCTGCGCAATAGCAGCATCCCTGATATGATGGGTCAACTCCAGAGGCACCGTGTATGGCTATTGGGGGACTCTGGTTACCCCAACCTTTCCTGGCTATTGACCCCAGTGAGGAATCCCAGGACCAGGGCAGAGGAACGGTACAATGATGCCCATGGGCGGACTAGGAGGGTTATCGAACGCACCTTCGGCCTCCTTAAGGCCAGGTTCAGGTGCCTCCATATGACAGGTGGATCCCTATTCTACTCACCGAAGAAGGTGTGCGACATCATCATCGCCTGCTCCATGCTCTATAATTTGGCATTGCGATGCCAGGTGCCTTTTCTGCAGGAGGATGATCCAGATGACGGTGTTGTAGCAGCTGTGGAGCCTGTGGAGCCTGTGGACAGTGATGAGGATGAAGCTGAGGAAGAAGAAAACGACAACAGGGATTCAGTCATACAGCAATATTTCCAGTGACACACAGGTGAGAACATTTTCTGGTTTCACATTACATTAACTTTCACACGTCTACCTCTATCCTGTACCTACATTTCACTCACTATTTGTTAATTGAGTTGTACCCTTCCATTTCAGTTTCACAAGTGTGGTAACCCACATGTCAACTGCTTGCATCCTTCAAGGGCTTGTGATGTGTGACATAGGTATGTTAGCCTTACAATGGGTAACCCATTATGACACTGTGATTGATAATACAAAGTACCAAATCATAGACTGACTCCAGATTTTTTGGTGTTTCAAGGGTGTTTATTTAAGTGCTCAAAAAATGAAGGGGAGTTGTAAAATGGTGATGGGTGATGGTGGAGGAATGTCCATGGCAGAGTCCAGTCTATTAGTCTCACAGGTGCACTGCCCATCTGGGCATAGGAAGTGGAGCTGGGGCAGTTTGAATATGGACAGGGTAACAAAGTGGGACAGTGGGAGGACAATCAGGGTGGTCTTATTTCCTGGCGGGGGTCTTGCCATCTTGCTCTGACCTGTTCCTGGATCTCAGGGACCGCTTGCGTGGTGGTTGTCCGTCTGCAGGGGATGGGGTGCTGGTGTGGTGGTCCTGTGGCGGGGCGTCCTGTCCACTAGCGCCGGTGGAGGTGGTGGGCAGTTCATCATCGTGGCTAGTGTCAGGGGCCCCTTGGAGTGCCACGGTGTCCCTCAAGGTCTTTTGAATGTCCGTCAGCACCCCTACGATGGTGCCCAGGGCGGAGCTGATGGTCCTGAACTCCTCCCTGAACCCCAAATACTGCTCCTCCTGCAGGTGCAGGGTCTCCTGCAACTTGTCCAGGACCGTCACCATCGTCTCCTGGGAGTGGTGGTATGCTCCCATGATGGAGGAGAGGGCCTCGTGGAGAGTTGGTTCCCTTGGCCTGTCCTCCCTCTGTCGCACAGCAGCCCTCCCAGTTCTCCGGTGATCCTGTGCCTCCGTCCCCTGGACCGTGTGCCCACTACCACTGCCCCCAGGTCCCTGTTGTTGTTGGGGTGGTGGGTTAGCCTGGGAGCCCTGTAGTAGTGGACACACCGCTGATTGACCTGTCCTGGGTAGGGAGGTTTGGGCCCGCTGGGTGGGTGCTGTGCTGGTGTTACCAGAGGGTGGCAACTCGGTGTTGGGCTGTAGCTGGGCAAGGGAAACCGACTGTCCTGAGGTCCACGATGGTCCGGGTTGGTCATCAAGATCCAGTGGGGCAGAGCTGCTGTCGTCACTGTGGGCCTCTTCTGGGGGTGGAGTGGTGTTGTCTGGACCCTCTGGTGTGGTGACGGTCCTTCGGGTTCCTGCAGGGGTATGAGAACATGATTATTGCATGTGTGTGTTTCATGGTGTGCAAAGGGTGGGTGTTTGTGTACCCCAGTGCAAGCATTCCTGTGTGGGGGCTTGTGCGATGATGGTTGGGGGGATGTTCTGGGTATGTGCAGTGAGCATGCTTTAGTGAGGGGTGCCCATGCTTAGTTGTGTCATGCAGGGCTTGGTGTTGGGATGGGTGGTTTGTGTTATGGGTACATTACAGAGGATTTGGGGTGATAGGGGAGGGTGTAAGGGTGGGGGTGTGTGATAGCATGCAGGTAGGGTGGGGGATGTGATAGTTAAGATTTGACTTACCACTGTCCCATCCTCCACCGACTCCTCCGAGGCCCTCAGGGTGGAAAATGGTCAAGACTTGCTCCTGCCATGTTGTTAGTTGTGGGGGAGGAGGTGGGGGTCTGCCGCAAGTCCGCTGCACCGCGATGTTGTGCCTGGATACCGTGGAACGCACCTTCCCCCACAGGTCATTCCACCTCTTCCTGATGTCCTCCCTATTTCTTGGGTGCTGTCCCACGGCGTTGACTCTGTCCACTATTCTGCGCCATAACTCCATCTTCCTGGCTATTGATGTGTGCTGTACCTGTGAGCCAAATAGCTGTGGCTCTACCCGTACGATTTCCTCCACCATGACCCTGAGCTCCTCCTCGGAGAAGCGGGGGTGTCTTTGTCATGACATGGGGTGGTGTGTGTGAGGTGTGGGGTGGTGTATGTGGTGATGAGTGTGGTGAGTGTAGTGGTATGTGGTGTTTTGTGCATGGATGTTGTGTGGGTGATGGTGTTGTGTGCCTCTGTGTGATGGGGTTGTCAATAGCTGTGCTCTCTTTCTGGCCTTCTCTCAGAATTTCTGGTTGTAGGGGTTTGTGGGTGATGTGGGTGTGTGTTTTATATTGTGTTGGGTGTGTGGGAGTGGTGTTTTTATGTGTATCAGGTGTGTGTATTTGTAATTGTTCAATGTGGCGGTGTTTTGTATATGTGTGTGTATTTTGAGCGCGGCGGTGTGTACCGCCAATGGAATACCGCGGTTGAAAGACCGCCGCGTGGATTCGTGGGTCGTAATAGCATGGGCGTGTTTCTGTTGGCATGGAGGTGGAGGATTTGTTTCCTCATGTTTATCGCTGACCTTTGGTGTGGCGGGGTTGTGTGGGTGTCTGAATTTCGGCGGATTCCGTGATGTGTGTCATAATAGCTGTGGCGGTCTACCGCCGCCCCGGCGGTGTATTGGCGGTCTTCTGCACAGCGGTAGTCGCCTTATACCGCCAATGTTGTAATGACCCCCATAGTCTGTAAAGCTAAATATATAAAACATATACACTGTCATGCTTCTTTATCCAAGCATACATTCTCATTGAGGTTTGTGTAAAATGTATTGCTTTATATGTGTGAATGTCAAATCTAATAGTAAGGTATAATGTGGATCATTTATGATTTGCAATATTTGTGAAACTTCTCTGGGCACAAAATCCTCAATTTATGCTGTCAAGATCTGGTGTCTACAATTTAGACATTATTTAAAGTTTAAATGAACATGCAGTGCTCATTAACATTGTTCATGTTTGTTCTTGATCGCATTACATTATACAAATTGCAGACTGAATACATTATACAAATTGCACATATGTAAATGGCATCTGTATGTTTTGTTATGGGCAAACCATCAGAGGTCTTTATATTGACTTATTATACATAGCTCTTTGACAAAACTGTTAGATTCCATATCTGAATATCTGAATTATATGTGGAAATGTTGTGATAGATACACAAAGACTGGGGTGGTTATGACATTATGGCCCTCAATATGACATTGACAGTGACTGTTAAAGTTGCGGTAAGACTGCAAACAGGCTGGCGGTAATAACCGCTGAATTATGACCATGGCAGTGATAACTCCCATAGATAGCCAATGTATCACACCGTTAACACCACTCACCATGGGGGTAGCCATCAACAGCCAGGCTGAAGACAAGGTACCACCCACCATATTATGATACTGCAAAACTCAAGGATTTCCGGGGCGGTACTAACGCCATCGAAAGCCTGGCGGAAACACATCACGTAAGTAAAAAAACTCACCAACAGACACACAGAGAATACCAACGCTGCAATGGAACCGTAACTGTGAGTCTTCCCGATGCTCTTCTACATCATGCTCCACCTGGAACACCAACACAGACGACGTCGGTGAGTACAGCCACCTAGCACACAAGGGAGGGAGGGGGTGACAAACACATACACGACACACACAAGACACACACACACACCATGCACACAAACAGCTGCAGACGTAAACCAATGGCACAAGGCACACGGCAGAATAATACAAGGACTACAGTTATTCAGAACTGACAGTGTAATAGCAAGGCCACACCCACCATATGAACAAATTGTAGAACAAAGATACATGAACAATTGTCCAGAAAGGGCCAGTGCCCAGTCCAAAGTACATAAGGCCCACATGGCCACAGGGCACAGTCCAAGCCTCAACTTGATCCTGACAAATCTCGCACAAAACTGTGCAGGGGCAGCATCTCGGAAGTGGACAGGCACCTCAGGGGTAAGGGGGCACCTCAGCTGAAGTCAGGAACTTTCCCACTTCTCCTGGAGGGGGCTATATGCCCATTTCCCAGTGCTGGGGAGTGCAAGGTCACAGTCTCTGAGGTGGGGAATTTCCGCACTGCTCCTGGAGGGGGCTCCATGTCCATTTCCCAATGCTAGGTAGTGCAAGGTCACGGCCTCTGATGTGGGGAACTTTCCCACTGCTCCTGGAGGGGGCACGATGTACAACAGTCCCTAGAGGGTGAGGGCTTCTTGCCTGTCATTGGTGGTTAAGTGGGAACCTCTTCTGACATTGGTGGTTGAGTGGGAACCTTCCCTTTCCTGGCTGGTGGAGTGGGATCTTTCACTTTCCTGGCTGGGGGAGTGGGATCCTTCCCTTTCCTGGCTGGTGGAGTGGGATCCTTCACTGTCTTGCCTCCACGACCAGGAGGTGCTGCCACTGTCCCCATGGACTGTTTGGCTGAGGTCCTGGGCAGGGGTGTTGGGACCCTGCTCTTACGGGCAGGATGGGGGGGTGGAGTGAGAGGGAAGAGGTCATGTTGGACAAGAAATGGCTTTTTAGGGATGGTGGGGAGGGGTGGGATGGGAGCAGAGGTTGAGGGAGTGGTTGTTGGAGAAGTATGTCTTCTGGACTTGGGTGCAGGTGTATGGGCATTGTGCTGATGGGAGGTGGATGACTGTTGGGTGTCTGAGTGCCTACATTTGTGTCCTTTAGGAGGGTGGGGACAGACAGAGTGGGAGAGGACACAGGGGGCACTTCCATGGATGTTGTGGAGGTGTCTGCTAGTGAGGTGTGTGTGTTGCTTGGTGTGGTGAGGGTGGTGATGCCTGTTGAAGCAGTGCATGCAAGTGTGAGTGTGGCTGTAATTGTAAGGGAGGTGGAGGAGGAGGAGGGGGAGGCAGTGAAGGCAGTGGATTTTGTTGTGTGTGCAACTGTCTGTTGCTTGTGTGAGTGCATGTGGACTGAAGTGTGATGCCTGTGTTTGACTGTGCCACTCTTGTGTGTTGTCTTGTGTGCATGCTCGTCCGTATGTTTGCATGGGATGGCTTGGGGTTGAGGAGACTGGGACTGAGAAATGGTAGTTGGAGGGGGGACAGTAGGAACAGGGACAATGGCTGCCATCCGATAGGAGGCCAGAGCCTGAATCAATCTCTGTTGGGCCGTCAATCCACTGTGGATGCCCTCCAGGAATGCATTACATTGCTGCATCTGGGATACCAGCTCTTAGATGGCATTCACAATGGGTGACTGCCCTACAGAGATGGATCTCAGGATTTCAATAGCCTCCTCACTCAGGGCAGCAGGGCTCACTAGGGCAGGGCCTGATGTGCCTTGGGCAAAGGAGACGCCCACCCTCCTGGGTGACCGAACATGGGCAATTCGCTGAGGGGCTACTGGTTGGGTGGTGCTGGTTCGGAGGGTTGCGGTGGTAGCTGGGGTGGTCACAGAGGTGTCCACCACAACCAGGGAGCTTCCATCGGAGGAGATATCTGAGTCAGTGTTGTCACCTCCTGTCCCTGCCATGTTGCTCCCTTCGACCTACATCCCACTGGTTCCCTCGGTGTCAGTGGAGTCTGCCTCCTAGGTCCTGTGGGATGCAGCTCCCTCTGTCGCCGGTGCCCCTGCTCCTCCGCCAGATGATGCTAATGCACACATGGACAGGATGGAAGAAGGAGAAAGGGGGAGGGAGAGAAAGGGAACACTGGGTCAATTACAGCAGCAACACCACAATTGGGATACCCAGTACCGGCACACACAGGGATCAGGATTCAGCACTATGCATTGCACTGGCATTCAATTTGCTAGATGCCACAGCAAGATGAGGGCTAAACACCGCCAACTGCACACCCCCTGAGAGCCGCAAAGCCCTGACTGACATAGAATGCAAAAGAGTTAGGTTACCTACATTTACCATACACACATTACCCTTGAGCTGGATCATGCTGCAATGTTTGGCCTGGCATAAAGGGGCACCCACTAACTCACAACCACCACCCGTATCCCATGCCACCTAACTATTATTGTAGTAAGGCCCACTGTACTCACCCCCTTGTGGCTGCTGTGATGCCCTCAACGAACCATCCAGCTCTGGGTAGGCCACCGTCAGTATGCGGGCCATCAGGGGGGTCAAGATCCGACAGGCACCCCTTTCACGTGGGGAGGCCATCCCCAGCTAGGCCTCCACTGTCTTCCGTGTCCAGCATTTCAGGTCCTCCCACCGTTTCCTGCAGTGGGTGCTCCGCCTGGTGTAGACTCCCAGGGTCCGCACGTCCTTGGCGATGGAACGCCATAATCCCTTCTTTTGATGTGCGCTGACCTGCAGAGCGAATGCAGACAGGAGGACAGCATTACACATACAATCCAGCCTGTCACATTTATTGCTCACAAATCCCGTTTCCAACTCCATTGGTACACACATCGCCAGGTGCACACCATGTACACTACCACCAGACATACTACCCCACATTTGACACAATGCCTGCACACATCTCCTTGCAACCCTCCCACATGCAACGTGGCCAAGTAGTACTCACCTGTTGGTCTGGAGGCCCATACAGCTGTCTATACTGGGGCAGGACCCCATCCACCAAGCGCTCCAACTACATAGAAGTGAAGGCAGGGAACCTTTCCCCGGTCACATGGGCCATGGTAGGTTCCAGACACAAGTTACAGCAGCACACAGTATAGGTGTAGTTCTGTGGAAAGTCAGGAATCAAGTGAGGTTATAGACAGAAAATGGCAGTAACGTCCACAGCGGTGTAAACCGTCACTGCTGACGCTGATCCCCGTTGGCCACTGTACTCCATAGAGACCCATATTAGCCAATGAGGTATTGCACTGCAGTGCAAGCCCACCTTCCGCCACGACGCCCAACGTTGGTGGAGCTACCTCAGTTCTACCTGTCCCTAGATATAGGACAGGTGGTCGCCATTTCATGGTGGTGGACTACATACAGATCTTCCATTACTGCATCATTGCTGTAAATTGCACATACAGTGCCATTCCCACTGTCCCATCACATTAATGTTGTATTCACACCTTCCATTGTACAAATTGTGACAGCCTACTCTCTCTTATGCCCCTTAGGCATAGGAAAAGGAAACAATCCCCTGTGTACAGACCCCTTGTGGACTTGGCTACACTGGTGGACAGGCACATTATACTCACCAATAGACTGGACAGGGCCACAATCACAGAGCTGTGTGACCAATTGGAGCCTGACCTGACATTATCTATCCGTCATTCCACTGGGATCTCCCCTCTTGTGCAGGTTCTATCAGTGCTCCATTTTCTGGCAACTGTTTCTTTCCAAATGACGGTGGGCTTGGCAGCAGGAATGTCACAATGTTCTCAATCGACCTGGCAAGGGTATTGTCTGCCCTGGTGAAACACATGTGCAGCTACATTTTTTACATCCAGGTGGAAGATTTGGCCGCTGTGAAAGCGGGACTCTATGTTATGGGACAAATTCCCAATATTATTGGGGTGATTGATGGTATACACATTGCATTTGTCCCCCCCCCCCCAACAGAATGAACAGGTGTTCAGGAATCCGAAGTTTCCACTCACTGAATGTGCAAATGGTGTGCCTGGCGGACCAGTACATCTCTCACGTTACTGTCAAGTATCCTTGGTCGGTACATGACGCCTTCGTTCTGAAGAATAGCAGCATCCCAAATGTGATGGCCCATCTACAGAGGTACAGGGTGTGGCTAATAGGTGAGTCATAGTCCCCACCCACTGTATGTCAATGTATGCTTTGAAGTGTTATCCCCATATCATTGTGTAAGGCTAACTTTTGTACCTCAATTCTTGCAGATGACTCTGGCTACCCAAACCTATTGTGGCTCCTGACCCCTGTGAGGAATGCCAGGGCAGGGGCTGAGAACCGTTATAATGATGCACATGGGTGAACCAGGAGAATAATCGAGAGCACGCTCCGCCTCCTGAAGGCCAGGTTCAGATGCCTGCATCTGACAGGTGGATCCTGTGCTACTCACCCAAGAAGGTCTGCCAGATAGTAGTGGCATGCTTCATGTTGCCCAACCTGGCCCTCAGATGACATGTGCCTTTTATGCAGGAGGAGGGGACTGGAGATGACCCTGTGGCAGCAGTGGACCCTCAGGCCCGTGAAGATGAGGAGGCAGAGGAAGAGGATGTGGACAACAGAACATCAGTTATACGACAATACTTTCAATGACACACAGGTGAGACAGTGGAACTGACTATTGCTCTGACTATTGATGTTTCCTGTGTGACTGTACCATGAAGGCATTCACTTCCTTTACTGTCACCTATGGCTTGTCCTTTTACAGATGTTGGTGACATGACAACACTGTCTTGATGTTTTTACGGCAGACAGCTACAGGTCATTATTTCTATGTTATCACAGTTTTCTGATCATTTGCATTAGATGTGACTGTCCCCGTAAATGCACATTTTCAACACATAAAACGGTGTCACTCATGTTGTGTTCAAGGGTATTTATTGTAGTGCACATAATTGACTGAAAAGTGCGGAGGAAAGTCTGGGGTATTGTTCTAGACTGTTTGTAGCACAGGTCCAGTGTCCAAGAGGCCATCGGAAGGTGAGCAAAGACAGTTCAAAGTGGACAAGGTGACAGTGTGGGACACAATGGGGACAATCAGGAGAGTCTAATAATTTCCTGGCAGTTGTCATGATCTTGCCAAGTGTCCCTGGCTTCTGTCTAGGTCGCATGGAACTTTTGCGGGTGGTTCACCTTCTGTAGGGGGAGGGGTGCTGGTGGCCTGTTGGTCCTGTGGTGGGGCCTCCGGCCTACTAGCTGCAGCAGAAGTGGAGGGCTGGCCAATAGATTGGCTAATGTTAGGAGCTCGCTGGTGTGCTGTTGATTCCCTCATGATGTTGGCCATGTCTGCCAGAACCCACCCTTTTAATCCTGGTGTGTCCATAAGCAGATGCCAATGATTAAGATCTTAAAAATCTCTTGATTAAAAACTGAATATTGGGTCACGAATGCCACCTGATCAAGTTTTTTCTTTTTATCAACCTTGGACTTTACAGACAATGTCTCTTTCCTGGTCATTTTCATAATCTGTTTTTCTGCCTTCAACAGGATTTTATTACCATATCCTCTCTTAATAAATCTCTGTTTAGTATTTTCAATCTGTGTTAAAAAAAAATGTCAGTAGTACTGCAGTTGCATCTTACACGTACCATTTCACCAAATGGGATGTTATGAATAACTGATTTGGGATGGGCACTTGTCGCATGTAAGATACTGTTACAGGCCGTTTCCTTAGAAGTCCTGGAACAAGTAAAAATGGGGGTGAGTTGGTCATTGTAAGTCTGTCGGACCGCCCTCTCAACAAAGTAGAATCTGATGTACTTCTCAAAGATGTTAAGTGGTGTTGTTTTCTTTTTACACCAGATGTGCTATGGTTGACTCCAAGGGAAACATATAAAATAACAAACCAGTCAGAAATGGATTAGGTATGTCTAAATTGGAATATATGGGACTCACACAAATTGCTTATATGTAGGTCATTTTTATATAAATGAATTAATTTATTAGCTGGCACTTTAGTTTTTTTTGTGATTATATATTATTTTGTTACTATTTTAGGGATTATCTGTCGAACTCCCTTGCCAGTCTTTCTTGTTGTTATGTTTTTATTTGTTTGTTTCTATAAATGTATATAGCTATCTATATATATTTTTGTCTATATGTGTAGATAAATCTTACTTTTTGAATATGTAATATGTGTGTATCTGTCCATTGTTGTTTGTGCTTTCAATGTTTACTATATGTGTTATGTTACAACCCTGAAGAAGTCCTATGTTGGAGGACAAAACGTGTTGGCTGTTATTACCATCATTTTATACATCATTGAGAAAAAGAGGAAGAAAATAAAGAGAAGATTTATCATATTTTTACCTCAAAGGGATTGGACTTTTCAAAATAGAATTTGTTTATTTGGAAAAGTGGTGCACTGCCATTATATTTTTTATGAATGTGTTTTTTCCCCTTTTGTCATAAAAGGTTTACATCTTAGCAGCAGGTGATTGAGGTGCACACAGAGAATAATACAATATTTCGTTCAGGACTTAGTTGGAGATATATTGGGATAGGTGTGTGTTCTATGAGCCTGCTGCGTTCTTGGTTTGGGAGATTAAATGAACATTGACTCTCTCAACCTCCATGGCCTTGACTTTTCATCCTTTCATACATGGGCACAATCTAGCCTGTGAGGAGGGAAAATATGGTGAAGAACAGTAATAGAAAGTGGACATGTGGTACTTACCTGCTCCTCTGGTGCACCATAGACCTGCCTATTCAGGGGTAGGACGTTCTCCACTAGCTTCTCCAACTCCTCTGAGGAGAAGGCAGGGGCCCCATCACCTGCTGGATGTTGCATGATTGCACCCAGAATTGGTGCACAGCAGCTCAGGTCGTTGAGGTCTTGCAGGCAGCAGTGTCAGGAGTCAAGTGAGGGATATTTCAGAACATGGCAATCACTTCTGCCAGGTACACAGCCATCACCACCAGCAGACACAGCCATTGGCCCTTGACCACCACTCACACCATTGATAGCCTATGGCTGTGTCTGCCACAGTAGCAACTGTCTACGGCCATGATGACTTCCGCCAGCGGCCAGGGGTGATTCATAATGTCCAGTGGAGTAGGTCAGGCATCTGCCATTTTAGAGGCATGAAATGCATTACATGGCTAGTAAAAATACATAACAACTCAGAAAATGTTAATACCAATAATGAGTGCTTGTCTTGTAATGTGGGTCCTTGAGTTGGACACAATGTTTGTACATTGCCTGACACATGTGGCAACTTGCTTTGTGACACAGCCCCTCCCTACCCCCGGTAAGTTAAGTTTTGGGACATCAAGTCACAGTCTGAGTGGCAAGAATTATGCACAAATTCCTGCTGTCCAGATAGATGATTTGCACACATTTGTGGCAAAGCAAGGGGGAAACATGTTGATTTCGTGTAATTGACAGAGATTATGTGTAGTGTGTATTATGTCCTCAATTTATGGCATGCCTTGTCACAGTTTGTCATTGACATCTCTAATGTATGTGGGAAGGGAATAATAGAGTGATGCTAAACTCCTTACTTGTTCTAAATAGGTCCCTAGCGAGGAGAAGGATGAGACATCCTCCTGTCTACCATCCACTGCCAGACCTTCAGGCCATAGAAGAAAGACCCTTTATCCAAATCTGTTGTCTGAATCAGCCAACGATTGTAGATGTCTGTTGTCAGTTGAAGCCAGAGCTGATGCCTGCCATTTGTCATCAAAATAGATGCCACCCATTACACAAGTCATGGCAATGTTCCAATTCCAGACCACAGGGTGCTTCCAAAATACAGTGGCCCTATCTGTTGGGATGTCCCAGTCTATATTCAGTCTTATTTTGAAGGATGTACTCTCAGCAATGTTAAAACACCTGGACAGATATATCTTGTTTCCTCAATGTGAGGATTTCGTCCATGTCAAGGCTGACCTCTATGGTTTGCCATTCATCCCAGATCCCACATCCCACATGTTGTGGGAGCCATTGATGGCACACATGTTGCCTTGGTTTCACCGCATGGCAATAAACAAGTCTATCTTAATAGGAAGAACTTCCATTGCACAAATGTCTAAGTTGCTTGTCTGGTGGACATCTACATTTCACAAGTCTGTGCCCATTATCTGGGTTCAGTCAATGATGCCTTTATCATGTGGAATATTGCAATTAAACAGCTGATGTCACAACTGTACCCTAATAGGGCCTGGCTGGTTGTTAAGTCACATATGTCATTTTTTGTATGCAAAGTCTGCAGCAAAAATTCAGGAAGGAATCCAACTACGCCGAGTCCGCTTCAATGATGCCCATGGAAGAACACTGTGAGTCGTGGAGTAGGCTTCTCGTCTTCTGAAAGCAAGATTTTGCTGTTTGAACAAGAGAGGTGGAGCCCTCCTCTACCCCCCAGAAAAAAAGTATGTAAGATCATTGTGACCTGCTGCACGATCCACACCATTGCCCTGAGGACAGATGTCCCATATATTCCAGATGAGAGGCAGCTAGCAGTACTATTGGGTGAGAATCCTGAAATGCCAAGTGAGGATGACAGTGATGAAGAGGGAGCTGAAGACTTGCGGGCAGATCTCATCAATAACTACTTCACTAGATTACTAGAGTGCAAGTATGTAATGTTATGTGATTACTGTGACTGTATGCGGGACTGTAGGCATCAGGATGTGTTAAGTAGGGTATTTGTTTCCTATCAAAAGGGGATATGAAGCTAGGCAGTATACATCCAAGGTTTGCTTGCTAAGTCAGACTTGGATGTGTTGCAACCTTGATGATCTGCTTTGTTTGTGTCAGTCTCATTGCAATGTGAGTGAATCTACTAAAGTATGATATGAGGTTTTGGCCAAATGTATGATTTTTCATGCCTAAGTTCCTTGGCTTTTGTTTTATCCAGGTCTCTTCACCATGCCATCCTCATATGGGCATTTCAGAGTTGTGACAGTGGCAGGTAGCTGTTGCTGTTCTGACATATGAAGTGGGCATAGATTGATCCAGGTAATGTTTGTCATAGATATTGGGTGTATTGGTTCTGTGCCTAAGTAGCTTGGACAGTGGGTGGATGGAATTCTGAAGTGCACAATCCAATTTTTTGATGTAGTGAGTTGGTCCATTTGCCTCAGGTGTATGATCATGTGCCCTTTGAACATGTCATCCAGTGCAATCCATGTCTTCTCTCTTTACATTGTGTTGACACTGATCCTGTATGAACTTTGTGTTGTGGTGATGTGTTTCTTCATTGCAGGCAACAGTGCCTGTGCCACAACACTGACATAGGTTTATGTCATGCCACCCTATGTTTGCTCATGGTAATGGGATGGACCTATGATCAGGGACTGTTGTACTGCTCTCTGTCTGTGGCATGTTGTATGTTAAGTTTGCAGACATCGTTTTGGTATGTGATACGGCTCTAGCTAATGACAATATACACTAAGGCCCTCATTATGACTGTGGCGGTAAATACTGAACACCGCTGCACTGACTGCAGCCAGCATCCTGCCGCGGAGGCAGACATCCATCCGCCAGATTATGAAATTTACATACAAAACCGACACAAAACAGCCACAACCACAAATCCGCCGGACCCATTGAGAATGATAAATTGTCCGTACTACCACCCATATCGTTACGCCACCAATACTACGCCCTTCAAATGACGACCCATGAATCACCACAGTGGACAAATCACCTGTGGTAAACCACTGGCAATGAACACCGCCGCAGTGGGAATGGACACCCAAATACAAAACAAGAGAACATTGGCCAGAACAAAAAAAACACACCTTACACAAATACACCACACACACCCACCAACTGCACTATAAAACACACACACACATCAACCACAATACTTTGCTAACATGAGAAGATGGCTACACTTTGCGATGCTAATCCAAAAGAGAACTTCACAGACATATCACAACACCAATTCATCTGACACGCACCACACACGACACACCCCACCACATCACACATCTCCCTCTGCACAATGTACACACACCACACAACACTCATGTCCCCACAAAGGCACCCCTCTTTCACCGATGAGAAGTTGTGGGTCATGGTTGAGGAAATAATCAGAGTAGAGCCACAGCTGTTTGGAGCACAGGTCCAGCAGATATCCATTGCCAGGAAGATGAAGCTATGGCGAGGGATCGTGGACAGGGTGAACACCATGGGACTACATCCAGGCACAAGGGCCGACAAAAGGAAGAGGTGGAATGACCTACTGGGGAAGGTGCATTCCATTGCAGCAAGGTACTAGCTTGCAATCAGAAAGACTGGTGCTGGACCCGCACTTCCTCCCCCACAACTGACAGCATGGGAGGAGCAAGTCTTGGCAATCCTGCATCCTGAGGGACTCACTGGAGTAGTCGGAGGACTGGACACTGGTGAGTCCCAACTTATGACCTATCACCCCCATACCTGCATGCCACCATGACCCCTCACCATGACACCATTACCCACTCCATCCCACACAGTGCACCACCACAATTAGCAAAATGTAATTACTCACTGCATGCACATCCCTTCCAGCCCTGCAGGTACACCCACCATCAATGCATGCATTGCATGGAGAACTAACAATCCCACAATCCATCACCATACACAACCAAAGGTGGCAGGGAAATAGCAATAACATCAGGGAAGCTAGTGATGCAGAATATGTCACTGACATGTAGCATAATACACCAATTACATACCCATAGGTGCCCCAGCCAATGTCAGTGGCAAGACGGTGCCACAGCTACCCAGTTCCCCACCAGAAGATGCCCCCAGTGATGACAGAAATTCTGGCGCTCTGGATCTGGATGAACTCCTAGGCCCATCAGGGACCACTGGTCAGTCGGCTATCCCATCCCACATCAGCCCACTACAGAGCCTTCCCCCTCAGAATCCAACACCACAGAAGCGACCCAACATCCCCAGACCTGTGTCCCCAGGACACGTCAATCAGTAGTGTGCCCAGCTTTACAGGGACACCAGTCCAAACCTCACAAGCAAGACAATAAGGATCCTAGGGTCAGTGGGAGTGGGCACACCGTTCAGGGGACACAGGCACAGGGGGCAAGGGACAGTTGGGGAAAGCTGTGTGCCAGAGGGTGGACAGGCCCAGGGAAACACCTGCCCAGGAGCCACTCACTAATGTCCGGAGGGCTTACCAACAATCCCAGGACAAGACGGGTCAGGTGTTAATCATCATGCGGGAAAGCCAGCAGCTGCAGGGGGAACACCACCTGGAGATCAAACAAGAATTACAGGCCCTGAATACCACCATGGTCTCCATTGCAGGGGTGCTGGGTGACATGGCCAACACCATGAGGGAGTACACAGCACACCAGTGGACCCCTTCCACTAGCCAGTATACTGACCAGCCCTCCACATCTGCTGAAGCCAGTGGACAGGAGGCCCTGCCACAGGACCCACAGGCCACAAGCACCCCTCCCCTTGCAGAAGGTGAACCACCCTGTAAATGGTCCCTATGACCCAGACAGACACCAGAGACAGTTGCAGGGACAAGACCACTGTCAAGACATGAGCTCCTTCTGAATGTCCGCTTTGTGTCACACTGTGTCACCTTGTCCACTTAGAACTGCCATTGCTCCCCTTCCAATGGGCCCTTGGAAACTGGACCTGTAGAACAAACAGGCTGGCCCTCTACATTGGACTTTTCCCAACCATCACCCCACTCTATTGCACTTTGCATTGCATACCAATTTTCAATAAACACCCTTGGATACAACTTGAGTAATATTGCTTTATCTGAAGGTAATGCACACTGTATTGAACTGTAATGAACTGCATGATCCTGTGCAAATGCCCAGTAATATGTTGATCCATCCAACTAATGTGTCTCAGCAGTCTGTACAGATCACATCATTACACTGTTGTAACCACACCAACATCTGCAATAAGGGAAGGCATAGGTGACAGTCAGGTGGGATGCAAAGGTAGTGACTGGTACTATGCTACAGCCACACAGCACAACAATTAAATGGAGAAACGTTAAGTTCAACAGTTTTACCTGAGTGTTATTGGAAGTACTGCTATTTCATATATGTCCTGTTGTCCACATCCTCCTTCTCTTCCTCCTCCTCACTGTCCTCAGTGTCCACTTCTGCCACAGCTGTATTGTCACCCCCTCCTCCTGCAGATTGGGAAGATGGCGTATGAGGGCCTAGCTGTGCAACATGCAGCACACAACAACAATTCTGCAGACCTTCTCAGGGGAGTAGCATAGGGATCCACCTGTCAGATGGAGGCACCTGAACCTGCCCTTCAGGAGACCGCAGGTCCTTTAAAACAATCCTCCTGGTATGCCCATGAGAATCATTGTACCTATTCTTAGCCCCTGTTCTCGGATTCCTTACAGTGGTCAGGAGCCAAGACAGGTTTGGGTAGCCGGAATCACCTGCAAGAAGTGTGGGACACACATTAGCCTTGTACAATGGCATAGGATATGACTCCTGAAGGCATACACGGACATACATTTTGTGTGGACTCAGGTTCACCTATAAGCCACATTCTGGGCCTCTGTAGTTGTGCCATCAGCTGTGGGACGCTGCTATTCCTCAGGACAAAGGCATCATGCACTTACCCTGGATACTTGTCAGTGATGTGGGAGATGTACTGGTCAGCAAGGCACACCATCTAGATTCTGAGTGAGTGGAAAGTCCTGTACACTTGTTCATTGGCCCTGGATCGGACTAAAGCAATATGGGCCCATCAATGGCCCCAATAACATGTGGTATGTGTCTCATTGCATAGAATCCAGCCTTCACAGTGGGTAATTCATCTACCTGGAGGAATGCGATGTAGCTGCACATTTATTTGAGCAAGGCTGCCAAACCCCTTGCTAGCACAATAGAGAACATTGGCTGGGACATTCCTGCAGCCAAGCCCACTGTCACCTGGAAAGAGCCAGTTGCCAGGAAATGGAGCACTGAGAGTACCTGCACAAGAGAGGGTGTTACTGTTATGCAGCAGAGAGCAGGTAGCAGATCATGCTCCAATTGTGTACAGAACTCTGTGATTGGAGCCCTGTTCAGATGATAGGTGAGTATGATGTGCCTGTCCTCAAGAGCAGCCAAGTCCACAAGGGGTCTGTACACGGGTGCTTGTCTCCTCCTCCTCCTATTCCTCCGCAGTGGTTGGTACCTAATGGACCCAAAAGTAAGAAGGGAGTGACAACAGGAACTATTAACACACTACATCAGTGTACACAGAGCATGCTTGCATGTTGGACACTAGAATTGTCTAGGTGTGTACATGACACACTTTTTAATCTGTACATCTCTACTAGCAGCATAAAATGGCAACCACTTGTCCTGTATACAGGAACAGGTGGAAGTAATCACACTCTGCTGGTGTTCGCGTCTTTGCAGGAAGCGGTCTGCAATGCCGTGCAATTCCTCATTGGCTAATATGGCCCTCTAAGGAGTATGCAAACCAATGATGACTTTGCCGCGACGTGACCACCATTTTATTTCTACCACTTCACTTGATTCCTGACTTTCCACAGGATGACATATCCACTGCGTGTGCTGCTGTGACCTGTGTCTGGAACCTTCCATGGCCCATGCAACACTATGTACACCATGGATATGTTGCATGCGACATGGCTGCATTTAGATGTGTGTGTGTACTGCCAGTGTGTCATTTGGGGGGTATGGCTGGTGGCAATGTTAATGCAGAGGGATGGGTCATGTGTATGCCTGATGAGGGGCAAATGCAGTTTCTAGGCCATATGTGTGACAGGCTGGATTGTCTGATTCATGGTGCCCTCTGTTTGTGTTTCCTCTGCAGGTCAGCGCCCATCAGAAGAAAGGGTTGTAGCATGCCATCGCCAAGGATGTGTGGACCTTGGTGGTCCATAGCAGGTGGTGCCCCCACTGCAGGAAACGGTGGGAGGACCTGAGATGCTGGGCCTGGAAGACCGCGGAGGCCCAGCTGGGGAAGGCCTCCCAATAAGGGAGGGGTGCCCATCGGAACCTGACCCCCCTGATGGCCCACATACTGGCAGTGGCCTACCCAGAGCTAGATAGGCGCTTGAGGGTATCACAGCAGCCACAGGGGGTGAGTACAGTATGTTTCACAACGTTCTATGTTGCCTGGCATTGGATTTTGGTGCGGGGTACTAGTCAGTGGATGCCCCAATATGCCAGTTTAGACATTTCTGGATGGTTCATCTTAGGTTAATTGGGTGAAAAGCATGTTTTTGATTGCTAGGTAGCTGACTTTCCATGGCAGACAGGGCTTGGTTGGTTCCAGTTGGTGTGCAGATGGCAGTGTTTGGCCAATGGTATGCCAGTGTGATCCATATTACCCATTCTCAGTCTCAGTGTGTGACATTGATGTGTATACCATCTGTGCTGTTGGTGCTGATTGACCCTGTGATCCCTTTCTTTCCCTCCCCCTCTCCTTTTGTCATCCTGTCCATGTGTGCATTAGCATCATCTGGCAAAGGAGAAGGGGCACCGGCTAGTGAGGGAGCTGCAGCCCACAGGTCCCAGAAGGCAGAGTCCACTGACGCCCAGGGGACCAGTGGGACGGCGGGCGAGGGGAGCACCACGGAGGGCAGGAGCTGATCCCACTGACTCTGATTCGTCTTCTGATGGGAGCTCTCTGCTGGTGGCAGACCCCTCTGGGACCACCCCAGCTACAGGTGCTACCGCCACCCCCGTACCAGCACCGCCCTCCCAGTAGCCCCCTACTGAGTTGCCCATGCCTGCTCACCCAGGAAGGTTGGCATCTCCTTCACCCCAGGCACCTCAGGCCCTGCCCCAGTCAGCCCTGCTGTCCTCACTGAGGAGGCTATTGACCTCCTGAGATCCATCTCTGTAGGGCAGTCATCCATAGTGAATGCCATTTAGGGGCTGGCATCCCAGATGCAGCAATACAATTCCTTCCTGCAGGGCATTCACGGTGGCTTGACAGCCCTACAGAGATCATTTCAGGCTCTGGCCTCTTCACTGACGGCAGTCAGTGTCCCTGTTTCTTCTGTCCCCTCACCAACTACTACTTCCCAGTCCCAGTCTCCTCACCCCAAACCCATCCTACACACACATTCTGACAAGCATGCACACAAAACATCAGACAAGACTCGCACAGACAAACACAGGCATTTGTGGGGGGATATGTTTCTACCGAAGCAGGGGTGTCTGAGGTGGGTCCTTCCCCTAACAGGGCCTCCATTCCAGTGTCTGCCACAGATGTTGAAGGGGCTGGTGTTGCTTGTCCAAAGGAAGGGGTGTGGTGTTGCTCTCGGTCCCTGATCAGGGTAATACTGATCTCCCTGATCATCCCTGTTAGGGGGGCCAGGATGGTGTTGGTGGCCTCCCACTTTTCCAGAGACTCACAATGAAAGGCCCTCTGCAGATGCTTCATCTCCCTGCATTTGGCAAGTACATGACCCATCATGCTTTGGAGTTGTTGTAGGCTCCCAAAATGTGGCTCACGGTGTCCTGGCCAGGACCATCCCCAGCAGCCTCATGCTGCAGGCCTACACCATCCCTCCCATGCACCCGACACCCATGTGTCTGCACATTGGCAAACCTTGCCCCCTACCACTGGTTCCAGGACCATCATTGTAGGAAGTGTGTTGATGTGACAAAGGATCCTGGACTGGGGGGGGGGGCACAAAATGGTTGTCATAATCCTCAGGACACAGGTTTGGGGTGAATGGTTCCCTGAGATGTGGAAGCAATGGGGTTGGGAGGAGTCGATGTGGTCAAGGAGAGGCGCACTGGTGTCATCTGACTAAGTTGCAGGGATGGGTCAGAACTATCCTCAACGTCTAGATGTCCAGGAATGGTGTCCTCACAGAGGGCTTCATCCATGGTGGTAATTGCAGTAGGCCCAGTATTTGCAGTGGCAGGCAGACCTGTTGATGTGAGAGATACAATGCTTAAGGTTGTATTGTGACATCTACCTCCAATAGTAAACAGTGACATTTAGCTAAGGCCATGTACTCATTGTATTTGCTGAATTCCATTATGTGACATGAACACATGCTATGCTGACATTTGGGTAACATACCAATTCCATTTCACTCAACTATCTTCAGCACTTAGACAGATGGTCTTAGACTAATTTATTGTCAGCAGTGCAGGCTAAACTGTGGCTGGGCAGAATGTGGTTTAGGTCAATTTGAGACCTAGTTGACTGTTTTGCAAGAAGACCCACAACTTTGTTGTATATGTGATAGATGTCATCATGTGGTCACTGCATTATGAATGTGTCTGCTGCCAATACGATTCATATGATCCATCTTGGGGCCTTTGATCTGTCTCAAATTTCTATTGGCACAAAGGTTGAGCTGTCCTTCCTGTCCACCATATTTTCATCCTTCTATAGCTGATCATGATAGATGTAGGTGTTTAGCCACATCACAGAGTGTACCCCGATTTGCATCTTGTGCCCTCCCAGGTTGGTAAACTTCAGTTGTGAGTTCACTGACAGATGCAAAAATGTCATATGGACACTGGCCTGGTTTTAGGAGTTATAGTAACTGACCCTCCTGGCATCTACAGTCATGTTACTCCAAGTACTACACACTGTTTACAGATGTCATCCTCTCAGGTGAGTACAGCTCAAAGGCTGAGTTGAGGGAGAAGGGTCATTGGTGTAGAGGACACTGTGGCAGCTGAGTGGAGTGAGAGCATCAGTGCCTCATTGCCTTACCATTCCTGTAAGTGCCTATGCTACCCACACAGTATACAGATGTCATCATCTCAGGTGAGTACAGTTCAAAGTCTGAGTAGAGGGAGAAAGGTTACTGTGGCAGCTGAGCGAGTGAGAGTAGCAGTACCTCCTTGCCTCGGTATTCCTATCAGTGCCTGTCCAACCCACACAGTATACAAATGGCAATCCCTCAGGTGTGTACATCCCACTGTAGAGGTTACAATCAAGGTAATTTCAAATAGCATACACTCTTCAGGTTTTTGTAAGGGTGAACCAGTGCCTGCTGAGAATTGTGGCGATGTCAATCCTTCTACTACACACACTATGCAGAGTTGTTTTTGCCCTAGGTGAGCATAATTCACATGTTGTAGGCCAGACAGGGGTCTCTGGACAAGTGGACACTGGGCTTTTTGAGTGGTTTGATATTGAAGTCGGCAGAAGGTGAGCATTGAGCATGCATGATAGTACATTTTGTTATGATATTTTTGTGTGGTGACTTACCTGACTCTTCTCCACCAGTTATTCCTCGCAAGCCCTAAGGATGCAGGATGGCGAAGACCTTCTCCTCCCGCAATGTGAGTTGTAAGGGAGGAGGTAGAGGCCCACCCAATGTCAGTGTTCTGGACCTGCAGCTGATGCCTGTATGCCATGGAATGGGCATTCCCCCTGAGTTCATTCCACCTCTTCCTGATGTCGTCCCTTGTTTGCAGGTTGGGCCTACAGCATTCACTCTGTCTACTATCCTTTGCCACATTTCCATTTTCTTGGTGATAGCAATGTGGTAGGCCTGTGCTCCAAATAGATGTGGCTCTATTCTAATGATTTCATCCACCGTGAATCTTACCTCATCTTCAGTGAAACAGGGATTTTTCCAAGGTGACATGGTGGGGCTTCAATAATAACCGGTGGGAAATGAAGAAGTGACGGTGAGTTAATGGGGCTGGGAAGTGCAAGCAGATGTGATTGGAAATAGGAGTGTGTTGAGGATATGGGATATGTGCTTAGGGAAAGTTGTGGAGGTGCCTAATCTATGGTTGGGTGATTTTCTGATGTGCTGCAGCTTGGGTGTTTGGCGTTGGTGATGCAAAGGACTGTGGTTAGTGAAAGGGTGTGTTTATAGTGTGTTTTGCAGGTGTTTTGGTTGTGGCAATGTGTGTCAGCTGTGCTGTTTCTAAATCCATACAATGTGGTATTGTGTATTACTTTGTTGACCGTGAACCACTGTGGTTTGGACCACCAAGGCTGACCACCAGTGCAATTTTGTACTTGTAATAGGTTCAGTGGTTGGATGACGAGCTGTCAGTGCTGGTGGTCGGATGCTCTATTTCCTGCTCTTCAAAGTATTGGCGGTGTTGGATATGTTGCAGACTTTTGTCGATCCTGCCTGCAAGACTCATAATATTGGAGACTGTATGACCGCCAACATGACGGTCTGTATGACCGCCACCACTATGGTGGTTTGACGCTGGCGGTCCAACCACCAAATCCATAATGAGGCCCTGAGTCTGACAAGGCTGATAGAGTGAAGCAAGAATATTGTTTGGACGGAACTGCTTAGAGGTAATCAGCCCTAGCTCCTGCCAGAGGGCCCAGATTGGAAGGTATCAATCATACACATACTGTCTTGGTTGAGAACACCAAACAACACAAATCATCTACCAAAACAATTAACAAAATAATACCTTTAACTTCTATGGATGCTGCCAATGCCTTATAATGTTACAATGGAAGGAGGTTGATGGCTACAGGCCACAACCAACGACGTTCTTGAGTTGCCAATACCAGAAACTACCTTGTATTTGTAACTTGTCAAAGGATATGCTAGGTGCTGTGTAGGCTCCAGGAGCAAAGACCAACTTAGCTGAAAGGTAATTCCACATTGCAAGACAATATGCAAAAGACATGATTGGTCATTGCAAGGTTTAGATAGAAACATGTTATTATGAATAGGCATCCCAGAGTTGTGTATATTTAGTAGACGTTAATGTTGCTGCTAATAAGCATCATCTAAACAATTTTCAATTTCATAGACTCACTATACAACTGATTACCATCTTGTGGCATTATGTTTTCCACTTCATTTAATTCACCCATGACTCAGCTACATCACACTCTTCAGGGCAATGGCCTTCCTCTCATTTCAAGAGAACTGATTGGATTTTAGTAAAGCCTTGCTATACATATCTGTGAACATGGGCCTCAGCAGAACTTTTTTCAGGGGGGGAGGTGTCCCAGACAGTTTTTGGCAGGGGCCACGGCCGTACTAATGCTGGCAGCGTAACATTACGGCGACCATTGCGTTACGCTGCACTGTGAGCCTGCACACCAGGCTGTACCTAAATCCAGGGGAGGCAAGCACCCCCTCTTGCCCCTACTACAGGCACCCATGCCTGTGAACAACAGTCATCTCAGCAGCAAAGTCTCACAATATGCCCTCAGAGGTGTGCATGTTCATGAACAGACACTCACAGTATGGCCACACATTGGTAAGTTCATGGCTCATAACCTGGTGTAAAAACAGAGTATTACCCAACTGACTCTAACTGCTATTCAATATGCCCACCCATTCTGAAGAAAGTTGCTTTATTCTTCCAGCACCAAAATTCATTGTCATCTCTGGGGACACCCGATCCATCGTCTGCCAGAAGCACAGGTTTGTGTCTATACCAGTAATTGCTAGGTATTGTCTACTTATGAACGTTCTGCTGAACATCGTTAGGAAAGACCATGTTCAACAGAACTGATTGTTGGGATTCTCTTTTGCACCCTCCCACGAAGATAACATAAAAATCTGTCATACCATGGACTTTTACTGCGATCGTCTTTGATGGTCGCATTTCCATTCGATTATTATGATTATGATTATTATGATTATAGTGGTTTATCATCTTTGATTTTTTATTTTTTTTTAAACATCTGACCTCATTGTCCACTGTGGCTCCATTATCTCTCCTTTATGTATCGTGAACGTTAGGATTTTGAAGCTGATTCAGAGTTTGCAGGTACTAGGACAACAGTCCAAAGTTAATGGATGTTCTCTCTGCCTGTCTCTCGGTTTCCCAGCCTCATTGAGAGGTGAGGATATGACAGATTTTCCAATAGTGCAGTCACAGCTAGCTCTTCTGCCACTTTTTGGTATGGCGTCAAAAGATCTTCCCCATCGAGGGCCATATTTATACCTTTTGACGCAAAACTGCGCTAACGCAGTTTTGCGTCAATAAAATTAGCGCCGGCTAACGCCATTCTGAAGCGCCATGCGGGCGCCGTATTTAATCAATGACATTAGCCGGCGTTAGCCGCTGGCGCTGCCTGGTGAGCGTGGAAAAAAACGACGTACACCAGGCAGCGCCGGCGTAGGGGGATATGGGGCTTGGGCGTCAAAAAATGGGGCAAGTCAGGTTGAGGCAAATTTTTCGCCTCAACCCGATTTGCGCCATTTTTTTCGACTCCCAACCCCCATAGAAATTACTCCTGTCTTAGCAAAGACAGGAGTCATGCCCCCTTGCCCAATGGCCATGCCCAGGGGACTTCTGTCCCCTGGGCATGGTCATTGGGCAAAGTGGCATGTAGGGGGGCACAAATCAGGCCCCCCTATGCCACAAAAAAAAAAAAAAAAGACTTACCTGAACTTACCTTAATGTCCCTGGGATGGGTCCCTCCAGCCTTGGGTGTCCTCCTGGGGTGGGCAAGGGTGACAGGGGGTGTCCCTGGGGGCATGGGAGGGCATCTCTGGGCTCCTTCAGAGCCCACAGGTCCCTTAACGCCTGCCTTTTGCAGGCGCTAAAAAACGGCGCAAAAGCGGCCGTATGTAATTTTATACCCGCCCACTCCCGGGCGTGAATTTTGCCCGGGAGTGTAAATACGGCGCACATGCCTCGGAGTCAATTTTTTAGACGTGAACGCCTACCTTGCATATCATTAACGCAAAGTAGGTGTCCACGCTAAAAAATGACGCAAACTCCATGGACTTTGGCGCTAGCCGCGTCTAACGCCAAAGTATAAATATGGAGTTAGTTTTGCGTCGGAATTGCGTAAAAAAAAACGACGCAATTCCGCCGCAAACGGAGTATAAATATGCCCCTTAGTGTCTGTAATTTCCTGTGATGTCAGCTATTGCTTTTATTGTCAGCAACCATCATTCTTCCCATGGCTGTATGAGTTATGAAAAATAAAAAGCGTCCCCGATGCACTGAGGAAAAAAAAAAAAAGAGTTCATCAGAGTCACTGATTTTTGTTTTCCAATTGCTAAGGTAGTTTGTTGTTTCAAAAACAAAAAATGTCAACAAGCTTTGCATCCTGGCAGGTATGCGGACAAGCCAGCATTGTTTCTTTTTCCCAATAATGCTCTGCCATGTCGGCAAGAGTTCTGTGGGTGAAAAATCTCTCTCAAGCCAGCTGTTGGCTCTCGGTTTGGCAGAACCAACTTCTCAGTAACCTTCTTGGCCAATTTTCATCATGTGGATATAAGATTGATTGCTGTAGTTGCATCCTCTGATGAAATGGAAGGGATTTCGGTAACATGTCTATCATTAGAACTGTCTTTTGTTTATCTATTTACAGTATTTGCCTTAAATTCTCTTTCGGTATCTAAGCCTAAATGGCATGGTTTCCTTCTGTGCTGGTCTCACGCTTTCAGTAGACCAATTACCTGTCTGTTATTTTACACCATTCTTTTGTGTAATATATATAGTAGCTTTAAAATAGCCTTTGGCCTGTTTAATGTTGACTCTGCTGGGTAAAATTTGGATGAGAGGATGTGACTTTACGGCAGAGCTGCCAACTATGGACCTGGGGAACTAGGTACAAGTATCAGTGTTGGCTCAACATCCTGTAATTCTGGACAAATCACTCCGTCCCCAGACCTTAAAAACATGAAGGTGACCTTGTATATTGTAACCGGTGCTGATTTAAAGCGCTCTAATACGTTCGGGTTGGGTTCACACTATATAAAACTACTAAAAAAATGTATTGCATTACCGGCACTTGTAGTTTTTCTACCATTTTATTTGAAACGTTCATGCATCCCCCCTGGCTGATAGCATAGGTAATTTTGGTACGTCTCTACATTTTTGTGTCTTGTCTTCAGGATATAATCTTGGCATTAAAGTCCTGTTGGGTAATAAGGATAGCTAAATAGAGCAGGGAAATTTATATTTATGGTAGTTGATAGCAATATGTTGGTCCCGATTTTTAAATTTTCACCAATAATAGGAATTCCGTGTGCGAACGTCTTTTGTCCATTTTACAAATATTCCTACCACATTCGATATGTTTCGAGCCTGTAATTACTATAACCAACTCAACAGCTGTTATATGCCTTTAGCCCCTGCTCAACGTTAGGTAACGTTTATGCAAATACATTTGTACCCTTTTGCACGTTTGCTAATTTCTAAACAATGTTGTAAGTATCTCAATATCACACCTTCTTGTGTTTATCCACTATCCTTTTCCCCAGTTGGGGGTGCCAGAACAAATTGGTGAAAAACAATCTAAGAGATTTCTTTGCATAATTTTTTTTCAGCACTTTTAAAGCCTTCTCAGAGCAGGCATTAAATGGAGGCTTCCATTGGTTACATTGGGCCTCTCCGTGCTTTTCAGGATCCGCGGCAATTCTTTTTACACCCTTATCTTGCAAAGCGCTGGATTAGCATCAAACATTCTGACACTAGTCCCCTAACTACTGCTATGGTGTGCTGTATTTGAAATATGATGCACACATGGTGGCATTAGGGGGCGCTAAGGGGCGCAAGAAAAGTAGTGCTGCACAGTGTGCAGCACCACTTATCTTAAATGTGCCCCTTTGTTTTTGACTTATCTATCTTTTAATGCATTTCATAAAAAAAAAATGACATGTTATGGTTTGGTGCTTTACATTTACTCAGGTTAAAATATAGTCCCACTGAATTTATTACTACTGTCCTTCTGCACAACATGCTATTGATTAATAAATAGAACTGTAAAATCTGGTGCAGATACGGTTTGTGTTAACCATAAAGAGAAAAAAATCATTAAACAATAATTATCTCGAGCTCTAGATTTTCACAAGAAAGTATATCTTTATGTTTTACTTTAATGAAGACATAAATGTGTTACTTCACAAACGCTGAAAGATGTTCCTTTGGTCATGTCAATGAAACATATAAGCTCAAACAATCCAACAGTCTCCTGCTTTGCCAAATATAGGCCCTGGTTGCGAGTGTAGGTACTATTTGTCGCACCTGATAAATAATGATACGATGGTGTACATTCGTTATTGGGAGTGATAAATAACACCTAATGCAAGTTAGTGCTGAAAATCATGCAGATTTTGGTGTCTAACACACCTAAATCCACATGATGCAGTAAGTACTGTATGCTGTCAGCTCGTTAAATTTCCGCAGGTTTGACCTTCTGAAATTTAGCAAAGGCTGAGATGCGTTAATCTATCAACTTGTAATTCAAATCTGTGCACACACAAGAATTTACATATGGTTGGCATATACTGACCAACTTGTAAACAAAGCAATAGCCTACTGCTTTCACATTTACCTTAATAAAAATAAAAGAGAAGTTGATGTGCACCATTATATCTGATTACTATCTTCATCCCATTTTCTACCTCTGCCATGTGGAAAAGCAGTATGTTCAATGACAAATAGTTCATAGTGTTATTGGTTTTACATTTGAGAGCTTTGCTTATAAGTGCACTACAAGCCAATGTACACCAAGGGTGATAAATAGCATGTATACTTGTAATCAGACCCCAAGTATAAACTAAATATTTCTAAAATTAGACATGTTTGTAGATGGTTTGATTTTTTCAAATTGTGATATCCAATCAAGTGGTTTTATCTACAAAACCACAACAAAACTACAACAAGGGGGCTAGAATCAGCTAGAAGGCATCAATGATATGGATAGTCTAATTCACAGAAATCCCAAAAAGGAAGAACTTCATCGTTGATTTACTCTCTTGGTTTATGTAGATTTCTGTATTAGCAGATTTTAAAAAAACACAAAGTTATTTGCTTGGAATTCTATGCTAATCCTATATCTTTGTGTGTCCCACACATTTAATTAAATCAAGTTGCAAGATTAATGACTTCCATCGGATACACTAAAAAAGGTAGGCTATACCACAGATCAATGGATTTAAAAGCAGCATTTCCCTTGTTATCCTAAATATGATCCTTGTTTTTTTATTGATTTTGAATCATCTCACTAACAAAACTCTGGCACAAAAAGGAAGTGGACAGGATAGACACTCTCTAAAACAGATTACATTTTAGTGTTCTGCCAGGAAAAACATGGTTAAGGGAACATCTCAAAAGTGCATTCAACCATTAAAACTTTGCACTATCAGGAAGCAATGTTTATACATGAGGATGCATTAATGAATCAATGGACAATTCAGGTGAATCCATGCAGGAGCTATTTTGAGCACTATAAGGTGGTAATTTACAAAGTTCTGTATGCATAAATGGTATCTACATTAAGCCATTCATTGGAAAAAAAAATGTTTTCCTTTCAAAATCCCTTATGCTTTTATTTTGATAAATCCATTTGAGAGGCAAATGGGACTTCAAGACCATCTACCCCCTGCATCAATGGCTATGTTGAGGAAAGAAAATGGTTTGGTAGCTAAGAGTCGTGCTCATTTTACACTAGGAGTTGATGCACCACAAGAGACATTTAATAAATTGGACTTTTAATATTATGCACTGGGAGATTTCTTTAGCCATTTAGTAAGTCTCACAGAATTGGGAATGCATTAAACCACTGGTCAATGGCAACCAAGACACATTGGGGACCAGTAGGGATTGGTGTATAGGTACTTGTCAGATATGTGCAAGTCAGTTCCATTTAGCAAACCAGACAGACCAAATGATTCTCGGTTCAAATTTCGTTAGAATATAACAACAAAGAATCCATCCTGCCTGAAGGAAGAAAAAGTCTTCTATTCTCTGCTGGAAGAGATATCCAAGTTGAATGACTTTTGTTTCTAAAGGTGTTATTGATTTTAAGAAGAATAAAGGCAGGTTACAAGACCTACAAATGTTTGCCACGTGGTACGATATGAGTATATCAACAAACGGTGAATGACCAAAATATTGGATTAAATATAATCAATACATCGCTTGACATAAACTTCATTAAAAAAAACTATTGTGACTTCTAAAATATTGTGAAACAGAATATCTAAGGTAAGAAAATCATTTTGAGGCATATCATTTTTTTAATACCATTTTTATATTTAATATCTTTTACTTTAATATGGTTGTAATAAATATCAATTTGTGTTAATCTTATATATATTAGTAGATCAGTTTACCTACTAGTATTGTTAGTATAGTTGCTATTATTTTTAAAAATGTAGTTTATAATTTTAAATGTGAATTTTAGTTTTATTTAGTTAGAAATTTATAATGTAGTAGCAGGTTGGTTTAGGGGAATATGTTGGAAAGTTAATGAAATTACAATTAATTGAATTTTAAAGTTAATTGTTTTTAGATGTTATTTTAATATTTAATTGTTGATTAATTATGTGAATTCTTTAATTGCTAAATTATTATTTTATTTGTGTAAGTTGAATTTGTTCATTTTACTTTTTATACTAATTTCCAGATTTAGGTACATAATGTATTTATTTATAGCAGGTTGTTTGGTTTGTAGGTGAACAGAGTGGGAAGTCTACTAAATGATGATTAACTTATTTTATGTGTGAATTCATTTTTTATTTTGAAATAAATATTTAATTGATTAACAATTCACTTTTGTATTGTTTCGTTATTTTACTTATTTAAGTTTAATTTGTAAATTATAACATGTATTCTAATATTTATAATTTTGTTAGTGATCTATATTTTAATAGTCAGTTTTTCTGTCTGTAGGGTAATTCGTTGTTGAAAATATATGTTTTCAAATTAATTGGTAATCATAATTCTGTTTATCAACAATTAAGTATGTATATTTTAAATGGTGCATTTATTATTTAAATGAATTACTTTATTTGGTTTATTTGTTAAATTATTGTTCCATGTTTTAAGTATTAACATTAATATTAACACACGATTATGCATGCTTATCACCCTGTGGAGGTGTGATAGTGGAGAAGTTAGTCCTACCTCATGCCCTACTACTTATATTGAACACCTTGGGGAAAGCTGTCAATGGAGAAATCATCCCTCCAAACACCCTACTATGCACACCTATCATCCCAGAGCGAAGCCTCAGCGGAGAGGCTGGTCTCACTCGACACACTCTTATGCAGACCTGTCATCCCAGAGAGAGGTCTCAGTGGAGAAGCTAGTCTCTCCCCACACCCTACTACACACACCCATAATCCCAGAGAGAGGTCTCAGCAGAGACGTCATCCCACCACATGCCCTATAATGTATATCTGTCATCTAGCAGAGAGGTCTCATTAGAGAGGACAATCCCTCCACACACCCTACTAAGCATACCCATTATCTAAGAGAGGGGTCTTAGCAGAGAGGGCAGTCCCTCCACATGCCCTACTATGCATACTTGTTATTCAAGAGAGAGGTTTGAAAGAAGAGGGCAGTACCTCCTCATACCATAGTATGCACACCCATTATACAAGAGATGTCTCTCAGTGGAGATGCTATCTCCTTCCATGCACTACTGTTTCCCTACAATTATGTTGCAATCCCAAAAGAGTAGTGTTCAAGCTTCAGGGAGTGAAGCTTGATGCAAGGGGCTTGTGTAATTCCACCAGCATCTCTCAAGACCCACATGGAAAATTACTGAGCCTGCCACAAGATGTTTTATGATCCTGCAAAGAGACTCACAAGGGCAAAGTTATGTTACGGTCAACCAATAGTTAACATTGTTATTACATTGTTGAAGAGATGTTGTGATGTGATTGGCAGCACTCCCAGAGATAGCTCAGATTGTGCTTGGTGATTTAGATGAAAAGGAATTCTCTTTGAGTTGTGCTCAGAAGATGTGACTGAATTTGAAACTGAAAGATACTGGTGTTTTTAGCTGCATTCAAGAAATAACTCCAAGTTAGGTTAATTAATAACTTGCCTTATGAACTTAGTTGGGAAGTGTCAGTAAATGCCCTACTGCCTGAAAAGATATTTGCAGAGTTGCAGATTTCTCAGTATAATATTTTAGAAGTAGAGATTAGGATGTAGGAAGATATCGACAAGGAATGTATGTTGTATTAAAACATGAAGTGTTTATCCTGTAAAGAGTTATAATTAAAGAAGGCAGTATTTCTTTAATTATAAAACAAATAATCAGGAGTGTGTTAATACAAGTTCTAGTGTTTTCTTGACTCCTAGTACACACATACATTAACATTATCAGAGGTTTCAGTAGATAGATGTCTGTTTCCACAGTGAAACACCCTGCTCATTGTTAGTAAAGGGATGTGGGTAGGAATGTCTTTTTAATCTTGCAAATGTTTTGAGGTAGCTCAATCACAGATTTCATGGTTTGTTCTATTTTATTTGTAAAAAATAAAAGATGCACTTGTTGAGGCAGTGGATGACTTTTAGCAGAAAGGAATAGGTCCTCCCACCGCTTCCGACAACGGGTGCTCCGCTGGCTGTGGACCCCAACGGTTTGCACATGCTTGGTGATGGCACGCCAGATCCCTTTCTTCTGATGGGGGTTCACCTTTATGGATGACAGACAAAAGGAAAAAGTCATGTACACATGCCTCATACCAACAAGAGTTGACACTACACAACTGTAACAGCAAGTGTGCACACACACCTGTACGGTCTGCCACATGCGTACATCTACCCGAACTACAGTTCACATAGTCGACTCACTGACACACACATCACCAATCACACATGGTAGGGGCATTGTACTTACCTGTTCCTCTGGTACCCCATGTAGCTGTCCATACAGGGGTAAGACCTCCTCCACCAGCATCCTGTGTAAAAGCAGATGCCTTATCACCTGTAGGACATGGCATGATGGCTCCCAGGGGCAGTACACAGCAGCTCACTTAGTGGAGGTCTTGCTAGCAACAGCGTCAGGAGCCAAGTGAACAAGACTGCAAAAAATGGTGGTCACGGCCACCATGTACAAGACTGGCACCTCCAGCAGTCATTGATATTGTCCCCAGTCTGCCATTGGGAGCAAAGTTCACCTATGACAAGCTGCATGGCAGTTGCAACTGCCTACTCCCATGAGGACTTCTGCTGGCAGACTTAGGTCACTTCCAACTGTCCAGAACATTAGGTCAGGCGCCTGCCATTTGGGTACATGTACTCAATGCATGTGCTTAAATAAGTGCGTCAGGCACCTAATCATCCAGATATCTGTGTCACCCAATGTTGTGACTTTATGCATGTGCTACATAATGGGCCAATCATGAGGATTTGAAGTGTTCAGTCTGAATATATGTGGATAGTTCTGTGTATCTACTCTAAGGTACATAGGGGCCAGGTAACTATAGGTTGATTTAATTACGTACAGTGTATGAAGTGCATTTCAGTAGTCTGTAATGGTAATGTCAGCACTTCTACACAATCCTACACATGTTAGGTGTCTGCTACTAGTACATTTGCTGCTGATGTGTGCCTACTGCATGACTCATTGTACATACTCTCTATCCAACATAGATAGCCGGCCATGAGGGAAATAAGACAACCAACAGTATACCGTCCACTGGTAGACCTGGTAACAATGGAGGACAGGCATGTCATCCAGACTTATCGTCTGAGTCACCAGACCATCATGGATTTATGTAGACAGTTGGAGGCAGATCTGATGCCAGGCAATTACAATCCCTATTGCATACCTCCCATCGTTCATGTCTTGTCAGTGCTACACTGCCTGGCCACAGGACCATTCCAGAAGACTGTCATCTTAACAGCAGAGATGTCTCAGCCAATGTTCAGTCTGCTGTTCTGTTGAGGGATGTACTGTGTGCTTTCTTGAAACACCTGGACAGCTACATCAGGTTTCCCCAAAGAGCAGATATGTGAAGGCTGACTTTTATAAGATGGGATAGATTCCTCATTGGTAGGAGCCATTGACGGCAGCCATGTATCCCTGGTCCCTCCCACTGTCAATGAACAGGTGTCCAGGAACAGGAAAAACTACCACTCTATCAACATGCAGGTGGTGTATCTGGCAGACCAGTGCATCTCCCAAGTGACAGCCAAGTTTCCAGGATCAGTGCATGACTCCTACATTATGCGGAACTGCAATGTCCCACACATGATGTCAGGACTACAGTCAGAGAGGGCCTGGCTGGTTGGTAAGTATACATTGTAATGTGTTCGTATGTAATCACAATCTGCCCACTCGATGAACTTTCAATTTAATTAGTTCTACCATTTTGTTCACAGGTGACTTTGGCTATCCAAACCTTCCTTGGCTGTTGGCACTTGTGAGGTAGCCAGCCACACCAGGGGAACTCCATTTCAATGAGGCCCACAGGAGGACAAAGCATGTAATCATACAAACTTTTGGCCTCCTGAAGGCAAGATAGGGGTGCCTGGACATATCTGGAGGTGCCCTCTATTCATCCAACAAGGTTTGCCAAATCATTGTAGCCCACTGCATGCTCCACAATCCAGCCTTGAGGCGTCGGATACCATTACTAGCTGATCACACTAAGGCATCTGTGTTTGTGGCTGCACATGGTGATATGGAAAGTGATGAAGAGTCAAAGGAAGAGAAGCAGCTGACTGTAGGACTGAGCTCATCAATCAGTACATCCAGTGAAATACAGGTATGTGGGGTGGGCCTTTTCAATTGTTGTCTATGCACAACTAAAGTGGATAGCTGGCATTACACCTCCTGACCTTTGGCATATGTGATAGTATAATGATTTCCAATGCCTATATGTGAGTAGTGGAGGTAGATAGATAGAATGTAAGATGTACAGTATTAGTGGTTTACCTCTAACATGTGTTGTAGCAACTGATTCCAACATTCTATTATTTAATGGACTGACCAGTTTAGAGATGGATTTCCTGCATTCTCCTATTCCAAACTCCTCCCACCAAATTGAAGTTGAGTTCATCTGTGGGTCTGCTACCTAAGGCTGAAGGTATACATAGTCAGTAGTCAATGGTGATTGAGTACAGTTCTGAGAGGTGTACATGACAGATAGCATGTTAAATGGATCTTGTGAAGGACCTGAGCCTGGTGCTGTACATGTCCAATCTCGGTGTCCATGAATTGGAGTTATACTACACTAGGCATGCAGTTCATTGCCTGGATATGTGCTTACTGTGTCATCTTGCCTTCCATCTTGATTCTGCTCTCTGTCTTGCTTTATTTGCAGATGACACAACAGACTATACCCTGGTGTTATTGTGAATTCCATCATCAGTCTCTGACATCTGTCAATGTACATTAATGTTGTCATTTGTGTCCTGCTGAGGGAGCCTACATCTGAAGGCCAGTACACGGCCAGTACATGGCCAGTTCTAATTACGGGGGCATTACCAGACCACAGTTGTGTAGAGGGACACATTTTGCTGTATCATTAAACACACATATACAGTAGTTGTGTCCATAAGTGATTTATTGTACATTTCCATTTTGTGACAAGTAAAATAAATATGACTAACATAATAAACAGGCAATGAGTGGAGTCATGGTAGATGGATAGATCAGAGTAGCTGCTACAACATTTGGCCACACAGGTCTAGTGTCCCTGTACGAAGGGAAAATGGAGTTCTGTCTCAGAACAGTCAATAGGGTGTATCAGCGGTACACAAAGGTGACAAAGCAGGAGAGGTTCACTTCCTGGAAGTGGGTGGGGCCTTGGCATCTGCTCCAGCTGGTTATCTGGATGGACATCCACATTTGCGGGGGGTTCTTCAGCTACAGAGGGACGGGTGTCTGAGGCTTGGGGTTCCCCTGGTAGGGCCTCCATTCCACTAGCTGCTGCTGATGTAGAGGAGGCAGATGCCACGTTGCTAATGGAATGGGCCCGATAAGGGGTTGCAGAACCCCTGCTATGGACGCTATGGTGGCATTGTGTGCCTACCAATGCTGCATGACCCCCAGTGGTATTCCCATGTTCAAGGAGTCTGGCATCTTACTTTCCAACCCATGGTCGGTCTATTACAGCCTGGGGGGGTATGGATCAGTGTCCATTTGGAATTGACACTGGCTGTAGCTGTGTTTTGCCTCTCTTCCCATTGTCTTGTGCCATTGCATTGCTGTCATTGCCATATACTGGTCCTCAGTCATACAATCTAGTTGGTGTAGGTAGTACAATAGTCATATACGCATGAAATGGAATATGTGACAGAACAACTAGGTCCTAAACAACTATAGCCTAAACCACTACTGCTAAACAACTAAAAAGTCTCTACAACTAAGTACTGAACAACTACTGTCTGAACAACTATTGTGTCTGAATAACAATTGCCTGAACAACTAATATATATATATATTCTAAACAACTAATAAACCATAAAAACCAAAAGGAAAACCTTACCTTAAGATTAGTTGTTCAGGCAATTGTTATTCAGGCACAATCGTTGTTTAGACAGTAGTTGTTCAGTACTTAGTTGTAGAGACTTTTTAGTTGTTTAGCAGTAGTGGTTCAGACCTAGTTGTTCAGGATGTTTCCCCATGAAATGTGAAGTGATGTGCACATTGCAGATTTTCGCATAAATAGTTTGGTGCATTGTGGGAGTCGAGGTGATAGGATTAGCTTGTGGCATCCGTGCCCTTGCCAAGAGCTGTGTGGGCAGTAGGGCTGTGTAGGGTGGTGGCATGCAGGAGAGGGGCATTGGGTGATTGGCTGGTAGGTTTAGTGGGACATTCAGTGAATTATGGGGTATATGGGTAGTGAGGAAACATGCAGGAGCCAAACATTGTGTAACATTGATGTTGTGGGTACATTTACCAGACTCCAATCACCCAGGTATTCCAGTCAGGCCCTCAGGATGCAGTTTATCCAAGACCTTCTCTTCCCAAGATGTGAACTGTGGGGGGGAGGTGGGGGCCCACTACCAGTCTTGTGCTTGTGCATGGCTATCTGGTGTCATGATGTCATGGCATGCACTTTTCCCTTGAGGTCATTCCATCTCTTACTGACGTCATCTCTTGTGCATGGATGGCTGCCCACTGAGTTAACCCTGTCAACTGTTCTTTCCCATAGCTCCATTTTCCTAGCAATCGATGTTAGCTGGACCTGTACTTCAAACAGTTGTGGCTCTATCCTGACAATTTCATCCACCATGACCCTCAACTCATTGTCGTTGAATCATGGGTGCTTTTGTGGGTACATGGTTGTGGTTGTGTTTACGGTGTGGGGGGTATTGTTTCTGGAAGGGTGCAGTGTTGGGTGATTGATGGGGTGTGGGTGATCCGATGTGAGGGATGGGCAGTTGTTGTGGAATGTGTCTGCTCTATATGTATGTATTGTGTTCGTTTAGCTGGTGTGTGATGCCTGTGATGTGTGTGTGCCTATAGTGTTAGGGGGCTCTCTCTGTGTATGTGCCTGCACTTTGTTTCTCAGTGTTGTGGTTTTGTTGCAAAGGACTGTGGATTGTGTGGGGGGTGTTATTTAGTAGTGTGTATGTAGGCGTGTGGATGTGTGTCAGATGTGGGGTATTCAAACTGTCCAATGCAATGTTGTGTTCTATCAGTGGTGACTTCTGACTGCAGCATCTCGCTCCGCCAATGCTTTTCTGCCATGGATGAACTGCTGTGGTGATTTGTGGATCGTAATCTGGTGGGTGGGTCTGTGTGTCGGGCAGGCGGTGCTGGTGGTAGAACCGCCTCTTTCCCACTTGCCAGTGTTGTGGTGGTTTTGCAATTTTGGCTGTTTTTTGGCAGTCTTTACAGTGTGGATCTTATTTATCGTGGTCACATGACCGCCAACATGGCGCTCGTTTTGTGGCCGCAACAGCAGCGGTCTTCCCTAAAGACCGCCAAAGTTGTAATGAGGCCCTTTGTGTTTATGTTCAGTTACACATAGAACTGGATACATTCCTTGATGGTACTAAGGAAGATCATGTTCTCTTCTGCAGTGAAATGCATTCCATCTTGCCTTTAGACACCTGGCATATCTAACGATTATGCTCTGATACATAGAGCCCATGCCATAGTCATGAAGACATGCAGAAACTTTGTTATTGACATGCTTCTGCAATTTCTCAACCTTAGGACAAAACTCTTTTGACTATTGCCATTTTTGCCTTTGACATATATTAGAATATGTAAAGGCAGTGTAAGGAAAAAGATACATCAATTGAGAAACTTTTAAAGGGGAATATGGCACATGTAGTTCATGTTCTGTGAAACAGATGCATTTCTTCCATGTAGAATGCAAACTAAGGTAATATTAGGGTCAACTAATAGTTTTCATTCCCTTTACAAATAAATAAAAAATCAAATATGATCAGCTGCAAGGCTTGAGAGTTCAGATATGTACATCTGTTGCATACCCTCAGACACCTGAGATTGCCCTTCGTGTTTGGAGGTGAAGAAAGTGTAATCTTTTTGACTTGTACTGATCAGAGGTCATTTGATTTTGGATTAAAGGTGATTGGTGTATTCATCTACCTTCAACATACAGCTTCATTTGCAGGTAATTAACAATATAGTGTACTTTAAGTATGAAGAAATAATATTTTCAGAAAACATTTTAATATACTTGTTTATTATGCCAGTACTGACAATCTGGTTGTTTAAAATGCTAAATATAAATTGAGAGTGCTTGGTATTGAACCTTAGCTGATTATATCTTTGAAATATTATTGAGATCATAGGCTATGAAGATAGTTTTGCTTTAAGATATAGGCGTTTCTCAAGAATGGTTAATGTATATTCCAACTATTGTACTTACTATATATAATTTTGGACAGTGGGTGTCCTAAACACAGTCAGAATGTATGCTCATTCATATTAGCAATGTTTAAATGAGAGGGACATGCTCAATACATATTATGGTAAATAGCTAACACTCAGTAGAGACGTGTCAGCCAAGAGGATATGTTGACAAACAATTGCTGTATTTACCCTGTATAGACTACTAAAATAAAAAACATAATAGATAAAAATGTACTGTACAGATTGTATTCTCTCTTATAATAGAAACAGCAGAGCATAGTGGTTCTGTTATACAGCATACCTAGAGTCTTACATTGTTGTGATGTGTTAGTGTTGAGGCTATTTTTTTAAACTCCATAATTAACTGTGCAGACTGAAAGCAAGGCGTGTGGAGAGAGTTTACTTCCTTATTAATAGTATTTAGATATAACTGGAGTGTTTTTACACAAGAGAGTGTGCACTAAGTGAATTGAATCATAGATGCAGCTCAATCAGAAAATATATGTTTGCATAAGGAATTACTTCCTTACTAAACTGTTCAACACTGATGTTTCACCCTGTACAGAGGTGTTTTGTAGACAATGCATGTTGAGATTAAACTGAAGCATTCATGGCCTATAAAGTTGTATGATGTAGACTGAACGTTTTATCAAATTGCACCTTATTCAATCTGCACCCTGGTAAATTGTGTTCTGTTGAGGGCTGTTATTAGAGGGAGTTCTGTTTCTTAAAACAATCATACATTTGGCTTAGTCAGAGAAAAGGTCTTTGTAGATGGATGGGTTTCTAATAAAAGCTTTTACTCCCAACATTTAACCTCTGTAAACCTATTAGTAAAGAAATAATGATCGGATACAATTGAGACATTCACTCTGTATACAATTGTATTACAAACCTGAACTTTTGCATCAAACTTTACTAATTCCATCTCACTTCTGATAACATGTAGTAGAACAGGGGCTAGTGTTTGTCTGAGGTATTTTACACACACCCTTTACTCTGTTTTAAGATGTCAGTTGAAATCTTTTTTTTTATAAAGCCATGTAAAACAGGAGGTACTAGTTTTCTAAGGTCTTCCAGAGAAAGCATTAGCTCTCTGTTGAGCTATTACTAGAGTGCCTGCTGGTACAGGATAGTATAAGATAGGATCCCCATTGTATGAAACTGTACCATGCAGCATGCAATGTTGAAATGTTCTAGCACAGGGCCCAGTTTCTCTCTTAATCCTTCTACACAGACTTTTCTGCTTTGAAGAATCACTAGAGAGGGTTGTCTTACTATAATGAACTTAATACTCTATTCAGCTAGAGAAAACATCTTTAGAGAGGGTTGACTATCTCAGTAAAGGCTTTTACACCGAGCCCTGACTGTGAAGAGATGTCTCAACAGGAACGCTATGCTGTCATAGAAAAGAAGCATTAGCCTGTATGCACTTGTACGAAAAGGAGCCTCTCTCCTGCACCTGAAACACAAAGAATCTGTAGCCTGATAAACTGTGATAATAGGAGGCCTAGTGTTTGCATGTTTGCATGGATCATTTTAAATATATAATTTATTCTCTTCAGAAGTGTCAGTAGCGATGTAGCTCTATGTGACCTGAGTCAAACAGCCTCTTCACTTAAAGAAAGCATCTTTTGACACAGATGGCCTCATTACTAAAGCCCTCCATGCCTACTGCTTAAATTACGGAGGTGTCTCAGGAAAGAATGTGTACTGGTATAAATCTGAACCATTCACTCTGTAAAGACTTGTATAACAAGAAGTAACTCTTTCACAAGACATTGCCACAACCATGCTACATCCTGTTTATATCTGGTAGAAGAGGGCCTAGTGTTTCTCTAACACTTGTACACTAACACTTTACTTCGTTCAAAGAGATTAGTAGACAGTTAGCTTCTTGTCAACATATTTATATGGTAGGTTCTCTCAGAGGAGATACATTTAAAGCCTTTACATCCAACCTTTAACTTTACAGACATGTTAATAGAGAGGGAATGTTCTGATAGAAGTGATCAGTTTACTGTATGTATAATTGTATTAAAAACCTCTGCTTTTACATGAAAGACTAATATCCCTCATTTTCCCTCTGATAAAGTGTAGTAGCACAAAGGCTAGTGTTTGTCTGAGGTCTTCTACTCACAGACTTTACTCTGTTGAGAGGCCTTCAGTACAGAGCTTCCAGTTTATATAGTCTAAAACACAGGATGTACTGTTTCTCTAGGGTCTTCCTCACAAAGCATTAGCTCGATGTTGAGCTGTCACTAGACAGACTGCTGATACAGGGTAGCATGAGAGAACACCAGTATTTTATGACACACTACCATAGAGAATATATAGCTTGTCCAAATGTTCTAGCACAGTGCCTAGTTTTTCTCTTAATCTTTCAACACAGAATATCTTTTGTGCACTGAAGAATCATTAGAGTGGGTGATCAAACTATAGTGAACTAAACACCCATTTTTTACTCAGGGAGAGCATCTTTAGAGGGGGTGACTTTCTCAGTAAAGCCATTCACACCCAACCCTCCCATGGAAGAGATGTTGGTACAGAGGCCATGTTGCCATAAAACAGATAAGTATTTAGCTTGTTTACACTGATAGGAAATGTTGCACATCTCTCCTGAAACTAAACTATACATAAGCTGTGCCCTGTTAAACCGTGACAAAACAAGAATTAGTGTCTGCATTGATCCTTCTATGTACATCCTTTGTCCTATTTAGAAGTGATAATAAACAGACAGCTGCTGGAAAACTGAAGTAAACACCCTCTTCACTTTGTGAAAATGCCTGTAGAGATAAATGGCTTAGTTGGTGAAGCCTTTTACACCCATTGTTTAACCTGAATAGGGGTGTGAGCAAATACGGTCTGCTGTTATCAATCTGGACCATTCACTCTGTATAGACATGTATAAAAAGGAGTAACTCTTTCTTGAAACACTACCCTAACTTACCTGTCCCCTGTTTAAATCTTGTAGGAGAGGGCCTAGCATTTGTCTAAAACCTTGTGCACTTACCCTTTACTATGTTTAGATGTTTATTGTTAGTGAACCCTTTTATACATATTCTAGCTCAGGGGAGATGCTGGGGTGGATTACTCATTAAATCATTTTACAGTCAGCCACTATCCTCTAGACTTTTTGTGGAGAGGCATCCTTCTGATAGAAGTGAGCCTATTACTCTGTTTACTATTTTTATTACAAACTTTAACATTTACATCAAACTTTGCTATTCCCCATATCCCCTCTGGTTAAATGTAGTAGCACAGGGACTATTGTTTCATTGAGGCCTTGTACACACACCCTCTTTCCTTTTCAGAGATACCAGTAGAGAGTTTGCTCTTTGCAAGGTATTACGACACAGGAGGTACAATTTCTGTAAGTTCTTCTACACGGATCATTATCTCTCTGTGCAGTTGTCACTTAGAGAGAGTGCTGTTGCAGAGTAGTTCTAAATAGGATCACTGTTTGATCAAACCATGTAGAATTTATAGAAATGTGAAATGTACTAGCAGAGAGCCTAGGTTTTCTATTTCTCCTTCTATAGAGACAATGTTTTTAGTAATAACTATGTAAGGAGGAGAAATAATATTATGTGACTTTTTATCTCTGTATGGTTTGTAGGAAATTGAAGATGCCAAAGAAGGAGCAAAAGAAGAGAAATCAGCAATACTACAAAGAAGTATAAACATGAAACACAACCACAGAAAGGGAATGATGGTGAAAAAGATTGAGATCTAGTCAGAGTGACCAGTCTTTTTTTCAACTAATAATAACATCTTTAAACGTTCTTCTGCAGGTGTGACTAGTGTTGAAGGTATATCAATAAAATCATATTTCTTTCAAAGAAAGATAATGTCAGAAAAACAGAAGACCAATTAGGCAGGTTTCAGAAGAAGAGAATCAAAGAACTTTGTCAGATGTTTATCTGAAGGATTATGATGATCTGAAGACAGTGAAAATCAGAAACGCTTTGCAAAAGCAGAAAGAGCTGGTTGAGTGTCTAGTTGAAAAAGCTTTTGTGTTAATGAGAACGCTACTTATTCTCATTTTACACAGAATGAAAAGTTGAGATAAACTTGTTAATTCCCTTTAAGAAAATATTGACAGAAGATTCAAGTAAGCAAAGCAAGAGAGTTATTTACAGGAAAATGAGTTAGAGTTTGTGATAGGCAGAGATGGTCATGCTTATGAAACCATTCAAGGTACACCGGTTGAAAAAAGAAAAATTAGCATGCAATTAGTAGGAACGTAAAGAAATAAATAACAGATTAAGTAATAGGTATACACCCTCTACAGCCAGTTTTTGACAAACTTAGACACTCCTTAAACAAATAGAGCAGAGAAACTGTGAAATAGAAAATGAAACTACTGCAAACTCTGGATCCTTGTCAAGTTAGGAGACTGCCAAACCTTCAAGGACATTCATTGGCTTGCTTATCACAAAGGCTTTGTGACAGTACTTTCCATCATATATTGGTACTGTCTGTGCACCACACAAAAATGCGTAATCTAATAAGAAGATTTGATTTTGTGAACATTCCTGCTCTCCAGCTTCAGAAACTAAACGACGTGTTGAACCTGGCCCTTTTGGCAGGTTAATCCCCTTACTTTTTGCCTCCTTCCTCCTATGTTTTCTGACCTCTCGCTGTTGGCTCTAGGACTCTGAGCACTATATCACTGCTGATCAGTGCTAAAGTGCAGGTGCTCTCCCTTCTATGATTGGCTTATACTCAATTGGCATTTTTAATTACCCTGTAAGTCCCTTCTACAGTGGTATCCCTACACCCAGGGCCAGTAAATTAAATGCTACTAGTGGGCCTGCAGTGGTGCTTGCGTCACCCACTGAACTAGCCTTTCAAACCCGTCTCAGGCCTGCTAGAGCAGGACCTGCATCCACAGTTTTCTGCCACAGAGACCTGGCATCTCAATTTACTTACCAGGCCCAGAACTCAGAACTCTCTTTTTAATAGATGTAAGTTACCCCTAAGGTAGTCCCTAGCTAGCACTCTGGGCAGGATGCTATGTATGTAGAAGGCAGGACATGTGCCTAGTAGCGTGGCCTGTCCTGGTAGTGACAAACAGCCTATTTGGTTTTTCACTGCTGTGAGTGCTGCCTTCTCATAGGACTGCATTGGAAATGCCCTACCTTATGTATAGGGGGTATTGTCGGATTTATGAGGGGTAGCGTAGGCATGTTTGGTATGTTTGTAATGGTATTGAGAAATGCTGCTTACTGGTATAAGTGGATTTTTTAGTATTATTACAGAAATGCCACTTCTAGAAAGTGAGCATTTCTCTGTGCTTATGACTCTGGTGTTTTGCAGCTTGACTCCAATTCACGTCTGGGTAGAGTTGAAGTCGGGCTTTGTGCATACTTTACAGACAGCCTGTATACAGGGAGGTGGAGGTGTCACAGAGGTGCATCTGCATTTTGAATAGTATTCTTGGCCTGGGAGAAGGGAGAGGTGGGGCACACATGCATCTTTAAAGGCTGTGCCCTGGCTTCACACAAAAGGGTCATTTACCCCCAACTTATGTTTGGAGCCTGTGCTGGAAGAGAGAGGGGGCATTCCCAGAACTAGTTGTAACTGGTTGGAACCTCCTCTCCCCTTCTTTTTTAACGCATTGTAAAACTGAGTATAAGTACAAGGGAGTTTTCCCCACAATTTGGAGACATCTTGCAACTGGACACAGAATGCTGCCTGAGGGATTCACCAGGAACCACTGTGCTGACCTGTGACATGCGCTGGCCTGCTGCTGGTCTATGCCACCCTGTGTTCCATTTTTTCTGTTGTCACCCAGGTGCAGGGTGCCGTGGCCCCTGACCCCTGCACTGTCTTTTTAAGCATAACGCTTGGAGAGCACTTTTTCTTCATGCCCCAAAAGTGCTTTGAAAGCACCTTCTTCTTTGGGTTTTTCGTTGTGCACTTTGGGAAAGGGTGTTGTGCAGCTGCGGAATTCACCACCATGACCCGGGGTCATTAAATTTCCCCCAGCACTTTGACAAGCAAGTCACTGAGGAAAGGATTCACTACCAGGCTTTGGTGGAAAGCATGCCGGAGTCACGCTTCCCCTACAACCCCCGGGGCACCACTGAAATCACAAAAGGAGTGAACATGCTATTACCGTGCCTCCGGGTTTCAAGCACGCTCCGAGGAGCACCTGCAGGGCACACACAGGCATGTGCTTTGGTGCCTCCTCACCACTGTGGCCCGGGCAGTCCTTTCTGTGTGAGAAGGAGACAGGCGGGGAAGGAAGCCTCATCGGAGGCTCCCCACCCCACCGGACCCCTTTTGCTGCTGTATGGATGGGCAGTGGGTAAGGAAGCCTCATCGGTGGCTCCCCCTGCGTGGTCATTACAACCTCAGCGGTCTTTTAACAAAACCGCAGAGGGACCGCCGTGCGGAAGACCGCCAGTAGTGGCGGTTTGCCGCTCTGCGTATTATGACCGTTGGCTGCCCTCCGTCGTTTTTCCAATGGAGAGTCGCCAACAGCCATACTTGCGGGCGGCGGGGAAGTGGAGGTTGCTCCACCTCCACCGCCACGCCAACAGAACACCGCCCAGCTAATCACGTCCTGTGATTCTGCGCTGTGGTGTTCTGTTGGCGGTGTGGTGTTGGCGGAGCTGCCCCCATGGCTCCCGTCCCCGCCCGGCGGATCGACGGAACAGGTAAGTCGATCGTCCGTTAGGGGAGGGGGGTGGGGGTGCTGTGTGTTGTGTGGGTGCATGGGGGTGTGCGTCTGTATATTTAGAGGGGGGTGTGAGTGCGTGGATGCTTGCAGGTGTGTTGCGTGTGTTGGGAATGAGTGCGTGTATGTCTGTATGTATGTCTGTATGGATGTGTGCGTGTATGTCTGTATATGGGTGTGCGTGTCTGCCTGAGTGTGTGGATGTAGACATGTATGTTGGTGTGTGTGCATGTATGTGTGTTGGTGGTGCCTGCGTGCGTGTCGTGTGTGTGTGAGTTATGTGATGTTGGGGGTCGGGAGGGGGGCCCTGCCACCTTTGGGGGGTGGCAGGGGTGGTGGGGGGTGTAGGGGAGGGAGTCAGGGTGGGGGGTGGGGGAGACCCCTATCAGTGCCAGGGAAAGAATTCCCTGGCCCTGATTGGGCTTACCGCCATGTATTTCATGGCGGTTCCTACCGCTGGAAATCCACGGCGGTAAGCCGGGTCGAAATACCGGTGGCGGTATTGTGATGGCCGCCGGGCTGGAGACCCAGGTCTCCAGCTCAGCGGTCATCTCCACTCTGGCTGGCGGAACGGTGAAGCGGCAGATGACCATGGCGGTAACCGCCATGGTCATAATACTGAAAAAAAGACCGCCAGCCTGTTGGCGGTCTTACCGCCGCTTTAACACCATCCGCCAGGGTTGCAATGACCCCCATGATTTCCAATGTTCCTCTTATGGTCATTATTGAGTAATATGTTTTCCTGTCTCTTCTGATGATGTGCCATATATGTTTGTTGATGTTCCTTTTATGGATCTTCTACACTGATATGTTTTCCTGACTTGCCATCTGTTTTATAATGTTCTTGTTATGGGCATTTATGATGTTTCTATGACAAGTGTATTTATTTAGTAATATGATTCCTGAGTACTGCTTATGTTGCAGAATAATAAGTAATCTGTGTGTTATGTGTGACTACTGCTTGTTCTGCAGAGTAACCATGGTGTAACGTTCTGAGAACTGCTTGGGTAGCACAATACTACTGACATGTTGTGTTTGGTCTAATAATTATGTGGTGTACAATACAGTTTATCTTCATATAACTTGGTGTTGTGATTCCTTTGTGGTGGGGATAGTGCATCACGTGTGTTGTGTGTGTTGTGCAAATATTTTACACTTTGCCTCTGGTATAGGTTTGACTGCTCATGCCAACCTACCACGGGGGCAATCAGGGGTTATCTTGGACATGTAACTCCCTTGCCCTGACTAGAGTGGGTGGGTTCTGCCTGGCGTAGGTGCATACCAGAAATTCCATTTCTAACAATATGTTATTATGAAGTATTCATTCTGAAGTAAGTTCTATTGTAGATGTCATTCATCTTACTTTGGGCCTGAAAGGCCAACTATACAGAATGAGATGGTTTTGGAGAGCAAAACAGAAATTTCTAATACTAGCATAGTTTTAATCATTTTAAAAGGATATATCAACAACCAAAGAAATTCAAGAAATAGTGTGTGTCTGTTGCAGATGAACTCACTACAGATCCCAAGTCAAAAAGCAATTATATTTGTGTAAAAACAGAAGCAAGTGATCTAGTACAGTGGTTAAAACTTGTTCTTTTTTGATAGCTGAAGATAGGTTTGACTTGGGCATAAAGCTGATTGTTTGTAAATATTATATAGATACATTCGACAATAGTAAAATGCCTTTTAGAGGTGTTCCTAATAAACTGAAAATTTTTCCAATTCCTGCTGAGCTTCAAAACCTGAACCTGTCTGAGAGTATTTGCATACAGACGGTACATCCCTTCCCAGCCATTGTTAGAATGGACACTAAAAATACAAAATACATCCTGAACTCTGAAAGGTAAAGTTTTGTGTTTGTCTTTGAATATGAAATAGAACATTGAAACTATGGAAGGTAGATCGAGAATAGGAAAAAACAGTAGTGGTTTTATTAATCTGAGCACCTACCAAAGTGAAAACGAATTTGCAGGAACATGTAATATCTGATAGGGTTAAGAGAGTTTTGCAACGCCCTGAGAAAGAAAATTTGCTTTATAACATGTTACCTTTCTTGGTACAGGAAGTTTCACCTCAGCTCCTTCTGCTCATTTGGGAAAAGTTGACTTAGGTAACACAGAAGAAATTTATGAACATTCATGGTCTACATTCAAGAAATATGATGGGTGATGCTTTAGAATTGCACCAAATGAAACAAGCAAAATGATAGTCAATAAGAGTGTGGGAAAATGGCATAGAAGCACAGTCTTTTCCAATGGTCTTTCCTACAGGAGAAGGTAGTCATTATAATGAATGCCCAGTACAAATTCCTGCATTAGAAAATAGATCAAGTGGTTTCCATTCTGAAGATCCACGCTTTAGGTAAAACATATCATACATTTTCCACCTTTTGTTAGAAGGTGATCTGTCAGTGCTATCCTATGCTGTGGGCAATGTTATGAGAACAGGAACACTATTCAATGAGATCACTGTGAGTGATTTTGTGGAAAAAGTACCTGGTAAAGATGAAGTAGTAGAAAGTAATTTGATGAATATCTTTGCTTGCCAATGTGGAACCAATGAACATTGGTTTTGCTGCCATAGTGGGTTATATGTCAGAACCACGGGTGCTTCAAGCACCTGTGGCTCAACAACGAGGTCGGAACATCAACCTCATTCTAATCACTAATGCCTTTACCACAAATGCGTTTACAACGATTTTACCATTGTAAACACATTCCTTGTAAAGGCATTAGCGATCAGCATGCATGGTTCCAGCATGCTTCCCCCAGCCCCGACCCCCAAAAATTACTGTGACTCCCTATCCCCACAACTACCCCAACCCCCACCCCCAAAATTACCAGAACCCCAACACCCCTCCCCTAAGACCTACACCACTCCAACCCCAACCCACCCCTTAAACCTAAACCCTGACCCCTCCTCCCCAAACCCTAATCACCCCCAGCCCCCACCCCACCCCAAAAACTAAAAATACCCCGAATCCCCACCCCTACCCCTGCCCCTAACACCTAAACACCCCAACCCCCCAACCTACCCCTTAAACCTAAACGCTGTGCATAGTATGTTTTGGATGATCTTTATGACTTTCTCAGGCAAGCTAATACAAACATTAAAGGGATTGATTTCAATTCTCCAGGTGTATTCTGTTCGATTGATCAACCAAGTGTTTGTTAATGTTTCAAATAGATATTTGAAACCATGCTTCATTTTATCTGCAATAAAAAGAATCCACCACCAGGTGAGGTTGTTGTCTTTTACCGGAGAAAAGAATACCAAGCAAGAGGACCACTACATATACATATGCTATTATGGGTGAAAGGTTCACTAAAGTTTGGGAAAAATACTGATGACTCAGTATTGAACTTGTGACATTCTAGAAGTGTGACAGAATAGAACTCTTAGGCAACAAGTCTTGTGAGTCAAGTCATACATATGTGTCACATATTATAGACGGAGATACAGAGCAAAAGGGAAAGACTACACTACGGGCCTCATTACGAGTCTGGTGGTCGGAAACACCTGACGTCCAGACTCGTGATGAGGAGACCGCCAGAACTGTGGCCCATTACAACCAGACCCATTACAAGTTTTCCACTAGCTGACCAGCAGAAACCAAGGTTTCCGCTGGTGAGCCCAGTGGAAAACGTGCAGTGGCATTGGACTCAGCTCCACATGGAGGCCTGCAACTCAGATCACTGTCTGAAACTACAAGGAGATGAAGGACTTTCTGCTGGAACCCTATTCTCCACCCCAAAGGACTGTACTCTGCATGACAGCACCTATTACCTGCTTAGGAACAACAGTTCTACTGACTTTGCCTTGCTTGAAGAAGTGAAGGAGTGGACTCCCTAACAGTAACAGGTTAACAGAGCTTCACCTGCACCATCTCCATCAAGATGACCCCAGCTAGGCAGCCCCCAGTAGCCTTTGAAGGCATTGGCCAGGTACATTCTGAGAAACGTAGTCCCAACATCCTAAGGAAATCTCAGAGCTAGACACTTGCATTAAGGGTGTGGATACCCAAAGTTCCCTGCCTGGAAACAAGACGAAGAAGGACTGCCCTGCTGAAGCCCTGGTCTGCACCAAGGATTGCTTTCACAAGGACTGCACCTGCTGCACACTGTGGGCTTCACAAAAGAGGACTGACTTTGCCTAGCTTCTAAAGGATTTAGGATTGGACTTCCTATAAGCGACAGGAGTAAAGGAGCTACCAAGAGTCATCTGCATCAACTCCTGCCAGATGAGCCCAGCTGGACAGCAGTCAGTAGACTATTAAGGATCTGGCCAGGTGCACTGTGGAAATTGTAGTCCTAATGTCTCAAGAAACAACTCAGAGATTCCTGAACCATGGACTGTTGTTTTGGACCACTTTCCTGCATCAAGAAATACTACTGGAAGTAAGTGTAAAAGTGTTAAATTCAAGGCAGTCGGAACTCTTGACTTTGTCCTGGTTCAGTACAACTTTTTTTAAACCTTTGAGCACTATTTGCTTCTAAGAGCTAGTTTTACTTGTACTCTTTAAATTTTCACATCTATGGTGCCCTAAATTAGATTTTTGTCATTTTGGTGTCATTTTAAAAATAGAAACATTTCCTATTTTCATAAACTGTTGTTGGATTTTTATTGTTTCTTGTATCTTACGTCTTTAGTGCATTGGTGTTTTACATGTTCTACACACCTCTCTCCTAAGTTAAGCCTGCCTGCTCCTTGCCAAATTTGAACATGGGATCAATTTTCTGAGACCCTGACTGGACCTTATATTGTGACGGTGGCCTTATTACTAGTGGTGCATTCCAACCAACCCCTGCTAATATACCACCTTCCAACATTAATGTTCTTTTCCACCTACAACCGGTGGTTGAAATAATTATACAAAGCAAAGAGAAATCTTTAAGACACTCTTTCAAAACTTGGCTCAGTTTAGTAAGCACATTTGTGATATAGTAGACCACTCTAATGATGGCACACAATTCACTTTGAATGTGCAAAAGAATACAAAATAGTTTTTAAGGTTGTGCTGAATGTGTTAGAAAAAGAGGAGATTGCAATTAATGAGTTTTTAAAATGAACTAATCATGGAACCATGATTGTGTCAATTGTCCCCATTCAGTCAGAACAGGCATTCAGTCAGAACAAGAAGTGTACATTACAGTACCAGACTGCTAATCAGTAGCTTTCGAAAAACATTTTTTGATAGCTGTACAAAACAATTCCTGTTCAGACTGCACATCAGAACTACTGTCTACATTAGTTGTAAGACACAGTTCAAATATCTTATTCTGGTGCTGCAAACATGTAGAGCTCATGATAGCAAAATCAATACTAAAATCATAAATTTTAAAGTTGGTCAGACATTAGTTTGTAGGAAAACACACACTGCTGTTGCTATTGTTTTTCACCATGGAGAGTCAATCAACTCACTCTGGCCACTGCACTGTGCACCTTGAAAATTAATGAGTCTGGATTGAATGTAATGGCTTACCTATAAAGTACCAATCTCCAATGCTGCACCAAAGTTCTAGAATAAACAATGATTAAAAGCATGCATCTATAAATAGGCACAAAAACATTAAAGTTAATTTCATTGATGTTATGTGACTGAAATTGTTATAATTATAATAAGCTAAAAATAAACGAATATGAAGGTCTGCGATGTACCAATGCTGGCTTCATACACATCAAACATGTGGGTTTTTTCATAAATCCAATTGATTTATTGTTTCCCACACTTTCGTGATGGATTGCATTTATTTAATTAATACATGAACTATACACACTGTTAGTATATTGACATATATTAAACATGAATTATATCAGAATATAATTGCCGTACATATGAGAGCAATTAAAACAAATATTTCCTAGAACAAAGTTGAATAAATCAAATATTCACTCTCCAAAAACTAACATAAATATTCTAAAAATAAATGAACATGTTCCTTTTACAATTAAACTTTAGAAACATCAATGTAGATATAAATAGGCAAAAAAACATTAAAGTTCATTTTCACTGTTGTTATGTGGCCTACCAATGATAACAACTACAAAATGATTGGACATTTTCAAATAATAAAAAATGGACTTAAAAAGATAAGGGCATCATTACTAGGCTGGTGGTCCAAGGACAGTTGATTGCTGCAACTGTGGCAGTGCAACTGCCACATTACAACTCTGGCAGGCAAACCCTTCAGTGGACCGCTGTCTCTGCTCTGCTGGTTCCCGCCAGTCTAACAGCAGTCTGAGCTGTACTCAGACAGGGTGGCACTGAGTTCACCTCTGCCTGGCTGATTACAACTCAGCTTTCTGCCAGTCTTCTTTTGGCAGGGTCCCTGCCATGAAAAGGTTGGCAGAAAGCCAGTGCCCACCACCGTTGGAATGTGCACTATCTGCTTTGCAGACAGAGCACATTCTGGGGTTGCTGTGTGCTACGTCATTTGCATTAAATTCCTTAAGGGAGCCAAGGCCAATACTGTAGCACTTTGAATCGCATTCTAATATGTTCCCAATGGTCAGGCCAGTGGGAACACTGTAATACGCTTGGGGGGATGTCACCATCAAACTTATAATAAGGCCCTTAATGAGTATCACTGTGTGCTATGTACCAATGCTGGTTTCATACACATAAAGTATGTGTTTTTTTTATAAATCTAATAAAAAAAAAATATTCCATCATCCCCATGTTTAATTTATTGATCAACTATACACATTGTTAGTATTTTGCTGTATATGAATTGTATATATTTATATCAAGATATAGGTCCTCATTACAACCTCGGCGGTCTTTCAAAAAGACCACTGAGGCTCCGGGAGACAGAATACCTCCAGTGCCAGTTGGATTTCTGGCTCCCTATTATGACTTTTCCGCTGGGCCAGCAGACGGTAACAGTGTTACCGTCCGCTGTCCCACCGGAAAAGTCACATCAACATTGCTGCCGGCTGATGCTGATTGTAAATAATATTTAATAAAAGTTTTCCTGATAATTATCACGCATTATACTTCACCATTAAATAAAGCTTTTGTAAACTATTCAATAGAGTTGTTGAATCATATTTCTATATGACCCCGAAACTGAGGTAGCAAAATTATTATCTAATATTGCTTTCCTTTGTTTCTCTCTGGGCCAGCCAGACTTTGTACAGTAAAAATATCTTTTGAGTGTCAGTTGCTAAAAGGATATGTCAACATTGAATTTCTACATGTCCTGCTTTTAAGTACTATGTACCCTGACTTTTGAGCTACAAGGCTGACTTCGGGATGACTTATTAATATTTAACTGGATGGTAAACACCTGTCAAAAGGGGTTAATTTGACAGGACAAGCTGTAGTTTTCACACTGCTACACTCACTGTACCTACTTTCTGTAGCAGATGATACAATAGGTACTGCAGCCCACCCAACAACTTTTTGTGTACTTCAGTACGACACGCTTAATGGACAAGAGTATCCCCAGACCTGATTCAAGTGCTAACTGTGCTAATCAAAATAAGCTACAGCTAACTGCTGAGCCAAATCACACAAATATGGTGTTGAGTTGATTGTGTTTCGGTATAGGGAGGACCTAGTCTGGCAGTTGGGACAGAACTGTCTTATTGGAGCACGGTCAACATGATTTGCATGTTGCTGAGTCCAAACTGAAGTGGCATAGTGTGCAACATAGCAATGAATTGGGATGTAGCCGAAGGAATTACAAGTGTCTGACATTAATTTAAACATTCCTCCCTTCACAATTTTCTACACATCAGTGCAATGAACTAAGTGGCAAGACTATGCCCAGACATAGATCCCATGCTTAACTGAGGAGCCCCCAATCAGTGTGACACCTGTTTTGGGTTGCTTGTGTTCCAGTTCAAAGAGGACTTGATCTGACAGTTTAGGTCAAGCAGTTCTTATTGAAGGAGGGTCAAGACTGATTTGCATATGAATGGGTCTAAATTGAGAAGATATGGTATGCAAAATAAAGATTGACTAGGATGCAGTGTACTAGAGCCCACATTGTCAATTGTAATAGATCCAACACCTGTGTTGTAATCAACCAGGTACACAATCTCATGTTGTCCATTCTGAAGGGGAATTTTCACCACCACCAAAATAACCTCATCCCCATTAGTAACCCTTCATCGATTATACTCATTTCTCATTATTTCAATTAAAGCCCACTTGTGATTGTATTGATTTTTGACATTTGAATGGCATCTAGTCTTAGTATTGTGGTTTCTAAAGTCATTGTAGGATTACCACTTAAATCACTGAGCATTTGATTTAATGCTCAGAGTGATTCTGGGTAATACAGTGTTGCACAAGCAGAGCCCTCTGAATCTGGCACTATATCCTGAATGTAAGCTGGAGGGTGCAATTTTGTACAGGTTGTTTGATCTATGCAGAGCTTCTTACATGAGCGAGATATACAGTATACTGTATTCTTTGTGTTGCAGGTGGACAGATTCTTTGACAGAATGATAATAATTGTGATCTCTTTAGAATGTGTGGTAAACTCATATTCAGAGCATCCCCCTCATTTATGGTGGCCCTGAATAGGTGGAAGATTTAGAAGAATATGTAAATTCCCCCAATTATTTTCTTGCCTGCCTGCTTGTCTAATACTTTCTCTTTTTTTATATGAAAGCAATGGGACCAGTATGCCCTAATGCATTCCATCAACTTGTTGCAGCTGACAACTATAAGAGTTACTAACCAGTGGTTCTGGTTCTCTTTCAGTGGAGGGGGGGAATCATAGGTTCCTTAAGGTAGCTGTGAATCTCTCCAAGCCTGTGGATTGTCTGCTTGGCAACGATGTAGAGCACACCATCTCAAAGCTGGAATGAGGTGGAGCTCAGATCCCACTTAGGGATTGTAGGAAAATGGATCCTTGTTGCAATTACCCCCGAACACTTTTTGCCTGATATTGATGTTGACTTGACTGAGAGTGTGCTGGGACCCTGCTAACCCGGCCCCAGCACCAGTGTTCTTTCAATAAAAATGTACCATTGTTTCCACAATTGGCACACCCCTGGCACACATATAAGTCCTGTGTAAAAGGAACCAGTGGTATCAAGGGCCCTGTCACCAGGGAAGGTCCCTAAGAGCTTTAGCATGTGTTGTGCCACCCTACGGGACACCTCACCTAACACATGCACACTGCCATTGTAGATTGAGTGTGTTGGTGGGGAGAAAAAGGTAAAGTCAACATGGCATCCCCTTCAGGATGCCAGGCACACAAAATACTGCCTGTTGCTTTGGTAAGTCACCCCTCTAGCAGGCCTTAAAGCCCTAAGGCAGGGTGCACTATACCACAGGTGAGGGCAGAGCTGCATAAGCAGTATGCCCCTACAATGTCTAAGTCTATTCTTAGAAATTGTAAGTACAGTGTGGCCATATTAAGTATAAGGTCTGGGAGTTTGTCAAAACAAACTCCACAATTCCATAATGGCTACACTGAACACTGGGAAGTTTGGTATTAAACTTGTCAGAATAATAAACCCACACTGATGCCAGTGTTGGATTTATTAAAAAATGCACACAGAGGGCATCTTGGAGACGCCGCCTGTATTTTACCCAATCCTTTAGTGCAGGATTGACTGGTCTGTGCCAGCCTGCCACTGAGAGACGAGTTTGTGACCCCCTCGGGTGAGAGCCTTTGTGTTCTCTGAGGCTAGGAACAAAGCCTGCCCTGGGTGGAGGGGCTTCACAGCTCCCCCCTGCAGGAACTGTAACACCTAGCAGTGAGCCTCAAAAGCTCAGGATTTGTGTTACAACACCCCGGAGCACCCCAGCTAGTGGAGATGCCAGCCCTCATACACAGCCCCCCTTTTGTTGGCAGGTCTGGGGAGATAATGGGAAAAACAAGGAGGAGTCACCCCCTCAGCAAGGTCCACCCCTAAGGTGACCAGAGCTGAAGTGACCCCCTCCTTGGAAAAACCTCCATCATGTTTTGGAGGATTTAGCCCAATAGGGATAGGGATGTGCTCCCATCCCAAAAGGGAGGGAGGACAAAGAGGGTGTAGGCACTCTTAAAGACAGTAGCCAATGGCTGCTGCCCTGGGACCCTAATACACCCCTAAATTCAGTATTTAGGGGTGACCCTGAACCCAGGACTTCAGATCCCTGATGACCTACAAAGAAGAAGGACTGCTGATCAGAAAACCCCGCAGAGAAGGAGGAAGATGACACCTGCTATGGCCCCAGCCCTACCGGCCTGTCTCTATCTTCAAAGAACCTGCACCAGCAATGCATTCTGCTGGCCCAGCGACCTCTGCCAACTCAGAAGACTGCCCTGCAACTACAAAGGACCAAGAAACTCCTGTGGACAGCAGCCCTGTCTAACCAAGCAAGAAGAAACCATCTTTAAAGGGACTCTCACCTCACTCCAGAAGCGTGAGTCCCCACCACTTTGCACCCAACACCCCTGGCCCGTGTCCAGAGAAACCAATGACCCAGAGGGGATCCCCGGTAGACTCTGAAGATGTGTCCACCCTGGGCTAACCTCTCTGCACCCCCACGATGACGCCTACAGAGGGAATCCCGAGGACTCCCTGACCGCAACTGCCCAGAAGAAGAAACCCGGTTCCTGGAAGAAGCACTGCACCCGCAGACCCCAGTCCCATGAAGAACCAACCACCAGTGCAGCAGTGACCAGCAGGCAGCCCTTAGCTTTGCTCAGTTGGTGGCTGGCCCGAAAAGCCCCCCTGTGCCCTGCCTACAACATCTGAGTGACCCCAGGTCCCTCCATTGAAACCTATTACAAATCCAACACCCTGTTTGCCCACTGCACCAGGCTGGCCCTGTGCCACTGAGGGTGTGCTTTGTGTGCCTACTTTGGATCCCCCCAGTGCTCTACGAAACCCCCTTGGTTTGCTCCCTGAGGACGCAGGTACTTACCTGCCAGCAGACTGAACCGGAGCACCCCCTGTCTCCATAGGCGCCTATGTTATTTGGACCCCTCTTTGACCTCTGCACCTGACAGGCCCTGAGTTGCTAGTGCTGGGTGTTTGGCCTTCAACCCCCAATGGTGGGCTGCCTATGCCCTGGAGACTGAACTTGTAAGTGCTTCACTTCCCACATTAACCGAACGGTACTTACCTCCCCCAAGAACTGTTGAATTATGCAGTGTCCACTTTTAAAATAGTTTATTGGCATTTTATGCCAAACTGTGTACATTATTGTTTTGATTCAAACTCCTATCTATACCTATGCAAAGTACCTTACACTTAATGTACGTACCTGCAATTTGAATCTTGTGGTTCTAAAATAAATTAAGAAAATAATATTTTTCTATATAAAAACCTATTGCCCCGGAGTTGTCATTGAGTGTGTGTTCTCATTTATTGCCTGTGTGTGTACAACAAATGCTTAACACTACCCTCTGATAAGCCTAACTACTCAATCTCGGTACCACAAATAGAGCATTAGTATAATCTATTATTGCCTCTGTCCAGCCTCTTGGGGAACCCCTGGACTCTGTGCACAGTTTCCCTCACTTTGAGATAGTATATACATAGCCAGCTTCCTACAGAGATGTTAGGGTTTCCTGAGTGGGTTTGCCTGACGACACGGTCCATGGCTGCCCAAGAGGGTAGTCAGGAGGACCTGAAGCCTGGATGAAAGGCCAAAGTGCCTGCTAAAAAGAGGAAGGGCAAGGGACGAGGGAGACCTGCTCCTCAAGCTCCCACAGTCCAAAAGGAGGCTGACCCTGAGGGGTAAGCCTGGAGTCTACAAGGGTGGATATTGCTGCCCAGGGGAACCTACATGAGCTGGCCAACTGGCAGCATTAAGGGGTCACACGAGGTAAGGGTTCTGAAAGGTGCAGCTGGAATGCCCCACTCTTGAGGGCCTAAGGCAGCAGGCCGAGGTTCAGGCAACAGATGACACCTCTGATAATCACCTGATTACTGGGAGAAGCCTACAGTTCCTGAACCTGGAGCAACACATGTGTTGGTGGTCCCCTAGTGTTACAGGGCCTTCCTTCTGGAGCTAGCTCTTGCAGGTCATTTGGAGCAGGACAAGATCTTTGAAAGGCTTCTGAGCCACTTGTGTTGGCCACAAATGAGGAGAGCCTTAGATGGGTTCTGCATGTCCTGTCCTACCTGCCAGGCTAGTGGCAAATCAGGAGGGAAACACAAGGCTCCCCTGCTACCTTTTCATGTAAGTGACAACCCTTTGAAAGGGTGAGCATCAACTTTGTTGAGCATCTGGATCCCAAGGCAGCCATGGGTAACAGGTTCATTCTGGGCGTGGTGTACCATGCCACTCAGTACCCAGAAGCTATCCATCTGTAGACAGTGATTGCACCCGCAGTGGCCAGGGCACTGATGTGAATCTTTTCCTGTGTGAGGGTCCTCAAAGAGGTATGTCAGGCAGCGGTACAAACTTCATTTGAGCATACAAGAGGACAATATGGAAGGAGTTCTCCACTCCTTACCCCCTGGCGGTTTGCCTTGACTGAAGGGGCGAAAGAGAAGTCTGCTTCTACACTAGGAGGGCACTTGGAGTCCCAGCTAATGTCCTTTGGGTTAAAGAATGCTCCTGCCACCATCCAGAGATTGGTCAATCAGATTCTGGCTGGATTGGAGAAATTCTGTGCCACCTATCTAAACAACACTGTGTTCTTCAGCTCTAGCTGGCAAGACCATTTGAGCCACCTCAGAGAAGTGCTTTAGGCTTTGCAGAGGGCAGGCCTGATTATCAAGGTCTATAAGTGCTAGATAGGGCAAGGATCAGTGATCTAATTGGGTCTCCAAGTGGGAGGGGACAAGGTGCAGCCCCTCTGGGTGAAGATTGAAGCCCCAAGACCCTGACAGTGGTAAGAGTCTTTTTTAGTCCTCACTCTTTATTACAGGAAATTTGTCAATGGCTGTGACACCATTGTTGCTCCCTTGACAGAGTTGACTTTGAAGAGGCATCCATATCAGTTTATCTGGATAGAGGCATGCCCGAACACTTTTGACACCATGAATGATGCTATGTGTGCCGCACCCATGCTCATGGACCCTGACGTCTCAAAAGAGACGTCATCATCTAGATGAACACCACCTCAGAGCATGACATAGAGGGTAGGCTCTCACAGGTAAATGAAAAGTGCCTGGATCAACCTGTAGCATTCATCCTTAAGAGGTGATGTTCCTGGGAACGGAGGAGGAATGCAATAGAGAGAGAAACCTTTGCAGTGGAGTATGTCTGTTGGTACTCACTTCTGGATTCAGCTAGACCGCAGATCCTTCAAATAGTTAATACAGAAGAGGGGTGAGGATACCAAACTTTTGGGGTGGTCCATTTCCTTACAAGGAATTGACTTTACAGTGGTGCACCATCTTGGAACAGACCACATCTTTGCTGATGGTCTCTCCAGGTTCCTCTGCCTCAGTGAAGATAACTTCCAAGGGGTTGGGTAGTTGCACCCTCTTTTGGCTGGGGGGGATACGTGTTAGAACTGGTATGCCTGGCATGGTTTACCCCTAGTTTTTTGCATTTAGACCTCCTATTTTTGCTGACTTCATTTTTGCTGGACTTAGATCTCTGCACATTTTACCACCGCTAACCAGTGTTTAAGTGCTTGTGGTCCCTCCTTAAATCATGGTATAATTGGCTTATACCTAATTGCCACATTTAATTTACTATTTTGTCCCTTGTGGATTAGCACTACCTGTGCCCAGGGCCTGTAAATTAAAAACTACTAGAGTTCCTGCATCATTGATTGTGCCACCCGCCCCTTACACTTTTCCTAGTTCTGCCACTAGAGCCAGTGTGTGCAGCTTTAAAATGCCACTTTGACATAGCAAAATACAACTTTTACCAGGCCCAAATTCTCCTTTCGGACACATATATCACCTCTAAGGTAGGGCCTGTAGATGCCCAAGAGCATGTACTTTTAAGTTTTACAAGCACTGGTAGTTAAAAACATTTGTTTTTCACTACTGCAAGATCTACCTCTACTACAGGATAACATTGGAACTACTTTCTTATATTTTATAAGTGTAATTTACAAATGAGAATAGCTAACCATTTTTTTGCAGGTGTGGGCACAGTTCGCGGAGCTCCATTATGCGGAACTCCACAAAGTGACCAAAAAACTCAGTCGTGCTACGTGGAGTTCCGCAAGCGGCAGAGTGCATTAGGTCACACTGTTCCCTCTGATTTTTAGCACCGGGTGTCTGTCCTGCACTGAAAAATCGCTGCCAATGACACCATGTGCAGCAAAAAAGGGCACTGCTTCTTTTCTGTCACTTAAGTGGATTTTCTACTCGAGCGGCACCTTCCTCAATACAAACGGAAGGTTATTCAACATGAGCCGTAATGACCATCCGCGACTGCCCCCATTAAGAAATCTCACTGCAAGGTGGTCTGAGTAAGATTTTCCTCACTCATGCTCACCAACTTCATGCGTGAATGAGGAAAAAAATCCTCCACACAGAGGTGGTCATTCTGACCTCGGCGGTAAAAGGCGCCTACCGCCGGTCAGAAATCCTCCATAATCCTGCCGCGGTCGCGGAAACCCGCCACGGTCATTCTGACCCGCAGCAGGCAAACCTCCGAAAATCCGACAGCCACAACAGACCAGCGGTCGGCGGAAAAGTGGAGGTGACAAAACCTCCACCATCACGCCAACAGAAATACGCCCATGCCATTACGACCCACGAATCCACGCGGCGGTCTTTCAAACGCGGTATTCCATTGGCGGGACACACCGCCGCGGTCAGAATACACACAAACGAACAAAACTCAGCCACATTGGCCGATTTGAATTCCACACACCTGATACACATACACACACCACTCCCACACACACAATACAATATAAAACACACACCCACATCACCCACAAACCCCTACGAACAAAAATTCTGAAAGAAGGCCAGAGCGAGACACCACCATCCACAAACTAGCAGCCACAGCCACTCAACACCATCACCCACACAATATCCACACACAAAACAACACACACCACCACACTCAACACACTTAACTACACATACTCCACCCCACACATCATACACACCACCCCATGGCACCCCAAAGACACCCCCGCTTCTCAGACGAAGAACTCAGGGTCATGGTGGAGGAAATCGTTCGGGTAGAGCCCCAGCTGTTCGGCACACAGATCCAATACACCAGCATTGCCCGGAGGACGGAGCTATGGCAGAGGATTGTCGACAGGGTCAACGCTGTGGGACAGCACCCCAGAAATCGGGAAGACATCAGGAAGCGATGGAACGACCTACGGGGGAAGGTGCGTTCCATGGTATCCAGGCACAACATCGCCGTGCAGAAGACTGGCGGAGGACCCCCACCTCAACCCCCACAATTTACAACATGGGAGGAGGAAGTCTTGAACATCCTGCATCCTGACGGCCTCGCAGGAGTCGGCGGAGGAATGGATACTGGTAAGTTGAAGCTTCACTACTGCTTCCCCCCCACCTGCATGCCAAATCATACCCCAACCCTCACCCCCATCCTCGAACCCCACCCTCACCCCCACCCCCATCCTCATCCCCACCCTCACCCCCACCACCATCCTCACCCCCACCCCCAGCACACCTATTCCCTGCCAATGTCTCACCATCACAACCCACACATCCAAAAACCTAGGCCTGCATGCGTCCACTAAGCATGGACACCCATCACCAAAGCATGCCCAATGCATATACACATCCCCCCCACAAGCCACCCTCACAAAAGCCCCCACACACGAATGCCAGCACTTGGGGACACTGGAACCCACAGATACACCCATATGCCACACATTGAAACTATAACCATACCTCTATACCCCTGCAGGACCCGACCGTCAACACACCGCCGCGGAGGGCCCAGAATTCTCCACACCCCCCACCCAAGAGGCCGTCAGCGATGACAGCAGCTCTGTCGACCTGGACACCGATGACCAGCCCGGACCATCGGGGACCTCTGGACAGTCGGTTCCCCTCACACAGGCCCAGGCCACTACAGACCCAAACCCCTCTGGGAACACCAGCACAGCTCCCACCCAGCGGGCCCATGCCTCTGTCTCCAGGGCGCGTCAATCTGCGGTGTGTCTACCACTACAGGGCACCCAGGATAACCCACCACCCCAACAACAACAGGGACCTGGGGGCAGTGGTAGTGGGCACACCGGCCAGGGGGCAGAGGCCCAGGGAAACAGGGCAACTCGGAGGGCAGCTGTGTGACAGGGGGGGGACGGGCCCAGGGAACCCACTCTCCACGAGGCCCTCACCACCATCATGGGAGCATACAACCGCTCCCAGGAGACGATGGCGACGGTACTGGCCCGGTTTCAGGAGATCCAGGTACTGCAGGAGGAACACTATCGGGGGTACAGGGAGGACATCAGAGCCCTCACCTCCACCCTGGTTACCATGGTAGGGCTGCTGCAGGACCTCATCAACACCAGGACGGACACTCAACAACACCAAAGGGCCCCTGCCACTAGCCTGGACCAAGAACAGCCAACCACCTCCGCCGGCGCTAGTGGACAGGAGGCCCCCGCACAGCAGCAGCCCACCAGACCCCCACCTCCTGCAGGAGAAGAACCACCCCGCAAGAGGGCCCTGAGATCTCGCAAGAAGACAGAGTAGGATGTCAAGACCCCCGCCAGCAAAGGATACCACCTGATGTCATCCCACTGTCCCACATTGTCACCCTGTCCATCCTTGAACTGCCCATGCTCCATCTCTCCACAGGCCTCTGGACAATGCACCTGTGTGACTGTTACTCTGGACTCTGCCATGGACATTCCTTCACCATAGCCCCCACCCACTTGAAACCACCGATCCCATTTTGAGCACTTAAATAAACACCTATTTTGCACAAAACTATCTGGAGTCTGGCTGTGATTTCAAAATATTGTAATTGACATGACAGTGCAAATATGTCCTTGTACATAGTGAAGTCAACAAACAGCTGCCACAAAGCTGTAGTCCATGGGGAAACGAAGCACAGGACTCGTAGTGGGGACCCCAGATCTGAAATAGGGAGGGAAAAGCCACAACTCAGTCATCATACACTGGGGCAAATAGACAGGCAGCAGAGATGCAGGAGAGTAGTTCAGATTTACTAAATTATCTTTGAATTGTTACCTGTGTCCTATTGGAAGTACTGTTCAATGATTCTGTCCCTGTTGTCTGTTTCAGCCCCGTCGTCTTCCTCCTCGTCACTCTCCACAGGTTCCACCGCTGCCACAACACCACCGTCTCGACCATCCTCCTGCAGGAAAGGCACCTGGCGGCGCAAAGCCAGGTTGTGAAGCATGCAGCAGGCTACGATGATGTGACACACCTTCTTAGGTGAGTACATTAGGGATCCACCTGTCATATGCAGGCACCTAAACCTGGCCTTTAGGAGGCCAAAGGTGCGTTCGATCACCCTCCTAGTACGCCTATGGGCCTCATTGTACCGTTCCTCTGCCCTGGTCCGGGGATTCCTTACTGGGGTCAGTAGCCACGACAGGTTGGGGTACCCAGAGTCCCCCAATAGCCATACACGGTGTCTCTCTAGCTGTTCCATCACGTAAGGGATGCTGCTATTCCTCAGGATGTAGGCGTCATGCACTGACCCTGGGAATTTGGCATTTACATGCGAGATGTACTGGTCAGCCAAACACACCACCTGGATGTTCATGGAATGGTAACTTTTTCTGTTCCTGTACACCTGCTCCCTGTCTCTTGGGGGAACCAAAGCCACATGGGTCCCATCAATGGCACCAATGACGTTGGGAATATGTCCAAGGGCATAGAAATCACCCTTCACTGCAGCCAATTCGCCCACCTCAGGGAAAATGATGTAGCTCCTCACGTATTTCATCAGGGCAGACAACACTCTGGATAACACCTTCGAAAACATGGGCTGAGACATCCCAGAAGCAATTCCCACTGTTGTCTGAAATGACCCACTTGCCAAGAAATGGAGTACTGACAGGACCTGCACCAGAGGGGGAATCCCTGTGGGTTGGCGGATGGGGGACATCAGGTCGGGCTCCAGCTGGGCACACAGTTCATGAATAGTGGCACGGTTAAGACGGTAGGTCAGGATAATGTGGCGTTCTTCCATTGTCGACAGGTCCACCAGCGGTCGGTACACGGGAGGATTCATCCGTCTCCTCGCCAAACCCAGCGGACGGTGCCTAGGAAGGACAACATGGAGCACACAGTCAAGCAACCCACAGGTACGTACTCACAGCTAGCACAGTAAACGATTCTCTATGCAGTGAATGGCGTGTCTGAGTGGCTATGCAAGGCCTAGGCCTGTGTGACGCAGTTGAAATTGAGCCATGTGGACCCTCGAAATGGCGGCTGCCTGACCTGTGAAGTGTGACAATGGGATGTGAGGTCAATGCGCTGGCGTGGCACACCGCGGCGGGCGGCGGGCGAAGACCGCGGCGCGTAGCCGCATTGGTTAACATTGAAGCCTATGGGTTTCAGGAGCCAATGGCGAAGGGCGCCGGCGGTGGCGGGACGCACCGCCGCGGTACGCACCGCCACGGACGTGACCGCCATTTTCTATCAACTTATCCACTTGCGACTTGAACTTTCACAGGAGAGGACCTATACTGCAAGTGTTGCTGTGACCTCGGTCTGGAAGGGACAATGGCTGCTGCGCCTGGGGAAAGGGCCCCTGCCTTCACTGGAGAGGAGTTGGAGAAACTTGTGGATGGGGTCCTCCCCCAGTATGCGCTACTCTACGGTCCTCCAGACCAACAAGTGAGTTTAATTCAATCTGGATTTGGGGCCACTGGCTGGCTTGGGGGCCTGGCGGGGGGCCTGGCGGGGATGGGGGGCATGTTGGGGCTGGCGGGGGGCCTGGCGGGGATGGGGGGCATGTTGGGGCTGGCGGGGGGCCTGGCGGGGGGCCTGGCGGGGATGGGGGGCATGTTGGGGCTGGCGGGGGGCCTGGCGGGGGGTCTGGCGGGGATGGGGTGCATGTTGGGGCTGGCGGGGGGCCTGGCGGGGGGCCTGGCGGGGATGGGGGGCATGTTGGGGCTGGCGGGGGGCCTGGCGGGGATGGGGGGCGTTGGCCCACTGGCAACGAAAATGCAGACAAACTTGAACGTGGTATTTCTCCCTCCCTGTACGTGTCACATAGGTCCGCGCCCATGAGAAGATCGGGATTTGGCGTGCCATCGCCAAGGAAGTCCGGACCCTGGGGGTCCACCATCGACGGGGCACCCACTGCCGCAAGAGGTGGGAGGACATCCGCCGCGGGACCAAGAAGACCGCTGAGTCTCTGCTGGGGATGGCCTCCCAACGTAGGCGGGGTGCCTGCCGTCAACTGACCCCCCTGATGTTCCGGATCCTGGCGGTGGCCTACCCTGATTTGGATGGGCGCGTGAGGGCAGCACAGCAGACACAAGGGGGTGAGTCCAAGCATTATCTACTCTGTTGTCGCGCAGTGGAGGTGTCTGGGTGGGGGAGGAGGGCTGTGGGTCCCCCTAGGCCAGGGCGATATCTGTAGGCTGGGCACCCCCGTAAGCCCCTGTGTCCCCAGCCAACACCCTCAGTAGTGTGTCAGTACAGCCATCCCTGGGCCGTGTCATCCATGGGTGCAGTTGTCAACTCTAGGCGTGTAGGGCATGTTCCACGGAATGCGTAGCGGACCCCAAGTGCGCAACTTAGTGCAGGGGGCATCTGTGTCTGTCATGTCCGCTAACTGTACCGGAGATCCATGTACTCAATATCCCTTTATTTCTCTCTCCCCCCCCCCTTTTTGTTTGTCTTTCTGTGCTTGTGTGCATCAGCATCATCAGGCGGAGGAGAAGTGGCATCGGGGCAGGAGGGAGCTGCATCTCACATGGCCCAGGAGGGCCATGCCACAGAGTCTGACTGGACCAGTGAGACGGAGAGCGAGGGGAGCTCCACAACGGGGACGACTGGACCCTGCAGCGACACGGACACGTCCTCGGAAGGGAGCTCCCTTGCGGGGGTGGCACCATCCGTGCCCCCCGCCATTACAGGTACAGCCGCCACCCAGCGCACCATCACCGCCCTCCCAGCAGCCCCTCAGCGTTCGCCCCGTGCCCGCTCTGCCAGGAAGCCGGGCATCTCCTTCTCCCCAGGCACCTCAGGCCCTGCCCCTGTTACCCCCGCTGCCCTCAGTGAGGAGGTCATTGACCTCCTCCGAACGCTCATTGTTGGGCAGACTACCCTTTTGAATGCCATCCAGGGGGTGGAGAGGGAGGTTCATCGCAGCAATGCGTACCTGGAGGGCATTCATTCGGGTCAGGCTGCCCATCAGCGATCGTTCCAGGCTCTGGCCTCAGCACTGACGGCAGCCATTGTCCCTGTCTCCTGCCTCCCTCTACTAACTCCCTCCTCCCAGTCTCCTGTTCCTCTGCCTGTCCCACCCACACCATCAGACCAGCCTGCACACACCTCAACACCCAAGAGAAGCTCATCCAAACATAAGCACCACAGATCACGCAGACATTCACACACGCAACATTCCGATGCAGACATGCCAACAGTCACTACCACCTCTGTGACCCCCACCTCTTCGTCTCCCTCCTCCCTCCCTGTGACGTCTACACTCACACCTCCATTCACCTCACCATCAGCCAGTGTTTCCATCACCAGCACACCCTCCAGTCCAGTCCGCACACGTGCAGTCACCACCCCCACTGCCATTTACACGTCCCCTGTGTCCTCTCCCACTGTGTCTGTCACCCCCTCTTCCACACCACACAAACGCAGCCACCCACCCACCCAACAGCCATCCACCTCACGACAGCCTATCCCTCCTGCACCTGCACCCAAAGACAGCAAACGTGACTCACCTACAACCACATCCTCTCCCTCCACTCCCATTCCCACTGTACCTACCACTCTCCATTGTCCCAAGAAAATCTTCCTCGCCACTGCTAACTTCTTTCCTGACCCTGAGCCCCCCCCTCCTTCTCGTCGGGGTAAGAAGAGCACCTCAGCCACCACCAGCCCTGCAGCCCCCTTGACAAGGGTGCAGGGGTATTGGAGCCCACCAGCCCGCATGTCTGGATCTTCGCCCAGCAGCAAGGGGACAGCCAGCCCATCCCCTGGGAAGAGGAGCAGAAGGCGGAAGGGGCGCCGCAGGAGCCCGGCTTCTACATCCCCCCCGGACACCACCCAGACACAGTCACCAGCCACAGCTCCAAAGGGAGGAAAGGGCCACAGACTCCCGACTAAGGAGGGCAAGGGCAGCAAGTCGGAGAGGTCAGACTGCAGGCCTGCTGCCCAGGAGGAGCCCACCACCCCCATAGCCGCTGGCCAGGGAGGACCCAGCCCAGCTGGCCAGGAGGGCCCCACCACCCACAGCCCAGGTGGGCATTGAAGGAGCACCATCCCCGCTGCCCAGGAGGGCACCACCAGGCAATGAGCAGTTGGCCATAGACCGGCCGCCGTCTCAAGAACCGCTGAACTGGGCCCCGCCGTCTCAAGCACCGCTGAACTGGGCCCCGCCGTCTCAAGCACCGCTGAACTGGGCCCCGCCGTCTCAAGCACCGCTGAACTGGGCCCCGCCGTCTCAAGAACCGCTGAACTGGGCCCCGCCGTCTCAAGCACCGCTGAACTGGGCCCCGCCGTCTCAAGCACCGCTGAACTGGGCCCCGCCGTCTCAAGCACCGCTGAACTGGGCCCCGCCGTCTCAAGAACCGCTGAACTGGGCCCCGCCGTCTCAAGCACCGCTGAACTGGGCCCCGCCGTCTCAAGCACCGCTGAACTGGGCCCCGCCGTCTCCAGCACCGCTGAACTGGGCCCCGCCGTCTCAAGCACCGCTGAACTGGGCCCCGCCGTCTCAAGAACCGCTGAACTGGGCCCCGCCGTCTCAAGCACCGCTGAACTGGGCCCCGCCGTCTCAAGCACCGCTGAACTGGGCCCCGCCGTCTCAAGAACCGCTGAACTGGGCCCCGCCGTCTCAAGAACCGCTGAACTGGGCCCCGCCGTCTCAAGCACCGCTGAACTGGGCCCCGCCGTCTCAAGAACCGCTGAACTGGGCCCCGCCGTCTCAAGCACCGCTGAACTGGGCCCCGCCGTCTCAAGCACCGCTGAACTGGGCTCCGCCGTCTCAAGAACCGCTGAACTGGGCCCCGCCGTCTCAAGCACCGCTGAACTGGGCCCCGCCGTCTCAAGCACCGCTGAACTGGGCAACGCCGTCTCAAGCACCGCTGAACTGGGCCCCGCCGTCTCCAGCACCGCTGAACTGGGCCCCGCCGTCTCAAGCACCGGTGAACTGGGCCCGCCGTCTCAAGCACCGCTGAACTGGGCCCCGCCGTCTCAAGCACCGCTGAACTGGGCCCCGCCGTCTCAAGAACCGCTGAACTGTGCCCTTCAAGGCAAGAACCGCTGAACTGGGCCCTTCAAGGCAAGACCCGCTGAACTGGGCCCTTCAAGGCAAGAAGCGCTGAACTGGGCCCTTCAAGGCAAGAAGCGCTGAACTGGGCCCTTCCAGGCAAGAACCGCTGGCCCTTTGGCAGACGTGGCAGGGCAGGATCTGTCTCGGGCAGGGCTGCAGGATGTCCTCTGGCCAACAAGCCTCCTCCAGTGGCAGTGGAGTCTGTTATGGACTGTTTGGACTGTGGCTTTGCTCTCCCCAGGATGGCCCAGTGGGCAGGCCACCCACTGTATGGACTGTATGGACTGTGGCTTTGCTCTCCCCAGGATGGCCCAGTGGGCAGGCCACCCACTGTATGGACTGTATGGACTGTGGCTTTGCACTCCCCAGGATGGCCCAGTGGGCAGGCCACCCACTGTATGGACTGTATGGACTGTGGCTTTGCTCTCCCCAGGATGGCCCAGTGGGCAGGCCACCCACTGTATGGACTGTATGGACTGTGGCTTTGCACTCCCCAGGATGGCCCAGTGGGCAGGCCACCCACTGTATGGACTGTATGGACTGTGGCTTTGCTCTCCCCAGGATGGCCCAGTGGGCAGGCCACCCACTGTATGGACTGTATGGACTGTGGCTTTGCACTCCCCAGGATGGCCCAGTGGGCAGGCCACCCACTGTATGGACTGTATGGACTGTGTCTTTGCTCTCCCCAGGATGGCCCAGTGGGCAGGCCACCCACTGTATGGACTGTATGGACTGTGGCTTTGCACTCCCCAGGATGGCCCAGTGGGCAGGCCACCCACTGTATGGACTGTATGGACTGTGGCTTTGCTCTCCCCAGGATGGCCCAGTGGGCAGGCCACCCACTGTATGGACTGTATGGACTGTGGCTTTGCACTCCCCAGGATGGCCCAGTGGGCAGGCCACCCACTGTATGGACTGTATGGACTGTGGCTTTGCTCTCCCCAGGATGGGCCAGTGGTCATGGAGTCCCCTCGTGGATCTGGCGTCGTGTACTCAAGTGGCTGAGGTGCCCCCCCTTCCCTTCCCCCTGAGGTGCCTGTCCTGTTTTCTTTCTGATGCCCCTGCAGTGTTCTCTCCGTGGGGTTCTTGTCGTGGGACTGGGCCTTGCCCCTTTGCACAGGACCCCTGTGGTCCACGGACAGTGGTTGGACTACATTTAGTAGCTGTATATATTCTGTACATAGTTTATTTATTTATTGGGATTACTGGTGTCCATATTTCAATATATCTGCCCCTTTATGATCTCTTCTTTTGGTCTTTGCATTATTTCGGAGGGGGGGGTTTGTGGGTTGTGACAGTGATCTGTGGGAATGCATTGATGTGTGTGTTGTAGTGGGTGTGGGTGGGTGGGTGTGTGCCGGTAATCTTTTCCCTCCCCTGTGTCGTAGGTGCAGTACTCACCGATGTCTTCCGCGCCGCCGGGCGTGCTCCTGGTACAGGAGCAGGTATAGGAGTGCGGGGATGACCTGCAACTCGGGTTCCATACTGCCGGAATCTCGCGTGGAGTGCGTAGAGGTGAGCGTTTTCCCGTTCGTAGTCTGTTTCCGCCGTGTTTTTATCGGCGGTGCTCCCGCCCCGGAAAAGGTGGCGGATTGGTGGGTCGTGATAGGGTGGGTGGTACATTGTCTGCCGCCTGGCTGTTGGCGGGGACCGCCGCGCTGTTTGTTTGTTCCGCCGTGGCGGGCGGAGTGTTAATGCGGCGGCCTGTGTTGGCGGTTCCCGCCAGGGTCAGAATTGCATATTTTGGACCGCCGGCCTGTTGGCGGCTTGGCCGCCGCATTATCACCGACCGCCAGGGTCAGAATGAGGGCCAGAGTGTTTTGGAACTTCATGCTTTAAGCAGAGAGCAGAGTGGAAAACAATCTGCAAACTCTGTGATGCGGAGCAGCGCTCATCATCCACCCCTAGTTTGTTGTCCTTGGAATCATAATGAAAAATCCTAATACATGGTGAAGTTGGATTTTAAATTGTAATTCTGAAAATACCACTTTTAGCAAATTGGAATTTTCTTTCCTTAGCAATTTGGTGCCTGCACCTGTCTCTGACCACATGACCCGGTGTGGTTGACAGCTAGGCTTTGTGTATCCCTCCTAGACAACCACACACAATGTTGAGCTTAGAAGTGACTGGATGGGCCATCACTAGCAGAATGCGAGGGACAAGCTGGGCCCAATCCTACTGACACTTGAATAGGCTGTCTCCTGTCTCCACTCAAAGGGCTGCACACCCCATGCACTTCATCTGAAGCCAGGGTCAGGAAGGCAAGGCATCTGTGCACTTCAAAGGCATGCCTCTAGAAGCTTCTACCCACTTCAAAGTCAGAATTATGTATAAAACAAGGACCTCAGACACCACCACGTTCGTACACTTCTGGACCTGTGGATACTCTGACAGAAAGAAGGTTTGTTGTGCTGCTAAAAGGATTGCCAGTCTGCTGGACTGAGGCTCTAAAGGAACTGATGTCATGCTGTGCTGGACTGCTGCCTGCTGGCCTCTTGCCTGGGGATGAACTGATCCTGCAACTTCCTATTGAACCCAAGATCCTGGAGGGACTCCAAGAGGTAGTCTGCTGGTCTCCTTGTTAGAGGATGGTTCTGACCATGAGGTCTGCCCTGATTTTTCGCTTTTTGACCACTTGATTTTTGACTTTTTACTGTGAGGGAGCCTCCTATGAGGGGACTCACGCACACTAAACACATGGTAAAATGGACTGCACGTGTTTACTGCCTTGCTGCCGTGCTAAGGAAAGGCTGCTTTGACGCAGAAAGGGCAGGAGGCCCCGGGCGGGTTACATGTGATCATGTGTGCACATGGATGTGCACCCATGTGAAGGCTGTGGGCGAGGGTTCCTGGTGTGTGCAGCCCAAGAACTGTGCTTAGGTAAGCCTGGTGCAGGAAGAACTATGCAGAGTGAGTGGTGACATGGAATAGGTCTCATGAGAGGGGTGTACACTTGTGAGGGAGAGTCAGTGTACTTACTGTCTATTCACTGTAGGGACAATCAGTTAAATGCCAATGTCAGTGTGCTTAAGGTATTTACTTTGTGGGGATAGTCCATTAAATGTCAATGGGAAAGGAGGGCCTAGGGTGCAATTCCAGTTCTCTGGGGTCCACGGAGACCAGAGTCACACCAAAGTACTCTGTAACCTGTAAGAAAAGAATGATGCAGTAGGTTACAAGAGCATAGTTGTACAACTTATGGGTCCATGGATGTCATCTTTCTCTGAATCAGCTCAGGATTAGGGCCAATTACTGATCTGTCCAGTTGCTTGAGCGGGGCCTTGCATCAATCAGCCAGCTGTCATTCTGTGGGTGGGTGGGACAAAGGAGTGATAACCCCCCCCCCAGGGTTCTACATGTTGTTAGAGTACAAGCTTATGTGGACTTTTGTTCTGGCTTGTGGGACTGTACCTACTAGAGGTGTAGGCTGGTATTACCCAATGTATTCAACTGTTATTTGATGGTCAACTAAGAGTAATTTGAAAGTAATCTGAAAGTAATCCTAATGGGTAAATTGCTTGTATATGGTTCTATATGTTCTCTGTTGATGCTAATTTAAATAATGAGACTGACAGCCACCTCTTAGCAAGATAGATGTACTTAATTGCAGATGTAGGTGTGTTCATTCCACATTACTGTCAAATGTTCAAATGTTGCAGGAGGACACCAGGGATTGTTTTGCCATGTGGGTTGTTGGATTATATGCTCCCTTGGAGGAGACATGAGAGATTACACAATGTCCTCCCAGAGTGATTCCATCTCTTTGTAAATAGTTGTAGATTGTTGCATAGTATTGAGTAGTGGGTGTGTGAGTAATAAATGCACTTTTACTTTATCAAAAGAAAAGCACAGACTGAACAATCATTTATTGAGAGTCATGCTTGTGTGCTCGTGAATGGGGATTACTAGCCCACACCACCTACCTTGATTAAGCCTTGGACAGCTCTGCAACGCTCCCCTATGAGAGTCAAGCGCTACAATGGGGTTCCCAGTGGCGGTCGCGTGCGCACCCATTACTTGTGCAGGCCACACAACTAATGACCCACCTTCCAACACTCCTGATCTGAGCATCTAGGGCATAAAAGGCTTCCCAACTTCTTGCACCAGCTTCTGCATATAGCATGTTCCCTACCCCTAAGAGGTGCCTATCAGGTCCTGGATCATTAGTGTGGTCCAGTGGTGCTGACATCAAACTTTTGGGCTCTTCGTAACTACCAACGGTGGGCCCATTGGAAACAGGACTTCACCAGCCACGCCACAAATCAACAAGAAGCTATGACAGCCTATCTTTTCACACTGCAGCATCGACGGTTCACAGCTAGTGCTAAGGCAAAGGTCCAGAAACAGCCACCCATGATACCATTTATCTCTTCTGGCTTCTCTGACAGCCTCCTGTGTTGCTCTTCCTGCTCCTTGTGGCCTTCTTCCACACAAACAGGACTCTGCACAAACTTGGGAAGGCAAACATTGACGGCCCAACCTGGTGACTGCATCAAACAAATGCTCCATTGCTGTCGGCCTGAAAATATGACTTTTACCAGGGCCATCACAATCACATATTGCAAGTCGGTCCTTTGTGCTTTTTTGTGCTATTTTTGCTAAATTCTTTAACCCCTTAGCTGCTGGGCCTTTCCCCCCCCAGTGCTGAGCCCTTTTTTGGCTATTTGGGGTAGTTCGCGCTTAGGGCTTCATAACTTTTTGTCCACATAAGCTAACCACGCCAAATTTGCGTCCTTTTTTTCCAACATCCTAGGGATTCTAATTGTACCCAGAGTTGGTGGTTTCCCCTGGAGGAGACCAAGAAAATAGCCAAAATACAGTGAAAATTTCGTTTTTTCCAAAAAAATGGGAAAAAAGGGCTGCCGAAGAAGGCTTGTGGTTTTTTCCCTGAAAATGCCATCAACAAAGGGTTTCTGGTGCTGAAATCACTATCTTCCCACCTTTCAGGAACGGGCAGACTTGAATCAGAAAACCAAATTTTTCAACACAAATTTGGCATTTTACTGGGACATACCCCATTTCTACTATATTTGGTGCTTTCAGCCTCCTTCCAGTTAGTGACAGGAATAGGTGTGAAACCAATGCTGGAGACCGGAATGATAAACATTTCTGAAAACTAGACACAATTCTGAATTCAGCAAGGGGTCATTTGTGTAGATCCTACAAGGTTTTCCTACAGAAAATAACAGCTGAAATAAAAAAATATTGAAATTGAGCTGAAAACAACAGCCATTTTTCTTTATGTTTTACTCTGTAACTTTTTCCTGCAATGTCAGATTTCTGAAAGCAATATACCGTTTTGTCTGCTGGACTCTTCTGGTTGCGGGGATATAAAGGGCTTGTAGGTTCATCAAGAACCCTAAGTACCCAGAGCCAATAAATGAGCTGCACCCTGCAGTTGGTTTTCATTCTATACTGGGTATACAGCAATTCATTTGCTGAAATATGAAGAGTGAAAAAGAGGTATCAAGAAAACCTTTGCATTTCCAAAATGGGATCAAGATAAGGTTTTGAGGAGCAGTGGTTATTTGCACATCGCTGAATTCCGAGGTGCCCATACTAGCATGTGAATTGCAGGGCATTTCTCAAATAGACGTCTTTTTTACATTTTACTTTTCGATGTGCTGCGGGGCCAGGAAACACTTTCAGGAAGGCCTCGTAAGAAAGGGGAGACACTCCCCTTTCTTACGAGGCCTTCCCGAACGTGTAAAAGGCCGTTTTCCCCATGAAAGCAGGAAGCGGCCCCTTTCATGGGGAAAACACCTTTGCAACGTCACAAAGGGGTGGGTGGGGGGCAGGGGGAGACACGGTAGCTTCCGGGGGGAGTTAAAAAAAAAAAAAAAAATCCTCGGGTGCGACGCACCCGAGGATTTATTAATGCCCTTCCTGGTGTCGGCCACTGGTCATGACCCGCACCAGGGAGTGTGTGTGGGCGTCGGCCAGTGGCCGACGCCCGCACTTAAGAGGTTAAAATTTCATATCCCCAATTCTACTGATTCGATTTTTGTATATTAAATTTCACTCTATCTTTCTAACTTAGAAGTGGGATCCTTTTTGTGTGCTGTTTTCACTGTTTTACTTTTTGAAGTGTTGCCTCTATGTTAAGCCTGACTGCTCTGTGCCAAGCTACTGGGGTTAGAGCACAGGTAAATGTTGGGTTGCTTGTGCCTTACTCTGAGAAGGACTGTGCTTTCTGCTTGACCAGAGCTCACAGACCAGTCATTCAGTAACTCAATTTATCACAGTCTCAATCCAAGATAAATCCAAGAGTGCTTATGTAGTATCTATACTGATGCCATCCTTGACATCAGAGTAGAATGGACAGGTCGTAAGATTCTGGAGGAGTTGAGAGACTTGGGGAAGTTGGAGGAAATAACTGTGAGAAGGACAGCTGAGCTGTTTCTTCCTAAATACTGAAATAAATCCCTCTCTCACTCCACTACGGACTCGTCTCTCCGTTATTACAGCTTCAAATTCAGAAGGTGTTAATGAACTATTTCCTCCTGCTAGAGGGCTGATATATTTTTTGAAGGACTATTTCTGAAAAGGTAATCAAAGTATGGATTTTTTTACTCAGTCCTAAGACACTAGCCTCTGAGTTTTCTTCCAGGTCAGAGAAAAATGCTTTAGGCCTCAGCATGGGAGAAACTGTAGAACCTCTACCTTTAGGTCAATGAGATCTTGTAGAGCTGTAGGTGCAAATGAGAGCCCTTTACTCAGCACTGCTTTCTCAGAGTCAGAAAGTGAAAGGCTTGAGAGGTTATGGATGGGAATCTCATCAGGGGCTACCACCTGCATATCCTTCAGTGGGCCGTGATCACTTCTGACTGTTGAACCTTGCCACATCCTCTACCCTGTGCCTTTTTTCCTGCTCATTTCAAGAAAGGTTGTTGGCCCGAATGAGGGAAGATGTTACTAGAAGCGGGTTCTTGTTCTGAATCTGAAGAACTGTCTTCAAAAGTAATTATCATTCTCCTAGACCACCTTCGATACGTATTGGTATTGCTGGGAGTATTGTTCTTAATAAATCTTTCTTTAGGTAGTACATATGTCAACTGGATCCATCGATAACCCTTATTGAGGAATTCAAATTCCTTCTGACTAATCCCTAAATTGTCCCAAGCATCCTAAGTAATCCTGTTTCTGACTTCTAAGATGTGGGGTAGGGTTTTATTACAAATAACAATAATGGTGTGAGTTAGTCGATTTCTCATTATCTTTTTGGCATAAATGTCGCTATCCATCAAAACAATGCCTCTCTCTTTGTCTGCAGGTTTGATTATAGCGGGCTTGTTCCTAAATAAATCATGGGTATCTTGAAATTCAATAGATGTTAACTTCTTCCTAAAACGTCTACTCTTGCCATGGAGTTGTTCGACTTCTAAAAGGACCGAATTTTAAGAGGTAATCGTTGGAGAGGGCATGTTGTGTAAATTACGTATCAACTCGGATGCAGCCCCAGTAATCATCAGTGGATGAGATTAATCCAAGCACTTCGTTTTTATATACTGCAGCCCACTAGTGAAATTTTACTTTTTGTCTGTGGGTACATCTTGTGCCATCTATTAGGAACATTTAGGCAAGCCAGATATACCAACTAGTATTATACAATTTCCATCATGTTAAAAGGGGGAGCACAGGCACTTTATTACTGGTGAGCAGGCGTAAAGTGCACAGACTTCTAAACCTAGCGAAAAATGGAGTTCATCAAAAAGGTGTAAAAAATCAAGGGTCAGAATATACAAAAGGCGGTTTTCCCACAGTGCTTTATATCGTACATGCTGTTTCTAAGCACTTTACTAATAAAGTTTACTTGAAATCATGGTACTGTTTTGTATTCTTCAAAATACTACAGCTTGTACAAATGGGTTATAATCTCACTGAGCTGCACAAAAACATTCATGCCGCTGTTCAAAGTTTTTTTGTCTCCTGTTCACAAAAGCCATGCATTTAACAGAACAACGCTTACTGTTTATGGTGTTTCCAGAGCTGTACAATACTAGTACAATTCGAGTGTTTTGATTAACACTAACTGCGACGGTAGTCATATTTTTGCTCATCTGGAAATGGGAATATTTTTAGATAAAAAAATCTTGTCTGTCTATCTCACAATCAAAACTGTGGGGCATATTTATACTCCGTTTGCGCCGAAATTGCGTCGTTTTTTTTTACGCAATTTCGACGCAAAACGAACTCCATATTTATACTTTGGCGTTAGACGCGTCTAGCGCCAAAGTCCATGGAGTTAGCGTAATTTTTTGGCGTGGACACCTACTTTGCGTTAATTATATGCAAGGTAGGCGTTCCCGTCTAAAAAATCGACTCCGAGGCATGTGCGTGGGATTTATACTTCCGGGCAAAAAACACGCCCGGGAGTGGGCGGGTCAAAAAAAATGACTTACGGCCGCTTTTGCGCAGTTTTTTAGCGCCTGCAAAAGGCAGGCGTTAAGGGATCTGTGGGCTCTGAAGGAGCCCAGAGGTGCCCCCCCATGCCCCCAGGGACACCCCCAGTCACCCATGCCCACCCCAGGAGGACACCCAAGGCTGGAGGGACCCATCCCAGGGACATTAAGGTAAGTTCAGGTAAGTGTTTTTTTTTTTTTTTTTTTGTGGCATAGGGGGGCCTGATTTGTGCCCCCCTATATGCCACTATGCCCAATGACCATGCCCAGGGGACAGAAGTCCCCTGGGCATGGCCATTGGGCAAGGGGGCATGACTCCTGTCTTTGCTAAGACAGGAGTCATTTCTATGGGGGTTGGGAGTGAAAAAAAATGGCGCAAATCGGGTTGAGGCGAAAAAATTGCCTCAACCTGACTTGCCCCATTTCTTGAGACCCAAGCTCCATCTCCCCAACTCTGGCGCTGCCTGGTGTACGTCGTTTTTTTTAACGCACACCAGACGGCGACGGCGGCTAACGCCGGCTAACGTCATTCAATAAATACGGCGCCCGCATGGCGCTTCAGAATGGCGTTAGCCGGCGCTAATTTTTTTGACGCAAAACTGCGTTGGCGCAGTTTTGCGTCAAAAAGTATAAATATGGGCCTGTGTGTTAAATGCTATTTCTGATATGTTGTGTTTAGAACATATTTATACACAACATAATTGCAGATTGCACAGATTTATTATTACTTTTTTCGTATTTTGAACACTAGTGTTTACTAAATTAACTTGCAAGATACAATAGCTCGGCAAACTTCAGTTAAGGTCACGGAACTGACAGCAAACATGGATTTCTTCGAGATTACTCGGCTCAAAGTGATGCATGGCGGTGAAGCCGGCAGCCTTGTTATTGCATGAGGCATGGTGCAATTCCTTTAAAAAACGACAGAATGAATTATGGGCCTTTGCCTTCTATGAGTCTCTTCCTGACTCGGTTTCTAAGAATACACATTTCTGAAGAGCTGAGTCTGAAAGCTATGAAATAATAATTGTAATATGAGGAGTGTTTAAGTTTAAAGGCGCAAACACATTATGGCTTGAAAGTATGGCGGCAGTGCATCATCAGAGGGAAAGGCCTTGACCGATGAAGTGAAATAACTATATCATGAAAAGACCCTCAGACATCTCATACTAGTAGATACTGTAAAATCTTTCTGCGCATCTGAAAAAAAAAGTGTAAGTTTCAAAAAGGGATCATAATTATTTCCGCTGCCCAAAAATGCATTTGTTGATGCAGTCAATTTGCAATGACTTGCAATGACAATAGTGAACCATTTTGATTAAAATGTAATTAATAAAGAACATATGTTACTGTATACTTATCTTCATGGCTGGACTTCGAGCCTAGAACATCTACTACAAGTTGTGGGCGACCACAACAAGCTAGCCTGACCATTGCAATTGGCGTCTTCTCCGCCCAAGAAATATTTGAAAACAATAATACAAATATGGTGTGTTTAAGGACACACCTTTTATTTTAGATCCTGATCCACTCATGGAGTGGTTGAATGGGTGGAGATTTTGGATATGGCTGCATGGTTCAAAGGATGAATGCATTAATAGTGGGTTGTTACAATACATGAACGGATGCCAATAAATAAAGGGGCATATTTATACTCCGTTTGCGCCGGAATTGCGTCGTTTTTTTTTAAGCAATTTCGACGCAAAACTAACTCCATATTTATACTTTGGCGTTAGACGCGTCTAGCGCCAAAGTCCATGGAGTTAGCGTAATTTTTTAGCGTGGACACCTACTTTGCGTAAATTATATGCAAGGTAGGCGTTCCCGTCTAAAAAATCGACTCCGAGGCATGTGCGTCGGATTTATACTCCCGGGCAAAAATCACGCCCGGGAGTGGGCGGGTCAAAAAAAATGAGGTACGGCTGCTTTTGCGCAGTTTTTTAGCGCCTGCAAAAGGCAGGCGTTAAGGGACCTGTGGGCTCTGAAGGAGCCCAGAGGTGCCCTCCCATGCCCCCAGGGACACCCCCTGTCACCCTTGGCCACCCCAGGAGGACACCCAAGGCTGGAGGGACCCATCCCAGGTAAGTTCAGGTAAGTGTTTTTTTTTATTTATTTTTTGTGGCATAGGGGGGCCTGATTTGTGCCCCCCTACCTGCCACTATGCCCAATGACCATGCCCAGGGGACAGAAGTCCCCTGGGCATGGCCATTGGGCAAGGGGGCATGACTCCTGTCTTTGGTAAGACAGGAGTCATTTCTATGGGGGTTGGGAGTGAAAAAAAAATGGCGCAAATCGGGTTGAGGCGAAAAAATTGCCTCAACCTGACTTGCCCCATTTCTTGACGCCCAAGCCCCATATCCCCCTACGCCGGCGCTGCCTGGTGTACGTCGTTTTTTTTAACGCACACCAGACGGCGCCGGCGGCTAACGCCGGCTAACGTTATTCAATAAATACGGCTCCCGCATGGCACTTCAGAATGGCGTTAGCCGGCGCTAATTTTTTTTACGCAAAACTGCGTTAGCGCAGTTTTGCATCAAAAAGTATAAATATGGGCCAAAGACTTTTAGCTACGTGAAGCAAATGGTCTAAACACACAGACCCTGATGACGCAGAAAAAGAAGGACCTACATATATTTATATATCATGTAACCAAAATCGTATAATGCAGTGTGATTTTAGTAAAGAAAATAATGTACGTGGGAAATTGTGCCCTCGGAGTAGTTCGCCATTATTATAAACGGGCTTTATTAATCATGAAGAATTGAAAAATGTAGTAATCCGTCATAATTGCAAATATGTGCTATGATTTCTTGTTGAAACTGTTTTATGCTTAGCTTAAATTTAGTAGAGGCTTTGGCCTAGTCGCCTGGTCTCAAATTCAACTGCATGGTTTTCACTTGCATTAACAAAATATATTATTTCACTTTAAAGGTTGTATTTTTCCAGCAGAAATGACTAATACACTTATCTCCAAGGTTTTGTGCTAGGCCGGTCTCATCCCCTTTGATACAAGGTCAGTCTCTGCAGGTGCGGACAATAAAAGTACTGATACTGAAATATTTGGCAAACCTTGTTGCAACTTGTGTTCCAAGGCTCCAAGGACAATGTAAGCATAAATGAGTACTAGGAGAAAGACACTATTCATTGGTCAATTTGAAGCCACCCTATGAACCCTCCAATGGAAGACCCTGCAGAATTTGGAATGTTTCGTACTTAAACCCACCAGACAAAGAGAAGTCCGCCATTTTCCTTGATGCCATTTTTGAAGCCAAATGCCAGACGTCATCTCGGACGACATCTTGATGCCCTTTTCGCTATTCCAGAGAAAGAGACTTTAAGAATTCTCACCCTAGAGACTTTAACTTTAATTTGCCCCGTCTTGCCCATGCAGTAACTTTGCCCCATTCTCCTTGCTGCTGCAAGGAAACTTGCCCTTAATTCTGCCCCTTTGATATCTGCCCCATGCTGATCGAACCGGTACCTGAAGGACGAAGACTTTCTTGAATGCTGATTGTATTTGGTAATTATGAAAGGATAATTGTATTATGCATTGTTTTTTTTTTCCTTTTAGGCACCAACTGCTATTTTGATAGGGCCCAAGCTAGAAGTTTTCCAAATTTGTGTTGACTAAATTCGTTTTGCATGAAGCCCCACATGCCAATGCTAATTAGAGGTTAGTAGAGGTATTCACTTGACGGACCATGTTGAATTGAAATCTTGTTATGCTGACCGATGTATGCAATTAGTCAAATTCAATTACTCATATTAGTGATTTGCATTGCCGTAACCAAGTGTATTATAATTCAGATTTTGCGTAGATTGCATTTCTTCCGCCGTTATGGACAGCTAGTAATGTTCGTATACATATATCATTTGATTTTGAGACTCATATATATTGTTTTAGCTTTGTTAATATAGGGAAATAAACTCATTAACGTTTAATAAACTGGTGTGGTTATTCATGACTGAAAGGTCATGTTGTGTCGAAATACCAATACCAACTGTTATTGATTCCTAATGTGTTATTTTGATCTATTAATTGAGTATTGGCTATCGATTACAATAGTCATTGATTATTGGTTTAAGCGATCCGACTATTCTAGGATGAGGAGAGCCCAACTCAGCTAAAAGGTTCACGACCTCCAACGTGTCCAGGTACAAGTAATTTATAAGGCCTGGACGTGTTATCAACCCCAAATTCGACTTTGCAACTAAAAGTACTACCAAAGTCGCAAACTACCTTATTTTAGCATATAAGGCACCCCTAAGGTCTGCCCTATGTGCCCCAAGATTGGGTGCAGTGTAAAAATAAGAATATAAGCAGGGATTTTATAAAAGATGTTTTAAAAGCCCTTGTTAGGGGAAAACAGCCAAATTAGTTTTCCCCCATTGTAGTCAATGGGCTCTGTAGGCTAACGTTGGGTGACTTTATTTTAAAATATAAAAGTCTTATTTCCAATAGAGAAGAGCTAAATATATCACACTTGGTACCAAATGAAATGTTATAATAAATCCAACAACTTGCCAATGTTGAATTTAATATAACTAGCACAGGGAAAGAGTTTTAGAACTCTTTCTGAAAGCTACCAAATTCAGCCTTGTAGTGCCCTTTTCTGATTTGTCAACCTCTGGCAGCCTGAGCCAGGCTACCTTAGTGAGGTATGAAGTGGCCGGGGATGAGACAAAGGAAGCATCTGGTGGGTGGAGAACTGCAGCAGGACATGGCAGAGCAGGATGGGAGAAGAGTGGCTAAACTGGTCTTCAAAGGATGGAAAGCTACTTGGGACAGCAACTTGACCCCCCCCCCCATTTCCTGCTCCTCCAGATAGATGGGAACCCCACTGACTAGATTAGGCCGATGGGCTGGAAGGGGTGGTAAGGGAGGCTTATCACAACAATGGTGGACTCAGCCACATCTAACCTCCAAGGAGGAATTTTTGCCTTCATAGATTTTTCGAGAATGTTGCTTTCTGGGGTTGATTTTTGCCACACTTCACTGGAGGTGGTCACCCCAGTAGGTGTCGCCTGTACCCTATTGGGCAGGAGCACCCCCCAGATTCCCCACCTGTGAGCAAGGATAAATATGGTAGATCTGCCCCCCCAAATGGAGATCCCTGCTTAAAGAAGATACTGGAGAAGAAGGACTGCCCTGCTGAACCCCTGGCCCCTGAAGAGCTCCACTCACAAAGACTGAACCATCTGCATACTTTAGGCTTCACCAAGAAAAGGACTTTGCCTTGCTTACGTAACTCCATGAGTGAACTCCTTGTAAGATACATGTACAAAGGAGCTGACCAGAGTCCTCTGCATCAAGTCCAGCAAGAAGAGCCCAACTGACCAGCATCCAGGTGGCCATTTGAGGATTCTGACCAGATGTATTCTGGGAATTGCAATCCCAAGGAGCAACTCAAGGACCCGAAACGGACCTCTGGAAGAAGATCCAGAAGTTAGGAGAACTTTGTAGCGACTGTCGTAAAAAGCTCTAGAAGCTGAAGGGTTGCACTGTGGGAGTTGTAGTCCCAGACCCCAAGAGGCAAACCATAGATTCTGAACCCTTGGTTGGTGCTGTGGACCACTTTCCTGGATCAAGAAACACTTCTGAAAGTAAGTGTAACAGAATTTCATTGTGGTTGGCTGAACTCCGGACTTTGCCCCTGTCCAGGGCCACTGATTTTTTAACCCTTTGAGAGCTATTTGCTTCTAAGCACTAGCTTTACTTTTAATCTTTAAAGATTCATGTATCTGGTTCCCTATGTTGGAGTTTTGTCATTTTGGTGTCATTTTAAAGATGTCATTTCTCATTTTCATAAATTGGTGTCATATTTTTATTATATGCTGTGCTTTACTTATTTACTGCTTTGTTTACATTAACTGCTTTACATACCTAACTTCTAAGTGCTCGTGGACCAAGCTACCAAGGGTTGAGCAAGGATTAACTTACTGAGACCTTGACTGGACCTAGTGGGGGTTTGTGGCCTAAGCCTAAGTGTAGGTACCTACCTGCCCTTACCAATAATTCACTTTCCAGCAGTTTGTAAATAGACAGTGTGCTGCATTCAAAAACGCGGCCAAACTAGTCCCCAGCATGCCATGAAAATGCCCAGTGTCTGGTACGGCCAGTCCAGGCCTGCTTATGACATTATGCACCTGCAAATGTCAACCTCAAGAAGCTCTTCACCCATTTTCTTAAAGAACTTGCATCTATACAGCACATGCACTAATTTGGAAAATTGGTGAGAAAGCTCATATGCCATGGACGCTGCAACTCGAAGCACATATGGCAACTTCCACTTTGTTTTACCACACTGTACACTCTGCTGTGCATGATGTTACATGTTGAGTAATTGAGTTAGTGCATTTGGTGTAAAAAGCATAGTTTCTTGAAAAAAGCACTGCACACCTACTTATTCAACACATGCACAACCTAGATTGGAATCATTAAACATTGCGTATATGAGGTGGTCCTAAGCCTTTTAATTACCACTGATAAAAAGATTCCTTAAATTGGTCCATCATAAGGGCTTCATGAAGTTACCCAATACATTAAAATGTTTCACCTTGCACCAAATGCAGAACGTTCAGACAATATTATAGTCTGAATTAAAAAATTTACCCATTTGGTGCTCGGGGAAGATCAGCAGAAAAATACTTGTCTCAGATAGAATTGTGCCCAACTGAAATGTTGAGCAACTGCTGAAGTAATACCGTTCATAAATTGCATATAGGGAGATATAATGACTAAGAAAATAATTGTTAATAAAGAAATACCACAAGAAAATCTGAGGAATGATTGCTGCAAGTAATACTACACACTAAGTATAAATTAATGCCCTACTGTGCATTTCTGCAATGAAATAATGCTCCCAGAACACTGTGTCAACCAGCAATGCTCCTCAGAATATTGGGCCATATTCATAATGGTAAATTCGACCACAAGTAGGCGTTTACTGCTGAACTTAACTGTTCCTGCTTGCCAGGGCTTCACAAAGGGATTGCTAGCAGGTGTAAAATGATTGACCTGTGCGGAGACCTCAAACACTAGTGCAGTGTTTTCAATGTCCATATGCCCCCATATGGTGTGGGAAAATGGGCATTCCAGTGCATGGTCAACACTGCAAGTTTGTACATGCTCACAAACATCTATGTATGTGAGTATTGATAAAAAAACTTTAATTCCCTTTTCCACCCTGGAAGCGATAAGATTTTTACCAAAGCACTGGATTACACAAATGCCTTTCTACGGTGAAAAGAGGAAATGGTTCTCCACGTGATTTGCTGGGGTGTGGGGGAAGGATATTCTCTACGGGAAAAAAAAGTAACCCACAGAGAAACAAAAGTTCTTGTTTTCCCAGGCGATCACATTTCATATGATGGAGTGCTCCAGGCTGGAAAGATCCTCTCAAGAGCAATAGGCATACTTCAGTGAACCTTGGGAATCTTAGAAGGTCTGACAATTTCGTCAAAGTGGAGATAAACATCTCCGGACATAGGGCCAGATGTAGCAAAGGGTTTGCGCCTCGCAAACAGTGAAAATCGCCGTTTGCGAGGCGCAAAAGCCTCTTTGCTATTCAGAAATGCATATTGCGAGTCGGGACCGACTCGCAATATGCATTTCAGAATCGCAAATAGGAAGGGGTGTTCTCTTCCTATTTGCGATTCGGAGTGGAATGCAATTCCATTTGCGACCGCATATGCGGTCGCAAATGGAGTCGCAGTTACCATCCACTTGAAGTGGATGGTAACCCACTTGCAAATTGGAAGGGGTCCCCATGGGACCCCTTCCACTTTGTGAATGGACCCACAAATATTTTTTCAGGTTTCGGGTTTTTTTTTAAGTGCAGCTCGTTTTCCTTTAAGGAAAACGGGCTACACTTAAAAAAAAAAAAAATGCTTTATTTAAAGCAGTCACGAACATGGAGGTCTGCTGACGACAGCAGGCCTCCATGTTTGCGAGTGCCTAGACTCGCTATGGGGCCGCAATTAGCGACCCACCTCATGAATATTAATGAGGTGGGTCATTGCGACCCCATAGCGAGTCGCAGTCGGTGTCTGAGACACCGTACTGCATACAAATTTGCGAGTTGCAAATTGCGAGTTGCAGGGACTCGCAATTTGCAAGCCGCAAATTGGCGTTTTGCTACATCTGGCCCATAATTTTCTGACTTTCTTTGTGAATCAGGTTCATTATATTCTAATCAAGCAGGGTTGTTGGAATACACACTTTGTTCTCAGAATACTGCACAGAGAATAACGTAGAATAAAGTAATCAATATAATCATCTGGAAAGCTGGTTCAATTCAGATTCAGTCTTTTAGTAAGTTCTGATTTTAATATTTTTCATATTACATTGTACACTTGCATTACTATAATTAGTATATGCAATCAATGCAAGCTCTGCTGTTGACAAAACAGAAGCACACAAAGAACTTTGCTCTTGGCGATATCTGCCGTAAAATCTGAGTGTTGCCCTAGAGAATATTCAAGATCAATCAGAGCATGTTTGCATACCTTTTTTCTACAGAGAACTCTGATCTTGTTAATACACAAACTCTCTCAAAACTCTGCTCTCGACAATACCCAGACTCATTGAAATGTTAATCGTGATAATATACAGGGGTATTCTAAGTATTGCTTCTTAAAATACCCAGGCCTACTCAGAGGTTTCTATAACAACTCACTCAGAGGTTACTTTAGGTACTACCCAGACTCAAAGAGAGCTCTTCTCATGATGGTACCAATATTCAGGCTCACATGGCATTGTTCAATAAAATAACAGCATTCATTTCAAGAGCTCATTTAGTTTTACATAATCATTCTAATCTCTGGCCTTATTTATTCCTGTGGCCCCCCCAAGACTCTGCACCTGATAATTCCCAAAATATTTCGGAACTCTGATCCTGATGCTACTATTACTGTTACTGTCAGTGAACATCTGTGTTTATCAGTTCATTTGACTACACACCCCACTGTAGGATACGCAGATTAATTGACAGTTGTTCTCTTGGAAACCCCCAGAATAACTCATTGTACTCCCTCCAAGAAAAGGGAGGAATAACATTAGCCTCCTTGTCTTTAATAAAATTATAATTCTCTAGACATTAAAACTATGAGAATTAATAGTTTATGGAAAGGCAGGAGGATAGTATTATGCATGTTCAAAGCTCCTCAAAATAGAGCTAGATACATGCTTCACTGGTTTAAAATAAAATGTCCTCAACATTACTGTATTGGACCAAACAACAGCCTTTAAAATTTCCTCCAATCGTTCCCCTGAAGAAAAAACTTGTGATGACATTGCTCGCCTTATAGAATGAGCTTTAAACCTTTCAACATTCACACCTGCTTCCTTCATAATATTGTTCATCCAACATTCGATTTTCGGTACAAAAACAGGTTTCAAGGCTTTCACATAAGATTTCAACTATTGAGTTACACTATCAGTACTAAATTCTTCCATTCTCTTTTCATACTCTTTGATGCAATTGACAGCACAAAACTTTGGTTTTTCATCAAAACATGGAAATAACACTGATTCTGACATTTATTTTGTCCTCCTCCATACCTCAAACAATACTCCTTCTGGTTGAAAAAATCTACTCTCCAGATCTAAAGCCTGAACATCAGAAATGTGTCTAAAAGAAATCAAACACAACAAGTTTGCCAGTTTCCAAGACAAGCCCTCAGAACTAGAAGTCTGTTAATAGGCCAACTATCAAACAATTTTAACACTAAATTAATGTCCCACAAGCTAGTAAATCTTGCTTGAGGTCTCTACCCTACACACTAATGGACTCTGACCAACAGACATAACCTTAACAAGGGAGTTTCCTGCGGCAATAGCCAATCTATCACAGTTTAAAGTTCTGTGTACTAATCCTTTATCATACAGTTCTGCCAAGCAATTGGCTACCTCAACCTCATTCACTTCCACGGGATCAAAACTCCATTCCACGCAACAACGTTGTGAGAAAGTAGCCTCTTTCAACATGGTTACCCCCACTTTTGGCCTGTTTGTGAGTTTGTGTCAGTGTATTTTTACTGTCTCACTGGGATCATACTAGCCAGGACCCCAGCACTCTTAGTTAAAACCCTATGTGTCAGTGTGTTTTGCCTGTGTCACTGGGATACTGCTAGCCAGGACCCCAGTGCTCATAGTTTGTGGCCTATGTGTGTGTTGTCAGTATGCTTACCTGTGTCACTGAAGTTCTGCTAACAATAACTCCAGTTCTTATGCTCTCTCTACTTACCAAATTTGTCATTATAGTTTAGTGACTTCATATTCCAATTCCAATTGGCACACTGGACCCCCCTTATAAGTCCTAGTATGTGGTACCTAGGTACCAATGGCATTGGGGTTCCAGGAGATCCTTATGGTCTACAGCATTTCTTTTGCCACCCATAAGGAGCTCAGACAAACCTTTCTTCAGGACTGACACTGCAGCCTGATTGACATAGTGCCCACACTATTTCACAGCCATTTTCACTGCACTTAAGTACACTATAAGCCACCTATATGTCTAACCTTAATTTACTGAAGGCTAGGTGCAACGTTACTAAGTGTGAGGGCACCCTTGCCCTAGCAAAGGAGCCCCCACGCTGTCCAAGGCCAATTCCCCGGACTTCGTGAGTGCGGGGATATCATTACACACGTGTACTACATATATGTCAATACATATAGGTAGCTTCACAATGGTAACTCCGAATATGGCAATGTGAGGTGTCTAAGATCAATTGTTCCCCCATTCCAAATCTGGTATTGGGTTGCCAACCCCATGCATTCTGGGGGCTCCACCAGGAACCCCCAGTACTGCCAAACCAGCGCTCTGAGGTTTCCACTGCAGCCCCAGAGTCATCCACCCCACAGACAAGTTTCTGTCCCCCTGGGGACTGAGAAGCTCAATCCCAGGAAGGCAGTACAATGCATTTCCTTTGGGAGGAGGGTGTTACACCCTCTCCCTTTGGAAATAGGTGTTAATGGTTTGGGAGGGGTAGCCTCCCAGAGCCTCTGGAAATGCTTTGAAGGGCACATATGGTGCCCTCCTTGCATAAGCCAATCTACACCTGTTCAGGGACATCCAGTCCCTGCTCTGGCGTGAAACTGGACAAAGGTAAGGGGAGTGACCACTCCCCTGTCCATCACCACCCTGGGGGGGAGGGGTGCCCAGAGCTCCTCCAGTGTGTTCCTGACATTAGCCATCTTGGATTCCAAGGTGTGGGGACACTCTGGAGACCTCTGAGTGGCCAATGCCAGCAGGTGATGTCAGAGACCCCTCGTGATAGGTGCATTCCTGCGTAGGTAGCCAATCCCCCTCTCATGGCTATTTAGGGTCTCTCCTCTGGGTATTTCCTCAGATTCAGCTTGCAGGACTCCTCCAGGAATCCTCTGCATCCTCTGCTTTAGCTTCTGACAATCAGATCAACTGCAGACTGCTCCAGGAACCTCTGTAACTGCAGGAAAGTATCCAGGATGACTCCTGTAACCTGCAGCATCAGCTCCAGTGCCAGCATTTGCAACACTTTACCAGGTGTGCACACTCTGAGGACTGCCTGTCTTCTTCCTGCACCAGAAGAACCGAAGGAATTACCAGTGGAATGACAGAGCCACTTTCCTGCTTCTGCAGGCACCCTTCTGCCACGATGGGCGGGACTCTGGAACTCCTCTCCTGGTGACGAGATTGCTCCCTGGAACACAGGTGGTAGACCCACACTGTCCTAAGGTCCAGCTGCCCAGATTTGGTAGAGGTACGAGCTTGCCTCTCTGTGCTGTGATAGTAGCCCTGTGCACAGCATCATCTCCAACTCCTTGGGCTCCTGTGCACGTCTTCCAAGAATCCTTTATGCACAGTGTAGCCCAGGGCCCCAGCACTCCATCCTGCGATGCACAACTTGCTGAGTTGTTCTCTGGCGGCGTGGGACCTTCCTTTCTTGTGCTGCGATGACCGCACTTTGCATCTTCTTTGTCCCCATGTCCTGGGACTCCAGTGGGTGCTGCCTGGTCTTCTGTGGAGTCCCTACAGTGCTGAGAGCCCCCTCTGTCTCTTCAGTTCAATTTGAGACCCCCAGGTCCCTCCTGGGTCCAGGCAGCTCCATTTTGACTCAAACCACAAACTTGCGTGAACCAAGTCTTGTTGGTGGAATCCAGTGATGCAAACAGCCTGCATCCATCATCTTGAAGTGGGACATCTCCCACACCACGCAGGAACCCAAAGTCATCTTCTTTGGTACTCTTCTTCTTACCGGAGAATCCACTTTTGCAACATCTTCTAGTTTGGCAGGGGCTCCTGTCCTTCCTGGAATCTCCTGCAACTTCTGGACTTGGTCTCCTCTCTTCACAGGTCTTCAGGTCCAGGAATCCACTGTTTGTTGATTGCAGTCTTGCTTGGTTCTTGACAAATCTCTTATCACGACTTGTAGTGTGTTCTGAAGAAACTTGCAGTACTTTACTCCTACTTTCCTGGGCTCTGGGGTGGGGTAAATTACTTACCTTTGGTGTTTTCTTACACTCCCACACCCCTCTACACACTACACTTGCCTAGGGGGGAATTCGTGATTTGCATTCCACTTTCTTAGTATATAGTTTATGTTGCCCCTAGGCCCATTGCATTCTACTGTATTTTCTACTGTTCTATGACTGTTTACTTACCTGATTTTTATTACTACTGTGTGTATTATGTATAATACTTACCTCCTGAAGGAGTATTGTCTTTAAGATATTTTTGGCCTTGTGTAACCAAAATAAAGTAACTTTATTTTTGACAACACTGAGTATTATCTTTTATTGTGTATAAGTACTGTGTAACTATAGTGGTACTGCAGGAGCTTTGCATGTCTCCTAGTTCATCCTAAGCTGCTCTGCTACAGCTACCTCTAGACAGCCTAAGCTGCTAGAACACTGCCTACATTTCACTAATAATGGATAACTGGACCTGGTATAAGGTGTAAGCACCTTAGGTTCCCACTACAAATCAGGCCAGCCTTCTACGTGCCCACTGGTTCTAGGCTCCCCAAGTCCTCTTCTTTGTTCTCAGAGCCAAAGATTCATTGAGGAGTCCATAAGCCTTCCCTGAAAGATCTCTGATTCTTCCTGAATTCCTGAAATTCTCCAGATTGGAAGGTTGAGCATACCGGCCTCCACAAGAGGGTGTTGTATTCCATATATTACTGCCAAAATCCCTTGACAACAATCTATTAGTAATGGTATTTCCATTAACATTTCTAAAATTGTAGGAAATCCAATTTGTGTGTTCCAGAAAGATGTTACTATCACTTGCTGTCATCTCTGCCTTCTGATCTTCAACAACACTCTCTGGATCATTGCAAAGAGAGGGAAAGCATATCCCTCAAATTCTGCCAAATTCTGAGTAAAGGTGTCCACTGCTAATGCTTGTGGATCTGGACTCCAACTGAAGTTTTTTTTTCTTTATGAAATGTTAACCTCGATGCAAAAATAACTACCTCTATTTGACCTAGGTTCAACTTTATCTCCTTGAAAAATTCCCTGTCTAGCATCCATTCACTGTAATCCTTGATAGATTGAGAATTCCAGTCCGCTATAACGTTCTCGATCCCTTGTAAATATTAAGCTGTTAACTCTATCTCCTGTTCCTCACAAAAATTCCACAATTCCTTTTCAATTTCTGTCATTTTCCTGGATACGCTACCTCCAAGTTTTTGAACGTACGTCACTGGAGTGGCATTGTCCATCCTCAAATGTACTGAATGACTCTTTAGAGTCTCTCTAAACCTAGGTAGAGCGAAGTAACCTTCCTCCAAATAATTTATGTGCCCCTGTCTCCCTGACATGTTCCATCTCCCTCCTGTCTCCTGATCACTGAACTTCACCCCCAACCTAAATTGCTCACTTCCAAATCCAGGACAGGATCTGGAACTGTTCCAAATACTGCACAACCATTCCATGCCTCCAGGTTATCTAGACACCAAGTCAACTATTCTTTCACCTCTATTGTCATTCTTATCTTGCCTCTATATCATAAACCTTTTGCCAAACTTGCACCCTTCAAACTCTGGGGGATTCTGTAATGTAAGGGACCTGGGAATACTGTCAGGAAAACTATTGTCAGTATTGTTAAGTTTTTCCCTCAGCAAAAATGATTCCCCTTTTCCTTTTACCCATGTTGGTTGTAACGGTGTCCTCACTCCCGGTGGCTCTTGCGGAGGCTGTCCTTAGAACTAGCTTCTTGTTTAACTGCCACTCAAGATGATGGACGCAAATCTTTGTGAGGTCAGCGCTCTAGTGTTTCTACCTTAGTCTGGTGCTGAAGCTTCCCTCCAGCTGTTTCTATCTGGGAACTGTGCGCTTCAACTGTCATCCTGAGGAGAATGAGTAGTGTTCCTGAGGCGCTTCGTTTCATAGAGAATTCTTCCAGTTTTGAGTAATTCATTATTTTTCTTGTTACGGTGTGCACACCAGCTACTTTTTCCCTTCTGGAGAAGCTGAATTTTTTCCGTCTACCAGGCTGGAACTGGATCTGGAGGCGGTTTCTCTTTCTCTATTCCCATTCCCCTTTCCCCCTAGCGGATGCAGGGTTCAGATTATCAGTAAAGTCTGAGCACGCATCTTTTGGAGGGAGTTGGGAAAAAGGCATTTGCTCCGATGGAAGTTTGATTTAATGGCTTATCCCCTGCCAAACACAGGCTACATCGAAGAAGACAATGGACCCAGAACACAAGCTACCTCCTACAAAGATACTAGCTCTTTCATCTGTAGAAGACCAACCTTCTTGTTTATAAATTTTATCTTTCGTTCCAGTAACATTAGCTGTATTCTCAATGTATCTATAATGAAACCCAAAATTTCTATGTTGTGGGTAGGACTCAAAGTAAATTTCTCCAAATTCTCTACAAACCCCAATTTCTCCAATAATTGTCTTACTCTCCTGGCTGACTCTCCTAAACCTCCTTGTTCTGGCTTATAATAAGGATATCATCCAGATAAATTACTAATCTTAACCCTTGTACTCTCAACAGACCTGCAGCTCGTTTTATGACCTTTGTAAGACACCATGGGGCTGACAAGATACCAGACAGCAGACACATAAATTGGTATAGTACTTAGTTCCAATGGAACTGAAGACATTTCTGGCTCTCCCTGTGCATCAGAACTTTGAAATAAGCATCTTTCAGATTCAATTTCACCAGCCAATCTTCCTCTTGTAAAAGTAAAATGTCTCTCAGCATATGTAGTCCCTCTATCTTGAAATGACAGTATGTAACATACTGATTCACCTGTCATATATTTATGGTTGGACGACAGCCTTTAACTTTTTTCTTGACTAAAAACAAAGTGCTTACAAAAACTTTTCCTTCCTCTTGTGTGCAAATTATTGCATTATTTACAAGCACTTGTAAAATCTCTTGACTCACTGCATCTTTCTGATCTTCTTTGAAATTGAATTCCTCTGGTTCTTGGATCTGAACAGGAATACTTTTGAACTTTATTTTGAAACCACTTACTGCTAAAATGACCCATTGATCCTGTGTTATTTTCTCCCATTTTTTAATGAAAAACTTCAATCTTCCTCCCACCTTTAACCCCTTAGCTGCTGGGCTTGTTTTGGCTATTTGCGTAGCTTGCGCTTTGGCCCCCATAGCGTTTTATCCACATAAGCTACCCGCACCAAATTTGCGTCCTTTTTACCCAACATTTTGGGGATTGTAAAGGTACCCAGAGTTCATGGGTTTCCCTGGAGGAGACTAAGGGCCAGATGTAGGAAGCTAAAAAATTGCGAGTCTTTGCGACTCGCAATTTCCGACTCCCAAAATGGAATCCAACAAGAAAAAGCGACTTCATTTTGCGACTCGCAAATGAATTCGCACTGCAGATTGTGAGTTCGCTGTTAACTAGGTCGCTTTTTGCGACCTAGCTAAAAACGGACTCGCAAATTGCGAGTGGGTGTTGCAAATTGCGACTGAGCTGCAAATTGCATGCAGGTGCAGCAAAACAGTCTGAAAAACACTTCCTGGCTCTTGCTGATGACATCACAGCCAGGAAGTTATCAAATACACCTGGGAGGAGAGAGGACCACACCCTTTTCTAACTGCTGAGCAACCACCTGGAGGAACAGCAGCAAGAATGGAAGTCTCAGGCAGTGCAGGCAGGAAGAGAAAACTGAAGTTCTCTGAAAAGGAACTTGAGGTGCTGACAGAGGAATGCTGCCAGCACCATGACCAGCTGTTTGGAAGGGCTGCCCTGAGCGTTCCAGACACGGAAAAGAGGAGGATCTGGCAAGACATCCAGGAGAGGGTCAACTCCATAGTGGTGAGCCAAAGGAGTATAGAAGAAATAAAAAAGAGGTGGTATGACCTGCACTCCAGTACAAAGGAGAGGGTGGCAGAGCGCCTCAGGGAGATGAGGGGCACAGGAGGAGGCCCATCCACCATCCCACCACCCACACCCATGGAGGAACTGGTGGAACAGACCCTTGAGCCTGAGGCAGTGGCAGGAATGGGAGTACTGGACACGTCAGCGCCAGGGACATCAAAAAGTGAGTACAATGAAACATGCATGTACACCCATAACTGCCATACCCTCACCCACCCAGTACACAGCAGCATGCACTACCAAACTAGCTCCATTCCAGACTTGCAACCACCAAAATGGTGCATTATGGGCAATGTAGTACAGTAGTCAGCTTATAGGCAACAGTTTATTAGGAAGCATACAACAGATGTTAGATACTGACAGTGTGTTCCCTATGTCCCACAGGTATCCCACAAGACACCCCCACCAGCCAGTCCATCCAGGGTGCAGAAAGCAGCCAACAGGCAGCACAGGAGTCTGAAGCAGCCACTACAGGGCCCAGCACCACACCAGCTGAACCAATGGACAAGGTGGAAATAGACACAGCACCTTGTGCCAGCCACAGTGTCAGACAGCAGGACCCTGAAGCACCACCGCGTCGGAGACGCAGACTCCATGCCCAAGCAGTGTCCTAGGAAGATGGAGGTGACTCATCCATGTCCGCAGCGGAGGCAGCCCTCATATCTGGTCAGCGCCTGCAAACAAGGCAGATGAGAATCATATCTGGGGCAATGCAACGGATGGAGCATAATTTCACCACTGGGGTGGCACAAGTGAACACACAGTTCACACGTTTGAACGATAATGTCGGTGACCTTGCTCTCTCCATATGTCAACTGGTAACAGAACTAGTATCAGAGAGACAGAGTGCAAGGTGCTTCGAGCGACAACTGGTACACAGATTGGACCGCATGGCTGCATCCATCGTCCGACTCGCAGTCAACACCACAGGGCTGTCACGCCGTACTGTGAGTTTGCAGGTAGCCTTGGGCCACTTTGCAGGGGATGTGGCTCGGGGACTGGGTTGCATTAGCCACACTGTTGACATGCTGGAGGCTAGACAGGTGGCTAGGGGCACGGCAGAGACACCTCAGGATAGTGAGGAGGGGTCCACCGTCAGCAGCGCATCTGCTGACACACCGAGCACTAGCCATGCTGGGCGTCCCAGGCGGAGGTGTTAGGCCCATGCACTGCAGGACACATGAGGCACATGAAGTGAATGTGTCCTCATTGCAGGTAGACATTTACAGCCCCTTCACAAAAGTTTAGTTCTTCACTTATTAGGTTCACGTAATAAAACTTCCACTTCACAATTGGGCTCTTTGTGTGTGACATTAGTGTGTGTGGTGACAGTTACCACGTACCGTCCAAAGTATTGGTTTGCAATGTGGTCCCGTCTCTGCCTTGATTTGCAATGCTTCTATCCCCAGGATGGCGATGTGGTAGCTCTTGCTCCTCATCCTCCAAATCTGAGTCTTCAGGGGTGAGATGTAGCCCACGTCTGGTGGCAATGTTGTGCAGTATAGCGCATGCGCCAACTATCTTGAATGCTGTTATTGGGGCATACTCAAGCGCACCTCCACTTCTGTTGAGGCATCGGAATCTTCCCTTTACAGTCCAAAAGTCCTCTCAATGACATTTCTGGTCCTCCTATGTGCACTGTTATATCGCCTCTCATTCTCATTGCTGGGTGTTAGGTACTGGGTAAGTATCCATGGTCGTAACGCATATGCACTGTCACCTGTTTGGCAAAAATTAACAATGTTAGCAGGGCAAAGATTGTTTCTACAGTGACCTGTGTGTATGTCTTTAGGGTGTCTGCAGCAATACCTAATAGATATCCATCTATAAACTCCCCACGTTCTAGGCATTGGTGTATCCCACTGTGCCTGAAAATGTACGAGTCATGTGTACTCCCTGGAAATTTGGCTACCATGTCAGTGATTACATTATGGGCGTCACATACCACCTGGATGTTCAGTGAGTGGGTACACTTCCGGTTGCGGAACAGATATTCCAGATTTGCAGGAGGGCAAATTTGTATATGTGTCCCGTCTACACACCCTATCACATGAGGGAAGTTGGCAATTCTGTAGAATTCCAACTTTGTGCTGTTGATTTGTGTCTCATTCCTGGGTAGATATATGTATCTGGACATTTGTGTGAGTATGGCATCTAAGAAACATCTGAAGAACCGTGAGAGTGCACTTTGGGATACCCCACCTGCCACAGCAATGACCCCCTGATAGGTACCCGAGGCCAAGAGGTGCAGTGAGCATAGCAATTGCACATGTGTGGGGATGGCGCTGCTGCGCACAGTCTGACGTTGAAGCTGCGGATTGAGTAGATCTATTAATTCTAATATTGCTGCACTGCTGAGTCTTTATTAATCATATATCTCCTCCTCTGTTTGTTGGAAAAGTGTCTGCCTGGTTCTGTATATCCTCTCCTGTCTCTGGCTCCTCCTCCTCCTCTGCTGTGCGGAGTGGACTCTCCTCCTCCTTGCTATCACATATATCTCAGCCATCTTGAGTAACCCAGATGCCTTCTGGGTCTCCTTTTATACTTTGTTTATGGTTACCACCTGCTCTGAGTTAGTGGTAATTTGGGTGTGCAAAATGGGCTTTTTGCAACTAGTCGCAATTTGCGAGTGGCTTTTTCATATGGTTTGCGACTCGCAAATTGCGTCTCCCTATTTGCGAGTCGCACAATGGGGTCGCAGAATTTGCGAGTCGGTAATGGCTCACGTCGCAATTTGCGATTCGGAAATGGGGTTCTTGCATCCCATTTCTGATTTTGCAGGGTCGCAAATTGCGATTCGGTCCATTTGCGACTCGCAAATTTTTGCTACATCTGGCCCCAAGTTATTAGCCAATATATAGAAAACTTTGTTTTTTTTTTAATTGGGGAACACGTACTGCAGAACAAAACATCTGTTTTTTCCAATGCAAATGGCATCAACAAAAGGTTTGTGGTGCTAGAATCACCATCTTCCCAGCTTTCGGGAACAGGCAGACCTTTTTCAGAAAACCAACATTTTCAACACAGTTTTGGCATTTCACTGGGACGTACTCAATCTTTACTATTTTTGTTCTTTCAGACTCCTTCCAATGAAACCAATGGGGGATCCTGGACAAAAATCAGAATTCAATAAGGGGTCATTTGTGTAAATCCTTCAATATTTTCTTAAAGATACTAACAGTTGAAAAAAAAAATATTGAAATTGAGCTGAAAAAAACTGCCTTTTCTGTCAATGTTTTCTCCTGTAATTTTGTCTCGCTTTGGTAGATTTTTAAAAGCAATATATTGTTACGTCTGCTGGACCCTTCTAGTTGCAGGGATATATTTGTTTTGTAGGTTCATCATGTACCCAAGATACGCAGAGCCAATAAATGAGCTGCACCTTGCAATGGGTTTTCATTGTGTACCCGGCAAAATGATTAATTTTGTAAAATGTAAAGAATAAAAAATAGGTATCTAGGAAAACCTATATATTTTCAAAATGATCACAAGATAAGGAGTTAAAAAGCTGTGGTTATTTGCACATCTCTGAATTTAGCAGTCTCCATACTAGCGTGTGAATTACAGGGCATTTCTCAAAATTATTTCTTTATTAAACACTTTCTTACATTTCGAAGGCAAAAAGGTAGAGAAATACAATTGGCAATAACACTTGTTATTCTATTCTGTGTTCCCCCAAGTCTCCTGATAAAAATGGTACCTCATAATACCCCAAAACAAAACATGGACACATCACATTTTTTTCATAAAAAATTGATGTGCTTTTTTTACAAAGTGCCTAGCTGTGGATTTTGGGGTGTAGCTCAGCCGGCACCTAGGACAGCCTAGCAAACCTGTATGTTTTTGGAAAGTAGACACCTATCCAGGATGGGGTGACTCACTGGGTTCTGACTCCCAGAATCTTTCCCAAGCCTGAAAATTTGGCTAAAAAATACTTTTTCCTCACATTTCGGTGCTACAAAATTCTGGGGTCTGAGCAGAGCCACAAACTTCTTTCCAACCAGCATTCCCCCAAACCTCCAGATAAAAATGGTACCTCACTTGTGTTGGGAGGCCCAGTGCCGTTGACAGGAATTGGCCGAAAACACAACGTGGACACATCACATTTTTCCAATGAAAACTGATGTTTTTTGCGAAGTGTCCATCTGTGCATTTTGGCCTCTCTCTGAGCTGACATCTAGGGAAACCTGGCAAACCTTTACATTTTTGAAAAGTAGACACCTAGGGGAATCCAGGATGGGGTGACTTGTGGGGCTCTCACTCTGTTCTGTCACCCATGATCCTTTGCAAACCCCAGAATTGGGCTAAAAAACACTCTTCCCTCACATTTTGGTGCTGCAACATTCTGGAACCTGAGGGGAGTCACAATTTCCTTCCACCCAGCATTCCCACAAGTCTCCTGATAGAATTGGTACCTCACTTGTGTGGGTAAGCCTAGTGCCTGCTGCAGGAAATGCCCAAAACACAGTGTGGACACATCACATTTTACCATGAAAATGGATGTGTTTTTGTAAAGGGCCTAGCAGTGAATTTTGTCGTCTAGCTTAGTTAGCTCCTAGGGAAACCTACCAAACCTGTACATTTGTGGAAAGTATACATCTCGGGAAATCCAGGATTGGGTAACTTGTTGGGCTCTCACTGGGTTCTGTCATCCAGGATAGTTTGCAAACCGCAACATTGGGATAAAAAACACTCTTTCCTCATTATTCGGTTCTGTAAGTTCAGAAATCCGATGGGAACCTCAAACTTCATTCCACCCAGCATTCCCCCAAGTCTCCCAATAAAAATGGTACCTCACTTGCGTAGGTAGGCCTAGTATATGCAACAGGAAATGCCCCAAAACACAATGTGGACCAATTACATTTTTCCAATGAAAACGGATGTGTTTTTTTTGCAACATGCCTAGCAGTGGATTTTGGTCTATAGCACAGCCGGCACCTAGAGAAATTTTAGAAATGGTGTCTATGGTTGGCAGTCGGTTTGTACTCTGTCCAAGCAGGGACCCTCACTCTAGTCAGGGCAATGGAGATAGATACCCCCTTGGTAGCTTGGCACAAGCAGTCAGGCTAATCTCAAAGGCAAAGTGTAAAGTATTTGCACCAACAGTAATACAGTGAAAACACTACAAAATGGACACCACACTGGTTTAGAACAATAGGCAATAATTATCTAAATCAAACAAGATCAAAATGACAAAAATCCAACTTACACAAGTAAAGTTATGAATTTTTAAAAGAATAGATACTTACTCGATAGAAAACAATGGAAACATTGTCTTTACACAAAGTACCTGGTTTGCATCAAAAATAAAACAGCACAGGTGAGCGTGCATCTGAAAAGTCAGCAATGTGTGATTTCTTACTCAAAAGTGAGGCTGTATGTTGTTTATTCACCATTCGGGAAGGCGATGGGTCATTTTTCTCTGCTGCAAAAGAGCAATGCATCCAGTTCCGGATGGTGCACCTCAGATCCACGCAGCCTTACGATAGCTTTGATGTCGAGTGGCGATGCATGAAAAATCTGGCCACATGGTGATGGAAAACCATGCTGCATTGGGTTTATGTCATTTTCAGTAGCCGCAAGCAGGTGCTTGCATTGTTTCTCCAGCAGCGATGCAGGTGATGCATTGATTTCCCTGCAGTGATGCAGGTGGTGTGTTAATTTCAGCCACGAGGTGGGTGGGGTTTCATTTTTACAGCCACGTTGCAGGTTGTATATCTAAATTTTGCTTGCACGGCTTCCTGGGGTGGATTTCAGTCCTTGCTTTTCCAGCTTCACCTTTCAAGGTACCAGGGACTATTCCAGCTGTGATGCAGGTGCTGTGTCGATTACAGCAGTAAGGTAGGAGGTTTGATGTTTTTACAGCTGAGTTGCAAGTGGTGCATCAACATTTTCCCAGGGTTTCACCTTTCAAGGACCCAGGGACTGGATAGGACACCGCTTGGCAGGGCAGGAGTCTCAGCAGAGAGTCCAGGTGCTGGCAGAGGAAGTTTTTGATGGCCCTGAGACTTGAAAACAGGAGGCAAGTTCAGTCAAGCCCTTGGAGATTCTTTACAAGCAAGAATATACCACAAAGTCCAGCCTTTGTCCCCTTCCTCAGGTAGAAGCAGCACCTGCAGGAAAGCCCAACAAAACACAGTCACATGCAGGGACAGCACTTCTCCTCAGCTCTTCAGCTCTTTTCCTTGACAGAGGTTCCTCTTGGTTCCAGAAGTAAATCGAAAAATCTGGGATTTGGGGTCCACTACCTATACCGCTTTCTGCCTACTTCAAGTAGGCAAACATTAAAGGAAAGTCTCTGTTGATCATAAGATCCTGCCTTGACCAGGCCTGGCTCCAGACTCACACCAGGGGGTTGGAGACTGTACTGTGTGAGGGCAGGCACAGCCTATTCAGGTGTAAGTGACCACTCCTCCCTCCACTCTAGCCCAGATGGCCTAACAGGATTTGCAGGCTACACCTCAGCTTGCTTTGTGTCACTGTCTAGAGGGGATTCACAAACAGCCCAACTCGCAGTCTGACCCAGACAAGGAATAATCAAGCAGGCAGAGTCACAGAATGGTTTAAGCAAGAAAATGCCTACTTTCTAAAAGTGACATTTGAAAATTAACAATTTAAAAACCAACTTTACCAAAATATGTATTTTTAAACTGTGAGTTCAGAGACACCAAACTCTAAATTTCTATCAGCTCCCAAAGGGAAACTGCACTTAAAAGATATTTGAAGGCAGCCCCCATATTAACCTATGAGAGAGACAGGCCTTGCAACAGTAAAAACCGAATTTGGCAGTATTTCACTATGAGGACATGTAAAACACATCAGTACATGTCCCACCTTTCACCTACGCTGCACCCTGCCCATGGGGCTACCTAGGGCCTACCTTAGGGGTGCCTTATATGAATAAAAAGGGAAGGTTTGGGCCTAGTAAGGCCCAACCCGTGAAAGTTGATGTGGCAGGTTAAAACCACACACACAGACACTGCAGTGGTAGGTCTGAGCCCTGTTTACAGGGCTACTCATATGGGTGGCACTATCAGTGCTGCAGGCCCACTAGTAGCATATGATTTACCGGCCCTGGGCACCTGTAGGGTACTTTACTAGGGACTTACTAGTAGATCAAATGTGCCAATCATGGAAAAGCCAATTGCACGTATAATTTATTCAGGGAACACTTGCACTTTAGCACTGGTCAACAGTGGTAAAATGCCCAGAGTACCAAAACAGCAAAAACAGAGCCCAGCACACAGTCAAAACATGGAAGGCAGAGGCGAAAATGACAGCAGACACCACTCCAAGGATGCCAGTTCTAACATGTGTCCCCTGCAGCTGAAAGTGGGGAGAACTACCCAACCTCATGGGAGTTCTCATCACTCAGGCAGAAGAATCTGAAGAGACCATCAGCATTGGTGTGCTCTGTTCTATGGCAAGGTCCATTCTTTGTAGGAAAATGAACAACCTCAACAGTTTTGGGTTCTCACCCCTCATCTGCATTAACAATCTGAGGGGCCTGTGGACTGTCCAACTCCGGAAGTGAGTCTCAAACAAGTAGGGTCTCAGTTTCTTCAGCGCCCAGACCACAGCAAAAGTTTCATGCTCAATTGTACTCCACCTATGTTCCTGGGGAGTAACCTTCTACTAATGAAGGCTAGAGGCTAGTCTAGGCCCTCTTCATTTAGCTATGACAACACTGTTCCCACACCATGTTTTGAAGCATCAGTCTACACAACAAATTCCTCAGAGAAGTCAGGTGCCTTCAGCACGGACACCATGCACATGACTGCCTTCAGGGCATCAAAAAATGTCTGGCAAGACTTAGTCCAGATCACTTTCTTTGGTTGCTTCTTGGAAGTTACCTCTGTTAAGGAATCAACAATGGTATCATACCCCTTAACAAACCTCCTATAGTAACCTGTGAGACATAAAAAGGCTCTGACCTCAGTCTGGGTCTTGGAAAGCTCCCAAGACAGAATGGTATCAATCTTGGGCTGCAGGGGTGCAACGTGTCCACTCCCCAGCTGGAGCCCTGCGGCATTTGGCACTTGCTAGCCCTAATAGTGTGTCCTGCTTCCTGCAGGTCCTCTAACAATTTGCAGAGGTGCTACAAGTGTTCCTCTCAAGTGAAGCTGAATACAGCAATGTCATCCAGGTAGGCTGCACTGAAATCATACAACCCAGCAAACACCAGGTTAACCAGCCTCTGAAAGGTGGAAGGGGCATTTTTCATCCCAAAGGGCATCACCCTAAACTGGTAGTGCCCATCTGGAGTAGAAAATGCAGACCTCTCCTTGGCCTCCTCAGTCAAAGCAATCTGCCAATATCTAGACTTCATGTCAAAGGTGCTGAGACATTTTGCAGCCCCTAACAGATCAATGAGCTCATCATCTCAGGGGATGGGTGCGCATCAGTCATTGTGACCTCCTTGAGTCCCCGGTAATCCACACAGAACCTGAGATCTGGAGTGCCTTCATGAGCGGCAGCTTTTGGCACCAAGACCACATGACTGGCCCAAGGGCTACTGGAAAACTCAATAACCTCAAGAGCCAAATGTTGGAAATGGGGTCTTTGGTTGGCAGTCAGATTAAGGGGTGTGCATCGATTTCTCGGCTGCACACGGCGATGCGTCGTTTAGTTTTCACTCAGGGACTGCTGTGCGTCATTTTCTGGCACTCAGTCATGTATCCTCTTTGGGTTGAGGGGTTTTTGGATGCTCCGGGGACAATGCATGGATTTCTGGTGCTGACAGGACGAAGTAACAGGAGCTGCGTCGATCTGGTTGGAGTTGAGTGGAAATTTCTACTGCACGGCAGGCGCTGCATCGATTCCCCTCTGGAAGTTGGGCTGCTTCATTCTGGGTTGGCTGTGCGTCGATCCAGTGGGCCGTGCGTCGAATTTCCAGTCGCTACGCTGGCGCTGCGTCGATCTTCCAATTGCAAAGTCAGGCTGTGTCATTCCGGTTCGGCGTGCAGTTAATTTTTCACCGCAGTGCAGGCTGTGTGTCGTTTCTGGCAGGCTGTGCATCGATTTTCATAGTTTGGACTCTTGCTCTATGCAAGACTGCTGGTTTAAGGATGACAGTACTTTTGTTTGTAGGCGACTATGCCTATCCTACAACAAGTTGCAACTGTTGTCCCAACCTTACCGGCTCACTAGCAGCACCTCACCAGAAACACAATAGTAAAAGGTGATTTGCGGCAGCCTTTGCACATGGACTCGAGAATAAGACATCTCAGGGAGTGTCGTAGTTAAACGGAGATTACCCTTTTCTCACAGGTACACTATGGCCCTCATTCTGACCTTGGCGGGCGGCGGAGGCCGCCCGCCAAAGTCCCGCCGTCAGGTTACCGTTCCGCGGTCGAAAGACCGCGGCGGTAATTCTGACTTTCCCGCTGGGCTGGCGGGCGGTCGCCTTCAGGCCGCCCGCCAGCCCAGCGGGAAAGAGGCTTCCACGATGAAGCCGGCTCGGAATCGAGCCGGCGGAGTGGAAGCTGTGCGACGGGTGCAGTTGCACCCGTCGCGTATTTCACTGTCTGCGCAGCAGACAGTGAAATACATTTAGGGGCCCTCTTACGGGGGCCCCTGCAATGCCCATGCCAGTGGCATGGGCACTGCAGGGGCCCCCAGGGGCCCCGCGACCCCCCCTACCGCCATCCGGTTCCCGGCGGTCGGACCGCCGGGATCTGGATGGCGGTAGGGGGGGTCGGAATCCCCTCGGCGGCGCAGCAAGCTGCGCCGCCTTGGAGGATTCAATGGGGCGGCGGTACACTGGCGGGAGACCGCCAGTGGTGCCGGTCCGACCGCGGCTTTACCGCCGCGGTCGGAATCCCCATTGGAGCACCGCCGGCCTGTCGGCGGTGCTCCCGCGGTCCTCCGCCCTGGCGGTCTTTGACCGCCAGGGTCAGAATGACCGCCTATGTCTCATTCAAACACAGACAATGACAAAGATGCAGTAACGTTTCAATAGTTTTTATTTAACACAACTGCAATTTGCAATATGTTGCATGGGCTGCAATGATTAGGATAATGAATAGTGCAAGAAACAGAATTGTGAAGACAAGAGTCATTATTACAAAGACCCCCACCATCTTGCAATGCATGTAAAAGACATAGGAGGTGTAATATGCCCTAATACCCTAATATGATAAGCCTAACCTCCTACCTAAAGGTAAGGTGGGTTTGTTAAACCTAATCTGCCAATGCCATGTCCATGAGAGGAGCCCCCAACCTTTGTTACCTTGGAATGAGGTCTCTATCTCAGACTCTGCAGGGACACGAAGACTGGGTCAGCGTCAAGACGACCTGCAGCATCAGTATCAGCGATGGTGGCGATGCCCTGTGGTCGGACTCCCTCTGATTATCTGTCTAAAGTGCGATGTATTTATACAGATCTACCAGGACCCCTGACTTAGGTGTGTTCCCAAACAATAGATAACAGACATGCTTGGGATGGCAATTATTATAAACAAATCCCTCGAAAGTCTAGAGAGGGAAAATCCCTGAGTGTGAACACTTACTGTTTTTTTGTCTTTGTTGCTTGATCTTGACGCCTTAGCTCAGTGGCACTGATAATGCAAAGCATAAAAAGCGGCCTAACTATAAACAAGGCAGCCATCTTAGATGAATTAAATAATTAAATGGGCTAAGACAGAGCAAGCTAAGTAGGTTTAAAGTCACTAGGTGATGGGGGCACGAGTCTGCAAGCCAAAGGCTAAGCTAACTCCTGTAATCCCATTAAAACAAACTAGGATTCAGTACACCTTCTTGTAGAGCTGAAGTCTTTTTGGTCCTGAGACTTCAGGGAACAGGAGGCAAACTCTATCCAAGCCCTTGGAGAGCACTTCTCACCACAGCCAGAGAGCAGCAAGGCAGCAGGGCAACAGCAAGGCAGCAGTCCTTCACAGAAAGCAGACAGGTTAGTCCTTTGGGTAGCCAGGCAGTTCCTCTTGGCAGAATGCAGGTTCTGTTTCATGTTCTCTTCTCCAGGAAGTGTCTTGTCAGGTAGAGTGCCTACCTCAGAAGTGTCTTAGTTGGTAGGATCAGAGACCCTGTTGAAATACCCAAATGTGCCTTTGGAGTGGAGGTGACTTAAAAGTGTGGCTTAGAAGTACACAAGATCCCCTATCAGTTCCATCCTGTCTGCTAGGGTCCCAGTAGGGGGTGTTGCAGTCCTTTGTGTGAGGGCAAGCTGCTGTCCTTTGACATGTAAGTGTCCAGCCCTCAACCCTCCCAGCCCAGGAAGACCCATTCAAAATGCAGATTTATGCAAGTGAGACTGATTATCCTGTGTTTGGGGTATGTCTGAGTGAATGGACAAGGGGTGCTGTCAACTAAACCTAACCAAACGTGGATTGTAAGGCACAGAAGGATTTAAGTGCAGAGAAATGCTCACTTTCTGAAAGTGGCATTTCTAAAATAGTAATATAAAATACAACTTCACCAGTCCGCAGGATTTCGTATCACCATTCCGGCCATACTAAATATATCCTTCCTACTCCTTTCAGATCAGCAGCTACCACTCAAACAGTATATGTGGGTAGCTCCAATGTTAGCCTATGAAGGGAGCAAGCCTCACAGAAGTGTAAAAACAAATTTAGGAGTTTTACACTACCAGAACATGTAAACTACACAGGTACATGTCCTGCCTTTTGCCTAAACAGCACCCTGCCCTATGGGTTACCTAGGGCACACCTTTGGAGTGACTTATATGTAGAAAAAGGGGAGTTTTAGGCTTGGCAAGTACTTTTAAATGCCAAGTCGAATTGGCAGTGAAACTGCACACACAGGCAATGCAGAGGCAGGCCTGAGACATGGTTAGGGGGCTACTTATGTGGGTGGAACCACCAGTGCTGCAGCCCACTAGTAGCATTTAATTTACAGGCCCTGGGCACATGTAGTGCACTTTGCTAGGGACTTACAAGTAAATTAAATAAGCCAATTGGGTATGAGCCAATGTCACCATGTTTTGAGGAGAGAGCATATGCACTTTAGCACTGATTACCTGTGGTAAAGTGTGCAGAGTCCTAAAGCCAGCAAAACTGAGGTCAGAAAAAGAGAAGGAGGAAGGCAAAAAGTTTGGGGGTGACTGTGCAAAAATGCCATTTCCAACACTAACTTTTTGGATACCTCATCTTTAATGTTCGCCCTAACCTGGTCAGTCACCCTGTAAACTTTTTGTTACTCAGGAGGACTATCTCCAGTGTCCACATCATGTGTACTCAAATGAGTGACCCATGGGATCAAGGAAAACAATGAGGAAAACTGTCCCAACACCTGGTGACAGTCTCTCTGTTGCTCTGGGGTCAGTGAGGGAGAGAGGTTCACACCCTCCTCACACCCATCTTTCTCCTTAGCAGACAGGAGGTCAAGAAGAGGCTCACTCTCTTCCTCTACCCATCATCTGTTGCAAGGAGAATTGTCAATTCAGACCTCTCAAAGTGATGCTTGAGGTGGTTCACATGTAGGACCCTCATAGTGTTCCTAGGAGTCCACAAGTTCACCAGATGGGTGACATCACTCTTGCGCTCCACCACCTCAAAAGGACCAGTCCACTTGTCCTGGAGAGCACAAGGCTCCATTGGGGACATCAACCACACATTTTGTCCAGGATGAAACTCAACCAGAGTGGTATTCTGGTCCTATCACTGTTTCATAACTTCCTGGCTTGCTTCTAAGTTCTCTTGATCAAGCTTCCTGAAGTTGGAAGTCTGGTTCCTAGAAGCCAGCGCGTAACTGAAAACATCCTGTGGGGGCTTACTGGAGGTCTTCTTCAAGCCTTCCCTAACCAGACTCAAAGGTCCTTGACAGTGTAGCCATACAACAACTCAAAAGGGCTAAACCCAAGACCCTTTGGTGGCACCTCCCTGTAGGCGAATAGAAGGTATGGCAAGAGAACGTCCCACTTACTTCTCAAGTGCTCTGACAGGCCCGTGATCATGTCCTTCAAGGTGCAGTCGAATCTCTCAACCAGACAGTTTCCTTGGGGGTGGTAAGGAGTGGTAAACTTGTAGGTAGTCCCACACTCCTTCCACAGAGACTTCATATAGGTAGATATGAAGTTGGTACCCGTCAGATACCACCTCCTTCAGGAACCCCATGTGTGTAAAAAAAAAACCCCCATCAATGCACGTCCCACCACAGGGCAGTGGTTGATCTTAAAGGAATGCCTTCTGTGTATCTGGTGGCATGGTCCACCAAGACCAGGATAAACCTGTTGCCCATGGCTGTCTTGGGATCCAGAGGTCCCACAATGTCAATACCAACCCTTTCAGAGGGGGTGCTGACAACAGGAAAAGGTTGGAGGGAAGCCTTACGTTTTCCCCCACTCCTGCCACTTGCCTTACAAGTTTGACAAAACCTACTGTGTGCATCTGAGTGCCTGCACAAACGGGGCCAGTAAAAGTGGGTAACAAGCCTCTAAAAGGTCCTGTCCTGCCCCAAATGTCCAGCTAAATGTACATCAAGAGTCAAACCCAGTTGGCAGGTTCTGAAGCACTGGGGTACCACCAGCACACTGGCTGCCCCAGGCTCAGCAACTTTAGGCTCACTATGTAGCAGCCTGTCTTCCCAGTAGATCAAGTGTGATCAAGACTCTTTGACAGATGACTGGTCAGCAGCCTGCTGCCGCAAACCCTCCAGAGCAGGGCATGTCTTTTGGGCCTCACAGAATGCTTCCCTGGTGGATCATGCTTCCTGCTTCCACTAAGTCAGCTCAGGGACCTCCCCAAGTTCAGCCACCTGTTCCCCTGTAGGCTCCAGGGCATTTCCGTCATGTTCACCCTCCTCCTGGACCATGGGAACTTTCCAGTGTCCCTTGCCCCTCCTCCTTCTGGCAGACACCTGTGCCACTCTTACAGGCTCCATGGTCTCCATATCACCCTGATGGCTACCATGCACTGGGTGGACACACAAACCCACTCAGGCAGACCCAACATCTCCAAATGAGACCTGTGTTCCACCTCCTTCCAAGGGGGATCCTCCGGGTCATTGCCAAGCAGACAATCTACAGGCATGGTTGGACTCAGAGCTACTCTCAAGGCACCTGAGACCCCCCATTCAAAGTGAACCGGTGCCACTCTGCACATACTGCTCTGAGTTGTTTACTGTAACTACTTGGTGAAGTGTGTGGGGAGCTACCTGCTCCTCAGACACCAGGTGACGTCTCACAGTGGTCACACTGACTTCTGTGTCTCTCAGAGCATTCCCCTTCTGTCCATTTATGTCATCCATTGCCAGTACATTTTAGTGTTCTCAGGCACAAGGGTCCTCTGGACCCTCTCACTGTCCCCTAGTGAGACAAGGGTCATCTCATCTGGCACCCACCCACCTGGAACAAACTCCTTCTCAAGCGCTACACTGGCCAAACACTGTGACTGAGCACCAGTGGGTGCCAGTGCCCACTTAGGACATTTGGGATCCCCCCTCACATGATCTACATGGTCACATGCATAATGCTTGTGGGGACCCTTCCCCGTAGATTTCCCTGTAGAGACAAATGGCTTCTTTTCAAATGGTTTCTGGGAATTCTTACCCTTGGAACTAGGTTGGAGCCCTTTGAAGATGTCCCCCTGTTTACCCTTACCCCCCATTTATTCTGATGGGGACCCTGCTCACCCTTGGCATAGTCTCCCCCATGGTCTTTTGGACCCTGGTGCTCTTCCAACAGTCCGCTTCCTGTGCAAGCTTTCTGGGGTGAGTTAGCTTGCTGTTAATGAGGCGCTGGAGCAGCTCTGGAAAACAAAGACTGTACAAGTGTTCCCAAGCAATTACGTTGTAAAGCCCCTCACAAGCTGTTAACTTACTGCCCTTTACCCAGCCATCCAGTGACCTGCAAAAAGAGTCAACACATTCCAACCAGGTTTGGGATTATTTTTCTATGACCTAAACCTGTCCATGTACTGCTCAGGGGTGAGACCATGGGCCAGATGTATCAAAGCGCTTTGCTTTCGCAAACGGTGTGAATGCCCGTTTGTGAATGCAAAAAGCCATTTCAGAATATGTCAGAGGCATTCTGAAAGCAATTTTAAGGAATCGCTAAAATAGCGATTCCTTAAAATTGCGACCCTGTTTAGAGAGTCTCAAATTGCGACTCTCTAAATAAGAAATCGCAAATAAGGATTCCTTATTTGCAATTTCTAAAGCACATGTAAGAAGCAATTCCTTAATGTGAAGTGGGCATTAAGGAATCGCTATTTACCATGGTGGTAACCATGTGCAAATTTAAAAAAATGCATTTAAAATGCATTTTTTAAATGTACATGTAAAACACACATGCCCTTTTGGCATTTGTGCACCTTACATGTCCTAAGAAACGTTTTGGGGTGCAGCAGAGGGGGCTTTAGGTCCCCAGCGCCCTGGGGTTTATAATTTCCAAAATTGCGATTTCCAGTTAAGAAATCGCAATTTTGGAAATGCAAAAAATTCGCAAATATGGGCCTACAGGCCCATAGGTGCGAATGGGGCCGGTATCGCAATTTGCGATTCGGTAATAGAATTTGCGATTTTTAAGAAATCGCTATTACTGAATCACAAATGTGATACATTGCATTTTGTGAATCAGAAACAGTGATTTCTTAAAAATCGCTATTTCTGACTCGCAAAAGGCATTCTTGATACATCTGGCCCCATATCTTGTGAGTAGGGCGTCCTTCATGCTAGAGTAGGTGAGTCCCTGAGGACTCCCTAAGGATTTCAGAGTGTCCTTCCCCTCCACCTCAAATTGCTTCCAAAGATCTGTCCCCAATGTGCTTCAGGTACGTGTTAGAAATGGTGTTTCTGGTTGGCAGTCATTTTGCACTCTGTCCAGGCGGGGACCCTCACTCTAGTCAGGGCAATGGAAATACACACTTAGGTAACCCCTGGTCACCGCCTTGGTAGCTTCACACAAGCAGTCAGGCTTATCTCGAAACCAATGTGTAAAGAATTTATACCAACACACACAGTAATACAGTGAAAGCACAAACAAATGGATAGCAAACAAATTTAGAAAAATAGGCAATATTTATCTAAATCAAACAAGAGCAAAATGACAAAAATCCATCATATATATAAGTAAAGTTATGAACTTTTAAAAGTATAGATTCTTACACCTTTGAAAACAATGGAAACATTATTTTTTCACACAGACTCTGGTTTGCATCAAAAATAAAGCTGCACAGGTGAGCGTGCATCAGAAAAGTCACTGATGCATTGATTGCTTACTTGCAAGTGACGCACAGTGATGATGCGAGAGAAATACGGCCGCACGGTGATGGAAAACCTTGTTGGGTGGGGTTTAAGTCATTTTCAGCAGGCGCAAGCAGGTGTTTGCGTAATTTCTGCAGCTGTGTTACAGGTGATGCATCTATTTTCCAGCTGTGATGCAGGTGGTGTGTCAATTACAACAGCGAGGTGGGTGGTGCAACGTTTTTACAGCTGAGTTGCAAGTGGTGCATCGAAATTTTCCCAGGGTTTCACCTTTCAAGGACCCAGGGACTGGATAGGACACCGCTTGGCAGGGCAGGAGTCTCAGCAGAGAGTCCAGGGGCTGGCAGAGGAAGTCTTTGATGGCCCTGAGACTTGAAAACAGGAGGCAAGTTCAGTCAAGCCCTTGGAGATTCTTTACAAGCAGGAATATACCACAAAGTCCAGTCTTTGTCACCTTCCTCAGGCAGAAGCAGCACCTGCAGGATAGCCCTACAAAGCACAGACATAGGCAGGAGCAGCACATCTCCTTAGCTTTTCAGCTCTTCTCATTGCAGAGGGTCCTCTTGGTTCCAGAAGTTACTCTAAAAATCTGAGGTTTTGGGTCCACTACTTATATCCTTTTCTGCCTTTGAAGTTGGCAAACCTCAAAGGACAGTCACTGTTGTTCACAAGATCCTGCCTTGCCCAGGCCTGGTTCCAGACTCACACCAGGGGGTTGGAGACTGCATTGTGTGAGGGCAGGAACAGCCCTTTAAGGTGTAAGACACCACTCCTCTTTCCTCTCTAGCTCAGATGGCCCATCCAGACATGCAGGCTACACCTCAGCTCGCTTTGTGTCACTGTCTAGAGAGGATTCACAAACAGTCCAACTGTCAGTCTAACCTAAACAGGGAATACACAAGCAGGGAGAGTCACAGAATGGTTTAAGCAAGAAAAAACACACTTTCTAAAAGTGGCATTTTCAAACTGAAAATTTTAAAAAACAGCTTTACTGAAAGATGTATTTTTAAATTGGGAGTTCAGAGACACCAAACTCCAAATTTCTATCTGCTCCCAAAGGGAATCTGCACTTAAAATATATTTGAAGGTAGCCCCCATGTTAACCTATGAGAGAGATGTGCCTTGCAACAGTGAAAAACTAATTTGGCAGTATTTCACTGCTATGACATGTACAACACATCCGTACATGTCCCACCTTTAACATACACAGCACCCTGCCCATGGGGCTACCTAGGGCCTACCTTAGGGGTGTTTTACATGTATAGAAAGGCAAGGTGTGGGCCTCACAAGTGGGTTTAATTGCCAGGTTGATTTGACAGGGTAAAGCTGCATGCACAGACACTGCAGTGTAAGGTCTGAGCCATGTTTACTGGACTACTCATGTGGGTGGCAAAACCAATGCTGCAGGCCCACTAGTAGCATTTGATTTACAGGTCCTATTCATCTCTAGTGTACTTTACTGGGGACTTACTAGTAAATCTAATGTGCCAATCATGGAAAAGCCAATTGCACATACAATTTGCACAGGGAGCACTTGCACTTTAGCACTGGGCAGCAGTGGTAAGGTGCCCAGAGTACCAAAAACCGCATGACCAGAGTCCAGCACACAGTCAAAACATGGGAGGCAGAGGCAAAAATGACAGGGGAGACCACGCCAAGGACACCAGGTCTAACAGGAAACCTACCAAACCTGTACATTTTTTCATAGTAGACACCTAGGGCAATTTATGATGCGTTGACTTGAGGAGCTCTCATTGGGTCCGTCACCCAGAATCCTTTGCAAACCTCAAAACTTGACTAAAAAAAAAGATTTCTTCACATTTCGGTGATGAAAAGTTCTGGAATCTGAGAGTAGCCACAACCTTCCTTCCACCCAGCATTCCCCTATGTCTCCTGATTTAAATGGCACCTCACTTGTGTGGGTAGGCTTAGTGCTAGCGACAGGAAACACCCCAAAACGCAACATGAACACATCACATTTTTCCATTGAAAACAGATGTGTTTTTTGCAAAGTGTATAGCAGTGGATGTTGGTCTTTAGCTCAGCTGGCACATAGGGAAACCTACCAAACCTGTACATTTGTGGAAAAGACATACCTAGGGGAATACAGGATTTTGTGACTTGTGGGGTTGTCACTGGGTTCTGTCACCCAAAATCCTTTGCAAACCTCAAACTTGAGCTAAAAAACACATTTTCCTCACATTTTGGTGCTGTAAAGTTATGAAATCTGAGAGGAGTCACGAATTTCCTACCACTTAGCATTCCTTGTAGTCTCCTAATAAAAACGATAGCTCACTTGTGTGTCTAGGCCTAGTGCTTGCGACAGGAAATGCCCCGAAACACAACGTGGACACATCACATTTTTCCAATGAAATCGGATGTGTTTTTTGTTAAGTGCCAGCAGCAGCTATGGAAACCTAGCAAACCAGCACATTTTTTTAAAGTACACACCTAAGGGAATCCAGGATGGGGTGATTCGGAGAACTCTCACTGGGTTCTGTCACCCAGAAACCTTAGCAAATCTCAAAATTGGTCTAAAAGAACACTTTTTCATCACATTTTGGTGCTGCAACATTCTGGAATCTGAGGGGAGTCACAATTTCCCCCCACCCTTCCAACCTAATGCCCGCAACGCGAAATGCCCAAAATGTACTGCGGCGATGATAACTGAGGTGAGTGTACTAATTAGTCCTGGGATCTGGAACCATTCAGGGAAACCTACCAAACGCAGACATTTCTAAGAAATAGACACCCAGGGCAGTCCACAGAGGTGTGGCTTGTGTGAATTCCCTAAAGTTTGTTTACCCAGAATACCCTGCAAATATGAAATGTTGAATAAAAACAGTATTTTTCCTTACATTTATGTGGACTAATCTACAGGAATATGCATGGATTCACAAACATCTTACCACCTAGCATTCCTCAACTTGTCCTGATAAAACCCCACTGGTGTGCCTGGGCCTAGTGCCCGTGACAGGAATGGATCACACAAGGGTCAATGGCAGTCCTTGCATGACGGCTACTGTTGACCCTGGAGTGAACAATTCCTGATGTGGGCACTAGACACAGGCACCCAAGTGGGGTTGTGCTTTTATCAGGACAAGTGGGGAAACACTGGGTGGTAGGAATTTTGTGGATCCCTGCATATTCCTGTAGTTTATGTGACGTAAAAGCAAGGAAAAATAGTGCTTTTAATCAACGTTTCACCTTTGCAGGGTTTTCTGAATTAGATAACTTTATAGAATCGAAACACACAACACTTCCGTGGACTGCCCCAGGTGTCTAATTTTCTGAAATGTCTGGGTTTGGAAGGTTTCACTAAATGGCCACCAAGCCCAGGACCAAATACACAGGCATCTGTTTTACAAAACCAGACTGTTTTATGGTAGGTAGTTTTGATGTCTCCACAATTTGTTTTGGGCAATGCCCTGTCACGATCACTTGCCCACCCTCACAAGTGAGACAATGTTTTTCTCTGGAGACTTAGTAGAATGCTGGGTGGTAGAAAATATGTGGCTGCCTGCAGATTCCAGGACTTTCCCACACTGAAATGCAGGGCCAATGTTTTTTTCAAGCAAAGTTTGTGATTTCAAGGGGATTCTGGGCTAAGGAAAAGTGGTGAGAGCCACACAAGTCCTGCACCCTTGGACTCCCCAGGGACCAATATGATAAATGAATCCACCTCTCACACTGGTGGCTTTAGTATCTCCAGAAATGATGGCTTCAAAGCATGAATACTCAAAGTATCTGAATATTGAAACCAAGCCTTCTGAAGGTGAGCCTTAAAGCCACTTCAAGGCACTAAGGCCCATATTTATACTTGTTGACGCAAATCAGCGCTTGGGCAGATTTGCGTCATAAAGATTACCGCCGGCTAACGCCATTCCAATGTGCCAGCCAGCCGCCTTATTTATGGAATGACGTTACCTGGTGCTGCAGCCTGTTTTGGCGTCAAAGTAAATGACTCAAACCAGGCAGCGGAGGCGTAGGGAAGAGTGGGGGTTGTGCGTCAAAGAATGGTGCAAGTCAGGTTAGAGTAAAAAATATTGACTCTAACCTGACTTGCGCCATTTTTTTACATACAACCCCCATGGAAATGACTCTTGTCTTGGCAAAGACAGGAGTCATGCCCCCCTGCCCAATGGCCATGCCCATGCCCCTGGGCATTGCCATTGGGCACAGTGGCATGTAAGGGGGGCCAAGTTAGGCCCCCCATGCCACTTAAAATAAATAAAAAAATACTTACCCGCACTAACCTGCACTCACCAGAGATGGGTCCCCCCATCCATGGGTGTCCTCTAGGGGTGGGCTAGGGTGGCAGGGGGTGTCCCTGGGTGCAGGGAAGGGCACCTGTGGACTGCTTCCATGGTCTTCCACCATGGAAAAGAGCCCACAGGTGCCTTAACACCTGCCCTAACCCAGGCGTTAATTTTTGACGCACATCGTGATTAACTTAATTTTCCAGCTCTTCCTCCCAGCCGTGCGCCATTTTTGCCCAGTTGGATAAATATGGTGCACAGGTGTTTAAGTCATTTTTTGGACGGGAACGCCTAACTTGCATGTCATTAACCAAGGTGGGTTCACACATCCAGAAAATGATGCACACTGAGAAATGTTGACGTTCGTGGGGTCGGGCGTCAAAGTATAAATATTGTCTTAGTGTTGAGCTGAATTGGTGTTAAAAAAATGCTGCAAATCCGGCGCAAGCAGATTTTAAATATGCCCCTTACTGCTTTATGGTCCATTCACATGCAACTCACGCACAACACACAACACTTTCATACCACCTGCCATGTGCCCCATCTATCCAATCACTCCACTTACATCAGCTTACTGCCACCAGACAAGGGCCCATCACATTCATACACCACAGGACAGAATAGGTTTGACTACATTTTACCACCTGTTAAGTAGTATTCTTCTTCCTGAACATTACCGAAGGCGTGCGTAAGAAACCTTAACTAATGACTCCCATGATAGCTACATGAAGCTCAGGAAGACAGAGGTTTGTGGATGCAAGTTGGGGGAGTCCGAGTATGCCTTGGAAGGCCTATTCCATGAACTGAGCGAGCATATCGTCCATTGAAACTAAGGCATATTTGATGGTGAATGCAACCTAAGGTCTCTAAAGTAAAAATTCAAACAAATATTCTGTGGCACTAATTTACCAACACTTCTACTTTGGCTTTGAAAGTGAAGCTACAAATTGAGTTTGCACACTTTCAAACAAAGTTGAAATGTTGGTGAATATGTCCCACAAGAGATTTGTTTAACTTATTACACTTACTCTGGTTCTTGTTGGCAATCATGGTGGTCCTGGTATAGCATACCTCTAACAAGCACTTCAAAATTCAGCCCTGCCTTTAACATTTTGCTGCACAGGGTACTCCGTGACAATGTGACATATGTTCTGTCCACTAGTATGTGCAATGTGTGGACTATAATGCATGTTAATTGAACAGAATGCCTACTACTTTCTGATGATGGATAAAGGTGAGAGCAGGCCAAAAGAAAGTCCAAGATTTCCTGAAGTAGATGAAATTAAATTCCAGTGGTGCTTGCCTAAAGAAGCAGTAGCCCATGAATATTTGGTATCCATGCACAGCCACTGAAAAGTTTACCCGATGGCCGCCCCACCTCAGTCAATTTCCAAGAACTTTGTTTTGGTATGATGCAAAGTAAAGCAAGTAGGGACACAGAGGCCTGGCTGAGATGGGCACCAGGGACAGTAATAACAACTCTTCTGCCGCTTTCCATGCTTCGTGCACACTTTACAGCGACGACATGGATGATCCTTTTTGGGTGTTTTAGGAACGTGATCAGCAAAGTGTTGCTCCTGCAGCCTTGCCACATCCTCCGGAACATATGAAGTGGAGGGTGCTGCTTCTGTAACTGCAATGAGGCTTTCAATTGCAAACAACTGTAAGTCAAGGAAAGTTTTCCTGCGGTTGTCTGGCGATAAACAACACACGCATTGTAGCGCAGGCCACAGTGCCAGCTTTGCAGAGGTCCTTGAACAGTTCTACTCCTGTATAGAAATTTTCGACATAAAGATTAGAACCTTTATGAAGGAGTGGTGAGTCCTTCCCTGTATACCCCCTAAGCTGTACACATAGCCACAAGAGCTCTCACACAGCATGTACAGCTTGATTCCATAGCAAACTCTTTTGCTTGCAATGTCCTGTCTGAACAGCAGCCCTTTGTACAGGATCAAGGACTCATCAACTGTTATATTCTTTCCAGGAGTATAGATCTTTGGAAACCTGGCAGACAAATGTTCCACGACAGGCCAAATTTTGAACAAACTGTCATGGTCTGGATGTTCACAGGGCAATGCAGCAGAATTGTCACTGAAATGCAGCATGCACTCCAATAGCAAAAAACTATCTCTGCTCATGTACAGTGCGAAGATGGGGGATACCCAAACTGTGCAAGTCTTCCAGTAGGACTCCAAGTGGGTTTTTGCACTAACCACATTTTGAGTGTAAGGCACAAAAATATATTCAAATCTGCCAGCAAAGTGGGGGTCCACCGGCATGCCCTTGAAGGGGGCTCTAGAGTGCCTCCATGGTCCTTCAGAATTTGTTCTGCTCGCAGATTTGTTTACTGCACAATTTGCTGAAAGAAGTCAACATCCAAAAAGAGATGGACTTAGTCGACTGGCAAAAAGTTGGCATCAGCATCACCAGTAAAGGGTGGAATATGGGGCTGAAACAAAATCAGCGGGCTGCAAAGAGAGCACTTTCTCTGTGTTTGCCACCACATGCACCTGCTCTCTGGGTTGGGCTAACCCACTGTTGTACCTCTGAAGAGACTATGCTTGTGAAGGAACAACACGGCTGTCCTCAACATCTCCCTCAGAATCACTAGGAGAGGTGTCGTCGGATGGGACATCTCTGACTGAAAAATCACTCCCACATTCTGCCCCATTGTCCTCTCCCTCAGATGATGTCAAAGTATCTGCTGTCTCAGTCTCTGATCCTGCCTCAGAGCTCTCCACCATAACCTGATTTACTCCTTCAGCAGCAGTCATCCAACAAGACGCCATCTCTGCTGTTGGCTAAACTGTCCCTCTAAAGCACTAGCCTATGTGGAAGGCACAGAGGGTCACAAAGTTGCTCGTGAGTGTGTGTGTGTGATGTGTGCAACAGTAAATGTCAGTCACTTTACCTTCGCTTCTTTTCTAAATAAGCAGATTCTCTGAAGACACTGAAAAAAACAAAAAAGACACACTATTACTTTATCTTACCAGATACCCATCATCACAGCCTTTAGTGCCGGTGCCACCCAGAGCGACAATCATTTTTGGTGCCTCCCCTCCCATGAACTCCTCCTCAAATTCCCCTGCTACAACCCAGCAAAAGTGCCCGCATCTCTCCATAGCTCCCCTCGCACATAAGTTTAATTTGTTTTAAAGCAAAAGTAACACCTGGCTTTAACTAATCCACTCAGCTAAATACATATTAGCTAAGATACTCTTTATTTCATTAAATAAAGTATAAAGTGCTAAGTGCTAATTCCAGAAACAATGACTAAATATATATATATACATACATATATATATATATATACATACATATATATATATATATATATATATATATATATATATATTTATATATATATATATATATATCACTTTTTTAATATATATTTGTGGTTTATTTTGGGGCTGATTGTGGCCCCCAGAAAACAACACACATAAAAAAAGTTATCTATATAGCCATTGCCTTAGGGTAACAATCAGCCCCAGGTAAAGCACACATTTATACAAAAAAAGTCATATAGAGAGAGTCCCTCTCTCTCTCTCTCTCTCTCTCTCTCTCTCTCTCCCCTATATATATATATATATATATATATATATATATATATATATATATATACATACATACATACATACATACATACATAGGGGAGAGTGAGGGATAGAGAGGCTCTCTCTATATCACTTTTTTGTATAAATGTGTGCTTTACCTGGGGCTGATTGTTACCCCAAGACAATGGAAATACATATACTCTGAGATGGATAAGATGGGAATGGGTGGAGTGTTCTGAACTTGGATTTCCCCATCATAGACTGACCATACGGCATTACAGGACAAATAACTGGATGTGCTGCAGTTTCTGAATGCCGCCAATATAGATAGTATAGTGCCTACAGAAGCAATATAACGGTTCGTGGAAATTTCCATATTAAATGTTAGCTGTGCATAGTGCCCAAAGTCTCAGAAAATAGAGGCAACCAAATACTATTTGCCTTGGGATTAGTGACAGGTGAATGATTACTGGAGACGAGCAGTTGACAGGTACTAAAAAGGCACAGAAGTGGGCCTAGCACTGCAGCCACAAACTTGTCACTCAGATATAAGAGCGGGCCAGGTGAGAAGAACATGTTATACTCCTGCTGGCTAAAAGGTGAGAGTCAATATATTGTTTGAGTCCCAAAACGCCTAGTTTTGAAGGTTGGTTTGGGAATGTGGGAGAGCAGTCCTTAACCACGAAATAAAAATGGAACTAGCAAGAAGGGGTGATAAACTGCCGGACTACTAAGAAACATGGCAGGAGTGAACAAGCAATCTGAGAGCCCATTTGATGAACTTAGATGTCTGAATTGTGAAACATATAAAAAGAATGGTTCGATGGACAAAATGATACAATGAAACTATATATGTGATCTGAACTTCGCCAAAAAGTGAAAGTGATTTGTATTGTGCACCCTAGTATATAAAATGACAATGTTTGCGCACCATTGTTACATCGCAGATAATCTAATTAAGATATCATAATAAAAACAGTTGACTGGCATAAATGTGGTCCATTCCGTGTCTGAAAACGTACATAAAAGGCTGACAGAAGAAGCCACTAGGCTGAAGTGGCAATCAACGACTGTGCAGATAACTCATTCAAGGAAGACCCATTGGATGGGAACATAAAAAGCGGCCTTAGTGGCATTTAAAAGAGAGGCAACTTACAGGAAAACATTACCAATTTCCACAGCAGGGAAAATAGCCCTCTTGAAAATGGTTGTATTGCTTTGTTTGTTGTACGTATTTATTTACAAGTTTAAATTCAGAATACTAAAAATGTGATTGTGATAATTGACAATTTATGGTGAGACCTGATCTGGGGAGCACATATAAGTACCTTTGTAAGAGATTGGAGATCTATGTAGGAACTTGTGCTGCACTGCACATGTGCTGGAAAATGGAACACAACGAACCACCCACATATCTTTTTAACAAAAACTTAGGGACATCTTTCTACATGTATCTGGTCCAATAAAGCAGCATAGTTTGCACTCGACATACTGCATTAACCAAGAAAGGGAGGGAATGTACCCCTACCAGGTGTAAAACAATATCAATTTGCAAATTCTGAGCATTCATCCTCTAGTTTTCAAAAAGTGCATTCAATACATTCATGCATTCTCCATTGATAAAAACTGACTGTTAGTTGTGTGGGCACCAATCATTTCTGCTGAAAAGGGGAAGAGGTGCCTGGGGGCGGGGTGAGGGACAGCAACAGTTGCAAAAATGTAAATGGCATGTGTGGGGGGAAAACATGCGATCAGCTGAGGGTATACACTGAGACATGCCGAATAATGTAAAAATGTAAGTGTTGTGGAGGGTGAAAATGAAAATGCCACCAGTTGAGAATGACCACAACATTCAGAAAAAAAGGAGCCGAGGCAAAAGAAAAAAAATAGTCCACAGAAACTAACATAAACAGACAGCAGTGAACAACAACATGTAATAGGGTCAGTGTCCATGAGTGGGAACCAAACATCAAAAAGAGAGATAAATACTCTGAATGCACCACATAAAAGCAAGCATTTCTGAGCGACAAACTAAAAAAACATTGAACATTGAGGGGTGTGCCGAAAGCCCACCCCTCAATATAGTAGATACAACGTTTCTCATAACAACAGTGCATGTGCTGCCTAGGCAAGACCTAAAAAGTGTGGTTTTTGGCAAAAGTTCAAATCCTCGCAACATTTGGTATGTGTATGTTGCATTTATTTGATGTATGAATTGCTTTATTATAGTGCCAGGATTAAAAGTATTTTCATTTAATGAGTCAATCCTATGGTAGCTTGGCACAGCAGCAGTCACACTTAACTTAGAGGCAATGTGTAAATTATTTATGCTGCATTTTAAACAGTAATAAAGTGAACACACAACACAATAAAAATCCCACACCAGTTTGGAAACATTGAGTGAACTTTAATAAATTATTTCAGACTGAAAAAACTAAAATCCAATTAGTAGAACCTTAAATATGCAATTTAAGAAAATCTGGTATGTAAATCACCTAAAAGCACAAAGTGCCACTTGCAGTTATCTGACCATGCAAGACCGGGTGAAAGTCACAAAATCAGGCCAACCTCAATGGAATGCGCGCCAGATACAGGGACCACTGCACTGCTTAATTTGTAAAAAAATGTGTCATGGCTCACGTCGGGAGGCATCTGCAGATTGCACCGCAAACTTACTCGCCATGCTGCCAATGATAGTAACAGCACAACTACTAACCTTCACACTCCTATAAGTGTGACAATTCTGACTATTCTAGGCCCATAAAGCTATAAAAATGGCTTGGGAGGCAGGTAATAGTCATTTTTAATGTATATTAAATTAATGAATAGCTGTTGTTGTGGTCATCTCTGAAATAGCCAGACAACACCACCTTGTGGCAGACTGTACCCGTCCCTAGCACTAGAAACCACCAGCTCAAATTAAGCCCTGGGGACCAGGTTAGTCTCAATGAAAGAGATAACTTCAAAAGTCCAGCGTGAAGAGTTCCATTTGTGGTGGAGGAAGCTGCGAGGAGCAGGGAGAGCATCACAGATGGTCATGGTAGCACGAAGAGCAAGCCAGGCATCACAGGCAGCCGTCGCTCTAATCCAAAGATTCTGTTAGGAGTTGCAGATGATTGTTGCTGGACATTCACATTGGCGGTCACTGCAGGTAGTTGACAATGTAGTGTGAAATGCAGAACTTCTAATGCTGGGCATCACTGATGTGTTCTATGCCACAAATTCAGCTTGACCAGATTTGGCGAGCAGTGCAGGCAGCAAGATTTTTGCACTAACAGGCACTTTCACAGTCTCAAACAGCCCAAAACCTCAGGATTTCTTCTTTTCCTTAAGGAGTAGGCAATGAACCAGGACCTGAGGGGCACCTCTTGGGATCAGGAACTCACACCAGCAGAGTCCAGCAGAGCTCAAGCAGGTCCAGGCAGCAGGTCAGATCGGAAGGTACAGGTGGCCTGTGGAGCTTCTTAAGTCCTGTAGTTCAGAACAGGTGATCAGTTGCTGACTGTTGGAGTCACTTTAGTCTGGGATGGAGGGTCCAGGCTTCCTGCTGAGTAAGCAGGGCAGCAGAGTAGCAATGTGTCAGTCCTTCTTGCAGCAGTGCAGAACAATAGTCCAACTTCTTCAGTATCTACTCGTTCAGGGGTGTAGTGAAAGGTTGGGTCTGAGGGTTTATTATTTGTACTTGGTGCCATCTTTGAAGTAGGTGATGGTTCTAGAGGTCTCCAACCCCAGAGATGTTTGGAATTTCCCCCCTCCCTGGCCCCAGCTTGTCTAGAGTCACAAAAGACTAGTGTCAAACCCTTTGAGATCGTGCTAAGGCAGAGTCTTTGTCATGTGCAAGTGTGGTAGCTGACAGCTCCTTCCCCTCATCAAGTCAGAGATGACTTATCCTCTCATCACCTATTCACCTTTGTCAAACCATCTGGGATCAATGCATAAAGACAACCTGCCAAGCTACACCTAGTCATGTGACCCAGGATACAGGCTGCAGGCACCAAACGTCTGGGACATTCAAAAACCAACTTTCTAAAAGTGGCATTTTCTAAACTGTGACTTAAAATTCAACTTTACCACTAAAGGTTTGAAAGTAATATACTTAAGACTCTAAACTCAATATTCAGACCGGCTCCTATTTGAAAGTTAGCACGTATTAAATGTAATCAGGTAACCAAATACTATCCAATGGGGGAGGTGGGCCTTGCAGTAGTGAAAAATGAACTTAAGAGTTTTTCACTATCAGAACATGTAAAAGAAAACAGTATATGTCCAAATTTTGAAATATGCTAAATCCTGCCCTGTGTGCTGTTTAAGGCCTGTCGTAGGAGTAACATATGCGAAACAAAGGAAGGTTTAGGATTTGCAAAAAGCTAATTTTACCAGATCGACATGGCATTTTAAAACTGCACACACAGGTTGCACAAGCAGGCCTCGTTCATGTTTAAAAGGCTACTTTGTTGTGTGGCATAATCAGTGTCGCAGGGCTACTAATAGCATTTTATTACAGGTAGTACTTCTTTACTAGTAAATTAAATATGCCAATTGGATGTAAGCTATTCAACCAAGTTTAAGGGAGAGTGCACAAACACTTTAGCACTGGTTAGGAGGGGTAAGGTGTGCAGAGTCCTGAAAGTCAACAAAAATGGGTTCAGAAAACATGATGGTGAACTCAAAAAGACTGGGGAGACCTTGCAGAAAGGGTGAGTTCCAACAGCCATGTTTGCCTTTTATTATATGTTTGTCGTTGTCGCTTGAATAACTTGACATGCCTGTTAATGTTTTAAAAGCACCTGAATATAGGAGATGAATTCTTCGTGGCATTCCTCCATATGACTCTGTGTGCCTTTTGGAGCTTGACTGGTGGTGAAAACTAAGGTTTAGATTCACCAAGGTTTGGCACTATGCAACACAGCAAGACAATTTGCTGTGCTGTTTCAAATGGAGAGAGCAGAAATGTGCCATATTTACAACTATATGGTGCATTTCCTTTCTTGTTCTGCTGGCACATTATGTGTTGCCTAGCACCAATCCAGACACCCCTGCACAATAGTGTAAGGGTGCCTACTTTACACGCAAATAGTTTTAGTGCAGGGACACCCTCTTGCATGAAAACAATCTTCAGAGGCATTTTCAGCTTTCTATTTGTGCTGCAGAATGCAGAATGCAGAATGCAGCACATGTAGAAAGAAGAAATGATGGATGAGAAGAAGTAAAGATATATCTCCAATGTACATCTCTAAGGGGATGACATACAGAAGCATTCCCAGGCTTCTTAGTCTCAGTCAATCTGTTTTGAACTTGTCCCACTCTACAGAGTCACGCCGTTCTCTTTTTGCGGAAATTTGATTTATTGGCTCTAGAGCTTTCTGTATTTTGACACTTCTAACCAGTGCTAAAATGGATTTTAAGTTATACTTTTGAAAACACCACTGTTAGAAAGCTGTCATGTTCCTGCCATAACCATTTGGTGCCTGAAGCCTGTTCCTGGGTCACATGACTGAGTGTAATTGACCCTTGAACTTTGTTTATTTCCTAGCCACATACTAGTGGAATCACATGTACATGTATGGGAAATCAACTGTCATAATGAGGGGGTGGAGATTGACACAGCTCCAAATGCAACTGAATAGGCTGTACCCTGCCTTCACACAGGACTTGTCACCAGTGCATTGTTCAAGCAGCCAGCTTAGAACCAGGGCAGGTAAGTCAGGAAACGTCAGGCACTTTCAAAGGAATTACCTTTTCCTACTTCAAAGAAAGCACCAGGTCTAAAAATACAACCCTCAGACCCACTCTTCAGTTCACTTTTTGGACTTGTGAAATGACTGTTAGAGGATGGTTTCCTGTTGTGGTCTACTGTGAACTTCACAAGATTACTTTGCTGTACCTGGAAGGACTGTGACGAATGGTATGTGACAAGGTGTTTTTTGAGTGTCTTGAAAGAACGTGCTGATTGAGGGAAGAAGCGCAGGTAAGGTGGCCTCTACTGTTGCACGTATCTCACACACACCATTGATTTTGTGACTGTCTACGTAGGCTAGTGTTTTAGAGCAACAGTTTAGCCAACAGCAGAGATGGCATCTTGATGGATGACTGCTGCCGTCACTCGGGTTATAGAGGACAGCTCTGACATAGTATCAGAGACTCAGACATCAGATGCTGAGACAGCATCTGAGGGATAGGACAATGGCGCCGACTCTGGGAGTGATTTTTCAGTCGGAGGAGTCCCATTCGATAACTCCTCTTCCAGTACATTATGAGGGAGGTGATGAGGACAGTCCTGCTGTCCCTTCGCAAGCAGTCTGTGCAACTGGGTAATAGTGGGTTAGCAGGTGAATGCGGCGGTAAGCAGAGAGAGAGAGAGAGAGAGAGTGCTCTCTTGGGAGCTCCCCAATTTAATTCAGCCCCAAATTCCACCGCCCAAATCGTATTGTGGAGACATCAAAATAATCTATCGCAAAACAAACTGGTTTTGTAAGGCAGGCACCTGTGTTTTTGGTCCCGGGTTCGGCGGCCATATAGAGAAACACACTAAACCCAAACATTTCTGGAAACTAGACATTCGGGGGAGTCCACAGAGGGGTGACTTGTGTGGATTCCCCAAAGTTTTCTTACCCAGAATACCCTGCAAAGCTGAAATGTTGAATTAAAACTCTATTTTTCTCGCATTTCTGTCACAGAAACTACAGGAATATGCTGGGATCCACAAAATTCCTACCACCCAGTGATTCCTCACCTGTGTTGATAAAAACACTACCCCACTTGAGTGAAATTTGTGGCTCCTCTCAGATTCCAAAACTTTCTGTCACCGAAATGAGAGGAAAAAGTGTTTTTTTGGCCAAATTTTGATGTTTGCAAAGGATTCTGGGTAACAGAACCTGATCAGAGCCCCACAAGTCACCCCATCTTGGATTCCCCTGGGATTCTAGTTTTCAAAAATGCACTGGCTTGCTAGGTTTCCCCAGGTGCCGGCTGAGCTAGAGGCCAAAATCCACAGGTAGGCACTGTTTTCTATGAAAAAATGTGATGTGTCCATGTTGTGTTTTGGTGTATTTCCTGTCGCAGGCGCTAGGCCTACCCACACAAGTGAGGTATCATTTTTATCGGGAGACTTGGGGAAATGCTGGGTGGAAGGAAATTTGTGGCTCCTTTCAGATTCCAGAACTTTCTGTCACCGAAATGTGAGGAAAACGTGTTATTTTAGCCACATTTTGAGGTTTGCAAAGGATTCTGGGTAACAGAACCTGGTCAGAGCCCCACAAGTCACCCCATCTTGAATTCCCCTAGGTCACTAGTTTTAAAAAGTGCACAGGTTTGGTAGGTTTCCCTAGGTGCCGGCTGAGCTAGAGGCCAAAATCTACAGGTAGGCACTTTGCAAAAAACAGCTCTGTTTTCTGTCAAAAAATGGGATGTGTCCATGTTGTGTTTTGGAGCATTTCCTGTTGCGGGCGCTAGGCCTACCCACACAAGTGAGGTATCATTTTTATCGGGAGACTTGGGAGAACGCTGGGTGGAAGGAACTTTGTGGCTCCTCTCAGATTCCAGAACTTTCTGTCACCGAAATGTGAGGAAAACGTGTTTTTTTAGCCTCATTTTGTGGTTTGCAAAGGATTCTGGGTAACAGAACCTGGTCAGAGCCCCACAAGTCACCCCATCTTGGATTCCCCTAGGTCTCTAGTTTTCAAAAATGCACAGGTTTGGTAGGTTTCCCTACGTGCCGGCTGAGCTAAAGGCCAAAATCTACAGGTAGGCACTTTGTAAAAAACAGCTCTGTTTTCTGTCAAAAAATGGGATGTGTCCATGTTGTGTTTTGGGGCATTTCCTGTCTCGGGCGCTAGGCCTACCCACACAAGTGAGGTATCATTTTTATAGGGAGACTTGGGGGAATGCTGGGTGGAAGGAAATTTGTGGCTCCTCTCAGATTCCAGAACTTTCTGTCACCGAAATGTGAGGAAAACGTGTTATTTTAGCCACATTTTGAGGTTTGCAGAGGATTCTGGGTAACAGAACCTGGTCAGAGCCCCAAAAGTCACCCCATCTCGGATTCCCCTAGGTCTCTAGTTTTCAAAAATTCACAGGTTTGGTAGGTTTCCCTAGGTGCCGGCTGAGCTAGAGGCCAAAATCTACAGATAGGCACTTTGCAAAAAACAGCTCTGTTTTCTGTCAAAAAATGGGATGTGTCCACGTTGTGTTTTGGGGCATTTCCTGTTGCGGGCGCTAGGCCTACCCACACAAGTGAGGTATCATTTTTATTGGGAGACTTGGGGAAATGCTGGGTGGAAGGAAATTTGTGGCTCCTTTCAGATTCCAGAACTTTCTGTCACCGAAATGTGAGGAAAACGTGTTATTTTAGCCACATTTTGAGGTTTGCAAAGGATTCTGGGTAACAGAACCTGGTCAGAGCCCCACAAGTCACCCCATCTTGGATTCCCCTAGGTGTCTAGTTTTAAAAAATGCACAGGTTTGGTAGGTTTCCCTAGGTGCCGGCTGAGCTAGAGGCCAAAATCTACAGGTAGGCACTTTGCAAAAAATAGCTCTGTTTTCTGTCAAAAAATGGGATGTTTCCACGTTGTGTTTTGGGGCATTTCCTGTTGCGGGCGCTAGGCCTACCCACACAAGTGAGGTATCATTTTTATCGCGAGACTTGAGGGAATGCTGGGTGGAAGGAAATTTGTGGCTCCTCTCAGATTCCAAAACTTTCTGTCACCGAAATGAGAGGAAAAAGTGTTTTTTTGGCCGAATTCTGATGTTTGCAAAGGATTCTGGGTAACAGAACCTGGTCAGAGCCCCACAAGTCACCCCATCTTGGATTCCCCTGGGATTCTAGTTTTCAAAACTGCACAGGTTTGGTAGGTTTTCCTAGGTGCCGGGTGAGCTATAGGCCAAAATCTACAGGTAGGCACTTTGCAAAAAACAGCTCTGTTTTCTTTAAAAAAATGGGATGTTTCCATGTTGTGTTTTGGGGCATTTCCTGTTGCGGGCGCTAGGCCTACCCACACAAGTGAGGTATCATTTTTATCGGGAGACTTGGGGGAATGCTGGGTGGAAGAAAATTTGTGGCTCCTCTCAGATTCCAGAACTTTCTGTCACCGAAATGTGAGGAAAATGTGTTATTTTAGCCACATTTTGAGGTTTGCAAAGGATTCTGGGTAACAGAACCTGGTCAGAGCCCCACAAGTCACCCCATCTTGGATTCCCCTAGGTCTCTAGTTTTCAAAAATGCACAGGTTTGGTAGGTTTCCCTAGGTGCCGGCTGAGCTAGAGGCCAAAATCTACAGGTAGGCACTTTGCAAAAAACAGCTCTGTTTTCTGTCAAAAAATGGGATGTGTCCATGTTGTGTTTTGGGGCATTTCCTGCCTCGGGAGCTAGGCCTACCCCACACAAGTGAGGTATCATTTTTATAGGGAGACTTGGGGGAATGCTGGGTGGAAGGAAATTTGTGGCTCCTCTCAGATTCCAGAACTTTCTGTCACCGAAATGTGAGGAAAATGTGTTATTTTAGCCACATTTTGAGGTTTGCAAAGGATTCTGGGTAACAGAACCTGGTCAGAGCCCCACAAGTCCCCCTATCTTGGATTCCCCTAGGTCTCTAGTTTTAAAAAATGCACAGGTTTGGTAGGTTTCCCTAGGTGACGGATGAGCTACAGGCCAAAATCTACAGGTAGTCTCTTTGCAAAAAACAGCTCTGTTTTCTGTCAAAAAATGGGATGTGTACATGTTGTGTTTTTGGGCATTTCCTGTTGCGGGCGCTAGGCCTACCCACACAAGTGAGGTATCATTTTTATCGGGAGACTTGGGGAAATGCTGGGTGGAAGGAAATTTGTGGCTCCTTTCAGATTCCAGAACTTTCTGTCACAGAAATGTGAGGAAAACGTGTTATTTTAGCCACATTTTGAGGTTTGCAAAGGATTCTGGGTAACTGAACCTGGTCAGAGCCCCACAAGTCACCCCATCTTGGATTCCCCTAGGTCTCTAGTTTTCAAAAATGCACAGTTTTGGTAGGTTTCCCTAGGTGCCGGCTGAGCTAGAGGCCAAAATCTAGAGGTAGGCACTTTGCAAAAAACAGCTCTGTTTTCTGTCAAAAAATGGGATGTGTCCATGTTGTGCTTTGGGGCATTTCCTGTCGCGGGCGCTAGGCCTATGTACTCAAGTGAGGTATCATTATTATCGGGAGACTTGGGGGAACGCTGGGTGGAAGGAAATTTGTGGCTCCTCTCAGATTCCAGAACTTTCTGTCACCGAAATGTGAGGAAAACGTGTTATTTGAGCCACATTTTGAGGTTTGCAAAGGATTCTGGGTAACAGAACCTGGTCAGAGCCCCACAAGTCACCCCATCTTGGATTCCCCTAGGTCTTTAGTTTTAAAAAATGCACAGGTTTGGTAGGTTTACCTAGGTGCCGGCTGAGCTAGAGGCCAAAATCTACAGGTAGGCACTTTGCAAAAAACAGCTCTGTTTTCTGTCAAAAAATGGGATGTGTCTACATTGTTTTTTGGGGCATTTCCTGTTGCGGGCGCTAGGCCTACCAACAAAAGTGAGGTACCATTTTTATCGGGAGACTTGAGGGAACGCTGGGTGGCAATAAATTTGTGGTTCCTCTCAGATTCCAGAACTTTCTGTCACCGAAATGTGAGGAAAACGTGTTTTTTTAGCCACATTTTGAGGTTTGCAAAGGATTCTGGTAACAGAACCTGGTCAGAGCCCCACAAGTCACCCCATCTTGGATTCCCCTAGGTCTCTAGATTTAAAAAATGCACAGGTTTGGTAGGTTTACCTAGGTGCCGGCTGAGCTAGAGGCTAAAATCTACAGATAGGCACTTTGCAAAAAACAGCTCTGTTTTCTGTCAAAAAATGGGATGCGTCCACGTTGTGTTTTGGGGCATTTCCTGTTGCGGGCACTAGGCCTACCCACACAAGTGAGGTATCATTTTTATCGGGAGACTTGGGTGAACGCTGGGTGGAAGGACATTTGTGGCTCCTCTCAGATTCCAGAACTTTCTGTCACCGAAATATGAGGAAAACGTGTTTTTTAGCCACATTTTGAGGTTTGCAAAGGATTCTGGGTAACAAAACCTGGTCAGAGCCCCACAAGTCACCCCATCTTGGATTCCCCTAGGTCTCTAGTTTTAAAAAATGCACAGGTTTGGTAGGTTTCCCTATGTGCAGGCTGAGCTAGAGGCCAAAATCTTTAGGTAGGCACTTTGCAAAAAACAGCTCTGTTTTCTATCAAAAAATGGGATGTGTCCATGTTGTGTTTTGGGGCATTTCCTGTCGCGGGCGCTAGGCCTACCCACACAAGTGAGGTATCATTTTTATCAGGAGACTTGGGGGAACATAGAATAGCAAAACAAGTGTTATTGCCCCTTATCTTTCTCTACATTTTTTCCTTCCAAATATAAGAGAGTGTGTAAAAAAGACATCTATTTGAGAAATGCCCTGCAATTCACATGCTAGTATGGGCACCCCGGCATTCAGAGATGTGCAAATAACCACTGCTCCTCAAAACCTTATCTTGAGCCCATTTTGGAAATGCAAAGGTTTTCTTGATGCCTATTTTTCACTCTTCATATTTCAGCAAATGAATTGCTGTATACCCAGTATAGAATGAAAACCAACTGCAGGGTGCAGCTCATTTATTGGCTCTGGGTACCTAGGGTTCTTGATGAACCTACAAGCCCTTTATATCCCCGCAACCAGAAGAGTCCAGCAGACATAACGGTATATTGCTTTAAAAAATTCTGACATCGCAGGGAAAAGATACAGAGTAAAACATAAAGAAATATGGCTGTTGTTTTCAGCTCAATTTCAATATTTTTTTGTTTCAGCTGTTATTTTCTGTAAGAAAACCTTATAGGATCTACACAAATGACCCCTTGCTGAATTCAGAATTTTGTGTAGTTTTCAGAAATGTTTAGCTTTCCGGGACCCAGCATTGGTTTCACACCCATTCCTGTCACTAACTGGAAGGAGGCTGAAAGCACCAAAAATAGTAAAAATGGGGTATGTCCCAGTAAAATGCCAAATTTGTGTTGAAAAATGTGTTTTTCCAATTCAAGTCTGCCCGTTCCTGAAAGGTGGGAAGAGGGTGATTTTAGCACCAGAATCCCTTTGTTGATGCCATTTTCAGGGAAAAACCACAAGCCTTCTTCTGCAGCCCTTTTTTCCCATTTGTTTGGAAAAAACTGAGTTTTCACTGTATTTTGGCTAATTTCTTGGTCTCCTCCAAGGGAAACCACAAACTCTGGGTACCATTAGAATCCCTGGGATGTTGGAAAAAAAGGACGCAAATTTGGCGTGGATAGCTTATGTGGACAAAAAGTTATGAAGGCAAAGCGAGAACCACCCCAAATAGCCAAAAAAGGGCTCAGCACTGGGGGGGGGGGAAAGGCCCAGCAGCTAAGAGGTTAAGCCTAACGGCTTTTGTGCCAAGCTACCAGAGGATTAAGCACAGGTAGATTTAGCGACTTTCTGCAGTTTACCTTGACCGGGTTTGTGACTGTTGCTTGAACAGGAGCAACCCCCCCATTTAACCAACACCCAAATTTCTCACAATTTAGGAATGTAACAAAAACATGCATTGATACATGAGAACACCCATGCTCCACACATGGAACACCTGCCCACCCCAGAGTAACACAAGGCAGGAACTTGCGCAACCTTGCATTACTCCACAAACCACACAATGTGGCTTTGCTCAACTACGTTAGTCTTACTTAAGGGCTTGCATTGCCTTGCATCACCTAGCTTGATGCAACAGTAATGCAAGCCCTTAGCAAATCGGACCTTAATGTCCAGGAGCAGTGCCTAATCTGTAAAAGAATAAGGGCCGGATTTACAGTTTGACAGATGGGTTTCTCCATCACACATGTGATGGGTATACCGTCTGCTGTATTACAATTCCCATAAGATATAATAGGATTGTAATACGGTGGACAGGGTATCTGTAATGTTTGTGATGGAGTAACCCCATCCGCCAAACTCAAAATCAGGCCCTTAGTGATGGGACCCAAAGTTGTATTTAGAAGCCCGTAGCCGGTGCTTTGGATGTCAACATGGCAAAACCCAAGGATCCCTAGTATTGATTACACCTCATGACTCTTAAATTCACCATAAGACAGGCCTTGAATGTGATAGAGCTTAACATTTTAGTGAGGTCCCTTGTGTTGCAAAAGTCATCAGGACGTGATAGTTTAATTTTATGAAAATAAAAACAATGAAAAACGAATGTAGAAAGCTGCACTAACATGCAATTTAAATGTGCAAATGCTTGTATTTCAGGATTCAACCAAGGTGCCTTTTGAGTTAAATCACACGTTAGAAGGATTTAAAATTGATGTTAAACTGTAATTAAGACTTTAGACTAAAAGTTCATATGAAACAATATTGAATGTTTAGTGATTCGTAAATGATGAATGTGTTTAAAAGTATGTACAAAGTGAGAGAAACACAGTTTTCTGTTGTTTGCAATGAAATGCAGTAACAAAGCTTTTCCTTTTGAGGTGAAATGTATTATGCATACTAATGAAATATTTTTAATGCTGAGTGTAGAGGTTTGCATATAACATGTGTATTACTAAAATGTATTAATGAAATACATTTTATATTTTCCCTTGCATTACTGTGAATGAGGCCTGTCAAAGATTTTAATTTGTGGCTGTGCTTGGAAATGCTAATTCATTACCTAATGTGAACTTCATTCTAGGTTATGTTCTCATGAGAAGCTTAGCTAGTTGGTAATGGATTTTATTTTTTAAGTGTAGAGAGAATGTAGCGTAGTGTCTTTGACGGAAGAAAAGTGTGAATCATGGACTGCTTTTGTATACAATTGTTTCAAACATGCGTAGAGTCACACTGATGGGAGATGTTTCTATGACAGATCTGGGAAGAAACTGTACTGTTTCAATTTGGAGTCATACAATTAATTCCCATTGGATGGTGCTTATTCAAAGTGACATGAACTGATATATTTGATGAATAAGAATGGTGTGTGAATTCTAAAATATCGATGGACATTTGAACTTTGGAGCAGTTCAGAGCAGATTCTTGAAGTCTACAGATGCTGTTCAGATGCTTGATGACCCTGAAGCTTTGGTAATGAAGATTACCTGAATACTGTATCCCTTGAGAGGTATCTCCCTCTCTGCCCTTACCTTTGAAATGCCCTTTTAGATTTAGTAATTCTCTTATTATACTAACTGAGCTTCTGAGATGTTGACACATTCCCCTTTGCTAATCATTTGCCTAATCTATTTAGTGACCTGCAGTCCAAATTTATCTTTTTCAATTTTTTTACCTTTTTATGCTTTTTTGTGTTGCCCATGTGTGTTTCGCCCCACCCATGTATTTCCCTGATGCGGTTAGCTCTAGGTTTGACCTGTCCCAACCAAAGATTCGAACCTGTACAGCTTTGACATGTTTGAATTCCTACCCGTAGTGTGCAGAGAGGTTGTTGATTTTTGCTTGCATTATTTTGCATTTAGTGTATGTGTGACTGTTTGTGTGTGAAGGGGCATCTGCAATGTAATTGCTGCTGATGAGAGAAGTGAGCGTGACATCATGTTGTGCTTCATTGGTATTTGTCGGTTAGTATAAAGTTTCACTGGTATTAGTGGGCATTATCACATTGCTATTGGGTGAGAACAGTTTGCGAGAAAGATTGGAGGATTGAAATTGCTTATGATTCCATTGAAAATCATTGTACTTAATTGAATTTGATCAAACATGAAACTTGTCAAGGCATTGGGATGTGCGCTAAGAGGCGATGTGTTTATTCCAGTTAGAGAGGGTGCAGAAGTCCCACCCGCAGGAATCTCAGATTATCATGTGGCATTGCTGAAAGGAGTCTCCACATGTTTGTGGTCAGAACAATGGTGTAAAATGACTGAAAAAGAGGGTGCATTAGTTTTTCTCTGTTAGGGAATATTATACAATTTGAGGAGAATATTAGATGAGTCAAAGCCACCCCACACAATTTGAAGCCTTTGCTATTGGAGAACTTATTGCAAGACAGAGAAAGATGAAAAAATTCAAGAATAGAATGCAGAAAGCAATTAACACATTAGCAGAAGCTAGATGGGATGCAGAACAAAAAAAGTGGAGAGCAGACATATTAGATGTAGTGAGAATCTTTCTAGCTATTACAGAGGAAGTTGATGGGAGTACAAAACCTACAACTTAATAGAAACAGACAGCTAAGGCAGAGCAGACAGCAGAAGATGAGGGTAAAAAGGCAATCACATATAAGAGTGATTCAGAAGATGAGTTCATAAATCAGCTTTTGATGTATAGCTCCCCACTGTATCATGCAGTTGAGACAGGAACGAAAAGTGAAGTAGGGCCCAGTGTTGTCCTAAATGTATGGACTGCTCCAGTTGAGCAAACATAGAATCAAATAGCTCCAAGTGCACCTGCTAATTCAGTGACACATGCTCTCATGGTTATCCACCAGTTCCGACTGTTAATACAGCACAGCCCACTTCAAGTGCTGTTGCAAACCAAGCAGTGCTAAGCCCATTTATGAATCAGGTAATGCCAAGTCTTTATGTGAAGACACCTGGGCCCTTATTTATACTTTTTTAACGCCACATTTGCGTCATTTTTTGAAGCAAAATCGGCGCAAACTTACAAAATACAATTGTATTTTGTAAGTTTGCGTCGATTGTGCGTCAAAAAACGACGCAAATGCGGCGCTAAAAAAGTATAAATATGGGCCCTAGTGTGACTATGCCGTGCAGGATTATATTCAGAATCAGCCTATGCCTAAGTTTTTGTCAATGCAGACAATCTCAAATCCGACCCAACTTTCAGTACTGTTTTAATGTGTCAAAGTGCTGGAATGACAAGTCCATAGAATCAGACAAATCGCATGGGTCCAGATACAACACGAGGTCCAGAGTCTATAGGTCCAGTTGTTCCCTTGTATGTTTCAGGTAATTCTGAACATAATGCCCATTCAATAAATGTTTAGACAGTTCTTAAAAATCCAGCTGCATCTGCTGGAATATCATCAATTGGTATGCAGAGATCAATTTATTCAAGCAACTCAGAAATGGACAGATACGCTTCTTTTGTCCCACCTTTTACTCCTATACGAATTGCAGCACCTAACCAGATGTTGAATCGGGCAGGACCAGTTCTTAATGCAAGAATTCCAGAGGGAATCCCAGTTCCTTACATGGCCACCCCTAATCATATTACGAGGGTAAATTGCAGAACCCCAAAAGCAGATGTGCCCTAGAGAAATAATATTAGTTTGCAAGGTCTTTCAGCACATCAGTTGACAGATAGTTTAAACAATATGAGCCCACAAGGTGCAACAGGTGCGACAAATTGCAAGGTTAGAACTGAAGGCTTACCAGAGAGAGACAGGACAGTGAACGTGCCCATTCGAGATAACTTAATTAATTTTGGGAGCATTAGACATGGCTCAGTTGGAAACGTACACAGAAGATGAATTGCATGTAAGGATTTGCCTGAACAATTGCAGGAGATGGTTTTTCCTGAGGTTTGGGATTTTCAGGAAAGGATAAAGGACTTATAAAATGATGTGACCCAGTCAAAATAACAGTGAAGCCACAGCGTATCCAAGGATACCACCTTACAATATGACAGTCAAGACAATTGCATGAATAACCCCTTTGACTGAATGCTTGATTGAGGAGCAAGATGTTCAGAAGGGAATTTTGATAAGCCCTTGTAGCTCCTCTATTTTAGGATTGTGGAAGCCCAATGAAAAATACAACATAGGATCTGAGAAAAGTGAACACGATTTTTGTTCTATATTGTCCAATGGTACTGAATCCAACAGTGGTTTTGTTTTAGATCCCGTGTGAAGCACAGTGGTTTATGGTCCTTGACTTATGTCAGGCATTCTTCTCCATTTCCCTTCATGAAGATAGTGATTCCCTTTTTTGGATTTAAATTTGACAGTTGTATTTTAACATGGTGTCGTACTCCACAAGGGTATGTGGTATTGCTATCAATTTTTAATCAGATCTTGAAGAAGACCTTGGAAACCCTTAAAATGCCTTATGATTTAGCTCTAGTGTGGTATATTGACAACTTTTTGCTTGTGGCAAATGCTTGTGAAGCTTTCAAGGGAGATACCATAACTCTCTTCAATCATTTAGGAGACTATTGGCATAAAGCTTCCCCAGCAAACTTGCAGTACTGTACAAAGGAATTCCAATATTTAGATCATCACATAGAAAAGGGGGCAAACAAGGTGTATGAAGACAGAATTTCAGCAATCATGCAGATTAATCCCACAGTTACTCTGGGTGAAGTAAGAATGTTTCAGGGAATAATTTTCTTCTGCCACCGATGGATTCCAAATTTCTCCCTTTTGTCCAAGCACTTACAGAGACAGAAACACAAGGATGTGTCTGATCCGGTACCATTTGATGACGAATGCATGCATGCCTTCACCGAGCTGAAAGGAAGCTTGTGCCAAGCCCCAGCTCTGGATTTGCCAGATTGCAACAAATGTTTTTCTTTGTTTTGCTGTGAAAGGGATGGATGTGTTCTCTCAGTTTTGACACAGTTGCATGGAAATGCAAACAAGCCTGTGACATATTTTTTAACCAGACTTGATCCTGTAGCTGCAGTGTTGCCTGGTTATTTAAGAACCATGGCCTCTCTTAGCGTCAGCATTGAGCAGTGCAAAAGCAATGTTATGCACCATCCACTAAACCTTTTTATCCTCCAGTCAGTGGAAATTTTGGTTACCCTTACCAAGACTCAATACCTTACTAATGCATGTTTGATCCGTTATGAGCAAGTTATAGTGGGTTCCTGAAATGTCAATATATAAAGATGCACTGTATTGAATTTAGCCACTGTTTTGCCAAATCCAGTTGAAAATGATGGTGACCATGAGGATGAGGTTGAGCATGACTGTCTTGACGTGATAGAACTGTGCAATAAACCAAGACCTGACATTAATTCGCCACGGGTATTATGACCCACACAGAGAAATCCGCCACTATACAGACACCCACACAAGTCCGCCACACCAAAGGTCAGTGATAAACTTGCGATAGCAAAACCCACACCGTCACGCCAACAGGAATACGCCCACAGTATCGTGATCCACAAATCAACGCGGCGATCTTTCAACCGCGGTAAACCATTGGCGGTGCACACCATCATGCTCAAAATACACACACACTTACAAAACACAACCATATTGGACATTTCAAAATACACACACCTAACACACATAAACACACCACACCCACAACACTGGAAAACACACACCCACATTACCCACAACCCCTTACAGCGAACAATTTTGAAGAAGCAGAGAGAAACCGTGACGTTTAGTATGAGTGCAAGCGAGCTTAAAAACCAGGCCACAGGTAACACAGTGCTATGTACAGTTCACACATAACTATTACATGCAGCCAATTTTGAATGGCAAAAGACATAAATGTTCCATCGCCATGAATGTTTAACACTCACAATGCTAGTAAATAAACAGACATACCACCATGAAATAACAGGATTGTAACTTTTAGCCTATTGAATAACAGTCCCAGAGCTGAATCAGTAGGCCACAAGCAACTCTATACTGAGGTTTATCAAAATGTAACTATAGCATTCAGACCAAACATTCTGCTAGGGTAATGCTTGGAAGTCATTGGATGGAGAGACCATTGGAATAGCAATCTCTCTTTCTCTCTTCCATCCCTTTTTGGAATGGTAGAGAGAGAGAGAGAGAGAGAGAGAGAGAGAATGAGAGAGATTGAGAGAAACAGAGAGATTTGGGCAAAAAAGATAGACAGAGAGAACATGCATCTTGAGGGTCTGAGAGCTTCATCACGAGGCCACAGTTAGCTCTGTGTTACACATTCTCCAGATATATCTATGACATTCAACCCAAAGATTTTGAATGAAATAAGATATAAATGTTTCATCACAATGAAAGTTTAACTCTAAAACCTCTAGTAAATAAAATACATACTACCATGAAATACCAAGACTGGAACTTTCAACCTACTGAGTGTGAGTACAAGAGCTGTAACAGTAGTCCACAAAAAACTCTGTTCTGGTATGGATCAAAATGTAGCTATAACATTCGAACCAAACATCTTACTAGTGTGACACTTTGAAGTCATTGAATGGAAAGACCATTGCAATATCAGTCCCTCATTCTCTTTCTCTATTCCATCCCATTTTGGGATGGAAGTGAGAGAGGAAGGGAAGGAGAGAGATAGAAAGCGAGAGATTTTGAGAATCAGAGAGATATATAGGGAAGGAGATTGACAGAGAGACATTCAGAGAGAGAGAGAGAGAGAGAAAAAGAGGGAGTTTTTTTTAGGCATTGATAAATCTCATACTGAAAATTAAATATTTAAAGACAAATTGAAAAGACAAATGCATTTGTCAATTGAAAGGTGTGAGATCACCTTTCACTATGTACCATAAACCTGTGAAGTTGAAAATAAATTAAAGTAGGTAAATTACTTTAGAGACATCTAAGCTAGAAAGTTGTGGCTTTCAGTATGAGAGCCTGTGAGCTTAACCTCTATGCCATAGGTAACTCAATCCCATGAATATTCCAGACATAACTATGATATACAACCTAAAGATTTTGAATTGAAACAGACACACATTTTACATCACAATGAATTTTCATCACTTAAAGTGCTTGTAAATAAGCAGACATACTACCATGAAATACCAGGATTGGAACCTTCAAAAGATAGAGGGCCAGATGCACAGACCCAATTTTGTCATTTCGGTAGTCTATTTACTGAATGGCAAAAAGGGTTTGCGAGTTGCATTTATGAAGGGGCGTTCCCTTCCTAATTGCAAGTTGCAGTGTAATGTATAAGGAACAAGTCTTGGCAATAATGCATCCTGAGGGCCTCGCAGGAGTAGAATGAGGCCTGGACTCTGGTAAGACAAATCTTTACTACTCCCCCCACCTGATTGCCATCACAGACTCCTACCCCTACCCTCACCCCATCACTCCACCACCTCACACACACCCCACCATCACAACCCACCCATCCCAATACCAAGCCCTGCATGCAACACCAATGCATGGACCCCCATCACATACCTACATGGACACCCATCACCACAGCATGCACACTAGTGACAATCACTTAGCCAAACCAAGCACAACTCACACAAGCAAAAGCTGTTGTGCTAATAACAACCATAGAGGGAAACATATCCATGCACAAGATGGCACACGCAGATACAATAACACTGCATTTACATCCCCACAGGACCCCCACTCAACGTCACCACAGAGGAGGTGCCAGCCACATCCAGTCCCCCCACAGAAGAGGCCCACAGTGATGACAGCAGCTCTGCAGGCCTGGATCAGGCTGATCAATCTGGCCCATCAGGGACCTCTGGACAGTCAGTGACCCAGCCACAGTTTCAAACTACCACAGAGCCTCCCCCCTCAGGAAACACCACCACAGCACCCACCCAGTGGGCCCATACCTCTGTCCACAGGACACGTCAATCAGCAGTGTGTCCACCGCTACAGGGACCCCAGGCAACCCCACAAACACAGGACGATCATGGACCTGGGGTCAGTGGCAGTGGGCACACGGTTCCGGGGACAGAGGCACAGGACAACAGGGAAGCTGGGAGGACTGCTGTGTGACAGGGGGAGGACAGGCCCAGGGAACTCTATCTCCATGAGACACTTGCAGGGATCCTGGGAGTATACCACCATTCCCAGGAGATCAGGGCCAGATACTGTACAAGTTGCAGGAAACCCAGCAGCTGCAGGAGGGGCAGTACCTGGGGATCAGGGAGGACCTGAAAGACATCCACACCACCCTGGTCACCATTGCAGGGGTGCTGAGTGACATGGCCAACACCATGAGGGAGGCAGTGGCACACCAACGGGCCCCTGACACTAGCCACACTGATGAACAGCCCTCCACCTCAGCCGGTGCTAGTGGACAGGATGCCCTGCCACAGCACCAACAGGCCACCAGCACCCCACCCCCTGCAGAAGGAAAACCACCCCACAAACGGTCCCTGCGATCCAGGCAGAACCAAGAGAACATTGCCAAGACCCCCACCAGGAAATAAGACTCTCCTGATTGTCACCCTTCTGTCCCACTCTGTCACCCTGTCCTCCTTTAACTGCCATTGCTCCCCTTCCTATGCCCCGTTGGACAATGCACCTGGGATACAAATAGACTGGACTCTACCCAGGACTTTCCTCCATCAGCAACTCAGCCCGTTGCAATACCCCCTACACTTATTAGCACCTAAATAAACACACTTTGAGTATGGAGTCTGTGGATTATATGACAAATGTATTAGTTTCACAAACTGTAAACATTGCAATTCTAATCTACTGTAAAATTAACATAGGTATGACCTGTAGTGGGCAGCAGTAAACACACCAGGAGCCAGAGTGGGGCACAGATATCTGAAAATAGAGATGCCAAAGGGTATAGTAAGTGGCCATAGAAATAGGGAAATCAGGCTGCCATGTTCAATGTCAAACACAATACTGCAATGGAAGGTGAAGTTACAGTGTCTTACCTTTGTGTCAATGGAAGTACTGTTGAATGAGTGTACTTCTGTTGTCCACATCTTCTTCCTCTGCCTCCTCTTCATCACTGTCCACATAATCCACAGGCTCCACTGCTGCCACATGACCATCTCCAGGCTCATCCTCCTGCAGAAAAGGCACCTGGCATCTCAAGGCCAGGTTGTGCAACGTGCAACAATGATCTGGCACACCTTCTTGGGTGAGTAGTACAGGGATCCACCAGTCAGATGGAGGCAGCGGAATCTGGCCTTCAGGAGGCCAAAGGTTCTCTCAATGATCCTCCTTGGTCGCCCATGTGCCTCATTGTAACGTTCCTCTGCCCTTGTCCTGGCATTCCTCACTGGGGTCAGTAGCCATGAGAGGTTGGGGTAACCAGAGTCACCTGTAAATATCGAGGGATGCCTGTTAGCCACACATTCACCCTTAGGGCCAAACCCACACCCATATACATACATCAACTGTGTTGGGACTATGGGCTCACCTATTAGTCACATCCTGTACCTCTGGAGTTGAGACATCACATTTGGAATGCAGCTATTCCTCAAGATAAAGGCATCATGCACAGAGCCAGAATACTTGGCATTGACATTGGATATGTCCGCCAGACTCACCATCTGCACATTTAGAGAGTGAAAGTTGTTTCTATTCCTGAACACTTGTTCATTTCTCCAGGGGGGGGACAAATGCAATATGTGTACCATCAATGGCACCAATGATGTTGGGGATACGTTCCAAGGCATAAAGTCAGCCTTCACTGTGGCCAAATCCTCCACCTCGGGGAATACGATGTAGCTGCGCATGTGTTTCAGCAGGGCAGACAACACTCTGGTCAGCATGTCTCAGAACATCGGCTGAAACATCCCTGATGCCATGGCCACTGTCGCTTGGAACGAACCACTTGCCAGGAAATGGAGCAGTGACAGGACCTGCACTAGAGGGGGGATACCTGTGGGCTGGCGGATGGCTGAAATCGGGTCTGGCTCCAATTGGGCACACAGTTCTTAGATTGTGGCTCTATCAAGTCTGTAGGTCAGGATAATGTGCCTGTCCTCCATTGTCACCAGGTCCACAAGGGGTCTGTACACAGGAGGATGTCTCCTTCTCCTATTCATCCTCAGCGGTTGAACTCTAGGGTGAAAAACGGTGGACAGAGGGTCATATTCTTGCAGATGTTAAAATAAATATGAATTTCTTCCTTTACAGAAATAGTATGTGAACTCGAGAGTCAGTTGATGTGCCAATGTCTGCTGTGATGCATTTATGTGCCATGGCCCGTGCCCCCCTGAAATGGCGCCTGCCTGACCTGTGAGGCTAGATAAGAGGAAATGAGGTAATTCTGCTGGCATTGTGTGCCGTCGCGGTCATTGGGCCCTATGGGGTCCAGGAGCCAGTGGCGATGTCCGCCGGTGGTGACGGTACGCACCGCCGCGGACGTGACCGCCATTTTCTATCTGTTCACTCACTTGCTATCTGACCTTCAACAGGAGAGGACCTACACTGCAAGTGCTGCTGTGACCTGTGTCTGGAAGCACGAATGGTGTGAGTGTCTGGGGAAAGAGCCCCGCGTTCACTTTGGAGGAGTTGGAGAGATTGGTGGGTTGGGTCCTACCCAAGTACACTTTACTCTATGGTCCTCCAGACAAACAGGTGAGTACACTGTGAGCATGATGCGTGGGCCATGAATGTATGGATTGCTGTGTGTGTAAGCATCGTTTGGGGGGTCAATGTCTGTGCGTAAGGAGATGGGGGGTATATGGTGGGCCATGAGTGTAACAGGCTGGACGGTATGACTCATACCTTTTTCTATGCAGATTTTTCTGCGCCCATCACCCATCAGAAAAAGGGTATTTGGCGTGCCATTCGCAAGAAGGTGCGGAACCTGGGGGCCTTTGACAGTCGGAGCACCCAGTGCCGCAAATGGTGGGAGGACCTGTGCTGCTGGGCAAGGAAGACAGCAGAGGCCCAGCTGGGGCGGGCCTCCCAACGAGGAAGGGGTGCCCATTGTACCCTGACCCCCCTGATGTTCAGCATCCTGGCGGTGGCCTATCGGGAGTTGGATGGGTGCTTGAAGGCATCACAGCAGCCACAAGAAGGTGAGTACAGATTCAGAATCATGACTTTGCGCGTGTTAAGGTTTTACCAGGTGGGGGATGTGGGTTGTGGGTGCCCCTAAGCCAGGGCGAACATTGCAGGGTAGGTCCCATGTTGGGCAGGCTCTGAAGCACTCCAACCCCAATAGTGTTATTGGGCATCTACTACTGGGCAGGGTCCTGTGGGTTTCAGGTGTGCATCTATTGGCGTTAGGCATTGTACCCCATGGGCTGGTGACTAGCATTGTAGCTGTCCATTCCCATTAGGTTGTATCGTAGAAGGCTACAGCATTGGCATTAAATGATTCTGATTTTTCACTTGGGGTTGCATTTGTCTTGCAGGAACCATCAGTAATGAGCTCTGATTTGCTCCCTCAATCTGATTACCTTGATTCCTACCAGGATTCAATTGGCATTCCCTCTTCCAATGTCCGATCTTATTATAAAAATGGCAGGCAATCATTTTTCTTTAAAGTCGCTACATCTGCATTTGTAATCATTTCATTTGATACTCCTCTTCCCCTTCCCATCATCACTTGATTTCCTGTCTACTTCACCCCTCTCATCCCTTGAATTCCAGTCATGTTATCCACATTCTGAAACCTTGTGGTACTGAAAATTCTGGACCCGTGTTATAAACATCGTCGTATCACAACGATTTTGGTATCAGCAGACCGAGAATGATTAGAATAGTATGCACAAGCATTGTATTCATATTCGGGTAACGAAATCACCCGAATATCAGAGTTTCCGTCCTGAACCCTCGTGTTCCATTTAAACGACAGCCATTTTGTGATTGCCCTCACATAGGCCAATGTCTAATGCTGAAAACGAGTCTGAAGGACAAGTACATCTTTGCTGACTCCTCTGTGACCTGGACAAGCTGACTCCACTGCCTGAAGCCAAACCTGTTCGGGCAGTTTCTTTCCCAGTGGCCGAATGAGATTAGTATCAAGGCACAACACATCATAAAACCTTTCATCACACACAAACCATACCTAATCTTACACGCACCTGTCCCTGTTTCTTTCTTTATGACTTGCTTTACAAGGAGGAGGTGCCTGTTTATATTGGGGGTCCGTCGATATCTGATGAAAGTACTGAGCCTTGCCGGGTAATTGATTGAGGGCTGGACAAACTGAAATATGGGCTTGTCATCATAACCCTGCTATTTCTTTGTAGTGAAAATATGTGAATGGTCAACTGTAAAATAAGGAATGTTTGCCCAAAGCATAATATTTTGTATAAAAGAGAAGGTTAACTTTGCAAGAGGGACAGTCTCCTGAGAATATACACCGTGTTGTACTTCTAGGATACCTGTTACTGGCTGCAGCCAATAAACAAGATCTTTGACTTCACCAAGACTCTGTGTTTCTTTAGTCTGAAACAGGAAGGACTCGAAGTCTTAGGGTGTGTTCCCTGGCACCACTGGGTTCTGAAAAACCCAGTACTTCAACCTCTACTGTTTCAATTTTGTTTGTGCTAGCACAAATATCTCCTTTATTTTTCTCTGCTTCATTTCTTCCTCATCGCTACAATACTGAGCATACTTCAGTAGCTCATCTAGAGATTTAGCCCCACAATTATACTTTCTTAGTGCTGCATTTGCGTCATTTTTTTATGCAAAAGCGGTGCAAACTTACAAAATACAATAATATTTTGTAACTTTACGCCTCTTTTGCATAAAATAATTACGCAAATGCAGCTCTAAAAAAGTATAAATATGGGCCTTAGTCTGCCAACAAAACAAAAAATTACAAAAAAGCTCAAAAGTAATCGTAAAAAAACTCTCATAAAACTCTTGCAGAGTTTTCTTAATCTCTTGCTGCATTATGTTCAGTTTGAAGTAATTCAAATCCTCAGGAGGTATTCTCCTCTTTAGAAACTCAATCACCTCATTATATTTAGTGATCACTACAGGAGATGGCACATTTGTACCATCCTTCCTCTGGGGTTCTTTAGTTGGCCATTGAACAGCTACTTTACATTCAGCCCATAAATCACTCAGCACTACTATGTCAAAGAAAATATCTAAATCATGGGTACTCAAACTTTTTGCTGGGGCCAAAACTACAGTCTGGTTTGCAGCCGAGGGCTGCACCGATGGGCCTTTGGGGAGGTGGGCATGGCAAAGGGGCAAGAGGCAGGGCTACTGGTGTAAAAAAACATTACTAGACAATGCTGTATTTCAAAGCCCAGAAACATAAAGAAACACACACACACAATACAAGCAAACACATGCCAAACTCGCACACATACTATATACACATAGGCACCTACACACGCCCCACGAGCACATTCCACGAGCCTCCCAAATACACGCACATACCTAACACAAACACACACACAGACACACTATACACAAATAGGCACATACCCAATAGAACCACAAATACATCCGTGGATGCACACATTATTCACACACAAAGACAAGCACGCAAACAAACATTCTGTGCATTACACATTCAACTCAACACTGGATCAGCGCCTTTGATGTATGCCGCCACTAAAGGTTTGTGCTCTAATCAAATGTACATTTTGAGTGCAGTCTGCTGGGCTTACCACCGAAAGAGCTGAACATTATTTCCATTAAGGTTTTGCTGAGCTGTTCACACTTTCCCACCTCACTCTGTGTTTGTGTAAATGAACACAGCATTCCCCTTACATTATTTTGCCCTGATAACTCAATCAGTATTTAGAAGTGATGACCAGGAGCCGCAGGAGCAGAGGGGTGCTTTACATATAATAATGAGCAGAGGCAGGGAAGGCCCTGCTTATTGCTACCGCTTTCATGGGACTTCAGGTGGAAAATACTACACATAAATATGGTAGGAAAGATGCAGTGCTCGAGAATCCCACAGAAACAGAAACACAGGTATACATACCTCTTCCCACTCCACATACACAAAGGCACACATATAAGCAAATCAGGGGCACGCACAATCAAACATAATTAAACACACATAAGGCACGCTTATTATCGCACAACCTGATGCATAAAACTGGCACCCTAACCCATTAGAACTCCGGCAGTTGCTGTGCACTTCAACCACCATTACTACCATTAGGCTTCAGTTTCTAAGAATGCAAATAAATAAAAATTAGGCAGACTAGAATTATGATCAGTGCTTAATTTGTGCTTGTTGTTTCCGGTGCGGAGCACCAGCACTTGTTTTTGAGGTCCGGAGCTTATTTTTCTGCCTCAACCATTTATTGTGAGCAAAAGACTCATATAGGAAAGACAGAGGAGGAGAAAAACGAAAAAGCGTCACAAAGGGAAAAAACAGAAAGCTGCAAGAGTGAGCTAAAGGGAGCAGGGAGGGGCTTTATATGGATTGAAGAGGCCCAAGATGGCTTCAGGATTACGATGCCTCAGTATTCCGTGTTCACACATTTAAGTGCAGCAGCCTGCGTGTTGAAGAGGAGGGATTCGGGCATTGGCACGTTTTTATTTGTAAATTAAGCACTGATTACATACAACCCCCAAACCCCTGAACCCCAGACCACCCATAGGGGAGCATATCGTGGGGGCTAACCTTTAATCAGGGAGAGTGAAGAGACATTGATGCAGGCGGCGAATGTATCAGGAAGCTTCCAAAAGACCGCTTAAAAGTCAGTAACTTTTAAAGGGTCTTTGCGTCCTGCTACCACGTGTGACGTCACCCCGGCTCAAGGGCAGGAAACACAAAAGAGGCCTCTGGAATGGGAGGCATGCACAGCAAAGCTGCTATCACTCATGCTCCTGCGGCCCTCTTTTGTGTTTACCAGAAGGACATAGTCATAGACTCGTAGAGTCTATGTTTAGGAAAAAAGGTCCGCGGGCAGCCACAGAGGTACTATGAGTACCACAGATCTAAATCAACCTTCAAGAATTTTTACTATTTCACAAAACTCTCAATGGTTGTACCATTGAATGGGACTATCTCTTAATTTTGGGAAATTGCTAGTAAATGCTAAAGATCACCGCTGCTTCATGGGACATGTATGTATGCTTCAGTCAGGGCCTCTCTTAATGTATAAGTAGTAATGGTTTCCTTCTTTCCTGATTGCTCCTCAATTTTCTTTTTCTCTCCAGCTTCCTCAGCTAATTGCTTTTTCTTTTCCAGCTTTTGTGCCTATTTCATCTGGTATTTTTCCATTGCACTTCATTTGCGGGCGCATTTCATTATTTCAGTGAGAGGCTTTCACAGACCTGGTGTGCACATATTTGTAATAGTTTTATCATCCAGTTGCACTGTAAAGCTTCTCATGAGAGGCACAATTTTAGAAATATCAATATCATATCTGTTCGCCTATTCTGTCAACTGGTCATGCACTTGCGCTGCCCTTCTAGCAATTTCTTTACATAAATAGACCAGTTACTTTTCTCAATAATGTTCAATATATTCCAAATCTAACCAACCTTATGGATTTCTTCCAATTCTACTTTTAACTTTGGTTTATTCATTGGTCTCTCTTTGGAAGATTATTTTAATAATTCAACCCTATTCACTTTAGTACTAGCACTTTGCTCCTCAACCTTCTCTATCCTTCCACACTTTATGATAACCTCCTGTAGCCACTCTGTGACCCATACTTTCCTTAATGTCTTCTCATCCTATACAGGTGTTGACAAACCAAGCTCACTCTCTCCTAATGTCATAACTTTCTGTGGCAGTGTCCAAATCATACATTGTGAATTCTGTGAGGTTGGGACAAACCTATTTAACAGAGTGTCCCCAGAGGTTTTTCTGTAGTGTATGTGGCATAGTGGTTATGCTCTCAGACACTCATACTGCAGGTGGAAAGTTGTAGCCTAGGAGTATCTGTGGTCATTTACCTATTTTAATTTCATTTCAGCTTCAAACATTTAATGGGAGATACTGAAAGGTGAGTTCACTCTTTTTAATTCACAAATACATTTTTCTTTTTGATTTGTCCTAAAATATCTCATTCTAATTATATAATTTATCAATACGTGAAAAACTTCTCTCTCTCTCTCTGTCTTTCTCTCAATTTCTCTCTGTAAGCCTCTTCCCATAAACCTCTCACTGTTTCTCTCAATCTCTCAGTTTCTATCTCTCTCTCTCTCTCTCTTCCATCCCAAAATGGTATGAAAGAGAGACAGAGAGTCTGCTATTGAAATGGTCTCTCCATACAATGACTTCAAAGCGTCACCGTAACAAGATGTTTGGTCCTAATCTTATAGTTTCATTTTGATGGTCACTTGACAAGAGTTGCTTGTAGCCTACTGATATAGCTCTTGGACTGTCATTCAGTAGGTTAATTGCTCAAATCTCAGTATTTAATTGTATTGTATTTGTTAATTTACTTGAGTTTTGAGGGATAAACATTCATTCTGATGAAACATTTACGTCTTTATACATTCACAATCTGTGGGTTGCATCGCATAGTTATGTCTGGAGTGTACATGGCACAGACTTGCTTGTTGCCTAATGATCACATTTTCAGACACTCATGCAAAAGGTTGGATGTTCAAGCCCAGCTGGGTCTGTTGTGAGTTACCTTCTTTAATTTGTCTTCAACTTCAAATGTATAAGGTACGTACTGAAAAGTAATTTCACTCTTTTCAATTGACAATACATTTTTCCTAAAATATCTCATTCTAACTATATTATTAATCAAAGCCTACAAAACCTCTCTCTCTCATCCCATAATGGGATGGAAGAGACAGATTGCTATTGTAATAGTAATTCCATTCAATGTCTTGAAAGCGACACACACTAGCAAGATGTTTAGTTCAAATGTTATAGTTATGTTTTGATGCATACCAAAACAGAGTTGCTTGTGGCCTACTGTTTTGGCTCCTGGAGTCACACTCAGTACGTTGAAGGTTCGAATTCTGCTATTTCATTATAGAGTGTCTTTTTATTTACTAACAATTTGAGTATTAATGATCAGACCTCCATGGAAAAACTAACTGAAAAACTACCGTTGCCTACCACTACCTCACTCTGACATACAGAACGACATCTATCTTTTAAAACAATGGAAGCTGTGTTACCTATGCTTTTACCCTTCTACTAAGCTGCTTTCTAATGTGCTGCGATGTACTAAAAAAAAGCCAGAGCAGAAGTAGCAACATTCGCATTTGTACGATCAGTGGGAACTATGTGGGCATAAAACTTACCCATGAAATTGCTCTTTCAGATACATAAAATGGACAAGGAAGTAGATGAAACTACCAACCCCATGGTCGGATCAGTACTAGCATTGTTATACTATATTTAATGTTTCATAATTGTATCAATCAAAATATAATATAAGGTGTCCTACGGAAGTAAGTCGGGCTTCATCTCACAGATGCTGCTAGATGCTGGTGCACTGTGATGCTGAGAATCCTGATCTGCAGCTGAGAGACTCTGAGTGTTGTTTCTACATCACCCCTCCAGACCACAGTCGCTGATGGAGATAAGAGCTATAGATGAATATATGTGTAGATAGAAGAGTGTTAGGTAACAGAAAGTATACTAGGTCAGAAGAGTATTAAAAAGAGCTTTTAGACATAATTGCACAGATCAGACATAACTATAACATGCAGGCCCAAATTTTTTGAATGGAAAAATACACTAACTTTCCATCACAATAAATGTTTAACACTTGCAATGCTAGTAAATAAACAGATATACTACAATGAAACACCAGGATTTGAATTGGAACCTTCAGCCTACTGAGTAACAGTCCAAGAGCTGAACCAGTAAGCCACAATCAACGCTGTACTGGGGTGTATCAAAAAGTAACTATAACCTTCAGACCAAACTTCTTGCTAGGGTGACGCTATGGAGTCTTTGTCTGGAGAGACCATTGAAATAGCAATCTCCCTCTCTTCTATCCTCTTCTGGGAGAAGATTGCTATTATTTTGATGATTGTTGAACTGAATTTGCATGTTGAGAATGAGATTGAGAAAACTTCATTCACAAGTGCCCCAAATTTAGAATTAGGATCCCCTGCATAAGGATGAGGCACTTTTGTATAATGATAGATCTAAGGGAGATTTCACATTAAGTAGGTATTACAAATTGTTACACGAATATATTAAAACTATGGATGTTTGTAACTGCTATGTATGCACACAAATCCCTTTATCAGTGCAGGAAGGAATAACTTATCACAGCTACCACTAACATATAGAATTTCTTGTAGTCTGTTACTAACTCTATTGTATGAGCAGGAGTATTTCCAGTACTTCTATTCCAATTATGACCTAGTATTTTCTTTCATGCCTATTATGAAGCACCTGAGTAGCATTGCTAAAGCCAAAACCATTGACACTGTGGGAGGGGATTCTTTGTACCTACCAGTAACAGAATATGCCCACAAGAATAATTTGACTTTCATATTCAGCCCAGTAGAAAAAGAGTTGATTGGACAAGATGAGAAAAGAAAGAGGGCAATGAAAGCCGAATTGGAAAAGGGATTTGTAGTATTAGATTGGGGGAGAGATCCTGCATATGCCACAGTGAAGATTGTGAAGGGTTCTTAGGCATTGAATGGCAACATGTAGGGAAATTATGTGTACATAGACCAAAATCAAAGTCAGACACTCATTTTGTAAGAACTAGTGAATGTAGACAGCCTTTTATGTTTAGAAGCACATGGACCGTATGTTCAATGTAAAGGATCCCGCCATACCAGTTATTTATTTTATATGTGGGAAAACATCTATTACAAGCTGCTGAAAGGCTGGTATAGAACATGTTACGTGTGAATAGACTTTCCAAAAATGTATCATGTGGTCAACATTATTGATCCACTCTGGGATGATAAATCAAACTCCAGACTTACAAGTGGAGCGACTGTCTAAGAAATAGTTGGAGATGTTTTGGGTGTCTATATTTCATCTGTGACAGTAATCTTGAATGATATCAAGATTAGGTTGTTATCCAATAGTAGAAAATCTATTTACAGACATTGCAGGTGCTATGTTGTTAATGGACACAGAGATGGTTGAGGTGAGATCAATGGTTTTGCAAAATCACCTTGCATTAAAGTTAACTGGTGTTCATGGGCAAAAAGGGCATTGCCCTGCCGCTCTCTGTTGCAGAGAGGCACAAACAGGAAAATAAACACAGAGCAGATGAAAAATAAAATCACTGCTCTGAGACAATGTGTTGTATCTCCGGGGTGAACTCTGCATATGTCCTACTGCACAAGTGCCAGCCAGGTGAGGTTTTCCTCAATCTGCAGGAACAAGTTACAGCAGTGACCTCATCAGAGAAGGAGGACTGATTTACAGTGTAATTGATCCAGTTGCTTTTGTGGTACAAAACAGTAATCCTGGGAGGAGTTAGCAAAGCCCCATTCACTTCAATGCCCTGGGGGTAGGGCAGGCTAATGAGGACAAGGAGGGAGTGGGTGGCAACAATTTATTTATTGCACAGAGAAGAAGGTTGTAGGAAGGGTGCAGGAGGCTGCTGTCCTGACAGTAGCATATGTTTAGTACTACATTTGGTTTTACTCTGAAAAAACATTACAAGCTGGGTATGACAGAGTGCTCCTTATCTCGACTGTAGAGGCTTAAGAGGGGAATGTTCCCAGCTGTGGATAACAACTGCACTAGTGGACTAAGAGGCAAGTGAGCAGTTAAGCTTCTGCCTGCATCAGGGGCCTCTTTAGCAGCTACAGTGGGGTGGGGTTCTTGATGGGCCTATTCTGTCTGGAGCTCCGCAGTCAAAGGCTCATAATTATCTTGTGAGGGTGAGTGATTGAATGGAAGGATGGGTGGAAGGATGGATGAAATGGTGGCTGGATGGATGCATGGATTGATGAATGAAAGGATGGACGTAAGAATGGAAGAGTGAAAGGTAGGAATGTTGTATGAGTGGATGGATGATGGATGGATGGATGATGAGAGAAAGGATAGATGGATGGTAGAATGAGTGAAAGAATGGATGGATGACCAAAAGAATGAATGAGTGAAAGGATGTATGTAAATATGGATGATTAAAACAATGGATGGATGAGTGAAAGGCAGGGTAGATGGATTTCTGGATTAATGGATGAGTGTAAGGGTGAATTGATGGACAGATCAATAGATAGCTAGATGGATGAGTGAGTGAGTGAAATGATTGGTGACTCAGTGAAAGGATAAATGAAGGGACATTTGAATGGATGGAAGGGACGAAGGGTGGATGGATGGGTGTAAGAGCGGATAGCTGAGTGAAAAAGGGTGGATAAATGGATGAGCCAAAGGGAGGATGATGAATTGATGGAATGAATGGATGAATAGATGGGGTGAAAGGATGGATAGATAAGGGAAAGGATGTATGTTTGAATGGATGGATGAATGAATGGATGAAAGGGGGATGGATAACTGAAAGGATGGATGATTGAGTAGATGGATTATTTTGATGAATAGGTGGCCCTGGACTAGTGGCAGCTTTCCTTTATGGGCTCCGCAGCTACATTACATTCTCCTTGTTTTGTGGTCCATTTTTCTTGTATCAGCTAGTGACATTGTTTGATTGCTGACACAGGTGTATGAAGGTGTCTGCATCGGTCTTCAGAGATACTGTTCAGAGCTGGTGAAATCCCAGTACAGTGAGCATGTATGTGTGACTATGGGCCTGATTCTAACTTTGGAGGACGGTGTTAAACCGTCCCAAAAGTGGCGGATATACCACCTACCGTATTACGAGTTCCATAGGATATAATGGACTCGTAATACGGTAGGTGGTATATCCGCCACTTTTGGGACGGTTTAACACCGTCCTCCAAAGTTAGAATCAGGCCCTATATGTGTGAGTTAAAGTGAGAGAGAGTCAGTGAAGGAATGAGTGACAGTGAGTTGGAATGAGTGACAGTAAGGACCAGAATGTATGAGAATGAATGTGAGCGAGTCAGGGAGAATGACAGTGAATGTAACTGAGTGTTATTGTGTGTGAGACTGAGTCACAGTAGGACTAATTCAGACTGAGTGAGAATGAGTGGAACTGAGTGAGACAGAGTGAGCGAGAGCAGAATGAGTGGAATCGCGTGAATTATTGAAACCAATTGAGACTGAGTCAAGGGGAGACACTGGCTCTAGTACAATAAAGTGCAAGAGAACCCTTCAAAAAAAGCTCCCTAGAATTCGAGCCAAGGATTACGCCCCACTACTTTTAAAGGTTACCAGCCGCCACAGCGTTGAGTTAGACATTTAGCTCGCAAAGGAAGGTGGAGTCTGTATAAAGTTCCATGTGCAACATTGTTGCACGTACACTCCTGACAATATTAAAGATATAAGAAAGTATATCTCGAAAATCAGCAATTTGGACAAGCATTTGCCATGTAATAGGTCTCACATTTGCTCGAATTACAGCTATTAGCATTGTATTTTCCTAACTGGACTTCTCTTGCCACATAAATTGAAAATGAAAAGTAAAACAGTTGACATAAGCAAGCCAATTCAAAGAGCCACGGCCGCCATGCGTGTGAAGGGAAAGGAGACACAAAATTAAAAAGAAGATTGCTCTCAGCCAAACTTGTCAGCAATTATCTATGTAACAGAGTCGATGGCCAAGGCAGTAATAATACTGCCCCAAGGAGGAACAAAGGTAAAGCATTTACCAATGATGAGAAAGGATTTTTAAAAGGCAAGCCCATGAACAAATGATAGTCATGGGCGGGCTATGGGTGTGGTTTAAAGCCCACCGATAGATGAAAACACATCAGAGGGCACTCGACCTGAAAATGACCTGAAATGTCTGACAGCTACAGTGCATGGGAAGCTGTAGGAAGCAGTTTTTCAGCCATCGCCAAATGCTTTGGGAACATGGGAAAGGGAACAGTGGGTATCATTGTGAGACCTCTGTTGATTGTGGCTTTGTGTGTCATAGTTACACTTGTAGTTTTATAAACTATACATGATATGGAAAGAGAGAAGAACCAATACTAGGCGAAAGATGAGATAGAAATGGAGACTGGGAGAAGCATTTATTATAGTAACCTCAAGAGATTGGAGGATTACTGCAGACCTTTTCAGGATAAGCCATTGAAAGTTTGAACTGCCGCACTGAAATGAGAATTCAGCCTTTTTTGTGATGGCTTATTTCACCATCCAAACCAGGACTGATAGAGCTTAAAACTTTAGTGATGTCTCTCATGTTACACAATTCACCAAATAAGAGAGTGAAAAATGAATGTCGAAAGCTGCACTTACATGCAATTAAATGTGCAATTGCCTATATTTCAGAGTTCGACTTAGGTGCCTTTTGAATTAAATGATATGTTAGAAGGATAAAACTGATGTTAAAATGTAAGTTAGACTTTAGACTTACAGTACATACAGAAACAATTTTTAGTGACTAGTAAATGATTAGTAAGATTAAATATATTTGAAAAGTGAGAAAAACTCAGTTCAATGTTGTACTTAATGAAATGCGGTAACAAAGCTTTTCCATTTGAATTTAAAGGCATTATTCACATTAATGTAATGTTATAAATGCTGAATTTATAAGTTTGCTTATAACATGTGTATTACTCAAGCATATTAATTAAATGCATTTTATATTTTCTCTTGTGTTAACATGCATGAGACCCGTTGAAGCATGTAACTGTGCTAAGAAATGCTGATTTATATCCTAACGTGAACTTCCTTTTAGGCTATGTTCTCATGAGAAGCTAGTTGGTAATGAATTTTATTATTTAAGTTTAGAGAGAATGTAGAGTTGTGTCCTTGGCAGAAGACAATGGACTGATTTTGTATAAAATTTTTCAAATGTGCGTGGATTCACATTGATGTAACAGGTTCCCATGACAGATCTGGAAAGAAATTGGACTGTTTCACTTGGAGTCATACAATTAATTTGGATGATGTTAATTCAAAGTGACATTGTTAGAAATGGGGTCTGTAGTTGGCAGAGGTATACACCTTTGACTGAGTATGGACTACAATCCTAGTTAGGGTTACACACAAATCCAAATTGCCCTGTGCCTACCCTCTGGTAGCTTGGCACTGAGCAGTCAGGCTTCACTTAGAAGTCAATGTGTAGGGTATTTGTGCAATAAATCATACAGTAGCACAGTGAAGAAACCACAAAAATACACCACACAGGTTTCGAAAAATAGATATTTATCTAGTTAAAATAAGGTCAAACAGATAAAGATTCAATAAGCACAAGTTGAAATATCACTGTGCAGTCTTAAATCTTAGAAATCAAAGGTTGTGTCTTGATTACACAAAGTAACTGGGTTGTGTAAAAAATAACACACACGGAGATCGCAGAGGAGGAGATGTGTGGAAAAATAAGGTGTGTGTCAGATTTTCCGATGCAGCTCAGACGTTGCATTGTTTCTTTCCACACTACAAGAGGCTTGTGTCATTTTTCAGCATGCAGTCTTGGTTCCTCACTGCGATGCGGGGATATTTTTGATGCCCAGGGACGGTTGAACTTTGGTACAGTCCCAAACAGATGCTTGCGGTCTTTACATACTGTTCGGTTGCTTGCTGATTCTGATGCTTTGCTGATGAAGATTATTTGAATGTTGTATGTCTATCTCCCTCTCTGCCCTTACCTTTGAAATACCCTTTTAGATTTAGTAAATCTTTTATTATCCCATTCAGTAAACTCTTGATCAATATTTTGTGATGCTGATGCTTTCCTTTTTTTTCTTATCTTTTGTCTAACTTAATTAGTGACCTGCAGTCCAAGATTATCTTTTTCCTGCAGATAAATATGGGTTCTCCTCCCCAGACGTCCTATAACGATTGCTTGGACTCCTCCAGGAAAAAACACTGGAATATGGGCCCTGTTTAATCAGAATGGAAGTATACAAAGCGAATGAGGACACAAAAAAAAAAAAAAAGATGATCCTTTTCCAAATATTTTTGCCCTTTTTATGCTTTTTGTATTTTGCCCGCATGTGTTTCTCCCCACACATGTATTTCCCTGATTTGGTTAGCTGTATGGTTGACCTGTGCCCAGCCAAAGATTAACTCTGCTAAATGAATTCACCAATGATTGCTAAGTCTGAGCAACGTACTAGTACTATCTCAATGTCTCAAATATTCTTCTTGATGTTATGCATTATTCTTCTTGAATACTTACTTTTATTATTGTTAGTTAATCTGAATCTATTTCGATGTCTTGGAAAGCCCTTGGTGACTATGTATCTCTATAGTTTAGTTTTGCGCATTGTCTACATGAATTTGAGTTTGTGTTTGTAAGAAATCCTTAACTTTATTCCTAATTGGAGTTTTTATTCTGTGCCCACATGGGTCATGGTGTTTGAATTGTTTGGGGTGATATTGAAACGTTGTTGATGGTTCTACCACACTACCTACTGGGTCCAAAGATTCATCAACCTCAGTGAACATTTGATTCCTACGAAGGATGAACAATGATTCATCAAATGTTTATCTCAGTCTTTCAGGTTCTTCTTCAATTCTACTTCCTCCCTTGGTCACAGTTTTTCCTTCATACTCTTTTTCCTTAGTTCACACTTTTTTGTTTCTCTCTCTTCTGCTCTGGATCAAAGATTGCGTAGGAAAAATCAGTGCCAGATTGAGCACTGTCCATGACATCAGGTAGCCACTTCTGTAGGAAAACATTACCATCATCTTTTTGTAAAGTTTTTTAGGAATTCCATAAAATTGCCCATTTCTTAATCCTGATTAGTCCGCTATGTGTATGATTCTTCTGCGCAGCTAGCATTGTTCCTCTCCCCAACCCAAGGTGTGGTTCAGATGATCCCCCAGATCATACATTGAGGAAAGAACTAGAAGGAAGAAACAATTAACCCCCTCCCTTTTCCCCATTCCTTCAGAAAATTAAACTAAGTAGCCCAAGAAAGAAGTCTGTGATGGCCTAGAACTGGGACGGCTAGATTTAAATGCCCAATTGGGTTAGCTGGAGACCAGAGATAAGTCGGGCAAGGTTGAGAGTCGCAACACTTTCAAGTACGATGGGCAGGGCAGTTTGTTGATTTCGGAAGATAGAATGCATACAAAAGAGGCCCATTCTATGGTGAAAGCCTCCACTTTCTTGTCAACTGCGAGGGAAATCTTTTCCATGCCCAGTATAAACCAAAGTGTTTGTAGCCATGTTAGGTATTGGGGGCTCTTATCTTTTCCCCAAAGCACCAGGAGCACCTGATGTGCCGCTCCTAATGCTAGTGCTATTTGCCCCCATGCAGTGAGTCGAGTGGGAACGTCAAGGGGTTGGAAACGCCAAGTATAGTGCAAGCCGGAAATCTGGGAATCTTCAAGTCAAATGCTCAGTAAAATTTGTCAAGGACTTGCTCCCAAAAGCGAGTGAGTTTCAGACAATGTTGCAATAGATGTACCTAGGGCCCAGTCTCCCCATATCCACCCCAGCACCCCTTTGAGCATTCTGGATTCCAAGACGCAATACGAGCGGGAGTCTGGTACCAATACAAAAAACAATTTTATACATTGTTTCAGTGCTGGACATGTTGTGTGCAGTGTGTCAAGCTCTGTAGAAGATGGTGGCTTAGTAGACATCTGAGAGTGCTCTGCGAGTTCTGCTTCCCACCTCCTCTATCCCGCAGACTGGATGCTATGACCCTCTTACCCCTGTAGAGATCCTCCTTTGGATGTTGCAAAACCCAATGGTGAACCTGAAGGTATTGGATACATTCCTCATCTCTCAGGTCATAATCAAATTTTAGTCATTCAAAGTGAATGATCCCATCTGGGTTAAACCAAAACACAGCAGGCTTGCAACCGTCCTCTTGCCATTGACGGAATTTGCCTATTTGCAGTCCAGGGGTAGAATCTGGATTGACTAAAATAGGAGTCATTGGAGAGGGGAAGGATGTTAGTCCTGCCTTTAGCTCTATTGCATCCCACACCTTAAATACCGAATTAGTGACCAGAGAAGAGAAGAGTCCCCATGCCCTGTGTCTCTGGGGAAGCCAAGGCTCTTTCCAAATATGGGAACAGCCACAGCCTGGTCCATAAAAAACCAGTGCTTCTCTGTCAAAGGATAGCTCACTCCACTATGTAACGCAGTTGTGAGTCCTGGTAGTATTGCATTAGAACCCTGTTGCAAGTTGAGTGATATATAAGATATGTGGTAAGGCTGCTCCCCACCCAGGATAAATCTATTAATGTCAGTTTCAAACAACAGAAGAATGAGGCTTGGTGGAGTTAATGTCAGGGTTTGAAAAAGGTAAGGAATGCAAGAGAGGGTGGTCATTTTGATTGCTGCAATCCTGTCAATCCACAAAAGACTGAGGCCCTCAAATGGACTTTGGCGGTCAATTTCCCTGACCGCCACAGCCCAAACCACCAGACAACTGCCAGAAGACCACCATATTATGAGAGCTGGCTGCTTTCCACCCTCATTGAGGCAGAAAGCAGCCAGCAGTCATGCTGGCGGTCGGCGCTGCAGAGGCGGTAATACGGCTTAGTGGAGACCTGAAGGCGTGGTGGTGGTGGCAAAGGAAGAATGCAGGACCCATCCCCTCCCGGACATCCCCTCGACTGAGGAGGTAAGTGGGTATCCAAAGGGAGGAGGGCTGTGTGTTTGGGTGCATGTGTGCATGTTTGTGGAGGAGGGAGAAGGTGCGGAATGCGTTAGTGTATGTGCGCATGAATGGGGGTCTTTGTTGATGAATGTGAGTGATTGTGTCTGAGTGCAGGCATGCATATGCTGAATGGGTATGTATGCATCCATGCATAAAGGGGTGTGGCAGGGTGTGTGTGAATGTGTGGACAGGTGAGGGGGATGTGTGTGTACATATGTGTATGTGTGTGTGCCGGCGACAGGAATAAAGATTCCTGTCGCCGGGTGCATGACCACCACGGTGACCACCACGGAAAGCCTGGCAGTTTGCAGCCTTGTAATCCAGATGGCAGGCTGGGGCCTGCTGCCGGATTGGAGGTGCTCACTGCCGGCCAGGGGAAGTTGTGGAGGCTTGGTGTCTGCCAAGCCTTACAACTCGGAATGTGGCAGTCCTTACCGCCGGCTCCACAGAGATAGGACCACCACGGCGAGGCTGGTGTCTCATGACCACCAGCCTCGTAATGACGGCCCAAGTCTGTCCTAAGTGTTAATATCGGACCTAACCTGTTTGAGCAGGAAAGTGTAGTTGAGTATGACCATTTTGGAGATAGAGGGAGCCAATTTGATACTGAGATAGGCAATGTAGTCGTTCGCTCAGTTGAACGGGGGCTGAGAGCAAAGGATGGTTTCAATTTGGGATGGAACCATCAGGTTTAGTATTTGGGATTTTGCATATTAAACTTAAAGCCAAAGAAGGACCCAAAAAGGTGAAGCCCTGTGATCAGGGCAGGGAGAGTGGTCAAAGGATTAGTAATGTCCAGAATCACATTGTCAGCGAATAAATTGATAAGGTGTTGTTCTACCCCAAACTGAATGCCGGTAATTTTTGGACAGGCTTAAAGATGCTGTGTGAGGGGCTCCATGTAGAGGGCAAATAGAACGGGGCAGAGGGGGCAACCTTGACAAGTTCCACCCCGGGTAGAGAAGGGTGCCAAAGAGGCCCCATTGACCCAGACCGCAGCCCTAGGTGAGCTATAGGTGTCTTGATCTAGCGCAGGAACCTGTTGCCAAAGTCAAAGAGCTCCAAGGTTGTAAAGAGATAGGGCTAAATAACTCTGTTGAATGCTTTTTTATGCATCGACTGATCAAATCAGTGATTCTTTTTATGACTGGGAGGCTTTGTCCAGGAGGCGAAGTATACGTCTGGTGTTATCCCCACGTTGGCACGTTGTGAGAATTAACCCAGCTTGATCAGAGGCGATAAGGCTGGGCATTAGAGGGTTAAGAGGTTGAGCTAACATGCTTGTAAATAATTTGGCATTGACATTCAATAATGATACACGTCTATAAGAACCACATAGTGTGGGGTCTTTGCTGGGATTGAGGATGACCAAAATCGAATCTTTCAGCATGCCATCTGGAAGGGAACCTGTAGTAGAGAAGGAGTTAAGATGGAGCCAGTTCATCACAGAAAGTTTTGTAGAATTGAGAGGTGAATCCAACTGGCCCTCTGGACTTAATCAATTTCAAACGAACTATGTCTGAGATGACTCCCTCTATTGTAACCCGTTTGCCTAAAGTGTTGGCAAAGTCAGTAGAGAAGGGAGATGGAGGATGTGTAGCAAGGTATCGCAATGCATCTGGTTGAAGCTCAGAAGGATCTGAGTAAAGGGAGCTGTAGAGGTGTTGAATGATCCCGCACTCTGCAAGTCTGCGTGAGCCTCAGAAGAGGGGATAGATGAGATCATCTGAATTGATCCTGAGTGGATTTTTGCTGGCAAGCGATGCACAAGAAGGTGCCCACAATGCTTACTACAAAGGTAAAATATATGTTTGAGATGAACTGGGGGATATTCTGCCCTGTTTAAGTTTAATCGTTTGAGGAGTTTGCATGATCTTTCTAGTTCTCTCCAAATCCTGGGGCCCAAGAAAGTTTGTGGATAGCCTTCAGCTCTAACACCTTTCTCTCAAGGATGAGTTGCTGCTCCTTGTGGGTTCAGATTGATAGAGCCATAAACTTTCCACAAACCACAACTTTCGAGGTTACCCAAAGGGAGGCTAAAGCTACCTTCTTGTTGTCATTTAATTGAAGAAAATCAACAATAGTTTTGCAGATGGCTGAGACTGTTGAGGCGTACTTAAGTAAGGTCTATCAGAGAAGCCAATGTGATGTGCTAGTAAGGCACGCATTAGTCCACGCAAGTATGGCCAATGTGGCGTGATCTGATAGTGATCTGGGTGCAATGTGGGAGTCTAGCACTTTCGATTGGAAAGAAGAGATAGATAAGAAATGGTCTATGTGGGCTTAAGTTTTTATGCATCGCAGAGTACAAAAGTGTAATCCTGGGAGTTAGGGTTTTTCGATCTCCAGACATCAGCCAGGCTGCAGTCCCCCAGCCAACTGAGTCCCTGTAATGAAATAGCCCCTTTTTGGTCTGTGCGATGTCCAGAATGGTCTAGATCATTGTCCATTGCTAGGTTAAATTCAACACTACTCAAGATGGCAGCATCCGGCGTCTGAAACACAGGTGCAAGAGCTTCCTTAGGAGCGTATATGTTAACAAGGGTAAAGTAGAAGGGGTGGATCTGTATTCAGTAGACTAGTAATCATTACTTGCTCTCAGCCACCTTGTGCAGTATTTCGCCCTTAAAACCCATCAAGAATTGTATGGGTGCACCTGCATGTTTGTTGTACCTAGATGACCATAGCTGGCGGGGAACCAGTGTTAGCTCATTCGGTGTCCATCTCTGGGTAACAAGTGTGTTTCTTGGTTTAGACATATGTCACTGCCTGAGTGTTCTAAGAGAGACAGAACCACCATCTGCTTAATTGGATTATTGAGGCCTCTGACATTGAGACTCATTATTTTGAAGTCCAGAGTGGGCGGTCAACAAGAGGCTATTTATGAGCATCCAAGGAAGCAGGCAAACAGGTGGGCAGTATAGGGGCTAAAAATGATGAGTATAGGCTGGGGCAAAAACAGAGGAGTCTCTATCAGTCCATATATAGTGGCATCAACAGTACTCCCAAGAGTAGAGTACCACACAAAAGAATCAGAACAAACATCACAACAGTCCTTCTCCACTGGTTGGTTGTAGGTCTGATGAAGTCGGGGAAGGCGAGTAGATGGTCCAGTCTCTGCAAGGGAGGGTGGCCTCCCACCACCCAAGCCACAGTTGATTCTGACAGGATGGTGGGTTCAGAGTGCAGAAAGTGATGATCCAGAGCCATGAGATGTAATTAGCTGGTGAGCCCACCTTGCCAGCCACAAGTTAGCCAGAAACTACACAGCGTTGCTGAGCATGTTCTTGAGAGCCCAGATAGGATCATTGCCCATGTTTCCCTACTTCCCTCCATGATGACGCTCGACTCAGCAGGTAGATGCTGCCCTCTGGCTCTGCAGAGAAGTGCTCTCCCAGGGCTTGGATAGAGCTAGCCTCCTGTTCCTTGAAGTCTCAGGACCAAAAAGTCTTCTGCCTGCAAAGAACTCCTTGTGCTGCAAAAATTCGATGCACAGCCTGCCAGAAACAATGCACAGCCTGCCTCTCATTGAGAAAATCACTGCACGCTGAACCGGAATGACACAGCCCGGCTCCCCGAGAGGAGATCGACGCAGCACCAGCGTTGTGACTGGAACTTTGATCGACAGCCTACTGGATTGACGCATAGCTGAGCCAGAACAAATCAGCCTGACTTCCTGTGAGAAGAATCAACGCAGCGCCTGCCGTGCAACAGAAATTTCCCCACATCCCTCACCGGATCGACACAGCTCCTGTGACTTTGTTCTGCATGCCCAGGATTTCTCCGCATTGCCCCGGGGCATCCAAATACCTCGCAACCTGAAGAGGACCAGAGAAACCGAAGCACACCTCCCCGTTTTCCACGCATCCATTCCTCTGCTGTCCCTTGCAGAGAATTTGAACACAAACCAGGCACTTTGTGCTTGCAAGAGACATTTGTTGCTTTTTAAAGACTAAAGACTATTTTACTCATTTTCTAAAGTGATATCTCAAAGTGTACTTATCAAATCTTGATAGTTTTGACCTGCATTTAACCAGATAAATATTATATATTTTTATAAGCACTGTGTGGTGTATTTTTGTGGTGATATACCGTGTTATTATATTGCACAAATACTTTTTTGCCTTCTAAGTTCAGCCTGACTGCTCAGTGCCAAGCTACTTGAGGGTGGGCACAGGATAATTTGGATTGTGTGTGACTTACCCCGTCTAGAGTGAGGTTCTTGCTTGGACAGGTGGTAACCTGACTGTCAACCAAAGACCCCATTTCTAACAATTAATAATTGCAATCTCTATTTAAGCATCAAATTAAGTGGCAGATATGAGAGCTCCTATTGCCTTCTTGCACCACATTAGCATCATTTTTCTTACGCCAATGTGGCCCATTGCACCATTTTTTAACCCTTTGCAATATATTATGCTTGCACCAGGTATAATGTATGTGAAGAGGGTGTTCCCCATTGGGGGAACAAAAAAATGGTGCAAAGAAATCTCAATGGGCTTTGCAGGATTAGCGTCAACATTTTTTACACTAATCCTACAAAGCTCTGAACTAGCCTTAATTTTTTTTACGCTAGTTACCTAACTACCACCATGGTGTGCCGTATCTTAGATGGTGGTGTTAGGGGGGCTAAGTGGCACAAGTAAAGTGGCACTGCACTGAGTGCAGCACCACTTTTGTAAAATCAGGCCCTAAGTATGATGTAGACCTGTGTTTGTTTTTCTGCACACATGTAACTTTACACTAATCATAAATAATCATAAATAAAATACATTTCTACTAGTCATTGTTAATCTGATAATTAAAATATATTTAATCACTGTTTTAAATCATATTAGCACATTGTCAGTTCTGATAGGCACAACGGCTGTCATAAATATAAATGTATACACTTGTAAAAAATGTCAGTTCAGCTTTTTCTGTATGTTTATGCTTTTAAACGTGACTACAAATGACACTAAATGCTGATGTCCGATTCACTAAAAGCATTACTAAAACTTATGTTCCAACAGTCCCTCCTCTGATTGCAAAATAAGTCATCACAAAAGGACACTCTTATTTCAATGAGACAACTCAAAGCCTTGTGGTCTTATAACATAATGGACTTGTTCTCAATTCCCCTCTGGTTCTAATCGCTCCCCATTACTGTTATCTGGGATAAGCATACAACAATGTTGTGCCTGTAAAACTTTGCAGACTTCACCTTCCTTCGCTAATAAGATGTCTAACGCAAGATGATTTTGCAAAACCACTGATCTCATAGCAACTGTTTCCATGTCCCCGGGTAACAGTGCTCCAGAATAATCAGTAGACATCTTATCTACAATCGGTGACAACTTACTAATCTAGATGGCATCCAAGATCACACCAACTGACAGAGTAAAGGTACCAGATATACCACCTGAATCTCTACTGCACTAGCTCCTCTTCTTGTCCTGGATTTAGGTCTCTCCTTCCAAACTGGATTGTCAAAATTGTCCACCTGGTACATTTTCAGAAAAACTATCCCTTAATAACGTGTGCCATACCAGCCTTTTGGCAGCTTGCAAAAGGCATTTTTTCCACTTATGAAATAAACACCTGGTACATCAGGGTTCTGTCCATTTAACATAAAATTCCAAACACTCTTAAACAAAAACACATGTCTACACTCATTGTGCCTACAAATTTTGTGTCAGTCTATGACTGCAGCCTATATATACATAGCTAAGCATCCTTATGTATCACCACCTGCAAGATCAAAAGCATCTTTCTGCCAATACTATAAAACAATTCCTTTTTCTATTTTGGCTTTCATTGCTTTTCACCTGTCTTCCACTTGCTTAATGAACTCTTTCTCAACTTGTGTAAGAATGCAGGTGAATTTTTTTTTGTGCGCATAAGCAATTCCAAAGGTTTGTGTTGATTCAAAGAAACCTCCAACTATGTCAATATTGTTAGCATTAACAGTACTACTCAGATTGTGGTTAATAGGCCCAAAGGAAAACACAAGGTCACAATTTAAGTAAATATATTGCATATACTCTTGGTTACACAATCAGGCTAGTAAAAAACTGCAACTAATATCATATGTTAAAGGCAAACTATGATATGTGATTCCTCCTGCACTGATGAAGGGATCTGTGTACACACATAACAATCATGCACATCTATGGGTTCAATATATTCATACAGTAACCTATAGAATACATTTGAAAACAAATCTCTCTTTCAGTCATCAAGATGAAGCAATCTCTCATCATCATACAGGAGAATCTTGATTTATATGTGACTCCTCCAACACTAGTATAATGGTGCTCTCAACTTTGCCTTCCACCGACACACTCAAACCAGCAATCAACAAAATACTCACAACTGCACATACTATTGCTAAGCCTAAACACAAATACTTACATTTACTCAGTTTACCTTGATCTGGACTCATGGCTTATCTGAAGTCAGACCCAATATCAAATTAATAATATCAAAAAGCAAAAGCAAACATTAAAAATGTAAAATCAAAAATGTAAAGTGGCTTTAAAAAAAAAAGAAAATTCCATAACGTGAACAAACCAAAAACAAAATCAAAAATATCTCTTCATACTCTGTTTGCACTTATTTACAACAGTTTTGATCTTCTAAAAATTCATTAAATTTTCTCTACTTATCGATGGTCAAAGTCTGTCCTTAACATGCAAAAGTCTCTAGTGTCACACCATCTGGTAATCACTGATTAGCACTTCAAGCATATAGGGGGTGATTCTAAGTCTGGCGGGCGGCAGAGGCCGCCCGCCAGACTTCCCCCCTCCAGAATACCGCACCGCGGTCAGAATACCGCACCGCGGTCAGAAGACCGCTGCGGCTATTCTGTGTTTTACACTGGGCTGGCGGGCGACCGCCAAAAGGCCGCCCGCCAGCCCAGTGTAAAACTACCTTCCCACGAGGACGCCGGCTCAGAATTGAGCCGGCGGAGTGGGAAGGTGCGACGGGTGCAGTTGCACCCGTCGCGAATTTCAGTGTCTGCAAAGCAGACACTGAAATTCTTTTTGGGGCCCTCTTACGGGGGCCCCTGCAGTGCCCATGCCATTAGCATGGGCACTGCAGGGTCCCCCAGGGGCCCCGCGACACCCCATACCGCCATCCTGTTCCTGGCGGGAGAACCGCCAGGAACAGGATGGCGGTATGGGGTGTCAGAATCCTCCATGGCGGCCCTCGTCATTTTAGCCCTGGCGGTCTTGGACCGCCAGGGTTAGAATGACCCCCATAATGTCTCGGTTCATAAAGTGGAAATGAAATTTTAAAGTGCAGTTCATGTGCAAGTTCCAAAATATTCAGTTGAATATGAATTATCAAGACCCACAACTGGATTTTCAATGCTCACTATGCTACCAGGACTGATTCTGACTTGACCCTCCTGCACCTTCTATTGCTTCTGACATGATCAGATTTTCACCAGCTTGTACAGGCTCTGCAACAGCCATTTGTCTAGTCCTCGCAGTTTGGCTAACCTGGACCTCTTCACTCACCCGTTCTGACCCTAGAGGAACAGGCACTGTATCTTCAAGATGACTTGGAAGTTTGTGTACAGCTCGCATGAACGCAGTTCAGAAGACCAGCACACTTCACAGCTGTTGTAGACACTAAGATAATCTGGAATGGCCCTTTCCAGCACAGTTCTAACCCTTTCTGACATGCTTCTTCAACAGAAACCAATTTCCTGGACACAAGTTGTGACAATGCTCTTGTGCTGGCTGAAAAGTTGCTTTTTCAACCTGGCAAAACAAAGAGTGAACCACATCAGCTAGTCCTTTCCAATAATCAAGTACTAAGTCATCTGAAATGTTCACAAGTGCATTTACAGGCACAGCTGGCAAACTCTTAGCACAACCCATGAGTATCTCATTGGGGGGGCAGTTCTGTCTTCTATTCGGGTGTGCTGCACATGCTAATCAAAACAATTGGCAATGCATCCAGTATTTTCAAAATTGCAGATGAATACACTTTACCCACTCGAGACTTTAAAGTTCCATTCATTTGCTTGAACAATCCAGATGCCTCTGGTCTGAAACAACAGTGCAATTTTTGCTCAATTTGTAATGCCGTACAGAACACTTTCATGATCTCTTTGCTAAAATGAGAGCCTTCATCTGATTCCAAAGAAGCCAGAAAGCCAAACCACAGTATCAACTCCCTTAAAAGCAGCATTGCAACAGTGAGGCTATCATCCCTGTGTGTTGGTTAAGCTTTGTGTACCCAGTGTGAAAAAACATACACCACCACCAACACATTCCTCAGTCCATTACACACAGACATCTCAATGCAATCAAGATGCGTTCTGTTGAAAGGACATCCTGATCTACCTATGTGGCTCAGGTTTCCCACAGTGCATTTCACTATGTTCATCTGTTGGCATTTTATACATCGGTGACACACATCCTCTGCAACCAATCTGAATCTGGAGTTGTACCATGGTTGCCTTAAAATCCTGATCATAGCATCTCTGCTAATGTGTGCCTGACCATGATAATACCTTGCCATTGTTGGTAACAAACTGTTTGGCAACACTGCTTTTCCCTCCCTCAATATCATCTTCATCTCTTTGAAACACAGCCTGCTCTACTCCAACCTCTACAGCTCCTCCTCAGACACTTCTTTCTGAAGTCCCTTTACCTCTTCCCAAGTATCAATTGCTGTCATCAAGAAACATTGGTTTGTCTCACTGGTGCTTCTTCCATAGCTGCATGCCTCATTAAAGGGTGTACTATGGAGTGAACAATATCTGACCACTTGAGCAGCAAAAGCGTTGCCAAATGAGCTATAATCACTTGACTTTTAGTGTGCTGCACATTTGTCAACTGCAATTTTTATAAGATACTCTATTGCTTTTACCAATTGATAGACTCTGTCACCATTTTGGATAGGTGACACAGAAGAGGTCGTAAAACCTCACTGAGACCATAACTGTTCGTAATCATGAATGACACCGAAACCATTTTGACTATCTATGAAAATGGTCACTTTGAGCTGTTCAGAAACGCAGCAGTAAGAGCTCTAGTAAGAGCCACCAATTTGACTACTTGGGCAGAAAAGACCCCTTGAAACCATGAAGCTTCTATCACCCCTGAGATTGCACAGACTGTATAACCAGCTCTCAGAGTTCCATCATTATTTCTTAAAGAGGAACCATCAACAAATATGACATAATCATTTTTATCTACAGGAATACCTGGAATATCGGGTCTTGATTTGTTGCACAGTTCAGTCACATTGAGACAGTCATGTTCCACTTCATCTTGATCATTAACATTTTCAACATTACTGGGCATCAGCATTGCAGTGTTCAACACAGTGTTCATCGCTTAATGTTGACATAAGCCAATCCAAGGATCAGCTGCTCATAACGGGTCAGATGCGCATTGGTCAGGTGTTGGGTTTTGGTTCAGGTCAAAAGGACCTCAGCTGAGTGTGGAACGTATACATTCAGGGGGTGGTCCATAACAATGCCTTTGCACTGGGCTATTCTGACACCTGTGGCAGCCATGGTCTTTAGACAGCCAGGCAAAGCAGCATCTACTGGGTCTAGTGTGCCATAAAAATAAGCCAACAGTCTGTTGACCCCTCCTTGTAAATGTGTCAAAACAGAAAGAGCACAACCATTTCATTCACAACAAAACTAAGAAAAACATTACCTGTAATCAGGCATTCCCAGAGCTGGGGCTTAGCACAGACGTTCTCTCAGCTCAGAGAAAGCTTTCATCCATTTGTCATCAAACGGTACCAGATAAGACACCTGCTTGTGCACCAGTTTCAACAATGGCTTGGACAACAATGAAAAATTCAGGATCCACTGGCAGCACTAACCGAGTATTCCCAGAAACATTCTGACTTCTCTTTGTGTTGCAGGGGGATTTATTTGCATGACTGATGAGATTCTCTCTTGGGACACCTTCTTGCACCTTTCTCTTTGTGGTGCCCTCAGTACTTCACTTCTCTCATTAAGAGTACTGTAATTTTGCAGGGGGCACTTTATGACCATTCCCAAAAATGGCATGTTGAGGGACTCTAGGCTCCTTTTCAAAATCTGATGAAAAATGTATGGTGCCTCCGTATACCCCTGTTGAGTGCTACACCAGGAATATACATTGCTTCTGAATGTAAATGCAAATACGTACTGGCTTTCTTCATGGAGCAGAATGGAAAAGAATGTCTGACACAGGTCAATGACAGAGAGCCATTCCACTTCATAAAGAATTTGGAACAAAATCACTGGAACAACAATCTCATTTACCTTTCTCAAATCCTGGACTTGCAATATTTTCTATTAGGCTTCCGGAGTCCCAAAATAGGGGAATTACAAGGACTTCCCATGATCTCTTCAGGACACCCTGTTCAACAAAATTCTCAATTATGGGTGTAATTCCAGCAATTACTTATGGAGCCATAATATAGGGTGTTGTTCTGGGAAGCACTCCATTTGGCTTCACTGTGGTTTTATCTGGCTCAACTCCTCTGATGGGTCTAATATATTTTCCTACAAAATCCCAAACTCTTATCATAACTGTCTCCTATAGCTCTTCGGGCACATCATTAATTGGCATCATTGGGAGCAATGAAAAGAGAGGGTACATTTCAACAATTCTGCTGGACACTTCATCATCACTCTTTTTACATGTATTGTTATTCCTTTGAAGGAGTAGATAATGGAACAACTTAATTTACACAATAGGTTATGTCCTAACAAGCTCACAGGACTTAAATTGCAAACCACAAATTGATGCAAATCCTCGAATGACCAATTTTTCACTTGAATATGTCCTCTAATCATGTTGGATATCAGCTGATTTGCTGCTCTTACCACCTGAAATCTTCTTCCTGACAGGGGTACTTTTACGGTTCTGAAAGTAAAACATATTGCTCCAGTGGCAACCGGAAATGAAACTTTGTGTCCCATAACACTGTCATTTACATAGGGACCACATTGATCCACTTCTAAAGATGTTGCTAACATGCATTCTTCCTCATCTTAACTTTCATTGTTATATGTTTCTGAAACTTCATCATCACTGAAATCAATCAATGGGTATTGTGCGATTAACTGATTCACATTTGCTTTTGCCCTCTGATTCATATTTTGCTGAGGAACCATCACTTGCTGCTGTTGCATTGGGGCTTGAGGAACATGCATTTACTGAGGGATTTGAACCTGTTGCAGGACCTCTATCTGTTGTAATTCAGTAGTAAGAGTAACAATTTGAATTCAGGGTCTTTGAACTCTGCATTTGGACTTGACTTTTATCCACAGTCTGAGCAACGCCACAATTTTGCACCAAATTATTTACATTACTCTACGGACACCCCTGCTTCCAGTTCCCGAAACTACCACAAGTGTGACATGGATTCAGTTTCTTAATTGACTTAACATCAATCACATTACCACTCTGATTCATGCGAACACCACGTCCTCTACCTCTAAACTGAGGCAGGTTGTTAACCTGTTGTTGCACACCTTGCATCCCACTAGTGTTCACCATCACTTGCAGATTCTGGATTCCTGTCTGGGCAGATTTATTTTGCATCACCATCACTTCATCCTTCAACTTTTCTGCTTCAATTCAATTTCAGCACTACATTACCTAGTGTACTGCAGGACTTCATCAATCCGTTTATTCTGCCAGCAAATCAAATGATTCTTAATCATGATGCAAATTTTAAGTTTCAGTCATTGCATGAATCTTAACTCAAAATGGCTGATGTCTTTTGGTTCAATCACCTCTGATCAACTATGCTGCTTGAATGCATGAATTAACTTCTTTTTTTCCTGCTGTTCTATCACTCTTTTGCCAATCAACATCTTTTGAGGAAACGTTGTTCTTCAGAAACTCAATAACTTTGTAATACTCTTTCATCACCACTTACCCTGTTACTGGATCTCTCAGCAATTCACAAGTTGGCCAATTCACACTCCGCTTGCACTCAGCCCACAAATTGATTGGAACCACAATATCAAATACTGTGTTCAGATCTTCCTATAGGCATTTTGAAAGTTTCACAATACTCTCTGTTATACTATTCTACTGACATCTCCCTCAATTTAAGGTAATCATTTGTGAATGACAATATTTCACTTCTGCTCCACAGAATACGTACATAACCTCCACCTGGAATCTCCCTCATTATTAGCATTTTTACACTCTCATCAGCTTGATTTGCTCCAGCTGGAGGCATATTTTGCTTTTCTTTCTTTTGATTACTTTTCTTTGCCCATCTGTCTTCCCATTTATCTAATACTCCCATGTCCGAATGTTCAAAATCAATTCTTTAATGTTCATTCTCACGCCGAGTGATCTCAAGTTTGCAATGTCGTTGGAATTAAATTCCAATCAGTAACTATTTCTTAAGGGCTTTGGTTTCCCTAAATCCACATCATACTTCTCAGCCAGTACTACTAATTTCTCATAAGTCTGTCCTGCATGGTTTGTGTTATCTTTGCACATGAAGCACAATTCATCTTCAGTGTTCATCCAATCTTTCCAGCTCAAGTGTTCCCACAATTAATTCATTTAATTATAATTTTAATCTGGACATATTCACTGCCCTGTCTCTCTCTGGGGTCTCTTCTGTTCTAGCTCTGTTATTAGTTACACCCGTTGCCCCACTCAGACTGTCTAACCACTTAGTTGAATGCTGTGCTGAAAATCCTTGCAAACTGATGGTGTTTCCCTGCGTCATATTCTGCAGGGTATTACATGTTACTGTTATAATCTGTTCTGTAAAGGACATGTTTGTAACTGGAGTTCCTGGAGGACATCTCACATTTATTATTGGACCTGTTAGTTCTAACATCTGGCTCGGATCTGCAATTTGCATGGGGGTCAAAGCTGAAACAGAAATAGCTAAACTTTCCATTTCAAAATTAGTTGAATACACTGATCTCTGCATATCACACAGTGAAACTCCTACAGGCATGGAATTTGGAGTCCGTAGGCTACTTCCAGTATTACCTGTAGCATACAGTGGGACAACTGTACCTATGTTTACTGGGACATTCAATTCTTTGAGTCCTGTCAGACTGGTCTGATTTTGCCAAATCATCATCCCTGCATTCTGACCTGTCAACACTGTACTGAAATTCTGTCTTGATTGATCTGGGGTAATAATTGGGGTTGTTGGTTCTGGAGAATACAGGGGCAATGTTTGCCTCTATTAAAATTTTGTGTGGGTGCTGTCACATTAGGCATAGATTCCATCTGAATCATTGTCCTACCTGGCATTACTTCATCATTATCATCAAAAAGACTTTATTTCGGCCACACTGCTCATAAAAGTGCAAGTGCATAGCAAAAAAAAATAAAAAAAATAAAAAAAAAATATATATATATATATATGTACGGTAACCAATGCCAAATGGGTATCCGATCCAAGGATTTGAAGAGCAACAAGGGGCCTACGGACTCCTAGAAACCTACAGGCTGGGGCAAGCCATTTCCTGCGAGGGGTTGTATAAGCAGGGCAAACAAATAAAGCATGAGGCAGATTTTCGGTGGGAGCATTACAAGCTGGACAAGCGGTCTCCCCCTCACATGACCAATGACTGGTAAATTATCTTAATGGTAGGGTTCCTACACTAAACTGAAAGTACAACTTCCTGTTTTTGGGACCCAAAATTGTAACCCAAAAAGCCTCATATTTGTACATATTTTTCTGATCAGTAAAATCATGTGATAATTCGGAATAAATTGCTGCCCCCAGCTCCTCAGAATCTACCGCTCACCAGTACTGTTTTTAGTGTCGAGTTTCAACGGAATGTGAGCAATACACATAGAATGCCAAAGCTCACTGAGCCCAGCATGTGAAGTGACTGTTTAATATATCTGAGCCAAGGAATGCTAAGGGAGCAATCAGCTTCCATTATGGCCTGCAGGGCTACAGTGTAGGGGGCAAGCTCTGGTGTAGTCCAGGGCTGCCTCCAGTACAAAAGAGGTGCATAAGCGGGCCTTATAACCTATGCTCTTAATGCACATGTCCTTGAATAAAGGGAGCAATGGAGTGCTCAAAGGAAGAGAGACAAGTTTCTTAGGAAAAGTATTCTCAGTAGTTGATATTTCTTCTGCTTTGGCGTGGCCCCATAATTCTGCACCATAAAGAGCAGAGCTCCCAGCCTTGGCTTCATAAATCTGGAGTACTGGTCGAATTGGCTTAGTATAAGACAGGCCAAAATCTTTAATTAAAACCCCTGTAATTTGCTTTTGCTTTAATGCCTGTTTAGCGATGTGTGACTTCCAAAACATGTTCTCTGATAGCATTAGGCCAAGAAAGCTAAATGAGTTCACCTTTTCAAGTGGAGTACCTCCAAGTGAAACCTTCCCTTTAAAAGATCTATGGGAATTGCACGCCATCATTTTGGTTTTGGAGGTGTTGATTTCCAATCCACGAGCAGAGAAGAATTCCTCAAAACACGTAAGGAGTTTCCGTAGACCACTCAGAGTCTTAGATATCAAAAGTGTGTTATCAGCAAATAGCAAGACTGGAACTTTATGTGTACCTAAAAATGATGCATCTACCTTCACCTGAGTAAGGGAGAAATAATATCATTAATATATAGAGAGAATAGAGTTGAACCAAGGACACACCTTTGGCGTACTCCCCTTGACACTGGAATTTTATCAGGGAGCTGTCCCAAGTCACCCTACCTAAGACGTGCATAGTTGCACACATGGAGCTGTATTAACAAGGAAAGAATGTGGGCAGGGATTATCATTGCGGAACGAACTTCCCACATCTTTTGGCGGCACTAAGTCAAATGCGGATTTTCAACAAAGGTGACATGCAGAGTCCCCTTACCAATAAAAACACCTTTGAATGTGGAAGCAAAAACCTAAATGCCTGATCCCAACGGTGGACATTTTCTTGCGAAAGCCACCTTGCAATGGGCTAAGGATAGCACGCTCCGACATCCAGTCCAGAAATCTTCCCCAAAAGGCAGTGGCAGAAGGCTTTCTGCACACAGTCCAGTAGGCTAATTAGTCTATAGTTGCAGGGTAGTGCTCTGTCACCATTTTTTTTAATGGAAATTACAATAGCACCCTTTCATGACTCAGGAATTGGTGCCTCCACTGCTATTTCATTGGATAACATAGTGATGTATCTCAACCAGATTTCAGTATCCGTCAGGAACAAATCTGCCAGAACGTCATCTGGGCCACATGCCCTGCCGTGCTTTAAAGTACTTAGGGCCAGATGTAGCAAAACAAAAATTTGCGACTCGCATTTTGCGAGTTGATGCGACTCGCAAAATGCGAGTCGCAAATTGGAATGCTGGGAAAAAAAACGTGCGGAAATAGCGACTCGCACCCGGACTCGCAACGCAGTGTGCGAGTCCGCAGATTGCGAGGTCGCTTTTTGCGAGTGTGCAAAAAACGAACTCGCAATTAGCGAGTAGATGTCGCAAATTGCGATTACCCTGAAAATTGATTACAGGTGCAGCAGAACACTGCAGAAACCACTCCAGAACACTCTGGAAACACTTCCTGGCACATGATGATGACATCACAGCCAGGAAGTTTACTAATACACCTGGGAGGAGGCAGGACCACACCCTTTTATAACTGCCGAATTTCACACAGGACAAACAGCAGCTGCCATGGAGGGAACACCAAGGAAGAGGAAGCTGAAATTCTCTGAGAGGGAGCTGGAGGTGCTGACAAAGGAATGCTGTCAGCACTATGATGACTTGTTTGGGAGATCAGCCCTCAATGTTCCTGAAGCCACCAAGAAACAGCTGCGGCAGGACATACAGGACAAGATTAATTCCCTGGGGGTGAGCCATAGGACCATAGACGACATCAAGAAAAGGTGGTATGACCTCCGCTCCCGGACCAAGGAGAGGGTGGCTGAAAGGCTCCGGGAGAAGAGAGGCACAGGAGGGGGACCATCGTCTGTGCCACCACCCACAGCCCTGGAAGAAAGGGTGGAGGAAACCTTGGAGCAGGAGGCAGTGTCTGGATTTGGGGACCTGGACACCTCAGAGCCCAGCACATCAACCAGTGAGTACCATGTGATATGCCTGTACCCCTATCAATGCCATACCCCCACCCACCATGTACACAGGGGCATGCACAACCAAGATAGCTCCATTTCAGGGTAGCAAATGCCAGAATGATGCATTATGGGAAATGTAGTCAAGTAGGCAGTTCATAGGCAAATGTTTATTATGAAGTGTGCAATAGATAGTAGACACTGACAGTCTGTTCCCCATGCCCCACAGGTCTCCAAGAAGACACCACCAACACTCCAAGCAGCCAGGCCCATGAGGACACCTCAGGACCCGCCAGCACCCCCACCAGCAGCATCCCTGCAGTAGCCACACCTGCTGCAACAATTCCACAAGAGGCTGCCCCAGCAACAGGCAGGGATGAGACAGGTGGAAGCACAGGGCAGCCACCGCTGCGCAGGCGTTGCAGGGCCATACCATCAGGGCTGCAGTCTGCATCCGGGCTACTTCCTCCCAGCACCAGTGAGGCACATCTGCTGCGTGGTCAGCGCCTACAAAATAGAATTTTGGGGAGGATTAGTGGTGTGCTGCACCGCTTCGTGCGCAATAACCATGCCAGCATGCAGCACCTCAACACAAGGATGGACATGATTTGCAATAACACTGGGGACCTTGCCCTTGCCATGAGGGAACTGGCGGGGGGACTACTGGCCCAGGCCGAGGGTGGGCGGCGCAGAGATCGTCAGCTCATGCACAGACTGGACAGGATGGCCACATCCATCGGCAGGCTCGCCATGAACACCACAGGCCTGTCGAGGAGGACAGTTGGGCTGCAAGTGGAGATGGGCCATTTCGCTGGGGATGTGGCTAGGGGCCTGGGACGTCTGACCCACATTATAGAAATGATGGAGACACGGGAAATGTCGAGGGGCACAGGGGAAACACCCCAGGACAGTGAGGAGGGCTCGACAGTGAGCAGTGTCTCTGTCACTGACAGCAGGGTGCTCAGGAGTGGCAGGCAGAGCACCATGGAAGCACCAGGGACCAGCCAGGCTGGCAGGATGGGCAGACGGTCTCAGAGATCACCCTGGACCATAAAATGTGGCACATGACGTGAATGTGCCACATGCCTGGTTAGCATTTTCATGCCCATGGACAATCAGTACTTGTGAATAGTTTCATTAATGCACTAATAAAACAGTTATTTTTGTTCCACTTAACAAATTGAGTTTTTGGTCAATAGGTGAGTATGGTGGGAGTTGACACGTACCGTCCAAAATATTGTGTTGCAATGTGTTCCCGTCTCAGTCTGCCTTGATTAGCTATACTCCTATCCCCATGATGGCGATGTGGTTGTTCTTGCTCTTCATCATCAGGATCTGGGTCTGCAGGGGTGAGAGGTAGCCCACGTCGGGTGGCTATGTTGTGGAGGATGGCGCATGCGACCACAATTTTGAATGCGGTAATGGGGGTGTATTGGAGGGCACCTCCACTGCGGTGGAGGCATCTGAATCTTGCCTTCAGGAGTCCGAAGGTGCGCTCAATGAGGTTCCTGGTCCTCTTATGTGCACTGTTGTATTGCCTCTCTGAATCATTGCTGGGTGTTAAAAACGGAGTCATGATCCAAGGCCTAAGAGCATATGCACTGTCACCTGTTGGGCACAAAAAGTACACTGTTAGGAAGTCCAGATTGTCGTGCACAGTGACCTGTGAGTATGTCTGCAAGTGTCTGTGGCTCTACCTAGGAGGTAACCGTCTCCGAATTCCCCACGTTCCAGGCGTTGATGTATCCCACTATGCCTAAAAATGTATGAGTCATGGGTTCTGCCTGGAAACTTAGCTACAATGTCCGTTATGACATAATGGGCGTCACAAACAACCTGAATATTGAGTGAGTGGGTACACTTTCTGTTGCGGAAAAGGTGTTCTAGATTAGCAGGGGGGCATATTTGAATGTCTGTCCCATCTACACACCCTATGACATGGGGAAAGTGGGCAATGCGGTAAAAGTCCAGCTTGGTGCTGTTCATTTCTGCCTCATTCCTTGGTAAGTATATGAAGTGGGACATGTGCGTGACTAAGGCATCTAGGAAGGCCCTGAGGAACCTTGACACTGCACTTTGGGATACCCCACCTGCCACAGCAATGACCCCCTGATAGCTCCCTGAGGCCAAGAGGTGCAGTGAGCATAGCTCTTGCACATGCGTAGGGATGGCGCAGCCACGCAGAGTCTGGTGTTCTAGCTGTGGTTTCAGTAAATCTATTAATTCTAGTATGGCTGCGCTGCTAAGGCGGTATTTGTCATAGATCTCTTCCTCAGTTTGCTGAAAAAGAGTCTGCCTTGTTCTATATATCTTCTCCTGTCTGTGGCCCCTCCTCCTCCTCTGCTGGGCTGCGTGGACTCTCCTTCTCACTGCTATTAGGTATATCTCCGCCATCTCGTGTAACCCAGATGCATTCTGGGTCTCCTTTTCTACTTTGGTAATTGTTACCACCTGCTCTGAGTTAGTGGTAAATGGGACATGCAAACTGGGCTTTTTGCGACTAGTCGCAATTTGCGAGTTGCAATTGCATAAGGTTTGCGACTCGCAAATTGCGACTTGGTATTTGCGGGTCGCAAAATGGGGTCGCAACGGATGCGAGTCGCAAACGGGTCCCATCGCTTTTTGCAAGTCGGAAATTGGCTTTTTGCATCCCATTTCCGATTTTGCACTGTCGCAAATAGCGATTCGGCCCGTTTGCGACTCGCAAAACTTTGCTACATCTGGCCCTTGGTGAGTACCATACATCCGAAAGGGTAACAATTTTAGTGGTAAAGGGCTTAGAGTTTGATCAGTAGTGGTACTCGAGACCTTATCAGATTCACCTAGTATACTCAGATGATCATCAGAATACATTCAACTAAAGTGGTCCACCCATCCTGCTGCGTCTATGTTTGTTGTGACATTCAATACACTGTTATCAGGGCCACGGACAGCCAAAGACCAGAATTTAGTGCAGTTCTTCTCACACAAAGCATCATTCAGTGCTGCCCACCATTTATCATATTACTCACATTTTGCTTTACAAATAGCAGACTTATAAGTCTTCCTAGCTATATGGATAGCAACTGCATCCTTGGATGTGATGGCCCGGATCATGAGTTTATTTGAAGCTCGACATTCCTTGTTGGACCAATGATGTTTCCCTCTAGACCTTCCACCATCAGAGTCAGTACCTGCTAAGAAGTGGGACGCAATACTCACAAAACATTGGCCATGAGATCTAATTATTTCCTCACCAGTGACTGCAAGGTCTGCCTTTAAATGTGCCAACGATGTCCTCAAAGCAACGTTCACAGAGCTTATAATACCTGGCCGTGCTGATACCTTACTCCACTTTAAGTGGTTCTTATCATTAGTCATACTTATACCCAATGATAATATAGTGGGGATATTCGTCGTGGACTTTTGATTACCCAGGGCAGACATTTGAACCGAGAGCAGATTATGATCACTCTCGGTTCTCTCAATGACTATCATATCAATAACTAAAGGCCACAATCTTATATCAACTAAACAGTAGTCGATTCCACTTGTGTGGCTAACCTTATTGTAAGTATGAGAACCCTTTGTGTCAGATTTTGTCCTTCCATTCCCAAAGTCAATAGTCAAGGTTTTTAACTGGATGGCAACTTGCGCCCACCTTTTAATGAGTGGAATGTCCAAGGAAGGGACGGACCCCACCCTATTCTCCTCACAAGTAAACCCAAGGTCATCCCAGTCAAGAGGTTTCAACGTGACATTAAAGTCTCCTGCAACAATGATTCTAAAGTGCTCCAAATGTCTCTGAATGTCTTTAAAACATGGAGGGTATCAGAAGTCAAACCTCCCCTAATCCCTCTTGCATAGACGTTAGGATAATCACTCCCACGTTTGTCTCAATTAATAACCGGATGCCTAATATGTCAGGGGAGTCAATGGATAGCTGAGATATATGGCAGTTTAATGCTGTTGTGACCCATGTGGTTAGGCCTCCAGACGGTCTGCCCCAATACTATAAAGTGCAGGAGTATAAAAGTTTAAATAGCCAGAGCGGAATAATGGGTCAACTGCTTCGGTTTCCTGAAAAAGAACAAAGTCATGGTCTTCAATTAAATAAATAAAGGCTAGAAGGGAGACAACAGATCTCAAACCTGCCCCATTCCAGGAAACATACCATATCCCAACACTTTCAGAAGAGGCCCTGGCCATAGATGCAATGTTAGCACGATTGCCTAGATGATCCTGAGTTGGTTGATGAGATCTATCAGGAGAAGAGGAGTAGGTAGACACAAAGTTGCGGGTAAGGCGAACACCCATACCAGAGTCAATTACGTCATAAGAAGGAGGGGCCCAAGATGGTAGATCAAAAGGGAACACAGGCAGTACAACAAGTCAATTGTTCACATTTAAATCAGATGAGATGCACCCCAAGTGTGAGGTAAGCCGAACCTTGCAATGCGCGAAAGGCTTTGGATATTTAAACTGAATGCAAGAATGCCTACGGGGACTTGTCCTAGCATCTAGGGCCACCAAATTGTCTACCATACTCTTTTCCCTAAAGGTTAACTTAATCATATCATAATGTGCATCAGGATCAGGACTTCTAACTGCCTCACTTATATCCTCACGTATCACAAAGTGACAACCTCTCACATGTCGGATCCAAAGAATCGCCTTATTTCTAACAAATTCTCCCCCTTTAATAGAAGCCATGGGATGTCATTTGGGCACATTAACCATCAGGACAGTGTTGGTAGGTTTGGGCCAATTGGCACTAGGGTGTACAACACAGCTGGAGGCATTGTCATCCACATGTTTTGAAAATCAACAGCAGGCTATTGATTCCTGAACCGAGCCCAGACCATTACATGTGGGGACCAGGTTAGAGTTCCCAGTCGTGCCAACAGCTGCCCGATGACCACCACAAGGAGCCAAGCTGATGGTGGCAGGACAGGTAACACAGGTATGGTTCTTATTACAAATAGATAGAGCTAATTTTGGCGATGGAGCCAAGAGGCCTCAAGAGCTGCGCGTGGAACTATGGACATGATCAAAGATTTCTGTTGCATCTTTTGGCAATAACTGTTTAACCATATATGTTAAAATATTTACCATAGATTTAAGCTCAGCCACCTCACACTTTAGTTCTTGTATGTGGGACGTTTACTGGGATTCTGACATAATAGGGTTTATGTTTGCATCTGGTACCACACCTCCCATGGTACCTAAGCCAGGATCATCATGTGGATCTAAAATATCCTTTAAAGGACTAAAATGATTGCTACAATGACAGACATCACTGTCAACATACAATGGCTTATCTGCCAATGTTGAGGAAATGTGGGTGGTAGCATAACCCCCCCTCCTCTGCTCTATGGGAGCGAAATCTTGCGTCTCACTATTTTAAACATATCTGGAATTTTCTTTTGATACACACCCAAGATAGCTGGGGAGTGTGCACTCTGGGTGCCGTCAGGGACATTGTCAGCGGGAGAGGATAGAATTTCCTCACATTCAACCAGGAAATTGTCAGTCCTTTCCATTACACAGTTATTTCCTGCATGCTTCTGCTTCTTGCATTTTTTCTTATGCACTGCCTCAGTCCCGCCCTCTGTCTCCTTCCTTTTACCCATTAGTAGATTTATATTCAATATAAGGGTGGGCCCTTGGCGATTGAATCAGTCAATAATACAGTCCCAGTTATAAATGCATCAGTACAGTGGGATCAGTAGAAGGATCCACTTAAAAAAAAGAAATGTTAGGGGGTGGCCCAGCCCAGACTACTTTGGGTTCCGACGGGTGTGGACGGGCCCTCCCCTGGTCCGGGCTGCGGAAGAATGAAAGCGCTTATGAGCACGAGTCAGTGCCAGTGTGCCGGTGGGCCTGGGATCACCCCCTGGGGCCCTGGGCCTGCTGGGACCTGTAGTCTCCTCTTGAGACTGGATTTGACACTGTTAGCATCTCGCGCTGTGGGAGAATGAAAGCCCTTATGAGCGTGAGTCAGTTCCGATGTGCCAGTGAGCCTAGGACCTCCTCCTGGGGCCCTGGGCCTGCTTGGACCTGTAGTCTCCCCTTAAGACTGGATTTGATGCTATTAACATCAACTTACAGTTACCAGACCCTAGGGATATTGTAGCCATTCATCCGAAGTGGCGCTACCTGATTCACAAATAGGTTTGTAATGTGCTGTGCTGTACTAACAGAAGGAACTGCTGGATAAATTGCAGGCACCTGTATCAGTGAAACTGGACCTGTTGGCACATTTGGGCTACATTCTGAACTGCTCTCTCAACTGCACTGTGGGGGACCATTCATTAAAAGCTGAATTATAAATTCATCTTCTGAGCCACTTTCATGTGTAGCTGGATTTGTACCCTCATCTGCTTTGTACCCTCATCTGCTGTCTCTCTGACTTTTCTGTCTGTTTTCTTTTCATTTTAGGTACTGTACTTCTATCCCCTTCTGCTGTGATAGCTGGAACCTTTCTCATCCCATCTAATGTTTCTTTTCTCCACATTTTCTGTTCCTCATCTCATCTAGATTCTGCTAATGTCTTCTCTGCTCTCCTCATTCTATCCGGAAATTTTTTCTGTTTCTTTCTGTCAAGCAACAAGTTCCCAAATAGCTAGAGTTTCATATGTTTGTGGTCTTGGAGGAGGCTTTAATCCGTACAATACTGTCCTCAAATTTTCTAAGACCCTCAAATTAAAGGTTCTGTAACATGGGAAAGCTAATTAACCTTCTTTCTCAGATATCTTACATCACTGTTTAACCCAAATGCATGCTGAAACTCCTCTTTCCTCTGCTACTTTCTATGCTGGTGTTCTTCGTGTGCTGTCTGTTAACCCTCCCTTACTGGTATAAACACATCTTCTCTCAGCGCACTTCTTAAAGCTTTGAACAATTTCTTTTTCTCACTAAATTTCAATCAATAATACGAATCTCAACAAAACCGGGAATTAAAATAAAAGCTGTCCTCAAACAATGGCAAAGCAGTACCGCACACCAATCTGTGCTCGGCTTTCTCACTAACCAACCAATCTCACTGTGGCACAAATGACACCACACTCAGTTCACTCAGCAGCTGCAAGCCGCCTCACAGTTTTCTCTGACACAACTCACACATATACTAAATGCCAAATATTGCAAGCACTAAAAAAGCAAAAAACCTGTCTGCTCACTCAGATGCTTTTGAAAGCGGTATGGCTTTCTCATCTAACTGCGGCTTTCACAATTACGCAAGTAAGACTTGACTAGCAAATCACACTCTGATTAATCTGGATCCTCCATATGCACTCAGGATTCATCTAATACAAACCAACAACCCCACTCAACCAAGAAAAACTATTGGTATTGTCAATGGCACCTCATGACCAATACCTCACTCCAGACAATACTTTAACCAAGTGCCTACATAAACTTGCGCATTACTCCTGAGTCTTAGGCTACGATGGATCATCAACAACATTTTTAAGCACAAAGTGCCACAGTCATTTTGAGTATGAGAACTCCACAACCACCTCACAACATCACACTTCACCGCAGTTTGAAGCACAAAGCACTGCAAGCACTAATCCCTACTTACATACACCATACACTTGTAACACAATGCTGAGATTTCAACAAATTCTCACACTAGTCATAGAACTAATCTACTTCCCACTTTGTCACCCTTAACGCTCATCAAATATACGCTTCCCTTCCTAATGCATTTAACTCATCCTTCAGAGGATTAAAAAAAAAAAGCACTTCTTTCTTTTCTCTGAAGTCGATGTGATCTTTTGACCGAGTGAAAAATGCGTTAACCAGGCACAATAATTCAATTCTAAACAACAAATGTAAACACCATGACCCATGTGACCATGGAAGTATACCTCAATCAAAGTACAAGTTTCAAAGCTTTGGTTTATAACCACAAAGGCAAAGTCACTGAAACAGTGCACAGAATCAAGTTGTAAAGATAAATAAACACCATAGGCTGACCAAATCTATAAAACAAGTTTAATCTACTCAACATCATCACCATTAGACATTCAAGAAGATTAAGGATTATTTAATAAAGCAATCACTTGTGAGACAGGAACATGTTTCACATTCAAGTCTGTGAAGACATTAGTCAAATCAAATGTGCAGATTCAGAATTCAGGGATAGGGGCATGGGTTTTCCTTACTACTAACCAAATTAGGACATACAATTTGGAAAAGCATCTATCTTGGGCTAAGTTAAACTAGCTAAGAAAAATAAAAGACAGATGTCAGCATGCTAACTCTATTCATGAAAGCAGCATTACATTAGACTAAATCTCTCCTAGGATCAGCATTCAATTCAGTTTCATCAGCAAAGCACGTATATCCTCAGCAAAGTCAGTTAGGAGCACCATCAGGGGAAGAGTGCAGAACACGGGCTGCACATGGAAATCAGGAACACCCAAGGGGACATGTTAACAGAAAAAGATTCAAAAGGGGACTGACTCTGAAACTTGCAACTCCATCTTTAACTCAGAACTACGCCAACCAGTTTGATTGGTCCATTCGATGAGTCTACATTACTCAAAAGGGACAATTTCCAATTAGTCCCTTGTCACAAACCGAGTTTTCAACATCACAGCAGTTTCCCATGTTTGGTCTGCTGTCATCTCCTGCTTCCATGTGAATCAAGTAATTTAACAATTTGTACATCACTTGTTGCAATCCAAGTTCATTCCCATGCCACAAAACGTTTTTCTCATTACTCATGCGACCAAGTTGGTGAAACAATAGTACTTCTCTCCTTTCAGTCATCATGTTCCAATTTTTACAAATCCAACATACTAAAAGGACATTGCCATGTGTAAAACGTGCACATAATACAATAAAGCTCTTTAATAATTACGTGAAACAGTCTAGTCGAAAAATGAATGTAAGAAAAAAAGAAATGACCCAACAAATCTGTGTGGCTGCAATATGAAAACTTAAGGCCTAGTTATGCTAACACAAGAAATATAATGCATTAATATTGCCATTAAAAATCACACATGGAAACATAGGAATTCAGCATTAATAATATGTCATCAGAATATGAAAAACCATTTAATCAATAATTGCAATCTTTATTAAAGCATCACATTAAGTGTGACGCAGACGTGCATTTATTTTCCTGCACACGTAAATTTATACTATTGAATCATAAATCATCGTGAATCAAATACATTTCTATTAGTCAATTTTTTTACACTACAGTGGTGCAGCGTGCCAGCCCATATTTAAAAGGCCATGCAAACCTACTTTGCGTGACTTTTCATAGCCTTGTAAATATGGATCCCTTTCAAGCATTACACTGAGTGAAAGGGGCGTTCCTTGGGTATTCCTTGGGGTGTTCCCATGCAACACCCATGGAACTGGAAGGAATCTGACGGATTCAGGGGTGGCATAAGAATGACGTAACTGTGAGAAATACCTTAATTTCTTCCTATTCTTTCCTTTCTATGTAAGCTGCATTCTGCAGCACACATAGAAAGAGGAAAAAACCTCTTGTGATTGTTTTTGTGCAGAAAGGTGTCCTTTCCTACACAAAAACATTCATCCCCACAACACAGGCATCCTTGCACCATGGTACAAGGGTGCCTGCATTGGGGCTAGGCAGCAGTTTGGGCATCAGCATCACTACGGGCTGATTTAAGAAAAGTGGTGCTGCACCCAGTCTCCTTGCGCCCCCTTAGCACCCCCGTACCACCTCTATGTCTGGGCTGTACTTAAAATACGGTGCACCATGGCTCAGGGTAGGAGACAATAGCGTCAGAATTCCTGATGCTATTGATGTACTTTGCTGAAGTTGCACCAACATTTTGGCACTACTCCCGCAGAGTATTCAAAAGCCACTTTAGCACCTCCTTAGCATCATAAAATGATGCTGAGGTAGCACTAGGGCCTCTATAATCAGGCCCTAAGTGTTTTGAGATATTTAGACTCAAATGTGCCATGGGAAATATGAAACTTCAGCTTCAAACATCCTTAATATTGTTATCTAAATAGCAGCAAATTAATTAAAGTCATCTATAAGAAAGTCGATAGCTTTGTATCCTGTTCGAATACGGATGTCACAAAGATACTTAGGAGCCCTTCCTTATGTCATAAACTGCTGCCTCAAGGTGTGGAGCACCATTTTATGTGAATTTCTTTGTAATTTGTCCTTTCATCAGGATGTTAGATGGCAAGGACAACTCTGTGATAACTATGTGAGCAATAATCTTCCTTCAAAAATGAAAGGGTTTGCAACCCCACCTTCATTTCTGTGGAGTGATTTCTTGATTGTCTGTTTACCCTATTAGTTTGCTTTCATTGATATGAGCCTCACATACAACTCCTATCGGTCACAGGGCAAAGGCCTAAAAGGTTGTTTAACTTACATTTGCTAAGTGTGTATGTATTTAAGATTCTTTTTTATTTTAGAAATTTGCCTTACTGTGGGTTTTGGGTAGATAATTGTTATAATATTAGATTGTTGCTGTTATGGAGATAATGTTCAATTTCTCAGCAGCTGGTCTCTGACCTGTCTACCACTGGGTGTTGAGAGTTTTCAGTTAATAAAGATTGATCTGTACTGCTGCATTGTTGCATCTTCACAAATGTGAAAATGAAAGACAAACAAATCCAGGAGTTGTCACAGGAACATGACTTAATTATTCCAGGAGGCTGCCTTCCTGGATGTCAAATCATACACAATAATTATAATTCCTGCTTGAATCATCATCGTAGTGTACTACTCTGCCAAGAACCATATTAGAAGAGGTGGAAGAAATATCATTGTGACTCTGCACATGAGGAGCACAGACCAGCGTAAAGACAGACATAAAGGAAGTCTAGGTGGTAGATTTTTATTGATCATTCTATTGGGAGGAAGCTGAACTGGGTACAGCTAATTTAGGTTCCTCTAACAAATCTAGATAAATTTAGGGTGATTATGATTCAAGCAGCAGCACCCAATAATTACAATGAACCAATGTAGGTGCAGATCTCAAAGAAAGCCATGGATGTTTCGTCATGGAGCAACCCTTTTTTTCCCTACACTCTAATGAAGTTTGAGGTTCTTAATTTCCCTAAACTCCCTAGAAATGGATTTGCTCCTACTTGTGAAAGAATAATTACTCATTTCAAGAGTGGGGAGGCGAGAGAATGGGTTTTCTCAAATGTTTAAGGCTACACATGCATTGAAATATCCACTCCTACCTGTTATGTAGGATTTACTCCTCAATAATATTATGACATCACCATTCAGCCATATCCATGAGAAAACAGATTATAACTGCAAGGTTGAAAATCGAGTCATATGCATCTATATTACAGACGCTCACATGCAGAAGGCTGTATGAAGTGGGTTCTGTATGCTTCTCAACCAATTCCACACGTTTCTAAACATGTAATTGATTGATGGAAGCTGTAAAATGCCCTTTCGCATTCATTCTCCTATTTTTCTGACCTATTTTGCTGGCCTTTAGAAATCTGTGCACTTTATCCCTGCTGACTAGTGGTAAAGTACAGGTGATTTGTACGCTAAAACATGGTAAAATTGGCTTCTCCACAGTTGACATATTTAATTTACTTGTAAGTCCCTAGTTAACTGCGCTATATGTGCCCACGGTCTGTAAATCAAATGATAGTGTGCCTGCAGCACTGAGTGTGTAACTCACTATATTAGCCTCTCAAACATGTCTCAAACTTGCCATTGGGGAGCCTGTATGTGCAGTTTTAACCCATACCCACTTGTCAGGCCCAAACCTTCCCTTTTATTGCATGTACATTACCCCCAAAGTAGGACCTTGTTAGCCCCAATGACAGGGTTGGACATGTACTTTTTACGTTTAACATGTCCAGGCAGTGAAAAACTGCTTAATGTGTTTTCCACTATTGCAAGGCCTTTCTCTCCCATATAACCGCCTTGGGAATGCCTTAAAACACTTCTTGAGGATAATATCTGAATACGAAGCAATAGAAATATGGAGTTTGGTGTCCCTTGACTCACAACGTTAATTCACAACTCATGGTGAAGTTGGATTTTAAATTATAAGCCTGGAAATGTCACTTTCAGAAAATTGGCATTTTCTTACTTTAACCATTCTGTTCCCTACCCTGTCCCTGAATAAACGTCTGGGTTAGATGACAGCTGGGCTTTGTGCATTCCTACTAGACATTCTAGACATTCATACACAAATGGACCTTGGGTGTGGCATTAGCATATTGATGGCCCATCACCAGACTCATGGGTCTTCCTGGGTTAGATGGGAGGGAGGAGCTGACATTTACTTCTGTATAGGGCTGCTCCTCTCCTCACACAAAGGGCTGCATTACCCCTGCATAGTGTCTGGAGCTGGGTAGGGCAGGGAAGGAACCCTGGGGACTTCAAAGGAAGGTCTGGAAGTTTCTCCAACCTTACCGAACCTGGGCACCAGGGTATAAATGCTGGACCCCAAACCCCATTAGTTCGGTTCACTGTGGGGTCCTGGGGAGACTTTGTCACTGCAAGGAGCTTTGCTGCCAGGGTGGACTGTCACTTGACCACTTGCTTTGCTGTCTTGCTACACACTGTCTGCTGTACTCACAGGATGGACTGCCACTAAGCTTCTGCTTTGCTGTGTTGGTCTGCTACACTTACCTGTGCTTACATGATGGACTGCCCTGTTCCCTTGTGTGCGGTGTGTTGGCAAGCTGCCTGCTGCTTCAGGGGTTAGGGAGAAATGACCCCCACCCAATGCAATTGCTAACCCCCAGGACCACCAGGAATCCACCCTAATAAACGCACCCGAGTGCAGACCTAAGATCCTCCCAGTAGTGTCACAAGGTGCTGGGCGCCCACCACCATGATGTGCCATAGCGCAGACCAAAGTATCATTGCATCACCCACCGACCGCTGCCTCCAGCCACTGGGTGTATTCCTCCAATCTGCATTACGTCTGGTAACACGGACCAAAGATCACCGCACCACCCAGCGACCACTGCCTTTGGCTGCCAGGTGTACTCTGCTAAAGTGCAATGTGGCCTAGGGCTCCTTGGGGACACCGTGCACAAGCTGTGATTAGACTTACCTCCCATTGGGAAGCAAGGAATCAAGCTGCCTTCTGTGTTCCATTTCCAAAGGAGGGGCCGCTGGAGCCCATGCACACCACTCCTGATAGGGGAAGCCCCAAAACCACTAGAGAATTCACGGCTGCTTTTCACACACCCCCAGGAGCCGGGTACTGTATTCCCGATAGACGGAGCACCACACAATTTTCTTCTGGTGAACCTGTGCCTTGAGGTGATGATTTAAATGTTGATAGTTGCCTGTGGCACTACCAAAACAAAGGTACTTCCATCTCATCATTGGAGGACACCTCAATAACGTTTTTATATATCTGCAAACGTAATTCTGTTAATTCTTTTTTTGCACAACTTTAAATTATGTATTTGGTTTTTGTTGCTTTGGTCTTAATTTAATAAGATAAATTCTATCTTATTTTCTAACCTGGAGTTGAGTCCTTTACTGTGTTACTCTAATTAAGTGTTACATAGATACTTTACAAAATGGCCTTCTAAGTTAAACAGGACTGCTCTGTGTCAAGCTATCAGGGGGTGAGCGCAAGGTAATTTGGAGAGTTTAACTGACTTACCCTGACTAGGACTGTTGATCCTACTTGGACAGGGCGCATACTGTTGCCAACTACAGTCCCAACATCTAACAATGGATAATAGACACGTTGAGCCTGATTTTAAAAATATGTGAAAGGGTAGCTTACAGCAAATTGCTGTGCAATGTATCGTTCTCAAGCCCTACAATAACTGTGTGAGCGGTGCAAAGAAAAACAATCACTGTGGAATCTAATGCTAAGAGATGATTTATGTACAGCCCTCAATGTGTCAGGCTTAAGCACCTGGCACAGGTATTGTCAGTGCTTTAAATGGGCCGGTACTGTCCGGTACTGAGTACCAGCACTTTTTTATTTTGAGAGGTAGAGTACCGGCACATCTCAAGAAAAACGTAATACTTTTAATTAGAGAGTACCGGCACTTCTCGGAAACAAGCAGGTACTCTAGCACAGAGTACCTGCACTTTAAATTTTCCATTTTAAGCACTGTGTATTGTATTTTCTTACCGATACGTAACGACCAGAAGTGACCACGTTGTACGTCCAGACGAGACAGAGGCCATGCACTATCTTTCAAATGGTAATGTAGGGCTAGAAACTGAAAGGAACCCCTTCATAAACGTGACAGTCTTGGTGGTAAGTACTGTGATATTTGCATGTAGGGACACTTGCATTGATTTATGTTCGTTACTTATTTTATTCGATTGATGACATATATAGGCTAAGGAAAATTAGGAAAGGCAAACTGCCTTGATAGCAAAGGGCAGCCTATATATCAGCAAGAATGCCCTTACTCACTGTGTTGTTCTAATGACAGTAATATGTAATGTATAATGAATATCTATTTGACAGAGCAGACCATTTATAGGGCCAGTACGTACTCTCACTGCCAGAAAATTGGGACAAATTTTGAGGGGCTGAACCAGATAAGCCTACATTGGATATTTAGCACCTTGATCGACGGTATACATTAAAAGCAGATGTCATTGTTTTCCTTAAATACCTGCACATTGTTTAGCTCCAGGAAACATGCAATAGCTCCTGACAATTCATTTATAGTCAGCACAAAGGACAAATACTGAAAGTCCCAAGCACAAATTCATCTGCCTCAAGTGCATTTTATTTTGCTCCAAGGTTGTTTGCGAAGTCTTATAGAACAGAATGACCAAGTGCAGCTCATAAATGCAGTCCTTTCAAGGTTGCATGAACCACTTTGCTACTTCACCTGCACCAGAGGGATTGTAATGTTGACCTTCATGTCGTATTATTAGTTTTGGAATTTGTGGAGGACTGGTGGAAAATGTCCTTTATTGGGCAGTGGCACATTGTGTAATAAAGCATAAACTGTATTAGAAGTGTTATCCTGCGCCTGCTTTTTACACATTCAAGATATCCGAAATATCACAGGAGATGTAATTATGTGACAGACATTATCGTTCCTAGGATGTTATTTTTTGGTATCTGTAATATGAATATGAAGAAAGAAAACCTCATATGCCGTGGCTGAAGTACGTATGTGTTGGAGGGACCTTGACATTTCGCAATGATTTTGCTGACTTTGCAGTGTGAGTATAGTCTGTAAGGCCACTGTGATTAGTTGCACATTTTGAGGTCATACTAGGAGAACGGATTACGTCCCCGGTGTATTAAGCAACATTCAGGGTTTGCCCCCCCATTAGCACACACATCGCTGGAAAATTACTCAAATTCAACGCTTCTAGGTTTATTTGGTATTTATATAATTTTGGAATTAATTACAACTCTAACTGTGGTTTTCCTTCCTAAAATCTCAATACAAAAGTCCAAAATAATGCTACATTATTACTGTTGTTGCCAGGGTTCATTTTTTGTAATAGTTAGTAAAGCCGATATCTACGTTTTATTCCGGATGTGGAGTAATATTAAAATGTGTGTATTTTATGTGCATTTTATGCAGTAGAAATTTGTCTGCGGTATTTAGCAGTGTGGCATGGGTGACATTCTATCTAATTGAATCAAAGAAAATGCCACCTCACATTAATTGGGATGTTAACTAGACCCATCGTATGGATGCAGTGGCCCTTAACGCAAACAGGCCCCATCACTAATCCGCCTCAAGCATCTAGGTAGCTATACTTCTAATGGTGTCTCTCTTCCAAATCTGTATAGTTTTTATTCCTTACTATACCTATAAATAAGACTTAGAGGAATTTCATTGAGTATCCACCACATATTTCTATTAGAATCGTTTTTTTTTCTTTTAATCTACTAAGGCCCATATTTATACCTTTTTTGCTGCACATTTGCGTCACTTTTTGCAGCGCAAACTTACAAAATACAATTATATTTTGTAAATTTGCGCCGCTTTTGCATCAAACAATGACACAAACGTGGCGCAAAAATGTATAAATATCGGCCTAAGTCTTCTAAGAGTGCACATCTTCTGACACTGCTTTTTTGTTAAAGTGAAACACCTGAGTCTCAAAGCATACTAACTTATGACATATGTGCCTCATCATTTTAGAACCCCTCAGTGTAAAGTGGGTAAATTGTATGTATGTATAAATATGTTTTAAACCTATAACCCACTTAAATTTACCAGTCATAGTTTACTAAGCGAATAATAGCTAACCATAGCGTGTGCCCCTGCCTGCCCCGGAACTGCATTATCTTTTTTTTAGGCACTGCAGAATCCTGACACATGACAGGACAATCTTGGCTGCCTTCCTATTTGTGTTGCAGTTCTACAGTGAAGAACTAAGGCCCATGTGACTCTATAAAAACTTATTTTTACTGATCCTTCAAAGGGTGACCCTTTTTGGGGTCCACCATATTTTGGGGCTGGGTGTGCCCACCCTGCCTCTTTGTATAACATTTTATATATGTGTGTGTAGGATGCAGGGACTTTGCGTCCTTTCTGGAAATGGCTTCCACAAGAGAACGTTTTCTCTTTGAGCAGCCAATGAGATCACTGGGACCATAGATTCAAAAAGGATGATGGGATTTTGATTTTTCACATTTCTGGACTCATGGAGGGTCAGTAGATCGCACAACAGCCACGATATACCAAATGGGTGAACCTTTGAAGTCCACATGACAACTTCTAAAAATGCTTAACTGTCAAAAACTACTGAATGGATTTATATTAAAAACAGCATGCATTCTTAATAATACTGTGCTTTTGTTAATATTGAAAAAGTTGATGTGATGTGCACAATGATACATTCATATATAAAAACAAAATCACATCACTTTTATTGAATTCACCTGTCATGAACTCCCCATCAACCGTGACTCAGAAATATGTGGTCAGCCAGGCTCTGAGACCTAGGCCTGAGGGGTTACTGATTGACAGGTCACATGTGGGGTGGCACTTAGGCAGCAGACAAACGTGTGAAAAGGAAACTCACATCAATCCTACAGTAAGGCGCAGTGACACCACAATGCTCCAAGGAAATCGGCCCTAATAAAGCACACATGACTGGAGTGATGTGCCTGTTCTCAAAACACAATAAAATACAATAAAATCAGATGCCATGTGAAGTTAGGAAGACTTGTTCTGTCTCAGTTTTGACTCTTGCTCCAGGCAAGACTGCTGGTTAAAGAATGACAGTACTTTTGTTTGTAGGTGACTATGCCTATCCTACAACAAGTCGCAACTGTTGTCCCAAACTTACCGGCTCACTAGCAGCACCTCACCAGAAACACAATAGTAAAAGGTGATTTGTGGCAGCCTTTACGCATGGACTCAAGATTAAGACATCTCAGGGAGTGTCATGGTTAAACGGAAATTACCCCTTTCTCACAGATATATCATGTCTCATACAAACACAGGTAATGACAAAGATGCAGTAAAGTTTCAATAGTTTGTGATACGTTGCATGGGCAGCAATGATTAGGATAATGAATAATGCAAGAAATAGAATTGTGAAGACGAGAGTCATTATTACAAAGACCCCCACCATCTTGCAATGCATAAGAAAGACATACGAGATGTAATACGCTCTAATACCCTAATTTGAGAGGCATAACCTCCTACCTAAAGGAGAGCTGGGTTTGTTAAACTTAATCTGCCAAAGCCATGTCCATGAGAGGAGCCCCCAACCCTCATTATCTTGGAATGAGGTCTCTATCTCGGACTCCACAGGGACACAAAGACTGGGTCAGCGTCAAGACGACGTGCAGCATCGATATCAGCGATGGTGGCAATGCCCTCTGGTCGGAATCCCTCTGATTATCTGTCTAAAGTGCGATGTATTTATACAGATCTACAAGGACCCCTGACGTAGGTGTGTTCCCAAACAATAGATAACAGACATGCTTGGGACGGCAATTAATATAAACAATCCCTCGAAAGTATAGAGAGGGAAAATCCCTAAGTGTGAACCCCCTACTCTTTGTTTGTCTTTGTTGCTTGATCTTGACGCCTTAGCGCGGTGCCACTGATAATGCAAAGCATACCAAGTGGCCTAACTATAAACAAGGCAGCCATCTTAGAAGAATTAAATAATTAAATGGGCTAAGACAGAGCAAACTAAGCAGGTTAAAAGTCACTAGGTGACGGGGGCACGAGTCTGCAAGCCAGAGGCTAAGCTAACTCCTGTTATCCCATTAAAACGAACTAGGATTCACTACTGTCCAATCAGAATACCCACTGGCTGTCATTGTGTCCACACAAGGTTAAGTGTAGGTACTTGTTATCACAGATCTCATCTATGACTCCAAGACAATGGCCCACAGTCCTTACCCAAAAAGGAATACTGATATGATGCCCAGTTAAAATGTATAAAACACTGCTCAGAACGATTATACTTTGAGACAGTCCTCAGACCCCATTTCTGTAACCGTTCTCCCCGCCAAAGTGTATAATGAAAGCAACTGTTCCTGTTTTGCCAAGTGCCTCTTGACTTTTTTTTTCAAGGTAAATTCAAATTTGAGCAACACTTTCATGTCAGGCTTGGTGTATATCTGTTTAGTGCTTCGGACTATAGGCAAAAGCATAAATGTCCATCTGGAGCTAAAATGGGAAAGCACATATTTTATCACCACACCCATGAACTTTTTTCCTCTGCATGGATCTGCACCAAAATTGACTTCCCAACCCTTATCTGATTACTCCAAACAACTGTCTAGTTTAGTGAACATTTGTCCAAGTGTGGCTGTACAAAATGTACACAGTGATAACTGTCATTGTGTAACACACACACATGTTCATATTTATTGAATAAACCAAAGGTTAAAGTGATTTTATAATTATGTGAATATTTCAATGACAGCATCAATGTTTAGAACTAAAAAAAACACAGAAACTCACCAGTTATATTTAGCAGGGCTAATTATGCCTCGAGCACCTGTCGTGCACTGCTTATGACCTCATATATTATATCACTTGTAACGCTTTCTGTGACCTGCACCCAATGCTTCTTAGGTGTGTATAAGTATTGAACAGATTATAAATCTTTGTATTAAAGAGTAACTCTCTGAGCAGATGACAGTTCATGGCTTTTGTCCCGTTTTCTCCACACACGCTTTTTGGTTCTGCAGAGTTTTTTCCCAACAGTCCAAAGATTCTATGTAGTATATACAAAGTACTGTAAGCAGCCTGGAGCAATTAGACAGAGTTGTGCCAGCATGACAATTTCTACATAACATACTAACCTATAAACATGTACCAATTTTGCTTCAGAGTATGGATTATCTGTAGAATTTCACCACAGTATGAAGGCTGCCTGTAGCATGACCTTTAGCAACTTGAGACCTTTGTGGTTATTTTAAGTGAATAGTGGCTTTTTGACATTTGTTGCATAGAATGTGCTCTGTTCTCAGTAGATACTTTTTACTACTCTGTGGTGTATTTCTCATGTAAAGTTTCACTGTCTAGAAACAGAACAGAATAGAGCTCTTCATAGAGTAAATGCCGTTTACAGTACCTACTTTTCTGCTCATATCAGCTTCATTTCTTAATGTAGGTTCAGTGACTGTGTGAGATTTGACACAGATAAAAATTGTCTTGAAGGTTTGTGATAGCAGATCGTGTTGTTGAGGTATGCTGGGCCAGTATACCTTGAAAGTTTGGTTGAGGAGTTTGAAATGTGCTCACTTGGGTACTGGTAGTGAGTGTAGCTTCTTGGGTGAAGTGAGATGTGTGAGTGTTGTGGGAGGTTGGGAGTAATTCTGACTGCCAATGTCTGGATGTTCTGCAGCATTCTGATGAGATGCTTGTTTATCCTGGTGTATAAGGTTATTTTGCAGTATAGGTTGCTGGTGGTAAGAGTGTGGATGATGATTTTCCGTGTTGACTTGGAGCTATTTGAAAATCTTACTCAGCATCTTCAAAATGTGGAAACATAGAGCAATGATGGATCAATGGTTCTTGGCTTGGGGTATTTAGTTCTGAATATAAGTCTAGATAACTAGTATTAATGCCACATGTTTATACCATCCCACATTGTAGAACCCAGGGTAGCCCTTTATTAAACTGAATTATAATCAGTCGTATTGAGAGTAGATGTGGTTAGACAAAGAGTATCACCACGTCCAGTGAATTTATGTGGGAGTGAAGACTAATTTATGCAGCAAAATCTGACTAAATTATGCAGCAAGAAAAGGCAAATTATGTAGTGTAATGCAGAAACATTTTGTGATAGTATTATTTTATTATTTTGTAATTTATTTACACTTATTAACACTGTCGGGGCCTAGGTTGCATCTCAGTACATGTTTTAACCCACAAGTATAGAAATAAGCAACTGAAGGGTGAACACTCAACCTTTGCAAAGGGTCTTGAACTGCGCTGCAACATATACTGCATCATTTTTCTTAACTTTTGATCCCTTTGAGCTCAAAGCATTCTTTTTAAATCTGCAGATTAAGCAAAAGATGATAGATTATCTGTGAAATGCAGCAAATCTATACTTTTTTGGAAAATACCACAGCATATAATTGCATAAATCCAGTGGCACTGTCACCTGGAAATGTGCAATGTACTGCAACAAGATATCAGAATATGAAATACTCGCATTTGAAACTCTGCCATACTGGTTAAAACAAATCCAGCCCAAAACAATATTTTACCTGAGAGAACATAGTTATTTACTTCACCTCAGCATTTGGTAAAGAACAGACAGATACGCTTAACACCTGATTTACAAATGTAAACTTATACTTATGTGTAAATGTATTCTTTTTTTGTTATTAATAAACTAAAAGTTTAATTTTATGAATAGTAATTTTATGACTGTGGAGACTCTGCACTCGTGGCAAAGCCTCTGCACATAAAACATTAGGCCTGTCCTATCTTTTTGTGTGCTGAGCTCTCTGTCCCAGCTGTGGCTTCATCTGAGTTGTAAAATTACTGTTAGTAAAATAAACTTGTACTTCGGAAATACAAACAAAATAGTAAACTTACATAAAAGTATAAGTTTACCTTTGTGAATCAGGCCCTTAACCAATTATGCAATGTAATTCCACATTAACTCTTGGGGGACATTTATGATTCCCTTGCCCTAGTGACTGCTCATCCAATGAGGCATGTACTGCTACTATTTGAATAGTATAATGCATACCCCATCCTATAGAATATTACTGCATGCGTCTTACACAAGCTAAAATACATAAACACTCTCAGAACAACCACACAGACCATAATTGAGGGGCAGATGGCTGCTCACAGGCCTGGACCCTGGTGACACTGTACCTGCTGCATCATTGGCAAACAAACCTCTATCCCTTCTCTCCCAACTAGAGATAGGGGGCCACTGAAAGTGGGATCTGGGCGTCAGCCTAAAGCCTGGCTTTGACTCAGATTGAGGTCCTGTTGAATCGTTCAGCACATAATGAGCTGAGCTCTCATGTACCTTCTGCCTGCTACCCTCAGTCTACCCACGATGTGGCAGCAAGAGCTTCAAACTTTGGAATTGAACAAGCTAGGTTTGAGTGTCAGCTCTGGCTCAACATCGTGTGATTCTGGGCAAATCTCCAGTGCTTAAGAGAAATTAATGTGACGCTGTGTAATCTAACAGGAGTACATGTGAAGCGCTTCAATACATCCAGAAAACTGCACAAAGAGGTAAAAAACAAACATTTACATAAAAAGTATCGACAAACAGCCATTTAGTGGCAGATTTGTACAAAGTGAAAAAATAAAACCTGGATAAACTGCAGCTACTTAACTCAAATTGTGTAATCACTGGCAAATATTTTATCTCACCAAAACTTGTTTTCATTCACATTTGCACATGAAAGCACGTTCAAATTAATGAATCAGAAAACTAATTATACAAAAACCGGTTGTGTTTGATTTATTGTGTTGCTTTATAATACTCTGGGACACATGAAGGGTCCGTGTGACAACTGTCTTGCCTGTTGGTTCACTAATTGCACTGTCACCAGCGTGAGTACAGGGACAGGAATGAGACTAAGCTCAAGTTAAAAAACTATCAATTTTAATAAGTACTTCTCAGTTCAATGCTATGTTGTAACTCATTAATGACAAAGCGTCCAATGGTTGAAGAAATACGCCTTTTTCTATTTTGAAGAGACTTTATCATATTTTACATGATGTCTGTCGCATGTTTCACATAACAAACATTTTCAGGGCTAGGCTCATTCATGGGCTCTAAGAGCCAAGCCTGAACCTTATCTCGTCTCTCCCTGTTAATTTGTTGGCTTGCCCACCTTTACCCCTAAATACACCACCCATTTGCAGTTTTATCAACAGTGAAAAAAACATTAGAATGTTCTGACTTTGGAAGCACTTAACAGATGCATTCTCTATGGCCTTTTCTGCCGTGACTGGGTTGGTCAAAGGTCATGTTTGGATGGCCCTTGCCTACCAGGCCCCCCTGCTAGAACCCTGCCTGCTGCAATGCGCTGTCCGTTTTCATTCCATGTCTAACTTTTGCTTGCATTTCCTAAGAGCATTGTGTGTAGCATTTTCGTGGGGCTCTCAGTAACATCATCCTGGGGGAGATGCAACAGAGAAGCAAACTTGCAACGCTCAGGAACCAGTCATCACCAAAAAACCCAGACCTTAAGAAAGACATTTTACTTTATCTTGAATTGCTTAAGAGTATTTCAATTTAGTTTTTTCTGTAGTATTGTCATAAAAGACGTTGCTCTTCTACAGCGCATACTGGAAAGTGAATCAGCTATGGCTCTGTTCAACTCAGCTGTTTATGATGGGGTACGATTGACAACTCAGCAGCAGTGGCTGGAGGCAGTGATATTTCTACACAGTGTTTGTTGGTGGCTCATAAAGTGTTCAGGTTCATCCAATTCATGGCCTTTCCGCAGAATACACAGTGATGCTCTTATATGTGCCAATTGTATTTACGCTTTCTGATGTGTATTCAGACGAGGAGGCTGCGAATGAGTGAAAAGACAGTGATGTACAGGAAGGAGATGATGTGTAAGACATGCAAATAGAGGATATCAGAAAAATGTAGAACTAAAAAGGGCCCAAGTAGCTAATAGTGGGAGACCAGCAGTGTGAACTGGAGAATGCAACTGATCAGATTGAGAAAGACCAAAGACCATTACCCAGTCTACCGAGGTTATCAATATTTAATTCACAGTCACATACTTTTAGAATGAAAACATTTTGAAATCTATTTATGCACAATAAAACTGAACCTGTTAACAAGCTTCGACAACGCAGATAGGTCTGGCTTGTTCAAGGAGTAGCTTATATCTGGATGCAAAACTAGAAAACTAAAAAAACAAAAACCCTGAAATACTAGTCACTGCTCTGATTACTGTCACTCAACGTGTCACACATTGGACAGTTGAATGTCACTCATACGCACACGGAACAGTTAGAAATGACACAAAATAAGCAATCTGAAAACTGGGCAGCTATGCAGGGCCCGTTTTTTTTTTGCTTGCATGACGGCCCATAACGCCGTTGGTACAGCACTAACCTCCCATCTTTGAAAGGAACTGGAAGCCCGTTCCCAGAATTCTTTACCACTGCGTCATAAATACATGAACCTATAAATAAGTATATAAAATACTCTGGGCCGAGAATTGGCTGGTGAAGTAGATTTACATCAAATGCACAAAATAATTTAGCATTCCCAATTCAGCAGAGATCTTGCAAGTTCTAATGTTTTACAGAAAACGGGTATTCCTGTAATACATTCTATCCAAAAGCCCATTGTTTGACTGTTTCTGCATTACGGTCTAATGAAAAATGTGACATGTGATATTTCGAGCTGTCTTCTGTTCCAGGAGTCAGTGATCGTCACAAGACAGATGAGCAAGCATTGTCATTGCCGGCATGAATTATTCATTTCATAATAGGAGGTCATACTTCTGGACCTTGGAATCCCAGGAGATAATATGCAGCATTTACCATTGTTAAAATAAATCTATTGCGTACTGCTACCAATTATTAAATCTGATGAATTCGCATTTAATATTTATTTTGCTGAGGAGGCAAGGTATCTTAAATCATCTCCAAACCACAAATCATCTCCTTTATAGGACATCCAATTCCTCCTGAACTCTAGTGCTCATCCCATGTGCTTACCATATGCTTGAAGATGAAATTCAAACCTGGCAATGTTACATTAAATTGATTTCTTGCCCGTGGGGCTGAGTTTCCTGTTTATTGAGATTATCATTGTTGTAAGTGTATCTTTGCAGGTAGTATCGCATACCTGCCGTGAAAGTCGTGCGCACGTATTCGTTTTCTGGAGAAGTGCATTAACATCTTTCTTTCCGATGAAGTCCTTGAATCCCACCCAAGGGCACATAAACGCCTCCTTACATATTTCCAATGAGTTGTATCTCTGAAGTGATGTTGTCATATCATCAGGTCTTTAAACACACTAAATATTATTTTGCCAGCTGGTTTGAAATTGCTGGGACTGGGTCTTATATTTCCATTCTCCTTGTAGGTGTCATAAAAAAAATACAACACAGCTCATACAGGCAGCAATTCCTGTGGCAATGTAGTTTGTGGATAATATACCACGGTGGTGTACATTTTCACACGTCTCACAATGACTTGTGTTTCTGACAAAGTGACACAGCAGTGAGGAGCTTCCCAACTGCTTTCTGTATGTGCCTACATATATGGGATGTATAGGAGGGCTAAGGGGCACGCAAAAGATAATGGGCGAAATCATGGGGACTGAGGCCTTTTCTTTTTAATATTCTAGGGCAGGCCTACTATTGGCTCGGAGCAACTGGGATAAGTGCCCTTTCAGCAATGAACTTTCAGTAATAGCGCAGGTGGAGCAGTCCAAGGTTTATTGAGGGGGAGATAGGTACAAGTTGTACATGGGCACAAGACTCAAAACACAATTAGGAACTCCAATAAATATTTGTCAGGTCAAATACTTGCTTTGGTAAAAAAGCTGTATTTATAGATGAACCCAAAATTAAAGAATGCACACAACAAATAATCTATACAGTCTTCGCAAAGTCGGCACTCTACCATTGATCTGGTAAGATCGTGGGTCTCACCTCCCTTCAAGGACTGTAGATATTACCCATTTACATGAGAAAAAAAATCAGGCTAGGCCGCTCTAGTAAGTACAAGTTTCAGAAGGTTCACAGTGGATTTTAAAAAGCCAAAATATGTCAGCACTGTAGTGCTTCAGTCACAGAAAGTTACCCCAGAGGTTCCGCAGCCCAGTGTTCAGTCTTACCTGCTCTCACCAGAGTGGCAGTATGGAAGGTCTAGGCATACATCAGCGACTGGAGGTGAACAGAAGTCCTGATGCTGTGGTTGAGACATCTGAAGTGCACTGTCCTCCTCCCATCAAGTGGTAAGTCTTCGTTAGTCCAGTGGCATCGCTGAGGTGCTGCTGGGCTCAGATGGTTGAATCAAAACTCTGCTTTCTTGGGTTGCAACCCATTGCTCTTCACTGTTGCATAGATGCTGCTCCAGGGCAATGACACTCTTTCTTCACCGCAGTCCTCAACTGGCATGTTAGACTTTTCATCCTTGGGGTGGTCTCCCTTAACTGTTTGCCTCTGTTCCCCAGGTTATTGATGTGTGCTGGACTCTGATTTTGCTGTTTTTATTACTCTGGGCACTTTACCACTGCTAACCAGTGCTAAAGTGCAAGTGCTCCTGTTTAAAATGTGTATGTAATTGGTTCTCCATGATTGGCCTATTTGTTTTACTGTTAAGTCCCTAGTAACGTGCACTAGAGGTGCCCAGGGCCTGTAAATCAAATGTTACTAGTGGGCCTGCAGCACTGGTTGTGCCACCCACACAAGTAACCCTGTAATCATGTCTCAGACTTGCCACTGCAGTGTCTGTGTGTGTATTTTTACACTGTAAATTCGACTTGGCAAGTGTACCCACTTGCCAGGCCTAAACCTTCCCTTTTCTTACATGTAAGGCACCCCTAAGGTAGGCCCTAGGTAGCCCCAAGGGCAGGGTGCAGTGTATGGATAAGGTAGGACATATAGTAATGTGGTTTATATGTCCTGACAGTGAAATACTGCCAACTTCGTTTTTCACTGTTGCAAGGCCTGTCTCTCTCATAGGATAATATGGGGGCTACCTTTAAATATGATTAAAGTGTAGATTCCCCTAGAGAGTAGATGGACATTTGGAGTTTGGGGTCCCTGAACTCACAATTTAAAAATACATCTTTTAGTAAAGTTGATTTTAAGATTGTGCGTTTGAAAATGCCACTTTTAGAAAGTGAGCATTTTCTTGCTTAAACCATTCTGTGACTCTGCCTTGTTTGTGGATTCCCTGTCTGGGTCAGTTTGACAGTTGGGTAGTTTTTCACCTCACACTAGACAGTGACACAAAGGGAGCTGGGGTGTAACCTGCAGTTCCTAATTAGCCATCTCTGCTAGGAGGGAGGAATGGAGTGGTCACTCTCATCTGAAAGGACTGTGCCTGCCTCTGACAATGCAGACTCCAACCCCCTGGTGTGTGTCTGAGGCCTTGCCTGGGCAAGGCAGGATTTCACAAGTAGGTGTGAGTCCCCTTTGAAGAAAGGTGACTTCAAAGACTAAAATGGGTATAAGAAGGGCACCCAAATCTACAGACTTCAGAAACACTTCTGGAACCAGGAGGAACCTCTGCCTGGAGAAGAGCTGAATAGCTGAGGAAGAAGTGCTGCCCTGCCTGTGACTGTGCTTTGTGGAGCTTTGCTGCAGTGCTGCTTCTGTCAAAGTAAGAGGGCAAAGACTGGACTTTGTGTGCCTTCCATCTTGTGAAGAAATCTCCAAGGGCTTGATTTAGAGCTTGCCTCCTGTTGTTTGAAGTCTCAGGGACTCAGGGACAGCAAAGACTTCTCTCTGCCAGCACCTGGAGTCTCTGAAGAGACTCCAGCTCTGACAAGTGGTGCCCTTTCCAGTCCCTGGGCCCTTGAAAGGAAAGCTGGTGGAAATCCAAGGAAATCAACTTCGGACGACTCCGGACCAACGCCGCTGCTGAATCCGTCGACGCCACCTGCACCCGACGCCGTGACCTTCGCTAGAACGCGACGCTCTTTGCAGGCCCGACGCCGCTGCATCCCCACTGAAGTCCGCGGCTCTGTGGAAGTCGCCGCAGCATGTCGTGACCGAAGCCGCTCGAGGCGCGTGGATTCAACGTTTCGCACAGACGCTGCGATCCCCGACTTCGCGCATCAGCTTGTTTTCACTCTTCACCAAAGGTAGTGTACTTGGGGGTCTACACGACTCTGTGTCCGGCACCGCTGGTGTCGGCTTGTTGGGAACGACTCCGTCACGACGCCGTGTTAACATCTCACCGAAGCATTTTTTGTTTCTAAACGCTATTTTTGAGTTTAATCTTTACAAATTCATAACTTGACTTGTGTATGTTGGATTTTTGTCGTTTTGGTCTTGTTTTTTTTAGATAAATATTTCCTATTTTTCTAAACCTGTGTTGTGTCATTTTGTAGTGTTTTCTTTAAGTTACTGTGTGTGTTGGTACAAATACTTTACACCTAGCACTCTGAAGTTAAGCCTACTGCTCTACCAAGGGGGTAGGCAGGGGTTAGCTGAGGGTGATTCTCTTTTACCCTGACTAGAATGAGGGTCCTTGCTTGAACAGGGGGTAACCTGACTGTTAACCAAAGACCCCATTTCTAACATGGCATATGAGTTTCAAAGATGGTGAGTAATGCACATAAGTAAACAATTGCTTCCGGTCACAAAAATGGTGCACCAGGATGACAGACCTTTATCTGCCATCTGGCATACAGGGTCACAAACAACTACACATGGGCAAAAGGACCGCTTGGTGCAGTGGTCCCTCACCCTCTGCCTCAGGGATGCAATTGACAGGATCCTCCATGGAACTCTCACCCTCAAGGCACTCTGCTCCTCTTCACAGGGTCCTTCAGTGTTGGCAGGCAGGCACATACTGATGTTCTAGGCTCCATAGCAAGTTGTCTTGATTCGCCTGTGGAGAAAACTGGGTTTCAGGTTGAAGGTGGTGAAACCCCTTTCAAGCAGCAGCCATAATTTCTGTTAGGGTGAAGTCACTAGCAAACTCCAAATTAACCTGTGCTGAGCCCTCTAGTGGTGTGGCACAAAAGCAGACACGCTTAATGTAGAGGCAATGTGCTAACTATGCAGCACACAAGCAACAATACAGTGAATAAACAGCACAAGGAAATTCTCACACCAATTTACAAAAATAGGGAATAATTTAGTAACTTGTTTGTGAACAAAATGTCAAACATCCAATCAGTAGAACTGGAGATATGCACTTTTGGAGGTTCAAGTAAAACAGTGCAGAAAAGCACAAAACAACTGTAGTTATCTGGTTGTGCCAGACCAGGACAAAGTCACAAGTTTAGGCTGACAGCGATGGAGCACTGGGTGGGTACAGGGACCAAGTTAGGTCCGCTGAACACAGCACACTAAATCCTGGTTAAGAAGCATTGCAAGATTCTGCATGGAAGATGCATCATGCAGCGGAAGTTGCAAGGTCCTGCAAGATGATGAGTCAGTTCTGGTTGGACAACAGCTGTGCTGGCAGGGTGCCTTGAGGCCCATGCCCAGGACTAGGATGAAACAACTTGTTGTGGAAGACACACAGCAGAGTCCAGGTGGTGGGGTCTATGTGGCTAGAGTATTTTCTGTCTCTGATGCTTTTTTAAGGAGGCCAGCGCCCTAGCCCTTGAAATCATTCTGGTGGTTCTAAGTTCAAAATTCATGTCCAGTCCTTTTCACTCAAGCAGTAGGACAGCAGGCACCAGGGCTCCCATAGGTCCAGAGGTGCACTGAAGAGTTGGATTTGAGGGTCTAATATTTATATTTGGTGTCAGCTTTGAAGTAGGAGAAGATTTTGGAGGTTTCCACCCAAGAGGTGTTTGGAATTCCCTGCCTTTCTGTCCTGGCTCCTGCTTGTCTGGGGCACAAAAGACTAATGGCAAGCCCGTAGTGAGCGTGCTCAAAAAGAGCCTTTGTGATGTGCATGTGTGGTATGTGACAGCCCCTACCCCTGCAGACACCAACTGGTTAGGACAAGAAAATGCCAACTTTCTAAAAGTGACACCTTTACAATTGTAGCTTAAAATCCAACTTTACAATTAAAGAGGTTTTTAAATGACAGTTCACTGGGCCCCAACCTTAACATTCCAACATGATACCAACTGAAATGTATCACTTAATAATTACAACAAGGACTGAAATGTATCACTTAATAAATACAACAAGGACACAGAGTGTTATTCTATGGGGGAAGAAGGCCTTCAAGTAGTGAAAAATGAATTTACAACATTTCAATACCGGGACATATAAAACCTGAAAGTACCTATCAATCTTTTTATTTATACTGCCTCCTGCCTGGTGGGCTGCTTAAAGCCTACATTAGGGGATCCCTTATATGTTAGAAAAAGGAAGGTTTAGGCCTAGCAAAAGATTTATTTTGCCAGGTAGAAATGGCAATTTAAAAATGTACACTCAGGCTGCAATAGCAGACCTGCGACATGCTTAAAAAGGGCTATTTAAGTGGGTGGCACAGTACGTTCTGCAGGTCCACTAGTAGCCTTTAATGTACAGGCCCTGGGTATATGCAGCACCACTTTACTAGGGACTTAATTAGGGACTTTAAGTAACTGAAATGTGCCAATCAAGTGTAAGCCAATTTCACCATGTTTAGCAGAGGAAGCACAAACAGATTAGCATTGGTTAGCAGTTTAAAGTGTGCAGAATCGTAAAAGCCAACAAAAACGAGTTCAGAAAATAGAAGGATGAAGGCAAAAAGTTTGGAGATGACCATGCAGAAAGGGCCAAGCCCAGCAGCCTGAGTGGATGACGTCCCCTCATCCAGGAGGGAGACCTGCAGTCCTTTAGTACCCAGTCCTGGTCACAACAGACAGAAGTCATGCTGAGCTTCTTCATGCTGATATAATGCTTCAGGTTGACATTTTTCAGAATCTCAAATTCCCCTTTATAGAATCTGCGCCCCTGCACAAATATAATTTAGTGTTTTAGCCTTTGTAGTTGGAGACCTGCAGTCCTTTAGTACCCAGTCCTGGTCACAACAGACAGAAGCCATGCTGAGCTTCTTCATGCTGATATAATGCTTCAGGTTGACATTTTTCAGGATCTCAAATTCCCCTTTATAGAATCTGCGCCCCTGCACAAATATAATTTAGTGTTTTAGCCTTTGTAGTTTGTGTTGTGGGGGTGCCCACTTTAAAATAGGAAGTGCCCACTCCTCTGTCCTGTTCTTCTGTCCAGAAAGCAGTCTGTCTCAGCAGGAGTGATTCCACTCTTGAAAGACCCACAAAATAGGCCACAGGCATGATTACAGGATCACACCTGGATATCAGCCTCACTAATATATGTCTAATATATGTCTATCAATCAGAGAGCCCTTTTGACACGCACACTCTTTCTCCAGTCTGTGTCTCACCCTCTAAACAATGCAGCAATCCACAAATCTGCCTGGGGCTCTTCCTCAAGCTTTCCTCAAGACCTTGGGTGTCCAATATGGATTCCACTGGCCTCCTTGTATTTTACCACTCATAGGCACACACACATCGCAGCCAGCACCGGCACATTGAAACATGGGTACTGCACATCGCTAAATGTCAACAGTATGTAGGCCAAGAATGAGCTGAGCACACAGCATTATGTAATTATATTTTGTGAGTTTGCACCTCTTTTGCGTCAAAAAATGATGTAAAGGTGGCACTAACTTCTCATAAATCAGGCCCTAAGTCTTTGAAGATCATTATGTTAATTCGGCTAATGGGCTTCTACCCACTTTTCTTGTAGATATGAACCTCTCGATTTTTGAGTTAGTGGAGATTCAAGTTTGACCTTTGTTTCAGGCATATAGGCTGGATGGCTCAATAAAAACTAAAACGGTAACACAGTGGAAAGTTTTTGGGGACTTCCAGAAAGGGAAAGACTTTGTCAGGAGGAAGGGGTAAGCACCTGCATGTGACACTGTGATCAGTCCATCAAATTTGCTTCAGATGAGTCGGAGAGGGAGGTTGCTATAACTGCAACAATTCAAAAGCTTGCTATTGGCAGTGGGGTCAAGCTCATATCCCGTTCTGCCTTGTGAAATGTTTGTAAATTACAAATTTACATTCAACCCTTTCCCACCCCAGATATGGATGGAGTTTTGCTCCAGCAGTGGGATTATTCTGCTTTAAGTGTTTTTAATGGAATGGCTGATCCTCAATCATTTGAGAGGGTATGGAAGAAAGACCTACCTGGAGATATTTTTCCCCCTGGAGAAAAAAAAAGGGTATGTGTATTTGCACATAATGTTTCCTTTCAACAGTGTGTCATTGTACACAAAGTACAGTGATGCCATCAGTTATGTCATTTGAGATATCTTCTGTGAATTTCTCAATGGTATCATAGAACATGAGTGCTGTAGCAGCGAGGTCATAAGCAGTGCATAGCAAATATGCAAGCTATTACTACTTCAATTAACTATAATTTGTGAATTTCAATGCTTTTTATGGTCTGGCTTGACATGCACAGTGAGGGGGGGGCAACCCTTCATGAATGACTAACTCCCGCCACACAAGACCATCAGCACTGTCGAGCCTGGGGTTGGGTGCAGGCCCTGCACCCAAACTTGCTCGGGCAGCCAAACCACCAACCTGCCCCATGGTCACAGAACATCAATGGACACCCAACCAATTTTTACCTGAACCAGCCTCAATAGATGTCAGAGCACTTTACATAAGAGCAGGTATATGCATCCGGGGATTTATATTTCATTCTGTTACACCAGAACAGATTCACTTTATATTAGAACAGTTAAAGTTTACGTATATGCTATATTTTGATTTACTAGAGATATATTTTCTGACTTGCTCCATTACTTGGTGATTCTGGAGGGGTGAGGGCATGTAGACATATCTCCTGCCCCAGTCTTTGCAGAAAATTGTTGATTCCAGGTGCAGCTAGCCTGCAGGATCCGTTGAACCACCAAGTTGTATACCATTTTGAAGGCTGCCGTAGATCAACAAGATTCATGATAATTTATGCTCTATTTCTGCTAGAAACACTGACATATTCTGTGATTCCGGAAAGTTATCAGTGGGCCCTGACCATCCAGAGCCAATGTCAGATTGGTGAATTTGTGTCCTCCTGTTCCAAGATTCCAGTCACAGTTTTTAAAGTAGTTTATTGAAGAACAAAACTGGTGAGTTGTGACCATACCATCCCCATCAAAAAATAAGCCACAGAAATACAAAGCTTCAGCTTAGAAATGCTTAGCAGCATATGTGCATAGAGGGGCTTATTTTGGGGAGTTTTGGTGCAGGGCAGTGCAGCAAGTTATCCTGCTGCGCTGCCCTGTATCAAAGTGAAAGGGCAGGAATGAGCCGCAACTATAGCACAGTCCAGTCCTTTCCCCCTATGCTGGCACCCTTTTGACTGCCTAGTGCCAACGCAGGCATGGTACAAGGGTGTTTGCGTTGCATGCAGGATTGTTTTGTGCGGGAAAGGAATAGGCGTTTTCTTCATTCATAAAATGAGGAAGAAACAGCAAGAAATAAAGACATTTCTCCTCATTGTGTCTCCTCTAAGGAGGCATAAGGTTTTGACGCATCCCCAGGCATACATGGCTCAATGGGTGTTGTGTGGGAACACCGCAACTCCTGTGTGCAGAGTAGGGCAATGCAGCATTTTGCACTGCCTTGCTTTACTCCATATCTATGAGGCTATTTAAAGCCAGGTGTGGCCTCATATCTATGTTTGAAAGGTTTGTGCTGCCATTGCATCATGTAAAGTGACACAACAGGGGACTTAAGGGGCTCAAAAATGTTGCTCTCAAAATACTGTACCAACAGAATCACGAGAATAAACATTGAATCCCGTTTACAACACAGATGGGGTATTTATTCACCTGAAACATATTGGCTGCTGAATTAGCCCCAAGTCGGGGCTGAGTGGCTTGCTCTCGTCACCTCAAACAAGAAATAAGTGAATATCAATTAAATTTCTAGAGAACCATGATTGTTGACGATTGTAGATTTGCACATGCTACTCTGCTTTACTGATCTTTACATTGGTGGCAGTGGCATAACACAGTCCCTTGCAGCCTCTTTGTTACAGGGTGGACCCAAACCGTCCAGGAGGGCCCTATTCAGGTCAATGATTCTTTATGAGATATAGTAGGCTGTGGAGCCTAATCACATTCTGTGTGTGGGTAGGTTAACATTTTGCATTACACCACTGATTGGTGACTGTTGAACCTTTCTCCTGGCATCCACTATCTGAAGCTCGTTAACTCTCATCACACACTGTTGCCTTGCCGTATATTTTCTGGCAAACTCTTCAAACATATCCTCATAACAAGCAGCATGCTGTCTAGTTATGTCTTTTTTTACTCCCACTCGGTGCCATAAAATCGTCTGGTGTATGAGAATTCTATCTTTAAGTAGGTGGCCAGGATACTGGCCATTAGGGAATGTTTGGTACTCCAACTGAAATTAATACAGCTCAGACTTCATTCTCATTGTTTATGCTGCTGAGAAAATCTTGATGTAAAATATCCCATCCAAGGATGCCTAGGCATCAATAATTTCATCTTTTTTCCTGGCTTATTAAATTATATACCTTTGTTATCAGATGAAGTAGCTCCTTTAATAGAAAGTTATTGGGCATACTAAGGTATATGCTATGTTGTAACTGGAATGCCTTTTATAGAAGTACACATCTAACAAAAAGTCCATGCAGCTTTTGCAGAGCAATATTACTCCAGTCGCTAAAAGCATGATTTCCACAATTGAACAAACTTTTTCCAAGGATTCCAAAGATTTAGAGGTTATACACTGACAATTCCGTACTAAACACACCAACATTCTTCAGGTCAAGACAGGCATGTCTGAATTTTTTGTGGGAGCTCGGTCACAAACCTCACAGCTACTGGTGCCATTACTTCTACTAGCAATGTTAGAAGTCTCATCATAAATAAATAGTGTAGTCTTGCTATCAAATCTATAAATAAATGCCATAGTGGGAGCACAGAGCCCTGATAAAGTGTGGGGGATGAGGAATAATGACCCCGTCCACTCCCTCTGTGGGCTCTGGCTCTCAGCTATCTTTAGCATGCTTCCTTCATGAAAAGGGTGTTCATAGCATCAAAAGCCAACACAGTGGAACATGAATATATGCAAGGCCATACCACAGGAGGATTAGAGGTGTCAGCCACTCCCATAATAATCCTTCTTGTAAGGAATTTGGGTATTAGTTGAGGGGTGTAACTAGCCACCACAAATAATAATCCAAGTCCTTGTTAGCGTGAGTCACGAAAACTACAAAATTAACTTGCGCTCAATCCCCTGGTAGGCATGCCACAGAGCAGACAGGCTTGACTTAAACAAACATAATACAAGGAAAATCCCAAACCAATTTTTTGAAAAGTAGGATACATTCAAATCACACCAAAACAACAAAAATGCAATAAGGGGAAATAGAGTTGTGGCTTTGCAAAGTTCAAGGTTAAAAAGAGTGCCAAAATTATTAACCGATGACCACAGTCAACATAGACTGAGTCCTCGGCACGATTTGAGGCCAACCTCGATTAAGTGTTTGCTGGCTAAAATCAGGTTTGACCTGGTCTGAAGTTTTATCTTGTGACTTAATCTCTAAAATGTCATTCCAAATGCTTCAGCAGCAGTCTGTGGGCACAAAGTACTCCATGAGATTGGATATTTGTCAGATGAGGTTTCAGTTGAAGCTGTTGACTTTTGGCTGGACAGATCCAAGTAGGAGAGATTCAACATTTGCAGATAAGGAATGTCCTTAATCTACTCCATATTTCGTCACATAATCCAGGTGAAGATTTCTTCCTAGACACTTAGTCACAGTTTTGGAGCTGACATTCCTCCAGAGACAACACTGTAGGCTGTGGTTGAAGCTGGCTCTATTAGTACGGGTACCACTGTGAGATGTTTACTGATGCAGAAAAGCTCAGAGGAGGGTAATCCTGAATCTGTAGCCCAATGGCAAAACATGTTGGTCAGATGGACTTGACAGGATTGTCTCAGTCCTCCACAGGATGTTTTGAGTCTTGGGTTTCTCCGGATGTTAGGAGTAGACCTGAGTGGAGTTCCACTCCACGGAATTCCGTGGATTGATTTAAAACTCTGTGGAATTCCATGGAGGTGGGGGCGGTGCACAAGAGGCCTGAAACGGAAGCTTTCTTTTGCTGCTTACGGCCCTGGCCTGAATTCAGGCCAGGGCCATAGGCAGCAAAAGTTTCAGTTTCAGGCCTCTTTGCAGTGGCCTGCCCTGTGTGCACTGTCCATGGAGCAGGCCGGTGCGCAAGAGGCCTGGGCATTCTGGTGCACAAGTGGCCTGAAACAGCAGCTTTTGCTGCCTACTGCCCTGGGGTGAATTCAGGTCAGAGCCATTGGCAGCAAAAGTTGCCATTTGAAGGCCTCTTGTGCATAAGTGTGCACAAAAGAAAAAATGAAAAAACAAGGACTCACCTGGGTCCTCAATGCCAGTGGCCAGGCACTCTGCCTTCCTCAGCCACCCGTTCTCGGGCCTACCTGTGCAGCTGGCAGAGGGAGGCCTGGAGGATCCAGAGCTAGCACCGACAGAAGCTCCATGCTGACGCTGCTGCAACAACATCAGGCCGAGAGTGCTCAATGCAGCCCAGTTATGGGTTACACAGTGTATGCTCAGATTGTCTGCACTTGCACTGTGTGGCCCATGACTGGGCTGCAGTGTGAAAGCAGTGATCTCCACTCCGCTGGTGGGGCTGTTGTGTAGTCATTTTAGCTATAGTTTTATACACATTATTTTAGAAAACTAGGCCTGCCCCTTTGCATTTTAACCTAGATAAATTTTATTCTAGCTTCTTTATATTAGTTTAACCATAGCTACATTTGCAGTCTTGTTTTGTTTTCTCTATCTAGCTCTTCTTAGCCTGGGTTAGCACTGTGTTCTTAAACAAGACATTTCTTTCACTCTGTGCTTTTCTCAAGGCTGAAGTAAGATAGCTTGCTGGCAAAAGTGATATGCTATGTCTCTATTGTTCACACAAACCTACACACTCTTATGTGGGGATCTTTGTTTGGAACATCAGCTGTTTTATTATAAAAACACTACTTTGACCCATGTACGTTAGACGGAGATTTCAGCCAGATGACCACGACTCTATGCTGATTGCTGGGTGCTTCCCTACAGCTGCTTATGTAGAGTACAGGCCTCTTGCTCAGGTATGAGGGATGATGCCTTCCCAGGGGGAACCTGTAGGGCAGAATTACAGCTTAACATGCTGTACTCTAACATAGCCTAGGTAGGAACTATTCTTAAAAATCGTAGAGACAACATGGTAGCGTTATTTTTGTGTTTTACTCTCCTTGTAACAATCTTAATCCTATTGTGCTTCATCATCCTAGATATTGCAATGCATGCTTTATTATCTAAGATGCAGTTACTTAAATAAAACATTATTGAACTATACTCTGCCACTGATTGTCCTTGCATATGTGAGACTAATGTAACTCAGAGAAACAGATGAGATCTGAGTGACCACGATACCCCTGAGGACTCCTTTGTGTCGTGTGCCTGGTTGCCCTATCATCCCTGCTCTTGGGTGGAGATATGGCACTGCTAGTTAGCTGGAAGAAAACCCGGATTAGGCCGACAGGTGTCACCTGGTGTGGGTTCAGACTCAGTCCCCCCAGTACAGGTGATAGATTCTGCCTCTCAAATCCAGTAGTCTCATTAGGATAATGAGAACATATGCAAAAGGGCTAGCAGACTTTTTTGGGCAAACTCAGCACTCCAAGCTGAGTGCGGAGTGCCAAAAACTCTATTAGCTATGCCAGCGGAGCGGACCTCGCCACCCACCCCTAGTTAAGAGGAGTATACTTTGACACAGCCTAGGGTTCCATGACATCTGGAAAGGTGCTTCGGAGGGTGAGGGGTCATGACTCACTCGAGCAGGAACCACCAGCAGAGTCCAGGTGGTTACATTTGGAAATGGTTAGCTAAGCAGTTGTAGCGAAGATCTCCTCTAGTTTTTCCTGTAGCTTGAGCAAGTGGTCAGCCTTATGACCCTTGGAGTCCACTTCTTTGTCTTTGTTGCTATAGAGAGCAGACACAGTTCTTCAGACTTTTTATCAGGTTTCAGACAGCAGGCTCATTCTTTGTCTAATCTTCCTACGATCCAATACTGTTCTGAGGAGGGTACTGGGGATTCAATATTTATGCCTGGCACCGGATTGTGGGTGATTCCTCCCCAACCAGTAAGGTACAATTTCCCAGGGCTTACTCTACACACATTTACAGCTTTTTCCGTATGCCCTACTGCAAACAATTTCAAGTCGCCCCTCTCTGTCTAAATCCAAGGCATAACCCTCCTTCCCTTCAGCAGATCCTATGAGCAGACCCAGAGGTGTGGCCATGAAAATGAGCAAGGAAAGGAGGCCACGACAGCGTTAGCAAATGCTGCCAGACGTGATAACTATCAAGATTGCATGGTTGTGATTCCACCTTGTCCCTCTTTCTTCCACCACCCTACACGTTGTGTCCATTTTCTTACTTTTGCAGGGCTTTTTTCATCCATGATATCCTCTCTTGACACTGCTTCCCTATCTTTCTCTACCACGTTTGTAATCCCTTCCTCTGTTTTGGTCTGGGTCAAAGCCTGATAATGAGAATTAAGTCTTGGTCCCCCAAAACATTCTTGTGCCCACTACCTCCAAACATGTGCATAACTTAAGCATGAGGCCCAATGCTCCGGAACAATGATGGGCAGCTGCCTGGCTAGTTCTAGTTCCTTTTGACTAGCATAAAGGGGCATATTGCAATGATCATTCTGTGAGATGCGTTAAGGTAACTGTTCCAACCAACTCTCATCCATAGGAGCCAAGTACAGTCAGTGCGTAACTGACTGACAGTGAGATTATAACATTGGATGCATCATGTCTGAGTACTCATAACAGCTTCAATGTGCTTAGAGCCGCCAATTTAAAACCCATTCAGTTATTATCAACAGTTGTTGTTAAATGAGCCTACAAATACAGCACTTGCCTCACATTTTCCAAAAGATGCCTTGGTGAAGAATACAAAAGTCTATGGGGGTCATTCTGACCTCGGCGGTAAAAGCCGCTTACCGCCGGTCAGAAGGCCGCCACAATACCGCCGCGGCCGCGGTCAGCCGCCACGGACATTCTGACCCACAACTGCAAAACCTCAGAAAATCCGCCCTCCACTGCAGTCCGCCACATCAGCGGCCAGCGGTAAACTGGAGAAGACCAAACCTCCACGCCACGCCAACAGAAATACGCCCATCCCATTATGACCTGCAAATCGACGCGGCGGTCATTCAACCGCGGTATTCCATTGGCGGTACACACCGCCGCGGTGAAAATACACACACCTTTACAAACCCCTACCACATTGGACAATTTGAAAGGCACACACCTGAAACACATACACACACCACTCCTACACATCCAATACCATATAAAACACACACCCACATCACCCACAAACCCCTACCAACAAAAACCAGAGACGAAGGAGAGAGAGAGACACATCAGAGAATAGAGAGCCAGACACACAGAGGCACACCGCAACATCACACACACCACATAGAAGCACAAAGCACCACACACCAACACACACATCATCACATACACCACCCCACACCTCATACACACCACCCCATGGCACCACAAAGGCACCCACGCTTTTCGGACCAAGAACTCCGGGTCATGGTGGAGGAGATCATAAGAGTGGAACCCCAGCTCTTCGGCTCACAGGTCCAGCACACCACCATAGCAAGGAAGGCGGAGCTCTGGCAGCGGATCGTGGACAGGGTCAACGCGGTGGGACAGCATCCCAGAAATCAAGAGGACATCCGCAAACGATGGAACGACCTACGGGGGAAGGTGCGCTCCATGGTCTCGCGACACAACATCGCAGTGCAGAAGACTGGCGGGGGACCCCCACCCACTCCACCCGAATTCACAACATGGGAGCAAGAGGTACTCAACATCCTGCATCCCGATGGCCTCGCTGGAGTACACGGAGGAATGGACTCTGGTAAGTACAAGGCCAACCACTTCACCCCCCCCCCCCAGCATGCTAACCCCCACCCTCACCCCCAACCCCCCAGCACACATCCTCCCTGAGAATGTCTCCCCAGCACAACCCACCCAACACCAACCCCTGCATGCCACCCCCAAACTATGGACACCCATCACCTAAGCATGACCACTGCACATACCTATCATCCCCCCCCACAAAACACCCTCACAGCACCTCTCCCAAGGGAATGCCAGCACTGGGGGACAAGGGCACCCATAAAACGCAAGCTAATGCACACACAGAAACAATAACCATACCCTCTTACCCCATGCAGGACCCGAACGACAACACACCGGTCAGGAGGGACCAGAAATGTCCATCTCACCCCCGGAACAGGCCCCTAGTGATGACAGCAGCTCTGTCGACCTGGAACCTGACGACCAGCCCGGACCATCGGGGACCTCTGGGCAGTCGGTTCCCCTCACCCAGACACAGGCCACTGCAGACCCAACCCCCTCTGGGAACAACAGCACAGCTCCCACCCAGCGGGCCCATGCCTCTGTCTCTAGGACAGGTCAAGCAGCGGTGTGTCTACCACTACAGGGCCCCCAGGGTAACCCACCAACCCAACAACAACAGGGACCTGGAGGCAGTGGGAGTGGGCACACCGTCCAGGGGACAGAGGCCCAGGGAAACAGGGCAACTCGGAGGGCTGCTGTGCGACAGGGGGGGGAGGAGAGGCCCAGGGAACCCACTCTCCAAGAGGCCCTCACCACCATCATGGCAGCCTACCACCACTCACAAGAGACGATGGCGACGGTACTGGCCAGGTTCCAGGAGATCCAGGCACAGCAGGAGCAACGCTACATGGGGTTCAGCGACCAACTCAGCAACATCTCAACCGCTATGGGGAGCATAGTCCAGGCCCTGAACCGTATAGAGGACACGTTTCGGGACCATGTGGCATCACACAGGGCCCCTGTCACTAGCCAGGAACAGGAACAGCCTACCACCTCCGCCGGCGCTAGTGGACAGGAGGCCCCACCACAACGACAGCCCACCAGAACCCCACCTCCTGCTGAACAACAACCGCCCCGCAAAAGGAGCCTGAGATCAAAAAAACCGACAGAGTAGGATGTCAAGTCCCCCGCCAGAATCACATACCCCCTGAAGTCCTCCCACTGTTCCACATTGCCACCCTGTCCAACCTTGAACTGCCCCTGCTCCATCCTGCCACAGGCATATGGACAATGCACCTGTGAGACTGAGAACTGGACTCCGCCATGGACATTACTCCACCCCCACCCATCACTGTTTCACTATCATGTACCAATATCTATGCACTAATAATAAATCACACATTGCACTGAAATCAATCAGGACTCAGCCTGTCTTATTTACAAATGTATGACACATTACATATCAATTACGTATAATTAACATTGTGAATTACACATACCGAGGTAACTTAGCATTAGTCCATGGGCCAACCAAGCCGAGGTCACGCAGTGGCTCATACAGCACAGAAAAGGGAAGGGAAAATCAAACATCATGTTTATAGGTCTGGGGGGAAATCGACAAAGTTGAGATGCAGGAGGCTTTCAGGAAATGTAAAATGGCATGGGTGATTATTACCTGTGTGCTACTGGAAATACTGTTCTATTACTCTGTCCCTGTTGTCTGTGTCGTCCTCTGAGTCTTCCTCCTCTTCACTCTCCGCAGGCTCCACAGCTGCTTCAACACCACCATCTGCACCATCCTCCTGCAGGAAAGGAACCTGACGTCGCAATGCCAGATTGTGAAGCATACAGCAGGCCACGATGATGTGGCACATCTTCTTTGGTGAGTACATCAGGGATCCCCCAGTCATATGCAGGCACCTAAACCTGGCCTTCAGGAGGCCAAAGGTCCTTTCGATGATCCTCCTAGTTCGCCCATGGGCCTCATTGTACCGTTCCTCTGCCCTGGTCCGGGGATTCCTTACTGGGGTTAGTAGCCAAGGCAGGTTGGGGTAACCAGAGTCACCTATTAGCCACACACGTTGTCTCTGTAGCTGCTCCATCACATAGGGGATGCTGCTATTTCGCATCACATACCCGTCATGCACTGACCCTGGGAATTTGGCATTTACATGGGAGATGTACTGGTCAGCCAAACAGACCACCTGGACATTCATCGAATGATAACTCTTTCTGTTTCTGTACACCTGCTCATCGTCTTTTGGGGGTACCAAAGCCACATGGGTCCCATCAATGGCACCAATGATGTTGGGGATATGTCCAAGGGCATAGAAATCACCCTTCACTGTAGGCAAGTCACCCTCCTCTGGGAAAATGATGTAGCTCCGCATGAGTTTCATCAGGGCAGACAACACTCTGCTCAAAATCTTAGAAAACATAGGCTGAGACATTCCAGATGACATGGCCACTGTGGTCTGGAATGACCCAGTTGCCAAAAAATGGAGGACTGACAAAACCTGCACCAGAGGGGGAATCCCTGTGGGTTGGCGGATGGGGGACATCAGGGCTGGCTCCAGCTGGGCACACAGTTCATGGATAGTGGCACGGTCAAGTCTGTATCGAAGTATTATATGGCGTTCTTCCATTGTCGACAGGTCCACCAGCGGTCGGTACACGCGAGGATTCCTCCTTCTCATCGCAAGTCCCAGCGGACGGTGCCTAGGAAGGACAACATCGAGCACAGAGTCAGGCAAACCACAGGTACGTACAGACAGCTTGCACAGTTAAAGAATGGCAATGGGTTGAAAGGCGTGTATGTGTGGCAATGCAAGGCCTAGGCCTGTGTGTCGCAGTCAAAATTAAGCCATGTAGGCCCTTGAAATGGCGGCTGCCTGACCTGTGAAGTGGGACAATGGGATGTGAGGTCAATGCGCTGGCGGGGCACACCGTGGCGGTAGGCGGTCGAAGACCGCGGCGCAAAGCCGCATTGGTTAACATTGAAGCCTATGGGTTTCAGGAGCCAATGACGATGTGCGCCGGCGGTCGCGGTACGCACCACCGCGGTACGCACCGCCGCGGGCGTGACCGCCATTTTCTATCTGATTAATCACTCAAGACCTGATCATCCACAGGAGAGGACCTATACTGCAAGTGCTGCTGTGACCTCGGTCTGGAAGATACAATGGCTGCTGAGACTGGGGAAAGGGCCCCTGCCTTCACGTCTGAAGAGTTGGAGAAGCTCGTGGATGGGTCCTCCCCCAGTATGCCCTACTCTACGGTCCTCCAGACCAACAAGTGAGTACACCGGGTGCACATGGAATGGGCTATGCCTGTGTGGATTGGGGTGGATGTAAGTTGGTGGGGTGGGGGGCGAATGAGGAGTGCAACGCCCGACAGATGAGAGCATGTGCCATATGGCAAAGTTGGTGGGGGGGGCCAATTACATCTAACATGCAGGTCATTGATGATTTCCTCCTTTCCACCCTGTACATGTCAAATAGGTCAGCGCCCATCAGAAGATCGAGATTTGGCGTGCCATCGCCAAGGAAGTCCGGAACTTGGGGGTCCACAACAGACGGGGCACCCACTGCCGCAAGAGGTGGGAGGACATCCGCCGCGGAACAAGGAAGACCGCAGAAACACTGCTGGGGATGGCCTCCCAACCCAGGAGGGGTGCCAGTCGCACCATGACCCCCCTGATGTCCCGGATCCTGGCGGAGGCCTACCCTGAATTGGATGGGCGCTTTAAGACATCACAGCAGACACAAGGGGGTGAGTATCAGCACATTCTCCTATCTTTCTGTGCAGTGGAGGCGTCTGGGTGGGGGAGGAGGGCTCTGGGTGACATTAGGCCAGGGCGCTTTCTGTAGTGTAGTCCTCTCCCTTAGGCATGGCCCTGTGCCCCCGGCCCCCACCTCTGTAGGGTGACAAGTACAGCCATTGAAGGTCCAGCATCTCCCATGTGCGCGTTTGACGTCTCTTGGCCTGTTGTCCTAGTCAGTAGTACTGAGTAGTGTACCCCGAATGCGTGGCTTAGTGCCATAGGCTCCTGTGTCTGTCCTCTCCGCCAACGGTGTTGACATTGCATGCACTCAACCTGGTCTTCTTTTTTCTCCCCCCACCCTTTCTCTTCATCTTCTTGTGCATGTGTGCATTAGCATCATCAGGCGGAGGAGATTTGGCATCGGAGCACGAGGGAGCTGCAGGACACAAGGCCCCGGTGGGCCCAGGAACAGACACCGAGGGCACCAGTGATCCGGAGGGCGAGGGGAGCACCACGACGGGGACTACTGGTGAGAGCAGCGACAGCGACACGTCCTCGAATGGGAGCTCCCTAGCGGTGGCGGCAACATCCGTGCCCCCCGCCTCTACAGGTACAGCCGCCACCCAGCGCACCAGCCCCGCCCTCCCAGCATCCCCTCAGTCTTCGCTCCGTGCCCGTTCGCCCAGGAAGGCGCTCGTCTCCTTCGCCCCAGGCACCTCAGCCCCTGCCCCTGTTGCCCCTGCTGCCCTCAGTGCGGAGCTCATTGACCTGGTAAGGACGCTCATTGTTGGGCAGACGACCCTTTTGAATGCCATCCAGGGTGTGCAAAGGGAGGTGCAACAGAGCAATGCGTACCTGGAGGGCATTCATTCGGGTCAGGCTGCCCATCAACGAGCGTTCACTGCTCTGGCCTCAGCACTGACGGCAGCCATTGTCCCTGTTTCCAGCCTCCCTCTTCTTACTGCCTCCAGCCTTTCTCTGTCTCCTGTTCCTCAGCCTATCCCATCCACACCATCAGACAAGCCTGCACACACCTCAACACCCAAGAGCAGCTCATCCAGACACAAGCACCACAGATCCCACAAACACTCACCCAAGCAACACACAGATGCAGACATGCCAACAACCACTGCCACCCCTGTGTCCCCCTCCTCCTCGTCTCCCTCCTCCCTCCCTGTGACGTCTACACTCACACCTGCATGCACCCCAACATCAGCCAGTGCTTCCATCACCACCTCACCCTCCAGTACAGTCCACACTCGTGCAGTCACCACCCCCACTGCCATTTACACGTCCCCTGTGTCCTCTCCCACTGTGTCTGTCACCCCCTCTTCCAAGACACACAAACGCAGGCAGCCACCCACCCAACAGCCATCCACCTCACGACAGCCTACAGCACCAGCACCTTCACCCAATGACAGCACACCTGACTCTCCTACAACCACCTCCTCTTCCTCCACTTCCATCTCCACTTCTCCTACCCTTTACCTTGGCCCTAAAAAACTTTTCCTGGCTAACCTTGACCTCTTTCCCTCCGATGAGCTCCCCCCTCCATCTTCAAAGAGTCCCAAGAGCACCGCAGCCACCACCAGCCCAGCTTCGGGTGTCACTGTTGTGCATGGGTTCTGGAGCCCACCCTTTGCCAGCAGTGACACATCGATCAGCAGCAAGGGCACGTCCAGCCCCCCCCGGCAAGAGGACCCGCAAAAACAAGGGCCGCCGTGCGAGGACCGACAGGGCTGCCCCCAAGGAGCAATGTGCGGCCACTTCACCACCCACACCATCTAGGGGAGGCAAGGGCCCGAGAGCCCCATCAAAGGAGCGGAAGGGCAGCAGGAGCACGGAGAAGGTGGACCCCACATGTCACATCCCAGCTGGGAAGGAGGACACTAAGGAGGCCAGGAGTCCGTCCCCGAAGGGTCCAGAAACGTCACGGTCCGAGGGCGACTGAGCAGGGAGTCCAGGCCAGGTCTGGCTCCCTTGACCTGCTGGATGAGCACCGCTGAACAGGGCCCGCGGGGCAGAAGAGCACCGCTGAACAGGGCCCGCCGTGAAGAAGAGCACCGCTGAACAGGGCCCGCCGTGCAGAAGAGCACCGCTGAAGAGGGCCCGCCGTGGAGAAGAGCACCGCTGAACAGGGCCCGCCATGGAGAAGAGCACCGCTGAACAGGGCCCGCCGTGGAGAAGAGCACCGCTGAACAGGGCCCGCCGTGGAGAAGAGCACCGCTGAACAGGGCCCGCGGTGCAGAAGAGCACCGCTGAAGAGGGCCCGCCGTGGAGAAGAGCACCGCTGAACAGGGCCCGCCGTGCAGAAGAGCACCGCTGAAGAGGGCCCGCCGTGGAGAAGAGCACCGCTGAACAGGGCCCGCCATGGAGAAGAGCACCGCTGAACAGGGCCCGCCGTGGAGAAGAGCACCGCTGAACAGGGCCCGCCGTGGAGAAGAGCACCGCTGAACAGGGCCCGCGGTGCAGAAGAGCACCGCTGAAGAGGGCCCGCCGTGGAGAAGAGCACCGCTGAACAGGGCCCGCGGTGCAGAAGAGCACCGCTGAAGAGGGCCCGCCGTGGAGAAGAGCACCGCTGAACAGGGCCCGCCATGGAGAAGAGCACCGCTGAAGAGGGCCCGCCGTGGAGAGGAGCACCGCTGAACAGGGCCCGCCGTGGAGAAGAGCACCGCTGAACAGTGCCCGCCGTGGAGAAGAGCACCGCTGAAGAGGGCCCGCCGTGGAGAAGAGCACCGCTGAACAGGGCCCGCCGTGGAGAAGAGCACCGCTGAACAGGGCCCGCAGTGCAGAAGAGCACCGCTGAAGAGGGCCCATCGTGGAGAAGAGCACCGCTGAACAGGGCCCGCCGTGGAGAAGAGCACCGCTGAACAGGGCCCGCGGTGCAGAAGATCACCGCTGAAGAGGGCCCGCCGTGGAGAAGAGCACCGCTGAACAGGGCCCGCCGTGGAGAAGAGCACCGCTGAAGAGGGCCCGCCGTGGAGAGGAGCACCGCTGAACAGGGCCCGCCGTGGAGAAGAGCACCGCTGAACAGGGCCCGCCGTGGAGAAGAGCACCGCTGAAGAGGGCCCGCCGTGGAGAAGAGCACCGCTGAACAGGGCCCGCCGTGGAGAAGAGCACCGCTGAACAGGGCCCGCGGTGCAGAAGAGCACTGCTGAAGAGGGCCCGCCGTGGAGAAGAGCACCGCTGAACAGGGCCCGCCGTGGAGAAGAGCACTGCTGAACAGGGCCCGCCGTGCAGAAGAGCACCGCTGAACAGGGCCCGCCGTGGAGAAGAGCACCGCTGAACAGGGCCCGCCGTGGAGAAGAGCACCGCTGAACAGGGCCCCGCCATGAAGATAGGCACCGCTGAAGAGGGCCCCGCCGTCTCAAGCACCGCTCCGCTGGGCCCTTCATCTCAAGCACCACTCCGCTGGGCCCTTCTTCTCAAGCACCGCTCCGCTGGGCCCTTCATCTCAAGCACCGCTCCGCTGGGCCCCGCCGTCTCAAGCACCGCTCCGCTGGGCCCTTCATCTCAAGCACCGCTCCGCTGGGCCCTTCTTCTCAAGCACCGCTCCGCTGGGCCCTTCATCTCAAGCACCACTCCGCTGGGCCCCGCCGTCTCAAGCACCGCTCTGCTGGGCCCTTCATCTCAAGCACCGCTCCGCTGGGCCCCGCCGTCTCAAGCACCGCTCCGCTGGGCCCTTCATCTCAAGCACCGCTCCGCTGGGCCCTTCTTCTCAAGCACTGCTCCGCTGGGCCCTTCTTCTCAAGCACCGCTCCGCTGGGCCCTTCTTCTCAAGCACCGCTCCGCTGGGCCCTTCTTCTCAAGCACCGCTCCGCTGGGCCCCGCCGTCTCAAGCACCGCTCCGCTGGGCCCTTCTTCTCAAGCACCGCTCCGCTGGGCCCTTCTTCTCAAGCACAGCTCCGCTGGGCACCGCCGTCTCAAGCACCGCTCCGCTGGGTCCTTCATCTCAAGCACCGCTCCGCTGGGCCCTTCTTCTCAAGCACTGCTCCGCTGGGCCCTTCATCTCAAGCACCGCTCCGCTGGGCCCCGCCGTCTCAAGCACCGCTCCGCTGGGCCCTTCTTCTCAATCACCGCTCCGCTGGGCCCTTCTTCTCAAGCACCGCTCCGCTGGGCACCGCCGTCTCAATCACTGTTTATGGTTCACTGTGCCCACCATGCCTCCTCCTTGACCAGTGGAGACTGTCATCCACCTGATGGACTGTGGCTTTGCACTCCCCAGGATGGTCCAGTGGGCAGCCCACCCACTGTAGAGACATTGAGAGACTGTGGCTTTGCACTCCCCAGGATGGTACAGTGGGCAGCCCACCCACTGTAGAGACATTGAGAGACTGTGGCTTTGCACTCCCCAGGATGGTCCAGTGGGCAGCCCACCCACTGTAGAGACATTGAGAGACTGTGGCTTTGCACTCCCCAGGATGGTCCAGTGGGCAGCCCACCCACTGTAGAGACATTGAGAGACTGTGGCTTTGCACTCCCCAGGATGGTCCAGTGGGCAGCCCACCCACTGTAGAGACATTGAGAGACTGTGGCTTTGGACTCCCCAGGATGGTGCAGTGGGCAGCCCACCCACTGTAGAGACATTGAGAGACTGTGGCTTTGCACTCCCCAGGATGGTACAGTGGGCATGGTGGCTCCTCGTGGATCTGGCGTCGTGGACTCATGTGGCTGTGGTGCCCCCCCTTCCCTTCCCCCTGAGGTGCCTGTAGTTTTTACATCTGATGCCCCTGCAGTGTTCTCTCCAAAGGACTCAGGTCTCCTGTGTGGGCTTTGCCCTTGTTTCTCAGAACTTTGGCCCACGGACATGATGAATTCGTAGGATGTGCAGGACTTGTTACTTCAGTTATACACTGATGTGTATGTCATGTGTTTTCTTGTGAATATCTTTCATGGTTGTACGATATTTTTCAGGAGCTTTTTGGTACATAAATATTTATTCCAAATTTGATTATGTCCTAGCATTTTTCTGGGGTGTTTGGGTGGTGTCACTGTGACTTGTTGCTCTGCATTGGTGTGTACATAGTTGGGGGGGGCCGCATATGTGTGTGCCCGTAACCTTTCGTCCTCCCCCCTCCCGTGTGTCGTAGGTGCAGTACTCACCGTTGTCGTCTGCGCCGGACTTCGTACTCGTGGTAGATGAGAAGGTAGACGAGAGCAGGTAGGATGTTTAATTCGGGTTCCATGCTGTCCTCCTTCCTCCTGGAGTGCGTAGTGGTGAGCGTTTTCCCGTTCGTAGTCTGTTTCCGCCGTGTTTTTATCGGCGGTGCTCCCGCCCCGGAAAAGGTGGCGGATTGGTGAGTTGTGATAGGGTGGGCGGTACATTGTCTGCCGCCTGGCTGTTGGCGGTGACCGCCGCGCTGTTTGTTTGTACCGCCGTGGCGGTCGGAGTGTTAAAGTGGCTGTCTGTGTTGGCGGTTCCCGCCAGGGTCAGAATTCCATATTTTTTACCGCCAGCCTGTTGGCGGGTTGGCCGCCGCTTTAACACCGACCGCCAGGGTTAGAATCACCCCCTATATGTAATTTCATTTATAGTCTCTTCGGTTTTCTTCACTTTTGGTTTTCACAAAAGCTTTCAAAACAAAATTTGAGACACATTCATGAAAAATTCCCAATGTTTCTTTCCACTGTGTTTAATGGCACAATTTCTTGTGACTTATCACAAATAACTGCCAACGTGGAATACAAAGAATACTGCCATATTTGTTGAGTTCTTTAGAATCTCACTGTATTGTCATTGTATGAAAGATATTGTGGGGGGGACACCTCTGTGCTTCTGAGACACATTTTGACCCTCATTATGACATTGGCGGCAAATGCCGCCTACTGCCACTGCGACATACTGTCGCTGTGGCTACCAGCCGCAAACCGCATTATGACCGTAGGCAGAATTCCGCCAGAAGGCTAGAAGAATTCCGTCGACGGTCATGGCGGCGGTAAGGTGGTTCTGCTGCCAGCAGCAGCGCCATGCCAGCAAGACACTGCCTACCGTATCATGTTCCATGATACAGCCTGGCGGTATTTTGGTGGCAGCACTGCTGTCCCGTGTCCTGCCAGAGGACCCCCTGCAAGCAGGTAAGTCGGGTTATACTACAGGAGAGGGGCGTGGGGGGTGTTGTGTGCGTGTGTGGGGGTGTTGGGTGTGGGAGTGTCTGTTTTTGTATGTGTGCATGCAGTTGTGAGTCGCGTGGAATGCATGAATGACTGAATGTGAGTCTACATGTATGTTGTGTGTTGTGAATGCGTGTGTGCGACAATGTGTGTTAGTGTGTGTTGCGGTGTGTTGGTATGTATGTGTGCACACGTGAGTGGATGTGGGTATGCTTGTGTGTATGAGTGTGTATGTGTGCGCGTGTGGGTGTGTTGATGTCGGGGGGGTCAGGAGGGGGAGGGTGGGGGAGGACCCTGGGGAGGGAAGGGGAGCTGGGGAGACCCCTATCAGTGCCAGGGGAGGAATTCCCTGGCACTGATAGTGCCTACTGCCTTGGTTTTCGTGGTGGTAAACTTGCCACAGAAACCATGGCAGTAGGCGGGGTCATAATCCTGAGGGTGAGATTGTGACGGCCGGCTGGTTGGAGACAGAAGTCTCCATCCCAGCGGCTGTTGCTATCCTGGCAGACGGAGTGGTTTAATGGCGGCATAATTTGTGAAAAGGTACGAACATACGGACAATTGCTCATTCTTTATAAACATTTTGCTTCAGCAAATCCTGTTCATTAACTTGTTTTAAATTAAGTATTATGAATGGACCCTGCACAATCCCTACTAGCTGAGCAAGACCAGTGTGAGCACATGGAGTCAGCGTGTTTGTTAATGCAATTCTATGTCAGGACCGGAGGCTCCGATTATGCTTTCTCTTTCTTTACTGACTTAAACAGCAGCCAATGAAATACAAGTAACAGAAAAAACTACAACACCCAGGATACCTAACATCCTGTCACATGGTCCAATCACCATCCATGTCCTCTGCTATGAGTCCTTTGACCTATGAAGTCACTTCCTCTTTCTTTGCTGCTTTGCAGCAGATAAGTACACTTTTATTTTCTCTCCGAATGTTTGTAATTTACATTGTTTATTTAAAGGTTAAAATATTACTGATCTAAGCGTCGCAATTCAGCGCGCTCTCGGTATATTTGTATTCCATTTTTCAGCGCGCACACGCATGCATTTTCGAGCCAATCTACTTTCACTTTAGTGAAGATCGGCTCGTGGATGCTGCGTGCCTGTCTGTGCCCCCTCACTCAAATAAATAGTTATTATTGCTCCCTGACGCCCAGGTAAGAACCTGTCTGGGTTGTAAAATTATAAATTAGGCTGCTGCCTAGAGTGCCTTTCAGGCTGCTTCCTCCACACTTTAATATTAAGGGCTCCTTTTTTCTTGCCTGATATTGGGGTTTTTGCACTCCCCATGCTGGATCCCTGAGTAAAAGGTTCTTTCTCCTCAGTACTTTGATACATATTGTAGCCATGGCTCAATGGGATGAACAAGAAGCGGAGTACTATACAGAGGAGTTGGGCAATCAACTTGAAGTTGACCTGGTGGAAGCCCTTGATACCAGGGTACAGCAGTCAGTAAATGATGCTCTAGTGAGAGCTTTGGGACCCTTTTCAGGGCAAATATTTGATTTCGCTCGCTCACAGGGTTGGACTCAGGAAACTCCTCAACACAAACCTAAAAAAGTCAAAGACAAAGCAAAAAATCTGGAGACTGGTGCAGAGGTCAGTGGTGTCCATACTGACGTTTTCGAGAAGCTGCGTAAAAAATGCAGTGGCGACCATAATTATAGCTCAAAAAAGGGGACCCCCCTTTCTACCTCTTCCTCTGACAAAGATTCCTCCTCTGATGATTCAGATGATTCGGACGCCCCCATAACGAGTAAGAAAAGTAAGAAAACTCCTCCTTCCTTCCAGGTTTTGGACTTTGATCCCACGGAAATCATTCATCCCAGATCCACCAATTGGGTTCCCCCTCCTGAAGTAGTGCAATATGTCCAGGCTAATCTACGTAAAAGCTTCGATAAAGAGGTTAGATCACGCTTGAAAGCGGAATGCCCCAGACCTGACCTGGAGGGCAAGGTTTCCGATACTCCAGAGATAGACCCCACTATGGTCACCTTTATGAAAAAAATTGCCAAGGACCCCAAAAAAAGCTTAGATCGCTTCTGGCGGAGTTGTCAGGACAAACTGTTGGATCTTTCAGGACCCTTGACTAAGATCCTTGAGTTGGCATATGTAGCCAAGGAATCTAACACTCCGGTGGACACCGATGTCCTTATCAGCTGGGCACAAAGAGCTGTGTGCCTACTAGGTAATTCTAACTGTGCCATTTCGGCAGAACGCAGGAAGTCTGTGCTTATGCGCATAGATCCCAAATTATCGGATCTTGCGTCATCGGAAGCGGGTCCATCAGCCGATGCCCTTCTATTTGGCTCATCATTTATCAAAGACTTAGCCAAGTTCTGTTCCACTTTTTCTTCGCTTGACAAGGCACAAATGTCACTCAAGAAGGTTTTTAAACGAGGCCTTTTTGTCAGGGCCGGTCGTTTCGGAGGACGTATGTCCGGCCGCAGCTCCTTCACAGTCCCCAAAATTACTATCCGAGAGGCAGAGGTGGCTGGTACGGAGACCAGGACTCCACCTTCTACCCCACACGGCACAGAGGGGGTTGTCCCCGTTTCCGTAGGGGTCATCGCAGAGGCCAACAAGGAGCCATTCAAGACTACAGTTTCACATGTGAGCATTATTCAATTTTCTCAGGTCAAACTAGGGGGCAGAGTGGTATCTTCCTTAGCAAATTGGAAGCGGATATCCGTAGATCCATGGGTTCTCCAAACAGTAGAAGGTTTTCGACTGGAGTTTGTCCGCACTCCCAAACAACTGTCCCCTCCGGTAATAATGTGTTTTTCTCAAGAAAATCAAGATTTTATAGACAAAGAAGTGTACGCCCTCTTAGACAAAGGAGCCGTGCAATACACTTACCCTCATACTTGTGGTTTCCTCAGCCCTATTTTTGTAGTAGACAAGAAAGGGGGAGGCCACCGCTTAGTCTTGAACCTAAAGGATTTCAATCAGTGGATCCTATACTGACATTTCAAGATGGAGGGTATCCACATGCTAAGGGACATTCTGTTAGAAGGGGATTGGATGGTTCGACTGGATCTAAAAGATGCCTACTTGTCGATTCCAATTTTTCCTCCCCACAGGAGATTTCTACAATTCCAGTGGAAGGGTCAGTGCCTGGAGTTCCGAGCATTCCCATTCGGCCTATCGTCAGCCCCTTGGTGCTTCACGAAGCTTTTGAGTCCTGTGATGGAATGCCTCAGATCCAAGGGAGTCAGATTGATTATATATCTGGAAGACATTCTGCTGATGGCTCAGTCCCCCCAAGTCCTAATTTTACACTTGGATTGGACCATCAGTCTCCTCCAAGACTTAGGTTTCCTGATCAATGTACAGAAGTCGTTGTTGAAACCTTCACAAGTGATAGATTTTCTGGGCTTTCAGATAAATTCCATTTTATGTCAGCTTCTTCTTCCCTCTCAGAAGATACGCAACATCAAGAGGGAATTGAGATCGGTGTTAGCCTGCCAGACCGTCTCTTTGAGGAATATAGCCAGGGTAGTGAGCTTACTAGCTTCATCTATTCAAGCGATATTCCCTGCACCCCTACATTATCGAGCACTTCAGAGGCTCAAAATCAGGCATCTACAACAGGGTCTGAGTTACTCAGAACAAATTCCATTGACTGAAGAGGTAAGATCGGAAGTTCAATGGTGGCTTCATCACATGGAAGCTTGGAACGGCAGGGCGATTTTCGGCTCTCGCCCGGAGGTAGTGATAGAGTCCGATGCCAGCAGATGGGGTTGGGGAGCTCGATGCAACTCCCTAGTGACGGGGGGCAGATGGTCAGAGTGGGAACAATCCCTTCACATCAATTGTTTGGAACTTCCAGCGGGATCATTTGCTATAAAGAGCCTCTCCCCGCAGAAAACAGATTGTTGCATACTATTACGGATGGACAACATATCAGCAGTGAGGTATGTCAACAAATTGGGAGGCACGAAGTCCAGAATTCTGGCGGAGATTGCCAAGGATTTCTGCAATTTTTGCCTAACCCAGCGTTTAGTGGTCATAGCAGAATATCTGCCTGGGGATCAGAATGTCATAGCAGACTGGAACTCCAGATACCTATCAGACTCCAGCGACTAGAAGCTGGATCCTCTGATTTTTGCCCAGATAGTCCCGGAATGGGGCAATTGCGAAGTGGACCTGTTTGCCTCTCGTCTCAATTGCCAAATTAAATTTTTTTTACAGCTGGCGTCCAGACCCTTATGCTCTGAAAACAGACGCTTTTCTTCAGGACTGGACCCAGTTTCGAGGTTATGCATTTCCTCCTTTTCTGATGATCGCCAGAGTTCTGGCTCAAGTGCGGAGACAGAAAACAGAGATTGTTCTGGTGACTCCGTTCTGGAGAGCACAGCCTTGGTTTCCCAGTGCTCTACATTTAGCCTGTGCCTCTCCTCTTCTGATTCCTCCTCGTCCGAATCTTCTTTTGAGTCCAGAGGGCCTTCAACATCCTCTGATCTTGTCAGGGAAGTTAACACTTCTAGTCTGGTTAATTTCAGGTCGAGATGGAATACCCCAGATGTTTCGCAACAAGCTGTGGAATTCATTAAACAGGCCTGGGCCAGTAGTACCCATAAGAGATATGATTCAGCCTGGCGCAGATGGTCTAGTTGGTGTGATGGAAGGGGTGCCAATCCAGTGGAAGCGCATATTGGTTTGATTGTTAATTTTCTAGCAGAACTAGCCAGTTCGGGTTTAGCTTATCGGACGGTCAATAATTTTAGATCTGCCATTTCAGCAGGGCATTCACAGTTAGAAGGCAAGCCCATTGGAGAACATCCATTAATTTGCAAGCTTTTGAGGAGTATACGTCTTTCTAAGCCACCTCAAGCTAAATATACTGTTTTATGGGATGTTAATGTTATATTAAAATTTCTTGATTCTTGGCCTAACAACAGATATTTGTCTCGCAAGCAGTTGTCAGCTAAGTTAACCATGCTTTTATGCCTTGTCTCTTGTAAAAGAGTATCGGACGTCAGAGTTTTAGATTTAGCAGGTAGAACCTTTTCACCGGAAGGAGTCTCCTTTTCGGTGACAAGGAGAACTAAAACAAATTGCAGGTCAGTATCATATCCAGTTTATACGGAAAATTCTAAATTATGTGTAGTTCAATGTTTAAAAGATTATGAAGTGGTCACAGAAGAATTTCGACAGGATGCTGAAGGTCAATTGTTAATTGCTTTGCAAAAACCTTTTAAAACGGTTTCCTCAGCTACTTTAGCTAGATGGATGAGATGGCTGATGAATGAAGCAGGTATTGATACCTCTGTTTTTGGGGCCCATTCTGCTAGAGGGGCTATGGCTTCAAAATCATTTGCTTTAGGTTCTCGTTTAGAGGACATAATGCAAGCCGCAGATTGGTCTTCAGAAAATACTTTTCGTAAGTTTTATCATAAACCTGTATTGGATGTAGCCAGTGTGGTGATGGAACAGCTTTAAACTGGCATAATCGGAGCCTCCGGTCCTGACATAGAATAAAAAAAATTCTACCTATTGCGTCAAGAATTTTCAATTCTATTAAGGACACGGAGGCGAGGATTATCCCTCCCTTGTTATATTTATGGAATATTTATTATCAATTATTATGTTTATATGATGAGATATTGTCATTTAACCCTCCCATTATTTGCAATTATAAAGTTTGAGATAACGTATATTTTATGGAATATTACCTACCTGTTTATTGTTACAGCTTCTGATCAGAAGAACGCCTGAAGGTCGTAACCTCATGGAAAGAGTGAGCTATTATTTTCTACCGGTTGTTTCTCCGGCATTGAGTCTCCAAGTTTCGGTTCTTCAGTATGGAGAAGAAGTTTATGACTCCGGATTCGGGATGGCGTAAGAAGTTTGCGTTTTCAAGTTGACATTATCTGTTTGAACAAAGAAAGAGGAAGTGACTTCATAGGTCAAAGGACTCATAGCAGAGGACATGGATGGTGATTGGACCATGTGACAGGATGTTAGGTATCCTGGGTGTTGTAGTTTTTTCTGTTACTTGTATTTCATTGGCTGCTGTTTAAGTCAGTAAAGAAAGAGAAAGCATAATCCTCGCCTCCGTGTCCTTAATAGAATTGAAAATTCTTGACGCGATAGCTAGAATTTTTTTTATTCCTGTATTTTAATCCACTCTTACTTATTGCAGTGACAGCATGAAGCCTGTATGTAAGTGACACTTCTATGCCCTGAGGTTGGTGAATCCCATTACGTTTATAATAGAATTGATAATAAACGTTTTCTTTTCCTAATTCTAGCTGCTCGGAGGATGTAATTGCCAAGTGAGCTAGTTTAAGCCTCCAATTGATGAAAAATGGTTGAAATGACAGGTGGATGAGAAACTCGTTTTTTTCACTATAGTCGAACAGTGCTCTTCCAGAGCTACCACACATAATGAGGAGACTCAATTACGAAACATCTCTATTTCTAATAAAAAAAATGCACATCAGCCACAGAAATGTTTTAGCCTCCAAATTAATTCTTCTTTCACGTCTTACTCGCCATCTCTTCTTCAGCAGTCTTACTCTAACATGTTAAAACATTAACAACTTAATTTTGTGCAACTAAGATGTTATACAATATTAACAACCCACTAGTACATGGTCTGTGCGTGAAAGACTGCATTTGCTTCCAGGAAAAAATTATCAGCTGCCGCCTTAAGTCATAATGATGAATATATATTAAAAGCGGAAAATATGGTTAAAGTTACATTATTTTCCCAGCATAACTTTAATTTGTAATTATTATCATTGGGTAGCTGCTGAGCAACTATCTGGTTTAATAATGTCCCAATGAGTTGGCCAGACAGCCATTAATCACTGCTGGAAATACCAGCACAATTATGCTAATTTATGAAAATAACAGCACTGTAAATTAGTATCAACGATATATTAGTGGAAATTTGAGTTTTTTAATGATGTCATAGCATCCCAATTAAATGTACAAATACATTACACTTTATTTTTTTCGCTATCTGGTTCAGAACATCCAAGTAAAGACATGTCCGCATCAGGGTTATTAATCCGTTACAGGACACTGACAGCTATTCATTACAATTCCTTACTATTGCATTAATCTGCTTGATATGGGAGAATGGAACGCAAGTAGGAGTGGGGGAAATCCCCTGTTTTCAATCAGCTTTAAGACGATGCAAAACCGTAGAACATTCTGCTGCTTCTGTTTCCGAAAGCACAAGCACTGAAAGGGACATAATGAAGAAGGAACTGAGGAAAAGGGAGCATATATATCAGTAATAACAAAGATATCCATCTATATTTTGGAGCAACGTGTGCAAATGAATTACTAGAGAGATGGTTAGATGGTCGTTCCTAACTTGGTTACGATTTACTTAGCATCTTTCACTTCGTATTCTTTAAAATAAATTAGCACATAAAATAAAAAATAATATAAATAAAAACCTTATACAAGAGACAAACTTGCATTTTACATTTAACTTGACAGGTTATTTGCATAAAAGCCATCATCAACAAAACTCCAACCTTTGCAAAACAGTTTGTCACTACTACTGAATAGCAGCATTATGCAGTCCTAATTGATTTTGTCGTGACTAATGTTACATTCCTACAAATATTCCACTTGACTAATGAGCCCATCAGCAGCTGAATGCATAAGAAGAAAAATGGTATTGTATGTGGTTAGCAAGAATGCAAATCAGTTACCACTAGAATGTCTGCCGTTAGCAAATTCTATAAAGAATCACTTTTGTCAATAGCGCAAATTCAAATATTTCCCTTGCGCCTCAAGGACATGTCCAAGCACATTTTTCTACGTCTTCTCAGGCCAATGCACCAGCAGTCAATATGTCAGGGTTAGGCAAAGTCATTAATGACACATATATACTATTCTTCTGTGTGCTTCCTTTCATATGCAATATACCTTATTGTTTGCAGCCTCATAATCACAAGAAGCACAAATGATGAGCTGCATAGTTAAACAATGAAGTCCAATTACAAAAGGAATAGAAGGGTCCAAAAGCGACGGGTGTAGTATTTAATAGATGCAGTAAATATCTCCAATTCTGAGTTTTCCAGCACAGATTAGGAATCAGAGGCAGATGTTTTTGTACAGCATTGTCGGATTTCACCACAAATGTTTACATGTTTACAAAAACTTAGTACCCCTACCAATCCACATTCCTGTCACTTTTCACTTCCCCTTAAGTCCCTCCCATGCACCCTGCCACCGTATAACGTAATGTTAGATTATATAACACTGTATTTGTTGGAAAATCTAGCGCTCACCCCCCCCCAACTTTCTTGACCAAGCTATGGCCCTGTGGAGTAACCAATCTGCCAAAATCTAAATCAGGCCCTAAATCACCAGAAACATCTAAATGACCAGCAACACAGTTTTTTCCTGAGGGAAAAAGAGGTCTTACTGTTTTGAAACTTACAACCATGTGGGGTTATTCTAACTTTGGAGGAGTGTTAATCCGTCCCAAAAGTGACGGTAAAGTGACGGATATACCACCAGCCGTATTATGAGTTCCATAGGATATAATGGACTCGTAATACGGCTGGTGGTAAATCCGTCACTTTTCCGTCACTTTTGGGACGGATTAACACCTCCTCCAAAGTTAGAATAACCCCCATGGTCTGTTTTTATTGACAAACCTGGGGACTTCCAACTCCAAACAAAAATGTTCTATTTCAGTCTGCTCCAGTGGTCATTCTAAATAAATATCTAACACACAAAAAGTGATAGGATGAATGATAAATAATATTTATGAAATCATCCCTTTGACGTTAGTCTGCACCGGCTGTTGTGCTTTGTTAGTTTGTCCTCACCAGTTTGAAACATTTTGAAAACTTTCTGATAATGAAAAAAAGAGTTGAGGAATACTAGCATGGGCAGAAGATTCCTCTCCTTATTTCTTACTCTGTTTCTCCCTTTTTTTTCCTTACAGTTCTCTGTGTTCAAAAGAAATAATCAGCATCAAAAGCTAAAGCTAAGAGTATAGAGGTAGCAGGGGAATTTACTGTTGCCTGCAGAACTGTGAAAACATTAAGGGGGTCATTCTGACCCTGGCGGCCGGTGGCCGCCAGGGCCACTGACCACGGGAGCACCGCCAACAGGCTGGCGGTGCTCCCACGAGCATTCTGACCGCTGCGGTTCAGCCGCGGTCAGAAGCGGAAAGTCGGCGGTCTCCCGCCGACTTCCCGCTGCTCGGGGGAATCCTCCATGGCTGCGGAGCGCGCTCCGCAGCCATGGGGATTCTGACACCCCCTACCGCCATCCTGTTCCTGGCGGGTCTCCCGCCAGGAACAGGATGGCGGTAGGGGGTGCCGCGGGGCCCCTGGGGGCCCCTGCAGTGCCCATGCCAGTGGCATGGGCACTGCAGGGGCCCCCGTAAGAGGGCCCCACTGTGTATTTCAGTGTCTGCAATGCAGACACTGAAATACGTGACGGGTGCAAACTGCACCCGTCGCACCCCTGCAACTACGCCGGCTCAATTCTGAGCCGGCGTCCTCGTTGCAGGGGCATTTCCTCTGGGCCGGCGGGCGCTCTTTTGGAGAGCGCCCGCCGGCCCAGAGGAAATGTCTGAATGGCCGGTGCGGTCATTTGGCGGCTCCCTCCTGGCGGGCGGCACCCGCCGCCCGCCGGGCTCAGAATGAGCCCCTAAATCCATAATTCTGTTCATAGAGGTTGTGAGGAAGTGCCTTTTTTGCAAGGTCATCCCATTTTTTTGGATTAATGCTGCTGGATTTAAAACTCTGCACTGTGAGGCACTCTGTGCTCTTGCCTCTACAACATGGTTGAATTGTCTTAACTCCTCATTGGCATATTTGACTTCCCAGTAAGGCCATAGAACATGGTGCAAGAAATGCACAAGCAGCATGGAATATTTAGATGTCACCTCTGGACTGCAGCACATGCTGTACATTTCTGTAGGGTGACAAAGGAAACATGACTTCAGGCCTACCTGTGTAGCCTGACTACTGCAGCTTTTAAACATGCAGGAAAGAACCCTACTTTTAAATATTAAATAAGTCACTTCTAAGTAGGTGTAGTATCTTATAAGGTAGAGAGCCTAGTATTAAAAAATGCTATATGAAATAATTGAATGTTGGCATGTACCTATGGTGACAAGCCTCAAAAAGAGAATTTTATGGCATACAGCATAAGCTACCCTATGAGAAAAGCTAGAGTTTACAATAAATTCATAGCTCAGTTAACTCTAGGTTGGGACAAGCTACTGAGGTAGTTCAATCATTATTTTATTGTTTGTTAAGAATTCATTTAAGTGGTGCAAATGCCTCTTTTAGTATCATCACATTGAGGGCTTGAACTGAATTTGGTGGTTTTTCAACTTTGTAAATGAGTCCTGTCAAATAGGCCGCAGTGCTAGTGCTCTGACCATTACAATGTGTATATCTAATCAGCTCACCACCTTTGGTTAAGTTAACTTATTCACACGTCCCTAGTATATGGTACCAAGAGTACCCAAGGCACGTAAGTTAAAGTGTCCATCAAGGACTGCAGCATTCATGGACTGAAGCGCCTACTGTGCCACCTGAGTGTGACAATGCAAACCATGACTTCAAGACAATCATTGCTGGCTTGCAGAACATTTTAAAACTGCAAATTCGACTTTGCCTTTTAAAGTAATGGCAAAGACCAAACCTTCCTTTATGATATTCCTAAGTCACCCCTAAGCCAGGCCTACTGAGCCCTAAAGGCAGGGTGCATCATATTAAAAAGACGGACATCTTCTTTTTAGCTTGTTTGTGTCCTTGCACTAAATACCCAGCATTGTCAGTTTGACAGTGGAAAGGAGAATAAAGGATTATACACCGACAACTAAGCAGTGCTAACTTCTTCATTGAACTACTAAATATGATAATTCAAGGTATCAAATTAATAATTGCATTAAACCTGACTTGAACTTAATGTAACTTCAGCACAAATTGCAATTTTAGAAAGTTGCAAAAAGATTTCCAGTGACCGTTTACAGTTGCACACAAGCTGCTGACTTTGAGACAAATTACTGTCCTCCTCCTTGGAGGTTTGAATGACTCTCAGGAAAAACACAAAGGAATTGCCATTGGAAGAGGTGTGATCTCCTTCTGGCAGAATGGCCCAAAAGGGTGTGAGCCCAAAATGTGAGCTTCAAAGGTGAAAACACCTTTGAAGGGCAAATGTTAGTCACATATAAGAGAGGCTGTTCTTTTGTTTTAGCAGACAGACTGGCATTATGGATAAAGAGGGGAAAGCTATTTCCAAACTGTTTTTTCCATAGGAGTATAACCTTCAGGTAGCCACACCTCTGGGATGGGCTTGGGAGCTCCACATACCAAGGGAGAGGTTCTGCCATAATGGCATCCCAGAGGACAAAAACTGACCATAAAAGTGGCAACCCTGGCACTCATCTGTACTGGAGAAAGGACTGAAGATGGGCTGCTCTGCTGTTCCCAGGACCCTGCAAAGATTGGACTGAACCTGCTGCACCTTGTGTAAGCAAATAAGGACTTTGCACATGGGGGCTCATTCTGAGCCCGGCGGGCGGCGGGAGCCGCCAAATGACCGCACCGCGGTCAAAAGACCGCGGTGCCCATTCAGACATTTCCTCTGGGCCGACGGGCGCTCTCCAAAAGAGCGCCCGCCGGCCCAGAGGAAATGCCCCTGCAACGAGGACGCCGGCTCAGAATTGAGCCGGCGTAGTTGCAGGGGTGCGACGGGTGCAGTTTGCACCCGTCACGTATTTCAGTGTCTGCATTGCAGACACTGAAATACACAGTGGGGCCCTCTTACGGGGGCCCCTACAGTGCCCATGCCATCGGCATGGGCACTGCAGGGGCCCCCAGGGGCCCCGCGGCACCCCCTACCGCCATCCTGTTCCTGGCGGGAGACCCGCCAGGAACAGGATGGCGGTAGGGGGTGTCAGAATCCCCATGGCTGCGGAGCGCGCTCCGCAGCCATGGAGGATTCCCCCGAGCAGCGGGAAGTCGGCGGGAGACCGCCGACTTTCCGCTTCTGACCGCGGCTGAACCGCCGCGGTCAGAATGCACGTGGGAGCACCGCCAGCCTGTTGGCGGTGCTCCCGTGGTCGGTGGCCCTGGCGGCCACCGGCCGCCAGGGTCAGAATGACCCCCATGGTGTCTTACTTGAGAGAATGTTGTCCCAGTGCAACAGAGAGAGAAAGTGACTTTAAGGGTCAGTTGGCTGCCTCTATGCTACAACCATAGGGCATTAAAATGTGAAGAAGTGTGCCCTTGTGAATTGGTAGCCAAGAACTTTGATCACTGTGAATCACCAAAGGGGAGCCTGGGAGACTGAATTCCAACCCTCAAAAGTGGCACCTCAGTCTGCTGGACCTGGGATATTCATTGGAGTGCATTTTGGTCACCCAGCAAATACATTACTGCAAGTTAAATGTACCTACTGGTTTTGCTGTAACTGGAGACCAGTACACCAGTAGCAATTTCTTTTTAGCTGAACTTGACCTGGTCTTTGAGGGATAGAGACTCCTGCGGCAAAAGCCACACCGCCATGTTCAAGGACCAAGGGGAGGCCTCAGGAAGACCACTGACATCAGCTCAGCATCCTCAGGATCCTTGAGCAACCTCAACATTCTTTATCCTTTGCATCAGTAACATTACACTAAGGTGTATGGCAGTTCACCTATAGACAAACACAAAATTGCCTTTATGGATATTTTAGTATGTAATCCAAAGAGCATAGCTACCTCTCCGCTACTATTTATCAACTATAATGTAGTGGTTACGTTCTAGCCCTTTTAAAACCTTTTATACAGTAATAAGCACAGGTGTTTCAACCCTTTTCTTATTTGTAATAATACTTTCATTTATTATTGTACTCATATTACTTTAAGGCAATATGCACAAATTTATACTAATCAGTCCCTGGGTATTCTTAATTCTTTCATCATTAATTTGTTACATAAAAACATGAGTTTATAAAACCTAATGCAAAATATTATTATACATTAAAAATTACACAATCAAAATTACAATCACTGATACAAAATGTTTGTATAAAAGTGTCCTTAATTTTTGCATAAAAACGTTTGTTAATAAAACCTATTACACAATGTATTGTGCAATAAAAAATGTTCAATTACACATGTACAAGTTTTTATATAGAAGTGTTGAAACTGCGTTTTGGTGTTGTTTTCAATGGTTCATCCCACCTTCTTCAGGACAAAGAATACTTTACTTACAACAAATCGTGATTTATTGTGTTATGATAACATGTGATTTCCAAATTACTCACTGCCATCCATTCATCATTGTTCATTTCAATTAGATAGTAAGTCATTTATTCTCTTCAGCCATTCGGGCATTTTCTTTTCAATTTAAATATCCCAAGCCGTTTCCCAATGGTGCCTCCTGCAATTCTTCCTTTTTCAGCAATTTATTCACACCATACGTTTCCTTGTTACAAGGTAAGAGAGACAGCAGAGCATATTTAACAGATCGTGTGTGAGATACAGAACACGGAGGAAATGTACCGTGTGAATAAATCGCCAAAAGATGAAAAATATCAGGCAAATGCATGAAAGGTATCTGTCCTAAGAGAGGACATCATGCCAAAGGAATTTGAGTTTTTTACCACACTGAGCTATTCTGTCAAAACCAGCGCCTTAAGTGGGATCTCTTTCCATATTTTTCAGGCTTCAAGAAGTCTGCGGTAGATACAGCCTGCAACCTTGTGCCACTTGAAGATTTTGAGGAAGTCAAAAGGTAAAATCTTTGACTGCGATGGATCTACTTGCTGTATTTGACCTGTGCTCCATTGCAGGGCCTGAAATTGTCCTATATCTTTCAAAATTCATGTCTCCACATTTCCTTCTTAGTTTTTTGTTATGGTGTCAATTTGCTCATTATATATTTCTCTGTTTGTCTAAATTCAATATAGGATTTTGTCTTGTGTTCTCAATTTTTAACTGTGTTGTTACCTCTAAATACTTATACATTTTCCTAAGCAAAGCCTGTCTGCTCTCTGCCATAGTACCGGGGGTTCTAGTCCAGGTTTACCCTATTGAAACTGTGCTTGAGCCCTACAAGTTTGTGGCCTAATTCCTTGTGGTGAGCGCACATCCATTTATTAATAAACCTAATTTCTCACATAGGTGTACTAATTCTCAAACCTCACGATCTATGTTTGTGTATACACAAAACTGCCCACAATTGAAAAAAGTACAGATAGTGACTTTAAGTAATCAATCAGTGCTTTACAATGTCAATGATGCCATAAGTACATTAGTCCTCTGTAGTTCCAAAACCCTTAGGCCCATATTTATACCTTTTTAGCACCACATTTGCACCATTTTTTGACGCAAAAGTGGTGCAAACTTACAAAATACAATAAAAGTGACCCTTTATGACAAATATTGCTATCAGAAGTAGTGTGCGCCAAGTACAAATAGTGTCTCATCGTATTGCTCTGCACATCTATGACATAGAGTTATGCTTCATACATATAGGATCATGGCTAGGCATGACAGATATTGTGCCAGAGGCAGGTTCTAACCGAACAGATTTGGATGGGATATACCACTATAAGCACACTACTTTGGGTTTCCATTTTCTCCAAGCGAACAGTGAAATACATTTCCAGTTCATTTCTTTTTCAAATCATTATTGCCAGGTGTGATACTCCCACTAGTTTGATTGAAAACAGATTGTGAATACAACTCACACAATGCATTGTTTTGTTAAATGTTAAACTGTTTTTTCCTGTGCCAATCTACCAGGGGGTGAGCACAGGTTAATGTTCAGTGTGTTTGTGACTTACCCTAGCTAGGACTGCGGCTCCTACTTGGATAGGGTGCCTACCTCTGCCAATCAGAAACCCAATTATTAACTTTGGTGATCAGTAGTGAGGATAGGCCGTGTTTGTGCAGTGCCTTACAGTGACTTGGTGTACACTGTCATTCCACACTAAGACCAATTTGGGTCAATTCTCCCTGATTGACCTTTTTGCTTTTTCCAAATTCATTTTGTACTCTATCTGGCTGTTGTATCAGTGTCCTCTCCCTGCAAAGATGAAGTCTGAGCTAGCCAACCTTGAAAGCTAGTCCTGGGCCCAGCTAGAGGCCTGCCAGACCCCAACAAATGAGGAGGATGAGTTGGATGATGAGGGGGAGCTGGATAATGAGGAGGAATTGCACCAGGCCCCACAAGAGGGTCTTGGATTGTGACCTGTTGAGGAGGGGGGTAACATACTCCCATGCATTGATATCCCTCCCAGGGCAGGGAGCAGTGTGTCTTCCTGGGGCCTGTCCCCAAAGCAGCTGGCAGACAGGCAGGAAGAAAGGAAGCTCAAGTTGAAGCTGGCTAAATTTAAATAGAAAATGGAAGAAAGGAACCTAATGATGGCTCATGAATTGAGTCTGAAGAAGCTGAACATTAAATCAGTAATTGTCACAGTGTTACCCCAGTCCCCTCTGGAGACAAGAGGGTCCACATTCCCAAGGGTGTGGTGCCTGACCTTGTGGTGGGAGAAAATGTAGAGAGATGGTTTGAGGGTATGCGATTGCCCTGCAAATGCACAAGATCCTTGAGAGGGTTTGGGGACTAGTCTATGAAGGCATATCCTTAGTGAGGGGAATGACAACCTACGGGCACTAGATGTAGGTGACAGAATGAGGTATCCCCATGAAAGAAACCCTGATAAGAAAATATGGTTGACCCCAAAAAAGCAGAGGCAGAAGTTCAGGGACAATCAGAAGCTATCCTAACAGACCTGTGTGCATTGTGATGATAATTTTTGCAAGGTGCTGGATGGTTATATGAAGGCCAGGGAAGTCGAGGATAATATGTGGCTGTATAACCTGATTGCCAAAAAGCACATGTTCAGTCTTTGTTTTCCAGATCATTGCTGACACTTGATTGACAGTAAGCTCCCTGACCTCAGGGAGCCTGCTAAGGAGGCAATCCACTGGGTCAGCACCAGGGTCCACAGGAAGGTGTCTGAGGGATCAACACAAGGATGAGCATGTTCCTCATCAGAAGAAGGAGAGGGGGCAACAATAAAAGCAAGAGTTCTCCAAAAGGCCCCAAAAGAGTTCTCAGGGTCTGGACTCCCACCACCCTACTGAGAAGAAAAGGAGAGTGTTCCCTGACAGTAGGTCTGCAGGGAAGGCACTCCAAAAGTGTTTTGAGTGCCAAGAGGAAGGGCACTTCAAGGGAGATGCCAAGGCACTCAAGAGGACTCAGACCAGTGCGCAGTTACTGGGGTTGGGTAGTGTAGAGCTTGGGGAGGAAATTGTACCAATTAATGTGGGAGACAGAGTGGAGATTACCCTAGTGTCCCTGGGTGATGGGAAATGTTGCAGAGAACCCTGATGCCTAGTAATACTAGGAAGTACAGGCAGTGGGTCTCCATTTATGGGCAGAGGTTGAAGGGTCTGAGAGACACTGGAGCCAACATGACAACTATCAGGTGTCATCTTGTATCCTCAGAGCAGTTTATCCCAGATGTGTTCCAACAAGTTGTTGCAGCTGACAACTGTGAGAGCCACTAGCCTGTGGCTCTGGTTCCCTTTGAATGAGGGGTCCCAGGTTATTTGAGGGTAGCTGTGAGTCCGTCCATGCCTATAGATTGACTGCTTGGCAATGACCTGGAGCATGCCACCTGAAAGGAGGTGGAGCTTAAGTTCCACTTGGAGATGTTTGGGTTTCCTGAGTGGGTGTGTCTGACCAGAAGGTCCATGGCAGCCCAAGAGGGTAGTCAAGAGGTCCTGGAGCCCGGAATAATGGATCAGGTGACTCCCAAGTGGAGGAATGGCATGGGGTACTAGACAACGTCCCCTGAAACTCCCATGTTTGGGAGGAGGCTGACTCTGAGAGGGAAGCCTCAGAACCTATAGGGGAGGATGTGGCTGAACTGGGCAACCTGCCCGGCTCTCCAACTGGCAACAGAAAGGGGCTCCATAGGTAGGAGTTCTGCAAGGTGTAGAGAGAATACTCTACTCTTGTGGGTCTTCAGCAGAAGGCTAAAACCCAGGCAGCTGGTTATGTCTCTGGTGAACACCTGATCTACTGGGAGAATGGTCTCCTCTTTAGTGAGCCTAAGCCTGGTGCTCCTGGTGCTACATGAGTGTTGGGGGTCCCCAGTGCTACAGGGCCTTTCTACTGGGGCTGGCTCGTGATGTACCCCTGGCAGGTTGTTTGGCTTGTCATCCACTTTCACTTTCCTCAAATGAGGAAGGCCCCAGATGCGTTCTGCGGGCCCTGTCCGACCTGACAGATGAGTGAGAAGATGGGGGAAGTTCAAGGCCCCCCTGCAGCCTTTTCCTGTCATGAGCACCCCCTTTTAAAGGGTAGGTGTTGGACTTAGTCCTTTCTGCAAGGTCATCCCCAAATCTCTTGCCTCCTTCCTCCTACTTTTTCTGACCTGCTTTTATTGGCTTTAGGACTCTGGGCACTTTACCACTGCTAACCAGTGCTAAAGTGCAAGTGTCCTCTGTCTAAATTGGATTGGTGATTGGTTTCTCCATGACTTGCATATTTAAATTACTAGTAAGTCCGTAGTAAAGTGCACCCTGTCTGCCCAGGGTCTATAAAAGAAATGCTACTAGTGGGCCTGCAGCACTAATTGTGCCACCCACATGAGTAGCAATGTAAACATGTCTCAGACCTGCCACGGCTATGTCTGTGTGTGATGTTTTGTACTGCCAGTTTGACTTGGCAAATGTACCCACTTGCCAGGTCCAAACATTCTATTTTACTACCTGTAAGTTACCCTTGAGGTAGGCCTCAGGTAGCCCCATGGGCAGGGTGCAGTATGTTTAAAAGGTATGACATGTACTGGTGGTTTGTACATGTCCTGATAATTAAATACTGCCAAATTAGTTTTTCACTATTGCAAGGCCAATCTCTCCCATAGATGAACATTGGGATTCTCTTTAAATATTCGTTTAGTGCAGTTTCCCATTGGAAACAGATAGAGATGTGCAGTTTGGGGTCTCTGAACTCACAGTTTAAGCGCAGATCTTTTGGTAAAGTTGTTTTTTAGATTGTCTGTTTGAAAATGCCACTTTTAGAGAGTGGGCATTTTCTTGCTTAACCATTCTGTGCTTGGCTGCTGAATACACGTCTGGGTCAGACTGACAGTTGGGCTGTTTGTGAATTCACTCTAGACAGTGACACAAAGGGAGCTTGGTTCTCTTATTCCTTCTTCTGTAATGCACTGTCTCTTTTCTCTTGTCTTTCTCTTTTTAATTGTCTCTAATTTGTTTTCATTTAGGCACTCCTGGGGTCCCTTGGATGTCACTCCGGAGCGTGAGGAGGAAACACAGGACATAGAATCAGGAGGTAAGCCTGTTTTTCTTAATCCTTTATTTATATGTAGAAGGGTTAAGGTGCGTGAGGAGGGAAGTGATATAACTGTGCACTCTCTGTGATATATCTGTTCTGTTTATTAGTGGTTCTCCCCTAGTGAATTGGTGTAAGTGCTTATAAACAACCAGTTTAAGAATTAGTATTTGAACATGCACATTTTGATTCAGGTAATTGATTAAAGATATTCTCCATGCCTTTCACTAAAGTTGATATTGTATTTTCTCCTCGCCTTCCCCTTTTTGTTTTTCCTCTTCTCCCATCCCGCCTCGGTATGTCCTATATGCCCAAAAAGTGCTCGAGGCCCGTAACGGGCACGTACATGCTCCAGCCTTGTCCCTCCAGGGATGTAGCAGGTTGTCGGGTTTCAAAGTTGAACTCAGCTGCTGCCATCCTTCTTTGATTTTATCGGTGCTTGGCTCTCCGCGGTTTCATCTATGTCTTTTCTTGCCATCCTTGATTTCCCTGTCGTCTCTCCCCCTCTGCCTGTCAGCGTCCTCCTTTCTGCTGCCCTCCTTTTCGATGCCTCGCTCGTCCTCTTCCTGTTTCCTCTCTACATTGTGCCACAGCAGTGCAGCACTCCCTGAAGTGCCCCCGGGGCACTTCTCCATTGGCCCCAGTCATGCAGTAGCCTCAAGGGGCCTAATAACCCCGTTACATTCGCCCCCCTGAACAGGGCTGTTCAAGTCCCTGGTCCAAGGGATGCTTTGAGAGGTAGTCCGCCGGTATTATTTGGGAGCCTGGGAAATGTTGTACCTGGAATACAAAAGGTTGAAGTGCCATAGGCCAACGCAATATCCTGGAATTGGTGTTCTTATGGCGTGCTAACTACATTAGAGGGTCATGGTCTGCCATCTATATAAACGGGTCTCCCAATAAGTAATATTGCAAACTCTCTATAGCCCATTTGATAGCCAAGCATCCTTTATCTATGGTTGGATAGTGTCTTTCTCTTGGCAACAATTTCCTGCTGATAAACACTATTGAATGTGCTATTCCTTCTTCGTCTTTCTGGGATAGTATGGCTCCTAGACCAATATCTGAGGCATTGGTCTGTAAACAAAAGGGTTTCTCGAAATCAGGACAGTGGAGCACGGGTTTATGTGTTAGAAAGGTTTTGAGAATTTTATAGCTCTCACTTTGGGAAGGGGTTAATTCACCAAACTTATTTGATTGTCCTTAAGGAGTTTGGTCAAAGGAGCTGCCAGGGCGGAATAATTCAGAATAATACGACGATAATATCCAACCAGCCCAAGAAAAGACCGCACCTCTTTTTTTGTTTTCGGGGATGGCAAGTTCATGATGACATCGACTTTGTCAATTTGAGGTTGTATATGTCCTTTTTCTATATTGGATCTGACGTAGGAAAGAGAATCCCTTGATAATTTACATTTCTCTGGATTGGCTGTCAATCCTGCTTTGAGTAGAGTGTGAAATATTTTGGATAAATGGAGTACATGCTGATCCCATGTTTCACTATATATAACTATGTTATCTAAGTGTGTGGCAGCAAAACCTGTGTGGTGTCTTAATATTCTGTCCATTAAACGCTGAAATGTAGCTGGATCTCCGTGCAAACCAAAGAGTATTACTGTAAAGTGATAAAGTTCTGACAGTGTGGAAAAGACAGTTTTTTCATTAGCCTGTGGGTTTAGAGGTATTTTCCAAAACCCTTTTGTGAGGTCTAACGTAGACAGATATTGTGATTTCCTTAGTTGTTCAATTAGATCATCTACTCTAGGTATCGGATGAGTATCAAAATCTGAGATGGCATTCAGTTGTCGAAAGTCAATACAAAAACGGATTGTTCCGTTGAGTTTCGGCACTAATACAACCAGAGAACATCAAGGACTAGTAGAAGGCTCTATTATAGTGATATTTAACATATTTTGCACTTCTTGTTCCACAAGCCTTCTACGGGCCTCCGGTATTCGATACAGGTTTAAACGGACTATTGTCCCTTCCTTGGTAACAATGCTGTGTTTTATTAAAGGGGTCTTTTCCGGAGTAGTGGAAAATATTTTTCTATATTGTTGTACAACTTTAAAGAGCTGGGTCTTCTTCTCATTAGGTAGATCTGAGTTAATATCGGGTACCGATTCATGTAGATCTTGCTGTTGAGGACATAAAGGGGCATATTTATACTCTGTTTGCGCCGGATTTGCGTCGTTTTTTATACGCAAATCCGACGCAAAGCTAACTCCATATTTATACTTTGGCGTTAGACCCGTCTAGTGCCAAAGATCTTGGAGTTTGCGTAATTTTTTAGCGTGGACACCTACCTTGCGTTAATGATATGCAAGGTAGGCGTTCCCTTCTAAAAAATGACTCTAAGGCATGTGCGCCTTATTTAAACTCCCGTGCAAAAATGACGCACGGGAGTGGGCGGGCCTTAAAAAATGACGTCCAGCCGCTTTTGCGTCATTTTTTAACGCCTGGTCAGGGCAGGCGTTAAGGGACCTGTGGGCTCGGAAGGAGCCCAGAGGTGCCCTCCCATGCCCCCAGGGACACCCCCTGCCACCTTTGCCCACCCCAGGAGGACGCCCAAGGATGGAGGGACCCATCCCAGGGAACTTAAGGTAAGTTCAGGTAAGTATATATTTTTTTTGTGGCATAGGGGGGCCTGATTTGTGCCCCCCTACATGCCACTATGCCCAATGACCAGGCCCAGGGGACATGAGTCCCCTGGGCCTGGCCATTGGGCAAGGGGGCATGACTCCTGTCTGTGCTAAGACAGGAGTCATTTCAATGGGGGTTGGGAGTCAAAGAAAATGGCGCAAATCGGGTTGAGGCCAATATTGTCCCTCAGACCTGACTTGCCCCAGTTTTTGACGCCCAAGCTCCATTTTCCCCTATGCCGGCGCTGCCTGGTGTGAGTCATTTTTTTGGACGCACACCAGTCAGCTGCGCCGGCTAACGTCATTCAATAAATAAGGCGCCCGCATGGCGCTTTGGAATGGCGTTAACATTTTTGACGCACAACTGCGTTGGCGCAGTTGTGCGTCAAAAAGTATAAATATGGGCCAAAGTTATCTCTAGAGGTTTTAGGTTGTTTACCAACAAGACCGAGTCTACAGTTAGGTTTGGCATGTCTCCTTCTTCCCACTTCTTTAGAAGATTGATGTGATATATCTGGGTTTTCTGCGTTGATTTTGATAATTGCAAATGATAAGTAACAGGGCTTACTCTCTCTATTATTTCATAGGGACATTACCATCTTGCTAGTCATTTTCAGAGCTAGGTAAGAGGACCAAGACTTTTCCACCACTACTTAGTTCTCTTAAATTTGTGCCTGTATTATATTTCTATTATTTTCTTTGTTTTTCTTGTGCCTCTTCTAGATAGAACCTGATATCTTCCTATACGGTTTGTATATTATCCTTCAATTGTTGGGTATACTCTAGTATGTCTCAACTTTCCGTTTCCTTTTCCTCCCATTTCTCTGCACCCATATCCAAAAGGGTTTTAGATTGTCTACCAAAGACTCACTCAAATGGACTGTGCCCGGCTGATGCCTGAACATGCGTTTGGATTGCAAATAAACCAGGGATAGCTTTGTATCCCAATCCCTTCCTGAGCTGGATATAGTGTTATTTTAAGAAGAGTTTTTATAGTACGTTTATGTCTCTCTACTAGTCTGTCCATTTGAGGATGATAAACAGAGGTGTGAATGGGTTTTACTCCAAAGATTTGACATATCTGGGACATAAGGCGAGACATAAAAGGCGTACCTTAATCTGTTAATATCTCTTTGGGAAACCCAACTCGAGCAAAAAATCCAACAATAGCATGTGCCACACTTTTTGTAGTCATGCTTGTTACCAGGATAGCTTCCGGGTACCGGGGAGTGTAATCCACAAGGACTAAAAGGTACATGTAACCTCGGGATGAGGGGGTCAGAGGTCCCACTAAATTCATTCCTACCTTAGAAAAAGGAACATCAATAATGGGTAAAGGATAAAGTGGTGCTTTCTGGACCTTTCCGGTGTTAATAAGCTGACCCTAGGACATTGTGAACAGAATCTCCGCACGTCAGAAAAAATGACCGAGGCCAGGCCAATAGAAACGTCGGAGAAGGTACTTCTCGTTTTTTTCCCACCCATAATGTCCACCCCCAACCTGACTATGGGCTAAATGGAGTAACTAAATGCGATAAGGGGTGGGTACTACCACATAGGTCTTTTGCTAAATACCCTGTTGGATCATCCTATATAGCAAACCGTTTTGGACAAGGAAGTAAGGAGCCACCTGCCCTGTTGCTTCCGTAACTGCAGTAGCCCAGGTGTGTTTCAGTGCAGGGTCGTCCCTTTGACTAACTCAGAAGGGTGGTGGACTTGTTAACTCAGAGGTTTCTGTAGAAAATACAGGAATAGAATCGGTTTAACTAGCTCTTTGATATATTTTCCTCTGTTCTCTTTTCACCTGTCTACTCAGTTTCACTTTATCTTCTCCAGAGTAAGGGTGCTGTGGGAAAAAGGATCATCGTTGAGGCAAGAGTCGGTTATATGATTTCCATTGATGCTACCCAAGATTTTTGAGAAAGTGTAATAATCAGTACCTATCATCATGTCCTCGACTAGGTGGGGTATTACTCCTACTAGTATGGGTTTGTCCCATCCTCACCAATTTATGGTAATCTCCGCTAGGAGATAACGTTTCATGTCATTGTGAATACAGCAAACAGATACTGTTCCATTCTGCCGCCATAAGCCTTTTTCTAGTATTTCAGCCTTTATCCCTGATTGACTACACCCGGAGTCAACCAACACCTTGGTAGGTTTATTATTTACTAACATTTCTGTGGAATATCAAGTTGTTGCCAAGCTCGTACAGAGCACCCTACCCCTGGTTATTCCAATTTCCATTGGTTCAGGTTTTGGGAATCTGAGTGGACAGTTACGTGCAATATGGGCCCACTCCACGCAATGATAACATTGGGGACTTTGATTCGGTTCTTTATCTGTGAAACGAGAGTTGGGACTCTCCTCAGGACTTTTTAGCAATCTGGGTATTGGATTAGCAGTAACTATTTTTCCTGTTATTACTTGTCCTTTAAAAGGGTTTACTCTAAAATCATAGGCCGGGTGGAAAGCACGGGCCAATTCAATGGCGGTCGTTTTTGTGATGTTTGGATGCTGTTTGATCCAATTACATGTCTGAATGGGTAATGCCTCTAAGAACTGTTCTAATAAGATAACTTGTATCACCTCTTCCCTGTTTGTGCTAATAGGGCTTAGCCACTTTAATCCGAAATCTTGTATTTTATAATACAGTGCTCTGGGGTTCTCCACGGGCATCCATTTGTTTTTTTGTGCACTTGATACAATAATATTCGGTATCATACCCTACTCACTCTAAGATAGCCTTCTTAACATGTCCATAGTGGGTGGTTCCCCTGGGGTTTATGGATTGGTAGGCAGCTTGCGGCATCCCTGTCAACAGAGGAGCTCAGTATTGGCCCTATCTATCTTGCGGCCAATTGGCTGATGCAGCCACCCTCTCAAAATTCATAAAGAAGGCATTGGGGTCTTCTCCTTCTTGATATTTCTGCAATACCGAACTGGGTACATTCGGGTGAACCCTTGTAGAGGCTATTGTGTCTGTCAACTTTTGAATGGCTGTCTCATGAACCAACTGATCGTTTGCTATGACAGTGGCTTGGCTCTTAAGGGCATTTCTAGCTTCTCGCAACGGTTCCTCCCACACTATTTCTAAGTGTATTTGTCCCTCAGCCAGTTGATTAATCATGTCCTCAAGGGAAGGTTTCTCCTCCATCATTCCTTTTCCACTTAGGAACTAATCCCACTTCTGACACCAAAATGTAGTGTGCTAGTCTACTAAAAACCTCCCCCTTCTCTAGTTCAGTCCATTTGCAATGTCTTACTCAGAAAAGAATGCTGGGTACAGTATATGCTATGGAACTTTTATTTATTGTTTTGGTTTTTAGGTTACCCTCCTTCCGGTACTCGGTTAAGGGGGCTCAAAAGTCCTCTTTGTATCTCTGCTTTTCCAGTCTCTCTTCTGTTTCTCGTTTTTCTTCTCTTTCTTAGTTCTCTTATTCCTTCTTCTGTAATGCACTGTCTCTTTTCTCTTGTCTTTCTCTTTTTAATTGTCTCTAATTTGTTTTCACTCAGGCACTCCTCGGGGTCCCTTGGATGTCACTCTGGAGCGTGAGGAGGAAACACAGGACATAGAAACAGGAGGTAAGCCTGTTTTTTTTTAATCCTTTATTTATATGTAGAAGGGTTAGGGTGCGTGAGGAGGGAAGTGAAATAACTGTGCACTCTCTGTGATATATCTGTTCTGTTTATTGGTGGTTCTCCCCTAGTGAATTGGTGTAAGTGCTTATAAAAAACCAGTTCAAGAATTAGTATTTGAACATGCACATTTTGATTGACAGGCAATTGATTTACGATATTCTCCATTCCTTTCACTAAAGTTGATATTGTATTTTCTCCTCACCTTCCCCTTTTCCTTTTTCCTCTTCTCCCATCCCGCTATGGTATATCCTATTTACCCAAAAAGTGCTTGAGGCCCTCCAGGGACATGGCAGGTTGTCGGGTTCCAAAGCTGAACTCGGCCGCTGCCGTCCTTCTTCGATTCTGGTGGTGCGCAGCTCTCCATGGGTTTCTCTCCATCTTTTCTTTCCATCCTTGATCTCCCTGTCTCCTCTGTACAGTCGTCTCTGCCCCTCTGTGTGTGCGCATCCTCTTTTCTGCCGCCTTCCTTTCCTACGCTTCGCACGTCCTCTTCCTGTTTCCTCTCTACGTTGTGCCGCAGCAGCGCAACACTCTCTGAAGTCCCCCTGGGGCACTTCTCCATTGGCCCCAATCGCACGGGAACTTCAATGGGTCTAATAACCCTGTTACAGCCCTGAACAGCCCAAGTTCAGGGTGCAGTATATATAAAATGTAGTGGTGAGCAGAACTCATGGAGTTGAACTCCCCGGAGTTCCGCTCACACCAACAATATTGTAAATCTGTCTGTAGTTGCCTGATATATTGAGGATTTTACTGCCTCCTCTATGAGGAAAGCAGTAAAGTCAGCCTGTTTATTGTTTTCCACTGTAGGGCAGGTGCAAATGACAAATACGTTATGATATTTTCACAGAGTTCACTAGATATTGCCAGTTTAGCCGGTGCATCATTCCCAGCAGCAGTAGTGTGAAATATTCCCTGTGCAGGAGGAAAGGCAGATGGCAATTGGATGTCATCTATGTTTGCATCTATGTTTGAAAATTAATAAAATCCGCGGGCCTGACCGGTCAATTGTTGCTGGTCGGGGAACATGATGAGTTGGCTGCTTTTGTGTATCTCCATCATCGCAGAGGCTGGGAGCTTCCCGCTTGGCTCCGTGGAGCGCAGCCTTAGAGAGTCAAAAAGTAGCATGGTAAAAGAGTGAATCCTTCCCCCTACATGCACAAAGTAACAGCTTTCTCTTTAGCTACATTACTTCACTCATTTCAAAAGACCTAACTGGCTCTAAAAATTAGGCTGTGGTTGCAGCAGCGCCCTTTTTGCTTCCAGAATCACCAGTCTCAGAAGCGCCTATTCCTCAAGCCTAGACATAATGGCTACTAGCACACCACTAAATTCTCTTGGCAAGGCTTTCGGTGTGGTCTACACAAATACCCCTCCTCAAGTCTGCACACCATTAAAATGACCACTTGTCCCCTACTACTCACATGGATCATCTGAGAATTCACTCTGTTTGGAGTCCCTTAGTGATCTTTACAAGAGACATTTCTGTGTTATTTCAGTACTTCCGGTTCACATAGGAGTCAGCCAATCCCCTTTCTGAACATATCAAGGGGGTCGCCAGGTGGAGGGAGGGACTTGAAATATGTAACCTGAACCAGGATTGCTGTCTTGGGGACAGCACAGCCAATATTTGAGCAGTAAAGATAATTCTGAAAATGCTGCTCATTTGCTATTGAGTCCACATGTGCCTCTTCAGTGGATAGATCTGAAATGCCTCACTCTTCAGGAGTGCCTTTCAGCAATATGAAAAGCAAGGGCTTGGGCACTTAAAATTTAGGAGCTTACAGGCACCAAAGCACTGGTAAACTTCACCATGAGGCAGTGATGATGTTTTTGCTGAAGTGGGCAAACTCCGCTAACTCCGCTGGCAAAGCGGAATTGAATGCCCACCCCTAATAAAAAGTAGATCATGCACTGTTAAGTCTTACAAGTCCTAGTAGTGAAAACCCTTAATTCCGTTTTTCACTACTGCTGGCCTGTCTCTCCCATAGGATAACATTGGGATTACCTTATTACCTTTTATAAGTGTCATTTTCAATTGGGAAGAGATGAGACCCCCACATTTGGTATCTCAGGGATTGCTATATATGGTGAAGTCAGGTTTGAAATAGTAGTTCTGAAAATGCCACTTTTAGAAAGTTGGCATTATCTTACTTAAGCCATTTGGTGCTTTCTCAGAATACACGACTGGTGTGGGTAACAGCTGGCTATTGTGCATTCTCTCTGGACAACCACATACAAAGGTAGCTTAGGTGTGACTAGTGGACTATCCTGGCTAATGGGCCTAAACGGCCATCCTGCACAGGAGGCGAGGGAGGAGCCAACGCACCTGAATAGGCTGTATGGTGTCTCCACCCAAAGGTCTGCATACCCATTTGTAGTGAGGCTGAAGCCAGGGCAGGAAGGGCAGGGACTCTGTGTATTTCAAAGGCCTCTTTTTGAAGTCTCTCCCTGTTCAAAGGCCCAACTGGGTATAAGTACTGTACCTCAGTCACCACCAACTCAGTACACATCTAGACCACCAGAAAGACTGCTGTTGTGAAAGAACTGCCACTCCGCTGTACTGATACTCTGCTGGACTCCTGCTCTGCTAAACTGTTCTGCTGCCTGCTGCTCTCCTTTCCTGGAAGTGAAAAGGACTGGACTTGCATCTCTCCAACCTAGAACCAAAGTGACTCCAAGTGCTTTCTGGCTTGCCTCCTGTTTTCTGAAGTCTCAGGAACACAGAAGACTTCTAACTCACCTGCTACAGTACCTGGACTCTGCCAACTGCAAGTCCTGCCCTGCTAAGTGGTGAAAATCTAGTCCTGGACCCATGGAAGGGGGTATAATGTGCTGCTCCACTGAAATCAGTGCATTGCTGCTACTGCATGGATCGTAACTGGCACATAGCCCCTATTGCCTCAATCAAAACTGGTGCAGCAGCCTCCATTGCGTAAATCAGAGTCAACGCATCACCTCTCCAGTGTGGATTGACCTCGGTACATTGCCTTCGGAACCAGAACCACCACCTCTTGGATCTGATGCTAAACTGTGGCTGCATAGAGAAGATCAATATATCTTTGCTACTGTGTGAAAAATAACAATGCATCACCTCCATCAGGGGGATCGACACAAAGCAATCGCTTCAGAGTATTCCACGCATCGTCGTTGTCAATACAACTGGAGCCCCTATAGTTGGTCCACACTCCATCGTGTTTGGCCTGAACTTTTGACTTTGTTCCAGTTGGCACAACCAGATATCCCTAGTTGTCGATTTGTGTTACTAAGAGCTATTTCATAGTATATTCTTTCAAAATTCACATCTGACATTTTACTTTTTGGATTGTTGTCATTTTGGTCTTGTTTTATTTATTAAATTGAGCTCTATGTTGCTAACCAGATATATTATCTTTTTGTTTGGTGTTTTCACTTAAAGTACTTAAAACATGGCCTCTTAAGTTAAGCCTCTGTGCCAAACAACCAGAGGGTGAGTAAAGGCTAACCTAAGGTGTGTTGGTGACTCACCCTGACTAGGACTGTGGTTCCTGCTTAGACAGGGTGCATACCACTGCAAACCAGAAACACAATTTTTAACAGTCCGTTACTAGAGCAAAGTATCTTATCATCATGAAGTAATTATGCAACCCTAGCTCTAAAAATACCAGGCAAGGACAAATCTATCTATAGGTAGATTCTTTTCAGCATATCATCAATGTAAGCAGTACAACCTATCCATAGCCACAATTACACACTAGCAATTATTGATACTTGCAAATGTCAGTAAAGGACAGTACAGCATGCTATTGCTGCTATGGTAAGTCGAAACAAACCTTTTGCTTAGAAACTTAATGAGCATTTCCATCTTTTATGTGAGGTGTCTGAGTTGTGATACATGTATATTATTCAGCTGATGTAGCTATGTGTGTTGTAGTATGTATGCTTGAAAGTATGCAGTGCACTATATATTTTTTATATTAAAAATGGTAACTTCTAGTCACCTAATATTTTGTTGTGTGACTGAAGTTATCGTTATCACCTAATAGTCATATATTTTGGTAAGCACTACACTTTGGAACCCTACTTAAAAAAAGGCAGTTTAAATATCTGATTGAAGGACCAAGAACCAATGCTTATCCAGTGACAGGGTACCAAATAATAGCAAAATAATAATATTGAATATTTTTAATTGTACCAATAGGCACTTACCTAAAATAGTCTATGATTAGATGGAGTATTGGTATAACTTTATCCAATGCTCAAATGAAAGAGAGTACACTGGATTTGTTATCACTGGACCCATTAAATGATGAAAGTTACTGACTATACCCTTGTAGTGCACTTTTTTTTCCACCAAATCGATTATAGTCAGTGTGATAGATAAATCATCAACGGATATTAAATAAGTGATATTTGTTGATCACTGACCCTTGAGGGACTCACGATTTGGAAACTAAGGACCCGATTTATATCTTAGGCTGTAAGCATAGTCTGTCGCAATGGCAATGGAACATGCTTAATATCAAGATATTGGTCCTCCCATCAGATTTAGATGCAGGTGGACCATTGGTTTAATCACGATGGTGACTACTCTGCCTTAGTTAAACCCCTCTGATGGCCCTATGGAGTAAGGGCTATCTGAAGCAGACCTATAATTCCACCCACCTGATTTTGAAGGCCTTAATTAGAGGTCAGTTTTCACTGTCCGTCGTCCCCAGAAAAACTGGGCCATCTCTTACAGCACAATAAACAAACATGACCCTGACACATAGTGCATAGAAGTAGGCATGCATAATGTATTAAAATTACAGTAAAGGGCCCTTCATTAAAAACTCACATTTCTTTTTTACAGGTGATGCTGGCTATGCTCTCTCTTCCAATCTCTTGGCACCCTACAGGTGTGAAACCACAGTATCTCATCAGAGGTACAATAGGGCTCACATATGGACATGACTCATTATTGAAAACAAACTATTCCTCCACAAGTGGAGATTCAGATGTCGTAACCGTACACTGGGTTGGGGGGTGCTGGTCCACAACCCAGAACTTGTGTGCATGAATGTTGAAGCATGTTGTTTGTTGCACAACATTGCTATATGTCAGGGCTTACATATACATTTTGACCATGACCACATTCATGTCCTCAGGGCGTGGTACAGAGCAGAGGTGAGAGTCTGCAGTTGTGGTATAAGCTAGTCAACTTATTTTGCTCTTGAATTGATATTATGGTTACTGCATTATGTGACTGGACAGTCTGTTGTCAACTAATATGCTATGCTCAAGGTGAAAACAAGTCCTATTAGTCATATAAGTGCCAATGGAATCATGAGACAGAGAAGGACCAAATAATGTGGCAGGGCTGAATAAATTAAGCAGCTATGAAAGGCATATTATGTGGCATAATGAGGCACCTTTTCTGACAGCATTACTTCATTATTTTGTCATTTGTTCTCTTCATAACACTGTACGGGTAAATATTTCACCTTACTAGTACCAGTTTAAAAACCAAATACAGAAATAAACAACTGGAACATTAATAATCTACTTGTGTAAAAGGCCTTCCACTGCTCGGAGACACAAGTTGCAACTTTTTTTTAGCAACTTCTGATCCATTTAAACTAGAAAGAAAATAATGCTGGTGTTGCAATCTGCAGTTTATGCAGCAGATGATGGATTATGTGGTGAATTAGGACAATCCATAATTATCCCACATCTGTAGAATCTCATAATTCAAGAGGCACATGTTCCTTCCCTGATGTGAATTTGTCACAGTTTAATATTAGGATTCATTTTAGTACATATTGGTTGCCTCCCTTTCGCATGTGGATGTTTGCCTCCGTACAAGATGCTGAGATACTGCACTCAGGGGGAGACGTTCCGCCTACCACTAATAAACAGGAAATTATATAAAGAAAGAGGAAGTTGGCTGTTTTGTTTTCAGTCTGAGCCACACACTTCTCAAAGAAGCATTATCCTCCACCCTGCCATTCCTTTGCCGAATCGCTCCCCTGAATGGCTAATAGACTTCAAGTGAAGGCCCCCCATCTTTCTGAAACCGACTTAAAAATCACCAGTAAGGGGCTCATAATCCTTTTCTGGCCAACCAAGAACAGATCAGGACCAAGGGCATTAGCAGACATCCTCGCTCAGAGGCGGGCACATGATCATGATACAAACAGAAAGGAGGAACCCATACCAGTAGGTGCAGTGCATTCATCCAGATAATTATACAATTTGCTCTAGGAGACTCTCAGCAGAGCTTTAACAGTCTTCTAGGGGGGTAGTGGATATGGGCACAACCGTCCAATGGAAGGGAGATATAGATTCTCCTTGTGGCCTTGAACAACAACAACAAGTGGTGTCCCTAGAGCAGGTACCCAACACCATCTGGGACTGCCTTCAGCTCCTCCTTAACTCCTGAGGCTCTCATTCCATCAGGGCCTCCAGAATCACTCCCTGCACCAACCTCTCCTCCCAGTGAGTGCATGTCCAGAAAATAAGGATTGAGGGGCACTTCTGCTACTGACACCCCCCACCTATCTGATGGTGCCCCATCCTTCCAACTGAGCCAGTGTCAGAAGCTCCATTCAAAGTGGTGATGATGCCAAATGTTAATGCTCAGGGGGCACTCTCCGGGGACATCAGGGACTTAATGGGAGAGGTCAAGATGTTCTGACAATATAAATACTGTGAACTCAAATAAAGATATTTTTCTAATATTTAGTAATCACTTTGTATGTCCATCCAAGGATGTTTTTAGTCTTTTTGAAAATGCTATCTATATCTCTGTGCAAATTTTAAAAGGCTTACACTTTGAAAATGTACAAAGAAGAAAACATACATAGCACTATTATTTGTGGAAAATGAAATGGAAAACACTCAAAACAGATGAAAGGTTGAGTCAGGTTTGTGATGTAAAAAGTTATCTTTTTTTTTTTTTTAAAGGTGACATTACTAAGTGAACACACACGTTATGTGTTTTTTCTTCTAATACTCTGCCTATTTAATGCTGTTGGTTCAAGTCTTTGAAATTGTGCTTGTCCAGGGGGTAGTTGTGTAGGTGGTGTTGCAGGTGATCCAGTTTTTGGTGGAAGTGCTGCAGTTGAAATTTGCAGTGATCCCAGTGGTGGTGCTAATGGTACAGGTGTTTTTGTATAATGTCCTGCATGTTATGGACATGAAGATTGCCACTGGCATTTTTTGCCGATTGCCTCTTTCATCTTCATGGTCGAAGCACGGTGTCTTGGGCTTCTCTAAAAGTTCTTAGCTGGTCCTGGTATGTCTTTGTCATGTTTTGGAAACATTTTGCAACATTACCCATGGGACAGGTCTGTCTGTCAATCATCTGAAAGAATATTGAACTGAGTTCACAATTTCATACAGATTAGGCTCCATTGTTCAAAGATCCTGCTGAACATGTTGATGGATGAAGTGACGCCTCCCAGTGGCTGGAATGAGCCTATGCCTACACCCTCCCCTTGCATGTGTAGTTATCTAAATTGACAAGCAGATTGAACAGCATAGAGAGGGGTGGCATGTGGGGGGTTGCCTGCAAATTACTAGAGGTGTGCTCACCTTTATATGAGTTAGAGAAGGCTTAATGGAAGGAGCCAGTAGGAGATTGTACACAGAGGACTCTGATGAGATCTCTGTGTGGAAGTGTGTGCTGTGTATGCAGTCATAGCATCCTTGTATGCTAATCTAATGGCTGGGGACTAGTAATCCCCGCAAGGGATTTAGGAAGAAGACTTCTGCCAGGCAGCAAAGTGTTCTTATTCAGAATTTTCTGTTTGTGGGCAACAATGCCCTCCTTTGACCGTGGTCCTCTTCCTTGACCAGCCCCTGGTCCTCCTCCCCTTTTTTTGAGCAGTGCTGGAAGCAGATATTGTTGCTTGGTGGAGGCTCAAATTCTCTCCTGGGATTACCTGACGTCCACTGCTTGTAGATGGTTCAGCATTATGGTCCAGCTCAATGTGTCCTATATCAAGGACAGATGAAGTACATCACACCCAGATTTGATAAAATTTCACCATGTTTTACTTTAATTAAAAAAAAACTCAAACAAATCAAGATTCAAGTTATTGACATGGTAGCCTATGATCTGAATTGTTGATCCAATGATAAGATTATTATATCTCAGCAATCTGAACTAATACACTCCAGCCACAGAAATGAGTGTTTTAGGAGATTTCCCATGATGTCAGCTAGTGAACCTCTATTCTTGTAGTTGTTTTTGCACACATTGTCTTGACCCAGCAGCTATAAAGATAAGATGTTGATTGAATTCCTATAGTCAATCTTCATAATTCTTCATGAGCACAGTAGGAGATGTATTTCAGAGATATATACAGGAGTTAGGCACCAAAACGAAATGCTGTCACTTAGAATGCAAGATACGACTTTTGGAGAGGGTAGTTAGGATTGTTTGCTATTATTTTAAACCAGTAAATACAATAATCTTTTGTGTGCCACTCCTTATTCTCTTCTTCTTTTCTCCCTTTTAGGTTGTACAGAGTTTCTGGTCCACCGGCGCCCTCTGCAAAAGAGTTCAAGTTAGTTGGCAGCCAGTTAATTCATATTGGTCATCTACTCTACAAATGTTGTGGTCATTCCGTGCTATTCCACACTCAGAAATTTCTGACAGTCTTCTTAGAACACAGGTTAATGGGGAATAATAGTGCAACAACAAAGTAAATATGTTCCCCACTTGTCCAGGTGTGATTTGCATAAAAAGGTTCCCTAAAGTGAATGAAAGTATAACATAATACTTAGAGAAGTCTCTTGGGTTCAAAGAACTTCTCTGCAATATGGTGTGTTTTAAGAAAAGTAGCTAGAGAATTCTCTTCAACGCAAAGGACTTGCCTGCAGTTTTTTGTGCTTGCTGAGATGGGTTACGTCAGATAGATGAGAATAGGCATAGAACCGGATTTGGTCCCTATATTCTGTGGGAACAAACAATTGTGGTGATTCAGTGACTCCACCTATTTGGTACAAAAGCCCTTTTCTAATATGAAAACTGGGAAAGGTTGGAAGGTGATATCATTAGGATGAGGTACTCTAAAGTTGCATTCCGTTATCCACGGCTGTGGAGATACTAAATCATCCTGTGTTGGAAAAGGTTCTTGGGCTCTCCCCTTTTTCCCTATACATCCCATTGATCCCTCAGGTTTTGCCTCAATGGTCTTTAGGAACATTTCAAGAAATTGAGTGCTGTCCGTCCCAGGATGACATCTTTCAGGAGGTTTCTGAGGACCTCTACTTTTATTTCGATCTGTTGACACCCAAACGTGGTGACCACCAGGTGAGTTATGGGGTTGGTTTTCACATCCGCAGGGACACACATAATGCCTACATATTTGCCTAGGACACTATGGGAAGGGAATATTAGCTCTCTTTACACTACTACTGATTGTCTACAGTCAGAATCGAGGAGAGAAGTCACCTATTTTTGATTGGTCTCAAGTCTTACATACAAACAGCGACCTATTTCTTGGGTGAAGAAGATGGAACTCAGAATGTACTTAACTTCCATGGACTCTTCCATCACCTTCTTATTCTTGCAGAAACAGGCAATGCCTCCCCCACCCTGAACTCAAAACATTGCAGTCCATTGTAGGGAGGGTGTTTTAGTTTTGTGCTGCGATTTCTTAGAGTGTCACTAGAACTCCAATAGGGTTTCTTCTCATTCCGATGAGACCCTTGACTTGGGTTGAGCTTCAGCTTCTTTTCATGTTTTCCTTGCTGTGCTCTTGAAAAAATGATTGCCATTTCTACAGCTTGATCAATTGTAAGTCAGGAATGCTGTTTCATCCACTTCTGAGTGTGGACTGGAAGGGCAGATAGGAATTGTTCCAAATAGGTCCTATCATAATATCCTCACTACTATTTTCCTTCAGTCTTAGCCATTTGTCAGCTGTGCTTTTTAGCTTGAAATTCAAGGTTTTCAGGGTATCTCCAGGTGCACCCCTCTCCCCCTGAATCAGAGCCTCTAGGCCTCTTTATTTAACCACACTCTATCTAGGATGGCTTTTTCATTTCCTCGTGTGTTGTGTCACTCCTGGGGTTAGCGGTTTGGTAGACTGCTTGAGCCTCAGCAGTCAAAAGAGAAGCCAAATAAAACGGCCACCAATCCAGAGGCCAGGCACTGGTCCTAGCAGCTTTTTCAAAGTTCACTAAAAATGATTCAGGATGCTTTCCAGGTAACAGTTTTCATAAGGTTATAGTAGGTCCTAAGGGAGAGGGTCCTCTACCTTCAGCTAAGCCGAAAGTCACTTGCAATTGACCCTGAGCTAATCCATTTAAGTGTTCTGTTTGGGTTTTTATATCATCCCGGAGAATCTCCAGGTCGGCTTTAACCAAGGGCGTCTGGCACTCCAATGCCCATTCTAGTTTGACATGCGAGGTACGATTCTTGGAGAGGGTTAGGATTGTTTGCTTTTACTTTAAACAGGTAAATGAAATAGTTATTTATGTTCTTCTCCTTATTTTCTTCTTCTCTTCTCCCTTCTAGGTTTCAGGGAGTTTCTGGTCCTCCAGAACCTTCAGCAAAGAGGAGAGAGTTCAGGTAAGTTGATAGGCAGTACATTTGTATTGGTTCTCTATTCTATGCACAATGGGTTTAGTATGTGCTGTCCTGCTCTGGGGGAATTCCTGACAGTCTACTTAGAGTGTGAGATTAATGGGGATTAATAGTGCCACCACAAAGTAAAAATGTTTCTCGCTTGACTGGGTGTGATTTGAATAAGTAAGTACCCCAAAGTGAATTAAAGTATAACAGAATACTTAGAGAAGTCTCTTGAGTGCAGAGAACTTCTCTGTAATATAGTGCACTTTTGAGAAAGTTACCCAAGTGAATCAGACATATAACAAAACAATTAGAGATGTTTCTAGAAGGCACAGGACTTCCTCACAGTTTGATGTACTATCTGACATAAGTTCCATCTTCACCGTAGGTCCTAGCTCATCCCACTTGTGCCTTCCTCCCTCTTCCCCAGGCTGAATAGCAATTGGTTACACACCTCAGAGAACCAAACTCCTCCAGGAGCGTGGCAGGTGATGTGTCCTGCTGGGGAACCTCAGGCAGTTGAAACCATTCTCCGTTGTCCTCCTTCTATCCAGGGCCCCTGTCTTCATGGTGGCTTCTGTACTTGTGGCCGCCTCTTCACACGTCTCAACAGGGAAGACTCTTCTACTCTTTTTCTTCGCTGTGGCATCCTGACTCAAATGAAGGTTCTGTGCATGTCTCTTTCTCTGTTTCCTTTTGTCTCAGCTTCCAGTGCCTGTTCGTGTCCTCTTTCACTCTCTATTTCCACGTTGCATGCATGGAAAGATAAAATAATGTCTTTGTTTGTTTTTGCCACTGCACCTGGACAACAGACCGAGGGAAAACTTCTGATAGGTCCTCCTTGATCTTCTCTTCATATCCCTCCACCTGATACATGCATTTAGAAAAGTTGAATATATTTTCTGAATATGAGAGCAAAATGTGTAACAAAATGGGTTATTGATGGAATGTCATGGATGTCCCATTTAGACAACAACCAAAATCTTTGTCAGAGTGAAACACAAAAGTCTCCATATTAATCCTCTGGTAGCTTGGTACAAAAGCTGTCAGACCTAACCCGAAGGCAATGTGTAAAATATTTATGCAGCACAAAACATTAATGAAGTGAAAACACAACACAAGAAAAATCTCAAACAAATGTAAAACATAGAGACAATTTTAATAAATGAAATAATACCAGAACAACAAAAATCCAAACAGTAGAACAAGAGAAATCCAGTTTTAAGGTTTTGGGTAAAAATGGTGCCTAGAATCACAAAGCATCACTCGTGGTCAGCTTGTTGGACTAGACGGGGGGAACTCACAAGTTCAGGAGGCCGCCAGGAGTGGTAGAGCATTGCACAAATAGCAGGTTGAATTTGTGCTGGCTGTTGTTGCTGTAGCACGATGAGCCCGTCAGATGTCACAGGGGATCTTTGCTGTAGCTTTGAATTGAAGGTCATCGCTGGCTGTACCTACTTTAGAGCAAAGTGCGACTCTCATCTTGCCAGTCATTTATTGCGGTTGTGAAAAGCAGGTCTCACAAGCTTTGCGTTTGAGGTTGTTCACGATGAGACCAAGCTTCAGGGTTTTCTACCTTTTCTTGCAGAGGAGTACACTCTCATTCTAATCAAGAGTCCAGGACCTGGGAGGCACCAATTGGGACTCAGAAACTCACTCCAGTAGAGGCCAATCAGGCTCAGACAGGTCCACTTGCAGCTCTAGACAGGTCTAGTTGCAGCAGGTCAACTAGGCAGACGCAGAGAGGTCTCTGAAGTTGTGTCCCTGTAGTTCACACAGGTCAGTCAACTGACCCTTGGAGTCACTCTGGTTAGCCCTGGATAAATGCAAGCAAGTCCATTCTAACTTATCAGACAGTCTTTGAAGCAGCAGTGGAGTCCTCTCTACTGGTCCAGGAGTGTTTTGAAAAGTAGCTCTAAAGCCCCAATATTTATACCTGTTGACAGCCTTTGTGTGGGGTGACCACCTGTTCTAACCTTACATCTGATTCTGGAAAGTTCTTCCCTTTCCCCTATCAAGGCTCAAAGCTGTCTTGGGTGACAAAAACAGGGCAGGCCAGGAGTCAGGTTCCTTTGTGTGTGCAGGAGGCAAAGTCGCCTTTTAGTTAAGTCGGGCTGGTTACAGCTCCTCCCCCAGCCTTGCTATCAGACTGGCCCAACCTGTCCACATCTAAGCTCCTTCTGTCTAACTGTCTGGGAGCATTACACAAACCCCAACAGCAGAGCCAATCACAGTCAGGTGTCCCAAAACACTAGCAGAAGGAACAAATGGTTGGACAAGAAATGCCAACTTTGTAAAAGTGGCATTTTCAGTATGGTGACTTAAAATCCAAACTTACTAATAAATATGATTTTAAATTACAGTTCATTTGAGTGTGAACAGTAAATTTTGTTCTGCTCCCAAACCAGCATGAGCACTTATTAAATGTAAGCACTAATTAAATGTAATAATTTAACCCAGTGTTAGTCAATGAGGGAAATAGGCCTTGCAAAGGTGAAAGATTACTTTAAGAGTTTCTTTGTTTCCAGGACATGTCAAATGTAAGTATACATGTCCTACATTTAAAATACAATGCACCCTGCACTCTTAGCTTTTAGGGCCTACCTTAGGGATGATTTACACATTATAAAAAGTCCAGTTTAGGCCTGGTAAAAGGTTTAATTTCCCAGGTCGAAATGGCAGTTTAAAACCTCACTACAGGCTGCAGTGGCAGACTTGGATCACGTTTTAAATGGCTACTTTAGTAGTACCTAGCCCAATGAGTGCTGCAGACCCACAGCTAGCATTTAATTATTGTGCCTTGGGTACATATAGTACACATTACTAGGTACTTACAAGTAAAATAAATGTCCCTATTAGGTGTAGGACAATTTTACCTTAATTGAAGGAGAGAGCATAAGAACTTTAGAACTGATTAGAAGTGGTAAAGTGAACAGAGTCCTGAAGCCTAAAAAATAAATGTATCAAAATAGCAGAGTTGAAGGCACAATGTTTGTGGAAATACCATGGAAAAGATGTGAGGTCTAACAGTTAGTGAAAAATAACTTAAGAGATGTAGAACTGAAGTACAGAGGATTCCAAACTTATCTGATGGACGGCTTGTGGAGGGAGGTTCCAATTGCTACTGTTTTGGCGTCCATTGATCACCTAGTTATGTTTTTTCAAGGTTCACACTAGGGGCTGCTTATGACAGATGCTAACAAGAGACAAAGACACATAAACAAGAAGACGTAGGGTTTATGCTTTCACTACTCATTTTTAGGGGCATTCAAATGGTATTAGGCTAGCTTTAACAAAGCCTAACATAGCTTTTGGTCATACCATTAGATTGCCAGCCATCTGGAAAAAGTAAAAAAGAAATAAAAATACGTGAATCAATAACCTGACCTGTTGAGTATGTTGCCAACAGGAATGTGTGAGAAAAGACATACAGGTACTCTGTCAGTAATGAAGCAAGATATTGGATCCTAAAGGAAAACAGCTGATAGAGACCTTACCAGTGTTTACCATCAAACAGCTACGTGGTGTCAGATCCGGTTGGGGAGCACTGCTAGGAGCAGAAGTTGCTCTTTTGGCTGATGGTAGGTGGAACAGCAACACAGGGTAAAGACATGGCAACACATATATTAATATTTCTGTGGAGGTTTTGTTCAAACAAGCAAAAACAATCCCTTACTGTCTGCATGTCAACTTGTTAGTACAGGTTAAATACGGTCTTTGTATGTACTTTGCATTGCAAGACCTGCCCTCGGTGTTGCCCTGTTGCAGTTACATGTACTTCCACCTCAGCTCCTGGAACCAATGTGGCTGTATGAGAAATAATAAAAAAACATTAGCACAAAACGTAAGCATTTGTATCATTTGTGTTACAGGGTGATCATGAGTAGTGTATACATATGGTGTGCAAGAAGCAATGCAGGTGTGATTAAAGGAAAGTGGGATAAGTGCCTCTAGTTTAAGTTTTGAGATATACTCATAGTTGATAACTTCTCAAGGTTCATGCATGACTACATAGGCCATTCCCAGTTTATTACCTACAATTCTGGGACTTGCCCTTTTATTTAGCCAAATTTAAAATCAGTGCTATAAGTCACCTAATGTGAAAAAGAAAACATTGACTGGCATCTCTAGTCATGCATGAAGCAGGGAAACATTGAAGCTGAGGAGAGTGTCAGGGTTGTCATATCTGGCACCACATTAATGTTGTCTGGAAGAGGCAGCCTATATAAAAGGTGAGATGCACAGTGGAGAGGACATCCTTCTCAATGGGGTGAGAAGACACTGGTTCCAGTTGGCCCTGAAGGAAAACATTTACACAGCTCACTCCTGGAGAGCTTCTCTTTCACCAGCCTTCTCTCATTCTGCAAATGTTTCCTTATGTCCCCCATGGTTCGGATTTCCTGCACCAATGCAGTTACAGTGTCAGTGAACTCCGGTAATAATGCTTCCTTCTAGGTTCCACTGAGGGAGAAGGATGGCAGCTTATGTATTCGTTTGTAGTATTTCACTCAAATAAAACTAGAAAAGCTGTCTCCACATCAATGAAATTTCTCCCCCTTTTGAGCACAAGCAGCATCCTTAATAGTGAACAGCACAGACGCAGGACCCAAAAAGAGCTAGTCACAAATGGAGCAGGACCGAAATGATGAATAGGAAAGAAATAGATTCTAGGATGTGGGCACTAGGGGGCATATTTATACTTTTTAATGCAAAACTGCACTAACACTGTTTTGCACCAAAAAGTTCAGCACCAGTTTACTCCATTCCTGAGCACCAGCAGGGCGCCATATAAATGGAATGATGCAAACCGGTGCAAAGAGTGGGCTAGCGTAAGAAAAAAAAATGACGTTAGCCGGGTGGGGCTAGCGGTACGGGAGAAGGGGGTATTGCACCAAAAAATGACATTAGGTTAGTAAAAGTAAAAAAAAATGACTCAAACCAGCCTAGCATCATTTTCTGATGCAAAACCATCCATACCACATGACTCCTGTCTTTGAAAAGACAGGAGTCATACCCACCACTGCAATGGCCAGCACAGGGGACCAGTGTCCCATGGGCATGGCCATTTCACCCTGTGCCATGAAGGGGGCCCCAAGTTGGGCCCCCATTGGCACTTTAATTTAAAATACAATACTTATGTTTGCTTACCCTACTTACCTGGGATGGGGTCCCCCATCCTCAGGTGTCCCTCTGGCGTGGGTGGGGGTGTTACTGGGGCTTGAGGAGGGCACCTGTGGACCCATTCCATGATGTTTAACTATGGAAATGGGTCCACAGGTCCCCTAATGCCTGGTCTGACCCAGGCGTTAAATAATAATGCAAAGCAAGTTTTGCACCATTATTTAGCCCCTCCTTCCCCCCATGTGTCACCGGGGATAAATATGGGGCTATGGGGTTAGCACCATTTTTTAGATAGGAATGCCTACCTTGCATCTCAGTGACACAAGGTAGGTACACGCATCTAAAAAATGGTGAAAACTCCAAGATTTTGACGGTCGACGGGTCTAACGTAAAAAATATATATATGGAGTTAGTTTTGTGCCAAATTTTTATATAATAAAAATGACACAAATTCAGTGCAAATGGGGTATAAATATGCCCCTAAATATGTTGTTGTAAGTGAATGTGTATCATTTGCACCTGATTGCTTTCAGGTGTATATCCTTTTCAAATTAACTGTCACATGAAGCTTTTCTTGTTACTTCCATGCAGAGGGCTCTGTATGCAGAGATTCCCTTCGATGTGTGGAGGTCTCTCACTCACTACCATCCAGAGTCCAGGCCCTGACTGTGGAGGTTCTGTAAGACATAACATATGACCGTCAGTAGGGGTGTTGGAAATTTGCTATCATATAATTATACAAAAGTTCAGTAAAATGACCTAAAATTAAACATCAGTTTGAGCTATATTTTAGCACGAAATGTGTCCTTGCATCAATTTTTGCCATGAGGATGCATTTACAGAAAGCACCATGAGGCAACAGCCACTTTCATTCTTTTGTGCACATGCTTTGCAAATGGGGCATTTTGCTGTAAATCTTTACAGTATAACTTTACAGTATAATTACACAAAGCAGCATAATGGCGCAATTTTGTGAATTCTGTGTTTCTTGCAGATCTACTCCTATTTTACATGTAGCAGTTATATGGTCATAAATTATATTTATCCTGGATCCCCCCTTTCAACTGAAGAGGTTGAGAGATGTAAGTTAACCTTGTCTAGTAAATCTTCTCTCAGATTTTGTGAGTAAGCCCAAACAACCACAGGAGTACACTTCCAGTGCCCCCTGCACAAAAACAATCAATGGAGGCATTTTCCTCTTTCTATGTGTGTTGTAGAATGCAGCACACATAGGAAGAGAAATAAACAATTTGAAGTAATGTTAGGATTAGTCTTTTGATGCATTCCCAGGTTTACAAACCCATGTTAATTTGGGTATGCTTCAAAATCCATGGGTGTTGCGTGGGAACAATCACGGCAACGTCCAAGAAACACCTCTTTGATGTAGAGTAAGGCAACACAATGAATTGGCTGCGTTGCCTCATTCCATATCTACAAGGCCTACTGGTTGGTAAGTACATATGAAGTACAGGACTGACCCAATAACTTCAAATGTGTACTGACCCAATGTACACATCTGTGGGCGGTAACTCACACAGGGCCCACTTCTAACATTCTGGCGAAGAGCAGTGCTACAAAGATACTTGCTGTGCTACCCTGCATCCAAAATAAAGGATAGGAATGCACCATATCAATGACCATGGTGCAAAAGTGTCTGCATTGTTGGCATGATTGTCTTTGAAGGAAGGCACACCTTCCTGTACAAAAAACATGTAATGGAGGTGTTCTCATCATTCTATATGTGCTGCAGAATGCTGCACACATAGAAGGAGGATAAAACTAGGGTAAATAAAGATATTCCTCCTTGCTACACCTCCCCCGGGGTAGCATACGATTTTGAAGCATTCCCAGGTGTGCAGAATCTTGTAAATCTGGGACTGCGTCAAGACCCATGGGTGTTGTATGGAAAATTCCCATGGAACACCCACCCCAACTCAGAGTAAGGCTACACATTGACTTGAGGGATTATGCCTTACTCGATATCTACAAAGCCAGGAAAAGTCATGCAAAGTGGCCTGGCATAGTCTTGTAGGCATGGGTCCGTACTATGTACTGCAGTGCATCACAAAAAGAGATACACCAGTGATGCAAACAGCCTACAAATAAGCTCTGTGTGCATATAAGAGGGGTGTATCTCATACTTGTACTATTATTCTGGCCACATCTCTATTGCAAACATCAAATACACATGCAAAACCACTGTGTCATTTTGTCAAAAGTGCGTTCACTGTCTCATGTCCCTTTGTCTTTTCAGCTGACCAAGGATATGGTCTTCAGGCATGGGTAGTGACACCGTTTGCAAATCCACAGACAAAATATAACAGAGCACTGACCATGGGCATAACCAAAAGGACATTAAGCCTGCTGAAGTCACGTTTCAGGTGCCTTGCCATGTCCTGGGCCTGGCTCTTGTACTCCCCACAAACAGTATGTAAAATAATAGTGGTGTGCTGTATCCTGCAAAATATTTGTGTATGGACAAATGTCCCATGGGACCAGGCCAGGATACGCGAGAATCAGTGGAGGAGGATTACACAGATGAGGTGGACAGAGGTGAAAATGTTGGAACTGTAGCTGCAATACAGAGAAGGAACAATATAGTCCAGCATTTCTTTTCTGATGAAACATGTGTGATGGGAACATATGCCATTTAAAAAATCATTGGCAACATAGTTTGTAAATATGTTAATAAATCAATGTAGAGAAAAAGGCAGGAATGCACCACATCTACAAGAAGGGAGTCACTAAAAGTGACGTTCTAGCTGCAAAAGGGGCTTGTAAATATGCCCCCTAGTGTATGCACTATGAACGCAAGGAGTGATACATATGTGCAAAGTCAACATACACATGCAACACATGTCAAGTCAAAAAGCTTGTCAGCAAAGATATATTGTGCAAAAATAAAAGTATAAATAAAACATAGGTGTAATCCCATGCAATGCATCAGCAAATCAATGCTTTAGTAGGAACAGTGACACATTCTAATAGGATGTGACATGTCTGATCCCAGAGTTGGAAATGTGAGGCTTTATCATGAAACATGACGCCCTCCATGTTTTTGCTTGTAAAGTGCAGCTTTTGTTCCAAAAATGTGATGCTTCCAATGCTTGCATTACAAAAAGAGACATTTCTTTAAAAAACGTGATGCTTCCTATGCTTGAGGAATTAAAAGTGACGCTTCTTTAAAAAAATGTGACGCTTCAGTTGGAAAACTGATGCTTCCATAGATAACGTGATGCATCCACCCAGGCAGTGATGCAATGGCTCGCCATGTTGCAAACCAGGAAGTGTGAAGTTTCTTTCTCTTTCACTTTGGAGCCTTTGGCCCTCATTAGAACCCTGGTGGTCGGTGATAAAGTGGTGGTAATACTGCCAACAGGCTGGCAGTAACTACTGCCAAATTATGACCATGGTGGAAAGATCTCCGAAAGAATGCCAATGTACCACATCGACCGCCAGGGCAGAAACAACAGCCACCACGACGGTAGCCGCCTACAGCCAGGCGGAAGTCAAAGTTGCACCCACCATATTATGACAAGACTATCTGCCACCTTTTCCAGGGCGGTACCAACGACATCAAACGCCTGTCGGAAACACTGCACAGAGGTGAAAGTACTCACCATTGGAGACACAGGGAAGAACCACACCGCCATGGAGCCAGAACTTCATGTCTTCCTCATGATCTTCTATGTTCTGCTCCACCACGAACACCAATGCCGGCGAAGACGACAACAGTGAGTACAGCTGCCTAGCACACAATGGGGGGGAGGAAAAAGAGAGTGACACACACACACACACATACCACACCCCACAACACCACACACAGAATCAGCTGCATTACAAAAACAATTTGACCCCGTAACTCGGATGAATAATGCAAAGACAAAATGATTTCAAAAAAGTGAATGCAATGAGATCAACACAGTATGAAAAATAAGATAAGCAAGATAATAGATATATACATAGTACACAAAAAGGGACACAGCCCAGTCCACAATGTTCATAGGCCACATGGCCACAGTCCACAGTCCAAGGCCACACATGTCACCTGTATGAACACGGAGAGAACACTGCAGGGGCATCAGTTGGTAAGTAGGCAGGCACCTCAGGGGGACAGGGAAAGGGGGCACCTCAGCCGGAAGATGGAACAAGACCACTGGTTCTTGGAGGGGGCAACATGCCCTGTGCTTGGTTCTGGGGAGTGCAAGGCCACAGTCTCTGGAGTGGTGACTTGCTCACTTGCTCTGGAGGGGGCAACATGCCCTGTGCTTGATCCTGGGGAGTGCAAGGCCACAGTCTCTGGAGTGGGTGTGTTGCCCACTGGTTCTGGAGGGGGCCATGTGCCCTGTGCTTTTGATCCTGGGGAGTGTTGGGCGTGTGGGTGTCTTACCCACTGGTTCTGGAGGGGGCATTTTGCCCTATGCTCTTGATTCTGGGGAGTGTTGGGCATGTGGGTGTCTTACCCACTGGTTCTGGAGGGGGCATTGTGCCCTGTGCTCTTGATCCTGGGGAGTGTTGGACATGTGGGTGTCTTACTCACTGGTTCTGGAGGGGGCTTCGTGGCCTGTGCTCTTGATCCTGGGGAGTGCAAGGTCACAATCTCTCAGGTGGGTGTCATACCCACACGATTTGCAGGGGACAGGCTACACAGCAGCCCATGGAGGCAGGATTACATGCCGTCCGCCGGTGGTGACTGCTGCTCAGTGGTGGTGGTGCTGCTGGGGGGGAGGCTCCTGCCCATCCCCTGCACCCTCGGATGGCTGCTCAGTGGAGGTGGTGGTGCTGCTAGGGGGGAAAGGCTCCTGCCTTTCCCCTGCAACCTTGGATGGCTGCTCAGCGGAGCTGGTAGTGCTGCTGGGGGGAGGCTTCTGCCCATCTCCTGCAACCTCGGACAGCTGCACAACAATGTTGGTGGTGGGAGCTCCGTCACAGTTCCTGCCCCAGGCCCCTTGGTCTTCCTGCCTGCTGGTGCAGGCTCCTTGCTCTTCCTGATAGCTGGGGCAGGCTCCTTTCCCTTCTTGCCTGCTGGGACAGGCCCTTTGCTCTTTCTGGCAGCTGGGGAAGACTCTTTTCCCTTCTTACATGTTGGGGCAGGCTCCTTGCTCTTTCTGCCAGCGGGGGCAGACTCCTTTCCCTTGAGGCTGCCTGGTGCAGGCTCCCTCAACTTCAGGACATGTGGCCTGGATCCTTTTCAACCACGACTGGGTGTGGTGACGACTGGGCCCGTTGACTGGGTGGCTGAGGTGCTTGGCTGGGTTCTTCCTACCCTGCCCATACGAGCAGGACAGGGGGGTAGGGAAGAGGTCATTGGTGGATAGCAACAGTTTTTTAGGGACATTGGGCCAGGAATAGGGAGAAGGAATGGGAGTAGAGGAAGAGGAAGTGGTTGTTGGAAGTGCCTTTCTGCTGCTTTTGGGTGCAGGTGAATGGGCTATATGCTGTTGTGAGATGGATGAATGTTGGGTGTCTGAGTGCTTGCATTTAGGAGGGGGGCAGACACACTGGGAGAGGACACAGGGGACGTGTGCATGGCTGTTGTGGAGGTGTCTGCCAGTGAGGTGTGTGTTCTGCTTGGTGTGGTGGTGATGCTGGTAGTGGATGATGATGTAGTGCATGCAGGTGTGAGTGTGGACATAACTGGGTGGGAGGTGAAGGAGGAGGAGGAGGGGGAGACAGTAAAAATAGTGGATGTTGGTGTGTCTGCATCTGGATGGTGTTTGTGTGAGTGCCTGTGGGATGCAATGTGGTGCTTGTGTTTGCCTGTCCCACTCCTGTGTGTTGTCTTGTGTGCTTGCTCATCTGCCTGTGTGCTTGGGATGGGTTGGAGTTGAGGAGAATGGGACTGGGAAGAGTTTGAGGGGGAGTGTAGAAACAGGTACAATGGCTGCCATCAGAGAGGAGGCCAGAGCCTGGATTGATCTCTGTTGGGCCGCCAATCAAGTGTGAATGCCATCCAGGAATGCATCAGTCTGTTGCATCTGGGCTGCCAGCCCCGGGATGGCATTCACAATGGTTGACTGCCCTATTGGGATGGATCTCAGGAGGTCAATAGCCTCCTCACTCAGGGCAGCAGGGCTAACTAGGACAGGGCCTGAGGTGCCTGGGGCGAAGGAGATGCCCACCCTCCTGGGTGAGCAGGCACGGTCAACTCACTGAGGGGCTGCTGGGAGAGCAGTGATGGTATGGGGTGGCGGTGGTACCTGTAGCTGGTGTCGTCACAGAAGTGTCCGCCACCACCAGGGAGCTTCCATCGGAGGAGGCATCTGTGTCTGAACTGTCCTCTCCAGTCTCTGATGTGGTGTTCCCTTCGCCCTCCGTCCCACTGGTGCCCTCAGCGTCGGTGGACTCTGCCTCCTAGGTCCTGTGAGATGCAGCTCCCTCCGTCACCGGTGCCTCTGCTCCTCTGCCAGATGATGCTAATGCACATAAGGACAGGATGACAAAACAAAAAGGGAGGGAGAAACAAAGGATACACTTGGTCAATGGCTGCACCAACACCACCTTTGACATACACAGCACACTCACACACAGGGAAACAGCCTACGCAATATGCCATAGCACTACCAGAGAAATAGTTAGCAGCCAAGGCATAGGGAGGGGCACACACTGACATCTGCAGCACACCTGGGACACATGCAGCCCTGACCAGTAGTGGATGCTTACTAGCTAGGTAACAAGATTTGCCCTTCTAAACCTTAGACCTATGCTGCAATGTCAGGCCTGGCCTAGGGGCACCAACTGACACATCCCCCACCCAGATACCACCCCAACAGCCGTAAGTTGTAATGATGGGCACTGTACTCACCCCTTATGGCTGCTGTGATGCCCTCAAGTGCCCATCCAGCTCAGGATAAGCCACCGCCAGTATGCGAGCCATCAGGGGGTCCGTGGCCAACGTCTCAGGTCCTCCAACCATTCATGACAGTGGGTACTCTGCCTGCCATAGACCCCCAGGGTCCGTACCTCCTTGGCGATGGCACGCCATATACCCTTCTTTTGATGGGCTCTGACCTGCAGATGCAATACACACAGGAAAATATAGTTAGATAAACAGGCCCACTATTCCCCTTCACATCGTCATTTACACGCACATGGCCCAGCACACAACCTATTTGCCACCCAGAGGACATCCACCCACCCCTCTTACACGAGGCCTTCACACACACCACTCCATTTATTCATGCCACATTCATCGTGCCCACAGTGTACTCAACTGTTGGTCTAGAGGCCCATACAGCAGTCCGTACTAGGGTAGAGCCCCATCCACCAGTCTCTCCAACTTCTCCGAAGTGAAGGATGGGGCCCTTTCCCCAGTCACACAGGCCATGGTAGGTTCCAGACACACGTCACAGAAGCACATGCAGTGTAGGTCCTCTCCTGTGGATGATCAGGTAGCAAGTGAGGGATCAGTTAGAAAATGTTGGTCATGTCCGCGGCATACATCACCATTGGCCACTGTACCCCATAGGGCCCAATGTCAACCAATGAGGAATTGCACGGAGGTTCCCAACCACCTCCCGCAACGGCGCACAACATCAGCAGAATTACCTCACTTCCACCTGTCCCTCCACAGAGGACAGGCGGGCACCATTTCGGGGGGTGGCAGACACTCAAAAATTGCTGCATCACTGGTGAAATTAGGACATAATGGACAAATCACACTTAACCATTACAAGTTAACAGCATGCAAAGTGCTGTTGTAGCTCCATTGTTCAATTTGTTACCGGGTCCTCACTCTTTTGCCCAATAGATTGCTACCACTGCGGATGAATAGGAGTTGGAGACATACCCCCGTGTACAGACCCCTGGTGGACTTGGCAACACTCGAGAACAGGCACATTAGCCTCATGTATAGACTGGACAGGGCCACAATCACAGAGCTATGTGCCCAATTGGAGCCTGACCTGATATCTGCTATCCAGTCAACCCACTGGGATCCCTCCTCTTGTGCAAGTGCTATCAGTTCTCCATTTCCTTTTCGGCCCTGATTAAACACATGTGCAGCTACATTGTATTTCCCCAGGTTGAAGATTTGGCCACAGTGAAGGCTAACTACTATGCAATGGGACATATCCCCAACATAACTGGTGCGAATGATGAAACACATATTGCATTTGTCCTGCCCCCTCGTCAGAATGAACAGGTGTTCAGAAATCAGAAGAGCTTCCACTCTATGAATGTACATATGGTGTGCCTTGCGGACCAGCTCATCTCCCACATCAAAGTGAAGTATCCTGGGTCGGTGCATGATGCCTTTGTCCTACGGAATAGCAGCATCCCAAATGTGATGGCCCAACTACAGAGACACAGGGTGTGACTAATAGGTGAGCCCTGGTTCCCACCGAGTATATGTTGGTGTATGGGTATGGTGTATGGGTGTGGTGGCCCATACAGGATATTGTGTGGCTAAATATTGTCCCTCAATATTTGCAGGTGACTCTGGTTACCGAAACCTATCATGGTTGCTGACCCCTGTGAGGAATGCCAGGTCAAGGGAAGAAGAAAGTGATAATGAGGCACATAGGTGAACCAGAAGGATAATTGAAAGAACCTTTGGCCTCCTGAAAGCCAGGTTTCTGTGCCTCCATCTAACAGGTGGATCCATGTGCTACTCACCCAAGAAGGTCTGCCAGATAGTAGTGGCATGCTGCATGCTGCACAACCTGGCCCTGAGATGCCATGTGCCTTTTCTGCAGGAGGAGGATGCTGGAGATGCCCGTGTGCCAGCACTGGACCCTGTGGACAGTGAGGATGAGGAGACAGAGGATCCGTGATCAGACAATACTTCCAATGACACACAGGTAGGACAGTGTTTCTTCACATTTCAATGACATGTGTTTGAATTTATGTGGCACTGGCATGCTGATATTTCCCTCTTCTATGCCCACTTACTGTTCCCTCTGGCAATTCATTGTGCAGATGTTGGTAACTTCACAAATACTCCTGGTGTGATCACTGCAGCCAGCTACAGGTCATTAATCTATGCTCATTTTCAGTACAGTTGAATTGGAATGTTTGTAGCTGTTTCAATGAATACATAATTGAAAATATGACATACTCCAGACTTTTTTTTTCAAGGGTGTTTATTGAAGTGCTAAGAAATAGAGAGGCACGTGCAAGGGAATGGGGTGATGATGGAGGAAAGTCCAGGGTATTGTTCCAGTCTGTTTGTAGTGTAGGTGCATTGTCCAAGGGGACATAGGAAAAGGAGCAATGGCAGTTCAGAGTGGACAGGGTGTCAGAGTGGGACACAAGGGTGACAATCAGGGGAGTTTCATTTCCTGGCAGAGGTCTTGGCAACTGTCTCTGGCTTCTGTCTGGATCACAGGGAATGTTTGGGAGGTGGTTCTCCTTCTGTAGGGAGAGGGGTGCTGGTGGCCTGTGAGTCCTGTGGCGGGGCCTCCTGGCCACTAGAGGCAGCAGAGGTGGAAGGCTGTTCAGATGTCTGGCTAGTGGCAGGGGCCCGCTGTTGTGTGACTGCCTTCCTCATAAGGTCGGCCTTGTCTGACAGCACCCCTGCCATGGAGATCAGGGTGTTGTTGATGGCCTGCTAGTCCTCCCTGATCCCCTGGTACTGTCCCTCCTGCAGCCGCCTGTTCTCCTGCACGTTGCCCAGGATCTGGCCCATTGTGTCCTGGGGATGTTGATAGGATCCCAGGATCTCTGCAAGTGTCTCCTGGGAATGTCCTCCCCCTGGCGCACAGCACTCCTCCCAGTTACCCTGTTGGCCTGTGCCTCTGTCCCCTGAACCATGTGCCCACAGTCACTGACCCCAGGTCCCTGATTGTCTTGGGTATGAGGTGTGCTCTGGGGGCCCTTTAGTGGTGGACACACTGCTGATTGACGTGACCTGGGGACAGAGGTGTGGGTACGCTGGGTGGGTGCTGTGGTGGTGTTTCCTGATGGGAGAGGCTCTGTGGTGGTGTGTGACTGGGCCTGGGTAACCAGCTGTCCTGAGGTCCCTGATGGGCTAGGTTGGTCATCCAGATCCTGAAGACCAGAGTTGCTGCCATCACTGTGGTCCTCTTCAGTTGGGGGACTGGATATTGCTGGCACCTCCTCACCGCTAACATTGGCTGGGATACTTGTGGACTGTGGGGATGTAAATGATGTGTTATGGTTTATGTGTCTGTCATATTATGCATCCGTGGCATGCCCTCTTTGGTTGGATTTGTCCTGGCAGTTTTCACTTGTGTTTGTTGGTGTATGGTGGAATTGTTCGTTCTCTATGGTGTGCATGCTTTAGTGATAAGTGTCCATGCAGGGCTGTGAGTGGTGTCCATGCATTGGTAGAGCATGCAGGGCTTGGCATTTGGATATTTGAGATGTGATGGTGGGGTGTGTGGAAGGTGGTGGAGTGATGGGAGTGAGGGTGAGGGTATGTGATGACATGCAGGTAGGGGGGTGATAATTATTGAAAGTTGACTTACCAGAGCCCAGTCCTCCTCCTACTCCAGCTAGGCCCTCAGGATGCAGGATTGCCAAGACTTGCTCCTGCCATGCTGTTAGTTGTGGGGGAGGAGGTAGAGGTCCACCGCCAGTCCTATGTACAGCAAGTTGGCGTCTTGCCACAAAGGAACGTACCTTCCCCCGTAGGTCGTTCCACCTCTTCCTGATGTCATCCCTAGTTCTTGGGTGCTGTCCCACGGAATTTACCCTGTCCACGATTCTGCACCATAGCTCCATCTTCCTAGCTATCGATATCTGCTGCACCTGTGCTCCAAATAACTGTGGCTCTACCATGATAATTTCCTACACCATGACTCTTAGCTCCTCCTCTGTGAAGCGGGGTGTCTTTGTGGTGCCATGGTTGTTGTGTGAGGTGTGTAGGTGAGGGTGTGTTGGGTGAAGTGTGTGATGTGGGGTGCGTGAGTGGTGTATAGGTGTGTATAGTGTGTGGCTCTGGTTGTGTCTGTGGTCTTGATGTCTCTCTGCTGGCAATTGTTTGTAATGGTAAAGAGCTATGGGAAATGTGGGTGGGTGTTTTATAGTGGTGTGGGTGTGGTGTGTGTATGGGTGTCAGGTGTGTGTTGTTTGAATTGTCCAATGTGGTGTTGTTTTGTTTGTGTGAGTCCATTTTGAGCACAGTGGTATGTACCACCAATGGTTTATCACCATTGAATGTGTGCCGTGGTAATTCATGGGTCATAATGTAGTGGGTGTTGTTCTGTTGGCGTAAAGGTGTGGGTTTTGATACTGCCAGTTTATCACTGACCTTTGTTGTGGCAGATTTGTGTGTGTTTCTGAATAATGACGGATTGGTGTGTGTGTCTCATAATATAGTGAATGGTTATCCGCTGCTGCGGAGATAAGTTGGCGGCAGTCAGCATGGCGGTAAGTGGGATTTACTGCCAATGCCATAATGATGGCCTTTGTCTCTGTGCTGGCTGATGGAGGTGTATGGAGTGTGCTCTGTAAAAGTGGTGTTTTTTTATGGTCCGGTTGTGCTTTCTGCTGTCTCTGTTGTCTCAATTCACTGTCATTTGTGTCCTGTAATTTTATATTGTCGAGTATTGTCTATTATATTGTCGGGTATCTGTCCATTTAGGGGTTTTGTCGTTTTTGAAGTAAATGGAAGGGTAAGTTTGTTGCTTGCTCAGGATTTAAGGTGGGTTTTTTCTTTTTGGATATGTCAAGTTCCAAGTTCAAGTTCAAGTTTATTTTATTTATAATTAGGATTTCAAAACGAGGTCTACATATAAAAGACATAAAAGATTGAATATATATGTAAGCAGCCAAATACTTTACCCATAAAAAAAATGAAAATTAAATATATAGAAATACAATCAAATACCTTTCCTATTCAGCCATAAAGTGCATCATAATGAAAGTGCATCAGAATGAAAGTGCATCATAATAAAAGTCCCATCCACGTACATTAAAAGAGATCTCAAAACACCCCTTACTCAACTTCCTTTAGAGAACAGCGCACCATCTAAACGTCATCTTTACAATGTTTTTGTTTAAAATAAATATGAGAAACATTATTTAAAAAATTAAGATTCTAAAAAAAAACAGTTCCTTGGGAGGATTTTACAAGGCTCAAAGAAACTCTGGTGCAGACAGCAAATCAAATATAGCTGGAGACAAATGGGTTTTAGCCACGGGACAAGGGATGGACAGGCAAATAAAACATGATTTAAATCTTGGGTGTCAGCATGGCAGAAGTTACACTCCTTTGCTGAACAATGCCAGTTTGCCAGAAACGCATTCAGAGGTAACAATCCTTGTCGAAGCAGTATCCAAAAGTGCCTAACCCTATGTGGTATATTCTCTGTAATATAAGGTTGTGTTTTTTTTACTTTTAAGGAGTTTGCTAAGTTCGAAAAGGATCTCTTTTTTGCACAACTCTCAAAGTCCAATCAAAAGCTTAAGGATCACGTTGACTTTCCCAGGCCAATTTTCAGTTGAGAGGGGGAAATAGCCAGGACCTGACTGCAGTCTAATTCCAGCCTTTCTAAAGCATAAGAAAAATTATTGCAGAAGGAGTACCTGACATTATTGTTGTTCGCCAAAATTTCTTTCCTTAACAAGGGTCTTAAAGTACTATCCTCACTCCTTGTGAGGGAAGCGGCCCAGCATATAACCCCAGCTAGTCCCTGCACTCTTCTTAGACCAATTTCCAACATTAAGCCATCACAGAAACAGCTGTATTAACAGACAGAAGCTTTCTAAGGATTTTACCTTCAAGCTAATTCAGAAACCCCCATTTAGAGGAATCATTGAATTCCAAACCATAGAGAAGGGATGCAGGAATTTTAGCTCAATAAACCGCTAACAGGTGTGCAAAATGCCTTCTTCCCGTGGCCATATGCAAGGCTCCTAAGCCTTTTGCTTGACAACCGTCTTTAGATTCAGCGGTATCACTAAGATTCCTGCAGACTATTTTCCCCAAGAAGGTCTAAGAGTTTACGATTTCCAACTTTTGATTACCTAAAGACCAATGGAAATTAGAGAACTTCATTTTTTTGTTTCCATGGAAGCATAGAACCTTACTATTCGAGGCATTAACCTTTAAGAAGTGGGACTCAAAGTACTGTGACAAAGACTGAAGATGGTTCTGTAAGCCTTTGGGGGTTAAAACAATGATTGTAATGTCATCAGCATACAGTAAAGAACAAACAGCGTGCCCAACTATTTGCTGGGGTAATCTCTTGCTCTGAGAAAGGAAAGAGGGGAAATCTGAAATATGTAGGGAGAAAAGCAAAGGTACCAGGAGACATCTTTGCTTTAGTCTATTCAAAGTGGATATCTCTTGGGATAGGCCTTTGTTCCCCCCAGGAATATTCTACACCAAGTGGAGGAGTGAAGCGCTGTCACAAGCTCAAGGAGAATAATAGGCATACCCAAGTTATCCAGCTTTCTCCATAACAAATCTCTATCCACTTTGTCAAAAGGAGTTAAAAAGTAAATAAATCCAGCATAGAGCACTCCACCTCTCAGTTTCACAAACTTTTCTATAATAACTTGTAACGCTGCAATATTATCCATAGTACTATGGTTACGCCTAAACCCTGTTTGCTCCAGGAGAATAATATTCTTCTCCTTTGCCCAAGCAGTAAGTCTGGAAAGCAGACATCTAGTAAAGATTTTCCCTACTGCATCCAGAAGGGCGATCTGTCAATAGTTGGCAGGACAGTTATGATCGCCCTTCTTATATAAAGGCAAAATAATACTGCCAACCAAGGAGGGAGGAATGCTTCTGGATAGGAAGCACCTTCTAAAGACCACAAATAAAATCTTACTCTAGAAACAAATATCCTGTTTTATTACAGAAATGGGAAGTTCGTCAGGACCCATTGCAGCACAGAGGTACATAAAGCAAATGGCAAGTTCTATCTACTTTACTGTGGGGAGGTGATGGAATGTAACCCATTACTTTCAGGGAGCAGAAACAGTTCAACCCCATTCGAAGCATACAGGGAGGTGATAAATTCAGACCAATGAGCTTCAGCTAAGGCTACGGAGGGTGATCAAACTCTAGACCCACAGCCTTTGCCGACCAATGCCCAAACCTGTCTGGCCTGATGCTTTACAGCTGCTTCCCTAAGGTGAATCCAAAGCCTATCCCAAGAGTCTCTTGCATGGCGTGCCTTCAAGTGCCTCCTTCTCCTTTTTAACAGGGCCACCCTGGAATTCCTTTCAGTTGAATAATCTAAATACTGGGTCCTCACCAGACTATTTATTTCCCTATTTAGGACATGTAATGAGTGATGAACCACCTTGTGGCTACTTTTAGAAAACTGGAAGAAGAGTTAACAGCTGCTTCATAAGTTTCGTATAGTTTTGCAATTCATTCTCCTCCCAGTTCTCCAGTTCTCCAGGGTCACTAATACACCTGAAATCCTTCTGAGGTCCCACTGGGTCCTTCCTGTCTTTTTATCGAAGGTCGGGATCGTCCCACCCAACTACCAAGCCTCCATCATTGGCATGTTAATTTCTAATGTGAAGAGAACCGGGTTATGGTCACTGACAGCAGTATTTATAGTCTTTATATCATCTAACAAAAGAAAGCAGAGTAACCTAACACCAAGTAATCTAATATTTCCTTTCCCCTTTAGGAAAAATGTGTAAAGGAGATATGGGAATCAGAGGGAGACCTTCAGTTAGCAATAGTACAATCATTTTTCCTAAGAACATTAAGCAGAAGTTTCCCTCTCTTGTTTGTTCTTATCGGGGGACACACAGGATGGAATTCGCAAGGCTACCACCCTCTCAACCTCGCAGACTTGACACAGAGCATGGATGAATGTGTTGCAATTTAGATCTAGTATTAATAATATAAAAGGAGGGAACTCACTGTCTAGTGCATTTTTTATATAAGTGACCTTCTGTAACAAGGTGCCATAAGCCGCTTCAGGGGGAATATAAGCATTGACCAGTAACATGGGGGTAGAACCCCGAGGCGGATTATGCATCTAAAGGGTTAAGGCCATAAAGAAGTTGCTGGGATCGTTATAGCTTACTTACTTAAGTTAAGTTGACAGCAAGCAAGCAAGTCCCCCTCAGCATGCCCCCTTATAGAGGGGTTGGCCTTACAGTCAATAACATAATAGTCATCCCACAATAAATCCCTATCTGGCCAGGTCTCCTGGAGGCAGATCAAATCAGGATTTAAAGGACTAAGACAAGATAACCTTTCCCTATTTCTGCCTGCTACATTCCATGAAATTATTTTTAGGGCAACGCTAGTTAAGGGTTTGAGACCTAGACCCCTGCGCCTGATTTAGGACACTCGGGAGCCTACCCCACCCATACAGATCATTAATACTTTTTTGCTCGGGCGGATCGTGTTTCCCGCAATAACACCTGCCTGCCATTCATTGCCCAGACTCTTCTCTTCTCCACGGTGACCTTAATTCGCCGTTCCCTACAAAACAGGGTAAACCAAAGCCAATGCTTTACCAGAGCGCTTCCAGGGCACTTCCAGAGTGCTCCACTGCATTGTGTCCATCAATATCCTGGGGCGAGCAGAGCAGGACAGGAATGCATGGCAAGCCACAGTGGCCTAACACCAGCTGCTTCCTAACAAGCTGCCTGCTGCCTAGTGCATCCCACTCGCTAAAGGCACACCAAACTCCAAGCTCCAGGCTCCAGGTTCCAGAGGCACCAGGTCTGCACCACACACTTGAGGCTTACATCGGGGACTGTTTCGCCTTGAGTACTCCGCAAACCTTTAAATCTCCAGCCCACTCCTTGATCCAATAAAACAAGCAGGGTGCCAGTGACAATGCAATATAGGGCTGGCTTTAATCTTATAATCTGAAAAGACAGCTATTATCGAATAAGTCCAGGAGCAGAGGCTCGAGTAGCCAGGGATGTAGGGGATCACCCTTTTTATTCCCTTCTTTAGGTGGTACAATGGTAGGCGAAGTCTGGGTAGAACAACAGTTTCAGCCATCAGGCCGACAACAGAGGCTGAGCTGGCTTCCAGCGGAAGTGCAGAATGGAGTGACGGGCCGGGCCAGGTACGATGGCAGGCAGGCTGGCAAACAGGCAAACCGAAGGGGAGATGGAATGCAGCAAGCACGGACTGATCAGGGCAGCACAATCAAATTCAATCAAAACTCGACCGGAACAGGATGGCCAGAGCAGCTCATCCGGCACTCCACCTTCACCGTCTTCCTTTCTCCTGCTCCACGCACCTTGCAACCTTCCGGGATCCCAGTGTTTTTTTTCTGTGGCAGGCTCCCCAGCACCACGCTTCAGGCCCAGGGGCCACCACTGCTCCCTGCATTCCTGCTTTCCAGCGGCTCCCCAGAGGCCAAGAGGCCGAGCTGCCTCACTCCTTGCTGCACAATCCTAATCCAGCGGTCTATGCACGCAGCGTCACTGCATCTGCATCACTCATGACACTTCTATGCTGGATATGTTGGGAAGGGCCAGAGCCAAAAACATCAGAGGAGGAGTTCCGGGATTGTTGTGGTTGCTGGTTCATTACTTGCCTAGCACGATAGGCACTGGATACCGGATCAGCAAAGGATACAAACTCAGGAGAGGCTGCAGCATGGGGACAAAGCCCAGTTCCAAATGGCAAGGATTTTCAACGTACAGTGTCCACCAAGTTAAATATCATTGGGAATATGTTGTTAGCTGAGAGGGTGAACTTGTTCACCTGGGGATCGAAGCTGGTGGACCTACCAGTAAATTCCTAAATCAACTGAGTTTGTAGCTTTGTGTTTGTATGAAAAATGTAAAGATTTAAGGAGCATATGTACAAAGTTTGTTGCAGGGCAGAGTTGCAAGCCTTCATGGTACATAGCCCTGCAACAAATAAAAGACCAGAAATACTCCTAATCTGTAGGATTTGTATATATAATTTCACACAAAAACAATCAAAGGAGGTTAGTTCAACATTGTTTGCGTGGTGCAGGCTGCAGCACACATACAATTATGAAAAAGGATGATACACATGTAATTTTGGTTCATTACACCTCCCTCATACCTCCCCTGGGAAGGCTTAGGCTTCTGATGCACTCCCATTTTACATCATGTAGATGATTGGGGAATTTCTCAAATGCTATGGGTGAACAACCATCGTAACAGCCATGGCACAGCTACCTATTGCAGTGTGAGGCAATGCTGCCACCTATGCTGTTTTGCCTTACATCATCTCTATACGGCCATGAAAAGCTGAGCTGGGTGGGTTGAAGTGGCATTTGAGATATGTCCGTGTAGTGTGCTCCACTGGACCTTCATTGAAAATGTAATTCCTGAGCCACACAGGGGCTTGAAAATAAGCCACTAAATATGTGTCAGGAAGGTTCAGATATTTATTTTGGTTAGGATGCCATGATACACTGTATGACTGATATCTAAACATAACATGTCACAGGGCTCTGTTCACAGTGGCATTACCTTTGTGAAAATATACAATGCTGTGAAGACTAGATCCACATGTGTTATGTGAGAGATGCAGCACTGTTTAGGGAGTATTGTCACCCCGTCTCCAGCACCTAATATGTGAGGTGTCAGATACTCTCTAAATACCCTGCAACATGGGGCATATGACATCATTATCTAGAACTTCACGCTTAACCTTATACTACATATCCAATATACTAGTAGTACCAGGCATTAGTGATGTCAATGTTTTATGCTACATAAATACACAGCGTAGATGTTTAGCACTCACAGAGCATTGTACCTTTTTTATTGTCTTTTAGGGGGACCTAATCACTACACCTGTGGTGAGGTGGACACATTCCGGGATCCTAACACTATTCATGAGTGTTTCCTGATTGTTTATGTACACTGTAAAGAATGTCTCAGTTTACATATGTTGTTCTTCATGCAATATGTAAGGTGTATCATGAGTCAGATAAATCAAGCTTTCACTGACATGATGATATACATCAGTATTAGGACAAAGTGGCAAGTACAATAGAAAGCGTCACTTTGCTTTGCAGTACTATTTCCTATGACGGTAGGCACACATGATGGATGTATCAATACTCAGTAGCAACCATTATGAATATCCGGTCCTCCTTCTTACAATCCCATTAAATCTTCTTGGGATTGTATTATTGCAGATGTGATATCTGTCACATTTGTGACTGAGTAATTCATACCGGCAAATTAGAATTCAGCCCCCCTGTGTCCCAAACGCTTAGAACAACTGAACCTTAGCAGGTTATTTTGTGCAAGGTAGAGCAATGCCTACTCAGACATCTGAAATCCAGAGAATGCATGCACACATCCCTAACATGGATTATGTATTAGCTGATGTTCCTCTAGGCAACTATGCATCCAATAATGATGACAGACACTTGTCTAATGTTTGGGTTACATTATGTGATCAATGTGAAACTGTTCCGGGTATGCCAATGATTCAATATTGGAGAACTGCCCAACAGTCTGTTGATTTTGAGTTGGATACCCACTGTCTGTACCTCTGTTAGAACTACCTGGCACAGAGTCAGTCACTTCTACAATGTGTGTGGGCATCTGTCTAGCCCATTGCAGTGGCACTTTGCTGATGCATGATATATGTACTTGCTACACTTTACTAAATTCACATAGTAGATTAGCCAATATGAAATCCTCTTGCAGGGAGTACCTAGATATACCATATATACAAATCCATGTGTATAAAACATCATTACCCAGATAATGTGTCAATAATTACAAATACTTTTTTGGCCCAGACACAGCTTTTTCAGATTCTTACAAGGTCGAGATATTAACACATTAGCTGCTTAGCTTTAGCAGAATAACATGCTCCTTATGACAGTTGTTCAAGTTTCCTTACATAGGAGTCCTTTTTTGAACTGGATATGCCACTTGTGCTGCTAATATGTGTAAATGCATGTAATTGATAACAGCGGGGACTACTTCATCTTGGTCTGATACATATGTCCCTCCCAAACAGAAAACATGATCCCAGAGAAGAAAAGAGTATATTCGATCAGATTGGAGAGGTACTGTAACATACGTCATATGAGCAAGGCATTCCGTACAATGGAGCAGAAGTTTGAGGACAGCAAGGCTGCAGGATTCTGGAGGTCATCACCATGGGGACAGAAACTGAGAGAGAAGGCATTCCCAGGGTCAGGGGTTAATGGAACACTTAAAACAGATCATGGAGCTGTCATTGGTCCTTCCACTGCCCACCACCTTTGCCACCACATGGGGTCCAAGCAACATCAGGGCCTAGCTCCAGTGTGGTCCAGCAGGCCAACACTGTCAATGATGACATTAAGTGGACCTCCAGGTTGCCAATGTTCTTACTAAGATGGACAAACTCAAAAAATCAGTGGACATGATTTTGGCCCAACTGTAGTGGACTCAGACCTATTGCCCCTCCCCTGTTTTTTTGAAAAGTTTAATTTAGGGACTAGAGTAGTGTTAGGCTAGGTAGTTTTAAGGATTTTTTTGCTTTTAATATTAATTTTTGGTATTTTTGCATTTAGGTGGGTAGTTTATTTAGTGGATGGGGACTGATGTCTGTTTAAAACATGCTTTTTCTTTTTCAAAATACACTAAAATATATATTTGTTTACATTTCAATGTTTAGTAGTTTAGGTATAGGTTTAGTGTATGCATGCTTTATGTCCTGTTGTGTATTAAGTTGGGTGGGGGGGCTGATGTTTATTGGGTCTAATGTGGTTTACGTGTAGATATTGATAAGGTAAGGATAGGTAGTATAGGTTATTTGTACTTTATGGTAGGATAGATTAGTTAGCATAGGTTAGAATAGGCATAGGTTTTTAATGCAGTGTAGGTTAGATTCATTTTACAATTGCTTATGACTGTAGTTTGGATAATACATGACTTATAGACTTTCAGTACTGCTTCCTTATTTACAGTATGTCAGTTGACATATAGGCTTTTGCTGAATATTAAGCCCATGATGTGTGTTTCTATGACTGTACTTGTATACATGGTTGACTGAGTGAAGGACCATAGGAGTAAAGACTTGTACGTTTGCAATGGTTGTGTAGAGAAAGTGACATTTTTGCTGTAGACGGACAACAGGACACATACAGATTTTCTACCAAATGTTGTAGTGTGTGCGGTAAGTGAAGTTACATGTTATGTACTTTTAGAGTTTTCAAGGATGTGTTGGCTCATAGACTGTTCCCATAAACTTCCTCACTCTCCCTTGCACAAATTAACTGTCACATCATAGTCGATTGTGTGCTAGTATCCTTCAACATATCTGCCACTTGGACAGTCACAAATTGTGCCTGACCAGTGACAGGTTGTTATTTGTAGAAATTCATACATGTGCCCTTGGTTAACTACTTTCAATTTAAGATGCACATATGGTTTTTATACACTTTTGCCCGAGCCCTGTGCAAATTGTGAAATGGGTCTATTGCACACAATTTACTTTTGTGTATATGTAGACTATGTTGGGGCAGCACAACCAACATGGTGTACTCACTCTTATCAATAACAGTCATACAACAAGCTGTATGAGGAAAGTGATTTTATTTAAAGGTGGACATAGGAGCAAATTGCATGTGGCAGTCCTTGGTTCAGAAACCCCAACATTTCATGAGAGCCATAGAATGAGCAGACAGAGTCCACTGAGAAATACATTGCATTGTACATATGTGGAAGAGGATTGTTTCAGTGAGGAAGAGAATAATTGAATTGCTAATAGGGAAGTTCAGCCACTTTGACCATTCAAAATTGGATGAGGTCAACAAGTGGGACAGCAAAATGAGGACAGTCAGATACACTGGAATGGATGAGCACTTGGCAAAAGAGAAACAGGCTATTAGAGATATGTTACTGGGTAGTTTTACATTGGAAAGAGGTGAATTCCACAGCTCCCTCCTCTTATGTGTGTGGTGCTTCCTGTGAGGGGGTGTTGCAGGAGCTAGAGAAGACAGAGGCACAGATACATTAGGGGTTGAAGATATGGATCCCCAATCCACAGAATAATTTCTCTGTGTGAAGAAGTGAGGCAGAACTGCACAGAGAAGGGCCTGCTGATTTGTCAGTACAGCACCAATGTAGCATTGGTAGGTACCCATAGTGGCGATGTATGTGTACTCCTTCGGCTCCATGGATTCTAGGATGTTGTGTATTCCCCCCAGCCTTTTGCAACCTCGCAGGTGCCACTTTGGCAGGGCAGTTGTTCATGCCTCTGCCTTGTGACACCAGCAATATCAGGCAGGTATTGTTGGAGTCCACTTAGTGTAGTCTAGGTGCATTGTATAGTGGATGAGGTGTCCTTATTTGGACTGAGTCACATATGGACTACCTCTAGGGTGTCCGCCATGGTCTCTATCCACACCTGCACCACATCTAACCTCTCCTGCTCAACTTCTACAACATGACACTGAAAATCTGCTTGGGGGTTGTTAGACCTAACAGGCTTAGGGTGGTTTTCCCCAAACCTTTTACCTGCCTGCCTCTATTTTTTTGTCCTCATTTTTGTTGGTTTTACTACTCTTCACACTTAACCACTGCTGACCAGTGCTAAAGTGCTTGTGCTCTCTCCCCTAAACATGGAAACATTGGTTCATACCTAATTGGCATATTTAATTTACCTATAAGTCCCTAGTAAAGTGCACCACATGTGTCCAACGCCTGCAAATTAAATGCTTCTAGTAGACTTGCAGCATTGATTGTGCCACCCACATACATAGCCCCTTACCCACATCGCAGGTTTGCCACTGCTAGGCCTGTGTATGCAGTTTCACTGCCACTTCAACTTGGCATTTAAAAATACTTGCCAAGCCTTAAATTTCTTTTTTCTTATTTATGTTGCCCGTAAGGTAGGCCCTAGGTAACCCATAGGGCAGGGTGCCCTCTAAGTAGAAGGCAGGACATGTACTTATACATTTTATGTGTCTTGGTAATGAAAAACTCAGAAAGTCATTTTTTACTACTGTAAAGCCTGCTCCTCCCGTAGGCCAGCATTAGAAATTCCCATTTATACTTTTGAGTGGTAATTTCTGATCTGAGAAGAATATATTTGTCATGTTTGGTATGGTTGGAATGGTAGTGAAACACAGGACACTCAACTGCCTCTGCAGTCATCTGCATACAGATGGGTTTCCCTGGGCAGGAAGGGTGGAGGGCTTCTCTCTTAACTTCAAAGGCCAGTAGCCTCCCCTCACACAAGGGACTAATAATCCCCCAAAGGGCTCCTGGCAGGCAGAGCTGGGTTGAAAGGCACACATGTGCACTTCAAAACCACGCTTTGAAGTTTCCTCCACTTCGAAGGCACTTTTGGGTATATACACTTTGTCTGTGACCCCACCACATTAGACACTTCTGGACATACAACTGGATTCTGTCAGAGGAACTATCTGGCTGCCCAAAGGACTCGTCTGCACTGCTTTGCTGAAGGACTGCTGTCCTGTTTGTTGCCCTGCTGTCTGATGACCCCTGACTCTGCTGGAAGGACTCTGCCTTCCTCCTCAAGTGCTGTCCAAGGGCATAGATTGAGACTGCTGTTCTGAGGTCAAAGGGCTAGAAAAGACTTCATCTAAGAGAAGAAAATCCAGTGCATCTGAAAATTTATGCAACATCTACCTAATTCAAAGCAATGCCTGTTGGATTGATGCAGTGCCGCTGAAAAATGACCACATAGCTTGCCAGATTGATGCAATGCCTGTTTCCTTTTGTCAACACATTCTGGGTTTTCCACACATCATCTCAGGGTGTCAAAATGTCCCTGTATCACAGTAATGAACCAAGGCTGCGCTCCTAGAAACTGACTCACCGCTTGCAGTGAAGAAAAATAAACATTGCCTTTCCGAGCTAGAAAAATCAAGGCATTGCTTGGCTTTTCGACTCATCTCCTTCTCTCTGGCCCCTTTGCATTGTTATTTTTGACAGATCCCAGGTAGAGGCGTGTTGCAAGGATACAACCACTGATTCTTAAGGATTTAGACTCATTAAACCTTTAAAAAGTGATATCTTGAATTGTGCATATTGGATTTTTGCCCTTTTAGTATTATTTTATTCAAATAAATATTATCTATTTTCTTAAACTGGTGTGTAACACTTTTTGTGCTGCTTTCAACGTGTTACTGTATGAGTTATTGCACAAATACTTTACACATTGCCTTCTAAATTAAGCCTGTCTGCTCTATGCCAAGCCACTAGAGGGTGAGCACAGCATACTGTAGGTTGTGTTGTTACTTACCCTGACTAGGATTGTGGTCTCTACTTGAACAGAGTGCATACCTCTGCCAACTAGAGACCCAATTTCTAAAAGGGGTCTTCAGAGTCCAGGGCTAGTGGTGGTGTGGCAGGTGGTGTTTCTTGTGTGCTGGTTGGATCACCTGGAAACCCCACTATACTTTTGGCCCTTCCTGCAGCCAGAAATGATGTGTTTAAGGAGCCCAGAATTTCCCATTGGGTGTCTTGATCAGGGTTTGGCAGGCTGCCGTCCTCATCCAGATCATCACACCAGACAGGCAGCTAATCAGGAGTTGTAGGTAAATTCCTGCAATGTGAGAGAACAATCTTAACAGTGTCTTAGGTTAGATGTTGACATGAGTAATTTGTTTGTCACTCAGACTTAATAATGTTTAAATTTCTATACAACACTGAGGCATAGGATATCAGTGACTAAGAGTTATGGAGTCCAAATTGCACTTAAGGTGCTGCCTTTCAGATGGCAGTATCTCCACATTCTTAATGTAACAACTTTGTGACTGACAAGCCAGACGTTTTGTGTCATGACACATATTGCAACACAGTGACACAGGTTACTAGGACTACCATTTCTGCAGTTGTGAGATGGGTTAGTGTCCACTTCTGTCAAGCTGATTTGCATTCTTTGTTATGATGCCTAAGGTGATTGTGCCTTAATAAGCTGACACTCCTACTGTTTTGATTACAGATAATCCATAGCATTGTTGCATTCCCTCTTGCCGTTATTATGCACACTGCTCCTGTGCAGGTAATGTAGCTTTTGTACAATTGTTATACATCTACCATCAGACGTTCACATTGTACACTATGGCACTGTTCCTTGTTGTGCTGTCTTGCATGCATATTGTGCATTGTTATGGGCAAGGATTGATTTCGTAACACTTATCCTGCCCTACTGTACAGATCAAATAAACCGTGATAGACTGCAGGAAAGTGTGAGGCCTGGTAATTCCCATGTATTTCCTACATCTGTCTCGTAAGATGACATGATTGGATTCTATTTTATCAGCATCAATGAGGACAGAGGGCACAGTGTACAGATCTGATGCTATGTTCAATGTCACACTGGTTCATTTGCTGGCACTGACTGCTAGAAATGGTGTCTCTAGCTGACAGTAGTTTGCACCCTGTTGAAACAGGGACCCTCACTCTAGTCAAGTTAAGGGAGTAACACACTCCTAAGGCAAACCCTGCTCACCCCCTTGGTAGCTTTGCATAAGCAGTCAAGCATATCTCAGAGGCAAAGTGTTAAGTATTTGTACACACACACACAGAATAACACAGTGAAAACAGCACAAAAGTACTCCGCACCAGTTTAGAAAAATAGCCAAAATTTATCTGAGTAAAACAAGACCAAAACAAGAAAAAATCAACATAAGCAAGCAAAGATAAAAACATTTAAAAATGTAATCCCAATTAAGCGCTTAAAAACAGAATAACTCCAACTGTGGATGACGTCATTGACAGAGTCATTCCCAACGGTCTGACTCCACTCGCAAGGGAATGCGGTGATGGTCACAGAGTCACATGAATTCCCTGGTACAGTACCTTTGAAAACGATGAAACAAAGACATTGCACAGAGTTGGGGAGCTGAGGCATCACTAGTGCAGCATTGGTTCCTTACTGCTACCTGGGTGGTGAGGTGTCGGTTCCTTACTGCGAGGCAAGGGAGGTGAGGTGTCAGTTCCTTACGGTTGCAGGGGAGGTGATGTGGCGTTGGTGGTGAGCCCTCAGTTTGTTATGATCCGGCAGTGTCGATGAATCCTGTGCGTCAAGACTTAATGGGGCAACCTCTTGGGTTCACGGTCACAACACGAGGCCACAGGTGCTGCAGCAGAGTCTAGTGTCACGGAAGTCAGTGGCTCAGCACTCAGGACTCAAAAGTCACGGGACTTCAGAGGTGCTGCAGGGGTATTGGCCCTGCAAAGTCAGTTGCTGTGTTGCACTCAGCGGGAACCACGGCTTCGGTGCATGCAGCAGCATGGAGTTGCGTAGCAGAACTGGTTCTGGAGTCGTCTGGAATTGACGTGCCTGGATCTTCTTGTTTTTTATCAGAACTCACTTCTAAGGAACCATGAACTGGATATGGTACCACTTAGCAAGTCAGGGCTCTCAGCAAGAAAGCGCCGATGCTGGCAGGTGAAGTTTTTGATGTCCCTGAGACTTCTAACAGGGGGCAAGCTCAGTTCATGCCCTTGGGGAATCTTAGAAAACAGGATGTAGAAAGCAAACTCCAGCCCTTTCACTCCCATGGCACACTTAGCAGCAGCAGGCTAGCAGAGCAAAGCAATAAGCAGAGTGGCAGGTCCTCCGCAAGCATCCAGCTCTTCTCCCTGGCAGAATATCCTCAGTCCAGAAGTGTTCTGAAGTTAGGGGGTTAGCAGTCCAATACTGATACTCATTTCTGCCTTTGAAGTAGGCAAACTTCAAAGGAAAGTCTTTATGGTGCACACAAATTTCCCTATCCTTGTCCTGGCCTCAGACACACTCCAGGGGGTTGGAGACTGTCTTCTGTAAGGACAGGTACAGCCCTATTCAGATGTGAGTGTTAGCGCCTCCTGCCACTCCAGCCCAGGAGGACCATCAAGATATGCAGGACACACCTCAGTTTTTTTGGGGTGACTGTCTAGATTGAATTCATAAACGACCCAACTGTCAGTCTGGCCCATGTGTGCATTCAGAAGCCAAGCAGAGGTACAGAATGGTTAAGCAAGAAAATGTCTGCTTTCTAAAAGTGGCATTTTCAAACTTACTATTTAAAAAACAACTTTACCCAAAAATGTATTTTCAAATTGTGAGCTCAGCAACCCCAAACACCAATCTCTATCTGCTCCCAATGGAAAACAACACTTAAAAGATATGTCAAGGTAATCCCATGTTACCCTATGGGAGGGATAGGCCTTGCACTACTGAAAACCGAATTTAGCAGTATTTCATTTTCAAGACATGTATAACACACCAGTACAGGTCCTACCTTTTAAAAACACTGCACCCTACTCATGGGACTGCCCTGGGCCTACCTTAGTGGTGACTTACTTATAATAAAAGGGAAGGTTTGACCCTGGCAAGTGAGTGCACTTGTCAGGTAAACATGGCAGTTTAGAACTGCATGCACAGAAACTGCAGTGGCAGGTCTAAGACATGCTTACAGGGCTATTCATGTGAGTAGCATAATCAGTACAGCAGCATTTTATTTACAGACCCTGGGCACACATAGTACACATTACTAGGGACTCACCAGTAAATCAAATATGCCAACCATGGAGAAAACCAATCACTAACCCAATTTGGACAGGGAGCACTTGCACTTTAGCACTGGTCAGAAGTGGTAAAGTGCCCAGAGTCCTAAAGCCAGCAAAAATGAAGTTGCAATGGATTCATCCTGCTGCTACACTACCAGCCAAAATAAGAGCATTTATCCTGATTGAATCAGGACCACAGATCCTTGATCCCATGTTAACTCTGATATATGACCCTGCCGTCTCATTTTACAAGGACCTTAAACAAGTGGCTCCTTTTCATGGAACAATTTATGACATTCCCCAACCCATTAGATGGTGATGTTAAAGCGTGGTACTATTGATAGCACACCGAGGCCACATGAAATGGATGGCCGATTGGCAGTGTTTTACTGATGTGCCTAACTATGATGTGTCTGATTGATATCAAGGAGGGGTGCTTCCTATTTGAATATTCTGCCCTGATGATGGCACGGCTGAATTAATTTTGTTGTTTTGGGGTTGAAACATCAACATTAAATTTGAAATGTGGATTGATTCCTGAAAAAATTCAGGAGGCTCACAACACTTAATGTTAGAGGTGTTCATCAATGATCTCAAGCTTTTAACCACAGTTTGGTTTTAGTTTTTATGTAAATAGCACTGTAGCACTTATACTAACACATGATTCACTTACACTGCACCATTATATAGGAGCACCTACATTACTTCACTTAAAGTTGTGGAAGTTAAGTTTCCAATAAATGTGATATATTATTTATGAACTTCATTTGTACCGAAAGTTCTTTATGGTTCAACCACTGTTGTGTAGTTCATTTATATTCTTCCACTGGAGGGACCAAAAATCATTTTGTTATATTACTCCTCAATTAGTGCCTGGGACTCTTATTGCCACACAGTGATGTAACCCAGATCATACACTAACTCTCCTGTGCCTACAACTTCAACATTATGTGTGACCATGTTAAGAGTACTGAAATTTTCTTGCTGCTTTTGAGGCATATGGATCAGGCTGTACCCCACATGGTAGTAATGTTTTATTTGCTGACATTTATCTACCCAGTTTTGCAACTTGGCTGGATAAATCCATCTCAGTCCCCACACATTGCTGTCTCAGGAACCTTGTGTTGGTAGATTAGTTTTAATGTCCCTTGACAGATCCCTAATTTTACAGCTTCCAACTGAGACATATGTGAAATGGTAAGACATTTTCCCTTCAGACTCCCTCCTGCCAGATACTACATCTTCACCCATGACCACATCACATGTAGGATGTAGTACCCCAATGGGCTCTTCTCTGTCATCCCTTCCCAGCTGCAACAAAAGTGTGACACTGTCAGACAAAGCAGTACATTCAAACAGGTCTGACTACCTTGCAGTGTACATATCCATTCGGACCTTCTTGTCATGCAATGTCTCCCCACTCAGACAGAGTGGTAGTTCAAAATACTCATTCAGCACTTATAATAAACTCCACACCCAGGGGCCTGATAGTGCATCATACCACCTCTGGTTTCAACACACATGGTCCTTTGCTGCGCATCACTACCATTGCCCATGACCCAATCAGATTTAGTACATGACATGGGCTCTGGTGGTCCCTACCATGACATATTACATCTGTGAGGTCTCACCACACACATCTGTGCAGCTGAGCCTATGTATTGTTATGTCAATTAATCTACACGTGGCTCTTGCAATGTTTCTATGTATTGATACTTCACATACCACACACCTGACCCCTCAACTCAGTTAAGCTGTTTCTCCTTTGACAGCCACATGCCCTTGGCTTCCGTTACAAAGCAGGTTTATGTTTATGGGCCCATGTCAGACACAATGGTCTCATGGTATAAGGCGATCTGCAATGTTCCCATCATGTTGTATAGCGTTCAGCTGTCTAGGCATGATGTGTTGTTGCAGTTCATGGGCCATATGTTCATACAGTTTCTATTTGTTTCACTATTTGTGACACACCAGCAGAGCAAGCTGCAGACCCATTTCTACATGGCCATAATGGTCAACATTACATGACTTTTTCTGGTCTTGGAGATATACAGGGGCATATTTATACTTCGTTTGCGCCGAATTTGCGTCGTTTTTTTCGACTCAAATTCGGCGCAAAACGAACGCAATATTTATACTTTGGCGTTAGACGCGTCTAGCGCCAAAGTATGAGGAAAGAGCGTCATTTTTTTGCATGAACGCCTTCCTTGCGTTAATGAGATGCAAGGTAGGCGTTCCCGTCTAAAAAAATGACTGCGACGCAAATGCGTCGTATTTATACTCCCGGGCAAAAATCACGCCCGGGAGTGGGCGGGGCAAAAAACCCCGCATTTGCGCTGGATTATAGCTCCTGGGTCCGGGCAGGCGTTAAGGGACCTGTGGGCTCAAAATGCCCACAGCTGCCCTCCCATGCCCCCAGGGACCCCCCTGCCACCCTTGCCCACCCCAGGAGGACACCCAAGGATGGAGGGACCCATCCCAGGGACATTCAGGTAAGTATATATATATATATATATTTTTTTTTTTGGCATAGTGGGGCCTGATTTGTGCCCCCCTACATGCCTCAATGCCCAATGACCATGCCCAGGGGACATAAGTCCCCTGGGCATGGCCATTGGGCAAGGGGGCATGACTCCAGTCTTTACTAAGACAGGAGTCATGTAAATGGCGTCTGGGCGTCATAAAAATGTCGCAAATCGGGTGGAGGCGATTTTTTGGCGTCAACCTGACTAGCACCATTTTAAGACGCCCTAACGCCATTTTCCCCAACGCCGGCGCTGCCTGGTGTACGTGGTTTTTTTCCACGCACACCAGGCAGCGCCGGTCTGTTAGCGCCGGCTAACGCCATTCAATAAATACGGCGCCCGCATGGCGCTTCAGAATGGCGTTAGCCGGCGCAAAACTTTTTTACGCTAAACTGCGTTAGCGCAGTTTAGCGTCAAAAAGTATAAATACGGGCCACAGTGAGGCAAGGCTGGACAAGTGGCTGCATTTTCTTACTCTGCATCAAGGGGCAATCCCATTGACTTTACATTGTGTTTTAAATGTCAAAGCCATAGTGGTTGATGCATTCCTGATTTTCAAGTTTCAGTGAACTGGAGAATGAGACAATTGTTTACACCTCCACAGGGGAGATGTAACAAGGAGTATTGCCTTTTATTCTTTTTGTTTCTTAATTTTTCTTTGTGTGTTGCTTTCTGCATCACAAATAGGAAGTGAACAAAGACGGACATGATTGTTTTTGTGCATGAGGGTGCCCCTTCCTGCACAGGAACAATTCTGACTGCATTGCAGGCATCCTTGCTAAATGGTGCAAGGGTGCTAGTAATTTGGCACTGCACTGCTCAGTGTTCATCAGCACAAGGGCAGAGGACAGGAATGGACATAAACTAGTTGTTACAGGCCATTCCTCCCCTTTCCATGTGGCACATGGCAGCACAGCAAGGTGCCTTGCATTGCTGTCCTGTGCCACTTAGCTTGTGGTTAGGCATCCATGTTTTTGACTTATGGTTCTGGTGACCAATGTTGTGTATTGCACTACACATGCTAGTGTACACAGGAGGGCTCATTTACAAGTTACTTATTCCACTGGTGCATCACCTTTTCTGATGCACCAGCAGCACAGGCCGCAGGCCCATATCTACAAGGCACACAAAGCCACTTTGTGTGGCTTTTCATTGCTTGTAGATATGGAGCAAGGCAATGCAGCACAAGTCGCTGCATTGCCTTATTTTGCATTAAAGAGGCATTCCATGGGTGTTGCTGTGGGTGCCCCCATGCAACACCCATGGATTTCGATGTATTCCCAGATTTACAATATTTTGTAAAGCTGGGAACATGTCAATAGCCTACGCCTCCCCAGGGGACCCACAAAGGAGGGGGAAAAAGGAAAAAAACCTTTACTTCTCTACAGTTTTCTTCTACATTCTACATTCTGCAGCCCATATAATAAGAGGAAATCATCTCCAGTGATTGTTTTTGTGCAGGAAGGTGTGCCTTGTTGCACAAAAACAATCATTCCTATAATGCAGATACCATTGCACCATGGTGCAAGGGTGCTTGCATTGTAGCATAGCAGCCAATCGTGCACCAGCGCAGGAGGAAGGGATACAAATGCTTCATTTCTTATAGATACGGCACATTCCTGCCCTTTGATGCAGGGCAGCACAGCAAGAATCCTTGTGTTGCTGCCCTGCACCAAAACCTTGTAAATGTGGCCCAGGTTGACCTGGACTGGTGCTCCAATTCACACATGCAATGGGTAAACATGTTGGAGTCTGACTGAGCTTTGCAACACATTACTGGGCAATGTAAGTGCCATTTCAGTTTGATATAATGGGACATTTGTCCATTTTCCTGCGCTATGCCCTGCAGAAAGTGCAGTGGAGTGCTGCAACATGGCTAGCTTCATTGCACAACATGACTTTGTTGCCCCCATTGCCCCTTGCTGATATTTACCCTTTGTCTGTGATTGTACCTCATGTGCTGCAATGCAGCCACCAACTCTTCTGGGGTGACAGATGTCACTCACTCCTCCAAGGCATCCAGCTCTTCCTGGAGCACAGGGCTCCTTCCTCCAGTTTGCATTGCTGGCTTCAGGTTTTTTGCCAGTTTCTCCTTTGGCCGGCGCTTATAATCATGCTGCAGACTCTTGCAGTCGATGACAGTCCTTTTTGCTTGTCTCACACTGTTGATTTTCTACTTATGACCTGCCAAATGGCTTCTTTCCTCCCTAATGGCAATTTTGAGGTGACAAGGAGCTTATGTTGATGCTCTGTCACCTCAGTGATCAAGATATTGTTCTCCTTCTCACTAAAGTTGGATTTCCTCTTCCCCTGTGAGTCTGTCAGGACATCCTGGTTGGTGCTGGGGTTGTTGCCCTTGCATCTGCTGCCTGCTACATGCTCCATGGCTGCCTTCCATGAAGTGTGCCATTTTTTTCCACTGATGTGTCATTCTGTTGTAGTTTTACAGATTTATTAGAAATGGGGTCTCTAGTTGGCAGAGGTATACACTCTTGTCCAAATAGGGACCGCAATCCTAGCCAGGGTAAGTCACAACACAACATAAATTATCTGGTAGCTTGGCATAGAAGAAAGCAGGCTTAACTTAGAAGTCAATGTGTAAAGTATTTGTGCATTAACTCATACATTAACACAGTGAAAACAACATAAAAATATACCACACAGGTTTAGAAAAATAGAGTATATTTATCTGAATAAAATAAGGTCAAAACCACAATAATCCAATAAGCACAAATCGAGATATCACTTTTTAAAGATTTAAAAGATTCTCAATCCTCAAGAATCAGTTGTTTCTTTGTAACACACAGCACCTCGGATACGTAAAAAATAATGATGCAGTGGGACCGCAGAGGAGATGTGTGGGAAAATAAGGTGTTGCATTGAATTTCCAGCGCAGCACAGATCATGTGTTGTTTCTTTCCATGCTGCAAGGTGATGCATCAATTTCCAGGAGCGTAGCCTTGGTTCCTTACTGCAATACAGTAATATTTTGACAAGCCAGGGATGATGCGTTTAAAATCCTTGACGTGCTGAGAGAAGGAGCAGGTGCTGTGTTGGTCTGGTCAGCGATGCAGTGAAATTTCAGCTGCGAGGCAGGCGCTGCATTGGTTTCTGGTTGAAAAGCCTGCGTTACATCTTTCCGGTGGGCTATGTGGCGATTTTTCAGACGTGATCCAGGTGCTGCATCGATTTCAGCAGGCGTTACATTGATCTTCTGACGCACAAGGATTACTTGAGTCTTTTTTGCCTGACTTCTGAAACAGGAGGCAAGCCCAATCCAAGGAGGAAGGCAGAGTCCTTCCAGCAGACTCAGAAGTACCAGGCAGCAGGACAACAAGCAGGAAAGCAGTCCTTCAGCAAAGCAGTCCAGATGTGTCCCTTGGGCAGCCAGGCAGTCTCTCTGACAGAGTCCACGGATAGTTCCCGGACTGTATGATTTGGTGGGGTCAGAGGCCCAGTTTATATAACCAAAAATGCCTTTGAAGTGGGGAGCAAGTTCAAAGAGTGGTTTTGAAGTGCACAGGTTCACTTTTCAGCCCAGTCCTGTTTGCCAGGATCCCTGTGGGGTGTTATCAGTCCTTTGTGTGAGGGCAGGCTACTGGTCTTTGAAATATAAGAGAGAGCCGCTCCACCTCTCCTGACCAGGGAAAACCATTCAGTAGGTAAATTAATGGAGATGTGACTGAGTGTCCTGTGTTTATGGTTGTTTGCGTGGATTGCACAATGGGAGCTGTCAAGCAGTATAGACCAGACGTGGATTGGATACAGGGCTGTAAGTCACAGATAGCAGTAAGTGCAGAGAAATGCCCATTTTCTAAAAGTGTAATTTCTAAAATAGTAATATTGAATCCAACTTCACCCGGAGGGTTTTCTATTACCATTCTGGCAATACCAAACATGACAGGGCTACTCCTTCCAGATCAGAATCTACCACTCAAATGTATATGAGGGCTGTTCTAATGCTACTTTATGACAGGAGCAGACCTCTTAGTAGTTGAAAATAAATTTATGAGTTTTTCACTACCAGGACATGTAAAACACATAGGTACATGCCCTGCCTTTTATTTACATAGAACCCTGCGGGTTAGCTAGGGCCTACCTTAGGGGTTACTTGTAAATAGAAAAAGGGAAGTGTCAGGTTTGGCGAGTAGTTTTAAATGTGAAGTCAAAGTGGCAGTGAAACTGCACACACAGGCCTTGCAATAGCAGGTCTGAGACATGGTTAAAAGGCTACTTATGTGGGTGACTCAATCAGTGCAGTAGGCCCACTAGTCAAATGTAATTTACAGGCCCTGGGTACATGTAGTGCACTTTACTAGGGACTTACAGGTAAATTAATTATGTCAATTGGGTAGGAAACAATGTTGCCATGTTTAGAGGAGAGAGCATATGCACCATAGCACTGGACAACAGTAGTAAAGTGTGCAGAATCCTAAAACCTGCAAAAACAGGGTCAGGAAAATGGAGGGAAGCAGGCAAGAAGTTGGGGGGTGACAACCCTAAGGCGGTCAGGTCTAACATGTGTGTCCCCCAGCTGAAAGTGGGGAGAGCTACTCAACTCCTTGGGAGCACTCATCACTAAGGTGGAAGAATCTGGAGAGACCATCAGCATTGGCATGGTCAGTCTCTGGGCGATGCTCCACAGTAAAGTCCATTGCCTGTAGGGAGATGGACCACCTCAAGAGTTTAGGGTTTCCACCCCTCATTCGCAGGACCTTCTGAGGGGCCTGCTGTATGTCTGAACCCAGAAGTAAGTCCCAAACAGGTATGATCTCAGCTTCTTCAGTGCCCAGACCACAGCAAGTGCTTCTCTTTCATTGACATTCACTTGTGTTCCGATGTACGTAACCTCCTGCTGATGAAGGCTACCCGTTGGTCTAGTCAGTCCTCCTTCAGCTATGCTAAGACTGCCCCTATGCCATGCCCTGAAGCGTCTGTCTGCACTATGAATTCCTTGGGTTAATCAGGGACCCTGAGCACAGGTGCCCTGCACATGATTTCTTGAGGGAATCAAAGACTTTCTGACAAGCCTCTGTTCAGATGACCAACCTGGTCTGCTTTTTAGAAGTCAGCTCAGTGAAGGGGGCCACAATAGTGCCATATCCCTTACAAAATTTACAATTGTAACCAGTGATGCCTAGAAAGGCTCTCACATCAGTTTGGGTTTTAGGAGGTTGCCAGGCCATGATTGTTTCAATCTTGGCCTGGAGGGGCTGCACCTTGCCACCCCCTACTAGGTGTCTCAAGTACACCGCTAAACCCTGCCCCGTCTGGCACTTACTGGCCTTGATTGTCAGTCCTGCCTGTTGCGGAGCCTTTAACACCTCCTGTAGGGGAAGCAGGTGATCCTCCGAGCTGTCACTGTAGACGGCAATGTTGTCTAAGCAAGTGGCACAGAACGCCTCTTTATTTGTCACGACCCTGTTAAACAACTGTTGGAAGGTAGCAGGGGCATTCTTCAAGCCAAAGGGCATCACCCTGTGTTGGTAATGTCTCTCAGGGGTTTGCGAATGCTGACCTCTCTTTTACCCCCTCACTCAAGATGATCTGCCAGTACCCTAATGTCAAATCAAAGGTACTGAGGACTTTGGCAGCACCTTGGGGATGGGGTGTGCATCAGTCTTAGTCATGAGTTGAGACCTCAGTAGTCCACACAGAACAGAAGTTCTGGGCTGGCGCCGGGTGGGGCAGCCTTAGGTACCAACACCACTGGGCTGGACCACAGACTTTTAGAGGTTTCAATCACCCCTAAAGCTAGTATCTTGGCAACTTACTCCTTGATGCTGGCCTTCACCATGTCTGACAACCTGTAAATGTTGTTCTTAACAGGGGGACTGTCTCCTGTGTCAATATCATGGACGCACAGATGTGTGAGCCCGGGGTGAGACTTAATAGGTAACAGAACTGTCCCAGTAACTGATAACAGTTACCTTGCTGTCCTAGGGTCAGGGAGCCAGAGAAGTTGACACCCTCCATTGACCCATCACGTTCTTGTGCAGAGATGAGGTCAGGGAGAGGTTCACTCTTCTCCTCCCCACCCTCATCTGTGAGGCTTGAATCTCTTTACATGGAAAATTGTTAGGGGATTTCTAGGGATATGGAGGTCCACTAAGTGAATGGCCTCCCCTTACTATCCTTTACTTCACATGGGCCAGTTCAGCAATCCTGGAGAGCCCTGGGCTCCACTGGTTCCATGACCCATACTTTGTCACCAGGTTGAACACCAGGAACAGGAGGCCCAGGAAGAGCTAATACAATGATAACCAGCATAGCAACAGGGCCAAGAAGACCAGGGTCCAGACGGACTACAACCAGGACCCCCAGATTCCAAAAACCAGTACCAGGGTGACTAGAGCAACTTAGACTAGGGCCAGGATGAGAATCAGGAGAACCAAAACAACCCAGCAAAGGAGGACATGGAACAGGGCTAAGAGAGGGACCAACACCTAATGCCACAGATGGGCCTGAAAGTGAAACAAGAAGGCCAGAAACAGGAGGAAACCTATGTGAGTCTAGGCCACATCTGTACGAATATTTATGTTCCTATTCATGCTTCTTATGCTGCCCAACTCAAGCAAGTCCTACTTCTTCAGCCCATGCATAGAGCTGATAAGTATTTGCTGACAACTCATAGCATACAAAGAGACCTCTAAGTGAAGAACATGTGGTGTGATGCTTGCATAGCAGTCTGAGGGTGGATCCAAAGGTCATTGGCTGAAACTTGACAACAGAGTTTCAAGGTGGATGCATGAAAATGAGTGTGGTCTATGTAAAATGATAGAAATGGTTTGAGAAACTCAGATGACTGAAGTCAGAAAAAATGATTAATGGTTAATAAATGGATCAAAAGGATACAGCGGTTAGTAAAGGAAAGCTGAAGATCATAAGAAGGCTCTGATGAGTAGAAACCTGGTTGATGGAGGCTCGAGAAATCATCTCAGATGGTGTCCCACAGAACTTTGCCCTGACATGGTGTGTGTGTATGTGAGGTGGGTATGTAGCAAGGGGCCGATTTACTAAGAAGTCATGCAATGCAAGGCAGTGCTCAACTGTGTGACAGGGAGAAAACAAAATGTACAATATATACTAAGATACCATGTATTTCTGCTCTCTCCCTGTGCTTGCCCACTGTGTGATACTGAGCACCAATACTGGGACCCTTGTGTCATTGTGCAAGGGTGCCTTCATTACAGGTAGGATTGTTTTTGTACAGAAAGGGCCACCTTACAGCACAAACACAATCCTATGAGGCACTTTCCCCTTTATACATGTGCTGCAGAATGCAGAATGCAGAGAAAGAGGAAGTAACAAGGAGCAATACAGACATTTCTCCTTGTTACATGCCACATGGGAAGTCATGCTAATTTGACACAATCCCAGGTTTATCTGGGATTGCATCAAAAGCCATTGTTTGATGCATGAGAACACCCATATTGCAACCATTGAATGCCTTCTCAATATAAGATATAACAAGGCAGTGATTTGCCCTGCCTTACATTACTTTAGATTACTCTAGATTTACTAAGCTACGCAGAGCCACACAAGGTGGCTTTGCGTGGTTTCATAAATCCCATTTAAGGGCTTGTGCTGCCTTGCATACCCTTGCTTGACACAAGCGCAGCAAAATCACTTTGTATATCTTCCCCTAAATGCAGAGTAGTAAGACTCCCTCTGTGATGAACATCTTAGGGCATGGACCAGTGGGATGAATTTTCCATGATGTGATATAGAGTAGATACAACTTCTGTACACAGTGGGAGTGTATTGACTGCAGCGCTGTGGATATAGGATGGAGACCCAATATTGAAGTGATGAAGAATAGAGAAAAGGTTACCCAAACAACTCTGTGAGGTTCTTTGAAGTAAAGAGCTGCTGATTAGTTGTTCCTGAATTACAACATAGAGTAAATTGTTGAAGTATAGGTTTCTCTTGTTAAAGGTATCAAAGTTTCTAAGCAGAGCTGTTCTATTGTCTATCCTTGTTGACTATTCAGAAAGGCTGATGACAGCCAGGTGCTGAGATTTTATGCTTCACTGTGCATTTGGTTTGGATACCTCTGATTGGAGAAAACACTGTTGCCACAGCTGTGAGAGCTATCACCTAGCACAAAGGCTGTGTTTAAATAACAGCCAGAAAATGCTATTTAAAAGAGAGGCACTCCTAAGCAGATCTTAAAACTAAATAGTGGATCCACATCCCCTGTCTGGAAAATGAGTTTTAAAATGCAACTGTGAAATAATCAATCAATAGGTCACAAAAATGGAGGAAACAAAATGTTTCTGTTTATTTAGTCTCTTATTACATGTAATATTTGTAATACAATCAATTAATAAAAATCTCTGACTGTTTCCTTTCTTCTGAGTCCTTGATAGCTTTATGTCTTTCTCTGATTTAGTGGGATAATTCACTCATATTCCAATAACATTCAGTTCAATTAATTGTAGTCCTATTCCTTTGCCTATGGCTTCTCAAAAGAATACCTCTGTTTGCCAGCAAAGTATGGGCAGTTGAAGGAAGGACTTGATACCATCTACCCTATTTAAAGTAAAACGTGACTGTAAGGGACAGGAAAAAAATATGACAGTTTCACCCTGAGAGAAAACTCCCTGCAAGGGGAACCATTCGTTTTTTTTTGTTTATTTGTTTTCAAAAGCAAACTCCTGTTTTGGGAGTTTGTTATTAAAAAACCAACATCTGTTAAAAGTTTTCGACCTGGGCATCATGTTTGATTATACTGTTCTTCAAAGGTTTCATGTATAGACAGGTACTGTCATGACAGCAATTCCTGTCAAAGTAGAGAGATGACCACAGGGCCAGCAGACAACTGTAAATTTGGCCGACGACATCACTCGAGAGGTCTGAGGTATTATGCTTCTCCACCCTGATGGAGTTATGTCCAAACTAGACACTCTAAATCAGGTTCATAGCTTTTCTTATTATGTCATGTGATTGGAACAAAGTCAGTCTATTATACTGTAATGGTAACTTCATCAGGGGCCCTATGAAATGGTTTTCATTTTGGTAAAGTCACCCTAAATATTAGATGGCTTTATGTTACTGTGATACACAATTTCCATTTGTGGTTTTTACTTTTACAAATCATTGTTTTCAGGCATTGTAGTATGATTTGTTTATGTGAACTTAACTAGAATGAATCATTCCAAAATGCACTGATGTGCTGTAGAAAAGAAGGTGTTCTCATAACATGGTGACTTTTGCTAATCACATATCTGGCCTTTGTACATTCCCATGACATTGTGAGTAAGAGCGAGTGCATAGCTTTCGATGAGTAAACAGCTTTAAACGTCTTGCAAAGTTTCTAATCAGCTTTATCATTAGTCACATCTGCAGGTAAATCTAATATAGTAGGAGCATTTGAGACGTACAAGACATTTCCATAGAGAGCCTCCTATATATAGGAGGCTGGCCTGGCTTATAGTGGGTACCAATGGTACTTACACCTTGTGCTAGGTCCAGTTATCCCTTATTGGTAGATAAATAGTGTTCTAGCAGCTTAAGCTGATAGAGGTAGCTATAGCAGAGCAGCTTAGGCTGAACTAGGAAACACGCAAAGCTCCTACTATACCACTGATATCATATAGGTACCATATCATAAGAAACACAATACTCAGAGTTAATAAAAATAAAGGTACTTTATTTTAGTGACAATGTGCCAAAAATATCTCAGAGGATACACTCCCTTAGGAGGTATGTAAAATACACAAAATATACACCCCAACCAAAATCGGGTAAGTAAAACAGTTAGAAAGTAGTGCAAACACTGTAGAATACAATAGGATGCAATTAACCTAAGAAAGTGGAATGTGAACCACGAATGGACCCCTAGTGTAGTGTGTAGAGGGTCACTGGGAGTGTAAGAAAACACTAAGGCCCATATTTATACTTTTTTAGCGCCGCATTTGCGTAGTTTTTTTAAGCAAAATAGGCGCAAGTTTACAAAATACAACTGTATTTTGTAATATAGCACCGATTTTGCGTACAAAATTACGCAAATGCGGCGCTAAAAAGGAATAAATATGGGCCTAAGGGTGTCCAAGATACCCCACCCCAAGGCCCTGGAAAGTAGGAGTAAAGTACTGCTATTTCTCCAGAAACACACTAAACTTGTGATAGAGGATTCTGCAAAGACCACAATAGACTGCAAAGCACTGAAGATGGATTCCTGGACCTGAGGAACTGCAAAGGAAGAGGACCAACTCCAAGAGTTGTGAAAGTGTCCATGGGGTGCAGGAGCCCACTAAACCCCGGATGAAGGTGCAAATTGCTGCCTCTGGATGGATAAAGCTGACGATTCTGCAACAACGAAAGGTGCTAGGAACTTTTCCTTCATGCAGAAGATGTCCCACGGAGCGCTGGAGGCTGCAGAGTTGTTTATCTGGAGAAAGACTGCAAACAAGCCTTGCTAGCTGCAAGAGTTGTCGTTGAAGAAAAAGGGTGCTGCCTGGGCCCAGGAAAGGCCAGGAGGTTGTCACTTGGGAGAGGAGACAGAGAGGATCCTCAGCAATGTAGAGAGCCCACACACACAAGAAGATAGCACCCACAGAAGTCCCTGAACACGGGTTCAAAAGACTGAGCATGGTGGTCATCTCAACAACACTACAAAAGAGGGTCCAACGAAGCCGGAGGTCAACTCAGGGAGTTGAGCAATGCAGGACGGAGTGCTGGGGACCTGGGCTTGGCTGTGCATGAAGGATTCCTTGGAAATGTGCACTGAAGCCCTAGCAGCTGCAGTTCACAAGGTGCACAGAATTACTGTCTGGACAGGGGAGGCAAGGACTTACGTCCTCCAAATTTGGACAGTGGGACCACTGGACAGTCTGGGTCACTTGGGTCCACCACCTGTGTTCCAGGGGCCTTGCTCGTCAGGATGAGAGGGGTCCCAGAGTACCAGTGGCACTGAAGGTTGGTGTGTGCTGGAGCAGGGGGAAGATTCCGTCAACCCATTGGAGATTTCTACGTGGCTTCCAGTGAAGGATGAAGGCAGGCAGCCCCCAAAGCATGCACCACCAGAAAACAGTCGAGAAAGCCGGCAGGATTAGGTGCTACAATGTCACTGGTAGTCTTCTTGCTACTTTGTTGCAGTTTTGCAGGTGTCCTGGAGCAGTCAGCAGTCGATCCTTTGCAGAAGTCGAAGAGAGAGGTGCAGAGGAACTCTGATGAATTCTTTCAAGTCTTTATCTGAGGAAAACCCCAGGGGAGAGACCCTAAATAGCCCTCAGAGGAGGATTGGCCACCTAGTGAGGTAAGCACCTATCAGGAGGGGTCTCTGACGTCACCTGCTAGCACTGGCCTCTCAGAGGCCTCCAGAGTGCCCTCAAACCTTTGGATTCAAGATGGCAGAGGTCTGGGACACACTGGAGGAGCTCTGGGTACCACCCACGGGGTGGTGATGGACAGGGGAGTGGTCACTCCCCTTTCCTTTGTCCAGTTTTGTGCCAGAGCAGGGACTGGGGGTTCCCTAAACCGGTGTAGACTGGCTTATGCAAGGAGGGCACCATCTGTGCCCTTCAAAGCATTTCCAGAGGCTTAGAGAGGCTACAACTCCCCATCCTCTAACACCTATAAAGGGAGAGGGTGTAACAACCTGTCAGAGGAAACCCTTTGTTATGCATTCCTGGGCTGCCCAGACCCCAGGGGGACAGAACCCTGTCTGTGGGGTGGCATTAACAGTAGCTGCAGAGAAAACCCCACAGAGCTGGTTTGGCAGTACCCGGGGTCCATGGTGGAGTTCTGGGGATGCATGGGATTGGCACCACAATTCCAGATTTGGCATGGGGGGACAATTCCATGATCTTAGACATGTTACATGGCCATATTCAGAGTTACCATTGTGAAGCTACATATAGGTATTGACCTATATGTAGTGCACATGTGTAATGGTGTCCCCTCACTCCCAAAGTCTGGGGAAATAGCCCTGAACTATGTGGGGGCACCTCTGCTACTGCAAGGGTGCCCTCACAATTAGTAACTTTGCACCTAACCTTCACCAAGTGGAGGTTAGACATATAGGTGACTTATAAGTTACTTAAATGCAGTGAAAAATGAATGTGAAATAACGTGTGTGTTATTTTATTCAGGCTGCAGTGGCAGTCCTGTGAAAGATTTGTTGGAGCTCCCTATGGGTGGCAAAAGAAATGCTGCAGCCCATAGGGATCTCCTGGAACCCCAATACTCTGGGTACCTAGGTACCATATTCTAGGGAATTACAAGGGTCTTCCAGTGTGCCAATTAGAATTGGTAAAAATGGTCACTAGCCTATAGTGACAATTTTAAAGGCAGAGAGAGCAGAAGCACTGAAGTTCCGGTTAGCAGAGCCTCTGTTGTGTCACTACACAGGTACACACATTCAGGCCACAAACTATAAGCACTGGGGTCCTGGCTAGCAGGACCCAGTGAGACAGGCAAAAACAAACTTACATACATGTAAAAATGGGGGTAACATGCCAGGAGAGATGGCACTTTCCTACAACCGCCACCTGCACCGTTACCAGCACTGCCACCAGCACCACTGCCAGCAGCAGCAGCCCTAGTGGGAAGCTGTGCGAGGCTGCAGGGGAAGGGCTGGAGCCTCCCCCCACCACTGGTACCAGCACTGGCACTGCCACCACTGAGCAGCCATTGTTGCCGGCGGGCAGTGTGTAGTCCTGCTTCCATGGACTGTAATGCATCCTGCCCATGGCAAATCATGTGGGTCTGACACCCAGGTGAGTTACTGTGACCTTGCGCTCCCCAAGATCTGCATCACAGGGAACAAAGCCCCCTCCATAACCAGTGAAAGAAGGCATCCACTCACCCTCCTTGCCAGGATGAAGCACACTGGGCACAAGGCCCCCTCCAGAACCAGTGGAAGAAGGCATCCACTCAGCCCCTCCTTGCCAGGATGAAACACAGTGGGCATAAGGCCCCCTCCAGGACCAGTGGAAGAAGGCATCCACTCACCCCCTCCTTGCCAGGATGAAGCACACTGTGCACAAGGCCCCCTCTGAACCAGTGGAGAAGCCATCCACTAGAGAGATTGCGGCTTTGCACTCCCCAGGACCAAGCAGTGGGCAAACCACCCACTTGAGAGACTGTGGCTTTGCACTCCCCAGGACCAAGCAGTGGGCAAACCACCCTCTTGAGAGACTGTGGCTTTGCACTCCCCAGGACAAGCAGTGGGCGAACCACCCACTTGAGAGACTGTGGCTTTGCACTCCCCAAGACCAAGCAGTGGGAAAACCACCCACTTGAGAGACTACTGCTCTGCACTCCCCAAGACCAAGCAGTGGGAAAACCACCCACTTGAGAGACTGTGGCTTTGCACTTCCCACACTTGAGGGACTGTGGTTTTGTACTCCCCAGGACCAAGCAGTTGGGAAACCACCCACATGAGAGTCTGTGACTTTGCACTCCCCAGGACATCGCACAGGTCATGTTGCACCCTCCAGGACAAGTGGTGTTGTAACATCTTCTGGCTGAGGTGCCCCCCCCTTCCCCGTCACCCTGAGGTGCCTGTGTATTTTTGACCTGATGCCCCAGCAGTGTTCTTCCGTGTTGATGCAGGAGTAAGGTGGGGCCTTGCCCTATGTGAAGTGGCCCTGTGTCCCACAGACATTATGAACTGGGCAGTGTCCCTCCATTTGTATATATGTAAATGCTGATTTGTTTTTGAGGATGTATTTCTAGTATTTTATCTTATTACACTCACTGCAATCACTTCCTTTTGTCTGTGCATTATTCCTCAGGGGTACGGGGTAGATGTGTAATGTTGTTGCATCTGTTTGTGTGTATGGTGTTGGGGATGGGGGTGGGGGTGTTGCGTGTGTATGTCACTCTCTTTTTCCTCCTTCTCCCCTGTGTGCTAGGTGGCAGCACTCACTGTGGTCGTTGTCGCTGGCGTTGGTATTCCTGGTGTAGGAGGAGGTAAACCAGCATGGGGAACACCTGCAGTTCAGGCTCCATGGCATCATGGTTCTTCCTTGAGTCTCCAGAAGTTAGTCTTTTGACTTCTGAGATCTGTTTCTGCCGTGCTTTTGATGTCGTTGGTTCCGCCCCGGAAAAGGTGATGGATAGACCTCTTGTAATACTGTGGGCGGTACATGGTCTTCCGTCTGGCTGTTGGCGGTTACTGCTGTTGGCAGTTACTGCTGCAGTGCTTGTTGCTACCGCTGTGGCGGTCAGTGTGTTAAAGTGGCTGTCAATGTGGGAGGTTTCCGCAGTGGTCATAATTAAAAAAATGTTACCGCCGGCTTGTTGGCGGTATTACAGCTGTTTTATCGATGACTGCCATGGTTGTAATGAGGACCATAGAAATTTCGGTAGGGGGATCATTTTAAACATGGCCACCCTACCCATCAGGGTAAGTGGGAGAACCGCCCCCGCCCAATGCTCATTTCAGTCACTCTCCCCAAATTACAAGTGTTAGAAATGGGGTCTTTGGTTGGCAGTCAGGTTACCCTCTGTCCAAGCAACAACCCTCACTCTAGTCAGGGTAACTTACACAGAATACAAATTATCCTGTGCCCACCCACTGGTAGCTTGGCACTGAGCAGTTAGGCTTAACTTAAAAGGTAATGTGTAAAGTATTTGTGCAATACATCATGCAATAACACAGTAGAACACCACAAAAATACACCACGCATTGTTTAGAAAAATATATAGGCCCTCATTACAACCTTGGAGGGCGGTGGAGGCCGCCCGCCAAGGTTGGACCGCCGAGCGGCCGCCTATGCGGCCGCAATCCCGCCAGCTGCATTACAACCTCCCCACTGGGCCAGCAGGGATGTCGGCCGTAACATTGGAGCCATCTCCTAATGGAGCCGGCGGTGTTGCGGCTGTGCGACGGGTGCAGCTGCACCAGTCGCGCTTTTCACTGTCTGCTGTGCAGACAGTGAAAAGCAGGGTGGGGCTGTGTCTGGGGGTCCCTGCACTGCCCATGGCAAGTGCATGGGCAGTGCAGGGGCCCCCAGGGGCCCCGCAACTCCACTTCTCGGCAGCCTTTCCATGGCTGTCTCTACCGCCATTGGCAGGCTGGCGGGAAGGGGAGTCATAATCCCCAGGGCAGCGCTACAAGCAGTGCTGCCCTGGCAGATTATAACCGTCGGGACAACGATGGCGGGAAACCGCCGGTCCCGGCGGTGCGACAGCGGCGCTACCGTCGCGGTCATAATATGGCAAATTGTACCGCCAGCCTGTTGGCGGTACAATCCCCAAAACAACCCTGGCGGTCTTTGGCCGCCAGGGTTGTAATGAGGCCCATAATATTTATGTGAGAAGATGCAGGTCAAAGCGATTCAAATGCAATAAGTATGTGTTGAGATATCACTGTAAAAATGATATAGGCGGCCATTCTGGATTTCCCGCTGGGCCGGCGGGCGACCGCCAAAAGGCCGCCCGCCGGCCCAGCGGGAAAGCCCCTGCAACGAGGAAGCCGGCTCCGAATGGAGCCGGCGGAGTTGCAGGGGTGCGACGGGTTCAGTGGCACCCGTCGCGATTTTCACTGTCTGCAAAGCAGACAGTGAAAATCTGTATGGGGCCCTGTTGGGGGCCCCGCACAGCTCATGCCAGTGGCATGGGCAGTGCAGGGGCCCCCAGGGGCCCCACGACACCCGTTCCTGCCATCCTGGTTCTGGCGGTGAAAACCGCCAGAAACAGGCTGGCGGGAAGGGGGTCGGAATCCCCATGGCGGCGCTGCAAGCAGCGCCTCCATGGAGGATTCCCTGGGCCAGGGGAAAACCGGCGGGAAACCGCCGGTTCCCCTTTTCTGACTGCGGCTTTACCGCCGCGGTCAGAATAGCCCTGGAAGCACCGCCAGCCTGTTGGCGGTGCTTCCGCTGCCCTCCGCCCTGGCGGTCAGAGACCGCCAGGGTTGGAATGAGGGCCATAGTGTCTTTAGTCTTTTAAAAGCAACAAATGTCTCTTGCAAGCACAAAGTACCTGGTTTGCATTCAAATTCTCTGCAAGGGACCGCAGAGGTGGAGACGTGTGGAAAACAGGGAGGTGTGCGTCAATTTTTCTGATGCACACAGACGATGTGTCATTGAGTTTACAAGCAGGGCGGGCTTTGCATCGATTTACGGTGCGTAGACTGGGATCCTCTTCGGCTTGCGGGGTTCTTGGACGCCCCGGGGATGATGCATTGAAATCCGGCACTTGCAGGATGAAGTCACAGGGGCTGTGCCGATCCAGTGGGAAATGCGTGGAAATTTCTACTGCACGGCAGGCGCTGCATCGATTCCTCTCAGGAATGTAAGTGTCAGGCCCTCCTAGCCCAGGAAGACCCATTCAATATGCAGATGTATGCAAGTGTGATTGAGCATCCTGTGTTTGAAGTTGTCTGAGTGGATACATAAGGGAGCTGTCAACTAAACCTAGCCATGGAGGCAAGCCCGCCTGCGCCTGGCCCGCGCCCAGGGCCAGGACCCCTGGACCTCGCACCGCGCACCGCACACCGCCCAGGCTCAGCTACGACACCGCCTGCCTCCACGCACTCAACTACGACCAAGACCAAAACCAACGCTGCTACCAAGCCGCCCCGAAGCACACCCACGGACCTTTCACCTGCCGCAACTGCCACTTCTCATGCGACCGAACCTCCAAGCCAATGACCACCAGTCCGAACCACCTCCGCTGCATACTCCTCAACACCCGCTCCGCACGCAAACACGCCATAGAACTCTGGGACCTGCTCGACAGCACCGCCCCGGACCTGGCCTTCTTGACCGAGACATGGTGGAACGACTCATCTGTGCCAGACATCGCCATCTCCATCCCAGACGGATATAAGATCTCCCGCAGGGACCGCATCAACGGCCACGTAGGAGGACTCGCCATCGTCCACAAATCCTCCCTCAAGATCACCACCTACACCGACGACCACTTCAACACCGCAGAGCTCCTACACTTCCGGATCAACACCGACCCCAACACCACCCTCAGAGGAACACTCGTCTACAGACCCCCCGGACCACGAGCCCAGTTCTGCGACGCCATCGCTGACCTCTCAAGCACCCACGCACTCGCCTCCACGGACTACATCCTCCTCGGGGACCTCCATTTTCACCTCGAGAACAACAACGACCACAACTCCACCACACTGATCAGCTACCTCACGAACCTCGGCCTCAGACAACTCGTCACGTCACCAACCCACGCTGCCGGACACACACTGGACGCCATTTTCTCCACCAGCGACCACGTTACCTTCAACGACACCACCAAACCCTACTGGACCGACCACCACTGCGTCCACTTCACCTACAACAAAAACACTGCACACCACCACAGCCGCCAACTCCCCCGCCGCAACTGGGGCAAAATCACGAAAGAACAACTTCTCAGCACCCTCTCCCAGAACCCACCAAACAAGCCCACTGGCCCAGACACCGCGGCCTGTAACTTCAGACAATGGATCAACAACTGCGCCAACATCCTCGCCCCACTGAAGAAACCCCCCAGCAACCCCGCCAGCAAGAAAGCCTCCTGGTTCACCGACGAACTCCTGGCCTCCAAACGCGCCTGCAGGAAATTGGAAAAGAAATGGCTCCAGGAACGCACACCGGACAATCACGCAGTCCTCAAAGACGCAACCCGCCGACACCACCACCTCATCAGGACCACCAAGAGGTCCTCCTTCAAAGACCGCCTAGACAACAACGCACACAACAGCAAAGAGCTCTTCCTCATCGTGAAGGAACTATCCACCCCAGCACCAACGTCAACGACATCCCGCCCTCCCAGGAACTTTGCGACTCCCTCGCCGCCTTCTTCCACAGCAAGATCGCCGACATCCACAGCAGCTTCAACACCCTGGCCGCACCCACCTCCGTCACCACCTCGTACCCTAGCATCACCAACCCCATCACCGCCTGGTCCAACGTTGACGACGACACAACACGCACAATCATGAACTCCATCCACTCCGGATCACCGACTGACCCCTGCCCCCACCACATCTTCAACAAAGCCGACTCTATCATCGCGCCCCAACTCTGCAAGATCATCAACACCTCCTTCAAAACAGGCACCTTTCCAGATAGCTGGAAGCACACAGACATCAACGCCCTCCTCAAGAAACCAAAAGCCGTCCCCAAGGACCTCAAGAACTTCCGCCCCATCTCCCTCCTCCCCTACCCAGCTAAAGTCGCAGAAAAGATCGTCAACCTTCAACTGACACGCCACATTGAAGACAACAACGTCCTCGACCCCTCACAAACCGGATTTAGACGCAACCACAGCACCAAGACCGCCCTCATCGCCGCAACAGATGACATCAGACGCCAACTCGACCGCGGCGAGACCTCCGCCCTCATTCTCCTAGACCTCTCCGCGGCCTTCGACACAGTCTGCCTCTGCATCCTACTGTCACGCCTCCAAGAAGCCGGCATCCAGGAAAAAGCCCTAGCTTGGACCTCATCCTTCCTCTCCGGCAGAACACAGACCGTTCGCCTCCCACCCTTCCACTCAGAAGCCAACAACATAATCTGCGGCGTCCCCCAGGGCTCCTCCCTGAGCCCAATGCTGTTCAACATTTACATGGCTCCCCTCGCACAAGTGGCCCGCCGTTTCGACCTCAACATCATCACCTACGCCGACGACACCAAGCTCATCCTCTCCCTAACCAACAACCCTGCCACCGCCAAAGCCAACCTCCATGAGGGAATGAAAGCAGTCGCCGACTGGATGAGAAATAGCCGCCTGAAACTCAACACCGACAAGACATAAATCCTCATCCTCGGGACATCTTCCTCCGCCTGGGACGACTCATGGTGGCCCACCACCCTCGGAACTGCCCCGACGCCCACCGACCACGCCCGCAACTTGGGATTCATCCTCGACTCCGCACTCTCCATGGACAGACAAGTCACCGCCGTCACCTCCTCCTGCTACAACACCCTCCGCACCCTCCGCTGGATCTACAAGTGGATCTCGACTGACACCAGGAAGACAGTGACCCATGCCCTCGTCAGCAGCAGACTGGACTACGGCAACGCATTCTATGCAGGAATCCCAGCAAAACACCTACAGCGACTCCAACGCATCCAAAACGCCTCAGCCCGACTCATCACCAACGCACCTCGCACAACCACATCACCCCTCACCTCAAAGGACTCCACTGGCTCCCCATCACCAAAAAGGTCACCTTCAAGCTCCTTACCCAAGCACACAAAGCACTCCACAACGCCGGCCCCTCCTACCTCAACGACAGACTCAACTTCTACACCCCGACCCGCCAGCTGCGATCATCGAGCCTCGCCCTCGCCACCGTCCCCCGCATCCAACGAACCTCCTCCGGCAGCAGATCCTTCACCTACCTCGCCGCCAAGACCTGGAACACGCTCCCTACCTACCTCCGACAGACTCATGACCTACTCGCCTTCAGAAGACTCCCCAAGACCTGGCTCTTCGAGCAGTAGTAGTCCCCCCTCCCCTCAGCACCTTGGAACCCTAACGGGTAAGTAGCGCGCTCTATAAATATCTGTGATTGAGTGATTGATGCGTGGGCTGTAAGGCACAGAAGGATTTAAGAGCAGAGAAATGCCCACTTTCTAAAAGTGGTATTTCTAAAATAGTAATATTAAATCCTACATCACCAGTCAGCAGGATTTTTTATTACCATTCTGGCCATACTAAATATGACCTGGTTACTCCTTTCAGATCAGAAGCTACCATTCAAACAGTATGTGAGGGTAGCCCTAATGTTAGCCTATGAAAGGAGCAGGCCTCACAGCAGTGTAAAACAAATTTAGGAGTTTTACACTACCATGACATGTAAACTACACAGGTACATGTCCTGCCTTTTGTCTACACAGCACCCTGCCCTATGGGTTACCTAGGGCCTACCTTAGGGGTCTAATATGTGAAAAAGAGGGGTTTTAGGCTGGGGCAAATGGCAAAATAGTCTGCTTGATGGACAACCTCAGCTTGAAAATATAATCCAGTCTCGAAAAGACCTTAGAGGCCCCAAAAAAGAGGGAGTATTTCCTATCGATAGGATGGGCACTGCGCCACAGATCAGACAGTCCCAGTGTTGCCATAAAGAGATACAATACAGTATGTGGGCCCGTTCCCCCAGACATCCCTGAGCGATTCAGCTCGATAGCCATTGCATCATTACAATCACCTCCCACCATGTGGGTCATGGCGTCCACTGCCAATAGAATCTCAGCAAGCCTGTCCAACACAGGAGCCTGAAGTCTGGGCGGGGACTAAACAATTATAAACATAGTTTCTGTCTACCAAAGTCCCTGTGCTCCCACATACCAACCCGTTGGTCTGTCCACTGTCTTGTGATACGGAAGGGGGGATTTTGCAGGTCAATATCACCACTCTCCTGGAGCCAGAGGTGTACCCTGAGTGTACCAACGTAACATAGGGCCCTCTACCCAGAAATGTACACCTGGTCCCCTTAAGATGTGTCTCCTGTAAAAAAACAATGTCTAGATGCATTATCTTAATGTACTGAGACAAAAGACCTTGTTAGACCCGGTCCCCAAGTCCATTTCCATTCCACAATAGCACAGAAAAGGCCCGAAGATTTACTCGGGGACCACATATCACTTGTGGGAGTCATTGTATTCAAAGGGGGACTGTGTTAAGAGGGGGGGACCTCCCGTCCCTGATTTCTGGGCGTGTAGGAGGGACACTTAGATGCCAGTAATTCGTAAGAAGAGACCTAACATGCATACATGTCTGTGGCTTATCTAAGTTCAACATAAACAGGCAAGAAACAACCCCCAACAAATCAAGCTTCCACACCTCCCAAGGGCCCCTTAATAGCACAGAATATTTAAGCTGGTTGTAGTGGAAAAGGGTTGGGGATAGGGACTGTGGGGAGGTGGACCTAAAACAGAAAATCCAACAGGTCACTGATTGCCCTACACTCCCCTCCATTAACATCACAGAATGATGTGCAAGTACCAAAAAAAGTTATTACCTTTTGCTAGTCATGACCTTACCTATAACTGGCCAAGAATGGTGGATCAGGCCCTCTCCTTGCTTTTCCCTCATTTTCACTGCTTTCTACTTGCTTTTTCATCCATTTTTGTGACAGACAGACACACAGAATACTATATTTCTAAGAAATAAATTCTTACAGAAATATTGCATATTACCCAATTCATTGATATAAACAATTACAAATATCATAAAATCAATAGTGTGCAGCATACATTTGAAGCAGTTGAACTTTCTTCAACCTATAAAATATAATAAAATAGGCACTTAAAATTTGACTATACTAAAACTCAATATGAGGTTCACAACCCAAAGTCCCAATTATATTAAAAACATTAGGAAGAGAAAGGATTCCAAATTAGTAGCATACAACCCATTCTATCTCTGTCAGAGCCTTCCATTGATGCTGTCAGCAACTGCTTACCAGTTGAAGACCGAACACTACAGACCAGAGGGACATACCAACCTAAAACTTGAAACACCAGGTGGAGGAGACCCAGGCATGAGATGTTATGATTTTACACAGGTATTGACCAATAGCAATGCATGAAGCCACATATTAAGTCTAGACCCATATCTCTCAACTGTATCCCACACTTTTTAAAGACAAGCCAGAGAATCTTCTTTCTTTCCTTGAGTAAGAATACATAGTCAATCAACAAGTGACTCACTGAGTATTCCCTACCCTGCTTACAGGGGCATTGACAATAATTCTTCACTATTTTGGATTTTAGCCCCAATACTTACCAACCTGGGCTCATTTTTTGTGTACCTTCTCCTTGCTTTTCCCTCATTTTCACTGCTTTCTCCTTGCTTTTTCCCCATTAGCACTTCTGCATACTGCCTATCATTTCCCGCCTCCAAACTAGCCCGGCCTCCCACCACCCCTCCCTGTTCCCAGGACCCAATTAATGGAGGCCACATCATGACCCCATTGAGCTGATCCACGGCCAAGCTATCCCTCTGCTGCTGCATTGCTCTTATTCCTATCTTCTCCTTCCTTTTTCCACCATTTTTTGAGTGCCTTCTACTTGCTTTTCTCTTCGTCTCACTGCTATCTCCTTGCTTTTTCCTCCATTTTTGTGTGCCACCTACTTACTTTTTTCCCTGTTTTTGTGTGCCTTTTCCTTGCTTTTCCCTCATTTCCACTGTTTTCTCTTTGCTTTTTCCCTCATTGCCACTCCCACATGCTGCCGCCTCCTGCTGAGTCCCGACCACTACCTCCCAGTGCCTCAACCCTACTCCCAGGACCTACATAATGGAGGCTCAGTACAGCCCCAAGGAGCAGGTCCCAGGCCAAGCTCTCCCCGTGCTGCTGCATCAGTCTTGCTCCTGTCTTCTCTTTGCTTTTCTACCCCATTTTGAGACTGCCCTTATCTTGCTTCTTCCTTTTTTTCACTGCTTCTCCTGGCTTGCTTTCCCCTCATTTTTTGAGTGCCTTCTCCTAGCATCTCCTTTGTTTTCACTGCTTTCTTCTTGCTTTTCCCCCTGTTTTTTGTGTGCCTTTTCCGTGCTTTTCCCTCATTTTCACTTCTTTCTCCTTGCTTTTCCCCCATTTTTTGTGTGCCTTCTCCTTGCATTTCCCCCTTTGTCACTGCTTTCTCCTTGCTTTTTCTCTAATTGTTGTGTGCTTTTTTCTTACTTTTCCCAAATTTTCACATTTCCTCTGATTTTTGTCTGTTGTCTTGTTTTCCCCTCATTTTTGGCCCATTATTCACTGCCTCAAGCTAAGCCCTGCCAACTGCCTCCCAGCACCCATCCCTCCTACCAGGACCTACCTTATGAAAGTAACAGCAAAACCCCATTTAGCGGGTCCCAGGCCCAGCTCTTCCCGTGCTGCCTCATCAGTCTTCCTCCTGTCTTCTTGCTTTTTCCCACATTTTTTGAGTGCCTTCTCTTTGCTAGTCCATTTGTTCTCACTGCTTTCTCCTTGCTTTCATTCCTGTTTTTTGTGTGTCTTCTCCATGTTTTCCCCTAATTGTTCACTGTTTTCTTCTTGTTTTTCTCTCATTTTTTGTGTGCCTTCCCCTTGTTGTTCCCCTCATTTTCATTGCCTTCTCCTTGCTTTTTCCCTCATTGACATACGTTATTTATGGTTTCCTGCCTAGCCCCAGCACCCCTTCCTCCTTCCAGGACTTACTTAATGGGAGCCGCAACACAACCCCTTTAGCAGATCCCAGGCTCAGCTCTCCCTGTGCTGTCTCAATGCTCTTGCTCCTGCCTTCTCCTTGCTTTTTCACCTTTTTTGTGTGCTTTCTCCTTGCCTTCCCCTTGCTCTCACTGTTTTCTGCTTGCTTTTACCCCCATTTTTGGAGTGCCTTCTCCTTGCTTTTGCCTAATCTTTACTGCTTTCTCCTTGCTTTTTACCCACTTTTTTGTGTGCATTTTCCTTTCTTTTCTCTCATTTTTACTGCTCTCTGCTTTCTTTTTCCCTCATTGCTGACCATTATTTCCCACCTCCCACCTTGCCCTGCCCATCACCTCCCAGTGCCCTTCCCTCCACCCAGGACCTAATTACTGTAGGCCACAGTACAAACCCATTAAGCACGTCCTAAGCCCAGCTCTTCCTGTGCTGCTGCCTCCATCTTGCACCTGTCTTCTCCTTGCTTTTTTCCTCACTTGTCGAATGCCTTTTCCTTGATTTTCTCTTGTTCTCACTGCTCTCTCCTTGCTTTTCTCTTTTCTTGGGTGCCTTCTCCTTGCTTTTCCCTCATTTCTGCTTCTTTCTCCTTGCTTTTTTCTTTGTTTTTTTGTGTGCTGTCTCCGTGCTCTCCCATCATTTTCTCTTCTTTCTCCAAGCTTTTCCTCCATTTTTTGAGTGCCTTCTCCATGCTTTTCCCTAGCTTTTTGTGCAGCCTCCCATGCAGCTCCAGACCATCACCTCACTTCTGAAATTCTGAATGGTCCTCAAGATTGAGCTGTTCGAATGAGTTTCTGGGACCTGCAAGCACCTGGATAACCTGTTAGGTGATTAGCTGCGCTTTACAAATCCTGATTGATTGATGGATTGATTGATTGATTGATTGACTGATTAGTTCACCACAATTAGAACAATAGACCTTCAACTTTATACCTCCCCCAGATCCAACCCTCAATAGGCCAGTATTCTACGACTTGAGTTCAAATCCTCATTAACATACTACAAGGTTTTCCACATGTGCTTCACAGGTGTGCTGTACTAATGACTGGTGATTGTTCCCACTATACCCTGCAATGAAGAAATTCCAAATAATCTTTTGTGCATTTCACTCAATCATCAATAATATGATATGCGTTTCAAGTTCTTGCTTTTACTCTTTACCTTTGCAAATTTGTCTTTTACAATGTGAGGATCAAAAGTTCTGTACACTATTACAATAAAGGGAAATAGCCACACACCTTTAGTTAAAAATCCAGGTCTAGTTCTCACTTGTTCCACTGGATTTTGGGAGACAAAGAGTTTCTTTAAACAATCATAGCTGATTCCACAGCCCATTTAAAATCACTTTGTTCACCTCGCTTGATGAAGTGAGATACTGGGGTATGTTCTTGGAGGAAGAAGAGAAACTGTTCATCAGTGCTACCTTTAAACCCCCAAAAATATTACAAGCTCTATTAAGATTTACAGAATACGTTCTTGGATGGTGCTAGTGTGCTGTTACCCCAAGACCAGACCAGTCTCAACACTTCCTTGCTGTTTCTTCTGTGTCACAGCTGGGAGCTAGTAAGCCATTATTCTGACCTACAGGATCCTTCAGAATAGTGTATAGCACATTTTGGGCAGGGCTGCTTTTATAGAAAGACCTGTAACCTGGTAATGTTGCCACTGAGGTCACATTTTCATTGGGTGCTTTAGCATTTTGTCCTTTTGAGATTAAAATGTTTTAAAATTGAAACTTTCAGAATAGAAAGTTATTTTACTCTGGTTCTGGTGCTTCAAATGTCCTTTAACTTTCCAGTGATTTCTTCATGTACACTAGAACAGAGAACCACAGGTAAAATCCACATTACAATGGGTCTTGCTGGTTACCTTTCCTAACAATTTATGTACCTTCCTCGTCCTGAGGATTCAGCTCTCTGAACCCGAGAGCAGCGTTTAGAGTTAAAGAAACAAAATGAATCACAGTCAGTCCTAATCCCAACTTAATGCAGACAAGAATCGTCCATGAACTCTCATATTGCTGTGTTCATTGTTCCTGCAGAAATTTGAGGATGTACTTGTTGGACCAATGACTTTTAAAGTTTACCTGCCAGTGATTCTCTGGTACTAAAATTTGAGTAATCTATTTCTGTAGTATGACCTAAAAAACCTAGGCCCCGATTTATACTTTTTTGTGCTGCATTTGGATCATTTTTTTACCAAAAGGGGTGCAAACATACAAAATATAATTGTATTTAGTAAGTTTGCACCGCTTTTGCGTCAAAAAATGACGCAAATGAAGCCCAAAAGAAGTATAAATCAGGGCCCTAACTTCTCAGGTTACCAAAATGGAGATGAAGCGCCTTGGATGAGATACCCTATATTAGATTCCTATTTCCACTCATATCTCACACTTTCCAGGCCCATCATTTTCAAAGAAAGGCACACCTCGATCACACCAACCCCAATACTATCAATTCCATGAAGTGATGTGACCAACTCTCTATGTGACTGCTGTACTTTATGAGTTCTCTTTGGAGCTTCTTTACTTAGCCATATAATTGCTAACACAAAATGTATGATCCTTCTTTTAGTAGGCTAGATATTGATAGGTGCCACCCTTCCTCTGTCAGGAGATTCTCAACACAAAAGGCAGAGACAAGATATGCTTTCTCTGTGTGTCCAATCTTTTCATCAGTAACCTTCATTCTTGTCTGATAGGTGTCACACAGGCGGGGACTGAGGCAAATAAAGCCCAGTGACCAAAGACAAGTAGATCTTTGGCTATTCATTACTTTTCCCATCTTTCTTTGAAAGAAGGAAACTGTAAAGGAATGTAACTAAAGCATGGCTGCAGGGAACTCAAGAGGCAGAATAATCAGCAGAGATGTTCTAAACTGATTTCTGAAACACAGTAATACATGGCCCTTTTGTAAAGTGTGTTTCAATGTATAAAATATACTATCTATATGTATCACTATTTTCATAGTTAGTTGCATACCACAAGAACGGAGTTTCTCATTTTTTCTGGGCTAGAAAAGGTAGATTTTAAAATACTGCAGGCTTTTCAAATGTTATTATGGTCCTGGACCTTGCTTTACATAAAAAACACATGACTTTATTAACAATTCTTTATTTAAATTCCAGGCTTGCCTGGCCTTTCGTGCATTAAGACCTTGTATATAGGGTATCATGGATGCTTTTCTGCATTTGTGCCAAGAATTTGACCCTGTAGGGCAGTGATGGCAGCCTTGCTACACTCTACTCAAGGTCTTTGACTTTTGCACCTCCTTTGCAGTTTGTGCACTCTTAAGGTAGATGCAAAAATTTGGGTTACTAGTTGATTGGGTCTGAGCCCTGGTCAACCAGCAACCACAATCCTTGTCAGGAGAAGGCACAAGGTCACCTCCTGGTAGCTTGGCACAGAGCAGTCAGGCTTAATTTAGTGGCAATGTGTAAAGTATGTGTGCAACAATTCAAACAGTAAAAGTGTGAAAACACCACAAAGAAGATCTCACAGCAAGTTCGATAAACAGAGCTAAATTTAGTAAATAAAACAAGACCAAAATCACAGAAATCTAATCAGTAGAACTGTAATTATGAATTTTTAAAGAATAAAGTGATAAATGGTGCCTCAAAGTACAAAGCACCAACTAAGGAAATCTGGTCACACTGGACCGGGTCAAAGTAAAAACTTCAGGCCAAGCACAATGGAGCACAGGTCAGGTACAGCCCCAGGTTAGTCCCCCTGAAAGATTTCCTTCTCAAGGTTGTGCCAAGAGACCTGTTTGTGTTGTCAAAGGCAGTGGGGAGCAGGGAGAGCACTGCAGGATGCTGTCAGCAAAGCAGAGGTGCTGCCTTCATGGGTGGGAGTTGCTGGAGATTTGCAGTGATGGTCGATGCTGCAGTGACAAGAGTTGGGACAATGGAGCTTACCACTGATTTGCAGCCCAAACAATGATGTCTAAGTGCGAGCTGGCCATTTTGCATTTGTGAAGAGACAACTGCAGCTGGGTCCAGAGGCTTGTTCAGGATGTTAGGGAGCCATTTATGTCCCTGAGGCTCAGATCAGGAGGCCAGAAGACTAGCCCTTTGAGTCACTCTGTGGTCTGGGTTTAAGATGTAGTTGCAGGTCCAGTTCTTCTTTCCTGCGCAAAAACTCAGCAGGTCAGCAAAGCAGTGCAGCAGTTCCTTTAAAGCAGCAGTCCAGCAGAGTGGCAGTTCTTGTAGTACCACAGCAGTCCTTCTTCCTGGCAGAGTATTCACAGGTCCAGACATGCACTGAAGAGTTGGTATCTGAAGTCTAGAATTTGAACCCAGGGGAAGAAGGTCCTAGCTAGGTTTCCCTTTGAAGTCACTTTCCTTCCCTGTTCTGGCTCCAGACAGGAGCAATAGTGTTTCATGTGGCTCAACAGACCTGTCAAGCTGGATTTGATAGAGTGGTGTCATATGATGCTCCCTGTCCCCACTCTGATTATTCTGTGGAGTTCAGAGAAGTCATCTTTGTCCATCAAGTCAACTTATTGTTTGCTCATGGATAGGACTTCACACCTCATTCACACCCATTATAACCTGAGCAGAGGTTACAAGTTGCAGAAGTGTTAATTCAAAGTAGCCTACTGGAAATTCAGGTAGGGAAAAGGCAACTTTCTGAAAGTTACATTTCCTTAATATTTATTAATAATCTGACTTCATCAGTGCATTGTGTTTTAATGAATATTACAAATAGTGGTTTTGCTACTTAATTTCCTGAATTAGCAGTATTAATATTTTAGTTTGCCCTCTGGGTTTCTACATAGGACAGGTAGGCCTGCCACTTTATAAATAGCTTTTGGGGGCTTGTCTCTGTAGGGGCATGTCAACATTAATTCTCTACATGTCCTACTTTTAAATACCACGCACCCTACATTGTGGGCTATGAGATTCACATTGCAGTGAATTACTAATATAAAAAAGGAGCTTCTTACCTGTCAAACAGAACTATTTTAAAAGGTGACACTTCAGGTTTTGCACTGCTGCAGTCAGGTTACATAGTGTTAGACCGGTCTTACCCCAAATATTTGTCTTCTCCCCTCCTGTTAACTGAATTAGCTTTTGTTGGCCTTAGGACGCAATGCACATAACCACTGCTAACCAGTGCTAAAGTGTCTGTGTTCACTCCCTAAAACTTGGGTTATACCTGATTGGGACATTTAATTTACTTCTCTAGTAAAGTAGTATACAACATACTCTGTGGCAGTAAATTAAATCATAATAGTGGGCCAACAACACTTATTATGCCATCAACTCAAATAGCCCCTTAAAACATGTCTTAGGTCTGCGAGTGCAGCTTGTGTGCATTTTTAAACTACCAATTCGACCTGGCAAAATAAATCCCCTGCCAGGTGCAAACCTTCTTTTTTAATACATGTAAATCACTCTTAAGGTAAACAGCCCATAGAACAGATTGCAGGATGCAGTGTATTTAAACAGTGGGACTACTACTTTTACATTTTACATTGTCCTGGTACTAAAAACTCACAAACTCATTTTTCACTACTGTTAGGGCTCCCTCTCCCAGAAAATAATATTGAGAGCAGGTACACATGCTGCGTTTGGTCTCTAAGCAATTGTAATTCAAATTCCACTGTAATGGTAAAGTCAAATTTTTAAGTCACAATTTTGAAAATGGAACTTTTGGAACATTGACATTTTGATGCCCTAACCATTTGGTGCCTGTAGCCTGTTCCTGGGTCACATGACTAGGTGTAGTTGGCAGTTGGCCTCTGTGTATTCCACCCAGACAGCCACACAACAGTGGGACTGGGTGTTGCAGGATGCGTCTTCCTGGCACAACGAGGGGGCAGAGGTGTGAACAGCCCCACAGGAACTTCAGAGACACTGTTTGAGCTCACACATAGAACTTCAAACTACTGTTTTGTGATTCTATACATTACAGGGAAGTGAGGGCTAAATATGTCTTCACATGTTCACAATCCATTTCCTAAAAGGAACATGGGTTGACTAACTCAAATAGTAGATTGTTTGATATATAGATAGCTTTAATTTCCACTTTCAAAAGAAATGAGACATTTTTACCAATGAGATGCTTTAATGACTATCTTATATGACTGCTTCTTAATTTGATAAAGAAAGAACACTCCATTCCATATGGAAGCAACCACTGGATATCTGAAAACCAGGGAGCTTGCCTTTAGAAGATCTATACCTTCAACACTTGGAACCTTTTTTCAGGGATAGTTTTGACATTTCCAAAGTAGTCCTACAATGCAGCAAAATAAACATTTCCTGCACGTAAACTGAAACTAGATTAGGACAAATATTTATAATCCTTAGACAACTAAACTCATCTGTTATTTCAGACTGAAATTCATATTCGCCTTTCTGGTCCAAACAAGATGGATTGCCCTTTAAAATGCATTTTACAGCTTTAACACAAGTCATTTTGAATATAATTTGGGGTTTAGCGGACTCTCTCCCCAAGAATTTTTTTAAAACAATTGCAAAAATATTTATTTTACAGCACAGCAAGTCAACGTGTAAGGGGTAAGGACGGCTGTTTGATGTTTTTTATCACATCGGCTCCAACTGGGAGGAACACAGGTGCCTCAATTAAAGATTCATCAGCACTCAGTTTGTTTAAGTCTCCTGGCGAGATCCTAGGTGAAGCCAAACACAAATATCTCCTTTAAAGAAACAATGCGGTATGCAAAAAAGTGATGCTTGAATTAATCTCAGCCGTTGGTAATTACTTGAGCTGCATCCCAGCCCATCGTTAATTTGCACACCGCAGTTTAGACCCAGCCATGTGCAAATCAGTCAAGACCCTGCTTCAATGGAAACAGTCCATCCCGAACTGCAAGGCCAGGTCCTCCCTGAACCAGAACACAAGCAACCTAGGATCACTTTCACCCTGATTAGGGCACATCAGCCAGGTATTGCTTTTTTGTAGACTTTCTTTAAAGAAACTTCAATATTATCTTCCATTTATTCAGCACTTACTAAGAAGTCATTATTGATCTCTGTTTAGCAAACAGAGAATCGTGAAAAATTAATAAAAAACAATAATGGTTTTGAAATGATGCTTTGCAGTTGCAAGCAACTCCTTGATGCCAGTTCATAAATTACTAAGCTATATGTTGTAATGGTAACTAGGATGTAATGCTTGGAATGTGGGGAGGCATTGGAACGGGCGGCTGTCGTGGCGTTCTGAAAGAAGTCAGTTATGTGACTGGCTGGTGAAGGGAAGCCACGTAGCCTTTTCTTGGGAAATAAAACTACGTAAATGAAATGAAAAGGACTTTTGGTTTACCTGCAGCACTACATTGATTTGGCGACGAGGCACCAGCCCGGTGGAACGGCTAGTGGTTGGAACAACGCGAGCACCAATACGGCTGTTTTCCATCCCAACAAGAGCCATCGCAGCTGGAGGATGCGATCGTGGTGAAGGAGGCGTGTTCCTGGTAAAAAGGGTTTCCCGGCAAGACGTGCTGTTTATTTGCCTCATGCCCGTCCTTCTGTGAGTACACGCCGGACTGTATTTACTTTTGACGTGCGTGTGCTGCCCGACATCTAGTGGATTTCCCCAGGCACCCGGAAATTGGAATACTACAACAACGGTGAACGAAGGATTTGTTTACCTTGGTTTCAGGGTGAGCTTCGCGTCTTTCTATGAATACATACTTCTATCAGTGAAACTAAGGAAGGACTACATTCAATACATCACCATAGAAATAGGACTTGTGCATACAACCTGAACTCCATCTCTTACCACTAATTTATGCTTTAATTTATTGTATTTATTTTCTTGGGTGTGTTTTATTCATTACCAGCTGCTTCAACATGAACAATTCACCTATCATTGCCCCACCAATGTTCTTGCAAGATGCATGTTCACCCAATATAGAATGGGAAGAATGGATTGATATGTTTGAGAATTATTTGGAGGTGTGGATGGTCAGGGTTTCAGGCCAATCAGGAAAAAAGCAATTTTGATGAGTGTTCTTGGAAAAGAAGGTCAACATGTATTCAAATATTTACCTGAATTTATTAATGAGGATGGTACACATGTTAAGGATGTGTTTTTGGAAGCAAAATTAAGACTTAAAAAAAGATTTTCAAAAGACACGAGTGTGGTTATGTGTCGATACAAATTTTATACCCAACCGCAGAAAGTGGATGAATCAATTGATGACTTTGTGTCACAGTTAAGGTAACTTTCTACTAAATGCCAGTTTGGGAGCATGACGGAGGAAATGATAAGGGACCAACTAATTGTGCAATGCAAGAGTAAGAAGATACAGGAACGTTTGTTGGCGACAAAAAATCCTTCTCTTAAAGATGCGTTTGAAATTGCAAAAGTGGTAGAACAATCGGAACTTTACATGAAGGAGTTGGGGAAGAAAGATACTGGTAATAATGTGGTCATGTTCGTTAAAAAGAAGAAAGAACCGCTAGATACTGGACCTTACACTAATCGTGACAAATCTGAACATATCCATAGGTTCAATCCTAAGGTATGCTTCAGATGTGGTAGCAACACACACAATGCAGATTTTAAGGGTTGTGTTGCATGGGGTAAGGAGTGCAGAAAATATGGCGGCAAAGTCCATTTTGCAAAAGTGTGCAGAGCTCCTTCGAGCAAGGTGGCAATGGTGCAGGATCACTCCGGTGTGGATGTTCAACAGGAGTCTGGCGAAGACAGGATTTTATGTGTAGGAGATCCACATGGCCAGATGTTCCAGACCCAAGGCGAACTTTGTGGTTAATGGAAGGGTAGTCAAACTCATGGTTGACTCAGGATCACTGTACACTATTGTGCCGAAGAGTATGATGGAACGTGAATGGCCAAATACCACACTATTGCCCAAAGACATAAGTCCGGGTGGTTACCAAGGGGAACAAATTGATATCATTGGATACATGGTCGCAGACATATCTTTTCAGGACAGGTCAGTCAAGGGCAAAGTTAATGTTGCGGAATCTGGGCCTCCCATTCTTGGGTGGGAACATCAATTTGATCTGCATATTGTGATCAATCCAAGAACCCCTTCTCAGGTGTTGGTCGTTGAGAATTTATCCATCGATGACATTATTGAGGCTGCATCTGATGTCTTTTTGGAAAATGTAGACACTTTAAAAGGTTATGTGCATAAAATTGTTCTAAAGGAAAATGCAGTCCCGGTGAAACACACGTTAAGAAGAATTCCAGTCACGGTGAGAAGTGAAGTAAAGCATCTAATTGAAGACATGATTTCCAAGGGCATTATTGAACCAGTGGAGAGCTCTGAATCGATTTCTCCTGTGGTTATCATGAAGAAATCTGATGGGAGCCTGAGATTTTGTGTTGATCTACGCAGTGTGAATCACAATATTGTGGTGGACACCTTTCCCCTGCCAAATATCAACGAGATGTTGCTAAAGGGGGGGTGTTATTTTAGTAAACTTGATTTGAAAAGTGCGTACCATCAGATTAAGTTACACCAGGATTCAAAAAAACTCACAGCTTTTATAACATCGGAGGGCACTTTTCAATTTAACAGGATACCTTCTGGTTTATCATCTGCTGCCAGTGTGTTTCAGAGAATGATGTCATCTGTTTTCAAAGGGGTGGACAATGTCATTTTCTTCCAAGATTAAATTCTTCCCTTTGGGGAAACTATCCAAGGACATAATGTTGCATTGAAACAAGTGTTTGATAGGCTCAAGATGGCAGGTTTGACTCTCAGGAGAGACAAATGTAAATGTTTAGTTGAAGAGATTGAGTATTTGGGGCATACTTTGTCCAAAGAAGGTGTAAGACCGAAAAGAGACTTATTAAGAGCCATCAGAGATGCTCCTCCACCAAGTAACAAGGACCAGTTAAGATCATTTATGGGTCTAATAGAATATTATTCAAAATGTAATCAAAACTTTGCTGACAAAACTAATGATTTAAGGAAGTTACTTAAGAAAAATATTAGCATTGTTTGGGGTGATGCACAAACACTTTGTTTTGACACCATCAAGAAAGAACTGTATAATGCTGAAGTTTTGGTACCATTTGATGTCAACCGGAAATCTGTTGTCACTGTGGATACAAGTGTGGTGGGGTTAGGCGCTGTATTATCTCAGCATCATGTTGGAGGAGAAAGATCAGTAGCATTTGCTTTGAGAATGCTCACCTTTAATAAAAAGGAACTATTCCGTTATAGAGAGAGAAGCGTTGGCTGCTGCTTGAGCTTTAGAATATTTTTGCACCTTTATTTGGGGCACGACAGTTATTTTACGCGCTGATCATAAACCATTGGTCAATTTGTTGGCACCAGGTGGTGCTGGGAATGGCTCTGCAAGGCTTGCTAGGTTGGCCTCATGCTTGCAGGAGTATATCTATGTTGTAGAACATATTTCAGGCTGGCGGAATTGCAGGCAGATTGTTTGTCTCGTTTGCCTGTTCAGGATTTCCGCGCAATGGATTTGTAAGGTATGGATGGTGGTGAAGTAGTAGCAAGTGTGGAAGATGTGTGTGAATGTTTGCAAGGTGCCATTTCAAAGGACAAATGGGTGTTAAGTGTGAAGGATGATGTTGTTTTAAGTGAAGTTGTTGGATTGGTGAAGAGTGGTGTGAAGAGAGAGAGTTGTGTAAGTTCAGCTGTGCGTCCATACTTGAAGGTATTGGATGAATTATCAGTGTGTGAAGATGTGGTGCTGTTGAGAGGGGACAAGTTCATTCCCCCTTTGTGTTTGCGATTAGAATTATTTAGGTTGACCCATGAAGGACATTTGCGTCAGACGTTAACCAAGAAGAGATTGAGAGAGAATTGTTGGTGGCCAGGAATGGATGGTGATGTGGAAGAATGGGTGGAGAAGTGCATCATGTGTAAAAACAGTGAGAAGAGATTAAGGGTTGGCAGTCAATCCTATGGAGGTGTCATTGAGACCGTTGGCACATTTGAGGACTCCATAGAAGTTTGCCATGGTTATGGTGGATGTTCACTCCTAATGGTTGGTGGTGAAATTTATGAAGGACATCACTACAAGGTCTACTATTGAGGTCTTAGATACGATCTTTAAAGAAGAAGGATATCCGTGCCGGGTTATCACGGCTAATGGTACTCAATTAGTATAAACAGAGATGAAAAATTTCTTGGATAGTTCTGGTATAAAGCATTCTCACACGAGTCTGTATAGTCCACGGGCCAATGGCATTGTTGAGAGGGGGAATCGTTTGGTGAAGGGAGCAATACAAATGGTGGTGGCGAATGATAAAAATGTGGAGTCAATAGTGTCTGATATGGTTTGGCCTCATCGTACTACTAGGAATAATGTCACATGTGATGTTCCTTTTGAGCTGATGAGAGGGAGAAAGGCAGGAACAAAACTGTTACTGGAGTAGATGAGAATTTTGTTGGATGTTTGTTCAGTTTGGAGGCAGTTGGGTCCTAGGAATAGCAAGGTTGGAAAGGAATTCCTCTTCTCACTATACATTAATGATCTGGTTCACTATCTGAAGCAAAGCAACCATGACTCACCAAGATTGAACGGTGATTCTGTCCCCGCCCTCCTCTTTGCAGATGATACCATCCTATTATCTCAAACTCCCATGGGCTTGCAAACTTTATTAGATAAATTTAGCGAGTACTGCAGCCGGAAGGGATTAGAAATCAATACGAACAAGACCAAATACCTGACTGTTAACCCCCATAAAGCACTCAAGAGAAACATTCGGATTAGAGGGCAGGCATTGGAACGAGTAACAAATTTCAACTATCTAGGGATACTCCTTGATGCTAAATTGTCATGGGCACCGCATGTTAACAAAGCTGCTATTTCCTTAGCGCATAGCTCCATGGCAATTAGCAAAAATTATAAATGTTCAAGGTCTAGTATTGTTTCACCAGTATTTGAGATCTATAGGTGCAAAGCACAGGTTGCTGCCCTATATGGTGCTGAACTCTGGGGATTCATAAATCTAACCCCATTGGTTACCCAGGAAAATAATTTTATAAGGGGGGTACTGGGTCTCCCTCCATCTACTCCACTGATTCCTTTAACCTATGATATTAACATTAAACAAATAGGTAAATTGGCAGCCTTGAGGCCCTTGCTTTACTGGTGCAGACTCTGGTCTACCCCTGAATTAATCCATTATAGGCAAGCGCTAATTGAGATTATAGACTTGGACAAGGCAATTTCCCTCCCGTGGCTCCATTATATAAGACAATGCTTTTACACTCTTGGCCTAAAATTTTACTGGGAAGAACCACATACACTAACAAAACAATCTAAGATTCAACTAAAACAAGTATTTTGGGACTTTACCCTTAACAGCCCTCTCTACAGCAAGGATCTAGGCAGACTTACTTTAAGTTTCATGGATATCAAACCATTACCGTATGCTGAGGAATGGATAGATACTATCCAACCTAGACGAGCAAAAGTTTTATTTATGAAGCTTCGATATGGGACTCTCCAGGTTAAGGCTTTTACTTCTAAATGGGGTCCCTCCAATGGGAGAAGACAAGAGGTGATTTGTGGGCTGTGTAATATGGAGACTCCTGAAACGGCGGACCATGTCCTTTTAAACTGCAATGCCTATGATAAACCAAGGAGGAAATGGCTTCGACCTATTTGCAGGAACGTTGGAATCAGGAACTATAATGAAGCAGCAAGATTCTTGAGATCTAGTACGATACCATACGTTGTTTTTGGTTTAAGCCGGTTTTTACTAGCAATTTCATTTATTAGAGACAAGGCGGGCCTAAGGCTCTAGGATTCAGTTATTTATTCATTTTATTTTAAATAGTCCTCCCCTACCAAAACAAAATAAGTGCCTGATGGCACTGGAGGCAAAATCTAAGGGCTTTATAAAAATGTAATACTGTAATTGATTCTTGTTTATAGCTTTTAAGATTAATATTTGCTTCTATCCAGACAGTCGGTTTTAGTAGCTAAATGAATATTAATTGTTGTTGGAATAATGTGTCTTTTGTAATACTTGATTGTCTGCCTTTTTTGGCCTTCAGACGAATATAGGCATGTATGGGAAAAAGAAATCGTTGGGCATTAGAGATTTTCACTCAGCTCTTAAAAACTAGCAAATCAAGACCACATGTGATGGTGGTAGGCACATTGCCAAGATTCTTAGAGGCACTTTGGTATGCTAGGGACAAATGTCTTACAAAACAAGCACGAAAATTCTATCTTTACAATGGTCATTTTTTGTGCTTACTTATAGTTCTAGAGACCAAGTGAACTTTCTTGCCAGTACACAGCCATTGCTATTAACAGTCAGATATCAATCCCATTTGTTTTGTGCACACAGATTGTATTTATGGTTATTCTATAATATTCTTGGTGTTTTGTAAAGTGATGTGTACTGTGTATTTCTACAGTGTTTTAATCGATCATTTGCTTATTCTTTTCTTTTATCTAACTGTACTGTATGACCTTGGGGGAGTCCTGGATTTTATTTTTTTTAATCTTATGATGGGTCTGGTTTTACTGTTTTAACCAAATCGCTTTTGTTTTCTTTTAGAAATGTATGAATTGTGTCGGTATGCTTTTATGGTATTGTCTTACCGAAATAAAGCTGAAATTGAAAAAAATTGGAAAGGAATTAGACGAGAGAAGGAGTGGAAAATCTTGTTTGGAGGTGGCTACAGGATTTGTAAAAGTGATTGGGTGAAAATTAAGGTCAAAGCAGGCAGGTGGAGAAATTTTAAGGGTCCATTCAAGGTGAGAGAGGTGCATCATTTTTTGGAGATACTGGTGAATGGAGAAAGGTGGAATTTGAGGAAGGTGGCTATGTATGGAGGTACTGATGCTGTTCGGATGGGGGAGAAGTGTGGTGGTGCAGATGTTAACAGTGGTACTGAAGATGTGGGGTGCAGTAGTTATATGTTGATGGATGATGAGCCTTTGATCCATAATAGTGGTAGTAAGGTTACTGGAGAGACCAATAATGGAGTTGCCAATAGTGGAGTGGATGCAAGAGTTGATAGGGGATTCACACAGTCTAGGAGAACTCAGAGGAGTCACAGTATTCCTGCATATTTGGAAGACTTTGTAATGTAAAATTGTTGTATATTTTGTTTTTTTCTGTTGGTGGAGGGTTTGCACAGTTTAGGAGAACTCCGAGGACTCACAGAATTCCTGAATATTTAGAACACTTTGGGGGTCATTCTGACCCTGGCGGTCCAAGACCGCCAGGGCCACGGATGACTGAAGCACCGCCATCAGGCGGTGCTTCATTGCCCATTACAGCCGCGGTCGGAAAACCGGGTCCGGCGGTTTCCCGCCGGATTTCCCCCTGCTGGGCGAATCCTCCATGGCGGCGCTGCAAGCAGCGCCGCCATGGGGATTCTGACCCCCTTCCCGCCAGCCTGTTTCTGGCGGTTTTTACCACCAGGAACAGGCTGGCGGGAACAGGTGTCTTGGAGCCCCTGGGTGCCCCTTCACTGCCCATGCCGGGGCCCCCAGTATGTTTTTCACTGTCTGCCTAGCAGACAGTGAAAAGCGCGGCGGGTGCAACTGCACCCGTCGCACATCTGCAACACCGCCGGCTCCATTCTGTGTTGCAGGCCCCTTTCCCTCCGGCCCAGCGGGAAAGTTAGAATGGCCCCAGCGGTCTTTTGACCGTGGGGCGGCCGAATGGCGGTTCCCTCCAGGCGGGCGGCGACCGCCGCCCGCCGGCGTCAGAATGACCCCCTTTGTGATGTAAAATTGTTGGATTTAATTTTACTGTTTTTTGTTGTTTGTTTTTTTAATTTTTTTTTATAAAAAATGGGAAAGATGTGTTGTAATGGTAACTAGGATGGAATGCTTGGAATGTGGGGAGGCATTGGAACGGGCGGCTGTCGTGGCATTCCGAAAGAAGTCAGTTATGTGACTGGCTGGTGAAGGGAAGCCACGTAGCCGTTTCTTGGGAAATAAAAGTACGTCAATGAAATGAAAAGGACTCATGGGGCCGTATTTATACTTTTTGGCGCACAACTGCGCCAACGCAGTTGTGCATCAAAAAATTTAACGCCGGCTAACGCCATTCCAAAGCGCCATGCAGGCGCCTTATTTATGGAATGACGTTAGCCGGCGGAGCTGCCTGGTGTGCGTAAAAAAAAATGACTTACACCAGGCAGCGCCGGCGTAGGGGAAAATGGAGCTTGGGCGCCAAAAAATGGGGCAAGTCAGGCTGAGGCAAAATTTTCGCCTCAACCCGATTTGCGCCATTTTGTTTTACTCCCAACCCCCATTGAAATGACTCCTCTCTTAGCAAAGACAGGAGTCATGCCCCCTTGCCCAATGGCCATGCCCAAGTGTGGTGGTGCAGATGTTAACAGTGGTACTGAAGATGTGGGGTGCAGTAGTTATATGTTGATGGATGATGAGCCTTTGATCCATAATGGTGGTAGTAAGGTTACTGGAGAGACCAATAATGGAGTGGCCAATAGTGGAGTGGATGCAAGAGTTGATGGGGGATTCTCACAGTCTAGGAGAACTCAGAGGAGTCACAGTATACCTGCATATTTGGAAGACTTTGTAATGTAAAATTGTGGTACTGTATATTTTGTTTTTTTCTGTTGGTGGAGGGTTTGCACAGTTTAGGAGAACTCCGAGGACTCACAGAATTCCTGAATATTTAGAACACTTTGGGGTCATTCTGACCCTGGCAGTCCAAGACCGCCAGGGCCACGGATGACTGAAGCACCGCCAACAGGCTGGCGGTGCTTCATTGCCCATTACAGCCGCGGTCGGAAAACCGGGTCCGGCGGTTTCCCGCCGGATTTCCCCCAGCTGGGCGAATCCTCCATGGCGGCGCTGCAAGCAGCGCCGCCATGGGGATTTTGACCCCCTTCCCACCAGCCTGTTTCTGGCGGTTTTTACCACCAGGAACAGGCTGGCGGGAACGGGTGTCCTGGGGCCCCTGGGGGCCCCTGCACTGCCCATGCCACTGGCCCCAGTATGTTTTTCACTGTCTGCCTAGCAGACAGTGAAAAGCGCGACGGGTGCAACTGCACCCGTCGCACACCTGCAACACCGCCGGCTCCATTCGGAGCCGGCTTCTGTGTTGCAGGCCCCTTTCCCGCTGGGCCGGCGGGCGCTACCTTAGGTAGCGCCCGCCGGCACAGCGGGAAAGTTAGAATGGCCCCAGCGGTCTTTTGACCGCGGGGCGGCCAAATGGCGGTTCCCTCCAGGGGGGCGGCGACCGCCGCACGCCGGGGTCAGAATGACCCCCTTTGTGATGTAAAATTGTTGGATTTTATTTTTCTGATTTTTGTTGTTGTTTTTTTTTTTTTTTTTTTTTATTAAAAATGGGAAAGATGTGTTGTAATGGTAACTAGGATGGAATGCTTGGAATGTGGGGAGGCATTGGAACGGGCGGCTGTCGTGGCATTCCGAAAGAAGTCAGTTATGTGACTGGCTGGTGAAGGGAAGCCACATAGCTGTTTCTTGGAAAATAAAAGTGCGTCAATGAAACGAAAAGGACTCTTGGGGCCGTATTTATACTTTTTGGCGCACAACTGCGCCAACGCAGTTGTGCGACAAAAAATTTAACGCCGGCTAACGCCATTCCAAAGCACCATGCGGGCGCCTTATTTATGGAATGACGTTAGCCGGCGGAGCTGCCTGGTGTGCGTAAAAAAAAATGACTTACACCTCGCAGCGCCGGCGTAGGGGAAAATGGAGCTTGGACGCCAAAAAATGGGGCAAGTCAGGCTGAGGCAAAATTTTCGCCTCAACCCAATTTGCGCCATTTTTTTTTACTCCCAACCCCCATTGAAATGACTCCTGTCTTAGCAAAGACAGGAGTCATGCCCCTTGCCCAAAGGCCATGCCCAGGGGACTTATGTCCCCTGGGCATGGTCATTGGGCATAGTGGCATGTAGGGAGGCACAAATCAGGCCCCCCAATGCCCAAATTTTTTTTTTTTTAAATACTTACATGAACTTACCTTAAGTTTCCTGGGATGGGTCCCTCCATCCTTGGGTGTCCTCCTGGGGTGGGCAAGGGTGACAGGGGGTGTCCCTGGGGCATGGGAGGGCACCTCTGGGCTCCTTCCGAGCCCACAGGTCCCTTAACGCCTGCCCTGACCAGGCGTTAAAAAATGACGCTAAAACGGCTGGATGTAATTTTTTTGACCCGTCCACTCCCTGGCGTAATTTTTGCCCAGGAGTGTAAATACTACGCACATGCCTCGGAGTCATTTTTTAGACGGGAACTCCTACCTTGCATATCATTAACGCAAGGTGGGTGTCCACGCTAAAAAATGACGCAAACTCCAAGATCTTTGGCGCTAGACGGGTCTAACGCCAAAGTATAAATATGGAGTTAGTTTTGCGTCAAAATTGCGTAAAAAAAAACGACGCAATTCCGGCGCAAACAGAGTATAAATATGCCCCTAGGTTTACCTGCGGCACTACACTATAATATAAATATTTGATCTTGTGTGCTAGAGGTCACACCAGTATTACTACAAAAAACAGGAACTTACTGAACTATGTACATAAGATACAAATATGTGACCTGTCTGTTACATGGTGCACCTTGCAGCAGGCACACTTACCCTCTATGCTATTTTATGGCAATCTAAATCTGTGACAAACTGCAGGCAGATTTCTCCAGTAAGTTAATTAACCAAATGGAGCGTGCTCTCTCACTGACCAGGTGCCCATACGACTTGATCCTCATCAGTGTCTGGGTAGGATGAGCTCAGGCACATGTAACAGTGCTAACTTATGCCTGAATGGTGGTCTCTGGACTCAAGTGCTGAGGTTATTCATTCCCGAGCCTTGCTGGGAAGGCAGTCAGACAGTCTCTTCCAGAGAGCACCATACACACTCAGGCTGTCTTTGAACTTTAAAAATAAATGGGGAAAAAGAGGCACAATCTCACTGGAGTGGAGTTGATAAACCCTCTCACCAGCAACTTTGCACTTTTACAATTTACACATGCAGCATGTGCCTGCTGCAATAGATTCTCATTGGCCAGCTTTTGATGGTTTTGTGGGCTGTCCAGTGATTATTTTGAAGCATTGAATGCTAGTGACCAAACTTTTCACAAAGAGACCCCTGACCATCATCAATTCTCACTCAGCTCAGCACAGAAGCATGAATGGCGGTTCCTGGACTAAAGTGCTGGTATCCTTCCCTCCCAAGCCTTGCTGGGGAGAAAGTCAGACAGTCTCTTCCGGAGACCACCAAATGATCAGGCTGCCTTTGTACTATCAAAATATAAGGGAGAAAAGAGGTACAATCTCACTGGAGAGGAGTTGGTACACCCTTCCTCCACCAACTTTGCAGCTTTCGCATATGGCCTGAGCGTGCTGCAATTGATACTCATTGGCCAGCTATTGACGGTTCTTAGGTTCGTCCAGCGATTAACTTTTCAAGAAGTTCTGGTGGCCAAACTTTTCCTAAGGAATCTGCTGACCATTGTCAGTTCTGCCATAGCTCAGATTCACTGATGAGTCCTCAAGACAGATCCTTCATCCTGTGTGCTCGCTTTATTGACTTTTCTAACTTCAACTGGATGTGTGAGGCTTTCGGGTTGAGGGCAGTCTGATTCCAGTGTTTTTTATCATGGTGCCTCAGTGCACAGGATGCACACTGCAACATATGACAGCAGAGATAAAAGAGCTTGCTTTGATGTTGCTGCTTCAAGTTTAATCTAATGTTCAAATTGGTGTCTCATGGTTTCAACCTTTGTCCTACGCAAGTTGCCACGGTGCACATAAGATACTGACTCTTAGCTGAAACTGTGCTGGGCCAATGGGGAGAGACAATATCCATTAGCATTTGAGCAATAGTAAGTGGGTCAGTCACTCCTGTGGCCACCAAGATGGACAACAGCACGCATCATATTGTCACCAGATCAGTGCATCTCAAGCACAGCTGTATAGCCAGTAGCTACAGTGTGGCAACTGCCATCAGAGGAACAGCTTTTTTGGGAAGCTCTCTCTGCCAGGAGCTTGTCTGCGACCTGCCCAGTTCTTGGCTGGGCACTAGCAGAAGGCAAACTGAGAAGGGGAATGTTTTCTTTGAGAGAGATTGGCCTGGACTATTAAAGAGAGGAAGTGTACATAAGTGCAGCTTTTTGTGAGACACTCTGTGCTAGTGCAGCCTGCTTTAAGAGCTCACGATAGTCTGTGCAGCCTTTTGTTAGGGCTGGACAGAGTTTCAGTAGCAGTGCCACACGGAACAACGTGGAGTCAAGAAAAAAACATATTGTGCTACACGGTGATTCGCTAGTGGGCGGAGTTTTTTGGCTGCACACGTTGATGTGATTTTTAATGTCACTAACAATGGATAGTCGTTCCTCGCGTTGGAATTCTCGCACGAACAGCACCACGTGGTTCCCATGGGCGCAGCCATCTTGACTTTTTTGCTTGTGGTGCTGGGGCCTACTTTTCTATCCGTCTATATCTCTCCTATCCCTCTGTTTTAAAACCTATTTTCTACTAGTGTCTTTTTCTTATATTACCTCGTCTGTTTCCCTTTTTATATTTTTACTTTTTTCCAAAAATGTTTGTGTTTTTTGCAACTTTTTAACCTTTTATTTTTTTTCCTTTCCTTTTTCCTAATCCTTCCTTCTTTATCTCTCCCACCCCAAATTCCCAGTGCCATGGCACAGCCGGGGAGCAGCAGCACCAGGCCCCAATCAATCAGCCGCCTTCCTTGCAGGTGGCAGCGACGTCAAGGGGTGGAACCCCACTCCATATTTTCCGAGGTGGAGGTGGCTGCCTTGGTGTTCTATGTGCATCTGCACCTTCCCTCCACCTTGGCAGCAGGTGGCAGGCCTGGGTAGGCCTCCAGGAGCACTAGCAGCAATGGGAGAGGGTGCGCCGGGCTGTGCACTGCAGCTCTGGGGTCCAGCGTGCCCAGCAACAGCTGACGCATCGGTGGGCTGACATCCTCGATTGGGAGTCAGACTTGCTCGGCATGCTAGGTATCAAGTTTGCCGGGTTCAGTGAGTAAAAATGAATTATTAGTTGTGTTCTATGTTAGGAGTTTCTTCCCAAATAGCAAGTATGCTGCTCACATGCAGGTAAGTTAACTTTATGTTGCAGATATAATATTATGTGATCATCATCTAAACAGGTACTCAGTGCTTCCAATGTTGTGTATGTATTATTAGAATCCTCAAGCATCACATTGGATGTCTAGTTTCATCATTGGGAAAGCTCCTCGTTAGGCCGGTGCTGCAATGCCTAACGGGCTCCACTGAGGGGGCGCTTAACCGTATTAGCTCTACTGATTAGAGATAAATAATCAGTCTGATAGGGTATCTGAATGCAAGATATCCGAGCAATATAGGAGAGAAAATATAACTGAAATAAAATTGGTTATCCATCAACAATCAATAATCATGATTTTAATCAGTAATAATGTGATGGAGACCAAAGTAAAAACAAAATGGGAGTAAAAAATGAGTAATAATGCTCATCTACTCGCACACCAATATATATAAGGTGGTAAACCCAAATGTGGCTCCTCTAAAGAAAGGGTCTACATGTTTTGCGTCTGGTGGTCCATCCGGATCCTTCCACGCTTCATCAGGACCAAAGAAAAATAACTTCTCCACGTAAAAATCAAAAAGTCCAAATAGGAGCAAAAATAAAGAGGAACAGTCACTTACTGTAAAATTATTCTATGTGTCAATCAAGGTCGCCTATCCCCGGTATGTGGATAGAGCTCCTGGGAATCAAATATCAGGAACCGGAACTAACAATTCCCGTCTTGCAGGGGACGCTGTCAGGAGGGTAGGTGCAATGCCCTACGGACCTCCAACACGAATTGTTAATTCCGGTTCCTGATATTGAGCAGCAGGAGTTAAGTAAGAATTGGGCTCTTCTATCTGCAACTCAGCAGACTAAAGTTTATGAAATGAACTTGAAGTATGATGTGTTTTGGAAAATTGAAAGAAGGATAGAAGTAGAGTGGATGGTTGAAATATAATATGAGTGAAATGATGTGTGTGTGGATGCAAGGGTGCATAATAATATTCATATAGGTGGCTGATGAGGAGGACGATAGGAAGCATTTGTTTGTGAAGGATGGATGAAAGGGTGAAGGATGCCAGCCCAGGTGGGTGAAAGGGTCTGGGTGAAAGGGTTCCATGCCTCTATGCGTGAACAGACTCCTTGAGTTGGTTAGATCTCTTGGGTGGGTAAAGGGGTGAAAGAATGCATGGGTGGTTATTGGGTGCATGTATGCTGGCAAAAGGTTAGTAGAGAGCCATGTTTGGAACTTGGATGTTTTTAAATGTCAAAGGACTGGATGAAAGAATGTAAAGCTTAGCTTAAATGGTGTGTATCATGGCCAAGGGTGAGGAATGAGAGTACTAGAAGAATACATTTGCAATAATTAATAGATAAATGCTTAGAATGAAGAAACAAGGTGTAGGAGGCTGGCCTGGTTTGTAGTGGGAACCTAAGGTACTTACAACTTATACCACATCCAGTTATCCCTTATTAGTGAAATGTAGGCAGTGTCTAGCAGCTTAGGCTGTCTGGGGGTAGCTGTAGCAGAGCAGCCAAGGCTGAACTAGGAGACATGCAAAGTTCTTACAATACCAATATAGTCACACAGTACTTATACACAATAAAAGACAAAACTCAGTAGTACCAAAAATAAAGGTACTTTATTTTAGTGACAGAAGGCCAAAAATATCTTAGTGGCAATACTCCTTCTGGAGGTAAGTATTATACACAAAATAAACACTAGTAACCAAAATAAGGTACGCAAACAGTCACAGAATAGTGCAAACTGTGAAAAACGCAATAGATTACACAGGGCCTAGGGGCAACTCAAACCATATACTAGAATAATGGAATGCAAAACTCAGATTTCCCCCTAGGCAAGTGTAGTGTGTAGAGGGGCACTGGAAGTGTAAGAAAACACCAAAGGTAAGTAATGTACCCCACCCCGGAGCCCAGGAAAACAGTAGTAAAGTACAGCAAGTTTCCTCAGACCACACTACAAGTCGTGATGAAGGATTATGCAAGAACCAAGCAAGACTGCAAGCAACCAACGATGGACTCCTGGACCTGAAGACCTATGGAGAGAGGAGACCAAGTCCAAAAGTCGATGAAGAGTCTAGGAAGAACAGGAGCCCCTGCCCACCTGGAAGAAGGTGCAAAAGTGGATTCTCCGGTTGGAAGAAAAGTACAGAAATGCACCAAAGAAGATACCTGTGGGTTCCTGCTTGGTGCAATAGATGTCCCACATTGAGTCATTGGATGCAGGCTGTTTGCGTCACTGGATTCCTCCAGCAAGCCTTGGTTCTAGCAAGAACAGGTTTTGCGTCAAAGAAGAGCTGCCCCGACCCAGGAGGGATCTGGGGATCTCAGCTCAGACTGAGGACATAGTGGGGGCTCTCAGCACTTCAGGGAGCCCTCAGAAGACCAGGCAGCACTCACGGGAGTCCCCGGACACGGGGACAAAGGAGTTGCAAAGTGCCTTTGTCGTAGCACTACAAAGAGGGATACCACGCCACCGGAGAACAACTCAGGGAGCTGAGCATCACAGGAGAGAGTACTGCGGACCTGGGCTGCGCTGTGCATTAAGAACTTTTGGAAGAGATGCACAGAAGCCCAAGGAGCTGCAGAGGATGTGATGCACGGGGGTACTGTCTGGCACGGGGAGGCATGCCCTTAACTCCACCAACTTTGGACAGCTGAACCTTTGGACAGTCAGGATCACTTTGGTCCACCACCTGTGCTCCAGGGATCAAGCTCGTCGACAGGAGAGGAGCCCCAGAGTACCGGTCATCGTCACAGAGAGGTGCCTGCTGAAGCAGGGAAGTGGCTCTGTCACTCCATGGGAGATTCCTTCATTTCTTCTGGTGCAGGGTGAAGACAGGCAGTTCTCAAAGCATGTACACATTGGAAACTGTTGCAGTTGCTGGCTGGAGCTGAAGTTGCAGGTCCCAGTAGCCTTCCTGGATACTTTGTTGAACTTACAGTGGTTCCTGGAGCAGTCTGCGGTTGATCTGACAGTCAGAAGCTGAAGCAGAGAATGCAGAGGAGTCCTGGTGGAGTCTTGCAAACCAAATCTGAGGAAACACCCATAGAAGAGACCCTAAATAGCCCTGAGAGGGGGATTGGCTACCTACCCAGGTATGCACCTATCAGGAGGGGTCTCTGACATCATCTGCAGGCACTGGCCACTCAGATTCTCCCAAAGGGTCCTCACACCTCTGAATCCAAGATGGCTAACACCAGAGACACTCTGGAGGAGAGCTGGGCATCACCCCTGGGGTGGTGATGGACAGGGGAGTGGTCACTCCTATTTCCTTTGTCAAGTTTCGCGCCAGAGCAGGGACTGGGGGTCCCTGAACTGGTGTAGACTGGATTATGCAAGTAGGGCACCGTTTATGCCCTTCAAAGCATTTTAAGAGGCTCTAGGAGGATACCCATCTCATGCCTGTAACACCCATTTCCAATGGGAGAGGGTGTAACACCCCTCTCCTAAAGGAAATGGTGTGTACTGCCTTCCTGGGATTGAGCTGCTTAATCCCCAGGAGGGCAGAAACCTGTCTATGAGGTGGCAGCAGCTGGAGCTGCATTGGAAACCTCAGAGAGCTGGTTTAGCAGTACTGGAGGTCCATGGTGGAGACCCCAGGGTGCATGGAATTGGTCTCCCAATACCAGATTTGGATTTGGGGTTCAATTTCACAATCTTAGACACCTCACAAGGCCATATTCAGAGTTACCATTGTGAAGCAACATAAATGTATTGATATATATGTAGTGAACGCTTATAATGGTGTCCCTGCACTCACGAGGTCCGGGGAATTGGCCCTGGAATATGTGGGGGCACCCTTTCTAGTGCAAGGCTGCCCTCACTCACAGTTACTTTGCACCTAGCCTTCAGTAACTGAAGGTTAGACATATTAGTGACTTCTAAATTACCTGGTACAGTGAGAAATGGCTGTGAAATAGTGTGTGCACTATTTCACTGAGGCTGAGATGGCAGTTCTGAAGGAGTGTTTGTATGAGCTCCTTATGGGTGTCCAAAATGAATGCTGTGGCCCATAAGGATCTCCTGGAACCCCACTGCCCTGGGTACCTAGGTACCATATACTAGGGAGTTATAAAGAGGTCTAGTATACCACTTAGAATTGGTATTTGGAGTAACTACACTATAGTGACACATTTGGTAAACAGAGAGAGCATAAGCACTGGAGTTCTGGGTAGCAGAACTCCAGTGACAGTCACGCATACTGACAACACATATAGGCTACAAACTATGCGCACTGGGGTCCTGACTAGCAGGATCCCAGTGAGACAGTGAAAACACATTGACAAACAGTAAAATGCCAAGAAAGAGGGTATATTTCTACACAAGGGAGCTCCTCTGGATAGAGCCATTCTTACTTTACTTGCTTGGAATGGTTTTTATCAAAGGTTTGATGCAAAGGTTTGGATGGTATTTCAGAATATTCCCTTGACTTACAGTCTTTTTCAACTGAGGCAGGTAATATGTATCCCAGCATCCATTTACTATCGCCTCCCTCCCTCGCTATGGCCTGTCATCAGTGCCACCCATGATGAGCTAACTGCATGGTTCAATTTGTCCGAATCAGCACTGCAATGTTGGCTGTACAATGTGCATCTGTCAGCTTAAATTAAGTTAATGTGTCAAACACTTTTCATTGCATGGCAATGCAAAAAAAAAAGGTTTGTTTGCCTTTCCTCCCAGTACCCACTGTGTTAGTCACTTCCTAGTACTTCACTTATTTAATCTTTCTTAAGTTCTGTTCCAGATTTGAAAAATCCAATCTTTAGTTGTGCCACATTTTTCAAGCTAAGTGATAAATATAATTCATTATGGCTTCCATAATGGATTTACTTCTGTTCTAATTTTTCCCTTTCAACATTTGCCAAACACAGTGAGCCACACTACCAGCCAAACCGTAGGCACATGATTATGATTATGATGATGAGGAATTGAATGAAAGTGTACTCTACTTACCCATTCTAATCCACTCTACCTTACCCTGCAATTGAGTATGTTAAGAAGATTCCTTTTCTTACTGCAAAGCAAATGTATTTTTTTTAAAAGTAGCTATTATAAAGTGTGGTGGAGGAGGGGCATGAGGACAATGAGTAAAGTGGTCCATAAAGAAGTGCCTTGATTTTCCTGAATGGGATAGGCTGTGAAGATACAAATGCACCACATACAGGGGCATATTTATACTCCGTTTGCGCCAAATTTGCGTCGTTTTTATCGACGCAAATTCGACGCAAAACTAACTCCATATTTATACTTTGGCGTTAGACACGTCTAGCGCCAAAGTTCATGGAGTTAGCGTCATTTTTTTGCGTGAACACCTTCCTTGCGTTAATGAGATGCAAGGTAGGCGTTCCCGTCTTAAAAAATGACTCCCAGGCATGTGCGTGGTATTTATACGCCCGGGAGTGGGCGGGCCAAAAAACCCTGCATTTGCGCCTCTTTTTAACGCCTGGGTCAGGGCAGGCGTTAAGGGACCTGAGGGCTCAGAATGAGCCCAGAGGTGCCCTCCCCTGCCCCCAGGGACACCCCCTGCCACCCTTGCCCACCCCAGGAGGACACCCAAGGATGGAGGGACCCATCCCAGGGAAGAAAAGGTAAGTTGTGGTAAGAATTTTGTAAAATTTTTTTTGTGGCATAGGGGGGCCTGATTTTTGCCCCCCTACATGCCACTATGCCCAATGACCATGCCCAGGGGACAGAAGTCACCTGGGCATGGCCATTGGGCAAGGGGGCATGACTCCTGTCTTTGCTAAGACAGGAGTCATGTTAATGGCGTCTGGGCGCCCCAAAAAAATGGCGCAAATCGGGTTAAGACGATTTTTTTGCCTCAGCCTGACTTGCCCTATTTTGGGACGCCCAAACGCCATTTTTCCCTACGCCGGCGCTGCTTGGTGTACGTCGTTTTTTTTCACGCACACCTGGCAGCGCCAGTCGGCTAACACCGGCTAATGCCATTCAATAAATACGGCGCCCGCATGGCGCTTCAGAATGGCGTTAGCCGGCGCTAATTTTTGGGGCGCAAAACTGCGTTAGCGCAGTTTTGCGTCAAAAAGTATAAATATGGGCCACAATCTATGTACCATTGCTTAATCCTTTTCCTGTACCGCAGTGCATCACTTCTCCCACCGCCTACTTATGGCAGACAGGACGTCTGCATGATTGATTATATCATGTGGCGTGTTTCATTCTTAGTATTCATCGGCCTTGTAGTCCAGGTACAAAGAAGAACAGGGCCATTGGAATAAAATAATTTTCCAGTACAGCTGCCCCAACGGCAGACAGTAACAAGTATTACTATGGTGCCAGCTGAGCTAGAAATGCCACCATTAATTTAGCACCACAGTGGAGAGATGAATACTTGTACTCCATAGTGCATATTATGGCTGTGAGAGTTATCACCCTAACATTGAATGGCCTGAGGTAACCACCAAATTTACTGCTACTGTGCCACTACACCACATGATTTTAAACAAGTGTTTTGCTTAGAGGATTGTTTACAATTTCTCTTCTTTCTTTCTTAATATAGCTATTCCTGCTGGCCCACTATCATGGCAGAAAATAGCAGCCCAGCTAGGGCAGATGAAGCTGGAGGTCATATGGGCTGAGTACCAGTTGCTGGTGGTCCTTGAGGAAGAGGAGGAGGAAGTGGCAGCATCAGTTGCTGCTAGCAGTACTCAGGGCCCCAGCCAGGCCCCCGTGCCTGCAGCCCAGCAACACCTGTGCCACAGTGCCAGGACAGCTGCCAGCCGTCACATCATCCGTGTCCCCCCCCACTGTTGTAATTTAGCAGTGATTAGATTAAGCATTAGCAGAAGACATCTTGTATTTAGTAACTATTGTGAACATTTTGCGGAATCCATTTTGTATTCATGGCAGCCATTTTCTCTGCTACATGCTGCCATGGGCTCACCATGTGCTCTGACCTACCTTTCTTTTAACTGCTCTTGAAATCTGCCTAGTGACAAGTTATATTTAGCATCTCTTACTTTCGCACATGCTCAGTAAGGTCTGCAGCTGTTAGTCCTTGGAAACTGTTAGCTCCTCCTACCTGTCGACTGTGCATTTTCCACATGACCTTACATGTATACAAGTCTTGTTTCCATAATTGTACCATCTCCTTTTAGCCCCTGCGTGGGTATAAAAGGACCATGCTCTCTCAGTTCAGTGTGCTACTTCAGACATTACCCTAGGGTGCTGTTTGAACTGTTGTACCACCTCATGAGGTTAATAAACTTTTGTCTTTTATTCCAGTTTCTGTGCCAACTTCTTCCTACATGGTCTGAGGACTTTGTGCAGAGAAAGGTGAACCCCTTGCACTAGTAGGCCTTGCTGAGGCTTACTTCAACAAATTGGCGCCCGAACAGGGACTCATCGGCGACTCGGATGCCCAACGGATTGGTCGCGACGAAGGATTGGAATCTCGCTGCGGACGATCAATGCCTGAGGAGACCCGAGTCTTGGCAACCACGGCGTTTTTCCCTTCTTTCTGATTTGACCATCCAGGTGGCGCCAGTCCTCGACTGAGATCCTTTTTGTTCATTCGTCATGCAGTGACCATTTGGTCGATTTTAGAACTTGGCAGTTGGAACCTGGACACCCTGTGATTGGTAAGAGCCGTTTTACGGCACTTGCTGTGGGTTTTGATGCCTGTGTTTGGTAATGTAGTTTAGCACTACTTACTGTGGCTTTTGTGATTTGGGTGACTAGTCAATTTGTATTCTTTGGATTTGATATATAAATTGCAATTTATATAGGCAGGTAATGAGGAGAATTTTCTCCAATTTGATTTTGATTTGAACGGCACCCTAAGTGCTACTTTGATTATAATATTGCATATTCTGCACTATTTTTGGCATGCCTGTTTTTAGCGCACTTCGTAGGATGTGTTGCTTTTGTAAAGGTACCAATTTGAGACTGGAAGAATCGCAACCAGCACCCCCAGAGGGGACGCCAAGTAGAGATATGTATGTTAAACATGGTCTTTCTTCTATAATGTACAGCACATTATGGAATAAATACACCCGCGCGGATCCTGAGTTACGTTGGCCTATGCATGGGTCATTTGATTTGCGGAAGATTGAGTATGTGGAACAATGTATGTGTAAGCGAAAGTCTAGGCAAGATATGTTTGACTGTGTACGAATGTGGGAGAAAGAAGCGCGTGGACGAGTGAAGCGTGAGCAAGTCTTGCTTGAGAAAGAGCAGCGGAAGAATGTATATGTGAAAGCATTGGAAATAAGAAAGAAAGAAATAAATGACTTAAAGGAGCTAGAAGAGAAAGAACGTAAGCTACAGGTAACTGGCCAATACACTGTTAGGCAATCTCTCTATCCTATCCTTAATAAATCACATGATGATTTATTGTTACTAGATCGCCCTCCACCTCCATATGTCGTCCCTTCTGCCCCTCATGAGTTACCTAAAGTCTCCAGTTCGGAGCAACAGAAGATGCGGGACAGTCGCTCTATGCTGCCTGCTGACCGTGCGTCTGAGCTCAGATCGATTGCTCGTAAAACAATTCGTAGCGCTGTTTCTGCTTCTGAACTTTTAGACAACATGAAAGGGTGGACGGAAAAGGAGAAGCTATATTTTACTGAGGCATTTGGCTCAGAAGTTATTGAACTATATCGGAAATATTCTGATGAGTTAGAGCCCGATGATGTAGCAGCTGATTATGCAAATGCGTGATGGTCTTTTTGTTTTCTCCCAGGTGGCTGATGCAATCAGGCGTTTAATGAAATTACGTATTGTGGCAGTCCGTTTGCAAGAAGAGAAAAAGGCTGCGGACGCAGTTGCACAAGCATCTCAGACCGAAGGGGCGCAAGCTTCCATCTTTGAAACAGATAAGACTATGATAGTTCACGAGAAATCAATGCGGGAGGCCGCGCCTTTGTATGTTCCTCCTAAAGGATTGGGTACAAATGATGATAAAACTTCTGTTGATGCTAAGGGTTATTTTATTTATAATTGGGTGTATACTCCTTGGAATAGGGCAGATGTAATGGCACTTAAAACAGCATTACCTGACCCGCGGAAAAATCCAGCCGCCTTTTATGAGGAAGTTGAGGGAGCAATTAGTTCTTGTACTATGACTTTGGCTGACATTGATTTATTTTTCGGATTGATATTACCGCCAGATATGTGGAGAACTGTTCGTAAAATTGATGATCGTACAGTTTTCGGGGCATCATGGAAAGAAATAGAACAGATGGACGGGGATAGGGAACCTGCGAAAAAGCCATATCAGTTGATTCTAGATCTTCCTGCAGCCATATTAGTTAAGTTGAAAACGATTATTCCCCCTAAAAAGATAGATTGGACGGTTTTAGCGTCTTGTAAACAAAAGGCAGATGAATCGGTCTCTAATTTCTTTACACGCTTTGAAGAAGCATTTCATGATTTTAGCGGTCAGTCATGGTCAGATGATACGGGCAGACATTTGTTTGTCGATAAATATGTCACAAATCTGTTACCAGGAATAGCTAGTCGTCTAATAGCTAGTGAAAGTTCAAGGACTACCTCTACTCCGGTTTCTCTTTTGACTATGGCTCAGTATTATGAACGTCAGGAATTAGAAGCAAAAGGTAGCGAGGAGAAAAAGATTAAAGAATTAAAGACGAAGGTTATGTTGGCTCAAGCTTATGGTCCGCCTTTTAGAGGTAGTGATAGAGGTGGACGTGGATCTTATGGTTCTTCTTACACTCGTTCGAATTTGTCTGTTGATCAGTGTGCGTATTGTAAGAAATTTGGGCACTGGGCTGCCGATTGTCCAGCACTACATGTTCAGCAGTGTCCACGTGGTCGGGGACAAATGAGAAATCGCTCAGGATATTCAGGACCTAGAAGAAGCACGAATGATCATGCTAGGGTTGATGCTAATACACGAGGGCAGGATGGGTTTAACACTTTTGATAGACGGAACCAATACCAGATGCCTGATCATGTGCAGCCTGATTTCCAAGATTCTGCTTATGCATAGGATTGCCTAGGATGGGGTAAGGAATCAGTTGAAGTTCCAGTAGATCAGAGGGGTCCCTATGTTACAGCACATGTTTTGGGTCTTACTGATCAGTTTCTGGTTGATACAGGAGCTACTCGTAGCGCCTTGTCTAAACAATTGATTCCGAGGGCTCCCCTGTCTGGCTTAACCATTACATCGGTAGGTTTCGATGGAACACCTTCCCCTAGCCCATTGTCACAACCATTTGCATTCCATGTTGATAAATTTACTGCTCCATGTCCATTTTTGGATTCATTCTTGATTTACGAGAAGTCAATAAGATTGTGATACCACAATATCCTGTGGTATCTGACATCACGACACTCCTTACTTTGGTTCCCCCGACAGCAACTACGTTCTCTGTGATAGACTTGAAGAATGCTTTCTTTTCGATCCCTATTCATCCTGACAGCCGATATTTGTTTGGTTTTACTTTGAATAAACGATCATATAGATCTTGCAGAGTTCCTCAAGGCTATACGGAGAGCCCAAGTATTTATAGTCAGGCGTTAAAACGACAACTTGATTCTTTTGTTTTGCCTGAAGGTGTGGCTCTCATACAATATGTCGATGATATTTTGTTGGCAGCTGATACTCAGGAGCAATGTGAAAAGTGCACTTTGTCCTTACTTTCTTTTCTTACTTTACACCATCATAAAGTGTCACGAAAGAAATTGCAATATTGTAGACCAAAGGTAACCTATTTAGGTCACCTTTTGTCTAAGGAGGGCCGTGCACTTACATCAGATCGTATTCAAGCAATTTTAGACACACCAGTACCCTCTACTCAGAAAGATGTTCGTGCATTCCTTGGTCTTACTTCTTTTTGTAGACAATGGATATTAGGGTTTTCACACATTGCCAAACCTTTACTAGCACTTTTGACTAAAGATACTCCAATGCCGCTCCCATGGACAGATGAATGTGAGACTGCTTTCCGGCAGCTGCGACAAGCCCTTTGTTCTGCACCAGTGTTAGGTACTCCAGATTACATGAAACCTTTTGCACTTTACGTACACGAGAAAGATGGATGTGCATTGTCAGTTTTAGCACAGACACATGGCGATAAGCAGCGTCCCTGTGCATATTTTTCAGCAGTACTTGATCCTGTTGCTCGAGCATTGCCCGCATGTTTTCGTTCAGTTGCCGCAACAGCTGTCTCAATACATCAGAGTGAAGGGATAGTTTTGTCACATAAACTGTTGGTGCTAGTACCCCATGTGGTTGATGCTCTTTTAAATCAAACAAAGACACAACATTTAACTAGCGCCCGTATGACAGGTTATGAGTTGACACTGTTGGCTCCTCACATTACACTGAAGAGATGTACGACACTAAATCCAGCTACTTTGTTGCCATATCCGGTGACACAGCCTCAGTCACAAGAAACACATGATTGTATATTCCTTACCGAAGAACAGACAAAGGGTCGTGTTGATTTACAAGATACGCCCCTTTTAGATGTAGACGGGGAACTGTGGGTTGATTGTTCTTGTTTGAAGTTGCCAGATGGTACAACCTCAGCTGCATATGCAATCAGCACAATACACACGGTAGTGGAGACAGCTCGTATACCACAGAAGTCAGCTCAAGCAGCTGAACTAATAGCTTTGACACGAGCATGTGAGCTTAGTACTGATTTAAGTGTGAACATTTACACAGACAGCCGCTATGCTTTTGGAGTGGCTCATGATTTTGGTTTGCTTTGGAAGGAGAGAGGTTTTCTCACATCCCACGGGATGCAGATAATGCACGGAGAATTAGTGCATAACCTCTTGACTGCATTGACATATCCAAATAAACTAGCTATTGTGAAATGTAGTGCACATAAGAAAGTGACCGATAAGATAGGGCAAGGTAATGCTCTTGCAGACCGTGTAGCACGTGAGACGGCGATGCAGCGAAGTACTACTTCTATGTATGAAGTGAAGTCACAAGCTGAACGCTGGCATAATGCAAGACAAGACGTATTAGATATACAGAAATCTGCTTCTGTGAAAGAACGTGAGCAATGGTCTAAAGATGGAGAATTGTATGATGAGGGCTGTTGGCGGAATAAGCAGATGGATAAATGGAAATTGCCTATAGCTTTTGTACAACCTATGGTTCAGATGGCACATGGGCTGGCACATGTTGGAGCTTCAACAATAACGAAGTTGCTTACACAAGTTTGGGAGCATCCAGAAATTTCCAGTACAGCTAAGAGAGTAGTACAGTCTTGTTTGATCTGCTTACAATACAATCCTGGAAAAGGGACACGTACTCCTGCAGGAGGGTTTGCTACACCAACTGCACCTTTTGAAGTTCTACAAATGGATTATATTCAGCTTGAACGCTGCAACAATTTAAAGTATGTCTTGGTGGTGGTTTGTGCCTTCAGTAAATGGATAGAGGCGTACCCCACAAAGGATAATACTGCCATTACCACAGCGAAGGTGCTTTTGAAAGAATTTTTCCCTAGGTTTGGTGTTTGCAGACTTTTATGGATTGATAACGGACCTCATTTTGTTGGGGAAGTTATTAAGTATGTCCTGAAAGGATTAGGGATCAAACAGAAGTTCCATGCGGTTTTCCACCCACAATCAGCAGGGTTGGTGGAAAGGTATAATGCTACATTGAAGCTGAAATTAGCGAAGATACAGGCTTCCACATCCTTAACTTGGCCGGATGCATTACCATTGGCATTATTGTCTATTAGGTCAGTGCCACACTCCCGACTTGGCCTTAGCCCCTATGAAGTAGTGTTTGGGAGACCAATGAATATTTGGGGAGTTCCTAAACCAAATTCTGTATATGATGTACCTTGTGTCCTGATGAATGATTATTTGGCACAGTTAACCCACAATTTGGTTTCTATTCATCAACAGGTTCGAGAAGCACTTCCTGACAGATCTACAGGTGAAGGCCATGAACTCCGACCTGGTGACCAGGTGATGATTAAGTCTTTTGAAAGATCAAGCAGCTTGGAACCAAGGTGGCGAGGCCCAGAACAGGTGCTCCTTGCGACAAGGACAGCAGTTCGAGTGAAGAACCGAAAGAATTGGGTCCATAGTACTCACTGCAAGAGAGTTCTACCTACCTTGGTGGAACCTGCTGTGCTGACCGATCATCGAGAGATTTTGACTACGGAGAAAGGCCGTGCTATATCACCTGACGAATCTGCAGAGGTCTTCCCGGACCATACGACTTCTGGAGTGTCGCGATATAATTTGAGACCAAGGCAAGAATCTGAAAATTGTTTTGAAAAGACTGGTTGAGCTACCGCCCTGGGTTAGTGAAACGGAGAGCCAATGTGGCAAGGGGCGTAGATCAGCCGTGCATTAGAGTAGTGACACCCGTCTTGGTCCGTGGTGAAGAAATCAGCGGCTGCCCAGGGATAAGAGCTCCAACAATTGTTTTTATTTCATTTCTGAAAGGGTCGATTATCACTGTTGCTAAAATGAATAACAAATTGATCATTAGTATTAAGGGGTTTGTTGTTGTTTTGGTGGTTACAGCAACAATCACCTGGATTATTGAAAAGAAGTCTCCTGCTCGTGAGTTCTTTGTTGCCACTACTCCAGTACCAGAGGATCACTATTACTTTACGCTTCCCTATCAGGAGCAGAAGCACCGTCAATCGCACTTCAATAATACTTTCATTCAAATGTTGCATCATACTCATAATGCTACAAATACTACTAACTGTTGGGTATGTGGAATGATACCTGTGCATCAAAAGAAAGGAGGAACACCTTTCATTCCTCTTCCTTTTTCACACAATGGTTCTTGTCAAGCCTGGTACATGCTTTTGTTTGCATCTAGAAAACGTACGGAGGGCGGACTTCTTTTTCGCCTTAATAAAGTGTGCTACCAAGACAAAGATGGGTATCCGCAAGCTAAAGGAACTAAATGGGAATCGGAAGAGTATCAACAGGACAATGTTTCAATACCATATGTCTTCACAAATATACGAGACTCTGACAAGAAAGAACAATTTGTGATTTCTATTACAAAAACTAAAGCAGATTTATGTATACGAAGCATTGGACGAATTCCAGTAGGGATAAGCGATTGTACTTTGATTTTAACTATTGAGGGTGTAAATAATAGTAGTTTCACAGCCTCACATAATACATATTTTGTTTGTGGTAACCATGGATATTACCAATTACCTGTTGGGTGGTCAGGTGTGTGTTATGTATCTTTTCTTTTGCCCCCTGTGTTTTTGGCTCCTGCATCATATCACTGAGATTTAAAACTGTTTAATTACATCCTTAACAATAGATATAAAAGGAAAATAAGTACAAATGAGGTAGACCAAACGGATACTAGCCTGCAACAATATGTTGATTTTAATTTAGGATTGTTCCCCTTTGTAGGTGTTGCATTAAACAGTAGGAAAATGAGACAATTGACTAGGGTTGTGGAAGCTGTTACCAATCAGGCAGCTCTGGCACTTGGGAATATTACTGAGGAGCTCCAAGTTGCGAGGATTGTAGCGCTCCAAAATCGTATGGTATTAGATGTGATATTAGCTGATCGAGGTGGTGCATGTCGAATCATCGGTAGTAGTTGTTGTGTTTTTATCCCAGATCACTCACTTTCAGTATATGATGCAATATCTAAATTGCATAAAATTGCTGCAGAAATCCATACAGAGATTGGTACTTGGACTTTTTCTGGATGGTTTTGGGCTCTTGTTTCCGCCTGGGGCTGGAAACTACTGACTATCCTGTGTGTAATAATTGCAATATTTTTTACATGCTGTATCTGTATTCAATGTGGTCCAATGTTCTGCTCTATGTGTATTACTGCTTGTATGCCTACCAAAAGAAATATTACAGAAATGAAGGCACAACATATGTTAGATAAGGAAATAGCTGAAATGATGAGCATAAATATACAAGATGAATATTTAGATTATCCCAGAAAGACGAATGTCTTCAGCTAATGCTGAAAGGGTCGTCTGTTGTAATTTAGCAGTGATTAGATTAAGCATTAGCAGAAGACATCTTGTATTTAGTAACTATTGTGAACATTTTGCGGAATCCATTTTGTATTCATGGCAGCCATTTTCTCTGCTACATGCTGCCATGGGCTCACCATGTGCTCTGTCCTACCTTTCTGTTAACTGCTCTTGAAATCTGCCTAGTGACAAGTTATATTTAGCATCTCTTACTTTCGCACATGCTCAGTAAGGTCTGCAGCTGTTAGTCCTTGGAAACTGTTAGCTCCTCCTACCTGTCGACTGTGCATTTTCCACATGACCTTACATGTATACAAGTCTTGTTTCCATAATTTTACCATCTCCTTTTAGCCCCTGCGTGGGTATAAAAGGACCATGCTCTCTCAGTTCAGTGTGCTACTTCAGACATTACCCCAGGGTGCTGTTTGAACTGTAGTACCACCTCATGAGGTTAATAAACTTTTGTCTTTTATTCCAGTTTCTGTGCCAACTTCTTCCTACATGGTCTGAGGACTTTGTGCAGAGAAAGGTGAACCCCTTGCACTAGTAGGCCTTGCTGAGGCTTACTTCAACACCACCAAGACCGTCTTCCAACGCTGCATCCTTCAGACGCTGTCACAGTTAGAGGCCCATCAGGCACATGTGGAGGGGCTCTTCAGGAGAATCCTGGACCTCCTTTAATGCCCTCCACTGCCCCTTTTTATAAACTTGTATTTTGGAGGGTGGGACTTGTTGTTGGTGGAGAGGGTGGAAATGGGTTTTTGCAGGAGTTGTACTTTTTTTTTTTTTTTTTAATCCTTCCATGAAACATTGGACAATTGTACATTTTTGTTTTGAACACTGGTTGGGGAAAAGGACATTTGTTTGGGGATAGGTGAGAGCCAGTTGTGAGTCGAAGGAGTGGGTATTTATTTATTATTTTTGTTAGGGATGGAATACAATAAATAGTTATTTACAGTTCTTTATGCCTAAAATATTTTTTGGAGTGTTTTACTTCGCATTGCTGCCTTTACAAAGCATGTTTTCAAAATCTGCTGATAGTGTACTCCTTTTAGCGCAGCATGTTTTACAAATCTGCTGATAGTGTATAAGAATTCTTTATGCAGTTAGTTAACCTTGCCCCAATACTCTTCTAGTCTCTTGAGTACATTCTGCAAAAGTTGACCCATAGGAGTGAGGTGGAGAGATTTGCCATTGCCAATTATATTGCCTAAACTAAAGGTACAACAATGCTCCATAATTCTCTTACCTGAATGGATTAAGCAAGGGCTGCATGGTTTCTCAAGGTACCATGGTGATATGGTAGTAGCATGCTAGCACACTATGGCCCGTAGTTATACTTTATTAGCGATGCATTTGTGACACTTTTTTATGCAAAAACGGCTCAAACGTACAAAATACAATTGTATTTTGCAAGTTTGCACCGCTCCTGTGTCAAAAAACTACGCAAATGCGGTGCTAAAAAGTAAGAATATGGCCCTAAAAGTGAAGACATTCAAAGCGAGGTTCCACTCCACATAGGTGAACTCAAATAAAGATCCTGCACACTGAGTTCAGGTTTCCTCTACCACATCCGCCTCACCAAGTGAGAGATTACTCAATGGTGTAAATAATTAAGTAGCATCTCAATCAATCACACAGCCCATGGGAAGAGGGTTAGGGATTTAATAAATGGACGGGAAAGGGATTTTAGGAAAGGTGTGGCAAAAAGACAAACACAATATTCATCTGGGAAAGCCTGTTGTGAAAGGAATAGAAAAACATGAATGTGTATGACACAGATAACTTTATATTCTGTCAGCCCCAGTAAGACCCAAGTTGTATTTATCCAAAAATGCTCACTCAGCTACATTTGCAAAATAATACATATAATTAATCTTGGCGTGAAGCTAACACACACAGTTCTAAAAAGTAGAATATTGAAAGAAAAATTATACTAGTCTGTATTGAACAATTGGATGGTGCATCTGCAATCTTCTTGGATTGCCCTGTCAATCTTCTTGGGTGCCTGACTGAAGCGGTGCAATAAGGTAAGCATGAGTGTTATGGTGCAGGAGAAGAGAAGGCCTGTGGATTGTAAAGCAAAAATGATTATCATCATGATATTGTAGAATCAAGAAGGATGGACTGGAAGGTAAGCTTCGTGAGGAGTAGTGTATCAAGAAGACTCAGAGGTAGCAGAGCAAGTGCAAATACCCTTATGATTGTCTACCAACAATCAAAGACAAGTGTCAGCATGTATTGGGATGATGAAACTCTCAACTGTCATGCCCCTCATAACATTTAGCCTAGAGCACTGCATAATGTGACATTAACACCCATCACATGTCAGTCTCCTCCAGCTTCCTACAACAGGTCCCCCACCAAAACACGTAGTTTCAAGTTTGAGCCAGCCAGCAGACACACAGAGTAGCATTGCATTTCCCAAATAATGTAACAGATGTACCTCTCACCACCAGTCCACAGATTAGAGTACGTCTCTTGGACTCATCCTCACATCACTCCTGTTGATTTCCATGAAGTTGATAACTCCCTTCTTCTGGCAGTTGTTTACATTGTCAAATCAATCTCTGATTCCTTCCATCATCCTCCAGACTCTGCTTAAAGATTATTATATCAAAATCCAAATCAACTGCTCCCGAGAGTCACAGTCTCATGACATAATTGAGACAGAGCGACCTGTAACTGTTACACAACAAGAGAAACATTGAGAATTTTTTGTTTTCTGAACTAGAATTTTGCTTGTTAGCTAAATGAAATGGTCGGTGTTCTTTGACAAATGTAAACCTGAAAGCAGAGCACCACAAAACAAAGCAGTGTGAAAAAGGTGGCAAACAAATTTTGGCAAGTGTGAAAGAGGAAGGGGAAAAAAATCTACTTAAGTAAAAAAGTTATCACCCATTATTATTTTTATGCCACCACAATTGTAAATCAATCATAACACAAACACAAGCCAGCATAATATATTTTAACATTATATACACCCACTCTCACTCTCTGCCACCACTAGACATGATGAGTCACATAAATCATCTCAACTCTCAACATTGAAACAGATATCCTTCATATCAGTCATTGGGTCACATATATAGCAGTACTTACCGGTTGCAGTCAAGAATAGTGGTGTATCGCTGCTCCTCTTTGATTTAGGAAACAAAACACACATTGGCCAGTAAATTGTAAATCAAATATATGGGGCAGGCCTGTTAGGGGACAAAAGAAAAGATAGACACAGACTGGAGGCAGGCACTGTCTCTCAAATCTCCTTGAAGTGATTTTGGGAGGTTTGGGGGCTTCTTCAATGCACACCTATCCACCTACAATTCGGCCATACATGTGCCTAAAACAGTAGCGGTTCATTAGTAATTTAGGCAGAAACAAACAACGTACTATAATAAGGTTCCCACAGCTAGCTACTTTTTTTCTCAAAGCTGTTCATAGTAGAAAGTATAAAGCTCTATGGTGCCCCAGGTCTAGTCAGGGAAGTAGAGTTTATCCTCAAACTCAGGTGGTTCACACAGATGTTGGTCAGCTAACACACAATTGACCTGAGTATGACTAATGACTACCCTCATCCACCTCCTGTACTACAAGTACACTGTAATTTGGTGGTATAAAGTGCTGATTCATTTGGATCATGGTCTCGACATTTTGGGGCGGAGAGTGGTCATTCTCATTGTAACAACAGCACCAGCTGCACTGAAAACACACTAAGCAGACACACTGGCTACAGGACAAGCCAGATACTTTATTGCCAGCCTGTTAAGCACTGTCCATTGGCGCCTCTTTCCATACCAATACAGCAATGGGTTTAATCCAGAAAGACCTCTGTTGGGTCATCCAGGTAGGCCTGGACAATCCACTCAATAGTAGTTGGTGCTTCACCTTGCTCGAGCTCTTTTGCCTTTGCATCTGCAGTGGACTTAAGTCCTGGCTTTAGAAACCAATTAAATACAGATTTTTGGACTGCTGCTCCTTTTCCTGTTGTTATTGCTGGTGTTGATTTTGGCTGCTGTGAGCCAACAGCAATTTCCGCAGGCTCTATAGAAGTTGCAGGCTGCACCCCTGAACTTCTGCCCATGGGTGGGCCTCTAATTTCCAGTCGTTCTTTTTCTAGGTCTCTGGCTTGCTCAGCAATCCATGTTTTGTAGATTAAAATATCCCCATTTGCAAAAGGAGTGAGTCAGGAATTGTGGCACAGATGTAATGTTTGGGTGGCACAATATCTCTTTGAAGCCTTCTATTAATGGATAAGCGAAGGATTAAGCTCTCCACCAACTCCTGCACATCTGTTTTTTTCATCCATACCTGCATACGTTTTAGACACCTTCTTTAGCTGTTTCTGCAGCACAGTCACCAATAGGATAGCTTGACCCATGGTACAGTCCTCCTTGCTGACTTCCCGTGTGAAAATTAAAAAAGGAAGCAGCATCTCTGTCAGGCATTTGACCAGGCTCCATTGGTCTATCTCAATGATCATGCCTTTCACAGTTGCATACCCTCTTTGCATGACATATTTATTGATTGGTCTGTACTGCTCAAACAGACATTGTAAAATGTAATAAGTAGAATTCCAACATTTTGGCACCTCCTATATGAGGGCTTTAACTGGAATTCTATTATCACGCTGGATCATCATCAACAGCTTGAGGGCTTTCAAAGAATTGCTGAAATGAGTGCAGATTTTTCTACATGTGGATAGTGAGTCACTGACTCGAGGTTCTTTTTTGAGGAAGTCCTGTACAATTATGTTTATGCAGTGCATTAAACACAGGATCTCATTTGACATGGCTTTAACTATATTACTGCCATTGTCCATGGCAACAAATCCAATGTTAAGCCCTCTGGGGTGCAGCCATTTAAAGACTTTGTTGTTAAAGTCATCGAAGATGTTTGCAGCTGTATGGGATTTCTCCATGGCAAACATTTCTACTGTTGCATGCTTCTGAACATCAATAAAAATGTCAGCTGTGTCGACACCTGAAGATATAATTTCTCTAACCCCCCCACAAAAGAGATACAATGTGCAGAGATGCACATGTAATCAGTGACTTGGCAACTGGTCCACATGTTTGTCATCAGGTGAATTGTCTGGACAGCACTCTGCTGCACAGCTTGTCCAATCAATTCTAGCACATTGTGATGTAGCGCTGGAACAGCAACTCTGGCGAAATAGGTGTGGCTGGGAATCTTCCATCTTGGGCAGATAGCCATCACAAATTCTAGAAAACCCACTCCTTCCACAAAAGAAAAAGGGAGGAGGTCACAGGTTATCATTTTAACCAACTTCACATTGTACAAACATGCCATTAGGTGGCTGTGTTCATACTACCCCTCCTGCCTAAACATGTCAGTAATAGTAGCCTGGATTTGTTTCTTTGCTGGTGTCACTGATGCACTTGACTTAGAAAGTGGTATTAGGCTTAATGTGCATCTCAGGGGGGCAGCCACTGTAGGTTCTTGCCTTGGTGTTTCAACCTGACTATGAGTCTTTCAGTGCCATTGTGATATTGCTGATGTGGGTGACGATACTAGTGCACTGCTGGGGATAGGGCAGATTTGTGTAACACAAATGTCACCCTCTTCTTCACCTTCCACCGCGATTGCATCAGATTCCCTTCTTTCTACACCTTCACTTACAACAATTGCAGGCTTTTCCTTTTGGCTGCAAAGGTCCGCCTCCCAGTGGATTGCATGGTGTTTTCTCAAATGGGTTGTTTGGCCTCTGGTTCCCTAGTTTGTGGCAAGATTACCTGACTAACACTTCCTTGGCAAATTGAGCATATGCCAATGATTGGCTCCTTTTCACTAACCATAAAGAAATTCCAAACTAGGGAGGTCAACTTTCTAACCCTGGTGCCCCTGCCAATATCTGAAGAAGTGGCGGTAGGCGGATTACGTTTTAATGACGTTTGCCTCTCTGCAGTGCCTTCTTCTACTGAAGTGGGTGTGGATGTAGGTCACACCCGGGGCCTTGCAAATATGGAAGCTGGTGAAGGTGGTGGTATCGCTGCCACATCTCTCAGAGCAGTTTGAGAAGATAGCGTAATGTTTGACTCCACTGGGGTTGGGCTAACATCCACAATGAGTGGCTTATCAGCAGACTTGCCATCTTCCTCTTCTTCATCCATAACTCTAAGGCTTTCAGAAACCTTCCTTTTCACTCCTTTCCTCTCCTGGCATGCCTCAGTCCAAGGTGGCATCCAAGTGGAGTCTTGATCATCGAAAGGGGGGCTTGAGTAAGATGGCGGAGATCCGGAAGACAGTGGATCTTGTGAAAGAGGGAGTTCTTCTGCTTCCTCTGCATGGAGATCAACATCCTGACTTGCTCCTACTTCAGGAGGAACTGCTATTGCTGGCAGGGGTGTTGTTGTTCATTGGCCTGAGTTTCTAACAAGAGAAAGAGATAAGTCCAATTCAACATCACTGCTCGTCGGCGTTCCTGTGATCAGATGCAACAGTGGTGCTCCCAGCTTGCTCCCCAGAGGCTGGTGTGGGAGGCATATGTCTTTCCCCAAAAAAGGTCTGGGGTGACATACAAGTTGTGAGAAGCTCCTTATATCACTGGATAGTTTTTATGGTAGCAGCTTTCTTTGGGGCCATCTTGAAGCTGTCAGTTGACAGTAACACGTAGCTTCACAAGCTGAAAAGATATCTATGTTGTCGTGAGTGGCGTCACGCGTCACATCGAGCACAGGCCTTCTTTCTGGCAGTACTGTGTGTGATGTCTCTTTCTCTTCCTCCACCTAAAAGCAAACATGCAAAAAGGATCAGTGAAATGTGGCATTATTGTTGCAGTCGCATTAGAAGTAGAAACAAACAATATCATAGAATCGTTACTTAAACAAATGTACAAATAATTATGAAATACATTGTATCCATTCATAAAAACAGAACACTAACATTAACTTTCATTATCATGTACAGTCATGAAGGATAAGAAAGAACAACCACTACAACATACAGAATGTAACTGTTAGCTTTATCTGTCTGCATCAGGTTGGCATGTGGCACTCAGGAAGGTGCTGGTTAGAACTGGAATAATAATAATCCTTGAGTAATGTAATGTTAGCTAATATAGTGCAACTCTGTTCCTATGGCAGACATGGGACTAATAGGGAAAATAGGAAAAAAAACACAAAAAAAACAAATTGTAATTTATTTTGAAAAAATCGAAAAGCAAGAAAAAAGTTTTAAGAAGTATTTAAATATTATTATTATTAGACTGATATTAAAAAATTAAACAAAATAAAGGTTGTGAAAAAAATTAAAAGAAAAGGAAAACAGATTTTCAAAATAGATTGCAATTGCTCATGTACGAGGGTAAGGAGACTAGCATGAAAAAGCACAGGGATTTGGGAGGCAAGGAGTGGTGGAGGTGATAAATGCAAAAAAAAAGTATATAATAAAGTATAAAAAACTGCTCATATAGTACATTTAGTAATGAGCATTGACCTACTAGGCCTGGATAAAAACACTTAAGGGCCACCAGCCACATGGTCAAACAACAACTAGCAAGGAGGTATGGCCACCACAACAAAGAAGAACACATACAGCCCTAAAGCATACTGGCTCTCTACAAAATGTCGCCAGCAGCCACATGGTCAAACAACAACCAGCAAGGAGGCATGGCCACCACAACAAAAAGAACACATGCAGCTCTAAAACACAGTGGCTACTTACACAAAATGGCTACCAGCCACATGGTTAAACAACAACCACCAAGGAGGCATGGCCATCACAACAAAGAAGAACACATGCAGGCCTAAAGCACATCAGCTGCCTACACAAAATGACTACCAGCCACATGGTCAAACATCAATCAGCATGGAGGCATGGCTACCATAATGAAGAAGAACACATGCAACCCTAAAGCACACTGGCTGCCTACAAAAACTGGACAGCAGCCACATGGTCAAACAACAAACATCAAGGAGACATGGCCACTACAACAAAGAAAAACACTTGCAAGCCTAAAGCATACAGGCTGCCTACACAGAATGGCTGCCAGTCACATGGACAAACAACAACCAGGAAGGAGGACTGGCCACCACAACAAAGAAGAACACATGCAGGACTAAAGCACATTGGCTGTCTAAACAAAATGGCTGTCAGCCACATGGTAAACAATAACCAGGAAAGAGGATTGGCCACCACAACAAAGAAGAACACATGCAACCGTAAAGCACACTGGCTGCATTTAGAAAATGGCCTCTGGCTACATGGTCAAACAACAACAAGCAAGTAGGCATGCTCACCACAACAAAGACAAACAAATGCAGGCCTAAAACACACCTACACAAAATGAGTGTCAGCCACCTGGTCAAAAAAACAACCAGCAAAGAGGCATGGCCACCACAACAAGGAAGAACACATGTTAGACTACTGGCTGCCTAAACAAAATGGCCACCAGCCACATCAAACAACAAGCAGGATGAATAGAAAACAACAAACACATATAGGTGTAGGACTATTATTTTGACTATACAAAAAGGGCCCCTGGGCAAATGGAATGCGGGACAAAGACAAATGATGACCTATGACAACCACTCTCATGCACTGGCCAGACAAAGAAGGCATTGGTACAGGAAGAAAAAAAAACAGTCAGTATTAGTAATTCCAAAAACTAAACTTAAAGGGGCTAAATTTTTACAACAACAACACACATTATACAAAGGCATTAAGGCCCTGATTCTGACCTTGGCGGACGGCCTCCGCCGACAAATGACCGCACCGCGGTCAAATGACCGCGGCGGCCATTCTTACATTTCCGCTGGGCCGGCGGGCGCTCTCCAAAAGAGCGCCCGCCGGCCCAGCGGAAATGCCCCTGCAACGAGGACGCCGGCTCAGAATTGAGCCGGCGTAGTTGCAAGGGTGCGACGGGTGCAGTTGCACCCGTCGCGTATTTCAGTGTCTGCAAAGCAGACACTGAAATACTTTGTGGGGCCCTCTTACGGGGGCCCCTGCAGTGCCCATGCCACTGGCATGGGCACTGCAGGGGCCCCCAGGGGCCCCGTGGCACCCCCTACCGCCATCCTGTTCATGGCGGGTTTCCCGCCATCCTGTTCATGGCGGGTTTCCCGCCATGAACAGGATGGCGGTAGGGGGTGTCTGAATCCCCATGGCGGGGGAGCGCGCTCCGCCGCCATGGAGGATTCAATGGGGCAGCGGTAAACCGGCGGGAGACCGCCGGTTTACCCTTTCTGACCGCGGCTGAACCGCCGCGGTCAGAATGCCCTTGGGAGCACCCCCAGCCTGTTGGCGGTGCTCCCGTGGTCGGTGACCCTGGCGGTCACCGGCCGCCAGGGTCAGAATGACCCCCTAAGTGCTATAACCCCTCATGCACTGTTTGCAGAAAACAAAATGTGAAATACTGCCAACGAATATTTAGTTATCTTTTATTCCAATGCCATCCATGGTGTTTCAGTTCCACAGAAACCACACACAGTTACTTTTTCATCATGCACCTATGACTAGTACTAGGCCTACAGCTGGAAGGACCATTACATTAGCAGGTTACACCACTTAAACCTAACATTCCATTTAATGAATATTGCAAATTTACAAAACAAAACATGGAAATGCGGTGAACTGTTAAACATGTTTGCTTTGTAAGATAAAAATTACAAGTAAAAATATACCTAGGCCACAAATGCAGGCCACCCACCAGAATAAATGTAAATTATTGAATAAATGTACAGATAAATCCTGGGCCATGCCCCTATCAAACAAACAAGTTGTACAACACCCTTATATAAGTGTTTTTAACTTACTTGTGAAAACTCAAATGTAACAGTCCTTAAATCCAATGACATATCCAGGAGACAACATAAGTGATCCTTCCAGGTCCAAATTCAAGTGTCAAGTGACCAGGGGATGGACAAAGCAATGGGAGGTGCCTGCTGGACAGGAACAGGAAGTTGGAATCTCTGGGGCACTTCCTGTGGTTGAAAAAAAATACTTCTTGCACAACAATATCAGTAGGAATGGTCAATTAGAGAAGATGTTCCACTCAAAGTTGTAACTTTTAGCTGCTTCAGCTCCACCAGGTTGCAGCAGCAGTCGATCGCATTCACTCGTGCTTGCCTATGTCAAAAAAGACGTGACGGAAGTCGCTGGTGTGGAGCTATCTCTCGCTAGTGGGAAAAAATCTTGTTAGTGATCTGAAAAGAACAGAAGTCTTTCATCACAAATCTCGTCTGCGTGAAATGACAGAAAGCGTGCTCCAACGGGGGAAAACAAAGAAATCTCTGCTATGTTGCAGAGTGCGGAGTCTATTGGTAACTCAGCGTTCTCCGTGGACCGTAAAGTTGGCGAATTCTGAAAACTCTGTTAGTGGAGCGGAGTTTTTCACCCAGGCCTACCTTTTGTATGACAGGCCACTGAAAAGAATAATGTGGTGCCTCCTGTCCTATGTTAGGCTCTGGGGGCCAGGACTGCTTTAATTGCATAAAAAATGTAAACTAGAAAGAAAAAATGTACATCTCTGGCTGATTCAACAACTGTATAGCTATTAGAAAAACATGCAGACATGCTAAAAAGGGCTTTCATAATAGCTCTGAAATGCACATTTTCATAGTGCCTCAGGCATCATTGGTTGAAAAAGTGTAGATAAATAAAAATAAAACTTTATTTATGAATTTATGCATAACACAACTTAGAGTTCTCAAGGGTGTTTTTCTACCTCGTGGTGGTGTATTGCTGAATCAGCATGATAGTTTATCTGCGCTCGCCTACAGTGTATGGTCATTCCTCTAGTGCCTCAAAAATACAGATTCAAGCTAGCCTGGCTGATGAAGGGTGATAACCTGAAACTGGGCCCAGGATGCTTTTTCTGGTCCAGGGAAGAGCTGGCCTGGCAGTTCGGGCTGGACTGTTCCGATGGAATATGGCTGGGTCCAAACTGGAATGGCATGGCAAGCAAAGAAACTGATGGAATTAACCCAGATATGTGACTGGGGGTGAATGTTTGATTTGCTCTGCATTCTGTTTATCATCTATTGTTTTTGCTTTCAAAAATGTAGCTGTAATGTCACTCTTCTAAATGTGAATAATTATTTTAGCCTAACAGACCATCTGTTACACTTGTTTCAATGTTTTCTCTTATGCACCCTGACTGTTCAGTCTTTGGAGGTTTATTTTGACCATAAATCAAATTGCAGCCATAGAAGAGAGCAAGAGACCACGGTGAGCTTATTAATGAACATGCATTATGACACTGGGTAGAGGGTCAGCTATTGAGGGATGAAAGGGATTTGACTCAGTGACATAGGGATGCAATGAAACCACAGAGCGACATACATTTCTGGGTGAGCTACACTGGGCAGTAATAATAGTGGAACTTCAGACTGCATCTGATTGGACAGTATTGTACATCTCTATGTCAAAAAAGGCACAAACTAAGTACTTGGCCTGTGACTGGTGAGAGGAGACCTATTAATGGCTAGTTTTAAACCGGTCTCAAACATCAAAAGCAGCACCCACCCTTTCCAGCCTCCTGCTGAAACACCCTATGCCCAGTAGAGGAGAAATGCATTACCATGCAGTTTTTACCATGTACATGACTTTAACATGCATGGTAAACTTTTGGTTTAGAAATAGGCAGTGGTAAAGGGAAGTAAGTGTAAATTTAGGGTTTAGCATTTGGTAGAGGGAACGATTGATACGGGTAAATTAGGGTTTAGAGATAAAGCGGTAAATGGAGGTAAAGTAGATTTTCAAGTTTAGGGGTTGGTAGTGGTATAGGGAGGTAAAGCTAATTTCAAGATTTAGTGGTAAAGGGGGCATGGGTAATTTTAATTTGTAACAATGGCTAGTGGTAAAGGAAGGCTGTGGGTAAATAAGAAAAGAGGGGCATTTAGTTAAGTTCTCCCCAAAAAGGAAATATTTAAATATAACTTTTAGGGTTTAAGGATAGGTAGTTGGGAGTGGATAGGCAGTGGTTGTAAGTAATGGGATTATTGGTTGAGGGGGTAGAAGCCACACTCAGGCAACAGCCACAATCCTTGTCACAGTGAAACACAAAAATCACTAGAGTTAAACTGTGCTTAACCCTCTGTTAGCTTGGCACAAAAGCAGCTAGGCTTAACTTAGAGACATTTTGTAAAGTATTTAAGCAATATACAAACAGGAACATAGTGAAAACACAACAGAAAAAAATCCAAAACCAATGTAGAAAAATAGAGTATATTTCAATAATTAATAAAACACTAGAACAAATTAAATTCAAGCAGTAGAATGGAAGTTATGAACTTTGCAATTTTTTATTGAATAATAGCACCTAAAACATCAAAGCACCAACCAAAGGTATCGGTCATGCGAGTCCGGGGCCAAGGCAAATGTTAAGGCTGACCCCAATTGATTGCATGTCCAATGCAACGGGTAGATTGGGCCTGGTCTTGGCTAACTAACGGACTTCCATAAAATCTTGAGAAAAGACCTGGAGAATGTAGATTCTTCAACAAGGCAAGGCAGTAGGCTGTGTCTGAGGAGATGTTCTCATCTGGGAGCAGCTGGACCAGGTTGTGGTGAAGATTTCTACCTTTGAGTTTAGATTATTTTTTGAAAGTCAAAAACCTCCAGCAGGATAAAGATGTAGGCTGTGGCCGAAGAAGAATTCATCTTTCAGAGGTCCAGAATTGATTTGAAGAGTTGTTCTAAGGGACTGATATTTATACTTGGTGACAGCCTTTTGTGTGGGGACACCCTGGCCTACCTTCCCATCTGGTTTTGCAAAGTATTTTCCTTCCCATGTCAAGGCTCCAAATTTAATAGAGTGACAAAAGGCTGGTGTCAGGCTCCTTTGTGTGTGCTGGAGGCGAGGCCCTTTGAAGTGTTAGTCCTGCACCCACCCATCCTGGCAGGATTGCCCATGCTGTCCACCCCTAATCTAATTTGTGTCACTGTCTGGGAGGAATACACAAAAAAACATAGAAGAGCCATGTGACCGAAGGCAATGACAGAAGGCACAAATGATTAGTTCAAGAAAATGTCAACTTTCTAAATGTGACATTTACAGAATTGTGACTTAAAATCTGAGTTCACCATTTTAGCAGATTTCAAATTACTATTCATTTGGTCTAAAAAGCATACCACTATCTGCTCCCAATCCAAAGTTGGCACTTATTAAATGTAATAGGGTAATTCAGTATTAGTGAATGTGAGGCATAGGCCTTCCAATAGTGAAAAACAACTTCACAAGTTTTTACTACCCGGACATGTAAAACTTAAACGCACATGTCTTACATTTTAAATACCATGCACCCTGTCCTAGGAGCTGTAACGTCAACCTTAGGGGTAAATTAAAAGTATTAAAAGGTGGTTTAAGATTTAGGGATGGCAAAAAGTTTACTTTGCCATGGTGATTTTGCAGTTTAAAACTGCACTGCAGGCTGCAATCACAGGTCTGAGGCATGTTTTAAATGGCTACTTTAGTGAGTGGCACAATAAGAGCTGCAGGCCCACCACTAACATTACATTTACAGGCAAATAAAGCAAAGCAAGACAGTAAAGGCAAAAAAATTGAGGATAACCCTGCAGAGAGGGTGAGGTCCCACAGTGGTAAATAGAGGTATGGATAATTTTAGGGTTTAGAGGTAGATTGTAAGGTAGGTTAAAAGTAAGTGAAAACAATGGAGGGTAAATTAAATTGAACATTAAATATTAATAGGACATACATTTTTTTGTTTGCTTAAAACTTTGGTTCCATTTGATGAATTTTTATTAAAAATAGTCGTCAACCTCAGCTCCTTCCTGGGCAGTTTTGGGGTGATCCCTCATGCGAGGGCAGAGAAGGGGGGTCCCAAAGAACATTTTTCTCATGCAATTTTCCATAGGAGTCAGTGTAAATCCACTCAGTAGGTTTTGATAAATTAAGTTTGAAAATGTATGTATATATCACACCATGGAGCATCCACAGAGCCAACAGATCCAGAGATAAGATCTTATTGTGTACAGCCATAGATGTGAAGGGAACCATTTTATGACTCAGAGTGAGTGAGTCTCCTGTCCTGTGTTGGACAGGGAGCCAGCAAGGGCAGCAATAAAAATAATAATAAAAATATATAGGGCATGTAATAATAAATGAGTGGCCAGAGTCACTCAATTATTATTGACTGATCAATGAAGGAGAACCTCATAATTCCTTTCTTGGGCTATTGTAAAAACATGTTGTATGCCTGGTTGTGCCCTAATCATGGCAGGGATACTGTTAATATATTAGGTGTATTGGGGGGTTGCAGGGAGTACAAAATACTTTAAGTAATTATCGTTATAAGTTTATTGTGAATGCATGGGATCAAGAGAAGGAGGGTGTCCTTTGTTTGCAGTTTTTTTAACACTTTTCCAGCCCAAAAAGCATCCTTGCATCACTTTTAGATGCAAGGATGCATTTTTACGCTAAAATATAAAACTAAAATACAGATTTGCATTTTTGTGTAATAACCTATAATTCCACATAATTATGTCAACATTTCCTGTAATTACATGAACGCAAATTTCTTATTCCCCTATTACTAGAATACACTATAATCAACCTTAAGCAAATGACTTCAACTTATCTCCCTGGAACATATATGAACATTCTAAATATAATTATAGTCTACGATTGCTAAAGAAAGTGCCAGATTAAACCAGAGTGGTATTGGAAATTGCCCTTTGTGCAGGGTCACCCTCAAACATTTTGCCATTTTCTTTCCACGTTTTGCCGAATTCATTTTTGTTGCCCATAGGACTCTGTGTACTTTACCACTGATGACCAGTGATAACGTGCATGTGCTCTCTCTCTGAAACATGGTTTGATTAGTATATACCTAACTGCCATATTTAATTTACTTATAAGTCCCTAGCTAAGTGCACTACATGTGCCCAGGGCCTGTAAATTAAATGGTACTAGTGGTAATGAGGCACTGCTTGTACCACCCAATCAAGTAGCTTTTAAACGTGTCTCAAGCCTGCCATTGCAGAGCTTGTGTATTCAGTTTATACTGCAATGTAGACTTGGCATTTAAACCCTCTTGCCAAGCATTAATCTTCCATTTTATTACACACAAGTCACCCCTAAGGTAGGCCCTAGATAGCCCATAGGGCAGGGTGCAACTAAAAGGTAGGACATGCAATTTTAAGTTTTACGTATCCTGGTATTAAAAACCCCTCCAAATTTGTTTTTCTCTCCTGTGAGGCCTACCCCTCTCATTGGTTGACATTGGGGATTCATTATTACATTTGATAAAGTGTAATTCATAATTGGGAAGGAGTAGATATGTCATGTTTAGTACCTGTGGAATTGTAACAGTAAATCCTCTTTAATGGTGAATTCAGATGTTACACTTTTGAAAATACCGCTTTTAGAAAGTTGGTATTTTCATGCTCTTATGCCCTGTGTGCCTGCAGCCTGTCTCCAATACACATCTGGGTAGGATGGTAGGCTAAAGCTCACATTTCCACCTGAATAGCAGTGTCCTGCTTCAACACAACGGGCTACAAACCCCCCTGTAGTGATTCTGGAGCTAGGGGGAAAGGACCACTGTGCACTTCAAAGGTTCCCACTTCAAAGGCATAAACTCATCATTTACACCACCTGGACTGTGCTTGATTCAAGACTTGCCCTGCCAAGTGGTATCAATTTGGTGCTAGGCCCTTGCAAGTGTGTATAAAGTGCTTCAACTCCCATAACCTGCACATCAACTCACAGGTTAATTTATAGCATGTATCTGACTTACCCTGACTAGGATTGAGGTTACTGCTTGGACATGGTGATTTTCTCTGCCAGACCAGAAATCCAATTTCTAACAAGTGAGTGGGATAAAAGGCTTTCTTGTTTTCTAACTTACTTGTAGGCACACCTGTCAATAAATAGACCATGCAAAGAGATGCGAGGAATAGTCTGAGAATAAAACACCATTAACATTTACAAATGAGTGCAAGCCACAGCCCAGCTGGCCAGGAGGGCCCCGCAAGCCACAGCCCAGCTGGCCAGGAGGGCCCCGCAAGCCACAGCCCAGCTGACCCATGAAGGACCGCCAGCCACAGCCCAGCTGGTCAATGACCGACTGCCACGGCAAGGACCGCTGAACAGGTCAGTAACTGGCAACTCAAGCACCGCTGAACAGGCCAAGGACCGCTGCACAGGGCAAAGACCGCCATGGCAAGCACCGCTGAACTGGTCAGACACTGGCAACTCAAGCACCGCTGAACAGGCCAAGAACCGCTGCACAGGGCAAAGACCGCCATGGCAAGGACCGCTGAACAGGTCAGAAACTGCCAACTCAAGCACCACTGAACAGGCCAAGGACCGCTGTACAGGGCAAAGACCGCCATGGCAAGCACCGCTGAACAGGTCAGACACTGGCAACTCAAGCACCGCTGAACAGGCCAAGGACCGCTGAACAGGGCAAAGACCGCCATGGAAAGCACCGCTAGCCCATTTGCGGCAGGGGCAGTGACGCAACTGGGACCGTCACGGGGTGAGTGCTGCACTCTGGGCACCAGTCCCCCTCCAGAACCAGTGGAGACCTGCATCCACTCCGTCTGTCCTGCACAGGATGAAGCACTCTGGGCACCAGTCCCCCTCCAGAACCAGTGGAGACCTGCATCCACTCCCTCTGTCCTGCACAGGATGAAGCACTCTGGGCACCAGTCCCCCTCCAGAACCAATGGAGACATGCATCCACTTGTGAGACTGTGGCTTTGCACTCCCCAGGGTGGTACAGTGGGCAAACCACCCACTGTAGAGACTTGAGAGACTGTGGCTTTGCACTCCCCAGGATGGAACAGTGGGCAAACCACCCACTGTAGAGACTTGAGAGACTGTGGCTTTGCACTCCCCAGGATGGTACAGGGGGCAAACCACCCACTGTAGAGACTTGAGAGACTGTGGCTTTGCACTCCCCAGGATGGAACAGTGGGCAACCCACCCACTGTAGAGACTTGTGAGACTGTGGCTTTGCACTCCCCAGGATGGTACAGTGGGCAAATCACCCACTGTAGAGACTTGAGAGACTGTGGCTTTGCACTCCCCAGGAAGGTACAGTGGGCAAACCACCCACTGTAGAGACTTGAGAGACTGTGGCTTTGCACTCCCCAGGATGGTACAGTGGGCAAACCACCCACTGTAGAGACGTGTGAGACTGTGGCTTGGCACTCCCCAGGATGGTACAGTGGGCAAACCACCCACTGTAGAGACTTGAGAGACTGTGGCTTTGCACTACCCAGGATACATCCATGGGTATGGAGGCCCCTTGTGGATCTGGTGTGGTGCACTCATCCGGCTGAGGTGCCCCCCCTTCCCTTCCCCCTGAGGTGCCTGTTGTATTTCTATCTGATGCCCCTGCAGTGTTCTCTCCGTCATGTTCGGGTATCTTGTGTGGGCCTCGCCCATGCATTTTGGGCCCAGTGGTCCATGGACTATGAATGGTGCAAAACCTGCACTACTAATCGTGGTGTATATTTTGTTTATTGTGTATATATATATATATATATATATATATATATATATATATATGTATATATTTGCTTACTGTATTTTGATATATTACAATGGTTCCACTCATTTACTTTTGTCTTTGCATTCTTTCGGGGGGGTTGGGGGTGTTACTGTAATGTATAGATAAGCATTGGTGTGTGTGTTGTAGTGGGTGAGGGTCGGGTGGGGGTTGGGGTTGGGGTGTTGAGTGTGTGTGTCCCTGTGTTTTTGCCTCCCCCCTCCCCTATGTCGTAGGTGCAGTACTCACCGTGGTCTTCGCCACCGGTGTTGATGCTCCTCGTAGAAGAGCAGGAAGACTAGCGCTGGGAGAATATGAAGTTCCGGCTCCATGGTGCCCTCATTCCTCGTGGAGTGTGTAGAGGTGAGCATTTTTCCTTCGAAATGGCTGTTTCCGCCGTGTTTTTATCCGCAGTGAATCCGCCCCGGAAAAGGTGGCGGATTGGCCTGTCATAATAATGTGGGTGGTACATTGTCTCCCGCCTGTCTGTTGGCGCTTACGGCCACGGTGTTTGTTTGTACCGCCGTGGCGAACGGAGTGTTAAAGTGGCTGTCTTTGTTGGCGGTTTCCGCCACGGTCGTGATTGCAAATTTTTTACCGCCGGCCTGTTGTCGGTCTTACTGCCGCTTTAACACCATCCACCAGGGTTGTAATGACCACCATAGTATACTATTTAGTAAATAACATGATACCAGAACAAAAAAATCCAATCACTGGAGCCTGAGATTTGGACTTTTAAATTGTAAGTAGAAAATAGCACAGAAAACTGAAAGTGCTAACTATGGTAATCTGTCTGCACCAGACCGGGAAAAAGTCACAAGTTCAGGTTGGTCTCGCTTAGAGTTGTATCTTATGTCCTTCTTGCAAGGCTTCACATCCTGCGTCCAGTTGTGTGGTGCTGCATCAGTTCCAATCAGGGACTACAAGGGCTGTGAGGCTGTGATGGCAGCTCTTGCATCAATTTGTGTCATATTGCATCAGTGCCAATGATGGGGCTGAGAGGGCTGCGATGTGAGGCCCTACTTTGTGTTTGCTGAATTTGTTCCAAAGAGGTTGTCTGTCAGTAGCTGTGAGATGGTGTGATGCAATGTCCTGTATTTGGTTCCATCATGGTGCATCAGGTCTGATGAAGCCTTCCATCAGCAGGTGCCGGGTGCTGTGATGTGGGGTCCTGCACTGGGTCGGGTTATGCTGCATTGGAGTTGATGGAACCCACAGTTGGGCAGGGAGGAGTACACTCTGATGCCAGCCAGGGGTCAGGGACCAGGAGTCCTGATTTTGGTTATCAAGACTCATTTCAAGCAGAGGCCAGCAGCAGAACTCAGGCATGTCCAGGCACTGTCACTGCAGCAGGTCAGCTGGGCATTTACAGGGATGTCTATGGAACTTGTTGTGTCCTGGTAGCTCATACAGGAAGTCAGCCAACAGCCACTGAATTCTCTCTGGGTAGCCTGTGGTGAAGGAAAGCAAGTCCAATCTTCCTTTTCAGACAGCAAGGGAGTCATTCAATGAAAGGGCAGTCCAGCAGGGAAGTACTTCTTCTGTAACTTCAATTGCTTTAGGAGTGTTCTGAAGAGTGGATATGGAGGTCCAATATTTATACTTGGTGCCAGTCTTTATGAAGGGATGTGACCCCCTCTCATACCACACATTTGGTTCTTTAAAGTTCTTCCCCTTCCCTCGTCAAGGCTCAACACTTTCTGTGGTGACAAAGTAGCAGGCAGGTCTGGTTTAAGGTTCCTTTGTGTGTGCAGGAAGCAAGGTCCTTTGAAAGTTAACTGTGGCTTGGTAGAGCCCCTCCCAGTTATCCTGCCAGAATGTCCCATCCTGTCCAAACCTATGCCCTCTTTCTTTTACTGTCTGGCAAACATACACAAACACTTACAGCAGAGTGTGGGCAAACTAGGCTGATTGCAGAAGCCCCCTAACGTTTTGTTCCCATTTTTCACTTATGCTGGTGTTTTTCTGATTATGATGGTGCCCTGGGCACTGCTAAATAGTCCCAGGGCCTGTGCCCTGATAAACACTGATATACAAATTAGGCCAATTATAATGTGCTGTACCAACCTGCCTATAAGTAACTAGTATATGGTAGGGCATGTGGGTTTAGGGGCCCCATCATAGGTACTACAACCATAGGTGTACTGCTGCAGTACCCAGTGTCATTCTAGAGGCAGGCCTGTCTTGCTGTCTGCTTTTAAGTAAAAATTAACCCCAAATTCAACTTTAGAATTAAAAGTACTTCCAAAGTCCTAAGCTACCTTTTTTTTGCATATGTCACCCCTACTGTGTGCCCTAGAGGCCTCTAGTGTTGGGTGCAGTGTAACTATAAGCAGAGACTTCATAAAAGATGGTTTTTAAGCCATGGCGAGGGAAAAATAGCTACATTTGTTTTCCCCAGGCTAACATGGGGAGACTTTATTTTAAAATAATGAAGTCCTATTTTTCATAGGAAGGAGCACAATATGGCATGTCTAGAAACGAAATAAAAGTTATACAATTATAATAAATCCAACAACTTGCCACTGTAGAATTTAATATAACCTGCACCTAGAAAGAGTTTTCAAACTCATTCTCAAAGTTGCCAGTTTCGGCTCTGTAGTGCCCTTCTCTGATTGGCCAGCCTGCCTTGATGAGGTGTGGGCTGAACATAAAGGAAGTGCCTGGGTAAGGAGAACTGACTCAGCAGTTGGTGAAACTGGTTGGGGGAGTGCAGCCAAACTGTAATTCAAAGGAGGGAAGTACATTTGGACCAGCAAGTGGACCTCTCCCATTTCCTGCAAACAGACAGCCTGGTGCCCCCTGATTAGATTAAGAGAGTGCTGGAAAGGGATGTGTTAAAAGAAACTTAGCCACACCAGTGGATGGTCTCAGCCAGACCTAACCTCTGAGATTAACTTTTTGCCATCTTGGATTTTGGGAGACTGTTGCTCCCTGGGGTGATTTTTGCCACAATTACCAGGAATTGATACTTTAGTGGGTGGTACAATGAGTTCCACGGGCCCACTACTAGCATTTAATACATAAGCCTGGGGTACTGGTAGTACCATTTACTGGGGACCTACAGTAAATGTAATGGGCCAATTAGGTTTAATCCAATTTTACCATGTTTGAAAGAGAGAGTACAAGCACTTCAGCACTGGCTAGCAATTGTAAAATGCATAGAGTCCTAAAGCCAACAAAAATGAATCCAGCAAAACAGGAGGGTCAAAGGTAAAAAGTATGGGGACTATTGCACTAAGAATGTCAGGTCTAACATGTTTTATGGATGCACATGTACAGGCAAACAAGTGGTCAGGAGGTGCACTGAATGTTTACCACAATGAGGTGGAGCAGAGTTAGTGCACACCCTGCTGAGGTCATCCCCTGCAAAAATGTCAGGCCCAGTCTTGGCCAAACCATGGAGTATATCTGAGGTATCATAGATGTTAGAGGAGTTTCTGCCTTGCTTTTGTTAGATCTATCAGCTGTTTTTGATTCCATCTTCCACTCCATTCTACTACAGCAGCGTAGGGCATCCAGGTTATGAGGCAAGTTCCAAGAGTGATTTTCTTGTTTCCTGCATGAGAGGACTAAAATGCTTGCCTTGTCCAACCACAAAGCTTTCCCTAAGTCTATTCTTACTGGAGCTCTTTATTAAGTCCTACTCTTTTTAATCTCTGCTTGGCACCTTTGGTCCACCAGATTGTCTTTCAGCTTCTCGTTCCATACCTATTCACAGATTCCCGTCTTCTGAGTATTATCAGAAAAAAATCCCTTTTCTTACATCCACCTCAATAAAAGATTTGATTCAAGCTCCATTTTGTCCAGGATGAACTATTGTAACTCTTTGTTGATAGGATTATCTGAATATCTTTTACAAATATTTCAGCTGCTTCGAAATTCTGCAGCAAGGTTGATCCTGGGACTATGAAAGGCCTTGTCGATTTCCAATGAAGAAATGCAATGCCAATGTCATCCAGCAGGGCTTTAAGTGGGATATAAAAGTGGAATGTCTCTACAAATGGCATTGGTTGTGTCATTAAGGGTGTAGCTTAAACATGTAAACTAAATTCATGTTATTCCCATAGTGTATCTCATGACTTCAATGCTCATCCTCTCATCTCCTTCATTTCACCACCTGGAGAACAAACACACTCACTCACCTGTAAGCACTGCATTCTGTTTACTTTCACATTGTCAACATTTTGACCACTGTTTATTTCCTTCACATGCATTTGCACAGAATCACAATTGCAACTGAATACATGGCCAGTGCTCTGAGTGCTCTACAGAGAGGCCAAGAATTGGATGACCATGTATTCTAAACATTTTATTGCTCCACTGACAGCCACTGTGAAAAACCAACACCTGGCTTCAGCATCACCTCTGCAGCTCTCGATCATGGCCCATTATAAAAACCTGGAGGTGACGTAGTTCAAAGTATGCACTACAAGAGTACCATACCACACACAAAAAACATGCAGAAATGCAATATCCGGAAAATAGTTAGTACTCTTAGGGAATGCAATATTATGCAAAACATATTAAATATAAATATCAAATAAATCACTGACATTGTTTACCTTAAAGTTTTTTTTACATTCCAGTAAACTTAAGGACATGAATGTAGGGCCTGATTGGAACCTGTTTCAATGTCCCTTTTTAATCACTACTGAGTCTCAGTCCCGGAAATACCCTGCCCACTTAAAGCCCTATCTTCCAGTCATCAAATAATGCTACTTCAATCCACTATGTCTGTGTTGGAAATTGGGTTAGTTGTTGAGGGGTTGAAACCCTACTTAGGCAGCAACCACAATTGTTGTCCAGGCAAAGCGCAAGCAAAGCCCAAGTTAACCTGTGTTTAACCAAGGATAGCTTGCCAAAAAAGCAGCCAGGCTTAACTTAGAGGCAATGTGGAAAGCATTTAGCAGAACCAAAGAATATTAAAGTGAAAACCCTATGCAAGAAAAATCCCAGACCAATTAAGAAAAATATAGCAAAACATAATAAATTATTTGAGACCAAAATGACAAAATTGAAATCAGTAGACAAGGAAGAATTTTAACATTGATGGTAAGTATAGAGCCTCAAAGTACTAAGCGCCCCTCGTTATTTTGTGAGACCAAGTGAAATTCACAAGTTCAGGCCAACTGTGATGGAGTGTGGGCTGGATACAAGGGCCAGGTTAGTCCTGCCGAAAGAGTTACTTTCTAAAGTCTGGTGCAAAGTTCTGTTCATTGTGGAGGGGGCGATGAGGAGCAGGGGGAGCTTTAAGGGTGTTTTTTGCTGTAGTGCAGAGATCAGGCTGTGCATTGAAGATTCTATTTCTACCCCCAGAGGTGCTTGGAATTTCCTGCCTCCCTGTCCTGGCCCCATTTTGTCTCGGGCACAATGGACTAGTGATAAACCATTTGCAAGTGGACCCAAGGAGAGTCTTTGTGATGTGCAAGTATGATAGGGGACAGCTCTGCTCCCCTATCAAGTTACAGATGGCCCATCCAGCCAACACCTATTCCCTATATGTCTCACGGTCCAGCACTTTTAGACATAGACTAACTGCCAGCTATACCTGACACCCAACTCAGGATACAGGCAACAGGCACCAAATGGTCAGGACAAGGAAATTACACATTTCTAAATGTGGCATTTGCAGAATATTAAATTACAATTCTTTAAACACCAAACTCAACATTCCTATCTGCTCCCAATTGAATGCTATCACTTACTAAATGATAATGTAATATGTTACCCTATTACCTAGTTACCCTAGTTACCCTATGGGAGGGGTAGACCTTGCAGTAGAGAAAAATTAATTTAAGAGTTTTTCAATACTGGGACATGTAAAAGTTAAAGTTACACGTCAAACATTTTATACACTGCACTCTGCCCTATGGGCTGTTTAGGGCTTACCCTGGGGGTAACAGATATTTATTAATAAGGAAGATTTTGCCCTAGCAAAAAGTTTACTTTGCTAGTTTAAAGTGGAAGTTTACAACTGCATACACAGGCTACAATGGCAGATCTGGCTTAAACTGCTGTTCAAGTGGGTGCAACTATGAGTTCTGCAGACCCACCAGTAGCTTTTAATTTACAGGCTTTTTGTGCATGTAGTGCCAATTTACTAGGGACAAACAATAAATTAAAAATATCAAGTAAATATGAACAAAGTTTACCACATTTAAACGTGAGAGCACTTTAGCACTGGTTAGCAGTGATAAAGTGTGCAGAGTCCTAAAAGCCAACACACATGGATCAAAAAGCAGAAGGCTGAAGGCAAAACGTTTGGGGAGTCCCAGTCTGTTGGACCTGGGGATGACCAAGTCCAACAGCCTGTGTGGCAAAACAATCTACAGTTCTGGCCAGGAAACCTATATGTCTTCTTTGTTCACCATGTACCAGTCTTGACGTGTTTTAAAACCAAAGCATGCTTTTTTGGTAGAAACTCCGAAATTCATAAGAGCAAGAATGGGTTATTGTTCTTTGGCTTTCTGTTTTTGAATCATCTATTTTTCTGAGTTATTACTAGATCGATGCTCCTTTTCTTCCACCTCACTAAGGCTGAGTGACTTTTCACTGAAGTAGCTGTTGTGCTTTTATAAATACTCTTAATGAATCAATGAAGGGGGTCCCATGGACACCAGAGCCTTCCCCTTAAAGGAGATGTAGTCACTAGCGCTCACTCATAGGAGGATCTCTGCACCAATTTTTTAAACAAGCTTCATTCCTGCCTCCACAGAGAAAGATGGATAAACTGTTTAACAGCAGAGACAGTGCATGATGTCTATAATATCGGTCCAGGTGAGTTAAACCCTTTGGGTCTCAGGAATAATAAGCCACACTATCACACTGAATTAAATTCTGATGCCTGTCTCACCCATCTAGTGGCTCGTGATTTTCAATTCACTTATAGACAGCACCTGTTATATATTTTCTAGTCACATGTGCACCTTTAATAGAGGCCCCATAAATGTTACTTGTCAATATTGCATATACAGCATATGCATAAACGTATGTCCATAAGAATATGCCACAACCCATGCACATCACAATGTTTAACACTTACAATGCGTATATACTACTGCACTGTCATTTTATGTGGATGCATGCCGTGTAGACTTTACATACAACTCTGCATTACAGGGATACAGTATATTCTGTCTATCTGCCCAGAAGATAGGTCTGCAGCCAATCTTTTCGGAATAGAAATATTGTTCAAAATCATAAACTACAATGCTAGTGGATGCAATAGTTAGTGTTTATCAGTTCACCGTCTTTGAAGCTCATTCACCAAGATTATGCATTACAATGCCAAAAGCTGTGCAGAGCATTGTGACTCCTCACAAAATGCATAGAGCCACAATATTCATGACTAACCAGCTCATCACACACAAGGCCATGAACTACTTCCTTAGAAAACAACGTTCTCATTGCTATCATGCTGGTGAAGCCAATGTATGGCTTCCTCGTAACATACCAGTCCCTGAGCACCTTCACCAACGAAGTGCACAGTTTTTGCCCTTCGGGAAGTTTGCAAAGTTTCCAAGATTGATTATGCGTTGCCTGTGCACCATTTAATTTCTGTACATTTCAAGATCATTTTCAAATCATTGGATCTAATACTCACTGTAATAGAACTCTGTCAGAATGGAAAATATGTGCACTTTTTTTCTCTGCAGGTTTAGTTGTTGATGATGAAGTATTCAGATGTCCCTTGCGATGTTTGTGGTTGTCTTCATTTCTTTGTCTGTAAAAGATCTACATTTATGAGTATTTTCCCTGCTTGCATCTGTTTATATCAGCCACAAAGAGTTTGATCCACTTTTGTAAATAAAGAGCATCTACGTAGACTTCGTGAATGTTTCCCCTTTTTCCCTGTCCATTTTTTCACCTCACTCACTGTATCTATTCAAATGTGTACATTTTCGTAGCACACAAGTCATTTGTCTAACATGTCCCTTTAGTTACCCACACAAATCAAGGCATGCATTCTTTGTGCTTGCATTTGTTGTGTATGCTTCAATCCAAAAAACGTCTGTCCTTGATTTGTATAACTTTTGCACATTTTTCTAAACTGATTACAGAGCAACACTTCTAATTGAGACTATGGCCTGAGGCATTTACGATGACAAAACCAAGTAGTATTCTGTTAGACACCTGTAAGAAGTAGATCTTCGTTCACGCTCCCTCATAACAAATTAAATGGCATATTTACATGAGGACTGCGCTATGCTTGCACCACACAACATGGTACATGCGTGGCACAAACCTCTTAGTCAGATTTTCAAGCCACTTAGCATGGTTTGAATGGCTTCAAAAAGAGTAATTCAAGGCAATGCAAATCACTGTGTTGCATTTCTGTGCAAAGGCAGATATTCCATGGGCACTGTATGGGTGTTCCCATGCAACTCTCATGGTTTTTGATGCATTCCCAGATTTGCCAAACCTGGGAGTATACATATGACTTTTGTGACGCAGTGCAGCGCTTCAAGTGACCTTGCTGCTCTCTCTTGCATCAGACGCAATGGCCAAGAATGCGCTGTACGTATCCAGTATGGCATATTCCTGGCCATATTTGATAAAAACAGTGCATTTCTGCCCTTTTCCTGTGATGCAGGGAAGTGCAGCAAGGTGGCTTGCTGCACTGCCCTGCACCACCAACGTCATAAATATGCCCCTAGCTGTTTATTTTGGGCCCCTGTGCAAAATATTTGCACTTGGATTTCAATTACAGGTTTTGTATTAATTATCAGATTCCCAGCAATTCTTTTCAGGTAAAGTTCGGGAGGTGAAATCTGACAAATTGCACAAGGGGAGAATGGCGAATCATTCCCATAACGTACCGAAATCCACATATTATGTCCCATTTTAAAGGGGAAAACTTGTAACAGGCGACAAGTATCACGCCTTTCAAAATCCCATGCTATCGAATTTTAAAAGGTGCAACAGTTATGGGATCCCCAGCTGGCCAGTCGTAATGACGACCAAAGAGGGATACTGTATGTTCTCTTGTTGAACATATATGTTACTATGTTGTTTTAATACAATGCTAAGTCTCGTAATACCCTAAATTAAAAAGCAGATCCCTCAAGATGGTTATATGAATGTACCATTACAACACCCAGGAGAAATCCTCTTTCCCTTCAGTGTTCTAACAACACAGAAATTCGACTTAGAATAATTTACATGAATTAAGGCCATGGGAGATGTAAATCTCCTCTCCTTAACGCATAAATAATCATAAATCTCTTCTGATAGCTTTTCCCAATATGAAATCAAGTGAAGATTTCTTAAACGCTTAATGGCTGATTTTCCCTGAAGATGAAAGTTCTAAGTAAACCGACTTAATTAACAATTAATTTGCTCTAAGCTTCTGCCCGAATTGTTCATTTCTTGCCCAGTCCCTGATCAATTATTTTGGCAGGAAATGATTTGCAGGACACGAAGCAAATTAATTAAGATGACAAACCAATTTCGTTTTCTTGTAATTTAAGTTCAGTGCTTTTGGTAAAGTCGTCATAAAAAAGTGAATAACACAATCTCCTCTTTTGATAGAACTATTCTCACAGAAAATCTATTAAAGTTGTGTGGTTGTGTGGTTCACAAGTAGAGTGCTACATTGCAAGCCGTAATTTCTGTGCATCTTCACAAAAGCACGATTAAGAATACACAATTAGCATTGAATAATCCACCCAACAAATAGTAGTTGAATAAACAACGGTCGATACGATTGCTTAATCATCTGAAACATTGGTGTCATAAATGCAAACAGAGAGTCTGGGGAGCAAGAACTGCAGAACGGAAATGTTACAGTCAGTGGTTACTTTGGGAAAAAAACAAATGCCAGGGCCTTTGTCAGGAGCCCACTGCTCCTGCGCCATCCATTGTCCCTGCAAGTGCTGCCAATGACAGTACCAACAGAACTACTAACCATCGCACTTCTACAAGTACGAGAACTCAAAATATTGCAGGCCCCCAATGCTATAACAATGGCTTCGGTGGCAGGTATTAGTTATTTTAATTGTAGGTTGATTTAATAAATAGATGTTCTTCTGCTCAACACTAAATTAAAGAAACAGCTCCAGCATGTAGCAAAACGTTATAAGTGCCAGTGTTGACAATTAAGTGCCAGTACCCAGCACAGGAAACCACCTGTTCAAATTGAGCACTGGTTACAGTACCACAAATGTGGAATGTATGAGGGAAAGTACATGCCTCGTTGTATCACACAGAGAAAAGCAATCACATTTGTTAAACAGATGCTTATTCAATAACAAGTGTTAATCAAAGAATAGTGGCCTACCAATACTGTAGTAACACTTAGTGAAGCAAAGATTTGCCTTTAAGTCACTAATGAGCATTACAGAACCACATGAGTAGAGATATATACAACACAGAAATATTGCTACATCTTCAAAAAATATTAGTATGGATCATTCATCCTCTAAATGCTGGCCATTTTATTAGCGACGTGCAGGATTCAGTTTTGTAATCGATGTCAAAGACTGCACTGTAGAAGTATCTTAAGAAATACTCGACGTTCTGAATAGGGCTCTACAAATCAATGGGACATAAAACATTCCATAAATCACTATAATGGTAGTCTCTACGGTTCCATAGTTTGTGTATAATGTCATGAATGATCCCATCAATGAAGCTGGTCTCCTATGACCTTTTCTCGACTTTCCTTTATGCTATGTCTCAGTACAATTATATGGGCGGTCACACATTCTTTCCAGGAGAGCAGCAAGATGGTGAGTCTTCTTCCATGCCCACATGAAGTGTGGCACTACCATAAGTTCAAAGAAGTGCTCCTATGTTCCCTAGTTGTGCTATTACGATCCCTACTGCAAGTGTAGGGCTACAGATGACCATTGTTTCCCAGTACCACCACTGAGGTCAAATCACAGCCCAGCAACATTTCATGTGGAGACTACACGCCCTAAGATCATTAGCCAGCTGCCACTGTGACAGTGTAAATAGTAGCTCCACCTAAAGGCATGTCATCAGGAGATCAAGATTAAGGGGGATCAGACACTTGTCACAGCTGTTGTATTTCTAGAGAAGCAAAGCTTTTTAAATGACTGGGACAGAAAATTAGTCCGGGCACCCACCATAATAAAAGTGACTCCCATTACTGAGTTGGAGAATTAAAAAGTGGCCCATGTTGGTCAGTTCTGAACTTGTAAAGACACTGTTTAAGTGTTTTGCAAGGTGTGGAACAGTGCATGAACTTGAGCTTACAGAAGGAATTGTTTGTTTTAAAATCAGGGAAATTAATAGTAAAAAGTGGCCCACCAGACCATAAAACAGGCACATAAATAGACAAACAAATTGGCCAACACACTGACCTGTCAGACCAGCCGTTCACGAACTAATGGATTGTCCTATATGCCATTCTGTTCATGGCCTTGTGGAATTTAAACACACAGAGCCTGACTACGACCTTGGCGGATGAGATACTCCATCACAAATGTTTGTGACAGAGTATTCCTTTCGCCAAGGTCGTAAGTAGGCTCACAGTGTCTTGAGCCCTTTTTAATATAAAATGGTACATAAACTTTTCAAATCACTCAGAAGGATGCAGAATTAATTTAATATCTGATTTTCACTTGTGTGCAGAAATGCTTCTTGCATCAGTGGATTCTTGCTAATGTGGGAGCCAAACCCCATTATTCACCTGAACCCCAATATTTGATCACCCCGAAATTTTACCAAAGAAATATGGCTCCAGCTTTTCCAGTTGATCATGTGGTTAGAGACCACACTCGTGATCAGGAATTCAGGATAACACAATTTAGCAGAGCTAAATATAAATAGATATTAGAAATGTAAAGACTCTAGTTCTAGGCCAAAACAAATCAAAAAGTGAATTTTAACACAGAGAAAGTGAAATGTGGTAGAGAAAAAATATTCATGAAGTGCCGTTAAAACTAAAAATACAAAATTACACTATACATTAAAAATCATAGAACCCATGAATCCCTAGTTAACAGAAATCAAGAAAATATTCTAAATGTCAGAATCATAAAGCGTAAAGGCAAATTCCATATAAAGTCTAAGTCAAAAATGAACATAGTAAAATCAGTCTCCAGTAACAGAAGTCTTAATGACAGCTGTAAAATCCAACAGAACCCCAAGTCTATCTAAATTCTAAGCCATGCTGTTAGAAATGGGGTCTCTAGTTGGCAGAGGTATAACCCTTTTCCAAGTAGAGACCACAATCCTAGTCAGAGTAAATGACACACAATCCAAATTATCCTGTGCCCACCCTCTGGTAGCTTGGCACTGAGCAGTCAGACTTAACTTAGAAGACAATGTGTAAAGTATTTGTGCAATAAATCATATAGTCACACAGTGAAAACACCAGAAAAATAGACCACACAAGTTTAGAAAAATAGATAATATTCATCTGAATAAAATAAGGTCAATATGACACAGATTCAATGAGCACAATTTGAATATCACTTTTGAAAGGTTTAAAGGAGTCTTAATCCTTGGGAATAAACAAATGGCTCTTACCCCAGTACCTGCTATGCGTCAAAAATAATGACGGACAGAGGCTGCATAGGAGCAGATGTGTGGAAAAATAAGCTGTGCTTTGGATTTTCCGGCGCAACACAGACAATGCGTTGTTTCTTTCCATACTGAAAGGGGCTTGCATAGTTTTTCGGCACACAGTCTTGATTCCTCACTGCGATGAGGGTAAATTTGAAGGCCCTGGGACGATGCAGGGAAATCATTAATGCGCTGGAAGAAGGCACGGGTGATGCGTCGATCCGGTAGGCGTTACGTCAAAATTTCCAGTGTAAGGCAGGCGTTGCACCAAATTTCCACTCGGGAAGTCAGACTGCGTCTTTGGTTGCAATGCAGGCTTTGCGTCAATTTCAGCAGGCAGTGCATTGATTTTTGATGCACATGGAGTTTCCTGAAGAGATTAAGGCCCTCATTACAACCTTGGCGGGCGGCGCTGGCCATCCGCCAAGGTTGAACCGCCGAGCTGCCGCCAATGTGGCCACAAACCCGCCGGCCGCATTACAACATCCCCGCTGGGCTGGCGGGGATGTCAGCCGTAACATTGCAGTACGGGTCCTGATGGAGCCGGCGGTGTTGCGGCTGTGCGATGGGTGCAGCTGCACCTGTCGCGCTTTTCACTGTCTGCTGTGCTGACAATGAAAAGCAGGGTGGGGCTGTGCCTGGGGGCCCCTGCACTGCCCATGCCAAGTGCATGGGCAGTGCAGGGGCCCCAAGGGGCCCCGTGACTCCCCTTCCCACCAGCCTTTCCATGGTGGTCTCTACTGCCATGGGCAGGCTGGCAGGAAGGGGAGTCATAATCCCCAGGGCAGCGCTGCTTATAACCGCTGGGACAACGATGGCAGAAAACCGCCGGTCCAGGCGGTGCGACCGCGACACTACTGCTGTGGTCAAATATATGGTGATTTGTACCGCCAGCCTCATGACGGTACGATCGCCAAAACAACCCTGGTGGTCTTTGACCGCTAGGGTTGTAATGAGGAACTAAGTCTTTTTGGCCCTCAGACTTCAGAAAACAGGGGGCAAGCTCAATCCAAGCCCTTGGAGAGCACCTCTGGGGAAGGCAGAGTCCTTCTCAGAAAGGTCAGTGGCCAGCAGGGCAACTGCAGGGCAGCAGTCCTTCAGAGCAAAGCAGGCCAAATGAGTCCTTTGGGCAGCCAGGCAGTTCCTCTTTACAGGATGCAGGTGTAGATCCAGAAGTGTCTGAGTTGGTGGGGTCAGAACCCAGTTTATTTACCCAAAAATGCCTTTGAAATGGGAGAGACTTCAAAGAGTGGTTTTGAAGTGCACAAGTTTCCCTTTCAGTACAGTCCTGTCTCCAGGGTCCCCATAGGGAGTTTGTCAGTCCATTGTGTGAGGGCAGGCCACTAGCCTTTGAAATGTATCAGGCCCTCCACCCTTCCAGCCCAGGAAGACCCATTGAATATGCAGATGAGTTCAGGTGTGACTGGGTGTCCTGTATTTATGGTTGTCTGGGTGAAATGCACAATGGAGCTGTCAACCAGCCCAGCCCAGACATTGATTAGAGGCAGGCTGTGAGGCACAGATGGTTTTTAAGTGCAACAAAATGCTCACTCTCTAAAAGTGGCATTTTTAAAATAGTAATATAAAATCCAACCTCACCAATAAGCAGAATTTTCTATTACCATTCTAGCCATACCGAATATGACCTGGTTACCCACAGTAGTGGAAGATGAATTTAGGAGTTTTGCACTACCAGGACATATAAAATACATATGTACATGTCCTGCCTTTTGCCTAAATAGCACGCAGCCCTATGGGTTGCTTAGGGCCTACCTTAGGGGTGACTTACATGTAGAAAAAAGGGGAGGTTAAGGCTTGGCAAGTACTTTTAAATGCCAAGTCGAAGCGGAGGTGAAACTGCACACACAGGCCTTGCAATGGCATGCCTGGGACATGGTTAAGGGGCTACTTAGGTGGGTGGCACAATCAGTGCTGCAGGCACACTAACACCATTTACTTTACAGGCCCTGGGCACTTGTAGTGCACTTTACTAGGGACTTATAAATAATTTATAGATGCCAATTGAGTATGAACCGATGTTACCATGTTTAAGGAAGAGAGCATATGCACTTTAGCACTGACTAGCAGTGGTGAAGGTCACAGAGTCCTAAAACCAGCAAAAACAGTATCAGAAAAGTAGAGTGAGGCAGGCAAAAAGTTGGGGGATGACCACCCTAAGGCTGTCAGGTCTAACATGTGTTCCCCCAGCTGAAAGTGGGGAGAGCTACCCAACCCCCTGGTAGCTGTAATCACTAAGGCGGAAGAATATGAAGAGACCATCAGCACTAGCGTGGTCAGTCCCTGGGTGATGCTACACCGTAAAGTCCATCCCCTGTAGGGAAATGGACCACCTCAAGAATTTAAGATTTTCACCCCTCATCTGCATGAACCATTTGAGGGGACTGTGGTCTGTCTGAAACCGGTAGTGAGTCCCAAACAGGTATGGTCTCAGCTCCTTCAGTGCCCAGTGCTATAACTCATTTTTAGGGCCAGAGAAATCTTCCATCTTCTCCCTCTCCAACCACCCTTCGGAGATGATCATCAAAAAATGAAACATCTCTCCTACCTTTGCACATACAATCTGCACATCTACACCATCACTTCCTACTTGAAAATCACACTTTTGGTAAATGGTAGAAACCTCATTCACAATACAATCTTTCCTATAATGTTGTTTATTAAATGTAGGTAATTCACTTAGCATTCTGCTGAGAGAAGGGGAGAGATGATTTTGCAGCAAGACACTGATGGACATAGGAAGGAGTAGGAGATGGTGGAACAGACCATCAGAAATGTCACATCTATTGGAAAAATGATGTGTCACCCAAAATGTGGCATAACTGTTTTTCTCATTACCTACCCTTCTAAATGAACTAGGCAATTCATATGATTTGCAACTTCATTATTTCATAGGTGATTACTCTTTGCATCATAAAAACACTAATTAAGGCAAATATTTTTCACAAAAAATGTGCGTTTTTTTCATGCTTTCGAAAATGCTACCATATTCGTCCCTAAATTGTGAATTGCATGCGCACTGTCCTGGAGGCAAGTATTTCTGCATTTTTGTATTTTTCTTTACACCAGTCTCAAAGTTAATGGTCATATCTCCAGCATCCTCTTAGTTAACTAAGTACAGCCAAAGCCATTTAACTGTGGTTATACATTTTACATTTAAACTTGCTATGTTGTTTGAGGATAAAATGCAAATATAGTATTGTTACTTTTTTGTCATCGTAATGCTCAGTTATCCCTTCACTTAAAAACTTGTGAAATTAAACACTCACATGGCCCCCAACTGCTTTTGCACCTATATTGTTGAAATCGGCAACAGCAAACTAGGAAAAACAAAACTTTCGACAAAACTATGGGTAATTAGCGTTCCACGTTCTCCTTGTATTTGAAGGTTAATGAGGCATCGCTAATTAAACATTCACCACGTGTGGTCAGATGCCCACGAGACGGTATCCTTTTTCGTGTACCCTTGGAGAGAAAAGCTTAGCTTGGAAAGATTTACTATCAGGGTCTCATTTCAGTTTCTCTGTGCTGAGCAGATCTTTACTGAAATGAAATAGCCAAAAACGGCAGAGGCGACGACCTAAAGAAAACGTCTTCGTTCTTCTGTATGCGATCGAGCACTGATTACCTGTGATAAGGGGGTACAGTGTAAGAGATGATGATGCTGGATGCATTCAGTGGAACAACACCGGACTTTCTGTGAATGTGCTTGTTATCTCGGGAGTTTTGTGTGTCTGTTTACACATTGATAATACCCCTCACATTATCAGGGCAATAGGTTTTTCCAAAAGTTAATTTGGGTTCGCAAATGTCAGATTGCTTCTTTTGCAAAAATCAGTACAAACCTCTATAGCAGAGTATATGGATGAGGTATTTTCTGAAAATACGCCTACCTGCAACTTCAAACTTACTTAAGCAAAGAAGGGTAGCTTTATTTTAGTTGCATTTGTGCGTGGTGCTACCGTGTGAACCTAATGATAGGGTCAGTATGCTTTGTTGCTTGGGGTTAGTATCATGGGCTGAAGATCAGATTTAGCTACTGAAGTTCACTGCTTGATGTAAAGAGAGATATTGGAGGATGTTAGAAATGTTTTCTCTAGTTGGCAGTCGATTTGCACCCTGTCCAAGTAGGGACCCTCACTCTAGTCAGGATAAGGGAGATACCTGTTCAGACAACCTCTGCTTACCCCCTTGGAGCTTGGCATGAGCAGTCAGGCTTATCTCAGAAGCAATGTGTAAAAGATTCGCACATAACACACAGTAATAAGTGAAAACACTACAAAAGGACACCACACCAGTTTTAGAAAAATAGCTAATATTAGCTATATTTATTTGTGTACCAAAACGATAAAAATCCAACATACAGTGCTAAAGATATGAATTTTGTAAGATTTAACTTAAAAATACAGTTCCTTGAAGTTGATAGCTCCACCTGGGGCTATCACGGCGTCTTGATCAACATAACCAGCAGATCAGGCCTGCTGTGGTGTCGCAGGCCAGCTACGGTGTCGGCAACATCCACAAACAGTACCTTTAGATTTGCAGAGTGTTGTGATCCTCGCGGTGAGCTCCGGAGAGCGATGTCGCTGGCGTCGTGGTGAAGGTTCCAGAGTCGATGCGGGAGTAGTCGGGCCATTGGAGTCACATGTGTTGCGGATCGAACTCCGGGCTGATGAAATCAGGAGCACTGGCGTAGATGGCGTTGTGGCTGCAGTGCGAAATGGGATGATGCGACGTGTGGTGCCCACAGGTCAGGGTGCAGGCAGCGGCTTGATGACGGCATCCAGCGGCGTTGGTGAGACCAGGGCTGCGGTGTGAACTGGGGCAGTTTGACGTGAGTGTGTCACCAGGTCACGGTGCAGCAAGCAGCGTCGTCGTTGCTGAAGTGCTGTTGTTGGCAGGCCCAAGTCGGCGGTGCAGATCGGGATGGGCTCCGTGTGGTGTCCATGGGTCACGGTGCAGACAGGTACGTCTGTTTATGACAATGGAGTCAATGGTGCTGGAGTCAGTGGCCCGGGGCTGCGGTGCAGGATGGGACAGTGCTTCATGCCCACAGGCCGTGGTGCAGGCACGGGCGCTGGTGTGAGCAGAAGCGGCACCGTCGGAGATGCCCAGGCTGCGGTGTGAGCAGTTGATGCTGGAGTGTGAACCAGGGCTCAGTGAAGTTGTCCGATTATGGCGTCAGTGGAACAGAGTCACGGTGTGAAGCAGGGCAGTGCGGCTCCATGCGGTGTCGGAAGGTCACGGTGCAGGCCACCGGCATCATTGACGGAGTTGCAGTGATTTTTCCCCTTGAACAGCACAAAACACACAGTTCCCAGTGTTGTAGGTAGTATTTGATATCTCTGAGACTTCCAACAGGAGGTAAGCTCTAATCCAAGCCCTTGGAGAACTTTCTCAAGCAGGATACACAGCAAAGTTCACCCTTTGCTCTCTTTGAAGGCAGAAGCAGCAACTGCAGGGGTATCCAGCAAAGCAACACAGCAAAATGACAATACTCCTCCTCCAGATCTTTAGCTCTTCTCCTTGGCAAGGTTCCTCTTGATTACAGAAAGATTCTAAAAAGCTGGGGTTTAGGGTCCAATACTTATACCACTTTATGCCTTTGAAGTTGGCAAACTTCAAAGCAAAGTCTCAAGTGTTTGTAAGATCCTTCCTTGTCCAGGCCAGGTCACAGACACACACCAGAGAGTTGGAGACTGCATTGTATGAGTGGAGACAGAGCTTTTTCATGTGTGAGTGACCCCCCATCCCTCGACACTAGCTCAGGTGGCTCATCATGATGTGCAAGCTACACTCCAGCTCTATTTGTGTCACTGTTTACAGGAAATTCACAACAGCCCAACTGTCAAACTGACCCAGACGTGGAATCCACAAACAGGCAGAGTCACAGAATGGTTTAAGAAGAAAATGCCTACTTTCTAAAAGTGGTGTTTTCAAACTGACAATCTGAAAACCAACTACACTAAAAGATGTATTTTGAAATAGTGACTTCTGAGACCACAAACTCCAAATTTCTATCTGCTCTCAAAGGGAGGTTGCACTTAAGTTATTTAAAGGCAGCCCCCATGTTGACCTAAGAGAGAGATAGCCCTTGCAACAGTGAAAAACAAATTTGGCAGTATTTCACTGTTAGGACATGTAACACACATCAGTGCATGTCCCACCTTTAACATATATTGCACCCTGTCCATGGGGCTACCTAAGGCCTACCTTAGGGACGCCTTACATGTATAAAAAAGAAAGGTTTGGGACTGGCAAGTGGGTACACTTGCCAGGTCAAATTGTCAGTTTAAAACTGCCCACACAGACTCTGCAGTGGCAGGTCTGAGCCATGTTTACAGAGCTACTTATGTGGGTAGCAAAATCAATGCTGCAGGCCCACTAGTAGCATTTGATTTACAGGCACTGGGCACCTCTAGTGCACTTTACTAAGTACTTACCAGTAAATCAATCATATGCCAATCATGGATAAATCAATCAACAGTACAATTTATATAGGGAGCACTTGCACTTTAGCACTGATTTGCAGTGGTAAAGTGTGCAGAGACAATAAACCAGTAACAACAGACCTGAAAAACATTTGAGGATAACCCTGCAGAGAAGGTCATTTCCAACACAACCCCCTCCCAGCCTAAAGCCAGGGTAGGCCAATCAATACCTTGCTGGACTTCCCTGCTCAGGGCGATAGAACCTGGACAATGGCCTACTACTGCAGGGGCTCCTGACAGTTCTACGTCTCTCTGAGCCCAGGAGGATCCCTCAGTTATCACTCTCAGGGCCCACTGTTTTAACCCTGGGGGAACCCTTCTCCTTATCTGAGGACTCCATTTGTGCAGCATCTAACCTTACCCTGCTCACAGATGCATCCCAGTGGGCCGACAGTACCACCAGGACCAACAGTGTGATGTGGCCCCTTCCACCTCTGGGGTCTGACTTCAGTTCCCCTCCCAGGGAAAGCTCTGACCACAAGAATAACAACCAACAGAGGCCACTGACAGCTGTCAGTGTCAAGAGCCAGGCCCCAGGCAATCCTAGCGTCTTTATCCTCTGTGGTTTCGAAAAGTAGGGGGCAGTAAACCCAGGTGACTTGCATCCTTTTTCCATTTCATCTCCCTCCCTTGTTCAGCAGTGGTACCCTGAGACTGGCCACTCACCTTAAGGTCTGGACCCTCAGGCTGAGCAGGGGACAGGGCTGGGCTCTCGCACCTCCTGTCCCTCTTGCTGGAGTCCTGTACCTTCTGCTTTGGAGGGGTATCCCCAGACAACTGAACTGTGAGGGGGCCCCTAGGGGCCTCCCCAGTCACTTCCCTTGCACCTACGGCAAGTCATTCCCCAGAAGGCAGTCTATGGGCATCTGGGGACTGACTATGACCTGCCTCTGGGTCACCTCCCCACCCCACTCTAGAGACAATAGCAACATAGGGCAGAAGAAGTCCTGCCCATGGGCTAGTGTCACCCTACACACCTGGCCGGTAGACTGCTCTGGGGAGACATGCCTTTCCACCATCATGGTATGGCTAGCCCCACTGTCCCTCAGAGCAGTGACTGGGACCCCATTCATTGTTACCTGGTGGAAGTGATGACTCCCACCCTCAGGGAACACCATTTCACCCTATTGATCTACCGCCCAACTAAGGGATATCATGGCATCGTCTAGGACCTGTCCCTGGGGGCTACCTCCCCATAAGGCTAAAATGGCCACATCAATAGAGGGGCCAATAGTGGGGGTTGTCTTAGGACAGACAAAGTCCCCTTTCATGTGTCCTAACTGGGAACACTCAAAGCACTGGGTTGAAAATGGGATGCCCTGAGCCACCGCCACCAGATCCTTCCTCCCTCCTGTCAGAAGGTACCTGGAACCCTTTTACTCCCCCCTTATCCTGGGGTCCGTATGTGTCTCCCTTGACTTTCCTCTCCTTCTTCTGGGAACCCTACCCACTTTTGGCGGAGTGACCTCCATAAACCTTCTTGTTGACCCGGGAACTCACCCAGCAGTCCTCCTCCACAGCAAGCTTCCTGGGGTCAGTCAACTTACTATCAGTCAAGCGCTAGCACAGCTCTGCAAAACACAGACTTGACAAGTGCTCCCACACAATTAAGTTATACAGCCCCTGAAAATCTGTGATATTACTGCCCTTCACCCAACCATCCAGTACTCTACCGAAAACATCTACACATTCTAAACAGGTCTGGGACTCAGTTTTCTTTCTCTGTCTAAACTGATCCCTTTACTTGTCAGGAGTTGGGCTATACCTGGTGAGAAGGGCTTCTTTCATATCAGCGTAGGTGAGGTTATACCCCTTACCCAAAGCTTGCAAAGTGCCCCTCCCCTCATCTGTGAAGTGGTTCCAAAATTCTGCTCTTCAATTCTTCTCAGGGACCCCATTCATGTGGATGGATACCTCATATCCCTGAAACCACCTTTGTATGTCATCTCTCTTCTTGTACTCTGTCCGACGTTCATAGGAATGTGCACATTTTGGACTGACTGCACTGAGCAATTTCTGCCACCATAATTGCCGGATCTGCTTCTCACATCCAGCTCCTTTACTCTCAGCTCATGGTCCAAAAGCATCTTCTTCTCCTCCGTGGCTCACTGCTCCCTCTGAGCCTCAATTTTTAATCTCTCCAATTCCATTTGATGCCTCCTGGCTTTTCTCCTGTTCTCCAGCTCCTCTGGAGTGAGGCCTTTTGATCTGCCACTGCTGCTTGATCCAGGGGGCACCTCCCCCCCACAAGCTCCTACACCCTCAGGATATCTTCTCTAGGATTTGTGTCCACAGACTTTCAACTTTTATAGCTCTTCCTTTTTGGTGAGATCTCTGACCTGGATTTTGACAGTTTTGCAGACTGCCTTCAGTTCCTCCATGGTATAGGTTTCCAACCTATCCTCCTCAAAAAACAAATCCTGGGATGCAACTGAAAATGCTATTGACTGAGACATGTGTCATTGGAGTTCACTTGAACTCAAGATACAAAATATTTCAAAAACAAGAATCTTTCTGTTGCACATAGTGGTCTGCATATGGTACTATTGTACACCAATCACCTTAGGTAAAGTGCAAATGGAAGTCCTATCCTCACAGCTGCCAACCAATGTGAGAAACTAGGTCTCTAGTTGGCAGTCGGTTTGCACCATGGTCAAGTAGGGACCCTCACTCTAAACAGGATAAGGGAGATACCCGCTCAGATAACCCCTGCTCACCCCCTTGGTAGCTTGGCATGAGCAGTCAGGCTTATCTCAGAAGGAATGTGTGAAACATTTACACATAACACACAGTAATAAGTTAGAACACTATAAAAGGACACCACACCAAAATGTATCTGTGTAAAACAAGACCAAAACCATAAAAATCCAACATATACGGGGTCATTCCGACTCCCGCCGGCGGCGGTAACCGCACGCCCGGCAAGAGCCGCCGAATGACCGCGGCCTTTCTGGCTTTCCCGCTGGGCTGGCGGGCGACCGCCAGAAGGCCGCCCGCCGGCCCAGCGGGAAAGCGCCTTCAACGAGGAAGCCAGCTCTGAATGGAGCCGGCGGAGTTGAAGGCGTGCAACGGGTACAGTGGCACCCGTCGCGATTTTCAGTGTCTGCTTGGCAGACACGGAAAATCAATGTGGGGCCCTGTTAGGGGCCCCACGACACCCGTTACCGCCATCCTGTTGAACAGGATAACGGTAAGGGGGTCGGAATCCCCATGGCGGCGGTGCAAGCAGCGCCGCCGCGGAGGATTCCCTGGGGCAGCGGGAAACCGCCGGTTTCCCGTTTCTGACCGCGGCGGTCAGAATGCCCATGGAAGCACCGCCAGCCTGTTGGCAGTGCTTCCACGGTCGTTGGCCCTGGCGGTCGGTGACCGCCAGGGTCAGAATGACCCCCATAGTGCTAAAAGTATACATTTTGTAAGATTTAACTTAAAAATACAGATTCTTGAAGTAGATAGCTCAATCTAGGGCTATCACGGTGTTGTGATCAACAAAATCAACAGATCAGGCAAGCCGCAGTGCTGCGGGCCAGCTACGGTGTTGGGAAGACCCGCAGACATTACCTTTGGATTTGTAGTGCATCCTGATCCTCTCGTGAGCTCCAGAGAGCAGCGTTGCTGGCGTTGCGGTGTCAGTTCCGAAGTTGGTGCAGGAGTCATCGGGCCCTTGGAGTCACACGCATTGAGGATCAAACTCCGGGCTGAAAAAATCAAGAGCACTGGCGTGCATGGCGTCGGAGCTGCAGTGCGAAGTGGGACAACGCGATGTGTGGTGCCCACAGGGCATGGCGCAGGCAGCGGCTCAGAGACAGCATCTAGTGGCGTCCGTGAGACTAGGGCTGCGGTGTGAAGCAGAGCAGTGCGACGTGCTGTGTCACCAGGTCAATGTGCAGGCAGCAGCATTGTTGTTTCTGAAGTGCTGTTGTTGGAAGGCCCAAGTCAGTGGTGCGGATCAGGGCGGGCTCCATGTAGCGTCAACGCGTAGCAGTGCAGACAGGGACATCTGTTGACAACACTGGAGTCGAGGTTCTAGCATCGGTGGACCGGGGCTGCGGTGCGGGTCAGGAGCTTCGTGCTCCTCACAAGCAGTGTACACAGGCAACGGTGCAGGCAGCGGCACCAGTGCGGCAGGAGCGGCGGCGTCAAGGATGCCCAGGCTGCAGTGTGAGCAGGCGATGCTGGAGTGCAGGGCTCATAGGTCGTGTTGCGAGCTGCGGCTTGGTGAAGTCATCCTATGATGGCATCAGTGAGACCATGATCACGGTGTGTGGTGGGGCAGTGCAGCTCCATGCGGCATCAGCAGGTAACGGTGCAAGACAGCGGTGTCGTTGATGGCGTTGCATTTTTTTTTCCTTGAACAGCACAAAACACACAGTCCCCAGTGCTGTAGGAAGATGAAACTGAAGTCTTTGAGATCCCTGAGACTTCCAACAGGAGGCAAGCTCTAATCCAAGGGCTTGGAGAACTTCCTCAAGCAGGATACATTGCAAAGTTCACCCTTTATTATCTTTTAAGGTAAAAGCAACAACTGCAGGCGCATCCAACAAAGCAACACAGCAAAGGGACAGTACTCCTCCTCTAGCTCTTCAGCTCTTCTCCTTAGCAGAGGTTCCTCTTGATTGCAGAAAGATTCTAAAAGTCTGGGGTTTTGGGTCCAATACTTATACCCCTTTCTGCCTTTAAAGTAGGCAAACTTTAAAGCAAAGTCTCAGGTTCTTGTAAGATCCTTCCTTATCAGGGACAGGCCATTCACACATCAGGGGGTTGTAGACTGCATTGTGTGAGGGCAGGCACAGCCCTTCCAGGTGTGAGTGGCCACTCCTCCCTCCACTCTAGCTCAGATGGCTCATCAGGATATGCAGGCTACACCCCAGCTCCCTTTGTGTCACTGTCTAGAGGGAATTCACAACAGCCCAACTGTCAAACTCACCCAGACGTGGAATCCACAAACTGGCAGAGTCACAAAATGGTTTAAGCAAGAAAAGTGGCATTTTCAAATTGACAATCTAAAAACCAACTCCACTAAAAGATGTATTTTTAAATTGTGAGTTCAGAGACCTTAACCTCCAAATTTCTATCTTCTCTCAAGGGGAAGTTGCACTTTATAGTTATTTAAAGGCAGCCCACATTTTAACCCAGGAGAGAGCTAGGCCTTGCAACAGTGAAAAACGCATTTGGCAGTATTTTACTGTTAGGACATGTAACAAACATCAGTGCATGTCCTACCTTTAACATACATTGCACCCTGCCCATGGGGCTACCTAGGGCCTACCTTAGGGGTGCCTTACATGTATGAAAAAGGAAAGTTTAGTCCCGGCAAGTGGGTACACTTGCCAGGTCGAATTAGCAGTTTAAAACTGCCCACACAGACACTGCAGTGGCAGGTCTGAGCCATGTTTACAGAGCTACTCATGTGGGTGTCACAATCAGTGCTGCAGGCCCCCTAGTAGCATTTGATTTCCAGTACAATTTATGTAGGGAGTGCTTGCACTTTAACACTGATTAGCAGTGGTAAAGTGTGCAAAGACAAAAACCGGCAAAAACAGACTGGAAAAAATGGTAGGAAGAAGGTAAAGGTTTTGGAGATAACCCTGCAAAAAGGGTAATTTCCAACAGAGGAGAAAAGAAAGCATTTCAGTGGACAAATGCTATAGTCATAGAGAGGCTCCTGTAATAATAAACAAAATAAAATCCTCCTATCTTTGAATAGATAGAGGTAAGGATTTGTTTGTCATGCATCTGGAAGACTTTACACAAATTGAGGCTAATTACCACTGTTGGTGCGCCTTAACAATAACCATGACATTTTTAATAATATTAGTTATAACACATTTCTAAGTATCACTTTTTACCACACCTGCCATGTTATGTCCTCAACAAAACAGACCTTATTTTTATCAAATTAGTCATACTCATTGTAGCGTCCTCCCCAGTCTGTGTACCTGCCAGCGAATATGACACATAAGGAGCTGTGTATTACACATCTTTATTCATCTGTGTGTAGCTGCAAACTCAACATTATTAACCTGCATTCACTTAACCACTAACATCCATGTCATCAATCTGCGCAGTCTTTCAGGAGCCAAAAGAGTTCCGTCATTTCACACTCACACAACACATCCTTGGCGTGGTCTCCCCTAACGTTTTGCCTCTGCTTCCCAGGTTGCTGTTTTAGATACTCTGGACACTTACCACTGCTAACCAGTCCTAAAGTGTAGGTGCTCCTTTGTAAAATGTGTGTATAATTAGCTTTTCCATGATTGGCATATTTGATTTACTAGTAAATCCCTAGTAAAGAACACTGATGTTCCCAGGGCCTGTAAATCAAATGTTGCTAGTGGGCCTGCAGCACTGGTTGCACCACCCACATTAGTAGCCCTGTAAACATGGCTCAGACCAGCCACTGCAGTATCTGTAGGTGCAGTTTTAAACTGCTAATTCAACACATGGCAAGTGAACCCACTTGCCAGGCCTAAACCTTACCTTTTTATTCATGTAAAGCACCCCTAAGGTAGGGCCTAGGTAGCCCCATGGGCAGGATGCAGTGTATGTTAAAGGTTAGACATGTACTTGTGTGTTTTTACATGTCCTAACAGTGAAATATTGCTAAATTCGGTTTTCACTGTTGCAAGGCCTATCTCTATTAAAGGATACTAAGGGGGCTGCCTTTAAATATCTTTAAAGTATATATTTCCTTTGAGAGGAGATAGAAGTGAGGAGTTTGGGGTCTCTGAATTCACAATTTAAAAATACATCTTTTAATGAAGTTGGCTTTTAGATTGCTAGTTTGAAAATGGCACTTTTGGAAAGTAGGATTTTTTTTATTTAAACCATTCCGTGACTCTGCCTGTTTGTGTATTCCCTGTGTGGGTCAGTTTGAAAGTTGGGCTGTTTGTGAATCCCCTCTAGACAGTGAGAAAAAGGGAGCTGGGATGTAGCCTGCATATCCTGATGAGCCATCTGAGCTACAGTGGAGGGAGGGGTGGTCACTTACATCTGAATGGGCTGTGCCTGCCCTCTCACAATCACATCTCAAACCCACTGATGCATGCCTGAGGCCTGGCCTGGGCAAGGCAGGATCTTGCAAACAAAAGAGACTCCCCTTTGAAGTCTGGAAACTTCAAAGGCAGAAAGGGGTATAGGTATTGGACCCAAAACCCTGGAAAATTAGATCACTTCTGGATTCAAGAGGTATCTCTGCCAAGAAGAAGAGCTGAAGAGCTGAGGAGAAGTGCTGCCCTGCCTGTGACTGTGCTTTGTTGAGCTATCTTGCAGTTGCTGCTTCTGCCTGTGAAAGGGTACAGAGACTGGACTTTGTGGCATATTCCTGCTTGTGAAGAATCTCCAAGGGTCTCCTGTTTTGAAGTCTCAGGGCTATCAAAGACTTCCTCTTCCAGCACCTGGACTCTCTGCTGAGATTCCTGCCCTGCCAAGTGTTGCCCTATCCAGTCTCTGGGCCCTTGAAAGGTGAAGTTGGCAGATCAAAAGCTGAAAATCCATGCACAGAACGCTGTGTGGGGAAATTTTCACCATCTGCAATGCAGCTGATAAATGACATGCTGCCAGCTTCGCGGTTTAAAATCGACACTCCACCTGCACCGCAGCTGGGAGATCAATCCATCACAGCTGGAGAAATGACGATCAACACCAGCTTGCGGCTGCTGATAACGATGCAAACCCACACAGTGCGGTTTTCCAACACAGTGCAATCGGATTTTCCAAGCATTGTCACTAGGGTGCAAAGTCAACCCGACTCTGCTCCGATCCGAGGTGCCCCATCCAGAAATTGACACATCGCTCTCTTGCAAAGGAGGAAAACAATGCATCGTTGACCCGACCGGAGAAGAAACCATGCATGGCCTCCATTGCAAGGAAGGAATCAACGCATCGCTGCCTTTTCCACCGCACGCTCACCTGTGAGGCTTCTTTTTGACACTAACAAGGTACTTTGTGCAAAATCATCATTTCCATAGTTTTTTTTATAGAGTAAGACTCTTATTCTTTTGAAAATTCATATTTTAACTTGTGTATGTTGGATTTTCGCTGCTTTGGTCTTGTTTGATTTAGATAAATATTGCCTATTTTTCTAAACTGTTGTGGTGCCCATTTTGTGGTGTCTTCACTGTATTACTATGTGTGTTGGCACAAATACTTTACACAGTGCTTCTGACTTAAGCCTGCCTGCTTGTGCCAAGTTACCAAGGGGGTGAGTGGTGGTTATTCAGGTGTGTTTCTCCTTTGCCCTGACTAGAGTGAGGATCCTTGCTTGGACAGGGGGTAACCTGACTGCCAACCAAGGTTTTTCTCAGCGGTGAGGATTGGACTTGTATTTGTACTTAACATACAGTGATTAAGTGTACACTACTGTTTTCAGTGCAGATCATTATGTGACCACACACTACTTGTTTTTGCTTTTTTTTTTTTTTTACTATTTTCCTGCTTCCATATTTTTGGTGATCTTTACAGTATATTGATTCTTGAACTTCTCATTGGGAGCTTTTTTTTCTGCCTTGGAACTTTGCACTTTTCATTTGCCATCGTGTCTCAATCTGGAGCTGCACCAACTGGAGCTGTTTTTGAATTAGGGAAACTGGAAGTTCAATTGAAACAGTTCTGTAAGGTTCTTGCCTGTCTCATTAAGGACTCCACCAGGAAGGAGGAGCTGCAAATGGCACTGAGGACTTGGGTGACAGCCAAGGTGGCTGGGGGGCACACAGAGGAGGAAGAGGATGGGGAAGTGCAGAGTATATACAATGGTGCAGTGGATGTACCTGTTATGCCTGGGGGAGGGTCTCCAGGGCAGGTAGCAGTGTGTCGTCCAAGGGTCATACTCCTGAGGAGCTACATGACAGACAGACAGATAGGAGTCACCAGATGGAATTGTAGAGGCTCAAATTGGAGAAGGAAGAGAGAAGACTGGCCATTGAAGAGAACATGTTACTGCTGGCTCATGAGCTCAGCTTGAGGGAGCTGGACCATAGGAGCCAGTCCAGAAGGGTTGGTGGCAGTAGTACCTCAGTGCAGTCTGAACGAAGGGCACACATTCCTAAAGACTTAGTGAAGGACTAAAAGAAGGCAGATGACATATACTTGTGGTTCAAGGGGTATGTGTTTTTCTCTGCATATGAACCTGGTTCCTGAGGCACATTGGGGAGCGGATCAATGGAAGCACTTTGAGGTGGAGGGGAGGGACACTTTGACGTCCTTAGGGACTTACCTACACCATAATGAAGGAAGCCCTACTCACAAGATATGGTCTGACCCCTGAGCAGTATGACAGGTTTAGGTCCTACAAAAAGAAAGAGTCCCACACTTGGTTGGAGTGTGTAGATTCCTTTTGCAGGTCACTGGATGGCTGTGTGAAGGGCAGTAAGGTAACAATGTAGGTGGGGCTTTACAATTTAATCGCTTGAGAGCACTTGTATAGTCTTTGTTTTCCAGAGGTGTGGCGGTACCTGATTGAAAACAAATACACTGACCTCAGAAATCTTGCGCAGGAAGCAGACCATTGGGAGAGCACCAGGGTCCAGAAGAGGTATGGGGGAGACCGTGCCAAGGGTTGGCAGGGTCCCTCTCAGACAAAAGGGGGGGGGGGGTAAGGGTAAACAGAGGGAGTTCTCTGAAGAGTCCCAACCTAGTTCCCAGGGTAAGAATTCCCAGCCCCCCAGTGAGAAGAAGCCATGGTTATCCAAAGGGAAACATGTGGAGGCGGTCCCCGCAAGTGTTATGTGTGTGAACAGGTGGGTCATGTGAGAGAGGATCCCAAATGTCCCAAGGGGACACTAGCACCCACTGGAGCTCAGTCACAGGGTTTGGCCAGTGTAGCTCCTGGGGAGGAGTTGGTTCCAGGTGTGTGGGAGCCAGCTGAAATTACCCTTGTCTCACCTAGGGGACAGTGAAATGGTCCAGAGAACCCTTGTGCCTGAAAACACTAAAAAGTACAGGCAGTGGGTGACCATCAATGGACAGAGGGTAGAGGCTCTGAGAGGCACAAGAGACAGTGTGACTACAGTGAGGAGTCATCTGGTGTCTGAAGAGCAGATAGATCCCTGTGCACTTCACCAAGTAGTTGCAGTGGATAACTTAGAGCACCTGTGCAGAGTGGCACAGGTTCCATTTGAATGAGAGGGGGTCTCAGGTTCCTTGAAAGTAGCTGTGAGTCCAGACATGCCTGTAGATTGTTTGCTTGGCAATGACCTGGAGGATTCCCTTTGGAAGGAGGTGGAACACAAGTCACACTTGGAGATGTTGGGTCTGCCTGTGTAGGTGTGTGTGTCTACCTGGTCAATTGCAGCCCACCAGGGTGGTCAGAAGCCCCTGGAGCATTAAACAGTGGCCCAGGGGTCCGCCAGTAGGAGGAAGGGCAAGGGGAGCGGGAAACCAGCCCCAGAAGTTCCCACAGTCCAGGAGGAGGGTGAACTTGAGGGTGACACCCCAGAGCCTACAGGGGAACAGGTGGCTGAGCTGCGGGAGGTCCTTGAGCTGTCACTGTGGCAGCATTAATGGGGGGCCACCAGGGAGACATTCTGTGAGTCACAGAAAGTATGCCCTACTCTGGAGGGTTTGTGGCAGCAGGCTGCAGAACAGATGGGTGGCAAGGAGCCAGGATCACACCTGATCTATTGAGAGGACGACCTCCTATATAGTGAGCCTAAGGTTGCTGAGGCTGGGTCACCCTTTGTGCTGGTGGTACACATGTGCTTCAGAGCCTTCCTACTGAGTCAGGCTCATAACATGCCTTTAGCTGGACATTTGGGATAAGGCAAGACCTTTGACAGGCTTGTCACCCACTTTTCCTGGCCCCAAATGCACAGGCACTCAGATGTACACTCTGGGTCTTTCCAAACTTGTCAGACAAGTGGCAAGAGTGGAGGGAAATGCAAAGCTCTCCTCTCACCTTTTCCTGTGGTTAGTACCCCCTTTGAAAGGTTTGGCATTGACATTGTGGGGCCTCTGGATCCTAAGACAGCCATGGGCAACAGGTTTATCCTGGTCTTGGTGGACCATGCCACCCTGTACCTAGAAGCCATTCCTCTGAGGTCAATCACCTCCCCTGTGGTGGGTCATGCTTTGATAGGGATTTGTACCCGCATGGGGTTTCCCAAGGAAGTGGTATCTGATAGGGATATCAACTTCATATCTACTTAGAGGAAGTCTCTGTGGAGGGAGTGTGGGGTAATGTATAAGTTCACCACTCCTTACCACCCCCAAAGAAATGGTCTGGTTGAAAGGTTCAACCGTACCTTGAAAGGCATGATCATAGTCCTGTCAAAGCCCTTGAGGCATAAATGGAACGTCCTCTTGCCTTGCCGTCTGTTCGCCTTCAGGGAGGTGCCTCAGAAAGGGCTTGGATTGAGTCCCTTTTAGTTACTGCATGGCCACCCTGTCAGGAGACCTTTGAGTCTTTCAAAGGAGGGTTTGAGTAAAGCCCCCAGTAAACCCCCCCAGGATGTATTCAGTTACATGCTGGCTTTTAGGAACCAGACTGCCTGCTTCAGGGCTTTCGCTCATGAGAAGCTAGAAGTACGCCAGGAAGACATGAAACGGTGGTATGAATGCCACTCTGGTCGAGTTTCAGCCTGGCCAGAAAGTGTGGGTAATGGCACCAGTGGAGCCTAGGGCACTCTAGGACAAATGGACTGGGCCATTTGAGGTGGTGGAGCGCAAGAGCAAAGTCACCTTCCTGGTGAACTTGCACACTCCCAGAAATCCCCTGGAGGGACTTGCATGTGAACCGCCTCAAGTCACACATTGAGTGAACCAAATTGACAATGCAACAGATAATGGGGTGGAGGAAGAGAGTGAGCCACTTCCTGACATCCTGTCTGCTGGAGAGAAGGATGGGACTGTGGAGGGTGTGAACCTCTCCCCATTCCTGACCTTAGAACAACAGAGGAACTGTCATCAGGTATTGGGTCAGGTTGCCTCCCTGTTCTCCTTGATCCCAGGGGTCACACACTTGTGTACATATGATGTCGCCACTGGGGACTGTCCACCTGTTAAACAGAGGTTTACAGAGTGACTGATAAGGTCAGGGCTGGCATCAAAGATGGGATATCAAAGATGTTAACCCTAGGGGTAATTGAATTTTCCAGTAGTCCTTGGGCCAGCGCAGTGGTCTTGGTCCAAAAGGCTGCTGCTTCTGGTACCATGCCAGAACTCCAGTTCTGTGTGGATTACTGGGATTTCAATGCGGTCACTAAGACTGATGCGCATCCCATCCCCTGAGCTGATGAGCTCGTTGATCAGTTGGGACCTGCAACTACCTTAACACCTTTGACTTGATGTCTGGGTATTGGCAGATTACCTTACTTGAGGGGGCCAAGAAGAGGTCAGCATTTTCTAACCCAGATGGCACTACCATTTTAAAGTGATGCGCTTTGGGATGAAAAATGCCCCAGCCCCCTTTCAGAGGTTGGTCAACCAGGTGTTGGCTGGACTGGATGATTTCAGTGCAGCCTACTTGGACAGCATTACTGTGTTCAGTTCTCCCTAGGAGGAACAGTTGCAGCACCTCTGCAAATTATCGGAGGCCCTGGCAAAAGACAGTCCTCACTATTAAGGCTAGTAAGTGCCAAATCGCGCAGGGTCCGGTGGTGTACTTGGGACACCAGGTATGGAGTGGCCAAGTGGCACGGCTACAACCCAAGATTGACACTATTCTGGCTTTGGAGCCTCCAAAGACCCAGATAGAGGTGAGGGCCTTTTTGGGCCTCACCGGCCAATATAGGAGATTTGTCAAGGGGTATGGCACCATTGTTGCTCCCTTGAATGAGCTGACTTCCAAGAAGCAACCAATGAAGATGATCTGGATGTAGTCTTGCCAGACAGTTTTTGATTCCCCGAAGGCAGCCATGTGCACAACACCTGTGCTGAAGTCACCTGATTTATCCAAGGAATTTGTTGTGCAAACTGATGCTTCAGAGCATGATATAGGGTCAGTGTTATCACACCTTAATAATAAGGGCCTAGATCAACCTGCAGCCTTCATTAGCAGGAGGTTACTTCCCAGGGAATGTAGGTGGAGTGCAACAGAGTGTGAAGTTTTTTCTGTGGTCTGGGCACTGAAGAAGCTAAGACCCTACTTGACGTCTGGGTATCGGCAGATTACTTTAATTGAGGGGGCCAGGGAGAGGTCAACATTTTCTAACCCAGAGGGACACTACCATTTTAAAGTGAAGCACTTTGGGATGGAAAATGCCCCTGCCCCCTTTCAGAGATTGGTAAACCAGGTGTTGGCTGGACTGGAGGATTTCAGTGCAGTCTACTTGGACAACATTGCTGTGTTCAGTTCTAACTAGGAGGAACACTGGCACCTCTGCAAAGTGTCAGAGGCCCTGGCAAAAGACAGTCCTCACTTTTAAGGCTAGTAAGTGCCAAATCGTGCAGGGTTTGGTGGTGTACTTGGGACACCAGGTAGGGAGTGGCCAGGTGGCACGGCTACAACCCAAGATTGACACTGTTCTGGCTTGGGAGCCTCCCAAGACCCAGATAGAGGAGAGGGCCTCTTTGTGCCTCACCAGCTAATATAGGAGATTTGTCAAGGGGTATGGCACCATTGTTGCTCCCTTGAATGAGCCGACTTCCAAGAAGCAACCAAAGAAGAAGATCTGGATGGAGTCTTGCCAGACAGTTTTTGATGCCCCGAAGGCAGCCATGTGCACAACACCTGTGCTGAAGTCACCTGATTTATCCAAGGAATGTGTTGTGCAAACTGATGCTTCAGAGCATGATATAGGGTCAGTGCTATCACACCTTAATAATAAGGGCCTATATCAACTTGTAGCCTTCATTAGCAGGAGGTTACTTCCCAGGGTGTGTAGGTGGAGTGCAATAGAGCGTAAAGTTTTTTCTGTGGTCTGGGCACTGAAGAAGCTAAGACCCTACTTGTTTGGGACTCACTTCCGACAGAACACAAGCCCCACAGATGGCTAATGCAGATGAGGGTTGAGAATCCAAAACTGTTGAGGTGGTCCATTTCCCTATAGAACATGCCAATGCTGATGGTCTGTCCAGATTCTTCCAGCTTAGTGATGAGAAGTCCCATGGGGTTGGGTAGGTCTCCCCACTTTCAGCTGGGGAGGACACGTGTTAGACTTGTCATCCTTGGCGTTTTCTCTCCTAATCTTTTGCCTCTGCTTTCCAGGTTGTTGATGTGTGCTGGACTCTGTTTTTGCCGTTTTTGATACTTTGGGACTTTACCACTGCTAACCAGTGCTAAAGTGCAGATGCTCATTTGTAAAATGTATGTGTAATTGGCATTTCCATGATTGGCATATTTGATTTACTAGTAAGCCCCTAGTAAAGTGCACTAGGGGTGCCAGGGCCTGTAAATCAAATGCTACAAGTGGGTCTGCAGCACTGGTTGAGACACCCACATCAGTAGCCCTGTAAACATGGCTGAGATCTGCCACTGCAGTGTCTGTAGGTGCAGTTTCAAACCGCCAATTCGACTTGGCAAGTGTACCCACTTCCCAGGCCTAATACTTCCCTTTGTATACATGTAAGTCACCACTAGGGTAGGCCCTAGGTAGCTCCATGGGCAGGGTGCAGTGTATGTTACAGGTTGGACAAGTACTTGTGTGTATGTACATGTCTTAACAGTGAAATATTGCTAAATTTGTTTTTCACAGTTGCAAGACCTATCTCTCTCAGAGGTTATCATGGGGGCTGCCTTTAAATATCTTTAAAGTGGAGATTCCCTTGAGAGCAGATAGAAATGGGGAGTTTGGGGTCTCTGCACCCACAATTTAAAAATACATCTTTTAGGCCGCCCACCCGCCCAGCGGGAAAGCACCAGCAACGAGGAAGCCGGCTCCGAATGGAGCCGGCGGAGTTGCTGGTGTGCGACGGGTGCAGTTGCACCCGTTGTGATTTTCAGTGTCTGCCAAGCAGACACTGAAAATCAATGTGGGGCCCTGTTAGGGGGCCCCTGCAGTGCCCATGCCAGTGGGCATGGGCACTGCAGGGGCCCCCAGGGGCCCCACGACACCCTTTCCCACCAGCCTGGTTCTGGCGGTGAAAACCGCCAGAACCAGGCTGGCGGGAAGGGGGTCAGAATCCCCATGGTGGCGCTGTTTGCAGCGCTGCCGTGGAGGATTCACAGGGGCAGCGGAAACCGGCGGGAAACCGCCGGCTTCCCTTTTCTGACCGCGGCTTTACCGCCGCGGTCAGAATAGACCCAGAAGCACTGCCAGCCTGTTGGCGGTGCTTCTTCCGTCCCCTACCCTGGCGGTCTCGGAATGACCCCCATAGTCTTTAAGATGCTCAGGAGAGACTTTCCTCCGACAACTTCTCCTTATCCCGTCACACCTAGTAACACCACACGAGCTGTCATTTTGTGTTCTTGACTCCACTTCTGCTTTCACCTTCAATACTTAATTCCGGTTGCACCACATCCTTAATCCGAACCACTCGGTTCATGTTCCAAATTCTCCCATCAGACGTTTTTATAGCGTTTTTAAATAGTTTAAATAAATAGTTTGATTACCACAAAGGGTCTTGTGAAGTTTGATCCTTTTACACACCCTGTGGGTGCCTTAATCTTCACCACATCACCTACAGCTAGCTTCACTTTCGAAACTTTCTTTCTTGCATCAAATTCTTGTTTCCTCTTCTCTAAAAGTCTTAGGGCGTCATTCTGACCCTGGCGGTAGTCTACCGCCAGGGCCAACGAATGCGGATGCACCGCCAACAGGCTGGCGGTGCATCCCAGGGCATTCTGATCGTGGCGGTACAGCCGCGGTCAGAAACGGAAAACCGGCGGTGTCCCGCCGGTTTCCCGCTGCCCTGAGGAATCCTCCATGGCGGTGCTGCATTCCGGTTTTGACCGCCAGAACCTGGCTGGCGGTAACGGGTGTCGTGGGGCCCCTGGGGGCCCCTGCAGTGCCCATGCCAATGGCATGGGCACTGCAGGGGCCCCCTAACAGGGCCCCACTAAGATTTTCAGTGTCTGCATAGCAGACACTGAAAATCGCGACGGGTGCAACTGCACCCGTCGCACCCTTCCCACTCCGCCGGCTCCATTCGGAGCCGGCATCCTCGTGGGAAGGGGTTTCCCGCTGGGCGGGCGGACGGCCTTCTGGCGGTCGCCTGCCTGCCCAGCGGGAAACTCAGAATAACCGCGGCGGTCTTTTGACCGCGCAGCGGTATTCTGGCGGTTCCCGTTTGGCTGGCGGCGCCCGGCGCCAGCCAAAGTTGGAATCACCCCCTTAATTCTCTGTCCCGCCAATCAGAATTGTCTAAATTGAAACATTTTTTCCTCCACTCCATCCAGCCAGGACACAACTTGGTATTAGGTAACCTCTTCTTCAACAGAACAAAAGGAGATTTCCCAGTGGTAGCATGCGGTGAAAATCGATAACTTCTGATCCTCTTCAACAGCTCTGTCCTCCAATTCAAAGTGTTCGCCTTTTCCAGTTGGATACTTTCTTTAATAAATTTATTAAATCTCTCTACCGCACCATTTGTCTCGGGATGATATATCGCTGACCTTTTGTGCTTGATGCCGCACTCACTCATAAATTTCTCAAAGGTTGTAGAACAAAATTGTGGACCATTGTCTGATAACAAAGATTTAGGGAAACCTTCTTTCCTAAAAATGTCCTCTAAGAAACTTATCACACTGGAAGAGGAGACATCACATACACTTTTGAGCTCCACCCACCTGGAATATAAATCTATTAATACAATCAGATATGGGGTAGAATGTTCACCTGATAATGGGCCAACAATGTCTATAGCGACTTCATCCCAGGGTTTACATGGCAACTGCCTACAACACATTGGTACATTGCGAGTCCTCAATATTTTATCACTCTGTGAACATTGTATACACTCTCTGACCACACGTTCCACCTCCAAATCCATTCCTGGCCACCAGAAACACTCCCTCAAATTTTATTTTGTCTTAACAATTCCCAGATGACCTTCATGAGCTTGGTTCATTATCTTAACCCTTAATACTTCAGGTGGAACCAATCTTCTGCCTCTCAGCAGCATGACATTATCCACTGCTAATTCATTTTTTACCAAATACCATACTATATTCAGAGATCTAAATCTTCCACTCTCTAATGCTTCGCACACCTCACGCAGTTCTACATCATCCTTCACCGCTTCTTTCCACTCTCGCTCATTTATCACCCCACATGTAATTTCACATACATCACAGAATAATTCACAATCATCATCTTCCTGTCCACGTCATCCTTTTTCACCCTCCTTAACATCTTCCACAACTAATCTGGAGAGACAATCTGCGCTAAGATTCAACGCTCCCGGCAGATATTCCACTTTAAATCTCAACTCTTGTAGAGAAATAATCCACCTCCTTATTCTTGCAGAAATAGAATTCAAGCTTTTGCTGAAAAATACCTCAACTAAAGGTTTATGATCGGACAGCACCACAAACTCTGTACCCCAGACAAAATGCCTGAATTTCCTCAGTGCCCAATGAATGGCCAATGACTACCTTTCAATTACTGAGTAATTATTTTCGGCTCCACTCAAAGTTTTAGATGCACAAGCAATTAAACGCTTCTTCCCTTTGTCATCTTGCAGCAAGATTGCACCCAAACCCTTTGCACTGGCATCAGTGACAATAACAGTAGGCTTGTCCGGTTTAAAAGCCTGAAGACACGGAGCATTATCCAATTCTTCCTTAATCTTAATAAATTCCTTTTCACATTCAGTGTCACAAATAAACTCCTTTCCCTTCTTTAAAAGAAGTCTCATGTTCGCTGTCTTCTCAGACAAATTTTTGATGTACCTCCCATAGTACTCTACCATCCTCAAAAATGAACTCACTTCTTCCTTGGTTTAGGGAGATAATAATTGCTTTATAGTCGTGACTAACTCAGGTTTGGGTTTTACACCTTCCCCTGTGATTAAATGTCCTAGGTACTCGACTTCCGTTAGACCAAACCGAAATTCTTTTCTTTTAAGAGTAAAACCAGCTTGACTTAATCTCCTCAATACTAACCTCACACACTCCCAATGTTCTCCCACTGTGTCTGCAAAGATCAAAACATTGTCCTGATAAGATTTCACACCCCCTACATTCCCCAAAACCTTGTGCATAATGCGTTGGAACACAGAGGCTGCCGATACTAGTCCAAAAGGCATCCTCTTAAATTTAAAGGCGCCAAAAGGTGTGATGAATGACGTCAACTCCTGTGAACTCTCTTCCAGCTCTACCTGATGGTATGCCGACTTTAAGTCTAGGGTGGAAGAAAATTCAGCTCCTCCAATCGTGGACACAATTTCTTCAATATTTGGAAGAGGAAATCTGTCAACTACAACTTCTCTGTTTAGAGCCCTAAGGTCCACACATAATCTGATGTCTCCATCTCCCTTCCTTGCTACTACTATGGGTGCCGACCATTCTGTTGCTTCCACTTCCTCTATTATACCCGAATCCTGCAGTCTCTTAAGTTCTGACCTCACCGGCTCTTGTAGCGCCAAAGGTATTTTTCTCACTTTAGCTACTACCGGAATGGCACCCTTCTTCAGTCTAATTCTATGTCTGTATCCTTTTAGACAACCTAACTTCTCCAAAAACACTTCAGGAAATTCAGAGACTATCTCTCCTTCCACACCCTTAACACACTGCACTTGCACTTGTGGTTGTGCATTGGGATTCAATACAACCCCCAACAATCTTTGATGTGCCCAACTTAAAAGATTGTCCCCCTGATTGGACACATATACTTTTCCTACTAAATGTCTCCCTTTCAGTTCAAGATGACCCTCAAAGTATCCTAACATTTTTATTAGTTGTCCACCATATCCACCTGGACGTACATCCATTTTATTTAAAACTCTATCTTTCTTTGCTAATAAATCAAAGCTTTTCTTGGAAATTATTGTTAATTGCGAACATGAATCAAACCTCATCAAAAGATCAACCCCCTCTACTTTCATCACTTCACTTGGATGTTCCTCACTTTTCTCCCATGTTTTAACTTGGAAAACCACCTCCTGAGACACTTCTTTAATCTCTCTCATCGTGTTGCTGTTACCATACTTCTTCTTCTTGTTACGACAACATCTATAGTAGTGACCTTTTCTCCCACACCCATTGCACACTACATTTAGAGCTGGACAATTGCTAGCATTAGCTTTGTGGCCAGTTCTCCCACATCGAAAGCATTCTCCTTTAAACTTTGACTCATCATCTTTTTTCCTCATTGCACTAAGCTCTTTGCTTTTCACTTTACATACCACCTCATCCACCTTCGTAGATTCACCAGTCATAACCTTGTTACTACCTAGTTCTTTAACGCATTTAAGCATATTCTCAACCCCTTTTTGCTACCAATATCACTTCTTCCAGAGGTGGTTCATCCTTTAACCACAATTCTTCCCTAATTTTGTCAGTACTGCACCTTAGCACAAATTGATCTCTAATTCTTTTGTCCACTAAAGATCCAAATTTACAAGAGGCTACAAGTTTCCTCAAACTAGTAATGTACTCTTCCACCGATTCATCTTTCCCTTGTTCCCTTCTCCCAAAATAGTACCTCTCCATTATCGTACTGACTCTCGGTATATAGTGTTTGTCCAATTTCCTAATGCACAATTTGTATTCATTTAGATTTCTAGACTCTTCAAGACTTAAATCTGGTAAGTTTTCGAGTACCTCTTGAACTTTACCCTCCAAACAGTGCATCAAAAGTGCGTGTTTCCTCTCTACGCTGAGTGTCGGTCCACACACTCTAGCATAGTGAACAAACATTTTCTTCCACTTAGACCAAGAATATGTAGGATCCCCTGGACTGCTTAAGAAAAAGGGAGGGGGTGTTACGTTCTGCATTTTTAAACAGTAGGTATTTTAAAGTAACTAACACAAACACTTAAATATGCTGTTGCAGACTTAAAACAGAATCCTAAATCCTCAAATTTCCTATATAATACCCATCATACACATTTTCATTTTAAATGCGTGTTTGAACTCAATCAAAATTCCACTTCCAATAGGTGTGCCTGTCACTGTGCAATGTATATGACAGGCATTTGAAACAGAATCCTAAATCCTCAAATTTCCTATATAATACCCATCATATACATTTTCACATTAAATGCATGTTTGAACTCAATCAAAATCCCACTTCCAATAGATGTACTGTCACTGTGCAATGTATACGACAGGCAAAAGCGCTTTTAGATGAAGAAGGTGTGCCTATCACCGTATACAGATACTACGGATCTTTCACCATCTGAATCAATCATTGACGATGCAGCTGAACAGAGAGAAACACCTCCCCTTTAACTTTGTTCCACGACCATCCCTTTAAGAGGAAACCATGCCTCCAGGAAATCAGGAAATCCCGAGCATTTCATCTAGCCTCAACTCGACTCCAGTGCACTCTGCTGCTGCACGCTCCTCGCGTTGACAGAATCGGCTTTAAAAAAAAAAAAAAAAAGATGCTCATCCACCCGGTAAAGCGCTGAATTGGAAACCACAGGGTTCGTACCATGAACACCAGAAGTCGTCCGACGGACCCGCCGTTTGCCGTCACAATAAATCTTCCACGATGTTGGGGCAAAATTGAGCCACCCTCGTCGCCAGTGTGAGATGGTGTGCTCAATAATAACGGACGCGGAAGATCCTTAAAAAATGAGGTAATACGTTTATTAAATTTTTGCCCCAGCCATCAACACAGCCTAACCGTCCTTCTCACAGTCCACCTTCCAACCGTTTTTTCTCTCGTCCACGACGTATGCTTCTCCACAGAGACCGCATGAGGTATTCTAACTCGGCATCTCCGTGGAGACCACCTGCGCGCGGATGTGGCAATACACCACAGGGTTGTTTTAAAAAAAATGATTAACAGAGGTGGAGCAGAGGGTCAGGGATGGGCATAGAGTGAGCAGGATGATGGCTGATCCTAAAAAGAAAAAATAATTTTGGGAGCCGGATCCCCTCCCCCTCCTATGACTGGCCCCTACAGCATAGCAGCTCCCATTGTGCAAAAGGGAGGGGCAGGTCTGGGAAAAAGGCAGAGAGTACGACTGCACAGGAAGAAAGGACTAGCCTGGGAAATAGTGAAGGAAAGCACAGAGAGACTACAGGCCTGGGAAAAGGAACCCAGCATAGGGCAGAGGGATGGAGTGGATACAGCAGTGATATGGTGCACTGATATTGTGCAGAGTGAAGGGGATCAGTGAGAAAGAAAAGCAGATCTGGGTGGAAAGAGTCGGGTTTGGAAGAAACACAGGAAGGGAAGACAGGCCTTGGAAAAGGAAAGGGGAGAGTGCAGGTACTGGAGCAAGTGTATTAAGAAGAGACAAGCCTGGAAAATGCCCTGGCACTGATGTCAGGCATGGGCACCAGGAGAGAGTGTGAGGAAGGTGTGTGGTGAAAATCGTGGCTATGAATCCACTCCATTGAATAAATAAATGGCAAAGGTTGTAATGGCTGCTTGATTGGCAGGTGAATCGGGCGCTCTGTTAGCTCAGCTGATCCAGGTATTGATGTTGAAGGCAAGGGGCTGTGCAGGTTAGGCTGCAACAATACAAGTTAATTACAGTAACAGTGACGGACATTGTCTGAATGATCAGCAGGTTATTGGCCTTGCACATTTAACAGTGTAAAGGGACAGCCTTCGTGCAAACATCTCAGACACTACAATCGTGAGGTACTGTGGCAGAACAGTGGCCACCAATAAGTGATACCTGAACTGCCTGTCATCTGCTCTGAGTCATTGGTGCTGTCTGGAGAGGCAGTGCAGGCTGAAAAGCAAGAAGAGTGGCCTGCTGGGAGATGGGACTTTGAATCCAATCAAGCATCGTCCAAAATCCTGCTTTCTGCACAGGTGCAAAGCAGCGCCAGGTCATGTGTGACACTTTCAGATTCATATTGTGTTCTGGGACTTGTGGTTAGTTTAACGCTTAATATTGCAAGGAGGGGAAAAGACTGTGTCACTTGAAGTTGTGCTGCTTAGCACTTATTTGTTCTTTAAGCACCTATTAATTTTTTCTCAGCTAGCTGGGAAAGGGTCCTTTTGAATAAAAATCTTGTGTTTGTTGATAAATCTTAGCTTGGATAAAAGAAGCAAGCGACAGCGCAGGAAGGATGGCAGCAATAGTGGGAGCAATGACGGGAGGAAAAGAGTGAGAGCGAGGAGGTCAGAGATGGCCAACAAAAAGGATCAATCAGTGAAGTCTACTGGGGAGAAGGAGGAGGGCCCATCACACGCTGTAACAGGAGGAACCATGAAAGTAGTGTGATGGCCAACAAAAATGTTGTCTTAGTGAAATCCCCTGGGAGGGAACTAAGCACAAAAGGGAGGGGCATTTAGAAAACTGCATCAATAAAAAGGAAGCATTGAAGACGAGCACAAGAAAGAATAAATGGTAAAAGTGCCCATGGTTAAACGCCCATAGATTGAATACAACATGTCTTGCAGACTTGCTGCATGCTGCCTAACCTCAACCTAAAAATGGTGTCTGGTGGCATACAATGGTGATGCTAGGTGAAAATTGCAATTGATTCTAGTTGCAATAAGCAACTGATTATTTATATTTAATTGTGTATATCAGTGTCATTTCATATGTTTAACAAATATGGCTTCCTTTGTTTTTTAACCTGTTGGACATGCATGGTACAGTAAGTACCCAAACACCCACGTATCCAAACTGGAGCCAGTTACACAATTTGTAACCAGTAAACTGGAAGTTCATCCAGGATTGATATGTTTCAAGTGTGTCAACCATTTAATAAATGGCAAAAGCTTTTACCCACATTCATTTGCTAGAGACATACTGCATTCGGCCTGTCTATTATCAAATGATACGCCAGATAGGTATAATGCATTTAATAAACATAGGAGATTTGTATAACGGGCCACTGCCAAATAGCAGTCAAGAGGGTGACTTTCACCTAGTCTGTTCTTTTGGTCAACCACGCTTAGAATTCTGGGATTTATAGCCCCATGTTTATAATTCAAAATTAGAAACCAGATCATCTGGTGCAGAGGAGACAAGGGTTTGCACGGAATTCAGGAATGGTGACAACACTGGGAGAGCAAGGGTGAAGGGATGCGTAGAGGAGAGACAGTCCACTCAGATGGGGATAACTGACACACACTGGAAAAATCATGACTTCTACTGCACCTGCCTGCCAACCAGCCATATTCGTTTATTTATGGGTATACACGCTTCTCCCTGAAATTTGAAATATTTTGAGCGGTAAAGTGTTTTTTAGTTGAAGAACTGCACATTTATGGGTTGTGGAGTATTAAAGGACACAACAGTTACTAAGCTTCCTACAATTTATGTTAGTTAAATGAGATAAAAATCAAGATTTTGAAATGTTGTAGAAATGTCCTCAGTTTTAAAAATAAAAATAGCAACATGTTGTGACCATTGGTTCTGAGTCACATATGGAAATATGCACAAGTGCCTTTTTTATGCAGTTGGCCAAGTGTTATTAATATGTGAAGGCAAAGAAACACACATACAAGGCGCCCAAGTGAGAGAGCCGGAAATCCATGCAAAAAAGTCTAGTGTGACTTTTACATTTATTTAATCAAGACAAATCTCACTGTTACTCAGCCCTGTGATTATATCCTGACAGTTGTTTTGTACTGTATAGGTCTCATTTGCTAGCTTTCAGCAAAACACAATTTTATCAGGCTGCAAACCATTTGTCAAGCCATAAACAAGGGGCCTCGCCTTATCTGTAAACTTTGATGTAGGAAATCCCTACTCTGTCTTTGATGCACACGCTGCTCTTGTGACCATGAGGTTAGCAGATGTGCAGCTTTAACTGTGGGCCTGGGGGTGCTGGTGGAAAGTGCAGCACATACTGAGAGCAACCTGAAGCCAAAAATGAAACTGCATAGGTCGATCCATCGGGTCTGTGGTCGAAGCTGTAGCAGTTCTGGAACAATTTTTAGAGAGGGGGTGTTGCCATCAATGAAAGGGACTGTGAAAAAGCCAACGGTAGCACAAAGAACAAGTTTCACAAATAAGCTACACCCATCCAACAGGAAAGTAGTAAGAGTGTGATATGTAACCGGTGTGGTTTATATTGGAGCACTGTCACAAAAATATTGATAGCATAAGATACGTGGCAGTTTTGATGTGTTTAAATATTTCAAGACTACGTGTTGCTTTATTGCTTTATAAACCTTCTTGCTATTGCTGAAGCAGATATAGTAATTAGAAATTATTAATGAATGTTAAAGTAGTTTAAGTGATTTACGAAGAAAAATAATGTGTACATTTTTGTTTGAAAATGTGCCCTCGAAGAGTGGCTGCTATCACCCACAAATTATATTAAAAAATGACTAAAATATGTGAAATGTTGAAAATGCGGAATAATGATGTAGTGATATGTCATATTGAGAGATATATTGTATGTTGTGCATTATATTGTAGAGCTAACTTAGCCAAAGTTGAGGCATAGTTTTGCCATGCCTCATGCAGAAGCTGAAAATTAGTGCATTGTAGAAAAGCTAATGTGCTGGACTGACCATGAGCTGCTCATTGTTTAATAAAGTCTGCTTAGCTAAAATTCTCTGCGATGAACCGATGGACAGAAGATGATGGAATCAAAATTGTAACAAGGACTGTATAAGGCAGACTGGATGTACTTTCCCAGGACTCGAACAATGGAGACACTGACTGGAGGAGAAGATGCAACATTTTTGATACCTGATGAGCCGGATGATGAGGACATCGTACAGTGAACCAATCTACACCTTGAGAACTGTGTAATATTAGAATTCATAGATTTGAAAAACTAAGATTATTGGATAGAGTCATAATTGGTGATTAACTGACCAATTAGGAATTGGGGGATAGTCTGGGTGACTTTGATATAATGTCGTGACAATGGGGGAAAACTTCGGAAAAGATGGTGATGAGACAGATAGAGAGAGATGCCAAGGCGATTCGAGATTCTGTCATTGGGCTCATGCTCTTGAGAGCCTGATGAAATGCTGATCGATTGATGACCTGAAGATGCAGACTGATTTTGTTGCTGATCCATACTGTGGATAGGTAGCTATGACAATGTGACTGATTTAGCTTTTGTGCCTTTTCTTTCTAGGTTCCAACTGCCCTGTCTAAATAGTTTTTCTCTTGGCTAGATGTTTTTCCAAATTCATGTTCTAAACTGTTTTTGTATGAAGTCCCACGTGCTAATGCTAATCTGGGTTAGGTGAGGTTCCTATTCTGATACTTTGGCATATACAGTGACAAATGATTGACGGACTAATTTGCTGAACTCTGCTACTCATGTTAACATATTCATCTTTGTTGGCTTATGCTGAAGCATTAGAATGTATGTTTTCTCAAATTCTGATTAGACTATGATATTGGTGGTCACTAATGACTTAATCTTGAGTTGATTGAATAAAGTTTGAATTAATCCCATGAATTAGAATTGTAAGCAATAGGGAAATAAAATTGTTAAATTGTATATTGAGTTGTGGTTATTCATGAATGTTGACGTTATTAACTGCTGATTAATAAATATTATTTTTTGTATTTGATTGTTGATGGACATTGGTTACTACATAGCTACGATACTCCATCCAAATCAAAAGGTTCATCGACCTATACGCGTCCCCTTGTAAGTTTACTTACTAAGGACCTGGCCCGCTTGCACTTTCTCAAATTTGCTTTAAAATGCACCTTATTTCCTCTTTCTTTTCAAAATTTTCCCTGGGGGTTAGTGGGTAGCTCCTCCAACCTGAACACCTATTATTTTGGGTGGGGTTGCTCGCTCAACCAGCAACTAACAATCATCCCCAACTTTTATGCCCCACCACTACAAAATGTCACCAGCTGCCACTGTGCATGACCTTTGTGCACACTGAGCATTGGTTGAAAAGGGTGGCCCTTGGCTCAGTCCTCAGGCTCCTGAAACTAAAGCAAGTGGTTTGAGGAGGCCGTGAACATTGGCTACTAAGCACAGATCACCCAGAAGGTATGTGTACCAGCCACTTGGCTTAGGCCATGGCCTCCACTCAGTATCTTTGACGAGATGCAGCGGCCTCTAGGCAGAGGGGAGACCATTTCACCCACGAATGTATATATGTGCCCTCCCTAAAAAATGGGATCTCAACGTTACTGTATCTTCTCTAGTTCCAGCGGCTTTAATATCTCGAACCGATCTGGCATGCCCCTGGCTGTGACAATCTACGGAGGACTTTCATAATTAATGAGTACATTTAGCAAAACCTCTCGCCAAAGTTTGTCCTGCTTTGTTCCATGTTATACTGTTTTTGTACATATGAGTATAGAGTAGTGTTACCTGTTATTTGTGTGAAAAGGGGGGTTATACTATTACTGTCGTTTCTGTGTGTCTGTCCCTTTGTCCATGCTGTTTACGTTTTGCATGTGCCATTGATGTTTGTATTGTTGCCTCTGCTTTACCTACCCTGATCATTAGTGAATCTAAGGCACTTCTGATCTTGCTGTATCTTTGGGTGTGTGGTTTGGGGGGAGGAAGGTATGTTTGTGCATGTGTGTGTGAAAATTGCACTGCGCCTGACAATATATTATCCATTGTTTGAAGTGTAATCTTTAGGTGCTGAATGTCGTGCTCTACGTATTCAGTGTAAGTGACTCTTGCACTGTTGCTTCTTTCGTTTGCATTAAGTTTGTTCTGATGTGGCTGCTGCCATGTCTCGTCTTTAAGTAGCTCTGTACTGTGCTTTTTCAATTCTGTGGTCCACTGACATTTTTCAGTGATGCGGTTATTCTGTGTCAGTCTGGGAGGCTCCTTCCTGGCCACGCTTTTTTCCTCCTTAATTATAGGGGACTTTAACTGAGGCCCAGGACCCCTACACCAGCTAATCATTCTTCCTTTGCCAACTCTCCATTGCTTTGCATTCATATAAAATAATCTTATCATCTTTGAGGTACACTGACATTGCTTTGAATTTGTAAACGGCTGCCAAAGCATGTAATAAAGCGACCACTGGAATCAATTCACACCACTCACCAAAGAGCTAAGATATGCAAGATATTCAATAAGCCATTAGCAAGATTAATGCGCTTAATACATGAACGCAAGACCCTTTTCCATATTATGCTGAGTTGACGCTTGCACAATATTGTGCTCTTTCTGAGTTTCTGACCTATGCTCCTTAGTTTTCCAGAATCGCTCATTGTATTTACATTAAAATCGTTTTGTTAATATGTTTGTCAGAAAGAAATACTACCGTTTTTTTCTGACGTGCAGTTAATTTAGAAAAAATGTCAAATTCCAAAGGCTTTAGTTACTGAATTCATCTAATAGATGGAAAACTCCTGATAGGGAAAACCTAATGTACAGATATTCCTGCAACTTACTGTGTAAATGTGAACTGCCAAAACCAAGTATCATGGAAATTTGCTTTATCCAAACTAAAAATGTAAATGACTGATAAATATTTACTACATACTGTGAAAGTAGTTTTGAAATATTTGTGATAGAGTTAAAATCCCAAATTACATATGGGTGTCTTCTACCACTGTCTTTGGCAGAATCCTAATACAAATCCGTCGATTCAGTTGTTAACTCCGAATTTTTTATTCAACATGAAGGTTAAGAAAATGACTTAACAGAGTCAACAAAGCAACCTGAGGCCTCAGAGCAATGTGACGTTCGCCTTCCTTTGTGTTTCCGCATAACTTTGAACGAGGCCACTTTGATTAAGGAAATCACTCCTGTGGAAAAGGAAGAAGAGCTGCAAAAGGCTTCCATGACCTCCTACCTAGGCTGCCCCTTATCCAAAATTAGCTCTGATATGTATCTGTGAGTCTTGTGAGTCTTGCGAGGCTGAGCTTCCTGGCTAATTCTTCAATATGCATTGAAGAATTAACCAGAATTTTCAACATATCAAAATAGACGCTGTGACTCCCATGCTAAAGAAATATGCAGAAAAAGTAAACATGCATTGATGCAAAACTAACTGAAACCCATCAAGGGATTATAAGGAAATACAATACCTTTTTAAAGGATGATGATATCCTTAACTCTCTATTAGGTGGGCAATCTTGAGGGCACCCAATAAAACAAAGGTTTTGTATGTTGTTCTTGAGGATCTTTAAAGTGTATGGCAGCAGAAAATGTGCATGGAAAGTACTAAACAGTCACTTAGAGTGTAGCATTACCAGCCTGCTGGTTGGGTGGAGGCATTCATCTCATCCTTTGCTGCAGAAAATCGCCAGTCAAGCCTAGAGCCAGCAGGTAATAATTTTGCCAAAGGTGCTAGCACCAGTGCAGTAAGCACTTTCTGGGTGGGCTGACTGCAAGTTTGGTAAGGCAGAAGAACAGTCAACCTACAGCACTTCCCTGATTGTTAGGTTGTATATGACCCTCTACATGCTGCAGTGGCAATTTCAGTGCAACAAGTTTATGGGGTCATGATTGAGTATGTTGGCACAATTTCAAAGTTACCGTTTAACACATTTTTCTCGTGAAGCAAAGTTCTAAGGGAGAATTAGACAGAGTCTCTCTCAATAAAATTTCTAAGCATATTGGGTAATGGATTCTAACAGTCAAGGCCGACATTAAGGTGGTGCGAGCGGTGCAGTAGCACCTGACGCTGACCTGTGAGGTCGCTGTTTTAACAAAATAACGAGTTTAAAGCATAGGGTACATAGTTCGCTGTGTATCCAGTAGTTTTAGGGTAACAATAAAAATATCAGGATCACTCTAGTGCTTATTGTTCCTGCTGGAGAGAGGTCAGAGTTTTGTCTAGTGACAGTTTTGGCTTATAATAAAGTAAAACTGAGGGTTTATGTACCTGCTGCATTGAACGTGTACTATGTAGATCACAGAACTGAGTGTGAGTAAACTATGAGTAGTGCTATAAAAATGAACTGCATGCCATAGATGGGTTATGGAGAGATAAAGGGCACTGTAAGAGTGGGGTAGTGTGGAAATGCATGGCGAAGGAGGTCATTGGGAGGAGTGACAAAAATGGCTGATGCATCAGGCACCACAAGCGCTAAAGCCGACCCTGCTAACTGTAACTGCAGGAGGTAGCAGGAAAGCCAAAGCGTAAAAAAGCTATCTGAGCTTCTTTGATTGATTTACTTCCCGTTCACAGTCTGTTGCTGTTTGAAAACGAATGTTTTAAAGAAGCTTCTTGATTCGCACTGCTTTAGGCAATGAATCTGGGATGCACTGTGTCAGTCACTGCTGCTGAAAGCACAGGTCTTTAAGCAGAGAGACTCTAGATGAACTGTAAATGACTGCAAGGGAATTTGCTGGGACAGAAAGTCCTTTACTGGCTTTGAGGAACCAGGCTGTCCTGTCCTGTATCTTTTTACCTATGTCGTTTCTCCTGTGGTGAGAGTGACATTTGTGCAAGCTCAATGATGGTTCACCCTGTAACTCTATCTGCCCTTATATTGACGAGTGAACCTATTTTTGGCATTAGCCACCTCTTTACATTCACTGGTCTGTTCTTGTGTAGTTTAAATTTGCTTCCAGCCACTACAGCGCACAGAATGGGGGAGTGGGTCAGCCTACTTAAGCTACTGGCTAACTTCACGTTGAGTGACTGCACTTAGCTCTTTTACACGGAGCATATGAACACATCCGCATATGTGGTAGTCCCCTTTGGGGTCAAGGTTTTTGTGTGTTTTTGTACTTTAATGCTGCATTTGTTTGTAGAGATACCAGATGAAAGCACAGGGCACATTCCAACTTCATCAGTTCCTATCTCATGTTAATGCTTGTGTAAATTTATTTTGAAGTGATTTTCGTTTATTTATCTGACTGCTGATTTTTCACACCATACTAGCAGCTTACATTAACTCTGAATATACATTCATGAGGATGCTCTATCTTTGCGACAATATCTTTCTTTCTTTCTTTCTTTCTTTCTTTCTTTCTTTCTTTCTTTCTTTCTTTCTTTCGTCTTTCATTTCACATTTCCTTCTTTCTTTGTTTCTATCTTTACTTTCTCCTTCTTTACTTTTGTGCTCTTGCCTTCCTCTCTCTTTCTTCCTTTTTATATTCCCTTCTTTCTTTTCTTCTTTCCTTCTTTTTTTTTTCTTTCTCAAAGGCAAGAGGCTAGCAACCAATGCCACACTGAGTGGCTTTTTGAAGTATCTGTTAGCAAAGACCTTTTTGTTTTACTAAAATTATGTGTATAACATATTTATGAATAGGAGTTTTCAGCCACACTTGTCCATTATTCTCTGGTCCTGTCATTCACATTTTAATTCCATCCATTCCAGCATTCACCAAGGATCAATGTGTCAGGCAACTTCAGCCAGTCGCCAAGTTCACTATGAGTTATGACTTGCAACCATTTCAAAAGGAGCACATCAACACACAAAGTAATTTTCTTCAGTGCCAGAGAGTACTATGGCACTTTGTGCTATTTTGAGACCAAGACAACATTTTTGGTGTGATTCAATATTTTTGTTTAGATTTATGAGTGCCCAGCAGCTTCCCAAAAAATAAAGGTTTGCAAAACCATGAAGAATCAAAACAAGAATTGCTACAAGGCTGTCGGCCAAGACCAGACTTATTGACTTTGCCAGTGCTTGTTCGCATTTGCATAAACACCCTATCGATTTGGCTATATAACAAGTTGCTATTTTTTGGTCTACTGAGCATGTGTAACAAAATACATATCGAATTACATTCTACTCCATGTGTGTGTGTTTAAAATGGCTAGCTTTTGGCTCTGCTGGCCTGCAAGCCCAGGTGTTTATATTTGTTTGATCTCTGCTCCCATACAGATGTTCCTGTAGGTGGAGAGGTTGGCCCACTGGGTGTTTGCTGCAGAGTGGTACCAGTCCTTCCACTCTAGTGACCAGGATCTGCCTCTTGAAGGAATATGGCCCTATGCACGTTCTACTTGGCCTTACAGTATTTGAACTAGTCCATGAATAGCTCCAGTTGACTTTGACCCCTGTATCCCTTGATCAAGCAGTGGTCATGAAGTAGTCACCGAAGTGTAAAGGGTAGATTGCCTAATTGATAAAGACAGACTATGGACACTCAGGGCCTGATTTAGATCTTGAAGGTGTTATCGCCAAGCCACGTCAGTGGCGCGCCCGAGAAGACCGTCAAGACCTGCAACATTTAGATGTATTTAGATGTACTGAGGCTGAGCCTAGGACCGCCATGATGGAGCACTCTTCTTAGCTGTCAGGCAGGCAAGTTTCCTCCAGCATTATTTAGGTGTTACAGTTGGACAGGCAGTGTCTGGCTGGTAGTATGCTGATGGAGGGAGGACATTGCTGGACCCAATGGACATCGGACAATGCCAGTGGCTGCGGAATACAGGTAAGTCACACACACAAGCTCTACCCTTCACACATGCGTCCCCCTGCATCACACACAACACAACACACCACATACACAACAATATCCATTGCCTTTGTATCACAACACAACGCATACATGCCGCAAACACACATTAACATTCATCCATCATGCAACAAACACACTAGTGACTCTGCACCCACAGATGACACAACCACAACTACACGCTCATCTACACAAACATGTGCACACACAAGCACAACTGCACATAGCACAACAATCACCACCACACAACACGCACCTCAATGTTGCATGCAGCAACACAACACATAACACAATATGCACAACAACGCCCATGCCATATACAAGTAGCACATATACTTACACAACCACATCACCCACTACATCTCCCTCCACCTCACTCAGCCAATCGCATCACACACACACATATACGTACTGACCCACACACACAACTCAATGCACAAAATGTCAGGTACTGGTCCCCTGGCAATGTGCATAAATTGGCACAGCTGACAAGTGTACATGTACTGTCACTGTGGTGCCGCTATTCATTTGGTAATGAATACTGGCACCATAATGACAGTTGTGTATGTGAGGGATATGTGTGGTGTATCAGTGTGTACAGATCCGTGCCTGACCCATGCATGTCTTCGACATATGCATGACATGTATATGTCTGCAATAGTCCTGTGTTCATGTACAGTGACCCCCCACACATACTTAGCCAATGCACGTTGCCTACCTTTGTGTCCAGCAACAGAGGGGTTGTGTTTTCTCAGTGGTCCCATGGCAGCAGCAACAGAAAGTCCTGTCCAGTTGTGTTCAGCCAGTAATGGAAGTAGACTCAGGAAAAAATGTGTTCCATATTGCTGCATCATGCATGGCTTAGATGAACACCAGTGCCTCTAGTTAAAATCTGTGATCCAGGGATATGATTCTGCTAGTCACTCTGGCCCATATTTATACTTTTTTAGTGCTGCATGTGTGCCGCTTTTTGATGCAAAAACAGCGCAAACTTTAAAAATACAATTGTATTTTGCAAGTATTCGCTGCTTTTGCATAAAAAAATGAAGCAAATGCGGCGCTAAAAAGTATAAATATGGGCCTCTGTCTCCTGCCAGGCTGGCACCAAGATGCAAACAAAAACTTAAAAGAGAGCATTGCTGGGATCATGCTATGCAAGGATAGGCTGATGCTTATCGGGAAAGTTTTGAATTGCATTTTTCAGGGAGCATGCCTGACAGCCAATGAGGTCCAGAAATCAGCAACTGTGAAGACCTGTGGGAGCCCAGATTTGATGCAAGGCGATGCTACTCAAAAGGTACTGTACTGAATTGTGTTAAAGGGTGAGAGAAACAAAATGCATCATATATTCTAAAATATGGTTTCTTTTTTTTCCTCTGCCCAAGTGCTGGAGCACATCTGGCAGGCATCCACCAATGAAAACACCATTGCACTTAGTGCTTAGATATGAACATTGTGTAAAGCATATGTTCTGTTCTGAAAGGCATCCCTTTCAGTCACTAGCTGTGCTTTAAGGCCATTCCCATTTTGTTTGTATGTATGTGTACTGGGACATGTAGCACACTCAAAAGCTGGAAAAATGAAGAGGAATGAAATCATTCCTCCTCTTTAGGCCTGCCTTGAGGAAGCATACAATTTTGCAGTAATCCCCATCTACCAATGTTGTAGGTAGGTGTTCGACATGACAGCCTTAGGGTGGTCACTCCCAACGTTTTGCCTGCCTCCCTCCAATTTTTGACACTGTTTTTGTTGATTTTTGGACTCTGTGCATTTTACCACTACCAACCAGCGCTAAAGTGCGTATGCTTTCCCTCCCTTAAAACATGATGACATTGGCTCATACCCAATGGGCATATTTAATTTACTTGTAAGCCCCTAGGAAAATGCACTATATGTGCCCAGGGCCTGTAAATTAAATAGGACTAGTGGGCCTGTATCGCTGGTTGTGCCACCCACAGAAGTAGCCCCCAAACCATGTCTCAGGCCTGCCATTGCAAGGCCTGGGTGTGCAGTTTCACTGACACGTTGACTTGGCATTTAAAAGTACATTCCAAGCCTTGAACTCCCCTTTTTCTATATATACGTCACCCCTAAGGCAGGCTCTAGGTAACTGCTGTGTAGGTAAAAAGGGAGAACATATATCTGTGTCTTTTATATGCCCTGGTGGTGGAAAACCTCTACAATTTGTTTTCCACTGCTGTGAGACCTGTTCCTTTCATAGGCTAACATTAAGGCTGCCCTCCTTAGTTGTTTGAGTGGTAGATTCTGATTAGGAAGGGGTACACAGGTCATATTTAATATGGCTAGAAAGGTAATACAAAATCCTGCTGACTGGTGAGATTGGATTTTATATTACTGTTTTAGAAATGCTACATTTAGAAAGTGAGCATTTCTCTGCACTTAAATCCTTCTGTGCCTTACAACCTGTTTCCAATCCATGTCTGGGCTGGGATGGTTGACAGCTCCCTTCTGCATTTCACCCAGACAACCACAAACACAGGATGCTCAGTCACACCTGCACACATCTGCATGCTGAATGAGTCTTCCTGAGCTGGAAGGGTGCAGGGCCTGATACATTTCAAATGACAGTGACCTGCCCTCACACAAAGGATTGCCAAACCCCCTACTGGAACCCCGGCAGACAGGATTGTACTGAAAGGGAAGCTTGTGCACTACAAAACCACTCTTTGAAGTCTCCCCCGCTTCAAAGGCACTTTTGGGTAAATAAACTGGGTCCCTCATCCTACCAAACTAGACACTTCTTGAGAAAGACACTGCACAAGAACCTGCAAAGCCAAGAGAAGCCGCCTGGCTGCCCAAAGGACTCACCTGGACTACTTTGCTGTAAAGGACTGCTGCCTTGCTGTTGCCCTGCTGCCTTGCTGACCTCTGGCTCTGCTGAGACGTGCTCTCCAAGGGCTTTGATTGAGCTTGCCTCCTGTTCTTGAAGCCAACACAGCCCGCCACATTAACACTCTGACCGCCACGGCGGGACCAACAAACAGCGCGGCGGTCACCGCCAACAGGCAGACGGCAGACAATGTACCGCCCACCCTATCACAACTCACCAATCCGCCACCTTTTCCGGGGCGGGAGCCCCGCGATAAAAACACGGTGGAAACAGACTACGAACTGGAAAATGCTCACCTATACACACTCCACGAGGAAGGAGGACAGCATGGAGCCCGAATTACACATCCTACCGGCTATTGTCTACCTGCTCATCTACCAGGAGTACGAACGCCGGCGCAGACGACAACGGTGAGTACTGCACCTACGACACAGGGGAGGGGGGAGGAGGAAAGCTTACGGGCACACACATATGCGATCCACCCACCCCCCCAACCCCCTCCCAACCAAAACCTACACACCAATGCTGAGCAACAAGTCAGAGTGAGACCCCCCAAACCCCCCGGAATAATTCAAAGACATAATTCAAATGAAGTTTAAAATTTATGTAAAAAATAGGCTCATTGAAGTCATGGTAAATATGCCATATGAAATATACAAAAGAAATAATGAACATAGTGCAAAGTATAAACATAGTCAATAAGTCCTGCACAGTCCGTTCAATATCCATAGTCCGTGGGCCAATGTGTACAAACACATGGGCAAAGCCCACACAGGAGACCGGAAACCATTGGAGAGAACACTGCTGGGGCATCAGATGAGAAAACAACAGGCACCTCAGGGGGAAGGGAAAGGGGGGCACCTCAGCCACATGAGTCCACGACGCCAGATCCACGAGGGGCCTCCATGCCCACTGTACCATCCTGGAGAGTGCAAAGCCACAGTCCATCAGATGGATAACCGACTCCACTGGTATTGGAGGAGGCATGGTGCCCAGAGTGCTTCGTGAACACCTGCTCGACACAGAACCGGCACTGTCAATGGACCAGCGGTGCTTGGGACGGCGGTGCCCAGCGGAGCGGTGCTTGACAGGAAGGGCCCAGCGGAGCGGTGCTTGAGATGAAGGGCCCAGCGGAGCAGTGCTTGACAGGAAGGGCCCAGCGGAGCGGTGCTTGAGATGAAGGGCCCAGCGGAGCGGTGCTTGACATGAAGGGCCCAGCGGAGCGGTGCTTGACAGGAAGGGCCCAGCAGAGCGGTGCTTGACAGGAAGGGCCCAGCGGAGCGGTGCTTGAGATGAAGGGCCCAGCGGAGCGGTGCTTGAGATGAAGGGCCCAGCGGAGCGGTGCTTGACAGGAAGGGCCCAGCGGAGCGATGCTTGAGATGAAGGGCCCAGCGGAGCGGTGCTTGACATGAAGGGCCCAGCGGAGCGGTGCTTGACATGAAGGGCCCAGCGGAGCGGTGCTTGACAGGAAGGGCCCAGCGGAGCGGTGCTTGACAGGAAGGGCCCAGCGGAGCGGTGCTTGACATGAAGGACCCAGCGGAGCAGTGCTTGAGATGAAGGGCCCAGCGGAGCGGTGCTTGACAGGAAGGGCCCAGCGGAGCGGTGCTTGAGATGAAGGGCCCAGCGGAGCGGTGCTTGACATGAAGGGCCCAGCGGAGTGGTGCTTGACATGAAGGGCCCAGCGTAGCGGTGCTTGACAGGAAGGGCCCAGCAGAGCGGTGCTTGAGATGAAGGGCCCAGCGGAGCGGTGCTTGACAGGAAGGGCCCAGCGGAGCGGTGCTTTACATGAAGGGCCCAGCGGAGCGGTGCTTGACAGGAAGGGCCCAGCGGAGCGGTGCTTGACAGGAAGGTCCCAGCAGAGCGGTGCTTGAGATGAAGGGCCCAGCAGAGCGGTGCTTGAGATGAAGGGCCCAGCGGAGCGGTGCTTGACAGGAAGGGCCCAGCGGAGCGGTGCTTGAGACGGCGGGCCCTGTTCAGCGGTGCTCTTCACGGCGGGGCCCTGTTCAGCAGTGCCTGTCTTGGCGGGGCCCTGTTCAGTGGTGCTCCTCACGGCGGGGCCCTGTTCAGCGGTGCTCTTCACGGCGGGGCCCTGTTCAGCGGTGCTCTTCACGGCGGGGCCCTGTTCAGCGGTGCTCTTCACGGCGGGGCCCTGTTCAGCGGTGCTCTTCACGGCGGGGCCCTGTTCAGCGGTGCTTGTCCTGTGTGTCTAGGGAGCCAGAGCTGGGCAAGACTTTCCGCTCAGTCGCCATCCGACCTTGCGGTCGTGGGGCCCTCCTTTGATGGAGTCCTGGGCCCGTGGGTGTCGTCCGTCACACCCGGTATGGGGCTGGTGGGGCCCTCCTGGTGCGCTCGGCTGCTGCATGTCTTCTCCACCCTGCTGCCCTTGCCCTCCTTCACTGCAGCTCTCGGGCCCTTGCTTCCCTTAGATGATGTGGCAGGTAACGTGGCAAGGCCACTCTCCGTGGTGGCAGCCGTCTCAGGCTTTTCGCGCCGGCCCTTAAGTTTTCTTGTCCTCTTCCCAGGGGGTGGGCTGGCTGTCCCCTTGCTGCTGGCCGATGTTCCTTCCCTAGGAGCTGGTGGACTCCAGTAGCCCGGCACTATGGTGATACTAGATGCAGGGCTGGTGGTGGCTGAGGTGCTCTTTGGACTCTTACGAGATGGAGGGGGTGGGTCAGGTGATGCAAAGAGGTTAATTTTGGAGAGGAAAAGTTTTTTAGGAGCAATGGGAACGGTAGGTGCAGTGGGTATGGGAGTGGAGGAAGAGGATGTGGTTGTAGGAGAGACAAGTGTGCTGTCTTTGGGTGCAGGTGCTTGGGCTGGAGGCTGTCGTGAGGTGGATGGCTGTTGGGTGGGTGGGTGGCTGCCTGCGTTTGTGTGGTTTGGAAGAGGGGGTGACAGACACACTGGGAGAGGACACAGGGGACGTGTAAATGGCAGTGGGGGTGGTGACTGCACGTGTGCTGACTGTAATGGAGGGTGTGCTGGTGATGGAAGTACTGGCTGATGGTGGAGTGCATGCAGGTGTGAGTGGAGACGTCACAGGGAGGGAGGAGGGAGACGAGGAGGAGGGGGACACAGAGGTGGTAGTGACTGTTGGCATGTCTGCATCTGGATGTTGTTTGTGTGAATGCTTGTGTGATCTGTGGTGCTTATGTCTGGATGAGCTGCCCTTGGGTGTTGAGGTGTGTGCAGGCTGGTCTGATGGTGTGGATGGGATAGGCAGAGGAACAGGAGACTGGGACTGGGTGGAGGGAGTTAGAAGAGGGAGGCTGAAGACAGGGACAATGGCTGCCGTCAGTGCTGAGGCCAGAGCGTTGAACGATCGCTGATGGACAGCCTGACCCGAATGAATGCCCTCCAGGTATGCATTGCTCAGATGCACCTCCCTTTCCACCCCCTGGATGGCATTCAAAAGGGTAGACTACCCAACAATGAGTGTCCGGAGGAGCTCAATGACCTCCTCACTGAGGGCAGCAGGGGTAACTGGGGCAGGGCGTGAGGTGCCTGGGGCGAAGGAGATGCCCGCCTTGGTGTGCAAGCGGGCACGGGGCGAACGCTGAGGGGCTGCTTGGAGGGCGGAGCTGGTGCGCTGGGTGGCGGCTGTACAAGTAGTTGCGGAGGGCACGGATGTTGCCGCCACCGCAAGGGAGCTCCCTTCCGAGGACGTGTCGGTGTCGCTGACGTCTCCACGGGTCCCCATTGTGGAGCTCCCCTCGCCCTCCGTCTCACTGCTGAACTCGGAGTCCGTTGCATGGCCCTCCGGGGCCATGTGAGATGCAGCTCCCTCGTGCGCCGATGCCACTTCTCCTCCACCTGATGATGCTAATGCACACATGCACAGGAAGAAAAAGAAAATGGGTGGGGGGGGAAAATGAAGACAGGTTGAGTGCATGCATTGGAACACTGTTGGCGGAGAGGACAGACACAGAAGCCCCCTGAACTACGCTGCGCATTCGGGGTACACTACTCAGTTCTTGTGACTAGGCCTACAGGTCTATGGACGACAAATGCACACATGGGTGATGCAGGACCATGGATAGCTGTACTTGGCACCCTACAGAGGTGGGGGGCGGGGGCACAGGCCCATGGCTAACGGAGGGGACTAGCCTACAGAAAGCGCCCTGGCCTTGAGTTACCCACAGCCCTCCTCCCCCACCCAGACACCTCCACTGCGCGCAAAGATAGCAGAATGTGCTGATACTCACCCCCTTGTGTCTGCTGTGATGTCCTCACGCGCCCATCCAAATCGGGGTAGGCCACCGCCAGGATCCGGGACATCAGGGGGGTCAATTGGCGGCTGGCACCCCTCCTATGTTGGGAGGCCATCCCCAGCAGAGACTCAGCGGTCTTTCTGGTCCCGCGGTGGATGTCCTCCCACCTCTTTCGGCAGTGGGTGCCCCGTCTGTCGTGGACCCCCAGGGCCCGGACGTCCTTGGCGATGGCACGCCAAATGTCGACCTTCTGATGGGCGCTGACCTATTTGACATGTACAGGGTGGGAAAGGAAATATCATCACTTTTCAGCATGGTAGATGTGAGTGGCCCCCCCTCCCCAACATTGCCATGTGGCACATGTTCCCATCTGTCGTGCGTTGCACTCCTCATTCGCTCCCCTCCCCACCATCTTACATACACCCCACTCAACACAGGCATAGCCCATTCAGCGTGCACCCTGTGTACTAACCTGTTGGTCTGGAGGACCGTAGAGTAGCGCATACTGGGGGAGGACCCCATCAACAAGTTTCTCCAATTCTTCGGAAGTGAAGGCAGGGGCCCTTTCCCCAGTCGCAGCAGCCATTGTATCTCCCAGACCGAGGTCACAGCAGCACTTGCAGTATAGGTCCTCTCCTGTGGATGATCAGGTCTCGAGTGATTAATCAGATAGAAAATGGCGGTCACGCCCGCGGCGGTTCGTTCCGCGGCGGTGCGTACCGCGACCGCCGGCGCACATCGTCATTGGCTCCTGAGACCCATAGGGTTCAATGTTAACCAATGCTGCTTTGCGCCGCGGTCTTTGACCGCCTACCGCCACGGTGTGCCACGCCAGCGCAGTGACCTCACATCCCACTGTCACACTTCACAGGTCAGGCAGCCACCATTTCAATGGCCCACATGGCATGATTTCTACTGCGTCACACAGGCCTAGGCCTTGCATTGCCACTCATACAAGCCGTTCCATGCATAGCGATTCGTGTACTGTGCAAGCTGTGTGAACGAACCTGTGGGTTGCTTGACTCTGTGCTCCATGTTGTCCTTCCTAGGCACCGTCCGCTGGGACTTGCGAGGAGAAGGATGAATCCTCCCGTGTACCGACCGCTGGTGGACCTGTCGACAATGGAAGAACGACACATCATACTTACATACCGGCTTGACAGAGCAACTATACATGAACTATGTGCCCAGCTGGAGCCAGACCTGCTGTCCCCCATCCGCCAACCCACAGGGATTCCCCCTCTGGTGCAGGTTCTGTCAGTACTCCATTTTTTGGCAAGTGGGTCGTTTCAGACAACAGTGGCCATATCATCTGGGATGTCTCAGCCTATGTTTTCAAAGGTTTTGTCCAGAGTGTTGTCTGCCCTGATCAAATACATGCGGAAATACATTATTTTCCCTGAGGTGGGCGAATTGGCTACAGTGAAGGGTGATTTCTATGCCCTTGGACATATCCCCAACATCATTGGGGCCATTGATGGGACCCATGTGGCTTTGGTTCCCCCCAAAGACAGTGAACAGGTGTACCAAAACAGAAAAAGTTATCATTCGATGAATGTCCAGGTGGTCTGTTTGGCTGACCAGTACATCTCCCATGTAAATGCCAAGTTCCCTGGGTCAGTGCATGACGCGTATGTCATGCGAAATAGCAGCATCCCTTATGTGATGGAACAGCTACAGAGACACCGTGTGTGGCTAATTGGTGACTCTGGTTACCCCAACCTGTCGTGGCTACTGACCCCAGTGAGGAATCCCAGGACAAGGGCAGAGGAACGGTACAATGAGGCCCATGGGCGAACTAGGAGGATCATAGAAAGGACCTTCGGGGTCCTGAAGGCCAGGTTTAGGTGCCTGCATATGACAGGGGGATCCCTCATGTACTCACCAAAGAAGGTGTGCCAGATCATCGTGGCCTGCTGTATGCTTCACAATCTTGCATTGCGACGCCAGGTGCCTTTTCTGCAGGAGGATGGTCCAGATGGTGGTGTTGTTGCAGCTGTGGAGCCTGTGGAGAGTGAAGAAGAGGAAGACGACGGGGACGACACGGACAACAGGGATACAGTCATACAACAATACTTTCAGTAGCACACAGGTAAGGAACAGCCACCCCAATTTACATTTACTTGAGGCCTCATGCGTCTCCACTGTCTGTGTTTCCCCCCAGTTCCTGTTAACTGATTTGTGACTTTCCCTTCCCTTTTCAGAGCTGTATGACCCACTGCCTGACTTCAGCTTTGTTTGCCCATGGACTAAAGCTTATTGAAATTGGTATGTTGTCATCACAAAGTAACTGGACATTATTGAACCGTTATGTGTAATACATTTGTTAAGAATACAAGCAGACTCCTGTTTATTTAAGTGGAATAAGTGATTTATTTAAAGTGCTAGATATAGGTAAATGATTGGGAAGCGGGGATGGGTGGGGGTGGAGTAATGTCCATGGCAGAGTCCAGTTCTCAGTCGCACAGGTGCATTGTCCATATGCCTGTGGAAGGATGGAGCAGGGGCAGTTCAAGGTTGGACAGGGTGACAATGTGGGACAGTGGGATGACACCAGGGGGTATCTTAGGCTGGCGGGTGTCTTGCAATCCTACTCTGTCTTCTTGTGAGATCTCAGGTTCCGCTTGCGGGGTGGTTCTTCTTCTGCAGGAGGTGGGGTTCTGGTGGCCTGTCGTTGTGTGGGAGCCTCCTGTCCACTGGCGCCAGCGGAGGTGGTAGGCTGTTCCTGGCCTGGGCTAGTGACAGGGGCCCTTTGGGGTGCCACATGGTCCCGCAATGTGGTGACAATCTGGGTAAGGGCCAGGACGATGGTCCCCATTGCGGAACCGATGTTCCTCAGTTCCTCCCTGAACCCCATGTACCGTTCCTCCTGCAGTTCCTGGATCTCCTGGAACCGGGCCAGTACCGTCGCCATCGTCTCCTGGGAGCGGTGGTATGCTTCCATGATGGTGGAGAGGGCCTCTTGGAGAGTCGGTTCCCCGGGCCTGTCCCCCCCCTGTCGCACAGTAGCCCTCCCAGTTCCCCTGTGTCCCTGGGCCTCTGTCCCCTGGCCGGTGTGCCCACTACCACTGCCCCCAGGTCCCTGTTGTTGTTGGGGTGGTGGGTCAACCTGGGTGCCCTGTAGTGGTGGACACACCGCTGATTGACGTGCCCTGGAGACAGAGGCATGGGCCCGCTGGGTGGGAGCTGTGCTGGTGTTCCCAGAGAGGGTTGGGTCTGGTGTAGCCTGTGGCTGTCTGTGGGGAACCGACTGTCCAGAGGTCCCCGATGGGCCGGGCTGGTCGTCTGGCTCCAGGGAGACAGAGCTGCTGTCATCGCTGGGGGCCTCTTCTGGGGGTGGGATGGACATCTCTGGACCCTCCGTGGCGGTGTGGTGGCGTTCGGGTCCTGCAGGGGTATAAAGGTATGGTTATTGCTTCTGTGTGTGGGATTTCGTGTGATGGGTGGGTGTCCGTGTACCCAAGTGCAGGCATTTCCTTGTGGGGGATTTTGTGAGGGTGGCTTGTGGGGGTGATGTGTGTGTGCAGTGGGCATGCTTTGGTGATGGGTGTCCATGCTTTGGGGTCGCATGCAGGGCTTGGTGTTGGGATGGGTGGGTTGTGATGGTGAGGCTTTTGCTAGGGGTTGTTGTGATGGGGGAGGGGTTGAGGGTGGGGGTATGATTTGGCATTCAGGTGGGGTGGGGGTGGGAAGCAGTAGTGAAGATTTGCCTTACCAAAGTCCATTCCTCCGCCTACTCAAGCGAGGCCCTCATGATGCAGGATGTGCAAGACTTCCTCCTCCGACGCGGTAAATTCTGGGGGAGTAGGTGGGGGTCCGCCGCCAGTCTTCTGCACCACAATGTTGTGCCTTGATTCCATGGAACGCACCTTCCCCCGTAGGTCGTTCCATCTCTTCCTGATGTCTCCCGATTGCGTGGATGCTGCCCCACCGCGTTAACCCTGTCCACTATCCTTTGCCATAGCTCCATCTTCCTGGCAATTGTGGTGTGCTGCACCTGTGCCCCGAAGAGCTGGGGCTCTACACGGACTATTTCCTCCACCATGACCCTGAGTTCTGTGTCACTGAACCTGGGGTGTCTTTGGGGTGCCATGGGGTGGTGTGGTTGAGGTGTGGGGTGGCGTTTGTAGTGATGAGTGTGGTGCGTGTGGTGGTGTGTGGTGTTTGGTGCGTGGATTCTGTGTGGGTGATGGTGTTGTGTGCCTCTGTGTTGTGGGATTCTCTATTCTGTGCTCTGTCTCTAGCCTTCGTCAATGATTTCGGGTGGTAGGGGCTTGTGGGTGATGTGGGTGTGTGTTTTATATTGTGTTGGGTGTGTGGGAGTGGTGTTAGTATGTGTATCAGGTGTGTGTATTTCGAAGTGACCAATGTGGCTGAGTTTTCTATGGGTGAGTGTATTTTGACCGCGGCGGTGTGTACCGCCAATGGAATACCGCGTTTGAAAGAGCGCCGCGTGGATTTGTGGGTCGGAATGGTATGGGCGTATTTCTGTTGGCGTGACGGTGGAGGTTTGGTCAGCGCCATTTTTTCGCTGACCTTTGGTGTGGCGGATTATTGAGGATGTCGGGTTTTCGGCGGTTTGGCAGTTGCGGGTCAGAATGACCGTGGCGGTTTACCGCGGCCGCGGCGGTGTTGTGGCAGTCTTCTGACCGGCGGTAAGCGCCTTTTACCGCCGAGGTCAGAATGACCCCCATAATCTCTACAAGGAAACTCCTTGTGCAGCAAAAATCGATGCACAGCCTGCTGGAATCGATTCAAAGCCTGTCCAGCGCTGAGAAAATCACTGGATTGCCGAACCAGAAAGACGCAGCCCGGCTCCCCGAGTGGAGATCGACAAAGTGCCAATGTTGCGACTGGAACTTCAATGCACAGCCCTCTGGAGCGAAGCATCTCCAAGTCAGAACGATGTAGCTCGACATCCTGCGAGAGGAATCAATGCAGGGGCAGCCGTGCTGCAGAAATTCCTCCACATCACCCACCAGTTCGACGCAACCACTGTGTATTCATCCCACACGCCCAGGATTTCAATGCTCTGTCTCTAAGCACCAGCCATTGCCATTGCCAGTATCCTCCAGAAGGAGAATGTTTTGATTGCTAGGCATGAGTTGGCAATTAGGGCTTGATTTCGATCTTGGTGGTGTTGCCACCAAATCACAGCAGTGACACACCTGAGAAGTCTGTCAAGTCAGCTGTGTTCCGCCCGCCGTATTTAGAAGTTACAGCCCTGCACACTGTTTACTAGTGGCAGTTGGTTGACAGAGAGAGGACAGCACTGGACCCAATGGACATCAGACAAAGGCAGTTGCAATGGAATACAGGTAAGTCTCACACCCACACACACACACACTCTACCCTTGCCATATGTGTCCCCCTGCATCAAGCAAATTACAGCACACCACAAACACACCATTATCCATTGCCATCCACCACATGTACATGCCAAAAACACACATTGCTATACATCCATGACACAATATACTCACACTATTGACACTGCACTCAGACACACACAACTACAACAACCAACACAACCACACATTCATCTACACAAACACACATGCACACAAGTGCAACTAAGCACATCACAACAATGGCCTCTATACAACAACATGCACCTGAATGGTGTGTGAAGTAACACAACATCACACACACAACTTCCACGCTATATGCATATGCCACACATGCAGACATAACCACATCACCCACTTCACCTCCCTCCACCTGACCCAGCCAATCACATCGCTCACACACACATACACATACTGAGTCTCACACACACAACTTGATGGACAACATGACGGGTACATGTCCCCTTGCAATGTGCAAAAATGGACACAGTTGACAAGAGCAATTGTTTTGTCATTAAGGAGCCAGCATTTATTTGGCAATGAATACTGTGACCATATTGACAGCTGTGTACATGTGCGATGTGTATTGTGTACCAGTGTGTCCCCATCCGTACCTGACAGAATTGCCTCCCAGACATCTGCATGTCACAGTAATTGTAAAAAATTAATGTGACGTGTATGTCTGCAGGGTCCAAAGCTCATGTGCAGTGACCCCCTAATGTGCACAGTCAATGTGGGTTTCCTACCTTTGTGTCCAGAGATGAGAGGGCCATGTTTTCTCTGTGGTCCCGTGGCAGCAGAAACAGAGGAGCCTGCCCAGTCATACCCAGCCTGAAGCAGGAGGGCAATAGGGTAAAATGATGAGTATGCACACCTTTCCACCCCTAGGGCCGTAGCCAACACTGTATGCTTGGGGGAGCATGGCCCCTCAGTAATGATTACATGATGAAAGGATATTCTAACTTTAATTTGGATAACATATAAATAAACATTTAAAGGATACTTCAGGATAAAATCTGGATCAGGCTAAAATATAACATTGTAGTTGCAAGGGGGTCTCTGTTGTCTCTCCTCCAAGAAAGGCAGGACTAGATTGGGAACCCAAAGCTACTGTGGCAAATTTTGTCAGAGCAGCCCCCGTGTGGTGCATAGCAAGCATGTGCAGCGCACAAGCCTGACCACTAGAAGAGGTGGTGTGCTGGGGGGTCTCCCCCCAAGAAAATTTGGGAAAAAATAGCAAAAATTGGGCATTCTACAACACATCTTTCTAAATATATTTTCAAGTGTATTAGCTTTTAAAGCATAATGAATGATGACCTGACAGTGTGTCAGGATACAGCAATCTTTGTCGGGGCTCTTAATTGATTACCTCACTATCACCCTCCAAAAGTGGCTCTCATCTCTCCACAGTCTCTCTCTCACATGTATGTCATTTGTTTTATAGCACCTATCATACCAGTGTAGGGTTTCGGAGCACTTTACATCACACACACACAGACAACACTCCAAACATGTGTAAATCAGTGTTTAGAAAATGTTACATAAGACAAAGGGGACTACACGATATAGAATTCATATGTCATCTATACTGGTAGACATTTTTTAGGAGTGCTTGATCTGGAAAAGCACAAACTCAGGATTCAGAAAGAAACAAAGTGGTCAGGTTTGACTTTACCACTTTATTTGTACCCAAAAAAAAACTTTTCAGAAATGAAAGGAAGCACACTGTCAATAACAACGGTCACTAAGAAAAGAGCAACCTGGTGCTGTTTCTGATACCAGACCAATTTACTAAACCTACAGGGATATAGAACATTAACATTGAAAGAGCAAGGATTAAACTGAAATTAAACTCATTTAGTAATCCGTTTCCAGAACTCATCAGGTAAGGAAAAGAGCCAGGTTTTCCGTCAATTTTTAAAAGCATATTTAATCTCTAGGAATCTCTGTAATTTGGGAAGCTGGTTCCCGGCTTTAGCAGCAAAGCAAAATATTTCCCTCATGTTGTTTTAAGCCTGAAAAAAGGGATAGCTAACACATTTGAATTAGAAGATATCAAGTTCCTTGGGGTCCTTTGATGCATAAATTGATCAGAAAGGTACTTGGGGCCGTTACGATAAAATGTCCTGAAAACCAAGGTCAAGGTTTTAAAAAGGATCCGCTTGTGGATAGGAAGCCAGTGCAATTTGTTGAGTCCCTGAGAACCCCAATTGTTCGAGGTAAGCTTAAGAACAAGTATAACTGCAGCATTTTGAACCATTTGAAGCTTATGCAACAATCGTTTAGTAATCTTTATTGGTTTAGTAAAGGCTTTTGCAGTAATCCAGCCTTGAGACGATGAGTGCCAATGCCACTGCTTTCCTTTATGTTAGAGGGAAAAATTCAAAGACTTTTTAAGAACTTGATTAGAGAAAAACAAGTGCTTGACACAAATAAAATCTGAGAGCAGAAGGAGAGGAAACATTCAAATTTGACTTCTGCAAACAAATCTAAGAGATTTAACTTTCAAACCCTTATTCAGTGTTACTATTATTGTTTCTGATACTTCTAAAAACGCAGATTTTGTGGAGTACCTGGGCCTAAAGCCTGATTGATAGAAATGTGTAGGAAAGTGCCCCTTTTTGCCACAGTCACCCCAATGTTTGCCACAAGGTAAAATGGCCTAATTGTGTTGCAATTGACACACACTTTTTATCCCTGGAAATCTATAGTAAATGCTACCTCTGGTACACAGGGCATTGGTACTAAAAGTCCTTAAGGGCAGCCACACGTATTACGCCACCTTAAGGGACCCCCATACAAATTACATGAAAACTGCCATCTCAGGCTGAGTGACACTAAGCAAACTATGTGTGAAAACACAACATGGTACACTCACTCATGCCCAAGTCACTGCATATATTATATGTAAACCACCCCTACAACAGGCCCTATAGCCCTAAGACAGGGTGCATTATATTACAAGGGAGAGTATATCTGCCTGAGCAGATACTCCCTGTGCTGTCTATGCCTATTAGTAGATGATACAAGTGAAGAGGGAAGCCATGTTAAGTATATGTGCTGAGCACTGATCATCACGAGTACCCCAGCTACATCATGGCTTTTTCTGAAACCTGTGGTGTTTGGTATCAAATAAATCCATACTAATGCCAGTATTATATTTATTGTGACATGCACCCATAATTCACCTTAGAGATGCCCCCTGGAACCTACTGGTTTTTTAATGTGCAGACTGGCCACCAGTCAGCCACAAAAGATGTGTTTCTGACCCCCTGTAGGCAGCACTGCCTGCCCTGGAGAAAGTGATATCACCTCCTCCAGCAGGATGACCAGTGAATCTGCATACCAAGACCATGGGCTTCAAAGTCCCTGCTGCCTTTGATATGTGGCCCCTGCTTTCTTCAGAGCTGGAGTATGCCACCCCCTGCCCTGAGGCCCATTTGGCACCAGTAGAGGTGGGAAATGAGCTATGCAAGTAGATGTGGTGCACCCCCAGGCTAGTCACACCCCTAAGGTGGGCTACCTGATGTTCTCCACAAAAGAAGGGTTCCACCATCTTCGTTTTGGTGAAACTAGGAACTCTGGATCTGGGAAATGCCCACTCCCCACAGTAAATGGTAATATAAGGGGGTGTAGTTACCCAAGGGATTAGTAGCCCAATCGATACCATTGGCTACCACCCTACACTCCCCTTATCACCTCTAAATTTGGTATTTAGGTGACCTCCTAACACCAGGAACTTAGATTTGCCTGACTACAAGATGAAGAAGGACAATGAAGAGCCAAAGATGTGAGAACTGTAGACTAGCGGTGGACATTAGGCCAAATCCTGCCTGCCAACTCCAGTTCTGATAATTGCAAAGGGCCGACTCGTCCTGCAGCTGTGCATCCTCCCAGAGCTTCAGAGGGTTGCCAGCACTTCACCATCCAGCCAGCATCTCCCTTGAAGTGGAGGAGCCACCTCTTGAAACCTGTAGGTACCAATCACACAGTACAGTTCAATGATCTGCTGACCACCGGGTCCAGAGATGCAGTAGCCACCAAGGAGGAGGTCACTGTGGGGCATATTTATACTCCGTTTGCGCCGAATTTGCGTTGTTTTTTTCGACGCAAATTCGACGCAAAACTAACTCCATATTTATACTTTGGCGTTAGACGCGTCTAGCGCCAAAGTTCATGGAGATAGCGTCATTTTTTTGCGTGAACACCTTCCTTGCGTTAATGATATGCAAGGTAGGCGTTCCCGTCTTAAAAAATGACTCCGATGCTATTGCGTCGGATTTATACTCCCGGGCAAAAATGACGCCCGGGAGTGGGCGGGACAAAAAAAACTGCATTTGCGCCGGATTTTAGCGCCTGGGTCAGGGCAGGCGTTAAGGGACCTGTGGGCTCAGAATGAGCCCAGAGGTGCCCTCCCAAGCCCCCAGGGACACCCCCTGCCACCCTTGCCCACCCCAGGAGGACACCCAAGGCTGGAGGGACCCATCCCAGGGAAGAAAAGGTAAGTTGTGGTAAGTTTAAAAAAAAAAAAAAATTGTGGCATAGGGGGGCCTGATTTGTGCCCCCCTACATGCCACTATGCCCAGTGACCATGCCCAGGGGACAGAAGTCCCCTGGGCATGGCCATTGGGCAAGGGGGCATGACTCCTGTCTTTGCTAAGACAGGAGTCATGTTAATGGCGTCTGGGCGCCAAAAACAAATGGCGCAAATCGGGTTAAGACGATTTTTTTGCCTCAGCCTGACTTGCCCCATTTTGGGACGCCCAAACGCCATTTTTCCCTACGCCGGCGCTGCCTGGTGTACGTGTTTTTTTTTCACGCACACCAGGCAGCGCCGGTCGACTAACGCCGGCTAATTCAATAAATACGGCGCCCGCATGGTGCTTCAGAATGGCGTTAGCCGGCGCTAATTTTTTTGGCGCAAAACTGCGTTAGCGCAGTTTTGCGTCAAAAAGTATAAATATGGCCCTGTGTGTCCAGGAGGTCAGCCCCATTAATCCATCCAGACTTCGAGTCACTGATCCACCCTAGAGGCTCCCTCTACCATTACCTGGGGTACCAGAGCCTGCTGCAAGCACCAAGGCATGTTTGTATTCAGTCCAAACACCATCATTGCAAAAACCTACCTGTATGATGTGGGACTTCGTGAGAGGCCAGCTCCATGCCAGAAGTCGTTTTGCTGTGATTCTTTCCCCTTTTCTGCAGGTGCATGGAGAATTGTGAGAGCCTCAAACTCACCAACCCACCTATGCATCCGAGCCCCCAGTCCATTGAAACTGACCATGCCTATGTGGTCCTGAGACCCTCAAGATCTGATCCCCCTTTGTGTTCTGCCAGCCGGGTCCCCGAGTCCCCATTTGCAGCTTTTTCTTACAGTGTCTTTTCCCCATTGACTTTAGTGTGAAGCATTTGAGGATACCACTGCTGAAAGCACCTCTGCACCTGGACAAACCAGGGCAGGTAAACTTGAACTGTTGGTGCATTCTTGGATCCTGTACCTTACTTACCTTAGGTCCAGAAGAACAGCCCTGTAAGTTGTTTGCAAGTGACCATTTGCAGTGTATGTTTCTCCCATAGGATAACTTTACCACGTTCGAGGCTCATGCCTTTAAATCTGACAACTGTATTTTCTATATCTTTAAATATCGCTAACTCGAAAACTACACACCTGATCCTGAAAATCTTGATGTCTAAATTAATATAAAGATCTCTGTTATTTTTCTAGAGCGGTCTCGACTTTCTTCTTGAGTGTGTGTCTCATTTATTGACCCTGGGTATACAACAAATGCTTAGCACTATCCTCTGATAAGCCTAAACTGCTCACCCACCCTACCAAAAAGAGAGCTTTTGGGATTATTCATTTAAGCCCTTTAAGCCAATAAGGGTTGTTTGGAGTTTCTACGTAGTGTATCTCATTTTGGTACTCTGCATAAAAAGCCAGCTTTCTACAATGAAGAATGCTGGGATTTAAAAAAAAGACTATGGCCCGTATTTATACTCCGTTTGCGCCGAATTAGCGTCGTTTTTTTCGACGCAAATTCGGCGCAAAACTAACGCCATATTTATACTTTGGCGTTAGACGCGTCTAGCGCCAAAGTATGGGCAAATAGCGTCATTTTTTTGCGTGAACGCCTTCCTTGCGTTAATGAGATGCAAGGAAGGCGTTCCCGTCTAAAAAAATGACGGCGACGCAAATGCGTCGTATTTATACTCCCGGGCAAAAATCACGCCCGGGAGTGGTCGGGTCAAAAAACCCCGCATTTGCGCCACTTTTTAACGCCTGGGTCAGGGTAGGCGTTAAGGGGCCTGTGGGCTCAAAATGAGCACACAGGTGCCCTCCCATGCCCCCAGGGACCCCCCCTGCCACCCTTGCCCACCCCAGGAGGACACCCAATGATGGAGGGACCCATCCCAGGGACATTCAGGTAAGTTCAGGTAAGTATAATTTTTAATTTTTTTTAATTTTTTTGGGTGGCATAGGGGGGCCTTATTTGTGCCCCCCTACATGCCACTATGCCCAATGACCATGCCCAGGGGACATAAGTCCCCTGGGCATGGCCATTGGGCAAGGGGGCATGACTCCTGTCTTTACTAAGACAGGAGTCATTTAAATGGCGTCTGGGCGTCGAAAAAAATGGCGCAAATCGGGTTGAGGCAATTTTTTTGCCTCAACCTGACTTGCCCCATTTTAAGACGCCCTAACGCCATTTTCCCCCTACGCCGGCGCTGCCTGGTCTACGTGGTTTTTTTCCACGCACACCAGGCAGCGCCGGTCTGCTAGCGCCGGCTAACGCCATTCCATAAATACGGCGCCCGCATGGCGCTTCAGAATGGCGTTAGACGGCGCTAAATTTTTTGACGCTAAACTGCGTTAGCGCAGTTTAGCGTCAAAAAGTATAAATATGGGCCTATACATTTTCTGTTGACAAAATTTTCCAACATTTTAGTAGGGGCAGGAAGAAGGGAATAGGCCTTAAATTAGAAAAAACATTAAGGTCTCTCCTGTTGGCTTTTTCAATTACGGTTTAACCACCACCAGCTTCCATGTCTCAGGCACCAACGCTGAGGAAAGAGAGGGTTTGAGAATGCCATTAATCTCAGAATTCACAAACTCAATAACATTCCTAAAGACAGGAGGGGGACATGGGGCAAAGGAGGAGCCTCATTTATAAAGTAATTATTAGAAATGGGGTTTCTGGGGGGCGTGGTCTGGCCGCAGTAAGAAATGGCCTCCTGATAAGTGGACTCCTCTGCCGAGCTGAGCCCGGGGACCCGGAGGGGCTGTTGAGGGACAGCAGTGCTTCCACTTGTTGGGCGCTGTCTGCTCACATGGGCGGCGACCACTGGAGGGGGCAGCTTCTTCTCATAAGATGGCGTGAGCATTGCAGCAACCCAGCGGCACTCCGCTGTGGAGGAACTGCAGCCTGGCTTATCTCCTTGCGTGGAGAGCATGCAAGGAGTGCAGGGTGCCCGGGACAGATTACGTCTGGCCACGTGAGATAGATTGGAGCCCGCCCATGGCCAGTGACCCCCAGTGCTTTGATTTGGACACCTCCGGGGCTCCTGGAGCACATGAGGGAGAGGGTGAGTGTCAGAGGGAGGCTATTTGCAGCCTCCCCTCCCGTGCAGGATCGTGCCCTACACAGCGGAAGGAGGGAGACGGATCCTCCACCATCACCGGAGCACACCTTCATTGGAGGGCATGTGGGGCTCGCAACATGCAAGAGGAGATGCGCTACAGCTCCCTGTCACACAAGCTATGATGAACACATGCCAGCTGGGACCACGTCTGGCTATCTAAGCAGAATTTCACGTATATTAGTATGTCCCCTGGAATGGCGGGACCCGAGGGGCTGGGGTTAACCATTACGAAGTAGCAGCCAGCTTGAACTGGGTGTTGCTGAAGGCCACTGACCCTACGCATAGACTCTTTGGGAGAGCACCTTACCCCAGTGTGGAAATACCACCCTTGCAATTGTGTCCGGCCCGTATCTAGAGCAGTCCCTCCTTGACTCCACATACGACCAGGACTGGAGCTGTACACTGAGATTGGGCCTAATTGCCGTGGGCCACAGCTGGGGAGTTGGCAACACCAGGGTCCCAACAGGTTCGCTGGCCCTTGCGAGGCACACTCAGAATACCACTCCCATGTTTCAACCACTCTGCTGAGGGAGGCTGCAGCCCGGTTAAGGCAGATAGATCAGGAAAATCTGAAAAAGGCATTAGCTCTTGTGGATAACGGAATTCACACCTTGTCCAACTGGATGTATACAATTAACAACATTGTTTCTTCTGCTATAGACATTATATGATCTGATATGTCTTCTTTATATCATGGACAGAGTCAGACCAGGTCCATTATGCAGTTGGGTTGGACGCTTCAGACATTGAAGGCAGGTCGCGTTCCGTGGCAGCACATCAGTGCCAGGGAAATATTTTTTCCTTTAATTTGACGCGACAACTGCAACTAATGGCTAAGAAGGAGGCGACTTATGTCATGCTCAACATTGAAAAGTTAGAAAGATTGCCTTTTACCGTGGCCGAGATTCCCTCAGCAGAGTGGTTGATACACGGGGTTATTAATCTGCCTATTTCTACATTACAATTCACTTCTTGTTTGAAACATGTTCCGGTAGGCAGATATGAAAAGTTGGGAGATAGTTACATCCATGAGGTGTGGGAGCTTCCCTTCTCGTACAAATGCCTCAATGGCATGAAAAATGTCTTTCTTAGCGGCAGTGAATGCGAGACTTCAGTCAGCCATTCGATGATTTGTAAGCAGCTGTCCTTGCATGGGGCGTGTAATGCCTCGGTTGCGAACTAAGCTTGCTATCTGAAGGGAGTTTCAGTTCCCTTGATTAAACGCACGTTCCAGGTGCTTTCAAACGGCAGCTACATCCTCCTCAATAGTGAAGACTGTTGTGGCATGCGGGCCGGAATAGTTTACGTTGTTTCGGTCACTAAGGTTGTTACATGCTGCGGGAACGTGTTGTTTCCCCCCACCAAAATTAGGTAGGTAGCGGATATTTGGCCTCACATTGCTACTTCCAAGGTGAATTTTGACAAGTTAAGTAGACTAAAGGTTTTATTGTTTCAGAAGCATGTGGCCCTTACTTCTGCATGCGGAACCTACGCACTTCAAGTGGCAAGGTCATCGGCGGAAATACAGTCCCTGTTCAATACAAACTTTACAAGACACTTTGGTGAACTCGTGGGACGTATATTTAATGCGTCCAGCACAGCTGGATTAGCTCATTTTTTCGAAGCTGTTGGTATTGGTTTTCTTCACACCTTTTCCTCCATATTCGGTTTAATACCTTTGGCTATTCATTCAATTTTCGGAAGTATTTTTGGGGGATTTCGATAACTTTGGCTTTATTAGCCGGCATTTTGCTGTTGTTTTTCCACAATGGCTGTCCAGCCGCAACAAGGACGAATGTGGGCGCTCCCATCAGCGCAGCAATGTCGTGAACGCATGATGCAGCACTTTGGAGCAACACTCCTGGAACATATGGAGTGTGACTGGTCTCTGTCATTCAGACCGGTTTTGGATTGTGTGCAGCCCGTGTTTCGGTGCCGTTGGTTCTCTTTTGAACATGCACTAGATGTTTGTCTCTCACAGTAACGCCTCTCAGTGATTGATGCTGATCTGTTGATGTTCTCGATGAGGGTTCATTACCAGTCATGCACGCTGTGGCTGTGTTTGCTTAGAGAAGCTGATTACGAGCTACCCTTGCTGGAGGAAGTCGACATTAACTCGTTCTTAGGCACTGCACAGGATGCCGCCTTGGTTGACACTGGGGCTTTGGAACACACCTGCTCCTTGGTAGTTTTTGGCATGGATTTACCAGTTTTGTCATCTGCCGAAGTGGAGAATCTCCTGCTTTCCATGACTGATGCTTGATTTGGACTTATCCTAAATTGCCATTGTCCTTTGAATTTGGCTTTTGGCCACATGCTCATTTTAAAATTGCAAATTAGTATGCCTATGTGTTCTCTTAACTTGTTAAAATTGTATAGGGTTTTAAATATCTTTTAGCTTAGGGCATTTAGCTTAGGCTTAAACCACTTTCTATCGACAAGGGGAGGGTGTAGTGTAGCCATTTTTAATATAGCTTCATGCACGTTAGTTTAACATACTAGGCTGCTGTGCAATTTGCCCTAGATACATTTTATTCAACCTCGCATTGTTATTTTACAATAACCAGTTTTACGGTCTAGTTTTTATTTCCTTCTATCTCACTGTTTAGCTTAGTTCAGCACTGTGTTCTCAAATAATGCATTCTTGATCGCCCTGTGCTTCAGTGAAGGTTACAGTCTGGTACATTGCCGGTAAACGTGGTAGAAGATTAGTCTCCAGTATTCATAGAAGATACACATTCTTACGTAGGGACATTTTCTTACAACATCTGTGTGTTAGTTATAAAAACACTTCTTAGTCCTAGTACAGGTCAGAGGGAGATTCCGGCCAGGAACCTACAACTAGATGCTGACTGCCCCGTTGCAGATGCTGATGCTGATTACAGGCCTTTGCTCAGGCATGAGGGTTGATGTCCTCCCGGGGAACCTGAATGGCAGGCTTAGAGCTTAACATGCTGTGCTCGAAATATAATTTAGAGAGAACATAATCTAGTGGCACTATGATAGCTTTATTCTTGTGCTTCACTCTCATCGTTACTATGTTAATCCTACTGTGTTGTGTAGTTCTGCTTATTGCAGTTCACGCTTTGCTATCTAAAATGCAGTCGTTTTATTAAACCAATCTTTAAAACTTAAACTGCCTCTGTCATTTCTATGTGAGACCGTACTGTGTATGAGAGAACCGGTTGTGACCTGAGTGACCACGACTTCCCTGGGAAGTGCTAAGATGTCATGCGCTCAGCTGCCCAATTGTCTCTTCCCTTTGGGAGAGATGAGGCACTGCTAGTTAGCCGGAGCAAAACCCAGATTTAGAGTGACAAGGGTCCTTCACCGTGGGTCAAACTTCGTCCCCCACACTGTGAACTATCTTGCCGCTCAAAATCCAGTAGTCTTATTAGGATAATGAGAGCCTACGCAACACAACCACATAGTCGCATCGTTGTCACCAGTCCCACTTCGTAGAACACACAAGGGGTTCCTGTGCTGGATTTTCCATCCTTAGGAGATGCCTACGCCTTCTGCACAGCCATGACATAGCCCCATAACCACGAGGGTCTCCTGCAGTTACTCTTCGGGACCCCTTCTACTCCCAGGTGTTGATGCCAGGAGGGAAATCATCGGACAGACACTCCCGCCAACTACTGTTCTCAGAAGCTATTGCACTACCAAAACCTATGGCGGCACATGTGACCCATCCTAGCTCCGCCACCCTGCCGGCCGACCCTCACCCTGCCGACTCCACTGACCACATCTTGCAGGAAATCACAGCAGTAGGACGATGTCTGGAGGCAATGGACTTGAAGATTTCAGACCTCTCTGCGGCCTCTACCTCCATACCTCCTGATATAGCCCATTTCCAAGTAACGGTAACGGACCTAGATCAACGTCTCACAACCGTTGAGGATCACATCGTGGATCTGCCAGCTTAGGACGTAGAGATGCGGTCCTTGCAGGAGAAGATCACAGATTTGGAGGACAGAAACAGGAGAGACTATGGGGGTGATTCTAACATTGGCGGGCGGCGGAGTTCTCTGCGGTATTTTGAGATTTGCCCTGGGCCAAAAGGCCGCCCGCCAGCCCAGGGCAAATCTACCTTCCCACGAGGACGCCGGCTCAGAATTGAGCCGGCGTAGTGGGAAGGTGCGACGGGTGCAGTTGCACCCGTCGCGTATTTCAGTGTCTGCTTTGCAGACACTGAAATACTTTGTGGGGCCCTCTTATGGGGGCCCCTGCAGTGCCCATGCCATTGGGTGACCCGCCAGGAACAGGATGGCGGTAGGGGGTGTCAGAATCCCCATGGCGGCGGAGCGCGCTCCGCCGCCATGGAGGATTCTGTAGGGCAGTGGTAAACCGGCGGGAGACCGCCGGTTTACCCTTTCTGGCCGCGGCTGAACCGCAGCGGTCAGAATGCCCTTGGGAGCACCACCAGCCTGTTGGCGGTGCTCCCGTGGTCGGTGACCCTGGCGGTCACCGGCCGCCAGGGTCAGAATGACCCCCTATGTCTGCTTTCTTGGCATACCAGAACCAAAGGAAGGTTCAGACGTCAAGGTCTTTCTTAAAAAGATCCTCCCTGAACTAATGGGCATTGATTTTTCCCCGCCTTTGGAGTTCACAAAATTGGTCCTGTGCATAAAGCAATCTCTGGGTGACCTCGCCCTATCATGGCATGCTTCCTCCGCCATGAGCAGGCCCGCCAAGTCATCTCAGCGGCCAGATCTCAGGGCCCGTACTCTCTAGAGGGTCATGAGATATGGGTGGCCAAGGACTTCTACAGAGTAATGAACGAGAAGCGGAAAGCATTCTTGGCACTATGACCCCAACTCAGGAAGCTGGACATCAAATCTGGCCTTATCGAGCCCGCTCGTATGTGGATTACCCTGGATGGTAAATCAAGAGACTTCCTTGATCCCGCAGACCTTAGTTCCTTCCTGGACGACCTCACTATGCATCCCATAGACCACACCCCTGCCCACCCGAAAACAGATTCCCCAACCTTGGAGGATCCTTGTTCCATTGTTACTTCTCACCACCACGCCGCTTCGCAGAAGAGGGGACGGACCTACGAACGCACACTGAAATCGAAAGAAGGCCAAGAACATGCTCTTCAGGCTGTGATTGCTCTCACCCAGGATCAAGGCAGAGACAAACCCTGATCCCCTTTGAAACCGTCGCGTGACCACGGAATGCCCGCAGTGCTGAACTTCCGATGCAGCCGAGATCACCTGCCCTCCAGCCCAAAGTGTGTACTTCTCTGCTGGACAGATAAGTGACTTGGTCACTTGCTATCGCTTCTATCTACCCCTGTTATGATAGGAAAAGCCGGTATTGTAACTATTGTAACTATTGTGACTATTGTCTTTACCGCTTCTGTTGGTATTGTCTGCCCCTACGCACAGAGCTCCTAGCACATCTGGATTGCAGGGATCTTTCCATCTTTTCTAAGGCTTTGCCTAAGACAGGGCTGTGGGGATGTGTCACAAGCTAGCTGCCTCCTGTTTTTTCCCCCTCTGTTTACATTTCTGTTTACAATTCGCTCCGGCTAGTATGTTATATGTTCAGTGTTAACAGTACTGTATGAGCTATTTTGTCTTGAATTTGTTGTTAGTCACATGTTGTGGGGTGGGGACCCACCATTTGATGCCTACCAGCCTTCTGAGGTTCCCCCCACTCGTCATATCGGTCCGAGCCTACCACTAGCCACAAACCACTGGAGACGAGACCATGTCATGAGGGCTAATACAAGAGTTTGTGTGGCCTACTTCCTGCTTTCTCCCTTCCCCCCACTATAATAGCCATTACACTGGGGAGTACCTCAGGCAACACAGCGCGGTGCTCCCCGCCTCCCCCAGCCCGGGCCCCCCTACTTAACTCCACTCAGCTTAGTTTACCTCAACTTACCTCAATGCTCACTCCACATTCTTCGTCTGCCGGCCCCGGTTAAATGATGCCGGCCCTCCTCCTCTCCCCTCCCTCAGGGACCTCCGATGAGATGAATTTGAATAACGACATGGAGGTCACATAACTTCTCTCCGATGTCATTACCCCCTACAGGGCAGCTGTCCTCACCCCTTCGATCCATGGCACACCGTGCCTCACTCGTCCAGTTTCTGTCATGGACCCCCTCCCCGACACTCTCTCTGTTTTTCCCGCGGATGCATTATGTTCCTTGCCTTCGGGCTCCCCTCCCCTCCCCCTTCTCCACTGAGCTCGTTCGGTGCGGGGCCATGCATGTCCCTACCCTCAGTTCAACAGGGTTCATCATAGTGAGGTATTTACCTCAGTTTTCATAGACCCCGATTCTGTGTCTTTTGTGTATTCTTTGATTTTTGTTCGATATCCCCCACTTTTCCTCCCTTGCCTCCCCCTCCATTCCTTTCTATCCTAATTTTTGTATCAACGGAGATGGTCTGCCCGCACCCTACTTTCCCCACGTATCCTGTTTTCTCCTGTCTCTCCCTCTCTCCTCATCTTTCTAGCCGGTCACTTGCACCCCACTCTTCCCTGACCGAGGGTTGCCCTACAGTCCCTCCCTACCCCCCCCAGTGCCCACACGTCCTAAGCATCACCACTACCACAGAGACTCCTTAATAGGAGCGCCTGAGCAAGGAAGACCGCACACTCACTGCGACCTGCTTGTCCAAGTCTGTGAATGTGGTCGACAGTTCCGCTAACGGTCCTCTCCTGGAAAGTCCATGGCATGACACACTATATCAAGCGGCAAAAGGTCTTATCCTACCTACAATCTAAAAGAGCAGACATCACCCTTCTACAGGAAACACATATTTCTCCCTCAGAGTCGGAGAAACTGCGTAGAGACTGGGTAGGGAGCTGCTCTTCAGAGGAGCCCTGTCCGTGCACTGTGAGCTGCAGGGTTCGGGAAGGAAGTGCGCGGTAGTGATTCTTATCTGTCGATCCTTACAGTTCAGGCTCCTCAATACGTGGTCTGACCCTAAGGGACGTTATGTCCTCACCAGTCTGAAACTGGGTGCTTCCACGGTCTGTGCTGGCTCTTTCTACACTCTCACAGGCTCCAAACGTCCTTTTTTCTTCTCTCTGAATCGACTATTAACGGAGATCGGAGCCTCCCAGTACTTACACAGTGGGGGCTGGAACCTAGCACAGGATGCCATCCTGAACTGATCAGGGGGCCTCGACGTAGGCAACAATGCCGACCGGGCCCTCATTGGTGATATCTTTTTAGACCATGGTCTGCTGGATCATTGGCGCCTCTCCCATCCATGGGGCAGTGAATACACTTTTGTCTCACCAGTTCAAGGGACCCAATCCAGATTAGATTACTTCCTCATCACCCACAGGCTGTTACATATGGTCAGGGAGTCCCAGATCTTACCGGCTGCATTGTCTGACCACTCCCCGGTCTTAATGGCCCTAGAGTTAGGGGTGGCATCTCCGGGACATAAGCCCTGGCGGCTTCAGACTCCTAGATATTGGACACCAAGGGGGAAGGAGCATCTCCGATCCCACATTGCCACTTCTTTACTCAACAACAGGGGCTCTGTCTCCTCACCCCAATTGGTATGGGCTGCAGCGAAGGCGACGATACGGGGACAACTCATGAGGGGCGCTGCCATTGCTAATGCCCAGAGGTGTGACAACCAACGAGCACTGGAAGACTGAATAGCCCAGACTACCCGTGAATATACCCTGACTCCCTCCCTTATCATCCGTTGCCGTCTGGAACAAGCCAAAGTGGAGCTTAATGCTCTCTTTACATCAGAAGCGGAATACGCGCTAGAGTGACTGAAAGGTTGCCACTATGAGCATGGAGAGAAGGCGGGAAGATTATTGGCTGCTCAGCTACACCATAGAGAGGCAGCGTTAGCCATCCCAGCCTTGCATGGCACTGATGGCAAGCTTATTACACACCCCCAAGCAATCGCTGACAAATTTGGGCACTTTTACCAAACCCTCTACACCCCCAAAACAGTGGAAGATCAGGATAAGTTGACCACCTTCTTTGAGAAGGCAAACCTACCTGGTATCTCGGAGGCTGGCATGGCTCTATTGGACGGGGACATCAGCAAAGAAGAGATCCAACAAGCGATAGCCAAACTTCCTTACCACAAAGCCCCTGGAGAGGATGGATTCTCAACAGAATTCTATAAATGGACTGGGGCGGATATGATCGATGCCTTATATGAGGCCTTCCGTGGGGTGGATCAGTCATATTCCTTACACACCCTCTCCAACAAAGCCTCCAAATTAGTATTACCCAAACCTGGTAAGGACTCCCTCCTTTGTGGCAAGTACCACCCTATATCCCTCCTCAACGAAGATGTCAAAATAGCTGGTGGGAATTCCAGTGGCCCGCCTTAAGAAGGTCATCCCATCCCTCATACATCATATTCAGGTGGGCTTCGTACCCGGCCGATCTTCTAGGAATCACTTACGTACCTTGCTCCACGCTCTCTGGGCGACACAAGACTCCCGGGAGGAGGCCCTTGCCCTCTCCTTGGATGCCAAAAAGGTGTTTGATCATAAACAGTGGTGGTACCTCTTTGAAACACTAAAAAGATTTGGCCTTCGGAATAGCTTTATCAATAAGATGCGTTTGTTATATGACTCACTGACAGCATAGGTCAACTGCGGCAGGTTACTATCCAACATCTTTTCCATCGGGAGAGGGACCCGTCAGGGCTGCCCCCTATTGCCATTACTATTTTTGTTGGCCGTGGAACCCCTAGCGGAAGTGATCTGTAGATCAAGTCTCATAATCGGAGTGCCCATCCCCGGTGGCAGCTACACCATTTACCTTTATGCCGACGATATCTTACTAACACTCACCAACCTAGCTAAGTCCCTACTGCTACTCCGAACCATCTTAACTGACTTTGAACTTCTCTCAGGTTACAGGATTAACTGGGACAAGAGTGAGGTGTTGCCCATGTCCGCTGTGACAGTAAGCGCATTGGTGCAGGGCCTCCTGGTCAAATGGAAGCAGTTGCGTCTCCAATATCTGGGCATCCACATCAATAGATGATTGGAGAATATGGTGGCTGATAACCTGGACCGGCTGTTAGCCAGCATGAAAAGAGATTTCAATAAATGGACACATCTGAGTCTCTCTATGTTGGGCAGAGCGCAGGCGGAGCGCATGGTGATACTGCAGACATTCCTCTATGTTCTTGGCATGCTGCCTCTACAGATCCCCTTGACTCTCCTCATAGAGACAGATCATCGTATCTGAGTCTTTATCTGGGGGAACGCTACGCCTGACTACCCAAGACCACACTACTTGCCCGATGTGGATGCGGGGGGCTGGGCCTCCCCTCTGTGGAACCTTATGCTCTTGCGTTACACCTCTCATTACTGACCTTCCTTCTTCTGGGAGTCCAGGATCCGCTGCTGTGGGTAGAGGTGGAGCAGACACTTTTGCACCGGGACTCAATGTGCTCTACAACTCAGGATGTACACCCTCTCGGCCATTTAATCCCATGATTAGAGCCATGCTGAACTCCTGGCAGCAAGCGCACCGCCTATTGGGAGTGGATCCCCTGATTCACGATCGTGCGCCGATTTGGGGCAACACAGGTCTCAGGATAGGGGTAAATGCTATTGTATCGAAGGGCCTCTTGCGAATTGATCAACTTCTAACTGATGGCCAACTAAAATCTTTCGCAGCTCTCCAAGAGGAATTTGACCTCCCCGCCCATCACTCATGGCGTTTTCTCCCTCTTGGGAGACGCTTGGGGACTCATCCCTGGCGGCTCCCCCAATCCCCAGTGCTTCACTACTTGGAAACCTTGGGCCTTTTCCTAGGAGTCATATCTGGAATGCATGCCATACTGAGCCGTCATTTATTCTTCCTTCCCCTCTTGGTCTCTCCTAAGGACAAGTTGCAGGCATGTCTTAAGACAGAAGACGAGTTGAAAGACTGGATGGATCTGCTTGAGGTAAGGCATTGTGGGGCTCGCTTAAAATGCAGTCTCTTCAAGACACTACACAACTGGTACTGGACTCCTCAGAAACTGTGGTCTACAGGGTTACTACCCCACGCCTCCTGCTGGTGGTGTCCCCACGATTGCTGCGATCTACCTCACATCCTCCATAATTTCCCTGTTATCCAACCCTTCTGGCGATCAGTGGGGTGCACCCTTAGGGAAACGTTACCTCTGCCAGCCACCCTCACCCCTTCCCTCTTATTGTTGCATGATGCCAGTGATCTGCGTGACTTGTCCCACCCACAGCAATGTTTGCTACACACAGCACAGGCAACGGCCAAATTATGTATTCTCAGACATTGCCGTTCAGAAAGTACCCCTTCCAATGGAGAATGGATCACTGCAATGTATCAAGCTGCCTCTCATGATTGGATTATCTGTAGCCTGCAGGACAGGAAAGGGGTATTCCTTCAGACGTGGCCCCCTTCCTCTCAGCACCGCTTGACTGAGCGCTCCATTACAGACGGCTTGCTCAAAGGTGTATGGCAGCAATTCCCCCACTCGGGAGCTACACACAAACATGCGCAACTCCCACTGCACCTGATATAAAATAATATAATGTACTGTAATATAATATGTGAAAATATATTTATATATATATACATATATATATATATATATATGTATATATATATAAATATTCACTGTATTTGGACACGTAGCTGCATTAGGGTTTGGCCCTACCTCACCACAGGCAGCCTCCACTTCTCCTGCCCTGCCTTCCCTTTTTTTTCTCCACTCCCACCCCCTTGGTCACTTTCCCTTTCCACTTTCCTATTTCCACTTTCACTTTTACTTTCACCTTCTCAAACTCATCTCCACTCTACTATTTTCCTCCACTTTCTTAACTCTGGGCCAAGTATAGACGAGTACCCTTGCTTCCTGCTACCCCCCTTGTTCTTAACTCCTCCCCTCCCCACTTCCCCCGCTCTGCCTTACCATAACTGCATCCAGTACTATCCTTTGATACATACCCGCGACACAATCTAAGACCACCGCAGCCTTTATCCTTTGCTTAGCACTTCCCTTCTCTCCCCCCCGAACTTCTCCCATCTTCTCATCATCCTGATTCTCTCCCTTGCACCCCTCCCCTCCCCACCGCCGATCCCCTGCGCGTACCCTGCCGATTCTTTCTTCTTTTTCTTCCCTCTCCCCCTCTCCCCCCTCCTTTCTCCTGTTGGTTTATTATATCCTTCCTTCCACTGTCCTGGCTCTTCCTATCTGCCGCTGACTCATGACCCGAGAACCTATGGTATTCTACCAATCCCCTCACGAAATGCATATGCAGAACCCCCCCATCCCTGCATTTATAGGCTCAGAAGCCCTTGGTGGGCCAGAATACCACTCAAAGATATGCCTACTTATTACCATGTCCCGGCCCTATTAATTCCATCTGGGCCTAGACAAAAAACTATGGAGCTTCGGGTGGTTCTGAGACGGGTCAATTGACAGCATCTCTCCCCGCTTCCTTGAGACTCTGCACCACATTTAGACTGGGCATGAGGTGGAGCACCGGAGGCGTTGTGCAATGCGCTTTGGCTAATCGCACCTGCTGCCCCAAGGAGACTCTGATCTGTTACAGGCCATGTTGGATTCTTGAGTTCATCTTCACCTGATAGAATGCTCATGTGTTTCTGTACTTTGCGATTTTGCATTTTTTAACTGCTGTATTTGTACCGCCAGTCTCGTATAATTGCATGGTTGAAGGACTATGTACTGTCTTACTATACTTGGTTTTCTGAATAAAAGATTACAAAACACAAAAAAAAAAAAATGGAGTTTCTGGTTGGCTAGGATATGCACCTAAGCCAGGCAGAACCCACCACTTTAGTCAGTGCAAGTAGGCTACACACCAAAGATAACCTGTGCTCACCCTCTGGTAGCTTGGCGCAGAGCAGACGGGCTTATCATCAACACACTCATACTAGTGATGCAATAAATGCACCACAGAAGAAACTCCAAGCAGGATAATATATCAAAATATGCTTCTTCTATCGTGAATATGTATAGCTTAGACCAAACATGACATAATCATAAAGACTGTGCATCAAATGTCATTTCTCAGATAGTACTTGCTATACTGACAATGCAAGCATCAAAACGATATACACCATAGCATCAGTGCATGTAATGCAGAATGTCTAGATTTAATCAACTGAAATTTAAGCGAATTTATAGGCCCAGTAAACTTGTGCTCATATTACATGTTATTACATCATTCCAGTGAGCTCTGTTATATTGAGTACATTCAGAGCAGAATGAGGGGCACAGAGCATCTACACATCTACTCGGAGTGATACAGTAACTTGATATCCTTCTTGGCCAAATGGGGGAAAATTACCTTTGCTTCAGTTTCAGGTACTGCAGTGAGCTCCGGTCATGATCCTGTCAAGGATCAACTACCGGATTCCTTTGGTGCAAGAGTGGGGAAAACGAAGTACCTAAAGATTCTGGTGAGGTTTCCCTATCTTTTGGCTCCAATTATGGTTTCTAACTGTGGCACGAGAGACCTCTCTCAGTCTTGCCTGTCTGCGCTGCATCTTTAGGCAAGTGATTGTGGCCAAATGCAGGCGTGGGAGATCTCCCTCTATCTCCTTTGAGTAAACCACCCACTGCGGTGAGATACAGTGACACCCCCCCCCATCACAGTACCTGAATCAATACAACTGTGGGGGGCATCAGCCACGCTGCTCTCCCCTCAGTGGTCCCGAGGGCACAATACTCAGCAGCGTGAGGCTCTCCTCTTAGCTGTGGTGCTAGTCGGGGGTACACTGGCTCGGAAGACGATTCCAGTGCCCCTCAACAGAGTTTCTAATTTACTCAGACTGAAGCCTCCTCATGGCAGTTCTTGAATTGACATGCACTGCTTCTGGGGCCCAAATACCAAATAGGGAAGCACTGAAGGCTTGGCCCGCGCTGCTGGTGTGGGCCACAGAAAAGGGCCCTTTGATCCCCGGGACAGCACTCTCTATCCTCAGATCCACATTAGTCAGCTATGCACTGACAAAGCACAAAGCCTGGTCTGGCTCACCAGGGGCAGAGTCTCACAGCAGAGGCGGGGGAATCTTTGCTGGTTCTGAGATTCCCAGAGAAAAGGGGACAAATCAACAAGCCCTTGGAGGACACTTGGGGGCAAGAGGTCAAATGGTCCTACCAGACCAGCACAATAAGATAGTTTACCAAATGGCAGTTTCTCCAGCAGCCTAACAGGCAGACAGCTCAGCACAAGGCAGGTAATCTTAATGGTGGTTCCTCCTGGCAATGTTCAGCATGTAGAGCCAGCAGCATCTGGTTTCAAGTTCCACTCCGTGTCTAGTGGAACCAAAGTCAGGGAGGGCTGGCAGCAGGGTAAGAAGCAGAAAAACAATCCCAGAAGTCCCTTACATCACCTAGTATACAGCAGGCAGCAGGGCAACAGGAGAAAAGCAATCCAGATGAGTCCCTTGTGCAGGTCAATAGTCCTTCTTGCAGAGTTCTGGTTCCTGTTCCACAAGTGCTCTGAACACATGGGGTTAGAGCCCCTGTACTTGTACTCTAAAATCAAGGGGTGATTTCAAAGGAACACATTCAAGTGTAACATAACCCCTTTTAACCCAGTCCTTACTCCAGACATCAGTAGGGGGTAAATCAGCCCTTTGTGTGAGGTCTGGACACAGCCTGAGGTACTGGGTTTTTCAGAACCGGTACTGATCCGGTAACCCAGCGGTGCCAGGGTACACCCAAAGACCTCGGGTACTTTCCTGATTCAGACTACAGAAACTCAGAGTCTTCTAGGTGAAGTCAAAGATCGAATTTATTGGCTGCAACCAATTGACAAGTGTCCTAGAAGTACAACAGCACGATTTGTATGTTCTCAGGAGACTGTGTTTCAATGCAAAGTCAGGTTTCCTTATATACAGTTTTTTAAGCTTCAGGCAAACATTCTTGACATTTTGGTTGGTCATTCACATGTTTTCACTACAAAGGAAAAAACAGTGTCATGATGAAACCTCATATTTCATGTCATCCAACCCATAATAAATTACCCGGCAAGGCCTAGTATTTTACATCAGATAAGTGTGGACCCCCAATAAAAACGGGCACCTCCCCCTCGTAAAGTAAGAAGAAGAAAAGAGCAGGTGCAGGTGTGACCAAGATTAGGCAGGGTGTGTGAGCAATAATAAGGGTTTTATGGCATGGTGTGCCTTGATGCTATCTGATTCGGCCACTGGGAGAGGGACTGACCAAACAGGTTTGGCCTGAGGCAATGGCTCCAGCTTGCCCAGGACAGAGAAAAGTCAATCAAGGTGTACGTGTCCTTGGAATCAAATCTGACTGTATTATAAGCCTATGTGAGGGCAACTTTTAAAATGGCTGCCGTGTATAAAATGGGAGCCACGAGTGCAGGACGAAAATGGCGATTTCGAGGTGAAAACGCTGCTGGAATTGAGCGAAAATGCTCATGCTTAGTGTACTAGTCATTATCGGTCTTTTGATACTAAAATCATACTGCTGTGGCAAAGTAAATTACATGGGTCCAGAATTTTTAGAACCACAAGCCTAGTGACATGTAAGGTGTGAACGACTCTCCCTCGCCCCAGTCCAGGATGATTATCAGTATGCAGATGTCTCTCATGTTACATTCAGCCCGTCCCATGTTCTGGCTGTCTAGAAAATAAGCACAAAGTGAAGATGTCACTCTGCCCTAGATGTGAATCGGAGTCAGGTTATGAAGCGCACAAAATTACAAGCACAGAGAAATGTCCACTTTCTAAAACTTGCTATACCACCAGACTCAAGCTAGCCTGGTTGATGAAGGGTGATACCCTGACACCAGTCCCAGGATGCTTGGTTCTGGTTCAGGGAGGACCTGGCCTGACAGTTCAGGCTGGACTGTTCCCATGAGAAACAGGGTCAAGACTGATTTGTATATGGCTGGGTCCAAACTGGAATGACATGCCAAGCAAAAAAACTGATGGATTAAACCCAGATCTGTGACTGGGGGTGAATGTTTGATTTGTTCTACAGTACATCCATCTTCTGTTGTTTTTGCACTTTCTAAAACTGCCATTTCTGAAATAATAATGTTAGATCTAACTACACTAGTAAGCAGGGTTTATCACTACCATTTCAAACATACTAAACATGCCCATGCTACTCCTTTCAGATCGGAAATTACCACTTAAAAATATATAAGGGAATTCCAAGTGTTAACCATGAGGGGTGCAGTTGTCACAGTAGTGAAAAACAAAATAAGCTGTTTGACACTAATAGGACAAGCAAAACATAAGAGTACATGTCCTACCATTTACACGCACATCACCCTGCTTAGGGCTACCTAGGACCTACCTTAGGGGTGACTTAGGTGTAGTAAAAGGGGGGTTTAGGCCTTCACAAGTAGTTTGAAATGCCTCGTCAATGTGGTAGTAAAGTCTACTTCTGTGGGTGGCACAATCTGCGCTGCAGGCCCACTAGCAGCATTTCATTTACAGGCCCTGAGTAAATGGTATACCACTTTACAAGGGACTTACAGATAAAGTAAATATGACAAACAGGTGTAATCCAAAACATACTATGTTTTAGGGGAGAGAGCACATGCACTTTAGCACTAGTTAGCAGAGGTAGAGTGCCCAGAGTCCTGAAGCCAACAAAAAGAGGGTCAGAAAAATAGGAGGAGGGAGGCAAAACATTTGGGGCTAACCTTGCATAAAGGGTCTTTTCCAACACTGATATAGCATGATCCTATTGTTGAATAGAAAAACGTTGAAAAACAGACTTATCCACCAGAATTAATATTGAAGACCCTTTGGATAGTGATGATTTTCTCCTAAAAGAATTTAAGAGATAGTCATATAATGTTTGAGAAGGAGTCAAATTTCTCCCAGAGGCTTTTGGTTGAAGAAATTACTTTGTGATCTAAAAATTCTTCTTGGGGTCATTATTAGCAAGCTGAAAATGAGAAGTGACAAATTACCTTTTGGCCTCCTTTATCAGGTTGTGATACCAACTCAAGGCAGTTTTATTTCTACGTTTGTTTTCAAGTTTATACTGAATACTCCACTCTTTCTTTCAAGCTGCCTGCAAGAAAAGCTATTCAGACCAGGCTTCATTAAAGGAGCAAGCTCATCAATTGCTTAGGTGTAGGTATATTGTGACACCTATACAACAATATGTAGAAGCCATTGATCTTAGCTTAAATTATTTGTGTTCTTATTCAGCTAAGAAACATTTTAATTTACATTGTCCAAAAAGCTGCAATTACTGCCTTGTACCATCATTAAGATTTTCAAAAATATGTACTGTGTCCCCCGCCTATTATGGTGTGCATCCAAGCTGAATTTGATTCCCATAATGCACTGTATTACTAATGTTGGTGAATGTTTCTGTTGGACCTTGCCCTTTTTGCAGACCCACCACAAATGTTTAGTCTTCCCTTGCTTGACCTATTTTTTTGGCTTCTGGGAATCTGTGCACTTTGTCCCTGCTAGCCAGTGGAAAAGTGTTATTGCTCTCTGCCTAAAACATAGTACAATTGGCATCAACCTGATTGCTACATTTTTACCTGTAAGTCCCCAGAAAATAGTCCTACATGAATCCAGGGCTTGTACGTTAAATGCTACATGTGGGCCGCAGCATTGATTGTGCCACCCACTAAAGAAGCCTTTTGAACATGTCTCAGACCTGCCACTGCAGTATATAGTGCCATTTTAAACTGCCATTTTGTTCTGACAAAATAATCCTTTTTGCCAGGCTTAACCCATCCTTTTAAAACGTATGTCACCCATAACTTAGGCCCTAATGGTTCATAGGACAGGGTGCATTCAATTAAAAAAGTTGGACATGTGCACTTAAGTTTTACATGCCCTGACAATGAAAAACTGCGAAAGACATTTTTCACTTTTGTAAGGCCTGTCTCTTCCATTGACTAACACTTGATCCTTTATTACATTTAATAAGTGCGAACTTTTGATTGGGAGAAGATGGAGGTATGCCATTTACAGTCAAATACATTTTAATTTAAAATCTACTTTAATGGTGAAGTTGGATTGTAAGCTACAATTTTGAAAAATTCACTTTTAGAAGGTCAGCATTTACTTGTCCTAACCAACTGTTCCTTTCTGGTAGTGTCCTGGGTCACATAACTGTGATAGCTCTGCTGTACCAGACAGTAACACAAAAAGGGTTTCACTGTAGATGGGATGGGCCATCCTAACAAGATATCTGGGGGGAGCTATGCTCAACCTCACTTACACTTCAAAGGGCCTTGCCTATAGCACGTACAAAGGCACCTGACACCAGGCTTGCCCTGCCTTTTGTTACTTCCAGTCAGTTGATCAGGAGAAGAACTTTCCAGACCATGTTTGGGGATAGGACACAGATTCCCAACACTCAAACCAGGTAAAAGGATTGTACCCACCAGAGCCACTCATCAAAAATGTCCTGGACCTGTGGAAGATTCATAATGGCTGTCCTGCTGCTTGAAGGTCTTTCGTCATGCCAGGCTAGCCAGAGTGACTCCAGGGGTCACTTGGCTGACCTCTGTGTGAGCAAAAGGGGCGCAGCAAGCTTCAGAGGCCTCCCTGCAAATGCCCAGCTGCCCTGCTCAAACTAGACCTGCCTGAGTCCTGCTGCTGGCCTATGCTGGAGTGAGTCTTGATCTCCAAGAGGTGCCCACAGGTCCTGGTCCCTTGCCTGACATCAGAGTGTACTATTCCTAAAGAAAGGGTGAAAATCCTGAAGCTTTGTGTTAGGGTTTGTACACAGCAAAGAGCATGTCCCCTCTCACTGCACTAGTGGGTTCTGTAATAGCTCCCTTTTAAACTTACTATTCAAAGCCTTTCTTGTTATCTCCCCTTCCCCCCCCCCCTAGGCTTCTGTGTATGTTGTTTAATGTGCTGTTTTGTTTACACATTGGGCCTTGCTTTTACCAAGGCTTCTTTAAAACACTCCTCCCTAGGCCATGTGTTAATCCAACTCATTTGCATAATAACTGAAACTCTGCACACCTTTCAAGAACATGTGCAGCATGTGAGGACCACACCCAGCTCTTCAAACCACACCCAGCTCTGCACACCTTCCAAGAACATGTGCAGCATGTGAGGACCACACCCAGCCCTTCAAACCACACCCAGCTCTTCGAACCACACCCAGCCCTGTCTATAAAAGGCATCCCCCGAGCCTCACCCAGTGCTTGTGCTCGTCTACCTCCCGCTTACCTGAGAACAGATCCCTCGGCGCTGGCACTCCTGTTCTTTTACAGACTTTCTTTGACTTCAATTGGCACAGCTGCTGGCTCTTCCCTCTTCCGGTTTCCGGTTCCTCCTTGCCTCAGCCTCTCTCCTACGAGTAACCTGCAAAAGAGAAAGAAGACAAGGTTAGACTGATCAGTATCTCTTGCCAGCAACAAGTAAGTGCAAAACTTTTTATTACCTGAGGGAGCTTTGACGGCAATTTCTGGATTCGTGTATAGACAGTTTGAGGCGAAGTGCCTTCCACGAGCATTGTGATTAAGGCTCTTTGTTGCAGGATTATTTTGCAGGACTTTGTGAAGCGGACAATGTTTTTTTTTCATGGAACTTTTGGGAATCGAACAGTGGAAACCATTGACAGCAAGGAAAACAGTAAATCAAGGACTTGCACAAATTACATGCTGTATTTTGATGTAAAAGTACAGTATTTGTTTTATAAAAGATTCTGGAAATATGCGAAAAAAGCTTAACAGTAATAGAAAACACATCCCAGAGCAGTAACACATTCCAAACCTGGAAACTAGAGACCAGGATCCAAGAGGCACCAGTTTCTACAGAAGTCAGAAAGGGCCGCAGATTTGTGCAGCACTTCAACAGTGGAAACGCAAGAACGGTGTTGTCTCTCTTTTTTTTATTTTATCCACTTCCCCCCTTCCCTTGAGCTTCTGTTCTTCGTGCACTGTTTTAAAAACTAGTGTGCTGGAACAAGCAGTTTCAGGGTGGGGTCGGATTGTCTTCAACCTCCATCAGAACTGAACAAGAACTCAGGTGAGCTGGGCTTTGACAGAAGCACAAGCCTTAAAAAATAATTTCAGTTCTGGTGGACGATGAATACCGGGGAAGAAATAGAGGGCATTGACGTCACGGATATGGCGCAGGCCCTAAATGAGGACTTGGCTCATAATGAATCAGTGTCTGGCATCTTGCAACATATGCAAGAGGAAATAGAGAGATTAAAGATGGAGAATACCTCTTTAAAACAGGATTTAAGCAGGTATAAATTTAGGGGATCTCAGTGGAACACAGCTTCTACGCCTTTGTTTAAAACCTCCTCAGAGACAGGGGCGCCATCAAAACATACAACTTTGCCTTCCCCAGTTGAGGTTACTGTTAATGTTCCTAATGTTGTGCCCTTAGCAGCACCTGAACGTTTTCATGGAGATACTAACAAATTCCATGTTTTTATCAATCAATGTCAATTACACTTCATTTGTAAGCCACAACAGTTCCCTACTGATGATACGAAAGTGGCATTCGTCTTGTCTTATTTGGGTGGCACAGCAGCCAATTGGTCAATTCCTTTCGTGGATAGAGATGATCCCATCCTCCATAATTGGAATCAATTTAAACGTACCATGACCAGCCTTTTTGCAAAACACACTTTCATGCAGGCAAGTGATAATGAGCTTTTAAATCTTAAACAAGGTAACAAGGATTTATTGACCTATCTCACTAGTTTCAATCGTTTACTCGCCGAGACACAGTGGCCAGACGAAAAGCGTGTCTCCCTTTTTTATAAAGGTTTGAGAGACGAGTTAAAAGACGCGCTGGCTCATATCGTTGATTTGCCAAAAGACTATTCAGACTTTGTAGATTTAGTTGTGAAATTAGAACATAGACTAGGAGAAAGAAAGAGAGATAAATACAAACTGGAATCACGGTTAACTTTTATTAGACACAAGAAGAAAGACACAGATAATAAACTCCCTGAACCAGAGCCTATGCAAATAGGGACACTCAGAGGTCCACTCACATCAGAGGAAAAAGAAAGAAGGAGAACATTTCAATTTTGTTTATATTGTGGCAGGGCAGGTCACTTTGCCAGAGAATGTCCAGTAAAGCCTAAAACTCCACGAAAGGGTGCTGTTTCCTCCACCTCCTCAACTGAATCGGGAAACGATTAAGCTCGACAAGGGGAGAGGTTACTTGTTCGAGAAAACATCTTAATCAAACCTCTAATGCTGCAGCCTTCAGGGTACCGCACATACCTAGACATTTCATAATTCAGGTCGTTTTAATTGTTACTACCCAAGTGAGGCATTCTCTCCCTGTCCTACTGGACTCAGGTGCGACAGGAAATTTTGTGGATAATAAGTTAGCTGAAATCTTAGGACTTCCTATGTGCCTAAAGCCTTGTCCAGAAGCAGTATGTGCAGTGGATGGGTCAGAATTGACCTCTGGATTAATCACAAAACAAACAAGTCCACTTGTTATGGTCTGTCAGAACGGGCACACAGAGGTGATTAGCTTTGATCTGATAGATACTCCTAATTTTGGTTTGATTCTCGGGGTACCCTGGTTAACAACTCATAACCCAAAAATTGATTGGGTGAATAGAACTGTTACTTTGGATTCCTCTTTCTGTAGAACCAATTGCTATCAAGAAGCAGGTACAGAACAGAGCACAGTATTACACTGTGCTAGTGTTACACAAGATGAACCAAGTCTCCCTCCTGAATATTCTGACTTTAAAGACGTCTTTGATCCAGTAAAGGCTAGTGTGCTGCCCCCACATCGGTCTTATGACTGCCGTATAGATCTTATCCCAGGGGCCCCTTTACCTAATAACAGAGTATATGCTTTGACTGACGAAGAAACCAAATACTTAAGAACCTACCTAGATGACCTACTACAGTCTGGGTTTATCCGTCATTCCACATCTCCAGTGTCATCTCCACTCTTTTTTATCCCGAAGCCGGATAAATCCCTGCGCGCGTGTATCGATTATAGAGGACTAAATAAGGCTACAATAAAGAATAAATATCCTCTTCCTCTAATACCTGTGTTGTTGGATCAATTAAGACATTCTACTGTATACACTAAACTAGATCTGCGGGGAGCTTACCACCTGGTCCGAGTAAAAGAGGGGGATGAGTGGAAGATAGCTTTCAAGACAAAGTTTGGTTTATTTGAGTACACAGTAATGCCCTTTGGGTTATGTAATGCCCCTGCTGCCTTTCAGTTCTTTATAAATGAGGTCCTACACGAATTCCTGGACGTTTGTGTCATAGTATACATAGACGACATCCTCATTTACTCTAAGAACTCAGAAGAACATACCCAACATGTTCGTGCAGTATTATCAAAGTTAAAAGAAAATCATCTTTTTGCTAAGTTAGAAAAGTGTACTTTTAATGTCAACAAGGTGGACTTTTTAGGATACTGCCTGTCACCTCAAGGAATAACTATGGATGTAAAGAAAATCAGTGCTATTGCTGATTGGCCAGAACCATCCTCTGTAAAAGATATTCAGAAATTTCTGGGTTTCGCCAATTTTTATAGGAGGTTTATTGCACATTTTGCAGACATTGCAGCCCCAATAACTACCTTGTTGTGGAAAGGGCAACGATTTCTTTGGACTGATGAGGCGGCACACGCCTTTCAACTCCTAAAACAAAAGTTCACTTCAGCCCCAATTCTGAAACATCCTGATCCTGACTTGCCCTTTTTTGTTGAAGCGGATGCTTCACAAGTAGCTTTAGGAGGAGTTCTCTCTCAACGAGATGCAGTAGATGGCCAGTTACATCCTATAGCCTTCTATTCCAAAAAGTTATTACCAGCTGAACAAAATTACACTGTGGCTGAAAGGGAACTACTAGCTATCAAAGTAGCCTTTTCAGAATGGAGGCACCATTTAATGGGAGCCAAGTACCCAGTTACAATCTTTTCTGACCATAAGAACCTACAGTTTTTTGGATCACTTAAAGCACTAAAACCACGTCAGATGCGCTGGTTAAATTTTTTTAGCACATTTGACTTTGTTATAACCTATAGACCAGGTGCACAACAAATTCAATCTGATGTGTTATCTAGATACGGACATACCTCAGACATGAAACAAGATAAAATAGGAGAACCCATTATTCCTCCCCAAAAGTTGTTGGCACCAGTACAACAGAAGGATTTCATCACAGATCTATATAATGCACACATGCAAATAGCACCTCAGGATTGGTTAAAGGATTCCCATAACACAATACAACGAGGTTTATTGTATCACGAGAACATGCTGTTAGTGCCCACCTCTGAATTACAAACACAGGTGATAATTTGGCATCACGCCTCACCGTTGGCAGGTCATCCTGGTTGGGTAAAAACCCTGGAAAATGTGCAAAAACACTTTTGGTGGGACACTATAAGAAAGGACATTAAGCAATTTGTCACTACCTGTCCAATTTGTGCAAGACATAAATCTTCTCATAAGGCTCCTGACGGCTTGTTAATACCAATGCCAACACCCAAACAACCTTGGCACACTGTGAGCGTAGACTTTATTGTAGGTTTACCACCTGTAAAATCCTTCACAACAGTGTTGGTTATAGTGGATTTTTTATCTAAAATGGCACATTTTGTACCATTACGGAAATTACCCACGGCGGCAGAATTTGCCGATATTTTTATAAGGGAAATTGTGCGTTTACATGGTTTGCCAAGCAAAGTGGTGTCAGACCGAGGGAGCCAGTTCAACTCCAGATTTTGGAAAAAATTATGTGAAAAACTGAAAATAGATGTGGCCTTATCCACTGCTTTCCACCCAGAGACAGATGGACAGACTGAACAACTGAACCAAACCTTACTTCAAACGCTACATTGTTTATTGGCTGATTATTCTAGTGAATGGTTGGAAGCTCTTCCTGTAGCAGAGTTTGTTTATAATAATACTGAGCATTCAGCTCTACTTTGCTCACCATTCTATTTCTTGCAGGGGTATCATCCAAGAGCTATACCCATTTTGTTAGAAGATTCCCTGTTGCCTACAGTAACGGATAGACTAACGAGGTTAGGTGACATACAAGACAAAGCCAGGAAACATTTATTAAAGTACAAGGAAAGCATGAAAAGACAAGCAGACAAACACAGGTCTGAGGCCCCAATGTATAAAATTAGTGACAAGGTATGGCTCTCCACAAAAAACCTAAACATAGAGGGATCCCGAAAGCTGCAACCACTTTTCATTGGACCCTTTAGTATAACTGCCATAGTAAACCCGGTAACAGTAAAATTAGATTTACCAAAAGAATATCCAGTACATACTACATTCCATGTGTCCTTGCTTAAGCCGTACAACTCAAAAACCCGACCTGAACCACCACCTCCACCCATACCAATTAAAGGAAATCTGGAATATGAAGTGAAAAGCATAAAAGACTCAAAAAGAATTAGTGGACGTCTGTTTAATTTAGTAGAATGGAAAGGATATGATGAATCTGAGAATTCATGGGAACCAGCATCATATGTACATGCCCCACAGCTGATTAGACGGTTTTATTTAAAAAATCCAGGAAAACCCCGTCCTGTAGGAGGGCCTTTGAGGGGGGCAACTGTTAGGGTTTGTACACAGCAAAGAGCATGTCCCCTCTCACTGCACTAGTGGGTTCTGTAATAGCTCCCTTTTAAACTTACTATTCAAAGCCTTTCTTGTTATCTCACCTTCCCCCCCCCTAGGCTTCTGTGTATGTTGTTTAATGTGCTGTTTTGTTTACACATTGGGCCTTGCTTTACCCAAGGCTTCTTTAAAACACTCCTCCCTAGGCCATGTGTTAATCCAACTCATTTGCATAATAACTGAAACTCTGCACACCTTTCAAGAAAATGTGCAGCATGTGAGGACCACACCCAGCTCTTCAAACCACACCCAGCTCTGCACACCTTCCAAGAACATGTGCAGCATGTGAGGACCACACCCAGCCCTTCAAACCACACCCAGCTCTTCGAACCACACCCAGCCCTGTCTATAAAAGGCATCCCCCGAGCCTCACCCAGTGCTTGTGCTCGTCTACCTCCCGCTTACCTGAGAACAGATCCCTCGGCGCTGGCACTCCTGCTCTTTACAGACTTTCTTTGACTTCAATTGGCGCAGCTGCTGGCTCTTCCCTCTTCCGGTTTCCGGTTCCTCCTTGCCTCAGCCTCTCTCCTACGAGTAACCTGCAAAAGAGAAAGAAGACAAGGTTAGACTGATCAGTATCTCTTGCCAGCAACAAGTAAGTGCAAAACTTTTTATTACCTGAGGGAGCTTTGACGGCAATTTCTGGATTCGTGTATAGACAGTTTGAGGCGAAGTGCCTTCCACGAGCATTGTGATTAAGGCTCTTTGTTGCAGGATTATTTTGCAGGACTTTGTGAAGCGGACATTGTTTTTTTTTCATGGAACTTTTGGGAATCGAACAGTGGAAACCATTGACAGCAAGGAAAACAGTAAATCAAGGACTTGCACAAATTACATGCTGTATTTTGATGTAAAAGTACAGTATTTGTTTTATAAAAGATTCTGGAAATATGCGAAAAAAGCTTAACAGTAATAGAAAACACATCCCAGAGCAGTAACACATTCCAAACCTGGAAACTAGAGACCAGGATCCAAGAGGCACCAGTTTCTACAGAAGTCAGAAAGGGCCGCAGATTTGTGCAGCACTTCAACAGTGGAAACGCAAGAACGGTGTTGTCTCTCTTTTTTTTATTTTATCCACTTCCCCCATTCCCTTGAGCTTCTGTTCTTAGTGCACTGTTTTAAAAACTAGTGTGCTGGAACAAGCAGTTTCAGGGTGGGGTCGGATTGTCTTCAACCTCCATCAGAACTGAACAAGAACTCAGGTGAGCTGGGCTTTGACACTTTGGCTCCTCAGTACTGCAAACAGGAACTGGCACCGCAAAGCTCTCGCTGGTGAAACCTGGTCTTCACGCTGATGATGACTGCCCATGGTGACCACCAACCTGAGACCTGCACTTCACTGTATAGCAACAACTGCTAAACAGAAGCTGCAGCCACTACCATCTGCAACACTTGACCACCTCTTCGTACTACAGCGATGACTGCCCACAATACCCAGTCTGCTCTTTGCTCTACAGCAACGACTATCCACAACACTCAGCATGCTCCTTGCGCTTACTTCCAAAGCAAACTGCAGATATTTAATTTTAACATTTTTAGAGGAAATAGGCCCTCATTCTGACCTTGGCGGTCGGCGGAGAGGCGGCGGTCGGACCGCGAACAGACCGGCGGTATTAAAAATGGCATTCTGACCGCGGCGGTCACCGCCGCGACCGACCGCCACTTCCCCACTCCGACAGCCACGGCGGTCATGACCGACGGGCTGGAGTCTGCGCACTCCGGTCCGGCGGTCGACCCAAGACCGCCAACGGTATCATGACCCTGCTTACCGCCGCGGTTTCTGGCGTTCGGGAACCGCCATGCGAACCATGGCGGTAGGCACTATCGGGGCCAGGGAATTCCTTCCCTGGCACTGATAGGGGTCTCCCCCACCCCCCACTGCCCCCCGAGTCCTCCCCCCACACCCTCCACCCCCCTGCCACCCCCCAGAGGTGGTACGAAACCCCTCCCCACCCCCACCCCGACATGCACATACACGCACCCCGACATGCACACACCCCCAACATGCACATATACACACCCCCTACACACACACATACACAACGGGGACACATACCCGCACACATACATGCCGACATGCGCACCCGCCGAACTACACACATTGCCCATAGGCACAGCAGCACTCCCCGCCCGCATGCACGCACTCACACACCCCCTCTACACACTCACACGCACACCCCCATGCACGCACACATCACACAACACCCCCCCACCCCCTCCCCTCACGGACGATCAACTTACCTTGTGCGTTGGTCCTCCGGGAGGCGACGGGAGCCATAGGGACGTGACCGCCAACAGAAGACCGCCAACAGAAGACCGCCACACAGAAATGTGGGTCGTAATTCTGGGGGCGGTGTTCTGCTGACGTGGCGGTGGAGGTTGACCAGTCTCCACTTTCCCGCCGACCGCCAGTGTGGCTGCTGGCGGTATTCCGGCGGAACGCTCCCAGCGGTCGGAATACGCGCAGCGGCATACCGCCGCGGTCGGCGGTCTTTACCGCGGCGGTAACTCGGCGGTCTTGCGAAAAGACCACCAAGGTCAGAATGAGGGCCATAATGCCAAAAGTTGTAAAGTACCAACTGTGGACATCTGGTTGCACCGCACCGGGACAAAGTGACAAGTTCAGTCAAATGGCGATAGAGTGTTGGCTATCTATAGGAACACAGTTAGGCCCGCTGAACAGAGTACTTTAAATCATGAGTACAGATAGACCAAGGCACACAGAGAGGTAAAGGTTCTTCGATGTTTCTGGGACGTAAGTAAAGCCCAAGTATTGTAAATCCAGAGGTGAAGAGTAAAGGCGATGAATCCAAGTTGTTGATATGTTAGAGTCTTTACTTTAGATCATGGTTTGGAGAGCATTGTGTCAATCCTGGCACCTTCCCAGAGGATTGGGAACACGCTGAAGTATGCCCCCTCCTGAAGAAACCCTCGGCCGACCCATCAGAACCAAAGAACTTCAGGCCCATCTCGCTGCTACCCTACCTGGCCAAAGTACTGGAGAAAGCCATCAACACACAACTATGAAATTTCATCAAGATCAACAACTCTATGGACAGGTCCCAGTCCAGTTTCCACAGCAACCACAGCACAGAGACAGCTCATGCAGCCACCGATGACATCGGATCACTTCTAGACTGAGGCCACAGCTCAGTACCCATACTCCTTGACCTCTCAGTGGCCTTCAACATGGTCTCCCACAGCACACTGTACAGCAGACTCCATGACGTAGGAATCCACAGGACAGCCCTGAAATGGATCCACTCCTTCCTCTCCAGAAAGACTCAGAAGGTGAGGCTGCCTCCCTACACATCTAAACCCACAGTAGTCAGCTGCTGAGTTACCCAAGGATCATCTCTGAGTCCAACTCTTATCAAAATATATATGACCCCACTCGCAGCCATCGTCAATTAACATTGTGTCATACGCAAATGGCGCACAACTCATCATTTCCCTTACTGAACACCTGGGCACAGCCAAAAGGAACTTCCACTCGGGAATGGAAGCCGTCGCCACCTGGATGAGAGAAAGCTGCCTCAAGCTCAACTCAGACAAGAAAGAGCGTATCACCGCCTTCAATGACAGAGCACGCCCGCAACCTGGGCATCATCCTCGACTCCTCCATATCTATGACCCGACAGGTAACTCAGTCACCTCCTCTTGCTGGCACACACTCTTCCAACTCTGGAAAATTTTCAAATGGATCCCAGCAGACTGCCGTAGGACAGTCACCCACACTTAGTCACAGGCAAGCTTGACTACGGCAGCGCTCTCTATGCCAGCACCACGACGAGGAACATCAAAAAGTTGCAACTCATCCAGAATACCGCTGCCAGACTTGTCCTTAACCTCCCACACCAAGAAAATATCTCCCAGCACCTGAAGACACTCCACTGACTCCCGATTGAAAGACAAATCACCTTCAAGCTACTCACCCATATGTACAAAGCCATACACAACATTGGATCGGCATACCTGAACTACCATGTCTCCTTCCACACCCCCGCCAGATCCCTCTGCTCTGCTCAACTGGCTCTGGCCACTATCCCATGAATTTGAAAAACCACCGCCGGAGGAAGATCCTTCACCTACATCGCAGCAAAGAGGTGGAACAACCTACCCCTAGACCTCAGACAAACCCATCGCTCACCATCTTCAGGAAGAACATCAAAACGTGGATCTTCAGATGAAGTTCCACCCTTCCCCCACCAGTGCCTTGAGACCCTCACAGGTGAGTAGCTGCGCTTTACAAAAACTGATTGAATCCATGTCGAAGATGCATTGCACACCCGAGACAATGCATCAGTTCCTGAATGTGGCATGGCTGCTGTGCAAGGTCCTGTTGCATCGTCGTCAAGGATCCCTTTGACAGGGCTTTTAATGTGAAGTCTGGCTTCAGGGATGCAGGGCAATGTGTCAGTCACAAAGAGCCATGAAGCTGCGATGCAGAGTCTGGGGTAGTCATCGAGGCTGCTGTCAAAGAGAGATGGGAGGCCCTGCACCAAAGATGCACTGCACAGTGGGGATCCAGAAGTCGATACAGGTTGTGGCAGCAATGCAGGTCTTTGCGATGGGCTCAATCCAAGCAGCAGTGGTGATTCATCAGTTCTGCTTGGGTTTAGGCATGCAGCAGAGGTAATGTGTCATTTCCACTGGATCCACAAAGGCTTGCAAAATGCCTTATGTCCACTTCCAAGGGTCCGGGATTGGTGTGGCACCACTTGGCAGGGTAGACCTACAGACATAAGGTTGTTGGTAGCCTGTTATTTCCCTGAGGCTTCAGATAAGGAAGCCAGCCAACTATCCCTTTGAGTCACTCTGAGCTCTAGGTTCAAGTGATGCAGGTCCAGTCCTTCTTAGCGACGCAAGAGGGCAGCAGGCAACAGGTCAGCACAGCAGGGCAGCATTTCCTTCAGAGCAGTAAGCCAGCAGTGAGACAGTCCTTGTATCAGCACAGCTCTCATTCTTCCTGGCAGAGCATCCACGGATTGAGAAGTGTACTGAAGCAATGGTGTCTGAGGTCCTTCTTTATATACAGTTGGGCCTTTGAAGCGGTGAGAAACTTCTAGAGGCATGACTTTGAAGTGCACATATGCCCTACCTTCCCTGCCCTGGCTCCGGACTAATTACAGGGTGTATGCAGCCCTATGTGCAAAGACAGGACACAGCTTATTCAGGTGTAAGTGAGGCTGCGCCCAGCTCCTACTTACCATCCTGCCATTAAATGCCTATCCAGTCACATCTAAGCTTCCCTTGTGTGTGGCTTTCTAGGAGAAATATATAAAGTCCAACTGCCAACTACACCCAGTCATTTGACCAGAGACAAGCTGCAGGCACCAAATGGCTAAGGCAAGAAAATAACAACTTTCTAAAAATTGAATTTTCAGAATTGAAATTTAAAATCCAACTTCATCATAAGTTAAGATTTTAACATAGGTTTCCCAGAGACCCCAAACATAAACCAGTTATCTTTTCCCATTTGAAAATTACACTTATAGAATGTAAAAAGCAACACTAATGTTATCCTTTGGGAGAAAGAGGGCTTGCAGTAGTAAAAAACAAATGTAAGAGTCCTTCACTTTCCAGGACATGTAAAACATAAAAGTACTGTCCAACTTCCTAAATAAACTGTACGCTGCCCTTGGGGCTGTCCAGGGCCTATCTAGGCTTATGGGTGACTTTTATATTAAAAAGGAAGCTTTGGGCCCGGCAAAAGGTTTATTTTTGGAGGTTGACATTACAGTTTAGATTGCACACACAGTCTCTGTAAAGGCAGGCCTCGGACATGTTTAAAAGACTACTCAACTGGGTGGCACAATCAGTGCTGCAGACCTACTGGTAACATTTAATTTACCGGCCCTGGGCACATGTTGTGCACTTTACTAGTTACATTAAATTAAATACATCAACTGGGTATAAGCCAATGTTACCATGTTCTGGGAAGAGAGCACAAGCACTTCAGCACTGGTAGCAGTGGACACTTGCGGAGAGTCCTTGGGCCAGCAAAATTTAAGTCAGCAAAATCAGGAGGTCTGAAGGCAAAAAGTTAGAGGGAACCATATCAAGAATGCCAGGTCTAGCAGAATCCTTCTCTCCAAGAAAGTAAAAAATAATTCTAGACCACATGTGAAGTAGTGGCACCCCAATTAGTGTTTGAATTTGACTTTAATGTGTCAATATTTTACTTAGGGACATTGCTGTTGACTGCTTGCTCTTTGATTATTCCCAAAAATAGACTTTCAACTCTCACTGTGACAGCAAATGAAAGATGTTTGCAACATTTTTGCATTTGCAGGATCAAACTAGAAATGGCAAAAGTGACACTGGAAGTTTCCCTCAATAATGAGGTCATTAAGTACAAATCATTGTTGGCCAGCCAGACTTCTATGACTCTTCATGTAGCTTAGTAGAGCACGAAAGGCCCGGTTAAAACAGGGGATGTGAAGGTCAAGACTAAGGCCCTCATTTTAACATTGGCATAAAATTCTGCCTACCGCCATGGCGATGGCCTCCAAAAGACCGTCGTCGTGGCTACCTGCGGTCCACCATAATATGACCGTAGCTGGAATTCCTCCAGAAGGCTGGCAGAATTCCAGCTACGGTCACGGCAGTGGATGGCAGTAAGGTGGCACTTCTGCCAGCAGCAGCTCCACGCCAGGAGAACGCCGCTGACCGTATCATGACCCATGATACGGCCCGGCGGTGTGCCACTGGCGGACGCTGCTGCTGGTAGCAGCGCCGCATCCCGTCTCCTGCCGGAGAACCCCCTGCAAGCAGGTAAGTCAGGTTCTCCAACAGGGGAGGGGGTGGGGGTGTTGTGCGTGTGTGTGGGGGGGGTGTGTCTGTTTTTATATGCATGCATGCGGGTGTGAGTCGTGTGGAATGCATGTGTGAATGAATGGATATGAGTGTACGTGTATGTAGTGTGTTCTAAATGTGTGTGTGCTTCAATGTATGTAAGGTGGTTTTGCGGTGTGTATGTATGTATGTATGCATGCGTAGGTGGATGTGGGTATGCATGTGTGTATGAGTGTGTATGTTTTCACATGTAGGTGTGTGAATGTCAGGGGCATGGAAGGGGGAGGGAGATGGTGGGGGAAGACTCGGGGGAAGGGGAGGGTGTGTGGGAGACCCCTATCAGTGCCAGGGAAGGAATTCCCTGGCCTACCACCATGGTTTTTGTGGCGGTAAGATTGCCAAAAAAAACATGGGGGGAGGCCGGGTCATAGTTCCATGGGTGGGATTGTGACGGCCGGAATGGAACATTGGTGGTTTGACTTGAGCCAAACCACCAATGTCATATTTTGGGGAAAGGTACCACCAGCCTGTTGGCAGTTACTTTCCCCAAAATACCGCTGTCTGCCAGGGTCATAATGACCCCCTAAGTGCTGTAAAACATTACAAAACCCAAGAAATACATTGGTTCCCCCCACCCATTTCCCCATAACATAACTCTTCTATTCACCCATGCCCAACATTTAAAAAAGGACCATTAAAAACAAAGTTGCTAGTTTGGAATCAACATACTAAAATATATCACCTTCCACCATCCATTCCCTTGTTAACAAAGGCCCTGAAAAAGTCAATATAAACTCTTTATATATTACAAATTCTTCTCCTAAAAAGTTCCAACTTGGACCGTTCCCTTATTGCGCAAGAATTCCAAAGGGCTTAGTGGAATGTGACAATGTGGTCATAAGCAGTGAACACTTCCCCTCTGCTGTGTTTTCCTTATTGAAACAATTGATGACCCACATGCTCAGTCCTTGTTCAGCCCCTAATGCAATGTTAGTCAAGAAGGTCAAGGTCTGTCTTAAGACTTTGGGCATGATTTAAAAGTTGGTGGAGTGGATATCCTCTCTGCCATATTAGGATCCCATTCTATCCTAAGATGATCATATTACATTTGTGTCGGAGTACTCCCTCCGCCGACATCTCAATCAGGCCCTACTTCGTAAAGCGCTTGAAAGGATGCTCAAGACTTAACTTCTACTTTTCCCTTCAGAATGTTCATACGCCATCTGGCTACCAGGAGTTAGATGTCAATTTATTAGATACAGTTGACAAAAAAGTGTGGCAGTTAATATAAGCCAGTAACAAATCTGTGAAGCTGCTCCCTTAATTTGCCTATTGCAGTTCAGCTACCCCTTCTTTCGTGATTTTTAGGAACCACCCTGATAGATGTCCCTTAATTGTGTCAGACAAGAAAGTCAAGGTTCCTTGTACCAAGTTCAGTTTATGATTATATTGCAAAGTGACTAAAAATGGCCTCAAGACAGAGGGCTTCATTTATAAGGAGCCTGCGCCACCGGAATGTCACTCTTTATGATGTTTCTGTGGTGCAAGCCTCTCAATCACATCAATGAGGTGACGCAGAGGCACCCTGGGCTATGCATGGCCCCATAGATATGGAGTAAGGCAAGGAAGCATAAAGCACTGCATTGCCTTTATCTACATCAAGGAGATATTTCATTAGTGTTTTCCTATGCAGCACCCATGGCTTTTGACCCATCCCCCGATATACAAGGACTGTAAACCTGTGAATGCTTCAAAACTGTGCGCCTCCTCATAGGCGGAATAATGAGGAGTATTAGGTTCGGGATCCATGGCATGGTTTCCCCTAACTTTTTGCATCTGCTTCCCAGGTTGTTGATGTGTGCTTTATTCTGTTTTTGATGCTCTTGGCACGTTACCACTGCTAATGTATGTGTAATTGGCTTATCCATGACTTCCATATTTGAGTAAGTCCCCAATAAAGTGCACTAGAGGTGCCATGGGTCTGTAAATCAAATGCTACTTGTGGGCCTGCAGCATTGGTTGTGCCACCCACATTAGTAGCCCTGTAAACATGGATCAGACCTGCCACTGCAGTGTCTGTGTGCAGTTATAAACTGCCAATTCAACTTGGCAAGTGTACCCACTTGCCAGGCCTAAACCTTCTCTTTTTATACATGTAAGGCACCCCTAAGGTGGGCCGTAGGTAGGCCTATGGGCAGGGTGCAGTGTATGTTAAAGGTGGGACATGTACTGATGTGTGTTACTTGTCCTAACAGTGAAGTACTGCTAAATTCAGTCTTCGCTGTTGCAAGGCCTATCTCTCTCGTAGATTAACATGGGGGGTGCCTTTAAATATTATTAAAGTGCAGATTCCCTTTGAGACCAGATAGAAATGTGGAGTTTAGGGTCTCTGAACTCACAATTCAAAAATACATATTTTAGTGAAGTTGGTTTTTAGATTGTTAGATTGAAAATGCCACTTTTAGAAAGTAGGCATTTTCTTTCTTAAACCATTCTGTGACTCTGTCTGTTTGTGGATTCCCTGTCAGTTTGACAGTTGGGCTGTCTGCACCTCTCTTCTAAACGGTGACACAAAGGGATCTGGGGAGTAGCTGGCACATTCCTGATGAGCCATCTGTGCTAGGAGGGGAGAGAGGAGTGGTCCCTCACTCCTGAAAGGCTGTGCCTGCCCTCACACAATGGAGTCTCCAACTCCGTGGTGTGTATCTGGGGCCTGGCCTGGGCAAGGTAGGATCGCGTGAACAACAGAGACTTTCCTTTGAAGTAGGCCTACTTAAAAGGTAGAAAGGTGTACAAGTATTGGACCCAAAACCCCTGAAAATTAGATCACTTCTGGTTTCAAGACGAACCTCTGCCAAGGAGAAGAACTGAAGAGCTGAGGAGAACTGCTGTCCCTGCCTGTGACTGTGCTTTGTAGGGGTATCCTGCAATTGCTGCTCCTGCCTGTCAAAGGGGACAAACACTGGACTTGGTGGTGCATTCCTGCTTGAGAAGAATCTCCAAGGGCTTGAACTGAGTGTGCCTCCTTTTTTGAAGTCTCGGGACCATCAAAGACTTCCTCTGCTAACAACTGGACTCTCTGCTGAGAGTCCTGACCTGCCAAGTGGTGCCCTATCCAGTCCCTGGGCCCTTGAAAGGTGAAGTTGGCAGACAAGAGCTGAAAATCCACACACAGAACGCAGTGCGGGAAATTGACAATACACCATCTGCAACACAGCTGATAAACAATGTGCTGCCAGCCTCACATCTAAAATCGATGCTCCACCTGCAACAAGGCTGGGAGATGGATACATCACATCTGAAGAAACGATGCATGACCCCCAGCTTGCGGCTTCTGATAACGATGCAAACCCCACGCAGCGTGGTTTTCTAACACCATGCAACAGGATTTTCCCCACATCATCCCTGGGTGTCAAAGTCAACCCGACTCTGCGAGGATCTGAGGTGCCCTGTCCAGAATTCAACGCATTGCTCCCTTGCGAGGGAGAAAAATGACACACCGCCAACCCGACCAGAGAAGAAATGACGCACAGGCTCCCTTGTGAGCAAGGAATCAATGCATTGCTGCTTTATCCGACGCACGTTCGCCCTTGCAATTTTATGTTTTGCGCTAACCAGGTACTTTGTGTAACAACAGCATTCTCTCTGTTTTTTAAGGATTAAGGCCGTCATTACAACCCTGGCGGTCAGTGATAAAGCGGCGGTAATACCACCAACAGGCTGTCGGTAAAAAAAATAGAATTATGACCACGGCGGAAACCACCACTACATACAGCCACTTTAACACACCGACCGCCAAGGCAGTAGCAACAAGCACTGTGGCGGTAACTGCCAACAGCCAGGTGGAAGGCAATGTACCTCCCACAATATTATAACTGGCCTGTCCGTCACCTTTTTCAGGGCGGTACCAACGCCATCAAAAGCATGATGGAAACAGTACACAGAAGGCAAAGTACTCACCTCTGGACACTCAAGGAAGAAGCACGACGCCATGGAGCCCGAACTGCAGGTGTTCCCCATGCTGGTCTACCTCCTCCTACACCAGGAATACCAACGCCGACGCCAACGACCATGGTGAGTAACGCCACCAAGCACACAGGGGAGGGGGAAAAAGAGAGTGACACACACACGCAACACGCATCACCCCCACCCCCAACAACATACACACAAACAGATGCAGTAACATTACATATTCATCCCCTACCCCTCAGGAATAATGCAAGGACAATATGATTTGAAGAAAGTGAGTGAAATAAGATGAAATACTAGAAATAAGCCCTCAAAAATGTATTTACAGATATACAAATGAAGGGACACTGCCCAGTCCATAATGTCTGTGGGCCACAGGGCCATATCACAGAGGCCAAGGCCCCACTTGACTCCTGCCTCAATATAGAGCAAACATTGCTGGGGCATCAGGTCGAAAATACACAGCCACCTCAGGGGGAAGGGGAAGGGAGGGGCACCTCAGCCGGAAGATGGTGCAACGCTTCTGCTCCTGGAGGGGGCTACATGCCCTCTGCGATGTCCTGGGGAGTGCAAGGCCACAGTCTCTCGAGTGGGTGGTTTGCCAACTGCTTGGTCCTGGGGAGTGAAAGGCCACTTCCACTGGTTCAGAGGGGGCCTTGTGCCCAGTGTGCTTCATCCTGGCAAGGAGGGGGTAAGTGGATGCCTTCTTCCACTGGTTCTGGAGGGGGCCTTGTGCCAGTGTGCTTCCTCCTGGCAAGGAGGGGGTGAGTGGATGCCTTCTTCCACTGGTTCTGGAGGGGGCTTTGTGCTCTGTGATGCAGCCCTTGGGGAGTGTAAGGTCATAGTCTCTCACCTGGGTGTCAGATCCACAAGATTTGCTGTGGGCAGGATGCATGACACTCCATGGAGGCAGGACTACAGTCCATCCGCCGGCAGGGATGATTGCACAGTGGAGGCAGTGCTGGTGTCAGTGCTGCCAGTGGTGGGGGGAGGCTCTAGCCCTTCCCCTGCAGCCTCGGATGGCTGAAGCGGCATGGTTGGTGGTGGGGGCTCAGATTCTGTCACAGCCTCAGGCCTCCTGTCCCTCCTGCCTGCAGGGGCACGCCCTTTGCCCCTGCCCTTGGCAGCTGGTAGTGACTCCTTGGAGGCTGGTGGTGCCTCCTTGGCAGCTGGAGGTGCCTCCTTGCCCTTAGCAGCGGGTGGTTGTTCCTTGCCCTTGGCAGCTGGTGGTGCCTCCTTGCCCTTGGCAGCTGGTGGTCCCTTCTTGCCCTTGGAAGCTGGGGGTTGTTCCTTGGCCTTGCCCTTGGCAGCTAGTGCAGGCACACTGCCAGTGCTGATGGGTGTCTCCTTGGAGCCTCTCACACCTGCAGCAGCTGCCGAAACTACAGTGGTCGTGGACTAGGTGGTTGAGGTGCTGGCCTGGGTTCTGCCCATCCTGGCCTGAAGTGAAGGAGGGGAGGGCTAGGGAAGAGGTCAAGGGTGGAGAGGAAAAGCTTCTTAGGGACACTGGTGTGTGAAGAGGGTGAAGGTTTGGGAGTAGAGGAAGATGGAGTGGTTGTAGGAGGTGTTATGTTTGGGTGCAGGTGCATGGGCTGGATGCTGTTGTGAGGTGGATGGCTGTTGGGTGTCTGAGTGCTTGCATTTGTGTACTCTGGGAGGAGGGGGCACAGACACAGTGGGAGAGGAGACAGGGGACATGTACATGGATGTGGGGGTGGTGACTGCCAGTGAGGGTCATGTAGTGATAGGCGTGCTGGTGATGGAGGTAGTGGATGAGGATGTAGTGCATGCAGGTGTGAGTGGAGACGCTACTGGGAGGGAGGTGGATGATGAGGAGGGGGACACAGTGGAAGCAGTGGATGTTGGTGTGTCTGCTTCTGGATGGTGTTTTTGTGAGTGCCTGTGGGATGATGTGAGGTGCTTGTGTTTGTCTGAGCCACTCCTGTGTGTTGTCTTGGCAGCATGCTGGTCTGATTGTGTGCTTGGTATAGATTGGGGTTCAGGAGAATGGGACTGGGTAGAGGAGGTTGGAGGGTGGAGGCTAGAGACAGGGACAATGGCTGCCATCAGAGAGGAGGCCAGAGCCTGGAATGATCTATGTTGGTCCACCATGCCAGAGTGAATGCCCTCCAGGAATGCATTTGTATGTTGCAAATGCCCTGCCAGACCCTGGATGGCATTCACAATGGTTGACTGCCCAACAGAGATGGATCGCAGGAGGTTAATAGCCTCCTCACTCAGGGCAGCAGGGCTAACTGGGGCAGAGCCTGAGGTGCCTGGGGCGAAGGAGATGCCCTCCCTCCTGGGTAAGCGGGCACGGGAAACTCGCTGAGGGGCTGCTGGGAGGGTGGTGCTGGTAGGGGGGGTGGCGGCTGTACCTGTAGTTGGGGTGGCCACAGAGGTGTCCACCACCAGCAGGGAGCGTCCATCGGAGGAGGTATCACTGTCAGAACTGTCCCTTCCTGTCTCTGCCGTGGTGCTCCCCTCGCCCTCCGTCCCACTGGTGCCCTCACGGTCAGTTGATTCGGCCTCCAGGGCAATGTGAGATTCAGCTCCCTCTGTCACCAGTGCCTCTGCTCCTCCATCAGATAATGCGAATGCACATAAGGACAGGGTGACAAAACAAAAAGGGGGGGAAGAGACAGAGGATACACTTGGTCAATGCCAGCAACAACACCACCGTTAGCATACACAGCACACAGGGGACAGCCCTATGTACTAGGCGATGCACTACCACTCACAATGCTAGTCACCAGGCCATGGACAGTACTACCTAACACTAATAGCAGCATACCTAAGACCCACAGATCCCTGCCCACTAGCATGTTTGACGGTGGAGTGCATCAGCCCCTGCCCAACATGGAACCTACAGTGCAATGTCTGGCCTGGCCTAAGGGCACCCACATGCCCACATCCTCCACCCAGAGACCACCCCACCACGCGCAATCTGCAGATTTGGAAACTGTACTCACCCCCTTGTGGCTGCTGTGATGCCCTCAAGTGCCCATCCAGCTCTGGATAGGCCACCGCCAGTATGCACAACATCCGAGGGGTCAGGGTTCGACGGGCACCCCTTCCTCGTTGGGAGGTCATCCCCAGCAGGGCCTCTGCAGTCTTCCTTGCCCTGTGTCTCAGGTCCTCCCACCGTTTGCGACAGTAGGTGCTCCGCCTGCTGTAGACCACCAGGGTCCACACATCCTTGGCGATGGCAAGCCATATATCCTTTTTCTGATGGGTGCTGACCTGCAGAAATCTTTTAATGGAAAAGGGATCAGTCATACCGTCCGGCCTGTTACACCCATGGCCCACCATATCCCTCCCATCCCCTTACGCACATACATTGCCCACCATACATGCGTACGCTGCTCAGGACCCCTCCACCACCACCCCCTACACGAGGCCTTCACACATATCACACCATGCATTCATGCCCCATGCATCGTGCCTACAGTGAACTCACCTCTTGGTCTGGAGGCCAATAAAGCAATTGGTACTGGGGTAGGACCCCATCCACCAGTTTCTTCATCTCCGCAGCGGTGAAGGCAGGGGCCCTTTCCCCAGTAACTCGAGCCATGGTCGCTTCCAGACACAGGTCACAGCAGCACTTGCAGTGTAGGTCCTCTCCTGTTGAAGGTCAGGTAGCAAGTGAGTGAACAGATAGAAAGTGGCGGTCACGTCCGCGCCGGTGTGTACCGTCACCACCGGCTTACATCACCATTGGCTACTGTAACCCATAGGGCCCAAAATTAACGAATGAGGAGTTGCACGGCTGTACTCAACCACCTCCCGCAACAGCGCACAACATCAGCGGCATTACCCCATTCCACCTGGCCCTCCACACAGGACAGGCGTCCGCCATTTCAGGGGGGCAGGCCACGGCACCTAACTGCGTCACAGCCGACATCAGCACATTTTGGGAATAAACATAAACATACTGTTTCTGTCACAACATACAATGCATTGTACAAAGAGGAAATGTTGGAAACTGACCAGATGCTTACCGTTTTGCCCCCTAGAGTACAACCGCTGAGGATAAATAGGACATGGAGACATACCCCTGTGTACAGGCCCCTGGTGGACTTGGCAACAATGGAGGACAGGCACATTATCCTCACCTACAGACTTGATAGGGCCACAATCCAGGAGCTGTGTACCCAATTGGAGCCAGACCTGATCTCAGTTATCCGTCAACCCACTGATTCCCCCCTCTTGTGCAAGTCCTATCTGTGCTCCATTTCTTTCTTGGCAAGTGACTCCTTTCAAGTGACAGTGGCCATGGCAGCAGGAATGTCCTATCCAATGTTCTCAAATGTGCTGACCAGAGTTTTGTCTGCCCTGATGAAACACATGCGCAGATACATTGTTTTCCCCAGGTGGAGGATTTGGCCACAGTGAAAGCTGACTTCTATGCAATGGGGCATATCCCCAACATTGTTGGGGCAATTGATGGTACACATATTGCCTTTGCCCCCACCCCCCCCGGAGAAAGGAACAGGTGTTCAGAAATCGAAAGAGCTTTCACTCCATGAATGGGCAAATAGTGTGCCTGGCGGACCAGTACATCTCCCATGTGAATGCAAAGTATCCTGGGTCTGTGCATGATGCCTTTATACTGAGGAATAGCAGCATCCCATATGTCATGGCTCAACTCCAGAGGCACAGGGTGTGGCTAATAGGTGAGCCCATGGTCCCCACCCAGTGTATGTTGGTATATGGGTGTGGGGTTGGCACTAAGGGTGAGTGTCTGGCCAACCTCTCATGGCTACTGACCCCAGTGAGGAATTCCAGGACAAGGGCAGAGGAACGTTACAATGAGGCACATGGGCGAACAAGTCGAATTATAGAGTGAACCTTTGACTTCCTGAAGGCCAGGTTTCGGTGCCTCCATCTATCAGGTGGATCCCTGTGCTACTCACCCAAGAAGGTGTGCCAGATCATCGTGGCATGTTGCATGTTGCACAACCTTGCTTTGAGACCCCAGGTGCCTTTTCTGCAGGAGGATGAGGCTGGAGATGGGTGTGTGGCAGCAGAGGAGCCTGTGGACAGTGACGAAGAGGAGGCAGAGGATGAGGATGTGGACAACAGAACATATATCATTCAATAGTACTTCCAGTGACACACAGGTAAGACACTGTAACTTCAGCTTCCATTGCAGTTTTCTTTTGTAAATTTTCACTGGCAGGCTGCTGTTCCCACTACTATGGCCACTTAATGTACCCCTTGACTTGTCTATTTACAAATATTTGTGCCCTACTCTGGCTCCTGGCATATTGACTGCAGCACAATACAGGTCATACCTATGTATACATTACTGTACAGACGACTTGCAATGTCTACAGATTTTTAAAGGAATGCATACTTAAATCATTTGACATACTACATACTTGTATTTTTTCAAAGGGTGTTTATTTAATTGCTGAAAATGTAATGGGGATGTGCAGTGTGCTTGGGTGATGGTGGAGGAGAGTCCAGGATAGAGTGCAGTCTCTTTGTATCACAGGTGCATTGTCCAAGGGGGCATAGGAAGGGGAGCAATGGCAGTTCAAGGTGGACAGGGTGACAGAGTGGGACACAAGGGTGACAATCAGGAGAGTCTTATTTCCTGGCGGGGGTCTTGTCAATGTTCTCTGGCTTCTGCCTGGATCGCAAGGAGCATTTGCGGGGTGGTTCTCCTTCTGCAGGGGGAGGGGTGCTGGTGGCCTGTTGTTCCTGTGGCGGGGCCTCCTGTCCACTAGCGTCAGCGGAGGTGGATGGCTGTTCATCGGTGCGGCTAGTGTCAGGGGCCCATTGGTGTGCCACTGCCTCCCTCATGGTGTTGGCCATGTCTGCCAGCACCCCTGCAATGGTGACCAGGGTGGTGTTGATGTCCCTCAGGTCCTCCCAGATCCCCAGGTACTGTCCCTCCTGCTGCCGCTGGGTCTCCTGCAACTTGGCCAGTGTCTGTCCCATCATCTCCTGGGAATGGTGGTATGCTCCCAGGATGTTGGTGAGTGGCTCGTAGAGAGTCGGTTCCCTGGGCCTGTCCTCCCCCTGACACACAGCAGTCCTCCCAGCTTCCCTTTTGTCCAGTGCCTCTGTCCCCTGAACTGTGTGCCCACTACCACTGACCCCGTGTCCTGTGTTTGTGGGGTTTCCTGGGGTCTCTGTAGTGGTGGACACACTGCTGATTGACGTGTCCTGGGGACAGAGGGATGGACCCGCTGGGTGCTGTGCTGGTGTTTCAGGAGAGGGAGGCTCTGTGGTGGTATGGGACTGCGGCTGGCTAACCGACTGTCCGGAGGTCCCTGATGGGCCAGGTTGGTCATCCTGATCCAGGAGAGCAGAGCTGCTCTCATCACTGTGGGCCTCTTCTGGGGGGGGACTGGATGTTGCTGGCACCTCCTCTCTGGTGACGTTGTGTGGGGACCTGCGGGGATGTAGATGCATTGTTATTGTTTCTGCATGTGACATATTGTGCATGGGTGTGTTGGCCTCTATGGTTGTGAGTGCCCTGTCAGCTTTGCCTTGTGTGAGTAGTTATTTTGTGGGCTAGGTGATTCTCTCTAGTGTGCATGCTGTGGTGATGGGTGTCCATGCAGGGCTGTAAGTGGTGTCCATGCATTGGTGGTGCATGCAGTGCTGGGTACTGGAATGGGTGGGTTGTGATGGTGGGGTGTGTGGGAGGTGGTGGAGTGATGGGAGTGAGCGTGGGGGTATGTGATGGCATGCAGGTGGGGGGGGTGAAAGTGGTCAATATTTGACTTGCCAGAGTCCAGTCCTCCTGCTACTCCAGCCAGGCCTTCATGATGCAGTATTGCCAAGACTTGCTCCTCCCATGTTGTTAGTTGTGGGGGAGGAGGTGTGGGTCAACCGCCAGTCCTGTGTACAGCTATCTGGTGTCTTGCAACCACGGAACGCACCTTCCCCCATAAGTCGTTCCACCTCTTCCTGATGTCCTGCCTTGTTCTTGGGTGCTGTCCCACGGTGTTGACCCTGTCCACGATGCTCCGCCAAAGCTCTATCCTCCTTGCAATGGATGTCTGCTGCACCTGTGATCCGAATAGTTGTTGTTCTACCCAGATGATTCCCTCCACCATGACCCTTAGCTCCTCCTCTGAGAACCTGGGGTCTTTTTGTGGTGCCATGGGTGTAATGTGTGTGGTGTGTGTGAGGGTGTGTGGGGTGATGTGTTAGGGTGTGTGCTGTGAGGTGCGTGGATGGTGTATGGGTTATGGTGTTCTGTGGCTCTGGTTCTGTGGGTGCTCTTGGTGTGTCTCTCTCAGTTGTCAATTTCTTTGAGTCGTAAAGGGATGTGGGTAGTGTGGGTGTGTGTTTTATAGTGTTGTGGGTGTGGTGTGTGAATGAGTGTCAGGTGTGTGTAGTATGAATTATCCAATGTGGTGTTGTTTTGTATGTGTGGGTGTATTTTGAGCGCAGCGGTATGTACCGGCAATGGTTTAACAAGGTTGAATGTCCGCCACTGTGATTTGTGGGTCATAATGCTGTGGGCGTAGTTCTGTTAGCGTAATGGTGTGGGTTTTTCTACCGCCATTTTATCACTGACCTTTGGGCTGGCGGACTTGTGTGTGTGTGTCCGTATAGTGACCGATTGCTTTGTGTGAGTCATAATATGGGTAGCGGTATACTGTCGCGGTCGGGGTATGTTGGTGGCAGTCGGCATGGCGGTAAGCGCGACTTTCCGCCGATGTCATAATGAGGGCCTAAGACCCTTATTCGTTTTAACATTCATATCTTGACTTGTGTATGTTGGATTTTTGAAGTTTTGGTCTTGTTTGATTGAGATAAATATTACCTATTTTTCTTTGTAGGGTTTCACTGTATTACTGTGTATGTTGGTAGAAATACTTCACACATTGCTTCTGAAGTTAATCCTGCCTGCTCGTGCAAGGCTACCAAGAGTGTGAGCGGGGGTTAACTGAGTGTGATTCTCCTTTACCTTTACTAGAGTGATGGTCCTTGCTTGGACAGGGGGCAACCTAACTGCCAAACAAAGACCCAATTTTTAACATTGGTGAGCAGCGGTTGGGATTGATCTTTTATTTGTACTTGGCATACAATGATTAATTGTACACTACCGGTTCCACTGCAGACCATTACGTAACCATATACGACTTGTTTTTATGATTTTGCTTTTTTCTCTTCTTGGACTTCACCTGCTTCCATTTTTTTACTTTTAAACATCCCGTTGGAAACTCTTTGTCCTGTTTTGGAACTTTGCACTTTTTGACTTTCCATGATGTCTCAATCTGGAGATGCGCTAGCTGAAGCTGTTTCTGAGTTGGAGAAGCTGGAGAGCTATACAATTGCCCAAATGAAAAATGTCAGTAAAGATCTTGCCTGTCCCATTATAAGCTCCACCAGGAAAGAAGGACTGCAAAAGGCAGTGAGTGCCTGGGTGACATCCAAGGAGGTTGGGTTGCACACAGAGGAGGAGATTGATGGGGAGCAGGTACACTACAGCCATGAGGGCATACTAGAAGTACATTTACGGCCTGGGGGAGGGTCTCAAGGGCGGGCAGCAGTGTGTCCTCTAAGGGTCTGACTCCTGATCAGTTGTAGGACAGACATAAAGGGTGCACCAATTTGAGTTAAAGAAGCTCAAAATGGAGCTGTGGGAGAGGAGGCTAGCCATTGTGGAGAAGAAGATACTGCTGGCTCATGAGCGTAATTTAATGGAATTATATCAGAGTAGCCAGTCTAGTAGAGATTGTGGCAGCAGAACCACGGTACAGCCAGAGAGAATGGTGCATATTCCCAGAGACCTTGTTAAGGATTATAAGAGGGAGGATGACATATACTTGTGATTTAAATGGTATGAGACTGCTCTCCACATGAACATGGTCCCTGAATCACATTGAGGGGCTGGTCTGTGGAAGCACTTTGAGGTGGATGGGAGGGATACCATGACATACTTGGAGGATCCTCAGAGACTCACCTACACCATAATGAAAGCCACCCTACTCACAAGGTATGATATCACCCCAGAGCAGTATAAGGACAGGTTTAGGTCCTACAAAAAGAAGGAATCCCAAACATGGTTAGAATGTGTTGACTCTTTTTGCTGGTCACTGTATGGATGGGTGAAGTGCAGTAAGGTAACAACTTATGAGGGGCTTTACAACTTAATTGCTTGAGAGCACTTGTACAGTCTTTCTTTTCCAGAGCTGTACCAGCACCTAACTGACAGCAAGCTGACTGACCCCACGAACATTTTATAGGAAGCAGAGCATTGGGAGAGCACCAAGGTCCAAAAGAGGTATGGGAGAGACCATGCCAAGGGTGGGCGGGGTCACCATCAGAAGAAGTAGGGGGTGAAGGTAAATTGAAGGACTTCTCTACAGGGCCCCAACCTAGTTCCCAGGGTAAGGATCACTAGCCAACAGTTGAAAAGAAACCATGGATCTCTACAGGGAAACCTGCAGAGAGGAGAACCCCGCAACTGTTATGCATGTGACCAGGTGGGTCATGTGAGGGGGAATCCCAAATGTCCCAAGTGGACACCGACACCCACTGGTGCGCAGTCACAGGGTTTGGACAGTGCAATGCTTGGGGAGGAGTTAGTTCCAGGTGTGTGGGAGCCAGCAGAGATGTCACTTGCTCACTAGGGGACAGTTAGATGGTCCAGAGGACCCTCGTGCCTGAGAACACTAAAAAGTACGGGCAGTGGGTGACCATCAATGAACAGAGGGTGGAGGCTCTGAGAGACACAGGAGCCAGTGTGACTACTGTAAGAAGTCACCTGGTATCTGAAGAGCAGGTAGTTTCCATGCACTTCACCAAGTAGTTGCGATAGACAACTCAGAGTGTCTGTGCAGAGTGGCACAGGTTCCCTTTGTATGGGGGTGTCTCAGGTGCCTTGAGAGTGCCAGTGAGTCCAACCATGCCTGTAGATTTTCTGCTTGGCAATGACCTGGAGGATTCCCCTTGGAAGGAGGTGAAACACAGGTTTCACTTGGAGCTGTGGGTCTGCATGGGCCGGTGTGTGTGTCTACCTGGTCAATGGCACCCCGTCAGGGTGTTATATAGAAAAGTACACTGTTCCAAAAGACAACAAACCTATTTACTATATAGGAAGATAGGGGCGAAGATATATAATTAATATCAGGAGAGCCCTCAAGCACCCATCATTGGGCTGTCTCCTCGTCAGACCGGTGCTGCAATGTCTGGCGGACCACCCAGAAGTTGGGATGGTACTTACCCAAGGACATTCGCCAAGTGGAGGACTGGAACAAAAACTGACTAAGAGAAAGAGAAGGGTGTGTGAGTGAAGGAGAGTGAAGGAGAGTGAAGGAGAGTGTAAGCAAGATAAAATTAGCTCTGAGCCTAAAACATCACTTTAATGAATCAGAAAAAAGGTTCAGGCCAAGATTAAAAACATTCAGGGCCATATTTATACTTTTTGATGCAAAACTGCGCCAACGCAGTTTTGCGCCAAAAAAATTAGCGCCTGCTAACGCCATTCTGAAGCGCCATGCGGGCGCCGTATTTATTGAATGACGTTAGCCGGCGTTAGCCGCCAGCGCTGTCTGGTGTGCGTTAAAAAAAACGACGTACACCAGGCAGCGCCGGCGTAGGGGGAAAATGGCGTATGGGCGTCCACAAATGGTGCAAGTCAGGCTGAGGCAAAAAAATCGCCTCAACCCGATTTGCGCCATTTTTTTACGACGCCAAACCCCCATTGAAATGACTCCTGTCTTAGCAAAGACAGGAGTCATGCCCCCTTGCCCAATGGCCATGCCCAGGGGACTTCTGTCCCCTGGGCATGTTCATTGTGCATAGTGGCATGTAGGGGGGCACAAATCAGGCCCCCCTATGCCACAATTTTTTTTAAAAAAAAATACTTACCTGAACTTACCTTGATGTCCCTGGGGTGGGTCCCTCCATCCTTGGGTGTCCTCCTGGGGTGGGCAAGGGTGGCAGGGGGTGTCCCTGGGGGCAGGGGAGGGCACCTCTGGGCTCATTCTGAGCCCACAGGTCCCTTAACGCCTGCCCTGACCCAGGCGCTAAAATCCGGCGCTAATGCGGGTTTTTTAGACCCGCCCACTCCCGGGCGTCATTTTTGCCCGGGAGTATAAATACGACGCATATGCATCGGAGTCATTTTTTAAGACGGGAACGCCTACTTTGCATATCATTAACGCAAGGAAGGTGTTCACGCAAAAAAATTACGCTAACTCCATGAACTTTGGCGCTAGACGCGTCTAACGCCAAAGTATAAATGTGGAGTTAGTTTTGCGTCGAATTTGCGTCGAAAAAAACGACGCAAATTCGGCGCAAACGGAGTATAAATAATCCCCTCAGAGTCTTAGTGGGAGTGATGTCCCGCTATACTCTATTAAGAAGGAAGGGTAGTATGCCTAATCCTGTCTATTTATGGTCAACATGTTTCGTGTCTTTTTTTGGTCAATAAATGATCCTGTGACGCTTCGTCAGGACCCAGAAAACTACTTCTCCTATTCAAAAAATTATGAAGTGCTAGAATGTCACTTACAAGTTGAAGACAAAATTGTCAGAGTCAATCAGTCGCCCTGCATAAAAGTGAACGACAGGTAAAAATTAGTGCCAACGTGTAAATAAGCATCAAAAATGTTGCAATCACAGTGAGACCACCCCCAACATGCCACATGTAAAAATAAATGGAGGGGCTTACCATCCCATATCCGAGATTGACCTTCCTAGGACCGTGCTAGCCTCAACCAAGGAGGTATTACTAGGCATGGAAACAACATAGTGACAAAGAACTGCACGTCAATATGTACAGAATAGCAGGTCATGGAGGAAGCGCCTACAACATCAATTTGAGATAGTCACATGATTCATGAAATATAATTAATAATGTCAGACGATCAACTTTAATCATGGGATACTGTAGTTTAAAGTAAAAAGTCTGATTCCTATGTGAGTTCAATCTCACCATAAAGTAAAGGTATTGGGTCACGGGGCAAAATTTAGGACCCTGTACATGTAAGAGAATTCACTCAGGAAGAAACGAGATGGCAATGGCTAAGTAAAAAAGGGTTAACTAATAGGCTGAAAAAAGCCTGTGTGTCCCTGGTCAGTAGTGAATAAATAAGAGAAAATACATCCGTATACATATTAAGATAAAAAAGGTGGGATGGGGGGTGTAGAGATGAATCACACCGGAATTGAGTTATTCACGGTTTATTAATAAATTATTCCTGGTAAACTCAACACACATGTATAGGAGACGGGAGGTCTCCTAGCTCTCTCCACATCCTTCTCCCAACCGCCTCCCACCAACGTTCTCCCTCGAGCCCACTGTTCTCGTGCAGCGCGATGGGCTGAACACGCACATCGCGCTGCACAAGTGAGTCCCATTACAACAGGGGGAAGGAAGGCTCCAGCACGCCCGTGCCTTTTCTAAAACGTACTTCTTTTATCTCCTTAGTCCAGCAGGAACACCTGCCCTGCGCCGCGCGGGTTGCTCCGGGTCATAGAAATAAAGAAAGGACCCTTATTCAGGCCCGTCGGCCATCTTTGAAAGGTAAACACGTCCACGTTTATGTACTGAAACTCAATTAATCGTGCCTAAAACCATGGGAACATCCGTCCTTAATGGATCAGAAGTAAATTCATACTGATCATGACAAATAAGGAAATACATAAATGATATGAAAAATGATAGAAGGGCACAGAGGTAAAGAATGGACACCAGGAGTACTGTGGTGGTGGCCATCATACCAGTAGTAGTTTTATTCCAAAACAGAAGTGTCTGCAATGCCTGGATCAATTTAGACCCGTCAGGGTGAGCAGGAAGCCCTGGAGCTTGAAAGAGTGTCCCAGGTGCCTGCCAGAAGAAAGAAGGGCAAGGGGCATGGGAAAACAACCCTAGAAGTTCCCACGTTCCGGGAGGAGGCTGAACCTGAGGGGGATGCCCCGGAGTCTACAAGGGAACAGGTGGCTGGACTGGGGGAGGTTCCCAAGCTGACTCGGTGGCAGCAGGAAGGGGGACCCACCAGGGAAGCATTCCGTGAGGCACAGAAGGTATGCCCTACTCTGAAGGGTTTGCGGCAGCAGGCTGCAGACCAGGCATCTGGCAAGGTTCTGGTTCACACTTGATTTAATGGCAAGATAGCCTCCTATATAGTGAGCCTAAGGTTGCTGAACCTGGGGCAGCCCGTGTGCTGGTGGTACCCCAGTGCTTCACAGCCTTCCTACTGGGTTTGGGTCATTATGGGGGTCATTCTAACCCTGGCGGTCGTCGACCGCCAGGGCTAAAATGACAGGGGCACCGCCAACAGGCTGGCGGTGCCCCGCAGGGCATTCTGACCGCGGCCGTCAGAAGTGGAAAACCGCCGGTCTCCTGCCGGTTTTCCGCTGCCCTTTTGAATCCTCCATGGCGGCGCAGCTCGCTGCGCCGCCATGGGGATTTACACACCCCATACCGCCATCCTGTTCCTGGCGGTTTGCCCGCCAGGAACAGGATGGCGGTATGGGGTGTCGTGGGGCCCCTAAGAGGGCCCCACAAAGAATGTCACTGTCTGCATTGCAGACAGTGAAATTCGCGACGGGTGCCACTGCACCTGTCGCACCTTCCCACTCCGTCGGCTCCATTCGGAGCCGGCGTCCTCGTGGGAAGGTTGTTTTACACTGGTCTGGCGGGCGGCCTTTTGGCGGTCGCCCGCCAGCCCAGTGTAAAACCCAGAATCACCGCAGCGGTCTTCCGACCGCGGAGCGGTATTCTGGAGGGGGAACTCTGGCGGGTGGCCTCCGCCGCCCGCCAGAGTTAGAATCACCCCCTATATGCCTTTAGCAGGACATTTGGGGTAGGACAAGACCTTTGAGCGGCTTGTCACCCACTTTTACTGGCCTTAAGTACGCAGGCACTCTGATGTGCACTGTAGGCATTGACAAACTTTTCAGGCAAATGGCGAGAGTAGGGGAACATGTAAGGCTCCCCTCCAACCTTTTCTTGTAGTCAGCATCCCCTTTGAAATGGTTGGTATTGACATTTTGGGGCCACTGGTTCCCAAGACATCCATGGGCAACAGGTTCATCTTGGTCTTGGTGGACATACCACCAGGCACCCAGAAAGCATTCCTTTGAGATCAATCACTGCCCCTGTGGGTGGATGTGCATTGATGGGGGGTTTACCCGCATGAAGTTCCCCAAGGAGGAGGTATCTGTCAGGGGTACCAACTTCAAATATACATATATGAAGTTTCTGTGGAAGGAGTGTGGGGTAACCTACAAGTTTACCACTACTTACCATCCCCAAGGAAACGGTCTGGTTGAGAGATTCAACTGGCCCTTGAAGGTCATGATTATGGGACTGTCAGAGCCCTTGAGGCGTAAGTGAGATGTCCTCATGCCATGCATTCTGTTCACCTACTGGGAGGTATTACAAAAGGGTCTTGGATTTAGCCCTTTTGAGTCGTTGTATGGCTATCCTGTCAGGCGACTTTTGAGTCTGATTAGGGGGGGCTTGGAGAAGGCCTCCAGTAAGCCACCACCAGGATATATTCAGTTAAATGCTAGCTTTTAGGAAACAGACTTCCCGCTTCATTCAGCTCACCCAAGAGAACCTGGAAGCAAGACAGGAAGTTATGAAACAGTGGTTTGATCAGAATGCCATTCTGGTTGAGTTTTGTCTTGGACAGAAACTGTGGATGATGGCCCCAGTGGAGCCTCGCGCTCTTCAAGGTAAGTGAACTGGACCTTTTGAGTGATGCCACCTATCTGGTGAATCTGCAGACCCCAGGGAACCTTTTGATGGTCGTGCATATGAACCGCCTCAAGCCTCACTTTGAGAGGACAGAAGTGACTATGCTCTTAACAACAAATGATAGGGTGGAGGAAGAGCGTGAGCCTCTTCCTGACCTCTTGTCTGCCAAAGAGAAAGATGGCTCAGTGGAGGGTGTGAACCTCCTCACTGACTCTAGAACAACAGGGGGACTGTGGCCAATTTGCCTCTCTGTTTTCCTTGATCCCAGGGGTCACACACTTGTGCACACATGATGTTGACACTGAGAACAGTCCACCTGTGAAACAAAGTTTATAGAATGACTGACAAGGTTAGAGTCAGCATTAAGGATGAGGTATCTAAAATGTTAGCTCTTGGGGTTATTGAGTTTTCCATTAGCCCTTGGGCAAGTCCTGTGGTCTTGGTCCCAAAAACTGCTTCTCCTGCTGCCACTTTTATACTCAGGTTCTGTGTGGATTACCGGGGACTCAATGCGGTCACTAAGACTGACGCCCACCCCATCTCTCGAGCTGATGAGCTCCAAATATCTAAGTACTTTTGATCTGACCTCTGGATTTTGCCAGAGGCTAAGGAGAGATGTGCACTACCAGTTTAGGGTGATGCCCTTAGGGATGAATAATGTTCCTGCCACCTTTCAGGCAGGTTTACCAGCTGTTGGCTGGATTGGATTATTTCAGCGCAGTTTACCTGGATGACATTGCTGTGTTCAGCTCCACTTGAGAGGAACACTTGCAGCACCTCTGTAAAGTGTTAGAGGCCCTGCAGACGGCAGGGCTCACTATTAAGGCTAGCAAGTACCAAATAGGGGAGGGGCTCTGTGGTGTACTTGGGGCACCAGGTGGGGAGTGGCTAGGAGGCACCCGTACAACCCAAGATTGACACGATTCTGGCGTGGGAGCCCCTCACGACCCAGATTGAAGTGAGAGCCTGCTTAGGTCCCACAGATTACTATAGGAGGTTTGTTAAGGGGTATGGCACCATTGTTTCTCCCTTATCAGTGTTAACTTGCTATAAGCAACCAAAGAAAGTGATCTGGACTGAGTCTTGCCGGACTGCTTTTGATGCCCTGAAGGCAGCCATGTGCACAGCACCCATGCTGAAGGCACCTGACTTCTATCAAGACTTCGTCATGCAGACTGATGCTTCAGAGCATAGTGTAGGAGCAGTGTTGTCACAGCTAAACAAAGAGGGCCTAGATCAACCTGTAGCCTTCATCAGTAGGAGGTTACTCCCCAGGGAACGTAGGTGGAGTGCAATTGAGAGGAAAGCTTTTGCTGTGGTCTGGCTGCTGAAGAAGTTAAGACCCTACTTGTCTGGGACTCACTTCCAGGTTTCGACCAACTACAGGCCCCTCAGAAGGGTAATGATGTTAAACTGTTGAGGTGGTCCATTTCCCTATTGGGAATGGACTTTCCAGTGTACTCTTCAAAGTGTGATTTGTTAACTCCAATTTTACAAGCTTTACATTTTTTACACTTGAAATATCCATTGTTTTTACATAGCCATGTTTCTTTTTGAGGTAGTGAGAACATGCTTTTCTCACTCTTTTCAGGTAAAGATAAATCAAAGAATCACTTGTGAGACCAAATATGTGACATATGTCATAGAATGTACATGTGGAAAAACATGCATGGGAAGCACAATATGCTGCCTAAAACAATGAATCTTGGCACATACAAGACCAGTACAAAACAAAGACACAAGCTACGTAATAGTAAAGCGTTATTTACAACATCCAGATGAGAACTGGACAAGCATGAAATACTATGGCATAGCACATGTGAAAAAGAATGAAAGAGGGGGAAACAGAGAACAAACACTCCAGAGATGGGAGTCACAGCACATCATAAGCTTCTCAACAAGAATACCGTTTGGGCTCGACATGTACAAAGAACTTCGTGTACATCTGTGAGTAAGGCAGAAAAAAAGACTTAGAAAAAGGATTTACAATAAAAAATAGAGGATAAAACACAGGAAGACAGAAATTGAAACACTCATAGGGCAACTGGAAGAAAACCCACCAAAAGTATGTGTAGCATCTCATTATACAAATAATAAGATAAACTTATCTAACACAGCCACTATGAGCTGTACAGGAAGTCAATTAATTGCTTAAAAATAAAACTTATGATCTCTGAGCATACAAAGCCACTATAAGAACGGCAAAGACTAAAGAACAAAAAGATTAAAAAAGGAGCTAACAGTTGGTAAGTTCAAAATAAAAATGTTGCAGTAAACAAATGCTAGAAAACAATGTCATTAAATTGTAGAATGTTTTCGTTTTTAATGTATAAGATAAAAAGAGACTTCAACTCCCACAATGCTTCATTTAAGCATAGTGGGATATAGGGTATTGTTAGAAATGGGGTCTCTAGTTGGCAGTCGATTTGCACCCTGTTCAAGTAGGGGCCCTCACTCTAGTCAGGATAAGGGAGATACCCGCTCAGATAACCCCTGCTCACTCCCTTGGTAGCTTGGCATGAGTAGTCAGGCTTATCTCCAATGCAATGTGTAAAGCATTTGCACATAACACACAGCAACACAGTGAAAACACTACAAAAGGACACTACACAAGTTTCAGAAAAATAGCCCATATTTATCTGTGTAAAACAAGACCAAAATGAGAAAAATCTTCATATAGTAATAAAGATATGAATTTTCAAGAATTAATAAAAAAATGTAGGGCCTGATTTCTGAAAAGTTAGCGCAGCCTTTGCGTAATTGTTTGATGCAAAAGCGGCGCAAACTTACAAAATATAATTATATTTTGTGAGTATGCACCGCTTTTGCGTCAAAAGATGACGCAACTGCGGCGCTAACTTTTCATAAATCAGGCCCATAGTTCCTTGAAGTCGAGAGCTCCACCTGGGGCTATCACAGCTTTGTGATCAACAAAACCACAGTTCAAACCAGCCGCATAGTCTCGGGCCAGCTACGGTGTTGGGAAGACCCACAAACAGTACCTTTAGATTTGCAGGGCGTCATGATCCTCGTTGTGAGCTCCGGACAACGTTGCACTGGCGTTGCGGTGTCGGTTCAGAAGCCAGTGCGGGGGTCGTCGTGCCTTTGAAATCACAAGCTTTGCAGACAGATCGAGCTCCGGGCTGATGAAGTTATGAGCACAGGCATGGATGGTGTCAGGGCTGGGGTGCAAAGCGAGGTGGTGCGACTTACGGTGCCCACAGGTCATGGTGTAGGCAGCGGCTCGGTGACAGTCGATCAGCAGCATCGGTGAGACCAGAGTTGCGATGCGAAGTGGGGTGGTGCAACGTGCGGTGTCACTAGGTCCCGCTGCAGACAGCATCGTCGCAGTTTCTGAAGCACTGCCATCAGTAGGCCCAAGACAGCGGTGCTGAGGGGGAAGGGCTCCATGCGGTGTCCATGGGTCACGGTGCAGACAGGGACGTTGATTGACAAAACTGGAGTCAATGGAGCTGGCGTTGATGGGCCAGGGCTGCGTTGCGGGATGGGACAGTGCTTTATGTTCCTCTCGAGTGGTGTCCACAGGCCAAGGTGCAGGCAGTGTCGCAGGAGTCAGCAGGAGTGTGGTCATCAGGGATGCCCAGGCTGTGGCGTGAGCTCGGCGATGCCGGAGTGCGGGGCCTACAGGTTGCGGTGCGAGCAGCGGCTCAGTGAAGACGTTCGATGATGACGTCCGTGAGATGAGGGTTGTGCTGTGAAGCGCGCATTGAGACTCCGTGTGGTGTTAGCATGTCATGTGCAGGCCAGTGGCATCACTGGCAGAGTCGCAGTGATATTTCCCCTTGACCATACAAAACACACAGTTCCCAGTGCTGTAGGCAGAGGAAACTGAAGTCTTTGATATCCCTGAGACTACCAACAGGAGGCAAGCTCTACTCCAAGCCCTTGGAGAACTTTCTCAAGCAGGATACACAGCAAAGTTCACCCTTTGCTCTCTTTTAAGGTAGCAAGTGCAGGCCAACCCAGTAAAGCAACACAGCAAAGGGGTAGTACTCCTCCTCCAGCTCTTCAGCTCATCTCCTTGGGAGAGGTTCCTCTTGATTCCAGAAAGATTTTAAAAATCTGTGGTTATTGGTCCAATACTTATACCTCTTTCTGCCTTTGAAGTTGGCAAACCTCAAAGGAAAGTCTCAGTTGTTTGTAAGATCCTTCCTTGTCCAGGCCAGACACAGCCCTTTCAGGTGTGAGTAACCTCTCCTCCCACCCCCTTAGCTCCGATGGCTCATCAGGATATGCAGGCTACACTCCAGCTCCCTTTGTGTCACTATCTAGAGGGAAGTCACAACAGCCCCAGTGTCAAACTGTCCCAGGTGTGGAATCCACAAACAGGCAGAGTCACAGAATGGTTTAAGCAAGAACATGCCTACTATCAAATTAACAACATAAACACCAACTTCTTTAAAAGATGTATTTTTAGATTGTGAGTCCAGAGACCCTAAACTCTGTATTTCTATTTGATCTCAAAGGGAGGCTGACCTTTAAGGATATTTAAAGGCAGCTCCCAAGTTCATCTATGAGAGAGATAGGCCTTGCAACAGTGAGAAACACATTTAGCAGTATTTCACTGTTAGGATGTAAAATACACCAGTATATCTCCCACCTTTAACATACGCTGCACCATGCCCATGGAGCCACCTAGGGCCTACCTTAGGGTTGCCTTACATGTAGTAAAGGGGAAGGCTTGGACCTGGCAAGTGGGTACACTTGCCAGGTTCAATTGGCAGTTCAAAACTGCACACACAGACACTGCAGTGGCTGGTCTGAGACAAATTCACAGGGTTACTCATATGGGTGGCACAACCAGCGCTGCAGGCCCACTAGTAGCATTTAATTTACAGGCCTGGGGCACCTCTAGTGCACTTCACTCGGGACTTACTTGTAAAGCAAATATGCCAATCATGGATGCACCAATCAACAGTACAATTTACACAGGGAGCACTTGCACTTTAGCACTGATCAGCAGTGGTAAAGTGCACAGAGACAATAAACCAGCAAAAACAGAGTCCAGTATACCATAAAAACAGGAGGTCAGAAGGCAAAAAGACAGGGGAGATATGCCAAAAGCTGCCAGGTCTAACAGGTATAAAAGGTGAAAAAGAAAAAAAACGTACATGCCGTGATCAAAACAGTAGTTGAAACACGTTGGCATGGAATCTTTCTGTGTCGGGGCAAAAAAAAGCTGGAGGGAAGCAATTATTGCCTGAAGTGCAATTTCATAATTTATGGGTTTTGTGATTAAAGACAGAGCATGTTTGGGCCCTAGAAATCGACAAGGGTGTAAAGTGCGCTAAATAAAAAAAAAATATATATATATATATATATATAAATATAAATATATATATATGCATATTTCAGCTGTTCAACTCCTCTGCTGAAAGTGCCTTTTTTCAATCTAAAATGGGCCGTGTTGTTTATATGGGAATGGACTGTTGCTTTCTTTATATTTACGTTGTTTTGTTGAATTTTAAAAATATATAGTTTAGTTGCACAATTTCTTTTCAGCTCATCTTCTGAAAGTGCCCTTTTCAGTCCAGAACGGACCAAGTTGTCTTTATGGTAATGGACTGTTGTTTTGTTTATATTTTCATAGTTTTGTGTTGGTATATTTTTTATATCTGCATTTGAACTGCACGATTTGTTTACAACTCCTCAGCAGAAAGTGTTTTTTTTTCCACAGGGGACTGTTATGCTCTTTGCAACGGACTGTTATTTGGTGTTATGTTTAAGCACATGTTTTTGGCGTGTGTGTGTGCGTTTAAAAAATATATTGTGTATAACATGTACTGCTTGGAGCATGCTGTGTGTTCAGGATGCCACATTTTGTAATGTAGATCTGCTTTTGATATAGGTTTCAGTACCAAATACTGTTAAACGTAAACCAATTAGTGCATTTTTTGTGATTAATATCTAGCCGTAGGTGGTTGACTACATCCCTGTATTTTTTCGTGGAAATTATTCCAAGGTTAAAATATGTATGTGCTGCAAACAGTACTTAACACTTACCGTACAAAGCACCCCCACTGTTAAAAACATTGCATTTAATCAATGCACTCCATTTATTAAACACGCACCACAACCTGCACCCCATGTATTATCTTATAATGCTAGCTTTTACACCACAAAGTTAATTACACCCACTGAATTTATCTCCATGTGGATTACACAAGCAGTTGTGCCCTTTCTGATGAGCACAATATAACTCATTTTTTCTTCAAATTGTAATCTAGTGCTATACAGCTTGCCAACAGAGAACAACCTTAACACAAATGCAATGGTCTAGCCTATGGAGAGAGTCATCTGTTTCCACTTTCTCTCCTTTCCCGCATCTAGCTACGCTATTGGAGAAGGCCATACTTCCCCACACCCCTACGCATGTATGTTGCTGTTCTAAACCTTCAGAGATGAATGTCTACCTTTCAATACAAATCACATTCACAGGTCAGAAGTACGATAACAATATTTACAGCCTGGCAGAACTATAAAGGAATCTACCATCTCTCGCGATCCAAAGGTTTCCAAAGGTGATTAGAAGGTCACTTTTTCATTAAAAAGCCTTTAGGCTGCTTTTACCACAAAAGCACTTTGTTATGTGCTTACACCTTAGATTTTTTTTAACTTACCTTAGGTGGTACAATCCTTATCGCTCGAAAGACTGTCATATGTGTGGTTTATTGGGATGAAAACCTGTTGCGAATTGCCCTAAATCCATGTTTGTCAAACGTTTGACAATAGATGAACAACTTTTAAAAATGCTTACTTATTTGCTGTAGATCGAAAGTGACATTAAGGTTTTTTGGGCTTTATTCAAGTCTTACATTATTGTAAGAGGCAGTAAAATGTATAGTATAATTGTTCAAAAATACCATTCACACCATGGATCACATATGCACTTCAGTGAACTTTGTGTAAGATATGGGCGCACTCTAGCGCCTTAGGTCCATATATTAATATATTAGCACTCACGTTTATGCTTAGATAAACATATTTGTGTATGTAGTTAACTTAAAAAGTTTGTGTTGTTAACGTTGTGCTTCCAGGCACACACATCTCTCTATATTGTAGAGGGCACTATTATATAACGTAAACTCCCACTCAACTTACTGCACCACTTCTACTGTACGGTACTACACTACAAGCTATTACACTTTACTCCAGTCTACTGCACAATACTACACTATACACTATTAGACTGTATACCACTCCACTGTACACCACTACAGTTTACACAAGTTCACTCTACAGTATTCAACTTTATGCCACTCCCCTGTACGTTACTTCACTCTATGGCACTCCAGTGTACTCTCCTCTACTCTTTATAACTTCACTCTACAAATCCCTACTATACTCCGTGCCACTCTACTAGACACTATTCCACTGTATCCCTGTACACTCCACTGTCCTTATGTGCACTTGACTCTGTGTGTTCAGCATTTTAGCCCTCATTCTGACCCTGGCAGTGAGTGATAAAGTTGCAGTAATACCGCCAACAGACAAATTATGACCATGGCGGTGATAACTCCCATTAACAGCCAATGTACCACACCAACCGCCATGGCAGAAACAACAGTCACCACTGCGGTAGCCGTCAACAGCTAGGTGTCAGACAAAATACCACCCACCATATTATGATACACGAAACTGCCACCTTTTCCGGGGTGGTACCAATGCCAACAAAAGCCTGGCGGAAACAGCTCTGAAGTGAAAGGACTCACTATTAGAGACACAGGGAAGAACAACACCGCCATGGAACCTGAACTGCAAGTCTTCTCGATGATCTTCTACTTCATGCTCCACCTGGAACACCAACGCCGATGAAGACGACAACAGTGAGTACAGCCACCTAGCACACAAGGGAGGGTGGGAGAAAAACGAGAGTGACCCACACAGACGCACAACACACACCCGACACACACATCATACACACAACCAGCTGCACATGTAAATCAATGGCACACAACACACGGCATAATAAAACACGGACCATAATGTTGGAGTAACACCAATGTATTAGCATAGCAAAATCCACAACACTAACCAAATATATACAAATGTCCATAAAGGGCCAATGCCCAGTCTAAAGTCATGAGGGCACACAAGGCCACAGGGCACAGTCCAAGGCCCAACCTTTTTCCTGACACAGCCGGACAGACCACTGCAGGGGCATCATTTTGCAAGTGGGAAGGCACAACAGGGGGATGGGGGCACCTCAGCAACATGCCCATTGCTTTGTCCTGGGGAGTGCAAGGCCACAGTCTCTCAAGCGGGTGACTTGCCCACTGGTTCTGGAGGGGGCAATATGCCCATTCCTTTGTCCTGGGGAGTGCAAGGACACAGTCTTTCAAGTGGGTGACTTGCCCACTGGTTCTGGAGGGGGCAGCCTGCACAGCAGCCCCTGGAGGGTGGCCTACATGGCGTCTGCTGGCCATGACTTCTGCACTGTGGTGGTTGGAGGAGCCTCCTGGGCAGGACCTGCACTGTCTGATGGCTGCACTGTGGTGGTGGATGGAGGAGCTTCCTGGGAATCCCCTGCACTGTCCGATGGCTGCACTCTGGTGGTGGTTGGAGGAGCCTCCTCGGCAGCCCCTGCACCGTCAGATGGCTGTATTGTGGTGGTGGTTGGAGGAGCCTCCTGGGCAGCCCCTGCACTTCCTGATGGCTGCACTTCCACAGCTGGTGGCGGGGGCCCCGTGACAGCTGGTGGTGGTGGTGGTGTTAGCCTGACAGCTTTCGCTGGTGTAGAGTGCCTCGTCTCCTCCTGTCCATGGGTCGTGGATCCCTTACCCTTCCTGGCAGTGGTGGATGGGCTCTTCCCCTCTCTTCTTCATAGCTGGTGCAGGCCTCTTCCCCTTCTTCACAGCTGGCGCAGGCCCCTTCACAACCTTTCTTGGTGGTGCAGGACTCTACACACTCTTCCCTGGTGGTGCAGGCCCCTTCCCCTTCTTTCCTGGTGGTGCTGGCTCCTTCCCCTTCTGTGTTTTTGGTCTCGTATCCTTACCACCACAAGTAGGTGGTGCTACCACTGTCCCCGTGGACTGTTTGGCTGAGGTGTTGGGGTGTGTCCTTGGTACCCTGCCCATACGTGCAGGATGGGGGGCTGAGGGTTAAGGAAGAGGTCAATTTGGGAAAGGAAAAGCCTTTTAGGGATGTTGGGACGGGAGGAGGGAGGAGTAATGGGAGTGGAGGACGAGGGAAGTGGTTGTTGGAAGTGTATGTCTGCTGGACTTGGGTGCAGGTGCATGGCTGTATGTTGATGTGAGGTGGGTGTCTGTTTGGTGTGTGAATGCTTGCATTCGTGTCCCTTGGGGACAGACACAGTGGGAGAGGACAGAGGGGGCGCGTGCATGGTTGTTGTAGAGATGTCTGCCAGTGAGGTGTATGTTCTGCTTGGTGTGGTGATGCTGATAGTGGATGTAGATGTAGTGCATGCAGGTGTGAGTGTGCATGTGACTGCGAGGGAGGTTGAGGAGGAGGAGGGGGAGACAGTGGAGGCTGTGGATGTTGTTGTATCTGCAACTGTATGGTGTTTGTGTGTGTGCTTGTGGGATGAAGTGTGGTGCTTGTGTTTGCCTGTGCCACTCTTGTGTGTTGCCTTGTGTGCATCCTTGTCTGTATGTGTGCCTGGGAAAGGTTGGGGTTGATGTGAGTGGGGCTGGGAAGTGGTAGTTGGAGGGAGGGATGGTAGAAAAAGGGACAATGGCTGCCATCAGAGAGGAGGCCAGAGCCTGAATCAATCTCTGTTGGGCCGCCAATCCACTGTGAATGCCCTCCAGGGATGTATTGCATTGCTGCATCTGGGATGCCAGTCCATGGGTGGCACTCACAATGGTTAACTGCCCTACAGAGATGTATCTCAGGAGGTCAATAGCCTCCTCACTCAGGGCAGCAGGGCTCACTGGGGCAGGGCCGGAGGTGCCTGGGGCGAAGGAGATGCCCACCCTCCTGGGTGAGCAGGCACGGGCAACATGCTGAGGGGCTACTGGGAGGGCGTTGCTGGTATGGGGGGTGGTGGGTGTACCTGCAGCTGGGGTGGTCACAGAGGTGTCCGCCAGCACCAGGGAGCCCCCATCGGAGGAGGTATCAGTCTGTGTTGTCTCCTCCAGTCTCCGTCGTGGTGCTCCTCTCACTCTCCATCCCACTGGTTCCCTTGACACTGGTGGACTCTGCCTCCAGGGTCATGTGGGATGCAGCTCCCTCTGTCGCCGGTGCACCTGCTCTTCCACCAGATGATGCTAAGGCACATAAGGACAAGATGACAAAACAAGAAGGTGGGGAGAGAGACAAAGGATACACTGGGTGAATGACTGCACCAATACCACCGTTGGTGTACACAGCACCCTCACACACAGGAAACAGGCCTACGCAATATGCAGTGCACTACCAGTGATATGGCTAGTCACCAAGGTATGATGAGGAGCACACACCGCCAACTGCAGCACACCTGGGACTCATGATGCGCTGCCTGAAAGTGACTACTAACAAGCTAGGTTACCTGTATTTGCCATGCAACCCTTACCCTTCAGAGGACCGATGCTGCAATGTCTGGCCTGGCCTTAGGGGCACCCACTAATACACAACCACCACCCGGATACCACCCCACCAGCCAAAGTATGTAATGATACCCACTGTACTCACCCCCTTGTGGCTGCTGTGATTCCCTCAAGCGCCCATCCAGTTCAGAGTATGCCACTGCCAGTATGCGGGCCATCAGGGGGGTCAGGGTCCGACAGGCACCCATTCTTCATTGGGAGGCCATCCCCAGCTGGGCCTCCGCGGTCTTCCGTGCCCAGCGTCTCAGGTCCTCCTACCGTTTCCGACAATGGGTGTTCTGTCTACCATAGACCCACAGGGTCCGCACCTTGTTGGCGATGGCACACCATATTCCCTTCTTTTGATGAATGCTGACCCTTAGAGGCAATAAAAACAGGAGAACACCGTTAAACTAACAGTCCAGCCTGTCACACACATGGCCCACCATACCAGTTTCCATCACCATTGGCACACACATTGCCCAGCGCACAACATGCACACCACCAACAGATAATCCCCCCCTTACACAATGCCTTCACACACATCTCCATGCATCCATGCCACATGCATCGTGCCACAGTGTACTCACCTGTTGGTCTGGAGGCCTATACAGCAGTCTGTATTGAGGTAGAACCCCATCCACCAGTCGCTCCAACTCCTCCAAAGTGATGGCTGGGGCCCTTTCCCCGGTCACACGGGCCATGGTAGGTTCCAGACACAGATCACAGTGGCACATGCAGTGTAGGTCTTCTCCTGTTGAAGATCAGGAAACAAGTGAGGAATCATTTCGAAAAGCATTTCGTCTGCGGCAGTGTACACCGTCACCGCTGGCGTAGATCCCCATTGGCCACTGTACTCCAAAGGGCCCAATATTATTCAATGAGGAATTGCACGGCGGTTCACTACCGCCTACTGCCACGATGCCCAACGTCGGTGAAATTACCTCACTTCCACCTGTCCCTCCAAACAGGACAGATGACCGCCGTTTCAGGGGGAGTGAACAGGACTATCAATAATTGCTGCATCACACGATAAATAGGCACATAGCTAGAAAATCACACTGTCCCAGCACGTAATTGCACGATGTGGACTACAGTTGTGGTTTAGTTGTTCAAATTGTGACAGCCTACTCACTCTTGTGTACCTTAGATACCTACTGCTGTGGATGAATAGGAGATGGAGACATACCCCGTGTACAGACCCCTGGTGGACTTAGCTACACTGGAGGACAGGCACATTAAACTCACCTATAGACTGGACAGGGCCACAATCACAGAGCTGTGTGCCCAGTTGGAGACTGTCCTGATATCAGCTATCCGTCATCCCACTGGGATCCCCCCTCTTGTGCATGTGCTCTCAGTGCTCCATTTCCTGGCAACTGGTTCTTTCCAAGTGACAGTGGGCTTGGCAGCAGGGATGTCACAGCCAATGTTCTCAATCGTGCTGGCAAGAGTCTTGTCTGCCCTGATAAAACACATGTGCAGCTACATTGCTTTCCCACAAGTGGAAGATTTGGCCACTGTGAAGGCCGGATTCCATGCAATGAGACATGTCCTCAATATTATTGGTGCGAATGATGGGACACATGTTGCGTTTTTCCCCCCCTGCCAGAATGAAAAGGTGTACAGGAATCATTAAAGTTTCCACTACATGAATGTGCAGATGGTGTGCCTGGCGGACCAGTACATCTCCCACGTCAATGCTAAATATCCTGGGTCGATGCATGATGCCTTTGTCCTGAGGAATAGCAGCATCCCAAATGTGATGGCCCAACTACAGAGGCACAGGGTGTGGCTTATAGGTGAGCCTTGGTCCCCACCCCGTGTATATTAGTGTATGCCTCTGTTGTTAACCTAATAGGATAGTGTGTGGCTAAATGTTGTCCCTCAATACCTGCAGGTGACTCTGGCTACCCAAACCTATTGTGGCTGCTGACCCCTGTGAGGAATGCCAGGACAAGGACTGAAGAACATTACAATGAGGGACATGGTTGAACCAGAAGGATCATTGAGAGGACCTTCGTCCTCCTGAAGGCCAGGTTCAGGTACCTCCATCTGACAGGTGGATCCCTGTGCTAGTCACCCGAGAAGGTCTGCCAGATAGTAGTGGCATGCTGCATGTTAAACAACCTGGCCCTCAGACGCCAAGTCCCTTTTCTGCTGGAGATGCCCCTGTGGCAGCAGTGGACCCTAAGGACACTGAGGATGATTAGGCAGAGGATGCGGATGTGGACAACAGAACTTCAGTTATCTGTCAGTACTTCCAATGACACACACGTGAGTCAGTGCAACTTCACATTTCTATGACTATTGGTGTATTCTGTGTGGCTGTGGCATGATGGCATTACTCACTTTTTACCTCTACTTACTCTCACCTATGGATTATCATTTACATATGTTGTTGATCTGACAACAATGTCCTGATGTGATAACTAATGCCAGCTACAGGTCATTCTTTCTATACTCTCACTATGTACCATTCATTTGCAATGAATGTAGCTGTTTCCATCAACACAAATTTTCAATACATGAAAAACTAGTACTCAAGTTTTTTCCAAGGGTGTGTGTTGTAGGGCTAAGAAATTGAGGGGAACGTGCAAAGGAATGGGGTGATGATGGAGGAAGTCCAGGGTATTGTTCCAGTCTGTTTGTAGCACAGGTGCAGTGTCCAAGGGGCCATGGGAAGGGGAGCAATGGCAGTTCAAGGTGGACAAGGTGACAGAGTGGGACACAAGGGGGACAATCAGGAAAGTCTCATTTCCTGGCGGTGGTCTTGGCAAGTGTGTCTGGTTTCTGTCTGGGTCGCAGGGAACTTTTGCGGGGTGGTTCACCTTCTGGAGGGGGAGGGGTGCTGGTGACCTGTGGGTCCTGTGGCGGGGCCTCCTGCCCACTAGCGGCAGCGGAAGTGGAGGGCTGGTCAATGGACTGGCTAGTGGTAGGGCCCTGCTGGTGTGCTGTTGCCTCCCTCATAATGTTGCCCATGTCTGCCAGCACCTCTGCTACGGAGATAAGGGTGGTGTTAATGGCCTGCAAGTCCTCCCTGATCCCCTGATACTGTCCCTCCTGCAGCCGCCTGTTCTCCTGCACGTTGTCTAGGATCTGGCCTATCTTGTCCTGGGAATGTTGGTAGGTTCCCAGGATCTCGGAGAGTGCCTTCTAGAGAGTCGGATCCCTGGTCCTGTCCTCCCCCTGGCACACAGCAGTACTCCCAGTTTCCCTTTTGTCCTGTGCCACTGTCCCCAGAACGGTGTGCCCACTGCCACTGACTCCAGGTCTCTGATTGTCTTGGGTATGAGGTGTGGCCTGGGGTCCTTGTACAGGTGGGCACACTGCTGATTGATGTGTCCTGGGGAGAGAGGCTTTGGTACGCTGGGTGGGTGCTGTGGTGTCAGATCCTGATGGAGGAGGCTTGGGTCTACAACACTGTACTCCGCTTTATGCCACTCTATAACACTCCCCTCCACTCTATGTCCATCCACCTTACGGCCCTGTACTACAATGTATGACACTTGATGACGCACCACTCAACTTCTCTCTATGATATGCCACTCCACTACATGACATGGCAAATTGTAATCTAGTGCTATACAGCTTGCCAACAGAGAACAACCTTAACACAAATGCAATGGTCTAGCCTATGAAGAGAGTAATCTGTTTCCACTTTCTCTCCTTTCCCGCATCTAGCTACGCTATTGGAGAAGGCCATACTTCCCCCCCACCCCTACGCATGTATGTTGCTGTTCTAAACCTCCAGAGATGAATGTCTACCTTTCAATACAAATCACATTCACAGGTCAGAAGTACGATAACAATATTTACTCACCTCCACTGCGTTCTACAACACTTGATAATACACTACTCGGTGACACTCTACCTCATCCTACTTCACTTTAAAATACTCTACTCCACTCTAAGACAGCCTACAATATCCTACTCTACTGTTCGGCATGCCATTCCTCTGTACTACTGGCAACTTCCGTCTGCGATACTTTTCTCCATTGTAGGAGACATCATGTCATTGCAATATCTAACATTTTACTTCACTGTACAACACGCTACTACACTCTACTCTACTCAATTAAAGTCTACAATACCCCAGTCTATGGCAAAAGACTTAACAACATTCTCCTCTACTGTACTGTACGACATTCAAAATAACAACTCTCCACTTGTGACACTGAACTCTACAATTTGAAACACTTTTATGTTAAACATTTTAAGAAGCATTGAATTTACAAAAAAAACAAAAACAAAAACAAAGGTCAAAGCTTAGTTATAGTTAGAAATACCTATTTTCCCTAGACATCCCATGTTAAAACTTTAAAAATTCTAAAGTTATATCATTTACAATTTATGCACCACCTGCAAGTTATTATTAGTAACAGACCTGAATGCACATTCTTTCAGCTCGCTTACCACACAACATTAACTATATTAACACAAACTATATTTTTTCATTAAATATATAACCTACTGGGGTCACCAGTAGGTAGTTATAGTGAGTACCTTGTTTCCATTGGAAAACTGTTTTTTGTTTGGCCAATAACTTTGGCACAGTTTGAAAAATCTTCACAACATTTTCAAAATGACTATGCACCTAAGTTTGACTACTGTGTGGCAAGTTTAGGGGTGACTTGTGAAGCAGGGGCCAAGAAAAGGGGGGTCCTAAAACATATTTTTCCCAAGCAGTTTCCCATAGGGATTTTAGACACAATTATAGCCCAAACCGCTGCACAGAATAACACCAAATTTAACAGAAACCTAGCTCTTGGTCCAAAATTAGCCCTTTTTGTCATTTAGTGTAAATCTATTAAGTAGTTGCGGAGCATGTGTGAGGCTCAGCATGACCCAGAGTGTAAATCCATGAGAGATCTGCAGATTCAGAGTTTAGTTCAGCTGCTGTGTGAAAAGTTTTGGGGTGACCTGTCAAGCGGGAGCCGAGAAATAGGGGTATCCCAAAACATGTTTTCCCTAAGCAGTCAGAAACCTAGCTCTTTGCCAAGAAAGAACCCTTTTTGTGATTTTGTTTAGATCCATTAAGTAGTTGTGGAGAAATTAAAGAAAAAAAACATTTGTCTATCTAGAGTAGGGGTGGGGGGCAGAGCTCACAGAGTTCTACCCTGTGGAATTCCACAGAGTTGGTTTAAAACTCAGTGAAATTCTATGGAGTTCAGCAAACGGCAGAGTGCCACCTGCCCTAGTAGCACCCTGGCCTGAATACACCTGATCTCGGAAGTGCTAAGACCCTGCTTAGCACATTCGGGCCAGGACCATTGGAAGCAAAAGCCCCTGCACACAGGGGAGTCTGCAGCACAGTTCTGGGCCACGCAGCGCAATCGCAGACTGTCTGCACTTGCGCTCTGTGGTCCATATCTGGGCTGCAGTGCGCATGCAGTGAGCTCCGCTCTGCTGTCAGGGCTAGCAGAGTTTTTGGTTGAACTCTACACTCCAAGCGCCAAAAACTTTGTTAACTCTGCCCACAGAGCAGAGCTCACTGCTCACCTCTGATCTAGGGACATGAATCCATGGCAGATCCACTGCGGTGGTTTTGCGGATTCTCTCACCAAAGGAAGGCCCTGATTGGTTGGCCACAGCCTGAGAGAAAAGTTGCAGCACCATTTTGTTTGACATTAGGGGTCAGGATAGATATATCCTGACTCCATAAGACGGATGGAGAAGTCCCTTAGTGACCCCTCATGGGCAAAACACTGCTCCACATTTTTTTGTCTGCTCAGCAGATGCACTGTAGCCAAGCCCTTGTTGTTCACGGCCAAAGGCTGTGCGCAGCATGGGGTTAGATGCACATGAGGCATTGGCCAAAGGGCCTGGATGCAGACCAGTCCCTGTGGGTAAGCCCTTCCTGTAAATGGCTAAATTCCCTTCACAGCGTTTGGTTGGTAACACAGGGGGTTGGCTGTAGGGCCTGGCTGCAGGCCCTGTAACCAAATTCCACCACACATGGTAGAAGGCTGTGCTCAGCTTGGGGTTGGCAGCATGCAGAGGCCAAACCCCCAGCTGCCTTGGAAAAGCATAGAAATTCACTGAAAAAAACAAAGCATACAAGGAAATTATAGTTGGGGTCTGAATTTAGATGCACAAAACCATAGAAATTCAGCTATAACTAGTGTCCTCATCGTGCACAGCTATTTACCCCACATATTATAACATTCATGACATCTTCCATCTCATCATTGATGATATTACTGCAACAATTGTAATAACATATTTGAGAAGAAAACTGCATGGCAGGAGCTTGAGTTATTGTTTCCTTAGGGCACAATATATGTGTGTGTGTATATATACAAAAAGATAGATAGATAGATAGATAGATAGATAGATAGATAGATAGATAGATAGATAGATAGATAGATAGATAGATAGATAGATAGATAGATAGATAGTTAGTTAGTTATATGGTCACTTAAAATTGTTTACAGGGACGTTATAGTTGGATGAAACCACACAAATTCAGCACTTATAGTAAGAGTTATTTTAAGTAAGTATAACTCATGGCCTCGGATAACTACTACTCACGGCCCGCCATACACAGTTTTTTCTTCAATAATTTAACTTCTAATGTTTCATTGATATTTTTATTGTTGTTATAAAAGTTGGCATGAGTGCTGTAATGTCTGGGGTAATTGGCATTGCATGGCCAGGGCACGTGTTTTGTTACCCTAGGTCGCAAGTTACAGTTGCTTGAAATAAATTTAACGACAACTGCTGAATTTCTCTGGTTTTGTGAAAGTAAGTTTAGAACCTAACTATTACGTCCCTGTAAGCTTTGGCTTTTTTAAGTGAATTTCTAAGGTTTTTTAAATTCTGTTTTCTAACTATAATGTCCCTGTAACCTTTGTTTTTTTCAGAGAATTTCTATGTTTTTTTTAACGTAAAGTAAGTTTCATTACTATACATGAATACATGAATCCAACCTCCTCCGCGCACCTCCTTCGTCCTGTGGACAGTCCCTGTGGCCAACCATCCTAACGACCCAAACCTATGCAGCAGATGACATTTGGCCATGTGCAGGGGGAGTTGGACACAGGGTCTGTCTCTCTCGGTGTGAGAATCAATGTGAAATGGTGTCTCTGGGTGTGCGAGTCACTGTGAGAATGTGTGTTTGAATGTGAGAGAGGGAGTGAGGTGGTCTGTGTGGGAGTGAAAGTATCTGATTGTGCTCCAATAGATGAAAGTTGCATTCACCTCTATGAAGGATTTCAGATCATTTTTCAATATGGAATCACAGAAAAAACACACTTGCTTTGCCTTCGCCAAGCCCTTGATTCAGGATAATTTGCACTTTCCAGATGTGGAGCTTCAACTGGGTCATCTGGTTTCTTTGCATTTGCAAGTGCTTCCTGCTGATGTTTAATTTCTGAGACATTAACATCATGGCCAGAACAGGCCCGTGGACCGCAAATGCTGGGGCCCAGCCACAATTTAATGGGGAGGGAGACCATGTGGCCCACCTCCCCGGGCAGATCTCGGCCCCAGGGATCCCATCCACCAGAGGCCTGGCCGTAAATAAAATAGAGGATGGTGGCCATGTAGCCCCCATCCCAGAGCTATTTTAGACTTGGGGACCCCATCCACTGGCACACGGCCATATCACTTGTGTGCCCACGGCACCCAGTGTGCACACTGGTAATCATGGGAGGAGCCTCAAGGCCCCCACTGTCCCAGCCAGCTACCCACCTCTTGTGGGAGCCCACCATGCGATTGCACACAGGGAGCAGCTAAATATGCAGCTCCCTGTGTGCATGAGCAATCATTTTATCTCCTTCCCTGACTGCATATCTGCAGGCAGGGAGAAAAATGAAACCTCCTCTTCCAGCGGGTTGGAACACTTTGATAACTCCCTCCTACTGGAATCGGAGGGTTTGCTTTTGCTTGGTGGGACCTGTCAAAGCTTTGTCCACACAAAAGTAAACAGCTGTGTCCCAGGATTGGGCTCATAAGAGGAACCAGCCCTGGGGGTGGCGGTATTCAGAGCCATGTATGGCTCCAGGAAGGCGGCTGCACAGCCCCCTCCTTCTATTTGCGTGGGCCGCACCTGGGAGATGGTGCCCCCCTCCTTTTACAAAAAAAAAAGGCCCTGGGAGATGGTGTTCCCCAGGAAGGGAGGGGTCTGTGCAGCCCCCGCTCCACATTTAACTTAGCCCAGGGGAGGTGGTGGTCTCCGGGTTTGGAGGGTCCGCCTGGCCCCCCAAGTATTTTATTTGTAGCCCCAGAGAGGTGATGGTCCCCAGGGTCCAAGGAGGTTTGTGCGGTTCCCAGACTTGCTATTAAAATTAGCCCTGGGGGGGTGGTGGTTTTTGTGGGACTCAGCTGAAGTCCAGTCCCGAGATGGCTGCCAACGCTTCCTAGTTGAAGTGTTGGCAGCCAATCAGAGCTCTGCATTTCCCTGCACGGTTATTCTTTGTAAAGTTGTCTTCGAGAAACCGTGGCCCTAGATATACAAATTTGGACTTCCACCAAATAACTAAAAGCACAATCTGCGGAACAAAATGTACCTTTCTGGCAAATTTGTCTAGCTGTTCGGGCTGTAGTTGTGTTCAAAACTCCTATGGGAATTCACATGGGAAACACAGAGAACACATTTCTGGCCCCCTTTTTTCTTGACCCCAGCTTGACGGATCACCCAAAACTATCCATTCACAACAAGAATTAGAGGCACACTTTTTTTGGAAAAGTTTGTGAATATCTATCAAACAGTGCCAAAGATATAGGCAAGTCAAAAAACACTTTCCTATGGAAACATGGTCCTAAATATAGCTACTTACTGGCAATGACCACTAAGGTCTGTGTGTATATATATATAAATATTTTGTTTTTATTGATTGCCTGGTTTACAGCAATTTATTTGGTAAAATATAAAGAGTGAAAAAGAAAGTTTTTCTGAAATGGGCACAAGATAAGGAGTTTAGAAACAGTGGTTATTTATACAATCCTGAATTTGGGAGTGCCCATACTAGCATGTGAATTACAGGACATTTCTCAAAATGACTTCTTTCTTACACACTGCCTTACATTTGAAAGGCAAAAATGTAGAGAAAGACAATTGGCAATAAAACGTGTTCTTCGATTCTGTGTCCCTCTAAGTCTCCCAATAAAAATTATACCTCACTTGTGTGGCTAGGCCTAGTGCCCGTGACAGGAAATGCCTCAAAACGCAATGAGGACACATCACATTTTTGCAAAGTGCCTAGCTGTAGATTGTGTAGCTCAGCCGGCACCTAGGGAAACCTAACAAACCTATACATTTATGGAAAGTAGACACCTAGAGGAATACAGTGTGGAGTGACTTGTTGGGCTCTCACTGGGTTCTGTCACCCAGAATCATTTGCAAACCTCAAAATTAGGCAAAAAACACTCTTTCCTCACATTTCTGTGCTGCAAAGTTCTGGAATCTGAGGGGAGCCACAAACTTCCTTCCACCCAGCATTCCCCCAAGCCTCTAGATAAAAATGGTACCTCACTTGTGTGGGTAGTCCTGCTGCCCACAACAGGAAATGCCCCAAAACCACAACATGGACATATCAAATGTTTCTAATGGAAACAGACCTGTTTTTTTGCAAAGTGCCTAGCTGTGGATTTTGGGCTGTAGCTCAGCCCGCACTCATTGGGTTCTGTCACCCAGAATCCTTTGCAAACCTCACAATTGGGCTAAAAAACATGTTTTCCTCACATTTGGGTCCTGCAAAAGTATTGGAATCTGAGGGGAGCCACAAACTTCCTTCCATCCAGCAATACCCCATGTCTCCCAGTAAAAATTGTACTTCTCTTGTGTGGGTAGGCCTAGTGCCCCCAACAAGAAGTGCCCCAAAACAGAACATGGGCACATCACATTTCTCTAATGAAAACGGATGCGTCAATTGCAAAGTGCCTAGCTGTGGATTTTGGCCTCTAGCTAGGCCGGCACCTAGGGAAACATACCAAACCTATACATTTATGGAAAGTAGACACCTAGCATTCTCCCAAGTCTCCCAATAAAAATTGTACCTCACTTGCATGGGTAGGCATAGTGCCCGTGACAGGAATGGATCACACAACGACCAATGTTAGTTCTTATAGGAAGGCAACTGTTGACCCTGGGGTGATCCATTCCTGATGCAGGCTCTGGATACAGGCACTCAAGTGAGGTAACATTTTTATCAGGACAGGTGGGGAAACACTGGGTGGCAGGAATTTTGTGGATCCCAGCATCTTCCTGTAGTGTGACAGAAATGCAAGAAAAAATAATGTTTTTATTCAACGTTTCACCTTTCCAGGGTATTCTGGGTAAGAAAACTTTGGGGAATCCACACAAGCCACACTTCCATGGGCTCCCCTCGATGTCTAGTTTCCAGAAATGTCTGGGTTTGGTATTTTTCCCTATATGGCTGCCGAGCCCAGGACCAAAAATGCAGGTTCCTGCCTTAAAAAAACAGGTTGGTTTGTGATAGATAATTTTGATGTCTCCACAATACGATCTGGGCGGTGAAATTTTGGGCTGAACTAAACTGGGGAGCTCCCAAGAGACCACTCTCTCTGTGCTTCCCACTGCATGCACCTGCTCTCATGGTTGGGCTAACCCGCTATTGTCCTGCTGCACAGACTGTGCTTGCGAAGGGCCAGCAGGACTGTCCTCATCACCTCCCTCAGAATCACTGGAAGAGGAGTTGTTGGCTGGGACTCCTCTAACTGAAAAATCACTCCCAGAGTCTGTTCCATTGTCCTGTCCCTCAGTTGCTGTCTCAGTATCTGCTGTCACAGTCTCTGATCCTATGTCAGAGGTGTCCTCCATAACCTGAGTTAGGGTTTGAGCAGCAGTCATCCAACAAGAGGCCAGCTCTGCTACCAGCTAAACTGTCCCTCTAAAACACTAGCCTACATAGACAGTCACAAATTGCTGGTGGGTGTATGTGTGATGCGTGCCACAGTAAAGGTCAGTCACCTTACCTTCGCTGCTTCCCTCATGCAGCACGTTCTCTCAAGACACTCAAAAAAGCAAAAAATACACACTATTACTTCACCTTGTCACATATCCATTGTCACAGTCTTTGGCACCTGTGGCGCCCAGTCTGACAATCATTATTGGTGCTCCCACTCCCATGCCCTCCTCCTCGAATCCCCTTACTACCACCCAGCAAAAGTGCCCTTCATCTCTCCATAGCCCACCTTGCACATACATTTAATTTGTATTATAGCACAGGTAATGGCTGGCTTTACTAATCCACTCAGCTATTTACATAAAATACATATTTGATCTTTGCAGCAGGCATATAAACCTTCTGCGCTACTTTATGACATCAAAACTGCCACTAGACCAAAGTCCAATCCTTCTCTAGCAGAAACATAATCACAAGCATTAGCTTGACTTTTTTTATTGCTGCCTAAAAGCTACGATTGAAACATGTCGTTGGAGTATGTGCATTGCTTTGAAGACTCATGCTGTGAGAAAACTGTGGCAAATCTATCTCTCTATCTATCTATCTATCTATCTATCTATCTATCTATCTATCTATCTATCTATCTATCTATCTATCTATTTATATATATATACATATAAAACCTATATTTATTAAAGAGATCACTTTTATATGTGGGTGTGGTAAACCCCCGGAGGCCGATTGCAGCCCCCAGGGAAACCACGCATGCATTGACAAAAAAGATCTATCTCTCTCTCCTTATACATATATACATATATATATATATACATATACATAGGATATATGCCTAGATGTAGATATATGTCTATATCTACATATATAAATATATCCATATATCTATATATATATATATATATATATATATATATAGATATATATATAGATATATGTATATACACAAATAGGATATATGTCTACATATAGATATCTATCTCTCTCTCTCTCTATTTATATATATAGATATATATATATTTTTTGTTGGAATAGCTGTATGTTTTCCCTGGAGGGGTGATCGTGGCCCCCAGGGAAACCATACATCTATTAAAAAATAAATCCCCCCCCCCAGGGGGTCAACCATGCTCACGGGTGACCTCCTGTCAGTTTCAGTTTCATTTTTTTTTTTAAATGTTCTTTATTTCCGATCGCAGGATCGTGCCTCCCGGGGTAAATTAACCTAATTATTTTAATAATATACCCCCGGGGGGGCTGCCTATTTTCCGTGTGGGCCAACCCCCCAAGTGTAATCTGTGGTGCCTAGTGGGGTATCCTGACCACGAATCACAGCGTGCTGTCATCCACGGCCAGGAAACCATTTCAGGAAGGTCCTTTCGGACCCGTTTTCCCCACCGGAGAAGAAAGTGTCCTTATGTGCTGCTTCCTGCTCTGGTGGTGAAAACAAATTGTGACATCAGCGCGCGTCACAAAGGGTGCGTGCGGGATCTTGAGGGGAGACATTGAATTTCTTCTGTGTCTCCTGAGGGGTTTTAAATTAAAAAAAATTGCACCAGAGGATTTTTAAAACCCCTCCCTGCCGTCAGCCACTGGTCGTGACCCACACCAGGAAGGGTGTGCGTGCATTGGTCAGTGGCTGATGCACGCATCAATGAGGTTAAATATATATATATATAGATATATATCTTCCACTGGAAAAAACAAAGGTTGCATGGACGTTATGCTTAGGCTTTGAATTTACTCTATAGAAATTCAGTAGTTACAGTTTTAGTGACTCCAGGTAACCATAACTCACACCCTAAGGTACCTATAACTCACACCATAAAAAGAAAAGGAGGAGGGGGGGCCATGCATTCCCCCTCCCTGGGACGATTTTGGCCCCAGGGACCCTACCCCCAGGGCCCAGTTATAAATAAAATGGAGGGGGGGGCTGAGTAGCCCCCCTCCAGAGGCTGATTTTGGCCTTGGGGACCCTATCCCCCAGGGCCCAGCCATCTCTCCTAGGTGCCCCCCAGGGCACCCTGTGTGCAGTGGGACTGCCGGGGGAGCCTCAAAGCCACTGTGGTCTCAGTTGGCTCCCCATTACCTGCGGGAGACAGCATTGCTCTTGCACACAGGGAGTTGCTAACATGCAGCTTCCTGTGTGCTGGAGCAATAGGTCAATCTCTTTATCTGCCCGCATGTCTGTGGTCTCCAAGGCTGCAGGCAACCATGCAGCACCCCTTAAGTTGAATTAATTGACCAGAGGAGGTGGTGGTCCCCTGGGCAGTGGAGGGGGGCAGGTGCCCCGCGCATTCATTTGATATTTAGTCCCAATGAGGTGGTTGTCCCTTGGGCTGTGCAGGAGGCCGTACGGGCCTCCCTCATTACAAATTTGCATTTTGCCCCACGGAGGAGGAGGTCACCGGGCCTGCCGGCCCCCCACATTCATTTGATATTTAGCCCTGAGGAGGTGCAGTCCCTAATCTATTCAAAACAAGTGTGGGAGGCCAAGCTTGTTTTTTTTTATTTATTTTTATGTCACGTTGTTTGGTGAAAATTTTAAAACAATGCTTTTATGTTCTGGTGGGGTCTCTCTGGGACCCCACACCAGAGCTAAGGGGTCAGGGTGTCCCTATCCTTTTTTAAATAATTTTGTCTGGGTCTCGGATGAAGCCGAGTCCCAAGATGGCTGCCAAAACTTCCTAGCTGAGGAATTTGCAAAGGCTTGGCACCAAAAGATCTCTAAATTTATTTTTCTTCTAATAACTTAAAAACTACTTTTCAGAACTGTGACTTAAAATGTGACTTTAGCCTTGACGAGGATTTTAACTTAGAATTCATTTGAGTGTCCAAGGTTAGCATGTATTCAATATAATAAGCTAACTTAATGCTAGCCAACGGGAGAGATAGACCTTACAGTAGTGGAACGAGACTTTAGGAGTTTTTCAATACCAGGACAAGTAAAACTTAAACCTATATGCCCTGCTTTTTAAATACAATGTACTGTGTTCTAAGAGCTTTTATTGCCTACCTTAGGGGTGGCTTATTAATATTAAAAAGGAAGCTTTATGTCTAACAAAAGGTTTGTTTTGCCTGATTGAAACAACAGTTTAATCCTGCACTACAGACTACAATGGAAGTCCTGAGCAATGTTTTAAAGTGCTACTTTAGTGGGTGGCACATTGAGTGATGCAGACTCATTGCTAGCATTTAATTTACGGAACCTGGGGATATGTAGTACCATATACTAGGATCTTTCAAGTAAATTTGATAAACAAGTGTAGGGCACTTATACCATTTTTTAGGGGGACAGCACAAGCACTATAGCACTGGTTAGCAGTGGCAAAGTGTGGAGAGTCCTAATACCAGCCAAAATGAGGTCAGAAAAAATGGAGGAAGGTAAAATGTTGGACGGAAGATCAGCCCAAGGCTGACAGGTCCCCCATAGGATAATATTGCAGTTGCCTTATCACATTATATAAGTGTAATCTCCAAATGGGGAGACATAAATGGATCATGTTTGGTGCTTCTGGAATCACAATTTAAAATCCCAAATTATGGTGAAGTCAGATTTTAAATTGCAATTCTGAAAATGCCACTTTTAGTAATTTGGCTTTTTCTTGCCTTAGACGTTTAATGCCTGCAGCCTGTTTCTGGTCACATGTCTGCGTGTAGTGGGCCATTGGGCTTTGTGTATTCCTTCTAAACAGCCACACACAATGGGAGCTTAGGTGTGAATTGATGGGCCATCTCAGGTAGGATGGGAGTGAGGAGCTGAGCACAGCCTCACTTACCCTTAAAGAGGCTGTCCTGTCCAAATACAAGGGGCCTCACAACCTCATTTTTTTCACTCCAGCCAGCTTAAAGCAAGGGCAGGAGAGGCAGGGCATTCCTTATACTTCAAAGCCACTTCATGGAAGTTTCTCGTACTTTCCAGAACCAGGGCAACAGTATTTAAATTCTGGACTTCAGACACCACCACGTCAGTATACTTCAGAAACTGTGGATACCCTGCAAGGAAGAAGGACTGTTGTGCTGCTATAAGGACTGCCACTCTGGTGGAATGCTGCTCCATAAGAAACTGATGAACTGCTGTGCTATCCCACTGCCCTCTTGCTGGGGAAGACGAACTGGACCTACACCTCTATCTTGAAACCAGGACTCCAGAGTGACTCAAAAGGCTAGTCTGCAGGTCTACTGAGCCTCAGAAGCATAACAGGCTCCCCACTGCTCCTGGACCCCCTTTCAATGAGTTCCTGAACCCAAAGAGGAACATCTCAGGTCCTGGTCCCTTGGTGTGGTTCTCAATGTCTTAAAGACAAGCATTTGAACTCTTTGCGCCTGAAAATGGGCCCTTTCTCACTGGACCCATGCCTCTCACAGAGAAAATCAGTGCAAGTTGCCTCATGTCTGTCTCTTCACACAGCAAGCATTCTCAGCTTGTGTGGATCACCAACACGAGGCTCCAACCCACCCGTCTGTCTGCCATCGCCAGTAACGCTCTCCTTATTCTAAGCAAACTTCTTCCACATGAATGGGACTCTTGGCACAAAACATAAGAAAGTAAAACCGCAGCAATAAAAATCTGGAGTGTGTATCCGACCCACGCTCTTTCGCGGTGCGCTTGAACTTTTGACTTTGACCCAGTCCAGCGCAACCAGTTTGCCATGGTTGTCACTTGATGCTTTTAGGGCCTACATTGCAATTTATTCTTTAAAAACTCATAACTCTGGTTCTACCGGGTGAGGTTTTGATGCTTTGGTTGTGTTTTATTTATTAAATTTCTCTCTATTTTTCTAACCTGGTGTGGGACCTTTTTGTGTTGTGTTTTCACTGTTTTACTAGTTTGCACAAATACTTTAAACATTGCCTCTAAATTAAGCCTGACTGTTCTGCTCCAAGCTACCATGTGGTTGAGCACAGGTTAATTTGGGGTTTGCTTGTCCATTATCTTGACTAGGACTGTGGTTGCTGCTTTAAAGGCCCAGATGAGCCAAATTTGCGTTCAATATCCTAATGTGCGTACGTTAGGGCCAGAGTAGTCCAAGATTAATGGAACAACAACGTCTCTTCAGACAAAACTCCATACACCCTTGCACTATCGAAAATAAAATGCATATTTAGTGTGAGAATGTGAGAATGTGAATATTTCTGTTACACTAAATATTGTGCAGACTACTTTATGCAACTGTCGGTTTCACTTTAAATTAGCAGCGTAAAAATCAACACTAAGAGCCGGTTTACCTTTATAATAAATTTAACCTGACAGCTTCTCCACAGGGTTTTCAATTATGGTCCATTTTTAATGTAAATGCCATTTTGCAGCCCTTTGGGGTAAGTGATGTTCTACTGTTAGTGTGAGATTTTTACATGTTTCTAGAAATAAAAGGACACTTTAATAAGCCTTTTACCTCTCACAGCAAAGCCATATGCATATTGAATATTCAATGCTTTGGCTTTTATTACTGATATTAATTATAGATTGTTGAAAAATTACCCTATTTCACAAGTGTGTTCAAAGGAGTGACTTAAAGGCTCTCCGCGGGTTATTGTTCGATTCCGTCCATTCCTGTAATTTCTTCCAATTCTTTTGAGGTATATTTAAATATTTGAATGTCTTTTAGGTGGTAAACACCTGATTTGGGATTAGCATGTCAAATTTTGTCTAGGATTAAAATTAATTCATTTGGAATAATAGGGTACTCTACCCAACCTATGTAACTCCGTGCTCCCTAAAATAAGAACCTAGCCACGACTCCTGTACTGCAGTAAACTACTGAGAATAGCCCTATTTCAAGTTCATCTGAAATGATCAGTATAAAGGCCCTTGTTTTCAAAGGTTGCGTGGATGCTTGTACGATGCAGCGCAATTTAGTTCTGCGCATGTGGGCCTTTTAATTGGTAATTTATTGGCAGTATCTTTTGCCTCACACGGTCATCCTTGCAATCCTCGTAAGGGCATGTTATGTCTGCATCTTTCCCCCTAGTCTGACCTGTTCTACAGGCTTGTCGATTGAACTCTCTTATATTCACAATGAGACCTTCATGTTTATTGCAACCAGTTTTTTTTTTTTTTTTACTGGAAAGGTTATTAATGTTATTTTGCTGCACAAGCACAATAGAAAACTGCAAAATATAACATGTAGCAGAATTTTTTTAATGGACTAGTATTTTTTTTTTTTTTAACTAATTGTCACTTTCACGATGGTGTGATGCATGCTTGATGGCAGGATAGAAAATTGGGTGCTATTCCCAGTACGAAACACGAATATCAGATGTTATCAGGTATGCATTTACTATGCATACCCTAACCATATATATAATGCCACACGTTGAACTTTACATCATGTTGTATTACTTCTATATCACGCATTTTCCGAGGTAACAATGGATATTTATATATCGTGATTCAGTGAAATTAATTAACCAAAATATAAGGAAAATGTGGGGTGAGGGTCTTTGTGGGGTTGGCCGAATGGACGGGGCTGGCTGACAGTTGGGGGATTTGTTGCAGGGCCTAGTTCTAAAATGACTGCCACCACCACCACCAAGCCCCCGCTCGGATAGTCTTCTCTGTGTGGGTGGCCAATTCAGTAAGAGCAGACAACTCATGGGGTTGGTCCTGTGCTGACCCATCTGCAGACAGACAAGTGCCAATGAGAAGGCAACCCCCTTCTGCTCACACTCCTTGCCCTGTGTCCAAGTATGAGCAGATGGTCAACTTTCAGTGCCTAATCCCTTTTTGTGCAGGACCCACTCACTTTTATAAACACCGAGGGGCTTATTTATGAGTGGTTTGCACCTTGTTTGCACCACAAAATGTAGTACATGTGTTATGCAAACCACTAAGTCATATTTTTTAAGTCACGCAAAGCCACATTTTTGAATGGTTTCAAAAATATGGACTAAGGCAAGGCAGTACAAATTGCTTCACAAATTGCTTCACAAATATGGAGTGAGGCAAGACAGTGCAAATCACTGCATTGCTTTACTCTGGGCAAGGAAGGTGTTCCAATTTTTATGAGCAGTTAACAACCAGTTCCTCTCATACTCCAAAAGATACTCATTTTCTACAGTCCATACAATATAGCACAATGTGTTGCTACATGGGGTTGCTGTCTTGACTCAAGGCAGCACCATCAGAAGGAGCAATTCCCCAGTCTGAACAGTGGGTAGAGGAGCTGTAGATGTATAGAAGAACATCAATCCCCATCACATATTAATTTTGCATGGACTACCTTCCAGGTGTGACAAACCCTAGTTTGCTTAAACAAGACAAACATATTTAAAAAGTATATGTTTTGGCTGTTGCTTTGAAGACATCTTGTTGCGATCTGTTCTAAGACTTTCTTCTGTCCCTCTGGAATTGTAAAGTACTCCCACACAATGGACTCTTGTGTGTCCATGGTTTGCTGTGCTGTTTCTCCTTATCCTAGGACTTTTCTACCTCTAGGCTCAAAGTTTAAATAATCCTACCACTTCATATTGAAAAGAACTTGTTTTTAAGTTCTGGGTCCTGCAGCAGTCCTGCAGGACACAGAACAGAAAGGAAACCCTTCGCAGAACTGCCATGGGAGCCTCTCATTGGTCTTCTGGGTATGCAGTAGTACTGTGGTGCCATATACTAGGTGAAAAAAATGAAAATGAAGCACCTATGTTATTGGCTGTTAAGGGGGCACTATTGAAAATAAGCCTACACCCTTTAGAAACAACCTCAAATGATTTTGCTAGCCATCATTACTAGAATGGTGTTTAATAGAGACAGTTTACAGGAAATGCAATCCAAAGCCATTAAAGGTCTCAGGTATAACTGGAGACCAGCAGGCAACAAATGCATCATCCACCAACCCTATGCAGAATACACCATCTGAATAAGATGACATCAGTGTTCTCCCAAGTAATTTTGCAGCACCACAAAAGGCAATGCCACCACAGAAATTACTGCTGTGTCAGTTTTTCGACCTGGCTTCCAGCTGGTAAAAATGAATAAGTGCACAGAAGGCAGCATGCAGTTTGTGCCACAAGGTGCTTCACAGAGGGAACACTGTCCAGTATTCAATGGGAACGACAAGAATGTGGAAGCACCTGAGAGCTATTCACCCAAACAGCATAGTTCGGGCAGAGATACAGAAAAAGCGGGTGGTAGAAGGAGAACCAACTGCTTCTGATGAAGTGCTGTAATAAGAGGAGCAAGAAAGTTGTGATAACATGCAGCTTTTCGGGATGTAATGCAGACACTATCATAAATTATAGCCTGTGATTAAGTACTAGAAGAATATATAGTGGGGTCATGCAATAGCATATTTAAGCAGAATATAAATTCTTGTGTAAAAAAATTAAAAAAGTTAATAAGAAGTTTAAAATAATATTGAAAACTATACATTCGAAGAAAAGGCAACCCTCCAGCCTTGACACATTGACACATATGATTGTAGGATCTCATAGCAATAGAGAATGTATCTAAAAATGTAAAAACGTAGCAAATAAAAATCAAGATTTTAAAACAATATGCACCCTTTGAACACCTAATTTTGGAGAGAGTCTCATCTCTATCCTTACTACCAAATTGAAGGCATTGAATTTGTTGGCACTGTAGCATGACTTGGGAGACAGGTGGAAATTTATGTTGTGGTGGGAAGTGAGACCTGTGGTGGAACAAACTGTGTTGGTCCTCTGGATATTCACGTCTTCCTTTCTTTTCAGTTCCTGAGGATGGACTAAAAGAATTTACACTGGATACCCCACATGTTGTTCAGTGGAGTGGGGATTTGGAAGGGGGAGGGGTAGTTGCTCAGATTGGATGGACGAGTAATACCATTGCATTTGTTTGTTTTGGGCCATTCTTTCCGTAAGCTTAAGAATGGCTTTAGTGGTCTTTAAAATGCTGCTACTATGCATCTGCTGTGTATTATGCAAGAGTGATGCTGAATGTTATATTGTGTGTTCATTTGGTCTCAGCCATAAAATCGTCTATGTTAAAATGTGCACAAAAACAGTAGTAAAAAGATAAGGAGTGAAAAACAAAAATAATGTGAAGCAATATCGAAAAATGTGCCTGTATGTGTTAACTATAACAGTGTGTTGCACATTAACCACTATATTTGAGTTCCCTTTCCTTTAATCTGTGCTACCATGACAATGCACCATCGGAAGTGTAGTTCTGTAATAATGAGTTCAATTGTAAAACAGTGCTTTAAATATTTATAAAAGGTAAATTATGTTGAGGTACTGCCATGTCAACAAAACATATTAGCAAATAAATGTGTATGTACTTAAATTGCTATTCACTGTACTAGTAGCCAAATATTCACCCTACCACAGACGTAGGCAATGGCCCTGGTGCTGAAGGGTAGGAAGAAGTGAGGGAAAAAGTGCAAAGAATAGAGTAAGAAACATCACTTCCCTTCACTACCACCCCAACGCCTCCATCTGACATACTACCAGAAGTGAGTGATGTCAGACTATGTCAAAAAACACCTGACAAGGAAAAGCAACAACAGACATGCCCTAATGAACGAAAATATCATGGACACTAGGGCCAAAATTGCAGCCAGCTACCACATCCCATAGAAAGTTAGTGTCAGTGATGAATCAGGCAGTGGAATTATCTGACTTCATAAATTTAGAAAAATCAATGGAGACAAAGTATGGCAGAGATTAATCATAAACTGTCTTGGATTAGAAGTAAAGAAAAGGAAGCTGTCCATATGATTACAGAAAACATAGACAACCTAGCTAATATTACTAATGCCCACTGTACTGAATGACAAATGAAACTAACAAAAATAAGAACGCTGCAGCAATGCATGGATTTTGGTATAACTAGTCATTTGTAGTCTGTAGCTAAACTGGATTCTATGGCCATTATCCCATTATGGTGTACTGTAATGGCTGCAGGTCATACTTTCTGAATCAGTTTTGTCAGAGATATTTATTTCATTGCTTTACTTCAGGGGACATAATTTATATATTTTACATCGTCAAACAATTACTTTGGATGCCTTTAATTTGCTGATACATCACCACCTGAGAACATCATCCATCACTGACCCGTCACTACCTGTAACATCATCACTCCCTGCCCAGTAAAACCCCTCACAACACCTAAACTACACTCACCCCTGAAGCTTAACAGCCCTTTCTACCCCAAAAAATCCTCCATCCTTGAACCATAATACCACTCACTGCTCCTAACTCCAACCAACCATCTTAAACCTTAAAAACCCCTTTCTATGTCTGCACCCCATCCATTTCAAACCACATAAAAAACCTCAGCACACAGCCAAAATCAACCCATTCCTGAATGCTATAAAAACCCTCACCACCCTTAAACACCAGCCATCCATGGCCCATAAAATCTCCTCACCACCATAAACTATTCATCCCCGAAAACCCTTTTCTACATCTAAACTCCACCCTTCGCTTAATTCTTAAAGCCCCTCAACACCCTAAATCCCATCCCATCCTGAATCCTTAAAACTCTTCATCACTTCAGCTGCTACCCATAATTGAATCCTAAAAAACATCAACAGCCCTAAAACCTGCCCATCCATGAAACCTAAAACCCTCAACATCCTTACACTCCATCCATCCCTGAAACCTAAAAACACCTTGCATACCTAAACACCACCCATCTCTAAGCTCTAAAAAACCTTTCTATGCCTGATCTCCAATTATTCATGACCCCTAAAAAACCCTCATCAGCCTAAACATTACCCATCCCAGAACCCAAAAAGACCACAGTAATCCAACACTCCACCCAAGTTTAATGTAATGTTGTATTCTTCCTTAAAACTATCTTTCCTTTGAAATATTTCATTTAATTTTTTTGCTATTTTTATATTTTCCTAAAATGTTCTTTCCTTATGATTGGTTTTCCATGATTTGGTTTCCTCCAGTGTGGTTTCTCAGTATTCATTTTCCATTAATTCACACACATCAATGTTTTATGTGGACAGAGTAAAATCTACTCTGACAGGGTAAAACTTCCTTTGACAGCCCAGTGGAGTAGGTGCCATCGGAAGTAAGCCATTCAACTGTCCATCCTATTTGGAATGGGCTATCAGATGTCTTATTTTTTTTACTGCCGGCATCTGCATTTACTCCGTCTGCTAAGTCCTGAAACAGGCCCAGTAGGCAAAACAGTGGTTTGGAATGCTACTCCGAAGGATAGTCAGCATTTAAACTATATGCAAGCATTTGTCCTACCTTCCTTTTGGTTGTTTAATTGCCAGTGGTATGCCTGGAAACCTGAGACTGGCAAAGATTTCAAAGCCTACTACTACTAATGGTTGAGAATGATAAAAAAAAAAATGCATCCATTCAAGGAGTGTTTCTGTTGGTGCAGATGTGTTACTTTTTTGGTAAAGTGCTATATTTACATGGAAGTTACACTGTTTTGTGTCACCTGAAGAAAGTAAAACTGCTCAATATCTTCAAAGAAATACTACAGTTCTGCTCTTTCCATACATTGGCACACTTTGGGCTGCCTATCGTCAAAGCAGGTGCCATTAAGCATTAGTGCAAGGCTGTATGCATTATACTCAGGGTAGTGTTTTTTGCGGGAATAAATACTTTCCTCTACGTCTGCTGCAGAAAGCAGCACACAAGAAAAGAGAAATTAGCAAGAAGATATAAAGATTTTATGCTTGTTACACTAACCTCAGGCAGGCACACAGTTTAGGCACAAACCCCTGTCTAAAACTCTTTATTAAACATAGATGTGCATGACAATCCATGGATGACTGCACAGGAATGTCCATGCACCACCTATGGACTGCCTTCCTGACACAAAGTAACGCAAGACTGTGAGCTGCATTGGAAATTTATATATATGTGTCTTTCCTAATACCAAAAAGGATTTTGCATTGGGCTGAGACAAAAAGTTATTCAATTTCAAAGCAAGCTTTTTTGCAAATCTGGGCCTAAATATATTTAAGTTTGTGATTCATAAAATGAGCAAGCTAAAACCTCTTAGTAAATTTGGGATGATAAAAAAAACTGACACAGATATAGCCGTACCAAATCAAGGCCCCCCAGACTCCACTACATAGCCAAGAATGTTTCATGAGAAGGATGTCTGTTAGAAATGACCCTTTCTGCAGGGTCATCCCTAGGCTTTTTACCTTCCTACTCATGTTTTCTAACTCATTTTTGCTGCTTTTTAGGATTTTGGGCATTTTACCACTGCTGACCAGTGCTAAAGCACAAGTGCTCTGTTCTCTAAAACATCGCAACACTGGCTTATTCATAATTGGTTTTATTTAATTTACTTGGAAGTCGCTAGTAAAGTGCACTGCTTGTGTCCCAGGCCTCTACACTAGGGCCTGCAGCAGGGATTGTGTCTCCCACTACAGTAGCCTTTCAAACACATCTTAGGCCTGCCACTGCAGAGCCTTTGTTTGCAGTTTTAAACAGCCATTTCGACCTGGCAAGTGCAACAAATTCCATTTTATTACATGTAAGTCACCCCTAACATAGGCCATAGTTAGCCCTAGAGGCAGGATGCAGTGTACTTAAAGAAATGGATATGTGCTTTTAATTTTAACATGTCCAGGCAGTGAAAAACTGCTAAATGTGTTATACATATATGATAACATTGTGATTACCTTAAAACATCTTTTTAGTGTAACTCCCACTTGGGAAAATATAGAAATGTGGAGTTTTTGTACTTCTGGAATTTAAAATCACAACTTATTGTGAAGTCAGATTTTAAATTGTAAGTCTGAAAATGGCACTTTTAGAAAGTTGAAATTTTCTTACCTTGGGTGGCAGCTGGGCTCTGTGCATTCTCTCTAGGCAGCCATACACAATGGGAGGTTAGGCATGGCCTGATGGGCCTTCATGAACCATTAACTGGCTTGATGGGGGGGCTTACCACTGCCTCACACCTGCATAGACGTCCTATCCACCCACAATAAGGCTTAACAATTGTGTTGTGTCACTCCACTTAGCTTGGAGCCAGGACAGTACATTTCAAAGGAAGGTCTGGAGGTTCCTCCACCTCCCAGAATCAGGGCACCAAAATACAAATACTGGATCCCAAACCCCACCAAATCAGTTCTCCACTGCAACCAAGAGCACTCTTCCAGGAAGAAGGTCTGCTGTGTTGCCAGGAGGGACTGCCAGTCTGCAATGGCATTGTTGTGCTGGCTTACTTCTTCTGTGTGCTGCACTGTACGAGGGGCTGCCACTTTGCTGTTTGCTCTCCTGTGTGGGCCTGTTGTCTGCCACTGCTGTCCTGAAGTGAGAAGGACTGGAGTTGTACTCTACATTCTTGCACCCAAGAATCTCCAAGGGGTTGTTGGCTTGCCCTCTGTTCTTCTGCAGTCTCAGGAACATCAAAGACTGCTGAAACTCACCTGCAACAGCACTTGGACTGCATCTGTGAGTCTACCCTGCCAAGTGGTGCCACCCCAGTCCTGGACCCGAGAAAGTGGGTCTAAGGTTCTCTGCCTTCTGTGGTTTTCATCAGAACTGCTGTGAAGCGACACCAAGCCCCACTAAGCCTCACTGAACAGCTCCCTGGGAGCAATCAAAGTGATGCCAAAGCCCACAAACCCTTGCCACACAGCTTCTCGGAACCAACGCCAGACAACCTGAAGCCTTACAAAACAACACCATGTAGACTGCACTTTAGGATTTAAGGTGCCATGTCCAGCAGGCCCAAGAGGATCCCTGTAGTGAGCCTTCACTCCATCACGGTTAGCATGAACTTGTGACTTTGTCCCAGTCCAGTGTGACCAGATAGCCACTATTTGCGCTTTTTGATTCAATGCACTATTTTCACTGAAATCTTTAAAACTGCATATCTCAAGATCTACTTGTTGGAGTTTTTGTTGATTTGGTCTTGTTTTACTCTGATAAAGATTATCTATTGGTTTCTAAACTGGTGTTGAGTCTTTTGTGGTGTCTTTGACTGTGTTACTGTAATTAAATGTCACACATTGCCCCTTCAGGTAAGCCTGATTGCACTGTGCCATGCTACTAGGGGGTGAGCACAGCTTAATTTAGGGTATCTGGCTTACCTTGACTAGGATTGTGGTCTCTACATGGACAGGTGCATACCTCTGCTAACTAGAGATCGGATTTCTAACATTGTCATACCCCATATACCCCCCTAAACCTATACCTCTGTTTGTTAGTTGTTTTTTTGTTTTATTTAATTGCAGATGTTCAAAATTATTTGTTGAAGGGTTTGGTCTGCAACATTGAGTTCATACTTTTTAATTATTGTTAGTTGCTACACCTGAAAAAAGTATTATTTTGTTAAACAAAAAATATGTGTATATAAAATCCATCATAATTAAGTGTTTGTTTCCTACCTCAGAAGAAGTTCTCAGTGATTTGTAGCCTGCATTGCCTGCCCTCTGCAGCCATTGTTTCATCCTGTTGTGGTTGGGATAGTGGATGCACGTCATCTTTGTCAGATCTATCCTCGCCAACCACTATAGTACTTTCCCGGTGGCAATATTTTGCAAAAACAGGCATCTATGGTGCATGCAGTTAGTAGTGCAGTTGGTTGCAGCAGTATTAAGCTTCCATTGAAGTCTTAGGGGGTCATTACAACCTCGGCGGTCTTTTAACAAGACCGCCGAGGGACCGCCGTGTGGAAGACCGCCACTAGTGGCGGTTTGCCGCTCGGTGTATTATGACTGTTGGCTGCTCTCCGTCCTTTTCAGGACGGAGAGCCGCCAACAGCCATACTGGCGGGCGGCGGGCAAGTGGAGGTTGCTCCACCTCAACGGCAACAGAACACGCCCAGCGAATCACGTCCTGTGATTCGGCACGGCGGTGTTCTGTTGGCGGTGTGGTGTCGGCGGAGCAGCCCCCATGGCTCCCGTCCCCTCCCGGAGGATCGACGGATCAGGTAAGTTGATAGTCCGTTAGGAGAGGGGGGTGGGTGGGTGTTGTGTGGTGTGTGGGTGCATGGGGGTGTGCGTCTGTGTATGTAAAGGGGGTGTGTGAGTGCGTGTATGCTTGCGGGGGTGTTGATTGTTTTGGGAATGAGTGCGTGTATGTCTGTATGTATGTCTGTATGGATGTGTGTGTGTATGTCTGTACATGGGTGTGCGTGTCTGACTGTGTGTGTGGATGTAGGCATGTATGTCGGTGTGTGTGCGTGTGTGTGTTGGTGGTGCCTGCGTGCGTGTCATGTGTGTGGGAGTTGTGTGATGTTGGGGGTCGGGGTTGGGAGGGGGGCCCTGCCACCTTTGGGGGGTGGCACGGGTTGTGGGGGGTGTAGGGGAGGGAGTCGGGTGGGGATGGGGGAGACCCCTATGCTTACCGCCATGGATTTCATGGCGGTTCCTACCGCTGGAAATCCACGGCGGTAAGCCAGGTCAAAATACCGGCGGCGGTATTGTGACGCCCGCCGGGCTGGAGATCCAGGTCTCCAGCCCAGCGGTCATCTCCGCCCTGGCAGGCGGAACGGAGAAGCGGCAGATGACCATGTGATAACCGCCATGGTCATAATACTGAAAAAAAGACTGCCAGCCTGTTGGCGGTTTTACCGTCGCTTTAACACGGTCCGCCAGGGTTGTAATGACCCCCTTAATGTTTTACACCAAAAGCTGTGAACAGGACAAATCATATTTTTTTAACTTCTGAAGATGCTTTACCTCTGGGATAGATTTGTTACCTCACTTGGGTCTTATGTTTTACCTTGATACTTAGGGCATATTTATGAGTTCCTTGTGCTGCCATTTTGTCACCTTTTGTGACACAACTGCAGCACAAAATTCCAAATATATCTATGAGGCAACACAAAGCCACTTTGTGTGGCTTTGTACGGCCTCCTAAATATGGTATAAGGTAAGACATTGCAAATTGCTGCATTACCTTTCTCTGCGTTAGGAAAATGTTCCATGGGCATTGTGGTGAGTGGTCCCATGCAACACACATGGATTTTGACGCATGCCCAGACTTACAAGAACTTGTTAAACAAGGGGTATGTCTAAACCTTATGACTACCTAAGACAGGAGTAATGAGGAGAAATATCTTTATTGCTCCTCATTTATTCCTCTTTTCATGTGTGCTGCATTCTACAGCATACATAGAAAGAGGAAAATGACTCTCTGGATTGTTTTTGTTCAAGAAGATTCACAAAAATAATCCTGCATGCAACACAGGTACCCTTTCACCATGGAGCAAGGGTGACTGCATTGGAGCTCAGCAGCCCTTTGTGTGCCAGCTTTGATGCAGGGCAGCATAGCAAGATAAATATGCCCCCAAGTCCCTGATTTAGAGTTCAGCAGACAGGTTACTTCATCACAATCCGTGACAGATATCCCGTCTGCTGTATGTAGGACAGCACTGGAAATAGAAGCCAGGCATGGTTCGATGAGGTCAGATCTGCTGAAGCTTTTTTCTACAAAGAAAAAATCTTATAGGAGAGCAAGCCTAGACATCTTTCCTCCTTGTGGCATTCCATCCCTGGGGAAGCCTGAGAATTTTGTGCCTTACCTCCGGATTACTTCTTGGGGTTGTAAAATCACTTCTACTCACCCCTACAGTCCCTTTGTGCTCAGGTAAGCTGATTAGTATTTATGTCACTCTCTCGCTAGTGGAGAGGAGTTCTTGTTGGGAGACCTTTGGCCTGGCCTTCTTTCTTCCAGGGATCAGGCATAGTCTTCTTTCTTCATGGTATTGTCTTCTAGGTTCTAGAATGCTCTGAGGAGGTGGTGGTGAAGTGTCAGTCGTACACTGTGCACTGCCAAGTGATAAGAGAACTTCCGACCTTCCAATCCTGGCTACCTCTCATGGAATTCTTATAACCTTTTTCAAAGACTTCTTCTCTCCCTTTACCTAAGACCTTCCCAGATTTTCTCAACCAAATTGGCTCTAGTCTTCTCCAGATGTAGGAACATAGGGGGTCATTACAACATTGGCAGTAAAAGCTGCTTACCGCCGTGCAGAAGACCGCCAACACACCGCCACGGCCGTGGAATCCCACCACATCTATTATGACCCACATATCGGAATCCGCTGAAATTCAGACACCCACACAACTCCGTCACACCAAAGGTCAGTGATAAACTGGCGAAAACAAAACCTCCACCGTCACGCCAACAGAAACAAGCCCATGCTATTACGACCCACGAATCCACGCGGTGGTCTTTCAACCGCGGTATTCCATTGGCGGTACACACCGCCGCGCTCAAAATACACACACACATCTCCACCACATTGGACAATTCAAAATACACACACCTGATACACATACACACACCACTCCCACACACCCAATACAATATAAAACACACACCCACATCACCCACAAACCCCTACGACCAAAATATCTGAAAGAAGACCAGAGAGAGACAACAGCAACAGCCAACCCCACCACACAGAGGCACACAACACCATCACCCATACAACATCCACGCTCAAAACACCCCACACCACCACACATCACCACGCTCATCAACACATACACCACCCCACACATCACCTACACCACCCCATGTCACGCCAAAGACACCCCAGGTTTTCCGAGGAGGAGCTCAGGGTTATGGTGGAGGAAATCCTACGGGTAGAGCCACAGCTATTTGGAGCACAGGTGCAGCACACCTCCATAGCCAGGAAGATGGAGCTATGGCGAAGAATCGTGGGACAGCATCCAAGAAATCGGGAGGACATCCGGAAGAGGTGGAACGACCTACGGGGGAAGGTGCGTTCTGTGATATCCAGGCACAACATCGCGATTCAGCGGACTGGCGGCGGACCCTCACCTCCTCCCCCACAACTAACAACATGGGAGGAGCAGGTCTTGACCATCATGCATCCTGAGGGCCTCGGAGGAGTCGGTGGAGGATGGGACACTGGTAAGTCAAATCTTAACTATCATATCCCCCACCCTACCTGCACGCTATCTCACACCCCCACCCTCACCCCCTCCCCTATCACGCCAAATCCTCACTAATGTACTCAATACACAAACCACACATCCCAACACCAAGCCCTGCATGCAACACCAAAGCATGGTCACCCTTCACTAAAGCATGCCCACAGCACATACCCTTAACACCCCCCCCAACCATCATCACACAAGCCCCCACACTGGAATGCTAGCACTGGGGTACATGCTCACCCACCTATTGCACAGAATGACACACAGACATGCAATAATCATGCTTTTATACCCCTGCAGGACCACTACCCAACGTCACCAGACAGGAGGGTCCAGACATCTCTACCCCACCCACAGAATAGGCCCACAGTGATGACAGCAGCTCTGGCCAACTGGATCCAGATGACCAGCCCGGACCATCGTGGGCCTCGGGACAGTCGGTCCCCCTTGCACAGGCACAGCCCAACACTGACCTTCCACCCTCTGGTAACACCAGCACAGCACCCACCCAGCGGGCCCATACCTCTGTACCCACGACACGTCAATCAGTGGTGTGTCCACCACTACAGGGAACCCAGGGTAACCCACCACCCCAACAACAACAGGGACCTGGGGGCAGTGGTAGTGGGCACAAGGTCCAGGGGACGGAGGCACTGGAACACAGGGGAACTGGGAGGGCTGCTGTGCGACAGGGGGCGGACAGGCCAAGGGAACCCACTCTCCACGAGGCCCTCTCCTCCATCATGGGACCATACCACCACTCCCAGGAGATGATGGCGACGGTCCTGGCCAAGTTTCAGGAGACCCAGCGCCTGCAGGACGAACAGAATTAGGGATTCAGGGAGGAGCTTAGAACCATCAGCTCCGCCCTGGGCACCATCGTAGGGGTGCTGAAGGAAACACAAAAGACCATGAGGGACACCGTGGCACTACAAGAGGCCTGTGACACTAGCATGGACGATGAACTGCCCACCACCTCCGCCGGCGCTAGTGGACAGGGCGCCTCGCCACAGGACCACCACACCAGCACCCCACCCCCTGCAGACGGAGAACCACCCCGCAAGCGGTCCCTGAGATCTGGGAACAGAACAGAGCAAGATGGCAAGACACCCGCCAGGAAATGAGACCACCCTGATTGTCCTCCCACTTTGTTACCCTGTCCAGATTGGAACTGCTCCAGCTCCACTTCCTATGCCCATATGGGCAATGCACCTGTATGACTAATAGACTGGACTCTGCCATGGACATTCCTCCACCATCACCCATCACCCTTTTGCCACCCCCTCCAATAATTAGCACTTCAATAAACACCCTTGAACCACAAAACAATCTGGAGTCAGTCGGTGATTATGAAAATTTGTATTAACTATGACAATGGCAAAATCTGTTCGAAAATCTGTTGTCAACATACCTATGTCACACATCACAAGTCCAAGAAGGATGCAAGCAAATGACACACGTTGGTAACCACACCTGTGAAACCGTAATGGAAATGTACAACTCAGTTACCATATACTGCTACTAATTGACAGAAAGGATAGAGGTAGAAGTGTGAAAGTGAATGTGATAGTTAAAACATTGTTCTCACCTGTGTGTCACTGGAAATATTGCTGTATGACTGACTCCCTGTTGTCTATGTCTTCTTCCTCAGCTTTATCCTCATCACTGTCCACAGGCTCCACAGGCTCCACAGCTGCCACAACACCGTCATCTGGACCATCCTCCTGCAGAAAAGGCACCTGGCGTTGCAAAGCAAGATTGTGAAGCACGGAGCAGGCGATGATGATCTGGCACACCTTCCTTGGTGAGTAGAATAGGGAACTACCTGTCATATGGAGGCACCTGAACCTGGCCTTCAGGAGGCCGATGGTGCATTCGATCACCCTCCTAGTCCGCCCATGGGCCTCATTGTAGCGTTCCTCTGTCCTGGTCCTGGGATTCCTCACTGGGGTCAATAGCCAGGACAGGTTGGGGTAACCAGAGTCCCCTAATAGCCACACACGGTGCCTCTGGAGTTGACCCATCACATACGGGATGCTGCTATTCCGCAGGATGTAGGCGTCATGCACTGAGCCAGGGAACATAGCATTCACCTGGGAGATGTACTGGTCTGCCAAACATACCATCTGTACATTCATCGAATGATACCTCTTCCGGTTCCTGTACACCTGTTCACTCCTGCGTGAGGGGACCAGAGGTACATGGGTGCCATCAATGGCACCTATGATTTTGGGGATATGTCCCAGGGCATAGAAGTCACCCTTCACTGTAGCCAAATCCTCCACCTGAGGGAAAACGATGTAGCTCCTTACGTGTTTCAGCAGGGCAGACAACACTCTGGACAGCACGTTGGAAAACATAGGCTGGGACATCCCTGATGCCATGGCCACTGTTGTTTGAAATGATCCACTTGCAAGGAAATGGAGCACTGATAGCACCTGCACGTCAGGGGTTATTCCTGTGGGATGGCGGATTGGTGAGATCAGGTCTGGTTCCAACTGGGTACACAGTTCTTGAATTGTGGCACGGTCAAACCTGTAGGTGATGATCAAATGTCACTCCTCCATTGTTAACAGGTCCACCAGTGGTTGGTACACCAGAGGATTCCGCCATCTCCTCAAATGTCCCAGCTGACGGTGCCTAAGAAGGACAACAGCGACCACAGAGTCAACAAAATCCCAGGTATGTACCCACAGCTACACAGAATACGACACCAAATACAAAACTCATCCTGTATGTGTGTTGAGTGTAGGCCTAGGTATGTGTGACGCAGTAGTAAATGAAGCCATGTGGGCCCCTGAAATGGCGGCTGCCTGACCTCTCAAGTGGGACAATGGGGTGTGAGGTATCTGCGCTGGCGTTTTACACCGTCGCGGTAGGCAGTCGTAGACCGCGGCGCAATGCTGCATTGGTTAACATTGGACCCTATGGGTCCCAGGAGCCAATGACGAAGTACACCGGCGGTGATGATACGCACCGCCGCGGACGTCACTGCCATTTTCTATCTGTTTAATCACTCGATACCTGATCTTCGACAGGAGAGGACCTATACTGCAAGTGCTGCTGTGACCTCGGTCTGGAAGAGACAATGGCTGCTGTGTCTGGGGAAAGGGCCCCTGATTTCATTGCTGAGGAGTTGGAGAAGCTAGTCGACGGGTTCCTCCCCCAGTACACGCTACTCTACGGTCCTCCAGAACAACAGGTAAGTACACAGGGAGCACGTTGTATGGGCTATGCTGGGTGGAGAGGGCTGGATGTCAGTAGCAAGGGGGCAGAATTAAGCGACCATGAAGGACTGTGAATGCATGTGCCACATGGCAAGGGTAGGGATGGGGGCCAGTCACTTCGATGGTGCACTTGTTAACGACTTCTCTTCTTCCCCTGTACATGTTATGTAGGTCAGCGCCCACCAGAAGAAGGACATTTGGCATGCCATCGCCAAGGATGTCCGGACCCTGGGGGTCCACCAGAGACGGGGCACCCACTGCCGTAAAAGATGGGAGGACATTCACCGCTGGAGCAAGAAGATGGTGGAGGCTCAGCTGGGGATGGCCTCCCAACATGGGAAGGGTGCCAGTCGCACCATGACCCCCCTGATGTTCCGGATCCTGGCGGTGGCCTACCCTGAGTTGGATGGGCGCTTGAGGGCATCACAGCAGACACAAGGGGGTGAGTACAACATTATTCTGCGGATTTTGCGCACAGTGGAGGGGTCTGGGTGGGGGAGGAGGGCTGTGGGTTCCCCTAGGCCAGGGCGAGTTAGGTAGGCTAGGCCCCTCCGTAATGCATGCCATGTGGCACTCCACCCCACCTCTGTAGAGTGCCAAGAACAGGTATACATGCCCCTGTGTCATCTATGTGTGCAGAAGTCCACTATAGCCATGTAGGCCAGATCCCAGGAATTGCATCTGTAGAGGCCAAGAGCACGGCGTAGTGCAGGGGGCTGCTGTGTCTGTATTATCCGCCAACGGTAGCGGTAAGCCATGCACTCAACCTGTCTTTCTTCTATCGTCCCCCCCCCCTTTTTGTGCTTTCCCTGTTCTTTTGTGCATCAGCATCATCAGGCGGAGGTACAGTGGCACCGGAGCACGGGGGAGCTGCATCCCACATGGCCATGGAAGGCCACACCACAGACTCTGAATACACCAGTGGGATAGAGGGCAAGGGGAGCTTCACGTCGGTCACTGGATCACCAAACAGCGACACGGACTCGTCCGCCGATTGGAGCTCCCTTGTGGTAGCGGCACCATCTGTGCCCCCCACTTCTACAGGTACAGCCACCACCCCCCCTACCAGCACTGCCCTCCCAGCAGCCCCTCAGCCTTCGCTCCGTGCCCGCTCACCCAGGAGGGTGGGCATCACCTTCGCTCCAGGCACCTCAGGCCCTGCCCCAGTCACCCGCTGCCCTCAGGCCTCCTCCTCACTCACTGTTGGGCAGTCTACCATTGTGAATGCCATCCAGGGTGTAGAAAGGGAGTTGCAACACGGTAATGCATTCCTGGAGGGCATTCATTCTGGTCAGGCTGCCCTTCATCGAACCCTGCAATCTCTGGCCTCAGCACTGATGGCAGCCATTGTCCCTGTGTCTAGCCTCCCCCCTCCAACTTCCTCCACCCAGACCCAATCCCCTGTACCCCAGCCTATCCCAAGCACACCATCAGACAAGCATGCACACACCCCAACACACAAAAGTAGCTTAGGCAAACATAAGCACCACACATCCCACAGGCACTCACACAAGCATCACCCACATACAGACACAACAACATCCACTGCCTCCACTGTGTCCCCCTCCTCGTCATCTTCCTCCTCCCTCCTCGTGTCGTCTACACTCTCACCTGCATGCACTATATCTACAGGCACTAGGACTCGCACCAGAACACCCAGCACCACACACCGCTCACCTGCACTCACCACCCCCACTACCATTTACACGTCCCCTGTGTCCACTCCCAGTGTGTCTGTGACACCCCCTCCCAAAGTACACAAACGCGGGCACCCACACACCCAACATCCATCCACCTCACGACAGCCTCCAGTACCTGCACCCAAATCACCTAAAGTGACACCTCCTACAACCACCTCCTCTTCCTCCACTCCCAGACCCCCTCCAGCTACCCATCCCAGTGTTCGTCAGAAACTCTTCCTCAGCGACGTTGACCTCTTTTCCCCCACCCCCACCCCTCCAATTCATAGGTCCCGTAGTAGCACCTCAGCCAAAAAAAGTCCGGTACCAGTGGTGCGTGTTAAAGGTGTGTGGAGTGCACCGGCCACCAGGGCAGCCAGTGTGACATGGAGCCAAAGCACTGCCAGTCCACCCCCTGTAAAGCACCTTAAGTTGGAAAGTGGCCCACGGGAGAGGGTGAAGACTCCTGGCGGAAAAACAGCTCACAAGGGTCCCGGGGGGAGTGCTGAGTCTGCTGTGACTCCTCCCAAGGTGTTGAAGGGGCAGAAGAAGTCTCCAAAGTCTGGGAAGAGCAGCACGGCGGAGAAGGCCGCTATCCTCCCCGCCGGTCTGGACGCCACCGCCAGCAGTATCGTCACAGGTCCGGAGACCACCACCGGAGTCAGTGCCCTGGAGGGCACCAGTATCGTCACAGGTCAGGAGACCACCGCCGGAGTCAGTGCCCTAGAGGGCATCAGTGCCCTGGAGGGCACCAGTATCATCACAGGTCAGGAGACCACCGCCGGAGTCTGTGCCCTGGAGGGCGCCAGTATCGTCACAGGTCAGGAGACCACAGCCAGAGTCTGTGCCCTGGAGGGCACCAGTATCGTCACAGGTCAGGAGACCACCGCCGGAGTCAGTGCCCTGGAGGGCACCAGTATCGTCACAGGTCAGGAGACCACCGCCGGAGTCAGTGCCCTGGAGGGCACCAGTATCGTCACAGGTCAGGAGACCACCGCCAGAGTCAGTGCCCTGGAGGGCACCAGTATCGTCAGTGCCCTGGAGGGCACCAGTATCGTCACAGGTCAGGAGACCACTGCCGGAGTCAGTGCCCCTGGAGGGCACCAGTATCGTCACAGGTCAGGAGACCACCGCCGGAGTCAGTGCCCTGGAGGGCACCAGTATCGTCACAAGTCAGGAGAGCACCGCCAGAGTCTGTGCCCTGGAGGGCCATGGTGAAGACCGCTGAACAGGGCAAAGCACCGCCATGGCAAAGCACCGCTGAACAGGCCAAAGACCGACATGGTGAAGACTGCTGAACAGGGCAAAGACCGCCATAGTGAAGACTGCTGAACAGGGCAAAGACCGCCATGGTGAAGACCGCTGAACAGGGCAAAGCACCGCCATGGCAAAGCACCGCTGAACAGGCCAAAGACCGACATGGTGAAGACCGCTGAACAGGGCAAAGTCCGCCATGGTGAAGACCGCTGAACAGGGCAAAGCACCGCCATGGCAAAGCACCGCTGAACAGGCCAAAGACCGACATGGTGAAGACCGCTGAACAGGGCAAAGACCGCCATGGTGAACACCGCTGAACAGGGCAAAGCACCGCCAAATCAAGCATCGTTAGCCCATGTGCAGCTGGGACAGTGACGGAACAGGGCCCGTCACGGGGAGCGTGATGCACTCTGGGCACCAGTCCCCCTCCAGAACCAGTGGAGACCTGCATCCACTCTGTCTGTCCTTCACAGGATGAAGCACTCTGTGCACCAGTCCCCCTCCAGAACCAGTGGAGACCTGCATCCACTCTGTCTGTCCTTCACAGGATGAAGCACTCTGGGCACCAGTCCCCCTCCAGAACCAGTGGAGACTGTTATCCACTTGAGAGACTGTGGCTTTGCACTCCCCAGGATGGTACAGTGGGCAACCCACCCACTGTAGAGACTTGAGAGACTGTGGCTTTGCACTCCCCAGGATGGTACAGTGGGCAACCCACCCACTGTTATCGAGTTGAGAGACTGTGGCTTTGCACTCCCCAGGATGGTACAGTGGGCAACCCACCCACTGTTATCGAGTTGGGAGACTGTGGCTTTGCACTCCCCAGGATGGTACAGTGGGCAACCCACCCACTGTAGAGACTTGAGAGACTGTGGCTTTGCACTCCCCAGGATGGTACAGTGGGCAAACCACCCACTGTAGAGACTTGAGAGACTGTGGCTTTGCACTCCCCAGGATACATCAATGGGCATGGAGCCCCGTCGTGGATCTGGCGCGGTGCTGTAATCCGGCTGAGGTGCCCCCCCTTCTCTTCCCCCTGAGGTGCCTGTTGTATTTCTATCTGATGCCCCTGCAGTGTTCTCTCCGTTTGTGGACAGGTATCTAGTGTGGGCCTCGCCCATGCATTTTGGGCCCAGTGGTCCACGGACATTGAAATGTGCATACCTGCACTACTAATCGTGATGTATGTATTTGGAAAGTGTATATCTATCTGTATATAGTAGGTTACTGTATTTTGATACATTACAGTGTTTGAACTGATTTTGTTTTGTCTTTGCATTCTTCCGGAGGGGTTGGGGGTTGTTACTGTGCTGTTTGGAACTGCATTGGTGTGTGTGTTGTAGTGTGCGAGGGTCGGGTTGGGGGTGGGGGTGTTGCATGTGTGTCCCCCTGACTTTTGCCTCCCCCATCCCCTATGTCGTAGGTGCAGTACTCACCGTTGTCTTCGGCGCCTACGTTGCTGGTGATCGTACAGGAGCAGGAAGACAAGCGCAGGGAGTATTTGTAGTTCGGGCTCCATGGTAGCCTCCTTCCGTCGTAGAGTGTGTTCAGGTGAGCGTTTTCCCATTGCAAAAGCTGTTCCCGCCGTGTTTTTATCCACAGTGAATCTGCCCCGGAAAAGGTGGCGGATTGGCGGGTTGTGATACTGTGGGCGGTACTTTGTCTTCCGCCTGTCTGTTGGCGGTTACCGCCGCGCTGCTTGTCTGTACCGCCGTGGCGGTCGGAGTGTTAAAGTGGCTGTCTATGTTGGCGGTTTCCGCCACGGTCATAATTCCCTTTTTTTGTCCGCCGGCCTGTTTGCCGTATTACCGCAGCTTTAACACCGTCCGCAAGGGTTGTAATGACCACCATAGTCTCTCTTTATTGCAACCTTCCTATGGAGAGGATGTGCCTTCTCTTTTGTCAGCTATAGATCTGGACTTCACTCCTGATTGGGCAACAGAGAGACTAGGGTGGCTCTGAGAATTCATGGTTCCAGTTTCTGACAGCCCCATTTGGGGTATTTTGTGTTGACAGTTTTCCTGTCCTCCCAGATGGCTAATGCTTGCTGTGTGGCCACTTTTAACAGTAGTCCTGCCTTCCTGATGCCAGAGGCCAAGCCATCATATTTGAAGGGGATGGTCATTTGCCAGGAATGTGTATTCAGACTCTGGAGCAGTACTAAACCAGTTTTCTCTCAGGCAGCACACAGCACACTTTGCTCATGTTACTTTTGCATATAGATTATCTACAACCTACTCACTTTTATCGTTAAATTATTTAGATAACTAAGTGGAAACAACTGTATTGAGTGTTTTACCATTTTCTCAATTGAAGACAAGAAAAACAGTTTTTATTATTAAACCAGCCTATTCGAGAATAATGTAGCTTCACCCACACACCGGGAAAACATTTATTTTGTAGCTGTTCACTATTTCTAGTATACCCCACTTTTAGGAATTAAGTACCCATGCACAGTGGGCTTACAAGGCATGCTTTAGGGGTGATTTAGCTGATAGATAAAAGAAGCCTTGTCTGCTTGGTAAAGGCGCATTTCCTATCCATGTTTCACTGCAATACGTTTAAACTGCAGCTCAACCAGAGCACAATGCTGCACTTGGAAACCATGCAATTGTGCCATACAAGTGGGTGGCCCACACATGATACTGAACTTCACTGACAGAAGCCCAATTTCTGCACCAAAGTATAATATGCACAGATTCATATTACCAGTTGTAATATATAGTATCACCCTAAAGCTGCAGCACTAATTCAGACACCCTAGGTGTGACAGTGTGGAAACATGTCTCCCACACTGACACTTCAGGCTGGCAGAGCATTTCTCAACTCCTAACTCAACTTTGCTATTTGAACTAATGTCAAAGCCCAAACCTCCCTTTATAATAAATATAAGACACCCCAATAGCAGGCATATTGAGTCCTAAGGAAGGGTGTAATATATTTCAGAGCAGGATATGTATTTTTATATGTCTGAATGGTAAAAAACGCAAATTGTTGTTTTTACTGTGGAAATGTAAGCGATTACAGAGTTACACAGTGATAACTCAGCTGTGTAACTTCTGAATGGGACTACTAAAATTGATACTTCAAGGTATCAAAATGATTGTTGCATTAAACCCGGCTTGATGCCTAAGTCAAATTTATTGTAACCTTTAATTAAATGCAACTTTTAGACAGTTGCTGTTCTGTTGCCCAAGTCGTTGTGTGGCCACTCACAAATGCTGACTCAAAACAGTCTTCTGCCCTCCTGGGGAGAAGTGTGGCCAACTCCCAGGAGTAGGAACAATACAGGCCACCTAGTGGAGAAAGTGTCACCTATCCCCAGCAGGTTACCGCACAAGGTGTGAGCTCAAAAGGTGAGCTTCAAAAGGGAAGTTGCCTTTGAAGGGCAAATGCTGAACACACATGAGCGGGGCTGCTCATTTGTTTAAGGTAGATGGGTTGATGTTGGGGACAGAGGGGGAAACCAGGTGCTGAATTGTTTTTGTTTGAGAGATGAGTCCTGCCATGTGGGAGTGGGCAGAAGAGTGCACTCATGGGTATTGATGCTGCACATCGCAGGAAGGCATCAACAGGCAGTGAGGGTCCTAGTAGCCCATTGGCTAGACACTCTACCTCCCCTGAGGGCACATTCTGGACATAAATATGGCACCCCTGGCACCCAAACTTCACATCTCATCTTGACTGGAGATGCCACGAAGAATGACTGGCCTGATAATCCCTGAACCTTTTCAAAGACAGGCTCCAGTGAAGACAGGACTGCACCTGCTGATCCCTTGACAAGCAAAGAAAGGACTGCACCTGTGGTGCCTGGCTCATAGAAAAATTGCTCGTGAGCCCCAGACAGAAAAGGCAAGCTTCAAGAGTAAGTTGACTGACTTACTGTTACAGCACTAGGGCCACAAAAGCTGCAGGAACAGGTTCTGACCAGTCAGTAGCCACAATAACCTGTTCACCACTGACAACCGACGTGCAAGCAGGATGACCAATTACCAATGCTCAAAAGGTGCACCGAGCCTGCCGAACTAAGGAGAGTCACAAGTGCAGTTTGGTCATCCAAGATAGACACTAGTATTCATCAAAGGGAACCACTGGTTTCAGAGTAACCGGAGACCAGTAGTCCAGTGGCAACTGGACTTTTGCTGAACAAAATAAGAATTCAGGGGACATCCACCTCTGTGGCCAACGTCACCCCACCTAGACCGTGGACCTGGGAATAGCCCAGGAAGACCACAATAGCACAGCATCCTCAATATTTTAAAGCATCTTCAACATCCTGCATCAATTTCATAAGGACTGCTCCATTGAATTCTCTAGCAGCTCCCCCATGGCGCCTGGAACTGGAATTGAGACTTCTCCGGTGCCAAGGCAACTGTCCCACTACTCTTCACTGGCCTGCCTGACCTTCCTCTTGTCAAATGTGGTCGCCCAAAGTGGGCTGGAGTAACCAAACATAACTATTTAAAAGTGTTTAAAAAAATTCCAAACTTTGCGGTTACACTACTTGTTTGTGATTTTGATTGAAAAGCTGAGTCTTACGTCTTAATTAAAAATCTGTATCTCCGGACCCCTCAAGTGGATTTTGTTCATTTTGATGTCTAAAAATGAATAAAAACAAGATCCATTTTTAACAATTGGTGTCATATTTCATTTGTGTTGAGGAACTTTCTTATTTCATTGTGTTGGTACTTCTAAATGCTTTACAGTTATTCCTTTTTTAAATCTGCCTGCTTGAAGCCACAGCTACCCAGATTTGAAATATGATTTAACAAATAAGGCAGACTAAACCCAAACTGGTTTTGTGCGAGTATTCCACAATGAGGTTGAACACAATCCACCACATTCTTCACACCAGTAAAAGCAGGATCCTCAAAAAGACAAAAAATCTGGGATGACTATTCAGAAACGGTGATTTCCCACACATGGTCACTATGATATTGCAAAATATCACATGGTAGAAAATCTTGCAGGTAATCGTCATTGTAAATGTTGCAGCACAGTCTTCCAGTCATTCACCTTTTGCCTTTTTACTTGTTGTGCCTTCAGAGATGGTTAATGAAAGTACACAGACTACTTATACCTACCAAAAGACAAACACATTTTATCAGTTGTTACTTTAGAAGTTGACTAAACCTTATAACCCAACTCTATACATAGGCCAACTACATTAGGAATTTGACATTCAGGGAAAATGCCCTCATCCTTAGCAAAACCTTTACCCAACTTATTAATTTCCTTGAGAAATAGAGCATCAAGAGCATCAAGAGGACACCTTTTGAAATTACTGGAATTAGGAGACTTGCATTTGTTGATACTTAATATAATTTATTTTTATGTTTGATGTGTGCTTATCCTATTTCTCTGGCAAGTGTCAACTGTATCTCAGAACAATAGCCATTTGTGTTATTCTCCAACATGTAATTATCCAACTATAGTTCCAGTTTTTAATGCATTTATCCTTTTCATTAAGTTAAGTATAACAATAATAACACAAATGTTAATATACATATGCACTTAAAACGTTGAAACAAAAAGGTAAATCTTAAAAGCTGGATTCTCTAGACTACTGATCAACCAGTAATATTGGAACTTGGCAAGAAGCATAGCTCATGGAATAAATAGCAATTGTAGAAGTTGATCGATGCACAAATATGTTACTGCGCCGATCACCAGGTGTTCATCTTATAGTAACTTCCTTCATAGATTTATTTTTTGATTGGTATTATACCTTGTTATAACATGTTCTCTCAAGTTCTGTTGCATCACACAGTGGCATTACTTGCCGAGACAACACCAATTATTATAAACGTATGAAGCACGTTATTCATATGAATGTATCCACAGAATGTAAAAGGCCTACCTCTATGGTACTCAGCATTTAATATTCATTATATTAGACAAGGCCTATGTATTTTTAGTGGTTGCTGTTGGTGGCTAGAGATGTTCGAGATGCTTGTAGGACCGGAAGACAATTCAAAATACGGAGTAGGAGTACTTCGTCAGGGCGACAGGCCTCTCTGTCTCCCTGATAGAGTCAATACTGCACTCTGATGTCTAAATAAGGCCCTCTGTCCTCATTAAACGCTACACATGCCTAAGGCTGGAAAATAAGTTTGCCTTCTTTGAAATTCTCAAATATCTTCTTGATAGTAGAGCAATTTCAATAGGTAAATAATGCTGTATTTAAATCAAGCAAATGACACAACTTTTTCCAAACCTAAAGTCGTTCTTATTAAAATAGTTCAGGAATGTGACTTAATATACTTTAACGCCAATATCTCCGCCTAAAGTAACGATTCATTAGCATTATCTTGTCGCAAAAGACCAAGGGCCAGATGTATGAATCTGGCCCAGTGCGATTCGGTAATTGCGATTTTTAGAAATCGCAATTACCGAATCGCAAAGGGCCATGTATCACATTTGCGATTCGGTAATTGCGATTTCTTAAAAATCGCAAATGCAATTACCGAATCGCAAATTGTGATACAGGCCCCATTCGCAGCTATGGGCCTGTTGGCCCATAGCTGCGAATTTTTTGCATTTTCGCAAATTGAGATTTCTGAAACAGAAATTGCAATTTGAGAAAATCAAAGGGGCAGGGTGCTGAGGGCCTAAGGCCCCCTCTCCTGCAACCCATTTTTTTTTTTTTACACATGTAAAGGACACACATGCCAAAAGGGCATGTGTGCTTTACATTTCAAATTTAAAAATGCAGTTTTACTGCATTTTTAAATTTTGCACCAGGTTACCACCTGGTTGCTGGACATGGTATTTTGCAATTTGCGATTTTTTGCAGAATTGCTTTGCGACCTGGATTTTGCGAATCGCAAATTGCGATTTGCAAAATTCAGGTCGCAACGCAGAAAATCGAAATTTTTGCGATTTTCGGTATTTGGTCTGCGAATGCATTTGATGCATTGCAGACCCCGATTTTGCACTCGCAAACGGCCGATTTCGCTGTTTGCGAGTGCAAAATCGGATGATACATCTGGCCTCAAATTCTAACAATATCTGTGCTTGGGAGGCCATTCTGGGAAGACCACAAAGGGGCCAGAACGTATAACATTGCAGCAGGTCCTGACAAAATGAGTGATATCCCAGAAAACTTTGCCATCATACCTTATTGTTGGCAGTAATTTTGCTATTGTCTCATTTACAGTTCGACCTACTAACGTCAACAAGATTATAGGAAGTCTTAAGTTTTTTTTTTTTTTTTTGCATGCTCACCCAAGTTTTTTTTTTCTTTATCCTATTTCTGCTGCCTTTAGGGCTATGTGCACTTTACCACTTTTGAACAATAGTAAAGTGCCCATGCTGCTTTCCCTCTAAAACATGTTTTGTTCATTGCTCCCTATTCGGCCTATTCAATTATTCAGTAAGTCCATTTTAAATGGGGCCTTAAGTATATCTATAGTATGGAAAGTTAAGTGACATATGTAGGCTGAGGTGTATGTTTACACTACCCACAGATATAACACGCAAAAACAGAGACTGCCTCACAAGTTTAGATGTTCGAGATCCACAGACATGATTGTTTTTCATTAACGGGTGTCATTTCTCCATGAAGACAAAGTAGAATTTCCGCACTAAGAGATTATATTGATGCGGCACGCATGTATACTGCATAATGAATGAGGGATGTGAGAATGCACTTCATACTTCATCATTTAAAATGAAAATTAAGTATTATATTAACATGAATTATTCAGCATAAAGGCACTGATAGGACTAATACTTAATTACAAATGTATACATTTATTTCAGATCTTCCAAGCTACTCTGTTATGCAACTGAAATGTAGGTCCTTACATAAATGTAGCTAGCAATTAATCCCAATAAAAAACAAATCTTTAAAATTATGTCACAACTTTCACAAGTCAATCCTCAATATTGCGGAGAAAAGACATATTTTTGTTTCATCTGTGTAGCATCAACACATCTCTATGACAAACAAGGATTTTCAGTCCTTACAAAACTTACATTTTAAAACATCTACGAAGCCAGTGACTAAATATAGCTCATAGATCCTCACAACATATACCGTGTAATTCTTAAACACTGGACAAAAATAGCCTTGAAGAAGTCGTATTGCCGATACACACAGTCAGCTGTATCAAATGACATCAGAAGTGAAGGGGAGCACTATATACTTGTCATTGCATTCAAATCTAGTTACAACTTATATTAGACACTGATAAGGACATTCTTGCCACCTGCATGTGCTATGTGTGCTTATAGTGTTATATATTCTATTTAACTCCTTCGCTGCCAGGCCTTTTCCCCTCAGGTGGCAGGCATTTTATTTGCTAATTGGGGCAGTTCGCGCTAAGGCCTTCAAATCTTTTTGTCCACATAAGTTACCAACGCCAAATTTGCGTCCTTTTTTTCCAACATCCTAGGGATTCTAGAGGTACCCATACTTTGTGGGTTCCCCGGAAGGAGATCACAAAATTAGCCAAAAAACATTGAAAACTTTGATTGTTTCAAAAAAATGCGAAAAAAGGGCTGCAGAAGAAGGCTTGTGGTTCTTTTCCTTGAAAATGGCATCAACAAAGGGTTTGCGCTGCTAAAATGACCAGCTTCCCAGCTTTCAGGAACAGGCAGATGTGAATCAGAAAACCCAATTTTTCAACACAATTTTGGCATTTTACTGGGACATACCCCATTTTTACTTATTTTTGTGCTTTCGGGCTCCTTCCACTTAGTGACACAAATGGGTGTGAAACCAATGCTGGATCCCAGAAAGCTAAACATTTCTGAAGAGTAGGCAAAATCCTGAATTTAGCAAGGGGTAATTTGTGTAGATCCTACAAGGGTTTCCTACAGAAAATAACAGCTGAAATAAAAAATATTGAAATTGAGGTAAAAAAAACAGCCACTTTTCTCAACGTTTTACTCTGTAACTTTTTCCTGCAATGTCAGATTTTTTAAAGCAATATACAGTTACGTCTGCTGGACTCTTTTGCTTGTGAGGATATATAGAGCTTGTAGGTTCATCAAGAACCATAGGTGCCCAGAGCCAATAAAGAAGCTGCACCTTGCAATGGGTTTTCGTTCTGTACCCGGTATACAGCAATTCATTTGCTGAAATATAAAGAGTGAAAAATAGGTATCAAGAAAACCTATGTATTTCCAAACTGGGCACAAGATTAGGTGTTGAGAAGCAATGGTTATTTGCACATCTCTGAATTCCGGGGTGCCCATACTAGCATGTGAATTACAGGGCATTTCTCAAATAGACGTCTTTTTTACACACTGTCTTACATTGGAATGAAAATGTGTAGAGGAAGACAAGTGGCAATAACACCTATTTTGCTATTCTATGTTCCCCCAATTCTCCAGATAAAAATGGTACCTCACTTGTGTGGGTAGGCCTAATGATCGCAACAGGAAATGCAACATAGACTCATCAAATTTTGACATTAAAATCTGATGTGTTTTTTGCAAAGTGCCTAGCTGTAGACTTTTGCCTCTAGCTCAGCCGGAACCTAGGGAAACCTACCACACCTGTGCATATTTGAAAACTAGACACCTAGGGGAATTCAAGATGGGGTGACTTGTGGTGCTCTCACCAGGTTCTATTACCCAGAATCCTTTGCAAACCTCAAAATGTGGCCAAAAAAACAGTTTTTCCTCATATTTCGGTGACAGAAAGTTAGCACCCTTCATCATCGGGGTCCCACCCAAGACACATAGCATGTGCTGCGATGCCTGATTACACTGGAGCAGGTTTTGTCATTTTTAGCATACATAGTAGTTGAATTTGGCATGAGGGTGATTGATAGTTCAGTAGGTCAAATTTTATTAACAAGAGATTTCACAAAAGTGAAATGCACTGTTAATAACTGAAAGGCCAAAAACTGAACCAATGACTCACAGCTCGTGAGCTGTAAAGCCGTGTCTAGGCACCAACCGCTTTACAGTCCATTTGCACACTTTTCATACACGACATGCACAAGACCATTCACGCCGTCAGCCGCGGGCCCAGCTCATTACAACACCCATATCAACAGACAGTGACATTCAAGGGCCCATCACTTTCAGAGCACCACTCCACGCACACCCCCAGCCAAGCACCACCCCACACTCACCACCAGCCAAATGCCACTCCACGCATACCACCAGCCAAGCGCCACTCCACGCACACCGCCAGCCAAGCGCCATTCTACGCACACCTACATCACTTTTTTTTGTTTTTAAACAACAAAGAAACCACTAACTGATTATAAGTACAAAACTACAAACACAAAACCTCTACCTGAATACATGACAGTAATGGCAACAGTGAAACTGAACATGTGAAAATATAAAACAGGCAGTTTACGCACACGGTATTTCCCAAACATTTTTTGGGGTGTGGTAACTCCTGACACAGCCTGCCACCACACACAGTCCAGGCTTTGAAGGAAAGTCCGGGCAGTACATCCTGCTTTCCTTCAGGATACCTCTTCGGGCACAAACTCTACATTTCTTAGTTGAAAAGTATTTTTTGGGACTAGGAGGAATCTGATCAGGAAAGTGGCCATCTTTCAATCTAGCCACATCTCCCACAACTGCTACTCTAGAAACTCTTGCATGATCCACCATAATAAGGCTCTCTATCACTGACTCCTGAAATTTAACAAATTTCATCCTTCAATCCTTAAACACTATAAAAGCATTAAAAGTTGCCAGACTGAAGAAATGGATGGCCAACTTTTTATACCACATGTAATACTTATGAACTGCAGTGTAGGGTTCCAACTTCTGATCTACTCTTTCAACACCACTCATGTGCTTTTGTATTCTAAAATGCAAACAGCCACAGGTGAAGTACTCTCATCATGGATGGTAGTTAGCATGTACACATCCCTCCTGACTACAAATTTCAAAGCTAGCAGCACATCATTCCGCAAGGCACTGCACTGTCCCCTCTCAAGTTTTTTACAGACAAGCTCCTTTGCATAGCCTTTCCGGTTAGGCAGATTGTGCCACAAGCAACAGCGGCCACTCTGAACAACTCCTTGAAACAACTGAACTCCAGAGTAGAAGTTATCTACATAAAAATTGTGACTTTTGTTAAATAGTCGTTTAGCTAGTTCCCACACAATTTTCTCGCTAACTCCAAAAGTGGGTGGACAACCAGTGGGGTCAATACTAGAATCCCTACCAGTGTAGACACAGACATTATAAACATGTCCTGCACTATTTCTGACAACATATACAATTTAATTCCATATCGTGCCCTCTTGCTGGGAATGTACTGCCTAAAACCAAACAGGACCAAAGACGCGTCTACACTTATTTCTTTGCCTGGCACATAGACCTCTGAAGACCGATCTACAAAATGATCAAGGACAGGCCTAATCTTAAAAAGATGGTCACAATCGAGTTGATCTCGTGGCAAGGCTAAAGCATTGTCAACAAAATGCAGCATCCAAAGAAGAAGCAAAGACCAATTATGAGTCATTGTTGCAGGAAATATAGCCATTGCCATCAAGGGCCTAGTTCACCAATAAGAAGCCAATGATGGCTTCCTTATCAACCCCATCAAAAAAGTCATACCCAAGAACTTTTTCATCTCTTCCAAATTTGTGGGAATCTAATGGGTAGCTCCAGACTGAGGTCTAAGTCTGGCAGCGTTGTCCCTCAAATACTGCTCCGCATACAAATTAGTCAGCTCAACAATCTCTTCCAAAAATACATCATCCATAAACAACTCAAAGAAATTGACAGGCAAAAAGTTTTCTGTATTTACTCTACACCCTGGGAGACTAATAAAGACAGGCAACTGTGGTTGCTCCATGTTTGGGGCAACCAAGGTGTCAGGTCTTCCAATGGGAAGTCTTTCAGCCGCTGGCTGGCCATTGGCATATCAATGTCCTCCTCGAAAACAGGCCCTTCATCTGCACTGAGAGTGGCTTCCTCATCAGAAGATTCCTCTCGGACAGAAAACTCACTCCCAGATTTTCTGTATCCTCCTCTGCCTCAGATGTAGAGTCAGTCTCATAATCATAGTAAGAAGACCACTCAAAAAGCATGCCTACAACCTGCTGAGTGGTCACTCTGCGGCTAGCAATGATCCTTTCTAAGAAGTGTAAAGTGACAAATGCACCAACAACAACTAGCAGTGTCTAAAATAAGTAATAAACAAAGTGTGGCTTTATTACAAAGAGTTATGTACTCAAAAACGACACCACTCACTTGCCTGAAAAAACTAGACTCACCAGCAACTAATTTGCACAGACTCAGCAATCACTAATGATATCCCACTAAAAAGAAAAGAGAAAAGCATATTAGACATAAGACAACACAAATATTGTGCACAAATCTAAGGACAATTTCACACACAATCCTGTTGGTGCTGTAATACCTCAATGCTCCAACCACGAAGGTGAAAACACAAAACAGTATAGAAGAGGGAATGAGACCTTAAAACACAATGATTGTGACTGATTAGAGCTGGTCCTTTACCTGGTCAAGAGATTGAACTGGGAAGCAAATACTTATAAAGTGGACATGATCAGTCTATTTTATGGTGGGGTGAAACAAGAAGTTAGTGGTGCTCTGTAACACTAGAGTTGTCCCCTACTATTTAAACATGAGAACACGCATCACAGAGTGAGAACTGCTGCTCCAGTAGACACCAGAATGCAATCACTCTAAAGTAAACAGCAATGATTGGGTCTGTGCGAGCATTGCATAGACTGGTCAATGGTGATCTGTATTGATACATAATTACCTTTCTAAAAATCTGTGTTTAGCTACTGATAATTCAACATTTGCTTTAAGCACCAAGCAACAAGAAGCACCCCCTTATAAACTGAAAAGTCAGTTTGCTAGCTGGCCACTGAACATTCAATACATTGTTAATGACTGTTTTGGTCCATGATCCATTTAAAAAATGGAGCACCTAATTTCTTGACTAAGTCCACATGGGTATTTGAACATGCTTTTCCAGAAGACCCTACTTCAAGATTTTGTGGAGTGGAAAATTGCAAGATATTTGGAACAAATGAAGTGCTACCTACGCAGGACCTAAACAAACCATTCACGGTTAGCAAGAAGTATCTTGTGATCAACTAAATAGCTAGTTTTTGATGAGACTTTCTTTACTCATATGAGTCCTTTAAACAATTATCTACATCAGTGTCAAACCAGGGAGAGTTTAAATTTCTGATCATCAAGAACGCTTCAGTGGTAGACTGAGGAACATCTCTTAAGTTAATTGGAATTGTACCTGAGACACACCAGTAACCACAACAGTTTTGAACCCACTTATTTCTATTAGTGAGCTGGACGGCAAGGTCAGGTGGTAAGTTGCATTCACATTTGAGACCAATCCAAGGCAATCACAGAATGATTTCAATGGTTGACCCCACATCCACTTCTAATGTTTCTAGTGAGATGGATTGAACTCTCAGAGCTAGAATGTTCACAGTTTTTGATGGAAAAGAAAACACCAAAAGGCCTTCACCTCCATTCCTCAAGTCATCTATGTGGATTGGAATTAATCTGCATGTCCTCATCTGTTTATCTGAATAACTGAATTACAATTCAAATTGGAAAACATTGGAAGTCATGAACACCTTACTCTTCTTTCTCCATAAAGACTAGGATCAAGAGTCTGTATTTTTTTCAGGGAGATTCCCTTTTATAACCTTTCACAAAACATTGGAGTAATTTTCCATGTTTCAAAATAGTCTCCTGTGTTTATGAACTTTGGCATTTGCATTAATTACAACGTTTTCTTGTTTTAGTTTTATCTTCTTAAACTAAACTTTGGTGTGAACCATTAGGGGGCATATTTATGCTCTGTGTGCGCCGGAATTGTGTCTTTTTTTTGACGCAATTCTGACGCAAAACTAACTCCATATTTATACTTTGGCGTTAGACGCGTCTAGCGCCAAAGTCCATGGAGTTAGCGTCATTTTTTAGCGTGGACACCTACTTTGCGTTAATTATATGCAAGGTAGGCGTTCCCGTCTAAAAAATCGACTCCGAGGTATGTGCGTCGGATTTATACTCCTGGGCAAAATTCACGGCCGGGAGTGGGCGGGTCAAAAAAAATGACGTACGGCCGCTTTTGTGACGTTTTTTAGCGCCTGCAAAAGGCAGGCGTTAAGGGACCTGTGGGCTCTGAAGGAGCCCAGAGGTGCCCTCCCATGCCCCCAGGGACCCCCCCTGTCACCCTTGCCCACCCCAGGAGGACACCCAAGGCTGGAGGGACCCATCCCAGGGACAATAAGGTAAGTTCAGGTACGTTTTTTTTTTTTTTTTTTGGGGCATAGGGGGGGCCTGATTTGTGCCCCCCTACATGCCACTATGCCCAATGACCATGCCCAGGGGACATAAGTCCCCTGGGCATGGCCATTGGGCAAGGGGGCATGACTCCTGTCTTTGCTAAGACAGGAGTAATTTCTATGGGGGTTGGGAGTGAAAAAAAATGGCGCAAATCGGGTTGAGGCGAAAAAATTGCCTCAACCTGACTTGCCCCATTTCTTGACGCCCAAGCCCCATATCCCCCTACGCCCGCGCTGCCTGGTGTACGTCATTTTTTTTAACGCACACCAGACGGCGCCGGTGGCTAACGCCGGCTAACGTCATTCAATAAATACGGCGCCCGCATGGCGCTTCAGAATGGCGTTAGCCGGCGCTAATTTGTTTGACGCAAAACTGCGTTAGCGCAGTTTTGCGTCAAAAAGTATAAATATGGTCCTAGATTCTTTATTTCATAAATTATGAAAATTTGGTTGTGATATTACTTATAGCAACTGCCTTATTTCTGTGTTCCAGCAACCAAACATATTTCAAAGGACCCTTATGGAAGCCTGTTTTCCTTTATGGACTGAACTTTAGGAAATAGCTCAACAACTATTTTCTCACACTGATGCCAAAAAATTAAAAGTGAATCAGTGTGGGCTTAACAATAGCTAAACTTATCCAGCAATACATGCACATGTTACCTTACCAAGTGCAAGTTTCATACTTTTCTTTTTAATTGTTGTTAATCGTGACTTCTGATTTTTCTTTTTTTTACAGAAATGGTGGTTGATGGGGTCACCCTGTCTGCACCATCAGCAACTACCATGAGGGAAATATAAAAATTAAGAGAACTCCTGTAAAGCCCTACAGTGAGGTCAGAGCTCTGAAAGTATATTAGAAAGTGAGACATGCGAGAGATGTTCCCTGTGATATAATCTGAAGATGAGTGAATGTCACTGAGGGGAAAGGTACCCTGAGTTATCACCCCCTTCACTACATTCTTAGTACACATGAACTGTCATTTAGAAGACTGGAATTGAAGGACAGAAAGGATGTGAGGTAGCCATAGGTAGCCATAGAGGCAGAGACAAACAGGAATTCCTTGTCACCCTTAAAGAGCAATAGTGGCTCATTCGATGAACATGAGAAATCAAAAAAGGAAGTGGCAGCTCATTTGCTATCAGTGAAGATTTAAGTTTCAGAAAGGTTTTTATGCTCATTTAAAAAAAATTGTACTGGGAGATAAGGTGTTGAGAAAATTAACTCCAAACAGCACAGATGCAATGCAGATACTATAATGGGAATATACTATACATTACTTGTACAATAAGGGCATTCTGATGAGAATGTTTGGGAAAACCAATGACCTGAATAAACTCAATGAGCTCAATCAACGGTTGAATTAGGGTAAGCAATCTTAATAAAAATCATGCTTTTCTGCAAGGTAGCCTACTTTGACTAACAGTTTGGTAGATTACATAAACATTTAGCTGCCTGAGCTCCATGACACTGCCAAAAATTTTGCTTTCACAAAGGACTAATAGGTATGTCCACAGAAAGCCCCATCATTAGGCCCATCCAAACCTAAACTGTATGAAAGTGTGACCTAAGACTTCCAAGGGAAGCTGGTGATTATTAACCTATATTGATCATAGAGATAGAATCAGATCGATTTCCTCTGAAGGGAGTATGGGAAAAGTATTGTATGGTACCTCCACCTGCTACATTCATTACAGCATTTCAATTGCTTACCTGTGTTCTGGCAATCATTAGGGTCACACTTAGAGCCCACAATAATTAGTGCAAGATCTTCTTTTGTTATTGCTAGAACGTGTTTAATCCAAATAACTCTCAGGACTTTTTACCAGCATCAGGCAGTTGATTGATTGGTGGACTTGCATTACCTTGCTCAAATTCAAAACTGCTGAATCTCCTGCCTTATATACCTACCCTCCTGTTCATAATGCTATTCATCATTGATTTACCTAGTGCCATCAGGTTGCGCTCCACTGTTTCTTCTTCTTGGTTTCTCTAAGCGAGGAACATAAATATTTTATGTTTATCCAAAAGACAGCCAAAATGTTGGTTAAGTGGAGGTGAAGAGATGTAAGATCATATACATTTAGGGTACTCCATCATAAGGTGTACCAATCATTCAAGCGACAAATTGGCTTAATTCCACAAGGTCTGCTATAAGGGCACAACCAATCTGCCTCTCCTATCAATCATTTATTTTATGATTGCTTTTAACCCTGTACAGCATTCATCTGCCTTTTTGCTAGGTTGCCACTCTAGAAATAATACATACATACAAACATAAAAGGTCACCAGATACTCACATAATAAAAGGTTAGTGTGTAATAGGAACAGTTTTGGAGATATTCATGTCTCAAATCTTAAATTTAGTACACTTCAGGAACTACTACTGTTACATGAAGTATTTATTTTTTCAGGAATATGCCAATACAGTTTAGCAGTGTAGCACATGTTACCTAACACTCAGATGTTAATAGGATACAACTTAACACATGTACCACCCACCATTTAAGATTAAGGGATGATAGGAAAAATAAAATAGTGAATAGTCTTCTCATAGTCCACATATGGCTACCACCAAAACTGATAATGCACAATAGTAGATGGGGAAGTTGAGTATTTAAACACAGATATGTTCCCTACAGTATTTTGCATGGTCTAGGACATTCTTTGCACACAAAGAAATGCATCAGGTTAACTGTATGTTGACTTACATCAAAGGATAAGCATAAGGGTAATCAGCATGAGCTGCTCCTCCTAAATAGACAACATCTACAGAAAAAGTAATTGTCATAGCCTTCTGCAATACCAAGACAATCCAGTCCCCATTTCTCAGAAGGTTAGGATTAGGCTATTTTCTATCATTATGCTGATTTTGAGCCAAACGAAAGAGATCCAAGAGAGAGTATTTGAAACGTTTTTAGTATTTTAGATGCTAGGAAGCAATGAAATCAACAGAGCCAAGAAAAACATTATTTTAAGCAATTGCTCTACAGAGAGCTTGCTAGCAGAGGTTGATAGCTGTGGCCATAACCACCCCACACACTAAATAGGGGTTTATTATACTGATGGTATTCAAGACTTTACAATTTGATTTACAAGCCCCTCTTTGTTAGACTTACAGTGTTACTGGAAAAGTTGACACTATTACCCTATAAAAAGGTGTGATACAGTTCAGTACAATGTTTTTTAAGGGGAAAGCCCAATTCCTAATATCCTATATCATTCATACTATCAACTCAGAAACTTATCTTGATCCTGTAAAATAGAAAAATGGAGGTCCGATGGATCATGTTATAGAGACTAGATGGAAGTCAATTGTTGCGCAAACTAAGAGTCAGGATTATCTCTACGAGGTTTGTTTGCACACCCATGTGAACTGAGGGGCATATCTATACTCAGTATGTACTGAATTAGCATCATCTTTTTTACGCTAACTCAGCGCAAACCTAACTCCATATTTATACTTTGGTGCTAGACACATCTAGCGCCAAAGTTATGGAGTTAACGTAATTTTCTGGACGTGGAAACCTACCTTGCGTCAATGAGATGCAAGGTAGGCGTTCACGTGCAGAAAATGACTCTATGACCCTTGCGCCATATTTATCCCCCATGCTAAAATCATGCACGGGGGATGGGGGCCTTAAAATAATGGTGCTAAGCTTGATTAGCGCCATTATTTAACGCATGGGTATGGGCAGGTGTTAGGGGACCCTGTGGGCCTTTTTCCATGGTCAGAGACCATTGAAAGAACCCACAGGTGCCCTTCTCTGGCCCCAGGGACACCCCAAACCACACCAGGAAAACAACTAAGGATGGGGGGGCCCCATCCCAGGTAAGTCGAGGTAAGTAGAGGAGAGTATATACATACATATATATTTATTTTTAAGTGTCATTTTTAAGTGCCATAAGTTCCTCTACATGGCACTGGGCCCAATGGCCATGCCCAGGGTACATAAGTTCCCTGGGCATGGCCATTGGACTGGGGGGCATGACTCCTGTCTTTACTTAGACAGGAGTCATGTCCATGGAGGTTGTGTGCCGAAATATGGCGCTAATCAGGTTGGAGTCATTTTCTTGACTCTAACCTAACTAGTGCCATTTTTTGATGCACAACCTCCAATTTTCCTTACGCCTCCACCACCCGGTGAGCGTCAACTATTTTGACGTTAACTGGGCCTTACTGCTGGCTAACATCATACCATAAATATGACCCCCGACCGGCATCTTGGGATGGCGCTAGCCGGCGGTATACTTTTTGATGCTAAACTGCATTAGCGCAGTTTAACATCAAAAAGTATAAATCAGGGCTTTAGTTCAATACACCAACTCTTGAATGTGAAAGACATTTTATTGTATCCCCGCAGGACTCCAGTCAATAAATATTTGAAGTGGCGTCAGTGCTTTTGGGTTACTGATAGTCCTCTAAAGAGGAATTCAGGGATGCAGTGGGCAGTTGAGAAGCCACATTTTGCTCTTTACAATGTGTTACACACAAAATGCACTAAGATAAAGAGATTTTAACTAAAAAGCATTTTTTCAACGGTTTCATACTGTTGATTAACATATCTAAAGTAATCATGGAGAATATTACTAAAACAAATGCATGTTGTGAAAAACAAGAACAAAATTAACATGTTTACCACAGCAAAAATGTTGTCTAGAAACCTACCACCCTAAAACCTAATTCCATGTGCTGCACTATGAGAGCATGGAGCAGTGTAACTTGCATTTAGAATTTCTTAGGGAGAATCAATGCCCTGCCTACATGTTTACAGCAAAGCACTGTAAGTAATAGAAGTCACAAGTGCAGTTTTCCTCCGAAAGGAAAACACGTGTTGAAGCAGCTCCTCTCCTCCCACATTTGGCCTAAAGCCAGCTTTCAGCAGAAAACTAAATGTGGCAGCATCACAACAGTATGGAGGTTTGTCTGACAGTATCTTGCATGATAAACTAGAATGAAGGACCTCTCCTTCCAATTGTTTGGATGGGGAGCCCTTTATAGTGTATCTTATCAGAGATGGACATTTGTGACATATCCTTAGAAATGATTGATAACAAATAAGCTAAAAACACATCAATTTAGGCTACACTGTTTATATCATTGTTCTTGTCTTACCTTAAGATAGCAATAACAAGGCACTTGTTCCAGACTGATATCACATCAGGGGTCATATTTACAAGGAGCTTTCAATGCTGTTGCATAATTTTTTATGCTCCAGCGATGCACTCTTTGCTCCATATTTACAAAGTGATGCAGTGGGCTCAATATGTCAGTTTTTGTAGGTGTGTATTAAAATCTACCTGCATTAGAATCAGCTGTACCACACAGCTTATAATATGTGCAGTGTATGCTTTACCTCGCAAATTCTCACTCACAACTGATGCAGTGATGTTTACAAGTTTTGCACTGTGCCACGCATCTTTATGATGCATTGCTTTCAGCCTGTATTGCATCAAAATTCCTATGCCTCTGTAACCCAGATGTAGGAAATGTTGCAGTGGTTGTGTGTGACAGGACTCTGACAAGCTGAAGTAACTTAAAACACTGAATAAGATATAAAATCACATCTCCTCAACTATTAGTAGGTCTACACATGTAACAATCATGTTGTCGGACCCCTTGAACAACTTGGAACCATGGGACCTGAGATATTAATATCCAATGCAGCAATGCAATGAGACGCTGTGTGCTCCATGTAAGGGACAGGCCAAGATTGTCGCACACCTATAGAGGAATGGGTCCCCAAGTCCAGCCAAGCATACTCCAAAGCACAACAGGTAAGAACACACATAAGGTAAGTAACAGATGAATTGCCACATTATATTACAACATATACTGGTATCCACTCACATGCAAGTGTCACTCAACATGTCACACATACTTAGGTCTCTACGTACACATAAGTAGGCTATGTCCACTGTGATGCGACACGTAGTCATACTTGTCTGAATTACACCCAGGACCAACGTACTAGAGTACAAGGTGAGTTTTTCCATCATTTTCCACTCAATTACATTGGTCCCCACACATTAGGCTACTTGCATTAGTCAGAACTGACACCGCCTATGTTTTTGATGCCTTGCTGAAGTTACACTTGTCTTAAGTCCAACTTCAGCAATGCACCACTTATAGCCGTGATGCATTGTATACATAGTGTTGTAACCTGTCTTGCAGCAGTGCAAGTAATTTTGACACATTGTTGACTTAGCACAGCTACATTCCTTGTAAGTATGTCCCAAGGTGTCTTATCTAGATCATTGTCTGCAAGTCAGGTGCCTTATCAATGTCATTGTCTGAAGGACTTGACACTTTCACAGGTAGACATGTCAATGATTTTGCAAAGATACAGAAAATTGGGTCTCGGCTCAAGATGGAGACTGGCCTTATGGACTTTACATCACAATGGCTTCATTAAGCGGGCAGACTTTTTAATAAATGGAAAATCTGGACTTAAATCAAACCTCTGATTAACGTTGACAAGCTTTGGCTTTTGTGGTCCTATAACGTTCTTGATGACATGTTCACTCACATGGATCCTAACACCTTATGAGAAAGTAAGAAATTGGTGGGGAATTTAGTTAACATCTGTTTTATGAAGAAACTAGGGAGCTGGAATAAATATTTGCTACTAATTTTAAAAATCTATATCTATGATACCATTTCTAATAAAAGGATGAAAGAGGGAAATATAGTTTTGAGCCAGGAGATATGACAAAAAATTTAAGGGGTTAATTGTTTGATTTTGATGGGAGCATATTTTCACAAAATGTAATTTGACTCCAAATAGTATATATATATATTTGTACATATATATATATATATATATATATATATATATATATATATATATACAGGTGTCCACAGTGTTTGAATAAAATACATATTTGGTGTCCTAATCAATGTTTTAAGTGCAAAGCCATAGAAAGTGGAGACTGGCCACATATGAATTGGAAATTGTTGTAAACCGGATAGGTTTTGGAATTCTATTTTTAAATATCTAGAACATAAACTGCAGGAGCAAATCCCCCAAAGTCCTATTCTTCCTTTGTTACGCCATTGCCCCATACAGGGAACTTCATTGAGATCAAAAACTAATATTTGTTTCAATGTTGGTGGCACGATTACTTCTATTGCAGTGATGGAGGTCAAAGCTAATTACCTGTTTTACAGAATGTTTAAGAAAATGAAGAGGTTTAAAGAGAGGGAGAATCTATTCACTGTACACTCCTACAATATGAAAAAATTGTAAGCTGTGGGTTCCTTTTTAGTTGATGTAGATTAAACTGCCACATGTATAGGGGCTCTGGAGTAACTTTGGGCATGTTATAATGGAAGAATTTATGAAGTTTGTCTTTGGTATTATTGAAGAGCCTCTAAGGTCTATCTCAGTGGGATTTTTAAAGCTGTGTGTAGGAGGCTGGCCTGCGTTGTAGTGGGTACCTTGGGTACTTATACCAGATCCAGTTAGCCCTTATTAGTGAAGTAGTAGTGTTCTAGCAGCTTAGGCTGAGAGAGGTAGCTATAGCAGAGCAGCTTAGGCTGAACTAGGAGACATGCAAAGCTCATGCAATACCACTTATAGTTACACAGTACTTATACACAAGTAAAGACAATACTCAGTGTTACCAAAAATAAAGGTAGTTTATTTGGGTGACACAGTACCAAAAATATCTTAGAGGCAATACTCCTTCTGAAGGTAAGTATTATACACAATATATACAGTAGAGACCAAAATTAGACAAGTAATTAGTCATAGAATAGTGCAAACAATAGGAAATGCTATAGAATGAAATGGGAGAAAATTGGTCTAGAGGCAGCACAAACCATATACTAAGAAAGTGGAATGCGAATCAAAAATTCCCCCCTAGACAAGTGTAGTGTGTGAAGAATCGCTGGGAGGGTAAGAATACAGTAAAGGTAAGTAAATTACCCCCCCCAGAGCCTAGAAAAGCAGGAGTAAAGTATGGCAAGTTTCCTTAGACACACTACACCTCGTGATATGGATTATTGCAATAGCCAACCAAGTCCTGCAAACAACAACTGCTGGATTCCTGGACCTGAAGACCTGAAAAAGAAGGGGACCACGTCCAGAAGTCGAAAGAAGTTCCGGGAAGGACAGGAGCCCCTGCCAACCCAGAAAAGGGTGCAAAAGAAGAGTCCCTGGTTGGACGAAGACTGCAGAAATGCACCCTAGGAAGATGCCAGTGGGTTCCTTCATGATGCAAAAGATTTCCCATGATGTGAAGATGGATGCAGATGTAATTTCGTGTTGGTTATGACAAATGTGCATTTTTCATCAAAATGGCTCTGGCTGGTCCCAGGAGGGACCTGGGGGCCTCAACTCTGTGTGAGGAAGAAGAGTGGGCTCTCAGCACTTTAGAGAGCCCTCAGGATGCTAGACAGCCCCCATGGGAGCCCCAGGACACGGGGACAAAGGAGGTGGAAAACGCAGTTGGTGCAGCACTACAAAGAAGGGTCCCACGCCGCCAGAGGTCAACTGAGCGAGATGAGCGTCACAAGATAGAGTGCTCGAGACCTGGGCCAGGCTGTGCATGAAGGACTTTTGCAAATAGTGCACAGAGGCCTCAGGAGGTGAAGAAGGTGTGGTGCACAGGGGTACTGTCGTCCTCAGGGAAGGCCAGGTCTTACCTCCTCCAAATTGGGTCAGCAGGACCTCAGGACAATCTATGTTGATAGGGTCCACCCTCTGTGTTTCTAGGAGCACGCTCGTCGCTGTGAGAAAAGTCCAGGAGTACTGGTCATTGACTTGGAAGGTGCCTGCATAAGCAGGGGAGTGACTCTGTCACTCCTCTGGAGATTTCTTTGGTCCTTCTGGTGCAGACAGAGAGTCCTCAGAGTGTGCACACTGTGGAAACTGTTGCAGTTGCTGGCTGGAGCCAAAGTTGCAGATGAAAAGTATCCCTTGTGGACACTTTGTTGCTGTTACAGCGATTCCTGGAGCAGGGTGCGGCTGATCCGAGGTCAGAGGATGAAGTAGTAGTTGCAGAGGATTCCTGCTGGAAACTTGCAAGTAGAATCTGAGGTGAACCCACAGGAGAGACCCTAAATAGCCCTGAGAGGGGGATTGGCTACCTGATCAGGTAAGGACCTATCAGGAGGGGTCTCTGATGTCACCTGCTGGCACTGGCCACTCAGAGCCCTCCAGAGTGCCCCCACACCTTGCAAAGCAAGATGGCTGAAATCAGGGACACCCTGGAGGAGATCTGGGCACCACCCCTGGGGTGGTGATGGACAGGGAGTGGTAACTCCCATTTCCTTTGTCCAGTTTCGTGCCAGAGCAGGGGACAAGGGGTCCCTCAACCTGTGTAGACTGGCTTATGCAAGGAGGGAACCATCTGGACCCTTCAAAGCATTTCCAGAGGCTGGGGGAGGCTACCCCTCCCCAGCCAGTAACACCTATTTACAAAGGGAGAGGGTGTAACACCCTGCTCCTAAAGGAAATGCTTTGTTCTGCCTTACTGGGACTGAGGCGCTTAGACCCCAGGAGGGCATAAGCCTGTCTGGGAGGTGGCAGCAGCTGTAGCTGCAGTGCAAGCCTCAGAGAGTTGTTTTGGCAGTACTGGGGGTCCATAGTGGAGCCCCCAGGATGCATGGAATTGGCTCCACAATACCAGGTTTGGAATGGGGGGACAATTCCATGATCTTAAATACCTTGCATGGCCATATTCGGAGTTACCATTGTGAAGCTACATATAGGTATTGACCTATATGTAGTGCACGCGTGTAACGGCGTCCCCGCACTCACAAAGTCCCAGGAAATGGCCCTGAACTATGTGGGGGCGCCTTTTCTAGTTCAAGTGTGCCCTCCCACTTAGTAACTTTGCACCTAACCTTCAGCAAGTGAATGTTAGACATATAGGTGGCTTATAAGTTACTTAAGTGCCGTGAAAATAGCTGTGAAATAGTGTGTGCACTATTTCACGCAGGCTGCGATGGCAGGCCTGTGGAAGGGTTTGTCTGAGTTCCTTATGGGTGGCAAAAGAAATGCTGCAGCCCATAAGGATCTCCTGGCACCCCAATGCCCTGGGTACCTAGGTACCATATACTAGAGACTTGTAAGGGGAGTCCAGTGTGCCAATTGAAATTGGTATATGAAGTCACTAGCCCACAGTGACAAATTTAAAAGCAGAGAGAGCTTAAGCACTGAGGTTCTGTTTAGCAGAGCCTCAGTGACACAGTCAAGCACTTCTGACAACACACACATTAGCCACAAACTGTGAGCACTGTGAGCACTGGGGTCCTGGCTAGCAGGATCCCAGTGAGACAGGCAAAACACACTGACATATAGGTTTTTATCTATGAGCACTGTGGTCATGGCTAGCAGGATCCCAGTGACACAGTAAAAAAACACCAACACACACTCACAAACAGGCCAAAAGAGGGGGTAACCATGCTAGAAAGAGGCTACTTTCTCACACTGTGTAATACTTGTGTATCTATCATGACTTTAAGATATTTATGAATTTGTAATACTAATATATGTCTGGATCAAAACTGTACCTCCAAAAAGCATTGTTACATCACATGCCCTGACCTTTCTATGGACTAACCTGTCTATTACCCATAGGTGCCAGCAAGACCCGACTGTATCTTATAATATTTTATAACATGGAAATTGATTATGGACATCTGTGATCCATATGTCATGCATAAAAGGAAAAGTTCAATTAACAACAGTCCAAACTGCTATACTGTATTTACTGTATTGTCATCATTAACATCTTTTTCACAAGAGTGGACACTCTACCACCTCACTCGGTCCAACAAATTATCAAAATTGTCTTTTCCTAGGTTGAAGACTCCTGCAAACACTCATCCTAATTATTGCGCTTGTTTTGCTACTTTATTCTGTGTTACTGGCTACACTGCCCTTCAACAAAAGAGAAAGACATTCAAGAGCTGGACTTGTTTATTGCACAATACCTTGCTGTCTAAAATGGTGTGAGTAAAAACTGATAGTCATAGATCTATCATTCTAGTGAATCCTAGTCAACATTTCATTAGGACCATAGGAAGCTTTTACTCTAATATCACCATATACATAATACCAAATGCATTTTCTCATCTGTACAATGATATACAACATCAAAATACAACAATTGTAATTGCATCTGTTTTAGTAAGGGTGAGGGCATTTGCATTGCATTTGATGTGCAAGTTATGGAGCTTCACAAAATAAAATGATGGAGGGGGTGTTGAAACTTTTCAAACACTTACCCAGTCACAGATCTGGGTTTAACCTATTGATATTTTGCTTCCCGCATCACCCCAGTTCACACCCAGCTATTTGCAAATCAGTCTTGACCCTGCTCAGGTCTCTATCCATCATCCTTTTGTGTTGCTAAAGTTGCCCTAATCGGGAAGGGTATGTCCAGATGTGGGGCTTGTGCTCACTGTGCCACTGGATTCAAGCTAGCCTGGCTAATGAAGGGTGATACCCTGAAACCGGTCCCAAGATGCTTGTTTCCGGTCCAGGGAGAACCTAACCTGGCAGTTCACGCTGGACTTTTCCCATGTAATACAGGGACAAGACTGATTTGCATATGGCTGGGTACAAACTGGGGTGACATGGTAAGCAAAAGAACAATGGATTAAACCCTGATCTATGACTGGGGATGAGTGTTTGTATTGGTCAGCACTCCGTCCATCATCCTTTTGTGTTGCTAAAGCTGCCCTAAGTGGGAAGAGTATGTCCAGATGTGGGTTCCGTGCTCACTGTGATACTGGATTTAGCTAGCCTGGATGATGAAGGGTGATAACCTGAAACCGGTCACAGGATGCTTATTGGTGGTCCAGGGAGGACCTGGCCTGGCAGTTCTGGCTGAACTGTTCCCATGAGGATATGCATATGGCTGGGTCCAAACTGGAGTGGCATGGTGAGCAAAAGAACAATGGATTCAACCCAGATCTGTGACTGGCAGTGAGTGTTTGCATTGTCCAGCACTCTCTCCATCATCCTTTTGTGTTATTTGAGTTATGGAGCTGTCATATACTCAACACATGCTCCTGCTTCTATAAGTGGTGGCTATTGATGAAGATCAGACCCTTTGTAAGGCAAGGTGGAGTGGTTTACTCTTTTAGAGTAATAAACTATCTTTTACAAAGCCATGTGAATGTACCAAGATGTGGGATTACCAGAAGGCTCTATATTATCAGAACTGCTATTTTGCTGCCCTGAGTTTTCAGGCAACAGATCAGTGCATTCTAGATTTGGAAACAATGAAAATGAGGATTTGTAAAGCAAAGGGCAGAACTGGAAAAGCTGTAACTTAGTGATCAATCTGCAACCTGATATTTTCAAAATAGAAACAGCTGTATAGGGCACGTCACCAATGCACTATAATTGAGTTCAAACAAAACTGCAGGCTTCTGCCAGAACAAAGAAAATAAATAGGTATTAAAAAAATCTTTCTACTTAGCCAAATGTCAAACTATATTTTTGTCAACTGCCTTCAGAGCTACGGTTAGCAAGTAAATGTTAAATGACTGTCTAGTTGGTAATGACATCATCATTTTAGTCTAATCCTTTTAAAAAATGCCATGAAGAGTGAATCAGGAATATTACATGTGTAATCTGATTTCAGATACATGAATCTTAAAAGGCAGCTTCAATGCATTGCATTTTCACGCCGGTAGATGCACCTGATGTTCCAGATTCCTGAGCATTAATTTTCCTCTTACATTGCTTACAGGTAAATAAGATGCAATCAAGCCTCGACTACACCCCTTTTTTATGCCCCGTAGACTGACATTGAAATGATTCTTCTATCTCTATGCCAGAGCTCTTGTACTTGTTGAATTAGCAAATCCCATCTTTGGGAACATTATAGAAACATTTGAAATGTTCTCAAAATACCAGTATGGGAGGATGTGGTAGATGGAGTAAAGGAGTGTGAGTATTTTAATGGATTATTACATTGCATGAAGATCAAAAAAGGCAACTAAAAACAGGATGAAAGTCCTTTTCACAGATTTGTAATGTTGTTCCAGCTACCCCATCAGTTACCCCGGCTATCCCTGTGTTCCTCCTTTTTGCCTGCCTCCCTCCACTTTTTGGACACTGCTTTACTGGTTTTAGGACTCTGCGCACTTTACCACTGCTAACCAGTGCTAAAGTGCATATGCCCTCTCCCTTAAAACATGTTGACATTGGTTTATACCCAATTGGCTTATTTAATCTACTTGTAAAACCCCAGTAAAGAGCACTACATGTGCCCATGGCCTGTAGAAATGCTACTAGTGGGCCTGCAGCACTGATTGTGGAACCCACATAAGAAGCCTCTTAACCATGCCTCAGGCCTGCCATTGCAAGGCCTGTGTCTGCAGTTTCACTGCCACTTCGACTTGGCATTTAAAAGTACTTGCCAAGCTTTAAAACTCCCCTTTTTCTACATATAAGTCACCCCCAAGGTAGGCCCTAGATAACCCACAGGGCAAGGTGGTATGTAGATTAAAGGCAGGACATGTACTTGTGCAATGTATATGTCCTGGTAGTGTAAAACTACTAAATTCGTTTTTACACTGCTGTGAGGCCTGCTTCTTTCATAGGCTAACATAAGGGCTACCCTCATATACTGTTTGAGTGGTAGATTCTGATCTGAAAGGAGTAACAAGGTCATATTTAGTATGGCCAGAATGGGGATACGAAGTCCTTCTGACTGGTGAAGTTGGATTTAATATTACTATTTTAGAACTGCCACTTTTAGAAATCGAGCATTTCTCTGCACTTAAATCCTTCTGTGCCCTAAAATCCACGTCTGGCTGGTTAGTTGACAGCCCCCTCATGCATTCCACTCAGACAAACCCCAAACACAGGATGCTCAGTCACACTTGCATATATATGCATATTGAATGGGTCTTCCTGGGCTGGGAGGGTGGAGGGCCTGACACTTACATGTCAAAGCACAGTAGCCTGCCCTCACACAAAGCACTGTCACACCCCTACTGGGAAACTGGCAGACAGAATGGAACTGAAAAGGGACCTTGTGCACTTCTAAGCCACTCTTTGAAGTCTCCCCCACTTCAAAAGCACATTTGGGTATTTAAGCAGAGGATCTGACCCTGCCAACTCAGACACTTCTAGACAAGATACCACAAGAATCGACGCAAAGCCGAGCCAGAAGGAAGCAGCCTGACTTCCTAACAGGAATCGACGCAAGCGCCAGCTATGGAGAAGAAATTTGCATGCATCGGCCACCGGATTGTCGCAGCTCCTGTGTCTCTGTCCTGCATGCCCAGGATTTCAATGCATCTCCCCGGGGCGTCCAAAAACCCCGTAACCCGAAGAGGATCCCAGTCTACATGCCGGAAATCAACTCAAAGCCTGCCCTGCGTGAAAACTCAATGACGCACTGTCTGTGTGTGCTGGAAAATCAATGCGCACCTCCCTGTTTTCCACGCATCTCCTCCTCTGCGGCCCCTTGCATAAAATTTAAACGCAAACCAGGTACTCTGTGCTTGAGAGAGGCATTTGTTGCTTTTTAAAAACTAAGGGGGTGATTCCAACGGTTGGGGACCGCGGGAGCACCGCCAACAGGCTGGCGGTGCTCCCAAGGGCATTCTGACCGCGGTGGTATGGCCGCGGTCAGAAACGGAAAACCGGCGGTTCCCCGCCGGTTTTCCGCTGCCCTGAGGAATCCTCATGGCGGCGCAGCTTGCTGCGCCGCCATGGGGATTCCGACCCCCTCACCGCCATCCTGTTCTGGCGGTTGTGACCGCCAGGAACAGGATGGCAGTGAGGGGTGTTGTGGGGCCCCTGGGGGCCCCTGCAGTGCCAATGGCATGGGCACTGCAGGGGCCCCCGTAAGAGGGCCCCTAAAAGATTTTCAGTGTCTGCCATGCAGACACTGAAAATCGCGACGGGTGCTACTGCACCCGTCGCACCCTTCCCACTCCGCCGGCTCCATTCGAAGCCGGCTTCCTCGTGGGAAGGGGTTTCCCGCTGGGCTGGCGGGCGGCCATCTGGCGGTCGCCCGCCAGCCCAGCGGGAAACACAGAATAACCGCAGCGGTCTTCTGACCGCGTAGCGGTATTCTGTTGGGGGAACTTTGGCGGGCGGCCTCCGCCGCCCGCCAAAGTTGGAATCACCCCCTAAAGTCTTATTTGATCATTTCCTACAGTGATAATTCAAAGTGTACATATCAAATCTTAATCGTTTTGACCTGCATTTAACCAGATAAATATTATATTTTTTTCTAAACACTGTTGGGTGTATTTTTGTGGTGTTATACTGTGTTATTGCATGATTTATTGCACAAATACTTTACACATTGCCTTCAAAGTTAAGCCTGACTGCTCAGTGCCTAGCTACCATAGGGTTGGCTCAGGATAGTTTGGGTTGTGTGTGACTTACCCTGACTAGAGTGAGGGTCCTTGCTTGGAGAGGGGATAACCTTACTGCCAACCAAGGACCCCATTTCTAACATGTACCTTCATCACACTTCAACTTGCTTGCAGAGTTTTGCAAACCAATTATCTGGTGCTGAAGTTACCTCTGATGGCCTTGGATCTCAGAGCTAACACACTTGGCAAACAGAGCCCGTTACATACATTTACTCTGGTGGCTGTATGGGGCCTCTTATCTTCAGGCTACGTAACCCTCCAGTCTGTTCATCAGAACCTTCTTTGATCATGAGCTCCGTTCTGGTCTTGGTCCTCCTCCTAGTTCAGTCCCTAATCCTCTTTTTCTTGGCTCTTTTAGTACTCTTGGTCTTCCTCCTGGCACTGGTCCTCCTAACCCTGGTCGCAGTAGGTACTGGTTTCCTGTGCCTGGTGGTCCTGGTTCTAGCCATTCCTGGTGCTGTTCTTCCCTGATCTTGCTCTTTCCAGCACTGCCTGACCTTGTCCTTTCCAGCACCGCTTGACCTTGTCCCTTCTTTGTATTGGCCATTCTTGAAACTCCAGGCCCTGATCCCTTTATCCTAGTCCTGCTGATTCTCACCACGTTGATCCTGCTGCTCTGCAGGGCTTGGTATCACCTGGCCTTCTTGTCCTGTAGTTTCTGAGTCATTCTGGTTTGGGCCATCCTTATCTTCCTGGCCTCAGTCCCTGTCATCTTGGCGCACCTGGTACTGTATCTACTCATCCCGGTCTTCCTTATCAGATCTTCTTGGGCTGGGCCTTATCATCTAGTCTGGTCCCCTTGGTTTCCTGTCTCTGGTTGTAGGATCCTTATCACACGGGTCTCAGTACCATATATTCCAAATCCTCCTAGATCCTGCTCCCCTTGGTTCTATCCCCCAGTCCTCCCAGCTCTTTTCCTGGGCCTGCTTAATGTAGTCCTCTCAGTCCTGCTCTTCTGGTTGGTATACTCCTGGCCCTGGTCCTCCATATCCTCATGTCTCTTCTCACCTTGTTTCTCTATTAGCTTTCTTCTTAGCACTTGGTGATCCTGGCTCTTGTCATCTTCCCCTCTTCCTGTCCGTATTCTCCGTTTCCTGGGCCTCTTTATTCTCTTAACCCAGGTCTTGTTCCTCCTGTGACTCTGTGCCTTAATCTTCTTGGTCCTTTTGTGTGTGTTCTCTCTGGTACTCCTTTCAATGGCCTTCCTGGCTGTTGTACTTTTAGCTCTGGCTGCCTCGTCACCTGGTACTGTTCCTCCAAGTCCTGTACACCTAGTCTTCCTTACTCTGGTTCTGGTCTGCCTAAATCTGGTCTTCCTATTCCTGGTCCTTACAGTCCTTGTTCTCGTCCTGGTTTTCTTCCCCGTCAATCTGACCTTCTTCATCCTGGCACTCATTGTTTGAGTCTGTTTATGACTAGTCCTCTTAGTCCTGGTCCTTCCAGCCATTCAGGTGCCACCAGGCCCCTTCTCCTAGCCCTTACTGCTCCTAACTGGTTCTCTTGACCCTTGTCCCCTTGACTTGGTCCTTCTGATCCTCATTGACTTGTTCATCAGATTCCTGGTACCCTTGCTCTTGTCCTGCTGATCCCTTTGGGCCACCTGGTCTCTCACGTCTTAGGCATAGCCCTTTTAGTCCCTGCCCTTCTGGTTAAGGTTTTCCTGGTCCTCCCAGCGTTATGTATTGTCCTTGAGGTCCTTCTGGCACAATGCCTACTGGTCTTGGCCCTCTTGATCTAGCTTCTCTTGTTTGGGACCTCCCAAGTATGGTCATTTTGGTCCTGATCCTCTTGGCCATCCAAGTGTAATTCCTGTCTTCTTGGCTCTAGATGTTCTAGCTGTCCTGATCTTACTCACCATGGTCTTACTAACTCTAGGTTCTACTTTTTATTTTGCATTTGGTACACTGGGCCCAGATCCTCAGTTCCTAGTCTCCCTGGCATGCCAGGGTCTGTTTCTGTTACTCTTGGTCCTACTACTTCTAGTCCTTATTGCTCTGGTCCTCCTGAATAACTTGGCAATCAATGCCTTGTCTTCCTTGTTTATATTGGTCCCCTGGTCCCACTAGGCAATGTCCTCATTCTCCTAATCTACCTAGTTTTTTCTGGATCTGGTCCTCATCCTCTTGGCCTGTTGTTTCTGTTCCTTGTTTGCATGGTTGTGTACCAAATGATCAAAGTACTCCTTGTTCTCATCATCCTAGCCCTGCTCATCCTGTTACATACCCTCCTAGCTGTCCTTTTATCATTCTCAGATCTGCGGTCATCCTGACCATGATATCCCTTGTCCTGCTTCACCTTTTCCTCCTTACTCTGTTCCTCCTTGTGTACCAGGCCCTAGTCCTCTTTGCTCTGAGCTTCCCGGACCACTTGCTACTGGCCTCATTGGTCCTGTTAGAACTCTGGCTCTGTTTGCCTGAGTCCCTATTTTTACTCATAGTATTTATAATACTTGCCTTTATTGTGATTTAATGCCTACTAGAACTGATCCTATTGGTCCTGGCCCTTGTAGTTTGGGTTTTTCTGGGTCTAGTTCCCCCAGAGCTGGTCCTCCTAGTCACCATAATACTGATCACCTAGGTTTGGGTTGTTATGGTCTATCTTGTTGTTCTCCTCTCATGCTGGTCATCATAATCATTATCTTCTAGCCACCCAACTCCTTCCTGGTTCCTTAATCCTGGCTTGGTTCTGCTGGTCCGAGTAGCCTGCCTGGTGTCCTAATCCTCCTAGTTTGTGTCCTCTTGGTTTGGGTAGTCCTATTACTCCTGGCTATGTTGCTTGTCCTCATATTTCTCCTGATACCTGTACCGACTGGCTCTGGCCCGCTCCATCCTGGTCTGCTTGTTGAGGTCCTACTTACCCTTGTCAATTTTGTCTTGGTCTGCATGGCCGCCCCTGTGCCTTTCTTGGCTGTAGTTGGTCTTGTTATATCTGATCTTCTCAATTAGGTCCTGTTACCCAGGATGGCCAATTTGTTTTACTTGATAGTCCGGAACCTGGTCCCCTTTGGTTGTGATCTTCATGGCTCTCTTGGCCTTGTTTCATGTTTGCCTGGACGTGACCCTACAAGTAAACCTAGTCCTCCTATTTCGGGTCTTCCTATTGCCCTTGGACCTGATTCCTCTGCTTTTTCCAGTCCTTGTCTCATATTCCTACTGGTTATTGTCTTTCTGGCCCTGATCTTAACAATCCTCCTCAATCTGGACTTAGTCCTCCTGCCCGTAGTTCTCCAAGTCTTCCTGTTTCTTGTCCTCATAATTCTTCAATAACTTGCCCTGGCTCAACAGAGCTCATCTTAGCCTTTACTAGTTCTGATGCCAGGAATTCCTGTTAGTGATAGCCATACAACTAATAGGTGCTGATCTTTCAAGTCCTGATTCCTCTGGTGTTATTCCCAGGTACTCCTGCCTCTGGTTCCATGGTGTCCTCTATCATTTTCCTCCTCACGGTGACCCTTGTGAGTTTGGTCTTCCTCATCCAGCTTTTCCTGGTTCTTTTCCTCCTCAACCACTTGTTCCTGGTTCCCTATGGCTTTGATCACTCAGGTCCTCAAGAACTAGGTCTCCCTAGCCCTTGGTCTCCTTGTCCTGGTCCTGACTCTGGTTGTCCTAGGACTCCTGGTGGTCCTCCTCCTATTCATTTCCCTTCTGCAGTTGACCATTGTCCTCCTTTTTACCCCAAGTCCCTCCATAATGGATTTAATCAGGCACATCCTCCAAGTCTGTCACTTAGATTTCCTTTTTCTTTTTTTTTTCCATTTTTTTTGCTGAGACAACATTGTCAAGTACAGAAGAGCAGTAACAGTGGAAGCCCGCCCAGTGCTCCCAGACTGCAGCAGGAACTTAGCCACAAGAACGGAGTTGCCTCTAGATGTCTGGGTGAGTTGTGGGTCATTGTACATGAATGCACAACTGAAAGCTTTGCAATGGAGGTTGAAGGCAATGCAATTTTCTGACACTGCCTCAGAGTGAGTTTAACAAGCATTTAGACAACATGCTCTTTGAAGGAAATGTCTGCTTTTGCTTGATCCTCCCAAAGTTTTGATCTGATTTTGAACCGATGCTGCTGTTTTTTTCAACTTTGAAAGTGCAATGAGATCTGCTAACCAGATCTCAGCACCAGTGCTTTGACCCTTAAAAGTGTAGATTGGCTATACCCACTGGTATAACTTTACTAATGTATAACTCCATAGTATTTGGTACAAGAAGTACCAAGTGCCTGAAAGCTAAAGTGTCCTTCAAGGGCTGCATCACTGAATGTGTCATCATGGCTGACAACATGAATGCATGTCACCAGGCTTGCCACTGTAGATTTGCAGAACAGTTTTAAACTGTTAATGACTCTGTCATCTAAACTAATGGCCCAAAACTCACTTTTAAATATAGGACACCTATACAGCCGGCCTTTGAAGTAGAGCAGTGTGCCATGTATTAAATAGCAGGACATGTATATTACATGTTGTAAAAGGAAAAACCTCAAATTGTCATTTTTACTGTGGAAGGCTAGTAGACTCATTGGCGAGTACAGGGTTACATGCTGACCAAACAGCTGTACTAACTTCTGAATGGGAGTACTAAAGTTGGTACTTCAAAGTATCAAATTAATCATCACAATAATCATTACTATATGCACATGTCAACTTTAATGTAGCTTTTAAGTAAATGCAACTCTTGGAAGGTTTCTGCTTGACAAAGTTTTCCGGTGTCCACATGCAGCTGCGGGACAAAACACGGCCTTCTGCCCTTCTGGGGTTAGACCTGTCATCTCAGGGCGGTTTCTTCCCAAACGTGTTGACTTATTCCTGCATTTATTTGCTGATCTTGTTTTTGTTCCCCTTTGGGCTCTATGCCCTACTGCTGACCAGTGATAATTGACTTGTGTTCACTCCCCTAAACATGGTTCAATTGGTTAAAACTTGATTGGCATATTTAATTTACTCATACAGCCGTTATAGTGTGGTATATCATATACCCTGGGCCTGTAAATTAAATTCTAGTAGTGGCCCTGAAGCACATATTGAGCCTGCCACTTATGCAGCTCCATAAAACATGTCCACGGCCTGCCATTACAGCCTGATTGCAGTTTTAAACTGCCAAATCAACTTGGCAATATAACCCATGTGCTAAGACTTAAATGCCCATTTTATTGCACAAAGGTTTCACCTAAGGGTGGCTTAGGTAGCCAATAGGTCAGGGTGCACTGTAATTGAAAGTTTAGACATGTACCTTTAAGTTTTAAATGTCCTGAGAGGGAAACACTCCTAAATTAGCTTTTCACTACTGTCAGGCCCATCTGTCCCATAGGATAGCCTTGTGTTATTTTATTACAAATAATAGGTATTAACGTTTGATTGGGAATAGATAAACATGGTCTTTTATGATAAATTCAGATTGAATTCACAATTTTGAAAAAAGCCACTTTTAGAACGTTATTTGGCTGCCCTTAGCCATGTGTGGCCTACTGCCTGCTCTGGCACACATGAGTCGGTGTAACTGACAGACTTTGTGAATTCCTACCAGGCAGTCACACAACAGAGAGGGATTGGGTGTGATTGAATGGGCCATCTCTTGGCAGGATGTGTGCAGAGCTGGGCAGAGCTCCAATTGTGACTGAATAAGCTGCGTCCTGCTTTCACACAATGGACTTATCACCACTGCATTGTTCATGCAGCCAGCCTGAAGCTAGGGTAAGGGAGGCATGAAACTTAAAGGGGAATTCTCAACAAAAAAACTCTCCTACTTCAAAAAAAGAACTAGGTATAAAAATAGGATCTTCACACCCACTCTTTAGTTGACTTTCTGCCCCTGAGAAAGGACTCTCAGAGGACTGCCTGCTGCTGCGGCCTGCTTTGTACTCCACAAGACTACTTTGCTGCCCCTAAAAGGACTGCTTTGCTGCGTGGAGCTTGCCTTTAACCCTCAGAGGCTAGTCTTGCTGTTTGTGGCCTACATCTTTACCTGAACCCAGGAGTACCAGGGTTGGTTTGCTAGCCTCCGGTTCAGAGCCACAGGGACATAAAATGCTCCCACCATCTTGAACCCACACCTGAACCCAGTCTGGGTGAGTCCTAAATACCCTGGTGGCATCCTTCCAGTCATGGACCCTTGGTTGTGGTGCTACAGGTGCCCTTATAGCCAAAATCCAAAATATGGCTAAGCAAAAAACTGCTCAGAGAACTGGGGGAAAACCAGGACCAACATGTTCATCTATCCGCACAAAGTTGGCTTGACTTTGGGGCTGCTCCCACCACATTCGTCTTCACAGCAGCAAATCCTGTTCGCCAAAGGGGTATCTGACTTTGAAGAAGTGTCTTCGGCTAAAGCCTCCTTCCTTGTTTCACTGGAGATTTTCAATTTCTTAAAAAGTGACTGTTGCAAATGGGATCTGCCCATTCAGTACAGATGTTTTTTTTTTTTTGCTTTTCGAGTCACTGGGTTTCGGACTTTTTACTGTGGGTGAGTCTCACTACATATGTCTCATCTATGGTAATCACATGGCAAATGGACTGTGTGTGTTTGCTGGCTGTGCCTGCCTTTTCAGATAAGGCAGCTATGATGCAGAAAGGGTAAGGGGTACTTGGCTGGTTAAATATGAATACATGGACACACATATTTGTGGGCTGGGTGTGGGACGGTCCTGTTGTGTGTGGTCCAGTAACTGCACACAGGTAGCTTGGCGCAGGGGTCGTTCTGCAGGATTAGATGTTGATCTGGGTAGGCCTTATAATGTTAGTGCGTTGTAACTGGGAAATTCAGTGTGACTTGCTGTTTTGTCTCTAGAGACCCTATATTATAAACATCCTTAGAGTGCAGTTTTGCATCTGTTCGGCCTAGAAGGACCAATGACGTATCAAGCTGGGGTGTAACCTGTGTGAGAAAATCAAATATGCAAGTTCCACAAAGATAATTGTACAACTTATGGGTCATCCAGGTTTATCATATTTCTGTAGCTGAGCTCAGGATCAGAGCCCAGTCCTTTTGTCGCACTGCCATGCCAGAGTAGTTACATTTATTTCCAGTAGCAGGAACAAAGGCATCTCCACATAAAGTGAGCGATCTCAGTGCTTAACTCAGCTCCTGATGAGTAAAGAGGTGGGCAGAATGATCTAGATCAATTAATCAGTGTTCACACTGTACCAGGGATGAACCTGTCCAAGCCCACTGAACATAGGAGGGGGCTCTCCTTCGAAACCCTAGTGAGGAAGGTCCTGGCAGTGATGTCAGCATGGGTGGAATTGATGCTCCCAGAGTAGCTGTAACTATTGACTCCTGGAGGATGCTATCTTGAACTGTCCAAGCAAGCTGTACAGGGGGTTCAGACAGAGGTGGAAAGGTGGTGTGACCCATTGGTCAGAGGTACCTGGCTTCTTGAATCCCATTTTCCCTTTTAAAAACACTTACACAAGGGGGAGATTTTCTCCTTACTGTTGAGTTTTCTGCACTTTGCTGCTGGACCCCATGGCTGCCATAGATTACTGGAAGGAACAACCCCCTGATGCCCACAAATGACAAAGGACTTGTGCAAGGTGACCCCAGGGCCAGTGGCTCTCCCAAGGGCCAATAAGGCTGCCCAACTTAAATCTCCTAAGGACCAGGTGAGGGAAAGCCCTGGACTTTTGTGCCCAGAAACAAAGACCAGAAGGAAGGCTGGTGCAGGGAGACAGGAAAACCAGCTCCCTGGACAGTATACCGAGGTGAAGAGGTCTACTGCAACTGCTCCTGGTGGCTAGGGCTCACTACCAAGAGTAAAATGAGCCCAAGATTGTCATGCCCAATAGGGCCTGAGTTACAGCATTTTAAAGACTGGCAGTTTTTGACCTTTCTTCTGACACTGGAGCGCTTGGGGATCTGCTGTTTCTCCTACAAATATCCCTGAGGTGGGCCAGGGCGCAGTGGTTGGCACAGGACTTGTAATCTGTGGGAGGCAGCACGCGTGGTGCCCTCTCCCTGTTAACTAATTTTTCACGCCGGGGCTGACGCAAAACTGATCTGGGGTCCCTGGACCCAAACCCTGGGACCCCAAGCAATGGACAGAGTCAAGAGCACCCCACTCTGCCCCCTGTGTACATGACTGGAGAACTGCCAAGCATGCACCCTTCTGCCAGTATGGAGCACAGCTGGCAGGAGGAGAAGAGGCAATAGAGAAGGCAAGAATGAGGGAGACATCTAGGGTCGCAGGGGCCTTGAGACTCCTCCCACAGCCCCCACCAGCTCACTCACCTTGGGGGTGTTCTGGCTGAGACCTGGCAACCCCAAAGTAAAAGGAGATCATGGCATGATACAATCTGCAAGCAGTCTGGCTCTCCTGAAAGCAGCTGAGGGCCGATACTATAATATTATCAGGTCACGAATGAGCACCCCATAATGCCCTGCATGTCTTTTTAACTTGACACATTTCCTTTGCTTGTGGTGGCCCCAGGATGGCAGGGGTACCACCAATGAAAGAAGGGAGGTGTGGCAGGGCTTTAGGAGTACAGTAACTCACCTCCAAAGAGTCTTTTTAAAGTTACTTACCCTATCTTTGTTGATCCTTGTAACCAGGACCCCTCTGAAATTTCACAAATTTTTCCAACACACTCCCAATGCTTTTTCTCTACAGCAGGGGTTTTGTGCTCTCTAGGGGCTTACTTTATGGTTGCAATTGTTGCAGCCTGAATGTGTTTAAAAGCCCATTAGGGCCTGCTTTTGTGATTGCAGTTTATGATTTAAAAGTTTATAAAAAATGCACAAACACATTTTGCTCATCTTAAAAGCTTTATTAAGATAATAATGTTGGCAATAGTTACGCTCACTGTGTATTAGTTCAATTAACAGTGATAAGTGCATGTACACATGATTTCCATTATTGATGATTGCATTTAAGTACAAAGTTATGTTCTTAACATATGGTTTGTGGATGTTTACCATTTGACCAAGCCTATAGACTTACTTGATATGTTTGTGTGACCTCTTTTGGAGGTCAAAGGTGATTCTGAAATATCATCTGTGGTGTTTCACATCTATTAATGTGTATTTCTGTAAATTACTGCATAGTATTTAGTAGTGTTCTCAAGTAATACATGTACTTCTTTTTCTAAATAGAAAGTACTGCCTGGACAATCATTTATAGAGTGTTATGATTGCTTGCCAGTGAACAGTGATTACTAACCCACACCCATCCCCTGAGTAGGCGTATGACTGCTCTGCTTCACTACCCTGAGAGAGTCAAGTGCTACAATGGGGTGCTTGGTTCCCAGTAAGGAGAAATGGAGACCTATTACGTGTGCAGGCCACACAATAACCCTATTGTCTACATTAGTGCTCAGCACTGGGATAATATCCAGGTCCGGTACCTGTTGATAACATTTGATAAGTTCATTTTTGTCACACATTACCTCTGCATTAATGTGCAGCTATTAGAGTGCAAGGGACTCAATTCAGTCACCAAGACTGATACAAACTTCATCCCCCGAGCTGATGAGCTCATTGACAGGCTGAGCACTGCCAAGTTCCTTACTACTTTTAGAGGTTGGTGAATGGTGTTCTAGTGGGGAAGGAGGATTTCTGTGCCTCCTACCTGGGTGACGTAGGTGTTTTCAGGTCCAGCTGAGAAGAACACCTGTAGTATCTCTAGCAATTGATTTATGCCCTGCAACAGGTGGGCCTGAATATCAAGGCCAGTAAGTGCCAAATAGGGCTACATGGTGGGCAGGGGCAAGGTGCAGACTTTCCAGGCCAAAATTGACAATATATTGTCCTGGCAACCCCCTAAACACAGACTAAGGTGAGGGCCTTCCTGAGTCTTACTGGATATTATAGGAGGTTTGATAAGGATTGTGGCGACATTGTTGCCCTCTTAACGGAGCTGACTTCAAAGAAGCAGCCTTAGAAGGTGATCTGGACAGAGACCTGTTAGGAAGCCTTTGACTCCACCAAAGCAATCATGCATACTGCACCTGCACTCAAGGCTCCTGACTTCTTCAAAGAGTTTTTTGTGCAGCCAGAAGCATCTGAGGATGGTGTAGAGGCTGTTGTAGCACAGTTAAACTAGGAGGGCCTAGACCAACCTGTAGCCTTCATTAGTAGAAGGTTACTTCCATGGGAACAGAGATGGAGTGCCATTGGGAGGGAGGGCCAGATGTAGGAAACGATTTGCGACTCGCAAACAGCAAAAATTGCCGTTTGTGAGTCGCAAATGTGAGTTTCCTATGCAGAAATGCATTTTGCGAGTCGGGACCGACTCGCAAAATGCATTTCCGACTCGCAAATAGGAAGGGGTGTTCCCTTCCTATTTGCGAGTCTGAGTGGTATGCAATACCATTTGCGACCGCGTACACGGTCGCAAATGGTATCGCAGTTACCATCCACTTCAAGTGGATGGTAACCCACTCGCAAATTGGAAGGGGTCTCCAGGGGACCCCTTCCAGTTTGTGAATGGACCCCAAACATTTTTTTCAGGGCAGGTAGTGGTCCAAGGGACCACTGCCTGCCCTGAAAAAAAAACGAAACTAAAGGTTTCGTTTTTTTTTTTAAGTGCAGCTCGTTTTCCTTTAAGGAAAACGGGCTACACATAAAAAAAAAACTGCTTTATTTAAAGCAGTCACGAACACGGAGGTCTGCTGACTACAGCAGGCCTCCATGTTTGCAAGTGCCTTGACTCGCTATGGGGCCGCAATTTGCGACCCACCTCATGAATATTCATGAGGTGGGTCATTGCGACCCCATAGCGAGTCGCAGTCTGTGTCTGAGACACCGTACTGCATAACATTTTGCGAGTTGCAATGACTCGCTATTTGCAAGTCGCAAAATGTTTCTTTTCTACATCTGGCCCGGAGTCCTTTGCTGTGGTCTGGGCACTGAAGAAGCTAAGACCATACCTGTTTGAGACTCACCTCCTGGTTCAGACACACTACAGGCCCCTCAGATAGCTCATGCAAAGGTGGGTTGAGAGCCCAAGCTTTTGAGGCGGTCCAACCCTACACAGAATAGACTTTATGGTGGAACATCGCCCTGGGTCTGACCATGCAAATGCTGATGGTCTTTTGAATTTCTTCCCCCTTAGTGATAAAAACTTCCAAGAGGTTGGATAGTTTTTCCCACTTTCAGCTGGGGGGTAAGGGAGTATGTGTTAGAATTGTCAGCCTTTGGGTGGTCTTACCTCAAACCTTTTGCCTTTTTCTGTTTGTTTGCTCATCTTGTTTTTGTTGGCCTTAGGAATGTACAAAGTCCAGTGCTAAAGTGCTTGTGCTCTCTCCTTCAGATGTGGTGAAATTGGATCACACTCAATTGGCACTTTTATTTACATATAAGTCCCTAGCAAAGTGGTACTACATGTACACAGAACCAGTAAAGTAAATGCTACTGTTAGGCCTGCAGGACAGTTTGTGCTACCTGCTTATGTAGCCTTTTAAACATATCTCAACCCTTCTGTTGTAGCCTGTGGGTACAGTTTTTTTTAAACTGCCAGTTTAACCTCACAAAATAAACCTTTTGCCAGGCCTAAGCCTTCCTTTTTAATACATTTCAGACACCCCTAGGGTAGGTCATAAACATCCCAGAAGGCAGGGTGCAGTGTACTGAAATAGTTGGACATGTACTTTTGACTTATACATGTTCTGGTAGTGAAAAGCTCTTAAGTTCATTTTACGGTACTACAAGGCCTGACATTGGGTTAACTTATTACATTTAATATGTGACTGTTCTGAAGTGACACTTTTAGTAAGTTGGCATTTTCTTTCCCAACCATTTGGTGCCTGTAACCTAGGTCACATTAATAGGTGTATCTGACAGTGGCTCTTTGTGTATTGCTCCCAGACAATGAGGCAAAAAGGAATAGGTGTTGGCAGGGTGGACCATCTCTGACCTGATGAGGGGGTATTAGCTGTCACCTACCACACTTTCACATCACAAAGACTCTGGCCAGCCTACTCAAAATGGTGTTTACACTAGTCTTTTGTGTCACCAGACAAGCTGGCACCAGGACATTCTACACATCTCTTGGGGTGGAAACCACCAGAAACTTCTCCTACTTCAAAGTGGGTAACAGATATTTAAAAAATGGATCCTCCGACCCATCTCTTCAGTACACCTCTGGACCTGTGGAAGACTCAGAGGTGTGCTGCTTCTACCAGAAGGACCGTACTTTGTTGCCCTGCAGCCTGAGTAAGACGGACTGTACCTGCATCTTGATCCCAGAACCACCAGACTGACTCAAAGGGCTAGTTAGCTGGCCTCCTGATCAGAGCCTCAGGGACCGAAAATGCTCCAACCAGCTTGAACCCAGTGCCTCAACTCTGTCTGCTGTCAGTTCAGCTCCCCAAGTGGTGCTACCTCAGTTCTGGACCCTTATAAGTGGGTCTGAAGTTGCCCTGCCAACAAGCTGCCATCCTGTGAGAAGGACACATCTCCTTGTAGCCATATAGGAACTGCCTAAGCGTGACTCATCTCCAACACTGTACCTCATATCACAGTGCAGAGACTCCTTGGGACCATCTCAGTGTGACACATTCACGATACAGGCATTCACATTGCAAGCTTCTCGGCGATGGCATCCTCAACACAGAAGAAGGACTCCTCATCGCATCCACGCAACTTTTTCATAAGTTGTCACTTTGTCTCAGTCTGGACCAATCAGAAAACCAACAGTTGGCACTTTGTAGTTCTAGGCACTATTTTTACTTAAATATTTAAAATTGCATATCTCTGTTTCTACTGAATGGAATTCTGTTGTTTTCATCACAAAAATGTATTCAATTCTACTCTAGTTGTTTAAATTTGTGTGGGATTTTTCTTGTGTTGTGTTTTTATTTTGATACTGTTTGAAGTACTTGCATAAATGCTGCACACGTTGCCTCTAAGTGAAGTCTGACTGCTTTTGTGTTAAGCTATCAGAGGGTTAAGCACAGGTTTAGTTGGGTTTTTGCTTGTGAGTTCACCATGACAGAAATTGCGGCTGCTGCTTGTATAGGGGGTTTCACCTCCCTCAACCTGTAGCCAAACTTTCAACAGCGAATGAGTCCCAGGTGTAAGAAAAATAGAGGCCTATCTTTGGAAGAGGTGTTACCTCTTCCTTGCAGGAAGCCAAAGGGTGACCTTCAAAGGGGGAGGGTGCCTTTGAAATGCAAATGGTGGTATTGTGAAGGGATGCCTTTTAGAAAAACCGAATCTGTACGGGGTACCTCAATCACATTTTAGTAATAGGTAAAACTTTATTGGCTCCTAAAATGGTATTGGTACATTAAAAAGCAATTTTTACATGACAACACAAACTGTCTATTAAACAGAAATGTGTACCTTATTTAACTAGAATGGCAAGGAAACACATTTGATGCAAAGTAATCATATCATCGTATTACCAGCATCCAATATCATCCGAAGTTCCACCCTCATCCGCTTTAAATACGACAATAACATGTCGATGATTCCAGCAAAACAACAAGCAATCTTTTTTTTAAATAAGGCAAGGCTATGCCGTTCAGTTGTGGCTTTCTTTCGAAATCTCATCAATTCTGAAACGTTCAGGTTTAAAAGATGTATTTTGCTGTGCATACACGAAATAGATGTTGTAGATGCGCAAGATGAAGTTTTGCTAACATTAGGAATAGAAACAGTTTGATTACATCTAAAATGCCTAAAACTCTGTTAGATGGAGATATAAACTCATTCTGACAGAGCAACTGGCTCACTTCGCTTGGTCAATCCTCGGCCTTAAATAACCACAGCTCCATCTCCTGTGGTAATATAATATTTTTTCTGATAGTAAAAACCCCAAGGACTTTTTAGTCTAGGAGTACATTCAGTACTGAATTATGGGTTATCATTTTATAAAACTGAAATTTTTCCCACTGGGAATGAAATGGCAAACACCGCCAATGACCTGATATAAATCTTCCTGAAGTAATAGGCAAACACATTAATCCGTTTAACAGCTGGTATTAAGAATGTTTGCGGTATCTGAAATTTGAGCAAAACTTTTAAGTCATAGATTTTAACGAAATGTGGTGCTCTGAAAACTAACATGTGATAGCCATACACGTCTGTATATAATTGTTAGGTAACAGTCCTACGTCTATTTTGGGTGCACCCTAAACAGCTTTCCTTTTTCAATCAGCTAGAGTGCTGAGGTAATCCATCTTGGATCTAAGAGGCTTTGGCTGGTACTGTTACATTTATAAATCACAATGTAATGCAGCACATTAAATGCATTAGCTGAAGCTATCTCTCTTGAACTTGCCATTTTCAGTAGAACAATCTCCTGCCATGTCTTACACCCTGGTATAATCAAGAGTAACTCTGGGGAATGGTTTCACTTAAGAGAACACTTCACAAATTTAGATTGTTGTTGTAGGGGCTTTATAATAGCTGTTACCTCTCAAGTGAGATAGTGGCGTGCCAGCTTTACAGCAAGAGAGAGAACTCGAATGTCAAACTGAAGCGCACTCAATGAAAGAGCCTATGATATCTTGGCTAAGCACATGATACGCGATTTGATGTCCGAATGGTTTAGGATGCTTCTGAACGCGGTTTCCATAGGGATAACCATTATATCTTGAAAACACTGTGGGTAAAACATCCACTATACACATACATTATACTGCTTGACAACTCGATCTCATGTCCCTCATCATCTACAATATCACAAGGGGAGTATAGGAGAGTATAGGTATGTATGGTAGGTGAATACAGTACGTACAGGTTGAGGAAGATGATGTAAATGTAAGATTAATGGTTATATACTATCCATGATAATATAGTGGTAGGCAAACGTTCTGGATGTGGTATCATTGTAGTGCGCTAATCTGCTATAGCCACATGTAAAGGTAAAGGAAAAGCATAAAGCAACATTGTGAAAGAAAAGTGGTAATATCTATGTCATCTGCTGACATGAAATTACGTAGCCTTTCGAATGGAATGTGAAGGCAATAGTTACCTCCCTCTCTCTCCTAATATCCTATTATCAGAAGACTTAGGGCCTGATGCACAAAGTTTCCACTTGTACAAATTAGTCTTAAATTGCCCACCGACATTTTGCAAATGGAAAGGGATTTTGCAAACCCAAGCATGTGCTAATAGGTTGGTTCACAAATTCCAAATTGCAGTCAGTCGTAGGGACTATCTCATAAATATCAATGAGGTAGGTTACAAATTATTCCTGAGTACAATTGAATTCCGTCACAGGGATGGTGGTCTGCTATGGTCACCAGACTACCATATTTATGATCACATTTTGAACAAAGTCAGCTTTTGCTTGAAAGGCAGCCTGTTTTCCTTAACTCCTCGGGTGCCCGGCACGTAACGGTTACGTCCTGCTATAGGCCCTCAGGGGGAGCGCTTGCGCTTCCCCCGATGGCCAAGCACCCCGTCACCTGGGCAGGGATGGAGGGGAATCACTTCCTCTTCTAACCCAGCCACTCTGGACCCCCTGTGGTGTATGATGACATCAGCATGCGATTGCGCGCTGACCTCATCAGAGGCTGCCCCCACCGCGCTTCCAGCGCAGATCAGAAGAGAAATGCAAAAGCATTTCTCTTCCGATCACGTGGAGGGTGCGAGAGAAACATCAAAGTAAAGGAAAGGCCTTTCCTTTGATGTCTCTCTCAGCATTTCTGCAGCCTGATAGTGAAGCTATCGGGCTGCACAAATGCCCACAAGACACTAGACACCTGGGAGTTTGCTATTTTTTATATTTACTATAAAGGGGAGGGACCCCTTAGGTAAAGGTCGCTCTTCTGGGGTACATTTTATCTTAAGGCCTTTTCTGCCTCTCCAGGGGAGGCAGAAACCTCTAGATGTCAGGGATTATTATAATTAGTTTTTACTGTTTGTTACATGTGGGGAGTGACCCCCTAGGCAAGGGTCACGGGGTCACTCCCCTGGGGGATGGGGAATTTGTTCTAAGCCATTTCTGCCCACCTATTGTAATTAAGCCGATCTGCCCCCGGGGGCAGAAACCTCTAGGCACCACTGATCCTTTTTTTAAATGCTTTTAGACATGGCAAAGTCACTTCCCTGGGGCAAAAATCTTTTTATGCCAATTTGGCCCCCCTCGGGGGCAGAAACCACTAGACACCAGGGATTTCTACTTTTTTGCATCAATTTCACGCAAGGGGAGCAACTCCTTAGACAACGATCGTTCCCCTGGGTGGCAAATTTCTACTCCTCATTAGGGCAGATGAGCCTATATTTATTAGGCCGATATGCCCCCAACGGGGGCAGAAACCCCTAGGCACCAGGGATTTAGCGCCAATTTCACATAAGGGCTGCGACCCCTTAGGCAAGAGTCGCTTCCCCGGGGAGCAAATTTATTTTAGGCCTTCTCTGCCCCCATGGGAGCAAATTGGCCTATTTCTATTAGGCCGATCTGCCCCCAGGGGAGGCAGAAACTATTTAGGCACCAGGGATTGGTGTGTATGTATGTGTGTATTTTGTTTGGGGGGAAGTCCCTTGGGCAAGGGTCTCTCCCCATGGAGGCACATTACTGTTGGCCATGTCTGCCCCCCTTGGAGCAGATCGGCCTATTTTTGGAAGGCTCATCTGCCCCCAAAGAGGGCAGAAAGCCCACTAGAGACCAGGGATTTTTTTTTCACCCCACCCCTAATAAATGGGGCCAAAGTTGTTCTGCCCACCAGTGGGCAGATGGGGAAATTACCCCCGATCCAATCCTGGGGGGGCAGAAAGCCTACTAGATTCCAGGGAATTAAAAAAGAAAAAAATAGTGAGGTGGTGGCTACCAACCAGTATGGGCATGGTTATGCCCCCACCCCAACTGAAGGGGATAACAGTCTTTCAGCTCTCCCCTGCACATTAAAACATCTCATTCCACAGCAAGCAAAAGGACATTTGATTATTTTGGGCTTTGGTTTTACATTTCGGCCATGACAGCTTGTCTAATTCACAAAATTGTCCCACTTGGAATGGTGAGGGCTGTACTTTTGGACTTTGGGATGCTGCCATGTTGAAAAATCCACAAGACCTAGACACATCTAAATACTAAACATATGGGTGAGTCCACGGTGTGTGCTTCACATGCAACCCACACCATTTTCTTACCCACAGTGCCCTGCAAACCATTTTCTTACCCACAATGCCCTGCAAACCTCCAACTTTGCTGGAAATCACACTTGTATCCCACATTTTTGTGATTGAACCTTCCGGAATCTACAGGAATCCGCAAAATTCCTACCACCCAGCATTGTCACATCTATACCGATAAAAATTCTGCCTCACTTATCAGCCTAAAAACATTTTCTTTTCAAACTGCCCTTTTTGACCCGCTTTGGTTCCCCCTGAATTTTGACATGTTTTTGGCTCTTCTCTTGTAATAGTCACTTGTCCCACCTACACAAGTGAAGTATCATTTTTACTGGGAGACTGAGGGGAACATTGGGTGGTAGGAAATTTGTCATGGTGATCCCACACAGAAATGTGTGCAAAATGAAATTTTTTTGCTAAATTTGAGGTTTGCTGAGGATTCTGGATAAGAAAACACTAGGGAATCCACACCCCATACCTCCCAGGACTCCTTCTGGTGTCTAGTTTTCAGAAATGTTTAGGTTTGGTAGGTTTCCCTACATGGCTGCTGAGTCCGGGATTAAAAACGCATGTGCTGCCCCCGCAAAAACAGGTACTATTTGATCATTTTGATGGGTGCACATAGTGTTTTGAGGCATTTCCTTTCACAGGCACTAGGTCTACCCACACAAGTGAGGTACCATTTTTATCGGGAGACTTGGGGGAGTGCTGGGTGGAAGGAAATTTGTGGCTCTTCTCAGATTCCAGAACTTTCTGCCACCAAAATGTGAGGAAATAGTGTTTTTGGCCAAATGTTGAGGTTTGTTAAGGATTCTAGGTAACAGAACTGGTGAGAGCCCCACAAGTCACTCCATCCTAGATTCCTCTAGGTGTCTAGTTTTAACAAATGCAAAGGTTTGGTAGGTTTCTTTAGGAGCCAGCTGAGCTAGAGGCCAAAATCCATAGCTAGGCACTTTGCAAAAAACAGCTCTGTTTTCTGTAGGAAAATGTGATGTGTCCATATTGTGTTTTGGGGCATTTCCTGTGGCAGGTACTAGGCGTACACACACAAGTGAGGTATCACTTTTATCAGTAGACTTGGGGGAATGCTGGGTGGAAGGAAACTTGTGGCTCCTCTCAGATTCCAGAACTTTGCAGCACCAAAATCTGAGAAAAAAGTGTCACCCCATTTTGTATAGTTTTCAAAAGTTCCCAGACCTGGTAGGATTCCCTAGGTGCCGGCTGAGCTAGAGGCTAAAATCCACAGCTAGGCACTTTTCAGATTTCATTGTAAAAATGTGATGTGTCCATGTTGCGTTTCTTGGTGCAGGCATTATGTCTACCCACACAAGTGAGGTACCATTTTTATCGGGAGGCTTGGGGAACACAGAATAGAACAAGTGTTATTGCCTTTCTCAACAGTGTTCCCTTCCAAATGTAAGACAGTGTGTAAAAAAGACGTCTATCTGAGAAATGCACTGTAATTCACATGCTAATATGGGAACCCCAGAATTCAGAGATGTGCAAATAGCCACTGCTTCTTAACACCTCATCTTGTGCCCATTATTGAAATACAAAGGTTTCTTTGATAACTATTTTTCACTCTTTATATTTCAGCAAATGCATTGCTATGTACCCGTGTTGGACCTGGCTTTTTGACAGGGTCATCCCCAAACTTTTTGCCTTCCTCCTTCTCTTTTTCTGACCTCATTTTTGCTGGTTTTTAGACTCTGCACACTTTACCACTGCTAACCAGTGCTAAAGTGCATATGCTCTCTCCCTTAAAACATGGTAACCTTGAATCATACCTGATTGGACTATTAATTTACTTATAAGTCCCTAGTAAGGTGCACTTTATGTGCATAGGGCTGGTAAATTAAATGCTACTAGTGGGCCTGCAGCACTGGTTGTGCCACCCACTTAAGTAGCCCCTTTTCCTTGTGTCAGGCCTGCCATTGCAAGGCCTGTGTGTGCAGTTTCACTGCCACCTCGACTTGGCATTTAAAAGTACTTGCCAAGTCTAGAACTCCCCTTTTTCTACACATAAGTCACCCTTAAGGTGTGCCCTAGGTAACCCCTAGGGCAGGGTGCTGTGTAGGTAAAAGGCAGGACATGTACCTGTGTAGTTATATGTCCTGGTAGTGTAAAACTCCTAAATTCGTTTTCACACTACTGAGAGGCCTGCTCCCTTCATAGGCTAACATTAGGGCTGCCCTCATACACTGTTGAAGTGGCAGCTGCTGATCTGAAAGGAGCAGGGAGGTCATATTTAGTATGGCCAGAATGGTAATACAAAGTCCTACTGACTGGTGAAGTCGGATTTAATATTACTATTCTAGAAATGCCACTTTTAGAAAGTGAGCATTTCTTTGCACTTAAATCCTTCTGTGCCTTACAATCCACGTCTGGCTGGGCTTGGTTGACAGCTCCTTGTGCATTCACTCAGACACACCCCAAACACAGGGTACTCAGCCTCACTTGCATACATCTGCATTTTGAATGGGTCTTCCTGGGCTGGGAGGGTGGAGGGTCTGCTCTCACACAAAGGACGGCCACACCCCCTACTGGGACCCTGGCAGACAGGAGTAAACTGAAAGGGGACCTGGTGCACTTCTTAGCCACTCTTTGAAGTCTCCCCCACTTCAAAGGCACATTTGGGTATAAAACAGGGCCTCTGCCCTACCTCATCAGACACTTGCTGGAGAAGAAACCTGAACCAGAAACTACATCCTGCCAAGAAGAACTGCCTGGCTGCTCAAAGGACTCACCTGTCTGCTTTCTACAAAGGACTGCTGTCTTGCTGTTGCCCTGCTGCCTTGCTGAACTCTTGTCTGGCTGTGAAAGTGCTCTCCAAGGGCTTGGATAGAGCTTGCCTCCTGTTCCTTGAAGTCTCAGGACCAAAAAGACTTCTTCCTTTCACTTGGACGCTCCGTGCGCCGAAAATTTCGACGCACAGCTTGTTTCGCGGCGAGAAAAACGCCGCACACCGACGCTGATCGACGCGACGCCCTCGGGACGATCGAGACTTAGACGCACAACCTCGCAAGGACAAAGCCGCCCGACTTTCGAGGAGAAATCGACGCGACGCCTACCGTGAGCGCGAAACTTTGACGCACGGCCTCGCAAGGACAACGCCGCCCGACTTCCAAGGAGAAATCGACGCGACGCCTGCCGTGAGACCAAAATTTCGACGCACGGCCTCGCAAGGACAACGCCGCCCGACTTCCAAGGAGAAATCGACGCAACGCCTACCGTGAGATCGAAACTTCGACGCGCAGCCCCGCAGAACGACGTGCAGCCGGAAAACAAGCAGGAGAATCCACGCACAGACCCGGGACATCTGGTAATCCCCGCGACCCACAAAAAGAGACTGTCTGCGCGCCGGAAAACGACGCCCGACTTCCCCGCGTGGAAAAGAACGACGCAAGTCTGTGTGTGCTGAGGAGAAATCGACGCACACACCCCTTTTTCCGCGCATCTCTTCTCCTGTGGCCCTCTAAGGAGATTTCCCACCAGAAACCAGGTACTCTGTGCTTGAAAGACACTTTATAGCTTTTTAAAGACTTAAAGACACTTAATATCACTCTTCAGTGATATCTTTACAAATTCGTATTGCAACTTTGATCGTTTTGACCTACAATTACCCAGATAAATATTCTATATTTTTCTAAACCCTGTGTGGTGTATTTTTGTGGTGCTATATGGTGGTATGGTATGATTTATTGCACAAATACTTTACACATTGCCTTCTAAGTTAAGCCTGACTGCTCGTGCCAAGCTACCAGAATGTGGGCACAGGATAATCTTGGATAGTGTGTGACTTACCCTGACTAGAGTGAGGGCTTTTGCTTGGACAGAGGGTAACCTGACTGCCAACCAAAAACCCCATTTCTCACATTGGTGATCAGCGGTGAGGATAGGACTTGTATTTGTGCAGTGACATACAGTAGCTAAGTATTTCACTACCTACCCACAGTTGAAGGTCAACTTGGTTTTTATCTCTTTTTGCAAATCCGTTTTTTTCCTGACAATTTTCAAAAACTAAATCCTCACTCAACATGTCTCTGACTGGGTCTCAGACAGGGGACTTTGACCTAGTCCAGTTGGATACATATACGGTCAAACAACTAAGAGGATTCTGCAGGGCATTGAGGGTACCCACCCAAGGGGCCTCCAGAAAGGAGGACTTTCAAGTGGCGCTGAGGGCCTGGGCAGAAGCCCATTTAGAGGATGATGAGGAAGAGGAGCCAGAAAATGGCCCCTCAGAGGAATTTTCACTATCTGTGGATGGTGTTACCACTGCAATTATGCACCCTTCCAGACCAGGGAGCAGTGTCTCTGGGCAAAGCCTGACCGCAGAGGAAAGGAGAGAAGAAAGGGAGTTCCAATTGCAAATGGCAAAATTGAAAATTGAGGCTCAACAGTAGGAGAGAAGGGCAGAAAGAGAAGCCAAACAAGCTGAGGCTGAAAGAGCAGCCAAACAGATTGAAGCTGAAAGAACAGCCAAACAGATTCAAGCAGAAGCTGAAAGGGCAGCCAAACAAGCGGAAGCTGAAAGAGCAGCCAAACAGGTGGAAGCTGAAAGAGCTCTGGCTGAAAAGAAACTATTGTTGGCTCATGAACTGAGTCTCAAGGAGCTGGAGATCAAGGCAAGACAGTCTGAATCCAGCAATAATGGTGGCAGCATACTGACAGGACCTGCTGGAGAAAAGAAGGTTCGTATACCCAAAAATGTGGTGCCCAGTTTTGTGGTGGGAGATGACATAGATAAATGGTTAGCTGCTTATGAAGTTGCACTAAGGGCTCATGAGGTTCCTGAAGGGCAATGGGGGTTAGCTATGTGGGGTTATGTACCGCCATTGGGGAGGGATACACTCCTCACATTGGATCAACCTGATCAAAACACATACCCACTTCAGAGAGCCATTTTACTTGCCAAGTTTGGGCTGACCCCTGAGGGATACCGTCAGAGGTTCAGGGACAGCACCAAACAAACCACACAAACATGGGTAGATTTCTTTGACTTCTCCAGTAAGGCACTGAATGGATGGGTGCGGGGCAACAAAGTAACTGATTATAAAGGTTTATATGACTTGATTCTGAGAGAGCATATGCTTAATACTACTTTTACAGAGTTGCGCCAGCACTTAGTGGATAGTAAGCTGACTGATCCCAGGAAGCTTGCTGAGGAGGCGGACCTCTGGGCAAGCACCAGAGTGTCCAAAAAGGTATCTGGGAGTGACCCCGAGAAGGGTAGTTCCGGTTCCCCCCAACAAAGTGAGGGGGAGGTTAGAGATGACCCAGACGAGTTCCAGAGTAAGGGGGGAAGAAAGGGTTCCCATACCCCCTCTGAGAAACAGGGTGGGGGTTCTGGTGGGCAGTGGCCCAAAGTATCCCATTCCCAACCCCGCTGCTTTGAGTGTTCCCAGATAGGACACAGGAAGGGGGACTCTGTCTGTCCAAAGAACTCACCCAATATTGGGACCTCTACAGGGGTGGCCAATGTGGCCTTAGGGGAATGTCGTCCCCAGGGGCAGGTCGTAGACCATGCCTTCATCTCCTTCAGTTGGGAGGTGGACTCAGAGTGTAAACTGGTGATCCCTGAGGGTGGGAGTCGTCACTTCCACCAGGTGGGAGTGAATGGGATCCCAGTCACCGCTCTGAGAGACACGGGGGCTAGTGTTACCATGATTGTGGAGAGACTAGTGTCACCAGAGCAGTACACCGGACAGGTGTGTAGAGTAACTCCAGCCATTGGGGAAGATTTCTTCCGCCCCATGGCCCGGGTGTCCCTAGAGTGGGGTGGGGAGGTGACCCAGAGGCGGGTCATAGTTAGTCCCCAGCTGCCCATTGACTGCATTCTGGGGAATGAGTTTCCCTTAGTGTCAGGAGAGCTGAGAGGGCCGACCCCCAAGGGTGCCCTAACAGTTCAGATATCTGGCGGTACCACTCCCCAGAGGAGGGTATGGAAGCCCAGATGGGGAGGCACGGGGAAAAAGGACTCCCCCCTGCCCTCTGTTCAGCCTCAGAGTACAGACCCTGGGCTGAGGGACCAGTATCAGGGACCCACCCCTGACCTGGTGAGAGTGGAGAAGGGGTGCCAGACCCCTGGGGTTACTACCCCCCATTCTGGGATGCTACAGGAATCCCTTGGGAGCTCCCTACCAGCCCCCCAGCTGGAGGAGAAGCTCAGCCAACGGCCCCCCTCCGGGTCTCCACCTAGCAGTGGATGGTCAGGGGCCTGGCTCATAACACTGACAGCTGTCAGTGGCATCTATTGGTTTCTGTCCTTGTGGGCAGAGTTTTCCCTGGGTGGGGGACAGAAGTCAGACCCAAGGAATGGAATGGGCCACATCACTTTGTTGGCCATGGTGATACTGTCTGCATACTGGGATACATCTGTAAGCAAATTAAAGTTAGGAGCTGTACAGATGGGGTCCTCAGGTGATGAGAAGGGTTCCCCATGGGCCAGATCAGTGGCCCCAGAGAGTATAGACAAAGAAGCCTCACTGAGTTCGGAAAGGCGTAGAACTGGCGAGTGCCCCTGCAGTAGTGGGCCATTGTCCATGTTCTATCGCCTTAAGCAGGGAAGTCCATCAGAGTGTTGATTAGTCTACCCTGGCTTTAGGCTGGGAGGGGGTCATGTTGGACCTGGCTTTTTGACAGGGTCATCCCCAAACTTTTTGCCTTCCTCCTTCTCTTTTTCTGACCTCATTTTTGCTGGTTTTTAGACTCTGCGCACTTTACCACTGCTAACCAGTGCTAAAGTGCATATGCTCTCTCCCTTAAAACATGGTAACCTTGAATCATACCTGATTGGACTATTAATTTACTTATAAGTCCCTAGTAAGGTGCACTTTATGTGCATAGGGCTGGTAAATTAAATGCTACTAGTGGGCCTGCAGCACTGGTTGTGCCACCCACTTAAGTAGCCCCTTTTCCTTGTGTCAGGCCTGCCATTGCAAGGCCTGTGTGTGCAGTTTCACTGCCACCTCGACTTGGCATTTAAAAGTACTTGCCAAGTCTAGAACTCCCCTTTTTCTACACATAAGTCACCCTTAAGGTGTGCCCTAGGTAACCCCTAGGGCAGGGTGCTGTGTAGGTAAAAGGCAGGACATGTACCTGTGTAGTTATATGTCCTGGTAGTGTAAAACTCCTAAATTCGTTTTCACACTACTGAGAGGCCTGCTCCCTTCATAGGCTAACATTAGGGCTGCCCTCATACACTGTTGAAGTGGCAGCTGCTGATCTGAAAGGAGCAGGGAGGTCATATTTAGTATGGCCAGAATGGTAATACAAAGTCCTACTGACTGGTGAAGTCGGATTTAATATTACTATTCTAGAAATGCCACTTTTAGAAAGTGAGCATTTCTTTGCACTTAAATCCTTCTGTGCCTTACAATCCACGTCTGGCTGGGCTTGGTTGACAGCTCCTTGTGCATTCACTCAGACACACCCCAAACACAGGGTACTCAGCCTCACTTGCATACATCTGCATTTTGAATGGGTCTTCCTGGGCTGGGAGGGTGGAGGGTCTGCTCTCACACAAAGGACGGCCACACCCCCTACTGGGACCCTGGCAGACAGGAGTAAACTGAAAGGGGACCTGGTGCACTTCTTAGCCACTCTTTGAAGTCTCCCCCACTTCAAAGGCACATTTGGGTATAAAACAGGGCCTCTGCCCTACCTCATCAGACACTTGCTGGAGAAGAAACCTGAACCAGAAACTACATCCTGCCAAGAAGAACTGCCTGGCTGCTCAAAGGACTCACCTGTCTGCTTTCTACAAAGGACTGCTGTCTTGCTGTTGCCCTGCTGCCTTGCTGAACTCTTGTCTGGCTGTGAAAGTGCTCTCCAAGGGCTTGGATAGAGCTTGCCTCCTGTTCCTTGAAGTCTCAGGACCAAAAAGACTTCTTCCTTTCACTTGGACGCTCCGTGCGCCGAAAATTTCGACGCACAGCTTGTTTCGCGGCGAGAAAAACGCCGCACACCGACGCTGATCGACGCGACGCCCTCGGGACGATCGAGACTTCGACACACAACCTCGCAAGGACAAAGCCGCCCGACTTTCGAGGAGAAATCGACGCGACGCCTACCGTGAGCGCGAAACTTTGACGCACGGCCTCGCAAAGACAACGCCGCCCGACTTCCAAGGAGAAATCGACGCGACGCCTGCCGTGAGACCAAAATTTCGACGCACGGCCTCGCAAGGACAACGCCGCCCGACTTCCAAGGAGAAATCGACACAACGCCTACCGTGAGATCGAAACTTCGACGCGCAGCCCCGCAGAACGACGCGCAGCCGGAAAACAAGCAGGAGAATCCACGCACAGACCCGGGACATCTGGTAATCCCCGCGACCCACAAAAAGAGACTGTCTGCGCGCCGGAAAACGACGCCCGACTTCCCCGCGTGGAAAAGAACGACGCAAGTCTGTGTGTGCTGAGGAGAAATCGACGCACACACCCCTTTTTCCGCGCATCTCTTCTCCTGTGGCCCTCTAAGGAGATTTCCCACCAGAAACCAGGTACTCTGTGCTTGAAAGACACTTTATAGCTTTTTAAAGACTTAAAGACACTTAATATTACTCTTCAGTGATATCTTTACAAATTCGTATTGCAACTTTGATCGTTTTGACCTACAATTACCCAGATAAATATTCTATATTTTTCTAAACCCTGTGTGGTGTATTTTTGTGGTGCTATATGGTGGTATGGTATGATTTATTGCACAAATACTTTACACATTGCCTTCTAAGTTAAGCCTGACTGCTCGTGCCAAGCTACCAGAGGGTGGGCACAGGATAATCTTGGATAGTGTGTGACTTACCCTGACTAGAGTGAGGGCTTTTGCTTGGACAGAGGGTAACCTGACTGCCAACCAAAAACCCCATTTCTCACAACCCGGTATAGAATGAAAACACATTTCAAGGTACAGCTCATTTATTGGCTCTGGGTTACTAGGGTTCTTGATGAACCTACAAGTCCTATATATCCATACAACCAGAAGAATTCAGCAGATGTAATGGTATATTGCTTTAAACAATCTGAAATTGCAGAGTAAACAGAGTTACAGAGTAAAACGTGGAGAAAAATGTCTGTTTTTTACCTCAATTTTAATATTATTTTATTTCAGCTGTTATTTTCTGTAGGAAAACCTTGTAGGATCTACACACATGACCCCTTGGTGAATTAAGAATGTTGTCTACTTTTCAGAAATGTTTAGCTTTCCGGGATCCAGCATTGGTTTTACACCCATTTCTGTCACTAACTGGAAGGAGGCTAAAAGCACAAAAAATAGTAACAATGGGGTATGTCCCAGCAAAAGGCCAAAATTGTGTTGAAAAATCTGGTTTTCCAATTCAAGTCTGCCTGTTCCTGAAAGCTGAGGAGATGGTGATTTTAGCACTACAAACCCTTTGTTGATTACATTTTCAGGAAAAACAACACAAGCCTTCTTCTGCAGGCCTTTTTTCCCATTTTATTTTAGAAAACAAAGCTGTAGTTTGGCTAATTTCTTGGTCTCCTCCAGGAGAACCCACAAACTCTGGGTACCTCTAGAATCCCTAGGATGTTGGAAAAAAGGACACATATTTGGCATGGGTAGCTTATGTCGACAAAAAGTTTGGAGGGCCTAAGCGAAAACTGCCCCAAATAGCCAAAAAATGGCCTGGCCCTGAGGGGGAAAAGGTCTGGCAGCGAAGGGGTTAAAGGAAACCAGGCTGCTTTAAAAGTGAAACTTTTCTTTGTTTGTTTGAGAGTTGCAAGTGATCCCTTGGATTACTTTATATCCCCCAACAAACCTTTTTTAACATTTACAAATGGATGGGCCCCAAGAAAGACTTCTCTCCATTTAAAAATGAGTTAACACCTCCTTTGAGGTGTCAGTAAATTTCGATGATTTGAGACTAGATTCAATCACAAAACAATGATACATACCTTAGCGAATCACTGTTTGGAAGAGGTGCCCTAAACACACCCCTTCCAAAGAGTGATTTGTTATTGGCTTCCAAATCCATTTTGCACATCAGGCCCTTAGATGTGCATCAGCCGAGGCCCTTGAACATTAATCTAACAACTTGCATGCCCTTTTCTGTAGAATCAGTTCAAATTTAAACAAAGGACACGTGGAGCAGAGGGTGTCATTGTGGAGCGGGGCACATTGTCACTTTTGTTTTGCCCCTAATATCAGCAGAATGAATATTGAAGATGAGTGAAAACAGAAAGAAATTATCTAGCTCCTCACAACACATGGCAAGCCCATAAACACTCGCCTAAGGTGATACTGGCAACTCCAATGTACATATTACAAAAGCTTTATATTGGTGGGCTTGATTCACAAAATAGTTTAAAATCACTATTGACGTGGTCAAAAAAACTAATTGGTAAGTGCAAACAAATGCAAATAAGTCCAACTGACTGAATCACGATTTCCAGGAATGTGTGACTGCAAATTGAAGGTATTGCTTCAGAAATGTGCAAGTTTAGGATGGAATTTTTCACAGTTATAGCTTCCGATTTGCTGAGGGTATATCAGTGTTCCAAGTGTTGCAGGAAGCATCCATTTGCAATGCACTAATATGTAGAAAATGATCTCTGTATTAGTATTTGCAAAAATGACTTAGAGGCATATAACTTTCGCAAGTGTAAAAAGATTAAAGTTAACTCGGTTTGGGTTGGGTTCTCTTTCTGCAGAGATTCTGTTTTTTTTCCTTTTCACTCTCCGCCACTTCCACGTTCTTGCATGTACTCAGTTGCTGCTCGCACTTACTGAAAGGGGCGGTGTGTGCGCGGGCAGGTGGGGATTGAATTAAATTAAATATAAAATATAAAAAAAACACGTACCCTTCCCTCCCACGCCGCGCCGCTCCTCTGACTACTCCAGTCTCACTGGTGCTGCAGGCACAGGCTCCCAACCTGCCCTGTGCCAATCCTGATGCTGCTAGAGCAGAGTCAGGATTGGGTCGCTCCCAGGCAGACAGGGAGGCTGTGCAGGCTCTCTCCAGCCAATCAACAGTGTGGCTGGGCTGAAGAGAGCCCTGTGCGCATGTGTTTGGCCAGCCCGAAACTGCCGGCCGAAATGCACATGCGCTCTGAGGGGGAGTGCTGAGCACTCCCCCAGTGCACGTCACCCCGTGGCCCCACCCCTTTTTCCCAAAAAACAATCAAAAACACAGTTTATGATCGTTCTTTGGGTAAAGGTTTGCAGCTGCCACTGCAGGTGGGGAGGCTACGCTCCTCCGCCCCTATGGAGGGGTCGCCCATACACATACTTGTACATCAGCCTTCAAGCAGGTCATCATACTCTGGATCCAGTTTTGCTATTTACCTCGTACCTCTTGTCCCGTGGGTTTTCAAATTAAACACCTTAGGTGATTTCAGTATATGAATGGATTAACATGAATATTCCAATGCCTTGTTCCTTTGTCTTATTGCCTATAATATTCCACATCTGCAATTGACACAGAATGCAGCCACGCACCTGCTACTTACCTTTACATGCAATATTTCTAACTCTGAATACATGTGTAGTCTACACTGACTTCCAATACATACCCACGTTCCATTTAAAAGCCTTTGCATGTGCTTTACGGCCATTCACAATTCTAGACCTCTATTTATCTGACAGATTGTTTCCTGGTATTTCCTTTGCAGATGCTGCACTCATCTCTCTGTTGCTGGCATCTTAGATAAAGGGATCCTACCAGGGTTAAGCACCTGTGTATGTGAGGTGACTAAACTCTATACCTCTCTGCCACTGGAATTGAGATATTTGTCCAATTTTCTGACGTTCAGTAAGCAAATGGTTGAGTTATGAGGGGTTTTGTTTGGCAAGTTATGTCTTTTATCAGTACCAAGATGCCTTATGGTCAATCCCATGCGTTGCCAAATATTGCAAGTAAATAAATATTTACCCACACACAATATGTGTGCATGCAGACTACATGTTTGCATGCACACATATTGTTGGAAAGAGGAGGGTGAATGCTAAATGAAAGTTGTATTGTGTGTTCCAAATTAGCCCTCCACTCAATGGTCATCAGGGTGCTACTCCTTGGTTGTTTTCTTATGATCATAAGTTACTTTAGCACTAAGATGCCTGCGGCAAATATGCACTACAAAACACATACTGTAACATAGTAGTATACTTCGTTGTGAGCTTTTCTGGTGGCCCTTGGGTTACAATACAGCGCATGCCATACTTAAAAGCCTATTTTATAAAATGCCAAGAAGAGCCATCTCAAACGCTGGTACAGTCAAGTTGTCACTATTCCAGTGCATTGTCAGCGTAATGATCTGCATCCCTTAATTCTGCAATCTAGTTGAGCATTAATATTTGAAAGCTGTACGTATTTCTCATACTTAGAGTGGACAGGAAGCTCATTACATGGCGAGTTAGCAACTTATCTCAAATGTAATGCATTCTCTCAGCAATTTCATCTCTGTTTATCTGAAATATATGGCTGCAGAAAAATCATATAATGAAAATACTATTAAGTGCCCTTGTCATGCCATCATTAAATGCCTGGCAATTTGAGCCATTTTTATTGTGGAGTTAAATTCTTAGTAAATTTTTCTGTGCATTCAAGTCTGAAATAAAATATCTCATTTTATATCAAATGCCTATTAGGGATAAGGTGGACTGTCATTCAGCTCCAAAACAGTTAATAACAGCTTCCATTATGACTTCCATTTTAGTATAACGACTTTGTATGTTCCCGGGGGGCAGAGAACAACAATGGAAACAAAATCTATTTTACCTCCAAGGTGACGGGGTCATTCCGATAGTTTCAGGTATATAGAACGGAAAGTATGTAGCATGCTCTGGAATTCACAGAAATGTTTTTTAGAATGGTCGTACTCCTTTCGCCATGTTGGAAATTAATGACACACACTAGCATACTATACTTTATGTGACGAGGTTCGTTTTAACAACTTCTGTAGCACGATGTCTCCCAATAAAATTGGAAGGTAACAGCTACAAGCAAGTTAACTGCTACAGCTTTAATGAAGTGTGAAGCAGAGCCTCTGTTTTGCAGGTGTTACATTAGGATATGGAACCTCACAGCTGTTTAATGAAATAAAAAGATGCACTTGTGCAAAAGAACTTCAAAACATGTTTTTTCGCGTTTGAAAGGAAATTGTGTACAAATGCATCAAATTGTGGTTTTAAAGGAAATGGTACTAAACACTTTATAGTATTGTCTTTCATGTTTAAAATATTTAGAGCGACATATTTCTGAAAACAAAACAAATATCCATATAGTTTCATCAGAACCTTTCTTCTCCGGATGGTTGATGATGAAAGCACAGAAGAACCAGTGAGTATGTACTTACTATGGGACTAGTTTAAAGTGCTGTACTAATGTTTTCTGGGGCAAAATTAAGCAAAAAACAGTTTCTCTTATATTTATAAAAAAACAACTTTTACAGACATTTCAGGACATTTTGCATGTGCCCAGTTCTGCTGTGACCACAAGCACTTTGGTGGGAGATCAAAGAGAGCAAAAAATGATCAAACGTGCATGAGAGGATAACTTAATTCCATTATGTGTTCATTTGCCGAAAGCTGTAATCCTTCAATAGCTGAGTGGTAGCATCCAGTGGAAATGCTATCTTGCTGTTATTTCAATCTGCAAATAACATAATTAGAGTGACAATGTACACTTCAATTCAGTAATTTAGGATTAGTGTCTTAGAGAATGGCATGTTATGTGCATTTACCTTATTTGTTCAGTCAAAATATAAAGTATCCTGGCTATCCACTGAGGGGCAGTTTTAGTATATTATAGTCAACGGAGGAATCGTATTAATTATTTACCTTGCTTATGTTAGTTAGTAGAGGATCAAGTTAAGCATTACTAAAGCCCATCAAACCTGGTACAAAACATTCTACTTCAACTTACCCATGTGAACACCAAATCCTCATGCTGGTGTTCCATGTGAAAACAGAGAAAAAGGCAGAAAGTATAAAAGAATAAGGGCCGTATTATGAATATGGCGGCCACACTGACAGAAGACTGCCAGCAGTCTGCCGGCACCGCCAGGTGGGACAGACCGCCACAGTCATGAGGAAGTACCAACTGTCCTGTGAAGCCTGTGTTGTCGCGAGACACATTACGAGGTTCCACACCACCACTGTGACCGTGGTGGTCCAACCACCACATAGGAGGCGGAAACTGAGGCCCGTATTTATACTTGTTTTAGCGCCGCATTTGCGCCGCTATTTGACGCAAAACGGCGCAAACCTACAAAATACAATGGCATTTTGCAAGTTTGCGCCGTTTTTGCGTAAAAAAAAAACTACGCAAATGCGGCGCTAAAAAAGTATAAATACGGGCCTGAATGTATAAAGGGGGACACTCACCTGCAGGCAGACTTTCACATCCAGAGTCGCCATGGAGCCAAAGACAACGAAATCCACACTGCCGTGGATGCCAACAACCATAAGTACACACACCTGCCTGTATCATTAACCTTTAAAACAGCTTGTTGTGCCTGCTTACACATCTGGGGCACGCAAAGGGCAGCAGTTACACATCTCAAACCACACACACCCACAAACATACATCAACACAGACACACAAACAGTCACTATACGCCCCCTTCGGGCAGCACAGACACACTGCACCTCAACACTATACAGATACACATGGCCACACAGCTCAAGTACATGGGTAGAGAAGGGTACACAACATTGTCACACCACTGGCCATGGACTGTTCACACATACAACATACATATGTATCAGGGTGGCTGAGAACACAAACAACACCACGATGAAACAACCCTGCTATGTACACACACATCACACGCATCACAGCACAATGGAAGTGCAATGGCATGCAATAAACACAGGGACACAAATAGGCAAAGAAAACATGACAACAATTATACCTGCACAAATGTGTGTGGGGGTATCTGGGACACCCAGGGAAGGGGACTTAACTGGGACATACATTACCTTTAACAGGCCACTCAAACAACATGTGCACAAAAATGGCCTTACAGGAGTCCCAGGGACAAACAATACTAAGCCCAAATGTCATGCACAACGGGAAAGGGCAATTAAACAAAGCAGATACAACTCCTACTACATCTGACATATCCCTACAGGAACTAGCTGTAAGAGACACACACCTAAATGGACACTTGCACAAGCAAATTAAAACACAGCAAGCACAACTGAATGCACTCCATGTCTGTACAAACACAACTTAAGATGACCCACATCAGATACATGCATTTACCTACACATACCTATACACAAAACATATAACCTTCTCTTTGGGGACACCAGCACAGCCCACAAATTAATCAGTAAGAACATAATGGTGTTAAAGGAATCACAGTACAAATGTGTATCCAAAAGACAAACAATTTTGGTTTCTTAATTTATAGAATTCTTCAAGTCCAAAGGCCATTGGCCAGTCCAAAGATTTTCCAATACAGCACAGTGTTGTGCATAAATGTGACTCCCAACTGCTAGGGGACCTCCACAGGAAAGAGGATCAAGGGAGCAAGCAGGCACCTCAAGGATTATCTGGGGAATGGTGGGGGTTCAGATTTGGGAGCTGGGTTTGGGCTTGTGAGTGGAGATCTTTTTGGAAGGGGTGGGATTCTTCTTAGGAGGGGTGGGCTACTTCTTGGTGGGGGAGGGGGAGGGGTGCTTGCAGGGGGCAGGGGATGTCTTGGAGGTAAAAGGGATGACTTGGAGCTGGGTGGAGTCCTTCTGTGTGTGGTCTTGGGGGGAACAGGGTTAATGTCACACTCACAGTGAACAGGTTTTGGACACATGGGAATGGTCATCAGATGAGGATCGGGATTTGGAGGCTGAGTGAGTGGTTGTCTGATGTGCAGGTGTGGATGTGGGGGTGCTTATGCGAGGTGTGCTTGTGTGTGGTGGGTGTCTGTATGGTTGGTGAATGAGGCTGTTTATGTGTCTCAGGCTTAATGGGGTGGAGGTGCTGGGGCATGCAGTGGTGGTTGGGTTTCTGTTGGGGTGGTTACTGCAGGTATGGTGAATTTGGTGGATGTCTGTGTGTCTGTAGCTGTGGTGTTTGCATGTGAGGTGCTTGTGGTGGATGTCTCTGGGGTTGCTGGGGTGGTGTCTCAGGTAGGATGTGTGTAGTGCCTGTGTCAGTGTCTGTTGTGGTTGTTGGCTGTAGTTATGCTTAATGTCATGTGTGTGATGCTGTGGATGGTGGAGGGTGTCAGGGGAAGTTGTGACTTGTCATGTCTGTAGGTCGATGTTGTTTGTGTGCATGCCGGCTTGTCTTGTGTTTGTGTGTGCTCTATTTGTCTGTTGGGGTGGATGTCTGCAGATCTATTTGTGTGCTTTTGGTAGGTATGGGAAAGGGAGATTTGGACTGGGAAGAGGGAGGAGGAGAGGGGCAGAAGGTGGGGGGTGACTGGCTGCTGTTAGTGTGGTGGCTAGACCATGACAATATCTCTGTAGGCCAGCCACTGCACCATGAATGCCTTCCAGTTGCAGTTGGGTTGCCAGTCCTTGGATGCCATTTACAATGGCTGACTGAACACAGAGATACTTCTCAGAAGGTCAATAGCCTCCTCACTGAGAGCCGCAGGAGTAACAGGGGATGGGGGGCGGTGCCTGCAACAAAGGAGATGTCCACCCTCTTACGTCAGTGAACACGGCCAACTGGTTGGGGACCAATAGGGTGGGTGGTGATAGAATGGGAGGTGGTGGACAAAGATGGTGCCTGGGGATGCCCTGATGGGTCCGCCACCAATAGGGAGTGGCCACTGGAGGACAAATCCAAGGATGATGCAGATTTGGTTACCCCCATGGCACATCCCTCACCCTCTGGGCCACTGGGTTCCTCTGTATCAGTAGTCTTTTGACCCTGATGCATCCCCACTTGGCTGGGCCCTGTCTTCTTCGCTTGCCTGTGCTGATGCTGCAAGGTCAAAGAGGAATATGGTCATCACATGTCCATGATAACAACTGAACCACAACTCAGATTGACTAACAATACAATCAATGCTAGTACTACTACCCATCAAAGTGGCGCATATCTTTGTGCACTGATGGAGCCAGTGCTGAGGCGAAGGAGTGGTGGCGTTATGCACTGAAGAGTGAAAAGACATGCTGGTTAACCCAATAACCCCATGTCAAAGTTTGCCCATCAGCTACTTCTTTCCGATAACATACTAACATTTTACTAAGGATGACAGAGGGAGAATATTTTAAAATATTTTCCTGTGGGCTGAAGGCTTTTATCTTGGTTCTGCACTTAACCTCACATGCAAACTATGGGTTTCTCATGAAGAATGTATATCCAGTGAGAAAGTTGAAGACTCAGACTCTATCGAAATCGTGTGAGAGACAAAAGATTTATTAAGCAAGAAGATTTTAGTGACAATACGTTTCCCTCAGCGCAAGACAATGGTGACCGGGAGAAGTGGCGGCAGAAGGGGGCTCGGAAGAGTACAGGGAGTAATGAGGAGCACAGCAGGGCTAAAGGGGAGAGAACACAAGCCCCAAAAGGCAGCCCAGCGGCCCTCTCACAGAGTCTTTCGCAGCTGGAGGCTCTATTTTCTGGCAGCACTGCTCCTCTTTGCGCGGGCACGCACCTGGGTGTGTGCCCGTGCAAAGACCAGGCCATGAGAGGGACTGTCGGCACCCATCTACACCTGGACGGGGCTAGGCCCCCCTCTGTACATTTGATCCTGGGAATTTATGAAAAGTTAGCCCCGCTTTTTCACCTTTTTTTTTTTATGGAAAGCGGCACTAACCAAGTGCCATATTTAGACATTGTTGCTAGAGCAGTCCAGCGACAAATTTCATGACTTTGAGTCATTTTTTAAGAGCGCTTCCTCACCTTGCGCCGTTTGACGACAATGAAATACAAGGTAGGCGTTTCCTCTTAAAAAAATACGCTAGCCGAATGAAAAACGGTGCATTCCCAGGATCGAATGCAAAAATTACACTAATTCTGATCAGCGTCAAAAATGTAACGCCTGGTCAGACCAGGCATTAAAAAGAGGTCCAGCCACAACTACATAAGGTAAACACACAGAATGAACACTGGCATGCAACTGGACCTGTTACTCCTACAGCTTGGCACCCTGAGAAGATGACAGCGATGACACCAAGTACCACCAGCACCACAGCAGCTACCTCAAACAGCACCACTGTAGCCACAAAGGAAGCACAAAAGTAGGGAGAGAATATTCCACACAGGTGCAAATATCATTGGTCTCAGGGACGAAGAGGTCATCAGACCCTACCATCTCAAGTGAGACTCCATCATATGGCTGCTCCACCACATTTTTCCTGATATCACAGCAAGAGTGCAAAGTCATACAACCACATCACACATAACCAGACTCCTGGCTGTCCTCCACATGCTGACCTCTGGATTGTTTCGGAACACTGCAGCACAAGTGGGTGAGAAATCTCAATCATCCCATTCTGCCTTCCTCCCAATGGTCCTGGACACCATCATCCGCCTCACACCCCACCACATCCGGTTCCCCATTACCCAGCAACTGCAGCAGGAGACAAAACAAGGATTCTACCAAATTGCTGGGTTCCCATATGAGCTGGGTGCAATGGACTGCACACATGTCCAACTTGTCCCTCCTGCTGCAACGGAACACCTCTTCAAAAACAAGAAACACACACACTCAAATAATATGCAGGCCATTGTGGACCATTGTGGAATATTTACAAACATCCTTGCTAAATATCCAGGCAGCGTTCATGATGTCTACATCTTCAGACACTCTACAATCAATGAACACTTCCAGGATGGACAATATGGCAATGGCCTACTCGTGGCTAAGGCAGCAAACACTTCATAACACAGACAACATACTAAACATGTGGGACAAACAATACATACACTTCACTACCCTGTACTCAATGCACATCACCTTCACATACGCCCATATGTAGAACTTCTTAGCACCACCACACTTTACATGACGTACTGGTGGAGCAATGCCCCCTTTGCATTCAAATGCTGGGGTCAAACCACTTCAAGTGTCCACCTGTTTATAACACAATACAGAATCTTCACACATAACACTTAGCATGGAATAGATCAGCTATGAGTGTTGCTTTGGCGTGCCACCATCAAACAACTTATATATTGGTACTGCCCCTCATAGAAACCTGAGGCAACACCGACAAGTGATGCCAGCCTATTGGCGACATCACGATCAACATATCATCAAAATATATCTGATATACTCATTGTGTTCAACTTTCCTTTGTGTAGTGCATAGTGCAGCACACATTGAAATAGAACATCAACATCATTGATAGACCATGTGTAGGATTGGACACCTCACAGCACACCAACAATCAGACCTATAAATCGCACACCTCCCTAACCTGATACAAGGGTAAGAACAGTGGACTGTGGCAGCTGAACTACTACCAGTGCACTGATAGAGGCCAGGAATGCACAATAATAAAGAGACATGGTACTTTGTAGGGCTGGATAGGTGAATACCTCATGGCCAGTCCTGTCCCACAGGTGTTTGGAAACGTGCTGCATACATCAAAATACATCCCATACAACTGTGCCACACTGTGCATGTAAACCATATGCACATACACATGTTAGCCAGAAGTTGGCAACAATAAGACTTTGTGCAAGGGAGGAATTTCAAGGGGGAGGGTCCACATGCAACATAGAGGGCGAAACACCTGTCTCATGGCACACAACACACAAAATAAGTACAAATTATGCAAATATTACTCTTCTGCAGTTCTATAATATTGGGACTAAGGGACAAATATAGACAACGCCACACATATTCTGCATGGGTGAACTATCAGACCAGAAATTAATCAACAATAACCAGGTCCTTGAGGCACAACCCATGACTGGAAAATGCACCACCACACACCAATACAACCATGCTAAACAGGAACACACACAATACTAGATGCAAGTCTCAATGACCACTCTACTGAAAACAAATATGTGCCATTGCACATAGCAAGTAACAAATATGCATGTCTGACACATTCTCTCCCATTACATTGCAGCGGACCAAGGTTAGCCATGAGTCATGACCCCATATGGAAATCCACAAACTGATGCTGAATCAGCTTACAATGAAGCACACAAAAGGACCAGGAATGTGGTGGAGAAGACATTTGACCTGCTGAAATCCAGGTTCATGTGCCTAAGTCTAACAGGAGAAAGCCTGTTATATGCACCACCCCTTGTGTGCAAAAAAATACTTTTCTGTGCAATTTTGCACAACATCTTTGTAGGCATCAATGTCCCCTGGAAAGAACAGGTAGATGTCCCAAATGAGGAGGATGTGAACAATGATGCAGGGCGATGGGGAACAACCAAACTCTGTTGCTGGGTCACACAGAAGAGATGGAATTGTGCACAACTATTTCAATTAGAGACCGTACACCAAGCATCAATTAATACAATTTGTAAATAAATCACCTGGACTCTGATTTTTCATTGTGTACTTCTTTTCAACATCACATACCTATTAAACTCACCCACATCTGAGAGAGCATGAAAAACCACAACAGATGTAAAAAACTTAGGAACATAGGCCCTCATTATGGCATTGGTGGTAAGCCCTGCTTACTGCCATGCTGACTGCCGCCAACATACCACTGACGCGGTGGTTTACCGCTACCCATATTGTGACACACACATAGCAATCCGTCACTATTCAGCCACACACACAAGTCCGCCAGCCCAAAGGTCAGTGATAAACTGGTGGTATCCAAACTCACACCATTACACCAACAGAACTACGCCCACAGAATTATGACCCATGAATCACCGCAGCGGACATTCAACTGCGGTAAACCATTGGCGGTACATACCGCTGCGCTCAAAATACACACAACGTAACAAAACAACACTACATTGAACAACTCAAACTACACACACCTGACACACCTACACACTACACCCACCCCAATATAAAACACACATCCACATTACCCACAACCCTTTCCTACTAGAAAAAAGTGCCACCAGAGAGCGAGAGAAAGCAAGAGCACCCACAGAACCAGAGCCACAGAACACCATCACCCATACACCATCCACACACCTTACAGGACACACCCCAACACATCACCCCACGCACCCTCACACACACCACACACAATACACCCATGGCACCACAAAGACACCCCAGATTCTCTGAGGAGGAGCTAAGGGTCATGGTGGAGGAAATCATCCGGGTAGAGCAGAGCCACAGCTATTCGGATCACAGGTGCCGCAGACATAGATTGCTAGGAAGATGGAGCTATGGCAGAGGATCATGGGCAGGGTCAACACCGTGGGATAGCACCCCAGAACAAGGGATGACATCAGGAAGAGGTGGAACGACCTATGGGGAAAGGTGTGTTCAACAGCAGCAAGACACCAGATAGCAGTACAGAGGACTGGCGGTGGACCCCCACTTCCTCCTCCAAAACTTACAACATGGGAGGAGCAAGTCTTGGCAATCATGCATCCTGAGGGCCTGGTAGGAGTAGCAGGATGACTGGACTCTGGTAAGTCAACTCTTTACTACTTTCACCCCCCCACCTACATGCATTCACATACTTCCACCCCACCCTCACCCCATCACTCCACCACCTCACATATACCCCACCATCACAACCCACCCATCCCAATATGAAGCCCTGCATGCACCACCAATGCATGGACATCGCTCAAAGCTCTGCATGGACACCCCTCACTAAAGCATGCACATTAGAGAGACCCACCTAGCCCACAAAATCACTACTAACACAAGGCAAAGCTGACAGGGCAGTCACAACCATAGAGGGCAACACACCAATGCACAAGATTTCACACACAGAAACAATAACACTGCATTTACAACCCACAGGTCCCCAACGCAACGTCGCCGGAGAGGAGGTGCCAGCAACATCCAGTACCCCCACAAAAGAGGCCCAGAATGATGACAGCAGCTCTGGACGCCTGGATCTGGATAACCAACCTGGCCCATCAGGGATCTCCAGACATTCGGTTACCCAGGCACAGCCCCATGCCGCCACAGAGCCTCCCCCCTTAGGAAACACCAGCACAGCATCCACCCAGCGGGCCTATACCTCTGTCCCCAGGATACGTCAATCAGCAGTGTGTCCACCTCTACAGGGACCCCAGGGCACACCACAAACACAGGACAATCAGGGACCTGGGGTCAGTGACAGTGGGCACACGGTTCAGGGGACAGAGGCACAGGATAAAAGGGAAGCTGGGAGGACTGCTGTGCAACAAGGGGAGGACAGGCCCAGGGAACTGACTCTACAGGAAGCACTCACCAACATCCTAGGAGCATACCACCATTCCCAGGAGACAATGGACCAGATACTGGACAAGTTGTAGGAGATGCAGCAGCTGCAGGATGGACAGTACCTGGGGATCAGGGAGGACCTGAAGGACATCCACACCACCCTGGTCACTATTGCAGGGGTGCTGGCCGACATGGCAAACATCATGAGGGAGGCAGTGGTACACCACTGGGCCCCTGACACTAGCCCCACCTATGAACAGCCTTCCACCTCCGTTGCCGCTGGTGGACAGGAAGCCCCGCCACAGGAACAACAGGCCACCAGTACCCCTCCCCCTGCAGAAGGAGAACCACCCCGGAAACGGTCCATGCGATCCATGCAGAAGCCAGAGAACATTGCCAAGACCCCACCATTAAATAAGACTCTCCTGATTGTCACCCTTGTGTCCCACTCTCTCACCCTGTCCACTTTGAATTGCCATTTCTCCCCTTCCTATGCCCCCTTGGACAATGCTTCTGTGATACAAATAGACTAGACTCTATCCTGAACTTTCCTCCACCATCAACCCAGCCCATTCCACTACCCCCTCTACTTCTTAGCACTTAAATAAACACCATTTAAAAGTATGGAGTCTGTTATATGATTGACCAAAGCTTTAAACACTGCAATACAACTGTACAGGAATAAATACATAGGAATGACCTGTAGTAGGCTGCAGTCAACACACCAGGTGCCAGAGTGTGGCACAGATATCTGAAAATAGAGATGCCAAATGGTACAGTAAGTGACCATAGAACTGGGAGAATCTGCCTGCCATGTACAATGTCAAACACAAAACTGTCAGTGTAAAGTGTCTTACCTGTGTGTCATTGGAAGTACTGTCGTATAATTGCTGTTCTGTTGTCCTCATCCTCATCCTCTGCCTCCTCATCTTCACTGTCCACAGGGTCCACTGCTGCCACACGTCCTTCTCCAGCATCATCCTCCTGCAGAAAAGGCACCTGGCATCTCAAGGCAAGGTTATGCAACATGTAGCATGCCACGATTATCTGGCAGACCTTCTTGGGTGAGTAGTACAGAGATCCACCATTTAGATGGAGGCAATGAAACCTGGCCTTCAGGAGCCCAAATGCCCTTTCTATTATTCATCTTGTTCACCCATGTGCCTCATTGCAACATTCCTCTGCCCTTGTCCAGGGATTCCTCACAGGGGTCAGTAGCCATGAGAGGTTGGGGTAACCAGAGTCATCTGAAAATATCGAGGGATAGCTGTTAGCCACACACTAACCCTTATGGCCAACACCATACCCACACACTTACATTCACTGGGTGGGAACCAGGGCTCACCTATTAGCCGCACCCGGTGCCTCTGGAGTTGAGCCATCACATATAGGATACTGCTATTCCTCAGGATTAAGGCATCATGCACAGACCCAGGATACTTTGCATTGACGTGGGAGATGTACTGGTCCGCCAGGCACACTATCTGCAAATTCATGGAGTGAAAGCTATTTCAATTTCTGAGCACCTGTTCATTTTTCCGGAGGGAGAACAAATGCAATATGTGTGCCATTGATTGCCCCAATGATGTTGGGGATATGTCCCGTTGCATAGAAGTCAGTTTTCACTGTGGCCAAATCCCCCACCTGGGGGAAAACAATGTAGCTGTGCATGTGTTTAATCAGGGCAGACAACACACTGGTCAGCAGCCACTATTGAGGACATTGGCTGTGACATTCCTGCTGCCAAGCCCACTGTCACTTGGAAGGAGCCAGTTGCCAAGAAATGGAGCACAGATAGGACTTGCACAAGAGGAGGGATCCCAGTGGGGTGACGGTGTTGTGTAGCCATTTTAGTTATAGCTCCATGCACGTTAGTTCACTACATTAGGCCGCTGTGCACCCTGACTTAGATATATTTTATTCAGCTTCGAATTGTTATTTTTACAATAAACAGTTTTATGGTCTTGTTTTAATTTCTTCTATCTAACTGTTTTGCTTAGTTCAGCATTGTGTTCTCAAACAACGCATTCTTGATCACACTGTGCTTCAGTCAAGGCTACGGTCTGGTACATTGCCGGTAAACGTGGTAGAAGTTTAGTCTCCAACATTCGTAGAAAATACACATCCTTACGTAGGGACATTTTCTTAGAACATCTGCTGGGTTAATTATAAAAACGCTTTCTAGTTCCATTACACATCAAGAGGGAGATTCCAGCCAGGGAACCACAACTGGATGCTGAATGCTTCGCTGCAGATGCTGACGCAGATTACAGGCCTTTGCTCAGGTATGAGGGTTGATGTCCTCCCGGGGGAACCTGAAAGGCAGGATTAGAGCTTAACATGCTGTGCTTGAAATATGATTTAGATAGGGAATAGTCCATCGATTCTAGTGGCACTATGATAGCATTATTCTTATGCTTCACTTTCATCGTTACCATTTTAATATTGTTGTGCTGTGTAGTTCTGGTTATTGCAGCTCACGCTTTGCTATCCAAAATGCAGTCGTTTTATCAAACCAATCTTTAAAACTTATACTGCTTTTATTGTCATTTATATATGAGACCGAATTGTGAATGAGAGAACCGCATGTGACCTGAGTGACCACGACTTCCCTGAGAAGTACAAATATGTCATGCGCTCGGCTGCCCAATCATCTCTACCTTTCGGGAGAGATGAGGCACTGCTAGTTAGCCAGAGCAAAGCCCGGATTTGGAGCGACAAGTGTCACCCGCCGTGGGTCAGACTCAGTCCCCCACACTGTGGACGATCTTGCTGCTCAAAATCCAGTACTCACACAAAATTAGCAGGAAAGGGACAAATTCAATAATTATTGCACAGAACCAATAGTAACTCTTGGTTCAGAAGGGTAAAGCTATTTCCCTTATTTATTTCATTTAATAATACGCAACAGCATCAGAGTCAGAGGAAAAATGCTTATCTATACACTAAGGTGAACCTATATACACTTATATATACACATTTACATGAATACCAGGCTTATGAAACAGACAATACATACAGGGGGTCATTCCAGCATTGGCGGGCGGCGGGACCCGCCCGCCAAGCGGGAACCGCCAGAAGACCGTACCGCGGTCAAAAGACCGCGGCGGTCATTCTGGGTTTCCCACTGGGCTGGCGGGCGACCGCCAAAAGGCCGCCCGCCAGCCCAGTGGGAAACACCCTTCCACGATGAAGCCGGCTCCGAATGGAGCCGGCGGAGTGGAAGGGGTGCGACGGGTGCAGTAGCACCCGTCATGAATTTCAGTGTCTGCTAAGCAGACACTGAAATTCAAAGTGGGGCCCTCTTACGGGGGCCCCTGCAGTGCCCATGCCAATGGCATGGGCACTGCAGGGGCCCCCAGGGGCCCCACGACACCCCATACTGACATCCTGTTCCTGGCGGCCGAAACCGCCAGGAACAGGATGGCGGTATGGGGGTCGGAATCCCCATGGCGGCGCAGCAAGCTGCGCCGCCATGGAGGATTCCCATGGGTAGCGGAAAGTCGCGGTACACCGCCTGCTTTCCGTTTCTGGCCGCTACCGAATTTTTTTTTTAGAAAGGTAGTAAGTAGTGCTATACAAATTTTTGGGACTCAATTAATTTTTTGCTCAGACTCCTTGGACCCATTAGAAATATGTTGACGCGTTTCGGCCTAACAACTCAAGGCCTCATCAGGACTGTCGGAGAACGCTGGCACCACTCATCTGTGAAGCAAATATCCAAACTAGGTTACTCAGTTCCCGAGTGCTATTTGCTTGCGGCACTCGTTTAAAAAACCGGCAACTGTATATTATTTACGAAATGTTTTCCTGTATTACGCCGGTCAGCACAAGTGAGCGATCTCTGTGTCATCAGACGATGCTGTAACTGGTGGTTGTTCAAGCTTGAACGGAAAGGAATCCCCATCTTGGCGTGCCTTCTCTGAACTCATAGTTTTACTATCATGGCGAATCCCCAAAATGTACAAATAGCTGTTAACATGAGACAACCTCTCACAGCACACTTATTAGCAAATGGCCTAATGGCCCAGGGAGGTCCGGTCACGTTCGTGGTGGACGCCCACGCAGCTTATAGAACAGAACTTTTTTACTCTTGGGGCACATTTCCAGCAGTTGATGGGAACACAAATACATTTCACCAATATACAGTTGCGAACGCGCCTGGACAATACAGAGCGTACATATATTTAGAGATACCTCTATCTTACCAAGAACATAATAATTGGCTTGATGGCGCCCTACCCCATACAATATTACCAGTTAGGTTAGGTCCACTAAGTAATGGCGGTCCTACCTGGCCTTTATTGGCCACTTATACACCACATCCTGCGGTTGGGAATTTAGCAGTAGATGAGGTTCGTCGCTTATACATTGAACTAATAGCAATACACAGACGATTAGTACAATTTGTGATGCAAACATTAAATACAAACCTAGCACGTGCTGCTCCAGCACACCCACATGCAATAACACCAGGTATAAATCCTGCGACTGTACATTCGATTATGGGTAAAGTACCCGCCAAACGAGAGGAAAATAAATACGCTGGAGGCAGTATTTCCCCATACGGGACCTCAGGATAAACATAGAATATTAACAATGTGCTTGCCCTTTGGGGATGTCCCTACAGTAGAAAATTGTAATACTTGGGGTACGGTATTTGCCGCGCTCTATACAACCGCACACAGTACACTGACACTAGCCAATTTACCGGAAGTGCTGAAACAAATTCAAGATGAATATGGGTCTGCCCCGGCCCTAGATTTGGGGATGCAACTGATGGGAAACATTGCCACAGTATCCTAAATCATTTTAAGTAACCTTAAAGGGGAAGCAGTCGCACTTGCAGTGCGCATGCGGCTCCGTGACGTTCAAGAACGAGAGCTGCCTAAAATAATAGCGGAAACATATTCAAGTATCGGTCGAGATAGCCTAGGGGCCAGACCACAAAAAACGCAATTTCAGGGTAAAACAAATAAAGATAACTCCAAACAACAACCTGAGGGTAATTAGAAACGCTGGGATAAAAAGCAACAGACGCCTAAAAAAGAAAGGGGAGAATCTCCACGTACAGAGACCCCACAGAATAGGTATAATCTCAGAAATAGAGATAATATCAAAACACTTGATAGTTTTCAATATACTGATACACACCAATCTCGTTCCTTTCACGACTTATCGGAAAAGAGAAATGAGAGAGGTGGGCGATCAGAGCGAAGAACAGAGTACGTGAAAACCAGACAGGAATCACAACGCTCTTCAGAGGTTTCTGTTAAAAAGGAAGAGAAACCTGTACAACAAAAACAACAATTGAAAAAGAAAAAGGTGGCAGCAGTCGCAGTTCGACATGCCACACAGGAAGAGGGTCCTCTTGAAGAACAAGAACTGGGCTCTAGCATTGCTAGACAGCGCAGCAGAGGTCACAATAGTTCACCGGAATCTTCTACAGCATCTGGAGGTGAAAACAACTGATGACTTTATACAAGTAGAAACAGTGGACATGCGTGTCTCCGAGCCTGATAGGGTGTACAATGTAACGCTGCGATTAGAAGGAGACATTTAACGCAAAATAAAAGCAATCTTTTGGGATCACATAGTCAAAGTGTATGATGTCTTGTTGGCCAAACAAGATTGGCCACCTGACTTTGTCTGTACCTGCCCATATGGAGAAGATGTCATTAAGCCTTGTTCCAGAGGAACTCACTGAATCCTATTCCATTGAATGGGCTCTAGCACAAGCACCTGCATTATACAGAAATCACGTAGGGTGGGATAAGGACTCCCCCTACCTTGTAATCCCCATTAAAAGTGAACCTCAGCCACAACCGCAGTATCCTATAAAACATGAAGCAAGAGCACCGGTGAGAGAAATACTCTTGCAATTAGAGTACCAGGGTGTGGTTGAACCCTGTGTCTCGCAGATGAATAACCCTTTATTTGCTGTAGCTAAACCAGACCATTCATACAGAATAGTCTTAGACTACTGACATTTAAACAGTCATACACGCACATATGCTATACAAAATTCACATAGCACTGCAATAATGAGTAACATAGTGCGTAAAAAATACAAAACAACATTAGACATTTCAAATGGGTTTTTCTGCCAGAATATAGCGCCTGAAAGCAGGGACTTAACAAGCTTCAGTGCACTAGGCTCTCAGAAAAAATTCTGTTGTTTGCCTCAGGGGTATAAAAACAGCCCCGGACTGTTTGCAGCTCGTGTGACTGCCATTTTACACAAGATTGACCCTGAAGCATTGTCCTATGTAGATGATATATATCTCACGGATGATGAGTTACTACAACATTTAAGACGGGTAGCCCGCATTGTTGTAGGGTTTGCCGAACTTGGCTACAAATTTAACTTAAAAAAAACAAAAATTGCCTTTCTCAGCGTCCTGTTTCTAGGATACGAGCTGTCAAGTGAAGGGAAGAGCCTAGCGCCACAATTTAAAAAAAAATGCGCACAGTTGCAACCACCGAATACGATTAAAAAACTCCAATCATTATTGGGTTTAATAAATTTTGGCAGAACCTACATTCACGATTATTCTACCCGCATAAAACATTTATATGACTTAATACATCCCGATTTTTCAAGTAAATTCTGGACAACTGAACATACACGCATACTCAGAGAATTGCAGACAGACATGCTTGCAGCACAACATTTACACACAAGGGACAACAAAACACATTTGGTCATCAGGGTAAAAGCTGGGGCCATCGGTTTCACCTATGTGACATCTAATGAAGGTGAGACAGTCCCGATTGCAAACAAATCACATTTGTATTCAGCAGCTGAACAACGCTTTGCTCCCACAGAGAAAATTCTCACTGCTGTGCAGATGGCTGTTATTAAAGAAAGACCTCTTGCCCAAGGAAAACGCATTACTGTCGTTTCTCCAATCCCAGCCCTAGAGGCTGTTATAAAAGCTAGCGTTCCGAACGCAAAAGCACTACATCCACGTTGGATACTATGGGCTACGTCTTTAAGAGCCTCTGATGACACCTCAATATAAAGTAGAATATCCAGTTCCAGCAAATACCTTGCCCATTGATCAATATAATAGAGTCATGTACACCGATGGCTCTGCACAACCTGCAATTGGAACTAAACATCAATATTCTGCTGCTTGCGCAGTCGTAAGTGACTATATGGAAGGGGATAAATGCTTTCCCCTACACACCTTTACACAGACCTTAGGGGATTGTACACCACAATTGGCTGAGCTAAAAGCTCTGCTAATGGCACCAGAACATACGGATCCGGCACAGCCTGCGCTGATTGTTTGTGATTCATATTACTGTGTCCAGTCCTTTAACGAATACTTGCATTATTGGCACCAGAATATGTTCAGAGACTTTAAAGGCAACACCATTAAACACAGACTACTGTGGGGGAAGGTAGCAGAAATGAAAGAGACGCTACTGAAGGTCCATGTTGTGCATACACTTGGACACCAGCGCGTTGGAATACACGTTGCTGGAAATACATTGGCTAATGAAAAGTCAGCAGTGGCAGTAGCCACTGTAGCTGCAGTGACTCGCTCGAGTTCCAAACTAGACACAGACATTTGGGCTGCCATAAAAGCTACGGCTGATGGGACACCCCATCCTAAAGGCTTCCCTAACAAATATCAATACTATATGGGAAGTATGTTGAGCGCTGAAGTTAAGATACTAGGAGTAGGCGTACGGGACGTCCCTAACAAAGATATAAGACCACAATTGATCAAAGCAGCGCATGAGGGGGTGGCATCTGCACATGCTAGTGTGGTGGCTCCAATTTAAATCTTACAGGCCCGTTATTGGTGGCCCGGTCTCTACAAAGAGACTAAGCAGTATGTCCTTTGTTGTGACATCTGTCAGCAAATTAAAGTTTCCAAGTCCAAGCGCCCGCCGCAGACACCCCTCTTAATTTCTAACAAACCGTTACAGTGTGTGTACTTGGACCACAGCGGTTCACTAACACCTGACAGTGCATACAAATACATATTAGTCGCTGTTGATTCATGCTCCAGATTTGTATGGGTGTGGCCACAACGTTCGGCTGACGCTCGGACTGTTATTAAAGATTTGCGAGTCTTTATCGGTACATATGCAGCTGCGGCGTTCCGTTCAGACCAGGGCCCTGCTTTCGCCTCAAGGGCATTCAGGGACACCACAGCTTCGTTGGGGGTCCAAATGTAGTACTCGTCTCCATTTCATCCTGAGGGAAATAGTGTCGTGGAGCGATTAAACCGTGATTTAAAGCAATCCTTAACAGCCAGAGTCTTAGGTATGGGTCGTAGTTGGCTTAATCACCTGTATGGAGTCCGGAGAGCACTAAATAACCTGCCTGGAAGGTCCCTGGGGGGTCGTACTTCATATGAGTGACTGTTCAGAACTCGAATGTTTGTTCCGGATCTTGATGATCCTGGCGTGCAGGCAGCAGAAACACCTTTTCACATAAATTAACATGTCACTGTTTTACAGGAATTACAACAGTTCTGTGATGATAGTTCTTCCAAAAGTGCTGCCTCCACAGGAATTAAGGATGTGCCAGTAACATCTACCGGCTGGATTCCCAGAGTGGGGGATCTTGTACGTGAAAAAGTAGCAGCGAAAAAGGAATTTGGCCCTTCTTATCAAGCACCAGTCCCTGTACTAGGGATACACAGTACCAGAACTGTTATTCTACCACCGTTGGCAGGTGCCAAAGAAAATGGTTTTGTTTCAATTGACAATGTCAAGTTACACCATGTGGCCAATCCTGCACAGCTGACCAAGAGGAACATCCAGTAGTTCCCAAATCCCTCTCACTACTGGAGGAGAAGTTCCGCTACAAGTTGTTTATACCAACACTGATACCTCTCCGTGCATTAGTTCCACTAACAACAACTAACTTAGAAACGTTTGAACAAGTAATCTCGACTACAAGTCAAGCGGATGGTGCTGTCTACAGTGTGCCACCACAGGAAACACCAACTCCACCACTGACAACGTTTACGCCATTTGCACGAACTGCCTCTGGGTATTTTGCGGAGTTCAACTATGATTTCTCAGACTCGTTCACTTCTTCGACAGCTGATTTGTCAAGAGCACGTAAGCTAACAAAGTGGCTTAAAGAAACATACTTTATTTTTCAATGGAACTATGTATGGCTTTCTTTGACTGTCCTAGCCTTTCTACTTTGGATTGGTATTGTTATTACCTATTTCTTATTAATACATGGTCATTTTCTTCCCGAGAGATCAGCGGTTGAACAGGTGGAGGAGGTTTTGAAACCACATTTTTCATCACATAAGGTCTGAAGAGACTTATCCTTTGTTAACATTTCCGCAGTGCCAATTCCTCATGGGATTGTTTGGGACAAAGTAATTTTCGATATATATGGTCCCTCAGAAATTATTCAAATACCGTATGTGTTAAAATTATCAATGAATGATATAGTCATACCAGGCATTGTATCTCATGATTGGGATGTGATAACAGTTGATTCTATGATGGCAGAATTACAATATTATACTGTCTTTGAAAACTAAGATGTTTACCAATTCAAAGAAAATAATGGTGATATGTTTTGCTATAATTATTATGGGCACCACTTCATACATAGAGCGAGTAGTCCCAAAACGATATTCAATTACACGCAATGGGAACATTGTCCGACTTCACCGCAAGGGAGTTCTAAAACATATACTGAAAAGTTTGTGTATTTTTCTGGGCATAATCAAAAGAATGCTGAGTCATATTATTTTAAAATAAATCCTATTAAGGATATACACATGTTATTGACCAATACAAAATTCATAATTTCGGAATCTTTTGTTTCCCGGTTATCAATAGAAGGTTATGAATATTGGTCTAAATCTATTGATTTAGAAAAGTGTTTGGGGAATGAAAAATTGGCAGATCAAGGGAAAGGAAACATTGTTTAGAGCATGTCTCATCCCTGTTCAGATGATCTTTTTAAATGAAACAGTGCAACAAACAAGTTGTTTAGGCTTAGCAACAATCAGAGAATTAAACATGCCCAGTATACCTGCCCCTGCAAAATTTGACAACTGGCAAAAGTACACGAATGCAACTAAAGATGAGCTCAATGAGTGGGTCCAGAATGGTACGTTTAATGCTTCACTGACACGTCCAGGCGGGTGGCTATTGTGGCCCATAGATACCAATGGGTGTTATCAACGTTTTATCAACTCCTCTGGGAGTTTTAGGACGAGTAGGCCAGACCCTCGCTATATATTACCAGAACATGCAGATATAATTACAACATATAGTGTAGGAAAATTGTGCCAACAGTGGCTAAAATCATCCTCACTAGATGTGGTTAAGGCACACCTCAATCTCTTGTCTAACACCACTGACTTACAAGATTTCTTGTCAGGCCCCAGAATACCACGTAGGAAGCGTTGCTTGTATGCAGTATAAAATGAAATATGAAATCTTTCCCAACAAGATGCTGCAGCCCAGTTAAGGCAAATAGATCAGGAAAATTTGAAAAAGGCAATAGCTGTTGTGGATAATGGGATTAACACCTTGTCTGACCGGATATATACAATTAACAACATTGTTTCTTCTGCTATAGACATTATGGGGGTCATTACAACCTCAGCGGTCTGCATGGCAGACCGCCGAGGTTGCGGGCGCCAGAATACCGCCATTGCTGGCGGTATTGCGGGCTCCCTATTTTGACTTTTCCGCTGGCCCAGCGGAAAAGTCACATCAACATTGCCGCCGGCTTGTAATTGAGCCGGCGGCAATGCTGATGTGCAGCGGGTGCAGTAGCACCCGTCGCGCATTTCACTGCCCGAAATTCGGGCAGTGAAATGCGCGACGGGGCTCTGCCTGTGGGCCCCTGCACTGCCCATGCCAATGCATGGGCAGTGCAGGGGCCCGCAGGGCCCCCCTGAGTCCCCTTACCGCCAGCCTCTTCCTGGCGGTGCAAACCACCAGAAACAGGCTGGCGGTAGGGGAGTCATAATCCCCAGGGCAGCGCTGCTTACAGCGCTGCCCTGGTGGATTATCACCGCCGGGGCTGAAATAGCAGTATACTGCCGGCCCCGGCGGTGCGACCGCAGTGCTACCGCCGCAGTCCAAATACGCCGGGAGGCACCGCCAGCCTGTTGGCGGTGCTCCCGTCGTTTTGGCCCTGACCCCCTATATGATCTGATATGTCTTCTTTAGACCATGGACAGAGTCAGACCAGGTCCATTATGCAGTTGGGTTGGACGCTTCAAACATTGAAGGTGGGTAGCGTTCCATGGCAGAACGTCAGTGCCAGGTAAATATTTTTCTCGTTTAATCTAACGCGGCAACAACAACTAATGGCTAAGAAAGAAGCAACTTATGTCATGCTTAACATAGAGAAATTAGAAAGGTTGCCTTTCACGGGCGTGGCATGACCGCCGGGCAAGATGGCCGTCACTACGTGAGGCTCTGCCTGGCCCGGGGCCGTTTATCCGTATATTTTCCCATCTGACTGTGCTGGCGGGTGCGAGCCTAGTGCACCCTGCTAGGAGGAGCCCATGGACTGCTCTTGGCGGCTCGGAAGCGGCGTTGTGGCCGGAGCAGCTGATGAGAGACGCGGGCAGGGCGGACGAGCGGATGCGGAGGCCCGCTACTACAGCTGGTGGTGTGTGCCCGGGAGTGGAGCTGTGCAGGATGCAGAGCGGGCGGGCAGACGTGGAGGCCCGTGACTGCTCCTTGAGGTGTGTGGCCGGGTGCAGAGCTGCGTCTGGGGGCTATTTGGCAACGCGGCCGAGTCGCAGCCCTGCGGCGCGCTCGATCACGGTGGCGCTGCCGTGGAGGAGGCACCGCTGGGCCCCGTGATCCATCTGGGGACTGGCGGCTTTAACGGGCGAGGAGGAGGCCCGAACGGAGACAAGCTGCCGTGGTGAAGCCTTTCAGGGGGACACTTGAAGTTCGCAGTTGCTCTCCCTTGGCTTCTGGGGAGGTACAGCCCGGAAAACTTGGGCGGAATACTTAGGCGGGCCCTCCTGGGGGCCGCTAATCAAGAACACGAGGCAGCACCCGGTTGAGGACGGTGAAGGCTGTGATCGCGGAGGCCCGAGGAGGGTGAACGAGCGGCGACTATCCGGCTGGGCAATGTGCGGCGAGCGGGCCAGAGGGAACTGGCTGATGCTCTGGTGCCCTGCTATTTGATGACCTCGGCTGTTGGTGCTGGTCCAGTGGTGAGTTCTACGCTGTCTGAGGAGGCCCCTGGATTCTGGGTTCCCTAGTGACTGGTTCTAATTACTTGGGCACGGCCGAAGGTGCTGGTGCAGAGCGGAACAATGGGCAAGACTGATCAGCGCCAGGCCAAACTTACCTTTGAAGGGGGGGAAAAAAAAGAACGCTGCTGCCATCTCCCAGCCCTGTGAGGAGACGAACGGAAAGGATGGCCCTGAGGCATCGGTGAAGTCCATGTTCTTGGACCTTAAGACCAGCCTGGCTGGCATTGACGCCAAGCTGGATCATGTAACTGAACAACTCGATCGCATCAGGGCACGTGTAGACGACCACGACTCCAGGTTTGAGGCCCTGGAGTCACGCACATCTGAGAGAGAGGACGCGCGCCAGGGTGACAGGGATCAGATTGCACAAATGGAGCGAATTCTTGAAGTCATACGCAACAAGAACGAGGACTTGGAGGCAAGATCTCGCTGCAATAACATTCGCATTGTGGGGCTGCCAGAGGCGACCGAGATGGGCCGAATGGAAGACTTCATAGAGCAGATGCTATCTGATCTGTTCGCTGGTGAGCTCTCCCAGATGTTAGTGGTTGAGAGAGCTCATAGGTCTTTGGGGCCCGACCCCCGCCGGGGACCCCCCAAGCCCAATTATCGCGCGTCTGCTGAACTACCGTGACCGTGACGCTGTGCTTCGTCTGGCAACGGAGAGACGTCCGTTGCTTTACAAGAACTCCGAAATAAACATTTTCCCGGACTACACTCTCGGTGTGCAGACCCAGAGGCGTGCTTTCCTGCCGGTTAAACGACTGTTGAACCAAGCGGGAGTAAGCTTTACCCTGCTATACCCCGCTAAGCTGAGGGTGCGCCACGAGGGTAAGATGCTCTACTTTGCAGATCTGAAACAGGCGACCAAATTCGCTCGGCAGTTGCCTAAGAGACGGGAGACTGCGGAGCGCCGGGGCCGTGGCGATGACTACGCCGTTCTGAGTGACAATGACTAATAAGCTCCGATCGACCTGATACTCATTGCTGGAGCCGCTTGGGTGTGTTGGCTTGCTCCTTGCCTGGATCCGTGCGCCTGATGTCTAGTAGTTGGCCCACGGGCCCCTCTCTCCCGGTGTCAGCTGGGCGGAGAGGTACCAGCCCGGTTACAGCCCCTAGGATGAGTCCTGTTATTCACTGTTTTTGTTCTCAAGGAGGGTTTTGGGGTCAAGATGGGTGGGTCACTGGTTGGGTCCGATTGGGGGGCCTGAGTGGGTGGGGGGTGGGGGGTATCTCACATGTTCGTGGGATATTGTTCCTTTTTCTTTGTATGGAAGTTTTATTTGATCCTTTGCTAAATCTATGGCAGGTGGTGACAGATCTTTGCGTGCAATGCTGGCTGATTGCTGACTGGGCTGAGGGGTGAGGAAGTGACTGTGGTTAGATGTTTGACTTGGAACGTGCGAGGGCTTAATGATAGAAGGAAAGCTCGACTTGTGGCTGCATATGTTAAGAGACATGCAATTGATGTCTGTATGCTTCAGGAGACGCACTTGGTGGAGTCCACAATATGCAGACTAAGAACTGGGTGGGTAGGTGAGATGCACTGCTCCACGTACTCGGGTTATTCCCGTGGAGTGGCAATCCTTCTTCATAAGGGTCTGCAGTGGTGCACGAAGAAGGTCCTGGTAGACCCAAACGGCAGGTACGTATTGATGAGTGGTGTGCTGCTAGACAAAGAGTGTTGCCTAGTTGCTATATATGGGCCGAATGTTGATGATCCAGGTTTCTTTTTGGAGCTGTGGCGTCTGGTGGAGTCGCTGGGGCCGGGTGCGGTGCTCTGGGAAGAGATTTTAATGTAGTGCTAGATGCTAAGATGGATAGGGAGAGCTTGGCCAGGATACAGCACGTTGCGGCGGCTAAAGCCTTGGAAGGCGTGATGCGAGATGGTGCGCTGGTGGACTGGTGGTGACAGCGGCACATAGAGGCGAGGGAAGGTACATGTTTGAACTATGTACACGGTAGCTGGTCTCGAATTGATCGCTGGCTGGGTACCAGGGATGTGTTGGCCTGGACTAGAGCGGTCGACCATCTCCCTCGTACATTGTCGGATCACTCGCCGGTATGTCTGGAATTGGAGATACTGACTGAATTTGGTGGGTCGGTTATGTGGCGGCTGCCTATGGGGGCGCTTCGAGATGCGGCCTTCCGAGAGGAATTGCGTGAGGCGATTAAACTGTATTTTGCCGAGAACCAGGGATCAGTTGAGTCCCCAGGTACTCTTTGGGAGGCATTTAAAGTTGTTATCAGAGGGGTCTGTCTCTCGAAACAGCATGGTATAGTTAAAACTCTAAGGCGAGAGATGGCTGAAATTGAGTCGAGGCTTGCTGAGTTGGAAAGGCGACTGGCATCCCACTGGTCCAGTGATGTTCTTGCGGAGATTCGTCGAGAGGTGTCGCTGTATGAGGAGATCTCCCTTAGGGAGATTTGCTTCCTCGGGAGGGAGGCCCGCGCACGCCAATATGGGGAGGGCGAAAGGGCTGGACGTACGCTGGCAGCGTTACTTCGCAAACCTTGGGCCAGTGATTATGTCTCTGAGGTCATGGATGGTGAGGGTGGGAGCGTGTCAGGATCGGGTGGAGTTATGCAGGTGTTTACTGAGTTCTACACGAGGCTTTATGCGGCTCCGGTGGGCGCTAGTGCGACTGATGCACAGGTGATCTTCGAGGATATTGCACTAGTATGGTTTGATGAGGTGCACAGGAAATACTTAGATGAACCATTCTCAGTAGAAGAGGTGGCTGCGGCCATACGTGGACTGCCGGGAGAGAAGTCTCCTGGGGTGGACGGCCTGTCCCCCGCGTTCTATAAAGAGTATGTGGATATTTTAGCTCCCCGGCTGTTGGCGGTCTATTCAGAAGCCCTGGAGACTGGGTCGCTACCGGCCTCACTCAGGGAGGCTTTGATAGTGACGATCCTGAAGCCTGGAAAGGACCCGACTCGATGCGATTCGTATCGTCCGCTTTCCATGATAAATATTGACAACAAAATCCTAGCAAAAATGATCGCGGCGAGATTGCAACCTCTCCTCCCTAGATTAGTGCTACCGGATCATTCGGGCTTTGTCCCGGGAAGGTCCACAGGCCACAACTTGCGCACCTTTTTTGCGGTGGCCGGTACACTGGTAGAGGATGATAATGCAGCAGCTGTTTTTCTGGATCCAGCTAAAGCGTTTGATTCCCTAACATGGGACTATATGTTCGCTCTGCTGGGTAGGGTGGGACTTAGTGCGCGCTTCCTTCGCTGGATTAAACTATTTTATACGTTGCCCACTGCTAGATTGCGCATTAATGGGAACGTCTCCGCTACATTTCCAGTTGCGCGCGGCACGCGACAGGGATGCCCGCTGTCCCCTCTCCTTTTTGCAGCGGCGATGGAACCTTTGGCGGCCCGGCTTCGACAGAAATATAAAGACAGAGGATTGCAATTCCGGCAGCGTCCTATCCTGATATCTCTGTATGCTGATGATATTGCATTATATGTACGGAATCCTGACCAAGATCTGGATATGCTGCTAGATGAGATCTTGCGCTTTGGTACCTATTCAGGTATTACTATTAACTGGTCTAAATCTGAGGTGTTGCCTCTGACCCCTGGGGCGTCGCGGTATGACTCTAGATACCCTCTGGTGTGGGCAGATGGCCCGGTGCGGTACTTGGGTGTACAGCTGAGTTGCGCTGTGGAGGAGCTGTGGCGGGCTAACTATGGCGCTGCTCTGATGTGGCTGGAGGGGAAGGTTGAGGCTTGGTGGGCCCTTCCGTTATCATTGATAGGGCGTATTGCTATTGCAAAGATGGTGGTCCTCCCGAAGTTTTTGTACTTCTTTTTGAATCTTCCTCTCCCGCTCCCGAGAGGCTACTTAAAACGTCTGCGCTCGGCGCTGATCTGTCTGGTATGGGCGGGCCGACGCGCACGTATTTCTTGGGAGAGGCTGACGCTGCCGTTCGAACTGGGTGGGCTCGCTGCGCCAGATATGGAATTATACTATCTTTGTGCTCAGGCGCATTTTGCATATTACTGGCTGAATCCTATCCGTTATTTGCCGCACATGGCACCTGAGAGCGACTCTGTATGGCCGGATGACCTGACTCGGGCATTCGGTAGACGTGTTCCGTCCTGGGTGCGGGGGATTGATACGGTGGCATGCACGATGCAGGCGTGGGGAATGTTGATGCAGCGGTCCGGGATCGAGGTTCCGTTCGCTCCCTCTCTGCCAGTCATGGCGATAGCCGATGGACAGTTGTACCGCGATGGTGGAGTACGTGGGTTTCTCCGAGATGCTTGTCTGACCGAGATGAAAGATTGGATGGCGGAGGGTCGCCTGCTTGAAGTATCTGAGGTGCTGGCTGACCGCGAGTGCACGGCACTTCAGCATATGTATGTTATCCGAGTCCGTTCTTTTTTGCGAAATCGCCTGCGTGGTTCGGCGGAGGCACCTGTGGTGTTCCGTGCACTGGAGGTTCTTTGCTGTGCGTAGTCACCTAATAGGCTGGTTACCAAATTATATAATTGTATGCAGGAGCAGAGAAATAATTTCCGAGAACCGTCTAGGCTAGCGTGGGAGGCGGACCTGGGAGTGCACATCCCGGAGGTCCAGTAGCGCGATTGCTGTGCGCATATGAGAGCGTTGACACCAAATTATAGATTTAGATTGCTGCACTTTAATTTTTTGCACAGACTATATTACACCCCAGCGTGGTTGCACTCCTTGGGGTTGCATGAGGATACGCGCTGTGTACGCTGTCAGGCACTGGGTGCTGGTTTTTTACATTTAGCATGGGAGTGTAAGGATGTTCACGCCTTCTGGGTGGCAGTTTTTAATGCAATCTCTGAAATGGTCGGAACAGAGATTCCTGCCAATCCTAGAAACGTGCTGCTTGGGTACGTGGAGGATCTTCGGGTAACACATAGGCGCTTGGTGGGCCTGCTATTGCTGCTGGCCAAGCGTAGAGTGGCCATGTGTTGGGGTGGGACGAGAGTGCCGCGTTGTTCTGAATGGTTAAGTGATGCTGCTTATTTTCATGATCAGCTCACGGTCTACTAGAGCCTGATGCCTGAAGGGTCTAGACCCAAAGATATTTGGGCCCCTTTGAATAACTTCTTAGCGGCCCAAGTGAGTGAAATAACCGGAAAAGCCCGGACTGTGTTGTTACCCCCTTCTGTCTGTTGGCATATACGCCAGGAAGGTGAATGATTGCTAATGCCTGGCTGTATGCCCCACCTGCCTTTTTTGTTTGTATCGGCTGCTGTCTCCATCTTTTGCGGTAGGATAATGCCATCACATCACTACCAGAAGCTGCCCTGTGGTAGTTGGTACGGATTCTGTCACAAATAATCGATTGAGTGGTTAAAAGGGTAAAAATTGGATTACAGCGATTAATGCGTGCCTATCTGATTTCTCCTACGCGACATGTACGCTGATATTGCAGATAATGACAATTTTCTTTTGTTATGATGCTGTGAAGGGACTGTTTGTTTCTTCTGTATGTTAATAAGATAAAATCAATAAAAAATAAAAATAAATTTTAAAAAAGGTTGCCTTTCACCGTGGCCGAAATACCATCAGCAGAGTGGTTAATACACAGGGCTATTAATCTGCCTACTTCAACACGACAATTCACCGCCTGTTTGAAACACATTCCAGTAGGCAGATATGAAATGTTGGGAGATAGTTACATCCATAAGGTGTGGGAGCTTCCCTTCTAGTACAAATGCTTCAATGGCATGAAAGAGGTCTTTCTTAGCGGTAGTGAATGCAAGACTTCAGTCAGCCATTCGATGATTTGTAAACAGCTGTCCTTGCATGGGGCGTGTAACTCCTCGGCTGCAAACTTGGCTTGTTATCTGAAGGGAGTTCCAGTCCCCTTGATTAGACCTACGTTCCAGGTGCTTTCAAACAGCAGCTACGTCCTTCTCAATAGTGAGAACTGTTGTGACATGCGGGCCAGAATAGTTTACGTTGTTTCAGTCTCTAAGATCGTTACATGCTGCGGGAACGTACTGTTTCCCCCCACTAAAATGAAAGAGGTAGCCAATATCTGGCCTCACATTGCTACTTCAAAGGTGAATTTTGACAAGTTAAGTAGACTCAAGGCTTTATTGTTCCAAAAGCATGTGGCCATTACATCTGCACGTGAGACCTACGCGCTTCAAGTGGCAAGGTCATCAGCAGAAATACATTCCCTGTTAAATACAAACTTTCCGAGACACTTTGGTGAACTCATGGGACGAATATTTAATGCGCCCAGCGCGGCTGGATTAGCACATTTTTTCAAAGCTGTCGGTTCTGGTTTTGTTCATACCTTCTCCTCCATATTCGGTTTGATACCTTTAGCTATCCACTCAATTTCCGTTAGTATTTTGGGGGGATTTCCGATAACTTTGGCTTTATTAGCTGGCATCCTGCTGTTGCTGTTGTTTATCTGCAATGGCTGTCCCGCCGCAACAAGGACAAATGACGGCGCTCCCATCAGCGAAGCTGTGTCGTGAACGTATGATGCAGCATTTTGGAGCAACACTCCTGGAACATTTGGGGTGTGACTGGTCTTTGTCATTCAGACCGGTTTTGGATTGTGTGCAGCCTGTGTTCCGGTGCCTTTGGTGCTCTTTTGAACATGCACTGGAAGTTTGTCTTTCACAGCAGCGCCCCCCAGCAATAGATGCTGATCTGCTGATGTTCTCGTTGAGGGTTCATTACCAGACATGCGCACTGAGGCTGCGTTTGCTACGTGAAGCTAATTATGAGCTACCCTTCCTGGAGGATGTTGCCATCAATTCATCCATTGGGCACTGCACAGGATGCCACCTTGGTCAATACTGGGGCTATGGAACACAACTGCTCCTTGGTAGTTTTTGGCGTGGACTTTCCGGTTTTGTCATCTGCCGAAGTGGAAGATCTCTTGCTTTCCATGACTCGTGCTTGATTGGGAACTATTCTAAATTGACATTTTACATTGAATTGGGTTCTAGGCCGCATACTAATTTTAAAAAAATTGTCATGTAGTATGCTGGTGTGTCCTTTTAACTTGTCAAAATTGAGTAGGGTTTTAGATATATGTTAGGTTGAGATATTTTAGTATTGGCTTGAGCCACTTTCTACCGACAAGGGGAGGGTGTTGTGTAGCCATTTTAGTTATAGCTCCATGCATGTTAGTTCAATACATTAGGCCGCTGTGCACCTTGACCTAGATATATTTTATTCAGCTTCGCATTGTTATTTTTACAATAACCAGTTTTACGGTCTTGTTTTAATTTCTTCTATCTAACTGTTTTGCTTAGTTCAGCATTGTGTTCTCAAACAACGCATTCTTGATCACACTGTGCTTCAGTCAAGGCTACGGTCTGGTACATTGCCGATAAACGTGGTAGAAGTTTAGTCTCCAACATTCGTGGAAAATACACTTCCTTACATAGGGACTTTTTCTTAGAACATCTGCTGGGTTAATTAAAAAAACGCTTTCTAGACCCATTACACTTCAAGAGGGAGATTCCAGCCAGGGAACCCCAACTGTATGATGAATGCTTCACTGCAGATGCTGATGCAGATTACAGGCCTTTGCTCAGGTATGAGGGTTGATGTCCTCCCGGGGGAACCTGAAAGGCAGGATTAGAGCTTAACATGCTGTGCTCCAAATATGATTTGGATAGGGAATAGTCCATCGATTCTAGTGGCACTGTGATAGTATTATTCTTATGCTTCACTCTCATCGTTACCATTTTAATATTGTTGTGCTGTGTAGTTCTGGTTATTGCAGCTCACGCTTTGCTATCCAAAATGCAGTTGTTTTATTAAACCAATCTTTAAAACTTATACTGCTTTTATTGTCATTTATATATGAGACCGAATTTTGAATGAGAGAACCGGATGTGACCTGAGTGACCACGACTTCCCTGAGAAGTACAAATATGTCATGCGCTCAGCTGCCCAATCATATCTACCTTTCGGGAGAGATGAGGCACTACTAGTTAGCCGGAGCAAAGCCCGGATTTGAAGGGACAAGTGTCACCCGCCGTGGATCAGACTCAGTCCCCCATACTGTGGATGATCTTGCTGCTCAAAATCCAGTAGTCTCATTAGAATAATGAGAGCCTGCGTGACAACGGATAGCAGATATCAGGTCAGGGTCCAATTGAGCACACAGCTCTGTGATTGTGGCCATGTCCAGTCTATAGGTGAGGATAATGTGCCTGTCCTCCATTGTTGCTAAGTCCACCAGAGGTCTGTACACGGGTAGGGGTTGTCTCCATATCCAATTAATCCGCAGCGGTTGTAATCTAGGGGGCAAAACGGGGAGCAGCTGGTCAGTATTCCACAGTTCCAAACACTACACTGCATTGTATGTTGTGACTGTAACAGTATTTTGTTGGATAGGCCCCAAATGGTGCCTATGTGTACTGTGACGCAGTTAGGTGCAATGTCCTGCCCCCCCCTGAAATGGCATCTGCTTGTCCTGTGTGGATGGACATGTGGAAATGAGTTAATGCCGCTGACGTGCGCCGTTGCGGGAGGCGGTCGAGTATCGCTGTGCAACTCCTCATTGGTTGTCATTCGGCTCTATGGGTTACAGTGGCCAATGGTGATGTACACCGGCGGTGACGGTATGCACTGCCGTGGATGTGACCACCATTTTCTATCTGTTCACTCACTTGCTACCTGACCTTCAACAGGAGAGGACCTACACTGAAAGTGCTGCTGTGACCTGTGTCTGGAACCGACCATGGCTCGTGTCACTGGGGTAAGGGCCCCTGCCTTCACCGCTGCAGAGTTGGAGTGGTGGATGGGGTCCTACCCCAGTACCTAATGCTGTATGGGCTTCCAGACCAACAGGTGAGTACACTGTGAGCACCATGCAAGGGGCATGAATGCATGGAGTGCTGTGTGGGAGGGCCTCGTGTATGGGGGATTGGTGGAAGGGTTCTGGGCAGCGTGATGCATGTATGGTGGGCAATGTCTGTGCATAAGGGGATGTGAGGGCTATGGTGGGCCATGAGTGTAACAGGCCGGACGGTCTGACTGACCCCTTTTTCTATGTTTTTTTTTCTGCAGGTCAGCGCCTATCAGAAAAAGGGTATATGGCGTGCCATCGCCAAGGACGTGCAGACCATGGGGGTCTATAGCAGGCGGAGCACCCACTGTTGCAAACGGTAGGAGGACCTGAGTCTCTAGGCAAGGAAGACAGCAGAGGCCCAGCTGGGGATGGCCTCCCAATGAGGAAGGGGTGCCCATCAAACCCTGACCCCCCTGTTGGCCCGCATACTGGCGATGGCCTATCCCGAGCTGGATGGGCGCTTGAGGGCATCACATCAGCCACAAGGGGATGAGTACAGTTTCCCTATATACTACTTGCGCGTAGTGGGGTGTTCTCTGGGTGGGGGATGTGGGTCTGCGGGTGCCCCAAGGCCAGGCCAGACATTACAGGGTAGGCCCCATGTTGGGCAGAGCTGATGAATACCACCTCCTACCAAGCTAGTAGGCATCCACTACTGGGCAGGGGTCTGTGGGTGCCAGGTCTGCTGCTATTGGCATTAGGCATTCCTGTCCATGACCTGGTGACTATTATTTTGACTGGTAGTGCATTGCCTAGTGCGTAGGGCTGTCCCCTATGTGTGTGTGTGTAATGAGTACGCCAACGTGGTGTTGGATCAGCCATTGACCAACTGTATCCTTAGTCTCTCCCCCCCCTTTTTTTTGTTACCCTGTCCTTCTGAGTATTAACATCATCTGGCGGAGGAGCAGAGACACCGGCGACGGAGGAAGCTGCATCCCACAGGGCCCATGAGGCTGAATCCGCTGGTGGTGAGGGCACCAGTGGGATGGAGGGTGAGGGGAGCACCACGGCGGAGACTGGAGGGAACAGTTTGGACACGGATACCTCCTCTGATGGAAGCTCCCTGGTGGTTGCAGATACATCTGTGCCCTCACCAACTACAGGTACGGCCGCCACCCCCTGTAACAGCACTGCCCTCCCAGCACCCTTCCCATGCCCGCTCACCCAGGAGGGTGGGCATCTACTTCGCCCCTGGCACCTCAGGCCCTGCCCCAGTTAGACCTGCTGCCCTGAGTGAGGAGGCTAATGACCTCTTGTGATCCACCTCTGTTGGGCAGTCAACCATAGTGAATGCCATCCAGGGGCTGGCAGCCCATTTGCAACAAACAAATGCATTCCTAGAGTTCATTCACTCTGGCATGGTGGCCAAACAGAGATCAATCCAGGCTCTGGCCTCCTCCCTGATGGCAGCCATTGTCCCTGTTTCTAGCCTCCCCATCCAACTTCCTCTACCCAGTCCCATTCCCCTCAACCCAAACCTATCCCAAGCACACAGGCAGACCGGCATGCACACAAGACAACACACAGGAGTGGCTCAGGAAAACACAAGCACAACACATCAACCCACAGGCACTCACACAAACACCATCCAGATGCAGACATACCAGCATCTACTGCCTCCATTGTGTCTCCCTCCTCCTCATCCTTCACGTCGCTCCCAGTAGCATCTCCACTCACACCTGCATGCACTACATCCTCATCCACTACCTCCATCACCATCACGCCTATCACTAGACATCCCTCACTGGCAGTCACCACCCCCACATCCATGCACACGTCCCCTGTGTCCTCTCCCACTGTGTCTGTGCCCCCTCCTCCCAAAGTACACAAACCCAAGCACTCAGACACCCAGCAGCCATCCACCTCACAAAAGCATCCAGCCCATGCACCTGCACCCAAAAATAGCAGACACCTCCTACAGCCACTCCCTCTTTCTCCACTCCCAAACCTTCACCCTCTTCCCACCCAAGTGTCCCTGAGAAGGTTTTCCTCTCCACCATTGACATCTTGCCTCCCCCCGTCCTTCACATCGGGCTAGGGAGGTCAGAACCAAGGCGAGCACCTCAGCCACCCAGTCCACGGCCACAGTAGTGTCGACAGCTACTGCAGGTGGGAACCAGCCATCAGCACTGAAAATATGCCTGCACCAGCTGCCAAAGGGAAGGGCAAGGAGTCACCAACAGCTGCCAAAGGGAAGGGCAAGGAGGCACCACCAGCTGCCAAGGGGAAGGGCAATGAGGCACCACCAGATGCCAAAGGGAAGGGCAAGGGGCTTGCACCAGCAGTCAGGAAGGACTGGAGGCCTGGGACTGGGACTGATTCTGAGCCTCCACCACCAACCATGGCGATTCAGCCGTCCGAGGCTGCAGGGGATGGGCTGGGGCCTCCCCCCACCACTGCCAGCCCTGATACCAGCCCCGCCACTGCCACCACTGAGCAGCCATCACCACCGGTAGGCAGTGTGTAGTTCTGCCTCCATGGCCTGTAGTGGACTTGGACCCTGCAAATCCTGTAGGTATGACACACAGGTGAGAGACTATGACCTTGCACTCCCCAAGTGCTGCATCACAGGGTACAAGGCCCCCTCCAGAACCATTGGAAGAAGTCCTCCACTCACCGCATCCTTGGCAGGATGAAGCACACTGGGCAAAAGGCCCCCTCCAGAACCAGTAGAAAAAGCCATCCACTCACAGCATGCTTGCCAGAATGAATCACACTGGGCACAATGCCCCCTTCAGAACCAGTGGAGAAGTCATCCACTTGAGGGACTGCGGCCTTACACTTCCCAGGACCAAGCACAGGGCATGTTGCCCCCTCCAGAGCATGTGGGCAAACCACCCATGTTGGAAATGGCCCTTTTTGCAGGGTCATCCCCAGTCTTTTTGCCTCCTATTTTTTCTAACCTGCTGCTGTTGGCTTTTGAACTCTGAGCACTTTACCACTGCTAACTAGTGCTAAAGTGCATATGCTCTCTGTGTAAATTGTATGTAATTGGTTTAGCCATGATTGGCATATTAGATTTACTAGTAAGTCCCTAGTAAGGTGCACTAGAGGTGCCAGGGCCTGTAAATCAAATGCTACTAGTGCGCCTGCAGCACTGGTTGTGCCACTCACATAAGTAGCTCTGTAATCATGTCTCAGACCTGCCACTGCAGTGTCTGTGTGTGCAGTTTTAACTGTGAATTCGACTTGGCAAGTGTACCCACTTGCCTGGCCTAAACCTTCCCTTTTCTTACACCCCTAAGGTATGCCCTAGGTAGCCCCAAGGGCAGGGTGCAGTCTATGTTTAAGGTAGGACATATAGGGGGTAATTACAATAGTGGCGGTAAAAGACGCTTACCACCGTGCAGAAGACCGCCAACACACCGCTGCAGCCGCGGAATTCTGCCACAGCTATTATGACCAACAGCTCGGAATCCGCCAAAATTTAGACACCCACACAAGTCCGCCACACCAAAGGTCAGTGATAAATTGGCGATAACATAACCTACACCGTCACGCCAACAGGAATACGCCCACACTATCACGGCCCACGAATCCACGTGGCGGTCTTTCAACCGCAGTATTCCATTGGCAGTACACAGCGCCGTGCTCAAAATACACACACACTTACAAAACACAACCACATTGGACAATTCCAAATACACACACCTGATACACATACACACACCACTCCCACACACTCAATACAATGTAAAACACACACCCACATCACCCACAAACCCCTACGACCACAATTGCGACTGAAGGCCAGAGAGAGACACCACCATCTACAAACTGGCATCCACAGGCACTCAACACCATCACTCACACAACATCCACGCACAAAACACCACACACCCCTAAACATCACCCCACACATCACAACACACACCACCCCACACATCACCCAACACCACCCCATGGCACCGCAAAGACACCCCAGGTTTTCTGAGGAGGAGCTCAGGGTCATGATGGAGGAAATCATCCGGGTAGAGCCACAGCTATTCGGATCACAGGTGCAGCACACCACTATAACTAGGAAGATGGAGCTATGGCACAGAATAGTGGACAGGGTCAACGCAGTGGGACAGCACCCAAGAACTAGGGATGACATCAGGAAGAGGTGGAACGACCTACGGGGAAGGTGCGTTCGGTGGTCTCAAGACACCAGATTGCAGTACACAGGACTGGCAGCGGACCCCCACCTCCTCCCCCAGAACTAACAACATGGGAAGAGCAGGTCGTGGCTATACTGCATCCTGAGGGCCTCGCAGGAGTAGCTGGAGGAATGGACTCTGGTAAGTCAAATCTTTCACTACTTCATCCCCCACCCTACCTGCATGCTATCACATACCCCCACCTTCGCCCTCACCCCCATCACTCCAACTCCTCACAGATGTCCCACTATCACAAACCACCCATCCCAACCCGAAGCCCTGCATATAACACCAAAGCATGGACACCCATCACCAATGCATGGCCACTGCACATACCAACACACCCCCCTAAACAATTATCACACAAGGTCCCACACAGGAATGCAAGCACTGGGGTACAGGGTCACCCACCCATTGCACACCATGGCACACACAGACGCAATAATCATGCCTTTACACCCCTGCAGGACCCCTACCCAATGTCACCAGACAGGAGGGTCCAGACATGTCCACTCCACCCACAGAAGAGGCCCACAGTGATGACAGCAGCTCTGTCCAACTGGATCAAGATGACCAGCCCGGCCCATCTGGGACCTCGGGACAGTCGGATCCCCTCACACAGTTACAGGCCACTACAGAGCTTCCCCCTCTGGAAACACCAGGACAGCACCCACCCAGCGGGCCCATACCTCTGTCCCCAGGACACGTCAAGCAGCATTGTGTCCACCACTACAGGGAACCCAGGCTAACCCACCACCTCAACAACACCAGGGACCTGGGGGCAGTGGTAGTGGGCACACAGTTCAGGGGACAGAGGCCCAGGAACACAGGGGAACTGGGAGGGCTGCTGTGCGACAGGGGGAGGACAGGCCCAGGGAACCCACTCTCCACGAGCCCTCTCCAACATCATGGGAGTCTACCACCATTCCCAGGAGACAATGGCAACGGTACTGGCCAAGTTTTAGGAGACCCAGCGGCTGCAGGAGGAACAGTATTTGGGGTTCAGGGAGGAACTCAAATCCATCAATACCTCCCTGGGCACCATTGTAGGGGTGCTGAAGGAACTCGTCAACACCAGGAGGGACACTGTGGCACAACAAGGGGCCCCTGACACTAGCCTGGATGATGAACTGCCCACCACCTCCGCCGGCGCTAGTGGACAGGATGCACCGTCACAGGACCACGACACCAGCACCCCACTCCCTGCAGATGGAGAACCACCCCGCCAATCGTCCCTAAGATCCAGGACAAAGACAGAGAACAATGCCAAGACCCCCGCCAAGTAATGAGACCACCCTGACTGTCATCCATTTGTCCCACTTTGTAACCCTGTCCATCCTTAAACTGCCCCAGCTCCACTTCCTATGCCCCTTTGGACAATGCACCTGTGAGACTAATAGACTGGACTCTGCCATGGACATTCCTCCACCAATCACCCCTTACCATTTTACAACCCTCTCCAATATTTAGCACTTAAATAAACACCGTTAAATCACAAAACAATCTGGAGTCAGTCTGTGTTTTCGAAAATGTGTATTTGCAATAACTGTGGAAAAATGCTATATCCTATGTATTGTCAACATACCTATGTCACACAGCTCTAGTCCATGCGGAAACAAATCAGATGTCACACAGTGGGACCCACATCTGTGAAATTGAAAGGGAAAGTGACAACTCAGGGTCCATACACTGGGTGAAAGTGACAGACAGATGATAGGTAGAACAAGGGTATCAGATGTAGCAGGCAGTTATGTCTTCTTACATGTGTCTCACTGGAAGTATTGATGAATCACCGTGTTTCTGTTGTTTATGTCCTTTTCTTCTGCTTCCTCGTCTTCACTGTCCACAGGCTCCACAGCTGCCACAACACCTCCATCTGGACCATCCTCCTGCAGGAAAGGCAACTGTCATCGCAAAGCCAAGTTGTGAAGCATACAGCAAGCCACGATGATCTGGCACACCTTCTTTGGTGAGTAGAATAGGGAATCACCTGTCATATGGAGGCACCGGAACCTGGCCTTCAGGAGGCCGAAGGTTCTTTCTATAATCCTCCTAGTTCGCCCATGTGCCTCATTGTAGCGTTCCTCTGCCCTTGTCCTGGGATTCCTCACTGGGGTCAGTAGCCATGACAGGTTGGGGTAACCAGAGTCACCTGCAAATGTCGAGGGACAAGTGTTAGACACACACTAACTCTTAGGGACATACCCAGACACCTAGTCACACTGTATAGGGTCCATGTCCTCACCTAATGGCCACACACGGTGCCTCTGGGGTTGCCCCATCACATAAGGGATGCTGCTATTCCTCAGAATGTAAGCGTCAGGCACTGAGCCTGGAAACTTGGCGTTCACATGGGAGATGTACTGGTCGGCCAAACACACCATCTGCACATTCATGGAATGGTAACTTCCGTTTTCTGTACACCTGTACACTCCTGCGGGGGGACCAAGGCCACATGTGTCCCATCAATGGCCCCAATGATGTTGGGGATATGTCCCAGGGCATAGAAGTCACCTTTCACTGTAGGCAAATCAGCCACTGAGGGAACTCGATGTAGCTGCGCATGTGTTTCAGCAGGGCAGACAACACTCTGGACATCACGTTGGAGAACATAGGCTGTGACATCCCTGATGCTATAGCCACTGTAGTTTGAAAAGACCCACTTGCCAGGAAATGGAGTACTGACAGTACCTGCACTAGAGGGGGTATTCCTGTGGGATGGCAGATAGGTGACATCAGGTCTGGCTCCAACTGGGCACACAGTTCCAGGATTGTGGTACGATCAAGTCTGTAGGTGACAATTACATGTCGCACCTCCATTGTCGACAGGTCCACCAGGGGTCTTTACACCGGAGGATGCCGCCATCTCCTCACCTGCCCCAGCGGACGTGCTCTATGGAGGAGAACAGCGAGAAGAGAGTCAACCAACACTGAGGTACGTAAACACAACTTGATTCCACAATTTTTTTAAACTGCTATGTGCCTGTATTAGTGTGTATGCAAGGCCTAGATATGTGTGACACACTTAAATTTAATGCCATGTGGCCCCCTGAAATGGCGGCTGCCTGACCTGTAATGTGGGACAAGGGTATATGAGGTAACTGCGCTGGCGCTGTACACCGTCGCGGTAGGCGGTCGAAGACCGCGGTGCAATCCTGCATTGGTTAACATTGGACCCTATGGGTCCCAGGAACCAATGACGATGTACGCCGGTGGTGACGGTACGCACCGCCGCGGACGGGACCGCCATTTTCTGTCTGTTCAATCACTTGATACCTGATCTTCGACAGGAGAGGACCTACACTGCAAGTGCTGCTGTGACCTCAGTCTGGAAGAGACAATGGCTCATGTGTCTGGGGAAAGGGCCACTGCCTTCAGCATAGAGGAGTTGGAGAAACTAGTGGATGGGGTCCTCCCCAGTACACGCTACTTTACGGTCCTCCAGACAAACAGGTAAGTACACTGTGAGCATGCCGAATGGGCATTGCCTGTGTGGAGTGGTGTGGATGAAAGATGGGGGGGAGAATGAGGCGTGCATGAAATGACAGTGAGTGCATGTGTGTCATGGCAAGGGTAGGGATGGGGGCCAATGACTGGGATGGTGCGGGGGGTTATATCTTCTCCTTTTCCCCTGTACTATTCCTGTAGGTCAGTGCCCACCAGAAGAAGGATATTTGGCGTTCCATCGCCAAGGAATTCCGGACCCTGGGGGTCCACCACAGACGGAGCACCCTCAGTCGGAAAAGATGGGAGGATATTCGCTGCTGGAGCAAGAAGATGGCGGAGGCCCAGCTGGGGATTGCCTCCCAATGTGGGAGGGGTGCCCGTCGCACCATGACCCCCCTGATGTTCCGGATCCTGGCGGTGGCGTATCCGGAGTTGGATGGGCGCTTGAGGGCATCACAGCAGCCACAAGGGGGTGAGTACACTCTCATTCTGCTGATTCAGCGCGCATTGGAGGTGTCTGGGTGGGGGAGGTGGGCTGTGGCTTCCCCTAGGCCAGGGCGAGTTTAGTTGGCAAGGTCCCTTCGTAAGGCAGGCCATGTGGCACCCCACCCCACCTGTGTTCAGAGCCAACTACACCTAGTCAGGCTCCTGTAACTTCCATGTGTCCAGCAATCGGGCATAGGCCTTGTACCCCATGTCCCTGTGATTGATTAGGGAATTGTAAGTGCATGGCGTAGGGCAGTGGGCTTCTTTGTCTGTAGTGTCCGCCAACGGTAGCGGTACTGCATGCACTCAACATGTCTTTCTTCTTTCTTCCCTCCCTTTTTGTGGTCTCCCTGTTCTTGTGTGCATTAGCATCATCAGGCGGAGGAGCAGTGGCACCGGAGCAGGAGGGAGCTGCATCCCACATGGCCCTGGAGGGTGACACAACGGAGTTAGAAGTCACCAGTGGGACGGAGGGCGAGTGAAGCTCCACGGCGGGGACAGGAGCTGAAACCAGCGACACGGACTTCTCCTCTGATGGGAGCTCCCTTGCGGTGGCGTGCCCCTCTGTGCCCACCGCATCTACTGGTACAGCCTCCACCCCCCCTACCAGCACCACCCTCCCAGCAGCCCCTCAGTGTGTGCCCCGTGGCCACTCACCCAGGAGGGTGGGCATCTCCTTCGCCCCAGGCACCTCAGCCCCTGCCCCTGTCAGCCCTGCTGCCCTCAGTGAGTTGCAACAGACCAATGCATACCTGGAGGGCATTCATTCTGGTCAGGCAGCCCAACAGCGAGCTTTTTAGACTCTGGCCTCAGCACTTATGGCAGCCATTGTCCCTGTTTCTAGTCTCCCCCCTCCAACTTCCTCCACCCAGACCCAAACACCTGTACCTCAGCCTATCCCAAGCACACCATCTGACCAGCATCCACACATGTCAACACACAAGGGAAGCTCAGGCAAACATAAGCACCACACATCCCACAGGCACTCACACAAGCATCATACCCATGCACACATACCAACATCCACTGCCTCCACTGTGTCCCCCTCCTCCTCATCTCCCTCCTCCCTCCCTGTCTCGTCTCCACTCACACCTGCATGCACTACATCTTCAGCCACTACGTCTATCACCAGTACACACATCACCACACCCCGCTCACTTGCACTCACCACCCCCACTACCATTCACACATCCCCTGTGTCCTCTCCCAGTGTGTCTGTGAGCCCACCTCCAAAGGTACACAAACGCAGCCACACACCCACCCAACAGCCATCCACCTCACCACAGCCTCCAGCCCATGCACCTTCACCCAAAGTCGGCAAACGTACACCTCCTACAACCACTACCTCTTCCTCCACTCCCAAACCCCTCCATCTTCCTGTCCCAGTGTGTCGAAAAAACTTTTCCTGTTCAACCTTGACCTCTTCCCGTCAACTCCCCCACCCCTTCAGTCCCCTAGGGCCTGCCTTTCCCAGTCCCAACCCAGCACCTCAGCCACAACATTTGCAGGAACAGTGGTGCCAGCAGTAACCGGCTTCTGGAGTGCGCCAAGCAGGAGGGCAGCCAGTGTGCCAAGGAGCCAGACCACGGACAGTCCCCCACCTCAAAAGCATAAAAAGCTGGCCACTGCCCGGTGGGAGAAAGGCAAAACATCTACCACCAAAGCCTCTCCCAGGAGTACAGTTGGGAGTGGGAAAACAGCTGTGCCACCATCCAAGGTGGGGAAGGGGCACAGAAAAACAGGCAAGTCACCGAAAACCTGCACGGCGGACAAGACCGCCACAAGCACCGCTGCCAAGGACACCGCCGCCACAAGTACCGCTGCAAAAGGACACCGCCGCCACTAGCACCTCTGCCAAGGACACTGCCGCCACAAGCACCGCTGCACAGGACACCGCCGCCACAAGCACCGCTGCACAGGACACCGCCGCCACAAGCACCGCTGCCAAGGACATCGCCGCCACAAGCACCACTGCCAAGGACACCGCCACCACAAGCACCGCTGCCAAGGACACCGCCGCCACAAACACTGCTGCACAGCACACTGCCGCCACAAGCACCGTTGCTAAGGACACCGCCACCACAAGCACCGCAGGCCAATGAGCGCCAAAAGCTCTGATGCTACTGTCGCCGCCACGAGCAGGATGAAGCACTCTTTTGGGCACAAAGCCCCCTCCAGAACCAGTGGAGATTGACATCCACTACCTCAGTCCTTGGCAGGATGAAGCACTCTGGGCACAAAGCCCCCTCCAGAACCAGTGGAGAAAGGCATCCACTACCTCAGTCCTTGGCAGGATGAAGCACTCTGGGCACAAAGCCCCCTCCAGAACCAGTGGAGATTGACATCCACTACCTCAGTCCTTGGCAGGATGAAGCACTCTGGGCACAAAGCCCCCTCCAGAGCCAGTGGAGAAAGGCATCCACTACCTCAGTCCTTGGCAGGATGGAGCACTCTGGGCACAAAGCCCCCTCCAGAACCAGTGGAGACTGTTATCAACTTGAGAGACTGTGGCTTTGCACTCCCCAGGATAAAGCAGTGGGCAACCCACCCAGTGTAAAGACTTGTGAGACTGTGGCTTTGCACTCCCCAGGATAAAGCAGTGGGCAAACCACCCACTGTAAAGACTTGTGAGACTGTGGCTTTGCACTCCCAGGATAAAGCAGTGGGCAAACCACCCACTATAAAGACTGGTGAGACTGTGGCTTTGCACTTCCCAGGATAAAGCAGTGGGCAACCCACCCACTGTAAATACTTGTGAGACTGTGGCTTTGCACTCCCCAGGATAAAGCAGTGGGCAACCCACCCAATGGAAAGACTTGTGAGACTGTGGCTTTGCACTCCCCGGGATAAAGCAGTGGACAAACCACCCACTTGAGAGACTTGTGAGACTGTGGCTTTGGACTCCCCAGGATAAGGCAGTGGGCATGGAGCCTCCTCGTGGATCTGGCGTCGTGCACTCATCCGGCTGAGGTGCCCCCCCATCCCTTCCCCCTGAGGTGCCTGTTGTATTTCTATCTGATGGCCCAGCAATGTTCTCTCTGTTTTGATTGGGTATCTTGTGTGGGCCTCGCCCATGCATTTTGGACCCAGTGGTCCACGGACTTTAATGGTGGAATACCTTGGACTTGTATTCTTGGTGTATATATTTGTTTATAGGGTACATATATATATTTTTTGATTACTGTATTTCAATAGATTACAAATGTTCAACTAATTTCCTTTTGTCCTTGCATTCTTCCGGGGGAGTTGTTAATGTAATGTATCAACATGTACTGGTGTGTGTGTTGTAGTGGGTGAGGGTGGGGGTGGGGGTGTTGCGAGTGGATGTCACTCTTTTTTCCCTCCCCCCTCCCCTGTGTCGTAGGTGCAGTACTCACCGTGGTCTTTGCCGCCGTCTTTGATGATCCTGGTAGAGGAGCAGGAAGACAAAGGCTGGGAGAATCTGGAGTTCGGGTTCCATGGCGTCCTAGTTCCTCGTGGGGTGTGTGGAGGGGAGCGTTTTCCCTTCCAAGTCCTGTTTACGCCGTGTTTTTGTTCGCTGTGAATCTGTCCCGGAAAAGGTGGCGGATTTCACTGTTGTAATAATGTGGGCGGTACATTGTCTTCCGCCTGTCTGTTGGCGGTTACCGCCGCAGTGTTTGTTTGTACCGCCATGGCGGTCGAAGTGTTAAAGTGGCTGTCGATGTTGGCGGTTTCCGCCACGGTTGTGATTCCACTTTTTTTATCGCCGGCCTGTTGGCGGTTTTACCGCCGCTTTAACACCGACCGCCAGGGATGTAATGAGGGCCATAGTAATGTGTTTTATATGTCCTAAAAGTGAAATATTGCTAAATTAGTTTTTCACTGTTGCAAGGCCTGTCCCTCTCATAGGTTAACATAGGGGCTACCTTTAAATTTGTGGTCCACGGACTTTAATGGTGGAATACCTTGGACTTGTATTCTTGGTGTATATATTTGTTTATAGTGTACATATATATATTTTTTGATTACTGTATTTTAATAGATTACAAATGTTCAACTCATTTCCTTTTGTCCTTGCATTCTTCCGGGGGGGTTGTTAATGTAATGTATCAACATGTACTGGTGTGTGTGTTGTAGTGGGTGGGGGTGGGGGTGTTGCGTGTGGATGTCACTCTTTTTTCCCTCCCCCCTCCCCTGTGTCGTAGGTGCAGTACTCACCGTGGTCTTTGCCGCCGTCTTTGATGATCCTGGTAGAGGAGCAGGAAGACAAAGGCTGGGAGAATCTGGAGTTCGGGTTCCATGGCGTCCTAGTTCCTCGTGGGGTGTGTGGAGGGGAGCGTTTTCCCTTCCAAGTCCTGTTTACGCCGTGTTTTTGTTCGCTGTGAATCTGCCCCGGAAAAGGTGGCGGATTTCACTGTTGTAATAATGTGGGCGGTACATTGTCTTCCGCCTGTCTGTTGGCGGTTACCGCTGCGGTGTTTGTTTGTACCGCCGTGGCGGTCGAAGTGTTAAAGTGGCTGTCGATGTTGGCGGTTTCCGCCACGGTCGTGATTCCACTTTTTTTATCGCCGGCCTGTTGGCGGTTTTACCGCCGCTTTAACACCGACCGCCAGGGATGTAATGAGGGCCATAGTAATGTGTTTTATATGTCCTAAAAGTGAAATATTGCTAAATTTGTTTTTCACTGTTGCAAGGCCTGTCCCTCTCTTAGGTTAACATAGGGGCTACCTTTAAATTTGATTAAAGTGTAGATTCCCTTTTGGAGCGGATGGACATCTGGAGTTTGGGGTCTCTGAGCTCACAATTTAAAAATACATCTTTTATGGGCAAGGCAGGATTTCACATTCAAAAGAGACTTTACTTTGAAGTAGGCCTACTTCAAAGGAGAAATTGGGTATAAGAAGGGCACCCAAAACCACAGACTTTAGAAAACTTCTGGAAACAAGAGGAACCTCTGCCTGGAGAAGAGCTGAAGAGCTGAGGAGAAATGCTGCCCTTCCTGTGTCTTTGCATTGTGGAGCTATCCTGAAGTTGCTGCTTCTCCCAGAGTAAAAGGGCAAAGACTGGACTTTGTGTGCCTTCCATCTTGTGAAGAAATCTCCAAGGGCTTGATTTAGAGCTTGCCTCCTGTTGTTTGAAGTCTCAGGGACAGCAAAGACTTCTCTCTGCCATCACCTGGAGTCTCTGGAGAGACTCCAGCTCTGACAAGTGGTGCCCTATCCAGTCCCTGGGCCCTTTAAAGGAAAGCTGGTGGAAATCCAAGGAAATCGACTTCGGACGACTTCGGACCGACGCCGATGCTGAATCCGGTGACGTCGCCTGCACCCGACGCTTTAACCTTTGCTGGAACGCGACGATCTTCACAGGCCCGATGCCGCTGCAGCACCGCTGAATGACTCACCCTTTTTTTGGCTCTGCTGATGCCGTGTTAACACCTCATCGAAGCATTTTGTGTTTCTAAGCGCTATTTTTGAGTTTAATCTTTAAAAATACATAACTTGACTTGTGTATGTCGGATATTTCCTATTTTTCTAAACTGGTGTTGTGTCATTTTGTAGTGTTTTCATTAAGTTACTGTGTGTGTTGGTACAAATACTTTACACCTAGCACTCTGAAGTTAAGCCTACTGCTCTGCCAAGATACCAAGGGGGTAAGCAGGGGTTAGCTGAGGGTGATTCTCTTTTACCCTGACTAGAGCGAGGGTCCTTGCTTGAACAGGGGATAACCTGACTGTCAACCAAAGACCCCATTTCTAACAACCCACTTGAGAGACTGTGGTCTTGCACTCCCCAGGACCGAGCAGTGGGCTAGCCACCCATTTGAGAGACTGTGGCCTTGTACTCCCCAGGATCAATCAGTGGGCAAACCACCCACTTGAGAGACTGTGGCCTTGCACTCCCCAAGACCAAGCAACTTGAGAGACTGTGGCCTTGCACTCCCCACGACCAAGCAGTGGGCAAACCACCCACTTGATAGACTGTGGCCTTGCACTCGCCAGGACCAAGCAGTGGGCAACCCACCCACTTGAGAGACTGTGGCCTTGCACTCCCCAGGACATCGCACAGGGCATGTAGCCCCCTCCAGGTCCAGTGGTGTTGTACCATCTTCCGGCTCAGGTGACCCCCCCCATTCCCCGTCCCCCTGAGGTGCCTGTGTATTCTTTACCTGATGACCCTGCAGTGTTCTCTCCATGTTGTTGCAGGAGTGAGGTGGGGCCTTGGCCTATGTGTAGTGGCCCTGTGGCCCACAGACATTGAGGACTGGGCAGTGTCCCTCCATTTGTATATATGTACATACTGTTATGATTTAGAAGCATGTATTTCTACTATTTTATCTTATTACACTCACTTTAATCAATTCCTTTTGTCCTTGCATTATTCCTGACGGGTACAGGGTGGATATGTAATGTTATTGCATCTGTTTGAGTGTATGGTGTTGGGGTGGGGGTGTTGCGTGTTGCATGTGTTTGTACTCTCTTTTTCCTCCGCCCTCCCTTGTGTCCTAGGCAGCAGTACTCACCGTGGTCGTCTTCACCGGCGTTGATGTTCGTAATGCATGAAGAGGTATACAAGCATGGGGAAGATGTGCAACTCAGGCTCCATGGCATTGTGGTTGTTCCCTGAGTCTCCAGAGGTGAGTCCTTTGACTTCGGTGTTCTGTTTCTGCCGTGCTTTTGATGTCATTGGTACCGCCCCAGAAAAGGTGGCGGATAGGCCTGTCTTAATACAGTGGGTGGAACATTGTCTTCCACCAGGATGTTGGCGGTTACTGCTGTGGTGCTTGTTGCTACCGCCATGGCAATCTGTGTGTTAAAGTGGCTGTCTGTCTGGGCGGTTTCTGTGGTCATAATTCCATTTTTGTTACCGCCGGCCTGTTGGCGGTGTTGCCGCTGTTTTATTACGACCACCAGGGTTGTAATGAGGACCATAGTCAGGAACTAAGAACAAATTGAAACAATGCACTATCACATGAATGTGAGGATGAAATGTAGGCATAATTTATAACACTAACGGTTTACATTGCTACACATATATCACATGTGTGTTGGCTTGACATATGCCTGTTGTAATCCTGGAAATATACTTAAAAACTGCTGTACAGGTGCTTGGCCTAGGTAGGAAAAGAGTAGCAATTACCTACAATGTCAGGTTTGTCTCTACTATGTAACCAAGCAATGTCTGAATGCCACTATCACAGGTGATAACAGAAAATACACTCCTCAGTGGCATTCACATGTTTGAGCAAGAGAGAGTGACATGCTGGGACCAAAACACCTAAATGTCTAGGTCTCTCACACTCAATCCAGTTTGGAAAGTGTGTGTAAGTCAAGCAATGTCTTAACAAGTCACAGACCATTGCCAAATTGTACGTTTGATGAAGGACACATAAAGTTTGAACGTTGCATCTTCTCTGCTCATAGCTGTCCTGAGTAATCACACAATCTAAGTACACTCATAGCGATTGTGACAAAGGTTCTAGAATGCAGATATGAGTGCGTGCCCATGCTCCACTGATGCTTCACTACTCTTCTGAAATGAAGTGATACACCAGCCACGCAAGGAGCTTTTCCACAAGGCCAACAGTTAGTTGAGCACACATTGAGATTTCAGCTCTTCTCTGGATGATTGTGGTCCATGTCTATGGATTGTAGTAAATAAAATGTGTGCCAATGAACCTACATGATCTACCCATCATGATGAGTGCAAGCGAGCATGGTCACTTCACATGTTTATGAGATGTGCATAGTGAGTATTTACCTGGTACGTATGAGAAGCACATCATTAATGCTTGGGTGGCAGATTAGTATAGACTTTGGGCTTGAGGTGTTTCATGAGATCTAATGGACTACATGTGTCATCTGAAGACGCTGTTTCCATTGCATGCTTGTTCTTCCCCTACCCAGCACAGTTTCTGATGACATGTTCCCCACATGTTTTAGTGGCCTCAGTGACTCCTGTACAGAAGTGTGCCTTTGAAAAGAGGGCTGAGAGTTTCCAGAGTACTGTGAGGTCCAGAGAGGGTACTGCAGGATCACCAAACTTTACAGGCATGAGAAAGCATTGTGGTTGTGGCAGGCATTCCCTCATGGAGGACCATCCAAACAGCCTGCTACAAGCAAAAAACAAGTGGAACCTCAAGAGAGAGTGTCAGCGGTGGTTCTGCAGGTTCCGCCCTTATAAACCTATGGCCCCCAACACAACAGTATTCCAGCCACCACCAGATTCTACTGCCTCAACATTTGAGGACAAAACGCATAAGGACATGGCAGAGATCAAATTGAGGTTGGTCAAACTAGAGAAGGCTAATTAGCATAAATACAAATTGTTGAAGTTCATCAAACAAAAGCTGAAGAAGCACTGACTTTGAACCCTTCCCTCCTCCAAGTACCTTCCCTTCCTCTAGTTTTTACTGTAAATAGTTTTAGTGAGTTTTATATGGATAAGCATAGGTAAGGTAGCATTAAGTAAGTTAGTTTTAGGACATAGTTGGTATAGTTATGTGGTGGTATTTAAGATATTTTTTGTTTTGGGAGGTTATGTATAGGGGTACGTGTAAACAAATATATAAAATAAAAAATATATATATATATTTGTTTAGGCAATAGGCTTAGGTAGTCTATGTTTAGCTTTAGTTCATGTAGTCCTACTAGTCTATTGTCTCTTACGGGGGTTGGGGGTTGAAAGTTTATTGTGTGGTGTTACATGTACACGATAAGTTTAGATAAGTATAGTTAGCTGTAGGGATAAGTTAGTTTTTTTAGTATAGGTTAGGTTAGTGTAGGTTAGTATGTAGTTTAGGCTTTTTATTAGGTAGTGACTTTTAGTATTAATACATCTTGTTAGTTTCCTACAATATGGTGTCAATGATGATTAACTGTCTAGATGTTATCATGTCAGCACTGTTCTCGTTAGACAAATGCCTTTGGGTGTGCATTCAGTATTGATTTACATATGTGACCAAGGACCTGTCTGATTGGCAGAGGTATGATATCAGCTTCTCAATACGCTATTCAGTGCAGTTCCTGACACTCTGATTGTGCATGTATAAACATTCTAAAACAGGTAATCAGGTGACATCTAAGGGTTTTGTTAAGGTTTGTAACATTCATTGTTGGGATGTTTCGAATTTTGTACTCCACCTCATTTGGGGAATGGATACTGACACACTGATGGCTGCCTCTCACAGTCTTACATATGCCTATTTTGTTGGTCATATTAATGTTGTACTGGTACAATCATCGGGGTGCTGCCAGACACTTGTGTTCTGAACCACACATGTCATATGTAAACGTGTATGGAACCTGCTTATTACATGCTTGGAAAACTCAGAAATTGTAGTCCACAATGCTACCAGTCACCTTAAACATGTTTGGGTCTATGTGTATGGTTTTGTGTCTGACGGAAAGCCTCACAAGTCCTTTTGTTCTGTAGTCATTGTCCTAGCTTAACACAATGCATACATGTCAAACACTTGATGGATCACCGGAAAAAACAGTACATATGTGATTATGGTCATTTATTTACAAGTTCAAGTTTTGTTTCAGATGTGCAGTTCACTAACCCCATGAGAGATTCCAAGCTGCTGAATGTCCAGTCAGAGTCCAAGGGTGAGAGACATGTCTTGAGACATGTGTAGGAGAGGTGAGCATCAGTTTGGAGGTGTCCAAATTGACAACAGGTAGGGATCGAGACCACAGCAGTCCAGGCATGATGAGTCAACTGTGGTAGAGTGAAGAAGGCACATTGGCAGCTGTCACTACACTGGCATGATCTTAAGCCCAGAACTAGAGATACTGTATCTACTGGGTGTTTTTTCTAGTGAATGTTGTTCCTTCCACATCTTCATCCTCTGATGTGTGTGGTGCCTCATGTGCAATGGGTGGTATAGTTGTTGAACTTTAGGGCAGCACACATACATCAGAGGAAAAAGATGTGGAATTAAAGATCCCGGTAGCTGCCATTTGTGGGAAAGCGAAAGGTATCACGGAAGCAAGGAGAAACTGCTGGTTTCCGAACACAGCAGCTACATTACAGTGGTAGGCAGCCATGTTTTCAAGGAGGGAGGCCAGATTCTGCTGTATCGAATCAAGGACATTTTGGATAGCCCCAGCATGTTGACAATTATGCTGTTGCGACTTTGGGAGGGCAATTTTTCTAGCTTCTGCCTCATGACAGCAGCTCTGTTGGGCAGGGACTGCTGGAGTCCATGTAGGACGGAGTGGGTGCCTCTGAAGGCACCAGAGTTGCCCTTAGTTGGACTGAGGCACGTCTGCACTCCTTTTAGGCTGCTTGCAATGGTCTTCATCCCCACCCACACGTGCTGTGCCAGCTTCCACTGGACACCTACTGCTGTCCTCTGAAAGGTAATGTCTTGGTCCTCAGAGTCCAAGGCTTTGGCTGGACTGGTCGGTGTAGTATGTTGGTTGTTGGCTGGTTCACGTGGAGACCGCACAATGCTGTGTGCCCTCCCTGTAACTGGAGATGGACGTTGTTAGTGATTTGTGCACACACCACAAATGGAGATGTACAGAATAAATTGCATTTGGTTTTACAGATGTTTGAGTAAGTAACTAACTCTTCTGCCACCCTACGTGTGTTGTTAGAGTGGTGGAAGAGTGTGAGCTGTCTACATGCATTCTCATAGCCACTTCGAGACATGTGTCCAGTATCCTGCACCACCCATTGTGAAGTTCAACCACCCTGTGTGTTTGTATGCCAACAGGAATTTCTATCATCCTGCAGAACAACACTCATTCGCACATCACAGGTTTCCTTTCTGCAGAGTTGCAAGTATGCCTGCATTTCTCGACTGAGTGTTGTTTTGCTGGAAGGTAGACCTTCCTATTTGCACACATACCCAGCAGGTGGTTCATCATAACGTTGTGTGGCGGAGGATGCTGAACACATGACTCAAAGTAACTTGGGGGGTGCATGTGGAAAGCCCACCCCCATCACTCTGACAACACACGTAGGATGGCATGAGGACCTTACATATTTTGAGGCTTGTTGATGTGTGGATGCATCATGTTGGGACACCACATAGGGGTGGCATTGTAGTCGATACCAGTGACTGACATTGTTGTAATCCTATTGTGTACTACTTTCAATGTGTTTTGCAATCATCATCAATCATTGTAATTGGCAGCCAGCATTCCTGTTAGTTGAATTTGAAGGATGTATAGCTTCATGTACATGTGCATTAGGACAGGCAAGAGGGACACCCCTACACAATGCAGTTTGTGTGGCAAAGTTGGTATTGTCCGTCATATGGTTTGCCATAACCAAGGTCAATAAAGGAATGCAATTACTCTCTGTAATAACTACACATCCTGCACATTTGAAATGATGCTGCACAGCACAGCAAGCTGAGATGTTGCACTGTTTTTCGGTTGTACGATGGAACACCGACTTTAAAAACAACTAGTACCTTAACAACGAGGTCGGAACACCGACCTCGTTCTTACTACTAATGATTTTACCACGAATGCCTTAACAACGATATTTTGTTGTAAAGGCATTCCTGATAAAAGCATTACTAATAGGCATCATTCACCCTACATCCCTCACCCCACCCCCCAACCCCACCCCAAAACCTAAAACCCCCTGGCCCCCCACCCCCTCCACCTCCCCAAAACCAAAAACGCCCCAACCCCACCCCAAAACCTAAAACCCCCTGACCCCCCACCCCCTCTCCAAAACCAAAAACGCCCCACCCTCCCAACCCCACCCCAAAACCTAAAACCCCCTGACCCCCCACCCCCTCCCCAAAACCAAAAACGCGCACCCCCAACCCCGCCCCAAAACCTAAAACCCCCTAACCCCCACCCCCTCCCCAAAACCAAAAACGCCCCAACCCCACCCCAAAACCTAAAACCCCCTGACCCCCACCCCCTCCCCAAAACCAAAAACGCCCCACCCCCAACCCCACCCCAAAACCTAAAACCCCCACCCCCTCCCCAAAACAAAAAACGCCCCACCCCCAACCCCGCCCCAAAACCTAAAACCCCCTAACCCCCACCCCTCCCCAAAACCAAAAACGCCCCTCCCCCCAACCCCACCCCAAAGCCTAAAACCCCCTGACCCCCCACCCCCTCCCCAAAACCAAAAACGCCCCACCCCCAACCCCACCCCAAAACCTAAAACCCACTGACCCCCCACCCCGCCCCAAAAACGCCCCACCCCCAACCCCGCCCCAAAACCTAAAAGCCCCTGACCTCCCACCCTCTCCCCAAAACCAAAAACGCCCCACCCCCCAACCCCGCCCCAAAACCTAAAACCCCCTGACCCCCCACCCCCTCCCCAAAACCAAAAACGCCTCACCCCCCAACCCCGCCCCAAAACCTAAAACCCCCTAACCCCCACCCCCTCTCCAAAAACGCCCCACCCCCCCAAGCCCACCCCAAAACCTAAAACCCCCTGACCCCCCACCCCTCCCCAAAACCAAAAACGCCCCACCCCCCCAACCCCGCCCCAAAACCTAAAACCCCCTGACCTCCCACCCCCTCCCCAAAACCAAAAACAAGACCCCACCCACCCCAACCCCAACCCAAAACCTAAAACCCCCTGACCCCCCACCCAAAACCAAAAACGCCCCACCCCCCAACCCCACCCCAAAACCTAAAACCCCCTAACCCCCCACCCCCTCCCCAAAACCTAAAACCCCCCCACTTACCTTAGTCGACCCCTTGTCACCTGCGTCGTCCTCCTTCGCCAACTCCCTTCTTTGTACCTTAACCACGCATGTTCGTTGTTCAGAACATACGTAGTTAAGGCACAAAATAATGGAGTCGTGGTTAAAAAAAAGCGTTGTTGCGCTTTCGTTAACCATGACTTTTGTAAAAAAAACATTGTGATAAAGGATGTTTCCCCTGTTTTTCTACATAAATGGGTAAATATGTGCCATAATATCTAGACACGGCATCATAGTGCTCTACCAATGCATATTTTTTTACCTTACACTCCAGTGGTGGATAGTAGTAGCTCATAATTAACATGCCAAGGTAAGGCACCTTGCATACCTTAATCTAGCCTAAATCTCATATCCCCCTCTCACACCTAACACTGCAGGTAGTAGGAAATCCATGACTATAGTTGGGATCTTCCCATGCAACACATGTGTGACCCACCCAGCTTCTGATGTATTTACAAATTTTGCACATCTGTATTTGGTTCAGTGTAGTCTAGGAGCTCAAGGGTGGTGTGGGAGTGGCAAGTGTGTGTGTGTCAATTTTGTTTTTCCAAAGATTGTAGCTGTTCATTGCGTGTTGCACTGTGCATCTCAAATAGGGCAAACGTTCTGTGTGTTTGATACATTGATCCCAAACCATCATTTTACTTACAGCCCTCTTCTCCCAGCCAACGGCATCATGGAAGCACCTTATTTACATTTCTTGTCATCATAGTGGACATTTCCCGAGTAGCCTCATGAGTTTCATCACTATAGTCGTGCTTTGCTGCATTGGCACCATAAATGATGGCACTAGTGCAGCAAAGCACCGGGAGGTCCATTGCTTAGAATAATTGAGACACTTTCGCATCTGCCTTTGGCAGGCCTCACAATAAGGTTAACAGATAGTACAGTGCAATCTTTATGGAATGTCTGCCTGATTTGTGTTTATTTCCCTGCGAAATAAATATTTCCTTGCATGCATGATAACTGGCACATGTATTTTGTGGTGCAAGGATGCACAAAGTGGATCTATGCATGCATTGTGTGACTTTGTTAATGTAGCACAAGGGGACTGGGTGGCTTGAGTCCACATTGGCATCAATCGATGTGATGCTAATGTTGCAGTAAGGGCTTCTAAATATGGGCCACTAGTGAGACAGTGAGACCACTTGTAGCTGACGTTATGCATGGAGGTGTCTCTTTGTGCATGACACCAACCATTCCCACTACAAGGGCAACCTTGCTACGTGGTGACATGAAAGTTACCTGTACAGAATCACAGATGATGATCACAGACATGTCCCATATGTTGTATCTGGTCACTTTAGTGGCCATTCCCAATGGTGCATGGAGGAGTCTCACAGTTCTTGTTGGCCCACCCTGTGCAATAAGTTAGTACATGTTTCCCAATGAGTGTTACACACGGGCAGGTGGTTAAGTTGCAACAGTGAAGGAACTGATGTGAGGGTTGGGTAATGATCTATGCTTAAAGAGGGCAAGGTGTGAGCACATTAGAAGTGTTTGGCCATTATTGTGTCCCGATGCAACCCTTTTACATGTATTCAATGTGTCCTATGTACCTCCGCCTTCTATCATTTGTTAGTTGCAATATTGCCCGCCACTGCAACTTACCCTGCATTTGTGGTATGTCTTGGAAGTCTGCACTGTCCTGAGACTCCAGTAACCAGCTACTCTGGGATGACCGCTGCCACCATCTCCTCCAGGTCATCCAGGTCCATCTGGGGTGCGGGACTTCTACCTCCAGTCTGAAGGGCTGCCTTTCAGTTCCTGGCCAATTTCTCTTTAGTTCTGCACATGCAATTGTGCAAGTGTTTCTTACAGGCGATGACAGTCCTCCTCACCTCTGCCACACTGTTGACTTTATTGATAATTGACTGCCACATGGCCTTCTTCCTCCCTATTGGCAATTTGGAGGTGACAAAGAGCTGGTGTTGGTGCTCTGTCACCACTCTAACCAAGATGTTATTCTCCTCCTCACAGAAGCAACACTTCTGCTCCCTTTTCCCCTTCTCCTATGATTTTGTTGGTCCATCCTGGCTTGTACTGGCTGATGAGGGTCTCTCTGGGGTCTCTCCTGACCTGCATTGTCCATCTTGGGTCCTTGAGGATTGTTTGGCATTGTCACAGGCTTTTTTTATGCTAATGCTGCTAAAATGGTGCTAGCATGATTAGCGTCAAAAAGCCTGCCGCTAATCATCCTAACGCCCCATTTGCAGCATTAGCGTCATTTTTCTTTACAACATGTTGCAATGGTTAGCGCATTTTTTTTTTTTACGCTAACATTTCCTTAGCACCAGGGTGCGTCGTTTTCTAAATACGGCACATGGATGGCGCAAGGAAATGTCGTTAATCAGCATTCATTTTTTTGATGCACAACTACGCTAGCACAGTTGTGTGTCATTTTCCTTTAATTTGGACCCTTGTTGTTTACCCCAGTGACATTCCGCTGGGTGAGTGGCTTTTCTCTTTCATGCCTCTACGTAGCTTTTTGCCTATTAGATCTTAATTGGGGACTTGCAAGATGGGGAAGTGAAGGGCTTTGGTTAAGGCCCAGTGACCACCTTCCACCCTTAAACCAACCATGACTTGATATGATGCTCCAAAAGAAAATTGGGGTAATTGCAACAGAAATTGAGTTAGCAGAATGTCCGTTATCCTTAAGTCATGCCACTCCTATTTCAGCTATGGTTCCTCAATCTAGTAGCCCAGTTAGCCCAGGGCCTCCAAGAATTGACACATTGGAGTGAATTGACTTTTTAACAGCTGATTGGCTTGAACATTTAACACAGCCTACCCCTAACAACCATTGTGGGTCAAAACCCAAGAGGTCTGAGCCTACGAAGAGGATTTGGAAGAAACCCAAACTAGTGCAAAACACCAATTGTCGAGGACAGGCCAATGGATCCTGTGACTGTTTGGACAGTGACTCAGATGTCGAACTCACAACGGACTTTTTTGAACCTCAGGGCAAGTTGTATTGGGGAAAGATGCTCTGGTTGAACTTGAAAAGGTTCTGGTGGCGGTTGTAATTTTGTGATTGTCCCCTATGGTCTCTCGCCTGGAAAAGCTGGAATCAGTGTGTAGAAATGTGTTGAGTGTAGTGCAGGAGATTCCTAGGGGTACATGAACTGTTGGTACCCAGACTGATCCAACTGTTTGGAGAGGGGACAGAGTTCAGAGTGCAACCAGTTGTAGTATGACACTGGACAGAGAAATTGTGCAGAGCACTGGATATGCTAGTGGGAGACGATTGAGCTTTGAAGCAGGTGGTCTAAGCACAAAAGGGGCCCTTGGCAGGACAAATTATCATCTCCCCCAAGGAGGCAGGGCAAATTATCCTCTCCCCCAAGGATTTGATGATTTAGCTCCCACTACTGAGGGTGTCAAGAAATATCTGGTAATTAATTTAACCCCTGCCTCTTACCCCTATGTTGTGATTCTCTCTGGGGTCCCCGCATTGAAAGTGGACTAAAAGGAGTCCCAGGATGAACTATACAATGGGTATTACACTGGTTCTTGCACATTAGGAATGTCCCCCAGGTTGACAGACTATATACTACTTACGAGAAGAGTAAATTGGATAGGCAAAAGTCCAAAAGAACGTCTAGGTGATTGTGTTGTTACTAATTTTAGAGATCTTGATTTATTTCATTGTCTTTTGATAAGAGAACCCCAGGCTCACCACCTGGGCTTTTGTATTACCAAGTTACCTTTTTTTCTGCAAACCTCCTTTTATGACCACTCATACAAGGTAGGCCCCCAATGGCTGGGACCTTGCTACCAAACGCTGTGGTAATAGGGTGCAGGCCCAAAGTATCCCTACATTTGGGGTGTCGGTTGTCAATATAGACAGCCCTTTGGAGGAGGTGGATTGACTCAGAGTTGATGGAGTATGTGAGTCTCTGGGTCCATAATTTTCCTCTGGACGTTCTCCCGGGGGTGGGCTCCTTCTGTCACTGATAGATCATGCCTTTGGTACCACTATTTGTAGTTCTATCCAGCCGAGGCCCTAGCCTAATGCTTAAATTAATTGTAAGGGTCTACCACCAATAGATCCAGTCCAATTGCAAATTGAGCAGGCTTTGAGAAATGAGTCCCTTTTTTGACAGTCTTGCCCAGCCGATTGATTAAAATCCCTATCTTCAATGAAGAATCTCCAACAAAAAGGGGTCTGGAGGAAAAGTTCACTAGTCCTACTGATTATATTTATATTATTATGGAACAACAAAGAATCCCTACTCAGGCTGGAGCTCAGTGGGAAGGTACCGGGATTACGAGTGGGTCCACTACTTTGCCAGTGTTTAGCAAAGCTAGGAATAATGGCGCCTTGGTTAAGTCTTTGAACACCACCAAAGTGTTCTCATGGAATATAGCTCGTCTTATGGTGAAATTAGATAATCCTGAGCAGGAAGTCAGTATGATATTTGCTTATTTCAAGAGACGTGGCTAACTGAGGGAATTGAGTTTGAAAGGTATGTTATTTACTTCAAGGCTGCAAGGAGCAGTGGAAAGGGTAGGCCATCTGGAGGTCTGTCAACCTGGGTATGCCCATATTAGGACTGCATGGTCCAGCTTGTGGAGGAGGACGGTGAGGATATTTCATGTCTCCTACACACATTCCCTTATTCTATTGAGTTATATGTAATTAATGTGCACTCTAGACCAGTTATAGCTGGCCAAAAGTCCCCTGTGATAGAACAATAGAACACTTATACAAACTTCTATCTTCGTTTCGGTGTGAGTGGGTGTATAAACTGGTTGGCGGGGACATTAATTGTTGTTTTGATCATGTAAATGCTTCTAATGATGATTTTTCCTGTGCAGAAGATAAGTTGTGGGATCTTCCAGTGTTGTCTATTGCCCCACTGAGTAAATGGTCACCTTTGGCAGTCCAGATTAATGGCTTTGTATTAAATAATTCTATCTGTGCGTGTAATGGGCATACTAAATCTGATATGCATGGCTCCCATACATTTAACCTTGAAGGCTGGACTTCCGCAACTGAATATACTTGTGTTGATGTTAGGCTATAGCCAGATATCATAGACATGGAAATCATCCTGAGACACAATAGTGACCATAATGCTTTATCCTTTGACAGGGGGGCCTCATGACTCAGGGTTCAATTGGATGAGCTAACTGGTTTGGATCTTAGGTGACTTTGACAGGACCTCAAGAACTTCCGGCCCATCTATCTGCTACCTTTCCCAGCAAAAGACAACGAGAAGGTTGTCGGCAGACAACTAACCCGCTTCCTTGAGGAAAACTGCACCCTGGACCCTTCCCAATCCAGATTCCGCAGCAACCACAATACTGAAACTGCCCTCATCGCCGCCACCGACGACATCAGAACCATACTGGACAATGGCGAAACCGTGGCCCTCATCCTCCTGGACCTCTCGGCCGCGTTCGACACCGTCTGCCACCACACCCTACGCTCACGCCTTAGCAGTGCAGGAATCCACGACAGAGCCCTGGACTGGGTCACCTCCTTTCTCACTGGTGGAACCCAGAGAGTCCGCCTCCCCCAATTCTACTCGGAGGCCACCAAAATCATCTGCGGCATACCTTAGGGTTCGTTCCTCAGCCTGACCTTCTTCAATGTCTACATGGCCTAGCATCGCCCGATCCCTCAACCTCAGCATCATCTCATACGCCAACGACAACCAGCTGATCCTTTCCCTCACCAAGGACTCCACCAAGACCAACCTCCACGAAGGAATGAAGGCCATCGCCGAATGGATGGAGAGCAGCTGCCTCAAACTCAATTCTGACAAGACGGGAGTCCTCATCTTCGGCTCCACCCCATCCCCATGGGATGACTCCTGGTGGCCTGCCACTCTCAGAGCCGTACCGACTCCCACCGACCACGCATGCAACCTAGGATTCATCTTGGACTCCTCATTATCCATTACCCAGCAAGTCAACACCATCTCCTCCTCCTGCTTCAACACCCTCTGCATGCTCCTAAAGATCTACAAATGGATACCCACCGAAACAAATAGAACAGTCACCCAACCCCTCATAAGCAGCAAGCTGGACTACGGCAATGCCCTCTATGCAGGAACCAAGGCCAAACTTCAGAAGAGGCTGCAACGTATCCAGAACGCCTCCACATACCTTATCCTGGACATCCCCCGCCACTACAACATCACAGACCACCTGAGAAACCTGCACTGGCTTCCAGTCAACAAGAGAATCACCTTCAAACTCCTCACGCACACTCACAAAGCACGGCACAACGCCAGTCCAGAATACCTCAACAGATGGCTGTCCTTCTACACCATGACCCGGCATCTCTGCTCTGTCTACCTCCCCCTCGCCGCCGTCCCACGAGTCCGCAGAACTACAACCGGCAGTAGATCATTCTCGCACCTCGCTGCCAAAATGTGGAACCCTCCTCCCACTCACCTGTGCCAGACCAAAGACCTCCTTACCTTCAGGAAACTTCTCAAGACCTGGCTGTTCGAGCAGTAGCAGCACCTGCCCCCCCTACTCCTCAACGTCTTGAAACCCTCACAGGTGAGTAGTGTGCTTTTCAAATTCCTGATTGAGTGACATCAGCTAGACATATAGTTAAATGGGATAAGAACAGCCGGTCCCTGGAATCTATATCACATCTTTTTGAAGTTATAGATTTATAGTTATAAATATGGCTAAGAGTCTAGATGCAGTAGAGAAATCCAGCCCATGGTCCAGTATTATGGCCACCAACCAAGAATTGGTGGGGGAACTCAAAAACTTGTTTCAAAGTGAAGTGTCCCAAGGGGGAAGAGGGATAGCCCCTGCTGCTTGGTATAACAAGCAGTGTTGCTTGGCCAAAATTGAGCTCATAAAGGCTGTCAGAACTAAACAGATAGAGTGGGTTCAATCTGCTAGAATTGACTATAACAAGATGTTTACTTTTTGCTAAAAGAGAATCGCGAACCCAAAATTGGGAGGACATGCACTGTGCAATGAAGAATAAGGAATTTAGGCTATTCTGATGGATTATCGCCTTTGGGTGACCAGGGGCCAAGGGTGTATTAGAGAACAATATCTCGGCTCAACAATGGTCTAGGCATTTTAGTTCTTTATATGATTCTCAACCAGGGTGTGGTGACATAGCTGGTCTTAGTCCCTGTGATGTCTCTAGTCTTTTAGACACCATAGATTCCCCCTTGATTGCCATTGACGAGGTAACCTGCACCATTAATAGAATGGACCCCAGAAAAGAGCCTGATCTAGATAAAATCCAGGGAGATTTATATAGCACAGCGCTTGGAATCTGGGCCCCTTTTTTTTTTTTAATGCTATCATGGAAGGGATGTCTATCCATGCGTCCTGGGCTGGCACTGAAATAATTCCAAATTTTAAAAAGGTTCCCTTCTACTCCTAGTTAATTAGAGGCCGACCAGTTTGATCGACACAATGCAAAACATTTTTACCTGTGTGATCGTAAAAAGACTCCAGGCCTGGATGGATGACAATAGCATTCTGAGGGTCACATGTACAAAGCATTTTCCACGTCGAAAATGCTATTTGCGATGTACAGACCTATTTTTGCGATTCGGTAATCTATTTACCGAATCGCAAAAAGGGTTTGGGAGTCGCAATTAGGAAAGGGCTGTTCCCTGCCCAATTGCGAGTCGCAGTCTCATGTATGATTGTTTTCAAACTGGTGCTAACCCATTCGTAAACAGGAAGGGGTCTGAAAATATTTTTTCAGAGCAGGCAGCAGTCCTACGGAAAACTGCCTGTTCCAAAAAATGTAAAGAAAACTTTTCATTTTTTGTTTTTGAAATGCATCTCGCTTTCCTTTAAGGAAAACGGGCTGCATTAAAAAAAAAAAATGCTTTGTTTAAAAGCAGTCACAGGCATGGTGGTCTGCTGTCTCCAGCAGGCCCCCATCCCTGAGAGGGTGGCCATTCCCAATGGGGTCGCAAATTACGATCTACCTCATGAATGCTCATGAGGTAGGTCACTTGCGACCCCATTGGGAATCGCAAACAATGTCATTGACACTGTTGTGCATCAGGTTTTGCCACTCGCAAATTGCGAGTCGTAAAACCTGAAGTTCGTACATGTGGCCCCTAGTGCCTTGCAAGCTGGCCCTAGGCAGTCAACCTCCACTGTTGACCAAGTCTTCCTGTCTTCATCTCCTATATTGGAGAAGAGTGGTCTTAGAGGGCGCTAGCCTATACCTGATATTTGTTGATTTACGGTCTGCATTCAATGTGGTCCCCAGTACCACCTTGTGGGAGTTTTGATCAACATGGAAGCCCTAGGTTACCTTTGTAATATCACCCAGAGACTGCACTAGGGGAATTTTGTGCAGTTTTGCAATGGTAAATTGGGGGAACTTTTGGATCCATTCCCTGTCAGAAAGGGTGTCTCCCAGTGCTGTGTTCTGGCCCCTATGCTATTTCTGTTGTATATCAACAGCCTTATTGAATCACTCAAGAAGATTACTAACAATGCCCCAAGATTAGCTTCAGCCAAGGTACCTGTATTGATGTTTGCAGATGATACCCTTTTCCTTCCCAAGACACCAATGGGCCTGCAGAGGAGCCTAGATTATTTCAATGATTTTTGTATGGCCAGGGGGCTGGAAATCAGCATGAATAAAACCAAGTATATGGTTTTAAACCAGGTCCGACTACTCATCCAGGCCCCAAATTAAACAGGGTATTGTCAGAGAGGGTGACAGTATTTGGATGTCTAGGTGTATTAATGAGCGACCTTATGGACTGGTCCTTCCATATAGATAAACAAAAGTTTAGATTGGCCCAGTTCACTGGTGGTTTGGCGAGGGCTTGCAAAGGCTCTTTTTTAAGCTAATCACCCCTGTGAGTGAAATATATAGGTCTCAAGCCCTGGGAGTGGTAAGGTAGGGGGCAGAGCTCTGAGAATATAAAGCAGTGACTTGCATCCAGTATACTGAGAATGCTTTTATTAGACGTTATTAGATAATTCTGCCAACTAGTATGTCTCTGGTTCCCTTGAGGTTTGATATGGGAATCAGACCAATCAGAAGATTATGGGTTACTCCCAAATTAATATCACACAGGAGGGGTTTGGAAGAGGTTATTGTTATAGCAGGGGCAGGAAAACTGCCCTGCATGGTGTATTAGGGATTCAATGAGCAAGTTGGGTAGGCCAAGTCTGTGCGTGGCATGTCAGTCTGTGTCCAAGAAAGATTTTGCAGTATTGTATAAACATTTTTAATTGTCCATGTTTTTTTAAAAAATTGCCCCCAAGGCTCATTGACTCAAACATTTTGGAGTTTAAGGATTTTTATGGATTCAAACCTTTTTTTTTATGAGACACGGCAAGTGTTAGACCATAAATTATTTGTGCAATTTAGTCATGGCTGGCTCCCTCTGCACCCGTTGATCAGCAAATGGAGGAACAGTGATACTTCATTGACCTTGATCTGCCCCTCTTATGGTTTAGGGGAGGTGTCTGAGGCCCATGAATTTTTTTTTCAAAATATATAAGCGCCCGAGAAAAAAGTGGTTACTTCCCAGATACTTGGGGACAAGACAGCATGTGGGGGCACTGAGAATACTAAAAAACAATCTTGTGCAACCAATTGTTTATTAAGCATCAAGGTTTTTATTCATGATGTGGTGCATTTGTAAAAGGTATGTGAAATTACCTATTTTTGATCAGTGAGCAGATAAGATATTTATTTTGCACTCTATTTTATTGATGCATATGTGTAGCTTCTATTTTCTTAAAGATAGAGCTTGTTTTTATATAATATATATATATATATATATATATAATGTATTTATCTTGTTTTTATGATTTACTTTTATGGCTTTAAGCCCCAATAACGTAATTTCAACTGAACTGAACATGTGCCATGATATATGCATGCATGCCATCTGGATTTACTACAGTGGCCCACAGTAAAATCAGGATGTCAGACAACTGCAATTGCATGGGTGAATTCTTGGAACCACACTAACCATACAACAACTAGAATTCCTGTTCATCATCAAAGTTGTCCCACAAGCAGCAGACCTCATTCAACTAATGGCAAACAGCAGTATCCAATTATAAATTCCATTCCCACATATCTCACACAAGGTCATGAACACTTCTATTAGGCACATACATAATGGACCTACAATTAGAAATGAGGCCCTGAAATCCTGCTACGTGGATCCCAAAAGTTCTATATCCTGGAGTATGTGACATGGAAATAATCATGTAGATGCAAGGAGGTAGTATCAATGTAACTCAGATAGGCCTCACATGGGGCATTGAAAGGAACATTGTGGATTTCCAGTTCAATATGTCAGGGAGAGATGTCCCAAGAATAAACAAAACAACAATTTTGCAAAACGTAGGATAATCACAGCTAATGTCTCAAACCCTTTACAATGACATCCTCTGAGGGTTTCTAGAGTATTCATCTGTCCTTTGCATGCGACACAGAACTTTAATATAACATTAGAAGGCTTTCAACTTATTGCTCAATGAGCACCAACATCACAAACCACATCTTGGACATCCCACTCCTGGTGTCTGTCCGTGGATAAATGCCTGTACCCAAACACATGTGATGTAAACATCACTGCAACTCACTCCATGATGCATGCCAACAGTCAGGGCTCAATCCTCAATCATTACACATATGCAGTGCACTTTTACACAAGATACCACATCAAGGGCATAGATAAACACAAAGTGGTTCCACACTCTGGGCCTACCTCTCACCTCCCTCATAGCTCCTGCAGTTCCACATGCCAAATGACATACTATATCACATGAAGGTATGTGTCAGACAATGAACAATGGTAACACACTCCTGTCTGTGGCACTACATGAAATGAATGTCCATTGTAGATTTACTATACCATTAACAGTTACAGACATCATCACATCAACATAGGTAGAACATGCATGGAACTGCAGCATAGAAGTGTTTCCTAAAGAAAAAGGGATACATGCTGACATGTAGGCAGAAGGAATGTTGGCAACAGTGATGACACATCATTCATGTCAATAGACAGTCCCCACTTACCAAGGAAAAGTAGTTTGCTGCAGGTGCAAACAAATAGCTATGTAAGCCATGTATGATGGACATCTACACATCACGGACTGCAGTGAGGCACTAGCACCCATCATACACAGAGGATAACTAGCTCCTGGGTGGCAGATGTATAGATGCATACATACACAGATACCCAGACATATGGAAGTGTACAGTGATAGTGATCAAAAACCTACTTACATTTGGCCTGTAACATATAGGTATAGGTAGAGTGATCTGTTGGATAGAAATTAGACCCACTAGAACAACAATCAGTATATGAATGATCACTGTACAATGTCATTTGTGCTCCCTGCTGAGCAAATGGTTGGAGGATTCCCCCCAGTTTTGCCCTAGAGCACAGGTCCAAAGGCAAGATACACCAGTTTGGTGCACATGACATGTCAACATAAATAATCTCCCATCTAATATGTGACATATGGCTCAACCCTCATTGTCAGGGGGAGCAGTCAGTATTTCACTCAAACACCTGGCAATGGAACAGGCAGGAATTTGCAGTGTACTCACCCTCTTTTGGCAGCTGTGCTGCCCTCAAACGTTTATCCAGCTCTGGGTAGGCTACTGCCAGAATGGGGGGCATTGGGAGGGTCATGGTCCGAAGGGCACCAATCCCATCTTGGAAGGACAGACCCAGCTGGGCCTCTGAGATCTTCTAGGTCCAGCATCTCAGGTCCTCCAGCCTCTTGTGACAGTGAGCGCTCCGCTTGCTGTGAACCCCCAGGGTCCACACCTTCTTGGCAATTTCTCTCCAAATCCCTTTCTTCTGATGTGTATTGACCTGCATGAAAGCAAAAGACAGGACAAGAAATTATGCCAAAAAATCCCATCCAAAATGGCACATACATGTCAGTGTGCCAAGATGAGAACATCCTGTCTTGCCCAAACTGCCCAAGTGTGGCACATAACAGTCATTGAATACAGGGAGATGACTACAAACACTTCCCAATATGCAGACCTACCCACCACCCAGCTCAGGCCCTGCGCTGACTCGGCAGGTCAACTGACATCTTACGAGACAAGATCTAGCAACGAGAAAGAGATCAGAAATACTATTACACACATCAAACCAATGTGGCTTCTGGAGGGTAAACTCCTCAGCCAGGAGTACATAAAAAAACTCACCATCTATGAGAATGATCTTCTGCACACAGTCCTTATAGGCTAGAGCTAGGGTACAAACTCTAACATCACACATGGGTAACAATAAAGGGATTGACATGGTGGGTACAGAAAGAGTCTAGCATGTCCATGTGTGGGCATGTACAAATACAGATGCAGACCCACGCCACTTCAGGGTGTAGGGGTCTGTCTGTCTCAATATCAACACAAAACACACTTTTCACATATCTGTGCATAATACTTAGATCATGTTAGACCTGGCATCCTTGGCATAGTCTACCCTGTCTTTTTTGCCCCTGCTCCCATGTTTTGACTGTGTGCTGGACTTTGTTTTTGCTGTTTTTGGTACTCTGGGCACTTTACCACTGCTGACCAGTGCTAAAGTGCAAGTGCTCCCTGTGTAACTAGTGGGTGTAATTGGCTTTTCCATGATAGCTATATTTCATTTACTAGTAAGTCCCTGGTAAAGTGCACTAGAGGTGCTCATGGCCTGTAAATCAAACTCTACCACTGGGTCTGCAGCACTGATTGTGCCACCCACAAGAGTAGCCCTGTAAACATCACCCAAACGTGCCACTGCAGTGTCTGTGTGTGCAGTTTTAAACTGGCAATTTGACCTGGCAAATGTACCCACTTGCCAGGCCCAAACTTTCCCTTTTTATACATGTAAGGTACCACTAAAGTAGCCCTAGGTAGCCCCATGGGCAAAATGCTGTATATGCTAAAGGCAGGACATGTACTGATGTGTTTTATATGTCTTAAAAGTCAAATACTGCCAAATTCGGTTTTCACTGTTGCAAGGCCTAGCTCTCTCAGAGGTTAACATGGGGGACTGCCTTTAAATATCTTTTAAGTGCAGTTTCCCTTTGGGAACAGATAGAGATTTGCAGTTTGGGGTCTCTGAACTCACAATTTAAAAATACATCTTTTGGTGAAGTTGGTTTTTAAATTGTCAGTTTGAAAATGCCCCTTTTAGAAAGTGGGCATTTTCTTGCTTAAACCATTCTGTGACTCTGCCTGCTTGTGTTTTACTTGTCTGGGTCAGATTGATCTTTGGGCTGTTTGTAAATCTCCACTAGACAGTGATACAAAGGGAGCAGGGGTGTAGGCTGCATATCCTGATAGGTCATCTGGGCTAGAGTGGAGGGAGGAGCTGACACACCTGATTGTGCTGTGCCTACCCTCACACAATGCAGTCTCCAACCTCCTAGTGTGTGTCTGGGGCCAGGCCTGGGCAAGGCAGGGTCTTGTGAACAACAGAGACTGTCTTTGAAGTTTGCCTACTTCAAAGGCAGAAAGGGGTATAAATAGTGGACCAAAACCCCAGAGTTGTAGATTACTTCTGGGACCAAGAGGAACTTCTGCAAAAGAGAGGAGCTGGAGAGCTCGATGGGAAGTACTGCTCCTTTGCCTGTGACTGTGCTTTGCTGGGTTGGACAGCAGTTACTGCTTCTGCTTGAAGGAGGACAAAAACTGGACTTTGTGCTATATTCCTGCTTGTGAAGTGTCTCCAAGGGCTTGGACTGAGTTGGCCTCGTATTTTGAAGTCTCAGGGCAATCAAAGGCTTCCTCTGCCAGCACCTGTACTCTCTGCTGAGACTCCTACCCTGCAAAGTGGTGCCCTAGCCAGTCCTGGGGCCTTGAAAAGTGAAGATGGTAGAACCAAGGCTGAAATCTATGCACAGGAGCTGTGAGGGAAAGGTTTCTATGCACCCCCTGCAACGCAGCTGTAGAAACGATGCACCACCTTCATTGCAGCTGAGATATTGATACACCACCTGTAGCACAGATGGAAAATCAACTCATCACTTGCATCATGGCTTTAGAAATGATGCAACACCATCTTGCGGCTGCTGAAAATGACGTAACCCCCATACAGGGTGGTTTTCCATTACTGTGCGGCTGGATTTTGCATGCATCTTCGCTGGGTGTCGAAATCACTGTGAACCTGCGTCGATCCGAGCTGCCCTGTCTGGAAATCAACACATTGCTCTCTTGCAGGAGAGAAAAACAACGCATCGCCTACCCGACAGGAGAAGAAACAATGCAGGGCCTCACTTGCGAGTATGGAATCACTGCATTGCTGACTTTTCCAATGCACACTCACCAATGCAGCTTTTTTTTTTATGCAACCCAGGTACTTTGTGTAACAACGTTTCCATTGTTTTCTATGGAGTATGATTCTATTACTTTAAAAATTCATAACTTTAATTGTGTATGTTGGATTTTTGTTGTGTTGGTCTTGTTTGATTTAGATAAGAATTGGCTATTTTCCTAAACTGGAGTGGTGCTTTCACATTTTTACTGTGTGTTTTGGTACAAATACTTTACACATTGCCTTTGAGATAAGGCTGACTGCTAGTGCCAAGCTACCAACAGGGTGAGCAGGGGTTATCTTAAGTGAGTATCTCCCTTGCCCTGACTCAAGTGACAGTCCCTGCTTGGACAGAGAGCAAACTAACTGCCAACCAGAGACCCCAATTCTAACAGATCACCTTCAGAATAACATAGGCATGCATTGTATATTTTCTGCAATGTGACCAGACAACTGAATCTCATTTCATTGGTTATCAGTAAACAACACTCAATTTGCACTTATGTAATGTCAAAAATGCAGTGAGCCTGCACAGGACACACGTGCCCTGCATGAAGGTGAAAACAGGGCTGTGAGATCAAGGGACCTGTCAAGGCTCTGAAACACAGATTGACAGAGATGCCAAGTGCACATCAGTCACAAATAAGCAGCTTTCCCCTAATACCATGTACATGCTTATGAGAGGATAGAGCCTCAATATGCTGCATATTAGCTCAGAGGCAAGATTTTACCTCATAACACATTGTGCTCGGATACAGGGAGTGGGCACAGTGCCACAGTTGCGTAACAAAAGTGATTTGACACCAGCCCAGACTTGGACAAATACAGTGAGATACATATGACAGGCCCCAGTCTCTGCAGGTTGAGGAGACAGACCTATATGAAACTCCATTCCCCGCACTTCCATGCATGACAGTACATCATGTAGCCAACAACCAATTGGCATGTGCTGTTTTTTGTGCCAACTTGAGGGGCAGAGTAAGTCAGGTTATGCCTTCCAAACAACAGTCTAGCAAGGGCAGGTGTACTTTGAAATGTCTGTGGCACCATACACATTGCTCACATTACACACAACTGGCACATACAACATGCATACAATGCACATGCTGTCATTCAAATACATGTGTTCTCATATTGATGGCATCCTTGAGGTAAGAGATGTCTGGGGATGGCTGTTATGTCATCTCACCTAGTCATGTGCCTCCAACACAAGGTGGATCAGGGTATACTCAATACACAAGTGCCACAATGTATCAGAACTCAACACCTGGTACTGAACACAAATACATGCACATTGACTCCCCCATTGATGCACATTGACTGCACCTACAGGGCTTAGAGTTCAAATTCTGCCACACATGGTCACACTCTAGCCTGTGAGGAGGGAATATATGTCGAAATACAGAGAAAACTGTGCACACAAGTCACTTACCTGCTTCTCTGCTGCACCATAGAAGTGTTCATACAGGGTTAGGACCTCAGACACCAGCTTCTCCAGTTCCTATGGTGAGAAGGCTGGGGCCCTATCACCTGCTGGATGTGGCATGATTACTTCTAGAGGTGGTACACAGCAGCTCAGTTAGTGAAGGTCTTGCTGGCAGCAGTGTCAGGAGTCAAGTGAGAGATTTTGCAGACCATGGCAGCCACTTCGGCCACAAATTTGTCCGTCACGGCTAGTAGACACAGCTATTGGCCTACATCCACAACTGGCATCAACGTTAGCCTATGGCTGTGTGAGAAAGTAACCTCTTTCTAGCATGGTTACTACCATTTTTAGCCAGTTTGTCAGTGTGTTTGTACTGTCTCACTGGTATCCTGCTAGCCAGACCCCAGTGCTCATAGTTTGAGACCTATTTGTCAGTGTGCTTTTACTGTCTCACTGGGATCCTGCTAGCCAGGACCCTAATGCTCATAGTTTGAGGCCTATATGTGTTGTCAGTATGCTTGTCTGTGTTCTGCTAACAAGACCTCCAGTGCTTATGCTATCTCTGTTTACCAAATTTGTCTCTCTAGTTTAGTGACTCCATATACCAATTCTAATTGGCACACTGGACCCCCCTTATAAGTCCCTAGTATATGGTACCTTGGTACCCAGGGCATTGGGGTTCCAGGAGATCCTTATGGGCTGTAGGGTTTCTTTTGCCACCCATAAGGAGCTCATACAAACACTCCTTCAGGACTGCCACTGCAGCCTGAGTGAAATAGTGCACGCACTATTTCACAGCCATATTCACTGCACCAGGTAACTTATAAGTCACCTATATGTCTAACCTTCAGTTACTGAAGGCTAGGTGCATAGTTACTGTATATGAGGGCACCCTTGCACTAGCAAAGGTGCCCCCACATTGTCCAGGGCCAATTCCCCAGACTTTGTGAGTGCGGGGACACCATTATAATTGTGCACTACATATATGTCAATACATATATGTAGCTTCACAATGGTAAATCCGTATATGGCCATGTGGAGTGTCTAAGATAGTGAAATTGAACCCCCAATCCAAATCTGGGATTGGGGGGATAATTCCATGCACTCTGGGGGCTCCACCATGGACCCCCAGTACAGCCAAACCAGCTCTCTGAGGTTTCCACTGCAGCCCCAGCTGCTGCCACCTCACAGACAGGCTTCTGCCCTCCTGTTGATTGATTAGCAGGAAGGCAGAACAATGCATTTCCTTTAGGAGAGTGGTGTTACACCCTCTCCCATTGGAAATAGGTGTTACAAGCATAGAGGGGTATCCTCCCAGAACCTATGGAAATGCTTTGAAGGGCACAAACAGTGCCCTTCTTGCATAATCCAGTCTACACCATTTCACGGACCCCCAGTCCCTGCTCTGGTGTGAAACTGGACAAAGGAAAGGGGAGTGACCACTCCCCTGTCCATTACCACCCCCGGGGGTGGTGCCCAGAGCTCCTCCAGAGTGTTCTAGTGTTACCCATCTTTGATTCCAAAGTGTGGGGACCCTCTGGGAACATTCGAGTGGCCAGTGCAGCAGGTGACGTCAGAGACCCCTCCTGATATGTTCATTCCTGGGTAGATAGCCAATCCCCCTCTCAGGGCTATTTAGGGTCTCTCCTCTGGGTGTTTCCTCAGATTTGGTTTGCAAGGCTCCACCAGGACTCCTCTGCATCCTCTGCTTCATCTTCTGACCGTCGGCTCAACTGCAGACTATTCCAGGAACTGCTGTACCTGGAACAAAGTATCCAAGAATGCTACTTTGACCTGCAACTTCATTTCCAGCCAGCAATTGCAACAGTTTCCAGGTTGTGTACGCTCTGAGGACTGCCTGTCTTCACCCTGCACCAGAAGAACGGAAGGAATCTCCCATGGAATCACTTCCCTGCTTCAGCAGGCACCTTTCTGCAACAATGACTGGTACTCTGGGACTCCTCTTGCGTCGATTCTTGGAACACAGGTGGTGGAACGAAGTGACACTGACTGTCCAAAGGTCCAGCTGTCCAAATTTGGTGGAGGTAAGAGCTTGCTTCTCCGTGCCAGACAGTACCCCTGTGCATCGGACCCTCTGGAGCTCCTTGGGCTTATGTGCACTTCTTCCAAAAGTTCTTCATGCAAAGCATAGCCTAGGTCTCCAGCACTCTATCCTGCGATGCTAAGCCCCCTGAGTTGTTCTCCAGTGGCATGGGATCCCTCTGTGTAGTGCTGCGATGACCGCATTTTGCAACTCCTTTGTCCTCATGTCCTGGGACTCCCGTGGGTGCTGCCTGGTCTTCTGAGGGCTCTCTGAAGTGCTGAGAACCTTTTCTGTCTCCTCAGTCTGATTTGAGACCCCCAGGCCCCTCCTGGGTCCGCGCAGCCCCTCTTTGATGCAAAACACATTCTTGCATGAACCAAGGCTTTTTGGCAGTATCCAGCAAAGCAAACAGCCTGCTTCCAATGACTCGAGGTGTGACATCTCTTGCACCAAGTAGGAACCCACAGCTATCTTCTTTGGTGCATTTCTGTATTTTTCTTCCAACCGGAGAATCCACTTTTGCACCTTCTTCCAGGTGGGCAGGGGCTCCTGTTCTTCATGGACACTTCATCAACTTCTGGACTTGGTCTCCTCTCTCCACAGGTCTTCAGGTCCAGGAATCCATTGTTGGTTTCTTGAAGTCTTGCTTGGTTCTTGCATAATCCTTCACCACGACTTGTAGAGTGTTCTGAGGAAACTTGCTGTACTTTACTCCTGGTTTCCTGGGCTCTGGGGTGGGGTACTTTACTTACCTTTGGTGTTTGCTTACAAATCCTGCACCCCTCTACACACTACACTTGCCTAGGGGGGATCTGACCTTTGCATTCCACTATTTCAGTATATGGTTTGTCTTGTCCCCAGGCCCATTGCAATCTAGAGTGTTTTTCACTGTTTGCACTATTCTATGACTGTTTACATACCTGATTGTGGTTACTAGTGTATATATTGTGTATAATACTTACCTCCTGAAGGAGTATTGCCTCTAAAATATTTTGGCCTTGTGTCACTAAAATAAAGTACCTTTATTTTTGGTAACACTGAGTAATGTCATTTATTGTGTAAAAGTTCAGTGTGACTATAGTGGTATTGCAAGAGCTTTCCATGTCTCCTAGTTCAGCCTTGGCTGCTCTGCTACACCTACCCCTAGACAGGCTATGCTGATAGGCACTGCCTACATTTCATAATAAGGGATAACTGGACCTGGTATAAGGTTTAAGTACCTGAGGTACCCACTACAAACCAGGCCAGCCTCCTACAGGCTGTGTTCACTGCAGTGGCAACCACCTTCTGCCATGACGACCTCTGTCGGTGGGTAGCGGCTTTTCCCAATGTCCTGTGGAACAGGTCAGGCATCCACCATTCTAGAGGAATGAAATGTGTTATATGGCTCTGACAAATTCATCACATCCCCCAAAGTTGTTGGGTTTTACATCATTAACTGCTTGTCTTTTCCAGTCATATAGCTCAAACTACTCAAACACCATTGTTGTACATTGCTAGGCATATATGGCAATTTGCATTGGGGCAAAGTCCCCTCTGACAAAGGTAATTTTAATGCTTGGGACATCAAGTCACAGTCTGAAACAATTGAACAATTGTTGATGACCATTCATATGATGTGTATGCATGTATGTCAAAGAAAGAGGGTGGCGTGACTGCTGTGTGATTATCAGTTGTGATGGGTACTGTGTATCATGTCCATACCTAAATATATGCCTTGTCGCATTTTAACATTGACATGCATCATGTATGTTGCAAAGGACACATTGAATAGTGGCAATACTGATGTCTTGTCATACATAGTACCCAGGGAGGGGAAGGATCAGACAACCTCCTGTCCATCGTCCACTGCCAGACCTTCAGACCATGGAAGAATGCCACATCATCCCGATCTACTATCTAATTTGGGTAACAATTGCGGGTCTATGTCATCCATTGGATCCAGATCTGATGCCTGCCATACGTCATCCAAATAGCATTTGACCTATTGCACAAGTTATGACAGTTTTGCACTTCCTGGCCACAGGGACCTTCCAAAATACAGTGATCCTATCTACTGGGATGTCACAGCCTATATTTAGTCTGGTTTTGAAGGATGTACTCTTAGCAATATTGAAACACCTGGACAGCTATGTCTGCTTTCCTCAACGTGAGGATTTGACCCATGTGAAGGCTAACTTCTATGGCCTGGCACACAACCTACTTGTGGTGGAAGCCATTGATGGTACACATGTTGTCTTGGTCCCACTTCATGGCAATGGACAAGTGTACTGCAACAGAAAGAGCTACCATTCCATCAATGTCCAAGTGGTTTCTTTGGGGAATCTTTACATTTGACAAGTCTGTGCCCATTTCCCGGGTTCAGTCCATGAAGCGTTATTATGCGGAACAGCACAATCCCCCAACTGATGTCACAACTGTACCCAGAGAGGGCATGGCTGGTTGGTAAGTCAAATCTGTCCTGTTTGTGTGTGTACAATGTCTGCTGCAACAAATCCAATGAGAGGGACTCATAGTTGCATGTGTTCCATTCCATAATAGGGGACTCTGCATACCCAAACCACCCATAATTGTTGATGCCATTCAAGAACCCAACTACGCCAGGGGAAGTCTGCTTCAACGATACCCATGGAGGAAAATGGCGTGTCATGGAGCGGGCTTTTGAGCTTCTGAAGGTCAGATTTAGGTGTCTGGCCATGACAGGTGGAGCCCTCCTCTACTCACCCAAAAAAGTGTGCAAGATCATTTTGGCCTACTCATTGCTCCACAACATTGCCCTGCAGAGGAATATTACAAACATCCCAAATGAGGGGGAGCAAGCAGTGCCCCAGGAGAGAATCCTGAAATTACAAGTGAGGATGACAGTGATGAAGAGGAAGGTGAAGACTTGCGGGTAAATCTCATCAATCACTACTTTACCTGAGTGCAAGTAAGTATTGTTATGCTGTTACTGTTACTGTATGAGGAACTGTAATAGTCAGGATGTGTGGACTAGGGTGTTTTTTTAACAGATTGTGGATGTAATGCATTGCTGTATACATCACAGCTTTGCTTGCTAAGTCGGACCTGAACAATTCACAACCTTGATTATCTACAGGGTTTATGTCATTTGCATTGCAATGTAAGTGTATCCAATGATGTTTGATATGAGCTTATGGTCATAGGTAAAACTTCCCAAGCTAAACTCCTTGTATTATTGATTATCCAGGTACCTTCACCATGCCATCCTCATGTGGGCATTTCAGATTCTTGGCATTGGCTGGTATCCGATGCTGTTCTGATTTAGGAAGAGCACATGGATAGATCCAGGTAATGTTGTTCACCAATCTATTGTGTATGAGTCCTGTGTCAAGGAAGCTTGACAGTATGTGGATAGAAATCTGAAGTGAAGGATACACCGGTTTGATATGGTGTGTTGGTCCAGTTGTCACATGTGTGCGATCATATGGACCTTGAGATATGTTCTAATCATGTGCAATCCATGCATTTTCCCTTAACATTGTATAGATAATGATCCTGTATGACCTGTTTGTAGCTGTAGATGTGTTTCCTCATTACAGGCCAGAGTGCCTGTGCCCAACACTGAAATAGGTAGTATCATACCCACAGATACTTTGTCATTGTAATGACATAGATCTACAACCAGGGACTGTTGTACTGCCCTCTGTCTGTGCCAGGGCTTATGTAATGTTGGCAGACCTGGTTTTGGTATGTGATAAAGCTCAAGCGGGTGACAGCATCCACTAACCTATTAGCCTATTCTATGGGTCAAGGTCTGACAAAGCCCTTTCTTCTGTTCTCTGGTGGGGCGGTACTTTGGAATATCTAGCCTGATTCAATATGGTTAAGACATTCTTGACTAGGCCAGTCCAGACATTTTGACAGCCTATGTGCTGTACAGTGCAATCAAATGTTTGGTGTGAGCAGGCCCTTGTATCATTGTGTTGCTATTAATCCTCAACATGATACTACCTGTGACATATCCCTCCTTCAATTATCATCTTGTGTCTTCCTCATGTGCATCACAAGGGCTTACATCTCAACATTTCAACATGTGGAACAGAAGCAAGCAAGCCATGTTTTTTTGTTTGGTGAGCTTATTTACATAAGTGCAGGACATAAACAACTGATGCTACAGAAGATGAAAGTGAGAGGATCAGTCATGGCAGATAGTTGACAGTGACATTTAGCCAAGGCCGTGTATATGTTGGATTGGCAGATTTTCCTAATGTGACTGGTACACATGCTATTAATTGTATTGACTTGGCATTTCTGAGATATGGCAATTTCATTTCAGTCGACTAGCTGCAAAACGTATGGGTTCATTAGCACCTGGGAGGATGGCCATAGACTGACATCTTGCCAGCCATGCAGGCAAAACAGTTGCCGGGCAGGATCTGGCTTTGGCCTTTTAAGCAGGGCATGCAGACCTTGGACATTATTGTAAATGTAATTGCAATTATTATGTGGTTGTTGCATGGTGAATGAGTCTGCTGTCAATTACATTCAGGTGATGCATCTTGAGGTCTTTGGTTCATATTATTTTGGGTGCACAAAGGTTAAGCTGTCCTTCCTGTGAACAATAATTCCATCTTGGCTTAGCTGTCGAAGATTGATCTAGGTGTTTAGCTACCTCACAGAGTGTACCATGATCTATCTCCTGGTCCCTCCCAGGTGAGTAAAGTTAATTTGTGAATTCATAGACAGCTGCATTGTGACATATGTAGAGTGTCTTGGTGATTGGAGTTACAGGGATTGGTCATCCGGGAATTTACAGTAATACCTTCAAGTACTACACAGTATACATAAGCTATCCTCCTAGACATGTACACTTCCACTGCATGTTCACAAACAAGGATATTGGGACAGATGCACACTGGGCTTGTGTTTGGAGTTCGTGAGACAGAGCCTCCTAGCCTTACCAATCATGTCCCTTCCTGTACTTCATACAGTTGTTATATGTCATCCCCCCAGGTGCGTGCACTTCATGTGTAAATTCCCAAATAAGGGTATTTTGGCAAATGTACACTAGAATGGTGTTTGGAGTAACAGTAAGGGAGCCTCCTGTGAGTTGCAGCAATGTAACTCCCTGTATTACACAAACTACATGATTGTTTCCTCCTACGGGTGCACACTTTACTGATGATTTGGTACACATGGGTATTTTGGGAGAGTACACAGTTTTCTAGTCTTGATTTGGGGCAGCAGTACCTGCTGGGAGTGGCAGTCATGCCACTCTCACTGCTTCACAAAACCTGACAGCTGCCAAATACCCTAGTGAGTACACAACATACATGATTTGACTTACTGTTGTCTTCAGGTAAGGGGACACTGTTCTGGTGTTTGCAGTGACAGTGTCAGTGCATCCTGGCCTTATCAGTCCTGTCAGTGCTTATACTACCCACACATTATACAGATCTGAACCTGTCAAGTGAGTACCCTTCAATAATGAGTTCAGGGACAAGGGTCTTTGGAGCAGAGGATACAGTGTGGGCTGAGTGGAGTGACAGTAGAAGTGCCACCTGGCATTAGCAGTCCTGTCATTGCTTGTACTACCCACACTATACCATTATCATCCTCTCAGGCGGTTACAGTTCACCAGGCATTTGCCAAACAAGGTACATTTAAGTATAATACACTGTTCTGGTTTTTGGAATTGCAGGACAGTACCTGCTGGGAATTGTAGTGCTGCAAATCCCTGTACACACACAATGTACACAGCTATTGTTACCTCAGGTGATTCTAGTTCCCATGTGAGATGCAAGACAGTGGTCTACGAACAGGTGGACACTGGGCTAGTGAGTGGGGTGACAGTGAAGGTGGTCAAAGGCGAGCAGTGAGTATGCTCGACAATATATTTTGGAGATATTTTAATGTTGTCACTTACCCGACTCCACTCCCCCAGGTATTCCTATTGAGATCTCAGGAAGCAGGATGACCAAGATGTTCTCCTCCCAGGATGTGAGTTGTAAGGGAGGCAGGGGGGGCACCAGCAGTCTTCTGGACATGTGGCTGTTGCCTGGATGTCATGGAACTGACCTCCCCACTGACATTGTTCCACCTCTTCCTGATGTCATCTCTTGTGCACGGGGTGCGGCCTACAGAATGACTGTCAACTATCCTTTGCCACATTTCCATTTTCCTGGCGATAGTAGTGTGCTGGACTAATGTTCCAAATAAATGCAGCTCTACTCTTATGATTTCATCCACCATGACTCTTAACTCATTGTAAGTGAAATTGGGATTTTTCTGGGGTGACATGGTGGTGCTAAGGGTCTTGATTCTTTGGCTGTCTTTTTTTGGTCCTGCCTGTGTAACTCATAATACAGATGCCTGTGTGACCGCCTTCATGGTAGTCTTTTGGCAGCTGCCACTATGGGGGTCTAGAGGTCTGACCGCCAAACTCGCAATGAGGCCCTAAGTCTCCAAAAAGCTTAACATCCTGATTCAAGCTGAGCACATATTGGGGGTCATTCTGACCCTGGCGGTCAAGGACCGCCGGGGCCGGGGATGCGGGAGCACTGCCAACAGGCTGACGGTGCTCCTCAGGACATTCTGACCGCAGCGGTTCAGCCGCGGTCAGAACAGGAAAACCGGCGGTCTCCCGCCGGTTTTCCGCTGTCCTGCAGAATCCTCCATGGCGGAGCAGCTTGCTGCGCCGCCATGGGGGTTCTGACACCCCATACCGCCATCCTGTTCCTGGCGGTATGGGGTGTTGTGGGGCCCCTGGGGGCCCCACTTTGTATTTCAGTGTCTGCTTTGCAGACACTGAAATACGCGACGGGTGCCACTGCACCCGTCGCACATACCCACTCCGCCGGCTCCATTCGGAGCCGGCTTCCTCGTGGGGAGGGGTTTCCCGCTGGGCTGGCGGGCGGCCTTCTGGCGGTCGCCCGCCAGCCTAGCGGGAAAGCCAGAATGGCCTCCGCGGTCTTTCGACCGCGGAGCGGCCATATGGCGGCTCCCTCCAGGTGGGCGGCGACCGCTGCCCGCGGGGGTCAGAATGACCCCCATTATGTCATGGAAACACAATGGATGTTTTTTCACAGTGTAGTAATATGCTCTAAATCAGACTCTATAAGTCGGAATGGGAAATTTCAGGGAAATACCTTGTATCTAAAAATCTCACTTGAAAGGTCAAGTCCTCAACCATGTCTTATCGATTTTACCAGCAATCCAATGCAAAACTCTCATACATATGGACTGAATCGACCACCTTGCCATCCCCAGATGCAACCAATAACAGAGGTCAACCCAAAAGTGAACAACACACCTATACATCCTTTAAAGACTTCTCTATCAGTAAAAGTAAGCTCAAACTACTCTCTCACCATCCCACCACCACATCCATTGTAAAAACATTTTAAGTGCCTTCATTACATTTTTAGAAAACCATTTGAACATCCATGCTCCAACTAAAATACACAGGTGTATGCCAAATACCAGAAATACCAAAGCTATCACAAACAACAAATATTCCATTTGCAGACAAACATGAAAATAGAGAAAAAAACAGAACTCTTTGATTTCACAATACTGAAGTCCCACCTCACAATATGAAAACAACTCATCACATCATCCAAAATCAAGAAGTCCATCAACAGCTATAGTAAAGCTGCTAAAAGAAGCAGAAATGTATTGAACAATTAAGCAAAGCATCAAACACTTTCTGATTCTCCAAATTCACATTTCACAGACAGGTGCAATCCAACTTCTTCTTCAGTGAAACAATGCAAAGATCAGACAGCACATCTACAACACAAAGCCAACATCTAATCTGGCACCCATACCTGTGAGCTACATCCCACAATGGTTGTCCTTCAGGCCCCGGTCTCTAGCAGACTTTGCTGACATGCCCAGGTCCCTCCACTCCACCTCTTGTAAAGATGATGTATTACCCTTTTGTTTCCAGAAAGCCCTCTCTGGAGAAGCTTTTTCATGGCCACTCACAGGGCCGTCTTTAGTGTTAGTGGTGCCCAGTGTGAGAGTTTCTTTGACGCCCCCTATGAGCTTCTTCTCCACAGATTCCCTCTCTACAACACTTCACTAGAGCCCCTCATCTGTTCATAACCCATCATTTGCATACACTTAATTTCTATTAAAGTGCTGGTTGGGATTGACTTTATTAATAAGAACGTATTTCTACCCAAATGACACATTCTAAGCAATATTAAGAATAGATAACGAAGACTAGGGAAGAAACATACTGTTATAACCTATACTATACATTTTGCATGGAGCTCCTTGTTGAAAGTTCATAAGTTTCATAAGTCAAAATTCTATATTAGGATTGTAACTTATGAACTGCAAATACCGAAATGGTCTCAGTGACAAAAGCAGTAACCTACTGAGCTACCACATAAAATACAGTTTGGTGGTCTCCATAGTACACATTCTTTCTCTGGTATGATCAGTCAAACTGCCACTAGACAAAACTCTGATCTTTCTCCAGTAGAAACATTATTCACCAGAGTAATCTCGGCATACTTATTGTTGCCTGAAATCTGCTGGACACCCAGGACACACAAGAAACTCTGTAGCAGGTGCTTTACATCAAAAAATTATTTATAAACACAGCAATCCCCAAAGTCAGAACTCTGCCTATTCACCACTGTCAACATATTTCTCACTCAAGAAATCTTCACAGAATCTCTCAAGACAAGTCAGAACCTCTCAGTCTGGAATAAACCCACACTGGACACTGATAACAACACTGAAAACAACACTCTTGACCCCTCACAATCCAGGTTCCGCAAGAACCACAGCACGGAAACCGCCCTCATCGCATGCACTGACGACATCAGGACCAAAGTCGACAAAGGCAAGACCGTCGCACTCATCCTCCTAGACCTCTCTGCAGCCTTTGACAATGTCTGCCACCACACACTCCGCACACGCCTCCACAACACAGGAATTTGCCACAAAGCCTTAGACTGGCTCACCTCCTTCCTCACCGACCGGACCCAAAGAGTCCGCCTTCCACCTTTCCACTCCACTGCTACCAAGATCATCTGCGGAGTCCCCCAAGGGTCCTCCCTCAGCCACACACTCTTCAACATTTACATGATCCCCCTAGCCAACATCCTCCGACCCTATCCTCTCCTACGCAGATGACACCCAACTCATCCTCTCCCTCACCCGCAACCCCACCACCGCCAAAACCAACCTACACGCTGCTCTCCTCGACACCGCCAACTGGATGACAACTAACCACCTCAAGCTTAACTCCAACAAAACCAAGATCATCAGCTTCGGCCCCAACAAAACCATATGGGATGACTCCTGGTGGCCCACCGCCCTAGGCCCCGCACCCACCCAGGCAAACCACGCACGCAACCTCAGCATCATTCTCAACCCCTCCCTCTCCATGACACAGCAAATCAATGCACTAACCTCCTCCTGCTTCCACACACTCCGCACTCTAAAAAAATCCCTCAAATGGATTCCCCCAGAGACCAGGAAGACAGCCACCCATGCACTCATCAGCAGCAGACTAGACTACGGTAACGTCCTCTACGCCGGCACCACACTCAAACTCAAACTCAAACGCAAACTCCAGAGAATCCAGAACACATCTGCATGCCTCGTCCTTGGCCTCCCCCGCCACAAACGAATCTCACCACACCTCAAATCCCTTCACTGGCTCCCCATAGACAATAGAATCACTTTCAAAACCCTCATCCACACACACAAATCCCTCCACATCACTGGCCCGACCTACCTCAACGAAAGAGTGAACTTCCACACTCCCACCCGCAACCTCCAATCAGCTGACCTTGCACTAGCTACAGTCCCCTGCATCCAACGAACCACCACAGGAGGCAGGGCCTTCTCTTACCTCGCACCCACAACCTGGAACTCCCTCCCCACCAACCTCCGCAAAACCAAAGACCTCTTACTCTTCAGAAAAAACCTCAAGACATGGTTGTTCGAACAGTAACCCCCCACCCTCATCCCACACCCACAAGCGCCTTGAGACCCTGATGGGTGAGTGGCGCGCTCTATAAAAAATTTTTATTGATTGATTGATTGACTGATACCCTCACTAAATAACCATACCATTCTTTACTAGTAAAATCAATGAAAAATACTTTCAATGTACAACTCCAAGATCACACCAGCCATCTCTTAATTACTAACAATCCGCAATGAGGTCATGCTGCAGAATGGATTTATGCTGGGTGTTATGTTTTCCGAGATATCTCCCAAGTACATCAGAAAGAACCCACTGATGAACAAGTATTGATATTGTCAAATTCCTTTTATTCATTTCATGGTATTTGCAGAGTGTTCTGCATATTACTCATGCCAGGTTGATGCAGCCAATACATGTTTTGACCCTTACAATGCCTGGTAGACTAGGGCTTTCTCAAGGCTGAAAGTTCAAACAACAACAGTTTATTGTAAAGGGCATATTATCAAACCTCGACTTGGCACCACCTGTGACCCGTCTGCAGGGAGAGGCTAAATCAAGGGTGATGTATCCCAACAGTGCACTAAGAAAATATATGTGTAGATGACCCATCTTGCCATGCAGACATAGTAAGGCTTAGTCTTGATATTTGTAGAGAGTAGTATGAAAACAAATAGGAAAAGAAAAAGAAGAAAAAGAGGAAAAGAAACAAAGGAGAGGGGGGAGGCTTTTACTACCTCCTGTCAACATTCAAATCTGCATGTAAATTGCTTTACATTTATACCCATAAACAGTTATTCACACTGTGACTTATTACCTTATCTGAAAGTTTTACATGAATTGAATTTCCTACCGTCCAAGTTTTGAGTTTGTTCTGAAAAGATCCTGGGTGTATACTTTAGCTATAAGAAAGAGATATCACAAGCTAATATAGTTGTGGAATTCACATTTTAGTTTTTTTCAATTTTTTCCTGCTAGTAAATGCACATTGCTTTAAAGAAAAAGAAGGTATTTCTATCAATATAAATGGAGTCTTCATTTAGATAATGTCAAAGGGTATCCCATTTCGTTGTTGGTGTAAAGGAGACTAGGTGAGAGGAGAAAGGTCCACTAAATAGGAATCATCCAGGTCATAACTCACCCGTGTGCAAAAGAGATAGGTATTTAGTTGTCTCAGTATGGGAACCAATTGTATTGTCTCAGTGTTCTCACCCATAACCCGTATTGTATTCACTGTATGTAAACAGTAAGGAGTGAAAATGTATTGGATAACAAATGAGACGAAGGGGGTCATTCTGACCTCGGCGGTAAAAGGCGCTTACTGCCGGTCAGAAGACCGCCATAACACCGCCGCGGCCGCGGGAATCCGCCACGGTCATTCTGACCCGCAACAGGCAAACCGCCAAAAACCCGACATCCACAAAAGTCCGCCACACCAACGGCCAGCGAAAAACTGGCGATGACCAAACCTCCACAGTCACGCCAACAGAAATACGCCCATTCCATTCTGACCCACGAATCCACGCTGCGGTCTTTCAACCGCGGTATTCCATTGGCGGTACACACCGCTGCGGTCAAAATACACACACAGCACCAAAACACGACCACATTGGACATTTTGAAATATACACACCTGATACACATACAAACACCACTCCCACACACCCAACACAATATAAAACACACACCCACATCACCCACAAACCCCTACGACCACCAATTATTGACTAAGGCCAGAGAGAGACACCACCAGCTAGTATAGAGCATTCACAGGCACATTACACCATTACCCACACAACATCCACGCACAAAACACCACACACCACCACACTCACCGCACTCATCACCACAAACACCACCCCACACCTCATCCACACCACCCCATGGCACCCCAAAGACACCCCAGGTTTTCAGACGCTGAACTCAGGGTCATGGTGGAGGAAATAGTTTGGGTAGCGCCCCAGCTCTTCGGGACACAGGTGCAGCACACCACCATTGCCAGGAAGATGGAGCTATAACAAAGAATAGTGGACAGGATCAACGCTGTGGGTCAGCATCCACGAAATCGGGACGCCATCAGGAAGCGGTGGAACGACCTACGGGGGAAGGTGCGTTCCATGGTATCCAGACACAACATCGCGGTGCAGAAGACTGGCGGCGGACCCCCACCTCAACCCCCAGAATTTACAACATGGGAGGAACAGGTCTTGGCGATCCTGCATCCTGAGGGCCTCGCAGGAGTAGGCAGAGGAATGGACTCTGGTAAGTCTAATCTCAACTACTTCATCCCCCCCCACCCACTGGCATGCCAAATCATACCCCCACCCCCATCACACATCCTCCTTGCTAATGTCTCACTATCACAACCCACCCATCCCAACACCAAGCCCTGCATGCGACCACAAACCATGGACACCCATCACCTAAGCATGCCCACTTCACATACCCATCCCCCCCCAAACCACCGTCACAACAGCCCCCACAAGGGAATGCCAGCACTGGGGTACACGGGCACCAACCCATTGCATGCTATGGCACACACAGAAGCAATAACCATACTCTTATACCCCTGCAGGACCCGAACGCCACGACACTGCCCAGGAGGGTCCAGAAATGTCCATTCCACCCCCAGAAGAGGCCCACAGTGATGACAGCAGCTCTGTCTCCCTGGACCCAGATGACCAGCCCGGCCCATCGGGGACCTCGGGACAGTCGGTTCCCCTCAGACAGCCACAGGCCACAGCAGACCTACCCCCCTCTGGGAACACCAGCACAGCACCCACCCAGCGGGCCCATGCCTCTGTCTCCAGGACACGTCACTACAGGGCACCCAGGTGAACCTACCACCCCAACAACAACAGGGACCTGGGGGCAGTGGTAGTGGGCACACGGTCCAGGGGACAGAGGCCCAGGGAAACAGGGCAACTGGGAGGGCTACTGTGCGACAGGGGGGGGACAGGCCCAGGGAACCCACTCTCCACGAGGCCCTATCCTCCATCATGGAAGCATACCACCGCTCCCAGGAGACGATGGCGACGGTCCTGGCCAGGTTCCAGGAGATCCAGGTACTGCAGGAGGAACAGTTTATGGGGTTCAGGGAAGAACTCAGAAACATCAGTTCCGCAATGGGCACCATCGTTGTGGCTCTCAATCAGATTGTCAGCACATTGCGGGACTATGTGGCACCACAAAGGGCCCCTGTCACTAGCATGGACCAAGAACAGGTTACCACCTCCGCCAGCGCTAGTGGACAGGAGGCCCCGACACAAGAACAACAGGCCACCAGAACCCCAACCCCTGCAGAAGGAGAACCACCCTGCAAGCGGTGCCTGAGATCTAGGAAGAAGACAGAGTAGGATGCCAAGACCCCCGCCAGGAAAGGATACCCCCTGATTGTCATCCCACTGTCCCACATTATCACCCTGTCCAACCTTAAACTGCCCCTGCTCCACCTTCCACAGGCATATGGACAATGCACCTGTGAGACTGAAAATCTGGAGTCTGCCATGGACATTCCTCCACCATCCCCCATCACCGAATTGCAACCATTACCCAAAATTGAGCACTTTAATAAACACACTTATTGCACAATAATAATCTGGAGTCTGCCTGTATTTTTGAACAAATGTATTACACAGAACCGTGCCAAAATGTCCAGTTACATTGTGATGACAACATACCACTGTCACACAGCTGTAGTCCATGGGGAAACAAAGTAGAGGTCACGGAGTGGGGCTCACTTCTCTGAAATTGGAAGGGAAAGTCACAACTCAGTGAACATACACTGGGGGGAAACTCAGACAGTAGAGAGGCAGGAGACTTTAAGTAAATGTAAAATGCCAGTGTTGATTCTTACCTGTATGTCATTGAAAATACTGCTGTATTACTGTGTCCCTGTTGTCTGTGTCGTCCTCTTCGTCTTCCTCCTCTTCACTCTCTGCAGGCTCCACAGCTGCCACAACACCACCATCTGGACCATCCTCCTGCAGGAAAGGCACTTGGTGTCGCAAAGCCAGGTTGTGAAGCATACAGCAGGCCACGATGATATGGCACACCTTCTTTGGTGAGTACATTAGGGATCCACCTGTCATATGGAGGCACCTAAACCTGGCCTTCAGGAGGCCGAAGGTCCGCTCGATCACCCTCCTAGTACGCCCATGGGCCTCATTGTACTGTTCCTCTGCCCTTGTCCTGGGATTCCTCACTGGGGTCAGTAGCCATGACAGGTTGGGGTAACCAGAGTCACCAATTAGCCACACACGGTGTCTCTGAAGTAGTTCCATCACGTAAGGGATGCTGCTATTTCGCATGAGGTACGCGTCATGCACTGACCCAGGGAACTTGGCATTTACATGGGAGATGTACTGGTCAGCCAAACAGACCACCTGGACATTCATGGAATGATAACTTTTTCTGTTCCTGTACACCTGTTCACTCGTGCTGGGGGGGACCAAAGCAACATGTGTCCCATCAATAGCACCAATGATGTTGGGAATATGTCCAAGCGCATAGAAATCACCCTTCCCTGTAGCCAAATCGCCCACCTCAGGGAAAACAATGTAGCTCCGCATGTATTTCAGCAGGGCAGACAACACTCTGGACAACACCTTGGAAAACATAGGCTGAGACATCCCTGATGAAATGGCCACTGTTGTTTGAAATGACCCACTTGCCAAAAAATGGAGTACTAACAGAACCTGCACTAGAGGGGGGATCCCTGTGGGTTGGCGGATGGGTGACATCAGGTCTGGCTCCAGCTGGGCACACAGTTCCTGTATAGTGGCTCTGTCAAGCCTGTATGACATGTCTTTCTTCCATTGTCGACAGGTCCACCAGCGGTCTGTACACGGAAAGATTCCTCCATCTCCTCGCAAGTCCCAGCGGACGGTGCCTAGGAAGGACAACATGGAGCACAGAGTCAATCAACCCACAGGTACGTTCCCACAGCTTGCACAGTACACGATTCTCAATGCATTGAATGGCTTGTATGAGTGTTGATGCAAGGCCTAGGTATGTGTGACGCAGTAGAAATTAAGATATGGGGGCCCTTGAAATGGCGGCTGCCTGACCTGTGAAGTGCGACAGTGGGATGTGAGGTCAATGCACTGGCGTGGCACACCGTCGCGGTAGGCGGTCGAAGACCGCGGCGCAAAGCCGCATTGGTTAACATTGAACCCTATGGGTTTCAGGACCCAATGGCGATGTGCGCCGGCGGTCGCGGTACGCCCCACCGCGGTACGCACCGCCGCGGGCGTGACCGCCATTTTCTATCTGCTTAATCACTCGATACCTGATCATCCACAGGAGAGGACCTATACTGCAAGTGCTGCTGTGATCTCGGTCTGGAAGAGACAATGGCTGCTGCAACTGGGGAAAGGGCCCCTGCCTTCACTTCTGAAGAATTGGAGAAACTCGTGGATGGGGTCCTCCCCCAGTATGCGCTACTCTACAGTCCTCCAGACCAACAGGTAAGTACACTGGGACCATGCTTTGTGGCCAATGGAGGGACCATGCTTTGTGGCCAATGGACCGCGGAGGCTCTGCTGGGGATGGCCTCCCAAAGTAGGAGGGGTGCCAGTCGTACCTTGACCCCCCTGATGTCCCGGATCCTGGCGGTGGCCTACCCCGATTTGGATGGGCGCGTGAGGACATCACAGCAGACACAAGGGGGTGAGTACAAGCACATTCTGCTGATTTTGCGCACATTGGAGGTGTCTGGGTGGGGGAGGAGGGCTGTGGGAATCCCTAGGCCAGGGCGATTTCTGTAGGCTAGGCCCCTCCGTTAGGCATGGCCCTGTGCCCCCGCCCCCCACCTCTGTAGGTTGCCTAGTACAGCTATTCATGGCCCTGTGTCACCTATGTGTGGAGTTGTCGTCCATAGACTTGTAGGCCATGTCCCACGGATTGAGTAGTGTACCCCAAGTGCGCGGCGTAGTGCAGGGGGCTTCTGTGTCTGTCCTCTCCGCCAACGGTGTCGCCAATGCATGCACTCAACATGTCTTTGTTTCTCCACCCCCCCCTTTTTTGGTGGTCTTCCTGTTCATGTGTGCATTAGCATCATCAGGCGGAGGAGAAGTGGCATCGGAGGACGAGGGAGCTGCATCTCACATGGCCATAGAGGGCCATGCAACTGAGTCGGATTTCACCAGTGAGACGGAGGGCGAGGGGAGCTCCACAGCGGGGACACGTGGTGACACCAGCGACACAGACACGTCCTCGGAAGGGAGCTTCCTTGTGGTGGCGGCAACATCCATGCCCACCGCAACAACAGGTACAGCCGCCACCCAGCGCACCAGCTCTGCCCTCCCAGCAGCCCCTCAGCCTTCGCCCCGTGCCCGCTCACCCAGGAAGGTGGGCATCTCCTTCGCCCCAGGCACCTCAGGCCCTGCCCCAGTTACCCCTGCTGCCCTCAGTGAGGAGGTCATTGACCTCCTGAGGATGCTCATTGTTGGGCAGTCTACCCTTTTGAATGCCATCCGGGGTGTAGAAAGGTAGGTGCACCGGAGTAATGCATACCTGGAGGGCATTCATTCGGGTCAGGCTGCCGATCAGCGATCGTTCAACGCTCTGGCCTCAGCACTCACGGCAGCCATTGTCCCTGTCTCCTGCCTCCCTCCGCCAACTTCCTCAACCCAGTCCCACTCCCCTGTACCTCTGCCTATCCCAGACACACCTACAGACCAGCCTGCACACACCTCAACACCCAAGGGAAGCTCATCCAGACATAAGCACCACACATCACACAAGCATTCACACAAGCAACATCCACATGCAGACATGCCAACAGCCACTGCCTCCTCTGTGTCCCCCTCCTCCTCGTCTCCCTCCTCCCTCCCTGTGACGTCTCCACTCACACTTGCATGCACAACATCTTCAGCCACTACGTCCATCACCAGCACACCCACCAGAACACTCCGCACACGTGCAGTCACCACCCCACTACCATTTACACGTCCCCTGTGTCCTCTCCCAGTGTGTCTGTCACCCCCTCTTCCAAACCACACAAACGCAGGCAGTCACCCACCCAACAGCCATCCACCTCATGACAGCCTCCAGCACAAGCACCTGCACCCCAAGACACCAGACTTCACTCTCCTACAACCACCTCCTCTTCCTCCACTCCCATACCCACTACAACTACCCGTCCCTGTCTTTCTAAATTGATTTTCCTTTCCAACCTTGACCTCTTTCCAACAACTGACCCACCCCCTCCATCTCATAAGACTCCAACCAGCACCTCAGCCACCACAAAACCTGGACCTACAAAGACAATAGTCCAAGGATTTTGGAGTCCACCACCTTCAAGGCCAGCTACTTCGGCTAGGAGCAAAGAGATGGCCAGCCCACCCCCTGAAAAAAAATCCAAGAAAGCCAGTGCCCGGCGCAAGAGGCCAAAGACAGCAGGCTCCAAAAGCACTACCCTGGCACCATCAGGGAGTGGGGTGCCACCTGGCACACCGCCAAAGGGAGGAAAGGGCCACAGACGAGCAGGGAAGGGTGGCAAGGGCAGCACGCCAGACAAGTCCGGCAGCAGGCGAGCTGCCCAGGAGGGCCCCACCAGCCCCATTCCAGGTGTGCAGGAGGACACCCACGGGCCCGGGACGGCAGCACAGGAGGGCCCCGCAAGTGAGAAGACAGATGTGCATGAAGGCCCCAGCAGCCACATGTCAGGTGGCGAGTGAAATCCATGTAATGGCCGGATCTGGTGACCTGGACACACATGTCAAGCACCGCTGAACAGGGCCCTTCATGTCAAGCACCGCTGAACAGGGCCCTTCATGTCAAGAACCGTTGAACAGGGCACCGCCGTCTCAAGAACCGCTGAACAGGGCCCTTCAAGCTAAGCACCGCTGAACAGGGCCCTTCAAGCCAAGCACCGCTGAACAGGGCCCTTCATGTCAAGAACCGCTGAACAGGGCCCTTCAAGCCAAGCACCGCTGAACAGGGCCCTTCAAGCCAAGCACCGCTGAACAGGGCCCTTCATGTCAAGAACCGCTGAACAGGGCCCTTCAAGTCAAGAACCGCTGAACAGGGCACCGCCGTCTCAAGACCGCTGAACAGGGCCCTTCAAGTCAAGAACCGCTGAACTGGGCACCGCCGTCTCAAGACCGCTGAACAGGGCCCTTCATCTCAAGCACCGCTCCGCTGGGCACCGCCGTCTCTGCACCGCTCCGCTGGGCCCTTCATCTCAAGCACCGCTCCGCTGGGCCCTTCATCTCAAGCACCGCTCCGCTGGGCACCGCCGTCTCTGCACCGCTCCGCTGGGCCCTTCATCTCAAGCACCGCTCCGCTGGGCCCTTCATCTCAAGCACCGCTCCGCTGGGCACCGCCGTCTCTGCACCGCTCCGCTGGGTCCTTCAACTCAAGCACCACTGGGCCCTTCATCTCAAGCACCGCTCCGCTGGGCACCGGCGTCTCTGCACCGCTCCGCTGGGCACAGCCGTCTCTACACCGCTCCGCTGGGCCCTTCAACTCAAGCACTGCTCCGCTGGGCACCGCCGTCTCTGCACCGCTCCGCTGGGCACCGCCGTCTCTGCACCGCTCCGCTGGGCCCTTCATCTCAAGCACCGCTCCGCTGGGCACCGGCGTCTCTGTACCGCTCCGCTGGGCCCTTCATCTCAAGCACCACTCCGCTGGGCCCTTCATCTCAAGCACCGCTCCGCTGGGCACCGCCGTCTCTGCCCCGCTCCGCTGGGCACCGCCATCTCTGCACCGCTCCGCTGGGCCCTGCAACTCAAGAACCGCTCCGCTGGGCACCGCCATCTCTGCACCGCTCCGCTGGGCCCTTCAACTCAAGCACCGCTCCGCTGGGCACCGCCGTCTCAAGCACCGCTGGCCCATTGGCAGAAGGGGCAGGCCCGCATCTGTGTCAGGCAGGGCTGCACGAAGCACTCTGGGCACCATGCCTCCTCCAGAACCAGTGGAGTCTGTAATCCACTTGTGAGACTGTGGCTTTGCACTCCCAGGATGGCACAGTGGGCAATCCACCCACTGTAGAGACTCGTGAGACTGTGGCTTTGCACTCCCCAGATTGGCTCAGTGGGCAATCCACCCACTTGTGAGACTTGAGAGACTGTGGCTTTGCACTCCCCAGGATGGCACAGTGGGCAACCCACCCACTGTAGAGACTTGAGAGACTGTGGCTTTGCACTCCCCAGGATGGCACAGTGGGCAATCCACCCACTGTATAGACTTGAGAGACTGTGGCTTTGCACTCCCCAGGATGGCACAGTGGGCAATCCACCCACTGTAGAGACTTGTGAGACTGTGGCTTTGCACTCCCCAGGATTGCACAGTGGCCATGGAGGCCCCTCGTGGATCTGGCGTCGTGGACTCATCTGGTTGAGGTGCCCCCCCTTCCCTTCCCCCTGAGGTGCCTGTAGTTTTGCTATCTGATGCCCCTACAGTGTTCTCTCCATTGGAGTCGGGTATCCTGTGTGGGCTTTGCCCATGTGTTTAGGCCCATTGGCCCACGAACAATGACTGATACCCAATTTGGACAGGACAATTTACATATGTATATATAGTTATAGATGTTTGATATATTTTTTAACTTAGCCGTACAATATACTTCAAATTTCATGGTCATTTTATTTTGTCGTTGCAATCTTCCAGGGGGTTTGGGGGTGTCACTCTGAGTTGTTGCTCTGCATTGATGTGTATGTAGTTGTGGGTGAGGGTGGGTGTGTCGTGTATGTGTGTCTCCGTAATTTTTTGCCTCCCCCCTCCCGTGTGTCATAGGTGCAGTACTCACCGTTGTCTTCTGCGCCGGCGTTCGTGCTCCTGGTAGAGGAGCAGGAAGACAATAGCTGGTAGGATGTGTAGTTCGGGTTCCATGCTGTCCAGATTCCTCGTGGAGTGTGTAGAGGTGAGCGTTTTCTGTTCGTAATGGCTGTTTCCGCCGTGTTTTTATCGGCGGGGCTACCGCCCCGGAAAAGGTGGCGGATTGGTGGGTTGTGATAGGGTGGGCGGTACATTGTCTCCCGTTTGTCTGTTGGCGGTGACCGCCATGCTGTTTGTTTGTCCCGCCGTGGCGGTCGGAGTGTTAAAGTGGCGGTCTCTGTTGGCGGTTTCCGCCAGGGTCAGAATTCCATTTTTTTTACCGCCTGTTTTTTACCGCCTGTTGGCGGGTTGGCCGCCGCTTTAACACCGACCGCCAGGGTTGGAATGACCCCCTAAGAGATGTTAGGCATACTTGATGGTTGTGAGGGAATTACATTAGCCCATATAGGAGGCCTCAGAGCTTGTTTTTGTATCGGGTGTTTCTACAGTGCAATTGTGGTAGCTTCTGGCATTCCATATTCACCAGTGTGTGGAGAATATGGAGAGAGAAAGCTCCATGTTGGGGGTCTCGTAAAGAATGCCAGAGGACAAAAAGCCTTTGAGACAGAGAAATGTTCAGCAATATTTAATAGTGGTGAATGAGGGAGGCCCAACACCTCGTTACACGTTAAGTGCTTCTAAAATGCAGTGCAGTTGCATCTGGCATACCGTATTCACGCTTGGAGTATACAGAGAGAAAGCATGCCTCATGTCGGGGGACTCATAAAGAATGCCAGGGGACCAAAACATTAAGATTAGGAGAACTAAATTAACCAATATATAAAAGTGAATGCCAAATCTTAGTTTCCTACCTTAGTCAATGTCAGGAAAGGAAGCCTACTTCTTTGCAGCATAGAATTGGGCTTCCTTTAAATCTCTTTCTCCTAGCTAAACTATACACCCAGAATCTTTGCATAACAAACTTAAAGCTTGGATGTTTGGAAATTCAATTCATTTGAAACTTGTATATAAGGAAAAAGCTCACAGTTAGAAATTTGGGGCCAGATGTAGCAAAATTTTGCGAGTCGCAAATGGCCCGAATCGCTATTTTACGACTGCGCAAAATCGGAAATGGGATGCAAAAATCCCATTTCCGACTCGCAAAAAGCGATGCGAGACGTTACCGACTCACAAAAATTGCAACACCATTTTGCGACCCGCAAATAGGAAGTCGCAATTTGCGAGTCGCAAACCATATGCAATTGCAACTCGCAAATTGCGACTAGTCGCAAAAAGCCCAGTTTTCATGTCCCATTTACCACTAACTCAGAGCAGGTGGTAACCATTACCAAAATATAAAAGGAGACCCAGAAGGCATCTGGGTTACTCAAGATGGCGGAGATATACCTGATAGCAGTGAGGAGGATAGTCCACGCAGCCCAGCAGAGGAGGAGGAGGAGCCAGAGACAGGAGAAGATTCACAGAACAAGGCAGACTCTTTTTCAGCAAACTGAGGAAGAAATATATGACAAATACCACCTTAGCAGCGCAGCCATACTAGAATTAATTGAATTACTAAAACCACAGCTAGAACGCCAGACTCTGCACGGCTGCCCCATCCCTACGCATGTGCAAGTGCTATGCTCACTGCACCTCTTGGCCTCAGGGAGCTATCAGGGGGTCATTGCTGTGGCAGGTGGGGTATCTCAAAGTGCACTATAAAGGTTCCTCAGGGCATTCCTAGATGCCATACTCACACACATGTCTCACTTCATATACCCACCCAGGAATGAGGCAGAAATTAACAGCACCAAGTTGGAATTTTACCGGATTGCCAACTTTCCCCATGTCATAGGGTGTGTAGATGGGACACATATTCAAATATGCCCCCCTGCTAACCTGGAATATCTGTTCCGCAACAGAAAGTGTACCCACTCACTGAATATTCAGGTTGTTTGTGACGCTCATTATGTCATCACTGACATTGTTGCAAAATTTCCAGGCAGTACCCATGTCTCATACATTTGTAGACACAGTGGGATACACCAACGCCTGGAACGTGGGGAGTTTGGAGACAGATACCTCCTAGGTAGAGCTGCATACACCTTGTAGACATACACACAGATCAATCTGCACACCAACCAGGACTTTCTAACAGTGTAATGTTTGTGCCCAACAGGTGACAGTGCATATGCACTATGGCCATGGATAATGACTCCGTTCTTAACACCCAGCAATGATTCAGAGAGGCGATACAACAGTGAACATAAGAGGACCAGGAACATGATTGAACGCACCTTTGGATTGCTGAAAGAAAGGTTCAGATGCCTCCACTGCAGTGGAGGTGCCCTCCAGAATACCCCCTTTACAGCATTCAAAATTGTTGTCGCTTGCGCCATCCTGCACAATATTGCCACCCGACTTGGGCTACCTCTCACCCCTGCAGACCCTGATTCTGAGGATGAAGAGCAGGAGCAACCACATCGCCATCATGGGGATCGGAGCATCGCAAATCAAGGCAGACTGAGATGGGAACACATCACAACCCAATACTTTGGAAGGTACGTGTCAACTTCAACCATACTCACCTATTGACCGAAAACTCCATTTGTTAAGTGGAACAAAAAAACTATTTAATATGTGCAGAAATTGAACTATTTACAATGGCTAACTGTTCATGTACATCAAAAAGCAAACCAAGAATGGGGCACATTGCTGTCATGTGCCCCAACATCAGGGACAGGGTTTTGTCTATGACCTACGGCGGCCTCTGCCAGCCTGGCTGGTCCCAGGTTGTTCTGCAGTGCTCTGCCTGGTACTCCCACTCCGGAGCACCCTAGTGTCAATGGCAGAGACACTGCTCACAGTGGAGCCCTCTTCGCTGTCTTGGGGGGTGTCCCCTGTCCCCCTGGACACATGCTGTGCCTCCATTAGATCGATCACCTGTGTGATCTGGCCCAGGCCTCTTGCCACATCCCCTGCAAAGTGGCCCATTTCCACTTGGAGGCCAACTGTCCTTCTTGACAGGCCAGTGGTGTTGACTGCCAGTCTGCCAATTGATGAGGCCATCCTGTCGAGCCTCTGGAGCAGCTGGCGGTCCCTGCGCCGCCCACCCTCGCTCTGTGACAGTAGTCCTGCCACCAGTTCCCGCATGGACAGGGCTAGGTCCCCAGTGTTTGTCCCAATGACATCCAATTGGGCATGGAGCTGCTGCATGCTGGCCTCATTGCTCCTCACAAAGCGGTGAAGAACCCCACTAATTCTCCCTAACATATTGTTCTGCAGGCGCTGACCACTGAGCAGTTGTGCCTCGGTGATGGTGGACGATGGATGCCCGGACTCAGCCTGCAGCCCTGCTCTCCTCAAACTGCGTCACCGGCGCAGCGGTGGATGCCCTGTGAGCTGTACCGTGGCACTCCTGGCTGTTGCTGGCGCAGCCTCCAGAACCACTGTTGCAGCAGGTGTTGTCTACAAAGGGATGGTGTTGGTGGTGCAGGTGGGAGTGGTGGCAGCACCTGTGCTTTCCTCATGGGGCTAGCTGCTGTGGCTTGTGGTGGTGTCTTGTGGGAGACCTGTGGGACATGGGGAACAGACTGTCAGTGTCTACTATCGGTTGCACACTTCCTAATAAACATTTGCCTATTGACTGCCTACTTGACTACATTGCCCATAATGCATCATTAGTGTTTGCTACCCTGAAATGGAGCTATCTTGGTTGTGCATGCCCCTGTGTACATGGTGGGTGGGGGTTTGGCATTGATGGGGTACAGGCATATCACATGGTACTCACCGGTTGATGTAGTGGGCTCAGAGGTGTCTAGATCTCCAAATCCTGTCACTGCCTCCTGCTCCAGGGTCTCCTCCACCCTTTCCTCCAGGGGTGTGGGTGGTGGTACGGATGATGGTCCCCCTCCTGTGCCTCTCATCTCCCGGAGCCTTTCTGCCACCCTCTCCTTGGTCCGGGAGCGGAGGTCATACAACCTCTTTTTGATCTCATCCACACTCCTGTGGCTGACCCCCAGGGAGTTCACTTTTTCTTGTATTTCCAGCTAGAGTTGTTTTTTTGTTGAGTCTGGCACATTGAGGGCTGCCTTTCCAAAAAGATCATCATAGTGCTGACAGCATTCTTCTGTCAGCACCTCCAGCTCCTTCTCAGAAAATTTAAGTTTTCTCTTTCTGGGTGTTTCTGCCATTGTAGCTGCTGTTCCTCCTGTTGGCTGTTCAGCAGTTTAAAATGGGTGTGGTCCTCCCTCCTCCCAGGTGTATTAGTAAACTTCCTGGCTGTGATGTCAGCATCATGTGCCAGGAAGTGTTTCCAGAGTGTTCTGGAGTGGTTTCTGGAGTGTTCTGCAGCACCTGCAATCAATTTACATGGTACTCGCAATTTGCGACACCCACTCGCAAATTGCGAGTCTGTTTTTTGCGCAAACAGCGACCTCACAGACAGCGGACTCGCTATCTGCATTGCGACTCCGACTGCGAGTCGCAAATTGTACACGGACATTGTACCTGCATTCATATTAGCGACACGCAATTTGCGAGTCGCACATGCTCGCAAATTGCGAGTCGCTAATTTTTTTGTACCTACTTCTGGCCCTTGGTCTCTAGTTGGCAGAAATATGCACCCTGTCCAAGTAGGGACCACAATCCTAATTAGGGTCAGTCTCAACACAACCTAAATTGTCCTGTGCTCACCCTCAAGTAGTTTGGCTCAGAACAGGCAGGCTTAACTTAGAAAGCAATGTGTAAAGTATTTGTGCAAAAACTCATACAGTGACACATTGAAAACACCACAAAATGTACTCCCCACTAGTTTAGAACAATAGATAATATTTATCTGAATAAGACAAAAACCACAAAACTCCAATATGCACAAGATATTACTTTTAAATCAATCCTTAAGAATCAATGATTGTATCCTATTAACACATAGTACCTGGGATGTGTAAAAAATAATGATGTAGCGGGGCCTCAGACGAGGAGATGCATCGAAAAGTTAAGCGATGAGTCGGTTTTTCCTGCACGGCAAAAGCGATGCATTGTTACTTTCCATGCTGCAAGGTGATGTGTTGGTTTCCAGGAGTGCAGCCTTAGTTACTCACTGTGATGCGGGGATAATTTAATGGCAAGGGACGATGCATGGGCAATCCAGACTACATTATTAAGAGGCAACAGGCACTGCGTCGATCTGGCAGGCAATGCAGTGACCTTTCAGCTGTGAGGCAGGTGCTGTGTCGATCGGGTAGGTGTTGCATTGGATTTTGTGTCTATTTTCCGACGTGCTGGATTTTCTCTTCTTTGTTGAAGTCATTTTTAGCCCTGAGACTTCAGAACAGGAGGCAAGCTCAATCCAAGCCCTTGTACAGCACTTGAGAAGGAAGACAGAGGGGGTTATTCTAACTTTGGAGGAGTGTTAATCCGTCCCAAAAGTGACGGTAAAGTGACGGATATACCACCAGCCGTATTACGAGTTCCATAGGATATAATGGACTCGTAATACGGCTGGTGGTAAATCCGTCACTTTTCCGTCACTTTTGGGACGGATTAACACCTCCTCCAAAGTTAGAATAACCCCCAGAGTCCTTTCATCAGAGTCAGGGGTCAGCAGGCAGCAGGGCAACAAGCAGGCCAGCAGTCTTTCCAGCAAAGCCAGATGAGTCCTTTGGGCAGCCAGGCAGTCTCTCTGACAGAGTCCAGTTGTAGGTCCAGAAGTGTCTGATTTGGTAGGGTCTATATACTCAAACGTGCCGCTGAAGTGGAGTAAACTTCAAAGAATGGTTTTGAAGTGCACATGTTCCTCTTTCAACCCAGCTCTGTCTGCCAGGAGCCCTGTGGGGGGTTATCAGTCCTTTGTGTGAGGCAAGCCACTGACCTTTGAAGTGTAGGAGAGAGCCCCTCCACCCTTCCTGCTCAGGGAAACCCACCTATATGCAGATGATTGCTGATGCAGCTGAGTGTCCTGTGTTTATAGCTGTCTGTTTGGAATGCAGAAAGGCGCTGTCAACCAGCACAGACCAGACATGGATTGGAAACAGGTTGTAAGGCACAGATGGCAGTAAGTGCAGAGACATGCCTACTTTCTAAAAGTGGCTTTTCTGAAATTGTAGAATCCAACTTCACCAGTAAGTAGGATTTCTTACTGGCATTCCAACCATACAAAATATGACAAGTCTATTCCTCTCAGATGAGACATTTTACTTAAAAGCATATAAGGGAATCTCTAATGCTAGCCTATGAGAGGACCAGGCTTCAAAATAGTGAAAAATTTCTTTGGGAGTTTTTCACTACTAGGACATGTAAAACGTATAAGGACATGCCCTGCTTTTTACTTAAATAGCACCATGCTCTGCGAGCTACCTAAGGCCTACCTTAGGGTGACAAGTGTAAGAAAAGGAGAATTTAAAGCTTGCCAAGTTCTTTCAAATGCCAAGTCAAAGTGGTAGTAAAACTGCACACACAGGCCCAGCAATGGCAGACCTGAGACATGGTTAAGGGGCTACTTCTATTGGTGGCACAATCAGTGTTGCAGACCCACTAGTACCATTTAATTTATAGGCCAGGTGCACATCTAGTGCACTTTACTCGGGATTTATAGGTAAGTTAAATATGCCAATTGGGTATGAGCCAATGTTACCATGTTTAAGGGAAAGAACACAAGCACTTTACAGTAGTACTGGTAAGAACAAAAAGGAGTTAGAAAGAAATGGACGTAGACAGACAAAAAAGTTGGGGGAAGACCACCCAAGGCTATCAGGTATAACACTCACCTTGTGAATAACCATTTCTGGGTACAAACTTCAAACAATTTGCATGCAGATTCTCACATTGACGGGCGGTAGTAAAATCCTCCCCCAATTCTTTTCCCTTTTTTCTTATTTTTCTTCTCATATTTCTTTCTATATTACTCTCTACAAATATCGAGACTAGGCTTTACCATACCTGCACGGCATGATGGGTCATCTATACTTATTAAATCCAGCCTCTCCCTGCAAATAGGTCGCAAGTGGTGCTAAGTCAGGTTGTGATATTATACCATTTACAATAAACTGTTTTTGTTTGAACTTTCAGCCTTGAGAAAGCCCCAGCCTAACAGGCATTGGAACAGGTGAAAAACATTTTGGCTGCATCAACCTTGTACAAATAATATGCAGAAATCTCTGCAAATATCATGGAATGAATAATGGGAATTTGATAATATGAATACTTGTTCATCAGTGGATTATTTTTGATGTACCTGGGACATAAATAAGAAGTAATAAAAGTATCGTTCAACTCTCATTCAACCTGACACCCAACATCAATACAGTTTCACCTATGAGGGAGAGTGGGACCAACCCCTCTGGAGTGTCACTAGTGTTTCCAAAAAAAGAAAAAAAAGGAAAAAGTAACCTGAAGGCTTAGTGGGAAGGGTGAGAGAGAGCTGGGCTTGTGACGTGTCACAAATGTAACATGCTGCAGAATGGAGACTGCTACATTGCCAACCATAGACAATGATCTCCTGACCAGAGACAAAAATTACCCCTACCTCCTGATATTGCTTGATCTTTCAATCAACTTCAACACTGTTGTTCACCTCACCCACACTCTTAAATTATGAATAAATTTAGGGCGTGATTTATATCTTGGTGGATCTAGTCCCACCATCTATTTTCTGGAAGTTAATCTGTCCACCCACTAGGTTGTCTACCTGCTCAATTTAGATGCTGGTGGGTCTATGGACGATAGTCTGTCTGAGTGCTGCCGTCTCTGCCAAAATCTTCCTTCCACATCGACAGTGGCATTGGCAAAAGCGGTTATCGAAAGAGTTCAGCAAATATTCCTGCTGGGCAAATCACAATGTGCCTTCCTGTTGACATAACTGTGAGAGGTAAATCTCTACACCTCAGTTGGCGGTTTCAGAGGGACATAAGGTAGAATATTATATTTTTTTCTTTTTTCTACTTCGCTTTCCATGATGCAACAGATGGCCAAGTCCTTCCTTTGCTGCTGTAACTTGACCACGAAGCAACTGAACTCCTCGTCCCCAGAAATGAAGTTAAATAATGTTTTTACTTGTTTCCTTTTGAATTGTGTGTTTACATTAGCTCTGGACTTGAGCATTTTTAAATTTCACTTACAAGCAATTTATGACACATATGTAATGCATATATCTGTAATGTTGTAGTTTAAGAAATTTTAAGAAACACACCTGTAGTAAACTAATTTCATTATTGTAAAATTTGGTGTAAGCTTCCTTCAAGATAATGGACACTCACACAAAAGATGACAATACACAAAATGGATAATGTTTTTAAATAGGTGTGTTTCCTCATTTTCTGTAAACTATAATAATATAAGAATATGTATTACATATTTTGTTTCGAATAACTTACATTTAATATAATTTAGTAATAGCACTGTACTAGGTAAAATATTTTCAAAATCAAAATTAGTCCTAAACTGAGTGATTTTATATTTGTATTTTATGTAACAATTCTCCTTGCCTATTGTATTCTCTGTAGTTTATTAAATGTAAATTATTTAATTTTTGTAAGGTGTGATGCATATGTGTTTATTTATTCACGTATTGAGTTTAAATAAACACACCTGTATAAAAGAAATAATAACAGAAATGGCAATACTTTTTTGGTTTGTATCCATTATCATGATTAATGCTTGCCCCAAACATTTCATGTCCATCACATTCTTTGTTTACTAGTTCATGGACTTTATAAATAAGACATTGTAAAAACTGTTGTATTTCCTTTCATAATTGTAAGTAAAAATATGTAAATCACATTTTCATCATGAGCATTTTTATGAATCAATGACTTGGAAATAAAAAACACTGGTCATACAAACATTGTCAAATTAAAATCTTTTTATCAATAAATGATATACTTCTCTCATAAATATTGTATTCATTTCAAAACAAAAAAGGAGAACAAAGGCTTTCCCATCACAACAGGCTGTAGTTGTGTTGCCCATAACTTGCCTCCTACAATACTGACAAAGGGTAACCTCCTGAGGAAGGAGCATCTATTGGGCATAGAGCAGGCACTTCAAGGCTCTTTCTTCGGAGGGGTGGATATAGGTTTGACAAATGATATGTGATTTCGGGAGGAGTAATACAGGTTGGAGTGATGGGAAAGGATTACGTTTTAAAAGTAGAGGGAGCTGGTGTGGGTGATGTGTTTGTGTTGTATGTTTGGGAATTGCATGTTGGTCTGGAGTATGTTGTGTATGTATGGGTGTGAGTGGTTTAGCCGGTGTTTGGTATTCTGATGAGTGTGTGCATTTGGCTTTGGTTGGTGTTGCTTTGTGTGTAGATGTGCTTTTGTTTCAGTGTGTTGGATTGGATGAATGTGCTGTTGAGGTGGTTGTGGGTGTGGTGTGGTTGTAGGTGTGGTAGTGGTTGTCGTGCTTGTGGTTCTATTGGTGGTTTTAGTGATTGTGGGTGTGGATGTAATGGTGCTTCTGGTGCTTGTGGATGTGGTAGTGGTTGTGGTAGCAAATGTGGTAGTGGATATGGTGGTTGTGGGTATGGTGGTGGTTGTGTTTGCTGTGGGTGTGGTGGTGGTTGTGGTACCTGTGAGTGTAGTGTCAACAGTATGTGTATGTTGTTTGTGTGTTTCTTTGTGTTTCCCTGTTTGTTTGTTTTTTTGCGTGTGTGTGATTGGGCTGCTCGTATCTGTTGGGGTGGATGCCTGAAGAGGCTTGAATATGCTTGTGATTGAGGTGGTAGTTGGGATTTGGTTTGAGGAAGAGACCTGAATTTGGGCAGTAGGTTGGTCTTGTTGGGAGGCTGCAGTCACAGAAGAGGCTATTTTTGCAAGTAACCTCTGCATGCCAGACATTGAAATGTGAACAGCATCTAGAAATTCAATCATTTGTTGCACTTGGCAGCTAAGGCCCTGGATGCTATTCACTATTACAGTCAGGCCTGCAGGGACGCTGTGTAAGAGGTCAACAGCGTCCTCACTCAGCACAGCTGGGGTGACAGAGGCAGGGGGCGAAGTGTCTGTGGTGAATCAAACACCAGTCCTTTTAAGGGGCTGGGTTTAGCCAACTCGGGGTAGCGGATAGAGATGGATCACTGGGTGGTGCACAAGGATACGGTTAGTACAGTTCCTGTAGTCTCCACCACCACTAGGGACTGGTCACTTATGGAGGCCTCTGTAGATGATGACAAGCTGGTAACCTCCATTCCATTACCCTCACCCTCCATGCCACTGTGTCTATTTGTGTCAGATGTTTCACCACCCAAAACACAGTGACCAGCTGCTTCCCTGTCTTCTTGACCAATGCCCCCTTTGCCTTCTCTTGATGATGTTATAAAGACATATACAATATTTTCATTGTATCTGTGTAAATATAACTGATCATTAACTTTTTCTCAAACTATTTTCCAAATTATGATATTTCACCTGCTTAAAGGCTTCTAAATGTTTCTTTATTTTTATAATTATCCCATGAATGCAGGGAACATCTTCAGAAAGCAATTGGTCACAGTTTTGTAATTTTCTATTATTGTTCCTATATTTTTTGTTAATCATTTCTCTTATCCATTTTCAATTTTCTCCAGGGGCTGTTTAACACCTCAGAATGTCTGATGTGTTGTTTTGAATAGTGAACTTATGACACAAAAATTAATATTAATCAAAAATCCTTTTGTACATTGTGTGACCAAGAAAAAAAAGCAGATTTTTATTTTTTTTAAATATAAATAAGAATGAATGTGTGTTAATATTTACTGCAATGTTGTACCAATATTTGTATAACCTAAAACCCTGTTTCTTTTGTATGGGCATTTCACAATGTTACACTAATTTAAGTAATATAAGTCTGTTTAAAATGTTAAAAATCAATTCTATGGATTCAGTACTTAAGTTGCTTATTAACGTAGAACACCCTATGTATTTATTTATGCTGTTGAAGAAATGCAAAAATAAGTCTGTTGGTATTTTAAAAATACTTTTACAGCATAGGTAAATACATAAGGCATGAGGCATTTTCAATCCGCTTTACTACAGACATAAATATTTAAAAGATGTTCTCTGAAATAGCTTCATTTAATTATATTTTTAAAAACAATGTGATAATTTAAAAAAAATAAAAACTGGCTTTCAGGTTAGTCAACTATTGATATAACATTACAGTAACATTTAACATACATTGATTCACATCAAAAGAAAAGAAAAGAAAAGGACATTCAAAATGAAATGTACCAGGTTTAAAATGTTTACTTTGATATATTTCCTAAATTTCAAAATGAATCAATTTTTGTACCTGATTTGGATGTTTGTAGATGGAATACTCCAACATATACATGATGGAACTTCCCTCCCTCAACGTCCAATTGCATTGTAAAATATTGACATTGGAATAGCTAAAATACAATGTTGGTTTTCTATGTGATGAAACAGTCCATCTGTAAAAGTTCCTTTAAGTAATCTAGTCATCATCCTTAATGATATTTCAACTGTATATAACACAGGACATTCAATTAATGTTTTTTGCTATTTGTTACCCTGTCAGTAATGTGTTCACATTCCTGTCACCTATTTAGAAAAAGGTGTCTATAAAATACATATTTCTTAAAATAGACATTATGGAAAATATTCATATTTTACAAAACTTGACATGTTCTTCATCATTAAAAACATATTTTTATTATATTAACATTCAAATTTAAACCATTTATTCTGATGTTTTGAATGTTACATGTTTGATACTAATTGTACAAAATGCAGACTCACAGTTGTGACTTCAAAAACATCCACTGTATCATAGGTGCGTTTGATGCTATGTTACTTGGAATAGGGAGAACATAACAACCTTCACAGTTTTCAAGGAGTATCACACCTGACACAAAACTTAGTTTTTCTCTGTTTGGTACAGATGTCCTATTGGAAATGGCCGTCTCTACAGGGTCATCCCCAAAACGTTTGACTTTCTTATCACACTTTTTGCTGGAATGTTGCCTGTAGGCCTCATGACTCTGTGCACTTTGCCACTGCTACCAGTGCTAAAGTTGCAGTGCTCACTTTCTTAAACATGGTTTGACTGAGATATAGTGAGTGGTATAGCATATACCAGGGCATGTATCTTAAATGCTACCAGTGGCCCTCCTGCACTTATTGTGCCACTCACCTTAAAACAGCACTGTAACACATTTCCTGGGCATTCCATTGCAGCCTGCTTTACTGCCATGTCAACCTGGCATTTAGAACCCATTGCCAAGCCTTAAACTCCTCTTAGTATTACACATAAGTCACCCCTAAGGTAGGCCCTAGGTGGTCAAAAGGGCAAGGTGCTGTGCAACTAAAAGGTAGGACATGTACTTTTACATTATTCATGTCCTAGTAGTGAACAACTTCCAAATTTGTTTTTCACTAATGTGAGCACCCTTCCAATAGGATAACATTGCATTGGGAATTCCTTATTATATTTAATACGCTGTAATTTCTAAGCTAGGGGTGGAAGATATCTCATGTTTGATATCTATGAATTTGTAATGATAAACCCTCTTTAATGGTAAAGTTGGAATTATCATTACAAGTCTCAAAAATGCCACTTTCAGAAATGTGGCATTTTCCTGCCCCTAGCCCTCTGTGCCTGCGGCCTGCCTTAGGTCATACAACTGGGTGTAATTGACAGTTAAGACTTCACCCCAGACAGTCACACAATATCCTGAATGGGCCATTGACTGACTTAATGGGGACTGAGCAAAAGACAGCCCACTTGCCCCTGAATAGGCTGAGCTCTGCCACCACACAATAGGCTTAATGTCCCTGTATTTTAAGTGCAGCTAGCTAGGAGCCAGGGTAGAGAAGGCAGGCAACTTCAAATACCCTTTTGGAAACTTCTCCCAACTTCCAGGAGTAGGGCACTAGGGTATACACATAAGTCTCTCAGACACACTCTTCAGTTCACCCAAGGACCTGAAAAGGGACTCTCAGAGTACTGCCTTTTGCTGTGCTGTGACCTGTTTGGCACTCTGCCGGCTGCTGCTGCTGCACCTGAAAGGACTGCTTTGCTGTCTGGAGCCTGCCTTGAACCTTCAGAGGCCAGCCCTGCTGTGAAGCCCTTCACCTTTACCTGCACCATTGACTTCCAGAAGTCAGTCCAAGGGCTAGTTTTTCTGGCCTAATGGTCAAAGCCAAAGGACATAACAGGCTCCCACCATCTTGAACCCACACCTGGACCCCGTATGAGTGAGCCTTGAACCCCCACTCCTTAACCCTTGGTTGTGGTGCTAAATGTGTGTCTTTTTGTTTGTGCCTTTTACATTTTTGTCATTTTTGGGGGGGTTTTGTGACTTTTGAATACTTTATAGTTTTTTGCTTTTCCCTTTTTTTCTTTTTTTCTTTCTTTGTCCCATCTATTTCTTGCCCTTTCTCTCTTCCATCCAGCTCCATGGCAGAGGGCGGCAGTGGGAATAGTGGCACTTACTGTGTTGGTGAGGGCGTCGCAAAGGAGTGCATTACTGCCCCATTTTCACTGAGGCAGAGGTGGCAATACTAGTCTTTTTTTGGGCAGAGTCACCTCCCCTCCATTCTGGCAGCAGGCAGCAGGCCTGGGAGCGGTTAAGCCCTTCAGAAGCATTGACTGCTCTGGTGGAGGTTGCACTAGTTATTTCATTGGCACACTGGGGTCCAACGCACCCTGCAGCCCTTGACGCACCTTTGAGTGGACATCATAGTGTGAGCCTGTGAAGACTGGTGGCGCCTCACTTACAGGCTGCAGTCGGATCGGCGGTCCGCATTTCAGACGGCCGTTTCTGCAGCAGTCTGCTTTTCGGTCCAACTCCTGTTTTTTGGGCTGCTGCTCGATCAGTAACTTTCCCCTTGGGCACTGTTTTACGCTGCCCCCGCTCTTTGCCTTCATAGTTGCTTACCTGTCCTTGCTGTTTTCTTCTTATTCTTCTTTTCACTTCCTTTTTTCTTTTTCCTGCTTTGGCCATATTTTCTTCTTCCCAAGAGTCTTTGTTCCCTTTCCTGCATGCTTTGCTCACTACCTTTTATACTATGACTATTTTCCCATTCACCTTAATGTGGTCTTTCCCAATCTAAGATGGTGTCTTCAGTATTTCCTGCATGTCACTTCGGTTTGTCAGTACATAAGCCCAGATGGTTTTCTGTTCCTTGCGTTGCAAACACTTCCTTCATGGTTGTGCTACTCGCTCCCAAATCCTGTGGTTTTGGACTTTTCCTGTTTTTTTTTTCCACCTGCAGCTTGTTATGGTTCTTTTTGTGCTTTGTTCTTCTTTTTCAGGAGTCCTCGATTCCTATGTGGGTTTTTTTCCTCTGGGAATCCTTCTGAAAGTTATGACCTGCTTGGTGTTATATTATCAGCAGAACCGTGGCTACTAGAAAGGGTCGCCCCTACCTTGGTCAATCGAGAACAAGCAAGAAACCAAGTGGTGCCCAGTGACTGGCTGATTATAGTGGTAGGAAGCACTCAAATCATGACACATAGACCAGAAACAGGACCTGCTCAACCTGCTGGGCATTGAGATGTTGGGGATTGGTGAGTAAAAGTTATTTTTCTTGTCTGTGTTCCCCAATGCTAATTTGTTTTTCTAATAGCAGTGCTGACTCTCACAGATAAGTTAAGGTTATGTTTATTTATTATGTGATCCAGTTTGAGCTAGAAAGGCGAGTCAGTGCTAATTTTACTTGTGGGTGCATTTGAGCTGATTATTTAAGAAGTCATGCAGACAGAGACTTTTCCTGTCACCAAGAACAAAATAGTGGTAGTAGTAGTAATGAGTAATATCAGTGAGTTAGCATTCCCTTCTCTGTGCCTTTCTTTATGTAGCTAATGCAGACCCTCCCAATCACAATCTCCTGATGATGTGTATATCATCATAGTATGCATGCATCTATGTATTGAGAAAAAATGTAGCATGAGTCTCCCCACCAAAGGTGGTTGAGAGAAGCAAAGATCATTGTTTGCAATATGAATGTATTGTTAGTGGTGCGTAGTTGTAAATGTAGGGCCATATTTATTTACACGGCCCTTTGAGCTGATGAAAGTCACATTTTATGATGCTCTTGCGGCGCACACTGCAGGGCCATATTTCCAAAGACACATAAAGCCACCCTGTGTGGCTTTTCATGGTTTTGTAAATGTGAACTGAGTCAAAGTATATCTAGATGCTGCGTTAGCTCACCCTGCGACAAGGAGAAGTGCCTTGGGTGTTAAGGTGGGTGTTCCCAAGTAACACCTATGGCATTTGACACATTCCCAGATTTACAAGGTTTTTTAAACCTCGGAATGAGTAAAAAACCTACGCCTCCACTGGGAGGCGTACGGGTGAAGCGCAATGAGGAGAAATACCTTTATTTTTCCTTGTTGTTTCCTTTTTCAATATGTGCTGCAATCTGCACCCTCCTCTTGTGAACATTGGTTGCCGGAAAGTTTCCCTTACTGCACAAAAACAATGATCCCCTCAAAGCAAGCACCCTTGCAGCATGATGCACTCGCTCATATCAGCCAATTGTGTGCCACCTCCAACAGAAGGAAAGAGGACAGGAATGCACCATATCTGTTGCAAATAAGGCACATTCCTGCCCTTTCCTTTTGATGCAGGGCAGCACTGCAAGTAGGCTTGTGGCGCTGCCCTTTGTCAAATGTTTGTAAATAATATGGCCCGTAGTTTAGGAAATTTGAAGTACGGCTGTGGTGTAGGATTAAGGAAAGTAAAAGTAATAGGTCAACTTGAGTTGTGTCCATCATTTTGGGCAATCTGATTTAGAAAAGTACAACATTACTTGTTTTGCCTCTACTTGTCAAAATGTTTTTGGATGATTAACTGTACCACTAATCTTTTTTTTTTAATCTTCTTCAATTCTTACCTCAGCCACCAACAGGGAAAAAGAGGGCAACATAAGCAGCAGGTCCAGAAGGAGACAAGAGTGTCAGTGCCACCATAAGTGTGGATACTTTTGGACCTGCTGGCCCCTAAAAGTCTTCCTGTTATAGTATACTGTGCCTATCTGAATATTTTTGTTCTTATTTTTGTTTGCTTTCTTAAATAAATTCTAGTCACCACTGCATTTATCTATTTTTCATGTTTCTAAACCTGACTTCCTCCTGTCTCTACTAGCTTTCTTATGGTTGGTTACTAAACTTAGCTTTCCCTTCTTCCCTTATATATCTTGCTGACTGGTACTTAACACTAAGAGGACAGATTTTTAGGACAGGCACTCTACCAACAAGATTGATTGCCTATGTCAGCTTTTCTATCTTTTCTATTCATGTTTGTGAAGGTTTTCGTTGCCTTGCTCATGCCCATTGCATTTGCTAACCAACACCTCACTACAGGTTCTCCTGGATTAACCAAAGTATTTCACCTCTTTATTGCACTTCGGTGATTTAGCTCTGCCCCTCCATTATAAAACATTTGCAGTTGATTTGTCTACCTGGCTTTTCTAACAACCAACAACCTAAAGTGAATGATAAAAGAAGATAGAACTGTAATGATCTATTATGGTTGTATATTCTTGGAACTAAAATGCGTAACAGTTTTTCCAGCCACACCAACCACCAGTGCTGGGACCAGCAGCAGCACCAGTGTGCCGGATGTGGCAGCATTCAGAGGGGGAGAATGGGACGAGCGCTAGTAAGTCAGATTGCTCTTGCTCATTGACAATTACTAATATACTTACTGCAAAGGTGTTGCTTGTGATGTTTGAGTTCTTCATGGCCTCTTCTCTCTGAAAACCAGCAAACAAAGCTCATAATGAACAGATGCCCCAAATGATGGCTTGATGGAAAAGTGAATAAAGGATGGACGGCTAAAAGAAAGAATGGGTGAAATGGTATTTGAGTGAAAGGATGTGTGGGTGAAAGGAAAAGATGCAGAGATGAGTGAGAGGATATGCATTGGTGGGTGAAAGGAAGTAAGAATGGGGTGAAAGGAGTGAAATGATGCCTCAGTGGGTGAAGGGTGGATGGGTAAAAGCCGATGCTCGGGTGAGGAATGGGTGGATGGTAATAAACGATATGTGGGTAAATGGATGAATAGGTGAAAACATGGTGTTTGAAAGAGTGGATACTGGATAGGTGAGTGACGTGTATGGATGGAATGGTGGATAAGTATGGTGGCTGGATTGGAATAGTGAAAGACTGGACAAGACAGTGTAAAGCTTAAATGGTGAGTATCAAAGGGTGAATAAAATAGTTGAATGAAAAGATTAATGTATAATTGCTTGGATCAAGAAATAAGGGAGCTGTTGTGGAGAGGGACATGTCTGCTGCTCAGCTACTTCGCTTGGTGTGCATGGTTATCAAAGCTTTGGTTCAAAGTGGGGATATTTTCATTTTCTGTCTTCTTCCTTAACTCATTGTAGTTGAAGCAAGGCAGATATGAACCCTCCCACCCATCATCATACCTCCCTCCCTATTACTTAGTCACCAATGCTACTATGACATACCTGCAGCGTGGTTCAATACGGCAGTACAATAGTGTGTTCTGTGCAATGTGCATCTGCTTCAGTTATTGCAGAATTTACAAAGTTGTCAATGCACTGCAAACTTAAAAGTTGTATTTCCCTTCCCTGCCAGTGCCCACCTTGTCACTTCCTAATAATTCAGTCTTTAATTTATTTCCAAAGTTCTGTCCCAGCCACCAAAATTTGAAAAATGCTTTGCATGCTCCACATTTATGTATAATTGATTAATATTTCATGGCTTCTATAACAGATTCATGCCAGTTAAAATGTTATCGTTTTAACATTTGTCAACTACAGTGAGACACGTTTGGGTAAACAAAATTGTTCTGTGATTCATCGTAATCAGCCACATTAAATTCCAATGGCCCTAGGGGACCTGCAATTTACTGCTACTGGGCCACTCAACTTTTTAAAAAACTATTTGCACAGAGTGCAGTTTATAATTTGTAATTTTCCTTTTTCTTTCCTGCTATAGCTACTCCTAGTGGACATCATCCAACTCACAAGGAGATTGCTGAAGAGGCTGGAGGGCATCCACAATGCATATTAGTGGCTGGTGGCCCTTCAGGAGGAGAAGGAGGAGGCCGAGGCAGCAGTGGCCATTGGCCTTAGTTCTTGCAACTGTCTGCCAGCACCTCCATCCTCCCAGCACCACCACCATTGCAGCCGCCAGCTGTCAGCCGGCACTAGCCCGTCCCTGTTCCACCACTGCTGCCACTCCATCACCTCGTCCTGCAAAACCTTGCACGCCTAGACTGCCGGGTGGCACATATGGAGGCAACTCTAGAAGATCTCTGGACACATGTTGAGAATGCCCTATTCTGACTCTATTATTTTTTTTTTGGGTGGGAGGGACACTTGTGGGTGGAAAGGGTGAGTAAGGAGTTAGGACGTTTTTTTTTTTCAAGAAGATTACTTATTTCCTATTGGACTTTTTGTTGGACCTTTTGGGGATGGGCTATTTGTTTGAAGGATGGGTGCTGGGCCTGTTGTGGGTGGGAAGGGTGTTTTTTTATATTTGTTTAAATTAAAAGGGATAACTTATTTTACTCAATTCATGCCTCAAATGTGTAATTTGTTTTTTTTACAAAAACCTAGATACACATAGACAAGAAGACAGCAGCTTCTTAAGTAGGAGTTAATTACTAACTAAACAAGTTAGCTTCAATCCTGAATAGATTAAGCAAGGGAGTATCCTTACTGCAGGGTTTTTCCAAGGATGGCATCTAAAGGGGGTGGTAGGTAGTAGTAGTAGCAGGTTTGTGCATTAACAGGGAAGACAGAGGTGCCACTCCCACCTATGCAAACTACAGCTACAGGATTAATCATAGGGTTATCCATCACTGTCAACTAGATTGAAGGAACACAGAGTCAGAGGGCCATATTTCATCATACCTTTAGGAAGACTGAGACCAGACTTCCACAATGACAATATATGACACACAACAAAGAAGACCTGCCATGAAATACTAAAAGGACAAGCAATATCACCTTTTTCTGAGCAATGGTGGGGAGCTAGAATTTGAAAACTAAAGTTAGGAACTTAAATCATGGAGTTAGGAGAAGTGGGCTGAATCAAGAGTGGTTAGATAAGGTTAAACATTTATGCAACACACAACTCAAAAGGCCTTAATGATGATGTTGATGGAGTCGGTGTGGAATATTGCTCAGGTACTAGAAGGTCATGCAGTCAGTTGATGTCGCTTTCACCACATCAGCCCCATCACGTGTGTGATCCAGTTATGGTGCAAATTTAAGTAAAACCTCAAAAAATCACACAGCCTAAGGGAAGAAGTTTAGGGGCTTGATGAATAGATGAGAAAAGGTATTCCGGGATAAGATATGACAAAGACAAACACTACACAAAAAAATGACAATATTCATTGCTGTCCAAAGCAACAAACCATCATTAATCTATTGTGGAAGGAAACAATGAAGGCATAAGTATGACACAGTTCACCTAAATGCATTGCAAATAGTCCTTCTGTCCAAGAGAGACCCAAGGTAGTATATCTCTAAATGTTAAGTCTTCTAGGTTTGAAAAACACAAATTATGGGGGTTTGAACTAAGTTAACTCACCCAGTTCTAAAAATGATTGTTCAAAGGAACATGATAGTGTTTTGCCAAAGTGGGCGGTGCATCTCTATTCTTCTTGAAATGTCAGTCACTCTTGGGTGCCTGGAAGAACCTGTCTGGTAGGTAAGCTGGAGTCTTGAGTTTTCACCTATTTTTGTTCGTGGAGGACTAGGAGAAGGCCTCTGTATTGTAAAAACAGTAATTGCCTTCTAGAGTAAAGGAGAAGGACAAAACTTTGAAGCAAGGTAAGTTTCATGAGGAGTCAGGAATGTACCAAGAGGACTCAGAGACAGAGCAAAAACATAAAGAGGAGTTTCACGTTAGAGCCAACAATGCAGCAAATACACACTCAGCAGCATTTCCCAAATCAACACACCTCTCTCCAGGTCACAGAGCTGAGCGAGTACTAAACAATTACAATTAAAAATAAAAAAAGTAACAAATTATAAAACAATTAAATAACTAAAATATAAACATTAAAATAAATACAAATAAAAAAATGAGCTGAAATATTAAAATAGAGAATTAAAATAAAAAGTAAAATGAAAATAAAAATAAAAAATAAAAATTAAGAATCACTAATCAGCAATGTACGTATGGAAGCACATGGCAAAGATGGACTGCCTGCAAGCGCAAAATGGCTGCAAGCCAGCCACATGGTCAAAAAACAACAACAAGGAGGAAGGAGGCATGGCAAACAAAGAATACATGCAAGCCTTTGGTAAAGGGCCACTGGCTGGCTGGACATAATGGCCACCAGCCACATGGTCAAAAGAAAACTGTGAACAAGGAGGCATGGAGTACAAAGAACCCATGAAAGCCTTTGGACAGAAAATGGCCCATGGCCACACAACATGGAGAACAAAGAGAATATTAAAACTCCAGGCTACTTACCACTATAACATTTAAAAATCAAGTTAAAGTACAAATAAATACTGGTGCATGCCCAAGTAAGCAAACAATACCCTTAAATAGTTTTATAACTATATTTACTTGTGTGATTAACCCCTTCGCTGCCAGGCCTTTTCCCCCTCCTGTGCCAGGCCTTTTTTTGCCTATTTGGGGCAGTTCGCGCTTAGGCCCTCATAACTTTTTGTCCACATAAGCTAACCAAGCCAAATTTGCGTCCTTTTTTTCCAACATCCTATGGATTCTAGAGGTACCCAGACTTTGTGGGTTCCCCTGAAGGAGGCCAAGAAATTAGCCAAAATACAGTGAAAATTTCGTTTTTTTCAAAAAAATTGGAAAAAGTGGCTGCAGAAGAAGGCTTGTGGTTTTTCCCCTGAAAATGGCATCAACAAAGGGTTTGCGGTGCTAAACTCATCAGCTTCCCAGCTTTCAGGAACAGGCGGACTTGAATCAGAAAACCCAATTTTTCAACACAATTTTGGCATTTTACTGGGACATACCCCATTTTTGCAATTTTTTTTGCTTTCAGCCTCCTTCCAGTCAGTGACAGAAATGGGCATGAAACCAATGCTGGATCCAAGAAACCTAAATATTTCTGAAAAGTAGACAAAATTCTGAATTCAGCAAGGGGTCATTTGTGTAGATCCTACAAGGGTTACCTACAGAAAATAACAACTGAAAAAGAAAAATATTGAAATTGTGGTGAAAAAAACATCAATTTTTCTCTACGTTTTACTCTGTAACTTTTCCCTGCAATGTCAGATTATCGAAAGCAATATACCGTTACGTCTGCTGCACTCCTCTGGTTGCGGGAATATATAGGGCTTGTAGGTTCATCAAGAACCCGAGGAACCCAGAGCCATTAAATGAGCTGCACCCTGCAGTGCGTTTTCATTCTATACCGGGTATACAACAATTCATTTGCTGAAATATAAAGAGTAAAAAATTGCTATCAAGAAAACCTTTGTATTTCCAAAAAGGGCACAAGATAAGGTGTGGAGGAGCAGTGGTTATTTGCACATCTCTGAATTCCGGGGTGACCATACTAGCATGTGAATTACAGGGCATTTCTCAAATAGATGTCTTTTTACACACTCTCCTATATTTGGAAGGAAAAAATGTAGAGAAAGACAAGGGGCAATAACACTTGTTTTGCTAATCTATGTTCCACCAAGTCTCCCGATAAAAATGATACCTCACTTGTGTGGGTAGGTCTAGCGCCCGCGACAGGAAACGCCCCAAAACGCAATGTGGACACATCCCATTTTTTTAAAAGAAAACAGAGGTGTTTTTTGCAAAGTGTCTACCTGTAGATTTTGGCCTCTAGCTCAGCCGGCACCTATGGAAACCTACCAAACCTGTGCATTTCTGAAAACTAGAGACCTAGGGGAATCCAAGATGGGGTGACTTGTGGGGCTCGGACCAGGTTCTGTTACCCAGAATCCTTTGCAAACCTCAAAATTTGGCTAAAAAAACACATGTTCCTCACATTTCTATGGCAGAAGGTTCTGGATTCTGAGAGGAGCCACAAATTTCCTTCCACCCAGCGTTCCCCCAAGTCTCCCAATAAAAATGATACCTCACTTGTGTGGGTAGGCCTAGCGCCCGCGACAGGAAACGCCCCAAAGCGCAACGTGGACACATCCAATTTTTTGAAAGAAAACAGAGGTGATTTTTGCGAAGTGCCTACCTGTAGAATTTTGGCCTCTAGCTCAGCCGGCACCTAGGGAAACCTACCAAACCTGTGCATTTCTAAAAACTAGAGACCTAGGGGAATCCAAGATGAGGTGACTTGTGGGGCTCGGACCAGGTTCTGTTACCCAGAATCCTTTGCAAACCTCAAAATTGGGCTAAAAAAATACATGTTCCTCACATTTCTGTGGCAGAAAGTTCTGGAATCTGAGAGGAGCCACAAATTTCCTTCCACCCAGCGTTCCCCCAAGTCTCCCGATAAAAATGATACCTCACTTGTGTGGGTAGGCCTAGCGCCCGCGACAGGAAACGCCCCAAAGCGCAACATGGACACATCCAAATTTTTGGAAGAAAACAGAGGTGTTTTTTGCAAAGTGCCTACCTGTAGATTTTGGCCTCTAGCTCAGCCGGCACCTAGGGAAACCTACCAAACCTGTGCATTTCTGAAAACTAGAGACCTAGGGGAATCCAAGATGGGGTGACTTGTGGGGCTCGGACCAGGTTCTGTTACCCAGAATCCTTTGCAAACCTCAAAATTTGGCTAAAAAAACATATTTTCCTCACATTTCTGTGGCAGAAAGTTCTGGAATCTGAGAGGAGCCACAAATTTCCTTCCACCCAGCGTTCCCCCAAGTCTCCCGATAAAAATGATACCTCACTTGTGTGGGTAGGCCTAGCGCCGGCGACAGGAAACGCCCCAAAGCGCAACGTGGACACATCCAATTTTTTGAAAGAAAACAGAGGTGATTTTTGCGAAGTGCCTACCTGTAGATTTTGGCCTCTAGCTCAGCCGGCACCTAAGGAAACCTACCAAACCTGTGCATTTCTGAAAACTAGAGACCTAGGGGAATCCAAGATGGGGTGACTTGTGGGGCTCCGACCAGGTTCTGTTACCCAGAATCCTTTGCAAACCTCAAAATGTGGCTAAAAAAACACATGTTCCTCACATTTCTGTGGCACAAAGTTCTGGAATCTGAGAGGAGCCACAAATTTCCTTCCACCCAGCGTTCCCCCAAGTCTCCCGATAAAAATGATACCTCACTTGTGTGGGTAGGCCTAGCGCCCGCGACAGGAAACGCCCCAAAGCGCAACGTGGACACATCCAATTTTTTGAAAGAAAACAGAGGTGATTTTTGCGCAGTGCCTACCTGTAGATTTTGGCCTCTAGCTCAGCCGGCACCTAGGGAAACCTACCAAACCTGTGCATTTCTGAAAACTAGAGACCTAGGGGAATCCAAGATGGGGTGACTTGTGGAGCTCGGACCAGGTTCTGTTACCCAGAATCCTTTGCAAACCTCAAAATTTGGCTAAAAAAACACATGTTCCTCACATTTCTGTGGCAGAAAGTTCTGGAATCTGAGAGGAGCCACAAATTTCCTTCCACCCAGTGTTCCCCCAAGTCTCCCGATAAAAATGATACCTCACTTGTGTGGGTAGGACTAGCGCCCACAAAAGGAAATGGCCCAAAACACAACGTGGACACATCACATTTTTTCATAGAAAACAGTGCCTACCTGTGAATTTTGGCCTGTAGCTCAGCCGGCACCTGGGAAAACCTAGCAAACCAGCGCATTTTTAAAAACTAGAAACCCAGGGGAATCCAAGATGGGGTGACTTGCGGGGCTCTGACTAGGTTATGTTACCCAGAATCCTTTGCAAACATCAAAATTTGGCCAAAAAAACACGTTTTCCTCTCATTTCGGTGACAGAAAGTTCTGGAATCTGAGAGGAGCCACAAATTTCCTTCGACCCAGCGTTCCCCTAAGTCTCTCGATAAAAATGGTACCTCACTTCTGAGGGTAGGCCTAGCGCCCACGAAAGGAAATGGCCCAAAACACAACGTGACACAACATATTTTTTCACAGAAAACAGAGGTGTTTTTTGCAAGATGCCTACCTGTGGAGTTTGGCCTGTTGCTCAGCCGGACCAAGGGGTGGGGCAGAAATGCTGTAAAATAAATTTGACCCCCCCACCCCCCCCAAACCACCCCTGCCCGGGAGCGACCCTTGCCTACGGGGTCGCTCCCCCTGCGTGACATTGGCGCCAAAAAACAAATCCCTGGTGCCTAGTGGTTTCTGCCCCCTTGGGGGCAGATTGACCTAAAATCGACCAATCTGCCCCCAAGGGGGGCAGAAATGGTCTAAATACAATTTGCCCCCCAGGGCAGCGACCCTTGTCTGATGGGTCGCTACCCATCTCTAAAAAAACAAACAAAAAAACAAAAAACAAATCCCCGGTGCCTAGTGGTTTCTGCCCCCTTGGGGGCAGATTGACCTAAAATCGACCAATCTGCCCCCAAGGGGGGCAGAAATGGCCTTTTATAAATTTGTCCCTCCAACCCCCAACCCCCCCGGGAGCGACCCTTGCCTACGGGGTCGCTCCCCCTGCGTGACATTGGCGCCAAAAAACAAATCCCCGGTGCCTAGTGGTTCTTGCCCCCTTGGGGGCAGATTGACCTAAAATCGACCAATCTGCCCCCAAGGGGGGCAGAAATGGTCTAAATACAATTTTACCCCCAGGGCAGCGACCCTTGCCTGATGAGTCGCTACCCATCTCTAAAAAAAAACAAAAAAATAAAAAACAAAAACAAAATAAACTTGCCCTGGTGCCTAGAGGTTTCTGCCCCCCCTGGGGGTAGATCGGCCTAGTAGTAGGCCGATCTTCCCCCAAGGGGGGCAGAAATGGCCTAAAATAAATTTGCCCCCCCAGCCCCCAACCCCCCCTTGGGAGCGACCCTTGCCTACGGGGTCGCTCCCCCTGCGTGACATTGGCGCCAAAAAACAAATGCCTGGTGCCTAGTGGTTTCTGCCCCCTTGGGGGCAGATTGACCTAAAATCGGCCAATTTGCCCCCAAGGGGGGCAGAAATGGCCTAAATACAATTTGTCCCCCAGGGGAGCGACCCTTGCCTGATGGGTCGCTCCCCATCTCTAAAAAAACAAACAAACAAAAAAAAAACACACAAAAAAAAAATTGCCCTGACGCCTAGAGGTTTCTGCCCCCCCTGGGGGCAGATCGGCCTAATAATGCAAGCAATCCAGCTTTTGAAACCCTGGGAGATACTTAAAAAGGGAAGGAAATGTATTTCCCCTCCGGGCCTCCCCCACGTGATTGAAAGAGAAATGCTTAGCATTTCTCTTTCAATCGCGTTGGAAGCAGAGCTTCCAGCACGATGGGAGAGGCCCCTGTGACTAATCAGGTCTTCCCCTTCCATCCCCGCCTTGGGGGGGAGGGGGGTGCACAGGGGGTGCACGGGGGCGCGCTAGCGTTCCCCCAAGTTCCCCTGTGCCTTGGAGGAGGTGACCTCATCCAAGGCACAGGGGAACTGTAGCCCTGGACGAGGTCACCTCGTCCAGGGCACAGAAGTGGTTAAAAAAAATAAAGTCCTAAAATCTAAAGGTAGAGCCTGGAGTGAAAAGTGACCAGGAGATGGACAAAGCACTGAAAGGAGTCTGCTTGAGAGGAACAGGAAGTTGGAGTCTCTGTTGCACCTCCCTCCAGTCTGACTAAAAAAGGCTTCTCAATCTAAACAAATAATTGTAGGATCTATTGGAGAAGAACATGGACTCTCCTTCATTCCAGAGATCCAAAGCAGCGAGCATTGCCTGAACCTCATTCAGAAATGAAAGTCCAGCACCCATCCATTGTTCAAACCCACCAAGACTGATTTCCTACTATCCTGCAAAAGCAACTAACAACAAGTGGCAATATGAACAAGGACAGATATGAACTTAAGCTTTTATCTAAAGCTCATTTACTTGGATTTAACATGGATGTTAACATCCCTCTCAAGAAATACATTGCCAAGAAAGCCAAGGAGGCAGAATATCAGCTCTCTATTGAAGACAATGAAATCAACTTCAAAAATTGTTTTCAAGTCCTCATACGTGTATCTGGATGGTGACAATAACCTACTCTTTGGCATCCGAGACTCTACACCTGAAGAGAAATCCATATGCAGAAACATGGCTCAACAAGGGACTGAAAGAATGTGACCCCATCACCCCAAACGTGGCCAAAGTTTACCTATTTTTACCTTGCCTATTTTGCTCAGGTAAAACCATAAAACTCAAGTTGTATTCTTAATTTTGGTGCAAACTCCTGTTTAACCCCAGGTAGTGATTATCGGCCTAGTCAGAACGTGAACTAAAAAAGTAAGCCAACATGATCTGTAATTTGGAAATCCAAAAAAGTAATCATTAATCATCAGCAAGGTGTAGCTGAAGCTGAGAAAAAATGATAGAAAAAACAGAGCAAAGGTACAACTAGATGCGAGAACAGCAGAGAAATATAACTATAAGCTTTTGGGGTAAGTTAGAAACTGGCAGACTGCTGTATTGAGAGATTCACATGTTCCAGATCAATCAGGATATCTTTGCTGAAAGGAAATCAACATTGTGATAGATGTAGTTTTGTCAAAGATGAAAGGCAGCATTCCATTTACGTGATCGGTATTCTTTTGTTTTCATAGCGGGGACTGTTTCTGAAAGAAATCATGCCACAGACATGCAGGGAAAATACTCCTTTAGCATGAAGGTAACTTTCTATTTTCGTAAGAGGCCCAGGTAGGTAAAATAGGGAGACCTCCTGATGTATAACAGACAGCAGCGGCCCTGTAGTGGGCAGGCTTTCATCTTTGATTTGTGTCTGCATCAGTCAATCTGTGTTTTCCTCTCCTCTAAATGATGTTGGCAAATATTGAGTTTGACAAGGCAGGGATACCATCAAATTATGATGGTTCTACCATGTGACAAACATCAAGTGACCCCCTTGTCTTCCATAACATTTTATGTGTTTACAACTGAACTATTTGAAAAATCCTCATGGTACACAAAAATGCTCACATTTTCTATTTCAAAGAATGCACATCAGTTCAAGGAGGCATTAACAGTCAACAAACTATTGCAATTATTTGATTAACTTTTGTGAGAAATTGCCTGTCTTGCGTGCTCACTGCCATTTGTTGCTGACTGGTATTGCTGTTTTTGTAACACAACAATGATGCATAGTGCTCAGCGCCAGTGTGCTCTGACACCTCAAATGTGGTAAAATAGGCTAATATCCACATTACATATTTAAATTCTAGCTAAAGGAGTGGGGGCGTATTTATAAGAGACTTGTGTTAGTGGAGCATCACTTTTTTTGACGCTCCGGCGACTGAAGTCTCTGAACCATATCTATAAGGCCACATAAAGCCACTTTGCGTGCCCTCATAGATATGGAGTGAGACAAAACAGTGCAAGTCTCTGTGTTGCCTTACTCTGTGCCAGGAAGGCCTTCCATGGGTGCTGTGGTGGGTTTCCCCATGCAATACTCATGGAGTTTGATGCTGCCACAGATTTACTTAATCGCGTACACCTCCCCAGAGCAGGCATAACGAGGAGAAATATGTTCATTTCTCATTGTTTTTAACTCTTTCTGCAGCACACATATAAAGAGGAAAACACTTCTAGGAATTGTTTTTGTGCAGGAAGGTGTCCCTTTCGGCACATAATGATCCTGCATGCAACTCAGGCAGCCTTGCACCATGGTGCAAGGGTGCCTGCATTGGTGCTAGGCAGCTAAAAGTGCTCCAGCGCAGGGGGAAAAGAAAGGTATGCACTGTACTTCTGAAATGAGGTGCATTTCTGCTCTTTCACATTTGGGTAGGGCAGCACAGCAAGAAGACTTGCATTGGTGCCCTATTCTAAATTCTCCATAAATATAGGGCATAGCATATTGTGCAGGAACTACACATATGGCATGAAAAATGTAATATCATGTTCTGCCAACCACTAGACTGAAATAGGAAACATAGCTTTAGGCTTACCTGTGTAGACTGACTCCTACAGCTTTTAAACTTCCTGTCAAACCTCTCAGAATAACCCCTTTTGTCCGGGAAGAATCTCACTTTTAAAAATGTAGACCCATATTTACTAGATTTTCATGCAGAGTAGCAACCATAAAATCTACACTGGGCTGCGCTCCATGTGAAGGAGAGAGCAGTAGAGGACCCTTTTTACAGAACTAAGGCACTCTTCTCCCCTCTTCCTAGCACTGGCACAGAAATCCGCTGCTGTGCAAAATGCACACTCCTTTGCGCTATAGTGTAAGGGTGTGTGCGTGAGCCTGGCATAGGTTTTGTACTGAAAGTTTTTCCTTCTAGTACAAAATACAATGTGTAGACACACTTTAAAACATTTACTACATTAGTTGCGTGCTGCACAGTGCAGCACACATGCAAAATGAGAAAAGAAGGAGAAATGAAAGAATTTCTCCTTTTAACACCAGCTTTCACATGGCGTTAAGTTTTGGTGCAAACCCCTGTCTACTATTGATGTAGATAGAGTTTTGCGTCAAAAGGAATGGGTGGTTGCATGGTAACGCCTTTCTACCCCCATATAATACCCCCTTGGCTCTATGTACAGCAAAGTAGTGCTTCATGCTGCTTTGCGTCACTTTTAAGCTACTTTCCAGCACAAAACAAGTTTTGAGCTGGAAACTAAATAGGTAAAAAAAGATTTTGCATCAATGTCACTTTTGTGATGCAAACAGGGAATAATATCTTAGCAAATATACCGCTACCAATATATTTCACCTCTAAGCAGGCCTTGTAGCTCACAAGGTAGGGTGTCTTAAACTTAAATGTGTTACATGCAAATGTTTAGCATTGGCTTGTACCTACAGTGACTAGCACCAACAGCTTTGTTCACAGTGAAGGGCTGTAGCTGTCCTATGAGAATAACTAAAGTTCAGAATAAAATCGTATTTCTGCTATCTCTGGTTTGGTACATGCTACACTTTATTGCATGGGTACTCACAAACATTTTCAGAGTTGCCAAAAGGTGTAGTCTGTGATGTGTCCGAGGGATGCATTGATGCCAGCGGGGTGTGGTTGGGTCGGGTGGGTGAGTGTGGGGGCATTGGTAGTATGGTGGGTGTAGAGGAAGCAAAGCATATACATGTGGTTGTTGAATTGCAGAAAAACTAGGATTAATCCCAGCTCAACCACTTTACCAAATTGTAGGATCCTTGGCAATGGTTGTATTTCACTTCCATTTATTATCATATAAACAGGACCTAATACATACATCACCTCAGGATGTCCGCTGTACAAAACCTTCTCCTATGTTTGATTTAACAAAACTATAATGTTTTACTTGTATAGTAGGAACCAAGGTCACCCAAAGGGTGCACATGATGACATACTTGCCACATTTCACTATAGGCATTGTCAGGGTATTGGAAAGAAATTATGGGGGTCATTCTGACCCCCACCGGCGGCGGAAGCCCCCGCCTGGCGGGAACCGCCAGAAGACCGTACCGCGGTGAAAAGACCGCGGCGGTCATTCTGACTTTCCCGCTGGGCTGGCGGGCGACCGCCAAAAGGCCGCCCGCCCGCCCAGCGGGAAAGCACCAGCAACCAGGAAGCCGGCTCCGAATGGAGCCGGCGGAGTTGCTGGTGTGCGACGGGTGCAGTTGCACCCGTCGCGATTTTCAGTGTCTGCTGTGCAGACACTGAAAATCAATGTGGGGCCCTGTTAGGGGGCCCCACGACACCCGTTCCCGCCAGCCTGGTTCTGGCAGTGAAAACCGCCAGAACCAGGCTGGCGGGAAGGGGGTCGGAATCCACATGGCGGCGCTGCTTGCAGCGCCGCCGTGGAGGATTCACAGGGGCAGGGGAAAACTGGCGGGAAACCGCCGGTTTCCCTTTTCTGACCACGGCTTTACCGCCGCGGTCAGAATTGCCCTTGATGCACCGCCAGCCTGTTGGCGGTGCATCCTCCAACCCCGGCCCTGGCGGTCGGAATGACCCCCTATGTTTCTTAATTCATGTTTGAAAACTATCACTTTTAAAATAATACTTCTCCTTGCACTGATATCTGATATGCTAAAGTGAAAAGATTAAACGTGTTAATTAAATACACTTTTTGAATTTTGAAGATAATTTATCATATGTTTACACTTTGCTGCAAGCTTTCTTTAAATATGAGATGCTTCTAAAGATAAATGATGCCTGGACTCAACAGTTACTTCCTTACTTTAACACTAATTATCCTTTAAATAAATGTCTGTTTCTTTAACATCTTTTTTTATTGTTATCATCTCTCTCAGTAAACAGCAGCACAGTGCTGCTGTACACCAGGGGAACACATGTAAATGTCAGGAGGGTCACACTTTTATTATCAGTGCTTTAATGTTTTAACAATACCATTCAGTGGTGAAGTTGGATTTTAATAAGTATTTGGTAAAAGTGACAAGCTCCTAGGGCTAGGGTTTCTATTGGGCCTGGGGCTTAGGGATTGACTGCTGATGGCTGATAAGTCTAGGGTTTTCATTGGATCCTGCTGCTAGGTTTATCTTAGGGATTAGTTTTGGAATTCTGATTGGCTGATAGAGCTGGGGTTAAGATTGGTTGCTAAGGCTAGGGTTTCTATTGGTCCTATGGATTAGTTTTAGTGTTCTAATTGGCTGATAGAGATATGGTTCAGATTGGTTCTTAGGGCTAGGGTTTCTATTGGACTTACGGTTTAGGGTTTGAGATCTAATTGGCATATAGTTTTGGGTGTTGACTGATTCCTAGGGATGGGGTTTCTATTTAACCTAGGACTTAGGTTTGGTTGAAAGGGTCCGGTCTCCCATTGGTCCTAGTGCTTAGTGCTAGGGAACTCATTGGATAGGGCTAGGATTCACATTGGCTAAAGGTCACCTGACCTAGGTTTATTTAACCTTAGGGCGCAGGGCATCTCTGCCGGGACTTCTCAGCTAAGAGCAAAGAGGACAAGAGCAGTTGTCTGTTTGGGCCTGTTCAGCCCGTGTTAGGCCTAGGGCCGGCTAAGTTGCCCTTTTTACCATTTTTACAATTCACATGCCACCAACTTCAGCCGTCCACATCCACAAACATGACAACACACCTTCAGCAAAAGCACGCTATTATCCACACTTCAGTGTGTCAACAACCACTACAAAACCCAGCAAAGATGTATACATCCTTCTACCCCCAACTAGTACACAATGATGCCCTCACACTCACACAAACTACCACTCTGTCCTATACCACTATCAAATCCACACATCGAAAACACAAAACGAATCCACACTATAATCTCAACAAACACAGCCTTCCCGTTCTTATAAAACACCAGGGGGCTTATTTATACTTTTTGGTGCAAAACTGCACTAATGCAGTTTTGCACCAAAATGTTTTGCACCGGCTTGCACCATTTTTTAGCACCAGCTGGGCACCATATTTATGGAATGGTGCAAGCTGGTGCAAATGTAAGGCTAGAGTAAAAAAACAATGACGTTAGGCAGGTTAGAGTCAAAATAAATGACTCTAACCAGATTAGCGTCATTTTTTGACGCTATGGGGCATATTTATACTCTGCACTGAATTAGCATTATTTTTTTTACTCTAATTCTGTGCAAAACTAACTCCATATTTATACTTTGGTGCTAGACCAGTCTAGCACCAAATTTATGGAGTTAAAATCATTTTTGGGAAGTGGAAACCTACCTTGCCTTAATGAGATGCAATGTAGGCGTTCCCGTGCAAAAAAGCTTGCTTTGCCCCATTTTTAAAACCTGGGTCAGGGCAGGCGTTAGGGGAGCTGTGGGCCTATTTCCATGGTGGAACACCATGGAATAAGCCCATAGGTGCCCTCCCCAGGCCCCAGGGGCAACCCCACCCACACCAGAGGGACTGTGAAGGATGGGGACCCCATCCCAGGTAAGTACAAGTAAGATTGCATTTTATTTTTGAAAGTGCCATAGGGGGCCCTGAAATGGGCCCCCATACATGGCACAGGGTGCAATGGCCATGCCCAGGGGACCCTTGACCTCTGTGCTGGCCTCTGGGGTGGTGGGCATGGCTCCTGACTTTTCTAAGGCAGAAGTCATGTGGCATGGTAGGTTTAGCACCATAAAATGACGCTAATCTGGTTGGAGTCAATTTTTTTACTCTAACCTGCCTAAAGTCATTTTTTGGTGCTAAACCCTCTTCTTCTATACTGCCAGCTCCACCCGACTAAAGTCATTTTTTTTCACTCTAGCCTACCCTTTGCACCGGCTTGCACAATTCCATAAATATGGTGCCCGGCTGGTGCACAGAAATGGTGCAAGCCGGTGCTAAACTTTTTCGAGCAAAACTGAGTTAGTGCAGTTTTCCAGCAAAAAGTATAAGGGCCAATATTTAGTAATTTTGTGCCACTTTTTCATAAAAAAATGACGGTAATGCGGCGCAAAAAAAGTATAAATCAGGGCCTTGGTGCTAGATGGGTCTAGCACCAAAGTATAAATATGGAGTTAGTTTTGCACTGAATTAGAGTAAACAAAATAACGCTAATTCGATGCAGACAGAGTATAAATATGCAGCAGAGTATGAATATGCCCCTAAATATGGCGTTAAGGCCATAGAGTCATTTTTTTTACGGGAACGTCTACCTTGCATCTCATTAAGGCAAGGTAGGTCTCCACTTCCAAAAAATGACTTTAACTCCATACATTTGGTGCTAGACGGGTGTAGCACCAAAGTATAAATATGGAGTTAGTTTTGCACCGAATTAGAGTTAAAAAAAATGACGCTAATTCCGTGCAAACAGAGTATAAATATGCCCACAGATCTACTCTCTACTTGCTCCAAACTGACCCCTTTCCATCACCACCAATCCTATATTCAACCCTCTCTCATATCAACCACAAAAACCCTCCTCCTCTTTCTACCAAATGCACACAACCAAACAAATCTTACACTTCACTCCACCACACATATTACCTTATCCTGCTACCAAATCTAACACAAACTCTCATAACCCCTGTCCATCCCCTTTCACACACCACATATGCTCTCCTCCCACACATATTGGCCCCTTTACCACTCATGTTCCACTCACCAACAGTACTGTAGATTCAAATCATTCACAGAAATCCACTACATCAGTATCTCATCCCACTAGTTCACAAAAACAAAACCACACACACATCAACACATAAAAATCTCACACATACACAACTTCTTACTGTATTCTGTCAAAAATAGAAATAAACACCCACTCCCATTCTCATGACTACACATGGTTATATTAAGAATGCAGATATACTGCCATACAAAAAGGCAACTATTTTGCAACTTGGACTCCATACCCTTGTGCAACTGACATCCTATGCATTAATGTTGTATTGAAATTGAAATATTAGCAAGTTTGATAGTCAAAAAGTTTACTCATGTCAACATGTAACATAGGACACTATTAAAGTATCTTTCTCTTATTGCAGAGGATGTACCTATACCTCCTAAGCAGCTGCCTGTCCATGATGATGATCTGGCTGAGGATGACAGCCTGCCAACTCTTTACCAAGACACCCTCCAGCAAATCCTTGACTCCTTTGACACGCCATCTCCGGTAGCGCGAAGGGCGACAGCATTGTGGGGTCTCCAGAGGATCCACACATCACCTAATAGATACCACCTGCCAACCCACGCCCAGCACAGGGCTTTGGGGACCCCCCAAGTAGAATTCCAATGTTATGTGGTAGGACTCCAGCGGGAGAGGGTAGATGTGGTGCTGGTGGGGATGGCAATGATGGCAGGCACCGTATGTGCCTCAGTCCCAATAGGGACACCTTGGCAGCTATACAAGGCTTCTATCGGAGGATAGTCCCTGGCTGACATCACTCTGTCATAAGGCAGAGACATGAACAACTATTCTGTCATAGTGGCACTAATGAGGTTGCCAAACAGCTGGGGGCAAGCTGCAACATCCTGGAGTCCATGGAGCTGAAGCAGGACACATACATCACCACAATGGGTGCCTACCACTGCAACCTAGGGCCTATGCTGGCAAACTAGCAGGCCCTTCACAGTATAGTGTTGCCTCATTTGTTGGCACAGAGAAGTTCTTCTGTAGACTAAGGATCCACATCTTAAGTCCCTCTGTTGCCTTCAGCACCTACAACATCCACTTCAGGGGAAGCACCACACACATCAGAGGAGGAAGATGTGGAAGTCACCTCTTTCCAACATAAAACTGCCCAGTAGCACTTCTCCACTGCAAATTGCCAGCTTCTCCTTCCCAACTGGTTCTGTCCTCAATTTGCTGTCAATGTGGCCTGTTTCCCTACAGGCAATTAGTTATTTCTCTTCCTCCCCATGTCATGTGCAGTGTATCACCCATGGGCTCTATCTGGATATTCAATGGCTCATACAAATGTTTGGGATTGTTGCCCTAATAACTGTGATTGCGATCCTACAAATTGCTGCATGTGTGAATAAGTACACCGAGTTCATCCTGTGTGTTGTATGTCTGTTGGAGTCTAGACTGAGTGGAACATAGTGGATTTTGTGAGGCAAATACATCAACTATTCCTCAAATTAACATGTGTGTAATGGAGCCTTGGACAAAGCTAGAAAGGCAGAGGGAAATATACTTTGTGAACCCTGTGTGTATATAGATAAGCAAGTAGTTACTCAAGGTTACAAGCAAACAAGTAGCATGTAGTCAATGCTAATAGTGTATGGTCAGAGCACTGGTGGGGAGTCTATCCAATGGATAGCAACTAGCAAACAAATCTGCTGTTGCATGCAAATGATGCAACGATGAGTGTGTAAGGGGCTGGCATCAGTGTGTGACCCTGAATCTCCTTGATTAGTGACAATGGTTAGGGGCTGGCATCAGTGTGTGACCCTGAATCTCCTTGATTAGTGACAATGGTTAGAAATCACCATCCCTTCAATGCATGATGATTGACTTATACACACAGAGCAATAGAATGTGAATAGCTGTTTTGGCTAATCTATTGGTTCACATCAATAGTGCCATTTACAGTGCACAACTATGTTTGTAGATCCCTTATGTGATACCATGCCCAATCTGACAAATTCCTCTCCATAGGTCTTTCACCTAATCACACATGTCTACAAGCACTGCTAGCAAAGCCAACTGCATGTACTTTACATAACCTTAGCTATATGCTAACTCCTACACAGTAAATCATGAGGTAGACTTGTATGTAGAAAAGAATGATATATAATGTAATAATAACCTTATTCTAACTAAACTAAACTAACTTATTCATCTAACCTAAACTATACCCAAACTAAACTATGCTATCTAAACTACACTACCATTTTCTAAAAAATATCTAAAACTACCTTATCATAACTTATCTTACTCTACACATATAGTACAACATGTTAAACATCAATTCCCTCACCTCTTTAATATACATCTTCATACAAAAACAACATTCACTACCCCTATACACAAACTAACTTAACACAGAAACCAAAACTAAGATTTTTTTGTATTTTCTGTTTTTTTTATTTTTTATTAAGGCACATTTCTTAACCATCAACCCCACCACCCACTAAATAACCTACACACAACATGCCTAAAAAATTAACTCGCTCCACCTGAAATATTAAAACTACTATACCTAGCTTATGCCTACACTAACTATGCCGTATCTATCCTAAAAAAAATGTAGAAAAAAAACAAAACTTAAAACATGAGGAAGGGCAGAAAAGGTCCCTGTGGCCTACAATTGCTCCCCAATTCTGTCCACAGCCTGCTGCAGAGTTTGCCTTCACCGTATTGTTGTATCCGCCTTGTGTTCCAGGACAGCTACCCAGAGCTTCAGGTTTGACATGTCCTTCATCATGATCTGTTTGTGCCTGTATCACTCTGCAATGGATGAGGTGTTGTTTATTTCTGTTCCGGGGTATTGTTGTCTGTAGGAACACACTGAAAATGTATCAGAAAAAGCACAACTAGGAACTGTGTCAATCATGGCAATGCTTCACTTAGTATCAAACATCACATGTGGCATAGCTAAAACACAAATATCATCTGGAAGGATGAAGTGACCATCCCTCTTAAAATATGTTTTATTCTTCTAAATTTAACAATGGCAAAGTACACATGTGTTGCAAATGTTGGCTATTGCAATTGCACTGTCTGGCCAAATCTAGGTATAACCATGTCAATACAAAGTATGCTTATGAGCAATACTGTTGCATACACATGGTATGGTAAATATGTTCCCGTTAATTGATCATTTGCAATCTCTCCTGCATCCTGCAATGGGCTTGATTCCATGGCCATAAATTGAGGTAAGATGAGTAATGTCTGGCAAATATATGTATTTTTCTCAACATTTTGTCACTTATATGGTGAGGACACAACTCCAAACACATTGCTACATAGACTTACTATGCCATTGGGTTTGGAAATGTGAATTGAGGTTGGCTAGCTAACTCACATCAAACAGAGATGTTGGATACATCTCCTATATTGACTCATGTAAATACCTGACGGACCATTACATGGCTCATCACATGCACGCAAAGTAATAACCTATGTCCCTCTACATAGCCTGGTGTTTGACCCTACATGTCAGCTATTAATGTCACCTTGCGGCACATCAACACTCAGCATATCCATGTGATGGGTGTGTGCATGCATTCTATACATCTCATATGCACAGGTTTTTTGTGATGTAACCAGCATGTGTTAGCTAAAGTGTAAGCCTGGGTGAAAAAATGTTGGCAAGCAATTATGGGTAAGACCACCAGAAGGTAGATTGTGTAATGGACTGTTGGGTGACAATGCTGTGCAGACATGCCTCTGGTCAAACACACTTTTGCATTTCTGATAATAAGACAGTGCAAAAGTATTATTATTTATCCAATATTGAAAATAGGGCTTAAGTCAGCATTAGTAAGGCCTTCAACAGCATTACCATGTGTGGAATGTTGATATCTGGACCAGCTACACTTACTCATTCTGTCTTCACTGAGGTGTGAAACCTCACATCCTGTGTGGACTAGCCAGACAAAATGTACATAGAATGCAAAGTGGACGACATCAGTAGCAATGTGCATCTGGCATGCACTGGGAAGGTAAACTCTCAAGGCGTTTTTACCTATAAACCCGCACCCATAAACTTTAACAACTATGGAATTTTGGTTATGGCTCCTCTGTTATCCCAATTATCATGTGGGCCTGCATGGATTGGCAATACATTCATCTCGACATTAATCAAATGCTAATGCACATGCCACTTTGACATATTTTGTTTATGATGTTCTAGTTGTAAACAAGTTATTTCATTGGAGTTGGGACATGTCATTGAAAATATAATCTAATATCACACACAATACTTGCACAACACAGTAACCATTCATGTGACACTCACTGGTAGAATCTGGTTCCTTGAAGCTGTCCAACTCATGGTTCTGGTCCACCTACAAGACATAACATGGTACATTGCACTGAGAATGTGGAACACATACACTGTGGACATGAGAAGCACAGAACATTGAAATAGCAATTGCCTGTGGATGTAATGATACACAAAAGTAAGACAGGTTGAAGTGTACAGAGATGTGATGTGCCTAATCTTGAATCTGGTGGCCAAATTGCAGAACAAGTACAAAACCACCGGTACTTAGGAAGTGGTGCAGGGTATCTGCCTTACATGTGTCTGTGAACCTAATGATTTGACATACTACACTCTGCAAAGTATTACATTAGCCGTGCCTTTTTCAGATATTTGCATGTCCGTGACAATGCTACACATACCAGACAGTAGCCATGCTTGTTCCTTGCCTTCACAGAGCTGAGTAATGCTGCACAGTAAATAGACAATGTCCATCCATGTCCTGTAAACGCACAATGAGGAATTGGTAATATCTGCACACCAACATGTATGAGAAATGTTCAGACGTGTCCCAAAAAAGCCTGTCAGATATGTGAGATAATTACTTGTGAGTGATTTCACATGTAATATACATTTGGCCTCATTTACAAAAGGCCTAAACTGCTAGAGCAAAATTTTTATCAAACGCTTCAGGGTCAGAGCCCTCTCAATCATATCTATAAGGCAATGCAAAGCCACCCAGTATGGCTTGGAATGGCTTCATAGATATGGACTAAGGCAAGGCAGCGCAAAGCACTGCAAAGCCTTAGTCTACATCAAGGAGAAATTACATGTGTATTGCTGTGGCTTTTCTAATTTAACACAGAGTCCCAGAATTGTAAGAATCTGTAAACCTGGGAATGCGTCACATCTGTGTGCTTCCCCGGGGGAGGTATTACTAGGAGAAACATCTTTATTTCTCATTGTGTTTTTCAGAATTGTATGTGTGCTTCATTCTGCAGCACACATAGAAAAAGGAAAAGGCCTCAGTTGATAGTTTTTGTACAGGGCATTGTCCCTTCCTGCATAAAAGCAATAGTGCCAACAATGCAGACACCCTTGCATCATGGTCCAAGGGTGCCAATTTCTGCCAGTGCACAGCCAGAAAGGACAAGGATGCCCTGTATGTCATTAATATAGGCCAGTCCTGCCCTTTCCTTTTGCTAAAGGGCAGCACGGCAAGAAGCCTCGCTGAACTGCCATGCGCCAAAAAAAGGAAATGAGGCCCACAGACTTTGACACGCAGAATTGTGTCTCTGTAATGACATGAAATGTCTGGTGACATCACTACCTGCACAGTGCTGGTGAGGCAAGAAGCACCTCTGGGGCTGGCATGCACTACCTGTTCTGTGTGGGGTAATGTCACCCCAGTGTTAAAATGCCTCTGTGGCATGATTCTTTTTATCAATATATTTTAGAGGATATGTGGCACTTTGACCCTAAAACGGACGTGACCTCAGAGGCATGGCTAAAAGTAAAAAACTAGCAAAGGAGACATGTCTATGAACTCATAAGCATATGTGTACTTACCAACAGCTTCATCCAGTTCAACTCCAGGGTGATCAAGGAGGTCAGCCTCCTGGCTGACATCATCAGCCCAGCGATGCTTGATTTGATGTATCATGAGGTCAACCTTGAAGATTTGTTGCTTGTGCTGCTGCACCTTCTCCCACTGCATGTTCCTGTGCTGGGTTATGTAGCCTTGGTTGACCTGGCCTCCACTGGCAATCATGTTTGCGTGCTAGTGGGTTACCAGCCACAGGAACCCCTGCCCCTCAATGACATGTCCTGCCCCAGAAAGAAAATTACCCAAATAACAATAAATTACCTAAGATCTCCAATCTACCCCTAGCAATACAGAGCCCCAAAAAGAAGGACACATTAGACTAAACAATACAAATAATGATAACAATAGACAAAAAACCTTAGGGACACAACAGGTACAGCACAAACTGATTCAAGGCCAAAGTACAGCTATTAACTCCTCAGCAGCCACAAGATACAACCTTCAGAAAGCAAAGACAAAACAAGTGTAAGGGAAAGTGTGTTAACAAACATGCTATAAAGCTTAGTAGGTATTAAAAGTGACATTATTAGTCATAGAAACCACCTCCAGCAGAGTAGACAACAACATCTAACTGCAGGATCACGGGTGGAGAAGACAGTTTAACCGTCTGACAGTGTTTTGTGACTCTACACCAGCATTCCATTTGGAACATCGTGATGATGGCGTGACATCACAAGTGGGCATCGAGTCCCAAAATAGTACAGAAAGTGAAAGTACATTTCCACTTCCTGGTTCGCAGCATGGAAGAGCCATTGCATTATTCCTGGGTGGATGTGTCACGTTTTTACCAAATATGTCTTTTTTTACGCTTCCATGGAAAAATAGGCAATGTGTGATTTTCAAACCATGCATGACAATGCACAATGTGTGATTTTTTATGCTTTCAAGTGTTAGATCGAGCTGACGTGATGGGTGCAATAACTCACGCTTTATGCTAATGCATTTTCTTTAGATGATGCAATGATCCAAATGTGTGGTTTACAGTGTAGTGTGTTGTGCAATGCATGTACACAATTGCAGGGATCACTGTATTGCCTGTGAATATTTGAGGTGACATGCTTTAAGTCTCTGAATATGTTGCATGTGTATGTTGACAGTGCACATATGTGTGACTTTTTGTAATACTGGGGCCTTATTACACATAGGGTTCACTTCCTCTGTTTGAGCCTCATAATCTTGTTAATATCAGCTCCAGGGCAAAGATAAGAACAATTTATCTGGGAAAAGAAAGGAATAACTTCAACAGCCAGAAGTCCTTCTTGGCCAAACACAAGCTGTATCTAATCTCCTGGATCACATTTGTTTTTGTTCCTTAACATCTGAATCATATCCTATATCACAGCCCAGGGATCATGTGTACCATCTGTGCCACGCCCAGTGGTCCAAGCGAACACAGCTCTCACTTCTAGCCTATTAAAATTGAGGTATGGGCTCTATGGGCCAGATCTATGACATTTTGTTTTGCAACACACAATTTGTGTTTTGTTTGCGAATCACAAATTGCGAATAGCAAAACAAAATGTGCAGTAGTGTTAACCTCACTGTTTCCAATTCCCAAATTAGTTGCAAGGGATCTGCCTCATTAATAGTCTTTGAGGAATGTCAGATTCTGCAACCCATTTGCAAATGGCCTCACTCACAGGGATGGCAACCCGCTGGGGTCAGCAGACCATCATGCCTGTGACTGCTTTTTCAATAAATCAGCCCTTTTTCCTTAAAAACAGCAGGATGGATTTCAAAAATAAAAATAAAAAGTTTTGGACCATAGTACAATTGCCTGCTCTGAAAAAACATTTTTGCTACCCTTCTTAAAGGGGAATGGGTCCCATGGGACCCCTTCTCGATTGTGAATTGGTTAACGCCAATACAATTTTAAATTGGTGTTAACTGTAATTGTTTTGCGACTGCATTCAGCGTCACAAAACAATCACAGTGCTGTTGTACACCAGGGGAACACATGTAAATGTCAGGAGGGTCACACTTTGATTATCAGTGCTTTAATGTTTTAACAATACCATTCAGTGGTGAAGTTGGATTTTAATAAGTATTTGGTAAAAGTGACAAGCTCCTAAGGCTAGGGTTTCTATTGGGCCTGGGGCTTAGGGATTGACTGCTGATGGCTGATAAGTCTAGGGTTTTCATTGGATCCTGCTGCTAGGTTTATCTTAGGGATTAGTTTTGGAATTCTGATTGGCTGATAGAGCTGGGGTTAAGATTGGTTGCTAAGGCTAGGGTTTCTATTGGTCCTATGGATTAGTTTTGGTGTTCTAATTGGCTGATAGAGATATGGTTCAGATTGGTTCTTAGGGCTAGGGTTTCTATTGGACTTACGGTTTAGGGTTTGAGATCTAATTGGCATATAGTTTTGGGTGTTGACTGATTCCTAGGGATGGGGTTTCTATTTAACCTAGGACTTAGGTTTGGTTGAAAGGGTCTGGTCTCCCATTGGTCCTAGTGCTTAGTGCTAGGGAACTCATTGGATAGGGCTAGGATTCACATTGGCTAAAGGTCACCTGACCTAGGTTTATTTAACCTTAGGGCGCAGGGCATCTCTGCCGGGACTTCTCAGCTAAGAGCAAAGAGGACAAGAGCAGTTGTCTGTTTGGGCCTGTTCAGCCCGTGTTAGGCCTAGGGCCGGCTAAGTTGCCCTTTTTACCATTTTTACAATTCACATGCCACCAACTTCAGCCGTCCACATCCACAAACATGACAACACACCTTCAGCAAAAGCACGCTATTATCCACACTTCAGTGTGTCAACAACCACTACAAAACCCAGCAAAGATGTATACATCCTTCTACCCCCAATTAGTACACAATGGTGCCCTCACACTCACACAAACTACCACTCTGTCCTATACCACTATCAAATCCACACATCGAAAACACAAAACGAATCCACACTATAATCTCAATAAACACAGCCTTCCCGTTCATATAAAACACCAGGGGGCTTATTTATACTTTTTGGTGCAAAACTGCACTAACGCAGTTTTGCACCAAAATGTTTTGCACCGGCTTGCACCATTTTTTAGCACCAGCTGGGCACCATATTTATGGAATGGTGCAAGCTGGTGCAAATGTAAGGCTAGAGTAAAAAAACAATGACGTTAGGCAGGTTAGAGTCAAAATAAATGACTCTAACCAGATTAGCGTAATTTTTTGACGCTAAGGGGCATATTTATACTCTGTTTGCACTGAATTAGCATCATTTTTTTTACTCTAATTCGGTGCAAAACTAACTCCATATTTATACTTTGGTGCTAGACCAGTCTAGCACCAAATTTATGGAGGTAAAATCATTTTTGGGAAGTGGAAACCTACCTTGCCTTAATGAGATGCAATGTAGGCGTTCCCGTGCAAAAAAGCTTGCTTTGCCCCATTTTTAAAACCTGGGTCAGGGCAGGCGTTAGGGGAGGTGTGGGCCTATTTCCATGGTGGAACACCATGGAATAAGCCCATAGTTGCCCTCCCCAGGCCCCAGGGGCAACCCCACCCACACCAGAGGGACTGTGAAGGATGGGGACCCCATCCCAGGTAAGTACAAGTGAGATTGCATTTTATTTTTGAAAGTGCCATAGGGTGCCCTGAAATGGGCCCCCATACATGGCACAGGGTGCAATGGCCATGCCCAGGGGACCCTTGACCTCTGTGCTGGCCTTTGGGGTGGTGGGCATGGCTTCTGACTTTTCTAAGGCAGGAGTCATGTGGCATGGTAGGTTTAGCACCATAAAATGACGCTAATCTGGTTGGAGTCATTTTTTTTACTCTAACCTGCCTAAAGTCATTTTTTGGTGCTAAACCCTCTTCTTCTATACTGCCAGCTCCACCCGACTAAAGTCATTTTTTTTCACTCTAGCCTACCCTTTGCACCGGCTTGCACAATTCCATAAATATGGTGCCCGGCTGGTGCACAGAAATGGTGCAAGCCGGTGCTTAACTTTTTCGAGCAAAACTGAGTTAGTGCAGTTTTCCAGCAAAAAGTATAAGGGCCAATATTTAGTAATTTTGTGCCACTTTTTCATAAAAAAATGACGCTAATGCGGCGCAAAAAAAGTATAAATCAGGGCCTTGGTGCTAGATGGGTCTAGCACCAAAGTATAAATATGGAGTTAGTTTTGCACTGAATTAGAGTAAACAAAATAACGCTAATTCGATGCAGACAGAGTATAAATATGCAGCAGAGTATGAATATGCCCCTAAATATGGCGTTAAGGCCATAGAGTCATTTTTTTTACGGGAACGTCTACCTTGCATCTCATTAAGGCAAGGTAGGTCTCCACTTCCAAAAAATGACTTTAACTCCATACATTTGGTGCTAGACGGGTGTAGCACCAAAGTATAAATATGGAGTTAGTTTTGCACCGAATTAGAGTAAAAAAAAATGACGCTAATTCGGTGCAAACAGAGTATAATTATGCCCACAGATCTACTCTCTACTTGCTCCAAACTGACCCCTTTCCATCACCACCAATCCTATATTCAACCCTCTCTCATATCAACCACAAAAACCCTCCTCCTCTTTCTACCAAATGCACACAACCAAACAAATCTTAGACTTCACTCCACCACACATATTACCTTATCCTGCTACCAAATCTAACACAAACTCTCATAACCCCTGTCCATCCCCTTTCACACACCACATATGCTCTCCCCCCACACATATTGGCCACTTTACCACTCAAGTTCAACTCACCAACAGTACTGTAGATTCAAATCATTCACAGAAATCCACTACATCAGTATCTCATCCCACTACTTCACAAAAACAAAACCACACACACATCAACTCATAAAAATCTCACACATACACAACTTCTTACTGTATTCTGTCAAAAATAGAAATAAACACCCACTCCCATCCTCATGACTACACATGGTTATATTAAGAATGCAGATATACTGCCATACAAAAAGGCAACTATAGTGCAACTTGGACTTCATACCCTTGTGCAACTGACATCCTATGCATTAATGTTGTATTGAAATTGAAATATTAGCAAGTTTGATAGTCAATCAGTTTACTCATGTCAACATGTAACATAGGACACTATTAAAGTATCTTTCTCTTATTGCAGAGGATGTACCTATACCTCCTGAGCAGCTGCCTGTCCATGATGATGATCTATCTGAGGATGACAGCCTGCCAACTCTTTACCAAGACACCCTCCAGCAAATCATTGACTCCTTTGACACGCCATCTCCGGTAACGCGAAGGGCGACAGCATTGTGGGGTCTCCAGAGGATCCACACATCACCTAATAGATACCACCTGCCAACCCACGCCCAGCACTGGACTTTGGGGACCCCCCAAGTAGAATTCCAATGTTATGTGGTAGGACTCCAGCGGGAGAGGGTAGATGTGGTGCTGGTTGGGATGGCAATGATGGCAGGCACCGTATGTGCCTCAGTCCCAATAGGGACACCTTGGCAGCTATACAAGGCTTCTATCGGAGGATAGTCCCTGGCTGACATCACTCTGTCATAAGGCAGAGACATGAACAACTATTCTGCCATAGTGGCACTAATGAGGTTGCCAAACAGCTGGGGGCAAGCTGCAACATCCTGGAGTCCATGGAGCTGAAGCAGGACACATACATCACCACAATGGGTGCCTACCACTGCAACCTAGGGGCTATGCTGGCAAACTAGCAGGCCCTTCACAGTATAGTGTTGCCTCACTTGTTGGCACAGAGAAGTGCTTCTGTAGACTAAGGATCCACATCTTAAGTCCCTCTGTTGCCTTCAGCACCTACAACACCCACTTCAGGGGAAGCACCACACACATCAGAGGAGGAAGCTGTGGAAGTCACCTCTTTCCAACATAAAACTGCCCAGTAGCACTTCTCCACTGCAAATTGCCAGCTTCTCCTTCCCAACTGGTTCTGTCCTCAATTTGCTGTCAATGTGGCCTGTTTCCCTACAGGCAATTAGTTATTTCTCTTCCTCCCCATGTCATGTGCAGTGTATCACCCATGGGCTCTATCTGGATATTCAATGGCTCATACAAATGTTTGGGATTGTTGCCCTAATAACTGTGATTGCGATCCTACAAATTGCTGCATGTGTGAATAAGTACACCGAGTTCATCCTGTGTGTTGTATGTCTGTTGAAGTCTAGACTGAGTGGAACATAGTGGATTTTGTGAGGCAAATACATCAACTATTCCTCAAATTAACATGTGTGTAATGGAGCCTTGGACAAAGCTAGAAAGGCAGAGGGAAATATACTTTGTGAACCCTGTGTGTATATAGATAAGCAAGTAGTTACTCAAGGTTACAAGCAAACAAGTAGCATGTAGTCAATGCTAATAGTGTATGAAGTCGGAGCACTGGTGGGGAGTCTATCCAATGGATAGCAACTAGCAAACAAATCTGCTGCTGCATGCAAATGATGCAACGATGAGTGTGTAAGGGGCTGGCATCAGTGTGTGACCCTGAATCTCCTTGATTAGTGACAATGGTTAGAAATCACCATCCCTCCAATGTATGATGATTGACTTATACACACAGAGCAATAGAATGTGAATAGCTGTTTTGGCTAATCTATTGGTTCACATCAATAGTGCCATTTACAGTGCACAACTATGTTTGTAGATCCCTTATGTGATACCATGCCCAATCTGACAAATTCCTCTCCATAGGTCTTTCACCTAATCACACATGTCTACAAGCACTGCTAGCAAAGCCAACTGCATGTACTTTACATAACCTTAGCTATATGCTAACTCCTACACAGTAAATCATGAGGTAGACTTGTATGTAGAAAAGAATGATATATAATGTAATAATAACCTTATTCTAACTAAACTAAACTAACTTATTCATCTAACCTAAACTATACCCAAACTAAACTATGCTATCTAAACCACACTACCATTTTCTAAAAAATATCTAAAACTACCTTATCATAACTTATCTTACTCTACACATATAGTACAACATGTTAAACATCAATTACCTCACCTCTTTAATATACATCTTCATACAAAAACAACCTTCACTACCCCTATACACAAACTAACTAAACACAGAAACCAAAACTAAGATTTTCTTTGTATTTTCTGTTTTTTTTATTAAGGCAAATTTCTTAACCATCAACCCCACCACCCACTAAATAACCTACACACAACATGCCTAAAAAATTAACTCGCTCCACCTGAAATATTAAAACTACTATACCTAGCTTATGCCTACACTAACTATGCCGTATCTATCCTAAAAAAAATGTAGAAAAAAAACAAAACTTAAAACATGAGGAAGGGCAGAAAAGGTCCCTGTGGCCTACAATTGCTTCCCAAATCTGTCCACAGCCTGCTGCAGAGTTTGCCTTCACCGTATTGTTGTATCCGCCTTGTGTTCCAGGACAGCTACCCAGAGCTTCAGGTTTGACATGTCCTTCATCATGATCTGTTTGTGCCTGTATCACTCTGCAATGGATGAGGTGTTGTTTATTTCTGTTCCGGGGTATTGTTGTCTGTAGGAACACACTGCAAATGTATCAGAAAAAGCACAACTAAGAACTGTGTCAATCATGGCAATGCTTCACTTAGTATCAAACATCACATGTGGCATAGCTAAAACACAAATATAATCTGGAAGGATGAAGTGACCATCCCTCTTAAAATATGTTTTATTCTTCTAAATTTAACAAGGGCAAAGTACACATGTGTTGCAAATGTTGGCTATTGCAATTGCACTGTCTGGCCAAATCTAGGTATAACCATGTCAATACAAAGTATGCTTATGAGCAATGCTGTTGCATACACATGGTATGGTAAATATGTTCCCGTTAATTGATCATTTGCGTCTCTTCTGCATCCTGCAATGGGCTTGATTCCATGGCCATAAATTGAGGTAAGATGAGTAATGTCTGGCAAGTATATGTATTTTTCTCAACATTGTGTCACTTATATGGCGAGGACACAACTCCAAACACATTGCTACATAGACTTACTATGCCATTGGGTTTGGAAATGTGAATTGAGGTTGGCTAGCTAACTCACATCAAACAGAGATGTTGGATACATCTCCTATATTGACTCATGTAAATACCTGACGGACCATTACATGGCTCATCACATGCACGCAAAGTAATAACCTATGTCCCTCTACATAGCCTGGTGTTTGACCCTACATCACAGCTATTAATGTCACCTTGCGGCACATCAACACTCAGCATATCCATGTGATGGGTGTGTGCATGCATTCTATACATCTCATATGCACAGGTTTTTTGTGATGTAACTAGCATGTGTTAGCTAAAGTGTAAGCCTGGGTGAAAAAATGTTGGTAAGCAATTATGGGTAACACCACCAGAAGGTAGATTGTGTAATGGACTGTTGGGTGACAATGCTGTGCAGACATGCCTCTGGTCAAACACACTTTTGCATTTCTGATAATAAGACAGTGCAAAAGTATTATTATTTATCCAATATTGAAAATAGGGCTTAAGTCGTCATTTGTAAGGCCTTCAACAGCATTACCATGTGTGGAATGTTGATATCTGGACCAGCTACACTTACTCATTCTGTCTTCACTGAGGTGTGAAACCTCACATCCTGTGTGGACTAGCCAGACAAAATGTACATAGAATGCAATGTGGACGACATGAGTAGCAATGTGCATCTGGCATGCACTGGGAAGGTAAACTCTCAAGGCGTTTTTACCTATAAACCCGCACCCATAAACTTTAACAACTATGGAATTTTGGTCATGGCTCCTCTGTTATCCCAATTATCATGTGGGCCTGCATGGATTGGCAATACATTCATCTCGACATTAATCAAATGCTAATGCACATGCCACTTTGACATATTTTGTTTATGATGTTCTAGTTGTAAACAAGTTATTTCATTGGAGTTGGGACATGTCATTGAAAATATAATCTAATATCACACACAATACTTGCACAACACAGTAACCATTCATGTGACACTCACTGGTAGAATCTGGTTCCTTGAAGCTGTCCAACTCATGGTTCTGGTCCACCTACCACACATAACATGGTACATTGCACTGAGAATGTAGAAAACATACACTGTGGACATGAGAAGCACAGAACATTGAATTAGCAATTGCCTGTGGATGTAATGATACACAAAAGTAAGACAGGTTGAAGTGTACAGAGATGTGATGTGCCTAATCTTGAATCTGGTGGCCAAATTGCAGAACAAGTACAAAACCACCGGTACTTAGGAAGTGGTGCAGGGTATCTGCCTTACATGTGTCTGTGAACTTAATGATTTGACATACTACACTCTGCAAAGTATTACATTAGCCGTGCCTTTTTCAGATATTTGCATGTCCATGACAATGCTACACATACCAGACAGTAGCCATGCTTGTTCCTTGCCTTCACAGTGCTGAGTAATGCTGCACAGTAAATAGACAATGTCCATCCATGTCCTGTAAACGCACAATGAGGAATTGGTAATATCTGCACACCAACATGTATGAGAAATGTTCAGACGTGTCCCAAAAAAGCCTGTCAGATATGTGAGATAATTACTTGTGAGTGATTTCACATGTAATATACATTTGGCCTCATTTACAAAAGGCCTAAACTGCTAGAGCAACATTTTTATCAAACGCTGCAGGGTCAGAGCCCTCTCAATCATATCTATAAGGTAATGCAAAGCCACCCAGCATGGCTTGGAATGGCTTCATAGATATGGACTAAGGCAAGGCAGCGCAAAGCACTGCAAAGCCTTAGTCTACATCAAGGAGGAATTCCATGTGTATTGCTGTGGCTTTTCTAATTTAACACAGAGTCCCACAATTGTAAGAATCTGTAAACCTGGGAATGCGTCACATCTGTGTGCTTCCCCAGGGGAGGTATTACTAGGAGAAACATCTTTATTTCTCATTGTGTTTTTCAGAATTGTATGTGTGCTGCATTCTGCAGCACACATAGAAAAAGGAAAACGCCTCAGTTGATAGTTTTTGTACAGGGCATTGTCCCTTCCTGCATAAAAGCAATAGTGCCAACAATGCAGACACCCTTGCATCATGGTCCAAGGGCGCCAATTTCTGCCAGTGCACAGCCAAAAAGGACAAGAATGCCCTGTATGTCATTAATATAGGCCAGTCCTGCCCTTTCCTTTTGCTAAAGGGCAGCACGGCAAGAAGCCTCGCTGAACTGCCATGTGCCAAAAAAAAGGAAATGAGGCCCACAGACTTTGACACGCAGAACTGTGTCTCTGTAATGACATGAAATGTCTGGTGACAACACTACCTGCACAGTGCTGGTGAGGCAAGAAGCACCTCTGGGGCTGGCATGCACTACCTGTTCTGTATGGGGTAATGTCACCCCAGTGTTAAAATGCCTCTGTGGCATGATTCTTTTTATCATTATATTTTAGTGGAGATGTGGCACTTTGACCCTAAAACGGACGTGACCTCAGAGGCTTGGCTAAAAGTAAAAAACTAGCAAAGGAGACATGTCTATGAACTCATAAGCATATGTGTACTTACCAACAGCTTCATCCAGTTCAACTCCAGGGTGATCAAGGAGGTCAGCCTCCTGGCTGACATCATCAGCCCAGCGATGCTTGATTTGATGTATCATGAGGTCAACCTTGAAGATTTGTTGCTTGTGCTGCTGCACCTTCTCCCACTGCATGTTCCTGTGCTGGGTTATGTAGCCTTGGTTGACCTGGCCTCCACTGGCAATCATGTTTGCGTGCTAGTGGGTTACCAGCAACAGGAACCCCTGCCCCTCCATGACATGTCCTGCCCCAGAAAGAAAATTACCCCAAATAACAATGAATTACCTAAGATCTCCAATCTACCCCTAGCAATACAGAGCCCCAAAAAGAAGGACACATTAGACTAAACAATACAAATAATAATAACAATAGACAAAAAACCTTAGGGACACAACAGGTACAGCACAAACTGATACAAGGCCAAAGTACAGCTATTAACTCCTCAGCAGCCACAAGATATAACCTCCAGAAAGCACAGACAAAACGAGTGTAAGGGAAAGTGTGGTAACAAACATGCTATAAAGCTTAGTAGGTATTAAAAGTGACATTATTAGTCATAGAAACCACCTCCAGCAGAGTAGACAACAACATCTAACTGCAGGATCACGGGTGGAGAAGACAGTTTAACCGTCTGACAGTGTTTTGTGACTCTACACCAGCATTCCATTTGGAACATCGTGATGACGGCGTGACATCACAAGTGGGCATGGAGTCCCAAAATAGTACAGAAAGTTAAAGTAAATTTCCACTTCCTGGTTCGCAGCATGGAAGAGCCATTGCATTATTCCTGGGTGGATGTGTCACGTTTTTACCAAATGTGTCTTTTTTTACGCTTCCATGGAAAAATAGGCAATGTGTGATTTTCAAACAATGCATGACAATGCACAATGTGTGATTTTTTATGCTTTCAAGTGTTAGATCGAGCTGACGTGATGGGTGCAATAACTCACGCTTTATGCTAATGCATTTTCTTTAGATGATGCAATGATCCAAATGTGTGGTTTACAGTGTAGTGTGTTGTGCAATGCATGTTCCTTAACATCTGAATCACATCCTATATCACAGCCCAGGGATCATGTGTACCATCTGTGCCACGCCCAGTGGTTCAAGCGAACACAGCTCTCACTTCTAGCCTATTCAAATTGAGGTATGGGCTCTATGGGCCAGATCTATGACGTTTTGTTTTGCAACACACAATTTGTGTTTTGTTTGCGAATCACAAATTGCGAGTAGCAAAACAAAATGTGCAGTAGTGTTAACCTCACTGTTTCCAATTCCCAAATTAGTTGCAAGGGATCTGCCTCATTAATAGTCTTTGAGGAATGTCAGATTCTGCAACCCATTTGCAATTGGCCTCACTCACAGGGGTCAGCAGACCATCATGTCTGTGACTGCTTTTTCAATAAATCAGCCCTTTTTCCTTAAAAACAGCAGGATGGATTTCAAAAATAAAAATGAAAAGTTTTGGACCATAGGACAATTGCCTGCTCTGAAAAAACATTTTTGCTACCATTCATAAAGGGGAATGGGTCCCATGGGACCCCTTCTCGATTGCGAATTGGTTAACGCCAATACAATTTTAAATTGGTGTTAACTGTAATTGTTTTGCGACTGCATTCAGCGTCACAAAACAATCACACATGGGCTTGCAAGTTGCAATTAAGAAGGGATGTCCTTGTAACGCCCCTTCATAATTGCAAGTCACAATCCCTATTTTGCAAGTCAGTAACAGTAATTCAACTATCAAAATAGGGATGGTACTGTGTACAAGACCATTTTGCGGTCGTAAACAGTGCTTTTCGCATTGTGCAACAGCAACATCGCATCATACATCTGGCCCTATATCACACCCAGAACATATGCGTACCATCTGTGTCACACTCAGTGGTCCAAGGACTAAGGCCTCAGACCCACATCTCACCCTGGGCCAATGCATACCATCTGTGTCAATTGCGGCAACTGCTAACCTTTCTTGTTGTGCAAATGTGAATCTATCGGGGTGGGCTCCCCTTCCTTTGGTGGCAGTTGGGTCAGAGGAACCAATCAGCTCCTATCTGAATTGCCAAAATGTTGCTTGAATGTGAATTCACCAGAAAATAGAATAGAAGAGACATTTGGCAAAACAGAAATGGTTATTTTAGTTAAACATTATGGCTGGGAGAGCAGTCACAGAACCGTGGTCTGAGGACTGTCTCTCAATGTACATCCGTTTGGAGTGGTGTTTTATACATTTCTCTGAGTACCATAAATGAATTAAAACATTCCTTTCTTGTTTAAAAATGTGAGCAGTTGTCATGGAGTCATAAATAAGGTCCTCATAACAAATAAAGTTGCCCCTCGACCTTGTGAAGACACAATATGGGGCAAACGGTAAAGTCCGGATCCACTTGGTTGCTGCATGTGCTGTCTGTGCTGTGTTCTAATTGGCTAATTGGCTAACTGTATGTGGCATCAAACTTTATAGTGTTTTGGGAATGCATACACCCCTGGATCTCCGTTAAACCACCTCCTGGACTGCCTCCGTTACAACTCCAAGACCCTCCTCCGACTCAACACTGGACATTTCAGCAACTGCTGCACAATCTCCCCCAAGGACACCCACAGACCTTTCACCAGCAGGAGCTGCAATTTCAGTGCCAGCCTCAACAAGCCGAAGGTACTTTCCGCACACAAAGATACCAACAACCTCCACAACCCCATCAACTGCCTGCTCCTGATCATCCACTCCCTCCACAAGCACGCCACCGAACTCTCAGACTTGATTGACACCGCCGGACCAGAGATCGCCTTCCTTACCGAGACCTGGACCAACCCCACCTCGGATCCAGTCATCGCCATCGCCATTCCCGTTGGTTACAGCATCCTTAGGAGGGACTGGCCCTCCAGCCCAGGAGGAAGTCTTGCTATTGTACACAAGTCCTCACTATGGGGGTTATTCTAACTTTGGAGGAGTGTTAATCCGTCCCAAAAGTGACGGTAAAGTGACGGATATACCACCAGCCGTATTACGAGTTCCATAGGATATAATGGACTCGTAATATGGCTGGTGGTAAATCCGTCACTTTTCCGTCACTTTTGGGACGGATTAACACCTCCTCCAAAGTTAGAATAACCCCCTATGTGTCAAGGCCGTCCCAGAAGAACACTGCACCACCATGGAACACCTTCACTTCCTGGTACATTCCAACCACAACTCCTCCATTCGCGGCACCCTGGTGTACAGGCCACCCAGCTCCTGCCAAGCTTTCATAGATGACGTTGTAGACATTGCTAGCCCCCAGGGTCTAGCGTCAGTCGACTACCTCCTCCTTGATGATCTGAATTTCCACCTTGGGGACTGCACTGATCCAAACATCACCGCTCTACTCGACAACCTCGCCACCCTCTGCCTCAGACAGCTGGTCTCCACACCCACACACATCCAAGGACACACACTGGACCCCATGTTCAACTCAAGCAACCGGATCACCATCAAGACCATCTCCACCCCAGACTGGAACGAACACCACTGCACACACTTCACAATCACCTCACCCAGCAGCTGCACCCGCACCTTCAGGATCCCCACAGGAAATGGAATGAAATCACCAATGAGCAACTTACCTCATCACTCACCAAATCCCTCTCCCATCCCTCGGACGATACCAATACAGCAGCACGCAATCTCAAGCATGGAGCACCATATGCGCCGTCACTCTACCCCCTCTCCGGCTGACATTGGCCAAACGAGTACCTAAGAAAGCCAGCTGGTTCACCACCGAACTCCAAGAATCAAAGTGTACCCGCAGACGTTTGGAGAAAAAATGGAGGAACAGCCAAACCAGTGAAGACCTTGCCTCATTCAGAGCCGCAACCACCACTCAACATCGAAAAATCAAGAACACAAAGAAGGATGCACTCCTGGAGCGCATCAACTCCTCTGCACACAAATCTAAGGAACTCTTCTCAGTCATCAACGAGTTCACAGACCCCGCATCCAAACCCACCTGATTCCCCCATCACAGGACCTCAGCGACAAACTTGCCTCCTTTTTCCACCACAAGATCCAGGACAACTACAACAGCTTCCTCCTGGAAAATCCTGGCACTTGAACGTGAGAAGGACTCATCCTCCCAAAAACCACCCAGACCATCCACAGCTGGTCCACGCTCCCCACAAAGGAAAAAATCAACAGCATGAACAACACCCACTCCGGAGCCCCTTTGGACCACTGCCCACACCACATATACATCAGAGCCAGCACACCCATCACCCCTGAGCTCCATAATACTATCAACTGCTCCATCAACATGGGCACCTTCCCAAGGACTGGAAACACGCCAAAATACACCCTCTCCTGAAGAAACCTTCGGCCGACCCATCAGAACAAAACAAATTGTGGCCCATCTCGCTGCTACTCTACCCCGCCAAAGTACAGGAGAAAGCAATCAACGCACAACTACGGAATTTCATTGAGGCCAACAACTCCCTGGACAGCTCCCACTCCGGTTTCTGCAGCAACAAAAGCATGGAGACAGCCCTCCTGACAGCCACTGACAACATCTGATTACTCCTAGAACGTGGCAACACTCAGACTCCTTGACCTCTCAGCAGCATTCGACACGGTCTACAACAGCACTCTGCGCACTAGACATAAGAATCCGCAGAACAGCCCTGGGATGGATCCACTCCTTTCTCTCCATGTGGAAAAAGAGGGTCGGACTCCCACCCTACACTTCCAGACCCACAGGAGTTAACTGCAGAGTCCTCCAAGGATCCCTATTGAGTCCCACACTGTTCAACGTATACATGGCCCCTCTTGCTGCCATCGTTAGAAGCCACAGTATGAACATTGTGTCATATGCCAATGACACACAACTCATCATTTCCCTCACCGGAGACCCAGACACGACCGAAAGGAACTTAATTCAGGAATGGAAACCGCCGCCACTTGGATGAGAGAAAGCTGCCTCAAGCTTACCTCCAACAAGGCTGAGCTCATCATCTTCGGGAACACCACTTCAGCTTGGGACGACTCCTCATGGCCCACTTCCCTCAGTGCCCCCCTGCACCGACTGAGCACGCCCGCAACTTAAGAATCATCCTCAACTCCTCTCTATCCATGACCCACCAGGTAAACTCTGTCACCTCCTCCTGCTGGCACACACTCCGCAACCTTCGGAAGATCTTCAGATGGATCTCAGCAGACTGTCGCAGGACAGTCACGAACGCCTTAGTCACTAGCAAGCTCGACTACGGCAATTCTGGAGCTTCCTCGCCGAGAACACATCTTCCAACACCTGATGACCCTCCACTGGCTACCGGTCAAGAAGCAAATCATCTTCAAGCTTCTCACCCACACGTACAACATACAAAATGCAGGGCTAGCAAACCTGAACCACCACGTCTCATTCCACACCCCCACTAGATCCCTCCGCTCCACCCAGAAGGCCCTGGCCACCACCTACACTGCTGGAACAACCTCCTCCTGCACCTCAGACAAAGCCCGTCACCGACCGTCTTCAGGAAGAACCTCAAGATGTGGTTCTTCAGATGAGCCCCCCCCCAGTGCCTTGAGGCCCTCACAGGTGAGTAGCCGGGCTTTATAAATATTGATTTATTGACCCCTCTGGCCATGTGTGTTTTAATTGGTCCAATCTCCTGGAACCATTTTGGTGTTTCTGCGCCTGCCTCTGGCATTTGATCTAAGTTTCCTGTTTGCGTGTTTGCCTGCTGGCTTTACACCACCCGACCTGTGACATGTCAGTCAGTAACCTTGGGCCTAGGTCTCAAAGCCTGCCTGACCACGTATCTTCGTGACAGGATTAATGGAGAGTTCACTACAAGGGAATCTAATAGTGGTGATGTGATTTCGTTCTTAAATGTGAACGTATTGTTGTGTACATCAACATTAATTATTCCAACATTAATACAGAGGAAAAGGGAATTCCTCATTTGCATGGGACCACACCCCCTGCACAAGAGTGAACACTCTCTGGTGATAGCACAGGCACTATCAGTGGCCCAGCATCATTGCTTTTTCATGAGGAGGCTACACAAAAATCTGCAGCCCCTTCTGGCATTGCAAAGTGCCACAGGGCTCACAATGCAGGTGCAAATGCTAGTCATGCCCCTGGGACACTTCTATAACACAGCCTGTTGGATCTGGCCCTTTTTACAGGGTCATGACCAAACTTTTTGCCTCCTTCCTCCTATTTTTCCTGACCTGTTTTTGTTGGCTTTTGAACTCTTTTGTACTCTGAGAACTTTCCTGCTAACCAGTGCGAAAGTGCATATGCTCTCACCCCAAAGAGGATCCACGACGAGCACTGGAAATCGACGCACAGCCAGCCCTCTGTGATGGTATTAATTGTGTTTGACCAATGACTTTGTATTTCACCACTGCGCATATTAGTTGCTCAATGTTCACCAGTAGCACATTACATGTTGTGTTCAGTTTAGCTGCCTATTGGCTTTAACATGGAGTTAGCCATTACATTCTGTATTCAGTTCAGCTGCCTATTGGCTTTAACATGGCATTAGACATTACATTTGGTATTTAGGTTAGCTGCCTATTGGCTTTAACGTGGAGTTAGACATTGCAGTTGAGGCATTGCAGATGAGCTGTGTTTTTCAAAGCTGTGTTTTTCCACATGATAGACCAAGCTGTGTTTTTCACACCAGATCCTAGCTGATAAGAGCGTGCAGATTTTGTGTTTATCTCTCAATCCAGTCTGAGAACGAGTGAAGTTTGGAGAATTGGCCACTCTCCAAGTTTATTCGGTTCTCACACTTTTAACGATGGCTCTGGGCAACAGCAGAAATAGAATATATCTTGACTTCAGACAGGAACGGACGTCAGTTGCCTGTCCCCGTTTGGGTAGAAAATCTGTTTCTCGCAGTTGAACCGGAGTCATCAACTTGAAGCCCCAGAAAGATGAAGCAGAGGGATAGGCCCTACAGCCCTATGGTGATGCAATTTTGACTTTTATGCTTTGCTTTGAAGTTATGCTATAATATAATCACATGTATTTGCTGTGTACATTGCAACTGAGAAGTACTTTGATATATTATGCTTTCATTGCTGTGACTACTTTTGAACGTGTGCTTCCAATCTACTAATTTCGTCTCTCAGGAACCTCGTGGTGAAGTAATAATAACAATAAATGTCTTCTTTAAACTAAGAAGTGCATTCCAGAGAGGTTTTGTAAGCTCGGTCATAAGATAAGAGAAGGAAAGCAGAACATTTTGTCCATAGTCAGCAGTCTTGACAGTCGGAGTTGGAGATTGGAAGTGCACTATTTAAAAGTGTAATAGTTTTTTGTTGTTTAGAGAATTAAAGAAGCACGGCAGACCACGTTTGAAAGTGCATGTGAAGTTAAACTGCCTTATGGTGCTGTGAGAAAAATGTTTTCTTGTTTATCAGGACTGTGTGAGTCTTGGGATGAGTGCTGTGATAAAGCAGATTTAGAAAATGTGCCTTTTGAAAGAAATAATGTTCCTTTTGTTCTTGACAGAAGGGTTTGGATACTTTTGTCTGCTTACAGAAAAATGCAGGAGAGATGTAGGCAGTTAGAACATGAAAATAAGAATTTACGTGAGCAAATTAGCCAGAACACATTATTGCAAGATAATGCTGAAATCTATAAAACTGCTGTTTTAGAAGAATCTGGCTTTTCCCATTCCAGTAATGAGGAGGTTAAAACAGCTGTGGGCCAGTCTGAGCCGCAGTGTGAGCATAGCAGCCCACAGTTTTTGGCAGTTGAAGTGCATTCCTTAACAGATAACACTGAGAACAGAGTTAGGAATGTGATTTACAGACCGCTTTTGTAAAGTACGATGTTTATAATTAATTCAGACAAGGCAGAAGTATTGTCGCAAAATGTGCAGTTACTGGGAATTCAGTGGAACCCAGAAAATAGACAGATGTTGTCACAAGTAAAACAAAAGATTTTAGAGTTTCTTACTATTTGCACTAAGCAAGAGACACCGAGTTTTATGAGCTTGTTTGGTTTTTGGAAACAGTATAGCACTCATCTGAGTGAAATCTTAACACTTTGGTACAAAATAACTAGGAAAAAACATGAGCAGCTGCGTGCTTTTGATTTGGCAAATGAAAGAATTCAGACTTTAGGTTTCTGCGCAGTGCAAGAGGGAAACACTGATTTACATGTAAATCAGGAACAGGGGATGACAATAGTGCCCCTGGAACTTTGGAGTAAGCTTTTGACTTGTTATTGGGCTCTAGTGAATACTGATGAAGTTCTGAGAGAGAGTTGAGCTTACGGAGACGGATGGAGGCAGACGCTGCAGACGTTGGACGTTGGACGTTGGACGTCAGTTGTGCCGGGTGGCTCACAGTCGCGGTCACGGAGAGGAGTGCTGGACGTGATCGGACAGGAGAGGTGCGGGTGCAGGGACGGGTGTGACGGTTGTGGCGTTCAACCAGCGCTTCGGCTGGCGTGCTGCGCGGACCCCGGTCCGTCCTTGCTTGTAGGGGTTCCGTCCCCCTATCCCCTCTATTGCCTGAAGCTACATCGGCATCAGTCCAGCCCTGCGGTAGGTGTGCCTCCAGCTTTCCGCCTTCGGCCCCCCTGTGTAGCGCCGGGCCTGTGGGATTTGGAGAGACTATTGGAGACCCCCCCAAAAAAAAAAAAACGGATTATTTTTTAGTCCAGTGGCCTGTGCAGTGGGGGGAGGAGCCTCCTGCATCGGGCAAGTGGGCATTTAAAGGACCATAAGGAGTGAGGAAAACCCGATCCTTGACTATTCACCCGGTAACAAGATATTAAGCTCTGGTTTGGGGAGTGTTTCCTCCTGCTGCTTTTTGCTTCTTGCTTCTTGAAGGTCCTTACAACCTCACGAGCTGCTGAATTTGGAGTAAAAGTGGAATATCGTGGAATACTGTGGAATACAGTGGCGAGTTTTGGATCATTGGATCATTGCGGATCATTGTGGAAATTTTGTTATTTTTATTTATTATCTTCTGGACATAGAGTATAGTATTTAGTGCAATTCAGAATGCCGGTGAGTAAATCCCGAGCACGTGGCGCAAGGAAGGGGTCGGAGCAAGGTTTTAAAACCAAAGGAACATTGGGGGAGCACCAGCATTCGGGGACACCGTATGAAAACTGTGAAGGAGACTTTAGAGATGGCAGAGGAAATATACCACAGTTGCTGGACCAGGAGGACCATTCTAGAGACAATGGGGACAGTGGTGAAAACCCTCTGGGACCCCTCTGGGGGTATCAATCGGAGAGTTTGTTGGGAAGTACTTTAAAAAAACGTGCCACATGTCACAAGCGTCCGAGAGTAATATCATGTTGGATTCTAATCAGAGTGAAATAGGTTGTCCTATGAGAAATGATTTTCAAGCTTCAGACCTATCACAGATAGGGGGCCTGTTCCTAGGGGAGGAGTTCGAAGAGGTAGATGGGCATAAGGCCTCACTGGAGCCCAGGCAGTCCTCGTCCCCATGCCCCCCGCCACGCGTTATGGATAGTATAAGATTAGAAGAGGGACCTCCATCCTGCACCTGCACCAGCACCAGCCTTGGTTCTGAGAGAATGGATGAGAGGGAGGATAACTTAAGAGGTGGGGGGGGCTGTCGTAAAGGGGAGTAAACTGGATGTAATTTTGCCGTCCTCGCCCCTGGGTAGGCAGTCTGTATCTGTGCTAGACCCGCAGAGTCATTATTAGATGTAATGTTCCTAAGGCAAAAGACCCTTCAAGCAATATTAGAGGTACTGACGGCAAATAATAGTCTAGGGAAATCCCATAAAAGTCAATTACAAGGGATTACTGAATAGTTGAAATGTATTAATGGTAGTATGCCTTCTTTAGTACGACCCATTTTGGAGAAGAGGGATCAAGAAACAGAAACAGATACCCTCGATACCTCAGAACAAAAATAACAAAGAAAGAGAAATAGCTATAGCTCAGACTTTACGGGCATTAAATGACCCTCCAGTATGTGTTTCCAAACATCCAATGTTAGTGGTAGAGAGGAATCAGAGATGGAGGAAAAAGGGTAATAGTTTATATAGGCTACCCTACCAATCGAAATATAGAAAGCAAAGCAAGCGAGGTAATGTTGGATGTGAAATAGTAGGAAGGAGGAAGGGGAAGTTAGGGCAGGTTGTTCAGGGTAACCTCTCAAGGCCAGGTAGGGGAGCCATATCCCCAAAGCAAGAGGTCACGTTACAAATAGTACCTAGTATATCCAAAGAAGTTAACTGGCGAGGGGAAAGAAAGAAGGGTAGACAAGGAGTGGAACTGGATATGGAAATAGTAAAGAATCAAGAGAGCAAAGTAGTGGATCAGGGGGAGAGAACATTATCAAGAGGTTAGAAAGAAGGATGGGGAGCAGAGAAGTAGCTAACTCAACCTGCCCAGCGAAAAGCAGGGCTCTTTGTTCATCTATAGGCATTGAGAATAAGAAAGAGAGAGAGAAAGAGCAAGAAAGTTTTTGAGGGAGTAAAGGAAGGTGGATATATTTGGCGCTGTGGAGAGGAGAAATTGGGGGGAAACGCCTAATGAAGTTAAAACCATTAAATCGTTCCCATCTCCTAGAAGTTATGGCCTGGTGTCCAAGCCTATGTGAGATCGAGTCAGATGATATAAAACAAATAGGATTTATATTAAGTCCGGAGGGGGAAGAGGTGACTAAAACACTCTTTTACTCTGACTACTTTAGGCGATTGGTATTACAAGCAGAGGAAAGAAGGTATAAGAGTAGTGCAGGGAAACGTGATAAAGGACGTGATACACGATAGGCGCGCCCTTAGGTGCCATGCAGGTATGCTCCCAAATCAAGTCCAATGTAATCTGTCATATAATAAAAATTGCAGTAGGCGTGTGGATGGAAACAATGGTAGTTTAAGTGTGACTGTAGCCTCAGAATGTAATGACCCACAATGGAGGAATTGTTTTGAACACTTTGGAAATCCCCGTGTTAAGTATAGTAGGGGTGAGTTGAGTGATTGGATTAGGAATTAAGCCCCGCGTACAGCCATTTGGTTTTAACTTGGAATCTGGGAGGTTATAACAAACATTTAAAACAAAAGCGGTTTAAAGGAGAGCTTGAAGAGTACGATGTAATGTGTTTCCAAGAAACCTGGCTGTGCGATGATCCAGAACCAGTGGATGGTTTCATGAGGCTGTCTAGGGGAGCTACCTGGCAAGGGTCAGGACGAGCATCAGGGGGACTAATAACTCTAGCCTCTACCAGAATAGCGGTTCATAGAAATAAAAACTAAATGTCGTTGGCTATTGGCAGGCCAGGTAGATCTCTATATTGTAATAGGTGGCACTAAACAGCTTCTGATTCTTAACGTTTATATACAACCGGGGAATGTGTATGATTATAATATACAGCGAGGACTGTTCGAGGAAGATCTGGAACTATTATACACTGGTAACGCTGAACGTCTGATTTTAATGTTGGTAGATTTTAATCATAAACTTGATCCTAATGGCAGTGACAATTTATTTAAGGAGCTATTGGCAGCAGCACAAATCCCTAGAAGTATCTTTCCAAACTTAGAAGGCTCCGCTTGTGCTTTGTCCTTAGCAAGAACATTAGGATCTTTTGGCATGTTTTGGCTAAATGGGCGTATGGAGAACGATCGTCCGGCCAAAAAGACCTTTCGAACAGGTAATCAGGAATGCCCTATTGATTATGCTTTTGTAAACACCTGGGGCCAGATGTAGAAAAACAAAAAATTGCGACTCGCATTTTGCGAATTGATGCGACTCCCAAAATGCGACTCGCAATTCGGAATGCAAGGAAAAAAAACGTGCCGAAATAGCGACTCGCACCCGGACTCGCAACGCAGTGTGCGGGTCCGCAGATTGCGAGGTCGTTTTTTGCGAGTGTGCAAAAAACGAACTCGCAATTAGCGAGTAGATGTCGCAAATTGCGATTACCTTGAAAATTGATTACAGGTGCAGCAGAACACTCCAGAAACCACTCCAGAACACTCTGGAAACACTTCCTGGCACATGATGATGACACCACAGCCAGGAAGTTTACAAATACACCTGGGAGGAGGCAGGACCACACCCTTTTATAACTGCCGAATTTCACACAGGACAAACAGCAGCTGCCATGGAGGGAACACCAAGAAAGAGGAAGCTGAAATTCTCTGATAGGGAGCTGGAGGTGCTGACAGAGGAATGCTGTCAGCACTATGATGACTTGTTTGGGAGATCAGCCCTCAATGTTCCTGAAGCCACCAAGAAACAGCTGTGGCAGGACATACAGGACAAGATTAATTCCCTGGGGGTGAGCCACAGGACCATCGACGACATCAAGAAAAGGTGGTATGACCTCCGCTCCCGGACCAAGGAGAGGGTGGCTGAAAGGCTCCTGGAGATGAGAGGCACAAGAGGGGGACCATCGTCTGTGCCACCACCCACACCCCTGGAAGAAAGGGTGGAAGAAACCTTGGAGCAGGAGGAGGTGTCTGGATTTGGGGACCTGGACACCTCAGAGCCCAGCACATCAACTGGTGAGTACCATGTGATATGCCTGTACCCCTATCAATGCCATACCCCCACCCACCATGTATACAGGGGCATGCACAACCAAGATAGCTCCATTTCAGGGTAGCAAATGCCAGAATGATGCATTATGGGAAATGTAGTCAAGTAGGCAGTTCATAGGCAAATGTTTATTATGAAGTGTGCAATAGATAGTAGACACTGACAGTCTGTTCCCCATGTCCCACAGGTCTCCAGCAAGACACCACCAACACTCCAAGCAGCCAGGCCTATGAGGACACCCCAGGACCCGCCAGCACCCCCACCTGCATGGTCAGCAGCATCCCTGCAGTAGCCACACCTGCTGCAACAATTCCACAAGAGGCTGCCCCAGCAACAGGCAGGAATGAGACAGGTGGAAGCACAGGGCAGCCACCGCTGCGCAGGCGTCGCAGGTCCATACCATCAGGGCTGCAGTCTGCATCCGGGCTACTTCCTCCCAGCACCAGTGAGGCACATCTGCTTCGTGGTCAGCGCCTACAGAATAGAATTTTGGGGAGAATTAGTGGTGTGCTGCACCGCTTTGTGCGCAACAACCATGCCAGCATGCAGCACCTCAACACACGGATGGACATGATCTGCAGTAACACTGGGGACCTTGCCCTTGCCATGAGGGAACTGGCGGGAGGACTACTGGCCCAGGCCGAGGGTGGGTGGCGCAGGGATCGGCAGCTCCTGCACAGACTGGACAGGATGGCCACATCCATCGGCAGGCTCGCCATTAACACCACAGGCCTGTTGAGGAGGACAGTTGGGCTGCAAGTGGAGATGGGCCATTTCGCTGGGGATGTGGCTAGGGGCCTGGGACGTCTGACCCACATAATAGAAATGATGGAGACACGGGAAATGTCGAGGGCCACAGGGGAAACACCCCAGGACAGTGAGGAGGGCTCAACAGTGAGCAGTGTCTCTGTCACTGACAGCAGGGTGCTCAGGAGTGGCAGGCAGAGCACCACGGAAGCACCAGGGACCAGCCAGGGTGGCAGGAGGGGCAGAAGGTCTTAGAGATCACCCTGGACCATAAAATGTGGCACATGACGTTAATGTGCCACATGCCTCGTTAGCATTTTCCTGCCCATGGACAATCTTTACTTGTGAATAGTTTCATTAATGCACTAATAAATCAGTTATTTTTGATCCACTTAACAAATGGAGTTTTTGGTTAATAGGTGAGTATGGTGGGAGTTGACACGTACCGTCCAAAATATTGTGTTGCAATGTGTTCCCGTCTCAGTCTGCCTTGATTTGCCATACTCCTATCCTCATGATGGCGATGTGGTTGTTCTTGCTCTTCATCATCAGGATCTGGGTCTGCAGGGGTGAGAGGTAGCCCACGTTGGGTGGCTATGTTGTGGAGGATGGCGCATGCAACCACAATTTTGAATGCAGTAATGGGGGTGTATTGGAGGGCACCTCCACTGCGGTGGAGGCATCTGAATCTTGCCTTCAGGAGTCCGAAGGTGTGCTCAATGAGGTTCCTGGTCCTCTTATGTGCACTGTTGTATTGCCTCTCTGAATCATTGCTGGGTGTTAAAAACGGAGTCATGATCCAAGGCCTGAGAGCATATGCACTGTCACCTGTTGGGCACAAAAGTACACTGTTAGGAAGTCCAGATTGTCGTGCACAGTGACCTGTGTGTATGTCTGCAAGTGTCTGTGGCTCTACCTAGGAGGTAACCGTCTCCGAATTCCCCACGTTCCAGGCGTTGATGTATCCCACTATCCCTAAAAATGTATGAGTCATGGGTACTGCCTGGAAACTTAGCTACAATGTCAGTGATGACATAATGGGCGTCAAAAACAACCTGAATATTGAGTGAGTGGGCACACTTTCTGTTGCGGAAAAGGTGTTTTAGATTAGCAGGGGGGCATATTTGAATGTGTGTCCCATCTACACACCCTATGACATGGGGAAAGTGGGCAATGCGGTAAAAGTCCAGCTTGGTGCTGTTAATTTCTGCCTCATTCCTTGGTAGGTATATGAAGTGAGACATTTGTGTGACTAAGGCATCTAGGAAGGCCCTGAGGAACCTTGACACTGCACTTTGGGATACCCCACCTGCCACAGCAATGACCCCCTGATAGCTCCCTGAGGCCAAGAGGTGCAGTGAGCATAGCACTTGCACATGCGTAGGGATGGCGCAGCCACGCAGAGTCTGGTGTTCTAGCTGTGGTTTCAGTAAATCAATTAATTCTAGTATGGCTGCGCTGCTAAGGCGGTATTTATCGTATATCTCCTCCTCAGTTTGCTGAAAAAGAGTCTGCCTTGTTCTATATATCTTCTCCTGTCTGTGGCCCCTCCTCCTCCTCTGCTGTGCGGCGTGGACTCTCCTCCTCACTGCTATCAGGTATATCTCCGCCATCTTGGTTAACCCAGATGCTTTCTGGGTCTCCTTTTATGCTTTGGTTATGGTTACCACCTGCTCTGAGTTAGTGGTAAATGGGACATGCAAACTGGGCTTTTTGCGACTAGTCGCAATTTGCGAGTTGCAATTGCATAAGCTTTGCGACTCGCAAATTGCGACTTGCTATTTGCGTGTCGCAAAATGGGGTCGCAACTGTTGCGACTCGCAAACGGCTCCCATCGCTTTTTGCAAGTCGGAAATGGGGTTTTTGAATCCCATTTCCGATTTTGCATTGTCGCAAATAGCGAATCGGCCCATTTGCGACTCGCAATTTTTTGCTACATCTGGCCCCTAATGAGTTAGAAAACAGGGGAAACAGTTTTACCTAATAAGAAGAGTAGTTGTCTCTAAATGACAAATAGTTCACCAATCCGAACGCATTTGATGCAAAAAAGCAGAGCTAATCCTCCGAGATAGATCTCATCGTACGACAAATGCCGAAACAGAAAGACACTGCAAAAACTCTGTACAAGAAACCAAAATACACATCACCTCCTGCAAGATAGCCGTCTTTGAGAAAAAGCTTAGCTAAAACAAATGATTATCGATACAGCCTCATTCGGAATGATAAACGGTTAATTTATAGGACCAAATCGAAATATAACAAGCACTGGCAAAACCATTCGGTCAATTGATCTCACTTTGCCAAAGCTTGCTGTTTGCCTCAAAGGGCGTTGCCACTACATATATATCATTGCACTAGTATTGGCAAAGCCAAAAGGGGTAGCTGGTATTCCGGGAACTGCATTTTGTATACTTTCAAGTTAGGCAGTACTTCGTAGATGCAACACAGCGGCCCTCATGAATGTACAGTAAAGAACACTCAGTCATTTGGAAATGGTATTTTAAAGTAGTGGCAACGCCAATAGCCAGGAGCAGGGGAACGCAAGCAAGTGGCAGGAGGGATAACAAGGTATTTGGATTGGAAAGCCAACAAACTGACTAGGGGATGGGGAGGGAGAACCTTGAGGTTAAGGGAAATGAGGGAGCGGGAGGTAAAAATAGAGAACAACTTTGAAAGAGGGAACAGAGCAGCGCATGTGTCATGGAAAGTTAAATCGTAAATGATTTCAAAAACAAAGAACAAAATAGTTCCCTGGAATCAGAAGTTTGTATATACGATGATTCATTCAAAAATATGAATGAAACCTAAATTATCCTAAATTATCCACTGGAAGGACAAATACAGCAGAAGCAGGGAATTGAATAGCCAAGGAAGCCATCTAGTAAAGAGAAAGGGGCAAACCGAAAGTACACGGTCACGGGGGTAGATATTTTAGGTAAATAAACTGTATGTAAATACAGGGTGGTCAGCTAGATTCGTGTGGGATCCTAAAGAAAAAGCACAATTAAATGAGGAAAAGGACTTAGAGGGAAACTAATATAAAGTGAAGAAACACAGCAGAGATGGACAGCAGGAGACACAACAGTATGTAGGAAGAATGAATAGTTAGGACTAAAAGGAGAAAGTAAATAAAGACTTCCCAGCTCCCATAAGGAGGAGCTGTCATGCGGAAGAAAGTGGAATGACGATGATGCTGAGAGGAATCCGGAGCCAGGAATCAATAAGAAGGAAGGAGTAGCCACTCAAACCAAGTAGGGCAGGATGAACGATGCTGCGGGAGACAAATTGAATCTATTCAGACCAACTTGAGATGCCTGAGGAATGGATCGGAGAGAAGCAGCAAAATGTCACATTCCTTTGTGGAAAAACACTTGAAACACACAATTAAGGTGCCAAGCTTTAGCCACCTTTACAATGGAATACATGTTTTAGGCCCCTATTACACACACAGACACACACAAGTACACCCATTGGCTGCAATGCAAAACTGAAATACAAAGGATGTTCCCTAAATATGTGAAGCCTTTCTATCCATAAATGGAAGCCATGACATGCACTGCACATGGTCGCACACATGGCATTACAGATGACATCACATCTACTGTGCAGGATCTCTGGTCATGTGTATTGTTGGTTGGCTATCGGCCCAGGCCACTGGCCATATCTTGCACTCAAACCTGCTATGCTGCTGCAATGCCCTACTTACATGGTTTTTATATATATATATATATATATATATATATATATATATATATATTGAGGCCACGCACTTGGGACTGGATCCTCAAGGGCCACATTCTCTCGGAATGCAAATTTGGATCCAGGGACACAATTTATCATTTCCAGATCCAGCAATAAAACGATGTTTTTAATCTATTTTTAGGGCATGAGGTGTCTCTTTTCATCCCCATATGGGCTTGGAGGTCATAGCATTCTCCCTTCTTCTGTGCTCCCTTTGCCTTTTTTTCATTTTTGCAAGGCCCACAGTGCTTGATGGAGCCCATAGGAGAAATTTTAGTTTTGCGGCCAGCCAATCACATTGCTCAGGGCTGCAGTCTCAATCCTGGTGCACAATCCCTCATTGGATGGTGGGTGCAACTTCTCCCTTGTCCAGTGGGATTCATTTATTTCTCATATTAAGGGTTATGCAGAACCCTAATGATGAACGTGGTCCGTGAATTATTGGTCAACAAATAACATTTATTGACTCTTCAAACCCTGACACATTTTTAAATGCAGATATCTCAAAACTTTTGAAACGATTCAGAATACACGGAGGCCTGCAATCCCTATATACAAGTCTATTTATAATTTCCTTATTGCAAGTGAATTGTGAGGTCCCCACACTTTTGTAACAAAATGATGTAGCCTCTTAACTGTAATAATTTATAAATAAGTTCTGATGTCACAATGCCCACTGCCAGAGCCAGAAGCTTAGGGCAAAGACAAATCACAGTTCACAAATAAAGCTGCTCTTTACAAAACAAAATTGAAATCTTGCTTTTCCTTCTTCTGCTCTGTTTTTCTAGATAAACAATGATAAACGGAAAGAAGATGTTTATGGCAACACCTTTATTTTTCCCATGGTATAGTTGTAAGAAAGGCAGAATCTCTCTATTTCTATGCATTCTGATCTACAGCGTTTTTGTAATCTGACAAACATCTAACTGCTTTTTGGTGTATTTAATTTTGTACTAGAGACTCAAATGTTATTCTTTGTGTTTCCAAACATCATGTCTCTTTCATAGAAAAGGGCATCACACTGGGGATAACAGTGGCGTGTGGAAAGGGTTATGGTGTGATCATGTTTTATAAGGAAGAAAGTACCCACTGCCATATATTATAAAGATATTACAAGTCACCTAGGAGTTCCATTACCTTATAAAGGAACTCAGCCTTTGGCCTTGTTCCTCTTGATGGACATGAAGTACCTTGATGAGTTGCAGTATCCTTATAATGTATTGCAGGTGGTACTTTATCCCATATGTCCTAAATCTAAAAAAATGCTCTAATCTTTTCCCAAGTTTGGTGTAATTACCTTTAATAGTTTTTCCTATAGCTAAGAGCAAAACGTCCTAAAGGGTCCTTAAAGGATAATGCTACTCTTTTAGTCCTCCCTTTAACTTTTGCCTGCTGAACCGATCTACACAAATCTTGGCTGGCCATTCTTGACAACTAGGATCAGTGCTTAATTTGTGCTTGTTTCCGGTGAGAAGCACTGGCACTTATTTTTTAGGGCTGGCACTTACTTTTCTGCCTCAAGCATTTACTGCAAGCATAAGACACATAGGGTAAAGACGGAGGAAGAGAAAAAATGAAAAAGCGTCACAATGGGAGAAAGCACAACGCTGCATGAGTGAGCTGAAGGGGCAGGGAGTGGCTTTAAATGTATTGAAGAGGCCCTAGATGGCTTCAGGATTACGCTGACTCAGTATTCCGTTTTTGTACATTTAATTGCTGCAGCCGCGTGTTTAAGAGGAGGAATTTGGGCACTGGCACGTTTTTATTTACAAATTAAACACTGACTAGGATTAATTGTCTGCTCAATGTTTTGCACATTTGTCAAATGGCACCAAAATAATTAGCAACAAATGTATTTCAATGTGAAGTGTGTCTTAGCCATAATTGCACTTAGGGATGCTTACATTAAATTAACATTAAAAATGTGAAGGTGAAGTCACGTTGTTAACATTAAAAGTCTTTGAAACCGGCATTTGATGGTTATGATCAACACGTCACACTAATACACCTCAAAACTATGTTTTATTCAATTTGTGTTAGGCCATGGGGGCAGTATGGCTCTCGTGGCAATGGAATGCAAACTAAACAATAACACATTTCAGTTCTCCCAAAGATAAATAGCTAACTTCAGTCTCTCTGCTTCGTTTATCGGATCCAACTAAGGAATAGATGTGCAGCTGTTCTTTTGCTACAGCTGGATGACATGTCCCATAATATCTCAATTACTGGCAATTATGTTCTTTCAACAAGTCTTATATTTATATTTTCGAATTTATTACTAGGAAGAGTAGACCGCCATTAGGTCCTATTCTATTATAATTGTAGTGTATAATTATAGCTTATTTTGTGTGTGACGTAATAGCAGCCAAGTCACATTAAGGCTCACACATTTCTGCACATATTATGTGACCTGTTATACAATATTGCAACGTTTTGGGACAGTGATTGGCGATTAATAAAACAATATAAAATTGGTAAATTATAATTCATTTTCAGTACTAAAATGTACACATATTTCCATACTACTCTTCAGGCAACTTGTGATAATGCGTATTGGCACAAATAACACCCTGTCTCTAGGTGTCAAAGTAGGAATTATAACTGGATACCAAGATCAGGAATTTACCCATCTTTGCTGGCCGGTATAACTCGATCTTTGATATGATTTCGAATGACAACAATCTACGTTTGTGGCAGAAATAAATGAAAGCACTCTTGCACCTCAGTCAGCACACCGAAGTTAATTTCTTATTGGTTCTTACTGGCATTTATGAGCATAGATTTAGGTACATGTTCTGGCTTTTACCTTAATGTAAACAATTTATTCGCCTAATGTTTCTTCAGAAACAATGTGTATATTACCGAGACCCATGCTTCTCTAGAGCACACAATAGCTGCTCCTTACAGAACAAAACTGAAATCTGGCTTTTCCTTCTTCTGCTCTGTTTTTCTAGATAGTGTAAGCAGAAAGATGTTTATAGCAACATCTTTAGTTTTTCCAAGGTGTAGTTATCGGAGAGACAGAATCTCTCTAAATATTTCTATGCATTCTGAGCTACAGCGTTTTTGTAATTTGACAAATATCTAACTGATTTTTGGTGTACTTTATTTTGTACTAGAGATTAAAATTGTATTATTTGTGTTTACAAACATCCTGTCTCTTTTTCATAGAAAAGGACACCGCACCAAGGATAAAATTGGGTTGTGGAAAGGGTTATGGTATGATCATGTATTATAAGGAATAATGTACTCTCTATCATACGTTATAAAGATATTGCAAGTCACCTAGGAGATCCATTACATTGTAAAGGAACTCAGCCTTTGGCCTCGTTCCACTAGATGATCATGAAGTACCTTGGTGAGTTGCAATAGCCTTGTAATGCATGGCAGGCGGTACTGATGACGCAGAAAAAGAAGGACTAACATATATTCATATATCATGTAACAAAATCGTATAAGGTAGTGTGATTTTAGCAAAGAAAAATAATGTACGTGGGAAATTGTGCCCACGGAGTAGATCGCCATTATTATAAACAAGCCTAATTAATCATGAAGAATTGACAAATGTAGTAATCCGTCATAATTGCAAATGTGTTTTATGATTTTCTTGATTGAAACTGTTTTATGCTTAGCTTAAATTTAGTAGAAGTTTTGGCCTAGTCGCCTGGTCTCAAATTCAACTGCGTGGTTTTCACTTGCACTAACAAAAGCATATTATTTCATTTAAAGGTTGTATTTTTTCCAGTAGAAATGACTAATACACTTATCTCAAGGTTTCGTGCTAGGATGGTTGCATCCCTTTTGATGCAAGGTCAACTCCTGCAGGTGCGGACAATAAAAGCACTGTGATAAAATTAATTGGCAAAATTGTTGTAACTTGTGTTTCAAGGCTCCAAGGACAATGTATGCATAAAAGAGTACTAGGAGAAAGACACTATTCATTGGTCAAATTGAAGCCACCCTATGAACCCTCCAATGGAAGACTCTGCAGAATTTGGAATGTTTCTTACTTAAATCCACCGGACAAAGAGAAGTCAGCCATTTTCCTTGATGCCATCTTTGAAGCTAAATGCCAGACGCCATCTTGGATGACATCTTGATGCCCTTTTCTCTATTCCAGAGAAAGAGACTTTAAGAATTCTCACCCTAGAGACTTTAACTTTAATGTTGCCCCGTCTTGCCCATGCAGTAACTTTGCCCCATTCTCCTTGCTGCTGCAAGGAAACTTGCCCTTAATTCTGCCCCTTTGAGATCTGCCTCATGCTGACTGAACCGGTACCTGAAGGACGAAGACTTTCCTTGTATGCTGATTGTATTTGGTAATTATGAAAGGATAACTGTATTATGCATTGTGTTTTTCCTTTTAGGTACCAACTGCTATTTTATAGGGCCCAAGCTAGAAGTTTTCCAAATTTGTGTTGGCTAAATTCATTTCGCATGAAGTCCCACATGCCAATGCTAATTAGAGGTTAGTTAAGGTATTCACTTGATGCACCATGTTGAACTGAAATCTTGTTATGCTGACCAATGTATGCAATTAGTCAAGTTCAATTACTAATATTAGTGATTTGCATTGCCATAACTGAATGTATTATAATTCAGATTTTGCGTAGATTACATTTCTTCCGCCGCTATGGACAGCTAGTAATGTTCATATACATATATCATTTGGTTTTGAGACTCATATATATCGTTTTAGCTTTGTTAATATAGGGAAATAAATTCACTAACTTTAAATAAACTGGTGTGGTTATTCATGACTGAAAGGTCATGGTGTGTCGAAATACCAACTGTTATTGATTCCTAATGTGTTATTTTGATCTATTAATTGAGTATTGGCTATCGATTACAACAGTCATTGATTATTAGTTTAAGTGACCCGACTATTCTAGGATGAGGAGAACCCAACTCGGTTAAAAGGTTCACCGACCTCCAACGTAGCCAGGTATAGGGAAACTCATAAAGGCTGGACGCGTTATCAGTACTTTATCCCATATGTCTTAAACCAAGCAAAGTTGATTTCCTAAAAAATGCTCGAATCTTTTCCCAAGTTTGGTGTAATTACATTTTCCTATAGCTAAGAGCAAAAAGTCCAAAGGGGTCCTGGAAGGTAAATGCTACTTTTTTGATCCTCCCTTTAACTTTAGCCTGCCGAACAGATCTACACAAATCTTGGCTTGCCAATCTTGACCACTAGGATTAATTGGATGGTCAATGTTTTGCACATTTGTCAAATGACAACATAGTCATTAGCAAAAAATGCTTTTCAATGTGAAGTGAGTCTTAAATATAATTGTACTCAGGGATGTTTACATTGATCTAACATTAAACATGTGAAGGTAAAGTTATGCTGTTAACATTATTGGCCAGATTTAAGGAGCCCCTAGCGCCACCCTGTGCTACATTTGCATAATTATTTTTACACAAATATGGTGTTAAGGTGGCATTTCCCCAGCGCCATATTTACAAGGCGGCAAAATGCATGCTTTGCACTACTTTGTAACCCCTTGTGCCACATTATGTCTGCTTTGTGCATAATGTATACAAGGGGGGGTTTCCGGTGCTAGGAGGCCCAAAAAATATTGCAGTGAAATTGAATAGAGCAGGCATTAAAATGACACACCCATTTAAACAATGGGCCTCCTTGCACTTGGCTACACTAGTGTAAACATTTTTGACGCTACTGTAGCAAAGCGCCACACTAGCAGCAAAAATGTTGACACTATTATTCTAACTATCACCATGGTGCACTGCATGCTAAATACGGAGCAACCATGGTGTTGTTGGGTGCTGGTAGGGGGCACAGAAAAATTGACGTCTCACAGCTGATGCACCACTTTATCATATATCTGGGCTTAAAAGTCTCTGAAACTTGCATGTTATGGTTATGATCACAGCGTCACACTAATACACCTCAACACCATGTTTTATTTATTTAGAGTCAGGCCACGGGTGCATTATGGCTCTCGTGGCAATGCAATTCAAATGAAAAAATAACACATTTCAGTTCTGCAAAAGAGAAATAGCTAACTTCAATCTCTCTGTTTGGTTTACCAGAGCCAAGTGAGAAATAGATGTGCAGCTGTTCTTTTCCTACAGCTGGATGACATGTCCCATAATATCTCAATCAATGGCAATTATATTCTTTTCACCAGTGCTATATTTATATTCTCTAATTTATAACTAGGAAGAGCGGACTGTCATTAGGTCCTATTCTATTTTCATTATAGTGTATTATCATAGCTTATTTTGTGTGTGACGTAATAGCCGCCAAGTCACATGACAGCGTACACATTTCCAGACATATTATGTGACCTGATATGAAATAAGGCAACGTTTTGGGACAGTGAATGGTGATTAATGAAAGAATATAAAACGGGTATAATTCATTTTCAGTACTAAAATGTACACATATTTCCATATTACTCTTCAAACAATTTGTGATAATGCGTATTGGCACAAATAACACAATGAGGCATACATAAGAAAAGTGATGCTGCATACAGTGTAGCGCCAATTTTATTGCTCCCTTTAGGATCCTTCTACCACCACCATGGTGCAGAGTAGGGGGCAATAGCTTTCCTTGCACCATTTTTTCATCACCCTTAATGGGGGAATGCCCCCTTTGCATACATTATGACTGGCGCAGGCAAAATGTAACGCAAAGGGTTACAAAGTGGCGCAATGCATGCATTGCTCCACTTTGTAAATATGGTGTGGTCATCAAGAAATTATGCTAATGTGGCCTTAGAATGGCTGTTAAATATGCCCCCATGTCTCTAAGGTTTAAAAGTAACAATTATAACTAGACACCAGATCAGCAATTTACCCATCTTTGCTGGCAGGTATAACTCGATCTTTGATTTTATTTTGAATAACAGAAATCAGTATTTGTGGCATAAATAAATGAAAGCACCACTGCACTTCAGTCAGCACACTGCAAGTTAAATTCTTATGGGCATATATTTAGGTACAGGTTATGTCTTCTACCTTAATATAAACAATGTCTTCACCTAATTTTACTTCAGAAAAAGGTTGTCCCAGGTCCATGCTTCTCTAGTGAGCAACTACATGCACACAGGAAAACTTTTAATGGGTGTGGGTCCAAAATGCTGGCAGACTTCTCAGGACTACCATTGTATCCTGGTTATACATGTGATTTTCTCAATTCTCTAGATACAGCTCTTGTCCCCTTAGTATTAAAATACTCCAATTTTATAATCCTGTGCGACTTCAATCTCCACAGTCAGAAGACAAACAGACCAGAGTCTTTTAAAACTCTAGTAGAGCCCTTAACCTTACTCTTTCTTCTTCAGGCCCCACACATAAGGCACGCCATTGATCTAATACGGTCTAATACTATGATTACTCCAGAGAGGCCAGCTGAAATAACCTGTTCTGACCACCTCTTATAAATGTTTGCATGGGAATGCCCCATAATCTGGGGTGACAAGCACCCTAACACAAAAAATTATATTATCAGGCCCTGGAACAAAGTGAATATAGCCGTCCTACAGTCAACTACCTGTTTGAAACCCAGGCTTTCAGGTAATGTTAACAGGGATGCATGTATAGAGAACCTATGACTTCTAGAGGCTGCCAATGATGTTGACCCAAAAAAGTCTCCTCTTTAGGAAAGCAGAGACCATCTCCAACTGCACCATGGCTCTCTCCTGACATAGGAACAGAAAGAAAAACGTGAAAAAACTTGAGCGAGCTTAGAGGAGAAAATATTTAGATGCAGACTAAATAACCTTTGAACAGGCCCTTAGAAGCTAATATAACAATATAAAAAAGTAGCTCTAATTTCTATACCTCATAGATTGCTGAGGCTGACAACAGGCTAAAAGAAATCTTTGAGATTGTCTACTGCTTTATGGATGCCAAAGCACGGGCTCCCAGGTCACTCTTAAACCTCACAACAGACAGAAGTCAAGTGACTTTTTTAATTCAAAATTATTGAAATACAAACTAGCCTTGGTGCACCTTGGGTCCCTCTACTTTTGACCTGTCTCTCATGTCTTATGATGCCATCCCAACCAACCAACTGGTGTTGTTTTCTACACTACACAAGGAAAATCTGAAAAAAACTTTCTCTGGTCAGCAAATCTCCCCTCCCCCCCAGAGTATCACCCTCAATATATCCTGGGACAATTAACAAATGTTCAATGTCCTGAATATGCAAAGGTATTTAACACTTGTTAGAATTGGAATCTTTGGTTGACAGTCAGGTTACCCCCTGTTCAAGCAAGGACCCTCACTCTAGTCAGGTAAAAGAGAATCACCCACAGCTAACCCTTGCTTACCCCCTTGGTAGCTCGGCAGAGCAGTAGGCTTAACTTCAGTGTGCTAGGTGGAAAGTATTTGTACCAACACACACAGTAACTTAATGAAAACACTACAAAATGACACAACAGTTCGACAAATAAGAAATATTTATCTAAACAAAACAAGACCAAAACCACAAAAATCTGACATACACAAGTCAAGTTATGAGTTTTTAAAGATTAAACTCAAAAATAGCACTTAGAAACACAAATGCTTCGATGAGGTGTTAACACAGCGTTGTGATGGAGTCGTTTGCAAAAGCCGACACCAGCGGCGCTGGACACGGAGTCGCGTAGACCCCCAGGTACAGTGCCTTTGGTGAAGAGTGAAAACAAGTTGATGCGCGAAGTCAGGGATCGCGGCGTCTGTGCGAAACGTTGAATCCGCGCACTTCGAGCAGCGTCGGTCACGACGTGGTGTGTCGACTTCCACTGAGTCGCGGACTTCAGCTGGGCTGCCGCGGCATCGTGCCTGCGAAGGTCGTCGCGTTCCAGCGAAGATCACGGAGTCGGTTGCAGGCGGTGTCACCGGATTCAGCGGCGGCGTCGGCCCGAAGTTGTCCAAAGTCGATTTCCTTGGATTTCCACCAGCTTTCCTTTCAAGGGCCCAGGGACTGGATAGGGCACCACTTGACAGAGCAGGACTCTTTCCAGAGACTCCAGGTGCTGGCAGAGAGAAGTATTTGCTGTCCCTGAGACTTCAAACAACAGGAGGCAACCTCTAAATCAAGCCGTTGGAGAGTTATTCACAAGATGGAAGGCACACAAAGTCCAGTTTTTGCCCTCTTACTCTGGCAGAAGCAGTAACTGCAGGATAGCTCCACAAAGCACTGTCACAGACAGGGCAGCACTTCTCCTCCGCTCTTCAGCTCTTCTCCAGGCAGAGGTTCCTCTTGATGTCCAGAAGTGATCTAAAGTCTGTGGTTTTGGGTGCCCTTCTTATACCCAATTTCTCCTTTGAAGTAGGCCTATTTCAAAGTAAAGTCTCTTTGGAACATGAAATCCTGCCATGCCCAGGCCAGGCCCCAGACACTCACCAGGGGGTTGGAGATTGCATTGTGTAAAGGCAGGCACAGCCCTTTCAGGTGTGAGTGACCACTCCTCCCCTCCCTCCTAGCATCCTAGCACCGATGGCTCACCAGAATATGCAGGCTACACCCCAGCTCCCTTTGTGTCACTGTCTTGTGTGAGGTGCAACCAGCCCAACTGTCAAACTGACCCAGACAGGGAATCCACAAACAGGCAGAGTCACTGAAATGGTATAAGCAAGAAAATACCCACTTTCTAAAAGTGGTGTTTTCAAACACACAATCTTAAAATCAACTTTACTAAAAGGTGTATTTTTAAATTGTGAGCTCAGATACTCCAAACTCCACATGTCCATCCGCTCCCAAAGGGAATCTACACTTTAATCATCTTTAAAGGTATCCCCCATGTAAACCTATGAGAGGGACAGGCCTTACAACAGTGAAAAACGAATTTAACAATATTTTACTGTCAGGACATATAAAACACACTACTATATGTCCTACCTTAACCATACACTGCACCTCCTGCCCTTTGGGCTACCTAGGGCCTACCTTAGGGGTGTCTGACATGTAAGAAAAGGGAAGTTTTAGGCCTGTCAAGTGGATACACTTGCCAAGTCAAATTTACAGTTAAAAACTGCACACACAGACACTGCAGTGGCAGGTCTGAGACATGATTACAGAGCTACTTATGTGGGTGGCACAACCAGTGCTTCAGGCCCACTAGTAGCATTTGATTTACAGGCCCTGGCACCTCTAGTGCACCTTACTAGGGACTTACTAGTAAATCAAATTTGCCAATCATGGATAAACCAATCAACAATACAATGTACACAGAGAGCGTATGCACTTTAGCACTGGTTAGCAGTGGTAAAGTGCTCAGAGTTCAAAAGCCAACAGCAACAGGTCAGAAAAAATAGGAGGCAGGAGGCAAAAAGATTGGGGATGACCCTGCATAAGCAAAAAAGTCCTACACCACTTCTCTTGGACAGGCTCTGTTCCTGCAGTATGGAAATAGCCAGTGCTGTTCCACTATTAAAGAAACCAACTCCAGACAGTAAGATGTTTTCCAATTTCAAACCTATCTCCCTTATTCTGGCAGCTACTAAGAGCTTAGAATCAGTTGTGAACAAACAACTCTCAGAATCTTCTGCTACACCCTTCCCAATGTGGCTTTCACATATGACACAGTACCAAAACACCACTGCTTGACGTTTCAATAAAAGTATCTTTGGATAAAAGACAGAATGCCACCCTTATTCTGTTACATCTATCATCTCTTTAAATACTGTTGCCCATGGCACCTATTCATCTGTGGTATCAGGGGACAAGCCTTGCAATGGCTGACATCCTTCTTAACAGAGAGGGGACAATCGGTCTGGACAAAAACTAATTTCTCTAGGGCCAAACCACTCAAATGTGGAGTTCCCCAGGGCTCCTCATTAAGTCCAAGCCCATTTAATGTCTAAATGTCCCCGCTTCCCACCTTGGTGGAGTTTTTATTGTCACTAAGAAGCCTTCGGTCCCTACATGAGAGAAACCCTGGGTTGGCTCAGGAAAAGCCAATTGCAATGTAATCTGGATAAGACTGAAATTCTTCTGTTAGGGCCTAAAACTATCAAGAGTTTGCTCAGCATTTGGCTTAGAGTTGGATCCACTCCCTCTCCTCCGTCTCAGTCAGCAAGGAATCTGGAAGACATTTTTGACAACAACCTATCCTTCAATGATAAGATCTATTCAGTCACTAGAAACTGCATATGGATTCACAAGGCTCTGGAAACATTCCTGCCCCTCTGCCTCTGGGAGGCACACAAAACCATAGTTCGAGCGATAATTCTCCATAAATTAGAGTACGCAAATTTCTTATACCTGGGATTACCCGCCTATCTAATTTGCCATCTTCAGGTGATCCAAAACACTGCAGTCCGTCTGCTTTACAGTCTTCAAAAAAGGAAGTTTAATTTCACGGTCACTTGCTAAACTGCACTGGCTTCCAGTCAGCAAAAATCTTTTTTAAAGCACGTACTCTGGCACATCGTGCCCTGTACAGTCCATGCCCACTGTCCCTTCACAAAAGAATTGAAAAATACCATTCTAGCAGAAACCTTCCACCCTGTAAGTCTCTCTTAATTTCCATCTCCCCGTTTAAAAAGATCCAGATGCAGTGGTACATCCTTCTTAGTAAAAACAGCCAAAATATGGAATCATCTTCCTTTGCATCTTAGAACCATAGAAAATTAATCTGCCTTACATACATCTCTGAAGACCTAACTCTTTAATCTGTAACACCCCCCATTCCCCCGATGTTGCTCTGGTTACAGCGCTTGGCACTCTTCTTGAGTAGCTGTTCACGCTTTACAAATAACATCATTCATTCATTCATCCTTGCAGTAATGCTCTTGTTCTGAAAAGATAGCTAGGGTCGCTGTAATGGACACACTCATACTTGAGACGGTGAATTATTTTATGCAGTAAGGAAGATGAATGTCAGTATAGAAAATAAATAAAATAGATTTGGGAGATCCCCATTTCCCTGGACGTGCCTGCATGCGGGAGGCAGGAGGGAGATATATTTCAGGTTAGTTCTGAGAGGCTGTGAAAGCAAACTACTTTTTAGTTTGTAGGTGCTTAGATCGGGGCGAGGATAGTCTAAGGATAGTCTGATATTCACCATAATATTATTTGCAGAGCGAAGAATTAGAGGATATTTGCTTTACACCATTTCTCTTTGGTTAGTATGTTGTTATCCAAACAAACAGGGAAAATTGGACATTTATATCCAAAAGCTCTTTGTATTTCTAAACTATATGACCAGGTAGAGACAAGAACACTATATGGGTATAATGATCCCGTGTTCACTATTTCATGCCCTCAAATGTTTTCTTTTGCTGCCCTGTGTTTCTTTATCCACTAAGTATGCAGTTTGTTGCTTGTGCTTCTATATGCTTCAGCAAAGGAACACAAACATTAACCTAAGTGCAAACCAAAATGATATAAGGAGCAGGCCTGACACTATTCTTTTTTATACCTATCTTCATTGAAATAACAACTGTCGTAAAGGTATAGTTCATGTGCGCGCACAGATATGGCAGCCTTATGCCATTTTTAAAAGAAATGCTATTTTGTCCACTTGAAGCTTAGCTTTTTGAGCTTTCTGTTTATCAATGGCAAAAAGAAAAAGAAAGTGATTCTTCAGGATAAACATTTTTTACTCTAGTGCCTCAACACTAAGAAGCCACGTGACAGAAGACTAGCGGCCCTGTCTCACACAAATCTTGATAAATAGATGTAATTTGTTTAAGCCGCTGCCAATCTTCTTAACGCCATCCAATGCCCCTCCCACTCCAGAACCTACTTAATGGAGGTCGCAGCGCAAAGCCATTGAGCAGGTCCTCAGGCCAGCTCCCTTTCGCTGTCTGCTTGCCTTCCCTCAGCCTTACAGAGCTCAGGTTAAATGCCTCAGCATTCTTGCTCAGAGCGCCGCTGCGGGTTATGGTAGCCTTCCTGGTAGTCTTGTGCTAGACGCACTTTGCCAATTTTGTTATTTTGTCTGCTGCCGGCATTCCTATGTCTCCTCATTTGTAACAGTTTTCCACTGTTATTCTGTGGCCTCATTTGTAGCTGTTGTTTAGCAGTTTTGTCTCTCTGTGGATTTTTGCCTCCCCGGAGCTGCTTTTCACTCACCCTCCGCCTCGGCCCTGCTTCTCTCCAGCTGTTTTTTCCTATCCCACTGCCAGCCCGCCCACCGCCACCCAGTGCCCCTGCAGCCCCAGGACCTACATAATGGAATCCACAGTGGGGCTGTGCAGTGGGTACATGAAGTGGGCGTGCTGCTGGCACAAGAAGAGGTGCACCAAGGGCAATCTCATCTGTGCCCGCCCTCGCCTGGACTGCGGCCGGCACCAGCAACCCTGGTTTCCCCACAATCCGCTGATACTTAGCCTCCGAACTCTGGGACCCGACACCCAGGAATTAAGACTGCTACTGCAGCGCGTTCCCTCAGACCACGGTAGGACCATTTGCCTGTCACTGATGTCACTTCATCAAACACTGAAGCTACCACTGGTCCCACACTGCCGCTCCCAATCCCATGAAAAAACTCCATTGCCTACTGCTCAACGCAAGATTCCTCTACAAATGGGATTCCCATCGGGGATAAAAGGAAGAGCAATCAATAGTGCAATTGTTAACAGACTTGACACTGTGAACAAGGCCGTACTGGCTGAAACGCGTAGTTGATGGAATGATGATTTTCAATAAATCAGCTTGAATCTAAGCTCCACGAGAGTGCAGCATCTTTAATCTTTAGTGAATTATGTCTGAGGACTTTGGTCACGTCCTAACGCTGGCACCAGCAGCCAGAGCGCGCCGCTTTTGGACCGCTTTGCTTTCACATGTAATATATAAGACCATCGCCCGGCATGACAGGATTGGTAAAATCCAAAATCTTTGCAGTGGTGGAACAGGAGACACAAGTTTCCTGCATTCTCACTAAACTTGAAGACGATTATAGCCTGGATTCGTATTGACCTCAATTTCACCTAGTGTTTCCCTGTATTAGAATCAATACCGGCGACAGTCTCATATATGATGGTGGGTATGTGTTCCTGGTAAAGATTTCCTTCATGCTGATGCAACCCTGGAAATCAGAAGGGTTCGTGGACCAAGCAGCAATCACGTCTGAAAAAGTAGCAATTGTGGTCTGCCTCATTAGTGACACCGGCATTTTAAGAAAAAATATGATTGTGATAAAAGTGACATGTGCATAAAAGACTGAGTGAACTGTGCATTTAAAATAATAATACAACTCAATTTTATTTTCAGTTGAAACACCATGATACTGCAAGTACTAGCATTCCCATCAGGGATAAAAGGAAGAGCAACCAACAGTGCAATTGTTAACAGACTTGACACCGTGAACAAGGCCATAATGGCTGAAACGCATAGGCAAAGGAATAACGATTTTGAATAAATCGACGTGAATCTGAGTCCCAGGTAGTCATCATGGGAGAATGAGATCACCATCTGCGTGTCATCGCCATAGGACACCAGCAATAGCCCATGAGCCTCTATGGTCTCAGCAAGAGGGTGCACATAAATGTTAAAAAGGGTAGGGCTCAAGAAGGAGCCCTGAGGCATGCCGCAACAAGATGGAAAGTTGGCTGAGAGAAAGGTCTGGTCCTGAAACTGAATGGAGCGATTCAGCAGGAAAGATCCAAGTCAGCTGAGGGCGGTGTCCGTGATCCCATCACTGGTGATCATTTGCACTAGAATGGAATGATCTACAGTGTCAAAAGCCACACTGAGGTCTGAAAGAATGATGGTGGCTGATTGGCCCTAAAATTAGATGCTTCTGAGTGTGTCAACCACAGCCACTAAGGCTGTCTCTGTGCTGTGCAGCAGGCAAAGCCTACCTGATGGGATGTAACAGTGACTGTGATTCTAGCAAAGCCAAGAGGTGCTTGTTGACATATTTCTCCAATAATTTGCAGACATCCTGCAAAAGTGAATTTGGCCCAAAGTTGCTTATGTTCAGAGGGTCCAGATAATGGTTTTTCTAAAAAGCGGCTTAATTATTGCATGCTTCCAGTGCTGGGGGACAGAACCAAGAGTTAACAAAAGACTAAGGGGCATATTTATACTCTGTTTGGGCCGAATGTGCGTCCAAAATTTTGACGCACAATTGGCGCAAACCCTGCCCCATAGTTATACTTTGACGTCCGACCCCGCGGGCGTCAAAATTCCACCGTGTGCGTCATTTTTTGGAAGGGGGAACCAGCCTTGAGTTAATTATATGCAAGGTAGGCGTTCCCTTCCAAAAAATGACTTTAAGGCCTGTGTCCCATATTTATACTCTGACGTCATTTTGACGCACAGGAGGGGGTGGGCCTTAAAAAATGGCGCACAGCCTGATGGGCGCCGTTTTTTAACGCCTGGGTCAGGGCAGGCGTTAAGGGACCTGTGGGCTCGGAAGGAGCCCAGAGGTGCCCTCCCCTGCCCCCAGGGACACCCCCTGCCACCCTTACCCACCCCAGGAGGACACCCAAGGATGGAGGGACCCATCCCAGGGAAGTAAAGGTAAGTTTGGGTAAGTATTTTTTTCCGATTTTTTTTGTGGCATAGGGGGGCCTGATTTGGGCCCCCCTACATGCCACTATGCCCAATGACCATGGCCAGGGGACATAAGTCCCCTGGGCATGGCCATTGGGCAGGGGGGCATGACTCCTGTCTTTGCTAAGACAGGAGTCATGTCAATGGAGGTTGGGTGTAAAAAAAAATGGCGCAAATCCGGTTTGAGGCCTGAATTTTGCCTCAGACCTGACTTGCCCCATTTTTTGACGCACAACCCCTATTTCCCCATACGCCGGCGCTGCCTGGTGTGAGTCATTTTTTTTTACGCACACCAGTCCGCAGTGCCGGCTAACGTAATTTCATAAATAAGGCACCCACATGGTGCGTTGGAACGGCGTTAGCCGGCGGTAACATTTTTGATGCACAACTGCGTTGGCGCAGTTGTGCATCAAAAAGTATAAATATGGGCCTAAGTACTTCTGCTAATCAGGCAATTGAAACACTCCCCTTGCTGCTGAATATGTATAGGTACAGGGTCAAGCGGTGATCCTGATTTCACTGCAGTTAGCAAGTCTGTCTCCGTACTGACAGGGAGAGGAGGAAAAGCTGGAAGAGTCCGACCTAGCAAAGTCACGGAGTCATCTCCAGGAGCATCACTAGAGACAACCATTTTAAAGGTAGGAACAGTGGGAAATGCGGAGTAATATTTCATAATTTTGTCTTGAAAGAAAGCAGCCAGTTTGTTACAATGTTCAATAGATGCAGTGGGGGAAGGGGTGACTAAAGGGGGCCTAATTATACTTTTTAAAGATTTCCTTTGAGGAATTTGTAAAATTGATAATCTTTGAGGAGTAATAGGCAGCTTGAGCAACTTTAATTTCTGAGTGGTAGCGGCGGATGTCATTCCTACACTCTGTCTGTTTGGACTAGGTCATATTAGGCATTTAGCTGGAGGCTTAGATAAGGAAGGATGGTCTTTAGTCACAGTAAAAGAGATTAAATAATGGCCAGTCCAAGTCAATGCGAGGGGGGGACTGGACCTGCAAATTATTGATGTTACTAAATATTTAGTCAATAGTGTGTCCTTTCACATGGGTAGGGCCTTCCACCAACTGAGATAGTTGCAGGGCGGCTATATCCTGTGAAAGAGTTTTTGAGGTATTATTAGATTGATCATCCATGTGGAGGTTGAAATCACCCAATAGGGTGAGGTTAGATCTTATCATCACACGATTAGAAATTGCCTCAGTGAGAGAACAAAGAAATTTGGTATAGGGACGAGGTGGTGTATACAACAGGAGCTAGATAGTGATTGAGAAAAGCAATTAAACAAATTCCTGCATACAATTGCGAGTCCACCCCCAGCTTCGGCCACCCTGTCCAATCTAGAAATAGAATAACTGGGGGGAGTGCAGCAGCAATGTCAAGCCCAGCCTCCTTGTTTAGCCATGTTTCCATGAGATGTAGGGCATCAAGATCTAAATCAGCCAGAAGGGTGAATATATCCTACTTATGAGAGGGCAAAGAATGGCAGATGACCAGATAAAAATGCCAGCCAAACTCTGAGGGGACCGATAAGACAGAGGGTAAGGACTGAGCCTGCTAGCATAAGTGAACATATTTGGAGAAAGAGGGCAGGGTCTCTGGCCTCTGGGCCTGGCCCGGTGCAGATGGGCTTGCCTCTGATGTACCTTTGGTGTGCCTGTTGCGTGCATTCCCTGCACGTCCTCACCATGGCCATCATTTAAAAGGCAGTCAGAGAAACAGTAAAGCGCTGAATGGCAGGAAGTGGAAACTAGCCACTTCTGGTCGGAGTGCCAAAACAAATATTAACAACAAGATAATTTCCCCCCACAAAACCACCAAGATTAAAAGTTTGAAAAAAGTTTTTTTTTTTACTCACAAATAAAAAGCAGCGTGAGGTAGCCTGAAGCAGGTTACACCGTTTTCACCTTCAGCTGCAGCCCAATGCCCACTAAGGGCTGAGAGTCTATGCCATGGCCGTCATTAAAAAGGCACTGAATGTGGGAACAAACCACAGACTGATGCAGCCTTACGCAGGTTACACCTGCAGCCCAATGCTCATTAAGAGTTCAGCAGTCTTTTATTTGCAGCAACCCCGTATCCACCATTATAAGCATATCATGTCACCATATGAGTTATTAACACAAATATAGGACTCAAACCTCATGTCCAAAACAGCCATTCTACTAATAGCAGTATCAAAATAGTCATTTAATACAATGCTTCAATACTTCATTATTGAAAAAAATCAAATGAAATTGAAAAGAATATAATAAAACAAGGGGCAATATTATCAACAATACTCAACATCCCCCATTGTGTAGTAGGTCAAATTCAAAATGCAATCAACTTCATTTTAACAGAAATCCCATAAACAGTACTGTCATAGTCGTATTGAGCCCAAGTGAGTGAATCGTTTTTACATGAGATCATATTCTTTTATCTAAAGAAGTGCAAACATTAAAATAAATTAACATAACAATATTCCTATTACTAATACTTCTGCTGGTAGTCTCCTAACCCTTCTTCATTACATATTACCTTGTGACCTCCACCTCTCCGGGTCACATCGCATCTATAAATCCAATGCGAGGGGGTGCTCAACACCCCCATCTCAGCTGACCACCACCTTTCCGGGGCATATCCTTAAATCCAATGCAGGGTGGTCACTACTCGGCCCTCCCACAGCCCTGGGGAACAAGTACCAATGAATTGCAGGGATACTGCTCAAACCCCTGCAGCCCCAGGGACTGCCACCTCCCTGTGGCAAAATTTTAAAAAGATAGGGGTTCTTTGGCGGGCCCTGAGGGGCACCTGCCCCCAATTTACATTGGAGGGGGGCCACAGTGCTCCCCTGGAGGAGCCACAGATGGCCCTGGTGACCACCATTGCCCAGGGCCGGTTCCTGCTAAATTCTGGGATGACCACCCCCAGGACATAGCTGTTTGCTCTGACTTGCTCTGATTCAGAGCAAACAGCTCTCCCTTGCTGTGAGTGTGAGCAGAGGTTTCCTTTGTTTCCCTGCCCACAGAGATGGAGGCAGATGCAGTCAGGGAAACAGAGGAAACATTGCTCTCACAGAGCCGGCTGGAACAGTGGAACCGTGGGGGCCTTCAGGCTCCCGCTACTGTCCTCAAAATTGTGACCTGGTGCCCTGGGGAGCACCCATGTCACATGACTGGACTCTGGGGGATGGGGTCCCCAGGGCTGAGATTGTCCTGGGGTGGTGGAGCCATGCGGACCCCGCCCCACAAAAACTTAAATAATTAGGCCAGGCCCTGGGGGATGGGGTCCCTGGGGCCGAGATCATCCTCGGGCACTGTGACTGGCTGAAGGCTGTGTGGAGTTGGGTGGCTATAGAGTTGGCAGCAGGACCTGGCCATGTGTCAGGTCCTGAAGCAAACCCCTGCTGCACATGGCTGAAGGTCATGCGCAAAGTGGAGTTGGGTTGTTATGTAAGTCAGGTTCAGGGCCTGGCTGCAGGCCCTGCAGCCAACCCCCACTGTGAATGGCCGAAGGCCATGCGCAGTGCAGTGTTGGGTGGATAAAGGGGTTGGGTTGTAACAGGGGTTGGCCACAGGGCCTGGCCGCAGGTCAGGCCATGTGGCCAACCACCACCATGCTATAGTACTGAAAATTACTGTATGTTAAAAAAAAATAGACATTCACTGAATAAAACATAGGTTACAGGGACATTATAGTTAGGTTCACATTTTAAACATACAAAACTATAGAAATTCACGTTATAGTTAGAGCTATTTCAAGTAACTATAACTCACACACTGAGGTAACTATAACTCGCGCCCGCATCATGCACTGCTAATTACCCCAGTAATTACAGCACTCATGATATCTTTAATAACATAACTGATAATGTCACTGTAACATCTGCAGTAAATGTATTGATCAGATCATTTGAATAGCAGGGTGCAAGGTTCACGCAACTCTCCAGGACAGGGATGGAGAGCTGCTTCGCTCCCAGTAACACCATTGTCTTCATGGACTGGTGGGAGGCACAAATTGTCTAGACAGAAGCTAAAGAGTGCTGGACCAAACATTTTACTTTTTGGATACGGTACATAGATGACTTGTTTTGTCATCTGGGAGGGTCCCCAGAAAACCTTAGAAGAGTTTTTTTACTTCATCTCTGCAAATTATTTAAATCTTACATTCACATATAAAATCCACACTTCTGAAATGGAAATTTTGGATGTGTTGGTTATGGTGGAAAAGGGAGAGTTACTCAATAGGCTCTTCAGAAAGGCTACTGCTGGCAACATCATTCTTCATGCCCACAGCCACCATCCCTCTAACTTAAAATGGAGTAATCCTTTTAGTGAGCAAAAAAGGCCCTAAAGAAACAGCATTACCCCTGAAGTATCTGAAACAGAACAGCAAAAGTTAATTGATCAGTTCCTGTCTAGAGTTCACCCCAGAAAGGTGATCCAATCTGCCTGTGACAAAGTGGCCAAACTATCTAGGGATTCCCTTTTGGTACCTAAAAAGAAATGTCAGGGGCAGAACCAAGTCAGATTCATCACCATGTATGACAGTGAATCCAATAAATTCAGAAGTGTGATGGGTAAATACAGGCATCTCATCAGGTCTGACAGTATGATTGGCAACCTAGTTAGTCCTCGTCCCCTTTCCACCTACAGCATGAACAGGTCTTTGCAAGATATGTTGGTACATAGTTTTCCCAGAAAGGTACAAGGAACATAATGAAAACGTGTATTTTACCTACTGGAAAATTGGTGAAAATCAACACGTTCATAAATTGTAACGGTTGTTTTGTTGTCTATGTCTTAATGTGCCCATGTGGTTTGCAGTACATGAGTAGTACCATCTTCCCTGTCAAGAAGAAAATGTTAGAATGTGCAATCAAGAATGGTGCCCCAAACTACACCATTGTTCATCATTGGTAACAAACACATAATCCTATTTCTGATAAGTTCTGTTTCTTTGGTGTTGACAGGGTTTTGATGAATGTGAGAGGTGGAGGCAGAGAACAAACCTTCTGGAAGCTGGAGTCCCAATACATAATCAAACTCAACAGCAAGCATCTAGGGATACTCAACTTGGATGAATAGTTAAATGTTCACATTGGTTAGATTGTACCCATTGTCAGCTTTATTCCTTATTCGGTATACAGTTTGTATGCAAAGCCATCATCCGACTTGTTCATTTAAGATAGTCCATGAGTTTTTTAGCTGCATATATGTTTTATGGCTATGGTCATGTTTGTTTTCCTTTGTGAGTTGTAGTATTACTTTGCATTTGATTGACATTTGTTTATATTATAAGCCACTTGCCATGTCCATGACATAATTTGTTAATGGGGTGGTGGTGATTGCTTGTTGCTTTGTTGAGTATGTTTCTCTTTGATATCATATGCAGATGGGGGGATGCACTTACTGCCAGAATGTATCTATTCTGGAGTATTAACATGAGCAGCATACATTATATATATTATTTTACTTTCAAATTCGATTCTCAATCTCCCTGTTTTATTTATTTCGTATATGGGAACTCCTCCTGTGTTATAATATTCTTTCACTACCTGTCTTATATTTTTCATGCTAATTTTTTTTAGCTTTTGCATATTAGTATTTTCAAATCATTTGTACATCCTCACAGAGAGTCTTTTTTTCATGTGTATTTCTATCATGGGCTGTTTTCTTTTGTACTTTTTTCATGTCCATAACACTTTGTTTTTAAAGGGAATTGTGCACAATAGAAAAATTGTTGTTTGGCCATGAAAAAGGCCTTTTGGTAGAAACATGTAGCCATCTAATAAATGTGACACTTTGGCATCTTAGAGTGTGGGCTGGTGTTTCTTTGGCACTCTGACTGGATTTATCAGCTGGTCCTGCACGTGCTGTTTTGCACATAACCAGTTTGGTGTGTTGACTGGAAGAACTGCAGGATTATATATATATATCTATATGTATATTTTTAAATAAATATAAATATAACTATATATATATATATATATATATATATATATATATATTTTTTTTTTTTAATAAATATAAATATAACTATATATATATATATATATATAGTTATATTTATATATTTTTTTTAATATACATATAGATATATATAAACTACCTACTACCTATGGGAGGTCACCAATAGGTACTTATAGTTAGGACATAGTTTCCATAGGAAGAACATTTATTGTTTTGCCAATTACTTTGGCACCACTTGAGAAATCTTCACAACATTTTCAAAAGTAATACTACAGTCAATTCAGCTGCAGTCTTGAAAGTTTCAGGGTGATCCGTCAAGCAGGGGCTGAGACAAAGTGGGGACCCAAAATGCGTTTTACTCATGTATTTTCCCATAAGGATTTTGAACATGACTACAATCCGAAGCGCTGGAATGTAATTAAACCAAATTTGGCAGAAAACTAGCTTGTGGTCCAGATTTCAATGTGGTGTAAATCTGTTGAGTAGTTTTTGAGATATTAGAATTTTACAAATATAGGCCCTCATTACAACATTTGCGGTAAAAGACGCTTACTGCCGTGCAAAAGGCCGCCAACACACCGCCGCGGCCAGGGAATTCCGCTACAGCTATTACAACTCACTGCTCAGAAACCGCCAAAATCTAGACACCCACACAAGTCCGCCACACCAAAGGTCAGTGATAAACTGGCGATAACAAAACCTCCACCATCACGCCAACAGGAATACACCCACACTATCATGACCCACGAATCCACACAGCGGTCTTTCAACCACGGTAATCCATTGGCGGTACACACCACCACACTCAAAATACACACACTCTTACAAAACACAACCACATTGGACAATTCAAAATACACACACCTGATACACATACACACACCACTCCCACACACCCAATACAATATAAAACACACACCCACATTACCCACAAACCTGACTACCCAAAAATCCAAAGAAGGCCAGAGAGACAGCAAAGCAAAGACAACACCAGCATACAGAGGCACACAACACCATCACACATACACATCCACGCACAAAACACCACACACCCCTAAACATCACCCCACACATCACAGCACACACCACCTCACACATCACCCACACCACCCCATGGCACCGCAAAGACACCCCAGGTTTTCGGAGGAGGAGCTCAGGGTCATGGTGGAGGAAATCATCCGGGTAGAGCCACAGCTATTCGGATCACAGGTGCAGCACACCACCATAGCTAGAAAGATGGAGCTATGGCGCAGAATCGTGGACAGGGTCAACGCAATGGGACAGCACCCAAGAACACGGGATGACATCAGGAAGAGGTGGAACAACCTACGGGGAAGGTGCGTTCCCTGTTCTCAAGACACCACATTGCGGTTCAGAGTACTGGCGGCGGACCCCCACCTCCTCCCCCAGAACTAACAACATGGGAGGAGCAGGTCTTGGCTATACTGCATCCTGAGGGCCTCACAGGCGTAGCTGGAGGAATGGACTCTGCTAAGTGAAATCTTTAACTACTTCATCCCCCACCCTACCTGCATGCTATCACATACCCCCACCCTCGCATTCGCCCCCATCACTCCAACTCCTCACATATGTCCCACTATCACACACCACACATCCCAACACCAAGCTCTGCATGCAACAACAAAGCATGGACACCCATCACCAATGCATGTCCACTACACATACCCACACAGACCCCTAAACAATTATCACACAAGGTCCTACACAGGAATGAAAGCACTGGGGTACAGGGTCACCCACCCATTGCACACCATGGCACACACAGATGCTAAAGCTATGCATTTACACCCCTGCAGGACCCCTACCCAACGTCACCGGACAGGAGGTTCCAGACATGTCCACTCCACCCACAGAAGAGGCCCCCAGTGATGACAGCACCTCCGTCCAACTGGATCTAGATGACCAGCCTGGCCCATCTGGGACCTCGGGACAGTCGGTTCCCCTCACACAGTCACAGGCCGCCACAGAGCCTCCCCCCTCAGGAAACACCAGCACAGCACCCACCCAGCCGGCCCATACCTCTGTCCTCAGGACATGTCAAGCAGCAGTGTGTCCACCACTACAAGGAACCCAGACTAACCCACCACCCCAACAACAGCAGGGACCTGGGGGCAGTGGTAGTGGGCACACGGTTCAGGGGACAGAGGCCCAGGAACACAGGGGAACTGAGAGGGCTGCTGTGCGACAGGGGGAGGACAGGCGCAGGGAACCCACTCTCCATGAGTCCCTCTCCAACATCATGGGAGCCTACCATCATTCCCAGGAGACGATGGCAACGGTACTGGGCAAGTTTCAGGATACCCAGCGGCTGCAGGAGGACCAGTATTTGGGGTTCAGGGAGGAACTCAAGTCCATCAATACCACCCTGTGCACCATTGTAGGGGTGCTGAAGGACCTTGTGAACACCAAGAGGGACACTGTGGCACAACAAGGGGCCTCTGACACTAGCCTGGATGATGAGCTGCCCACCACCTCCACCGGCACTAGTGGACAGGAGGTACAGCCACAGGACCACAACACCAGCACCCCACCCCCTGCAGATGGAGAACCACCCCACAAACGGTCCCTGAGATCCAGGAAAAAGACAGAGAACAATGCCAAGACCCCCACCAAGAAATTAGACCACCCTGATTGTCATCCTTCTGTCCCACTTTGTCACCCTGTCCATCCTTAAACTGCCCTAACTCCACTTCCTATGCCCCTTTGGACAATGCACCTGTGAGACAAATAGACTGGACTCTGCCATGGACATTCCTCCACCACCATCCCTGACCATTTTACAACCCCCTACACTATTTTGCACTTCAATAAACACCCTTGAATCACAAAACAATCTGGAGTCAGTCTGTGCTTTCTCAAATGCATTAGCGATAACTAAGGAAAATATCAATGTCCATTGTATTGTCAACATACCTATGTCACACACCTCTAGTCCATGAGGTAACATAGCAGAGGTCACACAGTGGGACCCACATCTGTGAAATAGAAAGGGAAAGTGACAAATCAGGGTCCATACACTGGGTGAAAGTGACAGACAGATGAGAGGTCGAACAATTTCATCAGATGTAGGAGGCAGTGAGGTCTTCTTACCTGCGTCTCACTGGACGTATTGATGGATCACGGTGTTTCTGTTGTCTATGTCCTATTCTTCTGCCTCCTCTTCTTAACTGTCCACAGGTTCCACAGCTGCCTCAAGACCTCCATCTGGACCATCCTCCTGCAGAAAAGGCACCTGTCGTCGCAAAGCCAAGTTGGGCAGCATACAGCAGGCCACGATGATCTGGCACACCTTCTTTGGTGAGTAGTATAGGGAACCACCTGTCATATGGAGGCACCTGAACCTGACCTTCAGGAGGCAGAAGGTCCTCTCTATAACCCTCCTAGTTCACCCATGTGCCTCATTGTAGCATTCCTCTGCCCTTGTCCTGGGATTTCTCACTGGGGTCAGTGGCCATGACAGGTTGGGGTAGCCAGAGTCACCTGCAAATGTCGAGGGACAACTGTTAGACCCACACACTGACCCTTAGGGACAACCCCAGACAACTATTCACACTGTATAGTGTCCATGTCCTCACCTAATAGCCACACACGGTGCCTCTGGAGTTGCCCCATCACATAAGGGATGCTGCTATTCCTTAGAATGTAAGCGTCATGCACAGAGCCAGGAAACCTGACGTTCACATGGGAGATGTACTGGTCGGCCAAACACACCATCTGCACATTCATTGAATGGTAACTCTTCCAGTTTCTGCACACCTCTTCACTCCTGCGGGGGGACCAAGGCTACATGTGTCCCATCAATGGCACCTTTGATGTTGGGGATATGTCCCAGGGCATAAAACTCACCTTTCACTGTAGGGAAAATAATGTAGCTGTGCATGTGTTTCAGGAGGGCAGACAACACTCTGGACAACACGTTGGAGAACATAGGCTGGGACATCCCTGATGCAATGGTCACTTGCCAGGAAATGGAGTACTGACAGGACCTGCACTAGAGGGGGGAGTCCTGTGGGATGGCAGATAGCTGACAGCTGACCTCAGGTCTGGCTCCAACTGGGCACACAGTTCATGGATTGTGGCACGATCAAGTCTGTAGGTGACTATTACATGTCGCTCTTCCATTGTCGACAGGTCCACCAGCGGTCTGTACACCGGAGGAGGCCGCCATCTCCTCACCTGCCCCAGCGGATGTGCTCTATGGATGAGAACAGCGATCAGAGGGTCAGACAACACTGAGGTACAAAAAAAACAACTTTATTGCACAAATTTGTCAATCCGCTATGTGCCTGTCTCTGTGTGTATGCAAGGCCTAGATATGTGTGACTCATTTAAAATTAATGCCAAGTGGCCACCTGAAACGGCAGCTGCCTGACCTGGAAAGACGGACAATGGGATATGAGGTAACTGCGCTGGTGTTGTAAAAAGTTGCGCTAGGCGGTCGAAGACTGCAGCGCAATCCTGCATTGGTTGACATTGGACCCTATGGGTCCCAGGAGCCAATGACGATGTACGCCGGCGGTGACGGTACGCACCGCCGCGGACGTTACCGCCTTTTTCACTCTGTTCACTCACTTGATACCTGATCTTCGACAGGAGAGGTCCTACGCTGTAAGTGCTGCTGTGACCTTAGTCTGGAAGCGATAATGGCTCAAGTGTCTGGGGAAAGGGCCCCTGCCTTCACATCTGAGGAGTTGGACAAACTAGTGGATGGGGTCCTCCCCCAGTGCACACTACTCTACAGTCCTCCAGAAAAACAAGTAAGTACCATGTGAGGATGCAGTATGGGCAATGCCTGTTTGGAGTGGTGTGGATTGGAGATGGGGGGGGGGAATGAGGTGTGCATGAAACGACGGTGAGTGGATGTGCGTCAGGGCAAGGGTGGGAACGTGGGCCAATGACTGTGACGGTCTGGACGGGTAAAGTTTTTCCTTTTCCCCTGTACTATTCCTGTAGGTCAGCGCCCACCAGAAGAAGGATATTTGGCGTGCCATCTCCAAGGAAGTCCTGACCCTGGGGGTCAACCACAGAAGGAGCACCCACTGCCGGAAAATATGGGAGGACATTCGCCGCTGGAGCAAGGAGATGGTGGAGGCCCAGCTGGGGATGGCCTCCCAACGTGGGAGGGGTGCCCGTTGCACCATGACCCCCCTGATGTTCCGGATCCTGGCGGTGGTGTATCCGGAGTTGGATGGGTGCTTGGGGGCATCACAGATTCCACAAGGGGGTGAGTACAGTCACATTCATCTGATTCAGCGCGCATGGGAGGTGTCTGGGTGGGGGAGATGGGCAGTGGGTTCCCCTAGGCCAGGGCGAGTTTTTGTGGGCAAGGTCCCTTCGTGAGGCAGGCTATGTGGCATTCCACCCCACCAGTGTTAAGAGACATCTACCCCTAGTCAGGCTCCTGTGACTTCCATGTGTGCAGCAATCGGGCATAGGCCTTGTACCCCATGGCCCTGTGATTAATTTGGGCACTCCAAGTGCATGGCGTAGTGCAGAGGGCTGCTGTGTCTGTAGTGTCCGCCAACGGTAGCAGTATTGCATGCACTGAAAATGTCTTTCTACTTTCTTTCCCCCACTTTGTGTGGTCTCCCTGTTCTTGTGTGCATTAGCATCATCAGGCGGAGGAGCAGTGCCACCAGAGCAGGAGGGAGCTGCATCCCACATGGCCCTGGAGGGGGAGACCAGCAACACCGACTCCTCCTCTGATGGGAGCTCCCTTGCGGTGGCGGACTCCTCCCTGCCCACCGCATGTACAGGTACAGCCGCCACCCCCCCTACCAGCACCGCCCTCCCAGCAGCCCCTCAGCGTGTGCTCCGTGGCCGTTCACCCAGGAGGGTGGGCATCTCCTTCGCCCCAGGCACCTCAGCCCCTCAGTGAGGAGGCCATTGATCTCCTCAGCTCCCTCACTGTTGGGCAGTCTACCATTCTGAATGCCATCCAGGGTGTAGAGAGGAAGTTGCAACAGACAAATGCATACCTGGAGGGCATTCATTATGGTCAGGCAGCTCAACAGCGAGCTTTTCAGACTCTGGCCTCAGTACTGATGGCAGCCTTTGTCCCTCTGTCCAGCCTCCCACCTACAAATTCCTCCACCCAGACCCAATCCCCAGTACATCAGCCTATCCAAAGCACACTACCAGACCAGCATGCACACACCTCAACACACAAGGGTAGCTCTGGCAAACATAAGTACCACACATCCCACAGGCACTCACACAAGCATCGTACCCATGCAGACATACCACCATCCACTGCCTCCACTGTGTCCCCCTCCTCCACGTCTCCCTCCTCCCTCCCTGTCAAGTCTCCACTCACACCTGCATGCACTACATCTTCAGCCACTACGTCCATCACCAGCATGCCCATCACCACACACCGCTCACATGCACTCACCACCCCCACCCACTACCATTCACACATCCCCTGTGTTCTCTCCCAGTGTGTCTGTGAGCCCACCTCCCAAACTACACAAACGCAGTCACACACCCACCCAACTGCCATCCACCTCACGACAGCCTCCAGCCCATCCACCTTCACCCAAATTCAGCAAACGTACACCTCCTACAACCACTACCTCTTCCTCCACTCCCAAACCCCCTCCATCTACCCGTCTCAGTGTGTCTAAAAAATGTTTCCTGTCAAACCTTGACCTCTTCCTACACCTCCCCATCCCCTTCCATCCCCTAGGGCCCGTCTTTCCAGGTCCCAACCCAGCACCTCAGCCACCACATCACCGGGAACAGTGGTGCCAGCAGTAACCGGCTTCTGGAGTGCGCCAAGCAGCAGGGCAGCCAGTGTCCCAAGGAGCCAGGCCAAGGACATTCCCCGACCTCAAAAACAAAAGAAGTTGGCCACAGCCCGGAGGGAGAAGACCAAAACACCTGCCACCAAGGGCTCTGCCAGGACAACAGTTGGGAGTGGCAAGACAGCTACGCCACCATCCAAGGTGGGGAAGGGCCAGAGAAAGAAAGGGAAGCCGCCACCAACCTGCACGGCGGACAAGACCGCCACCGGCCTGCCACATGCACCGCCGCCACGGGCACTGCCGCTCAGGACACCGCCGCCAGCAGCACGCTCAGTGAGCCCCCCCCAAGAGCATCCACACAAGACACCGCCGCCAGCAGCACGCTCAGTGAGCCCCCCACCAGCACCGCCACCCAGGACACCGCCACCAGCAGCATGCTCAGTGAGCCCCCCACCAGCACCGCCACCCAATGAGTGCCGCAAGGACTGCCGCTACTGAGGCCGTCGCAAGCACCGCCAGCGGTCATGCCACATCCTGTGCCAGTGGCACCACCGCAGACATGGCCAGTGGTCAGTCATACAAGGCTGGTGGTCAGTTCCAGGGGCCTGGGCAGCTTCCATGTTGGCCCACCGTCAATGGAGTGTCAGATCCACTACCTCAGTCCTTGTCAGGATGAAGCACTCTGGGCACAAAGCCCCCTCCAGAACCAGTGGAGAAAGGCATCCACTACCTCTGTCCTTGGCAGGATGACACACTCTGGGCACAAAGCCCCCTCCAGAACCAGTGGAGAATCACATCTGCTACCTCAGTTCTTGGCAGGATGAAGCACTCTGGGCACAAAGCCCCCTCCAGAACCAGTGGAGATTCACATCTGCTACCTCAGTCCTTGGCAGGATGAAGCATTCTGGGCACAAAGCCCCCTCCAGAACCAGTGGAAAATCACATCCACTACCTCTGTCCTTGGCAGGATGAAGCACTCTGGGCACAAAGCCCCCTCCAGAACCAGTGGAGATTCACATCCACTACCTCTGTCCTTGGCAGGATGAAGCACTCTGGGCACATAACCCCCTCCAGAACCAGTGGAGAATCACATCCACTACCTCAGTCCTTGGCAGGATGAAGCACTCTGGGCACAAAGCCCCCTCCAGAACCAGTGGAGAATCACATCCACTACCTCAGTCCTTGGCAGGCTGAAGCACTCTGGGCACAAAGCCCCCTCCAGAACTAGTGGAGACTGTTATCCACTTGAGAGACTGTGGCTTTGCACTCCCCAGGATAAAGCAGTGGGCAACCCACCCACTGAAAAGACTTGAGAGACTCTGGCTTTGCATTCCCCAGGGTAAAGCAGTGGGTAAACCACCCACTTGAGAGACTTGAGAGACTGTGGCTTTGCACTCCCCATGATAAAGCAGTGGGCAAACCACCCCCTGAAAAGACTTGAGAGACTGTGGATTTGCACTCCCCAGGATGAAGCAGTGGGCAAACCACCCACTTGAGAGACTTGAGAGACTGTGGATTTGCACTCCCCAGGATAAAGCAGTGGACAAACCACCCACTTGAGAAACTTGAGAGACTGTGGCTTTGCACTCCCCAGGATAAAGCAGTGGGCAACCCACCCACTGAAAAGACTTGAGAGACTGTGGCTTTGCACTCCCCAGGATAAAGCAGTGGGCAAACCACCCACTTGAGAGACTGTGGCTTTGCACTCCCCAGGATAAAGCAGTGGGCAAACCACCCACTGAAAAGACTTGAGAGACTGTGGCTTTGCACTCCCCTGGATAAAGCAGTGGGCAAACCACCCACATGAGAGACTTGAGAGACTGTGGCTTTGCACTCCCCAGGTAAAGCAGTGGGTAAACCACCCACTTGAGAGACTTGAGAGACTGTGGCTTTGTACTCCCCAGGATAAAGCAGTGGGCAAACCACCCACTTGAGAGACTTGAGAGACGGTGGCTTTGCACTCCCCAGGATAAAGCAGTGGGTAAACCACCCACTGAAACGACTTGAGAGACTGTGGCTTTGCACTCCCCAGGATAAAGCAGTGGGTGAACCACCCACTTGAGAGACTTGAGAGACTGTGGCTTTGCAGTCCCCAGGATAAAACAGTGGGCAACCCACCCACTGAAAAGACTTAAGAGACTGTGGCTTTTAACTCCCCAGGATAAAACAGTAGGCAAACCACCCACTTTATAGTCTTGAGAGACTGTGGCTTTGCACTCCCCAGGATAAAGCAGTGGGCAAACCACCCACTTGAGAGACTTGAGATACTTTGGCTTTGCACTCCCAAGGATAAAGCAGTGGGCAAACCACCCACTTGAGAGACTTGAGAGACTGTGGCTTTGCACTCCCCAGCATAAAGCAGTGGGCAACCCACCCACTGAAAATACTTGAGAGACTGTGGCTTTGCACTCCCCAGGATAAAGCAGTGGGCAAACCACCCACTTGAGAGACTTGAGAGACTGTGGCTTTGCACTCCCCAAGATAAAGCAGTGGGCAACCCACCCACTGAAAAGACTTGAGAGACTGTGGCTTTGCACTCCCCAGGATAAAGCAGTGGGCAAACCACCCACTTGAGAGACTTGAGAGACTGTGCATTGCACTCCCCAGGATAAAGCAGTGGGCAAACCACCCACTTGAAAGACTTGAGAGACTGTGGCTTTGCACTCCCCAGGATAAAGCAGTGGGCAAACCACCCACTTGAGAGACTTGAAAGACTGTGGCTTTGCACTCCCCAGGATACATCAATGGGCATGGAGCCCCCTCGTGGAGCTGGCATCATGCACGCATCCGGCTGAGGTGCCCCCCTTCCCTTCCCCCTGAGGTGCCAGTTGTATTTCGATCTGATGCCCCTGCTGTGTTCTCTCCGTTTGGATCGGGTGTTGAGTGTGGGCCTCGCCCATGCATTTTGGGCCTGGTGGTCCACGAACTATGTAGGTGCAGTACATGGACTTAAATTCCTGCTGTACAAATTTGTTAATAGTGTCTATATATTTTTGAGTAATGGATTTTTCCAGATTAAAATCGTTCAAATCATTTCCTTTTGTCACTGCGTTCTTCCATGGGGAGTTGGGGTGTGTAAATGTAATGTTTCAGCATGTACTGGTGTGTGTGTTGTAGTGGGTGAGGGTGGGGGTGTTGCGTGTTGCGTGTGTATGTCACTCTCTTTTCCCTCCCCCTCCCCTGTGTCGTAGGTGCAGTACTCACAGAGGTCGTCGCCCCCGTTGGTCAAGCTTCTGGTAGAGGAGCCGGAAGACAATGGCAGGTAGAATTTGGAGTTCCGACTCCATGGCGTCCTGGTTCCTCGTGGGGTGTGTAGAGGTGAGAGTTTTCCCTTCCAAGTCCAGTTTCCACCGTGTTTTTGTTCGCGTTGAATCCGCCCCAGAAAAGGTGGCTGATTGGCCTCTCATAATGGTGTGGGCGGTACATTGTCTTCCGCCTGTCTGTTGGCGGTAACCGCCATGCTGTTTGTTTTTACCGCCGTGGTGGTCGGAGTGTTAAAGTCGCTGTCTATGTTGGCAATTCCCGCCGTGGTCGTGATTCAATTTTTTTTACTGCCAGCATGTTGGCGGTCTTACCGCCGCTTTACCACTGACCGCCAGGGTTGTAATGAGGGCCATAGATCTTTAGGGATGCAGATCCTTCATGGATTCAACTTCAAGAAGGTGTTTGCAGCCATTTTGTGACTCTGCTTCAGTAGAGTCCCACAGCAAAAGATCCAAAAAAGAAAAGGAGCCAGAGTAAGGTCAATCTGAGTCCCTAGCCTTGGTCTAGGTGTATCCCACAGACCCTGCCAGGGCTAAAAAACATTTTTTTCTAAAAATCTCAGAAAAATCAGTGGATGGCTCACCACTTTTCTTTTCTTTTTTCCCTGGGTGGGCCAGGTCCCAGGAGTACTGTGTACTTTAAAAAAGGAGGGGGTGCACAGACCCAACTCCTAGGGCTTATGTGAGCCCCAGGGACCACCTCCTTCCTAGGGAGATGATGCAAAAATATGTGGAGAGGCCACCACCGGTCCAGGGCAAGATACATTTATAAAAGCAGGAGGTGGGTGTCCTCCTAAGATAGGGGGTCCGTTGCAGACCCCCAGAGACGACCCCCTCTCTGGGGCTAAATTGAAATAATAGAGGGGGGCCCTTGTGTACTCAATATGGACTAAGGATCCCAGGATTGGCTACTCCTCTGTCTCAGACTGCCCACCCCCAGGACATAGCTGTTTGCATAGCCGTTTGCACTGACTTGGTGGGAGCTTTGACAGCTCCTTTCAAGCCAGAGCAAACACTCCACTTCTAGTGTGCGAGAGCTCTCAAATTGCTCACACCCTCTGGAAGTGGCAGTTTCATCTCTTTCGCTGACTGCAGACATATGAATAGGGAAAGAGATGAAAAGATTGCTCTTGCCCACAGGGAGCTGCATGTTTATCAGCTCCCTGTGTGCAATAGCAATGTGTTGGAAAATGGGTTATTGGTAAGGGCAGGTACGGACCTACACTGAGCTTTACGCCACTAACCTCCACTTAGGTCCAGTTAGGTCTCAATAAATTAAACCCAGCTTAACCCCTGGTAGCTTGGCAACGAGCAACAAGGCTTAACTTGGGTAGACAAATGTGCTAAGCATTTAATAATCACAAAACAGTAAATAAGTGAAACACAAAACACAAATTAAAATGCAACACAAATTTATAAAAAATAGATTATATTTTTATCTTTACAATGACACCAAAACGATAAAAATTGGATAAGGGGAACCGGAGATATGAATTTTTAAAGAAGTAATGCTTTCTAGCGCATAGAAGCAACTAGAGCTCAAAGGGTTAAAAAAAATGTCACACTGGAAAGGAACAAAGTCCAGAGATCAGGCCTCCGACGAGGTAACACTGTCACACTTACTTTCAGAAGTGTTTCTTGATTGAGGAAAGTGGTCCACAGCACCAGCCAACGGTTCATAGGCTTTAGTTTGCCTCTTGGGGACTGAGACTACAACTCCACAATGCACCTCTTCAAATTATGGAGTTGCTCCAAACATCTCCAAACATCTGGATCTTCTTCCAGAGGTCCTTTTCGGGTCCTTGAAGTGTCCTCAACTTGATTCAAGGTTCCAGAAGTCCTGAGTTGCTCCTTGGGTGTTGGGACTACAATTCCCAGAATGCACCTGGTCAGAATCCTCAAATGGCCACTGGACTCTGGTCAGCTGGGCTCCGCTTGCAGAACTTGATACAGAGAACTCTGGACAGCTCTTTTGTACCTGTAGCAAACAGGTAGTCCCTTCTTGAAGTAGTAGAAGACAGGCAAAGTCCTTTTAGTGGTGAGGCACAAGTGTGCAGCTGTGCAGTCCTTCAGGGTGCAGTGTTGAGGTGCAGGTCAGGGTTCCAGCAGGGCAGTTCTTCTTCTTCTGATGTTCTTCCTTGTTGGAATCTGGTAGGGAACTGAAGTGTGGGTCCAACTCTGCCATATTTAACCTTGCTCCTGGGTGAAAAACAGGGGGGTCCTGGTTCTCCAATCAGGTGCAGGGTCCTTTCCCCTGTAATGACCACTTTCTGAGAAGTGTGGCAAACATCAATCCGAGGGAGCAACATTCCTCAAAAATCCCTCATGGCTGAAACTGATTTTTGGAAGTTACATCTGGCTGAGCCCACCCACTGGTGTGGCTAAGAATCTTAAACAAACCCTTCTCCTGTCCTATCCTAAGCTAATCAGGGGGGCACCTAATTGTCTGCGTTTGCAGGATGTGAGGGGGTGCTGTGTTTCTCCAAATGGCCTTCCCTGCCTTTAAAGGCCAGTTTGGCAGCCCTCCCCCTTCCTGCTTCTCCATCTGCTGGGGAAAGTTCTCATCCCTCAAGCACACCTCTTTGTGTTCAGCCCAGGCTACTTCACACCTCATCAAGGCAGCCTGGCCAGGATGCCAGAGGCTGGCCAATCAAAGCAGAGCACTAACGGGCTGAAGTTGGCAACCTTTTTAGGTAGATTTTAAAACTCTTTACCTGAACAAATTATATTAAATCTAACAATTATAAGTTGTGGAATTTATTATAACAATTAAATTGATACCAAACTTGAGGTATCTGACACTTAAGGGGACTTTATATATTAAAATAAAGTCTCCCCATTCTAGCCTATGGAGGCCATTCACTACAATGAGGGAAAAACAAATTTGGCTGTTTCACCTCACCAGAGCTTAAAAAAACTATTTTTTATAGGGTACCTGCTTATAGTTACATGGTACCCAACCCTAGGGGCACATAGGACACACCTGAAGTGTGACTTATATGTAAAAAAAAGGTAGTTTAAGACATTGGAAGTACTTTTAATTCCAAATGCGAATTTGCATATAACTTTAATTTAAAAGCAGCCAGCAAGGTAGGCCTGCCTTTAAAATGACACTCGGCACCTCAGCAGTGCACCTATGGGTGCACTATCTATGCTGGGGTCCCTAAGCCTACATGCCCTATCATATACTAGGGACTTATTGGAAGGTTGATATAGCCAATTATAATTAGCCTCATTTGCATATTTATTTTATACAGAGCACAGGCCCTGGGATTAGTTAGCATTATCCAGGGTACCATCAGATTCAGGAAAACACCACCAAAAAGTGAAAAATGGGGGCAAAAAGTTAGGTGACCTCTGCAATCAGCCCTGTTTTCTCACACAATATCAGCTCCTGCAGAAGGTGGGGAACTGTCTGGGACTACATGGGCCTTGAGGCTCTCCCCACAGTCCCATTGCACACTGAATGCCCTCAGGGGCACTCAGGAGACATGGCCTGGCCCTGGCCCTGGGGATGAGGTCACTGGGGTCAAAATCGGCCCAGGGAGGGAGGCTTCATGCCCCTCCATTAAACGAAAGTCAGGCCCTGAGAGATGAGGTGTCCAGTGCCAACATTGGCCCATGGAGGGGGGCCGTATGCCCCCCTCCTCAATTTGGTTATGGCCAGGCCCCAGAGGATGGGGCCCTGGGGCCAAAGTAGGCCTGGGGAGGGAGGCTGCGCACTCCCTCTCCCTTCTAATCCAAGGTTCTCCTTTTAGATTTGCCACGAGTATGCAAATGTGCAAATCATCTGGAAGCTGCACCTGCTTGGTTCCACACTATCCACCTTAGTGGAATGCATATGTCTTCCCGTCCTTTTTCCAGGATGATGGACAGCTTACCAAAGAGCCCCCCAGTGCTTTTCACGCTTATTTTGGTGGTGCATTCTTGATGAAGAGGAATATGAGGACATCTCCACAAGACAAAGAGGTACTTACGTCATATAGGACTCTGGTGTAGTGGAGATTTATGTCTTTGCAGTCTCATTGACCTCTTTATAGGGGTATTCATGTTATCACAGAATTCTAGAGAAAGACGCAACAATAACAATAATTTTGCCAAAAAGCACACAAGGTCACTGTTGACATTTGCTTGTGCTCCATTCACAGCTGTAGTGTAGAATACATACTGGACATTAACCTAAGGAGGCAGAAAGAACTCAACTTGGTATATATTTTGTGCAAAGCTGTGGACTCTTGTTGGATAAAAGGGCAGAAGAGGTTCCGTTGTGACATAGTCACTCATACAACTGCTGACACTCACACATCCACTCACAGATACACTCAGACACTCATGCACCCACTCACAAACTTACGCACCCACTCACAGACCCAATCAGAAACTCACACACCCACAGACTGAGAGACTCATGCACTCATGCACTCACTCACAGTCCCACTCAGAGACTCATGCACCCACTCACAGACCCACTCATACATTTACACACTCACAGACCCACAGACACATTCACACACCCACTCACAGAGACACTCTCACACCCAGAGAAACTCCCTCACACCTACTCTCACTACCTGATGGACACTCTCACACCCATATAGACCCTCTCATAAACACTCTCATACCCAGGAAGGCACTCTATGACCCACTCTCAAAATCAGAGACACCCTCCTACACCAATTCTCATGCCCAGAGGTACAAGCCCTGTGGCCAACTTATACCACACTTGACCTTTGACTGTGCGTGAGATTTGCTGGTTATAGGGGGTTGGCAACAGGGCCTGGTTGAAGGACATGCGCAGCTGTGGTTAGATTGACATATAGTAATTTAAATGACTTTACGTTAAAAAAATAGAAATTCACAGACAAAACAAAAGATTACAAGGATGTTATAGTTAGGAAATAGAATAAAAAAAAACAAAAAATCACTTATAAAACAAAAGGTTACAGAGATGTATTGTCATCAGGCTAACTTTTTTTTCGCTCAACATCTATCTATCTATCTATCTATCTATCTATCTATCTATCTATCTATCTATCTATCTATCTATCTATCTATCTATATATGTATATATATAGTATTTATATATATATATATGTATATGCACTTAAAAGAACATGTAATATATAGGGATGTTATAGTATATCCAGGTTTCTGGATGACAAGCGTGGGACCACCCCTGACCAATGGGGTACAGGGTTCCACCATCAATAATGACAACACCCTAGTAAGTGTGGCATATATTTGTCCCAGAAAATCACAGTTTCACACAAATTAAAAATGGAGAAAATCTCCTCTTGAGGCTCATGTCTGGCTAACCCAAACCAGAGGTTTGGCTAAATTCTCCTTACTCTCCGCTCCCAGACCCACTCCTAATATAATTTGAGAGGCTCTCATTTGTCTGGGGGTAAAGGAAGTGGGGCTGGGGTTGGGCCTGGATCCTGCGTTATATGTCCTTCTCCTTTTGAAGACCAGTTTGGCTACCCCACACCTTTCCTGTCCTGGCATCTGTAGCAGCAGATCTCCTTCGAACAGATGGTCCCCTTGTCTCTACCGAGGCCACTTCACACCTCATCAGAGCAGCTTGGCTGAGCCTGTCAAAGGCTGACCAATCAGAAGAGGCTGCCACAGGACTTTAGGAAACTATTTTCCTGTAATAGTTATTTGGCAAGTTGGTGGATTTATTGTAACTATGATTTTGACACTTTGAATGGCATTCTAGCTCACTTCTGTCACAATTTAGACTTTATTCAAGTTTAATAGAGCCTTCCTATATTAGCCTGTGGAGCTAGCAGTGCTGCAATGGAGAAAAACTACATTATCAGTTTTTTCCTCATCAGGGGATTTAAAACATATTTTATAATACCATTGCTTACAATTACAATGCACCCTACCCTTGGGGCATCTAGGGTAGACCTTAGGTGTGACATATGTAAAAATAAGGTCAATACTTTGGAACTACTTTTAACTGCAACATCGTTTTTGGACATCATTTTATTTTAAGAACAGCCCGCACAGCAGGAATAACTTTTAAAATGACAGCAGGCTACACAGCAGTGCACACTTAAGTACAGTCAATTTACTGACCTCTAGACCTACAAGCCCTACCATATACTTGGGACTTATGGCTAGGCTGTCGGTACCAATTGTAATTCCACCTAATTATCACATATCTTTTAAACAGAACACTGTCCCTGAGGCTGGTTAGCAGAGCCCAGACCACAATCAGAGTAAAAAAACACCAGGTATCAGTCAAAAATGAGGACAAAAACTGAGGGGACATCTCGAAAAAGCCTTGTTTTCTCACAATGAACAACTATGTTTGGAAACTTTTGTGAAGTTTTGTGAAAAGAGCAAAAATTATTAATAAATGAAAGAATGCTCTTCCAATGGAAGGTATGACCTAACTGTAACAATACAGTGGTGATTGCAACAGTATTTTATATATAGACATGAATGACAAATAAAACCATGCAAAACAAATGAGACATTAGAAAGTGGGACAGTGTGATAGGCAATCAGATTTGCTTTAGCCTTTAGTGTCTTTCAGGAAAAGCAGATCACTTTGTGATTGGTTTGTTTACAGGGACATTTCAACCACAGAGAAAGGCACGGGGTGGACAAAGTACTCAAAGTTCCTTTGTGTGTGTGAAATGTGAAGCAGATAAAACTAGTAAGAACAGGGAAACCTTTCCAATGCTATTGGTATTAGGGTACAGATTGATTGAACAATTTATCACATGCAGAACTACACAAGTTATGTACATTTTAAATGCCCATGTAGAAAGCTATATGTTGGGAATATTGTCCACCTAGTTATAAAATGCATGAGAGCAACCAATAATGCGTACATTGGTGTCCTTCATTTCGCTGATTTTCACTACTCTGATCGTGACTTGTTACAATACATTACAATAGACAGAGTAGACCCTGACATACAAGGGGGGGATCAGGTGTTGCAATTAAGAAGAAAAGCATCCAGATACACTATGAAGTTAGAAAGTAAAGTTCAGAAGGGCTTAAATATGGAGGAGGAGCTCAATGTACATTTGGGAGAGTAAATAAATGCTAGTATAGTAAAGTTGTATTGCCACTTTGTGACATGTGCACTGACTATTGGTATGTAGTTCAATACGTTTTTAATCACGTTTTAATTTTCTGTTTCAGGACACGAGGAAGGGATTCTCTGTGAAACATGCTTGTACCCCCTACCCTTGCCTTCATAGAAGCTCACTGATAGTCTCTTCCAGGAATCTTTATCTCCACCCAAGTAACATTTCCTTATTGTTATGAGAAGCCTACAAGAATATTGTTGTTTATTTAGATTTTTCTCTTTAGCCCACTTGGCCAGTATTTTGTTAACTCATATGTCACTTTGAATATGTCTTAATTAATCTTGAGACGTATTATGGTTATAAGAGCACACAGAGTGGGGTCTTTCAGTTGTTAGTATGTTAGTATGTATCACTGAGTATGAGTCCTATTTTGTGTTTTGTGTTTCTGTTCAATGAGATGGCTTGTAAAAAATGTGGGATATACCTATGTATTTATGACAAATTTAATTTTGATGACATGATGTCTCTTTAAATGAGTAAGGTTGTAGCATTTGAAACTAAATTGAGTTTTATTTTGTGTGACACCATTAAACATCATTAAGTTAGTTTCTCTGTGACGTTCACTGTTTTAAAAATAATTTTTGCACTAGGTTTTTAATGAACACTATAATGATTGTTAGTGAATTGTCTCCTTCAAGATGGCACTACTTTTTGCAATGACCAGTTGTCCTTTTATGAAATCTTTGCAAGTATATAAAGTCTGACTAGTCATTCATGTCCCTATGTGATGAAGGCCCTCCGGAGGCAGAAGCACGTCAAGAGGATTTTGTAATTCATCATTTGGCACTGCTTCATCCTGAGTAAGCATCTTTCCTAATGGCACTGTGATGTTCTGGCATATATATGTATAAATGTATTCTGCACACTAATGTCCTCCGGTCCTGAATCCCAGATGGCAGTGCTGCGCCCCAGTGGAGGAACCGGTACCCGTACCGTATCTTCTTTCAGCATCATATTGTGAGAAAACAGAGGCACTGTACAGAAAAACAAACCCACTCAGCACTTTTCTTTACTTCTAGTGCCTTGGTCACAGGTGAAAGGTGTTCCCTCCAAAACACAAATTAATAATTTCTATGCAACTAACATAGATGAAGGGCTAAATATCTGATAATCTTTACTCAATATGTCAGCTACCCTGGAATTTATCAAAAGAACATGTGGTATTAAGAGACTCGGCATACATCCATGTTTCCTATGAACAAAACATTAGAACCCTTTTTGTTTTAAGTATCAACAAGATGTTGCAAAGTATTGATTCAATCAATTTAAAAAATACAGCTTGGGTCAAAGAAATATTGGACCACTTTCTGCTATGTGCCTGAGCATTCATACATGGCAAATGTTATAACCATGTCATGTTATTAGCTGGGAGTAGGTCAAATAAACCTCAGTGGGTCTACCCATAGTTAAAATGTTCTGCCAACAAAATAAATAATATCAATGAAAATAATGTTATGTCATTTACATAATCTGCAATTCTACTTGACACTGACCCCCTGCTATGACCCCTTAATAATTCATGGTAAAACAGTTTCTACAGTTTCTACATATTGACTTTAACACAACAACTGAGAAAATATACAGATATATGTATGTGAGCACACAAAGAAACAATTTAAAATAAAGGGAATATCCAACATCATATCAAAATCACATAATATCACATCAGTGTCATAATGGTATATACTCCTAACACAAATGTGCATGTAACTCTTCATAGATATTCAGTCCCTGTGGAGATTTAGGTGGTCATTCTGACCTCGGCGGTAAAAGGCGCCTACCGCCGGTCAGAAATCCTCCATAATCCCGCCGCGGTCGCGGAAACCCGCCACGGTCATTCTGACCCGCAGAAGGCAAACCTCCGAAAATCCGACCGCCACAACAGACCGCCAGACCAGCGGTCGGCGGAAAGGTGGAGGTGACCAAACCTCCACCGCCACGCCAACAGAAATACGCCCATCCCATTACGACCCACGAATCCACGCGGCGGTCATTCAAACGCGGTATTCCATTGGCGGGACACACCGGCGCGGTCAGAATACCCACCAACGAACAAAACTCACCCACATTGGACGATTTGAATCCCACACACCTGATACACATACACACACCACTCCCACACACACAATACAATATAAAACACCCACCCACATCACCCACAAACCCCTACGCTTACAAAATCGTAAAGAAGGCAAGAGCGAGACACCAGCATCCAAAACATAACAGCCACAGCCACTCAACACCATCACCCACACACTATCCACAAAACAAAACAACACACACCACCACACTCAACTCACTTAAATACACATACTCCACCCCACACATCATACACACCACCCCATGGCACCCCAAAGACAACCCCGCTTCACAGACGAAGAACTCAGGGTTATGGTGGAGGAAATCGTTCGTGTAGAGCCCCAGCTGTTCGGCACACAGGTCCAATACACCAGCATTGCCCGGAGGACGGAGCTATGGCAGAGGATTGTCGACAGGGTGAACGCAGTGGGACAGCACCCCAGAAATCGGGAAGACATCAGGAAGCGATGGAACGACCTACGGGGGAAGGTGCGTTCCATGGTATCCAGGCACAACATCGCCGTGCAGAAGACTGGCGGAGGACCCCCACCTCCACCCCCACAATTCACATCATGGGAGGAGGAAGTCTTGAACATCCTGCATCCTGACGGCCTCGCAGGAGTCGGCGGAGGAATGGATACTGGTAAGTTGAAGCTTCAATACTGCTTCCCCCCCACCTGCATGCCAAATCAGACCCCAACCCTCACCCCCATCCTCGAACCCCACCCTCACCCCCACCCCCATCCTCACCCCCACCCTCACCCCCACCACCATCCTCACCCCCACCACCATCCTCACCCCCACCACCATCCTCACCCCCACCCCCAGCACACCTATTCCCCGCCAATGTCTCACCATCACAACCCACACATCCCAAAACCTAGGCCTGCATGCGTCCACTAAGCATGGACACCCATCACCAAAGCATGCCCAATGCATATACACATCCCCCCCACAAGCCACCCTCACCAAAGCCCCCACACACGAATGCCAGCACTTGGGGACACGGGAACCCACAGATACACCCATATGGCACACATTGAAACTATAACCATACCTCTATACCCCTGCAGGACCCGACCGTCAACACACCGCGGCGGAGGGGCCAGAATTATCCACACCCCCCACCCAAGAGGCCGTCAGCGATGACAGCAGCTCTGTCGATCTGGACACCGATGACCAGCCCGGACCATCGGGGACCTCTGGACAGTCGGTTCCCCTCACACAGGCACAGGCCACTATAGACCCTAACCCCTCTGGGAACACCAGCACAGCTCCCACCCAGCAGGCCCATGCCTCTGTCTCCAGGGCGCGTCAATCTGCGGTGTGTCTACCACTACAGGGCACCCAGGATAACCCACCACCCCAACAACAACAGGGACCTGGGGGCAGTGGTAGTGGGCACACCGGCCAGGGGGCAGAGGCCCAGGGAAACAGGGCAACTCGGCGGGCAGCTGTGCGACAGGGGGGGGAGGAGAGGCCCAGGGAACCCACTCTCCACGAGGTCCTCACCACCATCATGGGAGCATACAACCGCTCCCAGGAGACGATGGCGACGGTACTGGCCCGGTTCCAGGAGATCCAGGTGCTGCAGGAGGAACACTATCGGGGGTACAGGGAGGACATCCGAGCCATCAACACCACCCTGGTTACCATGGTAGGGCTGCTGCAGGACCTCGTAAACAGCAGGGCGGACACTGAACAACACCCAAGGGCCCCTGCCACTAGCCGGGACCAAGAACAGCCATCCACCTCCGCCGGCGCTAGTGGACAGGAGGCCCCCGCACAGCAGCAGCCCACCAGACCCCCACCTCCTGCAGGAGAAGAACCACCCCGCAAGAGGGCCCTGAGATCTCGCAAGACAGAGTAGGATGTCAAGACCCCCGCCAGCAATGGATACCACCTGATGTCATCCCACTGTCCCACATTGTCACCCTGTCCATCCTCGAACTGCCCATGCTCCATCTCTCCACAGGCCTCTGGACAATGCACCTGTGTGACTGTTACTCTGGACTCTGCCATGGACATTCCTTCACCATAGCCCCCACCCACTTGAAACCACCCATCCCATTTTGAGCACTTCAATAAACACCTATTTTGCACCAAAATATCAGGAGTCTGGCTGTGATTTCAATAGATTGTAATTGACATGACAGTGCAAATATGTCCTTGTACATGGTGAAGTCAACAAACAGCTGCCACAAAGCTGTAGTCCATGGGGAAACGAAGCACAGGACTCGTAGTGGGGACCCCAGATCTGAAATAGGGAGGGAAAAGCCAAAACTCAGTCATCATACACTGGGGCAAATAGACAGGCAGCAGAGATGCTGCAGAGTAGTTAACTTTTACTAAATTATCTTTGAAATGTTACCTGTGTCCTATTGGAAGTACTGTTCAATGATTCTGTCCCTGTTGTCTGTTTCAGCCCCGTCGTCTTCCTCCTCGTCACTCTCCTCAGGTTCCACCGCTGCCACAACACCACCGTCTCGACCATCCTCCTGCAGGAAAGGCACCTGGCGGCGCAAAGCCAGGTTGTGAAGCATGCAGCAGGCCACGATGATGTGACACACCTTCTTAGGTGAGTACATTAGGGATCCACCGGTCATATGCAGGCAGCGAAACCTGGCCTTTAGGAGGCCAAAGGTGCGTTCGATCACCCTCCTAGTACGCCCATGGGCCTCATTGTACCGTTCCTCTGCCCTGGTCCGGGGATTCCTTACTGGGGTCAGTAGCCACGACAGGTTGGGGTACCCAGAGTCCCCCACTAGCCATACACGGTGTCTCTGTAGCTGTTCCATCACGTAAGGGATGCTGCTATTCCTCAGGATGTAGGCGTCATGCACTGACCCTGGGAATTTGGCATTTACATGCGAGATGTACTGGTCAGCCAAACACACCACCTGGATGTTCATTGAATGGTAACTTTTTCTGTTCCTGTACACCTGCTCCCTGTCTCTTGGGGGAACCAAAGCCACATGGGTCCCATCAATGGCACCAATTACGTTGGGAATATGTCCAAGGGCGTAGAAATCACCCTTCACTGTAGCCAGTTCGCCCACCTCAGGGAAAATGATGTAGTTCCTCACGGATTTCATCAGGGCAGACAACACTCTGGATAACACCTTTGAAAACATGGGCTGAGACATCCCAGAAGCAATTCCCACGGTTGTCTGAAATGACCCACTTGCCAAGAAATGGAGTACTGACATGACCTGCACCAGAGGGGGAATCCCTGTGGGTTGGCGGATGGGGGACATCAGGTCGGGCTCCAGCTGGGCACACAGTTCATGGATAGTGGCACGGTTAAGACGGTAGGTCAGGATAATGTGGCGTTCTTCCATTGTCGACAGGTCCACCAGCGGTCGGTACACGGGAGGATTCATCCGTCTCCTCGCCCAACCCAGCGGACGGTGCCTAGGAAGGACAACATGGAGCACACAGTCAGGCAACCCACAGGTACGTACTCACAGCTAGCACAGTATACGATTCTCTATGCAGTGAATGGCGTGTATGAGTGGCTATGCAAGGCCTAGGCCTGTGTGACGCAGTTGAAATTGAGCCATGTGGGCCCTGGAAATGGCGGCTGCCTGACCTGTGAAGTGTGACAATGGGATGTGAGGTCAATGCGCTGGCGTGGCACACCGCGGCGGGCGGCGGGCCAAGACCGCGGCGCGAAGCCGCATTGGTTAACATTGAAGCCTATGGGTTTCAGGAGCCAATGGCGAAGGGCGCCGGCGGTGGCGGGACGCACCGCCGCGGTACGCACCGCCGCGGACGTGACCGCCATTTTCTATCTACTTATCCACTTGCGACTTGAACTTTCACAGGAGAGGACCTATACTGCAAGTGTTGCTGTGACCTCGGTCTGGAAGGGACAATAGCTGCTGCGACTGGGGAAAGGGCCCCTGCCTTCACTGGAGAGGAGTTGGAGAAACTTGTGGATGGGGTCCTCCCCCAGTATGCGCTACTCTACGGTCCTCCAGACCAACAAGTGAGTTTAATTCTATCTGGATTTGGGGCCACTGGCTGGCTTGGGGGCCTGGCGGGGATGGGGGGCATGTTGGGCATGGCGGGGGGCATGGCGGGGGGCCTGGCGGGGATGGGGGGCATGTTGGGGCTGGAGGGGGGCCTGGCGGGGATGGGGTGCATGTTGGGGCTGGCGGGGGGCCTGGCGGGGATGGGGTGCATGTTGGGGCTGGAGGGGGGCCTGGCGGGGATGGGGTGCATGTTGGGGCTGGCGGGGGGCCTGGCGGGGGGCCTGGCGGGGATGGGGGGCATGTTGGGCATGGCGGGGGGCCTGGCGGGGATGGGGGGCATGTTGGGCATGGCGGGGGGCCTGGCGGGGGCCTGGCGGGGATGGGGGGCATGTTGGGCATGGCGGGGGGCCTGGCGGGGGGCCTGGCGGGGATGGGGTGCATGTTGGGGCTGGAGGGGGGCCTGGCGGGGATGGGGTGCATGTTGGGGCTGGCGGGGGGCCTGGCGGGGGGCCTGGCGGGGATGGGGGGCATGTTGGGCATGGCGGGGGGCCTGGCGGGGGGCCTGGCGGGGATGGGGGGCATGTTGGGCATGGCGGGGGGCCTGGCGGGGGGCCTGGCGGGGATGGGGTGCATGTTGGGGCTGGAGGGGGGCCTGGCGGGGATGGGGTGCATGTTGGGGCTGGCGGGGGGCCTGGCGGGGGGCCTGGCGGGGATGGGGTGCATGTTGGGGCTGGAGGGGGGCCTGGCGGGGATGGGGTGCATGTTGGGGCTGGCGGGGGCCTGGCGGGGGGCCTGGCGGGGATGGGGGGCATGTTGGGCATGGCGGGGGGCCTGGCGGGGGCCTGGCGGGGATGGGGGCATGTTGGGCATGGCGGGGGGCCTGGCGGGGATGGGGGGCATGTTGGGGCTGGAGGGGGGCCTGGCGGGGATGGGGTGCATGTTGGGGCTGGCGGGGGGCCTGGCGGGGGGCCTGGCGGGGATGGGGTGCATGTTGGGGCTGGAGGGGGGCCTGGCGGGGATGGGGTGCATGTTGGGGCTGGCGGGGGGCCTGGCGGGGGGCCTGGCGGGGATGGGGGGCATGTTGGGCATGGCGGGGGGCCTGGCGGGGGCCTGGCGGGGATGGGGGGCATGTTGGGCATGGCGGGGGGCCTGGCGGGGATGGGGGGCATGTTGGGGCTGGAGGGGGGCCTGGCGGGGATGGGGTGCATGTTGGGGCTGGCGGGGGGCCTGGCGGGGGGCCTGGCGGGGATGGGGGGCGTTGGGCCACTGGAAAGGAAACTGCTGAGGAACTTGAACGTGGTATTTCTCCCTCCCTGTACGTGTCACATAGGTCCGCGCCCATGAGAAGATCGGGATTTGGCGTGCCATCGCCAAGGAAGTCCGGGGCCTGGGGGTCCACCATCGACGGGGCACCCACTGCCGCAAGAGGTGGGAGGACATCCGCCGCGGGACCAAGAAGACCGCCGAGTCTCTGCTGGGGATGGCCTCCCAACGTAGGCGGGGTGCCTGCCGTCAACTGAGCCCCCTGATGTTCCGGATCCTGGCGGTGGCCTACCCTGATTTGGATGGGCGCGTGAGGGCAGCACAGCAGACACAAGGGGGTGAGTAGAAGCATCATCTACTCTGTTGTCGTGCAGTGGAGGTGTCTGGGTGGGGGAGGAGGGCTGTGGGTCCCCCTAGGCCAGGGCGATATCTGTAGGCTGGGCACCCCCGTAAGCCCCTGTGTCCCCAGCCACCACCCTCAGTAGTGTGTCAGTACAGCCATCCCTGGGCCGTGTCATCCATGGGTGCAGTTGACAACTCTAGGCGTGTAGGGCATGTTCCACGGAATGCGTAGCGGACCCCAAGTGCGCAACTTAGTGCAGGGGGCATCTGTGTCTGTCATGTCCGCTAACTGTACCGGAGATCCATGTACTCAATATCCCTTTATTTCTCTCTCCCCCCCCCTTTTTGTTTGTCTTTCTGTGCTTGTGTGCATCAGCATCATCAGGCGGAGGAGAAGTGGCATCGGGGCAGGAGGGAGCTGCATCTCACATGGCCCAGGAGGGCCATGCCACAGAGTCAGACTGGACCAGTGAGACGGAGGGCGAGGGGAGCTCCACGACGGGGACGACTGGAGCCTGCAGCGACACGGACACGTCCTCGGAAGGGGGCTCCCTTGCGGGGGTGGCACCATCCGTGCCCCCCGCCATTACAGGTACAGCCGCCACCCAGCGCACCATCTCCGCCCTCCCAGCAGCCCCTCCGCGTTCGCCCCGTGCCCGCTCTGCCAGGAAGCCGGGCATCTCCTTCGCCCCAGGCACCTCAGGCCCTGCCCCTGTTACCCCCGCTGCCCTCAGTGAGGAGGTCATTGACCTCCTCCGAACGCTCATTGTTGGGCAGACTACCCTTTTGAATGCCATCCAGGGGGTGGAGAGGGAGGTTCATCGCAGCAATGCGTACCTGGAGGGCATTCATTCGGGTCAGGCTGCCCATCAGCGATCGTTCCAGGCTCTGGCCTCAGCACTGACGGCAGCCATTGTCCCTGTCTCCTGCCTGCCTCTACTAACTCCCTCCTCCCAGTCTCCTGTTCCTCTGCCTGTCCCACCCACACCATCAGACCAGCCTGCACACACCTCAACACCCAAGAGAAGCTCATCCAAACATAAGCACCACAGATCACCCAGACATTCACACACGCAACATTCCGATGCAGACATGCCAACAGTCACTACCACCTCTGTGACCCCCACCTCCTCGTCTCCCTCCTCCCTCCCTGTGACGTCTACACTCACACCTCCATTCACCTCACCATCAGCCAGTGTTTCCATCACCAGCACACCCTCCACTCCAGTCCGCACACGTGCAGTCACCATCCCCACTGCCATTTACACGTCCCCTGTGTCCTCTCCCACTGTGTCTGTCACCCCCTCTTCCACACCACACAAACGCAGCCACCCACCCACCCAACAGCCATCCACCTCACGACAGCCTATCCCTCCTGCACCTGCACCCAAAGACAGCAAACGTGACTCACCTACAACCACATCCTCTCCCTCCACTCCCATTCCCACTGTACCTACCACTCTCCATTGTCCCAAGAAGCTCTTCCTCGCCACTACTAACTTCTTTCCTGACCCTGAGCCCCCCCCTCCTTCTCGTCGGGGTAAGAAGAGCACCTCAGCCACCACCAGCCCTGCAGCCCCCTTGACAAGGGTGCAGGGGTATTGGAGCCCGCCAGCCCGCATGTCTGGATCTTCGCCCAGCAGCAAGGGGACAGCCAGCCCACCCCCTGGGAAGAGGAGCAGAAGGCGGAAGGGGCGCCGCAGGAGCCCGCCTTCTACATCCCCCCCGGACACCACCCAGAGACAGTCACCAGCCACAGCTCCAAAGGGAGGCAAGGGCCACAGGCCGACGACTAAGGAGGGCAAGGGCAGCAAGTTGAAGAGGTCAGGCAGCAGGCCTGCTGCCCAGGAGGAGCCCACAACCCCCATAGCCGCTGCCCCGGGAGAGCCCACCACCCCCATAGCCGCTGCCCAGGGAGGACCCAGCCCAGCTGGCCAGGAGGGCCCCACCACCCACAGCCCAGGTGGGCAGTGAAGGAGCACCATCCCCGCTGCCCAGGAGGGCACCACCAGGCAATTAGCAGTTGGCCATAGACCGTCCGCCGTCTCAAGAACCGCTGAACTGGGCCCCGCCGTCTCAAGAACCGCTGAACTGGGCCCCGCCGTCTCAAGAACCGCTGAACTGGGCCCCGCCGTCTCAAGAACCGCTGAACTGGGCCCTTCAAGGCAAGAACCGCTGAACTGGGCCCGCCGTCTCAAGAACCGCTGAACTGGGCCCTTCAAGGCAAGAACCGCTGAACTGGGCCCTTCAAGGCAAGAACCGCTGAACTGGGCCCCGCCGTCTCAAGAACCGCTGAACTGGGCCCTTCAAGGCAAGAACCGCTGAACTGGGCCCCGCCGTCTCAAGAACCGCTGAACTGGGCCCTTCAAGGCAAGAACCGCTGAACTGGGCCCCGCCGTCTCAAGAACCGCTGAACTGGGCCCTTCAAGGCAAGAACCGCTGAACTGGGCCCCGCCGTCTCAAGAACCGCTGAACTGGGCCCTTCAAGGCAAGAACCGCTGAACTGGGCCCCGCCGTCTCAAGAACCGCTGAACTGGGCCCTTCAAGGCAAGAACCGCTGAACTGGGCCCCGCCGTCTCAAGAACCGCTGAACTGGGCCCCGCCGTCTCAAGAACCGCTGAACTGGGCCCTTCAAGGCAAGAACCGCTGAACTGGGCCCTTCAAGGCAAGAACCGCTGAACTGGGCCCCGCCGTCTCAAGAACCGCTGAACTGGGCCCTTCAAGGCAAGAACCGCTGAACTGGGCCCCGCCGTCTCAAGAACCGCTGAACTGGGCCCTTCAAGGCAAGAACCGCTGAACTGGGCCCCGCCGTCTCAAGAACCGCTGAACTGGGCCCCGCCGTCTCAAGAACCGCTGAACTGGGCCCTTCAAGGCAAGAACCGCTGAACTGGGCCCTTCAAGGCAAGAACCGCTGAACTGGGCCCCGCCGTCTCAAGAACCGCTGGACTGGGCCCTTCAAGGCAAGAACCGCTGAACTGGGCCCTTCAAGGCAAGAACCGCTGAACTGGGCCCCGCCGTCTCAAGAACCGCTGGACTGGGCCCTTCAAGGCAAGAACCGCTGAACTGGGCCCTTCAAGGCAAGAACCGCTGAACTGGGCCCCGCCGTCTCAAGAACCGCTGGACTGGGCCCTTCAAGGCAAGAACCGCTGAACTGGGCCCTTCAAGGCAAGAACCGCTGAACTGGGCCCCGCCGTCTCAAGAACCGCTGGACTGGGCCCTTCAAGGCAAGAACCGCTGAACTGGGCCCTTCAAGGCAAGAACCGCTGAACTGGCCCCCGCCGTCTCAAGAACCGCTGAACTGGGCCCCGCCGTCTCAAGAACCGCTGAACTGGGCCCTTCAAGGCAAGAACTGCTGAACTGGGCCCTTCAAGGCAAGAACCGCTGAACTGGGCCCCGCCGTCTCAAGAACCGCTGGACTGGGCCCTTCAAGGCAAGAACCGCTGAACTGGGCCCTTCAAGGCAAGAACCGCTGAACTGGGCCCGCCAAGGCAAGAACCGCTGGCCCTTTGGCAGACGTGGCAGGGCAGGATCTATCTCGGGCAGGGCTGCAGGATGTCCTCTGGCCAACTTGCCTCCTCCAGTGGCAGTGGGGTCTGTTATGGACTGTTTGGACTGTGGCTTTGCTCTCCCCAGGATGGCCCAGTGGGCAGGCCACCCACTGTATGGACTGTATGGACTGTGGCTTTGCTCTCCCCAGGATGGCCCAGTGGGCAGGCCACCCACTGTATGGACTGTATGGACTGTGGCTTTGCTCTCCCCAGGATGGCCCAGTGGGCAGGCCACCCACTGTATGGACTGTATGGACTGTGGCTTTGCTCTCCCCAGGATGGCCCAGTGGGCAGGCCACCCACTGTATGGACTGTATGGACTGTGGCTTTGCTCTCCCCAGGATGGCCCAGTGGTCATGGAGTCCCCTCGTGGATCTGGCGTCGTGTACTCAAGTGGCTGAGGTGCCCCCCCTTCCCTTCCCCCTGAGGTGCCTGTCCTATTTTCTTTCTGATGCCCCTGCAGTGTTCTCTCCGTGGAGTTCTTGTCGTGGGACTGGGCCTTGCCCCTTTGCACAGGACCCCTGTGATCCACGGACAGTGGTTGGACTACATTTAGTAGCTGTATATATTTTGTACATAGTTTATTTCAATATATCTGGCCGTTTATGATCTCTTCTTTTGGTCTTTGCATTATTTCGGAGGGGGGTGGTTTGTGGGTTGTGACAGTGATCTGTGGGAATGCATTGATGTGTGTGTTGTAGTGGGTGTGGGTGGGTGGGTGTGTGCCGGTAATCTTTTCCCTCCCCTGTGTCGTAGGTGCAGTACTCACCGATGTCTTCCGCGCCGCCGGGCGTGCTCCTGGTATATGAGGAGGAATAGGAGTGCGGGGATGACCTGTAACTCTGGCTCCATACTGCCGGAATCTCGCGTGGAGTGCGTAGAGGTGAGCGTTTTCCCGTTCGTAGTCTGTTTCCGCCGTGTTCTTATCGGCGGTGCTCCCGCCCCGGAAAAGGTGGCAGATTGGTGGGTCGTAATAGGGTGGGCGGTACTTTGTTTGCCGCCGGGCTGTTGGCGGGAACCGCCGCGCTGTTTGTTTGTACCGCTGTGGCGGTCGGAGTGTTAAGTTGGCGGGCTGTGTTGGCGGTTCCCGCCAGGGTCAGAATGCCATTTTTAATACCGCCGGTCTGTTCGCGGTCCGACCGCCGCCTCTCCGCCGACCGCCAGGGTCAGAATGAGGGCCTTAGTATGGAGTTATAAAATGTATCTAGATTTTAGAAGTCTGAGGACTTGTGATCTATTACCCCTTCTCTTGTTTTGAAGAAATCTATCTATGGTAAAGAATCTCAGAAGTGTAGTGTCAGTATCATATTGTATTGATCGTTAGGGAAATGAGAAATTGTCTCCCTGACAATCTGGCACATGTTCACCACAGATTGTGCATCATAACAATGGACACATTTTTCTTTAAGAATTACAGTTGGCACAAGTTTAGCAGGTGGTTTGATCATAATCAATAAGCATTGGTTATTGCAACTTATTACAACTTGTCATTTATTGCACCCTGGATTACAAGCGTTGATTATTGCAATCCTGACATTTAATGGTACAATGAATATACAAGAGATTAATGGAATCTGTATATGTGTCTGAGTGTTGCTAACAATATGACAGTTTGCTGTAGCTGAGCCATGGGACGAGGGAGCATACCCACAATATTGGGGTGAATGTTATGTGCATATAACAAGGTGTTACCATCTGTAGCCTTCCTGAGTAATCTAGAGGCCAGTTTGTTGTTGATCACCTCCACTCTGATATCAAGAAAATCATTGTCAGATGTACTCATGTACCATCTGAAAACGATGTAACAGCTTGTTATTCAATCTGTTAATAAATATCAATGTTTCCTCAATACCACCTTTCCAGATTACAAACATGTGATCAATAAACCAGATCCATGGAATTACATTGGTGTTAAACTCATGCAGTGCTTCAGCCATCTGCTCCTCCTACCATCTCATAAAGATATTGGCATAACTGGGAGCAAAGCAGGTGCCAATCAGCGTTCCCTGGATCTGTCTGTAAATCTTGTCATCAAACAAAAAAAAAGAAATTTCCAAACACAACCTGATCGTATTCCAGATCATTTCAGTTTGGAAAAATAATGCTAAGGGTGTACCTTTCAAAAAATGTTTATAAGCATTGATGCCATACTCATGTTTCATACTCATTCAAAAACTGTTCACAGTAAGCGTAATGAGCAGGAAAACATCCTCCCAAGAAACATCGTCAATCCTTGTCAAATATTATCTACTGTCCTGAATTCATGAGGACAATGCAGTGACGAAAGGATTTAAGAAGAAATCAATATGTTTGAACATATTCTCTAATTGGAGAACCCCTTCCTGGAGGAATAACAGGATGTTTGAGAATCTTAAGAAGTAAATAAAGGATCAGCACCTTAGAATATTCACTATAGAGGAATTTAAAATCTTCCCATTCAATAAGGCCATAATCCCTCCACTCTCTAAATTTGGCACCACATCTGGAGTTTTTTAATTCAATTCTGGAAAGATTATCAAAATACCACCTATCTGGAAAGTCAAGATGCAGAAGTAGGTTGGTTGGAAGATGTTTATGCCCCTGAGATTTTGTATCAGTAGACCAGTCAGCTGGCCCCTGGAGTCACTCTGTGTTCAAGTGATGCAGGTCCATTCCTTTTAACCCAGGCAGGGGAAGAGCAGGCAGCAGGGCAGCACAGCAAGGCAGGAATACAGCAAAGCAGCAGTCCAGCAAAGCAGCAGTCTAGCAGAGTGGCAGTCCTTCAGTAGCACAGCAGTCCTTCTTTCTGGCAAAGTAATTATATGTCCAGATGTGTATTGAGTTGGAGGTGACAGAGATCCAGTACTTATACAAAGTTTGGCCTTTGCTGTGGGGGAAGCTTCAAAGACAGGAATTTGACATTCATAGAGGTCCTGTCTTTCTGCCCTGGCTTCAGACTCACTACAGGGGGTTAGGGACCCCTTTGTGTTGGGGCAGAACACAGCCTATTCAGGTGTAAGTAAGGCTATGGCCAGCTCCTCCCCATCATCCTTTCAGGATTGCCTATCATGGTCCATCAAGTCACATCTATGCTTCCATTGTGTGTGGCTGTCTAGGGGAAACACGTGAAGCCCGGCTGTCACCCACCCCAGACAACTGATCAGTGACAGGCAGCAGGTAGTAAATAGCAAAAATAAGTACCAACTTTCTGAAAGTGGCATTTTCAGAATTACAACTTCAAATCTGACACACTGAAATTGTGATTTTAACTTATGATTCCAGAGACACCACACTAGAAAAACATTTCTCTTCCAGATTGTGAGTTACACTTGTAAGAAGAAATAAGGTAATCTCTGTGCTATCCCCTTTGTAGAGGTAGGCCTTGCTGTAGTGAAAACTAACGCTGGGAGTTTTTCACTACCAGGACATGTAAAGCTTAAAAGTATATGCTCAGTTTTTTTAATACAGTGTGCCCTGCCATCTTGTTGTCCAGGGCCTACCTTAAGGGTGACTTATCAGTAAAAAAGTGAAGGTTTGGGCTTGGTGAAACGGTTATTTAGTCAAGTTGACATGGCAGTGTAAAACTACACATACAGGCTCTGCATTGGCAGGCCTGAGACATGGTTAAGGGGCTATCTAAGTGGATGTCACAATCAGTGCTGCAGGCTCATAAGTAGTATTAAATTTACAGACCCTAAGCACATGTAGTGAACTGTACTAGGGATTTATAAGTAAATAAAATATGCCAATTAAGTATAAGCCTATATTACCATGATTATGGGAGACAGCACAAGCACTTTAGCACTGGTTAGCTGCAGAAACAAGGTTGGAAAAATAGACAAGGTAGGCAAAGATTTGGGGGGAGAACAACCCTAATGCTGTCAGGTCTAACACATCTCATCCCAATGCTGAAAGTTGGGAGAGCTACTTAACCCCATGGGAGTTCTCTTCACTAAGGTGGAAGAACCAGAGAGACCATCAGCACCGGTGGATTCTGACCCTGGATGCTGCTTCACCGTAAAGTCCATTCCCTGTAGAGAGATAGGCCACCTCAATAGTTTGGGATTTTCACCACTCATCTGCATGAGCCATCTGAGGGGCATGTGTTATGTCTGAAACTGGGAGTGAGTCCCAAACAAGTATGATATCAGCTTCTTAAGTGCCAGGACTTCTGCAAAAGCTTCTCTCTCAATCACAGTCCACTTCTGTTCCTGTGGAAGAAGCCTTCTACTAATGAAGGTTACTAGTTTGTCTAGGCCCGCACATTCAACTCTACTTAGTCCCCCATATTCCATGCTCTGAAGCAAGCATCTGCACAACGATTTGCTTGCAATAGTCTGGAGCCTTAGGTACTGGTGTTGTACACATTCTGTCCTTGAAGGTATCAAAGGATTTCTGGCATGCCTCCATCCAGATCACCAATCTAGGCTTCTCTTGGAAGTCAGCTCAGTTAAGAGGGCAACAATGGTGCTATATCCCTTAAGAATTATCCTATAGAACCCTGTGAGGCCCAGGAAGGCCCACTCCTCTGCCTGATGTTTAGGGGGTTGCCAGGCCAAGATAGTCTCTATCTTGGGCTAGAGGGGCTTTACCTTGACCCATCCACCATGTGACCCAGGTACACCATGGAAGCCTGGCCATTCTGCCACTTATGGGTCAGATGTGCTAGTTGCAGGGCCTGAGGCACTTCAAGGATGTGTTGCCAGAGTCTCTTGCAGCTGGAACTGTAGAGTGCAATGCCATCTAGGTAGGCAGCACAAAAGGCCTCCCTGCCAGCTAGGAACTTGTTTAAAAACCTCTGGAAGGTGGCAGGGGCATTTTTAAAAGCAAAGGGCAGCACTCCAAATTGGAAGTGAGCCTGTGGGGATGAAAATGCAGACCTCTCTTTAGCCCACTCAGTCAGAGCAATCTGATGTAAAATCAAAGGTACTGAGGAATTTGGCAGCGCCCAGCCTGTCGATGAGCTTATCAGCTCAAGGGATGGGTATGCGTCCATCTTGGTGATGAAATTGAGCCCTCTGTAGTCCATTCAAAATATGAGTACCTTAGTGGCACCCGGTAGGACAGCCTTTGGTACCAGTGCCATTGAACTAGAACAGGGACTACTGAAGGGCTCAATCATCCCTAACACCTTAACTGAGAATCTGTAAATGTTGTTCTTTACAAGGAGGTGATTCCCATGTCAATATCATGGGTGCACAGTTGTGTGAGATAAGCAAACAGTCATAATAACTGGTAAAAACCACTCTGCTGCTCTGGGGTCAGGGACGAAGACAGATTTACACCTTTCACTGACCTGGTGGTAGTATGCAGAGAGGTCAGGGAGAGGCTCACTCTCTTCCTCCACCATCTCATCTGTCACAAGGAACATGATCAGTTCAGACTTCTCAAAGTGAGACTTAAGTCTGTTGATATGGAGCACCCTTAAGGTGGTGCAATGAGTCTGGAGCTCTACCAAGTAGTGGACTTCTCCTTCCCCTCCTTTAGTTCAAATGGATCAGTCCACTGGTGCTGGAGAGATCTGGGCTGTACCAGTTCCATGTTCCATAACGTCTACTCATGTTGAAACTCCACAGGAGTAGCTGTCTTGTCATACCAGAGTTTCATGACTTCTTGTCTGGCCTCAAGATTGCTTTTGGCAGTTTTGGTTGTGGAGGGCCAGCTTGTAGCTGACCACATCTTGGAGGGTATTCCTAGAAGTTTGCTCCTAACCCTCCTTGATAAGGCTCAGAGGTCCCCTAACAAGGAGCCATAGAGGAACTCAAAGTGACTGAACCCTACTCCTTTCTATGTCACATTGTTGTAGGCAAAGAGAAGGCATGGAAAGAGGATGTCCCACTTAAGCCTTATGGGTTCAGGTAGAGCCATGAACATGCCTTTCAGGGTCTTGTTAAATCTCTCCAATAGACCATTGGTTTGAGGGCGATATGGTGTGGTGAACTTCTAGGTTACACCACACGCTTCCCACATGGACTTCATGTACACAGACATGAAATTATAGTCTCTGTGAGACACTACCTCCTTGTGTAACCCAACATGGGTAAAGATCTCCATCAGAGCTCTAGTCACTACAGGTGCAGGCACTGACCTCAGTGGGATCTGGATAGTGGGATGAAGTAGTCCACCAAGACCAGCACAAACTTGTTGCTTAGGGCTGTCTTGAGGTCTAAGGCTCCAATGATTTTGAAGCCCACTATTTCAGAGCTGGTGCCAATGACTGGTAATGGGAGCAGGGGAGCTTTTTGATTTCCCGCTGGCCTAGCAGGTGGCCTACAGCATGCATCTGAGGCTGCCTTTATTCGGGGTCATTAGAAATGGGAGACAAGTTTGAAGAAGGTCTTGTCTTGCCTCAAATGTCCTGCCAGGGGTATATCATATACCAAACCCAGGAGGAAGGCCCTGCAACACTGGTGGACTACCAGCCTATGTGCTGCCCCCATACTAGAAGCTTTAGGCTTATTATAAAAGAGATCAGACTCCCATGAGATTTGATGATCCAGATAGGCTTCATCTACTGCCTGGGCTGATTCTTGTTGCCTCAAGAGTGGGACACTCTCTGCACTTTGTGGAGTTCCTCCCCGGTGGGCCCCCCTCAACTTGCAAGCCAGCAGGCTCAGGCAAGTCACCTAGAGCAGCAAGTGCTCCCCAGTTGGCTCGAGCCTCCTCCACAGGCACCCTATCAACCTCTACCGTTTAAAATTCATAGGCTGGTTTTCTGTGCCCATTGTCCCTCTCCTTGGCAGTTGTTGGGCCATTGTTCCAGGCTTCAGACACCCTTGACTCCCTTCCCCGGCAGCCATGGACCATGTGGTCATGAAGACCCACTCAAGCAATCCCAACATTTCCAAGAGAGATCTGAGTCTACCTCCCTCCAGGCAGTGTGCTCCAGTTCAATGCTAATAACAATCTACAGGCATAGCAGGGCTCACAACTACTTTTAGAGAACCTGAGACTTCCCTCCCTCCACCACCAGCACCAATAAAAGAGTGCAGTGCGGTGCGACCGCCGTGCTTCCGCCGCGGTCGTAATGCCCGAGTTTGTACTGCCAGCCTGTTGGCAGTATAAAACTCCAACAATGAGTTGGTAGAATATGTTCGGTATGACCTGCTCTGCAGACACCAGCTGATACTTCACAGTAGTCATTCTGACCCCCCCATGTCTCACAGAGCTTTCACCTGGTGCCCATTGTTGGTGACCACTGCCTATATTTTGAAGAATTTGCAGGCAAATGGGCTTTAGATACCATCTCCTTATCCCTAGGGAAACTATTGACCACTAACGGCCCCTTCCGAACACTGATTATTATTAAGTAACATGTTATGGAATTGCAGTTTGGGTTTGGTACATACAATAAGGTCACTTTGCATTCAGACATTAACCGACCGATTTTGCGAATCGGACCCTTTGCAACCACAAAAAGCCTCAATACATTTGGCCCTATATCAGTTGCACTGCAGCTTCGTTTCTGCAGGCCGGTCGCTCAAAACAAACTGTTGGGAAAGAGAAATACTGAAGCTAAAATGTTAGTATTCCATTGTAAATACTACTGAATGCACGAAAAACATTGTTTTCAAAATTAAGAGATGTTACCTGTTGCCTGTGATATTCACTTCCTTTCCAATCGTATGTGCCTCGAACTGTGTCAAATATGAACTTCTTTTTAACAGTTCCCAGGCTGGATGGCAGACATTTACATGCAGTTCTGCTGCATGCTGCATTAATCAAACGTGTTATGGATATGCTAATTACATCTCATCTCACATTTTCGTTTTACTACAATGTTAAATGTGTAGAGGAGGCCGTGTCAAGTCATGTACCCATACAGAGCAGGTTTCCATTTAATGGCACCCCTGAAACTCTTTGCAGAGATGCAAAGCAGCTTCCTAATTGCCACTAACTCATTTCGAACCCAGTATACATTTACACCAAATGTCAAGGGAGCAATAAGCAACGGATAATCATAACCTCATTAACATGGAATGGCAGATACCGTCACAGAATTGACCCACTTATCACTGCCACACACCCAAATCATATTTTTGTACGAACAACGTTCTACGCTCTGTTCTTGTAATGAGTTACAGCCGAAGCCGGTTGTTGTCTTCAATTAAATTCAACAGGCATTCATTTGAGTGATATTACTAAATTGCTGTACTACGGAGAAAGGGATCATGTTTTTCCGTTGTCAGAAGAAAAACAACCCTTAATATTTGTGGGCTGGTACAAGAATGCAGTTTGTAACAGTTATAAAAGTACCCATATGGAAAGCCAGAGCAAGAGCACACCAATTTTAAACAAAAGCAAGAACAAAGCCAAAGCCAATGATCTGTCTTCTTAGTGAAAGTATTTCTTTTTTGATTGGCGAGCTTGTCGCTGTGTAAATGTGTGAGTGAGCATATAGGCGGTTAAGGAGAATACGAATGGTTGAATGGGTGATTGAGTACTTGAATTGATGAATCTGTCATTCACTCACACCTTCATTCATCTGTGTCATTTTCGATTGATGATACCATCAAATTCACACACTAGCCTCATCATCTATCCTTGCAGTTACCAAAACAGTCACCCATGTATTTCATCTTTCACTCATCTATACTCTTCCTAGTAAGTTAAATATTCAATCCATTGAGTCATTATTGTTTTCATCTACTCACATACCCAAACAATCAGAAAGATACATTTTAAAAACTATGTAGAAGACAAGCACAGTTAGTTCTATCTCAGTAAGCTGAAGGTAAACTGCTGACTGGACCTTTCAGAGAGTAGATGTTCGCTGAACTGTGGGAGAGGAGGGGGAGATTTACTGATATTTGCCCTGTGTTTGCATCACAAAAGTGCCACTAGCCAATGCAAAATGTCAATTTTGAATTTTGTTTCCAGCTCAAAACCTTTTTGTGTTGGAAAGTTGCCTGAAAGTAACATAAAGCCATGATATGTGCTGCGTTGCATCACCTTACATAACAAAGTGTTCCATGGCTAGTACATGGGAGTTCCCATGCAACCACTCATAGTTTTTGATGCAAAGCCTTATATACTAACAATAGAAAACAAGTTGTTTTTGCCAAAAATAACATATTTTCGAGAGTGGCATTACCATTGACAATTCGTTTTGTTTTATTTCTGCAAACTTTTGCTATTTCGTATACAGCATACATCCAAAGTTTGAAAAGCTTTAAAGTGTATCTAGGCATAGCATTGTGTACTGGAAGAGTACTCTTCTAGTACCAAAGTTAAGCTAGATATCACTTACACATCCTTATACTATGGTTCAAATGTGTGCATGTGGCATTAGACAGACAAATTGTGCACCAGTGCTAGGGAAAAAGCAGGATAGTGTCATATCTATCAAAGTAAAGATGTATCTTTACTCCCTCTCCTTCTCAAAAAATGCAGCACAGCAAACATGGTTGCTGAACGGCATTATCTGACATCTTTATAAATCTGTGCACTGGTCTTCTCTCAGACGTAATTGCCACTTGTGCCATCCAAAAGGGAGGTAGTTGTAATCTGGTCCTTCATGGCAAAATGCTAATTGGGTCCTTCCAGTGAAAAGTAGTATATCAGACAAAACTCGGCTCTAACTGCAGCATATACTGCTTCCACAAAGAGAATAAGCATACATTGGGCATAATACACAAACTAAACTTACACTTTTTGGTAGGTTCACAATTTTTTACATCTATTTAGTATATGTAGGGAGGGTAAGCAACCTTCATGTGTGTCTTTTGGATTCAATGAATTATATGATTTTAAAAATTTTACCTGCACCACATGTGGTTTTAAGGCTAGTTACACACCCTTCATCACACTGTTAATTTCTTTAAGTGTCTAAGGACAGGTATGAACAACAATGAGGTAACCTTGAGGGATGTAAACCTTAAGGGTTTCGTAATTAATACTAGGTCACTACTTAAGCATAAAATTGGATTAGTTAAAATTGACACTTACTTACAGCCCGGACAGGGTGTTTATTATGGAGTCATGGGACAATGGCACTTCTGGTCCTGACTTATTAGACGCTATCCCACCAGGATATTCAATCCTTAGATAAGGTAGGGTAGGCAGACCGGAAGGAGGACTGGCTATCAATCAATCAATCAATTAGTATTTCTAAAGTGCGGCTAGTCACCAGTGGGCTATTAAATATAAAGTACAGTATCAGTGTAATTTGGAGACCATTCAAGGTACTTGTGAGGTGCTATATTTTACTATGTCACCTACCATCTCCTTTGCTGGAATGCTAGACTATAGACATCCAAAACAACTTGTTCGATCTAAATGGCACATTTTACAGAACCATACCTAGTGAAAAGTAATGTCACCATTATCAGTGACTTCAATTTTCATTTGGAGGACACCGTTAATAGGGCCCTGGGCTTCCACAGTTGGTTATGGCTCCTACCCACATAGCAGGACATACCGTAGATGGGCTTTTTGCCACTGACTCCCGACTGTCAGTACATAAGGTGCTTCCTCTTAGTTGGTCGGACCACAGGGCAGTATTTTTCGTACTTACCCTGTCACCCTACCATAATAAGGATACGCTCACCAATATTAAGACCTCCAGAAGGAATTGAAAGGGAGTTTCAGTAGAATCGTTTGCTAGTGCTCTTAGAAGTAAGCCTTATACTGACCATGAGGATATGGCTAGAGGGCAAGGGGATTTCTCAGGTTGGTTATGCTCAGCAGCCGATAAGGTTGCACCCATACGGGACATCAACTTCCGGAGAAAAGTCCTATTGCCCCCTGGTTCATAGAACATTTAAGGCTTCTCAGACAGACTTGTCAATGCCAGGAATGTGCCTGGAGGAAAGACTATGAGGAACAGAAAAAGTCTTCATATAGATTTGCTATTAGAAATCCTAAACTAGCTATCAGAGAAGTAAAAGCTATTTACAGTACTAACAAAATTGAGTCGACCAATTCCTCAAAAGAACATTTTAAAATCATTCACCAGCTATCTACACCTCCTGTCCTCCACGAAGTAGAGGGCTCACAAGAGCTCTGCAATAAGTTAGCAGATTTCTTTCAAATGAAAATTTCAAATATCTACAAGGGGTTTGAGGCCCCTAATATAAATGTTGACTCCGCATCGTTTCTTAGCTTGGAGCTGCAGTCATACTCCTCATAATCCATTGAGAATAAGGAAAAATATATGATGATGCTTTCTGGTTGTCCTCTTCTTACACCTGGACTTGTTAAGTCACATCTCCTCAACACTAAATTAGGAACCCCTCTTGAACCATGCACCCTAAAAATTCTGCAACTGTTAGCTGGTACAGTAGTTCGACCTCTATCATCCATTATGAATAAAGCCATCATCTCAAGGTGCTACCCCCGTCTATGGAAGGAGGCAGTGGTGAAGCCACTACTCAAGAAGCCCAATCTTGATCCTAATGACCTCAACAACTATTATCCTATTTCTGTGTAGCTGGCCCCAGCTAAGATCTTGGAGAAACACCTCAATAGCTACTTGATGGGTTATGTGGAGGAACAGAGTCTATTGGATGTTTCGCAGTACGGTTTTAGAAGAAATCATAGAACAGAAACAGCACTGATATCTACTAAGGATAGTATCAGATTCTTAGTGGATACAGGGCAGGCCACTGCCTGGATCCTTTTGGATATCTCTATGGCCCTTGATACGATTTCACCAACCCTGAAGGCTGAACACCTACAGGAACTGGGAATTAAAGATAGGGCTCTGAAACTTCTGATTTCATTTCTTACTGGCAGATCTCAGAGGGTGTTTGTGAACCAGTTCTAATCAGACCTATACTCCCTGCTGTGTGGGGTGCAGCAGGATTCATCTTTGAGTTCCACACAATTTAATCTTTAAGTCTCACCACTTTCTAGGCTCATATGCTCTTTTTGGGTACAGACTGTGGTATGCTGACGACACTCAGATAATTGTGTTGATTCCAAAAGATACGGATGCCCTGCAACCAATTTCAATAATTGCATGACGGCAGTGGCCAGGTGGATGGGTAATAATTATTTGAAGTTAAACAGTGAGAAGATTGAGGTGTTGCTCTTTGAAAGTCAATCCATCATTCGTAACAATAATTAGTGGTCTGTCATGCTGGGTACCCTACCTATTTCAAGAGACACAGCAAAGAATCTAGGTGTTATCCTGGATAGCGAGTTGTCACTAGCCCAGCAGGTCAATCGTTCTGTGACCACCTGCCTTTTGATTATTCGAATGCTGAGGAAAATCTTTGTATTGTGCATAAGGTCCTTTATCAGGTCAGTCTGGATGGAATTAAAGTAATTTTTCATTGATATACTCCTATAAGAAATCTCCACTTGGCACATCATAATTGGATGATTGTACCCAGAGTTGGGAAGAGGAGATTGGGAGGCAAAGATTTCTCCGGCCCCACAGCAAAACTCTGGAATGCTCTTCCTTGCTACCTCACCTGTCTGAAGCTGCATTCTTCCTTTAGGAAAACATTAAAGACCTGGCTGTTTATGTTGTAGGAAGCTTTAGCTCCTGTAGCATCTTTTGGAACCCACCTATTGCCAAGCAGAATAGCAGGACTTTAGTGTCTTGACACCTAAGGGCATTTGTTGAGCTCCTACAAATCTTGTCCATATCATATCATATGACTACAGAGCCTCTGCACTTGTGGGAGAGACTCCACATGTAAAAGGATAGGGAGTCATAAAGATAGTACTTGTAAAATTGGTTTGTGAATTCCAGAAAATCGCAACCTACACAAAAGTGTAAGTTTACCTTTGTGAATCAGGCCATATATGTTCCAATAGGTGACCACCAATAGTGGAGAAGTGGTATACCACAGAGGTTAATCGGGTGGATAAAAGAGGCACAAACCCATTCTAGAAAACCAAAAGAAAACAGTGAAATGTCATCTGCAAATGCAGAAGATGTGTAACCGCATTAAACAGTAGTATACTACATAATGTGATATGGCTCTCTTATTAAAGATTACTATTTGTGTCTGTAGGGTTGGGCTTCCTCAAAGAATAATCAGATTTTTTTATTAGCCCATAACCGATTTCTTTTTTGACAATGATGAAGAAGAATATTGGTGATAGTCCAGGTGAAGGCATCTTGTAATGTTAATGTCCAAAGCACGTTTCCCCAATGCCTACAGTTAACTCTGTCCTAGTTTACAAAGGTGTTTCATGCCCGGTGAAAATCCCAAACTGCTGATGAAGCCAGCTTGAAGTCACATTGAAGAGCGGATGAACTGCAGGCAGTGTGTGCCACTGCTGATGTTTATTTAGTCATCAGCTGGAGATATGTGTGTTGGGGCCAAGGTATCACATGCATAAAGTGAAAAAGCAATCCTTCCAAATGAGCATCACTTACCTGATGTTGAATCTTTAGTGCAAGTGTTAATGTACCCAAATAAGCCTGATAATGCCACATAATAAATGAGAGAAGGGCTGCTGTAGATGCCCAAAGTATTTTAATTCCCACAAATTATTTCAATAGATTCAGTGGAAAGCACCTCAGTAACTGCTTCTGGCTTCCTCCTGCAGTGGGATTCCATGAGTTATGGCTGTTTTGTTTTGTCACTGGGCTCACGGTCCTATAGATACTTTTTACAGTATCCACAATGGAGCCTCAAAGCTCAGTGAAGACTGATGGAGGGTGACATTCAGTATGTTTCCAGGTGCCTTAATACAAACTCTTTTTCTGGTGATATGCCCATTGCAGACTCAAATATAATGTAGTGAAATGTCTTTTCTTTCAAAACTCCAGACATCAAATGGCTGGCCTTGACTAAATTGTTAGTGAGTCTGACAACAAAGCCAACTGCTGAAGGTTACAGTATCATTGTTCAACTGTTAGCATGCTGTTTTTATCCAGAAACAGATGACACTACAACACACTAACGGCTGAGTGGGTTTGACCTAAAGTCCCCTTCTATTCAAAGGGATATTATTATTATGACCTTTTATTTTTTGTCATTGCAGCCTGTTGGCAGATAGGTTCATCTGTTTCTAGGCCAGACCTAATCATGCCATTACTTTGCTAAATTTCACAAAATGACAACTACCTATTACTAAGTGAATCTGGTTATAGTTGAAAAGCATACCACCCTGGTTGAAGTGATGTGACTAACTGCTTGCAATCTTTGAGAGTGACTTAAGTCTTTATTCCATTATTCTATGCTATGAAAAATGTCCCATAGCCATGCGAACTAACCATTGCACCCTTAATCAGCTAAAAGATAGTGTCACAATAGGATCCAAATGTCCAACTTTTATTTTGATGGTCAAGCTCAAGACTTTCTCCTCCAGAGATTAGAGGGTTTGAGGTAAGATTAACAACTAAATTATGGATTCAAACAAGGATGCTACAACTAGAAAAAGCATGGTTTAAGCTAAATTTCATAACAAATATTGGAGAAGAAAGTAGTGCTAAAAGCAGTAGGTCAGCTGCTGAGATGGCTGAATAAGTAGAATGATCAGAGCTAACAAATACAGCTTGAATCAGGCAAGATATGCTCAGCCTTTCACTCTTCTGAAGTTGGCAAGATAAGAACTGTAAATTTGGTACTAGGAACATTTGCAATTTCCAATGCTTAGAGGTGTGATATGAAATGCTATCAAAACAATCACTGTTAAAATGGTAAAGCATAAGTTCAAACATTCTCATGAAAGGCAACGGGCCAACAATGAAAGTCGGGGAACTTTCAGTAGGATATAAAGGATATAAGTAGTAAGCATGAATATGTATCAATTATTCCCTGGTAAGTACAATACTCTATGTCCTTCTCCCTTGCTTCATTCATTACATTATCAGGAGTGCCTGCCTCCTTCCAGACCTATGAGTAAATCTAGTGAATAAATCCCACTCCATACAACCTGTTTTACCCAACCACTGGACAGAAAATTCCTATGTCAGTCTGGCTAGAGGGGTTTGGAGGAAGAGGGGGAATTAATGAAGCCAGGGAGGACTCAGAGTTATACTCTAGAAAATACAAAAGTATTCCCAGCTGCCCCACATAATCTATCTTCTTCATTCACTTTTTACATTGAAATCTTTATGAGGAGAAGAGCAGGACAATTTCTTCTCAGACTTTTAAGAGTTCCAGCCAAGTCTGTTCCAATTACTTGAAGAATCTCCTTGGTACAGGAGGGCATGCTTTCTATCTTTGATCTCCTTTGTAATCATCACATCAAGTTGATCCCCTAACCCCTTTTTTGCCTTCAAAAGGGTTTTAAAAATAGATTTCTCAGATGAGTTAGCCTTCCGGTCCCTCACCCAGAGATTCCTGCTGAGGAAAATGGTGCCCCTGAAGGTAAAACTGACATTAAACCAAAAGATTAACTCAATCTTCTCCTTTTTGCATGCTAGTAGATATGCTTTCAAGAGATTTGACTAAAATCTCCACTGATTAAACAGAAGAAGTGCAGCTCTCGCTCACCTACGCAGTAGGCTATTTGCTGCAAAAAGCTTTTTCAATGGACTGTCCACTTTTTTGTCCACAAAATAAAAAAGGAAAACAATCCTCTGAATTGACCCAGGTATTTCAAATCAAGGTCTATAGGATGGTGCGTGTGTGTCTGTTCAGACAGTCAGACACATGATTTACTGTATTGCCAGAAGATAGTGAACTTGACCAAAGATTTAGCTTTCACACAGAACTGCAGGTTTGTGTCATGACTTGTTGATGTTGTGTGTATCTGTGAAGGAGTTGGCCCTCAGCAGATCACCAGGACAGATCAAACAGTGAGCCCCCTTTATGCCGGCAATGAATTTTACAAATATGAGTGGCCTTCAACCACAACTTTACAGCTCTCTGCTTCGTGTGAAGGTGAGGCACTGCTGGGACTATCTTTAACTGCAGTTGTGGTCTGCCCCACTTTAAAGGCAAAAGCCGGAAGCTTATAAAGAAAAGTGGAAAGGGATTAAACGTGCCTGACCTAAGGAAAAGACATGAAAGGCATAGGAAGCAACTGGCACTGAGGGGTGTCCATTGCCAGGAAATCTCTATTCACCAGGTTCTGATGTTGGAGAAGTTGCAACTGGAGGAGATGAGTCTTAGCAGAAAGCAGTGGCAGTGTCAGCAGAGGCAAATGAGGGGCGATGAGAGCTGAGATGGCACCAAGGAGAGCTGGATCATCAGAAGCTGGACCTAGAGAGGAAGCAGCAAGAAGCCACAGAGGTGACAGTGAGGAGCAGAGGCAACCAGCAGCAGGAGCCGGCAAAGAGCAAACAGGGCAGCAGTGCAACGCACCATGCATTGGCTCTGTGCCACTATCGTGGAGCGACTGCCCAGTGGCTGAGGCCACAGGCGACAGCAGCCCTTTTCTGGTGGCAGTGCCAGCCCTTTGCCCTATGCCGGCCCCCTCCTTTTCAAACCTTTCACCTCTAAGAGGCCAATGGCAAACCAACACAAATCTACTTGTCATTGCCATCTGCTATCTTCCATCTGCCATTGCGACCTTCCTACATGAAATGTACCATCCCCTTGGACCTGACCTCCGACCCCTCTGACCACAGCCAGCATTGGAGATCAAGGGAGGCTGTAAGTGAGTACGGGCAGGTGAAGAACAACTGGGACAAGAAGGACTAGTGGAGGAGTGCTTCTACCCTAAGGCTCTGAGGGCTTAAAGACTTGAGGGCCGTGGTGGAGAAGTGAGGAGAGGAAACAGGCTTAGTAACCATGGCTACCACCAGGAAGAATCGGCCGGCAGAAGGTCAGTGCAGCTTGCACAGCAGTAAATCCACTCCCCCTCCCCCTGTAGCCCAGCACAAGCCATTATTGCCAACTCATTGTCTTCAACCGGCCTCTTGTTACCGGTGCCAACCCACCCGCTCCATCCACTTAACTCAGGGACTTAAGGATTCCTAAAGGAAAGAGAATAAAGAAAACAGCATCCAGCGCTGGAAGGGCTGGCAGAACTAGTCCAATAACACATTACTAACATTGTACTAAAAAGTTGCAAAAACCTCCCAAAATCTCCAAATTTGCTATATCTGTACTGACAAGCACCCCTTAACCATGCTTTTGCCCCCCCCCCCCCAGCATAGGTGGAGAGGTGGGGATCTAGGAGCAAACATCAAATGACCTTGACTGGGTGAAGGACTTCAGAAGGGCTCTATTAGTGCACTATTAGGCAGCTGGCTGTGTGTGTTGTGCCCCCCTGGAAGATGCAACTGGTGAGGTGGTGCTTTAAGGAGGAGATCAGCAACCCACCTCTCATGTTGCGTGCAACCTATTAACCCCATCTAGCTCCATCTCACCTTAAAGAACCCAGGAACCAATGAGAGAGAGAAGAGCCTGAGTAATGCACAATCAGGCAGACAGCTCCAAAAATTAGGTCAGGAAGCGTGAGACAGACGGACTCTTTAACAACCAATAAAAGGGAAAGCTCCTGCAAAGGAACTAACAAAGTAGCCAAAAAAAAGGATCCTAGGTAAGAAAAAGGATTCTCCCCCTCCCCAACTCTGGTAGCCGTAGAGCCGGCAGCAACTACTATGATGCTTCAGCCAAAGGTCTATACAAAATTCTCCTGTGAGGAAAATGTGGGGCTGTGCTATCCTCAAGCATTGAGGGCCTTAACAGGCTTCAATCTGCCTTGCAACCAGCAGTCATGAACCACAGCAACCCCCCAGTTCCTAACACAAGAAGGAGGATACAAGGAGGAGAAGATGAAGGGGAAAGTTTGCTGTTCATTGAAGTCTTCTTAGAAGTAGAGGCCTCCTGCAACCAAAGGACGATCAAGACCCCGGTAGAGATAGGCTCGCTCTCCCCAGAGCAACCCACAGCTAGGACTGCCCAAAAAATGCCAGCCAAACAGAAGGAAAATCACAATGATACAATACTTGCAGTGGCAGCGAAGGACTCCAACAGTTGTCATCTAATCGGAGCCAAACACCGCCAGGCCAGATTTCCAAAGATGCCATTCATCTACATAAACCACAGTAGAAGAGGAGAAATCAGCATGCAGTGCCAAAGATAAAGACCTCCCCTCAAGGAAGCAAGAGAGGGCTGACGTTGAGGCTTCAAATGATGATACATTAAATATATCACAAGAGTGGGAAGAACTAGTGGCTTCATATACGCTATCTCTGGGGAAGGACATCAAGCTGACAGGAGACATAAACACAAACACAATGGACAAAAAAAAGGAAGGGACAGTCAACATGGTCCTCCCTGTTAAACAGTATGCAGCTGCCCATAAATGCAATGCAATTTCAATCTGACAAAATGGACATGCAACTATCACTGATTCACACCATGGCTTTACTTGTGTCAAGCATTGACACCAAGTTGTCCGACTTGACCAGCCTGATCAGAAAAGCCCAGGCCAAAACGCAGCCAACACAAGTATGCTGCAATTGCAACTCAATATTCGACAAACTATCAACACTCGCAGCTGTAATGGGGGATCTTCTATCAGATAATAAAGAAGTCACCCCCAGAAATAAGGGAATAACTCAGGCAGCCCTGATACACATTGAAGGAACATCCAATCAAACCTCTGGGACAGAGGAAAAAGCAGAGAAGAAGCAAACTAATGGAGAAAAAGATCTAAAGCAGAATGAAAGCACGCAGATGCATGCAGACATTAACAACCAAGAGAGTGGCCAGCTTCTGCCTGGTGGCATGGACTAAGCAGCACCCAGAATGGAACCCTTCAAGGTAGAACAGTCTCCGAAGGTATGAGCCAGTCCACTAGCAGCATGCACTGTGAAAAAACACTGAAGACAGAAGAGGAAGGGCAGGAAGAGGGTGACCTATATTAGAACTTTCTTCCACACAGGACCCTCAACATCTGATACAGGTTGCAAAATGGAGAAGGAAGTCAGTGAAGGAACCAGCAAAAGGGGAGATAACTGCACGCAGAGTGCTCTAAATGAGTCAGGAGCAAACCCCAAAGTAATAGAGGAGATCCAACGGATCAGAGGTGAGTATAGTCAAAACATCCAAATAACAAATAGAACGGAGGAAGAGTTAGCAGCCACACCAAGACAACCCCAAGGGCTAACTCTAATGACGAGAGAAACCTCTGAATCTGGGCTGGGATGGCCGCCAACCATGCTGGAAGAGGAAGTATTGACATGCAAAGCCAGCTCTGTTAGAAACTTGCAGCCAGAATCGGAGTCTGTGTCCAAAGGCCAGGAAGACATCCTTAAGAGAGGGAACATTATCCGATTGCTAACATCAATCGCTGGCTCGCAGATTTGAGATCCTGTGACTTAGAAGCAATTGAATTTAAAGACGTCTATCATGGAATGAGACAACAGGGGCAACCTGGGCATCACCAGAATTCGCACAGAGGATCATGAACAAGCATGAACAATTTAATGCCTTGGGGATTAAAGTGATGCCCTACCAAAAAGCTAACTACCCAGAACCCCTGCTTTAAAACTGCAGGCAACAGACAAATCAAAGTCAAAGGTATACTACAACAAGGACACAGCTGGTACTCAGAGGGCCTCGCAGTACAACTCCAAGTCTTAAAGAGGCCTGCAACACTTGGAGGGTGGCTAAAACCTGGTTGGCACCTCAACAACTGGCAATTGGGGCTGGTTAGCATGAACTCTAAATACTTGTGGCAATAGCACCTGACTCAAAAAATAAACTACACGAGCAAACAGCACCACGCTGACTATGCTCCTGGACTGCCAATGGCTTTGGTAGCAAAATAATGGATGCCCAATTGCTTCAGTACTTCCAAAACTTAAATCTCATACTGCTGCAATAAACATGATTAGAACAACCATTCAATATACTAGGTTTTACCACCCACCATCTTGCAGCAGTTAAAATTGCCAAATTTGGTCACTCAAAAGGTGGCCTGGCTGGATATACCTCAACAAAAAGAATCTATGCAGCCAAGGTACTGTACATGAAGACAACCTCAACAAATGCCATATTAGCACTCAAATAGGAGGTAACAATAGCAATCTACAACTAGTGCTCCTAAATGTGTACCTGGACCCATGCGACAAGATAAATGGAGCAAAACTGCTGAGGGATGCCACGCCAAAATTCATTTTATCAGGAGACTTCAACATGCACCTGCTGGGTCCAGCAGAAGATGTTCTATTTCTGGATAAGCAATTTTCTACATGGAATATTCCACATCAGGAAAGTGGGAAACATATCTAGCGCAAAATCTGCAGCAAGATCTGGAACATCTAAAACTCTGTGCCCTAAACGGGTGCTTCTCAGGGATTGCTCCCAGGAGCCCTCTTTCACAACACATCAGTCAGCACTGCAATAGATTACACCTTTGTAACTCTTCCCCTGGTCTGTAAGGTTGTAGATTTTGGGTTTGGGGCAATTGGCCTCAGTGACCATCTACCACAAGAAACCATAATGAGTATACAAGGAGCCATCTTAAACTGCCCAGCGGAAAATCCGAGCTCCACCTACTCAGTAAACAACAAAAGAAGCAAGTGTAAAACACAACACCTAGACTGACTGTTGGCTGCTGCAGAGCAGATCTGAGAAGAACAGCGTACAGGTGGGTCAAAAGCAACCACCAGCTGGGAAAACCTTTTGGATCATTGGACGAAACTAATTCACTGATCAAAAGCCCTCTAATACCTTCAAGAGGAAGAACTTATAATGAGAACTCTGCCGCAATCAAAACTATGCCCTCTACCGGGCTTTTTATCTCACAAAACAGACAAAATCAAGATCATAAAAAAGCAATAAACAGAGTACTAAGGAGGCTTTCTCTACCTGGCCCAAACAAGAACATCCTAAAGGAACTGAAGGAATTAAAGGCAAGTAAGAAAAAAATAACATGGCAAGTAAAGAGGGAAGCCGAAGAGGTGTTCTGGGCCAAGTTTCACCACGATATAAACAGTAACAACAGCACAGATTTTGAAGAACATTAAACCTACTTAAATATGCAGTTCATGGTGTACACTCCCACTTGACAAAAGAGTCCTAGGTTAACTTTATTATGCTACATTTTAAAGCGGCCCCTTTTGGATACAAGCACTGAAGAATGGAACTAGGTTGTATGTACGAAGGAGATATTAACTGTACCAAGACAATTACAATTTCCGCAGAACAAATCAAGAGCCGGATAACCAAGGGTAGAATAGATGGAGTACCAGGACCTAATGGGGTTTCTCGCTCTTATTTAAACTGGACTACTGGGTGGAAGCACTGAAACCAGTATTTGAGGAAGTCCTCCAAACTGGAATAATTCTAGCATCCTGGTGGGGGTCAATAATCTCCCCAATCTCCCCAATCTTTAAGAAAGGAGGCAAGAGTGAGTCAAAAAACTACAGATTAGTTGCCTTAATAGACAACAATGCCAAATACTATACTGGGCTCATCGGATAAGAAATAAAGGACTGGGCAACAGAAAAAGCAATAATCCCCCTCAACCAAACAGGATTCAGCAAGGACATGGGTACTAATAAAAACATGCTAACTCTCCCCCTGCTGATTGATGCCGTTAAGGCTGTCAACCTCCCGCTATACCTTTGTTTCATTGATTACACCCCAGCATTTGTCCATATAGACAGGGATATACTGTGGGACAAGCTAGCAAAAAACAGACATCCCTTCTGGACTCTTAAAATAGTTGATCCTGCTACATAGAGGTACCTTGGTTCAAGTGAAGCTAGGGATGGGTGAATACCTGACAAAAAGGATCCCAACCACCAAGGGGCTGAAACAAGGCTGCCTGGTAGCCCGGATCCTCTTTAATCACTTCATGGCAAACTTCTCAACTGAATTAGACAAATACAACCCAAATGCATAGGTTTGGCGGGCGCAGCCTTTCAAATTTACTCTAGGCAGATTACCTTGTGCTAATCAGCACAACTCCAGTTGGTCTTCAGAGCCTTCTTGACACAACCCATGACAATGCCGTTCAAAACTAAAGTCATGCAGCTGAATCAAAGCAAAACAAACCGGAAGCACTGCTTGCACCTGGCATATCAAAGGCTGAAAACAGTTAATGAATACAAATACTTGGGGGTAATAGTAGACAGCAAAGGCACGTTCACAACTCATAAAGAGACATACAATCGAAGAGGATTGGCTGTGGCTGTTGCACTAAAAAACCTAAAGAACCAAACTGCCGGACCAAGGTGCACCCCGATCATTCAGGTAATACAAGCAAACCTTATCCCAACTATCACCTATGAGAGTGAATGTATGAGGGGCAGGGATACTAGCACCCTGAATGGAGGCCCTCAGGATGATCTTCAGACTACCAAATTACACTTCTCCAACACAAATGAGACAACAATTCAGCTTGCAGTTGCAACACTTTGCCTATGTAAAAAGCTGGTATAAGATCAAGAGTGCAGAGCCAGGGTCCCTAAATGCTACCCGTGGAACCAACTAATGACCAAAGATTCAGGTGCAGCAAAAAGGTACCTACAAGAGTCACTAGAGTTTTGGGGCTCAATGGCTTCTCGGAAACCCCAGGGACATAGGGTAACTTTAAAAAACTTGCAACTAAAGCCTTCAAAAGGGTCTTGTTGCTAGACGATAAAGTGGAACTTTCAGAAAGAGCCCATAGATGACTCACTCTGCAGAGCTACCTCAGTGGCACACTGCAATCTTACTTAGGTGTATCATTCACGAAAGGATTCAAGGATAAATATCTCTGGTATTACCTCAGCATACTCCCTGCTCTTCCCCATCTACCCCATGAAAATTACCTCAGGCGCTCAACAGCTGTCCACTGTGCAGGGCACTGAAAGAGGACATGTTGCACGTAATATGTATATGCGAAGATCTCAGACACTAATAGACATTGCTAACTAAAACACTTTTCAACGCAAAAAGAATAAGAACATACAGACAGGCAGTGAAAGCACGTTTTGCTGGTGAAGACATTCAACTGGTCTGCCGACTTGTCAATTTTTTTAGCAATCCTTGAAGAGATAATACAGTCACCAACCACATTGTCTGCTGCTAATCAATCCACATAAGGGGCTTGCTCGTACCTAATAGGCATGTTCAATGTAACAGGAATATTAAAGTACTGACAACTCTGCAGGAGGGATCCCTCTGCCACACATAGCTGCAAGATTGAGGAGACAACTAACAAGAGTAATCCTCAGACTATCAAGAGCTGGCTAGGGCTGTGTCAAAGCATTTTACAAGCTTCTACTAGTGGCTTATCATATTAAATGCCGATTGCACAACCACTGGTCTGTTAGTTATACAATTAAATGTACATCATCAGACTGTTATCAGATTTTATGCATCACAGCTGAACCAATACGCATCTAGAAATTTTACCTGCAGCTAAGAAGCTGATAAAAGCATATTTGTTTGGAGTTTTCTGTATAATGGTTTTTACCTTAGGGCAGTCTTATATGTGTAATTAGTCTGTTTTATATTTTATTTCAATGGTCTAATTAAACATGCAAATAAAGATTACTACTATAGGATGGCATCAACCTTAAGCAAATGTGGGAGAACCTCCCCGGCAATCTTCACCACATGCAACAGTTGAAGGAAGCTAGGGATTTTAGGGTGCTGTGCATCCTTCCATTCTCAAAAATCATGTGCTTCAGTTTGCCATTCATAGGTAGAGCCAAAGATGGTGGCCTATCACATTGAGGAAACAAATGCCCTTGAGCCCTAAGCTCAAGGCTAGGAGGGATCCACAATTTGTGTTTTATATGTTTTAAGGCCTGAAACACCTCCTCTCTTCTGAAATATTTTCACAGAAAAAATGCAGGGTGTTTCTCCTTCTAAATCAGAGGAAAGATCATCTTCATAAAGATCTCTATTCTTGCTGCTGCTCTGCCCTTAGCTGCCTTCATGCTTCCCTGAGGCAAAAACTTTAGCAGCATCTTCTTCAATCATTTTATTTATCTCTGTGCCTCTCATAATGCCTGGACTTTTAGGCAATGCAGAATAAGAGTGCTTACAAACACTGGCTTTCTTAGTCATCAGTTCCATCACTAGAAGAAGGAGAAAAGTGCTTTCTCTTACTTTCCCTATTTCCCTCCATGTCGCAAACACAAATGTACCATTGGCGAAAGACAAGCCCCATGAATGTTTAGGATCCATCAATAATACATTTATTCATGAATGGGATTTTACAGTCAACTTGTCACAACACAAAAATTATTTATACTTAATGAGGGAACGCTGCACTGCCCTTGCTAAGTTATCCGAATATTGCATAACCTCAGACAGAAATAAGGTGTCGGAAACAATGTTTACATATGTATCTTCCCATTGAATGTATTAATAAAAGATCCACACTCAATTGGACAATATTTTGGTAAATGGGTTTTGGGATAAAATAACTCTATTTTAGCTAATGATATTATGACATATACCATACCCAGAGCCGATAATACTTACAAGGCTCACTTGAGGACTATGTTAACAGAGTTATCTTCGAGAACGTGGAAAGCCAGGGTCATCCGGATTGTAGGGGAAAAAGAAGAACATTGTGGAATCCTCAAACGTGAAGTTGTAAGTAATGTTTAAACATTTGGAGGCGGTAAACCATCAATAAGTGTCAATAAGGAGTGAGGTAGCTTGTATCCTCTGGTTTTCCTACTGGCCAAAAAGGCCTTAGCATCCACTGTTTCAGAGACAGCACTGTGGGGTCATTGTTATAGCTGCAACACCAGCATTGACAGAGTAGAGGACAGAAAGTGTTGGAACATGAAATCTAGATGCCAAATTTGTTGTTACTAAGACAAAGGATGTGAAGCACCCTCAAATGAAAATCAGGCAAGAACCCTCCCTCCTCCACTGTAGAAAGTGATTAAAGAACCTTCTCTTCTTCTCTTCGAGCATACATTGCACTACATGAACTTTCTGCTAGGTAATCACCTGATAAGTGCTTCTTAATCCACATCATCTTTTCATATCTCCCCTGGATGGCTCCTCCTGATATGCTTAGGTCTTGTCCACCCATTCTATTTTCTGTGCTCTCAATCTCTGTGCTTACATTCTCTTACTTGCCCAAAACCGTCCACAGTGACCCTAGTGTAAAGTAATATCATCTCTTTTTTAAAGGTCACACCCAATAGATTTTGTTACCTCTTAAATTCCTACTCTGCATAGAAAAGGAAAACAAGCAGGTGATTCCCAACTCCCACTAAAAAGTGGTGTTTAGAAACCAACAGATTTGTCAAATAATCTTTTACTCATAAAAGGTATACATGGTGAACCCAAGAGTGGGTATACATAAACATCTTGTTTTTTTTTTTTGTATTAGTATTTATTATGTGACAATCTTATAACAAACTGTATGAAAAAAAATGATCACCACCATATTAACATTCTCAGCAATAATGATTATTAAATAAATATAATTGACAAACATGGATTAAAACATATGCCTAAGAAGATAGTTTAAACATTATTATTATTATTATACCTTGTGGTATAATTCTATGGTTGAATTTGCTGCCACACCATGTAATACACCCATAGCTTCGGACAAGGTGGTCCAGATTTAAGTGTCCCAACCAAGAGCATGCATCCTAACAACAGGTCTCTCTTTCTTCCCTCCCTAAGTAAATTATATACCTATCTTTCTCATGTATTTATATGAGCTAGGGGTGGACTGACTCACTTCGAACCCTGGGTTTGCAACACCAAGATTCAACTAATGCCTTCATTTGAAGCATTTCAGAACAGCAGAAATATTAGCTCTTGTACACCGTCAGCATAGAACTGACACCTGTGACAAGGCCAGCTTGCAGAGAAGCTTTACACTGGAGCTATTTGTACATTCAGTGAAGAATACATCTTTAGCTAAAGTAACTTGGGGAAGGGTAATAGGGCCATTTTATGCACAGAATATTCTTCTTGCGTAATATAAAAACAAGAACAGTCACATTTAGTTTGACAAACATGGACAATGCTACTATCCATCAAAGTGTCATGTGTAGGAAAGTACCATCTTGCCTGGCGAGTTACCCTAATTTTTACTTGTGTGTCAGTTTGTTTTTGCCTGTCTCACTGGGATCCTGCTAGCCAGGACCCCAGTGCTCATAGTTGTGGCCTGAATGTGTTCCATGTGTTGTGCCTAACTGTGTCACTGAGGCTCTGCGTTATCTCTGCCTTTAAAATTGTCACTGCAGGCTAGTGACACTTTTTACCAATTCTAATTGGCACACTGGAACACACATATAATTCCCTAGAATATGCTACCTAGGTACCCAGGGTATTGGGGTTCCAGGAGATCCCTATGGGCTGCAGCATTTCTTTTGCCACCCATAGGGAGCTCAGACAGTTCTTACACAGGACTGCCACTGCAGCCTGAGTGAAATAACGTCCACGTTATTTCAAAGCCATTTTACACTGCACTTAAGTAACTTATAAGTCACCTATATGTCTAACCCTCACTTAGTGAAGGTTAGGTGCAAAGTTACTAAGTGTGAGGGCACCCTGGCACTAGCCAAAGTGCCCCCACATAGTTCAGGGCAATTTCTCTGGACTTTGTGAGTGCGGGGACACCATTACATGCGTGCACTACATATAGGTCAATACCTATATGTAGCTTCACAATGGTAACTCCGAATATGGCCATGTAACATGTCTAAGATCATGGAATTGTCCCTCCATGCCAAATCTGGTATTGGGGTGCCAATCCCATGGATCCCCGGGGTCCAGCATGGACCCCAGGTACTGCCAAACCAGCTCTCTGGGGTTTTCACTGCAGCTACTGCTGCTGCCAACCCACAGACAGGCTTCTGCCCTCCTGGGGTCTGGGCAGCCCAGTTCCAGGAAGGCAGAACAAAGGATTTCCTCTGGGAGAGGGTGTTACACCCTCTCCCTTTGGAAATAGGTGTTAAGGGCTGGGGAGGGGTAGCCTCTCCCAGCCTCTGGAAATGCTTTCAAGGGCACAGATGGTGCCCTCCTTGCATAAGCCAGTCTGCACCGGTTCAGGGATCCCCCAACCCCTTCTCTGGTGCGAAACTGGACAAAGGAAAGGGGAGTGACCACTCCCCTGTCCATCACCACCCCAGGGGTGGTGCCCAGAGCTACTCCAGTGTGTCCAAGAACTCTGCCATTTTGAATGCAGAGGTGTGAGGGCACAATGGAGGCCTCTGAGTGGCCAGTGCCAGCAGGTGACGGCAGAGACCCCTCCTGATAGGTGCTTACCTGACTAGGTGGCCAATCCTCAACTGAGGGCTATTTAGGGTCTCTCCTGTGGGCTTCTCTTCAGATAATGAATGCAAGAGCTCATCAGAGTTCCTCTGCATCTCCCTCTTCAACGTCTGCCAAGGATCGACCGCTGACTGCTCCAGGACGCCTGCAAAACTGCAACAAAGTAGCAAGAAGACTACCAGCAACATTGTAGTGCCTAATCCTGCCAGCTTTCTCGACTATTTCCTGGTGCATGCTCTGGGGGCTGTCTGCTTTCACCCTGCACTGGAAGCCAAGAAGAAATCTCCCATGGGTCGATGGAATCTTCCCCCTGCTTACGCCGGCACCAAACTTATGCTTCACCGGTCCTCTGGGTCCCCTCTCATCGTGACGAGCCTGGTCCCTGGAACACAGGAGCTGGATCTAAGTGACCTAGACAGTCCAGTGGTCCAACTGTCCAAATTTGGTGGAAGTAAGTCCTTGCCTCTCCACACCAGACAGTAATCCTGTGTGCTGCATGAGCTGCAGCTGCTAGGGCTTCTGTGCACTTTTGCAAGGAATCCTTTGTGCACAGCACAGCCCAGGTCCCCAGTACTCTGTCTTGCATTGCTCAACTCACTGAGTTGACCACCGGCTTTGTGGAACCCTCCTTTGTAGTGTTGAGATGACCGCCATGATCAGTTTTCTTGAACCCTTGTTCAAGTTCTTCTGCGGGTGCTGCCTGCTTCTGCATGGGCTCTCTGTCTTGCTGAGCCCCCCCTCTGTCTCCTCCTCCAAGGGGCGACCTCCTGGTCCTTCCTGGGCCCGGGCACCACCCATTTTCTTTAACCGCAACTTTTGCAGCTAGCAAGGCTTGTTTACGCTCTTTCTATGTGGGAACAACTCTGCATCCTTCAGCATGCCATGGTACATCTGTGCAAAGGAGAAGTTCCTGGCATCTTCCGTTGTTGCAGAATCTTCAGCTTCTTCCACCCGGAGGCAGCCATTTTGCACATTCATCCAGGGTTTAGTGGGCTCCTGCCCCTCCTGGACACTTTCGTGACTCTTGGACTTGGTCCCCTTCCTTTGAAGGTGCTCAGGTCCAGGAATCCATCTTCAGTGCTTTGCAGTCAGTCGTGGTCTTTGTAGAATCTCCTATCACGACTTTAGTGTGTTTCTGGGACGTAGGGTAACTTTACTCCTACGTTTCAGGGTCTTGGGGTGGGGTATCTTGGACACCTTTAGTGTTTTCTTACACTCCCAGTGACCCTCTACATATTACACTAGGCCTGGGTTCCCTAAGTGGTTCGCATTCCACTTTCTTAGTATATGGTTTGTGTTGCCCCTAGGCTTATTGCATCTTATTGTATTCTGCAGTGTTTGCACTACTTTACTAACTGTTTAGTTACCTGATTTTGGTTTGTGTGTATATTTTGTGTATTTTACTTACCTCCTAAGAGAGTATATCCTCTGCGATATATTTGGCACATTGTCACTAAAATAAAGTACCTTTATTTTTAGTAACTCTGAGTATTGTGATTCCTATGATATAGTGCTATATGGTATAAGCGGTATAGTAGGAGCTTTGCATGTCTCCTAGTTCAGCCTAAGCTGCTCTGCTATAGCTACCTCTATCAGCCTAAGCTGCTAGAACACTACTAATCTACTAATAAGGGATAACTGGACCTGGCACAAGGTGTAAGTACCATCAGGTACCCACTATAAGCCAGGCCAGTCTCCTACATCATGCACATTGGTACTGTGAAATACACAAGGTTTGCCACACCCTCACTTTTGCCAGCATCATCCTATGTCTACCTATCTCCCTTCTTTCTCTTTTCATATTTCCCTGCCTCATATCTGCATTGCATATATCACATTGTAGCATTCCTTTAGATTTCTATGTCCAAAGTGTATCAACCCCAAATTCATACATATATATAATGGCTGAGATTATATTTAAGAAACCACAGCTGAGCAGAAGGTTAAGATAAGAAGTAATTTAAGGAAGTGGCAAGAATACAGTGATTCTGGTCAGACTGATTAAAAGCGATCAAAGTATGAGCCGATCGGAGGCAGTGAAGTATTTGAAACGTAGGGGCAGATTTAAGAGCCCCTTGCACCATAATATCGCCACATTAGCGTAATTTTTTTATGTGAATGTGGCAATATTATGGTAAAAACACTGTGCCAGATTTACAGAGTGGTGTAATGCGTCCATTGCACCACTCTGTGACCCCTTGAGCCACAATATGCCTGTGGCAGGCATAATGCATGAAAGGGGGAGTTCTCCCGTTGGGCGTGGGGACAAAAAATGGCGCAAAGAAATCTAAAAGATTCCTTTGCATCAGTTTTTTGGGCATTTTTAACGCCTTCTCAGAGCAAAAAAAGGGGCACACCATTATTTATAACGGGCCCCCATGTAATTTTCAGAGGTAGCGCTAACCCTAGTACATCAATAGCGTCTAAAATTCTGACGCAATTGTCCCCTACCCTGTGCCATGGTGCGTGGTATTTTAAATACGGTGCACAAATGGTGGCTGTAGTGGGGCGCTTAGGGGTGAAACTAAAGCGGCGCTGCACTAGGTGCAGCCCTACATTTCTTAAATCTGTCCCTTAATTTAATGACATGAAACTATATTTTGTTGTAGGTGGCGGTTCACAAACATTTGGAAGGAGCGTATGAATACTTAGAAAAAAAGCATAGTTGCCACAAAGGGGGACCTTGGTTAGGAAAACAGTTGGTCTAGAAGGTCTGGAATGGAGAAATCATTGTCTTTCTTGTTCCCCGTTTGATTGTACCTTTTAATGCTGTTTTCATCTCAATCATAGTAAAGAATTTCAAGAGTTAAAAGAGGTCAATCGTTCTCTTTAATGTAGATTTGATATTTGTTCGGAGAGCTTATCCCAGAGGAAAATTTGGCATACTTAACTAACACTATTTCCAGAAACAGCAGTCTTGGTACCATGGAGGACAAGAATACATTTGTCTCCTCAGTTGAAAGGCGCTATATTTAGAAAGTGTTAGATGGATGACATTTCATAATCTATAGATTAATAAAATTCACAAATTGCATGGTGTACTTTTTCACCATTATGGTCCATCATCATCATCAACTTTATGCGCATACCGGCGGTACTCATAAAAATTGCTTACAACATTTTTTTTAAATAGTTTCAGTTGATACTTTTAACAAATCGTTAAAATACATCATGTTAAAATTAATTGTTGCAATTCAGCGAACTCTTCCGTTAAATGAACAACGGGCTTCAAAGAAAGACCTGTATAAAATAAGCTTTCTCTTAGACCAGCTCTAAAAAGTATGGTGTTTACAGCAATTCATTAAGATGTATTACTATATCATAACATACCTTCCCTTGAATGAGCAGTTAATAGCAGGAATAATCCTACTCGATAGCATACTCATTGCATAATAATTGCAAATGTCCCAGGACCACTCTACAATGACCAAAATGATTTTTACGAAGATACGGTAAGGAAATGCAAATAGAATTTTTCTGACAAAATATTTAAAAAAAGACAAAATTAATCAGAGTTTGCTCTGACCTTTCTCATCTCCCCCACTTCTCGGTCGTGTAAGGCGCCATATCCATTGTCTCCTTCAGGGCAAGATAAACAAAAACTGCACTTGCAACAACATTCCCTCCCTAAGAAACTGTCTTTTTTACTGGAAAAGGGATGATTTTACCCCCTTTTTAACTGTAGGATATATTAAAGCAGGAGAGTCAAACAACTTGAGCGGCCTATGCCTTTTAGGACTGCACCAATCTATGCCAGCCAAGGTTTTGTGCTGCCTCTATTTTTGTGAGGCAGTCAATAATAATACCTCTTTTCAGTCTGGCTGCCGGATTAGGTCAGCCCGACACCCACAATTGAATAGTGGCCAGTTTGATGCGATGCTACAAGTAGGGTAAGCCTAATTCATGATGACAGATACAGTTAGAACTAGCGATAGGCTGGCTCAAACGTTTCCTACAAATGTTATTCTTCTCAAACTGTAGGGAATGACAGGTAGGTTATCCCCAGATCCTGACACCATAACAAGGAATAGAAATGCACTGTGAATTTTAAATATTAATAAGGGGGACCAGAGCCCTTTGACCTGCAGAAACATAAGCACCCCATACTCTTAATTGACCAAACACAATGCCCAAATAGGGGAAGATGTGCTTACCAGTTCAGTGCTTTCCAACAGACACTAAAGAGGGCGTTATGCATCTTAGGCCCATATGCCATAATATGAAATTTACTAAAATTAGTGGTCAGATCTAGATTAGTCATTAAGTCAACAAAGGAGTCCCCCAAACTCCTAAGTGCAATAGGCGTGAGAGGCATGAGGAGTGCATGTTCTGCATAGAGTAATGTAAGTAGGGCCCTGCTGCATATTTTCTGTACATTTTCATAGCCTTCTCAAGAAATGGGGTTAAATTATGAATATATAAAATAAACAACAACGGTGCCATTGTGCAACCATGCCAAACTCCTTGTTCAAGACTAAGGCCATGATTTAAGAAAGTGGCGCTGCACCCAGTGCAGCACCACTTTTCTTGCGCCCCTTAGCGCCCCCCTAACAACACCATGTGTGCACTGTATCTATCATACGGTGCACCATGGTGGTAGTTAGGGGAACTAGCATCAACATTTGTGATGCTAGTTCGGAGCTTTGCAGGAATAGCTAATCCTGCAAAGCCCATTGAGGCCCATTGAAAACAATTGCATGCTTCCTTTTAATGCCTGCTCTGAGCAAAAGTGCCAAAATAAATGATGAAAAGAAATCTTTTAGAATTCTTTATGCCATTTTTTGGCTTCTCTAATGTGGGAATGCACCCTTTGCATACACTATGCCTTGTGCAGGCATAATGTAGCACAAAGGTTACAAAGTGGCACAATGTATGCATTGTGTCACTTTGTAAATTTGAAGCAGTGATTTTGGCCTTGTTTGGTCACATTAGTATAAATAAATTATGCTAATGTGGCGTAAGGAGGCGCTAGGGGCTCTTAAATCAGCCCCTAAATGCCTCAGTGAGCTCTCCATTATGGCAGAACCGTACCCTATCCCTCAGATGCTCATTAAAGAATGCAGAAAATAGACTAGGGCAACATCTAGTCCCATGTCCAACAACACCCTCCATAACTTACTACAGTTGACACTATCAAATGCTGTTGATAAATCAAATAATGCTAACAACAGTAGGCCTAGCATCTGTATATTTCCTTACAATAAGGTGGAGATTAAGGCACTGCTCAACTGTACCTATTCGCTCTTTGCAACCATACAGGGTAGGGTGCAGAATAGTATTCTCCCCTGCCTAATCCTGTACCCTAATAAAAAATAAAAACAACCTACCAAGAATCTTCACTAAAAGTGATAACACTCCAAGCACATGTGCAGTAAAGACTTTTGTCTAAAGCGGGCATTGATACTTGTAAAAAATATTGTAAAATTGTATCTTATGCATTGCCCAGCTGCAAGTAGTCTATCTTTTCAGCCTGCTTTCCATGGAATTTGGGGTTTCTTTGCACCTGCTAAACTGGAGTTTGAATCTTAGGATACTAAGCCACTAATGAAGCAACTGTGATTTCATGTGCCTTTCTTTATAAGTATGGTAATAGTTTGGTCTGTTTGTTAGGCATGTTTGACTCTTTCAAAAGCCAGCAGTAAGTGCACACAAAACATGAAAACGTCTTGAAATTCAAAAACACACATGAATCTATAACAAGGTTGTGCCACTTACACCAGGGGCAAAATGTGACCTGAGGTTCAGCCATATGCCACCAGGTCAAAACACAAAGTGAATTTGTTTTCGAAAATAAGGTATTCAATTGTGCCTTACAACTAAGGGCCCAGCTACATTGGGGGTTATTCTAACTTTGGAGGAGTGTTAATCCGTCCCAAAAGTGACGGTAAAGTGACGGATATACCACCAGCCGTATTACGAGTTCCATAGGATATAATGGACTCGTAATACGGCTGGTGGTAAATCCGTCACTTTTCCGTCACTTTTGGGATGGATTAACACCTCCTCCAAAGTTAGAATAACCCCCATTGTCTTTCATCCAAAAATATAGATTGCATCCCATTTAAATTTGAATCAAGACAATAGTGACATAGGCACCTGAAAATATTCAGAATCCTATATATTTCTAACCTTAAGTTAGCAACACATAGGAAGATCATTCTAACAGCATGATTATCAAGAAACATAAACATGAGTCAAGATGGATTTTTGTTTTATAACTTTCGGAAGGTTGCTGTTTAAGTGTTTTAAGAAAAAAACATGATGCTGTGGAACAACTTCTCTGCACATCCTATGGAAGACAGAAAGAAAAATTTAAAATGAACGAAACCAGAAATTGATTTTTACCTGCATTCATCCCTGGAAGTGTGGAAACATTGTTTACTAATTTGAACAAGTTCTTGCGTACAAGAACGTTCCTGCATGACTGGGAAATTTCCTTTTTCTTCTTCTTAGCATTTTTCTATTGCTAGAAACAAGTGTTCCTGCTGACCTAGTGAACAAGTAATCGAACCATGAAGAGAGAAGCCCAGCCAAAATGTTGAATTCCATCATTAGTCTTGAAGGGTAACTGGTCAGCCTTGCCAGAACTTGCTCAATTAGAAGTGGAACACAGTGGCTGTCAAGCACCTAATCATCTGCAATCCCTAGAATACCATTGGACTTTTAAATTTCTATGAATTCTATTGATGAAAGGGTGTTATTTGTCTTTTGATGCCGCAGTAGGGAATTACACTGTTCACTGACCAGGGTGCAGAGTAGGAGATTGCTGGTACACAATCCTTCTGACACCAGGAAACTTCATAGTGAAGCAGTCTCGGCCCATTGATCACTTCAGCACTGCCATTGTCCCCTCCAAGTCCAAGGATCAAGCTGGTAGGTGGAGCTACAGCAAGGTCTAAGGGCAGATGTTACTTCCTTTTACTGTTAAATTGGCATGTCTACTAGTTTGAGCCAACTTTCACTGATGGTGATGGCTTTCCCGTCCGTCAAGCTCTTAATTAGGCCCTTTATGTTCATTCTCAGCTAAGTGATTTAGGAGCACAATTGTATCCTGCGTACAAGCTTCTCTTGTGCTCGATGCTACAAGCAGGTTATCAATGCATTGCACAATGACTGAATTACAAGACATTTCCAATGTCTCAAGAATTCTCTTCAGCATGTGATTAAAAATGGAAAGACTCTCTGATAACCTTATGGGACTCGGCACCATGCTAAAACTCTGTTTCAAAACACAAATGAGACCAGCAATTGGCTGTCCTCATGCAAGGGAATTAAAAAGAAAGCCTGACAAAGGTACACAACAATGAACAATTCTGCAGTTCACAGAATCTGATAAATTATGGAGGCTGGATTCAGTACCAAAGGACAACGTGGGATAACATTTTTTATGGTTAATTGTATTTAACATGTACGGTTAATTAAAACCATTACATATACATTCAAAACTCTTCAAAAGAGTATGTCCATTAAGTCACCTTTAAAGTAAACAAACAAAAAAGCAGCTAATCGAAATGGGTGTGCCCCACTAGAAAGAAAAATAGTATAGTTTCTGTGTTCACTAAACTGGGCCATCAACTCAAGCGACATATTAGCCTAATAAAATCAGTCAAAATAATATACTCAAAATATTAAAAATTGAGCAAAAGCCTGCTTCAGAGGGGATCCCTTAAAATAATGTCTTCTAAATGAAGTGTAGCTTTCATCAAGTAAACTGGCAAATTGTACTGTGCAAACCACTTGCTAGAAGGTCCTTTCATGTTGCAATTCTCGCGTGTCAAGTGAAGTGCTCTTTACTTGAGAAATTGATCTTGGAGCCTAAGGAGTGTGATATTTTGTAATTTGGTATAGAGTAGCTGGCCTAATCAGATAGTGATGAAAACAAATAAAAATAATTGCAAGTCACATAGTGTAAAGTGGTATGTGCCTGCTACCTCCTAACAGTCGCCAATGCACAGTCCTCGACTGGGTGCATGGATCGGTGAAGAGATCAGACAGGAGCTAGAATTTTCTGGTTCCTTGGTGGTGAGGTTTTAGAATCTCATGACTATGTATGCTAATTGTACCAAGTCCCCTCCTAATAAGGTGATTACAGCTGGCCGTCATGATCTAATTTGCAAGACTTCTAAAGATGGCTGTAGGAATTTTTGCCTGTGTGTTAGCAAGGTAGGACAAGTGCACAATAGATGAAACAATATTTTGTTGATGTATCCACAAATCCGGCACTCTGAGGTGGACCAGGGCTGCTTCCAGGGGGGCACAAGGTCTTTCGTTGAAAATATGGCCAGGCAGATAAGCATTAGGTCATGTTTCTTGGCCTTCGGAGACATGAGAAAATAGATATGGCTGGGGACCCTAAGCAGCCTATGATGGTATGACCACTCACCCATGGTGTTTGCTTACTACAGTGGCCTTGTCTAGGATGATAACAATTGTGTTTTTCTTTCACAAATCTCAAACTATTCAATCAATCAATCAATCATTTGTAAACCGCGCTGCTCACCGCTACGGTCTCAAGGTGTTGAGGGGGGGAGGAGTGCTACTGCTCGAATAACCAGGTCTTGAGGCATTTCCTGAAGGTCAGGAGGTCCTTGGTGTGTCGTAGGTGGGTGGGGAGGGTGTTCCAGGTCTTGGTGGCGAGGTGGGAAAAGGATCTGCCATCGGATGTAGTCCGATGGATGCAAGGGATGGCGGCGAGGGCAAGGTTGGCGGAGCGGAGTTGGCGGGTGGGAGTGTGGAAGGTAAGTCGCTCGTTGAGGTAGGCAGGGCCCGTGTTGTGAAGAGCTTTGTGGGCGTGGATGAGGAGTTTGAAGCTGATGTGCTTGGTGACGGGGAGCCAGTGTAGGTCTCTGAGGTGGGCTGAGAAGTGGTCGCGGCATGGGATGTTTAGGATGAGGTGTGCAGAGGCGTTCTGTATACGCTGCAGTTTCCTCTGGAGCTTGGCCGTGGTTCCTGCATAGATGGCATTGCCGTAGTCCAGTCTGCAGCTGACGAGGGTGTGAGTGACTGTCCTTCTGGTTTCGGTGGCGATCCATCTGAGTATCTTGCGAAGCATGCAGAGGGTGTTGAAGCAGGAAGATGAGACCACGTAGACTTGCTGGGTCATGGTGAGCGATGAGTCCAGGATGAAGCCCATACTGCGTGTGTGGGTGGTGGGTGTTAGTGCGGTTCCCAGGGTGGCTGGCCACCAGGAGTCTTCCCATGCAGAGCTTTTAGAGCCCAGGATGAGGATCTCTGTTTTGTCTGAGTTAAGTTTGAGGCGGCTCTTCTCCATCCAGTTGGCGATGGCATGTAGTCCGTTGTGGAGGTTGGTTTTGGCGGTGGTGGGGTCCTTGGTGAGTGAGAGGATCAGCTGGGTGTTGTCGGCATAGGAGACGCTGTTGAGGTTGTGGGATTGGATGCTGTTGGCGAGCGGTGCCATGTAGATGTTGAAAAGAGTTGGGCTGAGAGAAGATACTTGGGGAATGCCGCATATGGTCTTGGTGGCTTCCGATTGGAAGGGAGGGATGCGGACTCTCTGAGTTCTGCCATTAAGGAAGGATGTGATCCAGTCCAGGGCCTTGTGGCGGATCCCGGCGTCATAGAGGCGAGTGCAGAAGGTGTGGTGGCAGATGGTGTCAAAAGCACCCGAGAGGTCCAGGAGGATGAGGGCCGCGGTTTCGCCTTTGTCGAGCATGGTCCTAATGCCGTCGGTTGCGGCGATGAGGACAGTCTTGGTGCTGTGGTCCCTCCGGAATCTGGATTGGGAGTTGTCCAGCATGTTGTTGTCCTCCAGGAAGCGAGTCAGTTGGCAGTTGACGATCTTCTCGATGACCTTCGCCGGGAAGGGAAGGAGGGAGATGGGTCGGTAATTCTTGAGGTCCTGGGGGTCCGCTTTGGGTTTCTTTAGTAGGGAGTTGACTTCGGCGTGCTTCCAGCTCTCCGGGAAGGTGGCGGTCTCGAAGGAGCTATTGATGATCATGTTGAGTTGGGGGGCGATGATGGGGCTCGCTTTGTTGAAGGCAAAGTGAGGGCAGGGGTCAGAGGGAGATCCGGATTGGATGGTGCTCATGGTTTTGATGGTGTCCTCGTCATTGATGTGGTTCCAGCAGAGCAAGAAGTTGGTGTGGCTGGGTGCGTTGGGGTTGGTGGTGGCTATGGTGGTAGTCGGGGGAGAGGAGTTGAATCTGTCATGGATTTCCATGATCTTGCGTTAGGAAGAAGGTGGCGAGGGGGTCGCAGAGTTCTTGTGATGGAGGGGGGTCGATGGAGCATGACCTTGGGTTGGTGAGTTCTTTGACGATGCCGAAGAGCTCTTTGCTGTAGTGGGCGTTGTCGATGCGATCTTTGTTGAAGGATCTTTTAGTGGTCCGGATGAGCTGGTGGTGCTTGCGGATGGCTGTCTTGAGGGCGGCATGGTTGTTCTCTGTTGGTATGTGTCACCCCTTCTTTTCAATTTTCCGGCACTCCCGCTTGGAGGCCCGACGGTCGGCAGTGAACTAGATGGCCTTGGTGCTGGTGCGAGTGTTGGAGGATTTCCTGAGCGGAGCGAGGGTGTTGGCGCAGTTGTCTATCAAGTGTCTGAGGTTGAGGGCGGCTGTGTTGGGGTCGGTGGTGCAGGGTGCAGGGGTCCGGGCGAGGGTGGAGATCAGTTGGTCTTCCAAGATCTTGTTCCAGCTGCGGCGGGGGATCTGTTGTGGGCGGTGGTGTCAGGTTTCTGGAAGGTGAAGTGCATGCAGTGGTGGTCTGTCCAGTGGAGTTCAGTGGTATGGCTGACGGTGACGTGGCTGCTGGCGGAGAAGACGGGGTCGAGCGTGTGGCTGGCAGAGTGGGTGGGCATCGTGACCAGTTGTTTGAGACCGAGGTTGGCGAGGTTGTTGATCAGGGCAGTGGAGTTGCTGTTGTTGGTGTTGTTGAGGTGAAAATTCAAGTCGCCGAGGAGAATGTAGTCTGTAGAGGCAAGGGCCTGGGTGCTGATTATGTCGGCGATGGAGTCACTGAACTGAGGTCGGGGCCTGGGGGCCTGTAGACAAGGGTTCTGGTGATGATGTGGATTTGGAAATGTAGGTGTTCAGCGGCATCGTGGATGTCATCAGTGTTAGTTGAGATTCTGTTGGTGTTCTTGTGGACTTTGGCGATTCCTCGTCCTGGTCTGTTGGTGCGGTCTCTGCGGGTGATCTTATAGCTTTCGGAGATGGCTATGGCGATGTCAGGGTCCGAGGAGGGACTCATTCAGTTTCAGTGAGGAAGGCAACGTCTGGGGAAGATTAGGAGAGTAAGTCCCAGAGTTCGACAGCGTGTTTGTGGATGGAGTTGGTGTTGAGGAGGATGCAGCTGAGCAGGTTGTGTGTGGTTCTGGTGTGGTGCTTGGCGGCTTGGGGGCAGATGAAGCTGCAGAACTGACAGGAAAAGGGTCTGTGTGTGTGTGTCTCAGTGTGACCTGGACGCAGGCAGTGGAGCAGCCTGGGTTGAGGGCGTGGAGTTCGTTGGCGCTGTAGTAGCGTCTGGCAGCACAGGGATGCGCTGGCCAGGAGGACTGGTGCTGTGCATGGTCCAGGCATGGACGGGTGCAAACAGGCTTGCCTCTGGCATGCCTATGGCACGCCAGCGGCACACCCACAGTGTGCGGCCGCGCAGCGGGAACCATTAAGAAGGGGAGGTGGGAGGGAGGAGCAGCTGGGAGGCGGAGCGGTGAATGAATGGGGTTGCGAGGGGGGCAGGGCCGCAGGGGGGCAGAGGCAGGAAAGAACGGCTTTAGAAGAGCCAAAAATGGGTGGAAGGGGAGCAAAGGCACAGAAAAGGAAAAAGACTAAACAAGCACAGAAAATGGCACAAAAGCAAAGACAGATACAAAGCAACACAAAATACTTACGGAAACCCACTAGACACCAGGGATGAGGCGCAGGCGGGTGCATGCGGGTGGTGGAGGGCCTTGAACTCGCAGCAGCAATGATGGCGGGGTAGAGGGCACGGGCACAGTCTGGTGGTACTGCGCAGCATGTGGAGCGAGCTCTTGACCTTAAACTCTAATTGGGCTTCTGTAACCCCATACTTGGTGAGTTGCAAGGACCCCTGACTAATTGTCTCAAGGTCTATTTCTTCAACATATCCTCAATTATGGGTGTTATTCTAGCCACTATCTCTAGGGTCAAATGATCGGGAAAACCACATTTGGCTTGACTGTGATATGGACTGATTCTACGCCTTTGATTTGTCCAGTTCCTTTTCCAGCAAGAAACCATACTTTTGTGGTCACAGTCTTTCTTACATCAGGGGGCAATTCTTCTATTGATACCATTGGATGAAGCCTACATTATCTTGTTGATCTAACTTGAATGCCATGTCCTCATCATGGGTTTGGAACTCTACTCCGTCTGGATTGTGCATTTTAATTTGCACAACAAATCTTGTCCTAGCAGGTTTAAAGAACTCAAGTCACACACAACAAACTTGTGCTTTTCTTTAAAATAAACTGTTGTTACAGGATCCTCTACTGAAATTGGATTTGTAATCTGTTTATTTGTAGTGCTCAAAACGTCAACCTTCTTTCCTGAGAGTGATACGTCTGGGACTTCTGCTATTTTAACAGTGAAACAGGTTGCACTGATGTCAATAAGAAATGGCATTTGGTGGCCATTTACCTAACCTTCTACAAATGGTCTTCTCTGGTCTACCTCTAAGACTGCGCCAAGCGTGCAATCTGCTTCCCTTCTCAGGCACCATCATTGTTAAGTGCCAAAGCCTAAGCTCTCACATTCAATGATAGGAAACTGATGGAACATTTTCTGGTTCTGGGCCTGAGCCTCAAATGAGTTCTTATTCACTCTGGGCATCTGATGCATGTTAATTTTAGGATTACCCACATTCTGCTGAATTGGAACTTGAGTTAGCACTGGCATTTTCTTTTCTTGAATGGGTATATTTTGCAGCTGTCAAACAATCTCAGCTTGATGTTTCACACCAACAGAACAATACCAGCACATACCAATGTAACTCAACAACTTCTTTGCATTCACACAGAGCTATAGTTTTCTGCAATATAAAAAAACTGTCTTTGTTTGTCCCTTTTTAAGAAAACAAACAGAACAATTCTACAGCGGGAATATTCAGGTTTTTTACACCTTCTGACTTTTCTCAATCAAAACATATTGACACACACCAATGAAATCCCAACCAGTGGGAAATCACCTAAATGAATGCAGTGTCACCTTTGTGCATAAGATTCCACTAACATTGACCAATATTAGTACAATCATAGGAAATGGTTACTGTCCTTGTCGAAAACTGCAGTCGACAACGTCTCACAATGCATTAGCAGGCAAGAAAACCAAAAGCATATAAGTACCAGCAACTCATAAGCTTCAATAATTCATTCAACATGCTTACACTAACACCAATACTTGAGTAAAACAACAATTATCAATAATCAATATTAATGCAGAATCCTGTTGATACTCACACCTCCAGTTCAATAACTGCTTCAATAATCTGCACTCCGTCAATCTTCAACCTCTGGCTTTGTGCAATAGGACATAGGCATTTACCTGTCTCAGGGCCAATTTAAATGACTACAGCTCGCTCCTCTTTCTCATAACTTAAACCGTTCTCTCACCACCAACTTTGATGCGGGACCTTAGTTAAATATTTGGTTTATGGTGCAATTTTACCAACTCATCAAATAAGCTGTCCTCTCTTGTCCTGGCTAACGGACATTGGACATCAGTGAGAATTAATTAGGAGCTGCAAATCAACTAGTCACAGTTTCAATTTCAATTTTCTTGGGAGTTGATGTGAGTTTCAAAGCTTTATTCAAATCACAAGTTCTTCAAGTTTAATCAGCAGAGTGAATATTAAATTTCATCACTTCAATTAAAACAATTAAGGCAAGCATAAATGGTCAGTAAAAAAACATTAGCATTTAGGCACTTTCCATAAAAGAAAATTGATATTCTAAGTTGGAGAATGATCGAAAAGCATCAGTTGAAATCCATAAAGAACTTCAAAATCGAGTTGTGAAAGCATGAGTTTTAACATCAAATCTCAAATAATAATCAGGGCATAACTCCCCATAATGAGAAATTCAAGAAACTTAGCAGAATCCCAGAGCAGCATAGATTCAGGCAGGGAAAATGAAAGGGTGTCTCAGAATGAGTCTGAGAAGTCTTTCAGGAAAGGGCTCTGCAGAAAATCAGAAAATGTATGATTTTGAATTTAAATCAACAAGTGGCAAATAACGGAATATAAGTCTTCAGTGTTTTGATTCTGTTCCGTATATATGCCAATTTTCAGTAGTCCCATGTTCCAATCTCAGCACTGCTCTACACACCAACCAGCTAATCACTGCATGACTCTTTTTGCAGCTCAGCCAATCTCAGCGTGATGTTTCACACCAACAGAACAATGCCAGCTTGTACCAATATGACGCAACTGCAAATAGAGTCCAGCCTACTCTAGGAACACACACTCATAGAGTTGCATATCAACATTCGAAACAAGTTGTTTCCATCTTTAGTCTGCTCATCCAATTAGCTTGTGTTGTCTTCATGGGGACAGGAAAGTTTCCATTGAGCGAGCAGTCACAAGACAATGGTCTACTGATATTGATAATCAAACAAAACATTTTGTGAAACATTTTGTAATAACACAGGGGAGTTTCCATAGTTAGCTTGGTATAAGAAAATTACAGTTCATGATTAGGCCTTTACATCACACTATTAGATCATATGTTTCTCACTCATTTCAGCTTAAAAACGTTTGGTCAGGTAGAAACATTCTGCAAAAATGAAGCTAAACATGTTAATACATTATTATATGCTATGAAAAGCAAGTCTATGGAAGGTCAGACTCTTACAATTTACTATTGAATCATACATTTCTTAACATGGCAGCTTTACTGACTATTATCATTACACATTCCTGACCCAGGTCAGATTTTGTAAAAGTGCATGTAAAAGTACATTCTTCAGCTATTAAAAATTAATTTGTGTAACTGTGAAATCTTAGTGCTCTCACATGCTTTTAAAAATATGGCATTTCATCTAAGGCCTAAATGGAATATCCACATGCTAATTGCATTAGTTTGCATTATTTACAAATGTTTTTGCAGTGTGTAACACAAAATTATGTCCCCCACCCCCGCAGAATGTCGTAACGGGCCCTTAAGTATCTTATATTTCAAGGGAGATTACCGCTGCAGTCAGACTTTTCATTTTGCAGTGTTCATGCAAACACATCTTTTGTATCTATATGAACTCTGCAGTGTGCAGGGCAGCCATCTTGGCCTTTCCAGCAAGCTCCTGATGGCAAAAGGAGGAAGGGGAAGCTGAGTGACAATCAATCTCAGGGTGTTGTTTGAAAACACAGGTCTCTGTGCACATGTGATTGGAGTAGTTCATCTGAGAGATACTAACACAGGCACAATCCTTTTTATTTGGCAGAGATACTGCACACGTCTCAGGCAGCATAGTATATCTACTAAAAAGGGGCTGTCAGGGTGAACATCAGTGCGTCCCTGAGGCCAATGAGAAGCCTCAAAGAGCACTGGGATCGGGACACCCAGCACTGTCCAAGGGTCTGATAGAGATATGTTTCCACTGCTATCATGAAGTTGGGAGAGGGTTCAAGGTGGCCTTCCACTTAAACCTTGCCCTGTTGCTCTGTCTGGCTCCTCATTAGGAATCATGGCTTGCTGATTTCAATATCCAACACTGGATACCTTCTCTGTCAAGGCGCCTCTGAGTTGCCACCAAAGGAAGAAAGCTAAGTGAAAAAGAACATTTTTTGTTTCTCTGTGCATGTATGAGTGAAGAGTGCGTATGAATGATTGTGTGAGTATGTGCAAGCATGTGTATGAGTGAGAAACAGTGAGTGTAAGTGTGTAATGATACATTTGTGTGTGAGGGGCCCCAAGAAAATTTTTGGAAAGAATGAGAAGCCATGGAAAGTATTATGCCCACCGCTTTCAGGGATCACCAGCTGCCACTGATGGTATCTGCTCCAGAGTCACCACTGTATCTTAGATTAGAACCATGGTTATCAGTAGTGCTGGACAAACGTTTGGTTATGTTTCTATAGTCTGGGAAGTCAGGGGAATGGTTTACTTCAAGTAGAATGAATAAAGGTCCCTGAAGGTACAAGAGGGTCTGTAATGCTAAATTAATCAATTTTGATCCCAGCAGTCTAAAAGCAGAGCTTCTGGGAGTGGTGAAAGAAGTGGCTAAGCATATGTTTTTTGTCTCTCCTCTGTCATTCATTGTGGAGAAACCAGGCAACAGAGAGGGGTTGGTGCTGACAAAAGTACATATGTAGATAAGAGTATGCTCCACCAAGCCTCTTCGCATGGCAGCATGAAAGTTCTCTTTGCATAGCATAGCTGTTTTTCACTTTGCCAGCTTTGTAATTTGCAAATCTTGTGAATGCTTCTTTTGAAATGCAGTGTCCAGTTCCTCTAGGCTTTGCAGCGTTTTACATCCATAGCTCCTATTCATGTAGCCTATCACCACTTGTGTACATTATATGACCTCCTTATAAGGTTTTATTAACAATAACCCACACGGGCCAGGCTCAAGATGTAGAGTGGATTTTGTTTTCTAAATTGTATTGAATGGATAGAAGTATCCTGCGACTGACATTGCTGTTGGCGGGTGGGGCATTATGATGCTGTTGTCTTCGATTTTCACCACGTAGGATAGAAAGGACACTTTCATGAAGCGTTTCTTTTCATTGCTAGCTTGCCTTTGGCAGGTTCAAAGGTTATAGGTGAGCATAAATCTGACTTTCCAAGACTCAAAGCTCAGTTTTGTGTCACATGATAGTTTCATGTCCTACGCGGGTGAGCGTTTAACCTTGCAACCAATGCCAATACAGGCATTTGAACAGTGACAAGTCTACAAGTTTGGTGGTTTCACATTGGAAATGTATTGAATAACGCCAGGCTAAATGTTAATGGGCGGCTGAGCTACGGCAGGTGAGAGAGCGCTTTAAGGCAAGTCTAAAGCACCAGAAGTAAGGAACAAAAGTAGAATATTGGTCACTGCTTCTGAAGTATGTGATATACCTATGAACTAGAGACATTCCTTGCCGTTTTTTGTTATTATTTTTCTGTGTCATCTACAATATAGTTAGGCTAAAACAACTTTTAGCTGATAACCACAGCTACAACACCACAGCAAAAGGATAAAGTTACCTCTATGGTGTCACAGTTACTCTTAGTATGCAGGCGTTTTCAGATTGACAAGCCATGGTTCTATCCGACACTTAAGGGCAGGGCCTGAACCTGGCTCTCTAGAAATTTTCATTTTAGAACTATTGCATGCTGGTACCGTGTACACAAGCACATGTTATATATGGGACGTCAACATTCCTGCACACATATTTGCTCTTTCCACTTTTCTTCAGTTTGTCCAAGGAGGCAATCAGTCTGTGTTTTATGACTGGTGTTAGAGAGTTCAGTAGAAGGTCGTTAATAATGGAAGAAAACCTACATACTTGAAGTAACGGAGCTCTCAAGTATTTTACTTTATTTTACTCTTGCAATCTTGCATTCCAATTCTCAGCCTGTGTAAAGAGTCAGAAACAACGAAGAAGGAGAACGACAGGTGGAAAAAAAGGCTCAATCTGAAAGCTTAGGTCTAGGAAAGACGTTTTTCAGAAATTGTGGACCACTTAAGCTTCACTGTGGGAGGAAACCTCTAGACAGAAGTCTTGATAGAATAGATGTGGTGAAGCCCACATATCCACCTGATAAATATTTCTGACTGTCACTTGCTTGGAGAATGCAGTCAATGCTGCCTTTGCCCCATTTAAGTTAGCCATTGCACCAGACGGAGATTGACTCTGTGCAGTGTGTGGTGATGGGTTATGCATGATATTATCCATCTAGTGTTGGGGATCTTCTCAGTTGCTTAGACAACTTCATTGCTGTTAAAGTTAAATGAAAGCTAGTCCTGCTCAGATGTAACTCTGAGAGAACCTTTAAGATATTGAAGGTTGACGCCAAAGAACCACAGAGAGGGCCAGAAGTTTACCTAAGTGCCAGACCAATTTTAAAAACACAAGGAAGATAGTTCTCTCATAAAAGTAATTTCAGGTCAGAGGTTGCAATAAGCTCAAAAGGCTTGTGCATCATCCTGGAGTTGTAGTCTCAAAAGCAGCATGCACAAACTCATGAGTGTCACCTGACTGTCTTCTTCACAGAGAAGATTCAGATTTCAGTTGCCCCCTCCATCTAGCTCAATGTAAATCTGTGTATGGGACCATCTACACGCTTGTTTTGACCACGTGGTGTGGTAAAGACATAACATCCTCGATTGTGGATGAAAGCAGACTGATGTTTTTTGTCAAAGCTCAGTGACATAACCTCAGCCGTAAGCTGCTGTATTGGGGTTGAACCTCTTGTTGCAGCTACACACAACAAAACACCCACACACACACACATCCACACTTCCCCCACAGGAGAGGAGACAGGCTAGACTGTTTTGTCCTGTCTGCTTCTTAGCAGAGCAAGAGGAAAGCATTTGTTTTCACAAGACCTGAGAACTTATCATCCTGAATGAACTAAAATATAAAACAAATTGATGTACCCACCACTGCAAAAGAGGTCTTAGTCCAAGATCTCTGCTCAGCAGTCAAAAAACCCTGGAGGTCTGCGGGGGGGGGGGGAAGGAAACCAGTAAAGATGAGAGAACACAGCTGTTACATGTGCACAACATTTAGCATTTTGGTAAAACCTAGAACTGCATTCTGTTGTCACTAAAGATATTTAAGTTTGCTTTAGGGAGTCCTAAGTAAAACAACATTCAATAATCTACTTGGAAAGGTTATTTACGGTCGTTATCAAGATGTGTTTAACTTTTGAAATGAAAAGCATAATCAGTCTTAATATTTAATGTTGGCCCCAACAGGTGTTTACTCCAGTTTAGAGATTAGAAGACAAATGTACATCTTTTAAGGAGCCCTGTTTATTAGTACTGTAAAAAAAATGGGAACACACACTCAACATTTCCGGTCAGAAACCTGGATTCCAGAGAGAAATGTTACTGTATATAATGACCCATGTCATGCTGCACTTCAGTGCCAAGAAGTTAATTTGCATCTACTGCACAGGTGGCAACAAATAGTTGGTGTTACTGATTATTTACGATTAGATAAGTCACTGTGTATAAAGTTCTGGGTGTCATCTGCACATGTGATAATGTCCATCTCATTGCTAAGGATTACTAAACCAGCAGGCTGAATTAGCTGTTAAAACGAAGGTAGATCAACATGCGACCCTGCAGAACATTGCAGGCAAAGGGTGGAGGAATGAGTCAGAATGAGCTTAGAGCAAAGGAACTAACTCCAATATTTTCCTTCATCTCACATTAGGCAAGTGGTTCAGCAGAATACAGCTTTGAGTGCTGAAGAGACACTACACTAGTTGTTCACACCTTAGTGAACCTCAGAGATAAGTGTTAAAATAACTGATTCTGTGCATCTGTAAGACCTAAAGACTCCTTGCTAAGAATTTACAGCGTATATCACTACTGCCCAAATTACCTAATATAAGTAATTTAAAGGTATTAAACCAGCCACAAACAAGGGTGTCTGTAATTTCACACAAAGACCACCGTCCACATCTAATAAGTTTGTCTTAGTCACCAGCAGTGAGGATGTCTGATTGTGTTAGTTGTTGGCACTGTGAAGTTGTAAGTAGAACACAGAAAACCACCGGGACCTTCTTATTTTGGGTATGGTTTGAAAGGGGGTCTGACACCATTAAATATAACCCCTTCGCTGCCAGGCCTTTTCCCCCTCAGGTGCCAGGCCTTTTTTTGGCAATTTGGGGCAGTTCGCGCTTAGGCCTTCATAACTTTTTGTCCATATAAGCTACCCACTCCAAATTTGTGTCCTTTTTTTCCAACATTGTAGGGATTCTAGAGGTACCTAGACTTTGTGTGTTCCCCTGAAGAAACCAAGAAATTAGCCAAAATACAGCAACAATTTCGTTTTAAAAAAGAAAATTAGAACAAAGGGCTGCAGAAGAAGGCTTGTGGTTTTTTCACTAAAAATAGCATCAACAAAGGGTTTGCGGTGCTAGAATCACCATTTTCCCAACTTTCAGGAACAGGCAGACTTGAATCAGAAAACCCAATTTTTAAACACAATTTCGGCATTGTGCGTTCAGCCTCCTCCCAGTTAGTGACAGAAATGGGTCTGAAACCAATGCTAGATCCCAGGAAAATCTACATTGCTGAAAAGAAGACAAAATTCTGAATTCAGCAAGTGGTAATTTGTGTAGATCCTATAAGGGTTTCCTACAGAAAATAACATCTGAAATAAAAATAATATTGAAATTGAGGTGAAAATAACAGCCATTTTTCTCCACGTTTTACTCTGTAACTTTTTCCTGTGATGTCAGATTTTTTAAAGCAATATACTGTTACGTCTGCTGGACTTTTTTGGTTGCAGGGACATTTAGGTCTTGTAGGTTCACAAGAACCCTAGGTACCCAGAGTCGATAAATGAGCTGCACCTTGCAATGGGTTTGTATTCTATACCGGGTATACAGCAAATCATTTGCTGAAATATAAAGAGTGGAAAATAGGTATCAAGAAAACCTTTGCATTTCCAAAATAGGCACAAGATAAGGTGTTGAGAAGCAGTGGTTATTTGCACATCTCTGAATTCCAGGGTGCCCATACTAGCATGTGAATTACAGGGCATTTCTCAAATAGATGTCTTTTTTACACACTGTCTTATGTTTGGAAGGAAACAATGTAGGGAAGGACAAGGGGCAATAACACTTGTTTTGTGATTCTGTGTTCCCCCAAGTATCCCGATAAAAATGGAACCTCACATGTGAGGGTAGGCCTAATGCTCACAACAGGAAATGCAACATGAACACATCACATTTTTACATTGAAATCTGACGTGTTTTTTGCGAAGTGCCAAGCTGTAGATTTTGGCCTCTAGCTTAGCCGGCACCTAAGGAAACCTATCAAACCTGTGCATTTTTTTAAACGAGACACCTAGGGGAATCCAGGATGGGGTGACTTGTGGGGCTCTCACCAGGTTCTGTTACCTAGAATCCTTTGTAAACCTCAACATTTGATTAAAAAAACACCTTTTCTCACATTTTGGTGACAGAAACTTCTGTAATCTGAGAGGAGCCACAAATTTCCTTCCATCTAGCGTTCCCCGAAGTCTCCTGATAAAAACGGTACCTTAATTGGGTGGGTAGGCCTAGCGTCCATGACAGGAAATGCCCCAAAACACAACGTGGACACATCACATTTCCCAAAGAAAACAGTCCTGTTTTTTGCAAAGTGCCTAGCTGTGGATTTTGGCATCTAGCTCAGCCGGTACCTAGGGAAACCTACCAAATATGCAAATTTTTAAAAACTAGAAACCTAGGGGAATCCAAGATGGGGTGACTTGTGGGGTTCTCACCCGGTTCTGTTACCCAGAATCCTTTGCAAACCTCAACTTTTGGCCAAAAACACACTTTTCCTCACATTTCGGTGACAGAAAGTTCTGGAATCTGAAAGGAGCCACAAATTTCCTTCCACTCAGCGTTTCCTCAAGTCTCCAGATAAAAATGGTACCTCACTTTTGTGAGTAGGCCTAGCTCCCGTGACAGGAAATGCCCCAAAACACACAGTGGACACATCACATTTTCCCAAAGAAAACAGAGATGTTTTTTACAAAGTGCCAAGCCGTGGATTTTGGCATCTAGCTCAGCCGGTACCTAGGGAAACCTACCAAATATGCAAATTTTTAAAAACTAGAAACCTAGGGGAATCCAAGATGGGGTGACTCGTGGGGTTCTCACCCGGTTCTGTTACCCAGAATCCTTTGCAAACCTCAACTTTTGGCCAAAAACACACTTTTCCTCACATTTCGGTGACAGAAAGTTCTGGAATCTGAAAGGAGCCACGAATTTCCTTCCACTCAGCGTTTCCTCAAGTCTCCAGATAAAAATGGTACCTCACTTTTGTGGGTAGGCCTAGCTCCCGTGACAGGAAATGCCCCAAAACACACAGTGGACACATCACATTTTCCCAAAGAAAACAGAGATGTTTTTTGCAAAGTGCCAAGCCGTGGATTTTGGCCTGTAGCTCAGCCGGCACCTGGGGAAACCTACTAAACCTGTGCATTTTTGAAAAACAGACACCTAGGAGAATCTAAGATGGGGTGACTTGTGGGGGCTCTCACCAGGTTCTGTTACCCAGAATCCTTTGCAAACTTCAAACATTGTTAAAAAAAACACCTTTTCCTCACATTTCGGTGACAGAATGTTCTAGAATCTGAGAGGAGCCACAAATTTCCTTTCACCCAGCATCCCACCACGTCTTTCGATATAAATGGTACCTCACTTGTGTGGGTAGGCCTAGTGCCCGAGAAAGGAAATGCCCCAAAACACTATGTGGACACATCAAAATGATCAAATACTAAACTACCTGTTTTTGATTGGGGAGGGGATCTGCGTTTTTGGTCCTGGGCTCAGCAGCCATATGGGGAAGCCTAACAAATCCAAACATTTCTGAAAACTAGATGCCTGAGGGAAACCAGGGAGGTGTGACTTGAGTGAATCCCCAATGTTTTTTTACTCAGAATCCTCAGCAAACCTCAAATTTAGCTAAAAGAAATCGATTTTTTCCCACATTTGTTTGTGGAATCACTGTGCCGGGACAAATTTCCTACCACCTAACGTTCCCCTCAGTCTCCCGGTAAAAATGATACCTCTCTTGTGTAGGTGGGCCAAGTGCATGTGACATGGAAGAGCCAAAAACATGTCGAAATTGAGAGGAAACCAAAGAGGGTCAAGAAGGGCAGTTTGAAAAGAAAACATTTTTAGGCCAACAATTGCAGCAGAATTTTTATTGATATTGATGAGACAATGCTGGGTGGTAGGAATTTTGTGGATTCCTGCAGATTCCGGAAGGTTCTATCACAAAAATGTGGGAAATGTGTGATTTCCAGCAAAGGTGGATGCTTGCCGGGCATTGTGGGTAAGAAAATGGTGAGGGGTGCATGTGAAGCACACCACCCTGGACTCACCCAGATGTTTAGTTTTCAGATGTATCTAGATCTTGTGGATTTTTCTACATGGCAGCATCCCAAAGTCCAAAAAGTGCAACCCTCACCATTCCAAGTGGGAAGATTTTGAGAGATAGCCAAGCTCTCATGGCCCAAATCTAAAACCAAAACACAAAATAATCAAATTTCCTCTTGCTTGCTGTGGGATAAGATGTTTTAGTGTGTGGGGGAGAGCTTAAAGACTGTTACCCCCTTCAGTTGGGATGGGGGCACAACCATGCCCATACTGGTTGGTAGCCACCACCACACTATTTTTTTTTTATTCCCTGGCATCTAGTAGACTATCTGCCTCCCCCGGGTGTGGATCGAGGGTAGTTGCCTCATCTTCCCACTTGTGGGCGGAACAACTTCGGTCCCATTTATTTGGGGTGGGGGTATGGCCATAACTCCACTCTCTTATTTTGAAAGATGAGCCTTCCAAAAATAGACCGATCTGCCCCCACGGGGGGCAGATGTGGTCAACAGTAATGTGCCCCCATGGGGAGCAACCCTTGCCCAAGGGGCTGCCCCCCAAACAAAACACACACATACACACACACACCAATCCCTAGTGCCTAAGTGGTTTCTGTGTCCCCCGGGGGCAGATGGGCCTAATAGAAATATTAGGAGTGTAGAAATGGCCTAAAATTAATTTGCCCCCCAGGGGAACGACCCTTGCCTAAGAAGTCGCTCCCCTTGCGTGAAATTGACACAAAAAAATCAAAATTCTGGTGTCTTGTGGTTTCTGCCCCCCTTGGGGGCAGATTGGCCTAATAAAAATAGGCTGAAATCGCCTAAGTACAATTTTCCTCCAAGGGAAGCCACTCTTGCCTAAGGGGTTGCTCCCCATACATAAAAATATAAAGTAAATAAAAAAAATATATATCCCAGGTGTCTAGAGGTTTCTGCCTCCCGGGGGAAGATCGGCCTAATTATAATAGGCTTATCTGCCCCCGGGGGGCAGAAAAGACCTAAAAATATTTTTCCCCCCAGGGAGCGTCCCTTGCCCAGGGGGCCACTCCCCTTATGCGTAAGTGTAAAAAATAAATTCCCTGGAGTCTAGTGGTTTCTGCCCCCCTTGGGGGCAGATTGGCCTAATAAAAATAAGCTGATCTGCCCCCAAAGGGGGCAGAAATGGCCTGAAAGTCATTTTACCCCACGTGGAGCGACCTTTGCCTAAGGGGTCGCTCCCCACATAAAAAAAATAAATAAGTAAAAAAACAAATTATCCCTTGTGTCTAGGGGGTTTCCGAAATTGCCGAAAAATAATTTGGCTCCCTGGGGAGCGGCCTTGCCCAAGGAGCTGCTCCCCTTATGAGTAAGTGAAAAAAAAAAAATCCCTGGTGTCTAGTGGGCATTTCTGCTGCCAGATTGCAGCGCGATCGGGAAGCAGAAATGCTTGCAGAGACATGAAAGGAAAGCTTCCCTTTCATGCCTCTGCCTTCCCCCTTCTCCCATGCTTCCAGTGCGATGGGAGGTGACCTCTGATGAGGTAGGCACGCAATTGCGTGCTGACATCATCAAACGTCACTGGGAGGTCAGGGGGTCAGGGGTGGAAGGGGAAGCGATTCCCCTTCCGGCCCTGCCATGGGGATGGGGGCGCGGCCCTCAGGGGGAGCGCTGGCACTTCCCTGAGTGCCAGTACTAGGACGTAATGGTTACATCCGTGGCGCCTCAGCGCCGCACCTCCGGACGTGACCATTACGTCCTTGGTGCCCAAGTGGTTAATATTTTGAGCTGTACAACGTATTTTGAGAGGGGTTTTGAAACTCCCCCATTTTCAAAAAGATACAGGTAGGCCTGAAATAGAGGGCAAGATGTGTGCACAGCAGCTTGGGGCATGGACCAGTAAAAAGCTGTGATCTCAAAATTTAAATGGCAGTATGACAACCTGTGTTATTTGTAAGGAATACCACTTCTGACAGTCTGCAAACAATGGCAAGCATTTATAATAGTTGCTATGGTGCGAGGGGAAGGTAACCAGATAATGTACATTTTGAGGTATGCTCCACACGCTCTGTTCATGTGGTGAATGCAAAGTACAAATCCAGTTTATTTTCCACCAACTCCCACCCTAGAATGTTCTGTAGGAATGTACCCTGAATAATAGAACTCATTTCACCACTTGTTTATGAGTAAATAGCATGTTGTAGACACTCAAAATCTGTAGCATAAAATACAGGTTCAATGCAGCAGAAAATACAGGTTGGATGAAAAGTGCAAAGCTGTTAAAAAGCTACAGCTACACATTCAAGTGTCTCTCTGTTATGAGGGGAAACATCTGTGACAAAGCAGTTTTAACCACAGAGTGCCTTTACAAAGTATATTTTTCCACACATGGATTTTTTGTTGATGTGTGTGTATATTACTATATTAACCAGTGGCGGTCGCCACAGAGTATTATAATTAGGATTATTTTTCCAAAGAGATGGCCTTTTTTGATTTGCTAATAACTTTGCGCAGTTTGATGAATCTTCATGCAACTTTCTAAAAAGGCAAATTCACTTCAGCTGTTTCCTGAAAAGATTTGGTGTGATTCGTCAAGTGGGAGCCAAGAAAAAAGGTTGGTCGCAACAGCTAATTTCCATATGGATTTTCCATAGACTTCTTTAGGCAGGTCTACAGCAGAACCTGCTTAACAGAATTACACCAAGCTGGGCAGGAATCTAGATCTTGGTCCACAGATTGAGCTTTTTGTAATTTGGTGTACATCTCTTCAGTAGTTTTTGAGAAATTAAGGTTAGAAAACATTTGTATACCTAGATGGCTGGGTCAACTAAATGCTCTTGAGAGTTTCAAGGGAACTCCAGTTTAAAAATCAAATGTTCTGATTAGCCCAAGGAGCTTTTATTCTTGTGGGCCATCTCAATCCTGAACATGTGTTTGCTCCCATCATGCTGGAGCATTTTCAAACCTCCAGCCAAACAGGAATAAACAGTAAGGGTCATATTTACAAGAAATGATGCATTGCTACGCTAAGGCAGTGATGCCGTAAACACTCTGGCACCTCAGTGAAAAATCCTTACAACACCATAGATGCACCATATTTACATTATGGGGCTCGATGGCGCAAGTTCCCAAGGATGCGTCAGAAATTCTGACGTATCAGTGGGAAGGATGCTGCAAGGGAACCGGCCCAAAAGTGGTGCTTTGCTGTAGTTGGTCATAAAATTGACACAACTACAGCAGTGCATCAGAAAGAGTCGGTGCATCAGTTTCGACTGATGCAAGTAGACTACTGTATATTGACCAATATGTAGAGCATCACAAGGTGTAAAACTCACCTTGCACTTCATTACATTGGTCCTGGATGTCACGCATATAAGTGCCATAGTGTATTTATGTGTACCACTATGCCTATGTATGTGTGACATGTGCCATTAATAGTATGTAATGTGTGATTTACTGTGTTACCTACCTTATGTGTGCACTTACCTGTAGAGGTGATGTGACTTAATTGCAGATTACACTGTTTCAAGTCACTTGAACTGTTCACATTCCTCTGCAATGGTAAATGCGTCATTCTTAGGCCTGGTTTTTAGAGGCTTTGGAATTTTGACACATCTCAAGTGCAGTGTCTCACTTTCCGACAAAGCGCAACTTCTGGAAAAAGTCATAAATACCACTGCCTCAGTTTTATAGAGGATTTTATGAAGGCACAAACTACCTTGCATATATTATTTCTTACGCAATGCAGACAATTCCAATGAAAGAAAAAACAAACACATTCTAACGAAAAGTGATTCACCTACCTAGATGCATTGCTTTGTAAATATGGAACAGAGAAAGCACTGCCTGTGCGTCAGAAAAAGTGATGCACTGGCGGCACAAGCTCCTTGTAAATATGTCCTTATGTTTGCTCCCAGCCAGCAGGAGCCTAAATAATTCTCTCAATGTAACCAGACTTGTTCAGTTTTCTTTCCCCCACTGATGAGGACATGGAAACAGAACAACATATTGCTTCTGCCTGGAGGAGGCAGCATAAATAGCTACTCCTCACAGGCAGGAGCAATGCTGTTCCCCCAAGATGAGATGAGCCAACTGGGACTGTGGGGGCTCTGATGCTTCTCCCTCAGCCCCAATATTGGGCATTGTGTTTGCCCAGGGTGGGCACCAGCTCACCCATCTATGTTAAAAGTCGGTCCCAAGGAATGAGGTTCCTGGGACCAAAATAGGCTCATACACCCACATACAGTTCTAGTCATACGCTTATGCAGCAACTAACAAATCCACTCAGACCCTCATGCACCCACTCACAGACCCTGTCAGACACTGTCACACCCACTCACAGACCCACTCAGACCCTCACACGCCCATTCACAGACCCACACATCCACTCATATACCCTTATAGATACTGATGCGCCCACTCACAGACCCATCCAGACCCTCACTAATCCACTGAAACCCTCATGCACCCACTCACAGACCCACTCAGACACTGTCACACCCACTCACAGACCCACTCAGACCCTCACAAATTCATTCACAGATCCATACAGACACTGGCACATCCACGCATACCCACTGAGACACTGATGCACCTACTCACAGATCCATTCGGAACCTCATGCACCCACTCACAAATCCACTCAGACCCTCATGCACCCAGACACACTCACACACTAATGCACCCACTCACAGACCCAGTGAGGCACTGATGCCCCCACACACAGACCCACTGAGACACTCAAACACCCACTCACAGACCACTCTGAGCCTCATGCACCCACTCCCAAGTCCACTCAGACTCCCCTGCACCCTTTCACAGACCCACTCAGACACTAACACATCCACTCACAGACCCACAAAGACCCTCATGCACCCAGTCACAGACCCATTTAGACCCTCACGCACCCACTCACAAATACACTCAGACCATAATGCACCCACTCACAGACCCACACAGACACTGTTGCACCTACTCACAGACCCACTCAGAGCCTCACACGCCTATTCACAGACCCACAAAGACACTGACACATCCACTCACAGACCCACTCAGACAGCGATGCACCCACTCATGGACCCAATCAGAACCTCAAGCACCCAGTCATAAATCCACTCAGACTATTATGCACGCACTCACAGACCCATTGAGGCCCTCATGCACCCACTCACTGTGACACTGATGCACCCACTCACAGACCCAGTGAGACACCGATGCATCCACACACAGACCCACTGAGACACTCATACTCCCACTTTTGGACTACTCAGAACCTCATGCACCCACTCACAGACCCACTTAGACACTGATGCACCCACTAAGACAGTGATGCACGCCTTTGCACACCAAGGCAAAGACACTCACAGTTACTTCCACCCCCGATACACCCTCTTACACCTATTTTCGCTCCCAGAGAGATAGGCTATGTACCACTCTCTTCTGCCTTCTACGGCAATGGTTGGATTATTGTATAGTAATGAAAATTACTATATGTTAAATAAACATAGAAATTCACTGAAAAATCTAAGGTTATAGGGACTTTATAGTTAGGAAATAGAATGTGAGTGACTAAGTATGTGGCAGTAGTTGTATTTCTCTGTCACTGAGTGTTTTAGCATTTACATGTGTGGTGATCAATGTCAGTTCTTGTAAGAGTTTGATTCGGTGTATGAGTGGTTCTGCGAATGACATCAGTGATGTCTTCAGTGATGTCATTTGAGATGTCATCAGTGATGTCACTGACTATTTCATGAGTGATGTGATATGTGATGCCATAAGTAGTGCACAACAGGTGTGCAAGTTATAGTTAGCTCAGGTAACTATAACTGCTGAATTTCTTGTGGAAGTAAATTCAGGACCTCACTATAACACCCCTGTACCCTTTAGTTTTTTTAGTGAATTACTAAGGTTTTTTTAAATTCTATTTTCTAAACATAACTTTCCTGTAACATTTGTTTTTTCAATGAATATACATATCTGTAACTAAAACGTTTGCCTTAAGGTAACTATAACTCGTGCTCCCGCCATGTATTTGATTAAAGTCCCGGGGAGGTGGTGGTCCCAGTGCTGGAAAAGGGGGCTGTATTTGATTAAAGCCAAGGGGAGGTGGGGTGGTTGCTGGGGATGTGTGGGGCCACACAGACTCAGCATGTATTTGACTAGAGCCCTTGTAGATGGCGGTTTCCTGGGCTGCGGTGTGGCATGCAGGCCCCCTGCATTGTATTTGAATAAACACCCAGGGAGGTGGCCTGGAGCTGTGGGGGGACACACAGCCCTCCCTCACAAAACTGATTGTTTGCCCTGGGGAGGTGGTGGTCATCAGGGCTGCAGGGGGCTGTGCGGCTCCTCTGCACGTAATTTTAGATTGGCCCTGGGGAGGTGGTAGTCCCTGGAGCTACATGGGGGCCACCCCCCCCCACATACATAAATAATTTAGTCCTGCGAAGGTGGCAGTCCCCGGGGCATAAAACTGCTCTAGGAGATGGCCCCCTTGTGCCTCCTGCCTAAATTCTATATGCCCCTGGGACCTGGCCACCCCAGGGCTTCTTAAAAACAAACACTAGAGTCTCTGCTTGCTTGTTTTTTCCAGCAAAATTGTGACATTGTCACAAAATTGCGGCAATATTTATATATATTTTTTTATTGTTCTTACACCCTGGTGTGGTCCCTCTGGGAGCCGAGCACCAAAGCTAAAGGGTCAGTGTGTACCCGGGCCCTGTTTCTTATTTTTTTCCTTTTTTGGTGGGACTTAGCTGAAGCTGAGTCTCAAGATGGCTGCCAACACTTCCTGGTTGAAGTGTTGGGAGCCTATCAAAGCTCTGCAGTTCTCTGCATGAAATTGTTATTATTCCCAAATTCTTCACGGCCACGGCTTTACAAATATAGATTTCCTTTAACTTTTCAACAATTACTGAGCAGATTTAAACCAAATAACAAAAAGCACAATCTGCATACTGAAAGCTGCCTTGCTGCCAAATTTTGTGTATTTTCGTCCAGTGGTTTAGGCTGTGTGTTCAAACCTCTTATGGGAATCAACAGGGGAAGCACATATTTTTTTACCCCCCCTTTCTCATCCCCTGCTTGACAGGTCAACCCCAAAAAATATCCGTACGAACACGAATCACAAGCACACTGTTTTTAGAACATTTTGTGAGGATTCGTTAAATGATACCAAACATGTTGGCAAGTCACAAAAAGCTTTTTCTACAACTACCTACTGACATGCATATATATATAGATATCTATATATATATATATATATATATATATATATATATATATATATATATATATATATATAGATATATATTACCTAGTGGCAGTCACCACTAGGTAGCTATAGTTTAGACCTAATTTCTATAGAAATAGCTGTTTTTGACTTGCTTATATGTTTTGCGATGGTTGACAAATCTTCACAAAATGTTCACAAAACCTTTGACGCTCAGGTCGGCTGCTAGAAAGTTTCAGGGTGATCCGTCAAGTGGGATATGAGAAAAAGGGGGGGTCCAAAATGTGTTTTCTCCATTCAACTCAAGGGAGGAGAGATGTGCTTGTTGACATGACAACTTAGATAACCCAGACAGCAGAGATATTGGGCTATAGTTGCTTAGGATGGCAGGGTCTAGATTGGATTTCTTAAGAGTGGCGTGACAATTGCATGTTTCCATTGATGGGATACAAGCCCACAGGATAAGGAAAGTTTAAATATCTCTGTCAATGTGGGAGTAATGACATCGGACCCGTGGTGCAGAATATGCAAGGGAGCAGGGTCGAAAGGCAAACCTGATTTTACAGTGGTTAGGAGGTCCTGAACTGCATCTACAGTAAGATGGGATAAAACCAGGTTATTGAGAGGATCACTGGGCAAGGATCCAACGAATTAGGGGTATTAGGAAAGGAGGAATAAATATCCATGATTTTTTTGTGAAAGAACAAAGTGAGTTTGTTCCGATGTTCTACCAAATCCCTAGAAGAGGAGCCAGCTCCACAGGTTCAATAATGTGTTTGAGAATCTTAAAATGTTTATTTGGGGAACTGGAAGAGTTAGAAATTTTTGAGATACCATGATCCCCAGGCCCCATGGGGGAACACAGAGGGATCCCCCTGGGATAAAATTAGGTAAAAAATACAAAAAATCTGAGAGATTCTCACAGAATCGAAAAACAAAGTTGCAGTCCTAGGAAGCCTACCCCTTAGGCAAACAAAACAATTCATTTGCGAGGGGGGGCACCCAGCACTCTTCCATGAGCCGTTAGAGGCCATTAGAGGCCCCAGGGATCCCACCACTTGGGCTGCTGTTGTTATGGGGAGCAAGGCCACATGTCCCTCTCCCTGAGCATCTAGAGGCCTGGGGTCAAAAATATACAATAAGGGGAGAGGGCCACACAACACCCCCTCTTTGAGCCCAGAAAAGACCCAGGGAGTCCATTCCTGGGACCAAAAATATTAAGGGAGGGTGGCCACAAGGCCCCCCTCTTGAAGTTATTAAAGGCCCTGGGAAACCTATCCCTAGGCCGTAAAATATATATTATGGGGGGGCTGCGTGCCCTCCTCATGAGCCTTGAATCGCTGGGGAGCCCATCCACGGGTTGATTCTTTAAGGAGAAAGGGGCACTCCTCATTGAGCCTTCCCCCTTCAACCACTAACGGCCCTTGGTAGCCCACCCCAGGGCTGCATTACATCACATGTTTTTGGGGTGCCTGCCCACACTGGCATGAGCAGGGAAATTTGTGGCTGTACTTACTTGATGAGAGCAAATTCAAATCTCCTGCCAAGTTAGAGCTATCACAAAGTACGGTCCCAGCTGGCAGGAGCTTTAAAAGTGCTTCCACTAGCTGGGAGAGGACTTCAGACCTTTTTCCTTGCCCGCAGTGATGTGGTCAGTGAAACATATATGAATATTGCTTCTGCCTGCAAGGAGCAGCATTTTTTGCTGCTCCCTCTGGATGGGAGCAATGCCTCTGGTGGACTTGAAGCTGGCCCAGCGACCCCCAACAAGTATATGATGGGTGCCCTGTATGGGCACCAGGAAACCCACCTTTTGTAGGCCAGGCCCCAGGGGAAGGGGTCCTTGGGGTCACAATCAGCCCAGGGAATGGGACTAAGGGGGTCATTATGACCCTGGCGGAAGGCGGAGAAGCGGCGGTAAGACCGCCAACAGGCTGGCGGTCTTTCCTCAGCGTATTATGACCATGGCGGTTACCGCCATGGTCATCTGCAGGTTCTCCGTTCCGCCCGCCGGGCTGGAGACCTGGGTCTCCAGCCCAGCGGTCGTCACTATACCGCCGGCGGTATTTTGACCCGGCTTACTGCCGTGGATTTCCTGCGGTTTGAACCGCCATGAAATCCATGGCGGTAAGCACTATCAGTGCCAGGGAATTCCTTCCCTGGCACTGATAGGGGTCTCTCCCACCCGACTCCCTCCCCTACCCCCTCACCCCCCCCTGCTACCCCCCAAAGGTGGCAGGACCCCCATCACCACCCCGACCCCGACCCCTAACATCACATCACCCATACCCACACGACACGCATGCAGGCACCACCTACACACATACACACACACATGCCGACATACATGCCTACATCCACACACACAGTTAGACACACACACCCACATACAAACATACATGCACTCATCCATACAGACATACCCACAGACATACACGCACTAATTCCCAAAACACGCAGCACCCCCGCAAGCATACACGCACTCACACGCACTCACACACCCCCTCTACATACACAGACGCACACCCCCATGCACCCACACAACACACAAAACCCCCTCCCCTAACAGACGATCAACTTACCTGTTCCGTCGATCCTCCGGGAGGGGACAGGAGCCATGGGGGCAGCTCCGCCGACACCACACCGCCACCAGAGCACCGCCACGGTGAATCACAGGACGTGCGGTGTGGGAGACTGAGGCCCTCATTACGGCCTTGGCGGTCGGCGGTAATTTGAGGAAAGGTACTGCCAACAGGCTGGTGCTACCTTTTCCTGAATTATGATATTGGTGGTTTGGCTCAAGCACAAGCTAATGTACCACTCAGTCCGCCAGGGCGGTAATGGCTGCTGGGCTGGAGACTTTCTGTAGCAAAAGCCCCTTCAACGCACATGTCCGTTAATGAACCCTCAGCGGGAACATCAACAGATCAGAGCCCAAGGAAAGCAAGCTATGCATGGAAGTACAAACTTCCAGTGCATATTGGACGAGCACCAGAGGCACCGAAACACGGGCTGCATACAATGCAAAACCGGTCTGAAAGACAGAGACCAATCACACTCCAATGCCACCAGCAGTGTTGCTCCAAAATTCAGCATCATGCGTTCATGACACAGCTGCGCTGGTGGGAGCACTGTCATTCCTCCTTGTTGTGGTGGGACACCCATTGCGCATGAAATGGCTGATTGTATTAAACCGAATATGGAGAAGGTGTGAACGAAACCAGAACCAACAGTCTTAAAGAAATGTGCAATTCCAGTAGTACTGGATGCATTAAATATTCGCCCCACAAGTTCACCACAGTGTCTTGGAATTTTAGTTCTTAAAATGGACTGTATCTCTGCTGACGACCTTGCCACCTGAAGTGCGTAGGTCTCGCATGCAGATGTAAGGGCCACATGTTTTTTAAACAATAAAGTTTTTAGTCTGCTCAACTTGTCAAAATTCACATTAGAAGTAGCAATGTGCCAGAAGTCAGCTACCTCTTTTAGTCTAGTGGGAGGAAAAAGTACGTTCCCACAGCATGTAACAATCTGAGAGACCGAAACAACATAAACTATTCCGGCTCGCATCCCACAACAGTCTTCACCATTGAGGAGAACACAGCTGCCATTTGAACAATTGTTTGTTGTACAGTGTCACTTTAAAATATAATTTGAACAGGTATCAGGCATGCTCTAAATAAAGCTTCCAACCCCCGTATTTGCCAGTGTTTTAGTTCCCCACACACTTTTTAAGTCAATCAACTTCAGCAATATTCATAGCCTTCTATAGTCAACCTGGAAACAAAGGAATCTGAATAAATACATTTTGTATTTGTCAATAATATGCGTACATTTTCTGTTGATGGCAATTTAAAATAATATGACTCAGCATTTTTAACATTGTGCCCAGAAAAATATGCAAACCTTTCAGAATATATTTTAGAAATACCTTGTGGTGGAGTCAGACAATGTTTCCATTATGTGTAATTAAAAATAGTTTTGGGGGTACTTGCTCTGTGGATGAAATGGTGCCCATAATAATAATAGCAAAACATATCACCATAATTCTCTTTAGATTGGTAAACATCTATGTTTTCAAATACAGTGTAATACTGCAATTCAGTCATCAGAATCAACTGTTTTCACATCCCAATCATCAGAAACAACTACGGATATTATTACATCGTTCATTGAAAGTTTAAACACATATTGTACTTGAGTGACCTCGGTAGGGCAGTTTATATAGCATGTTACTTTACCCCAAACAATCCCATTAGGAATTGGTATAGCGGAAATGTGCACAAAAGACAAGTCTCTGTGGACCTTATGAGAAGAAAATTTGGTTTAAGGACCTCATCCATCAGTTCAACTGTCGATCTTTCAGGAAGAAAATGACCATGTATTAATAAAAAGAATGTTATAACAAACCTAATCCAAAGAAGGAAAGCTAGTACAGTCTAAGAAAGCCACAGATAGTTCCATGGAAAAATAAAGTAATTTGTTGTAAGCCAGTTTATTAGCTTATGTTTTTTTGACAGTTCAGGTGTAGAAGAGGCAAATGAGTCCGAAACATTGTCAGCAAAGTATCCAGAAGCAGTTTGTGCAAAAGCTGGAGCCGTGTTTGTAGGTGGAGAACCAGTGGGTGTTTCCTGCAGTGGTTCAGAATAAATGACGCTATCCGTCTGTATTGCAATTGTGTCAAATCGATCAATTGTTTCTGTGTTATTTGTTGAAACAGTTGTTAGTGAAACTAATGCGAGATCATTTTCCACCCTCCCCAAGCTCGGAGAGGTGTCAGTGTTGCTGCTTACAAATTGTAGAGGAACTTCTTGACCAGTAGTGAGAGGGAACTACTGGCTGTTCCTTTTGGTCTGCTCTACAGGATCGGCCACATACTGTAACTTGACAATGTCGATAGATACAAAGCGGTTTTCTTTAGCACCAGCCAACGGTGGTAGAATGGCAGTTCTGGTACTGTGTATTCCTAAAACTGGGACTGGTGCATAAAAAGAAGGACCAAACTCTTTTTTCACAGCAACTTTTTCACATACTAGATCCTCAATTTTAGGAATCCAGCCTTTAGGCGTTACAGGTACATCCTTAATTCCTGTGGAGGCAGCAATGGCAGAAGTGTTGTCATCACGGAACTGTTGCAATTCCTTTAAGACAGTGATACGTTCATTTATGTCAAAGGGTGTTCTGCCAACATCATGCCAGGACCATCAAGATCTGGAACATATGGGTTCTGAACAGGCACTCATATGAAGTACGACCCCCCCCAGGGATCTTCTAGACAGATTGTTAAGTGCTCTCTGGACTCCATAGAGGTGATTAAGCCAAATACGACCTGAACTTAAGACTCTGGCTATTAAGGACTGCTTTAAGTCACGGTTTAGTTGATTAAACAACACTGTTTCCCTCAGGGTGAAATGGATACGAGTACTGGAGTTGGACCCCTAATGAAGCCATGGTGTCCCTGAATGCCCTTGAGGCGAAAGCAGGGTCCCGGTCCAAGTGGAAAGCCGCAACTGCTTATGTATCGATAAAGACTCGCAAATCTGTAATAACAGTCCAAGCTTCAGCCAAGCATTGTGGCCACACCCATAGAAATCTGGAGCAAGAGTCAACAGTGACTGAGATGTATTTGTATGCACTGTCCAGTGTTAGGGGACCACAATGGTCCAAGTACACACAATGTAATGGCTTGTTTGAAATAAGGAGGGGTGTCTGCGGTGGGGGTTTACCAGTGGAAACTTTAATTTGTTGGCAGATGTTACAACAAAGGACATACTGCTTGGCCTCCTTGTACATGTCTGGCCACCCAAAACGGGCTTGTAACAATGATTTTGTAGCCACCACACCAGCATGGGCAGATGCTGCCCCTTCTTGCGCTGCTTTAATCAACTCTGGTCTTATGTCTTTGTTGGGAATTTCTCGAACCTCTACGCCTGGTATCTTAACCTCAGCATTTAGACAGCCTCCCATTCAGTAGGAATATTTAGCAGGAAATGCTTTTGGATATGGCGCACCTTCAGCAGTAGCTTTCACAGCAGCCCATATGTCTTTGTCCGGTTTCGCACCTAAGCGGGTTACTGCAGCAACAGTGGCCACGGCCACTGCTGACTTTGCGGCTTCATCAGCAATGTGTATGTACAACATGGACATTTGGTAGTGTTTCCTTCAGATCGACTATTTTCCGTCACAGAAGGCTGTGTTTGATGGTGTTGCCTTTAGAATCTCTGAACCCTTTCTGGCGCCAGTAATGCAGGTATTCATTAAAGGACTGGTCACAGTAGTACGAATCACAAACAATCAATGTTAACTGTGCAGGATCCGTATGTGCCAGTGCCATCACCAGAGCCTTTAGCTCTGCTAGTTGTGCTGTGCAATGCCCTAGCGTTTGCGTGAATGTATGCTGGGGACAAAATGTATTATCCTCCATGTAGCCACTTACGACTGCGTAAGCAGCGGAGTAATAATGCTTTGCGCCAATCGCAGGTTGCACTGAGCCATCGGTGTACATGACACTTTGATACTGATCAATAGGCAGTGTATTTGCAGGAACTGGGTGTTCTAGTTCATATTGCAAAAATTCTTGAGTTTGTAATTTTGGGTCACAAATGTAGTCTACATCAGTGCCTGTCAAAGTCATAGCCCACTGTATCCAACGTGGATGTAATGCTTTAGCGTTTGGAATGCTGGCTTTGGTGACAGCCTCAAGGGCTGGAATTGGGGAGATGACAATCATGCATTTACCTTGGGCTGATGGTCTTTCTACAGTGACAGCCATCTGCACAGCAGTGAGAATTCTCTCAGTGGGAGCAAAGCTTTGTTCTGCTGCTGAGTACAATTTTGATTTGTACGCAATCTGGACTGTCTCCCCCCATTGAAAGTTACATAGGTGAAACCAATGGCACCAGAAATTACTCTGATGACCAAATGTGTTTTATTGTCCATTGTGTGCAAGTGTTGTGCTGCAAGCATGTCTGTTTGCAAAAATCTGAGTATACGTGTGTGTTCGTCTGTCCAAAATTTACTTGAAAAGTCAGGACGTATCAAATCATATAAGGGTTTTATGCGCGATGCATAATCAGGAATCTAAGTTCTGCTTTTATTTAGGAAACCCAATATGGATTGGAGGTTTTTAATGGCATTTAGAGTTTGCAATTGTGCGCATTTTTCCAAGAATTGTGGCGCTAGGCTCTTTCCTTCACTCAATAGCTCATATCCCAGAAACACGAGTTGCGAACAGTTCTGGACTGTTCTTGTACCCCTGGGGTAAATGACAGAATTCTTCCTGGGAGCCTAGTGCGCTGAAACTTGTTAAGTCTTTATTCTCAGGTGCTATATTTTGGCAGAAGAAACCATTGGAAATGTCCAATGTTGTTTTGTATTTTTTGCGCACTATGTTGTTCATAAGTGCTGTGCTATGTGGCATATGTGCGTGTATGACTGTTTAAATGTCTGTAGTCTAAGACTATTCTGTACGAACGATCCGGTTTAACTACTGTGAATAGAGGATTATTCATTGGTGAGACACAGGGTTCGACTACTCCCTGGTACTCCAGTTGTGTGAGGATTTTCCTCACAGGTGCTTTAGCTTCATGTTTAATAGGCTACTTAGGTTGAGGTTGGGGTTGAATTTTAATCGGAATTACATGGTGGGGGAATCTTTTTCCCATCCTACGTGGTTAAGAATAGCGCGGGTGCCTGCACCAATGCCCAATCGATGGCTTACAATTCTGCAAATTCCTCTGGAACAAGGGATGACAAAGAAGGTTTAAAAACATCTTCCCCATATGGGCAAGTACCGACAAATTCAGGTGGCCAATCTTGTTCGGACAACAAAATATCATATATGTTTACCACCCGATCCCAAAAGATTGCATCTATTGTGCGTTCAATGTCTCCTAACTGTGATGTTACTTTGTACACCCTGACAGGCATGTAAACACACATGTCCGCAGTTTCTACTTTTAGGAAGTCATCAGTAGTTTTCACCTCCAGATGCTCTAGAAGATTCCGGCGAACTATTGTGACCTCTGCCCCGCTGTCTAGTAGCGCTAGTGACCACTCCTTGTTCTTCAAGAGAACCATCTTCTTGAGTGGCATGTCGAACCACAACTGCTGCCACCTTTTTCTTTTTAAATTGGGGTTTTTGTTGAGGAGGTTTCTCTTCCTTTTTAACAGGAAACTCTGTTGAGCGTTGTGATTCCTGTCTCGGTTTAACGTACTCTGTCCTTCACTCTGACCACACACCTCTCTCACTGCGTTTTTCCGATGGCGTGTATCAGTATATTGATATCTGCCAGGTGTTTTTATGTTATCTCTATTTATGAGATTATATCTATTCTGTGAGGACTCTGTGTGCGAAGATTCTCCCCTTTCTTTCTGAGTAGTTTGTTGTTTTTTTGTCCCAGTGTTTCTTATTACAATCAGGAGCTTGCTGTATAAAGTCTTTATTAGATTTACCCTGGAACTGTGGTTTTGTTGGTCTGGCCCCCAGGCTATCCCGACCAATACTAGAGTAGGTCTCCGCGATAATCTTAGGCAGCTTGTGTTCTTGATCCTGTGGAGGAACGTCCCAGAACCGCATGCGCACCGCTAGTGCGACTACTTCTCCTTTAAGATGACTTAATATAATTGAGGATACCGTGGCAAATTTGCCCATTAATTGCATCTCCATGTCCAGGGCCGGGGCAGCCCCATATTCATCTTGAATTTGTTTCAACACTCCCGATAAATTAGCAAGTGTCAGTGTACCGTGCACAGTAGTATAGAGTGTGGCAAATACCGTGCCCCATGTATTACAGTTATCTATTGTGGGGACCATCCCAAATGACAAGCACATTGTTAATATTCTGTGTTTATCCTGAGGTCCTGTATGTGGAAACATGCTTCCAGCGCATTTATTTTTTGAGCTAACCAAAATGGAATTTCTCCTCGTTTGGCGGGTACTTTACCCATAATCAAATGTACAGTCGCAGGATTAATGCCTGGCGTAACTGCATGTGGTTGTGCTGGTGCAGCACGTGCTGGGTTTGTGTTTAATGTTTGCATTGCAAACTGCACTAATCGTCTGTGTATTGCCGTCAGATCAGCATATAAGTGACGTACTTCCGCTACCGTATAAGGTGTGTAAATGGCCAATGAATGGCAGGTAGGACCATCATTACTTTAACCCAACAGGTAAAATTGTGTGGGGTAGGGTGCCATCAAGCCAATTATTATAGTCACCTCAAACTCCCATCTCTTTATTTGTGCACAAATCCCTGAATAATCCACCAGGGAGGCCTATTGTGTCATCCAATGGGAGCCTCTTGTAAAATGCTTCCCACTACATTGACTTCTCCCTCAGACCCTTTGCGAGTGCTCTCCCGGCACATATAGAGGATACAAAAGATTTCCTAAGAAATTCTGAGGGGATACAAGGAAAATAACATTTTCTCCTAATAACCTCGGATGTTAAATCACTATATATGTGTATTAAACATGAGGATAGCATTAGGGCTGCTGAACACTACCTGAGAGCTAAGCCCATATTACTCTGTGCCCCCACAATAATGCCACTGAAAATGAGGGCGTATTGATTACATAACGATATTTTCCTCTTTAATGGAGTGCTATACAGGCAAACTCAGGGGACTGTGATGGGTAGCTGTTTCACCCCAGCTATGCCCAATTGTGGATGGGCTAGTCGGAAGAGCAGATGTCCACCTCCCTGGCATATTAAGCTGATATGGAGAGTACTGCAATGTGGGTGAGATTCATAGACAATCTCTTCCTTATTTGGCAAGGAACTAAAAGGCAAGCACTTGACTTTGTCATAAGACTTTATGTGAATAACTACAATCTGGAATTCCTGAGTAACATTAATGACTCCAAGATTGTTTTCCTTAATGTCAAGGTAGAGGTAGTTGATGGGAGACTAACCTCTAAACTTTTCAGAAAACCCACAGCAGATAACTCCCTGTTCTACATCCTGAGTAATCATCCAAATCAAATAAAGTGTGGCATTCCCTATGGTAAACTAATAAGAGCTAAAAACAAACATAGTAATGAACAGAACTTTGTCATAGTTGGACTCTTGCTCTTGGCAAGACTCCTGGCTCAAGGAAGACAGCACTTTTGTTTGTAGGCGACTAGGCCAATCCCACAACAAGTCACAACTGTTGCCCCAACCCTCCCGGCTCACAAGCAGTACCTCATCAGAACCCCAAGCAGTAAAAGGTGATTTGTGGCAGCCTTTATGCATGGACTCAAGAGTGCAACATCTCAGGGGAGAAGTGGTTAAACAGAGATTACCCTTTTTTTACATGAGCAACAAGTCTTATGGCATTGAGGAGATGCAGTAAAGTTTTCAATAGGTTTTATTAAGAAGACTGAAATCTACTGTAAAATGCATAGACAGCATGGGATAATGAACAATGCAAGAAACAGAATTGTAAAAACGACAGTCATGACTATTAAGACCCCCACCATCTTGCAATAACATAAGATATGAAATCTGCCCTAATAGCCGAGCATGATGAGCCTAATCTCCGACTTAAAGAGAGTTAGGTGTGTTAAACCTAATCTGCCAGTACCATGTCCATGAGAAGAGTTTCTGAACCCTTGTTACCTTAGAATGAGGTCTGTAGATCAGACTTCGTGGGGACAACAAGGCTGGGTTGGCATCAATGCGATGTGTAGCATAGACAGTGTTGATGGCATCTGGTAGGAATCTCTCTGATAACCTTGTCTGCATGAGATGTATTTCTACAGATCTGGTAGGACCCCTTACGCATATATATTGCCAAACACTAGATAAGAAGGCATGCTTGGGGCTGCAATTACATAAACAACCCCCTGGAAAGTACATTATGTTACTGTCACACGTAAGTGGGAAAGCACATGATATGAATAAGTACGTATATTAATTGTCTTTGACGCTGATAGTGACGTCTTCACAGAGTGGCACTGATAGCCTGAAATCAACACATCTTCCTAACTATAAACATAGCAGACATTTTGGAAAAAATAATTAAATAAATGTGGTAAAACAGAGCAAGCTAAGTAGATTAAAAGTCACTGGGTGATGGGGCACAGGCCTGCAAGCCAGAAGGCTGAACTATCTCCTGATTCCCAATAAAACCAAACAGGAGCCACTACAACTTCTAGACAAATGACATGTTTGTTGAACAGGTTTAGAGAATGTGGATACTCTGAATGGGTACTTAATAGAGGTATCACCAGGGTTAAATCAAAATGAGGGTTGAGATCCTCTTTGGTCCCAGAAAGCTAAACCTTAGGATGAAAATTCCCTCCGCCCCATTACCACATACAACAGTTAAAGTACTCTGGTGAGCAGGTAACTGAATGAGAATTGGAATCTGCTCAAATGCAACATAGTCATAGGAAATCTGATTAGAAATAGACCATCAGTAACATACCACAAAAGGATACCCCTTAAAAACCTTGTTATGCACAATGACATAACTACTGCCACCACACACAAGGGCAGAGGATTTGAAGTTCTGAGAGGTTTTCATATCTGTGGGAAATGCAAAGCCTGATCTAACTCCTATAGTAGGGATGGGTTTTTAACAGCATATGAGAACCACAGGAGAATTTCATAATTCATCACATGTGCCACTAATTGTTTGCATTATTTTTAGAGTGTCTTTGAGGTCTTCAGTATATAGGAAGTACAATACATCCAGTATTCAAATGCATACTAGAACATATGGGTGCCATCACGAAAAAGGATCCACACTACCAGGTTGCTAATCATTTTGAACTACTACACTATAGTGACTGGAAATTACTAAAATACTATGGCATTGGGAAAGTGGAAGTCAACCATAGAGGGGGCAATAATGTAGGGCAATTGCAAAGGACGGGCTCCTACTGCACAATTGATTTTGACACAAAAATACCCAATGGTCTGATCAGAAACTATACATTCTCTCAGATTGAACTAGATGTAAAATTGATTGTTATTTTTGTTGCCCTTTGTTTCAAATTAGCTTTTGATGTTAATGTACTTTAACACCTTCTTTGAACAGCAGTTTAATATATATTTTCTTTCTCATATTTTCACAGGAGGAATGGAAGAAACTCCATTAGCTGGATAAATACAGTTTGTCAGGGCTGAGACACCCTACCCAGCTCTTCCACTGACAAAGAACTTCCAAGGGTTTGTCTCCCTTCACATTTTCTGTAGTTTTTGTTTATTCAACGATTTTCACCGGTCTCAACTGCTGTTGAGTGTGTGCCCACTGGCGCTGAATGGAATTATCGTTGCATTGGTACACCTGGTTAATGTATAAACCTCATGGGGGCTCTCCGAAGCCTGATTCAACACTTTTCCTGACTTACTATTTTCTTATTGTCTTTTTTTCATGACAATGTGCCTGTTTCCCTCATTCCCTTTGGACTGAAGGATTACTTAGTTTTAAGGTATAATAACTCAAAGATGATGCCCACAGGGACATTACTTGATTTATGTGTAAGAAGGGGTTGATCTCTACATCTTTAGGCATGATTGGTGACTTATTACATTATACATATTGCTTCACGTCCCTCCAGAGCACAGCACTTTTTGTCAAGGTGATGGAATGATATTGCCCATTGGGGCATATTTATAACATCTTTGCTATCATTAATCTAGTGTTATTTGCAGACTTTCATTTTCATATGACAAAATTAGATTTGTAATGATTACCCGGCTCATAAAATGCAATTGAATGTATCAACATGTTGAGCTTTAACCAATGTTTGTGTAACTAACCAATTCCAAGATGGCCAATTGTATTTGCTCTACTCTGATGACATACTTAGAACCCAGTCCTCTTTCTATCACAATATTATCAATGTTAAATGGTGGCTCATTTTTTAACATGTTATGAGAACAAGGCTGGTACCTGAAAGGTGTCGCATGAACTAGAGTTCGCTTTCCTAATGAAAGGATATTTGCTTCTGGCTGAAGCAACTTTATTGAATATATCTGCATCCCTCTCTCTATGTATGTGTGTATATATATATATATATATATATATATATATATATATATATATATATATATGTATATATATATATATATATATATATATATATTCCTTAATAAAAAAAAATCAGTAAAGTAATTGATGGTGTAGGAAATGACACAGGACCGTATGTTCTACCTGAATGTGAGATTTCTATTGATGGAAACATTTTTAAAGTTATGGCAGATTCTAGAGCACCATATACCATCTTTTCAGATCAGTTTTTTTTAATAAAAACTGAATTGATAAAAAAACTTTAACCTAATGATGACATATACAAATTTGTACACAAACTAAAAATGGCCAAGTATTTCTCCAAAATAACTCTAAAGCAAAGAGGAGAGTGCAGTGAACGGATCAAGGAAACGGATTCAAGAAATGAGGCGAAATCAGGCATTAAGAACTATTGTACATTCTCTCAGATGAGGAATTCACAGAATCACAAGTACTTCAACGTCTGTAGATACACGCTGATTGCCACCAGTTCTGTAATCTTAAACCCAAATCATTTTTTTTCCCTTTGCTTACTCTGGGGAATGAAATTTACACCATTTATGCTTTGGTAATTGCTGATTTAGAAAAACTGGAGTATACACATGACAAAATTAAAAATGAAACCTCGATCAAAAAGGAAAGAGGTGCACTGGAAGCCCTAATGCAAAACAACACAATATAAATCAAACCTGCTGATAAAGGCAGTAATGTAGTTATCTTAAACCAATCAGATTATATGGAAGAGGCCAATTGAATGATAACACAAATTACAAGGAGTGGCACAGCAATCCCATCAATGAATTAACATCAGAATTTAACAAAAACTTAAAGAAGTGCCACAAGGTCTCGTTGCTCAATGATAACGAATTTGAATTCCTTAGTAATGAATCTCTAGTTTTATATCTATCTATCTATCTATCTATCTATCTATCTATCTATCTATCTATCTATCTATCTATCTATCGTCGTCAAATATGTACATATATGTGTGAAGTTAGGTCCTGAAAATATATACATCCCTTTCAATGCTTCCTCCATCAATATTTTGTTCATAACATTTTTGTTCCACGATGATCTGGACTCTATATTCAAGAGAAACTCCTGAATCTGGACATATTAGCTTCAGCTTCATTTCTGTTTGTTGAAGACAAAACTTCCTGTATTTAGATTACAGTAGGTCCTTCTGCTTCTTGAACTTGGAGCTGAGTGGTTGTTTTTCCTAGCCACGTGGCAGCAAACTTGAGTTCTCCTGGTGAAGACCTACTTTAGTGCTTTGCTGCTGACCTTTCCTATATTGAAACCCACAGGGGTCTCCAGACTCCAGAGCAACAAGCACAACATCGTGGACCCCTCAAAAGTGACCAGAAGAGGGATGTCCCATAAATCTACTGCTAAAAGTGCAGATGAGTTAAATGGTGATTCTAGTATTCTTTTTCGATAGTCAACATTTTGCTGTTTTGTGATCTCTCCTTCGACCATTCCTGTTTAACAGTGATCCAGCACCCTCTTGGTTTGCTTACTTAATGGATTTTAATAGCCACTGTGGCCCCTGGTCAGTAGCTCAGATAGAGGCCTGCCCCTCCATAATAACCAAGACCCCCCATCCTGTGAGTCTGGAATCACTGTGCTGGAGAATTTCTAACCTCAAGATATCCCCATTTTACCTGACCATCTCCTTTGACCCTAAACATATATGCTAAATGTACCTTCATTGATCCAATCCTTGCACTTTCGAGACTTTGCTCCTTCTTTTTCTGGTTTCCACCAGGTACAGTCTCTGTTGTTTGTGCTTGATTTTGCATTGTGGTATTTTTTCACAAATAGTGGCACATTAAGGGAACTTGCAGTGCCACATTGCTTGAAAGGAAGAGGGCAGAAATATTCTGTATTTACAAAGATTTTGAGAATTTCTGCTCTGTCCTTGCAGTGGCACATTATGTGCTGCCTAGTGCCAATGCAGGCATCCTTGCACCGTAGTGCAAAGGTGCGTGTGTTACAGGTAGGATTATTTTTGTGCTGGAAGGGTGAGCTTCCTGCACAAAAACATTCTTTTGGAGGCATACTCCTCTTTTTATGTGTGCTGCAGAATGCAGCATACATCGAAATAGGAAGTAACCAGGATAAATAAAGATACTTCTCCTTGTTACGCTTCTGTTGGGTAGGCACACCTTTTTGTCACAAACCCAGCTTTACAAGACTTTGTCAATCTAGGTTTGCATCAAAATCCATAGGTCGATACATCTGAATGCCCATGCTCTACCCATTTAATGCCTACCCGATGCACAGTAAAGCAAAGAAGTTCTCTGCGCTGCCTTGTGTTACTTTGTATTTACTAAACCATGCAAAGCCACACAAATTGGCTTTTCATGGCTTAGTAAATGGCCAAAATGGTTATGGGTTTGAACTGTGCCACAAAAATGATGAAACCATGACGCAAAATCATAGTAAATCTGGGGATGAGCTTGTGAACAGAAAAAATCACAGACTTAAAACTAAGCATTATTTATTGTGTAGAGAATACTGTTTGAATTCACATTTATAGAATAATGTTATTCCATATTCTTTTTTATTATTAAAATCTTATGTTCTCACAACTGTAGCACAGAATTCACATCGTTATTTAAAAGGTGCTAATTTTGTTGTACTATGTGCAGATTCACTCTGCACTGCCTTTGTTCAGGTAAGCCTGGGATGAGGGTCAACGCCTATCCGAAGATGTCAAATTATTGCTTTGTGACCCCTGCAATTCCGTGCCGTGGAGAAAAGGTCTTTGCATGAAAGCGTCTGTCTGAATTGCTTTTGGTTCTCACTAAGGCTCTGTTAGGACAGAGCCTAGTCCGATGCATTCAGCCTCAATCATATCATCATGTCTACATGCGTGAGTTGTCCTCTTGTCAGAAAGAACACCTCCACCACAATTAGATCGTAATACAGTGACCTAAAGAAACTGGAGTTCCCCGCCCCCTGCAAAGAACACCTAGCGGGAGAACTAGGTGCTGTGCTGAGGGGGCCCCCTGGAGCTCAGCAGACCCCCCCCCCCCCAACGCAGGGCTACAGGGGTCTTTGTTACGCCACTGTTGTAATACAATGGTGTACTTTCGGAATGGACAGATTTACATTTTGTAAGAACCCTTAAGTTAATCATGCATTAAGTTCAAGTTATATCGTGCTTTCCACTAATTAGAGGTGTTAGAGCACGGGCTACAATTCAGCATGGTTTGTTTTTAGAGTCCTTAAACATTAACATGATCTGAAGCATGCTCAATCCAAGAATGATAAAATGTTTGAAAAGCAAGATTAATCTGACCTGTCAATCATACAAGATATCTATTAACAGGCTGCAAATGAATTTCCACACCTCAGAAACTGAACAAATCGTTTTATGTTCTGTAAATCAACCAGCTAGCCTTCAAAGACAAGGAAAAATGTTTTATGAGCAGTTCTACATTCCATATTTCACCGTGCTGTCAGATGTGAAGATTGCCTGGACAGGCGTTTTTCGAATTCACACTGCCACCATTAAAGAGAGAGTCCCACACTTACATAAACGTTATCAAATCACCTTTCCGATCAATTTGACATGTCTGATAGTATTAACCAAGCTTCTCATATATTTTTGTATTTTTAAAAAACATTAAGTAAGGCAAGGCACAAGTATATTTATATATCTGCTGAAAAATACGTGCTGATAAAAAAACGCTAAGTGACAGATTTGAAATGCCCTGGTGCATCCTTGCGCACATTATATTCATTTTTTTAAGCTAATGTGGCGTCAAGTAGGCATTTCTGTCACACCATATTTACAAATTGTCGCAAGGGTAGCATTGTACCACTTTGTAACCCCATGTGCCACATTATGCCTGTGCCAGGCATAATGTCTACCGCAGGGGGAGTTCCCCCTCAGGCCGCAAAAAATGATGCACTGAAATCTACAAGATTTCACTGCGTCAACTTTCCCATCATTTTTAGTGCCTGCACACTGCAGGCGTTAAAGTGCCATGCCCATAATAACCTGTGGGCCTCCCTAGTGCTTTGCTGGACTAGCGCCATACTTTATGCCACTAATCCAGCAAAGCACCACAATAGCATCATAAAATCTGATGCTATTGTCTTAATGTGTGCCATAGTGCATTGTATTGGAAATACAGCGCTACCATGGTGAAGTTAGGGGGACTAAATGCAGCGCAAAAAAAGTGGCGCATCAGGATTGATCCTCCACTTTCTTGTAGATGTGACCCTAAATATTTCCCTCATTTGACTGTGTAGCCTGTGGACCAGAGGGGTAAATATTTAAACAATATTTTACAACGTCATATGTAAGAAGTGTGCAAATGGCAGATTTGAAGCTGAAACAGCTAATTTTTCTTTCTCAAAAACAGATCCAATGTTTTTCTTGGATCTGTTTTTGCTATGTTTTTCTGAAACCATACTTTTGTAATGTAATGACCCATTTTAGCTCATGTACATCCAATTACAAAGTATTGTAATGCAATCATTTTCTCAGGTGCAGGTCAGGGCCTTAAATGAAAGGAGATGGTGAATGGTAGTGTAAATACAACCATTTAATTTTTCTTTGTGCTGCAGTTTCAGCCACTTCTGACTGCATAGGATTCTTTGTGTTTCTGGCATTATTTGTGAAGAGTCTCTATGGTCTGTGCTGAAAGATGTGAAGGGAAAGATATTCTTTCAAAATTCAACCGCTTACCATTTTCTTCTTAAATTATCACAGGAAATGTTTTTTATGTCAAATATGATATATTGCCATACAGCAAAGCCACTGGGCTGCAGCTACTAGGTGCTAGCCTTAGGGAGTGCCTGGGCAGAGAACTGTTTGGAAAACATTTTCTTTTCTTTAGAAAGACACACTTAGTTTCTGTGCTGCTGGAAAGTGTCTTCAAAGAAGGGGCGGATGTCACTGGTGAGCCTAAGTATCTGTCATGGATCGCATGGTGGGAGCTGTCGCTGTGCAAGAACATGTGCTTTAGCGTTCCTCATTGTTTGACAGGGGATACAATAATTGCCCATTAACACAATGATGCCTGAGGGAGCCTCTGCAATTGAAAGGTAATCTCTCCCCTGTTGCTAACCAACATTAGCCTGAATCCATCCAAACAGAAAAGACACAAACTATTTTGTATGTAAGTGCATTTATATAGCACTTACTACACATGACAAGAGGTAGAAAGACCAAACTGCAGATCAGGATCCACCTGTAAATATCTTGTTGCTGGACTCCCTCATTTGCCACCTGACTATGTGGGAATGGAGAAATAATCTATGTGCCCTTTGACAAAGAAGGCCCAGAAGTGGCTTGAGCTGGAAATCAGAGAGCGGCAGAAAGAGCTAACTGCGCACATTAGTATAGTGCATGCTGTGCATGCTGAGCACCTAATTGATAAGGGAAGAACACCAGATTACTGCTGTCATGACTATCTTCAGTTTCTGATCCCCCAACAAAGGACACTTAAACAAGCATTTTCAATGCAATGGGTCACATGTTTGCTCAAGATAGAGCTATTAGAGTTGTAAACTCCTAACTGCCACATAGACTGAAAATGAAAAGTAATACAATTTCACAATGGGAGGCGATTTTAAAGTGCCACGCCATGAAGAACAAAAAGACTTGGTCTGGCTTCGCCTTTGCATAGTAATAAAAAGAAAATGAGCGCAATTGCGCTGTATAAAACCTTGAATTTGCAAAGGAGCGCTAGGATAAACAATAGAATTAAACTGGTAGTCATGAAAAACGCTTGATTAGTGCCCAGCGAGAGCGCGCTGCCTAGAGCAAAATAAAGAGGAAATAAAGAGAAAAAGTAGTCCAGAAACCATATGGAAAACATGGAGCCTTGTATGTTTTCAGTAGTTGTCCGGTGCAGGAGGGATAAACACTGGAAAAGGCATGATGTATGCATGCCTTTCACTAATACAATCAAGCAAATTTTAAAAGGTAAGCCCACGAACCAACAAAAGTGATGGGCGTGACATGGACGTGCTTAAAAGCCCACAGAGAGATTACAAGAGGGACAGATTGCTTGCGCTCTTGACCCTAAAAATGAAGTAGGAAATTGTGATGGTTAAACAGAAGTATAACAGAATAACTGGAGCCCACCATGTCATCCCCTGCTCTATACTTATGTGGGCCACAGAATTAAATACAGATTCAGGCACAAATGGTGAAAACTGTCCCCAGGAACTGTTCTATCTTAAGAAACTGAGTAACAGAACAATCAGTGCTTTAACCTGTGTGCTTGATGTGGTTGCTTGTGGATTTCTCAATACCAAGTTCTATCTAACAACCTAGTAATTAAAATTCAGGAAACCTTTTTGCATTTGTTAATTTATTTTCCTGTTTCACTTTATTGTTTTCAAAATGGAGCAGGGTTAACTGGTGAATTGAGAAGGACTTTGGTCTGAAGGCAATATCTTTCTCCAAGGCTCTCCATTTCTTCGTACTTCATTCTATCCCTCAGTCCGTTTTTTTCAGAAACAATGGTGTAGCATACCTGAGCTGCATTTATCTGTTTGACAGGTCAATCAAATTTCAACACACACTGTACAGCGTTTACCATGGATTTACTGAAGTTCATACAAATCAACCTCAAACCAAGAGAAACCTTTTGTATTGGAGTGATAACAATACTTAAATTATAGTTCGCACATTTCAGTAAAACACACTTATAGCGGTCAACGGTTACTATCGTTGCAGTCAGTAGTTCACAAAATATTTCAGGACTGACAAAATATCTTCCTTTATGACCTGCCTTTAACGAAACGTTTACTCAGGTGTAATGTAGGAGCTCTCGTGCACGTGGCACAAAATGGTGCAAGAAATATGACTGATTATCTTTGAAATGAAAGGCAGTTTAACCAGAGCCTAATTCATCACAGCAGGCAAACGAAAATGCATTGCATCCTGTTGCTTAAAACTCCCTTGTAATGCAAACAGAGTGGATGTTATCAGGTAGGAAAATTCAGGCTCCATTTCATTATCCAAGCATTTGCAACTGGTGTGTTCTGTCAAGCCTTTATAGGAGCTATCTATGAAACACTTGACTAGGAACACACGAGTAGCCAGCAGATGAAATTCAACTTTGTGCTGTGTAGTTTTCCACCATAAATGACTAGTGGCTTCACGAAACAGGAGGGCGCCCCCTGCAAAGAACATGGAGGGTCCCCTCTCCCAATGGTCTCACTCAGGCGAAGTGCTGTGCTGAGTGTAAAACGCCTTGAGCTTGAGCCCCTAGCACCACAGGTGCTGCGAGGGCCTTTGTTACACCACTGTGGATGGACAAGGTTATGCATTGAGATTGTGTCTGAGGACATCTTCACAAATGCAAAGACCACAGGTGAAGAAAAAGCCTTTAACATTGTACACATGACCACGTGATTTAAAAGAGACATGTTTAGCATGCTCATGTCCAGATCCGAATGGCTACACCTCTCAGGGTGTAGCCATTTTTACCTCCTCACAATTGTCTGTTACATGATTGCTTTGTGTTTCACGTTACATAACCATACTATACGAGGTGAAATTCTGCTAGAGGAATGCTCAGGCAGAAATGTGAAGGTTCTCAATAATGGCACTATCCTTGGCTCCAAAAAATAGAATGGCTCATAGGATGGATATGGAAAAGGAAACCATTCATAACTTCTTCACTTGTAAATTGGATGATTTGTTGACTGTATCTGTTGCTTAACATCAATTTCTGTTCCACATAGTGCCACCCATCAACATGTACTTAGTTGCAGCAGTAACATTGATTTCCTAGCTCAGCAATGACAGCGTCATACACATGACTACTTTTCAATCCTTTGCTGGATAATTTTTCTCATTTTCAGTATACACTAGAGTGTGGAACTGCTTGTCCTATTTCAGATACCTGCAGTTCCATGATTGATCAAGAAGATGGGGACATTGAGATGCTTTGATTTTGTCCCTGCATGATCAGATGTCCCAGGTTGAGACATCTTGCTTCTAAGCACTATTTTGCAGTTCAATCTTTAAAAATGTATACCTCAAGTTCTACTTATTGGATTTTTATCATTTTTTATCTTATTTAATTTATTTAATTAAGCTCTATTTTTCCAACCAGGAGTGATATCTTTTTGTGTGGTGTTTTCACTGTTTTACTGTTTGAAGTGTTGCACAAATACTTAACACATTGCTTCTTAAGTTAAGCCTGACTGCTCTGTGCCAAGCTACCGCGGGATTAGCACAGGTTAGTTTAGGGTGTGTTGATGATATACCCTGACTAGGATTGTGGTTCCGGCTTGGACAGGGTCCATACCTTTACCGATCAGAAACCCTATTTTTAACACCATGAAGCAACTGGACCAAGGTAAGTGGTGTCCACTTTCCTGTCCTGATGATAACCTCTTATTGACCTGAGGTTGAAATGTGGTTGACCACAGATGTACATAGATCCACACCCTTTGACTCAAATTGAGGAAATAATATAAGGCTTCAGGAGTAATACGTCTTTTATCTATGATGCACTCTGTTCTACTTGTCACGTATCATTGCACTTTCTTTCACATGTGTAAGCACTGGATCTTGTGAAAAAACTGCCATTTATTGAGAAAATACGAGAAATAAAGTGCCATGTAAAAATGGCTGTTTTTTCTTTAATTTGTCATGTTTTATTTGTGTCATACCTGTTCATCAGAAATCATTAATTTGCTACATATCGGTTGTGTACCCAAATGCAGGATTTGTATATTTATAGGTGAATACAATTGTTCTCCATAAGAAGTAGAGAGGTTCCTGATATGACAAGGAAACATCAGTGAACCTTTGTCTCTCTTATATGTTGTATTGCCTCAGGTTCCTGATTGGGCTCACCCTTATTGCTGGTACTTTTACAAACTTAGCATTTCTCTGGCTAAACCAAATGTGTCTTTTTGCCAATGTCCTGTGTCACATTACTGTTAAGTCACCTATGGTATAAAGCATATTTAATCCAGACAAGCGACAATAGGTCCTTAGGTGTGGAGAATGTGTTGAGCTCCTGAGCAGGTCATATCATATCATAAACATTTATAAAGTGCGCTACTCACCCTTGCGGTTCTCAAGGCGCTAGGGGTATGGGGTTACTGCTGCTCGAAGAGCCAGGTCTTGAGTTGCCTCCGGAATGCGGAGTGGTCCTGGGTGGTCCTGAGGTTGGTGGGGAGGGAATTCCATGTCTTGGCCGCCAGGTAGGAGAAGGACCTCCCACCCGCCGTGGTGCGGCAGATGCGCGGGACGGCGGCGAGAGCGAGGGTGGCGGAGCGAAGTTGACGGGTGGGTGTATAGAAACTGAGGTGGCGGTTGAGGTATTCGGGTCCCTTGTTGTGGAGGGCTTTGTGTGCGTGGGTGAGGAGTCGGAAGGTGATCCTTTTGTTGACAGGAAGCCAGTGCAGGTGTCTCAGGTGGGCGGAGATGTGGCTGTTGCGGGGTATGTCGAGGATGAGGCGGGAGGAGGCGTTTTGAATTCGTTGCAGACGTTTCTGGAGTTTAGCGGTGGTTCCTGCGTATAGGGTGTTGCCATAGTCCAGGCGGCTCGTGACGAGGGCGTGGGTCACGGTCTTTCTGGTGTCGGCGGGGATCCAACGGAAGATCTTTTAGAGCATGCGGAGGGTGAGGAAGCAGGAGGATGATACGGCGTTGACTTGTTTGGTCATGGTGAGAAGTGGGTCCAGGATGAAGCAGAGGTTGCGTGCGTGGTCTGAGGGGGTTGGTGCGGTGCCAAGGGCCGTGGGCCACCAGGAGTCGTCCCAGGCGGTTGGGGTGTTTCCGAGGATGAGGACTTCCGTTTTGTCTGAGTTCAGTTTCAGACGGCTGAGTTTCATCCAATCTGCAACGTCTTTCATTCCATCTTGCAGGTTGGTCTTGGCGCTGGTGGGGTCCTTGGTGAGGGAAAGTATCAGCTGAGTGTCTTCGGCGTAGGGGGTGATGATGATGCTGTGTTTGCGTACGTTGTCGGCGAGGGGGCTCATGTAGACATTGAAGAGAGTCGGGCTGAGCGAGGAGCCTTGTGGGACGCCGCAGATGATCTCGGTGGGGTCTGAGCGTGAAGGTGGGAGGTAGACTCTTTGGGAGCGGTTGGAGAGGAAGGAGGTGATCCAGTCCAGGGCCTGTCCTTGGATCCCGGTGGAGCGGAGACGGGTTATTAGGGGTCGGTGGCAGACGGTGTCGAAGGCAGCCGAGAGGTCGAGGAGGATGAGGGCGACTGTTTCTCCGTTGTCCATCAGGGTTCTGATGTCGTCTGTGACTGAGATGAGGGCGGTTTCTGTGCTGTGATTGGCTCGGAATCCGGACTGAGAGGGGTCGAGTAGGTTGTTGTCTTCAAGGAAGTTGGTAAGTTGCTTGTTGACGGCCTTCTCTATGACTTTGGCAGGGAAGGGGAGGAGCGAGATGGGGCGGAAGTTCTTCCGGTCGCTTGGGTCCGCCGTAGGTTTCTTCAGTAGGGCGTTGACTTCAGCGTGTTTCCAGCTCTCGGGGAAGGTGGCAGAAGAAAAAGAGCTGTTGATGATGGTCTGGAGATGTGGGGCGATGATGTCGTCGGCTTTGTTGAAGATGAAGTGTGGGCAGGGGTCCGATGGGGCACCGGAGTGGATGGAGTTCATGGTGGCTTTGGTCTCTTCCGTGTTGATGTGAGTCCAGGCGTTGAGGGTGATGGCTGGGGTTGTAGATTCTGTGGTGGTTGGCTGGGTTTGGTGTCCGAAGCTGGGGGGTGTCTTCGTTGGAGGTGGTGACATTGGTGATGGAGTCCTTGAAGACGATGGCGATTCCTCCTCCTACTTGGTTGGTGCGGTCTCTCCTGGAAATCTTGTAGCCGTCGGGGATGGCTATGGCGATGTCGGGGGCCGAGGAGATGTTCATCCAGGTCTCAGTGATGAAGGCGACGTCCGGTGCGGTGGAGTCCAGGAGGTCCCAAAGTTCAACGGCGTGCTTGTGGATGGAGCGTGCGTTGATCAGGATGCATTTGAGGTGGTTGTTGGCGCGTGGGCTGGCGGGCGTGGTGCTTTCGTGGTGGAAGGAGAGTTTGCAGGTGTGACATACGAAGGGTCCGTGGGTACGTTTCGGGTTGGCTTGGAAGCAGGTGCTGGAGCGCCCCGGGTTGAGGGCGTGGAGGGTGATGGGGTCGTAGCGATGCTGCGGGGTTTGGGAGTGCCTAGCCCTTCCCTGAGCATCAAAGGTTAGCGTGAGACCTGATAGAAATGGTGCCTGTAGTTGGCAGTCAGTTTGCACCCTGTCCAAGTAGGGACCCTCTCTCTACTCAGGGTAAGGGAGTCACACACCTAAGTTAACCCCTGCGCACCCCCTTGATAGCTTGGCACAAGCAGTCAGGCTTATCTCAGAGGCAATGGGTGAAGTATTTGTACATACACACACAGTATCACAGTGAAAACACCACATAAAGACTCCACACCAGTTTAGAAAAATGGTCAATATTTATCTACATCAAACAAGACCAAAATGGCAAAAACCAACATACACAAGGAAATATATCACTATTTAAAAACAAAAGAGTCCTAATCCATCATAGTCAATGGTTACATTGTTTTAGCGCAAAGTACCTCATAAGCATCAAAAATACAGCCACAAGGGAGGGGATGCATCAGAAAAGCAAGCAATGGATCGATTATTTACTCTCAAAGTGAGGCCGTGCGTTGGTTCTTTCCCCACCACATTGGTGATGCATCAATTTTTTCCCTGCAGGACAACAATGCATAGATTTCAAGACAAGCAGCCTCGGGTGCGTGAGGTGATGTTGAAAATTTGATGCCCAGGGACGATGCGTGTAAAACCCAAATGCACAGCAGTGATGGTTCCATGCTGAAGCAGGCAATGCGTTGATTTCACATTCGCGAGGCAGGCGCTGCATCGGTTTTTCAGCCAATCTGCAAGCACTGCATTGACTTTTTCTCTGCAACGGATCTGGTGCTTAGATTTTCACTCAGGTTACCAGCTTCCACTTCCAAGGGCCCAGGGAATGGATTTGGCACCACTTGGCAAGTCAGGACTCTCAGCAGACGAGCCCAGGCACTGGCAGCTGATGTTTTTGATGTCCCTGAGATTTCACAACAGGAGGCAAGCTTAGCTCAAGGCTTTGGAGAACCGTGGAAAGCAGGATTTAGAAAGCAAAGTCCAGTCCTTTCACTCTCAGGGCAGAAGCAGCAGCAACAGGCCAACACAGCAAAGCAACAGGCAGGGTAGCAGGTCCTCTACGAGCATCCAGCTCTTCTCCCTGGCAGAATGCCCTCAATCCAGGAGTGTTCTAAAGTTGTGTGGTCAGCAGTCCAATAATTATACTAATTTCTGCCTTTGGTGTAGGCATACTTAACCCCTTCTGTGCCGCAGACGTAGTGGTTACGTCCTGCGGCACAGTGCTGCTGTGCCGAGGACGTAACCACTACGTCCTCGGCACACAGCCCAGAGGGAGCGCTCTCGCTCCCTCTGTGTGCTTCCCCCCACCCCCCCAAAGTCAGGGATGGAAGGGGAAGCCCTTCCCCTTCCACCCCCGACCCCCCCCCCCCCATAATGACGTCAGCGCGCCATCGCGCGCTGACGTCATTATGGGGATTTCGCCGCACAGGAAGCCATTTGCTTCCTGTGCGGCGAACGAAGAAGAGGTAAGAATCTCTTCCCGGTGGGTGGGGGGTTTGGGCTAAAGAGGCAGCGGGGGAAAGGAAAGGCTTTTCCTTTCCCCCGGTGTCTCTTTGAGCATTCCTGCTGCCCGATCGCATTGCGATCGGGCAGCAGGAATGCCCACTAGACACCAGGGATGTTCTTTACTGTTTCTTGTTTGCGGGGAGCGGCCCCTTGGGCAAGGGTCGCTCCCCTTGTGGGGGCAATTAGTTACGGCCATTTCTGCCCCCCTTGGGGGCAGATTGGCCTACTTTTTAGGCGGATCTGCCCCCAAGGGGGGCAGAAACCACTGGATCACCAGGGATTTTTATTTTCTGTGCATTTATGTTGGGGGGGTGCCCCCTTGGGCAAGGGGCGCCCCCCCCAAGGGGGCAGAGAACTGTTGGCCTTTTCTGCCCCCCTTGGGGGCAGATCGGCCTATTTTTTTTAGGTCCATCTGCCCCCAAGGGGGGCAGAAGCCACTTAGGCACCAGGAATTGTGTGTGTAGTGAATGGGGGGCGCCCCCTTGGGCAAGGGTCGCTCCCCTGTGGGGGGCATGTCCTTTAGGGCCATTTCTGCCCCCCTTGAGGGCAGATTGGCTACTTTTTAGCCAGATCTGCCCCAAGGGGGGCAGAAAACACTAGATCACCAGGGTTTTTTATTTTTATGTGTATTTATGTGGGGGGGGTGCCCCCTTGGGCAAGGGGCGCCCCCCCCAAGGGGGCAGAGAACTGTTGGCCTTTTCTACCCCCCTTGGGGGCAAATCGGCCTATTTTTTTTAGGTCCATCTGCCCCCAAGGGGGGCAGAAGCCACTTAGGCACCAGGGATTGTGTGTGTAGTGGATGGGGGGGCACCCCCTTGGGCAAGGGTCGCTCCCCTTTGGGGGCATGTCTTTTAGGGCCATTTCTGCCCCCCTTGAGGGCAGATCAGCCTATTATTTTTAGGCTGATCTGCCCCCAAGGGGGGCAGAAACCACTAGAACGCCAGGGATGTTTTTTTATGTGTTTATTTTTGTGGGGGGGCGTCCCCTTGGGCACGGGGCGCCCCCCCAAGGGGGGCATTGACCTGTTGGCCATTTCTGCCCCCCCTGGGGGCAGATGGGCCTATTTTTCTAGACCCACCTGCCCCCAAGGGGGGCAGAAGCCACGTAGACACCAGGGATAGTGTGTGTGTGTGTGTGTGTTAGTGGATGGGGGGGGGCTTGGGCAAGGGTCGCCCCCCACTTTGGGGGCACATGTACCCAGGCCATTTCTGCACCCCTTGGAGACAGATCAGCCTATTATTTTTAGGCTGATCTGCCCCCAAGGGGGGCAGAAACCACTAGAACGCCAGGGATGTTTTTTTATGTGTTTATTTTTGTGGGGGGGCGTCCCCTTGGGCACGGGGCGCCCCCCCAAGGGGGGCATTGACCTGTTGGCCATTTCTGCCCCCCCTGGGGGCAGATGGGCCTATTTTTCTAGACCCACCTGCCCCCAAGGGGGGCAGAAGCCACGTAGACACCAGGGATAGTGTGTGTGTGTGTGTGTGTTAGTGGATGGGGGGGGCTTGGGCAAGGGTCGCCCCCCACTTTGGGGGCACATGTACCCAGGCCATTTCTGCACCCCTTGGAGACAGATCAGCCTATTATTTTTAGGCTGATCTGCCCCCAATGAGCGCAGAAACCACTAGAACGCCAGGGATGTTTTTTTATGTGTTTATTTTTGTGGGGGGGCGTCCCCTTGGGCACGGGGCGCCCCCCCAAGGGGGGCATTGACCTGTTGGCCATTTCTGCCCCCCCTGGGGGCAGATGGGCCTATTTTTCTAGACCCACCTGCCCCCAAGGGGGGCAGAAGCCACGTAGACACCAGGGATAGTGTGTGTGTGTGTGTGTGTGTTAGTGGATGGGGGGGGCTTGGGCAAGGGTCGCCCCCCACTTTGGGGGCACATGTACCCAGGCCATTTCTGCACCCCTTGGAGACAGATCAGCCTATTATTTTTAGGCTGATCTGCCCCCAAGGGGGGCAGAAACCACTAGAACGCCAGGGATTTTTTTTTATGTGTTTATTTTTGTGTGGGGGCGTCCCCTTGGGCACGGGCGCCCCCCCAAGGGGGGCATTGACCTGTTGGCCATTTCTGCCCCCCCTGGGGGCAGATGGGCCTATTTTTCTAGAACCACCTGCCCCCAAGGGGGGCAGAAGCCACGTAGACACCAGGGATAGTGTGTGTGTGTGTGTGTGTTAGTGGATGGGGGGGGCTTGGGCAAGGGTCGCCCCCCACTTTGGGGGCACATGTACCCAGGCCATTTCTGCACCCCTTGGAGACAGATCAGCCTATTATTTTTAGGCTGATCTGCCCCCAAGGGGGGCAGAAACCACTAGAACGCCAGGGAATTTTTTTTATGTGTTTATTTTTGTGGGGGGGCGTCCCCTTGGGCACGGGGCGCCCTCCCAAGGGGGGCATTGACCTGTTGGCCATTTCTGCCCCTCCTGGGGGCAGATGGGCCTATTTTTCTAGACCCACCTGCCCCCAAGGGGGGCAAAAGCCACGTAGACACCAGGGATAGTGTGTGTGTGTGTGTGTGTTAGTGGATGGGGGGGGGGCTTGGGCAAGGGTCGCCCCCCACTTTGGGGGCACATGTACCCAGGCCATTTCGGCACACCTTGGAGACAGATCAGCCTATTATTTTTAGGCTGATCTGCCCCCAAGGGGGGCAGAAACCACTAGAACGCCAGGGATTTTTTTTTATTTGTTTATTTTTGTGGGGGGGGCGTCCCCTTGGTCACGGGGCGCCCCCCCAAGGGGGGCATTGACCTGTTGGCCATTTCTACACCCCCTGGGGGCAGATGGGCCTATTTTCTTAGGCCCACCTGCCCCCAAGGGGGCAGAAGCCACTTAGGCACCAGGGATAGTGTTGTGTGTGTTTTTTTTGTTTTTTTTTGTTTGAGGGCTGTCCCCTTTGGCAAGGGTCGCTCTCCATGGGAACACAGTACTAAAGGTATTTTTTGGCTTCCTTGGGGCAGACAGGCCTATTTTTTTAGTAAGCCCATCTGCCCCTATGGCAGAATCCACTTAGGCACCAATTTCTAAAATGTTTGATGGTGGGGTGTTTGTCAACTGAAGAAGTCTTTGCATTTGTGATAAAAAATGTTTTCCTCCTTTTTGTTCTAGTTCAAAGCTTTTGCTTTATTTGCTGTGGCTCCTTGCGGTTTTGGCGGTGGTTGACCTGCAGTTTGCACAGTTGCATGTTTTAGGTAAGTAAAAACAATTTACTCCAAAGGAGTATTGTTGCCATGCATGAATGACATGTTTGTAGGGGGTGTACTAAATGCAGGATTGTGTGTGAAATTGTCCTTAGGTTTGTGCACAATGATATTTGTTTTGTCTTATTTCTAATTTGCCTTTCTTTCTTTCTTTTTAGTGGGATATCATTGGTGATTGCTGTGTAGTTGCTGGTGAATCAAGCTTTTTCAGGCAAGTGAGCGGTATAGTTTTTGAGTTTGTAACTCTTACTAACAAAGCTACACTTTGTTACTTGTCTTACACAGTGCTGGTTGTTGGTGGTGAATTTGTCCAGTTAATTTTAGCAGGAGAGATCATGGCTACCCGCAGGATGACTGCTCAGCAGGTGGTTGGTATGCTTTTTGAGTCACAGTCTGATCATGACTATGAGACGGACTCTGCATCTGAGGCAGAGGAGGAAGTCAGAGATTCTGGCAGTGATGTTTCTGTTGGAGGGGAATCTTCTGATGATGAAGCCACACTCAGTGCAGATGAAGGTTCTGTTTTAGAGGAGGACATTGATGTGCCAATAGTGCAGCAACCTGGGGCTGAAAGGTTTCCCGTTAGAAGACCTGATGTCTGGGTTGCCCCAAACATGGAGCAGCCAGAGTTGCCTGCCTTTACTGGTCTCCCGGGGTGTAACGCCAATACAGAGAACTTTATGCCTATCAATTTCTTTGAGTTATTCATGGATGATGTGTTTTTGGAAGAGATTGTTGAGCAGACTAATTTGTATGCGGAGCAGCATTTGAGGGACAACGCTGCTAGACTTAGGCCACACTCTAGAGCTGCCCAGTGGATTCCCACAAATTTGGAGGAGATAAAAAAGTTTTTGGGTTTGACTTTTTTGATGGGGTTGATAAGGAAGCCGTCACTGGCTTTTTATTGGTCTACTAGTCCCTTGATGGCAACAGCTATATTTCCAGCTACCATGAGTCGTAATCGGTATTTGCTTCTTCTTAGGATGCTGCATTTTGTTGACAATGCATTAGCCTTGCCACGAGATCACCCAGATTCTGACCGTCTTTTTAAGATTAGGCCTGTCCTTGATCATTTTGTAGATCAGTTTTCGGAGGTCTATGTTCCAGGCAAAGAGATAAGTGTGGACGAGTCTTTGGTCCTCTTCAAGGGTCGTTTGGTTTTTAGGCAGTACATTCCTAGCAAAAGGGCACGATATGGAATTAAATTGTATATGCTGTCTGAAAGTAGGACAGGATATGTGTATAGTTTCCGTGTGTACACTGGTAGGGATTCCAATATTGACCCCCCTGGTTGTCCTCCCACTTTTGGAGTTACTGAGAAAATAGTGTGGGATCTTGGTAGACGACTGTTCAACAAAGGTCACCATTTGTATGTAGATAACTTCTACACTGGTGTGCAGTTGTTCAAGGAATTGTTTAGAGTGGACACAGTTGCTTGTGGCACAATCCGTTCTAACCGGAAAGGCTATCCAAGGGAGCTTGTCTGTAAAAAACTTGAGAGGGGACAGTGCTGTGCCTTGCGGAACGAGGAGCTGCTAGCTTTGAAATGTTCAGACAAGAGGGATGTCTACATGCTAAGTACCATCCATGATGAGAGTACTTCCCCTGTGACTGTTTGGGGCCAGGTTGCTGAAGTGCGCAAACCTGTGTGCATTTTAGATTATAATAAGCACATGGGAGGTGTAGATAGAGTTGACCAGAGGTTGGAACCTTATACTGCTATTCGTAAGTCTTATGTTTGGTATAAGAAGTTAGCACTTCACCTCTTCCACTTAGCAACCTTCAATGCTTTTATTGTGTTTAGGGATAGGTCTCCAGACTCAAAGATGACATCTGTGAAATTTCAGGAGTCAGTGATAGAGAGCCTTATTGTGGTGGAACAGGCCAGAGTTCCTAGAGAAGTAGTGGTGGAGGATGTGGCTAGATTGAAAGATCGCCACTTTGCTGAGCACATTCCTCCCACACCCAAAAAAGACTTTCCAGCTAAGAAATGTAGAGTGTGTTTACGAAGAGGTATCCGGAGGGAGTCTCGAATGTACTGCCCAGATTGTCCTTCAAAGCCTGGGCTGTGTGTCGGTGCTTGTTTTAAGAATTACCACACCCAGAAGAATTTCTGGGAACAACCATGAGTGTAAACTCATGTCTGTTTTGTATTTTCATGTGTTTAGTTTCATGGTTAGCATTTCTGTCATGTTCTTAGTTAGAGCTTTTGTGTTTGTTGTTTTGTAATTCTTTCTACTTAGTTAGGGGTTCCTCTGTTTAAAAAAAAAAAATATATATGATGCCATTGTGTGTGGAGTGGGGCTTGGCTGAGACTGTACATATTGACTTGATGTTGGCTACTGCAACACACTGCCAGCCAAACACCAGTCCACACACTCCCATCAGCTGGTGTGATTGTTGTATCAGGCATGTGGGCGTATGTAAGTGATGGGCCCTTGAGTGGCGCTGTCTGTCGATGTGAGTGTTGTAATGTGCTGGGCCCGTGGCTGGCGGTGTGAATGGCCTTGTGTGTGTCATGTATGAAAGTTGTGTGAATGGACTGTAAAGCGGTTGGTGCCTTGTCGCGGCTTTACAGCTCACGAGCTGTGAGTCATTGGTTCAGTTTTTTGCCTTTCAGTTACTAACAGTGCTTTTCATTTTTGTGAAAGCTCTTGTTAGTAAAATTTGATCCACTGAACCATCACTCACCCTCGTGCCAAATCCAACCAGTATGTGTGGTAAAAATGACCAAACCTGCTCCGCTGTAATCAGGCGTCGCAGCACACCTATGACACGCTAGGTGCCTCAGGTGGGACCCCGATGATGAAGCATGCCACCAACTTGGTTGGTGGGTGAGGGGTCTTTTTCACATAACCTAAGTGTGTTTCTTTTCAAAATTTTAGTGTTTGGCACATCACGGACGTATGTGGGCACATCAAAACGATATATTACAAAACTACCTGTGTTTGGGGGGGGAGAGGGCACCTATGTTTTTGGTCCTGTGTGCGGCCTTCATCTAGGGAAACCTACCAAACCCAGACATTTTTTAAAACTAGACACCCCAAGGAGTCTAGGGAGGAGTGGCTTGCGTGGATCCCCCAACATTTTCTTACCCAGACTCCTCTGTAAACCTCAAAATGTGCTTAAAAAAAGCATATTTTCCTGACTTTTCTTCGTACGATCACCACTCCAGCACAAGATTCCTACTCCCCAGTGTTCCCCTCAGTCTCCCAATTAAAATGACACCTCACGTATGTGGGTCCCCAAAGCAGAGTCAGTCTAAAGATGTATAAAAGAATATGTCCTTATAAACTCGCAGTACTATCCCCTGTATCTCTACAAGTTTTGGGCCTTATTCTGTTGGAGGCACCTGGCCCACCCACACAACTGAGGTATCATTTTTATCGGGAGACTTGGGGGAACGCTGGGTGGAAGGAAATTTGTGGCTCCACTCAGATTCCAGAACTTTCTGTCACCGAAATGTGTGAAAAATGCGTTTTTTTAGCCAAAATTTGAGGTTTGGAAAGGATTCTGGGTAACAGAACCTGGTCCGAGCCACACAAATCACCCCATCTTGGATTCCCCTAGGTCTCTAGTTTTCAGAAATGCACATGTTTGGTAGGTTTCCCTAGGTGGCGGCTGAGCTAGAGGCAAAAAAATCTACAGGTAGGCACTTTGCTAAAAACAGGTCTGTTTTCTGTGATGTGTCCACGTTGCGCTTTGGGGCGTTTCCTGTCGCGGGCGCTAGGCCTACCCACACAAGTGAGGTATCATTTTTATCGGGAGACGTGGGGGAATGCTGGGTGGGAGGACATTTGTGGCTCCTCTCAGATTCCAGCACTTTCTCCCACAGAAATGTGAGGAACATGTGTTTTTTTAGCCAATTTTTGAGGTTTGCAAAGGATTCTGGGTAACAGAACCTGGTCCGAGCCCCGCCAGTCACCCCTCCTTGGATTCCCCTAGGTCTCTAGTTTTCAGAAATGTACAGGTTTGGTAGGTTTCCCTAGGTGCCGGCTGAGCTAGAGGCCAAAATCTACAGGTAGTCACTTCGCAAAAAACACCTCTGTTTTCTTCCAAAATTTTGGTGGTGTCCACGTTGCGCTTTGGGGCGTTTCCTGTCGCGGGCGCTAGGCCTACCCACGCAAGTGAGGTATCATTTTTATCGGGAGACTTGGGGGAACGCTGGGTGGAAGGAAATTTGTGGCTCCTCCCAGATTCCAGAACTTTCTGCCACAGAAATGTGAGGAACATGTGTTTTTTTTAGCCAATTTTTGAGCTTTGCAAAGGATTCTGGGTAACAGAACCTGGTCCGAGCCCCGCCAGTCACCCCTCCTTGGATTCCCCTAGGTCTCTAGTTTTCAGAAATGCACAGGTTTGGTAGGTTTCCCTAGGTGGCGGCTGAGCTAGAGGCCAAAATCTACAGGTAGGCACTTTGCTAAAAACAGGTCTGTTTTCTGTGATGTGTCCACGTTGCGCTTTGGGGCGTTTCCTGTCGCGGGCGCTAGGCCTACCCACACAAGTGAGGTATCATTTTTATCGGGAGACGTAGGGGAACGCTGGGTGGAAGGAAATTTGTGGCTCCTCTCGGATTCCAGAACTTTCTGCCACAGAAATGTGAGGAACATGTGTTTTTTAAGCCAATTTTTGAGCTTTGCAAAGGATTCTGGGTAACAGAACCTGGTCCGAGCCCCGCCAGTCACCCCTCCTTGGATTCCCCTAGGTCTCTAGTTTTCAGAAATGTACAGGTTTAGTAGGTTTCCCTAGGTGCCGGCTGAGCTAGAGGCCAAAATCTACAGGTAGTCACTTCGCAAAAAACACCTCTGTTTTCTTCCAAAATTTTGGTGGTGTCCACGTTGCGCTTTGGGGCGTTTCCTGTCACGGGCGCTAGGCCTACCCACGCAAGTGAGGTATCATTTTTATCGGGAGACTTGGGGGAATGCTGGGTGGAAGGACATTTGTGGCTCCTCCCAGATTCCAGAACTTTCTGCCACAGAAATGTGAGGAACATGTGTTTTTTTTAGCCAATTTTTGAGCTTTGCAAAGGATTCTAGGTAACAGAACCTGGTCCGAGCCCCGCCAGTCACCCCTCCTTGGATTCCCCTAGGTCTCTAGTTTTCAGAAATGCACAGGTTTGGTAGGTTTCCCTAGGTGGCGGCTGAGCTAGAGGCCAAAATCTACAGGTAGGCACTTTGCTAAAAACAGGTCTGTTTTCTGTGATGTGTCCACGTTGCGCTTTGGGGCGTTTCCTGTCGCGGGCGCTAGGCCTACCCACACAAGTGAGGTATCATTATTATCGGGAGACATGGGGGAACGCTGGGTGGAAGGAAATTTGTGGCTCCTCTCGGATTCCAGAACTTTCTGCCACAGAAATGTGAGGAACATGTGTTTTTTTAGCCAATTTTTGAGCTTTGCAAAGGATTCTGGGTAACAGAACCTGGTCCGAGCCCCGCCAGTCACCCCTTCTTGGATTCCCCTAGGTCTCTAGTTTTCAGAAATGTACAGGTTTGGTAGGTTTCCCTAGGTGCCGGCTGAGCTAGAGGCCAAAATCTACAGGTAGTCACTTCGCAAAAAACACCTCTGTTTTCTTCCAAAATTTTGGTGGTGTCCACGTTGAGCTTTGGGGCGTTTCCTGTCGCGGGCCCTAGGCCTACCCACGCAAGTGAGGTATCATTTTTATCGGGAGACTTGGGGGAACACTGGGTGGAAGGAAATTTGTGGCTCCTCCCAGATTCCAGAACTTTCTGCCACAGAAATGTGAGGAACATGTGTTTTTTTAGCCAATTTTTGAGCTTTGCAAAGGATTCTGGGTAACAGAACCTGGTCCGAGCCCTGCCAGTCACCCCTCCTTGGATTCCCCTAGGTCTCTAGTTTTCAGAAATGCACAGGTTTGGTAGGATTCCCTAGGTGGCGGCTGAGCTAGAGGCCAAAATCTACAGGTAGGCACTTTGCTAAAAACAGGTCTGTTTTCTGTGATGTGTCCACGTTGCGCTTTGGGGCGTTTCCTGTCGCGGGCGCTAGGCCTACCCACACAAGTGAGGTATCATTTTTATCGGGAGACGTGGGGGAACGCTGGGTGGAAGGAAATTTGTGGCTCCTCTCGGATTCCAGAACTTTCTGCCACAGAAATGTGAGGAACATGTGTTTTTTTAGCCAATTTTTGAGCTTTGCAAAGGATTCTGGGTAACAGAACCTGGTCCGAGCCCTGCCAGTCACCCCTCCTTGGATTCCCCTAGGTCTCTAGTTTTCAGAAATGCACAGGTTTGGTAGGATTCCCTAGGTGGCGGCTGAGCTAGAGGCCAAAATCTACAGGTAGGCACTTTGCTAAAAACAGGTCTGTTTTCTGTGATGTGTCCACGTTGCGCTTTGGGGCGTTTCCTGTCGCGGGCGCTAGGCCTACCCACACAAGTGAGGTATCATTTTTATCGGGAGACGTGGGGGAACGCTGGGTGGAAGGAAATTTGTGGCTCCTCTCGGATTCCAGAACTTTCTGCCACAGAAATGTGAGGAACATGTGTTTTTTTAGCCAATTTTTGAGCTTTGCAAAGGATTCTGGGTAACAGAACCTTGTCCGAGCCCCGCCAGTCACCCCTCCTTGGATTCCCCTAGGTCTCTAGTTTTCAGAAATGTACAGGTTTGGTAGGTTTCCCTAGGTGCCGGCTGAGCTAGAGGCCAAAATCTACAGGTAGTCACTTCGCAAAAAACACCTCTGTTTTCTTCCAAAATTTTGGTGGTGTCCACGTTGCGCTTTGGGGCGTTTCCTGTCGCGGGCGCTAGGCCTACCCACACAAGTGAGGTATCATTTTTATCGGGAGACTTGGGGGAACGCTGGGTGGAAGGAAATTTGTGGCTCCTCCCAGATTCCAGAACTTTCTGCCACAGAAATGTGAGGAACATGTGTTTTTTTTAGCCAATTTTTGAGCTTTGCAAAGGATTCTGGGTAACAGAACCTGGTCCGAGCCCCGCCAGTCACCCCTCCTTGGATTCCCCTAGGTCTCTAGTTTTCAGAAATGCACAGGTTTGGTAGGTTTCCCTAGGTGGCGGCTGAGCTAGAGGCCAAAATCTACAGGTAGGCACTTTGCTAAAAACAGGTCTGTTTTCTGTGATGTGTCCACGTTGCGCTTTGGGGCGTTTCCTGTCGCGAGCGCTAGGCCTACCCACACAAGTGAGGTATCATTTTTATCGGGAGACGTGGGGGAACGCTGGGTGGAAGGACATTTGTGGCTCCTCTCAGATTCCAGCACTTTCTGCCACAGAAATGTGAGGAACATGTGTTTTTTTAGCCAATTTTTGAGCTTTGCAAAGGATTCTGGGTAACAGAACCTGGTCCGAGCCCCGCCAGTCACCCCTCCTTGGATTCCCCTAGGTCTCTAGTTTTCAGAAATGTACAGGTTTGGTAGGTTTCCCTAGGTGCCGGCTGAGCTAGAGGCCAAAATCTACAGGTAGTCACTTCGCAAAAAACACCTCTGTTTTCTTCCAAAATTTTGGTGGTGTCCACGTTGCGCTTTGGGGCGTTTCCTGTCGCGGGCGCTAGGCCTACCCACGCAAGTGAGGTATCATTTTTATCGGGAGACTTGGGGGAACGCTGGGTGGAAGGAAATTTGTGGCTCCTCCCAGATTCCAGAACTTTCTGCCACAGAAATGTGAGGAACATGTGTTTTTTTTAGCCAATTTTTGAGCTTTGCAAAGGATTCTGGGTAACAGAACCTGGTCTGAGCCCCGCCAGTCACCCCTCCTTGGATTCCCCTAGGTCTCTAGTTTTCAGAAATGCACAGGTTTGGTAGGTTTCCCTAGGTGGCGGCTGAGCTAGAGGCCAAAATCTACAGGTAGGCACTTTGCTAAAAACAGGTCTGTTTTCTGTGATGTGTCCACGTTGCGCTTTGGGGCGTTTCCTGTCGCGGGCGCTAGGCCTACCCACACAAGTGAGGTATCATTTTTATCGGGAGACGTGGGGGAACGCTGGGTGGAAGGAAATTTGTGGCTACTCTCAGATTCCAGAACTTTCTGCCACAGAAATGTGAGGAACATGTGTTTTTTTAGCCAAATTTTGAGGTTTGCAAAGGATTCTGGGTAACAGAACCTGGTCCGAGCCACACAAATCACCCCATCTTGGATTCCCCTAGGTCTCTAGTTTTCAGAAATGCACAGGTTTGGTAGGTTTCCCTAGGTGGCGGCTGAGCTAGAGGCCAAAATCTACAGGTAGGCACTTTGCTAAAAACAGGTCTGTTTTCTGTGATATGTCCACATTGTGCTTTGGGGTGTTTCCTGTCGCGGGCGCTAGGCCTACCCACACAAGTGAGGTATCCTTTTTATCGGGAGACATGGGGGAACGCTGGGTGGAAGGAAATTTGTGGCTCCTCTCAGATTCCAGAACTTTCTGCCACAGAAATGTGAGGAACATGTGTTTTTTTAGCCAAATTTTGAGGTTTGCAAAGGATTCTGGGTAACAGAACCTGGTCCGAGCCACACAAATCACCCCATCTTGGATTCCCCTAGGTCTCTAGTTTTCAGAAATGCACAAGTTTGGTAGGTTTCCCTAGGTGGCGGCTGAGCTAGAGGCCAAAATCTACAGGTAGGCACTTTGCTAAAAACAGGTCTGTTTTCTGTGATGTGTCCACATTGCGCTTTGGGGTGTTTCCTGTCGCGGGCGCTAGGCCTACCCACACAAGTGAGGTATCATTTTTATCGGGAGACGTGGGGGAACGCTGGGTGGAAGGAAATTTGTGGCTCCTCTCAGATTCCAGAACTTTCTGCCACAGAAATGTGAGGAACATGTGTTTTTTTAGCCAAATTTTGAGGTTTGCAAAGGATTCTGGGTAACAGAACCTGGTCCGAGCCACACAAATCACCCCATCTTGGATTCCCCTAGGTCTCTAGTTTTCAGAAATGCACAGGTTTGGTAGGTTTCCCTAGGTGGCGGCTGAGCTAGAGGCCAAAATCTACAGGTAGGCACTTTGCTAAAAACAGGTCTGTTTTCTGTGATGTGTCCACGTTGCGCTTTGGGGCGTTTCCTGTCGCGGGCGCTAGGCCTACCCACACAAGTGAGGTATCATTTTTATCGGGAGACTTAGGGGAACATAGAATAGCAAAACAAGTGTTATTGCCCCTTGTCTTTCTCTACATTTTTCCCTTCCAAATGTAAGACAGTGTGTAAAAAAGACGTCTATTTGAGAAATGCCCTGTAATTCACATGCTAGTATGGGCACCCCGGAATTCAGAGATGTGCAAATAACCACTGCTTCTCAACACCTTATCTTGTGCCCATTTTGGAAATACAAAGGTTTTCTTGATAGCTATTTTTTACTCTTTATATTTCAGCAAATGAATTGCTGTATACCCGGCATAGAATGAAAACCCACTGCAGGGTGCAGGTCATTTATTGGCTCTGGGTACCTAGAGTTCTTGATGAACCTACAAGCCCTATATATCCCCGCAACCAGAAGAGTCCAGCAGACGTAACGGTATATTGCTTTCGAAAATCTGACATTGCAGGAAAAAGTTACAGAGTAAAACTTAGAGAAAAATTGATGTTTTTTTCACCTCAATTTCAATATTTTTCTTTTTCAGTTGTTATTTTCTGTAGGAAACCCTTGTAGGATCTACACAAATTACCCCTTGCTGAATTCAGAATTTTGTCTACTTTTCAGAAATGTTGCGGTTTATGGGATCCAGCGTTGGTTTCATGCCCATTTCTGTCACTGACTGGAAGGAGGCTGAAAGCACAAAAAATCGTAAAAATGGGGTATGTCCCAGTAAAATGCCAAAATTGGGTTGAAAAATTGGGTTTTCTGATTCAAGTCTGCCTGTTCCTGAAAGCTGGGAAGCTGGTGATTTTATCACCGCAAACCCTTTGTTGATGCCCTTTTCAGGGAAAAAACCACAAGCCTTCTTCTGCAGCCCATTTTTCCAAATTTTTTTAAAAAAATGAAATTTTCACTGTTTTTTGGCTAATTTCTTGGCCTCCTTCTGGGGAACCCACAAAGTCTGGGTAACTCTAGAATCCCTAGGATGTTGGAAAAAAAGGATGCAAATTTGGCATGGGTAGCTTATGTGAACAAAAAGTTATGAGGGCCTAAGCGCGAACTGCTCCAAATAGCCAAAAAAAAGGCTCGGCACAGGAGGGGGAAAAGGCCTGGCAGCGAAGGGGTTAAAAGGAAAGTGTTTGTAGTGCACACTACCCTGCCTATCCCTGTCCTTGCCCCAACCACACACAAGGGAATTGGAGACTGCTTTGTGTAAGGACAGGCACAACCCTATTCAGGTGCAAGTGTTAGCTCCTCCCTCCACTCTAGCCCAGGAAGACTCATCAGGAAATGCAGGACACAACTCAGCTCTCTTTGTGTGACTGTCTTGAGTGAATTCACAAACAGCCCAACTGTCAGTCTGACCCAGATGTGTATATTTCACAGCCAGGCTGAGGAACGGAATGGTTAAGCAAAAAAATGCCCACTTTCTTAAACTGGTATTTTCTAAAAGTGGCATTTTCAAAACCAACTTCCTCAAAAGACATATTTTTAATTTGTGAGTACATAGACCCCAACCTCTATCTCTAGCTGCTCCCAATGGGAAACTGCACTTAAAGACATCCCAAGGCAATCCATATTTTATCTTGTGGGAGAGTTATGCCTTGTAATAGTAAAAGCCACATTTAGCAGTACTTCACTATCAGGATATGCAAAACACACCAGTACGTGTCCTACCTTTTACATACAAGACACCCTTAGGACTTCCTTAGGGGTGATGTACAGGTAGAAAAAGGGAAGGTTTGAGCCTGGCCAGTGAGTATACTGGCCAGGCTGAATTGGCAGTACATACCTGCACACACAGACTCTGCAGTGGCAGGTCTGAGACATGTTTATAGGGCTACTCATGTCGGTGACACAATTAGTGCTGCAGGCCCGCAGGTAGCATTTGGTTGACAGGTCCTGGACACACATAGAGCACTTTATTGGGGACTTACTAGTAAATCCAATATGCCAATCATGGGGAAACCAATAATCAAACCAATTTAGATATAGAGCACTTGCACTTTAGCACTAGTCAGCAGTGGTAAAGTGCCAAAAGTCCTAAAACCAGAAAAAAACAAAATTCAGCACAGGATCAAAAAGAGGAGGCCTGGAGCAAAAAAGTACAGAGAAAACCATGGCAAGTGCTGACAGGTCTAACAGAGGGTTAGAACCATCACTTTTCAAACTTCTGGAGATGCCTGCCCTTTCACTGACAAATGCAGCTCACTACTGGCCTGCTTGCCCTTTTTACTACAGACAACGTGGAGCCAGATCCAGGGGAAAGAGAATAAATGACCAGAACTAGTTTAGGGTTAGACTAAGGCTGTATCTCCCATGCACAGATTGACACTGGATATAAAAGTGGCAACTCCAAAACTTCTCATCAGAATACTCCTGGAACTGTGGAGACTCAGAAGAAGGCCTGCCTTGTGGTCTGAAGCCTGAAGGAAGACTAGACCTGCCTGCCTTGAACCAAAGACCCCAGAAGTGACTCCAAGGGGCAGATGCCTGGCCTCCTGTTTGAGCTACAGGCAAATAACAAATTTCTAGAGGCCTTTCCTGCTTCCAGTTGATCAGACCCCACTGAATCTGACCTAGTCCCCTCTTCTGACTTCTCTGGAAGTGAGTCCTAATCCCCCAAGGGCTGTCCTCAAGGTCATAGACACTTGTGTGAAGTCTGAATATACTTATCCCTGGTCACTTGAAGGTTTCACCAGACTCAGCACTGAGCAACGCTAACCAACGGCGAGTAACGCCTAGCATATAGTGATCAATGACCTCACCAACTTTGATACTCAGCAGTATCTGATCGACGGCTTCACCTTCGCTGTCAATAAGTGCCACTCAATCAATAGTTGCATTGACTTTGACTCTGAGTGGTACCCAATCACCAGCTTCACTGATTTCAGTGCCAAACTCCACTGAGCAGCCTCTGAGTGACTGGGACCTTGTGCAGCAGCTCTCTGTTATCACCAAGCCCTTCTTCAGACCCAACCTGTTGCCTGGCTCCACTGTGGATCCCCACACTGACGCCAAAGTCAGATGGTAAATCTTTCTCCAGGATGAACATTAGCCCCATATCCAACCCACTACTCCATCATGGTTGACCTGAACATTTGAATTTTGTCAAAATCTAGTGTGACCAGATACTCAATGTTGGTGCTAAACGCTTTTTGGTCCTATTTTTACCTAAAACAAAACCTCACAACTCCGGTTCTACAGATTGGATTTTTGTTGTTTTCGTGTCAGTTTACTTAGTACATTAAGTACAATTAACTCTATTTATTTAAACTGATTTGGGATTTTTATTGTGTTCTGTTTTCACTTTATTGCTGTTTGAGTGCTGCATAAATATTTTACACTTTGCCTCTAAGATGAGCACGACAGTTTTTGTACCAAGCTACCAGAGGGTTAAGCATAGGTTGTTAGTGACTTTTGTGGTTCACCCTGAGAAGTATTGTGTTTACTATTTGATTGAGGCTTTCACCACTCTCAACTAATAACCCAACTACTTCCAGACTGCACCTTAGGTTTGTGCTCCCAGACCTCACTTTATGTGACACTGCCACAGATGTCCAGGAGATAGGGAGGACGTATACACTTTCTTCAATTTTTGCTGTTTATTACATCTTTTGAACAAGGTTAATACTAAGCCTTCCCATGTTTCCTGCTGTGACAGCTGATTCAAGTAGACTGTGCATACATTTTACATCCTATAGGGTAATGTTCACAATTGTTGTTTTATTTTACCTTGCAACTACTTAAAATACCAAATAAAGTAAGTGTTCCTGTTAAACAATTGCCAATGTATTTCTCAGTGGTTAATTGAGGTGATTTTATTTGTGTGTAAGATGGATCCAGGGTCCAAATGCAGGAGATGGCGTGGAGTCTATTTTCCGTTTAAATTCATTTGATTATTTAGATGGCAAGTCCTGATTTAGAAGTTGGCAGTAATGGTCCTACCGTTGACTTTTCGACTGGAAACCCGCCCTCTTCTGCAAGGGTCCGCTGGCTGTATTTAGATGTTGGCAGTCCCACAGACAAAAGACAGTATAGGAACCACTTTCTCTGCCAAGAATTACCGCCAGCGTCAACCGCGGGGAAGGTAATAGGGGTTGCTGATAGCATTGCAGCCACCCTTCCCGCTGTGCAGATTTAGATGTGACTTACTGCCAAGGAAAAAGTGGCAGTCTGACCTCCACTTCTTAGTTGGCAGATTGGTGGGGGAAACAGGGAGAAAATTCACCTTTCTCCACTCCCCCTTGGCATCGACTGGACATGACTGAACAACATCTGTCATTGCTGCTGCCACTGACCCACAGAGAAAACACAACCCCCCCTGTTAACGGAGTACAAGCTAGGGAACTCACATTGCCAGGGTACGTTGGGTGGTCACTGCATGGGAGGTAGGGACCACTGGAGATGCATACAACAGTTATTTAATCACTGTGACATGCATATGTCAGGGACATGAGTACGTCAGACATGGGTAGGGACACTCTGGTACACAACACAAATCGCACACATTCACAACTGTTATTATGGTGCCAGTATTAACTGGCAAATGAATGCTGGCACCACAATGATGGTACATTCACACCTGTCAACTGTGTCCCTGTGTGCACATTACCAGGGGACCTGTACCTGTCAAACTGTGAGTGGGAGTCACTACATGCATGAGTGAATGCAAATGTGTTGTGTTGTATAGGTTGTAGTGGGTGGTACACCTATGGCTAAGGGACAGTGTGTGTGTGTGTCACTTACCCCTCCTCCATAGCTTCTGCCATTGTATGGAGTCCATTGAGCCCCGCCGTCGCCTCCCTCTGTCAGCCAACCGCCGCCATTCAGACCGCCTGCAGAACTGCACCATCTACAAACAGCGGGCAGAAAATGTTAACTTGATGGTCTTCTCCGGACTGCACCAGATGTGGCTTGGTTGTGTGACTGGCAAGATCTAAATCAGGCCCTAAGTGCAGAACCAAAATGTCAAACAGATCACTGTGCATTCTCTTTAGAGGGAATGAGATGACTGGCACATGTTTGCTGCTTGAAAATGTATGCACAATTTAATTTGCAAGGAGATCAATAGTTTGTGTCAATCAGGTGCTGTGTGAATTGAGGTCACTCTAGGTCACACTTTCTGTCAGTGTCACCTTCCAGCTCAGCGATGCTGCATAATAATAATGAGAGATATAATTGTTTCATTACAAGGTTTGGCAAAATAAAAAAAGGAAAAATAACTAACACAACGTACCAGATATTGACTATGGTGTAGCAGCTGTAAGATGGTGAGGCCAGTGGCGTAACAAAGGCCCCTGCAGCCCGAGAGGGCATCCTAAGCTCAGTACACTTGCCAGAGAGCTCCTTCAGAGGGGGCCCCTCCATGTACTTTGCAAGCCCCCACCCCTCAAGTTTTGTTACGCTCTGTGTGAGGCACTGCCAAACACATCTATTCACAAGCCACCAATGGTATTGAACACCTATTATGATTTAGATTCTCAAAAATATTCAATTGACATTTTGCCTTTTACAACAAGTGTAGTGCTGTGATCTAAAATGTAGATATGATAAGCATAAAACGTTTTTGTATTTTGTAAATTGACATAGAAGACTAAGGGGCTGAATTAAGAAAAGTGTTGCTGCACCTGGTGCAGCACCACTTTTATTTCACCTCTTAGGGCCCCCCTACCACCACCATGTGTGCACCGCATTTTAAATATGGTGCACCATGGTGCAGGGTAGGGGATTATAGCAACATTATTTTTTACGCTATTGATGTACTTTGCAGGAGTAGAACCAAAATGTTGGAGCTACTCCTGCAGAGTATATAGGGTCCCATAGTATACAATGGCATGCCCCCTATTAAAAATGCCAAAAATAATTGGGTAAGAAAATCTCTTAGATTTCCTTGCACCATTGTTTTCTGCCCCCTAACAGTGAAACGCCCCCTTTGCATACATTATACCTGGCGCAGGCATAATGTAGTGCAAAGGATTACAAAGTGACTCAATGCATGCATTGCACCACTTTGTACATATGATGTGGCATTTTTGAACATCTAATGCCACATCAGGGTCAAAGAAATGATGCTAATCTGCCATTGGGATGGCTCTAGGGGCTCTGAAATCAGGCCCTCAAAGCCTTATTTAGGGCTTGTCTGAGTGTGAGAAACATCGTAAACTAATAATTCTTAAACCCTTCAAACCAACAGTTTATCTGCTTTATTTAGAGCAGGGGATGTCGCTCAGAGTCCTCTGACAGATCCCTACCAGCTCAACTAGTCGTAACCAATGATGCACTGGTTTATCCACCAGAGGTAAGCTGAGTCATAGTGACCTTAATCCTGTTGAATTAAGGGGGTGACTATAATCATTCATTTTCCAAATCATGACTGTCAAAGCTCCCTGGGCCACAGGGCCATTTACTTTTTGTTCAGAAAAAATAAAATTCTCGCTTTGGGAGTTTGTTTTCTCTGAAGAAAAACTTTTGTTTAGTGAGTGCTTTAAAGAGGGAGCACTCAGCAAACTTCACTGCTATAAGCTCCCTTCAAAGCAGATAGATCCCCTCATTTAAGTCAATAGTTTCTAAATATGGTTGGCAGCCCTCCACTACGTTTGTGGGGATCATGACATCTGCCTCCCAGGTGAGACAACAAGTCACCTACAGAGTCCTAAATAAGGTTTGGCAGAGTGGGGGACTACCAGAAAATAGTAGTCCACTTACATGGGAGAGGGGAGGCAGCCACTACTTATTTTCCCTAGCTGTGTCAACTATAAGAGACATAACAGACATGGGCAAAGAAGACGTAGAATAACCCTATCTTGCCTGGAGAACCCCCCCTGCATGTTGGGGCCATTTGTTCTTGTTTAGTGAAAAAGAAACTCCTGCCCTAGGAGTAATTTTCAAAATAGTTTGCTGGGTGCTTTAAACATGGAGCCTTCTTGGCAAACATGCAATGCTGTATGAGGGAAACCGCAACTCCTTACATAGCAGAGATCCCTGCCTGGTTAGCGAGGATCTCTAATAGTGCAGACAGAAAAAATGATAGTTGACACTGGAATACTTCATGTCTTGCCTATTTAAAAATGTAATTTTTATAGTTTTAAATATTTATGTCTGTTTGAACATTTAATGGGGTACTACTACCCAAAATAGACATATTTCTCCTAGTGCAGACGGTCCTCTGGCATGGCGGTAAAGACCTTTGTATTTATTTTCTCTGTTTCCTGTCTTACTAAATGCCTGTAACCAATATTAAGTAATTATTCTGAGAGTACAATGAAAGAACTACGAAGTAGGCCATTGAGTTTGCTATGATTGGGCTAACATTCACATATGTTCATATTTGGTTAAAATTGTTTGTTGAAATTAGAATCATTTTTGACGATATAACATTATTCTATAGGAAGTATGAGCTGGACATTTATTATGTACTTTTATTTTTAGTATAAAGTTATTTAAAGTAGTTTAAAAAACTGTTACCTCTACTTACCTTAAATAAAGTGAAAGTTCCATGGCCATTGAAGCAAGGGTCACAAACCCATTAGATATTCTCTGCAAGTTTATTTAAGAATAGGAATCAGGAAAGCACTAATGACTGGTTCTTCTGTTTCAGTTAATGTGTAAAACTCTAGCAGGCAAAATGCTATTTTGTCCACAGTGTAGTACTGAAGGTTTTGCAATGTTTCTGGATATATGCTGTCTAACTGGGACAATATTACAGATAGTTCCCTAGGAGCTCAGGGACTCAGGAGGCACAGTCAAAGTGCATCACAAAATGGTGGCACTCTATCAGTGTCCCTCCTAAGGCAACTTCTGGATGGAAAAAAATGGGTCCGATGGACCCTCTCAGGCATTTGCCTGCAACCGGGTGCAGCCACATACTGCACCTGCCTGTAGGACAGAGGGGCTGCCGCTTGCACAGTAAAAAACGGAGTGGCTTTGAAGCAGCTGCTCCCTATCTCACAGAATGTGTAAGTTTGCAGCTGCCCTGGGGGGCGGGGGGTGGGGGGGGGACAGCACATCCAGTGTAACAGGGTGCACTGTCCCTGTTTGCACCCGGGGCACATGTTTAAAAGTGCGTTGTGTTGCAAACAGTCAGTGCGCCGTGACAGTAATACGGACCCTAACGTTAAATTTAAATACAGCGTTACTGTTCTTCGAAATCATTCAAATCTGCATTGCAGGGACAGTAATCAGAAGGTTATACCATTCCTTAACGCATGACGACATTTCCAATGGGATATCTTTCATGCTTAATTTGTTATTCATTTTACAACCCTAATTCTTTAATGCTCAGAAGTGCTTTTACTAAAGAAAATCATTGACTATTCTTCCTTCTAAACGACATTGTGTAGTTATAGTAGATATTTTGCTCGCTGTTCCCCTGGAAATCTTGTGGGAGATGTTAACCTTGAATACAAAGTCACTGCTGAACATACCAAATATATTTATATGAGGTATAGCAAACCAAAAAATAGGAACTCAAACATGAGTACGAACATGATACATTTAGAAGGTGAAACATGAATATCAGTATGATATCTATCATTCTTCAAATTGTAGTCATGTTTCAGATATCGATGCCCAGCATGTTGATTTATCCCTAGTATATTTTACTCCGCACAATTGACTTATTTGGGAAACAGGATACGCTTTCTTTTAGACAAGGGTGTACATTTTAGAGTTGGCTAATTTTGTAAATACAAAAATATAATGAATTGCTACTTCCTGCAAGCTTTTCATGTAAAGGTACAATTTAAAATGCTTTTTTTCTTTTGAAAACACTGGCAAGTCGTCTTTTTAGTTTAATCTATTTCATCATATTTACTACTAAAAAATACATTTCATATTTACTTGTTTTGTGGTTCTAAAAATTCTGGACCCATGTAATTTACTTTGCCACAGCAGTACGATTTTAGTATCAAAAGACCGATAATGACTAGTACACTAAGCATGAGCATTTTCGCTCAATTCCAGCAGCGTTTTCACCTCGAAATCGCCATTTTCGTCCTGCACTCGTGGCTCCCATTTTATACACAGCAGCCATTTTTAAAAGTTGCCCTCACATAGGCTTATAATACAGTCAGATTTGATTCTAAGGACACGTACACCTTGATTGACTTTTCTCTGACCTGGGCAAGCTGGAACCATTGCCTCAGGCCAAACCTGTTTGGTCAGTCCCTCTCCCAGTGGCCGAATCAGATAGCATCAAGGCACACCAGGCCATAAAACCCTTATTGTCGCTCACACACCCTGCCTAACTTGCTCACACCTGCACCTGCTCTTTTCTTCTTCTTACTTTACGAGGGGGAGGTGCCCGTTTTTATTAGGGGTCCACACTTATCTGATGTAAAATACTAGGCCTTGCCGGGTAATTTATTATGGGTTGGATGACATGAAATATGAGGTTTCATCATGACACTGTTTTTTCCTTTGTAGTGAAAACATGTGAATGACCAACCAAAATGTCAAGAATGTTTGCCTGAAGCTTAAAAAACTGTATATAAGGAAACCTGACTTTGCATTGAAACACAGTCTCCTGAGAACATACAAATCGTGCTGTTGTACTTCTAGGACACTTGTCAATTGGTTGCAGCCAATAAATTCGATCTTTGACTTCACCTAGAAGACTCTGAGTTTCTGTAGTCTGAATCAGGAAAGTACCCGAGGTCTTTGGGTGTACCCTGGCACCGCTGGGTTACCGGATCAGTACCGGTTCTGAAAAACCCAGTACCTCAGTTTGCCTTTGTACTATAAATTATCCTATAGACTTCCTTTTATTTGTTCTATGCTCTCTCTCTTTAAGTTACATTTCCGTTCGTTTTACTCTTGAAAGCTTGATCATCAAAATTGTCCAAACCACAATCATGTGCCTACCTTCCCTCAGTTCTGTTTCTACTTAGCAATCAAGTTTACCCCCAATTCTTTAGGTAACTTTTAGAAGTGATGATAACACAGACTGCCCAGACAAGCACCGAATCTTGCAGACCTTGCAGTCCTGGCCCCGAAAGTCCAGTACCAAATAAAAAGGAAATGAGTCAAATCACTGATTACTTGGAGAAACATAGCATCAGTGTTCAACAATTTACCATCTGTAGTATTGTTAAAATTTAAATCCTCAATGTAAGTAATTGAAAATATGTCCTGCTGAGTAGGTGGATTCAGCTTCATATTTGATTCAGACTGTAAAAATAGAAACCCACTTATTGAGAGATCAAACAACAGTGCAATCCATGCAAGCACACACACATGAGCAATAGGATGAATTGTTAAAGGAACCCAAAATGTGTCACAGAGTAACATAGTTTAAACAGCCACAAGAGAAGGCTTGGCCAAGATGGCAGCTGGACAACATAAGCTTTGCAAGCTCTGCTTAACTTTCTCCACCTGTACTATGGCATTCCCCCTCCTTCTGTGACCTTTCTTTAGACTTAAGGAGGGAGACCTTGGCTGACATGCCTCGATCGAGAACAACTGTAGATCGGAGAGGACTGTTTATGGCACCCAGGAGCCCAGAAATGCTGCTGGTGATTGAGTGGATGAAGGGAGAAGATACCCTCTTATGCTACCCATAGTAGCTGAACGAGTGGAACGCTCTGAAGTGTTCAAAATGGTGTACAGAACTACTACAAGTGGTGAACAAGAATGAAGATGGATGGGTAAAGCATAAAGGGGAATTCTCTTTACAGCAAAGTGTTTTCTGTAATGTGGCCAGAGATAGCGAGGAAGGCAGTCATATTGAAACAGAACGTAGAGCCTTAATTACCGTTTGGCAGATGGTATACTCTGTTAAAACATGATGGTTATCCTGTCCACCATACTACAAGCGCCATAGTATACAACCTCCACAAAATACCCTACAAGGAGGTAAAAAGGAAAGAAATATTTTCTCTCATGGGTACCCCTGGCAAATGAGTAGAGTAATCATTCTGCTTTGCAGACCTTTGGGGACTAACAACCTCATGAGTCAAACATGCTTGCTTGAGGTGCTTTGGAGGATTGATGTGCCACAAGGGACTATGTTGGCACTGGATGGCAATTTTTCGCAATTGGTGAAATCCAATCAGGCAATAGGAAGAGAGATCAAAAAGATTCCAAACACCAACTGTAGGGCCTGAGGATGACCCATAATTGTCTAGTGTTGAGGAATGAGGATGTTAATAATGTGCTATTAGGGCAGAAACATGCAGAGTCTTGTAGTTTCTTGTGGTGAGGAAGGGACCGATCAAAGTGAATATATAAACATCTTAAGGCCAGAACAGAAGTAATGTGTCCTTGTCAAGTTGTCTACATAGCCATCTGAAAAAAGAGGTGCAGCTTCTACTATTTGGTTGATCCAGAGGTAAAGAGCTACAAAAATGACTGACTATTTAAAGCATCCCGAGGCAGACCCCTTCCGAAATCAAAGAAAGTTGACCCTAATTGCTTCAGGTGAAACTAATTCAACTGTCAGAGCTCAGTGTAGTGAAGGATGGCAAGAGATACCTGTGAACATGCCCTTAAAATTCTGGAATCTGTACTTGGGCACACCTTTCTCATTGATTACCCAATTCTCACTGCACTTAATGGTAACAATGGGAGAATCAATCCTCTCACATTATGTAGAGAGATCTACATTGTGAAACTGAGTAATGGAAAAAAAAACTTAGTGGCTGCAGTTAACGGGTGCACATTTATAGGATCCAAGGGACTTGCGAGGACTGATCACTGGATGTCGGCTGCTATCTGACCCATAACCTCCTATGAGCTAGTGTCATTGCATCACTGTGTGACTCTAGTCCTTACATCATTCTGCATTACTCTTTCTCCCTTCCTATCACAAAAAATCTTTTAACCAACCTCTTCAACATTCCTGCTTTAGGATTTCATTCAATTTCTTAATTATGGAGTCCAATGGGGCAACCAGAAAATGAGTCACAGATTCAATATGCTTTAATGAGGATGATGGAAGTGGGTGTGGGCAGTCACATATGGCCATGGGCCATTCTAACGTATGAGAAAAAGACTGAACAAGGTTACCAGATGTAACTGAAATTGTGTTATGTTGATTTTATGTCCCGTAAGCGAATAATAACTAGTTATGAGGCTTACTTGTAGTAGTTGCTGCCTGAGTTGGATCTACTGTATTTTTACATTGGTGAAACTCAATAAAAATATGTTAAAAAATAGATATATTTTAATTATTTTCAATTAATCTAATTAATCTAATTCTTAACTTTTTTGGTTCATGAAAACTTTCTTTCTGATGGACTCAAAGGAGAGTCGGGCTAGGTAATATGCAAGTCCAATGACCCCAAATTGTATAGTGCATAAAATTTCACAGACAGTGATGTTTCAGTGCTGAATGGGGGAAATACGTATCATTGATCACTTCAGTAACGTGCATTACATTCCCCACATGGTATGTGTCAGTTGTGGTAACACAACCAGTAAATGGAAGAAAATATATCTAGAAGGCACCAAGAAATTAACACATCAATGAGCCCAGAGCAAATGTGAATGAATGGCCTCAGAGAGTACAGGCACTAATGTACAAAAATAGCAAACATCTGTAGGCTGTCTCTTACTGCTGGTGCTGCTCTTCAGAAAACCACACCAGAATAATACCCCAGAGGCCCAGTGAGCAATTCGTCTGCAGTATGGAGGGGAGTCACATGCATATTTAAACCTAAAAGAAGGAAGTTTTAGCAGATTGGTATTATAAGAACTAAGGGCCAAATGTACGACCACTTTTTCCCATAGACACAGAATGGGTAAAAACCTTTGCTACATCTGGCCCTCAAGAGTCTTCTGAGTCCTGTAATGGGAAAACCTGTCAGATAAATACTTAGGGACTGAAGCATGAAAAGCTCTGAAGACCAGAACATTAATTTAGAATAAGACTCTTCTATGAATATGTAGCCAGTCTAACTCCCTGAGTGCTTTAGATGCAGAACTATATCTATGCTGCTAGGAGAAGGAAGTCAAAGATTTTTTTTTAAATGATTTAATCAATTAAAAGCATGTTATAGCTACATTAATATACATTGAGCATTGCCTGGTAGTAGTGATATCAGTGGGTGCACATCCTTTACGTACCCAAATGTAAATAGCAAAACTAGTAAGAGAAACAAATATTAAATATCATGTGGTGCTAAATGGCAGATTATGCCTGTTGGACCTGCCACCTTTTGCAGGTTGATCCCCAGACTTTTTGCCTTCTTCCTCTTATTGTTTCTGACCTCTTGCTGTTGGCTCTAGGACTCTGAGCACATTATCACTGCTGTTCAATGCTAAAGTGCAGGTGCTCTCCCTTCTAAAGTTGGCATGATTGGCTTATACTTAATTGGCACATTTAATTTAGCTGTAAGTCCCTTGTACAGTGGTATCCTTATACCCAGGGCCTGTAAATTAAATGCTACTAGTGGGCCTGCAGCGCTGCTTGCGCCACCCACTGAAGTATCCTTTCAAACCTGTCTCAGGCCTGCGTGCACAGTTTTCTGCCACAGAGGCCTGGCATGTAAATCTACTTGCCAGGCCCAGAAACACCCTTTTACTACATGTACGTCTTCCCTAAGTTAGGCCCTAGCTAGCCCTATGGGCTATGCTATGAATGTAGAAGGCAGGACATGTGCCTGGTTGCGTGGCCTGTCCTGGTAGTGACAAACAGCCTATTTGATTTCATACTGCTGTGAGTACTGCCTCCTCATGGGATTGCATTGGAAATGCCCTGCAATATGTCAATGGGGTATTGTCTGATTTAGGAGGGGTAGCATTGGCATGCTTTGTATGGTTGTAATGCTAGTGAGAAATGCATCTTACTGCTGTAGGTGGATTTTTTATTATCATTACAGAAATGCCAATTCTAGAAAGTGAGCATTTTTTTGTGCTTGTGACTGGTGTTTAGCAGCTTGACTCCAGTCCACATCTCTGGGCAAAGTGACATCTGGGCTCTGCGCATACTTTTCAGATAGTCTGTACACAGGGAGGGAGGAGGTGTTACAGAGGTGTATCTGCATTTTGAATGGCCTTCATGGGCTGAGAGAAGGTGAGGCAGGACGCACTTGCATCTGTAAAGGCTGTGCCCTCGCCTCACACAAAGGGCTCATTTACCCCCAACTGATGTTTGGAGCCTGTGCTGGAGAAGAGAGGGGGTACTCCCAGAACCAGCTGTAACAAACTAGAACCTCCTCTCCCCCTCTTTGTTAAACCTTTGCAAAACTGAGTATAAGTACAGCGGATTTTTTCCCAGAATTTGGAGACACTTTGGACTTTAACACGCTTTAACACTCTTGTAACTGGACACAGAAGGCTGCTGAAGGGACTCACCAGGAACTGCATTGGACTGCTGCTGCTGTGCTGACCTGTGACCTGCTAGGTCACTTTGAGAAACTGCCACTGTTTGCATCCTTTCGTGATGACCTGCTGCTGTGCCCTTTTGTCCTGTGCTCCATCCTTTGTGTCCCCCACAGGCTGGGTGCTGTGGCCCCTGACCCCTGCCATCACCTATCATAGCGCATGAGGAGTGCTTTCTTTATATGGTAGAGTTCCTGGAGAAATGCTTTCATCCATAAGCACTGAGAGAAGCTCTCTACTGTCTGCCTGGGTGAGAGCGCTGGGCATCATAGGGCCCCCGGTCCATGAAAACACTGCTGTTTTATTAACTTTAGCACCTGGAGAGTGCTTTATCTGCTTTACCTCTGCAACCCAGGCACATACATTTACGGAGCACGTTTGAAAAGCACGGGTGCTGTTTGTCTCTGTGCCCCCGGGGCACCAAAAGGGAGTGAATTCGGAGCGAGCACGCTCCTAGTGGTGCCGCTAGGGTGAAGCATGCTCCCATGAGTGCCCCCAGGGAACTAGCCGACCCCCCACTGTTGACGGATCACCACTGCGGCCCTGGTGGACGGCACTAGAATCGCCCACCAGATTGGGTGCAGTTGAGCCAGGGCTGGAAGGGTGGGGATGAGGCCTCATTGGAGGCTCCCCTCCCCACCAAAGTCCCCAAGTGAGTGTGAGACATCAGGTGGGGACAAAGCCTCATTAGAGGTTCCCCTGCACAGCTTGTTCCCCTTACCAGTTTGGCTCTGCTCCCCTGGGAGGGCAGGTTGTGGCCCTGGAAGGGGGGGACTGTGGGCCCCCTTGTTTGGGTGTGAGCCATCATGAGGGGCCCAATGATGAAACAGAGAGGGTGTGTGTCCCCCTCCCTCAACTATAAAACATCTCCCATTTTAGGCACTATGGAGCACCGGGGGCCCACCCCATGTTTCCCCGTGGACCGCAAGGGGTCTTCACGTAAAAAAACAACACTTCTGGTATTATGAAGATGTTTTGCTTACCTGTTTTTTATGAATATGTTTGCATACATTCTTCTCATGTTCCTGATATGGGCATTATGGCCCTCATTACCACCCTGGTGGTCGGTGATAAAGTGGCAATAATACCGCCAACAGACTTGTGGTAACTACCACCAAATTATGATCATGGTGGTGAGAACTCAGATAGACAGCCACTTTACAACACCGACCGCCAGGGCGGAAACAACAGCCACCACGGCAGTAGCTGCCTACAGCCAGGCGAAAGTCAATGTTCCGCCCACCATATAAAGACACATCAATCCGCCAACTTTTTTGGTGCGGTACCAATGACATCTAAAGCCTGGCGAAAACAGACCTCAGAAGGGAAGGACTCACCTTTGGAGGCACAGGGAAGAACCACGTCGCCATGGACCCGAACTTCAAAAATCCCCCATGATATTATACGCCCTGCTCCACCACGAACACCAATGCCGGCAAAGATGACGACGATGAGTACAGCCGCCTAGCACACAAGGGAGGGGGGAGGAAAACGAGAGTGACACACACATGCAACATCCCCACCACCACTCCAAACACCATACACACATTCAGCTGCAGTAATAAAACATATTTACCCCGTAACCTGAGGAATAATGCAAGGACTACAGGAATGTGATAAAGTGACTGTAATAATAACAACACAGTAGAAATATGAAATGTCAATCTCATGGTATATACATATGTAGAGTTCAAGGGACACTGCCCAGTCCTCATTGTGCATGGGGCACAGGCCAAAGTACAAGGCCCCAATTGTCACCTGCACCAACACGGAGAGAACACTGCAGGGGCATCAGTTGTAAATTAGGCAGGCACCTCAGGGGGATGGGGAATAGGGGGGCACCTCAACCGGCAGATGGAATAAACCCACTGGTTCTGGAGGAGGCAACATGCCCTGTGCTCTGACCTGGGGAGTGCAAGGCCACAGTCTCTCAAGTCGGTGACTGGCCCACTTCTCTGGAGGGGGCAACATGCCCTGTGCTTGGTCCTGGGGAGTGCAACGCCACAGTCTCCCAAGTAGGTGACTTTCACACATGCTCTGGAGGGGCAACGTGCCCTGCGCTTGGGCCTGGGGAGTGCAAGGCCACAGTCTCTCAGGTGGGTGTCTTACCCACTGGTACTGGAGGGGGCATCATGCCCTGTGCTCTTGATCCTGGGGAGGCTGGGGTTCTTACCCACTGGTTCTAGAGGGGACATAGTGACCTGTGCTCTTGATCCTGGGGAGGCTGGGGTTGGTAGGTGTTTTACCCACTTGTTCTCGAGTGGGCATCATGCCCTGTGCTCTTGATCCTGGGGAGGCTGGGGTTGGTGGGTGTCTTACCCACTGGTTCTCGAGTGGGCATCATGCTCTGTGCTCTTGATCCTGGGGAGGCTGGGATTGGTGGGTGTCTTACCCACTGGTTCTGGAGGGGGCACTGTACCCTGTGCTCTTGATCCTGAGGAGGCTGGGGTTGGTGGGTGTCTTACCCACTGGTTGTGGATGGGGCATTGTGCCCTGTGCTCTTGATCCTGGGGAGTGCAAGGTCACAGTCTCTCAGCTCTGTGTCATACCCACAGGATTTGCAGGGGGCAGGACGCACAGCAGCCCATGGAGGCAGGACTACATACCGTCCGCCGGCAGTGACCACTGCTCAGTGGTGGTGCTGCTGCTGGTGGTGGTGGGGGGAGGCCCCAGCCCATCCCCTGCAGCCTCGGATGGCTGCCCACTACTGGTGGTGGTGTTGCTGGTGGTGGTGGTGGGGGGAGGCTCCAGCCCATCCCCTGCAACCTCGGACAACTGCCCACTGCTGGGGGTGCTGCTGCTGCTTCTGGTGGGGGAGGCTCCAGCCCATTCCCTGCAGCCTCAGACAGCTGCCCACTGCTGGTGGTGGTGGTGCTGCTGGTGGTTGTGGGGGGAGGCTCCAGCCCATCTCCTGCAGCCTCGGATGGCTGCACAGCCATGGTTGGTGGTGGGGGCTCCATCTAAGTCCCTGCACCAGGCCCTTTGTCCTTCATGCCTGCTGCTGCAGGCCCCTTGCCCTTCCTGGCAGCACTTGGGGAACGCTCCTTGCCCTTCTGGGCAGCAGCTGGGGCAGGCTCCTTGCCCTTCTGGGCAGCAGCTTGGGCAGGCTCGTTGCCCTTCTTGGCAGCAGCTTGGGCAGGCACACTTTCTTTGAGGCTTTGAGACTACTAGGCCCATGGACTGGGTGGCTGAGGTGCTTGTCTGGGTTTTTGCCACCCTGGCCAGACGTGAAGGACGGCGGGGAGAGGGGTAGGGAAGAGGTCAATGGTGGAGAGGAAAAGCTTCTTAGGGACATTGGGGTGGGAAGAGGGAGAAGGTTTGGGAGTGGTGAAAGAGGGAGTGGTTGAGGGAGGTGTCTGTCTGCTGTGTTTGGGTGCAGGTGCATGGGCTGGATGCTGTCGTGAGGTGGATGGCTTTTGAGTGTCTGAGTGCTGGCGTTTGTGTACCTTGGGAGGGGGGCTGACAGACACAGTGGGAGAGAACACAGGGGACGTGTGCATGGCTGTTGTGGAGGTGTCTGCCAGTGAGGTGTGTGTTCTGCTAGGTGTGGTGGTGATGCTGGTAGTGGATGAGGATGTAGTGTATGCAGGTGCGAGTAGAGACACAACTGGGAGGGAGGTGGAGGAGGAGGATGAGGGGAGACTGTGGAGGAAGTGGATGTTGGTATGTCTGCATGTGGATGGTGTTTCTGTGAGTGCCTGGTGGATGATGTGTGGTGCTTATGTTTTCCTGTGCCTCTTGTGTGTTGTCCTGTGTGCATGCTTGTCTGCTTGTATACTTGAGATACGTTAGGGTTGAGGGGAATGGTGAATGGGAAGAGAAAGTTGGAGGGGGGACAGTAGAAACAGGGACAATGGCTGCCATCAGAGAGGAGGCCAGAGCCCGGATTGATCTCTGTTGGGCCCCAAGCCAGGGAGAATGCCTGGGGCAAAGGAGATGCCCACCCTCCTGGTTGAGCAGGCACGGGCAACTCGGTGAGGGGCTGCTGGCAAGGGGGTGACTGCTGTAGCTGGGGTGGTCGCAGAAGTGTCTGCCACCACCAAGGAGCTTTCATCGGAAGAGGTACCTGTGTCCGAACTGTCCCCTCCAGTCTCCACCGTGGTGTTCCCCTCGCCCTCCATCCCACTGGTGGACTCTGCCTCCTGGATCCTGTGGGATGCAGCTCCCTCCATTGCTGGTACCTCTGCTCCTCCGCCAGATGATGCTAATGCACATAAGGACAGGATCACAAAACAAAAAGGGGAGGGAGAGAGACAAAGAATACATTTGGTCAATGGCTGCACCAACCCCACCGTTGGCGTACACACCACCGTCACACACAGGGAACAGCCCGACGCACTATGCAATACACTACCAGTTATAATGCTAGCCACCAAGGCATGAGGAGGGGCACATACCGCCAAATGCAGCACACCTTGGACCCACACAGCCCTGACCAGTTGTTTATGCCTACAAGCTGGGTAGGAGGATTATCACTTCAGAGCCGTGTCCACCATGGGATCTACTCTGCAATGTCAGGCCTGGCCTAGGGACCCCATTGACACACATCCCCTACCCGGGTACCCCCCTAACAAGCGTAAGTAGTGATGATGGGCACTGTACTCACCCCCTTGTGGCTGCTGTGATGCCCTCAAGTGCCCATCCAGCACCAGATAGGCCACCGTCAGTATGCATGCCATCAAGGGGGTCAGGGTTTGACGGACACCCCTTCCTTGTTGAGACACTATCCCTAGCTGGGCCTCTGCGGTCTTATGTGCCCAGCGTCTCAGGTCCTCCCATCGTTTCTGACTGTGGGTGCTCTGCCTGTCATAGCCCCCAGGGTCCGCTCATCCTTGGTGATGGCAGGCCATATACCCTTCTTTTGATAGGCGCTGACCTGCAGAGAAATACACACAGGAAATGGTGTCAGTCAGACCCTCCTGCCTGTTACACTTATGGCCCACCATACCCCTTCACATCGCCATTTGCACATACAGGGAGCAGCACACAAGCTGCAAGGGAGATCCACCCACCCCCTACACGAGGCCTCCACACACACCATTCAGTGCATTCATGCCACATGCATCGTGCTCACAGTGTACTCACCTGTTGGTCTGGAGGCCCATACAGCAGTTCATACTGGGGTAGGACCACATCCACCAGTTGCTCCAACTCTGCTGAGGTGAAGGCAGGGGCCCTTTCCCCAGTCACACAAACCATAATAGGTTCCAGACACAGGTCACAGCAACACATGCAGTGTAGGTCCTCTCCTGTTGAAGGTCAGGTAGCACGTGGGTGATCAGATAGAAAATGGCAGCCATGTCCACGGAGGTGCATACCGTCACCACCGGCGTACATCATCATTGGCCACTGTACCCCATAGGGCCCAATGTTAACCAATGAGGAGTTGCACAGCGGTTCTGGACCGCCTCCCGCAACGGCACAAAACGTCAGCGGAATTACCTCACTTCCACCTGTCCCTCCACACAGGACAGACGAACACCATTTCCAGGGGGGGCAGGCCCTGGGTAATAACTGTGTCACAGTTCAAAATAGGACATACATGACATATACCACTTATACATTACAAATGAACATCATGCATTCTACTGTTGTGGCTACAATGTTCAGCTTGTGACCGGCTCCGCACTCTTTTGCTCCATAGATTGCTACCACTGTGGATGAATAGGAGATGGAGACATACCCCCAGTGTACAGACCCCTGGTGGACTTGGCAACAAAGGAGGACAGGCATATTATCCTCACCTATAGACTTGACAGGGCCACAATCACTGAGCTATGTGCCCAACTGGCGCCTGAACTGATACCTGCTATCCGTGACCCCACTAGGATCCCACCTTTGTGCAACTCCTATCTGTGCTCCATTTCTTGGCAACTGGCTCTTTCGATGTGACAGTGGGCTTGGCAGCAGGAATGTCACAACCAATGTTCTCAATAGTGCTGACAAGAGGGTTGTCTGCCCTGATTAAAAACATGTGCAGCTACATTGTTTTCCCCCAGGTTGAAGATTTGGCCACAGTGAAGGCTGACTTCTTTGCAATGGGACATATCCCCAACATAATTGGGGAAATTGATGGAACACATATTGCATTTGTCCCCCCTGCCAAAATGAACAGGTGATCAGAAATCGAAAGAGTTTTCACTCCATTAATATGCAGATGGTGTGCTTTGCGGACCAGTACATCTCCCATGTCAATGCTAAGTATCCAGGGTCTGTGCATGATGCCTTTATCCTGAGGAATAAGCAGCATTCCAAATGTGATGACCCAACTACAGAGGCACAGGGTGTGGCTAGTAGGTGAGCCCTGGTCCCACCCAGTAGATGTTGGTGTATGGGTATGGTGTGGGCCATGTCGGATAGTGTGTGGCTAAATGTTGTCCCTCGACATTTGCAGGTGACTCTCGTTACCTCAGCCTATCATGGCTACTGACCCCTATGATGCATGCCATGACAAGAGCAGAAGAACGCTACAGTGAGGCACATGGGCGAACCTGAAGGCCAGGTTCCAGTGTCTCCATCTAACAGGTGGATCCCTGTGCTACTCACCCAAGAAGGTCTGCCAGATAATTGTGGCATGCTGCATATAGCACAACCTTGCCTTGAGACGCCATGTGCCTTTTCTGCAGGAGGAGGAGGTTGGAGATAGCAGTGTGGCAGCAGTGGACCCTGGGGACAGTGAGGATTAGGAGGATGAGGATGAGGACAACAGAACTGCAGTGATTCGACAATATTTCCAGTGACACGCAGGTAAGACAGTGGTACTTCACATTTCATTTTCATTATTTGGATTATCTATGGCACTGGCATGCTGTTAATTTCCACTTCTATGCCCTCTCACTGTACCCTTTGGCAACTAATTTTGCAGATGTTGATGCCCTACTATTGCTCCTGGTGTGATCACTGCAGCCAACTGCAGGTCTTTACTATGTGAACATTACTGTACAGTTGAATTGCAATGTTTAACCCTCGTTAAACGAATACATACTTAAAACATTTGACATACTTCATACTTGTATTTTTGCAAAGTGTGTTTATTGAAGTGCTAAGAAGAAGAGGGGAAAGTGCAATGGAATGGGGTGATGATGAAGGAATGTTCAGGGTATTGTTTCCGTCTATTTGTAGCACAGGTGCATTGTCCAAGGGGACATAGGACGGGGAGCAATGGCAGTTCAAGGTGGACAGATTGGGACACAAGGGTGACAATCAGGAGAGTCTCATTTCCTGGCGGGGTCTTGGCAACAGTCTCTGGCTTCTGCCTGGATCACAGGGAACGTTTGCTGGGTGGTTGTCCTTCTGCAGGGGAGGGGTGCTGATGGCCTGTTGGTCCTGTGGCGGGGCCTCCTGTCCACTAGCGGCAGCAGAGGTGGAAGGCAGTTCAGATGTCTGGCTAGTGGCAGGGGCCCGCTGGTGTGAGACTGCCTCCCTTATAATGTTGGCCATGTCTGCCAGCACCCCTGCTATGGAGACCAGGGTGGTGTTGATGGCCTGCAAGCCTCCCTAATCACCTGGTACTGTCCCTTCTGCAGCTGCCTGTTCTCCTTCATGTTGTCCAGGATATGGCCCAGAGTATCCTGGGAATGCTGGTATGCTCCCGGGATCGCTGCAAGTGCCTCCTGGAAAGTCAGTTCCCTGGGCCTGTCCTCCCCCTGGCGCACAGCACTTCTCCCAGTTTCCCTGTTGGCCTGTGCCTCTGTCCCCTGAACCGTGTGCCCACTGCCACTGACCCCAGGTCCCTGATTGTCTTGGGTATGAGGTATGCCCTGGGGTCCCTGTAGTTGTGGACACACTGCTGATTGACGTGTCCTGGGGACAGAGGTATGGGTACACTGAGTGGGTGCTGTGGTGGTGTTTCCAGATGGTGAAGCTCTGTGGTGGTGTGTGACTGGGCCTGGGTAACTGGCTGTCCAGAGGTCCGTGATGGGCCAGGTTGGTCATCCAGATCCAGGCGACCAGAGTTGCTGACATCACTGTGGGCCTCTTTTGTGGGGGGACTTGCTAGTGCTGGCACCTCTTCACCGCTAACATTGGCTGAGGTATCTGTGGGGATGTAAATGCAGTGTTATTGTGCATAAGTGGGTTACCCTCTTTGTTTGTATTTGCCCTGGCAGCTTTCACTTGTGTATGTTAGTGTATGGTGGGATGATCAGTTCTCTCTAGTGTGCATGCTTTAGTGATAGGTGTCCATGCAAGGCTGTGAGTGGTGTCCATCCATTGGTTTGGCATGCAGGGTTTGGCACTGGGATGAGTGAGATTTGATGGTGGGGTGTGTGGGAGGTGGTGGAGTGATGGGAGTGAGGGTGGGGGTATGTGATGGCATGCAGGTAGGTGTGTGCTAATAGTATAGAGTTAAATTACCAGAGTCCAGTCCTCCTGTTACTCCGACCAGGCCCTCAGGATGCATGATTGCCAAGACTTACTCCCCCCATGTTGTTAGTTGTGGGGGAGGAGGTGGGAGTCCACCGCCAGTCCTCTGTACAGCGAGTTGGTGTCTTGCTGCAAAGAAACCTTCCATCCCCTGTAGGTCGTTCCGCCTCTTCCTGATGTCGTCCCTTGTTCTGGGGTGCTGTCCCATGGCGTTGACCCTGTCCAGTATCCTCCGCCATAGCTCCATCTTCGTAGCAATGGATGTCTGCTGCACCTGTGTTTCAAATAGCTGTGGCTCTACCCTGAATATTTCCCCACCATGACCCTTAACTCCTCCTCTGAGAATCTGGGGTATCTTTGTGGTGCCATGGGTGTTGTGTGAGTTGTGTAGGTGAGGGTGTATAGGGTGATGTGTTGCGGTGTGTGGTGTGGGGTGAGTGGCTGGTGTATAGGTGTATGTGGTGTGTGGCTCTGTTTTTGTCTGTATTCGTGATGTCTGTCTCGTACCAATGGTTTGTATTCGTAAAGGGTTGTGGGCAATGTGTGTGTGTTTTATAGTGGTGTGGGTGTGGTGTGTGTATGGGTGTCAGGTTTGTGTTGTTTAAATTGTCCAATGTAATGTTGTTTTGCATGTGTGTGTGTATTTTGGTGATTTGTGGGTCATAATGTGATGGGCTTTGTTCTGTTGGCGTAACCGTGTGGGTTTGGATACCGCCAGTTTATCACTGACCTTTGGTGTGGCGGATTTGTGTCTGTGGCTGCATACTGACAGATTAGTGTGTGTCATAATATGGTGAACGGATATCCGCAGCAGCGGTGGTGTGTTGGCGGCAGTCAGCATGACGGTAAGTGGGTTTTACCACCAATGTCATAATGAGGGCCTATGTTTGATGTTTGTAGGACTTGCCAGACATTTTCTAATTTTCCTTTTGTGGGGGTTTATGATGCTTTTGAGACAAGTGCCTTTCTACATTAATGTTTTCCTGACCACTGCTTATGTTGCAGAATAATAAGTAACCCGTGTATTACATGTAACTACTGTTGATTTCTGCGGAGCAATAGTACTGTGTAACGTTCTGACAACTGCTTGGGTAGCAGGATATTACTGACATGTTGTGTTTGGTCTAATTATGTTGAGTACAATACAGTTTGTTTTTATATAACTTGGGGTGTTTCCTTTGTGGTGGGGATGGTCCGTCACATGTATTGTGTGCATTCTGCAAATGCTTTACACATTGCCTCTGGGATTGACCTGACTGCTCATGCCAAGCTACCAAGGGGGTGAGCAGGGGTATCTTGGACGTGTTATTCCCTTGCCCTGACTAGAGTGGGTGGGTTCTGCCTGGCTTAGGTGCATACCTTAGCCAACCAGAAACCCCATTTCTAACAATACCCCACTACCCAAAGGCATATTAGCGCACCCCAAAAGTTGACACTATACATGTAATGATTACAGGAACATCACAGCACTCCTAATCAGTCCACAATATCTTATCAATCCAAATGAGTCCATATGAATTAAGATCCTTTTATTGATGTTTAAAAGCATCAGTCTTGCAAGTAAACAAATGTAGAAACAGCCACAGCCAAATTTAACATGCGTTCTGCCACAAATGTGACTTCTTCAAGTCTATTGCATGACCAATTACAACCGAAGACAGAGTAGTCAAGAAGTGATGCAGCAAAATATAGTGCTCAATTTGGCAATTGGTGCTATGCACTGTGTGAATCTCATCAGAAATTATCCTAGTTTGTATCCAAAATGCAATAGTAATAGCTAACGCATAAGATGTTGATAAGGGCTGCACTCATATTTTGGCACCCAGTACCCTATGAGCCTTTGGGTTCCACAATATACGGTAACAACTGGCATCAAGTCATTTACACACATGCCCTCATATCAGTGTCCAATCCCAACTTTCAATGGCAAGTGAGCATGGTAAGTCATGTCCCTGGCAGCCAGTATCAGTCAAGACGGCATGCTTAGTGCTACTGATAGCACTTGTGGCCAAATAGACAGTGGATTATCAAATTTGACTTCCCAAAACGTTACCACTTCTACGGTGGATGGAGAAGGAGGGACAGAATCTAGCCACTGCATCATGAGGCGAACAAATTAAACTTCCTGAACAAATGAATTTCTGTTTTGTCAGTGGTACACTTTACACTGTAGGCGATTATTTTCCATCTATTGAATATTAGTTGTAAAACAACTCTTAACATTTTGTTTGGACCAAAAGGAATTCTTTTTCAGGGATAGAATCAATTGTGTGTCGTCAGCATAGGAAGTTGATTAGATTCTGTAGGGATGATCATCGATGTCAAAGGAGAAATCTAAATGTTAAATAGAGATGGACTAAGTGATGAGCCCTCCTGAACACAAAAGGCTAAAGATCGTTCTTCTGATCTTCCAAATGGACATTAATTGTTTCCTGTCAGCCAAAAAAGATTTAAACCAACCCCAGGACTTGCCAGTGATACCTATATCGAGAAGACATTGAAGAAGTATAGGATAAGAAATAGTATCAAACTCTGCTGATATATCCAATAGGATAAAAATAGCATTGTTACCATTGTTCAGTGTAATCTTGAAAGTCTCAGAGACATGTTACAAGGCGCACTCTGTAGAGTGCCTAGTTCTAAAGCCAGTTTAACAATAGTGCAATTGTTTTGAATTTTCCAAGTAAGTTGTCAGTGGAACATTCACAATTGTTTCTAAAATATTAACTAGTACAGAAAGCAGAAAATAGGGCTAAAATTTTCCAGAATCGAGGGGTCTGCCAAAGGTTTTTTAAGAGTGGTTTGACCACTGCCACATTCCAAGGCCCTGGGACTTCTGCCAGAGGTAGGGAAGTGTATAGAATTGGTTTTTAACTGAATTCACTATATCAATGACCGTATGCAGAGTGACAGGCAGGCATAGGTCCTGGGAAGAGCTGGATTTACAAGAAAAGATAGCTTGTCATAATTACAGCGACTGACGAGTGGAAAGGGGAACGTGGATTTGTGAGAAATACAGTGCCTCTCCTTGTGGCTGGATTGGTCTGGGATGATTGGCCTAAAGCCATGTTGAATTGTTAAAATATATTCTTCTAAAAGTTAGAAAACCTGTTGCACAGGGCCTGTAAAGGGAGAGTTTCAATTGATATGGCTAAATATTTTTGGGGTCAAAATTGGCTTGTTCCATTTGGATGGCAAAATAGGACTTTTTTGCTCCCCTGATAGATTTTTGGTATAGTTTCTGGGCCAGTCTGATCCTATTCAAGTCCTCAAGTTTGTAGGCCAAATGCCATCTACACTCAAGCTGACCACAAATAAGCTTTTCTTTGACTAAGTCTAGTGTAAAACAAGGTGCAGATGGGGTAGAAAAGCTAGGGTGCTAATTCATCTGCAGCATCCTGGATCCAGTGATTGAACAAACCTAGGTCATTAGGGAACCTTCCTGTAAGAGAAGGGGAAGTATTGCCGACCTAGTCATTAGGTTGAGGCCTGTAATTTTCCCCTATTTATAAAAAACTGAGATAATCTGATTGATGGTTGACTGGGGAGCGAAGGCCTACTGTTAGCTTGAAGGGAACCTAACAGAGATCTGACCACTTCTGGACTTCTTGCCCACCCAGGACAAGCAGGGAATGTGGAATTAGTACAAATCTCATCCAGGAGGTGGCCTGCTGAATGTGTGGGCCCCACTCATAACTGAGAAAGACCTATCACTGCCCCAATATACTTATTGTTGGGATTCCCAGAATCATTAAAATGTAAATTAAAATCATCTAATGAGATGATGTTGTCATGCTAAAGAAATAGGGGTGAAAGGGTCTCTCCTAAAAAGCCCAGAAAGCTGGAGCATGATCCAGGCAGGTGATATATTGAACTACCAACAAAAGAATGTGAGTGGTTTGTTTTGAAACCCTGACTCTCAGCCCCTCTTAGATTACCCACCTCAAATATACTAAATATAAAGGGGTCTTGTAAAATGATAGTGAGACCTTCACCATGACCCTCAGACCTATCAAATCTGAGGATAGCATAGCCCAGAAGTAATGTAATGGAAATATTCTGGTTGGAACAAGGTTTAAGCCAGAACTCGGAAATGAGTAAAATTACAAGATCATGCATTTCTTGGAAATGTTTAGGGAGGGAACACACATTGATAAGCCCACCAGAAAGAGACTCAACCAAGGAGGATCAATCAATGAGACAACTAACCCCAAACACCTTCTTGCAGAATTTGCCAGGAACAATGCCTTTACTGCTTGACAAGTCAGTTACGTAGCCGCAATTTCTTTTAGCGATTTTACTGATTGTGCAGAAAAAGGGTTAAAATTGACAGGAGGCTGGCGCTGGCTGAGCAATAGACGTGGACGGGCACGGATGAGCTTGCCCCTGGTCCGCCTGTGGCACACCAGTTGCAGGTCTGCATCATGAGCTTGCTCATATCCTCTTCTTCACTTAGCGTGCCATTTCTTAGGTGCTCAACTAGAATTCTAACCTTGCAGGAAGATGGCAGCTCCCACAATGATGCCACTCCTGAAGGTAAAAAGCCCCCAAGTAAAAACAAAAAACAGTCAAAAACATTAGCACCAATTGAGTGATTAAAAATTGTAATACCCCCAAACACAAGTCAAACTCAAATGCACAAGCAAATAAAAAAGACAGGGTTAACAATTAGGCAAATGCTTAGTGTCAGCTAAGGGAAATGAGCTGATCTGGCTGTTAAAAACCTTTAGCCATGGCTGGTGAGTATAAATGTTGGTTGCAGGATACATGCATACATCAATAGGGATATCAAAGAGAATTGTCTTTTGCATTCATTAACAATAGGGATGAAAAATGATGAGAAACACATTTTTTTTGCCTGTCTGTGACAACAGTACCTTGCTCTCTTTTGTAATCACTCAGATCAGCTGTTTGTCATGTTACATTGTTTCAGGAAAAAAACTCCTATAATTAAGTTAAAATCTAAAGATGTGTTTTGTCACTAATGGCATTGTCAATTTGGAGCAGAATGTTCAGGTCCTGGAGTTCACCAGTTGTTGCTAGACCTGCAGTCACCATCAAGACTGGAACAATATTGTCCTAACATTTTCGCAGGACTGAGAGCATGTTTGAGCTTGCAATTCACAATTGTGCAATATTCACCAAATTTTACTTCTCTAGGTGTGTTCCACAAGTGTTTCACACAATACATAAGGATTATAATGCATTGCATGTCGTAATGGGCAACAAATATTTGCCCTGATTTATGCCAAACTGGTGCAGTGCGGTGTTGCGTCAAAAATAGCAGTGCTCCACCACTTTTGAAATGCAGGGTGTGCCATATTTACAGGAATACAGTGCACCCCTGCGTTTCCCCCTGCGCTGGTGCTGAATTAAGCTGCCCGCACCAACGAAGGCATCCTTGCACCATAATTGAAGGGTGTCTGAATTGAGGGGATAGACTGTTTATGTGCAGGAAGGTGTCCCTTCCTTCACATCAATAATCTATAAAGGTGATAAAACGCACATAGAAGTACCAAAGCATCATTTTGGAATGATTGTTTATGTGCAAGAAGGGACATCTTCCTGCACATAAACAATGATTCATGGCATTTTGCTTCGTCTATGTGTGCTGCAGAATGCAGCAACACATAGAAAAAGCAAAAAACGAGGAGGAATAAAATAATTTGTCCTCGTTTTGCCATGCAAATTAGTTTTTGGTGTGGCCACAGATTTACGATTTCTTGTGAATCTGGTGCAGCATGAAAAGCAAGGGGTGTTGGGCTGGCACGCCCACTGTAAAACGTATTGCACGCCCCTCTGGCACAGAAAACTGCATCAGAGGAGCCCATATTTACAAGGAGGGGTAACACCACAAAAAGTGGTGTTACACTTCCTTGTAAACATGAATCAGTGGTTAGCATCATTGGAGCATCACTAAAAGCAACGCTTCAGTGATTCTAGGGGCTCTTAAATCAGCCCCATAGTTTTTTTCATGTCAACACTTGTTGACCCAGTAAGGACCATATCTGACCTCTCTGAATCATATATCCTCAAATGCAGGTTGTAGCAATCAGAGTTTTACTTAATTTATAATGCAGGAGAGAGGGCAATATGGTCCTGGTGATGCTGGTGACAACTCATTAGAGGGTTTGACATTTGAAGAAACATGTCAACCTCCACTGGTGGGTTGAGTTATTCCCCATATTATCTTTAATTCTATTACTGTGGGGCAAAATAAATATTTTGATGGTCCACCCAGGCAATATCAATAAGTAAACCCGAATTCCCCTTTGTACTTTTACCCTCACACCTGATGAAAATTATGATAGGCTTTACCCTCATTAACATTGCTCAAAAATAAAAATCCCATTGAGCACCCACAATCATTTTGAGGGTAGTAGCTTATACCCAGAACTTAGGCCCTGATTCTGACCTTGGCGGACGGCGGAGGCCATCCGCCAAGGTACCGCCGCCAAATGACCGCACCGCGGTCAGAAGACCGCGGCGGCCATTCAGACATTTCCTCTGGGCCGGCTGGCGCTCTCCAAAAGAGCGCCCGCCGGCCCAGAGGAAATGCCCCTGCAACGAGGACGCCGGCTCAGAATTGAGCCGGCGTAGTTGCAGGGGTGCGACGGGTGCAGTTGCACCCATCGCGTAATTCAGTGTCTGCAAGGCAGACACTGAAATACTTTGCGGGGCCCTCTTACGGCATGGGCACTGCAGGGGCCCCCCAGGGGCCCCACGGCACCCCCTACCGCCATCCTGTTCATGGCGGGTTTCCCGCCATGAACAGGATGGCGGTAGGGGGTGTCTGAATCCCCATGGCGGCGGAGCGTGCTCCGCCGCCATGGAGGATTCCCCCGAGCAGCGGAAAGTCGGCGAGAGACCGCCGACTTTCCGCTTCTGACCGCGGCTGAACCGCCGCGGTCAGAATGCTCGTGGGAGCACCGCCAGCCTGTTGGCGGTGCTCCCGTGGTCGGTGGCCCTGGCGGCCACCGGCCGCCAGGGTCAGAATGACCCCCTTAATGATTGGTGCAAAGAGGGGACTGAGGATGTATGATGCCTCCTTAAATAGTGAGGAATTTGAACCTACTTTTTATCTTCTAGTGATAGGCCTCAGTGGGAGTTTGGCACTCCATGGTGGCGGTCCGACTGCCATTGGCTCGAACCACTATATTACGATTCAGGTAGGCCTATGGAGCAAGGACCACAGTGGCCCTGCTGGCACCACCAGGCAACACAGACTGCCACGGTCATGAGGCATCACAAAAAGACCGGCAGACCCTGTGTTGCTGCCGGACACATTATGAGGTTGCAAACCACCAATATGACTGTGGAGGTCCAACCACCACGTCTCAGCAGGCAGAAACTATAAACGGAGCAACTCACCCGCACACAGTCTACCACATCCGGTGCCACCAGGAACCCCATAACACATGTCCTGCTGCTGCTGATGATCGTTGAAGAAGTCCAAAATCCATGCTGCCGTGGATGCAACTGACCATAAGTGCACACACCAACCTGTGTCATTACGCTTAACAACAGATCGTCGTGCTGTCACCCACATGATGTGGGGCTCATGCTATGGGCACCAAGTACACTTGTCATTGTGTACATATTCAGAGTAATTCACAGCCATTAAACACCATTTTGGGTAGGTAATTCACACTGCAGCGTCACATTACACAAAATCACAGGTCTGACCATCTCAGACACAGAGACAGTGAAGTGTACACAGCATTGTGTCACAAAACACCAACTACATAACAACATCACATCTAACAATTCAACTGACTCAAATTCCTCACATGCCATGGACTGCTCTCACATTCAACACACATATGTATAGATGTGTCATGGAACACAAACACCACTCCCATTAAACAGCCCTGTAATGCACCCACAAATCATCCACATTGCAACACAATGGAAGGACAATGGGATGCACAAGAGTCTGAGAGACAAATATCCAAAGCTCACAATGTAAATAATACCTGCACAATAGAGATGGGAGCATCAGGAGCACTCAGGTAAGGATGCTGCAGTGGGTCACAATACAATTTGCACATGCCCCTAAAAGCAACACTTGCACAGGAACTGGCCCTTCAGGTATCTCAGGGACAACAAATAGTAGAGCCAAGTAACATGCCTATCTGTACAATGTGGAAGTGCAAGTCAGGAAAGCACATACAACAGCAACTGGATGGGTCAGGCATCTAGAGGAATTGGCTGCAAGGTACACACAGCAGAATTGACACATGTTCAGTCAAATGCAAAGGAAGCTAGCACAATTGAATACCCTCCATGTCTGAACAAACAAAACTCGAGATCCCACACATGAAACAAATCTACAGTCCATATCAGGGGGACAGGGCTAACACCATACATGCTCAAATTGGTTAACACTAGATGAAATATTTACCATACCAAACAGAACACAATGCAATGACACCACAATTCCCTTTACACCCCCATATCCATACAGTCAAAATATAGCTTTGTCTTGGGTGGTAGCAGCAGTGCCGACAAAGTCAGATATTGCAAACAACAGCAAATGGATCCGAAAGCAGGTTGAAACACACACAACTGTAGGCAGACAGCACAAATGAATGAGGAACAACATAAAGGAAGAAAAGGAACTGTAGGACAAATGTGTATCCAAAAGAACAAATGTTTGGGTTTATTCATAAGCATATATAAATTGTCCAAGGCCATTGACCGGGCCATTTTATAGTATTATACACTTGACTCATATCACTGCAAGGAAACCTCCACAGGAAGGAGCATCAAGTGGGCAGGCTGGCACTTCAGGGATCCTCCTTGGGAGGGGGTCAGATTTGGGAGGGGTTAGTTTTGGGTTTTGGAGGGGTGGACTGTTTCTTAGGGGGGTGAACTTCTTCTTTGGGGAGGGGTATGGGTGCTTGTGGGGGGGCAGGTGCAACAGGGGAAGACTTGGAGGTGGAAGGGATTGATTGGGATGTGGCTCAGGCCTCTTGGGTTTGGGACAGGGGTGGAGGGAACAGGAGAAATGGCAAGGTCGAACAAAAAAAATTCCTTGGGAACACGGGACGGTCATCAGAAGGGGGTGGGCATTTGGAGCTTGAGGGAGTGGTTGTCTGGTGTGTCAGTGTGGATGTTTCGGGTGTGAGCATTTGTGAGGAATGCTTATGTTTGGGTGGTGTCTGTTGTGTGTGTTAATGTCGCACATTTGGCGGACACGTGGAGGCGGCGCCACCGCCATCGCGTGGGGCCGCTGGCCTCACCTGAACGCGCCGAAGCGTGAACGGGAGTCGGAACTCGAGGACGCCTGGACCCCTGGAACTCCTGCTGGCGCTCCCCGGCCTGTTGCGGAGGGCCGCGGCGCAGGGAACTTCCCCCTGCGCCGGAGGGTGGGCCCCGTGCTGATCGGGCCCTGCTGGGCGCATTGGAGGAGCGCCTGATCGCCACGTGTGTCGACAGAAGCTTACCGGCTAGCCCCGCATGATGAATCAACAAGTCCCTGGGAATCCCGGTTCCGGTGCTCATCGTAGGACCGGAGACGAGGGGGCGTAACCAACGGCACGGCCCTGAGGAGGAGCCGCGGGCCTTACCTGTTTGTGCCGCGCAGAGCCCCCACTGGAACTACCACTGTCTGAGGCCACGTGGTCTCTGGGGAACCTGGGCCGCAGGCATTCCCCCCGAGGAGGTGTATCACGCTTCACGCCCGACCCAGCTGGGCCCTGCTTCACGGAATGAACGACGACTGGAACGGGGTAAGGAGCGCCTGGAATAGGACTGGGCCTATGACCACAGGACCTGGGAGTCACCGGGGGAGATATGTGGGAATAACTACCTGAAAGAGACTTGGCCCCCCCGGCCCCCCAATCAGAGAAAACTTGAAATTGTACAGCAATGGATTCGGGGGGCCCGAGGGGTGTTCTTCCCCCTTATGTCTTGGAGTAAGCCAGAGCAATAGGGACCCAAATAAATTAGAACATTACCTCACCACCAAGTACTGTGAGGACTACATCCCAACAGGAGACAATAATAACAACGTGATAGGGAGGGGAAAAAAATGGATATCCCCGGCGACTGCCCGGCGATTAATTACAATAGAAAGAACAAACCGGACCAACAGGAAGAACATGGTTAAACCCAAACACCCCAAAACGGGGACAATGGGAGATGGAGACCCCCCTCACTATCTGGCCAGGTGGACATGCAATCGACCACACTTCTCCAGCTGAACGAAACATTACGTGCGCACTCCCTCCAGTTTGATAAAATCATGCAAGCAATAATGGATACTAAAACATCACTGGAAGGGAAAATTGACGCCGCAGTACTGGAGGTCTCGTTGTTGCGCGCTGACCATCGCAAATTAACAGAAAGGGTAAATGACACCGAAACAACACTAAAAATGGTCCAACCAGAAGTAGTCGACATGAGATCTAAAATGCAACAAATGGAACTGGACATTGATCAATTGCAACGCAGAGCTGAAGATGCTGAAGGGAGATCCAGATGTAACAACATCAGATTCCTCGGCATTCCAGAGCTAATTGAATCCCCCAAAGCAGAGGCCTTCTTAGAGACCTGGCTGAAAAACACACTCAAAATACAAGACCCAGCCACAACTCCAGTGATAGAGAGGGCACACAGAATCCCGAACAGACCACCACGCCCTGGAGCGCCTCCTCGCCCGCTAATAGCGCATTTTTTAACCTCTTAGCTGCTGGGCCTTTCCCCCCCCAGTGCTGAGCCCTTTTTTGGCTATTTGGGGTAGTTCGCGCTTAGGGCTTCATAACTTTTTGTCCACATAAGCTAACCACGCCAAATTTGCGTCCTTTTTTTCCAACATCCTAGGGATTCTAATGGTACCCAGAGTTGGTGGTTTCCCCTGGAGGAGACCAAGAAAATAGCCAAAATACAGTGAAAATTTTGTTTTTTCCAAAAAAATGGGAAAAAAGGGCTGCCGAAGAAGGCTTGTGGTTTTTTCCCTGAAAATGCCATCAACCAAGGGTTTCTGGTGCTGAAATCACTATCTTCCCACCTTTCAGGAACGGGCAGACTTGAATCAGAAAACCGAATTTTTCAACACAAATTTGGCATTTTACTGGGACATACCCCATTTCTACTATATTTGGTGCTTTCAGCCTCCTTCCAGTTAGTGACAGGAATGGGTGTGAAACCAATGCTGGATCCCGGAATGCTAAACATTTCTGAAAACTAGACAAAATTCTGAATTCAGCAAGGGGTCATTTGTGTAGATCCTACAAGGTTTTCCTACAGAAAATAACAGCTGAAATAAAAAAATATTGAAATTGAGCTGAAAACAACAGCCATTTTTCTTTATGTTTTACTCTGTAACTTTTTCCTGCGATGTCAGATTTCTGAAAGCAATATACCGTTTTGTCTGCTGGACTCTTCTGGTTGCGGGGATATAAAGGGCTTGTAGGTTCATCAAGAACCCTAGGTACCCAGAGCCAATAAATAAGCTGCACTCTGCAGTTGGTTTTCATTCTATACTGGGTATACAGCAATTCATTTGCTGAAATATGAAGAGTGAAAAAGAGGTATCAAGAAAACCTTTGCATTTCCAAAATGGGATCAAGATAAGGTTTTGAGGAGCAGTGGTTATTTGCACATCGCTGAATTCCGAGGTGCCCATACTAGCATGTGAATTGCAGGGCATTTCTCAAATAGACGTCTTTTTTACACACTCTCTTATATTTGGAAGGAAAAAATGTAGAGAAAGATAAGGGGCAATAACACTTGTTTTGCTATTCTGTGTTCCCCCAAGTCTCCCGATAAAAATGATACCTCACTTGTGTGGGTAGGCCTAGTGCCCGCGACAGGAAATGCCCCAAAACACAACATGGACACATCCTATTTTTTTTAAAGAAAACACAGCTGTTTTTTCCAAAGTGCCTACCTGTAGATTTTGGCCTCTAGCTCAGCCGGCACATAGGGAAACCTACCAAACCTGTGCATTTCTGAAAACTAGAGACCTAGGGGAATCCAAGGAGGGGTGACTTGCGGGGCTCGGACCAGGTTCTGTTACCCAGAATCCTTTGCAAACCTCAAAAAGTGGCTAAAAAAACAAGTTTTCCTCACATTTCGGTGACAGAAAGTTCTGGAATCTGAGAGGAGCCACAAATTTCCTTCCACCCGGCGTTCCCCCAAGTCTCCCGATAAAAATGATACCTCACTTGTGTGGGTAGGCCTAGCGCCCGCGACAGGAAACGCCCCAAAGCGCAACGTGGACACATCAAAATTTTTGGAAGAAAACAGAGGTGTTTTTTGAGAAGTGCCTACCTGTAGATTTTGGCCTGTAGCTCAGCCGGCACCTAGGGAAACCTACCAAACCTGTGCATTTCTGAAAACTAGAGACCTAGGGCAATCCAAGGAGGGGTGACTCGCGGGGCTCGGACCAGGTTCTGTTACCCAGAATCCTTTGCAAACCTCAAAAAGTGGCTAAAAAAACAAGTTTTCCTCAGATTTCGGTGACAGAAAGTTCTGGAATCTGAGAGGAGCCACAAATTTCCTTCCACCCAGCGTTCCCCCAAGTCTCCCGATAAAAATGATACCTCACTTGTGTGGGTAGGCCTAGCGCCCGCGACAGGAAACGCCCCAAAGCGCAACGTGGACACATCAAAATTTTTGGAAGAAAACAGAGGTGTTTTTTGAGAAGTGCCTACCTGTAGATTTTGGCCTCTAGCTCAGCCGGCACCTAGGGAAACCTACCAAACCTGTGCATTTCTGAAAACTAGAGACCTAGGGCAATCCAAGGAGGGGTGACTTGCGGGGCTCGGACCAGGTTCTGTTACCCAGAATCCTTTGCAAACCTCAAAAAGTGGCTAAAAAAACAAGTTTTCCTCAGATTTCGGTGACAGAAAGTTCTGGAATCTGAGAGGAGCCACAAATTTCCTTCCACCCGGCGTTCCCCCAAGTCTCCTGATAAAAATGATACCTCACTTGTGTGGGTAGGCCTAGCGCCCGCGACAGGAAACGCCCCAAAGCGCAACGTGGACACATCAAAATTTTTGGAAGAAAACAGAGGTGTTTTTTGAGAAGTGCCTACCTGTAGATTTTGGCTTCTAGCTCAGCCGGCACCTAGGGAAACCTACCAAACCTGTGCATTTCTGAAAACTAGAGACCTAGGGCAATCCAAGGAGGGGTGACTCGCGGGGCTCGGACCAGGTTCTGTTACCCAGAATCCTTTGCAAACTTCAAAAAGTGGCTAAAAAAACAAGTTTTCCTCAGATTTCGGTGACAGAAAGTTCTGGAATCTGAGAGGAGCCACAAATTTCCTTCCACCCGGCGTTCCCCCAAGTCTCCCGATAAAAATGATACCTCACTTGTGTGGGTAGGCCTAGCGCCCGCGACAGGAAACGCCCCAAAGCGCAACGTGGACACATCAAAATTTTTGGAAGAAAACAGAGGTGTTTTTTGAGAAGTGCCTACCTGTAGATTTTGGCCTGTAGCTCAGCCGGCACCTAGGGAAACCTACCAAACCTGTGCATTTCTGAAAACTAGAGACCTAGGGCAATCCAAGGAGGGGTGACTCGCGGGGCTCGGACCAGGTTCTGTTACCCAGAATCCTTTGCAAACCTCAAAAAGTGGCTAAAAAAACAAGTTTTCCTCAGATTTCGGTGACAGAAAGTTCTGGAATCTGAGAGGAGCCACAAATTTCCTTCCACCCGGCGTTCCCCCAAGTCTCCCGATAAAAATGATACCTCACTTGTGTGGGTAGGCCTAGAGCCCGCGACAGGAAACGCCCCAAAGCGCAACGTGGACACATCAAAATTTTTGGAAGAAAACAGAGGTGTTTTTTGAGAAGTGCCTACCTGTAGATTTTGGCCTCTAGCTCAGCCGGCACCTAGGGAAACCTACCAAACCTGTGCATTTCTGAAAACTAGAGACCTAGGGCAATACAAGGAGGGGTGACTCGCGGGGCTCGGACCAGGTTCTGTTACCCACAATCCTTTGCAAACCTCAAAAAGTGGCTAAAAAAACAAGTTTTCCTCACATTTCGGTGACAGAAAGTTCTGGAATCTGAGAGGAGCCACAAATGTCCTTCCACCCGGCGTTCCCCTAAGTCTCCCGATAAAAATGATACCTCACTTGTGTGGGTAGGCCTAGCGCCCGCGACAGGAAATGCCCCAAAACAGAACGTGGACACATCACATTTTTTCATAGAAAACAGTGCCTACCTGTGGATTTTGGCCTCTAGCTCAGCCGGCACCTGGGGAAACCTAGCAAACCAGCACATTTTTGTAAACTAGAAACCCAGGAGAATCCAAGATGAGGTGACTTGTGGGGCTCGGACCAGGTTCTGTTACCCAGAATCCTTTGCAAACCTCAAAATGTGGCTAAAATACCACGTTTTCCACACATTTCGGTGACAGAAAGTTCTGGAATCTGAGGGGAGCCACAAATTTCCTTCCACCCAGCGTTCCCCCAAGTCTCCCGATAAATATGATACCTCACTTGTGTGGTTAGGCCTGGTGCCTGCGACAGGAATAGATCACACAACGGTCAATGTTGGTCCTTACGTGAGGCAGCTGTTGACCCTGGGGTGATCCATTCCTGACACAGGCACTAGGTGTAGGCACTCAAGTGGGGTAGTGTTTTTATCAGGACAGGTGAGGAGTCACTGGGTGGTAGGAATGTTGTGGATCCCAGCATATTCCTGTAGTTTGTGTGACAGAAATGCGAGAAAAATAGAGTTTTTTCTCAACATTTCAGCTTTGCAGGGTATTCTGGGTAAGAAAACTTTGGGGAATCCACACAAGTCACACCTCTGTGGACTCCCCCGAATGTCTAGTTTCCAGAAATGTTTGGGTTTAGTGTGTTTCTCTATATGGCCGCCGAATCCAGGACCAAAAACACAGGTGCCTGCCTTACAAAACCAGTTTGTTTTGCCATAGACAATTTTGATGTCTCCACAATATGATTTGGGTGGTGGAATTTGGGGCTGAACTAAATTGGTGAGCTCCCAAGAGAGCACTCTCTCTCTGCTTGCCGCCGCATTCACCTGCTCTCTGGGTTGGCCTAACCCACTATTACCCAGTTGCACGAACAGCTTGCGAAGGGACAGCAGGACTGTCCTCATCACCTCCCTCATAATGTACTGGAAGAGGAGTTTTCGAATGGGACTCCTCTGACTGAAAAATCACTCCCAGAGTCTGCGCCATTGTCCTATCCCTCAGATGCTGTCTCAGTATCTGATGTCTCAGTCTCTGATCCTATGTCAGAGCGGTCCTCTATAACCCGAGTGCAGGCAGCAGTCATCCATCAAGATGCCATCTCTGCTATTGGCTAAACTGTTGCTCTAAAACACTAGCCTACGTAGACAGTCACAAAATCGATGGTGTGTGTGAGATACGTGCAACAGTAGAGGCCACCTTACCTGCGCTTCTTCCCTCAATCAGCATGTACTTTCAAGACACTCAAAAAACACCTTGTCACATACCATTCGTCACAGTCTTTAGCACCTCCTGCGCCCAGTCCAACAATCATTATTGGTGCTCCCACTCCCTCCTCCTCGGATTCCCTCATTACCACCCAGCAAAAGTGCCCTTCATCTCTCCATAGACTTTACTAATGTACTCAGCTATTTACATAAAATACAGATGTGCTCTTTGCAGTAGGCATATAAACCTTCTGCGCTTCTTTATGGCACTAAAACTGCCACTAGACAAGTCGGACCCTTTTCCCCCCAGGGAAACCACACACATATTGACAAAAGTGATGTATATATGACAGCCAACCACCTGAAACTCAACTCAAGCAAAACCGAAATAATCCTCTTTGGCCCTCACCAAAAAAACCTGGGACCCCCCATGGTGGCCCACCACGCTAGGCCCTGCACCCACCCCCGCCAACTACGCACGCAACCTCAGCATCATCCTAGACTCCTCCCTCTCTATGACCCAACAAATCAACGCTCTTACCTCCTCATGCTTCAACAAACTCCGTATACTGAAAAACATTAAAATGGATCCCCACAGAGACCAGAAAAACTGTCACTCACGCACTCATCAGCAGCAGGCTTGATTACAGAAACGCCCTCTACACCGGCACCACTCTAAAACTCAAGTGCAAACTACACGCATCCAGAACTCAGCAGCACGACTCATCCTCGACCTCCACCGACACGAACACATCTCTCCACACCTCAAATCCCTCCACTGGCTCCCCATTGACAAAAGGATCACCTTCAAGATCCTCATCCTCACACACAAATCACTCCCCAACACAGGCCCTGCCTACCTCAACGAGAGTCACCTTCCACACCCCCACACGAAACGTCCGTTCAGCTGACCTCTCTCTCGCCTCTGACCCCCGCATCAAACACACCACCACCGGGGGCAGATCCTTCTCCTACATTGCACCCAAAACATGGAACGCACTCACAACCCACATTCGCAAGACCCAAAACCTACTTCTTTTCAGGAAGGGCCTCAAAACCTGGCTTTTTGAACAGTGAACCTCCTAGCCCCTTTCCCTCCCCCCCGTCCCCCCCCCCAGCGCCTTGAGACCCTCACAGGTGAGTAGCGCGCTTTATAAATCTCTTTGATACAGATCTTCCTATATATATATATATAAATATATATCTACATAGATATATCTATAGATATATCCATGTACCTAGATATATCTATCTACATAGATATATATATATAGATATATACATATATTTTTTTTTAGTTGTTGTATGGTTTCCTTGGGGGCCAAAATGCCCCCCAGGGAAACCCTACAACATCTAAAAAAAAAAATGCCCCCACAGGGGGTCACCCTGCCCACGGGCGACCCCCTGTCATTTCATTTTTTTTTTTTTTTTTGAAAAAAAAAAAAAATCCCCTGGGGGGGGGGGGGGGGGGGGGGGCGCGATCGCCCCCCCCCCCTCCCCAGGGGGCACCTACCTTTTTATTTTTTTAGGAAAATTATCCGGGGGGGGCGGCCCGTTTTCCGGGGGGGGGGCTGCCCCCCAAAAGTGAAATCCCTGGTGTCTAGTGGGGTTTCCTGGCCCCCGATCGCAGCTGTGCTGCGATCGGGGGCCAGGAAACCGTTTCAGAAGGCCTCATAAGAAAGGGGAGACTCTCCCCTTTCTTACGAGGCCTTCTGAAACTGTTTCTGGCCCCCGATCGCAGCACAGCTGCGATCGGGGGCCAGAAACAGTTTCAGAAGGCCTCGTAAGAAAGGGGAGAGTCTCCCCTTTCTTACGAGGCCTTTTCAAAATGTTTCCTGACCCCCCCGATCGCAGCTGTGCTGCGATCGGGGGAGCCAGGAAACCTGAAAGTGTTTCCTGGCCCCCGATCGCAGCACAGCTGCGACCGGGGGCCAGGAAACACTTTCAGGAAGGCCTCGTAAGAAAGGGGAGTGTCTCCCCTTTCTTACGAGGCCTTCCTGAAAGTGTTTCCTGGCCCCCGATCGCAGCTGTGCTGCGATCGGGGGCCAGGAAACACTTTCAGGAAGGCCTCGTAAGAAAGGGGAGACTCTCCCCTTTCTTACGAGGCCTTCCCGAACGTGAAAAAGGCCGTTTTCCCCATGAAAGCAGGAAGCGGCCGCAAGGCTGCTTCCTGCTTTCATGGGGAAAACACCTTTGCAACGTCAGCGCGCCTCGCGGCGCGCTGACGTCACAAAGGGGCGGGTGGGGGGCGGGGGGAGACACGGTAGCTTCCGTGTCTCCCGGGGGGGGAAAAAAAATAAAAAATAAATCCTCGGGTGCGACGCACCCGAGGATTTATTAATGCCCTTCCTGGTGTCGGCCACTGGTCGTGACCCGCACCAGGGAGGGTGTGTGGGCGTCGGCCAGTGGCCGACGCCCGCATTTAAGAGGTTAAACTACAGGGACAGAGATTTGGTCCTTCAATACTTCAGAACATCTTACCAGATCAATCTGGAAAACAGCAGGGTCACGGCCTACCCAGATTACACGTTGGAGGTACAGTGTAGGAGAGTTGCCTATGTCAAGATCAAACAACTACTACGAGAAAATGACATCTCTTACTCTCTCATGTTCCCAGCACGCCTGCGCATAGTCATGGATGAGAAAATCCTAATGTTTCCAACACCTGAAGATGCATGGACATGGATCCATGCTAAAGGATTGGCTGACCCCACCAAGGAAGATACACAAACGGAAGAATGGACTACCGCCACCTCCAAAAAAAAGAAAAAAACTACAACCTCTTCCCGTCCCACAAAGGCACAAATGGCGATGGATCAAGCACAAATCTTAAAAGATACAAATTCATTTGCTCGCGCTATGTTAGATACCAGAAGCGAAACGGATACCAATGACACCGCCTCACATGGGGGAGACTCAAGCCCATCCACATCCCCGTTGCTGGCGGGCCCGGAACTCACCCTGCGTACGGCAGACAAACTATAGTTGTTTATGGCGGGTGCCTGCGGCGCCTCAGCTGGGCGCTGTGGCTACCGGAGCAGAACAATCCCGCTGCCTCGGTCACTCTTCGCCGGGGTTTATGATGGACATCGGAGAGGAAGAAGTTGTTACTCACACTGAAAGCACTGACTGAATCTCCGATCACAGTACCAATACACGTGAGATAGCAGAGGCAATGAATCATCCTGTAGGTGGGCCACCCAAGGGCCCGACCTCGATTAATCCACGTCCCCCACCAACCGAACGGTATCCGAATGGAACTGACTCCCCTGGATGCTACTTTAGGCACCGGTTGTGCCACTTTGTTTAACACACGGACATTGTCCGAATATCCTTTTGGTTGTTATATTTCTCTGTTTCCTTCTCTATTTCAAACCCACTATGGGCTTTCTTCTTTCTCTACGGCGCGCGGGTGGCTGGTGGACGGGTGGGGGGGGGCCGGAGGGGGTGGCGGGGCTGCCGGCGGAGGGCCTGGGGGACATAAATGGGTACAACGGGAACCGCTCGAATAGTTCCTCATGACACCACAAAACACAATAAAAAAGGAGCCCACATATAATATAATAACTTGGAATGTGAAAGGCATGGCCGGAACAAATAAATGCAAAAGAATACACGCGCACCTAAAACACCACCATATACACATAGCAATACTCCAGGAAACACACATTACTCCTGCAGATGTCGCTTGGTTAGAAAAGCGCTGGACAGGGTCAATACATAGCGCTGGTGATTCCTCCTTCGCCAGAGGCGTACTGATCTGGATTGCACTGGGTGTCCCCTACACAGTACAACACAGCATAAAGGATAGGGACGGTAGGTTTGTACAACTGAAAGGACTGTTAGATGGGGAGGAGCTCGTGATAAACGGACTATATGTTCCGAACATTAAACAAGGTGAATTCCTACAAAAAAAGATATTGCAATTAACAAATGACCTAACCACACCTTGTATATTGGGAGGGGACATGAACTGTGTCCCCCATATAGATAAGGATAGATCACACCCCCCACTAGTGGCCGCTCCAACAATGAAAAATTCCCAGACGTTGGGCTTATCGATGGAGGAACGATACCTTATTGATATATGGAGGCATATGCACCCACATGAAAGATAATACTCCTATTATTCCCCAGTACATTTATTACACACCCGAATTGACCTCATCCTCACCCTGCAGAACCTAACACATAAAATTATGAGCGCCGACTACTCTGCCAAAGTAATTTCTGATCACAGCCCACTTATAGTACAATTAAAATGGGGCAAACCTCGCTCCTGTATCCCAACCTGGCGACTACAGACCCAATTATTACAAGACCCCCCTTTCAGGGATGACATAGCCACGCACATCTCAACATACTTCACGTTAAACGACGGGACAACTAGCTCTAGGGCTATTGAATGGGACGCACACAAGACAGTTATAAGGGGGGTATGTATATCAAAGACAGTAGGAGTACGTCAAACACTCACACGCGAGCTCCGAAAATTAGAACAAGAAATCCACTCATCCGAACGCGAATTTGCAAAAGGCTGGGCAACACAAGTGCAGCTCACTAACATACGCTCCAAATGGACAGAGACGGATAACCGACTCAGACATTTCGACTACCAGCATTACATGGCCCGCACACATGCGGAAGGTGACAGATCCGGTAAATTACTGGCATGGTTCATAAACAATGAGCGCCGAAATCCTTCCATAGGAGCCATTCGGCTAGAGACAGGATTGATAGTTAATACACAGGCGGAGATAAACAACGCTTTCAGGGAGTACTACAGCTCATTGTACCAGGCACGTCCTCCACCCACCAACGCCCAATTAAATGACTTCTTCAGTGGTATCACCCTGAACCGCTTAACAGCCATACAGGCCACAGAGCTAGATAAACCAATAGACAAAACGGAAATCCAACAAGCTCTGCAGCAATTAACACATGGCAAGGCACCCGGCAGCGATGGTATACCCATTGAATACTACAGCACATTTTCATCCCAGACACTAACCCCATTTCTAACAATGTTAAAGGAAGCTCTAAAACTGGGCCAGCTCCCTGGCACGTGCCGCGAGGCGCTGATAGCCGTACTGCCGAAAGAAGGCCGTGACCCATTGGACGTACTCTTGTACAGGCCATTATCGTTGCTAAACACAGATTGCAAACTTTTAGGCAAAATACTGGCCAACCGTCTGCTTCCCTGTGTTTCAGAATTGGTCCACCAAGACCAATCGGGCTTCATCCCTGGTCGCAGCACGTTTAGTAACATCAGGAATTTACTGCGCCTGATGGGGAATTCCCCTGAAGACGAAGGACACCAAGTGGCGGTGTCACTGGACATAGAAAAAGCGTTTGATACGCTGGGATGGCCATTCCTAATAGAGACACTTTGCCGCATGGGCTTTGGGCAAACATATATTGGCTGGGTGAAAGTGTTATACTCTAGCCCAATGGCTAGGGTCAAGACAGGGGACACGATCTCTGAATCATTTAACATAGAAAGAGGTACCAGACAGGGATGCCCACTATCCCTGCTCTTATTTGCACTAGCTATCGAACCACTGGCCGCCCGTTTACGCACAATGGCCCCAGCATGGGGAATTTTGGATGGCCGAACACATCGGATAGTATCCTTATATGCAGATGATGCATTGATTTTCCTACGCGATCACGCTACAGCCCTGCCGGGCCTTCTGGATCTCCTGCAAAAATTTGGGTCGGTCGCTGGGCTAATTGTGAACTGGGCAAAATCGTGAATATTCCCTATGCGCCCGGTTCCTGAATTATCTAGAACACCCTCAACCCCAGGTGATTTGAAATGGTGCTACACTACATTTAAATATCTGGGCATAAAAATATATCATGATAATCGTGATCTAAGAGATGGTAATCTCGGCCAAGTGATTAGATCCACTAGGGGCTCCCTGCCCTTCTGGTGCTCGCTCCCACTATCTCCAATGGGCAGAGTAGCCATAGCAAAGATGATAGTATTACCACGCCTCCTTTATTTCTTCATGGCACTGCCACTGGTATTGCCTGGCTCCTTTTTCAAACAACTGAACAGCTTACTAACGGATCTAATATGGGGCAATGGCCGCAGACGTGTTGCGTTGCTTAAAGTGCTTCAACCTCTTAAACTCGGGGGACTGGGGGCCCCCAAATTCGAAGCCTATTATGCAGCTGCCCAAATACAATGGGTATCTAATTGGGTTGGAAACCCCACCGGCGCGGAAACACAGAGGGTGTTACTGGACCTCGACGGAACCGAGGTCATACAATATCTCATGAACCGCGTCGACCCCAAACACACACATAATATACTGCTGACTACTGCACACTGGGCTTGGGGCCAATATGCATTGTTGCGCGACAAAAACCCACAATACTGGCTCAACTGACACTGGCGAAAATAGCGAATAGGGTGGGTCTAAACACATGGGTAAGCAGAGGCATACACACACTTGGGGACATCTACCAAGATGGACAACTCCAAACATATGAAGCACTAGCTGATAAATATGCGTTAGGAAAAGGCGGATTCATAGCTTACGGAGCAGTGCGACAGATGATGCGAATTTGGTGGAAGAACGGCAATTCGGAACCTGATGTTTCCCCCCTGCTCCACGAGTTGTTGGGAAACATCACAGTCCCAACAAGCATTTCAAATATACACAACATCCTAGTAACCCGGTCCGAACACAAGCAGGAACAGGCAAAAAATAGATGGGATGGCGTGTTACCTGAACCCCTAACACTAAACTCATGGGAACAGGCTATGAAAATGACTTACGAAGTGTCTCGCAATCCCCGCTTCCGGTACACGCAGTTTAACTACGTGCACCAGACATACCTTTCACCGCATCGCATTATGCGCATGCTCCCCGTATCGCCACAGAAATGCCCCAGATGCGGCACAGACTAGGTCACTTTCTATCACATGACATGGGAATGCCTCCCAATTAGAAACACATGGATTGACATAATGGGGGTCATTCTGACCGCCGCCCGCCAAAGTTCCGCCGTCAGCATACCGCTGCGCGGTCAAAAGACCGCCACGGTAATTCTGAGTTTCCCGCTGGGCTGGCGGGCGACCGCCAGAAGGCCGCCCGCCAGCCCAGCGGGAAACCCCCTTCCATGAGGATGCCGGCTCCAAATGGAGCCGGCGGAGTGGAAGGGGTGCGACGGGTGCAGTTGCACCCGTCGCGATTTTCAGTGTCTGCTTGGCAGACACTGAAAATCTTGGTGGGGCCCTGTTAGGGGGCCCCTGCAGTGCCCATGCTGTTGGCATGGGCACTGCAGGGGCCCCCAGGGGCCCCACGACACCCGTTACCGCCAACCAGGTTCTGGCGGTCAAAACCGCCAGACCCAGGCTGGCGGTAAGGGGGTCGGAATCCCCATGGCGGCGCTGCCTGCAGCGCCGCCATGGCGGATTCCCTGGGCCAGGGAAAAACTGGCGGGAAACCGCTGGTTCCCCTTTTCTGACCGCGGCTTACCGCCGCGGTCAGAATAGCCCAGGAAGTGCCGCCAGCCTGTTGCCGGTGCTTCCGCCGCCCTCCGCCATGGCGGTCATGGACCGCCAGGGTCAGAATGACCCCCAATATCTTTACTTGCAGAGTGGACAAATACTACATTATCCCCCAGCCCTAACTTATGCCTATTAGGCATAGAACCTTGTCCCAAAAAACGCAAACGAACATATCAATGTATTGCCCTGGCATTGGTGCTGTACAGGCGCCTTATAGCCATGCACTGGAAAGCACCATGCACTCCCAGTGTCGCCCAATGGCGGGAGGAACTGATCCGATGGGCTAAAGCACAAGCGCAGACACTAAAGAACCTATTGGACAAAGGCATCCTGATCAAAGGCCTAGACACTTGGAACTCGTTTGTCACTGCCGTAGAAAATAAAAATGACGAACGCCCTCCCTAAAATAACAAGTAAAAGATATAATCGGTCTTTTCAGTAGTAAAATTTTAAAACACTATCATAGATGTTTATTGATATGCACAAAATATGACATGAATCAATATAAATACTGTAACACACCATGTGGGAATGGCCCAGATACACCTTTGGGGGACTGCAGCGCACTGGCAAGCGGTGGCCCTTGGAGACACGGAGCGCTGCTGATATCCCCCCTCCCGGCCCATAATATTTGCACCGTCGCCCTCCTCTTGAATGCGGGCTGGACCCCTGCTTTATTCTAGAAACCCAGTGGAATCGCGCAGGCGGCGGTGACACTCAGATTGAAATGTGGGACTGCTGCGAGGCTGAGTGGGGGGACCGTACCCCTCCCTCCTGGCATCCGGATCTTCCTGGCTGCTCCTCGCCGCTCCCCCTTCCTCCCCCCCTCCTGGCTACGGCCGCCCGAACCGCTCTAACCCTCATCTTTAGCTCTCCTCTTTTTGTTTCTCGATTTCTCTAATAACTCTACACACGGCGAGTGAATTGCGTACCGTTAAGTACTCTCTATAGTACCCCTGATGGGAGACAGAGTGCTTGCATAAGAACAGTAAAATGCGTAAACAAGACATCTACTATGTATATGAACGCTAAAACAAAGTGTAATTTCCTGTATTTTATTTGAATGTTGCCAACTGGCTGATAAAGCAATAAAAACATATTTTTAAAAAAATGTGGCACATTTGCATGTCTTGGGGGGCACAAAGTGGAGCTGCTGGGAGATGTGACAGCGATGGATGTGTGCGTATCTGTTGTGGTGGTGTCTGTGGATATCCTTGTAGTGGTGGATGTGTTTGTTAGGTGGTATCTGCAGGTATGGTAGATGTGGTGGATGTCTGTGTGTCTATTAGGGTGGTGTCTGCGAGTATGCGGGATATGGCAGATGTCTGTGTGTCTGTTGGGGTGGTGTCTGTGGGTATGGTGGGTGTGTAGCTGACTGTTGTGGTGCTGCCTGTTGGTATGCTTGATATGGTATTTGGGATGGTGGGGGTCGTTGGGGATTCTGGGGAGGTGGTAGCTGATGTTGAGTGTGTGGCTGTCTGTGGAGTGCTTGTGTACTGGTGTGTTTTGCGGTGTTTGTGTTTATGTATGCTGCCTTTGTGTGTTGGGGTGGGTGCACGTGGATCTGTCTGTGTGCTCGAGATACGTAGAGGAATTGGGGATTTTGATTGGGAAGAGGAAAGTGGAGGGGGGACCAAAAGTAGGGGGTGACTGCCTGTTTTCAGTGCAGAGGCCAAGCCTGAAATGATCTCTGTAGTCCAGACATGGCCCTATGAATGCGTTCCAGGAAAGCATTGGTCTGCTGAAGTTGGCAGGCCAATCCCTTGATGACATTCACAATGGCAGTCTACCTCACAGAGATGCTCATTAGGAGGTGAATAGCCTCCTCACTCAGGGCTGGGGAGGAGGTGCCTGTGTCAAAGGAGAATCCCACCCTCTTGGGTGAGTGGGCATGGCCAACTGAGTGGAGAGCAACAGGGAGGGTGGCAATAGAAGTGGGTGTAGTAGACAAGGATAATACTGGAGTATGTCCTTATGGGGCTTCCACCGCTAGGGAGTGGCCACTGGAGGAAAATTCTGAATATGATGATTTAGATCCTGTCTCCTCCGTGGCACTCCTCCCAACATCCTGGCCACTGAGCCCCTCTGTGTCAGTGGTGTCTTGACCTGAAGTCCTGTGGCCAGATGCTTCCCCACTCAGCTGTGCCCTGTCTCCTTCACTTCCCTGAGTTGATGTTGCAAATACAAAAAGTAGAAGGGTCTTCACATGTCCATGATCACACTTGAAGGATAGCTGTGATAATCAAACATTACCATGATGTCAAGTAGGCACCAGTAGCAAACTGCACCTAAGTGGCTCATACATGTACCATACCATATGCATGCATGTCATCTGAACTGTCAATAGTTGCCCACAAGAAAATCAGGATCTCAGACAACTACAATTGCATGGCTGAAGTTGTGCATTCACAGAAACCATTGCACAAGTAGGATACCACATCACCTTTAATGCTTTGCCTCATGGATCATACCTCAGGTACATGTTGTCACAAAATACCACACAGATCCCACACAAGGTCATACAGACATATCCACAATATCACAACAATAAGAAATTATTCTCCCAGAACATACTATGTTGCTGACAACAGTATAGTAGCCTGGAGATATTGACAAGGAAATACTCATGTCCCACTTGAAACATATCCACAATGCACACATCATCATGTGTAATTTGTCCCAGTGGAATCTTGGGTGTAGTACTAATGTTGCTCAGATATGCTACACATTTGGCAAGGAAATGTACACTGTAGACATGTGCAAATTGACAGGGAGACATGTCCCTAAAATTCACAACACAATGAATCAGCAAGACCCAGAGAAATCACCACTAATGTCTGGTATCCCTTACCATGACATAACCTGATTGCATCAGTAGACGCCATTAGTCAATTGGATGTTGGAGAGGTCCAGAGATTTGTAGGTACTTGTAGAAGGCCCTCAACTTGTTGCCCAATGGGAACATATATCACTGTCTCAATTTGAAAATGCAAACCCAAATGTCTGTGGATTATTGGTTGTACATGCCAACATAATGCATGCCAACAGTCAGGTTACAAACCTTCCCCATTACACACGTGCAGTGCACTTTTCAACATGATGCTACATCAATGGCATGGAAATGACCACTGTGTCTACAATGTCTAGTCATACATGTCTTGTCCCTCATTGCTACTGCAGTTGTACATGCCAAATGACATGCCATGATGGATGAGGATATGTGTCAGCCAATAATCAATGGTTACAGACTCCTGTCTGTGGCACCACATGAAATCTAGCCCCTTTGAAAATATCCTAATTCACACAGAGGTTGGCACGCACATATATGTGAGGGAAAACAGAAATGATCACATCAACACAGGTAGAGACTACATGAAATATCAGTGTACGCATTTTGTCGAAAGAGACACATGCTGACATATAGGGACAAGAAATGTTGGCAACAGTGATTGCACATAAATCATGTCAATGGACATTCCCCACTTACCAAGGAATAGTATTGATATGTAGTTGAATCCCCCCAAACAATTATGGTCTGTCACATATAAGATGGGCATCTTCACATTACAGGCAGTAGTGAGGCACCAGTACCCATTTTATGTTGAAGACAAGTAGCCTCTGGGTGGCAGATGCCAATATACTCCTTTGACCAGACACATGGCTGAGGACAGTGATCCATCACTTCCTTTCTTTCGACCTGTAACACTGAGGAGTAGTGATCTGTTGCATTGAATTTACACCCACTAAAACAACAAACAGTACTTGATTGATCAATGTACACAGCCAAATGTTGTCGCTGGAGAGCAAAATGTTTGTCCATTGCACATAGTTGTGTCCTAGGTATCTGGGATAATAGGCAAGTCACATCAGTATGCACAACATGACATGTCTAGACAAACAATTACTTATCTACTGTGTTACACATGACTCATCCCTAATCGTCAGGTGGAGCTGTCAGAACCATTGGCAATGTGAAAGGCAGGAATATTCCCGGTACTCACCCCTTTGTGGCTGCTGTGGTGTCCTCAAACGCCCATCACGGTCCGGGCAGGCCACCACCAGAATGCGAGCCATAAGCGGGGGGCATGGTCCGACGTGCGTCCCATCCACATTGGGAGGACAGCCCCAGCTAGACCTCTGCTGTTTACTGGTCCCAGCATTTCAAGTCCTCCAACCTCTTCAGGCAGTGCACACTCAGCCAGCTGTGAACCCTCAGGGTCCGCACCGTCAGGGCAATGTCTGTCCATAGCTCCTTCTCCTGATGGGCATTAACCTGCATGGATGCAAAAGACAAATCAAGAAATTACAATCACAAGTTTTTTTCCCCTATATGGTTGAATCACAAAAGTGCAGGAAACACCAAGGTAGAACTTTTCAATTTGTTAGCATTCCACAAGTAAGAAACACACAAGTCAATAAGTATAGGTTCATGACTAAGACATGTATGTTTCCAACTGCAGTCTAATTCACTACACTGCCCAGGGCCTACAAAGACTAAGCAACCTTACGGACATCAGGTGGCCCATGCTCCAGCAACATGTACTGTGATGTGAGCCAAAATGAAACACTCCACACCTATGTGGTTTCTGAAGGGTAAACTCCTTAGGCCTGAATGGACCAACACATTCACAATCTGTGAGATTGACTCACTGCATACAGTCCCATAGGCAACTATCATAGTACAGACTTCACCAGTACACTTGAGTGACAATAAAGGGGCTGGCAAGATGGGTACAGAAAGTTTCTTCCTTGTCCATGTGTGGACATGTGAACTAACAAATGAAGACTCATGCACTTCAGGGGGTGGGTTCTGTGGTATCCACCTATACCACAGAACACTCCTTTGGACATATGTGTCCATCCTACAGAGATGGTATTCAACATACAAAGGCATGCATTGTTCAATGTCTACTATGTGACCAAGCTACTGACTCACATATCATGTTCTCCCAGGAATTTACACACTGTCTGCACTGTGTGACTGTCATTAGTGCAATAAGCGAGTACAGGACATATATGACCTTTGTGAAGGTAAAAACAGAGCTGTGGGCATAAGGGGCCTGTCACGAGTCAAAAACACACATTGGCAATGATGCACAAAGGACATATTGACTAGTTTAATTAATTACCTCAGTACCCTTTCATAATCTAGTCAATGGACTGAGGAGTTCGGGGCAGGTGTTCCCACTAGAGCATCATATTGTTCACATGACAGGATCTGCTGTTGAACAGGGAATGGGCACAGTATTACAGTTGCATAGACACAGCGACTTTCCCACAGCCCAGACTAGGTTCCATACTGGGAGATACATTTGACAGGCCCTGGCTGAGCACACAGGACCTACAAGATACTTCATTTCCATCACTTCCATGCATGGCAGTACATCATTTGTCCACCAGAAATTTGGCATGTGGTGTGTGTGTCAACCTGAAGGGCAGATTGAGTCAGGATATGGATTCCAGACAACACCTTTGCAAGGTCAGGTGTGGGTTGAAAGACATGTGGTACTATGCACATTGCTTACAAGATCCTCATAAGACTCATACAAAATTCATACACAACTCATGCTATCATGCACGTACATGTTGTCCAACATTTACAACCTTCATATAGAAAGAAATGTCAGTGGATTGCATTAACATCTCCTTACCTAGCTATGTACATCTAACACGATCTAGGACCCCAAAAACCTCACACAACACAATATGACTGAACTCAACATATGGTACTGGCCACCAATACCTGCACCATGTACTTCCCAATCATGCTACATAGAATGCAACAAAAGGCACACAAGATGTCTAACTGGCACACAGGGGCACCTTGTAGCCTTTGAGGTGGGAAAGGATGGTGAAGTACAGAGAAAATTGTGCACATGAGGTACTTACCTGCTCCTCTGGTGAGCCTTAGAACTGTCCATACTGGGTTAGTACCTCATTGACACGCTTCTCCAGCTCCTCTGGAGAGAAGGCAGTGGCCCTATCACTTGTGGGATTTGGCATGATTGCTCCCAGAGGCGGCACACAGCAGCTCAGGTTGTGGAGGTGTTGCTGACAGCAGTGTCAGGAGTCAAGTGAGTGAATCTGCACAACATGGCGGTCATGTCCACCACATATGCGGTAGTCACCACCACCAGACAAACCCACTGGCCGCAACAGATTCTGGCTCCAACATTAGCCTATGGCTGTGTCCACTGCAGTTGCAACTGCCTACCACCATGACGACTTCTGCTGGCAGCCGAGGGCAGTTCCTAATTTGCAGTGGAGTAGGTCAGGGACCTGCCCTTTTGGCAGCTTGAAATGCTCTATTGGGCTTTCAAAACTGTTTCACGCCTACAAATACATGCTGCTTTGCATCACAAACATCCTTATCATGTCATGCCATGTAGGTCCTTCTACTCAACCACCATTGTTGTATGTTTCAGGACACAGATAACTTTTTACAGCGGTGCACAATCTACCACCACTGACGGTAATAATGGTGGTTAGGATATAAAGTCACATTTCAAAGGGCAATTGTGTTGCACAGCTATGAGTTTTGTCCAAAACCATGTTTTTTCCAAAACCATGTTTTGGACACATGTTTTGAAAACCGTGGGGGTCACATGTGACCCTTGTGTAGTTGACAGCTGTGATGTGCACTGGGTGTCATGTCTATCCAGTCAGAAATGCTTTGTCACATGATACATTTGGCATGTATCATTTATGTTGCTTGGACACACTGACTAATGTCAAAACTCATGTCTTCTCACACATAGGTAACATGCGAGAGGGAGGATGAGACAATCTCCTGTCTACTGTCCACTGCCAGACCTTCAGACTGTGGAAGAACACCATATAATTATGTACTACTTCCTGAATAAGCAAATAATAGTGAACTTATGCCACCAGTTGGAGCCAGGTCTGATGCCAGCTATCAGTTATCCAACCAGCATATCAGCCATAGTACGAGTCATGTCAGTATTGCACTTCCTGGCCACAGGGCCCTTCAAAATATAGTGGCCTTATCTGCTGGTATGTCCCAACCTATGTTCAGTCTGGTGTAGAAGGATTTCCTCTCAGCAATGGTGAAACACATTGACAGCTATATCAGGTTCCTCCAACGTGAGGATTTGGCCAATGTGAAGGCTGACTTCTATGGTTTTGGTAAGATCCCACATGTGGTGGGGCCACTGATTGCACACATGTTGGATTGGTGCCACCGCAGACCACTGAACCAGTCTATCACAACAAAAAGAACTTCAATTTCATCAACTTGCAAGTTATTTGTTTGGCGGATCTCTACATTTCACATGTGTGTGCTCATAATCAGGGTTCAGTCCATGATTCCTCATTATGTGGAACTGCACCGTACCACAGCTGATGTCACAACTGCTCCCAAAGAGGGTCTGGCTAGTTGGTAAGTCACATCTGTTGTTATTGTGTGTGAGCAATGTCATGTGCTACAATCATAAAGTCAGTGACTTATAGTTGCACTTATGTCTCATTCCATAATAGGAGACTCAGCATATCCAAACCGTCCTTCGCTGTTGACACCACTGAGGAATCCAACTATGCCAAGGGAAGTCCCTTTCAAAAAGGCCCATGTAAGAACATCGGACCAGTGTAGTGGGCTTTTGGGCTCCTGAAGGCCAGATTTTGATGTCTTGTCTGGACTGGTGGAGCCCTCCTCTACTCACAAGGGAAAGTATGTCAGATCACTGTGACATGCTGCAAGCTCGACAACATCGCACTCTGAAAGAATATCCCGTACATCCCAGAGGAGGGAAACCCTGCAATACCACCGGGTGAGACTCCTGAAATGCCAAGTGAGGATGACAGTAATGAAGAGGAAGCAGCTGACTTGCAGGAAGATCAATCAATCAATCAGAATATTTATAAAGAGCACTACTCACCCGTTAGGGTCTCAAGGCACTGTGGGGAGGGGATGCTACTGGTCAAAAAGCAATGTTTTGAGGTGCCTCCTGAATGTTAGGGGGTCTTGGGTCTGGCGCAGCTGGAGAATTAGTGAGGTCCGGGTCTTGGTGGCGAGGTTAGAAAAGGATCTTCCTCTGGTGGTGGTGCGGCGGATGCGGGGGACGGCAGTGAGAGCAAGGTTGGCGGAGCGAAGAAGGCGTGTAGTAGCATGGAAGGTAAGTCTGTTGTTGAGGTAGGCTGGGCAAGTGTTGTAGAGAGCTTTGTGAGCGAGGGAAAGGAGTTTGAAAGTGATCCTTTTCGGTTCGGTTAGCCAGTGCAGGTCTCTGAGGAGGGGGGAGGTGTGGTTGCAGTGCGGGGTGTCAAGGATGAGGCGGGCGGAAGTGTTCTGGATTTGTTGTATCTTGGATTGTAGCTTGGCCATTGTTCCTACATATAGGGCGTTGCCGTAGTCCAATCTGCTGCTGACCAGGGCATGGGAGACAGTTTTCCTGGTCTCGACGGGGATCCATTTGAAGATCTTGTGGAGCATGCAGAGGGTGTTGTATCAGGAGAAGGAGACTGTGTTGACCTGTTGAGTCATGCTGAGAGTGGAGTCCAGGATGAAGCCTAGGTTGCGAACGTGGGTGGTGGGTGAGGGTGCGGTGCCTAGTGAGTTGGGCCACCAGGAGTCATTCCATGCTGAGGGGTTGGAGCCGAAGATGATCTCTTTTTTTTCGGTGTTAAGTTTGAGGCGGCTGGATTCCATCCAATTGGAGATGGCTTGAAGTCCGTTGTGTAGGTTGTTTTTGGCAGTAGTGGGGTCTTTTGTGAGGGAGAGGATCAGCTGGGTGTCGTCCACGTATGATACTATGTTGATGTGGTGTGACCGTGCGATGTTGGCGAGGGGGGGCCATGTAGACATTGTAGAGCTTTGGGCTGAGGGAGGATCCCTGAGGCATGCCACAGATGATCTTGGAGGCTTCTGACAGGAATGGAGGAAGGTGGACTCTCTGGGTTCTGTCGGCGAGAAATGATGAGATCCAGTTGAGAGCCTTGTCGCAGATTCCGGCATTGTGGAGTCGTGTGCGGAGGGTGTGATGACATACCGTGTCGAAAGCGGCAGAGAGGTCCAGCAAGATGAGTGCTGCGGTTTCTCCTTTGTCGAGCATGGTCCTTATGTCGTCTGTGGCAGCGATGAGTGCGGTCTCGGTGCTGTGGTTTTTCCGGAAACCAGATTGGGACGTATTGAGCGCCTTACTGTCTTCTAGGAAACGGGAGAGCTGGGTGTTGATGACTTTTTCGAGGAAGGGGAGGAAGGAGATCAGCTGGTAGTTCTTTGGGTCATCTGGTTCCGCCTTGGGTTTCTTCAGTAGTGCGTTGACTTCTGCATGTTTCCAGATTTCCGGGAAGTTGGCTGATTCGAAGGAGTTGTTGATGGTGATGCAGAGGTGGGGGGGCGGTGATGTTGCTAGCTTTGTTGAAGATGTGGTGAGGGCAGAGGTCAGATGGGGATCCGGAGTGGATGGAAGCCATGGTGTGAGTGACGATTTCTGTGTTGACGAGGGTCCAGTTGTGGAGGAGGTTGGTGTTACTAGGGGCATCGGGTTTATGAATGTTTGCGGTCTGTCTGGGTTGAAGCTGTTGTGGATTTCTTCTATCTTGCAGCAGAAGTGGGTGGCAAGGGAGTTGCAGAGATTTTGCGACTGAGGGGGTTCGTTGGAGCAGGACTTGGGGTTTGAGAGATCTCTGACAATGCAGAAGAGTTCTTTACTGTCGTGGGCATTGTTGTCTATGCGGTTCTTGAAGTGGGTTCTTTTGGTGGTGCGGATCAGTTGGTGATGCTTGTGTGTGGATTCCTTGAGTGCGATGTGGTTGGGTTTGGTGGTATCCGTGCGCCAGATCTTCTCTCTTTTGCAGCATTCTCGTTTGGAGTTCTGAAGATCAGGGGTGAACCAGCCATGGTGCTCTGTGGGGTGTTAGAGGGTATTTAGAGCGGCGCAAGGGTATTGGCACAGTCCGATAGCCAGTGATGCAGGTCGGTGACGGCTGTGTCGGTGTCCGCGGTTCCTGGCGGTGGGGTCTGGGCGAGGGTGGAGATCAGTTGTTCTGTCGAGACTTTGCTCCAGTTGCGCCGGGAGGGTTGTGTGCGGTGGTGGTGAGTAGTTGGTTTCTTGTAGGTGAAGTGGATGCAGCAGTTGTGTGTCCAGTCGAGCTTGGAGGTGTGGCTGAAGGAGACGTGGCTGTTGGCGGCGAAGATGGGGTCGAGTGTGTGGCATGCGATGTAGGTGGGTGACGTGACGAGTTGTTTGAAGCCGAGGTTAGCGAGGTTGTCCAGCAGGTGGTTGGTGTTGACTTTGTTGTTGTTTACTAGGTGGAAGTTCAGGTCAGCGAGGAGGATGTAATCTTCTGAGGTGAGGGCCTGGGTGCTGTCGACGTCGGTGATGGTGTCGCAGAATTGTGCTCGGGGTCCTGGGGGTCTGTAGATCATTGTTCCTTTGAGGGTGGTGTTGGCATTGACATAGATGTTGAAGTGGAGGTGTTCGGTGGAGTTGAGGGTGTCGTGGGTGCTGGTCGAGACTTTGATGGAGCTTTTGTGGACTATGGCGATTCCTCCTCCTGGTTTATTGGTGCGGTCCCTCATGGTGATCTTCTAGCCTTCAGGGATGGCAATGGCAATGTCGGGTTCGGAGGCCGAGTTAGTCCAGGTTTCGGTGAGGAAGGCGATGTCCGGTGATGTGGAGGTCAGCAGGTCCCAAAGTTCGATGGCATGTTTGTGGATGGAGTGGGTGTTGAGTAGAATGCAGTTCAAATGGTTGTTGGCAGGTCTGTTGAGGAGTTTTGAGGTGCAGCTGAAGTGGCAGGCTTGGCAGGTGAAGGGTCCTTTGGTGGTCTTGGGGGTGACCCGGAAGTAGGTCGGGAATCGTCCTGGGTTGAGGGTGAGGAGATCCTTGGTGGTGTAGCGGCATCCAGAGGTGTGTGGGCCAGAGGGACCGGTTCTGGGCGCGGTCCAGGCATGGACGGGCGCAGACGTGCTTGCCTCTGGCTCGCCTCTGGAACGCCAGCCGCCGGGCGCGGCCGTGCAGAGACCACCATTAAGAAGGACAGGAGGGAGGACCAGCTGAGAGGTGAGAGGGGAAAGCGAATGGGGGCGCGTGGGGGCGGGGCCACATAGGACGCAGCGGCAGGGAGCTGAGAAGTTCAGAGCGGCTCAGAGAGAGCCGGCAGGGGTGAGCGCACAAGGGGCGAAAAGGCACAAAAAGGCACAAAACCTAGGAAAAACCTAGAAAAAGGCACAAAAACCAGGAAAAGGTACAAAAGCAAGGCACAATACAAATAAGGCACAATAAACACGGCACACAAGTAAAGGTCTAGAACGCTTACCAGAAGCCCACTAGACACCAGGGATGAGGTGCAGGCGGGTGCCTGTGGGTGGAGGAGGGCCTCGAACACGCGAACAGCAGCGTGGGTGGGGGACAGGGACACGGGTGCAGGTAGGTGGTGCTGCGAGCGTGGGAGAGCGAGCTCCTGACCAAAGATCTCATCACCAGCTACTTTTCATGAGTGTAAATATGTCATGTGATGTCATGTCTGTCACTGTACAATGAACTATAGTTATAAGTAAGTGCTGAGTTGAGTGTTTTGGAAATAGCTGGGAGATGATACTCTGCAGAAATCAGCCAAAGTCTGCTTGTTGAGATAGCTTTTGACACATCCCCACCTTGATGATGTTGCTTTGTTTGTGTCAGTTTTTTTTATTTACTTATTTTTCCTGTTGCTTGCTATGTGGAATGTGCCATAGGTATGGTTTCAAACCTATACTTCTTGTTTTGTTATTTGTACAGGTACCTTCACAATGTCATCTTCATGTAGGTATTTCAGAGTTGTGACATTGGCAGGTATTTGATGCTGTTCTGACATAGAAAGTGGGCATGGATTGTTTCAGGTGATGTCGTTGAGTTGAGATGCATGAGACCTGTACCAAGAGAGGTTGCACAGTGTTTGGGGGAGGTACAGAAGTGCATATTGTACTTGTTTTGTGTCTTGTGTTGAGCCTGATGCATCCTTTCTGTCATCAAGTCATCATAAGATATGTAGTCCTAGCTTTCTTTCTTCACATTGGCTAAATGTTCTTTTTTTCTTTGACCTGTATATAGGTGTAAAGGTTTTTCATCATTCCAGTCCACAGTGCCTGTGCCACAATGCTGATATTTGTTTGTGCCGCCCGGCGGGCGGAAACCGCCCAAACACCGCCCCGTGGTCAAATGACCGCTGGGAGCATTCTAACTTTCCGGCTGGGCCAGCGGGCGATCTTCAAAAGATCGCCCGCCGGCCCAGCGGGAAAGCCCCAGCAAAGATGAAGCCGGCTCCGAATGGAGCCGGCGGATTTGCTGGGGTGCGACGGGTGCAGTTGCACCCGTCGCGATTTTCAGTGTCTGCCAAGCAGACACTGAAAATCTTAATGGGGCCCTGTTAGGGGGCCCCTGCACTGCCCATGCCAGTGGCATGGGCAGTGCAGGGGCCCCCAGGGGCCCCACGACACCCGTTCCCACCAGCCTCTTCCTGGCGGTTTAAACTGCCAGGAACAGGCTGGCGGGAAGGGGGTCGGAATCCCCATGGCGGCGCTGCTTGCAGCGCCACCATGGAGGATTTCTTTGGCCAGGGGAAAACCGGCGGGAAAACGCCGGTTTCCCTTTTCTGACCGCGGCTTTACCGCCGCGGTCAGAATTGGCCAGGAAGCACTTCCAGCCTGTTGGCGGTGCTTCCGTGGTCGTTGGCCCTGGTGGTCAATGACCGCCAGGGTCAGAATGACCCCCATAATCTATACCAATGAGTATTTTGAAAACTCAATATACATTTTAAAAGACAGTGCGTAATATTGTAGCTAATACACATCATTATCAAAACTCCATGAATATAAGCATTAAGGTAAAAACTATTTTAATGAAGTATTAAAAAGTAATACATATATATATATATATATATATATATATATATATATATACACAGTGATAAACATGTAACAATGTCAATAGCTCATATATTTTACTATACCACTGCAGCTAAAAATGTTTTCAAATGTACCTAGATGTATCACCTCATAAAAAGAAAACTACTCTTAACTTACCCGTGTTACACATATTCAAAAGGAAACATCATATATCAAAGGACACATTGGAACTGCACATAGTATTGATCTAGCTAGTGCTACAGAAGAACAACTGCAGTTAGACCCTTTGTAGATAACATTAGGAAGCATACTCATCCACTTTCAATAGCAGAAATTGAAGTCAAGGTTTTAGTGGCCGTAAAGGCATGCATTAAAAGGCTATACTTCACAGACAGTGACAATTTGAGGAAACTTCCCCATATTGCAAAAGAACAATTAATAGCAACATGAAGAAACAGCACACACAATTTAGACTTGACAGTTATTCCCTCACTCTTAACAATAACCCTCTTTAAAGAGCCTGCCATATTGTGCGACAATGAAAACAATGATAAAAGCATTGTTATATTCAGTCCACAAAATAATGTACAAAGTACATGTAAATGTAATCCAGATAGACATCACCATTCTACTAACAATACCATGCAATGATACAATGGCATTTCTATTTTAATGGCAGTAAATGTAAAATTCACTCTAATCGTGAACTACTCTACCAGCAGCACATTTCATTTTGACGCCTCAAAACTAATTGTGCTCACTTTTGCCCCCAAATTAAGTACAGGCACATTTTGAACCTCAAATAGTCTCTAGCTACTGCAAAACTAAGGAGGACATTCTCATTATTCTTAGAGTACTTTTGAGATGCACAGGTGGGCCACATGCATAGGTCTGGGTGAAGGAGAGCACCAGAATTTTATATACCAAGTTTTATATCCCATACTGACCAAGAAGGACTGAGGACCAAAAGGGAAAAGGGAAAATGTAGTGCAATCTTTGTGAGGATTTGGAGAAAAAAGATTGTAGCGTGGAGGAGAGATGGATAGGAGACAAAGTTGAGGTAAATATAAAGAGAAGTGAGAGTTGAGAAAAAGGTAAGCAAAGATGAGCAGATGCATAGAAAGAGTAGAAACAGAGAGGTTTACAACAGCACAGATGCAAATAAATGAATCCTAAAAATAATACTGAAGGATGACACAACTCTTTTAAAAGGACCATTCAAAGTCACCAGTCCTGCCAACTCTTCAAGAAGCTTCAAACAGAACAGAACTACCAAAATCAAAGACTCTTTACACTAAACCAGCTAAAGAAACAAAATGCAGGCAAGCAAGGCTTTCTGAAAAGTTCTAGTGTGACTACAATCAAGGTATCTACTACCTTGAATTAATCGTATAAACCCCATGTGAAAAAATTAACAGTTAAAATGCTCAATAGACATCACAGCAACATAATACACCCACTAAATAAATTATTCTATTAAAAGAGACTATAGAAACATGCTATATAAAAAAATAAAGTATTACATTATGACAGGAAAAAAGAATATATGTACCTAAACATTAATAATAGGAAGCATTTGTTAATATATATACACAACCTAGGATCTAGGATGGTCAACACCGGTTTTACTGATTGGAAGAAAGCTATTGCAGGGCTCATCATGAAGCGAAGTTATCAATGGATGAGCTGAATGTGGAAAATCTGTATATGTGTGTGTATGTGTCTGAGTGTGTATGTGCATGCATATGTGTATATGTGTGTGTGTCTGTATCTGTGTGTGTGTGTGTGTGTGTGTATATATATATATATATATATATATATATATATATATATAGTGACTTAAAAAAACAAGGTTACATGGACATTATAGTGAGGCTCACATTTTAGGCGTGCAGAAACATAGAAATTCACCTATTACAGTTAGAGTTATCTCAAGTAACTATAACTTGTGCCCTAAGGTAACTAAAACTCATGCCCCCTCTGCTTTCTTAACTCTATTTCCTAAATATAATGTCCCTGTAAGCTTTGTTTTTTTCCAGTGAATTTCTAGGGCTTTTTAGACATAAAGGGGGTCATTACAACCCTGGCGGACGGTGTTAAAGTGGCGGTAATACCGCAAACAGTCCAGCGGACAAAAAAAGGGAATAATGACCCTGGCGGAAACCGCCAACAAAGACAGCCACTTTAACACACCGCCCGCCACGGCGGTACAGACAAGCAGCGCGGCGGTCACCGCCAACAGACAGGCGGAAGACAATGTACCGCCCATAGTATCACAACCCGCCAATCCGCCACCTTTTCAGGGGCGGATTCTCCGTGGATAAAAACACGGCGGAAACGGTTACTGCAATGGGAAAACGCTCGCCTGAACATATCCCACGAGGAAGAAGGATAGCATGGAGCCGGAACTCCAAATCCTACCGGCCCTTGTATTCCTACTCATATACGAAGACCAACGGCTGCGCCGGCGACGACAACGGTGAGTACAGCACCTATGACATAGGGGAGGGGGGAGGCAAAAGTTAGGGGGACACACACGCAACACCCCCACCCTCGGATTTTACAACACACACACCAATGAATTCACAAAAATCACAGTAACAACCCACAACCCCCCCGGAAGAATGCAAAGACAAAACAAAATCAGTCCAAACATTGTAATGTATCAATATACATGTCTCAAAATGATACAGATATATTAGAAAATCATACAAAAGTATATACATTCCGAGAAGTAGTTCAGATATGCACATAGAAATGTCCGTGCACAACTAGTCCAAAAATGCATGGGCGAGGCCCACAATAGATAACTGTCCACACACGGAGAGAACACTGCCGGGGCATCAGATAGAAAGACTACAGGCACCTCAGAGGGAAGGTAAGGGGGGGCACCTCAGCCGGAAGAGTGCAAAGCCAGATCCACGACGGGGCTCCATGCCCATTTATGTATCCTGGGGAGTGCAAAGCCACAGTCTCTCAAGTCTCTACAGTGGGTGGGTTGCCCACTGTACAATCCTGGGGAGTGCAAAGCCACAGTCTCTCAAGTCTCTACAGTGGGCGGTTTGCCCATTGTACCATCCTGGGGTGTGGAAAGTCACAGTCTCTCAAGTCTCTACAGTGGGTGGGTTGCCCACTGTACCATCCTGGTGCGTGCAAAGCCACAGTCTCTAAAGTCTCTACAGTGGGTGGTTTGCCCACTGTACCATCCTGGGGAGTGCAAAGCCACAGTCTCTCAAGTCTCTACAGTGGGTGGGTTGCCCACTGTTCCATCCTGGGGAGTGCAAAGCCACAGTTTTGCAAGTAGATAACAGCCTCCGCTGGTTCTGGAGGGGGACTGGTGCCCAGACTGGATTAGTCTCCCCATGGAAGTTCCTGTCCCGTCACTGTCCCACCTGCACATGGGATAACGATGCCTGATGTGGCGGCCTTTTCATTCTTACCCAGTGCATGCCCTGTTCAGCGGTTCTGGACTGTTCAGTGGTGCTTTACCATGGCGGTCTCTGGACTGTTCAGCGGTGCTTTGCCATGGCGGTTCAGGACTCTTCAGCGGTGCTTTGCCATGGCAGTGCATGGATTGTTCAGAGGTGCTTTACCATGGCAGTCTCTGGACTGTTCAGTGGTGCTTTGCCATGGCGGTTCAGGACTCTTCAGCGGTGCTTTGCCATGGCGGTGCATGCATTGTTCAGAGGTGCTTTACCATGGCGGTCTCTGGACTATTCAGCGGTGCTTTGCCATGGCGGTGCATGCATTGTTCAGAGGTGCTTTACCATGGCGGTTCTGGACTCTTCAGCGGTGCTTTGCCATGGCGGTGCATGCATTGTGCAGAGGTGCTTTACCATGGCGGTCTCTGGACTGTTCAGCGGTGCTTTGCCATGGCGGTTCAGGACTCTTCAGCGGTGCTTTGCCATGGCGGTGCATGCATTGTTCAGAGGTGCTTTACCATGGCGGTCTCTGGACTGTTCAGCGGTGCTTTGTCATGGCGGTGCATGCATTGTTCAGAGGTGCTTTACCATGGTGGTCTCTGGACTGTTCAGCGGTGCTTTGCCATGGCGGTGCATGCATTGTTCAGAGGTGCTTTACCATGGAGGTTCAGGACTGGGCATTGGTGTGTGGCATGACGTTCTCTGGACTGGGCATTGGTGTGTGGCATGACGTTCTCTGGACTGGGCATTGGTGTGTGGCATGACATTTTCTGGACTGGGCATTGGTGTGCGGCATGACGTTCCCTCATTGCCCAGCGGGGCTGTGGCAGCCGGGGCCCTCCTGGGCACTGACTCCGGTGGTGGTCTCCTGACCAGCGACGATACTTGGGCCCTCCTGGGCACTGACTCTGGCGGTGGTCTCCTGACCAGTGACGATACTTGGGCCCTCCTGTGTTGCCACACAACACACCGCTACATATCAGCACACTTATCAGCACACACACCACCCCACACATCACCCACACCACCCCATGGCACGGCAAAGACACCCCAGGTTCTCTGAGGAAGAGCTCAGGGTAATGGTGGAGGAAATCATCCGGGTAGAGCCACAGCCATTCGGATCACAGGTGCAGCACACCTCCATAGCTAGGAAGATGGAGCTATGGCAGAAAATAGTGGACAGGGTCAATGCAGTGGGACAGCACCCAAGAAATAGGGATGACATCAGGAAGAGGTGGAACGAGCTACGGGGGAAGGTGCGTTCCGTGGTCTCAAGACACCACCTTGCGGTTCAGCGGACTGGCGGCAGACCCCCATCTCCTCCCCCACAACTAACAACATGGGAGAAACAAGCCTTGGCGATTCCGCATCCTGAGGGCCTCGCAGGAGTAGATGGAGGAATGGACTCTGGTAAGTCAAATCTTAACTATTACATCCCCCACCCTATTTGCATGCTATAACACACCCCCACCCCCATCACTTCAACTCCTCACAAATGTCCCAACATCACTAACCACACATACTAACACTAAGCCCTGCATGCAACAACAAAGCATGGACACCCATCACCAAAGCATGGAAACTGCACATACCCATACACCCCCCTAAACCACCATCACACAAGGTCCCACACAGGAATGCAAGCACTGGGGTACACAGTCACCCACCTATTGCACACCATAGCACACACAGATGTATTAAACATAATTTAATACCCCTGCAGGACCCCTACCCAACGTCAGCGGACAGGAGGGTCCACACATGTCCACGCACCAACAGACGAGACCCACAGTATCCAAGGAGATTCTGAATAGAGCAGAAGTTGCCTTTCCCCCTGACCACAGGGACTGGACTTAGCTGATTGGCTCCCTGAGTCTCTGCTGCACCTGAGACCCGCCCCCCCCACCTGCTCTGGCCCCTTAAGTTTGTGGAAGGCCAAGACAGCCACCTCCATTTTGTGAGCCTCTGTGCATCTCCCCTGTGTCCTGATACAGCCCAGTGTTCAAGGATTGCAAAAAGACATAGGTAAGGAGCCCAAAGATTTTTCTGGGTAAATAGTATTATTTGTTCAAAAGTGTTTGTTTCAGCTACCTGTGTCTGTTTTACTGTGGACTCTCTATGTTTCAGGAAGCCAGGCCTCTTTAAAAAAAAATTTTTTTAATTTTTTTTTGCCGTGACTGTGTGAATTGCCTTGCTAGTTTGTGGCACCACCCCCTCCCCCCCTTTTTTCTCTTCTAAGTAAAAAGGCTACATACATCTTGCAGAGTGTGTTTTTAGGAGACTGTTTTAATCTGTTTCTGTGATTTAAATTGTGCTTAAAAACAGTCTGCCCCCCTGTATTTTTGCCTTTAAAAAAACCCGATTTTAGAGTGCGCGCCCAGCTCTATTACAGTGTTTGTTTCTTAAACGATCTCTCCCTCACCTGGAAAGTAGACTCTGCTAGCTTGGAAGTGTGGATTCAGCCTTTTTTTATCCAAGGAGATTCTGAATAGAGCAGCAGTTGCCTTTCCCCCTGACCACAGGGACTGGACTTCAGTTAACTTGCTCCTTATATAAGTTCCTATTGGTTGTTGCATATGTTGTTGTGATAGGTTGCTAGGAGATGGTCTTTCATTGGTTGCTGGCTCCAGGGTTGCAGTTTTGATTGGTGGATAGGGCTGGGAATCTGATTGGCTGTTGGTTCTATGTCTGTGATTGGTGGATAGGGCTGAGATTCTGATTGACTGTTGGTTCTAGGGCTATGATTGGTGGATAGGGCTGAGAATTCTGATTGGCTGTTGGTTCTAGGGCTGTGATTGGTGGATAGGGCTGAGAATTCTGATTGGCTGTTGGTTCTAGGGCTGTGATTGGTGGATAGGGCTGAGAATTCTGATTGGCTGTTGGTTCTAGGGCTGTGATTGGTGGATAGGGCTGAGATTCTGATTGGTTGCTGGTTCTAGGGCTGGGGCTGTGATTGGTGGTCAGGAATAGGGCTAAGATTAGGGCTGGGTCTCCCATTAGTTGGTTGAATCAGGGCTTGAAATTGGATTGGCTAGGGTTAGGACCAGCTTCTTATGGGCCAGTAGGGCTATAAAAGGTTAGGACTCAGGGCGTCTCAGCCTGGGGGTCGAGGCAAAGGGCGGAGAGGACAAGGGCAGTTGCCTGTTTGGGCAGAGAGGACAAGGGCAGTTGCCTGTTTGGGTGGAGAGGACAAGGGCAGTTGCCTGTTTGGGCCTGTTCGGGACAGGAAGGGACTAGGGACTAGGGTCAGAAATGCTGCCCAACTCACAATTGACCAGGAATGGTTCTATCCCCTACACATCCCTCAACATGCAAACACATATTCTACAAAGGCATCCAACTCATGCATCACAAACTGACCACGGACAGATTACATTGCCCCTTCACCCAACACAATACCCTATATACAACACATATACACATATCCCCACAACTACTACAGTCAAACACCTGCATTCTCACAGCCAACACTACTCTGTCCACTCCCACTAACACAACCTGCCATCACCCACACAATACAAAACTACAGCATACATTTCTCTCAGTCTCAGCCTTCCAGATACACACTCTCTGCTCATACTAACCAACAACACTATCCGCTGTTTGCTCCACACAGACCACCTGTCATCATGACAATGCCCAAACCCTGCCCTCAAACACACCATCTACAAACACTCTTCCCCTCTCTTCACCAATTACACACAACCATACAATCCCCACAATTCACTCCACCACACATATTACCTCCTCCAGTCATCGCAACTAATACTAAATGCCCTGACACACACCCATCACCTCTTACACACCTCGTACAGTCATCTCCAAAAAACATCAACACCCCATCTAACACTCAAACTCCACTTACCAGCACTAACTCACATACAAATCCCTCACAAAGAAACACTACACCAATATCCCCCTCACTATTCCACAAAAACAATACCGACCACAAACATCAGCACATCAAAGCAACACAAACTTACATTACACCTATCGTCATACCCACTCCCACCCTCAGGACTACACAAAGAATACAAATTCCATCCTATCTTCACCTCTACTTTCTCATTATTCACAAACACCTACCACAAGCACCCCAACCCAGCAACTTTCATTCACTCGCCTCTCCTCCATTGCACAATTTAGAGCCTTACATCATGATCCACATGCTCCTCCACCACCCCTAACCCATACTCCATCCACACTAAACAAACGCAAACAAAATAAAAAACATTCCACCCATAGCAACCTTGCATCCCCTTGTCTGTTACATAATAAAACTACCCTACAAAAAACACTACACTCCTCATGGCTCTCTCAGCCACCAATTGCACCACCCACACACACAGACCCAACACAATGCCTCCTTAACCTGCTGGAAGAGGAACACTATATTGAAAAGCAAAACTATTGTGAGCCTCAAACAGTTATCACAACTAGCAACACTCCTGCTTCAAGCTCACATTATACTACTTAACCTTCTCCTAAACAAAACAACACTACCACTAACACACCTTTTTTAAACTGCTCATAAATGCTCGATCACTCTAAAAAAACAAGCACCACATCTACGACCTGCTCACAGACACACAACCTGACTTACTATTCATAACTGAATCCTGGTTGGGAGATGACATGGCACCAGTGTTGCACAAAGCCGTTCCTCCGGGCTATCAAACCATCACTCAAAACCGTATAGGCAAGAGAGGAGGTGGACTAGCTATTATATTCAAACAGGCAATGAACCTCAGTAAAACAGACAACATCTCCATACAAGGTTGTGAAGCCCTCCTTACCAGATGCCACCCTACTCCAACTTCCTCCTGTAACGTTCTCCTCCTTTATTGACCTCCACCTAACAACTACACATTCCCAGATGCTTTTCTAGGCACAGGGGGTCATTACAACCTCAGCGGTCTTTTTACAAGACCGCCGAGGGACAGCCGTGCGGAAGACCACCAGTAGTGGCGGTTTGCCGCTCGACTTATTATGACTGTTGGCTGCTCTCCGTCCTTTTTCCGACGGAGAGCCACCAACAGCCATACTGGCGGGCGGGGGGGAAGTGGTGGTTGCTCCACCTTCACCGCCACGCCAACAGAACACCGCCCACCGAATCACGTCCTGTGATTCGGCATGGCGGTGTTCTGTTGGCGGTGTGGTGTCGGCGGAGCTGCCCCCATGGCTCCCGTCCCCTCCCGGAGGATCGTCGGACCAGGTAAGTCAATCGTCCGTGAGGGGAGGGGGGTGAGGGGTGTTGTGTGAGTGCATGGGGGTGTGCGTCTGTGTTTGTAGAGGGGGTGTGTGAGTGCACGGATACCTGCTGGGATGTTGCATGTATGTGAATGAGTGTATGTCTGTGGGTATGTCTGTATGGATGTGTGCGTGTATGTTTGAATGTGGGTGTGAGTGTCTGCCTGTGTGTGTGCATGTAGGCATGTATGTTGGCGTGTGTGTGTGTGTGTAGGTGGTGCCTGCATGCGTGTCGTGTGGGTATGATTGAAGTGATGTTGGGGGTCCGGGTGTGGAGGGGGGCCCTGCCACCTTTGGGGGGTGGCAGGGGTGGTGGGGGGTGTAGGGGAGGGAGTCATGTGGGGGTGGGTGAGACCCATATCAGTGCCAGGGAAGGAATTCCCTGGCACTGATATGGCTTACCGCCATGGATTTCATGGCTGTTCAGACCGCTGGATAACCGCGCCGGTAAGCCTGGTCAGAATACCGCCGGCGGTATAGTGACGGACACCGGGCTTGAGACCCAGGTCCCCAGCCCGGCGGTCGTCTCCGCCCTGGCGGGCGGAACAGAGAACCAGCGGATGACCATGGCGGTAACCGCCATGGTCATAATACGCTGGGGTAACACCGCCAGCCTGTTGGCGGTCTTACCGCCAGTTCTCCGCCTTCCGCCAGGGTTGTAATGACCCCCACAGTCTCAAACCTTATTACACTATACTCCAATCTATGCATTCTTGGGGATCTAAACATTTGGTTTGACAAACCCAATATGCCCCATCCAAAAGCTATCACCACTGGCCTAGTCGCATTGAACCTACATCAGATTGTACACAATCCCACACACATCGCTGGTCACATCCTAGATGTCATTTTTGCTAAGCCTGAACTAGTTACTATTCATAGCATCACGCCAATCACTTGGTCCTACCACCATATGATAACTTTCCGACATACAACTCAACAAATCAACACACCCCACAACTACTTACATACATACACCTATCGACCATGGAGCAAACTCAATTTGGATCACTTAGAAACACAACTAACAGCAAACACAGATCTTGATACAATTAATTCTGTGCCAAAACTTTATGAGTGGCTACAGGAAGCTTTTGATATCCTAATACCACTCAGAAAAACTAAACACGACAAAAGAAATCCAACACCTTGGGGAAACACAGAACGTAAAAAGATAAAGCAACAAATCAGAAAGTTGCAGCGGACCTGGCTCAAAACAAACAACAGTCAAGACAAACTGCAGCTACACAAACTTAACAGGATATACAAATCATCAATCAAAAAAGCTAAAAAAAGATACATCTACAACCAAGAAATGTTATAAAATTCTCAATGAATTTTGAAAACCTACATGCATGGAAGGAAGTCATCACACTACTCAAGATTTCACAAACAAATTGGCAACTCACTACACAACCAAGGCAGACACATTGGACTCCTATTTAAAACAGAAGAAAACCATCAGCGCCAACCCCTTTCCTAAAATACCCTTTAAGAATAAACCAACCCAACCTCTACAGTCCTTCAAACAAATATCCCAGGATGAAATTATGGATTTGGTCAAAGCAAGCAGACCTTCTGGTTGCCCTTCTGACCCTTGTCCACCACAAATCTTCAAGAACATTCTTCTATCTGCTTCTGCTGCCACACCTGTAAGAAGAAACTCTTTAACTTCAGGAACTTTTCCTGCAGACCTGAAAAAGGCATACATATGACCTTTATTAAGTAAAACAAACCTAGACCCGCAAGACCCCAACAACTACAGACCAATCACAAATGGACCTTTCCTGGGCAAATTGATAGAAAGAGCAGCATTCGCCCAGATGTCACAATTCATTGAAGACAATTCTATACTTTCAGACTTCCAAACTGGATTCCGCTCAGGAAGAAGCACCGAATCAGCACTCATAGCAATCTGGGATGATCTTAAAAACACAGTCGACCGCAGTGGAGTTTCTGCACTACTTCTCTTGGACCTCTCAGCTGCCTTTGATACGGTTGACCATGGCACCTTAACTCAAAGACTCCACGAAGCCTGCATGCAAGGGATTGCTCTCGACTGAATTACTTCCTATCTTCAAAAAAGATCGAATATCATCCACTCGCCCCCCTTCTCGTCTGAACCCTACCTCACAAAAGCAGGGGTCCCCCAAGGGTCAATCATCTCACCTTTGCTTTTCAACATCTACATGATATCTTTACCAGAACTGATCAATGATTTCCATCTCACATGCTACAACTATGCAGATGACACACAAATACTACTTAAATTAGAATGCCCCAAAAACATTGAAAACTCACAAATCTTAAGTTGCCTCAGAGCAGTTGATCAGTGGATGACCTGGAGCCATCTCAAACTAAATGCCTCCAAAACAGAAATACTCATATGTTGTGACTGGAAAAATTATGACCCTCTGTGCATCTGGCCTGACGACCTCGGACCACCTCCTCAATTATCCAAGGAAGTTAAAAACTTAGGAATCACCATGGATTCCAAGTTAACTATGAATGCCCAAGTGGACAAATTAGCACGAACAAACTTCATCACCTTGAAGACTTTACGACGCTTGTACTATCCAAACTGGATTATGCCAATGGCCTCTACCATGGATCATCTCTATCTGTTATGAAAAAACTACAACGTATCCAGAAATCCGCAGCCAAGCTACTATTACATGTAAAGCCGCCAGCCCACATCTCCCCTGCCTTGAGAGCACCACACTGGTTACCTGTTGCCAGAAGATGCACTTTCAAGCTGCTTTGTATCACCCACAAAGCTATACATGGAACAGGACCGCTTTTTATCAGAAAGAAAATTACCAAATACATCCAACAAAGAAACCTTCGCTCAAGATTGGCACCCCGCCTTAGAACACCTCCATACAAGAAAAAGACTATAGGTGGTACATCCTTCTCCGTCCAAGGAGCCAAACTATGGAATTCATTACCCCCAACTATAAGAGCCACAGATAACTTTCTTGTCTTCAGAAAACTACTCAAGAGTTGGCTCTTTCCTTCATAACCACCATATTCAAACAACTATGAACTGTATATGCCTATGTTGATAAATACTTTTTCAGATTATGTGTATATTTCTATTAATTTATAGTTTCTTTAGAAAATATGTATTGCTACTATGTCATAACAATAAAATTCTCACACACTCTTTAAACCTGTTTGACTAAGTATTTTTTACCCATGGTTCTAATTATGTATTGTAAGTACATATGTGTGTGTATTCATGTGTGTGTGTGTGTGTGTATATATATATATATATGTATGTATGTGTATATGTTGTTTCTGTGCTTGGCATGTTCGTGGATCATTGCATGGCTCCTGGGTGGGTTGTTATACTAGATATCTATGAATTCCTGCTCTCATCTTATCACACTTATCTACTCATCATTATATGTGATGTCTCTATCAAACGATCCTCCATTCTCACTCTGACTCATCCCAAATCCCTTCTACTACTTTAATCTCCTAAATACCTCTGCCTAAGCTCTTCCCTCCGCTTCCACATCTAATTCACCAAACCTCACTCTACTACTGTGACCTCCCACACAACCCTACTAAATTTTCCAGCATTTATCTCGCCCTGCCACTATGCTCTCCCTAACTCTTCCACATACTCTTCCCTCCTCCACCCCCCTTTACTCATCCCAAGTCTTTGGGTTGAGTAAATGAAGGATATACTCCCAATTAACACTTCTGGATTTCTTTCCTCCTCCACCCCTCATTACTCCAGTCAATCTAACTAACAAACTCTCATATCTGCGGCTCAAATTAACTCATATTAATACTAAAATTGTACTCATTATTTCCCGCTACAAACCATTACTAATTCTTGTTGGGTTCCAGAGTAGCGTGCTACTCATCGAAAAGCGATACGACGCCTCGTCAGGGGTAGTAAGCACTATATAAACACGATTACAATACAATACAATACAGTGATGACAGCAAATCTGTCCAACTGGATCTAGATGATCAGCCCGGCCCATCGGGGACCTCTGGACAGTTGGTTCCCCTCACAGAGTCACAGGCCACCACAGAGCTTCCCTGCTCTGGAAACACCAGCACAGAACCCACCCAGCAGGCCCATACCTCTGTCCCCAGGACACGTCAAGCAGCAGTGTGTCCACTACTACAGGGAACCCAAGCTAACCCACCACCCCAACAACAACAGGGACCTGGGGGCAGTAGTAGTGGGCACACGGTCCAGGGGACGGAGGCCCAGGAACACAGAGGAACTGGGAGGGCTGCTGTGCGATGGGGGAGGACAGGCCAAGGGAACCTACTCTCCACGAGGCCCTCTCCTCCCTCATGGGAGCCTACCACCACTCCCAGGAGACGATGGCAACGGTACTGGCCAAGTTTCAGGAGACCCAGCGCCTGCAGGAGGAACAGTATTTGGGCTTCAGGGAGGAACTCAGGCCCGTATTTATACTTTTTGACGCTAAACTGCGCTAACGCAGTTTAGCGTCAAAAACTTTAGCGCCGTCTAACGCCATTCTGAAGCGCCATGCGGGCGCCTTATTTATGGAATGGCGTTAGCCGGCGCTAGCAGACCGGCGCTGCCTGGTGTGCGTGGAAAAAAACCACGTAGACCAGGCAGCGCCGGCGTTGGGGAAAATGGCGTTAGGGCGTCTTAAAATGGGGCAAGTCAGGTTGAGGCAAAAAAATTGCCTCAACCCGATTTGCGCCATTTTTTACGACGCCCAGACGCCATTTAAATGACTCCTGTCTTAGTAAAGACAGGAGTCATGCCCCCTTGCCCAATGGCCATGCCCAGGGGACTTATGTCCCCTGGGCATGGTCATTGGGCATAGTGGCATGTAGGGGGGCACAAATAAGGCCCCCCTATGCCACCCCAAAACAAAATTATTATTTTTTTATACTTACCTGAACTTACCTGAATGTCCCTGGGATGGGTCCCTCCATCCTTGGGTGTCCTCCTGGGGTGGGCAAGGGTGGCAGGGGGGGTCCCTGGGGGCAGGGGAGGGCACCTGTGGGCTCATTTTGAGCCCACAGGTCCCTTAACGCCTACCCTGACCCAGGCGTCAAAAAGTGGCGCAAATGCGGGTTTTTTTGACCCGACCACTCCCGGGCGTGATTTTTGCCCGGGAGTATAAATACGACGCATTTGCGTCGCCGTCATTTTTTTAGACGGGAACGCCTTCCTTGCATCTCATTAACGCAAGGAAGGCGTTCACGCAAAAAAATGACGCTATTTGCCCATACTTTGGCGCTAGACGCGTCTAACGCCAAAGTATAAATATGGCGTAAGTTTTGCGCCGAATTTGCGTAAAAAAAAACGACGCACATTCGGCGCAAACGGAGTATAAATATGCCCCTCAGAACCATCAATTCCACCCTGGGCACCTTCATAGGGGTGCTGATGGAAGTACTCAACACCAGGAGGGACACTGTGGCACAACAAGGGGCCCCTGACACTAGCCTGGATGATGAACTGCCCACCACGCCCCGCCACAGGAACACCACCCCAGCACCCCACCCCCTGCAGAGGGAGAACCACCCCGCAAACGGTCCCTGAGATCCAACACTAAGACAGAGAACGATGCCAAGACCCCCACCAAGAAATGAGACCACACTGAATATCATCTTTCTGTCCCACTTTGTCACCCTGTCCATCCTCAAACTGCCCCAGCTCAACTTCCTGTGCCCCTTTGGGCAATGCACCTGTGAGACTAATAGACTGGACTCTGCCATGGACATTCCACCACCATCCCCCCTCACCATTTGACAACCCCCTCCAATATTGAGCACTTCAATAAACACCCTTGAAGCACAAAACAATCTGGAGTCAGTCTGTGATTTCGAAATAGTGTATTAGCAACTACAGTGACAAAATGCTCTTTCAATTGTAATGTCAACATACCTATGTCACACAGCTCTAGTCCATGAGGAAACAAAGCAGATGTCACACAGTGGGACCCACATCTGTGAAATCATAAGGGAAAGTGACAACTCAGTGACCATACACTGGGTGAAAACGACAGACAGTAGAGAGTTAGTAGTGTTAAAGTACATGTAGTAGGCAGGTCTGTACTCTTACCTGTGTCTCACTGTAGATATTGCAGGATCACCGAGTTCCTGTTGTCCATGTCCTCTTCTTCTGCCTCCTCGTCTTCATTGTCCACAGGCTCCACAGCTGCAACAACACCGCCATCTGGACCATCCTCCTGCAGAAAAGGCACCTTTCGTCGCAAAGCTAAGTTGTGAAGCATAGAGCAAGCCATGATGATCTGGCACACCTTCTTTGGTGAGTAGAATAGGGATCCACCTGTCAAATGGAGGAACGGAACCTGGCCTTCAGGAGGCCGAAGGTCCGTTCTATAATCTGCTGAGTTGGCCCATGGGCCTCACTGTAGCGTTCCTCTGCCCTTGTCCTGGGATTCCTCACTGGGGTTAGTAGCCATGACAGGTTGGGGTAACCAGAGTCACCTGCAAATGCCGATGGACAACTGTTAGACACACACTAACCTGTAGGGATATCCCCAGACCCAGCCAACCATTCCCACTGTCTTGCTTCCAGGTGACACACACAGTGCCTCTGGAGTTGACCCATCACATAAGGGATGCTGCTATTCCGCAGGATGTAGGCATCATGCACTGAGCCAGGGAACTTGGCATTCACATGGGAGATGTACTGGTCAGCCAAACACACCATCTGCACATTCATGGAATGATAACTCTTCCGGTTTCTGTACACCTGTTCACTCCTGCGGGGGGGACCAAAGCCACATGTGTCCCATCAATGGCACCTATGATGTTGGAGATATGTCCCAGGGCAAAGAAATCAGCTTTCACTGTAGGCAAATCCTCCACCTGAGGGAAAACGATGTAGCTCTGCATGTGTTTCAGCAAAGCAGACAACACGTTGGGAAACATAGGCTGGGACATCGCTGATGCTATGGCCACTGTTGTTTGAAATGACCCACTTGCAAGGAAATGGAGTACTGACAGCACCTGCACTTGAGGGGGGATTCCTGTGGGATGGTGCATAGCTGACATCAGGTCTGGCTCCAGCTGGGTACACAGTTCCTGGATTGTGGCATGGTCAAGCCTATAGGTGATAATCACATGTCTTTCCTCCATTGTCGATAGGTCCACCAGCGGTCTGTACACCGGAGGATGCCGCCATCTCCTCACATGTCCCAGCGGACGGTGCCTATGAAGGACAACAGTGAGCACAGAGTCAACCAACTCAGAGATACGTACCCACAGCTTACACAGAATACGATTCAGAATCCGAAAAGTGGCCTGTATGTGTGTTGAGTCTAGGCCTTGGTATGTGTGACGCAGTTAAAAATGAAGCCCATGTGGGCCTCTGAAATGGCGGCTGCCTGATCTCTAAAGTGGGACAATGGGATGAGAGGTAACTGCGCTGACGTTGTACACCGTCGCGGTAGGCAGTCGAAGACCGCAGCGCAATGCTGCATTGGTTAACATTGGACCCTATGGGTCCCAGGAGCCAATGACGATGTGCGCCGGCCGTGACGGTACGCACCGCTGCAGACGTGACTGCCATTTTCTATCTGTTCAATCACTCGATACCTGATCTTCGACAGGAGTGGACCTACACTGCAAGTGCTGCTGTGACCTCGGTCTGGAAGAGACAATTGCTCGAGTGTCTGGCGAAAGGGCCCCTGCCTTCACATCGGAGGAGTTGGAGAAACTTGTGGATGTGGTCCTCCCCCAGTACACGCTACTCTACTGTCCTCCAGACAAACAGGTAAGTACACTGGGAGCATGCTGTATGGGCTATGCCTGTGTGGAGTGGGGTGGATGAAAGATGGGGGGGGGAGATTGAGGCGTGCATGAAACGACGGTGAATGCATGTGCCACATGGCAAGGGTAGGGATGGGGGGCAATGACTGTGACGGTGCAGTTGGTAGTAAAATGTCTCTTCCCCCTGTACAATTCATGTAGGTCAGTGCCCACCAGAAAAAAGATATTTGGCGTGCCATCGCCAAGGATGTCCGGACCCTGGGGGTCTACCACAGACGGAGCACCCACTGCCGGACATTCGCCGCTGGAGCAAGAAAACGGTGGAGGCTCAGCTGGGGATGGCCTCCCAATGTGGGAGGGGTGCCCGTCGCACCAGGACCCCCTGATGTTCAGGATCCTGGCGGTGGTGTACCTGGAGTTGGATGGGCACTTGGGGGCATCACAGCAGCCACAAGGGGGTGAGTACACTCTCATCCTGATGATTTTGCGTGCAATGGAGGTGTCTGGGTGGGGGAGGTGGGCTGTGGTTTTCCCTAGGCCAGGGCGAGTTTATTAGGCAAGGTCCCTCCATAAGGCAGTCCAACTGGCACCGCACCCCACCTCTGTAGAGTGCCAAGTACACCTAGTCATGCCCCTGTGTCATCCATGTGTGCAGATGTCGTCCATTGTAGGCCATGTCCCAGGGATTGAACAGTGGAGCTCAAGAGCGCAGAGTAGTGCAAGGGGCTTCTGTGTCTGTCGTGCCCACCAACAGTAGTGGGAATGCATGCACTCAACATGTCTTTCTTCTGTTGTCCCCTACCTTTTTGTGGTCTCCCTGTTCTTGTGTGCATTAGCATCATCAGGCGGAGGAGCAGTGGCACCGGAGCAGGAGGGAGCTGCATCCCACATGGCCCTAGAGGGCGACACTACTGAGTCGGATTCCACCAGTGGGACGGAGGGAGAGGGGAGCTCCACGGCGGGGACAGGAGCTGACACCAGTGACACGGACTCGTCCTCTGATGGGAGCTCCCTTGTGGTGGTGGCAACATCTGTGCCCCCGCATCTACAGGTACAGCCGCCACCCCCCCTACCAGCACCGCCCTCCCAGCAGCCCCTCAGCCTTTGCCCCGTGCCCGCTCACCCAGGAGGGTGGGCATCACCTTCGCCCCAGGCACCTCAGGCCCTGCCCCAGTCACCCCTGCTGCCCTCAGTGAGGAGGCCATTGACCTCCTCAGGTCTCTCACTGATGGGCAGTCTACCATTTTGAATGCCATCCAGGGTGTAGAAAGGCAGTTGCAACAAACCAATGCATTCCTGGAGGGCATTCATTCTGGTCAGGCGTCCCTTCAGCAAGCTTTTCAGACTCTGGCCTCTGCACTGATGGCAGCCATTGTCCCCGTCTCTAGCCTCCCCCTCCAACTTCCTCCACCCAGACCCAATCCCCTGTACCCCAGCCTATCCCAAGCACACCTTCAGACCAGCATGCAGACACGTCAACACACAAGGGAAGCTCTGGCAAACATAAGCACCACACATCCCACAGGCACTCAAGCAAGCATCAGACACATGCACACACTCAACATCCACTGCCTCACTGTGTCCCCCTCCTCCTCGTCTCCCTCCTCCCTCCCTGTCTCGTCTACAATCACACCTGCATGCACTACATCTACAACCACTACAGCCATCACCAGCACACACACCACTACACCCCGCTCACGTGCAGTCACCACCCCCACTACCATTCACACGTCCCCTGTGTCCTCTCTCAGTGTGTCTGTGACGCCACCTCCCAAGATACACAAACGCAGGCACACACCCACCCAACAGCCATCCACCTCACAACAGCCTACAGCGCATGCACCTTCACCCAAAGTCACCAAACGTACACCCCCTACAACCACAACCTCTTCCTCCACTCCCAAACCCCCTCCAGCTACCCATCCCTGTGTCTCCAAAAAGCTTTTCCTGTCCAACCTTGACCTCTTTCCCACACCTTCCCCACCCCATCCGTCTCCTAGGGCCCAACTCTCCAGGTCCCAACCGAGCACCTCAGCCACAACATCTCCGGGACCAATGGTGCCTGTAGTCACCGGAATCTGGAGTGCACCGGCCACTAGGGGAGCCACTGTGGCACTGGGCCACAGCATGGACAGTCCCCTACCTGTTAAGCATCAAAAGTTGGCCAATGCCCGGTGGGATATGGGGAAGACTCCAGGCACCAAAGCCGCTCCCAGGGGTCCAGGTGGGAGTGTGGAGTCAGCTGCAATACCTTCCAAGGTGGGGAAGGGCCACAAGAAATCCGGCAAGTCTGGGAAGAGCAGCACGGCGGAGAAGACCGCCATCATCCCAACTGCCCAGGAGGCCACCGCCAGCACCTGCCCTGCTGCCCAGGAGGCCAGCACAAGCCCCGCTGGGCTAGAGAGGACCGCCAGCACAAGCCCAGCTGGACTAGAGAGGACCACCAGCACAAGCCCCGCTGGGCTAGAGAGGACCACCAGCACAAGCCCGCTGGGCTAAAGAGGACCACCACCAGCTGAGTCACTGCAAAGGAGCCCGCCGCTACAATCACCGCTGAACAGGGCACCGCTGCTACAAGCACCGCTGAACAGGGCACCGCCGCCTCAAGCACCGCTGACCTATGTCACCGCCGCTACAAGCACCGCTGCCAAGGACACGTCTGTCTCAAGCACCGCTGAACAGGGCACCGCCGCCTCAAGCACCGCTGAACAGGGCACCGCCTCCTCAAGCACCGCTGAACAGGGCACTGCCGCTACAAGCACCGCTGCCAAGGACACCGCCACCTAAAGCACCGCTGAACAAGGCACCGCCGCCTCAAGCACTGCTGAACAGGGCACCGCCGCTACAAGCACCGCAGGCCCATGAGCACCAAAAGCTCTGACGCTACTGAGGCCACCATGAGCAGGATGAAACACTCTGGGCACAAGGCCCCCTCTAGAACCAGTGGAGAGATACATCCACTACCTCTGTCCTTGACAGGATGAAGCACTCTGGTCACCAGGCCCCCTCCAGAACCAGTGGAGACTGTTATCCACTTGAGAGATATGGCTTTGCACTCCCCAGGATGGAACAGTGGGCAAACCACCCATTGTATATACTTGAAAGACTGTGGCTTTGCACTCCCCAGGATGGAACAGTGGGCAAACCACCCACTGTATAGACTTGAGAGACTGTGGCTTTGCACTCCCCAGGATGGAACAGTGGGCAATCCACCCAATGTATAGACTTGTGAGACTGTGGCTTTGCACTCCCCAGGATGGAACAGTGGGCATGTGGCCCCCTCGTGGATTTGGCATCATGCACTCAAGCAGCTGAGGTGCCCCCCCTTTCCCTCCCCCTTAGGTGCGTGTTTTATTGGAATCTAATGCCCCTGCAGTGTTCTCACCGTCATGGTCAGGGATCTTGTGTGGGCCTCGCCCATACCGTGTGGGACCACTGTTCCACAGACTTCAATGGAGCACTACCTGGACTGCTATTGTTGATGTATATATTTGTTTATGGTGTGTATATATATTTTTGCGTACTGGATTTTAATATATTACAATGGTTACACTCATTTTCTTTTGTCTTTGCATTCTTCCGGGGGGTTTGGGGGGTGTACCTGTAATGTATCATGCTGTATTGTTGTGTGTGTTGTGGTGGGTGAGGGTGGGGGTGGGGGTGTTGCGTGTTGCGTGTGTGTCCCCCTGTTTTTTCTCTCCCCTGTGTCATAGGTGCATTACTCACCGTGGTCTTCGCTGCCAGCGTTCGTGCTCCTGGTAGAGGAGCAAGAAGATAACGGCAGGCAGGATCTGCAGCTCTGGTTCCATGGCATCCTGATCCCTCGTTGGGTGTGTAGAGGTGAGCGTTTTCCCTTTGAAGTCCTGTTTCCGCCTTATTTTTGTCCGCGGTGAATCCGCCCCGGAAAATTTGGCGGATTGGCCTGTTGTGATACTGTGGGCGGTACATTGTCCTCTGCCTGTCTGTTGGCGGTGACCGCCAAGCTGTTTGTTTGTACCGCTGTGGCTGTCTTTGTTGGCGGTTTCCGCCACGGTCATAATTAATTATTTTTTACAGCCGGCCTGTTGGCGGTCTTACCGCAGCTTTAACACCGTCCGCCAGGGTTGTAATGACCACCAAAGTGTCTTGAGTCTTTTAAAAGCAAACAAAGCCTCTTTCAAGCACAAAGTACTTGGTTTGTCTGAAAAATCTCCCAAAAGAACAGCAGAGGAGGAGATGCTTGGAAACAAAGGGGTGTGCGTCGATTTCTCGGGCCGCACACGGTGATGAGTTGTTTAGTTTTCACACAGGGACGGCTGTGCGTCGATTTCCAGTGCTTGGTTGTGGATCTTCTTTGGGTTGCAGGGTTTTCAGACACCCAGGGATGATGTGTGGATTTCCAGCACTGGCAAGATGAAGTCACAGGAGCTGCATTGATCCGGTGGGCGTTGCCTCAAATTTTCTACCGCGCGGCAGGCGCTGTGTCAATTCCTCTCTGGAAGTCTGGCTGGGTCATTCTGGCTCAGCTGTGAGTCAATCCTCTGAGGCCGTGCATTGAATTTCCGGTTGCTACGCTGGTGCTGCGTCGATATTCTCATTGCGAAGTCGGGCTGCGTCGTTCCGGTTCGGCGTGCTGTGAAATTTTCACCGTGTTGATGGCTGTGCGTCATATCTGGCGGGCTGTGCATCTAATTTTGCCGCACAAGGAGTCCTTCTTGTAGAGATGAAGTCTTTTTGGTCCTGAGACTTCAGGGAACAGGAGGCAAGCTCTATCCAAGCCCTTGGAGAGCACTTCTTCACCACAGCCAGACAGCAGCAAGGCAGCTGGGCAGCAGGGCAACAGCAAGGAAGCAGTCCTCCACAGAAAGCAGACAGGTGATTCCTTTGAGCAGCCAGGCAGGTCTTCTTGGCAGGATGCAGGTTCTGGTTCAGGTTTTCTTCTCCAGGAAGTGTCTGAGTTGGTAGGGGCAGAGACCCTGTTTAAATACCCAAATGTGCCTTTGAAGTGGGAGAGACCTCAAAGAGTGGCTTAGAAGTGCACAAGGTCCCCTTTCAGTTCAAACCTGTCTGCCAGGGTCCCAGTAGAGGATGTGGCAGTCCTTTGTGTGAGGGCAGGCTACTGTCTTTTGACATGCAAGTGCCAGACCCTCCCAGCCCAGGAAGACCCATTCAAAATGCAGATGTGTGCAAGTGAGAGTATCCTGTGTTCGGGGTGTGTCTGAGTGAATGCACAAGGGAGCTGTCAACTAAGTCCAGCCAGATGTGGATTTTAAGGCACAGAAGGATTTAAGTGCAGAGAAATGCTCACTTTCTAAAAGTGGCATTTCTAAAATAGTAATATTAAATCCAACTTCACCAGTCAGCAGGATTTTGTATCACCATTCTGGCCATACTGAATATGACCTTCCTACTCCTTTCTGATCAGCAGCTACCACTCAAACAATGCATGAGTGCAGTCACAATGTGAACCTATGAAGGGAGCAGGCCTCACAGCAGTGTAAAAACGAATTTAGGAGTTTATACTACCAGGATATGTAAACTACACCAGTACATGTCCTGCCTTTTGCCTACACAGCACCCTGACCTATGGGTTACTTAGGGCACACCTTAGGGGAGCCTTACATGTAGCAAAGGAGGAGTTTAAGGCTTGGCAAGTACTTTTACAGGCCAAGTCGAAGTAGCAGTGAAACTGCACACACAGGCCTTGCAATGGCAGGCCTGAGGCATGGTTAAGGGACTACTTATGTGGGTGGAATCATTTAATCTACAGGCCCGGCACATTGTGTGCACTTTACCGGGGACTTATAAGTAGATTAAATAAGCCAGTTGGGTGTGAACCAATGTTACCATGTTTGAATGGAGAGAGCATATGCATTTTAGCACTGTGTAGCAGTGGTAAAATGCGCAGAGTCCTAAAACCAGCAAAAACAGGGTCCAATAAGTGGAGGGAGGCAGGCAAAAAGTTAGGGGTGACCACCCCCTAAGGCTGTCGGGTCTAACAGTCGAGAAGTAATATACACACTTTTGTAGCAAATTTACATTCTGAGTTTGTGAACAGCAAAAAGAATTAAACTTACTCAAAAGTGTAACATTCAACCATTTTCCTCAAAATGTTAAAAACTGGTATTTGTATAAATTGTACTTTTAGAGAGTTTTCTTAGTAAACAACTGCATGCTAAGGAGTCCTTCGTTTCAGTTGTGGTTGCTCACAGAGTTCGCAGCTGGGGAAGAATTAAGTAAAATGGTACAATAATTTGATATTATTACTGAAAATGAGCCTTGATCATAGCCTGTGCCCTTATTACTGAATCTTCATTCTCATTAATGCACACCAAATTATTGTTATTTGTGAGAGTAAATGTGCCTGCATTCCATTTATCAAATTTAAGTGATTGTGATGCTTTAGCAAGCTTAATACAAAGTTGTTTGTTTGCAGCTGTTCGTAATATCTGAATTCAATATTCAAAACTAATGTTGAGTTGTTACAAGCATTAGCAGTACTCATTAAGATATGTTTTGCATCCTCAGGAAAGCTGAACAGCTGAAGAGATCCGCGAGAGTAAGCTGTATTTTTTCTTAAATTAACAACAAAGTCAATTATTTTGAAATGTGAGCGGGATTGTGTGCACATTTCTTCAAGCTGTGGTAATGATTCATAATTTATATTCATGTTGGGAACATTAATTAAGCGAAAACATAATATCTGGAGAAAAAAATGGATTCCACTAAATCATCATTTGAGAAGTCTAGACTATAACACTTCAGCACCTACCATCAAGCAAAGAAAAAGTGTAAAAAACACACACAATGTCTCAGATAGAAGTTTGCTAAAATGCGAAATGAACATGTTTCTCAAACTGTTAGCTCTTTGACAACAGCAAAGCCAAAATTTCCATACGATCGCAATTTGTGTTTAGTGATCAAGTATTTGGAAGGGATGTGGTTAGGAAATCCCTTCCAAATATTCAGCAGTTGCAAAACATTAACTTTTTACCAACACCTCAAGGGTTTTTATAACCATGGTGAAACAAGCGATTTTTAAGAGGTGGCAGTGGTTCTAGAGCTCACTGCCTATTCCTACAACATGAGACTTAAATCTTCATTTAATTTTTGAAACACATCCCATTTTCATTTGAGGAAAATGGCCTGCAGGCCACCATCCCTGTAATGGCTGCAATTCCTAACAGCTCACAAACTGCAACCTACCTCTTTAATATTGATGAGGAAGGTAGATTTGCAACCCACTAGGAGTCGAAATGAAACTCGATGCGTTTCATACATTAGGAATAGTATTTTCCTAATTCCAATTTGAAGAACATTTCAATTACATAATAACTATTCCTAAAATGTGTTCATATGACCTATGTCCCTATGATTTTCTAGTACTGTATTGCCTCACTGACTCCTACATTAGTTTTTGATAATGAGCTAATTCAAGATTTAAAGGAGCATTAGTTCAGTTGCATATCATTAGGGTATACCGCCCACCAAACTTGAGTTCCCCCAGTTATTTAGAGGGAGGAAGTGCCAAGTTTTTCATGGTGGAGCCTCAGGTATTATGGTCAAGAAAACATCTTGACCCTGCTGTCAGAGCCACCAAGATGCAGTGGCAGTTGCCTTATCCCTGTGTTTGGATAGATCTCCATACACATATATGTATATTATAGTAACAGATAGTTTTGAGGGATATGGGGTTTGACTGGAAATTGGGTAATACGTAGTACTAAATAGGAGGGGTTAAGGGAGAAGTAAGTAGTAGGTAAGAGAGGGTTGGAGGGTTAAAGAGGAGTTTAGGGAGGGGCATGCACCCACCGTCAAAAGATTATGCCCATTCCTATTCACAAACTGCACTTCTAAAGTTAGTAAAGCTATACAGTTAAAGGGACCCCAAGAACAATAGTAAATGCACTCTAGCTCAGAGCTGGAGTAAGAGCAGTACACACATTGCCAATCATTAGTACTGCAACTAGTAAAGGGGATTATTTTTCCCTTACAAAATAATAGAGGTAGGGACTTGAACTAAAGCCCCACAGGAAATACAGTTAAATTAAATTAATTGATTTTTACAATTAAAAAGATATAAATACATTCAATGTAATTTAAAAATAATAACTGAACAAATTTGGCATAAGATTATGGCGGTCATTACAACATTGGCGGTAAAAGCTGCTTACCCCCATGCAGAAGACTGCCAACACACCGCCGCGGCCGCGGAAAACCGCCACAGCTATTATGACCCACATTTCGGAATCCGCCAAAATTCAGACACCCACACAAGTCCGCTACACCAAAGGTCAGTGATAAACTGGCGAAAACAAAACCGACACCGTCACGCCAACAGAAATACGCCCCCACTATCACGACACACGAATCCATGCCGCGGTCTTTCAACCGCGGTATTCCATTGGCAGTACACACCGCTGCGCTCAAAATACACACACATTTACAAAACACAACCACATTGGACTATTCAAAATACACACACCTGATACACATACACACACCACTCCCACACACCCAACACAATATAAAACACACACCCACATCACCCACAAACCCCTACGACCCAAAAATTCTGAAGGAAGGCCAGAGAGAGACACCACCAGCAAGAACAACAGCATCCACAGACACACAATACCATCACCCACACAACTTCCACGCACCTCACACAATACACCACAACATATCAGCACACTGATCACCACACAATCCACCCCACACATCACCTACACAACCCCATGGCACGGCAAAGACAGCCCAGGTTCCCGGAGGAGGAGCTCAGGGTCATGGTGGAGGAAATCATCCGGGTAGAGCCAAAGCTATTCGGAACACAGGTGCAGCACACCTCCATTGCACGGAAGATGGAGCTATGGCGAAGAATAGTGGACAGGGTCAACGCTGTGGGACAGCACCCAAGAAATCGGGAGAACATCAGGAAGAGATGGAACGATCTACAGGGGAAGGTGCGTTCCGTGGTCTCCAGACACCACCTGGCGGTTCAGAGGACTGGCGACAGACCCCAACCTCCTCACCCAAAACTGACAACATGGGAGGAGCAGGTCTTGGCGATTCTGCATCCTAAGGGCCTCGCAGGAGTAGGCGGATGAATGGACTCTGGTAAGTCAAAGCTTAACTATTACATCCCCCACCCAACCTGCATGCTATCACACACCCCCACCCTCACCCCCAGCACCCCAACTCCTCACATATGTCCCAACATCACAAAAACACACATCCCAACACCAAGTCCTGCATGCAACAACAGAGCATGAACAGTCATCACTAAAGCATGCCCACTGCACATACCCATACAACCCCTTAACCTGTTCTGTGCCTTGGACGAGATGATCTCGTCCAAGGCTACAGTTCCCCTGTGCCTTGGACGAGATCATCTCGTCCATGGCACAGGGGGACTTGGGGGAGCGCTAGCGTGCCCCCGTGCACCCCCCTCCCCCCCAAGCCGGGGATGGAAGGGGAAGACCTTCCCCTTCCACCCCGACCCCCCCACCACCCCCTGTGACATCAGCGCGCGCGCGTGCGCTGATTAGTGTCTGTCTTTGTTGGCGGTTTCCACCACGTCGTAATAAAAATAAAAAAAATTCTGCCGGCCTGTTGGCGGTCTTACAGCCGCTTTTACACTGACCACCAGGGTTGTAATGACCACCTATATCTTTTATGACAAACCTGAATCCTCCTTTGAATGCGTCATTCCACAGATATTTCAACAAATATAGGCCCTCTTTATGACATTGGCGGTAAATCCCACTTACTGCCATGCTGACTGCCGCCAAGATAGCACGGTGATGGCGGATATCCGCTTACCATATTATGACACACACATACCAATCCATCACTATACAGCCACAGACACAAGTCCACCACACCAAAGGTCAGTGATAAACAGGTGGTATCAAAACCCACACCGTTACGCCAACAGAACAACACCCAAAACATTATGACCCATGAATCACCATGGCGGACATTCAATAACAGTAAACTATTGACGGTACATACCGCCGCGCTCAAAATACAAACACTCAAACAAAACAACACACCTGACAACCATACACACACCACACCCACACAACCACACCACTATAAAACACACACTCACATTACCCACGACCCTTTACGAATACAAACAATTGCCAACGGAGAGAGAAAGCAAGAGCACACACACAACCAGAGCCACATACCACCATCACCCATACACCACCCACGTACCTCACAACACACACCCCAACACATCACCCCACACACCGTCACACACACCACCCACACTACACCCCTGGCACCACAATAACACCCCAGATTCTCTGAGGAGGAGCTAAGGGTCATGGTGGAGGAAATCATCCGGGCAGAGCCTCAGCTATTTGGAACACAGGTGCAGCAGATACCCATTGCTAGGAAGATGGAGCTATGGCGGAGGATCGTGGACAGGGTCAACACTGTGGGACAGTACCCAAGAATCAGGGATGACATCAGGAAGAGGTGGAACGACCTACAGGGGAAGTTACGTTCCATTGCAGCAAGACACCAACTTGCTGTAGAGAGGACTGGCGTGGACCCCAACCCCTTCCCCCACAACTAACAACATGGAAAGAGCAGGTCTTGGCAATCATGCATCCTGAGGGCCTGGCAGGAGTAGGAGGAGGACTGGACTCTGGTAAGTCAACTCTATACTATCACCCCCCTACCTGCATGCCAAACATACCCCCACCCTCACTCCCATTACTCCACCACCTCCCACACCCCACCACCACAACCCACTCATCCCAATACCAAGCCCTGCATGCTCTAATAATGCATGGACACCACTTACAGACCTGCATGGACACCTATCACTAAAGCATGCACACTTGATGGAAACAGCTAGCCCACCAAATAACAACTCACACAAGGCAAAGCTGCCAGGGCAATAACAACCTTAGAGGGCAACCCACCCATGCACAATATGTCACACACAGAAACAATAACACTGCATTTACATTCCCTCAGGTATCCCAGCCAATGTCACTGGAGAGGAGGTGCCAGCAACATCCAGTCCCCCCACAAAAGAGTCCCACAGTGATGACAGCGACTCTGCTCGCCTGAATCTGGATGACCAACCTGGCCCATCAGGGACCTCCGGACAGTTGTTTATCCAGGCACAGTCTCACACCACCACAGAGCAGCCCCCCTCAGGAAACACCACCACAGCACCCACCCAGGGGGCCCATACCTCTGTCCCCAGGACATGTCAATCAGCAGTGTCTCCACACTAAAAAGACCCCAGGGCACACCACAAACCCAAGACAATTAGGGACCTGGCTTCAGTGGCAATGGGCACAGTTCAGGGGATTCAGGCACAGCACAATAGGGACACTGGGAGGACTGCTGTGTGCTAGGGGTAGGACAGGACCAGGGAACCGACTCTCCGGAAGGCACTCACCAAGATCCTGGGAGCACACCAACATTCCCAGGATACGCTGGGCCAGATCATGGACAAGTTGCAGGAGAACATGCAGATGCAGGAGGGACAATACCTGAGGATCAGGGAGGATTTGAAATCCATTAACACCACCCTGGTCTCCATTGCAGGGGTGCTGACAGACATGGGCAACCTAATGAGGGAGGCAGTGTCACACCAGCGGACCCCTGCCACTAGCTAGACTACTGAACAGCCCTCCACCTCCGCTGCCGCTAGTGGACAGGAGGCCCCGCCACAGGTCCAACAGGCCACCAGCACCCCTCCCCCTGCAGAAGGTGAACCACCCCGCAAGCGTTCCCTGCAAACCAAGCAGAAGCCAGAGACTATTGCCAAGACCCTCACCAGGAAATTATACTCTCCTGATTGGCATCTTGTGTCCCACTCTGTCACCCTGTCGACCTTGAACTGCCATTGCTCCCCTTCCTAAGCCCCCTTGGACAATGCACCTGTGCTACCAATAGACTGGACTCTAACCTGGACTTTCCGCCATCATCCCCCAGCCCATTGCACTTCTTCATTTTCTTCATAGTACTTAAATAAACTCACTTTGAAAAAATACAAGTATGGATTATGTCAAATGATTTAAGGATGTATTCATGTAACAAGGTTTAAACATTGCAATTCAAATATACAGTAATGTATATGTAGGAAAGTCCTGTAGTTGGCTGCAGTGAACAAACCAGGAGCAATAGTGGGGCACCAGCAGCTGCAAAAAGAGTTGCCAAAGGGTACAGTGAGTGGGCATAGAAGTGGGAATTCACATCCTGCCAGTGACAAAGAAAATCTAAATAATAACAGTAAAATGTGAAGTAACACTGTCTTACCTGTGTGTCATTGGAAGTATTGTCTGATCTCTGCAGTTCTGTTGTCCTCATCTTCATCCTCTGCCTCCTCATCCTCACTGTCCACAGGTCCACTGCTGCCCCACAGCCATCTCAAGCCTCCTCCTCCTGCAACAAAAAGGCACATGTGTCTCAAGGCAAGGTTGTGCAACATACAGCATGCCACAATGATCTGGCAGACCTTCTAGGGTGAGTAGCACAGGGATCCACCTGTTAGATGGAGGCACCGAAACCTCACCTTCAGGAGGCCAAATGTACGTTCAATCATCCTTCTTGTTCGCCCATGTGCCTTATTGTAAGTTTCCTCTGCCCTTGTCCTGGGATTCCTCACAGGGGTCAGTAGCCATTAGAGGTTGGGGTAACCAGAGTCACCTGCAAATATTGAGGGACAACTGTTAGCCACACACTAACCCCTATGACCCACACCATACCCACACACCAACATCCAATGGGTGGGAACCAGGGCTCACCTATTAGCCACACCCTGTGCCTCTGGAGTTGGGCTATCACATTTGGGATGCTGCTATTCTTCAGGATAAAAGCATCACGCACCAACCCACGATGGTCCATAAAACACACCATCTGCACATTCATCGAATTAAAACTTTTTCGATTTCTGAAGACCTGTTCATTTCGCCGGGTGGTGGACAAATGCTATATGTGTTCCATCAATAGCTCCAGAAATGTTGGGGATATGTAAGCATTGCATAGAAGTCAGCCTTCACTGTGGCCAAATCCTCCACCTGGGGGGAAAACAACGTTGCTGCACAAGTGTTTTATCAGGGCAGACAACACTCTTGTTAGCACTATTGAGAACATTGGCTGTGACATTCCTGCTGCCAATTGGAAAGAACTAGTTGCCAAGAAATGGAGCACAGGAAGGACTTGCACACGAGGGGGGATCCCATTTGGATGACAGATAGTAGATATCAGGTCAGCTTCTAATTGGGCACACAGCTCTGTGATTGTGGCCCTCTCCAGTCTGTAGGTGAGGATGATGTGCCTGTCCTCCATTGTTGCCAAGTCCACCAGGGGTCTGTACATGGGGGATGTCTCCATCTCCTATTCATCTGCAGCGGTTGCAATCTATGCGGCAAAAGAGTGAGGAACCGGTCATTATCTGTACATTGTAACCACTACAGTTCAATGCATGATGTGATTTTCATAATTTATTAGTGACATATGTCCTGAATGTACAATTGTGAACTGTGACACAGTTAGGATCCATGGCCTGCCCCCCCGGAAATGGCGTCTGCCTAGGCTGTATGAAGGTACAGGTGAAAGTGAGGTAATTCCACTGACATTGTGCGCCGTTGCGGGAGGCGGTTGATAACCTCTGTGCAACTCCTCATTGGTCATCATTGAGCCCTACGGGCTACAGTGGCAAATGGTGATGTACGCCGGCGGTGCCGGTATGCACCGACGAGGATGTCAATGCCATTTTCTATCTGTACACTCACTTGCTATCTGACCTTCAACAGAAGAGGACCTACACTGCATGTGCTGCTGTGACCTGTGTCTGGCCCCTACCATGGCTCGTGTGACTGGGTAAAGGGCCCCTGCCTTCACCTCAGCGGTGTTGGAGTGACTGGTGGATGGGGTCCTAACCCAGTCCGGACTGCTGTATGGGCCTCCGGGCTAACAGGTGAGTATTCTGTGAGCACGATGCATGGGGCATGCATGCATGGAGTGCCATGTGTGAAGGCCTTGCGTTGGGGGCGGTTGGTGGTTGAGCCCTGGGCAGTGTGCAGCATGTATGCTGGGCCATGTCTGTGCTTAAGGGGAATGGGAAGGGATATGGTGGGCCATAAGTGTAACAGGCAGCATGGTCTGATTAATACCTTTCCCTGTGTACATTTCCTCTGCAGGTCAGCGCCCATCAAAAGAAGGGTATATGGCGAGCCTTCGCCAAGGACGTGCGGACCCTGGAGGTCTACGTCAGGCGGAGCACCCACCTTCGGAAACGGTGGGAGGACCCGAGGCGCTGGGCAAGGAAGATGGCGAAGGTCCAGCTAGGGATTGCCTCCCAACGAGGAAGGGGTGCCCGTCGAGCCCTGACCCCCCTGATGGCCCGCATACTGGTGGTGACCTACCAGAGCTGGATGGGTGCTTGGGGGCATCACAGCAGCCACAAGGGGGTGAGTACAGTGCCCATCATTACAACTTAGGCCTGGTGGGGTGGTATTCGTGTAGTGGATGTGTGTCTGTGGGTGCCCATAGGCCAGGCCTGACATTGCAGAGTAGGTCCCATGTTGGGCAGGGTTCTGATGTGATATTCCTCCTACCTAGCTTGTAGGCATCCATACTGGGCAGGGCTGTGTGGGTCCGAGGTATGCTGCATTTGGTGGTATGTGTTCCTCCCCATGCCCTGGTGACTAGCATTATTAATGGTAGTGCATTGCCTAGTGCGTAGGGCTGTCCCATGTTTTAAAGGGTGCTGTGTACGCCAACGGTAGTGTTGGTGCAGCCATTGACCCAGGGTTTTCTTTGTCTCGCCCCCTCTTTTTGTTTTGTAACCCTGTCCTTATGTGCATTAGCATCATCTGGCAGAGGAGCAATGGCACCAGCGACGGAGGGAGCACCATCCCACAGGACCCAGGAGGCAGAGTCCACTGACGGAGAGGGCACGAGTGGGACGGAGGTCGAGAGGAGCACCACGGCGGAGACTGGAGGGGAAAGATCAGACCTGGATACCTCTTCCGATGGAAGCTCCCTGGTGGTGTCGGACACCTCTGTGCCCACCCCAACTATGGGTACAGCCGCCAACCCCGTACCAGCACTGCCCTCCCAGCAGCCCCTCAGTGAGTTTCCCGTGCCCACTCACCCAAGAGGGTGGGCATGTCCTTCATCCCAGGCACTTCAGGCCCTGCCCCAGTTTGCCCTACCGCCCTGAGTGAGGAGGCTATAGACCTCCTGTGATCAATCTCTGTTGGGCAGTCAACCATTGTGAATGCCATCCTGGGGATGGCAGCCCAAATTCAACAGTCCAATGCATTTCTGGTGGGCATTCACACTGACATGGCGGCCCAACAGAGATCAATCCAGGCTCAGGCCTCCTCTCTGATGGCAGCCATTGTCCCTTTTCCCCCCTCCAACTTCCTCTTTCCAATCCCATTCCCCTCAACCCCAACCTATCCCAAGCACACAGGCAGTCGAGCATGCACACAGGACAACACACAAGAGTGGCACAGGCAAACACAAGCACCACAATTCATCCCGCTGGCACTCACACAAACACCAGCCAGATGCAGACATAGCAACATCCACTGCCTCCTCTGTGTCCCCCTCCTTCTTGTCCACCACCTCCCTCCCAGTTGTGTCTACACTCACACCTGCATGCACTACATCCTCATACACTAACACCATTACCACCACATCTAGCAGAACACACACCTCACTTGAGGACACCATCCCGAAATCCATGCCCACGTCCCCTGTGTCCTCCCCCACTCTCCCTCCTCCCAAGGTACACAGATGCAGAAACTCAGACACCCAACAGCCATCCACCTCACAACAGCATCCAGCCCATGCACCTGCACCCAAACACTGCAGAGAGACACCTCCTACAACCACTTCCTCTTTCTCCACTCCCAAACCTACTCCCTCTTCCCACCTCAATGTCCCTAAGAAGCTTTTGCTCTCCACCGATGACCTATTCCCTACCCATCCTCCCCTCATCCTTCTCATCTGGCCAGGGTGTATAAAACCCAGGCAAGCACCTCAGCCACCAAGTCCACAGCCCAGTAGTGTCACAGCAACTCCTGGTGGGAAAGGATCCCGGGCACCAGGCAGCCACACGGAAAGGGTGCCTGCTCCAAGTGCTGCCAGGAAGGGCAAGGAGCCACCCCCAGCTGCTGATAGGAAGGGAAAAGTGCCACCCCCAGCTGCTGTAAGGAAGGGAAAGGTGCCACCCCCGGCTGCTGTAAGGAAGGTAAAGATGTTACCCCCAGCTGCTGTAAGGAAGGGCAAGGAGCAATCCCCAGCTGCTGTCAGGAAGGGGAAGGAGGAATCCCCAGATGCTGCCAGGAAGGGCAAAGTGCCTGCACCAGCAGGCAGAAAGGACAAGGGGCCTGGTCCTGGGACTCAATCTGAGCCCACACCACCAACCATGCTGGTGCAGCCGTCGGAGGCTGCAGGGGATGGGTTGGATCCTCCCCCCACCACCAGCTCCACCAGCAGCACCGTCACCAGCACCACCACCAGCAGCAGCAGCACCAGTGGGTAGCAGTCCGAGGCTGCAGAGGATGGGCTGGAACCTCCCAACAGCACCAGCTCCATCAGATACACCAGCAGTACCACCACCAGCACTACCACCAGCAGCACCACCACCAGTCAGCAGCTGTCTGAGGCTGCAGAGGATGGGCTGCTGCCTCCCTCCGCCACTACCAGCAGCAGCACCACCACTGCCATCACCGCCGGCGGACAGTGTGTAGTCCTTCAATGGGCTATAGTGCGGGCTGCACCTGCAAATCCTGTGAGTATGACACCCAGCTGAGAGACTGTGACCTTGCACTCCCAAATATCCGCATCACTGGGCCTGATGCCCCCTTCGAAGACACCCACTCACCCCATCCTCCCCAGGATGAATATCACAGGGCACAAAGCCCCCTTCAGAGCCAGTGGGCGAGTTACCCACACACCCCTTCCTCCTAAGGATGAAAATCACAGGGCACGAAGTCCCCTCCAGAGCAAGTGGGCAAGTCACCCACTCACCCCATCCTCCCCAGGATGAAAATCACAGGTCACAAAGCCCCCTCCAGAGCCAGTGGGCAATTCACCCACTTGAGAGACTGTGGCCTCGCACTCCCTAGGACAAAAAGCAATGGGAATATTGCCCCCTCCTGAGAATGTGGGCATGTGATCCACTTGAGAGACTGTGGCCTTGCACTCCCCAAGACCAAGCACAGGGCATGTTGCCCCCTCCAGAGAATGTGGGCAAGTCACCCACTTGAGAGACTGTGGCCTTGCACTCCCCAGGACAAAGAGCAATGGCATGTTGCCCCCCAGATAATGTGGGCAAGTCACCCACTTGAAAGACTGTGGCTTTGCACTCCCCAGGACCAAGCACAGTGCATGTTGTCCCCTCCAGAGCCAGTGGGCAAGTCACCCACTTGAGAGACTGTGGCCTTGCACTCCCCAGAACAAAGCACAGGGCATGTTGCCCTCTCCAGGACCAGTGGTGTTGTTCCATCTTCCGGCTGAGGTGTCCCCTGTTCCCCATCCACCTGAGGTGCCTGCCTATTTTCAAACTGATGCCCCTGCAGTGTTTTCTCTGTGTTGTTGCAGAAGACAAGTGGGTCCTTGGACTTTGTAATGTGACCCTATGGTCCACGAACATTGAGGACTGGGCAGTGTCCCTTAATTTGTAAATATGCATATAGTTTTGGATTTGGATGCACGTATTACTACTATATTTGTCTTATTACACTCACTTTGAACGATTGGTGTTGTCCTTGCATTTTTCCTGAGGGGTACGGGGTAAATATGTTATGTCATTGCATCTGCTTGTGTGTATGGTGTTGGTTGTGTTGGGGGGGGGTGTTGCGTGTTGCCTGATGAGTTTGTGCTAGACGGCTGTACTCACAGTTGTCGCCTTCGCTGGCGTTGATGTTCGTGGTGGAGCAGAATGTAGAAGATCATGGGGAAGACATGCAGCTCGGGCTCCATGGCAGGGTGGGTCTGCCCTCAGTCTCCAAAGGTGACTAATTTCCCTTCTGTACACTGTTTCTGCCAGGCTTTTGATGTTGTTGGTAGCGCTCCGGAAAAAGTGGCAGATTCGTGCCTCATAATACGGTGGGAGGAACATTGACTTCCACCTGGCTGTAGTCAGCTACCGCCATGGTGCCTGTTGTATCTGCTCTGGCGGTCGGTGTGTTAAAGTGGCTGTCTCTCTGAGCTGTTTCCGCCATGGTCATAATTTGGCTGTATTTACCGCCAGCCTGTTGGCGGTATTACCGCCGCTTTACCACCGACCGCCAGGGTTGTAATGAGGGCCATAATTTCTAATTTTGGAAGGGCACACATATTAGTTTCAAAGCATTAAACACCAAAAAGTTTGTTAAGGACTCCACAATGTTAGCTCTTGTATTATGGAATAAATGATCTCTTTTACAAAGAGTTATGCTAAAATGCATTACTAAGCATAAGAATTCAAAATGTCTGTTTTTTGTCATATTCATGCCCAGCTGACTGGGCTGGCCAAGCTTTATTGCAGCAGGACAAGGACAAGAACACATATCCTTTACTGGGAGGCAGTCATAAAGACTTCCCACTTCCAGTGAAGAGGAAGAAACAACCATAAGAAGGAGGAGTGCATCTTTCCAGAGTCAAACCCAATCTCTCACCAAAAGACTCTCAGCACTGTCACATGCATGGAACTCTATTTTGCTCCCATCTAGCAGGAGCAGGAGAAAAATGCTGTTCCTACTCGGGCAGGAGCAAACAGTAGTGCTGGCTGTTGCCAGCACACAGTATGATGACTGGGGAGTTATATGGGGCTGTGGGGACCTCAGGGTTTCCCCATGACCTACAATTTACTGATATGTGGGTGCCCCAAGTGTGAACCAGGGCACCCGGTAGAGGTCTCGTTGGATGGGGTCCCCTGGACTGTTAAGGCTTGTGGAAGGGGTGCGCGCCCCCTCCCCTTCATTTTATAATAAAGGTCTTGGGGAATGGGGTCCTTGGCTTGAGGATGAGGACTTGCATCCCCCACCTTATTTTTTTAATAAAGGCCCCTGGGGAAAGGATTTGCGTGCCCCCTCCTTTTATTAAAAAAACAAGGCCCCAAGGAATGGAGTCTCTGGGGCCTGTAAAAGCTTAGGGGAGGCACATGCCCCTTTCCCCTTCTATAAGTAATGTACAAACCTCTGTGATGAGCACTGGGACACCCACAGTAACATTTTTTAAGTGAATAATGAATGAGAGGTGGAAGCCACTCTTAAATTATTCACTGCTTTTGCAAGGGAGTTATTGTTATATATTTTTTTTAGCTTAGTGGTGCACCTAGAATAGGGAAGGACATCATCAAGCCTTTTTTTTCTACATTTTAGGGGGCTGCAGGGAGTTCACCAGCCTTTTCCCCCACTGTGCCATTGAAAATGAAAAAACAGTAAGCCTCCTGGATCATTGAGCTAGACCCCCAGGAGCACTTTCCATATTTTGTAAAGCTCTCCTAGCGCCAGCATAGGGCCCTTAAGCTGTAGTGCATGGCACACTTCTTGTTGTTTTTATGATTACATTTTTCTGGGCTGAACAATTTTAAAAGAGAGACTGGTGATTAAATATATTAATCATCTATTTATGTTGACATTTTTCACCCACAAAATGTAAAAAGAAAGAGTCGTAGAGTTTATAAAAAACTTTATAACACATTTATATGATAATCAATATTATTAAACATTGCACTGTTGCATAAGCACACGCGTGGTATAGGGTTGGCTGCTCACAGGGTAGGCCATGTGGCCAAACTCATGCAGGAACAGGGGATTGGCTGTCTTAGGGCCCTGAACATTGTGATGATTGGCTATCTGCAAAAGCTTGTCTGCAGACTAATGACTCGATTATGAGGACGCCAGCTTCTTGGTGGCGGTCAGACTACTGTAGTTGTGACAGTCTAACTGCAGACCCGTCATCCGAGCGCCATTACCTCCAGGATCTCAGAAGTCAGTGCCGTTCTGTTGATTACAACCTTGTGCTCCACCAGCCTTTTCATGGCAGTCTGACCATTTGCGTTTCTAATCCACATGTTAATTTTCTCATCAACAAACCAGAGGTACTGAAATCTATGCTTGTGACATTAGGATCAGAATTGGCTGCATATACAGTTATTTTCCCATTTTATCTAGTAATTTGGGCATCATTTTCACCTATATTGGAACACATGTTAATTTTTTAAATACTGTCAGGGAGAAGATTATTATGATTTTCTGAAAAGCTACTGCCTTGGTGAAGAATTAAAATAATTATTTTGTGTTGCTATAGGACGGTGTTTGGTCCAAATATCTTTTAAAAAATAGAGCAATGCTAAAATATTTTGACAAGAATATCAGGATGTCAACCATAATGTGGACAGTAATATCATAGATAAGAATATCATTTTAAGTTTTGTTTTTTATATTGTTGTATTAAATATTGTTTTTATGTGTTTTATATATGTATTATAATATATTTTGTTTTAATTTAGGTGGTTGTTAATTAGTTTTATTAGGGTGTTTATTGGAAGAATTTATGTAAATTGTGAATTTATTGATTTTTATTATTGTGTATGATAACTTTTATGTTTTTGTTTTATAGTAACAGAATGTTGTTTTTAAGGGAATAGGGATGGTGAGATTTTCAAAATGTATATATTTATATTTGATTGTATGTGTATTTTTTATTACTAAACAATTTGAATTGTTAATACTTTCAAAATGATTGGTGTTATTTATAAAATAGGTAAATTATTTAAAAAGGTTGTTTTCCTAAGCCAAAAATAAAAAAGTATGCATTTAATTTAAAAATAATTTTAGTTAGGTATGAATATTTGAATAATTAGAATATTTAAATTAAGATATTATAATGTAAATATTCAGATACAAGTCATATAATTATATATTTAAAAAAATGAAATTCATAAATATATTTGTATACAAGTTTTTTGAAAAGTTATACTTTATATACTTTTTATATGTTGTGTTTAAACATTGTTTTATGTTAAGTGTAAAAAATGGAAAAATTATTCTTGCTATGTAAACTTTGAATTCAATAAGACACGTAGTTGGGAAAGTACACAATTTTTTAAAATGTTTAAAATATCCATTTTATAAATGTTTATTAACTTTAATCATATTTTTTTGTTATATAGTTATATTTTAGGAGTTTATAAATTGTCTTCATATCTCTCTCTCTCTCTCTCTCTCTCTCTCTCTCTCTCTCTATATATATATATATATAAACAAACTTCAAATACTCGAAGTGAACTCATGTGGCCCGAGAGGGGTGGTGCGAAAACCGGCACGAGCAAGCCGGTAATTATGATTCACCAAAACAAAAAAGAAAAAAGTAAAAATCGCACGCTCAGGATTCAGGGCAAGTGAAAACAGTGTTTAATCAAAGCACAACGCGTTTCGGCTGACACAGCAGCCTTGGTCACGGTGACCAAGGCTGCTGTGTCAGCCGAAACGCGTTGTGCTTTGATTAAACACTGTTTTCACTTGCCCTGAATCCTGAGCGTGCGATTTTTTCTTTTTTCTTTTTTGTTTTGGTGAAATATATATATATATACATATATATATATATATATATATATGTTCATATTTTTTTTTCATTTTACTTTTGTTTATTAGTAAACATGTATAATGTAATTTTTTATGTAATTGAAAAATATTTAATATGTTATTGGTTCATGTTAAATATATACATTTTTTTTTTTAACATTATGCTAGAAGTAATGTTTTATTTTATAAATAAATATTTATTATAATTTTACTTTAGAGTATGTAGTTTGTATGTAACTCTTTTAGTACATACTACCTGCCTCTATTTGGATTTGATTAGAGATGGAGTAGTACATGTTAGCTATTTAGTACTTAACATTTTCTCTAAAATGGTTTAAGCTGGAGTGGGCATAGTAAATGTTATCTTTTTAGTGTCCAGCACTATGCCAAAAATAGGATATGTTGTACTGGGTATATGTGTGTGTGAGAGCCTTCAGCTGTTTAAAATCATCCTCAAAATGGTTTAGAATGGAATAGGAACAATAAATGTAACCATTTTAGTGTCCCATACTTGTGTTACAATGGGTTTATATGCAGCAGGAGTAGTTAATGCACTTTAATTAGTGTCTCAGATTCTCAGAAAAGTATTTGACATAGGAGTTGGTTGTAATATCCCATGTTTATGTTTAGACTTTTTTATTATAATAAACAAACATAGCATAATTTGTCATTTCTATTTTTTCTCATATTTATTTATAGCATATATATTTTTTTTATCGTATATAATGGTAATGAAATAAAATATTGATATATCAATAACGTTTTAATACAATTGTACTACAACTTTAATATTAAATAAACCATGCAAATTATAATCAAACACTTTTGTATTCTGTATATTTTCCTATATTTTTTTCAATTGTTTAAAATTTGTAATACATTAATACACATTAATACACTTCAAAATGTAGTAGATAATAAATAATTGTATATTTATATGTAATTTTTTAATGTATACTCTACCATTTGTTCACATATTTAAAAAATACTTTTTACATGTTTAACACTTTTTAATTTTTTTTACATGTTTTAAACTTCTTTTTATATATCCCCATTGTTTGCTTTTGGGAGATAGGGCCTTATTATGAGTTTGGCAATGTCAGTGGCACCCCCTGAGTGTATTACTATAGTGCTGAGTTGGGGGGCCCCTGGACTTCCCGTACCGTGGGCATGGGCAGTGCAGGGGACCCTCTGTTTCCCCTGGCACAGGCTTTCCACCAGCTTCTCATGACGGGCTGGTGGAAAGCTGAGTTATAATCAGCCAGACAGCGATGCATTCAACACCGCCCTGGCTGAGTACAACCCAGGCCGCCATCAAGCTACCTTCCCAGCGGAGACAGTGGTTCCCTGGTGGGTCCTACATACATCTGTGTGTGAAATCTAAAAAGAAGTTTACTCATCTGGGAGTATATCATTTGTCACATGGAGGCCCTACTTCTGTAACGTCAAACACCAGCCCAGTGTTTACTTGCCCAAATATATCTGTTGGTGAACTCTCAAATAAAGTTTACTCATCTGGCAGTATACCATTTGTCAAGTGTCTGAAATTAGAGACCTTGACATGAGAGCAACTCCCAGGAGGCCTTGTTTCTTTAACTCTTTAACTCCAACTACCATCCCAATGTGCACATTCCTAAAAACATCTGTATGCAAACTCTCAAATAAAGTTTACTCACTTGGGAGTATACCAGTTGTCTAGTGTATGAAGTAGAGTGAGTGACCTGAATGCAAAGTGCAATAGGCCATGTTTCTGTAAGTCCAAGTAGTTTAGTTTAGTTTAGTTTTAAGGATTTATAAAGCGCGTAGTGACCTGAAGGCATCCCAGCGCTAAACCTAACCTGACCAGTGCTAGCAATAGGAGAATTCAGAGAGCTACCTACAGAAAAGAATGGTCTTGAGTTTTTTCTAAAAAGCAGTTCTGAGTGTTCATGACGGAGTTCAGAGGGAAGATCATTCCAGAGACGAGCGGCCTTGGTGGAGAAGGAGTTGGCCCCCCAGGCTCTCTTAGACCGCAAGATGGTCACAAGTCGAGAGGAGGAGGACCTTAGACTTCGAGAGGGGACATAAAGATATAGCCGCTTTCTAAAGAACATTGGACCCTTATCTTGCAGGGCTCTGTGAACAATGCATAGGGTCTTGAAATAAATACGCTGCTTAATAGGGAGCCAGTGAAGTATGGAAAAAGCAGGCTTAGCGGATAAATGTCTGGGAAGATTGACAAGAAGCCTGGCAGCTGCGTTCTGGACTGTTTGCAGCCTTTTTATGACATAAGCCGGGGCGCTGAGAAAAAGTAAGTTCCCATAGTCCAGACGGGAAAGGATCAGAGTTTGAACAAGGATTCTTCTGGCCATAGGGGGAAGAAGATTAAAGATTTTCCTAAGGACTCTTAAAATGCCAAAGCATGTAGAGGAAACTCTTTTTGCTTGAAAATCCATGGTCAGGCGAGAATCCACCCAAAAACCAAGGCTTTTTACCTGGTCCTTGGGAGGAGGAAGATTGTTGAAGGCCTCAGAGTATAGTGAAAGGGGAGGGGCTGGGGGGGCATTGCCTAGTACAATGACTTCTGACTTTCCATCATTAAATTTAAGCTTAGACTGGATCATCCAAACTCCAATGTCTTTCATACAACACGAAAGGTTGGCCGCCGACGAATCCCCAGAACTAGATAGTGACACCACAAGTTGAGTATCGTCGGCATAGGTGACCAAAGACAGATTGTAGGGAGCGATCCCTTTAGCCAGCGGGGATAGATAAACATTAAAAAGAGTTGGACTCAGGGAGGAGCCCTGAGGAACTCCACAAGTCAATGGAAAGATATCAGAGAAGTAGGCTCGGTCCAGGACTTGAAAAGATCTACCTATGACGAAAGCGGACAGCCAGGACAATGCTAGGCCTCCTATCCCTAATTCAGAGAGCCTACAGCTGAGAAGGTTGTGATCCACCGTATCAAAAGCTGCGCTGAGATCAAGTAGAATCATGGCTACATGAAACCCTTGGTCCAGAAGTTGCCGGGCTGACTCCGTCACTGTAAGGAGGGCTGACTCCGTGCTATGATGGGCTCTGAAACCCATTTGAGTGGGGTGAAGGAGTTCATGGCTCTCTACCAACCCAATATTCACTTGCCTAAATACATCTGTTAGTGAACTCTAAAATAACATTTGCTCACCTGGGAGTATACCATCTGTCAACTGTTGGGAAGTAGAGTGAGTGACCTGACTTTAAGGCACAATAGACCCTGTTTCTGTACCTCCAAACACCAGCCATTGTCCACTTGTCCAAATATATATGTTAGTGAACTCTCAAATGAAGTTTACTCACCTGGGAGTATACCACTTGTCAAGTGTCGGGAAGTAGACGGAGTAGCCTAACCACAACTTCCAGGAAGCCCTCTTTCTGTAAGTCCAAACACCATCCCATTGTGCGCTTGCCTAAATACATGTTAGTGAACTCTAAAATGATTTTTACCCACCTAGGAGTATACTATTTGTCAAGTTTTGGGAAGTAGAGGGAGCGACCTGATAGCAACTCACAAGAGGCCCGGTTTCTGTACCTCGAAAGACCAGTGAAATGTGAACGTAGCTAAATACATCGGTATGTGAGCTCTCAAATGAAGTTTACTCATCTGGTTGTGGCTGTCTACCTAGCTCAATTCTGACCTGGTATCCCAAGATTAAACCATTGAGGACAGGAATGACATCTTGCCAAGTGTGTACACCAAGTATTTCAAAGGCCATAAGCTGCGTCAGGAAATTGATAGCAGGAGCAAAAACATTGACACAGCACTGTACACGATGACTACAGATATAGGTACAACAAAGTTGTGTGTTTACCTGTATCGCATCCAACTAGGCCTCCAAATGGTCAAATGCACATGTTGCCTCTCCACTGTGTTGTCTTCACTGTTGCTAAGATGTCGTTTTTATTCTCGCATCCAATGTTTACCTGATCAGCACATCTAATGAGCTGCTTGAGTCAAATAGTTTAGGCAAGCTTCACATGTCATGTCAAATACTCCTAAACCATGATAACATGGCACAGTAGGCTAAGGTACCACCTACTAATGTCCCTTGTCTCTAATTTCTGTAACACAAAACCTTTGGAGGTAAATGTCACACTTTAACAAATAACAATTTACCCTCTTACTCAACAGTTTGAGCTGGCTCAGCCTCTGGGCAGACCTCAACCACCAACCAGACTCACACTCCACCCTTTGATGAAGCCCTCAGTGAGGATGCTACTTCTGGACTTGTGGATGTGGAGGATGCCTCTGGCACATCTGGACAACTTGGTCAGACGGCAGTGAGTCTCATTGTGCCTACATAAAAGGCAACAACACCCCTCCAACCTGTGTACCTAGCACCATTCCAACCATCTTGTGCCCCCAAGTCCTGGATCCTGTGGTACAACACAATAATCCTGACACTGAGGGTCCAGGACCCAGTTGGAGAGGGCACCCTGTGCCAAAGTCACGTCATCTGGACATAGAGTACATAGAAGGGTTGACACTGGTAAGGCCACTGGTGCTGCTGCCGACCAGGATACCATCAGCCACATCTTGGGGGACTATCAGGAGTCCCAAGGAATGATGGGCCAGGTGTTAGCTGAACTCAGGGAAATGAAGTAGCTGCAGAGGGACATGATCCAAAAAAATGGATGACCACTATTCAAACAGATGCACCGTAACAGAAAACCTGAGCAGTGCTTATCAACCATCATCCACCCCTTCCTGTGGGACAAATAACTGAAGGCCAAATACATCTGTAGCAGCCAAAGGAAGTGAGGGTCTGCCAAAGGAACAACCACCTTTGAACACCCTTGCTTCTGCATTAGCTGATTCCCCTTGCAAGCGGGGACATTTTTGCAAGAATCCAAGGGATTCAGATGCAAGACACTCACCACTGCCAGCAAAAAAAACTCTTCCTTAGTGTCCTCTTTTGTGTGTCACACATACATTCAGTGGACTGATCCTGAACCACATTCCGGTTCCAAAGGGAGAAGTACTCTGGATTTTAGACTTCAAATGGTGTGGCATCTACTCCAATGCTTTAATTCGCCATGATTGACCCCTTCACTATACAGCTTTGTTTCCTTGTGTCCCAAATTATTTTTTCTATTAGCATTGTAATAAACGCACCAGACACAAACTCATTGTCTGCTGTCATACAATTTCCATTTTGCTATGTAGATATGTAAGACCATGTGAACCATATGATAAATATACATGCTACACATGCAAGCAGTGACATGTTGCATGTACAATGTGTTCAGCTCTGGATTGCAACCCTTACACACCAAAACAAACATACAAAAGTCTTATTTCAGAAGAGGTTTTGTTACATTTTTCAACACATAGGCTGGCAAGATGTCAGAAACATGGACATTCAGACATCACTATATCAGACTGTGTAGCCCATCACATCTACTGGTACAGACCCCCAGAATATTGTAGGAATGGACACATCAGGCATTGACATATTAAATAGGCAAACCTGGATATGGTTGATGTCATCAGCTGGAGCCATATCCTCTAGCTCTCCAAGGAAGCTCACTTCGCATACTGCAACACCCAGACAGATAGCAGTGCAACTGTCCCAGGGTCATTACAATCCAGTGATTCTGCATCTGGTAGTATGATACAAACAAATGTCAGTGATGTGCCACAGGCACGTTGGTCCACAATGATGAAGCACATTAACAACTACAAACAGTTCAGACAGAGAGTGTTTAGCCAATGTGAAGGGGAACTGACATGATTTTTGACATCAACAACATTTTTAATGACCACATGATGGCACACATGAAGCATCATGGCCACCACACAACAATGAACAAGTCCAACTCAGTATTCTGTACTTCCATCCTATCACTGTGCAAGCTGTCTTGACACAGGTCTTCTGTCCCCAAAGTCTGTGGTATACATTCCCAGGAACAATCCATGTCCACTTTGTATGTCCCAACAGCACACTATACCTGCCAACGTCACAACTCTGAAATGCCAAAATGAAGATCTGATGGTGAGGGTACCTGAACAAAGAATAAAACAAGGTGTATAGTTATGAAGCAATACATATGACACAAGTCACATAGCAAACCTCTAGAGAACAAAGTGCATTAGAAAAATCTGACACAAACAAAGCAATATCAACAAAATGCGAATGTGTCAAACTCTTTACCACCAAACACCCTTTGGCAGATTTTGCCTTAGCATTAACTCCCTAACTATTTCCAAAAAATACTATACACATTATCACAACTATGGTTCATTGAAAAGTCAAAGTAATGACATCTCATTACATACTTTCACTCACCACTATCATCTTCATTTGGCATTTCAGGATTCTTAACCCTTGGCACCGTAGGCTCCCTCTCCTCTGGGATGTAAGGGATATATACCTCTGCTAGGCGATGTTATGGAGCATGCAGCATGCCATGGTGATCTGACACACCTTCCCGGGTAAGTAGAGGAGGGCTTCCCCAGTCTTGTCAAACAGCAAAATCTGGATTTCAGGAACCCAAAATCCCACTCCACTGGCTCCCTTGTTCTTCCATGGGCCTCATTGAAGCAGACTTCCCCTGACGTAGTTGGATTCCTCAGCAGTGTCAACAACCAAGGACGGTTGGGACATGCTGAGTCTCTTGATGTCGAATGAGACTTAAGTGCCACAGTTAGCCACTCACTTAATGATTGTAGCTTCTGGCATTGCACATGCAAAATCAGGACAGATTTGACTTGCCAACCAGCAAGGCCCTCTCTGGTTGCAGGTGTGACATCAGCTGGGGTAGAGTGCTGTTCCACGTTACAAAGGAATCATGGGCTGAACTGGGAAACCGAGCACAGACATTTGATATGTAGAGATCTGACAAGCAGGCAACTTGCACCTTGATAGAATAGAAGTGCTTCCTGTTGCGATAGGTGTTTTCACTGGCCTGTGGTGGCCAAAAGGCAATATGTATGCCATCAGTGGCTCCCACCACAAGTGGGAGTTGGCCAAAACCATAGAAGTCAACCTTCACATTGGCTAAATCCTCACCTCTGCGGAACATCATATAGCTTTCAATGTGTTTCATCATAACTGATAGCCTGTCTCTTAACACACCACTGAACATGAGTTGGGACATACCACCAGATATGACCATTGTATATTAGAAGGACCGTGTGGCTAGGAAGTGTAATACTGGCATGGCTTTAACAATGGGTGTTATGCATGTTGTATTGGTGTTTTCAGGCATCAGATCTGGCTCCATCTGACAACATAAATCCACAATAGTTTGCCTATTGAGACAGAATGGTTTGATGATGTGACACCTCCTCCTTCACCAAGGGTACCAATCTGTGGAATTAAATGAATTAGAGCATTAGCCACTTTGTCCACACCAATATACATAATGAATAGGACTAAAATCATGTGATAAAGCATTACTGGCTGGAAATACATCACACCCATTACACATCAAAGCTGTATACTACTAGAGGGCCAAATGTGAGTCCCATGGTTGTATACACGTGTCAGCAGCATGGATTTGGGCATCACCCAATTACTTGTTGCTCATGTGTTCCTCAAAATGTATTGGTCTGTCCTGAACGCAAAACATACTACCACTGCCAGTGGACAGTGCATCACCGTAATATGCCATCCGTGACCAGCAACACACTACACTGGTGATTGTGTAGGAGAACCTATACAATAAGGCTGCTTTGGATTGTGATGATCAGACACATATATTGATGTTGTGATGCACTTAACAGGACCCAATACTGTATTTCCAGCCACCAAAATGGTGGATGCCTACCCTAGTTCACTGGATTTTAGGAACCACCAGTGACCATTGGTGGAAGATGACCATGTGTGGGCAGTCTCAACTGCAGCAGACACATCCATAGCCTAACTTTGATGACTCTGACAGTCGTGGGTCAATGGTTGTGGATGTCAGTGATTACCATGTATGTAGTGCACATGTACACCACATTCTGCCAAATCACTCTATTGACTCCTGACAATTCTGCCATTAACACCTCAAGCATTTCAGCTGCTGTGTGCCACCTCTGGGAGCAATCATGCCATGCCAAGCAGGTGAAAGGGCCCCTGCCTTCTCTCCTGAGGACCTGGCAAGGCTTGTTGAGGAGGTGCTTTCCCTGTACGGTCAGCTCTGTGGCTCACCAAAGGAGCAGGTAAGAAACTCATGGGCATATTTGACTCTGTTCAACACCATCCTTTCCTTCCTCATAGGCTACAATTTGCCTCTGAGTGCCAGTGAGACTTTCCAGGTGCCCGTTGTCACATTTTGTATACCATACATGGGATGTGCATGATGCTGTCAGTAGAGACAAGTAATCTATGTATCTCAGATTACCATTTTGTTGTGTGATAAGCCCTAGATCCACCATCTGTTGCATTTAAATATCTAGGCAAGGAGACTTTACAGCTTTACAATGATATATCTATGGATATGATGTTTGTAAATGTAAAACAACATGTATGTGCATTATAGCATGAGCTGTGTATGTATACTGTTTTAGACTTTTGAGGATCTCATTAGCAATCTGTATAGTCCCACAGATCACTCAGACCACATCTAGCCTTCTCAAGCTGTTGCATGAGAACCATGCAAAAATCACTGTGCCCTTCAGAGTGCCACACAACCCTGAACCCACATAGAGGATTGGCACAGGATGTACTGTCATGCATAGAAGTGATGGGAATTTGTATTATGAGGAAATTGTAATATATTATATATAAAATGAGGCTGTATACTCATCCTCCAGAGACCAAATGTTTCTCACAGTATGGAACATAAACCAGACTGGGGTAGAGTTACAGTGAAAATGCAGCTGTGGCACTGGGTCCACTCCCTGTAGACCTACAGAGCCTTGGATATAGGCAAAATACATCTTCGGTAGCAAAACTTGGCCCGAAGATCTTTCTACATTGACTACAAATAGGGATGGATCTTGACGTAACTCCCTGACCTAGAACATATTTGCATTGAGCCTCATTGTCAATGTGTGTCATTGACCTCTGACAGGTCCCTTACACCCACAGCTCTGTTATCACTTTCCATAAGTCATATTTGTACCGTACAGGCAATTGCACAAGTGACAAAACTACAGTGCAGAAAGTTGGGTGATTCAGGGGAGGGCATGACGTCTGACTCATAAGCTCAGTTAGATGCAACTTATCGGGCCAAACATACCTTAGCATTTTGTATGCCATCTCTGTATGATTGCTACATATGGTAGCAGATGTATTATGTTCTTCAAGTACATTCCATACCAATCCACTTTGAAGTGGTATGATATTACATTGGGCAGCGCATATCCACACATGCGCAGGGAAGAGACTTTCTGTGCCACTCATGCTAGCCCAGCCATTGTCATGCAAGTCTTAGGGTGTGGTCTGTACTATGGTAGATGCCTGTAAGGACAGTATGCAGTGAGTCAATGTGGCTGGATGTAAATGTGTCTGTCCAGTCAGACCCATGGACTTGACCCTTCAGAAGGTTTCTATGATTCATTGTGTTTCATTGTGGCTCACAGCTCAGTACATATTGCTTGACCCTGGGCTACCTGATGTCAGTAGGCTTGCTTTGTCAGTGTAGGCCATGGGAAAGGTGGTGGGTTAGTCTGTAGATGACTCCAAAAGTCTGCATTCATGTCCCTATATTCATTAACATGTTTGGTTGACTCTTGAGGTGTGTTGACAATTACAAAATTGTTGTGCTTGGTGCTTCTGAAATGTGTGTGACAAAATCAGTTGACCAAAAAAACGGAATTGTAACCTTTTCATTTGTCTATTACAGGTCAATGCCCATCAGAAGAAAGGGATTTGGAGAGCCATCACCCCGAACGGTGTGGACCCTAGGGGTCCAAAGCTGGTGGGTTGCCCACTGTCAGAAGAGGTGGGAGGACCTTAGATGCTGGGCCTGGAAGATCGCAGAGGCCCAGCTTGGGCTGCCCACCCAATGTGGCAGGGTGCAGGCCGGACCCAGACCCGCCTGATGGCCCACAATCTGGTGGTGGCCTACCCCAAGCTTGATAGGTGATTGAGGGAACACAGCAGCTACAAGGGGGTAAGTGCGGGGCACATTCCTGTCTGTTAGATTGCCAAGTTGATGTTTTAGAGTCGACCATCTCCCCCTGAAGAATGGAGATGGGCAATGTGTGACACACAAGATGGGTTATTGTTTATGTAGGTATGGAAGTTGGACCATGCTGATTTAACTTGCCTTTTGGCCCAGTGACCTAGTACACAACAGTGTACAGTCCACAACCAACTTACTCTCCAGGACCAACACATGTCTGAGTGCAGTGATCAATCAAGTAATGTTGTTTGTTGTTGTGTGTCATTTGTACCCAATGGTCCACTTGTCTTCAGTGTGTCAGCCCCAACAACATACAACATGAGGTAATAGACCACTGTACTCAGCCATGTGTCTGCTCAAGTGAGTATATTGGCATCTGTCCCCATAGGACACTTGTCTTCAGTGTGTCATGAGTGCTGTTTCCCACTACTGTCTCTCATGTGAATGTAGCTATCACACATGTGACAGAGCATACATTGCCCTTTGGGTGCAATCACAGAGAAATATTGTACCTTGGTAAGTAGTGAATGTCAATTTACATGTTTCTGGTAACATTACTATTGCCATCATTCCTTGTGCCTACAGCATGTGTACCTTTTACTTTTGCCATATCATTTTCACTGCTGTTTCATGCATGGTCTACCTGTCTTCATGGGATGAAGTCTGATTTCCTCACATATGTGTGCATGCCAACATTTGTTAGGAATTAGAATTATGTGATGGGCCTACAGTTCATGTGGTGCCACAGAGAGGAGTGTATCACCATTGCTTGTTTATTCACACATACCATCGTCCGTCCCTCCATGTAATCCAGTATCGTAAAATTGCAGAAACAATGAAAGAACTGACAAGTAGGACTGCAGTTTTGACTCACAATATGCATTTCCATGCCATTGATGTAAAATCATTTGGTGAAGTGCTTAGGGCATGGTAAATGGTGAATGTTTCTTACCAGACTGTTGACATGCATCAGAGAGTGACTTGCAGGAATGTGGGAATCATTTATGCTTGTGTACACTCATTCATTCAAGGGAATCTGTGGTTGCATGGCAAAAAGGGACAGTGATGTATCTTCCCATTATGCAACATATTAGGGGCCTTCTACAGGTTCTGGATAATCCTTGAGCCTCCAAAACATTCAATGGATTATTGACTTGTATATAAGCAATCTGAGTAGTGTATTCCCAGCAGTACCAATCAAGACAGGTCATTTCCCTCAGGCTAGCTGATTCATTGCGGTGTGAATATTTGTAGACTAATCTCTCAGTCATTTTACCCAAATTGTCTCCAGTGTACTTTTCTGTGCAAGATGTGTTATCTATCCGAACAACATTGGTACAACTTCCAAGTGAAGTTACCATTGGGGATTTTTCACAGTGTGACATAAGTGTTTCCCTATCACCTTCTTCTGGCTACTGCAACATGGCTGGATTATTTGGCCTTCATCAGGATATGGTTTGGTTATATGAAGATTAGCTGGATGTATGATATTGTGTGGGATCTGTGAAATTGAATTTGGCATTGCCATTCTATTTTGTGCCAACAGGTTACTGAGGGATGCTACAAAATCCAAACCACTGAAGGAGAAAAGGACTCCTACTTGTTTCATGGATATTGTGATTGCACAACTTCGCCTATGAAATTTGCGTTGTCTGTGCATCTGATTTTCTTGTGGGCAACTGTTCACAGTTCATGTAATATGCATGCATATGGTGTTAGAAAAGCTGAGGCCACTTTGCTGAAGTTTGTGGTTGGAAGCTACTGTGCATTATGGTAATGTTTGGTAATCAAACCATTTGTTCAATGTGTTCAGGCATATGTAGTGACCCTATTTGTCTGGGTTATTTAAACATCAGCACAGGTGAGAGGAGGAGACTAGGCAGAAACCAGTGGGAAAGTAGCTGGCCATCGTACCTTCAGCCTCAAGACATTAGACACGGAGGGACCAAGTAGCCTAGAGGGTGAAGGAAGTACGACGGAGGACACAGGATCAACACCTACCATTTCAACAGATACCATACCCACCCCCACTGACCCACACATCACACCCACCAGACCCACAGATACCACACCACCACTGATAGACACATCCACCACACCCACCATACTCACAGAGACCATCCTAACACCCACAGATACAAACACCACACCTACCATGCTCCCAGACACCAACCCTACTCCCACAGACCACACCACACATACCATACTCCCAGACACCACCCCAATACCCACACACCACACACCATACTCCAAGATACCACCAAAACACCCACACACCACACACACCATACCCCAGATACCACCCCAACACCCATAGACACAGACACAACTCACACCTTAGCCATCTCTTCTACCTCACAGTCCCCAAGAAATTCAAATGCCCACATTCACACATGCAACAGACACCACACAACCTCAAGCATACCTCAGATACACACACCAGTAGCAACAACACCCACAGCCAAGATAAGCAATCCCTCAACCTCTCAACCTGTAATCCCATCTGCAGACTCTCCTCATTTTCCCAAATAAAGTTTTCTGTTTGACCTTGGCCCTGGACAAACCCCCCTCCTAAAACCAAAAGGACCCCACCCACATCTCAACCCATCCCTTCCATGTCCAGGTCCTCCACTATCACACCTGCATTTACCCACCCTGAAACCAGCCATATCACTCCCTCCCCCAAGAAGAAGCCCACCCCTCCCAAAGTTAAACCCACCCTTCCTAAATCTGATCCTAGCCAACCCAAGGGGATCATTGAGGTGCTTGCCATGCCTATTTGATGCCCTCTCTGTGAAGGTTCCTATGCCAGTGGTCATTGAGTCATGTTGTGGTGCACAGGAATGCAAATGGGCTTCTATTTGTGTACTAAGTATTTGCCCTTATACATATTTAAAGTTCTGTTAATAAACCCAGGCAGTTTTTTGGGTACACATTTGAGTAATTTGTGATGTATGCCTACAGTAGTGTTTCATTCACCCTTATTGCTGATCCATTTGCTGTGGTTGGCAATATCTGACTTTGGGAGCAGTGCTTGTGTCACCCGGGACAAGGGGAGATGTTCCATGGATAGATATGTGAATGGTAATCCAATCTGTGTGTTATTGAATTGTGTGTTGTTTGATATGTTAAGTATCTCATCTTGGATTGGCAAGTGTCAACATGCCTTTGATTAGATTTGTACCCTTGATGTTGATTGGACATTTGTATAATGTGTGCAGGACAGAGGTTTGTTTGTACACACATGGGGGCTGTTTAATTGTGCTACCGTCCTATACATTTGACTGACCGTGTGTCCATTTTCATGTGTGTATCTTCCAGCTACAACATTGACATGTGTGACCCATGCTTTTGCTGTTGTATTTGCTTTCCTGACTTGTGCTTACACACTTGGCACATAGGCATCTCACTGACAGATACACAAAGAGCCTGTTCCTGTCCAAATATTGTTTAAGGGGCATGTGCAAAGTGAAATGTATCCCAGAGCAGCATGCTTCCTGGGGTCCCCCTGATGCCGCCATCCCTATTCTGCAAGTATTGTTTACATTGTGAGCTTTGTATATTTGTCTCTCGAAATATTGTGCATCCCATTTACCTTCTATTGTCTTGCAATGTGAGTGAGATGTGAGGGTCCATTACAGGGATGTGGCAAGGAAAGGGTGTTTGGGATAAATTACACGTCCATGCATATGTGTCTTTAATATCGTGAGCAATGTGAGCATGTCAGGTCATTTAATAGGTGTGAAGTTGATGTGGTGTTGCTGTTGAGTGGCACAATGTTATGTACACTTCATTGTCCCTGAAACTGGGATGTGCAGATGTGCGGTTTCGTGGAGTGTGGTAGAGCAGTGTCGGTGACCTGCCCAGAGGGGGTGTCATTGAGTCATGATGAGTCATGCAATCTGTACATCTCCCTACCCGGGACACACAAGATTATTCTTGATCCACAGACCACAGAACCCATTTCTGGCCGATGGTGGCATGTCGATTGTTTATAGTGTTTGTGGACACAGGTAGGTGTTTTGTCGTACTGTCAATTGCATGCATGAGAGAGTTGATTTTGGGCTCCATCTATCAGCAGCAGTAGTGGTAGGAAGTGAAGGATCAGCTCCATGGCAGCATATGATGTGTTGGGACTTAGCGGTTGGACTACCACAGTCACGTTGGTGGAAGGCAACATCATAATCTGTCCAACGTAAACAGTGGCTTCAACAGCCTTATTGGCCTATCTCACGGCCACTGCGGTCTGCGCTGACTGGCGGTGCTGGCGGACCAGCATAGGTCTTTCATCTATGGAACAACATGCATCATAATATGGTGGTCTGACCGCCTAACTGATAGCGGTCGGACTGCCGCCACCGCAATGGCAGTACCCCGTCTAATAAATTTGTAATCAAGCCCTAAGTGTGATGCATATGCTAATTTTAAAGTTACTGTTTTTGCAGATGGTTTTGTGTGTTACCATTCAGGTTTTTGGTTGCCAATTTCACCTATGAACACATGATCTATGATCTATTTTTTTTTTTTTAAAGGAACTACATTTTGCTTAGTAGTAAACCAATATTTTTAATGTGATTTTCTTTTCTTTTAATTTTGGTTTTTCCGGGAGGGCTTCTTTTTCAAACACTTGTTTGGGTTTTTTATGGTTTATCACTATTTTGGGCTACTTTGATGGTGGATCTTTCTTGGAATACTTTATTTTTCCATTTTTGGGGTAGCTTCTTGGAGTTTCATTTTCCATTTTTGTTGGATTATACTTTTTGATTACATGGATATGGAGCACGATTCACAGCTGCAACAGAGTAAGTACATTAAAATATTTTTTTCTGGGTGGAACATGTTATATTTTATGATTATGACATGGGTGAGATCTGTTAAAATATATTTTATGTCTTGTTATTCACTTTTACAATACATTTTATATCTTATTTCAGGTCTCTGGTTGGTAAGATTCATATTTTCAATATAAATAATATACTGAATGGGCCCAATTCACAAAGGTAAACTTAGACATTTGGTCTAATCTTAGACCAAACATCTAAGTTTATAACTGTCGGAATTCATAAAAGACACTCACGAGTGGCATCTTTAGGTCTGCACTTGGGGCGTATCTCCAGCCTGAGTACAGATGTAAAGATAGTACGAGTAAATGTCCTTTGTTATTTCCCAAAGTCATAAACTTAGACGTTTGATCTAAGTTTAGACCAAACATGTTTGTGAATTAGGGCCAGCAATTTTATTATTTAGTTTTATTCCTAGTTATATATATATATATATATATATATATATATATATATATATATATATATATATATATATATATATATATAATTTATTGAAAAATGCTATGTTAGTTTTGATAATGTTTTTCTTTTTTGGGGGTTCTTGTAAGTTATTGTTTGTTCTATAGTAGGGTTTTGGCTATTGATTCTGAGTGGTGTACTCCTTAGTTGTCTATAAATACTTTTAGTTTACACTGTAGAATATCCTACATAATAATGGATTGTTTGGTAATTTCTGGTTTAATGTGTGTTACTGATTGTCCCATTCATAGGTGTTGGTAGCTTGTTTTTTTTTGGAATGCTTTTATACATGTATAGAGTGTAGGTTTGGTTCTGTCTAGTATGAATTGGAAGCCATTGTTTCATGTTTCTACTGTGTTGTTTTGCCTTTTTGTGTCATGGTGCTGTCATAGACAGTCCATCATGGCATTTGGAATTTGGGTTCCTATCTGGGTCCAGAGCGATGTCATCTGCCAAACGGAGGGGCAGATTTAAGGGCCCCTTGCCCCTCTTTGCACCCAACCAAATTTGAAAAGTGGCGCAATGCTTGCATTGCGCTCCTTTTTATAACTGTTTGTGCTACATTATGCCTGCACCAGGCATAATGTATGCAAAGAGGGCGTTCTCCCTTTTTGGGGGGCCAGAAATTGGCACAAAGAAAGCTAAGAGATTTCTTTGCGTCATTTTCTTCTGCAATTGTAACGCCTGCTCAGAACAGTCGTTAAAAGTAGGCACACCATTGTTTTCAATGGGCTTTGCAGGATTAGCATCAACATTTTCAGGCTAATCCTGCAAAGCTCCAAACTCAAACATTCTGTTGCTAGTTCCCTAACTCCTGCTATGGTGCGCTGTATATTGAATAATGCGCACACATGGTGGCGTTTGGGGGGTACTAAGGGGTGTAAGAAAAGTGGCACTACACTAGGTGCAACACCAGTTTTATTTAATCAGGGCCCAAGTGTCTTAACAATGATCCATTAAAAGGTTTAGTTTGTTTTAGTTTTTTGGATAGAAAGGACGTTCTATAAATAAATTGTCATGTTTTTTAGGCCCAGGAGGAATTTTTAATTTTGCTCGTCGAATTAGAGAAAATGAATAACACTGTGTTACTCTTTTAATGGGGACAGCAGAGCAAACTCCACGAATCATGATGATTTTTTTCCCGTTCGAGCAACGCAAAGACAATGGGAACAACATGAGTCTCCAGCAAGTGAGCTGGCAAATGAGAGTTGACATTACCTAGTGTGATTTCTGGTCAGTGCCATTTTCTAATGCAGGTGGTCATGAGCGGTCAGCAGGGTTGCTTTTTGAGTGGGTTTTTAAATTTCAGAATTAGCAGAATCAACTCAAAAAAGGATTTTAGAGTAGGTATTATACCACATAGACAGTTTAACCAGTTTTGATTAGCGTGATACACATTTTTTAATTTTACTTTTTATCTCAACAATGAAGGAGGTCTATCCCTTTGTCCCTTTTATTTCAATTTAGAGGAAAAAGGAACACTCTCTTTTTCTGAAATCCCTGCTCCATATACCAATTTGTTTTGTCAAAAATCAAGTAAGTTAAATAACTGGTCAGGTTTGTTGTTTGATGAAGGGCATGCACCTGTATTTTTTTAGCTTTTTCTTTATTTCTCCAATTTTTAAATTTGATTGTAGGTGGCCTGGAGTTAAACCAGGGACCTTTTTTGCATTCCCATTTTTATAAGTGGAAAAGTGTGCACATTTTGGGAGGGCGGGGGCCTGGATTTAAAGTACTTTTTCTGTGTTGTTTGTGAATTTTGCACTATGTTGCTCATTTTACTGCTGGGGGCCTATTCTGCCCACAGCCCTGGCCACACCAGCCAGTAATAAGCATTGGGTATACACAATAAACATAACTGTTTCTGTGCTACATGTTTTTTAAAGACATTAACTTAAATATGGAAGGCCTTGGATTAAAGGCAAAATGTGTTTTTTGCATGTATTTCCGCAAAGTGTTAAAGTGTATTTTGGTAGGGTAATTTGATGCCTTCGGACGTTTGAGATTGTGGAATTTTTGAAGTTGATTTATTTTTTGTTTTTGTCATTTCTGAATTATCCCCTTCGCTGCCAGGCCTTTTCCCCTGCTGTGCCGAGCCTTTTTTGGGATATTTGGGGCAGTTCACGCTTAGGCCCTCATAACTTTTTGTTCATATAAGCTACCCACGCCAAATTTGCGTCCTTTTTTTCCAACGTACTAGGGATTATAGAGGTACCCAGACTTAGAGGGTTCTCCTGAAGGAGACCAAGAAATTAGCCAAAATACAGCAAAAAGTTTGTTTTTTTCAAACAAATGGGAAAAAGGGCTCCAGAAGAAGGCTGTGGTTTTTCCCCTAAAAATGGCATCAACAAAGGGTTTGCGGTGGTAAAATCACCATCTTCCCAGCTTTCAGGAACAGGCAGACTTGCATTAGAAAACCCAATTTTTCAACACAATTATGACATTTTACTGGGACATACCCCATTTTTAATATTTTTTGTGCTTTCAGCCTCCTTCCAGTTAGTGACGGAAACAGGTGAGAAACCAATGCTGGATCCCAGACAACTAAACATTTCTGAAAAGTAGATAACATTCTGAATTCAGCAAGGGGTCATTTGTGTAGATCCTACAAGTGTTTCATACAGAAAATAACAGCTGAAATAAAAGAATATTGAAATTGAGGTGAAAAAACAGCTATTTTTCTCCACAATTTACTCTGTAACTTTTTCCCGCGATATCTGATTTTTTAAAGCAATATACCGTTACGTCAGCTGGACTCTTCTGGTTGTGGGGATATATAGGGCTTGTAGGTTCATCAAGAACCCTAGGTACCCAGAGCCAATAAATGAGCTGCACCTTGCAATGGGTTTTCATTCTTTACCGGGTATACAGCAATTCATTTGCTGAAATATAAAATATGAAAAATAGGTATCAAGAAAACCTTTGTATTTCCAAAATGGCCACAAGATAAGGTGTTGAGAAGCAGTGGTTATTTGCACATCTCTGAATTCCGGGGTGCCCATACTAGCATGTGAATTACAGGGCATTTCTCAAATAGACGTCTTTTTTACATACTGTCTTACATTTGAAGATAAAAATGTAGAGAAAGACACGGGGCAATAACACTTGTTTTGCTGTTCTGTGTTCCCCCATGTCTGCCAATAAAAATGGTACCTCACTTGCGTGGGTAGGCCTAGCGCCCACGACAGGAACTGCACCAAAACACAACATGACACAACACATTTTCACAAAGAAAACAGAGCTGTTTTTTGCAAAGTGGCTAGCTGTAGATTATGGCCTCTAGCTCACCCAGCACCTAGGGAATCCTAGCAAACCTGCACAGTTTTGAAAACTAGACACCTAGGGGAATCCAAGATGGGGTGACTTGTGGGGCTCAGACCAGGTTCTGTTTCCCAGAATCCTTTGCAAACCTCAAATCTGGCCAAAAAAACACTTTTTCCTCTCATTTCGGTGACAGAAAGTTCTGTAATCAGAGAGGATCCAAAAATGTCCTTCCACCCAGCGTCCCCCCAAGTCTCCCGATAAAAATGGCACCTCACTTTTGTGGGTGGGCCTACTGCCCGCAAAAGGAAATGCCCCAAAACACTATCTGGACACATCAAAATTGTCAAATACAAAACTACCTGTTTTTGTAGGGGGGCACTTGCGTTTTTGGTCCTGGGCTCAGCAGCCTTCTAGGGAAACCTACCAAACCCAGACATTTCTGAAAACTATACACCTGAGGCAGTCCAGTGAGGTGTGACCTGTGTGGATCCCCCAATGTTTTCTTACCCAGAATCACCAGCAAACCTCACTTTTAGCTAAAACAATCTAATTTTTCCCACATTTCTGTGTGGGATCACCGCACTGGGACAAATTTCATACCACCCAATGTTCCCCTCAGTCTCCCGGTAAAAATGATACCTCATTTGTGTAGGTGGGCCAAGTGCTTATGAAAGGGAAGAGCCAAAAACATGTCGATATTGAAGGGGAACCAAGGAGGGTCCAAAAGGGTAGTTTGCAAAAAAAAAACAGTTTTAGGCTGACAAGTGCAGCAGAATTTTTATCGGTATAGATGAGACAATGCTGGGTGGTAGGAATTTTGTGTTTTCCTGCAGATTCCTGAAGGTTCCATCACAAAAACGTGGGAAAAATGTGTGCTTTCCAGCAAAGTTGGAGGTTTGCAGGGGATTGAGGGTAAAAAAAATGGTGCCGGGTGCATGTGAAACACACCACCCTGGAATCATCCAGATGTTTAGTTTTCATATGTGTTTAGGTCTTGTGGATTTTTCTACATGGCAGCGTCCCAAAGTCCATAAAGCGCAGCCCTCACCATTCCAAGTGGGCCGATTTTGAGAGTTAGCCAAGCTCTCATGGCCCAAATGTAAAACTAAAACCCAAAATAATCAAATGTCTTCTTGCCTGCTGTGGGATAAGATGTTTTAGAGTGCGGGGGAGAGCCCTTCAGGTGGGGTGGGGGCGTAGCCAGGCCCATACTGGTTGGTAGCCACCACCCCAATATTTTTTGTTTTTTTTAAAATTCCCTGGCACTTTTTAAAAGAAAACTTCCCTGGCCTCTGGTGGGCATTCTGCCCCCCCCTCCTTGGGGGCAGATGGGCCTTCCAAAAATAGGCCCATCTGCCCCCATGGGGGGCAGAAATGGACTAAAATAAATTTGCGCACCCAGGGAGCGACCCTTGGCTAAGGGGTCGCTCCCCACCTCTTAAAAAAAAAAAACACAAAACAAACAAAATAATTTATCCCTGGCGCCTAGAGGATTCTGCCCCCCCCACCAGGGGCAGATCGGCCTAATAACAATAGGCCGATCTGCCCCCAGGGGCAGAAATGGCCTTAAATAAATGTACCTAAGGGGTCGCTCCCCTTGTGTGTCATTGGCGCAAAAAATGGTGCCTACTGGTTTCTGCCCCCCTCGTGTGCAGATTGACCTAACAAAAATCGGCCAATCTGCCCCCAAGGGGGACAGGAATAGTCTAAATACAATGTGCCCCCCAGGGGAGAGAACCTTGGCTAAGATGCTAGATTTATACCCTGATAGTCAAACAAATCCACCCTCTCTGGTAGCATTCTGCCTAGAACTTGCTTCCCTTTGTATGTTTGTGTTGAATCTGCAATCCCTATTGAACCACTGGTTTGATTTAAAAGTGTGCTTTTTACTAAATGAAGTGGGACTCATAATGTATGTTGAAATGTGCAAACAAATGTGTAGATAGGTCCATTTCCCTTTTAAAACATGTGATCATTTTAGGCAAAACTACTTGCAGGTCATGACTAATGACCAGCAGAATATCCAGATGGACATCAATTTGGCACCATTTAAGATGAATTAAGTCAGCAGAAGGCTCAATGGCCCCACATAAGAATAGATGGAGAAGGGGCAGAATGCCAAAATTAATGATCATGGTAAGACGCAATGGATTATGATCACTCTTGGGGCTTTTCACAATGACCATGTCATCAACCAAATTCCATAGCCACAAATCGATTAGAATATAGTCAATATGTCTCATGTGGTTTGGCTTATTGAACGTGAAGGCTCCCTTTGCATTTGATCTCGTACAACCATTAGTGGCCCTGATACCCAATGATGTGATTATAGCCTAATTAAATCGAAAGAGCCTTCATCTGCAAAGCAGTCTGTCTCCACCTTTAATCCTCTTCCTCTTCCTGTGTTTGCCTGAGATCATCACATCCTATACTAAAATAAGATGGAATTGAGGGGGGTTCCTTTCCAGAAAATCCTAAAGGGATTGTAAACCCTAGAGGCCAGACCATCCTTGACCCCTCTAGCGTAGATGTCAAGCTGGTGTTCTTATCCTTCCAGAGTTGAATATCCAAAACGTCTGGGCAATCATTTACTAAATGCCTGATTTTACAGTTCAATGAGGCCCTGACCCATATAGTAAGCCCCCCTGAAGTGCATCCACAAAAACATGCCTTAGCAGGCACAAAGTAGTTTCAATAACCTGGTTTAAAAAACATATCAGTGCTCCAAATTTCTTTCAAGCAAATATTGTGCCCATTGAAAAAACGGACCAAGCAGGGTGGACCATTACAGACCTAAGGCCAGCCACATTCCATTAGCTAAAAGATAACTGTATAAAGTCTTACGATGAAGAGGCCATGTTAAATGAATGCGGCTGAGCCAAACAGGTTGCCACTGGTGAGTTAGAATCTGGGACTAATAACAACAGCAATAGGCATTTTAACTGAAGACATCTGAGCTAAGTTGCATAGGGTGGATAAGCCAGAGTGGGTAGTTGCTAAGGTTGAAATAATATTAGACTGGTTGGGGTTAGTCACTGAGGAAGTATTGACCTTAAAATCTAATGCAGAAATACAAACTGAGGAATCACAAGTGCTTCAAATGTCAGTGCATAGCATCTTTTCAAGAGACAAATAGAAGTGAGGAATGAATTGGACAATAGTTTTAGAATAGTCCATTAGTCAATAAATATCCCCCAGTGGAGCGGAGTCAGCTATAGAATGCAGGATGTTTCATGAAGCAGTAGGCTGCCTTTTCCCTGTCACAAGATACTTATACTGAGGGCCATATTTATACTTTTTGACGCAAAACTGCGCTATCGCAGTTTTGCGTCAAAAAAATTAGCGCCGGCTAACGCCATTCTGAAGCACCATGCGGGCGCCGTATTTATTGAATGGCGTTAGCCGGCGCTAGCAGACCGGCGCTGCCTGGTGTGCGTGGAAAAAAACCACGTACACCAGGCAGCGCCGGCGTTGGGGAAAATGGCGTTAGGGCGTCTTAAAATGGGGCAAGTCAGGTAGAGGCAAAAAAATCGCCTCCACCCGATTTGCGCCATTTTTAACGACGCCCAGACGGCATTTACATGACTCCTGTCTTAGTAAAGACAGGAGTCATGCCCCCTTGCCCAATGGCCATGCCCAGGGGACTTATGTCCCCTGGGCATGGTCATTGGGCATTGTGGCATGTAGGGGGGCACAAATCAGGCCCCCCTATCCCAATTTTTTTTTTTTTTTAAATAAAAAATTATACTTACCTGAACTTACCTGAATGTCCCTGGGATGGGTCCCTCCATCCTTGGGTGTCCTCCTGGGGTGGGCAAGGGTGGCAGGGGGGGTTCCTGGGGGCATGGGAGGGCAGCTGTGGGCTCAATTTGAGCCCACAGGTCCCTTAACGCCTGCCCTGACCCAGGCGTTAAAAAGAGGCGCAAATGCGGGGTTTTTTGCCCCGCCCACTCCCGGGCGTGATTTTTGCCCGGGAGTATAAATACGACGCATTTGCGTCGCAGTCATTTTTTTAGACGGGAACGCCTACCTTGCATCTCATTAACGCAAGGAAGGCGTTCACGCAAAAAATGACGCTCATTCCTCATACTTTGGCGCTAGACGCGTCTAACGCCAAAGTATAAATATGGCGTTGGTTTTGTGCCGAATTTGCGTCGAAAAAAACGACGCAAATTCGGCGCAAACGGAGTATAAATATGCCCCTGAATGTTTTAGTAGTTTGGTGCAGAAGACCTAATATCAGGTGCCACTAAATGTCACCGATGTTCCTGTCCCTAAAAGTCAGCTCAATCATATCATGATTCAAATCACTTGTAGAGCTTTTCTTAGCACTAAGAATGCCATCCTGAATGACACAGCATCATCCCCTCATGTGTCTTATCCAATGTATAGCTTTGTTTTCAATTGAATCTTCATTCTCAAAGTAATGTGACAGGGAAAATTAGGGACATGGCGCCATTGAGGGAGGCAGTTGAAAACCGCAGTGCAAATCCACATTGGATCCCATTAGGCCCTATGGGTTACACTGACCAATGGTGAGGTACGCTTGCGGTGACGATACGCACCGCTGTGGACATGACAGCCATTTTCTATCTGTTCACCCACTTCCTACCTGACCTTCAATAGGAGATGACCTACACTGCAAGTGCTGCTTTTACCTGTGTATGGAACTGACCATGGCTTGTTTCACTGGGGAAAGGGCCCCTGCCTTCACCACTGCGGAGTTGGAGAGACTGGTGGATGGGGTCCAACCCCAGTACTGAATGCTGTATGGGCCTCCAGACCAACAGGTGAGTACACTGTGAGCACGATGAATGGGGAATGAATGCATGGGGTGCTCTGTGTGAGGGTCTTATGTGGGGGGTTGGGGTAAGGGCCCTGGGCAGCGTGCTGCATGTATGGTGGGCAATGTCTGTGCATAAGGAGATGTGAGGGCTATGGCTGGCCATGAGTGTAACAGGCAGGACAGTCTGACTGATACCTTTTCCTTTGTGTATTTCTCTGCAGGTCAGCGCCCATCAAAAAAAGGGTATATGGTGTGCCATCATCAAGGACGCGTGGACCCTGGGCGTCTATGGCAGGCGGAGCACCCACTGTCGAAAACGGTAGAAGGACCAGAGACGCTGGGCACGGAAGATGGCGGAGGCCCAGCTGGGGCCGGCTTTCAAATGAAGAAGAGGTGCCCGTTGAACCCTGACCCCCCCCTCATAGCCCGCTTACTGGCAGTGGCCTATCCAGAGCTGGATGGGCGCTTGGGGGCGGGGTGGCTGATCGGTGAGCCCAATTTCCCTACCCAGTATAAGTTGGTGTCTGGGATTGTCCCTAAAGGTTAGTGTGTGTCTAACAGTTGTCCCTCGATGTTTCCAGGTGACTCTGGTTACCCCAACCTCCCAGGGCTACTGACCCCACTGACGAATGCCAGGACAAGGGCAGAGGAACATTACAATGAGGCACATGGGCGAACAAGGAGGATTATTCAGCGGACCTTCGTCCTCCTGAAGGCCAGGTTCCGGTGCCTCCATCTGACAGGTGGATCCCCGAACTACTCACCCAAGAAGGTGTGCCAGATCATCATTGCATGTTGCATGTTGCACAACCTGGACTTGAGACGCCAGGTGCCTTTTCTGCAGGAGGATGAGCCTGGAGGTGGTCTTGTGGCAGCAGTGGAGCCTGTGGACCATGAGGAAGAGGAGGCAGAGGAAGAAGATGTGGACAACAGAAGTAATATTATACAGCAGTACTTCCAGTGACACACAGGTAAGACACTGTAACTTCACTTAACTTTTCAGTTTTCTGTTGGACTTTGTACATGGCATCCTGATTTCCCTATGTCCATGGCCACTTACTGTACCCTTTGGCATCTCTGTTTTCAGATCTCTGTGGCCCATTCTGGCTCCTGGTATGTTTACTGCTGCCCACTAAAGGCCATTCCAATGTATCTATAGCTGTACAAATGACTTGCAATGTGTTCAGAATGTTACAATAATACATATTTGAATCATTTGACAGACTCCAGATTTGTATTTGTTGCAAGGGGGTTTATTTAAGCGCTCATAAGTAGAGGGGGATGTGCAATGGGCTGGGGTGATGGTGGAGGAATGTTCACTTAGAGTCCATTCTCTTGGGGCCTTATTTATACTTTTTGGTGCAATAACTGCACTAACAGAGTTTTGCACCAAATAGTTTTGCACCGGCTTGCACCATTTTTTTAGCACCAGCTGGGCACCATATTTATGGAATGGTGCAAAGGGTAGACTAGCATTAAAAAAAATGACGTTAGGCAGGTTAGAGTAAATAAATGGCCAGATTAGCGTCATTTTTTGACGATAAGAGGCATATTTATACTCTGTTTGCAGTAAATTAGCATCATTTTGTTCTACTCTAATTTGGTGCAAAACTAACGCTGTATTTATACTTTGGTGCTAGACCCGTCAAGCTCCAAATTTATGGAGTTAAAGTAATTTTTAGGAAGTGGAAACCACCTTGCCTTAATGAGATGCAAGGTAGGCGTTCCCGTGCAAAAAATTACTCTTTGGCCTTAACGCCATATTTATACTCCCATACAAAAATGGTGCAAGGGAGGGAGGAGGGGTCAAAAAAAATTTTTAAGCATGGGTCAGGGCAGGCGTTAGGGGACCTGTGGGCCTATTTCCATGGTGGAACACCATGGAATAAGCCCACAGGTGCCCTCCCCAAGCCCCATGGGCACGCCCAACCACACCAGGGGGACTGCGGAGGATGGAGGACCCCATCCCAGGTAAGTACAGGTAAGATTGCATTTTATTTTTGAAAGTGCCATAGGAGGCCGTGAAATGGGCCTCCATACATGGCACAGGGTGCAATGGCCATGCCCAGGGGACCCTTGTCCTCTGTGCTGGTCATTGGGGTAGTGGGCATGACTCCTGCCTTTTCTAATGGTGACCAGGATGTTTTTGAGGTCCTCTCTGATCCCCAGGTACTGTCCCTCCTGCAGCTGCTGGGTCTCATGCAACTTGGCCAGTATCTGGCCCATCATCTCCTGGGAATGGTGGTATGCTCCCAGGATGTTGGTGACTGCCTCCTGGAGAGTGGGTTCCCTGGGCCTGTCCTCCCCCTGTCACACAGCAGTCCTCCCAGCTTGCCTGATTTCCTTTGCCTCTGTCCCCTGAACTGTGTGCCCACTGACCCCAGGTCCCTGATCGCCCTGGGTTTGTGGGGTTGCCTGGGGTCCCTGTAGTGGTGGACTGACGTGTCCTGAGGACAGTGGCATGGACCCGGTGGGTGGGTGCTGTGGTGGTGTTTCCTGAGGGGGAGGCTCTGTTGTGGGTTGGGACTGTGGCAGGGTAACCGACTGTCCAGAGGTCCCTGATGGGCCTGGTTGGTCATCGTGATCCAGGCGTGTAGAGCTGCTGTCATCACTTTGGGCCTCTTCTGGGGGGTGACTGGATGTTGCTGGCAACTCCTATCCAGTGACGTTGAGTAGGGGTCCTGTGGGGATGAAAATGCACTGTTATTGTATCTGCGTGTGCCATCTTGTGCATCGGTGTGTTTCCCTGTATGGTTGTGATGGCCCTGTCAGCTTTGCCTTGTGTGCGTGGTGATTTTGTGGGCTAGCTGATTCTCTCTAATGTCCATGCTGTGGTGATGGGTGTCCATGCAGGTCTGTGAGTGGTGTCCATGCATTGGTATTGCATTCAGGGCTTGGTATTGGGATGGGTGGGTTGTGATGGTAGGGTATATGTGAGGTGATGGAGTGATGGGAGTGAGGGTAAAGGTGGGGATATGTGGTGGAATGCAGGTATGGTGGGGGATAAGGTAGAAAAATATTGACTTACCAGAGTCCAGTCCTCCTGCTACTCCTGCGAGGCCCTCAGGATGCATGATCGCCAAGACTTGCTCCTCCCATGTTGTTAGTTGTGGGGGAGTAGGTGGGGGTCCACCACCAGTCCTCTGTACAGCTACCTGGTGTCTTGCAACCATGGAATGCACTTTCCTGCATGGGTCGTTCTACCTCTTCCTGATGTCATCCCTTGTTCTGGGGTGCTGTCCCACGGTGTTGACCCTGTCCACGATTCTCCACCATAGCTCCATCTTCCCAGCAATGGACGTCTGTTGCACCTGTGATTCGAATAGCTGTGGCTCTACCCGGAGGATTTCCTCACCATGACCCTTAGCCCCTCCTCTGAAAACCTGTGGTGTCTTTGGGGTGCCATGGATGTGGTGTGAGTGGTACATGTGAGGATGTGTGGGGTGATGTGTGTGGTGATGTGTTGGGGTGAGTGGTGTGCGGTGCTGGATGGTGTAAGGATGATGGTGTTCTGTGGCTCAGATTGAGTGGGTGCTCCTGGCTTGTGTCTCTCTCTGTTTGATATCTTTTTTTTCATTGAAAGGGTTGTGGGTAATGTGGGTGTGTGTTTTTATATTGGATTGGGCGTGTGGGTGTGGTGTGTGTATGTGTGTCAGGTGTGTATAGTTTAAATTGTCCAATGTGGTGGTGTTTTGTAAGTGTGTGTGTATTTTGAGCGCAGCGGTGTGTACCGCCAATGGTTTACTGCGGTTGAAAGACTGCTGCGGTGTTCGTGGGTCCTGATACTGTGGGCATATTCCTGTTGGCGTAACGGTGTGGGTTTTGGTACCACCAATTTGTCCGTGACCTTTGGTCTGGCGGACTTGTGTGGGTGTCTGTTTAGTGGCGGATTTCTCTGTGTGTGTCATAATACCTGTAGTGGAATACCACCGCGGTCACGGTATGTTGGCGACCGTCAGCAAGGCGGTAGGTGGCATTTACCGCCAGGGTTGTAATGAGGGCCTGAGTATTTTCTTACATGTTTTCGAGTACTGTGTGACTACAGTGGTTTTGCATGAGCTTTGCATGTCTCCTAGATAAGCCTTGGCTGATTATCCACAGCTAACTCTAGAGCGCCTGGCTTCTAGACACTGCCTACACTAATAAGGGATAACTGGACCTGGTATAAGGTGTGAGTACCATAGGTACCCACCACACACCAGGCCAACCTCCTACACTATGTCCTAGATACCAGGGATACCATTTAGTAGGGACTTTCAAAATTGCCAGAAGTGCCAAAAACAGTACAGTTCTGGGAAAAGATATCTGGCCCTGGGATCCTGTTTAGCCAGGGCCCAGGGCACTTAGGGTTTCAAACCACATCATTTTGCAGGGGGCTACTATGTCATAAGAGGCCCTTTCTCACAAGAGAGACACATCTGATTTTCATATGGCTGGATCTAAACTTGGGTGGTATGGTGAGCAAAAGAATGATAGATTTAGCCTAGATCTGTGACTGGGCAAGGGTGTTTGAAAAGTTTCCGCACTCCGTCCATCATCTGGTTGTGCTGCTGTGTTTGCTTTAAGTGGCAAGGGTATAACCAGATGTGGGTCCCTTGCTCACTGTGCCACTGGATTCAAGCTAGCCTGGCTGATGAGGGGTGATACCACAAAACTGCTCCCAGGATGCTTGTTTCCTGTCCAGGGAGGACCTGGTCTGACAGTTCAGGCTGGACTGTTCCCATGGGGAACAGGGTCAAGACTGATTTGCATATGGCTGGGTGCAAACTTGGGTTGGATAGTGAGCAAAAGAACAATGGATTTAAATGAGAGCTGTGACTGGGGGTGAGTGTTTGAAAAGTTTCAGCTCTCCATCCATCATCTTGTTGTGATGCTATGTTTGCCCTAAGTGGCAAGGGTATTCCCAGATGTGGGTCCTTTGCTCACTGTGCCACTGGATTCAAGCTAGCCTGACTGATGAGGAGTGATACACTGAAACCAGTCCCAGGATGCTTGTTTCTTGTCCAGGAAGGACCTGGCCTGGCAGTTCGGGCTACACTTTTCCCATGGGGAAGAGGGTCAAGACTGGTTTCGATATGGCTGGGTCCAAACGGGGGTGGCATGGTGAGCAAAGGAATGATGGATTTAACCCAGATCTGTGACTGGGGATGAGTGTTTGAAAGGTTTCAGCACTCCGTCCATCATTCTGTGTTGTGTTGGGATACCCACAGCCTGAAAAGGCTTGAGGAGTGGTGGTTGACAGATCAACTTAACAAAGGGACCCAAGCACATCTTCCACCAATTTTGATGATGGTTCTTGATGCAGAGGAATATGAGGACATCCCCAATAAACAAAGAAGATCTCTCTCTTATTAAGAGGAAGTACTCTTGTTTGGTGGAGATTCAACTATTTGTCTGTAATCTTGTATTATCTATACAAGGATTAATTTTGTCACTGATTGCTGTATGTATGAAAACACTTCAGGAACAATGACATTGCCAAACTTACACATGCACAAGCTCACTGGAGATCTTACCTCATGGTCTTTTATGCATCCGTAATGTAGAGTATGCACTAGACAAAACCAAAGGTTAAAGTAACATTAGTGTTAGGTGTGATAAAAAGATCTGGTAACCCCTTCACTGCCAGGCCTTTTCCCATACTGTGGCGAGCCTTTTTTGGGCTATTTGGGGCAGTTCGCACGTAGGCCCTCATAACTTTTTGTCCACATAAGCTATCCACATCAAATTTGCGTCCTTTTGTTCCAACATCCTAGGGATTCTAGGGATATCCAGAGTTTGCAGGTTCCCCTGAAGGAGACCAAGAAATTAACCAAAAGACAGCAAAAATGTTATTTGTTTAAAAAAAGATGGGGAAAAAAGGCTGCAGAAGAAGGCTTGTGGTTATTCCATGAAAATGGCATCAACAGAGGGTTTGCGGTGCTACAATCACCATCTTCCCAGCTTTCAAGAACAGGCAGACTTGAATCAGAAAACCATATTTTTACTTTTTTTTGTGCTTTGAGCCTCCTCCCAGTTAGTGACAGAAATGCGTGTGAAACCAATGCTGGATACCAGCATGAAACCACACACACCAACTGCACACACCCCTCACTCACCCAACCCAACTCCCACTCACGACCCTCCCACTACACTTTCCACATGGACCCCCACCACATAAGAAAAAAACGAAAAAAACATGAACTCTATCCACTCCGGCTCCCCCTCTGACCCCTGCCCACACCGCTTCTACAACAAAGCTAGCCCAACCATTGCCCCCATACTCTATAACATAATCAACTCCTCTTTCAACTCCGCCACCTACCCAGATCCCTGGAAGCACGCGGAAATCACTGCTCTCCTAAAAAAAAAAAAAAAGCCGACCCAAGGGTCCTCTCTCAGCCCCACACTCTTCAACATCTACATGATCCCCCTAGCGAACATCCTCCGAGCACACGGAATCACTACCCTCTCCTATGCAGATGACACCCAACTCATCCTCTCCCTCACCCGCAACCCTACCACCGCCAAAACCAACCTACACGCCGCTCTCCTCGACACCGCCAACTGGATGACCACTAACCACCTCAAGCTCAACTCAAACAAAACTGAGATCATCATCTTCGGCCCCAACAAAACCACATGGGACGACTCCTGGTGGCCCACCGCCCCAGGCCCCGCACCCTCACCCACAAACCACACACGCAACATCTGCATCATCCTTGACCCATCCATCTCCATGACACAGCAAATCAATGCTCTAACCTCCTCCTGCTTCCACACACTCTGCACTCTAAAAAAATCCTTCAAATGGATTCCCTCAGAAACTAGAAAGACAGTCACCCACGCACTCATTAGAAGCAGACTGGACTACGGTAATGCCCTCTACGCCAGCACCACACTCAAACTCAAACACAAACTCCAGAGAATTGAGAACACAGCTGCACGCCTCGTCCTTGGCCTCTCCCACCACAAACAAATCTCACCACACCTCAAAACCCTTCACTGGCTTCCCATAGACAAGAGAATCACATTCAAGATCCTCATCCATGCACACAAATCCGTCCACAACACCGGCCCAACCTACCTCAACGAAAGAGTCAACTTCCACACTCCCACACGCAACCTCCGATCAGCCGATCTCGCCCTAGCCACAGTCCCCCACATCCAACGCACCACCACAGGGGGCAGGTCTTTCTCCTACCTCACACCCAAAACCTGGAACTCCCTCCCCACCGACCTTCGCAAAACCAAAGACCGCCTGGTTTTCAGAAAGAACCTCAAGACATGGTTGTTCGATCAGTGACCCCCTGCCCCACCCTCCCTGTCTTCCATTCCCCCCACCCAGCGCCTTGAGACCCTCACAAGTGAGTAGCGCACTCTACAATTTTTTTTTATTGATTGAATGATTGAGAAATCTAAACATTTCAGAAAAGTAGACAAAATTCTGAATTCAACAAGGTGTAATTTGTGTAGATCCTACAAGGGTTTCCTACAGAAAATAACAGCTAAAATAAAAAAATATTAAAATTGAGGTGAAAAAAAAACCAGCCATTTTTCTCCACGTTTTACTCTGTAACTTTTTCCTGCAATGTCATATTTTCAAAAGCAATATACTGTTACGTCTGCTAGATTCTTTTGGTTGCAAGTATATATAGGGTTTGTAGGTTCATCAAGAACTCTAGGTACCAAGAGCCAATAAAGGAGCTGCACCTTGCAACAGGTTTTCAGTGTATACCTTGCATACTGCAATTAATTTGGTGAAATATAAAAAGTGAGAAATAGGTATCAAGAAAACCTTTGTATTTCTAAAATGGGAACAAGACAAGGTGTTGAGAAGCAGTGGTTATTTGCACATCTCTGAATTCCGGGGTGCTCATACTAGCATGTGAATTACAGGGCATTTCTCAAATAGACGTCTTTTTTACACACTGCCTTACATTTGGAAGGAAAAATGTGAAGAAAGACAAGGGGCAATAACACTTGTTTTGCTATCCTGTGTTCCCCCAAAAATTGTACCTCACTTGCGTGGGTAGGCCTAATGCTCGCGACAGGAAACGCAACATGGACCCATCACATTTATACATTGAATTCTGACGTTTTGTTTTGCAAAGTGCCTAGCTGTAGATTTTGGCCTCTAGCTCGGCCGGAACATAGGGAAACCTACCAAATCTGCACATTTTTTAAAGCTAGACACCTAGGAGAATCCAAGATGGGGTGACTTGTGGGGCTCTCACCAGGTTTTGTTACCCAGAATTGTTTGCAAACCTAACAATTTGCCTAAAAATCCTTTTTTCCTCACATTTCGGTGACAGAAAGTTCTGGAATCTGAGAGGAGCCACAAATTTCCTTCCACTCAGCATTCCCCCAAGTGTCCTGATAAAAAAGATACATCACTTTTGTGGGTAGGCCTACTGCCCACGAAAGGAAATACCCCAAAACACTATCTGGACACATCCAAATGATCAAATACAAAAGTACCTGTTTTTGCTGGGGGGGCACCTGCAGTTTTGGTCCTGGGCTCAGCAGTCATCCAGGGAAACCTTCCAGACTCAGACATTTCTGAAAACTAGACACCCGAGGGAGTCCATGGAGGTGTGGCTTGCATGGATCCCCCAATGTTTTCTTACCCAGAATCCTTAGCAAACCTCAAATTTAGCTAAAAAAAAACAACAGATTTTTCCCACATTTCTGTGTGGGATCACTGCACCGGGACACATTTCCTACCACCCAACGTTCCCCTCAATCTCCCGGTAAAAATTATACCTCTCTTGTGTAGGTGAGCCAGGTGCTTGTGACAGGGAAGAGCCAAAAACATGTCAAAATTGAGGGGGAAGCAAAGCGGGTCCAAAAGGGCAGTTTGAAAAAACACATTTGTAGGCTGACAAGTGCAGCATAATTTTTATCCGTATAGATGAGACAATGCTGGGTGGTAGGAATTTTGTGGATTCCTGCAGATTCCGGAAGGTTCCATCACAAAAATGTGGGGAAAAATGTGTGATTTCCTGCAATGTTGGAAGTTTGCAGGGCATTGTGGATAAGAAAATAGTGTGGGGTGCATGTGCAGCACACCAACCTGGAATCATCCAGATGTTTAGTTTTCAGATGTGTCTAGGTCTTGTGGATTTTTCTACATGGCTGCATCCCAAAGTCCATAAAGTGCAGCCCTCACCATTCCAAGTGGGACGATTTTGAGTGTTAGCCAAGCTAATGGCCCAAATGTAAAACCACAACCCAAAATAATCAAATGTCCTCTTTCTTGCCATGGGATAAGATGTTTTAGTGTGTGGGAGAGAGCTGAAAGACTGTTACCCCCTTCAGTTGGGGTGGTTGCATAACCAGCCCCATTCTGGTTGGTATCCACTACCCCACTATTTTTTGTTAATTTCCTGGCATCTACTAAACTTTCTGCCCCCCATGGTGTGGATCGGGGGTAAATGTCCCATCTGCCCACTGGTGAGCAGAACAACTTTGGCCCCATTTATTTGGGATGGGGGAATGGCGATACACCCATCCTCTTATTTTGAAAAAAAAAAAATCCCTGGTCTCTGGTGGGCTTTCTGCCTCCCTTGGGGAGCGACCCTTGCCCAAGGGGCTGCCCCCCAAACAAAACACACACATACACACACACCAATCCCTGATGCCTACCGGGGGCAGAGCGGCCTGATAGAAATAGGCCAATTTGCCCCCAAGGGGAGCAGAAATGGCCTAAAATATTTCCCCCCCCTCCAGGGAAGCGACCCTTGCCAAAGGGGTCCCTCCCCTTGCGTGAAATTGGCGCAAAAAAAATACCCGGTGCCTAGTGGTTACTGTCCCACTTGGGGGCAGATCAGCCTAATAAAAATATTCTGTTCTTCCCCCAAGGGGGACAGAAATGACCTGAAATAAATCTGCCCCTCCCCCCCGGGGAGCGACCCCTGCCTAATGGGTCACTCACTTTTCATGAAATTCACCTTAAAAAACAACTCCTTGGTGTCTAGTGGTTTCTGTCCCCCTTGGGGGCAGATAAGCCTAATAAAAATAGGCTGATCTGCCCCCAAGGGGGGCTGAAATGGCCTAAATAATTTACCCCCTAGGGGAGCGACCCTTGCCTAAGGAGTCGCTCCCCACTTCTAAAAAACGAAAAAAAAGAAAGATCCCTGGAGCCTAGAGGTTTCTGCCCCCCCCTCCCCCCCCGGGCAGATCGGCCTAACAACAATAGGCTGATCTACCCACTGGGGAGGCAGAAAAGGCCTTTAAAAATATTGCCCCCCTGGGGAGCGACACTGGCCCAAGGGGTCGCTCCCCTCATGCCAATTTTGTTTTTCAAAATAATCCCTGGTGTCTAGTGGGCATTTACGCAGCCAGATCGCTTCACGATCTGGCTGCTGAAATGCTCTGAGAGACTTCAAAGGGAAGGAAATTCCTTTCCTTCCCTTTGAAGTCTCTCATGCCCCCATCAAATTATTTGAAGAGAAATGCAAAGCTGAGCTTCCAGCGTGTTGGGAGAAGCCTCTGATGAGGTCAGCGTGCGATCGTGCGCTGATGTCATCAGACGTCACTGGGGGGGGGGGTCGGGGTGGTAGGGGAAGGGCTTCCCCTTCCATTCCTGCCCTGGGGGGGGGGGGGAGAAAGCCCACAGAGGGAGCGCTAGCGCTCCCTCCGAGCTCAGGTGCCAGGACGTAATGGTTATGTCCTTGGCACAGGAGCACTGTGGAGCATTACGTCCCCACGCACAGAACCGGTTAAAAAAAATTCTAAATTCCCTGAAAACATCCAAGGTTAAGTTAACATTATAATTAGGGGAATATGTCAGTGACAACATTAACATTTTAAGCTAAAAAACCATCAAAATTCACCAGTTATAGGCAGCAGATCTAACTATAACTTGTGCCCCTGCTGTTCACTGCGTATAACATTACACATTACATCACTCATGACATGTTCTATGACATTATTTATGGCATCACTGATAACATCAGATTACATCACTGATATTTATTTTTTTCACAAAAAAAACACTAAAGTTAAGGAGGCATTGTAGTTAGGTGATAATGTCAGTTAAAACATTTTTCAAACCGTCAAAAGTACTGAAATTACCCAGTGATAGTTACCTCAAGTAACCCCCTCACATAAATTAATATGGCTTGTGCCACTACAAAGCAAAATGTAGTCATTTCAGATGTTGCAGTGAGGTTGTCAGTGGTGTCTTCTAACATGTATTAAGGGATCTATTATTTAGTCCACAAAATACAATCATCGTATTAACTACAAGAAGGCCCTGCACTCCAGCTGAAATAAAAAAGCTCTAGCTATTAGTGCTTTAGAGAAATATGGTACGTTTCTTGGGCATATGGATTTAATGACCTAAGAGACTTACTGGTTTTTGTTAATGTTGTTGGTGGGCTGCTACATTTGTACTCTCTGCAGGGCCATCAAAACATTAAAAAAATGTTTGGTGGTGTCTCTGCCTCTTCTAGTGGTACCACTAGGAAAAGAATATCGAGTACAAAAAGCCCTAAGGCAGTTTGACGAAGCAGTGCATAATAAATGTAGGACTCCTGACGCTCATTTATTATGTGTCTTATTGTGATAATAATAATAATAATAATTGTTATTATTATTCATTATTATTATGGACTTGGGCACCCACATCTTTAAGTTTGGTTGGTGATGCAGGGGGGCCCCATTTCCTAGTGTAAGCTGGCTACTTTTTTTTACATTTTATGTGGGTGCCCCACTCCCCACTCAGGAAGCCCACAAGCTGCCTTTGTTTGGGGGATTACAGGGGATACCTGAAGGCCCAAGGAGCACCTGCTGTCTCCCTGGCCAGCACCATACTGGATGCTGGCAGGAGCCAACACTATTTCTTTGCTCATACCTGGGACGGAGCTGCTTTTTTCTCTTGTGGGAGCAAAGTTCTATTACCTGCCTGGGAGAGTGTGGGCAGGGATGGGGTTTCTAGGACATTTTGATCATGCTTCAGGGATGGGGTCCCAAGAGCTGATCTTTGGGAAGAGGACCCCATGCATGCCTCACTCCCCAACAACCATACACTGGTCTCAGGGGATGGAGTCCCTAGGGCCTCTTCTAGGGCTGGGATGTGGGCTGTGCACCCCCTCCTTTCATTACAAAAAACACTACAGGGGATAGGATCCCTAGGGCCTATTCAGGGTTTGGGGAGAGCATCTCCTGTCTCCTTATTCTTATTAATTGATTCAGCCCTAATTATGGGGTTCCCCAGAGCCTGACAGGCTTGAGCAGGGGGTCTGCATGCCACTTACCCCCTTTAAAGAAGATTCTGCTGCACACGAAGGGTTTCTTTTTTAAATTGCACATTTACTGCAAAATCAATACAAAATATTTTGTTGGCCAGAGGAACACTATCACCATGCCTTGAGGGGCAGGGCATCCTCACTCTGTCCACTTAAATCTTTGATTTTAAAACTGGGGACTCAGTGCCTGATCCAAAAATGGCTGCTGCCATATCCTTGTTGATGTGGCTGCAGCCAATAAAATCTCACTGCAGGTCTCTGGACTCCGCGGATCCTCTGTAGTGTGAAAGAACTATGGCTCTCATTATAACATCAGTGGTAAAAACCACCTACGGCCGTGGTGACAGCCGCCAAAAGACCGTCACCAGGGCTACCAGCCATCTGCCATATTATGACCACAGCCGGATTTCTGCAACAAGAATGGTGGAAATCCAGCTGTGGCCATACTGGCGGTTGGCGGTAAGTTGGCGCTGCTACCACCAGTGGCGCCATGCCAAAGACCGCCTCCAGCTGTATTATGAGAAATAATACAGCCTCACGGTGTTCTGCTGGCAGGCTGGTGGTTTTCCTGGTGGTAGGCAGGGTCATAATCCCACAGGTGGCACAATGGAGGCCGCCGCGCTGGAGATGGATATCTTCATCCTCGCGACTGTTACTGCCGTGCCGTTCGGAGTGGTACATTGGCGGGGTGGCTTCAGCCTACCCGCCAATGTCATAATGTGGTGGTAAATACCGCCATCCTGTTGGCTGCACTTACCGCCACATTATCGCCAACCGCAGGGGTCGTAATGACCCCCTATATTTTTTAAACCTTAACTTCTTTGAAATTACTGACATGGATTACACCAAATCACAAAAAGCATGTTTCTGGACCAAGATCTAGCTTTCTGCCAAATCCGTTCAGCTTTTTTATTGTAGCGCTGTTCAATTTTCCTATGGAAAAATGAAAGGACAAAATGAGTTTTAGAACTCCTTCAGTGTGTAGTACTGTTTTCATTGTATACTACTCTCCTGCTGTTCACAGACTCTGTGGTGCTTGTGTAATGTTTTGATTAGTAGTACAAGAGTGTGTTTGATTTTCATGGATTGTCACGTTTTATGATATGTTTCCACTCAATTAAGGGTTTTCTTCATTGTTTGCATCCTCCTTCTTTTAGGGAAAGTTTGAATTTCTTTGTGCTGATTCCTCCTGCACTTAGCTCTTGATCTTATTAGGAGAGAGAAGGGAGGGAATGGGGAAGAGAAAGGAAGGGAAACCAAATTACAAAAAGCATGCTTTGTGAATAAAGTTCTAATTTCTATTCAGCCATTTGTAAGCTTCAGAAAGCAAACTTTTCTACTGGGGTTAAAATGCAAAAATTTTAACTTGGAAAATTTGAAACCTTTGGTCTCTCATTTTCCTTAACTCCCCCTGGCTCCCTACCGCTAGACAGATAAGCGAAAAGCTGTCTAGGAAGAAACCAAACTGGAAGAACTATTTTTGGTAAAGTTTTGACCAGATTTGTAAAATGGCACCAGAGTTATTATGAAATGGAGTAACAATACACATATTTTACCGTTGTGAATTTTGACCTATAAATTAAGAGACAACATTATGAGAGGTGTGTACCATGCTTGTACCACGCAACATGGCACGTGCATGGTGCAAACCACTAAGACGTGTTTTTTTAAGCCATGCAAAGCCATATGGCTTTGAATGGCTTCAGAAATATGGAGTAAGGCAACACAATGGAAATCACTTAATTGCTTTGCTCTAAACTAAGGAGGCGTTCCATAGGTGTTGCATGGGTGCTCCTAATCAATTTCCATGTTTTTTTACGCATTCCCAGATTTACCAATCCTGGTAAGCCTGGGAATGGGCAAATATCCAACGTCTCCATAGGTGAGGTGTGACGAGGAGAAATATCTGTATTTCTCCTTGTTTTTTTCCTCTTTCTATGTGTGGTGCATTTTGTAGCACACATAGAAATAGGGAAGACAAATCTGAGGATTGTTTTTTTGTGCAGGAAGATGTTACTTCCTGCACTAAAACAATTATGCATGCAACACAAGCACCATTGCACCATTGTGCAAGGGTGTCTGCATTGGGGCTAAGAAGCCAAAAAGGCACAAATGTAGGGGAAAGGACAGGAATGTGCCATATTGGATAAATACAGCACATTCCTGCCCTTTCCCTGTGACACAGGCCAGCGTGAAAAGGTAACTTGCTGTGCTACCCTCCACCACAAAGCCCATAAATATCAGTCTAGATGACAATCACAAAGGTAAGTACAAATATTTCAGTCTAATAAAATGGAACTCCAATAGGGAAAATTGATACAGCAAGTTGAAAGCTGGGAAATAATGAATAATCTCACCGATCAAACTAAGGGCAAAAAGACTGCGCCCAATGCAATGGAAAATATAAAATATGATAGGAAATTGTATCAATGTAATTCTTAGGTAGACAAGTACTGGGCACAATTTATGGTGGTATTTAATGATTAATAATTTGCTCGGGTCTTGGAGCAACTCATTGGGAAGGTATTCACTTTACTGTTTGAACCTCAGTTTTCTAATTGCAGCCAGAGCAGTTCTTCACAGCTGCAGGAGGGATGCTCTCATATTCAACTCCTTTTCAATTCTTGTTCTCAATTTCCAGCGAACAAGCAGGGACAATTCTTGTGTGTTTTCAGTAGATACAGATAACATTCTGGACAGTGCCTTCTCTCACTCTTCTAACAGCCTTGGATATTTTCAGTTTTAGGAAACCACTTTATGGTAGTGGACCAGGGGTGGCTCCTCTGCTAAGGCGGAGTAGCATCGAACCCCTGCCAGCAGTACCAGCTGCAAGCATTTTACAATAAAACCATAATAAACCATGTTTATTATGGTTTTATGGTAAAAGAGGCAGGGCCACGTGCGATGACAGGGATGGAGGGGGAGTGTACAGCACTCATGCTGGCCAAACACACATGTGCAAAGGGCTCTCTCCAACCCAGGACAGTGTTGCTGGGTTGAAGAGAGCCGGCAGAGGCTCCCACTCTGCCTCAGAGTGCCCAGCCAGGGTGCTCCGACCAATCCTAGTGCTAGCCAGCAGCATGAAAGCAGCATTAGGTTTGTCTGCAGGGCAGGCTGGGAGCTTGTGCCTGCAAATACTGGAGCCAGAGGAGCGAAGAGGAGCAACAACAAAGGTAAGTTATTTTAGTTTTTTTTTTTTGTGTGCCCCCTATCACGTGTGAGCCGGCCTTCCCCCTACAAGCCATTACTGTACAGGGCATGGTCCAGAGTCCCTAACTGGTAAAATGTTACATAGTAAAAGGCTTTCTTAGGCAGATCAGTCTCTTTTTTTCCAAACGCCACCTCTCATGAACAAGCCTAAATCAGTGCACTATAAAAGCACTTCCTTCAAACTACAGGCAGGGGCGTAGGTTGGTCAGTATGATTGGGGTGGGGTGTCAGATTTCCTGACAATCACGCTAACACAAGGTGTTAAAAAAGTACATTATACGACAAGCATGGTGCATGAGAGGGGCTTAAGAGGCAGTGGAAAGGAAGAGGAATGTGGATTCGTAGGTGAACTTAGTGGGAGAAAATGCATTATTTTGTGAAATAACCAACAGACATCTTTCCAAACAGAGAGAGCGTGAGAGTGTGTGTTTGTTTCTCTGTGTGTAAAAATTCCTGGTGAAATCTGACAGACATCTCACCATACCCGACTTAAAGCACATGCACCCAACTATCACAAAATACATTTATTGGGGGGTGCACCTCTTCCCCCCCCCCCACCAGCTGAAGCTATGCCCCTGAATACAGGGAAGATTTCCTGCAAAAATAGCGGTCAGGTCAATCGGTTTTCATGAAAATATTAATCCAGCATTTACGAATTGTTCACATTTCCCTAAGAAATTAGGCTCAGCCCTGAAAAACCACTCTAGACAATCTTGTTTCTATTGTATCCAAATCAATTAAACTGGGAGTTCTGAAAATAATGACCACTCTGACCCAAGTAATTGAAGTTCTCACATCCTAAAGAAGTAAAAATGTTTATTTACCTTGGCAAGAATTGGAAGACAAATTCCAACTTGAATAATTGAAAAGAGTTAAAAGTCTTAATTCAACTGTATTTGGATTTGATTTTGTTATAGTCAACTAAATTAATATTTCCTAGCAACAACCATATAAATGAACATATATTTAACATTTCTGGGGCTCCAAAGCTGATTCGTCTAATCACCAAAATGAGAGGGGTAGTGGAAGTGTCATCAACTGCCATTTGGATGACCCCATAAGGACCATGTGCCCTTGTGTTCCTAGCACTGATTTTACCACCTCTGAGGCCAGGGGCTGCAAATACGGTGGCAGGGTTAATAAGGGACAGCTGCAACCCCTGGTGACCCCTAGATGACGTCCATGGACTTAACTGATAATGTGAGAGGTATTATTATTTGACACCTCACAGTGTTGGCCCGGTGAACTAACATGGAGCATTGCCAGTACCACTGCAGCAGAAACACAATGAGATTAAAGGCCACTGTAGGTTTTGGTGCCTGAGCAGATGTTAATCATTCAAATGTATAAAGTCAAAAAACAGGGGGCCTTGTAAGCAGATGGAATTTGCTTTTGTTATACTAGGGGTGATTGGAACTTAGCACAAGATCACCAGGGAGGAGTTCTTGATCTAGGCCAGATTTACAACCTTGAACCCCTTAACGCCCTATTTCTGACAAGATTTGTGTCGCAAATGTGATGCTAACAAGCCACTACCATAGTGTCATATTTACAAAGTGGCGCATTTGTAGAGTCCCTCAAACATGGACACGCCCCCTTTGCATACATCATGCATATATTATTCATGATTTTGAGCAAAGGGTTCACAAGGTAGCGCAAACCTAGTTTGCACGTGTTACAAATGGGACCTTTGGTTGGAAGTCCGGTTACCCCGTTTCCAAGCAAGGACCCTCACTCTAGTCAGGGCAAAGGAGAATTACATCTTGTTAACCCCTGCTCAACTCCTTTGTAGATTGGCACTTGCAGAAAGGCTTAACCCAGAGACAATGTGTAAAGTATTTGTACCAACACACACAGTAATACAGTGAAAACTCTACAATTTGACTCAACACCAGGTTAGAAAAATAGGCAATAATTATCTGAGTAAAACAAGACCAAAACAATGAACATCCAACATACACAAGCAAAGTATGAATTTTTAAATGAGTAAACTTCAATACAGCACTTAGAAACACAAATGATTCAAATTGGTGATATCACGGCGTCATGACGGAGTCGTTCCCAACAATCCAACACTAATGGCACCGGTCACGGAGTCACACAGACCCTCAGACAGAGTACCTTGCGACAATGAGGAAACAAGCTGGTAGAAATGTTGGGGATCACGTTGTCACTGGATCTGATGCAGCATTGGTTCTGGTGCTGCAGAGCGGTGGTGTCAGGTCTTTGCAGTGGAGCACTGGAGGTGAGGTAGCTTCGGTGTGAAGCGTTGGATCTGCGCACTTCAGGAGGAGTCGATATTTTGTGGTCACAGCGTGGTGCGGAAAAGTTGGGTGTCCAGGACATCAGTGACACAGCACTTTGGGACTCACAGGGTCGTGGACTTTGGCGGGGCTCCTGCGGCGTCAATGCACTCCAGCAAGGATCACAGCTTCAGTTGCAGGCAGCACCACGGAATCCAGCAGCGTCAGTCTGGGGTCATCCGAAGTCGGTGCACATGGTTCTTCTTGGTTTTCCTCCAGCTTCTCCTTTTAAGAGCCCAGGGATTGGATTAGGCACCACTTGGCAGGGCAGGAGTCTCAGCAGAGAGTCCAGGTGCTGGCAGAGGAAGTCTTTGATTGCTCTGAGACTTCAGAACGGGGGCAAGCTCAGTCCAAGCCCTTGGAGATACCTCTCAAGCAGGAACACACCACAACTTCCAGTCTTGTCCCCTTTCTCAGGCAGAAGCAGCAACTACAGGATAGCCCAACATAGCACAGTCACAGGCAGCGGCAGCACTTTTCCTTCAGCTCTTCTACTGGCAAAGGTTTCCCTTGAATCCTTGAAATGATCTAACGTCTGGGGTTTTGGGTGGAATACTTATACCCCTTTTGCCTTTGACGTTGCCCAACTTCAAAGAAAAGTCTCTGTTCTTTACAGGATCTTGCCTTGCTCAGGCCTTGCTTCAGACACACACCAGGGGGTTGGAGACTGCTTTGTGTGAAGGCAGGCACAGCCTTTTCAGGTGTAAGTGACCACTCCTAACTCCAGCCTAGCCCAGATAGTCTATCCGGATATGCAGGTTATACCCCATCACCCTTTGAGTCACAGTCTAGTGGAGATGCACAAATGTCAGTCTGACACAGACAAGGAATCCACAACCAGGAAGAGTCACAGATTGGTTAAAGCATGAAAATGCTCCCTCTCTAAATGTGGCATTTTCAAACTGACAGTCTAAAAAGCCACCTTCACAAAAAGATGTATTTTAAAATTGTGAGCTCAGAGACCCCAAACTCCACATTTCAGTTTGCTCTCAAAGGGAAACTGCATTTTCAGGATATTTAAAGGCAGTGCCCATGTTAACCTCTGAGAGAGATAGGCCTTGCAACAGTGAAGAACACATTTGGCAGTATTTCACCGTTCGGACATTTAAGAACACACCAGCACATGTCCTACCTTTAACACATACTGCAACCTGCCCATGGAGCTACCTAGGGCCTACCTTAGGGGTGTCCTACATGTATAAAAAGGGAAGGCTTGGGCTTGGCAAGTGGGTACATTTGCTAACTAGAATTGGCAGTTTACAATTGCACATATACAATTTCACATAGGGAGCACTTGCACTGTAGCATTTGTCAACAGTGGTAAAGTGTCCAGAGTAACAAAAACAGCACAAACAGAGTCCAGCACGCAGCAACAACCTGGGAAGTAGAGGCAAAAAATTAGGGAAGACCACGCCAAGGATGCCAGGTCTAACACCTGTTCCTCCCAGCTGAAAGTAGGGAGAACTACCCAACCTCATGGGAGTTTTCTTCTCTAAGGTGGAAGAATCTGGACAGACCATCAGCACTGGCGTGTTATGTTCCAGGGCAGTGTTCCATCAGAAAGTCCATTCCCTGTAGGGAAATGGACCACCTCAACAGTTTTGGATTCTCACCCCTCCTCTGCATTAATCCTCTGAGGGGCCTGTGGGCGGTCTGAACCCGTGAGCCTCAAACAGTTAGGGTCTTAGCTTCTTCAGTGGCCAGGCCATAGCAAAATCTTTACGCTTAATTGCACTTCACCTACATTACCGTTGAAGTACCCTCCTACTGATGAAGGGTACAGGTTGATCTAGGCCCTCTACGTTTAGCTGTGACAACACTGCACCTACACCATGCTCTGAAGCATCAGTCTGCACAACAAATTTTTGAGAGAAGTCAGGTGCCTTCAGCTCGGGTGCTGTGCACATGGCTGCCTTAAGGGCATCAACAGCTGTCTGGCAATACTCAGTCTAGATCCCTTTCTTCTCTGTTCTTCTCTGTTCTTCTGCTCTTCCGATCTTCTGTTCTTCTGTTCTTCTGTTCTTCTGTCTTCTGCTCTTCCGGTCTTCTGTTCTTCTGTCTTCTGTTCTTCTGTCTTCTGTTCTCCTGTCTTCGGCTCTTCTACCTCCTCCGTCTTCTTCCCCCGAGCCTGCCCTCCTGCTCCTTCCTCATCCCCCTCCCTCACTCGCCTCCCCCTCACTCACCCCTAGCTAACCCGTTCGCTATCTACCTCCCTCACTCCTCCTATCTTCCTATCTCTCTAGCTCCCTATCTCACTATCTAACTCCCCCACTCTCCACCTCCTCCTACCTACCTATCTGTCTATCTATCTATTTCCCTATCTATCGACTTCTCTATCTATTTTCTCTATCTATTTCTCTATCTCTCCCCCCCTCCCGCCACCCCCTCTACTACCTATCTCCCTATCCTCTCACTCTACCTCTCTCCCTCACCCACCTCTACAACCCCCCCTCCCCTATCTTCACAACCCTACTCCTATCTCTCTCCCTAATCTCCAAACCTCCTAACACTCACCCTCCTCCACCCTAAACCCCCTCCCCCAGCTCCTCTCACTCTACCTGTCCCCCCCCCTCCCTCGCGCTTTCCCGCCGCGACCTCCTGCACGCCCCCGCCCCCCAGCTCCCATTCGCCCCCAGCTGACCCCTCCCCCCCCCTCCTACCTCTTATGGCGGCCGCTGCGCGACAGTGGTAGCGACCCTTGACCCAAGGGTAGGTCGCTCCCCCTGCCGCTGCAGCTCCTCCAAGTTCCCGAGTTCCTGTGTTCCTGAGACCCACCTAACTGTAAGTACCCCCCTCCTCCCAGCCCCTCGCCCTGCCCCGCGCCACTCACCTTCTCTCCTGCTCCTGCTTCTTTTCCTCCTCTCTGTCTCTTCCTCCTCGCTCCCCCTCTGCAATCTTCTTCTGTGTTCTTCTGTTCTTCTCTTCTGTTCTTCTGTTCTTCCCTTCCGTTCTTCTGTGTTCTTCCGGTCTTCTGTGTTCTTCTTCTCTGTTCTTCTCGGTGCTTCTGTGTTCTTCTTCTCTGTTCTTCTCTGTTCTTCTCTGTTCTTCTCTGTTCTTCTGCTCTTCCGATCTTCTGTCTTCTGTTCTTCTGTTCTTCTGCTCTTCCGGTCTTCCGGTCTTCTGTTCTTCTGTCTTCTGTTCTTCTGTCTTCTGTTCTCCTGTCTTCGGCTCTTCTACCTCCTCCGTCTTCTTCCCTCGAGCCTGCCCTCCTGCTCCTTCCTCATCCCCCTCCCTCACTCGCCTCCCCCTCTCTCACCCCTAGCTAACCCGTTCGCTATCTACCTCCCTCACTCCTCCTATCTTCCTATCTCTCTAGCTCCCTATCTCACTATCTAACTCCCCCACTCTCCACCTCCTCCTACCTACCTATCTGTCTATCTATCTATTTCCCTATCTATCGACTTCTCTATCTATTTTCTCTATCTATTTCTCTATCTCTCCCCCCCTCCCGCCACCCCCTCTACTACCTATCTCCCTATCCTCTCACTCTACCTCTCTCCCTCACCCACCTCTACAACCCCCCCTCCCCTATCTTCACAACCCTACTCCTATCTCTCTCCCTAATCTCCAAACCTCCTAACACTCACCCTCCTCCACCCTAAACCCCCTCCCCCAGCTCCTCTCACTCTACCTGTCCCCCCCCTCCCTCGCGCTTTCCCGCCGCGACCTCCTGCACGCCCCCAGCTCCCATTCGCCCCCAGCTGACCCCTCCCCCCCCCCTCCTACCTCTTATGGCGGCCGCTGCGCGACTGCGCAGCGGGCGCGCGCAGCGAGCACGCCGCTGGCGCTCCGGAGGCGCGCCAGAGGCAAGCCCGTCTGCGCCCGTCCGCGCCTGGCCCGCGCCCAGCGCCACGACCCCTGGTCCCCAGCTCCTCCAAGCCCCGCTGATCCGCTACGACCCCACCACCCTCAACCCAGGGCGCTCCAAAACCTGCTTCCTAGCTCACCCCAAACGCACCCATGGACCCTTCGCCTGCAACTCCTGCAAACGCATCTTCCACCACGCAACTACCACGACCACAAGCCCACGCGACATCAACCACCTCAAGTGCATCCTGATCAACGCTCGTTCCGTCCACAAGCACGCCGTTGAACTTTGGGACCTCCTGGACTCCACAGCCCCGGACGTCGCCTTCATCACGGAGACATGGATGAACGCCTCCTCTGCTCCAGACATCGCTACCGCCATCCCCGAAGGCTACAAGATCTCCAGAAAAGACCGCACCAACCAAGTAGGAGGAGGTGTCGCCATCATCTTCAAAGACTCCATCAGCGTCACCACCTCCACCGAAGACCCCCCCCTCGCCGCTGAACACCTGCATTTTCAGATTCGCACCGACCCAAGGACCACCCTCAGAGGATCCCTCGTCTACCGTCCTCCCGGACCTCGCGCCTCTTTCAGCGACGCCATCGCCGACTTCATCTCCCCGCACGCCCTCGCCTCACCGGACTACATCCTCCTAGGCGACCTCAACTTCCATCTGGAACAAAACAACGACCCCAACACCACCACCCTGCTCGACAACCTCGCCAACCTCAGCCTCAAACAACTGGTGAACACCGCCACCCACATCGCCGGACACACGCTCGACCCTATTTTCTCCGCCAGCAAACACGTCTTCTTCAGCCACACCTCTGCCCTACACTGGACCGACCACAGCTGCGTCCACTTCACATTCCGACGCGAGACCTCCCACCTCCGCACTCAACCCATCCCTCATCGACAGTGGAACAAGATCCCTGAAGAGCAACTCTTCTCCGCTCTCGCCGCCAACCAACCCACCCTCACCACCGACCTCAACGACGCAGCTCTCAACCTCACAAACTGGATCTCCAACTGCGCTGACAACCTTGCTCCCCTCAAACGCACGCATCGACAGACCAACACCAAAAAACCTCTCTGGTTCTCTGACACCCTCAAAGAATCAAAGAAAACTTGTCGTGCCCTTGAGAAGGCCTGGCGCAAGGACCACACCGCTGACAACATGACCGCCCTCAAGAACGCTACACGCGAACACCACCACCTGATCCGCACTGCCAAAAGGAACTTTTTCACCGACAGACTAGACAAAAACAGCCACAACAGCAGAGAACTCTTCAGCATCGTCAAAGAGTTCTCCAACCCCAGCGCCAGCGCCAACGCCGTCACGCCCTCACAGGATTTGTGCGAATCCCTCGCCACTTTCTTCCATCGCAAGATCAGCGACCTCCACGACAGCTTCGGACACCAGACCCAACCATACACCACTGAACCCGCTTCCCCGGACATCACCCTCAACAACTGGACCCACATCAACACGGAAGAAACCAAATCCATCATGAACTCTATCCACTCCGGCGCCCCTTCGGACCCCTGCCCGCACTTCATCTTTAACAAAGCCGACGACATCATCGCCCCGCACCTCCAGACCGTCATCAACTCTTCTTTTTCTTCTGCTACCTTCCCCGAATGCTGGAAGCACGCTGAAGTCAACGCCCTACTAAAGAAACCTACGGCTGACCCAAGCGACCTGAAAAACTTCCGCCCCATCTCTCTTCTACCTTTCCCAGCCAAGGTAATAGAAAAGACCGTCAACAAACAGCTGACCACCTTCCTGGAAGACAACAACCTGCTCGACCCTTCACAAACCGGATTCCGAACCAACCACAGCACGGAAACCGCCCTCATCTCAGTCACAGACGACATCAGAACCCTGATGGACAACGGTGAAACAGTCGCCCTCATTCTCCTCGACCTCTCGGCTGCCTTTGACACCGTCTGTCACCGCACCCTAATCACCCGCCTACGCTCCACCGGGATCCAAGGCCAGGCCCTGGACTGGATCGCCTCCTTCCTCGCTAACCGCTCCCAAAGAGTTTACCTCCCTCCGTTTCGCTCAGAACCCACCAAGATCATCTGCGGCGTACCTCAAGGCTCATCGCTCAGCCCGACACTCTTCAATGTCTACATGAGCCCCCTCGCCGACATCGTACGCAAGCACGACATCATCATCACCTCCTACGCCGACGACACCCAACTTGTACTCTCCCTCGCCAAGGACCCCGCCAGCGCCAAGACCAACCTACAAGAGGGTATGAAGGACGTCGCAGATTGGATGAGGCTCAGCCGCCTAAAGCTGAACTCTGAAAAAACGGAAGTCCTCATCCTTGGCAACACCCCGTCCGCCTGGGACGACTCCTGGTGGCCCACGGCCCTCGGCACCGCACCGACCCCCGCAGACCACGCCCGCAACCTCGGCTTCATCTTGGACCCTCTTCTCACCATGACCAAGCAAGTCAACGCCGTGTCCTCCGCCTGCTTCCTCACTCTCCGCATGCTCCGCAAGATCTTCCGCTGGATCCCCGCCGACACCAGAAAAACCGTGACCCACGCCCTTGTCACGAGTCGCCTGGACTACGGCAACACCCTCTACGCCGGGACCACCGCCAAACTCCAAAACCGCCTGCAACGCATCCAAAACGCCTCGGCCCGCCTCATCCTCGACGTACCCCGCAACAGCCACATCTCCGCACACCTGAGACACCTGCATTGGCTCCCAGTCAGCAAAAGGATCACCTTCCGTCTTCTCACCCACGCACACAAAGCCCTCCACAACAAGGGACCGGAATACCTCAACAGACGCCTCAGCTTCTACGTCCCCACCCGCCCCCTCCGCTCCGCTGGCCTCGCACTTGCTGCCGTCCCTCGCACCCGCCGCTCCACGGCGGGTGGGAGATCTTTCTCCTTCCTGGCGGCCAAGACCTGGAACTCCCTCCCCACCAGCCTCAGGACCACCCAGGACCACTCCGCTTTCCGGAGACTCCTAAAGACTTGGCTGTTCGAGCAGCGATAACCCCCCCTTTCCCCCCTAGCGCCTTGAGACCCGCACGGGTGAGTAGCGCGCTTTATAAATGTTAATGATTTGATTTGATTTGATTTGATTTGGTGGCTTCTTGGAAGTTAACTCTGTCAAGGGAGAAACAATGGTGCCATACCCCTCAACAAACCACCTATAGTAACCTGTGAGACCTAAAAAGGCTCTCACCTCAGTCTGCATCTTGGGGGTCCCAATAGTGTCAATCTTGGGTTGTAGAGGTGCCACCTGGCCACTCCCCACCTGGTGCCCCAAGTACATTATGGAGCCTTACCCTATTTGGCACTTGCTATCCTTATAAGTGAGGCCTGCCTCCTGCAGGGCCTCTAACACTATACAAAGGTGCTGCAAGTGTTCCTCCCAAGTGGAGCTGAACACAGCAGTGACATCCAGGTAGTCTGAACTAAAATCATCCAATCCAGCCAACACCTGGTTAACTAGCCTCTGAAAGGTAGCAGGGGAATGTTTCTTCCCACAGGGCATCACCCTAAATCGGTTATGCCAGGCTGGGTTAGAAAATGCAGACCTCTCCTTCATCCTGGCGGAGCTTAGTGGAGGCCTTCTCCACGTCTTGCCTAATTAGACTCAAAGGTCCCCTGACAGCATGGTCATAGAACAACTCAAATGGGCTAAATCCAAGACCCTTTTGTGGCACCTCCCTGTATGGCAAACAGAAGGCATGGCAAGAGGATGTCACACTTATGCCTTAAAGGCTCTGACAGGCCCTTAGTCATGCCCTTCAAGGTACGGTCAAATCTCTCAACCAGACTGCATCCTTGGGGGTGGAAAGAAGTGGTAAACCTGTAGGTTACCCCACACTCCTTCCACAGAAACTTCATATATGTAGATATGAAGTTGGTACCCCTATGAGATACCTGGGTGCACATAATTCTCACCTTTATAGACTGGGCAGGGCAACAATCACAGAGTTGTGTGCCCAATTGGAGCCTGTCCTGATATCTGCTATTCGTCACCCCACTGGGATCCCCCTCTTGTGCAAGTGCTATCAGTTCCCCATTTCCTGGCAATAGGTTATTTCCAAGTGACAGTGGGCTTGGCAGCAGGAATGTCACAGCCAATGTTCTCAAAGGTGCTGACAAGAGTGTTGTCTGCCCTACAAAACACATGTGCAGCTACATAGCATTCCCTTAGGTTGAGGATTTGGCCACTGTGAAGGCCGGATTCTATGCAATGGGACATATCCCCACTATAATTGGTGCAAATGACGGAACACATATTGCGCTGCCAACAAGTGTCCAGGAATCGTAACAGTTTCCCGTGGCACACAGTAGTCCTCCCAGTGTCCCTGTTGGCCTGTGCCTCTGTCCCCTGAACAGTGTGCCCACTGCCACTGACCCCAGGTCCCTGATTGTCTTGTATGCAAGGTGTGGCACGGGGTCCCTGTACAGGAGGGCACACTGCTGATTGATGTGTCCTGGGGACAGAGGTTTGGGGAGGCTGGGTGGGTGATGTGATGTTGGTTCCTGATGTGGGAGGCTCTGTGGTGGTCTGTGACTGGGCTTGGGTGACCGGCTGTACAGTGGTCCCTGATGGGCCAAGTAGATCGTCCAGATCCTGAAGACAAGAGTTGTTGTCATCACTTTGGGCCTCTTCTTTTGGGGGACTGGATAGTGATGGCACCTCCTCTCCATTGGTTATTAGCTGGGGTACCTGTGGGATGTAAATTATGTATTATGCTTCATGAGTATGACATATTGTACATCTCTGGCTTCCCCTCTATTGGTGTTACCCTGCCAGCTTTTAATTATGTATGTTGGTGTATGGTGGGATTGTTAGTTTCCCTATGCTGCGTATGCTTTAGTGATGAGTGTCCATGCAGGGCTGTAAGGGGTGTCCATGCATTGGTACAGCATGCAGGACTTGGCATTGGGATTAGTGTGATGTGATGGTGGAGTGTGTGGGATGGAGTGGAGTAATAAGAGTGAGGGTGTGTGATGGCATGCAGGTATGGGAGGTGATAGTTGTTGAAAGTTGACTTACCAGAATCCAGTCCTCTTCCAACTCCCACCAGGCCCTCAGGATGCAGTATTGCCAGTACCTGTTCCTCCCATGCTGTGAGTTGTGGGGAGGTGGTGGGAGGTCCACCGCCTGTCCTCTGTATAGCGAGCTGGTGTCTTACTACAATGGAACGTAACTTCCGTCATAGGTTGTTCCACCTCTTCCTGATGTTGTCCCTTGTTCTGGGGTGCTGCCCCACAGCGTTGACCCTGTCCACGATTCTCCGCCATAGATCCATCTTCCTTACTATTGATATTTGCTGCAGCTGTGCTCCAAATAGCTGTGGCTCTACTCTGACAATTTCCTCCACCATGACCCTTAACTCCTCCTCAGTGAAACAGGGGTGCCTTTGTGGTGCCATGCGTGTTATGTGAGATGTGTTGGTGAGGGTCTGTTGGGTTATATGTTGGGGTGTGTGATGTGGAGTGCGTGAGGGGTGCCTGGGTGCGAGTGGTGTGTGACTCTAGTTGTCGCAGTGGTCTTGGTGTCAGTCTTGTGCCAATGATTTGTATTTGTAAGGCGTTGTGGGTACTGTGGGTGTGTGTTTTATAGTGGTGTGGGTGTGGTGTGTGTATGGGTGTCAGGTGTGTGTTTTCCAAGGCAGAGTTGTTTTGTATGTGGTTGTTCATTGTGAGCACGGCAGTATGAACCACCAATGGTTTACCGCCAATGCATGTCCGCCATGGTGATTCGTGGGTCAAAATGTGATGGGCGTTCTTCTGTTGGAGTAATGGTGTAGGTTTTGGGACCGCCAGTTTATCACTGACCTTTGGTCTGGCAGATTTGTGTTAGTGGCTGCATTTTGTCGGATTGCTATGTGTGTGTCATAATATGGTTAGCAGATATCCGCCACCGCAGCGGTAAGTTGGCGGCCATCAGCGTGGCGGTAAGCGGGATTTACTGCCAGTGTCATAATGAGGGCCATAATGATTTACTGCTAACTTTGTCATTGTAACTAAAGCATTTCAAGTTTTAGTAACTGTGCACATGGGCTTTATTTTCTACTTTTACTATTACTGCTAGCAGCCTTAGAACTCACAAATAGACATCCCTATGGACAAGAGCTGCTAGGACTTTAAAAAAGAAAATCACCTCCAAGAGTCCTTAAAACATGGTTATTATTACCTTATTATGAGTTTCCTACTGGCCCAGTGGGAAACTACCCACAACATTGATGCCGGCTCATAATCGAGCTGGCTGCAATGTTAGTGGGGTGTGACAGCTCCCATTGTGCTTTTCACTGTCTGTAATTCAGGCATTGAAAATCGCATCGGGCTGCCCATGTGGGCCCCTGGAACCCTATCTCTGCCAGCTGGTGGAGACAGGAGTCCTAGGGCCAGATGTAGCAAAAATAAATATTGCGACTCGCATTTTGCGAGTTGATGCGACTCGCAAAATGCGAGTCGCAAAGTGGAATGCCAGAAAAAAAAAGCGATCCGATTTTGCGACTCGCAGCCGGACTCGCAACGCTGTGTGCGAGTCCGCAGTTTGCGAGGTCGCTGTTTGCGAGTGTGCAAAAACGAACTCGCAATTAGCGAGTGCGTGTCGCAAATTGCGAATACCTTCAAAATTGCTTGCAGATGCAGCAGAACCCTCTAGAAAGCAAGCCAGAACACCCTGGAAACACTGCCGGGCACATGATGATGACATCGCAGCCAGGAAGTTAACAAATACACCTGGGAGGAGGGCTCAACAGTGAGCAGTGTCTCTGCCACTCACAGTAGAGTGGTAGGCACAGCACCATGGACGCAGCAGGGACCAGCCAGGCTGGCAGGAGGGGCAGGAGATCATAGATAACAGCCAGGACAGATTCATGTGGCACATGGCGTTAATGTGCCACATGACTAGTTGGCATTTTCCTGCCCATGGACAATTTCAACTTGTATATAGTTTCTTCATGACATTAATAAAACAGTTATTTTTGTACCACTTAACAAATGGTTAATAGGTGAGTATGGTGGGAGTTGACACGTACCGTGCAGAATATTGCGTTGCAATGTGGTCCCATCTCAGTCTGCCTTGATTAGCTAGACTCCAATCCCCATGATGGCGATGTGGTTGTTCTTGCTCTTCATCATCAGGATCTGGGTCTGCAGGGGTGAGAGGTAGCCCACGTCGGGTGGCTATGTTGTGGAGGATGGCGCATGCGACCACAATTTTGAAAGCGGTAATGGGGGTGTATTGGAGGGCGCCTCCGCTGCGGTGGAGGCATCGGAATCTTGCCTTCAGGAGTCCGAAGGTGCGCTCTATGAGGTTCCTGGTCCTCTTATGCGCACTGTTGTATTGCCTCTCTGAATCATTGCTGGGTGTTAAAAATGGAGTCATGATCCATGGCCTTAGAGCATATGCACTGTCACCTGTTGGGCACAAAAGTACACTGTTAGTAAGTCCAGATAGTCGTGCACAGTGACCTGTGTGTATGTCTGCAAGGTGTATGCAGCTCTACCTAGGAGGTATCCGTCTCCAAACTCCCCACGTTCCAGGCGTTGATGTATCCCACTATGTCTAAAAATGTATGAGTCATGGGTACTGCCTGGAAACTTAGCTACGATGTCCGTGATGACGTAATGGGCATCACAAACAACCTGTATGTTGAGTGAGTGGGTACACTTTCTGTTGCGGAAAATATGTTCCAGATTAGCGGGGGGCATATTTGAATGTGGGTCCCATCTACACATCCAATGACATGGGGGAAGTGGGCAATGCGGTAAAAGTCCAGCTTCGTGCTGTTAATTTCTGCCTCATTCCTTGGTAAGTATATGAACTGAGACCTGTGCGCTACTAAGGCATCTAGGAATGCCCTGAGGAACCTTGACACTGCACTTTGGGATACCCCACCTGCCACGGCAATGACCCCCTGATAGCTCCCTGAGGCCAAGAGGTGCAGTGCGCATAGTACTTGCACATGCATAGGGATGGCGCAGCCACGCAGAGTCTTGTGTTCTAGCTGTGGTTTTAGTAAATCTATTAATTCTAGAATGGCAGCGCTGCTAAGGCGGTATTTATCATAGATCTCCTCTTCAGTTTGCTGGAAAAGGGTCTGCCTTGTTCTATATATCTTCTCCTGTCTGTGGCCCCTCCTCCTCCTCTGCTGGGCTGCGTAGACTCTCCTCCTCACTGCTATCAGGTATATGTCCGCTATCTTGAGTGACCCAGATGCCTTCTGGGTCTCCTTTTATACTTTGGTAATGGTTACCACCTGCTCTGAGTTAGTGGTAAATACGAGTTGCAAACTGGGCTTTTTGCGACTAGTCGCAATTTGCGAGTTGCAATTGCATAAGGTTTGCGACTCGCAAATTGCGACTTGCAATTTGCGGGTCGCAAAATGGGGTCGCAACGGATGCGACTCGCAAACGGGTCCCATCGCTTTTTGCGAGTCGGAAATGGGCTTTTTGCATCCCATTTCCGATTTTGCACTGTCGCAAATTGCGAATCGGCCCGTTTGTGAGTCGCAAACGTTTGCTACATCTGGCCCCTAATCCCTGGCAGAATAATACCACCAGAACCGACAGGCTGTCGGCCGGCAAAAATTCAGCAGTACCGGCGGTCCGACTGTGGCGCTTTTGCCACAGTTATAGTGTGGCTGTTGGACATTCTCATTGGTGGTGGTCTGACCGCTGTAGGAAAGTACCATCTTGCCTGGCATGTTACCCCCATTTTTCACTGTATATATGTTGTTTTAGTTGTATGTGTCACTGGGACCCTGCTAGTCAGGGCCCCAGTGCTCATAAGTGTGCCTGAATGTGTTACCTGTGTTATGACTAACTGTCTCACTGAGGCTCTGCTAACCAGAACCTCAGTGGTTATGCTCTCCCATTACTTTCAAATTGTCACTAACAGGCTAGTGACCAATTTTACCAATTTACATTGGCTTACTGGAACACCCTTATAATTCCCTAGTATATGGTACTGAGGTAACCAGGGTATTGGGGTTCCAGGAGATCCCTATGGGCTGCAGCATTTCTTTTGCCACCCATAGGGAGCTTTGACAATTCTTACACAGGCCTGCCACTGCAGCCTGAGTGAAATCATGTCCACGTTATTTCACAGCCATTTTACACTGCACTTAAGTAACTTATAAGTCACCTATATGTCTAACCTTTACCTGGTAAAGGTTGGGTGCTAAGTTACTTAGTGTGAGGGCACCCTGGCACTAGCCAAGGTACCCCCACATTGTTCAGGGCCAATTCCCCGGACTATGTGAGTGCGGGGACACCATTACACGCGTGCATTACATATAGGTCACTACCTATATGTAGCTTCACAATGGCAACTCCGAATATGGCCATGTAATATGTCTATGATCATGGAATTGCCCCCTCTATACCATCCTGGCATAGTTGGCACAATCCCATGATCCCAGTGGTCTGTAGCACAGACCCTGGTACTGCCAAACTGCCTTTCCCGGGGTTTCACTGCAGCTGCTGCTGCTGCCAACCCCTCAGACAGGCATCTGCCCTCCTGGGGTCCAGCCAGGCCTGGCCCAGGATGGCAGAACAAAGGACTTCCTCTGAGAGAGGGTGTTACACCCTCTCCCTTTGGAAAATGGTGTGAAGGCAGGGGAGGAGTAGCCTCCCCCAGCCTCTGGAAATGCTTTCATGGGCACATTTGGTGCCCATTTCTGCATAAGCCAGTCTACACCGGTTCAGGGAGCCCTTAGCCCTGCTCTGGTGTGAAACTGGACAAAGGGAAGGGGAGTGACCACTCCCCTGACCTGTACCTCCCCTGGGAGGTGCCCAGAGCTCCTCCAGTGTGCTCCAGACCTCTGCCATCTTGGAAACAGAGGTGCTGCTGGCACACTGGACTGCTCTGAGTGGCCAGTGCCATCAGGTGACGTCAGAGACTCCTTCTGATAGGCTCCTTCAGGTGTTGCTAGCCTATCCTCTCCCCTAGGTAGCCAAACCCTCTTTTCTGGCTATTTAGGGTCTCTGTCTCTTGGGATTCCTTAGATAACGAATGCAAGAGCTCATCCGAGTTCCTCTGCATCTCTCTGTTCACCTTCTGCCAAGGAATCGACTGCTGACCGCGCTGGAAGCCTGCAAAACTGCAACATAGTAGCAAAGACGACTACTGCAACTCTGTAACGCTGATCCTGCCGCCTTCTCGACTGTTTTCCTGGTGGTGCATGCTGTGGGGGTAGTCTGCCTCCTCTCTGCACTAGAAGCTCCGAAGAAATCTCCTGTGGGTCGACGGAATCTTCCCCCTGCAACCGCAGGCACCAAAGAACTGCATCACCGGTACCTTGGGTCTCCTCTCAGCACGACGAGCGAGGTCCCTTGAATACAGCAACTCTGTCCAAGTGACTCCCACAGTCCAGTGACTCTTCTTTCCAAGTTTGGTGGAGGTAAGTCCTTGCATCCCCACGCCAGACTGAATTGTTGGAAACCGCGACTTTTGCAGCTACTCCGGCCTCCGTGCACTTCCGGCGGAAATCCTTTGTGCACAGTCCAGCCTGGGTCCACGGCACTCTAACTTGCATTGCACGACCTCCTAAGTTGTTCTCCGGCAACGTGGGACTCCTTTGTGCAACTTCGGGTGAGCACCGTTTCACATATCCTCGTAGTGCCTGTTTCTGGCACTTCTGCGGGTGCTGCCTGCTTCTGAGAGGACTCCTTGTCTTGCCCCACGCCCCCTCTGTCCCCTGACACAATTTGCGACATCCTGGTCCCTCCTGAGCCACAGCAGCATCCAAAAACGCTTACTGCATGATTTGCAGCTAGCAAGGCTTGTTGGCGGTCTTTCGGCGGAAAAACACTTCTGAACGACTCTCCACGGCGTGAGAGATCCGTCCTCCAAAGGGTAAGTCTCTATCCCTTGTCGTTCTTGCAGAAACCTATGCTTCTACTGTCCAGTAGCAGCATCTTTGCACCCACAGCTGGCATTTCCTGGGCATCTGCCCATCTCCGACTTGCTTGTGACTTTTGAACTTGGTCCCCTTGTTCCACAGGTACCCTTGACTGGAAATCCATCGTTGTTGCATTGTTGGTTTGTGTCTTTCCTGCAGAATTCCCCTATCACGACTTCTATGTCCTTTGGGGAACTTTAGTGCACTTTGCACTCACTTTTCAGGGTCTTGGGGTGGGCTATTTTTCTAACCCTTACTATTTTCTAATAGTCCCAGCGACCCTCTACAAGGTCACATAGGTTTGGGGTCCATTCGTGGTTCGCATTCCACTTTTGGAGTATATGGTTTGTGTTGCCCCTATCCCTATGTGTCTCCATTGCATCCTATTGTAACTATACATTGTTTGCACTGTTTTCTAATACTATTACTGCATATTTTGGTATTGTGTACATATATCTTGTGTATATTTGCTATCCTCATACTGAGGGTACTCACTGAGATACTTTTGGCATATTGTCATAAAAATAAAGTACCTTTATTTTTAAGTATATCTGTGTATTGTGTTTTCTTATGATATTGTGCATATGACACTAAGTGGTACTGTAGGAGCTTCACTCGTCTCCTAGTTCAGCCTAAGCTGCTCTGCTAAGCTACCATTATCTATCAGCCTATGCTGCTAGACACCCTATACACTAATAAGGGATAACTGGGCCTGGTACAAGGTGCATGTACCCCTAGGTACTCACTACAAGCCAGTCCAGCCTCCAACAACCGCCACCAAAAGTCTGGCAGTCCTTGGACTGCCAGACTTGTAATGAGGGCCTGAGGACTCAATATTTAAATTAAACACTACTGGTACCTTCAGGGGCTTGTCTTTACCTTCAGGCAATTCCTTTTACTTTTATTTGATTTGCTGCCTCTCGCCACAATAAATATGCTTTTTTTCTCCTATGCGTCTTCATGTTACACCTTTTTTCACTATGGTAACCTGGATGCTACTGGCCTTTCTGGGATGTGGTACACCTTTGGCCTGCACAGAGGCCCAATACAAAATGAACTCGATTTCTCCCCATCTGGCCAGCCAACACAGTTCTCTAGATGCCAGTGCAGGAGCTATTTCCTTCTGTCTGTTGCATCCAGTTGGGTAGGCAGTGATGGCAGCAGGCTACCTGCTTCCCTCAGACAGTAGCTGGTGAGCACTGGAGGCACATCATGGTGCTCCTGAGGCCAGTGCTCCCTTGGAGGAGATTCCACAGGAGAGTGGTTGAGCTTCTTTTTTTGAGTTCTGAGAGCTTCTGAATCCCAAAATATGGAATGTGGCATCACTCAATGGCTGCCTTGTTTCCTGCCCTGGTCCATGAGCTGCTCCAAAGAGGTAAGAAGGTCCCCAGGATCAACAACAAAAGATAAGGGGTAACATCAAACAAACTCCAAGGGGTATGTTCTTTCTTGGCCTTGTCTCCTTGTCTCTTCTGTGGAGTTTTAAGAGCTTTGGGAGAGGGACGCCATGCATCCCCAGGGACCAAACTGTTTCTTTAGATGATCCGGGGTTCATTTCCTGGTTGTAGCCTCTAGCCACCAGGAGAGTCAAAATTCAACCTCCTGTCCTCTAACATTCAGTTTGCTTCCAGCTTCTATGTTTCTTCTTTGCCCACTACTGCGGAGGGAGAGCTCAATGCCAGTCTCCCATCCCCATACCTTTTGGTCTCAAACCTGCCCAATGCCAGTTGTTCGTCTCATTCTGGGGTCACCTCTGTGACATCCCACAACCCTAAAGGCAGAAGACCTTCCCATGCCTGCACTCACCGCATCCCATAGCCTCCTTTGGATACTTGCAGGGTACCTCTGTAATATTAGAATTTAAAAGGGTGGCCCTGTTTTGAGGCCAAAGAACCCCAAGATGGTCCAGAGGAAATCATCTCCTGGATGCAAGGAGGCTAGTGCATATGGCCCTGTGGAACTACATCCTTAGAGTATCAACCATTCTAAGTCCAGGGCGCTGCGGCAATCCAGGTAGGGGTCCAATCTTCTTCTTGGTCCTGTGAAATATCTCTCGCCTCCTATCCCATGTCAAGTGTTTTGTAATTGGAACTGGAAAGTTCTTGAACGTTCCAGAATATTGACACCTCTATCCAAACCTACAATTAAATATCATCACTCCACTCTTGTCCCAAGACATTCCAAGGTAGCAGTGTCAAAGGAGTCAGTTGAAAGGCATCTGTGAGTGGCTAAAAACCACACCCCTAAGTACCACAGCTCCCTGGTCCACTCAATCCTGTGACTGGGCCAGAGGTTTGGCATTCTCCTCTTTGTACTCCTAGGAAGATCCTTCTCAAGCCAGGTGCACTGTTAATGATACTTAGCACATGCAGAATATTTCCCTGATACTTAGGGAACATTAAGCCTGCTGCATAGCAGCAGGTAGCACTCCTATTTTAACAGAGTGTACAGTAATTGGGACTTAAAGAGATTCACTCATAGTAAATGCCCAACATCTGTGTAGTCCAAAAGCAAAATATAAATGGGGGGTAGGTGGGTGAGAACCCATTTTATTACACTACTTATGTGGCTCATTTGGAGGGCTAGATAAATATAATAGTGTTGTGAAGCCATACCGATGAAAGAATGTGCACTATACAAATGACTCCAACATAGAACATAATTCTCTCACAGACTGTGATAGCACTGTTGATATCTATGAGATGGAATCATAGTGTGCCAACCAATTTCCCCATAATGCGAGCAGTGGTCTCTGCCGCTATCGGGTTAGAGAATTCCTTGATGATTCTGAAGAGTTCTTTCATGTGGTTGGCTGCAGAGTTGAGGCGGGCAGTTATTGCTGCTCTTTTTGCTGCCTTGATGGGGTGGTGGTAGTTGTTGAGGGCTGCCTTGCAGGCAGCTCTG